>NW_027362761.1:1200572478-1205372478 GCF_046119375.1 Phyllobates terribilis | reverse complement strand
TCACAACTATTCCCTACTCCCAAGCTACCTGTATATTTGTGCGAAAATTGGCTTGAAATTAACAAGGTATAGCGCACACAGCAACAGCGGTGCCGTCTAACACGCAGCTGCAGCAGTGAGAAAATGGTGGCGACGGGGAAAATGGCTTGGTCTTATAGGGCAAGGACATGTGACATACACTGCCAATGACACATGCCCTTGCTTGAGTGAAAAAAAGCACTTCGCTCCGTGTGTGCGCTGCTGATAGGCTGACAGATTGCACCTCCCCACTGTAAATGCGGGAAAGAGAAAAAAAAATGGAGATCTTCATTGTTCCTGCAGAGATCCATCCCCTGCCCCTCCCCCCACCCCGCTGTACACTCAAACTGCGTATTAACATTAATTTTCATCATTACTGAGAAAAAATCCAGTTATGATTTTGGTGCACGAACAGTTATCGAACATAACCTCGAACAGCCGAATTTTTCTCAAATTGTTCGTGTTCGCCGAACTGCTCGAACACCGCCCAAAACAGCTCGAATTTGAGATTGGCGAACAGTTCAAGTAGAACAACGCTCATCTCTAGTCTGGATAATAAGAACTGTGAGTAAAGGCCCTGGACTGCATCACTGACTCCGAGTCGTTACTGCTGATGCCCTGCTCCTCACCCCCATTCTCCGCATACACTGCCCTGAGGCTATACTCCTCCCGTGGGGAGTTATGCTACGCTCTGCTGCACCAACAACACCAGCCTCAGCGGTCTGTCCTGCAGCAGTGGTTCACTCTGACCGCAATCCACGGGTGGCGTAGTCGGACATTTAAACATCAAAACCACATAAATAGTTCCGCCACTGGTTTGACCGACCTGAGCCACGGAACCGGGTCACCGCCATGGAAACTACAACCACCAGCATCCACCAAAAAGGGTCCGGCTCCGGGTGTCCGAAGTCCCAGGGGGGAGCGTCAGAACATTTTCATCACCTTTCATAATCACCAATGGGACAAGGCAGGGATGTCCTCTGTCCCCTCTATTATACATCCTAGTGACGGAGCACCTGCTCTCATCAATTCGCCATAACCCCAATATTAGGTGGATTGAGGTGGGAGGCACCGAGTACAAGTGCTCTCTATTTGCTGATGATGTCCTAGTATATTTCACTCAATCACATATATCCATCCCTGCTGTTATGGCTGAAATAGATCACTTTGTTACATGGTCAAATTTTAAAATCAATGCAGCGAAGTCTGAGGCCCTCGATGTCTCCCTCCCCAAATCCATACAGGATTCCATCCAGTCCAACTTTCCCTTTGCCTGGCCCTCATAGGGTATCAAATACTTAGGAGTTCCTATTCATAGATACCTCTCCCATCTATGTTATCTTAATTTTGGGCCCTTTATTGAACAACTCCATACAGACCACGGTTGGCAAGTTAGAACTGTAAGATTCACTACGTGAACCACTGGTGTTTTGTGGAAAAGCACATGTACACTGTGTTCCAAATTATTATGCAAAAAGTGTTTAGGAGTGATAAGGGAAGAATTTGTTTGTTTGTCAGTTAAACTCATTGATGGTGATGTGTGTCAGGGCTCTTTATATCACTGTAAGCAATTGCAGACACCTGTGCTAATTAGTTTGGCAGGTGTGTCCAATGAACGTCAAACTACTTAAGAAGGCTGTCCCACATTATTAAGCAGCCTACATTTTCTGCCAAAATGGGAAAGAAAAAGGATGTGTCGGCTGCTGAGAAGCAACAAATTGTGGAGTGTTTAGGTCAAGGCATGACTGCAATCAACATTGTGCGATGATCAGGATGAAGTGTCTTGGCAATCAAGAAGTATGTAGCTGATTCACAGTACACACGTGTGCGTGCTGATAAGGGCAAATTGAGGACTCTTTCCTACAGGCAATTACGTCAGGTTAAAAGAACAGCGGCAAAAAAGCCTTGTCATAGCAGCAGACAAGTTTTTAAAGCTGCTGGTGCCTCCAACGTCCCCCAAACAGCAAGATGCAGGGTGCTTCAGAGGTATGCAGCTGTGCGTACGCCATCCTGTCGACCTCCTCTATCCACTGCACACAAGCAGAAACGGCTCCAGTGGGCCAAACAATACATGAAGACTGACTTCAAAACTGTTTTGTTCATGGATGAGTGCCGTGCAACGCTTGATGGTCCAGATGGATGGAGTGGAGGATGGCTGGTTGATGGACACCCCACGCAAACACGGCTACAGCGCCAACAAGGAGGAGGTGGAGTAATGTTTTGGGCTGCAATCATGGGGAGAGAGATTGTCGGCCCCCTTAGCATCCCTGAAGGGGTAAAGATGAACTCCATAATGTATGTTGAGTTTCTCAAACAGCACTTCCCGCCATGGTTCAAGAAGAAGAACCATGTATTCCACAGCAACATCATTTTCATGCATGATAATGCACCGTCTCATGCTGCACATAACACCTCTGCATCTCTGGCTGATATGGGCATAAAAGGGGACAAAGTTATGGTGTGACCCCCATGCTCCCCTGACCTCTACCCCATTCAGAACCTCTGGAGCATCATCAAAAGGAGTGTCTATGATGGCGGGAGGCAGTTCACATCTAAGCAACAGCTCTGGGAGGGTATTCTGTCCTCATGCAAAACAATTGAAGCAGAAATCATCCAAAACCTGACAAATTCAATGGATGAGAGAGTTCAGAAGCTCCTTTCGAACATGGGGTCCTATGTGCAAATGTAACATAACCTAGAATAAAGTTTTGAGTTGAAAACTGTTTGATTTCAGTTTCTAATAACCTGCTAATGCTTATAATTTCAAAAATGACCATTTTTTTGGTCTTTATTAAAATGAAAAGGTTGATCGAAGAGTGTGAGGGATCTAAGAGTGAGGCAACCCAGTAGTCAGGATTACTTCGAATTCTGACAATCTGAGGGTCATGTTGTAGGTAGTGCAGCAAGAAGGCACTTATGTATCTTGCGCATCTCGGAGCCCCAAAATTATTTTCCAGGCTAGATGCAGCTAAAAATTATTAGTAATTTTAAATCTGCTGGAGCTTAGTATAGATGGCCTAATAGAATCAGTACTGCACACTGCTACAAAGCCCAAATTATTTTCCAGCCAAGATACAGCTAAACATGATTAGTAATTTTAAATCTGGTGGAGCTTAGTATAGATGGCCTAATAGAATCAGTACTGCACACTGCTACAAAGCCCAAATTATTTTCCAGCCAAGATACAGATAAACATGATTAGTAATTCTAAATCTGGCGGAGCTTAGTCAAGATGGCCTAATAGAATCAGTACTGCATACTGCTACAAAGCCCAAATTATTTTCCAGCCAAGATACAGATAAACATGATTAGTAATTTGAAAGCTTAAAACGGTTGGTGAGGTGATTTTAACCAATCATCATGCTTTTACTCTCCCCAGGATTACACAGGGGTAGAAAAGTCATTTTGGATCCATGATTTGTTCATCTTTATGAACGTGAGTCTGTCTACATTATCAGTGGAGAGCCGCGTGCGCTTATCTGTTAGCACACCACCAGCAGCGCTGAACACACATTCAGACAGAACGCTGGCTGCGGGGCATGACAAGATCTCCAAGGCATAAGTGGCGAGCTCCGGCCATTTATCCAGATTGGAAGCCCAAAAAGAGCAAGGGTCCAGTGACACAGTCATGGCTTCAATGTTTACTTGGAGATACTCCTGTACCATCGTCTCTAGGTGTTGACTATGGGTCAAACTTCTTGTCTCCTGTGGCCTTGCAAAGGATGGGCTAAGAAAGTGGTGAAATGATTCTGCAAAAATGATGTTACCAGCAGATACCGTGTTTCTGTTACGGTTTGAGTGCTGAACACTCGACGGTCCCACGGTTAGCAAGTTGGAACTGTGAGATTCACTACGTGCACCACTGGTGTTTTGTGGAAAAGCACATGTAAGATTCTGCAACAGTCTCTGCTGATACTCCAGCATGCGTGCATCCCTTTCTATGGCAGCACTAATTTCTGCAAATTTATTTTTGTACCGGGGATCTAACAGTGTGGCAACCCAGTAGTCAGGATTATTTCTAATTCTCACAATTTGAGGGTCATGTTGCTGGTAGTGCAGCAAGAAGGCACTCATGTGTCTTGCGCATCCAGGAGCACCAAGTCCCTGTTGTGTTGGTGCCGAGGTAACAATCATGATTCCTTCCTCTGTCCTCTCCCCCCCAACCTCGCACAACAGAAATGTGATCAAGGTCTCCCTCAGCTGATGAGTCTTCCATCAGTTCGTCCTCCACTTCTTCCTGGGCTCCTGCACCTTCCTCACTAGTTTGGCTGCTACCATGCACCCTGGTAAAACCATCTCCCCCACCCTCTCATGCCTGCCGCCTTGGTGCTGCCGACCGTCTGGACCTTGCAGATGTTAGCCCTTCCGCATACAACTCCTCCTCCTCTACTTCCTCCACCTCCTCTTGTGCCACCACCTGACTCCGAATTCTGTTTAACATGTGCTCCAGCATGTAAATCACCGGAACAGTCATGCTGATAATGGCATCGTCAGCACTAAACATCTTCGTCGCCATTTCAAAACTGTGCAGAAGGGTGCATAGGTCCCTGTTCTGAGACCACTCCTCCAGCGTGATTTGCCCCACCTCTGGATCTCGTTGGCCCAGGCTATACGTCAGAACGTATTGCACCAGGGCTTGTCGGTGCTGCCACAGTCGCTGCAACATGTGCAGAGTTGAATTCCACCAGGTAGGCACATCGCATTTTAGCCGGTGAAGTGGCAGGCCCAATGACTTCTGTAGAGATGTAAGTCGCTGAGCTGCGGGATGCGAACGGCGGAAGTGAGCACACAGCGACCATGCCCTCTGCAGAAGGCCATCTAGTCCGGGATAGTGGGCTAAAAATTGCTGAACAACCAGGTTCAACACGTGAGCCATACAAGGCATGCGTGTGACATTGCCCCGGCGAAGGGCCGCACCCAGGTTTGCAGCATTGTCGCACACGGCCTTCCCTGGTTTCAGGTCCAGTGGAGACAACCATTCATGAAATTGGTTCTCCAGAGCTGACCACAACTCCTCAGCTGTGTGACTCACATTTCCCAGAGATTTCAAAGTAAAAACCACCTGATGACGTTGAGTCCTGCTGCCAGCATAGTAACGAGGTGTGCAGGATCTCTTCTGCGCAGTTAGAAAGTTAAAGGCATGACCAGACAGGCTTTGGGTGCAGGTCGAGGACCGAGAGGAGGTTGAGGAGGCAGAAGCAGTGGAGGAACTTTGAGATAAAGAGGATTGATGCACAACTCGTGGGGATGGCAAGACTTGGACAGCAGCCCCTTGTCCTGCTGTCACCATAGTTACCCAGTGCCCAGTCAGCGACATGTAACGCCCCTGTCCATGCCTACTCTTCCAAGTGTCTGTGGTGAAATGCACCCTGTCACACACAGAGTTTCTCAAAGAAGCGGTGATGTTGTGTGCGACATGCTGGTGGAGCGCAGGCACACCTTTCTTTGAAGAAGTGCCGACTGGGCATCTGGTACTGGGGCACTGCGACGGACATAAGCTCTCGAAAATCCTCTGTGTCCACCAGGCGGAAAGGCAGCATTTCTGTAGCCAAGAGCTTGCAGATGGTGAAATTCAACCTCTTAGCTTTCTCATGGCTAGGAGGAAATGGTCTTTTACTTCTCAACATCTGAGGGACCGATGGCTGGCTGTTGTGCTTAGACAGGGTTGATAAGGGTGTCCCCGGCAAACTGCCGGTCTGTGAGGAAGATGCAGGCGGACTTGTTAGATTGCCTTGATCCAAAGGTGGTGCTATCGATGTCGGACAGCGCTCAACACCAGCTGGTGTTACCACCTCCAAAGAAAATGATGACCTGCCAATCACGCTGGCTGTTGCGGGTAAAGAGGTGGCAGGCCTGCGTCCCAAAACAGGTGTGACTGCTGTCCCCCCAGTCACAGAGGATGAAGAGGCCGCAGATGCACAAGATGGGGCAGATGGTGGTTGGCCCGGCCGGCTAGGCTGCATTGTAGCACAGTGAGCTTCCCACTGCAACTTATGCTTAATGTCCATGTGCCAGTTCATGCATGAAGTACTCAAACTATGTTTTTTTTGGCCTCTACTTAGCTTTTGTTGACAAATGTTACAGATAACACGAGTTGGGTCATCTTTATCAATCTGAAAAAATGCCCAGGCTATGCAAGGCTTAGCACCCATGCGACCTGAAGAGCCACCATGACTTGTGGTCAGAGGCAGAGTTGTGTTTGAGGATGCAGTTGTTGACGTGCTTCCAGTACTATGTCTCTGTCCAGGAAGGCGCAACCTGACCTCGTCGTCACTAGCATCTTCCTCCACCTCCTCTGCTGACCTCATCTCTTGGCTGACTGTGGGTTGACAGTAAGTGGGATCTCCAACCTCATCATCATCACCCTGTGTGTTATCACACCCGTCGTCCTCAGAGCCAACCTGTTCCTGCCCTGACAAAAAACTAAAGTTGTCGCTTCAATCAGGTATTTGAGTCTCATCAACGTCTTCCTCATAGTCTAAACCAACAGGAGTTACAGTTTGGGAATGAGGGTCTACATTATGTTCAGAACCTTCTGCGTCTGGTCCTGGATCCGACTCATAAAGATTCTGGGCATCAGTGCAGATCATTTCCTCGCCTGGATTCACAGAAGTGCTGGAGCCGAACTCTGATTCCCAGGCTATAGTAGGAGTAAACAGCTCTGCAGACTCAACCATCTGTTCTACCTCATACTCAGATGGGCAGCTGGAGATTTGGGAGCTGTGAGGAAGCAAGTGCGATTGGGGTGACACCTTTGAGGACTGGAGTATTTGTGATGTTGAAGTTGATGTGGAGGAGAGCCCACTTAAAGGAGCACTTGATATCCGTTGAAGCACCTGCTGTTTTTGTGCCTCATCTGGAATTTGTAGCGATTGGCGTGGCCGTAAGAAAGGGATCTTATCACATTGTCCGCTAAAAGAAGTAGACATTTTAGTTTGGCTGGAAGATGGTCTTTCTTCAGCAGATGTTACTGTTGCTTTAACACCTACTCCACGGACACAACCTTTTTTCCCCTTCCCAACACGCCTATTCCCCTTTCCACCAGCAGCAGACCTTTTTGCACTCATTTTGGTGGTTAACTAATTCACAACTCTGGAGTTGTTTGCACAAAAAAACAATGGATGGGAACCGAGCAGAGCTGAATGGCCAAACTGTGGTATTAGGCCAAAACTATCGTCTGGGTTAGATGCAGAAAAAAATTATATTCAATTTGCAACCTGATGGAGGTCAGTTTAGATGGACTAATAGAACAAGTCCCACACACTGCTAGAAGCCCAAATATTTTTTCAGAGCTAGATGCAGAAAAAAATTATATTCAATTTGCAACCTTATGGAGGTCAGTGTAGATGGACTAATAGACCAAGTCCCACACACTGCAAGAAGCTCAAATATTTTTTCAGAGCTCAATGCAGAAAAAAATTATATTCAATTTGCAACCTGATGGAGGTCAGTATAGATGGACTAATAGAACAAGTCCCACACACTGCTAGAAGCCCAAATATTTTTTCAGAGCTAGATGCAGATAAAAATTATTTTTAATTTGCAACCTGATGGAGGTCAGTATAGAAGGACTAATAGAACAAGTCCCACACACTGCTAGAAGGCCAAATATTTTTTCAGAGCTAGATGCAGATAAAAATTATTTTTAATTTGCAACCTGATAGAGGTCAGTATAGATGGACTAATAGAACAAGTCTCACACACTGCTAGAAGCCCAAATATTTTTTCAGAGCTAGATGCAGATAAAAATTATTTTTAATTTTCAACCTGATGGAGGTCAGTATAGATGGACTAATAGACCAAGTCCCACACACTGCAAGAAGCCCAAATATTTTTTCAGAGCTAGATGCAGAAAAAGATTATATTCAATTTGCAACCTGATGGAGGTCAGTATAGATGGACTAATAGAACAAGTCCCACACACTGCTAGAAGCCCAAATATTTTTTCAGAGCTAGATGCAGATAAAAATTATTTTTAATTTGCAACCTGATGTAGGTCAGTATAGATGGACTAATAGAACAAGTCCCACACACTGCTAGAAGCCCAAATATTTTTTCAGAGCTAGATGCAGAAAAAAAATATATTCAATTTTCAACCGGATGGAGGTCAGTATAGATGGACTAATAGACCAAGTCCCACACACTGCAAGAAGCCCAAATATTTTTTCAGAGCTAGATGCAGAAAAAAATTATATTCAATTTGCAACCTGATTTAGGTCAGTATAGATGGTCTAATAGACCAAGTCCCACACACTGCTGGAAGGCCAAATATTTTTTCAGAGCTAGATGCAGAAAAAAATGATATTCAATTTCCAAACTGATGGAGGTCAGTATAGATGGACTAATAGAATGATGCTATGCCCAAAAGGTTTTACTTCACTAGGTGCAGTAAAAAAATTGGTATTCTATACACAGGTGGTGTAGCTTGCAACACAGATAGGCTACTCCACTGACTAACACTCTCTGCAATAGGCCAAAAAGGATTAGCTTTGCTAGATTTAGCCAAATGCTGTGAAAAAAACTTGCACAGCACTGGCACAGACCTGCCTGGCAAAAACTGATAGGAACTGATGTAACTTAGTCCTGAAAAGGACTGCAATTACAATTAGTCTTTACTCCCAACCTATCTATTTAAGAGCACAGACCTGCCTGATAAAAGTCGTAGGAAATGCTGTAACCTAGTCCTTAAAAGGATTGCAATCACAACTATTCCCTACTCCCAAGCTATCTGTAGATTTGTGCGAAAATTGGCTTGAAATTAACAAGGTATAGTGCACACAGCAACAGCGATGTCGTCTAACCCGCAGCTGCAGCAGTGAGAAAATGGTGGCGACGGGGAAAATGGCTGGGTCTTATAGGGCAAGGACATGTGACATACACTGCCAATGACACATGCCCTTGCTTGTGTGAAAAAAAGCAGTTCGCTCCGTGTGTGCTCTGCTGATAGGCTGACAGATTGCACCTCCCCACTGTAAATGCGGGAAAGAGAAAAAAAAATGGAGATCCCCTGCCCCTCCCCCCGCCCCGCTGTACACTCAAACTGCGTATTAACATTAATTTTCAGCATTACTGAGAAAAAATCCAGTTATGATTTTGGTGCACGAACAGTTATCGAACATAACCTCGAACAGCCGAATTTATTTCAAATCGTTCGTGTTCGCCGAATGGCTCGAACACCGCCCAAAACAGCTCGAATTTGAGATTGGCGAACAGATCGAGTCGAACAACGCTCATCTCTACTAGTCAGCATTGTCAGTTGACAGACGAGTGCGCTTTTCAGTTATAATTCCCCCAGCGGCACTGAAAACACGCTCCAATAACACGCTAGCGGCAGGGCAGGCCAGGACCTCCATGGCGTACAGAGCGAGTTCATTCCAAGTGTCCAGCTTGGATACCCAATAATTGAAAGGCACAGAGGAATCACGGAAGACTCTGGTACGGTCGAAAAGGTACTCCCTCAGCATCTTTTGAAACTTTCCTCTCCTTGTGAGAGTAACCCGCGCCTCAGTGCCTGTAAGCTGGGCGGGTCTCAGAAAACTGTCCCAGAACGTTGACAGTGTTCCCCTGCCTCTGCTTGAATGGAGTTGCCTCTCTCTCGCTTGTACGCCTTGGTTGGTCAATGATCTGTGACCTCTGCCGCTAGCGTGTTCAGATGGGAATTTTTTTAACAGTTCTGCAGCAAGGGCCTTCTGGTACTGCCCCATTTTTGTAGACCTCTCCACCTCAGGAAAAAGAGAGTGAAAGTTATCCTTGTAGCGGGGGTCTAAAAGTGTCACCAACCAGTAATGACTGTCACCCAACATTTTGACAACGCAAGGGTCACGGTTAAGGCAGCGTAACAAAAAGTCAGCCATGCGTGCCAGACTGGTAACGGGCAAGACTTCCGTGTCCTCACCAAGATGACAACTGACCATGCTGTCCTCCTCCCCCTCCCCCCTGTCCTCAGGCCACGCACGCTGAACCGATGGTATGACAGTTGTACAGGTACTACCGTCTACAGCGCATGATACAAGCTCCTGTTCTTTCTCTTCCCCCTCCTCCTCCTCTCCCTCATTGTCCCCCAATGCACATTGGGATGAGATGAGGCTGGGCTGTATGTAATCGACCGCTACGGCTTCTTTATCCATCTCATCTCATCATACTCTGGCTGCAATGCCTCCTCTTTAATTCTCTGCAGAGAGCGTTGCAAAAGACAGACAAGTGGAATGCTGACGCTAATGATGGCGTCATCGCCACTCACCATCTTGGTGGACTCCTCAAAGTTTGTCAAGATGGTACATATGTCAGACATCCAGGTCCACTCCTGAGGTCTTATGTGTGGAGTCTGACCTGAATATCGATGGCCTTGTTGCAGCTGGTACTCCACAACTGCTCTCTTCTGTAGTGTTGAGCCACCCCCGTAGTGTTCGAGTTCGGTTCGGTTCATCAAACACCTGTATGTTCGCCGAACTGTTCGTCGAACTGCTCGTCGAACACCTTCAAACACCGTTAAAACCAATGGCAGGC
Organism: Phyllobates terribilis; assembly: GCF_046119375.1. Taxonomy (NCBI): domain Eukaryota; kingdom Metazoa; phylum Chordata; class Amphibia; order Anura; family Dendrobatidae; genus Phyllobates; species Phyllobates terribilis. Next base: position 1,205,361,954 of record NW_027362761.1, on the reverse strand, counting down.
AAATAAAAACACATAGAAACACACAGAAAACACCTTCAAAGGTGTCCAAAATCTGACAAACTGCTCAGAAGACACAACTAACACATGGAAAAGTGACAAGTACATATAGTCATGCAAAAAGAAAAGAGGTAGAGGAGTAAAAGGAGGGGGAAACACAGATATAGGCATGTCATGCCCTTCTAAAACCAAAAAAGTGCGTAGCCGACACGGCCAGTCCGATCCTGCCCGTGCGACCTCCGTGTCGCCGGGTTTGTGCCAGAGCCGTGATGGACCCTGATGGCCAGCCCCCCTCTCCCAAAACTGGTGCCTGTCCGCTGGTGGGTCGTGCGAGCCCCCCTGTGGTGGAGGCAGGTCTAATCTTTTTAATTTAAATTGTCTCTCTAATTTGAATGAGTACACTTTAAATCCTTTTACAAGGATCTGTTGGAGGGCAAGTCTCATGCCACACCCACGGTAATTCCGGGGCATGGTCTGTGCTGTCGGCGTGAGGAGTGGTGGTGTGGAGCTCTGGTGTGTTTCCAGTTCCAGAGGACGCTTTGTTCCTGCCCCTCTTTCCCCAGAGAGGGGTAGGTTTCCCGGCGGGACCCGGGCCTGGCCCCCCCTTGGTTGATACTGGTGGAGGTCAGACCGCACCATGGAGCCACCGGAGGGGACTGTCCGGAGATTAGGAAGGCTAGCAGTGGCCTCGACCCCAGGGGAGAAAGTGCCATCTCACCCCTACACTGAAGGGAGCACCCTGGGTGAGTCACAGGAGAGGAGAGAGGAGGTGTCGTGGGCTTCCCAGTCCCCAGATTCAGCGGCTACCTTCACTACCCGAGTGACGGACACACTGCGGAAGCGTGAGGAAGTAAAGGCATCCTTGGTGAAGCTGAAGGAACAACTTCGCCAGGCCCGGACCAGCCATAACAGTGCCTCTAAAGGCAATCGTCATGTCACGTTAGGGAAGCTAAACTTTGTAAAGGCCAAAATTTTAGAGGCAGATTCCCTCTTGGTGGACATAGAGAAAAACGCGGGCCCTTTCCAGCAAAAATTCCGGAATGACAGACGTTTTTCTAAGCAAAGAGAAGAAGATAATTTCATGGGTAGGAGAGGGTTAACCCTGGAGGAAGAGGATGAGGATGATGAGGAGGGGGAGGGGAGTGTCCAGTGCGGTGCCCCACAGGCCAGCGCCCAATCCCAGCCCAGTGACCAGTCTGGAGCCCCACCCAGTGCCTCGGGTGGGGGGGGGAGTGGGCGGAACCTCACCTCCGGAGTGTCCTCCGGCAGTCCAGGAAGCGTGGTGCACAGCAGCATGGAAGTCCCAGTGAACCAGCAAAGAAAACAATCAGGGAGAATCAAGACGGGATCTGATTTCTCAGGAGAAGAATCATCTGGTGAATTTGGCGGCCTCCTGACGGCGATCAGGCATTTGGAGTCCCCAGTGAGCCTGCAGCACTTTAATTTTGGTGACGAGAAGCCAGGTCCGGAGGAGGAGAGGAAGAGCAAGTTGGGGAAAAAGAGCAAGAAGAAGGGGCAGGAGGTGGTGAGTTTCAAATTTGTAGGCATTCCTGGTTTACCTTGTATGCCGGTGGTGGCTCCCACCTCCTGCGTAGCCCCCATTGGTCAGGATTGCCCGAACCCGTCAGTGGCTCCGGTGCATATGACAGGCGGGGAGAGTAAAGGAGGGAGTAGAAGGTGAAGGACTAGGGCCCCTGCGGGCGACAGCAGTGGTCAGAGTGCTGCGGTACTGGCAGGTGTGCTGGACATCTTAAGTAAAGAGGAGTACCCCTCTCTGCCCTGTACCCCGAAGGCGCCGGCTAAAACCGGAGTGGCGTGGGGCGGGGTGGGGGGGCGGAGTCTCCCATGGAAGTCGCAGCCTGTGGTGTTTACTGGTCATGCTGCTGCGGCGGAGGGGCAGCGGGTTCACATGAATGATGCTCCGGCGGGGCCGGTGGAGGTCTACCCGTCACTGTCTGAGTCCCATGTGGGGTTGAATGAGGTCGGGTCTGTGGAAAGAGCAGATGAGGCAGGGCTTAGCAGTACGCCGCTGAAGGGGCGGGGCTTAGGCTCCTCTCAGCTCAAAAGTGGTGTTATAATAACAGAAAATAGCACTATATGGTGATGGGCTAAAGAATGTGTCACATGATAAACAGGCTTCAGTGCCGGCCAGTGAAGCTGAGGGGCGGAGCAAAGGGGTAGGGGGCGGGCACTTTAGCGGGCTGATGCCTGTAGTGCTCGTATCCCCAATCCTCCCAAGGCGGAACCCCAGTGAAGCTAAGGGGGCAGTGCTTGTGCAGTCTGACATGGCAGAGGAACGGTTAAAGGTGCTGCTGTGAAGGGTGGAAGCCCGGGGTCAGCCCAGAAAGCTCCACCCAGTGATGCTTGTGGGAAAATATATGTGGACAGAAATGCGGGGATGGGAAAAATTCAAATAATGGGAATAATGTTACGGAAATGGAATGTGCTCCACCTGTCCTGGCAGGAGTGAGTGTGGTGAGTGAGGAGGATGGGTCTATGGAGGTTGTAATCTCCGGGCAGGGTTCTGGACCAGGGGATGGTAGGGAGAGCACTAATGCAGTTAGTGGTAATGCAAGTGTTAGTGCAAATGGTGCAGGAGTGAAGGAGGCTGGGGCGAATAGTGTTGGAATGAAAGGGGTGAATGGTGCTGGCTCCACTGCACCCTCGGCAGTGGCAGGGTCCCGTACTCGGGGTCTGAGTTATGCGGGGGCTTCTGGGGGTGGAGTTTCATCCCTGTCGGGTGGCCCTGGGGGAGTGGTTTTACAGCGGCATCTCCTGGAGGCTCTGGCAAGGGGCGAGAAAACCATCACCATAGGGGATAAGGTAGTGGATGTGTCGGGTATGGCAGCCTTCCAAAAAAAAGGGGCAGAGAGCGTGACATGGTCTCTGCCAACAGCGGGGTGAGGTGGTGGCCGTAGGAATGTAGCCCGGCTCCGGTGGTCGAGCAGTGAAGCGTGTCCTTCCAGAGAGAAGGTAGCGGAGCTCCTGCTTGGGGCGGGCTTTCAGGCAAATGACATCTATGCCCTGATTCATCCCTACGGAACCACCTATTTTGATGTCAGCTTTGTGAGACCGGAGGGCCTGGTGCTCTTCTGGTCTTATTATGAGCAGACTCAGGATCGCCCCGAGTGGCGGGGGTTTTTGGCAATCTCCCGTCAGAATGGTGTGAAGAAGGTGACCGTACTTACAGGAAACGAGTCACTTTCTGGGGTGGACATAATGACGTGGATTAGTCGTTATGGTGAAGTGGTCCAGCCCCCCAAAAAGAATATGGACAAATAATGCATCTGGTCTGGCGCCTGGACCTTCATGGTCAAATTGAAGGTTTCAGGCCATGTTGTTTCTCACATCCCCACCTCGGCATACCTGGGAAGAGACCGAATCCTGATTTTCTACCAGGGGCAGCCGAAGGTTTGTCACAGGTGTGGCAGTGCCTCACACTTTAGTGCAGGGTGTAAGGAGGTTAAGTGCGCGATGTGTGGAGGGTTGGGACATCTTGCAGCATCCTGTGACAAGGTTCGGTGCAACCTGTGTGATGGTTTAGGCCATCCTTTCAGTCGTTGCCCGCTGGCCTATGCCAATACAGCCTTGATCCCAGTGGAGTCAGATAAGGAGGAGGAGGGGGTGACTGCCTCTGCCGGGGAAGGGACTAGTGGAGGTATGGGTGGTAAGGGACCGGTGAAGAGCAGGGTTTTGGCACCATCAAAACAGAGGAGGCAAAAGCAGCGCCAGAAGAACAGGGAGGGGGTACAGGGTGTGATGTCCTTCCCCCCGGACCCTGGCCCGAGGGCACCTGCAGCTGAGGTCCCGGCGGGCATGCTGAAGGAGGAAGTCAGAAGGCTGGTAAGGGAGGGAAAGAAGGAGGAAGCCGCAGGTCCTCAATCTTCATCCAGTGACAGTGTGGGTGAGGAAGAGGAAGGGTGGCAAAAGAAAAAGAAAAAGACCGGTGGCAGGGGCCGGAGGAGAGCAAGAGGGTTTCCCCAAGGCCAGCCCCTGGAGTGGGACCCTTTGGAGATGCCCGTGCTAGGCCAGGTGTCCAAGGAAGGTCCATCTACCTTACCCCTGATGGATCTCGCCAATCGATACGGTGCTTTAGGTGGCCTTCCCTCCTCTTCGGTGGATGAGGGGGAAGGGGCAGGAGTGGTACCGGGTGCCGAAGGCGGGAAGACCGGGGTTTCGGGGGATGCCCGGCCACCTGCATCAGGGGCAATAGAGAAGCCCTCGGTGGGGGGGGTCACTTCAGGACCCCCTGATGGGGACGAAGGAGGGATGGCTGGTAGTGTGTCTGAGAGTGTGGTTGTAAATAGGAAAGATGTACCTGGGGAAAAAGGAGTACCTGGGGAAAAAAATGGTGAAGAGGAGGGAAAAACTGAGAAAGGTAAAGAGGAGAAGGACCAGACGGTGAGCCTGAAGCGACTAAATTCGTCATCAGAGGGCGAACACACTGGAAGGCAAGGGGGTGGGAAAAAGTTTGCTGTCGAACCCAATCACCCATGATGGCGGCACTCACCCCGTTGACGCTGGCTACCATTAATGTGGCCAGCATAAAGTCTGATGCGGCTAGATTCACGGCCTTTAATTTTTTCAGCCATCTTGATGCTGATATTTTGTTTTTGCAGGAGACCAGGCTAGCAGACCTGGCATCGTTGCAGAAGGCAAAGAGGGAGTGGACTTATGGGCCGTCCCACTGGTCTCTTGCGGCCGAGCCGTATAGCGGGGTGGCGGTCTTTTTAAGACCGCAGAGGTAACATGCCGACGAGTTATTGAGTTAGAAATGGGGAGGTGCTTGATCCTGGATGTGCTCATGAAGGGACAAGAGCTCCGGCTAATTAATATCTACGGTCCCCAGTCCAAGTGGGACCGGAAAAGTCTCTTTATGAGGATTAAACCTTTTCTGTTTTGTAGCCGACAGGTGGTCTTTGGAGGGGATTTCAACAATGTCTCGAGACCCCAGGACAGAGGAGGTTCCAGAGACCGGTTGGCTTATGACAGAGTCGCCTTAAATGGTATAGTGAGTGAAGCGCGCCTGGTGGATGCCCACATCCGGAATTCCCAGGGCCACGTGGGATTCACCTATTTTAGGGGTAGTCAGTGTAGGTCTAGGATAGATAGGTTTTATTTAAAAGAGGAGGCCATCTCCTCACCGATGTCGGTGGTGGAGGTGGAATTCTCCGACCACTGTCTGATTATGTTTTCTTTGAATGTCACAGAGACCCCCCGGATGGGAAGAGGCTTATGGAAGCTGAATTCGTCACTCCTTAAGGAAGCAGCTGTGAAATGGTCTTTTGAGGACTTTTTTCAAGGCCAGGTACCGTTACTGGGCTTATGTAACACTAAGTCAGAGTGGTGGGAGATATTCAAGCATCGGGTAGGGAGGTTCTTCCGCCGGCTTTCCAACATCAGAAGCCTGAACAGGGAACGCCTGTACCAGAGTCTGAGGAGGAAACTCGAGCAGCTTGTCTCGACAGGAGGTGACCGTGAGGAAATCTCCAGGGTGAAAACCTTTCTTAAGAGATGTCAGTATGATAAGCACACGTCCTTAGTTTTTGAGAGGGATTTCGGGAAGTACCGCTCACCCGACCCCTACAGGAACTGTAGGATGTCAGTGAACAGTAAGGTGGTGGTAGGTCTGAAGGACAGTACGGGCTCCCTGATAAGGTCCAGATCGGGGATCCTGGAGGTCGTCAGATCTTTCTACTCGCATCTCTTGGGAAGGAAGGAACTAGATCGGGATAAGATGTCGGCTTTCCTGGCCGAAACGATTCCTGAGCCAGGGGTAGACCCCTCACTTGACGTTTTGGTGGTATCAATCAAAGAAGAGGAAGTGAGACTGGTCATTGATGGGCTCCAGCTCAAAAAATCGCCAGGTCCGGATGGCTTAGCATCCGAGTTTTACAAGACTTTTAAGGACCTCTTGGTCCCCTTGTTGACTCAGGTTTTCAATGAGTGCCTTTCCTTGGGTGCTCTCCTGAGATCAATGAGGAAGTCGGCTTTGATCATTCTATCAAAGGGTAAGGATCCATCTTGCATCGAGAACTGGAGGCCCATATCGCTTCTCAATGTGGACAGAAAGATTCTGACTAAGGTGCTTTTCAACAGGCTGGTGGTATGTGCGCCAGGGCTCCTTTCGGGGTCCCAGCACTGCAGTGTTCCCGGTCGAAGCACCTTTAGTGCTGTTCTTGGTGTCCGAGAGGCCGTGGAGCAGGGTAGGGCAGGACTCTGGAAGGGGTTTTTGCTGTCTTTGGATCAGGCTAAAGCTTTTGACCGGGTTGACCATGTCTACCTCTGGTCCACTCTTCTGAGATACGGCCTACCGGGGGGGTTTGTGGACTGGCTGAAAATTTTGTATAGTGGGGCAGAAAGTTTCCCACTTGTGAATGGTTGGGTTGGAGAGGCCTTCGGAGTTGGCTCCGGTGTCCGCCAGGGATGTCCTCTTAGCCCCCTGCTTTATGTGTTTGCGATTGATCCCTTCGTAAGGAGGGTGGATTGTGGACCATTGGCGGGGGTGGGGATGAACTGGGTGGGCGAGCAGGAAGCCACTCTGAAGGTGGTGGCCTACGCTGATGACATCTCCATTTTTATCTCCTCGAAAGAGGAGGTGGAGTGGGTGACGGCTGAAGTGTAAGGTTTCTCTGAGGCATCAGGGTCCAAAGTCAACCAAGACAAGTGTGCGAGTATCTGGCTGGGGGGAGGAGACCCGGATTTTAGTCTCCCAGACACTCATCCAGAACCTCAAGAGTATGCTAAAGTCCTAGGTATTGATTTTGGCCAGGGTGATTACCCGGAAAAAAATTGGGAAAGTAGGCTGAAAGGTGCCGCTCAAAGAGTGGACCAATGGAAGGGTTGGAATTTAACCCTGAGGGAGAGGGTGAGCCTGTGCAAAGGTTTCCTGCTTCATTTATTGATCTACCTGGGCAGCGTATGCATCTTACCAGAGTCCCTCTGGACACGGGTTTACAGCCTGTTCTTCCAACTATTATGGGGGAATAGACTGAACCTAGTCAAGCGAGAGGTTACTCACCGTACGAGGAGACTAGGGGGGTTAAATATGGTCAACCTCGTGGTGTTTCTTGTAAACACCTTCTTGAAGGTAAACATGGCAAACCTTTGAAAAGAGAGGGCTCCTCCGTGGGTATCCTCCTGTAGGGGGTGGTTTCGGCCTTTTTTCCAGGAATGGGAGACAGGGGGGCGTGTGAAGGACCTTCGTATGCCACACGGGTATCTCCCGGCTTATGTTACCCCGGTCTTGAAAGTGATACGCCGGTGGGGCCTGGGGATGTGGGAGATAAGGACTCTCACGAGGAGGCTCCTTGATGAGAGGATTCTGTCAACTCATTTCTGGAAACCATTGGCCCTCAAAGATTGCCCAAGTCGGGATCTGGAGGTTGGGTTACGTTTGTTGAATTCCAAACGGATCCCCGAGAAGTTTTGGGACTTGACTTGGCGCTGCTTTCAGGGTAAGCTGTACGTGAGGGGCAACCTGAAGTACAGGAACTCCGGTGACAGGGACTGTCCTCGTGAGAGTTGTGCTGGCACGCTGGAAAGCATGGAGCACTTCCTGCTTCATTGCCCCTTTAATACAGAGGTGTACAACCGGGTGGGCGCTTCCAGGAGTTGGCCTAGGCTGGCGGGTTTCTCCTATGCGGAGTGGGCCTATGGGGCATTCAGAGACCTTGGTGGACGGGACCAGACTACACTTTTTTTTAGTTAGTATAGTGGTGAGGTATTTCACGTGGAATGCACAATGTTTAGTTTCGACGGGCAGTAAAATCCTCCCAGTAGACGAAGTCTGTAGTAACATCTTGGGTGACCTGGTAAAGGTACGCTCCCTGGAGTATGAACGGTTGGGTACACTGAGGGCCTCTCGTCTTTGGAGAGGTTTCTCCTTTAGGGTGCCCTAGTCCTGTAGTACTCCAGCCTCCCCTGGTGGTGGGCTAACTTTTCTCACCCTAGTTTTTTGTTTTGAGAAATGGGATAGACGATAAGGTTTACAAGCACTGATCTTGAGCATTATGGTTATGTGCCTATATATGTGTAATTTTCAGGTGGGGAAACTAGGGGTTCCAGTTAGGTGGGGAGGGATGGGATGGGGGGGTTATTTTTGGTTTTCTTTTTCTTTTGGTGTCATAAGTACTGGTCGGACTAAGCCCGGGCCCCATCTGGGGAAAACATTGGGGTCTGATCCAAGCTGAGAAAACTTTCTTGAACTTGGCGGCTTGTTGAATCAGGGGTGGTGGGTGTAGTGTTTTAGTTAGGTTAGTGGAGTTTTAAAAAAAATAAAATTATAATAATATGTATATATAGTATTAATGGTATCATGTTGTGTATGTATATATTATGAAAAGTAAATTTTGGTGTATATAATAATAAGGTTTCTTTAGAAGTATCAGTGGGTATGGTTGTGGTATAAAAGTGGCAGTGGAGCCGGTTGTTTGGGCTAGTATTGTATCTGTGAATGTAGCGCAGGGCAGGTGGGCTTGAGTTTCTGGTCCTTGTAAGACTCATGAGTTGTGTTTTCTTGTATTGTTTTATAATTTTATAATAAAAATAGAGTTCCAGCTCCAGTAGCGTCCACTAAATCTGCTGCAGTTAAAAAGCTTTTATAAGGATCGAGCTTGGCGATCCACAGCAAGGTGTCCTACCGCCAGTCCCAGCCCCTGTGCCTTGGGGTGCCTCCCCGATGCTCTTCACTGAGTGTCCCGGGGGCCCGAACCATTTCCTTTGAAAAAATTAAGTGTCCAAACTACAGGTGGTGTAGCTTGCTTAACAGCTGGGATAATCTGCTGACTAGCAGACACTGCTACTAGGCACAAAGTGTTTCCTGGGCTAGATGAAGTTAAAAAATTGTAATTAGATTCACTCGTTGGATGCTGAGAAAGCATTCCATAGAGTCTCCTGGCACGCCATATATTATTCTCTTAAAAAGCTTGGGGTAGGGGTCTAGGGGACCCTTTTATAGGCAAAATCAAGGCCCTGTATCACAATACGTCACCTAGGCTGAAGATAAATGAAACATTTTCATCACCTTTCATAATCACCAATGGGACAAGGCAGGGATGTCCTCTGTCCCCTCTCTTATACATCCTAGTGACGGAGCAGCTGCTCTCATCAATTCGCCAATATTAGGTGGATTGAGGTGGGAGGCACCAAGTACAAGTGCTCTGCATTTGCTGATGATGTCCTAGTATATATCACTCAATCACATATATCCATCCCTGCTGTTATGGCTGAAATAGATCACTTTGTTACATGGTCAAATTTTAAAATCAATGCAGCGAAGTCTGAGGCCTTCGATGTCTCCCTCCCCAAATCCATACAGGATTCCTTCCAGCCCAACTTTCCCTTTACCTGGCCCTCACAGGGTATCAAATACTTAGGAATTCCTTATCATAGAGACCTCTCCCATCTGTGTTATCTTAATTTTGGGCCCTTTATTGAACAACTCCATACAGACCACGGTTGGCAAGTTAGAACTGTAAGATTCACTACGTGAACCACTGGTGTTTTGTGGAAAAGCACATGTACACTGTGTTCCAAATTATTATGCAAAAAGTGTTTAGGAGTGATAAGGTAAGAATTTTTTTGTTTGGCAGTTAAACTCAATGATGGTGATGTGTGTCAGGGCTCTTTATATCACTGTAATCAATTGCAGACACCTGTGCTAATTAGTTTGGCAGGTGTGTCCAATGAAAGGCAAGACTACTTAAGAAGGCTGTCCCACATTATTAAGCAGCCTACATTTTCTGCCAAAATGGGAAAGAAAAAGGATGTGTCGGCTGCTGAGAAGCAACAAATTGTGGAGTGTTTAGGTCAAGGCATGACTACAATCAACATTGCCAAGACACTTCATCCTGATCATTGCACAATCAAGAAGTATGTAGCTGATTCACAGTACACACATGTGCGTGCTGATAAGGGAAAATTGAGGACTCTTTCCTACAGGCAATTATGTCAGGTTAAAAGAGCAGCGGCAAAAAAGCCTTGTCATAACAGCAGACAAGTTTTTGAAGCTGCTAGTGCCTCCAACGTCCCTCGAACAACAAGATGCAGGGTCCTTCAGTGGTTTGCAGCTGTGCGTAAGCCCTCTTGTAGACCTCCTCTATCCACTGTACACAAGCAGAAACAGCTCCAATGGGCCAAAAAATACATGAAGACTGACTTCAAAACTGTTTTGTTCACCGATGAGTGCCGTGCAAAGCTCGATGGTCCAGATGGATGGATTGGAGGATGGCTGGTTGATGGACACCCCATCCAAACACGGCTACGGCGCCAACAAGGAGGAGGTGGAGTAATGTTTTGGGCTGGCATCATGGGGAGAGAGATTGTCGGCCCCTTTAGGATCCCAGAAGGGGTAAAGATGAACTCTATAATGTATGTGGAGTTTCTCAAACAGCACTTCCTGCCATGGTTCAAGAAGAAGAACCATGTATTCTGCAGCAAGATCATTTTCATGCATGATAATGCACCGTCTCATGCTGCACATAACACATCTGCATCTCTGACTGATATGGGCATAAAAGGGGACAAACTTATGGTGTGACCCCCATGCTTCCCTGACCTCAACCCCATTGAGAACCTCTGGAGCATCATCAAAAGGAGTGTGTATGATGGAAGGAGGCAGTTCACATCTAAGCAACAGCTCTGGGAGGGTATTCTGTCCTCATGCAAAACAATTGAAGCAGAAACCATCCAAAACCTGACAAATTCAATGGACGAGAGAGTTCAGAAGCTCCTTTCAAACAAGGGGTCCTATGTGTAAATGTAACATCACCTAGAATAAAGTTTTGAGTTGAAAACTGTTTGATTTCAGCTTCTAATAATCTGCTAAAGCTTATAATTTCAAAAATGACCATTTTTTTGTTCTTTATTAAAATTAAATGGTTGATCAAAGAGTGTGGGGGATCTAAGAGTGTGGCAACCCAGTAGTCAGGATTATTTCGAATTCTGACAATCTGAGGGTCATGTTGCAGGTAGTGAAGCAAGAAGGCTCTCATGTGTCATGCGCATCTAGGAGCCCCAAAATTATTTTCCGGGCTAGATGCAGCTAAAAATTATTATTATTTGAAAGCTGGTGGAGCTTAGTATAGATGGCCTAATAGAATCAGTACTGCAAACTGCTACAAGGCCAAAATTATTTTCTAGCCAAGATACAGATAAACATGATTAGTAATTTAAAATCTGGTGGAGTTTAGTATAGATGGCCTAATAGAATCAGTACTGCACACTGCTACAAGGCCCAAATTATTTTCCAGCCAAGATACAGATAAACATGATTAGTAATTTGAAAGCTTAAAATGGTTGGTGAGGTGATTTTAACAAACCATTAAGCTTTTACTCTCCCCAGGATGACACAGGGGTAGAAAAGTCGTTTCGGATCCATGATTTGTTCATCTTTATGAACGTGAGTCTGTCTACATTATCAGTGGAGAGCCGCATGCACTTATCTGTCGGCACACCACCAGCAGCGCTAAACACACATTCAGACAGAACGCTGGCTGCAGGGCATGACAAGATCTCCAAGGCGTAAGTGGCGAGCTCAAGCCATTTATCCAGATTGGAAGCCCAAAAAGAGCAAGGGTCCTGTCACACTGTCATGGCTTTAATGTTTACTTAGAGATACTCCTGTACCATCATCTCTAGGCGTTGACTATGTGTTAGACTTCTTGTCTCCTGTGGCCTTGCAAAGGATGGGCTAATAAAGTGGTGAAATGATTCCGCAAAATTGATGTTACCAGCAGATACTGTGTTTCTGTTACGTTTTGAGTGCTGAACACTCAACAGTCCCACGGTTGGCAAGTTGGAACTGTGAGATTGACTACGTGCACCACTAGTGTTTTGTGGAAAAGCACATGTAAGATTCTGCAACAGTATCTGCTGATACTCCTGCATGCGTGCATCTCTTTCTATGGCAGGAATAATTTCTGTAAATTTACTTTTGTACCGGGGATCTAAGAGTGTGGCAACCCAGTAGTCAGGATTATTGCTAATTCTCACAATTCGAGGGTCATGTTGCAGGTAGTGCAGCAAGAAGGCACTCATGTTTCTTGCGCATCCAGGAGCACCAAGTCCCTGTTGTGTTGGTGGCGAGGTAACAATCATGCTTCCTTCCTCTGCCCTCTCCCCCCAACCTTGCACAACAGAAATGAGATCAAGGTCTCCCTCATCTGATGAGTCTTCCATCAGTTTGTCCTCCCCTTCTTCCTGGGCTCCTGCACCTTCCTCAGTAGTTTGGCTGCTACCAGGCGCCCTGGTAAAACCATCTCCCCCACCCTCACATGCTTGCCTCCTTGGTGCTGCCGACCGTCTGGACCTTGCAGATGTTAGCCCTTCCGCATACAACTCCTCCTCCTCTACTTCCTCCACCTCCTCTTGTGCCACCGCCTGACTCCGAATTCTGTTTAACATGTGCTCCAGCATGTAAATTACCGGAATAGTCATGCTGATAATGGCATAGTCAGCACTAAACATCTTCGTCGCCATTTCAAAACTGTGCAGAAAGGTGCAGAGGTCCCTCATCTGAGACCACTCCTCCAGCGTGATTTGCCCCACCTCTGGATCTCGTTGGCCCAGGCTATATGTCATAAAGCATTGCACCAGGGCTTGTCGGTGCTGCCACAGTCGCTGCAACATGTGTAGAGTTAAATTCTACTGGGTAGGAACATCGCATTTTAGCCGGTAAAGTGGCAGGCCCAACGACTTCTGTAGAGATGTAAGTTGCTGAGCTGCGGGATGCGAACGGCAGAAGTGAGCACTCAGCAACCATGCCCTCTGCAGAAGGCCATCTAGTCCGGGATAGTGGGCTAAAAATTGCTGGACAACCAGGTTCAACACGTGAGCCATACAACGGACGTGTGTGACATTGCCCCGGCGAAGGGCCGCACCGAGGTTTGCAGCATTGTAGCACACGGCCTTCCCTGGTTTCAGGTCCAGTGGAGACTACCATTCATGAAACTGGTTCTCCAGAGCTGACCACAACTCCTCAGCTGTGTGACTCACATTTCCCAGAGATTTCAAAGTAAAAACCACCTGATGACGTTGAGCCCTGCTGCCAGCATAGTAAGGAGGTGTGCAGGATCCCTTCTGCGCAGTTAGAAAGCTTGTGGCATGACCAGACATGCTTTGGGTGCAGGTGGAGGACCGAGAGGAGGTTGAGGAGGCAGAAGCAGAGGAAGAACTTCGAGAAAAAGAGGATTGACGCACAACTTGTGGGGACGGCAAGACTTGGACAGCAGCCCCTTGTCCTGCTGTCACCATAGTTGCCCAGTGCCCAGTCAGTGACATGTAACGCCCCTGTCCATGCCTACTCGTCCAAGTGTCTGTGGTGAAATGCACCCTGTCACACACAGAGTTTCTCAAAGAAGCGGTGATGTTGTGTGCGACATGCTGGTGGAGCGCAGGCACACCTTTCTTTGAGAAGTAGTGCCGACGGGGCATCTGGTACTGGGGCACTGCAATGGACATAAGGTCTCGAAAATCCTCTGTGTCCACCAGGTGGAAAGGCAGCATTTCTGTAGCCAAGAGCTTGCAGATGGTGAAATTCAACCTCTTAGCTTTCTCATGGCTAGGATGAAATGGTCCTTTACTTGTCCACATCTGAGGGACCGAGGGCTGGCTGTTGTGCTTAGACGGGGTTCAGAAGGGTGTCCCTAGCAATCTGCCGGTCTGTGAGGAAGATGCAGGCGGACATGTTAGGTTGTCTTGATCCAAAGGTGGTGCTATCGATGTCGGACAGCGCTGAACACCAGCTGGTGTTTCCACCTCCAAAGAAAATGATGACCTGCCAATCATGCTGGCTGTTGCGGGTAAAGAGATGGCAGGTCTGCATCCAAAAACAGGTGTGACACTGTCCCCCCAGTCACAGAGGATGAAGAGGCCGCAGATGCACACGATGTGGTTGACGGTGGCTGGCCCGGCCGGCTAGGCCGCATTGTAGCACAGTGAGCTTCCCACTGCAACTTATGCTTCATATCCATGTGCCGGTTCATGCATGAAGTACTCAAAATATGTATTTTTGGGCGTCTGCTTAGCTTTTGCTGACAAATGTTACAGATAACACGAGTTGGGTCATTTTTATCGATCTGAAAAAGTGCCCAGGCTATGCAAGGCTTAGCACCTATGCGACCTGAAGAGCCACCACGACTTGTGGTCAGAGGCAGAGTTGTGTTTAACGAAACAGTTGTTGACGTGCTTCCAGTACTATGTCTCTGTCCAGGAAGGCACAACCTGACCTTGTCGTCACTAGCATCCTCCTCCACCTCCTCTGCTGACCTCATCTCTTCGCTGACTGTGGGTTGACAGTAGGTGGGGTCTCCAACCTCGTCATCATCACCCTGTGTGTTATCACACCCATCTTCCTCAGAGCCAACCTCTTACTGTCCTGACAAAAAACTAAAGTTGTCACTCCAATCAGGTATTTCAGTCTCATCATCATCTTACTCATTGTCTCCACCAACAGGAGTTATAGTTTGGGAACGAGGGTTTACATTATGGTCAGAACCTTCTGCGTCTGGTCCTGGATCCGACTCATAAAGATTCTGGGCATCAGGCCAGATCATTTCCTCATATGGATTCACAGAAGCTCTGGAGCCGACCTCTGATCCCCAGACTCAACCATCTGTTCTACCCTATACTCAGACGGGCAGCTGGAGACTTGGGAGCTGTGCGATTGTGGTGACCCCTCTGAGGACTGGAGTATTTGTGATGTTGAAGATGAGGTGGAGGAGAGCCCACTTAAAGGAGTACTTGATATCCATTGAATCACCTGCTGTTTTTGTTCCTCATCTTTAATTTGTAGCGATTGGCGTGGCCGTAAGAAAGGGATCTTATCACATTGTCCGCTAAAAGAAGTAGACATCTTAGTTTGGCTGGAAGATGGTCTTTCTTCTGAAGATGTTACTGATGCTTTAACACCTACCCCATGGACACAACCTTTTTTTCCCTTCCCAACACGCCTATTCCCCTTTCCACCAGCAGCAGACCTTTTTCCACTCATTTTGGTGGTTAACTACTTCACAACTCTGGAGTTGTTTGCACAAAAAACAATGGATGGGAACCGAGCAGAGCTGAGTGGCCAAATTGTGGTATTAGCCAAGAAGTATTGGCTGGGTTAGATGCAGATAAAATGTATTTTGAATTTGCAACCTGGTGGAGGTCAGTATAGAGGGACTAATAGAACCAGTCCCACACACTGCTACAAGCCTAAATATTTTTTCAGAGCTAGATGCAGAAAAAAATTATATTGAATTTGCAACCTGGTGGAGGTTAGTATACATGGATTAATAGAACAATTCACACACACTGCTACAAGCCAAAATATTTTTTCAGAGCTAGATGCAGATAAAAATTATATTGAAATTGCAACCTGGTGGAGGTTAGTATAGATGGACTAATAGAACAAGTCCCACACACTGCTACAAGCCAAAATATTTTTTCAGAGCTAGATGCAGAAAAAAATTATATTGAATTTGCAACCTGGTGTAGGTTAGTATAGATGGACTAATAGAACAAGTCCCACACACTGCTACAAGCCGAAATATTTTTAAAGAGCTACATGCAGAAAAAAATTATATTGAATTTGCAAACTGATGGAGGTTAGTATAGATGGACTAATAGAACTAGTCCCACACACTGCTGCAAGCCGAAATGTTTATTCAGAGCAAGATGCAGAAAAAAATTATATTGAATTTGCAACCTGGTGGAGGTTAATATAGATGGACTAATAGAAAAAGTCCCACACACTGCTACAAGCCAAAATATTTTTTCAGAGCTAGATGCAGAAAAAAATTATATTTAATTTGCAACCTGGTGGAGGTTAGTATAGATGGATTAATAGAACATGTCGCACACACTGCTAGAAGCCAAAATATTTTTTCATAGCTAGATGCAGATAAAAATTATATTGAATTTGCAACCGGGTGGAGGTTAGTATAGATGGACTAATAGAACAAGTCCCACACACTGCTACAAGCCCAAATATTTTTTCAGAGCTAGATGCAGACAAAAATTATATTGAATTTGCAACCTGTTGGAGGTTAGTATAGATGGACTAATAGAACAAGTCCCACACACTGCTACAAGCCTAAATATTTTTTCAGAGCTAGATGCAGAAAAAAATTATATTGAATTTGCAACCTGGTGGAGGTTAGTATAGATGGACTAATAGAACAAGACCCTCACACCGCTACAAGCCGAAATATTTTTTCAGAGCTAGATGCAGAAAAAATATATATTGAATTTGCAACCTGGTGGAAGTTAGTATAGATGAACTAATAGAACAAGTCACACACACTGCTACAAGCCAAAATATTTTTTCAGAGCTAGATGCAGAAAAAAATTATATTGAATTTGCAACCTGGTAGAGGTTAGTATAAATGGACTAATAGAACAAGTCCCACACACTGCTACAAGCCGAAATATTTTTTCAGAGCTAGATGCAGATAATAATCATATTGAATTTGCCACCTGGTGGAGGTTAGTATAGATGGACTAATAGAACAAGTCCCACACACTGCTATAAGCCCAAATAATTTTTCAGAGCTAGATGCAGAAATAAATTATATTGAATTTGCCACCTGGTGGAGGTTAGTATAGATGGACTAATAGAACCAGTCCCACACACTGCTACAAGCCTAAATATTTTTTCAGAGCTACATGCAGAAAAAAATTATATTGAACTTGCAAACTGTTGGAGGTTAGTATAGATGGACTAATAGAACAAGTACCACACACTGCTACAAGCCAAAATATTTTTTCAGATCTAGATGCAGAATAAAATTATATTGAATTTTCAACCGGGTGGAGGTTAGTATAGATTGACTAATAGAACAAGTCCCAAACACTGTTAAAAGCCGAAATATTTTTTCAGAGCTAGATGCAGAAAAAAATTATATTGAATTTGCAAACTGGTGGAGGTTAGTATAGATGGACTAATAGAACAAGTCTCACACACTGCTACAAGCCGAAATATTTTTTCAGAGCTAGATGCAGAAAAAAATTATCTTGAATTTGCAAACTGGTGGAGGTTAGTATAGATGGACTAATAGAACAAGTCCCACACAGTGCTACAAGCCAAAATATTTTATCAGAGGGAGATGTAGAAAAAAATTATATTGAATTTGCAACCTGGTGTAGGTTAGTATAGATGGAGTAATAGAACAAGTCCCACACACTGCTACAAGCCGAAATATTTTTTCAGAGCTAGATGCAGAAAAAAATTATCTTGAATTTGCAAACTGGTGGAGGTTAGTATAGATGGACTAATAGAACAAGTCCCACACACTGCTACAAGCCAAAATATTTTATCAGAGGGAGATGTAGAAAAAAATTATATTGAATTTGCAACCTGGTGGAGGTTAGTATAGATGGAGTAATAGAACAAGTCCCACACACTGCTAGAAGCCAAAATATTTTTTCAGAGCTAGATGCAGATAAATATTATTTTGAATTTGCAACCTGGTGGAGGTTAGTATAGATGGACTAATAGTACAAGTCCCACACACTGATACAAGCCGAAATATTTTTTCAGAGCTAGATGCAGAAAAAATTATATTGAATTTGCAACCTGGTGGAGGTTAGTATAGCTGGACTAATAGAAAAAGTCCCACACACTGCTACAAGCCAAAATATTTTTTCAGAGCCAGATGCAGAAAAAAATTATATTGAATTTGCAACCTGGTGGAGGTTAGTATAGATGGACTAATAGAACAAGTCCCACCACTGCTACAAGCCAAAATATTTTTTCAGAGCTAGCTGCAGCTAAAAATTATATTGAATTTGCAACCTGGTGGAGGTTAGTATAGATGGACTAATAAAACAAGTCCCACACACTGCTACAAGCCAAAATATTTTTTCATAGCTAGATGCAGAAAAAAATTATATTGAATTTGCAAACTGGTGGAGGTTAGTAGAGATGGACTAATAGAACAAGTCTCACACACTGCTACAAGCCGAAATATTTTTTCAGAGCTAGATGCAGAAAAAAATTATATTGAATTTTCAACCTGGTGGAGGTTAGTATAGATGGACTAATAGAACAAGTCCCACACACTGCTACAAGCCGAAATATTTTTTCAGAGCTAGAAGCAGATAAAAATTATTTTGAATTTGCAACCTGGTGGAGGTTAGTATAGATGGACTAATAGAACAAGTCCCACACACTGCTACAAGCCAAAATATTTTTTCAGAGTTAGATGCAGATAAAAATTATTTGGAATTTGCAACCTGGTGGAGGTTAGTATAGATGGACTAATTGTACAAGTCCCACACACTGATACAAGCCGAAATATTTTTTTCAGAGCTAGCTGCAGAAAAATTTATATTGAATTTGCAACCTGGTGGAGGTTAGTATAGATGGACTAATAGAAAAAGTCCCACACACTGCTACAAGCCAAAATATTTTTTCAGAGCTAGATGCAGAAAAAAATTATATTGAATTTGCAACCTGGTGGAGGTTAGTATAGATGGACTAATAGAACAAGTCCCAAACACTGCTACAAGCCAAAATATTTTTTCAGAGCTAACTGCAGATAAAAATTATACTGAATTTGCAACCTGGTGGAGGTTAGTATAGATGGACTAATAGAACAAGTCCCACACACAGCTACAAGCCAAAATATTTTATGAGAGGGAGATGTATAAAAAAATTATATTGAATTTGCAACCTGGTGGAGGTTAGTATATATGGAGTAATAGAACAAGTCCCACACACTGCTAGAAGCCAAAATATTTTTTCAGAGCTAGATGCAGATAAAAATTATTTTGAATTTGCAACCTGGTGGAGGTTAGTATAGATGGACTAATAGTACAAGTCCCACTCACTGATACAAGCCGAAATATTTTTTTCAGAGCTAGATGCAGAAAAAATTATATTGAATTTGCAACCTGGTGGAGGTTAGTATAGATGAACTAATAGAAAAAGTCCCACACACTGCTACAAGCTAAAATATTTTTTCAGAGCTAGATGCAGAAAAAAATTATATTGTATTTGCAACCTGGTGGAGGTTAGTATAGATGGACTAATAGAACAAGTCCCACCACTGCTACAAGCCAAAATATTTTATCAGAGGGAGATGTTGAAAAAAATCATATTGAATTTGCAACCTGGTGGAGGTTAGTATAGATGGAGTAATAGAACAAGTCCCACACACTGCTACAAGCCGAAATATTTTTTCAGAGCTAGATGCAGAAAAAAATTATATTGAATTTGCAAACTGGTGGAGGTTAGTATAGATGGACTAATAGAACAAGTCCCACACACTGCTACAAGCCAAAATATTTTATCAGAGGGAGATGTAGAAAAAAATTATATTGAATTTGCAACCTGGTGGAGGTTAGTATAGATGGAGTAATAGAACAAGTCCCACACACTGCTAGAAGCCAAAATATTTTTTCAGAGCTAGATGCAGATAAAAATTATTTTGAATTTGCAACCTGGTGGAGGTTAGTATAGATGGACTAATAGTACAAGTCCCACTCACTGATACAAGCCGAAATATTTTTTTCAGAGCTAGATGCAGAAAAAATTATATTGAATTTGCAACCTGGTGGAGGTTAGTATAGATGGACTAATAGAAAAAGTCCCACACACTGCTACAAGCCAAAATATTTTTTCAGAGCTAGATGCAGAAAAAAATTATATTGAATTTGCAACCTGGTGGAGGTTAGTATAGATGGACTAATAGAACAAGTCCCACCACTGCTACAAGCCAAAATATTTTATCAGAGGGAGATGTTGAAAAAAATCATATTGAATTTGCAACCTGGTGGAGGTTAGTATAGATGGAGTAATAGAACAAGTCCCACACACTGCTAGAAGCCAAAATATTTTTTCAGAGCTAGATGCAGATAAAAATTATTTTGAATTTGCAACCTGGTGGAGGTTTGTATAGATGGACTAATAGAACAAGTCCCACACACTGCTACAAGCCGAAATGTTTTTTCAGAGCTAAATGCAGAAAAAAATTATATTGAATTGGCAACCTGGTGGAGGTTAATATAGATGGACTAATAGAAAAAGTCCCACACACTGCTACAAGCCAAAATATTTTTTCAGAGCTAGATGCACAAAAAAATTATATTTAATTTGCAACCTGGTGGAGGTTAGTATAGATGGATTAATAGAAAAAGTCCCACACATTGCTTGAAGCCAAAATATGTTTTCAGAGCTAGATGCAGATAAAAATTATATGGAATTTGCAACCTGGTGGAGGTTAGTATAGATGGACTAATAGAACAAGTCCCACACACTGCTATAAGCCCAAATAATTTTTCAGAGCTAGATGCAGAAAAAAATTATATTGAATTTGCAACCTGGTGGAGGTTAGTATAGATGGTCTAATAGAACAAGTCCCAAACACTGCTAAAAGCCGAAATATTTTTTCAGAGCTAGATGCAGAAAAAAATTATATTGAATTTGCAACCTGGTGTAGGTTAGTATAGATGGCCTTATAGAACAAGACCCTCACACCGCTACAAGCCGAAATATTTTTTCAGAGCTAGATGCAGAAAAAAATTATATTGAATTTGCAACCTGGTGGAGGTTGGTATAGATGGACTAATAGAACAAGTCCCACACACTGATACAAGCCGAAATATTTTTTCAGAGCTAGATTCAGAAAAAAATTATATTGAATTTACAACCTGGTGGAAGTTAGTATTGATGGACTAATAGAACCAGTCCCACACACTGCTACAAGCCGAAATATTTTTTCAGAGCTACATGCAGAAAAAAATTATATTGAATTTGCAAACTGTTGGAGGTTAGTATAGATGGACTAATAGAACAAGTACCACACACTGCTACGAGCCAAAATATTTTTTCAGAGCTAGATGCAGAATAAAATTATATTGAATTTTCAACCAAGTGGAGGTTAGTATAGATGGACTAATAGAACATGTCCCACACACTGCTACAAGCCGAAATATTTTTTCAGAGCTAGATGCAGATAATAATTATATTGAATTTGCAACCAGGTGGAGGTTAGTATAGATGGACTAATAGAACATGTCCCACACAATGCTAAAAGCCAAAATATTTTTATATAGCTAGATGCAGAAAAAAATTATATTGAATTTGCTACCTGGTAGAGGTTAGTATAGATGGACTAATAGAACAAGTCCCACACACTGCTACAAGCCGAAATATTTTTTCAGAGCTAGATGCAGATAATAATTATATTGAATTTGCAACCAGGTGGAGGTTAGTATAGATGGACTAATAGACCATGTCCCACACACTTCTACAAGCCGAAATATTTTTTCAGAGCTAGATGCAGAAAAAAATTATATTGAATTTGCAACCTGGTGGAGGTTAGTATAGATGGACTAATAGAACAAGTTCCACACACTGCTACAAGCCGAAATATTTTTTCATAGTTAGATGAACAAAAAAATTATATTGAATTTGCAAACTGGTGGAGGTTAGTATAGATGTACTAATAGAACAAGTCCCACACACTGCTATGAGCCAAAATATTTTTTCAGAGCTAGATGCAGAAAAAAATTATATTGAATTTGCTAACTGGTGGAGGTTAGTATAGATGGAATAATAGAACAAGTCCCACACACTGCTACATGCCAAAATATTTTTTCAGAGCTAGATGCAGAAAAAAATTATATTGAATTTGCAACCTGGTGGATGTTAGTATAAATGGACTAATAGAACAAGTCCCACACACTGCTACAAGACGAAATATTTTTTCAGAGCTAGATGCAGATAAAAATTATTTTGAATTTGCAACCTGGTGGAGGTCAGTGTAGATGGACTAATAGAACAAGTCCCATACGCTGCTACAAGCCGAAATATTTTTTCAGAGCTAGATGCAGAAATTTTTTTTATTGAAATTGCAACCTGGTGGAGGTTAATATAGATGGACTAATAGAAATAGTCCCACACACTGCTACAAGCCAAAAAAAATTTTCAGAGCTAGATGCAGAAAAAAATTATATTGAATTTGCAAACTCGTGGAGGTTATTATAGATGGACTAATAGAACAAGTCTCACACACTGCTACAAGCCGAAATATTTTTTCAGAGCTAGATGCAGAAAAAAATTATATTGAATTTGCAACCTGGTGGAGGTTAGTATAGATGGACTAATAGAACCAGTCCCACACACTGCTACCAGCCAAAATATTTTTTCAGAGCTAGATGCAGAAAAAAATTATATTGATTTTGCAACCTGGTGGAGGTTAATATAGATGGACTAATAGAACAAGTCCCACACACTGCTACAAGCCGAAATATTTTTTTAGAGCTAGATGCAGAAAAAAATTATATTGAATTTGCAACCTGGTGGAGGTTAATATAGATGGACTAATAGAACAAGTCCCACACACTGCTACAAGCCGAAATATTTTTTCAGAGCTAGATGCAGAAAAAAATTATATTGAATTTGCAACCTGGTGGAGGTTGGTATAGATGGACTAATAGAACAAGTCCCTCAGACTGCTAAAAGCCGAAATATTTATTCAGAGCTAGATGCAGATAAAAATTATTTTGAATTTGCAACCTGGTGGAGGTTAGTAAAGATGGACTAATAGAACAAGTTCCACACACTGTTACAAGCCGAAATATTTTTTCAGAGCTAGATGCAGAAAAAAATTATAGTGAATTTGCATCCTGGTGGAGGTTAGTATAGATGGACTAATAGAAAAATCCCCACACACTGCTACAAGCCAAAATATTTTTTCAGAGCTAGATGCAGAAAAAAATTATATTGAATTTGCAACCTGGTGGAGGTTAGTATAGATGGACTAATAGAACAAATCCCACACACTGCTAAAAGCCAAAATATTTTTTCAGAGCTAGATGCAGATCAAAATTATTTTGAATTTGCAACCTGGTGGAGGTTAGTATAGATGGACTAATAGAAAAAGTCCCACACACTGCTACTAGCCAAAATATTTTTTCAGAGCTAGATGTAGAAAAAAAATATAGTGAATTTGCAACCTGGTGGAGGTTAATATAGATGGACTAATGGAAAAAGTCCCACACACTGCTCCAAGCCAAAATATTATTTCAGAGCTAGATGCAGAAAAATATTATATTGAATTTGCAACCTGGTGGAGGTTGGTATAGATGGACTAATAGAACAAGTCCCACACACTGATACAAGCCGAAATATTTTTTCAGAGCTAGATTCAGAAAAAAATTATATTGAATTTACAACCTGGTGGAAGTTAGTATTGATGGACTAATAGAAAAAGTCCCACACACTGCTACAAGCCGAAATATTTTTTCAGAGCTACATGCAGAAAAAAATTATATTGAATTTGCAAACTGTTGGAGGTTAGTATAGATGGACTAATAGAACAAGTACCACACACTGCTACGAGCCAAAATATTTTTTCAGAGCTAGATGCAGAATAAAATTATATTGAATTTTCAACCAAGTGGAGGTTAGTATAGATGGACTAATAGAACATGTCCCACACGCTGCTACAAGCCGAAATATTTTTTCAGAGCTAGATGCAGATAATAATTATATTGAATTTGCAACCAGGTGGAGGTTAGTATAGATGGACTAATAGAACATGTCCCACACAATGCTAAATGCCAAAATATTTTTATATAGCTAGATGCAGAAAAAAATTATATTGAATTTGCTACCTGGTAGAGGTTAGTATAGATGGACTAATAGAACAAGTCCCACACACTGCTACAAGCCGAAATATTTTTTCAGAGCTAGATGCAGATAATAATTATATTGAATTTGCAACCAGGTGGAGGTTAGTATAGATGGACTAATAGACCATGTCCCACACACTGCTACAAGCCGAAATATTTTTTCAGAGCTAGATGCAGAAAAAAATTATATTGAATTTGCAACCTGGTGGAGGTTAGTATAGATGGACTAATAGAACAAGTCCCACACACTGCTACAAGCCGAAATATTTTTTCAGAGATAGAAGCAGATAAAAATTATTTTGAATTTGCAACCTGGTGGAGGTTAGTATAGATGGACTAATAGAACAAGTTCCACACACTGCTACAAGCCGAAACATTTTTTCATAGTTAGATGAACAAAAAAATTATATTGAATTTGCAAACTGGTGGAGGTTAGTATAGATGTACTAATAGAACAAGTCCCACACACTGCTATGAGCCAAAATATTTTTTCAGAGCTAGATGCAGAAAAAAATTATATTGAATTTGCTAACTGGTGGAGGTTAGTATAGATGGAATAATAGAACAAGTCCCACACACTGCTACATGCCAAAATATTTTTTCAGAGCTAGATGCAGAAAAAAATTATATTGAATTTGCAACCTGGTGGATGTTAGTATAAATGGACTAATAGAACAAGTCCCACACACTGCTACAAGACGAAATATTTTTTCAGAGCTAGATGCAGATAAAAATTATTTTGAATTTGCAACCTGGTGGAGGTCAGTGTAGATGGACTAATAGAACAAGTCCCACACGCTGCTACAAGCCGAAATATTTTTTCAGAGCTAGATGCAGAAATTTTTTTTATTGAAATTTCAACCTGGTGGAGGTTAATATAGATGGACTAATAGAAATAGTCCCACACACTGCTACAAGCCAAAAAAAAATTTCAGAGCTAGATGCAGAAAAAAATTATATTGAATTTGCAAACTCGTGGAGGTTATTATAGATGTACTAATAGAACAAGTCTCACACACTGCTACAAGCCGAAATATTTTTTCAGAGCTAGATGCAGAAAAAAATTATATTGAATTTGCAACCTGGTGGAGGTTAGTATAGATGGACTAATAGAACCAGTCCCACACACTGCTACCAGCCAAAATATTTTTTCAGAGCTAGATGCAGAAAAAAATTATATTGATTTTGCAACCTGGTGGAGGTTAGTATAGATGGACTAATAGAACAAGTCCCACACACAGCTACAAGCCAAAATATTTTATGAGAGGGAGATGTATAAAAAAATTATATTGAATTTGCAACCTGGTGGAGGTTAGTATAGATGGAGTAATAGAACAAGTCCCACACACTGCTAGAAGCCAAAATATTTTTTCAGAGCTTGATGCAGATAAAAATTATTTTGAATTTGCAACCTGGTGGAGGTTAGTATAGATGGACTAATAGTACAAGTCCCACTCACTGATATAAGCCGAAATATTTTTTTCAGAGCTAGATGCAGAAAAAATTATATTGAATTTGCAACCTGGTGGAGGTTAGTATAGATGAACTAATAGAAAAAGTCCCACAAACTGCTACAAGCCAAAATATTTTTTCAGAGCTAGATGCAGAAAAAAATTATATTGTATTTGCAACCTGGTGGAGGTTAGTATAGATGGACTAATAGAACAAGTCCCACCACTGCTACAAGCCAAAATATTTTATCAGAGGGAGATGTTGAAAAAAATCATATTGAATTTGCAACCTGGTGGAGGTTAGTATAGATGGAGTAATAGAACAAGTCCCACACACTGCTACAAGCCGAAATATTTTTTCAGAGCTAGATGCAGAAAAAAATTATATTGAATTTGCAAACTGGTGGAGGTTAGTATAGATGGACTAATAGAACAAGTCCCACACACTGCTACAAGCCAAAATATTTTATCAGAGGGAGATGTAGAAAAAAATTATATTGAATTTGCAACCTAGTGGAGGTTAGTATAGATGGAGTAATAGAACAAGTCCCACACACTGCTAGAAGCCAAAATATTTTTTCAGAGCTAGATGCAGATAAAAATTATTTTGAATTTGCAACCTGGTGGAGGTTAGTATAGATGGACTAATAGTACAAGTCCCACTCACTGATACAAGCCGAAATATTTTTTTCAGAGCTAGATGCAGAAAAAATTATATTGAATTTGCAACCTGGTGGAGGTTAGTATAGATGGACTAATAGAAAAAGTCCCACACACTGCTACAAGCAAAAATATTTTTTCAGAGCTAGATGCAGAAAAAAATTATATTGAATTTGCAACCTGGTGGAGGTTAGTATAGATGGACTAATAGAACAAGTCCCACCACTGCTACAAGCCAAAATATTTTATCAGAGGGAGATGTTGAAAAAAATCATATTGAATTTGCAACCTGGTGGAGGTTAGTATAGATGGAGTAATAGAACAAGTCCCACACACTGCTAGAAGCCAACATATTTTTTCAGAGCTAGATGCAGATAAAAATTATTTTGAATTTGCAACCTGGTGGAGGTTAGTATAGATGGACTAATAGAACAAGTCCCACACACTGCTACAAGCCGAAATGTTTTTTCAGAGCTAAATGCAGAAAAAAATTATATTGAATTGGCAACCTGGTGGAGGTTAATATAGATGGACTAATAGAAAAAGTCCCACACACTGCTACAAGCCAAAATATTTTTTCAGAGCTAGATGCACAAAAAAATTATATTTAATTTGCAAGCTGGTGGAGGTTAGTATAGATGGATTAATAGAAAAAGTCCCACACATTGCTTGAAGCCAAAATATGTTTTCAGAGCTAGATGCAGATAAAAATTATATGGAATTTGCAACCTGGTGGAGGTTAGTATAGATGGACTAATAGAACAAGTCCCACACACTGCTCTAAGCCCAAATAATTTTTCAGAGCTAGATGCAGAAAAAAATTATATTGAATTTGCAACCTGGTGGAGGTTAGTATAGATGGTCTAATAGAACAAGTCCCAAACACTGCTAAAAGCCGAAATATTTTTTCAGAGCTAGATGCAAAAAAAAATTATATTGAATTTGCAACCTGGTGTAGGTTAGTATAGATGGCCTTATAGAACAAGACCCTCACACCGCTACAAGCCGAAATATTTTTTCAGAGCTAGATGCAGAAAAAAATTATATTGAATTTGCAACCTGGTGGAGGTTGGTATAGATGGACTAATAGAACAAGTCCCACACACTGATACAAGCCGAAATATTTTTTCAGAGCTAGATTCAGAAAAAAATTATATTGAATTTACAACCTGGTGGAAGTTAGTATTGATGGACTAAT
The DNA here is from genome assembly GCF_046119375.1 of Phyllobates terribilis. Lineage (NCBI taxonomy): Eukaryota > Metazoa > Chordata > Amphibia > Anura > Dendrobatidae > Phyllobates > Phyllobates terribilis. The sequence continues at coordinate 1,205,335,023 of NW_027362761.1, read as the reverse complement.
AGAACCAGTCCCACACACTGCTACAAGCCGAAATATTTTTTCAGAGCTACATGCAGAAAAAAATTATATTGAATTTGCAAACTGTTGGAGGTTAGTATAGATGGACTAATAGAACAAGTACCACACACTGCTACGAGCCAAAATATTTTTTCAGAGCTCAATGCAGAATAAAATTATATTGAATTTTCAACCAAGTGGAGGTTAGTATAGATGGACTAATAGAACATGTCCCACACACTGCTACAAGCCGAAATATTTTTTCAGAGCTAGATGCAGATAATAATTATATTGAATTTACAACCAGGTGGAGGTTAGTATAGATGGACTAATAGAACATGTCCCACACAATGCTAAAAGCCAAAATATTTTTATATAGCTAGATGCAGAAAAAAATTATATTGAATTTGCTACCTGGTAGAGGTTAGTATAGATGGACTAATAGAACAAGTCCCACACACTGCTACAAGCCGAAATATTTTTTCAGAGCTAGATGCAGACAATAATTATATTGAATTTGCAACCAGGTGGAGGTTAGTATAGATGGACTAATAGACCATGTCCCACACACTGCTACAAGCCGAAATATTTTTTCAGAGCTAGATGCAGAAAAAAATTATATTGAATTTGCAACCTGGTGGAGGTTAGTATAGGTGGACTAATAGAACAAGTTCCACACACTGCTACAAGCCGAAATATTTTTTCATAGTTAGATGAACAAAAAAATTATATTGAATTTGCAAACTGGTGGAGGTTAGTATAGATGTACTAATAGAACAAGTCCCACACACTGCTATGAGCCAAAATATTTTTTCAGAGCTAGATGCAGAAAAAAATTATATTGAATTTGCTAACTGGTGGAGGTTAGTATAGATGGAATAATAGAACAAGTCCCACACACTGCTACATGCCAAAATATTTTTTCAGAGCTAGATGCAGAAAAAAATTATATTGAATTTGCAACCTGGTGGATGTTAGTATAAATGGACTAATAGAACAAGTCCCACACACTGCTACAAGACGAAATATTTTTTCAGAGCTAGATGCAGATAAAAATTATTTTGAATTTGCAACCTGGTGGAGGTTAGTATAGATGGAGTAATAGAACAAGTCCCACACACTGCTAGAAGCCAAAATATTTTTTCAGAGCTAGATGCAGATAAAAATTATTTTGAATTTGCAACCTGGTGGAGGTTAGTATAGATGGACTAATAGAACAAGTCCCACACACTGCTACAAGCCGAAATGTTTTTTCAGAGCTAAATGCAGAAAAAAATTATATTGAATTGGCAACCTGGTGGAGGTTAATATAGATGGACTAATAGAAAAAGTCCCACACACTGCTACAAGCCAAAATATTTTTTCAGAGCTAGATGCACAAAAAAATTATATTTAATTTGCAACCTGGTGGAGGTTAGTATAGATGGATTAATAGAAAAAGTCCCACACATTGCTTGAAGCCAAAATATGTTTTCAGAGCTAGATGCAGATAAAAATTATATGGAATTTGCAACCTGGTGGAGGTTAGTATAGATGGACTAATAGAACAAGTCCCACACACTGCTCTAAGCCCAAATAATTTTTCAGAGCTAGATGCAGAAAAAAATTATATTGAATTTGCAACCTGGTGGAGGTTAGTATAGATGGTCTAATAGAACAAGTCCCAAACACTGCTAAAAGCCGAAATATTTTTTCAGAGCTAGATGCAGAAAAAAATTATATTGAATTTGCAACCTGGTGTAGGTTAGTGTAGATGGCCTTATAGAACAAGACCCTCACACCGCTACAAGCCGAAATATTTTTTCAGAGCTAGATGCAGAAAAAAATTATATTGAATTTGCTACCTGGTAGAGGTTAGTATAGATGGACTAATAGAACAAGTCCCACACACTGCTACAAGCCGAAATATTTTTTCAGAGCTAGATGCAGATAATAATTATATTGAATTTGCAACCAGGTGGAGGTTAGTATAGATGGACTAATAGACCATGTCCCACACACTGCTACAAGCCGAAATATTTTTTCAGAGCTAGATGCAGAAAAAAATTATATTGAATTTGCAACCTGGTGGAGGTTAGTATAGATGGACTAATAGAACAAGTTCCACACACTGCTACAAGCTGAAATATTTTTTCATAGTTAGATGAACAAAAAAATTATATTGAATTTGCAAACTGGTGGAGGTTAGTATAGATGTACTAATAGAACAAGTCCCACACACTGCTATGAGCCAAAATATTTTTTCAGAGCTAGATGCAGAAAAAAATTATATTGAATTTGCTAACTGGTGGAGGTTAGTATAGATGGAATAATAGAACAAGTCCCACACACTGCTACATGCCAAAATATTTTTTCAGAGCTAGATGCAGAAAAAAATTATATTGAATTTGCAACCTGGTGGATGTTAGTATAAATGGACTAATAGAACAAGTCCCACACACTGCTACAAGACGAAATATTTTTTCAGAGCTAGATGCAGATAAAAATTATTTTGAATTTGCAACCTGGTGGAGGTCAGTGTAGATGGACTAATAGAACAAGTCCCACACGCTGCTACAAGCCGAAATATTTTTTCAGAGCTAGATGCAGAAATTTTTTTTATTGAAATTGCAACCTGGTGGAGGTTAATATAGATGGACTAATAGAAATAGTCCCACACACTGCTACAAGCCAAAAAAAATTTTCAGAGCTAGATGCAGAAAAAAATTATATTGAATTTGCAAACTCGTGGAGGTTATTATAGATGGACTAATAGAACAAGTCTCACACACTGCTACAAGCCGAAATATTTTTTCAGAGCTAGATGCAGAAAAAAATTATATTGAATTTGCAACCTGGTGGAGGTTAGTATAGATGGACTAATAGAACCAGTCCCACACACTGCTACCAGCCAAAATATTTTTTCAGAGCTAGATGCAGAAAAAAATTATATTGATTTTGCAACCTGGTGGAGGTTAATATAGATGGACTAATAGAACAAGTCCCACACACTGCTACAAGCCGAAATATTTTTTTAGAGCTAGATGCAGAAAAAAATTATATTGAATTTGCAACCTGGTGGAGGTTAATATAGATGGACTAATAGAACAAGTCCCACACACTGCTACAAGCCGAAATATTTTTTCAGAGCTAGATGCAGAAAAAAATTATATTGAATTTGCAACCTGGTGGAGGTTGGTATAGATGGACTAATAGAACAAGTCCCTCAGACTGCTAAAAGCCGAAATATTTATTCAGAGCTAGATGCAGATAAAAATTATTTTGAATTTGCAACCTGGTGGAGGTTAGTAAAGATGGACTAATAGAACAAGTTCCACACACTGTTACAAGCCGAAATATTTTTTCAGAGCTAGATGCAGAAAAAAATTATAGTGAATTTGCATCCTGGTGGAGGTTAGTATAGATGGACTAATAGAAAAATCCCAACACACTGCTACAAGCCAAAATATTTTTTCAGAGCTAGATGCAGAAAAAAATTATATTGAATTTGCAACCTGGTGGAGGTTAGTATAGATGGACTAATAGAACAAATCCCACACACTGCTAAAAGCCAAAATATTTTTTCAGAGCTAGATGCAGATCAAAATTATTTTGAATTTGCAACCTGGTGGAGGTTAGTATAGATGGACTAATAGAACAAGTCCCACACAATGCTACTAGCCAAAATATTTTTTCAGAGCTAGATGTAGAAAAAAAATATAGTGAATTTGCAACCTGGTGGAGGTTAATATAGATGGACTAATGGAAAAAGTCCCACACACTGCTCCAAGCCAAAATATTATTTCAGAGCTAGATGCAGAAAAATATTATATTGAATTTGCAACCTGGTGGAGGTTGGTATAGATGGACTAATAGAACAAGTCCCACACACTGATACAAGCCGAAATATTTTTTCAGAGCTAGATTCAGAAAAAAATTATATTGAATTTACAACCTGGTGGAAGTTAGTATTGATGGACTAATAGAACCAGTCCCACACACTGCTACAAGCCGAAATATTTTTTCAGAGCTACATGCAGAAAAAAATTATATTGAATTTGCAAACTGTTGGAGGTTAGTATAGATGGACTAATAGAACAAGTACCACACACTGCTACGAGCCAAAATATTTTTTCAGAGCTAGATGCAGAATAAAATTATATTGAATTTTCAACCAAGTGGAGGTTAGTATAGATGGACTAATAGAACATGTCCCACACAATGCTAAAAGCCAAAATATTTTTATGTAGCTAGATGCAGAAAAAAATTATATTGAATTTGCTACCTGGTAGAGGTTAGTATAGATGGACTAATAGAACAAGTCCCACACACTGCTACAAGCCGAAATATTTTTTCAGAGCTAGATGCAGATAATAATTATATTGAATTTGCAACCAGGTGGAGGTTAGTATAGATGGACTAATAGACCATGTCCCACACACTGCTACAAGCCGAAATATTTTTTCAGAGCTAGATGCAGAAAAAAATTATATTGAATTTGCAACCTGGTGGAGGTTAGTATAGATGGACTAATAGAACAAGTCCCACACACTGCTACAAGCCGAAATATTTTTTCAGAGATAGAAGCAGATAAAAATTATTTTGAATTTGCAACCTGGTGGAGGTTAGTATAGATGGACTAATAGAACCAGTCCCACACACTGCTACAAGCCGAAATATTTTTTCAGAGCTACATGCAGAAAAAAATTATATTGAATTTGCAAACTGTTGGAGGTTAGTATAGATGGACTAATAGAACAAGTACCACACACTGCTACGAGCCAAAATATTTTTTCAGAGCTAGATGCAGAATAAAATTATATTGAATTTTCAACCAAGTGGAGGTTAGTATAGATGGACTAATAGAACATGTCCCACACACTGCTACAAGCCAAAATATTTTTTCAGAGCTAGATGCAGATAATAATTATATTGAATTTGCAACCAGGTGGAGGTTAGTATAGATGGACTAATAGAACATGTCCCACACAATGCTAAAAGCCAAAATATTTTTATATAGCTAGATGCAGAAAAAAATTATATTGAATTTGCTACCTGGTAGAGGTTAGTATAGATGGACTAATAGAACAAGTTCCACACACTGCTACAAGCCGAAACATTTTTTCATAGTTAGATGAACAAAAAAATTATATTGAATTTGCAAACTGGTGGAGGTTAGTATAGATGTACTAATAGAACAAGTCCCACACACTGCTATGAGCCAAAATATTTTTTCAGAGCTAGATGCAGAAAAAAATTATATTGAATTTGCTAACTGGTGGAGGTTAGTATAGATGGAATAATAGAACAAGTCCCACACACTGCTACATGCCAAAATATTTTTTCAGAGCTAGATGCAGAAAAAAATTATATTGAATTTGCAACCTGGTGGATGTTAGTATAAATGGACTAATAGAACAAGTCCCACACACTGCTACAAGACGAAATATTTTTTCAGAGCTAGATGCAGATAAAAATTATTTTGAATTTGCAACCTGGTGGAGGTCAGTGTAGATGGACTAATAGAACAAGTCCCACACGCTGCTACAAGCCGAAATATTTTTTCAGAGCTTAGATGCAGAAATTTTTTTTATTGAAATTGCAACCTGGTGGAGGTTAATATAGATGGACTAATAGAAATAGTCCCACACACTGCTACAAGCCAAAAAAAATTTTCAGAGCTAGATGCAGAAAAAAATTATATTGAATTTGCAAACTCGTGGAGGTTATTATAGATGTACTAATAGAACAAGTCTCACACACTGCTACAAGCCGAAATATTTTTTCAGAGCTAGATGCAGAAAAAAATTATATTGAATTTGCAACCTGGTGGAGGTTAGTATAGATGGACTAATAGAACCAGTCCCACACACTGCTACCAGCCAAAATATTTTTTCAGAGCTAGATGCAGAAAAAAATTATATTGATTTTGCAACCTGGTGGAGGTTAATATAGATGGACTAATAGAACAAGTCCCACACACTGCTACAAGCCGAAATATTTTTTTAGAGCTAGATGCAGAAAAAAATTATATTGAATTTGCAACCTGGTGGAGGTTAATATAGATGGACTAATAGAACAAGTCCCACACACTGCTACAAGCCGAAATATTTTTTCAGAGCTAGATGCAGAAAAAAATTATATTGAATTTGCAACCTGGTGGAGGTTGGTATAGATGGACTAATAGAACAAGTCCCTCAGACTGCTAAAAGCCGAAATATTTATTCAGAGCTAGATGCAGATAAAAATTATTTTGAATTTGCAACCTGGTGGAGGTTAGTAAAGATGGACTAATAGAACAAGTTCCACACACTGCTAAAAGCCAAAATATTTTTTCAGAGCTAGATGCAGTTCAAAATTATTTTGAATTTGCAACCTGGTGGAGGTTAGTATAGATGGACTAATAGAACAAGTCCCACACACTGCTACTAGCCAAAATATTTTTTCAGAGCTAGATGTAGAAAAAAAATATAGTGAATTTGCAACCTGGTGGAGGTTAATATAGATGGACTAATGGAAAAAGTCCCACACACTGCTCCAAGCCAAAATATTATTTCAGAGCTAGATGCAGAAAAATATTATATTGAATTTGCAACCTGGTGGAGGTTAGTATAGATGGACTAATAGAACAAGTCCCACACACTGCTACAAGCCGAAATATTTTTTCAGAGCTAGATGCAGATAAAAATTATTTTGAATTTGCAACCTGGTTTAGGTTAGTATAGAAGGACTAATAGAACAAGTCCCACACACTATTCAAGCCGAAATATTTTTTCAGAGCTAGATGCAGAAAAAAATTATATTGAATTTGCAACCTGGTGGAGGTTAGTATAGATGGACTAATAGAACAAGTCCCACATACTGCTACAAGCCGAAATATATTTTCATAGCTATATGCAGAAAAAAATTATATTGAATTTGCAAACTGGTGGAGGTTAGTATAGATGGACTAATAGAACAAGTCCTACAGACTGCTACAAGCAGAAATATTTTTTCAGAGCTAGATGCAGAAAAAAATTATATTGAATTTGCAAGTTGGTGGAGGTTAGTATAGATGGACTAATAGAACAAATCCCACACACTGCTACAAGCCGAAATATTTTTTCAGAGCTAGATGCAGAAAAAAATTATATTGAATTTGCAACCTGGTGGAGGTTAGTATAGATGGACTAATAGAGCAAGTCCCACACACTGCTAAAAGCCCAAATATTTTTTCAGAGCTAGATGCAGATCAAAATTATTTTGAATTTGCAACCCGGTGGAGGTTAGTATAGATGGACTAATAGAACAAGTCCCACACACTGCTACAAGCCGAAATATTTTTTCAGAGCTAGATGTAGAAAAAAATATGTTGAATTTGCAACCTGGTGGAGGTTAATATAGATGGACTAATGGAAAAAGTCCCACACACTGCTACAAGCCAAAATATTATTTCAGAGCTAGATGCAGAAAAATATTATATTGAATTTGCCACCTGGTAGAGGTTAGTATAGATGGACTAATAGAACAAGTCCCACACACTATTCAAGCCGAAATATTTTTTCAGAGCTAGATGCAGAAAAAAATGATATTGAATTTGCAACCTGGTGGAGGTTAGTATAGATGGACTAATAGAACAAGTCCCACACACTGCTACAAGCCAAAATATTTTTTCATAGCTAGATGCAGAAAAAAATTATATTGAATTTGCAAACTGGTGGAGATTAGTATAGATGGACTAATAGAACAAGTCCCACAGACTGCTACAAGCAGAAATATTTTTTAAGAGCTAGATGCAGAAAAAAATTATATTGAATTTGCAATTTGGTGGAGGTTAGTATAGATGGACTAATAGAACAAATCCCACACACTGCTACAAGCCGAAATATTTTTTCAGAGCTAGATGCAGAAAAAAATTATATTGAATTTGCAACCTGGTGGAGGTTAGTATAGATGGACTAATAGAGCAAGTCCCACACACTGCTACAAGCCGAAATATTTTTTCAGAGCTAGATGCAGATAAAAATTATTTTGAATTTGCAACCTGGTGGAGGTTTGTATAGATGGACTAATAGAACAAGTCCCACACACTGCTACAAGCCGAAATATTTTTTCAGAGCTAGATGCAGATAAAAATTATTTTGAATTTGCAACCTTGTGGAGGTTAGTATAGATGGACTAATAGAATGATGCTATGCCTAAAAGGTTTTACTTCGCTAGGTGCAGTAAAAAAAAATGTATTCTGTACACAGGTGGTGTCGCATTTCCTTTGCTTGCTTTAGCTAAATGCTGTGAAAAAAACTTGCACAGCACTAGCACAGACCTGCCTGGCAAAAAGTGATAAGAACTGATGTAACCTAGCCCTCAAAATGACTGCAATTACAATTAGTCTTTACTCCCAACCTATTTATTTAAGAGCACAGACCTGCCTGATAAAAGTGATAGGAACTGATATAACCTAGCCCTGAAAAAGACTGCAATTACAATTAGTCTTTACTCCCAACCTATCTATTTAAAAGCACAGACCTCCCTGATAAAAGTCGCATGAAATGAAGTAAACTAGTACTTAAAAGGACTCCAATCACAACTATTGCCTACTCCCAAGCTATCTGTAGATTTGTGCGAAAATTGGCTTGAAATTAACAAAGTATAACGCACACAGCAACAGCAGTGCCGTCTAACACGCAGCTGCAGCAGTGAGAAAATGGTGGCGACGGGGAAAATGGCTGGGTCTTATAGGGCAAGGACATGTGACATACACTGAAAATGACACATGCCCTTGCTTGTGTGAAAAAAAGCAGTTCTCTCCGTGTGTTCGCTGCTGATAGGCTGAAAGATTGCACCTCCCCACTGTAAATGCGGGAAAGAGAAAAAAAAATGGAGATCTTCATTATTTCGGCAAAGATCCATCCCCTGCCCTTCCCCGCGCCCCGCTGTACACTAAAACTGCGTATTAACATTAATTTTCAGCATGACTGAGAAAAAATCCAGTTATGATTTTGGTGCACGAACAGTTATCGAACATAACCTCGAACAGCCGACTTTTTTTCAAATTGTTAGTGTTCGCTGAATGGCTCGAACACCGCTGAAAACAGCTCAAATTTGAGATTGGCGAACAGTTCGAGTCGAACACCTCTGATCTCTACTCTTCTGCTCTCAAATCCTTTGCAACATGGGGAGGGTTGAGTTCCAACGTGTGGGGACATCACACAACAGTCGGTGTGACGGATGCTGCAAATGCTGCTGCAACACAGCAAGGGCGGCAGAAGCAGTAGCCGACTTCCGAAAATGAGCTGACAGGCGGCGTACTTTGACGAGCAGATCTGGCAACTCGGGGTGCGATTTAAGAAACCGCTGAACCACGAGGTTAAGCACATGAGCCAGGCATGGTACGTGTGTGATCTCGCCTCACCTCAGAGCCGCCACCAGGTTACGGCCATTGTCACACACGACCATGCCTGGATGTAGGTTCAGCGGTCTCAGCCACATATCTGCCTGCTCTTTCACAGCTGTCCGCAACTCACAAGCAGTATGAGGTTTCCCACCTAAGCTTATGAGTTTCAGCACAGCCTGTTGCCGCTTGGTGGAGGCAGTACTGCAGTGCTTCCAGCTTGTAACTCATGTGGTGATATCTGAGATGGAGGCTGAACATGAGGAGGAGGAGGAGGATGATGCGCAGGAGCTGTACACTGTGGGGGCAACTCTGACTGACAAAGGGACCGCAATCCTCGGTGTGGGGAGGATGTGTTCCGTCCCAAGGAACGACTAGGTCCCGGCTTCCACTATGTTTACCCAGTGTGCCGTCAGGGAGATGTACCATCCCTGGTCACAAGCACTTGTCCATGTGTCCTTTGACAGGTGGACTCTCCCAGTAACTGCATTGTGGAGGGCACGGCAGATGTTTTGGGACACGTGCTTGTGTAGTGAGGGGATGGCACACCGGACAAAATAGTGTCGGTTCGAGACCGAGTACCGATAGATGGCCACCGCCATAAGGTTGCGGAAGAATTCCGTCTCCACCAGCCTAAAAGGCAGAGTTTCCAATGTAAGCAGTCGTGAAATGTGCGAATTTAGGACTGTGGAGCATTAGCTGCGAATTTTGGCTATCGTTCAAAGGTCTTGGATATGGACAATTAAACGCTGTGGAGGGACGTGGACGTTGATGCTGTTTCTTGAGAAACTGCCATAAAAAGTGAAGGCTGAGAGGAGGGGGCATCTTTGCATGCAGTATGGACAGGGGATTGCCTTGCACACACAACAGGGGGTTCTATTGCACGCACAAAAGTGGAAGAAGCAGTGGTGACACCCGCTGACACTGGTCGTGGACCCTGGGTTTGGCCCCACAAAGTCGGGTGCTTTGCTGCCATGTGCCTGATCATGCTGGTGGTGGTCAGGCTGGTAATTTTGTCAACCCTGCTGACACTGACATAGCAGGTGGTACAAATGGCCTTTTTGGGGTTATCAGCAGAGTCTTTAAAAAAATTCCAGACTCTGGAAGATCTACCAGTTGTACTGGCAACGTCCCTCTTGTTGGTGTTACGGGGAACTGTTGCTCGCCTTCTGTGTGCGGCCACCACACTGCTTCTTCCTACCTGTTGGGTTACTCTGCCTCCCTCACCCTGTGTGCTGCTGGCCTCGCTCTGCATGTCCTCCTACCACGTTGGGTCAGTTACTAGATCATCCACCACCTACTCCTATTCCACTTGCACACCACGATCCTCCTCCTCACTTCCTGGCAATTGTGTCTCGTCATCGTCCACACCTTGTGACAAATTGCCAGCATCGACTTCCTGTGGCCGTGGCTGTTCAAATATTTGGGCATCGCTAAATGGGATCTCCTCTTCCACCACTTCAAGCGGAGCATGCGAGGGGCACAAATCTGGAAATGGACCAGAGAACAGCTCTTCAGAGTGTCCAAGTGTGGGATCAGTTGCTGTCTGACGACACTCGGCATGGTGGGAGGAAGAAGCATCAGGGTGAGGAGGAGTATGCGGTTCGAGAGTCATGGCTGCTAAGAGTTGACCGTGTGGAAGATAGACCGGAGGTGGTGGTGCCCAGGTAACTGGAAGTATTATCTGCTATCCAATTAATAACCTGTTCACACTGATCAGTTCGCAATACTGGTGTTGTTCTGTGCTTCCCTAGTAATTCGGTCAAGAAGTGGGAGCGAGAAGATGTGGCTGTTGGTTGTGGCACATTTTCACCTTGGCCACGGCCCCGTCCTCTGCACGCACCATCACTGGAACGTCCAGTTCCACGTCCCTTGCCACGCGCCTTGCCCATTGTAAAGGAAGTAAAATAGCTTACACTCACTCTATCAATGGAAAAAGGGTAATAAAAAGTAGATTAGAACCCTGGAGGAGGAAAATGACAGTTCTATTTCTCTGGCCTACACCCGACTCTTTTAAACAATCTGAACAATCAGGGTGAAACTATTACATTACTGTTTTTCATTACGGAAAAAATACCAAAAGCTGAATAATAGAGATCTTTTACCGTGGAATGGCAAAACCACAGTTATTGTTTACTGGGGTATACCAGAAAATTTTAAATAGATATATTTGCGGCTGAACAGTGAGCGACACACTCAAACTATTTTTTTTTAGGTAAAAATGGCCCAAAAGTGGATAATACATAGATTTGACCCTTGGAACTGCAAAACCACAGTTGTTTTTCTTGGGCCTACACCAGACTATTTTCAACAGATATATTTGTGTCTGAAAAATCAGGGAGACACTATTATTTTTTTTTTACGGCAAAAAAAGCCAAAAGCAGGATAATAGAGATTTTTTACCGTGGAACAGCAAAACCACAGTTATAATTTACTGGTGTATACCAGACTATTTTCAACAGATATATTTGTGTCTGAACAATCAGGAGACACTACTACTGTTTTTCTTTAGGGCAAAAAATGCCAAAAGCAGGATAATACAGAGATTTGACCCGTAGAACTGCAAAACCACACTTGCATTTCTCGGGCCTACACCAGACCATTTTCAACAGATATATTTGTGTCTGAAAAATCAGGGAGACACTATTTTTTTTTTTACGGCAAAAAAAGCCAAAAGCAGGATAATAGAGATTTTTTACCGTGGAATAGCCAAACCACAGTTATAATTTAATGGTGTATACCAGACTATTTTCAACAGATATATTTGTGTCTGAATAATCAGGAGACACTACTAGTGTTTTTCTTTACGGCAAAATATGCAAAAAAAGCAGGATAATACAGAGATTTGACCCGTGGAACTGCAAAACCACACTCGTATTTCTTGGGCCTACACCAGACTATTTTCAACAGATATATGTGTGTCTAAAAAATCAGAGACACACTTTTTTTTTTTGGGGGGGGGACACCAAAAGGTTAAAAAGATGGGTATTTGTACAGTGTGAAGGAGGAAAAAAAAAGAGGATTTAGATGAAAAAAAAAGGATTTTTCCTTGCCCCCGAGACCGGGAGCTAAGTCCAGCAATTTCAGCAACAGGAGCACACAGGACTGTAATTCAGCGTTTACTGGTATAACCACTGCGTCTCCTATACAACCTGCCTGCCTGCCTGATATCTGGGATGGATATTAGTCCTGAGAAGGACTGTTTGTTTGATCTGGCAGCCTTTAGAGACCCTACACTAACTATTTTGCAGGATATATCTCTCCCTAAATCATCAGCGCTGTTCCTACACTGTCTGATCCAGAGAAACTGTGTCCAAGATTTCAGCGACCAGTTTTAAATACTCGAGGTGACGCTGTGCGGCCAGCCAATCACTGTAATGCCCACAAACAACATGGTTGTGGCATTACAGTGACTTGCTGGCAATCCCTGCATGTTCATTGGCTCTGTAAAGAGCGCCAAACATGCAGGGCGGAGACCCGAGCTCCCGTCCGAGTAACCCGGAAATGCTCGGTGCTCGCCGAACATCCCGAGTAGCGTGATGCTTGGATGAGTACCGAGCAGTGTCGAGCATGCTCGCTCAACACTAAAAATAAGTATTTGACACACTGCCAATTTTGCAAGTTTTCCCACCTACAAAGAATGGAGAAGTCTGTAATTTTTATCGAAGGAACACCAGTGACAGACAGAATCTAACAAAAAATGCAGAAATTTAAATTGTATGATTGTTGCATAATTAATTTGCATTTTATTGCATGAAATAAGTATTTGATACAAAAGAAAACAGAACTTAATATTTGGAATAGAAGCCTTTGCTTACAATTACAGAAATCAGATGATTCCGGTAGCTCTTGACCTATTTTGCACACACTGCAGCCGTGATTTTGGCCCACTCCTCCATACAGATCTTCTCCAGATATTTCAAGTTTTGGGGCTATCACTGGGCACACATTGAATTTCAGCTCCCTCCAAAGATTTTCTATTGGGTATCAGGTCTGGAGACTGACAAGGCCACTCCAGGACCTTGAAATGCTTCTTAGACAGCCAGTCATTAGTTGCGTGGCTGTGTGTTTCAGGTCATTGTTATGCTAGAAACCAAGCCACGACCCATCTTCAATGCTCTTACTGAGGGAAGGAGGTTGTTGGCCAAAATCTTGCGATACATGACTCCATCCATCCTTCCTTCTATACGGTGCAGTCGTCCTGTTCCCTTTGCAGAAGATCACCGCCAAAATTATGATGTTTCTCCCAACATGCTCCATGGACGGTGTTCTTGGGGTTGTAATCATCCTTCTTTTTCCTACAAACATGGTGAGTGAAGTTGATACCAAAAAAATATTTTTTGGTCTCATCTGACCACATGACCTTCTCCCATGCCTCTTCTGAATAATCCAGATTGTCATTAACAAACTTCAAATGGGCCTGAACATGTGCTGGCTTGAGCAAGGGAACCTTGCGTGCCCTGCAGGATTTTAATAAATGATAGCCTAGTGTGTTACTAACGGTAATATTTGAGACTGTTGTCCTAGCTCTCTTCAGGTCATTGACCAGGTCCTCCGTGTAGTTCTGGGCTTATTTCTGACCTTTCTCAAAATTATCATTACTCCATGAGGCGAGATATTGCATGAAGCCCCAGATCGAGGAAGATTGACAGTCATCTTGTGTTTCTTCCATTTTCTAATAATTGTGCCAATAGTTGTTACCTTCTCAACAAGCTGCTTGCCTATTGTCCTGTAGTACATCACAGCCTTGTGCAGGTCTACAATTTTGTCCTTGGTGTTCTTACTTCCTAAAGAAGAAAGCCAGAATTCTTGCTGGTTGGTCGGTGATCAAATACATATTACATGCAATAAAATGCAATTTAATTAAGTAAAAATCATACAATGTGATTTTCTGTTTTCTGTTTTTAGATCCTGTCTCTCACAGTTGAAGTGTACCTATGATAAAAATGACATACCTCTCCATTTTTTGTAGGTGGGAAAACTTGCAAAATTGGCAGTGTGTCAAATACTTATTTTCCCCATTGTAAATATAAAACTTATCTATGGCTTTCTTGCCTGTGACACACAAGCCTAGATTTCGTGATTTTTTTCTTTACTAGTAAAATAAGAACATGGCATTAAACTGCCCTCATTGCTTGCAATTGCAGTGTATAGAGATTAAAAAAGAAATGCTGTTATCTAATGCTAATGCTGTTAATGTGCTGCTACTGCAGTATATCACCAATCCATGAATTCCCAGACTGACAACTAGACAGATACAGCTCGTACTTAGCTCACATGAGTCTTTGGCTTATTATTTACAGACTGACTATCCATTTTTAATGTGATTCACTAGTGTAGTAGTACAACGCAATCCATTTTTGGCCTGTTTATGTACCTATGTGAATAAATTATGTGTTATGTCCACCTTTTCCCATACTGTAAAAGCATGAAAAGTCGCTGCTTGGCAAGTCCTCATCTTTTACAGTGGCTTTGCTTGTCCACCCTGGTTGGTTGCACATAGATGTAAGTCATTATGGGGAAGCCTGCCTGACTGCATCTGACAGCAATACCCTCCTCTGTTACTCTTCAGCATTGTATGAAATGGCGTCAGGCATTTTTTGGGGGGAGGGAGCTGATTTCTTCAATATCTTCCAAACTTAGCTGATTTATTTATTTTTGTACTTTTGCTTTTTCCACCTCTTTTTCCAAAAGCTGTAACTTTTATATTTTTCCATTAACATGACCATAAAATCACATGATAATAGTCAGAGGTACTGGCATTTAAGGGGATATATTGCTTTGAGCTTTTGGAAGCAGGTGCTGATTGGTCCATATACCCACAACCAATATTGGCCATAATAATAATAATAATAATAATAATAATATGTCGGGGAATGGGGCAATAACCCTACTGGCTGTTGAAAGTCACAGATTTCTCCTTTATTTGTGACCTTAAACTACATTGGTCTTGTATTTTGGAAAATAGCATATTATTACATTATTAGTAGGAATACTTCATTATAAATTATATAAGTTATATCTAAAGGAAGTAAAAATACTGTCATCTATCCAGTATGCCAACTTTACTTTATTTTCTTAATATGCAGAAACCTCAGAAGTTGTAATCTCAATTCCCATCATAAATCATAAGATTGGTCTCTCACATTTAGCACATCATTTAGTTTTTGCAGTTTAAAAATCAGATTAAGCAGATGAGACTATAAGACATTTTAGCATATGCCTGACTCATACAAGTCTACAGATACTTTACAAAATTCATCCAGACACCTTATGTTTTGAAGTTTCACATGTACAGCAAAATATATGAAAATACAGACAACCCATTGAGAGAGAAATATCTTCAATTTAAAGGACTGGTAATGGATCTGAATTTTGGGGAAAAAGTCTGATGTTTTAATTATTTTAGGGGTCTGGTTTGCAGGCTATTCAGATGGATTAAATTTTACAAGAAAAAAGATATTGGACAATGTAGACCTACTGTGGACGCGGGAGACTTTAGGGACCGCAGAAGCAGTAATATAATGAGAAGCTTCAGAACAGAGATTTCTTTTATAGTGGACCAAAAGGAAACTTTAAATGTGGTAACTGTCCCAGTTGTCAAATGCACATTACAACGAATCCTCTGCGCATTGGCCCCATAAGACATAAAGTAGCTGACTTTATTTCATGTCAAACTAAAAACACTTCTCAAAAAAATAAAGGGAACACTCAAATAACACATCCTAGATCTGAATGAATGAAATATTCTCATTGAATACTTTCTTCTGTACAAAGCTGAATGTGCTAATAACATAATCACACAAAAATCATCAATGGAAATCAAATTTATTAACCAATGGAGGATTGGATTTAGAGTCACCCCAAAACTCAAAGTGGAAAAACACACTTCAGGCTGAGCAAACTTTGATGTAATGTCCTTAAAACAAGTTAAAATGAGGCTCACTATTGTGTGTGGCCTCCACGTGCCTGTATGACCTCTCTACAATGCCTGGGCATGCTCCTGATGAGGTTGCGGATGGTCTCCTGTGGGATCTCCTCCCAGACATAGACTAACGAATCCGCCAACTCCTGGACAGTCTGTGGTGCAGCGTGACGTTGGTGGATGGAGCGAGACATGATGTCCCAGAAGTGCTCAATCGTATTCAGGTCTGGGGAACGGGCAGTCCAGTCCATAGCTTCAATGCCTTCATCTTGCAGGAACTGCTGACACACTCCAGCCAAATGAGGTCTGGCATTGTCCTGCATTAGGAGGAACCCAGTGCCAACCGCACCAGCATATGGTTCTCACAAGGGGTCTGAGGATCTCATTTTGGTACCTAATGACAGTCAGGCTACCTCTGGCCAGCACATGGAGGGCTGTGCGGCCCTCCAAAGAAATGCCACTGTACACCATTACTGACCCACTGCCCAACCGGTCATGCTGAAGGATGTTGCAGGCAGCAGATCACTCTCCACGGAGTCTTCAGACTCTGTCACATCAGTCACATGTGCTCAGTGTGAACCTACTTTCATCTGTGAAGAGCACAGGGTGCCAGTGGCGACTTTGCCAATCCTGGTGTTCTGTGGCAAATTCCAAGCATCCTGCACGGTGTTGGGCTGTGAGCACAACCCCCATCTGTGGACGTCGGGCCCTCATACCACCCTCATGGAGTCGGTTTCTAACCATTTGTGCCGACACATGCACATTTGTGGCCTGCTGGAGGTAATTTTTCAGGGCTCTGGCAGTGCTACTCCTGTTCCTCCTCACACAAAGGCGGTGGCAGCGATCCTGCTGATGGGTTGTTGCCCTCCTACTGCCCCCTCCACGTCTCCTGGTGTACTGGCCTGTCTCCTGGTAGCACCTCCAGCCTTTGGACACTACGCTGACAGACATAGCAAACCTTCTTGCCACAGCTCGCATTGATGTGCCATCCTGGATGAGCTGCACTACCTGAGCAACTTCTGTGTGTTATAGAGTCCATCTCATGCAACCATGAGTGTGAAAGCACAAACAACCTTCAAAAGTGCCAAAAACATCAGCCAGAAAGCATTAGTACTGAGATGTGGTCTGTGGTCCCCACCTGCAGAATCACTCCTTTATTGAGGGCGTCTTGATAATTGCCAATAATTTCCTTCTATTGTCTATTCCATTTGCATTTGAAATTGATTGTCAATCAGTGTTGCTTCCTAAGTGGACAGTTTGATTTCACAGAAGTTTGATTTACTTGTTATATTCTGTTGTTTAAGTGTTCCCTTTATTTTTTTGAGCAGTGTATATTGTCTATGACATATTCTGTCCTTGTATGTATTATTATGTACCCAAAACAATTAGACCCCTAAAAGCACACTTTCATGAGCACTATCGCTCCATTTCATTTGGAAACGGCTTTTTAAGAATCATAAACTATACAGGTATACAAGAAAAACCCAATTCTGATCCTGAAAACTTATGGTTTGCAGGATTAGAAGAAGTGACTTCCCCACCACAAGGGGGAAATCACAATAAATTATTAATGAGACATGAAGCTAAATTAATTCAAAATACAAACTCACAGGGACCCCTGGGTTTGAATGACAGAGTAGATCTCTCTGTGTTTTTATAAATTTGCTTGTTGGTTGCTGTTCAGATGTTTATGTTAATTGAATCGCCCCATACCTGGTGATTTGATTTAAATAGAAGGCAGTTCCTGGGAATTGCACACCTGGTCCCGTAGAAGTGCGAAACTCGAGTGCGAAACAGCTGTCATCCGGTCTCCTCTTTCTCCCCCTGAATTCCCCCAAAACCTGCACACTGTGTCCAAGTCCCACATATGAATTAAAGGACTAAAATGTTTTTACTGAAATGATGAGTGCCACCTCCTCTCTTATTCTTCATTGCTGACATTGAACAATCTTCTGGCAGAGCACGCAGGACATTTCAAAATTATATCATAAACTTTGGGTAATAATTGGCTCAGGCTATATTCACCCCCTCAGTGGTGTAGTGCAGGTGTACTCTTTTTTTTGTATACTGTGGACTCTTTTTTTAGTGCAATCACTCAGCACACGCTACAGGTGTATACTCCAAAAGCACTGAGCCTGATCAAAATACGATTTCTGATGGTATTTTAGCAGAACGTGAGGATTTGGGGGAGATTTTTATTGTCTGCAACCAAAAATATATGCTGCAAGTCTTAAATATCAGGATCCTTGAGCAAACAATCTGCTTTTTAGCTGAAAAGAAATCCGCCTTTTCTGGACTATAAAATCATTATCATCATATGTGGAATGTGAACACATACCAAAAGGTATACGCATTTATAAAGACATTTCCCAATTCCAAGATGATGTGTTTCTCCAAAAGGAATGGGAACAAAATCAATTGCAATGTTCATAAAATTTATTAAAACTAGTTCTGACATGAAATGAAAAAGAATACACAGAGCTAAAATTAGAATTGAAAAATGCAAAAGCTGAACTTTGTTCACCGCTGACTGAAAATCAGTTCCAAGCATACCTTAAAAAATCGGAGAGAATTCTCATTCTGATTCAAACAGAAATAAAGCAATGAAAAAAGGAAAAATTCCTAAGAGACAAGAATGATTATGACACGTGAATTGTGACATATTTCATATTTCATGGAATAAAAGAAGGTCAGGCACTAAAAGAAATTCTTTAAAAAAAAAAAAATAAAATAAAATCTAATTTGGATGGATGGACTAAATATTCGGATTCTAGTGAAGGAGAAGATTATATTAAAGCCATGGTGATGTAGTTATACATAACAACAAAAATGGTGAAAAGACTGACCCTTTAGAAGGGGCAGCAGAAGAGGTGGGAAAAGCCGATGGAGTCGGCACAAAACACAAACATGTCTCATGGAAGAACTGAGAGACATATCTGAAGGTAATGAAGTAGTGAATCTATCCAACCGACAATAGACTGAGGAACATATTTCCCTACTATCTAACGGTTTGAATTTCTGCTTGCCAGAAAATTTTAACCTTACTGACTTTAAAATTGATTTACTTAAGATGACACGAAAAATGCATTTATGTATATCATTTGCCAAGGAAAAAACGCATGTAACATCTGCAGTGCTTCCAGCTTGCAACTGATATGGTCGTTTCAGAGATGGAGGCTGAAGAGGAGGAGGAAACCCTGATTGACCCAGGGCCCACAATCCTCGGCGTCTGGAGGATGTGTCCATCGCAGCGTCCGACTGGGTCCCGGCTTCCACAATACTAACCCAGTGTGCCGTCATTGAAATATAGAAATGTACCATCCTTTGTCACAAGCACTTGTCCATGCGTCTGTGGTTAGGTGGACCTTCCCAGTAACTGCATTAAGGAGGGCACAAGTAATGTTCTGGGACTCATGCTTGTGTATGGCAGGAAAGGCACACTGGGAGAAATAGTGGCGGCTGGGGACTGAGTACGGAGGGACAGCCGCCGCCATGAGGATGTGGAAAGCTTTAATTTCCATGAGCCTAAAAGGCAACATTTCCACTGTAAGCAGTCTAGAAATGTTGTAGTTTAGTATTGTGACATGTGATTGGCTGGCTGCGTATGTGCGTTCCAAGGACTGTGATAGAGACAACTGAATGCTGCACTGGGACAAGGACATGGATGTGGTTGCAAGTGTACAATGACAGGTGCAGGGTGGGATGAATCTCACCTGCATCATGGACAAGGGATCAGCGTGCACGCACCACAGCGAAAAGGCAGTGGTGTCACCCGCAGGCACTGTTTCTGGACCCTGGCATTCTGGACCCTGGCAAACTACTCTGGTGCTTTGCTGTCCTATGCCTGAGCATGCTGGTTGTGGTCAGGTAAGTAGTTTTGCTGCCCCTGCTGATGCTTGCATGGCAGATGCTGTAAATGGCCTTTTTGGGTTAACTGGACAGACTTTAAAAAGAGCTAGACTTGGGAAGACCTAACCATTGGACTGGCAATTTCTCTCGTATTGGTGTTTTGGGGAACAGTAGCCCGCCTTTTTGTCTGTGGCCACCGCACTGCTTTTTCCTGCCTGTTGTGGTGCTAAGGCTCCCTCCCCTTCTGCGCTACTGTCCTCGCTATGCATGTCACTTTCCCAATAACAAGTGGGAAAAAATCGTGAAGTGGAACAAAATTTATTGGATATTTTAAACTTTTTTAATAAGTTAAAAACTGAAAAGTGGGGTGTGCAATATTATTTGTCCCCTTTACTTTCAGTGCAGCAAACTCACTCCAGAAGATCAGTGAGGATCTCTGAATGATCCAATGTTGTCCTAAATGACTGGTAATGATAAATAGAATCCACCGGTGTGTAATCAAGTCTCCGTATAAATGCACCTGCTCTTTGATAGTCTCAGGGTTCTGTTTAAAGTGCAGAGAGTATCATGTAGACCAAGGAACACACCAGGCAGGTCCTAGATACTGTTGTGGTGAAGTTTAAAACCAGATTTGGATACAAAAAGATTTCCCAAGTTTTAAACATCTCAAGCGATCATATTGAAATGGAAGGAATATCAGACCACTGCAAACCTACTAAGACCCTACCCTCCCTCTAAACTTTCATCTCGAACAAGGAGAAGACTCATCAGAGATGCAGCCAAAAGGCCCATGATCACTCTGGATGAAATTCAGAGATCTACAGCTGAGGTGGGAGAGTCTGTCCATAGGACAACAATCATTGGTACACTGCACAAATCTGGCCTTTATAGAAGAGTAGCAAGAAAAAAGCCATTTCTCAAAGATATCCATAAAAAATCTTGTTTGAAGTTTGCCACAAGCCACCTGGGAGACACACCAAACATGTGGAATAAGGTGCTCTGGTCAGATGAAACCAAAATCGAACTTTTTGGCCACAATGCAAAATGATATGTTTGGCGTAAAAGCAACACAGCTCATCACCCTCAAAACACCAACCCCACTGTCAAACATGGTGGTTGCAGCATCATAGTTTGGGCCTTCTTTTCTTCATCAGGAACAGGGAAGATGGTTAGAATTGATGGGAATATGGATGGAGCCAAATACAGGACCATTCTGGAAGAAAACTTGTTGGAGTCTGCAAAAGACCTGAGACTGGGACGGATATTTATCTTCCAACAAGACAATGATCCCAAACATAAAGCAAAATCTACAATGGAAATGTTCAAAAATAAACGTATCCAGGTGTTAGAATGGCCAAGTCAAAGTCCAGACCTAAATTCAATCAAGAATCTGTGGAAAGAGCTGAAAACTGCTGTTCGCAAACGCCCTCCATCCAACCTCAATGAGCTTGAGCTGTTTTGAAAGGAAGAATGGGCAAGAATTTCAGCCTCTCAATGTGCAAAACTGATAGAGACATACCCCAAGCGACTTGCAGCCATAATCGCAGCAAAAGGTGGCGCTACAAAGTATTAACTCAAGGGGGTCGAATAATATTGCACGCCCCACTTTTCAGTTTTCAATTTGTTAAAAAAGTTTAAAATATCCAAGAAATTTTGTTCCACTTCTCGATTGTGTCCCACTTGTTGTTGATTCTTCCCCATAAAATTAGAATTTTATATCTTTATGTTTGAAGCCAGAAATGTGGCAAAATGTAGAAAAGTTCAAGGGGGCCAAATACTTCCACAATGCACTGTATGTTGATCTTTAAGCTGAGAGGCATCAGGTCACTCTGTAACATGAGTTTTGGAGGGACAGCTGTTACTTAGACATTTGGGCGATCCCTCCATCATTGACACTCAGATAGTGGAATACATATTCCATAGCAGTTTACAATGTGCCCATTGTAGCGTTGGGCTTGACCCTCCTCCTCCTTCACCTCACCCACCACTATGTAATACTGTGGCCCTAAATTCAAATGTTCAGAGGGCCTGCAGTAGGCTGGAAAGCTGAGTTTTGTGAGAGCCCTCATGTGGCCCTGTAACATGAATTTTGAAATGCCCTCCTCTAGAAATTTTGGAGGTCCCTCTTGTGCACATTTGAGAGTGCCCTCACTTATTCATATTGTAGGGCCATCACTCTATTATTTAACTCATTTGAGGACAGAGTCTACAGAGAAAAAGGGCAAGAGACATGGAGTACTAGAAGGTATCAGTGAGAGCGGCCTGCCATCCTCAGGTATGGCTGAACTTTGCGAACCGGAAAAATAAAGCTGCACTAGTCAGCTGGATGACGAGCTCAAATATATCACTTGTGCAAGTCAATGCACAAAGTTTATATGGTGCCCCCCTCCAGGATGGGTTGGAGAAGCTTCTTCAAATGGCTCAGAGATATTGATTGTCAATATTCCTCAGATTATATAGGAAGAGAAGACTGCTTGATACTGTACTACTTAGTCCAGTGCAGAATGTGCATCGCATTTCCAAAAATTACTCCTGGGGGCTGTATCATAGGTGCAGGAAGCTTCCATGACACTGGCCTCCCTTTTCAAACATTATCTATGATGGAGTACTGTAGTAGTTGTGGCCCCCAATTCAAGTTTTCAGAGGGCCATCAGTCGGTCATCAACCGTAAGTGTAAATTTTTATTGAATATGTATCCCCTATCTCAGTCACAATGTGGCACAGCCTATGACAAGGGCCTCCAATGACAAATATTAGTTTAATAGGACCACTGTACATTCCAGATTTGTCCACTGCACAATGTGCATAGGGTTTGTAAAAATTAGCCCTATGGGCTGAGTCATGGTTGACGAAGGAAGGAAACAGGTTTTTATGGGAAGTGGGTGATGATAACAGCAGTAGCATGAATCTGCATTTTTTTTTAATTTAGGTTTGCTTGATGTCATCTGGAGGGATTACAAACTGTGGATATATCAAGTCCTTGTTAAATTAATCAGAGTAAGTCTGTCTGTATTTTCTGTGGAGAGGCGTGTGCGCCTATCAGTGATGATTGCCACAGCAGAACTGAAAACACACTCTGACACCACATTAGCAGCAGGGCAGGCCAGCACCTCCAAGGCATATAAGGAGAGGTCGGGCCAAGTGTTCAGCTTAGACACCCAATAATTAAAGGGAATTGAAGCGTCAGAAAGGATGCACGTATGGTCACTTAAGCACCCCTTGACCATGTTCTGCAACTTATCCCTCCTTGGCATTGTTACAGGCACAGATAGCCCTTGCTGTTGTGCTGGTTTATTGAAAATTGCCCAATTTGTGCACATTTTCCTCCCATCTCTGTTGGAGCAGGTGTTTGTGTCTCTCCCCATTATCCCTTCGTGTTGAAAAGAGGTACCTCTGCCACCAGCATTGTCTGAGGGTGATGTTTTCAGCAACTGATCTTCAATGGCCCTCTTGAACGATTCCATTGTAAAACTCTTTGGTGACTCCAAAAGGAGAGAAGGAAATTTCTCCTTGTACCGTGGATCGAGAAAGGTGGCCAACCAGTATAGGTTGTTGGATAAAATGTGTATCACGCGAAGGTCTTGCCACAGACACTTACACATGAACTGTGCCATGTGGGCCAAGCTGCAAAAAGGCAAATGTTCTGTGTCCCCAATAGTAGAAACTGTACCCATCCTCTCCTCCTCCTCCCCCTTCTCCTCTCCAGCCCAAGGCTGGACAGACATGAAGTTTGGGTTGTGTGTCCCCTCTGTAGCATTACGAGTCCCCTCGGAAGCACAGAAAATCAAGTTCTCTCCCTCCTCACCCTCCTCATCTTCCTCCTCATCACCCATTGTTGCCTCAGAATATTGGCTGGGCTGTGTAGTATCACCCATTGGGAAATATGGCTCCATACCAACATGCTGGGCATTCAAATCTTCCTCTTTGAGAATATGCAGTGATTGTTTCAAGAGACATAGCAGCGGGATGGTTACACTGATAACAGCCTGATCACCACTCACAAGGTTGGTGAAGTACTGAAAGTTCTCAAGAACCTCACAAATGTCAGCGATCCACACCCACTCGACAGTTGTTATGTGTGGTGGCTGACTCTCAGTCTGATGGGCATATTGAAGCTAGTATTCAGCTACTGCCCTCTGCTGTTCACTAATCCTCACCAACATATGATATGTTGAGTTCCACCTCGTGGGCAGGTCGCAAAAGAGTCGGTGACTTGGCAAATTCAAGCGCTTTTGCAGCGCTCTAAGAGCAGCAAAAGCGGTAGAGGAATGGCAGAAATGGGCGCTAATACGGCGCACCTTCTCAAGTAGGTACAGCAAGTCACGGTAATTTTTCTGAAATTTCTGAACAACTAGGTTCAGCAAGTGAGCCATGCATGGCACGTGTACCAGCCTGCCGATCTTTAAAGCCGCCACCAGGTTGCGCCCATTATCTCAGATGACAAGACTGGGTTGGAGGTTCAGCAGGGAGAGCCACTGATCGGTCTGTTTTTTTAAAGCTTGTCACAGCTCTACTGCAGTGTGTGCCTTCTGACCTAAACAGATCATCTTCAGCAGAGCCTGTTGCCACTTTGCCAATGCTCTGCACACAGGTTCCAGCTAGGCAGTGATGGGGAGGGTAATTCAGCACAGGATGAGGAGCAGGAGGAGGGGAGAGAGGAAGAGGAATATGAACAGGCAGAAGCCTAGTAATGGCCAGAAGTCCCATCCTGCTGTGCTTTAATATTTGCATGTCCTGAGATGTCTTGAGTCTAGTCACATCCGGAAATCTTTGTCAAAGTGCGTGTCCTTAGGAAAAAGACTTGCACTGCAACCTTAAAAATGTTCACGCTGGGACACAAATTCCATAGTCAACAGGGCCCAGAATGCTCCTGATAAAAGTGCATGGTAAGGATGCAGTGATGTCCCAGTCTAGCATGAAGGTGACTGTGATTTCAGTTAATGGCATTAAGAAGAGTCACTGAGAACTGCATGGGGGAAAGCGAACAGTGTAGGTGTCTGGAAATATAAGCGGTGAGGTGAGCAATAGCTTTTTATTTTTTAATAACCTTTTGTCAGCCCTTGTTCAGCAAAATGTCTGTCGACTGCTTGCCTTTTTGCTAAATTTGGGTAAAGAAGTTTAGAAAACATTCACATTTTAGAGAATATGGATCTTTGTTAAATTAAGGAAAATTTAATTCTACTTAACTAAATTTGTGCAACTCTACTATTTATGCCTTTAACCCTTTTACCATGGAAGGTTGTTTGCACGTTAATGACCAGGCCAAATGTTAGGCTGCGTGCCTACTATGCGCTTTTCTAGTGTTTTTGCCGCTGACTTTCCGCAGCGAAAATGCTAGAAAAACGCTTGGTAAAACGTGCCCCATGGTCCCCAATGATAATCCGCATGTGCTGTGCACATGCTGTGCATATTTCAGCTGCGGATTATCAGTGCGGAAAAATGCGCAGCATGTCCATTAATTTTGCGGAAGCGCTGCGTTTTTGCCACCATTGACTTGCATTGGACCGAATTGAATCCACATCACTGCATCTGCAGATGCGGATTCCATGCATTTCAATGTGCGGATGGTACCCAGGTTTGGATAAGAGGAGACTCTTCTCCGGACCCGGGTACCATAGTACATGTAAAAAAAAAGAATAAAATGAAAAATAAATATTATACTTACCTTCTGATGGCCCCCGGTGTCTTTGTCCTGGCTTGCCGGCAGCTCACAGTAGACCTGCGTGGACGTCATTTAGTCATGTGACAGGTCACGTGACCCCTGACGTCGGCAGGTCCTTTAGTCTATCGCGAGCTGCCGGCAAGCCAAGACAAGGACATCGGGGGCCATTAGAAGGGAAGTATATATTTATTTTTTCTTTTTGACCATTCTTTTGGTCACAGTATATAAATCCATGCCAGTTGCATGGATTTATATAGTGTGACCAAGTTGTCAAGCACTTTCCAAGTGATGCTAAAATCGCTTGGAATGCCCTTGACAACCCGCATGCGGAAATGCATGTGAAGAATGCTTCACTTCCGCTCGTCCCTGGCAGGAAAAATGCATGTACAATCCGCATGCATTTTTTCTGCCAGGGAGATGCAGAAACGCTCAAAAAAAATCCAGAGCATTTCTGCATCGTGGGCAAATAGCCTCACAATTCTTACCAGTGTCACTGTATGAGGTAATAACTCTGGAACGCTTCAACGGATTCCATTGATTCTGAGATTGTTTTTTAGTGACAAATTTTACTTCATGATAGTTATAAAATCTATTTGATATGACTTGCGTTTATTTGTGAAAAAAACGGAAATTTGACGTAAATGTAGAAAATTGTGCAATTTTCAAACTTTGAATTTTCATGCCCTGAAATCAGAGATATATGTCACACAAAATAGTTAATAAATAACATTTCCCACATGTCTACTTTACATCACCACAATTTTGTGTCCCGAATTTATCTTTTGTTAGGAAGTTACAAGGGTTAAAATTTGACCAGCAATTTCTAATTTTTCCAACAAAACTTCCAAAACCATTTTTTAGGGACCACATCACATTTGAAGTCACTTTGAGAGACCTGCATGATGGAAAATACCCAAAAGTAACACCATTCTATAAACTGCAATGCTCAAAAACACATTCAAGACATTTATTAACTCTTCAGGTGCTTCACAGGAATTTTTGGAATATGGAAGGAAACAATGAACATTTAAATTTTTTTCAATTTTTTTTTAATTTAGTCCCAATTTTTTTTTATTTTCGGAAGAGTAACAGAAAAAATGGACCTCAAAATTTGTTGTGGGATTTCTCCAGAGCAGGCCAATACACTATACAGTGGGGGAAATAACTGTTTGATCCCTTGCTGTAAGTTTCCCCACTGACAAAGACATGAACAGTCTATAATTTTAATGGTAGGTTAATTTTAACATTGAGAGATAGAATCTAGAAAAAAAAAATCAAGAAAATCACATTGTATAAATTAGATACATTTATTTGCATTTTGCAGTGAGAAATAAGTAATTGATCCTCTACAAACCATTATGAGTTCTGACTCCTACAGACCAGTTAGACGCTCCTAATCAACTAGTTACCTGCATTAAAGACAGCTGTCTTACATAGTCATCTGTATAAAATCTCCTGTCTACAGACTTAATTAATCAGTCAGACTCTAACGTCTACAACATGGGCCAGACCAAATAGCTTTCTAAGGATGTCAGGGACAAGATCATAGACCTGCACAAAGCTGGAATGGGCTACAAAGCCACAAGTAAGACGTTGGGTGAGAAGGAGACAACTGTTGGTGCAATAGTAAGAAAAAGGAAGAAATACAAAATGACTGTCAATTGACATTGATCTGGGGCACCACAAAATCTTACCTAGTGGGATATCCTTGATCATGAGGAAGGTGAGAGATCAGCCTAAAACTACACGGGGGGAACTTGTTAATGATCTCAACGCAGCTGGACCACAGTCACCAAGAAAACCATTGGTAACATATGACGCCTTAAAGGTTTAAAATCCTGCAGTGCCCGCAAGGTCCCCCTGCTCAAGAAGGCACATGTGCCGGCCCATCTGAAGTTTGCCAATGAACAACTGGATGATTCTGTGAGTTATTGAGAGAAGGTGCTGTGGTCAGATGAGACAAAAATTGAGCTCTTTGGCATTAACTCAACTCGCCGTGTTTGAAAGAAGAAGAAGGAGGAGTATAACCCTAAGATCTTCGTCCCAACCGCGAAGCATGTAGGTGGAAACATTATACTTTGGGGGTGCTTCTCTGTAAAGGGGACATGACGACTGCACCGTACTGAAGGCAAGATGGATGGGGTCATGTATCACAAGATTTTGGCCAACAACCACCTTCCCTCAGTAAGAGCATTGAAGATTGGTCGTGGCTGGGTCTTCCAGCAAAACAATGACCCAAAACATACAGCCAAGGATGCAAAGGAGTGGCTCAAAAAGAAGCACAGTAAGGTTATGGAGTGGCCTAGCCAGTCTCCAGACCTTAATCCTGTAGAAAACATATGGAGGGAGTTGAAGCTCCTAGTTGTCAAGAGACAGCCTCAAAATCTAAATCTAATGATTTAGAGATGATCTGCAAAGAGGAGTGGGCCAGAATTCCTCTTGACATGTGCGCAACCCTCATCATCAACTACAAAAAACATCTGACTGCTGTGCTTACCAACAAGAGTTTTGCCACCAAGTGTTAAATGTTGTTTGCAAGAGGGATCAAATACTTATTTCTCACTGCAAAATGCAAATAAATTTATTTAATTTATACAATGTGATATTCTTGATTTTTTTTGGATATTCTATCTCTCAATGTTAAAATTAACCTACCCTTAAAATTATAGACTGTTCATGTCTTTGTCAGGGGACAAACTTACAAAAACAGCAAGGGATCAAATAATTATTTACTTCACTGTATAATATATGATGAATTAGTCTATATTTTGGCCAAAATACGCAAGCTCGTACTCCGCGTCAAGGGTCCTCATGTTTACGAGTCCCTACACTAAATACAAAAAGCAAAGCCACAATAAGAAGAATTAAAATTCCCCCAACATTCAGAAAAAAAATACACAGCAAAATAAGCAGCAGAATTTACCTGCTCAGATCTTCAGGCCTAAATGCACTACCAGGGTGCAGCAAACCCATATAAAGACGTCAGCTACACAGGTGCAAAAAACTGATGAGACAATCACTCCCAACCTACCATTTTTTTTTTTTGAACCTTGGGGGAATTTTAATTCTTTTTATTGTGGCTTTGCTTTTTGTATTCAATGTAGACATACCCCATTTGTGCACAGTACTTCTTAGCCACACCGTGAGACTCGGGAGGGACGGAGTGCTATCTGTCTCCCGGAGTGCAGATTTTCATAGAATAGTATGCAGACTCCATATACACTGCTCCTACATAATTCAGATGAACACCCGAGGGATCCATTGTCCCCTGATCGCAGCGCCGGCATGGGACAATGATGAGGGCAGCGTTCAGCAACTGGTCCTTTGGAACAGTGCTAATGGTACTACTGATTCCCAGGAGTCGGGACGGCAGCCACACGTATGCCACACAGGTGCATACAGAAACACGGACATGGATATCTCCGGTAGTGTTTTTTCCGATACTGGAAATATCAGACCTTGTGAAACCGGCCTTACTCTGAATAAAAGCCATATTTATTAATTCATTTAAAATATTTCATATCGCCAAATAGATGCGGTTTTAGGTCACAACCATCACAAGCATGAGAGAACAGTTCAGTAGCAGACGCGTTTTGGAAATTAATCCTTACTCATTGCATAGCCGCATGTGTACATGGGGCAGCATTTTATGTCATATCTTCTCAGGGCACATGACTAGCCCACTCCAATGAAATAACTTTTAAAAAAATACATTTCCATACAAGTATTAAAAAATAACATATACAAAACACAATGAAAAACGATACAGTCAATCATAATAGTAGATCATGTCCTGTCTTAAATTCTTTCCTTTTGGAGATCTTGTATCAAGTTCGTAGATCCACCAGGACTCTCTATTAAGGAGTTTTCTCCGATAACCCCCTCCCCTATGTGGTTTCCTAACCTTTTCTATCCTAATTATCTCGCAGCTGGAAGTTTTCCTCCATGTTCCACACTGAAATGTCTAAATGCTGCTGAGCATTTAGTTATCATTGTGTTACTAGCATCCAATAGATGTCGTCTTATTCGAGTTTTTAATGAGTTGGTGGTACATCCTACATATTGAACATTGCATATATTACATGTAAGAAGATATATAACATATGTGATATTACAATTTATGTAGTTTTTAATATTGTATATTTTTTGCGTACTAGAGGAGGAAAAAGTTTTAGTATTTTTTTATGTGTCCACAGCATAGGCAAATATTGTGGCCACATTTATAACAGCCGTTAGTATGTAACCATGTTTCCCTATTCACCTTTGATTCATTTAAATATAGACTTGGGGAAAGAAGGGTACCCAATGTTGGAGCTGTTTTTGCAGTAAATATTACCCCATGACTTAATATTTCCCGTAGTCTGTTATCTTGATGGAGCATCGGTAGGTAAGTGTTTATAATATTCTTTATTCATTGGAATTCAGGGCTATGTAGCGCCGGCGTCCCTGCCCTCTGCTAGGCAGGGACGCTGTTCCCCTCACCCCTCTGCTCCGAGCCCGGCGTCCTCCTCCCGCTCTGCTGCCAATGGCCGGAGGACTTCACCATATATAAGGCACCTCCTCCAAAATGGAGGTGCCCGAGCAATGTTGTTGCACTGTTCACTACTCTGCTTCAGCCCTCAGGTCCCGTTGCCAGTTACCTGCCAGTTACCTGCCAGATTCCTGCCAGTTTGCTGTCTGATTCCTGCCTGATATTCTGCTTACCTGCCTGCTAGCCTGAGGTCCGGCGGTCTGCCCTCCAACTCCTGTCAGTCTGTCTATGGACCAGCTTGCCCGCTCACCTGGGAGCGCACATCTGCTACCAGCCTGCTAGCCTACCTGGAAGCTCCGCCGTCACGTGCTGTGACCACCTGCCATTCCAGAGACTCCTGCCCGCTCACCTGTTAGCGCACACCTGTTACCTGCCTGCTAGCCTACCTGGAGGCTCCGCCGTCACGTGCTGTGACCACCTGCCATTCCAGAGACTCCTGCCCGCTCACCTGGGAGCGCACACCTGTTACCTGCCTGCTAGCCTACCTGGAGGCTCCGCCGTCACGTGCTGTGACCACCTGCCATTCCAGAGACTCTCGCTTGCTCACCTGGGAGCACACATCAACCATCTGCCTGCTAGCCTACCTGGAGGCTCAGCCATCACAGGTCGTACCTACTCTTTACCCAGAGACTGCCCCGGTCACTTGCCGTGACCTCCTGCCCGTTCATCCAGAGACTGCCCCGGTCACTTGCCGTGACCTCCTGCCCGTTCATCCAGAGACTGCCCCGGTCACTTGCCGTGACCTCCTGCCCGTTCATCCAGAGACTGCCCCGGTCACTTGCCGTGACCTCCAGCCCGTTCACTCAGAGACTGTCCCGGTCACCTGCTGTGACTGCCTGCCCGTCTTCCCTTGTTGCCACCCGCTCCCTTACAAGGACCGCCCCCTTGTATAGTAGCTCAGAGGTTCCGCCTCCCAGACCCATTACAGTTTGCTCGGGCCATGGAACCCGGTGGCACCCAAGCTCCCTCACTCTCGGACCTGTGTCATGAACTGTCCCGTCAGAGGTCCCAACAGGAGTCCATCCTGGGTCACCTGCGGAATGTCAATACTCGCCTGGACACTCTGACTGCTCCACCAGCAACCACCGCTAGAGTCATGACTCGCAACCCGGCAGCGCCGCTGCCCACCAATACCATGGTATCCTGCTCCGGACCCCGGCTTTCTGCACCTCCTCGCTTCGGAGGCGACTCCGCTCAGGCTCGGGGCTTCATAAACCAGTGCACCCTGCACTTTGAACTCCTGTCCCACCAGTTTAATTCCGACCGGGCCAAAGTAGCCTTCATCATGTCTCATCTCACGGGGGAGGCACTGGCTTGGCTGAATCCTCTATGGGAGAGAGGAGACCCTCTGGTGTCCGACTTGCCTGCCTTTCTCACGGCTTTCCGGATAGTCTTCGACGAACCTGGACGAAAGACCTCATCCGCATCGTCTCTGCTACGCCTTCGTCAGGGAAGTCTCACCGTGGGCCAATATGCCATACGGTTCCGTACCCTTGCCTCGGAGCTGGCCTGGGATAACGACGCTCTGGTATCTGTCTTCTGGGAGGGTCTGTCCGGCCGTATTAAAAATGAACTCGCCGGTCGGGACATTCCTACCACTCTCGATGATTTAATAACTCTTGCCACCCGGATTGACCTACGGTTCCAGGAGCGTGCCAAAGAGGTCACCCGTGAGAGGAGGTTTCAACGTTTAGCTCCTTCCTTCCAAAAACCCGTCACTCCCTCCGTTTCTCCCCAGGAACACCCTCCTGAGCCTATGCAGGTCGACCAGACCAAGATGGTTAAAACCCGTCAGGACTTACGCCGAGGGGAGCTGCTTCTACTGTGGCAGTAAGGAGCACCGGATCCGTACCTGCCCGAAGAGGTCGGGAAACGCCTGTGTCTAGGTTCGCTCAGAGAGGTCGACCTAGACAAGAATAAATCCTCTCCATCTCTGCTGCTGTCAGTCTCAATCGTCTGCGGGGAGAACCGTTATTTCGAACTAGCCCAACTTGACTCTGGAGCAGCCGGGAATCTTATTTCACAGTCCCTGGTAGAGAAATACCGCATCCCCACCAAACCTCTGGCTGTACCCTTGTCTGTTGCTGTCGTGGATGGGGGCCTCTTACCACGTCCCATCCAACTCATCACCGAATCCATTACTCTACAGGTGGGAATGCTGCATTCTGAGAGTATCTCCTTTCATGTTCTGCCTGGACTCTCTCACGCCCTCTTGCTAGGCCTTCCTTGGCTCCAGAGACATGCACCCGTGCTTGACTGGCAGACCGGAGAAGTCCTTCGCTGGGGGCAGGACTGTCATAAGTCTTGTCTGGTTCCCGTTCATCCCGTCCGTCCTTCTCCTACCCCAGCTAATCTACCTGGACTTCCGATTCCTTATTGGTCATATGCTGATGTCTTTAATAAAAAGGAGGCAGAGACACTACCCCCTCATAGACCATACGACTGCCCTATCGACCTGCTACCCGATACTACTCCTCCCCGTGGGCGTATTTACCCATTGTCCGCTGCTGAGACCCGGTCTATGTTCGAGTATATTGAGGAGAATTTGGCCCGGGGATTTATCCGGAAATCTACCTCCCTGGCGGGAGCAGGCTTCTTCTTTGTTAAAAAGAAGGACGGCTCTCTCCGTCCCTGCATAGACTATAGAGGCCTAAACCAGATCACGTTGAAGAATAAGTACCCCCTTCCGCTCATTCCGGAATAATTTGATCGTCTGAGGGGGGCTAGAATCTTCACCAAACTGGACCTTCGTGGGGCGTACAACCTGATCCGAATCCGTCAGGGGGATGAATGGAAGACGGCATTCAACACCCGGGACGGCCACTACGAATATCTGGTAATGCCCTTCGGTCTCTGTAACGCTCCCGCCGTCTTTCAAGAGTTGGTCAATGACATCTTCCGGGACCTTCTCTACTCCTGCGTGGTGGTGTACCTGGACGATATCTTGGTCTTCTCTCCGGATCTCCAGACTCACCGGAGGGATGTTCGTCAGGTCCTGCTCAGGCTCAGGCAGAACCAACTCTTCGCTAAATATGAGAAGTGCCTCTTTGAGCAGACCTCGCTTCCGTTTTTGGGCTACATAATTTCTCAGACCGGCCTACGAATGGATCCTGAGAAACTGTCTGCCATCGAGAAGTGGCCTCGACCGGAGGGGTTGAAGGCCATTCAGCGGTTCCTGGGCTTCGCCAACTACTACCACGTCTTCATACCGCACTTCTCTTCCCGGACTGCCCCAATTTCCGCGCTCACCCGTAAGGGCACTAATCCCAGAGAGTGGCCGCCCGAAGCAGAGGAGGCCTTTCTTTCCTTAAAACAGGCCTTCTCTTCCGCCCCGGTGCTGCATCGCCCTGATGGCAACAAGCAGTTCTTCCTGGAGGTTGACGCCTCCTCCTCTGGAGCCGGAGCGGTACTTACCCAAAAATCGTCTTCCGGGAGAATGGTAACTTGTGGCTTCTTCTCCAAACTCTTCTCCTCTTCTGAGCGCAACTATTCCATAGGAGATCGAGAGCTATTGGCCATCAAGCTGGCATTGGAGGAGTGGCGTTACCTGCTCGAAGGGGCTCTTCACCCGGTAATAATTTACACTGACCAGAAGAACTTGGCTTACCTCCAGCATGCCCAGAGACTTAACCCGCGCCAAGCCCGGTGGTCCTTGTTTTTTGCTCGCTTTGATTTTGTTCTTCATTTTCGCCCGGCTGACAAAAACATCAAGGCGGACGCCTTATCCCGATCCTTTATGGTGTCTGATCTCGAGGAAGAACCGAAACACATCATCGATCCCGCCAGAGTAATGCAGGTGGCTCCCGTGAGTCTAAATCGTCTCCCTCCCGGTAAGACGTTCGTATCAGTACCTGATCGGGAGAAGATCCTACACTGGGGTCACTTGTCTAAACTAGCTGGCCACGCCGGTCAGAAAAAGACCCCCCAGCTTATTTCCCGGCACTACTGGTGGCCTACCCTGCACAAGGACGTAATAGACTTTGTTTCTGCCTGTGTGTCCTGCGCCCGCAACAAGGTTCCGAGACATCTGCCAGCCGGTCGCCTCCTTCCACTCCCAGTACCTGCTGCCCCCTGGCAGCATATAGCAATGGACTTTATAACTGATCTCCCCGTCTCTGCCGGTTGTACGGTCATTTGGGTGGTCGCTGACCGCTTTTCCAAGATGGCTCATTTCGTTCCCCTGCCAGGCCTCCCGTCTGCACCCGAGCTGGCTAAAGACTTTATCCGCCACATCTTCCGTCTTCATGGACTGCCCCTCCACATAGTGTCGGATCGTGGGGTACAGTTCACCTCACGCTTCTGGAGAGCCACTTGTAAACTGCTAGATGTCACCCTGGACTTCTCCTCCGCTTACCACCCACAGTCTAATGGTCAAGTGGAGCGGATCAATCAGAACCTGACCAGTTACCTCCGGCACTTCGTTAATGCCCACCATTCAGACTGGGTGGATCTCCTGCCATGGGCCGAATTTTCTTACAACAATCACGAGAGCGAATATTCCTCCAAATCCCCGTTTTTTGTTGTCTTCGGTCAGCATCCTCGGATCCCATTTCCCGTCTCCACCTCGGTGGACAATCCGGCTGCGGAATCCCTTGTTAACAAATTTTCCTCCATATGGGAGAGCACCCGGTCCGCACTCCTTCTGTCATCCGAGCGTATGAAAAGACATGCTGACAAAAAACGTCTGGATCCTCCTCAATTCCGTCCAGGGGATAAGGTCTGGCTCTCGTCCAAATATGTCCGGCTCAAGATTCCTTCCTATAAGTTAGGGCCTCGGTTCATCGGCCCTCTGGAGGTCATCAGTCAGATCAACCCGGTGGCCTATAAATTGAAACTCCCGGCCAACTTGCGGATCCCTAACTCCTTCCATGTATCTCTCCTCAAACCTGTGGTACTTAACTCTTTTTCCAAGTCTACAGGTACGCCTCCTGCTCCGGTTTCCGCTGAAAACGAATTTGAGGTAGAGAACATTCTGGCCACCAATACGGTAAGAGGGAAGTCCTTTTTTCTGGTAGATTGGAAGGGGTTTGGTCCTGAGGAGAGAACGTGGGAGCCCCGGGAGAACATCCATGCCCCTCTCATCCTAGCTAAATTTCTCTCTGGCCTAAAAAAGGGGGGGCCTAAAGGGGGGGTACTGTAGCACCGGCGTCCCTGCCCTCTGCTAGGCAGGGACGCTGTTCCCCTCACCTCTCTGCTCCGAGCCCGGCGTCCTCCTCCCGCTCTGCTGGCAGCGCGCGCTCCTTCCCGGCCACTGTTCTTAGGGCGCGCGCGCTCCCTCCCTCTTAAAGGGGCCGCGCGCGCCGTCCTAAGGAGTCCCCGGCCAATGGCCGGAGGACTTCACCATATATAAGGCACCTCCTCCAAAATGGAGGTGCCCGAGCAATGTTGCTGCACTGTTCACTACTCTGCTTCAGCCCTCAGGTCCCGTTGCCAGTTACCTGCCAGTTACCTGCCAGATTCCTGCCAGTTTGCTGTCTGATTCCTGCCTGATATTCTGCTTACCTGCCTGCTAGCCTGAGGTCCGACGGTCTGCCCTCCAACTCCTGTCAGTCTGTCTATGGACCAGCTTGCCCGCTCACCTGGGAACGCACATCTGCTACCAGCCTGCTAGCCTACCTGGAAGCTCCGCCGTCACGTGCTGTGACCACCTGCCATTCCAGAGACTCCTGCCCGCTCACCTGGGAGCGCACACCTGTTACCTGCCTGCTAGCCTACCTGGAGGCTCCGCCATCACGTGCTGTGACCACCTACCATTCCAGAGACTCCTGCCCGCTCACCTGGGAGCGCACACCTGTTACATGCCTGCTAGCCTACCTGGAGGCTCCGTCGTCACGTGCTGTGACCACCTGCCATTCCAGAGACTCTCGCTTGCTCACCTGGGAGCACACATCAACCATCTGCCTGCTAGCCTACCTGGAGGCTCAGCCATCACAGGTCGTACCTACTCTTTACCCAGAGACTGCCCCGGTCACTTGCCGTGACCTCCTGCCCGTTCATCCAGAGACTGCCCCGGTCACTTGCCGTGACCTCCTGCCCGTTCATCCAGAGACTGCCCCGTTCACTTGCCGTGACCTCCTGCCCGTTCATCCAGAGACTGCCCCGGTCACTTGCCGTGACCCCCAGCCCGTTCACTCAGAGACTGTCCCGGTCACCTGCTGTGACTGCCTGCCCGTCTTCCCTGGTCGCCACCCGCTCCCTTACAAGGACCGCCCCCTTGTATAGTAGCTCAGAGGTTCCGCCTCCCAGACCCGTTACAGGCTATAGTTGGTGACAAATGTTAATTGTTTATTATTAGTTTTCTTATATTTATTTTTATTTTTCATGATTTCCGTTCTTGAAATATTATTAACTATATTTTTTAGCTCTTTGAAGCATCCATTTAGGGTATCCACTTGCTCCTAATCTATCTAGCACTTTATTTGCTTATTCCTAATATTTATTCTCTAATGTGGTATTCCTTTTTGTACGGATAAGTTCACCCACCGGTATATTTTTTATCACCTGTTTAGAGTGACAAGAAGTTGCCAATAAAGTGGAATTAACGGCCATATTTTTTCTATATGGTGACACTGAAATATAAGAATGGTCATTGTTATCTAGGGTAATATCCCAAAAATCGATGATATCAGTTTCATCAGTTTTGTTATGTAAATTTCAAGTCTAAGTAATTATGATTAATATATTCTATAAACTTCAATGCAGATTCCTCTGTCCCCCTTCATATTAGAAGCAGATTGTTCAGATAGCGACCTTACCATCCAATGTTAGAGGAGAACGGGTTGGTTTCAGAAAAAATAAATATTTCTTCCCAATAGAATATATAAAGATTGGCTATGGAGGGGGAGAAAGCTGAGCCCATCAGGGCTCCCTGTTTCTGGATATAACATACATCATTAAATGAAAAATAATTATTCTCCAACAGGAAATCAATCGCCATGATTAAAAATTCTTGTATATTCTCCTCATAGTTATTATACTTTCGTAAATGTTTTGTGAGTATATAAGTAACTTCCCTGTGTAGTAGGCTTGGTTATAGACTAACTACATTACAACTTAACCAAACTGAATTTTTTATCCAAGGTTTTTTATCCAATGAAGAGATGACATGTTTTGTATCTTTGATGTAGCTGGGCAGTGTCCTTATCAAAGGTTGAAGGTACCAATCGATCCAAGAACTCAACTGCTCTCCCAGACTCCCAATTCCTGCAACTATTGATCTTAATGGAGGGGAAAATATGTGTTTATGTATTTTTGGGAATGAGTGAAAGATAGGTGTCACCGGATTTTTAGTTAACAGATCTTCTGATATTTTTTTATTTATAGCTCCCATCTGTAGCCCTTTTTCCAAAAGTTTTTCCAACTTGGAAGATATTTTGGTAGTAGGGTTATAGTCCAGTTTTTTATAAATCACTCGATCCTCCAACATCAGTAAGTTCAATCGCTCATATAGTCCCGCGTTCAACAAGACAATAGCCCTCCTTTATCTGCCTGGCGGATTATTAGGTCTCGATTATTTTTAAGCTCTTTAATAACTTCTTTCTCTTTTCTAGTAATATTGGCAAATTTTTGTTGTACTGTTAATGAGTTCTTTAAATTGTGGAAAAACTATTCTACTGTTTCTTGAAATGTGTCCAAAATTTGCGGACGAGATTGGGTTGGGCAGAAATACGGGTTTTTTATATTAAAGAGATAATTCAGATTAGTTGTGTCATCCCTCTGTTCACTTCTCACTGAGTTTAGATTATATATAGCAGTCTGTTCTGTAAAGTTCATTATATCAGTAGTTATCGGGAAAAGGTCTTCCAGCATATTCATATTTGCTCCCTCCATTATATCTGTATCATATTTAAAATGGCATTTCAATGTCAATAGTCTAGCAAATCTATTAACATCTAA
This sequence comes from Phyllobates terribilis, assembly GCF_046119375.1. Classification (NCBI taxonomy): domain Eukaryota; kingdom Metazoa; phylum Chordata; class Amphibia; order Anura; family Dendrobatidae; genus Phyllobates; species Phyllobates terribilis. The sequence goes on along the minus strand of NW_027362761.1, from coordinate 1,205,296,814 downwards.
CAGGGTCTTGTATACATCGAATTCATTGGTAGGAGCAAAAGTAAGTCCCTTAGACAATAATGAAAATTGTGTCTCGCCAAGGATATAACTAGATATATTGATCACCGGGCATTGTAGTTCATCTTGAATTGTATATTTGGACGATTGTACCTTCTTATGTTTTCTAACTCCCCATCTTCTCCTTTTCAGTTTTTTGGATTCTTTGTGTGATCCATATTGCAATATTAAATTCTGAGGGACTCTTATTATAAACAGTATTCCTCCTAGTAGTACTGTATTGATGATAATCCGTTGAGTAGTCTGATTGTTCCCCAGAAGTATTTCTTTCTGAGTCTTCAAAGGACGAATCTTTATCCATAAAGTTGACTTTTTTGGAAAAAAAGAGAGATTTTTTCGAGTGTGTCTATTATCTCCATCATATTTCAATGTTGATTTTTTGTTATTTTTCCTCCAAAATTGTTTAGTTTTATTCTTGTTCCAAGTATAGACCTCATTATTTGTAAAATCAAACAAATCTCTCTCAAATTTTGATTTTTTTTGCAGCCATAATTTGCTCCTCTAATTGGACAATTTTATTTTTTACATGATGGTCCCACTCTTCATATTCTTTGGTTGCGGTATGTGAGGTCAATAAGTTCTTTGTTTTCATAATATCAGATCTCATTATTTTAAGGGAGTCCTCTTCATATTCTACAATCAATTGCATTAATTTATTGGAACAATGGTCCAATATTTCATACCACTTCTTATGAAAGTCATCTAAAAAAATCAATGTCGGAAATTTCTTTATACCTAGTCCTCTAGGGATCATATGTTTTTCCAAATAGGAATGAAGTGAAGTACTGTCCAACCATATTTTTAGTTCTTTAGTTAGGAGATTATCAAGTTTTCTCATATGGGTATACAAATCATTGGATTCCGTTCCCTGATCCATTGTTTTTTTCCCATGTAAAGATTGAGGTTGCTTTCTTGCGTTGATCATTATATTGTTCCTCATCAGGGCGATCAGGTGGTAAACTCCCTTTATTAGTGCTGGGTGGTTGTGACATCTTATAAGAGACTCTTTATGTTAGAGCAAAATATAACCTTACGGTATTCTCTTATTTTTTAATTCACCAATTGTCCATATGTGCTTTCTCTAAAAATGTATATTTGGCTACTATTTAGTATAAAACTCTCAATATACAAATAAATTATAAATTGTAATACCACATATGTTATATACCTTCTTACATGTACAGTGCTGGCCAAAAGTATTGGCACCCCTGCAATTCTGTCAGATAATACTCAGTTTCTTCCTGAAAATGATTTCAATCACAAATTCTTTGGTATTATTCTCTTCATTTAATTTATCTTCAATGAATAAAACACAAAAAGAATTGCCCTAAAGCCAAATTGGATATAATTCCACACCAAACCTAAAAAAGGGGGTGGACAAAAGTATTGGCACCCTTTGAAAAATCATGTGATGCTTCTCTAATTCGTGTAATTAACAGCACCTGTAACTTACCTGTGGCACCTAACAGGTGTTGGCAATAACTAAATCACACTTGCAGCCAGTTAACATGGATCAAAGTTGACTCAACCTCTGGCCTGTGTCCTTGTGTATACCACATTGAGCATGGAGAAAAGAAAGAAGACCAAAGAACTGTCTGAGGACTTGAGAAACCAAATTGTGAGGAAGCATGAGCAATCTCAAGGCTACAAGTCCAACTCCAAAGACCTGAATGTCCCTGTGTCTTCCGTGCGCAGTGTCATCAAGAAGTTTAAAGCCCATGGCACTGTGGCTAACCTCCCTAGATGTGGACGGAAAAGAAAAATTGACGAGAGATTTCAACGCAAGATTGTGCAGATGGTGGATAAAGAACCTCGACTAACATCCAAACAAGTTCAAGCTGCCCTGCAGTCCGAGGGTACAACAGTGTCAACCCGTACTATCCGTCGACATCTGAATGAAAAGGGACTGTATGGTAGGATACCCAGGAAGACCCCACTTCTTACCTCGAGACATAAAAAAGCCAGGCTGGAGTTTGCCAAAACTTACCTGAGAAAGCCTAAAATGTTTTGGAAGATTGTTCTCTGGTCAGATGAGACAAAAGTAGAGCTTTTTGGGAAAAAGCATCAACATAGAGTGTGCAGAAAAAAAAAGAGGCATTCAAAGAAAAGAACACGGTCCCTACAGTCAAACATGGCGGAGGTTCCCTGATGTTTTGGGGTTGCTTTGCTGCCTCTGGCACTGGATTGCTTGACCGTGTGCATGGCATTATGAAATCTGAAGACTACCAACAAATTTTGCAGCATAATGTAGGGCCCAGTGTGAGAAAGCTGGGTCTCCCTCAGAGGTCATGGGTCTTCCAGCAGAACAATGACCCAAAACACACTTCCAAAAGCACTATAAAATGGTTTTAGAGAAAGCACTGGAGACTTCTAAGGTGGCCAGCAATGAGTCCAGACCTAAATCCCATAGAACACCTGTGGAGAGATCTCAAAATGGCAGTTTGGAGAAGGCACCCTTCAAATATCAGGGACCTGGAGCAGTTTGCCAAAGAAGAATGATCTACAATTCCAGCAGAGCATTGTAAGAAACTCATTTATGGTTACTGGAAGCGGTTGTTCGCAGTTATTTTGGCTAAAGGTTGTGCAACCAAGTATTAGGCTGAGGGTGCCAATACTTTTGACCGGCCCTTTTTTGGAGTTTTGTGTGAAATGATCAATGATTTGATATTTGCTTCATTCTCTTTTGTGTTTTTTTCTTGCAAGCAAATTAAATGAAGATAATAATACCAAAGAATTTGTGATTGCAATCATTTTCAGGAAGAAACTGAGTATTATCTGACCGAATTGCAGGGGTGCCAATACTTTTGGCCAGCACTGTAATATATGCAATGTTCAATATGTAGGATGTACCATCAACTCATTAAAAACTCAAATAAGACGACATCTATCGTATGCCAATAACAAAATGATAGCTAAATGCTCAGCAGCATTCAGACATATCAGTGTGGAACACGGAGAAAATACTTCCCGCTGCGAGATAATTGGTATAGAAAAGGTTAGGAAACCACATAGGGGAGGGGATTATAGGAGAAAACTCCTTAAAAGAAAGTTCTGGTGGATCTACGAACTTGATACAAGATCTCCAAAATGAATAAATTTAAGACAGGACATGATCTACTATTATGATTGACTATTATTTTTCATTGTGCTTTGTATATGTTATATTTTAATACTCGTATGGATATGTTTTTTTTTTAAAGTTATTTAATTGGAGGGGGCTAGTCATGTGCCCTGAGAGGATATGACATAAAATGCCGCCCCGTGAACAAATGCGGCTATGCAATGAATAAGGATTAATTTCCGAAATGTGTCTGCTACTGAACTGTTCTCCCATGCTTGTGATGGTTGTGACCTAAAACCGCATCTATTTGGCGATATGAAATATTTTAAATGAGTTAATAAATATGGCTTTTATTGGAGATCGTCTTGCTGGATTTTCCTCTTCTGCTGATCATTCCTCTATGTGACTTCGTGGATCCGTGCATACGGTCTCAAATAGAGTGAGCTGACTTTTTTCTATCTTTTCTGTTTAACAGTGTCTTTTTTTCAGAGGTTCACAATACTGTGGCCAATGGCACATTCATGCATACTTAATAAAAAGACGTACACCGTGGGATCACAGGCCAGACGGCATGCACAGCGCCTCCATATGCCTCATTACAGGGAATCTTCCACCGTGGGTTCCGTCTAAATCACGTATTTCAGAGATTTACACAGAAACCCCGGTGTAAGCGCTCAGCGCAGAGCTCAGGATGAATGTGAGCCGAGCCTTACTTCAATCTTTGGAATGTAGAATGAGAGCTATAACATTTTTAGTTTTCAGCTGATGGAGCTGTATCATGGCTTGTTTTTTTTGTGGGACAAGAAGACATTTTCAGCGGTACTATTTTTATTTACGTTTGTCTTTTTGATAGTGTTTTATTCCACTTTTTGTTTGGTGGTATGATGATAAAGCATATTTTTTGCTTAGTTTTTTATTATTATTTTTTACAGTGTTTACTTAAGGGGTTAACTAGTGGGACTGTTTTATTAGTCAAGTCGTTCCGGATGCGGCGATGCTAAATATGTGTACTTTTATTCGGTATTTTTTTTCATAATAAGATTTATTTATGGTCACAATATATACATACATTTATTTTATTTTTTATTTATTTTTTTAATATTTTTACTACTTTTATTACTTTTTTTTCACTTTTTTTACATTGTCCCACTATGAAGCCTACATTTTCTGCAGTCTGATTGCAGTAATAATGTATAGCAGTGCAGGATCACTAATATACAGTACAGACCAAAAGTTTGGACACACCTTCTCATTTAAAGATTTTTCTGTATTTTCATGACTATGAAAATTGTACATCAACACTGAAGGCATCAAAACTATGAATTAACACATGTGGAATTATATACTTAACAAAAAAGTGTGAAACAACTGAAAATATGTCTTATATTCTAGGTTCTTCAAAGTAGCCAACTTTTGCTCTGATGACTGCTTTGCACACTCTTGGCATTCTCTTGATGAGCTTCAAGAGGTAGTCACTGGAAATGGTTTTCACTTCACAGGTGTGCCCTGTCAGGTTTAATAAGTGGGATTTCTTGCCTTATAAATGGGGTTGGGACCATCAGTCGTGTTGTGCAGGAGTTTGGTGGATACACAGCTGATAGTCCTACTGAATAGACTGTTAGAATTTGTATTATGGCAAGAAAAAAGCAGCTAAGTAAAGAAAAACGAGTGGCCATCATTATTTTAAGAAAATAAGATAAGTCGGTCCGAAAAATTGGGAACACTTTGAAAGTGTCCCTAAGTGCAGTTGCAAAAACCATCAAGCGCTACAAAGAAACTGGCTCACATGAGGACTGCCCCACGAAAGGAAGACCAAGAGTAACCTCTGATTATGAGGATAAGTTTATCCGAGTCTCCAGCCTCAGAAATCTCAGGTTAACAGCAGCTCAGATTAGAGACCACGTCAATGCCACACAGAGTTCTAGCAGCAGACACATCTCTACAACAACTGTTAAGAGGAGACTTTGTGCAGCAGGCCTTCATGGTAAAATAGCTGCTAGGAAACCACTGCTAAGGACAGGCAACAAGCAGAAGGGACTTGTTTGGGCTAAAGAACACAAGGAATGGACATTAGACCAGTGGAAATCTTTGCTTTGTTTTGATGAGTCCAAATTTGAGATATTTGGTTCCAACCACCGTGTATTTGTGTGACGCAAAAGAGGTGAAAGGATGGACTCTACACGCCTGGTTCCCACCGTGAAGCATGGAGGAGGAGGTGTGATGGTGTGGGGGTGCTTTGCTGGTGACACTCTTGGGGATTAATTCAAAATTGAAGGCATACTGAATCAGCATGGCTACCACAGCATCTTGCAGCGGCATGCTATTCCATCCGGTTTGCGTTTAGTTGGACCATCATTTATTTTTCAACAGGACAATGACCCCAAACACACCTCCAGGCTGTGTAAGGGCTATTTGACCAAAAAGGAGAGTGATGGGGTGCTACGCCAGATGACCTGGCCTCCACAGTCACCAGACCTGAACCCAACCGCAGAGTGAAGGCAAAAGGGCAAACAAGTGCTAAGCATCTCTGGGAACTCCTTCAAGATTGTTGGAAGACCATTTCGGGTGACTACCTCTTGAAGCTCATCAAGAGAATGCCAAGAGTGGGCAAAATAGTCATCAAAACAAAAGGTGGCTACTTTGAAGAACCTAGAATATAAGACATATTTTCAGTTGTTTCACACGTTTTTGTTAAGTATATAATTCCACATGTTTTAATTCATAGTTTTGATGCCTTCAGTGTGAATGTACAATTTTCATAGTCAAGAAAATGCAGAAAAATCTTTAAATGAGAAGGTGTGTCCAAACTTTTGGTCTGTACTGTACATTATAACCTTTCAGTGCTGCGGACACAAGTTAGTTTGATCATGCACTGCGCATGATCAAACTAACTTGCTGGTGCCTGGTGACCCGGATGTCGTCATGATGATATCGGGTCACCATGGCAATGATCGGGATCCTGCATTGAATGCACGGGGTCTCCAATCCAAGAACAGAGGGGCTTTTGTCCCTCTGATCACTCGCTAAATGTTGCGATCACAGCATTTAGGGGCTTTAAAGTTCCGGGAACAGTGTGGGCATTGCTCCTTGCCCTGAGTGCCGGTTGTCAGCTGTGAGAAAGCTGACACCCGGCGGCGATCTTGCTTGCACAGCATGTGTGCGGGTGTGATCGCCTGTGCGTAATAATGTGTACCTGGTCCATAAGGCCCAGGGCACAGGGACGTATTATTACGCACAATGTCAGAAAGAGGTTAAAGGAATGATGTTCTTTGAATGTAGCATATGGTTTGACAATCAATGTACATAATTAGTGGTTGGAAATGGAAGGGAAAAATAAAATAAAGTATTAATGTACCATATATTCAAGGAGGAAAATTCCAGCGTACCATTCCCTGTAAAAATATACCTAATCTTTTTTGAAATTGATTAAAAATCATCTGAAGTCACAACCACACCAGGGATTAGTGGGATAACTGCCTGTTACCCCACAAATCTCTGGTGCGGTTGTGACTTTGGACTATTTTTAATCTATTTCAACAAAGATTATATTTATTTTTACGGAGGAATGGTACGCAGGAATTTTCCTCCTTGGATCTATCCTCAAGTGGCACTGCTTATTTCTGTGCAATGGTCTCCTAAATGGTTGAGCTTGCTCTGTTTTTTCTCATATGTACCGTATTTTATTCTATACTATTTTATCACATTTTCATAGTCCAGTTCTCAGAAGTTTTGCTGCATTCATGGGCTTTATGTTTGCTATTGATCAAGTTAACAAGGATCCCAAACTTCTACCCAATATGACTCTGGGATACCATATGCTCGATGCTCATGAAGATGAGATTAAAGCCGTACAAAGTGTCCTACAGATGCTGTCTGGTACAGACTTCGAGGCCCCAAACTATTTCTGCATGAAATATGGTGAAGTAGCTGGATTTGTGGGACATTCATTCACAATGGAACAAATTCTGCAAATATATGGCTATACGAAGGTGAGTCTGACCAACAGAGCAGTTACGTTGAAGTTTTTAAATACATTTTTCACTTTTACAATCTTAAAGGGTTGGTAAAACTTCTATATATGTACTGCGTATTACCTGGCTGACAAGTACAGCTAAAGGTTTCTGAAAAAAAAGTTTGATTATACAAGTATGTTAAGAGAAAAAAAGAAAGTACAATTTTCCTAAAGATATTTTTACAGTAGATTTTCACATTTGTTATTTTTGCAAATTAAGACCATTATTAAAAAATAATTGTTCAATATAAATTCTACTGTTTTGGCACATCTAAAACTAAAATTATGACTAGAAATGTGCAAATCTTTTCAAATTAAATTTGCGAGATAGGAAGATTTTTTGAATATTTGCCTGCTAATCTCAGTAGTAATTAACAACTTATTTAATGACACACTGCATCAAAGTATCAAACCTGGCAGACTACTTAAATTGTAGAAATAGTCAAAAATAATAATTTCTGTAAAGTATGGGAAACCAGTGCAATAACTGTCTCAGAGTGGAGGCATCAGTGTAGCAGCTTGGTAGAAGTATGATCCTGGCTGCTGCATTCAGGATAGATTAGAGAGGGTAAGTTTAGTAAGAGATCGATCAGTAGAAAGTTGCAATATTCCATACAAGAATGAATAGGAACATCATTAAGTGTTTTTGCAGAGTCAAAGGTAAGAAAAGCTTAAATTCCAGAGATGTTTTTAATGTGCATGTGGAATGAGAGAGTGAGTTATCGGATATACAAATGGTTCAGGGTATCTGCTGGAGAAAGGACACAGTGCAGATACGACTAAACCTGGCTGTTTAGGTCATTTGACTATTTTTACTGACGTGCATCATCCTGATGCAGCAACAGAATAAATATCTGGTCCATTATATCATATTATGATAATTACGGTAAATTGTTGTAGCTGTAGTGCTGGCACAGGCGGGAAAACATTAAGATCGAAGTGAGTGGACAGGAGTCTCCACAGACAAGGAATCGGCAAACATCCACCACCTTCTGTGTGAAAGCTTCACCGAGCAGGGAAAAAAGCTAATCCTGGTAGTATCCAATGGTCTAAAAGCATGGCTATCCAATAGTCATTCCTTACATTGATAGAAACAATACATATATCATCCATCAAGCATTCTAGCACACCACTTGCCATGCTCACCAGCATAATTGAGGGCCCCATTGGATTAATTCCATCACATCACTTTGATGATTGGTTGTCATGGCCAGCATCTTTGTCATAATGTTCACTCTGTCAGTCTTGTCCCCAGCATGTTCAAACTCAATGTCTCCCTCCAACTGAGCATTCAGCAGGATGTAGCATGAAAGTAAAGTGTCTGAGCAGGAAAGCTTCACCAACCTCATTTCTCTGACAATTTTAGCAAAAATGAATAATTTTGTTAAATAAAATTGCTTTAACAAAGTTCCAGGAATTTTTGTTTGCCAAGTCATCACAATTTTGCCCTTTGTGCCTTGCATAGTAGTCTAATTATTCCCAGGATGCAATTAGGGAAAGTAGTCCCTGATGCTGTCACAAATAAATAGAATTTAACCAAAAATGAGAAAATAGATGAGTTTTAGCCCAAGAACAGCTGTTAAAAAAGATGAATAAATTTAGACAGCTAAGTATTTTTAAGGCACACTGATAAAGCAATGTAGTGTAAGGAGGAAGAGTATAGAAAGTATGAGATAAGAATAATAATGGGGCAGATGCCAGCGACAAAATACTACTTGCAGGTGCAGACTGGTTACAAGAAAGACCATCACTAAAAGAACAATAGCTTGAGCCTTGCTCATTTGGCTTGCAAGTTTGCCTTCCCCACATGAGAAAGAGATACTGTTTTATGTGCTGCCTGATGCTCCTACTCGATAAGTGCCTGGATGTACATGCCTTTTTTCCAACACTACAGCCTGGAAACTGCAGTCGATTGGTCCTCCTACAACATGGTAGGAAATTCCCACACTTGAGATGCAAGCACATACAGTGGGGAAAAAAGTATTTAGTCAGCCACAAATTGTGCAAGTACTCCCACTTAAAAAGATGAGAGACAAAATGAGAAAACAAATCCTGAAAATCACATTTTTTTCATATATTGGTGGAAAATAAGTATTTGGTCAATTACAAACAAGCAAGATTTCTGTCTCTCACAGACCTGTAACTTCTTCTTTAAGAGGCTCCTCTGTCCTCCACTCATTACCTGTAGTACGGGCACCAATTGGAACTTGTTTTCAGTATAAAAGACACAAAACAAAATTTTAGCCCTGAACCAGGCTGGGAAGACTGAATCTGCAATAGGCAATCAGCTTGGTGTGAAGAAATCAACAGTGGGAGAAATAATTAGAAAATGGAAGACATACATGACCACTAATATGATTACACACAAGATCTCACCCCATGGGGTCAAAATGATCTCAAGACAGGTAAGCAAAAATCCCAGAACCACACGGGGGGGCCTAGTGAATGACCTACAGAGAGCTGGGACCAATGTTACACAGGCTACCATCAGTAACACACTACGCCGCCAGGGACTCAGATCCTGCAATGCCAGACGTGTCCCCATGCTTAAGCCATTACATGTCTGGGCCCATCTGAAGTTTGTTAGAGAGCATTTGGATGATCCAGAAAAGTATTGGGAGAATGTCATATGGTCAGATGAAACCAAAGTAGAGCTGTTTGATAAAACCCAACTCATCGTGTTTGGAGGAGAAAGAATGCTGAGTTGCATAAAAAGAACACCCTACCTACTGTGAAGCTTGGGGGTGGCAACATCATGCTTTGGGGCTGTTTCTCTGCCAAGGAATCAGGACGACTGATCCGTGTACATGAAAGAATGAATGGGGCCATGTATCGTGAGATTTTGAGTGCAAACCTCCTTCCATGTGCAAGGGCATTGAAGATGAAATGTGGATGTGTGTCTTTCAGCATGACAATGATGACAAGAACACTGCCAGGGCAAGAAGGAGTGGCTTCATATGAAACATTTCAAGGTTCTGGTTTGGCCTAGCCAGTCTCCATATCTAAACCCTATAGAAAACCTTTGGAGAGAGTTGAAAGTCCATGTTGCCCAGCGACAGCCCCAAAACATCACTGCTCTAGAGGAGATCTGCATGGAAGAATGGGCCAACATACCAGCAACAGTGTGTGCAAACCTTGTGAAGACTTACAGAAAATGTTTGACCTCTGTCATTGCCAACAAAGGATATATAACAAACTTTTGTAATTGACCAAATACTTATTTTCCACCAAAATTTGAAAAAAAATATTTCCAAATCAGTCAATGTGATTTTCATGATTTGTTTTCTCATTTTGTCTCTCATAGTTGAGGTCTTCCTATGAGGTCAATTACAGGCCTCTCTCATCTTTTTAAGTGGGAGAACTTGCACAATTGGTGGCTGACTAAATACTTTTTTTCCCCACTGTAGTGTCGTGCGGCAGTGTTCACACTGTGCGTTAATGAGGCAGTGACCCAAGGAAAGTGCAACTTAAACATCTTTATTTGCCAAAAACTCACACCTCAAAATGCAAAAGCTGTCCTCCTTATCGCAGCCAGGATATCCATACAGTCCGTGTAAACCTGTTGGCATGGGAGACGGTCGCGCCGTGTCACTTAGGGTGCATCAGATACGTTGCCTTCACAGGCCTGTGTTCAGCTTCACACAGGCCTCTATAGCACAGAGCTTCCTCCTCTTCAGGTTTTTAAATGAAACTGTGGACATGAGCCACATGCAAGACCCAGGCTACAGGGAGTTAACCACCCCACTGCCATCCTGTAGTTCACTCCAAAAAGAAAAGCCCTTGCCAGGTTTTCTTATATCTGGCAACCAAATAGTTTAACCAAGTCCAAACTTTACTTTTATTTTGCACTGCAACCACAGCTGTTCCTGTGACTGCAATACACTCCAGCGGGCTCAATATGCCTCTATGCGCATCGTGGGGGATACATACTGTCCCTCACATATGATCCCCCTCACTGCCTCACAATAGGAACTGTCACCTCTATGACCACGACCAAAACTTTCAGGCACATTAGCTCTGGTCTTTAATGCTGACTCCATCATACTCCACCTACAATGACATCACATCCTCAGCACCAAATTTTGTTCCCAATCATCAGCAGCATTATCCATTATCAGTTCACAGTTGTCTCAGTATGGAAAATTGCCTGAGCTCCTTGCCGTGTAAGCTACCTACTCCATAGGCACTAATGCAACTCCATACCTTCAGAGATGCAGAGTTTTTATCTATAAGCTGTTAATAAACTGGATGATCCCTCTCCTCCTGAGTCTGAAGTACACGGCATGTTTGGTTTCCAGAAAGAATTTAAAAGTGTGATTCATTTGACCAAAAAACAGTTTTCCATTTTGCCTCAGTCCATTTTAAAGACTTGATGACAGTGTTACTGAATTTTGCTGATATATGTCTTTTGCTTTACATGATGGAGCTTTAACTTGCATTCATGGATTGCACAGAGAACTGTATCCATAGATAATAATTTCTGGAATTATTCCTGAGCCCATGCAGTGATTTGGAAAAGCAAATCAAACCTGTTTTTTAATATAGTGCTGCCTGAGAGTCTGTAGATCATGAGCATCTAATATTTACCGCTGGTCTTGTCCCTGTGATTTTCTGAATGTTTTGATGATATTATGGACTGTCAATTGTGGGATAGTCAAAGTCTTTGCAATTTTACATTGAGGAATATTTCTCTGAAATTGTTCCACAATACAGCAATAAGCTGTTCATGCATTGGCGCGGGCTTGTGGGTGGGATTGTGCCACAACCTCTCAGCTGTCTATGGTGTAAGTATCTTCATACTGTTTAAAATTTGGCACCAGTGCCATCTCAGCTGTGAACTGTGCTTGCGCAGATAGATCTGGTTGCAGGCTTCAAACAAAATAGCGCCTTTGTGGGTGCATGCGCATATTATCCTCCCATCAGGCTTCAGGAAAATGACACCAGTTGACGTGCATGCACAGACCGAGATATCGGTTTGTCATTGAACCAAGATATCAACCTGTGCATGTGCCTCAACGACACCATTTTCCTGAAGCCTGTCGGAAAGTTAATGTGCGCATGTGCCGACTCAGTGCCATTTTGCTGATGTACCATAGGTGCTTCAGGTGACTTGCATGTGTGTTCGGACTTGAGATTCATTTTGTTTGGTCCCCCTGGAACGATCAACAATTGTACAGCAACCTCCCCACCCATCCGCCCAACCAGCGGCACCCAGAAAGAAATGCCGAGCCTCCTTCCCATGCATCGTTCTGGGGGGACCACATAAAATAAATCTCAAGTCTGAAAACAACTGCAAGTCATCTGCTGCATGGAAGTGTTAGTCCAACAGGGCAACGCTTCCCTTTATCATATTGAGTCCCGAAGGTCTCTGTAACTTATACACAGACTACAACATGCAAGTGCAGAAAAAACAAAGACAGAAACACAATACACAAATACAATAAATAAACCGCAATACTGCATGAAAATAATAAAGGGTACTTAGTAGTGTTGAGCGAGCATGCTCGACACTGCTCGGTACTCGCCCGAGCATCACGCTACTCGGGATGTTCAGAGAGCACCAAGCATTTCCGGGTTACTCAGGCGGGAGCTCGGGTCTCCGCCCTGCATGTTTGGCGCTCTTTACAGAGCCAATGAACATGCAGGGATTGCCAGCCAGTCTCTGTAATGCCGCAGCCATGTTGGTTGTGGGCATTACAGTGATTGGCTGGCCGCACAGCATCACCTCGAGTATTTAAACCGGACGCCGCCATCTTGGACACAGTCGCTCCGGATTAGACAGTGTAGGGACAGCGCTGCTAAGCTAGGGAGAGATTTTTCCTGCGAAATAGTTAGTGTAGGGTCTGTAAAGGCTGCCAGAACAAACAAACAGTCCTTCTCAGGAGTAATATCCATCCCAGATATCAGGCAGGCTGGCAGGCAGGCTGCATAAGAGACGCAATGGTTATACCAGCAAACGCTGCATTACAATCCTGTGTGCTCCTGTTTCTGAAATTGCTGGACTTAGCTCCCGGTCTTGGGGGCCAGTAAAAATCCTTTTTTTTTCATCTAAAGCCTCTTTTTTTTATACTCCTTCACACTGTACAAATACCCGTCTTATTAACCTATTGGTGTCCCCCTCCCCCAAAAAAAAGTGTGTCTCTGATTTTTCAGACACAAATATATCTGTTGAATAGAGTCTGGTATAGGCCACAGAAGCAGAAGTGTGGTTTTGCAGTTCCATGGGTCAAATCTCTGTAGTATCCAGTTTTGGGCCTTTTGTTAAAAAAAACAGTAGTGTCTCCTGACTGTTCTGACAAAAAAATATATCTGTTGAAAATAGTCTGTGTGGTTTTGCAGTTCTATGGGTAAAATCTCTGTAGCATCCAGTTTTGGGCCTTTGGTATCTAAAAAAAAAACAGTTTGGGTGTGTCGCTCACTGTTCAGCCACAAATCTATATATTTTAAAAAGTCTGGTATACACCAGTAAATTAAAACTGTGGTTTTGCTGTTCCATGGTAAAAAATCTCTATTATCCTGTTTTTCGCTTTTTTTGCCTTTAAAAAAAACAATAGTGTCTCCTGACTGCTCTGACACAAAAATATATCTGTTGAAAATAGTCTGGTGTAGGCCCAACAAATCCCATTGTGGTTTTGCAGTTCTACGGGTAAAATCTCTGTAGTATCCAGTTTTGGGCCTTTGGTATCTAAAAAAACAGTTTGAGTGTGTCGCTCACTGTTCAGCCGCAAATCTATATATTTAAAAAAGTCTGGTATACACCAGTAAATTTAAACTGTGGTTTTGCTGTTCCATGGTAAAAAATCTCTATTATCCTGTTTTCCGCTTTTTTTGCCTTAAAAAAAATAATAGTGTATCCTGACTGTTCTGACACAAAATATATCTGTTGATAATAGTCTGGTGTAGGCCCGACAAATCCCAGTGTGGTTTTGCAGTTCTACAGGTAAAATCTCTGTAGTATCCAGTTTTGGGCCTTTGGTATCTAAAAAAAAACAGTTTGAGTGTGTCTCTCACTGTTCAGCCGCAAATCTAGATATTTAAAAAAGTCTGGTAAACACCAGTAAAGAATTACTGTGGTTTTGCCATTCCACGGTAAAAAAATCTCTATTATTCAGGTTTTGGTCTTTTTTCCTTAAAGAAAAACAGTAATAATTTCTCCCTGATTGTTCTGATTGTTTAAAAGAGTCAGGTGTAGGCCAGAGAAATAGAACTGTGGTTTTCCTCTTCCACGGTTCTAAACTAATTTTTATTACCCTTTTGCCATTGATAGTGCGAGTGTAAGCTATGTTAATTCCTTTACAATGGGCAAGGCACGTGGCAAGAAACGTGGAACTGGAGGTTCTGGTGATGGTGCGTGCAGAGGACGGGGCAGTGGCCAAGGTGAAAATGTGCCACAACTAACAGCCACATCTTCTCACTCCCACTTCTTGACCGAATTACTAGGGAAGCACAGAACAACACCAGTATTGCGAACTGATCAGTGTGAACAGGTTATTAATTGGATAGCAGATAATACTTCCTGTTACCTGGGCACCACCACCTCCGGTCTGTCTTCCATACGGTCAACTCTTAGTAGCCGTGAGTCTCGACCGCATACGCCTCCTCACCCTGATGCTCCTTCCTCCCACCATGCCGAGAGTAGTGAAAGAGCAATTGATCCCCCAATTGGACACTCTGAAGAGCTGTTCACTGGTCCATTTCCATATTTGTGCCCCTCGCCTGCTACGCTTGAAGTGGTGGAAGAGGAGATCCCATGTAGCGATGCCCAAATATTTGAACAGCCACGACTACAGGAAGTCGACGCTGGCAATTTGTTACAAGAGGTGGACGATGACAATACACAATTGCCAGGAAGTGAGGAGGAGCATCGTGGTGCACAAGATGAAGAGGAGGAGGTGGTGGATGATCTAGTAGCTGACCCAACATGGCAGGAAAACATGCAGAGTGAGGCCAGCAGCACACAGGGGGAGGGAGACAGAGTACCCCAACAGGCAGGAATTAACAGTGAGGTGGCCGCAGACAGAAGGCGGGAAACCGTTCCCCGTAACACCACCACGAGGGACGTTGCCAGTACAAGCAATAGATCTTCCAGAGTCTGGAATTTTTTTGAAGACTCTGTTGATAACCCCAAAAAGGCCATTTGTACCACCTGCCATGCCAGCATCAGCAGGTGTGACAAAACTACCAGCCTGACCACCACCAGCATAATCAGGCACAAGGCAGCAAAGCAGCCTACTTTGGGGGCGAAACCCAGGGTACACGACCAGAGTAACTGGGTGTCACCTCTGCTTCTTCCGCTGTTGTGCGCGCAATAGAATCCCCTCTTGTGTGTGCACGGCAATCCCCTGCCCATACTCCATGTAAAGATGCCCCCTCCTCTCAGTCTTCTCTTATTATGGCAGTTTCTCAAGAAACAGCATCAACGTCAACGTCCACGTCCCACCGCAGCGTTCAATTCTCCATATCCCAGACCTTTGAATGAAAGGAGAAATTCGCAGCTAAGGCCCCACGGGCCACAGTCCTAAATTCGCACATTTCACGACTACTTACGTTGGAAATGCTGCCTTTTATGCTGGCGGAGACGGAATCCTTCCGGAACCTTATGGCGGTGGTACTCGGTCCCCAGCCGACACTATTTTGCCCGGTGTGCCATCCCCGCACTACACAAGCACGTGTCCCAAAACATCTGCGATGCCCTCAACAACGCTGTTACTGGGAGAGTCCACCTGACAACGGACACGTTAACAAGTGCTTGTGGCCGGGGACGATACATCTCCCTGACGGCACACTGGGTAAACACAGTGGAAGCCGGGACCCAGTCAGACTTTGGGACGGAACACATCCTCCCCACACCGAGCATTGCGGGCCCTATGTCAGTCAGAGTTGCCCCCACAGTGTACAGCTCCTGCGCATCATCCTCCTCCTCCTCCTCCTCATGTTCAGCTTCCATCTCAGATATCACCACATCAGTTACAAGCTGGATGCACTGCAGTACTGCCTCCGCCAAGCGGCAACAGGCTGTGCTGAAACTCATAAGCTTAGGTGATAAACCTCACACTGCTTGTGAGTTGTGGACAGCTGTGAAAGAGCAGGTAGATCTGTGGCTGAGACCGCTGAACCTACATCCAGGCATGGTCATGTGTGACAATGGCCGTAACCTGGTGGCGGCTCTGAGGCGAGGCGAGATCACACACGTACTATGCCTGGCACATGTGCTTAACCTCGTGGTTCAGCGGTTTCTTAAATCATACCCCGAGTTGCAAGATCTGCTTGTGAAAGTACGCCGCCTGTCAGCTCATTTTCGCAAGACGGCTACAGCTTCCGCCGCCCTTGCTGTGTTGCAGCAGCGTTTGCAGCTACCGGCACACTGACTGGTGTGTGATGTCCCCACACGTTGGAACTCTACCCTCCACATGTTGCAAAGGATTTGTGAGCAGAAGAGAGCAGTTGTGGAGTACCAGCTGCAACAAGGCCGTTAATATTCAGGTTAGACTCCACACATAAGACCTCCGGAGTAGACCTGGATGTCTGACATATGTACCATCCTGACAAACTTTGAGGAGGCCACCAAGATGGTGTGTGGCGATGACGCCATCATTTGTGTCAGCATCCCACTTGTCGGTCTTTTGCAACCCTCTCTGCAGAGAATAAAAGAGGAGGCATTGCAGCCAGACTATGATGAGATGGATCAAGAAGCCGTAGTTTGTGAATACACACAGCCCAGGCTCATCTCATCCTAATTTGCATTGGGGGACAATGAGGGAGAGGAGGAGGAGGAGGAGGAGGAAGAACAGGAGCTGGTATCATGCGCTGTAGACGGTAGTACCTGTACAAGTGTCATACCGTCGGTTCAGCGTGGGTGGCCTTAGGACAGGGTGGAGGAGGAGGAGGAGGAGAGCATGATCAGTCGTCATCTTGGTGATGACACGGAAATCTTGCCCGTTACCAGTCTGGCACGCATGGCTGACTTTATGTTACGTTGCCTTAACCGTGACCCTCGCGTTGTCAAAATGTTGGGTGACAGTCATTACTGGTTGGTGACACTTATAGACCCCGCTACAAGGAGAACTTTCACTCTCTTATTCCTGCGGTGGAGAGGTCTACAAAAATAGGCCAGTACCAGAAGGCCCTCGCTGCAGAACTGTTAAAAAAATTCCCATCTGAACACGCTAGCGACAGAGGTCACAGTTCGTTGACCAACCAAAGCGTACAAGCAAGAGAGAGGCAACTCCAATCCAGCAGAGGCAGGGGAACACTATCAACGTTCTGGGACAGTTTTCTCAGACCCTCCCTATTTACAGACCCTGAGGCGCGGGGTACTCTCACAAGGAGTGGAAAGTTTCAAAGGATCGAGAGGGATTACGTTGCTGACCGTACCAGCATCCTACGTGATTCCTCTGTGCCTTTTAATTATTGGGTATCCAAGCTGGACACTATGAATGAACTCGCTCTGTACGCCTTGGAGGTCCTGGCCTGCCCTACCGCTAGCGTGTTATCGGAGCGTGTTTTTAGTGCCGCTGGGGGAATTATAACTGATAAGTGAACTCGCCTGTCAACTGACAATGCTGACAAGCTGACCCTTATCAAAATGAACAAGGGCTGGACTGGGCCAGACTGTTATGATCTGCTACAGGGACTAAGGAAAGACAGGAGAACTGTCCCTACAATAGAACTAAACTAGATCCCTACGATGTAACGGGGAACCTGATCCTGCGATCAGACCCGCTAAAGTCCTCGGCTAGTCTGAACGAAGACCTATAGATGTGAGGGAGGGATCCCTACAAGAACTAGGGACTGGGATAAGTTTGGACACCTCCTAGCAGAAATAGTAGCAGTCAAAGACAAACACACAACAAAAAGCATAGAGGTCAGAAGACCTAGCAAAACTAACAGAGAACGGCAACAGAGCACCAAGCTAGCTCAAGAGTAGTAAATACAATGAAGTCCAGCAAGACCAGGAGGGCGGAGCCGGATTAAATAGGCAAAAATGGTCATGTGACCAGCAAACTAAAAAAAAACTAACAGGAGAGTTCTAACAGTACCCCCTCTTCTAAGAGGATCCTCTGGATCCCCTAGGCCCAGGCTTACCAGGAAACCTCCTGTGAAACGCTCTGACAAGTCTGGAAGCAGAAACATCATCCACCCTCACCCATGAGTTATCCTCAGGTCCGAAACCCTTCCAAGCGACGAGATACTGCAAACTCCCTCTATACCGTCTAGAATTTAGGATGCGGGAAATTTCATATTCCCCGTCCTCCACCACCGGAGGAACAGTGGCAGAGGCGTCACCATCAGACACATCAGCTTTTTTCAACAGAGAAACATGAAACACTGGGTTAATCTTCCAGGACGTAGGAACCTCCAACCTAACAGCAGATTGGTTAACTATCTGAAGCACCTTAAAGGGCCCTACGAACTTGGGACCCAATTTTTTAGAAGGAATCCTCAATCGCAGATTCTTAGAGGACAACCAAACCATGTCACCAACAGCATACAAAACCTCTTGCCGTTTCCTATCAAAGTACCTCTTACATTTTTTGTTAGCCTCCTGAAGATTACCACGCACATCCGTCCAAACTCTCTCCAAATCACCGGAAAAACTCTCCTCCTCAGGCACAGCCGAAACCAATTTTGAGAATGACCCAAAAGACGGATGTCTCCCAGAACAACAAAAAAAAGGCGAACACCCAGCAGAAGAGGATGTATGGTTGTTAAGAGCAAATTCAGCAAGTGGCAGAAACTCAGACCACCCCTCTTGATTGTCTGCCACAAAACAACGCAAGAACTGCTCAACATCCTGGTTCTTCCTTTCTGTCTGGCCATTAGACTCAGGATGATAGCCAGATGAAAACGACAAATGAACTCCCAACCTGTCACAAAAGGCACGCCAAAAACGAGCCACGAACTGAGGTCCCCTATCAGAAACAATGTCAGTAAGAACACCATGTAGTCTGACAATTTCCTTGACAAAGGCCTTAGCGAGTGTCTAAGCGCAAGGCAGTTTGATGAAGGGAACCAAGTGACACATCTTGCTAAAACGGTCCACGACCACCCAGATGACCGTGAAACCTTCAGAGGGGGGAAGGTCAGTAATAAAGTCCATAGCCAGATGTGTCCAAGGTGCACTAGGAACCTCCAGAGGGCAAAGCAACCCCGCAGCAGGAGCATGCGAAGACTTGGATCTAGCACACACAGTACATTGGCGCACCCACTTAATGACTTCCTTCTGCCATCCAGGCCACCAAAAACTGCGACCGACAAGTCTCTTGGTCTCAGAAATTCCTGGATGACCTGCCAAACGAGACTCATGACACTCAATAAACAAATCTCTCCTAAAGGTCCTAGGCACAAACAACCTCCCATGGGGAGTGTTAGATGGGGCATTCTCCTGAGCTTTAAGAATCTCATCCTCCAAAACGGAGTCCAAAGCAGCAATCAAAACACCTTCTTGTAAAATGCTCTCCTCTTCCTCCTCAACACCGACCATGGGAGAAAAGCTGCGAGACAAAGCATCCGCTTTAACATTCTTGGTACCCGGGATGTAAGTAACGGAAAAATTAAACCGCGAGAAAAAAAGTGCCCACCTAGCCTGACGGGCATTCAAGCGCTTGGCAGCATCAAGATAGATCAGATTTTTATGATCAGTGAAAACCTGAATGAGAAATTCAGCACCTTCCAAGAGGTGACGCCAGTGTTCAAATGCGAGTTTAATCGCCAGCAATTCCCGATTACCAATATCGTAAGTAAGTTCAGTCTCAGAAAATTTTTTTGAAAAAAAGGCACAGGGATGTACTCCATCCTTGTTTTCCTGAGACAACACCGCACCGACCCCCACCGAAGAAGCATCAACCTCAACCAAAAACGGCTTAGTCACATCAGGCTGCATAAGGATGGGAGCAGAGGTGAACCTCTCCTTTAGAAACACAAAAGCTTCAATGGCCTCAGAAGTCCACTGAACAGTATTAGCACCTTTCCTGGTGAGATCGGACAGCGGTTTGACAATAATAGAAATTTTTTTTATGAATTTTCTGTAATAATTGGCGAAACCCAAAAACCTCTGTATCGATTTCAAACCAATAGGCCTAGGCCATTCCTGCACAACTTGAACTTTAACCGGGTCCATCTCAAAACCTTCACTGGAGATAATGTAGCCCAAAAAACTAATTCTCTGTACAGCAAACTCACATTTCTCCAGCTTAGCAAAAAGCGAATTGTCCATTAATAACTGTAATACCTCACGTATGCTCCGCCAATGAGACTCCAGATCAGGCGAATAAATCAGAATGTCATCCAAATACACAACCACATTTTTGCCGATTAAAGGTCT
This sequence comes from Phyllobates terribilis, assembly GCF_046119375.1. Taxonomy (NCBI): domain Eukaryota; kingdom Metazoa; phylum Chordata; class Amphibia; order Anura; family Dendrobatidae; genus Phyllobates; species Phyllobates terribilis. Next base: position 1,205,276,360 of record NW_027362761.1, on the reverse strand, counting down.
AAGGATGTCATTAATAAGATTCTGAAAAAATGCTGGAGCATTGGTAAGACCAAAAGGCATAACCAGATTCTCAAAATGACCCACAGGAGTGTTAAAAGCAGTCTTCCATTCATCACCCTCCTTCATGCGCAACAAATTGTATGCCCCCCGGAGATCAATTTTAGAGAACCACTTGGCCCCCACTAACTGGTTAAATAAATCAGGAATCAATGGCAGTGGGTAAGGATTGCGTACAGTAATTTTATTAATCTCACGAAAGTCCAGACAAGGACGTAAACCGCCATCTTTTTTTTTTACAAAAAAAAATCCAACAGCCACAGGAGACTTGGAAGGCCTAATGTGACCGGCGGCCAAGCTTGTCTGTATGTATTCCTCCAAAGCCTTTCTCTCAGGAATAGTAAGATTAAATAAACAACTTTTAGGAAGAGTCGCTCCAGGGACAAATTCAATGGTACAATCATAGTCTCTATGGGGAGGCAAAATTTGTGACTCCTCCTCAGAAAAAACTCTCCAAAAATCCTGAATAGGTACAGGCAATTCCCCTTTATCCACAGCAGCAATACGTCCGTTACAACACTTGTCATAATACTTAGGGCTCCAGGACTTAATTTCATTGGTAGACCAATCCAGTACAGGATTGTGCAATTTTAACCAGGGTAACCCCAATATTACTGGAGAAGGCAAATTATCCAATACCACCAAATCCAAATTTTCTTGGTGAATACCATTAATAGTGAGGGGAAATTCACAGACCTTATGAGTAACACTCTTCAAGGGAGAGCCATCAACAGAAACCACAGCAATAGGGGATGACAAAGTTTTAGGTTCTAATCTAAGTTTTTCCAAGAATCCCCCATCAATCACATTCAGAGTAGAACCACAATCCACAAATACCCGAAATTCAATTAATTCATCCTGAGCAGCAGTAGTGGCAGATAGGAATACTCCCTTAGAATTTAAACAGGCAATACGGGCATAACTGACCATTTTTTTTTCTTTCTTCAAACAAAGCACACAGTTCTTAATAAAATGACCAGAATTTCCGCAATAGAAGCACAAGCCTTCAGAAAGCCTGCGATCTTTTTCCTGAGAGCGGGGTGCCATCGCCCCAATCTCCATCGGCTCTCCATTGTCAGCACAGACCCTCTCAAGACTCGGAGCTGACATAGCAGAGGATTTGCTCTCATTAACCCTTGCACGAAGTCTCCTGTCCACCCGTATAGCTAATTGCATTGCCTCCTGCAAGTTTCCAGGTGTGGGATAAGCAATCAGTAAATCCTTAACCCTTTCACCTAGCCCTGCAAGAAACAAGCTTTTCAAAGCTGAATCGTTCCACCCCACCTGGGCAGACCACCGACGGAAGTGAGAACAATATTTTTCCACATTACCTGATCCCTGCCTCAAACGTCTCAATTCAGACTCAGCAGATGAGACACGATCAGGATCATCGTACAACAAACCCAAAGCAGAAAAAAAACTATCCACTGATCTAAAGCACGGATCACTAGGTTGGAGAGAGAAGGCCCATCCCTGAGGATCTTTGCGCAAAAGTGATATTATGAACCCTCTGCGCTGTGATTCATCAAAAGAGGATCCGGGTCTCAAACGAAAATACAATAAACAAGCATTTTTAAAAGAAAAAAAATCTTGTTGTTCGCCAAAAAATAAATCAGGCAGACGTACCTTTGGTTCCACAAAATGTGCTCCAGAACAGCTACTCACGTGTTGTTGGAGCTTGGCCACCTCCAGAGAGAGTCCCTGCAAGCGTTGAGCCAAATCTTGAACCGAGACCATGATGGAAAACTGGAGGTCTTTCCTTAAAGAAAATTATTATTTTTTTTTCTTTTAGGGCTGGACTTACTGTTATGATCTGCTACAGGGACTAAGGAAAGACAGGAGAACTGTCCCTACAATAGAACTAAACTAGATCCCTACGATGTAACGGGGAACCTGATCCTGCGATCAGACCCGCTAAAGTCCTCGGCTAGTCTGAACGAAGACCTATAGATGTGAGGGAGGGATCCCTACAAGAACTAGGGACTGGGATAAGTTTGGACACCTCCTAGCAGAAATAGTAGCAGTCAAAGACAAACACACAACAAAAAGCATAGAGGTCAGAAGACCTAGCAAAACTAACAGAGAATGGCAACAGAGCACCAAGCTAGCTCAAGAGTAGTAAACACAATGAAGTCCAGCAAGACCAGGAGGGCAGAGCCGGATTAAATAGGCAAAAATGGTCAGCAAACTAAAAAAAACCTAACAGGAGAGTTCTAACACAGACTTCTTATCACCACCAAATGACAGCAGAGTAACATAAAGACAAATCCACTGTGTTATTTCGGGAGGTGTATTCACATGCACCGCTTCACACCCACACATGGGCATAAGCTTCCTCATTTCGCTATTTTATGTTCTTCTCCTTATACTCAGCCTCCACCACCACTATACCACCAGAGTGACCATGGTCCGTGTTGCCAGCATTGAAAGTTCCTCCGTCCTTATTTTTGTTAGCTTTTGCTTAGAAGGCATATGCAAAGACTGTGGGAGACCCACTCCCCAATAATGGGAATAATATTTTTAAGGTGCTGTACTAAATGACTATTGCAAGGGGCATTAAAACCGTCTTGTTATACTACTCTGACCTCCACGTCTCTTGTAAGGGGCATTAAAAGTGTCTTGTTATAACACTCTGACCTCCACATCTCTTCTGAGGGGCATTAAAACTGTATTGTTATACCACTCTGACCTCCACGTCTCTTCTGAAGGGCATTAAAACCGTCTTGCTATACCACTCTGACCTCCACATCTCTTGTAACGGGCATTAAAACCCTCTTGTTATACCACTCTGACCTCCATGTCTCTTGTAAGGGGCATTAAAACCGTCTTGTTATACCACTCTGACCTCCACGTCTCTTGTAATGGGCATTAAAAGCATCTTGTTATACCACTCTGACCTCCACGTCTCTTCTTAGGGGCATTAAAACCGTCTTGTCATACCACTCTGACCTCCACGTCTCTTGTAAGGGGCATTAAAAACATTTTGTTAAGCTATTGGGACCTCCACGAGTTTTCGAACGGGCATTGCAATTCCTCATAATTTTAGGAAGCTTTTGCTTGGAAGGCATAAGCAAATACTATGGGAGACCCACTCTCCAATAATGGGACTTATGAATGTAATATGCTGTACTGCATGGCTCTTGTAAGGGGCATTGCAAGTTGCTCCGTCCTAATTTTTGGAAGCTTTTGCTTGGAAGGCATAAGCAAATACTATGGGAGACCCACTCCCCAATAATGGGACTTATGTTTGTAATATGCTGTACTGCATGGCTCTTGTAAGGATCATTGCAAGTTGCTCCGTCCTAATTTTTGGAAGCTTTAGCTTGGAAGGCATAAGCAAATACTATGGGAGACACACTCTCGAATAATGGGAATAATGATTATAAGATGCTCTACTGTATGGCTCTTGTAAGGGGCATTAAAAGCATCTTGTTAAGCTACTGCGACATCCACCACTATTCCGAGGAGCATTAAAAGCGTCTTGTTAAGCTACTGTGATCTCCACCACTTTTCCGAGGGTCATTAAAAGCGTTTTGTTAAGCTACTGGGACCTCCACCACTTTTCCGAGGGGTATTAAAAGCGTCTTGTTAAGCTACTGGGACCTCCACATCTCTTCAAAGGGGCATAAAAAGCATCTTCTTAAGCTACTTTGAACTCCACAGCTCTTCCAAGGGGCAATGAAATGTTGTTTTTATTTACCTCTAACCTCCACGACTCTTCCAACGGGCATTGCATTTCCTCCTAATTTTAGCAAGCTTTTGCTTTTCAATGTAAAGGCGAAAACTAAGGAAGACCCACTCCCCAATAATGGGTAGAAGGTTTTTATTACGCTGTAATCCACGTCTGTTTCAAGGGGCATTGCAGTTCCTCATAATTTTTGGAAAGCCTTCCATTCACTGCTTAGGCCAACAGTGCACAGGAGACCCAGTTGCTATAAATGGAAGAAAAGGTTTATTTAAGGCCCTCTGATCTCCATGTCATTTCCAAAGGGCATTGGAGTGCCTCAAAATTTTTGGTAGGCATTGCACTCACTGTATTCCCTATAACTGTGCAGCCAAACCGCTCCTTTTGTTACAGAAACATATCCTACAAGACAGATGTGGTTGACAGGCCAGATATTGATGTGAATGGTCCTTTTTCTCCTGCTCTTTCTCCTTTGCCACCACCTCATCCATCATTTATCACCTGAAGCTTTGTTTTAACGGGAGTCATAGAACTTGGATAGTAGCAGGAAAACATCCAGCAATCCTCGGAGGAGGTAGGATATGCGCCAAAACGCTGACCACCTCAGGCCTAGCCGCTACTACATATATGCGCCTGCATTCCAAGAAAACAAAGCAGATGCTAACTTCTATCATCCTCATCATGCTCCTCACCTTGGCACTCTCAACTCCCCTGATGGAGAAGCCAGGGCCCACTGGAGGAGTCTGGTTCTCTGGTGGGCTCGTCCAATGCTGCCCTAAAGCTGGCCAGTCTAAGAAAAGTGTGTAGGGATTGGGGATGTTCCGCGGAGAAATCGGGGCGGCTGGAGACCGTTTATGGACACCCGGCCGCCTCCAGGTGGATGGGGAATGTGTGTGGACACCCCGCCTGGGGGCGCCTGGGGACCGAGTATGGACACCCGGCAGCCCCCTGGCGGCTGGGGACCGAGCGTGGACACCCGGCCGCCGGGCGGCTGGGGACTGAGTATGGATACCTCGCTGCTCAAGCAGCCATGAGGTAGTGGCCAGCTTCAGCCTCCACATGCCTAAAAGGCCCAATTTCAAGTGCAAGCAAGCTAGCAGTACGGTATTGCAGCCTGGGGGTAGGTGGGTGGTTGGTTGCATATTTGCGCTTGCATTGCAAGGAATGGAGGTACAATTGAACAGTGCCCTGGGACAAGGACTTGCACGGGGATAGTTGCAAGTCTGCATCTTCTGATGCGGCAAGGATGACTACTCATGGGCACACTTTTAGGCAGTGACCTGGGTGTTAGAGTTGCTTCCAGGGGTCTTCCCCATGCTGTCCCCATGTCTTTTCAGCACTGTATGCATGTGTCACACAGCACATGGCCAGATAAGGTTGTAAAATGGTAAAATGACATTTCCCGGCGAATGCATTTGTCACGGTTGAAAGCAATACAAAAATGCAAAAGCGCATAAAAAATGCTACTTGTGAACATAGCCCAAGGTGTGGAGGAGTATTTTTGTTTTTGGTTATTTATTTTACCTTATACAGAGGTCTTTACCATGGAAAGGATGTTCCTTAACATATATCACAGGAAAGCAGTTTCAGTTTCGTTTTTGAGCGTTTTATTGTGAGCCCGTAAAAGTGGCTTAATACCTCTGGCCACGTTGTTGACAGCAGTGACCTGGGGGTCAGAAATGCTTCCTGGGGCGATCCCCATGCTGCGCCATGTCATTTGAGCACAGTCACTATCGTTTTGGGCACTTTTTAGGCTTTCTACAGGCTGCCGTGGGTGCCGCCGCAAAAATGCTTGGGTCTCCCATAGACTAACATTGGGCTCGTTGTATCACGGCGAGCATGAGCCGAGCTTCGAGCACCCGAACATTTTAGTGCTCGCTCAACACTAGTACTTAGTTAACATAATTTTGATCAAAATAATGCGAAAACCATCCTGCCTCATCATTCGACCCTTATGGGACAGTCCTATCTCTAATATTTAAAACCTTACTGTTTGTCAAGTGACATGCATGTGAAAAAGGGCTGAGAGACTCAACCAAAGTTCATGTCTCGTAGCCATGTTGGTTGCGGGCATTACAGTGATTGGCTGGCCGCACAGCATCATCAGGTGTATATTAGACCGGGCGCCGCCATGCTCATCACAGTCTACTCTGGAACCAGTTCGAGTAGGGAGAGCTGCTGCTTCATCAAGGAGAGATTTTCTTCTTCATAGTTAGTATAGGTATTCCACAACATATATATATATATATATATATATATATATATATATATATATATACAGTACAGACCAAAAGTTTGGACACACCTTCTCATTTAAAGATTTTTCTGTATTTTCATGACTTTGAAAATTGTACATTCACACTGAAGGCATCAAAACTATGAATTTACACATGTGGAATTATATACTTAACAAAAAAGTGTGAAACAACTGAAATTTCCGGTGACTACCTCTTGAAGCTCATCAAGAGAATGCCAAGAGTGTGCAAAGCATTCATCAAAGCAAAAGGTGGCTACTTTGAAGAACCTAGAATATAAGACATATTTTCAGTTGTTTCACACTTTTTTGTTAAGTATATAATTCCACATGTGTTTATTCATAGTTTTGATGCCTTCAGTGTGAATGTACAATTTTCAAAGTCATGAAAATACAGAAAAATCTTTAACTGAGAAGGTGTGGCCAAACTTTTGGTCTATATATATATATATATATATATACAACTGAAATAACAGTCCTTCTGAGGACTAATCCAGCTGCATATATTCAGTGGTGTTAGCAGGAATTAGGCAGGAAGGCAATGTAAGTGGCAGACTGCAATGCATATAGTGCAAAAGGGTCCATTGAATGTTCCTGCTGCTGCTGTTCTTACAAGATATTTGTAGAAATAGCCACAGATATCAGGGGCCAGGGAAACATTTTTTTTATCTTAATCCTGGTTATTTGCTTAAAAAGAAATCCAGAGTGCACCATTTTTAATGCTCCATTTGCTTGCTCTCACTGCAGAATAAAGCCAGATCTGTTCCATATTTCAGTGACAAAAATCCAGAAATTTAAACTGAACGTGGAAATATTGGTCTCTTTTTCCATTCTGTTGCAGTGTGTCGGTCAAGCTGTTCACACTAGGTGTCTGTGAAGGATAGTTTTAGCAAATTACAGGCCTGCTATTTAAATCCTTGGTTCTCTGTCAGACATAACAACCATAAAAGTGTTCCAAAATCAGACATTTCTTCCATTTTCATTTCGTTGCCGTGTGTCAGTCAAGCTATTCACACTAGGTGTCTGTGAGGTATAGCATTAGCAAATTACAGGCCTGCTATTTAAAATTGTGGCTCTCTGTCAGACATATCACATATAACTGCATTCCAAAACCAGCCATTTCTCGTGAACGTGAAATATATTGTCCCCCATTAAAAATGGGTAAGGTGCGTGGCAAGGGATGGGGAAGTGGACGTGATGGTGCATTGAGAGGCCGGGGATGTGGCAATGGGCAAGCTGAAATTGTGCCGCAATAAACACCCACATCTTGTCGCTTGACCTTCCTCTCCCAATTACTAGGGGACCGCAGAACACCACTATTGAACAGAGCAGTGTCTAAAGGTTATTGGTTGGATAGAAGATAATGCTTCCAGTTACTTAGCCACCACCACCACCACAACCCTGTCTTCCACACGGTCAAGTCTCAGTAGCCATCTATCTGGACTGCATATTCCTCATCCTGATCCTCCTTCCTCCCACCATGCCGAGTGCCCGGAGACAACTGATCCCACACTTGGACACTCTGAAGAGCTGTTCACTTTTCTATTTGTAGATTCGGGCCTCTCGCCCGGCCAGCTTCAATTGAGTCAAGAAGAGAACACCTAAATATTGGAGCAGCCACAGTTACATGAAGGCGAAGGTGGGAAAGTGTAATTACTATCGCAAGAGGTGGATTATGATGATAAGACACAAGTGACGATAGAAAGTCAGGAGGAGGACCAGGGCGCGGAGGTGGAAGACGAGGTGGTACATGATATAGTAATTGACCCAACCTGGCAGGGGGACATACAGAGCAAGGACAGCAGCACACAGAGGGAGTGAGGCATAGCACCACAACAGGCAGAAAGAAGCAGAGTGGTGGACGCAAACACAAGGCGGGAAAGATTGCCTCGTAACATCAACACGACGGAAGTTGCCAGTACAACTGTTAGGTCTTCCGCATTCTGGTTATTTTTTTAAAAACTGTGCAGATAACCACAAAAAGGCAATTTGCACCACCTGCCAGGCCAGCATCTGTAGGGGCAGCAAAGCTAGTAGACTGACCCCCACCTACATGATCAGGCACATGGCAGCAAACAACCCGACTAAGTGGGCTGAACCCCAGGGTCCAGCAACAGTGTCTGCCGGTGACACCACTGCTTGTTCCACTGTTGTGCGTGCACGCCAATCCCGTGTCCATGACGCATGCCAAGATGCCTCCCGCCCTGCACCTTTCGTATCACATTCTCAACTAGCACCATCAGCCATCACATCCACGTCCTTGTCTAAGTGCAGCATTCAGTTGTCCCTACCCCAGTCCTTGGAATGCAAGCGCAAATACGCAGCCAACACCCCACAGGCCACACTACTAAATTTACAGATTTTTTGAATGCTTGCTCATGGAGACGGAAGCTTTCTGCAACCTGAAGGTGGCCGCCGTCCCTCGGTACTCGGTCCCCAGCCACCACTATTTCTCCCAGTGTGCCATCCCCGCATTACACGAGCATATGTCCCACAACATTAGACGTGCCCTCAACAACACAGTTACTGGGAAAGACCACCTAACCATGGACACGTGGACAAGTGCTTGTGGGCAGGGATGGTACATCTCGCTGACGGCACACTGGGTTAATATAGTGGAAGCCAGGATACAGTCGGACCTGGGACGGAACACGTCTTCCCGACGCCGAGGATTGTGGGCCCATGGTCAATCAACATTGAACCCACATTCTACAGCTCCTGCACCTCCTCTTCAGCCTCCATCTCCAAAATGACCACATCTGTCGCAAGCTGAAAGCACAACAGCTCTGCTTCAGACAAGCGGCAAAAGGCTGTGCTGAAGCTAATATGCTTGGTTGAAAAACCGCACAACGCTGAAGAGTTGTGGACAACTCTGAAAGAGCAGGCAGATCTGTGGCTGACATCGCTGAACCTACAGCCAGGCATGGCCGTGTGTGACAATGGCCGGAACCTGGTGGCGGCTCTGAGGCGAGGCAAGCTCCCACACGTACCATGCCTGGCCCATGTGCTTAACCTCGTGGTTCAATGGTTTGTAAAAACCTACCCGGATCTGTCAGATCTGCTTGTCAAAGTATGCCGCCTATGTGCCCATTTTAGAAAGTCATATACAGCTTCCACCACCCTTGCCATGCTTCTGCAGCATTTGCAGCTTCCACCTCACTGACTGATCTACGATGCATTTGTGAGCAGAAGAGGACAGTTGTTGACAACCAGCATCAACAAGGCCGTTGGTATTCACGTCAGACTCCACACATAAAACCTCAGGAGTGGACATGGATGTCAGACATATGTACCATCCTCCAAAACTTTGAGGACTCCACCAAGATGGTGAGGGGCAATGACGTCATAATTAGCATCACCATCCCACTTCTCTATCTTCTTAAATGCTCTCTGCTCACAAAGAGAATGCATTGCAGGTGGAGCACGAGGGGTTGGAGCAAGGAACCATACAGGGTGATTTCACACAGCCCAGACTCATCTCATCCCAACGTGGATTGGGTGACAATGAGGAAGAGGAGGAGGAGGAGGAAGAAAAGGAGCTAGTTTCCTGAACTATAGATGGTACTACCGGCACAATTGTCATACCGTCTTTTCAGCGTGGATGGCCTCAGAACAGGAAAGAGGAGGAAGAGGAGTAGGATGAGTCAGAGAGCATGGTCAGTTGTCCTCTTGGTAAGGACACAGAAGTCTTGCCTCTTAGCAGTCTGGCACACATGGATGAGATTATGCTATGCTGCCATTCCTGTGACCCTTGCGTTGTCCAAACTTTGGGTGGCAGTAATTATTGGTTTTTGATATTTCTAGACCCATGCAATAAGGAGAACTTTCTGTCTCTTTTTCCCTTACAGGACAGGCCTAAAAAATGGTGCAGTACGAGCAGGCCCTTAATGCAGAATTATTAAAAAAATTCTCATCTGAAAATGCTGGCGGCAGAGTTCACAGTTCATTGGACAACCAAGTAGTACAGACGAGAGAGACACAAATGGACTCCAGCAGAGGCAGAGGAACACTGTCAAAGTTCTGGGACAGTTTTCTCATACCCTCCCATCGCAAAAGCCCTGATGTGAGGGGTAATCTGTTAAGTAGAGAAAAATTGCGGAAGATGCTGAGGGAGTACCTTGCCGACCGTAACAACGTTCTCTGAGATTCCTCTGTGCCTTATAATTATTGTGTGTACAAGCTCACACGTGGCATATACTGGCTCTCTATGCCTTGGAGGTCCTGGCCTGCCCTGCCGCAAGCATTTTTTCAGAGTGGATTTTTAGTGCCGCCGGTGGAATTATAACCGATAGGCGCATCCGCCTGTCAACTGATAATTCTGACAGGCTGACTCTTATAAAAATGAACAAGGACTGGTTTGGGCCAGACTACTCAACACCACCGAATGATAGCAGCGTAACATAAACTCAAATCCAGTATCTTTTTTTTGGGAGGTCATACTCTATGCCCATGCACCTCTGTCTTCACACCTAAACATGGGTATACGCTTCCTGATTTTTTCTATTTGCTCTTGTCCTCCTCCTTCTCAGCATCCTCATCCTCCATCACCATATCACCACCATATCTACCATAACAACATATCTATGCCTCTTGCAAAGGGCTTTGGAGTTCCTCCAAATTTTTGGCAGCCTTTGCTTCACAGCATCGGCAAACAGTATGGGATACACACTTCCTAATAATGGGAGCATTTTTTGCAGGAGGCCCTCCGACCTCTATGTCTCTTGAAAGGGGCATTGGAGCTCCTCCAAATTTTTGGCAGCCATTGTTTCACTGCGTAGGCAAACAGTATGTGATACACACTTCCTAATAATGTGAGCATTTTTTGCAGGAAGCCCTCCGACCTCTACGTCTCTTGCAAGGGGCATTGGAGTTACTCCAAATTTTTGGAAGCCGTTGCTTCACTGCATAGGCAAACAGTATGGGAGACAGACTTCCTAATAATGGGAACATTGTTTTCAGGAGACCCTCCGACCTCTACGTCTCTGGCAAGGGGCATTGGAGTTCCTCCAAATTTTTGGCAGCTGTTGCTTTACTGCATAGGGAAACAGTATGGGAGACACACATCCTAATAATGGAAACATTGTTTTTAGGAGGCCCTCCGACCTCTAATTCTCTTGCAAGGGGCATTGGAATTCCTCCAAATATTTGGCAGCTGTTGCTTGACTGCATAGGGAAACAGTATGGGAGACACACATCCTAATAATGGGAGCATTTTTTTGCAGGAGGCCCTCTGACCTCTACTTCTCTTTGCCAGCCATTGCAGTCACTGCATATGCAATAACATTATAGGAGTTCCACTCGTTAATAATTGGAACGACGAATTATAGCCGGCTGATGGCTCTCTAACAATAGCGAGTGCAGACTGCTGGCCCTTTAAGAATAGTAAGGGCCGCCTGATGGCCCTATAAAAATAGGCTTTGTGACTTTTAGAGTCTCTCCATCATAAATGAAACTGGATGTGTCTAATGATGTATCACACACCACATGGCCAGATAACGTTGTAAAATGTTAAAATTACATTACCGGTGAATGCATTTGTCTTGGTTAGTGTTGAGCCACCCCCGTAGTGTTCGGGTTCAGTTCGTCGAACACAGGCATGTTCGTCGAACGGTTTGTCGAACGGTTCATCGAACACCGTCGAACACCGTTAAAACCAAAGGCAGGCAAACAAAAACACATAGAAACACATTGAAAACACATAGAAAACACTTTCAAAGGTGTCCAAAAGCTGACAAACTGCTCAGAAGACACAACTAACACATGGAAAAGTGACAAGTACATATATTCATGCGAAAAGAAAAGAGGTGGAGGAGTAAAAGGAGGAGGAGACACAGATTTGTCATATCCAAGGGGCAGGTCAGTAAACGACAACATTGACGCGGAACCAAGTATAGGAGTATATACTGTACCTCCTTTGACAAGGCAATCAGGCGGTTCAAGAAGTTAGGAAGGGGCACCCTAATGGCCAAAATAGACATTGAGGGGGCGTTCCGGTTACTTACTACCTGTGCCTCCGAATAGTATCCGCCTATTGGGCTGCTTCTGGGAAGGAGCATACTATATAGATTGCTGTTTGCCCATGGGGTGGTCCAGATCCTGCTCACTATTTGAGGCGTTTAGTTGCTTCCTCGAATGGAGGTCGCAGTGGAATAAAAAGACAATATCAATGCCAATTGGAAGAGTGGTGGAGGTCACAGTAGCTTAACAAGATGGTTTTAATGCCCCTTGGAAGAGCTGTGGAGTTCAGAGTGGTTTAACAAGACGGTTTTAATGCCCCTTGGAAGAGATGTGGAGGTCACATTAGCTTAGCAAGATGGTTTTAATGCCCCTTGGAAGAGCTGTGGAGTTCATAGTGGTTTAACAAGATGGTTTTAATGCCCCTTGGAAGAGTAGTTTAGATCGCAGTGGAATAAAAAGACAATATCAATGCCCCTTGGAAGAGACGTGGAGGTCACAGTAGCTTAATGAGACGGTTTTAATGCCCCTTTGAAGAGACGTAGAGGTAACAGTAGCTTAACAAGACAGTTTTAAAGCCCCTTGGAATAGTGGTGGAGGTCACAGTAGCTTAACAAGATGGCTTTAATGGCCCTTGGAAGAGTGGTGGAGTTCAGAGTGGTTTAATATGATTTTTTTAATGCCCCTTGGAAGAGTGGTGGAGGTCGCAGTAGCTTAACAAGATGATTTTAATGCCACTTGGAAGAGAGGTGGAGGTCACAGTGGAATAAAAAGACAATATCAATGCCCCTTGGAAGAGTGGTGGAAGTCACAATAGCTTAACAAGACAGTTTTAATGCCCATTGGAAGAGCTGTGGAGTTCAGAGTGGTTTAACAAGACAGTTTTAATGCCCCTTGGAAGAGCTGTGGAGTTCAGAGTGGTTTAACAAGACGGTTTTCATGCCCCTTACAAGAGCCATGCAGCACAGCATATTAAAAACATATTCCCATTATTGGGGAGTGGGTCTCCCATAGTCTTTGCCTATGCCTTCCAAGCAAAAGCTGCCAAAAATTAGGACGGAGGAACTTGCAATGCCCCTTCCAAGAGCCATGCAGTAAAGCATATTAAAACATTATTCCCATTATTGGGGAGTGGGTCTCCCATAGTCTTTGCCTATGCCTTCCAAGCAAAAGCTTCCAAAAATTAGGACGGAGGAACTTGCAATGCTGCCAAGCAAGAGCCATGCAGTACAGCATATTAAAAACATTATTCCCCTTATTGGGGAGTGGGTCTCCCATAGTCTTTGCCTATGCCTTACAAGCAAAAGCTGCAAAAAATTAGTATGACGGAACTTGCAATGCCCCTTACTAGAGCCATGCAGTACAGCATATTAAAACATTATTCCCATTATTGGGGAGTGGGTCTCCCAAAGTCTTTGCCTATGCCTTCCAAGCAAAAGCTTCCAAAAATTGGGACGGAGGAACTGGCAATGCTGGCAAGCAAGAGCCGTGCAGTACAGCATATTGAAAACATTATTCCCAATATTGGGGAGTGGGTCTCCCAAAGTCTTTGCCTTTGCCTACCAAGCAAAAGCTTCCAAAAATTAGGACAGAGGAACTTGCAATGCTGGCAAGCAAGAGCCGTGCAGTACAGCATATTAAAAACATTATTCCCATTATTGGGGAGTGGGTCTCCCATAGTGTTTGCGTACGGAGGAACTTGCAATGCTGGAAATACGGACCACGGTCACCCTGGTGGTATAGTGGTGGTGGAGGCTGAGGGTAAGGAGAAGAGCAAAAAACAGCTGAAATGAGGAAGCGTACACCCATATATGTGTGGGTGTGAAGCGGTGCATGGGAATACACCTCCCGAAATAGCACAGTGGATTTGACTTTATGTTACTCTGCTGTCATTTGGTGGTGATGAGAAGTCTGGCCCAATCCAGCCCTTCTTCATTTTTATAAGGGTCAGCTTGTCAGCATTGTCAGTTGACAGGTGAGTGCGCTTATCAATTATAATTCCCCCAGCGGCACTAAAAAGATGCTCCGATAACACGCTAGCGGTAGGTCAGACCAGGACCTCCAAGGCGTACATAGCGAGTTCATTCCAAGTGTCCAGCTTGGATACCCAATAATTAAAAAGAACAGAGGAATCACGGAGGACGCTGGTAGGGTCGGCAAGGTACTCCCTCACCATCTTTTGAAACTTTCCACTCCTTGTGAGAGTACCCCGCGCCTCAGGGCCTGTAAGCTGGGTGGGTCTCAGAAAACTGTCCCAGAACGTTGACAGTGTTCCGCTGCCTCTACTGGATTTGAGTTGCGTCTCTCTCGCCTGTACGCCTTGGTTGGGCAACGAACTGTGACCTCTGCCGCTAGAGTGTTCAGATGGGAATTTTTAAAACAGTTCTGCATCAAGAGCCTTCTGGTACTGCCCCATTTTTGTAGACCTCTCCACCTCAGGAATAAGAGAGTGAAAGTTCTCTTTGTAGCTGGGGTGTCTAAAAGTGTCACCAACCATTAATGACGGTCACAAAACATTTTGACAACGCGAGGGTCATGGTTAAGGCAGAGTAACATAAAGTCAGCCATGCGTGCCAGACTGGTAACGGCAAGACTTTCGTGTCCTCACCAAGATGATGACTGACCATGCTCTCCTCCTCCTCCTCCTCCTTCCCCCCTGTGCTCAGGCCACCCACGCTGAGCTGACGGTATGACAGTTGTACAGGTACTACCGTCTACAGCGCATGATACTAGCTCCTGTTCTTCCTCCTCCTCCTCCTCCTCTCCCTCATTGTCCCACAATGCACATTGGGATGAGATGAGGCTGGGCTGTGTGTAATCGCCCATTATGGCTTCTTGATCCATCTCATCATACTCTGGCTGCAATGCCTCCTCTTTAATTCTCTGCAGAGAGCGTTGCAAAAGACAGACAAGTGGGATGCTGATGCTAATGATGGTGTCATCGCCACTCACCATCTTGGTGGACTCCTCAAAGTTTGTCAGGATGGTACATATGTCAGACATCCAGGTCCACTCCTGAGGTCTTATGTGTGGAGTCTGACCTGAATATCGACGGCCTTGTTGCAGCTGTAAACTGTAATAGTGTCTCCCGGACTGATCAGACTCCAATATATCTGTTTAACAGAGTCTGTTGTAGGCCAGAGAAATAGAACTGTGGTTTTGCAGTTTCACGTGTCAAATCTCTGTAATATCCTGCTTTTGGCATTTTTTGCCATAAAAAAATACTGTAATAGTGTCTCCCTGACTGGTCATACACCAATATATCGGTTTAATAGAGTCTGGTGTAGGCCAGAGAAACAGAACTGTGGTTTTGCAGTTCCACGGGTCAAATCTCTGTATTATCCTGCTTTTGGCATTTATTGCCGTAAAAAAAAATTGTATTAGTGTCTCACTGACTGGTCAGACACCAGTATATCTGTTTAAAAGATTCTGGTGTAGGCCAGAGAAATAGATCTGTGGTTTTCCTCTTCCACGGTTCTAATCTCCTTTTTATTACCATTTTTCCATTGATAGTGCGAGTGTAAGCTATTTTACTTCATTTACAATGGGCAAGGGACGTGGCAAGGGACGTGGAACTGATGGTGCTTGTAGAGGACGGGGCCGTGGCAAAGGTGAAAATGTGCCACAACCAACAGCCACATCTTCTCACTCCCACTTCTTGACCGAATTACTAGGGAAGAACACTGCAACACCAGTATTGCGAACTGATCAGTGTGAACAGGTTATTAATTGGATAGCAGATAATATTTCCAGTTACCTGGGCACTATCACCTCCGGTCTGTCTTCCACACGGTCAAGTTTTAGTAGCCGTGAGTCTCGACCGCATACTCCTCCTCAACCTGATGCTCCTTCCTCCCACCATGCCGAGTGTCGTCAGACAGCAACTGATCCCACAGTTGAATACTCTGAAGAGCTGTTCACTGATCCATTTCCAATATTTGTGCCCCTCGCCTGCTCCGCTTGAAGTGGTGGAAGAGGAGATCTGATGTAGCGATGCCCAAATATTTGAACAGCCATGGCCAGAGAAAGTTGACGCTGGCAATTTGTCACAAGAGGTGGACGATGACGAGCCACAATTGCCACCAAGTGAGGAGGAGGATTGTGGTGCGTAAGTGGAAGAGGAGTAGGTGGAGGATGATCTAGTAACTGACCCAACGTGGCAGGAGGACAAGCAGAGTGAGGCCAGCAGCACACAAGGGAAGGGAGGCAGAGTACCCCAACAG
Source organism: Phyllobates terribilis (assembly GCF_046119375.1). Lineage (NCBI taxonomy): Eukaryota > Metazoa > Chordata > Amphibia > Anura > Dendrobatidae > Phyllobates > Phyllobates terribilis. Next base: position 1,205,260,186 of record NW_027362761.1, on the reverse strand, counting down.
GCAGGAAGAAGCAGTGTGGTGGCCGCACACAGAAGGCGGGCAACAGTTCCCCGTAACACAAACACAAGGGATGTTGCCAGTACAACCGGTAGGTCTTCCAGAGTCTGGAATTTTTTAAAGACTCTGCTGATAACCCCATAAAGGCCATTTTTACCACTTGCCATGCCAGCATCAGCAGGGGTGACAAAACTACCTGCCTGACCACCACCAGCATGTTCAGGCACATGTCAGCAAAGCACCCGGCTCTGTGGCGCAAACCCCAGGGTCCACGACGAGTGTCAGCGGGTGTCACCACTGCTTCTTCCGCTGTTGTGCGAGTAACAGAACCCCCTGTTGTGCATGCAAGGCAAACCCCTGTCCATACTGCATGCAAAGATGCCCCATCCTCTCAGTCTTCACTTGTTATGGCAGTTTCTCAAGAAACAGCATCAACGTCCACGTCCCACCACAGCGTTCAATTGTCCATTTCCCAGAGATTTGAACCAAAGCGCAAATTCGCAGCAAACGCCCCACAGGCCACAGTCCTAAATTCGCACATTTCACGACTGCTTGCGTTGGAAATGCTGCCTTTTAGGCTGGTGGAGACGGAATCCTTCTGCAACCTTATGGCGGTGGCCGTCCCTTGGTACTCGGTCCCCAGCCGACACTATTTTGCCCGGTGTGCCATCCCCGAACTACACAAGCACGTGTCCCATAACATCTGCCGTGCCCTCAACAATGCTGTTACTGGGAGAGTCCACCTGTCAACGGACACGTGGACAAGTGCTTGTGGCCAGGGATGGTGCATCCCCCTGATGGCACACTAGGTAAACATAGTGGAAGCCGGGACCCAGTCGGACCTTGGGACGGAACACATCCTCCCCACACCGAGGATTGCGGGCCCTATGTCAGTCAGAGTTGCCCCCACAGTGTACAGCTCCTGTGCATCATCATCCTCCTCCTCATGTTCAGCCTAAATCTCAGATATCACCACATCAGTTACAAGTTGGAAGCACTGCAATACTGCCTCAGCCTAGCGGCCACAGGCTGTGCTGAAACTCATAAGCTTAGGTGACAAACCTCACACTGCTTGTGAGTTGTGGACAGCTGTGAAAGAGCAGGTAGATATGTGGCTGAGACCGCTGAACCTACATCCAGGCATGGTCGTGTGTGACAATGGCCATAACCTGGTGGCGGCTCTGAGGCGAGGCGAGATCACACACGTACCATGCCTGGCTCATGTGCTTAACCTCGTGGTTCAGTGGTTTCTTAAATTGCACTCCGAGTTGCCAGATCAGCTCGTCAAAGTACGCCGCCTGTCAGCTCATTTTCGGAAGTCCGCTACAGCTTCCGCCGCCCTTGCTGTGTTGCAGCAGTGTTTGCAGCTTCCGGTACACCGACTGGTGTGTGATGTCCCCACATGTTGGAACTATACCCTCCAAATGTTGCAAAGGATTTGTGAGCAGAAGAGAGCAGTTGTGGAGTACCAGCTGCAACAAGGCCGTCAATATTCAGGTCAGACTCCACACATAATCAAAAGAATCTAGTCGGCACTCCATACAGCTGGGGTGGTGCACTTGGAAAAGAGTGTTTCTAGGAAAAGCAAATCACGGCACTCACGTGTTGATGATTAATTTGTTTATTCCACAACTTACAAGACGTTTCAACCTGTCCAGGGCTCTTTTCAATTGAAAAAAGCATTGGACAGGTTGAAACTTCTTGTGAGTTTTGGAATAAACAAATTAATCATCAACACGTGAGTGACGGGATTTGCTTTTCCTAGACTCCACACATAAGACCTCAGGAGTGGACCTGGATATCTGACATATTTACCATCCTGACAAACTTTGAGGAGTCCACCAAGATGGTGTGTGGCGATGACGCCATCATTAGCGTCAGCATCCCACTTGTCGGTCTTTTGCAATGCTCTCTGCAGAGATTAAAAGAGGAGGCATTGCAGCCAGAGTATGACGAGATGGATCAAGAAGCCGTAATGGGCGATTACACACAGCCCAGCCTCATCTCATCCCAACGTGCATTGGGGGACAATGAGGGAGAGGAGGAGGATGAGGAAGAACAGTAGCTGGTATCATGCGCTGTAGATGGTAGTACTTGTACAACTGTCATACAGTCGGTTCAGCGTGGGTGGCCTGAGGACAGGGGGGAGGAGGAGGAGGAGGAGAGCATGGTCAGTCGTCATCTTGGTGAAGACACGGAAGTCTTGCCCGTTACCAGTCTGGCACGCATGGCTGACTTTATGTTACGCTGCCTTAACCGTGACCCTCGCGTTGCCAAAATGTTTAGTGACAGTCATTACTGGTTGGTGACAGTTTTAAACCTCCGCTACAAGGAGAACTTTCATTCTCTTATTCCTGAGGTGGAGAGGTCTACAAAAATGTGGCAGTACCAGAAGGCCCTTGCTGCAGAACTGTTAAAAAAATTCCCATCCGAACACGCTAGCGGTAGAGGTCACAGTTCGTTGACAAACCAAGGCATACAGGCGAGAGAGACGCAACTCGAATCAAGCAGAGGCAGTAGAACACCATCAACATTCTGGGACAGTTTTCTGAGACCCGCCCAGCTTACAGGTCCTGAGGCGCAGGGTACTCTCACAAGGAGTCGAAAGTTTCAAAAGATGGTGAGGGAGTACCTTGCCGACCGTACCAGTGTCCTCAGTGAATCCTCTGTTCCTTTTAATTATTGGGAATCCAAGCTGGAAACTTGGAATGAACTCGCTCTGTACGCTTTGGAGGTCCTGGCCTGCCCTGCCGCTAGCGTGTTATCGGAGCGTGTTTTTAGTGCCGCTGGCGGAATTATAACTGATTATCGCACTCGCCTGTCAACTGACAAGCTGACCCTTATCAAAATGAACTAGGGCTGGATTAGGACACATTTCTCATCACCACCAAATGACAGCAGAGTAACATAAATTCAAATCCACTGTGTTATTTTGGGAGGTGTATTCCCATGCACCGCTTCACACCCACACATGGGTATACGCTTCCTCATTTCGGCTGTATTTTGCTCTTCTCCTTAAACTCAGCCTCCACCACCACTATACCACCAAGGTGACTGTGGTCAATGTTGCCAGCATTGCAAGTTCCTCCGTCCTAATTTTTGGCAGCTTTTACTTGGAAGGCATAGGCAAAGACTATGGGAGACACACTCCCCAATAATGGAAATAATGTTTTTAAAATGCTGTACTGCATAGCTCTTGTAAGGGGCATGAAAACTGTCTTGTTATACTACTCTGAACTCCACGTCTCTTCCAAGGGGCATTAAAACCATCTTGTTAAGCTACTGTGACCTCCACCACATCTCTTTCAAGGGGCATTGATATTATCTTTTTATTCCACTGCTAACTCCACCATTCTTCCAAGGGGCATTAAAACCGTCTTGTTAAGCTACTGCGACCTCCACATCTCTTCCAATGGGCATTATTACTGTCTTGTCAAGCTACTGCGACTTCCACGTCTCTTCAAAGGGGCATTAAAACCATCTTATTAAGCAACTGCAACCTCCATCATTCTTCCAAGGGGCATTAAAACCGTCTTGTTAAGCTACTGCGACCTCCACGTCTCTTCCAAGGGGCATTAAAAATGTCTTGTTAAGCTACTGCGACCTCCACCACTTTTCCATGGGGCATTAAAACAGTCGTTTTAAGCTACTGCGACCTCCACATCTCTTCCAAGGGGCATTAAAATCGTCTTGTTAAGCTACTGCAACCTCCACGTCTCTTCCAAGGGGCATTAAAACTGTCATGTTAAGCTACTGTGACCTCCACGTCTCTTTCAAGGGGCATTAAAACCATCTTGGTAAGCTACTGTGACCTCCACGTCTCTTCCAATGGGCATTAAAACTGTCTTGTTAAGCCACTGCGACCTCCACGTCTCTTCAAACGGGCAATAAAACCGCCTTATTAAGCTACTGCGACCTCCACCACTTTTCCAAGGGGCATTGATATTGTCTTTTAATTCCACTGCGACCTCCACCATTCTTCCAAGGGGCATTAAAACCATTTTGTTAAGCTACTGCGACCTCCACCACTTTTCCAAGGGCATTGTTATTGTCTTTTTATTCCACTGCGACCTCCACAATTCTTTCAAGGGGCATTAAAACCATCTTATTAAGCTACTGCGACCTCCACGTCTCATACACGGGGCATTAAAACCGTATTGTTAAGCTACTGCGACCTCCACTACTTTTCCAAGGGGCATTGATATTGTCTTTTTATTCCACTGCGACCTCCACCATTCTTCCAAGGGGCATTAAAATCGTCTTGTTTAGCTACTGCGACCTCCCCATCTCTTCCAAGGGGCATTAAAACCATCTTGTTAAGATACTGCGACCTCCACCACTTTTCCAAGGGGAATTATAGCCATCTTTTTAACCTCCACCACTCTTTCAAGGGGCATTAAAACAGTCTTGTTAAGCTACTGCGACCTCCACGTCTCTTCCAAGGGGCATTAAACCGTCTTGTTAAGCTACTGCGACCTCCACCACTTTTCCAAGGGGCATTACAACTGTCTTGTTAAGCTACTGCGACCTCCACCACTTTTTCAAGGGGCATTAAAACCGTCTTGTTAATCTACTGCGACCTCCACCACTTTTCCAAGGGGCATTTATTATGTCTTTTTGTTCCACTGCGACCTCTACCATTCTTCCAAGGGGCATTAAAACCATCTTGTTAAGCTACTGCGACCTCCACCACTTTTCCAAGGGGCATTACAACTGTCTTGTTAAGCTACTGCGACCTCCACCACTTTTCCAAGGGGCATTGATATTGCCTTTATATTCCACTGCAACCTCCAACATTTTCCAAGGGGCATTAAAAACATCTTGTTAAGCTACTGCGAGCTCCACATTTCTTCCAAGGGGCATTAAAACCGTCTTGTTAAGCTACTGCGACCTCCACCACTTTTCCAAGGGGCATTAAAACCGTCTATTTAAACTACTGCGACCTCCACGTTTTTTCCAAGGGGCATTAAAACCGTCTTGTTAAGCTACTGCGACCTCCACCATTCTTCCAAGGGGCATTAAAACCGTCTTGTTAAGCTACTGCGACCTTCACGTCTATTCCAAGGGGCATTAAAACTGTCTTGTTAAACCACTCTGAACTCCACAGCTCTTCCAAGGGTCATTGAAATGTTGTTTTTAATTAACTCTAACCTCCACGACTCTTCCAACGGGCATTGCATTTCCTCCTAATTTTATTCAGCTTTTACTTTTCAATGCATAGGCGAACACTAAGGGATACCCACTCCCCAATAATGGGTAGAAAGTATTCTGTAATCCACATCTGTTTCAAGGGGCATTGTAGTTCCTCATAATTTTTGGAAAGCCTTCCATTCACTGCTTAGGCCAGTAGTGCAAAGGAGACCCAGTTGCTATAGAAGGAAAAAACAGTTTAGTTAAGGCCCTCTGACCTCCATGTCACATTCAAGGGGAATTGGAGTGCCTCGAAATTTTTGGTAGGCATTGCACTCACTGTATGCCCTATAACTGTGTAGCCAAACCGCTCCTTTTGGTACAGAAACATATCCTACAAGACATGTGTGGTTGACTGGCCTGATATTGATGTGAATGGTCCCTGTTCCTCCTGCTCTTTCTCCTTTGCCACCACCTCATCCATCATTCATCACCTGAAGCTTTGCTTTAACGGGAGACATAGAACTGTGATAGTAGCAGGAGAACATCCAGCAATCCTCGGAGGAGGTAGGATATGCGCCAAAACGCTGACCACCTCAGGCCTAGCCGCTACTACATACATGCACTTGCATTCCAAGAAAACAAAGCAGATGCTAACTTCTATCATCATCATCATGCTCCTCACCTTGGCACTCTCAACTCCCCTGATGGAGAAGCCAGGGACCACCGGATGAGTCTGTTTGTGTGGTGAGCTCGTAAAATACTGCGCTAAAGCAGGCCAGTCTAAGTATGAACACCCGGCCGCCCCCTGACGGCTGGGGATCGAGCGTGGACATGCGGCCGTAGGTCGGCTGGGGACTGAGTATGGATACCTCACTGGCGCAGCAGCCATAAGGTAGTGGCCAGCTTCGGCCTCCTTCAAACTAAAAGGCCCCAATTCAAGGGCAAGCTAGCAGTATGGTATTGCAGCCTGGGGGTGGGTGGGTGGCAGGCTGCATACTTGTGCTTGCATTGCAAGGAATGGGGGAGGTACAATTGAACACTGCCCTGGGACAAGGATTTGCACGGGTATAGTTGCAAGTCTGCATCTTCTTATGCGGCAGGGAACACTACTGATGGGCACACTTTTAGGCAGTGACCTGGGAGTCAGAGATGCTTCCAGGAGTCTTCAACATGCTGTTCCCATGTCTTTTCAGCACTGTATGCATGTGTCACAGAGCACATGGCCAGATAAGATTTTAAAGTGTTAAAATGACATTTCCCGGTGAATGCATTTGTCAAGGTTGAAAGCTATACAAAAGTGCAAAAACGCATAAAAAATGCTACTTGTGAACATAGCCCAAGGTGAGGAGGAGTATTTTTGTTTTAGGTAATTTATTTTACCTTATACACAAGTCTTTACCCTGGAAAGGACGCTCCTTAACATATTTCACAGTAAAACCGTTTCAGTTTCGTTTTTGAACGTTTCCTTGTGAGCCCGTAAAAGTGGAAAAATACCTCTGACCACATTGTTGACTGCAGTGACCTGGAGGTCAGAAATGCTTCCTGGGGCGATCTCCATGCTGTCCCCATGTCATTTGAACACTGTCACTATCGTTTTGGGCACTTTTTAGGCTTCCTTCAGACTGCCGGGGGTGCCGCCGCAAAAATGCTCAGGTCTCCAATAGACTAACATTGGGCTCGTTGCTCGGGTCGAGCACCCGAGTATCAAGGTGAGCTTGGCCTGAGCTTCGAGCACCCGAGCATTTTAATGCTCGCTCAACACTATTCCACACCACTATTATTTATCTACTCTAACAGTCCTTGTAAGGGCTCAATCTGAAGAATATTAATCCTGCTGAAAGCACTAGTTAGGCAGAGTTTGTGGAGACCTAGTATAGTACAGAACAGGGTCCATTGCATATTCTTTCTGCTGCTGGAACTAATATCAATAGCCCTAGATATCAGGGCAAATGATATACATTTTGCTCCTAATCCTGATAATTTTGGTGAAAAGCAATATAATACACCATTTTACTGCTCCATTTGCTTGTTAGCAGCATACAGTCACATTTGGTTGATTTGAATAGCATTGCTGTATTGTGCAAGCAGAGAAACTTGTCCATCATCTCAGGTGGTCAAATTTTACTGCAGTATTAATATTATACTCCATTTAAAGTTTGCTACTTGTGTGTCCAAAATATATTGACACTTGTTCGCTAACCAATAGCATCAATATATCGGCACTGTGCAAAAGAATTGGTCATCAGATGTGATCAAATAATGTGGTATTAATCTTGCCCTTTTTTTGCAAGCTGCAAAATATTATGCTCCATTTAAAGTCTGCTACTTTTGTAATACTACGGTATTAATCCTGACATTGTTTTGCAAGCTGCAAAATATTACACTCCACTTAAAGTCTGCTACTCATGTGTCCAAAATATATCCACACTTTTTCGCTGACCAATAGCATCGCTATTAGTGATGAGCGAGCACTAAAATGCTTGGGTACTGTTGTTTAAGTTGAGCAAATTGGAATGCTGGAGTGCTCGATTAGAGCAATGAGCCCAATGTAAATCTATTGGAAACTCAAGCATTTTTCCGGCGGCTCCCCTTCCCCCGGCCATCTTACAAAGGCCTAAAAATTGCCTAAATTGATGGGAACAGTGCTCAAATGACATAGGAACAGCATGACCCCTGGAAGCATCTCTGACTCCCAGGTAACTGCTGTGAACAATCTTGTCAGAGTATTACGTCACTTTTATGGTCTCCTTTCCATGGTAATGACTTGTATATAAAGAAAAAATAAATAACGGAAAAAAAATGCTCCTCCACACCTTGGGCTATGTTCACACGTAGTGTTTTTGATGCGTTTTTGCACTTTTGCATTGCTTTCAATGGTGAAAAATACATTCAACAGTAAATGTTATTTTAACATTTTACAACCTTATCTGGCCATGTGGTGTGTGAGACATGATCAGACACATCCTGTTTCATTTATGAAGGAGGGACTCTGAAAGTCACAAAGCCTATTTTTATAGGACCATCAGGCATCCCTTACTATTTTTAAAGGGCCAGCAGTCGGCCCTCGCTATTGTTAGAGAGCAATCAGCTGGCTATGCTTTGTTGTTCCCATTATTAACGAGTCGGTCTTATATACTGTTACTGTGTATGCAGTGACTGCAAGGGCTGCCAAAAATTTGGACGCATCCCAATGCCCCTTTGAAGAGACATAGAGGAGGGCCTCAGTAAAAAAAATTCCCATTTTAAAGGAGTGGGTCTCCTATAGTGGTAATGTCCATTCAGTGACTTCAAGGGCTGCCTAAATTTGAGAAATTTCCCAATGCATATTTAAAGACACAAAGAATTGGGCCTCAGCAACGACATTTTAGAAAGGAGCGGTTCTGCAATACAGCTATAGGACATGCATTGAATACAACTGCTGCCAAAATTTAGGAAGAACCCTAATACCAATTTAAAGACACAAAGAGGTGGGCCGCAGTAATGATATGTTCCCATTAGAAATGAGTGGTTGTGTATATACAGTTTTGGGTATGCAATGAGTACAACGGCTGCCATAATTTAGGAAAAAACCCAATACCAAATTAAAGACACATAGAGGTGGGCCTCAGTAACAAAATGTTCGGGTCTCCTATAATGTTCTTGCGTATGCAGTGACTGCAACGGCTGGCAAACATTTGGATGCACTCCAATGCCCCTTGCAAGAGACTTAGATGAGGGCCTCATGAAAATAATGTTCCCATTATTAGGAGGTAAAACTCCTATACTGTTTGCCTATGCAGACGAGAGAGACACAAATGCACTCCAGCAGAGACAGAGGAACACTGTCAAAGTTCTGGGACAGTTTTCTCATACCCTCCCATCGCACAAGCCCTGATGTGCGGGGTACTCTGTCAAGTAGAGAAAAGTTGTGGAAGATGCTGAGGGAGTACCTTGCCAACCGTACCAATGTTCTCTGTGATTCCTCTGTGCCTTATAATTATTTTGTGTACAAGCTGGACACGAGGCATGTACTAGCTCTCCATGCCTTGGAGGTCCTGGCCTGCCCTGCTGCTGCCAAAATATGGACGCACTCCAATGCCCCTTGGAAGAGACGTAGAGGAGGGCCTTATGAATTTTTTTTCCCATTATTAGGAAGTGGGTCTCCCATACTGTTATTGACTGGGCAGTGAATGCAAGGTCTGCCAAAAATTTGGAGGCACTCCAATACCCCTTGCAAGAGACGTAGATATGGTAGATATCGTGGTGATATGGTAGTGGATGATGAGGAGAAAAAGGAGGACAAGATCAAATAGACAAAACCAGGAAGCGTATACCCATGCATGGGAATAGAGTTAGACCTCCCCAAAAAAAGAAAATGTATTTGGATTCATGCTATGCTGCTATCATTCGGTGGTGTTGAGAAGTCTGGCCCAATACAGCCCTTGTTCATTTTTATAAGAGTCAGCCTTTCAGCATTTTCAGTTGACAGCCGGAAGCGCCTATCAGTTATAATTCCCCCGGCAGCACCAAAAACCCACTCTGACAAAACGCTAGCGGCATGGCAGGTCAGGACCCCCGAGACATAGAGAGCCAGTTCATGCCACGTGTCCAGCTTGTATACCCAATAATTATAATGCACAGAGGAATCACGGAGGACGTTAGTACGGTTGGAAATGCACTCCTTCAGCATCTTCACAAACTTTATCCTCCTTGTGAGTCTTCCCCGAGGATCAGGGCTTGTTCGATTTTAGGGTTTGAGAAAACTGTCCCATAACTTTGACAGTGTTCCCCTGCCTCTGCTGGATTGGATTTGTGTCTTTCTCACCAATACTACTTGATTGTCCAACGAACTGTGACCTTTGCTGCCATCATATTCAGATGGGAATTTTTTTAATAATTTCGCAACAAGGGTCTTCTGGTACTGCCCCATTTTAGTAGATCTATCCGCAATGGGAATAAGAGATAGAAAGTTCTCCTTGTATTGTGGGTCTAGAAGTGTCACCAACCAGTAATGAACGTGACCCTGTCATGGACTTGGTTTGTGGAACCACTGTGCCACGGACCGCCGAGAGCCTGGAGGGGCGGGACTAAGCAAGCACTGGATTGTTCACTAGAGCCTCTGATGGTGAGGTTAAACTTGGCTCCCGATGAATGCCAGGTGCCACTCCTGGACAGACCAACGGCCTAGCAGCAGCTGGACCCAGTAGGACAGACTGGATGGTGAAGCAGGCTGGGCTTACACCGGAGTGCAGAGGGCTGGGTTTGTACCAGAGTGCATCAGGCTGGATTTGCACCAGAGTGAAGCAGGCAGGATTTGCACCAGAGTGCAGCAGGCAGGCCTGTACCAGAGTGCAGCAAAGACTGGTACGTAACCTTAACAACTTAGACTGCAGAACAGGAATGTTGCTCAGGCACTTCCCCAGTGGGGAGGAAGCAATATATATGTAATGTCCCACAGGCATTGTCTGGAGATGTAATAGAAAGTGCCCACGCTGGCCCTTTAAGATGGCAGCAGCGCGCACATGCCCTAAGGACATGGCTGGAAGCCCTGCTAGAAGCAGGCAGAGCACTGGAGAGGGAAGCACCAACCGCAGTGCGGGTGAGTGAAGTAACACGCCAGAGACGCTGCCTGTGCTAACAGTACCCCCCCTTACACCCCCTCTACTTCAGGCCATTGAGGAAGTTCCGTAGGAGAATCTGAATGTGAAAGTTCTCCTTAGGCTCCCAGGATCTCTCTTCAGGACCAAATCCCTTCCAGTCAAGAAGGAAGAAGGTCTTGCCTCTCACCCTTCTTCATGGCCAAGATGTTCTCCACCTCAAAATCATCATCTGAGGCGGTAGGCGCGGGCACAGTACTAGGATCCTTGAAGAAGGGGCTCAAGATGACCGGCTTCAACAGAGATACAGTGGGGGAAATAAGTATTTGATACCTTGCTGTTTTTGTAGGTTTGCCCACTGACAAAGGCATGAACAGTCTACAATTTTAAGGTAGATTAATTTTAACATTGAGAGGTAGAATATCCAAACAAAATCAAGAAAATTCGATTGTATAAATTAGATAAATTTGTTTGCATTTTGCAGTGACAAATAAGTATTTAATCCATTGCTGTTTTGTAAGTTTGCCCACTGACAAAGACATGAACAGTCTATAATTTTAAGGGTAGGTTAATTTTAAGGCTGTGTGCCCAACTATGCGTTTTTTTAAGCGTTTCCGCAGCGGCAACTCCGCCGCAGAAATGCTTAAAAAGCGCTTGGTAGAAGGTCTGCAATGTTCCCCAATGATAATCTGCATGTGCTTTGCACATGCTGCAGAAGTTTCCGCTGCAAATTATCATTGCGTAAAAATCCGCAGCACTACCAATTATTTTGCATAAGTGGGCCTTTTTTCCACTATTGACTTGCACTGAATCGCTTAATATTCTCATGACTACATGTGCGCATGCGGATATTAAGTGATTCAATGTGCGGATGGTACCCGGGTCTGGAGAAGAGGAGACTCTCCTCCAGACCTGGATACCATAGTACCTGTAAAAAAAAAAGATTTTAAAATAAAAAATAAACATTACACTCACCTTCTGATGGCCCCTGGTCTCCTTAGCGATGCGTCCTGGCTCCCCGGCAGTTCGCGATGGTCTAAATGGACCTTCCATGACATCATTTAATCATGTGATGGGTCACACGACTGCTGAAGTCGGCGGTCGCGAAACGAGTCTCATAACTAAATGATGTCATGGAAGATACTTTTAGACCACTGCGAGCCGCCCAACACACCGGACGTACCGGACAAGGAGACCGGGGGCCATCAGAAGGTATCATGTTTATTTTTTATTTTTTTACCTTTCTTTTACTATTAACTTGGTCACACTATATAAATCCACGCCGGTTGCATGGATTTATATAGTGTGACCAAGTTGTCATGCACTTTTCCTAGTGATGCTAACATCGCTTGGAAAAGCGCTTGACAACCCAAATGCGAAATCGCATGTGAAAAACGTGGGACATACACTTGTCCCTGGCAGAAAAACGCATGTAAAATCCGCATGCGTATTTTCTGCCAGGGAGATGCAGAAATGCTCAGGAAAAAATCTGGAACAATTCTGCATCGTGGGCACATAGTCTTACATTGAGAGGTAGAATACCCAAAAATAAATCAAGAAAATTCCATTGCATAAATTAGATAAATTTATTAGCATTTTGCAGTGAAAATAAGTATTTAATCCCTATGGCAAACAACACTTAATACTTGGCGGCAAAGACCTTGTTGGCAAGCCCAGCAGTCAGATGTTTTTTGTAGTTGATGATGAGGGTTGCGCACATGTCAGGAGGAATTTTGGTCCTCTCGTCTTTGAAGATCATCCCTAAATCATTAAGATTTTGAGTCTGTCGCTTGGCAACTCGGAGCTTCAACTCCCTCCATAAGTTTTCTATGGGTTTAAGGTCTGGAGACTGGCTAGGCCACTCCATGATCTTAATGTGCTTCTTTTGAGACACTCTTTTGTTGCCTTGGCTGTATTTTTAGGTCATTGTCTTGCTGGAAGACCCAGGCTCGACCCATCTTTCATGCTCTTACTGAGGGAAAGAGGTTGAGTGCCAAAATCCCGCGATACATGACCCCATCCATCTTCCCTTCAGTACGGTGCAGTCGTCATGTCCCCTTTGCAGAAAAGCACCCCCAAAGTATAATGTTTCCCCCACCATGATTCATGTTGGGACGATGTTCTTAAGGTTTTACTCATCCTTCTTCTTCCTCCAAATAGGGCGAGCTGAGTTAATGCCAAAGAGCTCAATTTTTGTCTCACTTGACCACAGCACCTTCTCCCAATCATGGTGCCCCAGATCGATGTCGATTGACAGTCATTTTGCAACTCTTCCATTTTCTTACTTTTGCACCAACAGTTGTCTACTTCTCAGCATCTTAATTATGGTTTTGTAGCCCATTCCAGCTTTGTGCAGGTCTATGATCTTGTCCCTGACATACTTAGAAAGCTCTTTGGTCTTGCTCATACTGTAGAGGATAGATTCTGACTGATTAATTGAGTCTGTGGACAGGAGTCTTTTATACAGGTGACTATATAAGACAGCTGTCTTTAATAGTGTTGAGCCACCCCCGTAGTGTTCGAGTTCAGTTCAGTTCGTCGAACACCCGTATGTTCGCCGAACTGTTCGTCGAACTGTTCGTCGAACACCTTCGAACATCGTTAAAACCAATGGCAGGCAAACAAAAACACATAGAAACACATAGAAAACACCTTCAAAGGTGTCCAAAAGCTGACAAACTGCTCAGAAGACACAACTAACACATGGAAAAGTGACAAGTACACATAGTCATGCAAAAAGAAAAGAGGTGGAGGAGTAAAAGGAGGGAGAGACACCGATGTAGGCATGTCATGCCCTTCTAAAACCAAAAAAGTGCGAAGCCGACATGGCCAGTCCGTTCCTGCCCGTGTGACCTCCGTGTCGCCGGGTTTGTGCCAGAGCCGCGGTGAACCCTGACGGCCAGCCCCCCTCTCCCAATACTGGTGCCTGTCCACTGATGGGTCGAGCGAGCCCCCCTGTGGTGGAGGCAGCTCTAAGAGTTGAATTCCACTGGGTAGGCACATCGCATTTTAGCTGGTGAAGTGGCCGGCCCAACGACTTCTGTAGAGATGTAAGTCGCTGAGCTGCGGGATGCGAATGGTGGAAGTGAGCACACAGCGACCGTGCCCTCTGCCGAAGGCCATCTAGTCTGGGATAGTGGGCTAAAAATTGCTGGACAACCAGGTTCAACACGTGAGCCATACAAGGCACGTGTGTGACATTGCCCCGGCGAAGGGCCGCACCCAGGTTTGCAGCATTGTCGCACACAGCCTTCCCTGGTTTCAGGTCCAGTGGAGACAACCATTCATGAAACTGGTTCTCCAGAGCTGACCACAACTCCTCAGCTGTGTGACTCACATTTCCCAGACATTTAAAAGTTAAAACCGCCTGTTGATGTTGAGCGCTGCTGTCAGCATAGTATGGAGGTGTTTAGGATCCCTTCTGCGCAGTTAGAAAGCTTGTGGCATGACCAGACAGGCTTTGGGAGCAGGTGGAGGACCGAAAGGAGATTGAGGAGGCAGAAGCAGTGGAGGAACTTCGAGATAAAGAGGATTGGCGCACAACTCGTGGGAACGGCAAGACTTGGACAGCAGCCCCTTGTCCTGCTGTCACCATAGTTACCCAGTGCCCTGTCAGCGACATGTAACGCCCCTGTCCATGCCTACTCGTCCAAGTGTCTGTGGTGAAATGCACCCTGTCACACACTGAGTTTCTCAAAGAATCAGTGATGTTGTGTGCGACAAGCTCGTGTAGCGCAAGCACACCTTTCTTTGAGAAGTAGTTCCGGCTGGGCATCTGGTACTGGGGCACTGCGACGGACATAAGGTCTCAAAAATCCTCTGTGTCCACCAGGCAGAAAGGCAGCATTTCTGTAGCCAATAGCTTGCAGATGGTGAAATTCAACCTCTTAGCTTTCTCATGGCTAGGAGGAATTGGTCTTTTACTTGTCCACATCTGAGGGACAGAGGGCTGGCTGTTGTGCTTAGACGGGGTTGATAAGGGTGTCCCCGGCAAACTGCCGGTCTGTGTGGAAGATGCTGGCGGACATGTTAGTTTGCCTTGATCCAAAGGTGGTGCTATCGATGTCGGACAGCGCTGAACACCAGCTGGTGTTTCCACCTCCAAAGAAAATGATGACCTGCCAATCAAGCTGGCTGTTGCGGGTAAAGAGGTGGCAGGTCTGCATCCCAAAACAGGTGTGACTGCTGTTCCCCCAGTCACAGAGGATGAAGAGGCCGCGGATGCACAAGATGTGGCAGACGGTGGTTGGCCCGTCCGGCTAGGCCACATTGTAGCACAGCGACCTTCCCACTGCAACTTATGCTTCATATCCATGTACTCAAACTATGTATTTTTTGGCCTCTACTTAGCTTTTGCTGACAAATGTTACAGATAACATGAGTTGGGTCATCCTTATCGATCTCAAATTATGCCCAGGCTATGCAAGGCTTAGCACCCATGCTACCTGAAGAGCAACCACGACTTTTGGTCAGAGGCAGAGTTGTGTTTGAGGATGCAGTTGTTGACGTGCTTCCAGTACAACGTCTCTGTCCAGGAAGGCGCAACCTGACCTCGTCGTCACTAGCATCCTCCTCCACCTCCTCTGCTGACCTCATCGACTGGCTGACTGTGGGTTGACAGTAAGCGGGATCTTCAACCTCGTCATCATCACCCTGTGTTTTATCATACCCGTCGTCCTCAGAGCCAACTTCTTCCTGCCCTGACGAAAAACTAAAGTTGTCGCTCCAATCAGGTATTTGAGTCTCATCATCGTCTTCCTCATTGTCTCAACCAACTGGAGCTACAGTTTGGGAACGAGGGTCTACATTATGGTCAGAACCTTCTGCGTCTGGTCCTGGATCCGACTCATAAAGATTCTGGGCATCAGTGCAGATCATATCATCGTCTGGATTCACAGAAGCTCTGGAGCACACCTCGGGTTCCCAGGCTATAGTATGAGAAAACAGCTCTGCAGACTCAACCATCTGTTCTACCCCATACTCAGACAGGCAGCTGGAGACTTGAGAGTAGAGATGAGCGATGTTCGACTAGAACTGTTCGCCAATCTCAAATTCGAGCTATTTTGGGCGGTGTTCGAGTTGTTCGACGAACCCGAACGATTTGCAAAAAATTCGGCTGTTCGAGGTTATGTTCGATAACTGTTCGTGCACCAAAAGCATGTCCTGCAGGTCTGGCGCTATTTAGAGCACCAATCATGCAGGGATTGTCTGCCACTCACTGTAATGCCACAGCCATGGTGGTTGTGGCATTACAGTGATTGCCCAAATCGATGGGAACAGTGCCAACAGTGAAACATGAAAAGCCGGCAATTCAGCAGCGGCATACACCGGTACCCGACAATTTAGAACCGAAAGAATAGAGCTTCACACATAGATTAGATAGATATAAACATGTCAGCCACATATATACGAAGTACAGTGAAAGTGCTGCTTACTGTACTTGTCATTTAGCGTAAAGGATTTATCAAAAAAAATAATAGTGTTTTCATGCACCGTCTCTTTAAAAAAGCCGGCCTGCAATTCAGCAGCGGTACCCGACAATTTAGAATAGAAGGAATAGAGAATCACACATAGATTAGATAGATAGAAACATGTCAGTCACATATATATGAAGTACAGTGACAGTGTTGATTACTGTACTTGTCATTTAGTGTAAAGGATTTATCAAAAAAAATAATAGTGTTTTCATGCACCGTCTCTTTAAAAAAGCCGGCCGGCAATTCAGCATCTGTACCCAACAATTTAGAATAGAAGGAATAGAGAATCACACATAGATTAGATAGATAGAAACATGTCAGTCACATATATATGAAGTACAGTGACAGTGTTGCTTACTGTACTTGTCAATTAGTGTAAAGGATTTATTAAAAAAAATAATAGTGTTTTCATGCACCGTCTCTTTAAGAAAGCCTGCCGGCAATTCAGCATCTGTACCCGACAATTTATAACAGACAGAATAGAGCTTCACACATAGATTAGATAGATAGAAACATGTCAGTCACATATATATGAAGTACAGTGATAGTGTTGGTTACTGTACTTGTCATTTAGTATTAAAATAAAGGATTTATTATTAAAAAAATTGGCGTGGGGTTCCCCTTAATTTTAGGCTCTAGCGGAGGTTAAGCAGACAGCTGGGGCAGATGTTTGAAGCCTGGGAAGGGGGTAATACCCACGGAGCTTCCCAGGCTACTAATATCAGCCCCCAGCTGAATACATAGCCTTTACTAGCTATTAAAATGGGGGACCCCCCCAAAAAAATGACGTGGGGTCCCCCCTAATTTAATAGCTAGCAAAGGCTAGGCAGACAGCTGGGGGCTGATATTAATAGCCCAGGAAGGGAGCCATGAATATTGGCCCCCTCCCAGGCTAGAAACACCAGCCGTCAGCCGCCCCAGAAATGGCGCATTCATAGGATGCGCCAACTCTGGCACTTAGCCTCGCTCTTCCCACTGCCCTGTAGCGGTGGCAGTGGGGTAATAGGGTTGGGGTTGATGTCAGCTTATAATACCAGCTGACATCAAGCCCAGGTTAGTAATGGAGAGGCGTCTATAAGACACCCCCATTACTAACCCCATAGTCAAAGTTAAAAAAAACACAAACACCCAGAATAAAGTCCTTTAATTGAAATAAAGACACAATTCTTTATTGTTCTAAATTAAACCATACTTACCGTCACGCCCATTCCAGCTGAAGCCAACGATCTCCTGTAATAAAAATAAAATAATAAAGCAACCTCATCCTTACCTTTCCATGGTTCCCACGACAGCTTCAGCTCTGCTACATCGAGATGACAGGCTGGACTGCAGCAGAACGCCGCCATCCAGCCTGTCATCCCGCAGACACTGAGAAGCGCAGGCTTGCTTGCGCTCCACATTGTCTCTCTGTGACGGCATAAAGATGAGCCGAGGTCATGTCCAATGAACTCGGCTCACCTCAAGCACGTCACTTACAGCGTGGGAGAATTCTCAAACTGAAGCGCTGAGTGCAGGAGAATTTTCCCACGCTGTTAGTGAGGTGCATGAGGTGAGCTGAGTTCATTGGACATGAGCTCATCTCATGCACGTCACTGACAGCGTGGGAGAATTCTCCTGCACTCAGCACTTCAGCGTGAGAATTTTCCCACGCTGTCAGTGACGTGCATGAGGTGAGCCAAGTTCATTGGACATGACCTCGGCTCATCTGGATGCCGTCACAGCGAGACACTGAGGAGCGCAAGCATGCCTGCTCTTCTCAGTGTCTGCGGCATGACAGGCTGGATGGCAGCGTTCTGCTGCGGTCCAGCCTGTCATCTCGATGTAGCAGAGCTGAAGCTGTCGTGGGAACCATGGAAAGGTAAGGATGAGGTTGGTTTATTATTTTTCTTTTATTGCAGGAGATCGTTGGCTTCAGCTGGAATGGGCGTGATGGTAAGTATAGTTTAATTTAGAACAATAAAGAATTGTGTGTTTATTTCAATTAAAGGACTTTATTCTGGGTGTTGTGTTTTTTTTAAATACTTTACTAGAAATTCATGGCGGTCATGTCTAATACTGGCGTGACCCCATGAATTTTGGGCTTGGGGCCAGCTGATAATACCAAGCTGGCCCTAACCCCTTTATTACCCAGTGAGCCACCGCACCAGGGCCCTGGATGAGTTGGGTACAGCGCCAGAAGATGGCGCTTCTATGAACGCGCCATTTTCCGGGGTGGCTGCGGACTGCAATTTGCAGCGGGGGGGGCCCAGAAAGCTTGGGCCTCCCTGCGCTGCAGATTCCAGCCCCCAGCTGCCTAGTTGTACCTGGCTGGACACAAAAATAGGGCGAAGCCCCACGTATTTTTTTTTAAATTATTTCATGAAATTCATGAAATAATTATGAAAAAAAGGCCTTCCCTATATTGTTGTGTCCGGCCAGGTACAAATAGGCAGCTGGTGGTTGGGGGCAGCCCATTCCTGCCTGCTGTACCTGGCTGGACACAAATATAGTGCGAAGCCCCACTTCAATTTTTTTAAATTATTTCAGGAAATTCATGAAATAATTAAGAAAAAAAGGCCTTCCCTATATTGTTGTGTCCGGCCAGGTACAAATAGGCAGCTGGTGGTTGGGGGCAGCCCGTTCCTGCCTGCTGTACCTGGCTGGACACAAATATAGTGCGAAGCCTCACTTCAATTTTTTTAAATTATTTCAGGAAATTCATGAAATAATTAAAAAAAAATTGACGTGGTGCTTCGCACTATATTTGTGTCCAGTCAGGTGCAGCAGGCAGGAACGGGCTGCCCCCAACCACCAGCTGCCTATTTGTACCTGGCCGGACACAACAATATAAGGAAGCCCTTTTTTTCTTAATTATTTCATGAAATAATTTAAAGAAAATTGACGTGGGGCTTCGCCCTGTTTTTGTGTCCAGCCAGGTACAACTAGGCAGCTTAGGGCTGGAATCCGCAGCGCAGGGAGGCCCAAGCTTTCTGGGCCACCCCCGCTGCAAATTGCAGTCCGCAGCCACCCCGGAAAATGGCGCGTTCATAGAAGCGCCATCTTCTGGCGCTGTACCCAACTCATCCAGGGCCCTGATGCGGTGGCTCACTGGGTAATAAAGGGGTTAGGGCCAGCTTGGCATTATCAGCTGGCCCTAAGCCCAAAATTCATGGGGTCACGCCAATATTAGACATGACCACCATGAATTTCTAGTAAAGTATTTAAAAAAAACACAACACCCAGAAAAAAGTCCTTTAATTGAAATAAACACACAATTCTTTATTGTTCTAAATTAAACCATACTTACCGTCACGCCCATTCCAGCTGAAGCCAACGATCTCCTGAAATAAAAGAAAAATAATAAAGCAACATCATTCTTACCTTTCCATGGTTCCCATGACAGCTTCAGCTCTGCTACATCGAGATGACAGGCTGGACCGCAGCAGAGCGCTGCCATCCAGCCTGTCATCCCGCAGACACTGAGAAGCGCAGGCATGCTTGCGCTCCACAGTGTCTCTCTGTGAGGGCATCCAGATGAGCCGAGTTAATGTCCAATGAACTCGGCTCACCTCATGCACGTCACTGATAGCGTGGGAAAATTCTCCTGCACTCAGCGCTTCAGCGTGGGAGAATTCTCACACTGAAGCGCTGAGTGCAGGAGAATTCTCCCACGCTGTCAGTGACGTGCAGGAGGTGAGCTGAGTTCATTGGACATAAGCTCACCTTATGCACGTCACTGACAGCGTGGGAAAATTCTCCTGCACTCAGCGCTTCAGCGTGGGAGAATTCTCACGCTGAAGCGCTGAGTGCAGGAGAATTCTCCCACGCTGTCAGTGACGTGCAGGAGGTGAGCTGAGTTCATTGGACATGATCTCACCTTATGCACGTCACTGACAGCGTGGGAGAATTCTCCTGCACTCAGCGCTTCAGCGTGAGAATTTTCCCACGCTGTCAGTGACGTGCATGAGGTGCGCAGAGTTCATTGGACATGAACTCTTCTCATCTTTATGCCGTCACAGCCAGACACTGCAGAGCGCAAGCATGCCTGCGCTTCTCAGTGTCTGCGGGATGACAGGCTGGATGGCAGCGTTCTGCTGCGGTGCAGCCTGTCATCTCGATGTAGCAGAGCTGAAGCTGTCGTGGGAACCATGGAAAGGTAAGGATGATGTTGCTTTATTATTTTTCTTTTATTGCAGGAGATCGTTGGCTTCAGCTGGAATGGGCGTGATGGTAAGTATGGTTTAATTTAGAACAATAAAGGATTGTGTCTTTATTTCAATTAAAGGACTTTATTCTGGGTGTTTGTGTTTTCTTTTAACTTTGACTATGGGGTTAGTAATGGGGGTGTCTTATAGACGCCTCTCCATTACTAACCTGGGCTTGATGTCAGCTGGCATTATAAGCTGACATCAACCCCAGCCCTATTACCCCCTGCCACCGCTACAGGGCAGCGTGGAAGAGCGAGGCTAAGTGCCAGAATTGGCGCATCCTATGAATGCGCCATTTCTGGGGCGGCTGACGGCTGGTGTTTCTAGCCTGGGAGGGGGCCAATATTCATGGCTCCCTTCCTGGGCTATTAATATCAGCCCCCAGCTGTCTGCCTAGCCTTTGCTAGCTATTAAATTAGGGGGGACCACACGTCATTTTTTTTGGGGGGTCCCCCATTTTAATAGCTAGTAAAGGCTATGTATTCAGCTGGGGGCTGATATTAGTAGCCTGGGAAGCTCCGTGGGTATTACCCCCTTCCCAGGCTTCAAACATCTGCCCCAGCTGTCTGCTTAACCTCCGCTAGAGACTAAAATTAAGGGGAACCCCACGCCAATTTTTTTTAATAATAAATCCTTTATTTTAATACTAAATGACAAGTACAGTAACCAACACTATCACTGTACTTCATATATATGTGACTGACATGTTTCTATGTATCTAATCTATGTGTGAAGCTCTATTCTGTCTGTTATAAATTGTCTGGTACAGATGCTGAATTGCCGGCCGGCTTTTTTAAAGAGACAGTGCATGAAAACACTATTATATTTTTTAATAAATCCTTTACACTAAATGACAAGTACAGTAAGCAACACTGTCACTGTACTTCATATATATGTGACTGACATGTTTCTATCTATCTAATCTATGTGTGAGGCTCTATTCCTTCTTGTCTAAATTGTCGGGTACCGGTGTATGCCGCTGCTGAATTGCCGGCCGGCTTTTTTAAAGAAAGCGTCTTCTGAGCAGTTTGTCAGCTTTTGGACACCTTTGAAGGTGTTTTCTATGTGTTTCTATGTGTTTTTGTTTGCCTGCCATTGGTTTTAACGGTGTTCGACGGTGTTCTAAGGTGTTCGACGAACAGTTCGACGATCAGTTCCTCGAACATCCCGGATTTCGACGAACCGAACCGAACCCGAACACTACGGGGGTGGCTCAACACTACTTGAGAGCTGTGAGGAAGCAAGTGCGATTGGGGTGACACCTCTGAGGACTGGAGTATTTGTGATGTTGAAGTTGAGGTAGAGACGAGACCACTTAAAGGAGCACTTGATATCCGTTGAAGCACCTGCTGTTTTTGTGCCTCATCTGGAATTTGTAGCGATTGGCGTGGCCATAAGAAAGGGTTCTTATTAGTGTTGAGCCACCCCCGTAGTGTTCGAGTTCGGTTCGTCGAACACCCGTGTGTTCGCCGAACTGTTCGTCGAACTGTTCGTCGAACACCTTCGAACACCGTTAAAACCAATGGCAGGCAAACAAAAACACATAGAAACACATAGAAAACACCTTCAAAGGTGTCCAAAAGCTGACAAACTGCTCAGAAGACACAACTAACACATGGAAAAGTGACAAGTACATATAGTCATGCGAAAAGAAAAGAGGTGGAGGAGTAAAAGGAGGGGGAGACACAGATATAGGCATGTCATGCCCTTCTAAAATCAAAAAAGTGAGAAACCGACACGTTCAGTCCGCTCCTGCCCGTGCCACCTCCGTGTCGCCGGGTTTGTGCCAGAGCCGCGGTGAACCCTGATGGCCAGCCCCCCTCTCCCAATACTGGTGCCTGTCCACTGGTGGGTCGAGCGAGCCCCCCTGTGGTGGAGGCAGCTCTAAGCTTTTTAATTTAAATTGTCTCTCTAATTTGAATGAATACACTTTAAATCCATTTACAAGGATCTATTGGAGGGCAAGTCTCATGCCAGCAGCCGCGTAATTCCAGCTCCAGTAGCGTCCACTAAAGCTGCTGCAGTTAAAAAGCTTTTATAAGGATCGAGCTCGGCTGTCCACCGCAAGGCATCCTGCTGCCAGTCCCAGCCCCTATGCCTTGGGGTGCCTCCTGATGCTCTTCACTGAGTATCCCGTGGTCCCGAAGCATTTCCTTTGAAAAAATTAAGTGTCCAAACTACAGGTGGTGTAGCTTGCTTAACAGCCGGGATAATCCGCTGACTAGCAGACACTGCTACTAGGCACAAAGTATTTCCTGGGCTAGATGCAGTTAAAAATTTGTAATTAGATACTCTCGTTGGATGCTGAGAAAGCATTCCATAGAGTCTCCTGGCACGCCATATATGATTCTCTTAAAAAGCTTGGGGTAGGGGTCTAGGGGACCCTTTTATAGCCAAAATCACGGCCCTGTATCACAATACGTCACCTAGGCTGAAGATAAATGGAACTGTAGCAACCTGAGGGCTCGGTTGCTACAGAGGTATTGCACCTCACCCAGAGGTGTGATATCTCACTCTCAGGTAAGGTTGGAGTGTGGATCAGGACCCGACACCTGCATGCATTACACCACATTGCCGTGGGGCAGGGCGACCAATATGCCTCTGAGATGGGCACGACAGTTCCTGTCCCTGGCTGGAGTGGGGGGAGGGAACACTGAGGAAGGGGAAACCTGTAGTGCAGGAGCAGGGAGGAAGCAGTTCCTGGGTGCATTGAGAAGGGAGTATAAAAGGTGGGCACCATCTTAGTTCAGTGCAGAGAAGTCTGAGCAGAAGTGGCAGGGAGCAGGGGCTCTGCATGAGCTCTGCTCCAGAGGCGGGCCTAGTAACAGAGGCCCAGGCCTGGAAGAGGGAGAAGGAAGGAAGAGGAGCGGAGAAGGCTCCAGGAACAAGGAATGAAGGGATCCCAGGGGTGAGGACGGGCGAGTCGCCACCGCACGCCCGAATCCACCTGCGTGGAGGGGTCAGGCCAAAGGGGGAGACCGGTCCCCGAAACTAGTGGAGGCAGGAAACGACCCTCAGCTAGAAACCGGAGGCTGTGACATTTTATGTGGCGCAGCCCCTCGCTACACCCGCTAGGAAGGCACCACATAGGGTCAGGGAAACTGGCGCCAAGTTTACCAAGAGGAGGCCCGAGGCAGCCGGACAGAAGGGTTGGTAAGAAAGGCCAGACAAAGGACACACAAAGGGGGTCCTGTGAAGTGCTCCAAAGTTATCTGGGAGTTGTCTGAGCCCCTCACCTGGTGAGCACAGTACGACGTGGGCAGCCGTTACCTGCAGACGTGGTCTGGATAATAAGAACTGTGAGTAAAGACCCTGGACTGCATCACTGACTCCGTGTCGTTACTGCTGCTGCCCTGCACCATCACCCCCATCCTCCGCATACACTGCCCTGAGGCTATACTCCTCCCGTGGGGAGTTATGCTATGCTCTGCTGCACCCACAACACCAGCCTCAGCGGTCTGCCCTGGAGCGGCGGTTCACTCTGACCGCAATCCACGGGTGGCGTAGTCGGACATTTAAACATCAAAACCACATAAATAGTTCCGCCACTGGTTTGACCACCCTGAGCCACGGAACCGGGTCGCCGCCACGAAGACTACAACCACCAGCATCCACCAAAAAGGGTCCGGCTCCGGGTGTCCCAAGGCCCAGGGGGTGCATCAGAACATTTTCATCACCTTTCACAATCACCAATGGGACGAGGCAAGGATGTCCTCTGTCCCCTCTCTTATACATCCTAGTGACGGAGCACCTGCTCTCATCAATTCGCCATAACCCCAATATTAGGTAGATTGAGGTGGGAGGCACCGAGTACAAGTACTCTCTATTTGCTGATGATGTCCTAGTATATATCACTCAATCACATATATCCATCCATGCTGTTATGGCTGAAATAGATCACTTTGTTACATGGTCAAATTTTAAAATCAATGCAGCGAAGTCTGAGGCCCTCGATGTCTCCCTCCCCAAATCCATACAGGATTCCATCCAGTCCAACTTTCCCTTTGCCTGGCCCTCACAGGGTATCAAATACTTAGGAATTCCTATTCATAGAGACCTCTCCCATCTATGTTATCTTAATTTTGGGACCTTTATTGAACAACTCCATACAGACCACGGTTGGCAAGTTAGAACTGTAAGATTCACTACGTGAACCACTGGTGTTTTGTGGAAAAGCACATGTACACTGTGTTCCAAATTTTTATGCAAAAAGTGTTTAGGAGTGATAAGGGAAGAATTTGTTTGTTTGTCAGTTAAACTCATTGATTGTGATGTGTGTCAGGGCTCTTTATATCACTGTAAGCAATTGCAGACACCTGTGCTAATTAGTTTGGCAGGTGGGTCCAATGAAAGGCAAGACTACTTAAGAAGGCTGTCTCACATTATTAAGCAGCCTACATTTTCTGCCAAAATGGGAAAGAAAAAGGATGTGTCGGCTGCTGAGAAGCAACAAATTGTGGAGTGTTTAGGTCAAGACATGACTACAATCAACATTGTGCGATGATCAGGATGAAGTGTCTTGGCAATCAAGAAGTATGTAGCTGATTCACAGTACACACGTGTGCGTGCTGATAAGGGCAAATTGAGGACTCTTTCCTACAGGCAATTACGTCAGGTTAAAAGAGCAGCGGCAAAAAAGCCTTGTCATAGCAGCAGACAAGTTTTTGAAGCAGCTGGTGCCTCCAACGTCCCCCGAACAACAAGATGCAGGGTCCTTCAGAGGTTTGCAGCTGTGCATACGCCATCCTGTCGACCTCCTCTATCCACTTCACACAAGCAGAAACGGCTCCAGTGGGCCAAACATTACATGAAGACTGATTTCAAAACTGTTTTGTTCACGGATGAGTGCCGTGCAGCGCTCGATGGTCCAGATGGATGGAGTGGAGGATGGCTGGTTGATGGACACCCCACGCAAACACGGCTATAGTGCCAACAAGGAGGAGGTGGAGATAGTCGGCCCCTTTAGGATCCCTGAAGGCGCTAAAGATGAACTCCATAATGTATGTGGATTTTCTCAAACAGCACTTCCTGCCATGGTTCAAGAAGAAGAACCGTGTATTTCACAGCAAGATCATTTTTTTGCATGATAATGCACCATCTCATGCTGCACATAAAACATCTGCATCTCTGGCTGATATGGGCATAAATGGGGACAAACTTATGGTGTGACCCCCATGCTCCCCTGACCTCTACCCCATTCAGAACCTCTGGAGCATCATCAAAAGGAGTGTCTATGATGGCGGGAGGCAGTTCACATCTAAGCAACAGCTCTGGGAGGGTATTCTGTCCTCATGCAAAACAATTGAAGCAGAAACCATCCAAAACCTGACAAATTCAATGGACGAGAGAGTTCAGAAGCTCCTTTCGAACAAGGGGTCCTATGTGAAAATGTAACATCACCTAGAATAAAGTTTTGAGTTGAAAACTGTTTGATTTCAGTTTCTAATAACCTGCTAATGCTTATAATTTCAAAAATGACCATTTTTTTGGTCTTTATTAAAATGAAAAGGTTGATCGAAAAGTTTGGGGGATCTAAGAGTGTGGCAACGCAGTAGTCATGATTACTTCGAATTCTGACAATATGAAGGTCATGTTGCAGGTAGTGCAGCAAGAAGGCACTTATGTGTCTTGCGCATCTCGGAGCCCCAAAATTATTTTCCGGGCTAGATGCAGCTAAAAATTATTATTAATTTTAAATCTGGTGGAGCTTAGTATAGATGGCCTAATAGAATCAGTGCTGCACACTGCTACAAAGCCCAAATTATTTTCCAGTCAAGATACAGATAAACATGATTAGTAATTTTAAATCTGGTGGAGCTTATTATAGATGGCCTAATAGAATCAGTGCTGCACACTGCTACAAAGCCCAAATTATTTTCCAGCCAAGATACAGATAAACATGATTAGTAATTTGAAAGCTTAAAACGGTTGGTAGGGTGATTTTAACAAATCATCAAGCTTTTACTCTCCTCAGGATGACACAGGGGTAGAAAAGTCGTTTCGGATCCATGATTTGTTCATCTTTATGAACGTGAGTCTGTCTACATTATCAGTGGAGAGCCGCGTGCGCTTATCTTTCAGCACACCACCAGCAGCGCTGAACACACGTTCAGACAGAACGCTGGCTGCGGGGCATGACAAGATCTCCAAGGCGTAAGTGGCTAGCTCCGGCCATTTATCCAGATTGGAAGCCCAAAAAGAACAAGGGTCCAGTGACACAGTCATGGCTTCAATGTTTACTTGGAGATACTCCTGTACCATCGTCTCTAGGCGTTGACTATGTGTCAGACTTCTTGTCTCCTGTGGCCTTGCAAAGGATGGGCTAAAAAAGTGGTGAAATGATTCCGCAAAATTGATGTTACCAGCAGATACTGTGGTTCTGTTACGGTTTGAGTGCTGAACACTTGACGGTCCCACGGTTGGTAAGTTGGAACTGTGAGATTCACTACGTGCACCATTGGTGTTTTGTGGAAAAGCACATGTAAGATTCTGCAACAGTCTCTGCTGATACTCCTGCATGCGTGCATCCCTTTCTATGGCAGGAATAATTTCTGCAAATTTACTTTTGTACCGGGGATCTAACAGTGTGGAAACCCAGTTGTCAGGATTATTTCTAATTCTCACAATTTGAGGGTCAAGTTGCAGGTAGTGCAGCAAGAAGGCACTCATGTGTGTTGCGCATCCAGGAGCACCAAGTCCCTGTTGTGTTGGTGGCGAGGTAACAATCATGCTTCCTTCCTCTGTCCTCTCCCCCCAACCTCGCACAACAGAAATGTGATCAAGGTCTCCCTCATCTGATGAGTGTTCCATCAGTTCGTCCTCCACTTCTTCCTGGGCTCCTGCACATTCCTCACTAGTTTGGCTGCTACCATGCGCCCTGGTAAAACCATCTCCCCCACCCTCACATGCCTGCCACCTTGGTGCTGCCGACCATCTGGACCTTGCAGATGTTAGCCCTTCCGCATACAACTCCTCCTCCTCTACTTCCTCCACCTCCTCTTGTGCCACCACCTGACTCCGAATTCTGTTTAACATGTGCTCCAGCATGTATATCACCGGAATAGTCATGCTGATAATGGCATCGTCAGCACTAAACATCTTCGTCGCCATTTCAAAACTGTGCAGAAGGGTGCATAGGTCCCTGATCTGAGACCACTCCTCCAGCGTGATTTGCCCCACCTCTGGATCTCGTTGGCCAAGGCTATACGTCAGAACGTATTGCACCAGGGCTTGTCGGTGCTGCCACAGTCGCTGCAACATGTGCAGAGTTGAATTCCACCGGGTAGGCACATCGCATTTTAGCTGGTGAAGTGGCAGGCCCAACGACTTCTGTAGAGATGTAAGTCGCTGAGCTGCGGGATGCGAACGGCGGAAGTGAGCACACAGCGTCCGTGCCCTCTGCAGAAGGCCATCTAGTCTGGGATAGTGGGCTAAAAATTGCTGGACAACCAGGTTCAACACGTGAGCCATACAAGGCACGTGTGTGACATTGCCCCGGCGAAGGGCCGCACCCAGGTTTGCAGCATTGTCGCACACGGCCTTCCCTGGTTTCAGGTCCAGTGGAGACAACCATTCATGAAATTGGTTCTCCAGAGCTGACCACAACTCCTCAGCTGTGTGACTCACATTTCCCAGACATTTCAAAGTAAAAACCGCCTGATGACGTTGAGCCCTAATGCCAGCATAGTAAGGAGGTGTGCAGGATCCCTTCTGCGCAGTTAGAAAGCTTGTGGCATGACCAGACAGGATTTGGGTGCAGGTGGAAGACCAAGAGGAGGTTGAGGAGGCAGAAGCAGTGGAGGAACTTTGACATAAAGAGGATTGACGCACAACTCGTGGGGACGGCAAGACTTGGACAGCAGCCCCTTGTCCTGCTGTCACCATAGTTACCCAGTGCCCAGTCAGCGACATGTAACGCCCCTGTCCATGCCTACTCTTCCAAGTGTCTGTGGTGAAATGCACCCTGTCACACACAGAGTTTCTCAAAGAAGCGGTGATGTTGTGTGCGACATGCTGGTGGAGCGCAGGAACACCTTTCTTTGAGAAGTAGTGCCGACTGGGCATCTGGTACTGGGGCACTGCGACGGACATAAGGTCTCGAAAATCCTCTGTGTCCACCAGGCGGAAAGGCAGCATTTCTGTAGCCAAGAGCTTGCAGATGGTGAAATTCAACCTCTTAGCTTTCTCATGGCTAGGAGGAAATGATCTTTTACTTGTCCACATCTGAGGGACCGAGGGCTGGCTGTTGTGCTAAGACGGGGTTGATAAGGGTGTCCCCGGCAAACTGCCGGTCTGTGAGGAAGATGCAGGCAGACATGTTAGGTTGCCTTGATCCAAAGGTGGTGCTATCGATGTCGAACAGCGCTCAACACCAGCTGGTGTTACCACCTCCAAAGAAAATGATGACCTGCCAATCACGCTGGCTGTTGCGGGTAAAGAGGTGGCAGGTCTGCGCCACAAAACAGGTGTGACTGCTGTCCCCCTATCACAGAGGATGAAGAAGCCGCGGATGCACAAGATATGGCAGACGGTGGTTGGCCCGGCCGGCTAGGCCGCATTGTAGCACACTGAGCTTCCCACTGCAACTTATGCTTCATGTCCATGTGCCGGTTCATGCATGGAGTACTCAAACTATGTATTTTTTGGCCTCTACTTAGCTTTTGCTGACAAATGTTACAGATAACACGAGTTGGGTCATCTTTATCGATCTGAAAAAATCACCAGGCTATGCAAGGCTTAGCACCCATGCGACCTGAAGAGCCACCACGACTTGTGGTGAGAGGCAGAGTTGTGTTTGAGGATGCAGTTGTTGACATGCTTCCAGTACTACGTCTCTGTCCAGGAAGGCGCAACCTGACCTCGTCGTCACTAGCATCTTCCTCCACCTCCTCTGCTGACCTCATCTCTTGGCTGACTGTGGGTTGACAGTAAGTGGGATCTCCAACCTCATCATCATCACCCTGTGCGTTATCACAACCGTCGTCCTCAGAGCCAACCTGTTCCTGCCCTGACAAAAAACTAAAGCTGTCGCTTCAATCAGGTATTTGAGTCTCATCATTGTCTTCCTCATTGTCTCCACCAACAGGAGTTACAGTTTTGGGAATGAGGGTCTACATTATGGTCAGAACCTTCTGCGTCTGGTCCTGGATCCGACTCATAAAGATTCTGGGCATCAGTGCAGATCATTTCCTCGTCTGGATTCACAGAAGCGCTGGAGTCGACCTCTGATTCCCAGGCTATAGTATGAGTAAACAGCTCTGCAGACTCAACCATCTGTTCTACCTCATACTCAGACGGGCAGCTGGAGATTTGGGAGCTGTGAGGAAGCAAGTGCGATTGGGGTGACACCTTTGAGGACTGGAGTACTTGTGATGTTGAAGTTGATGTGGAGGAGAGCCCACTTAAGGGAGCACTTGATATCCGTTGAAGCACCTGCTGTTTTTGTGCCTCATCTGGAATTTGTAGTGATTGGCGTGGCCGTAAGAAAGGGATCTTATCACATTGTCCGCTAAAAGAAGTAGACATTTTAGTTTGGCTGGAAGATGGTCTTTCTTCTGCCGATGTTACTGTTGCTTTAACACCTACCCCACGGACACAACCTTTTTTCCCCTTCCCAACACGCCTATTCCCCTTTCCACTAGCAGCAGGCCTTTTTGCACTCATTTTGGTGGTTAACTAAGTCACAACTCTGGAGTTGTTTGCACAAAAAAACAATGGATGGAGAACTGAGCAGAGCTGAGTGGCCAAACTGTGGTATTAGGCCAAAACTATTGGCTGCTTTGGATGCAGAAAAAAATTATATTCAATTTGCAACCTGATGGAGGTCAGTATAGATGGACTAATAGAACAAGTCCCACACACAGCTAGAAGCCCAAATATTTTTTCAGAGGTAGATGCAGAAAAAAATTGTATTCAGTTTGCAACCTGATGGAGGTCAGTATAGATGGACTAATAGAACAAGTCCTACACACAGCTAGAAGCCCAAATATTTTTTCAGAGGTAGATGCAGAAAAAAATTGTATTCAGTTTGCAACCTGATGGAGGTCAGTATAGATGGACTAATAGAACAAGTCCTACACACAGCTAGAAGCCCAAATATTTTTTCAGAGGTAGATTCAGAAAAAAAATATATTCAGTTTGCAACCTGATGGAGGTCAGTATAGATGGAATAATAGAGAAAGTCCCACACACTGCTAGAAGGCCAAATATTTTTTCAGAGCTAGATGCAGACAAAAAATTATTTTTAATTTGCAACCTGATGGAGGTCAGTATAGATGGACTAATAGAGAAAGTCCCACACACTGCTAGAAGCCCAAATATTTTTTCAGAGGTAGATGCATAAAAAAATTGTATTCAGTTTGCAACCTGATGGAGGTCAGTATAGATGGACTAATAGAACAAGTCCCACACACTGCTAGAAGCCCAAATATTTTTTCAGAGGTAGATGCATAAAAAAATTATATTCAGTTTGCAACCTGATGGAGGTCTCTATAGATGGATTAATAGAACAAGTCCCACACACAGCTAGAAGCCCAATATTTTTTCAGAGGTAGATGCAGAAAAAAAATATATTCAGTTTGCAACCTGATGGAGGTCAGTATAGATGGACTAATAGAGAAAGTCCCACACACTGCTAGAAGGCCAAATATTTTTTCAGAGCTAGATGCATATATAAATTATTTTTAATTTGCAACCTGATGGAGGTGAGTATAGATGGACTAATAGAGAAAGTCCCACACACTGCTAGAAGGCCAAATATTTTTTCAGAGCTAGATGCAGAAAAAAATTATATTCAGTTTGCAACCTGATGGAGGTCAGTATAGATGGACTAATAGAACAAGTCCCACACACAGCTAGAAGACCAAATATTTTTTCAGAGGTAGATGCAGAAAAAAATTATATTCAGTTTGCAACCTGATGGAGGTCTGTATAGATGGATTAATAGAACAAGTCCCACACACATCTAGAAGCCCAATAATTTCAGAGGTAGATGCAGAAAAAAAATATATTCAGTTTGCAACCTGATGGAGGTCAGTATAGATGGACTAATAGAGAAAGTCCCACACACTGCTAGAAGGATAAATATTTTTTCAGAGCTAGACGCAGACAAAAAATTATTTTTAATTTGCAACCTGATGGAGGTCAGTATAGATGGACTAATAGAGAAAGTCCCACACACTGCTAGAAGGCCAAATATTTTTTCAGAGCTAGATACAGATAAAAATTATTTTTAATTTGCAACCTGATGGAGGTCAGTATAGATGGACTAATAGAGAAAGTCCCACACACTGCTAGAAGGCCAAATATTTTTTCAGAGCTAGATGCAGAAAAAAATTATATTCAGTTTGCAACCTGATGGAGGTCAGTATAGATGGACTAATAGAACAAGTCCCACACACAGCTAGAAGCCCAAATATTTTTTCAGAGGTAGATGCAGATAAAAATTATTTTTAATTTGCAACCTGTGGAGGTCAGTATAGATGGACTAATAGAGAAAGTCCCACACACTGCTAGAAGGCCAAATATTTTTTCAGAGCTAGATGCAGACAAAAAATTATTTTGAATTTGCTACGTGATGGAGGTCAGTATAGATGGACTACTAGAGAAAGTCCCACACACTGCTAGAAGCCCAATATTTTTTCAGAGGCAGATGCAGAAAAAAAATATATTCAGTTTGCAACCTGATGGAGGTCAGTATAGATGGACTAATAGAACAAGTCCCACACACTGCCAGAAGCCGAAATATTTTTTCAGAGCTAGATGCAGACAAAAAATTATATTCAATTTGCAACCTGATGGAGGTCAGTATAGATGAACTAATAGAATGATGCTATGCCCAAAAGATTTTACTTCACTAGGTGCAGTAAAAAAATTGGTATTCTATACACAGGTGGTATATCTTGCAACACAGATAGGCTACTCCACTGACTAACACACTCTGCAATAGGCCAAAAAGGATTAGCTTTGCTAGATTCAGCCAAATGCTGTGAAAAAAACTTGCACAGCACTGGCACAGACCTGCCTGGCAAAAACTGATAGGAACTGATGTAACCTAGTCCTGAAAAGGACTGCAATTACAATTAGTCTTTACTCCCACAATCTATCTATTTAAGAGCACAGACCTGCCTGATAAAAGTCGTAGGAAATGCTGTA
Source organism: Phyllobates terribilis (assembly GCF_046119375.1). Classification (NCBI taxonomy): domain Eukaryota; kingdom Metazoa; phylum Chordata; class Amphibia; order Anura; family Dendrobatidae; genus Phyllobates; species Phyllobates terribilis. The sequence continues at coordinate 1,205,227,663 of NW_027362761.1, read as the reverse complement.
ACCTAGTCCTTAAAAGGACTGCAATCACAACTATTTCCTACTCAGAAGCAATCTGTAGATTTGTGCGAAAATTGGCTTGAAATTAACAAGGTATAGCGCACACAGCAACAGCGGTGCCGTCTAACACGCAGCTGCAGCAGTGAGAAAATGGTGGCGACGGGGAAAATGGCTTGATCTTATAGGGCAAGGACATGTGACATACACTGCCAATGACACATGCCCTTGCTTGTGTGAAAAAAAGCACTTGGCTCCGTGTGTGCGCTGCTGATAGGCTGACAGATTGCAGCAACCCACTGTAAATGCGGGAAAGAGAAAAAAAAATGGAGATCTTCATTATTCCTGCAGAGATCCATCCCCTGCCCCTCCCACCACCCCGCTGTACACTCAAACTGCGTATTAACATTAATTTTCATCATTACTGAGAAAAAATCCAGTTATGATTTTGGTGCACGAACAGTTATCGAACATAACCTCGAACAGCCGAATTTTTCTCAAATCGTTCGTGTTCGCCGAACGGCTCGAACACCGCCCAAAACAGCTCGAATTTGAGATTGGCGAACAGTTCGAGTCGAACAACGCTCATCTCTAGTTCTTATCACATTGTCTGCTAAAAGAAGTAGACATCTTAGTTTGGCTGGAAGATGGTCTGTCTTCTGCAGATGTTACTGTAGCTTTAACACCTACCCCAAGGACACAACCTTTTTTTCCCTTCCCAACACGCCTATTCCCCTTTCCACCAGCAGCAGGCCTTTTTCCAATCATTTTGGTAGTTAACTAATTGACAACTCTGGAGTTGTTTTTACAAAAAACAATGGATGGGAACCGAGCAGAGCTGAGTGGCCACACTGTGGTATTAGCCCAAAAGTATTGGCTGGGCTAGATGCAGATAAAAATTATTTTGAATTTGCAACCTGGTGGAGGTAAGTATAGATGGACTAATAGAACAAGTCCCACACACTGCTACAAGCCCAAGCCCAAATATTTTTTCACAGCTAGATGCAGATAAAAATTATTTTGAATTTGCAACCTGGTGGAGGTTAGTATAGATGGACTAATAGAACAAGTCCCACACACTGCTACAAGCCGAAGCCAAAATATTTTTTCAGAGCTAGATGCAGATAAAAATTATTTTGAATTTGCAACCTGGTGGAGGTTAGTATAGATGGACTAATAGAACAAGTCCCACACACTGCTACAAGCCGAAGCCAAAATATTTTTTTAGAGCTAGATGCAGATAAAAATAATTTTGAATTTTCAACCTGGTGGAGGTTAGTATAGATGGACTAATAGAACAAGTCCCACACACTGCTACAAGCCGAAGCCAAAATATTTTTTCAGAGCTAGATGCAGATAAAAATTATTTTGAATTTGCAACCTTGTGTAGGTTAGTATAGATGAACTAATAGAACAAGTCCCACACACTGCTACAAGCCGAAGCCAAAATATTTTTTTAGAGCAAGATGCAGATAAAAATTATTTTGAATTTGCAACCTGGTGGAGGTTAGTATAGATGGACTAATAGAACAAGTCCCACACACTGCTACAAGCCGAAGCCAAAATATTTTTTCAGAGGTAGATGCAGATAAAAATTATTTTGATTTTGCAACCTGGTGGAGGTTAGTATAGATGGACTAATAGAACAAGTCCCAAACACTACTATAAGCCGAAGCCAAAATATTTTTTCAGAGCTAGATGCAGATAAAAATTATTTTGAATTTGCAACCTTGTGGAGGTTAGTATAGATGCACTAATAGAACAAGTCCCACACACTGCTACCAGCCGTAGCCAAAATATTTTTTCAGAGCTAGATGCAGATTAAAATTATTTTGAGTTTGCAACCTGGTGGAGGTTAGTATAGATGGACTAATAGAATGATGCTATGCCCAAAAGGTTTTACTTCACTAGGTGCAGTAAAAAAATGTGTATTCTATACACAGGTGGTGTAGCTTGCAACACATATAGGCTACTCCACTGACTAACACACACTGCAAGAGGCCAAAAAGGATTTGCTTTGCTAGATTTAAACAAATGCTTTGAAAAAACCTTGCACAGCACTGGCACAGACATGCCTGGCAAAAAGTGATAGAAACTGATGTAACCTATCCCTCAAAAGGACTGCCATTACAATTAGGCTTTACTCCGAACCTATCTATTTAAGAGCACAGACCTGCCTGACAAAAGTGATAGGAACTGATGTAACCTAGCTATCAAAAGGACTGCAATTACAATTAGTCTTTAATCCCAACCTATCTATTTAAGAGCACAAACCTGCCTGATAAAAGTCGTAGGAAATGATGTAACCTAGTCCTCAAAAGGACTGCAATCACAATTAGTCTTTACTCCCAACCTATCTATTTAAGAGCACAGACCTACCTGACAAAAGTGATAGTAACTGATGTAACCTAGCTATCAAAAGGACTGCAATTACAATTAGTCTTTAATCCCAACCTATCTATTTAAGAGCACAGACCTGCCTGATAAAAGTCATAGGAAATGATGTAACCTAGTCCTCAAAAGGACTGCAATCACAACTATTCCCTACTCCCAAGCTATCTGTAGATTTGTGCGAAAATTTGCTTGAAATTAACACTGAAAGTATAGCGCACACAGCAACAGCGGTGCCGTCTCAAACGCAGCTGTAGCAGTGAGAAAATGGTGGCGATGGGGAAAATGGCTGGGTCTTATAGAGCAAGGACATGTGACATACACTGCCAATGACACATGCCCTTGCTTGAGTGAAAAAAAGCACTTCGCTCCGTGTGTGCGCTGCTGATAGGCTGACAGATTGCACCTCCCCACTGTAAATGCGGGAAAAAGAAAAAAAAATGGAAATCTTCATTATTTATGCAGAGATCCATCCCCTGCCCCTCCCCCCGTCACGCTTTACACTCAAACTGCGTATTAACATTAATTTTCAGCATTACTGAGAAAAAATCAAGTTATGATTTTGGTGCACGAACAGTTATCGAACATAACCTCGAACAGCCGAATTTTTTTCAAATTGTTCGTGTTCGCCGAACGGCTCGAACACCGCCCAAAACAGCTCGAATTTGAGATTGGCGAACAGTTCGAGTCGAACACCGCTCATCTCTAGTCTTTAATGCAGGTATCGAGTAGTGTTGAGCCACCCCCGTAGTGTTCGAGTTCGGTTCGGTTCGTCGAACACCCGTGTGTTCGCCGAACTGTTCGTCGAACTGTTCGTCGAACACCTTCGAACACCGTTAAAACCAATGGCAGGCAAACAAAAACACATAGAAACACATAGAAAACACCTTCAAAGGTGTCCAAAAGCTGACAAACTGCTCAGAAGACACAACTAACACATGGAAAAGTGACAAGTACATATAGTCATGCGAAAATAAAAGAGGTGGAGGAGTAAAAGGAGGGGGAGACACAGATATAGGCATGTCATGCCCTTCTAAAATCCAAAAAGTGAGAAGCCGACACGGCCAGTCCGCTCCTGCCCGTGCCCCCTCCGTGTCACCGGGTTTGTGCCAGAGCCGCGGTGAACCCTGATGGCCAGCCCCCCTCTCCCAATACTGGTGCCTGTCCGCTGGTGGGTCGAGCGAGCCCCCCTGTGGTGGAGGCAGCTCTAAGCTTTTTAATTTAAATTGTCTCTCTAATTTGAATGAATACACTTTAAATCCATTTACAAGGATCTATTGGAGGGCAAGTCTCATGCCAGCAGCCGCGTAATTCCAGCTCCAGTAGCGTCCACTAAAGCTGCTGCAGTTAAAAAGCTTTTATAAGGATCGAGCTCGGCTGTCCACCACAAGGCATCCTACTGCCAGTCCCAGCCCCTATGCCTTGGGGTGCCTCCTGATGCTCTTCACTGAGTATCCCATGGTCCCGAAGCATTTCCTTTGAAAAAATTAAGTGTCTAAACTACAGGTGGTGTAGCTTGCTTAACAGCCGGGATAATCCGCTGACTAGCAGACACTGCTACTAGGCACAAAGTATTTCCTGGGCTAGATGCAGTTAAAAATTTGTAATTAGATACTCTCGTTGGATGCGGAGAAAGCATTCCATAGAGTCTCCTGGCACGCCATATATGATTCTCTTAAAAAGCTTGGGGTAGGGGTCTAGGGGACCGTTTTATAGCCAAAATCACGGCCCTGTATCGCAATACGTCACCTAGGCTGAAGATAAATGGAACTGTAGCACCCTGAGGGCTCGGTTGCTACAGACGTATTGCACCTCACCCAGAGGTGTGATATCTCACTCTCAGGTAAGGATGGAGTGTGGATCAGGACCCGACACCTGCATGCATTACACCACATTGCCGTGGGGCAGGGCGACCAATATGCCCCTGAGATGGGCACGACAGTCCCTGTCCCTGGCTGGAGTGGGGGGAGGGAACACTGAGGAAGGGGAACCCTGTAGTGCAGGAGCAGGGAGGAAGCAGTTCCTGGGTGCATTGAGAAGGGAGTATAAAAGGTGGGCACCATCTTAGTTCAGTGCAGAGAAGTCTGAGCAGAAGTGGCAGGGAGCAGGGGCTCTGCATGAGCTCTGCTCCGGAGGCGGGCCTAGTAACAGAGGCCCAGGCCTGGAAGAGGGAGAAGGAAGGAAGAGGAGCGGAGAAGGCTCCAGGAACGAGGAATTAAGGGATCCCAGGGGTGCGGACGGGCGAGTCGCCACCGAACGCCCGAATCCACCTGCGTGGAGGGGTCAGGCCAAAGGGGGAGACCGGTCCCCGAACTAGTGGAGGCAGGAAACGACCCTCAGCTAGAAACCGGAGGCTCTGACATTTTATGTGGCGCAGCCCCTCGCTACACCCGCTAGGAAGGCACCACATAGGGTCAGGGAAACTGGTGCCAAGTTTACCAAGAGGAGGCCCGAGGCAGCCGGACAGATGTGTTGGTAAGAAAGGCCAGACAAAGGACACACAAAGGGGGTCCTGTGAAGTGCTCCAAAGTTATCTGGGAGTTGTCTGAGCCCCTCACCTGGTGAGCACAGTACGACGTGGGCAGCCGTTACCTGCAGACGTGGTCTGGATAATAAGAACTGTGAGTAAAGGCCCTGGACTGCATCACTGACTCCGTGTCGTTACTGCTGCTGCCCTGCACCATCACCCCCATCCTCCGCATACACTGCCCTGAGGCTATACTCCTCCCGTGGGGAGTTATGCTACGCTCTGCTGCACCCACAACACCAGCCTCAGCGGTCTGCCCTGTAGCGGCGGTTCACTCTGACCGCAATCCACGGGTGGCGTAGTCGGACATTTAAACATCAAAACCACATAAATAGTTCCGCCACTGGTTTGACCGCCCTGAGCCACGGAACCGGGTCGCCGCCACGAAGACTACAACCACCAGCATCCACCAAAAAGGGTCCGGCTCCGGGTGTCCCAAGGCCCAGGGGGTGCGTCAGAACATTTTCATCACCTTTCACAATCACCAATGGGACAAGGCAGGGATGTCGTCTGTCCCCTCTCTTATACATCCTAGTGACGGAGCACCTGCTCTCATCAATTCGCCATAACCCCAATATTAGGTGGATTGAGGTGGGAGGCACCGAGTACAAGTGCTCTCTATTTGCTGATGATGTCCTAGTATATATCACTCAATCACATATATCCATCCATGCTGTTATGGCTGAAATAGATGACTTTGTTACATGGTAAAATTTTAAAATCAATGCAGCAAAGTCTGAGGCCCTCAATGTCTCCCTCCCCAAATCCATATAGGATTCCATCCAGTCCAACTTTCCCTTTGCCTGGCCCTCACAGGGTATCAAATACTTAGGAATTCCTATTCATAGAGACCTCTCCCATCTATGTTATCTTAATTTTGGGCCCTTTATTGAACAATTCCATACAGACCACGGTTTGCAAGTTAGAACTGTAAGATTCACTACGTGAACCGCTGGTGTTTTGTGGAAAAGCACATGTACACCGCGTTCCAAATTATTATGCAAAAAGTGTTTAGGAGTGATAAGGAAAGAATTTGTTTGTTTGTCAGTTAAACTCATTGATGGTGATGTGTGTCAGGGCTCTTTATATCACTGTAAGCAATTGCAGATACCTGTGCTAATTAGTTTGGCAGGTGTGTCCAATGAAAGGCAAGACTACTTAAGAAGGCTCTCTCACATTATTAAGCAGCCTACATTTTCTGCCAAAATGGGAAAGAAAAAGAATGTGTCGGCTGCTGAGAAGCAACAAATTGTGGAGTGTTTAGGTCAAGGCATGACTACAATCAACATTGTGCGATGATCAGGATGAAGTGTCTTGGCAATCAAGAAGTATGTAGCTGATTCACAGTACACACGTGTGCGTGCTGATAAGGGCAAATTGAGGACTCTTTCCTACAGGCAATTACGTCAGGTTGAAAGAGCAGCGGCAAAAAAGCCTTGTCATAGCAGCAGACAAGTTTTTGAAGCTGCTTGTGCCTCCAACGTCCCCCGAACAACAAGATGCAGGGTCCTTCAGAGGTTTGCAGCTGTGCATACGCCATCCTGTCGACCTCCTCTATCCACTTCACACAAGCAGAAACGGCTCCAGTGGGCCAAACATTACATGAAGACTGATTTCAAAACTGTTTTGTTCACGGATGAGTGCCGTGCAGCGCTCGATGGTCCAGATGGATGGAGTGGAGGATGGCTGGTTGATGGACACCACACGCAAACACGGCTACAGCGCCAACAAGGAGGAGGTGGAGTAATGTTTTGGGCTGGAATCATGGGGAGAGAGATTGTTGGCCCATTTAGGATCCCTGAAGGCGCTGAAGATGAACTCCATAATGTATGTGGATTTTCTCAAACAGCACTTCCTGCCATGGTTCAAGAAGAAGAACCGTGTATTTCACAGCAAGATCATTTTTCTGCATGATAATGCACCATCTCATGCTGCACATAAAACATCTGCATCTCTGGCTGATATGGGCATAAAAGGGGACAAACTTATGGTGTGACCCCCATGCTCCCCTGACCTCTACCCCATTCAGAACTTTTGGAGCATCATTAAAAGGAGTGTCTATGATGGCGGGAGGCAGTTCACATCTAAGCAACAGCTCTGGGAGGGTATTCTGTCCTCATGCAAAACAATTGAAGCAGAAACCATCCAAAACCTGACAAATTCAATGGGCGAGAGAGTTCAGAAGCTCCTTTCGAACAAGGGGTCCTATGTGAAAATGTAACATCACCTAGAATAAAGTTTTGAGTTGAAAACTGTTTGATTTCAGTTTCTAACAACCTGCTAATGCTTATAATTTCAAAAATGACCATTTTTTTGGTCTTTATTAAAATGAAAAGGTTGATCGAAAAGTTTGGGGGATCTAAGAGTGTGGCAACCCAGTAGTCATGATTACTTCGAATTCTGACAATATGAGGGTCATGCTGCAGGTAGTGCAGCAAGAAGGCACTTATGTGTCTTGCGCATCTCGGAGCCCCAAAATTATTTTCCGGGCTAGATGCAGCTAAAAATTATTTTTAATTTTAAATCTGGTGGAGCTTAGTATAGATGGCCTAATAGGATCAGTGCTGCACACTGCTACAAAGCCCAAATTATTTTCCAGTCAAGATACAGATAAACATGATTAGTAATTTGAAAGCTTAAAACGTTTGGTAGGGTGATTTTAACCAATCATCAAGCTTTTACCCTCCCCAGGATGACACAGGGGTAGAAAAGTCGTTTCGGATCCATGATTTGTTCATCTTTATGAACGTGAGTCTGTCTACATTATCAGTGGAGAGCCGCGTGCGCTTATCTGTCAGCACACCACCAGCAGCGCTGAACACACGTTCAGACAGAACGCTGGCTGCGGGGCATGACAAGATCTCCAAGGCGTAAGTGGCTAGCTCCGGCCATTTATCCAGATTGGAAGCCCAAAAAGAGCAAAGGTCCAGTGACACAGTCGTGGCGTCAATGGTTACTTGGAGATACTCCTGTACCATCGTCTCTAGGCGTTGACTATGTGTCAGACTTCTTGTCTCCTGTGGCCTTGCAAAGGATGGGCTAAAAAAGTGGTGAAATGATTCCGCAAAATTGATGTTACCAGCAGATACTGTGGTTCTGTTACGGTTTGAGTGCTGAACACTTGACGGTCCCACGGTTGGCAAGCTGGAACTGTGAGATTCACTACGTGCACCACTGGTATTTTGTGGAAAAGCACATGTAAGATTCTGCAACAGTCTCTGCTGATACTCCTGCATGCGTGCATCCCTTTCTATGGCAGGAATAATTTCTGCAAATTTACTTTTGTACCGGGGATCTAACAGTGTGGCAACCCAGTAGTCAGGATTATTTCTAATTCTCACAATTCGAGGGTCATGTTGCAGGTAGTGCAGCAAGAAGGCACTCATGTGTGTTGCGCATCCAGGAGCACCAAGTCCCTGTTGTGTTGGTGGCGAGGTAACAATCATGCTTCCTTCCTCTGTCCTCTCCCCCCAACCTCGCACAACAGAAATGTGATCAAGGTCTCCCTCATCTGATGAGTCTTCCATCAGTTCGTCCTCCACTTCTTCCTGGGCTCCTGCACCTTCCTCACTAGTTTGGCTGCTACCATGCGCCCTGGTAAAACCATCTCCCCCACCCTCACATGCCTGCCGCCTTGGTGCTGCCGACCTTCTGGACCTTGCAGATGTTAGCCCTTCCGCATACAACTCCTCCTCCTCTACTTCCTCCACCTCCTCTTGTGCCACCACCTGACTCCGAATTCTGTTTAACATGTGCTCCAGCATGTAAATCACCGGAATAGTCATGCTGATAATGGCATCGTCAGCACTAAACATCTTCGTCGCCATTTCAAAACTGTGCAGAAGGGTGCATAGGTCCCTGATCTGAGACCACTCCTCCAGCGGGATTTGCCCCACCTCTGAATCTCGTTGGCCCAGGCTATACGTCAGAACGTATTGCACCAGGGCTTGTCGGTGCTGCCACAGTCGCTGCAACATGTGCAGAGTTGAATTCCACCGGGTAGGCACATCGCATTTTAGCCGGTGAAGTGGCAGGCCCAACGACTTCTGTAGAGATGTAAGTCGCTGAGCTGCGGGATGCGAACGGCGGAAGTGAGCACACAGCGACCGTGTCCTCTGCAGAAGGCCATCTAGTCTGGGATAGTGGGCTAAAAATTGCTGGACAACCAGGTTCAACACGTGAGCCATACAAGGCACGTGTGTGACATTGCCCCGGCGAAGGGCCGCACCCAGGTTTGCAGCATTGTCGCACACGGCCTTCCCTGGTTTCAGGTCCAGTGGAGACAACCATTCATGAAATTGGTTCTCCAGAGCTGACCACAACTCCTCAGCTGTGTGACTCACATTTCCCAGACATTTCAATGTAAAAACCGCCTGATGACGTTGAGCCCTACTGCCAGCATAGTAAGGAGGTGTGCAGGATCCCTTCTGCGCAGTTAGAAAGCTTGTGGCATGACCAGACAGGCTTTGGGTGCAGGTGGAAGACCGAGAGGAGGTTGAGGAGGCAGAAGCAGTGGAGGAACTTTGACATAAAGAGGATTGACGCACAACTCGTGGGGACGGCAAGACTTGGACAGCAGCCCCTTGTCCTGCTGTCACCATAGTTACCCAGTGCCCAGTCAGCGACATGTAACGCCCCTGTCCATGCCTACTCGTCCAAGTGTCTGTGGTGAAATGCACCCTGTCACACACAGAGTTTCTCAAAGAAGCGGTGATGTTGTGTGCGACATGCTGGTGGAGCGCAGGCACACCTTTCTTTGAGAAGTAGTGCCGACTGGGCATCTGGTACTGGGGCACTGCGACGGACATAAGGTCTCGAAAATCCTCTGTGTCCACCAGGCGGAAAGGCAGCATTTCTGTAGCCAAGAGCTTGCAGATGGTGAAATTCAACCTCTTAGCTTTCTCATGGCTAGGAGGAAATGGTCTTTTACTTATCCACATCTGAGGGACCGAGGGCTGGCTATTGTGCTTAGACGGGGTTGATAAGGGTGTCCCCGGAAAACTGCCGGTCTGTGAGGAAGATGCAGGCGGACATGTTAGGTTGCCTTCATCCAAAGGTGGTGCTATCGATGTCGGACAGCGCTCAACACCAGCTGGTGTTACCACCTCCAAAGAAAATGATGACCTGCCAATCACGCTGGCTGTTGCGGGTAAAGAGGTGGCAGGTCTGCGCCCCAAAACAGGTGTGACTGCTGTCCCCCCAATCACAGAGGATGAAGAGGCCGCGGATGCACAAGATATGGCAGACGGTGGTTGGCCCGGCCGGCTAGGCCGCATTGAAGCACACTGAGCTTCCCACTGCAACTTATGCTTCATGTCCATGTGCCGGTTCATGCATGAAGTACTCAAACTATGTATTTTTTGGCCTCTACTTAGCTTTTGCTGACAAATGTTACAGATAACACGAGTTGGGTCATATTTATCGATCTGAAAAAATGCCCAGGCTATGCAAGGCTTAGCACCCATGCGACCTGAAGAGCCACCACGACTTGTGGTGAGAGGCAGAGTTGTGTTTGAGGATGCAGTTGTTGACGTGCTTCCAGTACTACGTCTCTGTCCAGGAAGGCTCAACCTGACCTCGTCGTCACTAGCATCTTCCTCCACCTCCTCTGCTGACCTCATCTCTTGGCTGACTGTGGGTTGACAGTAAGTGGTATCTCCGACCTCATCATCATCACCCTGTGCGTTATCACACCCGTCGTCATCAGAGCCAACCTGTTCCTGCCCTGACAAAAAACTAAAGTTGTCGCTCCAATCAGGTATTTGAGTCTTATCATCGTCTTCCTCATTGTCTCCACCAACAGGAGTTACAGTTTTGGAATGAGGGTCTACATTATGGTCAGAACCTTCTGCGTCTGGTCCTGGATCCGACTCATAAAGATTCTGGGCATCAGTGCAGATCATTTCCTCGTCTGGATTCACAGAAGCGCTGGAGTCGACCTCTGATTCCCAGGCTATAGTATGAGTAAACAGCTCTGCAGACTCAACCATCTGTTCTACCTCATACTCAGACGGGCAGCTGGAGATTTGGGAGCTGTGAGGAAGCAAGTGCGATTTGGGTGACACCTTTGAGGACTGGAGTATTTGTGATGTTGAAGTTGATGTGGAGGAGAGCCCACTTAAAGGAGCACTTGATATCCGTTGAAGCACCTGCTGTTTTTGTGCCTCATCTGGAATTTGTAGCGATTGGCGTGGCCGTAAGAAAGGGATCTTATCACATTGTCCGCTAAAAGAAGTAGACATTTTAGTTTGGCTGGAAGATGGTCTTTCTTCTGCAGATGTTACTGTTGCTTTAACACCTATCCCACGGACACAACCTTTTTTCCCCTTCCCAACACACCTATTCCCCTTTCCACCAGCAGCAGGCCTTTTTCCACTCATTTTGGTGGTTAACTAATTCACAACTCTGGAGTTGTTTGCACAAAAAAACAATGGATGGTAACCGAGCAGAGCTGAGTGGCCAAACTGTGGTATTAGGCCAAAACTATTGGCTGGGTTAGATGCAGAAAAAAATTATTTTGAATTTGCAACCTGATGGAGGTCAGTATAGATGGACTAATAGAGAAAGTCCGACACACTACTAGAAGGCCAAATATTTTTTCAGAGGTAGATGCAGAAAAAAATATATTCAGTTTGCAACCTGATGGAGGTCAGTATAGATGGATTAATAGAACAAGACCCACACACAGCTAGAAGCCCAATATTTTTTCAGAGGTAGATGCAGAAAAAAATATATTCAGTTTGCAACCTGATGGAGGTCAGTATAGATGGATTAATAGAACAAGACCCACACACAGCTAGAAGCCCAATATTTTTTCAGAGGTAGATGCAGAAAAAAATATATTCAGTTTGCAACCTGATGGAGGTCAGTATACATGGACTAATAGAGAAAGTCCGACACACTACTAGAAGGCCAAATATTTTTTCAGAGCTAGATGCAGAAAAAAATTATATTCAGTTTGCAACCTGATGGAGGTCAGTATAGATGGACTAATAGAACAAGTCCCACACACTGCTAGAAGCCCAAATATTTTTTCAGAGGTACTGTAGATGCAGATAAAAATTAGTTTTAATTTGCAACCTGATGGAGGTCAGTATAGATGGACTAATAGAGAAAGTCCGACACACTACTAGAAGGCCAAATATTTTTTCAGAGGTAGATGCAGAAAAAAATATATTCAGTTTGCAACCTGATGGAGGTCAGTATAGATTGATTAATAGAACAAGACCCACACACAGCTAGAAGCCCAATATTTTTTCAGAGGTAGATGCAGAAAAAAATATATTCAGTTTGCAACCTGATGGAGGTCAGTATAGATGGACTAATAGAGAAAGTCCGACACACTACTAGAAGGCCAAATATTTTTTCAGAGGTAGATGCAGAAAAAAATATATTCAGTTTGCAACCTGATGGAGGTCAGTATAGATGGATTAATAGAACAAGACCCACACACAGCTAGAAGCCCAATATTTTTTCAGAGGTAGATGCAGAAAAAAATATATTCAGTTTGCAACCTGATGGAGGTCAGTATAGATGGACTAATAGAGAAAGTCCGACACACTACTAGAAGGCCAAATATTTTTTCAGAGGTAGATGCAGAAAAAAATATATTCAGTTTGCAACCTGATGGAGGTCAGTATAGATGGATTAATAGAACAAGACCCACACACAGCTAGAAGCCCAATATTTTTTCAGAGGTAGATGCAGAAAAAAATATATTCAGTTTGCAACCTGATGGAGGTCAGTATAGATGGACTAATAGAACAAGTCCCACACACTGCTAGAAGCCCAAATATTTTTTCAGAGGTACTGTAGATGCAGATAAAAATTAGTTTTAATTTGCAACCTGATGGAGGTCAGTATAGATGGACTAATAGAATGATGCTATGCCCAAAAGATTTTACTTCACTAGGTGCAGTAAAAAAATTGGTATTCTATACACAGGTGGTATATCTTGCAACACAGATAGGCTACTCCACTGACTAACACACTCTGCAATAGGCCAAAAAGGATTAGCTTTGCTAGATTCAGCCAAATGCTGTGAAAAAAACTTGCACAGCACTGGCACAGACCTGCCTGGCAAAAACTGATAGGAACTCATGTAACCTAGTCCTGAAAAGGACTCCAATTACAATTAGTCTTTACTCCCACAACCTATCTATTTAAGAGCACAGACCTCCCTGATAAAAGTCGTAGGAAATGCTGTAACCTAGTCCTTAAAAGGACTGCAATCACAACTATTCCCTACTCCCAAGCTATCTGTATATTTGTGCGAAAATTGGCTTGAAATTAACAAGGTATAGCGCACACAGCAACAGCGGTGCCGTCTAACACGCAGCTGCAGCAGTGAGAAAATGGTGGCGACGGGGAAAATGGCTTGGTCTTATAGGGCAAGGACATGTGACATACACTGCCAATGACACATGCCCTTGCTTGTGTGAAAAAAAGCACTTCGCTCCGTGTGTGCGCTGCTGATAGGCTGACAGATTGCACCTCCCCACTGTAAATGCGGGAAAGAGAAAAAAAAATGGAGATCTTCATTGTTCCTGCAGAGATCCATCCCATGCCCCTCCCCCCACCCCGCTGTACACTCAAACTGCGTATTAACATTAATTTTCATCATTACTGAGAAAAAATCCAGTTATGATTTTGGTGCACGAACAGTTATCGAACATAACCTCGAACAGCCGAATTTTTCTCAAATTGTTCGTGTTCGCCGAATGGCTCGAACACCGCCCAAAACAGCTCGAATGTGAGATTGGCGAACAGTTCGAGTAGAACAACGCTCATCTCTAGTATCGAGTTGATTAGGAGTGTCTAACTGGTCTGTAGGAGCCAGAACTCATAATGGTTTGTAGGGGATCAAATACTTATTTCTCATTCCAAAATGCAAATAGATTTATCTAATTTACACAATGTAATTTTCTTGATTTTTTGGGGGGATATTCTATCTCTCATTGTTAAAATTAACCTATCCTTAAAATTATAGACTGTTCATGTCTTTGTCAGTGGGCAAACTTACAAAAACAGCAAGGTATCAAATACTTATTTCACCCACTGTATGTGGAGAGAATTCAGATTCCATAATGAAGGAAGCAACTTCAGTTTATAGGAGTTTATAGGAGACCTCATTGATCCTCTTCAGCATTTTTAAAGGACCGATAAAATGCGGACCCAACTTGTAAGAGGGAACCTTCAGCAGGACATACCTGGCTGAGAGCCATACTTTGTCACCAGGGCGGAAGCACAGAGAGTCCAGGCGCCTTTTGCCTGCATGTCTCTTCATACAGGCGGAGGATGCTTCTAGAGTGGCTTTGGTGTCCTCTCACAACTTTACAAAATCATTGGAGAGGATATCTGCCACAGGAACAACAGAAGGAACCATCACCGGAAGGGGAACCTAGGGTTGCCGACCGCACATAATGTAGAAAGGAGACTCTCCTGATGCTTCACCAATGTTATTGTTGTACAATAACTCAGTCCAGGGTAGTAATTTCACCGAATCTTTGTGGTGGGCATTGACGAAGTGTCGCAGATAGTTGACCAGGACCTGGTTGACATGCTCCACTTGCCCATTGGACTGAGGGTGATAAGTCGAGGAGAAGTCCAAGACGATATCCAGATGTTTACAGAGAGCTCGCCAGAATATGGAAGTGAACAGCGAACCTCGATCGGACACAATGTGGCGAGAAAATCAGTGCAGGCGGAAAATATGTTTGATGAAGCTGTCAGCCAGTTCAGGAGCAGACAGAAGAGCAGACAACGAGGTAAAATGCTTCATTTTGGAGAAGCGATCCACGACTACCCAGATGATGGTGCAACCCTTGGATACTGGCAAATCTGTAATGAAGTCCATTGCTGTGTGCTGCCATGGACCAGATGGCATGGGTAACGGCAGGAGAGAACTGGTAGGAAGTCGTCTGGGGACTTTATTTCGAGCAAAAATCGGACAAGCAGCCACATAAGAATAGATCTCCCTCCTCATGGATGGCCACCAGAAGTGGCGAGAAATCAATTGTCGCATCTTTCTTTGTCCCACGTGACCAGCCACCTTGGATGAGTGGCCCCATGACAAATCTCGCTCTTTCTCAGATTCAGCCACAAGAGTTTTTCCAGGGAGAATTCATGACAGGCTGACTGGAGCGACAGCAACCATCTTGGACAGTTCGATGATAAATTGAGGATCCTCCTCTTGGTTCCCGGACAGAAATGAGTGGGAGAGGGCATCAGCTCTGACATTCTTGTCACTGGACCTGAAATGTAGGAAAAATTGTTTGTTCAAATCCGGACGATGCTGAACGGGAGCGGTGAAGAAGGACTGCTTAAGAGAGCGGAACGCTTCCTCAGAGGTCCAGTTCTTTGGATCGGCTCCTTTTCGGGTCATGGCAGAGTTAGGAGCGGTCAGAGTGGAGAAGTGAGGAATGAATTTTCGATAATAGTTAGCAAAGCCAAGGAATCTCTGTATTGCTTTGACTCCAATGGGCAGCGGCCATTTAAGCATGGAAGAGACTTTCTCAGGATCCATCCTGAGTCTGGTATCTGAGACACTGTAACCCAAGAAGGGAAGGGCAGACTGTTCAAAAACGCATCTCTCATCCTTGGTGTAGAGTCAATTCTCCCTAAGACGCTGAAGTACTTGTCGAACTGCTCGTCTGTGGGAGGCCAGATACGGGGAAAATACTAAAATATCATCCAGATGCACAACAACGCAGGAATAAATCAGGTCCCGGAAGATATCATTGACAAACTCTTGAAAAACTTCCGATACATTACTGAGACCGAAGGGCATCACTCGGTATTCATAATGTCTGTCCCTGGTGTTGAAGGCCGTCTTCCACCCGTGTCCCCGGTGAATGCGTTTTAGATTGTAGGAGCCTCTTCAATCAAATTTGGTGAAGATCCTGGCACCCCTTAATCGGTCAAATAACTCAAGGATCAGTGAGACAGGGTATTTATTTTTTACCGTGATCTGGTTGAGGCCCCGATAATCTATACAGGGTCAGAGTGATCTATCTTTCTTTTTTACAAAGAAAACCTGGCCCCAGCAGGAGAGGAGGAGTTCTGAATGAACCCCGTTGCCAAATTCTCCTGAATGTAGTCTGACATAGCTTGAGTCTCAGCTGGGGACAGAGGATAAATTTGGCCTCTAGGGAAGGTAGATTTGGGAATCAAGTCGGTAGGACAGTCATACGGCCTGTGAGGCGGCAAAATCTCTGCTTACTTTTTGTCTAATACATCGGCAAAGGACAAATAGGCAGATGGCAAACTGAGCAGCGATGCTGGAGAAGACGGGGCCTTAGCCGGACATACTGGAACCAGACAATTCTCATGGCAGGAATGAATGTCTCCAGCGGAGCACTTCTCCAGCTCTCCAGTCCAACACTGGTTTGTGCTGTCGTAGCCATGATATGCCTAAGAGAAAGGCGTGAGAATGTGGAAAAGAACATAGAAGACTATCTTCTCAGTATGAAGCATCCCAATATGAACCTCAAGCCGCTCAGTAGCCAGATGAACCGTCTGCCAAAGAGTACTCCCATCGACCGATGTTATTCCCACAGGATTTTGGAGTGGATGAACTGGGATTTGGAAGAGATACACTACTGCCTGGAGCGAGCGCACGCATGCCCTAAGGACATGGCTGGCAAGAAACAGGCAGAGCATGAGGGAAGGAAGCACCGACCGCAGCACGGGTGAGTGAAGTGACACACCGGAGACCCTGCCTGTCAGAGCAGGGATCTGGCGTTTTTCTAACACACCCAAAATTTGGAGAAAACGAGGGACACGGGAAAGGCAGCGTAACATAAACTCATCCTCCTCGCTCTCCTCAGGCTATCCACACTGAACAGATGGCATGACAGTTGTGTAGGTAGTACCGTCTATAGCGCAGGGAACTAGCTCATGTTCTTCCTCCTCCTCCTCTTTCTCATTGTCACCCAATCCACATTGTGATGAGATGAGGTTGTGCTGTGTGGAAACAACCTGTATGGTTCCTTGCTCCATCTCATCATGCTCCGCCTGCAATGCCTCCTCTTTAATTGTGAGCAATGAGCATTTCAGAAGATAGAGAAGCAGGATGGTGATTCTAATTATGGTGTCATCACCGCTCACCATCTTGGTGGGGTCTTCAAAGTTTTGGAGGATGGCACAGATGTCAGACATCCATGCCCACTCCTGAGGTCTTATGTGTGGAGGCTGACCTGAATACCGACAGCCGTGGTACTCAAAACCTGCACTCTGCTGCTCACAAATCCTTCCTAACATCTGCAATGTTGAGTTCCAATGCGTGAGGACATCACACACCAGTCAGTGAGCTTGAAGCTGCAGATGCTGCTGAAGTACGGCAAGGGTGACTGTAGCTGTAGCTGACTTTCTAAAATGGGCAAACATGCAGCGTACTTTGACCAGCAGATCCGGGTAGGTTTTGAGATCCGGCCATTGTCACCCACGACCATGCCTGGCTGTAGGTTCAGCGGTGTCAGCCACAGGTCTGCCTGCTCCTTCAGAGCTGTCCACAACTCTTCAGCGGCGTGCGGTTTGTCACCTAAGTATATTAGCTTCAGCAGAGCCTGTTGCTGCTTGGCCGAGGAAGTGCTGCAGTGCTTCCAGATTGTTCCTGATGTGGACATTTTAGAGATGGAGGCTGAGGAGGAGGAGGAGGAAGTGTTCCGTCCTAAGTTTCGACTGGGTCCCGGCTTCCACTATATTAACCCAGTTTGCCATCAATGAGATGTACCGTCCCTGCCCACAAGCACTTGTCCATGGTTAGGTGGACTTTCTGATTTTCCCAGTAGCTGCGTTGTTGAGGGAATGGCTAATGTTATGGGACACGTACTTATGTAATGAGGGTATGGCACACCAGGAGAAATAGTGTCGGCTGGTGACCAAGTATCGAGGGACGGCCGCTGCCATCAGGTTGCCGAAAGCTTCCGTCTCCACGAGCCTAAAAGGCAACATTTTAAGTGCAAGAATTCACGAAATGTATGAATTTAGTATTGTGGTCTGTGGGGGGTTGGCTGCGTATTTACACTTGCTTTCCAAGGACTGGGGTAGGTACAGCTGATCGCTACATTGGGACAAGGGTGTGGATGTCGTTGCTGATGGTGCTAGCTGAGAGTGTGCAACGACAGGTGCAGGGCGGGAGGCATCTTCACATGCGCCATGGACAGAGTATTGGTGTGCTTGCACAACATCGGAAGGAGCGGTGATGTCACCCACAGAAACTTTTTCTGGACACTGGCATTCGGCCAACCTAGTCAGGTGCTTTGCTGTCATGTGCCTGATTATGCTTGTGGTGGTCAGGCTGCTAGTTTTGCTACTCCTCCTGCTGGCCTTGCAGATGGTGAAAATGGCCTTTTTGGTTTTATCTGCAGAGTCTTTAAGAAACAACCAGACTCAGAAAGACCTAACAGTTGTACTGGCAACTTCCGTCATGTTTGTGTGACGAGGAATGCTTTCCCGCCTTGTGTCTGTGGCACTACGCCTCCCTTCCCCGTGTGCTGCTGTCCTCGATCTGCATGTACCCCTGCCAGGGTGGGTCAGTGACTATATCGTTTTCCACTTCCTCACCCTGGCCCTTCTCCTGACTTTCTGGCAATTATGTCTCATCATCACCCACCTTTTGAGACAGTAATTGCACTTTCCCACCGTCGCCATTGTGTGACCGCGGCTGCTCAAATATTTGGGCATCGCTACACGAGTTCTTCTATTGCTCCGCTTGAAGCTGGCCAGGTGAGATCCCAAATCTATAAATGGAAAAGTGAACAGCTTTTCATAGTGTCCAACTGTGGGATCAATTGTCTCCAGGCACTCGGCATGGTTGGAGGAAGGAGCATCAGGGTGAATAATATGCAGTCCAGACACACGGCTACTGAGATTTGACCATGTGGAAGACAGGGTGGTGGTCACAAAGTGACTGGAAGCATTATCTGCTATCCAACCAACAAGCTTTTGACACTGTTTAGGGTTCAATAATGGTGTGCTGCGGTCCCCTAGCAATTGGAACAGGAAGGTAGAGCGACAACATGTGGGTGTTTGTTGTGGCACAATTTAAGCTTGCCCACAGCCTTGGCCTCTCAATGCACCATCACCATCATGTCCACTTCCCCGTCCCTTGCCACACACTATGCCCATTTTAAATAGAGATAATATTTTCCATGTTTACTACAAATGCCTGGATTTGAAACACAGTTATATGTGATGCGTCTGACGGACACCCACAGTTTTAAATAGCTGTCCTATAGTTTACTATTCTTTAAAGCGAATAGTTTCACTGACACACTGATGCAAAACTCTAAATGATGGACAATATTTTCCACGCTCCCTACAAATGCCTGAATTTGTTGCGCCAATATATGTGATACGTTTGACTGACACCCACGGTTTTAAATAGCAGCCATGTAGTTTACTATTCTTCACAGCGACCATGTATGAATAGCTTCACTGACACATTGATGAAAAACTCTAAATGGAGGACAATACTTTCCACGTTCACTACAAATGCCTTGATTTGAACTGCAGTTATATGTGATACATCTGACTGACAGCCACATTTTAAATAGCGACCCTGTAGTTTACTATTATTCACAGCAATCATGTGTGAATAGCTTCACTGACACACTGATGCAAAATTCTAAATGGAGGACAATATTTTCCACATTCACTACAAATGCCTGGATTTGAACTGCAGTTATATGTGATATGTCTGACGGACACCCAAGGTTTTAAATAGCGGCCCTGTAGTTTACTATTCTTCAAAGTTATCATGTGTGAATAGCTTCACTGACACAGTGATGCAAAACTCTAAATGGATGACAATATTTTCCACGTTCACTACAAATGCCTGGATTTGAACCACAGTTATATGTGATGGGTCTGACGGACACCCACGGTTTTAAATAACTGCCTTATAGTTTACTATTCTTTACAGCGATCACATGTGAATAGTTTCACTGACACACTGATGCAAAACTCTAAATGAAGGACAATATTTTCCACGTTCCCTACAAATGCCTGAATTTGTTGCGCCAATATATGTGATACGTTTGACTGACACCCACTGTTTTAAATAGCAGCCATGTAGTTTACTATTCCTCACAGCGACCATGTATGAATAGCTTCACTGACACATTGATGAAAAACTCTCAATGGAGGACAATACTTTCCACGTTCACTACAAATGCCTTGATTTGAACCGCAGTTATATGTGATACATCTGACTGACAGCCACATTTTAAATAGCGACCCTGTAGTTTACTATTATTCACAGCAATCACATGTGAATAGCTTCACTGACACACTGATGCAAAATTCTAAATGGAGGACAATATTTTCCACATTCACTACAAATGCCTGGATTTGAACTGCAGTTATATGTGATATGTCTGACGGACACCCAAGGTATTAAATACCGGCCCTGTAGTTTACTATTCTTCACAGTGATCATGTGTGAATAGCTTCACTGACACAGTGATGCAAAACTCTAAATGGAGGACAATATTTTCCACGTTCACTACAAATGCCTGGATTTTTAGAGCAGTTATATTTGATACGTCTGACGGACACCCATGGTTTTAAATAGTGGCACTGTAGTTTACTTTTCTTCACAGCGACCCCGTGTGAATAGCTTCACTGACACACTGATGCAAAACTCTAAATGGAGGACAACATTTTTCACGTTCACTGCAAATTTGGGGATTTTTCTTGCTGTAATATGGGAACAAGTCTGACTATGAAAAAGATCTGGCCATATTGTGCAGTGCTAACAAGCAAATGGAGCACTAAAATGGTTTGCTCTGGATTGCTTTTTAAGCAAATAAACAGGATTAAGATAAAAAAAATTGCCCTGGCCCCTGACATCTCGGGCTATGTCTACGGATATCTGTAACAGCAGCAGCAGACAGAACGTGCAATAGACCCTCTGCTGCTGTATACACTGCCACAAACCCTGCCTACCTGCCTTCCTAACTCCTGCTATCACCACTAAATATAAGAATCTGGATTACTACTCAGAAGAACTGTTAGTTCAGATGGATATATAAATATGCTGTGGAACAGATATACTAACTAATAAACAAGCACATCTCTCCCTGACTCAGCAGCAGCTCTTCCTCTGCCTGTTTTCGGGTTAGACTGTGATGAGCATATCGGCACTAGGTCTTATATAGACCGGATGACGCTATTCAGCCAGCCAATCACTGAAATACCACAACCAACATGGCTACGGCATTACAGTGCATGGCAGACAATCCTTGCATGTTCATTGGCTCTCTAAGGAGCGTCATACATGCAGGACGGGGACCTGAGCTCCCACCAGAGCAACCCGGAAATACTTGCCGAGAGCCATGCATGTCGAGCACAGTGATGCTCGGGCAAGTACCGAGTAGTGGAGAGCAGGGTCGCTCATCACTAATTAGTATACTGGCACTGCCCAAAAGAATTATTCATCAGACATGATCAAATACTGCGGTATTAATACTGACACTTTTTTGCGAGCTGCAAATTATTAAACTCCATTTTAAATGGGCAAGGCAAGTGGTAAGTGACAGGTTAGTGGACATGATGCTGATGGTACATGCAGAGGCCGATGCCATGTGCAAGATGAAACTTTGCCTGCTGAGGGAGAATGACAAGTACCCACATCATGTCGCCCTACCATCCTGTCTCAATTTCTAGGGGCCACGGAACACCACTTTTGAAACCAGAGCAATGTGAAATGGTTGTTGTTAAGATAGCAGAAAATCCTTCAAGTCAGTTTGCCACCACCACCAGTGTGTCTTCCACACGGTTCAGTCTAAGTAGCCGTGAGTCTGAACCACTTAATCCTCACCCTGATCCTCCTTCCATGCTGAGTGCCCAGAGACAAGTGATCACACACTTGGACACTCCGAAGAGCTGTTCAAATTTCCATTAATAGATTCTGGCCTCTTGATTGTCCACTACAAGAGTGCAAGAGGAGATCGCATATAGCGATGCCAAAATATTTGAGCAGCCACGGTCACGCGAAGGCGACAGTGGGAAAGTGCAATTACTGCCACTAGGGGTGAATGATGATGATGATGAAACACAATTTCCAGCAAGTCAGGAAGAGGCCCAGGGTGTGTACCTGGAATACGAGGTGATGGACGATGAAGTCACTGACCCAACCTGGCAAGGTGACATGCATAGGAAGGACAGCAGCACAGAGGGAGAGGGAGACATAGCACTAGTGTTGAGCGAATGCTAAAATGCATGGGAGCTCGAAGCTCGGGCCAAGCTCACCGTGATACTCGGGTGCTCGACCCGAGCAACGAGCCCAATATTAGTCTATGGGAAACCCGAGCATTTTTGCGGCGGCACCGCCGGCAGTCTGTAGAAAGCCTAAAAAGTGCCCAAAACGATAGTGACAGAGCTCAAATGACATGGGGACAGCATGGGGATTGCCCCAGGAAGCATTTCTGACCCCCAGGTCACTGCTGTCAACAACGTGGTCTGAGGTATTAAGACACTTTTACGGGCTCACAATAAAATGTTCAAAAACGAAACTGAAACTGTTTTCCTGGGAAATATGTTAAGGAACATCCTTTCCAGGGTAAAGACTTGTGTATAAGGTAAAATAAATAACCAAAAAACAAAAATACTCCTTCACACCTTCGTCTATGTTCACAAGTAGCATTTTTTATGTGTTTTTGCACCTTTGTATTGCTTTCAACCGTGACAAATGTATTCACCGGGAAATGTCATTTTAACATTTTACAACTTTATCTGGCCATGTGCTGTGTGACACATGCATACAGTGCTGAAAAGACATGGGAACAGCATTGGGAAGACCCCTGGAAGCAACTTTGACACCCAGGTCACTGCCTAAAAGTGTGCCCATCAGAAGTGATTCTTGCCGAATCAGAAGATGCATACTTGCAACTATCCCGGTGCAAGTCAATGTCCCAGAGCAGTGTTCAATTGTACCTCCCCCATTCCTTGCAATGCAAGCACAAATATGCAGCCAACCACTCACCCACCCGCAGGCTGCAATACTATACTGCTAGCTTGCACTTGAAATGGAGCCTTTTAGTTTGGAGGAGGCTGAAGCTGGCAACTACCGGCCACTACCTCATGGCTGCGAGGTCTCCATGTTTTGCATGTAAGAGAACCCCCTGTTGTGCGTGCAAGGCAATCATCTGTCCATACTGCATGCAAAGATGCGCCCTCCTCTCAGTCTTCACTTGTTATGGCAGTTTCTCAAGAAACAGCATCAACATCCACATCCATATCCCAGACCTTTGAACGAAAGCGCAAATTTTCAGTCAACGCCCCACCGGCCCCAGTTCTAAATTCGCACATTTCATGACTGATTGCGTTGGAAATCCTGCCTTTTGTATCCTGCTCTGTTGGTATTTTAGAAAACAGTAATTACTGGTTGGTCACACTTCTAGACCTGCTCTCCATGGAGAACTTTCTATCTCTCTTTCCCGTGGCAGAGAGGTCTAATAAAATGTTGCAGTACTAGAAGCTCACATAATTCTTTTAAGGGTGTTTATGATGCCCTTAGGAACTATTTTTAGAGAACTACTTTTAACATTCTACACTGTTCAAAAAATAAAGGGAACACTTGAACAACAGAACATAACTCCAAGTAAATCAAACTTCTGTGAAACCAAACTGTCCACTTAGGAAGCAACACTGATTAACAATCAATTTCACATGCTGTTGAGCAAATGGAATATTATTATTATTATTATTTATTGTTATAGCGCCATTTATTCCATGGCGAATTACATGTGAATAAACAATAGATGGAAATTATTGGCAACTATAAATGCACCCTCAATAAAGGAGTGGTTCTGCAGGTGGGGACCACAGACCACATCTCAGTATTAATGCTTTCTGACTGTTGTTTTGGTCACTTTTGAATGCTGGTTGTGCTTTAACTCTCGTGGTAGCATGAGACAGATTCTACAACGCACAGAAGTTGCTCAAGTAGTGCAGCTCATCCAGGATGGCACATCAATGCGAGCAGTGGCAAGAAGGGTTGCTGTTACATAGTTACATAGTTACATAGTTTATAAGGCCGAAAAAAGACAAGCGTCCATCCAGTTCAGCCTATTTCTTGTGCACTGCAGCTATTCCGCAGCGTTGATCCAGGGGAAGGCAACAAAAAACCATGCAGTATAGGCCAATTTACATCATTGAGGAAAAATTCACTTCCCGACACCAATCTGGCAGTCAGATTAAATCCCTGGATTAATTAACTAAGCATAAGATGTAATTTTATTGTTCTCAAGAAAGATGTCCACGCCTCTCTTGAACTCATTAAGTGAGTTGGACATCACCACTTCCTCTCCCAGAGAGTTCCAGAGTCTCACGGCTCTGACCGTAAAGAATCCCCTTCTATGCTGGTGTAGGAACTTCCTTTCCTCCAGACGCATAGTGTGCCCCCTTGTCTTTGTCACCATCCTTGGTATAAACAGGTCATGGGAGAGATCTCTGTACTGCCCCCTGATGTATTTATACATGTTTATGAGGTCTCCCATAAGCCTAATCTTTTTCAACGTAAATAGGCCTAATTTTGACAACCTCTCTGGGTATTCTAGTCCCTCCATTCCCTTTATTACCTTAGTCGCCCTCCTTTGTACCCTCTCTAGCTCCAATATGTCTTTCCTGAGCACCGGAGCCCAGAACTGTGCACAATATTCTAAGTGCGGCCTTACCAGCGCTTTATACAGAGGAAGAACAATGTTCTCATCATATGCCCCTATTCCTCTTCTGATGCATGCAATGACCCTATTTGCCTTCGCTGCTGCCTGACACTGGGCACTCCAATTTAATTTGCTGTTAACCAAGACGCCCAGGTCCTTCTCCATGTCAGATTTCCCCAACGGTTTCCCATTTAATATGCATGGGTGACTGCTGTTTTTCTTTCCCATGTGCATGACCTTACATTTATCGGCATTGAACCCCATTTGCCATTTTTTGGCCCAACTCCCCAATTTATCTAAATCCTCCTGTAGCTGTGCCCTATCCTCATCTGGATTACCTACTAGAGATGAGCGTTGTTCTACTCGAACTGTTCGCCAATCTCAAATTCGAGCTGTTTTGGGCGGTGTTCGAGCCGTTCGGCGAACACGAACGATTTGAGAAAAATTCGGCTGTTCGAGGTTATGTTCGATAACTGTTCGTGCACCAAAATCATAACTGGATTTTCTCTCAGTAATGATGAAAATTAATGTTAATACGCAGTTTGAGTGTACAGCGGGGTGGGGCGAGGGGCAGGGGATGGATCTCTGCAGGAATAATGAAGATCTCAATTTTTTTTCTCTTTCCCGCATTTACAGTGGGGAGGTGCAATCTGTCAGCCTATCAGCAGTGCACACATGGAGCAAACTGCTTTTTTTCACACAAGCAAGGGCATGTGTCATTGGCAGTGTATGTCACATGTCCTTTCCCTATAAGACCAAGCCATTTTCCCCGTCGCCACCATTTTCTCACTGCTGCAGCTGCGTGTTAGACGGCACCGCTGTTGCTGTGTGCGCTATACCTTGTTAATTTCAAGCCAATTTTCGCACAAATCTACAGATAGCTTGGGAGTAGGGAATAGTTGTGATTGCAGTCCTTTTAAGGACTAGGTTACAGCATTTCCTACGACTTTTATCAGGCAGGTCTGTGCTCTTAAATAGATAGGTTGTGGGAGTAAAGACTAATTGTAATTGGAGTCCTTTTCAGGACTAGGTTACATCAGTTCCTATCAGTTTTTGCCAGGCAGGTCTGTGCCAGTGCTGTGCAAGTTTTTTTCACAGCATTTGGCTGAATCTAGCAAAGCTAATAATTTTTGGCCTATTGCAGAGTGTGTTAGTCAGTGGAGTAGCCTATCTGTGTTGCAAGATATACCACCTGTGTATAGAATACCAATTTTTTTACTGCACCTAGTGAAGTAAAATCTTTTGGGCATAGCATCATTCTATTAGTCCATCTATACTGACCTCCATCAGGTTGCAAATTGAATATAATTTTTTTCTGCATCTAGCTCTGAAAAAATATTTGGCCTTCTAGCAGTGTGTGGGACTTTCTCTATTAGTCCATCTATACTGACCTCCATCAGGTTGCAAACTGAATATATTTTTTTCTGCATCTACCTCTGAAAAAATATTGGGCTTGTAGCTGTGTGTGGGATTTGTTCTATTAATCCATCTATACTGACCTCCATCAGGTTGCAAATTGAATATAATTTTTTTCTGCATCTAGCTCTGAAAAAATATTTGGCCTTCTAGCAGTGTGTGGGACTTTCTCTATTAGTCCATCTATACTGACCTCCATCAGGTTGCAAACTGAATATATTTTTTTCTGCATCTACCTCTGAAAAAATATTGGGCTTGTAGCTGTGTGTGGGATTTGTTCTATTACTCCATCTATACTGACCTCCATCAGGTTGCAAATTGAATATAATTTTTTTCTGCATCTAGCTCTGAAAAAATATTGGGCTTCTAGCTGTGTGTGGGAATTGTTGTATTAGTCCATCTATACTGACCTCCATCAGGTTGCAAACTGAATATATTTTTTTCTGCATCTACCTCTGAAAAAATATTGGGCTTCTAGCTGTGTGTGGGACTTGTTCTATTAATCCATCTATACAGACCTCCATCAGGTTGCAAACTGAATATAATTTTTTTCTGCATCTAGCTCTGAAAAAATATTTGGCCTTCTAGCAGTGTGTGGGACTTTCTCTATTAGTCCATCTATACTGACCTCCATCAGGTTGCAAATTTAAAATAATTTTTATCTGCATCTACCTCTGAAAAAATATTTGGGCTTCTAGCTGTGTGTGGGACTTGTTCTATTACTCCATCTATACTGACCTCCATCAGGTTGCAAATTGAATAGAATTTTTTCTGCATCTAGCTCTGAAAAAATATTGGGCTTCTAGCTGTGTGTGGGACTTGTTGTATTAGTCCATCTATACTGACCTCCATCAGGTTGAAAACTGAATATATTTTTTTATGCATCTACCTCTGAAAAAATATTGGGCTTCTAGCTGTGTGTGGGACTTGTTCTATTAATCCATCTCTACAGACCTCCATCAGGTTGCAAACTGAATATAATTTTTTTCTGCATCTACCTCTGAAAAAATATTTGGCCTTCTAGCAGTGTGTGGGACTTTCTCTATTAGTCCATCTATACTGACCTCCATCAGGTTGCAAATTAAAAATAATTTTTATCTGCATCTACCTCTGAAAAAATATTTGGGCTTCTAGCTGTGTGTGGGACTTGTTCTATTACTCCATCTATACTGACCTCCATCAGGTTGCAAATTGAATATAATTTTTTTCTGCATCTAGCTCTGAAAAAATATTGGGCTTCTAGCTGTGTGTGGGACTTTTTGTATTAGTCTATCTATACTGACCTCCATCAGTTTGCAAACTGAATATATTTTTTTCTGCATCTACCTCTGAAAAAATATTGGGCTTCTAGCTGTGTGTGGGACTTGTTCTATTAATCCATCTATACAGACCTCCATCAGGTTGCAAATTAAAAATAATTTTTATCTGCATCTAGCTCTGAAAAAATATTTGGGCTTCTAGCTGTGTGTGGGACTTGTTCTATTACTCCATCTATACTGACCTCCATCAGGTTGCAAATTGAATATAATTTTTTTCTGCATCTAACCCAGCCAATAGTTTTGGCCTAATACCACAGTTTGGCCACTCAGCTCTGCTCGGTTCCCATCCATTGTTTTTTTGTGCAAACAACTCCAGAGTTGTGAATTAGTTAACCACCAAAATGAGTGGAAAAAGGCCTGCTGCTGGTGGAGAGGGGAATAGGCGTGTTGGGAAGGGGAAAAAAGGTTGTGTCCGTGGGGTAGGTGTTAAAGCAACAGTAACATCTGCAGAAGAAAGACCATCTTCCAGCCAAACTAAAATGTCTACTTCTTTTAGCGGACAATGTGATAAGATCCCTTTCTTACGGCCACGCCAATCGCTACATATTCCAGATGAGGCACAAAAACAGCAGGTGCTTCAACGGATATCAAGTGCTCCTTTAAGTGGGCTCTCCTCCACATCAACTTCAACATCACAAATACTCCAGTCCTCAAAGGTGTCACCCCAATCGCACTTGCTTCCTCACTTCTCCCAAATCTCCAGCTGCCCGTCTGAGTATGAGGTAGAACAGATGGTTGAGTCTGCAGAGCTGTTTACTCATACTATAGCCTGGGAATCAGAGGTCGACTCCAGCGCTTCTGTGAATCCAGACGAGGAAATGATCTGCACTGATGCCCAGAATCTTTATGAGTCGGGTCCAGGACCAGACGCAGAAGGTTCTGACCATAATGTAGACCCTCATTCCCAAACTGTAACTCCTGTTGGTGGAGACAATGAGGAAGACGATGATGAGACTCAAATACCTGATTGGAGCGACAACTTTAGCTTTTTGTCAGGGCAGGAACAGGTTGGCTCTGAGGACGACGGGTGTGATAACGCACAGGGCGATGATGATGAGGTTGGAGATCCCACTTACTGTCAACCCACAGTCAGCCAAGAGATGAGGTCAGCAGAGGAGGTGGAGGAAGATGCTAGTGACGACGAGGTCAGGTTGCGCCTTCCTGGACAGAGACGTAGTACTGGAAGCACGTCAACAACTGCATCCTCAAACACAACTCTGCCTCTCACCACAAGTCGTGGTGGCTCTTCAGGTCGCATGGGTGCTAAGCCTTGCATAGCCTGGGCATTTTTTCAGATCGATAAAGATGACCCAACTCGTGTTATCTGTAACATTTGTCAGCAAAAGCTAAGTAGAGGCCAAAAAATACATAGTTTGAGTACTTCATGCATGAACCGGCACATGGACATGAAGCATAAGTTGCAGTGGGAAGCTCAGTGTGCTACAATGCGGCCTAGCCGGCCGGGCCAACCACCGTCTGCCATATCTTGTGCATCCGCGGCCTCTTCATCCTCTGTGACTGGGGGGACAGCTGTCACACCTGTTTTTGGGCGCAGACCTGCCAACTCTTTACCCGCAACAGCCAGCGTGATTGGCAGGTCATCATTTTCTTTGGAGGTGGTAACACCAGCTGGTGTTGAGCGCTGTCCGACATCGATAGCACCACCTTTGGATCAAGGCAACCTAACATGTCCGCCTGCATCTTCCTCACAGACCGGCAGTTTGCCGGGGACACCCTTATCAACCCCGTCTAAGCACAATAGCCAGCCCTCGGTCCCTCAGATGTGGACAAGTAAAAGACCATTTCCTCCTAGCCATGAGAAAGCTAAGAGGTTGAATTTCACCATCTGCAAGCTCTTGGCTACAGAAATGCTGCCTTTCCGCCTGGTGGACACAGAGGATTTTCGAGACCTTATGTCCGTCGCAGTGCCCGAGTACCAGATGCCCAGTCGGCACTACTTCTCAAAGAAAGGTGTGCCTGCGCTCCACCAGCATGTCGCACACAACATCACCGCTTCTTTGAGAAACTCTGTGTGTGACAGGGTGCATTTCACCACAGACACTTGGACGAGTAGGCATGGACAGGGGCGTTACATGTCGCTGACTCGGCACTGGGTAACTATGGTGACAGCAGGACAAGGGGCTGCTGTCCAAGTCTTGCCGTCCCCACGAGTTGTGCGTCAATCCTCTTTATGTCAAAGTTCCTCCACTGCTTCTGACTCCTCAACCTCCTCTCGGTCTTCCACCTGCAACCAAAGCCTGTTTGGTCATGCCACAAGCTTTCTAACTGCGCAGAAGGGATCCTGCACACCTCCTTACTATGCTGGCAGTAGGGCTCAACGTCTTCAGGCGGTTTTTACTTTGAAATGTCTGGGAAATGTGAGTCACACAGCTGAGGAGTTGTGGTCAGCTCTGGAGAACCAATTTCATGAATGGTTGTCTCCACTGGACCTGAAACCAGGGAAGGCCGTGTGCGACAATGCTGCAAACCTGGGTGCGGCCCTTCGCCGGGGCAATGTCACACACGTGCCTTGTATGGCTCACGTGTTGAACCTGGTTGTCCAGCAATTTTTAGCCCACTATCCCTGACTAGATGGCCTTCTGCAGAGGGCACGGTGGCTGTGTGCTCACTTCTGCCGTTCGCATCCCGCAGCTCAGCGACTTACATCTCTACAGAAGTCGTTGGGCCTGCCACTTCACCGGCTAAAATGCGATGTGCCTACCCGGTGGAATTCAACTCTGCACATGTTGCAGCGACTGTGGCAGCACCGACAAGCCCTGGTGCAATATGTTCTGACGTATAGCCTGAGCCAACGAGATACAGACGTGGGGCAAATCACGCTGGAGAAGTGGTCTCAGATCAGGGACCTATGCACCCTTCTGCACAGTTTTGAAATGGCGACGAAGATGTTTGGTGTTGACGATGCCATTATCAGCATGACTATTCCGGTGATTTACATGCTGGAGCACATGTTAAACCGAATTCGGAGTCAGGTGGTTGCACAAGAGGAGGTGGAGGAAGTAGAGGAGGAGGAGTTGTATGTGGAAGGGCTAACATCTGCAAGGTCCAGACGGTCGGCAGCACCAAGGCAGCAGGCATGTGAGGGTGGGGGAGATGGTTTTACCAGGGCTCATGGTAGCAGCCAAACTAGTGAGGAAGGTGCAGGAGCCCAGGAAGAAGTGGAGGACGAACTGATGGAACACTCATCAGATGAGGGAGACCTTGATCACATTTCTGTTGTGCGAGGTTGGGGGGAGAGGACAGAGGAAGGAAGCATGATTGTTACCTCGCCACCAACACAACAGGGACTTGGTGCTCCTGTATGCGCAACACACATGAGTGCCTTCTTGCTGCACTACCTGCAACATGACCCTCGAATTGGGAGAATTAGAAATAATCCTGACTACTGGGTTGCCACACTGTTAGATCCCCGGTACAAAAGTAAATTTGCAGAAATTATTCCTGCCATAGAAAGGGATGCACGCATGCAGGAGTATCAGCAGAGACTGTTGCAGAATCTTACATGTGCTTTTCCACAAAACACCAGTGGTGCACGTAGTGAATCTCACAGTTCCAACTTGCCAACCGTGGGACCGTCAAGCGTTCAGCACTCAAACCATAACAGAACCACAGTATCTGCTGGTAACATCAATTTTGCGCAATCATTTCACCACTTTTTTAGCCCATCCTTTGCAAGGCCACAGGAGACAAGAAGTCTGACACATAGTCAACGCCTAGAGACGATGGTACAGGAGTATCTCCAAGTAAACATTGAAGCCATGACTGTGTCACTGGACCCTTGCTCTTTTTGGGTTTCCAATCTGGATAAATGGTCGGAGCTAGCCACTTACGCCTTGGAGATCTTGTCATGCCCCGCAGCCAGCGTTCTGTCTGAATGTGTGTTCAGCGCTGCTGGTGGTGTGCTGACAGATAAGCGCACGCGGCTCTCCACTGATAATGTAGACAGACTCACGTTCATAAAGATGAACAAATCATGGATCCGAAACGACTTTTCTACCCCTGTGTCATCCTGGGGAGAGTAAAAGATGGATGATAGGTTAAAATCACCCTACCAACCGTTTTAAGCTTTCAAATTACTAATCATGTTTATCTGTATCTTGGCTGGAAAATAATTTGGGCTTTGTAGCAGTGTGCAGCACTGATTCTATTAGGCCATCTATAATAAGCTCCACCAGATTTAAAATTACTAATCATGTTTATCTGTATCTTGGCTGGAAAATAATTTGGGCTTTGTAGCAGTGTGCAACACTGATCCTATTAGGCCATCTATACTAAGCTCCACCAGATTTAAAATTAATAATAATTTTTAGCTGCATCTAGCCCGGAAAATAATTTTGGGGCTCCGAGATGCGCAAGACACATAAGTGCCTTCTTGCTGCACTACCTGCAACATGACCCTCATATTGTCAGAATTCGAAGTAATCATGACTACTGGGTTGCCACACTCTTAGATCCCCCAAACTTTTCGATCAACCTTTTCATTTTAATAAAGACCAAAAAAATGGTCATTTTTGAAATTATAAGCATTAGCAGGTTATTAGAAACTGAAATCAAACAGTTTTCAACTCAAAACTTTATTCTAGGTGATGTTACATTTTCACATAGGACCCCTTGTTCGAAGGGAGCTTCTGAACTCTCTCGTCCATTGAATTTGTCAGGTTTTGGATGGTTTCTGCTTCAATTGTTTTGCATGAGGACAGAATACCCTCCCAGAGCTGTTGCTTAGATGTGAACTGCCTCCCGCCATCATAGACACTCCTTTTGATGATGCTCCAGAGGTTCTGAATGGGGTAGAGGTCAGGGGAGCATGGGGGTCACACCATAAGTTTGTCCCCTTTTATGCCCATATCAGCCAGAGATGCAGATGTTTTATGTGCAGCATGAGATGGTGCATTATCATGCAAAAAAATGATCTTGCTGTGAAATACACGGTTCTTCTTCTTGAACCATGGCAGGAAATGCTGTTTGAGAAAATCAACATACATTATGGAGTTCATCTTTAGCGCCTTCAGGGATCCTAATGGGGCCGACAATCTCTCTCCCCATGATTCCAGCCCAAAACATTACTCCACCTCCTCCTTGTTGGCGCTGTAGCCATGTTTGCGTGGGGTGTCCATCAACCAGCCATCCTCCACTCCATCCATCTGGACCATCGAGCGCTGCACGGCACTCATCCGTGAACAAAACTGTTTTAAAATCAGTCTTCATGTAATATTTGGCCCACTGGAGCCGTTTCTGCTTGTGTGAAGTGGATAGAGGAGGTCGACAGGATGGCGTATGCACAGCTGCAAACCTCTGAAGGACCCTGCATCTTGTTGTTCGGGGGACGTTGGAGGCACCAGCAGCTTCAAAAACTTGTCTGCTGCTATGACAAGGCTTTTTTGCCGCTGCTCTTTTAACCTGACGTAATTGCTTGTAGGAAAGAGTCCTCAATTTGCCCTTATCAGCACGCACACATGTGTACTGTGAATCAGCTACATACTTCTTGATTGCCAAGACACTTCATCCTGATCATCGCACAATGTTGATTGTAGTCATGCCTTGACCTAAACACTCCACAATTTGTTGCTTCTCAGCAGCCGACACATCCTTTTTCTTTCCCATTTTGGCAGAAAATGTAGGCTGCTTAATAATGTGAGACAGCCTTCTTAAGTAGTCTTGCCTTTCATTGGACAAACCTGCCAAACTAATTAGCACAGGTGTCTGCAATTGCTTACAGTGATATAAAGAGCCCTGACACACATCACCATCAATGAGTTTAACTGACAAACAAACAAATTCTTCCCTTATCACTCCTAAACACTTTATGCATAATAATTTGGAACACAGTGTACATGTGCTTTTCCACAAAACACCAGTGGTTCACGTAGTGAATCTTACAGTTCTAACTTGCCAACCGTGGTCTGTATGGAGTTGTTCAATAAAGGGCCCAAAATTAAGATAACATAGATGGGAGAGGTCTCTATGAATAGGAATTCCTAAGTATTTGATACCCTGTGAGGGCCAGGCAAAGGGAAAGTTGGACTGGATGGAATCCTATATGGATTTGGGGAGGGAGACATCGAGGGCCTCAGACTTCGCTGCATTGATTTTAAAATTTGACCATGTAACAAAGTGATCTATTTCAGCCATAACAGCATGGATGGATATATGTGATTGAGTGATATATACTAGGACATCATCAGCAAATAGAGAGCACTTGCACTCGGTGCCTCCCACCTCAATCCACCTAATATTGGGGTTATGGCGAATTGATGAGAGCAGGTGCTCCGTCACTAGGATATATAAGAGAGGGGACAGAGAACATCCCTGCCTTGTCCCATTGGTGATTGTGAAAGGTGATGAAAATGTTCTGACGCGCCCCCTGGGCCTTGGGACACCCGGAGCCGGACCCTTTTTGGTGGATGCTGGTGGTTGTAGTCTCCCTGGCGGCGACCCGGTTCCGTGGCTCAGGGCGGTCAAACCAGTGGCGGAACTATTTATGTGGTTTTGATGTTTAAATGTCCGACTACGCCACCCGTGGATTGCAGTCAGAGTGAACCGCCGCTCCAGGGCAGACCGCTGAGGATTGTGTTGTGGGTGCAGCAGAGCGTAGCATAACTCCCCACGGGAGGAGTATAGCCTCAGGGCAGGTAATGCGGAGGATGGGGTTGATGGTGCAGGGCAGCAGCAGTAACGACACGGAGTCAGTGATGCAGTCCAGGGCCTTTACTCGCAGTTCTTATTATCCAGACCACGTCTGCAGGTAACGGCTGCCCACGTCGTACTGTGCTCACCAGGTGAGGAGCTCAGACAACTCCCAGATAACTTTGGAGCGCTTCACATAACCCCCTTTGTGTGTCCTTTGTCTGGCCTTTCTTACCAACCCTTCTGTCCGGCTGCCTCGGGCCTCCTCTTGGTAAACTTGGCGCCAGTTTCCCTGACCCTATGTGGTGCCTTCCTTGCGGGTGTAGAGAGGGGCTGCGCCACATAAAATGTCACAGCCTCCGGTTTCTAGCTGAGGGTCGTTTCCTGCCTCCACTAGTTTCTGGGACCGTTCTCCCCCTTTGGCCTGACCCCTCCACGCGGGTGGATTCGGGCGTGCGTTGGCGACTCGCCCGTCCGCACCCCTGGGATCCCTTCATTCCTCGTTCCTGGAGCCTTCTCCGCTCCTCTTCCTTCCTTCTCCCTCTTCCAGGCCTGGGCCTCTGTTACTAGGCCCTCCTCCGGAGCAGAGCTCATGCAGAGCCCCTGCTCCCTGCCACTTCTGCTCAGACTTCTCTGCACTGAATTAAGATGGTGCCCACCTTTTATACTCCCTTCTCAATGCACCCAGGAACTGCTTCCTCCCTGCTCCTGCACTACAGGGTTCCCCTTCCTCAGTGTTCCCTCCCCCCACTCCAGCCAGGGACAGGGACTGTCGTGCCCATCTCAGGGGCATATTGGTCGCCCTGCCCCACGGCAATGTGGTGTAATGCATGCAGGTGTCGGGTCCTGATCCACACTGCATCCTTACCTGAGAGTGAGATATCACACCTCTGGGTGAGGTGCAATACCTCTGTAGCAACCGAGCCCTCAGGGTAATACAGTTCCATTTATCTTCAGCCTAGGTGACGTATTGCGATACAGGGCCGTGATTTTGGCTATAAAAGGGTCCCCTAGACCCCTACGCCAGGCTTTTTAAGAGAATCATATATGGCGTGCCAGGAGACTCTATGGAATGCTTTCTCAGCATCCAACGAGAGTATCTAATTACAAATTTTTAACTGCATCTAGCCCAGGAAATACTTTGTGCCTAGCAGCAGTGTCTGCTAGTCAGCGGATTATCCCGGCTGTTAAGCAAGCTACACCACCTGTAGTTTTGACACTTAATTTTTTCAAAGGAAATGCTTCGGGACCACGGGATACTCAGTGAAGAGCATCAGGAGGCACCCCAAGGCATAGGGGCTGGGACTGGCAGTAGGATGCCTTGCGGTGGACAGCCGAGCTCGATCCTTATAAAAGCTTTTTAACTGCAGCAGCTTTAGTGGACGCTACTGGAGCTGGAATTACGCGGCTGCTGGCATGAGACTTGCCCTCCAATAGATCCTTGTAAATGGATTTAAAGTGTATTCATTCAAATTAGAGAGACAATTTAAATTAAAAAGCTTAGAGCTGCCTCGACCCACCAGCGGACAGGCACCAGTATTGGGAGAGGGGGGCTGGCCATCAGGGTTCACCGCGGCTCTGGCACAAACCTGGCGACACGGAGGTGGCACGGGCAGGAGCGGACTGAACGTGTCGGCTTCTCACTTTTTGGATTTTAGAAGGGAATGACATGCCTATATCTGTGTCTCCCCCTCCTTTTACTCCTCCACCTATTTTCCTTTCGCATGACTATATGTACTTGTCACTTTTCCATGTGTTAGTTGTGCCTTCAGAGCAGTTTGTCAGCTTTTGGACACCTTTAAAGGTGTTTTCTATGTGTTTCTATGTGTTTTTGTTTGCCTGCCATTGGTTTTAACGGTGTTCGAAGGTGTTCGACGAACAGTTCGACGAACAGTTCGGCGAACACACTTGTGTTCGACGAACCGAACCGAACTCGAACACTACGGGGGTGGCTCAACACTATTAACTACTTTACAAAGTTTAGTATCATCTGCAAATATTGCTATTTTACTATGCAACCGTTCCACTTGATCATTAATAAATATATTAAATAAAATAGGGCCCAAGACAGACCCTTGAGGCACCTTGCTAGTAACCCTGACACACCCTGAGCTTACTCCATTGATAACCACCCTCTGCTTTCTGTCACTCAGCCAGCTATTTACCCACTTGCACACATTATCCCCCAGACCAAGCATTCTCATTTTATATACCAACCTTTAGTGTGGCATGGTATCAAACGCTTTGGAGAAGTCAAGGTATACAACATCCACTGACTCTCCCCGGTCCAGCTGTGAGCTCACCTCCTCGTAGAAGGCCATCTGGTTTGTTTGGCAGGAGCGATCCCTCATGAATCCATGTTGATATGGAGTTAGACAGTTATTATCATTAAGATATTCTACAATAGCATCTCTAAGAAATCCTTCAAACAATTTACCCACAACAGACGTTAAGATGACTGGTCTATAGTTCCCAGGGTCACTTTTAGACCCCTTTTTGAATATTGGTACCACATTTGCTTGGCGCCAGTCTAGTGGGACAGTCCCTGTCCATAAAGAGTGCTTGAATATAAGATACAGTGGTCTGTCTATCACATTACTTAATTCTTTTAGTACCCGGGGGTGTATGCCATCTGGGCCTGGTGACTTGTCTATTTTGATATTATTTAGGCGTTTCTGAACTTCCTCCTGTGTTAGGTGGGTGATATTTAGCGGAGGGTTTACTTTATCACTCTGCATTTCCTCCGATAAATCGTTTTCTTTTGTGAAAACTGTGTCTGTCAGAGTAGTGTCCAGAGGCAGGAGGCGCTACCAGAAGACAGACCAGTACACCAGGAGATGTGGAGGGGGCTGTAGGAGGGCAACGACCCAGCAGCAGGACTGCGCCTTTGTGCAAGGAGGAACAGGAGGAGCACTGCCGGAGCCCTGCAAAATGACCTCCAGCAGGCCACAAATGTGCATGTGTCTGCACCAACGGTTAGAAACCGACTCCATGAGGGTGGTATGACGGGGGTTGTGCTCACAGCCCAACTCCATGCAGGACGCTTGGCATTTGCCACAGAACAACAGGATTGGCAAAGTCGCCACTGGCGCCCTGTGCTCTTCACTGCTGAAAGCAGGTACACACTGAGCACATGTGACAGACTTGACAGAGTCTGGAGACGCCGTGGAGAGTGATCTGCTGCCTGGAACATCCTTCAGCATGACCGGTTTGGCAGTGGGTCAGTAATGGTGTGGGGTGGCATTTCTTTGGAGGGCCGCACAGCACTCCGTGTGCTCGCCAGAGGCAGCTTGACTGCCATTAGGTACCGAGATGAGATCCTCAGACCCCTTGTGAGACCATATGCTGGTGCGGTTGGCCCTGGGTTCCTCCTAATGCAGGACAATGCCAGACCTCATGTGGCTGGAGTGTGTCAGCAGTTCCTGCAAGATGAAGACATTGAAGCTATGGACTGGCCCGCCCGTTCCAAAGACCTGAATCCGATTGAGCACATCTGGGACATCATGTCTCGCTCCATCCACCAATGTCACGTTACACCACAGACTGTCCAGGAGTTGGCAGATGCTTTAATCCATGTCTGGGAGGAGATCCCACAGGAGACCATCCACAACCTCATCAGGAGCATGCCCAGGCATTGTAGAGAGGTCATACTGGCAAGTGGAGGCCACACACCATACTGAGCCTCATTTTGACTTGTTTTAAAGACATTACATCAAAGTTGGATCAGCCTGTAGTGTGTTTTTCCACTTTAATTTTGGGGGTGACTCAAAATCCTGGCCTCCATTGGTTAATAAATTTGATTTACATTGATGATTTTTGTGTGATTTTGTTGTCAGCACATTCAATTTTGTACAGAACAAAGTATTGAATAAGAATATTTAATTCATTCAGATCTAAGATGTGTTATGTGAGTGTTCCCTATATTTTTTTGAGCAGTGTATATAATACATATATATATATATATATATATATATATATATATATATATATATATACAGTACAGACCAAAACTTTGGACACACATTCTCATTTAAAGATTTTTCTGTATTTTCCTGACTATGAAAATTGTATATTCACACTGAAGGCATCAAAACTATGAATTAACACATGTGGAATTATATACTTAACAAAAAAGTATGAAACAACTGAAGATATGTCTTATATTCTAGGTTCTTCAAAGTAGCCACCTTTTGCTTTTTTGACTGCTTTGCACACTCTTGGCATTCTCTTGATGAGCTTCAAGAGGTAGTCACCGGAAATAGTTTTCACTTCACAGGTGTGCCCTGTCAGGTTTAATAAGTGGGATTTCTTGCCTTATAAATGGGGTTGGGACAATCAGTTGTGCTGTGCAGAAGTCTGGTGGATACACAGCGGATAGTCCTACTGAATAGACTGTTAGAATTTGTATTATGGCAAGAACAAAGCAGCTAAGTAAAGAAAAACGAGTGGCCATCATTACTTTATGAAATGAAGGTCAGTCTGTCCGAAAATTTGGGCAAACTTTGAATGTGTCCCCAAGTGCAGTTGCAAAAACCATCAATTGCTACAAAGAAACTGGCTCACATGAGGACCGCCCCAGGAAAGGAAGACCAAGAGTCACCTCTGCTTCTGAGGATAAGTTTATCCGAGTCACCAGCCTCAGAAATTGCAGGTTAAAAGGAGCTCAGATTAGTGACCAGGTCATTGCCACACAGAGTTCTAGCAGCAGACACATCTCTTCAACAACTGTTAAGAGGAGACTTTGTGCAGCAGGCCTTCATGGTAAAATAGCTGCTTGGAAACTACTGCTAAGGACAGGCAACAAGCAGAAGAGACTTGTTTGGGCTAAAG
The DNA here is from genome assembly GCF_046119375.1 of Phyllobates terribilis. Classification (NCBI taxonomy): domain Eukaryota; kingdom Metazoa; phylum Chordata; class Amphibia; order Anura; family Dendrobatidae; genus Phyllobates; species Phyllobates terribilis. The sequence goes on along the minus strand of NW_027362761.1, from coordinate 1,205,188,868 downwards.
AACACATGGAATGGACATTAAATGAGTGGAAATCTGTGCTTTGGTCTGATGAGTCCAAATTTGAAATCTTTGGTTCCAACCACCGTGTCTTTGTGTGATGCAGAAAAGGTGAAAGGATGGATTCTACATGCCTGGTTCCATCCGTGAAGCATGGAGGAGGAGGTGTGATGGTGTGGGGGTGCTTTGTTGGTGACACTGTTGGGGATTTATTCAAAATTGAAGGAATACTGAACCAGCATGGCTACCACAGCATCTTGCAGCGACATGATATTCCATCCGGTTTGCGTTTAGTTGGACCATCATTTATTTTTCAACAGGACAATGACTCCACACACACCTCTAGGCTGTGTAAGGGCTATTTGACCAAGAAGGAGAGTGATGGGGTGCTACGCCAGATGACCTGGCCTCCACAGTCACCAGACCGGAACCCAATCGAGATGGTTTGGGGTGAGCTGGACCGCAGAGTGAAGGCAAAAGGGCCAACAAGTGCTGAGCATCTCTGGGTACTCCTTCAAGATTGTTGGAAGACAATTTCCAGTGACTACCTCTTGAAGCTCATCAAGAGTGTGCAAAGCAGTCACCAAAGCAAAAGGTGGCTACTTTGAAGAACCTAGAATATAAGACATATTTTCAGCTGTTTCACACTTTTTTTGTTTAGTATATAATTCCACATGTGTTAATTCATAGTTTTGATGCCTTCAGTGTGAATGTACAATTTTCATAGTCAAGAAAATACTGAAAAATCTTTAAATGAGAAGGTGTGTCCAAACTTCTGGTCTGTACTGTATATATATATATATATATATATATATATATATATATATATATATACCTGGAGGGGAGAATGTTTTTCAGCCCATGCATGGCATTATCAGTCTAGGAAAACCACTCCTTAATAATGGGAATTTAATCTTTAGGAGGCCCTTCACTACATCTCTTCAAATTGTTATTTGATTGCATCCTAATTTTTATCAGCCTTTATCCTTGCTTCAGAACCTATAACAGTATAGGAGACTCACTCCTTAATAATGGGAAAAAAAATTGACTGAGGCCCTCCACTATGTCTCTTTAAATTGGTATTGGAGGGCATCATAATTTTTGGCAGCCCTTGAACTTGCTACAAGTGCAATAATAGAATAGGAGAGCGACTACATAAAAAATTTTAATAAAATTTTTCTGAGGCCCTTCACTATGTCTGTTCAAATAGGTATTGGAGTGCGTCCTAATTTTTGACAGCCCTTGCACTTACTGCATATGCAATAACAGTATAGGAGACCCACTCCTAAATAATGGGAAGGCCAATTCAAATTGATTCTATGCTCAACAATATTAACTCTTATCTGAAATTTGTGTACGGGGGAGCTATCTCATTATGGAAAGTTTATTACACGCATCAAGACAGGGATTATTGCCTTATACTCTTGCTGCTGCAAGCAAAACAAAATATTTTTCATATTGGTACTGCTGTTAGCTGCTTTTAGAATAGGGACTGGTGCTAGGTATCATCAGCTGGAAATAAGTGTTCATATTCTGGTTACATACATATCTTCTACAGTGCATAACTTGATTATTTTTTTTTATGCACTGTTTGACAGATTCATAATTTTTAGCAGTGATCTGTAGTTACAAATTGATGAAAGAAGACAGGGTTGCTCGCATTCCTTCACAGTTTGGTGGTGCAACATACCAAAAAAAACTCTTTGGAGCCGGAAAAGAGTGTTCATTCTGGTCGCACACATCCCTAGAACAATCCATAACCTGATAGATTTTTTCATGCACTCATTGACCGATTCATAATGTTTAACGGATATCTGTAAGTAGAAATTGTTATGATCTGCAGCAAGTACTAAGGAAAGAAAGGGGAAAGCTATCCCTACAATAAGACTAAGCTGAATCCCTACGATGTAGTGGGCTGCCTGTTCCTTGCAAACAGACCCGCCTTAGTCCTCAGCTAGTCTGAACGAAGAAGGGGTCCCTAAAAGAACAAAGGACTATAAGAAACCCCCATTACTAACCCCATAATCAAAATTAAAAAAAACACCCACACCCAGAATAAAGTCCTTTAATTGAAATAAAGACACATTCCTTTAATGTTCTAAATTAAACTCTACTTACCATCACGCCTATTCCAGCTGAAGTCAATGTCTCCTGCAATAAAAGTAAAGTAATAAACCAACCTCATCCTTACCTTTCCATGGTTCCCAGGACAGTTTCAGATCTGCTACATTGACATGACAGGCTGGAGCGCAGCAAAATGCTGCCATCCAACTTGCCATGCTGCAGACACTGAGAAGCTCCTCAGTGTCTGGCTGTGATGGCATCCAGATGTGCCGAGTTCATGTACAATAAACTCAGCTCACCTCATACACGTCACTGACAGCGTGGGAGAATTCTCCTGAGCATGCGGTGCTGGCAAATGACGAGTATCACTGTGAGCTCGGCCCGAGCTTCGAGCACCCGAGCATTTTAGTGCTCGCTCAACACTATATAAAAGTCATTACCCTGGAAAGAATGTTTCTAAACATTTTTTCCAGGAAAATCCATTTTGTTTTAGTTTTTGCATGTATTATTGGCAGTCAGTAAAAGTGGCATAATACTCTGATCTGGTGTTTCAAAGATGCTTCCAGGGGTCTTCCCAAAGCTGTTTTCATATCACTGCAGCACTGTTTCCATAATTTTACCAATTTTTAGTTCACCTTCAGACCTCTGAGGGGGTGGCCACCGGAAAAAATCCTCGGGCTACCCTTTGATTTCCATTGGGCTCGTTACTCGGGTCGAGCACCCAAGCATTACGATTTACTCGACCGCAATAACGAGTACCCATTATCACTAATTGATATATGAGAAAGAATCAATAATTGGCCTAATGTTTTGGATATCCCGCCTACTGCAATCCTGAAAAAGTATAATTGGGTTTTAAGTGAGATTTTAATTTAGACAGCTGATGAAGGCTTGTTATCTGAAACGTGTTGTGTTTTCAACCTCACTAGTTTTTTAATAAAATATATATTGCTGGAGTTAATCACTCCACCTCCTATGTACACTCTGTCGGGCCATTCCTGCAATTTTTGGAGTTCTTATTTTCTCAGTGGAATCATCCATTCCTGGTCACTTATTTATTTCCTCCACTGTTGTGAGCAATAATGCCCAAATCATTCTGGCTGCCTTATGGTCAGTCAAAATAGCTCACATTCCATGAATAGCCCACATCCTGAATTTAATCATTCAAGATATCTTTCACAAAAGTACACGTGAGAAAGGTGGTGCTTATGGCCAGTAAAATGGAGCCAATTTCAATAGGTCTTTAGCAGCAAAACACGCACTCCTGCCTTGACAGAAAAAAAAAGGGCTCTCAGTCCAGTACCTGGTTTTCAACTTCACAACTCCCTGAAATTTGATGATGGTTATGTCTCATCACTTGTACAAACAACATACAATGCTGATGGACTTCATCATACAGCAGTCATACGGGGTTACATTGAGATTTACCATTGGCAGCTAATGAGGGATGAGAGTAGCCTATTGAATCCTTTTAAAGATACAATAAAATTTGCTAGAAGGGACACATGTGAAATCAACTATTTTATGCTGCTAATGTTTCTCCTGAAAAAAAAAACACTCACCACCATGCAAACAGGGATAGAGGAAGAACACAAGTTCACATTTGGTCAGTATCACCCAGTGTTTATTGGGGTCCTTCAAGGTCTATGTCACATGTAGGAATTGGAGGAAAAAGAGGAGGATGAAGAAGTGGTGGAGCAGCAGCAGGTGTAAGTGGATCAGTAGATACATTTTGCACAGGCAGGGGACATGGCAGACAGAGTAAAAATCATGATGACCATGTTGATGGCTATGACAACAAACCATCATAGTGAGGTCATGACAATGAAACAATGGGACACTTGGTGGTGCTGGCAGGCATGGCATGATGTAATGTTTGGGGGATGACAGGAGTATTGTTAAAGGGAATCTATCATCTATCTATCTATATTGCTATGTAATCTGAAGACAGCATGTTAGGCAGGTACACAGGAGAAGGGCTTTCTTGCGGCGTTCGGCCAGGACCTTTCCTGCTGGTCAGTAATTGTCAGCATTTAGGTTCCGTTCTAGGGATTCTAAGTGTGGTTTATGCATTTCTGCTCATGTGCCGCTAAGCAAGGCCCCCTTGTGGTCATGTGCCGCTAAGCCACACCCCCTTGTGGTCATGTGCCACCAAGCCACGCCCCTTGTTGTCATGGCCCTCTAAGCCACACCCCAGTGTGGTCATGTGTCGCTAAGCCACGCCCCCTGTTGTCTGGTACAGTGTGGTTAATTGTCCTGGGGGGCTGGGGCTGTCTCTAGTGTATTTAAGGGCTCTGTGGGCTTCGCCCCGGTGCCTAGTCTATCTCTTTCTAACCTGTGGTGATGTCTCTGGCTGTAAATGCAGTGTGTGAGAGTCATTGTCAAGGGTTCCTGCTGAAAGCTCCCTAGTGATCCTAGCCATCAATTAGGGCTAGGGAAATGCTGTCAGCAGCACTCTCTACTGTGTTGGTTCACCGGTTGGTGTCTACGCCACGGAGGTGTCCTAGCTACCAATCCAGTATTCCAGGGTCCGCCATTTTATGTGTGGTCACACTGCCGCTTTTACACCCATGTGTTGGGTGCTGCAGAGATTCTCCTCCTCTTTAGGAACTTAGGTTCCGCCATCTAGTGCTAGGGCGTTTCATGCTGCCAAATGCTTCCTGCTCTGCACAGTAGTGTCTTGCAGTGCAGAAGTTTATTAGTTGTATTTCTGGAGTGTTGCTAACTCCCAGCATTGTACCTTATTTAGTTACTACTTGTGTGTGCATTAACACACTAGTTGATTTCTTTCTCTGTGCTTAGCTGAACATTCTTCTGGGACTCAGCTGCTGCAGCTCCTCTGCAGTCCGGTGGACCCCGACATGTCCTTTCAGTTTTATTTTATTAAAGGACACACCAGCGAAACACAGCAGGAGATAGAGGCTGAAAAATAGAATTCAGGGATGTGTTACTTGTCAAAGTTCATACTGTTGCTTACTAACTGTGAAGAATTTATCACCAAGAGATTATCAATGCAGAGCTACATTAGTTTGGTAATACCCCCTCCCCCTGTAATAAGCACCTCACTCTCTATGGACCTTGTACATGGAGATCCTGGTGTGGGCGGGGTTAGCTTTCTCAGCTCTGCTTCATTCTAAATCTAAATACACTGATTGTGCCAATACTGCTGATCCCAGTAAACTAAGTGATACATTGTTCGACTCAGCGTCTCTTTTCCTATATTCTGCTGCTCTCAGATGCATTAGCAAAAATCTGATGACTGATTCCCCTTAACAAGAAGCAAAGTGATGTCTATTGATAGCTACGCTTTTAGATCTTCGCTATAAAAGCAAAATGAGGGATTTTATTCCACCTTTCGAAAGGGAGTGCAAAATGGCTTACCACTCACACAACTAAGGGATCAGCTTTGGCTTCAGAAAAAAAAAATAAGAAAAAAAAGCAATGAGATGAACATAGCCTTAAAGGAAAAAAACAGCAAAACCCAGTGGCATTTATTTTTGTATTTCTGATTTGCAGATAAATTACGACATGACGGATAAACTGCAAAATAACAATGTCTTTATAAACTCTCTCTTCAGTATGGCTCCATATGACCATTTCCACCATTTGGCCATTGTGTTTTGCCTAAAACATTTTGAATGGAATTGGGTTGGAATCATAACCCCAGAGGATGAAAGCGCCGATGCTGAAGTGCGGGAGCTCAGCAGTATGATGGCCAGATATGGAATCTGCATAGAGTTTACAGTAAAATTAGTTAAAGATGAAAGTAAGAATGTAAAAAATCATCTAATCATCAATAGGTCTACAGCTGAAGTTTTGATAATATGTGGTCAGTTTTCCACAATATACAATAGATTGTTATCTCTATTTGACCACAAGAAAACATTGATACTGAATGATTCATGGTTTGTGCATTCTTTAATGGGGTTTAATTATATGAATTTAGTGAATTGTAGTTTGAGCTTTTCACCTTTCAATAAACCATTGCCCAAGCTCTGGAGCTTCATACATAACTTAAACCTAATTGTTAACCCAAGAGATCCATATCTTGTCATGATTTCTTACTTTTACTGTTTAAGTCAAAACAAACAAATCAATATTTTTAAAACCCATGTGCTAAATCTTATCTTGAGGAATTGTTCAGCAAAATACTTTCCGACTTTTGAAATTTATCCAGTGGATATAATAGTGTATTATGTGCATACAGCTGTGTACATCCTGGCTCATGCTTTACATGACATGAATATGTTTATGGACAGATTTGCATATGAATCCAGAAGAGGCCATTACAGATCAAAGGTAATTAACGATAATATTAACCCCTTTACCACCGAAGGGGATTTACACATTAATGACCAGGCCAATTTTTACAATTCTGAACACTGTCAATTTATGAGGTAATTACTCTGGAATGGTTCAACGGATCCCACTGATTCTGAAGCTGTATATTCATGACATATTGTACTTCATGATAGTGGCAAAAATTTCTTCGATATGACTTTCACAATTTTCAAACTTTGAATTTTGATACCCTTATATCAGAAAGAATCCCCACATAAAATAGTTAATAAATAACATTTCCCACATGTCTACTTTACATCAGCACATATTTGGAACCAAAATTTTTTGTTTGGAAGTTATAAGGGTAAACAATTGACCAGCGATTTCTCATTTTTCTAACAAAAAATTCCATTTTTTTAGGTACCACATTACATTTGAAGTGACTTTGAGGGGCCTTTATGAGAGGAAATACCCAAAAGTGACACCATTCTAAAAACTGCACGCCTCAAGGTGCTCAAAACCACATTTTTGGAAGGTGAAAAAATGAACATTTTACTTTTTTCACCAAAAATTTACTTTAGACCCCAATTTTTTTTATTTTTTCAAGGGTAACAGGAAAAAATGGACCCCGAAATTTGTAGTGCAATTTATCCAGAGCACGCCAATACCCCATATGTGGGGGAAAACCACTGTTTGGGCACATGGCAGGGAAGTTTTCTTGATGTGTGGTTAGCATCTTGAACCCCCAGGTGCTTCATAGAAGTTTATAACATTGAGCCGTAAAAATAAAATTTTCACATTTTCCCACAAAAATGTTTTTCAGCCTCCAATTTTGAATTTTCATAAGGGTAACAGGAGAAATTACAACATACCATTTGTTGTTCAATTTATACTGAGTAAGCCAATACACCTTATGTGGGAGAAAACCACTGTTTGGGTGCACGGCAGGGTTTGGAAGGAAAGGAGCGCCATCTGACTTTTTGAATGTAGAATTTGCTTGAATAATTAGCGGATGCCATGTTGCATTTGGGGAGCCCCTGATGTGCCTAAACAGTTGAAATGTCCCAAAAGTGACACCATTTTGGAAACTAGACCCCTCAGGGAACTTATCTAGATGTGTGGTGAACACCCTGAACCCCCAGGTGTTTCACAGAAGTTTATAACATGGAGCCGTGAAAATAACAAAATCTAACTTTTTCCACAAAAATGATTTTTAGCCCCAAGTTTTTTATTTTCACAAGGGTAAGAGGAGAAAATAGACCACTAAAACTGTTGTGTGATATCCCCTGATTACGCCGATACCCCATATGTGGGGAAAAGGCACTGTTTTGGCACACGGCAGGGTTCAAAAGGGAAGGAGCACTGTCTGACAGTTTGGACGCAAAATTGACTGGTATCGAGTGCGGAAGCCATGTCGCATTTGGAGAGCCCCTGATGCACCAAAATAATGGAAACCTCCACAAGTGACCACATTTTGGAAACTAGATCCCTCAAGAATTTTATCAAGGGGTATAGTGAACATTTTGAACCCAGAGGTACGACACAGAATTTGATAACATTAGGTCATCATATTGAATAAGTTGTCATTAGTTTTGAGCACAAGTGCTTGTCACTTGAATTTGCATTGGGTACTCGGGTGTGCACCATGTATCGTGAGTGCTCGAGTGTCATGCTCAAGTTCCCACCCTGCATGTTTCACAGTTGTTAGACACCCAAATAAAGCCATGCAAAAATCGCTCGTGCATGTTAGGCAATCACCAAAAGTTTTTTTTTTTTTTTGCTGCGAATCATATGGGGCAGAGACTCGAGCATGTCACTCGAGCACCCGCGATACATGGTGCATACCCGAGCACCCGATGCAAACTCAAACTTGTGCTCAACACTAGTCACCATATCGTCATAATTTTATTTCTTTACTTTTGAAAAAATCCTAACCCTAGCACAACTCTAACCCTAGCACAACCCTAACCATAACGCTAATACAACCCTAATACTAGAGTTTATTTTTTACGCCATTCCTCCTGCGGTGTAAGGGATTAGACAACTTTATTCTTCGGGTCGGTGTGATTACAGCGATACCAGATTCACATCAGGTTTTATGTTTGGCAGCTGTCATTCACTAAAAGACACTTTTTTTTGCAAGGACTAGTTTTAGCAATCATTTTTCCATATTTCGACTAACAGAGTCATGTAAGGGCTTGTTTTTTGCTGGACAAGTTGACGTTTTTATTGGTACCATTTTCGGGCACATGACATTGCTTGATCACTTTCTATTCCGATTTTTGGGAGGCAGAATAATCAAAAACGAACAATTCATTCAATTGTTTATTTGGTTATTTGTCTATGCCTTTCCGCGTGCGGTAAAATTGATAAGGTCACTTTATTCTTTGGGTACGTTTACAGTGGTACCAAATTTATTTAGTTTTCTTTATGTTTTGGCGCTTTTACACAATAAAAATAGTTTTATAGGAAAACCCTTTTTTTTCATCACTTTATTCTGAGAGCTATAACTTTTTTATTTTTCAGCTGTATTGCAGCTTGATTTTTGCAGGACAAAATGACGTCTTCAGCGGTACCATTTTTATTTACATTCGTCTTTTTGATTGCGTTTTATTCCATTTTTTATTTGGCAGTATGATGATAAAGCATAATTTTTTGCTTTGTCTTTTATTTTTATTTTTTATTTTCTTCCGTGTTCACTAAAGAGGTTAACTAGTGGGGTAGTTTTATAGGTCAGGTCGTTTCAGACACGGTGATACTAAATATGTGTACTTTTATTGCTTTTTTTTTTCATAATACTATTTATTTATGGGTACAGTATATATATATATATATATATATATATATATATATATATATATATATATATAAATGTATTTTTGTAGTATTTTTTTCATATATTTTTTTCTTACAATTGTTTTTTAATTTTGTTTTCACTTTTTGACACTTTTTTTATTTTACACTTTGTCCCACTATGGTACTTTGATTTTTTGCAGGCTGATCACTTGTATAGCATAGAGATGCCGCAGCATTTATTTAAATAAATAATTATAAATTTTTAACTTTTTTTTTTACTTTCACTGCACAGGCATCGGCATAGTCAATGACCTTTTGACAGCAAAACGTAACGGGGACTACTCTCACTCTTTTTGGCTAATTTTTGATCCCTCTGCAGCTTTCGACACTGTTGACCACCATCTCCTACTCTCTATGCTCTACTCAATCGGCATAAAGGATACTGCTCTCTCCTGGTTCTCTTTTTATCTTTCTGACCTCTCCTTTAGTGTATCATTCTCTGGCTCCACTTTTTCTCCTCTTCCTCTCACTATTGTGGTCTCTCAGGTTCAGTTCTTGGCCCTCTTCTCTCTGTACACAACTTCAATTGGACAAACCATCAGCAAATTTGGCTTTCAGTACCATTTTTATGCTGATGACACACAACTATACACTTCACCCCCTCATATTAACCCCACTGTACTACAGAACACCAGTGTCACAGTTGAGTCAGGCTTGACAGACAGTCATTTGGGGTCCGGCTATAGAAGTTCACTGCGTTTGGCCTTGCAAACATCTTCCTGATCCTTTCATGATCCCTCTCGCTTTAGGACCCAGCGGTGATCCTCACCTTCTGCTGCTAATTAGCATGCCCTTGCTGTATCCTTAAATACATTCAGTTTCTCCAGAGAGTTGCTGGTGATAGTGATTCTTATCTATTAAGGCCTGGAATTATGGTAGCCGGCTAGAATTTTCTTGGAGTACCTACGTAGTTTTGTTGCAGTGTTCTCTCCAGTGTCATCTTTAAGCTAAGTGTGTTTCCTTGTTTGTTTCCCTTGTGTATACTTTAGTTTGCAGTGGGCTGACTAGTGCTCTCCCCTCCCCCTCCCTACTTGGGCCTAGCTTTAGGGTCAGCTAGGGCCAGGTTTCCTGCTTGGCGATAGGTGCAGAACCTATATAGGGTCCATAGGGGAGTCAGGGTTTGTCATTTGAGCTGTTTAGAGGTCTCCACTAGAGATGAGCGAATGTTTCAATATTCGGTTGGGATTACGATCATCAAATTTGCAATATTTGCCTATTTATTAGTCCAATATTAGCAGGACATTACTGAACCCCATTGGATTCAATGGTGGGCAAAAACAAACGCATACACAACACCTTCAAAGCCCAAAAGCTGCCAATACACATCAAATTAGGGGCAGACAACAGGAAAGTGCCATCAATTGACCCAGATTGCAAGTACTATAATTATTATTTATTATTATAGTGACATTTTTTCCGTGGCGCTTTACATATCAAAAGGGGTCACCAATTGGTACAAGAGGAGAGAGAACCCCGCCAGCGAGGAAGCACAACCAATCTACAAAGGATGGAACAGGATACAGTAGGTCAGGGTACAGCTGGTCTTGCAGCGGAATGCTGGAGCGAAGCTTACCGCAGATTGTACCCTTGTCCGAAGAAGCGGGTCTTCATCTCCCTTTTCAAGGTTTCCATGGTAGGCGAGAGTCTGATGTGTTGGGGTATAGAGTTACACAGTAGGGGAAATGCTCAGGACAAATCTGCTGAGAGCCAAAATGACGGTAAGCTTCCAGGAGCTCACCACTGAGCAGATTAACCCCTGCACTGCTAAAAGAAATCTGCATCGATTATTATGAAGACGAACGGTTTCTAATGAGTGCAGGAGTGGGAGGAATCAGATCCTGCAGTGTTCTGGTCCTCTGTCACGGTAAACCCATGACACCTTGCAAGATTCAACACAATGTTCACCAGGTAGACAGCAGCTTTGGTCAGTCTCCTAGACAACGAGCTAACTCCTTTATGATGATAAAGGCAACCATCTCCTTAGTTTGCTGCTGGTACTTTTCTGTGGGAATGAGCTTGTCTCTAAGCAGCCAGGAATATTTCCAGTGAATTATGGCACACCATGTTATTATGGAATTTTATTTGGTAGATTGAGTGTCTGCCCAAACATTAGTTTCTCACAAAGAAGCTGAAGACACTGTGTGGCAGTAGGTGCAAGTTTCTCCAGCATGTTAGAAATGAGAGGGAGAACAGAGATGACAGCAAAGTGGCTCAGTGGTTAGCACTACAGCCTTGCAGCGCTGGGGTCCTGGGTTCAAATCCCACTAAGGACAACATCTGCAAGGAGTTTGTATGTTCTCCCTGTGTTTATGGGGGTTCTCCGGTTTCCTCCTCAGTAAAAAAGCAGCCATACAGTGTCCAGGAACCTTCACACAGACTTTTGTTAGCCAGGGCTGCTTCTCGGCAGGGTTGGACTGGCCCACCAGAGAACCGGAGAATCCTCTGGTAGACCCTGGCTTCAGGAGAGTTCATAGTGCAAACCTTGCAGCTGCTATGGGGCTCTTGAGTGGGGGAGAAAGGTAGGCCCTCAGAATAAAATCCTCTTGTGGGCCCAATGTTCTTCCATCAAAAACTGCTTCTCGTTGAGAGTTGTATCTCACCTCAGCCATATTCTTTAGGTCAGTGAAAGGACTGGCATAGAAGTAAATCGTATCTACTCCGGCTGTCATTTCTCCCAGGAAATCCTCTAATACAGCTTGTTCCATAAGAAATGGCAGCCAGTCCAACATCATCTCACACTACTCGGTGGTGCTTAGTCACATACAAAGATCTTTCTGTACGCCTTGATTTTCATGACTACAGAGTTGGGAAATGGCCTGATCTGCAATGCATTTTGAGAAATAACGTGCATAAGCAAAACCACGGTTCAGGCTACTGTAGGTCATTATTAAGAGAAACTCATACAGCTTTCCCACAGACTGAACGAGGGTTATCAAGACTTTAAGAAAGCCAAGACTCCCCTGTCCTCACAAAGGGGACATGTCCTCATGTTCTCCTCCTCATCCACCTCCTCATTATCACCAAATCCACATTGAAATGAGATGAGGCAGGGCTGTGTAGCATAACCCTGTATAGTTTCTTGCCCCGCCTGCAATGACCCTTCTTTAATTGTGAGCAGCGATCATTTCAATAAACAGAGAAGCAGGATGGTGATGCTAATTATGGCGTCGTCACCGCTCACCATCTTGGTGGAGTCTTCAAAGTTTGTAACTTTGATTTTCAACATGTGGTCAAATCGCACACCAGTCGGTGAGCTGGAAGTTGCAAACACTGCTGATGCACTGCCAGTGTAGCGGAAGCTGTAGCTCACTTTCTGAAATGCGCACACATGCATCATACTATTAAAAGCAGCTCTGGAAGATCTGGGTAGGTTTTGAGAAACCGCTGAACCACTAAGTTGAGCACATTTAGCGCTTGCTCATCACTAAGGTGTACCCCTTTATGGAGAACAATATCAGCACTGAAGAATTAAAAGATAAAATATAGCCTGCATTATATATGACGGTAGTAAGAAAACCAATTTCGATGATATCATGTGTACCCCTGTGACAACAATATCTGCACCAAAGAATAAATTTCACTAGAGTAGATTTAGTATAGCGGGGACAGACAACTATTCCACTACAGCCAACTCAGCAGGTGGAGACCAAATAAGGAGTGTTCACATTTCCAAAAATTAGGGCCTGATACCACCATTTCCATGACTGGAAGATTGGAGATGGTGGAGTTCAATCTCTTAGGTTTGTCATGTGTAGGAGGAAACAATCTTTTACTTGACCACAACTACATGGACCGAGGGCTGGCTGCTGTGCTGAGAGAGGACGGAGTACAGTGAACTGGACAAGCTGCTGGACCGTGGGTGAGGTGCAGGCGGAGATCTTGCGATGGATTGATAAAGTTGTAGTGTGCTCTTTCTCTGAGGTCAGTCAAAAACAGAAGGCATGTCCACTCCCATTACAGCTGCCGGGTAGTGTTGAGCAAATCTGTTGGGAATTTCAAATTCGAGTTTGTGTTCTGGGTTCCAACTTGTTCGCGCCAAAATATTTGCTCCGCTCATGAACATCCCTGATTTGCCACGCTGTCATGCAGATGGTGGTTGTTGAGGTTGTTGATGGTTGTGTTGAGGCCCGTATTTTATCGCAGTGAGATTGCCAGAGTAACACATATTGATTGCGCATGTGAAAGTTCATGCATGTAGTAGTAAAATTATTGCACTTTTTTCCTCTACTGAGTTTTTTTCTTGCAAAGTTGGCAGATACTTTGAGTTGGCTCATCCCTTGTGGTTTAAAAAAAGGCCCAGGCTAGGCAACGCTTGCCGCCCATTCGAGCAGCAGACCCACGACCGGTGCTGATCACTACCACAGTTGTGGGTAAGGATGCAGTGCTCGTCGCGGTTGCATCAATCCACGTCTGCCCCGTAGGATGCAACATAATCTCATGTTCCTTCTTCACCTCCTCAGATGAGATACTCAGCTGCATGCCTCTGAATTCACACCAAGTGGGTTCTACAACCTCATCATCATCCAATGTGTTATCCCACCCTGAGAGTCCCCCTCCACATCTTCTTACCCTGACAGCACAGTACAGTCCGTGTGAGCCACAGGTGACTGAGTCTCATCAGGATCACCTTCACCCCCCGGGGGTTAACATCTGGTGACGAGGGTCAGAAAGCTGCTCAGACCACTGTATATGTATGGACTGTATGTTTTTTTCACACACAGAACTGTCCACAGAGGTGGCACCCCAAATAAACTTGCTTCCCTCCGCGTCACAACTGTTCAACTGACCAACTGACTGCAGCGAACAAAAGATGGGCGAGTCTGTAGAACTGTTCACCCATTCTATACCATGGGCATCAGAAGTGTACTCCAAACATTTACAGAGTCAAGAAGATGAGGAAAACATCTGTACCAATGCCCAAAATGATTTTAGCTTGAATTCGGAGCAGGACTAAATAGGGTCTGAGCACATTCTTGAACCTCGTCACCAGACGTTAACCCCAGGGGAGGGAGGTGATCCTGATGAGACTCAGATACCTGAGGCTCATGCAGACTGTACAGTCATGGCCAAAAGTTTTGAGAATGACACCAAAATTATATTTTCACATGATCTGCTGGCCTCTGGTTTTTTTTAGTGTTTGTCTGATGTTTATATCACATACAGAAATATAATTGCAATCATATTATGAGTACCAATAGGTTATATTGACAGTTAGAATGAGTTAATGCAGCAAGTCAATATTTGCAGTGTTGCCCCTTCTTCTTCAAGACCTCTGTAATTCTCCCTGGCATGCTCTCAATCAACTTTTGGACCAAATCCTGACTGATAGCAGTCCATTCTTGCATAATCAATGCTTGCATTTTGCCAGAATTTGTTGGTTTTTGTTTGTCCACCCGTCTCTTGATGATTGACCACAAGTTCTCAATGGGATTAAGATCTGGGGAGTTTCCAGGCCATGGACCCAAAATCTCTATGTTTTGTTCCATGAGCCATTTAGTTATCACCTTTGCTTTATGGCAAGGTGCTCCATCATGCTGGAAAAGGCATTGTTGGGCGCCAAACTGCTCTTGGACGGTTAGGAGAAGTTGCTCTTGGAGGTCATTCTGGTACCATTCTTTATTCACGGTTGTGTTTTTAGGTAAGACTGTGAGTGAGCTGATTCCCTTGGCTGAGAAGCAACCCCACACATGAATGGTTTCAGGATGCTTTACAGTTGGCATGAGACAAGACTGGTGGTAGCGCTCACCTCTTCTTCTCCGAATAAGCTGTTTTCCAGATGTCCCAAACAATCGAAAAGGGGATTCATCAGAGAAAATGACTTTGCCCCAGTCCTCAGCAGTCCACTCCCTGTACCTTTTGCAGAATATCAGTCGGTCCCTGATGTTTTTTCTGGAGAGAAGTGGCTTCTTTGCTGCCCTCCTTGAAACCAGCCCTTGCTCAAAGAGTCTCCGCCTCATAGTGCGTGCAGAAGCACTCACACCAGCCTGCTGCCATTCCTGAGCAAGCTCGGCACTGCTGGTAGTCCGATCCCGCAGCTGAAACAGTTTTAAGAACGGTCCTGGCGCTTGCTGGTCTTTCTTGTGCGCCCTGGAGCCTTTTTGACAACAATGGAAGCTCTCTCCTTGAAGTTCTTGATGATGCGATAGATTGTTGACTGAGGTGCAATCTTTGTAGCTGCGATACTCTTCCCTGTTAGGCCATTTTTGTGCAGTGCAATGATGGCTGCACGTGTTTCTTTAGAGATAACCATGGTTAACTGAAGAGAAACAATGATACCAAGAACCAGCCTCCTTTTAAAGTGTCCAGTGATGTCATTCTTACTTAATCATGACTGATTGATCGCCAGCCCTGTCCTCATCAACACCCACACCTGTGTTAATGGATCAATCACTAAAACAATGTTAGCTGCTCCTTTTAAGGCAGGACTGCAATGATGTTGACATGTGTTTTGGGGGTTAAAGTTCATTTCTGGGCAAATATTGACTTTGCAAGTACAGTAATTGCTGTTAAGCTGATCACTCTTTGACATTCAGGAGTATATGCAAATTGCCATTACAAAAAATGAAGCAGTAAACTTTGGAAAAATTACTATTTGTCTCATTCTCAATACTTTTGGCCATGACTGTACTGTGCTGTCAGGCAGCAAGAGGAGAAGGGTCACTCTGAAGTCGAAGAATAAGATAACATATTGGATGATGATGAGGTTAAAAATCCTACTTGGTGTGAACCCAGAGTTGGCAGCCGAGTAGCTCATCTGAGGAGGTGGAGGAAGAAGACGAGGAGGTTACCTTTTGCCCTATGGTGCAGACACAGACTGATGCAAGCACAAGGAGCCCTGATCTTTAGCCACAACTGTGGCTGTAGCCAGCAGAGGTTGCGCGTCTGCAGCTTGCAGGGGCAGCAAGGGTTGCCTAGCCTGGGCCTTTTTTGAGACCGCAAAGGATGAGCCAACTGACGTTATCTGCACACTTTGCAAGAAAAAGATGAGTAGAAAGAAATGTGCAATCATTTGACTACTACATGCATGAACTTTCACATGCGCACACAACATGCGTTACTCTGGGAATCTCACTACTCTAAAATGCGGACCAGTGGACCTCAAAAACCATCAGCTGCCCCATCAACTGCATCCGCTGCTTCTTCCTCCTCCACTGTTACCGTGCAAGTATAGGAGGGGGCAGGAGGCAAGCAGAGCTGGAAGGAGGCCCCACATGACCGGGATGGGCCAGGAGGTAGGATTATAGGATTTAAAAGAAGCAGGGGATTAGGTAGAAATGCTCAGGGGGGCTGGCTCAAGGAAGCAAGGGGGGAAATATAATAGGGAAAGGCAGGAACCTGCCATTCCTTCCCATTCCTTATGGAAGGCATGAAAGGAAAAGCCAGTGAAATTTATATCTACCTCATAGATCCAGTGGAGGCCCTCATCAATCATCTGCGGGATGCAGAGCACTCCAGGAGTGAAGGTTGGCTGCAGTCCCAGCTATTGGACCTGCTTGGGACTGCCAGGAATGAGCATGTGCCATCGGAGTAGGGAAGGAGAGCTAGGAGGACGCGGCCCCCCGAGAGACTTTCCCCTGAGGTGAACACGCTTTCCAGGCGCAGGCTGCGGAGCCCCTCAGGGGACCCTGTGGGAGGTGAGCGTGGCGGTGAGGTCCCCCGCCGCTGGGCTTGCACCAGTGGGAATCAGTCCAGACAGCCAGGTGGTGCTGCAGCAACGCGAACGCTGCTCACGCCGGAAGTGCGGGCCGCACCGGAAGTGCGGCCGATATCGCGGTCCTGGAATCGAGGTAGAGCCACACCAGAAGAAAGTCATTCACAGCAGGCGCGGTCTGCAATGGGTGCATCGGGCACATTAGATGCGCGTGTGGCACCCCTGAGGGTTCAGTCGCCACAGAGGTACTGCATCTCACCCAGAGGTGTGGTATCTCACTCTCAGGTAAGGAAGGAGTAGGGCTCAGGACCCTAACACCTGCATTCACTACACCACATTTCCGGGGGACAGGGCAAGATTGCTCCTACGGGAGAGCACAGTCCCTGGTCCATGGCTGGAGTGGGGGGAACCACTAGAGAGGGGGAACTATGTAATGGATGGGGTGGAGGACGTAGATCCTGGGATTACTGGTAGTAGGAGATATAAAAGAGAGTAGCCATCTTAGAACAGTGTTCAGTCAGAGTAGGAGAGTGAGAGGATCAGAGCCTCTGCAGGGGCTCTGCTCCAGAGGCGTGCCTAGCCCCTGAGGCCCAAGTCTGAGAGGAGAAGAGAAGAGGGAGCAAGAAAAGGCTCCAGGAATGAGGAGTGAAGGGACCCTAGGGGTACGGGCCGTGCAGCAAGCCACCCGTACGCCCGCTGCTACCAGGAGGTAGCGTGGTCAGGCCAGATAAGGGGAACCGGTCCCTCAACTAGTGGAGAACAGCAATGCTCAACTAGAAACCGGAGGCTGCAGCACTTTATGTACTGTAAGTCAAAAGTCCACACCAGTCGCACTAAGAGGGTAGCCATATAGGACCCAGGGGACGGAACACACGTCTCCCACCAAGGCCCGAGGGTACCGGATAGAAGTATCGCTGGGTGTGAGGTGCAGGGAGAAGGCCAGAGGAAGGACACAGAAGGGGGTCCTGTTAAGTGCTCCAGAGTTACCTGAGGGTGGACTGAGCCCCTCACTGAGTACGCACAGCACGACGGGGAAGATTGCTCTGGTACCTGTGATCTGGAATGAAAAAACTGTGAGTAAAATACCCTGGGAATGCATCACACTGACTCCGTGTTCATTACTGACTCACTGCACTACAACCACCATCATCCACCCACACTGACCTGAAGCTACACTCTTCCTGTGGGGAGTTATAATACCCTTGCTGCCATACCACCAGCTTCAGAGGACTGTTCCGCAGTGACGGCCCCCATTATCCGCACTCCACAGGTGGCGTAGTTGGACAGTATAAAATAACAGTATAAAATAACAGTATAAAATAACCTATATACATCTAATACGCCTTTGATTGACCACCCTGGGTCACGGACCGGGTCACCGCCACAGTGGCTACAACCCCCAGCATCTACAGGCCCGGCTCCGGGTACCCCACGGCCCAGGGGGTGCGTCACGCAGCATCCTGGAGGTCTCAGGCAGTCGGGGCAAGCGTCTTCTGACGGAAGTGAGCGCGAGAGACGGGGCTCACAGTGGCGCGTGACAACAAGGAGCAGGCACAGAGGAAGAAGGCCCATGGCAGGTATATCTGGTGATACTCCTGTCGGTGTGCCTGCTAGTCACAACAGCGGGGATGCGACGCGAGGACGGTTGGAAGGCAGGCGGCAGAGTTTCCTGGACCCCTCAGCCTGGTTTTAAAATGCGGAGCGTGGCATGCGGGGCGCTGGGCAGCAAAGGGAGCTGCCTGGCAGTCATCGTCAGAGCTTGACAGACCAAGCCGGATCGTCTGGGTTTTCCGATCAGGCAGGGTCTAGAGCTGCCACAAGGAGCGGAGCACCGAGGCGATCGGTGGTACGTGGCAAGGAGGGTGCTGCAGAATCTGTTTGGGTTTCCCCTGGTGACGCGGAGGCCGGGCGCATGGGCCTTGATCATCATCAGGAGTCAGAGGAATCGGATTTTGGTGGAGACGGCATCATTGAAAGTGATCTGCATGAGTCGGGACTTATGACTGGCGGGGACACAGCACCTGCGCAGCTCGGTGAGTATGCTTCAATATCTGGTCTGTTACCAGTTGGTTTAATGTCTTTAGGAATAGAGGCTAGTCAGTTGGGAGGGGCTATTGGGAGAAATATTAGAGGGGGGACTGGGACAGTTATACCTGGGTTCAGGGATATTCTAGTTAGTTTGTCGCAGTTTCTGGCAAGGTTAGCTAGTAGGTCAGCGGTTGGGGCAGGGGTTTCGCCCGCAGAGGCTTGGGGTCCCAGGCAGTTGGTTGCACCGCGCATCTGTGTGGAGTCGAGCAGGGCAGTGGCGGGGGAGGATGGGACATCCTCTGGTGTGTCTGTGTCTGTGCAGATGGAGAAAGAGAAAGGGGAGGCCGTTAAAATTGATGATCGAGATAAAGGGGAGGTTTACATGTGCTTTGAGGGGCCGTTGGGGGCACACTTGAAGAAGGAAGTGAAAGAAAAAATTTGGAATGATGAATATGTGGAAATTTTTCGCTCCTCCTTTTGGAAAAGTTTAATTTGGAAAAGGGGAAGAAGGATGATAGTAAAAAAGTAGAGGGGGAGAAGCGGAGGTGGAGGCTGATTCCTCAGACATTCGTAAACTGGCTGCAAGCATTTGCGATATTAGCTAATGTTATTGGGGAAAAAGCACTGGAAAATTGCTCAGGCCTTTTTTGTTACTAGGACTCGTATTTTTGGTGGGCAGACAAGGTTAAGATATGATGAGCAGTTTCGGCGGAGGAAGGCGGCAAGGCCCGAGACCAGGTGGGATCAAAAGAACATAGGGCTGTGGCTAAAGGTTATGGCTCCAGCTTGGTATGGGCAGTCCTTTCATGGGAGTGGAAGCAGTGGGGCACAGGCAGTTGGCCATGGAGGAAGGAATCAGGGGGCACAAGGTTCAAAAGAGAAGACAGGAACATGCTGGCAATTTAATGGCGGCCAGTCTAAGTATGGGAGCAGTTGTAAATTTAAACATGTGTGCTTCCATTGCAGGGAAGCTCACACGGAGCATCAAAATGTTTTAAAAAAGGGAAAGGGTAGCCTTCAGTGGGTTCCAATCAAGGGGGTGACTCCAGTGAGATCTCACGCTATGGCCCCCTTTCTAAATAGGTATCCGGATCAGTTGAAGGCCGCTGTTGTTTTTGAGGGTTTTTCGGAAGGTTTTAGGATTTCTACACCCAGTCATAGTACTACTTTTTTGGTAAAAAATTTGAGGTCGGTGTCACTTTACCCGGGAGTTGTTCGTGAGAAGTTTAGGAAGGAGGTGGAGCTGGGTAGGATGGCGGGTCCTTTTCAGAGTTTACCGCATGATGACATGATTATTTCTCATTTGGGGGTGGTACCTAAAAAGGAACCCAATAAGTTTCGGTTGATTCAACATTTGTGGTACCCAAAGGGGCTTTCGATTAATGATGGTATCGCGCAATAGTTATGTTCAGTGGAGTATACTTCATTTGATGCGGCGGTGCAGTGGGTTAGGAGAAACGGGCGTGGGTCATGGTCAGCGCCGGACTGGAGTACATGAGGCCCACCAGGAAAAAATCAATCTTGGGGCCTACCAGCACCATGCAGTTACCCTTTTTAGGAATAATATAAGTCCACAAACTCTTTCAAAATGAATAAAGTTGAGCCACCCCCATAGTGTTAGGGTTCGGTTCGGTTCTTCGAACACCGGTATGTTCGCCGAACTGTTCGCCGAACTGTTCGTTGAACTGTTCGTCGAACACCGTCGAACACCGTTAAAACCAATGGCAGGCAAACAAAAACACATAGAAACACATAGAAAACACCTTCAAAGGTGTCCAAAAGCTGACAAACAGCTCAGAAGATACAACTAACACATGGAAAAGTGACAAGTACATATAGTCATGCGAAAAGAAAAGAGGTGGAGGAGTAAAAGGAGGGGGAGACACAGATATTGGCATGTCATGCCATTCTAAAATCAAGAAAAGCTGGAGTAAAAATCTAAAATCAGCCTACCAACACCCAGACGTCGTGACAAGAAAATTAAAAAAAGAAATATCTTTAGGTAGAATGGCGGTTCCATTCAGAACACTTTCCTTACAAGACGTAGTGATATCCCCGTTGTGAGTTGTGCCAAAACCGTAACCCAATATATTCGGACTAATCCACCATTTGTCATATCCAAGGGGCAGGTCAGTAAACGACAAAATCGACGCGGAACCAAGTACAGTAGTATATACTGTACATCCTTTGACAAGGCAATCAGGCTGATCAAGAAGTTTGGAAGGGGCACCCTAATGGGCAAAACAGACATTGATGCGGCGTTCCGGTTACTTACTACCTGTGCCTCCGAATAGTGTCCACCTATTGGGCTGCTTCTGGGAAGGAGCATAAAATATAGATCGCTGTTTGCTCATGGGGAGGTCCACATCCTGCTCACTATTTGAGGCATTTAGTTGCTTCCTCGAAGGGGTTGTAATGGACGTTTCTAAGGGGGCACATATTATCCCTTACCTCAACATCTTCTTATGCCTGGGCCCAAAAGATTTGCCACAGTGTGAATACATGCGGTAGTCCACCTGTGAGAAGGAGAGAGCTGGAGGGAGAGCGGACACCACAGAGCTGAGGGGTTAGATGGAGAACGGAAGAAGGAAAGAGGGCGATGGAGGCAAGGGAGTACAGTGGAAGGCCGACCTGAGCTCAGCCACATTCCTGCTGGATGGGGAATAGCCCTTGGAAGAAAAGCCGCTTACGCATCCCTTTGAGGTTACGGGCGCGAGCGGGCAGAGGGACTACGCTGGAGTGCGAAGCCGACACGGCCAGTCCGTTCCAGCCCGTGCGACCTGCGTGTCGCCGGGTTTGTGCCAGAGACCCCTCTCCCAATACTGGTGCCTGTCCGCTGGTGGTTCGAGCCCCCCTGCGGTGGAGGCAGGTCTAAGCTCTGTAATTTAAATTGGCTCTGTAATTTGAATGAGTACACTTTAAATCCTTTTACAAGGATCTATTGGAGGGCAAGTCTGATGCCAGCAGCCACGGCAATTCCAGCTCCAGTAGCGTTCACTAAAGCTGCTCCAGTTAAAAAGCTTTTATAAGGATCAAGCTTGGCGGTCCACCGCAAGGCGTGCTACCGCCTGTCCCAGCCCCTTTGACTTGGGGTGCCTCCCCGAAGATCTTCACTGAGTGTCCCGGGGGCCCGAAGCGTTTTCTTTGAAAAAGTTAACTGTCCAAACCACAGGTGGTGTAGCTTGCTTAACAGCTGGGATACTCCGCTGACTAGCAGACACTGCTACTAGGCCCAAAGTATTGCCTGGGCTAGATGCAGTTAAAAATTAGTAATTAGATCTACAGGCGGGGGCTACTCCGCTGACTACCAGTCACTGAAGCTTTGGAGCAGACCTCTGATTCCCAGGCTGTAGTATGAGTTAACAGTTCTTCAGACTCTGTGTTACCCCAAGCCATAGTGTATGTAGTTTCTTACGATTAAAAGGGGGTGTAGAGACCCGACCAACCTGGAAATGACGATGCCAACGTCATGTAAGACACAGCAAGGGGACTCCAAAAAGAGTCTCCATTTTTTCAAAAAATTGTGGCACAGACACCACTTAAGTGGCATCAATTGTCCCAGAGTTGCTTAAAATGGTTGGTGAGGTGATTTTCCAAAATCCTCAAGCTTTTAGTCTCCCCAGGATGACACAGGTGGGGCAGATGGTGGTTGACCCGGCCCTCTAGGCCGCATTGTAGCACAGTGAGCATTGCACTGCAACTTATGCTTCATATCCATGTGACGATTCAAGCATAAAGTACTCAATCTATTGTTTTTTTTGGCCTCTACTTAGCTTTTGGTGACAAATGTTACAGATAACATGAGTTGGGTCATCCTTAGCGATCTCAAAAAATGTCCAGGCTATGCAAGTTTTAGAGCCCATGCGACTCTGCTACTAGCTATACTAGCAAATGATTGGCTGTGTGAGATGCAGTAAAAATTGTTATTAGATATACAGGCGGTGCAGCTTGCTTCACAGCTGGGCTACTATGCCCAAAGTATTGCCTGGGCTAGATGCAGTTAAAAATTCTTATTAGATACACAGGCGGTGTAGCTTGCATCACAGCTGGGCTACTATGCCCAAAGTATTGCCTGGGCTAGATGCAGTTAAAAATTCTTATTAGATACACAGGCGGTGTAGCTTGCATCACAGCTGGGCTACTACGCCCAAAGTATTGGTAGACTCTATACTAAATAAGGAAGGAGTCACTGACTGTGGTGGCCCCTCCGCAGGCCGTGGCGATTGGTCATCCCCTTTCGCTGCCCCTTACTCAACAAATTCACAAAAATCTCCCATCGGTTTGGAGTCCCATTATGCCAAACAAAAACCATAGGTCCCACAACAAGGGGACATCGAAAATCGACACCACAGCAAGGTTTCTCCGCCTCCCATGGGAAAAAATACCAAAACATTACACCTGATCGAGGGTTTTTGCGCAGTATGGAAAGTAACACTACAGCAAATGCAAGTATTACTATGTCTCCTCGTGTTTGCGAGCCGGGTGATGCCAGTCGAAAGGGTTTTTTCTCGTCATTTACCGCCCGCAACAAAAGGGGCATCAAAACCGATTCATAGAATCAGAATCAGCAGGCAGTTATGGGCGGACTTAGAGGTGTGGAAAACCTTCTTATAATCATTCAACAGTCACACGTTATTTATGTCAGCAGAACAGTCTAACATTGAACTAAGATTATTAACCGGATCGGCAGAATCAGGCGGATATGCAGCGATACTAAATAACCAATGGTGCACAAGCTTATGGCCTCCGTAATGGGCAGAACAAGTGCTGACAAAAAAACAGACACTCCTGGAACTCTTCCCAATAGTGGTAGCAATAGAAATATGGGGCGCGCGCCTGGCTAACAAAAATATACGCTTCATAACAAAAAACACCAGCCTAGCGCACTGCATTAATAAGATGGCATCATTGTCTCTCCGAGTGCTAGGCCTACTATGCCGTCTAGCATTCCTGTGCCTAAAACACAATGTATGGGTCCGCGCTAGCCACGATGCTGAGGGTTCTAACACTGCTGCTAACGCTTTATCACAATTCAATTGGCAGATTTTCAAGGAGCTCCTCCCCAACGCCCACCCATCAGGCAACAGTTGCCCACCCTCCCTATGGGATCTAGTGGCGAATGGTTGATGCCATTAATCAGAGCATCAGTTGCCCCATCGACATGGTAAGCATACGGTAAGGCATGGGAAGAGTGGACAGGACTAGTAGAAGGCAGACGGGTTGACCAATGTGAACAATCCAGATTACAAGTCGCCATAGAATTTCTCCATCAGCTAATGATGAGGGGCATATCAGGAGCGTCAGCGCAGCGGTGGCTGACTGGAGTAGCATTTCACTTCCAACTACTGAATTGGGGAGATGTGACAAAGAGGTTCATCACCAGACAATCAATAAATGGGTGGAAAAGGGGTCAGCCAAGTCAGAAGTGTAAACGTCCCGTCCCGTGTCACTAAAACTGATTTCTCACATCATATCCCACCATTAACATGCCACTCACAATTTGAAGCAACACTACTGTCTACTGCATTTGCGATCGCCTTCTTCGGGGCGCTATGCATAAGCGAATTACTCCCTCAATCCAAAATTACCACCAGTGGAGGCTTATTACACCAAGACGTAGTCATAGCCAATAATGCAATATTTCTACGCATACGCAAATCGAAACGGTTCCAGTGGGCAGGGGCACTTGGGTACTTCTACAACCCACAAACGGTACACTGAGTGTGATAACAATAGTAAAAACATATATAACCATCAGATCACAAAGTAATTTCTTCCTATCACACATTGATGGAACGCCATTATCAAGATACCAGTTCCAAGCTATACTTAATAAATGCCTAACACACACTCATTCCGCATAGGCGCGGCCACGGAAGCAGCAAGAGCAGGACTGTCAGAAACGGAAGTGCAGAGGATAGGGAGATGGCGATCCACGTGTTTGGAGAGATACATAAGACCAGACTTGTTATCCTAACATGGTTTGTTTCTTTTACAGGTGACGCTAAGCCAACAGTGTGGGTGATAGGCCACTCGTATATATATTGGGCAGAAAAAAGGGCGAAAGTCCACTCAGGCGGGAGGAAATTAGAGTTTCATAACACATATTTCAACTGGAGAGGTATTAGAGGCCTGCAATGGCCACAGGTACTAATGGAGGTAATCAAGGTAGGGAGAGAGGCAAGAGGTCCCGTCATCTTAGTTATACAGGCCGGGGGAAATTACCTAGGTCATCACAAGAGCGCAGAACTAATGGCAACAATGAATCTAGACACTGAGCGCTTCAGAGAATTTTTCACAAAACTAACTATAGTATGGTTAGAGATTGTGCCGAGAGCGATATGGCAAGATGTGCGAGACATCACGGCCATCGAATGGACAAGGCGGGTAATAAATCTTCGGATGACAAAATTTATAAGAGACAGAGGCAGTGTAGTGATGTGACACCAACAACTGGAAGGAGACAAAGCCAGCCTCATACGGCCCAATGGTGTTCACTTAATGGATATTGGACTGGACATATTCCTGTCAGGACTCCAGGACGGAGTGGAACAAGCGTTAAGAGTGATGGATGCATACGAGTACGCAGGATCCTCCGTGGCCTGGAAATAGAAAGGACATGTTGGAGAGTTACACTTGTTGGCCAACTTGCCGGTGTGGAGACACAGGGCATGCTGCAACAAGCTGAATTATTTTAGAAATAAAATGCCTTTCTAATGTAATGAGTATAAAGAGTTAATAAACCTGTGACCGATCCTCACCCATCCAGTTGTAAGAGTTACATTATTGTATTGACAAGGAAAGGGGGGCGGTAGGTGGGCTGAGCGTCTGGGTTTGGATGGGGGTCCCCACAGTCTGCCTAGGCTAGATGCAGTTAAAAATTCTTATTAGATACACAGGCGGTGCAGCTTGCCTCACAGCTGGGCTACTACGCTGATTAGCAGACACTGAAGCTTTGGAGCAGACCTCTGATTCCAACGCTATAGTATGAGTAAACAGCTCTTCAGACTCAACCATCTGTGTTACCCCAAGCCAGAGTGTATGTAGTTTCTTACGGTTTAAAGGGGGGGTGACCCAACCCACCTGGAATTGACGATGCCAACGTCACGTAAGACACAGCAAGGGGACTCCAAAAAGAGTCTCCATTTTCTCCTAAAATTGTGGCACAGACACCACTTAAGTGGCATCAATTGCCCCAGAGTTGCTTAAAACGGTTGGTGAGGTGATTTTACCAAATCCTTAAGCTTTTAGTCTCCCCAGGATGACACAGGGGTAGAAAAGTCCTTGAAAATGCATGATTTTTTCATCTTCATGAACGTGAGTCTGTCTACATTGTCAGTGAAGCTTATCTGTCAGCACACCACCAGCAGCGCTGAACACACGTTCAGAGAGAACGCTGGCTGCGGGGCATGACAAGATCTCCCAGGCGTAAGTGGTGAGCTCTGGCCATTTTTCCAGATTGGAAGCCCAAAATGAGCAAGGGTCCAGTGACACAGTCATGGCATCGATGTTCACTTGGAGATACTCCTGTACCATACTCTCTAGGTGTTGACTATGTGTCAGACTTCTTGTCTCCTGTGGCCTTGCAAAGGATGGTCTTAAAAAATGGGTGAAACGATTCCACAAAATTGCTGTTACCAGCAGATACAGTGTTACTGTTATGGTTTGAGTGATGAAGACTCGACAGTTCCACGGTTGGCAAGTTATAACTGTGAGATTCACTACGTGCACCACTGGTGTTTTGTGGAAAAGCACATGTAAGATTCTGCAACAGGCTCTGCTGATACTCCTGCATGCATGAATCCCTTTCTATGGCAGGAATTATTTTGGCAAATTTAGTTTTGTACCGGGGATCTAAGATTGTGGCAACCCAGTAGTCGGGATAACTTTGAATTCTGACAATCCGAGGGTCATATTGCAGGTAGCACAGCAAGAAGGCACTCATGTGTCTTGAGCATCCAGGAGGACCAAGTCCTTGTTGTGTTGGTGGCGAGGTAAGAATCATGCTTCATTCCTCTGCCCTCTCCTCCCTACCTCGCACAACAGAAATGTGATCAAGATCTCCCTCATCTGATGAGTCTTCCATGCCCATCGCCAGTTCATTCTCCACTTCTTCCTCGGCTCCTGCACCTTCCTCAACAGTTTGGCTGCTACCATGTGCCCTTGTTAATCCCTCTCCCCCACCCTCCCATGCCTGCCGCCTTGGTGCTGCCGACGGTCTGGACCTTGGAGATGTTATCCCTTCCGCATATGACTCCCCCTCTACTTCCTCCACCTCCTCGTGTCCCACCACCTGACTCCGAATCCTGTTTAACATGTGCTCCAGCATGTAAATCACCGGAATAGTCATGCTGATAATGGCATCGTCAGCACTAAACATCTTCGTCGCCATTTCAAAACTGTGCAGAAGGGTGCATAGGTTCCTTATCTGAGACTACTCCTGCAGCGTGATTTGCTCCACCTCTGAATCTCGTTGTCCCAGGCTATGTGACAGAACATATTGCACCAGGGCTTGCCGGTGCTGCCACAGTCGCTGCAACATGTGCAGAATTGATGTCGGCACATCGCATTTCAGCCGGTGAACAGACAGGACCAACGACTTCTGTAGAGATGTAAATCGTTGAGCTGCGGGATGCGAACGGTGGAAGTGAGCACACAGCGACCGTGCCCTCTGCAGAAGGCCATCTAGTCTGGGATAGTGGGCTAAAAATTGCTGGACAACCAGGTTCAACACGTGAGCCATACAAGGCACGTGTGTGACATTGCCCCGGCGAAGGGCCGCACCCAGGTTTGCAGCATTGTCGCACACGGCCTTCCCTGGTTTCAGGTCCAGTGGAGACAACCATTCATGAAATTGGTTCTCCAGAGCTGACCACAACTCCTCAGCTGTGTGACTCACATTTCCCAGACATTTCAATGTAAAAACCGCCTGATGACGTTGAGCCCTACTGCCAGCATAGTAAAGAGGTGTGCAGGATCCCTTCTGCGCAGTTAGAAAGCTTGTGGCATGACCAGACAGGCTTTGGGTGCAGGTGGAAGACCGAGAGGAGGTTGAGGAGGCAGAAGCAGTGGAGGAACTTTGACTTAAAGAAGATTGACGCAGAACTCGTGGGGACGGCAAGACTTGGACAGCAGCCCCTTGTCCTGCTGTCACCATAGTTACCCAGTGCCCAGTCAGCGACATGTAACGCCCCTGTCCATGCCTACTCGTCCAAGTGTCTGTGGTGAAATGCACCCTGTCACACACAGAGTTTCTCAAAGAAGCGGTGATGTTGTGTGCGACATGCTGGTGGAGCGCAGGCACACCTTTCTTTGAGAAGTAGTGCCGACTGGGCATCTGGTACTGGGGCACTGCGACGGACATAAGGTCTCGAAAATCCTCTGTGTCCACCAGGCGGAAAGGCAGCATTTCTGTAGCCAAGAGCTTGCAGATGGTGAAATTCAACCTCTTAGCTTTCTCATGGCTAGGAGGAAATGGTCTTTTACTTGTCCACATCTGAGGGACCGAGGGCTGGCTACTGTGCTTAGACAGGGTTGATAAGGGTGTCCCCGGCAAACTGCCGGTCTGTGAGGAAGATGCAGGCGGACATGTTAGGTTGCCTTGATCCAAAGGTGGTGCTATCGATGTCGGCCAGCGCTCAACACCAGCTGGTGTTACCACCTCCAAAGAAAATGATGACCTGCCAATCATGCTGGCTGTTGCGGGTAAAGAGGTGGCAGGTCTGCGCCCCAAAACAGGTGTGACTGCTGTCCCCCCAGTCACAGAGGATGAAGAGGCCGCGGATGCACAAGATATGGCAGACGGTGGTTGGCCCGGCCGGCTAGGCCGCATTGTAGCACACTGAGCTTCCCACTGCAACTTATGCTTCACGTCCATGTGCCGGTTCATGCATGAAGTACTCAAACTATGTATTTTTTGGCCTCTACTTAGCTTTTGCTGACAAATGTTACAGATAACACGAGTTGGGTCATCTTTATCGATCTGAAAAAATGCCCAGGCTATGCAAGGCTTAGCACCCATGCGACCTGAAGAGCCACCACGACTTGTGGTGAGAGGCAGAGTTGTGTTTGAGGATGCAGTTGTTGACGTGCTTCCAGTACTACGTCTCTGTCCAGGAAGGCGCAACCTGACCTCGTCGTCACTAGCATCTTCCTCCACCTCCTCTGCTGACCTCATCTCTTGGCTGACTGTGGGTTGACAGTAAGTGGGATCTCCAACCTCATCATCATCACCCTGTGCGTTATCACACCCGTCGTCCTCAGAGCCAACCTGTTCCTGCCCTGACAAAAAACTAAAGTTGTCGCTCCAATCAGGTATTTGAGTCTTATCATCATCTTCCTCATTGTCTCCTCCAACAGAAGTTACAGTTTGGGAATGAGGGTCTACATTATGGTCAGAACCTTCTGCGTCTGGTCCTGGATCCGACTCATAAAGATTCTGGGCATCAGTGCAGATCATTTCCTCGTCTGGATTCACAGAAGCGCTGGAGTCGACCTCTGATTCCCAGGCTATAGTATGAGTAAACAGCTCTGCAGACTCAACTATCTGTTCTACCTCATACTCAGACGGGCAGCTGGAGATTTGGGAGCTGTGAGGAAGCAAGTGCGATTGGGGTGACACCTTTGAGGACTGGAGTATTTGTGATGTTGAAGTTGATGTGGAGGAGAGCCCACTTAAAGGAGCACTTGATATCCGTTGAAGCACCTGCTGTTTTTGTGCCTCATCTGGAATTTGTAGCGATTGGCGTGGCCGTAAGAAAGGGATCTTATCACATTGTCCGCTAAAAGAAGTAGACATTTTAGTTTGGCTGGAAGATGGTCTTTCTTCTGCAGATGTTACTGTTGCTTTAACACCTACCCCACGGACACAACCTTTTTTCCCCTTCCCAACACGCCTATTCCCCTTTCCACCAGCAGCAGGCCTTTTTCCACTCATTTTGGTGGTTAACTAATTCACAACTCTGGAGTTGTTTGCACAAAAAAACAATGGATGGGAACCGAGCAGAGCTGAGTGGCCAAACTGTGGTATTAGGCCAAAACTATTGGCTGGGTTAGATGCAGAAAAAAATTATATTCAATTTGCAACCTGATGGAGGTCAGTATAGATGGACTAATAGAGCAAGTCCCACACACAGCTAGAAGCCCAAATATTTTTTCAGAGGTAGATGCAGAAAAATTTTTTATTCAGTTTGCAACCTGATGGAGGTCTGTATAGATGGATTAATAGAACAAGTCCCACACACAGCTACAAGCCCAATATTTTTTCAGAGGTAGATGCAGAAAAAAAATATATTCAGTTTGCACCTGATGGAGGTCAGTATAGATGGACTAATAGAGAAAGTCCCACACACTGCTAGAAGGCCAAATATTTTTTCAGAGCTAGATGCAGACAAAAAATTATTTTGAATTTTCAACCTGATGGAGGTCAGTATAGGTGGACAAATTGAACAAGTCCCACACACTGCTAGAAGGCCAAATATTTTTTCAGAGCTAGATGCAGAAAAAAATTATATTCAGTTTGCAACCTGATGGAGGTCTGTATAGATGGATTAATAGAACAAGTCCCACACACAGCTAGAAGCCCAAATATTTTTTCAGAGCTACATGCAGATAAAAATTATTTTTAATTTGCAACCTGATGGAGGTCAGTATAGATGGACTAATAGAGAAAGTCCCACACACTGCTAGAAGGCCAAATATTTTTTCAGAGCTAGATGCAGATAAAAATTATTTTTAATTTGCAACCTGATGGAGGTCAGTATAGATGGACTAATTGAACAAGTCCAACACACTGCTAGAAGCCCAAATATTTTTTCAGAGGTACTGAAGATGCAGATAAAAATTATTTTTAATTTGCAACCTGATGGACGTCAGTATAGATGGACTAATACAACAAGTCCCACACACAGCTAGAAGGCCAAATGTTTTTTCAGAGCTAGATGCAGAAAAAAATTATATTCAGTTTGCAACCTGATGGAGGTCAGTATAGATGGACTAATAGAGAAAGTCCCACACACTGCTAGAAGGCCACATATTTTTTCAGAGGTAGATGCAGAAAAAAATATATTCAGTTTGCAACCTGATGCAGGTCTGTATAGATGGATTAATAGAACAAGTCCCACACACAGTTAGAAGCCCAATATTTTTTCAGAGGTACAGTGCAGACCAAAAGTTTGGACACACCTTCTCATTTAAAGATTTTACTGTATTTTCATAACTATGAAAATTGTACATTCACACTGAAGGCATCAAAACTATGAATTAACACATGTGGAATTATATACTTAACAAAAAAGTGTGAAACAACTGAAAATATGTCTTATATTCTAGGTTCTTCAAAGTAGCCACCTTTTGCTTTGATGACTGCTTTGCACACTCTTGGCATTCTCTTGATGAGCTTCAAGTGGTAGTCACCGGAAATGGTCTACCAACAATCTTGAAGGAGTTCCCAGAGATGCTTATTACTTGTTGGCCCTTTTGCCTTCACTCTGCGGTCCAGCTCACCCCAAACCAACTCGATTGTGTTCAGGTCTGGTGAGTGTGGAGACCAGGTCATCTGACGTAGGAACCCATCACTCTCCTTCTTGGTCAAATAGCCCTTACACAGCCTGGAGGTGTGTTTGGGGTCATTGTCCTGTTGAAAAATAAATGATGGTCCAACTAAACGCAAACCGGATGGAATAGCATGCCGCTGCAAGATGCTGTGGAAGCCATGCTGGTTCAGTATGCCTTCAATTTTGAATAAATCACCAACAGTGTCACCAGCAAAGCACCCCCACACTATCACACCTCCTCCTCCATGCTTCACGGTGGGAACCAGGCATGTAGAGTCCATCCGTTCACCTTTTCTGCGTCGCACAAAGACACGGTGGTTGGAACCGAAGATCTCAAATTTGGACTCATCAGATCAAAGCACAAATTTCCACTGGTCTAATGTCCATTCATTGTGTTCTTTAGCCCAAACGAGTCTCTTCTGCTTGCTGCCTGTCCTTAGCAGTGGTCTCCTAGCAGCTATTTTACCATGGAGGCCTGCTGCACAAAGTCTCCTCTTAACAGTTGTTGAAGAGATGTGTCTGCTGCTAGAACTCTGTGTGGCATTGACCTGGTCTCTAATCTGAGCTGCTGTTAACCTGCGATTTCTGAGGCTGGTGACTCGGATAAACTTATCCTCAGAAGCAGAGGTGACTCTTGGTCTTCCTTTCGTGGGGCGGTCCTCATGTGAGCCAGTTTCTTTGTAGCGCTTGATGGTTTTTGCAATTGCACTTGGGGACACTTCCAAAGTTTTCCCAATTTTTCGGACTGACTGACATTCATTTCTTAAAGTAATGATGGCCACTCGTTTCTCTTTAATTAGCTGCTTTTTTCTTGCCATAATACAAATTCTAACAGTCTATTCAGTAGGACTATCAGCTGTGTTTCCACCAGACTTCTGCACAACACAACTGATGGTCCCAAACCCATTTATAAGGCAAGAAATCCCACTTATTAAACCTGACAGGGCACACCTGTGAAGTGAAAACCATTTCCGGTGACTACTTCTTAAAGCTCATCAAGAGATTGACAAGAGTGTGCAAAGCAGTCATCAAAGCAAAAGGTGGCTACTTTGAAGAACCTAGTATATAAGACATATTTTCAGCTGTTTCACACTTTTTTGTTAAGTATATAATTCCACATGTGTTAATTGATAGTTTTGATGCCTTCAGTGTGAATGTACAATTTTCATAGTCATGAAAATACAGAAAAATCTTTAAATGAGAAGGTGTGTCCAAACTTTTGGTCTGTACTGTATTTGTGTATGAACAGTCAGTGAGACACTCACGATGCTTTTTTTTATGGAAAAAAGGCAAAAAAGTGGATAATACAGAGATTTGAACCATGGAACTGCAAAACCACAGTTCTGGTTATCTGGCCTACACAAGACTCTTTTAAACAGATATGCTTGAGTCTGAACAGTCAGCGAGACACTCAAATCTTTTTTTTTATGCAAAAAGGTGGATTAGACCTAGATTTGAACTATGGAAGAGGAAAACCACAGTTCTAGTTATCTGGCCTACACCATAATCTTTTAAACAGATATATTTGTGTCTGAACAGTCAGCGAGATACTCAAAATGTTTTTTTTATGGAAAAAAGGCAAAAATAGTGGATAATACAGAGATTTGAACAATGGAACTGCAAAACCACAGTTCTAGTTATCTGGCCTACACCAGAATCTTTTCAACAGATATATTTGTGTCTGAACAGTCAGCGAGACACTCAAAATTTTATTTTTTATGGAAAAAAGGCAAAAAAGTGGGTAATACAGAGATTTGATCCGTGGAACTGCAAAACTACAGTTCTAGTTAACTGGCCTACACCATACTCTTTTTAACAGACATATTTGTATCTGAGCAGTCAGCGAGACACTCAAAATGTTTTTTTTTATTTAAAAAAGGCAAAAAAGTGGATAGTACAGAGATTTGAACCGTGGAACGGCAAAACCACAGTTTTAGTTATCTGGCCTACACCAGAATCTTATAAACAGATATATTTGTGTCTGAACAGTCAGCGAGACACTCAAAATGTTATTTTTTATGGAAAAAAGGCAAAAAGGTAGATAATACAGTGATTTGATCCGTGGAACTGCAAAACCACAGTTCTAGTTGTCTGGCCGAAACCAGACTCTTTTAAACAGATATATTTGTGTCTGAACAGTCAGCGAGATACTCAAAATGTTTTTTTTTATGGAAAAAAACAAAAAAAGTGGATAAAACAGAGATTTGAACCATGTAACTGCAAAACCACAGTTCTAGTTGTCTGGCCGAAGCCAGACTCTTTTAAACAGATATATTTGTGTCTGAACAGTCAGCGAGACACTCAAAATGTTTTTTTTATTCAAAAAGGTGGATTACACCAAGGTTTGAACCGTGGAAGAGGAAAACCACCGTTCTAGTTATCTGGCCTACACCAGAATCCTTTAAACAGATATATTTGTTTCTGCACAGTCAGCAAGACTCTCAAAATGTCTTTTTTATGCAAAAAGGTGGATTAGACCTAGATTTGAAACGTGGAAGAGGAAAACCACAGTTCTAGTTATCTGGCCTACAATAGAATCTTTTAAACAGATATATTTGTGTCTGAACAGTCAGCGAGATACTCAAAATGTTTTTTTTTTTATGGAAAATAGGCAAAACAGTGGATAATACAGTGATTTGAACCATGGAACTGCAAGACCACAGTTCTAGTTATCTGGCCTACACCAGACTCTTTTAAACCGATAAATTTGTGTCTGAAAAGTCAGAGAGACACTCAAAATGTTTTTTTTTTATGGAAAAAGGCAAAAAAGTGGATAATACAGAGATTTGATCCGTGAAACTGCAAAACCACAGTTCTAGTTATCTGGCCGAAACCAGACACTGTTAAACAGATACATTTGTGTATGAACAGTCAGCGAGACACTCAAAATGTTTTTTTTTTATGGAAAAAAGGCAAAAAAGTGGATAATACAGAGATTTGAACCGTGGAACTGCAAAACCACAGTTCTAGTTATCTGGCCTACACAACACTCTTTTAAACAGATATGCTTGTGTCTGAACAGTCAGCGAGACACCCAAATCTTTTTTTTTATGCAAAAAGGTGGATTAGACCTAGATTTGAACCATGGAAGAGGATAACCACTGTTCTAGTTATCTGGCCTACACCATAATCTTTTAAACAGATATATTTGTGTCTGAACAGTCATCGAGACACTCAAAATGTTTTTTCTATGCAAAAAGGTGGATTACACCAAGATTTGAACCGTGGAAGAGGAAAACCACAGTTCTAGTTATCTGGCCTACACCAGAATCCTTTAAACAGATATATTTGTGTCTGAACAGTCAGTGAGACTCTCAAAATGTTTTTTTTTTTATGGAAAAAAGACAAAAAAGTGGATAATACAGAGATTTGAACCGTGGAACTGCAAAACCACAGTTCTAGTTATCTGGCCTACACCAGACTCTTTTAAACAGATATATTTGTGTCTGAACAGTCAGCGAGACACTCAAAATGTTTTTTTGATGCAAAAAGGTGGATTAGACCTAGATTTGAACCGTGGAAGAGGAAAACCACAGTTCTAGTTATCTGGCCTACACCAGAATCTTTTATACAAAGATATTTGTGTCTGAACAGTCAACGAGATCCTCAAATTTTTTTTTTTTATGGAATAAAGGCAAAAAAGTGGATAATACAGAGATTTGAACCATGGAACTGCAAAACCACAGTTCTAGTTATCTGGCCGAAACCAGACTCTTTTAAACAGATATATTTGTGTCTGAACAGTCAGCGAGACACTCAAAATGTTTTTTTTATGCAAAATGGTGGATTACACCAAGATTTGAACCATGGAAGAGGAAAACCACAGTTCTAGTTATCTGGCCTACACTAGAATCTTTTAAAAATATATGTTTGTGTCTGAACAGTCAGCAAGATACTCAAAATGTTTTTTTTTTTCGTGGAAAATAGGCAAAACAGTGGATAATGCAGAGATTTGAACCGTGGAACTGCAAAACCACAGTTCTAGTTATCTGGCCTACACCAGACTCTTTCAAACAGGTAAATTTGTGTCTGAAAAGTCAGTGAGGCACTCAAAATAATTTTTTTTTTTATGGAAAAAGGCAAAAAAGTGGTTAATACAGACATTTGATGCGTGAAACAGTAAAACCACAGTTCTAGCTATCTGGCCGAAACCAGACTCTTTTAAACAGATATATTTGTGTCTGAACAGTCAGCGAGACACTTAAAATGTTTTTTTGTATGGAAAAAAGGCAAAAAAGTGGATAATAGAGAGATTTGAACCGTGGAACTGCCAAACCGCAGTTCTAGTTATCTTGAAGAAACCAGACACTTTTAAACAGATATATTTGTGTCTGAACAGTCAGCGAGACACTCAAAAAAAATTTTTTATGCAAAAAGGTGGATAAGACCTAAATTTGAACTGTGGAATAGGAAAACCACAGTTCTAGTTATCTGGCCTACTCCAGAATCTTTTAAACAGATATATTTGTGTCTGAACAGTCAGCGAGATACTCAAAATGTTTTTTTATGGAAAAAATGAAAAAAAGTGGATAATACAGAGATTTGAACCGTGGAACTGCAAAACCACAGTTCTAGTTATCTTGCCAAAACCAGACTCTTTTAAACAGATATATTTATGTCTGAACAATCAGCGAGACACTCAAAATGTTTTTTCTATGCAAAAAGGTGGATTACACCAAGATTTGTACCGTGGAAGAGAAAAACCACAGTTCTAGTTATCTGGCCTACACCAGAATCCTTTAAACAGATATATTTGTGTCTGAACAGTCAGCGAGACTCTCAAAATGTTTTTTTTATGGAAAAAGGCAAAAAAGTGGATAATACAGAGATTTGAACCATGGAACTGCAAAACCACAGTTCTAGTTATCTGGCCTACACCAGACTCTTTTAAACAGATATATTTGTGTCTGAACAGTCAACGAGACACTCAAAATGTTTTTTTATGCAAAAA
Source organism: Phyllobates terribilis (assembly GCF_046119375.1). Taxonomy (NCBI): domain Eukaryota; kingdom Metazoa; phylum Chordata; class Amphibia; order Anura; family Dendrobatidae; genus Phyllobates; species Phyllobates terribilis. Next base: position 1,205,152,486 of record NW_027362761.1, on the reverse strand, counting down.
GGTGGATTAGACCTAGATTTGAACAGTGGAAGAGGAAAACAACAGTTCTAGTTATCTGGCCTACACCAGAATCTTTTATACAGATATATTTGTGTCTGAACAGTCAAAGAGATACTCAAATTTTTTTTTTTTATGGAATAAAGGCAAAAAAAGTGGATAATACGGAGATTTGAACCATAGAACTGCAAAACCACAGTTCTAGTTATCTGGCCGAAACCAGACTCTTTTAAACAGATATATTTGTGTCTGAACAGTCAGCGAGACACTAAAAATGTTTTTTTTATGCAAAATGGTGGAATACACCAAGATTTGAACCATGGAAGAGGAAAACCACAGTTCTAGTTATCTGACCTACACTAGAATCTTTTAAAAATATATATTTGTGTCTGAACAGTCAGCAAGATACTCAAAATGTTTTTCTTTTCATGGAAAATAGGCAAAACAGTGGATAATACAGAGATTTGAACCGTGGAACTGCAAAACCACAGTTCTAGTTATCTGGCCTACACCAGACTCTTTCAAACAGGTAAATTTGTGTCTGAAAAGTCAGTGAGACACTCAAAATGTTTTTTTTTTATGGAAAAAGGCAAAAAAGTGGTTAATACAGACATTTGATGCGTGAAACAGCAAAACCACAGTTCTAGCTATCTGGCCGAAACCAGACTCTTTTAAACAGATATATTTGTGTCTGAACAGTCAGCGAGACACTTAAAATGTTTTTTTGTATGGAAAAAAGGCAAAAAAGTGGATAATAGAGAGATTTGAACCGTGGAACTGCAAAACCACAGTTCTAGTTATCTGGAAGAAACCAGACACTTTTAAACAGATATATTTGTGTCTGAACAGTCAGCGAGACACTCAAAAAAAATTTTTTATGCAAAAATGTGGATAAGACCTAAATTTGAACTGTGGAATAGGAAAACCACAGTTCTAGTTATCTGGCCTATTCCAGAATCTTTTAAACAGATATATTTGTGTCTGAACAGTCAGCGAGATACTCAAAATGTTTTTTTTATGGAAAAAAGGCAAAAAAAGTGGATAATACAGAGATTTGAACCGTGGAACTGCAAAACCACAGTTCTAGTTATCTGACCTACACCAGAATCTTTTAAACAGATATATTTGTGTCTGAACAGTCAGCGAGACACTCAAAATGTTTTTTTTTTATGGAAAAAAGGAAAAAAAGTGGATAATACAGAGATTTGATCCGTGGAACTGCAAAACCACAGTTCTAGTTATCTGGCCGAAACCAGACTCTTTTAAACAGATATATTTATGTCTGAACAGTCAGCGAGACACTCAAAATGTTTTTTCTATGCAAAAAGGTGGATTACACCAAGATTTGTACCGTGGAAGAGAAAAACCACAGTTCTAGTTATCTGGCCTACACCAGAATCCTTTAAACAGATATATTTGTGTCTGCACTGTCAGCGAGACACTCAAAATGTTTTTTTTTTTATGGAAAAAAGGCAAAAAGTGGACAATACAGAGATTTGAACCATGGAACTGCAAAACCACAGTTCTAGTTTTCTGGCCTACAACAGAATCCTTCAAACAGATATATTTGTGTCTGCACTGTCAGCGAGACACTCAAAATGTTTTTTTTTTCATGGAAAAAAGGCAAAAAGTGGATAATACAGAGATTTGAACCATGGAACTGCAAAACCAAAGTTCTAGTTATCTGGCCTACAACTGAATCCTTCAAACAGATATATTTGTGTCTGCACTGTCAGCGAGACACTCAAAATGTTTTTTTTTTTATGGAAAAAAGGCAAAAAGTGGACAATACAGAGATTTGAACCATGGAACTGCAAAACCACAGTTCTAGTTATCTGGCCTACACCAGACTCATTTAAACAGATATATTTGTGTCTGAATGTAATGTTCCTAAATGCTTATGCTGTCATTCCATTGATAGCGGAGCTAAAACATTCGTCTCTGTGGTTACTGGGAAGATATATCCCATCTGCTTTAGACTTACATGTCAGTCCTCATATGTGATATATCTGCTCCAGTGTACCTACGGCCTGCAATACATTGGCCGCACCATCCAGGAAATGCACTCCAGACTAAATAAACATCGCCAAAATATTAGAAATGGCTTTCCCTTAGGTTTCTAATCATTTTTTTAAAGAACATCAGAAAAATCCTAATAATCTGAAACTAACTATCATTGATCATATAGTTGATACACATCATGATAGATTAAATCGCCTTATTATTACACGTGAAAATTATTGGATTTTCAAAATGGGAACTTTGTCTCCTGAGGGTTTGAATCTTAATATAGAAAAGACAGCTTTTTAAATAATTGTTTTTATGTTTTAGCAATTTTACTATATTTTTTACAAAAAAGTTTTTGTTTCTTTTTGTTATATTTTCTTATTTGTAATGATAGAAACAGCAGGGGAGCTTTTGGTTCCTCTCCTACCCCTTTTCCCCTACCTATTTCTGATGATTGTAATTTTATATTAACATTTTGTTCCATGTTGTATGTAATTTTTTATAATATAAAATATAGGGTGTTAAATAACAATATATCCCATTAAGTATTATGATTATAGGATTCGCAAGTTTTTATATTGCGAACCCTATTTATGAGAACCCCATTTGTTTCATTAGGTACTAATTTATAAAAACCCTGTTTACTCTATCGGGCATAAATGAACTAAAGGGGTTAATATAGAGGTATCACTCTGTATTTGGGTCCGACCCTCTGAAGCAATTGTGTACCTGGTCAAATGTATATAAGGATCATTTGCTTGCTGTTTGTCACACCTGATGAAGGTGGCCTTGTCCACCGAAACGCGTTGTGTGTGTTAATAAACTAGTCATTTTAATTTAATTTTTGCCCTGTTATTGGCGCTCTGATACCGATATTCACATTCACTGATTGTCTTTTCCCCTTGGTTTGGGGTGCAGTAGAGCTGCCTTCATTTACCTGTTCATCCACCTGTGGGATGAAGATAACTAAGTAGTTACTACCCTGGTTTCCAAGCTGCGCTGCCCTAACCCCTCCGGAACGCTGAGTGTTGGTGAAGCTGGGAGTCCATCTCGGCGGTAAGCGAAACTAACCTGGTCGCGTGGCCCACCACCGCGAGAGCAGGAGTTGTGAGCGACGCTGAAAGCAGATGACAGCCACGAATGGAGCGGAGCTTGTGGAGCTTTACACTGGGGTGCACAACTCCATAAGGTTAGTAGCCATTCCCACACCCCCTACTAATTGCATTACTGAGTCACCCATTGCGCCCTGTTCTCTTTTTTTTTTACTTACAGTTGTACTGGCAACTTCCTTTGTGTTGGTGTTACATGGAGCGGTTGCCTGCCTTCTGTCTGCAGCCACCACACTGCTTCTTCCTGTCCATTGGGGTGCTCTGCCTCCCTCCTCCTGTGTGCTGCTGTCCTCGCTCTGCATGTCCTCCTGCCAGGTTGGATCATTTACTATATCATCCATCACCTCGTCTTCCACTTCCACCCTGGTCCTCCTCCTGACTTTCTGGCAATTGTGTCTCATCATCGTCCACCTCTTGTGACACTTTTCCACCGTCGCCTTCATGTAACCGTGTCTGCTCAAATTTTTGGACATCGCTATATGCAATCTCCTCTTGCCCTGCTTCAAGTAGACCGTATGAGAGTCCCGAATCTATAAATGGAAAAGTGAACAGCTCTTCAGAGTGTCCAAGTGTGGGATCAGTTGTCTCATGGCACTCGGTATGATGGGAGAAAGGAGGATCAGAGTGAGGAATATACGGTCCAGACTTACGGCTACTGAGACTTGACCGTGTGGAAGCCAGGGTGGTGGTGGTGGTGGCAAAGTGACTGGAATCATTATGCACTATTCAACCAACAACCTTTTGACACTGCTCTGGGTTCAATAGTGGTGTGCTGCTGTCCCTTAGGAATTAGGACAGGAAGGTCTGGCGAGAAGATGTGGGTGTTTGTTGTGGCACAATTTCATCTTGCCCATGGCCTCGTCCTCGTCCTCTGCATGCACCATCATGTCCAGTTCCCCATCCCTTACCATGCACATTGCCCATTTTAAATGGAGGACAATATCTTCCATGCTCTCTACAAACGGCTGAATTTGGAGCGAAGTTACATGAGATCCGTGTGACGGAGAAACTACAGTTTTAAATACCTGGCCTGTAGGTAACTATTCTGAACAGCAAACCGGTGTCAAAAACTTCGCTGACACACTGAAACAAATTTTTAATGGAGGCTAGAAATGGCAGTATTTTCTGAAAATGTATATGTGATCCGTGTGACGGAGAACCACAGTTTTAAATACCTGGCCTGTAGGTATCTATTTTGAACAGCAAACAGGTGTCAAAAACTTCACTGACACATTGAAACTAATTTTTAATAGAGGCTAGAAATGGAAGTATTTTCTGAAAACGTTTATGTGATCATGTGATGGACAAACCACAGTTTTAAATAGCTGGATTTTTAGCACTTTAATATGGAAAGGACCTGGCTGTATTCTGCAGTGCCAACAAGCTAATGGCGCAGAAAAACGATGTTCTCTGGATTGCTTTTAAGCAAATAATGAGGATTAAGAATAGAGATGAGCGTTGTTCTACTCGAACTGTTCGCCAATCTCAAATTCGAGCTGTTTTGGGCGGTGTTCGAGCCGTTCGGCGAACACGAACAATTTGAGAAAAATTCGGCTGCTCGAGGTTATGTTCGATAACTGTTCGTGCACCAAAATCATAACTGGATTTTTTCTCAGTAATGATGAAAATTAATGTTAATACGCAGTTTGAGTGTACAGCGGGGTGGGGGGAGGGACAGGGGATGGATCTCTGCAGGAACAATGAAGATCTCCATTTTTTTTTCTCTTTCCCGCATTTACAGTGGGGAGGTGCAATCTGTCAGCCTATCAGCAGCGCACACACGGAGCGAAGTGCTTTATTTCACACAAGCAAGGGCATGTGTCATTGGCAGTGTATGTCACATGTCCTTGCCCTATAAGACCAAGCCATTTTCCCCGTCGCCACCATTTTCTCACTGCTGCAGCTGCGTGTTAGATGGCACCGCTGTTGCTGTGTGCGCTATACCTTGTTAATTTCAAGCCAATTTTCGCACAAATATACAGATAGCTTGGGAGTAGGGAATAGTTGTGATTGCAGTCCTTTTAAGGACTAGGTTACAGCATTTCCTACGACTTTTATCAGGCAGGTCTGTGCTCTTAAATAGATAGGTTGTGGGAGTAAAGACTAATTGTAATTGGAGTCCTTTTCAGGACTAGGTTACATCAGTTCCTATCAGTTTTTGCCAGGCAGGTCTGTGCCAGTGCTGTGCAAGTTTTTTTCACAGCATTTGGCTGAATCTAGCAAAGCTAATCCTTTTTGGCCTATTGCAGAGTGTGTTAGTCAGTGGAGTAGCCTATCTGTGTTGCAAGATATACCACCTGTGTATAGAATACCAATTTTTTTACTGCACCTAGTGAAGTAAAATCTTTTGGGCATAGCATCATTCTATTAGTCCATCTATACTGACCTCCATCAGGTTGCAAACTGAATCTAATTTTTTTCTGCATCTAGCTCTGAAAAAATATTTGGCCTTCTAGCAGTGTGTGGGACTTGTTCTATTAGTCCACCTATACTGACCTCCATCAGGTTGCAAACTGAATATATTTTTTTCTGCATCTACCTCTGAAAAAATATTGGGCTTCTAGCTGTGTGTGGGACTTGTTGTATTAGTCCATCTATACTGACCTCCATCAGGTTGCAAACTGAATATATTTGTTTCTGCATCTACCTATGAAAAAATATTGGGCTTCTAGCTGTGTGTGGGTCTTGTTCTATTAATCCATCTATACTGACCTCCATCAGGTTGCAAACTGAATATAATTTTTTTCTGCATCTAGCTCTGAAAAAATATTTGGCCTTCTAGTAGTGTGTCGGACTTTCTCTATTAGTCCATCTATACTGACCTCCATCAGGTTGCAAATTAAAAATAATTTTTATCTGCATCTACAGTACCTCTGAAAAAATATTTGGCCTTCTAGTAGTGTGTGGGACTTTCTCTGTTAGTCCATCTATACTGACCTCCATCAGGTTGCAAACTGAATATATTTTTTTCTGCATCTACCTCTGAAAAAATATTGGGCTTCTAGCTGTGTGTGGGTCTTGTTCTATTAATCCATCTATACAGACCTCCATCAGGTTGCAAACTGAATATAATTTTTTTCTGCATCTACCTCTGAAAAAATATTGGGCTTCTAGCTGTGTGTGGGACTTGTTGTATTAGTCCATCTATACAGACCTCCATCAGGTTGCAAACTGAATATATTTTTTTCTGCATCTACCTCTGAAAAAATATTGGGCTTCTAGCTGTGTGCGGGACTTGTTGTATTAGTCCATCTATACTGACCTCCATCAGTTTGCAAACTGAATATATTTTTTTCTGCATCTACCTCTGAAAAAATATTGGGCTTCTAGCTGTGTGTGGGTCTTGTTCTATTAATCCATCTATACAGACCTCCATCAGGTTGCAAACTGAATATAATTTTTTTCTGCATCTACCTCTGAAAAAATATTGGGCTTCTAGCTGTGTGTGGGTCTTGTTCTATTAATCCATCTATACTGACCTCCATCAGGTTGCAAACTGGATATAATTTTTTTCTGCATCTAGCTCTGAAAAAATATTTGGCCTTCTAGTAGTGTGTCGGACTTTCTCTATTAGTCCATATATACTGACCTCCATCAGGTTGCAAATTAAAAATAATTTTTATCTGCATCTACAGTACCTCTGCAAAAATATTGGGCTTCTAGCTGTGTGTGGGACTTGTTCTATTAATCCATCTATACTGACCTCCATCAGGTTGCAAACTGAATATATTTTTTTCTGCATCTACCTCTGAAAAAATATTGGGCTTCTAGCTGTGTGTGGGACTTGTTGTATTAGTCCATCTATACTGACCTCCATCAGGTTGCAAATTGAATATAATTTTTTTCTGCATCTAACCCAGCCAATAGTTTTGGCCTAATACCACAGTTTGGCCACTCAGCTCTGCTCGGTTACCATCCATTGTTTTTTTGTGCAAACAACTCCAGAGTTGTGAATTAGTTAACCACCAAAATGAGTGGAAAATGGCCTGCTGCTGGTGGAAAGGGGAATAGGCGTGTTGGGAAGGGGAAAAAAGGTTGTGTCCGTGGGGTAGGTGTTAAAGCAACAGTAACATCTGCAGAAGAAAGACCATCTTCCAGCCAAACTAAAATATCTACTTCTTTTAGCGGACAATGTGATAAGATCCCTTTCTTACGGCCACGCCAATCGCTACAAATTCCAGATGAGGCACAAAAACAGCAGGTGCTTCAACGGATATCAAGTGCTCCTTTAAGTGGGCTCTCCTCCACATCAACTTCAACATCACAAATACTCCAGTCCTCAAAGGTGTCACCCAAATCGCACTTGCTTCCTCACAGCTCCCAAATCTCCAGCTGCCCGTCTGAGTATGAGGTAGAACAGATGGTTGAGTCTGCAGAGCTGTTTACTCATACTATAGCCTGGGAATCAGAGGTCGACTCCAGCGCTTCTGTGAATCCAGACGAGGAAATGATCTGCACTGATGCCCAGAATCTTTATGAGTCGGATCCAGGACCAGACGCAGAAGGTTCTGACCATAATGTAGACCCTCATTCCCAAACTGTAACTCCTGTTGGTGGAGACAATGAGGAAGACGATGATAAGACTCAAATACCTGATTTTAGCGACAACTTTAGTTTTTTGTCAGGGCAGGAACAGGTTGGCTCTGAGGACGACGGGTGTGATAACACACAGGGTGATGATGATGAGGTTGGAGATCCCACTTACTGTCAGCCCACAGTCAGCCAAGAGATGAGGTCAGCAGAGGAGGTGGAGGAATATGCTAGTGACGACGAGGTCAGGTTGCGCCTTCCTGGACAGAGACGTAGTACTGGAAGCACGTCAACAACTGCATCCTCAAACACAACTCTGCCTCTCACTACAAGTCGTGGTGGCTCTTCAGGTCGCATGGGTGCTAAGCCTTGCATAGCCTGGGCATTTTTTCAGATCGATAAAGATGACCCAACTCGTGTTATCTGTAACATTTGTCAGCAAAAGATAAGTAGAGGCCAAAAAATACATAGTTTGAGTACTTCATGCATGAACCGGCACATGGACATGAAGCATAAGTTGCAGTGGGAAGCTCAGTGTGCTACAATGCGGCCTAGCCGGCCGGGCCAACCGCCGTCTGCCATATCTTGTGCATCCGCGGCCTCTTCATCCTCTGTGACTGGGGGGACAGCAGTCACACCTGTTTTGGGGCGCAGACCTGCCACCTCTTTACCCGCAACAGCCAGCGTGATTGGCAGGTCATCATTTTCTTTGGAGGTGGTAACACCAGCTGGTGTTGAGCGCTGTGCGACATCGATAGCACCACCTTTGGATCAAGGCAACCTAACATGTCCGCCTGCATCCTCCTCACAGACCGGCAGTTTGCCGGGGACACCCTTATCAACCCCGTCTAAGCACAATAGCCAGCCCTCGGTCCCTCAGATGTGGACAAGTAAAAGACCATTTCCTCCTAGCCATGAGAAAGCTAAGAGGTTGAATTTCACCATCTGCAAGCTCTTGGCTACAGAAATGCTGCCTTTCCGCCTGGTGGATACAGAGGATTTTCGAGACCTTATGTCCGTCGCAGTGCCCCAGTACCAGATGCCCAGTCGGCACTACTTCTCAAAGAAAGGTGTGCCTGCGCTCCACCAGCATGTCGCACACAACATCACCGCTTCTTTGAGAAACTCTGTGTGTGACAGGGTGCATTTCACCACAGACACTTGGACGAGTAGGCATGGACAGGGGCGTTACATGTCGCTGACTGGGCACTGGGTAACTATGGTGACAGCAGGACAAGGGGCTGCTGTCCAAGTCTTGCCGTCCCCACGAGTTGTGCGTCAATCCTCTTTATGTCAAAGTTCCTCCACTGCTTCTGCCTCCTCAACCTCCTCTCGGTCTTCCACCTGCACCCAAAGCCTGTCTGGTCATGCCACAAGCTTTCAAACAGCGCAGAAGGGATCCTGCACACCTCCTTACTATGCTGGCAGTAGGGCTCAACGTCATCAGGCGGTTTTTACTTTGAAATGTCTGGGAAATGTGAGTCACACAGCTGAGGAGTTGTGGTCAGCTCTGGAGAACCAATTTCATGAATGGCTGTCTCCACTGGACCTGAAACCAGGGAAGGCCGTGTGCGACAATGCTGCAAACCTGGGTGCGGCCCTTCGCCGGGGCAATGTCACACACGTGCCGTGTATGGCTCACGTGTTGAACCTGGTTGTCCAGCAATTTTTAGCCCACTATCCCAGACTAGATGGCCTTCTGCAGAGGGCACGGTCACTGTGTGCTCACTTCCGCCGTTCGCATCCCGCAGCTCAGCGACTTACATCTCTACAGAAGTCGTTGGGCCTGCCACTTCACCGGCTAAAATGCGATGTGCCTACCCGGTGGAATTCAACTCTGCACATGTTGCAGCGACTGTGGCAGCACCGACAAGCCCTGGTGCAATACGTTCTGACGTATAGCCTAGGCCAACGAGATCCAGAGGTGGGGCAAATCACGCTGCAGGAGTGGTCTCAGATCAGGGACCTATGCACCCTTCTGCACAGTTTTGAAATGGCGACGAAGATGTTTAGTGCTGACGATGCCATTATCAGCATGACTATTCCGTTGATTTACATGCTGGAGCACATGTTAAACAGAATTCGGAGTCAGGTGGTGGCACAAGAGGAGGTGGAGGAAGTAGAGGAGGAGGAGTTGTATGCGGAAGGGCTAACATCTGCAAGGTCCAGACGGTCGGCAGCACCAAGGCGGCAGGCATGTGAGGGTGGGGGAGATGGTTTTACCAGGGCGCATGGTAGCAGCCAAACTAGTGAGGAAGGTGCAGGAGCCCAAGAAGAAGTGGAGGACGAACTGATGGAAGACTCATCAGATGAGGGAGACCTTGATCACATTTCTGTTGTGCGAGGTTGGGGGGAGAGGACAGAGGAAGGAAGCATGATTGTTACCTCGCCACCAACACAACAGGGACTTGGTGCTCCTGGATGCGCAACACACATGAGTGCCTTCTTGCTGCACTACCTGCAACATGACCCTCGAATTGTGAGAATTAGAAATAATCCTGACTACTGGGTTGCCACACTGTTAGATCCCCGGTACAAAAGTAAATTTGCCGAAATTATTCCTGCCATAGAAAGGGATGCACGCATGCAGGAGTATCAGCAGAGACTGTTGCAGAATCTTACATGTGCTTTTCCACAAAACACCAGTGGTGCACGTAGTGAAACTCTCAGTTCCAACTTGCCAACCGTGGGACCGTCAAGTGTTCAGTAGAGATGAGCGTTGTTCTACTCGAACTGTTCGCCAATCTCAAATTCGAGCTGTTTTGGGCGGTGTTCGAGCCGGTCGGCGAACACGAACAATTTGAGAAAAATTCGGCTCTTCGAGGTTATGTTCGATAACTGTTCGTGCACCAAAATCATAACTGGATTTTTTCTCAGTAATGATGAAAATTAATGTTAATACGCAGTTTGAGTGTACAGCGGGGCGGGGGGAGGGGCAGGGGATGGATCTCTGCAGGAACAATGAAGATCTCCATTTTTTTTTCTCTTTCCCGCATTTGCAGTGGGGAGGTGCAATCTGTCAGCCTATCAGGAGCGCACACACGGAGCGAAGTGCTTTTTTTCACACAAGCAAGGGCATGTGTGATTGGCAGTGTATGTCACATGTCCTTGCCCTATAAGACCAAGCCATTTTCCCCGTCGCCACCATTTTCTCACTGCTGCAGCTGCATGTTAGACGGCACCGCTGTTGCTGTGTGCGCTATACCTTGTTAATTTCAAGCCAATTTTCGCACAAATAAACAGATAGCTTGGGAGTAGGGAATAGTTGTGATTGCAGTCCTTTTAAGGACTAGGTTACAGCATTTCCTACGACTTTTATCAGGCAGGTCTGTGCTCTTAAATAGATAGATTGTGGGAGTAAAGACTAATTGTAATTGGAGTCCTTTTCAGGACTAGGTTACATCAGTTCCTATCAGTTTTTGCCAGGCAGGTCTGTGCCAGTGCTGTGCAAGTTTTTTTCACAGCATTTGGCTCAATCTAGCAAAGCTAATGCTTTTTGGCCTATTGCAGAGTGTGTTAGTCAGTGGAGTAGCCTATCTGTGTTGCAAGATATACCACCTGTGTATAGAATACCAATTTTTTTACTGCACCTAGTGAAGTAAAATCTTTTGGGCATAGCATCATTCTATTAGTCCATCTATACTGACCTCCATCAGGTTGCAAACTGAATATAATTTTTTTCTGCATCTAGCTCTGAAAAAATATTTGGGCTTCTAGCAGTGTGTGGGACTTGGTCTATTAGTCCATCTATACTGACCTCCATCAGGTTGCAAATTAAAAATAATTTTTTTCTTCATTTAGCTCTGAAAAAATATTTGGGCTTCTAGCAGTGTGTGGGACTTGTTCTATTAGTCCTTCTATACTGACCTCCAGCAGGTTGCAAATTGAATATAATTTTTTTCTGCATCTAGCTCTGAAAAAATATTTGGGCTTCTAGCGGTGTGTGGGACTTGGTCTATTAGTCCATCTATACTGACCTCCATCAGGTTGCAAATTAAAAATATTTTTTTTCTGCATCTAGCTCTGAAAAAGTATTTGGGCTTCTAGCAGTGTGTGGGACTTGGTCTATTAGTCCATCTATACTGACCTCCATCAGGTTGCAAATTAAAAATAATTTTTTTCTTCATTTATCTCTGAAAAAATATTTGGGCTTCTAGCAGCGTGTGGGACTTGTTCTATTAGTCCATCTATACTGACCTCCATCAGGTTGCAAATTAAAAATATTTTTTTTCTGCATCTAGCTCTGAAAAAATATTTGGGCTTCTAGCAGTGTGTGGGACTTGGTCTATTAGTCCATCTATACTGACCTCCATCAGGTTGCAAATTAAAAATAATTTTTTTCTGCATCTAGCTCTGAAAAAATATTTGGGCTTCTAGCAGTGTGTGGGACTTGGTCTATTAGTCCATCTATACTGACCTCCATCAGGTTGCAAATTAAAAATATTTTTTTTCTGCATCTAGCTCTGAAAAAATATTTGGGCTTCTAGCAGTGTGTGGGACTTGGTCTATTAGTCCATCTATACTGACCTCCATCAGGTTGCAAATTAAAAATAATTTTTTTCTTCATTTAGCTCTGAAAAAATATTTGGGCTTCTAGCAGTGTGTGGGACTTGTTCTATTAGTCCTTCTATACTGACCTCCAGCAGGTTGAAATTGAATATAATTTTTTTCTGCATTTAGCTCTGAAAAAATATTTGGGCTTCTAGCGGTGTGTGGGACTTGGTCTATTAGTCCATCTATACTGACCTCCATCAGGTTGCAAATTAAAAATAATTTTTTTCTGCATCTAGCTCTGAAAAAATATTTGGGCTTCTAGCGGTGTGTGGGACTTGGTCTATTAGTCCATCTATACTGACCTCCATCAGGTTGCAAATTAAAAATAATTTTTTTCTGCATCTAGCTCTGAAAAAATATTTGGGCTTCTAGCAGTGTGTGGGACTTGGTCTATTAGTCCATCTATACTGACCTCCATCAGGTTGCAAATTGAATAAAAAAATTTTCTGCATCTAGCTCTGAAAAAATATTTGGGCTTCTAGCGGTGTGTGGGACTTGGTCTATTAGTCCATCTATACTGACCTCCATCAGGTTGCAAATTAAAAATAATTTTTTTCTGCATCTAACCCAGCCAATAGTTTTGGCCTAATACCACAGTTTGGCCACTCAGCTCTGCTCGGTTACCATCCATTGTTTTTTTGTGCAAACAACTCCAGAGTTGTGAATTAGTTAACCACCAAAATGAGTGGAAAAAGGCCTGCTGCTGGTGGAAAGGGGAATAGGCGTGTTGGGAAGGGGAAAAAAGGTTGTGTCCGTGGGGTAGGTGCAGAAGAAAGACCATCTTCCAGCCAAACTAAAATGTCTACTTCTTTTAGCGGACAATGTGATAAGATCCCTTTCTTACGGCCACGCCAATCGCTACAAATTCCAGATGAGGCACAAAAACAGCAGGTGCTTCAACGGATATCAAGTGCTCCTTTAAGTGGGCTCTCCTCCACATCAACTTCAACATCACAAATACTCCAGTCCTCAAAGGTGCCACCCAAATCGCACTTGCTTCCTCACAGCTCCCAAATCTCCAGCTGCCCGTCTGAGTATGAGGTAGAACAGATGGTTGAGTCTGCAGAGCTGTTTACTCATACTATAGCCTGGGAATCAGAGGTCGACTCCAGCGCTTCTGTGAATCCAGACGAGGAAATGATCTGCACTGATGCCCAGAATCTTTATGAGTCGGATCCAGGACCAGACGCAGAAGGTTCTGACCATAATGTAGACCCTCATTCCCAAACTGTAACTCCTGTTGGTGGAGACAATGAGGAAGATGATGATAAGACTCAAATACCTGATTGGAGCGACAACTTTAGTTTTTTGTCAGGGCAGGAACAGGTTGGCTCTGAGGACGACGGGTGTGATAACGCACAGGGTGATGATGATGAGGTCGGAGATCCCACTTACTGTCAACCCACAGTCAGCCAAGAGATGAGGTCAGCAGAGGAGGTGGAGGAAGATGCTAGTGACGACGAGGTCAGGTTGCGCCTTCCTGGACAGAGACGTAGTACTGGAAGCACGTCAACAACTGCATCCTCAAACACAACTCTGCCTCTCACCACAAGTCGTGGTGGCTCTTCAGGTCGCATGGGTGCTAAGCCTTGCATAGCCTGGGCATTTTTTCAGATCGATAAAGATGACCCAACTCGTGTTATCTGTAACATTTGTCAGCAAAAGCTAAGTAGAGGCCAAAAAATACATAGTTTGAGTACTTCATGCATGAACCGGCACATGGACATGAAGCATAAGTTGCAGTGGGAAGCTCAGTGTGCTACAATGCGGTCTAGCCGGCCGGGCCAACCACCGTCTGCCATATCTTGTGCATTCGCGGCCTCTTCATCCTCTGTGACTGGGGGGACAGCAGTCACACCTGTTTTGGGGCGCAGACCTGCCACCTCTTTACCCGCAACAGCCAGCGTGATTGGCAGGTCATCATTTTCTTTGGAGGTGGTAACACCAGCTGGTCTTGAGCGCTGTCCGACATCGATAGCACCACCTTTGGATCAAGGCAACCTAACATGTCCGCCTGCATCTTCCTCACATACCGGCAGTTTGCCGGGGACACCCTTATCAACCCCGTCTAAGCACAATAGCCAGCCCTCGGTCCCTCAGATGTGGACAAGTAAAAGACCATTTCCTCCTAGCCATGAGAAAGCTAAGAGGTTGAATTTCACCATCTGCAAGCTCTTGGCTACAGAAATGCTGCCTTTCCGCCTGGTGGACACAGAGGATTTTCGAGACCTTATGTCCGTCGCAGTGCCCCAGTACCAGATGCCCAGTCGGCACTACTTCTCAAAGAAAGGTGTGCCTGCGCTCCACCAGCATGTCGCACACAACATCACCGCTTCTTTGAGAAACTCTGTGTGTGACAGGGTGCATTTCACCACAGACACTTGGACGAGTAGGCATGGACAGGGGCGTTACATGTCGCTGACTGGGCACTGGGTAACTATGGTGACAGCAGGACAAGGGGCTGCTGTCCAAGTCTTGCCGTCCCCACGAGTTGTGCGTCAATCCTCTTTATGTCATTTTTCCTCCACTGCTTCTGCCTCCTCAACCACCTCTCGGTCTTCCACCTGCACCCAAAGCCTGTCTGGTCATGCCACAAGCTTTCTAACTGCGCAGAAGGGATCCTGCACACCTCCTTACTATGCTGGCAGTAGGGCTCAACGTCATCAGGCGGTTTTTACATTGAAATGTCTGGGAAATGTGAGTCACACAGCTGAGGAGTTGTGGTCAGCTCTGGAGAACCAATTTCATGAATGGTTGTCTCCACTGGACCTGAAACCAGGGAAGGCCGTGTGCGACAATGCTGCAAACCTGGGTGCGGCCCTTCGCCGGGGCAATGTCACACACGTGCCTTGTATGGCTCACGTGTTGAACCTGGTTGTCCAGCAATTTTTAGCCCACTATCCCAGACTAGATGGCCTTCTGCAGAGGGCACGGTCACTGTGTGCTCACTTCCGCCGTTCGCATCCCGCAGCTCAGCGACTTACATCTCTACAGAAGTCGTTGGGCCTGCCACTTCACCGGCTAAAATGCGATGTGCCTACCCGGTGGAATTCAACTCTGCACATGTTGCAGCGACTGTGGCAGCACCGACAAGCCCTGGTGCAATATGTTCTGACGTATAGCCTGGGCCAACGAGATTCAGAGGTAGGGCAAATCACGCTGGAGGAGTGGTCTCAGATCAGGGACCTATGCACCCTTCTGCACAGTTTTGAAATGGCGACGAAGATGTTTAGTGCTGACGATGCCATTATCAGCATGACTATTCCGGTGATTTACATGCTGGAGCACATGTTAAACAGAATTCGGAGTCAGGTGGTGGCACAAGAGGAGGTGGAGGAAGTAGAGGAGGAGGAGTTGTATGCGGAAGGGCTAACATCTGCAAGGTCCAGACGGTCCGCAGCACCAGGGCGGCAGGCATGTGAGGGTGGGGGAGATGATTTTACCAGGGCGCATGGTAGCAGCCAAACTAGTGAGGAAGGTGCAGGAGCCCAGGAAGAAGTGGAGGACGAACTGATGGAAGACTCATCAGATGAGGGAGACCTTGATCACATTTCTGTTGTGCGAGGTTGGGGGGAGAGGACAGAGGAAGGAAGCATGATTGTTACCTCGCCACCAACACAACAGGGACTTGGTGCTCCTGGATGCGCAACACACATGAGTGCCTTCTTGCTGCACTACCTGCAACATGACCCTCGAATTGTGAGAATTAGAAATAATCCTGACTACTGGGTTGCCACACTGTTAGATCCCCGGTACAAAAGTAAATTTGCAGAAATTATTCCTGCCATAGAAAGGGATGCACACATGCAGGAGTATCAGCAGAGACTGTTGCAGAATCTTACATGTGCTTTTCCACAAAATACCAGTGGTGCACGTAGTGAATCTCACAGTTCCAACTTGCCAACCGTGGGACCGTCAAGTGTTCAGCACTCAAACCGTAACAGAACCACAGTATCTGCTGGTAACATCAATTTTGCGGAATCATTTCACCACTTTTTTAGCCCATCCTTTGCAAGGCCACAGGAGACAAGAAGTCTGACACATAGTCAACGCCTAGAGACGATGGTACAGGAGTATCTCCAAGTAAACATTGAAGCCACGACTGTGTCACTGGACCCTTGCTCTTTTTGGGCTTCCAATCTGGATAAATGGCCGGAGCTAGCCACTTACGCCTTGGAGATCTTGTCATGCCCCGCAGCCAGCGTTCTGTCTGAACGTGTGTTCAGCGCTGCTGGTGGTGTGCTGACAGATAAGCGCACGCGGCTCTCCACTGATAATGTAGACAGACTCACGTTCATAAAGATGAACAAATCATGGATCCGAAACGACTTTTCTACCCCTGTGTCATCCTGGGGAGAGTAAAAGCTTGATGATTGGTTAAAATCACCCTACCAACCGTTTTAAGCTTTCAAATTACTAATCATGTTTATCTGTATCTTGACTGGAAAATAATTTGGGCTTTGTAGCAGTGTGCAGCACTGATCCTATTAGGCCATCTATAATAAGCTTCACCAGATTTAAAATTAAAAATAATTTTTAGCTGCATCTAGCCCGGAAAATAATTTTGGGGCTCCGAGTTGCGCAAGACACATAAGTGCCTTCTTGCTGCACTACCTGCAGCATGACCCTCATATTGTCAGAATTCGAAGTAATCATGACTACTGGGTTGCCACACTCTTAGATCCCCCAAACTTTTCGATCAACCTTTTCATTTTAATAAAGACCAAAAAAATGGTCATTTTTGAAATTATAAGCATTAGCAGGTTGTTAGAAACTGAAATCAAACAGTTTTCAACTCAAAACTTTATTCTAGGTGATGTTACATTTTCACATAGGACCCCTTGTTCGAAAGGAGCTTCTGAACTCTCTCGTCCATTGAATTTGTCAGGTTTTGGATGGTTTCTGCTTCAATTGTTTTGCATGAGGACAGAATACCCTCCCAGAGCTGTTGCTTAGATGTGAACTGCCTCCCGCCATCATAGACACTCCTTTTAATGATGCTCCAAAGGTTCTGAATGGGGTAGAGGTCAGGGGAGCATGGGGGTCACACCATAAGTTTGTCCCCTTTTATGCCCATATCAGCCAGAGATGCAGATGTTTTATGTGCAGCATGAGATGGTGCATTATCATGCAGAAAAATGATCTTGCTGTGAAATACACGGTTCTTCTTCTTGAACCATGGCAGGAAGTGCTGTTTGAGAAAATCCACATACATTATGGAGTTCATCTTTAGCGCCTTCAGGGATCCTAAAGGGGCCGACAATCTCTCTCCCCATGATTCCAGCCCAAAACATTACTCCACCTCCTCCTTGTTGGCGCCGTAGCCGTGTTTGCGTGGGGTGTCCATCAACCAGCCATCCTCCAGTCCATTCATCTGGACCATCGAGCGCTGCACGGCACTCATCCGTGAACAAAACAGTTTTGAAATCAGTCTTCATGTAATGTTTGGCCCACTGGAGCCGTTTCTGCTTGTGTGAAGTGGATAGAGGAGGTCGACAGGATGGCGTATGCACAGCTGCAAACCTCTGAAGGACCCTGCATCTTGTTGTTCGGGGGACGTTGGAGGCACAAGCAGCTTCAAAAACTTGTCTGCTGCTATGACAAGGCTTTTTTTGCCGCTGCTCTTTCAACCTGACATAATTGCCTGTAGGAAAGAGTCCTCAATTTGCCCTTATCAGCACGCACACGTGTGTACTGTGAATCAGCTACATACTTCTTGATTGCCAAGACACTTCATCCTGATCATCGCACAATGTTGATTGTAGTCATGCCTTGACCTAAACACTCCACAATTTGTTGCTTCTCAGCAGCCGACACATCCTTTTTCTTTCCCATTTTGGCAGAAAATGTAGGCTGCTTAATAATGTGAGAGAGCCTTCTTAAGTAGTCTTGCCTTTCATTGGACACACCTGCCAAACTACTTAGCACAGGTGTCTGCAATTGCTTACAGTGATATAAAGAGCCCTGACACACATCACCATCAATGAGTTTAACTGACAAACAAACAAATTCTTCCCTTATCACTCCTAAACACTTTTTGCGTAATAATTTGGAACGCGGTGTACATGTGCTTTTCCACAAAACACCAGTGGTTCACGTAGTGAATCTTACAGTTCTAACTTGCCAACCGTGGTCTGTATGGAATTGTTCAATAAAGGGCCCAAAATTAAGATAACATAGATGGGAGAGGTCTCTATGAATAGGAATTCCTAAGTATTTGATACCCTGTGAGGGCCAGGCAAAGGGAAAGTTGGACTGGATGGAATCCTATATGGATTTAGGGAGGGAGACATCGAGGGCCTCAGACTTTGCTGCATTGATTTTAAAATTTTACCATGTAACAAAGTGATCTATTTCAGCCATAACAGCAGGGATGGATATATGTGATTGAGTGATATATACTAGGACATCATCAACAAATAGAGAGCACTTGTACTCGGTGCCTCCCACCTCAATCCACCTAATATTGGGGTTATGGCGAATTGATGAGAGCAGGTGCTCCGTCACTAGGATGTATAAGAGAGGGGACAGAGGACATCCCTGCCTTGTCCCATTGGTGATTGTGAAAGGTGATGAAAATGTTCTGACGCACCCCCTGGGCCTTGGGACACCCGGAGCCGGACCCTTTTTGGTGGATGCTGGTGGTTGTAGTCTTCTTGGCGGCGATCCGGTACCGTGGCTCAGGGCGGTCAAACCAGTGGCGGAACTATTTATGTGGTTTTGATGTTTAAATGTCCGACTACGCCACCCGTGGATTGCGGTCAGAGTGAACCGCCGCTACAGGGCAGACCGCTAAGGCTGGTGTTGTGGGTGCAGCAGAGCGTAGCATAACTCCCCACGGGAGGAGTATAGCCTCAGGGCAGTGTATGCGGAGGATGGGGGTGATGGTGCAGGGCAGCAGCAGTAACGACACGGAGTCAGTGATGCAGTTCAGGGCCTTTACTCACAGTTCTTATTATCCAGACCACGTCTGCAGGTAACGGCTGCCCACGTCGTACTGTGCTCACCAGGTGAGGGGCTCAGACAACTCCCAGATAACTTTGGAGCGCTTCACAGGACCCCCTTTGTGTGTCCTTTGTCTGGCCTTTCTTACCAACACTTCTGTCCGGCTGCCTCGGGCCTCCTCTTGGTAAACTTGGCGCCAGTTTCCCTGACCCTATGTGGTGCTTTCCTAGCGGGTGGAGCAAGGGGCTGCGCCACATAAAATGTCAGAGCCTCCGGTTTCTAGCTGAGGGTCGTTTCCTGCCTCCACTAGTTCGGGGTCCGGTCTCCCCCTTTGGCCTGACCCCTCCACGCAGGTGGATTCGGGCGTGCGGTGGCGACTCACCCGTCCGCACCCCTGGGATCCCTTCATTCCTCGTTCCTGGAGCCTTCTCCGCTCCTCTTCCTTCCTTCTCCCTCTTGCAGGCCTGGGCCTCTGTTACTAGGCCCGCCTCCGGAGCAGAGCTCATGCAGAGCCCCTGCTCCCTGCCACTTCTGCTCAGACTTCTCTGCACTGAACTAAGATGGTACCCACCTTTTATACTCCCTTCTCAATGCACCCAGGAACTGCTTCCTCCCTGCTCCTGCACTGCAGGGTTCCCCTTCCTCAGTGTTCCCTCCCCCCACTCCAGCCAGGGACAGGGACTGTCGTGCCCATCTCAGGGGCATATTGGTCGCCCTGCCCCACGGCAATGTGGTGTAATGCATGCAGGTGTCGGGTCCTGATCCACACTCCATCCTTATCTGAGAGTGAGATATCACACCTCTGGGTGAGGTGCAATACGTCTGTAGCAACCGAGCCATCGGTGCTACAGTTCCATTTATCTTCAGCCTAGGTGACGTATTGTGACACAGGGCCGTGATTTTGGCTATAAAAGGGTCCCCTAGACCCCTACCCCAAGCTTTTTAAGAGAATCATATATGGCGTGCCAGGAGACTCTATGGAATGCTTTCTCAGCATCCAACGAGAGTATCTACTTACAAATTTTTAACTGCATCTAGCCCAGGAAATACTTTGTGCCTAGTAGCAGTGTCTGCTAGTCAGCGGATTATCCCGGCTGTTAAGCAAGCTACACCACCTGTAGTTTGGACACTTAATTTTTTCAAAGGAAATGCTTCAGGACCACGGGATACTTAGTGAAGAGTATCAGGAGGCACCCCAAGGCATAGGGGCTGGGACTGGCACTAGGATGCCTTGCGGTGGACAGCCGAGCTCGATCCTTATAAAAGCTTTTTAACTGCAGCAGCTTTAGTGGACGCTACTGGTGCTGGAATTACGCGGCTGCTGGCATGAGACTTGCCCTCCAATAGATCCTTGTAAATGGATTTAAAGTGTATTCATTCAAATTAGAGGGACAATTTAAATTAAAAAGCTTAGAGCTGCCTCCACCACAGGGGGGCTCTCTCGACCCACCAGCGGACAGGCACCAGTATTGGGAGAGGGGGGCTGGCCGTCAGGGTTCACCGCGGCTCTGGCACAAACCCGGCGACACGGAGGTGGCATGGGCAGGAGCGGACTGGCCGTCTCGGCTTCTCACTTTTTGGATTTTAGAAGGGCATGACATGCCTATATCTGTGTCTCCCCGTCCTCCACCTCTTTTCTTTTCGCATGACTATATGTACTTGTCACTTTTCCATGTGTTAGTTGTGTCTTCTGAGCAGTTTGTCAGCTTTTGGACACCTTTGAAGGTGTTTTCTATGTGTTTCTATGTGTTTTTGTTTGCCTGACATTGGTTTTAACGGTGTTCGAAGGTGTTCGACGAACAGTTCGACGAACAGTTCGGCGAACACACGGGTGTTCGACGAACCGAACCGAACTCGAACACTACGGGGGTGGCTCAACACTAGTGTTCAGCACTAGAGATGAGCGGTGTTCGACTAGAACTGTTCGCCAATCTCAAATTCGAGCTGTTTGGGGCGGTGTTCGAGTTGTTCGACGAACCCGAACGATTTGCAAAAAATTCGGCTGTTCGAGGTTATGTTCGATAACTGTTCGTGCACCAAAAGCGTGTCCTGCATGTCTGGCGCTATTTAGAGCACCAATCATGCAGGGATTGTCTGCCACTCACTGTAATGCCACAGCCATGGTGGTTGTGGCATTACAGTGATTGCCCAAATCGATGGGAACAGTGCCAACAGTGAAACATGAAAAGCCGGCAATTCAGCAGCGGCATACACCGGTACCCAACAATTTAGAACCGAAAGAATAGAGCTTCACACATAGATTAGATAGATATAAACATGTCAGCCACATATATATGAAGTACAGTGAAAGTGCTGCTTACTGTACTTGTCATTTAGCGTAAAGGATTTATCAAAAAAAATAATAGTGTTTTCATGCACCGTCTCTTTAAAAAAGCCGGCTGGCAATTCAGCAGCGGTACCCGACAATTTAGAATAGAAGGAATAGAGAATCACACATAGATTAGATAGATAGAAACATGTCAGTCACATATATAAGAAGTGCAGTGACAGTGTTGATTACTGAACTTGTCATTTAGCGTAAAGGATTTATCAAAAAAAATAATAGTGTTTTCATGCACCGTCTCTTTAAAAAAGCCGGCCGGCAATTCAGCAGCGGTACCCGACAATTTATAACAGACAGAATAGAGCTTCACACATAGATTAGATAGATAGAAACATGTCAGTCACATATATATGAAGTACAGTGACAGTGCTGGTTACTGTACTTGTCATTTAGTATTAAAATAAAGGATTTATTATTAAAAAAATTGGCGTGGGGTTCCCCTTAATTTTAGGCTCTAGCGGAGGTTAAGCAGACGGCTGGGGCAGATGTTTGAAGCCTGGGAAGGGGGTAATACCCACGGAGCTTCCCAGGCTACTAATATCAGCCCCCAGCTGAATACATAGCCTTTACTAGCTATTAAAATGGGGGACCCCCCAAAAAAAATGACGTGGGGTCCCCCCTAATTTAATAGCTAGCAAAGGCTTGGCAGACAGCTGGGGGCTGATATTAATAGCCCAGGAAGGGAGCCATGAATATTGGCCCCCTCCCAGGCTAGAAACACCAGCCGTCAGCCGCCCCAGAAATGGCGCATTCATAGGATGCGCCAATTCTGGCACTTAGCCTCGCTCTTCCACGCTGCCCTGGTGCGGTGGCAGGGGGTAATAGGGTTGGGGTTGATGTCAGCTTATAATGCCAGCTGACATCAAGCCCAGGTTAGTAATGGAGAGGCGTCTATAAGACACCCCCATTACTAACCCCATAGTCAAAGTTAAAAAAAACACAAACACCCAGAATAAAGTCCTTTAATTGAAATAAAGACACAATCCTTTATTGTTCTAAATTAAACCATACTTACCGTCACGCCCATTCCAGCTGAAGCCAACGATCTCCTGAAATAAAAGAAAAATAATAAAGCAACCTCATCCTTACCTTTCCATGGTTCCCACGACAGCTTCAGCTCTGCTACATCGAGATGACAGGCTGGACCGCAGCAGAACGCTGCCATCCAGCCTCTCATCCCGCAGACACTGAGAAGCGCAGGCATGCTTGCGCTGCTCAGCGTCTCTCTGTGACGACATCCAGATGAGCCGAGTTCATGTCCAATGAACTCGGCTCACCTCATGCACGTCACTGACAGCGTGGGAAAATTCTCAAGCTGAAGCGGTGAGTGCAGGAGAATTCTCCCACGCTGTCAGTGACGTGCATAAGGTGAGCTCATGTCCAATGAACTCAGCTCACCTCCTGCACGTCACTGACAGCGTGGGAGAATTCTCCTGCACTCAACGCTTCAGCGTGAGAATTCTCCCGCTGAAGCGCTGAGTGCAGGAGAATTTTCCCACGCTGTCAGTGACGTGCATAAGGTGAGCTCATGTCCAATGAACTCAGCTCACCTCCTGCACGTCACTGACAGCGTGGGAGAATTCTCCTGCACTCAGCGCTTCAGTGTGAGAATTCTCCCACGCTGAAGCGCTGAGTGCAGGAGAATTTTCCCACGCTGTCAGTGACGTGCATGAGGTGAGCCGAGTTCATTGGACATTAACTCGGCTCATCTGGATGCCCTCACAGAGAGACACTGTGGAGCGCAAGCAAGCCTGCGCTTCTCAGTGTCTGCAGGATGACAGGCTGGATGGCAGCGTTCTGCTGCGGTCCAGCCTGTCATCTCGATGTAGCAGAGCTGAAGCTGTCATGGGAACCATGGAAAGGTAAGGATGATGTTGCTTTATTATTTTTCTTTTATTTCAGGAGATCGTTGGCTTCAGCTGGAATGGGCGTGATGGTAAGTATGGTTTAATTTAGAACAATAAAGAATTGTGTGTTTATTTCAATTAAAGGACTTTTTTCTGGGTGTTGTGTTTTTTTTAAATACTTTACTAGAAATTCATGGTGGTCATGTCTAATATTGGCGTGACCCCATGAATTTCGGGCTTAGGGCCAGCTGATAATGCCAAGCTGGCCCTAACCCCTTTATTACCCAGTGAGCCACCGCATCAGGGCCCTGGATGAGTTGGGTACAGCGCCAGAAGATGGCGCTTCTATGAACGCGGCATTTTCCGGGGTGGCTGCGGACTGCAATTTGCAGCGGGGGTGGCCCAGAAAGCTTGGGCCTCCCTGCGCTGTGGATTCCAGCCCCCAGCTGCCTAGTTGTACCTGGCTGGACACAAAAACAGGGCGAAGCCCCACGTCAATTTTCTTTAAATTATTTCATGAAATAATTAAGAAAAAAAGGGCTTCCCTATATTGTTGTGTCCGGCCAGGTACAAATAGGCAGCTGGTGGTTGGGGGCAGCCCGTTCCTGCCTGCTGTACCTGGCTGGACACAAATATAGTGCGAAGCCCCACGTCAATTTTTTTTAAATTATTTCATGAATTTCCTGAAATAATTTAAAAAAATTGAAGTGGGGCTTCGCACTATATTTGTGTCCAGCCAGGTACAGCAGGCAGGAACGGGCTGCCCCCATCCACCAGCTGCCTATTTGTACCTGGCCGGACACAACAATATAGGGAAGCCCTTTTTTTCTTAATTATTTCATGAATTTCATGAAATAATTAAAAAAAATTGAAGTGGGACTTCGCACTATATTTGTGTCCAGCCAGGTACAGCAGGCAGGAACGGGCTGCCCCCATCCACCAGCTGCCTATTTGTACCTGGCCGGACACAACAATATAGGGAAGCCCTTTTTTTCTTAATTATTTCATGAATTTCATGAAATAATTAAAAAAATTTGAAGTGGGGCTTCGCACTATATTTGTGTCCAGCCAGGTACAGCAGGCAGGAACGGGCTGCTCCCAACCACCAGCTGCCTATTTGTACCTGACCGGACACAACAATATAGGGAAGGCCTTTTTTTCTTAATTATTTCATGAATTTCATGAAATAATTAAAAAAAAAGTACGTGGGGCTTCGCCCTATTTTTGTGTCCAGCCAGGTACAACTAGGCAGCTGGGGGCTGGAATCTGCAGCGCAGGGAGGCCCAAGCTTTCTGGGCCCCCCCCCGCTACAAATTGCAGTCCGCAGCCACCCCGGAAAATGGCGCGTTCATAGAAGCGCCATCTTCTGGCGCTGTACCCAACTCATCCAGGGCCCTGGTGCGGTGGCTCACTGGGTAATAAAGGGGTTAGGGCCAGCTTGGTATTATCAGCTGGCCCCAAGCCCAAAATTCATGGGGTCACGCCAGTATTAGACATGACCGCCATGAATTTCTAGTAAAGTATTTAAAAAAAACACAACACCCAGAATAAAGTTCTTTAATTGAAATAAAGACACAATTCTTTATTGTTCTAAATTAAACCATACTTACCATCACACCCATTCCAGCTGAAGCCAACGAGCTCCTGCAATAAAAGAAAAATAATAAACCAACCTCATCCTTACCTTTCCATGGTTCCCACGACAGCTTCAGCTCTGCTACATCGAGATGACTGGCTGGACCGCAGCAGAACGCTGCCATCCAGTCTGTCATCCCGCAGACACTGAGAAGCGCAGGCATGCTTGCGCTCCTCACTGTCTCGCTGTGACGGCATCCAGATGAGCCGAGGTCATGTCCAATGAACTCGGCTCACCTCATGCACGTCACTGACAGCGTGGGAAAATTCTCACGCTGAAGTGCTGAGTGCAGGAGAATTCTCCCACGCTGTCAGTGATGTGCATGAGGTGAGCTCATGTCCAATGAACTCAGCTCACCTCCTACACGTCACTGACAGCGTGGGAAAATTCTCCTGCAATCAGCGCTTCAGCGTGAGAATTTTCCCAAGCTGTCAGTGACGTGCATGAGGTGAGCCGAGTTCATTGGACATGAACTCGGCTCATCTGGATGTCGTCACAGAGAGACGCTGAGCAGCGCAAGCAAGCCTGCGCTTCTCAGTGTCTGCGGGATGACAGGCTGGATGGCAGCGTTCTGCTGCGGTCCAGCCTGTCATCTCGATGTAGCAGAGCTGAAGCTGTCGTGGGAACCATGGAAAGGTAAGGATGAGGTTGCTTTATTATTTTTCTTTTATTGCAGGAGATCGTTGGCTTCAGCTGGAATGGGCGTGATGGTAAGTATGGTTTAATTTAGAACAATAAAGGATTGTGTCTTTATTTCAATTAAAGGACTTTATTCTGGGTGTTTGTGTTTTTTTTAACTTTGACTATGGGGTTAGTAATGGGGGTGTCTTATAGACGCCTCTCCATTACTAACCTGGGCTTGATGTCAGCTGGCATTATAAGCTGACATCAACCCCAACCCTATTACCCCCTGCCACCGCACCAGGGCAGCGTGGAAGAGCGAGGCTAAGTGCCAGAATTGGCGCATCCTATGAATGCGCCATTTCTGGGGCGGCTGACGGCTGGTGTTTCTAGCCTGGGAGGGGGCCAATATTCATGGCTCCCTTCCTGGGCTATTAATATCAGCCCCCAGCTGTCTGCCTAGCCTTTGCTAGCTATTAAATTAGGGGGGACCCCACGTCATTTTTTTTGGGGGGTCCCCCATTTTAATAGCTAGTAAAGGCTATGTATTCAGCTGGGGGCTGATATTAGTAGCCTGGGAAGCTCCGTGCGTATTACCCCCTTCCCAGGCTTCAAACATCTGCCCCAGCCGTCTGCTTAACCTCCGCTAGAGCCTAAAATTAAGGGGAACCCCACGCCAATTTTTTTAATAATAAATCCTTTATTTTAATACTAAATGACAAGTACAGTAACCAACACTATCACTGTACTTCATATATATGTGACTGACATGTTTCTATCTATCTAATCTATGTGTGATTCTCTATTCCTTCTATTCTAAATTGTCGGGTACAGATGCTGAATTGCCGGCCGGCTTTTTTAAAGAGACAGTGCATGAAAACACTATTATTTTTTTAAATAAATCCTTTACACTAAATGACAAGTACAGTAAGCAACACTATCACTGTACTTATTATATATGTGACTGACATGTTTCTATCTATCTAATCTATGTGTGAAGCTCTATTCTTTCTGTTCTAAATTGTCGGGTACAGATGCTGAATTGCCGGCCGGCTTTTTTAAAGAGACGGTGCATGAAAACACTAATATTTTTTTTAATAAATCCTTTACACTAAATGACAAGTGCAGTAACCAACACTGTCACTGTGCTTCTTATATGTGTGACTGACATGTTTCTATCTATCTAATCTATGTGTGATGCTCTATTCCTTCTTGTCTAAATTGTCGGGTACCGGTGTATGCCGCTGCTGAATTTGCCGGCCGGCTTTTTTAAAGAGAGTGTCTTCTGAGCAGTTTGTCAGCTTTTGGACACCTTTGCAGGTGTTTTCTATGTGTTTCTATGTGTTTTTGTTTGCCTGCCATTGGTTTTAACGGTGTTCGACGGTGTTCTAAGGTGTTCGACGAACAGTTCGACGAACAGTTCCTCGAACATCCCGGTGTTCGACGAACCAAACCGAACCCGAACACTACGGGGGTGGCTCAACACTATTCAGCACTCAAACCGTAACAGAACCACAGTATCTGCTCGTAACATCAATTTTGCGGAATCATTTCACCACTTTTTTAGCCCATCCTTTGCAAGGCCACAGGAGACAAGAAGTCTGACACATAGTCAACGCCTAGAGACGATGGTACAGGAGTATCTCCAAGTAAACATTGAAGCCACGACTGTGTCACTGGACCCTTGCTCTTTTTGGGCTTCCAATCTGGATAAATGGCCGGAGCTAGCCACTTACGCCTTGGAGATCTTGTCATGCCCCGCAGCCAGCGTTCTGTCTGAACGTGTGATCAGCGCTGCTGGTGGTGTGCTGACAGATAAGCGCACGCGGCTCTCCACTGATAATGTAGACAGACTCACGTTCATAAAGATGAACAAATCATGGATCCGAAACGACTTTTCTACCCCTGTGTCATCCTGGGGAGAGTAAAAGCTTGATGATTGGTTAAAATCACCCTACCAACCGTTTTAAGCTTTCAAATTACTAATCATGTTTATCTGTATCTTGACTGGAAAATAATTTGGGCTTTGTAGCAGTGTGCAGCACTGATCCTATTAGGCCATCTATAATAAACTCCACCAGATTTAAAATTAAAAATAATTTTTAGCTGCATCTAGCCCGGAAAATAATTTTGGGGCTCCGAGATGCGCAAGACACATAAGTGCCTTCTTGCTGCACTACCTGCAGCATGACCCTCATATTGTCAGAATTCGAAGTAATCATGACTACTGGGTTGCCACACTCTTAGATCCCCCAAACTTTTCGATCAACCTTTTCATTTTAATAAAGACCAAAAAAATGGTCATTTTTGAAATTATAAGCATTAGCAGGTTGTTAGAAACTGAAATCAAACAGTTTTCAACTCAAAACTTTATTCTAGGTGATGTTACATTTTCACATAGGACCCCTTGTTCGAAAGGAGCTTCTGAACTCTCTCGTCCATTGAATTTGTCAGGTTTTGGATGGTTTCTGCTTCAATTGTTTTGCATGAGGACAGAATACCCTCCCAGAGCTGTTGCTTAGATGTGAACTGCCTCCCGCCATCATAGACACTCCTTTTAATGATGCTCCAAAGGTTCTGAATGGGGTAGTGGTCAGGGGAGCATGGGGGTCACACCATAAGTTTGTCCCCTTTTATGCCCATATCAGCCAGAGATGCAGATGTTTTATGTGCAGCATGAGATGGTGCATTATCATGCAGAAAAATGATCTTGCTGTGAAATACACGGTTCTTCTTCTTGAACCATGGCAGGAAGTGCTGTTTGAGAAAATCCACATACATTATGGAGTTCATCTTTAGCGCCTTCAGGGATCCTAAAGGGGCCGACAATCTCTCTCCCCATGATTCCAGCCCAAAACATTACTCCACCTCCTCCTTGTTGGCGCTGTAGCCGTGTTTGCGTGGGGTGTCCATCAACCAGCCATCCTCCACTCCATCCATCTGGACCATCGAGCGCTGCACGGCACTCATCCGTGAACAAAACTGTTTTGAAATCAGTCTTCATGTAATGTTTGGCCCACTGGAGCCGTTTCTGCTTGTGTGAAGTGGATAGAGGAGGTCGACAGGATGGCGTATGCACAGCTGCAAACCTCTGAAGGACCCTGCATCTTGTTGTTCGGGGGACGTTGGAGGCACAAGCAGCTTCAAAAACTTGTCTGCTGCTATGACAAGGCTTTTTTGCCGCTGCTCTTTCAACCTGACGTAATTGCCTGTAGGAAAGAGTCCTCAATTTGCCCTTATCAGCACGCACACGTGTGTACTGTGAATCAGTTACATACTTCTTGATTTCCAAGACACTTCATCCTGATCATCGCACAATGTTGATTGTAGTCATGCCTTGACCTAAACACTCCACAATTTGTTGCTTCTCAGCAGCCGACACATCCTTTTTCTTTCCCATTTTGGCAGAAAATGTAGGCTGCTTAATAATGTGAGAGAGCCTTCTTAAGTAGTCTTGCCTTTCATTGGACACACCTGCCAAACTAATTAGCACAGGTGTCTGCAATTGCTTACAGTGATATAAAGAGCCCTGGCACACATCACCATCAATGAGTTTAACTGACAAACAAACAAATTCTTCCCTTATCACTCCTAAACACTTTTTGTATAATAATTTGGAACGCAGTGTACATGTGCTTTTCCACAAAACACCAGTGGTTCACGTAGTGAATCTTACAGTTCTAACTTGCCAACCGTGGTCTGTATGGAGTTGTTCAATAAAGGGCCCAAAATTAAGATAACCTAGATGGGAGAGGTCTCTATGAATAGGAATTCCTAAGTATTTGATACCCTGTGAGGGGCAGGCAAAGGGAAAGTTGGACTGGATGGAATCCTGTATGGATTTGGGGAGGGAGACATCGAGGGCCTCAGACTTCGCTGCATTAATTTTAAAATTTGACCATGTAACAAAGTGATCTATTTCAGCCATAACAGCAGGGATGGATATATGTGATTGAGTGATATATACTAGGACATCATCAGCAAATAGAGAGCACTTGTACTCGGTGCCTCCCACCTCAATCCACCTAATATTGGGGTTATGGCGAATTGATGAGAGCAGGTGCTCCGTCACTAGGATGTATAAGAGAGGGGACAGAGGACATCCCTGCCTTGTCCCATTGGTGATTGTGAAAGGTGATGAAAATGTTCTGACGCACCCCCTGGGCCTTGGGACACCCGGAGCCGGACCCTTTTTGGTGGATGCTGGTGGTTGTAGTCTTCGTGGCGGCGACCCGGTTCCGTGGCTCAGGGCGGTCAAACCAGTGGCGGAACTATTTATGTGGTTTTGATGTTTAAATGTCCGACTACGCCACCCGTGGATTGCGGTCAGAGTGAACCGCCGCTACAGGGCAGACCGCTGAGGCTGGTGTTGTGGGTGCAGCAGAGCGTAGCATAACTCCCCACGGGAGGAGTATAGCCTCAGGGCAGTGTATGCGGAGGATGGGGGTGATGGTGCAGGGCAGCGGCAGTAACGACACGGAGTCAGTGATGCAGTCCAGGGCCTTTACTCACAGTTCTTATTATCCAGACCACGTCTGCAGGTAACGGCTGCCCACGTCGTACTGTGCTCACCAGGTGAGGGGCTCAGACAACTCCCAGATAACTTTGGAGCACTTCACAGGACCCCCTTTGTGTGTCCTTTGTCTGGCCTTTCTTATCAACACTTCTGTCCGGCTGCCTCGGGCCTCCTCTTGGTAAACTTGGCGCCAGTTTCCCTGACCCTATGTGGTGCCTTCCTAGCGGGTGTAGCGAGGGGCTGCGCCACATAAAATGTCAGAGCCTCCGGTTTCTAGCTGAGGGTCGTTTCCTGCCTCCACTAGTTCGGGGACCGGTCTCCCCCTTTGGCCTGACCCCTCCACGCAGGTGGATTCGGGCGTGCGGTGGCGACTCGCCCGTCCGCAACCCTGGGATCCCTTCATTCCTCGTTCCTGGAGCCTTCTCCGCTCCTCTTCCTTCCTTCTCCCTCTTCCAGGCCTGGGCCTCTGTTACTAGGCCCGCCTCCGGAGCAGAGCTCATGCAGAGCCCCTGCTCCCTGCCACTTCTGCTCAGACTTCTCTGCACTGAAGTAAGATGGTGCCCACCTTTTATACTCCCTTCTCAATGCACCCAGGAACTGCTTCCTCCCTGCTCCTGCACTACAGGGTTCCCCTTCCTCAGTGTTCCCTCCCCCCACTCCAGCCAGGGACAGGGACTGTCGTGCCTATCTCAGGGGCATATTGGTCGCCCTGCCCCACGGCAATGTGGTGTAATGCATGCAGGTGTCGGGTCCTGATCCACACTCCATCCTTACCTGAGAGTGAGATATCACACCTCTGGGTGAGGTGCAATACGTCTGTAGCAACCGAGCACTCAGGGTGCTACAGTTCCATTTATCTTCAGCCTAGGTGACGTATTGCGATACAGGGCCGTGATTTTGGCTATAAAAGGGTCCCCTAGACCTCTACCCCAAGCTTTTTAAGAGAATCATATATGGCGTGCCAGGAGACTCTATGGAATGCTTTCTCAGCATCCAACGAGAGTATCTAATTACAAATTTTTAACTGCATCTAGCCCAGGAAATACTTTGTGCCTAGTAGCAGTGTCTGCAAGTCAGCGGATTATCCCGACTGTTAAGCAAGCTACACCACCTGTAGTTTAGACACTTAATATTTTCAAAGGAAATGCTTCGGGACCATGGGATACTTAGTGAAGAGCATCAGGAGGCACCCCAAGGCATAGGGGCTGGGACTGGCAGTAGGATGCCTTGCGGTGGACAGCCGAGCTCGATCCTTATAAAAGCTTCTTAACTGCAGCAGCTTTAGTGGACGCTACTGGAGCTGGAATTACCGCGGCTGCTGGCATGAGACTTGCCCTCCAATAGATCCTTGTAAATGGATTTAAAGTGTATTCATTCAAATTAGAGAGACAATTTAAATTAAAAAGCTTAGAGCTGCCTCCACCACAGGGGGGCTCGCTCGACCCACCAGCGGACAGGCACCAGTATTGGGAGAGGGGGGCTGGCCGTCAGGGTTCACCGCGGCTCTGGCACAAACCCGGCGACACGGAGGTGGCACGGGCAGGAGCGGACTGGCCGTGTCGGCTTCTCACTTTTTGGATTTTAGAAGGGCATGACATGCCTATATCTGTGTCTCCCCCTCCTTTTACTCCTCCACCTCTATTATTTTCGCATGACTATATGTACTTGTCACTTTTCCATGTGTTAGTTATGTCTTCTGAGCAGTTTGTCAGCTTTTGGACACCTTTGAAGGTGTTTTCTATGTGTTTCTATGTGTTTTGTTTGCCTGCCATTGGTTTTAACGGTGTTCGAAGGTGTTCGACGAACAGTTCGACGAACAGTTCGGCGAACACACGGGTGTTCGACGAACCGAACCGAACTCGAACACTACGGGGGTGGCTCAACACTAATTAAGAACCAAAAAAACTATTCCTGGCTAGTGTTGAGCCACCCCCGTAGTGTTCGAGTTCGGTTCAGTTCGTCGAACACCCGTGTGTTCGCCAAACTGTTCGTCGAACTGTTCGTCGAACACCTTCGAACACCGTTAAAACCAATGGCAGGCAAACAAAAACACATAGAAACACATAGAAAACACCTTCAAAGGTGTCCAAAAGCTGACAAACTGCTCAGAAGACATAACTAACACATGGAAAAGTGACAAGTACATATAGTCATGCGAAAAGAAAAGAGGTGGAGGAGTAAAAGGAGGGGGAGACACAGATATAGGCATGTCATGCCCTTCTAAAATCCAAAAAGTGAGAAGCCGACACGGCCAGTTCGTTCCTGCCCGTGCCACCTCCGTGTCGCCGGGTTTGTGCCAGAGCCACGGTGGACCCTGACGGCCAGCCCCCCTCTCCCAATACTGGTGCCTGTCCGCTGGTGGGTCGAGCCCCCCCGCAGTGTGTGGGGGGGTAACATCTGCAGAAGAAAGACCATCTTCCAGCCAATCTAAGATGTTGACTTCTTTTCGTGGACAATGTGATACGATCCCTTTCTTACGGACACGCCCATCGCTACAAATTCCAGATGAGGCACAAAAACAGCAGGTGCTTCAGCGGATATCAAGTGCTCCTTCAAGTGGGCTCTCCTCCACCTCAATTTCAACATCACAAATATTCCAGTCCTCAGAGATGTCACCCCAATCGCACTTGCTTCCTCACAGCTCCCAAGTCTCCAGCTGCCCATCTGAGTATGGGGTAACACAGATGGTTGAGTCTGCAGAGCTGTTTACTCATACTATAGCCTGGGAAACGTAAGTCTGCTCCAGAGCTTCTGTTAGTCCAGACGAGGAAATGATCTGCACTGATGCCCAGAATCTTTATAAGTCGGATCCAGGACCAGATGAAGAAGGTTCTGAGCATAATGTAGACCCTCGTTCCCAAACTGTCCCTCCTGTTGGTGGAGACAATGATGAAGACGATGATGAGACTCAAATACCTGATTGGAGCGACAACTTGACTTTTCGGTCAGGGCAGGAAGAGGTTGGCTTTGAGGACGACGGGTGTGATAACACACAGGGTGATGATGACGAGGTTGGAGATCCCACTTACTGTCAACCCACAGTCAGCCAGTCGATGAGGTCAACGGAGGAGGTGGAGGAGGATGTGTCTAGCCCAGGGGATGGGTGTGACTCGGTACCCGGGCCTTTGCCTGCCCTTGGGGATGTCGCAGTGGTCGTCTCCCTGGCCCGTACCCTGGGGTGACTCTTTAAAAGAGTGGATAATTGTTTATTTTATAAGAGTTTGTGACGCCACCTGTGGTATCTGGTGAGAAGCACCAGCGCTGCAGCAGTCCACTGAGACCCGTGATAAGGCTGTTCGATGGTATAGCTCCCCACAGGTGGAGCTAGGTCTCAGGGCAGCATATGCAGGGGGAATGCAGGACAGGCGAGACCCAGCTGGGTCAGAGCAAGAACGGGAACGGACACGGTAGTCACTTCAGTACCTTTTACTGGAGGAAATTCAGGCACATCCCGGAGCACTGTAGGGTGAAGGGTGAATATCAGGATCCTCCCCAATGAGCGGGTGTAGGGCCTCCTGTTTCTTGCCTCTGCGTAGTAAGTTTCTGACCTGCCTGGAGCTAGGCCTAACTTTGTCTCTGTCCTGTGCTGGCTGACCTTGTGGTAGGGCCCTCTCTTGGAGTTCACGCTCCCTCTATGCGGGGCCTAAGCGTCTCCTGGCTGTGTTACGTATCAGCACCTTAGCCATCCTGGGACTTGTAGTTCTCCAGGGATTCCGGTTATGCCTTACTGAATCTAGTTAGCAGGAGCCTCGTGCTCCACTGCTGAACTATTAACTGAGTTCTCTAGACTAGACTGAGCTCCACTGCAGACTGACCTCTCTTAGGCTTCTCTACTGCAGGAACTCTTCAGAGGAACTGAAATGCCTAGCTCCACCTTCCCTATTTATATCCCTAACGGGCTCCCTCTGCTGGTCTGAGGTGGATGGTGGAGATGTGTGAATGTTTATGGGGGCCTCTTGTGGAGGATTCCATCAATACACTCTTCTAGGATATGTGATACCAAGCACAGCGGGGCGTCACAGATGCTATTGACGACGAGGTTAGGTTGCGCCTTCCTGGACACAGATGGAGTACTGGAAGCACGTCAACAACTGCATCCTCAACCACAACTCTGCCTCTGACCACAAGTCGTAGTGGCTCTTCAGGTCGCATGGGCTCTAAGCCTTGCATAGCCTGGGCATTTATTCAGAATGATAAGGATGACCCAACTCGTGTTATCTGTAATATTTGTAACC
The DNA here is from genome assembly GCF_046119375.1 of Phyllobates terribilis. Lineage (NCBI taxonomy): Eukaryota > Metazoa > Chordata > Amphibia > Anura > Dendrobatidae > Phyllobates > Phyllobates terribilis. The sequence continues at coordinate 1,205,118,145 of NW_027362761.1, read as the reverse complement.
AAAACATAAGTAGAGGCCAAAAAATCCATAGTTTGAGTACTTCATGCATGAACCGGCACATGGATATGAAGAATAAGTTGCAGTGGGAAGCTCACTGTGCTACAATGCTGCCTAGCAGGCTGGGCCAACCACCGTCTGCCCCATCTTGTGCATCCGTGGCCTCTTCATCCTCTGTGACTGGGGGGACAGCAGTCACACATGTTTTTGGACGCAGACCTGCCACCTCTTTACCTGCAACAGTCAGTGTGATTGGCAGGTCATCAGTTCATTGGGAAGTGGAAAGACCTGCTGGTGTTGAGCGCTCTCTGACATCGAGAGCACCAGCTATGGATCAAGGCAATCTAACATGTCCGCCTGCATCTTCCTCACAGACCGGCAGTTTGCCGGGGACATCCTACTCCACCCCGTCTAAGCACAACAGCCAGCCCTCGGTCCCTCAGATGTGGAAAAGTAAAAGACCATTTCCTCCTAGCCATGAGAAAGCTAAGAGGTTGAATTTCACCATCTGCAAGCTCTTGGCTACAGAAATGCTGCCTTTCCGCCTGGAGGACACAGTGGATTTTCGAGACCTTATGTCCGTCTCAGTGCCCCAGTACCAGATGCTCAGTCGGCACTACTTCTCAAAGAAAGGTGTGCCTGCGCTCCAACAGCATGTCGCACACAACATCACCGCTTCTTTGAGAAACTCTGTGTGTGACAGGGTGCATTTCACCACAGACACTTGGACGAGTAGGCATGGACAGGGGCGTTACATGTCGCTGACTGGGCACTGGGTAACTATGGTGACAGCAGGACAAGGGGCTGCTGTCCAAATCTTACCATCCCCACGAGTTGTGCGTCAATCCTCTTTCTCTCGAAGTTCCTCCACTGCTTCTGCCTCCTCAACCTCCTCTCGGTCCTCCACCTGCACCCAAAGCCTGTCTGGTAATGCCACCTGCATTCTAACTGCGCAGAAGGAATCCTGCACACCTCCTTACTATGCTGGCAGCAGGGCTCAAGGCATCAGTGTTTACTTTGAAATGTCTGGGAAATGTGAGTCACACAGCTGAGGAGTTGTGGTCAGCTCTGGAGACCCAGTTTCATGAATGGTTGTCTCCACTGGACCTGCAACCAGGGAAGGCCGTGTGCGACAATGCTGCATCGCCGGGGCAATGTCACACACGTGCCTTGTATGGCTCACGTGTTGAACCTGGTTGTCCATAAATTGTTAGCCCACTATCCCGGACTAGATGGCCTTCTGAAGGGGGCACGGTCGCTGTGTGCTCACTTCCGCCGTTCGCATGCCGCAGCTCAATGACTTACATCTCTACAGAAGTCGTTGGGCCTGCCAGTTCACCGGCTGAAATGCGATGTGCCTACATGGTGGAATTCAACTCTGACCATTTTGCAGCGACTGTGGCAGCACCGACAAGCCCTGGTGCAATAAGTTCTGACGTATAGCCTGGGCCAACGAGATCCAGAGGTGGGTCAAATCACGCTGCAGGAGTGTTCTCAGATCAGGGACCTATGAAGTTGACGCGCCCCCTGGGCCGTGGGGTACCCTGAGCCGGACCGGTAGACGCTGGGGGTTGTAGTCACTGTGGCGGTGACCCGGTCCGCGATCCAGGCCGGTCAATCCAAGGGTAATTTGTATATATGGGTTTTATAATGTCCGACTACGCCACCTCTGGAGTGGGGTAAAAAGGGGCCGCCGCTGCGGAACAGTCCTCTGAAGCTGGTGGTTTTGCAGCAATGGTATTATTACTCACCACAGGAAGAGTGTAGCTTGAGGGCAGTGTGGGTGGATGATGGTGGTTGTAGTGCAGGGAGTCAGTAATGAACACAGAGTCCGTGTGATGCAGTCACAAGATCTTTACTCACAGTTGTTGCAGTCCAGATTACAGGTACCAGAGCAATCTCACCCGTCGTGCTGTGCGTACTCAGTGAGGGGCTCAGTCCACCCCCAGATACCTCCGGAGTACTTAGCAGGACCCCCTTCTGTGTGTCCTCTCTCTGGCCTTCTACCTGCTGCAGCCTCCGGTTTCTAGTTGAGCCTTGCTGTTTCTCTGCTAGTTGAGGGACCGGTTCCCCTTATCTGGTCTGACCCCTCTACCTCCTGGTAGCAGCAGGAGTACGGGTGGTCTTCTGCACGGCCCATAGCCCTAGGGTCCCTTCGGTTCCTGGAGCCTTCCTGCTCCCACTCCTCTCTTCTCTCCTTCAGTCCTGGGCCTCCCAGGCTAGGCCCGCCTCTGGAGCAGAGCTCATGCCGAGCATCTGCTCCTGTCACTTTTCCTCCTCTGACTGGCTTGCTCTTTCTAAGATAGCTTCCTATTTATACTCTCCCTGTCATGTGCTCCGCTAAGCTGCTCCCCTAAGCACCCACTACATAGGACCCTTCCACCAGCTAGGGACCTGGGACTGTGCTCTCCCTTAGGAGCAATCTTGCCCTACCCCCACTGCGGGTATGTGTTGGATGCAGGTGTTAGGGTCCCGAGCCATATGCCTTCCTTACCTGAGGGTGAGATACCACACCTCTGGGTGAGATGCAGTAACTCTGTGGCGACTGAACCCTCAGGGGCGCCACACACCCTTCTGCACAGTTTTGAAATGGCGACGAAGATGTTTAGTGCTGACGACGATGCCATTATCAGCATGACTATTCCAGTGATTTACATGCTGGAGCACACACTAAACAGAATTCAGAGTCAGGTGGTGGGACAAGAGGAGGTGGAGGAAGTAGAGGAGGAGTCGTATGCGGAAGGGATAACATCTCCAAGGTCCAGACGGTTGGCAGCACCAAGGCGGCAGGCATGGGAGGGTGGGGGAGAGGGATTAACCAGGGCGCATGGTAGCAGCCAAACTGTTGAGGAAGGTGCAGGAGCCAAGGAAGAAGTGGAGGACGAACTGGCGATGGGCATGGAAGACTCATCAGATGAGGGAGACCTTGATCACATTTCTGTTGTGCGAGGTTGAGGGGAGAGGGCAGAGGAAGGAAGCATGATTCTTACCTCGCTACCAACACAACAAGGACTTGGTCCTCCTGGATGCGCAAGACTCATGAGTGCCTTCTTGCTGCACTACCTGCAACATGACCCTCAGATTGTCAGAATTCGAAGTAATCCCGACTACTGGGTTGCCACACTCTTAGATCCCCGGTACAAAAGTAAATTTGCCGAAATAATTCCTGCCATAAAAAGGGATTGACGCATGCAGGAGTATCTGCAGACGCTGTTGCAGAATCTTACATGTGCTTTTCCACAAAACACCAGTGGTGCACGTAGTGAATCTCACAGTTCTAACTTGCCAACCGTGGGACTGTCGAGTCTTCATCACTCAAACCGTAACAGTAACACAGTATCTGCTGGTAACAGCAATTTTGTGGAATCGTTTCACCACTTTTTTAGACCATCCTTTGCAAGACCACAGGAGACAAGAAGTCTGACACATAGTCAACGCCTAGAGAGGATGGTGCAGGAGTATCTCCAAGTGAACATCGAAGCCATGACTGTGTCACTGGACCCTTGCTCATTTTGGTATTCCAATCTGAAAAAATGGCCGGAGCTCGCCACTCACGCCTTGGAGATCTTGTCATGCCCTGCAGCCAGTGTTCTCTCTGAACGTGTGTTCAGCGCTGCTGGTGGTGTGCTGACAGATAAGCGCACGCGTCTGTCCACTGAGAATGTAGACAGGCTCACGTTCATAAAGATGAACAAATCATGGATTCGCAAGGACTTTTCTACCCCTGTGTTATCCTTGGGAGACTAAAACCTTGAGGATTTGGTAAAATCTCCTCACCAACCGTTTTAAGCAACTGTCGGGCAATTGATGCCACTTAACCATAGAACGCATGACCATAAAAATTTACACTTTCATATAACTGGGGCCTTTTAGGCTCGTGTGCAAATAACATGGACTAACTCAAACTCAAATGACAAACAACTATATACATGAAGAATACCTAGAGTTTCAAAATTCTAACTAAAGTAATCTTGCAGAAAATAGAAAACAATTAACAGGGCGGGCCTGCGAGGTATGCATTCTAGGGTTAAGTGGTGTCTGTGCCACAATTTTGGGAAAAAATGGAGACTCTTTTTGGAGTCCCCTTGCTGTGTCTTACGTGACGTTGGCATCGTCAATTCCAGGTGGGTTGGGTCGCTCCCCCCCCTTTTTAACTGTAAGAAACTAGATACACTATGGCTTGGGGTAACACAGATGGTTGAGTCTGAAGAGCTCAGAGGTCTGCTCCAAATCTTCAGTGTCTGCTAGTCAGCGTAGAATTTTTAACTGCATCTAGCCTAGGCAATACTTTGGGCGTAGTAGCCCAGCTGCGAAGCAAGCTGCACCGCCTGTGTATCTAATAAGAATTTTTAAATGCATCTAGCCTAGGCAGACTGTGGGGACCCCCAACCAAACCCAGATGCTCAGCCCCCCTACCGCCCCCCTTTCCTTGACAATACAATAATGTAACTCTTACAACTGGATGGGTGAGGATCGGTCACAGCTTTATTAACTCTTCATACTCATTCCATTAGAAAGGCATTTTATTTCTAAAATAATTCAGCTTGTTGCAGCATGCCCTGGGTCTCCACTCCGGCAAGTTGGCCAACAAGTGTAACTCTCCAACATGTCCTTTCTATTTCCAGGCCACGGAGGATCCTGCGTACTCGTATGCAGGACTCTGACCCCCACCCATCACTCTTAACTCTTGTTCCACTCCGTCCTGGAGTCCTGACAGGAATATGTCCAGTTCAATATTCATTAAGTGAACAACGTCGGGCCGTATGAGGCCTGCTTTATCTCCTTCCAGTTGTCGGTGTCGTACCACTACACCGCCTCTGTCTCTTCTAAATTTTGCCATCCGAATATTTATTACCCGCCTTGTTCGTTCGATGGCCGTGATGTCTCGCGCACCTTGCCATACCCCTATCGGCACAATCTCTGACCATACTATCGCTAGTTTTGTGAAAAATTCTCTGAAGCGCTCAGTGTCTAGTTTCATTATTGCCATTAGTTATGCGCTGTTATGATGACCTAGGTTGTTTCCCCCGGCCTGTATAACTAAGATGACCGGACATCTTGCCTCTCTCCCTACCTTGATTACCTCCATTAGTACCTGTGGCCATAGCAGGCCTCTAATACCTCTCTAGTTGAAATATGTGTTATGAAACTCTAATTTCCTCCCGCCTGGGCAGACTTTTGCCCTTTTTTCTGCCCAATACATATAGGAGTGGCCTATCACCCACACTGTTGGCTTAGCATCACCTGTAAAAGAAACAAACCACGTTAGGATAACAAGTCCGGTCTTATGTATCTTGCCAAACACGTGGATCGCCATCTCCCTATCCTCTGAACTTCCGTTTCTGACAGTCCTGCTCTTGCTGCTTCCGTGGCCGCGCCTATGCGGAATGAGTGTGTCCCGTAATCTTTGGGGTGGTTCCCTGCCGATGTTATGCATTTATTAAATATAGCTTGGAACTGGTATCTTGATAATGGCATTCCATCAATGTGTGATAGGAAGAAATTACTTTGTGATCTGATGGTTAGATATGTTTTTACTATTGTTACCCAACTCAGTGTACCGTTTGTGGGTTGTAGAAGTACCCAAGTGCCCCTGCCCGCTGGAACCGTTTTCGATTTGTATATGCGTAGACGTATTGCATTATTGGCTATGACTACGTCCTGGTGTAATAAGCCTCCACTGGTGGTAATTTTGGATTGAGGGACTAATTCGCTTATGCATAGCGCCCCGAAGAAGGCGATCACAAATGCAGTAGACAGTAGTGTTGCTTCAAATTGTGAGTGTCATGTTAATGGTGTTAGGGATATGATGTGAGAAATCAGTTTTAGTGACACGGGACGGGACGTCTACACTCCTGACTTGGCTGACCCCTTTTCCACCCTTTTATGGATTGTCTGATGATGAACCTTTGTCACATCTCCCCAATTCAGTAGTTGGAAGTGAAATTCTACTCCGGTCAGACACCACTGCACTGACGCCCCTGATATGCCCCTCATAATTAGCTGGTGGAGAAATTCTATGGTGACTTGTGATCTGGCTTGTTCACATTGGTCAACCCGTCTGCCTGCTACTAGTCGTGTCCACTCTTCCCATGCCTTACCGTATGCTTGCCACGTCGACGGGGCTACTGACGCTCTGATTAATGGCATCAACTATTCGCCACTAGATCCCATAGGGAAGGTGGGCAACTGTTGCCCGATGGGTGGGCGTTGTGGAAGAGCTCTGTGAAAATCTGCCAATTGAATTGTTATAAAGCGTTAGCAGCAGCTTTAGACCCCTCAGCATAGTGGCTAGCGCGGACCCATACATTGTGTTTTAGGCACAGGAATGCTAGCCTGGGTAGTAGGCCTAGCACTGGGGGAGACAATGATGCCATCTTATTAATGCAGTGCACTAGGCTGGTGTTTTTTTTTATGAAGCGTATATTTTTGTAAGCCAGGCGCGCGCCCCATATTTCTATTGCTACCACTATTGGGAAGAAAAATTATTTTCAGGGCTAGATGCAGCTAAAAATTATTATTAATTTAAAAGCTGGTGGAGCTTGGTATAGATGGACTAATACAATGAGTCCCACACACTGCTAGAAGGCCAAATATTTTTTCAGAGCTAGATGCAGACAAAAAATTATTTTTAATTTGCAACCTGATGGAGGTCAGTATAGATGGAGTAATAGAGAAAGTCCCACACACTGCTAGAAGGCCAAATATTTTTTCAGAGCTAGATGCAGGCAAAAAATTATTTTGAATTTGCAACCTGATGGAGGTCAGTATAGATGGACTAATAGAGAAAGTCCCACACACTGCTAGAAGGCCAAATATTTTTTCAGAGCTGGATGCAGATAAAAATTATTTTTAATTTGCAACCTGATGGAGGTCAGTATAGATGGACTAATAGAGAAAGTCCCACACACTGCTAGAAGGCCAAATATTTTTTCAGAGCTGGATGCAGATAAAAATTATTTTTAATTTGCAACCTGATGGAGGTCAGTATAGATGGACTAATAGAGAAAGTCCCACACACTGCTAGAAGGCCAAATATTTTTTCAGAGCTAGATGCAGAAAAAAATTATATTCAGTTTGCAACCTGATGGAGGTCAGTATAGATGGACTAATAGAACAAGTCCCACACACAGCTAGAAGCCCAAATATTTTTTCAGAGGTAGATGCAGATAAAAATTATTTTTAATTTGCAACCTGATGGAGGTCAGTATAGATGGACTAATAGAGAAAGTCCCACACACTGCTAGAAGGCCAAATATTTTTTCAGAGCTAGATGCAGACAAAAAATTATTTTCAGTTTGGAACCTGATGGAGGTCAGTATAGATGGACTAATAGAGAAAGTCCCACACACTGCTAGAAGGCCAAATATTTTTTCAGAGCTAGATGCAGAAAAAAATTATATTCAGTTTGCAACCTGATGGAGGTCAGAATAGATGGACTAATAGAATGATGCTATGCCCAAAAGATTTTACTTCACTAGGTGCAGTAAAAAAATTGGTATTCTATACACAGGTGGTATATCTTGCAACACAGATAGGCTACTCCGCTGACTAACACACTCTGCAATAGGCCAAAAAGGATTAGCTTTGCTAGATTCAGCCAAATGCTGTGAAAAAAACTTGCACAGCACTGGCACAGACCTGCCTGGCAAAAATTGATAGGAACTGATGTAACCTAGTCCTGAAAAGGACTGCAATTACAATTAGTCTTTACTCCCACAATCTATCTATTTAAGAGCACAGACCTGCCTGATAAAAGTCATAGGAAATGCTGTAACCTAGTCCTTAAAAGGACTGCAATCACAACTATTCCCTACTCCCAAGCTATCTGTAGATTTGTGCGAAAATTGGCTTGAAATTAACAAGGTATAGCGCACACAGCAACAGCGGTGCCGTCTAACACGCAGCTGCAGCAGTGAGAAAATGGTGGCAACGGGGAAAATGGCTTGGTCTTATAGGACAAGGACATGTGACATACACTGCCAATGACACATGCCCTTGCTTGTGTGAAAAAAGCACTTTGCTCCGTGTGTGCGCTGCTGATAGGCTGACAGATTGCACCTCCCCACTGTAAATGCGGGAAAGAGAAAAAAAAATGGAGATCTTCATTGTTCCAGCAGAGATCCATCCCCTGCCCCTCCCCCCACCCCGCTGTACACTCAAACTGCGTATTAACATTAATTTTCATCATTACTGAGAAAAAATCCAGTTATGATTTTGGTGCACGAACAGTTATCGAACATAACCTCGAACAGCCGAATTTTTCTAAAATCGTTCGTGTTCGCCGAACGGCTCGAACACTGCCCAAAACAGCTCGAATTTGAGATTGGCGAACAGTTCGAGTAGAACAACGCTCATCTCTATTCCTGGCCCCTGAGACCTGGGCCTTTGTATAGAAATATCTAACAGCAGCGGAAGGCAGAATTGGAATGGAGCCTCTTGTGCTATATACACTGCCTGCCTGCCTATATACACTGCCTGCCTGATATATCTGCAGATGAATTAGTCCTCAGAAGGATTGTTTGTTGAGATGGATATGTGTAATATACTGCTGTTCTTCCTACACTACCTAATAAACAAGCGAATTTCTCCCTAGCTCAGCAGAACCTCTCCCTACACTGCCTGATTGCAGAGTAGACTGACGAGCACAGCGGCACCAGGTCTGATATAGACCTTATGACGTTGTGGGGCCAGCCAATCACTGTAATGCCACAACCAACATGGCTGCGGCATTACAGTGAATGGCAGACAATCCCTGCATGTTCATTGGCTCTCTAAAGAGCGCAAAACATACAGGGAGGGGGCCCGAACATCCGCCCAAGCATCTTGCAAGTACTCGGCGAGCTCCGAGCATCTCGAGTACTGAGATGCTCGGGCGAGTACCGAGTACTTGCGAGTATGCTTGCTCATCACTAAATGTGACATAAAAGCACATTCTTAGAATCAATGGGAAATGTATGTGTTCCAGACTTATTATCACATAAAATGACACGTCAGGTTTGAAAAAATTGGCCTAGTCATATAAGTTAAAACCAGTTAAAGTAAATGACAATGTCAGGTGTTCCATCCAAATCCTATTTTTCACTGCATCAGATGGAAGTCCAGACATAACCAAAATGCAATGTGAGTGTACTGTGAAAATAATATTGCTTTAAATTATCCTATTACTAATGGGGCTGCAGATTTCATAAACTAGAGACTGTTCAGAAAATTGGGCAAATATTAGATTGTATGCCGCTATTTGTAATCATTTACAGTCTATAGTATTAAATAATCTATATTTTTTTTTTCATAATTTCATAACTTCTCTTCTCCAGTCTGTGATCTAACACAATATCTGGCTTTATATTTTCATCAGATAAAATACTTTGTAAGAAGAGTCAATTTCTTAGATTATAATGAAAAAGTGATATCATTCGATGAGACAAGAAGGTTGTACTCTCCACCCATTCTGATGCTGAGAAATTGGATATTTTACACAAATTGGAATATTTCATATAAAACATTTGGAAATAGCTACTTTGCACCAAATTATAAACTTCCAGAAGATGACTGGCTTCAGATTAAAGATGATGGCGTAGTTTGGAAAACTGGCAAAGTAAGTTTCCGATATACAGGTGCATTTGACTAAATTAGAATATCATCAAAAAGTTAATTTATTTCAGTTTTTCAATACAAAAAGTGAGACTCCTATATTATATAGAGCCATTACAAACAGAGTGATCTATTTTAAGTGTTTATTTCTGTTAATATTGATGATTATGGCTTACAGCCAATGAAAAAACAAAAGTCATTATCTCAGTAAATTAAAATAATTAGCAAAAAACACCTGCAAAGGTTTCCTATGGATTTAAAAAGGTCCCTTAGTCTGTTTCAGTAGGCTCCACATTCATGGGGGAGACTGTTGACTTGTCAGATGTCCAGAAGGCAGTCATTGACACACTCCAGAAGGTCCCAGAGTTCCAATTTTCAATTGGAAATCAAGGTCCCAGAGTCTGGAGGAAGAGTGGAGAGGCACACAATCTAAGCTGCTTGAGTTCTAGTATGATGTTTCCACAATCAGTGATGGTTTGGGGAGCCATGTCATCTGCTGGTGTAGGTCCACTGTGTTTTCTCAAAACCAAAGTCAGTGCAGTGGTCTAACAGGAAATTCTAGAACACTTCATGCTTCCCTCTGCCAACAAGCTTTTGGAGATGAAAATTTCATTCCCCAGCAGGACTTGGTGCCTGTCTACACTGCCAGTACCTATATCTGATTTAAAAACAACAGTATCACGGTGCTTGATTGGCCAGCAAACTCGCCTGACCTTAACCCCGTAGAGAATCTATTATAGAGAATCTATGGGGTATTGTCAAGAGGAAGATGAGAGAGACCAGACCCAAGAGTGCAGATGAGCTGAAGGCTGCTGTCAAAGCCACCTGGGCTTCCATAACACCTCATCAGTGCCACAGGCTGATCGTCTCCATGACCCGCCGCATTGATGCAGCAATTGATGCAAAAGGAGCCCCGACCAAGTATTGAGGGCATTTACTGAACATACATTTCAGTAGGATAACATTTCGGATTTTAAAAACATTTTTCAAGCTGCTGTTATAAATTATTCTAATTTACAGAGATAATGACTTTTGTGTTTTCATTGGCTGTAAGCCATAATCATCATTAACAGAAATAAACACTTGAAACAGATCACTCTGTTTGTAATGACTCAATATAATATAGGCGTTTCCCTTTTTGCATTGCAGAACTGAAATGAACATTTTGATGATATTCTAATTTAGTAAGATGCACCTGTATGTATGTAGATTTCTAATACTGTAGATATCCTATATATATTTATTTATATGTATGTGTATATATACAGTATATCAGAAAAGTGAGTACACTCCTCACATTTTTGTAAATATTTTATTATGTCTTTTTATGGGACAACACTGAAAATATGACACTTTGATTTAATGGGAAGTAGTCAGTGTACAGCTTTTATAACAGTGCAAATTTGGTTTGCCTTCTAAATAATTCAACAGACAGCTATTAAAAGGGTTGTCCGGTCAAACGCTATAAGTCTACAGTCACTCTGTGTGACGGCAGACTTATGAATCGCTGCCCTACACATACCCCCGGCCAGTGGGCACAGCATCGCTCTCCATACACTTGTATTGAGCTAGGCCATGCCCTCTAGTAGGACATGGACACTGGCCATCTGTGTCAGTAGATGGGGTGTGGCCTCGCTCCATGCAAGTGTATGGAGTGAGGCGACGCCCACTGTCCGGGGGGTATGTATAACCGGTCCTGGGTCAGAAACCGACGAATACCCGCTGTGCACAGTGAGTGCGCTGGGGGAATTCATAAGTCTGTAGTCTCACAGACTTATCAGCGGTGCCATAGGTGAGGTCACCAGGGTTCATCAGCTGATGAACTCCTGTGAACTTTCTCAAGGCAACTCAGTGCTAGACACTGTCTGTTTCAGTGTCTAGCCAGCTCTCATGTAGAGTAGTGACAGTAATGACTGCTGATATGAGTGCTCTACAAGTACAAGTAATCCAGTTCGTCAATAGGATTATCTTCTCAGTGGACAGGTGAGTATTATGGTGGTATATTATTTCTTCTCTTTTACAGATGACAAGGGCATCGGGAATTAGGCATAAAGGTGAGTATACATTTGATTTTTTATTTTTTATTTTTTTTACAGGGGATAATGGCTTCGAAGTATTAAGTGTTAGGTGAGTATAACTCTTTTATTTTTAAATAAATGTGTCAAACATGGTGTGGAGACACGGGGTATCCCGTTTGCAGAATACTAGGCAGACAACACAGGGTGAAAGTAAAACAGTGTGGCAATACTTTATTGCACCACCAAACGGATAATAAACATGTATAAGACTCCCAGCAAATACGCAAGATGGTGAAAAATTACAGTCTCAACCTTCTGCTTACTCGCTAAGATTAAAGCTGCTGCAACTTTGAAGCTTCCGGGGCTGACTACCCCACTAGTGGCACCCCGCTTTTGGCAGGAACCCACAGAGAGGAGGTAACGACAAGCTTAGGAAGCTCATAGTACATTGAGGTGACCAAGTGACCGGAGGTTTATGGCGTTTATTAAAGCGTTTATTAGATCGAGAGGCATTTTGGATGTACCAACTGATAACATGCTTCCCAATTGGTCTTAATCTGCGACAGGAACTATTGTTTCATTATATTTATTGGATCATGCTCAGTATGTGTATGTTTCTCCTGTCAAATGATTTTGTCCATGTGTTTTTATCTTTATTGTCATTTTTTGTGATTTAATTTTAAGTACATATGTGTGATTTGTATCACATGATGTTGCTGTGTGAATCCATTGGTGGCCACTTATATATATATACCATGTGGGCACCATTTGAGAGACAGTCTTGACAAAGAACGCAAGTCCCATGTTCGAAATGCGATGTTCTGGCTATAAAATATGATTTTGGAATCTGTTTTTAATAGCATTTTTCAAGAAAAAATTTTTGGTCTATATATGAAGCTGGAATTCTTCACCCTCATTTATTGTTTTATAGACGTCTCTACATTACTAACCCCTGGGCTTCATGTCAGCTGCCAGTACAAAGCTGGAATTAACTCCAACCCTATTGCCCCATTTTTCACTGCACTAGTGCAAGTGGTAAGAGCAGAGGCTAAGCCCCAGATTTGGCACATCTTATTTATGTGCCATTTCTGAGGCCACTGAGGGCTGATGTTATTAGTAGTGATGAGCGAGCACTAAAATGCTCGGTTACTCGTTGCTCGGGTTGAGCACATTGGAATACTCTAGTGCTCAACCCGAGCAATGAGCCCAATGTTTCCCTATGGGAAACTCGAGCATTTTTCAGACGGCTCCCCCCGGCGGTCCGCAGAGGGCCTAAAAATTGCCCAAATCGATAGGAACAGTGCTCAAATGACATGGAAACAGCATGGGGAACACCCCTGGGAGCATCTCTGACTCCCATATCACTGCTGTCAACAACGTTGTCAGAGTATTACGCCACTTTTACGGACTCACAATAAAACATACAAAAAACGAAACCAAAATGGATTTTCCTGGGAAATATGTTAAGGAACATCCTTTCCAGGGTAATGACTTGTATATAAGGGAAAATAAATAACCAAAAACAAAAATACTTCTCCTTACCTTGGGCTATGTTCATACGTAGCATTTTTGATGTTTTTTTTGCACTTTTGCATTGCTTTCGACCAAGACAAATGCATTCACCAGGAAATGTCATTTTAACATTTTACAACCTTATCTGGCCATGTGGTGTGTGACACATCATCAGACACATGCATACAGTTCTGAAAAGACATGGGAACAGCATGGGGAAGACCTCTGGAAGCGTCTCTGACTCCCAGGTCACTGCCTAAAAGTGTGCCCATCATAAGTGATCCTTGGCGCATGCGAAGATGTCTCCCGCCATGCACCTGTCATTGCAGACTTGCAACAATCGCCGTCCATGTCCTTGTCCCAGTGAAGCGTTCAGTTGTCCCTACCCCATTGCTTGGAATGCAACCGCAAGTATGCAGCCAGACACCCACCAACCCACAGGCTAAAATACTATACTGGCAAATTTTTGACAGCTGCTTGCACTTGAAATGTGGCCTTTTAGGCTCGGGGAGGCGGAAGCTGTCCACAATCTTAAGGTGGCGACGACCGGATATCCATACTCGGTCCCCAGACGCCACTATTTCTCCCGGTATCATCTCCGCCTTCCACAAGCATGGGTCCCACAACGTTACCTGTGCCCTCCCCAGTGCACTTACTGGGAAGGAACGCCTAACCACAAACAGGTTGAAAGGTGAATGTGGCCAGGCCAGCTGTCATATCTCCTAGGTAGCCCTCTAAAGCTGCTTTCACTAGAAATGTGGCATTTTTGGCTCGTGGAGGCGGAAGCTTTTCATAACCTCATGCCCGGCGGTGGCTGGGTGTTGATACTCGGTCCCCAGCCACTACTGTTTCTCCCGGTGTTGTCTCCGCCTTACCCAGTGCACTTACTGGGAAGGACCGCCTAACCACAAACACGTGGACAGGTGATTATGGCCAGGGACGTTACGGAGCCAGTCCACAGCTTTTTTTGCTGAGAGTTGTATTTCACCACAGCCATATTCTTTAGCTCGGTGAAAGGACTGGCATAAAGGGAAACCATATATATTCTGGGTGTCATTTCTCCCAGGAAGTCCTCTAAAGCAGCTTTTTCAGAAGAAATGGCAGCCCGTCTAACATCAACTCGCACTTCTCAGTGGTGCTTTGACACACAAACATCTTTGTTTGCGCATTTAATTGCATTACTACAGAGTTGGGCAATGGCCTGATCTGCAATCCAGTTTGAGAAATAACATGCATAAGCACGTCCAATCCACATAAAGAAGAACAGCCATAGAATGTCCGGGAACCTTCCCCCACAATTTTCTTAGCCACGGCTGCTTCTCGGCAGGGTTGGACTTATCCACCAGAAAACCGGAGACTCTGGTGGGCCCTAGCTTCTCCTTCAGGAAAGTTCATAGTGCCGAGGTGAGGCCATGATGATGATAGAGGCCACCATCTGCTTAGTTTTCTGTTACTTGGAATGCAAGCGCAAGTATGCAGCCAGCCACCCACCCACATGCTGCAATAATAAACTGCCAGATTTCTGGGCAGCTGCTTGCACTTGAAATGTGTCAATTTAGGCTCAAGGAGGCGGAAGCTTTTCACAACCTCATGCCTCATGCCTTTTGTTCATACTCGGTCCCCAGCCGTCACTATTTCTCACGGTGTTGTCTCCGCCTTCTACAAGAGCAGAACCAGGAACATTACTGCTGGTACTTTTCTGTGGGAATTTGCTTGCCTCCTACCAGCCTGGAATATTTCCAGCAAACTATGGTATGACGCCATGGTATTAGCACTGCCCCAGTAACAGTAGCGAAGCAATCCTCAATTTCCTTCTCAGGAATTTTATTTGGTAGACTGAATGGTGTCCAAATACCTTATTTTATCACAAAAGAGCTGAAGATAGAGTGGCAGTAGGTGCAAGTTTCTCCAGCCTGTTAGATATTAGAGGGTGAATGGCAGCACATTGTATCAGTGGTTAGCACTGAAGCCTTGCAGCGCTGGGATTCTGGGTTCAAATCCCAGCAAGGACAACATCTACAAGGACTTTGTATGTTCACCCCATGTTTGCGTGGGTTTCCACATCAGTAAAAAAGCAGCCATACAGTGTCCGGGAACCTTCCCACTCGCTTTTCTTAGCCAGGACTGCTACTCGACAGGGTTGGAGGGCCCTCCAGAGAATCCTCTGGTGTGCCCTGGCTTCTACATGAGGAGAGTTCATGACAGTGCTAACTTTGCAGCTGCTATGGGGCTCTTGAGCGGGAGGAGAAAGGTGAGCCCTCAGAATCAAATGCTCTTGTGGGCACAATGTTTTTCAATCTGAAACAGCTTCTCAGTGGGAGTTGTATTTCATCACAGCCATATTCTTTAGCTCGGTGAAAGGACTGGCATAGAGGGAAACCGTATCTACTCCGGCTGTCATTTCTCCGTCAACAGGATCCGCCCATTGTCATAGACGATCATGCCTGGCTGTATGTTCAGCGGTGAGAGCCACAGATCAAGCTGCTGTGTAACAGCTTTCAATAACTCTGCAGCACTGGGCGGTTTGTCAATTAAGCATTAGGAATGTTATCTTCAGCACATCCTGTTGCCGCTTGGCCAAGGCAGTGCTGCAGTGTTTTCAGCTTGTGACTGATGTGGTCATTTCGGAGATGGAGGAGGAGGAGCAGGAGCTGAAAAATGTGATTACATTTAGGTTACATTGGCGACTCTGTTTTTATACTAAAGAAATAACTTACTGTTTTATTTTTCTTACGTTATTTTTTAAGGCAAATGCATTCACCGGAAAATGTCATTTTAACATTTTACAACCTTATCTGGCAATGTGCTGTGTGACACATCATCAGACACATCCTGTTTCATTCATGGTGGCGGAACTCTGAAAGACACATACAGTAGAGAAGGGCCACAGTAACGAGTACGACATGTTCCCATTAGAAAGGAGAGAGTCTGCTATACAGTTATAGGGTATGCAGTGAGTCCAACGGATGACCAAATTTAGGAAAAACCCCACTAAAAATTTAAAAACACATAGAGCAGGGCCACAGTAATGACAAATTCCCATTAGAAAGGAGAGAGTCTGCTATACAGTTATAGGGTACGCAGTGAGTCCAACGGCAGAAAAAAATTAGGAAAAATCCAACTAATAATTAAAGAGACAAAGAGCAGGGCCACATTAACAGCAAATTAAGAAATTAGAAAGGAGAGAGTCTCCCATAGTGTTTGCCTATGCAGTGAATGCAAGGGCTGCCAAAAATTTGGAGGCACTTCAATGCCCCTTGGAAGAGACGTGGAGGAGGGCCTCATAAAAAATGTTCCCATTAGCGGGCCTCCTATACTTGTAATGCCCATGCACTAAGTGTATGGGCTGACAAACATTTACCCCTGGGGTGTACATGAACATACTGTATATATATATATTTTTTTATGGGCATCATAAACACCCTTTTTGCTTCATTCTCTTTTGTGTTTTTTCCTTGCAAGCAAATTAAATGAAGAGAATAATACCAAAGAATTTGTGATTGCAATCATTTTCAGGAAACAACTGAGTATTATCTGACAGAACTGCAGGGGTGCCAATACTTTTGGCCACCACTGTATATTACATCCCAATAGAAGATTCTCAGCCCAAACCTCCAGCTCGCTTAAATCCCTTTGTGTAACATCCCTGGCGGCGTGCTGGCATGGTTTACCACCTCCCACCATGCAAGACCGCCATCTTACCTATCAGTCGAGGCTGCACACTTTGCTCCAGTACCTGCTGTGTACATGTCTCTTGTCTGATTGCTTAGGGAGGCGGTGCAGTTACTGCCTGATTATTAAAGTTACTGTGTGCACACTCCTAATGCGTCCCCAGCCTATTGTTGTGAGTCACTGGACAATTAAACCCCCTCCACTCAGTAGGAGGTGCCTGAGCATCACTTTCTTTCAGTGTGTTATGTGCAACTGAGTTGCCAGGTCCTGTTCTGCATCTTGTTTGTTTGCGCCACCCTGGGGGCTGAGTACCCAGGCCTGTTACCTGTATCTGTGACTTCTAGTCAGTTTCCGCCACCCTGGGGGCTGAGTTCCCAGGCTCATTCCTGTATCTTGTTCCTGGTTCAGTTCCTGTCTAAACAGGGTCCTAGCCCATTACTTGTTTGTCTCTATGTTCGAATCTTTCCTTTTCCTGCAGTGTCTGAACCTGCACCTAACTCCAACTCGTTGACTCTGTACTTCTGTTTGTGAGTTTAGTGTCCACTCGCTACTTCATTGTAAGTACCTTGTGTGTATCTGCTCTGCTTGTCTACTGCACCTGTGGGTTTTTCTCTGCTCTGCTTGTCTACCGCACCTGCGGGTTTTGCTCTGTTCTGCTTGTCTACCGCACCTGCGCGTTTTGCTCTGTTCTGTTTGTCTACCGCACCTGCGGGTTTTGCTCTGCTCTGCTTGTCCACCGCATTCGCAGGTATTGCTCTGCTCTGCTTGTCCGGATTCTGGAGTTGTCAGACGGGAATCAGAACTGACTATTCAAGGCTTTACACCCGAAACTTCTGGTTAATCTGAGGCCTTCACATGCCACGGAGTCAGTCACGGTCATCTGTGGAGAGGAAACAATAAAGCCAAGGGCAGCCTCTCCTACAGGCCTAATGTCTTTGGATTCTCCAACCTTCGCTGGACAAGGACCGTCAGGGTGTCCCAAACATCTGCAGCGGGACCGCAATCCGATTTTGTGACTGAGTTCTGGCCTCTGCTTTGCCTGAAGAACATGGTCATCCTTCATGGATTCTGTGTGGGTAGCTGCCTCTACAGGCTGGGGAACAGGAGGTCTCTGGGAGGACAAAACCTGAAGTGATGGTCTACCTCTACACCTTGCAGGTCTGGACTGCCTCTTAAGTTTGGAAAGAGAAGTATTTTGTGGAGCATTGTCATCCTGTGTGGATTCTTTGTGGGCAGCAGTCTCTTCAGGCTGGAGAGCTGGTGGGCTACCTACACGCATCACCCATCGGGACTGCCCAAGGATATTGGGAAGGGTTAGGGTCATCAAAGATGATTAGAACGGCCACCTTGAAGGCCTGCAGGTCAGAGACTATAGGATCCCATGCTTCCCATAGGGGGGTGATCCAATTCAAGGCATCACCCGCTAAGTAGGATATCATAAATTCTACTTTAACCCGTATTTTGCCAGACAAGAATTCAAATGTCTCCGAGAGCGACGTGCCATGGCGCTCAATGGGGAACATGGCCTGAGCAAACTGTTACGCACAGGCCTGGACTGACTGGCGTGAGCGTGGTCCACCACACCTGCGGGTTTTGCTCTGCTCAGCTTGTCTACCGCACATGCGGGCTTTGCTCTGCTCTGCTTGTCTACTGCACCTGCGGGTTTTGCTATGCTCTGCTTGTCTACCGCACCTGCGGGTTTTGCTCTGCTCTGTTTGTCTACCGCACCTACGGGTTTTGCTCTGCTCTGCTTGTCTACCGCACTTGCGGGTTTTCCTTTGCTCTGCTCGTCTACCTCACCTGCGTGTTTTGGTCTGCTCTGCTTGTCTACCGCACCTGCGGGTTTTGCTCTGCTCTGCTTGTGTACCGCACTTACGGGTTTTGTTTTGCTCTGCTCGTCTACCGCACCTGCGGGTTTTGCTCTGTTCTGCTTGTCTGCCGCACTTGCGTTTCTGTTCCTGCATCCCAGTCTGTACTGGTCCCTTTCCTGCCTGCGTTCTTACCTGCCAGTACTGTCTGTTTGCCAGCCGTGCCTGCCAGTACCCACCTGTCTGCATACTAGCCGTGCCTGCCAGTACCCACCTGTCAGTATGCCAGCCTAACCTGCCTGTTCCTTCATTCCCCGGTGTGGCTCAACAGCTGTGACCGGGGTCTGACCTGGAGTAGCACCTGGTCCCTCTGCTCGGTTCCTCACTGGGTCACGGAGTCGATTGAGCCGCTGTGCGACCTTGGTCGGACCGAGTTGATAATTAGTCACGTCCCTCCAGGCACTCCTCGGTTCATGGTCTAGTGGGATCACTAACCACGCTCACGCCAGTTAGTCCGGGCGTGTGCGTAACACTCTGTAATATGAAATGATGTCTTCAGTGTTGATTCCTTACAGGGTTTAGTATAATCAACGATTATTGAAATCTTCTTTGTATACTGTAACAACATAGCATTTATTCTTAATTATACCAGACATATTTTTCAGTAGGTCAAGAGACATAAGCCATTGTTCAAGTGAGCCTCTACGTTGAATCTTGAATTGATGTATGTTGATTTGTTGAATGCTTGTTGACTACCTATTGAATCTGTTCTAGTGTTGAGCCACCCTCACAGTGTTCGAGTTCGATTCGTTTCGTCGAACACCCGTATGTTCGCCGAACTGTTCGTCGAACTGTTCGTCGAACACCTTCGAACACCGTTAAAACCAATGGCAGGCAAACAGAAACACACAGAAACACATAGAAAACACATAGAAACACTTCAAAGGTGTCCAAAAGCTGACAAACTGCTCAGAAGACACAACTAACACATGGAAAAGTGACAAGTACATATAGTCATGCAAAAAGAAAAGAGGTGGAGGAGTAAAAGGAGGGGGAGACACAGATATAGGCATCTCATGCCCTTCTAAAATCAAGAAAGGCTGGAGTAAAAATATAAAATCAGCCTACCAACACCCAGACGTCGTGACAAGAAAATTAAAAAAAGAAATATCTTTAGGTAGAATGGTGGTTCCATTCAGAACACTTTCCTTACAAGACGTAGTGGTATCCCCGTTGTGAGTTGTGCCAAAAATGGAACCCAATACATTCGGACTAATCGACCTTTTGTCATATCCAAGAGGCAGGTCAGTAAACGACAACATCGACGCGGAACCAAGTTGCCTCCGAATAGTGTCCACCTATTGGGCTGCTTCTGGGATGGAGCATACTGTATAGATCGCTTTTTGCCCATGGGGTGGTCCAGATCCTGCTCACTATTTGAGGCGTTTAGTTGCTTCCTCGAATGGGTTTTAATGGGCATTTCTAAGGGGGCACATATTATCCATTACCTCGACAACTTCTTATGCCTGGGCCCAAAAATTTCACCACAGTGTGAATACACGCGGTAGTCCACCTGTGAGAAGGAGAGAGCTGGAGGGAGAGCAGACACCACAGAGCCGAGGGGTTAGATAGAGAACGGAAGAATGAAAGAGGGCGAGGGAGGTAAGGGAATACAGTGGAAGGCCGACCTGAGCTCCCCCATGTTCCTGCTGGGCGGGGAACAGCCCTGGGAAGAAAAGCCGCTTGCGCATCCCTTTGAGGTTACGGGCGCGAGCAGGCAGAGGGACTATACTGGAGTGCGAAGCTGACACGGCCAGTCCGTTCCTGCCCGTGCGACCTCCGTGTCGCCGGGTTTGTGCCAGAGCCGCGGTGGACCCTAACGGCCAGCCCCCCTCTCCCAATCCTGGTGCCTGTCTGCTGGTGGGTCAACCCCCCCCACGGTTTGGGGGAGTAACATCTGCAGAAGAAAGACCATCTTCCAGCCAAACAAAGATGTCTACTTATTTTCGTGGACAATATGATACGATCCCTTTCTTACGGACACGCCCATAGCTACAAATTCCAGATGAGGCACAAAAACAGCAGGTGCTACAACGGATATCAAGTGCTCCTTCAAGTGGGTTCTCCTCCACCTCAACTTCAACATCACAAATACTCCAGTCCTCAGAGGTGTCACCCCATTCGCACTTGCTTCCTCACAGCTCCCAAGTCTCCAGTTGACCATCTGAGTATGGGGTAACACATATGGTTGAGTCTGCAGAGCTGTTTACTCATACTATAGCCTAGGAAATGGAGGTCTACTATAGAGCTTCTGTTAATCCAGACGAAGAAATGATCTGCACTGATGCTCAGAATCTTTATGAGTCAGATCCAGGACCAGATGAGGAAGGTTCTGAGCATAATGTAGACCCTCATTCAGAAACTGTAACTCCTGTTGGTGGAGACAATGATGAAGACGATGATGAGACTCAAATACCTGATTGGAGTGACAACTTGACTTTTCGGTCAGGGCAGGAAGAGGTTGGCTCTGAGGACGACGGGTGTGAGAACACACAGGGTGATGATGACGAGGTTGGAGATCCCACTTACTGTCAACCCACAGTCAGCCAGTCGATGAGGTCAGCAGAGGAGGTGGAGGAGGATGTGACTAGCCCAGGGGATGGGGATGACTCGGTACACGGGCCTTTGCCTGGCCTTGGGGATGTCGCGGTGGTCAGCTCCCTGGCCTGTACCCTGGGGTCACTCTTTAAAAGGGTGGATAATTGTTAATTTTATAAGAGTTCGTGACGCCACCTGTGGTATCTGGTGAGAAGCACCAGCGCTGCAGCAGTCCACTGAGGCCGGTTGATAAGGCAGCTCGATGGTATAGCTCCCCACAGGTGGAGCTAGGCCTCAGGACAGCGTATGCAGGGGGAATGCAGGTCAGGCGAGACCCAGCAGGGTCAAAGCATGAACGGGAACGGACACGGTAGTCACTTCAGTACCTTTACTGGTGGAAAATTCAGGCACATCCCAGAGCACTGTAGGGTGAAGGGTGCATATCAGGATCCTCCCCAATGAGCGGGTGTAGGGCCTCCTGTTTCTTGCCTCTGCGTAGTAAGTTTCTGACCTGCCTGGAGCTAGGCCTAACTTTGTCTCTGTCCTGCGCTGGCTGACCTTGTGGTAGGGCCTTGTCTTGGAGTTCACGCTCCAAGTATGCAGGGCCTAAGCGTCTCCTGGCTCTGTTACGTATTAGCACCTTAGTGATCTTGGGACTTGTAGTTCTCCAGGGATTCCGGTTATGCCTTACTGGGTCATAGAGATCCCGGTAAGCTCGGATCCGGTGTCCGGTAAATGCTTCGGGTTGAGCTGGTTAAGCTCCTCTTCCCCCTATGTACTAACTCTCCACTCGCCTTCGGCCTACTAGGGCCCTCACTAGGCTATACACACTAACGGCAGCTTGCCGCGCTTCACCGATCTTATTGCGCCGGCAAACCTTAAGTTCTAACTGGGCTCCCTGAATCTAGCTAGCAGGAGCTTCGTGCTCCACTGCTGAACTATTAACTGAGTTCTCTAGACTAGACGGAGCTCCACTGCAGACTGACCTCTCTTAGGCTTCTCTACTGCAGGAAATCTTCAGAGGTACTGAACTGCCTAGCTCCACCTTCCCTATTTATATCGCTAACGGGCTCCCTCTGCTGGTCTGAGGTGGAAGGGAGAGCTGTGTGAATGTTTATGGGGGCCTCTTGTAGAGGATTCCATCAATGCACTCTTCTAGGATCTGTGATACCAAGCGCAGCTGGGCGTCACAGATGCAATGGACGACGAGGTTAGGTTGCACCTTCCTGGACAGAGACGGAGAACTGGAAGCACGTCAACAACTGCATCCTCAACCACAACTCTGACTCTGACCACAGGTCGTGGTGGCTCTTCAGGTCGCATGGGCTCTAAGCCTTGCATAGCCTGGGCATTTTTTCAGATCGATAAGGATGACCCAACTCGTGTTATCTGTATTATTTGTCACCAAAAAGCTAAGTAGAGGCCAAAAAATCCATAGTTTGAGTACTTCATGCATGAACCGTCACATGGATATGAAGCATAAGTTGCAGTGGGAAGCTCACTGTGCTACAATGCGGCCTAGCGGGCCACGCCAACCACCATTGCCCCATCTTGTGCATCCGCGGCCTCTTCATCCTCTGTGACTGGGGGGACAGCAGTCACACATGTTTTTGGATGCAGACCTGCCACCTCTTTACCCGCAACAGCCAGTGTGATTGGCAGGTCATCATTTCATTTGGAAGTGGAAACACCAGCTGGTGTTGAGCGCTCTCTGACATCGAGAGCACCACCTTTGGATCAAGGCAACCTAACTTTTCTGCCTGCATCTTCCTCACAGACCGGCAGTTTGCCGGGGACACCCTACTCAACCCCGTCTAAGCACAACAGCCAGCCCTCGGTCCTTCAGATGTGGACAAGTAAAAGACCATTTCCTCCTAGCCATGACAAAGCTAAGAGGTTGAATTTCACCATCTGCAAGCTGTTGGCTACAGAAATGCTGCCTTTCCGCCTGGTGGACACAGAGGATTTTCAAGACCTTATGTCTGTCGTAGTGCCCCAGTACCAGATGCCCAGTCGCCACTACTTCTCAAAGAAAGGTGTGCCCGCGCTACACCAGCATGTTGCACACAACATCACCGCTTCTTTTAGAGACTCTGTGTGTGACAGGGTGTGTTTCACCACAGACACTTGCATGAGTAGGCATGGACAGGGGCGTTACATGTCGCTGACTGGGCACTGGGTAACTATGGTGACAGCAGGACAAGGGGCTGCTGTCCAAGTGTTACCGTCCGCACGAGTTGTGCTTCAATCCTCTTTATCTAGAAGTTCTTCCACTGCTTCTACCTCCTCAACCTCCTCTCGGGCCTCCACCTGCACCCAAAGCCTGTCTGGTAATGCCATCCGCTTTGTAACTGCGCAGAAGGAATCCTGCACACCTCCTTACTATTCTGGCAGCAGGGCTCAATGGCATCAGGCGGTGTTTACTTTGAAATGTCTGGGAAATGTGAGTCACACAGCTGAGGAGTTGTGGTCTGCTCTGGAGACCCAGTTTCATGAATGGTTGTATCCACTGGACCTGTAACCATTGAAGGCCATGTGCGACAATGCTGCAAACCTGGATGCGGCCCTTCGCCGGGGCAATGTCACACACGCGCCTTGTATGGCTCACGTGTTGAACCTGGTTGTCCAGCAATTTTTAGCCCACTATCCCGGACTAGATGGCCTTCTGCAGAGGGCACGGTCACTGTGTGCTCACTTTCGCCGTTCGCATCCCTCAGCTCAGCGACTTACATCTCTATAGAAGTCGTTGGGCCTGCCAGTTCACCGGCTGAAAGGCGATGTGCCGACACGGTGGAATTCAACTCTGCACATGTTGCAGCGACTGTGGCAGCACCGACAAGCCCTGGTACAATACGTTCTGACGTATAGCCTGGGCCAACGAGATCCAGAGGTGGGGCAAATCACGCTGCAGTAGTGCTCTCAGATCAGGGACCTCTGAAGTTGATGCGCCCCCTGGACCGTGGGGTACCCGGAGCCGGGCTGGTAGACACTGGGGGTTTTAGTCACTGTGGCGGTGACCCGGTCCATGACTCAGGGCGGTCAATCCAAGGGTAATTTGTATATATGGGTTTTATAATGTCCAACTACGCCACCTGTGGAGTGCGGTCAAATGAGCCGCCTCTGCGGAACAGTCCTCTGAAGCTGGTGGTTTTGCAGCAATGGTATTATTACTCCCCACAGGAAGATTGTAGCTTCAGGGCAGTGTGGGTGGATGATGGTGGTTGTAGTGCAGGGAGTCAGTAATGAACACAGAGTCCGTGTGATGCAGTCTCAAGATCTTTACTCACAGTTGTTGCAGTCCAGATTACAGGTACCAGAGCAATCTCCCCCGTCGTGCTGTGCGTACTCAGTGAGGGACTCAGTCCACCCCCAGATAGCTCCGGAGTACTTAGCAGGACCCCCTTCTGTGTGTTCTTTCTCTGGCCTTCTCCCAGCACCTCAAACCCAGTGACACTTCTATCCGGTATCCTCGGGCCTTGGCGGGCAACGTGTGTTCCGTCCCCTGGGTCCTATGTGGCTACCTTCTTAGTGAGACTGGTGTGGACTTTGGCCTGCAGTACATGAAATGCTGCAGCCTCCGGTTTCTAGTTGAACCCTGCTGTTTCTCCGCTAGTTGAGGGACCAGTTCCCCTTATCTGGCCTGACCCCTCTACCTCCTGGTAGCAACGGGCGTATGGGTGGCCTTCTGCATGGCCCATACCCCTAGGGTCCCTTCAGTTCCTGGATCCTTTCTACTCCCACTCTTCTCTTCTCTCCTTCAATCCTGGGCCTCCCAGGCTAGGCCCGCCTCCGGAGCAGAGCTCATGCAGAGCCTCTGCTCCTGTCACTTCTCCTCCTCTGACTGGCTTGCTTTTTCTAAGATGGCTTCCTCTTTATACTCTCCCTGTCATGTGCTCCCCTAAGCTGCTTTCTCCACCCACACCCAGTACATAGGACCCTGGGACTGTGCTCTCCCTTAGGAACAATCTTGAACTACCCCCACTGCGGGTATGTGTTGGATGCAGGTGTTAGGGTCCCGAGCCATACTCCTTCCTTACCTGAGGGTGAGATACCACACCTCTGGGTGAGATGCAGTACCTCTGTGGCGACTGAACCCTCAGGGGCACCACAAACCCTTCTGCACAGTTTTGAAATGGCGACGAAGATGTTTAGTGCTGACGATGCCATTATCAGCATGACTATTCTGGTGATTTACATGCTGATTCACAAGTTAAACAGAATTCAGAGTCAGGTGGTGGGACAAGAGGAGGTGGAGGAAGTAGAGGAGGAGTTGTATGAGGAAGGGATAACATTTCCAAGGTCCAGACGGTCTGCAGCACCAAGGCGGCAGGCATGGGAGGGTGGGGGAGAGGGATAAACCAGGGCACATGGTTGCAGCCAAACTGTTGAGGAAGGTGCAGGAGCCAAGGAAGAAGTGGAGGACGAACTGGCGATGGGCGTGGAAGACTCATCAGATGAGGGAGACGTTGATCACATTTCTGTTGTGCGAGGTTGGGGGGAGAGGGCAGAGTAAGGAAGCATGATTCTTACCTCGCTACCATCACAAAAAGGACATGGTCCTCCCGAATGTGCAAGACACATGAGTGCCTTCTTGCTGCTCTACCTGCAACATGACCCTCGGATTGTCAGAATTCAAAGTAATCCCGACTACTGGGTTGCCACACTCTTAGATCCCCGATACAAAAGTAAATTTGCCAAAATAATTCCTGAAATAGAAAGGGATTCACGCATGCAGGAGTATCAGCAGAGGCTGTTGCAGAATCTTACATGTGCTTTTCCACAAAACACCAGTGGTGCACGTAGTGAATCTCACAGTTCTAACTTGCCAACAGTGGGACTGTTGAGTCTTCATCACTCAAACCGTAACAGTAGCACAGTATCTGTTGGTAACAGCAATTTTGTGGAATCGTTACACCTCTTTTTTAGACCATCCTTTGCAAGGCCACATGAGACAAGAAGTCTGACACATAGTTAATGCCTAGAGAGGGTTGTACAGGTGTATCTCCAAGTGAACATCGAAGCCATGACAGTGTCACTGGACACTTGCTCATTTTGGGCTTCCAATCTGGAAAAATGGCCGGAGCTCGCCACTCACGCCTTGGAGATCTTGTCATGCCCTACAGCCAGCGTTCTCTCTGAACGTGTGTTCAGTGCTGCTGGTGGTGTGCTGACAGATAAGCGCACGTGGCTGTCCACTGAGAATGTAGACAGACTCACGTTCATAAAGATGAACAAATCATGGATCTGCAAGGACTTTTCTTCCCCTGTGTCATCCTGGGGAGACTAAAAGCTTGAGGATTTGTTAAAATCACCTCACCAACCGTTTTAAGCACCTCTGGGGCAATTGATGCCACTTAAGTGGTGTCTGTGCCACAATTTTTGGAAAAAATGGAGACTCTTTTTGGAGTCCCCTTGCTGTGTTTTACGTGACGTTGGCATCGTCAATTCCAGGTGGGTTGGGTAGCTTCCCCCCTTTTAACCGTAAGAAACTACATACACTATGGCTTGGGGTAACACAGATGGTTGAGTCTGAAGAGCTGTTTACTCAGAGGTCTGCTCCAAAGCTTCAGAGTCTGCTAGTCAGCTTAGAATTTTTAACTGCATCTAGCCTAGGCAATTCTTTGGGCGCAGTAGCCCAGCTGCGAAGCAAGCTGCAACGCCTGTGTATCTAATAAGAATTTTTAACTGCATCTAGCCTAGGCAGACTGTGCGTACCCCCAACCAAACCCAAACGCTTAGCCCCCCTACCGCCCACCTTTCCTTGACAATACCATAATGTAGCTCTTACAACTGGATGGGTGAGGATCGGTCACAGCTTTATTAACTCTTTATACTCATTCCATTAGAAAGGCATTTTATTTCTAAAATAATTCAGCTTGTTGCAGCATGCCATGGGTCTCCACACCGGCAAGTTTGCCAACAAGTGTAACTTTCCAACATGTCCTTTCTATTTCCAGGCCACGGAGGATCCTGCACACTAGTATGCAGGACTCTGACCCCCATCCATCACTCTTAATGCTTGTTCCACTCCGTTTTAGAGTCCTGACAGGAATATGTCCAGTCCAATATCCATTATGTGAACACCGTCGGGCCGTATGAGGCCTGCTTTATCTCCTAGGATAACAAGTTCGGTCTTATGTATCTCGCCAAACTTCCGCTTCTGATAGTCCTGCTCTTGCTGCTTCCGTGGCCACGCCTATGCAGAATGAGTGTGTCCCGTAATCTTTGGGGTGGTTCCCTGCCGATGTTATGCATTTATTAAATATAGCTTGGAACTGGTATCTTAATAATGGCGTTCCATCAATGTGTGATAGGAAGAAATTACTTTGTGATCTGATAGTTATATATGTTTTTACTATTGTTACCCGACTCAGTGTACGGTTTGTGGGTTGTAGAAGAACCCAAGTGCCCCTGCAAGCTGGAACCATTTTCGATTTGCGTATGCGTAGACGTATTGCATTATTGGCTATGACTACGTCCTGGCGTAATAAGCCTCCACTGGTGGTAATTTTGGATTGAGGGACTAATTCGCTTATGCATAGCGCCCCGAAGAAGGCGATCGCAAATGCAGTAGACAGTAGAGTTGAGCCACCCCCGTAGTGTTCGGGTTCGGTTCGGTTCGTCGTACACCGGGATGATCGAGTAACTGTTCGTCGAACTGTTCGTCGAACACCTTCGAACACCGTTAAAACCAATGGCAGGAAAAAAAAAACACATAGAAACTCATAGAAAACACCTTCAAAGGTGTCCAAAAGCTGACAAACTGCTCAGAAGACGCTCTCTTTAAAAAAGCCGGCCGGCAATTCAGCAGAGGCATACACCGGTACCCGACAATTTAGACAAAAAGGAATAGAGCATCACACATAAATTAGATAGATAGAAACATGTCAGTCACATATATAAGAAGTACAGTGACAGTGTTAGTTACTGTACTTGTCATTTAGTGTAAAGGATTTATTAAAAAAAATATTAGTGTTTTCATGCACCGTCTCTTTAAAAAAGCCGGCCGGCAATTCAGCAACGGTATCCGACAATTTAGAACAGAAAGAATAGAGCTTCACACATAGATTAGATAGATAGAAACATGTCAGTCACATATATAAGAAGTACAGAGACAGTGTTGGTTACTGTACTTGTCATTTAGTGTTAAAATAAAGGATTTATTAAAAAAAAATTGGCGTGGGGTTCCCCGTAATTTTAGTCTCTAGCGGAGGTTAAGCAGATGGCTGGGGCAGATGTTTGAAGCCTGGGAAGGGGGTAATACCCATGGAGCTTCGCATGCTACTAATTTCAGCCCCCAGCTGAATACCTAGCCTTTACTAGCTATTAAAATGGGGGACCCCTCAAAAAATGACATGGGGTCCCCCCTATTTTAATAGCTTGCAAAGGCTAGGCAGACAGCTGGGGGCTGATATTTATAGCCCACGAAGGGTGCCATGAATATTGGCCCCCTCCCAGGCTAGAAACACCAGCCGTCAGCCGCCCCAGAAATGGCGCATCCGTAGGATGCGCCACTTCTGGCACTTAGCCTCGCTCTTCCCACTGCCATGTAGCGGTGGCAGTGGGGTAATAGGGCTGGGGTTGATGTCATCTTATAATGCCAGCTGACATCAAGCCCAGGTTAGTAATGGAGAGGCGTCTATAAGACACCCCCATTACTAAAGCCATAGTCAAAGTTAAAAAAAAAACAAAAACACCCAGAATAAAGTCCTTTAATTGAAATAAAGACACAATTCTTTATTGTTCTAAATTAAACCATACTTACCATCACGCCCATTCCAGCTGAAGCCAACGATCTCCTGCAATAAAAGAAAAATAATAAAGCAACATCATCCTTACCTTTCGATAGTTCCCAGGACAGCTCTAGCTCTGCTACATCGAGATGACAGGCTGGACCGCAGCAGAAAGCTGCCATCCAGCCTGTCATCCCACAGAGACTGAGAAGCGAAGGCATGCTTGCGCTTCTCAGTGTCAGGCTGTGACGGCATCCAGATGAGCCGAGGTCATGTCCAATGAACTCGGCTCACCTCATGTACGTCACTGACAGCGTGGGAAAATTCTCCTGCACTCAGCGCTTCAGCGTGAAAATTTTCCCACGCTGTCAGTGACGTGCATGAGGTGAGTTCATGTCCAATGAACTCAGCTCACCTCATGCATGTCACTGACAGCGTGGGAAAATTCTCCTGCACTCAGCGCTTCAGCGTGAGAATTTTCCCACGCTGTCAGTGACGTGCATGAGGTGAGCTCAGGTCAAATGAACTCAGCTCACCTCATGCACGTCACTGACAGCGTGGGAGAATTCTCACGCTGAAGCGCTGAGTGCAGGAGAATTTTCCCACGCTGTCAGTGACGTGCATGAGGTGAGCCGAGTCCATTGGACATGAACTCGGCTCATCTGGATGCTGTCACAGCGAGACACTGAGGAGCGCAAGCATGCCTGCGATTCTCAGTGTCTGCGGGATGACAGGCTGGATGGCAGCTTTCTGCTGCGGTCCAGCCTGTCATCTCAATGTAGCAGAGCTGAAGCTGTCGTAGGAACCATGGAAAGGTAAGGATGATGTTGCTTTATTATTTTACTTTTATTGCAGGAGATCGTTGGCTTCAGCTGGAATGGGCGTGATGGTAAGTATGGTTTAATTTAGAACAATAAAGAATTGTGTGTTTATTTCAATTAAAGGACTTTATTCTGGGTGTTGTGTTTTTTTTTAAATTCTTTACTAGAAATTCATGGCGGTCATATCTTATATTGGCGTGACCCCATGAATTTCGGGCTTAGGGCCAGCTGATAATACTAAGCTGGCCCTAACCCCTTAATTATTCAGTGAGCCACCGCACCAGGGCCCTGGATGAGTTGGGTACAGCGCCAGAAGATGGCGCTTCTATGAGCGCGCCATTTTCTGGGGTGGCTGCGGACTGCAATTTGCAGCAGGGGAGGCCCAGAAAGCTTGGGCCTCCCAGCGCTGCAGATTCCAGCCCCCAGGTGCCTAGTTGTACCTGGCTGGACACAAAAATAGGGCGAAGCCCCACATATTTTTTTTTTTAATTATTTCATGAAATTCATGAAATAATTAAGAAAAAAAGGCCTACCCTATATTGTTGTGTCCGGCCAGGTACAAATAGGCAGCTGGTGGTTGGGGGCTGCCCGTTCCTGCCTGCTGTACCTGGCTGGACACAAATATAGTGCGAAGCCCCACTTCAATTTTTTTAAATTATTTCAGGAAATTCATGAAATAATTAAAAAAAAATTGACGTGGGGCTTCGCACTATATTTGTGTCCAGCCAGGTACAGCAGGGAGGAACGGGCTGCCCCCAACCACCAGCTGCCTATTTGTACCTGGCCAGACACAACAATATAGGGAAGCCCTTTTTTTCTGAATTTCATGAAATAATTAAAAAAAAAAATACGTGGGGCTTCGCCCTATTTTTGTGTCCAGCCAGGTACAACTAGGCAGCTGGGGGCTGGAATCCGCAGCGCAGGGAGGCCCAAGCTTTCTGGGCCCCCCCCCGCTGAAATTGTAGTCTGCAGCCACCCCGGAAAATGTACCCAACTCATCCAGGGCCCTGGTGCGGTGGCTCACTGGGTAATAAAGGGGTTAGGGCCAGCTTGGCATTATCAGCTGGCCCTAAGCCCGAAATTCATGGGGTCACGCCAATATTAGACATGACCACCATGAATTTCTAGTAAAGTATTTAAAAAAAACACAACACCCTGAAAAAAGTCCTTTAATTGAAATAAAGACACAATTCTTTATTGTTCTAAATTAAACCATACTTACCATCACGCCCATTCCAGCTGAAGCCAACGATCTCTTGCACTAAAAGAAAAATAATAAAGCAACATCATCCTTACCTTTCCATGGTTCACAGGACAGCTTCAGCTCTGCTACATCGAGATGACAGGCTGGACAGCAGCAGAAAGCTGCCCTCCAGCCTGTCATCCCGCAGACACTGAGAAGCGCAGGCATGCTTGCGCTCCTCAGTGTCTGGCTGTGACGGCATCCAGATGAGCCGAGTTCATGTCCAATGAACTCAGCTCACCTCATGTACGTCACTGACAGCATGGGAAAATTCTCCTGCACTCAGCGCTTCAGCGTGAGAATTTTTCCACGCTGTCAATGACATGCATGAGGTGAGCTCATGTCCAATGAACTCAGCTCACTTCATGCACGTCACTGACAGCGTGGGAAAATTCTCCTGCACTCAGCGCTTCAGCGTGAGAATTTTCCCATGCTGTCAGTGACGTGCATGAGGTGAGCTCATGTCCAATGAACTCAGCTCACTTCATGCACGTCACTGACAGCGTGGGAAAATTCTCCTGCACTCAGCGCTTCAGCGTGAGAATTTTCTCACGCTGTCAGTGACATGCATGAAGTGAGTTCATGTCCAATGATCTCAGCTCACCTTATGCACGGCACTGACAGCGTGGAAGAATTCTCACACTGAAGCGCTGAGTGCAGGAGAACTTTCCCACGCTGTCAGTGACGTGCCTGAGGTGAGCCGTGTTCATTGGACATGAACTCGGCTCATCTTTATGCCGTCACAGCGAGACACTGAGGAGCGCAAGCATGCCTGCGCTTCTCAGTGTGTGCGGCATGGCAAGCTGGATGGCAGCGTTCTGCTGCGATCCAGCCTGTTATGTGAATGTAGCAGAGCTGAAGCCGTCGTGGGAACCATGGAAAGGTAAGGATGATGTTGGTTTATGATTTTACTTTTATTGCAGGAGATCGTTGGCTTCAGCTGGAATGGGCATGACGGTAAGTATGGTTTAATTTAGAACAATAAAGAATTGTGTCTTTATTTCAATTAAAGGACTTTATTCTGTGTGTTTGTGTTTTTTTTAACTTTGACTATGGGGTTAGTAATGGGGGTGTCTTATAGACGCCTCTCCATTACTAACCTGGGCTTGATGTCAGCTGGCATTATAAGCTGACATCAACCCTAGCCCTATTACCCCACTGCCACCGCTACAGGGCAGTGGGAAGAGCGAGGCTAAGTGCCAGAATTGGCGCATCCTACGGATGCGCCATTTCTGGGGCGGCTGACGGCTGGTGTTTCTAGCCTGGGAGGGGGCCAATATTCATGGCACCATTCCTGGGCTATTAATATCAGCCCCCAGCTGTCTGCCTAGCCTTTGCTAGCTATTAAAATATGGGGGACCCCACGTCATTTTTTTGAGGGGTCCCACATTTTAATAGCTAGTAAAGGCTAGGTATTCTGCTGGGGGCTGATATTAGTAGCCTGGGAAGCTCCGTGGGTATTACCCCCTTCCCATGCTTCAAACATCTGCCCCAGCCGTCGGCTTAACCTCCGCTAGAGACTAAAATTATGGGGAACCCACACCAATTTTTTTTTAAATGAATCCTTTATTTTAACACTAAATGACAAGTACAGTAATCAACACTGTCACTGTACTTCATATATATGTGACTGACATTTTTCTATCTATCTAATCTATGTGTGATTCTCTATTTCTTCTATTCTAAATTGTCGGGTACCGCTGCTGAAATGCCGGCCGGCTTTTTTAAAGAGACGGTGCATGAAAACACTATTATTTTTTAAATTAAATCCTTTACACTAAATGACAAGTACAGTAAGCAACACTGTCACTTTACTTCATATATATGTGCCTGACATGTTTCTATCTATTTAATCTATGTGTGATTCTCTATTCCTTCTATTCTAAATTGTCTTGTACCGTTGCTGAAATGCCAGCTGGCTTTTTTAAAGAGATGGTGCATGAAAACACTATTATTTTTTTTAATAAATCCTTTACACTAAATGACAAGTACAGTAAGCAACATTGTCACTTTACTTCATATATATGTGACTGACATGTTTCTATCTATCTAATCTATGTGTGATTCTCTATTCTTTCTGTTCTAAATTGTCGGGTACCGGTGTATGCCGCTGCTGAATTGCCGGCTTTTCATGTTTCTCTGTGAGCAATGTTCCCATCGATTTGGGCAATCACTGCAATGCCACAACCACCATGGCTGTGTCATTACAGTGAGTGGCAGACAATCCCTGCATGATTGGTGCTCTAAATAGCGCCAGACATGCAGGACACGCTTTTGGTGCACGAACAGTTATCGAACATAACCTCGAACAACCGAATTTTTTGCAAAACGTTCGGGTTCGTCGAACAACTCGAACACCGCCCAAAACAGCTCGAATTTGAGATTGGCGAACAGTTCTAGTCGAACACCGCTCATCTCTAGTAGACAGTAGTGCTGCTTCAAATTGTGAGTGTCATGTTAATGGTGTTAGGGATATGATGTGAGAAATCAGTTTTAGTGACACGGGATGGGACGTCTACACTCCTGACTTAGCTGACCCCTTTTCCACCCTTTTATGGATCGTCTGATGATGAATCTCTTTGTCACATCTCCCCTATTCAGTAGTTGGAAATGAAATGCTACTCCGGTCAGACACCGCTGTGCTGACGCCCCTGATATGCCCCTCATCATTAGCTGGTGGAGAAATTATATGGTGACTTGTAATCTGGCTTGTTCACATTGGTCAATCCGTCTGCCTGCTACTAGTCGTGTCCACTCTTCCCCTGCCTTACCGTATGCTTGCCTCGTCGACAGGGCAACTGACGCTCTGATTAATGGCATCAAAAATTCCCCACTAGATCCCATAGGGAGGGTGGGCAACTGTTGCCAGATGGGTGGGCATTGGGGAGGAGCTCTGTGAAAATCTGCCAATTGAATTGTGATATAGCGTTAGCAGCAGCGTTAGACCCCTCAGCATTGTGGCTAGCCTGGACCCAAACATTGTGTTTTAGGCACAGGAATGCTAGCCGGCATAGTAGGCCTAGCACTGGGAGAGACGATTATGCCATCTTATTAATGCAGTGCGCTAGGCTGGTGTTTTTTGCTATGAAGGGTATATTTTTGTTAGCCTGGCGCGCCCCATATTTCTATTGCTACCACTATTGGGAAGAAAAATTATTTTCCGGGCTAGATGCAGCTAAAAATTATTATTAATTTCTAAGCTGGTGTAGCTTGGTAAAGATGGCCTAATACAATGAGTACCACACACTGCTACTATGCCCAAAATTATTTTCCGGGCTACATGCAGCTAAAAATTATTATTAATTTCAAAGCTGGTGGAGCTTGGTATAGATGGCCTACTAGAATGAGTACCACACACTGCTACTATGCCCAAAATTATTTTACAGGCAAGATGCAGATAAAAATTATTAGTAATTTGAAAGCTGGTGGAGCTTAGTATAGATGGCCTAATAGAATGAGTACCACACACTGCTGCTATGCCCAAAATTATTTTACAGGCAAGATGCTGTTAAAAATTATTAGTAATTTGAAAGCTGGCGGAGCTTGGTATAGATGGCCTAATAAAATGAGTACCACACACTGCTACATGCCGAAAAAATTTTTCCAGGCAAGATGCAGCTAAAAATTATTAGTAATTTGAAAGCTGGTGGAGCTTAGTATAGATGGCCTAATAGAATGAGTACCACACACTGCTAATATGCCCAAAATTATTTTCCAGGCAAGATGCAGCTAAAAATTATTAGTAATTTGAAAGCTGGTGGAGCTTAGTATAGATGGCCCAAGAGAATGAGTATCACACACTGCTAATATGCCCCAAATTATTTTAAAGGCAAGATGCAGCTAAAAATTATTAGTAATTTGAAAGCTGGTGGAGCTTAGTATAGATGGCCTAATAGAATGAGTACCACACACTGCTAATATGCCCAAAATTATTTTCCAGGCAAAATGCAGCTAAAAATTATTAGTTATTTGAAAGCTGGTGAAGCTTAGTATAGATGGTCTAATACAATGAGTACCGCACACTGGTAATATGCCCAAAATTATTTTAAAGGCAAGATGCAGCTAACAATTATTAGTAATTTGAAAGCTGGTGGAGCTTAGTATAGATGGCCTAATAGAGTGAGTACCACACACTGCTAATATGCCAAAAATTATTTTCCAGGCAAAATGCAGCTAAAAATTATTAGTAATTTGAAAGCTGGTGGAGCTTAGTATAGATGGCCTAATAGAATGAGTACCACACACTTCTAATATGCCCAAAATTATTTTCCAGGCAAAATGCAGCTAAAAATTATTAGTTATTTGAAAGCTGGTGGAGCTTAGTATAGATGGACTAATAGAATGAGTACCGCACACTGGTAATATGCCCAAAATTATTTTCCAGGCAAGATGCAGCTAAAAATTTTTAGTAATTTGAAAGCTGGTGGAGCTTAGTATAGATGGCCTAATACAATGAGTACCACACACTGCTAATATGCCCAAAATTATTTTCCAGGCAAAATGCAGCTAAAAATTATTAGTAATTTGAAAGCTGGTGGAGCTTAGTATAGATGGCCTAATAGAATGAGTACCACACACTGTTAATATGCCCAAAATTATTTTCCAGGCAATATGCAGCTAAAAATTATTAGTAATTTGAAAGCTGGTTGAGCTTAGTATAGATGGCCTAATAGAATGAGTACCACACGCTGCTAATATGCCCAAAATTATTTTCCAGGCAAAATGCAGCTAAAAATTATTAGTAATTTGAAAGCTGGTGGAGCTTAGTATAGATGGCCTAATAGAATGAGTACCACACACTTCTAATATGCCCAAAATTATTTTCCAGGCAAAATGCAGCTAAAAATTATTAGTTATTTGAAAGCTGGTGGAGCTTAGTATAGATGGACTAATAGAATGAGTACCGCACACTGGTAATATGCCCAAAATTATTTTCCAGGCAAGATGCAGCTAAAAATTTTTAGTAATTTGAAAGCTGGTGGAGCTTAGTATAGATGGCCTAATACAATGAGTACCACACACTGCTAATATGCCCAAAATTATTTTCCAGGCAAAATGCAGCTAAAAATTATTAGTAATTTGAAAGCTGGTGGAGCTTAGTATAGATGGCCTAATAGAATGAGTACCACACACTGTTAATATGCCCAAAATTATTTTCCAGGCAATATGCAGCTAAAAATTATTAGTAATTTGAAAGCTGGTTGAGCTTAGTATAGATGGCCTAATAGAATGAGTACCACACGCTGCTAATATGCCCAAAATTATTTTCCAGGCAAAATGCAGCTAAAAATTATTAGTAATTTGAAAGCTGGTGGAGCTTAGTATAGATGGCCTAATAGAATGAGTACCACACACTGTTAATATGCCCAAAATTATTTTCCAGGCAATATGCAGCTAAAAATTATTAGTAATTTGAAAGCTGGTGGAGCTTAGTATAGATGGCCTAATAGAATGAGTACCACACACTGCTAATATGCCCAAAAGGTTTTACTTGGCTAGGTGCAGTAAAAAAATTGTATTACATACACAGATGGTGTAGCTTGCAACACAGATAGGCTATTCCACTGACTAACACACACTGGAAGACGCCGAAAAGGATTTGCTTAGTTAGATTTAGCCAAATGCTGTGAAAAACACTTGCAGAGCACTAAAACAGATCTGCCTGGCAAAAAGTGATAGGAACTGTTGTAACCTAGCCCTCAAAAGGGCTGCAATTACAAACTAGTTCCTACTCCCTAAACCTTTCTGTCTATTTAAGAGAAAATTCGCTTGCAATTCACAGTTACACAATATAGCGCTAACAGCAGCATCAGTGCCGTCTAACACTCAGCTGCAGCAGTGAGAAAATGGTGGCGACGGGGAAAATGTGACATGTGACATACACAGCCAATGACACATGCCCCTGCTTGTGTGAAAAAAAGCACTTCGCTCCGTGTGTGCGGTGCTGATAGGCTGACAGACTGCACCTCCCCACTGTAAATGCCGGAAAGAGAAAAAAAAATGGAGATCTTCATTATTTCTGCAGAGATCCATACCATGCCCCTCCCCCCGCCCCTCTGTACACTCAAACTGTGTATTAACATTGATTATTAGCATTACTGTGAAAAAATCCAGTTACGATTTTGTTGCACGAACAGTTATTGAACATAACCTCGAACAGCCGAATTTTTTTCAAATCGTTCAGGTTCATGGAACGGCTCGAACACCACCCAAAACAATTCGAATTTGAAATTGGCGAACAGTTCGATTCGAACACCGCTCATCTCTAATCTGTTCCTGCAGCTTATTGTTCTACTATTGTTGAGTAACAAAGGTGCAGGTTAATTAAACAATTGATGTTTGGTAATTTGGTTAATGCCTGCTGACTACCTATTGTACCAGTCCATGCAGCCTGTAGTTCTGCAAACATTGTAGTATAAAATATGCATGATATTTGAACACTTGAACAATGAGAGATGACCTTCTCCCACTTCTCCAAAACCTGTGGATAATACCCTACAAAAGAGAGGTGGACTATAAAAGAAGCATCTGCATCTTTTCCCAAAGACTTTACATGACAGTATCCAATGCACCATGGCTCCAACTGGAGGAATACAGATTTGTAACTCTACATGACAGTAGCCAAGGCACTAAGGCTCAAACTGGAGGAATACAGATTTGATCCACTGCCCATCACTAAATCCATGGAGATATTTGGAGAAACAGGCTAGGACAATCAGGTCACCTGATCACATACCTCAATGGACTCTGTCAGCTTCCAAAGCTTGCCGCTATCTCCTATCTCTGGGTGCACACCAAAAGCGGGATTGCACTGGTGGGGTAGTTGGCCCTGGAAGCCCTGAAATTTCAGATGTCCTAATTCCCGGTGAGCCAGTGGTAGGGTGAGACTCTGTTAATTGCACCATCTTCTATATTTGCTGGGACTTTGCTTTATGTTATTGTATGTTGGTTCAATAAAGTATTGACACACTGTGTTACCATTACCCTGTGTTGTCTGAATAGTATTATGCCCACAGGTAAGGAGTTGGATGAGCACTGGTCCATGTGGTCTTTCAAAAGAAAGCTAGGTCAGCGGATGAGAACACCCACTGACCCCCGTGTCTCCACACTTGGTGGCAGCGGTGGGATACTATTCAGCGCAGTAGATTCGAGTGAGATGCAAGAGACTGGTGTTGTAGACACCATTCAAGGGCTCCACAACAAGGGAGGCAGATAGACAGACCCATCAGTCCATAGGTGAGGCATACACAGCAGATTTTGGACACCACCATGTCCAACCCCACCAGCTCGGCATTGAGAAGAGGACCAGAGTGGATATACAGCTTCAGCAGAAAACGGCAAATACAGGAGTTGTGCTAACTTCGATGGATCGAATACAGGGCCACCAATACTTGGTCGGGTTTCATACAGGAATTGGTTCTTTATGATGCCTGGAACGTCA
Source organism: Phyllobates terribilis (assembly GCF_046119375.1). NCBI lineage: Eukaryota > Metazoa > Chordata > Amphibia > Anura > Dendrobatidae > Phyllobates > Phyllobates terribilis. Next base: position 1,205,079,708 of record NW_027362761.1, on the reverse strand, counting down.
TGGAGGATGATGAGCTTGGCCAAGAGGAATTGAACTGCTTGAAAAATCAAGGATCCAGTGAAAGTCTAGGATCAAATACCCAGTCCTAAGCAGCCCTAATCCAGAAGTTGGTGGTAACATTAAGACCATGAGCCTCAAACAGGAGAAGGAACTGGAGGAGTTGTTCAATTGGTATGGGCAAATCCATACAATCAAGCTGAAGTATTGAGAGGGAGGTGGTGCCACATTGTTCACCTTCATCAGCTTACAGGACCCACGGGACATGGAGGACACCATGTGTGGATGCAATGGATGCGAGTTTGGTTCTTATTGATTACGTGTGGCATTTCCCAGGTCAAGGCAGGGACCAGGGGGAGGATATGGAGGACCTCACAGGAGGAACGAACACCCTTTCTGGCATACTGATTAATGAGTCCTCGTCTCAGGACTTTCCCCATTAGAAATTTGGCAGAATCTGAAAGATCATATGAAAGAAGCTGGAGATGTCTGCCATTCTGATGTACACAAGGACGAAATAGGGATCATGGAGGAAGACATGGCATATGTTTTTAGGAAACTGGATGATACAAAGTTTCACTCTCATGAAGGTGAAGTCTCTTACGTTCAATTCTGTGCTGAAAGAAATGCCGATGGACTGTCATCGACAAGTGAGGAAGGATGATTGGACTGGCTAATTTAGGAGGGGTAGGAATGTAATGACACAGCATTTATTCTTTATGCCAGACATATTTTTCAGTAGGTTAAGACACATAAGCCATTGTTCATATGAGTCTGAAGTTTGCCTCTTGAATTGATGTTTGTTCATTTGTTGAATGCTTGATTTGTAATGTCCGACCCTGCAGCTTATTGTTCTGCTGTCCTTGAGGGACAAATGCACAGGTTAATTGAACAATTGATGTTTGATAATTTGGTTAATGCCTGATAACTACCTATTGAATCAGTCCATGCAGCTTGTTGTTCTGTAAACATTGAAGGACAAAATATGCATGGTATTTGAACACTCTAACATGGAAAGGTGACCTCGCCAGTAGAAGGGTAATTCTGTCATTTGCACCATCTTGTGTATTTTCTGGGACTGTACTACATGTTATTGTCTGTTGGTGGTTCAATAAAGTATTGCCACACTGTGTTACCCTCACCCTGTGTTGTCTGAGTAGTATTATGCTCACAGGGAAGGAATACAAGTGTTCAGTGAGATGAGTCCTTGTCCATGCAGTCTTTCTAAAGACAGCCAGTCCAGCAGACAAGTGCACCCACTGACCACACTTGGTGGCAGTGGTGCGATACTACTTAGCCCGGCGGATCCGGGGGAGCTGCAAGGGACTGGTGTTTGTAGACAATGACCAAGGGCTCCACAAACAGGGAGGCAGATAGACAGACCCAGCAGATGAAAGGTGAGGCACACACAGCAGGTTTCAGATGCCATCATGTCCGACCCCACCAGCTCGTTAAACCCACCAGTCTGTATGCATGCTCACCATTCAAGACTCCAGTGCTGAACAAAAAAAATATTCAAGCACATTTAAAGTTTTCTCACAACATTTAGACAAGCCTGTGAAATAATAAGAGAATATTCTCTATAGTCTTGACAGATGAAGCCAAAATTGAACTCTTTTGGATGCCATAATACACACCATGTTTGGAGGCAAAAAGGTACTGCACAGTGAGGTACATACTAACAGTGAAGTTTGGATTTGGGAAAATCATGGTGTGGGGCTTTTTTTCAGCACACTGCACTGGCAAATGTCATATAATTGAAGGATGAATGGAAAAATGTACCGAGACTTTCTTAATAAAAATCTATTGCCATCTACCAGGATGATGAAACGAGTGTGGACATACGTATATACTGTATATATTTTTTTATTAATGTATTTGTTAATATTAAACAGGTTCCAAAATCTCGATGTAATGAAAAATGTCCTCCTGGATTCAGAATGGCTTCTAATGGAGGATATCATTTTTGCTGCTATGACTGTGTCCCATGTTCTGAGGGTGAAGTTTCAAATATATCAGGTAAGGAAAATTCATATCACAATTATTTCCACATTTAATTAAAAAAAAAATTTAAAGGGAGTTTCCACTTTCAAAAAAGTGGTCCTAAAATTATAGAACTTTCTTAAAATAACAAAATCACATTGTACTCAGCCTTCCCGGGTCCAGCGTTGGTTCTTTCACACTGTCGCTGAAGTGATGCTGTTGCTTCCACAGCTTACATCACCACTGCAGCCAGAGTGGAGCTGGTGTTGATTCTGGGGAGGGTTGGTAATATCTGAGTTTATTATTTTCCACAAGTTCTAGACTTTAAAGATCACTTTTTAAAAGTAGAAATCTACTTTAAATTAAAGAGAATTACATTTTTTTGGGAAATATAAGAGTATTCAAATACTTCTTACACATTCCCCTTGGGCTTTTTTCATGTACCATGACATTGAAAGTGACAATAAATGCAATGTTTGCTTTTAAACCTGTTGTCACAATAACATGAGTAAAAACCATTGAGCTTATGCTTTAATCCACTGAATAGTTTTACTTTAGCCTACATGTCTGTTTTTTCTCTTTTAAGACATTTGAAAATTAAATATGAGCATTTTACATATTGCTTCTATTTCATAACCTTCATATACAGTAAGTATTTGAAGAGATGAAGAGGACCTGTCACCAGGGGAAAATTGGCCAGTTTTGCTCTTATTTTATTCCTGATGGTCCCTTGAATATTACAGTATATTTTTAATACTCCATACAGTTCTAAAGATATTGGCCTTTTTCTTAAATGCATGCAATATGCTCATTTTTATCTTCCTTACGAAAGGGGCATTGGTAATTGCCTGCGGGCATATCTCTAGGCAGCTTTGCATAATTACATTGTGATCAACACCCATTTTGTAAATTGCGATCCACTCGCGGCTGTTAACATGTAAAAGGTTGCTGTCAATCTCTTATTAAGAACTCCCTTAGGCACCCCTGTCTCATGATTGTGGGGCGCCGATTGGTTGGCATGACATTTCAGGGGTCTGCAGAACATCCCCGTGCCTGTCATTGAGAACCTCCTATGAATGCCGGCCCGTGACCGGCATTCATAGGAGATCAGCATTTATGCTACACATGGCACGGCTGAAGCCCTACTATGTGTGGCATAGGCGATCAAGAAATGACAGCTTCAAGTCTCCTAAGGAGACTTCTAAATCAATTAAAAATTAAAGAAAAATATTTTAAAAAATATACAAAAAAAGTTCAAATCACCCCTCTTTTGACCCATTCAAAATAAAACATTAACCCCTTTCTGATGTCAGCTGTAATAATACATATCTGTGCCCCGGGCCTATTGGACCAGACACTTATTATTACGCCTTAGAGATCGCGCCCGCACAGATGCTGTGCAGGCGTGATCACCGCCGGGTGTCAGCTGATTCGCACCACTGACACGCGGTACTATGTGCCAGGATGACATCCGGGTCACCAGGCATCAGGAAGTTACTTTAAAAATATAAAAAAAAGTGGAAAAATAATCAAAAAAATATATATATCCTGAACCCTTAAATAAATAATATTATAAAAAAAAGACAATAAAAGTACACCTATTTGGTGTCACCATATCCGAAATGACCTGACCTATAAACTGTCCCACTAATTATCCCCTTTAGCGAACATGGTAAAAAAAAAAAAAAAACACCAAAAAAAGATGCTTTATCATCATACTGCCAAACAAAAAATGGAATAAATCGCGATCAAAAAGACAAATGTAGATGAAAATGATACCGCTGAAAACGCCATCTTGTCCTGCAAAAACAAGCCACCCTACAGTAAAAAAATAAAAAATTTATAGCTCTTAGAATAAAGCGATTAAAAAAAATTACTTTTTTCTATAGAATTTTTTATTTTTTATTGTGTAAAAGTGCCAAAGCATAAAAAAATGATATAAATGTGATACCGCTGTAAATGTACTGACCTGAAGAATTAAGCTGCCTTAATTTTACCACACACGGAACGGCGCGAAAAATAAAATCCTGAATTGCTGGTTTTTGTTTATTCTGCCTCCCAAAATTGGAATAGAAAGCGATCAAAAAATGTCAACTCGTTCCACAAAAAACAAGAATTTACATGACTATGTCGGACGAAATATGGAAAAATGATTGCAAAAACTAGTCTTTGCAAAAAAATAAAACGTCTTTTAGTGTGTGACAGCTGCCAAACCTAAAACCGCGATATGCATCTGGTATCTGGTATCCCTATAATTGCAGCGACCGGAAGAATAAAACTGATTAATCACTTACACCACAAGAGGAATGGCGTAAAAATAAACTCTAGAGTTGGGGTTGTGTTAGGGTTAGGGTTGTGCTAGAATCAGAGATACGTTTGTGCTAGGATAGGGTTAGGGTTGTGCTAGGGTTAGCATTTTGCTAGGCTTAGGGTTTTGTCAGGGTTACGGTTGTGCTAAAGTTAGGGTTGTGCTAGAGTTTGGGTTTTGCTAGGGTTAGGGTTGTGCTAGGCTTATGGTTGTGTCAGGGTTAGGGTTGTGCTAGGGTTAGCATTGTGATAGGGTTAGAATTAGGGATGTGCCAGTGTTAGGGTTAGGGTTATGGTTGTGTTAGGTTTAGGGTTGTGCTAGGGTTAGGGATGTGTTAGGTTAAGGTTGTGCTATGGTGAGGGTCGTGCTAGGGTTAGGGTTGTGCTAGGGTTGGGGTTGTGCTAGGGTTGTGTTGAGCTTGGGATTTTTTCAAAAGTAAAGAAAAAGAATGATGATGATATGGCGACTAGTGTTGGACACAAGTGCTCGATTCTTGAGTTTGCATTAGGTGCTCGGGTATGCACCGAGTATCGCAGGTGCTGAAGTGACATGCTCGAGTCTCCGTCTATATTTTTCGCGGCACGAATGATCCCTGCATATTTTTTTGTGGTGTCCAACAACCATGAAACATGCGGGGCAGGGACTCAAGCATGTAACTTGTTCACTCGCGATACATGGTGCATACCCAAGTATCCGATGCAAACTCAAGTAGCGAGCATTTGCGCTCGAGACTAATCACAACTTATTCAATATGATGAACTCATGTTATTAAATTCTGTGTTGTACCTCTTGGTTCAAAATGTTCACTATACCCCTTGACTAAATCCTTGAGGGGTCTAATTTCCAAAATGGGGTCACTTGTGGAGGGTTTCTACTGTTTAGACGCATCAGAGGCTCCCTAAATGCAACATGGCGTCCGCTCTCAATTCCAGCCAATTTTGCATTCAAAAAGTCACACATTGCTCCTTCCCTTCTGAACCCTGCTGTGTGCCCGAAGAGTGTATTTTCCCCACATATGGGGCATCGTCGTACTCAGGAAAAATTGCACAATAGTTGTGGGGTCCATTTTCTCCTCTTACCCTGAAAAAAATAAAAAATTTGGAGCTAAAAAATAATTTTCGTGGAAAATATTATATTTTTTTAAATTTCTTGTCTCTACGTTATAAAGTTCTGTAAAGCACCTGGGGGATCAGGGTGCTCACCACACATCTAGAGAAGTTCCTTAAGGGGTCTAGTTTCCAAAATGGGGATGGTTTTTGGTGGTTTTCACTGTTTAGGCACATCAGGGGCTCCCCAAACGTGACATGGTGTTCGCTAATTATTCAAGCAAATTTTACATACAAAGAGTCAAATAGCGCTCCTTCCCTACCAAACCCTGCTGTGTACCCAAACAGTGGTTTCCCCCCACATATAGGGTATCAATATGCTCAGGAGTAATTGCACAACAAATTTTGGTCCATTTTTTCCTGTTACCATTAATAAAGTAAAAAAATTTGTGTCTAAAGTAACATTTTTGAGAAAAGACTTAAATGCTAATTTTTTTCTTCCATATACCAAAAATTCATATGAAGAATCTGAAGGGTTAATAAACTTCTTGAACGTGGTTTTGAGCACCTTGATGGATGCAGTTTTTAGAATGATGTCACTTTTTGGTATTTTCTGTCATAAAGTCACTTCAAATGTGATGTGGTCCCAAAAAAATGTTTTTATAATTTTTGTTGGAAAAATGAGAAATCGCTGGTCAACTTTTAACCCTTAGAATCTCCTAACCCAAAAAATGTTGGTTCCAAAATTGTGCTGATGTAAAGTAGACATGTGGTAAATGTTATTTATTAACTATTTTGTGTGACATGACTTTCTGATTTAAGGGAATGAAAATTCAAATTTAGAAAATTGCAAAACTTTCTACATTTTTCCCAAATTTCCAATTTTTTCACAAATAAATGCAAGTCATATCAAAGAAATTTTATGACTATCAGAATCAGTGGGATCCGTTCAATCATTCCAGAGTTATTACCTCATAAAGTGATCGTGGTCAGAATTGTGAAAAATGGCGTGGTCATTAATGTGCAACCACCTTTCCGGGGTAAAGGGGTTAAAAAAAAAAGAAAAAAAAAACATATTTGGTGTTGCTATGTTCAGAAATTTCCATTCTATCAAAATATAAAGTAAATGAATCCGATCAATAAACGCCATGAGAAAAAAAAAAAAAAATCTAACGTTTTTTGGTCACAGCTACATTGCAATAAAATGCAATGAGAGGCGATCTTAACATCATACCTACACCAAAATAGTAAATAAAAACATCCACTCAGCGAGAAAAAAATAAGCCCTTACCCAGCCTCAAATCCCGAAAAATGGAGACGTTATGGGTCTAGGAAAATGGCAACATTTTTTCCTTTTCCTTACAAACTTTTTTTTTGCATTTATTTCACTACTTAAAGAGGTTGTCCACAACTATTAACATTGCACCCATGGATTTAAACTGTGGAACTAAGTCTTCTTGTAAACACCTTGCATGTTCTTTATTTCCTGTGAGCGGCGCTAATGCTGGTGAGGATGACTTTTATACAAGATGTCTCCCAGCTATCAGCTGGAAGACACCTTTCAGTTGAACACATTAACTAAATGCTTCCCAGCTGTTAGCTGCAGGCATTTACCATGTGCGCATGCTGAATCTTTAAGAACAGGGAAGTGCACATATGCGCGCACTAGGCACCCCACCGAGACACAGTATGATGTGCTAAAAAGGAGCAGGAGCCCTACATGAAGGGAGGAGGGAACACTATGCAGTGCTACATCTACCAATACAAGAACATGCAATTTGGTTTCCATGGAGTGCTCGCAGCCTTTCATAGATTTATGGATTTAATTTTAAAGCCGCATAATAGATATGCAGCGGGTTACCTAGATGATGTGGTTATCTTCCTTGCAGACTGGAGAAGCCATCTGTATAAAGTGCAAGCTGTGCTAGATGAGATCAATTGGGTAGTGTGAAGACACGGGGTCTTCCGTAGGCATAATACTACTCAGACACCCACAGAGAGCAGGTAGTGGCAAGCTTAGGAAGCTGACAGTTAATTGAGGTATGTGGCCAAGAGACTAGAGAGTCCCACCCTGGTTCCTCCGAACATATCCATGGAACCAAGTGACCAGAGTTTCCCAACCTGGCATTCTCTGAACATATCCATGGGTTCCAGATGACCAGATGGTCCCACCTGGCAACCCCAAAAAACCTATCCATGGGGCCAAGTGACTTCATTTTACCAACCAGATTTCCCCAAATGTATCCATGGGTAGAGATGAGTGAACATTTCAATGTTTGGTTCGGAAACGCTCGCAGAATATTTAGACATTCGACTAATTTATTCTTTGAATGTTTGTCGAACATAGGATTCAATGGGGGGACAAAAAAAAGCATATACAGCACCTTCATTTGGGCCCAAAAGCTGCCAAAACACATAAAATAAGGGGTAGACACCAGGAAAGTGCCATCAATTGACCAAGAGTGCAAATACTATAATTATTATTACTATTACAGCGACATTTATTCCATGGCGCTTTACATGTGAAAAAAGGTCACTGACTGGTACAAGAGGTGAGAGGACCCTGCCCGCGAGGGTGCACAAAAAATGTACAAGTTATGGGTGAGGATTCAGTAGGTCAGGGTACAGCTAGTCATGCAGCGGTATGCTGGAGCGAGGGTTATCGCAGATTGTACGCTTGTCACAAGAAGTGGGTCTTCAGCTTCCTTTTTAAAGGTTTCCACTGCAGGCGACAGTCTGATGAGCTGGGGTCCAAAGTTACAGAGTAGGGATGATGCACAGGACAAATCTTGAATGCGATCATGACAAGAAGATATAAGAGGGAAGTAGTGAAGGAGATCTTGGAAGGATGGAAGGTTGCATGCATGTAACTAGCACAGGGAGACTAGGTCACAGATGTATGGAGGAGACAGGTTTTCAATGGCTTGGTATGCCAAAGTTAGGCTTTTCAACTGGAGTTTCTATGCTACAGGGAGCCAGCACAGGTATTGACAGAGGGGAAAAGCCTGGGAATAGAGGGGTGACAGGTGAATTAATCAGCCAGAACAGTTTAGGATAGATTGGAGGAGATGCGAGAGTCAGAGAAGGGAGGCCACAGAGCAGGAGTTTGTAGAAGTTGAGGCGGGAGATGATAAGGGTGTGCACTGTTTTTTTTATACATTCATGGTTGAGGAATGTGCAGATCCCAGAGATACAGGTGCATCTCACAAAATTAGAATATCATAAAAAAGTTAATTTATTTCAGTTCTTCAATACAAAAAGTGAAACACATATATTATATAGAGTCATTACAAACATTGATCTATTTCCACAATTTCCACCTTGTGGAGTGTGTCAATGACTGCCTTCTGGACATCTGTTAAGTCAGCAGTCTTCCCCATGATTGTGGAGACTACTGAAACAGACTAAGGGATCTTTTTAAATGCTTAGGAAACCTTTGCAGGTGTTTTTTTGTTAATTATTTAAGTTTACTGAGATAATGACTTTTGTGTTTTCATTGGCTGTAAGCCATAATGATCAACATTAACAGCAATAAACACTTGAAATAGATCACTCTGTTTGTAATGATGATATAATATATGAGTTTCACTTTTTGGATTGAAGAACTGAAATAAATTAACTTTTTGATGATATTCTAATTTTATGAGATGAACCTGTACTTTGGAGTTGGAGTCAGCAGCAAGTGGAAAGGGCTTGGAACTGACGTTTGAAGGACAGATGAGAGTCATGCTTGCTTGACTGGGGAGAGTAGGCAGCCATTCACTTTGATGGATAGCTCAATTGGAGGGGGATGAATGAGATGGAGGAAAGATGATGCATTCTGTTATATCCATGTTAATTTTTACAAATCTAGCAAAGAAGAAAGATGAAATACGGGACACACATTGTGGGAATTTTGTTAGTAAGGAGGTGATATCAGGTCCAGAGAAGTAGATCGGTGTGTCATCAGCATAGAGGTGACACTGAATGCCGTGAGACTATGACCTGTCCCAGGCCCAAGATGTAGATGGAGAATAATTTGGGTCCTACAACTAAACCTTGGTGGACACCGACACATAGGGGGTGAAGGGGAGACACTGAATGTTGTGACAGTTAGGTATGAAAAGATACAAGACAGGGCAAAGTCTGTGATGCTGAGAGATGATAGTCTGTAGTTAGAGGGTATCGTCTACTGTGTCGAAGGCAGATGACAGGTCTAGGAGGAGGAGGACAGATTAGACTTGCTTTGGATTTGGCAGTTAGTAGGTCATTGGTGACTTTAGTCAGGACAGTTTCAGTGGAATGGTGAGGTCAGAAGCAAGATTGTAAGCGGTCAAAGAGGGATCAGGAGGAGTGTTGGGAGGACTGTTCAAAATAGATGTGTTGATCCAGTAGTTTGGAGGCATAGGGAATAAGTGAGATGGGGCGATAGCTAAACATAGGATGGGACAAGGGAGGGCTTTTGGAGGATGGATGTGATCAAGATATGTTTGAATCATGAGGTGAAGATGCCAGTTATTAGTGACAGGTTGAAGAATCATAGAATCATAGAATCATAGAATGGTAGAGTTGGAAGGGACCTCCTGGGTCATCTGGTCCAACCCCCTGCTCAAAGCAGGATTCACTAGATCATCTCAGACAGATGTCTGTCCAGCCTCTGTTTGAAGACGTCCATTGAAGGGGAACTCACCACCTCTCGTGGCGGCCTGTTCCACTCATTAATCACCCTAACTGTCAAAAAGTTTTTTCTAATATCTAATCTGTGTCTCCTCCCATTTAGTTTCATCCCATTGCTTCTAGTCTTTCCTTGTGCAAATGAGAATAAAGATGATCCTTCTACAATGTGACAGCCCTTGACATATTTGTAGACAGCTATTAAGTCTCCTCTCAGTCTTCTTTTTTGCAAGCTAAACATTCCCAAATCCTGCAACCGTTCCTCATAGGACATGGTTTGCAGACCAGTCACCATTCTGGTCGCTCTTCTCTGAACTTGCTCCAGTTTGTCTATGTCTTTTTTAAAATGTGGTGCCCAAAACTGTACACAGTATTCCAGATGAGGTCTGACCAAAGAGGAGTAAAGACCGATAATGACTTCACGTGATCTAGACTGTATGCTTCTGTTAATACATCCCAGAATTGTATTTGCCTTTTTTGCTGCTGCATCACACTGTTGACTCATGTTCAGTCTATGATCTATTAGTATACCTAAGTCTTTTTCACATGTACTGTTGCTTAGCTCTATTCCTCCCATTCTGTATATGCTTTTTTCATTTTTATTGCCCAGATGTAGTACTTTGCATTTTTCCCTGTTAAAAACCATTCTGTTGGTTGCTGCCCACTGCTCCAGTTTATTTAGGTCTTTTTGAATCCTCTCTCTCTCTTCTCTAGTATTAGCTATCCCTCCTAGCTTTGTGTCATCAGCAAATTTAATCAGCTTACCCTCAATTCCTTCATCTAAATCATTGATAAAGATGTTGAACAATACAGGTCCCAGGACGGAGCCCTGTGGTACCCCACTTGAGACATTCATCCAGCTGGATGTGAAGCCATTTACAACCACCCTTTGAGTCCGATCACTAAGCCAGTTATGAATCCACCTAACAGTTGCCTGGTCCATTGCATACTTGGTCATTTTTTCAATAAGGATGGTGTGAGATACTTTGTCAAATGCTTTGCTGAAGTCAAGATATACTATATCTACAGCATTTCCCTGATCCACCCAGTCAGTGATTCTGTCATAGAAGGAAATTAAGTTAGTCTGACATGACTTGTTAGTTACAAACCCATGCTGACTCTGGTTAATCACTTCATTCTTATCCATGTACTTACATACATGTTGTTTAATAATTTGTTCAAAGATCTTTCCTGGTATAGAAGTCAGACTCACCGGCCTATAGTTCCCTGGGTCCACCTTCTTCCCCTTTTTGAAGATAGGAACAACATTTGCTCTTCTCCAGTCTTCTGGGACTTCTCCTGTTCTCCAAGAATTTTCAAAGATTATGGAGAGTGGTTCTAAAATTTCTTCTACGATCTCCTTCAGTACTCTGGGGTGTAATTCATCTGGACCTGGAGACTTGAACTCATTTATGTTAGCTAAATATTCCCTCACAATCTTTCGGTTTACAGATAACTTGGATTCCTCTATTCCTTTAAAAGGACAGTGAAGATCAGTTGATGTTACATTTTCTTTCTGAGAGAAAACAGATGCAAAATAGGAATTAAAAAGTTCGGCCTTCTCAACATCCTCTCTTACCATTTCTCCATTTTCATCCTGTAAAAATCCTATAGCATCTTTGACTTTTCTTTTACTTTTGACATACCCCCAAAATCCTTTTTTATTGCTTTTGACATCACTTGCAAGCCTTAATTCATTGTCAGCTTTAGCTAACCTGATACGTGCCCTACAGGATCTGCAGACTGCATTATAATCTTCTTTAGATATGCCTCCCTCTTTCCATTTAATAAACATTTCTTTCTTTCTTTTTAGCATGTGTTTAAGTTCTGTGTTCATCCATCCTGGTTTCCTTAAATGCTTCCCATTCTTCCTACTTTTCGGGATTGTTAACGATTGTGCTTTGAGAATCTCATTTTTAAAAATTTCCCATCCTTCCTGGACATTTTTGTCCTTAAGGACATCCAGCCATTGGATCCCTCCTATTCTCTTTCTGAGTCTCTTAAAATCTGCCTTTCTAAAATCTAACCTTGAAGTTTGAGTCTTCACATGTCTTCCTCCTCTAGTTATCCAAAATTCTATAATAGCATGATCGCTGCCTCCTAGGGTCCCAGCCACCTTTACCTCCTCAACCATTTCCTCCCTGTTTATAAGGATTAGATCCAAAGTAGCAGATCCCCTTGTTTTCTCCCCTACCTTTTGGAAGATAAAGTTGTCAGCAAGAGAGGATAAGAATTTGCTTGACCTGTTAGTTTTACTTGAGAGAGATTCCCAACAAATGTCTGGATAGTTGAAATCTCCCATGACCACTACGTCATATTTTTTGGAGAACTTGGTCATTTGATACATAAAGAGTTCATCCATATCTTCAGCTTGCCCAGGTGGCCTGTAGTAAATGCCTACAATGGTGTCCTTTCCGTTGTTCTCTCCTTGTATTCTTACCCAAACAGTTTCCACAGAACTCCCAGTCTCTGAAGCTTCAATCTCTGTGCAGATATACGCTTTTCTAACATACAATGCAACACCTCCTCCTCGTTTATCAAGTCTGTTTCTTGCAAATAAGTTGTATCCTTTTAGCCTTTTATTCCAATCATGTGTATCGTCCCACCAAGTTTCAGTGATTCCAATGACATCATATTCCTTTCCCTGCATTAGTAGTTCCAATTCTCCTTGTTTGTTGCCCATGCTTTGTGCATTTGTATAAAAACATTTTAGTTTGTGATTGGCTTCTCTTCCTCCCATATTTTTATTATTTAAATTGTTTTGTCTTTGTTCTTCTTTTCCACTTCCAGTAGCAGAGATCTCAATAGTATTTGTCAGCTGTATGGCTTTTTCTGGCCTTTTGCTTCCCTTCCCACATTGTTCTAGTTTAAAGCTCTTCTGATGAGTGTAGCAAGGCGACTTCCAAATACATGTTTTCCAGTCTTCGTAAGGTGCACCCCATCTCTAGCAAGTAGTCCATCGTATAGGTAATTCATTCCGTGATCCAGAAATCCAAATCCTTGTTGACGGCACCATCGACGTAGCCAGTTGTTCACCTGTAGAATCTTATTCCACCTCATTGTTCCATGGCCATCCACTGGGAGGATGGATGAGAAGACCACCTGCGCTCCCAATTCTTTCACTTTCTTGCCTAAGTCTTCAAAGTCACTGCAGATGGTTTCCAGGTCCTTTCTTGCGGTGTCATTTGTCCCCACATGTATTAGCAGGAATGGGTAGTGATCTGTAGGTCTGAAGAGTCTTGATATCCTGTCAGACACATCTTTAATTTTTGCTCCTGGAAGACAGCACATTTCTCTTGAGGTTATGTCTGGTCTGCAGATAGTGGCCTCTGTTCCTCTTAACAGGGAATCCCCCATAACCACCACTCTCCGTTTTTTCTTCACAACATTCTTCTTTCTCCATCCAGGAGGATTCTGAGGGCTTACAAGGTTATTCATTGCTGGCAAAGTCTTATTTTGCTGTATTTCTTCATGGTTCTCCTGCGTGAGAGCCTGGTACTGGTTCCTGAGCAGTATGGGTGCTGACTGCCTCTCAATCCTCCTGCTTCTGTGGGTCACATGCTTCCATTCCTCTGTTTCGTCAGGTGCAGTTCGAATTTCTTCTCTTTCTGAATCATGAAGAGATAATTCTGCTCTGTCTAAGAACTCTTCACCTTCCTTAATGATTTTCAAGGTAGTTAACCTCTCTTCTAGATTTCGCAACTTTTCCTCCAACAGGGACACAAGCTTGCATTTCTGGCATGTGAAGTTTGGCTTTTCCACTGGCAAGTCTGTGAACATGTAGCAGGATATGCAGCTCACCAAATGGCTCCTGGACTCTTCCATGTTCTTATTGTTAATGTTCTGAAAACAGTGAAAAAAGCTTAAAAAAAAAGCTGCAAAATGCGAGCGCCGGTAGGCGCGCGGTTTACCGATGTCCTCTTTTCAGCTCCAACAGCCAAAATCCAGTGTTCTTTGAGCTCGCGGAGACTCTTCACTTACCCCAAAATGCAGTGGGAATATGCAAATTATCTCCTCAGGACTCCTCCCCTGGTTTACCGATGTCCTCTTTTCAGCTCCAACAGCCAAAATCCAGTGTTCTTTGAGCTCGCGGAGACTCTTCACTTACCCCAAAATGCAGTGGGAATATGCAAATTATCTCCTCAGGACTCCTCCCCTGGTTTGGGAAGAGGAGGGTTAGACTTGGGATGAAGACTGTGGTACAGTTAAGAATGAGTTGGGATGGTATTGGGTCAAGTTTAGAGTTGAGCCACCCCCGTAGTGCTCGAGTTCGGTTCGGTTCGTCGAACAACCGTATGTTCGCCGAACTGTTCGTCGAACTGTTCGTCGAAAACCGTCGAACACCGTTAAAACCAATGGCAGGCAAACAAAAACACATAGAAACACATAGAAAACACCTTCAAAGGTGTCCAAGACCTGACAAACTGCTCTGAAGACACAACTAACACATGGAAATGTGACAAGTACATATAGTCATGCGAAAAGAAAAGAGGTGGAGGAGTAAAAGGAGGGGGAGACACAGATATAGGCATGTCATGCCCTTCTAAAACCAAAAAAGTGCGAAGCCGAAACGGCCAGTCCGTTCCTGCCTGTGCGACCTCCGTGTCGCCGGGTTTGTGCAAGAGCTGCGGTGGACCCTGACGGCCAGCCCCCCTCTCCCAATACTGGTGCCTGTCCGCTGGTGGGTCGAGCGAGCCCCCCTGCGGTGGAGGAAGGTCTAAGCTTTTTAATTTAATTTGAATGAGTACACTTTAAATCCTTTTACAAGGATCTATTGGAGAGCAAGTCTGATGCCAGCAGGCGCGGGAATTCCAGCTCCAGTAGCGTCCACTAAAGCTGCTGCAGTTAAAAAGCTTTTATTAGGATCGAGCTTGGCGGTCCACCGCAAGGCGTCCTACCGCCAGTCTCAGCCCCAGTGCCTTGGGGTGCCTCCCCGATGCTCTTCAATGAGTGTCCCGGGGGCCCGAAGCATTTCCTTTGAAAAAATTAAGTGTCCAAACTACAGGTGGTGTAGCTTGCTTAACAGGTGGGATAATCAGCTGACTAGCAGACACTGCTACTAGGTCCAAAGAATTTACTGGGCTAGATGCAGTTAAAAATTTGTAATTAGATCTACAGGTGGTGGCTACTCTGCTGACTAGCAGACACTGCTACTAGGCCCAAAGTATTGCCTGGGCTAGATGCAGTTAAAAATTTGTAATTAGATACTCTCGATGGATGCTGAGAAAGCATTCCATAGAGTCTCCTGGCACGCCATATTTTATTCTCTTAAAAAGCTTGGAGTAGGGGTCTAGAGGACCCTTTTATAGCCAAAATCATGGCCCTGTATCGCAATCCGTCAGCTAGGCTGAAGATAAGCGGAACATTTTCATCACCTTTCATAATCACCAATGGGACAAGGCAGGGATGTCCTCTGTCCCCTCTCTTATACATCCTAGTGATGGAGCACCTGCTCTCATCAATTCGCGATAACCCCAATATTAGGTGGATTGAGGTGGGAGGCACCGAGTACAAGTGCTCTGCATTTGCTGATGATGTCCTAGTATATATCACTCAATCACATATATCCATCCCTGCTGTTATGGCTGAAATAGATCACTTTGTTACATGGTCAAATTTTAAAATCAATGCAGCGAAGTCTGAGGCCCTCGATGTCTCCCTCCCCAAATACATACAGGATTCTATCCAGTCCAACTTTCCCTTTGCCTGGCCCTCACAGGGTATCAAATACTTAGGAATTCATATTCATAGAGACCTCTCCCATCTATTTTATCTTAATTTTGGGCCCTTTATTGAACAACTCCATAAAGATCTTACTTCTTGGACGGTGAAGGATTTTTCCTGGTTCGGCAGAATAAGTATACTAAAAATGAATGTCCTACCTAAACTCTTATACCTCTTCCAAACCATTCTCGTGGTAATTCCCTCAAATTTTTGGAAAATACTACGCAGTAGCTTTTAGTCTCCCCAGGATGACACAGGTGGGGCAGATGGTGGTTGTCCCGGCCCGCTAGGCCGCATTGTAGAACAGTGAGCTTCGCACTGCAACTTATGCTTCATATCCATGTGACAGTTCATGCATGAAGTACTCAAACTATGTATTTTTTGGCCTCTACTTAGCTTTTGGTGACAAATGTTACAGATAACACGAGTTGGGTCATCCTTAGCGATCTGAAAAAATGCACAGGCTATGCAAGATTTAGAGCCCATGCGACTCTGCTACTAGAAATACTATCAAATGATTGGCTGGGTTAGATGCAGAGCGTCTGGGTTTGGTTGGGGGTTCCCACAGTCTGCCTAGGATAGATGCAGTTAAAAATTCTCATTAGATACACAGACGGTGCAGCTTGCTTCACAGCTGGGCTAATACTGTTAGATCCCTCCTGTTAGCTTTTTTCTATTTTGTAGTCACGTGACCTGTTGCCTATTTATTCCAGCTCCGCCCTTCTGGCTTTGCTGGACTTCAGTGTTACTTTGACTCTTAATCTAGCCAGGTGCTTTGTACCTTTCTCTATAGTTTGCTTGGTTCATGGACCTCTAAGTATTTTTGTCTGTTTGTCTTTTTGCTCTGCTACAACTTCTGCTAGGAGGTGTCCAATTTTGTCCCAGTCCTTAGTACTTTTAGGGACCCCTCCCTTATATCTATAGGTCTGCGTTCAGACTAGCTGTGGACGAAGGCGGGTCTGTTCACAAGGAACAGGTTGGGTTGCCCGCTGCATCATAGGGAATCAGCTTAGTCCTATTGTAGGGACAGTTTTCCTATCTTTCCTTAGTTCTTGTAGCAGATCATAACAGTAAGTCCAGTCCAAAAACAAAACAAAACAAAATATCTAAGGAACGAGTTCCTGAGATCAGCATGCTGTCTGTTCAGGAATTGGCTCAACGCCTACAGGGACTGTCTCTTGAGGTGGCCGAGCTCCAGCAACACGTGAGTAGCTGTCCTCAAGTGCATTTTGTTGAACCGACTGCCTGATTTTTTTTATGGTAAACAACAAGATTTTTTTTCCTTTAAAAATGCTTGTTTATTATATTTTCGTTTGAGACCCAGGTCCTCAGGGAATGAATCACAGCGCATTGGGTTTATCATGTCACTTTTGCGCAAGGAACCACAGGGATGGGCCTTTTCTCTCCAACCTATTGATCCGTGTTTTCGATCAGTGGAAGATTTTTTTTTCTGCTATGGGGTTGTTGTGTGACGATCCAGATCAAGTCTCATCTGCTGAGACACAACTGAGATGTTTGAAGCAGGGGTCAAGTGATGTTGAAAATTATTGTACACACTTCAGAAGATGGTCTACTGAAGTGAGATGGAATGATTCGGCGTTAAAATGTTTGTTTCTTGCTGGTTTAAGTGAATGGGTTAAGGATTTGCTGATTGCTTTCCCTGCACCTGGAACCTTGCAAGAAGCCATGCAATTAGCTGTACGGATGGACAGGAGACTGCGTGCCAGGGTTAATGAGGAGAATTTTTCCGGTGATTTTGAGAGAGTTTGGACTGATGTACGTTGTAACCTTCAAGAGGCTAACAAAAAATCTAAGAAGTATTTTAAAAGGAAACGTCAAGAGGTTTTGTTTTCGGTTCGTGACATGGTTTGGTTGTCCTCAAAGAATCTGTGGTTGAGGATTCCTTCTAAGAAATTGGGTCCAAAGTTTGTGGCACCATTTAAGGTGCTTCAGGTGGTTAACCAGTCTGCTGTTAGGTTGGAGGTCCCCACCTCCTGGAAGATTAATCCGGTGTTTCATGTTTCCTTGTTGAAAAAAAGCTGATTTATCGGATAGGGATGCCACTGTCACAGTTCCTCCTGTGGTGGAAGACGGTGAATATGAAATTTCTCGTATCCTGAATTCCAGAAGGCATAGAGGGAGATTGCAGTATCTCGTCGCTTGGAAAGGTTTCGGTCCTGAGGATAACTCCTGGGTAAGGGCGGATGATGTCTCTGCTCCTAGACTTATCAGAGCGTTTCACAGGAGGCTTCCTGATAGGCCTGGGCCTGGAGGACCCGGAGGATCCTCATAGAAGAGGGGGTACTGTTAGAACCCTCCTGTTAGTTTTTTTCTATTTTGTGGTCACGTGACCAGTTGCCTATTTATTCCAGCTCCGCCCTTCTGGCTTTGCTGGACTTCAGTGTTACTTTGACTCTTAATCTAGCCAGGTGCTTTGTACCTTTCTCTATAGTTTGCTTGGTCCTTGGACCTCTAAGTATTTTTGTCTGTTTGTCTTTTTGCTCCGCTACAACTTCTGCTAGGAGGTGTCCAATTTTGTCCCAGTCCTTAGTACTTTTAGGGACCCCCCCTTTATTCTATAGGTCTGCGTTCAGACTAGCTGATGACGAAGGCAGGTCTGTTCACAAGGAACAGGTTGCCCGCTGCATCGTAGGGAATCAGCTTAGTCCTATTGTAGGGACAGTTTTCCTATCTTTCCTTAGTTCTTGCAGCAGATCATAACAAATACGCCCAAAGTATTGGTAGACTCTATACTAAATAAGGAAGGATTCACTGACTGCAGTGGCCCCTCCGTGGGCCATGGCGATTGGTGGAGATTTGGTGGATGATTATAGGAGAAAGCTCCATAACAGAGAAAGTTGGTAGATTTATACTTTAAATACACGTGTACCAGCGGGTATAAACATCAGACATGATTTGATGTATCATTATGAGTGATCATTTATAGATTATTATTATATATATGTTCCTTTTTTCTTCTTTTCTTTTTCTTTTTGATTATTTACATTTATATGCATTGTTTCTATGCTATGCGATTTTAACATGGTATGTGTGTTTAAATTTCTGATTAACTCAGCCTTTAACAGGTGCATAGCAGGACATGACATATAAATACCACTTCCTTACTGTTTTTTTGCTATGCAATGATTAAGAACTCGTATATATATTGTGCAGAAAGAAGGGTGAAAGTCCACCCAGGCGGGTGGAAATTGGAGTTTCGTAACACATAATTGAACTGGAGAGGTATCAGAGGCCTGCAATGGCAACAGGTACTAATGGAGGTAATCAAGGTAGGGAGAGAGGCAAGAGGTCCGGTCATCTTAGTTATATAGGCCGGGGGAAACGACATAGCTTATCACAAGAGCGCATAACTAATGGCAATAATGAAACTAGACACTGAGCGCTTCAGAGAATTTTTCACAAAACTAACTATAGTATGGTCAGAGATTGTGCTGAGAACGGTATGGGAAGGTGCGTGAGACATCACGGCCATCGAATGGACAAGGCAGGTAATAAATATTCGGATTGCAAAATTTAGAAGAGCCAGAGGCTGTGTAGTGATACGACATCGACAACTGGACGGAAATAAAGCAGGCCTCATACGGCCCGACGGTGTTCACTTAATGGATATTGGACTGGACATATAACTGTCAGGACTCCAGGACGGAGTGAAACCATCGTTAAGAGTGATGGATGGCTGTCGGAGTCCTGCATACGAGTAAGCAGGATCCTCCGTGGCCTGGAAATAGAAAGGACATGTTGGAGAGTTACACTTGTTGGCCAACATGCCGTTGTGGAGACTAGAGACTCAGGGCATGCTGCAACAAGCTGAATTATTTTAGAAATAAAATGCATTTCTAATGGAATGAGTATAAACAGTTAATAAAGCTGTGACCTATCCTCACCCATCCAGTTGTAAGAGTTACATGATTGTATGGTCAATGAAATGGGGGCGTTAGGGGGCTGAGCGTCTGGGCTTGTATAGGGGTCCCCACAGTCTGCCTAGGCTAGATGCATTTAAAAATCATTAGTAGATACACAGACGGTGCAGCTTGCTTCACAGCTGGGTTACTAAGCTGACTAGCAGACACTGAAGCTTTGGAGCAGACCTCTGAGTAAACATCTCTTCAGACTCAACCATCTGTGTTACCCCAAGCCATAGTGCATGTATTTTCTTACGGTTAAAGGAGGGGGGGACCCAACCCACCTCTAATAGACGGTGGCAACGTCATGTAAAACAAAGCAAGGGGACTCCAAAAAGAGTCTCCCTTTTTCCAAAAATTTGTGACACAGACACCACTTAAGTGGCATCAATTGTCCCAGAGTTGCTTAAAACGGTTGCTTAGAATGAGCACCACACACTGCTATTATGCTCAAAATTATTTTCCAGACAAGATGCAGCTAAAAATTATTAGTAATTTGCAAGCTGGTGGAGCTTAGTATAGATGGCATAATAGAATGAGTACCGCACACTGCTGCAGGCCCAAAATTAGTTTCCAGACAAGATGCACCTAAAAATTATTAGTCATTTCAAAGCTGGTGGAGCTTAGTATAGATGGCATAATAGAATGAGTACCGCACACTGCTGCAGGACCAAAATTATTTTCCAGACAAGATGCAGCTAAAAATTATTAGTAATTTGAAAGCTTAAAATGGTTGGTGAGGTGATTTTACGAAATCCTCAAGCTTATACTCTCCCCAGGATGACACAGGGGTAGAAAAGTCCTTGCGGATCCATGATTTGTTCATCTTTTTGAACGTGAGTCTGTCTACATTCTCAGTGGACAGCCGCGTGCGCTTATCTGTCAGCACACCACCAGCAGCGCTGAACACACGTTCAGAGAGAACGCTGGCTGCGGGGCATGACAAGATCTCCAAGATGTCAGTGTCGAGCTTAGGCCATTTATCCAAATTGGAAGCCCAAAAAGAGCAAGTGTCCAGTGACACAGTCATGGCTTCGATGTTTACTTGGAGTTACTCCTGTACCATCGTCTCTAGGCGTTGACTATGTGTCAGACTTCTTGTCTCCTGTGGCCTTGCAAAGGATGGGCTAAAAAAGCTGTGAATTGATTCCGCAAAATTGCTTGTTACCAGCAGATACTGTGTTTCTGTTACGGTTTGAGTCCTGAACACTCGACAGTCCCACGGTTGGCACGATAGAACTGTGAGATTCAATAAGTGCACCACTGGTGTTTGGGGAAAAGCACATGAAAGATTCTGCAACAGTCTCTGCTGATACTCCTGCATGCGTGAATCCCTTTCTATGGCAGGACTTATTTTGGCAAATTTACTTTTGTACCGGGGATCTAAGAGTGTGGCAACCCAGTAGTCAGGATTATTTCGAATTCTGACAATTCGAGGGTCATGTTGCAGCTAGTGCAGCAAGAAGGCACTCATGTGTCTTGCGCATCCAGGAGCACCAAGTCCCTGTTGTGTTGGTGGCGAGGTAACAATCATGCTTCCTTCCTCTTCCCTCTCCCCCCAACCTCGCACAACAGAAATGTGATCAAGGTCTCCCTCATCTGATGAGTCTTCAATCAGTTCGTCCTCCACTACTTCCTGGGCTCCTGCACCTTCCTCACTAGTTTGGCTGCTACCAAGCGCCCTGGTAAATCCATCTCCCCCACCCTCACATGCCTGCCGCCTTGGTGCTGCCGACCGTCTGGACCTTGCAGATGTTAGCCCTTCCGCATACAACTCCTCCTCCTCTACTTCCTCCACCTTCTCTTGTCGCACCACCTGACTCCGAATTCTGTTTAACATGTGCTCCAGCATGTAAAACACCGGAATAGTCATGCTGATAATGGCATTGTCAGCACTAAACATCTTTGTCGCCATTTCAAAGCTGTGCAGGAGGGTGCATATGTCCCTGATCTGAGACCACTCCTCCAGTGTGATTTGCTCCACCTCTGGATCCCATTGGCCCAGGCTATACGTCAGAACGTATTGCACCAGGGCTTGTCGGTGCTGCCACAGTCACTGAAACATGTGCAGAGTTGAATTCCACCGGGTAGGCACTTCGCATTTTAGCCAGTGAAGTGGCAGGCCCAACGACTTCTGTAGAGATGTAAGTCGCTGAGCTGTGGAATGCGAATGGCGGAGGTGAGCACACAGCGACCGTGCCCTCTGCAGAAGGCCATCTAGTCCAGGATAGTGGCCTAAAAATTGCTGGACAACCAGGTTCAACACGTGAGCCATACAAGGTACGTGTGTGACATTGCCCCGGCGAAGGGCCGCACCGAGGTTTGCAGCACTGTCGCACATGGCCTTCCCTGGATTCTGGTCCAGTGGAGACCACCATTCATGAAGCTGGTTC
Source organism: Phyllobates terribilis (assembly GCF_046119375.1). Lineage (NCBI taxonomy): Eukaryota > Metazoa > Chordata > Amphibia > Anura > Dendrobatidae > Phyllobates > Phyllobates terribilis. The sequence goes on along the minus strand of NW_027362761.1, from coordinate 1,205,057,681 downwards.
TCCAGAGCTGACCACAACTCTTCAGCTGTGTGACTCACATTTCCCAAACATTTCAAAGTAAAAACCGCCTGATGACTTTGAGCCCTGCTGCCACCATAGTAAGGAGGTGTGCAGGATCCCTTCTGCGCAGTTAGACAGCGTGTGGCATGACCAGACAGGCTTTGGGTGCAGGTGGAGGACCGAGAGGAGGTTGAGGAGGCAGAAGCAGTGGAGGAACTTCGAGATAAAGAGGATTGACGCACAACTCGTGGGGACGGCAAGACTTGGACAGCAGTCCCTTGTCCTACTGTCACCATAGTTACCCAGTGCCCAGTCAGCGACATGTAATGCCCCTGTCCATGCCTACTCATCCAAGTGTCTGTGGTGAAATGCACCCTGTCACACACAGAGTTTCTCAAAGAAACAGTGATGTTGTGTGCGACATGCTGGTGGAGCGCAGGCACACCTTTCTTTGAGAAGTAGTGCCGACAGGGCATCTGTTACTGGGGCACTGCGACGGACATAAGGTCTCGAAAATCCTCTGTTTCCACCAGGCGGAAAGGCAGAATTTCTGTTGCCAAGAGCTTGCAGATGGTGAAATTCAACCTCTTAGCTTTCTCATGGCTAGGAGGAAATGGTCTTTTACTTGTCCACATCTGAGGGACCGAGGGCTGGCTGTTGTGCTTAGACAGGGTTGAGAAAGGTGTCCCCGGCAAACTGCCGGTCTGTGAGGAAGATGCAGGCGGACATGTTAGGTTGCCTTGATCCAAAGGTGGTGCTCTCGATGTCGGAGAGCGTTCAACACCAGCTGGTGTTTCCTCCTACAAATAAATTGATGACCTACCAATCACGCTGGCTGTTGCAGGTAAAGAGGTGGCAGGTCTGCGTCCCAAAACAGGTGTGACTGCTGTCCCCTCAGTCACAGAGGATGAAAAGGCCGCAGATGCACAAGATGGGGCAGACGGTGGTTGGCCCGGCCCGCTAGGTAGCATTGTAGCACAGTGAGCTTCCCACTGCAACTTATGCTTCATATCCATGTGACGGTTCATGCATGAAGTACTCAAACTATGGATTTTTTGGCATCTACTTAGCTTTTGGTGACAAATGTTACAGATAACATGAGTTGGGTCATCCTTATCGATCTGAAAAAATGCCCAGGCTATGCAAGGCTTAGCACCCATGCGACCTGAAGATCCACCACGACTTGTGGTAAGAGGCAGAGTTGTGTTTGAGGATGCAGTTGTTGACGTGCTTCCAGTACTACGTATCTGTCCAGGAAGGCACAACCTGACCTCGTTGTCACTGGCATCCTCCTCCACCTCCTCTGCTGACCTCATCGACTGGCTGACTGTGGGTTGAAAGTAAGTCTGAACTGCAACCTCGTCATCATCACCCTGTGTGTCAAATATATACTTTATACTTATGAAGATCGATAGCATGGGTCGGAGTGAAGACAAACACGATATATCGTAGTACCAGGATATTTTGAAGCAGGCAAGCATATATTATAGCAGGCGGGTATAGGCAATAAGGGATAAGTAAACAGTCTCTGGCAATGGTTGTGATGTCAGTACAAACCGATAGATGTCCCAGGTCCAGAAACGCACAGTCCACAGGGTCCCGAGCCCGTACCAGGCTCCTTGCAGAGAGCAGGCTGAACTGCAGGTGGATGCAGAGTGGGTCTTTGCACACAGGTGAGAGTCCGGGTAAATGGCAGGCAGGTAACAGGTTTGGAATCCCAGTGTAGAGAAGCAACAGGCAAGATGCAAGTCCTTCAAGCTTGGCAGCAGGTAAGATACAAGATACACAAGCAAAGTATAGTTGGCCAGAGTCTCTTTATATATATATAGCAAACAGGAAACAGGAGATATCAGACAGGAAACAAGATGGCCCCCGAGGCTGTCAACTCCATTTTGGATAAGGGCAGAACCAACAGAACAGGTACATGCAACTCCATCTTGGATAAGGGCAATACAAATACATGCGGCTCCATCTTGGATAAGGGCACAAACTGGACAGAACAGATACATGATTCAGCTCTTTACACTGTGTGTTCTCACACCCGTCATCCTCAGAGCCAACCTCTTCCTGCCCTGGCAAAAAACTCAAGTTGTCGCCCCAATCAGGTATTTGAGTCTCATCATCGTCTTCCTCATTGTCTCCACCAACAGGAGTTACAGTTTGGGAACGAGGGTCTACATTATGGTCAGAACCTTCTGCGTCTGGTCCTGGATACGACTCATACAGATTCTGGGCATCAGTGCATATCATTTTCTCGTCTGGATTCATAGAAGCTCTGGAGCCGACCTCTGATTCCCAGGCTATAGTATGAGTAAACAGCTCTGCAGACTCAACCCTCTGATCTACCCCATACTCAGATGGGCAGCTGGAGACTTGGGAGTAGTGTTGAGCCACCCCCGTAGTGTTCGGGTTCGGTTCGGTTCGTCGAACACCGGGATGTTCGAGGAACTGTTCGTCGAACTGTTCGTCGAACACCTTAGAACACCGTCGAACACCGTTAAAACCAATGGCAGGCAAACAAAAACACATAGAAACACATAGAAAACACCTGCAAAGGTGTCCAAAAGCTGACAAACTGCTCAGAAGACACTCTCTTTAAAAAAGCCGGCCGGCAAATTCAGCAGCGGCATACACCGGTACCCGACAATTTAGACAAGAAGGAATAGAGCATCACACATGGATTAGATAGATAGAAACATGTCAGTCACACATATAAGAAGCACAGTGACAGTGTTGGTTACTGCACTTGTCATTTAGTGTAAAGGATTTATTAAAAAAAATATTAGTGTTTTCATGCACTGTCTCTTTAAAAAAGCCGGCCGGCAATTCAGCATCTGTACCCGACAATTTAGAACAGAAAGAATAGAGCTTCACACATAGATTAGATAGATAGAAACATGTCAGTCACATATATAATAAGCACAGTGACAGTGTTGGTTACTGCACTTGTCATTTAGTGTAAAGGATTTATTTAAAAAAATAATAGTGTTTTCATGCACTGTCTCTTTAAAAAAGCCGGCCGGCAATTCAGCAGCGGTACCCGACAATTTAGAACAGAAAGATAGAGCATCACACATAGATTAGATAGATAGAAACATGTCAGTCACATATATATGAAGTACAGTGATAGTGTTGGTTACTGTACTTGTCATTTAGTATTAAAATAAAGGATTTATTATTAAAACAATTGGCGTGGGGTTCCCCTTAATTTTAGGCTCTAGCGGAGGTTAAGCAGACGGCTGGGGCAGATGTTTGAAGCCTGGGAAGGGGGTAATACCCACGGAGCTTCCCAGGCTACTAATATCAGCCCCCAGCTGAATACATAGCCTTTACTAGCTATTAAAATGGGGGACCCCCCCAAAAAAATGACGTGGGGTCCCCCCTAATTTAATAGCTAGCAAAGGCTAGGCAGACAGCTGGGGGCTTATATTAATAGCCCAGGAAGGGAGCCATGAATATTGGCCCCCTCCCAGGCTAGAAACACCAGCCGTCAGCCGCCCCAGAAATGGCGCATTCATAGGATGCGCCAATTCTGGCACTTAGCCTCGCTCTTCCACGCTGCCCTGGTGCGGTGGCAGGGGGTAATAGCGTTGGGGTTGATGTCAGCTTATAATGCCAGCTGACATCAAGCCCAGGTTAGTAATGGAGAGGCGTCTATAAGACACCCCCATTACTAACCCCATAGTCAAAGTTAAAAAAAACACAAACACCCAGAATAAAGTCCTTTAATTGAAATAAAGACACAATCCTTTATTGTTCTAAATTAAACCATACTTACCGTCACGCCCATTCCAGCTGAAGCCAACGATCTCCTGCAATAAAAGAAAAATAATAAAGCAACCTCATCCTTACCTTTCCATGGTTCCCACGACAGCTTCAGCTCTGCTACATCGAGATGACAGGCTGGACCGCAGCAGAACGCCGCCATCCAGCCTGTCATCCCGCAGACACTGAGAAGCGCAGGCTTGCTTGCGCTGCTCAGCGTCTCTCTGTGACGACATCCAGATGAGCCGAGTTCATGTCCAATGAACTCGGCTCACCTCATGCACGTCACTGACAGCGTGGGAAAATTCTCACGCTGAAGCGCTGATTGCAGGAGAATTTTCCCACGCTGTCAGTGACGTGCAGGAGGTGAGCTGAGTTCATTGGACATGAGCTCACCTCATGCACATCACTGACAGCGTGGGAGAATTCTCCTGCACTCAGCACTTCAGCGTGAGAATTTTCCCACGCTGTCAGTGACGTGCATGAGGTGAGCCGAGTTCATTGGACATGACCTCGGCTCATCTGGATGCCGTCACAGCGAGACAGTGAGGAGCGCAAGCATGCCTGCGCTTCTCAGTGTCTGCGGGATGACAGACTGGATGGCAGCGTTCTGCTGCGGTCCAGCCAGTCATCTCGATGTAGCAGAGCTGAAGCTGTCGTGGGAACCATGGAAAGGTAAGGATGAGGTTGGTTTATTATTTTTCTTTTATTGCAGGAGATCGTTGGCTTCAGCTGGAATGGGTGTGATGGTAAGTATGGTTTAATTTAGAACAATAAAGAATTGTGTGTTTATTTCAATTAAAGGACTTTATTCTGGGTGTTGTGTTTTTTTTAAATACTTTACTAGAAATTCATGGCGGTCATGTCTAATACTGGCGTGACCCCATGAATTTTGGGCTTGGGGCCAGCTGATAATACCAAGCTGGCCCTAACCCCTTTATTACCCAGTGAGCCACCGCACCAGGGCCCTGGATGAGTTGGGTACAGCGCCAGAAGATGGCGCTTCTATGAACGCGCCATTTTCCGTGGTGGCTGCGGACTGCAATTTGTAGCGGGGGGGGGCCCAGAAAGCTTGGGCCTCCCTGCGCTGCAGATTCCAGCCCCCAGCTGCCTAGTTGTACCTGGCTGGACACAAAAATAGGGCGAAGCCCCACGTACTTTTTTTTTAATTATTTCATGAAATTCATGAAATAATTAAGAAAAAAAGGCCTTCCTTATATTGTTGTGTCCGGCCAGGTACAAATAGGCAGCTGGTGGATGGGGGTAGCCCGTTCCTGCCTTCTGTACCTGGCTGGACACAAATATAGTGCGAAGCCCCACTTCAATTTTTTTAAATTATTTCAGGAAATTCATGAAATAATTTAAAAAAAATTGACTTGGGGCTTCGCACTATATTTGTGTCCAGCCAGGTACAGCAGGCAGGAACGGGCTGCCCCCAACCACCAGCTGCCTATTTGTACCTGGCCGGACACAACAATATAGGGAAGCCCTTTTTTTCTTAATTATTTCATGAAATAATTTAAAGAAAATTGAAGTGGGGCTTCGCCCTGTTTTTGTGTCCAGCCAGGTACAACTAGGCAGCTGGGGGCTGGAATCCGCAGCGCAGGGAGGCCCAAGCTTTCTGGGCCACCCCCGCTGCAAATTGCAGTCCGCAGCCACCCCGGAAAATGGCGCGTTCATAGAAGCGCCATCTTCTGGCGCTGTACCCAACTCATCCAGGGCCCTGATGCGGTGGCTCACTGGGTAATAAAGGGGTTAGGGCCAGCTTGGCATTATCAGCTGGCCCTAAGCCCGAAATTCATGGGGTCACGCCAATATTAGACATGACCACCATGAATTTCTAGTAAAGTATTTAAAAAAAACACAACACCCAGAAAAAAGTCCTTTAATTGAAATAAACACACAATTCTTTATTGTTCTAAATTAAACCATACTTACCCTCACGCCCATTCCAGCTGAAGCCAACGATCTCCTGAAATAAAAGAAAAATAATAAAGCAACATCATCCTTACCTTTCCATGGTTCCCATGACAGCTTCAGCTCTGCTACATCGAGATGACAGGCTGGACCGCAGCAGAACGCTGCCATCCAGCCTCTCATCCCGCAGACACTGAGAAGCGCAGGCTTGCTTGCGCTCCACAGTGTCTCTCTGTGAGGGCATCCAGATGAGCCGAGTTAATGTCCAATGAACTCGGCTCACCTCATGCACGTCACTGACAGCGTGGGAAAATTCTCCTGCACTCAGCGCTTCAGCGTCGGAGAATTCTCACACTGAAGCGCTGAGTGCAGGAGAATTCTCCCACGCTGTCAGTGACGTGCAGGAGGTGAGCTGAGTTCATTGGACATGAGCTCACCTTATGCACGTCACTGACAGCGTGGGAAAATTCTCCTGCACTCAGCGCTTCAGCGTGGGAGAATTCTCACGCTGAAGCGCTGAGTGCAGGAGAATTCTCCCACGCTGTCAGTGACGTGCAGGAGGTGAGCTGAGTTCAATGGACATGAGCTCACCTTATGCACGTCACTGACAGCGTGGGAGAATTCTCCTGCACTCACCGCTTCAGCGTGAGAATTTTCCCACGCTGTCAGTGACGTGCATGAGGTGAGCCGAGTTCATTGGACATGAACTCGGCTCATCTGGATGTCGTCACAGAGAGACGCTGAGCAGCGCAAGCAAGCCTGCGCTTCTCAGTGTCTGCGGGATGAGAGGCTGGATGGCAGCGTTCTGCTGCGGTCCAGCCTGTCATCTCGATGTAGCAGAGCTGAAGCTGTCGTGGGAACCATGGAAAGGTAAGGATGAGGTTGCTTTATTATTTTTCTTTTATTGCAGGAGATCGTTGGCTTCAGCTGGAATGGGCGTGACGGTAAGTATGGTTTAATTTAGAACAATAAAGGATTGTGTCTTTATTTCAATTAAAGGACTTTATTCTGGGTGTTTGTGTTTTTTTTAACTTTGACTATGGGGTTAGTAATGGGGGTGTCTTATAGACGCCTCTCCATTACTAACCTGGGCTTGATGTCAGCTGGCATTATAAGCTGACATCAACCCCAACCCTATTACCCCCTGCCACCGCACCAGGGCAGCGTGGAAGAGCGAGGCTAAGTGCCAGAATTGGCGCATCCTATGAATGCGCCATTTCTGGGGCGGCTGACGGCTGGTGTTTCTAGCCTGGGAGGGGGCCAATATTCATGGCACCCTTCCTGGGCTATTAATATCAGCCCCCAGCTGTCTGCCTAGCCTTTGCTAGCTATTAAATTAGGGGGACCCCACGTCATTTTTTTTGGGGGGTCCCCCATTTTAATAGCTAGTAAAGGCTATGTATTCAGCTGGGGGCTGATATTAGTAGCCTGGGAAGCTCCGTGGGTATTACCCCCTTCCCAGGCTTCAAACATCTGCCTCAGCCGTCTGCTTAACCTCCGCTAGAGCCTAAAATTAAGGGGAACCCCACGCCAATTTTTTTAATAATAAATCCTTTATTTTAATACTAAATGACAAGTACAGTAACCAACACTATCACTGTACTTCATATATATGTGACTGACATGTTTCTATCTATCTAATCTATGTGTGAAGCTCTATTCTGTCTGTTATAAATTGTCGGGTACCGCTGCTGAATTGCCGGCCGGCTTTTTTAAAGAGACGGTGCATGAAAACACTATTATTTTTTTTGATAAATCCTTTACCCTAAATGACAAGTACAGTAAGCAACACTGTCACTGTACTTCGTATATATGTGGCTGACATGTTTCTATCTATCTAATCTATGTGTGAAGTTCTATTCTGTCTGTTATAAATTGTCGGGTACCGCTGCTGAATTGCCGGCCGGCTTTTTTAAAGAGACGGTGCATGAAAACACTATTATTTTTTTTGATAAATCCTTTACGTTAAATGACAAGTACAGTAAGCAGCACTTTCACTGTACTTCGTATATATGTGGCTGACATGTTTATATCTATCTAATCTATGTGTGAAGCTCTATTCTTTCAGTTCTAAATTGTCGGGTACCGGTGTATGCCGCTGCTGAATTGCCGGCTTTTCATGTTTCACTGTTGGCACTGTTCCCATCGATTTGGGCAATCACTGTAATGCCACAACCACCATGGCTGTGGCATTACAGTGAGTGGCAGACAATCCCTGCATGATTGGTGCTCTAAATAGCGCCAGACATGCAGGACACGCTTTTGGTGCACGAACAGTTATCGAACATAACCTCGAACAGCCGAATTTTTTGCAAATCGTTCGGGTTCGTCGAACAACTCGAACACCGCCCAAAACAGCTCGAATTTGAGATTGGCGAACAGTTCTAGTCGAACACCGCTCATCTCTACTTGGGAGCTGTGAGGAAGCAAGTGCGATTGGGGTGACACCTCTGAGGACTGGAGTATTTGTGATGTTGAAGTTGAGGTGGAGGAGAGCCCACTTAAAGGAGCACTTGATATCCGTTGAAGCACCTGTTGTTTTTGTGCGTCATCTGGAATTTGTAGCAATTGGCGTGGCCGTAAGAAAGGGATCGCATCACATTGTCTGCTAAAAGAAGTAGACATCTTAGTTTGGCTGGAAGATGGTCTTTCTTCTGCAGATGTTACTGTTGCTTTAACACCTACTCCACTGACACAACCGTTTTTTCCCTTCCCAACACGTCTATTCCCTTTTCCACCAGCAGCAGGCCTTTTTCCACTCATTTTGGTGGTTAACTAATTGACAACTCTGGAGTTGTTTGCACAAACATGGATGGGAACCGAGCAGAGCTGAGTGGCCAAACTGTGGTATTAGCCCAAAAGGATTGGCTGGGTTAGATGCAGTAAAACAATTTTATTACATACACAGGTGGTGGAGCTTAGTATAGATGGACTAATAGAATGAGTCCCACACACTGTTACAAGCCCAAAATTATTTTCCGAGCTAGATACAGCTAAAAATTATTTGTAATTGGCAAGCTGGTGGAGCTTAGCGTAGATGAACTAAGAATAAGTCCCACACACTGCTTCAAGCCCAAAATTATTTTCCGAGCTAGATGCAGATAAAAATTATTAGTAATTTGCAAGCTGGTGGAGGTTAGTATAGATGGCCTAATATAATGATGCTATGCCCAAAAGGTTTTACTTGGCTAGGTGCAGTAAAAAAAATTGTATTCTATACACAGGTTGTGCAGCTTGCAACACAGATACTCTACTCCACTGACTAACACACACTGCAAGAGGCCAAAAAGGATTTGCGTAGCTAGATTTAGTCAAATGCTGTGAAAAACAGTTGCACAGCACTAAAACAGACCTGCCTGGCAAAAAGTAATAGGAACTGATATAACCTAGCCCTCAAAAGGGCTGCAATTCCAACTAGTCACTACTCCCATCCTATCTGTCTATTTAAGAGCACAGACCTGCCTGATAAAAGTGATAGGAACTGCTGTAACCTAGCCCTCAAAAGGGCTGCAATTACAAACTAGTCCCTACTCCCTAAACCTTTCTGTCTATTTATGAGAAAATTCACTTGCAATTCACAGTTACACAATATAGCGCTAAAAGCAACAGCGGTGCCGTCTAACACTCAGCTGCAGCAGTGAGAAAATGGTGGCAATGGGGAAAATGGCTGGGTCTTATAGGGCAAGGATATGTGACATACACAGCCAATGACACATGCCCTTGCTTGTGTGAAAAAAAGCAGTTCGCTCCGTGTGTGTGCTGCTGATAGGCTGACAGATTGCACCTCCCCACTGTAAATGCGGGAAAGAGAAAAAAAAAATATTTATGCAGAGATCCATCCCCTGCCCCTCCCCCCGCCCCGCTGTACACTCAAACTGCGTATTAACATTGATTATCCGCATTACTGTGAAAAAATCCAGTTATGATTTTGGTACACGAACAGTTATCGAACATAACCTCGAACAGCCGGATTTTTTTCAAATCGTTCGTGTTCGCCGAACGGCTCGAACACCGCTCATAACAGCTCGAATTTGAGATTGGCGAACAGTTTGAGTCGAACACCGCTCATCTCTAGTCAAGTTCATAGGTGGTGAGATGTGATTTGAATAGTAAGGGCAGAGACGCAGTGCGATATTTCTCCTTTGAGTATCGCATGATAAACCTCGTACTGGCCAGCACCTCTTCTGATCTGAGCTTGACAGCTGCATAGAAATCAATCATACAGTCATGCTGAGGTCAGGAGAGGTGCCAGCCAGTCAGTTCAGTATGATGCGATCATCGCACGAGTTATACGCCAGTGTGTCCCTGCCTTAAAGATGATCTTCCGTGATGATGGAGAAGCTAGTTTTGGAGGAGAGTTGAGTCGTTAGGAGAAGGGTCTGTTGGGACTTTAGGCAAAAGCTTTGCCCTATGTTGTCAATCTTCTGCTTGAAGAATAAAGCTAAGTCTTCAGCTGAGATGAGAGGAGAGGAGAGGGAGGGCTGGGGGACAAAGGAGGGACTTGAAAGTACTGAATAGCTGTTTAGGGTTATGAGACATATATGATATGAGAGATGAAAAGTAGGTTTGTTTTGCTGCAGTGAGCAATTATTTTTAAAACTTCTGTTACTGGACTCCACTCCCTGTCTTTGCCATTCGCACAGTGGTATGCCTTGTGGATGAGGGCCAGGAAGAACATGTGCTCCAGTAGATGACATGCGCTGCATAAATTGGCCTCTGCTCCTCTTCATCCACCTTAACATCACACAGTACAGTCCTCAGAGGTGGGACGCTAATTACCCTTGCTTTCACCCACGCCACAATTCTCAAGCTAGCCAACTGACTGAGGGAAAGCACAGATGGGCGTGTCTGCGGAGCTGTTCACACTTTCTATTCCGGGGCATGAGAGGTCTCATCCAAAGTTTACTGACTCAAGAGGGGGAAAGCATGTGTAGCGATGCCCAAACTTTTTTTCAGTTGATCCGGGTCTGGATGAAATAGGGTCAGAGAAGAATCCAAACCCTCATCACCAGATGTTAACCCCTGGGGGTGGGCATGGATGGGTTGAAGACAGAAATAAATACACGCCAGAACATGAAGAACTAAACTAATAGAAAACAGGGGTTGGAGAACAATATTTAGATTTGAGAGTCCTCAGTGGTTGATACCTTTAATTGCTAACTGAAAAGATGGTAACAAATTGCAAGCTTTCGAGACTACTCATGTCTATTCATCAGGCATAGTATACCACAAAATCTGAAGAGTCACATATTTATACACAATAAGACACACAAAAAATGCAATAGGTTTAACAGGTGATGAAAAGCAGAGTTATTATGGAAGAGATAAACAGTTCTGGCTATAAATATTTTAGCAGTTAATAGATAAGGAGTGTGAAGGTTTTATTGTCCTGTGACTAGGTCCAGTGTTGTGATGACCTCACAGGTCTGAGAGTTTGAGGAGCACATTCCTTAGTTGATGTAGAATGACATAAATCCATGTGACACATTCATTCCTCCTCTGAAAGTGTTAACGGTCACCATCAGTTTTTATTCTGAGATTCTTCTTTCTCTTTGAGATTTGACGTTACCTTTTAATACCTGTAATTTCATGTCTTTTATGCTGTGATCAGAGGAACAAAAATGCTTGGCTACAGGCAGATCTATTCTTTTTTCTTTCATTGTGTGGAGATGATGATTCATCCTTGTTCTAAGTTTTTGCCCAGTCTCCCCTACATAAAGACCCCCCTCATTGTCAGAAGATCCCTGTCATCTCCACCAGCTACAGGTACCTTTCCTTGCAACCAGAAAAAATGTAAAACCTGTCCGCTTATAACGACCACAGACAAGATAAAGATTCCCAATTCACATCAGGACTATAAGATCCCAGGTACGTTCAGCTGTATCACATCTAATGTAGTGTACTTTATTATATGTACCAAATGTCCATCTGGGGGTCTTTATGTAGGGGAGACACATTCCAACGGTGCAGAGAGAATCCCCCCACCTCCGTACTGTGCAGCCAGGGCTCATAGCAATCAGGCAATGTTAAAATTAATATGCCTTGGAGATTGCAGTCATATAGCTGAAGAGTTGGGGACAGCTCTCCAGGCTGAGTTTGAGCAATGCCTGTCACCGCTGAACCTGGAGCAAGGGAAGGCCGTGTGCAATAATGATGCAAACCTGGTGGCGGCCTTACGCCGGGGCAACATCAGACACGTGCCTATCATGGCTCACATCCTCAACCTGATGGTACAGCAATTTCTCTGCCACTATCCCGGCCTGGATGCACTGCTGCAGAAAAAACGGTCTCTGCATGCTAAGTTAAAAATGAACAGGATCTTTAGTATTAAAGCCAGACTACTTGACAACAAGCAAACTCCTTCATGCTGGTAGAGGACACCATCTCCTTAGCTTGCTGATACTTCTCTGTGGGAATGAGCATGTCCCCAACCAGCCAGGAATATCAAGTCAATGGCACACCACGATTTGGTATTAGCACCCAGTACTAAAAGCAAAGCAATCCACAAATTCAGTACCTCAGGAATTTTATTTGGTAGACTGGCTGAGCAAACATTATTTTCTCACAAAGGAGCTGAAGACACTGAGTGGCAGTAGGTGCAAGTTTCTCCAGCATGACCTGTTTGTTATTGTTAGACATCAGAGGGAGAAAATAACTGGACTTTGCCAAGGTGCCATATTGCATCTTAACTCTTATAGAATCTGTACTTGCTGCTTTACATTTTCCAGGATAGTGGGGAAGGGGACAGTAGGTTGTGGAGTTGAATTAGCTACGGTGGTGTTGAGGTTGCAGCGAGGCAATGGCAGGCTGTAGGCTGTCTTGAAGCAATGGATTTTCAAGTTGTGTCTGAAGGATCCGAATGTGGTGGCTAATCGGCCGTGTTGAGTGTAACATACCTGGCGGCGTCCTTGCATGGTGGTCCATCTCCCACTGTGCAAGAGGGCGCACTTGATCTCCTGTCCAGAATGTCTCTCTGGCTTCCCTCCATGCTGTCTGTTTGTGTCTGTTTCTGCTGCTTAAGGGCGGCGCCCGATCACTTCCTGCCTTTTGTACCTGCTGTGGGTCACACCCCTTGTGCGTCCTCAGCCTATTGCTGTCTGTCACTTGGTATATAGCTCAGCAGCTCCCTTCTATCCCTGCCTGAGCATAGTGTTTCCTTCAGTGTGTGCTTGCACTCTGAAGGTGCCAGGTCCCGTCTCTTGTCTCCTGCTTTTTGTATCAGTTCCCGTGTCTGAACTGAGTCCTGTATGTCTCCTGCTTTGCGGTATCAGCTCCCGTGTCTGAACTGAGTCCTTTCTGTGTTCTCTTGTCTGTCCTGTCTGAACACGCTCCTAGCCTGTTCCTCCTGCCTTCTAGGGGCCGATTACCTAGACCCGTTCCTGTATCTTGTCTGACCTGTCTGTACTCGCTCCTAGCCTGTTCCTCTCGCCTTCTAGTGGCCGATTTCCTAGACCCGCTCCTGTGTCTGGTCTGTCCTGTCTGAACACGCTCCTTGCCTGTTCGTTCCGCCTTTTAGTGGCCGATTTCCTAGACCCGCTCCTGTGTCTGGTCTGTCCTGTCTGAACACGCTCCTTGCCTGTTCGTTCCGCCTTCTAGTGGCCGATTTCCTAGACCCGCTCCTGTGTCTGGTCTGTCCTGTCTGAACACGCTCCTTGCCTGTTCGTTCCGCCTCTCTGGGGGCCGTATTCCCAGACCCGCTCCTGTATCCCTCTGCAGTGTCGGTCTCCTCCGTACACTCAGTTCCAGTCTGAACTCTCTCCTGTCCTTTACCTGTTTTGCCTCTATGTCCGTTCCCTTCCTTTTTCTGCAGAGTCTGAACTCGTACCTAACTCCTGCTTGTTGTCTCTGCAAGTACTGTGTGAGTATCTGGCTCTGTCTTTCCCTTCCTGTCTGTTCCGTGTGAACAGAGCCCTGTCCTCCCTGCTCAGCCTTGTCTGCACTCTAGCTGTGCTTGCCTGTAACCCTCTGCCTGTATTGTTCCTGAGTCCCGGTGTGTACTGGGTCCTATCCCACCTGTGTTCCTACCTGCTAGTGCCTCCCTGTCTGCACTCTAGCTGTGCTTGCCTTTACCCCCCTGCCTGCATACCCGCCTGCCTGCATACCAGTCGTGCCTGCCTATACCCTCCAGTCTGTGTGCCAGCCTACCAGCCTGTTCCTGTATTTCCCTGTGTGGGTCAACAGCCGTGTCCGGGGTCTGTCCTGGAGTAGCACCTGGTCCCTCTGCTCGGTTCCTCCTTGGTGCACTGGCGTCGTATGCCGTCGTGCGACCCTGGTCGGATCGGGTGAATACTTAGTCACGCCCCTCCAGGCATTCACTCTCCGGCACGGTCCAGTGGAATCACTACCAATCACACGCACACGCCGCTTAGCCCGGGCGTGTGCATAACAGCATGCTCAGGCCATGGTTCCCGTTGAGCCCCACGGCCTTCGCTCTTTGAGAAGTTTTTCCAGCGAATACATGCATTAAAATAAAATAAATAAATTTTTTTTTCCCCCTTTAGCTGAGTTCCAGGCGAATTACGCACCCGTCCAGATGGATCTATCAGCCCTCGTTCCTGCGGATCCGCCACGTTACTATGGGGATCCAAGACAGTGTCGTGCATTTGTGGAGCAATGCATGCTACACTTTAAGGCCTACCCTCTCTATTTTCCTTCCGATTGGGCTAAAGTGGCCTTTATGATTGACTACCTAGCGGGTGATGCCTTGAAATGGGTCACCCCCCTATGGGAAGCATGGGATCCTGTCATCCTTGACCTGCAGGCCTTCCTGGTGGCCTTTCGTATGGTCTTCGAGGACCCTAACTCTGAAGCCCCTGCTGAAGCTTCACTTCCCAATATCCCGGAGCAGCCCCGACGGGTAATGTGTGTGGGTAGCGCAATAGTCCTCCAGCCCAATGAGACTACTGCCCACCCAGAATCCTCACAGGGTGACTACGCTTTCCGGAATACTTCTCTCAACCTCAAGAGGCAGTGCAGACGTGCTAGACTTAGAGGCAAGCCGTCACGCCGTGGTCTGTCCTCTCTGAGACCTCCTGACCCCAGCCTTGGAGTCCCTACTGAAGCTTCATCTCCCTGTATCCCGGAGAAACCCCAATGGGTAATGTGCGTGGGTAGTGCACCAGTTCTCCTGGCCGAAGAGACTTCTGCCCATCCAGACTCCACACAGGAGAACTTCCTGCACCCGGCATCAGATGCTTCTTTCTCTTTAACCGGTGTGCATGTCCAAGGATGCTCCAAAGCTGTGGTTACCTCAGAGTCTGTGCACCTCTACTACCTGGCGGAGGATCCCCTGTTGCCTCCTGAACCCTCCGGGATACCACTCGATGACAAATGGAGAGAGACTTCTCTACACCCGGTACTCAATACTTTGTCCGCTTCGTCCTGTGAGCCTGACAATGGGTACCCCAAAGTGGTAGTTACCTCCGAGTCTCTACACCCCTCCGACCAGGCGGAGGATCTCCAGTTGTCTCCTGAACCCTTCGGGGTGCTACCTGGTAGCGAAAGGACAGAGACTCTCCTATACTCTGTACCTGATACCTCGCTCGCTTCGTCCAGTGAGTCCAACTTAGTGTACTCCGAAGCAGAGGTTACTCCTGAGTCTCTACACCCCTCCGACCAGGCGGAGGACCTCCAGTTGTGTTCAGAATCCTTCGGGGTGCCACCTGGTGGTGAATGGACAGAGACTTTCCTATATCCTGGATCTGATACCTCGCTTGCTTCGTCCAGTGAGTCCGACCTAGTGTACTCTGAAGCAGAGGTTACCCGTGAGTCTCTACACCCCTCTGACCAGGCGGAGGACCGCCAGCTGTCTCCAGAACCCTTCGGGGTGCCACCTGGTGGTGAATGGACAGAGACTTTCCTATACTCGGTACCCGATACCTCGCCTGCTTCCTCCAGTGAGTCCGACCTAGTGTACTCTGAAGCAGAGGTTACCCGTGAGTCTCTACACCCCTCTGACCAGGCGGAGGACCGCCAGCTGTCTCCAGAACCCTTCGGGGTGCCACCTGGTGGTGAATGGACAGAGACTTTCCTATACTCGGTACCCGATACCTCGCCTGCTTCCTCCAGTGAGTCCGACCTAGTGTACTCTGAAGCAGAGGTTACCCGTGAGTCTCTACACCCCTCTGACCAGGCGGAGGACCGCCAGCTGTCTCCAGAACCCTTCGGGGTGCCACCTGGTGGTGAATGGACAGAGACTTTCCTATACTCGGTACCCGATACCTCGCCTGCTTCCTCCAGTGAGTCCGACCTAGTGTACTCTGAAGCAGTTGTTTTCTCTGAGCCTCTGCACTCTTCTGACCCGGCGGAGGACCTCCAGTTGTTTCCTGAATCCTCCGGGATACCACCAGATAACAAAGAGACAGTGACTTTTCCTCATTATGTACGTGATAACCCGTCTATTTCTTCCTGTGAGCTTGACAAGATGTACCTCGAAGCAGAGATTACCCTTAAGTCTCTGTCCCCCTCCAACCCAGTGAACGACTGGCCCTCGAATTCCCTGCGGAAGATTCTGGCAGGCCTGAAGAAGAGGGGGCGTAAGGGGGGAGGTACTGTAACATACCTGGCGGCGTCCTTGCATGGTGGTCCATCTCCCACTGTGCAAGAGGGCGCACTTGATCTCCTGTCCAGAATGTCTCTCTGGCTTCCCTCCATGCTGTCTGTTTGTGTCTGTTTCTGCTGCTTAAGGGCGGCGCCCGATCACTTCCTGCCTTTTGTACCTGCTGTGGGTCACACCCCTTGTGCGTCCTCAGCCTATTGCTGTCTGTCACTTGGTATATAGCTCAGCAGCTCCCTTCTATCCCTGCCTGAGCATAGTGTTTCCTTCAGTGTGTGCTTGCACTCTGAAGGTGCCAGGTCCCGTCTCTTGTCTCCTGCTTTTTGTATCAGTTCCCGTGTCTGAACTGAGTCCTGTATGTCTCCTGCTTTGCGGTATCAGCTCCCGTGTCTGAACTGAGTCCTTTCTGTGTTCTCTTGTCTGTCCTGTCTGAACACACTCCTAGCCTGTTCCTCCTGCCTTCTAGGGGCCGATTACCTAGACCCGTTCCTGTATCTTGTCTGACCTGTCTGTACTCGCTCCTAGCCTGTTCCTCTCGCCTTCTAGTGGCCGATTTCCTAGACCCGCTCCTGTGTCTGGTCTGTCCTGTCTGAACACGCTCCTTGCCTGTTCGTTCCGCCTTTTAGTGGCCGATTTCCTAGACCCGCTCCTGTGTCTGGTCTGTCCTGTCTGAACACGCTCCTTGCCTGTTCGTTCCGCCTTCTAGTGGCCGATTTCCTAGACCCGCTCCTGTGTCTGGTCTGTCCTGTCTGAACACGCTCCTTGCCTGTTCGTTCCGCCTCTCTGGGGGCCGTATTCCCAGACCCGCTCCTGTATCCCTCTGCAGTGTCGGTCTCCTCCGTACACTCAGTTCCAGTCTGAACTCTCTCCTGTCCTTTACCTGTTTTGCCTCTATGTCCGTTCCCTTCCTTTTTCTGCAGAGTCTGAACTCGTACCTAACTCCTGCTTGTTGTCTCTGCAAGTACTGTGTGAGTATCTGGCTCTGTCTTTCCCTTCCTGTCTGTTCCGTGTGAACAGAGCCCTGTCCTCCCTGCTCAGCCTTGTCTGCACTCTAGCTGTGCTTGCCTGTAACCCTCTGCCTGTATTGTTCCTGAGTCCCGGTGTGTACTGGGTCCTATCCCGCCTGTGTTCCTACCTGCTAGTGCCTCCCTGTCTGCACTCTAGCTGTGCTTGCCTTTACCCCCCTGCCTGCATACCCGCCTGCCTGCATACCAGTCGTGCCTGCCTATACCCTCCAGTCTGTGTGCCAGCCTACCAGCCTGTTCCTGTATTTCCCTGTGTGGGTCAACAGCCGTGTCCGGGGTCTGTCCTGGAGTAGCACCTGGTCCCTCTGCTCGGTTCCTCCTTGGTGCACTGGCATCGTATGCCGTCGTGCGACCCTGGTCGGATCGGGTGAATACTTAGTCACGCCCCTCCAGGCATTCACTCTCCGGCACGGTCCAGTGGAATCACTACCAATCACACGCACACGCCGCTTAGCCCGGGCGTGTGCATAACATTGAGGCACAGAATTCCAGAGGATGGGGGATATTTGATAGAAGTATTGGAGGTGATTGGATGAGGAACAAATAAATCTGGAGAGAAAGAGGTCTTGGGAGGACTGGAGATTACGTAAGGGAATATATCGGGAGATTAGTTCAGAGATATATGGAGAAGAAAGTTTATGGATGGCTTTGTACGTCAGTGTTAGTAGTTTGAACTGGATACGCTGAGCAATTGGGAACCAGTGAAGGGATCTTACAGATTGCAATCTTATGGATTGCTGGAGCCAGTCGACAGTAAAAAAGCAGCCATAGAATGTCCGGAAACCTTCACACAGACATTTCTAAGCCAGAGTTGTTTCTTGGCAGGGTTGGACGGGCCAAGAGAACCACATGGCACCAGAGAACCGGAGACTCCGAGTTCAGAGTGCAAACCTTGCAGGTTGTGATGATGATGAGGCCATCCATCTCCTTTGTTTTCTGTTACTTGGAATGCAAGCGCAAGTATGCAGCCACCCACACACAGGCCGAAATACTAAACTGCCACATTTCTGGACAGCTTTTCACAATCTCATGGCGGCGGCTGGAACTCCATACTCGGCCCCCGCCACCACTATTTCTCCCAGAATCGTCCCCGCCTTCCACAAACATGGGGCCCAGAACATTACCCATGTCCTCCCCAGTGCACTTAGTGGGAAGGAACGCCTAACCACAAACTTATGGACAAGTGAATGTGGCTAGGGACGGTACATCTCACTGGAGCCATTCCACAGTTAAAAAGCAGACAAAGTGTCCGGGAACCTTTCCACAGACTTTTCTTAACCAGGGCAGCTTCTCAGTAGGGTTGGACGGTCCCACCAGAGAACGGGAGACTCCTTGCTGTGGCCCCAGGCTTCTCCTTCAGGAGAGTTCATAGCGCAAACTTTGAAGCTGCTATGGGGCTCTTTAGCAGGGGAGAAAGGTGGTCCCTTAGAATCAAATCCTCTGGTGGGCCCAATGTTCTTCAAAAAAAAAAAACACAGCAAAAACAAGCAATAGTATTTACCTGCTCAGTTCTTCAGACCTAATGCACTACCAGAATGCAGCAAACCCATATAAGAAAGATGACAGCTATTCAGGTGCAATATACTGATGAGACAATCACTCAAACCTACCATTTCATGTGGGGTTGATTGCTTAATATTAGAATTGCACGCAAAGTGGCTTGTATATACAGCGCTGTTCACACCTGGGATACTGTGGAGTACCCAGGTGTGAACAGCACCCTATACAAGTCACTTTGTGTGCATTTCTAATACTAAACAATCACCCCCTCTCATCAGTATTGTCTATCAACAGCACCCCCAGCCATCTTTCACGTCCCCCCCGCAAACCATACACAAGCACTATGCTAGCAAAACAGTTAAAAGCGCTGTAGTTTCCCCCCAATCACGTTCCCCCATTTATTCACCGAACGTTGCTGATTTTTCCTGAATTTAAGAAGTTTTGCTCTAATTTCCCATCTCGAATCAGAATGGGCCATATTCGTGTCAAATTTAGGTTATAAGATAGGATTTCTAAGAAATTCGCTCATCACTATCCATGGGTTTAGTGATAGTCAATGGCGCAGATCTGTATCCATTCAGCTAAGGCCATGGTCTCCTAAGCTGACATCCTGTAGAGTCACATCTGTATCTCTCTTGATGGAGACATGTGTCCTGGTTGCTGTCCTGAATAGTCTCTGATTCTACTTGTAGCATAATAGAAATCCTTTATTAGATTTTTATATTTACATCTGGGGCTCAGGTTATCATTCACAGGTCACAGGGCAACTGTCTCATTGTTTTAGCATTTAATCAATTTGCATAGTTTGTATCCCACTGCTCTGCAGATCAACAAACTAGCTGGCCTAGTACAATGTGTAATCAGCATATTAGCAAACATCATTGTTCTGTGACCCTGTCTTGCAAAGATAACAGTAGAATAACTGTAGGAGCAGATAAAAGATGTAAATAACAGCCATTTATCAATTAACAAATATAAACTCAAGTGATCAACATCCAGGCTTGTTCAAACAATAGTCTGTGTTGATCAACCAAAGAAGAACGCACATTCAAAAGTCAGGGTAAAGATAAAGGTGTATGGCTCCTGACCTACTGAATTTACATCTGGATAATTAAGATTAAAAGATATATCGGCACTGTTAAGTCTCACAATAAATCTTGAAAAATGTGCCTTAGGGCTAGAGGATCACAAGTATCTGGGGTTTGATATTGGCAGGGGCTTAATCAAACCTCAAATTAATAAAGTTGAGGCCATACAGAGCTGGCCTAGGCCGTTAACTAAGAAACAAGTGTAGGCTTTTTTAGAGATCACCGACTACTATCGGAGGTTCGTACCAAATTTTGTCTCAAGGGCAGCATAGTTGATGGACCTGACAAGAGGAAGGAAATCTATAATGGTGTCATTGTCTCCCAAAGCAGAACAAGCCTTTCAGTGCCTTAAGTAAGAGCGGTTGTGTGAGCAACCCGTGTTAATTACATCAAATTTTTAAAAGGAGATCTTGGTTTAGACAGAAGACTTGAAACCAGGGTTGGTAGCTGTCTTGTCTCAAACTATAAATGAAGAACACCCAGTATTATATTTGAGCAGGAAGTTGACAATGGTGGTAAAAAACTATGCCATCGTAGAGTGCGAATTCTTAGCTCTTAAGTGGCACTATAATCTTTGAAGTATAATCTTTTTGGTTGGAGATTTATGCTTTTGTCAGATCATGCCTGCTGACATGGATGAAACATAATAAGGAAAACAACACTAGGGTGGCAAGGTGGTTTCTCTCGCTGCAGAATTTTTATTTATGTATAGAGCATAGACTAGGGAAATCACAGGAGAATGCAGACTTAATATTCAAGAATTCATTGTATGATGGCACAAAGTTCCTAGACATCTGGTCTGGAGAAGAAGGGGATTATATGTAGGTGGCTAATAGGAAGGGTACTGGACGGAGTGTATCTCTCTCCCAGACAATAATGCTTGGCAAGATATTAAAAGCCGGGTAGCACTGGTTGGTGCTGCAGCTTAGGTGCTGAGCAGTTTTATTCATGGTAGTTCCAGGCCGGTTTTTATTGGAGTGATGAGCAGGATTTGGTAGTGGAGCTCATCACTCCCACTCCTGCTCCAGTACGGATAGTACTGGAGGCTTAGGCAGCTTAACTGAGGGAGGTCGCCTCATTCCAGACACATAAAGGCTGAAAAAAAGCCTCAAAAAGAGAGTCACAGCCTTTGGAGTAATATGATGTATTTCTGAGTAGGATATGCATGGTGGCTAATGTGCTAAACACTGAGTTGCTGGAGATCAAATCCTCACACACATCCCTATATTAACATATGTATATAAAAAAACAGTTGTTTTATTTTTCATTACTGCACCCCAAATAGCCTATTATCTATTAACCATCACTTGTATGATACCTCCCCTCATATATGTGTCACGCAGGTTGCTAGCCTGTGTAAAAACTGAAACCAATACAATTTCTGTCAGCATGTTATATGCTGGGGGTTAACTCTTTTAAAGTGTCTGGTTTTATGGGAATGACGTAGAGATGGGATGGAAGTCATTCCCCATACCTCCACATCAGGGTGTGGCTGAGCAATGTTTAAATGTTCAGTCCTGTTTTTTTTTCTCTATTGTGGTTTTGGAGAGGCAACGTCTCCAGACTGGGTGAGCTTCAGAGCTTCAGAGCTGAAGGCGGGAACTACAGCCTGTGTGGGCGAATCCCATACGCATATGGACTCTGCTATCGTTTATTCTTTTGTTTTGTCGTTTTGCCAGTAAGACTGCATATATTTTGCAGGAGTGCAGAGCTTTATTGTGCTTAATAAAGCCTGCAGAGAAAACCCGGGTTCCCGAGTCTACTTCCGTAAGCGGCCGAGCGAATCGTTTTACCACATTTGGTGCGAGATTGCTTGCAAGATTCCATTAACATGTGTACCTGCTACAGAGACCGGTGGATGTCTTGAGTGAAGGCTGCCAGCCAGGAAGAGACGTCGGGCAGTATGGAAGAGCTAATTAAGCATGTGGTGCAGAGCCAGCAGAGCATGCAGCAGCAGCTCTTGCAGAGCCAGCAGAGCATGCAGCAGCAGCACTGTGAGCAACTACAGCATCAAAAAGAGACCACTAAGCTGCTGATACAACAGGTTCAGCTCCAGAAACAGCAGCAACAGGATCAGCATCGCCAACAGCAACAGCAGATCGAGTTACTTGCAGAGGCGATCCGTGGCAAGGCAAAGGCTTCGACAAGTCCAGGTAATGTTGCATACATCAGGACGGTAAGGAGAGCGTTACAGAAGATGACCACGGGGGATGATATTGAGGTGTTCCTGACAGTTTTTGAGAGGGTGGCAAAACAGGAGAAATTGCCGCTGGAGCATTGGGCGGAGGTTCTGATGCTATATTGAGTGCGGAGCCGCATAAGACTTATTATGATCTTACTTTACAGGATGCAACGGAATACGCCAAATTAAAAACCAAAATATTGGCACGCTCAGGAGTGACTATGTCTGTCAGATCACAAAGGGTCCATCCTTGGGCGTATGATGGCGTCAGACCTCCATGCTCACAGATGTTTGACTTGTTACATCTTGTACAGAAATGGCTGCAGCCAGAGTCTTCCTCTCCTGCCCAGATGGTTGAGCATGTGGTGATGGACAGGTTCATCCATTCCCTACCCAGGCCACTGCAGACCTGGGTTGCCCAGGGCGACCCTCAGAATGCAGATGACTAGTGATGAGCAAGCACTAAAATGCTTGGGTAGTTGTTCGAGTCGAGCAAATTGGAATGCTCGAGTGCTCGGTCCGAGTAACGAGCCCAAAGTACGACTATGGGAAACTTGAGCATTTTTCCGGCGGTTATCCCCAGTGGTCTGCAGAGGGCCAAAAATTGCCCAAATCGATGGGAACAGTGGTCAGATGACATGGGATCAGCATGAGGAAGACCCCTGAAAGCATTTCTGACACCCAGGTAACTGCTATGAACAAAGTTGTAAGAGGTATTACGTCACTTTTACGGACTCACAATAAAACATGTAAAAAACAAAACCAAGATGGATTTTCCTGGGAAATATGCTAAGGAGCATCCTTTCCAGGGTAATGACTTTTATATATGGCAAAATAAATAACCAAAAACAAAAATGCTCCTCCACACCTTGGGCTATGTTCACACGTAGTGTTTTTGATGCGTTTTGCACTTTTGCATTGCTTTCAACCAAGACAAATGCATTCACTGGAAAATGTAATTTTAACATTTTACAACCTTTTCTGGCCATGTGGTGTATGACACATCATCAGACACATACATACAGTGCTGAAAAGACATGGGAACAGCATTGGGAAGACCCCTGGAAGCATCTCTGACTCCCAGGTCAATGCTAAAAGTGTGCCCATCATAAGTGATCCTTGGCACATGCGAAGATGACTCCCGCCATGCACCTGTTATTGCAAACTTGCAATAATCACCGTCCACGTCCTTGTCCCAGTGCAGAGTTCAGCTAACCCTACCCCATTCCTTGGAATGCGAGTGCAAGTATTCAGCCAAAGCCGCCAAAGTAAGCTTCCTGATTTCTGGGAAGCTGCTTGCACTTGAAATGTGGCCTTTTAGGCTTGTGGAGGTGGAAGCTGTCCACAACCTCATGGCAGCGGCCGGGTGTCCATACTTGGTTTCCAGCCTCCACTATTTCTCCCGGTATCGTCTCCGCCTTCCACAAGCACGGGTCCCTGATCATTACTGCTGGTACATTTCAATGGGAATCTGATTGCCTGCTACCAGACTGGAATATTTCCAGTAAACTATGGTACGACTGATCCCAGTACCAGTAGCAAAGTCATCCCCAATTTCCATCTCAGGAATTTTATTTGGTTGATTGATTGCCTGGCCAAATATATTAGTTTCTCATGAAAGAGCTGAAGATAGAGTGGCAGTAGGTGCAAGTTTCTCCAGCCTGTTAGATATCAGAGGGTGAAGAGCAGCACATTGGCTCAGTGGTTAGCACTGAAGGCTTGCAGCACTGGGATCCTGGGTTCAAATCCCAGCAAAGACAACATCTGCAAGGAATTTGTATATTATCCCCGTGTTTGCGTGGGTTTCCACCTCAGTAAAAAAGCAGCCATAGAGTGTCCGGGAACCTTCCAACACACTTTTCTTAGCCAGCACTGCTTCTCGGCAGGGTTGGACGGTGCCCCTGGAGAATCCTTGGGTGGGCCCTGGCTTCTCCATCAAGAGAGTTCATGATAGCGCAAACTTTGCAGCTGCTATGAGGCTCTTGAGTGGGGGAGAATGGTGAGCCCTCAGAATCAAATCCTCTGGTGGCCCAATGTATTTCAGTCTGAAACTGCTTCTCAGTGGGAGTTGTATTTCGCCACAGCCATATTCTTTAGCTAGGTGAAAGGACTAGCATAGAGGGAAATTGTATCTACTCCGGCTGTCATTTCTTAGACACCAGGTTCCGCCCATTGTCACACACGATGATGCCTGGCTGTAGGGTTAGCGGTGTCAGTCACAGATCTGCGTGCTCTTTCAGAGCTGTCCACAACTCTTCAGCGTTGTGTGGTTTGTCACCTAAGCATATTAGCTGCAGCCTAGTCTGTTGTCGCTTGGCCGAGGCAGTGCTGGAGTGCTTCCAGCTTGCGAATGCCGCCGCCGCCATCAGGTTGCCGAATGCATCCATCTTCACGAGCCTAAAAGGAAACATTTCAAGTGCAAGCATTCGCTAAATGTGTGAATGTAGTAGTGTGGCCTGTGGGGTGTTGCGCTTGCGTTCCAAGGACTGGGGTAGGAACAACTGAACGCTGCTCTTGGACAATGACGTGGATGTGCTTGCTGATGGTGTTACTTGAGAGTGTGCACCGTTAGGTGCAGGGTGGGAAGCATCTTGGCTTGCAACATGGACAGGGGATTGGCGTGCACGCACAACAGCGGAAGTAGCAGTGGTGTCACCTGCAGACACTGTAGATGAATCCTGGGGTTTAGCCTAATAAGTCGGGTGCTTTTCTGCCATGTGCAGATCATGCTGGTGGTGGTCAGGCTTTTGCTACCTTGGCTGATGCTGGCCTGGCAGGTGGTGCAAATGGCCTTTTTGGGTTTATCTGCAGAGTCTTTAAAAAACAACCAGAATTGGGAAGACCTAACAGTTTTACTGGAAACTTCCGTTGTGTTGGTGTTAAGAGGAACTCTTTTACGCCTTCTGTCTGAGGCCACCACACTGCTTCTTCCTGCCTTTTTGGGTGCTACGCCTCCCTCCCCCTGTGTGCTGCTGTCTTTGCTCTGTATGTAC
Source organism: Phyllobates terribilis (assembly GCF_046119375.1). NCBI lineage: Eukaryota > Metazoa > Chordata > Amphibia > Anura > Dendrobatidae > Phyllobates > Phyllobates terribilis. The sequence continues at coordinate 1,205,032,656 of NW_027362761.1, read as the reverse complement.
CCCTGCCAGGTTGGATTAGTTACTATTTTATCCACCACCTCGTCTTCCACTTCCGCACCCTGGTCCTCGTCCTGACTTTCTGGCAATTCTGTCTCATCATCATCATCCACCTCTAGCGACATTAATTGCTCTTTACCACCGTCGCCTTCGTGTGACCCTGGCAGCTCCGATATTTGGGCATCACTACACGCATTGTCCTCTTGACTTGCTTGAAGCTGTCCGGGCGAGAGGCCCGAATCTACAAATGGAAATGTGAACAGCTCTTCTTAGTGTCCAAGTGTGGGATCAGTTGTCTCCAGGCACTCGGCATGGTGGGAGGAAGGAGGATCAGGGTGAGAAATATGCGGTCCAGATTCACGGCTACTGAGACTTGACCATGTGGAAGACAGGGTGGAGGTGGTGGTGGCAAATTGACTGGAAGCATTATCTGCTAATGCTATCCAACCAACGACCTTTTGACACTGCTGTGTGTTCAATAGTGGTGTTCTGCGCTCCCCTAGTAATTGAGACAGGAAGGTCACGTGACAAGATGTGGGTGTTTGTTGTGGCACAATTTCACCTTGCCTACGGCCACGTTCTCGGCCTCAGCATGCACCATCACGAACACGTCCACCTCCCGTCCCTTGCCATGCACCTTGCCCATTTTAAATGGAGGACAATATCTTCCACGTTCACGAGAAATGGCTGATTTTAGAATGCGATAGGTGATAAGTCTGACAGAGAACCACGATTTTAAATAGCAGGCCTGAAATTTACTAATATTATTGTACACAGAGACCTTGTGTGAATAGCTTCAATGACACACTGCAAAGCAATGAAAATTAAAGAATTGTATGATTTTGGAACAATTTTATAGGTGATATGTGTAACATACCTGGCGTCGTCCTTGCATAGTAGTCCATCTCCCACTGTGCAAGAGCGCGCACTTGATCTCCAATCCAGAATGTCTCTCTGGCTTCCCTCCATGCTGTCTGTTTGCCTCTGTTTCTGCTGCTTAAGGGCGGCGCCCTATCTCTTTATGTTTCTTGTACCTGCTGTGGGCACACCCCTTGTGCGTCCTCAGCCTATTGCTGTCTGTCACCTGGTATTTAAACCAGCTGCTCCAATTAACCCTTGCCTGAGCATCTTGCCCTGTCAGTTGGCTTCTTGTCTCTGACATGCCAGGTCCTGTGTATGTTACCTGTCTTGCAGTATCTGTTCCCTTGTCTGTACTGTGTCCTACCTGTGTACTCTAACCTGCAGTCTGTACACGCTCTCTAGCCTGTTGTCTTCTGCCTTTCCTGGTGGCTGTATTTCCAGGCCAGTGTGAACACGCTCCTAGCCTGTTCGTTCCGCCTTCTAGGGGCCGCATACCTAGACCCGCTCCTGTATCTTGCTGCTGTGTCTGTTCTTGTCTGAATACTCTTCAAGCCTGTTTCCTGTTTTTCTCTATGTCCGTACCTTCCCTTTTTCCGCAGAGTCTGAACTCGTACATAACTCCTGCTCGTTGTCACTGTACTTCCGTTTGTGAGTTTGTGGTCCACTCGCTGCTTCACTGCAAGTACCCTGTGGGTATCTGGTTCTGCCTTTCCCTTCCTGTCTGTTCCGTGTGAACAGAGCTCTGTCCCACCTGCTCTGCCTTGCTCACCGCTCCGGCGGTTCTTGCCTGCTCTGCCTTACTCACCGCTCCAGCGGTTCCAGCCTGCTCTGCCTTGCTCACCGCTTCGGCGGTTCTAGCCTGCTCTGCCTTGCTCACCGCTCCGGCGGTTCTAGCCTGCTCTGCCTTGCTCACCGCTCCGGAGGTTCTAGCCTGCCCTGCCTTTGCTCACCGCTACGGCGGTTCTCGCTCTGCTCTGACCCTTTGCTCGCTGCTCCGGCAGTCTCGCTCTGCTCTGACCCTTTGCTCGCTTCACCAGCAGTCTCGCTCTGTTCTGACCCTTTGCTCGCTGCTCCGGCAGTCTCGCTCTGCTCTGACCCTTTGCCCGCTGCTCCGGCAATCTCGCTCTGCTGTGACCCTTTGCTCGCTGCTCTGGCAGTCTCGCTCTGCTCTGACCCTTTGCTCGCTGCTCCGGCAGTCTTGCTCTGCTCTGACCCTTTGCTCGCTGCTCCAGCAGTCTCGCTCTGCTCTGACCCTTTGCCCGCTGCTCCGGCAATCTCGCTCTTCTCAGACCCTTTGCTCGCTGCTCCGGCAGTCTCGCTCTGCTCTGACCCTTTGCTCGCTGCTCCAGCAGTCTCGCTCTGCTCTGACCCTTTGCTCGCTGCTCCGGCAGTCTCGCTCTGCTCTGACCCTTTGCTCGCTGCTCCGGCAGTCTCGCTCTGTTCTGACCATTTGCTTGCTGCTCCGGCAGTCTAGCTCTGCTCTGACCCTTTGCTCTCTGCTCCGGCACCAGAGAACCGGAGACTCCGAGTTCAGAGTGCAAACCTTGCAGGTTGTGATGATGATGAGGCCATCCATCTCCTTTGTTTTCTGTTACTTGGAATGCAAGCACAAGTATGCAGCCACCCACACACAGGCCCGAAATACTAAACTGCCACATTTCTGGACAGCTTTTCACAATCTCATGGCGGCGGCTGGAACTCCATACTCGGCCCCCGCCACCACTATTTCTCCCAGAATCGTCCCCGCCTTCCACAAACATGGGGCCCAGAACATTACCCATGTCCTCCCCAGTGCACTTAGTGGGAAGGAACGCCTAACCACAAACTTATGGACAAGTGAATGTGGCTAGGGATGGTACATCTCACTGGAGCCATTCCACAGTAAAAAAGCAGACAAAGTGTCCGGGAACCTTCCCACAGACTTTTCTTAACCAGGGCAGCTTCTCAGTAGGGTTGGACGGGCCCACCAGAGAACGGGAGACTCCTTGCTGTGGCCCCAGGCTTCTCCTTCAGGAGAGTTCATAGCGCAAACTTTGAAGCTGCTATGGGGCTCTTTAGCAGGGGAGAAAGGTGGTCCCTTAGAATCAAATCCTCTGGTGGGCCCAATGTTCTTCAAAAAAAAAAAAACACAGCAAAAACAAGCAATAGTATTTACCTGCTCAGTTCTTCAGACCTAATGCACTACCAGAATGCAGCAAACCCATATAAGAAAGATGACAGCTATTCAGGTACAATATACTGATGAGACAATCACTCAAACCTACCATTTCATGTGGGGTTGATTGCTTAATATTAGAATTGCAGGCAAAGTGGCTTGTATATACAGCGCTGTTCACACCTGGGATACTGTGCAGTACCCAGGTGTGAACAGCACCCTATACAAGTCACTTTGTGTGCATTTCTAATACTAAACAATCACCCCTTCTCATCAGTATTGTCTATCAACAGCACCCCCAGCCATCTTTCACGTCCCCCCCGCAAATCATACACAAGCACTATGCTTGCAAAACAGTTAAAAGCGCTATAGTTTCCCCCCAATCACGTTCCCCCATTTATTCACCGAACGTTGCTGATTTTTCCTGAATTTAAGAAGTTTTGCTCTAATTTCCCATCTCGAATCAGAATGGGCCATATTCGTGTCAAATTTAGGTTATAAGATAGGATTTCTAAGAAATTCGCTCATCACTATCCATGGGCTTAGTGATAGTCAATGGCGCAGATCTGTATCCATTCAGCTAAGGCCATGGTCTCCTAAGCTGACATCCTGTAGAGTCACATCTGTATCTCTCTTGATGGAGACATGTGTCCTGGTTGCTGTCCTGAATAGTCTCTGATTCTACTTGTAGCATAATAGAAATCCTTTATTAGATTTTTATATTTACATCTGGGGCTCAGGTTATCATTCACAGGTCACAGGGCAACTGTCTCATTGTTTTAGCATTTAATCAATTTGCATAGTTTGTATCCCACTGCTCTGCAGATCAACAAACTAGCTGGCCTAGTACAATGTGTAATCAGCATATTAGCAAACATCATTGTTCTGTGACCCTGTCTTGCAAAGATAACAGTAGAATAACTGTAGGAGCAGATAAAAGATGTAAATAACAGCCATTTATCAATTAACAAATATAAACTCAAGTGATCAACATCCAGGCTTGTTCAAACAATAGTCTGTGTTGATCAACCAAAGAAGAACGCACATTCAAAAGTCAGGGTAAAGATAAAGGTGTATGGCTCCTGACCTACTGAATTTACATCTGGATAATTAAGATTAAAAGATATATCGGCACTGTTAAGTCTCACAATAAATCTTGAAAAATGTGCCTTAGGGCTAGAGGATCACAAGTATCTGGGGTTTGATATTGGCAGGGGCTTAATCAAACCTCAAATTAATAAAGTTGAGGCCATACAGAGCTGGCCTAGGCCGTTAACTAAGAAACAAGTGTAGGCTTTTTTAGAGATCACCGACTACTATCGGAGGTTCGTACCAAATTTTGTCTCAAGGGCAGCATAGTTGATGGACCTGACAAGAGGAAGGAAATCTATAATGGTGTCATTGTCTCCCAAAGCAGAACAAGCCTTTCAGTGCCTTAAGTAAGAGCGGTTGTGTGAGCAACCCGTGTTAATTACATCAAATTTTTAAAAGGAGATCTTGGTTTAGACAGAAGACTTGAAACCAGGGTTGGTAGCTGTCTTGTCTCAAACTATAAATGAAGAACACCCAGTATTATATTTGAGCAGGAAGTTGACAATGGTGGTAAAAAACTATGCCATCGTAGAGTGCGAATTCTTAGCTGTTAAGTGGCACTATAATCTTTGAAGTATAATCTTTTTGGTAGGAGATTTATGCTTGTGTCAGATCATGCCCTGCTGACATGGATGAAACATAATAAGGAAAACAACACTAGGGTGGCAAGGTGGTTTCTCTCGCTGCAGAATTTTTATTTATGTATAGAGCATAGACTAGGGAAATCACAGGAGAATGCAGACTTAATATTCAAGAATTCATTGTATGATGGCACAAAGTGCCTAGACATCTGGTCTGGAGAAGAAGGGGATTATATATAGGTGACTAATAGGAAGGGTACTGGACGGAGTGTATCTCTCTCCCAGACAATAATGCTTGGCAAGATATTAAAAGCCGGGTAGCACTGGTTGGTGCTGCAGCTTAGGTGCTGAGCAGTTTTATTCATGGTAGTTCCAGGCCGGTTTTTATTGGAGTGATGAGCAGGATTTGGTAGTGGAGCTCATCACTCCCACTCCTGCTCCAGTACGGATAGTACTGGAGGCTTAGGCAGCTTAACTGAGGGAGGTCGCCTCATTCCAGACACATAAAGGCTGAAAAAAAGCCTCAAAAAGAGAGTCACAGCCTTTGGAGTAATATGATGTATTTCTGAGTAGGATATGCATGGTGGCTAATGTGCTAAACACTGAGTTGCTGGAGATCAAATCCTCACACACATCCCTATATTAACATATGTATATAAAAAAACAGTTGTTTTATTTTTCATTACTGCACCCCAAATAGCCTATTATCTATTAACCATCACTTGTATGATACCTCCCCTCATATATGTGTCACGCAGGTTGCTAGCCTGTGTAAAAACTGAAACCAATACAATTTCTGTCAGCATGTTATATGCTGGGGGTTAACTCTTTTAAAGTGTCTGGTTTTATGGGAATGACGTAGAGATGGGATGGAAGTCATTCCCCATACCTCCACATCAGGGTGTGGCTGAGCAATGTTTAAATGTTCAGTCCTGTTTTTTTTTCTCTATTGTGGTTTTGGAGAGGCAACGTCTCCAGACTGGGTGAGCTTCAGCTCAGTACAGAGCTGAAGGCGGGAACTACAGCCTGTGTGGGCGAATCCCATACGCATATGGACTCTGCTATCGTTTATTCTTTTGTTTTGTCGTTTTGCCAGTAAGACTGCATTTATTTTGCCGGAGTGCAGAGCTTTATTGTGCTTAATAAAGCCTGCAGAGAAAACCCGGGTTCCCGAGTCTACTTCCGTAAGAGGCCGAGCGAATCGTTTTACCACATTTGGTGCGAGATTGCTTGCAAGATTCCATGAACACGTGTACCTGCTACAGAGACCGGTGGATGTCTTGAGTAGTGTTGAGCCACCCCCGTAGTGTTCGAGTTCGGTTCGGTTCGTCGAACACCCGTGTGTTCGCCGAACTGTTCGTCGAACTGTTCGTCGAACACCTTCGAACACCGTTAAAACCAATGGCAGGCAAACAAAAACACATAGAAACACATAGAAAACACCTTCAAAGGTGTCCAAAAGCTGACAAACTGCTCAGAAGACACAACTAACACATGGAAAAGTGACAAGTACATATAGTCATGCGAAAAGAAAAGAGGTGGAGGAGTAAAAGGAGGGGGAGACACAGATATAGGCATGACATGCCCTTCTAAAATCCAAAAAGTGAGAAGCCGAGACGGCCAGTCCGCTCCTGCCCGTGCCACCTCCGTGTCGCCGGGTTTGTGCCAGAGCCGCGGTGAACCCTGATGGCCAGCCCCCCTCTCCCAATACTGGTGCCTGTCCGCTGGTGGGTCGAGAGAGCCCCCCTGTGGTGGAGACAGCTCTAAGCTTTTTAATTTAAATTGTCCCTCTAATTTGAATGAATACACTTTAAATCCATTTACAAGGATCTATTGGAGGGCAAGTCTCATGCCAGCAGCCGCGTAATTCCAGTTCCATTAGCGTCCACTAAAGCTGCTGCAGTTAAAAAGCTTTTATAAGGATCGAGCTCGGCTGTCCACCGCAAGGCATCCCAGTGCCAGTCCCAGCCCCTATGCCTTGGGGTGCCTCCTGATGCTCTTCACTGAGTATCCCGTGGTCCCGAAGCATTTCCTTTGAAAAAATTAAGTGTCCAAACTACAGGTGGTGTAGCTTGCTTAACAGCCGGGATAATCCGCTGACTAGCAGACACTGCTACTAGGCACAAAGTATTTCCTGGGCTAGATGCAGTTAAAAATTTGTAAGTAGATACTCTCGTTGGATGCTGAGAAAGCATTCCATAGAGTCTCCTGGCACGCCATATATGATTCTCTTAAAAAGCTTGGAGTAGGGGTCTAGGGGACCTTTTTATAGCCAAAATCACGGCCCTGTATCACAATACGTCACCTAGGCTGAAGATAAATGGAACTGTAGCACCGAGGGCTCGGTTGCTACAGACGTATTGCACCTCACCCAGAGGTGTGATATCTCACTCTCAGATAAGGATGGAGTGTGGATCAGGACCCGACACCTGCATGCATTACACCACATTGCCGTGGGGCAGGGCGACCAATATGCCCCTGAGATGGGCACGACAGTCCCTGTCCCTGGCTGGAGTGGGGGGAGGGAACATAAGGAAGGGGAACCCTGCAGTGCAGGAGCAGGGAGGAAGCAGTTACTGGGTGCATTGAGAAGGGAGTATAAAAGGTGGGCACCATCTTAGTTCAGTGCAGAGAAGTCTGAGCAGAAGTGGCAGGGAGCAGGGGCTCTGCATGAGCTCTGCTCCGGAGGCGGGCCTAGTAACAGAGGCCCAGGCCTGCAAGAGGGAGAAGGAAGGAAGAGGAGCGGAGAAGGCTCCAGGAACGAGGAATGAAGGGATCCCAGGGGTGCGGACGGGCGAGTCGCCACCGCACGCCCGAATCCACCTGCGTGGAGGGGTCAGGCCAAAGGGGGAGATCGGTCCCCGAACTAGTGGAGGCAGGAAACGACCCTCAGCTAGAAACCGGAGGCTCTGACATTTTATGTGGCGCAGCCCCTTGCTCCACCCGCTAGGAAGGCACCACATAGGGTCAGGGAAACTGGCGCCAAGTTTACCAAGAGGAGGCCCGAGGCAGCCGGACAGAAGTGTTGGTAAGAAAGGCCAGACAAAGGACACACAAAGGGGGTCCTGTGAAGCGCTCCAAAGTTATCTGGGAGTTGTCTGAGCCCCTCACCTGGTGAGCACAGTACGACGTGGGCAGCCGTTACCTGCAGACGTGGTCTGGATAATAAGAACTGTGAGTAAAGGCCCTGAACTGCATCACTGACTCCGTGTCGTTACTGCTGCTGCCCTGCACCATCACCCCCATCCTCCGCATACACTGCCCTGAGGCTATACTCCTCCCGTGGGGAGTTATGCTACGCTCTGCTGCACCCACAACACCAGCCTTAGCGGTCTGCCCTGTAGCGGCGGTTCACTCTGACCGCAATCCACGGGTGGCGTAGTCGGACATTTAAACATCAAAACCACATAAATAGTTCCGCCACTGGTTTGACCGCCCTGAGCCACGGAACCGGATCGCCGCCACGAAGACTACAACCACCAGCATCCACCAAAAAGGGACCGGCTCCGGGTGTCCCAAGGCCCAGGGGGTGCGTCAGAACATTTTCATCACCTTTCACAATCACCAATGGGACAAGGCAGGGATGTCCTCTGTCCCCTCTCTTATACATCCTAGTGACGGAGCACCTGCTCTCATCAATTCGCCATAACCCCAATATTAGGTGGATTGAGGTGGGAGGCACCGAGTACAAGTGCTCTCTATTTGCTGATGATGTCCTAGTATATATCACTCAATCACATATATCCATCCCTGCTGTTATGGCTGAAATAGATCACTTTGTTACATGGTAAAATTTTAAAATCAATGCAGCGAAGTCTGAGGCCCTCAATGTCTCCCTCCCTAAATCCATATAGGATTCCATCCAGTCCAACTTTCCCTTTGCCTGGCCCTCACAGGGTATCAAATACTTAGGAATTCCTATTCATAGAGACCTCTCCCATCTATGTTATCTTAATTTTGGGCCCTTTATTGAACAATTCCATACAGACCACGGTTGGCAAGTTAGAACTGTAAGATTCACTACGTGAACCACTGGTGTTTTGTGGAAAAGCACATGTACACCGCGTTCCAAATTATTATGCAAAAAGTGTTTAGGAGTGATAAGGGAAGAATTTGTTTGTTTGTCAGTTAAACTCATTGATGGTGATGTGTGTCAGGGCTCTTTATATCACTGTAAGCAATTGCAGACACCTGTGCTAATTAGATTGGCAGGTGTGTCCAATGAAAGGCAAGACTACTTAAGAAGGCTCTCTCACATTATTAAGCAGCCTACATTTTCTGCCAAAATGGGAAAGAAAAAGGATGTGTCGGCTGCTGAGAAGCAACAAATTGTGGAGTGTTTAGGTCAAGGCATGACTACAATCAACATTGTGCGATGATCAGGATGAAGTGTCTTGGCAATCAAGAAGTATGTAGCTGATTCACAGTACATACGTGTGCGTGCTGATAAGGGCAAATTGAGGACTCTTTCCTACAGGCAATTACGTCAGGTTGAAAGAGCAGCGGCAAAAAAGCCTTGTCATAGCAGCAGACAAGTTTTTGAAGCTGCTTGTGCCTCCAACGTCCCCCGAACAACAAGATGCAGGGTCCTTCAGAGGTTTGCAGCTGTGCATACGCCATCCTGTCGACCTCCTCTATCCACTTCACACAAGCAGAAACGGCTCCAGTGGGCCAAACATTACATGAAGACTGATTTCAAAACTGTTTTGTTCACGGATGAGTGCCATGCAGCGCTCGATGGTCCAGATGAATGGAGTGGAGGATGGCTGGTTGATGGACACCCCACGCAAACACGGCTACAGCGCCAACAAGGAGGAGGTGGAGTAATGTTTTGGGCTGGAATCATGGGGAGAGAGATTGTCGGCCCCTTTAGGATCCCTGAAGGCGCTAAAGATGAACTCCATAATGTATGTGGATTTTCTCAAACAGCACTTCCTGCCATGGTTCAAGAAGAAGAACCGTGTATTTCACAGCAAGATCATTTTTCTGCATGATAATGCACCATCTCATGCTGCACATAAAACATCTGCATCTCTGGCTGATATGGGCATAAAAGGGGACAAACTTATGGTGTGACCCCCATGCTCCCCTGACCTCTACCCCATTCAGAACCTTTGGAGCATCATTAAAAGGAGTGTCTATGATGGCGGGAGGCAGTTCACATCTAAGCAACAGCTCTGGGAGGGTATTCTGTCCTCATGCAAAACAATTGAAGCAGAAACCATCCAAAACCTGACAAATTCAATGGACGAGAGAGTTCAGAAGCTCCTTTCGAACAAGGGGTCCTATGTGAAAATGTAACATCACCTAGAATAAAGTTTTGAGTTGAAAACTGTTTGATTTCAGTTTCTAACAACCTGCTAATGCTTATAATTTCAAAAATGACCATTTTTTTGGTCTTTATTAAAATGAAAAGGTTGATCGAAAAGTTTGGGGGATCTAAGAGTGTGGCAACCCAGTAGTCATGATTACTTCGAATTCTGACAATATGAGGGTCATGCTGCAGGTAGTGCAGCAAGAAGGCACTTATGTGTCTTGCGCATCTCGGAGCCCCAAAATTATTTTCCGGGCTAGATGCAGCTAAAAATTATTTTTAATTTTAAATCTGGTGAAGCTTATTATAGATGGCTAATAGGATCAGTGCTGCACACTGCTACAAAGCCCAAATTATTTTCCAGTCAAGATACAGATAAACATGATTAGTAATTTGAAAGCTTAAAACGGTTGGTAGGGTGATTTTAACCAATCATCAAGCTTTTACTCTCCCCAGGATGACACAGGGGTAGAAAAGTCGTTTCGGATCCATGATTTGTTCATCTTTATGAACGTGAGTCTGTCTACATTATCAGTGGAGAGCCGCGTGCGCTTATCTGTCAGCACACCACCAGCAGCGCTGAACACACGTTCAGACAGAACGCTGGCTGCGGGGCATGACAAGATCTCCAAGGCGTAAGTGGCTAGCTCCGGCCATTTATCCAGATTGGAAGCCCAAAAAGAGCAAGGGTCCAGTGACACAGTCGTGGCTTCAATGTTTACTTGGAGATACTCCTGTACCATCGTCTCTAGGCGTTGACTATGTGTCAGACTTCTTGTCTCCTGTGGCCTTGCAAAGGATGGGCTAAAAAAGTGGTGAAATGATTCCGCAAAATTGATGTTACCAGCAGATACTGTGGTTCTGTTACGGTTTGAGTGCTGAACACTTGACGGTCCCACGGTTGGCAAGTTGGAACTGTGAGATTCACTACGTGCACCACTGGTATTTTGTGGAAAAGCACATGTAAGATTCTGCAACAGTCTCTGCTGATACTCCTGCATGCGTGCATCCCTTTCTATGGCAGGAATAATTTCTGCAAATTTACTTTTGTACCGGGGATCTAACAGTGTGGCAACCCAGTAGTCAGGATTATTTCTAATTCTCACAATTCGAGGGTCATGTTGCAGGTAGTGCAGCAAGAAGGCACTCATGTGTGTTGCGCATCCAGGAGCACCAAGTCCCTGTTGTGTTGGTGGCGAGGTAACAATTATGCTTCCTTCCTCTGTCCTCTCCCCCCAACCTCGCACAACAGAAATGTGATCAAGGTCTCCCTCATCTGATGAGTCTTCCATCAGTTCGTCCTCCACTTCTTCCTGGGCTCCTGCACCTTCCTCACTAGTTTGGCTGCTACCATGCGCCCTGGTAAAATCATCTCCCCCACCCTCACATGCCTGCCGCCTTGGTGATGCCGACCGTCTGGACCTTGCAGATGTTAGCCCTTCCGCATACAACTCCTCCTCCTCTACTTCCTCCACCTCCTCTTGTGCCACCACCTGACTCCGAATTCTGTTTAACATGTGCATGTAAATCACCGGAATAGTCATGCTGATAATGGCATCGTCAGCACTAAACATCTTCGTCGCCATTTCAAAACTGTGCAGAAGGGTGCATAGGTCCCTGATCTGAGACCACTCCTCCAGCGTGATTTGCCCCACCTCTGAATCTCGTTGGCCCAGGCTATACGTCAGAACGTATTGCACCAGGGCTTGTCGGTGCTGCCACAGTCGCTGCAACATGTGCAGAGTTGAATTCCACCGGGTAGGCACATCGCATTTTAGCCGGTGAAGTGGCAGGCCCAACGACTTCTGTAGAGATGTAAGTCGCTGAGCTGCGGGATGCGAACGGCGGAAGTGAGCACACAGCGACCGTGCCCTCTGCAGAAGGCCATCTAGTCTGGGATAGTGGGCTAAAAATTGCTGGACAACCAGGTTCAACACGTGAGCCATACAAGGCACGTGTGTGACATTTCCCCGGCGAAGGGCCGCACCCAGGTTTGCAGCATTGTCGCACACGGCCTTCCCTGGTTTCAGGTCCAGTGGAGACAACCATTCATGAAATTGGTTCTCCAGAGCTGACCACAACTCCTCAGCTGTGTGACTCACATTTCCCAGACATTTCAGTGTAAAAACCGCCTGATGACGTTGAGCCCTACTGCCAGCATAGTAAGGAGGTGTGCAGGATCCCTTCTGCGCAGTTAGAAAGCTTGTGGCATGACCAGACAGGCTTTGGGTGCAGGTGGAAGACCGAGAGGAGGTTGAGGAGGCAGAAGCAGTGGAGGAACTTTGACATAAAGAGGATTGACGTACAACTCGTGGGGACGGCAAGACTTGGACAGCAGCCCCTTGTCCTGCTGTCACCATAGTTACCCAGTGCCCAGTCAGCGACATGTAACGCCCCTGTCCATGCCTACTCGTCCAAGTGTCTGTGGTGAAATGCACCCTGTCACACACAGAGTTTCTCAAAGAAGCGGTGATGTTGTGTGCGACATGCTGGTGGAGCGCAGGCACACCTTTCTTTGAGAAGTAGTGCCGACTGGGCATCTGGTACTGGGGCACTGTGACGGACATAAGGTCTCGAAAATCCTCTGTGTCCACCAGGCGGAAAGGCAGCATTTCTGTAGACAAGAGCTTGCAGATGGTGAAATTCAACCTCTTAGCTTTCTCATGGCTAGGAGGAAATGGTCTTTTACTTGTCCACATCTGAGGGACCGAGGGCTGGCTATTGTGCTTAGACGGGGTTGATAAGGGTGTCCCCGGCAAACTGCCGGTCTGTGAGGAAGAAGCAGGCGGACATGTTAGGTTGCCTTGATCCAAAGGTGGTGCTATCGATGTCGGACAGCGCTCAAGACCAGCTGGTGTTACCACCTCCAAAGAAAATGATGACCTGCCAATCACGCTGGCTGTTGCGGGTAAAGAGGTGGCAGGTCTGCGCCCCAAAACAGGTGTGACTGCTGTCCCCCCAGTCACAGAGGATGAAGAGGCCGCGGATGCACAAGATATGGCAGACGGTGGTTGGCCCGGCCGGCTAGGCCGCATTGTAGCACACTGAGCTTCCCACTGCAACTTATGCTTCATGTCCATGTGCCGGTTCATGCATGAAGTACTCAAACTATGTATTTTTTGGCCTCTACTTAGCTTTTGCTGACAAATGTTACAGATAACACGAGTTGGGTCATCTTTATCGATCTGAAAAAATGCCCAGGCTATGCAAGGCTTAGCACCCATGCGACCTGAAGAGCCACCACGACTTGTGGTGAGAGGCAGAGTTGTGTTTGAGGATGCAGTTGTTGACGTGCTTCCAGTACTACGTCTCTGTCCAGGAAGGCGCAACCTGACCTCGTCGTCACTAGCATCTTCCTCCACCTCCTCTGCTGACCTCATCTCTTGGCTGACTGTGGGTTGACAGTAAGTGGGATCTCCGACCTCATCATCATCACCCTGTGCGTTATCACACCCGTCGTCCTCAGAGCCAACCTGTTCCTGCCCTGACAAAAAACTAAAGTTGTCGCTCCAATCAGGTATTTGAGTCTTATCATCGTCTTCCTCATTGTCTCCACCAACAGGAGTTACAGTTTGGGAATGAGGGTCTACATTATGGTCAGAACCTTCTGCGTCTGGTCCTGGATCCGACTCATAAAGATTCTGGGCATCAGTGCAGATCATTTCCTCGTCTGGATTCACAGAAGCGCTGGAGTCGACCTCTGATTCCCAGGCTATAGTATGAGTAAACAGCTCTGCAGACTCAACCATCTGTTCTACCTCATACTCAGACGGGCAGCTGGAGATTTGGGAGCTGTGAGGAAGCAAGTGCGATTTGGGTGACACCTTTGAGGACTGGAGTATTTGTGATGTTGAAGTTGATGTGGAGGAGAGCCCACTTAAAGGAGCACTTGATATCCGTTGAAGCACCTGCTGTTTTTGTGCCTCATCTGGAATTTGTAGCGATTGGCGTGGCCGTAAGAAAGGGATCTTATCACATTGTCCGCTAAAAGAAGTAGACATTTTAGTTTGGCTGGAAGATGGTCTTTCTTCTGCACCTACCCCACGGACACAACCTTTTTTCCCCTTCCCAACACGCCTATTCCCCTTTCCACCAGCAGCAGGCCTTTTTCCACTCATTTTGGTGGTTAACTAATTCAAAACTCTGGAGTTGTTTGCACAAAAAAACAATGGATGGTAACCGAGCAGAGCTGAGTGGCCAAACTGTGGTATTAGGCCAAAACTATTGGCTGGGTTAGATGCAGAAAAAAATTATTTTTAATTTGCAACCTGATGGAGGTCAGTATAGATGGACTAATAGACCAAGTCCCACACACCGCTAGAAGCCCAAATATTTTTTCAGAGCTAGATGCAGAAAAAAATTATATTCAATTTGCAACCTGCTGGAGGTCAGTATAGAAGGACTAATAGAACAAGTCCCACACACTGCTAGAAGCCCAAATATTTTTTCAGAGCTAAATGAAGAAAAAAATTATTTTTAATTTGCAACCTGATGGAGGTCAGTATAGATGGACTAATAGACCAAGTCCCACACACTGCTAGAAGCCCAAATATTTTTTCAGAGCTAGATGCAGAAAAAAATTATTTTTAATTTGCAACCTGATGGAGGTCAGTATAGATGGACTAATAGAAAAAGTCCCACACGCTGCTAGAAGCCCAAATATTTTTTCAGAGATGAATGAAGAAAAAAATTATTTTTAATTTGCAACCTGATGGAGGTCAGTATAGATGGACTAATAGACCAAGTCCCACACATTGCTAGAAGCCCAAATATTTTTTCAGAGCTAGATGCAGAAAAAAATTATTTTTAATTTGCAACCTGATGGAGGTCAGTATAGATGGACTAATAGAACAAGTCCCACACACTGCTAGAAGCCCAAATATTTTTTCAGAGCTAAATGAAGAAAAAAATTATTTTTAATTTGCAACCTGATGGAGGTCAGTATAGATGGACTAATAGACCAAGTCCCACACACTGCTAGAAGCCCAAATATTTTTTCAGAGCTAGATGCAGAAAAAAATTATTTTTAATTTGCAACCTGATGGAGGTCAGTATAGATGGACTAATAGACCAAGTCCCACACACCGCTAGAAGCCCAAATATTTTTTAAGAGCTAGTCGCAGAAATTTTTTTTATTCAATTTGCAACCTGATGGAGGTCAGTATAGATGGACTAATAGACCAAGTCCCACACACCGCTAGAAGCCCAAATATTTTTTCCGAGCTAGATGCAGAAAATTTTTTTATTCAATTTGCAACCTGATGGAGGTCAGTATAGATGGACTAATAGACCAAGTCCCACACACTGCTAGAAGCCCAAATATTTTTTCAGAGCTAGATGCAGAAAAAAATTATTTTTAATTTGCAACCTGATCGAGGTCAGTATAGATGGACTAATAGACCAAGTCCCACACACCGCTAGAAGCCCAAATATTTTTTCAGAGCTAGATGCAGAAAAAAATTATATTCAATTTGCAACCTGCTGGAGGTCAGTATAGAAGGACTAATAGAACAAGTCCCACACACTGCTAGAAGCCCAAATATTTTTTCAGAGCTAAATGAAGAAAAAAATTATTTTTAATTTGCAACCTGATGGAGGTCAGTATAGATGGACTAATAGACCAAGTCCCACACACTGCTAGAAGCCCAAATGTTTTTTCAGAGCTAGATGCAGAAAAAAATTATTTTTAATTTGCAACCTGATGGAGGTCAGTATAGATGGACTAATAGAAAAAGTCCCACACGCTGCTAGAAGCCCAAATATTTTTTCAGAGATGAATGAAGAAAAAAATTATTTTTAATTTGCAACCTAATGGAGGTCAGTATAGATGGACTAATAGACCAAGTCCCACACACTGCTAGAAGCCCAAATATTTTTTCAGAGCTAGATGCAGAAAAAAATTATTTTTAATTTGCAACCTGATGGAGGTCAGTATAGATGGACTAATAGAACAAGTCCCACACACTGCTAGAAGCCCAAATATTTTTTCAGAGCTAAATGAAGAAAAAAATTATTTTTAATTTGCAACCTGATGGAGGTCAGTATAGATGGACTAATAGACCAAGTCCCACACACCGCTAGAAGCCCAAATATTTTTTAAGAGCTAGTCGCAGAAATTTTTTTTATTCAATTTGCAACCTGATGGAGGTCAGTATAGATGGACTAATAGACCAAGTCCCACACACTGCTAGAAGCCCAAATATTTTTTCAGAGCTAGATGCAGAAAAAAATTATTTTTAATTTGCAACCTGATGGAGGTCAGTATAGATGGACTAATAGACTAAGTCCCACACACTGCTAGAAGCCCAAATATTTTTTCAGAGCTAGATGCAGAAAAAAATTATTTTTAATTTGCAACCTGATGGAGGTCAGTATAGATGGACTAATAGAACAAGTCCCACACGCTGCTACAAGCCCAAATATTTTTTCAGAGATAAATGAAGAAAAAAAATATTTTTAATTTGCAACCTGATGGAGGTCAGTATAGATGGACTAATAGACCAAGTCCCACACACTGCTAGAAGCCCAAATATTTTTTCAGAGCTAGATGCAGAAAAAAATTATTTTTAATTTGCAACCTGATGGAGGTCAGTATAGATGGACTAATAGAATGATGCTATGCCCAAAAGATTTTACTTCACTAGGTGCAGTAAAAAAATTGGTATTCTATACACAGGTGGTATATCTTGCAACACAGATAGGCTACTCCACTGACTAACACACTCTGCAATAGGCCAAAAAGGATTAGCTTTGCTAGATTCAGCCAAATGCTGTGAAAAAAACTTGCACAGCACTGGCACAGACCTGCCTGGCAAAAACTGATAGGAACTGATGTAACCTAGTCCTGAAAAGGACTCCAATTACAATTAGTCTTTACTCCCACAATCTATCTATTTAAGAGCACAGACCTGCTTGATAAAAGTCGTAGGAAATGCTGTAACCTAGTCCTTAAAAGGACTGCAATCACAACTATTCCCTACTCCCAAGCTATCTGTATATTTGTGCGAAAATTGGCTTGAAATTAACAAGGTATAGCGCACACAGCAACAGCGGTGCTGTCTAACACGCAGCTGCAGCAGTGAGAAAATGGTGGCGACGGGGAAAATGGCTTGGTCTTATAGGGCAAGGACATGTGACATACACTGCCAATCACACATGCCCTTGCTTGTGTGAAAAAAAGCACTTCGCTCCGTGTGTGCGCTGCTGATAGGCTGACAGATTGCACCTCCCCACTGCAAATGCGGGAAAGAGAAAAAAAAATGGAGATCTTCATTGTTCCTGCAGAGATCCATCCCCTGCCCCTCCCCCCGCCCCGCTGTACACTCAAACTGCGTATTAACATTAATTTTCATCATTACTGAGAAAAAATCCAGTTATGATTTTGGTGCACGAACAGTTATCGAACATAACCTCGAACAGCCGAATTTTTCTCAAATTGTTCGTGTTCGCCGACCGGCTCGAACACCGCCCAAAACAGCTCGAATTTGAGATTGGCGAACAGTTCGAGTAGAACAACGCTCATCTCTAGTCTTGAGTGAAGGCTGCCAGCCAGGAAGAGATGTCGGGCAGTATGGAAGAGCTAATTAAGCACGTGGTGCAGAGCCAGCAGAGCATGCAGCAGCAGCTCTTGCAGAGCCAGCAGAGCATGCAGCAGCAGCACTGTGAGCAACTACAGCATAAAAAAGAGACCACTAAGCTGCTGATACAACAGGTTCAGCTCCAGAAACAGCAGCAACAGGATCAGCATCGCCAACAGCAACAGCAGATCGAGTTACTTGCAGAGGCGATCCGTGGCAAGGCAAAGGCTTCGACAAGTCCAGGTGATGTTGCATACATCAGGACGGTAAGGAGAGCGTTACAGAAGATGACCACGGGGGATGATGTTGAGGCGTTCCTGACAGTTTTTGAGAGGGTGGCAAAACAGGAGAAATTGCCGCTGGAGCATTGGGCGGAGGTTCTGATGCTATATTGAGTGCGGAGCCGCATAAGACTTATTATGATCTTACTTTACAGGATGCAACGGAATACGCCAAATTAAAAACCAAAATATTGGCACGCTCAGGAGTGACTATGTCTGTCAGATCACAAAGGGTCCATCCCTGGGCGTATGATGGCGTCAGACCTCCATGCTCACAGATGTTTGACTTGTTACATCTTGTACAGAAATGGCTGCAGCCAGAGTCTTCCTCTCCTGCCCAGATGGTTGAGCATGTGGTGATGGACAGGTTCATCCATTCCCTACCCAGGCCACTGCAGACCTGGGTTGCCCAGGGCGACCCTCAGAATGCAGATGACTAGTGATGAGCAAGCACTAAAATGCTTGGGTAGTTGTTCGAGTCGAGCAAATTGGAATGCTCGAGTGCTCGGTCCGAGTAACGAGCCCAAAGTAAGACTATGGGAAACTTGAGCATTTTTCCGGCGGTTATCCCCAGTGGTCTGCAGAGGGCCAAAAATTGCCCAAATCGATGGGAACAGTGGTCAGATGACATGGGATCAGCATGAGGAAGACCCCTGAAAGCATTTCTGACACCCAGGTAACTGCTTTGAACAAAGTTGTAAGAGGTATTACGTCACTTTTACGGACTCACAATAAAACATGTAAAAAACAAAACCAAAATGGATTTTCCTGGGAAATATGTTAAGGAGCATCCTTTCCAGGGTAATGACTTTTATATATGGCAAAATAAATAACCAAAAACAAAAATGCTCCTCCACACCTTGGGCTATGTTCACACGTAGTGTTTTTGATGCGTTTTGCACTTTTGCATTGCTTTCAGCCAAGACAAATGTATTCACTGGAAAATGTAATTTTAACATTTTACAACCTTTTCTGGCCATGTGGTGTATGACACATCATCAAACACATACATACAGTGCTGAAAAGACATGGGAACAGCATTGGGAAGACCCCTGGAAGCATCTCTGACTCCCAGGTCAATGCCTAAAAGTGTGCCCATCATAAGTGATCCTTGGCACATGCGAAGATGACTCCCGCCATGCACCTGTTATTGCAAACTTGCAACAATTACCGTCCACGTCCTTGTCCCAGTGCAGAGTTCAGCTAACCCTACCCCATTCCTTGGAATGCGAGTGCAAGTATTCAGCCAAAGCCGCCAAAGTAAGCTTCCTGATTTCTGGGAAGCTGCTTGCACTTGAAATGTGGCCTTTTAGGCTTGTGGAGGTGGAAGCTGTCCACAACCTCATGGCAGCGGCCGGGTGTCCATACTTGGTTTCCAGCCTCCACTATTTCTCCCGGTATCGTCTCCGCCTTCCACAAGCACGGGTCCCTGATCATTACTGCTGGTACATTTCAATGGGAATCTGATTGCCTCCTACCAGACTGGAATATTTCCAGTAAACTATGGTACGACTGATCCCAGTACCAGTAGCAAAGTCATCCCCAATTTCCATCTCAGGAATTTTATTTGGTTGATTGATTGCCTGGCCAAATATATTAGTTTCTCATGAAAGAGCTGAAGATAGAGTGGCAGTAGGTGCAAGTTTCTCCAGCCTGTTAGATATCAGAGGGTGAAGAGCAGCACATTGGCTCAGTGGTTAGCACTGAAGCCTTGCAGCACTGGGATCCTGGGTTCAAATCCCAGCAAAGACAACATCTGCAAGGAATTTGTATATTATCCCTGTGTTTGCGTGGGCTTCCACCTCAGTAAAAAAGCAGCCATAGAGTGTCCGGGAACCTTCCAACACACTTTTCTTAGCCAGCACTGCTTCTCGGCAGGGTTGGACGGTGCCCCTGGAGAATCCTTGGGTGGGCCCTGGCTTCTCCATCAAGAGAGTTCATGATAGCGCAAACTTTGCAGCTGCTATGAGGCTCTTGAGTGGGGGAGAATGGTGAGCCCTCAGAATCAAATCCTCTGGTGGCCCAATGTATTTCAGTCTGAAACTGCTTCTCAGTGGGAGTTGTATTTCGCCACAGCCATATTCTTTAGCTAGGTGAAAGGACTAGCATAGAGGGAAATTGTATCTACTCTGGCTGTCATTTCTTAGACACCAGGTTCCGCCCATTGTCACACACGACGATGCCTGGCTGTAGGGTTAGCGGTGTCAGTCACAGATCTGCGTGCTCTTTCAGAGCTGTCCACAACTCTTCAGCGTTGTGTGGTTTGTCACCTAAGCATATTAGCTGCAGCCTAGTCTGTTGTCGCTTGGCCGAAGCAGTGCTGGAGTGCTTCCAGCTTGCGAATGCCGCCGCCATCAGGTTGCCGAATGCATCCATCTTCACGAGCCTAAAAGGAAACATTTCAAGTGCAAGCATTCGCTAAATGTGTGAATGTAGTAGTGTGGCCTGTGGGGTGTTGCGCTTGCGTTCCAAGGACTGGGGTAGGAACAACTGAACGCTGCTCTTGGACAATGACGTGGATGTGCTTGCTGATGGTGTTACTTGAGAGTGTGCACCGTTAGGTGCAGGGTGGGAAGCATCTTGGCTTGCAACATGGACAGGGGATTGGCGTGCACGCACAACAGCGGAAGTAGCAGTGGTGTCACCTGCAGACACTGTAGATGAATTCTGGGGTTTAGCCTATTAAGTCGGGTGCTTTTCTGCCATGTGCAGATCATGCTGGTGGTGGTCAGGCTTTTGCTACCTTGGCTGATGCTGGCCTGGCAGGTGGTGCAAATGGCCTTTTTGGGTTTATCTGCAGAGTCTTTAAAAAACAACCAGAATTGGGAAGACCTAACAGTTTTACTGGAAACTTCCGTTGTGTTGGTGTTAAGAGGAACTCTTTTACGCCTTCTGTCTGAGGCCACCACACTGCTTCTTCCTGCCTTTTTGGGTGCTACGCCTCCCTCCCCCTGTGTGCTGCTGTCTTTGCTCTGTATGTACCCCTGCCAGGTTGGATTAGTTACTATTTTATCCACCACCTCGTCTTCCACTTCCGCACCCTGGTCCTCGTCCTGACTTTCTGGCAATTCTGTCTCATCATCATCATCCACCTCTAGCGACATTAATTGCTCTTTACCACCGTCGCCTTCGTGTGACCCTGGCAGCTCCGATATTTGGGCATCACTACACGCATTGTCCTCTTGACTTGCTTGAAGCTGGCCGGGCAAGAGGCCCGAATCTACAAATGGAAATGTGAACAGCTCTTCTGAGTGTCCAAGTGTGGGATCAGTTGTCTCCAGGCACTCGGCATGGTGGGAGGAAGGAGGATCAGGGTGAGAAATATGCGGTCCAGATTCACGGCTACTGAGACTTGACCATGTGGAAGACAGGGTGGAGGTGGTGGTGGCAAATTGACTGGAAGCATTATCTGCTAATGCTATCCAACCAACGACCTTTTGACACTGCTGTGTGTTCAATAGTGGTGTTCTGCGCTCCCCTAGTAATTGAGACAGGAAGGTCGAGTGACAAGATGTGGGTGTTTGTTGTGGCACAATTTCACCTTGCCTACGGCCACGTTCTCGGCCTCAGCATGCACCATCACGAACACGTCCACCTCCCGTCCCTTGCCATGCACCTTGCCCATTTTAAAGGGAGGACAATATCTTCCACGTTCACGAGAAATGGCTGATTTTAGAATGCGATAGGTGATAAGTCTGACAGAGAACCACGATTTTAAATAGCAGGCCTGAAATTTACTAATATTATTGTACACAGAGACCTTGTGTGAATAGCTTCAATGACACACTGCAAAGCAATGAAAATTAAAGAATTGTATGATTTTGGAACAATTTTATAGGTGATATGTGTAACATACCTGGCGTCGTCCTTGCATAGTGGTCCATCTCCCACTGTGCAAGAGCGCGCACTTGATCTCCAATCCAGAATGTCTCTCTGGCTTCCCTCCATGCTGTCTGTTTGCCTCTGTTTCTGCTGCTTAAGGGCGGCGCCCTATCTCTTTATGTTTCTTGTACCTGCTGTGGGCACACCCCTTGTGCGTCCTCAGCCTATTGCTGTCTGTCACCTGGTATTTAAACCAGCTGCTCCAATTAACCCTTGCCTGAGCATCTTGCCCTGTCAGTTGGCTTCTTGTCTCTGACATGCCAGGTCCTGTGTATGTTACCTGTCTTGCAGTATCTGTTCCCTTGTCTGTACTGTGTCCTACCTGTGTACTCTAACCTGCAGTCTGTACATGCTCTCTAGCCTGTTGTCTTCTGCCTTTCCTGGAGGCTGTATTTCCAGGCCAGTGTGAACACGCTCCTAGCCTGTTCGTTCCGCCTTCTAGGGGCCGCATACCTAGACCCGCTCCTGTATCTTGCTGCTGTGTCTGTTCTTGTCTGAATACTCTTCAAGCCTGTTTCCTGTTTTTCTCTATGTCCGTACCTTCCCTTTTTCTGCAGAGTCTGAACTCGTACATAACTCCTGCTCATTGTCACTGTACTTCCGTTTGTGAGTTTGTGGTCCACTCGCTGCTTCACTGCAAGTACCCTGTGGGTATCTGGTTCTGCCTTTCCCTTCCTGTCTGTTCCGTGTGAACAGAGCTCTGTCCCACCTGCTCTGCCTTGCTCACCGCTCCGGCGGTTCTTGCCTGCTCTGCCTTACTCACCGCTCCAGTGGTTCCAGCCTGCTCTGCCTTGCTCACCGCTCCGGCGGCTCTAGCCTGATCTGCCTTGCTCACCGCTCCGGCGGTTCTAGCCTGCTCTGCCTTGCTCACCGCTCCGGAGGTTCTAGCCTGCTCTGCCTTTGCTCACCGCTCCGGCGGTTCTCGCTCTGCTCTGACCCTTTGCTCGCTGCTCCGGCAGTCTCGCTCTGCTCTGACCCTTTGCTCGCTTCACCGGCAGTCTCGCTCTGTTCTGACCCTTTGCTCGCTGCTCCGGCAGTCTCGCTCTGCTCTGACCCTTTGCTCGCTGCTCCGGCAGTCTCGCTCTGCTCTGACCCTTTGCCCGCTGCTCCGGCAGTCTCGCTCTGCTCTGACCCTTTGCCCGCTGCTCCGGCAATCTCGCTCTGCTGTGACCCTTTGCTCGCTGCTCTGGCAGTCTCGCTCTGCTCTGACCCTTTGCTCGCTGCTCCGGCAGTCTTGCTCTGCTCTGACCCTTTGCTCGCTACTCCGGCAGTCTCGCTCTGCTCTGACCCTTTGCCCGCTGCTCCGGCAATCTCGCTCTGCTCTGACCCTTTGCTCGCTGCTCCGGCAGTCTCGCTCTGCTCTGACCCTTTGCTCGCTGCTCCGGCAGTCTCGCTCTGCTCTGACCCTTTGCTCGCTGCTCCGGCAGTCTCGATCTGCTCTGACCCTTTGCTCGCTGCTCCGGCAGTCTCGCTCTGTTCTGACCATTTGCTCGCTGCTCCGGCAGTCTAGCTCTGCTCTGACCCTTTGCCCGCTGCTTCGGCAATCTCGCTCTGCTCTGACCCTTTGCTCGCTGCTCTGGCAGTCTCGCTCTGCTCTGACCCTTTGCCTGCTGCTCCGGCAGTCTCGCTCTGCTCTGACCCTTTGCTCGCTTCTCCAGCAGTCTCGCTCTGTTCTAACCATTTGCTCGCTGCTTCGGCAGTCTCGCTCTGCTCTGACCCTTTGCTCGCTGCTCCGGCAGTCTCGCTCTGCTCTGACCCTTTGCCCGCTGCTTCGGCAATCTCGCACTGCTCTGACCCTTTGCTCGCTGCTCCGGCAGTCTCGCTCTGCTCTGACCCTTTGCTTGCTGCTCCGGCAGTCTCGTCCTGCTCCTATCTCGCTCACCGCTCCAGGCGGCGTTGTCCTGCTCTTCTCCCACTCACCGCTCCAGGCGGTCTCGTCTTGTTCTGCTCTTGCTCACCGCTCTGGGTGGCCTCACTCTGCTGTGTTTGTCCACCGCATCTGAGGTTCTGTTCCTGAGTCCCAGTCTGTACTGGGTCCTATCCACTCGGTGCTCCAACCTGTCGTACCTGCCAGTACCTCCCTGCCTGCATACCAGTCGTGCTTACCAGCATCCGCCAGTCTGCATACCAGCCGTGTCTGCCTATACCCAGCAGTCTGTGTGCCATCCTAACCTCCCTGTTCCAGTATTCCCCTGTGTGGGTCAACAGCCGTGTCCGGGGTCTGTCCTGGAGTAGCACCTGGTCCCTCTGCTCGGTTCCTACTTGGTGCACTGGCGTCGTATGCCGTAGTGCGACCCTGGTCTGTTCGGATGGATACTTAGTTACGCCCCTCCAGGCATTCACTCTCCGGCACGGTCCAGTGAAATCACTACATATGCACGCACACGCCACTCTGCCCGTGCGTGTGCATTACAATGTGTCTAAGAGAGCACCACGGTTTTAAAAAGCAGACCTGTAATTTACTAATATTATTCTACACAGAAACCTAGTGTAAATAGCTTCACCGACACACTGCAACAGAATGGAAATGGAAGAAATGCTTGATTTTGGAACAGTCTTAGAGGTGATGTGTCTGACAGAGAACCACGGCTTTAAATAGCAGGCCTGTAATTTACTAATATTATTCTACACAGAGACCGATGCCCCGCGTCGACGAAGTCATCGATAGGCTTGGACCGGCAAGATATATCATCACTTTTGACCTGACGAAGGACTATTGGCAGATTCCATGTCCCTGACGGCTAAGGAGAAGACGGCTTTCTCGACACCGGATGGGTGCTTTCAATGCACTGGGATGCCGTTCGGGCTACAGACAAACCAGCCACCTTACAGAGGGCTATGAATCGGATCCTAGCCCCACATAAGAAGTATGCCACAGCCTACTTTGACGACATTGTAATATTTAGCCCAGACTGGGCTAGTCATCTACCTTAACTACAGGCCATTTTTGATGCTCTAAGGAAGGCGGGATTTACAATAAATCTAAAAAAATGCGCTGTTGGAAAAGAGGAGGCCAATTACTCGGGCTATGTCGTCGGGAGAGGCGAAATAAATCCGCAAGTTAATAAAGTGGTGGCAATCCAAACCTGGCTGAAACCGCTCTCCAAGAAGCAAGTGATAGCATTCCTGGGAATGGTGGGATATTACCGTCAGTTTATCGCAAATTTTTCCATGATGGCCGCGCCACTCACGGATGTCCTAAAAGTCACCAAGTCAACCATGGTGAAGTGGATGGAGGAAACAGAGACCGCGTTTCAACTGTTGAAGTCAGCACTATGTAAACAGCCAGTCCTGGTCGCACCAGACTTTAAAAAAGAGTTCTTGGTCCAGACAGACACTTAAGAGGTTGGTCTAGGAGCCGTACTTTCTCAAGAGATAAATGAGGAAGAACATCCCATTCTCTATCTGAGCCGGAAGCTGTCCTCCTGTGAGAAAAACTGTGCAATAGTAGAAAAGGAGTGTTTAGCCATAAAGTGGGCCGTAGATACACTAAGATACTACCTACTAGGCCGGAAGTTTAAGTTGGTGTCAAATCATGGTTGAGGGAAAAAATGGGTAAAAATGCCAGGGTAACTAGATGGTTCCTAGTTCTTCAGGACTGCAACTTTCACGTAGAGTATAAGCCCAGGAAGTTACACAGGAACGCTGATGCCCTGTCTAGAATTCCCTGTCTGGTATCGGAAGGTGCCCAAACCCCCTTGCTTTGAGCAGAGGGGGGGGAATATGTGACAGAGTCACTGGTATGATATATGAGGGGAGGTATGTGTCACACAGGTTGCTAGACTGTGTGAACTGAAACTAATAAACTTTCTGCCAGCATGTTATATGCGGGGGGTTAACTCTTTTAAAGGGTGTGGTTTTATGGGAATGACGTAGATATGGGAGGGAAGTCATTCCCAATAACTCCACCTCAGGGTGTGTCTGAGCAACATTTAAATGTTCAGTCCTGTTTTTTTCTTTCTCTGTTGTGGTTTTGGAGAGCAAGCTCTCCAGACTGTCAGAGCTTAAGCTCGGTACAGAGCTGAAGGCTGGAACTACAACCTGTGTGAGCGAATCCCATACGCATATGGACTCTGCTATCGTTTATTCTTTTGTTTTGTCGTTTTGCCAGTAAGGCTGTGTTTATTTTGTTGGAGTGCAGGGCTTTATGCTGTGTAATAAAGCCTGCAGAGAAAACCCGGGTTCCTGAGTCTACTTCCGGAGCGAGTCATCTTACCACAGTATATTGTACTCCCGTCACTGAAGTTCTGCTTCCTGTTTCCATCTCATCAGAAAATTCCTTGAATTTATGATTTACTCTTGCATTTTTTCTGTGCTATCAGTCCTATGATTCATCAGTACTACATCACATAAGCAGGTATAGCCAGTACCACCTCTGCCTCCTGGGTAGACAGTGTGTCATCCTCATGTGTAAAGGTATAACCAACATGGGATACATTTTAGTTGCGCCTGCAGTCCTAAAGCTGTATATAAATCCAATAGATTTAAACAATAAGAAATAGCAGCAATTGTATAGCTCTTGGTCCTACTCATCTTTTGTTGGGGGGTGTTTTAAGTCACTTTACTTTTATGTTTTATTGTTATTAGTTGCCGGTTTTGGCGCCAAATTCATTAAAATGCTGCACAAAATTAATGAATTGAACTGTTTTTGCGTCTTTTGACTCCAAAAGTAGAACATTAGCTCCAAAAGTTGTCAAAATTGTTGGTGTACTAAAAAATGTACTGTACCAGAGGGTGACTGGAGTGAAGTTACACCAAACTTTGTGACTTTTTAAGAATAGCAAATAGTGAATCAAGTGAAAACATCTGGAACTTCTAAGCTCCGTCCACACCGCAGAGACAAATAAAAAAAAGCAGACAAACATTTCTAAAATAGACTTAAAAAAAAAGGCACAAATAGAATAATGAATTACAGTATGTACAAATAAAAGCAAAACATACAAAACTGCATAGAAAACATGCATAAAGGCAATGTTGAATTGGGGCCAATAAGTAATAGGTGGCTGACCTGATAGATGCACAGCATCCACTAAGACTGCTCAATTATTTATTTGAAGAGGCACCACTCAGAGTGCTCCCCAAGTCAAGCCCATCCGTCTCCATTATGTGGTCATACACTGAGTCTACAGATGGAAAATTTACTAAGGCAGCACAATTATTTACTTGTAGAGTTGCCACCACTCGGGGTAATCTCCATGCCAAGTCCCTTAAAATTCCATTATGTGGTCATATACACAATAGTCTATGGACTATTACTATCACCTGTGGATGAATTCATCATACTCACAGACCAGTCACTCGATTTACCAGCACAAACTGCCTGATCCACATCATGTCAGTCTATTACAAATCTCAGGGTGGATTACTTACTACTCTGCACCCACCTATTCAGAAACCTATTGCATATTCACTACACCATTACTACTACACCTTATTGTTTAAACGTATTGGTGGGATGTATATACAGCATTAAAAGCGTGGCTGCAACTGCATTGTATCCAGAATTGATTATTATTTTACAGTTTGGTTTTACATTTGTAAGTGTGTAGATACACTCTCACCTCCCACTGCCAAAATTTTCCACAGGCAGTGGAAGCACTGGTGTCATGCTCTATCTTTAATTTTCAAATGTATGTTCTCTTAAATAAGCTTAGAGACCCCATACGTACATATATACAATTTATGGGGCACAACTTTAATAATCTTCAGTATAGTTGTGACAAAAAAGCTGTCTAATCATCATCAGTAATTGTGATATCAGGTGGTTGCTATGAGATGATTTGATCAACTTTTGAAAATAATCCATCAACTTTCTGATAAAAAGGAGAACTAAATAAGGTGATATAAGATATATTATAGATATTTCAGATTAAGTACATAATGAATTAAAAATTTGCTGGAGTGTTAATTTAGTTGTCTGTCTTTAGATGATATTATTACCATAATCTAATTATCTTCAAAGTGCAATTGTGAGTATAATCACTAGAAGATCAGTCTTGCTGCTCTGCCTCTAATAAATTATAGTAAAAACAGATTTTTTTAACTGCTTATCATAATCACAATCATCATTCTTTTACTCCACAGATAGTGAAATCTGCCAAAAATGTCCTATGATTGAGTGGCCAAATCTAGAAAAAACTAAATGCATTCCTAAATTATATGAATTTCTCTCCTATAAAGATAAAATTGCTAACTTTTTCTGTTTCACAGTAATTCTCTGCTGTGCAATGACTTGGTATACACTACGAAAGTTTATCTTGTACTGGGACACTCCTCTGGTGAAGGCCAATAACCGGACCTTGAGTTTTATACTTCTAGTCTCCATCTTGCTGAGCTTTGTTTGTATTTTCTTGTTCCTTGGCCGTCCATTGGATATAACTTGCATCCTGAGACAGACTTTGTTTGGTATTTTCTTCTCCATAGCAATTTCTTCAATTCTTGCCAAGTCAATCATTGTCTGCATTGCTTTTAAGGCCACTAAACCCAGCAGTCCTTGGAGGAAGTGCACTGGAGTCATATTGCCCAACCTAACTGTATTGGTTTGCTCTTCATTCCAGCTTCTGATCTGTGTTTCTTGGTTGGTGATGTGCCCACCCTATCATGAATTTAATATGAGCACATATCCTGACACTATCATCATTCAGTGTAATGAAGGCTCAGATATCTGGTTCTACTCCATGTTGGGTTATCTGGGTTTCTTGGCAGCTGTGAGCTTTGTTCTGGCATTTATGGTGAGGACATTACCGGACAGTTTTAATGAGGCCAAGTGCATCACCTTCAGCATGCTAGTGTTCTGTAGTGTTTGGATCGCCATGATCCCAGCTTATCTGAGCACCAAGGGGAAATATATGGTGGCCTTAGAGATATTTGCCATACTGACCTCATGTGCAGGAATATTAAGTTGTATATTCTTCCCAAAATTGCATATTCTGTTGGTGAATCCAAAAATAAACACTAGAAAGCATGTGCTACGAGATTTGAGGCAAGCTCAGTATGTGACCTCATACGGGTATACACACTAATACTTGTACTGCAAATATAGCACAAATTATTAGACATATATGTTTGTATAGGGAATAAAGCTTTGAATCATATGGTTCTACTAATTGCATATAATATGTCTAAAAAGATTGTTCAAGCAAGTAAACAATGTTGAAAGAAATATATAGAGAAAGAGACCCCTGCCTGTCTCCTCCAGCACAAGTGGGGGCTTTGCATACTTATAATTAACTGTGAAAATAATCTGCTTCAAGATGATCTGAAGGTAGAGATCTCTGAGATATGGAGCAGAGTACAGCTGCCTATTAATGTTTATGGAAAGAGAAGTGGGAGCAAAAGAGAGAGGCATAGAGACTCCAATATAAGCTGTACTGCTTTCTAACATTTGCTTTTTCTCACCCCAATGATGGATTCACAAGTACAATGCTTAGTTCTCCTGTATAATATTCTACAAGCTCCTGTTGTTTTTAAGTGACTGCTATATTTCATCCCAGAGCTAGATTCATAGCTAATATGATGAGTACTACCGTATAACAACCTTTATGCTGCTGCTTTCTAGTAAGTGTTATATCTCACATCAGTGCTGGATTCATAGCTACACTGCCTAGTATTTATGTATAAAGTCCACCATGCTGCTTCTGAATATGTTTTACAGAGGGACAGATCATCTGACCACATGACCTTCTCCCATGCCTCCTCTGCATCATCCAGATGATCATTGACAAACTTCAAACAGGCTTGGACATGTGCTGGCGTGAACAGGGGGACCTTGCATGTCCTGCAGGATTTTATTCCATGATGGAGTAATGTGTTACTAAAAACACAGTTGTGCAGGTCTACAATTGTGCAGATATCATAAAAAAACTTTTTGACAGTGAGGGTGATCAATGAGTGGGTCAGGCAGCCATGAGTGGTGGTGAGTTCTGTATGGAAGTCTTCAAACAGAGGCCAGACCGACATCTGTCTGAGATGGTTTAGTGAATCCTGCACTGAGCAGGGGGTTGGACACGATCACCCTGGAGGTCCCCTCCAACTCTAACATTCTATGACTGAAACTTATTAAAGCATTTTGCAACAGATTTCAGGCATAAACACCTTAATGCATCAGTGCCTAAGACTAAGAAATAATTGTTTAATCAAAACTGTCGAAAAACATACCTGGATCCCACATCCAAAAATCCCACATTGATTTAATGCCGCTAAGCAAAAATTTACAAAACTGAACATGAGGCTCTTAGTTTAACATTCTGATTGGACTGTATGAAACCCACTACCACATCACAGTGAACCTCTCAGTTGGTCCATAACCTAAAACATTCAGCATCATGCACAGACCATTGAAAAATTGACGGTGCACAAGTCGGAAAACTGACCTGTTGTCCCAGAGTACCCATGCTGCAAGGAAAAGCCCCCATAGCTCCAGTACACTCTATCCCACTGGAACACCACCTCAGCAGTAATGTCCATCAAATGGAAGAAGTGCTCAATATGCTTTAATGGTAGAAAAATAGATATGGACTGCACATTCAAGAATCATGAATTGCGTCACACCTTTAGGTTAGGAATCCACTAAGAGGTTCACTGTGATGTGGTAGTGGACGTCATACAGTTTGATTAGAATGTTAAAATAAAAATCCCATGTTCAATTATGTAAGTTTTTGTCTACAGGCTTCAGATTAATGATTTTTGGATGTGCTGTCAATGTATTTTTTTTTACAGTTATGTCATAATTTTTAGACCTTTTTTTTCTGTCACGTTAAAGAGCTTGAAAAGTCTGACAGTGCAATGTGTTTTTGAACATGCTGTTGGTTACTAAAATTTGTCATGTGTTAATACGATGAGGGCATTTTCACAATACCGAGTTATGTTTGCATTAATAAAAAGATAGAAAATCGGTCAAATCCAGTCTTAAAAAAATCGAATTAGGTGGTACACATTTCCTGTGGATTTTAAGTCATTTCGCTGTTTGTCTTTGCATTATTTTTTATAATTTAACTTTAGAGTGAGATCAATGAATTTTTTTTCTTGGAATCAGGCACAGAAATCAGATTCTTTCAAATCCAAATGACACCTTTCTTGGCTCAGCGCTGGGTGCTGTCCAGTGGCTGTTTCCTTTGTGAAGTTCTTTTTTTTATTAGGAGCTTTTTTTTATTATAGCTGTATGGACCTTCACGATCTTGTGCTGCTTGGTGGTGATACTGTTGATTTTCATGAGACACTAACATTATCTGTGGACTTCTACTAATGTTGCTCCCATTGTTATCAGTTCTCTGCATGACATCCTACATTTTTAAAACACAGAAATCTGCAGCTCAGTGAGATCTTGTAATGAAGAATTATGCATTTGTATACAAGTATTCTCCATGAGATTTCATTATAGGAGGCATTTTTACTGTACATTCCTGGGTAACAGAATAAAACCAAATGGAAAATGTTTTTTGTAGCCGGATGTGTACAAGGTAAGTAGGACTTAGCATATATAAAATATAAAGCTAAAATAAATATAACATGTAGGATTCCTGGTGGGCAACCATTCCTTTTACCACTTTGCATTCTCATAAATTAAGACATATGACACTAAAATAGGAAATCTGGCCCTTGTCATTGGCAATTTTCACATTCACTTTTAGAAAAAAAAGCGATATAATCCATTGTACTGTTAGATGCCAAAAAAATGTTTAACTGGTGGTAATAGTAGTTGAGCTTTTGGACTTGATTAAAATTTAATTTGATAAATTATGTCCATCAGGAGAAACTTACATCTTGCTGGGTGATGGATCTGATATTGCTTTTCTATTATAAACAGAAGCTACAAAGAAATTGTGAAGAACTCATAACTAATAGACTTAGCTTTTCACAAAACTTAGCTAGGCAGCAGTTCTTTTCAGGGTAGTTAGTTAATGCGATGTTGCCAAACAGGCAAACACACAAATAGGGAGATAATACCAAATCCTCTGGATAGGCACTTTCTTCTTTTCACCACCATTGCCTTTTCTAAGATAAGGGAAATAAAAGGAACAGTGAGACCATTGTGAAATTCTGCAAAGGCCTAACTTTACAACCTATAGGAAGCACTGCGGATTCCACCTGTGTTAGGCTATGTTACTACAAAGAGCCTTTGATGAGTTATTGAAGTTGCAGAATTTTCTTAGGTTAATTAGGTTACTTGCATTTTTCATTTCGTTTTTAACCACTTCGCACCAGAGCCTGTTTTTGCCTTCGTGACCGGGCCAATTTTTTCAATTCTGACCACTGTCACTTTATGAAGTAATTACTCTGGAACGCTTCAACGTATTCCCCTGATTCTGAGAATGTTTTTTC
Organism: Phyllobates terribilis; assembly: GCF_046119375.1. Lineage (NCBI taxonomy): Eukaryota > Metazoa > Chordata > Amphibia > Anura > Dendrobatidae > Phyllobates > Phyllobates terribilis. Next base: position 1,205,000,596 of record NW_027362761.1, on the reverse strand, counting down.
ATGACATATTGTACTTCATGATAGTGGTAAAATTTCTTCGATATAACTTGCGTTTATTTGTGAAAAAAATCGGAAATTTGGCGAAAATTTTGAAAATTTTGCAATTTTCAAACTTTGAATTTTCATGCCCTTAAATCAGAGAGATATGTCACAAAAAATAGTTAATAAATAACATTTCCCGCATGTCTACGTTACATCAGCACAATTTTGGAACCAAAATTTTTTTTTGTTAGGAAGCTATAAGGGTTAAAATTTGACCAGCGATTTCTCATTTTTCCAACAAAATTTACAAAAACATTTTTTTAGGGACCACATCATATTTGAAGTCACTTTGAGGGGTCTTTATGACAGAAAATACACAAAAGTGACACCATTCTAAAAACTGCACCCCTAAAGGTGCTCAAAACCACATTCAAGAACTTTATTAACCCTTCAGGTGCTTCACAGGAATTTTTGGAATGTGGAAGAAAAAATTTAACATTTAACTTTTTTCACAAAAATGTTACTTTAGACCCAATTTTTTTTATTTTCACAGGGGTAACAGGAAAAAATGGACCCCAAATTTTTTTGTGCAATTTCTCTTGAGCGTGTTGATACCCCATATGTGAGGGAAAACCACTGTTTGGGCGCACTGCAGGGTTCAGAAGGGAAGGAGCGCCTTTAGACTTTTTGAATGTAAAATTTGTCTGAATAATTAGCAGACGCCATGTTGCGTTTGGAGAGCTCCTGATGTGCCTAAACAGTGGAAACCCCCCACAAGTGACACCATTTTGGAAACTAGACCCCTTAGGGAACTTATCTAGATTTGTGGTGAGCACCTTGAACCCACAGGTGCTTCACAGAAGATTATAATATTGAGCTGTAAAAATAAAATTTTCACATTTTTCCCACAAAAACGTTCTCCATCCCTTAATTTTGCATTATCATAAGGGTAATATGAAAAATTGCACTATGATGTTTGTTGTGCAATGTCTCCTGAACACGCTGATACCCCATATGTGGCGGCAAACCACTGTTTGGGCGCACGGTAGGGTTTGAAAGGGAAGGAGCGCCATTTGACTTTTTGAATGTAAAATTTGTTTGAATAATTAGCGGACACCATGTTGCATTTGGGGAGCCTATGATGTGCCTAAACAGTGGAAACCCCCCATACGTGACACAATTTTGGAAGCTAGACCCTTAAGGGAACTTATCTAGATGTGTGGTGAGCACCTTGAACCCCAAGGTGCTTCACAGAAATTTATAATATCGAGCTGTAAAAATAAAATTTTCACATTTTTCCCACAAAAACGTTTTTCATCCCTTAATTTTGCATTATCATAAGGGTAATAGGAAAAATTGCACCATGAAGTTTGTTGTGCAATGTCTCCTGAACATGCTGATACCCCATATGTGGAGACAAACCACTGTTTGGGCGCACGGCAGCGTTTGAAAGGGAAGGAGCGCCATTTGACTTTTTGAATGTAAAATTTGTTTGAATAATTAGCGGACGCCATGTTGCATTTGGGGAGTCCCTGATGTGCCTAAACAGTGAAAACCCCCGACAAGTGACACCATTTTGGAAACTAGACCCCTTAGGGAACTTATCTAGATGTGTGGTGAGCACCTTGAACCCCCAGCTGTTTCACAGAATTTTATAATATTGAGCCGTAAAAATAAAATTTTCACATTTTTCCCACAAAAAGTGTTTTTCATTCCAGAATTTTGTATTCTCATAAGGGTAACAGGATAAATTGCACCATGAAATTTGTTGTGCAAATTCTCCTGAGTACGCCGATACCCCATATGTGGGGGAAAACCACTGCTTTGGTGTACGGCAGGGTTCGGAAGAGAAAGGAGCGCTATGTTGGCTGGGATAGGCAGCAGACACCATGTCACATTTGAAGAGTCGCTGACATGCCGAAAAAGCAGAAACCCCCACAAGTGACCCCATTTTGTAAACTACACCTCTCAAGAAATTCATCTAGGGAAGTAGTGAGTATTTTTTAATTTTTAAATTTATACCATTGGGCAGTGAAAAAAGCATAATTATATTTTTACCACAAAAAAATGTTTTGCCCTCAGATTTTACATTTTCACACATGGCAATGGGTAAAAATGGTGCCGAAATGTGTCACACAATTTCTTCTAAAAGTGGCAATACCCCATATGTGGCTGTATCGTACCGCTCAGCCATACGGCCAGATCTGGGGGGGACGGAGTGCTATTTGACAATTGGAGAACAAATTATTGTAGAATAGGCATTTGGATTTGGGAGCACAACATTTTCTGAATTTCTTTTGGGGGGCAAGGGCTATTTCGCTTTTCCAGAGCCTTTCTGCTACCAGTAACTTGGAAGTCCCTTATATTTTTAACAGATGACGGACCTGAGTGGGGACTAGCTTTTTTTGAGGACTGAGTTGAAGCTTTTATTGGGAACATTTTATTTAACATTTATCCGGCGCTCGAGGCTGAGCACTTACATCGGGGTTTCCATCTAAATTTCCAAGTGATGTAATTCATATGAAACCCCTGCAGGATCCATTCACTATAATGAGGCAGCAGAGTTACTCTGGACTCTATCTGGCCTCTGTTTAGCGGTGTCCTTTTTTTCAGAAGTGCACAAAACTGTGGCCAACCGCACTTTTATGCACGTCTAAAACAAATGACACCGTGGGATCACAGGCCAGATGGCATCCACAGTGGCCTATATCTGCCTCATTACAGGGAATCTTCCATCATGGGTTCCGTCTGAATCACGTATTTCAGAGATTTACACGGAAACTCTGGTGTAAATGCTCAGCGCAGAGCGCAGGATAAATGTGAGCAGCGCCTTACTGCGATCTTTGGGAGACATAATAAACAAATCAGTAGCAGGTGAAGAATTGGTTTTATTTATTTTTTACGCCGTTCCTAGTGTGATATAACTGATTAGATTACTTTATTCTTTGGGTCGGTGCGATTACAGAGATACCAGATTTATATCGGGTTTTTATGACTGACAGCTGTCACACACTAAGAGACGCTTTTTCTTGCAAAATCTAGTTTTTGCATCACCATATTTTGCGAGCTATAATTTTTCCATATTTCGGCCGACAGAGTCATGTGATGGCTTGTTTTTTTGCGGGACGAGTTTACATTTTTGTTGGTACCATTTTTTGGTACGTGACATTTTTTGATCGCTTTCTATTCCGCTTTTTGGGAGGTAAAATTAACAAAAACAAACAATTCAGGAATTGTTTTTTGAGGTTTTTTTTTATGCCATTCTGCGTGTGGTAAAAGTGATCAGGCAGCGTTATTCTTCGGGTCAGTAAATTTACAGCGATACTACACTTACTGTATTTTTTTTATGTTTTGGCGCTTTTACACAATAAAACAATTTTCTAGAAAAAAAAAATTTTTTTGCATTGCTTTATTCTGAGCACTATAACTTTTTTATTTTTTGGCTGATGGAGCTGTATGGTGGCTTTTTTTTTGCGGAACAAGATGACGTTTTCAGCGGTACCATTTTTATTTCTATTTTGTTTTTTGATCGCATTTTTTTCCACTTTATGTTTGGCGATATGATGAAAAAGCATATTTTTTTGCTCCGTTTTTTATTTATTTTTATTACGGTGTGCACAGAAGGAGTTAATTAGTGTTACAGTTTTATAGCTCGGGTTGTTTCGGACGCGGCGATACCAAATATGTATACTTTTTTTGGTTTTGTAAAAATATACGGATTTATTGGTTTAATATTTTATTTATTTATTTTTATTTATTTTGTGATTTTTTTTTAACAGTTTAAAAACTTTTTTTTACTTTTTTTTACATTTTTACTTAGTCCCTGTATGGGACATTAATTTTTATTTTTCTGATCACTGATCTCATGTAATGTAATAGACATTTATTTCATTACATGAGATCTTCACTGACTGTTTCACAGTCAGTTTCCTGCCTGGCTTCAGCTTCAGGTTGAGCCAGGCAGGACACTATATATGGCAGAGCTGGAGGCGGTCATGTAACCTCCAGCTGCTATAGCAACCCCAGGTCCTGGAAGCTATCAGGGGTCGTCGGAGAGGTAAGTAAGACGACCCCCTCTCCTCCTTCTATCTTCTATATGCCGCGATCACTATAGATCGCGGCATATAGAACATAGCAAAAGGTTAACATCACTGGGACCTGATCCAATCAGGTCCCGATGATGTCCCCTGTCAGAGCTAACGCTCTGCACCGGAATCGCAGCGCTTGCAGGACCCTGGGGGTCCTGAGCACTGCGAGACCACCCACCGTTTTTAAACGCCGGCGCTGCACAGAGCCCAGGCAGCGCAGACGTTTATCTACAGTGGGCGGTCGGGAACCGGTTAAGTGTACTTTTATCTAATTTTTAATGCTGCAATTGTCACATATTAGCAAGGGTCTGTGGGCACCTACCTGATCCCTCAAACTAGGGAGCACCTTAGTCTATCCCTGTCCCCGGGTTATCCCAGAAGGTAGAGACGCCGGGGTCACATACCTTGCTATGCTCCTAACTTAACCCTTTTCTGTTCCCTCTCTCACCCAGGGAGTTGTGAGGCTGAAGTATATAGGAATACACTAACCAGACAGACAAGGGAAGACAGACAGTGATAAATGAAAACTACAATTATACAAATACACTCACAAAACAACAGAGCAGAACACGGAGGGATAGATAGGAGAAACCAAATAGTTGAGAACAAGGATAAGTACGCAAACCAACTCCACGCAGCAATCTCCTGAAAAACTCTCCAATCGCCTACTCCAAAGATGAATTTCTCCTCCAACACCAAACCAGGTAGTATGAACTATCAATGGCAAGGTCAGAAGCAAAGAGGAGGATTATTATACCTGCTGGAAGTAAGGAGTACAGATCAGCTGTTACAGCCCAAGACAGAGAACTTCAGGAGTCCAACTTAGCAGCTTAACCCTTACAGCACCAGAGCAAAGAAAGCCAGAACTGTTAACAAGACGGTGAAGCCACTCTAACTACCACTAGTTGTATGTGTTACCCGATGCTGCGATCATCTGATCCCACTCTGTCACAGACTCCCCATGCCAGCAATTTTTATCTATTGTTGGTATGTCTTGTTTTAAACAAAGTAGGTTTTTTATACATTCTGGTATTTGGTTTGACAAAACTTTATTATTACACACATGTGCAGTTTACATGCATTTTTTATGTGTCTTTTTGCTGCAGAATCGCACTAAAAACATGTGTGTTTTTTGCCTGCATGTTTTCAACATCTAATACAAATCTATGGGCAAATTCTGCACATAAAACTCAACGTATCTGCAAGAGAAATTAACATATTTTAAATATGAAATTTTCACCGCAGGTCAGTTTATGCTGAATAAAAAAGAAGCCGAGTGGGTATGAGATTTCTATAAATCCCTTCAACTTTATTGGAACTGTGCAGCGCAATGGCTCAGTGGTTAACTTTGCAGCCTTTCCCACCAATGACAACATCCGCAAGGAGTTTATATGTTCTCCCTGTGTTTGTGTAGATTTCCTCTGGTTTCTTTCCACACTCCAAAGACTTATTGATAGGGAATTTAGCTTCTGAGCCCCAGTGGGGACAGTGATGATAATGTATGAGAAACTCTGCAGAATATGATGGTGCTATATAAGCAACACTAAATAAATTAACACTAAGACAACACATTTTTTTATCAGTGAAAATACACAGAGTCAAAAACTCACCAAAAACTTATCATGGGCACACAGCCAAAAGGCAGGTTATAATCTACTCACAATATGATTTCTGTAAAACAGCACGTCAATCCATAAAATAGAAATATCCTCCACCTTCCACTGCACAACTCAAGTTTCAACTTTCTGGCTTAATCTGAGGTGGCTTCATCTAAATTTATCCGAGTAGAAGAACAGTGTATATTAAGTGCTGTCAGAACTGTGAAGGCTGTGGGAGACAAGTGGGTGATAATGGGCAGCAGCAGATAACTGACATTGTTTATATCAAGTGATCTCTGGGAGAAGTAGCACTGAGATTAAAGAAATGGCACTAGTCAGGGAGGCAAAGGTCTATGAGTTTAATTAAACACCGCTGGACTCCAATGAAGAAGTAGAACCATCTCAAGGAGGATCACAAGGAAATGGACAGCATGTGACTTAAATATGAGTGTCTGAGCAAATACTTATGACCATGTGATATTTCAGTTTTTCTTTTTTTAATAAATTTGCAAAAATTTCTACATTTCTGTTTTTTTCAGTCAAGATGGGGTGCAGAGTGTACTTTAATGAGAAAAAAATAACTTTTTAGAATTTACCAAATGGCTGCAATGAAACAAAGAGTGAAAAAATTTGAATTTATCAACTTTGCTGAATTTTCTCCTCAAAAAATTGATTTTCTGCAAATAAGTTTATTGTGAATTTCAATACAGCAAAAACCTCCATCCACAGCTGAGGGTGGATTGGAGCTCTGTTCGTGACTATTGCCCTGTTAAATGCCATTTTTAAACTCTGACAGATGCATAGTGCGCCAACATGAGGAAACGTCATTCTATATGTCCAAGCCGATGGGTTGCTATTGCAGGCATGGGTCTGTTGAAGATCTCCATGTCTGTCATTACGCAGTCTTTTTGAAACTGTGATATTGCTATGTATAATACAAGCGATCAGATTACAGTTTCAAGTCCATTTAGGGGACTAATAAATACCCTAAAAAGTAAAAAAAAAAGTTCAAATCATCCCTCTTTTTTCCAATTAAAAATAAATATAATAAAAAATACACTTATGTGGTAGTGCCAAGTACATCTAAAAATAATAATGTCAAAAACAGAAAAAAAAAAATTTCATTTGTTCACCACAACCAAAACTTCTGTAAGAAATGATCAAAATATTGTATCTTACCGAAAATGGTGTCAATAAAAAATACTCTGGCCCTGCAAACAATGAGCCAGGCAACAGCTTCATTGATCGAAAAATAAAAATATTACAGGTCACGGTAAATGGAGACAGAATCCCCAATTTTTTTTTGGACATATTTCCGACTTTTTTTTTTCTCCACTATAATAACAAAAAACATTGATGATGAGAACCTTTTTGCTAGGTCATTTTTACAATACAATGTACAATGTAAAAACTATTTGAAAAAAACAATGTCAGAGTGGCGTGTTTTATCTCGATTTCACATCACTTGGAATTATTTCCTGTTTTTTCGTACACGATGTGTTAAAATGAATAGTAGAATTAAAAAGTGCAACTCTACAAACAAAAAAAACCCCTATATGTCTATGTGAACAGAAAAATAAAAAAGTATGGAAGATGGGGAGGGAAAAACGAAAAAGGAAAAACTTAAATTGGCCATGTTGAGAAGGGGTTAATGCAAGCATAGCCTTAATATTGTCTAAGTGACCTCAACCTATCTGACTAAGGAACAAATATTAAGTGGTGCTAACCAACCACCTAGTTAACAACACACTGCAGTATTAGAGTTTTAAGACTAACTACATTTCAAAACAGTCCAAATATTATCCCTTTTGGGGAGCAGCGGCTTGCCTTGCTAGCTTGCTAGGGTAAATATACAAGCAGTCCAAAGGGACAAATGTCACTGTATATGGAGTTTCAAAATCTTTGCTCTTTGCTAAATGAAGAAGTGAAAGTTTGTTACAAGCTGTCAGGGATCCCAACACACACAGAGGGAGACAATACCCGGGAGATCATGCAATATCTTGCTGTTGCCGTCACGCCATCCGTCTTTCATCTGGAGTCGCAAGCACGCGATCCAGACTACTCGCTACGTGGATATCGGCAAGCAACCAGTGAGCCTATGGTGCAACAACTTGGGGATTCCAAAGCCTGGAATACATGTTTAACGCCCTCCGTACGGTCACTGTCTGCTTCACGATAGCTCAATTATTAATATTCACTGCCACCACCGGCCGACTTTGAAATATAGTACAGGCCTGGCCGGATGCCTTTGTTTTGATAGCGTATATGGCTTTGGGGAAGGGAACGATTACTGAACAAAAAAAGCAGAACTATTAAATTCTATGTTTAATCCAAAAGGGAGGCAGTGTTTAGGAAAAATATATACATAAGGATGTTACAAAGGAGACATTAAAATACATTGGCAGTAACATAAAGTAAACAGGGTAAAAAGAAGATAACTTACACAATACGATCATGGAGACGATTCAATATAGGTGGAGGACGGGCTCCCCAGTTGGATTATGCTGTTATTGAACAAGACCCGTTGCTTATACTTCTTATTACCCCCTGGCAATGAGTGCTCCTGTCTTCTCCATGGATTCTCTTATACCTAGGGGGAGATCTGGCCACATGCCCCTTGCTGTGACATCATGTGGGCCAGTCTCCAGCTTGTACATTTTTTTTTAAAAACGCTAACTTCTGCAATGACTCATCGTTCGTTGATCGCAGAAGCTTGCAAACTATGAAATTTTTCCCTTATGATTTTATCTTTATTTAGAGGCCACACATCGCAAAGCTGCAGTCTGCTATTCTGGTGTTTTTGTGCTACAGCTCCCTGATTTTGCCTACAGCCCTTGAAAACTACCTATACATTCCTGGGCTGATTTGGTCACTAGACATGTGGGTCCCATTACTGTCGGACGTATGGAACTCATAATATTTCATAGTTCATATCGGAGTCAGCGCATCTGCAAATTTCCCTTTGAGGCTCGGGAAGCAGCCTCACGGTTACACGCAACACTGTAAGTCACTGTATAGTTGTCATCTCTGGAAAAAACACTACAGAACAGGGCATGGGAGAAGTGGCTAATATTCTGTTAATATGTCCCTGACATTAATATGTTCCTGACACAAGCCTTTAAAAAACTAACCCCTTTGTTTAGGGAGCAGGTACAGGTGTACTGTTTGAAAGCAATGAATTATCAACTAAGAGTAAATAATGTGTAACTTTTTTGTGATTCATAATTTTTTTTATATTCATCTAAAAATTATCCCTATATTTAGAGAACATGTGTAGTTGTGTTCAAAGTGAAGAAGCAATTGCTTGTCAACTAATCGATGATAGATTATCCATGTTTCAGATATGTGCCCTGTAGAGGCTATACTTTTCAGCATCTGTTCAGTATAGCACTATAGAACAAAGTTTTCAGCCAGTACTGGTATGACTGAACCTGGCTGTTCAGGTGGTGCAAATTGGCTTTATAATGTATATCAGGTTGGTGCAGCAAGAGACGAAACATTTGATCCTTCATGTAATATAATGTATACTGTTATCGCTGCAACTGCCTCAGTTATATGTTGTAGCTGTAGTGCTGGCACACCATGTGAAGTGTTGCAGGGAATGGAGATGGATCGCTTAATCAGATATGGAATCCACATTCATCCGCTCTGCAAAATCTTCATCAGTAAGTAACACAGCTCATCCTAATGCCAGGCCAATTTGTAAGCCTGAAAAAGTGTGCACTTTTTATAGCAAGGGTATAAAAGCATAGCTATCCACTTGTCATAGATTACTTGAAGGTAGCAATACACCTTTCATCCTTAAAGCATTCCAGAATATAGCTTAATTTTGTCTGCACAACTGAGGGATCAATGGTTCAGTTCACTCTCTGTGCCACACTTCTGCCTCTGCCAACTTACTGCTAACGTCCACATTATTCTGGTGTTACTTCATAGGGGCCCAATCCTGCACAGTGTTTTACTGGGGAACAAAAATTTGAAAGTTATTTAAAGAAAATTACTTTCATTAAATTCGAAGAATTTTTTTTTTAAATCTCAAGTTAAAACAATTTTCACTTTGCGCCCTATGCAGGGGCTCGATCGTTTACATGGCCATGCAAGAGAAAGTCACCTGAGTAGATGCCCCCTAAACTTTTCATATATGTAAAAAAATATGGTGAAGCAGAAGCCTTGCAAAATTTTTTGCTTTTATATACAGTAGTTACATAGTTACATAATTGCATAGGTTTAAAAAAGACCTAGGTCCATCAAGTTCAACCTTTCTCCATAAATTTTGTCACTAACTTAATTATAACTCACAATGTTATTTGTGTCAAGGAAATCATCCAGCCTTTTATTAAAATCTGTTATAAAGACTGCCATTACTACCTCATGTGGTCAGCAATCATCAGTCTATCTACTCTAACTGTAAATAATCCTTTCCTATTTAGCTGCCGGAATTGCTTTTCTTCCACCTGTAATGAGCCCCCTGGTCCTTATTATGGTCTTTGGAAGGATTAAGTTGTGTGCCAGTCCTTTGTATTGACCACACATATATTTATAAATTTAAATGAGATCTCCTTCTCCTCTCTTTACCCAAATTTGTACAGGGATGCAATCCTGCTAAGAGATCTATCTGGAAAAGTCACCTCAGATTCACCAAAAAATTCACCAAAAATCACAAACACGTTGAGACAAAGCCAACATTTGATTCATGGAAAATAATGAATTTCAGGGTGAGGGGGAGTAGAATTCAGCATTTTTTGCCAAGATCTGGCAGAAATCACAGTTTTCAATAATTAATACCAGCCAGGTATCTTGCAGTGGGGAAGAGCACAAAAAAATCAATATAATTCATGGGATTTGGCATTGATTGTGTAGCATGGGCAGAGACGCAGTTCCCCTCACCGCCGCGGTGCAGGTCCGGCATACTCCCACACCCCTCCTGTGGTGGCACGGTCTGCGTGCAGCTTCCCGGGCTCTGTGCTTAGGGCGCGCGTGCGCTCCCATCCTCTTAAAGGGGCCGCGCGCGCCGCCCCATAGAGTCCTGGGACAATGGCCGGAGGAGTTCCCCTATATTAGGCACCTCCTCTAATATGGAGGTGCCTGTGCAAGGTTGTTGCTCCGTGTGCTAACACTAGCTTCAGCCCTCAGGTCCCGCTGCCTGTCTACAGTTCTGCCCGCCAGTCTGTCTTCAGTCCAGTCCACCAGTCTGTCTACAGTTCTGCCCACCAGTCTGTCTTCAGTTCAGTCCGCCAGTCCGTCTACAGTCCTGTCCGCCAGCCTGCTTACCTGGAAGCACCTGCCAGTTAACTGCCGTGCCCGCCAGCCTGCTTACCTGGAGCAACTGCCTGTAACCTGCCATGCCCACCAGCCTGCCTACCCGGAGCACCCGTCTGGCTATCTGCCGAACCAACCTGCTTATTTACCCGTACCATCCGTCTGCCTTCCTGCCCTGCTCATTCGCTGTACCGGTCAGTTCTTACCATCTGACCCATGGGAGTTACCTGCTCTCACACAAGGTCGGTCCCAGAGTGGCACCTGGTCCACCTGCTCAGTCCCTCCCCAGTTCACCGAGTCGATAGAGCCGCCGTTCGACCTTTGTCAGACCGAGTAGGCACTTAGTCAAGCCCCTCTGGTCCCTCCTTGCACTGAAGCACAGAGGTTCCACCACCCGGACTCGTAACAGCTTGCACAGGCCATGGAACCCGGTGGCCCCCAGGCTCCTTCACTCTCTGACCTGTACCAGGAGGTCTCACGTCAGAGATCCCAGCAGGAGACTATCCTGACCTATCTGCGGAATGTCAACTCCCGCCTGGACACGCTGTCCACCCCATCTGTGTTGGTCTCTAGCCGAGCGGCACCCACTCCAGTGGCACCTCAACCTACTGGTGCTATGGCACCCGACTCTGGACCCCGGCTCTCTGCGCCTCCAGGTTTTGGTGGTGACCCCGTCTTATGTCGGGCTTCTTAAATCAGTGCATGCTGCACTTTGAACTCCTGGCACATCAGTTCTCCTCTGACCGGGCCAAGGCAGCGTTCATCAAGTCCCACCTCACTGGGGAGTTATTTGCATGGCTAAACCCTCTGTGGGAAAGAGGATGTCCCCTGGTGTCCAATCTTCCGGCTTTCCTTGCTGCCTTCTGGAATGTCTTCGAAGAGCCTGGATGAAAATCTTCTACTGCCTCCTCACTTCTCCGTCTCCGCATAGGGAGTCTCTCCGTGGGCCAGAATGCCGTAAATTTCCGAACCCTCGCATCTGAGCTTGCCTGGAACAACAAGGCCGTGGTGTCCACCTTCTGGGATAGTCTTTCCTGATGGATCAAGGATGAGCTAGGCGGTCATGACATCCCTTCCACCCTGGACGACCCGGTGTCATTAGCTACCTGGATTGACATCCGTTTTCTGGAACGTATTAAGGAGACTACCCGGGAGAGAAGATTTCCGCGTCTCGCTCCTGTATTTCAAAAGCCAGCCTCGTAGCTAGCATGTTCGCCTGGCCCATGCAAATTGACCAAACCAGAATGGTCAAGTCTCGCCAGGAGATGTGCGGAGCCAAGGGGAGTTGCTTCTACTGTAGCAGTAAAGAGCATCTGATCCGTTCCTGCCTGGTGAGGCCGGGAAACTCCAGTGTCTAGGACCGCTCGGAGAGGTCGTCCCAGGTAAGAGTAAATCCTCTCCGTCCTTGACTCTGTCTGTTTCTATTTCCAGTGGTGAAACCCACTTCTTCGAGATTGCCCATCTGGATTCTGGAGCCACAGGGAATCTCATTCATTGGGCAGTTGTGGAGCGGTATCAGATTCCTACTGTACGCCTGGCTGAACCGTTGGCTGTTGCCTCCGTGGATGGGAGGCTTCTTCTGGAAACCATCTTACTCATCTGTAACCCTTCAGGTGGGAATGCTGCACTCGGAGAAGATCTCCTTTCATGTGTTGTCCAGTCTCTCTCACCCCCTCTTGCTTGGTCTACCCTGGTTACAAAGGCATGAGCCCGTTCTGAATTGGAGATCTGGTGAAGTGCTCCATTGGGGTCAGGAATGCCATGAGTCCTGTCTGGTTACGGTTCGTCCAGCTCTACCCCCGTCTACTCCAGCCAATCTACCTGGTCTGCCGCACCCTACTGGTCCTATGCGGACGTCTTCGACAAAAAGGAAGCAGAGACACTACCACCTCATAGGCCGTATGATTGCCCATCGAACTGGTACCTGGAACTTCTCCTCCCCGCAGGCGTATCTACACCTTGTCGCTGGCTGAGACCCGGGCCATGACTGAGTACATAGAGGAGAATCTTGCTAGGGGATTTATCCAGAAATCCACCTCTCCTGCTGGTGCAGGATTATTCTTCGTTAAGAAGAAAGATGGCTCCCTACATCCCTATATCGATTACAGGGGTCTTAACCAGATTACCATAAAAAAAAGTACCCCCTGCCTCTCATCTCGGAGCTGTTCGAGTGTCTTAAAGGCGCAAAGATATTCACTAAGCTCGATCTTCGTGGGGCGTATAATTTAATACAGATCCGCCAGGGAGATGAGTGGAAGATGGCATTCAACACCCGGGATGGTCACTACGAGTACTTTGTGATGCCCTTTGGTCTCTGTAATGCTCCAGCTGTCTTCCAGAAGCTGGTTAACGACATCTTCCGTGATCTTCTATATTCTTGAGTAGTGGTATACCTGGACGATATTTGGGTCTTCTCCAGATCTCCCCTCACACTGGAGGGATGTTCTTCAGGTTTTTCTAAGGCTCCAGCAGAATCTTGTACTTTAAGTTCGAGAAATGCCTCTTTGAGCAGACCTCTCTACCATTCCTGGGCTATATTATCTCAGAGACTGGTCTGCGGATGGATCCCGAGAAGGTCTCTTCAGTCTTAAAGTGGCCCCGTCTGGACTGGTGGAAGGCGACTAATTGATTCCTGGGCTTCACAGATTATTATCGCCTCTTCATTCCTCATTTCTCCTCCCGGGCTGCTCCCATCTCCGCGCTCACCCGTAAAGGAGCAAATCCCAGGGAATGGACTTCTGAAGCGGAGGAGGACTTTGTCTCCCTGAAACAAGCCTTCTCTTCTGCCCCTGTGCAACACTGTCTGGATTGCAACAAGCAGTTCTTCCTAGAGGTTGATGCATCCTCCTCCGGAGCGGTGCTCACCCAGAAGTCCTCGTCCGGGAGAATTGTAACCTGCAGCTTCTTCTCCAAGCTCTTCTCCTCATCTGAGCGCAATTACTCCATAGGAGATAGTGAGCTGCTGGCCATCAAATTAGCACTGGAGGAGTGGTGCTAGTTGCTGCAAGGGGCTCTGCACCCGATGGTCATCTACACTGACCACAAAAACCTTGCTTATTTGCAGAACGCCTAAAGATTAAATCCATACCAGGCCAGGTGGTATCTTTTCTTTGCCCGATTCTGCTTCACTCTGCATTACCGCCCTGCAGACAAGAACATTAAAGCTGACGCTCTATCCTGCTCATTCCTGTCTTTCGACCAAGAGGAGGAACCTCTACATATCATCGACCCCTCTAATAATAATAAATAATCTTTTTATTTTTATAGCGCTAACAAATTCCGCAGCACTTTACAATTCAGACAATTTTCAGACATTATGTGCACTGTCCGCATTGGGGCTCACAACCCCTCTAAAGTAATGATTATGGCCCCATTTGACCTGTTTTATCTTCCACCTGGTAAGACTTTTGTAGCGGTTCCGGATCGTAAGATGGTTCAACTCTGGGGCCATTCATCCAAACTAGCCGGTCATGCTGGCCAGAATAAAACCTTTTTGCTCATCGCCCTAGATTACTGGTGGCTTTCCCTGTGTAAGGATGTTACGGACTTCGTCGCGGCTTGTTCCTCCTGTGCCCTTAACAAGGTTCCCAGGCACCTACCATCTGGCTGTCTTCTTCCTCTCCCTGTGCCTTCCACTCTATGTCAACACATTGCAATGGACTTTATTACGGATCTCCCTGTTTCTGCCGGTTGTACTCTTATTTGCGTGGTCACTGACCGCTTTTCTAAAATGGCCCACTTCATCCCTCTGCCTGGTCTTCCATCTGAATCTGTGCTGGCTAAGGACTTCATTCATCACATTTTTCGTCTCCACAGCCTACCCCTCCACATTGTGTCTGATCACGGGCTTAAGTTCACTTCGCGCTTCTGGAGAGCTACGTGTTATCTGCTGGATGTGTCCTTGGATTTCTCCTCTGCTTATCATCCTCAGTCCAATGGTCAAGTGGAACGTATCAACCAGGTTCTCACCAGATTTCTTTGGCACTTTGTCAACACTCACCATAAGGATTGGGTTGAGCTCCTGCCCTGGGCGGAGTTATCCTATAATAACCATGAAAGTGAGTCCTCTTCCAAATCCCCGTTCTTTGTGGTCTACGGTCAACACCCCCGGATTCCGTTTCCCGTCTCCTCTTCAGTGGACAATCCTGCCTCAGAGTCTCTGTACAGCGAATTTTCAGCCATTTGGGAAGACACTAGATCTGCGCTTCTTCAGTCCTCCGAGTGGATGAAGAAACATGCTGATAAGAGACGCCTGGATCCACCTCAATTCCGTCTGGGTGACAAGGTCTGGCTTTCCTCCAAATATGTTCATCTCAAGATACCTTCCTATAAGTTAGGTCCGTTCGAGGTTCTGAACCAAATCAGTCCCGTGGCTTACAAGCTGAAACTCCCGGTCACCTTACAGATTCCCAACTCCTTTCATGTATCCCTCCTCAAACCTGTTGTCCTTAATTCTTTCTCTGACAATCCAGGTACTGCTCCAGCTCCTGTCTCTTCTGAGGACGTCATTGAGCTAGAAAACATTTTGGCCACCAAGAGGGTAAGAGGAAAGACCTTCTTTCTTGGAAGGGGTTTGGCCCTGAGGAGAGGTATTGGGAACCTAGGGAGAACATTCATGCCCCTCATCTTCTTAAAGAATTTCTTGCGGGCCTGAAGAAGAAGGGGCATAAAGGAGGGGTACTGTAGCATCGGCGTCTCTCCCCTCACTGCCACGGTCTAGGTCCAGTGTCCTGCTGCTGTGGCACGCTCTTCGCGCAGCTTCCCGGGCTCTGTGCTTAAGGCGCTCGCTCCCTCCCTCTTAAAGGGGCCGCGCGCCGCCCTATAGAGTCCCCGACCGGACAAATTTCCCTATATTAGGCACCTCCTCCAATATGGAGGTGCCTGTGCAAGGTTGTTGTTCCATGTGCTAACACTTGCTTCGGTCCTCAGGTCCCACTTCCTGTTTACAGTCCTGCTCACCAGTCTGTCTTCAGTCCAGTCCGCCAGTCTGCTACAGTCCTTCCCGTCAGTCTGTCTTTAGTCCAGTCCGCCAGTCTGTCTACTGTCCTGCCCACCAGCCTGCTTACCTGGAAGCACCTGCCAGTTTCCTGTTGTCCTGCCTGTGATACACAGTAATGCCATAGCCATTTTGGATACTGGCATAACTGTGATCGGCTGGCCACATGTCATCATGGGATCTTATATAAGAAGCAGTTACATGATGCTCGGCACACTTTTTCAAGAAGCAGTTAAGGGAGAGTTGTTATGGAGAACTGTTAAAACAACAGCCATTGTCAGGGATAAATATTTTCCTTTTTGTAGTAAAATCGCTGTTACCTGTATTGAAAATAGGCAGGATTTAATATTGATATTGCAGTACTTGCATACTGCTGCTGCATCATTAAAACAACAGCCCTTGTCACGGATATTTTCTTTTCCCTTTTATTTCAAGAAAGTTTACAGGCATATTGAACTATTTAAATTGTGCAACGTGTGCAATAAGGGACGAGGAAGTGGACGTGCTGCAAATGGTGCATGCAGAAGCAGAGGCCATGAGACAGGTGAAACTGCCAGCTGCAGAGAACAACAAGCACGCTCATCTATGAGACCTAGCTTCCTGTCCCACTTTGCATAGGGGCACAGGACACCACTTTCAAAGCCAGAACAAGTGGTTGCTTGAATGACAGATAATGCTTCCAGCATGTTTTTAAGCACCTCCCTGTCTTCCACGTGGTCCAGTCTCACTAGCCAAGTGTCATGCAAGGTGAGGGAAGTCACAAGTGTACAACGACGGGAAGGGGAAAAAGCGAGCCAAACAGCTAGGGATAGGGGGAGTGGAGACCGCTAGGCAGATCTAATATCACCCTGCCTACCCTATCGTCACTTATATGGGTTCCACACCTATTGCCGAGCAAGAAACTAATCACTGAATGTCCATAGATAAAGGCCCTAGATAGGGAGGGGACAGGCTGAGCACTAGTCAGGTCCCACTACAAACTAAATACAACAAGGTAAACAAACAAAGGAGATACACTTAGCTTGATCAGACACCAAAGAGATAATGCCAACTGTCCTCCAAGGGCACCAAAGAAGAAACCATCCGACTGCTAGTAATCAAAGCCTCCACAGTAGTACATAGAACTATCACCGGCGACTCTCTGGAGAAATTGAGAGTTTTTAACTACCAAGCAAGGGTGTGTCAATCAGTAGCAGAAGGTGGAGGTCACTGCTGGGTCCTAAAGGAAGAAGGATATATCTATACTACAGAGATGAGAGGATCAAGAAGGAGTCTGCAATGCCAAGTGCAGTGACCTTCTACAGCCGGATCCAGAGCGACTGTGTGTCACACAAGACGCACCCGTGACACCAAGAGTCTGGACCAGATAATCTTCAACTTGATATTCCATCTTCACACCATGGTGAGTCCAAGGAGACAAGTGATCACACACTCAGACACTCCGAGGAGCTCTTTACATTTCCATTTATTGATAATGGCTCTCGCTCTGCACGTTTCAAGAGGGATATAAGGAGATCATGTGTAGTGATGCCCAAATATTTAAGCATCCGTGGTCAGAAGAAGATGATGGTGGGGATTGGAAATTAGTGTCTCAAGAGGTATATGATAATGAAACACAATTGCCAACAAGTTATGTTAAGCCAAAAAGTCAGGAGGACCACAGTGCGGAAGTGGAAGACGAGGTGGTGGAATATGAAGTCACTGACTCAACCTGGGAAGGTGCCATGCAGAGTGAGAACAGCAATGCAGAGGGGGAGGGATCGACAGCACCACAACAGGCAGGAAGAGGAAGTGGGTTGGCTAGAGGGATAAGGCAGGCAACTGTTCCCCAGAGCACCCACATATGGCAAGTTCCCAAGTCAAGGGTTAGGTGTTCCACAGTCTGGTGTTTTTTAAAGAAATTGTGGACAATAAAAGAATGGTCATTTGCAATCTGTGCCATACCAAGACAAGTAGGGGCTAAACGACTACCAGCCTTACCATAACCAGCATGCTCCGGCACACTGCGTGAACCTTGTAGAGGCCAAGACTGAGTCACACCCTGGGATGGCACAAATGCTACCGACACCAAGGATTGCCGGCCCTAGTTCCTTTAGTGTTTCCTCCACCTCCTTCACCAATTTCTGCCCCTCCTCCTATTCGTCACTCTCCATTTCTGATTTGTCATTTGTGAGCACGTTGTCCATATCAGTCATAAGCTGGAAGCACTGAAGCAGTGCTTCGGTGAAGCAGGAACAGGCACTGATGAAACTAATTTGGTTAGGTGACAAACAGCACACTGGTGCACAGTTGTTGAGAGGTATAAAAGACCAGTGAGATCTGTGGCTCTCACTGCTGAACCTACAACCAGGCATTTTTGTGATGATAATGGCCATAACCTGGGGGTGGCTCTGAATCTTGGTAACCTCGCACAAGTACCATGCCTGACCCACGTGCTCAACTTAGTGGTTCATCGCTTTCTGAAAATCTACTCTGATTTGCCTGAGTTACTTGTGAAGGTACACCACGTGTGCACCGATTTCCACAAGTCAGCTACAGCTGCCGCCCATCGGGCAGTGCTGCAGCAGCACTTGCAAGTGCCGGCTCACTGAATGATGTGCATCGTGACCACACACTGGAACTCCACATTACATATTTTGGCAAAGCTTTGTGAGCAGCAGAGTGCAATAGTTGAATATCAACTACAACATGCCTGTCGGTATTCCGGTCAACCTTAGCTCATAACAACCGATAAGTGGGCATGGATGTCTGATATCTGTGAGGTTCTACAACTTTGAGGAATCATCCAAGATGGTGAGCAATGATGACACAATAATCAATGTAACCATATCGCTTCTGTGTATATTCAAACCTTCGCTGCTCTCAATGAAAGAGGAACCATTGCATGTGGACAAGGTGGATATGGAGGAAGAAAGTGCACAAGGTGATATTACCCAGCCTAGCCTCATCTCATGTTTTCGGCATGGATTGGGTGATAATGAGGAGGAGGAGGCTGAGGAGGAGGAGGAACAGGAGATAGTTTCCTGTGCTATAGAGGGTACTACCCACACAAGCTTTACCCGTCTGTTAAGTGTCGATGGGCTGAAGAGGAGGTAGAGAATGAAGAGGAGAGGGAAAAGGAGGAGGAGATGGAGAGTCATCCTCCTGGTGGGGACAGGGAAGTCTTGCCTGTTAGGAGTCTGGCACACATGGCTGACTTTATGTCCCTCTGCCTTTCCCGTGACTCTCGCATTATACACATTTTCACCAACATTGATTACTGTTTGTTCACCCTTCTGGACCCACTCTACTCAGAGAATTTTCCATCTCTCCTTCTTGCGGTGGAGAGGGCTAGAAAAATGGTGCAATACCAGAAGGCCCTAGTCGAACAACTGTTACAAAAATTCCCATCTGACATGCTAGCTGCAGAGGTCATAGTTCCTTGGGCAACCAAGGATGAGAGAAGAGGGAGAAACACACTAAGTCCAACAGAGGCAGGGGGACTCAATCAGAGGTTCGAGACAGTCTCATTAGACCTTCATAGCACCCAGGCCCTGATGCGTGGGTTACTCTGAGAAGGAGGGAAAAAAATTGTAAGAAGATATAAGAGAATCTAGCTGACCATATTAGCAATTTTTGTGATTCCTCTGTGCCGTACAACTATTGGGCATCCAAGCTGGATGAGTGGCATGAACTGTTCCTCTACGCTTTAGAGGTGCTGGCCTGCCTTGCCACTAGCATTTTGTTAGAGCGGGTTTTTAGTGCCGCCGGGGGCATATTAACTGATATGCGCATCCGCTTGTCAACTGAAATTCCTGACATGTTTACTCTATTCAAAATGAACTAGGCCTGGATTTGCACAGACATCTCAACCCCACCGGATGACAGCAGCAGAACGTAAAGCCAATTCATATGTTGATTTTTTTTCTGGTGTATTCCCATACACCCCTTCCCACACATAAAAGTGTTTAGGGTCCTTGTTTGTCTTGTCCTCCTCCTCCACCATATCAAAAGGGTCATCATGCGGCAGGTTCTCCAAATTTTTAGTGCTTCTTTATGAGGAGCTCTATTCAAAATTTTTAGAGGGTCATTATGAGGCTCTCTTTCCAAATCTTTGGAGGGTTATTATGCATCACACTCTGAAAAACTTTAGAAGGTCATTGTGCATTAATGTTTCCAAATCAATAGCGGGTCATAATTAGTGATGAGCGAGTATGTTCAGTTAACCCTTTCGGCGAGTATGCTCGGGCGAGTACTGAGTATCTTCAGCGTACTCGGTGATATGTTTGAATCACTCCCATGTGCATGATTTGTGACTGTTTGACAGCTTTAATGCATGTGAGGAATGCTTGTTTCTTAAGTATTCCTCACATGTATTAAAGCTGTCAAACAGTCGCAAATCATGCACCCGGGAGTGATTCAAACATATCAACGAAACATATCACCGAATATGCTGAAGATACTGTACTTGGTACTTGCCTGAGCATACTCACTGAAAGGGTTAACCAAACATACTCGCTCATCACTAGTCATCACTTAGAGAGTCATTATGAGGCACTATCTCAACATTTTTAGAGAGTCATTTTGCATCACTCTCTCCAAATCTTTACAAGGTCATTATGCGTCAATGTCTCCAAATCATTAGAGGGTGATTATGCATCACTCTCTCCAAATTTTTAGATGGTCGTTATGGTTCGCTCTCTGCTAATTTTTAGAGGGTCATTATGGCTTGCTCACTCCAAATTTTTAGTAGGTTGTTATTAGTGTTGAGCGAGCACTAAAATGCTCGGGTGCTCGAAGCTCGGGCCGAGCTCACCGTGATACTTGGGTGCTCGACCCGAGCAACGAGCCCAATGTTAGTCTATGGGAGACCCGAGCATTTTTGTGGCGGCACCCCCGGCAGTCTGTAGAAAGCCTAAAAAGTGCCCAAAACGATAGTGACAGTGCTCAAAAGACACGAGGACAGCATGGGCATCACCCCAGGAAGCATTTCTGACACCCAGGTCACTGCTGTCAACAACGTGGTCAGAGGTATTAAGCCACTTTAACGGGCTCACAATAAAACGTTCAAAAACGAAACTGAAACAGATTTCCTGTGAAATACAGTTAGGTCCATATATATATCGCGTGCAGAATTATTAGGCTAATGAATATTTTGATCACATGATATTTTTTATACATGTTGTCCTACTCCAAGCTGCATAGGCTTGAGAGCCAAATACCAATTAAGTAAATCTGGTGATGTGCATCTCTGTAATGAGGAGGGGTGTTGACTAATGACATCAACACCCTATATAAGGTGTGCTTAAATATTAGACAACTTCCTTTCCTTTGGCAAAATGGGTCAGAAGAGAGATTTGACGGGCTCTGAAAAGTCCAAAATTGTGAGATGTCTTGCAGAGGGATGCAGCAGTCTTGAAATTTCCAAACTTTTGAAGCGTGATCACCGAACAATCAAGTGTTTCATGGCAAATAGCTAACAGGGTCGCAAGAAGCGAGTTGGCAAAAAAAGGCGCAAAATAACTGCCCATGAATTGAGGAAAATCAAGCGCGAAGCTGCCAAGATGCCATTCGCCACCAGTTTTGCCATATTTCAGAGCTGCAAGGTGTGCGATACTCAGGGACATGGCCAAGGTAAGGAAGGCAGAAAAACGACCACCTTTGAACAAGAAACATAAGATAAAATGTCAAGAATGGGCAAAGAAATATCTTAAGACTGATTTTTCAAAGGTTTTATGGACTGATGAAATGAGAGTGACTCTTGATGGGCCAGATGAATGGGCCAGAGGCTGGATCAGTAAAGGGCAGAGAGCTCCACTCCGACTCAGATGCCAGCAAGGTGGAGGTGGGGTATGGGTATGGGCTGGTATCATTAAAGATGAACTTATGGGACCTTTTTGGGTTGAGAATGGAGTGAAGCTCAACTCCCAGACCTACTGCCAGTTTCTGGAAGATAACTTCTTCAAGCAGTGGTACAGGAAGAAGTCGGTATCGTTCAAGAAAAACATGATTTTCATGCAGGGCAATGCTCCATCACATGCATCCAACTACTCCACAGCATGGCTGGCCAGTAAAGGTCTAAAAGAAGAAAAAATAATTACATGGCCCCTTGTTCACCTGATCTGAACCCCATAGAGAACCTGAGGTCCATCATAAAATGTGAGATCTACAGGGAGGGAAAACAGTACACCTCTCGGAACAGTGTCTGGGAGGCTGTGGTGGCTGCTGCACGCAATGTTGATTGAAAACAGATGAAGCAACTGACAGAATCTATGGATGGAAGGCTGTTAAGTTTCACCATATAGAAAGGTGGCTATATTGAGCAATAATTATTTTTTTTTTTGTTTTTGCATGTCAGAAATGTTTATTTCTAAATTTTGTGCACTGATATTGGTTTACCTGGTGAAAATAAACAAGTGAGATGGGATTATATTTGGTTTTTATTAAGTTACCTAATAATTCTGCATAGTAATAGTTACCTGCACAAACAGATATCCTCCTAAGATAGCCAAATCTAAAAAAACCCACTCCAACTTCCAAAAATATTAAGCTTGGATATTTATGAGTCTTTTGGGTTGATTGCGAACATAGCTGTTGATCAATAATAAAAATAATCCTCTAAAATACAACTTGCCTAATAATTCTGCACACAGTGTATTTGGACAGAGACAACATTTTTCTAATTTTGGTTCTAGACATTACCACAATGAATTTTAAACAAAACAATTCAGATGCAGTTGAAGTTCAGACTTTCAGCTTTCATTTGAGGGTATCCACATTAAAATTGGATGAAGGGTTTAGGAGTTTCAGCTCCTTAACATGTGCCACCCTGTTTTTAAAGGGACCAAAAGTAATTGGACAGATTCAATAATTGTAAATAAAATGTTCATTTCTAGTACTTGGTTGAAAACCCTTTGTTCGCAATGACTGCCTGAAGTCTTGAACTCATGGACATCACCAGATGCTGTGTTTCCTCCTTTTTGATGCTCTGCCAGGCCTTCACTGTGGTGGTTTTCAGTTGCTGTTTGTTTGTGGGCCTTTCTGTCTTAAGTTTAGTCTTTAACAAGTGAAATGCATACTAAATTGCGTTGAGATCAGTTGACTGACTTGGCCATTCAAGAATATTCCACTTCTTTGCTTTAATAAACTCCTGGGTTGCTTTGGCTTTATGTTTTGGGTCATTGTCCATCTGTAGTATGAAACAACGACCAATCAGTTTGGCTGCATTTGGCTGGATGTGAGCACACAGTATGGCTCTGAATACATCAGAATTCATTCAGCTGCTTCTGTCCTGTGTTACATCATCAATAAACACTAGTGACCCAGTGCCACTGGCAGCCATGCATGCTCAAGCCATCACACTGCCACCGCTGTGTTTTACAGATGATGTGGTATGCTTTGGATCATGAGCTGTACCACGCCTTCGCCATACTTTTCTCTTTCCATCATTATGGTAGAGGTTGATCTTGGTTTCATCTGTCCAAAGAACGTTCTTCCAGAACTGTGCTGGCTTTTTTAGATGTTTTTTAGCAAAGTCCAGTCTATGCTTTTAATTCTTGATGCTTATGAGTGGCTTGCACCGTGCAGTGAACCCTCTGTGTTTATTTTCATGCATTTTAACATTTTACAATCTTATCTGGCCTTGTGCTGTGTGACACATGCATACAGTGCTGAAAAGACATGGAAACAGCATGGGGAAGACCCCTGGAAGCATCTCTGACACCCATGACACTGCCTAAAAGTGTGCCCATCAGAAGTGATCCTTTCCACATCAGAAGATGCAGACTTGCAACTATCCCTGTGCTAGTCGTTGTCCCAGGGCAGTTTTCAATTGTACCTCCCCCATTCCTTGCAATGCAAGCACAAGTATGCAGCCTGCCACCCACCCACCCCCAGGCTGCAATAACATACTGCTAGCTTGCTTGCACTTGAAATGGGGCCTTTTAGTTTTGAGGAGGCCGAAGCTGGCCACTACCTCATGGCTGCTTCAGCAGCGAGGTATCCATAATCAGTCCCCAGCCGCCCCGCGGCCGGGTGTCCACACACGGTCCCCAGCCGCATTGGGGCGGCCGGGTGTCCATAAACGGTCCCCATCCACCCCTATTTCTCCTTGAAACTTCCCCCACACTTTTCTTAGCCTGGCCTGCTTTAGGGCAGCATTGGACGAGCCCACCAGAGAGCCAGACTCCTCCGGTGGGCACTGGCTTCTCCATCAGGGGAATTGAGAGTGCCAAGGTGAGGAGCATGATGATGATGATAGAAGTTAGCATCTGCTTTGTTTTCTTGGAATGCAAGCCTGAGTGTGCAACCTGCTACCCACCCCCAGGCTGCAATACCATACTGCTAGCTTGTACTTGAAATGGGGCCTTTTAATTTCTAGAAGGCCGAAGCTGGCCACTACCTCCTGGCTGCTTCAGCAGCGAGGTATCCATACTCAGTCCCCAGCCGCCCGGTGGCCGGGTGTCCATGCTCGGTCCCCAGCCGCCCCGCGGCTGGGTGTCCACTGTCCGCGGCCGGGGTTATCAGCAGAGTCTTTAAAAAAATTCCAGACTCTGGAAGACCTACCGGTTGTACTGGCAACATCCCTCGTGTTGGTGTTACGGGGAACTGTTGCCCGCCTTCTGTGTGCGGCCACCTCACTGCTTCTTCCTGTCTGTTGGGGTACTCTGCCCCCCCCCGGTGTGCTGCTGGCCTCGTTCTGCGTGTCCTCCTGCCACGTTGGGTCAGTTACTAGATCATCCACCACCTCCTCCTCTTCCACTTTTGCACCATGAACCTCCTCCTCACTTCGTGGCAATTGTGTCTCGTCATCGTCCACCTCTTGTGACAAATTGCCAGCATCGACTGCCTGTGGCCGTGGCTGTTCAAATATTTGGCCATCGCTACATGGGATCTCCTCTTCCACCACTTCAAGCGGAGCAGGCTAGGGGCACAAATATGGAAATTTACCAGTGAACAGCTCTTCAGAATGTCCAAGTGTGGGATCAGTTGCTGTCAGACAACACTCGGGAGGAAGGAGCATCAGGGTGAGGAGGAGTATGCAGTCGAGACTCAAGGCTACTAAAACTTGACCGTGTGGAAGACAGACCGGAGGTGGTGGTGCCCAGGTAACTGGAAGTATTATCTGCTATCCAATTAATAACCTATTCACACTGATCAGTTGGCAATACTGGTGTTGTTGTGTGCTTCCCTAGTAATTTGGTCAAGAAGTGGGAGTGAGAAGATGTGGCTGTTGGTTGTGGCACATTTTCACCTTGGCCACGGCCCCATCCTCTACACGCACCATCACCAGAACGTCCATTTCCACGTCCCTTGCCACGCACCTTGCCCAGTGTAAATGTAGTAAAATAGCTTACACTCACACTATCAATGGAAAAAGGGTAATAAAAAGGAGATTAGAACCGTGGAAGAGGAAAACCACAGTACTATTTGTCTGGCCTACACCAGATCTTTCAAACGGATATATTTGTGACTGAACAGGGAGACACTATTACTGTTTTTATTTACGTAAAACTGGCCAAAAGCTGGATAATACAGAGATTTGAACCGTGGAACTGCAAAACCACAGTTCTAATTTACAGGCGTATACCAGACTTTTTTAAATAGATATATTTGGTGATGAACAGTCAGCGACACACTCAAACTGTTTTTTTTATGTAAAAAAGACCCAATAGTGGATAATACAGAGATTTGACCGGTGGAACTGCAAAACCACAGTTATAGTTATGTGGCGTACACCAGAATTTTTCAAATAGATATATTTGTGTCTGAACAGTCAGGAAGACACTATTACAGTTTTTTTTACGGCAAAAAATGCCAAAAGCAGGATAATACAGAGTTTTGACCCGTGGAATTGCAAAACCACAGTTCTATTTTTCTGGCCTACAACAGACTCTTTTAAACAGATATATTGGTGTCTGACCAGTCAGGGAGACACTATTACATTTTTTTTTTACGGCAAAAAATGCCAAAAGCAGGATGATACAGAGATTTGACCTGTGGAACTGCAAAACCACAGTTCTATTTTTCTGGCCTACACCAGACTTTTTTAAACAGATATATTGGTGTCTGACCAATCAGGGAGACACTATTACATTTTTTTTTTACGGCAA
This sequence comes from Phyllobates terribilis, assembly GCF_046119375.1. Taxonomy (NCBI): domain Eukaryota; kingdom Metazoa; phylum Chordata; class Amphibia; order Anura; family Dendrobatidae; genus Phyllobates; species Phyllobates terribilis. The sequence goes on along the minus strand of NW_027362761.1, from coordinate 1,204,974,582 downwards.
AAAATGCCAAAAGCAGGATCATACAGAGATTTGACCTGTGGAACTGCAAAACTACAGTTCTATTTTTCTGGCCTACAGCAGACTCTTTTACACAGATATATTGGTGTCTGACCAGTCAGGGAGACACTATTACTGTTTTTTTACGGCAAAAATGCAAAAAGCAGGATAATACAGAGATTTTACCCGTGGAACTGCAAAACCACTTTTATAGTTATGTGGCTTATGCCAGACACTTTTAATCAGATATATTGGTGTCTGACCAGTCAGGGAGACACTATTACAGTTTTTTTTTACGGCAAAAAATGCCAAAAGCAGAATAATACAGAGATTTGACCCGTGGAACTGCAAAACCACAGTTAAAGTTATGTGGCGTACACCAGAATCTTTTAAACAGATATATTGGCGTCTGACCAGTCAGGGAGACACTATTACAGTTTTTTTTTAAGGCAAAAAATGCCCAAAACAGGATAATACAGAAATTTGACCAGTGGAACTGCAAAACCACAGTTCTATTTTTCTGGCCTACACCAGACTCTTTAAAACAGATATATTGGTGCCTGAATATTCAAAGAGACACTATTACTAATTTTTTTTACGGCAAAAAATTCAAAAAGCAGATTAATGCAAAGATTTAACCTGTGGAACTGTAAAACCACAGTTCTAGTTATGTGGCCTACACCAGACTGTTTTAAACAGATATATTGGTGTCTGACCAGTCAGGGAGACAATATTACAGTTTTTTTTTTACGGCAAAAAATGCCAAAAACAGGATAATACAGAGATTTGACCCATGGAACTGCAATACCACAGTTCTATTTTTCTGGCCTTAACCAGAATCTTTTAAACAGATATATTGGAGTCTGAACAGTCACAGACACACTCAATTTTTTTTTGGGGGGGGGGAATACCAAAAGGTTAATAAGATGCGTATTTGGACAGTCGACTAGAGAAAAAAAAAATACAGGATTTAGATTAAAAAAAAAAATTTTTCCAGGCCTCTGAGACAGGGGTGATAAGTCTAGCAATTTGACCAACAGGAGCACACAGGACTGTAATGCAGAGTTTGCTGGTATAACCACTGCGTCTCCTATACAGCCTGCCTGCTTATATCTGGGATGGATATTAGTCCTGAGAAGGACTGTTTGTTTGGTTTTGCAGGCTTTAGAGACCCTACACTACCTATTTTGCACTATATATCTCTCCCTTACTCAGCAGCACTGACCCTACACTGGCTGATCTGGAGCGACTGTGCCCAAGATGGCGGTGCCCGGTTTTAAATACTCAAAGTGATGCTGTGCGGCCAGCCAATCACTGTAATGCCCACAAACAACATGGCTGCGGCATTACAGTGACTGGCTGGCAATCCCTGCATGTTAATTGGCTCTGTAAAGTGCGCCAAACGTGCAGGGCAGAGACCCGAGCTCCCGCCCGAGTAACCGGGATATGCTCGCTGCTCGCCGAACATCCCGAGCAGCGTGATGCTCTGGCGAGTAACGAGCAGTGTCGAACATGCTCGCTCAACACTAGTCATTATCAGTGCTCTCTCCAAAGTTTTAGAGGGTCATTATGCATCACTCTTTCCAATGCTTTAGAGAGTCCTTATGCATCACTCTCTCCAAAGCTTTAGACGGTCATTATGCGTCACTCTGTCCAAAACTTTAGACGGTCATTATGCAACACTCTCTCCAAAGCTTAAGAGGGTCATAATGCGTCACTCTCTCAAAATCTTTAGAGGGTCATTATTAGTGATGAGCGAATGTGCTCACCACTACTCGGTACATGCCCGACCGTCACTGTGTTCAACATGCTCGGCACTCGGCAAGTACTTCCAGCGTTGCTCATTGGGAGCTCTGGTTGCCGCTCTGCATGTTTGACACTCTTTAGAGAGTGAATGAACATGCAGGGATTGCTTGTCACGCACTGTAATGCCATAGCCATGTTGGTTGTGGGCATTGCTGTGATTGGCTGGCCGCACAGCGTCATCAGGTCTATATAAGACCTGGCGCCGCTATGCGCATCACAGTCTACGCCGGAAACAGGCAGAGAAGGGAGAGATGATGATGAGTCAGGGAGAGATTTGCTTGTTTGTAGTTAATATAGGTATTCCACAACACATATATATATATATATATATATATCCATCTGAACTAACAGTCCATCTGAGGACTAATCCAACTGCATATTTTCAGTGCTGAAGGTGATAGCAGGAGCTAGGCAGGCAGGGTATGTTATGTGACAGACTACAATGTATGATACAGCACACAAGGGTCCATTGCATGCTCAACTTCTGACTGATCCTGCTGTGACAAATATTTGTAGACATAGCCTCAGGTATCAGGGGCCAGGGCTATTTTTTTTTTTTTATCTTAAAAATAGTCTCGGTGAAATGGTGGATGAGGATGAGGAAAAAGCCAATATGCTAAATTATTTTTTTTCAACAATATTTAAACGAGAAAATCGCATGACAGAAAACATGATTGGTGATAACAAAAATCCTCCATTAAATGTCACTTGCTTAACCCAGCAGGAAGTACGGCGGCGTCTAAAAATCACTAAAGTTGACAAATCACCAGGCCCGCATGGGATACACCCGCGAGTACTGCAGGAATTAAGTAATGTCATAGGTAGACAATTATTTTTAATCTTTAAAGATTCCATAATAACAGGGTCTGTACCACAGGACTGGCGTATAACAAATGTGGTGCCAATATTCAAAAAGGGGACAAAAACTGAACTTGGAAATTATAGGCCAGTAAGCTTAACCTCTACTGTGGGTAAAATCCTGGAGGGTTTCCTAAGAGATGCTATAATAGAGTATCTGAAGAAGAATAACCTCATGACCCAATATCAACATGGGTTTACGAGGGACCGTTCCTGTCAGATAATCTGATCAGCTTTTATGAGGAGGCAAGTTCTGGACTGGACCAAGGAAATGCAGTGGATGTTGTGACTTTTCAAAAGCTTTTGATACAGTTCCACACAAAAGTTTGATACATAAAATGAGAACAATGGGGATAGGGGAAAATATATGTATGTGTGTTAAGAATTGGCTCAGTGATAGGAAACAAAGGGTGGTTATTAATAGAGATGAGCGTTGTTCTACTCGAACTGTTCGCCAATCTCAAATTCGAGCTGTTTTGGGCGGTGTTCGAGCCGTTCGGCGAACACGAACAATTTGAGAAAAATTCGGCTGTTCGAGGTTATGTTCGATAACTGTTCGTGCACCAAAATCATAACTGGATTTTTTCTCAGTAATGATGAAAATTAATGTTAATACGCAGTTTGAGTGTACAGCGGGGTGGGGGGAGGGGCAGGGGATGGATCTCTGCAGGAACAATGAAGATCTCCATTTTTTTTTCTCTTTCCCGCATTTACAGTGGGGAGGTGCAATCTGTCAGCCTATCAGCAGCGCACACACGGAGCGAAGTGCTTTTTTTCACACAAGCAAGGGCATGTGTTATTGGCAGTGTATGTCACATGTCCTTGCCCTATAAGACCAAGCCATTTTCCCCGTCGCCACCATTTTCTCACTGCTGCAGCTGCGTGTTAGACGGCACCGCTGTGGCTGTGTGCGCTATACCTTGTTAATTTCAAGCCAATTTTCGCACAAATATACAGATAGCTTGGGAGTAGGGAATAGTTGTGATTGCAGTCCTTTTAAGGACTAGGTTACAGCATTTCCTACGACTTTTATCAGGCAGGTCTGTGCTCTTAAATAGATAGGTTGTGGGAGTAAAGACTAATTGTAATTGGAGTCCTTTTCAGGACTAGGTTACATCAGTTCCTATCAGTTTTTGCCAGGCAGGTCTGTGCCAGTGCTGTGCAAGTTTTTTTCACAGCATTTGGCTGAATCTAGCAAAGCTAATCCTTTTTGGCCTATTGCAGAGTGTGTTAGTCAGTGGAGTAGCCTATCTGTGTTGCAAGATATACCACCTGTGTATAGAATACCAATTTTTTTACTGCACCTAGTGAAGTAAAATCTTTTGGGCATAGCATCATTCTATTAGTCCATCTATACTGACCTCCATCAGGTTGCAAACTGAATCTAATTTTTTTCTGCATCTACCTCTGAAAAAATATTTGGCCTTCTAGCAGTGTGTGGGACTTGTTCTATTAGTCCACCTATACTGACCTCCATCAGGTTGCAAACTGAATATATTTTTTTCTGCATCTACCTCTGAAAAAATATTGGGCTTCTAGCTGTGTGTGGGTCTTGTTCTATTAATCCATCTATACTGACCTCCATCAGGTTGCAAACTGAATCTAATTTTTTTCTGCATCTAGCTCTGAAAAAATATTTGTCCTTCTAGTAGTGTGTCGGACTTTCTCTATTAGTCCATCTATACTGACCTCCATCAGATTGCAAACTAAAAATAATTTTTATCTGCATCTACAATACCTCTGAAAAAATATTTGGGCTTCTAGCTGTGTGTGGGACTTGTTGTATTAGTCCATCTATACTGACCTCCATCAGGTTGCAAACTGAATATATTTTTTTCTGCATCTACCTCTGAAAAAATATTGGGCTTCTAGCTGTGTGTGGGACTTGTTGTATTAGTCCATCTATACTGACCTCCATCAGGTTGCAAACTGAATATATTTTTTTCTGCATCTACCTCTGAAAAAATATTGGGCTTCTAGCTGTGTGTGGGTCTTGTTCTATTAATCCATCTATACAGACCTCCATCAGGTTGCAAACTGAATATAATTTTTTTCTGCATCTAGCTCTGAAAAAATATTTGGCCTTCTAGCAGTGTGTGGGACTTGTTCTATTAGTCCACCTATACTGACCTCCATCAGGTTGCAAATTCAAAATAATTTTTTGCATGCATCTAGCTCTGAAAAAATATTTGGCCTTCTAGCAGTGTGTGGGACTTTCTCTGTTAGTCCATCTATACTGACCTCCATCAGGTTGCAAACTGAATCTAATTTTTTTCTGCATCTAGCTCTGAAAAAATATTTGGCCTTCTAGCAGTGTGTCGGACTTTCTCTATTAGTCCATCTATACTGACCTCCATCAGGTTGCAAATTAAAAATAATTTTTATCTGCATCTACAGTACCTCTGAAAAAATATTTGGGCTTCTAGCTGTGTGTGGGACTTGTTGTATTAGTCCATCTATACTGACCTCCATCAGGTTGCAAACTGAATATATTTTTTTCTGCATCTACCTCTGAAAAAATATTGGGCTTCTAGCTGTGTGTGGGTCTTGTTCTATTAATCCATCTATACAGACCTCCATCAGGTTGCAAACTGAATATAATTTTTTTCTGCATCTACCTCTGAAAAAATATTGGGCTTCTAGCTGTGTGTGGGACTTGTTGTTTTAGTCCATCTATACTGACCTCCATCAGGTTGCAAACTGAATATATTTTTTTCTGCATCTACCTTTGAAAAAATATTGGGCTTCTAGCTGTGTGTGGGACTTGTTGTATTAGTCCATCTATACTGACCTCCATCAGGTTGCAAACTGAATATATTTTTTTCTGCATCTACCTCTGAAATAATATTGGGCTTCTAGCTGTGTGTGGGACTTGTTGTATTAGTCCAACTATACTGACCTCCATTAGGTTGCAAATTGAATATAATTTTTTTCTGCATCTAACCCAGCCAATAGTTTTGGCCTAATACCACAGTTTGGCCACTCAGCTCTGCTCGGTTACCATCCATTGTTTTTTTGTGCAAACAACTCCAGAGTTGTGAATTAGTTAACCACGAAAATGAGTGGAAAAAGGCCTGCTGCTGGTGGAAAGGGGAATAGGCGTGTTGGGAAGGGGAAAAAAGTTTGTGTCCGTGGGGTAGGTGTTAAAGCAACAGTATCATCTGCAGAAGAAAGACCATCTTCCAGCCAAACTAAAATGTCTACTTCTTTTAGCGGACAATGTGATAAGATCCCTTTCTTACGGCCACGCCAATCGCTACAAATTCCAGATGAGGCACAAAAACAGCAGGTGCTTCAACGGATATCAAGTGCTCCTTTAAGTGGGCTCTCCTCCACATCAACTTCAACATCACAAATACTCCAGTCCTCAAAGGTGTCACCCAAATCGCACTTGCTTCCTCACAGCTCCCAAATCTCCAGCTGCCCGTCTGAGTATGAGGTAGAACAGATGGTTGAGTCTGCAGAGCTGTTTACTCATACTATAGCCTGGGAATCAGAGGTCGACTCCAGCGCTTCTGTGAATCCAGACGAGGAAATGATCTGCACTGATGCCCAGAATCTTTATGAGTCGGATCCAGGACCAGACGCAGAAGGTTCTGACCATAATGTAGACCCTCATTCCCAAACTGTAACTCCTGTTGGTGGAGACAATGAGGAAGACGATGATAAGACTCAAATACCTGATTGGAGCGACAACTTTAGTTTTTTGTCAGGGCAGGAACAGGTTGGCTCTGAGGACGACGGGTGTGATAACACACAGGGTGATGATGATGAGGTTGGAGATCCCACTTACTGTCAACCCACAGTTAGCCAAGAGATGAGGTCAGCAGAGGAGGTGGAGGAAGATGCTAGTGACGACGAGGTCAGGTTGCGCCTTCCTGGACAGAGACGTAGTACTGGAAGCACGTCAACAACTGCATCCTCAAACACAACTCTGCCTCTCACCACAAGTCGTGGTGGCTCTTCAGGTCGCATGGGTGCTAAGCCTTGCATAGCCTGGGCATTTTTTCAGATCGATAAATATGACCCAACTCGTGTTATCTGTAACATTTATCAGCAAAAGCTAAGTAGAGGCCAAAAAATACATAGTTTGAGTACTTCATGCATGAACCGGCACATGGACATGAAGCATAAGTTGCAGTGGGAAGCTCAGTGTGCTACAATGCAGCCTAGCCGGCCGGGCCAACCACCGTCTGCCATATCTTGTGCATCCGCGGCCTCTTCATCCTCTGTGACTGGGGGGACAGCAGTCACACCTGTTTTGGGGCGCAGACCTGCCACCTCTTTACCCGCAACAGCCAGCATGATTGGCAGGTCATCATTTTCTTTGGAGGTGGTAACACCAGCTGGTGTTGAGCGCTGTCCGACATCGATAGCACCACCTTTGGATCAAGGCAACCTAACATGTCCGCCTGCATCTTCCTCACAGACCGGCAGTTTGCCGGGGACACTCTTATCAACCCCGTCTAAGCACAATAGCCAGCCCTCGGTCCCTCAGATGTGGACAAGTAAAAGAACATTTCCTCCTAGCCATGAGAAAGCTAAGAGGTTGAATTTCACCATCTGCAAGCTCTTGGCTACAGAAATGTTGCCTTTACGCCTGGTGGACACAGAGGATTTTCGAGACCTTATGTCCATCGCAGTGCCCCAGTACCAGATGCCCAGTCGGCACTACTTCTCAAAGAAAGGTGTACCTGCGCTCCACCAGCATGTCGCACACAACATCACCGCTTCTTTGAGAAACTCTGTGTGTGACAGGGTGCATTTCACCACAGACACTTGGACGAGTAGGCATGGACAGGGGCGTTACATGTCGCTGACTGGGCACTGGGTAACTATGGTGACAGCAGGACAAGGGGCTGCTGTCCAAGTCTTGCCGTCCCCACGAGTTGTGCGTCAATCCTCTTTATGTCAAAGTTCCTCCACTGCTTCTGCCTCCTCAACCTCCTCTCAGTCTTCCACCTGCACCCAAAGCCTGTCTGGTCATGCCACAAGCTTTCTAACTGCGCAGAAGGGATCCTGCACACCTCCTTACTATGCTGGCAGTAGGGCTCAACGTCATCAGGCGGTTTTTACTTTGAAATGTTTGGGAAATGTGAGTCACACAGCTGAGGAGTTGTGGTCAGCTCTGGAGAACCAATTTCATGAATGGCTGTCTCCACTGGACCTGAAACCAGGGAAGGCCGTGTGCGACAATGCTGCAAACGTGGGTGCGGCCCTTCGCCGGGGCAATGTCACACACGTGCCTTGTATGGCTCATGTGTTGAACCTGGTTGTCCAGCAATTTTTAGCCCACTATCCCAGACTAGATGGCCTTCTGCAGAGGGCACGGTCGCTGTGTGCTCACTTCCGCCGTTCGCATCCCGCAGCTCAGCGACTTACATCTCTACAGAAGTCGTTGGGCCTGCCACTTCACCGGCTAAAATGCGATGTGCCTACCCGGTGGAATTCAACTCTGCACATGTTGCAGCGACTGTGGCAGCACCGACAAGCCCTGGTGCAATACGTTCTGACGTATAGCCTGGGCCAACGAGATCCAGAGGTGGGGCAAATCACGCTGGAGGAGTGGTCTCAGATCAGGGACCTATGCACCCTTCTGCACAGATTTGAAATGGCGACGAAGATGTTTAGTGCTGATGATGCCATTATCAGCATGACTATTCCGGTGATTTACATGCTGGAGCACATGTTAAACAGAATTCGGAGTCAGGTGGTGGCACAAGAGGAGGTGGAGGAAGTAGAGGAGGAGGAGTTGTATGCGGAAGGGCTAACATCTGCAAGGTCCAGACGGTCGGCAGCACCAAGGCGGCAGGCATGTGAGGGTGGGGGAGATGGTTTTACCAGGGCGCATGGTAGCAGCCAAACTAGTGAGGAAGGTGCAGGAGCCCAGGAAGAAGTGGAGGACGAACTGATGGAAGACTCATCAGATGAGGGAGACCTTGATCACATTTCTGTTGTGCGAGGTTGGGGGGAGAGGACAGAGGAAGGAAGCATGATTGTTACCTCGCCACCAACACAACAGGGACTTGGTGCTCCTGGATGCGCAACACACATGAGTGCCTTCTTGCTGCACTACCTGCAACATAACCCTCGAATTGTGAGAATTAGAAATAATCCTGACTACTGGGTTGCCACACTGTTAGATCCCCGGTACAAAAGTAAATTTGCCGAAATTATTCCTGCCATAGAAAGGGATGCACGCATGCAGGAGTATCAGCAGAGACTGTTGCAGAATCTTACATGTGCTTTTCCACAAAACACCAGTGGTGCACGTATTGAATCTCACAGTTCCAACTTGCCAACCGTGGGACCGTCAAGTGTTCAGCACTCAAACCGTAACAGAACCACAGTATCTGCTGGTAACATCAATTTTGCGGAATCATTTCACCACTTTTTTAGCCCATCCTTTGCAAGGCCACAGGAGACAAGAAGTCTGACACATAGTCAACGCCTAGAGACGATGGTACAGGAGTATCTCCAAGTAAACATTGAAGCCACGACTGTGTCACTGGACCCTTGCTCTTTTTGGGCTTCCAATCTGGATAAATGGCCGGAGCTAGCCACTTACGCCTTGGAGATCTTGTCATGCCCCGCAGCCAGCGTTATGTCTGAACGTGTGTTCAGCGCTGCTGGTGGTGTGCTGACAGATAAGCACACGCTGCTCTCCACTGATAATGTAGACAGACTCACGTTCATAAAGATGAACAAATCATGGATCCGAAACGACTGTGTCATCCTGGGGAGAGTAAAAGCTTAATGATTGGTTAAAATCACCTCACCAACCGTTTTAAGCTTTCAAATTACTAATCATGTTTATCTGTATCTTGACTGGAAAATAATTTGGGCTTTGTAGCAGTGTGCAGCACTGATCCTATTAGGCCATCTATAATAAGCTCCACCAGATTTAAAATTAAAAATAATTTTTAGCTGCATCTAGCCCGGAAAATAATTTTGGGGCTCCGAGATGCGCAAGACACATAAGTGCCTTCTTGCTGCACTACCTGCAGCATGACCCTCATATTGTCAGAATTCGAAGTAATCATGACTACTGGGTTGCCACACTCTTAGATCCCCCAAACTTTTCGATCAACCTTTTCATTTTAATAAAGACCAAAAAAATGGTCATTTTTGAAATTATAAGCATTAGCAGGTTGTTAGAAACTGAAATCAAACAGTTTTCAACTCAAAACTTTATTCTAGGTGATGTTACATTTTCACATAGGACCCCTTGTTCGAAAGGAGCTTCTGAACTCTCGTCCATTGAATTTGTCAGGTTTTGGATGGTTTCTGCTTCAATTGTTTTGCATGAGGACAGAATACCCTCCCAGAGCTGTTGCTTAGATGTGAACTGCCTCCCGCCATCATAGACACTCCTTTTAATGATGCTCCAAAGGTTCTGAATGGGGTAGAGGTCAGGGGAGCATGGGGGTCACACCATAAGTTTGTCCCCTTTTATGCCCATATCAGCCAGAGATGCAGATGTTTTATGTGCAGCATGAGATGGTGCATTATCATGCAGAAAAATGATCTTGCTGTGAAATACACGGTTCTTCTTCTTGAACCATGGCAGGAAGTGCTGTTTGAGAAAATCCACTTACATTATGGAGTTCATCTTTAGCGCCTTCAGGGATCCTAAAGGGGCCGACAATCTCTCTCCCCATGATTCCAGCCCAAAACATTACTCCACCTCCTCCTTGTTGGCGCTGTAGCCGTGTTTGCGTTGGGTGTCCATCAACCAGCCATCCTCCACTCCATCCATCTGGACCATCGAGCACTGCACGGCACTCATCCGTGAACAAAACAGTTTTGAAATCAGTCTTCATGTAATGTTTGGCCCACTGGAGCCATTTCTGCTTGTGTGAAGTGGATAGAGGAGGTCGACAGGATGGCGTATGCACAGCTGCAAACCTCTGAAGGACCCTGCATCTTGTTGTTCGGGGGACGTTGGAGGCACAAGCAGCTTCAAAAACTTGTCTGCTGCTATGACAAGGCTTTTTTGCCGCTGCTCTTTCAACCTGACGTAATTGCCTGTAGGAAAGAGTCCTCAATTTGCCCTTATCAGCACGCACACGTGTGTACTGTGAATCAGCTACATACTTCTTGATTGCCAAGACACTTCATCCTGATCATCGCACAATGTTGATTGTAGTCATGCCTTGACCTAAACACTCCACAATTTGTTGCTTCTCAGCAGCCGACACATCCTTTTTCTTTCCCATTTTGGCAGAAAATGTAGGCTGCTTAATAATGTGAGAGAGCCTTCTTAAGTAGTCTTGCCTTTCATTGGACACACCTGCCAAACTAATTAGCACAGGTGTCTGCAATTGCTTACAGTGATATAAAGAGCCCTGACACACATCACCATCAATGAGTTTAACTGACAAACAAACAAATTCTTCCCTTATCACTCCTAAACACTTTTTGCATAATAATTTCCAACGCAGTGTACATGTGCTTTTCCACAAAACACCAGTGGTTCACGTAGTGAATCTTACAGTTCTAACTTGCCAACCGTGGTCTGTATGGAATTGTTCAATAAAGGGCCCAAAATTAAGATAACATAGATGGGAGAGGTCTCTATGAATAGGAATTCCTAAGTATTTGATACCCTGTGAGGGCCAGGCAAAGGGAAAGTTGGACTGGATGGAATCCTATATGGATTTGGGGAGGGAGACATCGAGGGCCTCAGACTTCGCTGCATTGATTTTAAAATTTTACCATGTAACAAACTGATCTATTTCAGCCATAACAGCAGGGATGGATATATGTGATTGAGTGATATATAATAGGACATCATCAGCAAATAGAGAGCACTTGTACTCGGTGCCTCCCACCTCAATCCACCTAATATTGGGGTTATGGCGAATTGATGAGAGCAGGTGCTCCGTCACTAGGATGTATAAGAGAGGGGACAGAGGACATCCCTGCCTTGTCCCATTGGTGATTGTGAAAGGTGATGAAAATGTTCTGACGCACCCCCTGGGCCTTGGGACACCCGGAGCCGGACCCTTTTTGGTGGATGCTGGTGGTTGTAGTCTTCGTGGCGGCGACCCGGTTCCGTGGCTCAGGGCGGTCAAACCAGTGGCGGAACTATTTATGTGGTTTTGATGTTTAAATGTCCGACTACGCCACCCGTGGATTGCGGTCAGAGTGAACCGCCGCTACAGGGCAGACCGCTGAGGCTGGTGTTGTGGGTGCAGCAGAGCGTAGCATAACTCCCCACGGGAGGAGTATAGCCTCAGGGCAGTGTATGCGGAGGATGGGGGTGATGGTGCAGGGCAGCAGCAGTAACGACACGGAGTCAGTGATGCAGTCCAGGGCCTTTACTCACAGTTCTTATTATCCAGACCACGTCTGCAGGTAACGGCTGCCCACGTCGTACTGTGCTCACCAGGTGAGGGGCTCAGACAACTCCCAGATAACTTTGGAGCACTTCACAGGACCCCCGTTGTGTGTCCTTTGTCTGGCCTTTCTTACCAACACTTCTGTCCGGCTGCCTCGGGCCTCCTCTTGGTAAACTTGGCGCCAGTTTCCCTGACCCTATGTGGTGCCTTCCTAGCGGGTGTAGCGAGGGGCTGCGACACATAAAATGTCAGAGCCTCCGGTTTCTAGCTGAGGGTCGTTTCCTGCCTCCACTAGTTCGGGGACCGGTCTCCCCCTTTGGCCTGACCCCTCCACGCAGGTGGATTCGGGCGTGCGGTGGCGACTCGCCCGTCCGCACCCCTGGGATCCCTTCATTCCTCGTTCCTGGAGCCTTCTCCGCTCCTCTTCCTTCCTTCTCCCTCTTCCAGGCCTGGGCCTCTGTTACTAGGCCCGCCTCCGGAGCAGAGCTCATGCAGAGCCCCTGCTCCCTGCCACTTCTGCGCAGACTTCTCTGCACTGAACTAAGATGGTGCCCACCTTTTATACTCCCTTATCAATGCACCCAGGAACTGCTTCCTCCCTGCTCCTGCACTACAGGGTTCCCCTTCCTCAGTGTTCCCTCCCCCCACTCCAGCCAGGGACAGGGACTGTCGTGCCCATCTCAGGGGCATATTGGTCGCCCTGCCCCACGGCAATGTGGTGTAATGCATGCAGGTGTCGGGTCCTGATCCACACTCCATCCTTACCTGAGAGTGAGATATCACACCTCTGGGTGAGGTGCAATACGTCTGTAGCAACCGAGCCCTCAGGGTGCTACAGTTCCATTTATCTTCAGCCTAGGTGACATATTGCGATACAGGGCCGTGATTTTGGCTATAAAAGGGTCCCCTAGACCCCTACCCCTAGCTTTTTAAGAGAATCATATATGGCGTGCCAGGAGACTCTATGGAATGCTTTTTCAGCATCCAACGAGAGTATCTAATTACAAATTTTTAACTGCATCTAGCCCAGGAAATACTTTGTGCCTAGTAGCAGTGTCTGCTAGTCAGCGGATTATCCCGGCTGTTAAGCAAGCTACACCACCTGTAGTTTAGACACTTAATTTTTTCAAAGGAAATGCTTCGGGACCATGGGATACTTAGTGAAGAGTAGTGCTGAGCCACCCCCGTAGTGTTCGGGTTCGGTTCGGTTCGTCGAACACCGGGATGTTCGAGGAACTGTTCGTCGAACTGTTCGTCGAACACCTTAGAACACCGTCGAACACCGTTAAAACCAATGGCAGGCAAACAAAAACACATAGAAACACATAGAAAACACCTTCAAAGGTGTCCAAAAGCTGACAAACTGCTCAGAAGACGCTTTCTTTAAAAAAGCCGGCCGGCAATTCAGCAGCGGCATACACCGGTACCCGACAATTTAGACAAGAAGGAATAGAGCCTCACACATAGATTAGATAGATAGAAACATGTCAGTCACATATATATGAAGTACAGTGACAGTGTTGCTTACTGTACTTGTCATTTAGTGTAAAGGATTTATTAAAAAATATAATAGTGTTTTCATGCACTGTCTCTTTAAAAAAGCCGGCCGGCAATTCAGCATCTGTACCCGACAATTTATAACAGACAGAATAGAGCTTCACACATAGATTAGATAGATAGAAACATGTCAGTCACATGTATATGAAGAACAGTGATAGTGTTGGTTACTGTACTTGTCATTTAGTATTAAAATAAAGGATTTATTATTAAAAAAATTGGCGTGGGGTTCCCCTTAATTTTAGTCTCTAGCGGAGGTTAAGCAGACGGCTGGGGCAGATGTTTGAAGCCTGGGAAGGGGGTAATACCCACGGAGCTTCCCAGGCTACTAATATCAGCCCCCAGCTGAATACATAGCCTTTACTAGCTATTAAAATGGGGGACCCCCCCCAAAAAAATGACGTGGGGTCCCCCCTAATTTAATAGCTAGCAAAGGCTAGGCAGACAGCTGGGGGCTGATATTAATAGCCCAGGAAGGGAGCCATGAATATTGGCCCCCTCCCAGGCTAGAAACACCAGCCGTCAGCCGCCCCAGAAATGGAGCATTCATAGGATGCGCCAATTCTGGCACTTAGCCTCGCTCTTCCACGCTGCCCTGTAGCGGTGGCAGGGGGTAATAGGGCTGGGGTTGATGTCAGCTTATAATGCCAGCTGACATCAAGCCCAGGTTAGTAATGGAGAGGCGTCTATAAGACACCCCCATTACTAACCCCATAGTCAAAGTTAAAAGAAAACACAAACACCCAGAATAAAGTCCTTTAATTGAAATAAAGACACAATCTTTATTGTTCTAAATTAAACCATACTTACCATCACGCCCATTCCAGCTGAAGCCAACGATCTCCTGCAATAAAAGAAAAATAATAAAGCAACATCATCCTTACCTTTCCATGGTTCCCACGACAGATTCAGCTCTGCTACATCGAGATGACAGGCTGGACCGCAGCAGAACGCTGCCATCCAGCCTGTCATCCCGCAGACACTGAGAAGCGCAGGCATGCTTGCGCTCTGCAGTGTCTGGCTGTGACGGCATAAAGATGAGACGAGTTCATGTCCAATGAACTCGGCGCACCTCATGCACGTCACTGACAGCGTGGGAAAATTCTCACGCTGAAGCGCTGAGTGCAGGAGAATTCTCCCACGCTGTCAGTGACGTGCATAAGGTGAGCTCATGTCCAATGAACTCAGCTCACCTCCTGCACGTCACTGACAGCGTGGGAGAATTCTCCTGCACTCAGCGCTTCAGCGTGAGAATTCTCCCACGCTGAAGCGCTGAGTGCAGGAGAATTTTCCCACGCTGTCAGTGACGTGCATAAGGTGAGCTCATGTCCAATGAACTCAGCTCACCTCCTGCACGTCACTGACAGCGTGGGAGAATTCTCCTGCACTCAGCGCTTCAGTGTGAGAATTCTCCCACGCTGAAGCGCTGAGTGCAGGAGAATTTTCCCACGCTGTCAGTGACGTGCGTGAGGTGAGCCGAGTTCATTGGACCTTAACTCGGCTCATCTGGATGCCCTCACAGAGAGACACTGTGGAGCGCAAGCAAGCCTGCGCTTCTCAGTGTCTGCGGGATGACAGGCTGGATGGCGGCGTTCTGCTGCGGTCCAGCCTGTCATCTCGATGTAGCAGAGCTGAAGCTGTCATGGGAACCATGGAAAGGTAAGGATGATGTTGCTTTATTATTTTTCTTTTATTTCAGGAGATCGTTGGCTTCAGCTGGAATGGGCGTGACGGTAAGTATGGTTTAATTTAGAACAATAAAGAATTGTGTGTTTATTTCAATTAAAGGACTTTTTTCTGGGTGTTGTGTTTTTTTTAAATACTTTACTAGAAATTCATGGTGGTCATGTCTATAATTGGCGTGACCCCATGAATTTTGGGCTTAGGGCCAGCTGATAATGCCAAGCTGGCCCTAACCCCTTTATTACCCAGTGAGCCACCGCATCAGGGCCCTGGATGAGTTGGGTACAGCGCCAGAAGATGGCGCTTCTATGAACGCGCCATTTTCCGGGGTGGCTGCGGACTGCAATTTGCAGCGGGGGTGGCCCAGAAAGCTTGGGCCTCCCTGCGCTGCGGATTCCAGCCCCCAGCTGCATAGTTGTACCTGGCTGGACACAAAAACAGGGCGAAGCCCCACATCAATTTTCTTTAAATTATTTCATGAAATAATTAAGAAAAAAAGGGCTTCCCTATATTGTTGTGTCCGGCCAGGTACAAATAGGCAGCTGGTGGTTGGGGGCAGCCCGTTCCTGCCTGCTGCACCTGACTGGACACAAATATAGTGCGAAGCCCCACGTCAATTTTTTTTAAATTATTTCATGAATTTCCTGAAATAATTTAAAAAAATTGAAGTGGGGCTTCGCACTATATTTGTGTCCAGCCAGGTACAGCAGGCAGGAATGGGCTGCCCCTAACCACCAGCTGCCTATTTGTACCTGGCCGGACACAACAATATAGGGAAGGCCTTTTTTTCTTAATTATTTCATGAATTTCATGAAATAATTAAAAAAAATTGAAGTGGGGCTTCGCACTATATTTGTGTCCAGCCAGGTACAGCAGGCAGGAACGGGCTGCCCCCAACCACCAGCTGACTATTTGTACCTGGCCGGACACAACAATATAGGGAAGGCCTTTTTTTCTTAATTATTTCATGAATTTCATGAAATAATTGAAAAAAAAATACGTGGGGCTTCGCCCTATTTTTGTGTCCAGCCAGGTACAACTAGGCAGCTGGGGGCTGGAATCTGCAGCGCAGGGAGGCCCAAGCTTTCTGGGCCCCCCCCGCTGCAAATTGCAGTCCGCAGCCACCCCGGAAGATGGCGCGTTCATAGAAGCGACATCTTCTGGCGCTGTACCCAACTCATCCAGGGCCCTGGTGCGGTGGCTCACTGGGTAATAAAGGGGTTAGGGCCAGCTTGGTATTATCAGCTGGCCCCTAGCCCAAAATTCATGGGGTCACGCCAGTATTAGACATGACCGCCATGAATTTCTAGTAAAGTATTTAAAAAAAACACAACACCCAGAATAAAGTCCTTTAATTGAAATAAACACACAATTCTTTATTGTTCTAAATTAAACTATACCTACCATCACGCCCATTCCAGCTGAAGCCAACGATCTCCTGCAATAAAAGAAAAATAATAAACCAACCTCATCCTTACCTTTCCATGGTTCCCACGACAGCTTCAGCTCTGCTACATCGAGATGACAGGCTGGACCGCAGCAGAACGCTGCCATCCAGCCTGTCATGCCGCAGACACTGAGAAGAGCAGGCATGCTTGCGCTCCTCAGTGTCTCGCTGTGACGGCATAAAGATGAGCCGAGTTCATGTCCAATGAACTCAGCTCACCTCATGCACGTCACTGACAGCGTGGAAAAATTCTCACGCTGAAGTGCTGAGTGCAGGAGAATTCTCCCACGCTGTCAGTGACGTGCATGAGGTGAGCTCATGTCCAATGAACTCGGCTCACCTCATGCACGTCACTGACAGCGTGGGAAAATTCTCACGCTGAAGTGCTGAGTGCAGGAGAATTCTCCCACGCTGTCAGTGACGTGCATGAGGTGAGCTCATGTCCAATGAACTCAGCTCACCTCATGCACCTCACTGACAGCGTGGGAAAATTCTCCTGCACTCAGCGCTTCAGCGTGAGAATTCTCCCACGCTGTAAGTGACGTGCATGAGGTGAGCCGAGTTCATTGGACATGACCTCGGCTCATCTTTATGCCGTCACAGAGAGACAATGTGGAGCACAAGCAAGCCTGCTCTTCTCAGTGTCTGCGGGATGACAGGCTGGATGGCGGCGTTCTGCTGCGGTCCAGCCTGTCATCTCGATGTAGCAGAGCTGAAGCTGTCGTGGGAACCATGGAAAGGTAAGGATGAGGTTGCTTTATTATTTTATTTTTATTACAGGAGATCGTTGGCTTCAGCTGGAATGGGCGTGATGGTAAGAATGGTTTAATTTAGAACAATAAAGAATTGTGTCTTTATTTCAATTAAAGGACTTTATTCTGGGTGTTTGTGTTTTTTTAACTTTGACTATGGGGTTAGTAATGGGGGTGTCTTATAGACGCCTCTCCATTACTAACCTGGGCTTGATGTCAGCTGGCATTATAAGCTGACATCAACCCCAGCCCTATTACCCCCTGCCACCGCACCAGGGCAGCGTGGAAGAGCGAGGCTAAGTGCCAGAATTGGCGCATCCTATGAATGCGCCATTTCTGGGGCGGCTGACGGCTGGTGTTTCTAGCCTGGGAGGGGGCCAATATTCATGGCTCCCTTCCTGGGCTATTAATATCAGCCCCCAACTGTCTGCCTAGCCTTTGCTAGCTATTAAATTAGGGGGGACCCCACGTCATTTTTTTTGGGGGGTCCCCCATTTTAATAGCTAGTAAAGGCTATGTATTCAGCTGGGGGCTGATATTAGTAGCCTGGGAAGCTCCGTGGGTATTACCCCCTTCCCAGGCTTCAAACATCTGCCCCAGCTGTCTGCTTAACCTCCGCTAGAGCCTAAAATTAAGGGGAACCCCACGCCAATTTTTTTAATAATAAATCCTTTATTTTAATACTAAATGACAAGTACAGTAACCAACACTATTACTGTACTTCATATATATGTGACTGACATGTTTATATCTATCTAATCTATGTGTGAAGCTCTATTCTTTCGGTTCTAAATTGTCGGGTACCGGTGTATGCCGCTGCTGAATTGCCGGCTTTTCATGTTTCACTGTTGGCACTGTTCCCATCGATTTGGGCAATCACTGTAATGCCACAACCACCATGGCTGTGGCATTACAGTGAGTGGCAGACAATCCCTGCATGATTGGTGCTCTAAATAGCGCCAGACATGCAGGACACGCTTTTGGTGCACGAACAGTTATCGAACATAACCTCGAACAGCCAAATTTTTTGCAAATCGTTCGGGTTCGTCGAACAACTCGAACACCGCCCAAAACAGCTCGAATTTGAGATTGGCGAACAGTTCTAGTCGAACACCGCTCATCTCTAGTGAAGAGCATCAGGAGGCACCCCAAGGCATAGGGGCTGGGACTGGCAGTAGGATGCCTTGCGGTGGACAGCCGAGCTCGATCCTTATAAAAGCTTTTTAACTGCAGCAGCTTTAGTGGACGCTACTGGAGCTTGAATTACCGCGGCTGCTGGCATGAGACTTGCCCTCCAATAGATCCTTGTAAATGGATTTAAAGTGTATTCATTCAAATTAGAGAGACAATTTAAATTAAAAAGCTTAGAGCTGCCTCCACCACAGGGGGGCTCGCTCGACCCACCAGCGGACAGGCACCAGTATTGGGAGAGGGGGGCTGGCCGTCAGGGTTCACCGCGGCTCTGGCACAAACCCGGCGACACGGAGGTGGCACGGGCAGGAGCGGACTGGCCGTGTCGGCTTCTCACTTTTTGGATTTTAGAAGGGCATGACATGCCTATATCTGTGTCTCCCCCTCCTTTTACTCCTCCACCTCTTTTATTTTCGCATGACTATATGTACTTGTCACTTTTCCATGTGTTAGTTATGTCTTCTGAGCAGTTTGTCATCTTTTGGACACCTTTGAAGGTGTTTTCTATGTGTTTCTATGTGTTTTTGTTTGCCTGCCATTGGTTTTAACGGTGTTCGAAGGTGTTCGACGAACAGTTCGACGAACAGTTCGGCGAACACACGGGTGTTCGACGAACCGAACCGAACTCGAACACTATGGGGGTGGCTCAACACTAGTTATTAATGGAAAATACTCAGACTGGGTCTCAGTTAACAGTGTGGCACCACAGGGGTCAGTATTGGGCCCCCTTCTTTTTAACATATTTATTAATGACCTGGTAGGGGGCATACAGAGTAATATTTCAATATTTGCAGATGACACTAAACTCTGCAGGGTAATCAATACAGAGGAGGACAATTTTATATTACAGGAGGATCTATGTAAACTAGAAGCTTGGGCTGATAAATGGCAAATGAGCTTTAATGGGGATAAATGTAAGGTAATGCACTTGGGCAGAGGAAATAAAATGTATAATTATATACTTAATTGTAAAACACTGGGCAAAACTGTAACTGAAAAAGACCTGGGTGTATAGGTGGACGACAAGCTCAGGTTTAGTGGCCAGTGTCAGCCAGCTGCTGCAAAGGCAAATAAAATGATAAGATGCATTAAAAGAGGCATAGATGCTCATGAGGAGAACATAATTTTACCTCTATACAAGTCATTAGTGCCACCACACTTAGAATACTGTGTACAGTTTTGGTCTCCGGTGTATAACAAATACATAGCTGAACTAGAGAGGGTGCAGAGAAGAGCGACCAAGGTAATTAGAGGACTGAGGGGTCTGCAATACCAAGACAGGTTATTACACTTGGGGTTATTTACTGGGGGAAAAAGAAGGCTTAGGGGTTATCTTATTACTATGTACAAGTATACGAGGGGACAGTACAAAGACCTTTCTACTGATCTTTTTACTCTGAGGAAAGAGACGGGGACAAGGGGGCATCTTCTTTGTCTGGAGGAAAGAAGGTTTAATCATAATCACAGATGGGGATTCTTTACTGTAAGAGTAGAGAGACTATGGAACTCTCTCATGATGTTGTAATGAGTGATCACTACTAACATTTAAGAAGGGCATGGATGCCTTTCTTGGAAAGTATAATATTACAGGCTATATATACTAGATTCCTTGATAGGGCGTTGATCCAGGGAACTAGTCTAATTATCGTATGGAGTCGGGAAGGAATTTTTTCCCCAATGTGGAGCTTAGTGTTTGCCACATGTTTTTTTTTGCCTTCCTCTGGATCAACATGTTAGGCTATGGGTTGAACTAGATGGACTTAGTCTTCCTTCAACCTTAAAAACTATGTTACTATGTTACTATGTTAATCAATGTTATTTGCTTAAAAAGCAATCCAGAGTACACCGTTTTTCTGCTCCATTTACTTGTTAGCACTGCAGAATACAGCCAGATTTTTTCCATATTACAGCGATAAAAATCCAGAAATTTGAACTGAATGTGGAAAATATTGGCCTCCATTTCCATTTCTGGCTTCCATTTTCATTTTGTTGCAGTGTGTTGATCAAGCAATTCACACTAGGTCTCTGGGAGGAATAATATTAGTAAATTACAGGCCTGCTATATAAAATCGTTGTTCTCTTTCAGACATATCACATATAACTGCGTTCCAAAATCAGCCATTTTTCGTGAACGTGGAAAATATTGTCCTTAATTTAAAATGGGCAATGTGCGTGGCATGGACAAGGAAGTGGACGTGATGGTGCATGCAGAGGCCGAGGACGTGGTCAAACTGAAATTGTGCCACAACTAGTGTTGACTGATACCTTCCCATATCGAGAAATATCGGATCGGATATTATCGGACCGATACCCAAAAAATATCGGATATCGCCGATTCCGATACCAGAAACCAATGCAAGTCAATGGGACACAAATATCGGAATGAAAATAAACCCTTTCTTTCCTTGTAGGCTAATTCTACATGAAGGAAAACAACTAAGAATACTGTAGAATGTGTTGGGGGAGGTGGGGGAGACAATAAAGGCATAAATGTTTAGCCCAATCAAATGGAATAGCAGGAATTAATATTTTTTTTAAGACGTTCTGAGTTACGGAAATACTGACTATGTTAAGTTTTTTTATATTTTGTCAGATATTTATGTTTCACTATTTCCATGCACTTCACCTTCTTTTTTACTTCTCCCACACTTTCTCCTTCATCATCCTCTGCATCAGCATCTTTTTCATCAACTTCTTCTTCACCTTCTTCATCTTCTTCTTCTTCACCTTCTTCGTATTATTCTTTTTTATTACATTCTTCATATTCTTCTTATTCATCTATTATTCTTCTTCATATTCTACTTCTTCATCTTCTTCATATTCTTCTTCTTCATCATATTCTTATTTGTGACAGGCATTCCTGTAGTTGTTATCTATAAAAGTTTGAAGATTACACCTTTCGTTCTGCCTGTCACAAAAAATTTACAACAGGATTTGTCCGCATTTAGTTTGGCCTGCAGCAGCAGGTCTTTTCCAGGGGCACCATGAGGAGGAACGGACTCACCCCCGTACACTGCTTAGTCTTCTTCTGCTAATAATTTAGATAATATCTTTTGCTCTGATTTTTAGTCTTATGCTTAATGTTCTTCCGCTTTTTGTTCTGCAGCTTCTTGTTTTTCTGCTTCTTGGTTTTCTGTCTCTTGGTCTTCTGTATCTTGGTGGTTGTCTTCTTGTTCTTTGTCCTCTTGGACATCTTCTTCAGAGTCAACTTCTTGGTCTTCTTCGGGGTGGTCTTCAGGGTCGTCATCTTCAGGGTCGTCGTCTTTGGGGTCCTCGTCTTCTTCGGGGTGGTTTTCAGCGTCCTCGTTTTCAGGGTCCTCGTCTTCAGGGTCCTCATCTTCGGGGTCCTCGTCTTCTTCGGGGTGGTCTTCAGGGTCCTCGTCTTCAGGGTCGTCATCTTCGGGGTCCTCATCTTCTTCAGGGTGGTCTTCAGGGTCCTTGTCTTCAGGGTCATCGTCAGGGAGATACAGAGTGATTACCAAGAACCGTTTCAAAAAGCTTGAACTTGGAAATGTAGCAGAAGTGACAAGAAGGCTTAAGAACTGCCGAGAACCAGCTGACGGTACTGAAACCCAGATGAGTAGCAGAAGGCACTAGAGCCAATGGAACTACCGAGGACCAGCTGACGGCACTGGAACCCGGTTACTAAGCAGGAGGTACCTGTGCCAGAAAGCACTACCAAGGACCAGCAGACGTTGGTGGAACTTGGATGCCGAGATGGAGGCACCTAAGCCAAAGGCACTGCCGAGAACCAGCTGACGGTACTGGAACCCGGATGGGTAGCAGAAGGTACAAGAGCAAATGGAACTACCGAGAACCAGCTGACGGTACTGGAACCCGGATGGGTAGCAGAAGGTACAAGAGCCAATGGAACTCCCGATGACCAGCTGACGGTACTGGAACTCGGTTACTAAGCAGGAGGTACCTGTGTCCGAAATAGTGTTGAGCCACCCCCATAGTGTACAAGTTCTGTACAGATCATCGAACACCCGTATGTTGACGAACTGTTCGTCGAACTGTTCGTCGAATACCTTCGAACAACGTTAAATCTAATGGTAGGCAAACAAAAACACATAGCACCACATAGAAAACACATAGAAAAGACTTCAAAGGTGTCCAAAAGCTGATAAACTGCTCAGAAGACACAACTAACACATGGAAAAGTGACAAGTACATATTGTCATGTGAAAAGAAAAGAGGTGGAGGAGTAAAAGGAGGGGGAGGCACAGATATAGGCATGTAATGCCCTTCTAAAACCAAAAAAGTGCGAAGCCGATATGGCCAGTCCGTTCCTGCTCGTGCGACCTCCGTGTCGCCGGGTTTGTGCCAGAGCTTCGGTGGACCCTGAGGGCCAGCCCCCCTCTCCCAATACTGGTGCCTGTCGGCTGGTGTGTCGAGCGAGCCCCCCTGCGGTGGAGGCATGTCTAAGGTTTTTCTTTTAAATTGTCTCTCTAATTTGAAAGAGTACACTTTAAATCCTTTTACAAGGATCTATTGGAGGGCAAGTCTGATGCCAGCAGCTGCGGGAATTCCAGCTCCAGTATCGTCCACTAAAGCTGCTGCAGTTAAAAAGCTTTTATAAGGATCGAGCTTGGCGGTCCACCGCAAGGCGTCCTACCGCCAGTCCCAGCCCCTGTGCCTTGGGGTTCCTCCCGATGCTCTTCACTGAGTATCCCGAAGCATTTCCTTTGAAAAAATTAAGTGTCCAAACTGCAAGTGATGTATCATGCTTAACAGCTGGGATAATCCGCTGACTAGCAGACACTGCTACTAGGCACAAAGTATTTCCTGGGCTAGATGCAGTTAAAAATTTGTAATTAGATACTCTCGTTGGATGCTGAGAAAGCATTCCATAGAGTCTCCTGGCACGCCATATATTATTCTCTTTAAAAGCTTGGGGTAGGGGTCTAGGGCACCCTTTTATAGCACAAATCACGGCCCTGTATCGCAATATGTCACCTAGGCTGAAGATAAATGGAACTGTAGCACCCCGAGGGCTCGGTTGCTACAGAGGTATTGCACCTCACCCAGAGGTGTGATATCTCACTCTCAGGTAAAGATGGAGTGTGGATCAGGACCCCGACACCTACATGCATTACACCACATTGCCGTGTGGCAGGGCGACCAATATGCCCCTGAGATGGGCTCGACAGTCCCTGTCACTGGCTGGAGTGGGGGGAGGGAAGACCGAGGAAGGGGAACCCTGTAGTGCAGGAGCAGGGAGGAAGCAGTTCCTGGGTGCATTGAGAAGGGAGTATAAAAGGTGGGCACCATCTTAGTTCAGTGCAGAGAAGTCTGAGCAGAAGTGACAGGGAGCAGGGGCTCTGCATGAGCTCTGCTCCAGAGGCGGGCCTAGTAACAGAGGCCCAGGCCTGGAAGAGGGAGAAGGAAGGAAGAGGAGCGGAGAAGGCTCCAGGAACGAGGAACAAAGGGATCCCATGGGTGCAGACGGGAGAGTCGCCACCGCATGCCTGAATCCACCTGGTGGAGGGGTCAGGCCAAAGGGGGAGACCAGTCCCCGAAACTAATGGAGGCGGGAAACGACCTTCAGCTAGAAACCGGAGGCTGTGACATTTTATGTGGCGCAGCCCCTCACTACACCCGCTAGGAAGGCAACACATAGGGTCAGGGAAACTGGCGCCAAGTTTACCAAGAGGAGGCCCGAGGCAGCTGGACAGAAGCGTGGTCACTGGTGGGGTAAGAAAGGCCAGAGAAAGGACACACAAATCGGGGCTTGTGAAGCACTCCAAAGTTATCTGTGAGTTGGCCGAGCCCCTCACCAAGTGAGCAAAGTACGACGTGGGCAGCCGTTACCTGCAGAAGTGGTCTGGATAATAAGAACTGTGAGTAAAGGCACTGGACTGCATCACTGACTCCGTGTCCTTACTGCTGCTGCCCTGCAACATCACCCCCATCCTCCGCATACACTGACCTGAGGTTATATTCCTCCCGTGAGGAGTTATACTACGCTCTGCTGCACCCACAACACCAGCCTCAGTGGTCTGCCCTGCAGCGGCGAATCATTCTGACCGCAATCCACGGGTGGCGTAGTCGGACATTTAAACATCAAAACCACATAAATAGTTCCGCCACTGGTTTGACCGCCCTGAGCCAAGGAACCGGGTCGCCACCAAGGAGACTACAACCCCCAGCATCCACCAAAAAGGGTCCGGCTTCGGGAGTCCCAAGGCCTAGGGGGTGCGTCAGAACATTTTCATCACTTTTCATAATCACCAATGGGACAAGGCAGGGATGTCCTCTGTCCCCTCTCTTATACATCCGAGTAACGGAGCAGCTGCTCTCATCAATTCACCATAACCCCAATATTAGGTGGATTGAGTTGGGAGGCATCGAGTACAAGTGCTCTGCATTTGCTGATGATGTCCTAGTATATATGACTCAATCACATATATCCATCCCTGCTGTTATGGCTGAAATAGATCACTTTGTTACATGGTCAAATTTTAAAATCAATGCAGCGAAGTCTGAGGCACTCAATGTTTCCCTCCCCAAATCCATACAGGATTCCATCCAGTCCAACTTTCCCTTTGCCTGGCCCTCACAGGGTATCAAATACTTAGGGAATCATATTCATAGAGACCTCTCCCGTCTATGTTATCTTAATTTTGGGCCCTTTATTCAACAACTCCATACAGACCACGGTTGGCAAGTTAGAACTGTAAGATTCACTACGTGAACCACAGGTGTTTTGTGGAAAAGTACATGTACACTGTGTTCAAAATTATTATGCAAAAAGTGTTTAGGACTGATAAGGTAAGAATTTTTTTGTTTGTCAGTTAAACTCATTGATGGTGATGTGTGTCAGGGCTCTTTATATCACTGTAAGCAATTGCAGACACCTGTGCTAATTAGTTTGGCAGGTGTGTACAATGAAATGCAAGACTACTTAAGAAGGCTGTCCCACATTATTAAGCAGCCTACATTTTCTGCCAAAATGGGAAAGAAAAAGGATGTGTCGGCTGCTGAGAAGCAACAAATTGTGGAGCGTTTAGGTCAAGACATGACTACAATCAACATTGCCAAGACACTTCATCCTGATCATTGCACAAGAAGTATGTAGCTGATTCACAGTACACACGTGTGCATGCTGATAAGGGAAAATTGAGGAGTCTTTCCTACAGTCAATTCGTCAGGTTAAAAGAGCAGCAGCAAAAAAGCCTTGTCATAGCAGCAGACAAGTTTTTGAAGCTGCTGGTGCCTCCAACGTCCCCCGAACAACAAGATGCAGGGTCCTTCAGAGGTTTGCAGCTGTGCGTAAGCCATCCTGTCGACCTCCCCTATCGACTGTACACAAGCAGAAACAGCTCCAGTGGGCCAAACAATACATGAAGACTGACTTCAAAACTGTTTTGTTCACCGATGAGTGCCGTGCAACGCTCGATGGTCCAGATGGATGGAGTGGAGGATGGCTGGTTGATGGACACCCCATGCAAACACGGCTACGGCGCCAACAAGGAGGAGGTGGAGTAATGTTTTGGGCTTGAATCATGGGGAGAGAGGTTGTTGGCCCCTTTAGGAGCCCTGAAGGGGTAAAGATGAACTCCATAATGTATGTGGAGTTTCTCAAACAGCACTTCCTGCCATGGTTCAAGAAGAAGAACCGTGTGTTCCACAGCAAGATCATTTTCATGCATGATAATGCACCGTCTCATGCTGCACATAACACAACTGCATCTCTGGCTGATATGGGCATAAAAGGGAACAAACTTATGGTGTGACCCCCAAGCTCCCCTGACCACAACCCCATTGAGAACCTCTGGAGCATCATCAAAAGGAGTGTCTATGATGACGGGAGGCAGTTCACATCTAAGCAACAGCTCTGGGAGGGTATTCTGTCCTCATGCAAAACAATTGAAGCAGAAACCATCCAAAACCTGACAAATTCAATGGACGAGAGCGTTCAGAAGCTCCTTTTAAACAAGGGGTCCTATGTACAAATATAACAACACCTAGAATAAAGTTTTGAGTTGAAAACTGTTTGATTTCAGGTTCTTATAACCTGCTAATGCTTATAGTTTCAAAAATGACCATTTTTTGTTCTTTATTAAAATGAAAAGGTTGATCGAAGAGTGTGGGGGATCTAAGAGTGTGGCAACCCAGTAGTCAGGATTATTTCGAATTCTGACAATCTGAGGGTCATGTTGCAAGTAGTGCCTCAAGAAGGCACTCATGTATCTTGCGCATCTAGGAGCCCCAAAATTATTTTCTGGGCTAGACGCAGCTAAAAATTATTATTAATTTGAAAGCTGGTGGAGCTTAGTATAGATGGCCTAATAGAATCAGTACTGCAAACTGCTTCAAAGCCCAAATTTTTTTACAGCCAAGATACAGATAAACATGATTAGTAATTTTAAATCTGGTGGAGTTTAGTATAGATGTCCTAATAGAATCAGTACTGCAAACTGCTACAATGCCCAAATTATTTTCCAGCCAAGGTACAGATAAACATGATTAGTAATTTGAAAGCTTAAAACGGTTGGTGAGGTGATTTTAACAAAACATCAAGCTTTTACTCTCCCCTGGATGACACAGGGGTATAAAAGTCCTTTCGGATCCATGATTTGTTCATCTTTATGAACGTGAGTCTGTCTACATTATCAGTGGAGAGCCGCGTGTGCTTATCTGTCAGCATACCTCCAGCAGCGCTGAACACATGTTCAGACAGAACGCTGGCTGCGGGGCATGACAAGATTTCCAAGGCATAAGGGGCGAGCTCCGGCCATTTATCCAGATTGGAAGCACAAAAAGAGGAAGGGTCCAGTGACACAGTCATGGCTTCAATGTTTACTTGGAGATACTCCTGTACCATTGTCTCTAGGCGTTGACTATGTGTCAGACTTCTTGTCTCGTGTGGCCTTGCAAAGGATGGGCTAAAAAAGTGGTGAAATGATACTGCAAAATTGATGTTACAGCAGATACTGTGTTTCTGTTACATTTTGAGCGCTGAACACTTGACGGTCCCACGGTTGGCAAGTTGGAATTGTAAGATTCACTACGTTGACCACTAGTGTTTTATGGAAAAGCACATGTAAGATTCTGCAACAGTCTCTGCTGATACTCCTGCATGCGTGCATCTCTTTCTTTAGCAGGAGTAATTTCTGCAAATTTACTTTTGTACCGGGGATCTAACAGTGTGGCAACCCAGTAGTCAGGATTATTCCTAATTCTCACAATTCGAGGGTCATGTTGCAGGTAGTGCAGCAAGAAGGCAGTCATGTGTCTTGCGCATCCAGGAGCACCAAGTCCCTGTTGTGTTGGTGGCGAGGTAACAATCATGCTTCCTTCCTCTACCCTCTCCCCCCAACCTCGCACAACAGAAATGTGATCAAGGTCTCCCTCATCTGATGAGTCTTCCATCAGTTCATCCTCCACTTCTTCCTGGGCTCCTGCACCTTCCTCACTAGTTTGGCTGCTACCATGCGCCCTGGTAAAACCATCTCCCCCACCCTCACATGCCTGCCGCTTTGGTGCTGCCGACCATCTGGACCTTGCAGATGATAGCCCTTCTGCATACAACTCCTCCTCCTCTACTTCCTCCACCTCCTCTTGTGCCACCATCTGACTCCGAATTCTGTTTAACATGTGCTACAGCATGTAAATCACCAGAATCGTCATGCTGATAATGGCATCATCAGCATTAAACATCTTCGTCGCCATTTCAAAACTGTGCAGAAGGGTGCATAGGTCCCTGATCTGAGACCACTCCTCCAGCGTGATTTGCCCCACCACTGGATCTCGTTGGCCCAGGCTATACGTCAGAATGTATTGCACCAGGGCTTGTCGGTGCTGCCACAGTCGTTGCAACATGTGCAGAGTTGAATTCCACTGGGTAGGCACATCGCATTTTTTCCGGTGAAGTGGCAGGCCCAACGACTTCTGTAGAGATGTAAGTCGCTGAACTGCGGGATGCGAACAGTGGAAGTGAGCACACAGCGACCATGCCCTCTGCAGAAGGCCATTTAGTCCGGGATAGTGGGCTAAAAATTGCTGGACAACCAGGTTCAACATATGAGCCATACAAGGCACGTGTGTTGCATTGCACTGGCGAAGGGCGGCAACCAGGTTTGCAGCATTGTGGCACACGGCCTTCCCTGGTTTCAGGTCCAGTGGAGACAACCATTCATGAAATTGGTTCTCCAGAGCTGACCACAACTCCTCAGCTGTGTGACTCACATTTCCCAGACATTTCAAAGTTAAAACTGCATGATGATGTTGAGCCCTGCTGCCAGCATAGTAAGGAGGTGTGCAGGATCCCTTCTGTGCAGTTAGAAAGCTTTTGGCATGACCATACAGGCTTTGGGTGCAGTTGGAGGAACGAGAGGAGGTTGAAGAGGCAGAAGCAGTGGTGGAACTTCGAGATAAAGAGGATTGACGCACAACTCGTGGGAACGGCAAGACTTGGACAGCAGCCCCTTGTCCTGCTGTCACCATAGTTACCCAGTGCCCAGTCAGCGACATGTAACACCCCTTTCCATGCCTACTTGTCTAGGTGTCTGTGGTGAAATTCACCCTGTCACACACAGAGTTTCTCAAAGAAGCGGTGATGTTGTGTGCGACATGCTGGTGGAGCGCAGACACACCTTTCTTTGAGAAGTAGTGCCAACTGGGCATCTGGTACTGGGGCATTGTGACGGACATAAGGTCTCAAAAATCCTCTGTGTCCACCAGTCGTAAAGGCAGCATTTCTGTAGCCAAGAGCTTGCAGATGGTGAAATTCAACCTCTTAGCTTTCTCATGGCTAGGATGAAATGGTCTTTTACTTGTCCACATCTGAGGGACCGAGGGCTGGCTGTTGTGCTTAGACGGGGTTGAGAAGGGTTTCCCCAGCAAACTGTTGGTCGGTGAGGACGATGCAGGCGGCCATGTTAGGTTGCCTTGATCCAAAAGTGGTGCTATCGATGTCGGACAGCGCTGAACACCAGCTGGTGTTTCCACCTCCAAAGAAAATGATGACCTGCCAATCACGCTGTCAGTTGCGGGTAAAGAGGTGGCAGGTCTGCATCCCAAAACAGGTGTGACTGCTGTCCCCCCCAGTCACAGATGATGAAGAGGCCATGGATGCACAAGATGTGGCAGACGGTGGTTGGCCCGGCCGGCCAGGCCGCATTGTAGCACAGTGAGCTTCCCACTGCAACTTATGCTTCATATCCATGTGCCGGTTCATGCATAAAGTACTAAAACGATGTATTTTTTGGCCTCTACTTAGCTTTTGCTGACAAATTTTACATATAACACGAGTTGGGTCATCTTTATTGATATGAAAAAATGCCCAGGCTATGCAAAGCTTAGCACCCATGCGACCTGAAGAGCCACCACGACTTGTGGTCAGATGCAGAGTTGTGTTTGAGGATGAAGTTGTTGACGTGCTTCCAGTACTATGTCTCTGTCCAGGAAGACGCAACCTGACCTCGTAATCACTAGCATCCTCCTCCACCTCCTCTGCTGACCTCATCGACTGGCTGACTGTGGGTTGACAGTAAGTGGGATCTCCAACCTCGTCATCATCACCCTGTGTTATATCACACCAGCCATCCTCAGAGCCAACCTCTTCCTGCCCTGGCAAAAAACTAAAGTTGTCGCTCCAATCAGGTATTTGAGTCTCATCATCATCTTCCTCATTGTCTCCACCAACAGGAGTTACAGTTTGGTAACGAGGGTCGAGATTATTGTCAGAACCTTCTGCGTCTGGTCCTGGATCTGACTCATAAAGATTCTGGGCATCAGTGCAGATCATTTCCTCGTCTGGATTCACAGAAGCTCTGGAGCCAACCTCTGATTCCCAGGCTATAGTATGAGTAAACAACTCTGCAGACTCAATCATCTGTTCTACCCCATACTCAGACGGCCAGCTGGAGACTTGGGAGCTGTTAGGAAGCAAGTGCGATTGGGGTGACACCTCTGAGGACTGGAGTATTTGTGATGTTGAAGTAGAGGTGGAGGAGAGCCCACTTAAAGGAGCATTTGATATCCGTTGAAGCAACTGCTGTTTTTGTGCCTCATCTGGAATATGTAGCGATTGGCATGGCCGTAAGAAAGGGATATTATCACATTGTCCGCTAAATGAAGTAGACATCTTAGTTTTTTCCATTCCCAACAGGCCTATTCCCCTTTCCACCAGCAGCAGGCCATTTTCCACTCATTTTGGTGGTTAACTAATTCAAAACTCTGGAGTTGTTTGCACAAAAAACATTGGATGGGAACCGAGCAGAGCTGAGTGGCCAAACTGTGGTATTAGCCCTAAAGTATTGGCTAGGTTAGATGCAGATAAAAAATATTTTGAATTTGCAACCTGGTGGAGGTTAGTATAGATGGACTAATAGAACAAGTCCCACACACTGCTAGAAGCCGAAATATTTTTTCAGAGCTAGATGCATAAAAAAATTATATTGAATTTGCATCCTGGTGGAGGCTAGTATAGATGGACTAATAGAACAAGTCCCACACACTGCTACAAGCCGAAATATTTTTTCACATCTAGATGCAGAAAAAAATTATATTGAATTTGCAACCTCGTGGAGGTTAGTATAGATGGACTAATAGAACAAGTCTCACACACTGCTACAAGCCGAAATATTTTTTCAGAGCTAGATGAAGAAAAAAATTATATTGAATTTGCGACCTGGTGGAGGTTAGTATATATGGATTAATAGAACAAGTCCCACACACTGCTACAAGCCGAAATATTTTTTCAGAGCTAGATGCAGAAAAAAATTATATTGAATTTGCATCCTGGTGGAGGTTAGTATAGATGGACTAATAGAACAAGTCCCAAACACTGCTACAAGCCCAAATATTTTTCCAGAGCTAGATGCAGAAAAAAACTATATTGAATTTGCAACCTGGTGGAGGTCAGTATAGATGGACTAATGGAACAATTCCCACACACTGCTATAAGCCGAAATATTTTTTCAGAGCTAGATGCAGAAAAAAATTATATTGAATTTGCAACCTGGTGGAGGTTAGCATAGATGGACTAATAGAACAAATCCAACACACTGCTACAAGCCGAAATATTTTTTCAGAGCTAGATGCAGAAAAAAATTATATTGAATTTGCAACCAGGTGGAGGTTAGTATACTGTAGATGGACTAATAGAACAAGTCCCACACACTGCTACAAGCCGAAAAAAATTTTCAGAGCTAGATGCAGAAAAAAATTATATTGAATTTGCAATCTGGTGGAGGTTAGTATAGATGGACTATTAGAAAAAGTCCCACCCACTGCTACTAGCCGAATTCCAAATATTTTTTCATAGCTAGATGCAGATAAAAATTATATTGAATTTGCAACCTGGTGGAGGTTAGTATAGATGGACTAATAGAACAAGTCCCACACACTGCTACAAGCCGAAGTATTTTTTCAGAGCTAGATGCAGAAAAAAATTATATTGAATTTGCAAACTGGTGGAGGTTAGTATAGATGGACTAATAGAACAAGTCCCACACACTGCTACAAGCCAAAATATTTTTTCAGAGCTAGATGCAGAAAAAAGTTATATTGAATTTGCAACCTGGCGGGGGTTAGTATAGATGGACTGATAGAACAAGTCCCACACACTGCTACAAGCCGAACTATTTTTTCAGAGCTAGATGCAGAAAAAAATTATATTGAATTTGCAACCTGGTGGAGGTTATTATAGATGAACTAATAGATTGATGCTATGCCCAAAAGGTTTTACTTCACTAGGTGCAGTAAAAAGATTGGTATTCTATACACAGGTGGTGTAGCTTGCAACACAAATAGGCTACTCCACTGACTAACACACACTGCAAGAGACCAAAATGGATTTGCTTTGCTAGATTTAGCCAAATTCTGTGAAAAAAACTTGCACAGCACTAAAACAGACCTGCCTGGCTAAAAGTGATAGGAACTGATGTAACCTAGCCCTCAAAAGGACTTCAATTACAATTAGTCTTTACTCCCAATCTCTCTATTTAAGAGCACAGACCTGCCTGATAAAAGTGATAGGAACTGATGTAACCTAGCCCTGAAAAGGACTGCAATTACAATTAGTCTTTACTAGTGTTGAGCCACCCCCGTAGTGTTCGGGTTCGGTTCGGTTCGTCGAACACCGGGATGTTCGAGGAACTGTTCGTCGAACTGTTCGTCGAACACCTTAGAACACCGTCGAACACCGTTAAAACCAATGGCAGGCAAACAAAAACACATAGAAACACATAGAAAACACCTTCAAAGGTGTCCAAAAGCTGACAAACTGCTCAGAAGACGCTTTCTTTAAAAAAGCCGGCCTGCAATTCAGCAGCGGCATACACCGGTACCCGACAATTTAGACAAGAAGGAATAGAGCCTCACACATAGATTAGATAGATAGAAACATGTCAGTCACATATATATGAAGTACAGTGACAGTGTTGCTTACTGTACTTGTCATTTAGTGTAAAGGATTTATTAAAAAATATAATAGTGTTTTCATGCACTGTCTCTTTAAAAAAGCCGGCCGGCAATTCAGCATCTGTACCCGACAATTTATAACAGACAGAATAGAGCTTCACACATAGATTAGATAGATAGAAACATGTCAGTCACATATATATGAAGTACAGTGACAGTGTTGCTTACTGTACTTGTCATTTAGTGTAAAGGATTTATTAAAAAATATAATAGTGTTTTCATGCACTGTCTCTTTAAAAAAGCCGGCCGGCAATTCAGCATCTGTACCCGACAATTTATAACAGACAGAATATAGCTTCACACATAGATTAGATAGATAGAAACATGTCAGTCACATATATATGAAGTACAGTGATAGTGTTGGTTACTGTACTTGTCATTTAGTATTAAAATAAAGGATTTATTATTAAAAAAAATTGGCGTGGGGTTCCCCTTAATTTTAGTCTCTAGCGGAGGTTAAGCAGACGGCTGTGGCAGATGTTTGAAGCCTGGGAAGGGGGTAATACACACGGAGCTTCCCAGGCTACTAATATGAGCCCCCAGCTGAATACATAGCCTTTACTAGCTATTAAAATGGGGGACCCCCCAAAAAAAATGACGTGGGGTCCCCCCTAATTTAATAGCTAGCAAAGACTAGGCAGACAGGTGGGGGCTGATATTAATAGCCCAGGAAGGGTGCCATGAATATTGGCCCCCTCCCAGGCTAGAAACACCAGCCGTCAGCCGCCCCAGAAATGGCGCATTCATAGGATGCGCCAATTCTGGCACTTAGCCTCGCTCTTCCAAGCTGCCCTGTAGCGGTGGCAGGGGGTAATAGGGCTGGGGTTGATGTCAGCTTATAATGCCAGCTGACATCAAGCCCAGGTTAGTAATGGAGAGGCGTCTATAAGACACCCCCATTACTAACCCCATAGTCAAAGTTAAAAGAAAACACAAACACCCAGAATAA
Organism: Phyllobates terribilis; assembly: GCF_046119375.1. NCBI lineage: Eukaryota > Metazoa > Chordata > Amphibia > Anura > Dendrobatidae > Phyllobates > Phyllobates terribilis. The sequence continues at coordinate 1,204,940,565 of NW_027362761.1, read as the reverse complement.
AGTCCTTTAATTGAAATAAAGACACAATCCTTTTATTGTTCTAAATTAAACCATACTTACCATCACGCCCATTCCAGCTGAAGCCAACGATCTCCTGGAATAAAAGAAAAATAATAAAGCAACATCATCCTTACCTTTCCATGGTTCCCACGACAGCTTCAGCTCTGCTACATCGAGATGACAGGCTGGACCGCAGCAGAACGCTGCCATCCAGCCTGTCATCCCGCAGACACTGAGAAGCGCAGGCATGTTTGCGCTCTGCAGTGTCTGGCTGTGACGGCATAAAGATGAGACGAGTTCATGTCCAATGAACTCGGCGCACCTCATGCACGTCACTGACAGCGTGGGAAAATTCTCACGCTGAAGCGCTGAGTGCAGGAGAATTCTCCCACGCTGTCAGTGACGTGCATAAGGTGAGCTCATGTCCAATGAACTCAGCTCACCTCCTGCACGTCACTGACAGCGTGGGAGAATTCTCCTGCACTCAGCGCTTCAGCGTGAGAATTCTCCCACGCTGAAGCGCTGAGTGCATTAGAATTTTCGCACGCTGTCAGTGACGTGCATAAGGTGAGCTCATGTCCAATGAACTCAGCTCACCTCCTGCACGTCACTGACAGCGTGGGAGAATTCTCCTGCACTCAGCGCTTCAGTGTGAGAATTCTCCCACGCTGAAGCGCTGAGTGCAGGAGAATTTTCCCACGCTGTCAGTGACGTGCATGAGGTGAGCCGAGTTCATTGGACATTAACTCGGCTCATCTGGATGCCCTCACAGAGAGACACTGTGGAGCGCAAGCAAGCCTGCGCTTCTCAGTGTCTGCGGGATGACAGGCTGGATGGCAGCGTTCTGCTGCTGTCCAGCCTGTCATCTCGATGTAGCAGAGCTGAAGCTGTCATGGGAACCATGGAAAGGTAAGGATGATGTTGCTTTATTATTTTTCTTTTATTTCAGGAGATCGTTGGCTTCAGCTGGAATGGGCGTGACGGTAAGTATGGTTTAATTTAGAACAATAAAGAATTGTGTGTTTATTTCAATTAAAGGACTTTTTTCTGGGTGTTGTGTTTTTTTTAAATACTTTACTAGAAATTCATGGTGGTCATGTCTAATATTGGCGTGACCCCATGAATTTTGGGCTTAGGGCCAGCTGATAATGGCAAGCTGGCCCTAACCCCTTTATTACCCAGTGAGCCACCGCATCAGGGCCCTGGATGAGTTGGGTACAGCGCCAGAAGATGGCGCTTCTATGAACGCGCCATTTTCCGGGGTGGCTGCGGACTGCAATTTGCAGCGGGGGTGGCCCAGAAAGCTTGGGCCTCCCTGCGCTGCGGATTCCAGCCCCCAGCTGCATAGTTGTACCTGGCTGGAAACAAAAACAGGGCGAAGCCCCACGTCAATTTTCTTTAAATTATTTCATGAAATAATTAAGAAAAAAAGGGCTTTCCTATATTGTTGTGTCCGGCCAGGTACAAATAGGCAGCTGGTGGTTGGGGGCAGCCCGTTCCTGCCTGCTGCACCTGACTGGACACAAATATAGTGCGAAGCCCCACATCAATTTTTTTTAAATTATTTCAAGAATTTCCTGAAATAATTAAAAAAAATTGAAGTGGGGCTTCGCACTATATTTGTGTCCAGCCAGGTACAGCAGGCAGGAACGGGCTGCCCCAACCACCAGCTGACTATTTGTACCTGGCCGGACACAACAATATAGGGAAGGCCTTTTTTTCTTAATTATTTCTTGAATTTCATGAAATAATTTAAAAAAATTGAAGTGGGGCTTCGCACTATATTTGTGTCGAGCCAGGTACAGCAGGCAGGAACGGGCTGCCCCCAACCACCAGCTGACTATTTGTACCTGGCCGGACACAACAATATAGGGAAGGCCTTTTTTTCTTAATTATTTCATGAATTTCATGAAATAATTGAAAAAAAAATACGTGGGGCTTCGCCCTATTTTTGTGTCCAGCCAGGTACAACTAGGCAGCTGGGGGCTGGAATCTGCAGCGCAGGGAGGCCCAAGTTTCTGGGCCCCCCCCCGCTGCAAATTGCAGTCCGCAGCCACCCCGGAAAATGGCGCGTTCATAGAAGCGCCATCTTCTGGCGCTGTACCCAACTCATCCAGGGCCCTGGTGCGGTGGCTCACTGGGTAATAAAGGGGTTAGGGCCAGCTTGGTATTATCAGCTGGCCCCAAGCCCAAAATTCATGGGGTCACGCCAGTATTAGACATGACTGCCAGGAATTTCTAGTAAAGTATTTAAAAAAAACACAACATCCAGAAAAAAGTCCTTTAATTGAAATAAACACACAATTCTTTATTGTTCTAAATTAAACTATACTTACCATCACGCCCATTCCAGCTGAAGCCAACGATCTCCTGCAATGAAAGAAAAATAATAAACCAACCTCATCCTTACCTTTCCATGGTTCCCACGACAGCTTCAGCTCTGCTACATCGAGATGACAGGCTGGACCGCAGCAGAACGCTGCCATCCAGCCTGTCATGCCGCAGACACTGAGAAGAGCAGGCATGCTTGCGCTCCTCAGTGTCTCGCTGTGACGGCATCCAGATGAGCCGAGGTCATGTTCAATGAACTCGGCTCACCTCATGCACGTCACTGACAGCGTGGGAAAATTCTCACGCTGAAGTGCTGAGTGCAGGAGAATTCTCCCACGCTGTCAGTGACGTGCATGAGGTGAGCTCATGTCCAATGAACTCAGCTCACCTCATGCACCTCACTGACAGCGTGGGAAAATTCTCCTGCACTCAGCGCTTCAGCGTGAGAATTCTCCCACGCTGTAAGTGACGTGCATGAGGTGAGCCGAGTTCATTGGACATGACCTCGGCTCATCTTTATGCCGTCACAGAGAGACAATGTGGAGCGCAAGCAAGCCTGCTCTTCTCAATGTCTGCGGGATGACAGGCTGGATGGCGGCGTTCTGCTGCGGTCCAGCCTGTCATCTCGATGTAGCAGAGCTGAAGCTGTCGTGGGAACCATGGAAAGGTAAGGATGAGGTTGCTTTATTATTTTATTTTTATTACAGGAGATCGTTGGCTTCAGCTGGAATGGGCGTGACGGTAAGTATGGTTTAATTTAGAACAATAAAGAATTGTGTCTTTATTTCAATTAAAGGACTTTATTCTGGGTGTTTATGTTTTTTTTAACTTTGACTATGGGGTTAGTAATGGGGGTGTCTTATAGACGCCTCTCCATTACTAACCTGGGCTTGATGTCAGCTGGCATTATAAGCTGACATCAACCCCAGCCCTATTACCCCCTGCCACCGCTACAGGGCAGCGTGGAAGAGCGAGGCTAAGTGCCAGAATTGGCGCATCCTATGAATGCGCCATTTCTGGGGCGGCTGACGACTGGTGTTTCTAGCCTGGGAGGGGGCCAATATTCATGGCTCCCTTCCTGGGCTATTAATATCAGCCCCCAGCTGTCTGCCTAGCCTTTGCTAGCTATTAAATTAGGGGGGACCCCACGTCATTTTTTTGGGGGGTCCCCCATTTTAATAGCTAGTAAAGGCTAGGTATTCAGCTGGGGGCTGATATTAGTAACCTGGGAAGCTCCATGGGTATTACCCCCTTCCCAGGCTTCAAACATCTGCCCCAGCTGTCTGCTTAACCTCCGCTAGAGCCTAAAATTAAGGGGAACCCCACGCCAATTTTTTAATAATAAATCCTTTATTTTAATACTAAATGACAAGTACAGTAACCAACACTATCACTGTACTTCATATATATGTGACTGACATGTTTCTATCTATCTAATCTATGTGTGAAGCTCTATTCTGTCTGTTATAAATTGTCGGGTACAGATGCTGAATTGCCGGCCGGCTTTCTTAAAGAGACGGTGCATGAAAACACTATTATTTTTTTTGATAAATCCTTTACGCTAAATGACAAGTACAGTAAGCAGCACTTTCACTGTACTTCGTATATATGTGGCTGACATGTTTATATCTATCTAATCTATGTGTGAAGCTCTATTCTTTCGGTTCTAAATTGTCGGGTACCGGTGTATGCCGCTGCTGAATTGCCGGCTTTTCATGTTTCACTGTTGGCACTGTTCCCATCGATTTGGGCAATCACTGTAAAGCCACAACCACCATGGCTGTGGCATTACAGTGAGTGGCAGACAATCCCTGCATGATTGGTGCTCTAAATAGCACCAGACATGCAGGACACGCTTTTGGTGCACGAACAGTTATCGAACATAACCTCGAACAGCCGAATTTTTTGCAAATCGTTCGGGTTCGTCGAACAACTCGAACACCGCCCAAAACAGCTCGAATTTGAGATTGGCGAACAGTTCTAGTCGAACACCGCTCATCTCTAGTCTTTACTCCCAACCTATCTATTTAACAGCACAGACCTGCCTGATAAAAGTCATAGGAAATGATGTAACCTAGTTCTTAAAAGGGCTGCAATCACCACTATTCCTTACTCCCAAACTATCTGTAGATTTTTGTAAAAATTGGCTTGAAAGTAACAAATATAGCGCACACAGCCACAGCGGTGCCGTCTAACACGCAGTTGCAGCTGTGAGAAAATGGTGGCGACGGGGAAAATGGCTGGGTCTTATAGGACAAGGACATGTGACATACACTGCCAATGACACATGCCCTTGCTTGTGTGAAAAAAAGCAGTTCGCTCTGTGTGTGCACTGCTGATAGGCTGACAGATTGCACCTCCCCACTGTAAATGCGGGAAAGAGAAAAAAAAATTGAGATCTTCATTATTTCTGCAGAGATCCATCCCCTGCCCCTCCCCCCACCCCACTGTACACTCAAACTGCGTATTAACATTAATTTTCAGCATTACTGAGAGAAAATCCAGTTATGATTTTGGTGCACGAACAGTTATCGAACATAACCTCGAACAGCCGAATTTTTTTCAAATAGTTCGCGTTCGCCGAATGGCTCGAACACCGCCCAAAACAGCTCGAATTTGAGATTGACGAACAGTTCGAGTCGAACACCACTCATCTCTCGTCAGAAAGCACTACCAAGGACCAGCAGACGTTGGTGGAACTTGGATACCGAGAAGGACGCACCTAAGTCAAAGGCACTGCCGAGAGCCAGCAGACGGTACTGGAACTCGGATGGGTAGCAGAAAGTACCCATGAAAAAAAAAGTTGCAAGGCAGCGAGCCGGCCTGAGTTACCGAAACCCACAGTCCTACAGGGGGTGCTTGTCCAATTGTCACTATGGAACCAGCCTTCATTGCCAGATTTCGCAGCCAACATAGGAGTCACCTAAACTGCAGGCACCATAGAGTCGGCTAACCCGACCGCAACACGACAGGACAATGTATTGGAGGCAAAGTGAGGTTGACACTACCCAGAAACAGCTGGCGTGCTGGAACCAGGCTGGGCAGGAGGGAGTACCCATGCCAAAGACACTGCCGGAAAACAGCTGAGGGTACTGGAACCCGGATGGGTAGCAGAAGGTACAAGAGCAAATGGAACTACTGAGAACCAGCTGACGGTACTGGAACCCGGATGGGTAGCAGAAGGTACAAGAACCAATGGAACTACCGAGGACCAGCTGACGGTACTGGAACTCGGTTACTAAGCAGGAGGTAACTGTGCCAGAAAGCACTACCAAGGACCAGCAGACGTTGGTGGAACTTGGATACTGAGAAGAAGGCACCTAAGCCAAAGGCACTGCCGAGAACCAGCTGATGGTACTGGAACCCGGATGGGTAGCAGAAGGTACAAGAGCAAATGGAACTACCGAGAACCAGCTGACTGTACTGGAACCCGGATGGGTAGCAGAAGGTACAAGAGCCAATGGAACTACCGAGGACAAGCTGACGGTACTGGAACTTGGTTACTAAGCAGGAGGTAACTGTGCCAGAAAGCACTGCCAAGGACCAGCAGACGTTGGTGGAACTTGGATACCGAGAAGGAGGCACGTAAGACAAAAGCACTGCCGAGAACCAGCTGACGGTACTGGAACTCGGATGGGTAGCAGAACGTACCCATGAAAAGAAAACTTGAAAGGCCGCGAGCCGGCCTGAGTGACCAAAACCCACAGTCCTACAGGGGCTGCTTGTCCTATTGGCACTATGGAACCAGCCTTCATTGCCAGATCCCGCAGCCCACATAGGAGTCACCTAAGCAGCAGGCACCATAGGGTCGGCTAACCCGACCTCAACACGACAGGACAACGTATTGGAGGCAAAGTGACGTTGACACTACCCGGAAACAGCTGGCATGCTGGAACCAGGCTGGGCAGGAGGGAGAAACCGTGCCAAAGACACTGCCGGGAAACATCTGAGGGTACTGGAACCCGGATGGGTAGCAGAAGGTACAAGAGCCAATGGAACTACCGAGGACCAGCTGGAGGTACTGGAACTCGGTTACTAAGCAGGAAGTACCTGTGCCAGAAAGCACTAACAAGGACCAGCAGACTTTGGTGGAACTTGGATACCGAGAAGGAGGCACCTAAGCCAAAGACACTGCCGAGAACCAGCTGACGGTACTGGAACCCGGATGGTAGCAGAAGGTGCAAGAGCAAATGGAACTACCGAGAACCAGCTGACGGTACTGGAACCTGGATGAGTAGCAGAAGGTACAAGAGCCAATGGAACTACCGAGGACCAGCTGACGGTACTGGAACTCGCTTACTAACCAGGAGGTACCTGTGCCAGAAAGCACTACCAAGGACCAGCAGAAGTTGGTGGAACTTGGATACCGAGAAGGCGGCACCTAAGCCAAAGGCACTGCCGAGAACCAGATGATGGTACTGGAACCTGGATGCGTAGCAGAAGGTACAAGAGCCAATGGAACTCCCGAGGACCAGCTGACCGTACTGGAACTCGGTTACTCAGCTGGAGTTACCTGTGCCAGAAAGCACTACCGAGGACCAGCAGACGTTCGTGGAACTTGGATACCGAGAAGGAGGCACCTAAGCCAAAGGCACTGCCGACAACCAGCTGACGATACTGGATCTCGGATGGGTAGCAGAAGGTACCCATGAAAAAAAAAGTTGCAAGGCCGCGAAACGGCCTGAGTTACCAAAACCCACAGTCCTACAGGGGGTGCTTGTCCTATTGGCACTATGGAACCAGCCTTCATTGCCAGATCCCGCAGCCCACATAGCAGTCACCTAAACTGCAGGCACCATAGAGTCGGGAACAGCTGACGTTACTGAACCCCAATAACAATGGAGCAAGTGTTGACTGTGCAGATGTCACTTCTGAGCAGCAACTGGCGGTGTTGGAGCTCAGGGTAAATACTGAAAACAGAGGAGCCAAAGGTGTAATTGAAGCAAGTTTTAAATTAGTAGTAGAGTGAATGTGGACAGAGCAGGAGAATATGCCGGACTCACAGCAGGGGATCAGCTGACGTTACTGAACCTCAATAACACGACAGCAAGCGTTGACTGTGCAGACAGCGCTTCTGAGCAGCAACTGGTGGTGTTGGAGCTCAGGGATAATACTGAAAACAGAGAGGAGCCAGAGGTGTAATTGGAGCAAGTTTTAAATCTGTAGTAGTAGTGAGAATGTGGACAGAGCAGGAGAATTTGCCAGACACACAGCTGGGGATCAGCTGATGTTACTGAACCCAAATTACATGGCAGCAAGCGTTGACTGTGCAGACGGCACTTCTGAGCAGCAACTGGCAGTGTGGGAGCTCAGGGTAAATACTGAAAACAGAGGATCCAGAGGCGTAATTGGAGCAACTTTAAAATCTGTAGTAGTGTGAATGTGGACAGAGCAGGAGAAATTGCCGTACACACAGCAGGGGAACAGCTGACGTTACTAAACCCCAATAACACTGGAGCAAGCGTTGACTGTGCAGATGGCACTTCTGAGCAGCAACTGGCGGTGTTGGAGCTCAGGGTAAATACTGAAAACAGAGGAGCCAGAGGTGTAATTTGAGCAAGTTTTAAATTAGTAGTAGAGTGGATGTGGACAGAGCAGGAGAACTTGCCGGACACACAGCAGGGGATCAGCTGACGTTCCTGAACCCCAACAACACGGCAGCAAGTTTTGACTGTGCAGACGGCACTTCTGAGCAGCAACTACCGGTGTTGGAGCCCAGGGTAAATACTGAAAACAGAGGAGCCAGAGGCCTAATTGGAGCAAGTTTTAAATCCGTAGTACAGTGGATGTGGACAGAGCAGGAGAATTTGCCAGAAACACAGCAGGGGAACAGCTGACGTTACTGAACCCCAATAACACTGGAGCAAGTGCTGACTGTGCAGACGGCACTTCTGAGCAGCAACTGGCAGTGTTAAAGCTCAGGGATTACAGTTCAGGTGGTAGAAACATGAACATAACAGGAGACCTGGATACTGTTGCCAACCAATTATTTATTCTGGAAGAGGACTGGCAAATTCATGCGAGATCCAGGCCTTGTTCAATTTCAGAAAAGTAAGCCGGTCAATGTTATCGGAAGATAGGCGCATGCGACGGTCTTTTAGTACACCACCTGCGGCACTAAAGACGCGTTCCGATAATACACTAGCAGCAGGGCAAGCCAGCACCTCCAATGCATACTGGCTAAGCTTAGGCCATATATCAAGCTTAAAGACCCAAAACTTGAAGGGGGAAGAGCCGTCTGGGAGTACACTGAGCGGGCAAGACGTAGTCTGTCACCATCTGACGGAAACGTTGCCTCCTGCTAACTGGAGCCGTCTGTGATGGTGTAGACATTTGTGGCGGCGGGGACACAAATCTTTGCCACATTTGGGCCATACTGGTTTTGCCTTGTGCTAAGGCGCTGCTTCTGCTCCCTCTTTGTGCAGAGCTTCCTCCACTGCCTCGACGCACTGAGCTGCTTTGTAAAGCACTAGCAGCACTGCTCTCGGTTGGAATGGAGAACATGATGGAATGCACCAGTGCGTCTTGGTACTTTCGCATTTTACGCTCCCGGTTCAACGGTGTTATGAGGCTTTGTAAGTAGTCCCGGTAGTGAGGCTTTAGGAGCGTGGACACCCAATAATCAGCCGTGTTGAGAATGTGGGCGATGCGGCGGTCGTTTCTCAGGCATTGCAGCATGAAATCAACCATGTGCTGCAGACTGCCAACTGGCCAAGAAACGCTGTCCCCTGCTTGAGGCGTGATCTCTGCCTGCTCTGCATCACCGCACCCTCGCTCTAGATACTGACTACTAGAGCATTGTGTACCTCCCTCCTATGGACAGATGTCTTCCTCCTCTATTGACTCCTCCTCATCCTCCTCACAAAGTGTCCCCTGGCTAGGCCTTTGTGAGGAACCAGACGGTACAGAAGCAGATGGCATTTGTGACTCCTCATCCTCCACCTCTTCCAAAACCTCCTCCCTTAGTGCTTGCAGTGTTTTTTCAAGCAGGCAGATAAGGGGGATAGTCATGCTGACTAGTGCCTCATCTGCACTCGCCATCCACGTGGAATAATCGAAGGCATGCAAAACGTGGCAAATGTCCTTCATAGAGGCCCAATCAGTGGTGGTGAAATGTGAACGGCGCGCACTGCGACTTGTTTTCGCTTGCTGCAGCTGGTACTCCATTGCTGCTGCCTGCTGCTCACACAACCTTTCCAACATATGTAACGTTGAATTCCACCTGGTGGGCAATGCGCGATCTTGCGTTGCTGGAACGCCGCAAGTGAGCGCACTCTATGCGGACCTTGTGCAGCAGTGCATCAAAATCTGGATAGTTCCTCAAAAAATTCTGCATGACCAAGTTGAGCACATGTGCCAGACATGGGATGCGAGTGAGGTTGCCTAGGCCCAGAGCTGCCACCAGATTTCGGCCATTGTCACCCACTACCATGCCTGGCTGGAGATTTGCTGGCCCAACCACACGTCGCTCTGCTGCTTGATGGCATTCCAGAGCTCCTGCGCTGTGTGGCTTCAATTCCCCAAAGAAATTAATTTTAATACGGTCATCATAAAAGGTAACCATTCACGGGTCGATGTGGAGGTAAACCATGACGGCTCCTGCAGCGCTGATTCAGAGGAACTCGAGTATGAGGAGGAGTCAATGTGTACAGACTGGAGTTGGCAGAACACATACAGCGCCACTCTCAAGATCTGTACCTGGCTCCACAACATTTACCCAATGGGCAGTGAGGGAAAGGTATCGTCCCTGTCCATGCTTACTGGTCCATGCATCGGTGGTCAGGTGGACCTTGCTACTGAAGGCGTTTTGTAGCGCATGTTTAATTTTTCCCTCCACATGCTGTTGCAGGGCAGGGACGGCTTGCCTGCTGAAGTAAAAGCGGCAGGGCACGTTGTATTGTGGGACTGCCAATGCCAAGTTACGGAAGGTGTCAGTCTCCACCAGCCTGAATGATAGCATTTCAAGGGCCAGTAGTTTTGCAATGCCAGCATTCAGAGCCTGTGCTCAGGTGTGGTTTGCCGAGTATGGGCGCCTTTTCTCCCATGCCTGTGCTAACGATGGCTGTAGACTGGCCTGGGAGTGTGAGGATGACAGGGAACATGGTGCTGTGGGTGGAATGACACTGTGTCTCTGTACAACAGTGCCAGAGGTCCTTCCATGGCGATCCTGTGAGGAAGCCGAACCAGCTGTGTGTGAGCTGGAGGAAAAGGCTACAACACGAGCTGAAGAGGTGATAGGTGGCACTGTAGGTTGGCCTAGGTCTTCAGTTTGTCTTTGTAACTCCACCACGTGCTTGGTCCGCACATGTTTCCACATATTTGAGGTATTGAGGTTGCTGCCATTTTTCCCTCTTTTCACCTTCTGATTACACAGCTTGCATTTGACAAAGCAAATGTCATTTGCAACTGTGTCAAAAAAGGAACAGGCACTGCCAATCTTGGGAGCGCCCGCTTTGGTTTTTGAAAGAGCCATGCTCCTAATGGGTGCCGAAGTGGAGGCTACAGGCAACCAATTCTCCCCCCTCCCTCTCCCTCCTTTTTGGGCCATTCGGGGAATCTCTTCCTCAGAGCTGCTCCCACAACCTTCCTGTCCCTCACGCCATGATGGGTCAAGGACCTCATCATCTACACCACCCTCTTCAAACAACTGCTTCTCCTGGGTAGTCTCGACAGTACAGTACGCACCAGAAAGTGGCACCTGAGTCTCATCATCAGATGCATACTGAGGTGTGCTGTTGACCATAGGCACTGGCCCACCAACCTCTTCAGATTCAGAGAGACAAAAAGGTTGCGAATCACTGCATACTACCTCTTCTTCAAATTCTCGAATTCTGCTTGGCTGGCCCCCTCTTTCCAAGCAAAGAGATTCAGAGAACAGAAGTAGAGATGGCTCCTGTCCAGGGCTCTCTGACTGCCTGGGCAATTTGGCAGGTGGTGAAGAGACAGATGGGTGCTCTTCAGTGCTCAGGACGTGAGAGGATCTGGAACTAATTGAAGTTGATGCGTTAGCTGCCATCCATCCGACAACGGCTTCAATTTGGTCCTCCCGCATTAGTGGGGTACGGCTAGCTCCTACAAAGCTGCTCATAAAGGACTGTTCCATGGTAAAACTGGGGGATGCTGACTCACTGGTTCCCGCAGCAGGCACAGAATCCCCACGTCCTCTCCCTGCAGGCACAGAATCCTCACATCCTCTCCCTGCAGAAACTCCACGCCCATGACAATGACCACATGCCTTACTCCCTGCCTTCTTCATCTTGGTAGACTGATAAAGATAGGCAGAAAAGTATTAAGGGCTTAGTGTGCTTATTCCTGAACAGCTGCTAACAGGTATAAGAAACGCTAATTTTATAAAGCGTGGACTAGACTGTAATATGAGCTAATGTGGCCTACACAACTGTAAAGTGGAGTGTTTGGTCAACTTTATTTAGGTTTTTTTGTCACAAAGAAACACTGGATGTGCCCAAAGATGTAATACCGATAGTATCACAAACTTTTTGTAGCTTTTACAATGCAGGAAGGTAACCTACAATGCAATAGATGAAGCTACAAAAAATAGGCTAATACAAATCTGGCTGGGGCTGCAGGGCACAAGGCTGCAGAAAGGCTCCTCTATCTACTTCTATATAGTGTGTTTGGAACCAATGTAGCTGGATACGGATGGAACCACCACACTAATAGGAGAAATCTGGAAAAATGATCAATTAGCTAGAAAGGACAATGTATGAGGCAGTGACACACGCTGAGCGCACTACAACCAGACGTGGCTGAAGCACACACTACAGCGTGAGCTGCACTCACACACAGAGACCTTGCAGACAGCCGTGAACAGTGCAAATGCAGAGCACTGTGCACTAGCACTGCGAGACAAAATAAAACTTCTCTATCTACTCCTATATAGTGTGTTTGGAACCAATGTAGCTGGATACGGATGGAACCACCACACTAATAGGAGAAATCAGGAAAAATGATCAATTAGCAAAAAAGGACAATGTATGAGGCAGTGACGCACGCTAAACGCACTACAACCAGATGTGGCTGAAGCACACACTACAGCGTGAGCTGCACTCACACACAGAGACCTTGCAGACAGCGATGAACAGCACAGAGTACTGTGCACTAGCGCTGCAAGGCACAGCGGTTTATAAAGTAGCTTGGGTAAATTAGATTAGAGCAAATAGGTAGCTAAAACTGTCCCTCAGAACAACAGCTCAAAATGGCGACGGCGGACAATACCCGATATTTCAGTATCGGAATGCGCAACACTAGCCACAACAAACACCCAAATCTTGTCACTCGACCTTCCTGCCCCATTTACTAGGGGACCGCAGCTCACCACTATTGAACCCAGAGCAGTGTCAAAAGGTTGTTGGATGGATAGCAGATAATGCTTCCAGTCACTTTGCCACCACCACCACCCTGTCTTCCACACGGTCAAGTCTCAGTAGCCGTGAGTCTTGACCGTATATTCCACACCCTGATCCTCCTTCCTCCCACCATGCCGAGTGCCTGGAGACAACTTATCCAACACTTGGACACTCAGAAGAGCGGTTCACTTTTCCATTTATAGATTAGGGCCTCTAACCCGGCCAGCTTCAAGTGAGTCAAAAGGAGAACGCATGTAGTGATGCCCAAATATTGGATCAGCCACTGTCACATGAAGTCAACGTTGGTAAAGTTCAATTACTGTCGCAAAAGGTGGAAGATGATGAGACAGAATTGCCAGAAAGTCAGGAGTAGGACCAGGGTGCGGAAGTGGAAGACAAGGTGGTGGCTGACATAATAACTGACTCAACCTGGCAGGGGGACATACAGAGCAAGGACAGCAGCACACAGGGGAAGGGAGGAGTAGCACCACAACAGGCAGGAAGAAACAGTGTGGTGGCCGCAGACACAAGGCGGGGAAGCACAACGATAGCACAATGGAAGTTGCCAGTACAATTGTTAGGTCTTCCCGAGTCTGGTTGTTTTTTAAAAACTGTGCAGATAACCCCAAAAAGGCATTTACACCATCTGCCAGGCCAACATTAGCAAAGGTAGCAAAACTAGCAGCCTGACCACCAACAGCATGATCAGCACATGGCAGCAAAGCACCCAACTAAGTGGGCCGAACCCCAGAGTCCAGCAACAGTTTCTGTGGGTGACATCACTGCTTCTTCCTCTGTTCTGCGTGCCAAGATGCCTCCCACCCTGCACACTCTCAAGTAGCAACATCAGCAAGCATGTTCACGTCCTTGTCCAAGCGCAGCCTTCAGTTGTCCCTACCCCAGTCCTTGGAACGCAAGCACAAATATGCAGCCAATGCCCCACCGGCCACACTACTAAATTCACATATTTTGAGAATGCTTGTGCTCAAAATGTTGCCTTTTAGGCTCTTGGAGATGGAAGCTTTCCGCACCCTGATGGCGGCGGCCGTCCCTCGTTACTCGGTCCCCTCCCGCTACTATTTCTCCCGCTGTTCCATCTGCACATTACACGAACACGTGTCCCATAACATTAGCCGTGCCCTCAACAATGCAGTTACTGGGAAAGTTGACCTAACCAGGGACACATGGACAAGTGCTTTCGGGCAGGGACAGTACATCTCGCTGACAGCACACGGTTAATATAGTGGAAGCCGGGACCCAGTCAGACCTTGGGATGGTACACATCTGCATGACGCCGAATATTGTGGGCCCTGGATCAATCAGGGTTGGCTCCACATTCTACAGCTTCTGCACCTCCTCCTTCTCTTCAGCCTCCATCTCAGAAATGACCACATCAGTCTCAAGATGGAAGCACTGCTGCACTGCCTCGGCCAAGTGGCAACAGGCTGTGCTGAAGTTAATATGCTTGAGTGACAAACCGCACAATGCCAAATAGTTGTGGACAGCTCTGAAAGATCAAGCAGATCTGTGGCTAACACCGCTGACCTTAGAGCCAGGCATGGTCCTGTGTGACAATGGCCCGAACCTGGAGGCGGCTCTGAGGCGAGGCGAGCTCATACACGTACAATGCCTGCCCACGTGCTTAACTTTGTAGTTCAGCATTTTCTCAAAACCTAAACGGATCAGACAGATCTACTTGTCAAAGTATGCTGCGTGTGTGCAAATTTTAGAAAGTCAGTTACAGCTTCAACAAGGCCGTCGGTATTCAGGTCAGAGTCCACACATAAAACCTCAGGAGTGGACATGGATGTTAGACATCTGTACCATCTTCCAAAACTTTGAGGACTCCACCAAGATGGTGAGCGGCAATGACACCATAATTAGCGTCACCATTCCACTTTTCTGTCTTCTGAAATGCTCTCTGCTCACAATCAAAGATGATGCATTGCAGGCAGAGCACAATGAGATGGAGCAAGGAACCATGCAGGGTGATTCCACACAGCCCAGCCTCATCTCATCTCAACATGAACTGGGTGACAATGAGGAAGAGGAAACGGAAGTCTTGCCTGTTAGCAGTATTGCAAAAATGGCTGAGTTTATGTTACGCTGCCTTTCCCGTGACCCTTTCATTGTCCAAATTTTGGGTGACTGTCATTACTAGTTGGTGACACTTCTAGACCAACGCTGCAAGGAGCACTTTCTGTCTCTTATTCCCTTGCAGGACATGCCTAATAAAATGGTGCAGTACGAGAAGGCCCTTGTTGCGAAATTATTTACAAAAATTCCCATCTGAAAACGCTGGCGGCAGAGGTCACAGTTCATTGGACAACTAAGGAGTTCAGGCAAGAGAGAAACAAATGCAATCCAGCAGAGGCAGGGGAACACTGTCAAATTTCTGGGACAGTTTTCTCAGACCCTCCCATCGCACAGACCCTGAGGCATGGGGTACTCTCCCAAGGGGTTAAACATTTCAGTAGACGTTGAGGTAGTACCTTTCCGACCGTACCAACATCCTCTGTGGTTCCTCTGTGCCTTAAAATTATTGGGTATCCAAGCTGTACGCGTGGCATGAAATGGCTCTCTACGCCTTGGAGGTACTGGCCTGCCCTGCCGCTAGAGTTTTGTCAGAGCGGGTTTTTAGTGCCGCCGGTGCAATTATAAATGATAGGCACATCCGCCTGTCAAATGAAAATGCTGGCAGGCTGACTCTTATAAAAATGAACAATGGCTGGATTGGGCCAGACTTCTCAACACCACCGAATGACAGCAGCTTAACATGAATCCAAATACAGTGTCTTCTTTATGGGAGGTCTAACTCTATTCCCATGCACCTCTGTCTTCACACCCAGACATGAGTATACGCTTCCTGATTATTTCTGTTTGCTCTTGTCCTCCTCCTTCTCCTCATCCTCATCCTCCACATCCTCCTCCATATCACCACCATATCTACCATGTCACCATATCTACGTCAAACATTGTGGAAGACCCACTTCCTAATAATGATAACATTGTTTCCAGGAGGCCCTCTGACCTCTAAGTCCCTTTCAAAGGGCTTTGGAGTTCCTCCAAATTTTTGGCAGCTGCTCCTTCACTGCATAGGCAAACAGTAAGGAAGACCCACTTTCTAATAATGGGAACATTGTTTTCAGGAGGCCCTCTGACCTCTATGTCTTTTGCAAGGGGCATTTGCGTTGCTCAGAATTTTTGGAAGCCGTTGCATTCACTCCATAGACAAAAGGTATGGGAGACCCACTACTTTTTAATGGGATCATGTCGTACTCGTTACTGTGGCCCAGCCATATGTTACTGGGGTTTTTCCTAAATTTTGGCAGCCGTTGGACTCACTGCATACCCTATACATGTATAACAGACCCTCTCCTTTCAAATAGGAACATGTCGTTACTAGTGATGAGTGAGCCATAAAATGCTCGTGTATTCGTTGCTCGGGTCGGGCAAATTGGAATAGTCATGTGCTTGACCCGAGCAACGAGCCCAATGTAAGTCTATGGGAAACTCGAGCATTTTTCAGGCGGCTCCCCCCGGAGGTCTGCAGAGGGCCTAAAAATTGCCCAAATCGATGGGAACAATGCTCAAATGACATGGGGACAGCATGGAGAAGACCCCTGGAAGCATTTCTGACTCCCAAGTCACTTTTGTCAACAACGTTGTCAGATGTATTACGCCACTTTTACGGACTCACAATAAAACATACCAAAACGAAACCAAAATGGATTTTCCTGGGAAATATGTTAAGGAATATCCTTTCCATGACATGTACAATGTATATAAAGCAAAATAAATAACAAAAAAAAACTCCTCAACACCTTGGGCTATGCTCACACGCAGCGTTTTTGATTAATTTTTGCAGTTTTGCATTGCTTTCAAGAAAGATCAATGCATTCACCAGGAAATTTCATTTTAACATTTTACAACCTTATCTGGCCATGTGGTGTGTGACACATCATCAGACACATGCATACAGTGATGAAAAGTCATGGGAACAGCATGGGGAAGACTTCTGGAAGAATCTCTGACTCCCAGATCACTGCCTAAAAGTGTGCCCATCATAAGTGATCCTTGGCGCATGCGAAGATGCCTCCTGCCATGAACCTGTTGTTGCAGACTTGCAACAATCACCATCCACGTCCTTGTCCCACTGCAGCATTCAGCTGTCCCTACCCCATTGCTTGGAATGCAAGAGCAAGTATGCAGGCAGCCACCCACCCACCCACCCACAGGTTGCAATACTATACTGCCAAATTTTTGACAGCTGCTTGCGCTTGAAATGTGGCCTTTTAGGCTCGTGGAGGCGGAATCTTTTCATATCCTCATGCCGGCGGCAGCCAGGTGTCCATACTCAATCCCCAGCCGCCACTATATTTCCCGGTATCGCCTCCGCCTTCCACAAGCACGGGTCCCACAAAATTACCCGTGCCCTCCCCATTGCACTTACTGGGAAGGACCGCCTAACCACAAACACGTGGACAGGTGAATGTGGCCAGGGACAGTACGGAGGCATTACACAACTTTTTTTGCTGACAGTAGTATTTAGCTTGGTGAAAGGACTGGCACAGAGGGAAACCCTATATACCCTGCATGTCATTTCTCACAGTAAGTCCTGTAATGCAGCTTGCTGCAGAAGCAATGCAGCCCGTCCAACATCAACTCGCTCTTGTCAGTGGTGCTTTGACACACACACATCTTTCTTAGCGCATTTAATTTCTTGAATACAGAGTTGGACAATGGCCTGATCTGTAATTCGGTTTCAGAAATAACATGCATAAGCATGGCCGATCCACATTAAAAAAGCATCCATAGAATGTCCGGGAACCTTTCCCACCCTTTCCTTAGCCAGGGCTGCTTTTCGGCATGGTTGGACGGGCCCACCAGAGAATCGGAGACTCCTCCAGTGGGCCCTGGCTTCTCCTTCAGGAGAGTTCATAGTGCCGAGGTGAGGCCATGATGATGATAGAGGCCACCATCTGTTTAGTTTTCTGTTACTTGGAATGCAAGTGCAAGTATGCAGCCAGCCACCCACCCACCCACCCACAGGCCGCAACACTAAACTGCCAGATTTCTGGGCAGCTGCTTGTACTGGAAATATGGCCTTTTAATCTCGTGGAGGCGGAATCTTTTCACAACCTCATGCCGGCGGCGGCCGGGTGTCCATACTCGATCCACAGCCGCCACTATATTTCCCGGTATCCACAAGCACGGGTCCCACAACATTACCCATGCCATCCCCAGTGCACTTACTGGGAAGGACTGCCTAACCACAAACACGTGGACAGGTGAATTTGGCGAGGGACAATACGGAGCCAGTACACAACTTTTTTTGCTGACAGCAGTATTTAGCTCGGTGAAAGGTCTGGCATAGACCCTATCTACCATGCATATCATTTCTCACTGGACGTCCTGTAAAGCTGCTTTCACTTGAAATGTGGCCTTTTAGGCTCGTGGAGGCGGAAGCAAACTATGGTACAACGCCATGGTATTAGCACTGCCCCCAGTACCAGTAGCAAAGCCATTCCCAATTTCCTTCTCAGGAATTTTATTTGGTAGACTGAGTGGCTGCCCAAATACATTTTCTCACAAAGGAGCTGAAGATAGAGTGACAGTAGGTGCAAGTTTCTCCAGCCTGTTAGATATTAGAGGGTTAACGGCAGCACAATGGATCAGTGGTTAGCACTGAAGACTTGCAGCGTTGGGATCCTGGGTTCAAATCCCAGCAAGGACAATATCTGCAAGGATTTTGCATGTTCTCCCCGAGTTTGCGTGTGTTTCCTCCTCAGTAAAAAAGCAGCCATAGAGTGTCCGGGAACCTTTTCACACACTTTTCTTAGCCAGGACTGCTTCTTTGCAGGGATGGACGGCCCACCAGAGAATCCTCTGGTGTGCCTTGGCTTCTACCTAAGTAGAGTTCTTGATAGTGCTAACTTTGCAGCTGCTATGAGGCTCTTGAGCGGGGGAGAAAGGTTAGCCCTCAGAATAAAATCCTCTAGTGGGCCTAATGTTTTTCAATCTGAAACAGCTTCTCAGTGGGAGATGTATTTCATCACAGCCATATTCTTTAGCTCAGTGAAAGGACTGGCATAGAGGGAAACCGTATCTACTCCAGCTGTCAATTCTCCGTCAACAGGTTCCCCCCATTGTCACACATGACCATGCCTGGCTGTATGTTCAGCGGTGAGAGCCACAGATCAGACTGCTGTGTTACAGCTTTCAACAACTCTGCAGTGCTGGGAGGTTTGACAATTAAGCATTAAGCATGTTATCTTCAGCACAGCCTGTTGCCGCTTGGCCAAGGCAGTGCTGCAGTGCTGTCAGCTTGTGACTGATGTGGTCATTTCGGAGATGAAGGAGGAGGTGCATGAGCTGAACATTGTTATTACATTGTTTTTAAATTGGTGACACTGTTTTTTATACTAAAGAAAGATCCAATTGTTTTTTTTTTTTACGACAAATGCATTCACCGGGAAATGTCATCTTAACATTTTACAACCTTATCTGGCAATGTTTTAAGTGACACATCATCAGACACATCCTGTTTTATTTATGATGGAGGGACTCTGAAAGTCATAAAGCCTATTTTTATAGGGACATCAGACGACCCTTACTATTCTTAAAAGGCCAGCAGTCGGCCTTAGCTATTGTTAGAGAGTAGTGTTGAGCGAGCATGCTCAACACTGCTCGTTACTCGCCCAAGCATCATGCTACTATGGATGTTCGGTGAGCAACGAGCATTTCCGGGTTACTCGGGCTGGAGCTCGGTTCTCCGCCCTGCACGTTTGGCGCTCTTTACAGAGCAAATGAACATTCAGGGATTGTCAGCCAGGCACTGTTATGCCGCAGCTATGTTGTTTGTGGGTATTACAGTGATTCGCTGGCTGCACAGCGTCACCTCGAGTATTTAAAACTGGGCGCCGCAATCTTGGACATAGTCGCTCTGGATCAGACAGTGTATGGAGAGTTCTGCTGAGTTAGGGAGAGATATAGAGTGCAAAATAAGTAGTGTAGGGTCTCTAAAGCCTGCCAAACCAAACAAAAAGTCCTTCTCAGGACTAATATCCATCCCAGATATCAGGCAGGCAGGCAGGCTGTATAGCAGACGCAGTGGTTATAACAGCAAACGCTGCATTACAGTCCTGTGTGCTCCTATTGGTCAAATTGCTCTACTTATCACCCCGGTCTCAGGGGCCAGGAAATTTATTTTTTCTTTCATCTAAATCCTGTATTTTTTTTTTCCTCAGTCAGGCTGTCCAAATACATGTCTTATTAACATTTTGGCATTTTTTGCTGTAAAAAAAACAGTAATAGTGTCTCCCTGACTGGTCAGACACCAATATATCTGTTTAAAAGAGTCTGGTGTAGGCCAGTAAAATATAACTGTGGTTTTGCAGTTACACGGGTCAAATCTCTTTATTATCCTGTTTTTGGAATTTTTTCCCATAAAAAAAACAGTAATAGTGTCTCCCTGACTGGTCAGACACCAATATATCTGTTTAAAAGAGTCTGGTGTTGGCCAGAAAAATATAACTGTGGTTTTGCAGTTCCACGGGTCAAATCTCTGTATTATTCTGTTTTTGGCATTTTTTGCCGTAAAAAAAAAACTGTAATAGTGTCTCACTGATTGTTCACACACAAATACTTCTGTTTGAAAGATTCTGGTGTACGCCACATAACTATAACTGTGGTTTTGCAGTTCCACGGGCTCAAATCTCTGTATTATCCACTTTTGGGCCTTTTTTACATAAAAAAACAGTTTGAGTATGTCGCTGACTGGGTTCAGCCTCAAATATATCTATTTAAAAAAATCTGGTATATGCCAGTAAATTAGAACTGTGGTTTTTCAGTTCCACGGTTCAAATCTTTTTATTATCCAGATTTTGGTATTTTTTCCGTAAAGAAAAACAGTAATATTGTCTCCCTGATTGTTCAGACACAAATATATCTGTTTGAAAGATTCTGGTGTAGGCCACATAACTATAACTGTGGTTTTGCAGTTCCATGGTTCAAATCTCTGTATTATCCATCTTTTGGTATTTTTTCCTTAAAGTAAAACTGTAATAGTGTCTCCCTGATTGTTCAGACACAAATATATCTGTTTAAAAGATTCTGGTGTACGCCACATAACTATAACTGTGGTTTTGCAGTTCCACGGTTCAAATCTCTGTTTTATCCAGCTTTTGGTATTTTTTCCTTAAAGAAAAACAGTAATTGTGTCTCCCTGTCTGTCCAGTCACAATTATATCTGTTTAAAAGATTCTGGTGTAGGCCAGAGAAATAGAACTGTGGTTTTCTTCTTCCATTATTCTAATATGCTATTTTACTTAATTTACAATGGGCCAGCGCGTGGCAAGGGACGTGGAACTGGACGTTCTGGTGATGGTGCGTGTAGAGGATGGGGCCGTGGCCAAGGTGAAAATGTGCCACAACCAACAGCCACATCTTCTCGCTCCCACTTCTTGACCGAATTACTAGGGAAGCACACTACAACACCAGTATTGCGAACTGATCAGTGTGAACAGGCTATTAATTGGATAGCAGATAATACTTCCAGTTACCTGGGCACAACCACCTCCGGTCTGTCTTTCACATGGTCAAGGTTTAGTAGCCGTGATTCTCGACCACATACTCCTCCTCACCCTGATGCTCCTTTCTCCCACCATGCCGAGTGTCGTCAGACAGCAACTGATCCCACACTTGGACACTCTGAAGAGCAGGTCACTGGTCCATTTCCATATTTGTGCCCCTCGCCTGCTCCGCTTGAAGTGGTGGAAGAGGAGATCCCATGTAGTGATGCCCAAATATTTGAACAGCCATGGCCACAGGAAGTCGCCGCTGGCAATTTATCACAAGACATGGACGATGACGAGACACAATTACCAGGAAGTGAGTAGGAGGATCGTGGTGCGCAAGTGGAAAAGGAGCAGGTGGTGGATGTTCTAGTAACTGACCCAATGTGGCAGGAGGACACGCAGAGCGAGGCCAGCAGCACACAGGGGGAGGGAGGCAGAGTACCCCAACAGGCAGGAAGAAGCAGTGTGCTGGCCGCACACAGAAGGCGGGCAACAGTTCCCATTAACACCAACATGAGGGATGTTGCCAGTACAACCGGTAGGTAATCCAGAGTCTGGAATTTTTTTAAAGACTCTGCTGATAACCCCAAAATGCGATTTGTACCACGTGCCATGCCAGCATCAGCAGGGGTGACAAAACTACCAGCATGACCACCACAAGCATGATCAGGCACATGTCATTAAAGTACCCGACTTTGTGGAGCGAACCCCAGGGTCCACAACCAGTGTCAGCGGGTGTCCCCACTGCTTCTACCGCTGTTGTGCATGTAATAGAACCCCCTGTTGTGCATGCAAGGCAATCCCCTGTCGATACTGCATGCAAAGATGCACCCCCCTCTCAGTCTTCACTTGTTATGGCAGTTTTTCAAGAAACAGCATCAACGTCCATGTTCACGTCCCACCGCAGCGTTCAAGTGTCCATATCCCAGAGCTTTGAATGAAAGCGCAAATTCGCAATCAACCCCCCACAGGCCACAGTCCTAAATTCGCACATTTCACGACTACTTGTATTGGAAATGCTGCCTTTTAGGCTGGTGGAGACGGAATCATCCGACACTGTTTTGCCCGGTGTGCCATCCCCGCACTACACAAGCACGTGTCCCAAAACATCTGCCGCACCCTCAACAACGTAGTTAATGGGAGAATCCACCTGACAACGGACACGTGGACAAGTGCTTGTGGCCAGGGACCGTACATCTCCCTGACGGCACACTGGGTAAACATAGTGGAAGCCGGGACCCAGTCGGAACTTGGGCTGGAAATCATCCTCCCCACATCGAGGATTGCGGGCCCTATGTCTGTCAGAGTTGCCCCCACAGTGTACAGCTACTGCGCATCATCCTCCTCCTCCTCCTCCTCATGTTCAGCCTCCATCTCAGATATCACCACATCAGTTACAAGCTGGAAGCACTGCAGTATTGCCTCAGCCAAGCGGCAACATGCTGTGCTGAAACTCATAAGCTTAGGTAATAAACCTCACACTGCTTGTGAGTTGTGGACAGCTGTGAAAGAGCAGGCATATCTGTGGCTGAGAGCGCTGAACCTACATCCAGGCATGGTCGTGTGTGACAATGGCCGTAACCTGGTGGCGGCTCTGAGGTGAGGCGAGATTACACACGTACCATGTCTGGCTCATGTGCTTAACCTCGTGTTTCAGCGGTTTCTTAAATCGTACCCCGAGTTGCCAGATCTGCTCGTCAAAGTACGCCGCCTGTCAGCTCATTTTTGCAAGTAGGCTACAGCTTCCGCCACCCTTGCTATGTTGCAACAGCGTTTGCAGCTTCCGGAAAACTGACTGGTGTGTGATGTCCCCACACATTGGAACTCTACCCTCCACATGTTGCAAAGGATTTGTGAGCAGAAGAGAGCAGTTGTGGAGTTCCAGCTGCAACAAGGCCGTCGATATTAAGGTCAGACTCCACACATAAGACCTCAGGAGTGGACGTGGATGTCTGACAAATACACCATCCTGACAAACTTTGAGGAGTCCACCAAGATGGTGAGTGGCGATGAAGCTATCATTAGCGTCAGCATCCCACTTGTCTGTCTTTTGCAACGCTCTCTGCAGAGAATTAAAGAGGAAGCATTGCAACCAGAGTATGATGAGATGGATCAAGAAACCATAGCGGGTGATTAAACACAGCCCACCCTCATCTCATCCCAACGTGCATTGGGGGACAATGAGGGAGAGGAGGAGGAGGAGGAGGAGGAGGAACAGGAGCTGGTATCATGCGCTGTAGACGGTAGTACCTGTACAACTGTCATACCGTCAATTCAGCGTGGGTGGCCTGAGGACAGGGGGGAGGAGGAGGAGGAGAGCATGGTCAGTCATCATCTTGGTGAAGACACGGAAGTCTTGCACGTTACTAGTCTGGCACGCATGGCTGACTTTATGTTACGCTGCCTTTACCGTGACCCTCGCATTGTCAAAATGTTGGGTGACCGTCATCACTGGTTGGTGACACTTTTAGACCCCCGCTACAAGGAGAACTTTTACTCTCTTTTTCCTGAGGTGGAGAGGTCTACAAAAATGTGGCAGTACCAGAAGGCCCTTGCTGCAGAACTGTTAAAAAAATTCCCATCTGAACACGCTAGTGGCAGAGGTCACAGTTCGTTGCCCAACCAAGGCGTACAGGCGAGGGAGATGCAACTCCAATCCAGCAGAGGCAGGGGAACACTGTCAACATTCTGGGACAGTTTTCTGAGACCCGCCCAGCTTACAGGCCCTGAGGCGTGGGCTACTCTCACGAGGAGTGGAAAGTTTCAAAATAATGTGAGGGAGTACTTGCTGACTGTACCAGCGTCCTCTGTGATTCCTCTGTGCCTTTTAAATTTTTGGGTATGCAAGCTGGACACTTGGAATGAACTCGCTATGTACGCCTTGGAGGTCCTGGCCTGCCCTGCCGCTAGCGTGTTATCAGAGTGTGTTTTTAGTGCCGCTGGGGGAATTATAACAGATAAGCACACTCGCCTGTCAAGTGAATATGGTGACAAGCTGACCCTTATCATAATGAACAAGGGCAGGATTGGGCCAGACTTCTCATCACCACCAACTGACAGCAGAGTAACATATAGTCAAATCCACTGTGTTATTTCGGGAGGTGTATTCCCATGCACCGCTTCACATCCACACATGGGTATACACTTCCTCAATTCGGCTTTTTTTTGCTCTTCTCATTATCCTCAGCCTTAAACACCACTATACCACCAGGGTGACCATGGTCCATGTTGCCAGTATTGCAAGTTCCTCTGTCCTAGTTTTTGGCAGTTTTTGCTTGGAAGGCATGGGAAAAGACTATGGAGACCCACTCCCCAATAATGGGAATAATGTTTTTAATATGTTGTACCATCTTGTTAAGCTAATGTTACCTCCACCACTTTTCCAAGGTGCATTAAAACCATCTTGTTAAGCTACTGCGACCTCCACCATTTTTCCCAGGGGCATTGATATTGTCTTTTTATTACATTGCGACCTCTATGTCTCTTCCAAGGTGTTATGATCTGCAAGAAGAACTAAGGAAATATAGGGTAAAGCTTTCCCTACAGTAATACTAAGCTGAATCCCTACGATGTAGCGGGCCGCCTGTTCCTAGTGAACAGCTGTGCCATCGTCCTCGTCTAATCTTAACGAAGACCTATAGAATTAAGGGAGGGGTCCCTAAAAGAACTAAGGACTGGGACAAAAATGGGACACCTCCTAAACAGAAATTGTTGTAGAACACAAAAGACAAACTGACAAAAAGTGCTAGAGGTCCCAGAGGACCAAGCAAACTGACAGAGAAAGGCAACGAAGCACCAGGCTAGCAAAACAGTCAAACAACACTGAAGTCCAGCAAATCCAGAAGGGCGGAGCTGGAAAATATAGGCAGATGGTCACGTGACCGCAAAACACAAGATAGAAAAAACTAACAGGAGGGTTCTAACACAAGGGGCATTAAAACCATCTTGTTAAGCAACTGCAACCTCCACGTCTCTTCCAAGGGGAATTAAAACCATCTTGTTAAGCTACTGCGACCTCCACCACTATTCCAAGGGGCATCAACACTAGGACTACTGGACTCGTGACCCCGCCTAGAACTACTGAAAGGAGTCATTTTGACTCCTTGCTTGTTTTCGTTTATTTTTAGAGTTTCATTTGTGGTTATTTATTAATAATTATATTTTTTGTAATGTATTATTATTGTGAGATCCAACAGTAATGCTTTTGATTGTTTTTTTTCTGCTTTTCTTATTTTTCTACAGAAAATAACAATAATTATAATAGACGTTTTTCAAACATTTTTTTTTATTCAAGTGCACACATATAAACAACAACTGAAGAACAAAAAGCAGAGAAAATGTAGGTGGAGGAGCATAAAAATGAAAATATGACGCAGAATTCACCTTCTAAACATTTGGTGTTTCGCATTTTAGGCATTGCCTTTGATTTATGGCAGTACATTGCCCACACAAAGACTTACCACAAGTCTTACAATTTCCGACAGATCTATTTTTCTTGCACTTTTCTTTGATCTGGCAAAATTTTGTTTGAACCATCACTTCTGAGCAAGTAGAAACTTGGGACGTGGAACCCTTTTCCCTATCTGTGACATAAGGACCACTCAACTCTCTCACAAGCGTTTGCAAAAATGCCTTGCGTGACATTTTTTGGTGGGTAATCTCCTTGAATATTATCCATGCATTTATACCCGCAAAGTCTAAGGCATTTTCAAATGCATGAACAGGCCATCTCCTTGTGCATGTTCGTGTGGTATATTTTCGTGCCATCTGATCCACTACATCTACTCCATATTTTGTTTCATTGTAAAACTTTACCGTTTCTGGAGTTTTTTTAGCGGAATCAGACGCAACAACAACATCTGGATGGACGGAACTCAAAATGACAACATTTTTGTTGGGCTTTCCTTGATATACTGTAAGTGTAAAATTGTCTTCATTTCTAAACACTTTAGTGTTGTACAATTCCTCTTTCATGGATTTTATTTTTTTAGGCACTTCTCGCCTTATCTTGTTCAGTGTTCCCACGATGGTTGTTCCTTTGCTTTTTAGCTGTTTAGCTAATTTTACTGAAGTAAAATAATTATCGGTTTTAACATTGCGAGCTTTTTTCAAAAATGGGTCCAATAACTTCATTACCACATGGTCAGCTAAACGGTCCTCAGCACGGCGTGTGTCATCTTTGCCTAGATAAGGGAAGCCATTTGCCAGATATTTGCTCCTCTTATCAACAGCTAGCCAATATTTGTGGCCATATTTATCTGGTTTGGAAGGCATGTACTGCGTGAATGGACACCTAGTTTTGCTTGGGAAAAGTTGCTCATCCACCGTTATGTATGGGCCAGGTTTGTAACACGCAATACAATTTTCAATAAACCTGTCCCACACAGTAGAAAATAGAGCAAACTTGTCCGTTTGCAGTCTCTCCGATCGAGTAGATTTCTCATCAAATCTGAGAAACCTCATAATTTCAACAAAGCGGTCCCTAGACATTGTCGCTTTGCAAAACGGTATTCCCCAGTCATTACACCAAATACTGCTAATCGAGTGACGGTTCGTGCCAGATATTCCTCGAGCATAGAATATCGCAATGAATGCATCTAGCTCCTCATCAGATAGAGTAAACTGTAAATTATTGTTCCTGCATGCTTCTGCAAGCGTACAGTTCTTTATATGTGTCAATATATATGAATCAAAAAATAAACACCATGCGCTCAAAGGACTATCGATAATGATATTCCTTCTGGCGTATCCTGTAGGGCCAGGTGCATCTCGAAGAATATTTTGGCTGTCACGCCTACCAGGCAAGTGTTCTCCAATTTCAACAGGTTTCCATTGAATACCATCCGCTGAAACTAGTATTCCTTCAGATTCGCCTTCTCTGGTGTTTGTTGTTGCATTACCTTCGCCGCCATCGTTATCTGTTGTTCTTTCATTTCTGGGACGTTTTGCTGATTTTTTCTGTCCACGACCAGGAGGATGGTCACGAGGCAACATAACTGCATGAGCCCGATCCCCAGTTGATGTGCTTGGAATATCTGTAAAAAAGTTGATGAATATTTAGAATTTTTGTTTTGTAAGGGTCCGTGCACACTGGCTGGATTAGCGGCGGAATATCCGACCGGATATTCTCACCACAATCCGGCCCGTACCTGCCCGCTCAGGTACAGAGCGGAGTTTCATACCTGAAGCTCCGCTCCGAACCCCGGGCTGGAGCCGCTGTCTGGGACGGAGCCGTGCTCGCGCGTAAGCAAGCGCTGCTCTGTCCCTGACAGCGGCTCCAGCCCGGGGTTCGGAGCGGAGCTTCAGGCATGAGCGGGCAGGTACGGCCTGTATTGCGGCAAGAATATCCAGATGGCTATTCAGCCAGAATTCTGCTAGTGTGCACAGGCCCTAACTCAGTGTGTGGAAGAACAAATAAATACACATAACTACTTACCTTCTGGATTTGTTCCTTCTGAGTCTTCAGATTCACTTGATATGTTCTGAGGAATGAAATCTTCATCACTGTCAGAATCAAATACATGTTCCTGCAATTCGGATTCCGATTCATCCTCCGGTATGGATTGCAAAGTAGCCAGAATATCCTGAGGCTTTATCAAACGTCTTCTCTCCATATTCCTCACAAATTCCATAATTCTATATAGTTCCCTGCTGAAAAATAGAAATGAAATGAAAACTAAAAGAAATAATAACTGTTCTGCCACCTTCAAAAGTAGGTGGGCTGAATCAGTTGACAGACAGCTAAACTATTTCATAACAATTCATACCAGTATGAGTCTTCAGAGCTCGTATGTCTGCGTCTGTTCTCTTTGTCTCTTCAGCTGAACTGAAAGTAAAGTTACTATCCAGAATACTGTCTCCTGCTAGGACCTTAGAAAAACACCACCCTTCATTAGCATAAGATAAGAGCCTAGAGTAAACAGGCTATTTTGTTCAGCATTACACAGTAATACAAGCAGGTAAAACACAAGGAAAATGTGAAAAGTTGACATGTAAATTGAACTACATCTATATGAACATCAGGGTAAATAAGACAGAGTGAAAAAATTATGCACAAAACTTTATAGCAACATTTAGTGACAAAAGGACCTCAAAATATAGTAGGGAGTCAAAATGACTCCCTTCAGTAGTTCTTGGTAAATTTTGAAAAAAACGCGCAAATTTTTCACCAAAATTATTTATTCTCACAAAATCTTTTTTCACATCATATTTGAGGAAAAGTCACCGAGTTTCAAGCCGGAATTCTGAAAAATGTAGTCACAGAAGAGAAATAAAAAACGAAAGGAGTCAAAATGACTCCATCAGTAGTTCTAGTGTTAAAACCATCTTAATAAGCTAATGCGATCTCCACCACTTTTCCAAGGGGCATTAAAACAGTCTTGTTAAGCTAATGTGACCTCCACCACCTTTCAAGGGGCATTAAAACCGTCTTGTTAAGCTACTGCGACCTCCACCGCTCTTCGAAGGGGCATTAAAACCGTCTTGTTAAGCTACTGCGACCTCCAGCACTTTTTCAAGGGGCATTGATATTGTCTTTTTTTTCCACTGTGAACTCCAACATTCTTCCAACGGGCATTGAATTTCCTCCTAATTTTAGTCAGATTTTGCTTTTCAATGCATAGGCGAACACTAAGGGAGACCCACTCCCCAATAATGGGTAGAAGGTTTTTAGTATGCTGTAATCCACGTCTGTTTCAAAGGGCATTGCAGTTCCTCATAATTTTTGGAAAGCCTTCCATTCACTGCTTAGGCCAACAGTGCACGGGAGACCAAGTTGCTATAAATGGAAAAAACGGTTTAGTTAAGGCCCTCTGACCTCCATGTCACTTCCAAGGGGCATTGGAGTGCCTCGAAATTCTTGGTAGGCATTGCACTCACTGCATGCCCTATAACTGTGTAGCCGAAGCTCTCCTTTTGGTACAGAAACATATCCTGCTAGACATGTGTGGTTGACTGGTCTGATATTGATGTGAATGGTCCCTGTTCCTCCTGCTCTTTCTCCAATGCCCCACCTCATCCATCATTCATCACTTGAAGCTTTGTTTTAACGGGAGTCATAGAACTGGGATAGTAGCAGGAAAACGACCAGCAATCCTCGGAGGAGGTAGGATATGCTCCCAAACGCTGACCACCTCAGGACTAGCCGCTACTACACACATGCGCTTGCATTCCAAGAAATCAAAGCAGATGCTAACTTCTATCATCATCATCATGCTCCTCACCTTGGCACTCTCAACTCCCCTGATGGAGAAGCCAGGGCCCACCAGAGGAGTCTGGTTCTCTGGTGGGCTCGTCCAATGCTGCCCTAAAGCAGGTCGGGCTAAGAAAAGTGTGTAGGGGGATGTTCACAGGAGAAATAGGGGCGGCTGGGGACCGTTTATGGACACCCAGCTGCTCCCAGGTGGCTGGGGACCGTGTGTGGACACCCGGCCGCCCCCTGTTAACTGGGGACCGAGCTTGAAAACATGGTCGCCGGGCGGCTGGGGACTGAGTATGGATACCTCGCTGACGAAGCAGCCATGAGCTAGTGGCCAGCTTCGGCCTCCTCCAAACTAAAAGGCCCCATTTCAAGTGCAAGCAAGCTAGCAGTCTGGTATTGCAGCCTTGGGGTGGGTGGGTGTCAGGCTGCATACTTGCGCTTACATTGCAAGGAATGGGGGAGGTACAATTGAACACTGCCCAGGGACAAGGACTTGCACGGGGATAGTTGCAAGTCTGCATCTTCTGATGCGGAATGGATCACTTCTGATGGACACACTTTTAGGCAGTGACCTGGGTGTCAGAGATGCTTCCAGGAGTCTTCCCCATGCTGTTCCCATGTCTTTTCAGAACTGTATGCATGTGTCACACAGCACATGGCCAGATAAGATTGTAAAATGTTAAAATGACATTTCCCGGTGAATGCATTTGTCACGGTTGAAAGCAATACAAAAGTGAAAAAATGCATAAAAAATGCTACTTGTGAACATAGCCCAAGGTGTGGAGGAGTATTTTTGTTTTTGGCTATTTATTTTACCTTTTACACAAGTCTTTACCCTGGAAAGGATGTTCCTTAACATATGTCACAGGAAAACCGTTTCAGTTTTGAATGTCTTATTGTGAGCCCGTAAAAGTGGCTTAATACCTCTGACCACGTTGTTGACAGCAGTGACCTGGGGGTCAGAAATGCTTCCTGGGACGATGACCATGCTGTCCCCATGTCTTTTGAGCACTGTCACTATCATTTTGGGCACTTAGGCTTTCTACAGACTGCCGGGGGTGCCGCCGCAAAAATGCTCGGGTCTCCCATAGACTAACATTGGGCTTGTTGCTCGGGTCGAGAATCCGAGTATCACAGCGAGCTCGGCCCAAGCTTCGAGCACTCGAGCATTTTAGTGCTCGTTCAACACTATTAGAGAGCCATCAGTCAGCTATGCTTT
Source organism: Phyllobates terribilis (assembly GCF_046119375.1). Lineage (NCBI taxonomy): Eukaryota > Metazoa > Chordata > Amphibia > Anura > Dendrobatidae > Phyllobates > Phyllobates terribilis. The sequence goes on along the minus strand of NW_027362761.1, from coordinate 1,204,909,869 downwards.
GTTGTTCCCATTATTAACAAGTGGGTCTCCTATACTGTTATTGTGTATCCAGGGACTGCAAGGGCTGCCAAAAATTTGGACGCAACCCAATACCCCTTTGAAGAGACAAAGAGGAGGGTCTCAGTAAAAAAATGTTCCCATTAAAAAGGAGCGAGTCTCCTATAGTGGTAATGCCCATGCTGTGACTGATAGGGGTGCCAAAATTTGGGAAAAACACCACTAAGAATTTAAAGACACATGGAGCAGGGCCACAGTAACAACGTACGACATGTTCCCATTTGAAAGGAGAGGTTCTGCTTTACAGTTATAGTGTATGCAGTGAGTCCAACGGCTAACCAATTTTAGTAAAAACACCACTAAGAAGTTAAAGACACATGGAGCAGGGCCACAGTAACAAGGTATGACATGTTCCCATTACAAAGGAGAGGGTCTGCTATACAGTTATAGGGTATGCAGTGAGTCCAATGGCTGATAATTTTAGGAAAAACCCCACTAAGAATTTAAAGACACACAGGGCAGGGCCACAGTAACAAGGTACGACATGTTTCCATTAGAAAGGATAGAGTTTGCTATACAGTTATAGGGTATGCAGTGAGTCCAACGGCTGACCAACTTTAGGAAAAACCCCACTAAGAATTTAAAGAAACACAGAGCAGGGCCACAGTAATGACAAATTCCCATTAGAAAGGAGAGAGTCTCCCATAGTGTTGGCCTATGCAGTGAATTAAAGGGCTGCCAAAAATTTGGAGGCACTTCAATGCCCCTTGGAAGAGACGTGGAGGAGTGCCTCATAAAAAAATGTTCCCATTAGAAAGAAGCGTGCCTCCAATACTTGCAATGCCCATGCACTAAGTGTATGGGCTGACAAACATTTACCCCTGAGGGTATACATAAACATACTGTATAAACTTTTTTTTACGGGCATTATAAACACCCTTTAAAAAAATTAGGTGGGTGTTGCATCACGGACCACGGTCACCCTGGTGATATGGTGGTGGAGGGTGAGGAGAAGGAGGAGGACAAGAGCAAATAACCCAAATCAAGAAGCGCATACCCATGTGTGGGTGTTAAAAGGTGCATTGGAATGCACCTCCCAAGAAAAGACACTGGATTGAAGTTTATGTTATCATTTGGTGGTGTTGAGAAGTCTGTCCCAATCCAGCCCTTGTTCATTTTTATAAGAGTCAGCCTGTCAGCATTTTCAGTTGACAGGCAGATGCACTTCTCAGTTATAATTCCACCAGCGGCACTAAAAACCTGCTCTGATAAAACGCTGGTGGCAGGGCAAGCCAGGACCTCCAAGGCATAGAGAGCAAGTTCATTCCATGTATCCAGCTTGGATACCCAATAATTAAAAGGCACATCGGAATCACAGAGGACGTTGGTATGGTCGGCAAAGTACTCCCTCAGCATCTTCCCAAACTTTGCACTCCTTGTGAGAGTACCCCTCGCCTCAGGGCCTGTCCGATGGGAGGGTCTGAGAAAACTCTCCCAGAACTTTGACAGTGTTCCCCTGCCTCTGCTGGATTGAAGTTGTGTCTCTCTCACCTGTACTCCTTAGTTTTCCAACATAGTTTGCCCTCTGCCACCAACATTTTCAGATGGGAATTTTTGTAATAGCTCCTCAACAAGGGCCTTCTGGTACTGCCCCATTTATGTAGACCTGTCCGCCTCAGGAATAAGAGATATAAAGTTCTCGTTGTAGCGTGGGTCTAGAAGTGTCACCAACCAGTAATGACTGTCACCCAAAATTTTGAGAATGCGAGGGTCATGGGAAAGGCAGCGCAACATAAACTCGGCCATGCGTGCCAGACTACTAACTGACAAGAGTTCCGTGTTCCTCACCAAGAGGATGACTGACCATGCTCTCCTCCCCCTCCTCCTCTCTGTCCTCTGGCCATCCACACTGAACAGACGGTATGACAGCTGTGCAGGTAGTACCATCTATAGTGCATGAAACTAGCTCCTTTCCTTCCTTCTCCTCCTCCTCATCCTCATTGTCTTCCAATCCACGTGGAGATGAGATGAGGCTTGGCTGTGTGTAATCACCCTGTATGGTTCCATGCTCCATCTCATCGTGCTCCGCCTGCAATGCGTCCTCTTTGATTGTGAGCAGAGAGTATTTCAGAAGACAGAGAAGCGGGATGGTGATGCTAATTAAGGCGTCATCACCGCTTATCATCTTGGTGGAGTCCTCAAAGTTTTGGAGGATGGTTCATATGTCTGACATCCCTGTCCACTCCTGATGTCTTCTGTGTGGAGTCTGAACTGAATACCAACGACCTTGTTGATGCTGGTACTCAACAACTGCTCTCTTCTGCTCACAAATACTTCCCAACATTTGCAGTGTAGAGTTCCAACGCGTGGGGACATCACACACCAGTCTGTGAGCCGGAATATGCAAATGCTACTGAAACACTGCAATGGCGGCGGAAGCTGAAGCTGACTTTCTAAAATGGGCACACAGGCAGCGAACTTTAACAAGCATATCCAGCAGCTCCGGGTAGGATTTGAGAAACCACTGAACCACGCCTTGCCTCATAGCCGCCGCCAGGTTCCAGCCATTGTCACACACGACCATGCCTGGCTTTAGGTTCAGCAGTGTGAGCAACAGATCTGCCTGCTCTTTCAGAGCTGTCCACAACTCTTCAGCATTGTGTGTTTTTTCACCTAAGCATATTAGCTTCAGCACAGACTGTTGCCGCTTGGCCGAGGCAGTGCTGCAGTGCTTCCAGCTTGTGACTGATGTTGTCCTTTTGGAGAAGGAGCCGGAAGAGGAGGAAGAGGCTGAGGAGGATGAGGTGTAGGAGCTGTAGACCGTGAGGGCAACCCTGATTGACCTAGAGCCCGCAATCCAGCGCGTCGGGAGGATGTGTTCCGTCCCAAGGTCCGACTGGGTCCCGGATTCCACTATGTTAACGCAGTGTGCCGTCAGCGAGATGTACCACCCCTGCCCACAATCTCTTGTCCACGTGTCTGTGGTTAGGTGGACTTTACCGGTAACTGCGTTGTTGAGAGCACGGCTAATGTTTTGGGACACGTGCTTGTGTAATGCGGGGACGGCACACCAGGAGAAATAGTGTTGGCTGGGGACCGAGTACCGAGGGACAGCCACCGCCATCAGGTTGCAGAATGCTTCCATCTCCACGAGCCTTAAAGGCAACATTTCAAGCGCAAGCAGTCGTGAAATGTGAGAATTTAGTAGTGTGGCCTGTGGGGCGTTGGCTGCATATTTGCTCTTGTAATCCAAGGACTGCGGTATGGACAACTGAACGCTGTGCTGGGACAAGGACATGGATGTGCTTCCTGATGCTGCTACTTGAGAGTGTGCAACGACAGGTGCAGGGCAGGAGGCATTTTCGCATGCACCATGGACAGGGGATTAGCTTGCATGCACAACAGTGGAAGAAGCAATGGTGCCACCCACAGACACTGTTCCTTTACCCTGGGGTTCGGCCCACAAAGTCGGGTGCTTTGCTGCCACGCTGATCATGCTGGTGGTGGTCAGGCTGGTCGTTTTGCCACCCCTGCTGATGCTGGCCTGGCAGGTGTTGCAAATGGCCTTTTTGGGGTTATCGGAGGAGTCTTTAACAAACAACCAGATTCTGGAAGACCTAACAGTTGTACTGTCAATTTCCTTGTGGTGGTGTTAGGGGGAATAGTTTTCTGCCTTCTGTCTGGGGCCACCACACTGCTTCTTCCTGCCTGTTGGGGTGCTCTGTCTCCCTCCCCCAGTGTGCTGCTGTCCTCGCTCGGCATGTCCTCCTGCCGGGTTGGGTCAGTTACTATATCATCCACCACCTCGTCTTCCACTTCCGCACCCTGGTCCTCCTCGTGACTTTCTGGCAATTGTGTCTCATCATCGTCCACCTCTTGTGACACTTTCCCTCCGTCGCCTTCGTGTCACTGTCACTGCTAAAATATTTGGCATCCCTACGCGTGATCTCATCCTTCCCCGCTTCAAGTGGACCGGGCGAGATGCCCGAATCTATAAATGGAAAAGTGAACAGCTCTTCAGAGTGTCCATGTGTGGGATCAGTTGTCTCTGGGTACTCGGCATGGTGGGAGGAAGGAGAATCAGGGGGAGGAATATGCGGTCCAGACTCATGTCTACTGAGACTTGACCGTGTGGAAGACAGGTTGGTGGTGGTGGCTAAATGACTGGAAGCATTATCCGCTATCCAACCAACAACCTTTTGACACTGCTCTGGGTTCAATAGTGGTGTGCTGCGGTCCCCTAGAAATTGGGACAGGAAGGTCAGGCGAGAAGATGTTGGTGTTTGTTGTGGCACAATTTAGGCTGGCCCACGGCCTTGTACTCGGGCTTTGCATGCACCATTACCATCACGTCCAGTTCCCCGTCCATTGCCACGTGCCTTGCCCGTTTTAAATGGAGGACAGTTTCTTCCACGCTCACTACAAATGACTGAGTTTGGAGCGAAGTTATATGTGATCCGTGTGATGGAGAAAACAGAGTTTCAAATTCCTGGTCTGTAGGTAAGTAGTTTAATGAGCAAACTGCTGTGAATTGCTTCACTGACACACTGAAAAAAATTTTTAATCGAGGCCAGAAATGGCAGTATTTTCTGACAACGTATATGTAATCCGTGTGACAGAGAAAACACAGCTTTAAATATCTGGCCTGTAGGTAACTATTTTGAACAGCAATCTGGTGTCAATTGCTTCACTGACACACTGAAATTTTTTTTTAATGGAGTTCAGAAATGGCAGTATTTTCTGAAACCGTATACTGTATGTAATCCGTGAGATAGGGAAAACACAGTTTTAAATACCTGGCCTGTAGGTAACTGTTTTGAACAGCAAACCAGTGTCAAAAACTTTGCTGACACACTCACATTTTTTTTTAATGGAGGCCAGAAATGACAGTATTTTCTGAAAACGTATATGTGATCCGTGTGACGGAGAAAATACAGTATTAAATAGATGGATTTTTAGAACTGTAATATGGAAAGGACCTGGCTGTATTCTGCAGTGCAAACAAGCAAATGGTGCAGAAAAACGGTGCTCTCTGGATTGCTTTTTAAGCAAATAATGAGGATTAAGATGCGAAAAAAATTATTCCTGGCCCCGGAGACCTGGGCCTATTTCCAGAAATATCTAACAGCAGCAGCCGAGAGAACTGGAATGGAGTCTCTTGTGCTATATGCAGTGCAGTCTGCTATATACACCGCCTGCCTATACACCCTGCCTGCCTGATATCTCTGCAGATGGATTAGTCCTCAGAAGGACTGTTTGTTAAGATGGATATGTGTAATGTACGGTTTTTCTCCCTACACTATCTAATACACGATCAAATCTCTCCCTGACACTGCACAGGCTCTCCCTACACTGTCTGATCTGGAGTTACTGTGACGAGCATGGCGGCGCTAGGTCTGATATAGACCTGATGACGCTGTGCAGCCAGACAACCACTGTAATGTCAACAACCAACATGGCTACGGCATTACAGTGCATGGCAGGCAATCCCTGCATGTTCATTGGCTCTCTATAGAGCACCAAACATGCAAGGAGGGGACCCAAGTTCCCGCCCAGGCAACCTGAAAATACTCGCTTGGCGCCGAGCTTGTCGAGCACCATAATGCTCAGGCAAGTACCAAGCAGTGGCGAGCACGTTCGCTCATCACTATGACCCAGCTCTATGTGTTTTTAAATTGTTAATGGGGTTTTTCCTAAATTTTGGCAGCCGTTGGACTCACTGCATACCCTATAACTGTATAGCAAACCCTCTCCTTCCTAATGGAAAAATGTCATACTCTTTACTGTATCCAAGCTCTATGTTTCTTTAAATTGTTAGTGGGGTTTTCCAAAACATTTGCAGCCCTTGCAGTCACGGCATACGCAAAAACATTATATGAGACCCACTCTTTAATAACGGGAGCAACAAAGCATAGCTGACTGCTGGCCCTTCAAGAATAGTAAGGCTATAAAAAAAGTGTTTGTGACTTCCCTCCTTAATAAATGAAACAGGATGTGTCTGATGATGTGTCACACACCACATGGCCTGATAAGGTTGTAAAATGTTAAAATGACATTTCAAATTGAATTCATTTGTCACTGTTGAAAACAATGCAAAAACGCATCAAAAACGCTATGTGTGAACATAGCCCAAGGTGTGGAGGAGCATTTTTGTTTTTGGTTATTTATTTTGCCTTATATACAAGTCATTAACCTGGAAAGGATGTTCCTTAACAAATTTCACATGAAAATCCATTTTGTTTTTGTATGTTTTATTGTCCGCAAAAGTGGGGTAATACCTGACAACTTTGTTGACAGCAGTGACCTGGGAGTCAGATATGCTTCCAGGGGTCTTCACCATGCTGTTCCCATGTCATTTGAGCACTGTTTCCATCTGGGCATATTTTAGGCCCTCTGCAAACCGCTGGGGGGAGCCGTTGGAAAGATGCTCTTGTTTCCCATAGACTTACATTGGGCTCGTTTCTCGGATCGAGCACTTGGGCATTCCAATTTGCTCGACCCTAGCGACGAGTACCCGAGCATTTTAGTGCTCACTCATCACTAATTCCATCCCATGTTATTTTTATAATTCAACTTTATTTATCTGAAAAGGAGCTGTCACAATAAAGCTATCATCTTAATTACTTCAAGCAAAAATGCTAAGATATGGGAGATTGTAATCAAAGTATTTAATAAAAATTCTATACCTTTTCAATATACAATGAGTAAACCACACATGGGAACAGATTTTACTCGATATTTTATCATACAAAATATTTCTTACTGTTACGTAAACTTATTTTGAAATTTATTTCTTTCCTCTTTAAGTTAAAATTCAGATCTCTGACTTTATTATTTTATTCATTTATATATTTGAATGTATGTATTTATTACACTATTCATGTCTATGTGTTTATTATTTCATTCATTGTGACGGATATTCCATTGAATCTTCTCATATAACAGATGACATAATGGAGCTGCAGTCACATCTGTCACACTCCGCTCCCCTCCCGACATGGATAAATCTGTATTACATCCAGGAGTCAGTTACCTGGATACATAATTATAGAGTGAATCAAAGTTAGTAGAAAGTAAAAATTAACCATATGGCAGGAGCAGCCCCCTCCTCACATCTCACAATGCCGCTCAGTGTAGAATTACCCAGCAATATGCCGCTCATTCAGAATCATAATGACAGGGGAGAAACCAAGTTATTTCTTTAATGTCGACTCTAGAGAGAAATGACACATCTTTACTTATTTACAACTCATACACTTTCTTTGTAATCTTTAATAGGTGACTGATTTTCACTTAACCTATCTTATCTACAATAAAAATGATATTGTGGTACCGCGTTAGCCAGAAAAATCAATGTAAATAATTTTAAGTTTAAAAAAAACAAAAGTATTCTAGGAATGAAACCCTTAGTGGCTAATTATTTCTTATTAACCAATAATTTCATTTCAAGAATACTTTTGTTTTTTATTGGTATAGAAGTATTTACAGTCTATGAACCCATCTATAATGTAATAAAAAAATATTAAAATGATGTCTGCAAAAATCAATGTAAAAAATCAGTATTTATGTAAGGTTTTATTTTGTGTTATAGGGTTACATTGAGACATGGTGATCTTGTACATTTGACAAGTCTAATTATGATAATGCAGTTAGGTCCTTACATGTTAAGGAGCTGAAACTCTTAAACTCTTAATCCAATTTTAATGTGGATACCCTCAAATGAAAGCTGAAAATCTGAACTTCAGCTGAATCTGAATTGTTTTGTTTAAAATTCATTGTGGTAATGTCTACAACCAAAATTTGAAAAATGTTGTCTCTGTCCAAATATATATGGACCTAACTGTATATAGAGTTCTTCCTCTTCACCTCAAATCTGTTTTCACCTTCCTCACTAGGCAATTTTATTTTAATTATGACCAGTGTTATGAGGTTATAACTCTGGAAGGCTTTAACATACCCACGTAATTCTGAGAATGTTTTTTCGTTACACATTGTACTTCATATTAGTGGTAAATTTTTAACAATAAGATTTGAGTTTATTTATTAAAATATCAAAAAATTGATAAAAAAATTGGAAATTTTGCAAGTTTCAAACTTTGAACTTTTATACCCAAAAGTGAAACCATTTTAATAACTACACCACTCAAAGTCCACAAAACCACATTCAAGAAGTTTATTAAACCTTTAGGGGCTTCACTGGACAAAAAGCAATGTGGAAGGAAAAAAATTTTTTTTCTCTTTTCTCAGGAAAATGTTGCTTTAGACCCAGATTTGAATTTTTAAAAGGGTTCACAGAAGGAAATAAATAAAAAAAAATCACTGAAAAAAGATATAGCCTTATTAACATCAGGTAAGATTATCAATACACTAGCAGGATGAAGAAAAATTGGCTGGAATAGATAGCGGACTCCATGTCGCATTTGCAGAGCCCATGATGTGCCTACACAGTAGAAATACTGACAAATGCCCCCATTTTGGAAAATACACCCCTCAAGGTATTTAACTACAAGTGTAGTGAGCAACTTGAACCCGCAGATGCTTCACAAAATTTTATAATGTTGAGCCGTGAAAATAAAAAATCTAATTTTTCCCACAAAAATGTTGCTTTAGCCCTAAATTTTACAACTTCATAATGGTAACAGGAAAAAATGGATGGTGCGCTTTGTTGTGCAAATTCTCTTAGTACAACAATATCATATATGTGATGAAAAACTAGAGTTTGGTTAAACGGCAGGACTAGGAGGAGAAGGAGTACCATTTGACTTTCGGCGCGCAAAATTAGATGGAATAGATAGCAGACGGTATGTCTCATTTGCAGAGCCCATGATGTGCCTTAACAATGAAAACCCCCACAAGTGCTCACATTTTGGAAAATACACCTCTCAAGGAATTTAACTAGAGGTGTGGTAAACACCTTGAACCTGAAGGTGCTTCACAGAATTTTATAGCGGTGAGCCGTAAAAATGAAAAAAAAACTATTTACTGCAAAATTGTTACTTCAGCCTCAAATTTTTAATTTTTACAAGATGTCAAGGATCACAGCCAGGGAGTCATGCTGAATCTACCAAGATTTTTGTCATGAACGGCTCTCGGCTGCCCCGTATAGTCAGAACAGTTACACAATTTACACAGCCGTGAAAATGAAAAATCACATTTTTTCCACAAAAATGTAGCTTTAGGACCAAATTTTTAAATTTCATAAGGGTAACAGGAGAAAATGGTTGGTATGCGTTGTTGTGCAAATTTTCCTGAGTATAACGATACCACACATGTGGTGGAAAACTACTGTCTGAGCACATGGCAGGGTTTAGAATTAAAGGAGCATCGTTTGACTTTTGGAGAGCAAAATTAGCTGGCATAGATTGAGGATACCATGTCATATTTGCAGAGCCAATGTGCCTAAACAATGGAAACCCCCCACAATTGGCACCATTTCGGAAACTAAACTCCTCAAGTAACTTGCCTAGAGGTGTAGTGAGCACCTTCAACCTGAAGGTACTTCACAGAATTTTATAGCGGTGAGCCGTAAAAATGAAAAAAAAAACATTTACAGCAAAAAATGCTGCTTCAGCCTAAAAGTTTTAATTTCAAGGTTCACAGCTGGGGGGGTCATGCAGAATCCACTAAGATTTTTACCACAAACTGCTCTCTGCTGCCCCGTATTGTCAGGACAATTACACAATTGACCGACGATTAACAGAGAAGGTCATAGGTTGTTTCCAATGCTTGGCCGGTTACTGGAGAATTAACAGTAAGCGTTCAGTATACACACCTCCGACTACAATACTTGGAATATATATATATACCCCAGTACGGTCACTGACAGCTCTGCAATAACAAAACTAACTATTCACTGCTAGTCCACCACTTATCATTTACAGGCTGATTGGACACATGACAGGTAGCGTATGGGTTTCAGGAGTGCGGTTTACAGGACAAAAGGACCAAAACTATTACATTTTATATTTGATCCAGAAAGAATGGCAGTGTATAAAAAAATATAAAAAAGATTTTACAAAGGGGACATAGCAAACACAGTCCAGTAGTAGATTCATATGCACCATTGACCAAACTTGTGCTTAGCTCGGTAGGGCCTCGAAAAATCAGGTCCAAAAACAACATAGAAAATTCAGAGATTCTAAGAGTTGTATTTTTTAGGCTTGAGAAAGGCCAATTATGGCCGAATCGTTGTCTGCTTTGTCTTTCTGTTTTAAATAATATGGAATAAAGTTCAAGTTTTTTTATCAAGAGTCTGCGGTGTTGGTGGCTTGGCTTGTCTGAATTTTCTACAGGGGACAAAACAATACAGCATAAACAATTACATAAAATAAAAAGATAAACAAAAAAATAACTAAACCTGATAGCACCCCAATGGCTTCAGTGCTTAGTGGATGGAAGCAATCTGATTGAAGAACATACAAAAACATGGATCAAGCCTACAGGGTGATGTATCTTCCAGCATTGAACTCAGATCATAATTTTCCTTGTCTTTTTATCAGCACCTAAGTTACAGCCACACACCTCCTTTTCAAGTTTAACAGGGCTGGTCATGGGCGATCACATGCCTTCAATATCGATGTCATATTTTTTTATCTTGATTTTACCTTTTTTATAGATAGCTGACAACAGCCATGCCATGTTTCCTATCTGGTCACTATTAATTTGGGGCTTATTGGCCTGTCTCACAGTTATGACAATTTGCATGTTCCTCCCCTCTTAGTCCTGAAGTTCAAAATGTATATCCCATCAATATTGGATTGACACAAACCCCAATATTTATATCTGTCCATCGGCACTGATTTAACTAGTTGCAGACGTCCAATTTCCAGTTTAGAGAACAAGAGTTACCTCTAAAGGTGTTAGATTTTCATTTCCCTTCCTCTCAAATCTACAAATCTCAGTCTTTCTGAATTCTTCCCATAATAGTTATCCTGTTTTGTCACTTCTTAGCTATACGTAATTTACATCACTTCCCATATTTTAAACAAGTGGTTCTATTACCAAAATAGGGTTTAGATTGTAAGCTTTTTCCCTTTTAGATTTTGTGCGACAGAGGAGGTAGGTAAATTCACCCTTCCTGGAGTGGCTTTAGGGACTTTTCATTACACAAGAGTAAAAGGAGAAAATGGAACATAAAATTTGTTGTGCAATTTCTCTAGAATACACTGATACCCCATATATGTGAAAAACTACTGTTTGTTCGCCAGCAGGGCTTGGAAGGGAAGGAGCATTTTGGTTTTTTAGAGCCAAAATGGGTTGGAATAGATTGTGGATGCCATATCACATTTGCAGAGCCCCTAATGTGCCTAAACAGTGGAAACCCCCTCCAAGTGACCCCATTTTTGAAAGTACACCCCTTTATTAACTTATCTAAAGGGGTGTTGAGTACCTTGAATCCACAGGTGCTTCACAGAATTTTAATTCTATAAGGCTAGGTTGCAAAGTTGCTACATGTTCATGACAGGTAAAAAATGTGTGGCATCAACAGCAATATGCCTGTGGGGGGTACAGTATCTAGAGTAGACAATTAAAACTGGTATTTCAAAATTAAAAACACCTTTTATATTAAAGTTGAAAAAAAAAGTCCACATGGCTTTACAAAATTGGAAGGAACCAGAAAATATACGTAGGTAGAATCACTTGTCAAAAGCAAGTGCATATAACTGGGCGCTTTATTCAGGTGTGTGTTCATGTCTAATATTATACTGATTGGATCAATGAAAAGTGCTAAATAAAGTATTTATTTACTTTCATGCAGTCTTCTCTTGATGGTAGATTTGGATATTGATACGCCTACTTCCTGGAAAGTGTTGTTCCCTTGGTTGGCTGTTGTGAAGGGGTTTCTCTTCACCATGGAGATTATTCTGCGATCATCCACCACTGTTGTATTCCGTGGGCGCCCAGGTCTTTTTGCATTGATGAGTTCACCAGTGTATTCTTTCTTTCTCAGGATGTACCAAACTGTAGATTTTGCCACACCTAATATTGTCGCAATTTCTCGGATGGGTTTTTTCTGTTTCTGCAGATTAAGGATGGCTTGTTTCACCTGCATGAAGGATCCTTTGATCGCATGTTTATTTCACAGCAAAACCTTCCAAATGCAAGCACCACACCTCAAATAAACTCCAGGCCTTTTATCTGCTTAATTGAGAATGACATAACGAAGGGATTGCCCACAACTGTCCATGAAATAGCCTTGTAGTCAATTGTCCAATTACTTTTGGTCCCTTTAAAAACAGGGTGGCACATGTTAAGGAGCTGAAACTCCTAAACAGAGATGAGCGGTGCTCGACTTGAACTGTTTGCCAATCTCAAATTCGAGCTGTTTTGGGCGGTGTTCGAACCGTTCGGCGAACACGAACAATTTGAAAAAAATTCGGCTGTTCGAGATTATGTTCGATAACTGTTCGTGCACCAAAATCATAACTGGATTTTTTCTCAGAAATGCTGAAAATTAATGTTAATACGCAGTTTGAGTGTACAGCGGGGCGGGGGTAGGGGCAGGGGATGGATCTCTGCAGAAATAATGAAGATCTCCATTTTTTTTTCTTTTTCCCGCATTTACAGTGGAGAGGTGCAATCTGTCAGCCTATCAGCAGTGCACACACGGAGCAAACTGCTTTTTTTCACAAAAGCAAGGGCATGTGTCATTGGCAGTGTATGTCACATGTTCTTGCCCTATAAGACCCAGCCATTTTCCCCGTCGCCACCATTTTCTCACTGCTGCAGCTATGTGTTAGACGGCACCGCTGTTGCTGTGTGCGCTATACTTTGTTAATTTCAAGCCAATTTTCACACAAATCTACAGATAGCTTGGGAGTAGGGAATAGTTGTGATTGCAGTCCCTTTAAGGACTAGGTTACATCATTTCCTACGACTTTTATCAGGCAGGTCTGTGCTCTTAAATAGATAGGTTGAGAGTAAAGACTAACTGTAATTGCAGTCTTTCTCAGGGATAGGTTACATCAGTTCCTATCACTTTTATCAAGCAGGTCTATGCTCTTAAATAGATAGGTTGGGAGTAAAGATTAATTGTAATTGCAGTCCTTTTGAGGTCTAGGTTACATCAGTTCCTATCACTTTTTGCCAGGCAGTTCTGTTTTAGTGCTGTGCAAGTTTTTTTCACAGCATTTGGCTAAAACTAGCAAAGCAAATCCATTTTGGCCTCTTGCAGTGTGTGTTAGTCAGTGGAGTAGCCTATCTGTGTTGCAAGCTACACCACCTGTGTATAGAATACAAATTTTTTTACTGCACCTAGTGAAGTGAAACCTTTTGGGCATAGCATCATTCTATTAGTCCATCTATACTAACCTCCACCAGGTTGCAAATTCAAAATAATTTTTATCTGCATCTAGCTCTGAAAAAATATTTTGGCTTGTAGCAGTGTGTGGGACTTGTTCTATTAGTCCATCTATACTAACCTCCACCAGGTTTCAAATTCAATCTAATTTTTTTCTGCATCTAGCTCTAAAAAATTATTTTGGCTTGTAGCAGTGTGTGGGACTTGTTCTATTAGTCCATCTATACTAACCTCCACCAGGTTGCAAATTCAATATAATTTTTTTCTGCATCTAGCTCTGAAAAAATACTTCGGCTTGTAGCAGTGTGTGGGACTTGTTCTATTAGTCCATCTATACTAACCTCCACCAGGTTGCAAATTAAATATAATTGTTATCTGCATCTAGCTATATAAAAATATTTGGACTTCGGCTAGTAGCAGTGTGTGGGACTTGTTCTAATAGTCCATCTATACTAACCTCCTCCAGATTGCAAATTCAATATAATTTTTTTCTGCATCTAGCTCTGAAAAAATATTTTGGCTTGTAGCAGTGTGTGAGACTTGTTCTGTTAGTCCATCTATACTAACCTCCACCAGGTTGCAAATTCAATATAATTTTTTTCTGCATCTAGATCTGAAAAAATATTTTGGCTTGTAGCAGTGTGTGGGACTTGTTCTATTAGTCCATCTATACTAGCCTCCACCAGGATGCAAATTCAATATAATTTTTTTCTGCATCTAGCTCTGAAAAAATATTTCGGCTTGTAGCATTGTGTGGGACATGTTCTATTAGTCCATCTATACTAGCCTCTACCAGGTTGCAAATTCAATATAATTTTTTTCTGAATCTAGTTATGAAAAAATATTTGGACTTCGCCTAGTAGCAGTGTGTGGGACTTGTTCTAATAGTCCATCTATACTAACCTCCACCAGGTTGCAAATTCAATCTAATTTTTTTCTGCATCTAAATCTGAAAAAATATTTCGGCTTGTAGCAATGTGTGGGACTTGTTCTATTAGTGCACCTATACTAACCTCCACCAGGTTGCAAATTCAATATAATTTTTTTCTCCATCTAGCTCTGAAAAAATATTTCGGCTTGCAGCAGTGTGTGGGACTTGTTCTATTAGTCCATCTATACTAACCTCCACAAGGTTGCAAATTCAATATATTTATTTTCTGCATCTAGCTCTGAAAAATTATTTTGGCTTGTAGCAGTGTGTGGGACTTGTTCTATTAGTCCATCTATACTAACCTCCACAAGGTTGCAAATTCAATATAATTATTTTCTGCATCTAGCTCTGAAAAAATATTTCGGCTTGTAGCAGTGTTTGGGACTTTTTCTATTAGACCATTTATACTTACCTCCACCAGGTTGCAAATTCAATATAATTTTTTTTTTTCTGCATCTAGCTCTGAAAAAATATTTTGGCTTGTAGCAGTGTGTGGGACATGTTCTATTAGTCCATCTATACTAACCTCCACCAGGTTTCAAATTCAATATAATTTTTATCTGCATCTAACCCAGCCAATATTTTTGGGCTAATACCACAGTTTGGCCACTCAGCTCTGCTCGGTTCCCATCCATTGTTTTTTGTGTAAACAACTTCAGAGTTGTGAATTTGTTAACCACCAAAATGAGTGGAAAAAGGCCTGCTCCTGGTGGAAAGGGGAATAGGAGTGTTGGGAAGGGAAAAAAAGGTTGTGTCCGTGGGGAAGGTGTTAAAGCAACAGTAACATCTGCAGAAGATAGACCATCTTCCATCCAAACTAAGATGTCTACTTCTTTTAGCGGACAATGTGATAAGATCCCTTTCTTACGGCCACGCCAATCGCTACAAATTCCAGATGAGGCACAAAAACAGCAGGTGCTTCAACGGATATCAAGTGCTCCTTTAAGTGGGCTCTCCTCCACATCAACTTCAACATCACAAATACTCCAGTCCTCAGAGGTGTCAACCCAATTGCACTTGCTTCTCAAAGCTCCCAAGTCTCCAGCTGCCCGTCTGAGTATGGGGTAGAACAGATGGTTGAGTCTGCAGAGCTGTTTACTCATACTATAGCCTGGGAATCAGAGGTCGGCTCCAGAGCTTTTGGGAATCCAGACGAGGAAATGATCTGCACTGATGCCCAGTATCTTTATGAGTCGGATCCAGGACCAGACGCAGAAATTTCTGACCATAATGTAGACCCTCGTTCCCAAACTGTAACTCCTGTTGGTGGAGACAATGATGAAGACGATGATGAGACTCAAATACCTGATTGGAGGGACAACTTTAGTTTTTTGTCAGGGCAGGAAGAGGTTGGCTCTGAGGACGACGGGTGTGATAACAGACAGGGTGATGATGTCGAGGTTGGAGATCCCACTTACTGTCAACCCACAATCAGCCAGTCGATGAGGTCAGCAGAGGAGGTGGAGGAGGATGCTAGTGACGGCGAGGTCAGGTTGCGCCTTCCTGGACAGAGACGTAGTACTGGAAGCACGTCAACAACTGCATCCTCAAACACAACTCTGCCTCTGACCACAAGTCGTGGTGGCTCTTCAGGTCGTATGCGTGTTTAACCTTGCATACCTGGGCATTTTTTCAGATCGATAAAGATGACTCAACACGTGTTATCTGTAACATTTGTCAGCAAAAGCTAAGAAGAGGCCAAAAAATACATACTTTGGGTACTTCATGCATGAACTGGCACATGGATATGAAGCATTAGTTGCAGTGGGAAGCTCACTGTGCTACAATGCAGCCTAGCCGGCCGGGCCGACCACCGTCTGCCACAACTTGTGCTTCTGCGGCCTCTTCATCATCTGTGACTGGGGGGACAGCAGTCACACCTGTTTTGGGACGCGGACCTGCCACCTCTTTACCTGCAACAGCCAGCGTGATTGTCAGGTCATCATTTTCTTTGGAAGTGGAAACACCAGCTGGTGTTGAGCGCTGTCCGACATCGAGAGCACCACCTTTGGATCAAGGCAACCTAACATGTCCGCCTGCATCTTCCTCACAGACTGGCAGTTTGCCCGGGGACACCCATCTCAACCCCTTCAAAGCACAACAGCCAGCCCTCGGTCCCTCAGATGTGGACAAGTAAAAGACCATTTCTTCCTAGCCATGAGAAAGCTAAGAGGTTGAATTTCACCATCTGCAAGCTCTTGGCTACAGAAATGCTGCCTTTCCACCTGGTGGACACAGAGGATTTTTGAGACCTTATATCCGTCGCAGTGCCCCAGTACCAGATGCCCAGTCGGCAATACTTCTCAAAGAAAGGTGTGCCTGCGCTCCACCAGCATGTCGCACACAACATCACCGCTTCTTTGCGAAACTCTGTGTGTGACAGGGTGCATTTCACCACAGACACTTGGACGAGTAGGCATGGACAGGGGTGTTACATGTCGCTGACTGGGCACTGGGTAACTATGGTGAGAGCAGGACAAGGGGCTGCTCTCCAAGTCTTGCCGTACTCACGAGTTGTGCGTCAATCCTCTTTATCTCGAAGTTCCTCCACTGATTCTGCCTCCTGAACCTCCTCTCAGTACACCACCTGCACCCAAAGCCTTACTATGCTGGCAGCAGGGCTCAACATCATCAGGCAGTTTTTACTTTGAAATGTCTGGGAAATGTGAGTCACACAGCTGAGGAGTTGTGGTCATCTCTGGAGACCCAGTTTCATGAATGGTTGTCTGCACTGGACCTGAAACCAGGGAAGGCCGTGTGCGACAATGCTGCAAACCTGGGTGCGGCCCTTCGCCGGGGCAATGTCACACACGTGCCTTGTATGGCTCACGTGTTGAACCTGGTTGTCCAGCAATATTTAGCCTACTGTCCCGGACTAGATGGCCTTCTGCAGAGGGCACGGTCGCTGTGTGCTTTCTTCCGCCGTTCGCATCCCGCAGCTCAGCGACTTACATCTCTACAGAAGTCGTTGGGCCTGCCACTTCACCGGCTAAAATGCGATGTGCCTACCCGGTGGAATTCAACTCTGCACATGTTGCAGCGACTGTGGCAGCACTGACAAGCCCTGGTGCAATATGTTCTGACGTATCGCCTGGGCCAACGAGATCCAGAGGTGGGGCAAATCACGCTGGAGGAGTGGTCTCAGATCAGGGACCTATGCACCATTCTGCACAGTTTTGAAATGGCGACGAAGATGTTTAGTGCTGACGATGCCATTATCAGCATGACTATTCCGGTGATTTACATGCTGGAGCACATGTTAAACAGAATTCGGAGTCAGGTGGTGGCACAAGAGGATGTGGAGGAAGCAGAGTAGGAGGAGTTGTATGCGGAAGGGCTAACATCTGCAAGGTCTAGACTGTCGGCAGCACCAAGGTGGCAGGCATGTGAGGGTGGGGTAGATGGTTTTATCAGGGCGCATGGTAGCAGCCAAACTAGTGATGAAGGTGCAGGAGCCCAGGAAGACTTGGAGGACGAACTGATGGAAGACTCATCAGATGAGGAAGACTTTGATCACATTAATGTTGTGCGAGGTTGTGGGTAGTGTTGAGCCACCCCCATAGTGTTCGGGTTCGGTTCGGTTCATCGAACACCGGGATGTTCGAGGAACTGTTCGTCGAACTGTTCGACGAACACCTTAGAACACCGTCGAACATCGTTAAAACCTATGGCAGGCAAACAAAAACACATAGAAACACATAGAAAACACCTTCAAAGGTGTCCAAAAGCTGACAAACTGCTCAGAAGACACTCTCTTTAAAAAAGCCGGCCGGCAAATTCAGCAGCGGCATACACCGGTACCCGACAATTTAAACAAGAAGGAATAGAGCTTCACACATAGATTAGATAGATAGAAACATGTCAGTCACACATATAAGAAGCACAGTGACAGTGTTGGTTACTGTACTTGTCATTTAGTGTAAAGGATTTATTAAAAAAAATATTAGTGTTTTCATGCACCGTCTCTTTAAAAAAGCCGGCTGGCAATTCAGCAGCGGTACCCGACAATTTAGAACAGAAAGAATAGAGCTTCACACATAGATTAGATAGATAGAAACATGTCAGTTACATATATAATAAGTACAGTGACAGTGTTGCTTACTGTACTTGTCATTTAGTGTAAAGGATTTATTTAAAAAAATAATAGTGTTTTCATGCACCGTCTCTTTAAAAAAGCCGACCGGCAATTCAGCATCTGTACCCGACTGTTTAGAACAGAAAGATAGAGCATCACACATAGATTAGATAGATAGAAACATGTCAGTCACATATATAAGAAGTACAGTGACAGTGTTGGTTACTGTACTTGTCATTTAGTGTTGAAATAAAGGATTTATTAAAAAAAAGATTGGCGTGGGGTTCCCCGTAATTTTAGTCTCTAGCGGAGGTTAAGCAGACGGCTGGGGCAGATGTTTGAAGCCTGGGAAGGCTTATAATGCCAGCTGACATCAAGCCCAGGTTAGTAATGGAGAGGCGTCTAAAAGACACCCCCATTACTAACCCCATAGTCAAAGTTAAAAAAAAACACAAACACCCAGAATAAAGTCCTTTAATTGAAATAAAGACACAATTTTTTATTGTTCTAAATTAAACCATACTTACCATCACGCCCATTCCAGTTGAAGCCAATGATCCCCTGCAATAAAAGAAAAATAATAAAGCAACATAATCCTTACCTTTCCATGGTTCCCCCGACAGCTTCAGCTCTGCTACATCGAGATGACAGGCTGGACCGCAGCAGAAAGCTGCCATCCAGCCTGTCATCCCGCAGACACTGAGAAGCGCAGGCTTGCTTGCGCTCCTCAGGGTCTCTCTGTGACGGCATCCAGATGAGCCGAGTTCATGTCCAATGAACTCGGCTCACCTCATGCACGTCACTGACAGGGTGGGAAAATTCTCACGCTGAAGCGCTGTGGGCAGGAGAATTTTCCCACGCTGTCAGTGACGTGCATGAGGTGAGCTGAGTTCATTGGACATGAGCTCACCTCATGCACGTCACTGACAGCATGGGAGAATTCTCCTACACTCAGCGCTTCAGCGTAAGAATTTTCCCACGCTGTCAGTGACGTGCATGAGGTGAGCCGAGTTCATTGGACATGAACTCGGCTCATCTGGATGCCGTCACAGAGAGACCCTGAGGAGCGCAAGCAAGCCTGCGCTTCTCAGTGTCTGCGGGATGACAGACTGGATGGCAGCTTTCTGCTGCGGTCCAGCCTGTCATCTCGATGTAGCAGAGCTGAAGCTGTCGGGGGAACCATGGAAAGTTAAGGATTATGTTGCTTTATTATTTTTCCTTTATTGCAGGGGATCGTTGGCTTCAACTGGCATGGGCGTGATGGTAAGTATGGTTTAATTTAGAACAATAAAAAATTGTGTCTTTATTTCAATTAAAGGACTTTATTCTGGGTGTTTTTTTTTAACTTTGACTATGGGGTTAGTATGGGGATGTCTTTTAGACGCCTCTCCATTACTAACCTGGGCTTGATGTCAGCTGACATTATAAGCTGACATCAACCCCAGCCCTATTACCCCACTGCCACCGCTACAGGGCAGTGGGAAGAGCGAGGCTAAGTGCCAGAATTGGCGCATCCTATGGATGCGCCATTTCTGGGGCGGCTGACGGCTGGTCTTTCTAGCCTGGGAGGGGGCCAATATTCATGGCACCCTTCCTGGGCTGTTAATATCAGCCCCCAGCTGTCTGCCAAGCCTTTGCTAGCTATTAAAATAGGGGGGACACCACGTTAATTTTTTTGTGGGGTCCCCCATTTTAATAGCTAGTAAAGGCTAGGCATTCAGCTGGGGGCTGATATTAGTAGCCTAGGAAGCTCCGTGGGTATTACCCCTTCCCAGACTTCAAACATCTGCCCCAGCTGTCTGCTTTACCTCCGCTAGAGCCTAAAATTATGGGGAACCCCACACCAATTTTTTTTTAAATAAATCCTTTATTTTAACACTAAATGACACGTACAGTAATCAACACTGTCACTGTACTTCATATATATGTGACTGACATGTTTCTATCTATCTAATCTATGTGTGATTCTCTATTCCTTCTATTCTAAATTGTCGGGTACCGCTGCTGAATTGCCGGCCGGCTTTTTTAAAGAGACGGTGCATGAAAACACTAATATTTTTTTTAATAAATCCTTTACACTAAATGACAAGTACAGTAATCAACACTGTCACTGTACTTCTTATATATGTGACTGACATTTTTCTATCTATCTAATCTATGTGTGAAGCTCTATTCTTTCGGTTCTAAATTGTCAGGTTCCGGTGTATGCCGCTGCTGAATTGCCGGCTTTTCATGTTTCACTGTGAGCACTGTTCCCATCGATTTGGGCAATCACTGTAATGCCACAACCACCATGGCTGTGGCATTACAGTGAGTGGCAGACAATCCCTGCATGATTGGTGCTCTAAATAGCGCCAGACATGCAGGACACTCTTTTGTGGCATGAACAGTTATCGAACATAACCTCGAACAGCCGAATTTTTTGCAAATCGTTCGGGTTCGTCGAACAACTCGAACACCGCCCAAAACAGCTCGCATTTGAGATTGGCGAACAGTTCTAGTCGAACACCGCTCATCTCTAGTTGTGGGGAGAGGGCAGAGGAAGGAAGCATGATTGTTACCTCGCCACCAACATAACAGGGACTTGGTGCTCCTGGATGCGCAAGAAACATGAGTGCCTTCTTTCTGCACTACCTGCAACATGACCTTTGTATTGTGAGAATTAGAAATAATCCTGACTACTGGGTTGCGACACTGTTAGATCCCCAGTACAAAAGTAAATTTGCAGAAATTATTCCTGCCATAGAAAGAGATGCATGCATGCAGGAGTATCAGCAGAGACTGTTGCAGAATCTTACATGTGCTTTTCCCCAAAACACCAGTGGTGCACGTAGTGAATCTCACAGTTCCAACTTGCCAACCATGGGACCGTCGAGTGTTCAGCACGCAAAACGTAACAGAAACACAGTATCTACTGGTAACATTAATTTTGCGGAATCATTTTACCACTTTTTTAGCCCATCCTTTGCAAGGCCACAGGATACAAGAAGTCTGACACATAGTCAACGCCTACAGACGATGGTACAGAAGTATATCCAAGTAAACATTGAAGCCGTGTCACTGGACCCTTGCTCTTTTTGGGCTTCCAATCTAGATAAATGGCCGGAGCTCGCCACTTACGCCTTGGAGATCTTGTCATGCCCCGCAGCCAGCGTTCTGTCTGAACGTGTGCTTAGCGCTGCTGGTGGTGTGCTGACAGACTCACATTCATAAAGATGAACAAATCATGGATCCGAAATGACTTTTATACCCCTGTGTCATCCTGGGTAGAGTAAAAGCTTGATGATTTGTTAATATCACCTCACCTACCGTTTTAAGCTTTCAAATTACTAATCATGTTTATCTGTATCTTGGCTGGAAAATAATTTGGGCCTTGTAGCAGTGTTCAGTACTGATTCTATTAGGCCATCTATACTAAACTCCACCAGATTTAAAATTACTAATCATGTTTATCTGCATTTTGGCTGGAAAATAATTTGTCCTTGTAGCATTTTGCAGTACTGATTCTATTAGGCTATCTATACTAAGCTCCACCAGCTTTCAAAATAATAATAATTTTTAGCTGCATCTAGCCCGAAAAATAATTTTGGTGCTCCTAGATGCGCAAGACACATGAGTGCCTTCTTGCTGCACTACCTGCAACATGACCCACAGATTGTCAGAATTCGAAATAATCCTGACTACTGGGTTGCCACACTCTTAGATCCCCCACACTCTTCGATCAACCTTTTCATTTTAATAAAGAACAAAAAAATGGTCATTTTTGAAATTATAAGCATTAGAAGGTTATTAGAAAGTGAAATCAAACACTTTTCAACTCAAAACTTTATTCTAGGTGATGCTACATTTGCACATAGGACCCCTTGTTCGACAGGAGCTTCTGAACTCTCTCGTCCATTGAATTTGTCAGGTTTCAGATGGTTTCTGGTTCAATTGTTTTGCATGAGGACAGAATACCCTCCCAGAGCTGTTGCTTAGATGTGAGCTGCCTCCTGCCATCATAGACACTCCTTTTGATGATGCTCCAGAGGTTCTCAATGGGGTTGAGGTCAGGGGAGCATGGGGGTCACACCATAAGTTTGTCCCCTTTTATTCCCATATTTGCCAGAGATGCAGATGTGTTATGTGCAGCATGAGACGGTGCATTATCATGCATGAAAATGATCGTGCTGTGGAATACACGGTTCTTCTTCTTGAACCATGGCAGGAAGTGCTGTTTGAGAAACTCCACATACTTTATGTAGTTCATCTTTACCCCTTCAGGGATCCTAAAGGGTCCGACAATCTCTCTCCCCATGATTTCAGCCCAAAACATTACTCCACCTCCTCCTTGTTGGCGCCGCAGCCGTGTTTGCATGGGGTGTCCATCAACCAGCCATCCTCCACTCCATCCATCTGGACCATAAAGCGTTGCACGGCACTCATCGGTGAACAAAACAGTTTTGAAGTCAGTCTTCATGTATTGTTTGGCCCACTGGAGCCATTTCTGCTAGTGTACAGTGAATAGAGGAGGTCAACAGGATGGCTTACGCACAGCTGCAAACCTCTGAAGGACCCTGCATCTTGTTGTTCAGGGGGACGTTGGAGGCACCAGCAGCTTCAAAAACTTGTCTGCTGCAATGCAAGGCTTTTTTGCCGCTGCTCTTTTAACCTGACGTAATTGCCTGTAGGAAAGAGTCCTCAATTTTCCCTTATCAGCACGCACACGTGTGTACTGTGAATCAGCTACATACTTCTTGATTGTGTGATGATCAGGATGAAGTGTCTTGGCAATGTTGATTGTAGTCAAGCCTTGACCTAAACACTCCACAATTTGTTGCTTCTCAGCAGCCGACACATCCTTTTTCTTTCCCATTTTGGCAGAAAATGTAGGCTGCTTAATAATGTGGGACAGCCTTCTTAAGTAGTCTTGCCTTTCATTGGACACACCTGCCAAACTAATTAGCACAGGTGTCTGCAATTGCTTACAGTGATATAAAGAGTCCTGACACACATCACCATCAATGAGTTTAACTGACAAATAAACAAATTCTTCCCTTATCACTCCTAAACACTTTTTGCATAATAATTTGGAACACAGTGTACATGTACTTTTCCACAAAACACCAGTGGTTCACGTAGTGAATCTTACAGTTCTAACTTGCCAACCGTGCTCTGTATGGAGTTGTTCAATAAAGGGCCCAAAATTAAAATAACATAGACGGGAGAGGTCTCTAAGAATACAAATTCCTAAGTATTTGATACCCTGTGAGGGCCAGGCAAAGGGAAAGTTGGACTGGATGGAATCCTGTATGGATTTGGGGAGGGAGACATCGAGGGCCTCAGACTTTGCTGCATTGATTTTAAAATTTGACCATGTAACAAAGTGATCTAATTCAGCCATAACAGCAGGGATGGATATATGTGATTGAGTGATATATACTAGGACATCATCAGCAAATGCAGAGCACTTGTACTCGGTGCCTCCCACCTCAATCCACCTAATATTGGGGTTATTGCGAATTGATGAGAGCAGGTTCTCCGTCACTAGGATGTATAAGAGAGGGGACAGAGGACATCCCTGCCTTGTCCCCTTGGTGATTATGAAAGGTGATGAAAATGTTCCTTTTATCTTCAGCCTAGGTGACGTATTGCGATACAGGGCCGTGATTTTGCTTATAAAAGGGTCCCCTAGACCCCTACCCCAAGCTTTTTAAGAGAATAATATATGGCTTGCCAGGAGACTCTATGGAATGCTTTCTCAGCATCCAACGAGAGTATCTAATTACAAATTTTTGACTGCATCTAGCCCAGGAAATACTTTGTGCCTAGTAGCAGTGTCTGCTAGTCAGTGGATTATCCCAGCTGTTAAGCAAGCTACACCACCTGTAGTTTGTACACTTAATTTTTTCAAAGTAAATGGTTCGGGACCCCGGGACACTCAGTGAAGAGCATCGGGGAGGCACCCCAAGCACAGGGGCTGGGACTGGCGGTGGGACGCCTTGCAGTGGACTGCCAAGCTCGATCCTTATAAAAGCTTTTAACTAGTGTTAAGCCACCCCCGTAGTGTTTGAGTTCGGTTCGGTTCGTCGAACACCCGTGTGTTCGCCGAACTGTTCGTCAAACTGTTCGTCGAACACCTTCGAACACCGTTAAAACCAATGGCAGGCAAACAAAAACACATAGAAACACATAGAAAACACCTTCAAAGGTGTCCAAAAGCTGACAAACTGCTTAGAAGTCATAACGAACACATGGAAAAGTGACAAGTACATATAGTCATGCGAAAATAAAAGAGGTGGAGGAGTAAAAGGAGGGGGAGACACAGATATAGGCATGGCATGCCCTTCTAAAATCCAAAAAGTGAGAAGCCGACACGGCCAGTCCTCTCCTGCCCGTGCCACCTCCGTGTCGCCGGGTTTGTGCCAGAGCCGCGGTGAACCCTGATGGCCAGCCCCCCTCTCCCAATACTGGTGCCTGTCCGCTGGTGGGTCGAGCGAGCCCCCCTGTGGTGGAGGCAGCTCTAAGCTTTTTAATTTAAATTGTCTCTCTAATTTGAATGAATACACTTTAAATCCATTTACAAGGATCTATTGGAGGGCAAGTCTCATGCCAGCAGCCACGTAATTCCAGCTCCAGTAGCGTCCACTAAAGCTGCTGCAGTTAAAAAGCTTTTATAAGGATCGAGCTCGGCTGTCCACCGCAAGGCATCCTACTGCCAGTCCCAGCCCCTATGCCTTGGGGTGCCTCCTGATGCTCTTCACTGAGTATCCCATGGTCCCGAAGCATTTCCTTTGAAAAAATTAAGTGTCTAAACTACAGGTGGTGTAGCTTGCTTAACAGCCGGGATAATCCGCTCACTAGCAGACACTGCTACTAGGCACAAAGTATTTCCTGGGCTAGATGCAGTTAAAAATTTGTAATTAGATACTCTCGTTGGATGCTGAGAAAGCATTCCATAGAGTCTCCTGGCACGCCATATATGATTCTCTTAAAAAGCTTGGGGTAGGGGTCTAGGGGACCCTTTTATAGCCAAAATCACGGCCCTATATCACAATACGTCACCTAGGCTGAAGATAAATGGAACTGTAGCACCCTGAGGGCTCGGTTGCTACAGAGGTATTGCACCTCACCCAGAGGTGTGATATCTCACTCTCAGGTAAGGATTGAGTGTGGATCAGGACCCGACACCTGCATGCATTACACCACATTGCCGTGGGGCAGGGCGACCAATATGCCTCTGAGATGGGCACGACAGTCCCTGTCCCTGGCTGGAGTGGGGGGAGGGAACACTGAGGAAGGGAAACCCTGTAGTGCAGGAGCAGGGAGGAAGCAGTTCCTGGGTGCATTGAGAAGGGAGTATAAAAGGTGGGCACCATCTTAGTTCAGTGCAGAGAAGTCTGAGCAGAAGTGGCAGGGAGCAGGGGCTCTGCATGAGCTCTGCTCCGGAGGCGGGCCTAGTAACAGAGGCCCAGGCCTGGAAGAGGGAGAAGGAAGGAAGAGGAGCGGAGAAGGCTCCAGGAACGAGGAATGAAGGGATCCCAGGGGTGCGGACGGGCGAGTCGCCACCGCCTGCCCGAATCCACCTGCGTGGAGGGGTCAGGTCAAAGGGGGAGACCGGTTCCCGAAACTAGTGGAGGCAGGAAACGACCCTCAGCTAGAAACCGGAGGCTGTGACATTTTATGTGGCGCAGCCCCTCGCTACACCCGCTAGGAAGGCACCACATAGGGTCAGGGAAACTGGCGCCAAGCTTACCAAGAAGAGGCCCGAGGCAGACGAACAGAAGGGTTGGTAAGAAAGGCCAGACAAAGGACACACAAAGGGGGTCCTGTGAAGCGCTCCAAAGTTATCTGGGAGTTGTCTGAGCCCCTCACCTGGTGAGCACAGTACGACGTGGGCAGCCGTTACCTGCAGACAAGGTCTGGATAGTAAGAACTGTGAGTAAAGGCCCTGGACTGCATCACTGACTCCGTGTCGTTACTGCTGCTGCCCTGCACCATCACCCCCATCCTCCGCATACACTGCACTGAGGCTATACTCCTCCCGTGGGGAGTTATGCTACGCTCTGCTGCACCCACAACACCAGCCTCAGCGGTCTGCCCTGCAGCGGTGGTTCACTCTGACCGCAATCCACGGGTGGCGTAGTCGGACATTTAAACATCAAAACCACATAAATAGTTCCGCCACTGGTTTGACCACCCTGAGCCACGGAACCGGGTCGCCGCCACGAAGACTACAACCACCAGCATCCACCAAAAAGGGTCCGGCTCCGGGTGTCCCAAGGCCCAGGGGGTGTATCAGAACATTTTCATCACCTTTCACAATCACCAATGGGACAAGGCAGGGATGTCCTCTGTCCCCTCTCTTATACATCCTAGTGACGGAGCACCTGCTCTCATCAATTCGCCATAACCCCAATATTAGGTGAATTGAGGTGGGAGGCACCGAGTACAAGTGCTCTCTATTTGCTGATGATGTCCTAGTATATATCACTCAATCACATATATCCATCCATGCTGTTATGGCTGAAATAGATCACTTTGTTACATGGTCAAATTTTAAAATCAATGCAGCGAAGTCTGAGGCCCTCGATGTCTCCCTCCCCAAATCCATATAGGATTCCATCCAGTCCAACTTTCCCTTTGCCTGGCCCTCACAGGGTATCAAATACTTAGGAATTCCTATTCATAGAGACCTCTCCCATCTATGTTATCTTAATTTTGGGCCCTTTATTGAACAACTCCATACAGACCACGGTTGGCAAGTTAGAACTGTAAGATTCACTACGTGAACCACTGGTGTTTTGTGGAAAAGCACATGTACACTGCGTTCCAAATTATTATGCAAAAAGTGTTTAGGAGTGATAAGGGAAGAATTTGTTTGTTTGTCAGTTAAACTCATTGATGGTGATGTGTGTCAGGGCTCTTTATATCACTGTAAGCAATTGCAGACACCTGTGCTAATTAGTTTGGCAGGTGTGTCCAATGAAAGGCAAGACTACTTAAGAAGGCTGTCTCACATTATTAAGCAGCCTACATTTTCTGCCAAAATGGGAAAGAAAAAGGATGTGTCGGCTGCTGAGAAGCAACAAATTGTGGAGTGTTTAGGTCAAGGCATGACTACAATCAACATTGTGCGATGATCAGGATGAAGTGTCTTGGCAATCAAGAAGTATGTAGCTGATTCACAGTACACACGTGTGCGTGCTGATAAGGGCAAATTGAGGACTCTTTCCTACAGGCAATTACGTCAGGTTGAAAGAGCAGCGGCAAAAAAGCCTTGTCATAGCAGCAGACAAGTTTTTGAAGCTGCTTGTGCCTCCAACGTCCCCCGAACAACAAGATGCAGTGTCCTTCAGAGGTTTGCAGCTGTGCATACGCCATCCTGTCGACCTCCTCTATCCACTTCACACAAGCAGAAACGGCTCCAGTGGGCCAAACATTACATGAAGACTGATTTCAAAACTGTTTTGTTCACGGATGAGTGCCATGCAGCGCTCGATGGTCCAGATGGATGTAGTGGAGGATGGCTGGTTGATGGACACCCCACGCAAACACGGGTACAGCGCCAACAAGGAGGAGGTGGAGTAATGTTTTGGGCTGGAATCATGGGGAGAGAGATTGTCGGCCCCTTTAGGATCCCTGAAGGCGCTAAAGATGAACTCCATAATGTATGTGGATTTTCTCAAACAGCACTTCCTGCCATGGTTCAAGAAGAAGAACCGTGTATTTCACAGCAAGATCATTTTTCTGCATGATAATGCACCATCTCATGCTGCACATAAAACATCTGCATCTCTGGCTGATATGGGCATAAAAGGGGACAAACTTATGGTGTGACCCCCATGCTCCCCTGACCTCTACCCCATTCAGAACCTTTGGAGCATCATTAAAATGAGTGTCTATGAAGGCGGGAGGCAGTTCACATCTAAGCAACAGCTCTGGGAGGGTATTCTGTCCTCATGCAAAACAATTGAAGCAGAAACCATCCAAAACCTGACAAATTCAATGGACGAGAGAGTTCAGAAGCTCCTTTCGAACAAGGGGTCCTATGTGAAAATGTAACATCACCTAGAATAAAGTTTTGAGTTGAAAACTGTTTGATTTCAGTTTCTAACAACCTGCTAATGCTTATAATTTCAAGAATGACCATTTTTTTGGTCTTTATTAAAATGAAAAGGTTGATCGAAAAGTTTGGGGGATCTAAGAGTGTGGCAACCCAGTAGTCATGATTACTTCGAATTCTGACAATATGAGGGTCATGCTGCAGGTAGTGCAGCAAGAAGGCACTTATGTGTCTTGCGCATCTCGGAGCCCCAAAATTATTTTCCGGGCTAGATGCAGCTAAAAATTATTATTAATTTTAAATCTGGTGAAGCTTTAGTATAGATGGCCTAATAGGATCAGTGCTGCACACTGCTACAAAGCCCAAATTATTTTCCAGCCAAGATACAGATAAACATGATTAGTAATTTGAAAGCTTAAAACGGTTGGTAGGGTGATTTTAACCAATCATCAAGATTTTACTCTCCCCAGGATGACACAGGGGTAGAAAAGTCGTTTCGGATCCATGATTTGTTCATCTTTATGAACGTGAGTCTGTCTACATTATCAGTGGAGAGCTGCGTGCGCTTATCTGTCAGCACACCACCAGCAGCGCTGAACACACGTTCAGACAGAACGCTGGCTGCGGGGCATGACAAGATCTCCAAGGCGTAAGTGGCTAGCTCCGGCCATTTATCCAGATTGGAAGCCCAAAAAGAGCAAGGGTCCAGTGACACAGTCGTGGCTTCAATGTTTACTTGGAGATACTCCTGTACCATCGTCTCTAGGCGTTGACTATGTGTCAAACTTCTTGTCTCCTGTGGCCTTGCAAAGGATGGGCTAAAAAAGTGGTGAAATGATTCCGCAAAATTGATGTTAACAGCAGATACTGTGGTTCTGTTACGGTTTGAGTGCTGAACACTTGACGGTCCCACGGTTGGCAAGTTGGAACTGTGAGATTCACTACGTGCACCACTGGTATTTTGTGGAAAAGCACAAGTAAGATTCTGCAACAGTCTCTGCTGATACTCCTTCATGCGTGCATCCCTTTCTATGGCAGGAATAATTTCTGCAAATTTACTTTTGTACCGGGGATCTAACAGTGTGGCAACCCAGTAGTCAGGATTATTTCTAATTCTCACAATTCGAGGGTCATGTTGCAGGTAGTGCAGCAAGAAGGCACTCATGTGTCTTGCGCATCCAGGAGCACCAAGTCCCTGTTGTGTTGGTGGCGAGGTAACAATCATGCTTCCTTCCTCTGTCCTCTCCCCCCAACCTCGCACAACAGAAATGTGATCAAGGTCTCCCTCATCTGATGAGTCTTCCATCAGTTCGTCCTCCACTTCTTCCTGGGCTCCTGCACCTTCCTCACTAGTTTGGCTGCTACCATGCGCCCTGGTAAAACCATCTCCCCCACCCTCACATGCCTGCCGCCTTGGTGCTGCCGACCGTCTGGACCTTGCAGATGTTAGCCCTTCCGCATACAACTCCTCCTCCTCTACTTCCTCCACCTCCTCTTGTGCCACCACCTGACTCCGAATTCTGTTTAACATGTGCTCCAGCATGTAAATCACCGGAATAGTCATGCTGATAATGGCATCGTCAGCACTAAACATCTTCCTCGCCATTTCAAAACTGTGCAGAAGGGTGCATAGGTCCCTGATCTGAGACCACTCCTCCAGCGTGATTTGCCCCACCTCTGAATCTCGTTGGCCCAGGCTATACGTCAGAACGTATTGCACCAGGGCTTGTCGGTGCTGCCACAGTCGCTGCAACATGTGCAGAGTTGAATTCCACCGGGTAGGCACATCGCATTTTAGCCGGTGAAGTGGCAGGCCCAACGACTTCTGTAGAGATGTAAGTCGCTGAGCTGCGGGATGCGAACGGCGGAAGTGAGCACACAGCGACCGTGCCCTCTGCAGAAGGCCATCTAGTCTGGGATAGTGGGCTAAAAATTGCTGGACAACCAGGTTC
This sequence comes from Phyllobates terribilis, assembly GCF_046119375.1. Classification (NCBI taxonomy): domain Eukaryota; kingdom Metazoa; phylum Chordata; class Amphibia; order Anura; family Dendrobatidae; genus Phyllobates; species Phyllobates terribilis. Next base: position 1,204,879,569 of record NW_027362761.1, on the reverse strand, counting down.
AACACGTGAGCCATACAAGGCACGTGTGTGACATTGCCCCGGCGAAGGGCCTCACCCAGGTTTGCAGCATTGTCGCACACGGCCTTCCCTGGTTTCAGGTCCAGTGGAGACAACCATTCATGAAATTGGTTCTCCAGAGCTGACCACAACTCCTCAGCTGTGTGACTCACATTTCCCAGACATTTCAATGTAAAAACCGCCTGATGACGTTGAGCCCTACTGCCAGCATAGTAAGGAGGTGTGCAGGATCCCTTCTGCGCAGTTAGAAAGCTTGTGGCATGACCAGACAGGCTTTGGGTGCAGGTGGAAGACCGAGAGTAGGTTGAGGAGGCAGAAGCAGTGGAGGAACTTTGACATAAAGAGGATTGACGCACAACTCGTGGGGACGGCAAGACTTGGACAGCAGCCCCTTGTCCTGCTGTCACCATAGTTACCCAGTGCCCAGTCAGCGACATGTAACGCCCCTGTCCATGCCTACTCGTCCAAGTGTCTGTGGTGAAATGCACCCTGTCACACACAGAGTTTCTCAAAGAAGCGGTGATGTTGTGTGCGACATGCTGGTGGAGCGCAGGCACACCTTTCTTTGAGAAGTAGTGCCGACTGGGCATCTGGTACTGGGGCACTGCGACGGACATAAGGTCTCGAAAATCCTCTGTGTCCACCAGGCGGAAAGGCAGCATTTCTGTAGCCAAGAGCTTGCAGATGGTGAAATTCAACCTCTTAGCTTTCTCATGGCTAGGAGGAAATGGTCTTTTACTTGTCCACATCTGAGGGACCGAGGGCTGGCTATTGTGCTTAGACGGGGTTGATAAGGGTGTCCCCGGCAAACTGCCGGTCTGTGAGGAAGATGCAGGCGGACATGTTAGGTTGCCTTGATCCAAAGGTGGTGCTATCGATGTCGGACAGCGCTCAACACCAGCTGGTGTTACCACCTCCAAAGAAAATGATGAACTGCCAATCACGCTGGCTGTTGCGGGTAAAGAGGTGGCAGGTCTGCGCCCCAAAACAGGTGTGACTGCTGTCCCCCCAGTCACAGAGGATGAAGAGGCCGCGGATGCACAAGATATGGCAGACGGTGGTTGGCCCGGCCGGCTAGGCCGCATTGTAGCACACTGAGCTTCCCACTGCAACTTATGCTTCATGTCCATGTGCCGGTTCATGCATGAAGTACTCAAACTATGTATTTTTTGGCCTCTACTTAGCTTTTGCTGACAAATGTTACAGATAACACGAGTTGGGTCATCTTTATCGATCTGAAAAAATGCCCAGGCTATGCAAGGCTTAGCACCCATGCGACCTGAAGAGCCACCACGACTTGTGGTGAGAGGCAGAGTTGTGTTTGAGGATGCAGTTGTTGACGTGCTTCCAGTACTACGTCTCTGTCCAGGAAGGCGCAACCTGACCTCGTCGTCACTAGCATCTTCCTCCACCTCCTCTGCTGACCTCATCTCTTGGCTGACTGTGGGTTGACAGTACGTGGGATCTCCAACCTCATCATCATCACCCTGTGCGTTATCACACCCGTCGTCCTCAGAGCCAACCTGTTCCTGCCCTGACAAAAAACTAAAGTTGTCGCTCCAATCAGGTATTTGAGTCTTATCATCGTCTTCCTCATTGTCTCCACCAACAGGAGTTACAGTTTGGGAATGAGGGTCTACATTATGGTCAGAACCTTCTGCGTCTGGTCCTGGATCCGACTCATAAAGATTCTGGGCATCAGTGCAGATCATTTCCTCGTCTGGATTCACAGAAGTGCTGGAGTCGACTTCTGATTCCCAGGCTATAGTATGAGTAAACAGCTCTGCAGACTCAACCATCTGTTCTACCTCATACTCAGACGGGCAGCTGGAGATTTGGGAGCTGTGAGGAAGCAAGTGCGATTGGGGTGACACATTTGAGGACTGGAGTATTTGTGATGTTGAAGTTGATGTGGAGGAGAGCCCACTTAAAGGAGCACTTGATATCCGTTGAAGCACCTGCTGTTTTTGTGCCTCATCTGGAATTTGTAGCGATTGGCGTGGCCGTAAGAAAGGGATCTTATCACATTGTCCGCTAAAAGAAGTAGACATTTTAGTTTGGGTGGAAGATGGTCTTTCTTCTGCAGATGTTACTGTTGCTTTAACACCTACCCCACGGACACAACCTTTTTTCCCCTTCCCAACACGCCTATTCCCCTTTCCACCAGCAGCAGGTCTTTTTCCACTCATTTTGGTGGTTAACTAATTCACAACTCTGGAGTTGTTTGCACAAAAAAACAATGGATGGGAATCGAGCAGAGCTGAGTGGCCAAACTGTGGTATTAGGCCAAAACTATTGGCTGGGTTAGATGCAGAAAAAAATTATATTCAATTTGCAACCTGATGGAGATCTGTATAGATGGATTAATAGAACAAGTCCCACACACAGCTAGAAGCCCAATATTTTTTCAGAGGTAGATGCAGAAAAAAATATATTCAGTTTGCAACCTGATGGAGGTCAGTATAGATGGACTAATACAACAAGTCCCACACACAGCTAGAAGCCCAATATTTTTTCAGAGGTAGATGCAGAAAAAAATATATTCAGTTTGCAACCTGATGGAGGTCTGTATAGATGGATTAATAGAACAAGTCCCACACACAGCTAGAAGCCCAAAATTTTTTCAGAGGTAGATGCAGAAAAAAATATATTCAGTTTGCAACCTGTTGGAGGTCTGTATAGATGGATTAAAAGAACAAGTCCCACACACAGCTAGAAGCCCAATATTTTTTCAGAGGTAGATGCAGAAAAAAATATATTCAGTTTGCAACCTGATGGAGGTCTGTATAGATGGATTAATAGAACAAGTCCCACACACAGCTAGAAGCCCAATATTTTTTCAGAGCTAGATGCAGAAAAAAATATATTCAGTTTGCAACCTGATGGAGGTCTGTATAGATGGATTAATAGAACAAGTCCCACACACAGCTAGAAGCCCAATATTTTTTCAGAGGTAAATGCAGAAAAAAATATATTCAGTTTGCAACCTGATGGAGGTCAGTATAGATGGACTAATACAACAAGTCCCACACACAGCTAGAAGCCCAATATTTTTTCAGAGGTAGATGCAGAAAAAAATATATTCAGTTTGCAACCTGATGGAGGTCAGTATAGATGGACTAATGCAACAAGTCCCACACACAGCTAGAAGCCCAATATTTTTTCAGAGGTAGATGCAGAAAAAAATATATTCAGTTTGCAACCTGATGGAGGTCTGTATAGATGGATTAATAGAACAAGTCCCACACACAGCTAGAAGCCCAATATTTTTTCAGAGGTAGATGCAGAAAAAAATATATTCAGTTTGCAACCTGATGGAGGTCTGTATAGATGGATTAATAGAACAAGTCCGACACACAGCTAGAAGCCCAATATTTTTTCAGAGGAAGATGCAGAAAAAAATATATTCAGTTTGCAACCTGATGGAGGTCTGTATAGATGGATTAATAGAACAAGTCCCACACACAGCTAGAAGCCCAATATTTTTTCAGAGGTAGATGCAGAAAAAAATATATTCAGTTTGCAACCTGATGGAGGTCTTTATAGATGGATTAATAGAACAAGTCCCACACACAGCTTGAAGCCCAATATTTTTTCAGAGCTAGATGCAGAAAAAAAATATATTCAATTTGCAACCTGATGGAGGTCAGTATAGATGGACTAATAGAATGATGCTATGCCCAAAAGATTTTACTTCACTAGGTGCAGTAAAAAAATTGGTATTCTATACACAGGTGGTATATCTTGCAACACAGATAGGCTACTCCACTGACTAACACACTCTGCAATAGGCCAAAAAGGATTAGCTTTGCTAGATTCAGCCAAATGCTGTGAAAAAAACTTGCACAGCACTGGCACAGACCTGCCTGGCAAAAACTGATAGGAACTGATGTAACCTAGTCCTGAAAAGGACTCCAATTACAATTAGTCTTTACTCCCACAATCTATCTATTTAAGAGCACAGACCTGCCTGATAAAAGTCGTAGGAAATGCTGTAACCTAGTCCTTAAAAGGACTGCAATCACAACTATTCCCTACTCCCAAGCTATCTGTAGATTTGTGCGAAAATTGGCTTGAAATTAACAAGGTATAGCGCACACAGCAACAGCGGTGCCGTCTAACACGCAGCTGCAGCAGTGAGAAAATGGTGGCGACGGGGAAAATGGCTTGGTCTTATAGGGCAAGGACATGTGACATACACTGCCAATGACACATGCCCTTGCTTGTGTGAAAAAAAGCACTTCGCTCCGTGTGTGCGCTGCTGATAGGCTGACAGATTGCACCTCCCCACTGCAAATGCGGGAAAGAGAAAAAAAAATGGAGATCTTCATTGTTCCTGCAGAGATCCATCCCCTGCCCCTCCCCCCACCCCGCTGTACACTCAAACTGCGTATTAACATTAATTTTCATCATTACTGAGAAAAAATCCAGTTATGATTTTGGTGCACGAACAGTTATCGAACATAACCTCGAACAGCCGAATTTTTCTCAAATTGTTCGTGTTCGCCGAACGGCTCGAACACCGCCCAAAACAGCTCGAATTTGAGATTGGCGAACAGTTCGAGTAGAACAACGCTCATCTCTGCTTTTAACTGCAGCAGCTTTAGTGGACGCTACTGGAGCTGGAACTCTTTTTTTATTATAAAAATAGAAAACCATACAAAATACATATTCCACACTTATCCAATTCCCCTACCACAACCCAACCATAAACACAATACCATAACGAAACATGTCCTCATCTGGATCCACACTAAATTGGGAAAGAAAACATATAAACTTTATAGACCTTATACAAGGCCCGTATGACCTCAGAAATAAAACAAACACCCTAGCAGAGTTCAAAGAGATTTTTAGGAGTCCCGGATGTCCATCAGGCTCTGTCAAAAAGTTTCCTTACCGGAGGGAGCATTAGAGTCCATGAGTCTTTGAGTCCTAGAGTGTCTTGTAAGTCCTGGCATGGATAAACAAAAGTCCGTTTCCCAGCCTGCTCTGCTCTGATCCTTTCCTCTCCTTAGTTTTAGTTTATACTTCACTCCTTAGCTTACTCCTCTTCTTCTCCTTCTCCTTCTCCTCCTCTTTGACTCCTTAACCCTTCTCCTCCTCCCGAGCTCCTCACCCTTCATCCTCCAGGCTCTGACATAGGACAAGGAGAGAAAAATAGAGAGAAGGGCTCGCATTACACACTATCACACTTCCTTCACTTCTCAACCTACAAAAAACCCCGGTCCACCGCCCCAACATAATTCATATGGCAATCCGCCAAACCAAACTATAACTAAAACTTATCCCATCCACACTATATATATATATATATACACCGATATATATATATTATTATTTTTTTATTTTTTTATTTATTTATTTTTTATTTTTTTTTAATTTTTTTTTTTTTCCCCAACTCTTATCACCAAAGAAAGGATCATAACTTTAACACCTAAAACATATATAACACATATAACGCATATAACACCTATATAACACCTCAAAACACATATTTACTCTTACCCATCAACCTAACCTGTGGGGTTTTCCTTCACCCCACTAATATTTATCACAGCCGACTAACAACTGTGCACATTTCTCCCAGAGCAAAATGACATAACAACATTACATCTCACCAAAAACAATACATTTCTCAGCCATGGCTCGGTGCTTGTGAGCCCCATACGTTGCCAAGAGTTTTGAAAACAAAAGGCTGCGGTGGAAGTTGACAGCCCACCACCAGGAGCCGGAAAGACAAGCACTTTCCCTACTACACAAAAATAAACCTATCTTACCCTCACTATCTCAAAACTGTCCCAATTAAAAACCTATCCCTATCTATCCCTCCCTGCCCCTATCACTCTATCTACCTCACCACGTGCCTAACTATCTTTCCCTCCTCTGTCCCTAGCTGTCCCTATGCATATCTCTCCCTACTGCCTAAATACCTGCCCCTACTGCTGTAACACTGAAAATAATCTGGCCCTCAAGGCACTTCAAATGAAAGACCCCTCCAGAGGCAGGAGGCCTTCTTAGTGCCCAGCCTGTCAAATTCCAGCAAGCGCACTTTACCGAGGTCACCCAGAATGTTCCTAACCACCTCATCCATGGGGAGGGTTTTCTGCTGAGTGGACACTAGACAGTGTGCATTCCACATGTAGAACCAGGGGATGAGTCCTGAGGAGATAATTTGCATATTCCCACTGCATTTTGGGGTAAGTGAAGAGTCTCCGCGAGCTCAAAGAACACTGGATTTTGGCTGTTGGAGCTGAAAAGAGGACATCGGTAAACCAGGGGATGAGTCCTGAGGAGATAATTTGCATATTCCCACTGCATTTTGGGGTAAGTGAAGTGTCTCCGCGAGCTCAAAGAACACTGGATTTTGGCTGTTGGAGCTGAAAAGAGGACATCGGTAAACCGCGCGCCTGCCAGCGCGTGCATTTTGAAGCTTTTTTTTTTTTAAGCTTTTTTCACTGTTTTCAGAACATTAACAGTAAGAACATGGAAGAGTCCAGGAGCCATTTGGTGAGCTGCATATCCTGCTACATGTTCACAGACTTGCCAGTGGAAAAGCCAAACTTCACATGCCAGAAATGCAAGCTTGTGTCCCTATTGGAGGAAAAGTTGCAAAATCTAGAAGAGAGGTTAACTACCTTGAAAATCATTAAGGAAGGTGAAGAGTTCTTAGACAGAGCAGAATTATCTCTTCATGATTCAGAAAGAGAAGAAATTCGAACTGCACCTGAGGAAACAGAGGAATGGAAGCATGTGACCCACAGAAGCAGGAGGATCGAGAGGCAGTCAGCACCCATACTGCTCAGGAACCAGTACCAGGCTCTCTCACAGGAGCACCATGAAGAAATACAGCAAGATAAGACTTTGCCAGCAATGAATAACCTTGTAAGCCCTCAGAATCCTCCTGGATGGAGAAAGAAGAATGTTGTGAAGAAAAAACGGAGAGTGGTGGTCATGGGGGATTCCCTGTTAAGAGGAACAGAGGCCGCTATCTGCAGACCAGACATAACCTCAAGATAAATGTGCTGTCTTCCAGGAGCAAAAATTAAAGATGTGTCTGACAGGATATCAAGACTCTTCAGACCTACAGATTACTACCCATTCCTGCTAATACATGTGGGGACAAATGACACCGCAAGAGAGGACCTGGAAACCATCTGCAGTGACTTTGAAGACTTAGGCAAGAAAGTGAAAGAATTGGGAGCGCAGGTGGTCTTCTCATCCATCCTCCCAGTGGATGGCCATGGAACAATGAGGTGGAATAAGATTCTACAGGTGAACAACTGGCTACGTCGATGGTGCCGTCAACAAGGATTTGGATTTCTGGATCACGGAATGAATTACCTATACGATGGACTACTTGCTAGAGATGGGGTGCACCTTACGAAGACTGGAAAACTTGTATTTGGAAGTCGCCTTGCTACACTCATCAGGAGAGCTTTAAACTAGAACAATGTGGGAAGGGAAGCAAAAGGCCAGAAAAAGCCATACAGCTGACAAATACTATTGAGATCTTTGCTACTGGAAGTGGAAAGGAAGAACAAAGACAAAACAATTTAAATAATAAAAATATGGGAGGAAGAGAAACCAATCACAAACTAAAATGTTTTTATACAAATGCACAAAGCATGGGCAACAAACAAGGAGAATTGAAACTACTAATGCAGGAAAAGAAATATGATGTCATTGGAATCACTGAAACTTGGTGGGACGATACACATGATTGGAATAAAAGGCTAAAAGGATACAACTTATTTGCAAGAAACAGACTTGATAAACGAGGAGGAGGTGTCGCATTGTATGTTAGAAAAGCGTATATCTGCACAGAGATTGAAGCTTCAGAGACTGGGAGTTCTGTGGAAACTGTTTGGGTAAGAATACAAGGAGAGAACAATGGAAAGGACACCATTGTAGGCATTTACTACAGGCCACCTGGGCAAGCTGAAGATATGGATGAACTCTTTATGTATCAAATGACCAAGTTCTCTAAAAAATATGACGTAGTGGTCATGGGAGATTTCAACTATCCAGACATTTGTTGGGAATCTCTCTCAAGTAAAACTAACAGGTCAAGCAAATTCTTATCCTCTCTTGCTGACAACTTTATCTTCCAAAAGGTAGGGGAGAAAACAAGGGGATCTGCTACTTTGGATCTAATCCTTATAAACAGGGAGGAAATGGTTGAGGAGGTAAAGGTGGCTGGGACCCTAGGAGGCAGCGATCATGCTATTATAGAATTTTGGATAACTAGAGGAGGAAGACATGTGAAGACTCAGACTTCAAGGTTAGATTTTAGAAAGGCAGATTTTAAGAGACTCAGAAAGAGAATAGGAGGGATCCAATGGCTGGATGTCCTTAAGGACAAAAATGTCCAGGAAGGATGGGAAATTTTTAAAAATGAGATTCTCAAAGCACAATCGTTAACAATCCCGAAAAGTAGGAAGAATGGGAAGCATTTAAGGAAACCAGGATGGATGAACACAGAACTTAAACACATGCTAAAAAGAAAGAAAGAAATGTTTATTAAATGGAAAGAGGGAGGCATATCTAAAGAAGATTATAATGCAGTCTGCAGAGCCTGCAGGGCACGTATCAGGTTAGCTAAAGCTGACAATGAATTAAGGCTTGCAAGAGATGTCAAAAGCAATAAAAAAGAATTTTGGGGGTATGTCAAAAGTAAAAGAAAAGTCAAAGATGCTATAGGATTTTTACAGGATGAAAATGGAGAAATGGTAAGAGAGGATGTTGAGAAGGCCGAACTTTTTAATTCCTATTTTGCATCTGTTTTCTCTCAGAAAGAAAATGTAACATCAACTGATCTTCACTGTCCTTTCAAAGGAATAGAATAATCCAAGTTATCTGTAAACAGAAAGATTGTGAGGGAATATTTAGCTAACATAAATGAGTTCAAGTCTCCAGGTCAAGATGAATTGCACCCCAGAGTACTGAAGGAGATCGTAGAAGAAATTTTAGAACCACTCTCCATAATCTTTGAAAATTCTTGGAGAACAGGAGAAGTCCCAGAAGATTGGAGAAGAGCAAATGTTGTTCCTATCTTCAAAAAGGGGAAGAAGGTGGACCCAGGGAACTATAGGCCGGTGAGTCTGACTTCTGTACCAGGAAAGATCTTTGAACAAATTATTAAACAACATGTATGTAAGTACATGGATAATAATGAAGTGATTAACCAGAGTCAGCATGGGTTTGTAACTAACAAGTCATGTCAGACTAACTTAATTTCCTTCTATGACAGAATCACTGACTGGGTGGATCAGGGAAATGCTGTAGATATAGTATATCTTGACTTCAGCAAAGCATTTGACAAAGTGTCTCACACCATCCTTATTGAAAAAATGACTAAGTATGCAATGGACCAGGCAACTGTTAGGTGGATTCATAACTGGCTTAGTGATCGGACTCAAAGGGTGGTTGTAAATGGCTTCACATCTAGCTGGATGAATGTCTCAAGTGGGGTACCACAGGGCTCCGTCCTGGGACCTGTATTGTTCAATGTAGCATCGATGTCCCTGCCCTCTGCTAGGCAGGGACGCTGTTCTCCTCACCTCTCCGCTCCGAGCCCGGCGTCCTCCTCCCGCTCTGCTGGCAGTGCGCTCTACTTCCCGGCCACGGTGCTTAGGGTGCGCGCGCGCTCCCCCCCTCTTAAAGGGGCCGTGCGCGCCGTCCCAAGGAGTCCCCGGCCAATGGCCGGAGGACTTCACCATATATAAGGCACCTCCTCCAAAATGGAGGTGCCCGAGCAATGTTGTTGCACTGTTCACTACTCTGCTTCAGCCCTCAGGTCCCGTTTCCAGTTACCTGCCAGTTACCTGCCAGTTTCCTGCCAGATTGCTGTCTGATTCCTGCCTGTTATCCGCTTACCTGCTTGCTAGCCTGAGGTCCGACGGTCTGCCTTCCGACACCTGTCAGTCTGTCTATGGACCAGCTTGCCCGCTCACCTGGGAGCGCCCACCTGTTACCTGCCTGCTAGCCTACCTGGAGGTTCCGCCGTCACGTGCTGTGACCACCTGCCAGTCCAGAGACTCTTGCCCGCTCACCTGGGAGTGCTCATCTGCTACCTGTCTGCTAGCCTACCTGGAAGCTCCGCCGTCACATGCTGTGACCACCTGCCAGTCCAGAGACTCTTGCCCGCTCACCTGGGAGCGCTCATCTGCTACCTGTCTGCTAGCCTACCTGGAGGCTCCGCCGTCACGTGCTGTGACCACCTGCCAGTCCAGAGACTCTTGCACGCTCACCTGGGAGCGCTCATCTGCTACCTGCCTGTTAGCCTACCTGGAGGCTCCGCCGTCACATGCTGTGACCACCTGCTTATCCAGAGACTCTCGCTTGCTCACCTGGGAGCACACATCTGCCATCTGCCTGCTAGCCTACCTGGAGGCTCAGCCGTCACAGGTCATACCTACCCTTTACCCAGAGACTGTCCCGGTCACTTGCCGTGACCTCCTGCCCGTTCACCCAGAGACTGTCCCGGTCACTTGCCGTGACCTTCTGCCCGTTCACCCAGAGACTGCCCCGGTCACTTGCTGTGACCTCCTGCCCGTTTACCCAGAGACTGTCCCGGTCACCTGCTGTGTCTACCTGCCTGTCTTCCCTGGTCGCCACCCGCTTCCTTACAAGGACCGCCCCCTTGTATAAGTTGCTCAGAGGTTCCGCCTCCCAGACACGTTACAGTTTGCTCGGGCACCATGGAACCCGGTGGCACCCAAGCTCCCTCGCTCTCGGACCTTTGTCATGAACTGTCCCGTCAGAGGTCCCAACAGGAGTCCATCCTGAGTCACCTGCGTAATGTCAATTCTCGCCTGGACACTCTGACTGCTCCACCAGCAACCACCGCTAGTGTCTTAACTCGCAACCCGGCAGCTCCACTGCCCACCAATACCATGGTATCCTGCTCCGGACCCCGGCTTTCTGCACCTCCTCGCTTCGGAAGCGACTCTGCTCTGGCTCGGGGCTTCATAAACCAGTGCACCCTGCACTTTCAACTCCTGTCCCACCAGTTTATCTCCGACCGGGCCAAAGTAGCCTTCATCATGTCCCATCTCACGGGGGAGGCACTGGCTTGGCTAAATCCTCTATGGGAGAGAGGAGACCCCTGGTGTCCGATTTGCCTGCCTTTCTCACGGCTTTCCGGAAAGTCTTTGACGAACCCGGACGGAAGACCTCATCCACATCGTCTCTGCTACGCCTCCGTCAGGGAAGTCTCACCGTGGGCCAATATGCCATACGGTTCCGTACCCTTGCCTCGGAGCTGGCCTGGGATAACGACGCTCTGGTGTCTGTCTTCTGGGAGGGTCTGTCCGGCCGTATTAAAGATGAACTCGCCGGTCGGGACATTCCTACCACTCTCGATGACTTAATAACTCTTGCCACCCGGATTGACCTACGGTTCCAGGAGCGTGCCAAAGAGGTCACCCGTGAGAGGAGGTTTCCACGTCTAGCTCCTACCTTCCAGAAACCCGTCACTCCCTCCGTTTCTCCCCAGGTACACTCTCCTGAGCCTATGCAGGTCGACCAGACCAAGATGGTCAAAACCCGTCAGGACTTATGCCGTGCCGAGGGGAGCTGCTTCTACTGTGGCAGCAAGGAGCACCGGATCCGTACCTGCCCGGAGAGGTCGGGAAACGCCTGTGTCTAGGTTCGCTCAGAGAGGTCGATCTAGACAAGAATAAATCCTCTCCATCTCTGCTGCTGTCAGTCTCAATTATCTGCGGGGAGAACCGTTTTTTCGAACTAGCCCAACTTGACTCTGGAACAGCCGGGAATCTTATTTCACAGTCCCTGGTAGAAAAACACCGCATTCCCACCAAACCTCTGGCTGTACCCTTATCTGTCGCTGGCGTGGATGGGGGCCTCTTACCACGTCCCATCCAACTCATCACCGAATCCATTACTCTGCAGGTGGGAATGCTGCATTCTGAGAGCATCTCTTTTCATGTTCTGCCTGGACTCTCTCACGTCCTCTTACTAGGCCTACCTTGGCTCCAGAGACATGCACCCGTGCTTGACTGGAAGACCGGAGAAGTCCTTCGTTGGGGACAGGACTGCCATAAGACTTGTTTGGTTCCCGTTCATCCCGTCCGTCCTTCTCCTACCCCAACTAATCTACCTGGACTTCCGATTCCTTATTGGTCATTTGCTGATGTCTTTAATAAAAAGGAGGCAGAGACATTACCCCCTCATAGACCATACGACTGTCCTATCGACCTGTTACCCGGTGCTACGCCTCCCCTTGGGCGTATTTACCCATTGTCCGCTGCTGAGACCCGGTCGATGTCCGAATATATTGAGGAGAATCTGGCCCGGGGATTCATCCGGAAATCTACCTCCCCGGCGGGAGCAGGCTTCTTTTTCGTTAAAAAGAAGGACGGCTCTCTCCGTCCCTGTATAGACTATAGAGGCCTTAACCAGATCACGGTGAAGAATAAGTACCCCCTTCCGCTCATTCCGGAGTTATTTGATCATCTGAGGGGGGCTAGAATCTTCACCAAACTGGACCTCCGTGGGGTGTACAACCTGGTCCGTATCCGTCAGGGGGATGAATGGAAGACTGCATTCAACACCCGGGACGGCCACTATGAATATCTGGTAATGCCCTTTGGTCTCTGTAATGCTCCTGCCGTCTTTCAAGAGTTGGTCAATGACATCTTCCGGGACCTTCTCTACTCCTGCGTAGTGGTGTACCTGGACGACTTCTTGGTCTTCTCTCCGGATCTCCAGACTCACCGGAGGGATGTTCGTCAGGTCCTGCTCAGGCTCAGGCAGAATCACCTCTTCGCTAAATATGAGAAGTGCCTCTTTAAGCAGACCTCGCTTCCGTTTTTGGGCTACATTATTTCTCAGACCGGCCTCCGAATGGATCCAGAGAAACTGTCTGCCATCGAGAAATGGCCTCGACCGGAGGGGTTGAAGGCTATTCAGCGGTTCCTGGGCTTCGCCAACTACTACCACCTCTTCATACCACACTTCTCTTCCCGGACTGCCCCAATTTCCGCGCTCACCCATAAGGGCACTAATCCCAGAGAGTGGCCGCCCGAAGCAGAGGAGGCCTTTCTTTCCTTAAAACAGGCCTTCTCTTCCACCCCGGTGCTGCATCGCCCGGACGGCAACAAGCAGTTCTTCCTGGAAGTTGACGCCTCCTCCTCTGGAGCCGGAGCGGTACTTACCCAAAAATCGTCTTCCGGGAGAATGGTAACTTGTGGCTTCTTCTCCAAACTCTTCTCCCCTTCTGAGCGCAACTATTCCATAGGAGACCGAGAGTTGTTGACCATCAAGCTGGCATTGGAGGAGTGGCGTTACCTACTCGAGGAGGCTCTTCACCCGGTAATAATTTACACTGACCACAAGAACTTGGCTTACCTCCAGCATGCCCAGAGACTTAACCCACGCCAAGCCCGGTGGTCCTTGTTTTTTGCTCGCTTTGATTTTGTTCTTCATTTTCGCCCGGGTGACAAAAACATCAAAGCAGACGCCTTGTCCCGATCCTTTCTGGTGTCCGATCTCGAGGAAGAACCCAAACATATCATCGATCCCGCCAGAGTAATGCAAGTGGCTCCCGTGAGTCTAAATCGTCTCCCTCCCGGTAAGACGTTCGTTTCAGTACCTGATCGGGAGAAGATCCTACACTGGGGCCATTCGTCTAAACTAGCTGGCCACGCCGGTCAGAAAAAGACCCTCCAGCTTATTAACCGGCACTACTGGTGGCCTACCCTGCACAAGGACGTAATAGACTTTGTTTCTGCCTGTGTGTCCTGCGCCCGCAACAAAGTCCCGAGACACCTGCCAGCCGTTCGCCTCCTTCCGCTTCCTGTGCCTGCTGCCCCCTGGCAGCATATTGCTATGGACTTCATAACTGATCTCCCCGTCTCTGCCGGTTGTACGGTCATTTGGGTGGTCGCTGACCGCTTTTCCAAGATGGCTCACTTTATTCCCCTGCCAGGCCTCCCGTCTGCACCCGAGCTGGCTAAAGACTTTATCCGCCACATCTTCCGTCTCCATGGCCTGCCCCTCCACATCGTGTCGGATCATGAGGTTCAGTTCACCTCACGTTTCTGGAGAGCCACTTGTAAATTGCTAGACGTCACCCTGGACTTCTCCTCCGCTTACCACCCACAGTCTAATGGTCAAGTGGAGCGGATCAATCAGATCCTGACCAGTTACCTCCGGCACTTCGTTAATGCCCACCATTCTGACTGGGTGTATCTCCTGCCATGGGCCAAATTCTCTTACAACAATCACGAGAGCGAATCTTCCTCCAAATCCCCGTTTTTTGTAGTCTTCAGTCAGCATCCTCGGATCCCATTTCCCGTCTCCACCTCGGTGGATAATCCGGCTGCGGAATCTCTTGTTAACAAATTTTCCTCCATGTGGGAGAGTACCCGGTCCGCACTCCTTCAGTCGTCCGAGCGTATGAAAAGACATGCTGACAAAAAACGTCTGGATACTCCTCAATTCCATCCAGGGGATAAGGTCTGGCTCTCGTCCAAGTATGTCCGGCTCAAGATTCCTTCCAATAAGTTAGGGCCTCGGTTCATCGGTCCTCTGGAGGTCATCAGTCAGATTAACCCGGTGGCCTATAAATTGAAACTCCCGGCCAACTTGCGGATCCCTAACTCCTTCCATGTATCTCTCCTCAAACCCGTGGTACTTAACTCTTTTTCCAAGTCTACAGGTACGCCTCCTGCTCCGGTTTCCGCTGAAAACGAGTTTGAGGTAGAGAACATTCTGGCCACAAAAAGGGTAAGAGGAAAGACCTTTATTCAAGGAAATTGGAAGGGGATTGGTCCTGAAGAGAGAACGTGGGAGCCCCGGGAGAACATCCATGCCCCTCTCATCCTTGCTAAATTTCTGTCTGGCCTAAAAAAGGGGAGGCCTAAAGGGGGGGGTACTGTAGCGTCGGCGTCCCTGCCCTCTGCTAGGCAGGGACGCTGTTCCCCTCACCTCTCTGCTCCGAGCCCGGCGTCCTCCTCCCGCTCTGCTGGCAGCGCGCTCTCCTTCCGGGCCACGGTGCTTAGGGCGCGCGCGCTCCCCCCCTCTTAAAGGGGCCGTGCGCGCCGTCCTAAGGAGTCCCCGGCCAATGGCCGGAGGACTTCACCATATATAAGGCACCTCCTCCAAAATGGAGGTGCCCGAGCAATGTTGTTGCACTGTTCACTACTCTGTTTCAGCCCTCAGGTCCTGTTTCCAGTTACCTGCCAGTTACCTGCCAGTTTCCTGCCAGATTGCTGTCTGATTCCTGCCTGTTATCCGCTTACCTGCTTGCTAGCCTGAGGTCCGACGGTCTGCCTTCCGACACCTGTCAGTCTGTCTATGGACCAGCTTGCCCGCTCACTTGGGAGCGCCCACCTGCTACCTGCCTGCTAGCCTACCTGGAGGTTACGCCGTCACGTGCTGTGACCACCTGCCAGTCCAGAGACTCTTGCCCGCTCACCTGGGAGCGCTCATCTGCTACCTGTCTGCTAGCCTACCTGGAGGCTCCGACGTCACGTGCTGTGACCACCTGCCAGTCCAAAGACTCTTGCCCGCTCACCTGGGAGCGCTCATCTGCTACCTGTCTGCTAGCCTACCTGGAGGCTCCGCCGTCACGTGCTGTGACCACCTGCCAGTCCAGAGACTCTTGCCCGCTTACCTGGGAGCGCTCATCTGCTACCTGCCTGTTAGCCTACCTGGAGGCTCCGCCGTCACATGCTGTGACCACCTGCTTATCCAGAGACTCTCGCCTGCTCACCTGGGAGCACACATCTGCCATCTGCCTGCTAGCCTACTTGGAGGCTCAGCCATCACAGGTCGTACCTACCCTTTACCCAGAGACTGTCCCGGTCACTTGCCGTGACCTCCTGCCCGTTCACCCAGAGACTTCCCCGGTCACTTGCCGTGACCTCCTGCCCGTTCACCCAGAGACTGTCCCGGTCACTTGCCGTGACCTCCTGCCCGTTCACCCAGAGACTGCCCCGGTCACTTGCTGTGACCTCCTGCCCGTTTACCCAGAGACTGTCCCGGTCACCTGCTGTGACTACCTGCCTGTCTTCCCTGGTCGCCACCCGCTTCCTTACAAGGACCGCCCCCTTGTATAAGTTGCTCAGAGGTTCCGCCTCCCAGACCCGTTACATTCAACATCTTTTTCAATGATTTAGATGAAGGAATTGAGGGTAAACTGATTAAATTTGCTGATGACACAAAGCTAGGAGGCATAGCTAATACTAGAGAAGAGAGAGAGTGGATTCAAAAAGACCTAAATAAACTGGAGCAGTGGGCAGCAACCAAGAGAATGGTTTTTAACAGGGAAAAATGCGAAGTACTACATCTGGGCAATAAAAATGAAAAAAGCATATACAGAATGGGAGGAATAGAGCTAAGCAACAGTACATGTGAAAAAGACTTAGGTATACTAATAGATCATAGACTGAATATGAGTCAACAGTGTGATGCAGCAGCAAAAAAGGCAAATACAATTCTGGGATGTATTAACAGAAGCATACAGTCTAGATTACGTGAAGTCATTATCGGTCTTTACTCCTCTTTGGTCAGACCTCATCTGGAATACTGTGTACAGTTTTGGGCACCACATTTTAAAAAAGACATAGACAAACTGGAGCAAGTTCAGAGAAGAGCGACCAGAATGGTGACTGGTCTGCAAACCATGTCCTATGAGGAACGGTTGCAGGATTTGGGAATGTTTAGCTTGCAAAAAAGAAGACTGAGAGGAGACTTAATAGCTGTCTACAAATATGTCAAGGGCTGTCACATTGTAGAAGGATCATCTTTATTCTCATTTGCACAAGGAAAGACTAGAAGCAATGGGATGAAACTAAATGGGAGGAGACACAGATTAGATATTAGAAAAAACTTTTCGACAGTGAGGGTGATCAATGAGTGGAACAGGCTGCCACGAGAGGTGGTGAGTTCCCCTTCAATGGACGTCTTCAAACAGAGGCTGGACAGACATCTGTCTGAGATGATTTAGTGAATCCTGTTTGAGCAGGGGGTTGGACCAGATGACCCAGGAGGTCCCTTCCAACTGTACCATTCTATGATTCTATGATTCTATGAGAACCTGACCACTAAACTAACTAGGAATAACGTGCACCGATCTCGGCCACCCAGGGACCCGAATGCTCCGTACGCCCACTCCGGATAGGAGAGGCGAGCCAGCCTAGGCCAGCCTATGGAAGCACCCACCCTGTTGTAGACCCCTGTGTTAAAGGGGCACTGAAGGAGGAAGTGCTCCATGCTTTCCAGCACGTCGCAGCATTCCTCACGGGGGCAACCCCGGGTCATCGGAATTCCTGTACTTCAAATTGCCCCTTACATACAGCCTCGCGTGAAAGCAGCGCCAGGCCAAGTCCCAAAACTTCAAGGGGATCCGAGTAGAATTTAACAACCTCAGCCCCCCCTCCAGATCCCGACCTGGGCAATCCTTGAGGACCAGAGGCTTCTGGAAACGAGTCAACAGAACCTTTCTGTCAAGGAATTTCTTCGGCATAGTCCTGATCTCCCACATTCCCAGACCCCACTGGCAGATCACCTTCAAAACCAGGGTAGCATAAGCCGGGAGATGCCCGTGCGGTGTACGTAGGTCCCTCACTCGCCCTCCTGACTCCCATTCCTGGAAGAAGGGTCGAAGCCATCCCCTGCAGGAGAAAACCCACGGAGGAGCCCTCTCTGGCCAGAGGTTCCCTATGTTGGTTTTAAGGAAGGCATTAACTAAGAATACCACCGGGTTGACCATACCCAACCCGCATAGTCTCCTCGTATGGTACGTGACCTCCCTCTTGACTAGGTTAAGCCTGTTTCCCCATAACATCTGGAAAAACAGGCCGTAGACCAGTGTCCAAAGAGGTTCTGGCAAAATGCAAATGCTGCCCAAATAGTTCAGCAAAGGCAGAAGGTAACCCTTGATCAGGTTCACCCGCTCCCTTAGGGTTAAAGTCCAACCCTTCCACTGGTCCACCTTGTGAGCGGCGATCTTTAGCCTGCCCTCCCAATTTAGCTGGGGGTAATCACCCGGGCTGAAATTGATGCCTAAGATCTTTGCTGTGGCTTGGGTTTCTGGGAGGGTGTCCAGGAGACCAAAACTAGGGTCTCCCCCTCCCAGCCAGAGACTCTCACACTTCTCCTGGTTGATCTTAGACCCAGATGCCTCCGAGTAGCGATCAACCTCAGACATCACCCAGTCCGCCTCCTCTTTCGAGGATACAAACAAGGAGACATCATCGGCATATGCCACTGCTCTCAAGGTGGCCTCCGGGGCCGCCCGGTGCATCCAGACTTTCGCCAACGGTCCACCCTCGATCCTCCTTAAAAAGGGGTCGAGGGCGAACACGTATAACAGCTGGCTCAACGGACAGCCCTGGTGAACCCCAGATTCCACCTCAAAAGGGCAGTCAGACCAACCATTCACCAGCGGGAAAGTCTCAGCCCCTGCATACAATGCCGTTAACCAATTTACGAACCCCCCCGGGCAGACCGTACCTCAAAAGGACAGACCAGAGGTAGTCGTGGTTCACCCGATCAAAAGCCTTTGCCTGATCTAGGGACAGCAGAAACCCTTTCCAGAGGCCAGCCCTACCCTGCTCAACTGCCTCTCGAACACCGAGTACAGCACTAAATGTGCTGCGGCCTGGAACAGAGCAATGCTGGGACCCCGAGAGGAGCCGGGGTGCAAATTTCACCAACCGATTAAAAAGCACCTTTGCCAGAACCTTCCGGTCCATATTGAGAAGCGCTATGGGACGACAATTCTCAATGCGGGATGAGTCCCTACCTTTTGACAGGATAATCAGGGCAGACCTCCTCATTGAACGGGGAAGAGCACCCGAGGAAAGGCACTCGTTGAACACCACCGTCAAGAGGGGGACCAAAGAGTCCCTAAAGGTCTTATAAAATTCAGACGTTAAGCCGTCTGGACCTGGCGATTTCTTGAGCCGAAGCCCATCAATGGCCAGTCTCACTTCCTCTTCCCTGATTGCCTCAGTCAAAACGCCGAGAGAGGGGTCATCCCCTGACTGAGGAACGGCTTCGGCCAGGAAAGTCGACGTCACGTCTCGATCTAGTTCCCTCTTTCTCAAGAGGCATGAGTAGAACGACCTGATGACTTCCAGGATCCCTGATTTGGATCTGTTCAGGGAACCTGTACCATCGATCAGGCCGGTCACTACTTTACGATTTACTGACATCTTACAGTTTCTGTAGGGGTCAGGCGAGCGGTACTTCCAGAAATCCCTCTCAAAAACCAAAGATGTGTGTCTATCATACTGACTCCTCTTGAGCAAAGACTTCACTCTGCAGATCTCCTCACGGTCACCTCCAGTCGAGATGAGATGCTCAAGTTTCCTCTTCAGGCTATGGTACAGGCGGTACCTGCTCAGGCTCCTGAGGCTAGAGAGCTGGCGGAAGAAACTCGCAACCCGATCTTTGAACATCTCCCACCACTCAGACTTAGTGCTACACAGATCCAACAGCGGTACCTGGCTCTGAAGAAAATCCTCAAAGGATTGTCTCACCTCCGCTTCTTCCAGCAGTGATGAATTCAGCTTCCATAGTCCTCTCCCCATCCGGGGGGTTTCAGAAACATTCAAGGAAAAGAAAATTAGACAGTGATCGTGGAATTCCACCTCCACAGCGGACATTGCTGAAGAGACGGCCTCCTCCTTTAAAAAAAAAACTGTCTATTCTAGACCTACAACTACCCCTATAATAGGTGAAACCACTATGACCTGGGGTGTGCCAGATGTGGACATCCACCAAGCGAGCATTACTAGCTATACTATTCAGAGTCACGCTATCGTAAGCCAGCCGGCCATTGGAGCCTCCCCGGTCACGTAATCTTGTGACGGTGTTGAAGTCCCCTCCAAAGACCACCTGCCGACTCGTAAAAAGATAGGGCTTGATCTTCAGGAGGAGACGTTTGCGGTCCCACTTTGATTGGGCAACGTAGATGTTTATGAGCCGAAGCTCCTGTCCCCCCATGAAGACGTCTAAAACCAAGCACCTCCCCATTTCTACTTCGATAACCCTCCGGCATTCTAGCGCTGCGGTCTTAAAAAGGACCGCCACCCCGCTATACAGCTCGGCCGCAAGAGACCAGTATGAGGGCCCACACCTCCACTCACTTCTTGCCTTGTGAATGGCCCCCATGTCAGTTAGTCTGGTCTCCTGCAAAAATAAAATTTCAGCCTCAAACCGGGTGAGAAAATCAAAGGCCGTAAATCTAGCTGCATCTGATTTTATGCTGGCGACGTTAATGGACGCCAGTGTCAACGGGGTGGGTGCAGCCATTGGGTGATCGAATTAGATGGCTTTCTTCTTCCCTCCACCCCCCTCACCGTCCGACAAAGACCACTTGCTGTCACGCTCACGGCGTTTGAGGGACACTGTCATATCCATAGCACCCCCCCTCCCCTTTTTTCCTCACCCCCAGGTTCAGGGACAGTCCCTCCCCCAGAGGAAGATGGCATACCCCTCGAGGGAAGGACCTCGCCGTCACCCACAGGCCCCTCAGGTGGCTCCCCCGGCTCTTTGACCTCGACCCCCGCCACATCAGGGTCCTCGAGGACTCCAAACCGGTTGGAGACAGATCAGAGGGTAGATCGTGGAGCCCTCCGCCGGCACCTTGCTGGTCAAGGGGGGGGCAGATTTTTTAACCCCCTTCCCATTGATCTTCCTCGTCCTCCTTTGCCTTTTTTTGGGGTTTCACTGTCACCCTCTGCTGTATGCTGAGCGTCCACATCCTCCTCAACGCTTTCATATTGAGATGAATCTGAGAGCACAGCCGCCTCCTCCTTCTCCATCCTCCTGGTCTCCTCACTCAGCGCTTCTTCCCCCAGGGCCTCAGTGGCACCGGTCGAGACCCCCGGAGGGGGGGCAGTCATCACCCCAGTTGACTGGGGATCCCCCTGCCCTTCCCCAAACAGGCGCCTCTCCTGCCTCCGATGATAAGAGGGGCCCCGGACCTTCTTGTTCTTCACTGGCCCCTCAGCCCCCCCGCTTCCACTAGCCTCAGGCTCAGCAGAGGGCACACTACTGGGATCCACCCCGACACGGCCACCCTCCACCTGACCAAAGACGGCATTGGCGAAGGAACGAGGGCAGCGACTGAACGGATGCCCAACGGCATCACACAGGTGGCACCGAGCCGTACCACAGGAGGCGGCGAGATGGCCTATCCCACCACACAGGGTGCATTTCTGCACCCTGCATGCTGCACTAAAGTGCGTGAGATCACCGCACCTGTGGCACACTTTCGGCTGCCGCTGGAAGAAAACCAGGATCTTGTCCCTCCCAAGGAAAGCCGAGGAAGGGATGTGGGTGACTGTGCTGCCGGACCTCTTCAACCTCATCATGAAGGTCCAGCCCCCTGACCAAATGCCCTCGTCCATGATATTTTTTGGTGCCTCCACCACTTCTCCGTACCTGCTGAGCCAGGTCATGATATCGACCCCCGAAAGTGACTCATTGCACGTCAGCACGGTCACCTTCTTAGGGCCATTCTGGCGGGATATCGCCTCCGCGACAAGACCCCGCCAGCTGGGCGTCTCATTTGCCAGTTCATAGTTCAACCAGAAAAGCTCCATACCCTCCGGCCGAACAAAGCTAACATCAAAGATGGAGGCGCCAAAAGGATGTATAAGGGCAAAAATGTCATTCGCCCTCAATCCCATCTCCAGGAGGAGCTTCACTACCCTTGATCTTGGTGGGCACGCATCATTACCCCTCCACCGGAGACGACCACATTTCTCCTGGACACCCCCCGCCCGGCTGTAGGGAGAGACCATACAGTCTCACTCTCTTTTTCTCTTGGAAAGCGGCCTGTCCAAATTTGTCCATCCAAAAGGACAGGTCCACATCCCTCCCCTCTACTTGGATCGTCCGATCCCCATGCCTCAGGGCCTGCACGAGATGGCGGTGGAAATCTCCCTCTCCTGAGCCTGAAGGTGAGGAAGACCCCGCCACAGCCAGTGAAAAATTCATTCCGGCGCCTCCATTAGCACCGGCACCCCTCACTTGATTGGATGGTGGACCGGCCCTCACCTCACCATTCACCCCCCTTGCATCACCAGCCTCACCACTCACTCTGCCCCCTCCCAAAACTGGCCATTCATCCTTTTCCACACATTCCCCATTTTCTCAATTTTTTCCATTTTCACCATTGGCGCCATTCACACCATAAACCTGCGTTCCCCCCCCCCATTTCCCCTCCCCCCACTCATATCCTGCCCCTCCCCTGCCACTCTCACACCAGACCCCGTCTCATTATTCCCTCCTTTGTTATTATATTTCATATTACTCACATTAACCATAGTGTGCTGATTAGGAGCAGCTGGTGTTATCCTATGGAGCCTGGGCTTAGGAATGGGCGGTATGGGTGCCTTGGGTGTAGTCTCCTCTTTCCTTCCATAGCCCTCACTGCTGCCAACCAAGCTGGACATGCCCCCTGTCTTAGCAGAACCTGCAGCCACAGTGGGAGCTGCTGTAGAGCGTTGCTCCTCCATTCCCG
This sequence comes from Phyllobates terribilis, assembly GCF_046119375.1. Lineage (NCBI taxonomy): Eukaryota > Metazoa > Chordata > Amphibia > Anura > Dendrobatidae > Phyllobates > Phyllobates terribilis. Next base: position 1,204,857,041 of record NW_027362761.1, on the reverse strand, counting down.
CCTGCAGAACGTTTCCCCTGAGGGGACCAGCCACCGCCGAGGACCCCACTGATCCAGGTAAGACCATGCCAGCGGGGGCCCCCAACGGTACGACCCCCCCTCCCGTGGATGGGGGCGGGGCCACAGTTGCTACTGTAGTTTTAACTGTTTTTACTGATTTTGCTGATGTTTTTGATTCTCAGGGTTTTAAAACTGGCACCGGGACTTCTGCAGACCCTGGCAGCACCGTGCCCCCTGCCAAAGTGGCAGTCAGGAACACGGCCGGCTGTGTAGCCACAGTTTTAACCCCAAAACACCCGCCCTCACTCAACGCCGAGGCCCCTATGGCCCCACATGGTGGCAGGCACACAGGGGACCCCGGTGACACCACCCCCACCTCCGGTGGTGCAGTCAAGGACATGGCCGGCTGCACCTCAGCCACGACAGAGCTCTCGCCCCTTGATGTTACCGGCGCCAAGGCCCCCGCAGCCCCAGGTGGAAAAAGGCCAGCAGGGGGCCCCAGCTGGCCGGCCCCCTCCGCCGAGCGTGCGGGCAGCGGTAGGATGGCAGCGGCTATCACAGCCGACCCCTTGCTGTTACTAGCCAGCCCCGGGGCCCCTGCAGACCCGGTAGATGATGCACTTGCCAGGGACCCTGGTAGCACAACCTCCCCCACCAAGGTAGGGTCGCGGGTCAGCCGGACCTCCGGCACCATCTTCATGTTAGGTACCCTTCCCCCATCCATGCAACAGCCAGCATGGATGGCAGCCTTCACCATAGTTACATTTTTCTTCCCGCCCCCTTGCACTGGGCCCACACCAGAAACCAGGCCGGGGTGGGAAGCGGGCACATAGTGGGACCCGGGGGTCCCAGGAAGGGGAACATACACAAGTTTTTCATCCATTCTGATTTTATTCCTCCCTTTTTTCTTCCTCACCTTCCCAGTTGCCTCATCCAGGCAGCCCTCACCCCCAAATGTAAACTGGGAGAAATCCACTCCTGGGGACTCGAGCCGTCGGATCTGGCGCATGAGGTAACCCCCCTCGCCATCACTGTCACTACTCCCACCATCATCCTCCACACTACTGGCGTCCGATGGGAGCGCGACATGGTGAGGGTCTAATAGCCCACTATGTGTGACCTGGTGATCACTTACCAGGTCCCCAGGCAGGCTGTCCGGCTTCTCCTCCTCCTCCTCCATGGCAGACTCCTTGATCTTGGAAGGCTCCTTGGCCTCCTCCACCTCTGCCTGGGTCGGACAACCAGACCCCACTGGTGCCCCCCAGAACCTTTCATCATTTATTAGTTTCTCTTTGAAGGGTCCCGGATTCAACACTAATTCTGCCTTCCTGTCCTCCACCAGTGTCATGGAACTTTTCAGCTCTTCAACTCTGGCCGACAGGCCTGGTCTCCGGTTCTTCGAAGCATACTTTGCAGCCTGCCGGGCACACCGCAGCTCCTCCCGGAGTCGCTTCAAGATCTTGCATACCTCTTTGTGCTCGCTGAGATACAAGTTGAGGCGGGAGCCATAGGTGGTTATAGGCTCCCCCCGCGGCCTGGACACCCCAGTCCTTGGGGACTGCCGCTGTACCTGAGCAAGCACCAGATTCCCCTCTGGGAGGAGAGATCCCCTCTGCCCCCAGCCCAGCTGCAGCCCGCGCCCTGCCGCCTCTCTCCGGCTGCACCGCCTTGGCCTCTTTGGCCACTTTGGCCTTTTTGGTGCCCCTCATCTCAGGGGAGGCCTATAGAAATAATAATATTAAAAATAATAGTCCCAGCAAATCCACACAGTCCAAAAAAATGGGACTCCCACCCCCGGTATCAACCGAGGGGTGGGAGACAGGGGACCAGCCACACTATAGTCCACCAACCACCCTCCTTCCCCAGGATCCAAGTGGGGGGTTCTTCCAGGAAAAAAAACCTCACGGCCCAGGAGCTCCAAAATCACAACCACTCTCCTCAGCAGCAGTCCTCCCACTGACCAAACAAGAAGTACCGCGGCTGCTGGCATGAGACTTGCCCTTCAATAGATCCTTGTAAAAGGATTTAAAGTGTGCTCATTCAAATTAGAGAGACAATTTAAATTAAAAAGATTAGACCTGCCTCTACCGCAGGTTGGCTCACTCGACCCACCAGCGGACAGGCACCAGTATTGGGAGAGGGGGGCTGGCCGTCAGGGTCCACCCCGGCTCTGGCACAAACCTGGCGACACGGAGGTCGCACGGGCAGGAACGGACTGGCCGTGTCGGTTTCACACTTTTTTGGTTTTAGAAGGGAATGATATGCCTATATCTGTGTCTCCTCCTCCTTTTACTCCTCCACCTCTTTTCTTTTCACATGACTATATGTACTTGTCACTTTTCCATGTGTTAGTTGTGTCTTCTGAGCAGTTTTTCAGCTTTTGGACACCTTTGAAGGTGTTTTCTAAGTGTTTCTATGTGTTTTTATTTGCCTGCCATTGGTTTTAACGGTGTTCGAAGGTGTTCGACGAACAGATCGACGAACAGTTCGGCGAACATACGGGTGTTCGACGAACCGAACCGAACTCGAACACTACGGCGGTGGCTCAACACTACTCCTAAACCCTTCATTAAATTTTAATGTGGATACCATCAAATGAAAGCTGAAAGTCTGAACTTCAACTGCATCTGAATTGTTTTGTTTAAAATTCATTGTGGTAATGTCTAGAACCAAAATTAGAAAAATGTTGTCTCTGTCCAAATATATATGGAACTAACTGTATATATGTGTATATATCCATCTGAACTAACAGTCCTTCTGAGGACTAATCCAGCTGCATATAATCAGTGCTAGGCAGGCAGTGTATGTGCCTGAATGCAGTGAATGATACAACACAAAAGGGTCCATTTAAAGTCCTGTCTGCTGCTGCTGTAATAATTACAGATTTTTCTAGACATAGCTCCAGATATCAGAGGCTAGGGCAATTCTTTTATCTTAATTCTGGTTATTTGCTTAAAAAGCAATCCAGAATACACCATTTTTCTGCTACATTTACTTGTTCTCACTTCAGAATAATGCCATATCTGTTCCGTATTTCAGCAATAAAAATCCAGAAATTTGAACTGAACGTGGAAAATATTGGCCTCCTTTTACAGTTTGTTGCAGTGTTTCGGTGAAGTTATTCACACTAGGTCTCTGTGTAGAATAATATTAGTAAAATTACAGGCCTGCTATTTAAAACCGTGCTTCTCTGTCAGACATATCATCTATAAGACTGTTCAAAACTCATACATTTCTTCCATTTTCATTCCATTGCAGTGTGTCGGTGAAGCTATTCACACTAGGTCTCTGTGAAGAATAATATTAGTAAATTACAGGCCTGCTATTTAGAATCGTGGTTCTCTGTCAGACGTATCACAAATAACTGCGTTCCAAAATCTGCCATTTCTCGTGAACATGGAAAATATTGTCCACCATTTAAAATGGACAAGGTGCGTGGCAAGGCACGGGGAAGTGGACGTGATGGTGATGGTGCATGCAGAGGCCGAGGAAGTGGCCGTGGGCAAGGTGAAACTGTGCCTCAACAAACACCCACATCTTGTCGCTCGACCTTCCTGTCCCAATTACTATGAGACCGCAGAACACCACTTTTGAACACAAAGAGGTGTCAAAATGATGTTAGTTGGATAGCAGATAATGTTTCCAGTCACTTTTCCACCACCAGCTCCAGCCTGTGGTCCACACGGCCAAGACTCAGTAACTGTGAGTCTGGACCGCATATTCCTCACCCTGATCCTCCTTCCTCCCAACATGCCGAGTGCCTGCAGACAACTGAACCCTCACTTGCACACTCCGAAGAGCTGTTCACTTTTCCATTTATAGATTCAAGCCTCTCACCCGGTCAGCTTCAAGTGAATCAAAGGAAAACGCGATGCCCAAATATTGGAGCAGCCACAGTCACATGAAGGCGATGGTGGGAAAGTGCAATTACTGTCGAAAGAGGTCGATGATGATGATGAGTCACAATTGCCAGAAAGTTAGGAGGAGGACCAGGGTGTTTAAGTGGAAGACGAGGTGGTGGATGATATAGTAACTAATCCAACCTGGCAAGGGGACATACAGAGCAAGGACAGCAGCACTCAGGGGGAGGGTGGTGTTGCACCACAACAGGCAGGAAGAAGCAGTGTGGTGGCCGCAGACAAAAGGCGGGAAAGCATTCCTCGTATCGCCGACACAACGGAAGTTGCCAGTACAACTATTAGGTCTTCCTGAGTTTGGTTATTTTTAAAGACTCAGCAGAAAATACCAAAAGGCCATTTGCACCACCTGCTAGGCCAGTATCAGCAGGTGTAGCAAAACTAGCAGACTGACCACCACCAGTATGATAAGGCAATTGACAGCAAAGCACCCGACTAAGTGGGCCAAACCCCAGGGTCCAGCAACAGTGTCTGCAGCTGTCACCATTGCTTCTTCCACCGTTGTGCTTGGACGCCATTTTCCTGTCCATGGCGCATGCCAAGATGCCTCCCGCCCTGCACCTATCATTGAACATTCTCAAGTAGCACCATCAGCAAGCACGTCCACATCCTTGCCCAGCACAGTGTTCATGTGTCCCTATGCCAGTCCTTAGAACACAAGCACAAATACTTAGCCAACACCCCACTGGCCGCACTACTAAATTCGCACATTTTGCAAATGTTTGTGCTCGAAATGTTGCCTTTTGGGCTCATGGAGACGGAAGTTTTCAGTAAACCCTTTGTACTCGGTCCCCAGCCGGTGCTATTTCTCCCGGTGTGCCATCCCCAGATTACACGGGCACTGGCATTGGAGTTCCTCCAAATTTTTCACAGCCGTTGCAGTCACTGCATAGGCAACAGTATGGGAGACCCTTTCCTTTCTGATGGGAATAAGTTGTTACTGAGGCCCACCTCTATGTGTCTTTAAATTGTTAGTAGGGTTTTTCCTAAATTTTGTCAGCCGTTGGAATCACTCCATACCCTGCATACCCTATAACTGTATAGCAGACCCTCTCCTTTCTAATGGAAACATGTCATTACTGTGGCCCTGCTTTATGTGTCTTTAAATTGTTAGTGGTGTTTTTCCCAAATTTTGGCAGCCCTTGCAGTCACAACATGGGCATTACCACTATAGGAGACCTGCTCCTTTATAATGGGAACATTTTTTTTACTGTGACCCTCCACTAAGTCTCTTCAAAGGTTTATTGAGTTGCGTCCAAATTTTTGACAGTCCTTGCTGTCACTGCAGACCCAATAACAGTATAGGAGACCCACTCGTTAATAATTGGAACAACAAAGCAAAGTCGGCTGATGGCTCTCTAACAATAGTGAGAGCCGACTGCTGGCCCTTTAAGAATAATAATGGCTGCCTGATGACCCTATAAAAATAGGCTTTGTGACTTTCAGAGTCCCTCCATCATAAATGAAACAGGATGTGTCTGATGATGTGTCACACACCACATTGCCAGATAAGGTTGTAAAATGTTAAAATTAAATTTCCCGATAAATGCATTTGTCTTAAAAAATAACATAAAAATAAATAAATAAATAAAAAAATTTAAAACACAGTGGGATCTTTCTTTAGTTTAAAAAACAGACTCGCCAATGTAACCTCAATGTAGTCACATTGTTCAGCTACTGCACCTCCTCCTCCAGATTGGCCTCAATTTCCAAAATGACCACATCAGTCACAAGCTGAAAGAGCTGCAATACTGCCTTGGCCAAGCGGCAACAGGCTTTGCTGTAGATAGCATGATTAAAGCTTAGGTGTCAAACCGCCCAACACTGCAGAGTTTTTGAAAGCTGTAAAACAGCAGCCTGATCTGTTGCTCTCACCGCTGAACAAACAGCCAGGCATGGTCGAGTGTGACAATGGGCGGAACCTGGAGGTGAAGAAATGACAGCAGGAGTAGACACGGTTTCAATCTATGCCAGTCCTTTCACCGAGCTAAAGAATATGGCTGTGGTGAAATACAACTCCCACTGAGAAGCAGTTTCAATCTGAAAAATATTGTGCCCACAAGAGTATTTGATTGTGAGGGCTCACCTTTTTCCCCCGCTCAATAGCCCCATAGCAGCTGTAAAGTTTGCGCCATCATGATCTCTCCTGATGGAGAAGCAAGGGCCCACCCAAGGATTCTCTTGTTGGACCGACTAACCTTGCAGAGGAGCAGTCCTAGCTAAGAAAAGTGTGTGGGAAAGTTCCCTGACACTCTATGGCTGCTTTTTTACTGAGATGGAAACCAACGCAAACAAGGAGAGAAAAAATAAAATCCTTGTAGATGTTGTTCTTGCTGGGATTTGAACCCAGGATCCCAATGCTGCAAGGCTTCAGTGCTAAGCATTGAGTCAATGTGCTGCCGTTCACCCTCTAATATCTAACAGGCTGGAGAAACTTGCACCTACTGCCAGTATATCTTCAGCTACTTTGTGAGAAACTAATGTATTTGGGCAGCCACTCAGTCTACCAAATAAAATTCCTGAGAAAGAAATTAGGGATGGCTTCGCTACTGGTACTGGGGGCAGTTGTACCATAGTTTACTGGAAACATTCCAGGCTTGTAGGAGGCAAGCAGAATCCCACAGAAAAGTACCAGCAGTAATGTTCAGGGAACTGTGCTTGTGGAAGGCGGAGACGATACAGGGAGAAATAATGGCTGCTGGGGACTGAGTATGGACATCAGTCCACCGCCGCCATGAGGTTGTGAACAGCTTCCACCTCCATGAGCGTAAAAGGCCACATTTCAAGTGCAAGCAGCTGCCCAGAAATCTGGAAGTTTACTATTGAGGCCTGTGAGTGGGTGGGTGGGTGGCTGGCTGCATACTTGCGTTTGCATTCCAGGTAACAGAAAACTAAGCAGATGGTGGCCTCTATCATCATCATGGCCTCACCTAGGCACTATGTACTCTCCTGAAAGAGATGCCAGGGTCCACAAGAAGAGTCTCCAGTTTTCTGATGGGCCTGTCCAACTCTGCAGAGAAGCAGCCCTGGCTGAGAAAAGTGCGTGGGAAGGTTCCCGGATACTCTATGGTTGCATTTTTAATGTGGACTGGCTCTGTACCGTCCCTGGCCACATTCACCTGTCCACGTGTTTGTGGTTAGGAGGTCCTTTCCAGTAAGTGCACTGGGGAGGGCACAGGTAATGTTGTGTAATCCGCATTTGTTGAAGGCGGAGACGACACGGGGAGAAATATTGGTGGCTGTGGACAGAGTAAGGACACCCAGCCCCCCGCCGCCGCCATGAGGTTATTGACAGCTTTCACCTCCAAGAGCCTAAAAGGCCACATTTCAAGTGCAAGCAGCTGCCCAGAAATCTGGCAGTTTACTATTGTGGCCTGTGGGTGGGTGGCTGGCTACATACTTGTGCTTGCATTCCAAGTAACATAAAACTAAGCAGATAGTGACCTTTAACATCATCATGGCCTCTCCTGAAGGAAAAGCGAGGGCCTGCCAGAGGAGTCTGTGGTTCTCTGTTGGGCCCATCCAACCCTGCCGAGAAGTGTGTGTGTGTGACGGTTCCTGGACACTCCATGACTGTTTTTTTTTAATATGGACTGGCTCCGTGGAAACATTTACCTGTCCACGAGTTTGTGGTTATGTGGTCCTTTCCAGTAAGTGCACTGGGGAGGGCACAGGTAATGTTGTGGGACCTGTGCTTGTGGAAGGTGAAGATGACACCGGGAGAAATAGTGGTGGCTGGGGACCGAGTAAGGACACCCGGCCACTGCTGCCATGAGGTTGTCTACAGCTTCCACTACTATGAGCCAAAAAGGCCATATTTCAAGTGCAAGCAGCTGCCCAGAAATCAGTCAGTTTACTATTGCGGCGTGTGGGTGAGTGAGTGGCTGGCTGCATACTTATGCTTGCATTCCAAGAAATGGGGTAGGGTCAACTGAACACTGCACTGGGACAAGGACGTGGACGGTGATTGTTGCAAATCTGTTCATGGCGGGAGGCATCTTTGCATGCGTCAACGATCACTTATGATGGTCACACTTTTAGGCAGTGACATGGGAGTCAAAGATGCTTTTATGGGTCTTCCCCATGCTGTTCCCAAGCATTTTCAGCACTGTATACATGTGTCTGATGATGTGTCACACACCACATGGCCTGATAAGGTTGTAAAACGTTAAAATTACATTTCCCAGTGAATGTATTTGTCTTGGTTGAAAGCAATGAAAAAAGTGCAAAAATGCATCAAAAAATGCTACGTTTGAATATAGCCCAAGGTGTGAAAGAGCATTTTTGTTCTTATTTATTTATTTTGCCTTATATGCAAGTCATTACCTTGGAAAGGATGGTCCTTAAAATACTGCCCAGGAAAATCCATTTTGGTTTTGTTTTTGTATGTTTTATTGTGAGTAGGGTTGAGCCACCCCCGTAGTGTTCGAGTTCGGTTCGGTTCGTCGAACAACCGTGTGTTCGCCGAACTGTTCGTCGAACTGTTAGTCGAACACCTTCGAACACTGTTAAAACCAATGGCAGGCAAACAAAAACACATAGAAACACATAGAAAACACCTTCAAAGGTGTCCAAAAGCTGACAAACTGCTCAGAAGACATAGCTAACACATGGAAAAGTGACAAGTACATACAGTCATGCGAAAAGAAAAGAGGTGGAGGAGTAAAACGAGGGGGAGACACAGATATAGGCACGTCATGCCCTTCTAAAATCCAAAAATTGAGAAGCCGACACGGCCAGTCCTTTCCTGCCCGTGCCACCTCATTGTCGCCGGGTTTGTGCCAGAGCCGCGGTGGACCCTGACGGCCAGCACCCCCTCTCCCAATAATGGTGCCTGTCCGCTGGTGGGTCGAGCGAGCCCCCCTGTGGTGGAGGCAGCTCTAAGCTTTTTAATTTAAATTGTATCTCTAATTTGAATGAATACACTTTAAATCCTTTTACAAGGATCTATTGGAGGGCAAGTCTCATGCCAGCAGCCGCGTAATTCCAGCTCCAGTAGCATCCACTAAAGCTGCTGCAATTAAAAAGCTTTTATAGGGATCAAGCTCGGCTGTCCACCGCAAGGCGTCCTACCGCCAGTCCCAGCCCCTATGCCTTGGGGTGCCTCCTGATGCTCTTCACTGAGTATCCCGTGGTCCCGAAGCATTTCCTTTGAAAAAATTAAGTGTCCAAACTACAGGTGGTGTAGCTTGATAACAGCCAGGATAATCCGCTGACTAGCAGACACTGCTACTAGGCACAAAGTATTTCCTGGGCTAGATGCAGTTAAAAAATTGTAATTAGATACTCCCGTTGGATGCTGAGAAAGCATTCCATAGAGTCTCCTGGCACGCCATATATTATTCTCTAAAAAAGCTTGGGGTAGGAGTCTAGGGAACCCTTTTATAGCCCAAATCACGGCCCTGTATCGCAATACGTCACCTAGACTGAAGATAAATGGAAATGTAGCACCCTGAGGGCTCGGTTGCTACAGAGGTATTGCACCTCAACCAGAGGTGTGATATCTCACTCTCAGGTAAGGATGGAGTGTGGATCAGTACCCGACACCTGCATGCATTACACCACATTGCCGTGGGGCAGAGCGACCAATATGCCCCTGAGATGGACAAGACAGTCCCTGTCCCTGGCTGGAGTGGGGGGAGGGAACACTGAGGAAGTGGAACCCTGTAGTGCAGGAGCAGGCAGGAAGCAGTTCCTGGGTGCATTGAGAAGAGAGTATAAAAGGTGTGCACCATCTTAGTTCAGTGCAGAGAAGTCTAAGCAGAAGTAACAGGGAGAAGGAGCTCTGCAAGAGCTCTGCTCCGGAGGCGGGCCTAGTAACAGAGGCCCAGGCCTGGAAGAGGGAGAAGGAAGGAAGAGGAGCGGAGAAGGCTCCAGGAACGAGGAACGAAGGGATCCCAGGGGTGCGGACGGGCGAGTCGCCACCGCACGCCCGAATCCACCTGCGTGGAGGGGTCAGGCCAAAGGGGGAGACCGGTCCCTGAAACTAGTGGAGGCGGGAATTGACCCTCAGCTAGAAACCGGAGGCTGTGACATTTTATTTGGCGCACGCCCTCGCTACACCCGCTAGGAAGGCACCACATAGGGTCAGGGAAACTGGCGCCAAGTTTAACAAGAGGAGGCCCGAGGCAGCCAGAATGAAGGGTTGTTAAGAAAGGCCAGACAAAGGACACACAAAGGGTGTCCTGTGAAGCGCTCCAAAGTTATCTGGGAGTTGTCTGAGCCCCTCACCTGGTGAGCACAGTACGACATGGGCAGCCGTTACCTGCAGAAGTGGTCTGGATAATAAGAACTGTGAGTAAAGGCCATGGACTGCATCACTGACTCCGTGTCATTACTGCTGCTGCCCGCCACCATCACCCCCATCCTCCGCATACACTGCCCTGAGGCTATACTCCTCCCGTGGGGAGTTATGCTATGCTCTGCTGCACCCACAACACCAGCCTCAGCGGTCTGCCCTGCAGCAGTGGTTCACACTGACCGCAATCCACGGGTGGCGTAGTCGGACATTTAAACATCAAAACCACATAAATAGTTCCGCCACTGGTTTGACCGCCCTGAGCCACGGAACCGGATCGCCGCCACGGAGACTACAACCACCAGCATCCACCAAAAAGGGTCCAGCTCCAGGTGTCCCAAGGCCCAGGGGGCACGTCAGAACATTTTCATCACCTTTCATAATCACCAATGGGACAAGGCAGGGATGTCCTCTGTCCCCTCTCTTATACATCCTAGTGACGGAGCACCTGCTCTCATCAATTCGCCATAACCCCAATATTAGGTGGATTGAGGTGGGAGGCACCGAGTACAAGTGCTCTCTATTTGCTGATGATGTCCAAGTATATATCACTCAATCACATATATCCATCACTGCTGTCATGGCTGAAATAGATCACTTTGTTACATGGTCAAATTTTAAAATCAATGCAGCGAAGTCTGAGGCCCTCGATGTCTCCCTCCCCAAATCCATACAGGATTCCATCCAGTCCAATTTTCCCTTTGCCTGGCCCTCACAGGGTATCAAATACTTAGGAATTCCTATTCATAGAGACCTGTCCCGTCTATGTTATCTTAATTTTGGGCCCTTTATTGAACAACTCCATACAGACCACGGTTGGCAAGTTAGAACTGTAAGATTCACTACGTGAACCACTGGTGTTTTGTGGAAAAGCACATGTACACTGTGTTCCAAATTATTATGCAAAAAGTGTTTAGGAGTGATATGGGAAGAATTTGTTTGTTTGTCAGTTAAACTCATTGATTGTGATGTGTGTCAGGGCTCTTTATATCACTGTAAGCAATTGCAGACACCTGTGCTAATTAGTTTGGCAGGTGTGTCCAATGAAAGGCAAGACTACTTAAGAAGGCTGTCCCACATTATTAAGCAGCCTACATTTTCTGCCAAAATGGGAAAGAAAAAGGATGTGTCGGCTGCTGAGAAGCAACAAATTGTGGAGTGTTTAGGTCAAGGCATGACTACAATCAACATTGTGCGATGATCAGGATGAAGTGTCTTGGCAATCAAGAAGTATGTAGCTGATTCACAGTACACACGTGTGCGTGCTGATAAAGGCAAATTGAGGACTCTTTCCTACAGGCAATTAGGTCAGGTTAAAAGAGCAGCGGCAAAAAAGCCTTGTCATAGCAGCAGACAAGTTTTTGAAGCTGCTGGTGCCTCCAACATCCCCCGAACAACAAGATGCAGGGTCCTTCAGAAGTTTGCAGCTGTGGGTACGCCATCCTGTCGACCCCCTCTATCCACTGCACACAAGCAGAAATGGCTCCAGTGGGCCAAACAATACATGAAGACTGACTTCAAAACTATTTTGTTCACGGATGAGTGCCGTGCAACGCTCGATGGTCCAGATGGATGGAGTGGAGGATGGCTGGTTGATGGACACCCCACACAAACACAGCTACAGCGCCAACAACGAGGAGGTGGAGTAATGTTTTGGGCTGGAATCATGGGGAGAGAGATTGTTGGCCCCTTTAGGATCCCTGAAGGGGTAAAGATGAACTCCATAATGTATGTGGAGTTTCTCAAACAGAACTTCCTGCCATGGTTCAAGAAGAAGAACCGTGTATTCCACAGCAAGATCATTTTCATACATGATAATGCACCGTCTCATGCTGCACATAACACATCTGCATCTCTAGCTGATATGGGCATAAAAGGGGACAAACTTATGGTGTGACCCCCATGCTCCCCTGACCTCTACGCCATTCAGATCCTCTGGAGCATCATCAAAAGGAGTGTCTATGATGGCGGGAGGCAGTTCACATCTAAGCAACAGCTCTGGGAGGGTATTCTGTCCTCATGAAAAATAATTGAAGCAGAAACAATCCAAAACCTGGGGTCCTATGTGCAAATGTAACATCACCTAGAATAAAGTTTTGTGTTGAAAACTGTTTGATTTTAGTTTCTAATAACCTGCTATTGCTTATAATTTCAAAAATGACCATTTTTTTTGTCTTTATTAAAATGAAAAGGTTGATCGAAGAGTGTGGGGGATCTAAGAGTGTGGCAACCCAGTAGTCATGATTACTTTGAATTCTGACAATCTGAGGGTCAAGTTGCAGGTAGTGCAGCAAGAAGGCACTTATGTGTCTTGCGCATCTTGGAGCCCCAAAATTATTTTCCGGGCTAGATGCAGCTAAAAATTATTATTAATTTTAAATCTGGTGGAGCTTAGTATTGATGGCCTAATAGAATCAGTACTGCACACTGCTACAAAGCCTAAATTATTTTCCAGCCAAGATACAGATAAACATGATTAGTAATTTTAAATCTGGTGGAGCTTAGTATAGATGGCCTAATAGAATCAGTACTGCACACTGCTACAAAGCCCAAATTATTTTCCAGCCAAGATACAGATAAACATGATTAGTAATTTGAAAGCTTAAAACGGTTGGTGAGGTGATTTTAACCAATCATCAAGCTTTTATTCTCCCCGGAAGACACAGGGGTAGAAAAGTCGATTAAGATCCATGATCTGTTCATCTTTATGAACGTGAGTCTGTCTACATTATCAGTGGAGAGCCGCGTGCGCTTATCTGTCAGCACACCACCAGCAGCGCTGAACACACGTTCAGACAGAACGCTGGCTGCGGGGCATGACAAGATCTCCAAGGCATAAGTGGCGAGCTCCGGGCATTTATCCAGATTGGAAGCCCAAAAAGAGCAAGGGTCCAGTGACACAGTCATGGTTTCAATGTTTACTTGGAGATACTCCTGTACCATCGTCTCTAGGCGTTGACTATGTGTCAGACTTCTTGTCTCCTGTGGCCTTGCAAAGGATGGGCTAAAAAAGTGGTGAAATGATTCCGCAAAATTGATGTTACCAGCTGATACTGTGTTTCTGTTACGGTTTGAGTGCTGAACACTCGACGGTCCCACGGTTGGCAAGTTGGAACTGTGAGATTCACTACGTGCACCACTGGTGTTTTGTGGAAAAGCACATGTAAGATTCTGCAACAGTCTCTGCTGATACTCCTGCATGCGTGCATCCCTTTCTATGGCAGGAATAATTTCTGCAAATTTACTTTTGTACTGGGGATCTAACAGTGTGGCAACCCAGTAGTAAGGATTATTTCTAATTCTCACAATTCGAGGGTCATGTTGCAGGTAGTGCAGCAAGAAGGCACTTATGTGTCTTGCGCATCCAGGAGCACCAAGTCCCTGTTGTGTTGGTGGCGAGGTAACAATCATGCTTCCTTCCTCTGTCCTCTCCCCCCAACCTCGCACAATAGAAATATGATCAAGGTCTCCCTCATCTGATGAGTCTTCCATCAGTTCGTCCTCCACTTCTTCCTGGGCTCCTGCACCTTCCTCACTACTTTGGCTGCTACCATGCACCCTGGTAAAACCATCTCCCCCACCCTCACATGCCTGCCGCCTTGGTGCTGCCGACCGTCTGGACCTTGCAGATGTTAGCCCTTCCGCATACAACGCCTCCTCCTCTACTTCCTCCACCTCCCCTTGTGCCACCACCTGACTCTGAATTCTGTTTAACATGTGCTCCAGCATGTAAATCACCAGAATAGTCATGCCGATAATGGCACCGTCAGCAAAAAACATCTTCGTCTCCATTTCAAAACTGTGCAGAAGGGTGCATAGGTCCCTGATCTGAGACCACTCCTCCAGAGTGATTTGCCCCACCTCTGGATCTCGTTGGCCCAGGCTATACGTCAGAACTTATTGCACCAGGGCTTGTCGGTGCTGCCACAGTCGCTGCAACATGTGCAGAATTGAATTCCACCGGGTAGGCACATCGCATTTTAGCCGGTGAAGTGGCAGGCCCAACGACTTCTGTAGAGATGTAAGTCGCTGAGCTGCGGGATGCGAGCGGCGGAAGTGAGCACACAGCGACCGTGCCCTCTGCAGAAGGCCATCTAGTCCGGGATAGTGGGCTAAAAATTGCTGGACAACCAGGTTCAACACGTGAGCCATACAAGGCACGTGTGTTACATTGCCCCGGCGAAGGGCCGCACCCAGGTTTGCAGCATTGTCGCACACGGCCTTCCCTGGTTTCAGGTCCAGTGGAGACAACCATTCTCGAAATTGGTTTTCCAGAGCTGACCACAACTCCTCAGCTGTGTGACTTACATTTCCCAGACATTTCAAAGTAAAAACTGCCTGATGACGTTGAGCCCTACTGCCAGCATAGTAAGGAGGTGTGCAGGATCCCTTCTGCACAGTTAGAAAGCTTGTGGCATGACCAGACAGGCTTTGGGTGCAGGTGGAGGACAGAGACGAGGTTGAGGAGGCAGAAGCAATGGAGGAACTTTGACATAAAGAGTATTGACGCACAACCCGTGGGGACGGAAAGACTTGGACAGCAGCCCCTTGTCCTGCTGTCACCATAGTTACCCAGTGCCTAGTCAGCGACATTTAACGCCCCTGTCCATGCCTACTCATCCAAGTTTCTGTGGTGATATGCACCCTGTCACACACAGAGTTTCCTAAAGAAGCGTGATGTTGTGTGCGACATGCTGGTGGAGCGCAGGCACACCTTTCTTTGAGAAGTAGTGCCGACTGGGCATCTGGTACTGGGGCATTGCAACGGACATAAGGTCTCGAAAATCCTCTGTGTCCACCAGGCGGAAAGGCAGCATTTCTGTAGCCAAGAGCTTGCAGATGGTGAAATTCAACCTCTTAGCTTTCTCATGGCTAGGAGGAAATTGTCTTTTACTTGTCCACATCTGAGGGACCGAGGGCTGGCTGTTGTGCTTAGACGGGGTTTATAAGGGTGTTCCCGACAAACTGCCGGTCTGTGAGGAAGATGCAGGCGGACATGTTAGGTTGCCTTGATCCAAAGGTGGTGCTATCGATGTCGGACAGCGCACAACACCAGCTGGTGTTACCACCTCCAAAGACAATGATGACCTGCAAATCACGCTGGCTGTTGCGGGTAAAGTGGTGGCAGGTCTGCGTCCCAAAACAGGTGTGACTGCTGTCCCCCCAGTCGCAGAGCATGAAGAGGCCGCAGATGCACAAGATGGGGTAGACGGTGGTTGGCCCGGCCGGCTAGGCCGCATTGTAGCACAGTGAGCTTCCCACTGCAACTTATGCTTCATGTCCATGTGCCGGCTCATGCATGAAGTACTCAAACTATGTATTTTTTGGCTTCTACTTAGCTTTTGCTGACAAATGTTACAGATAACACGAGTTGGGTCATCTTTATTGATCTGAAAAAATGCCCAGGCTATGCAGGGCTTAGCACCCATGTGACCTGAAGAGCCACCACGACTTGTGGTCAGAGACAGAGTTGTGTTTGAGGATGCAGTTGCTGACATGCTTCCAGTACTACGTCTCTGTCCAGGAAAGCGCAACCTGACCTCGTCATCACTAGCATCCTCCTTCACCTCCTCTGCTGACCTCATCTCTTGGCTGACTGTGATTTGACAGTAAGTGGGATCTCCAGCCTCATCATCTTCACCCTGTGTGTTATCACACCCGTCATCCTCAGAGCCAACCTCTTCCTGCCCTGACAAAAAACTAAAGTTGTCGCTCCAATCAGGTATTTGAGTCTCATCATCGTCTTCCTCCTTGTCTCCACCAACAGGAGTTACAGTTCGGGAATGAGGGTCTACATTATGATCAGAACCTTCTGCGTCTGGTCCTGGATCCGACTCATAAAGATTCTGGGCATCAGTGCAGATCATTTCCTCGTCTGGATTCACAGAAGCGCTGGAGCTGACCTCTGATTCCCAGGCTATAGTATGAGTAAACAGCTCTGCAGACTCAACCATCTGTTCTACCTCATACTCAGAGGGGCAGCTGGAGATTTGGGAGCTGTGAGGAAGTAAGTGCGATTGGGGTGACACCTCTATGGACTAGAGTATTTGTGATGTTGAAGTTGATGTGGAGGAGGGCCCACTTAACGGAGCACTTGATATCCGTTGAAGCACCTGCTGTTTTTGTGCCTCATCTGGAATTTGTAGCGATTGGCGTGGCCGTAATAAAGGGATCTTATCACATTGTCCGCTAAAAGAAGTAGACATTTTAATTTGGCTGGAAAATGGTCTTTCTTCTGCAGATGTTACTGTTGCTTTAACACCTACCCCACGGACACAACCTTTTTTCCCCTTCCCAACATGCCTATTCCCTTTTCCACCAGCAGCAGGCCTTTTTCCACTCATTTTGGTGGTTAACTAATTCACAACTCTGGAGTTGTTTGCACAAAAAAACAATGGATGGGAACCGAGCAGAGCTTAGTGGCTAAACTGTGGTATTAGGCCAAAACTATTGGCTGGGTTAGATGCAGAAGAAAATTATATTCAATTTGCAACCTGATGGAGGTCAGTATAGATGGACTAATAGAACAAGTCCCACACACTGCTAGAAGCCCAAATATTTTTTCAGAGCTAGATGCAGAAAAAAATTATATTCAATTTGCAACCTGATGGAGGTCAGTATAGATGGACTAATAGAAGAAGTCCCACACACTGCTAGAAGCCCAAATATTTTTTCAGAGCTAGATGCAGAAAAAAATTATATTCAATTTGCAACCTGATGGAGGTCAGTATAGATGGACTAATAGAACAAGTCCCACACACTGCTAGAAGCCCAAATATTTTTTCAGAGCTAGATGCAGAAAAAAATTCTATTCAATTTGCAACCTGATGGAGGTCAGTATAGATGGACTAATAGAACAAGTCCCACACACTGCTAGAAACCCAAATATTTTTTCAGAGCTAGATGCAGAAAAAAATTATATTCAATTTACAACCTAATGGAGGTCAGTATGGAAGGACTAATAGAACAAGTCCCACACACTTCTAGAAGCCCAAATATTTTTTCAGAGCTAGATGCAAATAAAAATTATTTTTAATTTGCAACCTGATGGAGGTTGCAACAGTTCAGGGAGGCGGAACCTCTAGAGCAACTATACAAAGGGGCAGTCCTTGTAAGGAAGCGGGTGGCTCCCAGGGAAGGCGGACAGGAGGTCACGGCAAATGACGGGGACAGTCTCTGGGAAAGAAGGCAGGAGGTCACGGCAAGTGACGGGGACAGTCTCTGGGTAAGAGGGCAGGAGGTCACGGTAAGTGATGGGGACAGTCTCTGGGTAAGAGGGCAGGAGGTCACGGCAAGTGACGGGGACAGACTCTTGACAGGCGGGTGGTCACGGCAAGTGACGGCTGAGCCTCCAGGTAGGCTAGCAGGCAGGTAGCAGGTGGACGCTCCCAGGTGAGCGGGCGAGAGTCTCTGGACAGGCATGTGGTCACAGCAGGTGACGGCTGAGCCTCAAGGTAGGCTAGCAGGCAGGTAGCAGGTGAGCGCTCCCAGATGAGCGGGTAAGAGTCTCTGGACAGGCAGGTGGTCACAGCACGTGACGGCGGAGCCTCCAGGTAGGCTAGCAGGCAGATAGCAGGTGAGCACTCCCAGGTGAGCGGGCGAGTGTCTCTGGACAGGCAGTTGGTCACAGCACGTGACGGCAGAGCCTCCAGGTAGGCTAGCATGCAGGTAGCAGGTGAGCTCTCCCAGGTGAGCGGGCAGACAGGTCCATAGACAGACTGGCAGGGCTGGTAGGCAGACTGTCGGACAGCAGGAATGTCAGCAGATAGACACGTATCAGGCAGGTATCAAGCAGGAAACTGGCAGGTAACTGGCAGGTAACTGGCAGATATCTGGTAAAGGGACCTGAGGGCTGAAGCAGAGTGATAGGCTATGCAACAACATTGCTCGGGCACTCCATTTTGGAGGAGGTGCCTTATATATGGAGAGGTCCTCCGGCCATTGGCCGGGGACTCCTTAGGACGGCGCGCGCGGCCCTTATAAGAGAGGGGGAGCGCGCGCCCTAAGCACAGTAGCCGGGAAGGAGCGCGCGCTGCCAGCAGAGCGGGAGGAAGACGCCGGGCACGGAGCGGAGAGGTGAGGGGAACAGCGTCCCTGCCTAGCAGGAGGCAGGGACGCCGATGCTACAGTACCCCCCCCTTTAGGCCCCCCCTTTTTTAGGCCAGACAGAAATTTATCAAGGATGAGAGGGGCATGGATGTTCTCCCGGGGCTCCCACGTTCTCTCCTCAGGACCAAACCCCTTCCAATCTACTAGAAAAAAGGTCTTTCCTCTTACCCTTTTGGTGGCCAGAATGTTCTCTACCTCAAACTCGTTTTCAGCAGAAACCGGAGCAGGAGGCGTACCTGTAGACTTGGAAAAAGAGTTACGTACCACGGGTTTGAGGAGAGATACATGGAAGGAGTTAGGGATCCGCAAGTTGGCCGCGAGTTTCAATTTATAGGCCACCGGGTTGATCTGTTTGATAACCTCCAGTGGGCCGATGAACCGAGGCCCTAACTTGTAGGAAGGAACCTTGAGCCGGACATACTTGGACGAGAGCCAGACTTTATCTCCAGGACGGAATTGTGGAGGATCCAGGCGTTTTTTTTCACCATGTTTTCTCATCCGCTCGGACGACTGAAGGAGTGCGGATCGGGAATTCTCCCAAATGGAGGAAAATTCGCTAACGAGGGATTCCGCAGCCGGATTGTCCACCAAGGTGGAGACGGGAAATGGGATCCAAGGATGCTGACCGAAGACTACAAAAAACAGGGATTTGGAGGAAGATTCGCTCTCGTGGTTATTGTAAGAGAATTCGGCCCATGGTAGGAGATCCACCCAGTCTGAAAGGTGGGCATTAACGAAGTGCCAGAGGTAACTGGTCAGGATATAATTGATCCGCTCCACTTGACCATTGGACTGTGGGTGGTAAGCGGAGGAGATATCCAGGGTGAAGTCTAGCAGCTTACATGTGGCTCTCCAGAAGCGTGAGGTGAACTGAACCCCATGATCCGACACGATGTGGAGGGGCAGGCCATGGAGACGGAAGATGTGGCGGATAAAGTCTTGAGCCAGCTCGGGTGCAGACGGGAGGCCCGGCAGGGGAATGAAGTGAGCCATCTTGGAAAAGTGGTCAGCGACCACCCAAATGACCGTACAACCGGCAGAGACAGGGAGATCTGTTATAAAGTCCATAGCTATATGCTGCCAGGGGGCAGCAGGTACTGGAAAAGGAAGGAGGCGACTGGCTGGCAGGTGTCTCGGAACCTTGCTGCGGGCGCAGGACACACAGGCAGAAACAAAGTCTATTACGTCCTTGTGCAGGGTAGGCCACCAGTAGTGCCGGGTAATAAGCTGGAGGGTCTTTTTCTGACCGGCGTGGCCAGCTTGCTTAGATGAGTGACTCCAGTGTAGGATCTTCTCCCGATCAGGTACAGTTACGAACGTCTTACCGGGAGGGAGACGATTTAGATTCACGGGGGCCACCTGCATTACTCTGGCGGGATCGATGTTGTGTTTAGGTTCCTCCTCGAGATCAGACACCAGGAAGGATCGGGACAAGGCGTCAGCTTTGATGTTTTTGTCAGCCGGGCGAAAATGAAGAACGAAATCAAAGCGAGCAAAAAACAAGGACCACCGGGCTTGGCGCGGGTTAAGTCTCTGGGCACTCTGGAGGTAAGCCAAGTTCTTGTGGTCCATGTAAATTATTACCGGGTGAAGAGCCCCCTCGAGCAGGTAACGCCACTCCTCTAGTGCCAGCTTAATGGCCAATAACTCTCGGTCTCCTATAGAATAGTTGCGCTCAGAAGAGGAGAAGAGTTTGGAGAAGAAGCTGCAAGTTACCATTCTTCCGGAAGACGACTTTTGGGTAAGTACCGCTCCGGCTCCGGAGGAGGAGGCGCCAACTTCCAGGAAGAATTGTTTGTTGCCGTCCGGGCGATGCAGCATCGGGGCGGAAGAGAAAGCCTGTTTTAAGGAAAGAAAGGCTTCCTCTGCTTCGGGCGGCCATTCTCGGGGATTAGTGCCCTTACGGGTGAGCGCAGAGATTGGGGCAGTCCAGGAAGAGAAGTGCGGTATGATGAGGCGGTAGTAGTTGGCGAAGCCCAGGAACCGCTGAATAGCCTTCAACCCCTCTGGTCGAGGCCACTTCTGGATGGCAGACAGTTTCTCAGGATCCATTCATAGGCCGGTCTGAGAGATTATGTAGCCCAAAAATGGAAGCGAGGTCTGCTCAAAGAGGCACTTCTCATATTTAGCGTAGAGGTGGTTCTGCCTGAGCCTGAGCAGGACCTGACGAACATCCCTCTGGTGAGTGAGAAGATCCGGAGAGAAGACCAAGATGTCGTCCAGGTACACCACTACGCAGGAGTAGAGAAGGTCCCAGAAGATGTCATTGACCAACTCTTGAAAGACGGCAGGAGCATTACAGAGACCAAAGGGCATTACCAGGTATTCATAGTGGCCGTCCCGGGTGTTGAATGCAGTCTTCCATTCATCCCCCTGACGGATACGGACCAGGTTATAGGCCCCATGGAAGTCCAGCTTGGTGAAGATTCTAGCCCCCCTCAGACGGTCAAATAATTCCGGAATGAGCGGAAGGGGGTATTTATTCTTCACCGTGATCTGGTTAAGGCCTCTATAGTCTATACAGGGACGGAGTGAGCCGTCCTTCTTTTTAACGAAGAAGAAGCCTGCTCCCGCCGGGGAGGTAGATTTCCGGATAAATCCCCGGGCCAGATTCTCCTCAATATATTCAGACATGGACCGGGTCTCAGCAGCGGACAAAGGGTAAATACGCCCACGGGGAGGAGTAGCGCCGGGTATCAGGTCGATTGGGCAGTCGTATGGTCTATGAGGGGGTAATGTCTCTTCCTCCTTTTTATTAAAGACGTCCGCATAAGACCAATAGGGAACCGGAAGTCCAGGTAGATTGGCTGGGGTAGGAAAAGAACCGACAGGATGGACGGGAACTAAACAAGTCTTATGGCAGTCCTCTCCCCATCGAAGGACTTCTCCGGTCTGCCAATCAAGCATGGGTGCATGTTTCTGAAGCCAAGGTAGGCCTAGCAAGAGGGCGTGAGAGAGTCCAGGCAGAACATGAAAGAAGATGCTCTCAGAGTGCAGCATTCCCACCTGCAGAGTAATGGATTCGGTGATGAGATGGATGGGACGTGGTTAGAGGCCCCCATCCACGGCAGCGACAGATAAGGGTGCAGCCAGAGGTTTGGTGGGAATGCGGTATTTCTCTACCAGGGACTGAGAAATGAGATTTCCGGCAGCTCCAGAGTCAAGTTGGGCTAGTTCAAAATAAAGGTTCTCCCCGCAGATGATAGAGACCGACAGAAACAGAGATGGAGAGGGTTTACTCTTGTCTAGGATGACCTCTCTGAGCGATCCTAGACACAGGCGTTTCCCGACCTCTCCGGGCAGGAACGGATCCGGTGCTCCTTACTGCCACAGTAGAAGCAGCTCCCCTCAGCTCGGCGTAACTCTTGACGGGTTTTGACCATCTTGGTCTGGTTGACCTGCATAGGCTTGGGTGAGTGCACCTGGGGAGTAGCGGGAGAAGAGAAGGGTTTCTGAAAGGTAGGGGCTAGACGTGGAAACCTCCTCTCACGGGTGACCTCTTTGGCGCGCTCCTGGGACCGGATGTCAATCCGCGTGGCAAGAGTTATTAAGTCGTCGAGAGTGGTAGGAATGTCCCGACCGGCGAGTTCATCTATAATACGGCGGGACAGACCCTCCCAAAAGACAGACACCAGGGCGTCATTATTCCAGGCCAGCTCCGAAGAGAGGGTACGGAACCGTATGGCATATTGGCCCACTGTGAGGTCTCCTTGACGGAGGCGTAGCAGAGATGATGCGGATGAGGTCTTCCTTCCTGGTTCGTCGAAGACTTTCCGGAAAGCCGTGAGAAAGGCTGGCAGATTGGACACCAGGGGGTCTCCTCTCTCCCATAGAGGATTTAGCCAAGCCAGTGCCTCCCCCGTGAGATGGGACATGATGAAGTCTAACTTGGCTCGGTCGGTGGAAAACTGGTGTGCCAACAGTTCGAAGTGCACAGTGCACTGGTTAATGAAGCCCCGGGCATGGCAGGGATCTCCGCCAAAACGAGGAGGAGCGGAGAGGCGGGGACTGGGAAGAGATGCCATAGTGTTGATGGGCAGCGGCGGTTCCCGGGGGAGTTAGTGTGCGAGTGGAGGAAGCTCCGGGTGAGGTAGTCAATGTGTCCAGGCGGGAGTTAACACTACGCAGGTGACTCAGGATGGACTCCTGTTGGGACCTCTGACGGGAAAGATCATGACATAGGTCCGAGAGCGAGGGAGCTTGGGTGCCACCGGGTTCCATGGCCCGAGCAAACTGTAACGGGTCTGGGAGGTGGAACCTCTGAGCAACTATACAAAGGGGCAGTCCTTGTAAGGAAGCAGGTGGCTCCCAGGGAAGGCGGGCAGGAGGTCACAGCAAGTGACGGGGACAGTCTCTGGGTAAGAGGGCAGGAGGTCATGGCAAGTGACGGGGACAGTCTCTGGGTAAGAGGGCAGGAGGTCACGGTAAGTGACGGGGACAGTCTCTGGGTAAGAGGGCAGGAGGTCACGGCAAGTGACGGGGACAGTCTCTTGACAGGTGGGTGGTCACGGCAAGTGACGGCTGAGCCTCCAGGTAGGCTAGCAGGCAGGTAGCAGGTGGACGCTCCCAGGTGAGCGGGCGAGAGTCTCTGGACAGGCATGTGGTCACAGCAGGTGACGGCTGAGCCTCAAGGTAGGCTAGCAGGCAGGTAGCAGGTGAACGCTCCCAGGTGAGCGGGTAAGAGTCTCTGGACAGGCAGGTGGTCACGGCACGTGACGGCAGAGGCTCCAGGTAGGCTAGCAGGCAGGTAGCTGGTGAGCGCTCCCAGGTGAGCAGGTAAGAGTCTCTGGACAGGCAGGTGGTCACAACACGTGACGGCAGAGCCTCCAGGTAGGCTAGCAGGCAGGTAGCAGGTGAGCGCTCCCAGGTGAGCTGGTAAGAGTCTCTGGACAGGCAGGTGGTCACAGCACGTGACGACAGAGCCTCCAGGTAGGCTAGCAGGCAGGTAGCAGGTGAGCGCTCCCAGGTGAGCGGGCAGACAGGTCCATAGACAGACTGGCAGGGCTGGTAGGCAGACTGTCGGACCGTAGGAATGTCAGCAGATAGACAGGTATCAGGCAGGTATCAAGCAGGAAACTGGCAGGAAACTGGCAGGTAACTGGCAGGTAACTGGCAGTTATCTGGTAACGGGACCAGAGGGCTGAAGCAGAGTGATAGGCTATGCAACAACATTGCTCGGGCACCTCCATTTTGGAGGAGTTGCCTTATATATGGAGAGGTCCTCCGGCCATTGTCCAGGGACTCCTTAGGACGGCGCGCGTGCCCCCTTTAAGAGAGGGGGAGCGCGCGCACACGCCATAAGCGCAGTGGCCGGGAAGGAGCGCGCGCTTCCAGCAGAGCGGGAGGAAGACGCCGGGAACGGAGCGGAGAGGTGAGGGGAACAGCGTTCCTGCCTAGCAGGAGGCAGGGACGCCGACGCTACAGTGGTCAGTATAGATGGACTAATAGACCAAGTCCCACACACTGCTAGAAGCCCAAGTATTTTTTCAGAGCTAGATGCAGAAAAAAATTATATTCAATTTGCAACCTGATGGAGGTCAGTATAGATGGACTAATACAACAAGTCCCACACACGGCTAGAAGCCCAAATATTTTTACAGAGGTAGAAGCAGATAAAAATTATTTTTAATTTGCAACCTGATGGAGGTCAGTATAGATGGACTAATAGACCAAGTCCCACACACTGCTAGAAGCCCAAAAATTTTTTCAGAGCTAGATGCAGATAAAAATTATTTTTAATTTGCAACCTGATGGAGGTCAGTATAGTTTGACTAATAGAACAAGTCCCACACACTGCTAGAAGCCCAAATATTTTTTCAGAGCTAGATGCAGAAAAAAATTATATTCAATTTGCAACCTGATGGAGGTCAGTATAGATGGACTAATAGACCAAGTCCCACACACTGCTGGAAGCCCAAATATTTTTTCAGAGATAGATGCAGAAAAAAATTATATTGAATTTGCAACCTGATGGAGGTCAGTATAGATGGACTAATAGAACAAGTCCCACACACTGCTAGAAGCCCAAATATTTTTTCAGAGCTAGATGCAGAAAAAGATTATATTCAATTTGCAACCTGATGGAGGTCAGTATAGATCGACTAATAGAACAAGTCCCACACACTGCTAGAAGCCCAAATATTTTTTCAGAGCTAAATGCAGAAAAAAATTATATTCAAATTGCAACCTGGTGGAGGTCAGTATAGATGGACTAATAGAACAAGTCCCACACACTGCTAGAAGCCCAAATATTTTTTCAGAGCTAGATGCAGAAAAAAATTATTTTCAATTTTGCATCCTGATGGACGTCAGTATAGATGGACTAACAGAACAAGTCCCACACACTGCTAGAAGCCCAAATATTTTTTCAGAGCTAGAGGCAGATAAAAATTATTTTTAATTTGCAACCTGATGGAGATCAGTATAGATGGACTAACAGACCAAGTCCCACACACTGCTAGAAGCCCAAACATTTCTTCAGAGCTAGATGCAGATAAAAATTATTTTTAATTTGCAACCTGATGGAGGTTAGTATAGATGGACAAATAGAACAAGTCCCACACACTGCTAGACGCCCAAATATTTTTTCAGAGCTAGATGCAGAAAAAAATTATATTCAATTTGCAACCCGGTGGAGGTCAGTATAGATGGACTAATAGAACAAGTCCCACACACTACTAGAAGCCCAAATATTTTTTCAGAGCTAGATGCAGAAAAAAATTATATTGAATTTGCAACCTGCTGGAGGTCAGTATAGAGGGACTAATAGAACAAGTCCCACACACTGCTAGAAGCCCAAATATTTTTAAAGAGCTAGAGGCAGATAAAAATTATTTTTAATTTGCAATCTGATGGAGGTCAGTATAGATGGACTAATAGAACAAGTCCCACACACTGCTAGAAGCCCAGATATTTTTTCAGAGCTAGATGCAGAAAAAAATTATATTCAATTTGCAACCTGATGGAGGTCAGGATAGATGGACTAATAGAACAAGTCCCACACACTGTTAGAAGCCCAAATATTTTTTCAGAGCTAGATGCAGAAAAAAATTATATTCAATTTGCAACCTTATGGAGGTCAGTATAGATGGACTAATAGAATGATGCTATGCCCAAAATGTTTTACTTCACTAGGTGCAGTAAAAAAATTGGTATTCTATACACAGGTGGTGTAGCTTGCAACACAGATAGGCTACTCCACTTAGTAACACACTCTGCAATAGGCCAAAAAGGATTAGCTTTGCTAGATGTAGCCAAATGCTGTGAAAAAAACTTGCACAGCACTGGCACAGACCTGCCTGGCAAAAACTGATAGGAACTGATGTAACTTAGTCCTGAAAAGGACTGCAATTACAATTAGTCTTTACTCCCAACCTATTTATTTAAGAGCACAGACCTGCCTGATAAAAGTCGTAGAAAATGCTATAACCTAGTCCTTAAAAGGACTGCAATCACAACTATTCCCTACTCCCAAGCTATCTGTAGATTTCTGCGAAAATTGGCTTTAAATTAACAAGGTATAGCGCACACAGCAACAGCGGTGCCGTCTAACATGCAGCTGCAGCAGTGAGAAAATGGTGGCGACGGGAAAAATGGCTGGGTCTTATAGGGCAAGGACATGTGACATACACTGCCAATGACACATGCCCTTGCTTGTGTGAAAAAAAGCAGTTCGCTCCGTGTGTGCGCTGCTGATAGGCTGACAGATTGCACCTCCCCACTGTAAATGCGGGAAAGAGAAAAAAAAATGGAGATCTTCATTATTCCTGCAGAGATCCATCCCCTGCCCCTCCCCCCGCCCCACTGTACACTCAAACTGCGTATTAACAATAATTTTCATCATTACTGAGAAAAAATTCAGTTATGATTTTGTTGCACGAACCATTATCGAACATAACCTCGAACAGCCGAATTTTTCTCAAATCGTTCGTGTTCGCCGAACGGCTCGAACACCGCCCAAAACAGCTAGAATTTGAGATTGGCGAACAGTTCGAGTCAAACAACGCTCATCTCTAATTGTGAGTCGTAAAAGTGGCGTAATACCTCAGGCAACATTGCTGACAACAGTGACCTGGGCATCAGAAATGCTTCCAGGGGTCCTCCACATGCTGTTCCCATGTCATTTGAGCACTGTTCCCATAGATTTGGGCAATTTTTTGGCCCATTGCAGACTGCGGGGAGAGCCGCTGGAAAATGCTCGAGTTTCCCATGGAATTACATTGGGCTCATTACTTGAACCGACCCCTCGAGCATTCCAATTTGCTCGAATCGAACAATGAGTACCCAAGCATTTTACTGCTCTCTCATCACTAATCCTACTGTGTTTTTATTTATTTATTTATTTATTTTTTTCGTCTCTTCAAATGTGTATTGGAGTGCGTCCTAATTTTTGGCAGCCCTTGAAATTGTTGCATATGCAATAACAGTATAGGAGACACACTCCTTATAATGGGAAGGACAATTCAAATAAATTCTATATTCTAGAATATTAACTGTCTTATTTGAAATTTTTTTTACGTGTGAGGTATCACAGTACGGATATCATATTACACCGATCCGGCCAGGTATTGTTGCCTTATACTGCGTGCTGCTGCTGCTCAAAAAAAATTTAAAACCTATTCTATTCCCTATCGATAACGCTGTTAGATGCATTTACAATAGGGACAGGTGCTCCTAGGTGGTATCATCAACAGCTACAGATGAGTTTTCATTCGCATAAATGTCTTCCACAGTCCATAACTTTATTTTTTTCATTTATTTTGCCTTATATACAAGTCATTACCCTGGAAAGAAGGTTTCTTAACATTTCTTTCCATTTTAGCTTGTTTTTTTAATGTTTTTTTTGTCTGTCCGCAAAAGTGACATCATTTGTCAGCGACCAAGTGTCAATTGCTTCAACAAAACAGAGGTGGCTAACATTAAAAGGAGTGGAATATTTGGCACGCTCTATAAAATTTCTGTATTATTATGGCAATCATATGAATCACGTGTGTTTGATCATTGAAAAAAGTTCCTCTGCTCCCACAATACAGTAATATGAATAAAACTAAAAAAATCTGGCTGTATTCTGCGAACAAGCAAATTGAGCTGTAAAATGGTGTACACTGACACACTGCTACAATCTATAAATGGAGGACAATATTTTTCACGTTCACTACAAATGGGTGGAATTGAACCGCAATTATATGTGATACACCAGACAGAGAACCACGGTTTTAAATAGCAGGCCTGTAATTTATTAATATTATTCTACACAGAGACCTAGTGTGAATAGATTGACCGACACACTGTAACGAAATGAAAATGGAAGAAATGGCTGATTTTGGAAGAACACTCTTATGAGTGATATGTCTGACAGAGATCCATGGTTTTAAATAGCAGGCCTGTAACAATGCAACAGAATGGAAAAGGAGGCCAATATTTTCCACGTTCAGTTCAAATTTCTGGATTTTTATCGCTGAAATATGGAAGAGATCTGGCTGCATTCTGCAGTGATAATAAGCAAATGGAGCAGAAAAATGGTGTACTCTGGGTTGCTTTTTAAGAAAATAACCAAGATTAAGATAAAAAAATATTTGCCCTGGTGCCTGATATCTGGGGCTATGTCTACGAATATCTGCAATTATTACAGCAGTAGATAGGACGTTCAATGGACCCTCTTGCGCTATATGCACTGCAGTCTGCCACATACACTGCCTGCCTGCCTAACTCATGCCTAAAGCTGATTACATGCAGCTGGATTAGTCCTCAGAAGGACAGTTAGTTCACATGGATCTATAATATAACCAATGATGTGTCCTTCTGTCCGAAGCCTCTATAGACTGAGCATGCACATTGTGATGCCATGACGACCCCTCTGTATTCTCATTACATTATATATACAGCACACAGCGTAAGTGAGTACACCCCCTGTATTAACAATTCAATAGATATAAAGCAATCAGCATAAGTGAATACACCCCCCTGTATTATCAGTACTCTATATACACAAGCGGTCAAAATTGTTGGTACCCCTCGTTTAATGAAAGAAAAACCCACAATGGTCACAGAAATAACTTGAATCTGACAAAAAGTAATAATAAATTAAAAATCTATGAAAATGAACAAATTAAAGTGAGACATTGCTTTTCAACCCTGTTTCCACTGAATTTTTAAAAAATTAAACTCCGGAAATGCTCGCCGAGTTTATCAAACACCGTGATGCTCAGGCGAGTATCGAGCAGTTCCGAGCAAATTCGCTCATCACTAGAGATGAGCGAACATTTCATTGTTCGGTTCGGGAAAGTTCGACGAACAAATAGACACTCGCCAAATTTATTCGTTGAATATTCGACGAACATTTACGAATCCCATAGGAGTCAATGTGGGGACCAAAAAAAAATCCATATACAACACCTACAAACAAGCCCAAAAACCTGTCAAAACACATCAAATTAGGTGTAGATACTAGGGAAGTGCCATCAATTGACCCAGAGTAGAAGTACTGTAATTATTATTCCTATGACAGCCACATTTATTCCATGGTGCTTCACATGTCAAAAGGGGTCACCGACTGGTAAAAGAGGAGAGAGGACCCTGCCTGCGAGGGCGCACAAACAATCTGCAAGGGATGCGGGAGGATACAGTAAGTCAGGGTACAGCAAGTAGTGCAACACTATGCTGGAGCGAGGGTTACCGCAGATTGTACGCTTGTCACAAAAAGTGGGTCTTACTCCACATTTACAAACATTAGTGTCAGACACCATCAAAGTGGCATAGATTTCACCAGAGTAGAAGTAGTTTAATGGAGACAGAAACCTTTTCCACTACAGACAAACCCAATAGATGGAGACTCAATCAGGATTCTCCACATTTCCAAAAATTAGTGGCAGACACCAGCAAAGTGGCATCAATTTCACTACCGTACAAATAGTATAATTAGGACCGACACCACTTCCAGGACAAACAACCTAGGAGATGGAGACTAAACACGATTGTTCACATTGCCCTAAATGAGGGCCTAACACAAGTGATGAGCGAGCACTAAATGCTCAGGTACTCGTTGTTGGAGTCTAGCAAATTGGAATGCTCGAGTGCTCAGTCCGAGTAATGAGCCCAATGTATGTCTATGGGAAACGTGAGCATTTTTCCAGCAGCTCCACCCGGCAGTCTGCAGAGGGCCTAAAAATTGCCCAAATCAACGGGAACAACGGGATGGGATTGATGCTCAAATGACATGGGAACCGCATGGGGAAGACCCCCAGGAAGCATTTCTGACTCCCAGGTCACTGCTGTCAACAACGTTGTCAGAGGTATTACGCCACTTTTACGGGCTCACAATAAAACATACAAAAACAAAACCAAAATGGACTTTCCTGGAAAATATGTTAAGGAACATCCTTTCCAGGGTAATGACTTGTATATAAGGCAAAATAAATAACCAAAACCAAAATTGCTCCTCCACACCTTGGGCTATGTTCACACGTAGAGTTTTTGATGAGTTGTTTCACTTTTGCATTGCTTTCAACCATGACAAAGGCATTCACCAGAACTTGTAATTTTAACATTTTACTACCTTATTTGGCCATGTGGTGTGTGACACATCATCAGACACATCCTGTTTCATTTATGATGGAGGGACACTGATCCGCACAAAGGCTATTTTTATAGGGCGATCAGGGGGGCCCTTACTATTCTTAAAGGGCCAGGAGTCGGCCCTCACTATTGTTAGAGAGTCATCAGCCGGCTATCCTTTGTTGTTCCCATTATTAACGAGTGGGTCTTCTATACTGTTATTGTGTATGCAGTGACTGCTGTTATGTACTGCAACTTAGAACTTTGGAATAGGAGGGAAAAGCTGCCCCTGCATTGAAACTCAGCTTAACCCTACGCTGGAGTGGGTGCCCTATTCCTTATGAATTGCCCTACGAAAACTCCTGCACTGAACTCAAAAGAAGACCTGCAGGATGGGGAAAGGGGTCCCTAAAAGATCTAAGGACTGGGAGCAAAAGCAGGAGACCTCCTAACAGAAAAGTTAGTTGCAGAAACAAAAAATAAAGGAAACAAAACTGGTGTAACAAGAAGTCCCAGGAGAACAATAGTCCAAAGCAAGAAGAACTAAGCAAGGCTACTTAGCCAGAGCAAGAGCAATAACACTGATGTCCAGCAGGGAATGGGAGCCAGGTGCTGGGTAATAAAGAGTTCAGACACCACGTGACATAGAAACCCAGAATCAGAGGAAAAGACTAGAAGCCAGCAAACCACAACAAGATGACCGATAGTAAAACAAAATAGATCTTAACAACTCCAATGGCTGCCAAAATTTGGAGGAACTCCAATGCCCCTTGCAAAAGACGTAGAGGTCTGAGGGCCTCCTGAAAATAATGTTCCCATTATTAGGACGTGGGTCTCCCATACGGTTTGCCTGTGCAGTGAAGCAAAGGCTGCCAAAATTTGGAGGAATTTCATTGCCCCTTGCAAGAAACATTGAAGTCGGAGGGACTCCTGCAAAAAATGCTCCCATTATTAGGAAGTGGGTCTCCCATACTGTTTGCCTATGCAGTGAAGCAATGGCTGGCAAAAATTTGGAGGAACTCCAATGCCCCTTGCAAAAGACATTGTTTTCAGGAGGCCCTCTGACCTCTATGTTCCCATTATTAGGAAGTGGGTCTCCCATACTGTTTGCCTATGCAGTGAAGCAACTGCTGTCAAAAAT
Source organism: Phyllobates terribilis (assembly GCF_046119375.1). Taxonomy (NCBI): domain Eukaryota; kingdom Metazoa; phylum Chordata; class Amphibia; order Anura; family Dendrobatidae; genus Phyllobates; species Phyllobates terribilis. The sequence goes on along the minus strand of NW_027362761.1, from coordinate 1,204,826,023 downwards.
TTGGAGGCACCTCAATGCCCCTTGCAAGAGATATAGAGGTCAGAGGGCCTCCTGAAAACAATGTTCCCATTATTAGGAAGTGGGTCTCCCATTCTGTTTGCCTATGCACTGAAGCAATGGCTGCCAAAAATTTGAAGGAACTCCAATGCCCCTTGCAAGAGACGTAGATATGTTTATATGGTACATATGGTGGAGATATGGTGGTGGAGGAACAGGATGAGGAGAAGGAGGAGCACAAGAGCAAATAGACAAAATCAGGAAGTGTATACCCATGTCTAGGTGTGAAGACAGAGGTGCATGCGAATAGAGTTAGACCTCCCAAAAAAAGACATTGAATTTGAGTTTATGTTACGTTGCTATCATTCGGTGGTGTTGAGAAGTCTGGCCCAATCCAGCCCTTGTTCATTTTTATAAGAGTCAGCCTGTCAGCATTTTCAGATGACAGGCGGATGCACCTATAGGTTATAAATCCACCAGTGGCACTAAAAACCCGCTCTGAAAAAATGCTAGTGGCAGGGCAGGCCAGGACCTCCAAGGTGTAGAGAGCCAGTTCATGCCACATGTCCAACTTGGATACCCAAAAATTCACACTTATTGATTACCTATAGGTTTCATCTTTTTAACCAATTTTCAGTATATGGTACGACACAATTTCTCATTAAAATATCATTCAAATTATTACTACATTTATATGTAATTAAAGGTTGTCGTCCCTCTATTTCAGGGAAATCTTTATCTGCTTCAATTACATGCCAGTTCTTTTTTTATGGCAGATCTTATTAACCTATTCATTGAAAATAAATCTCTTGACCATCTTTTTTCTATTGTTCTGTCTTATTAGGTCTTTTTGCTGAAAAACACTGACTATTTTTTGCCTCCTCTAAAATGTGCTCTGGATATCCTCTCTTTAAAAAATTCTGTTTTAACTCCTGAGTTTGTGATTTTACGTAGGCGGAGATATTGACTGAAGGGAAGCGACTTCTTTACATGGTTAGGATCAAAACTCTTATAATGGAGGAGTGAATTTGTAGAAGTAATTTTCCTAAAAACCTCTGTATACAAATAGCCATTTTATATTCAAAATTTTATATCCAAAAAATCTTATACCATTCCCCCAAATAATGACGTGAAACGCATATTCATATCATTGGCAGTATTTAAACAATTAACAAATTCTGAAAATAATTCTTGTGAGCCAGCCCATACTATGAATATGTCGTCCATATGTTCTACTAACAGGATATCTAAGGAAAAATCTTTCTTCGGGCAGAGCACCTGCTGATTAGCGATCCCTGGCTATTTGTGAGTGACGCTCATTGGAATGCAAAAAGGTATGCGATTGGAATAAGTGCCGATTTTTCTGTTTATTTGCAGTGCGTTATTTTGCTTTTGAAGCCCTGAGATTATTTATGAGGGCATCCAACAATGCCTGCAAAAATGACTACTGACAGAATAGGTGCAAGAGCATTTCTTTACCAAATGGGCACCTGGTGTTGAATTGCTCATGTTCATATATTATAGTTCAAATGGTCAATTTTGTTTGGTCTTTGTGCCACATAATTTCAAACAAGAAGACACATAATTTCAAACAATTTCAGGTGCGGCTGCAAGAATCTGAAAAAACAGAGGTAAGTTATTTGCTTTTGACTGTGCTTTTGGATAGTTTTCGGTTTCCACAAGTCAGGCTAATGTTTCCACTAGCAAGCATGAGAACATAGTGGTTGTCACAGCTGTAAGGGTAAGAGTGGTCCTACTTGTCCAAACTAGAGATGAGCAAACCTTTCAAGGTTCGGTATGGTTCTGATCGTCGAAAGTCCTGATGTTAGCAGAACTATTCACCAAATGGTTCGACGAACATATCCGAACATCATAGAATTCAGTGGGAGGCGAAACCAACTGCATAGACAACACCTTCAGGGGGTCCCAAAAGCTGCCAAAACAGCTCAAATTAAGGACAGACACCAAGAAAAGTGGCATCAATTGACCTAGAGTACAAACAGTATCAATATTATTATTATTATTATTTATTATGATACCATTTATTCCATGGCACTTTACATGTGAAAAGGGGTATACATAGCAAGCAACAAGTATAGTAATCTTGAACAAAAATGAGTCACTGACTGGTATGGGAGGAGAGAGGACCATGCACGTGAGGGCTCACAGTCTTCAAGGGATGAGTGAGGATACAGTAGGTGAGGGTAGAGCTGGTCATGCAGCAGTATGGTGGAGCGAGGGTTGCTGCAAGTTGTATGCTTGTCGAAAAAGGTAGGTCTTCAGGTTCCTTTTGAAGATTTCCATAGTAGGCGAGAGTCTAATATGTTGGGGTAAAGAGTTTCAAAGTAGGGGAGATTCATGAAAGAAATCTTGTATGAGATTATGGGAAGAGGAGATAAGAGGGGAGTAGAGAAGGAGATCTTGTGATGATCGGAGGTTGCGTGCAGGTAAGTACCGGGATACAAGGTCACAGATGTATGGAAGAGACAGGTTTTAGATGGCTTTGTATGCCAAAGTTGAGGTTTTGAACTAGAGTCTTTGGGCAATGGGGAGCCAGTGCAGGGATTGACAGAGGGGAGAAGCTGGGGAATATCGGGTGACAGGTGGATTAGTCACCCAGCAGAGTTTAGGATATGTTAGAGGGGTGTGAGAGTGGTAGAAGGGAGGCCACAGAGCAGGAGGTTGCAGTAGTTGATGCTGGAGATGATGAAGGCATTCACTGGTGTTTTTTCGATTCTTGGTTGAGGAATGTGCAGATCCAGGAAATATTTTGGAGTTGGAGTTGGCAGGAAGTGGAAAGGGCTTGGATCTCAGGTTTGAAGATGAGATCAGAGTCAAGCTTACGGGACTGGGGAGAGTGGGCAGATATTGACTTTGATGGATTGGGGGAGTTGAATGAGATGGTCGAAAGATGACGAATTCAGTTTTATCCATGCTAAGTTTTAGAAATCTACCAGAGAAGAAAGATGAAACAGCGGACATATATTGTGGGATTCTGGTTAGTAAGGAGGTGATATCGGGTCCAGAGAGTTAGATCTGTGAGTCAAGAGCATAGAGGTGATACTGAAAGCCACTAGACTTTATGAGGTGTCCCAGGCAGAAAGTGTAGATGGAGGAAAGCAGGGGTCCTAAAACTGAACCTTGGGGGACACCGACAGATAGGGGGTGAAATGAGAAGGTGGTGTGTGAGTGAGAGGCATTAAATGTCCGGTTTGTTAAGCATGAGGAGATCCAAGATAGGGCCAAGTCTATGATGCAAAGAGATGAGAGAGTCTGTAGTAAGAGGGAATGGTCAACTGTGTCGAAAGCAAATGACAGGTCCTCCAGGAGGTGAACAAAGTTGTGTCACTTGGATTTGTCTGTTAGCGTGTCGTTGGTGACTTTAGTCTAGGCAGATTCAGTAGAATGGTGCAATCAGAAGCCAGATTGTAAGCGGACAAAGAGGAATCAGGAGGAGAGGTGGGAGGAGAGTTCAAAATGGACGTTCGGCTTCAGTAGTTTTGAAGCATAGGGGAGACGTGATATAGGCTGATAATTAGACACAGAGAATGGGTCAAGTGAGGGCTTTAGGAGGTGTGATCAAGGTATGTTTTAAGCATGATGAGATATCAGTTGTTAGTGACAGGTTGAACGGGTGGGTTAGGATTGGGATGAAGACTGTGTTAAGGTTTGGAATGAGGTGGGATGGGATTGAATAAAGTTCACAGGTGGTGATATGTGATTTTGAGAGAAAAGAGGAAACTTGATTTTCTGTGATGGCGCAAAAGCTGATTTTGGAGGAGGAGCGTTGAGTAGGTATGAGGAGGGGCTATGGTGACATCAGACATATGCTTTGTCTTATGTTGTCAATCTTCTGCTTGAAGAATGAGGCAAAGTATTCAGCTGAGATGAAAGGAGAGAGAGGAGGAACTGAGGAGAGACTTGAAAGTACTGAATAGCTGTTTAGGGTTGTGAGACACGTATGATATGAGAGATGAAAAGTAGTTTTTTTTGCTGTAGTGAGAAATTGACCAGCATTTTGATAACTTCTGTTACTGGACGTACTACTCGGTTCCCTCTCTTCAGCAGCCACACAGCGGTACGCCTTGTAGATGAGGGCTAGAAAGCGCAGGTGCACTAGTGGATGGTAAGTGCTGCATCATGTGGCCTCTCCTCCTCTTCCTCCTTCTTAACAACACACACAGTACAGTCCTCAGAGGTGGCACCCTAATTACCCTTGTTTCCCCTCATGTCACAACTCTCCAACCACCCAACTGACTGTGGGGAACCACAAATGGCCAAGTCTGCAGAGGTATTCACTCATTCTATTCCATGAGAATCAGAGGTCTCCCCCAAAGATTCACAGACTCAAGAGGATGAAAGCATCTGCATCAATGACCAAATTTTTTTTCAGTTGGATATGGGGCGAAGTAGGCTCCAAGCAGAATCCAAACCCTGGTCATCAGACTTTAACCCTCTGGGTTGGAGGTGATCCTGATGAGACTCAGGTACCTGAGGTGCATGTGGGATGTGCTATGCTGTCAGGGCAGGAAGAGGAGGAGAGTGACTCTCAGGGCGAGGAGTGGGAGAACAGAGAGGATGATAATGAGACTGTAGATCCCACTTGGTATGCTGCTGAGTAGCTCAGCAGAGGAGGTGGCGGAGAAGGAAGACGAGGAGGTTACGTTGAGATTTCCAGCTATGGAGTGATGCGACCACGACAAACACTGCATCCTTAGCCAAAACTCTGGCTGTGGCCAGCAATGGTCTCGGGTCTGAATTTCACAGGGGCTGCAAGGGTTGCCTAGCCTGGGCCTTTTTTGAGACCGCAAAGGATGATCCAACACACGTTATCTGCCAACTTTGTAAAAAATGACTCAGTAGAGGCAAAAATTGTAATAAATTGACTACTACATTCATGAACCAGCACCGAATCTCACTGCACTAAAATGCAGACTAGTGGGCCTCTCCAACCACCAGCTGCCCCATCAATCGCATCTGCTGCTTCTTCCTCCTCTGTCACAGTGGCAAGTGTTCTCACACAGGTGTCTGGCCGCAGAACCTCCAATTGTTTTCCCACTACATTCTGAGTGGGTGAGAGCCTGTCAGATATAACGGAAGTGGACATGTCTGCTGTTTTTGACCAGTCTCAGACACCAATCACATCACATCTTTCTCAATCCACCATAACATCTCCACCTGCACCTCACTCACAGTCCAGCGGTTTGTCCTGTTCACCCTACTCCACCCTCTGTCAGCACAGTGCCCAGACCTCGTACTTGTGGTGATGTAAACGATTGTTTCCTCCTACAAATGCCAAAGTTAGGAGATTTAAATCCACCATCTAAAATCTGTAGGAAATGCTGCCTTTCCACCTGATGGATACAAATGGTTTCCGAAAGCTGATGACCATCGCGTCACCCAGTACCAGTTCTACAGTGGCCATTACTTCTCAAAGAAAGATGTGCCTGCGTTACACCAGCATGTCACAGACAACATCTGTTCCTTGAAAAAAATCTGTGTCTGGCAGGGTGCATATCACCACTGACACCTGGCCGAGCAAGCGAGGCTAGAGGCATTACAACTCGCTGACTGGGCACTGGGTGACTCATGTGGCTGGTGAGCTAAGCCACTAGACAACAAGGTGTTACTAGACACCAAGTCTTGGAATCCCCAAGTCTTGCGGGAGAAATGTGAGTAACTAACACTTCCTCCACTGCTTCTGCCTCCCCAACCTCCTCTAGGGCCTCCACCTGCACCCTCAACCTCTTCCATAATGAAACACGCCTTCCAATAGTGCAATAGTATTTAAATGAATATGTCTTGAAGATCATAGTCACACAGCTCAAGAGTTGTGGACAACTATCCAGGCCAAGTTTGAGCTATGTCTATCTCCCCTGAACCTGGAAGGTCGTGTGCGATTAGCGCAGCAAATCTGGTGGGGGCCTTACGCCTAGGCAACTTCACACACATGCCTTGCATGACTCACATCCCCAACCTGGCCATACAGAAATTTCTCCACCACCTGGATGCGCTGCTGCAGTAAGCACGGTCACTGTGTGCTCACTTTAACACCATGAAAGTCATTGGCTTGCATTGCTACAAAGGTCTTTCGGCCTACCGGTTATATGGTTGATGGTGCCGACATGGTGGAATTCCACTCTGCACTTGTTGCAACCACAGTGGCAGCAGAGACGAGCCCTGGGGTAGTATGTAATTTTGCATATCTTGGGCCAACGCATTATGGACTTGGTGAAAATCACGCTTGCAGAGGGGTCACAAATGAAGGTGCAGGAGCCGAGGAACAAATGGGGGAGGGTGAGGGGAAGGGGGGATGGGAGCGCAACAGTCAGGAGATGAAAGGGTAATAATTAGTGTTGAGCGAGCACTAAAATGCTTGGGTGCTCAAAGCTCGGGCGGAGCTCACCGTGATACTCGGGTGCTCAACCCGAGCAACAAGCCCAATGTTAGTCTATGGGAGACCCGAGCATTTTTGCAGCGGCACCCCCGGCAGTGTGTAGAAAGCCTAAAAAGTGCATAAAACGATAGAGACAGTGCTCATAAGACATGGAGGCAGCATGGGGATCACCCCTGGAAGCATTTCTGACCCCCAGGTCACTGCTGTCAACAATGTGGTCAGAGGTATTAAGCCACTTTACAGGCTCACAATAAAACATTCAAAAACAAAACTGAAACAGTTTTGCTGTGAAATATGTTAATGAATTTCCTTTCCAGGGTAAAGACTTGTGCATAAGGTAAAACAAATAACCAAAAACAAAAATAGTCCTCCACACCTTGGGCTATGTTCACAAGTAGGATTTTTCATGCGTTTTTGCACTTTTGAATTGCTTTCAACCATGACAAATGCATTCACCTGGAAATTGTCATTTTAACATTTTACAACCTTATCGGGCCATGAGCTGTGTGACACATGCATACAGTGCTGAAAAGACATGGGAACAGCATAGGGAAGACCCCTGGAAGCATCTCAGATTCCCAGGTCACTGCCTAAAAGTTTGCCCATCAGAAGTGATCCTTGCCGCATCAGAATATGCAGACTTGCAACTATCCAAGTGCAAGTCCTTGTCCCAGGGCAGTGTTCAATTGTACCTCCCCCATTCCTTGCAATACAAGCACAAATATGCAGCCTACCACTCACCCACCCGCAGGCTGAAATACCATACTGCTAGCTTGCACTTGAAATGGGGCCTTTTAGTTTAGAGGAGGCCGAAGCTGGCCACTACCTCATGGCTGCTTCGGCAGCGAGGTATCCATACTCAGTCCCCAGCCTCCCGGCGGCCGGGTGTCCACACTCGGTCCCCAGCCGCCAGGGGGCGGCCGGGTGTCCATACTCGGTCCCCAGCCTCCCCGCGGCTGGGTGTCCACACACGATCCCCAGCCGCCTGGGGGTGGCCGGGTGTCCATAAACGGTCCCCAGCCACACTTATTTCTCCTGTCACCTTCCCACACACTTTTCTTAGCCTCGCCTGCTTTAGGGCAGCATTGGACGAGTCCATCAGAGAACCAGACTCCTCCAGTGGGCCCTGGCATCTCCATCAGGGGAGTTGAGAGAGCCAAGGTGAGGAGCATGATGATGATGATAGAAGTTAGCACCTGCTTTGTTTTCTTGGAATGCAAGCGTAAGTGTGCAGCCTGCCACCCACCCCAAGGCTGCACACCATACTGCTAGCTTGCACAAGAAATGGGGCCTTTTAGTTTGGAGTAGGCCGAAGCAGGCCACTACCTCATGGCTGCTTCGGCGGCCTGGTATCCATACTCAGTCCCGAGCAGCCTGGCGGCCGGGTGTCCACACCTGGTCCCCAGCCGCCAGGGGCGGCCGGGTGTAAATACTCGGTCCCCAGCCGCCCCGCGGACGGGTGTCCATACTCGGTCCCCAGCCACCTGGGGGCTGCCGGCTGTCCGTAAACGGTCCCCAGCCGCCCCTATTTCTCCTGTTACCTTCCCACACATTTTACTCAGCCTAGCCTGCTTTAGGGCAGCATTGGACGAGCCCACCAGAGAACCAGACTCCTCCGTTGGGCCCTTGCTTCTCCATCAGTGGAGTTGAGAGTGCCAACGTGAGGAGCATGATGATGATGAAAGAAGTTAGCATCTGCTTTGTTTTATTTTAATTCAAGCGTAAGTGTGCAGCCTGCAACCCAACTACCCCCAGGATGCAATGCCATACTGCTAGCTTGCACTTGAAATGTGGCCTTTTAGTTGGGAGTAGGCCGAAGCTGGCCACTACCTCATGGCTGCTTCGGCGGCCAGGTATCCAGACTCAGTTCCCAGCCACCCGGCGGCAGGGTGTCCATACTCGGTCCCCAGCCGCCATGTGGCCGGGTGTCCACACACGGTCCCCAGCCGCCTGGGGCGGCCTGGTGTCCATAAATGGTCCCCAGCTGCCCCTATTTATCCTGTCACCTTCCCACACACTTTTCTTAGCCTGGCCTGCTTTAGGGCAGCATTGGACGAGCCCACCAGAGAACCAGACTCCTCCAGTGGGCTCTGGCTTCTCCATTAGGGGAGTTGAGAGTGCCAAGGTGAGGAGCATGATGATGATGATAGAAGTAAACATCTGCTTTGTTTACTTTTAATGCAAGCTTAAGTGTGCAGCCAGCCACCCACCCTCCCCCAGGCTGCAATGCCATACTGCTAGCTTGCACTTGAAATGGGGCATTTTAATTTGGAGTAGGCCGAAGCAGGTCACTACCTCATGACTGCTTCGGGGGCCTGGTATCCATACTCAGTCCCCAGCCGCCCGGTGGCCGGGTGTCCACACTCGGTCCCCAGCCGCCAGGGGGTGGCCGGGTGTCCATACTCTGTCCCCAGCCACCTGGGGGCGGCCGGGTGTCCATAAATGGTCCCCAGCCGCCCCTATTTCTCCTGTAACCTTCCCACATACTTTTCTTAGCCTGGTCTGCTTTAGGCCAGCATTGGACGAGTCCACCAGAGAACAAGACTCCTGCGGTGGGCCCTGGCTTCTCCATCAGGGGAGTTAAGAGTGCTAAGGTGAGGAGCATGATGATGATGATAGAAGTTAACTTCTGCTTTGTTTTCTTTTAATGCAAGCGTAAGTGTGCAGCCTGCCACCCACCCACACCCAGGCTGCAATGCCATACTGCTAGCTTGCACTAGAAATGTGGCCTTTTAGTTTGGAGTAGGCCGAAGCTGGGTACTACCTCATGGCTGCTTCGGCGGCCTGGTATCCATACTCAGTCTCCAGCCGCCCCTGGCGGCCGGGTGTCCACACTCGGTCCCCAGCCGCCAGGAGGCGGCCAGGTGTCCATACTCGGTCCCCAGCCGCCCCGCGGCAGGGTGTCCACACTCGGTCCCCAGCCGCCTGATGGCGGCCGGGTGTCCATAAATGGTCCCCAGCCGCCCCTATTTCTCCTGTCACCTTCCCACACATTTTTATTAGCCTGACCTGCTTTAAGGCAGCATTGGACGAGCCCACCAGAGAAACAGACTCCTCCGGTGGGCCCTGGCTTCTCCATCTGGGGAGTTGAGAGTGCCAAGGTGAGGAGCTTGATGATGATGATAGAAGTTTGCATCTGCTTTGTTTTCGTTTAATGCAAGCGTAAGTGTGCAGCCTGCCACTCACCCACCCCCAGGATGCAATGCCATACTGGTAGCTGGCACTAGAAATGGGGACTTTTAGTTTGGAGAAGGCTGAACCTGTTCACTACCTCATGACTGCTTCGGCGGCCTGTTATCCATACTCAGTCCCCAGCCTCCCAGCGGCCGGGTGTCCACAATCGGTCCCCAGCCGCCAAGGGGCGGCCGTTTGTCCACACTCGGTCCCCAGCCGCCCCGCGGTCGGGTGTCCACACACGGTACCCAGCTGCCCCGATTTCTCCTGTCACCTTCCCACACACTTTTCTTAGCCTTGCCTGCTTTACGGCAGCATTGTACGAGCCCACCAAAGAACCAGACTCCTTCGGTGGGCCCTGGCTTCTCTGTCAGGGGAGCTGAGAGTGCCAAGATGAGGAGCATGATGATGATGATAGAAGTTAGGATCTGCTTTGTTTTCTTTTAATGCAAGCGTAAGTGTGTAGCCTGCCACCCACCCACCCCCAGGCTGCAATGCCATACTGCTAGCTTGCACTTGAAATGGGACCTTTTAGTTTGGAGGAGGCCAAAGCTGGCCACTTCCTCATGGCTGCTTTGGCGGCCTGGTATCCATACTGAGTCCCAAGCAGCCCGGCGTCCGGGTGTCCACGAACTGTCCCAAGCCGCCCCTATTTCTCCTGTCACCTTCCCACACAATTTTCTTAGCCTGGCCTGCTTTAGGGCAGCATTGGACGAGCACACCAGAGAACCAGACTCCCCCGGTGTGCCCTGGCTTCTCCATCAGGGGAGTTGAGAGTGCCAAGGTGAGGAGCATGATGATGATGATAGATGTTAGCATCTGCTTTGTTTTCTTTTAATGCAAGCGGAAGTGTGCAGCCTGCCACCCACCCACCCCCAGGCTGCAATGCCATACTGCTAGCTTGCACTAGAAATGGGGCCTTTTAGTTTGGAGTAGTCCGAAGCTGGCCAATAGCTCATGACTGCTTCGGCAGCCTGGTATCCATACTCAGTCCCCAGCCACCTGGCGGCCGGGTGTCCACACTCGGTACCCAGCCGCCAGGGGGTGGCCGGGTGTCCATACTCGTTCACCAGCCGCCCCGCGGCCGGGTGTCCACACACGGTCCCCAACCTCCTGGGGGCAGCCGGGTGTCCATAAACGGTCCCCAGCTGCCCCTATTTCTCCTGTCACCTTCCCACACACTTTTCTTAGCCTGGCCTGCTTTAGGGCAGCATTGGACGAGCCCACCAGAGAACCAGACTACTCCGGTGGGCCCTGGCTTCTCCATCAGGGGAGTTGAGAGTGCCAAGCTGAGGAACATGATGATGATGATAGAAGTTAGCATCTGATTTGTTTTCTTTTAATGCAAGCGTAAGTGTGCAGCCTGCCACCCACCCACCCCCAGGCTGCAATACCACACTGCTAGCTTGCACTAGAAATTGGTCTTTTAGTTAGGAGTAGGCCAAAGCTGGCCACTACCTCATGGCTGCTTCGGCGGCCTGGTATCCATACTCAGTCCCCAGCCGCCCGGCGGCCGGGTGTCCACACTCGGTACCCAGCCGCCAGGGGGCTGCCAGGTTTCCATACTCGGTCCCCAGCCGCCCCAAGGCCGGGTGTCCACACACGGTCCCCAGCCGCCTGCGGGCGGCCGGGTGTACATAAACGGTCCCCAGCCAACCCTATTTCTCCTCTCACCTTCCCACACACTTTTCTTAGCCTGGCCTGTTTTAGGGCAGCATTGGACGAGCCCACCAGAGAACCAGACTCCTCCGGTGGGCCCTGGCTTCTTCATCAGGGGGAGTTGAGAGTGCCAAGGTAAGGAGCATGATGATGATTATAGAAGTTAGCATCTTGTTTGTTTACTTTTAATGCAAGCGTAAGTGTGCAGCTTGCCACCCACCCCCCAGGCTGCAATGCCATACTGCTAGCTTGCACTTGACATGGGGCCTTTCAGTTTGGAGTAGGCCGAAGCTGACCACTACCTCATGGCTGCTTCAGCGGCCTGGTATCCATACTCAGTCCCCAGCCGCCCGGCGGCCGGGTGTCCACACTCGGTACCCAGCCGCCAGGGGGCTGCCAGGTTTCCATACTCGGTCCCCAGCCGCCCCAAGGCCGGGTGTCCACACACGGTCCCCAGCTGCCTGGGGGCTGCCGGGTGTACATAAACGGTCCCCAGCCGCCCCTATTTCTCCTCTCACCTTCCCACACACTTTTCTTAGCCTGGCCTGTTTTAGGGCAGCATTGGACGAGCCCACTGGAGAACCAGACTCCTCCGGTGGGCCCTGGCTTCTTCATCAGGGGGAGTTGAGAGTGCCAAGGTAAGGAGCATGATGATGATGATAGAAGTTAGCATCTTGTTTGTTTACTTTTAATGCAAGTGTAAGTGTGCAGCTTGCCACCCACCCCCCAGGCTGCAATGCCATACTGCTAGCTTGCACTTGACATGGGGCCTTTCAGTTTGGAGTAGGCCGAAGCTGACCACTTCCTCATGGCTGCTTCGGCGGCCTGGTATCCATACTCAGTCCCAAGCCGCCCGGCGGCCGGGTGTCCACACTCGGTCCCCAGCCGCCAAGGGGCGGCCGGGTGTCCATACTCGGTCCCCAGCTGCCCTGCAGCCGGGTGTCCACACACGGTCGCCAGCCGCCTGGGGGAGGCCGGGTGTCCATGAACGGTCCCCAGCCACCCCTATTTCTCCTGTAACCTTCCCACACACTTTTCTTAGCCTGGCCTGCTTTAGGGCAGCTTTGGACAAGTCCACCAGAGAACTAGACTCCTTCGGTGGGCCCTGGCTTCTCCATAAGGGGAGTTGAGAGTGCCAAGATGAGGAGCATGATGATGATGATAGAAGTTAGTATCTGCTTTGTTTTCTTTTAATGCAAGCGTAATTGTGTAGCCTGCCACCAACCCACCCCCAGGCTGCAATGCCATACTGTTAGCTTGCACTAGAAATGTGGCCTTTTAGTTTGGAGTAGGCCGAAGCTGGCCACTACCTCAAGGCTGCTTCCGTGGCCTGGTATCCATACTCAGTACACAGCCGCCCGGCGGCCGGGTGTCCATAAACGGTCCCCAGCCACCCCTCTATCTCCTCTCACCTTCCCACACACTTTTCTTAGCCTGGCCTGCTTTAGGGCAGCATTGGACGAGCCCAACAGAGAACCAGTCTCCTCCGGTGGGCCCTGGCTTCTCCATCCGGGGAGCGAGAGAGTGCCAAGGCGAGGAGCATGATGATGATGATAGAAGATAGCAAACGCTTTGTTTTCTTGGAATGCAAGCGCATGTATGTAGTAGCGGCTAGACCTGAGGTGGTCAGCGTTTCGGCGCATATCCTACCTCCTCAGAGGATTGCTGGATGTTTTCCTGCTACTATCCCAGTTCTATGACTCACGTTAAAACAAAGCTTCTGGTGATAAATGATGGATGAGTTGGTGGCAAAGGAGAAAGAGCAGGATGAACAGTAAACCACCCATGTCTTGTATGATATGTTTCTGTACCAAAAGGAGCGGTTCGTCTACACAGTTATAGGGCATACAGTGAGTGCAATGCCTACCAAAAATTTAGAGGCACTCCAATGCCCCTTGGAAGTGACATGGAGGTCAGAGGGCCTTAACTAAACCATTTTTTCCATTTATAGCAACTGGGTCTCCTGTGCACTGTTCGCCTAAGCAGTGAATAGAAGGCTTTCCAAAATTTATGAGGAACTGCAATGCCCCTTGAATCAGACGTGGATTACAGCGTACTAAAAACCTTCTACCCATTATTGGGGAGTGGGTCTCCCTTAGTGTTCGCCTATGCATTGAAAAGCAAAAGCTGACTAAAATTAGGAGGAAATGCAATGCCCGTTGGAAGAGTCGTGGAGGTTGCAGTAGCATAGCAAGACAGTTTTTATGCTCCTTGTAAAAGTGGTGAAGTCAAAGTAGATTAACAAGACGGTTTGAATGCCCCTTGGAAAAGTGGTGGAGGTCACAGTAGCTTAACAAGACAATTTTAATGCCCCTTGGAAAAGTCATGGAGGTCGCAGTAGCTTAATAAGACAGTTTTAATGCCCCTTACAAGAGCCATACAGTACAGCATCTTAAAAATATTAATCCCTTTATTGGGGGGTGGGTCTCCCATAGTCTTTGCTTACACCTTCCAAGCAAAAGATTCTAAAAATTAGGACGGAGAAACTTGCAATGCCCCTTAAAAGAGCCATGCAGTACAGCATATTACAAACATTATTCCCATTACTGGGGAGTGGGTCTCCCATAGTCTTTGCTTATGCCTTCCAAGCAAAAGCTGCCAAAAATTAGGACGGAGGAAATTGCATTGCCCCTTACAAGAGCCATGCAGAACAGCATATTACAAACATTATTCCCATTATTGGGGAGTGGTTCTCCCATTGTCTTTGCTTATGACTTCCAAGCAAAAGCTGCCAAAAATTAGGACGGAAGAAATTGCAATGCCCCTTACAAGAGCCATGCAGTACAGCATATTACAAACATTATTCCCATTATTGGGGAGTGGGTCTCCCACAGTCTTTGCTTATGCCTTCCAAGCAAAAGCTGACAAACATAAGGACGGAGGAACTTTCAATAATGGCAACACGGACCACGGTCACCCTGGTGGTATAGTGGTGGTGGAGGCTGAGGATAATGGGAAAAACATAAAACAGCCAAAATATGGAAGCGTATACCCATGTGTGGGTGTGAAGCGGTGCATGTGAATACACCTCACGAACTAACACAGTGGATTTGACTTTATGTTACTCTGCTGTCATTTGGTGGTGATGAGAAGTCTGGCCCAATCCAGCCCTTGTTCATTTTGATAAGGGTCAGCTTGTCAGCATTGTAAGTTGACAGGCGAGTGCCCTTATCAGTTATAATTCACCCAGCGGCACTAAAAACATGCTCCAATAACACGCTAGCGGCAGCGCAGTCCAGGACCTCAAAGGCATACAGAGCGAGTTCATTCCAAGTGTCCAGCTTTGATACCCAATAATTAAAAGGCACAGAGGAATCACAGAGGATGCTGGTACGGTCGGCAAGGTACTCCCTCACCATCTTTTGAATCTTTCCACTACTTGTGAGAGTTGCCTATGGCTCAGGGTCTTTCCAAAGGGAGGGTCTGAGAAAACTGTCCCAGAACGTTGACAGTGTTCCCCTGCCTCTACTGGATTGGAGTTGCGTCTCTCTCGCTTGTACGCCTTGGTTGGTCAACGAACTGTGACCTCTGCCGCTGTCGTGTTCAGATGGGAATATTTTTAACAGTTCTGCAGCAAGGGCTTTCTGGTACTGCCCCATTTTTGTAGACCTCTCCACCTCAGGAATAAGAGAGTGCAAGTTCTCCTTGTAGGGGGGTCTAAAAGTGTCACCAACCAGTAATGACTGTGACCCAACATTTTGACAATGTGAGGGTCACGGTTAAAACAGCGTAACATAAAGTCAGCCATGCGTGCCAGACTGGTAACAGGCAAGACTTCCTTTTCCTCACCAAGATGACGACTGACCATGCTCTCCTCCTCCTCCTCCTCCTCCCCCCTGTGCTCAGGCCACCCATGCTGAACTGACGGTATGACAGTTGTGCAGGTACTACCGTCTACAGCGCATGATACAAGCTCCTGTTCCTCCTCCTCCTCCTCCTCTCCCTCATTGTCCCCCAATGCACATTGGGATGAGAAGAGGCTGGGCTGTGTGTAATCGACGCTATGGCTTCTTGATCCATCTCATCATACTCTGACTGCAATGCCTCCTCTTTAATTCTCTTCAGAGAGCGTTGCAAAAGACAGACAAGAGGAATGCTGACGCTAATGATGGCATCATCGCCACTCAACATCTTGGTTGACTCCTCAATATTTGTCAAGATGGTACATATGTCTGACATCCAGGTTCACTCCTGAGGTCTTATGTTTGGAGCCTGACCTAAATATCGACGGCCTTGTTGCAGCTCGTACTCCACAACTGCTCTCTTCTGCTCACAAATCCTTTGCAACATGTGGAGGGTAGAGTTCCAACGTGTGGGGACATCACACAACAGTCAGTGTGACGGAAGCTGCAAACGCTGCTGCAACACAGCAAGGGTGGCGGAAGCTGTAGCCGACTTACGAAAATGAGCTGACAGGTGGCGTACTTTGACGAACAGATCTGTCAACTCCGGGTACGATTTAAGAAACCGCTGAACCACGAGGTTAAGCACATGAGCCAGTCTTGGTACGTGTGTGATCTCGCCTCGCCTCAGAGCCGCCACCAGGTTACGGCCATTGTCACACACAATCATGCCTGGATGTAGGTTCAGCGGTCTCAGCCACAGATCTGCCTGCTTTTTCACAACTATCCACAACTCACAAGCAGTGTGAGGTTTCTCACCTAAGCTTATGAGTTTCAGCACAGCCTGTTGCCTCTTGGCGGAGGCAGTATTGCAGTGCTTCCAGGTTGTAACTGATGTGGTGATATCTGAGATGGAGGCTGAACATGAGGAGGAGGAGGAGGATGATGCGCAGTAGCTGTACACTGTGGGGGCAACTCTGACTGACATAGGGCCTGCAATCCTCGGTGTGGGGAGGATGTGTTCCGTCCCAAAGTCCGACTGGATCCCAGCTTCCACTATGTTTTCTCACTATGCCGTCAGGGAGATGTACCGTCCCTGGCCACAAGCACTTGTCCACGTGTCCATTGTTAGGTGGACTCTCCCAGTAGCTGCATTGTTGAGGGCAAGGCAGAGATTTTGGGACACGTGCTTGTGTAGTGCGGGGATGGCACAGCGGCAAAAGAGTGTCGTCTGGGGACCGAGTACCGAGGGACTGCCACCGCCATAAGGTTGCGGAAGGATTTCATCTCCCCCAGTCTTAAAGGCAGTATTTCCAATGCAAGCAGTCATGAAATGTGCGAATTTAGCACTGTGGCCTGTGGGGCGTAGGCTGCGAATTTCTGCTTTCGTTCAAAGGTCTGGGATATGGACAATTGAATGCTGCGGTGGGATGTGGACGTGGATGTTGATGCTGTTTCTTGAGAAACTGCCATAACAAGTGAAGACTGAGAGGAGGGGGCATCTTTGCATGCAGTATGGACAGGGGATTGCCTTGCACACACAACAGGGGTTTCTATTGTACTAACAACAGCAGAAGTAGCAGTGGTGACACAACCGCTGACACTGGTCGTGGACCCTGGGGTCCATCCCACAAAGTTGGGTGCTTTGCTGCCATGTGCCTAATCATGCTGGTGGTGGTCATGCTGGTAGTTTTGTCGCCCCTGCTGATGCTGGCATGGCATGTGGTACAAATGGCCTTTTTGGGGTTATCAGCAGAGTCTTTAATAAAATTCCAGACTCTGGAAGACCTAAAGGTTGTACTGGCAACATCCCTAGTGTTGGTGTTACGGGGAACTGTTGCCTACATTCTGTGTGTGGCCACAACACTGCTTCTTCCTGCCTGTTGGGGTACACTGCCTCCCTCACCCTGTGTGCTGCTGGCCTCGCTCTGCATGTCTTCCTGCTATGTTGGGTCAGTTACTAGATCACACACCACCTCCTCCTCTTCCACTTGCGTACCACGATCCTCCTCCTCACTACCTGGCAATTGTGTCTCATCTTCGTCCACCTCTTGTGCCAAATTGCCAGCTTTTACTTCCTGGGGCTGTGGCTGTTCAAATACTTGGGCATCGCTACATGGGATCTCCTCTTCCACCACTTCAAGCAGAGCAGACAAGGGGCACAAATCTGGAAATGGACCAGTGAACAGCTCTTCAGAGTGTCCAAGTGTGGGATCAGTTGCTGTCTGATGAGACTCGGCATGGTGGGAGGAAGGAGCATCAGGGTGAGGAGGAGTATGCGGTCGAGACTCACGGCTACTAAGATTTGACCAAGTGGAAGACAGACCGGAGGTAGTTGTGCCCAGGTAACTGGAAGTATTATCTGCTATCCAATTAATAACCTGTTCACACTGATCAGTTCGCAAAACTGGTGTTGTTCTGTGCTTCCCTAGTAATTCAGTCAAAAAGTGGGAGTGAGAAGATGTGGCTGTTGGTTGTGGCACATTCTCACCTTGGCCACGGCCCTGTCCTCTGCACGCACCATCACCAGAACGTCCAGTTCCACGTCCCTTGCCAAGCGCCTTGCCCATTGTAACGGGAGTAAAATAGCTTACACTCGCACTATCAATGGAAAAAGGGTAATAAAATGTAGATTAGAACCGTGAAAGAGGAAAACCACAGATCTATTTCTCTGGCATACACCCGACTCTTTTAAACAATCTGAACAATCAGGGAGAAACTATTACTGTTTTTCTTTACGGAAAACATACCAAAACCTGAATAATAGAGATTTTTTAAATGGCAAAACCACAGTTATTATTTACTGGGGTATACCAGACAGTTTTAAATAGATATATTTGCGGCTGAACAGTGAGCGACACACTCAAACAGTTTTTTTTTAGGTAAAAATGGCCCAAAAGTGGATAATACAGAGGTTTGAAATGTGGAACTGCAAAACCACACTTCTATTTTCAACAAATATATTTGTGTCTGAACAATCAGGGAGACACTATTATTTTTTTTTTCTTTACTGAAAAAATACCAAAAGCTGGATAATAGAGATTTTTTACCGTGGAACTGCAAAACCACAGTTCTATTTCTCGGGCCTACACCAGGCTATTTTAAACAGATATATTGGTGTCTGAACAATCAGCAGACACTATTACTGTTTTTCTTTACGGAAAAAATACCAAAAGCTGCATAATAGAGATTTTTTACAGTGGGACGGCAAAACCACAGATATAATTTACTGGTGTAAACCAGACTCTTAAAAACAGACATATTTGTGTCTGAGCAATCAGGAGACACTATTACTGTTTTTCTTTACGGCAAAAAATGCCAAAAAGCAGGATAATACAGAGCTTTGACCAGTGGGACTACAAAACCACAGTTCTATTTCTCGGGCCTACACCAGACTATTTTCAACAGATATATTTGTGTCTGAACAATCAGGAGACACTATTACTGTTTTACTTTACGTCAAAAAATGCCAAAAGCAGGATAATACAGAGATTTGACCCATGGAACTGCAAAACCACAGTTCTATTTTCGGGCCTACACCAGACTATTTTAAACAGATATATTGGTGTCTGAACAATCAGCAGACACTATTACTGTTTTTCTTTATGGAAAAAACACCAAAAACAGGATAATAGAGATTTTTTACAGTGGGACGGCAAAACCACAGTTATAATTTACTGGTGTATACAAGACACTTTTAAACAGATATATTTGTGTCTGAAGAATCAGAAGACACTATTACTGTTTTTCTTTATGGCAAAAAATGCCAAAAGCTGGAAAATACAGAGATTTGACCTGTGGAAGTGCAAAACCACAGTTCTATTTCTCAGGCCTACACCAGACTATTTTCAACAGATATATTTGTGTCTGAACAATCAGGAGATACTTTTACTGTTTTTCCTTATGGCAAAAAAAATGCCAAAAGCAGGATAATACAGAGATTTGACCCGTGGAACTGCAAAACCACAGTTCCATTTCTCGGGCCTACACCAGACTATTTTCAACAGATATATTTGTGTCTGAACAATCAGGAGACACTATTACTGATTTTCCTTATGGCAAAAAAATGCCAAAAGCAGGATAATACAGAGATTTGACCAGTGAAACTGCCAAACCACAGTTATATTTCTTGGGCCTACATCAGACTATTTTAAACAGATATATTGGTGTCTGAACAATCAGGAGACACTATTACTGTTTTTCTTTACGGAAAAAATGCCAAAAGCTGGATAATAGAGATTTTTTACCGTGGGACAGCAAAACCACAGTTATAATTTACTGGTGTATAACAGACTCTTTTAAACAGATATATTTGTGTCTGAACAATCAGGAGACACTATTACTGTTTTTCTTTACGGCAAAAAATGCCAAAAGCAGGATAATACAGAGATTTGACCCGTCGAACTGCAAAACCACAGTTCTATTTCTCCGGCCTACACCAGACTATTTTCAACACTGTAACGAGTCTGGGAGGCGGAACCTCTGAGCAACTATACAAGGGGGCGGTCCTTGTAAGGAAGCGGGTGGCTCCCAGGGTAGACGGGCAGGTAGTCACGGCAAGTGACAGGGACAGTCTCTGGGTGGAAGGGCAGGTAGTCACGGCAAGTGACAGGGACAGTCTCTGGGTAGAAGGGCAGGTAGTTACGGCAAGTGACAGGGACAGTCTCTGAGTAGAAGGACGGGTACTCATGGCAAGTGACAGGGACAGTCTCTGGGTAGAAGGACAGCAGGCAGGTGGCTGGTGAGCGCTCCCAGGAAAGCGGGCAAGAGTCTCTGGACAGGCAGGTGGTCACGGCAAGTGACGGCAGAGCCTTCAGGTTGGCTAGCAGGCAGGTAGCAGGTGAGCGCTCCCAGGTGAGCGGGCAGGCTGGTCCATAGACAGACTGACAGGTGTAGGAAGGCAGACCGTCGGACCGCTGGCTTGCAAGCAGGTAAGCGGATATCAGGCAGGTATCAAGCAGGAATCTGGCAGGAGACTGGCAGGTAACAGGCAGGATTCTGGCAGGTGACTGGCAGGTAACGAGCAGGAATCTGGCAGGTGACTGGCAGGTAACTGGTAACGGGACCTGAGGGCTGAAGCAGAGTGAAGGCTTTTCAACAACATTGCTCGGGCACCTCCATTTTGGAGGAGGTGCCTTATATATGGTGAAGTCCTCCGGCCATTGGCCGGGGACTCCTTAGGACGGCGCACGCGGCCCCTTTAAGAGAGGGGGAGCGCGCGCGCACCCTTAGCACCGTGGCCGGGAAGCAGCGCGCGCTGCCAGCAGAGCGGGAGGAAGACGCCGGGTACGGAGCGGAGAGGTGAGGGGAACAGCGTCCCTGCCTAGCAGGAGGCAGGGACGCCGACGCTACAAACACATATACTTGTGTCTGAACAATCAGGAGACACTATTACTGTTATTCTTTATGGCAAAAAATGCCAAAAGCAGGATAATACAGAGATTTGACCCATGGAACTGCAATACCACAGTTCTATTTCTTGGGCCTACACCAGACTATTTTAAACAGATATATTGGTGTCTGAACAATCAGGAGACACTATTACTGTTTTTCTTTATGGACAAAATACCAAAAGCTGGATAATAGAGATTTTTTACAGTGGGACGGCAAAACCACAGTTATAACTTACTGGTCTATACCAGACACTTTTAAACAGATATATTTGTGTCTGAAGAATCAGGAGACACTATTAATGTTTTTCCTTACAGCAAAAAAATGCCAAAAGCAGGATAATACAGAGATTTGACCCGTGGAACTGAAAAACCACAGTTCTATTTCTCGGGCCTACACCATACTATTTTAAACAGATGTATTGGTGTCTGAACAATCAGGAGACACTATTACTGATTTTCTTTAAGGCAAAAGATGCCAAAAGCAGGATAATAGAGATTTTTCACCGTGGAACTGTAAAACCACAGTTATAATTTACTGGTGTATAAGAGACTCTTTTAAACAGATATATTGGTGTCCGAACAATCAGGAGACACTATTACTGTTTTTCTTTACGGAAAAAATACCAAAAGATGGATAATAGAGATTTTTTACGGTGGAACGGCAAAACCACAGTTATAATTTACTGGTGTATACCAGACTTTTTTAAATAGATAAATTTGCAGCATAACAGTGAGCGACAGACTTAAACTGTTTTTTTTTAGGTAAAAATGGCCCAAAATTGTATAATAAAGAGGTTTGAACCGTGGATCTGCAAAACCACACTTCCATTTCTCTGGCCTAGACCATACAATTTTCACAAATATATTTCTGTCTGAACAATCAGGAAGACACTATTACAGTTTTTTTCTTACGGCAAAATATGGCAAAAGCAGGATAACAGAGATTTTTTACCGTGGAACGGCAAAACCACAGTTTTAATTTACTGGTGTATACCAGACTTTTTTAAATAGATATGCAGTACAGACCAAAAGTTTGGACACACCTTCTCATTTAAAGATTTTTCTGTATTTTCATGACAATGAAAATTGTACATTCACACTGAAGGCATCAAAACTATGAATTAACACATGTGGAATTATATACTTAACAAAAAAGTGTGAAACAACTGAAAATATGTCTTATATTCTAGGTTCTTCAAAGTAGCCCGCTTTTGCTTTGATGACTGCTTTGCACACTCTTGGCATTCTCTTGATGAGCTCCAAGAGGTAGTCACCGGAAATGGTCTTCCAACAATCTTGAAGGAGTTCCCAGAGATGCTTAGCACTTGTTGGCCCTTTTGCCTTCACTCTGCGATCCAGCTCACCCCAAACCATCTCGATTGGGTTCAGGTCTGGTGACTGTGGAGGCCAGGTCATCTGGCGTAGCACCCCATAACTCTCCTTCTTGGTCAAATAGCCCTTACACAGCCTGGAGGTGTGTTTGGGGTCATTGTCCTGTTGTAAAATAAATGATGGTCCAACTAAACGCAAACCGGATGGAATAGCATGCCGCTCCAAGATGCTGTGGTAGCTATGCTGGTTCAGTATGCCTTCAGTTTTGAATAAATCCCCAACAGTGTCACCAGCAAAGCACCCCCACACCATCACACCTCCTTTTCCATGCTTCACGGTGGGAACCAGGCATGTAGAGTCCATCCGTTCACCTTTTCTGCGTCGCACAAGGACATGGTGGTTGGAACCAAAGATCTAAAATTTGGACTCATCAGAGAAAAGCACAGATTTCCACTGGTCTAATGTCCATTCCTTGTGTTCTTTAGCCCAAACAAGTCTCTTCTGCTTGTTGCCTGTCCATAGCAGAGGTTTCCTAGCAGTTCTTTTACCATGAAGGCCCGCTGGACAAAGTCTCCTCTTAACAGTTGTTGAAGAGATGTGTCTGCTGCTAGAACTCTGTGGGGCATTGACCTGGTCTCTAATCTGCACTGCTGTTAACCTGCGATTTCTGAGGCTGGTGACTCAGATAAACTTATCCTCAGAAGCAGAGGTGACTCTTGGTCTTCCTTTTCTGGGGCAGTCCTCATGTGAGCCAGTTTCTTTGTAGAGCTTGATCGTTTTTGCAACTGCACTTGGGGACACTTTCAAAGTTTTCATAATTTTTCGCACTGACAGACCTTCATTTCTTAAAGTAATGATGGCCACTCATTTTTCTTTACTTAGCTGCTTTTTTCTTGCCATAATACAAATTCTAACAAACTATTCAGTAGGACTATCAGCTGTGTATCCACCAGACTTCTGCACAACACAACTGATGGACCCAATCCCATTTATGAGGCAAGAAATCCCACTTATTAAACCTGACAGGGCACACCTGTGAAGTGAAAACCATTTCCGGTGACTACCTCTTGAAGCTTATCAAGAGAATGCCAAGAGTGTGCAAAGCAGTCATCAACACAAAAGGTGGCTACTTTGAAGAACCTAGAATATAAGACATATTTTCAGTTGTTTCACTCTTTTTTGTTAAGTATATAATTCCACATATGTTAATTCACAGTTTTGATGCCTTCAGTGTGAATGTGCAATTTTCATAGTCATGAAAATACAGATAAATCATTAAATGAGAAGGTGTGTCCAAACTTTTGGTCTGTGCTGTATTTGCCGCTGAACAGTGAGTGACACACTCAAACTGTTCTTTTTAGGTAAAAATTGCCCAAAAGTGGATAAAACAGAGGTTTGAACCGTGGAACTGCAAAACAACACTTCTATTTCTCTGGCCTACACCAGACGCTTTAAAAAAAATATATTTGTGTCTGAACTGTCACAGATACCCTTTTTTTTTGGGGGGGGGTACACCAAAAGGTTAATAAGATGGGTATTTGTACAGTGTGAGGAGGAAAAAAAAGAGGATTTAGATGAAAAAAAAAGGATGTTTCCTGGCCCCCCATACCAGGAGCTAAGTCCAGCAATTTCAACAACAGGAGCGCATAGGACTGTAATGCAGCTTTTGCTGGTATAACCACTGCATCTCCTTTACAGCCTGCCTGCCTGCCTGATATCTGGGATGGATATTAGTCCTGAGAAGGACTGTTTGTTTGATCTGGCAGCTTTTACAGACCCTACACTAACTATTTCGCAGTATATATCTCTCCCTAAATCAGCGTCACTGTCCTTACACTGTCTGATCCCAGCCGTCTGTGTCCAAGATGGCGGAGCCTGGTTTTAAATACTCGAGGTGACGCTGTGCGGCCAGCCAATCAATGTAATGCCCACAACCAACATGGCTGTGGCATTACAGTGACTGACTGGCAATCCCTGCATGTTCATTGGCTCTGTAAAGAGCGCCAAACATGCAGGGCGGAGACCCGAGCTCCCGCCCGAGTAACCCGGAAATGCTCGGTGCTCTCCGAACATCCCGAGTAGCGTGATGCTCGGGCGAGTACCAAGCAGTGTTGAGCATGTTCACTCAACACTAGTAATACTCCCCTCTCGGTTGTCCGTGTTGGAAGAAGGGGACGGAGGAAGCAAGCATGAGTGTTACCCCACCACCACACACCATGGACTTGGACCTCATGGAAGTGCCCAACACATGAGCGCACTCTTGCTGCACTATCTGCAACATGATTGTTGCCCAAATTGTTAGGATTAGAAAAACTGCTGGCTATAGGTTTGCCACTCTGTTAGATCCACAGTGCAAGAATGAATTTTGCCAGATGCTTTTCCCCCTAAAAAGGGACGCGGGCATGCTGGGGTATCAAAAAATGCTTGTAGTCCTAAGATTAGTTGTGAAATTAATGGCGCTATATAAGTGAGTAAATAAATAAAATAGGTTGATTCTACTTTAGTGTTATCTGTCCCAAATTTTTGGAAATGTTTGCACTCCAAGTTGGGTATCCTTTGTATGTGTTGCCTGAATTTGGCAGGGCTCTCATAGCACCAGGCCTACACATGTCACTTATCCACCTGTTACTAATCAATGTTTAAAGTGCACCTGTCAGCAGGATGGTGGTCAGTAAACTACATAAACTGTCTGGTGGGCGCCGTAACACTGATTAAAATGATACATGGGTTGATGAAATCCATTCTGTGGTTCTTGTTTATCTTTACTTTCAGTTTGGAGATAATGATATGCCAGTGCTCCAGGGCGGGCCTGTGGGGTGGACTTTATCTGGTGCTTACTTCTTCAGCTATATGCTCTTATGACAGGTCACTGATCATTCAGTGACCTACCTCCTATTTTACATAATGCATCTAGTAGTGTGGGGCTAGGCGAAATCGGAGGCAAGTCACTGCTCAGTACCATGCTACTAGCCCAAAGAAATTATATTTATAAATGTGGACTCTTGCCTGCACAACAATATTACCAGCACAAAATATTAATATGCTGAATTGTGGCCTTGTTTAAGGATCACTCTATTGGCACAAATAATTTGTATTTTCAAATGTGGTTTCCTGCCTGAACAAAAATATTACCAGCACAAAATATTTTTATGTAGAAATGTGGCCTTGATTCAGGACCACACAATTAAAACAAAGAATTTATATTTTCAAATGTGGACTCCTGCCTGGCCAAAAATATTACCAGCACAATAAATCTATATGTAGAAATGTGGCCTTGTTTCAGGAACATGCTATCAGTACTAAAAATTTAGATTTTCAAATGAGTCAATGATAGCTGTGGTGGCTGCGGTCCGGAGGCACAGTGAGGAGTCAATGCAGATAGTAGTGCGAGCATGCAGGGTGCCCCGGCCGGAGGCAGACCTGTCGGTAAGCAAGTGGATGTAGGGAAATGGCAGCGGTGTGTGACATCACAAGTTTGCAGAGGGATGGAAGCATGGCTGTTCCATCCTATCCCTAAGGCATTTTGGAGATGTTCTAATCTCCTTCATCAGAGGGTGCTGTGCTGCCTTTATCCCCTACATATATATATATACTAGATGAAGGCCCGATGCTATAGCATCGGGAGGGTGGTAATGTCACGATGGGGGAAGTCTGCAGGAACCCCGAATCCACCGGGGATAGCTGTTTCAGGACTCATTCCAGATTACTTTGGGAGTCTTCTGCTTCCACGCCACGGACTGGAGGCGAGTTGCCGTTTCCCGTCATTACATGTACCGGTTAGATGTGACTCCTCCGCAGCCGCCTGTGTATCTGCCCTTCTCCCAGGGCTTCTTCTTCCCTCTCCTCTTTCGTGGGCAGATCGTTCTCATTTTGCTATCAGCCACACCAGGAGGCGGATCCCCCTCGCTGACGGACAAGTCTATTGATATGGTCGTCATTGCAACGGGCGGGCATGGCTCTTCATGCCATTCTCTAGCCTGGCCCATATTGGGAGGTTGCTTATCTTCCTTGGACATATACACGGCACCTCCTCTTTCTGGGGGCGCGTGACTACTCAGTCTCAAACACAGTCTCTGGGTGCATGAGACCCGGTGTAAGGGGTCGGTACATCCTGTTCATGACTCCAAAATTGACGCGCCCCCTGGGACCGTGGGGTACTCGGAAGCCGGGCCGGTGGGTTCTTTTTGGGGTAGTCACGGTGGCAGTGACCCGGTCCATGGCCCAGGGCAGTCAATAAATAAAGAAAAGAGGGGAAATAAAGTTTTTGGAGATAAAGTTTTTATGACGCCACCCGTAGTATGCGGCTATAGGTGGCCGTCGCTGCTGTTCAGATCCGCTGGGGCCATTGGTGACATAGAAGAGATGGTTCAGCTCTCCACGGGTAGAGCTAGGCCTCAGGGCAGTTAAATAGATGATTCTAGATGTTGGTGTTGTAGTGCAAGGCAGGTGACACAGCAATTAAGTCAAGGACACAGCGGGGTGCAGTCATAAGGTGTTTACTCACAGTTTAAACGGTGTTCCAGATTGGAATGGCAAGCCAGGGTATAACAGCCTACCATGTCCTGTGTCCTCCGGGGAAATAATCCAGCCAACTCTCAGATAACTTGGGTGCACTTGATCGGGACCCCCTTTTTGTGTACCTTGCTGGGTCATCTCTCTGAGCTGGCTCTTGCCCTCCTGCCCTGCGCCTCACACACAGTGTCCCGAGCCAGTGGCCCCAGGCCTTGTCAGGCGACGTCCTCTCTGTCCCCTGGGTCCTATATGGCCACCTTTTCAGTGAATGTGTGTGGTGTTTGACTGCGGCACTTAAAGATACCCCAATCTCTGGTTTGCTAGCTGAGTCTTGCAGTCCTCAACTAGTCTGGGGCCGGTCCCCCTACTGCGACATGATCCCTACATGGTTGTCGTGAATTTGGGCACACAGGTGGACTCCGCACTTCCTGTGCCCCTAAGATCCTTTCTCTCTCTCTCTGGAGCCCTTCTCACTGCTCTGGTCTTCTCTCTTCATTCCCTGTAACAGACTCCTGTCACCAACTGTTCTGACTAACTAACTCTTCGACGGTCCTCATTCACTGAGCTCTTGCTCCTAGGACCACCACCAACCTTCACCCTTCCCCCTTCTAGATTTTTCTGCCTTTCTTTTTATACTCTCTGTCATGTGACCCACATCACCAACTGTCAGTCTACGTGGTCCCCTCTGCCTTTAGTCCTTCCTTCAGTGCTCCCCTAAACTACTTCCTCCACCCACCTCCTCTACCTAGTTCCATCCTCCAACTAGGGACCGGGTCTGTGCTCTCCCTCAGGAGCAACCTTGCCCTTCCTTAATGGAGTGATGTAGTGTTGGATGTGAGTGTTTGGGTCCTGGGTAGTGATCCCCCCTTACCTGAGAGTGAGGTACCACATCTCTGGCTGAGATGCAGTACCTCTGTGGCAACTGGACAAGCAGGGGTGCCACATATACAGTGTGTGTGGTGCGTACGGCGTATACAGTGTGTGTATGTGGTGTGTGAGAGAAAATAATCCATCATGTTTGTCTGCGGTATCCATTTTGTTTTCACTCTTATGTAATGGTCATCAGGTAACACTGTTGGGCAGTGAAGTTTCACATTACTGTTCATTCCCCTAAGGTGGCTATTAGTTCATTGGTCAGAGGGAACTATTCCTTTGTCTATGACCCTATTTAAAGGTGCCATATGTGTTAATAAAGCAGAAGTCTTTTCTAGGACACCATAAAAGGCTGTGCTGTATTGATTTCCTCGAGATCTCGAAAATATAATTTTAATATTTGGAGTTCGGAAGGCATAGAAGAGAGCGTATTTCGCCAAAACCCGGGACTAGACGCGCATTATTCCATCCGGATCTATAGTGAGGAGGACACTCCTGGAAAAATGAATTCAACATCTGCAGCATAAGGTAAGAAGCTTATTCTTACAATTTTATTTCACTTTTACTGCGAGCTGGTCACCTCAAATCCAGGTGAGTTATTTTTGCAATTAATAGTCTAGTCCAAGAACAGGGAAGAGATACCTATGCCTTTTTGAACAGTGAACATGTGATCTGATCAGTGTTTGACTGTGAAATTGTGGCACTTATGCTTGGAGGATTGTTGGTGTTGCTGTATCTTGTATGACTGCGGAGAGTGATCAACTCAGCAAGAGGGGTATCTTATAGACTATTCACTGGGTGTATTGTAGTATCAGTGGCTAGGTGCCTGACTACAGAATTGGACCATTGACTATGTGCCTACTGTTGATATTATGCTAGCACTAATTTTATAGCAAGTATGGGAAACTTGTCGAGTAAATGAAACAAAGATACAATTGGAAAAACAGCAAAAAGAATAGTCAGAGAACGTGAAGGAAAAGATGCTGTCAGAGATTGTACAAGAATGTTGAAAAAGGCTGGAATGCCCTCTGAGGGAAGTCTGGATGTGATTAAGTGGAGACTGTTAATGAAAGAGCATCGTGGTTGGTTGTTGGACAATGGGCTGACAGAAAAAGCTGAACAGTGGAAGAAATTGGCTGAAGAGGTAATAAGTGGAGGTTGTAAAGAAACCACAATGGGAAATAGAATTTTGTATGAATGTTTTCATAATGGACTGGACGAACATAATGAGACAGAATCATCAGTACTTCCTCCTTATAACGGACCAGGACGGTGGACATGTACAGTATGTAGGGTACAGAATTTGGGATGGAAAAATAACTGTTCAAATTGCAAGATAACTAAATCTAAGTTCAGTTCTCCAAATGCTCCTATTCTACCAGTTATGACAAAGTTGCACGTGGTAGCTGATAATACACCTTCTCCCCCAAAGCTAATTACATGGTATGGGAAGGGGGAAGATAGCAATGAGAGGGGGGGGCTGATAGAGGATACTCTCACATACCAATGACCAGTACTCCTCGCACACGAGGCATGGCCCCCTTCACGAGGTGACTATAAAGGAATACATGCCTTGGAGCCACAATGAGCAATTAGCTATGATGAAACAACTTCCTGACCCTGACAAGAAGCCTGTTCCTTCATATAGACAAATTCAACAGATACAGGTTACATACAACTGTACATGACAGGATTTAGAATCATTAGTAGATGCAAAAGGAGGAGATGTGACTGCACATATTATAAAGCAAGAGACAGGACCGTCAAAAGACTATCT
Source organism: Phyllobates terribilis (assembly GCF_046119375.1). Lineage (NCBI taxonomy): Eukaryota > Metazoa > Chordata > Amphibia > Anura > Dendrobatidae > Phyllobates > Phyllobates terribilis. The sequence continues at coordinate 1,204,797,067 of NW_027362761.1, read as the reverse complement.
GATTGACAGACATGGAACAGAATATTTACAGAGTCAGGGGAAAAATATTGTAAGATGTTACAGTGTTGGGCATTGACAAAACAGAGAGAACAATCTATATCTTTAAATGACATAACTCAGAAAAAGATGAAGTTGTAGAAAAATATTTTGCCCATTTACAGATGACTTGGACAGATATGGGAGATTTTCCAGGGGCACTCTTAATATATGTATATTAGGAAATGCTTTTGTGGATGGGTTAAAGAAACCAATTAGAGAGGGACTTGTAAAAGCGCGCCCAGAGTGGAGAGGAAAGGACCCAAAGGATTTGTTACAAGTAGCCAAAGGGGTGGAGCAAGAGTTGATTCAAACTCGCAGAACAAAAGGCGTTATGTCTTACCAGGAAGGGGGGAGGAAGGGAGGATATGGAAGGAGGTGTCGCTCTATTGTCTTTTACAACTGTGGACAGCAGGGTCACATACAAAGAAACTGCAGAGCACCCCACGAGCAGCAGCCTCCTCCCACTCAGCAGATTGCTGTGAATGATTCATCTTCACTCTAGGACTTCGGCAACCCAGTAGCTAGCATGCACCCTATTTTAGTTCCAAGTTCTGCAGGTCCTACCCCAATTTTTAAATTAACTCTGCCTGGAGATAGAACATTAGAATTCTTAATAGACACTGGGGCAGCCAAGTCATTCATGCAAGCAAAAAATATTTTTCCGTGGGAAATCAAAGATGATTTTATTGAATGTATTGGGGTGGATGGTGATCCAAGAAATACACCACTTACCACAGCACTAACAAATCTGTTGGGAGCAGATGTCCTTCGTGCCCTGCAAGCAAACATTCAATACAACGGAGATGGGACGGTATCATTAACCTCTAATCTTACGGAAGAGCAACCCTGTGCAATTGGAGCATTTTTGTACCTTCACCAGTCTACATCTGAGGACAAAAATCATTTGCCAGATGATTTTCTAGCTCAGGTCCCTGAAACATTGTGGGCAACTGGGAAGACTGATGTCGGCCGACTACCAGTCCCACCAGTGGAGGTAAAGTTAAAACCAGATGCTCCACTGCCATGTGTTAAACAGTACCCCCTCAGCACTGCACAAGATGCAGCCATTGGAGTATCAATTCAAGAATTACTCAAGTCAGGGACAATCATTCCTACCACCTCGACAATACACCCCTGTACCCAATAAAGAAAAAAGTTGAAAAAGGATAACCAGCAAACTACCGTATGGTTCATGATTTGAGGGCTGTAAATGAGGTCACTGATCTTATAACACCCATAATGCCAAATCACACTTTATTGGCTCAGATCCCACACAATTTCACATATTTCACGGTGATTGACATAGCAAATGCATTTTTTTCTGTTCCTCTGGACCCAGACTGCCAGCATTTGTTTGCTTTCAGTCATGGTCATCGACAGTATACATGGACGGTGCTACCTCAAGGTGCACAAAATTCACCGACTATGTATATTGTTGCAATGTCCTCAGTTTTGCAAAAATGGACTCCTCCTTATCTGGAAGTTGTGTTGCATTAGTATGTGGACGATTTATTGCTTTGCTGTCCTAACCAAATGTCATGTAATGAGTCATCTATCTCGCTTTTGTGTTTCCTAGCAGAAAATGGATATAAGGCCTCTAAAAACAAATTACAATTTTGTCAGCAGAAAGTAGTGTTTTTAGGTCATTGCCTGGCTCAATGTACTAAACATCTAACAGAGGAAAGGAAAGTTGCAATACAACAGCTTACATTGCTGCAAAACCTCACATGACTTAGAACTTTCCTGGGTCTGGTGTCATATTGCAGGCCATGGATATGATCAGCATCCCAGCTCATGCAACCCTTGTATGATTGTCTGTCTACACAACCCTTCCATCTGACCCCAGAAGGAGAACAAAATTTTTACTCTCTAAAACTCTTGATTACCTCTGCACCAGCTTTTGGTCTACCCAACTATACTAACCCATTTTCTTTGTTCTGCACTGAGATGACAGGCCATGCCACTTCAGTACTGACCCAAAAGCATGGACAACAACAAAGACCAGTCGCCTACTACTCAGCTAGGCTGGATCCTGTTGCCAGGGGGGCACCCTCTTGTGTTAGAGCCATTTCTGTGGTTCAAGCAATGCTTGAAAAGGCCACAGAAATAGTTCTTGATTACATGGTCACACTTTACACTCAACATGACATTCATGGTGTCCTTAGTCAAGTACAACCTAGACACATTTCAATGGCCCGACAACTTCGACTTCAATGTGCCATTCTCATGCCCTCAAATGTAGAACTCAAGCGATGCACAGTTTTGAATCCAGCTACGCTTCTGCCAGTGGATTCAAAAGGGGGAAAGTTGGGGAAAATGATTGGAAAGTTGGGGAAAATTATTGGAAAGTTGGGGAAAATGATCTATTTTAACATCCTTTGACAGAAAGGAAATAGCCGACATACATACACCCCATGATTGCGTAGCTCTGATGCAACAAGAGACGGCAGGGTTTGAACATGTCTCAGATGAACCCATTGCTAATGCAGATTTTGAGTTTTTTGTAGATGGATCCAGATATCAAAATGCTGTTTGGTTCTACACTGGATATGTGGTCACATAACATGAGGTAATAAAAGCTTAACCACTCCCTCCTCACCTATCGGCACAGGAGGCAGAGCTGAGGGCACTCACTGAGGTGTGTAGAGCTGCTGAGGGTAAGACTGCCAATGTGTATGTAGATAGCAGGTATGCATTCTTTTGGAATTTGTCATGATTATGGTCCAATATGAAAAGACAGGTCTTTCCTAACATCAAATGGGAAACCTATAAAGAATGCAGAGAGCGTGCGAGCTCTGATGGAGGCTCTTTTGTTACCAACTGTAACGGGTCTGGGAGGTGGAACCTCTGAGCAACTATACAAAGGGGCAGTCCTTGTATGGAAGTGGGTGGCTCCCAGGGAAGGCGGGCAGGCAGTCACGGCTAGTGACGGGGACAGTCTCTGGGTAAGAGGGCAGGAGGTCACGGCAAGTGACGGGGACAGTCTCTTGACAGGCGGGTGGTCACGGCAAGTGACGGCTAAACCTCCAGGTAGGCTAGCAGGCAGGTAGCAGGTGGACACACCCAGGTGAGCGGGCAAGAGTATCTGGACAGGCAGGTGGTCACAGCTAGTGACGGCTGAGCCTCCAGGTGGGCTAGCAGGCAGGTAGCAGGTGGACGCTCCCAGGTGAGCGGGCAAGAGTCTCTGGACGGGTAGGTGGTCACAGCACGTGACGGCAGAGCCTCAAGGTAGGCTAGCAGGCAGGTAGCAGGTGGACGCTCCCAGGTGAGCGGGCAAGAGTCTCTGGATGGGCAGGAGGTCACAGCACGTGACTGCAGAGCCTCCAGGTAGGCTAGCAGGCAGGTAGCAGGTGAGCGCTCCCAGGTGAGCGGGTAAGAGTCTCTGGACAGACAGGTGATCACAGCACTTGACGGCAGAGCCTCCAGGTAGGCTAGCAGGCAGGTAGCCGGTGAGCGCTCCCAGGTGAGCGGGCAGTCAGATCCATAGACAGACTGGCAGGGCTGGTAGGCAGACTGTCGGACCGCAGTAATGTCAGCAGATAGACATGTATCAGGCAGGTATCAAGCAGGAAACTGGCAGGTAACTGGCAGGTATCTGGTAACAGGACCTGAGGGCTGAAGCAGAGTGATAGGCTATGCAACAACATTGCTCGGGCACCTCCATTTTGGAGGAGGTGCCTTATATATGGAGAGGTCCTCCGGCCATTGGCTGGGGACTCCTTAGGACGGCGCGCGCGGCCCCCTTAAGAGAGGGGGAGCGCGCGCGCGCCCTAAGCACAGTGGCCGGGAAGGAGCGCACGCTGCCAGCAGAGTGGGAGGAAGACGCCGGGCACGGAGCGGAGAGGTGAGGGGAACGGCGTCCCTGCCTAGCAGGAGGCAGGGACGCCGACGCTACACCAACTAAGCTTGGCATGGTGAAGATAAAAGCTCACACTCGAGCTGACACCAATGAAGCCAGAGGAAATGCATATGCGGATGCCGCCACCAAGGAAGTAGCAAAGAGGCCGAGAGTTGAGAGTCTAGCAGCGGTACAGACCGTCACCTCAGTGGCACCTGTCACTCCTGATATTCAGAATCAGGCGGTTCAACAGGAAAATAAGGAGTGGGAGACGCAGGGAGCCCAGCTAACAGAGGAAGGTTTGTGGAAAAAGGGCAGTAAGGTCTGCCTGCCGCGAGCTCTTTACTCAGTGATTGCCCAGTTAACCCATGGACTAACGCATTTGTCAAAAAGAGCTATGTGTGCTTTAGTAGACAAGGTATGGGTGGCGCCAAGGTTCAGTACCCAGGAAGCCAGGCACACACAGTCTTGTATAACATGTGCCCGACACAATATAGGGAAAACTGTAAAGACCCTGCAGAAACACACCCCTCGTCCGCTCTACCCGTTCCAGAGATTGCAGATTGACTATATACAACTACCACGAGTAGGGGTATATGAGTTCTTGCTTGTTTGTATTGATCTCTTTTCAGGTTGGCCTGAGGCATATCCGGTGCAGAAAGCTACAGCAAAGGTTACTGCTCTAAAAGTCATGAAGGAGGTGGTATGTAGATATGGGGTTCCAGAAGTGATTGAAAGTGAAAGAGGTACACATTTCACTGGAGAGATCATGAGAGAGATCTTAAAGTCTTTGGGAATTGAGTAGGGTTTACACACACCTTACCATCTACAGAGTAGTGGGAAGGTAGAAAGACTGAATGGGAAATTAAAGTTAAAGATTCAGAAAGCAAAAGAGGAAACCGGCAAACCATGGACCGAATGCTTGCCTCTAGCTCTTTTCTCAATAAGGTACACTCCAGGCAGAAGAACAGGTCTCTCTCCATATGAGATACTTTTTGGTTCAGTACCTAGAACAGGGTTATATTTCCCACAGTCACTTCAGATGCAGAATGACAGCCTGATTAGCTATGTGCAAGCCTTGCATAATTGCCTAAACAGTGTGCATAAACAGGTGTATTCTTCCATTCCAGACACTGAATCAGTGTCAGGAACACATGATCTCAAGCCAGGAGACTGGGTGGTCCTAAAAAGACACATCAGAAAAAGCCTTGATCCAAGATTTGATGGGTCACTCAAAGTTCTTCTGACCACAGCAACTTTGGCGAAGCTTGAGGGAAAATCCACTTGGATACACGCCAGCCACTTTAAACTAGTCATTCCAGCAGCAGAATGATGACCTTTTTACCAGTTCTAATGGGGATAGTGGTGGCATTGCCTCTAGCAAAGACATTTAATGAGGATATGAATGAAGACTGGGATAATAAATTCATTAGTAGTGTTGAGCGATACCTTCCGATATCGGGAAATATCGGATCGGATTGGATCGGACCGATACCGAAAAAGTATCGGATATCGCCGATTCCGATACCGGAAACCAATGCAAGTCAATGGGACAGAAATATCGGAATGAAAATAAACCCTTTCTTTCCTTGTACGTTAATTGTACATGAAGGAAAACAACTAAGAATAATGTAGAATGTATTGGGGGAGGTGGGGGAGGTGGGGGAGACAATAAAGGCATAGAGGTTTAGCCCAATCAAATGGAATAGCAGGAATTAATATTTTTTTAAAGATGTTCTGAGTTACGGAAATATTGACTATGTTAAGTATTTTTATATTTTGTCAGATATTTATGTTTCACTACTTACATGCTCTTCACCTTTTTACTTCTCACATACATTCTCCTTCATCATCCTCAGCATCAGCATCTTTTTCAACAACTTCTTCTTCACCTTCTTCATCTTCTTCTTCTTCACCTTCTTCGTATTATTCTTTTTTTTTACATTCTTCATATTCTTCTTATTCAACTATTATTCTTCTTCATATTCTACTTCTTCATCTTCTTCATATTCTTCTTCTTCATCATATTCTTATTTGTGACAGGCATTCCTGTAGTTGCTATCTATAAAAGTTTGAACATTACACCTTTCTTTCTGCCCGTCACAAAAGATTTACAACAGGATTTATCCGCGTTCAGTTTGGCCTGCAGCAGCAGGTCTTTTCCAGGGGCACCACCAGGAGGAACGGACTCACCCCCATAAACTGCTTAGTCATCTTCTGTGTATAATTTAGATAATAATCTTTTGCTCTGATTTTTAGTCTTATGCTTAATGTTCTTCCGCTTTTTGTTCTGCAGCTTCTTGTACTTCTGCTTCTTGGTTTTCTGTCTCTTGTTCTTCTGTATCTTGGTGGTTGTCTTCTCTTCTTTGTCCTCTTGGTCAACTTCTTCAGGGTCATCTTCTTGGTCTTCTTCGGGGTGGTCTTCAGGGTCGTCGTCTTCGGGGTCCTCGTCTTCGGGGTCCTCGTCTTCTTCGGGGTGGTCTTCAGGGTCCTTGTCTTCAGGGTCCTCGTCAGGGAGATCCAGAGTGATTACCAAGAACCATTTCAAAAAGCTTGAACTTGGAAATGTAGCAGAAGGTACAAGAAAGCTGAGGAACTATCGAGGACCAGCTGACGGTACTGGAACAAGGATGGGTAGCAGAAGGTACAAGAGCCAATGGAAATACCGAAGACAAGCTGACGGTACTGGAACTCGGTTACTAAGCAGGAGGTACCTGTGCCAGAAAGCACTACCAAGGATCAGCAGATGTTGGTGGAACATGGATACCGAGAAGGAGGCACCTAATCCAAAGGCACTGCCGAGAACCAGCTGACGGTACTGGAACTCGGATGGGTAGTAGAAGGTACAAGAGCAAATGGAACTACCGAGGACCAGCTGACGGTACTGGAACCCGGATGGGTAGCAGAAGGTACAAGAGCCAATGGAACTACCGAAGACCAGCTGACGGTACTGGAACTCGATTACTAAGCAGGAGGTTCCTGTGCCAGAAAGCACTACCAAGGACCAGCAGACGTTGGTGGAACTTGGATACCGAGAAGGAGGCACCTAATCCAAAGGCACTGCCGAGAACCAGCTGACGGTACTGGAACCCGGATGGGTAGCAGAAGGTACCCATGTAAAAAAAAGTTTCAAGGCCGCGAGCCAGCCACAGTTACCAAAACCCACAGTCCTAAACGGGGTGCTTGTCCTATTGGCACTATGGAACTAGCCTTCATTGCCAGATCACGCAGCCCACATAGGAGTTACCTAAACTGCAGGCACCATAGAGTCGGCTAACCCGACCGCAACACGACAGGACAACGCATTGGATGCAAAGTGACGTTGACACTATCTGGAAACAGCTGGCGTGCTGGAACCAGGCTGGGCAGGAGGGAGTACTCGTGCCAAAGACACTGCTGGGAAACAGCTGGCCGTGCTGGAACCCAGGGTGAATACTAAAAACAGAGTGGAGCCAGAGGCGTAATTGGAGCAACTTTAAAATCTGTAGTAGTGTGAATGTGGACAAAGCAGAAGAATTTGCCGGACACACAGCTGGGGAACAGCTGATGTTACTGAACCCCAATAACACTGGAGCAAGCGTTGACTGTGCAGACTGCACTTATGAGCAGCAACTAGCGGTATTGGAGCCCAGGGTAAATACTAAAAACAGAGGAGCCAGAGGTGTAATTGGAGCAAGTTTTAAATCAGTAGTACAGTGGATGTGGACAAAGCAGGAGAATTTGCCGGACACACAGCTGGGGAACAGCTGATGTTACAGCACCCCAATAACACTGGAGCAAGCGTTGACTGTGCAGACGGCACTTCTGAGCAGCAACTAGCGGTATTGGAGCCCAGGGTAAATACTAAAAGCAGAGGAGCCAGAGGTGTAATTGGAGCAAGTTTTAAATCAGTAGTACAGTGGATGTGGACAAAGCAGGAGAATTTGCCGGACACACAGCTGGGGAACAGCTGACGTTACAGCACCCCAATAACACTGGAGCAAGAGTTGACTGTGCAGACGGCACTTCTGAGCAGCAACTAGCGGTATTGGAGCCGAGGGTAAATACTAAAAACAGAAGAACCAGAGGTGTAATTGGAGCAAGTTTTAAATCAGTAGTAAAGTGGATGTGGACAAAGCAGGAGAATTTGCCGGACACACAGCTGGGGAACAGCTGACGTTACTGAACCCCAATAACACTGGAGCAAGCGTTGACTGTGCAGATGGCACTTCTGAGCAGCAACTAGTGGTATTGGAGACCAGGGATAATACTGAAAACAGAGGAGCCAGAGGTGTAATTGGAGCAACTTTAAAATCTGTAGTAGTGAGAATGTGGACAGAGCAGGGGAAATAGCCGTCCGCACAGCAGGGGAACAGCTGACGTTACTGAACCCCAATAACACGGCAGCAAGTGTTGACTGTGCAGATGGCACTTCCGAGCGCCAACTGGCGGTGTTGGAGCTCAGGGACAATACTGAAAACAGAGGAGCCGGAGGTGTAATTGGAGCAACTTTAAAATCTGTAGTAGTGAGAATGTGGACGGAGCAGGAGAAATTGCCGTCCGCACAGCAGAGGAACAGCTGACGTTACTGAACCCCAATAACACGGCAGCAAGTGTTGACTGTGCAGACGGCACTTACGAGTGCCAACTGGCGGTGTTGGAGCTCAGGGATAATACTGAAAACAGAGGAGCCAGAGGTGTAATTGGAGCAACTTTAACCCCTTAAGCCCCGCGGGTGGTTTGCACGTTAATGACCGGGCCAATTTTTACAATTCTGACCACTGTCACTTTATGAGGTAATTACTCTCGAACGCTTCAACGGATCCCCCTGATTCTGAGATTGTTTTTTCGTGACATATTGTACTTCATGATTGTGGAAAAATTTCTTCGATATCACTTGCGTTTATTTGTGAAAAAAACGGAAATTTGGCGAAAATTTTGAAAATTTTGCAATTTTCAAAATTTGAATTTTTAAGCCCTGAAATCAGAGCGATATGTCACACAAAAGAGTTAATAAATAACATTTCCCACATGTCTACTTTACATCAGCACAATTTTGGAACCAAAATTTTTTTTTGTTAGGGAGCTATAAGGGTTAAAAGTTGACCAGCGATTTCTCATTTTTCCAACAAAATTTACAAAACCATTTTTTTAGGGACCACATCACATTTGAAGTCACTTTGAGAGGTCTTTATGACAGAAAATACCCAAAAGTGACACCATTCTAAAAACTGCACCCCTCAAGGTGCTCAAAACCACATTCAAGAACTTTATTAACCCTTCAGGTGCTTCACAGGAATTTTTTGAATGTGGAAGAAAAAAATGAACATTTAACTTTTTTCACAAAAATGTTAATTTAGACCCAATTTTTTTTATTTTCACAGGGGTAACAAGAAAAAATGGACCCCAAAATTTGTTGTGCAATTTCCCCTGGGCACGCAGATACCCAATATTTGGGGAAAAAATACTGTTTGGGCGCACGGCAGGGCTCGGAAGGGAAGGAGCACTATTTGACTTTTTGATTGTAAAATTTGCTTGAATAATTAGCGGACGCCATGTTGTGTTTGGAGAGCCCATGTGTGCCCAAACTTTGGAGCTCCCCCACAAGTGACCCCATTTTGGAAACTAGACCCCCCAAGGCACCTTTCTAGATGCATAGTGAGCACTTGGAACCCCCAGGTGCTTCACAAATTGATTCGTAACAATGAAAAAGTGAAAAAAAAAAACACTTTTTCATTTTTATGAATCAATTTGTGAAGCACCTGAGTGTTCCAAGTGCTCACAATGCATCTAGATAGGTGCCTTGGGGGGTCTAGTTTCCAAAATGGGGTAACTTGTGGGGGAGCTCCAATGTTTGGGCACACAGCGGCTCTCCAAACGCAACATGGTGTCGCTAACAATTTGAGCCGATTTTCCGTTAAATTTGTTAGAGGACACCATGTTGCATTTAGAGAGTCCCTGTGTGCCCAAACATTGGAGATCCCCCACAAGTGACCCCATTTTGGAAACTAGACCCCCCAAGGCACCTTTCTAGATGCATAGTGAGCACTTGGAACCCCCAGGTGCTTCACAAATTGATTCGTAATAATGAAAAAGTGAAAAAAAAAACACTTTTTCATTTTTACGAATCAATTTGTGAAGCACCTAGGGGTTCCAAGTGCTCACTATGCATCTAGATAGGTGCCTTGGGGGGTCTAGTTTCCAAAATGGGGTCACTTGTGGGGGAGCTCCAATGTTTGGGCACACAGGGACTCTCTAAATGCAACATGGTATCCGCTAACAAATTGAATGGAAAATCGGCTCAAATTGTTAGCGGACGCACATTGAGTTTGGAGAGCCCCTCTGTGCCCAAACTTTGGAGCTCCCCCACAAGTGACCCCATTTTGGAAACTAGACCCCCCAAGGCACCTTTCTAGATGCATAGTGAGCACTTGGAACCCCCAGGTGCTTCACAAATTGATTCGTAATAATGAAAAAGTGAAAAAAAAAACACTTTTTCATTTTTACGAATTAATTTGTGAAGCACCTAGGGGTTCCAAGTGCTCACTATGCATCTAGATAGGTGCCTTGGGGGGTCTAGTTTCAAAAATGGGGTCACTTGTGGAGGAGCTCCAATGTTTGGGCACACAGGGACTCTCCAAATGCAACATGATATCCGCTAACAATTTGAGCCGACAATTTGTTAGCGGATATCATGTTGCATTTGGAGAGTCCCTGTGTGCCCAAACATTGGAGCTCCCCCACAAGTGACCCCATTTTGGAAACTAGACCCCCCAAGGCACCTATCTAGATTCATAGTGAGCACTTGGAACCCCAGGTGCTTCACAAATTGATTCATAAAAATGAAAAAGTGTTTTTTTTTTCACTTTTTCATTTTTACGAATCAATTTGTGAAGCACCTGGGGGTTCCAAGTGCTCACTATGCATCTAGAAAGGTGCCTTGGGGGGTATAGTTTCCAAAATGGGGTCACTTGTGGGGGAGCTCCAAAGTTTGGGCACAGAGGGGCTCTCCAAACGCAATGTGGTGTCCGCTAACAATTTGAGCCGATTTTCCATTCAATTTGTTAGCGGATACCATGTTGCATTTAGAGAGTCCCTGTGTGCCCAAACATTGGAGCTCCCCCACAAGTGACCCCATTTTGGAAACTAGACCCCCCAAGGCACCTATCTAGATTCATAGTGAGCACTTGGAACCCCCAGGTGCTTCACAAATTGATTCATAAAAATGAAAAAGTGTTTTATTTTCACTTTTTCATTTTTACGAATCAATTTGTGAAGCACCTGGGGGTTCTAAGTGCTCACTATGCATCTAGATAGGTGCCTTGGGGGGTCTAGTTTCCAAAATGGGGTCAGTTGTGGGGGAGCTCCAATGTTTGGACACACAGGGGCTCTCCAAACGCAACATGGCGTCCGCTAACAATTTGAGCCGATTTTCCATTCAATTTGTTAGCGGACACCATGTCGCGTTTGGAGAGCCCGTGATGTGCCTAAACAGTGGAGCTCCACCACAAGTGTCCCCATTTTGGAAACTATACCTGTTATGTTCTGCTACCAGAGCTAAGGAAAGAGAGGAGATCTGTCCCTATTATAAGACTCAGCTGAATCCCTACGATGTAACAGGGAACGTGATCCTGCGATCAGACCTGCTAAAGTCCTAAGCTAGTCTGTACGAAGACCTATAGATGTGGGGGAGGAATCCCTACAAGTACTAAGGACTGGGAGGAATATGGGACACCTCCTAACAGAAATAGTAGCAGACAGACGAACAAACAAAATATAAAGAACAAAGAGGTCCGTAGACCAAGCAAACTAACAGAGCAAGACACAGAGCACAGGCTAGCTAGAAAGTAGATATACAATGAAGTCCAGCAAAGCCAGAAGGGCGGAGCAGGATTAAATAGGCCAACAAGGTCATGTGACCAGCAAAGGAAAAAAAACCTAACAGCAAGGTTCTAACAGTACCCCCCCTTCTAAGAGGATCCTCCGGATCCCCTAGGACCAGGCTTATCAGGAAATCTCCTGTGAAACGCTCTGATAAGTCTGGACGCGGAAACATCATCTGACCTCACCCAAGAGTTATCCTCGGGTCCGAAACCTTTCCAGGCCACAAGATACTGCAAACTACCTCTATACAGTCTAGAGTCAAGGATGCGAGAAATTTCATATTCCCCGTCCTCCACCACCGGAGGAACAGAGGCAGAGGCGTCACCATCCGACACAACAGCTTTTTTTAACAGAGAGACATGAAAGACCGGATTAATTCTCCAGGAGGTAGGAACCTCCAACCTAACAGCAGATTGGTTGACAACCTGAAGCACCTTAAAGGGCCCTACAAACTTGGGACCCAATTTCTTAGAAGGAATCCTCAACCGCAGATTCCTAGAGGACAACCAAACCATGTCACCAACAGCGAACAAAACCTCCTGTCGTTTCCTATCAAAGTAGTCTTTAGATTTTCTGTTGGCCTCCTGAAGATTACCACGCACATCCGTCCAAACTCTTTCCAAATCACCGGAAAAATTCTCCTCCTCAGACACGGCAGATCCCAACTTGGAGAACGACCCAAACGACGGATGTCTCCCAGAACAACAAAAAAAAGGCGAACAACCAGCAGAAGAAGATGTATGATTGTTCAGAGCAAATTCGGCAAGTGGCAGAAACTCAGACCACCCCTCTTGATTGTCTGCCACAAAACAACGCAAGAACTGCTCAACATCCTGGTTTTTCCTTTCTGTCTGGCCATTAGATTCAGGATGATATCCGGACGAAAACGACAAATGAATTCCCAACCTGTCACAAAAGGCACGCCAAAAACGAGCCACGAACTGAGGACCCCTATCAGAAACAATGTCAGTAGGAACGCCATGAAGTCTGACAATTTCCTTGACAAAGGCCTTAGCGAGAGTTTTAGCGCAGGGCAGTTTGATGAAGGGAACCAAGTGACACATCTTGCTAAAACGGTCCACGACCACCCAGATGACAGTAAAACCCTCAGAGGGGGGAAGGTCAGTTATAAAGTCCATAGCCAAATGTGTCCAAGGAGCACTGGGGACCTCCAAAGGACAAAGCAACCCCGCAGCAGGAGTATGTGAGGACTTAGATCTAGCACATACAGTACATTGGCGTACCCACTTAATGACTTCCTTCTGCCATCCAGGCCACCAAAAACTGCGACCCACCAGTCTCTTGGTCTCAGAGATTCCGGGATGACCTGCCAACCGAGATTCGTGACACTCAACAAACAAATCTCTCCTAAAGGTCCCAGGCACAAACAACCTCCCATGAGGAGTGTTAGATGGGGCATTCTCCTGAGCTTTAAGAATCTCATCTTCCAAAACGGAGTCTAAAGCAGCTATCACAACACCTTCTTGTAAAATGTTTTCCTCTTTCTCAGCACCGACTATGGGAGAAAAACTGCGAGACAAGGCATCCGCCTTAACATTCTTAGTACCAGGGATGTAAGTAACGGAGAAATTAAACCGCGAGAAAAACAGTGCCCACCTAGCCTGACGGGCATTCAGGCGCTTGGCAGCGTCAAGATATATCAGATTTTTATGATCCGTAAGAACCTGAACGGGAAATTCCGCACCTTCCAAGAAGTGGCGCCAGTGTTCAAATGCGAGTTTAATAGCCAGTAATTCCCGATTACCAATATCGTAATTCAATTCAGTCTCCGAAAATTTTTTTGAAAAAAAGGCACAGGGATGTAATCCATCCCCGTTATCCTGAGACAATACTGCGCCAACCCCCACAGAGGAAGCATCAACCTCAACCAAAAACGGCCTAGTAACATCAGGCTGCATAAGGATGGGAGCAGAGGTGAACCTCTCCTTGAGATACACAAAAGCTTCAATGGCCTCAGAAGACCACTGAACCGCATCAGCACCTTTCCTGGTGAGATCAGTCAGAGGTTTGACAATACTAGAAAAATTTTTTATGAATTTTCTATAGTAATTGGCGAAACCCAAAAACCTCTGTATCGATTTCAAACCAATAGGCCTAGGCCATTCCTGCACAGCCTGAACCTTAACCGGATCCATCTCAAAACCTTTGCTGGAGATAATGTAGCCCAAAAAACTAATTCTCTGTACAGCGAACTCACATTTCTCCAGCTTAGCAAAAAGCGAATTGTCCATTAATAACTGTAATACCTCACGCACGCTCCGAAATGAGACTCCAGATCTGGCGAATAAATCAAAATGTCATCCAAATACACAACCACATTTTTACCGATCAAAGGTCTAAGGATGTCATTAATCAGATTCTGAAAAAATGCAGGAGCATTAGTAAGACCAAAAGGCATAACCAGATTCTCAAAATGACCCACAGGAGTGTTAAAAGCAGTCTTCCATTCATCACCCTCCTTCATGCGCAACAGATTGTATGCCCCCTTAAGGTCAATTTTAGAGAACCACTTGGCCCCCAATAACTGGTTAAACAGATCAGGAATCAATGGCAGTGGGTAAGGATTGCGTACCGTAATTTTGTTAATCTCACGAAAATCCAGACAAGGACGTAAACCGCCGTCCTTTTTTTTTACAAAAAAAAATCCAACCGCCACAGGAGACTTAGAGGGCCTAATGTGACCGGCGGCCAAACTTGTCTGTATGTATTCCTCCAAAGCCTTCCTCTCAGGAATAGTAAGGTTAAATAAACGACTTTTAGGAAGAGTCGCTCCAGGGACAAATTCAATAGAACAATCATAGTCTCTATGGGGAGGCAAAACCTGCGAATCTTTCTCAGAAAAAACTCTCCAAAAATCCTGAATAGGAACAGGTAATTCTCCCCTATCCAAAGCTGCAATACGCCCGTTACAACACTTGTCATAACATTTATGGCTCCAGGATTTAATTTCACTGGTAGACCAATCCAGTACAGGATTGTGAAATTTTAACCAGGGCAAACCCAATATTACTGGAGAAGGCAAGTTATTCAACACTACCAAATCCAATTTCTCATGGTGAACACCATTAATAGTGAGAGGAAATTCACAGACCTTGAGAGTAATATTCTTCAAAGGGGAACCATCCACAGAAACCACAGCAATGGGGGATGATAAAGGTTTAGGTTTTAAATTGAGTTTTTCCACGAATCCCCCATCAATTACATTCAGTGTAGACCCGCAATCAACAAACACCCGAAATTCCATTAATTTTTCCTGAGCAATCGTGGAAGCAGCTAAAAATACACCCTTGGAATTTAAACAGGCAATACGGGCGTGACTGACCATTTTTTTTTCTTTCTTCATACGAAGCTCACAGCCTTTAATCAAATGACCAGATTTTCCGCAATAGAAACACAAGCCTTTCGAAAAACGACGGTCTTTTTCTTGAGAGCGAGGTGCCACCGATCCAATCTCCATCGGTTCACCACTGTTAGTACACACATTCTCATAACCAGAAACTGACATAGCAGAGGATTTGCTCTCATTAACCCTAGCACGCAGTCTTCTATCCACCCGTATAGCTAATTGCATAGCCTGTTGCAAATCCTCAGGTGTAGGATAAGCAATTAGCAGGTCTTTAACCCTTTCACTGAGCCCAGCAAGAAATAGACTTTTCAGAGCAGAATCGTTCCACCCTGTTTGAGTGGACCAACGACGAAAATGTGTACAATATTTTTCGACATTACCTGATCCTTGTTTTAAACGTCTCAACTCAGTCTCAGCTGATGCGACACGGTCAGGATCATCATATAATAGTCCTAAAGCAGAAAAAAAACTATCCACTGATCTGAAGCATGTATCACTAGGTTGCAAAGAAAAGGCCCACTCCTGAGGCTCTTTGCGCAAAAGTGACATTATGAACCCTACGCGCTGGGATTCATCCCCAGAGGACTTGGGTCTCAAACGAAAATACAATAAGCAAGCATTTTTAAATGAAAAAAATTCTCGATGTTCACCAAAAAATAAATCCGGCAAACATACCTTAGGCTCCAAGAAATGTGCTCCAGAACAGTTACTCACGTGCTGACGGAGCTCGGCCACTTCCAGAGAGAGTCCCTGCAGGTGTTTAGCCAAATCCTGAACCGACACCATGATGGAACAAAAAAAATCTTTCCTTAGAGAATTTGCTGGCTGGACTTACTGTTATGTTCTGCTACCAGAGCTAAGGAAAGAGAGGAGATCTGTCCCTATTATAAGACTCAGCTGAATCCCTACGATGTAACAGGGAACCTGATCCTGCGATCAGACCTGCTAAAGTCCTAAGCTAGTCTGTACGAAGACCTATAGATGTGGGGGAGGAATCCCTACAAGTACTAAGGACTGGGAGGAATATGGGAAACCTCCTAACAGAAATAGTAGCAGACAGACGAACAAACAAAATATAAAGAACAAAGAGGTCCGTAGACCAAGCAAACTAACAGAGCAAGACACAGAGCACAGGCTAGCTAGAAAGTAGATATACAATGAAGTCCAGCAAAGCCAGAAGGGCGGAGCAGGATTAAATAGGCCAACAAGGTCATGTGACCAGCAAAGGAAAAAAAAACTAACAGCAAGGTTCTAACAATACCCCTCAAAGATTTTATTAAGGTGTATAGTGAACATTTTGAACCCAGAGGTACGGCACATTATTTGTTTACGTTAGGTCATCATATTGAATAAGTTTTCATTATTCTTGAGCGCAAGTGCTCGCTACTTGAGTTTGCATCGGGTACTCAGGTATGCACCATGTACAGCGTGTGCTCGAGTGACATGCTCGAGTCCCTGCTCCGCATGTTTCACGGTTATTAGACACCCAAAAAAAAACATGCGGGGATCGCTCGTGCATGGCAGGCAATCCCCGTAAAGTTTTTTGGCCGCGAAGCATATGGGGCAGAGACTCGAGCATGTCACTCAAATACCCACGATACTAAATGCATACCAGAGCACCCGATGCAAACTCAAGTAGCGAGCACTTGCTCTCAACACTAGTCGCCATATCGTCATCTTTTTTTCTTACTTTTGAAAAAAATCCCAACCCCAGCCCTAACCCTAGCACAACCCTAGCCCCAGCACAACCCTAGCCCCAGCACAACCCTAGCCCCAGCACAACCCTAGCCCCAGCACAACCCTAGCCCCAAACCCAGCCCTAACCCTAGCCCAATCCTAACTCAAGAGTTTATTTTTGACGCCGTTCCTTGTGCGGTATAAGTGATTAGATGACTTTATTCTTCGGGTCGGTGTGATTACAGCAATGCCAGAATCATATGGGGTTTTTATGACTGACAGCTGTCACACACTAAAAGACGCATTTTTTGTAAAATCTAGTTTTTGCATCGCCATATTTTGAGAGCTATAATTTTTCCAGATTTTGGCAGACAGTCATGTGACGGCTCGTTTTTTGCGGGATGACTTGACGTTGTTATTGGTGCCATTTTCAGGCACGTGACATTTTTTGATCGCTTTCTATTCCGATTTTTGGGAGGCAGAATAAACAAAAAACAACAATTCAGGAATTGTTTTTTTTTTTTTTTTTTATTCTGTTCCGCGTGTGGTAAAATTGATGAGGCAGCTTTACTCTTCGGGTCAGTACGTTTACAGCGGTACCACATTTGTATCATTTTTCTATGTTTTGGCGCTTATACACAATAAAAGCTATTTTATAGAAAAAAATATTTTTTAGTATTGCTTTATTCTGAGAGCTATAACTTTTTTATTTTTCGGCTGATGGAGCTATATGGTGGCTTGTTTTTTGCAGGACGAGATGACGTTTTCAGCGGTATCATTTTTATTTATATGCATCTTTTTGATCGCGTGTTATTCCACTTTTTGTTTGTCGGTATGGTGATAAAGCATTGTTTTTTGCTTGGTTTTTTTTTTTTTTTTTTTACCGTGTTCACTGAAGGGGTTAACTAGTGGGACAGTTTTATAGGTCAGGTTGTTCCGGACGCGGCGATACCAAATATGTGTACTTTTATTGTTTTTTTTTTATTTTTTTTATAATAATATTTATTGATGGGTACATTATATTTTTATTTTTGGTGTATTATTTTTTTTATTTTTTTATAATATTTTTGCACATTTTTTTTTTTTTTTTTTTTCCACTTTCACACAGTTTATACACTTTATTACTTTGTCCCACTCTGGGACTTTCACTTTTTTTTTTCTGATCGCCTGCATGGCACAGGAATGGAGCACCATCCCTATGCCATGAAGGCTGTCAGAAGTGCACAGTGTGAAGATTGCTTGGAGATGCACTGCGCATGTCCAAGCAATCTTCCTGCTCTCTGGTGACCCGGATGTTGTCATGACGACATCGGGTCGTCATGGCAACACCCGGGAAGCCTTTGCAGACTGCGCTGGAAGCCGGAAGAGGAGGTGAGTATCGGCGATCACCTCCCCTTGCCCCCGCAATGCCGCGATCGACTTCGATCGACTTCGATCGCAGCATCGCGGGGGTTAATGTGCTGGGAGCGGTGCATGACCGCTCCCTGCACATAGTACCGGGTGTCAGCTGTGACAATCAGCTGACACCCGGCGGCGATCGCGCCCGCACAGCCTGTGTGCGCGCGCGATCGCCATGACGTACTAATACGGGTCTGGCTCTTAAGTCCCAGGGCACAGACGCGTATTAGTACGTCAGATGTTATTAAGGGGTTAAAATCTGTAGTAGTGAGAATGTGGACAGAGCAGGAGAAATTGACGTCCGCACAGAAGGGGAACAGCTGACGTTACTGAACCCCAATAACATGGCAGCAAGTGTTGACTATGCAGACGGAACTTCCGAGTGCCAACTGGTGGTGTTGGAGTTCAGGGATTACAGTTCAGGTGGTAGAAACACAACAGGAAACCTGGATACTGTTGCCAACCAATTATTTATTCTGGAAGAGGACTGGGAAATTCTTGAGAGATCCAGGCCTTGTTCATTTTGAGAAAAGTTAGCCGGTCAACGTTATCGGAGGATAGTCGCATGCGACGGTCTGTTATTACACCACCTGCGGCACTAAAGACGCGTTCCGATAATACACTAGCAGCAGGGCAAGCTAGCACCTCCAATGCATACTGACTAAGCTCTGGCCATGTATCCAGCTTACAGACTCAAAACTTGAAGGGAGAAGAGCCGTCTGGGAGTACACTAAGAGGGCAAGACATGTAGTCTGTCACCATCTGATGGAAACGTTGCCTCCTGCTGACTGGAGGCGTCTGTGATGGTGTAGACATTTGTGGCGGCGGGGACACAAAACTTTGCCACATTTCTGCCATACTGGTCTTGCCTTGTGCTGAGGCGCTGCTTCTGTTCCCTCTTTGTGCAGAGCTTCCTCCACTGCCTCAACGCACTGAGCTGCTTTGTAAAGCACTAGCAGCACTGCTCTCGGTTGGAATGGAGAGCATGATGGAATGCACCAGTGCGTCTTGGTACTCCCGCATTTTACGCTCCCGCTTCAACAGTGTTATGAGGCTTTGTAAGTTGTCCCGGTAGCGAGGATCTAGGAGGGTGGACACCCAATACACAGCCGTGTTGAGAATGTGGGCGATGCGGCGGTCGTTTTTCAGGCACTGCAGCATGAAATCAACCATGTGCTGCAGACTGCCAACTGGCCAAGAAACGCTGTCCCCTGCTTGAGGCGTGATCTCTGCCTGCTCTGCATCACCCCACCCTCGCTCTAGATACTGACTACTAGAGCATTGTGTACCTCCCTCCTCTGGACAGATGTCTTCCTCATCCATTGACTCCTCCTCATCCTCCTCACAAAGAGTCCCCTGCCTAGGCCTTTGTGAGGAACCACGTTGAGCAGACTGTAGAGTAGCAGATGGCATTTGTGACTCCTCATCCTCCACCTCTTCCAAAACCTCGTCCCTTAGTGCTTGCAGTGTTTTTTCAAGCTGGCAGATAAGGGGGATAGTCATGCTGACTAGTGCATCATCTGAACTCGCCATCCGCGTGGAATAATCGAAGGCACACAAAACGTGGCAAATGTCCTTCATAGAGGCCCACTCAGTGGTGGTGAAGTGTGAATGGCGCGCACTGCGACTTGTTTGCGCCTGCTGAAGCTGGTACTCCAATACTGCTGCCTGCTGCTCACACAACCTCTCCAACATATGCAACGTTGAATTCCACCTGGTGGGTAGGTCACATATGATGCGATGTTCCGGAAGACGTAATCGGCGCTGCAGAGCTGCAATGCGTGATCTTGCGTTGCTGGAACGCTGCAAGTGAGCGCACACTATGCGGACCTTGTGAAGCAGTGCATCAAGATCCACATAGTCCCTCAAAAAACTCTGCACGACCAAGTTGAGCACATGTGCCAGACATGGGATGTGAGTGAGGTTGCCTAGGCCCAGAGCTGCCACCAGATTTCGGCCATTGTCACACACTACCATGCCTTGCTGGAGATTCGCTGGCACAAACCACACGTCGCTCTGCTGCTTGATGGCATTCCAGAGCTCCTGCGCTGTGTGGCTTCGATTCCCCAAAGAAATTAATTTTAATATGGCCTGTTGACGTTTTTCCACGGCTGTGCTCATATCGGTCAACATAACAGGTAACCGTTCACGGGTCGATGTGGAGGTAGACCGTGACGGCTCCTGCAGCGCTGATTCAGAGGAACTGGAGTATGAGGAGGAGTCAATGTGTACAGACTGGATTCCTCCAATCCTTGGAGTTTGCAGAACACGTACAACGCCACTCTCAAGATCTGTACCCGGCTCCACAACATTTACCCAATGGGCAGTGAGGGAAAGGTATCGTCCCTGTCCATGCTTACTGGTCCACGCATCGGTGGTCAGGTGGACCTTGCTACTGACGGCGTTTTGTAGCGCTTGTTTAATTTTTCCCTCCACAAGATGTTGCAGGGCAGGGAAGGCTTGCCTGCTGAAATAAAAGCAGCTGGGCACGTTGTATTGTGCGACTGCCAATGCCATAAAGTTACGGAAGGTGTCAGTCTCCACCAGCCTTAATGATAGCATTTCAAGGGCCAGTAGTTTAGCAATGCCAGCATTCAGAGCCTGTGCTCGGGGGTGGTTGCCGAGTATGGGCAACTTTTCTCCCATGACTGTGCTAACGATGGCTGTAGACTGGCCTGGGAGTGTGAGGATGACTGAGAAAGTGGTGCTGTGGGTGGAATTACACTGTGTCTCTGTACAACAGTGCCAGAGATTCTTCCATGGCGATCCTGTGAGGAAGCCGAACCAGCTGTGTGTGAGCTGGAGGAAGAGGCTACAACACGAGCTAAAGAGGTGGTAGGTGGCGCTGTAGGTTGGCCTAGGTCTTCAGTGTGTTTTTGTAACTCCACTATGTGCTTGGTCCGCACATGTTTCCACATATTTGTGGTATTGAGGTTGCTGACACTTTTCCCTCTTTTCACCGTCTGATGACACAGCTTGCATTTGACAAAGCAAATGTCATCTGCAACTGTGTCAAAAAAGGACCAGGCACTGCAAGTCTTGGGAGCACCCGCTTTGGATTTTGGAAGAGCCATGCTCCTAATTGGTGCCGAAATGGAGACTACAGGCAACCAAGTCTGCCCCCTCCCTCTCCCTCCTTTTTGGGCTGTTCAGGGAATCTCTTCCTCAGAGCTGCTCCCACCACCTCCCTCACGCCATGATGGGTCAAGGACCTCATCATCTACACCACCCTCTTCAAACAACAGCTTCTTCAGGGTAGTCTCGACAGCACAGTACGCACCAGAAAGTGGCACCTGAGTCTCATCATCAGATGCGTACTGAGGTGTGCTGCTGACCATAGGCACTGGCCAACCCGCCTCTTCAGATTCAGAGAGACAAAACGGTTGCGCATCACTGCATACTACCTCTTCTTCATATTCCCGAATTCTGCTTGGCTGGCCCCCTCTTTCCAAGCCAAGAGATTCAGAGAACAGAAGTAGAGATGGCTCCTGTCCAGGGCTCTCTGACTGCCTGGGCAATTTGACAGGTGGTGAAGAGAAAGATGGGTGCTCTTCAGTGCTGAGGACCTGAGAGGATCTGGAACTAATTGAAGTCGATGCGTTAGCTGCCATCCATCCGACAACGGCTTCAATTTGGTCCTCCCGCAGCAGTGGGGTACGGCTAGCTCTTACAAAGCTGGGCATAAAGGACTGTTCCCTGGTAAAATTGGGGGATGCTGAGTAACTGGTGCCCGCAGCAGGCACAGAATCCCCACGTCCTCTCCCTGCAGGCACAGAATCCTCCTGTCCTCTCCCTGCAGAAACTCCACGCCTACGCCCACGACCACGACCACATGCCTTACTCCCTGCCTTCTTCATCTTGGTAGACTGATAAAGATAGGCAGAAAGGTACTAAGGGCTTAGTGTGCTTATTCCTGAACAGATGCTAACAGGTATACGAAACACTAATTTTATAAAGTGTGGACTAGACTTTAATATGAGCTAATGTGGCCTACACAATTGAAAGTGGAGTGTTTGGTGAACTTTATTTAGGTTTTTTTTGTCACAAAAAGACACTGGATGTGCCCAAAGATGTAATACCGATAGTATCACAAACTTTTTGTAGCTATTACAATGTAGGAAGGTAACCTACAATGCAATAGATGAGGCTACAAAATATAGGCTAATACTAATCTGGCTGGGGCTGCAGGGCACAATGCTGCAGAAAGGCTCCTCTAACTACTCCTATATAGTGTGTTTGGAACCAATTTAGCTGAATACGGATGGAACCACCACACTAATAGGAGAAATCAGGAAAAATTATGAATTGACAAAAAAGGACAATGTATGAGACAGTGACACACACTGAGTGCACTACAACCAGACGTGGCTGAAGCACACACTACAGGGTGAGCTGCACTCACACAGACAGACCTTGCAGACAGCGGTGAACAGTGCAGATGCAGAGCACTGTGCACTAGCACTGCAAGACAAAAAAAAATTCTCTATCTACTCCTATATAGTGTGTTTGGAACCAATTTAGCTGAATACGGATGGAACCACCACACTAATAGGAGATATCAGGAAAAATTATGAATTGGCAAAAAAGGACAATGTATGAGGCAGTGACACACACTGAGTGCACTACAACAAGATGTGGCTGAAGTACACACTACAGGGTGAGCTGCTCTCACACACACAGACCTTGCAGACAGCGGTGAACAGCACAGAGAACTGTGCTCTAGCGCTGCAAGGCACAGCGATTTATAAAGTTGCTTGGGTAAAGCAGAATAGACCAAATAGGTAGCTAAAACTGTCCCTCAGAACAACAGGGTCCTATCCCTAACTGAATTCACAGCAGAGTGAGCTCAAAATGGCGGCGGCGGCTTTTATAGTGCATCATGACATCATTTCAGCAGCCAATCACAGCCATGCCATTAGTTAAGATGCCTACATGCCTAACAGGATGTGCCCACACTTCTTAGGATCCTCATTGGCTGAATAAAATGAAAGTGGCTCATTGCATTATGGGAACTTCCGATTCCGGTATACGATATTGCAAAAGTATCGGAATTAAGTATCGGAATTCCGATACCGCAAATATCGGCTTATACCCGATATTTCAGTATTGGAATGCTCAACACTATTCATTAGACATCACACAGTACTTTTAAAAGACATGGACATGAGTACATTACCAAAAGACTGTTGGATTTGCACTCACAGTCCTGTAAGCTCCAATAATATGCCTTATTTAGCCATTCCAGTGACTTTGAAAGAAATTTTGTATTTGAGTAACCACACTTTTCCCACTAAGCTAGATAACAACAGGAAAGAGAGAGCTGTAGGTTTGCCTGTAGCTGCATGGGTGACTGAGCCATGGTTGTTGTTCAACAGGAGTGGTCAGCCTCTAAAACAGACAGGAATGCCTTGGGCTTCTAGTCGTGTTGACCTCTCCTGTTATCCGAACTTCACCTATTGCAGCTGCATCCAGATAAGATCCAGAGACGTCGCCTTTAGTGTTGAGCGAGCATGCTCGACACTGCTCGGTATTTGCCCGAGCATCTCACCACTCTGGATGTTCAGCGAGCACCGATCATTTTTGGGTTACTCGGGCGGGAGCTCTGGTCTCCGCCCTGCATGTTTGGCGCTCTTTAAAGAGCCAATGAACATGCAGGGATTGCCAGTCAGTCACTGTAATGCCGCAGCCATGTTGGTTGTGAGCATTACAGTGATTGGCTGGTAGCACAGCGTCACCTCGAGTACTTAAAACCAGGCGCCGCCATCTTGGACACAGTCGCTCCCGATCAGACAGTGTAGGGAGAGTGCTGCTGAGCTAAAGAGAGATTTATACTGCAAAATAAGAAGTTTAGGATCTCTAAAGCCTGCAAAATCAAACAAACAGTCCTTCTGAGGACTAATATCCATCCTAGATATCAGGCAGGCAGGAAGGCTGTATAGGAGATGCAGTGGTTATACCAACAAACATTGCATTACAGTCCTGTGTGCTGCTGCTGCTCAAATTGCTAGACCTAGCCCCAGGTCTCAGGGGCCAGGAAAAATCCTTTTTTTTCATCTAAATCCTCTTTTTTTTTTTCCTCAGTCAGACTTTACAAATATACGCCTTATTAACCTTTTGGTATTTACCCCCCTCCCCCCCCCAAAAAAAAAATGAGTGTGTCTGTGAGTGTTCAGACACAAATATATCTATTTAAAAAATCCTGGTATATGCCAGGTAATTAGAACTGTGGTTTTCCTCTTCCACGGTTCAAATCTGGATGTTATCCACCTTTTTGCCTTTTTTCCATTAAAAAAAACAGTTTGAGTGTCTCGCTGACTGTTCAGACACAAATATATCTGTCTAAAAGATTCTGGTGTAGGCCAGAGAACTAGAACTGTGGTTTTCCTCTTTCACGTTTCAAATCTCCTTTTTACTACCCTTTTGCCATTGATAGTGCGAGTGTAAGCTATTTTACTTCATTTACAATGGGCAAGGCGTGTGGCAAGGGACGTGGAACGTAACGATCTGGTGATGGTGCGTGCAGAGGATGGGGCCGTGGCCAAGGTGAAAATGTGCCACAACCAACAGCCACATCTCGCTCCCAGTTCTTGACCGAGTTACTTGGGAAGCACACAACAACACCACTATTGCGAACTGATCAGTGTGAACAGTTTATTAATTGGATAGCAGATAATACTTCCAGTCACCTGGGCATCACCACCTCCGGTCTGTCATCCACACGGTCAAGTCTTAGTAGCCGTGAGTCTCGACCGCATACTACTCCTCACCCTGATGCTCCTTCCTCCCACCATGCCGAGTGTCGTCAGACAACAACTGATCCCACAGCTGGACACTCTGAACAGCTGTTTACTGGACCATATCCATATTTGGGCCCCTCGCCTGCTCCGCTTGAAGTGGTGGAAGAGGAGATCCCATATAGCGATGGCCAAATATTTGAATAGCCACGGCCACAGACAGGCGACGATGGCAATTTGTCACAAGAAGTGGACGATAACGAGACACAATTGCCACGAAGTGAGGAGGAGGACCGTGGTGAGCAAGTGGAAGAGGAGGAGGTGGTGGATGATCTAGTAACTGACCAAACGTGGCAGGAAGATACGCAGAGAGAGGCCAGCAGTACATAGGGGGAGGGAGGCAGAGTACCCCAATAGGCAGGAAGAAGCAGTGTGGTGGCCGCACACAGAAGTCGGGCAACCATTCACCGTAACACCAACACGAGGGACGTTGCCAGTACAACCGGTAGGTCTTCCAGAGTCTGGAATTTTTTTAAAGACTCTGCTCATAACCCCAAAAAGGCTATTTTTGTACCACCTGTCAGGCCAGCATCAGCAGGGGTGACAAAACTACCAGCCTGACCACCACCAGCATGATCAGGCACATGGCAGCAAACACCCGACTTTGTGGGGCGAAACCCAGGGTCCACGACCAGTGTGAGCGGGTGTCACCACTGCTTCTTCCACTGTTGTGCATGTAAGGCAATCCCCTGTCCATACTGCATGCAAAGATGCCCCCTCCTCTCAGTCTTCACTTGTTACGGCAGTTTCTCAAGAACCAGCATCAACGTCCACGTCCCACCGCAGTGTTCAAATGTCCATATCCCAGACCTTTGAACGAAAGCGCAAATTCGCAGCCAACGCCCTAGAGGCCACAGTTCTAAATTCGCACATTTCAAGACTGCTTGCGTTGTAAATGCTGCCTATTAGGCTAGTGGAGACGGAATCCATCCGGAACCTTATGGCGGTGGCCGTCCCTCGGTACTCGGTCCCCAGCTGACACTATTTTGCCCGGTGTGCGGTCCCCACACTACACAAGCACGTGTCTCAAAACATCTGCCGTGCCCTTAAAAACGCAGTTACTGGGAGAGTTCACTTCACAACGGACATGTGGACAAGTGCTTGTGGCCAGGTACGGTACATCTCCCTGACGGCACACTGGGTAAACATAGTGGAAGCCGGCACCCAGTCAGATCTTGGGACGGAACACATCCTCCCCACACCGAGGATTGCGGGCCCTATGTCAGTCAGAGTTGCCCCCACAGTGTACAGCTCCTGCGCATCATCCTCCTGCCGGAGCAGTGAACAAGGGGTCAGAGCACAGCGAGACTGCCGTAGCAGTGGGCAAAGGGTCAGAGCAGAGCGAGACTACTGAAGCAGTGAGCAAAGGGTCAGAGCAGAGAGAGACTGCCAGAGCAGTGAGCAAAGGGTCAGAGCAGAGCGAGACTGCCGGAGCAGTGAGCAAAGGGTCAGAGCAGAGCGAGACTGCCGGAGCAGTGAGCAAAGGGTCAGAGCAGATCGAGACTGTCGGAGCAGTGAGCAAAGGGTCAGAGCAGAGTGAGACTGCCAGAGCAGTGAGCAAAGGGTCAGAGCAGAGCGAGACTGCCGGAGCAGTGAGCAAATGGTCAGTGCAGAGTGAGACCGCCGGAGCAGTGAGCAAAGGGTCAGAGCAGAGCGAGACCGCCTGGAGCGGTGAGCAAAGGCAGAGCAGAGCGAGACCATCTGGAGCGGTGAGCAAAGGCAGAGCAGGCAAGAGCCGCCGGAGCAGTGAGTAAGGCAGAGCAGGCAAGAACCGCCGGAGCGGTGAGCAAGGCAGAGCAGGCAAGAACCACCGGAGCGGTGAACAAGGCAGAGCAGGCAGAAACCACCGGAGCGGCAAGCAAGGCAGGGCAGAGGGGACAGGGCTCTGTTCACATGGAACAGACGGGAAGGGAAAGCAGAACCAGATACTCACCGGGTACTTGCAGTGAAGTAGCGAGTGGACCACAAACTAACAAACGGAAGTACAGTGATAACGAGCAAGAGTTAGGTACAAGTTCAGACTGTGCAGAAAAAGGGAAGTTATGGGCGTAGAGAGAGACGGGAAACAGGCTGGAAGATAGTTAGGGCAGGAACAGATACTGGGAAAAGACACAGACAACAGATCTAGGTATGCCGCCCCAAGAGGGCAGAATGAACAGGCTAAGAGCGTGTTCACACAGGCCTGGAAATACAGCCTCCAGGAAAGGCAGAAAGACAGCTGGCAAGAGTACACAGACAGGACACAATTCAGACACGGGAACTGATACCGCAAGGCAGGAAACATAGACAGGACCTGGCACATCAGTGACTAGAAGCCAACTGACAGAACAAGATGCTCAGGCAAGGATTCCAAGGAGGAGCTGGTTTAAATACCAGGTGACAGACAGCAATAGACTGATGACGCATAAGGGATGTGTCTGCAGCAGCTAAAAGAAACTGGAATTTCGGCGGGTGACGACGTAAGCAACCACAGCAGGAAATCAAGTGCGCGCTCTTGCACAGTGGGAGATGGACCACTATGCAAGGACGCCGTCAGGTATGTTACAGTACCCCCCCTTACGCCCCTCTTCTTCAAGCCTGCCAGAATCTTCCGCAGGGAATTTGAGGGCCAATTCTTGTCTTCAAGGAGATTACTTCTACTGTCCACAGGAAGAGACAAAACTGGTCTCATCTCAGTAGCTAGGATGCTACCTCCTATCCAGCCATCCTCAGCAACAGACGAGATGGGTGGAGTACCAGGAACAGCACACAAGGAAGTCTCTCTCCACTTATTATCAGGTAGCACCCCAGAGAGTTCAGGAGACAACTGGAAGTCCTCCGCCGGGTTGGAGGGGTGCAGAGACTCGGGGGTAACCTCTGCTTCGGTGTACATCTTGTCAAGCTCACAGGATGAAATGGGCGAGGTATCAGGTACAAGGTGTAGAAAAGTCACTGTCCCTTTGTTATCTTGTGTTACCCCGGAGGATTCAGGAAACAACTGGAGGTTCTCCGCCTGGTCAGAGGGGTGTAGAGACTCGGGGGTAACCTCTGCTTCGGAGTACACTAGGTCGGACTCACTGGACGAAGCGGGCGAGGTATCAAGTACCGGGTGTAGGGAAGTCTCTCTCCATTTTTCATCAAGTGGTATCACGGAGGATACAGGAGGCAACAGGGGGTCCTCCGCCAGGTTGTAGAGGTGCATGGAATCGGAGGTAATCACTGCTTCGGAGTACCCTTGGACAGGCTCATCGGGTAAAGTGGGTGAAGTATCAGATACCGGGTGCAAGAAGTCATCCTATGTGGATTCCGGGTGGGCAGTAGTCTCTTTGGGCAGGAGGACTAGTGCGCTACCCGCACACATTACCCATCGGGGCTCCTCCGGGATATTGGGAAGTGAAGCTTCAGCAGGGGCTTCCGGGTTAGGGTCATCGAAGACCATTACATAGGCCACCAGGAAGGCCTGCAGGTTGCCCCCACAGTGTACAGCTCCTGCGCATCATTCTCCTCCTCCATCTCTGATATCACCACTTCAGTTACAAGCTGGAAGCACTGCAGTACTGCCTCAGCCAAGCGGCAACAGGCTGTGCTGAAACTCATAAGTTTAGGTGATAAATAGTGTTGAGCGATACCTTCCGATAACGGGAAATATCGGATCGGATTGGATCCGACCGATACCGAAAAAGTATCGGATATCGCCGATTCCGATACCGGAAACCAATGCAAGTCAATGGGACAGAAATATCGGAATGAAAATAAACCCTTTCTTTCCTTGTAGGTTAATTCTACATGAAGGAAAACAACTAAGAATAATGTAGAATGTATTGGGGGAGGTGGGGGAGACAATAAAGGCATAGAGGTTTAGCCCAATCAAATGGAATAGCAGGAATTAATATTTTTTTTAAGACGTTCTGAGTTACGGAAATATTGACTATGTTAAGTATTTTTATATTTTGTCAGATATTTATGTTTCACTACTTCCATGCTCTTCACCTTCTTTTTTACTTCTCCTACACTTTCTCCTTCATCATCCTCAGCATCTTTTTCATCCACTTCTTCTTCACCTCCTTCATCTTCTTCATCTTCACCTTCTTCGTATTATTCTTTTTTTTTACATTCTTCATATTCTACTTCTTCATCTTCTTCATATTCTTCTTCTTCATCATATCCTTATTTGTGACAGGCATTCCTGTAGTTGTTATCTATAAAAGGTTGGACATTACACCTTTCGTTCTGCCCGTCACAAAAGATTTACTACAGAATTTGTCCGCGTTCAGTTTGGCCTGCAGCAGCAGGTCTTTTCCAGGGGCACCACGAGGAGGAACGGACTCACCCCCATACACTGCTTAGTCATCTTCTGCTTATAATTTAGATATTATCTTTTGCTCTGATTTTTAGTCTCATGCTTAATGTTCTTCCGCTTTTTGTTCTGCAGCTTCTTGTATTTCTGCTTCTTGGTTTTCTGTCTCTTGTTCTTCTGTATCTTGGTGATTGGCTTATCTTCTTTGTCCTCTTGGTCAACTTCTCCAGGGTCATCTTCTTGGTCTTCTTCGGGGTGGTCTTCAGGGTCGTCGTCATCACGGGTCCTCGTCTTCGGGGTCCTCGTCTTCTTCGGGTTGGTCTTCTGGGTCCTCGTCTTCGGGGTCCTCATCTTCTTCGGGGTGGTCTTCAGGGTCCTCGTCTTCTTCGGGGTGGTATTCAGGGTCCTCGTCTTCAGGGTCGTCGTCTTCGGGGGCCTCGTCTTCTTAGGGTTGGTCTTCAGGGTCCTCGTCTTCAGGGTCCTCGTCAGGGAGATCCAGAGTGATTACCAAGAAGCATTTCAAAAAACTTGAACTTGGAAATGTAGCAGAAGGTACAAGAAAGCTGAGGAACTACCGAGGACCAGCTGATGGTACTGGAACCCGGATGGGTAACAGAAGGTACAAGAGCCAATGGAACTGCCGAAGACCAGCTGACGGTACTGGAACTCGGTTACTAAGCAGGAGGTATATGTGCCAGAAAGCACTACCAAGGCCCAGCAGACGTTGGTGGAACTTGGATACCGAGAAGGAGGCACCTAATCCAAAGGCACTGCCGAGAACCAGCTGATGGTGCTGGAACCCGGATGGGTAGCAGAAGGTACCCATGTAAAAAAAAGTTCAAGGCCGCGAGCCGGCCGCAGTTACCAAAACCCACAGTCCTACAGGGGGTGCTTGTCCTATTGGCACTATGGAACCAGCCTTCATTGCCAGATTCCGCAGCCCACATAGGAGTCACCTAAACTGCAGGCACCATAGAGTCGGCTAACCCGACCGCAACACGACAGGACAACGCATTGGAGGCAAAGTGACGTTGACATTACCCGGAAACAGCTGGCGTGCTGGAACCAGGCTGGGCAGGAGGGAGTACCCGTGCCAAAGACACTGCCGAGAACCAGATGACGGTACTGGAACCCGGATGGGTAGTAGAAGGTACAAGAGCCAATGGAACTGCCGAAGACCAGCTGACGGTACTGGAACTCGGTTACTAAGCAGGAGGTACCTGTGCCAGAAAGCACTACCAAGGACCAGCAGACGTTGGTGGAACTTGGATACCGAGAAGGAGGCACCTAATCCAAAGGCACTACCGAGAACCAGCTGATGGTACTGGAACCCGGATGGGTAGCAGAAGGTACCCATGTAAAAAAAAGTTCAAGGCCGCGAGCCGGCCGCAGTTACCATAACCCACAGTCCTACAGGGGGTGCTTGTCCTATTGGCACTATGGAACCAGCCTTCATTGCCAGATCCAGCAGCCCACATAGGAGTCACCTAAACTGCAGGCACAATAGAGTCGGCTAACCCGACCGAAACACGACAGGACAACGCATTGGAGGCAAAGTGACGTTGACACTACCCGGAAACAGCTGGCGTGCTGGAACCACGCTGGGCAGGAGGGAGTACCCGTGCCAAAGACACTGCCGAGAACCAGCTGACGGTACTGGAACCCGGATGGGTAGTAGAAGGTACAAGAGCAAATGGAACTACCGAGGACCAGCTGACGGTACTGGAACCCGGATGGGTAGAAGAAGGTACAAGAGCCAATGGAACTGCCGAAGACCAGCTGATGGTAATGGAACTCGGTTACTAAGCAGGAGGTACCTGTGCCAGAAAGCACTACCAAGGACCAGCAGACGTTGGTGGAACTTGGATACCGAGAAGGAGGCACCTAATCCAAAGGCACTGCCGAGAACCAGCTGATGGTACTGGAACCCGGATGGGTAGCAGAAGGTACCCATGTAAAAAAAAGTTCAAGGCCGCGAGCCGGCCGCAGTTACCAAAACCCACAGTCCTATAGGGGGTGCTTGTCCTATTGGCACTATGGAACCAGCCTTCATTGCCAGATCCCGCAGCCCACATAGGAGTCACCTAAACTGCAGGCACCATAGAGTCGGCTAACCCGACCGAAACACGACAGGACAACGCATTGGAGGCAAAGTAACGTTGACACTACCCGGAAACAGCTGGCGTGCTGGAACCAGGCTGGGCAGGAGGGAGTACCCATGCCGAAGTCACTGCCGAGAACCAGCTGACGGTACTGGAACCCGGAAGGGTAGTAGAAGGTACAAGAGCAAATGGAACTACCGAGGACCAGCTGACGGTACTGGAACCCGGATGGGTAGCAGAAGGTACAAGAGCCAATGGAACTGCCGAAGACCAGCTGACGGTACTGGAACTCGGTTACTAAGTCGGAGGTACCTGTGCCAGAAAGCACTACCAAGAACCAGCAGACGTTGGTGGAACTTGGATACCGAGAAGGAGGCACCTAATCCAAAGACACTGCCGAGAACCAGCTGACGGTACTGGAGCCCGGATGGGTAGTAGAAGATACAAGAGCAAATGGAACTACCGAGAACCAGCTGGCGGTGCTGGAACCCAGGGTAAATAATAAAAACAGAGTGGAGCCAGAGGTGTAATTGGAGCAAGTTTTAAATCAGTAGTACAGTGGATGTGGACAAAGCAGGAGAATTTGCCGGACACACAGCTGGGGATCAGCTGACGTTACTGAACCCCAATAACACTGGAGCAAGCGTTGACTGTGCAGACGGTACTTCTGAGCAGCAACTAGTGGTATTGGAGCCCAGGGTAAATACTAAAAACAGAGGAGCCAGAGGTGTATTTGGAGGAGGTTTTAAATCAGTAGTACAGTGGATGTGGACAAAGCAGGAGAATTTGCCGGACACACAGCTGGAGATCAGCTGACGTTACTGAGCCCCAATAACACTGGAGCAAGTGTTGACTGTGCAGACGGCACTTCTGAGCAGCAACTAGCGGTATTGGAGCCCGGGGTAAATACTAAAAACAGAGGAGCCAGAGGTGTATTTGGAGGAGGTTTTAAATCAGTAGTACAGTGGATGTGGACAAAGCAGGAGAAATTGCCGTCCGCACAGCAGGGGAACAGCTGACATTACCGAACCCCAATAACACGGCAGCAAGTGTTGACTGTGCGGACGGCACTTCCGAGCGCCAACTGGCGGTGTTGGAGCTCAGGGGTAATACTGAAAACAGAGGAGCCAGAGGTGTAATTGGAGCAACTTTAAAATCTGTAGTAGTGAGAATGTGGACAGAGCAGGAGAAATTGCTGTCCGCACAGCAGGGGAACAGCTGACGTTACTGAACCCCAATAACATGGCAGCAAGTGTTGACTGTGCAGACGGCACTTCCGAGCGCCAACTGGCGGTGTTGGAGCTCAGGGATAATACTGAAAACAGAGGAGCCAGAGGTGTATTTGGAGGAGGTTTTAAATCAGTAGTACAGTGGATGTGGACAGAGCAGGAGAAATTGCCATCCGCACAGCAGAGGAACAGCTGATGTTACTGAACCCCAATAACGCGGCAGCAAGTGTTGATTGTGCAGACAGCACTTACGAGCGCCAACTGGCGGTGTTGGAGCTCAGGGATAATACTGAAAACCGAGGAGCCAGAGGTGTAATTGGAGCAACTTTAAAATCTGTAGTAGTGAGAATGTGGACAGAGCAGGAGAAATTGCCGTCCGCACAGCAGGGGAACAGCTGACGTTACTGAACCCCAATAACACGGCAGCAAGTGTTGACTGTGCAGACGGCACTTCTGAGCGCCAACTGGCGGTGTTGGATCTCAGGGATAATACTGAAAACAGAGGAGCCAAAGGTGTAATTGGAGCAACTTTAAAATCTGTAGTAGTGAGAATGTGGACAGAGCAGGAGAAATTGCCGTCTGCACAGAACAGCTCACGTTACTGAACCCCAATAACATGGCAGCAAGTGTTGACTATGCAGACGGAACATCCGAGTGCCAACTGGTGGTGTTGGAGTTCAGGGATTACAGTTCAGGTGGTAGAAACATGAACACAACAGGAGACCTGGATACTGTTGCCAACCAATTATTTATTCTGGAAGAGGACTGGCAAATTCATGAGAGATCCAGGCCTTGTTCATTTTGAGAAAAGTAAGCCGGTCAACGTTATCGGAGGATAGTCGCATGCGACGGTCTGTTAATACACCACCTGCGGCACTAAAGACGCGTTCCGATAATACACTAGCAGCAGGGCAAGCTAGCACCTCCAATGCATACTGAATAAGCTCTGGCCATGTATCCAGCTTACAGACCCAAAACTTGAAGGGAGAAGAGCCGTCTGGGAGTACACTAAGAGGGCAAGACATGTAGTCTGTCACCATCTGACGGAAACGTTGCCTCCTGCTGACTGGAGCCGTCTGTGATGGTGTAGACATTTGTGGCGGCGGGGACACAAAACTTTGCCACATTTCTGCCATACTGGTCTTGCCTTGTGCTGAGGCGCTGATTCTGTTCCCTCTTTGTGCAGAGCTTCCTCCACTGCCTCAACGCACTGAGCTGCTTTGTAAAGTACTAGCAGCACTGCTCTCGGTTGGAATGGAGAGCATGATGGAATGCTTGGTACTCCCGCATTTTACGCTCCCGCTTCAACAGTGTTATGAGGCTTTGTAAGTTGTCCCGGTAGCGAGGATCTAGGAGGGTGGACACCCAATACACAGCCGTGTTGAGAATGTGGGGGATGCGGCGGTCGTTTCTCAGGCACTGCAGCATGAAAACAACCATGTGCTGCAGACTGCCAAATGGCCAAGAAACGCTGTCCACTGCTTGAGGCGTGATCTCTGCCTGCTCTGCATCACCCCACCCTCGCTCTAGATACTGACTACTAGAGCATTGTGTACCTCCCTCCTCTGGAGAGATGTCTTCCTCATCCATTAACTCCTCCTCATCCTCCTCACAAAGTGTCCCCTGCCTAGGCCTTTGTGAGGAACCACGTTGCGCAGACTGTAGAGAAGCAGATGGAATTTGTGACTCCTCATCCTCCACCTCTTCCAAAACCTCGTCCCTTAGTGCTTGCAGTGTTTTTTCAAGCAGGCAGATAAGGGGGATAGTCATGCTGACTAGTGCATCATCTGAACTCGCCATCCACGTGGAATAATCGAAGGCACGCAAAACGTGGCAAATGTCCTTCATAGAGGCCCACTCAGTGGTGGTGAAGTGTGAATGGCGCGCACTGCGACTTGTTTGCGCCTGCTGCAGCTGGTACTCCATTACTGCTGCCTGCTGCTCACACAACCTCTCCAACATATGTAACGTTGAATTCCACCTGGTGGGTAGGTCACATATGATGCAATGTTCCGGAAGACGTAATCGGCGCTGCACAGCTGCAATGCGTGATCTTGCACTGCTGGAACGCCGCAAGTGAGCGCACTCTATGCGGACCTTGTGAAGCAGTGCATCAAGATCCGGATAGTCCCTCAAAAAACTCTGCACAACCAAGTTGAGCACATGTGCCAGACATGGGATGTGAGTGAGGTTGCCTAGGCCCAGAGCTGCCACCAGATTTCGGCCATTGTCACACACTACCATGCCTGGCTGGAGATTCGCTGGCACAAACCACACGTCGCTCTGCTGCTTGATGGCATTCCAGAGCTCCTGCGCTGTGTGGCTTCGATTCCCCAAAGAAATTAATTTTAATATGGCCTGTTGACGTTTGGCCACGGCTGTGCTCATATCGGTCAACATAACAGGTAACCGTTCACGGGTCGATGTGGAGGTATACCGTGACGGCTCCTGCAGCGCTGATTCAGAGGAACTGGAGTATGAGGAGGAGTCAATGTGTACAGACTGGATTACTCCAATCCTTGGAGTTTGCAGAACACGTACAACGCCACTCTCAAATCTGTACCCGGCTCTACAACATTTACCAAATGGGCAGTGAGGGAAAGGTATCGTCCCTGTCCATGCTTACTGGTCCACGCATCGGTGGTCAGGTGGACCTTGCTACTGACGGCGTTTTGTAGCGCATGTTTAATTTTTCCCTCCACATGATGTTGCAGGGCAGGGACGGCTTGCCTGCTGAAATAAAAGCGGCTGGGCACGTTGTATTGTGGTACTGCCAATGCCATAAAGTTACGGAATGTGTCAGTCTCCACCAGCCTGAATGATAGCATTTCAAGGGCCAGTAGTTTAGCAATGCCAGCATTCAGAGCCTGTGCTCGGGGGTGGTTTGCCGAGTATGGGTGCCTTTTCTCCATTGCCTGGCCTAACGATGGCTGTAGACTGGCCTGGGAGTGTGAGGATGACTCGGAAAGTGGTGCTGTGGGTGGAATTACACTGTGTCTCTGTACAACAGTGCCAGAGATTCTTCCATGGCGATCCTGTGAGGAAGCCGAACCAGCTGTGTGTGAGATGGAGGAAGAGGCTACAACACGAGCTGAAGAGGTGGTAGGTGGCACTGTAGGTTGGCCTAGGTCTTCAGTGTGTTTTTGTAACTCCACCACGCGCTTGTTTCCACATATTTGTGGTATTGAGGTAGCTGACACTTTTCCCTCTTTTCACCTTCTGATTACACAGCTTGCATTTGACAAAGCAAATGTCATCTGCAACTGTGTCATAAAAGGACCAGGCACTGCAAATCTTGGGAGCGCCCGCTTTGGATTTTGGAAGAGCCATGCTCCTAATGGGTGCCGAAGTGGAGGCTACAGGCAACCAAGTCTGCCCCCTCCCTCTCCCTCCTTTTTGGGCTGTTCAGGGAATCTCTTCCTCAGAGCTGCTCCCACCACCTTCCTGTCCCTCACGCCATGATGGGTCAAGGACCTCATCATCTACACCACCCTCTTCAAACAACTGCTTCTCCTGGGTAGTCTCGACAGCACAGTACGCACCAGAAAGTGGCACCTGAGTCTCATCATCAGATGCGTACTGAGGTGTCCTGCTGACCATAGGCACTGGCCCACCCGCCTCTACAGATTCAGAGAGACAAAACGGTTGCGCATCACTGCATACTACCTCTTCTTCAAATTCTCGAATTCTGCTTGGCTGGCCCCCTCTTTCCAAGCCAAGAGATTCAGAGAACAGAAGTAGAGATGGCTCCTGTCCAGGGCTCTCTGACTGCCTGGGCAATTTGACAGGTGGTGAAGAGACAGATGGGTGCTCTTCAGTGCTCAGGACCTGAGAGGATCTGGAACTAATTGAAGTCGATGCGTTAGCTGCCATCCATCCGACAACGGCTTTAATTTGGTCCTCCCGCAGCAGTGGGGTACGGCTAGCTCCTACAAAGCTGCGCATAAAGGACTGTTCCCTGGTAAAACTGGGGAATGCTGAGTCACTGGTGCCCGCAGCAGGCACAGAATCCCCAAGTCCTCTCCCTGCAGGCACAGAATCCTCACGTCCTCTCCCTGCAGAAACTCCACGCCCGCGCCCACGCCCACGACCACATGCCTTACTCCCTGCCTTCTTCATCTTGGTAGACTGATAAAGATAGGCAGAAAAGTACTAAAGGCTTAGTGTGCTTATTCCTGAACAGCTGCTAACAGCTATAAGAAACACTAATTTTATAAAGTGTGGACTAGACTTTAATATGAGCTAATGTGGCCTACACAACTGTAAAGTGGAGTGTTTGGTGAACTTTATTTAGGTTTTTTTTGTCACAAAAAGACACTGGATGTGCCTAAAGATGTAATAACGATAGTATCACAAACTTTTTGTAGCTATTAAATGTAGGAAGGTAACCTAAAATGCAATAGATGAGGCTACAAAAAATAGGCTAATACTAATCTGGCTGGGGCTGCAGGGCCCAATGCTGCAGAAAGGCTCCTCTAACTACTCCTATATAGTGTGTTTGGAACCAATTTAGCTGAATACAGATGGAACCACCACACTAATAGGAGAAATCAGGAAAAATTATGAATTGGCAAAAAAGGACAATGTATGAGGCAGTGACACATACTGAGTGCACTACAACCAGACGTGGTTGAAGCACACACTACAGGGTGAGCTGCACTCACACACCAGACCTTGCAGACAGCGGTGAACAGTACAGATGCAGAGCACTGTGCACTAGCGCTGCAAGACCAAAAAAATTTCTCTATCTACTCCTATATAGTGTGTTTGGAACCAATTTAGCTGAATACGGATGGAACCACCACACTAATAGGAGATATCAGGAAAAATTATGAATTGGCAAAAAAGGACAATGTATGAGGCAGTGACACACACTGAGTGCACTACAACCAGACGTGGTTGAAGCACACACTACAGGGTGAGCTGCACTCACACAACAGACCTTGCAGACAGCGGTGAACAGTACAGATGCTGAGCACTGTGCACTAGCGCTGCAAGACCAAAAAAATTTCTCTATCTACTCCTATATAGTGTGTTTGGAACCAATTTAGCTGAATACGGATGGAACCACCACACTAATAGGAGATATCAGGAAAAATTATGAATTGGCAAAAAAGGACAATGTATGAGGCAGTGACACACACTGAGTGCACTACAACCAGACGTGGTTGAAGCACACACTACAGGGTGACCTGCACTCACACACCAGACCTTGCAGAAAGCGGTGAACAGCACAGAGAACTGTGCACTATCACTGCAAGGCACAGCGATTTATAAAGTAGCTTGGGTAAAGCAGAATAGACCAAATAGGTAGCTAAAACTGTCCCTCAGAACAACAGTGTCCTATCCCTAACTGAATTCACAGCAGAGTGAGCTCAAAATGGCGGCGGCGGCTTTTATTGTGCATCATGACATCATTTCAGCAGCCAATCACAGCCATGCCATTAGTTAAGATGCCTACATGCCTAACAGGATGTGCCCACACTTCTTAGGATCCTCATTGGCTGAATAAAATGAAAATAGCTCATTGCATTATGGGAACTTCCGATTCCGGTATACGATATTGCAAAAGTATCGGAATTAAGTATCGGAATTCCAATACCGCGAATATCGGCCGATACCCGAAATTTCAGTATCGGAATGCTCAACACTAGTGATAAACCTCACAGCTGTGAAAGAGCAGGCAGATATGTGGCTGAGGCCGCTGAACCTACATCCAGGCATGGTCGTGTGTGACAATGGCCGTAACCTGGTGGTGGCTCTGAGGTGATGTGAAATCACACACGTACCATGCCTGGCTCATGTGCTTAACCTCGTGGTTCAGCGGTTTCTTAAATCGTACCCCGAGTTGTCAGATTTGCTCATCAAAGTACGCCGCCTGTCAGCTCATTTTCGGAAGATGGCAACAGCTTCCGCCGCCCTTGCTGTGTTGCAGC
Organism: Phyllobates terribilis; assembly: GCF_046119375.1. Classification (NCBI taxonomy): domain Eukaryota; kingdom Metazoa; phylum Chordata; class Amphibia; order Anura; family Dendrobatidae; genus Phyllobates; species Phyllobates terribilis. Next base: position 1,204,758,548 of record NW_027362761.1, on the reverse strand, counting down.
AGCTTTTGCAGCTTCCGGCACACCAACTGGTGTGTGATGTCCCCACATGTTGGAACTCTACCCACCACATGTTGCAAAGGATTTTAGAGCAGAAGAGAGCAGTTTTGGAGTACCAGCTGCAACAATGCCGTCGATATTCAGGTCAGACTCCACACATAAGATCTCAGGAGTGGACCTGGATGTCTGACATATGTACCATCCTGACAAGCTTTGAGGAGGCCACCAAGATGGTGAGTGGCGATAACGCCATCATTAGCGTCAGCATCCCACTTGTCTATATTTTGCAACGCTCTCTGCAGAGAATTAAAGAGAAGGCATTGCAGCCAGAGTATGATGAGATGAATCAAGAAGCAGTAATGGGCAATTACACACAGCCCAGCCTCATCTCATCCCAACGTGCATTGGGGGACAATGAGAGAGAGGAGGAGGAATAGGAGGAGGAGGAGGAAGACAGGAGTTGGTATCATGCGCTGTAGATGGTATTACCTGTACAACTGTCATACCGTCGGTTCAGCGTGGGTGGCCTGAGTACAGGGGGGAGGAGGTGGAGGAGGAGAGCATGGTCATTCGTCACCTTGGTGAGGACACGGAAGTCTTGCCCGTTACCAGTCTGGCACGCATAGCTGACTTTATGTTACGCTGCCTTAACCGTGACCCTCGCGTTGTCAAAATGTTGGGTGACAGTCATTACTGGTTGGTGACACTTTTAGACCCCAGCTACAAGGAGAATATTCACTCTCTTATTCCTGAGGTGGAGAGGTCTACAAAAATGGGGCTGTACCAGAAGGTCCTTGCTGCAGAACGGTTAAAAAAATTCCCATCTGAACACGACAGCGGCAGAGGTCACAGTTCGTTGCCCAATCAAGGCGTTCAGGAGAGAGAGACGCAACTCCAATCCAGCAGATGCAGGGGATCACTGTCAACGTTCTGGGAAAGTTTTCTGAGACCCGCCCAGCTTACAGGCCCTGAGGCGTGGGGTACTCTCACAAGGAGTGGAAAGATTCAAAAGATGGTGAGGGAGTACCTTGCCGACCGTACCAGCATCCTCCGTGATTCCTCTGAGCCTTTTAATAATTGGGTATCCAAGCTGGACACATGGAATGAAATCGCTCTTTACGCCTTGGAGGTCTTGGCATGCCCTGCCGCTAGCGTGTTATCGGAGCATGTTTTTAGTGCCGCTGGGGGAATTATAACTGATAAGCGCACTAGTCTGTCAACTGACAATGCTGACAAGCTGACTCTTATCAAAATGAACATTGGATGGATTGGGCCAGACTTCTCATCACCACCAAATGACAGCAGAGTAACATAAAGTCAAATCCACTGTGCTATTTCGGGAGGTGTATTCCCATGCACAGCTGCACACCCACAAATGGGTATACGCTTCCTCAATTCGGCTGTTTTTTGCTCTTCGCCTTATCCTCAGCCTCCACCACCACTATACCACCAGGGTGACCGTGGTCCGTGTTGCCAACATTGCAAGTTCCTCCGTCCTAATTTTTGGCAGCTTTCGCTTGGAAGACACAGGCAAAGACTATGGAAGACCAACTCCCAAATAATGGGAATAATGTTTTTAATATGATGTACTGCATGGCTCTTGTAAGGGCATTGCAAGTTCCTCCATCTTAATTTTTGGCAGCTTTTGCTTGGAAGGCATAGGCAAAGACTATGGGAGACCCACTCCCCAATAATGGGAATAATGTTTTTAATATGCTGTACTGCATGGCTCTTGTAAGGGGCATTGAAAGGTCTCCCATCCTAATTTTTGGCAGCTTTAGCTTGGAAGGCATAGACAAAGACTATGGGAGACCAACTCCCCAATAATGGGAATAATGTTTTTAATATGCTGTACTGCATGGCTCCTGTAAGGGGCATTAAAATCATCTTGTTAAGCTACTGTGACCTCCACGTCTCTTCCAAGAGTTATTGATATTGTCTTTTTATTCCACTGGGACCTCCACGTCTCTTCCAAAGGGCATTGATATTGTCTTTTTATTACACTGCGACCTCCACCACTCTTCCAAGGGGCATTAAAACCATCTTGTTAAGCTACTGTGACCTCCACGTCTCTTCCACGGGGCATTGATATTGTCTTTTTATTCCACTGTATCCTCCACCACTCTTCCAAGGGGCATTAAAACTGTCTTAAGCTACTGTGACCTCCACGTCTCTTCCAAGGGGCATTAAAACCGTCTTGTTAAACCACTCTGAACTCCACAGCTCTTCCAAGGGGCATTGAAATGTTGTTTTTAATTACCTCTAACCTCCACGACTCTTCCAACGGGCATTGAATTTCCTCCTAATTTTAGTCAGCTTTTGCTTTTCAATGCATAGGCAAAACACTAAGGGAGACCCTCTCCCCAATAATGGGTAGAAGGTTTTTAGCATGCTGTAATCCACATCTGTTTCAAGGGGCATTGCAGTTCCTCATAATTTTTGGAAAGCCTTCCATTCACTGCTTAGGCCAACAGTGTACAGGAGACCCAGTTGCTATAAATGGAAAAAAACAGTTTAATCAAGGCCCTCTGACCTCAATGTCACTTCCAAGGGGCATTGGAGTGCCTCGAAATTTTTGGTAGGCATTGCACTCACTGTATGCTCTATAACTGTGTAGCCGAACCGCTCCTTTTGGTACAGAAACATATCCTACAAGACATGTGTGGTTGCCTGGCCTGATATTGATGTGAATGGTCCCTGTTCCTCCTGCTCTTTCTCCTTTGCCACCACCTCATCCATCATTCATCACCTGAAGCTTTGTTTTAATGGGAGTAATAGAACTGGGATAGTAGCAGGAAAACATCCAGCAATCCTCGGAGGAGGTAGGATATGCGCTTAAACGCTGACCACCTCTGACCTTGCCGCTACTACATACATGCGCTTGCATTCCAAGGAACAGAAAGCTAAGGAGAAGGATGGCCTCATGATCATGAATAATTTACTCGTTGTGCAGGAGGCCAACCACTGCTGCTGTCTACCTTCTGAACTTTGTGTTGAAGCCTGATTGACCCAGGACCCGCAATCCTCTATGTCTGGAGGACGTGTTGCATGCCAGTGTCCAACTGTGTACCGGCTTCCACAATATTAACCCAGTGTGAAGGCGTCAGTCAGATGGACCATCCCTGGCCACATTCACTTGTCCACGTGTATATGGTTTGGCTATCCTTCCCACTAAATGCACTGGGGATGGCACAGGTAATGTTTTAGTATGCGCGCTTGTGTATAAGGTGCACCGGGACAAATAGGGGCGGCTGGGGACCGTTTTTAGACACCCGGCCGTCCCCAGGCGGCTGGGGACCAAGAGTGGACACCCGGCTGCCAGGCGGCTGGGGACTGAGTATGGATACCAGGCCGCCGACGCAGACATGACGTGGTGGCCAGATTCTGCCTCCACATGCCTAAGGCTGTGTACCCACGATGCGTTTTTCAAGCATTTACGCTGTGGAATATCCGCAGCATAAACGCTTGGGAAACGCTTGGTAAACCTTCCCCCATGGTCTCCAATGCAATTCCGCACTTTCAATGCCAATGCTGTGGATTTTTCTGCAGCGTTTATGCTGCGCTCAAAAATCTGCAGCATGTCGATTAATTTTGCGGAAGTGCTGCGTTTTGCATTAGAACGCGCCAATTCAGCAAGACTGCATCTGGACTTGCGTAATTGGCACGTTCTAATGTGCGAATGGTACCCGGCTGTGGAGGACAGGAGACTCTCCTACACACCCAGGTGCCATAAAAAAAAGAATAAAATAAAAAATAAAGATTATATTCACCTTTCGACGGCCCCCCGGACTCCTTCTCTTCGCTTACCAACAGATCACGCAGGACTGAAGGACCTGCACTGACGTCACAGTCATGTGACTGCAGGTCTTTCAGTACTGCATACCGTGATCTGCTGGCATCCCGCAGAAAGTCTCGGGGGCCATCGTAAGGTAAGTATAGGTTTATTTTTTTATTTTTAACCATTCTCTCGGGTCACACTATATAAATCCATCCGTTTGCATGGATATATATAGTGTGACCTAGTTGTCACAAGCACTTTCCAAGTGATTCTAATGGCTTAGAAAGTGCTTGTCAACCCGCATGCGGATATGCCAGTGAAGAACGCTTCATTTCCGCATGTCCCTGGCAGGAAAACGCAGGTAAAATCCGCATGCATTTTTTTTATGCCAGGGAGATGCAGAAACGCTCAGGAAAAAATTCTGAGCATTTCTACATCGTGGGCACAAAGCCTCAAATGCCCAATTTCAAGTGCAAGCAAGCAAGCAGTATGGCATTGCAGCCTGGAGGTGGGTGGCAGGCTGCATACTTGCACTTGCATTGCAAGGAATGGGGAAGCTACAATTGAACACTGCCCTGGGACAAGTACTTGAACGGGGATAGTTGCAAGTCTGCACTGACAGGTGCAGGGCGGGAGGCATCTTCGCATGTGCCATGAACAGGGGATTGGCGTACACACACTACAGCGGAATAGGCTGTCTTTCCCACTAAATGCACTTGGGAGGGCACAGGTAATGTTTTGGTATGCGCGCTTGTGTATAAGGCGCACCGGGAAAAATAGGGGCGGCTGGGGACCGAGTTTGGACACCCGGCCGAACCCCTGGTGGCTGGGGACCGAGTGTGGACACCCGGCCGCCGGGCGGCTGGGGACTGAGTATGGATACCAGGCCGCCGACGCAACCATGACATGGTGGCCGGCGTCTGCCTCCACAAGCGTGAAAGGCCTCATTTCAAGTGCAAGCAAGCTAGCAGTATGGTATTGCAGCCTGGGGGTGGGTGGGTGGCAGGCTGCACACTAACGCTTGCATTCCACATTCCAAGAAAACAAAGCAGATGCTAACTTCTATCATCATCATCATGCTCCTCACCTTGGCACTCTCAACTCCCCTGATGGAGAAGCCAGGGCACACCGGAGGAGTCTGGTTGTCTGGTGGGCTTGTCCAATGCTGACCTAAAGCATGCCAGGCTAAGAAAAGTGTGGGGAAGGTTACCGGGACAAATGGCCAGCTTCGGCCTCCTCCAAACTAAAAGGCCCAATTTCAAGTGCAAGCTAGCAGTATAGTATTGCAGCCGGTGGGTGGCTGCATATTTTCGCTTGTATTGCAAGGAATGAGGTACAATTGAACACTGCCCTGGGACAAGGAATTGCACGGGGATAGTTGCAAGTCTGCATCTTCTGATGCGGCAAGGATCACTTCTGATGGGCAAACTTTTAGACAGTGACCTGGGTGTCAGAGATAATTCCAGGGGTCTTCCCCATGCTGTTCCCATGTCTTTTCAGCACTGTATGCATGTGTCACACAGCACATGGTCAGAAAAGGTTGTAAAATGTTAAAATGACATTTCCCGGTGAATGCATTTGTCACGGTTGAAAGCAATACAAAAGTGCAAAAACGCAGAAAAATTGCTACTTGTGAACATAGCCCAAGGTGTGCAGGAGTATTTTTGTTTTTGGTTATTTATTTTACCTTATACACAAGTCTTTACCCTGGAAAGGAACTTCCTTAACATATTTCAGAGGAAAGTAGTTTCATTTTCATTTTTGAATGTTTATTGTGAGCCCATAAAAGTGGCTTAATACCTCTGACCACGTTGTTGTCAGCAGTGACCTGGGGGTCAGAAATGCTTCCTGGGGTGATCTCCATGTTGTCCCCATGTCATTTGAGCACTGTCACTATCGTTTTGTGCACTTTTTAGTCTTTCTACAGACTGCCGGGGGTGCTGCCGCAAAAATGCTCAGGTCTCCCATAGACTGAGATTGGGCTCGTTGCTCAGGTCGAGCACCCGAGTATCACGATGAGCTTGGCCCGAGCTTCGATGAACCCAAGCATTTTAGTGCTCACTCAACACTAGTGATGATCATAGTAGACTGTTTCAGGGTAGAAGGAAAAGCTGTCTGGTCTAACAAAAGTTTGATTAGCCAAAATCAAGCAAAAGATAAGACTGTGGAGCCAAAGACATTTTATCATAGAAGGAATGGCTCTTGTGCTGTAAAACTAAATACTGTCTATATTTTACTACACTGTGGAAACCAAGCAATCCCTTGTTATTGTTCACAAAGTTATAACTAGGATTGTCTTCCCCTTCACTTGTGGGTCCTAAATAGAAAGAGAAAAACCTCTGTTTCTTTACAAGAAGCCTCATAATAGTGGGAAATATTTTCTTGATTCCCTTATGCTGTGGCCATTCCTAAGCTGAATGTAACACTTCTGCAAACTCTCATGTTTTGCCTTTTTGATGGAGTTGGGACAAGTGGGACCATTCTTATCCCTACTGCTGTGACAACCACAATGTTCTCATGTTTGTTAGTGGACATGAAAGCCTGACTTGTGGAAACCAAAAATTTTCCAAAAGCTCAGTCACAAGGAAATTCATTCCTTTTATTTTTTCAAAGATTCTTGCATCCACTGCTGAAATTGTTTGAAATAATGTGGCTTCTAGCAGGTTATCCAATAGGCTAAAACACCCAGCATAAATGGCCATTTCAGTGGTCCTGTAATGAGAACTATCATGCTTTACCATGAACAAATCCACAACAGGTGACCATTTGGTTAAGAAAGACTCTTCCACCTCTTCTGGTAGTGGTCATTTTTGCAGCCATTGTTGAAACATGTCAGAGCTTCAAGAGAAAAATAACGCACTGTTTGGAGCTTTATAGATTTTTCTTCATAGATAGTTGATGTAGTTCAGTGGAGTTCCAGGAAGCCTGATGCTGTAAAAATAAGTTTTATGATGCTCAATGGTTTGAGAGGAAGTGGAAGACTGCGAGCGGATGTTCATTCACTGCTGGAATTTGACTTATAACTTACTCAAAGACAATTCCATAATGGAAAGTCCAGATGATAATAAAGTGTTGATACCTTCTCTTTCACCTCCTTTAAAGCTTTGGTGTAATGCACACGCCCGGACTGACTGGCGTGTGCGTGTATATGTAGTGATTCCACTGGACCATACCGGAGAATGAATACCTGGAGGGCGTAACTAAGTATCCACCCGATCCGACCAAGGTCGCACGACGGCATACGACGCCAGTGCACCAAGGAGGAACCGAGCAGAGGGACCAGGTGCTACTCCAGGTCAGAGCCCGGACACGGCTGTTGACCCACACTGGGGAATACAGGAACAGGCAGGTTAGGCTGGCACACGGCTGGTATGCAGACGGGTGGATGCAGGCACGCACAACTGGTATGCAGGCAGGGAGGTACTGGCAGGTATGACAGGTTGGAGCACAGAGTGGATAGGACCCAGTACAGACTGGGACTCAGGAACAGAACCGCAGATGCGGTGGACAAACACAGGAGAGTGAGGCCACCCAGAGCAGCGAGCAAGAGCTGAGCAAGAAGAGGCCGCCTGGAGCGGTGAGCAAAAGGTCAGAGCAGCGCGAGATTGCCGGAGCAGTGAGCAAAGGGTCAGAGCAGAGCCAGACTGCCGGAGCAGTGAGCAAAGGGTCAGAGCAGAGCAAGACTTCCGGAGCAGTGAGCAAAGGGTCAGAGCAGAGTGAGACTGCCGGAGCAGTGAGCAAAGGGTCAGAGCAGAGCGAGAATGCCGGAGCAGTGAGCAAAGTGTCAGAGCAGAACGAGACCGCCTGGAGCGGTGAGCAAAGGCAGAGCAGAGTGAGACCGTCTGGAGCGGTGAGCAAAGGCAGAGCAGAGTGAGACCGTCTGGAGCGGTGAGCAAAGGCAGAGCAGGCAAGAGCCGCCGGAGCGGTGAGCAAGGCAGAGCAGACAAGAACCGCCGGAGCGGTGAGCAAGGCAGAGCAGGCAAGAACCGCCGAAGCGGTGAACAAGGCAGAGCAAGCAGAAACAGCCGGAGCGGCGAGCAAGGCAGGGCAGAGGGGACAGGGCTTTGTTCACACGGCACAGATGGGAAGGGAAAGGCAGAACCAGATACCCACAGGGTACTTGCAGTGAAGTAGCGAGTGGACCACAAAATCACAAACGGAAGTACAGTGATAACGAGCAGGAGTTAGGTACGAGTTCAGACTCTGCAGAAAAAGGGAAGGTATGGGCGTAAAGAGAAACGGTAAACAGGCTGGAAGATAGTTAGGACAGGTACAGACACTGGGAAAAGAGACAGAAAACAGATCTAGGTATGCGGCCCCTAGAGGGCAGAAGGAACAGGCTAAGAGCGTGTTCCCACGGGCCGGGAAATACAGCCTCCAGGAAAGGCAGAAAGACAGCTGACTAGAGTACAGAGACAGGACACAATTCAGACATGGGAACTGATACCGCAAGGCAGGAAACATAGACAGGACCTGGCACATCAGTGACTAGAAGCCAACTGACAGAACAAGATGCTCAGGCAAGGATTCCAAGGAGGAGCAGGTTTAAATACCATGTGACAGACAGCAATAGGCTGATGACGCATAAGGGGTGTGTCTGCAGCAGCTAAATGAAACAGTAAGTTCGGCGGGCTACGCCCTAAGCAACCAGAGCAGAGCAATGCAAACAGTATGGAAAGAAGCAAGGGTGGCTGTCTGGACAGGAAATCAAGTGCGCGCTCTTGCACAGTGGGAGATGGACCACTATGCAAGGACACCGCCAGGTATGTTACAGTACCCTCCCTTACACTCACTCTTCTTCAGGCCTGCCAGATTCTTCCGCAGGGAATTTGAGGGCCAAACCTTCTCTTCAAGGAGATTACTTCTACTGTCCACAGGAAGAGACAAAACTGGTCTCATCTGAGTAGCTAGGATGCTACCTCCTATCCAGCCATCCTCAGCAACAGACGAAACGGGTGGAGTACCAGGAACAGCACACAAGGAAGTCTCTCTCCACTTATTATCAGGTAGCACCCCAGAGGGTTCAATAGACAACTGGAAGTCCTCCGCCGGGTTGGAAGGGTGCAGAGACTCGGGGGTAACCTCTGCTTCGGTGCACATCTTGTCAAGCTCACAGGATGAAATGGGCAAGGTATCAGGTACAAGGTGTAGAAAAGTCACTGTCCCTTTGTTATCTGGTGGTACCTCGGAGGATTCAGGAAACAACTGGAGGTCCTCCGCCGGGTCGGAAGAGTGCAGAGACTCGGGGGTAACCTCTGCTTCGGAGTACACAAGGTCGGATTCACTGGACGAAGCGGCCGAGGTATCAGGTACAGAGTATAGGAAAGTCTCTGTCCATTCACTACCAGGTAGCACCCCGAAGGGTTCAGGAGACAACTGGAGGTCCTTTGCCTGGTCGGAGGGGTGTAGAGACTCGGGGGTAACCTCTGCTTCGGAGTACACTAGGTCGGACTCACTGGACGAAGCGGGCGAGGTATCAGGTGCAGAGTACAGGAAAGTCTCTGTCCATTCGCTACTAGGTAGCACCCCGAAGGGTACAGGAGACAACTGGAGGTCCTCAGCCTGGTCAGAGGGGTGTAGAGACTCGGGGATAACCTCTGCTTCAGAGTACACTAGGTCGGACTCACTGGACGAAGCGGGTGAGGTATCAGGTACCGGGTGTAGGGAAGTCTTTCTCCATTTGTCATCAAGTGGTATCCCGGAGGATTCAGGAGGCAACAGGGGGTCCTCTGCCAGGATGTAGAGGTGCACGGACTCGGAGGTAATCACTGCTTCGCAGTACCCTTGGACAGGCTCACCGGATAAAGTGGGTGAAGTATCAGATACCGGGTGCAGGAAGTCCTCCTGTGTGGATTCTGGGTGGGCAGCAGTCTCTTCGGGCAGAATTGGTGCGATACCCACGCACATTACCCGTCGGGGCTGCTCCGGGATACTGGGAAGTGAATCTTCAGCAGGGACTTCAAGGTTGGGGTCAGGATGTCTTTGGGAGGACAGACCCTTGCGTGACGACTTGCCTCTATGCCTAGCATGTCTGGACTGCCTCTTGCGGTTGGTAGAAGTATTCCGGAGAGTGTAGTCATCCTGTGTGGATTCTGGTTGGGCAGTAGTCTCTTTGGGCAGGAAGACTAGTGCGCTAACCACACACATTACCCATCAGGGCTGCTCCGGGATACTGGGAAGTGAAGCTTCAGCAGGGGCTTCCGGGTTAGGGTCATCGAAGACCATTAGAAAGGCCACCAGGAAGGCCTGCAGATCCAGGACGATAGGATCCTGTGCGTCCCATAGGGGGGTGATCCATTTCAAGGCATCACCCGCTAGGTAAGACATCATGAATCCCACCTTAACCCGATCAGTGGGAAAATAAAGAGGGTAGAACTTGAAGTGTAGCATGCATTGCTCCACAAATGCACGACTCTGTCTTGGATCCCCATAGTAACGTAGCGGATCCGCAGGAACGGGTGTAGAAAGCTCCATCTGGACGGGTGCGTATTTCGCCTGGAACTCATCTAGTAGCAAAAAAAATAAATTTCTTCTAGATGCATGTATTCGCTGGAAAACGTCTCAGAGAGCGAAATCCGTGGGGCTCAACGGGAACCATGGCCTGAGCATGCTGTAATGCACACGCCCGGACTGACTGGCGTGTACGTGTATATGTAGTGATTCCACTGGACCTTACCGGAGAGTGAATACCTGGAGGGGCGTAACTAAGTATCCACCCGATCAGACCAAGGTCGCACGACGGCATACGACGCCAGTGCATCAAGGAGGAACCGAGCAGAGGGACCAGGTGCTACTCCAGGTCAGACCCCGGACATGGCTGTTGACCCACACCGGGGAATACAGGAACAGGCAGGTTAGGCGGGCACACAGACTGGTGTCTATAGGCAGACACGGCTGGTATGCAGACGGGTGGATGCAGGCAAGCACGACTGGAATGCAGGCAGGGAGGTACTGGCAGGTACGACAGGTTGGAGCACAGAGTGGATAGGACCCAGTGCAGACTGGGACTGAGGAACAGAAACACAGATGCGGTGGACAAACACAGCAGAGTGAGGCAGCCCGGAGCGGTGAGCAAGAGCAGAGCAAGACGAGACCGCCAGGAGCGGTGAGCGAGAGTAGAGCAGGACGAGGCCGCCTGGAGCGGTGAGCAAAGGGTCAGAGCAGAGCGAGACTGCCGGAGCAGTGAGCAATGGACCAGAGCAGAGCGAGACTGCCGGAGCAGTGAGCAAAGGGTCAGAGCAGAGTGAGACTGCCGGAGCAGTGAGCAAAGGGTCAGAGCATAGCGAGACTGCCGAAGCAGTGAGCAAAGGGTCAGAGCAGAGCGAGACTGCCGGAGCAGTGAGCAAAGGGTCAGAGCAGAGTGAGACTGCCGGAGCAGTGAGCAAAGGGTCAGATCAGAGCGAGACTGCCGGAGCAGTGAGCAAAGGGTCACAGCAGAGCGAGACTGCCGGAGCAGTGAGCAAGGGGTCAGAGCAGAGCGAGACTGCCGGCGCAGTGAGCAAAGGGTCAGAGCAGAGCGAGACTGCCGGAGCAGTGAGCTAAGGGTCAGAGCAGAGCCAGACTGCCGGAGCAGTGAGCAAAGGGTCAGAGCAGAGCGAGACTGCCGGAGCAGTGAGCAAAGGGTCAGAGCAGAGCGAGACCGCCGGAGCAGTGAGCAAAGGGTCAGAGCAGAGCGAGACCGCCGGAGCAGTGAGCAAAGGTTCAGAGCAGAGCGAGACCGCCTGGAGCGGTGAGCAAAGGCAGAGCAGAGCGAGACTGCCTGGAGCGGTGAGCAAAGGCAGAGCAGAGCTATACCGTCTGGAGCGGTGAGCAAAGGCAGAGCAGGCAAGAGCCGCCAGAGCGGTGAGCAAGGCAGAGCAGGCAAGAACCGCCGGAGCGGTGAGCAAGGCAGAGCAGGCAAGAACCGCCGGAGCGGTGAACAAGGCAGAGCAGGCAGAAACCGCCGGAGCGGCGAGCAAGGCAGGGCAGAGGGGACAGGGCTCTGTTCACACGGAACAGACGGGAAGGGAAAGGCAGAAGCAGATACCCACAGGGTACTTGCAGTGAGGTAGTGAGTGGACCACAAAATCACAAACGGAAGTACAGTGATAACGAGCAGGAGTTAGGTACGAGTTCAGACTCTGCAGAAAAAGGGAAGGTATGGGCGTAAAGAGAGACGGGAAACAGGCTGGAAGATAGTTAGGACAGGAACAGACACTGGGAAAAGACACAGACAACAGATCTAGGTATGCGGCCCCTAGAGGGCAGAAGGAACAGGCTAAGAGCATGTTCACACGGGCCTGGAAATACAGCCTCCAGGAAAGGCAGAAAGACAGCTGGCTAGAGTACACAGACAGGACACAATTCAGACACGGGAACTAATACCGCAAGGCAGGAAACATAGACAGGACCAGGCACATCAGTGACTAGAAGCCAACTGACAGAACAAGATGCTCAGGAAAAGATTCCAAGGAGGAGCTGGTTTAAATAACAGGTGACAGACAGCAATAGGCTGATGACGCATAAGGGGTGTGTCTGCAGCAGCTACAAGAAACAGAAAGTTTGGCGGGCGACGCCCTAAGCAACCAGAGCAGAGCAAAGCAAACAGTATGGAAAGAAGCCATAGTGGCAGTCTGGACAGGAAATCAAGTGCGCGCTCTTGCACAGTGGGAGATGGACCACTATGCAAGGACGCCGCCAGGTATGTTACATTTGGGCTTGTAATTCTCCTTTCCATCTCTTCTTTTTACAATTCCCCACGTCCTGTCATTTGTCATTGGCTTATTTTTTTGTCATTTATATCTTAGCATCTCTGAGGATAGTCATATTCACATTTTAACCTACAGTATTTGTATTGATAGATTGAGGTGTGATGGTTTTTTGAGGTCTGAAGAGGCTCATATCCGAGTATTATGAAGCACATACTAATAGGATTCTGCAATGAATTTAGTTAGCAAATGTTTTATTTCTTCTACTAAAAGGACATTTCTATTTATTGTTCCTTTTTTTTAATTCACACATAAATAAATTCTCCAAATAAATCTTACATTTCCTCAGTGATCAGCTTATAATAAAATGTCGAGTGTAATGTTCTATAATCCCCGAGTTCTGTGATATTTCAGTAGAGTTTTAAATTAAATCACAGCTCGTAGATATAAACCCAGCATCCTGCATCTAGTGCCAGTGCTAACAGGAGATGATAGTGGAGCGCACAGGATCCGTACAGCTACTGGTGACTTGGTGAGCAGAAGACAACACCATCCTATCTTCTGTTCGAACTGATTTGTCTCTGATGCATTGTAACGATTTGATAGTTTTAATTGGTATTAATCTATTCATTGTTGCCTGTTCCTCAATCCCTGGACATGGACTACAGAAGTCATCATCATCTCAATGTACATTCAGCCAAAAGAATCAGGCAACAGGACTGGAATATAAATATTATCAGAGAGGAGACTTCATCATCGGAGGATTGTTCTCTGTCAACTCCGGGTTCCCAATAATGCAATATTATGACAAATTTAGTGGAAGGATGGTATGTTTAATGTAAGTTCTTTCTTATCCATAAGCAAATATTATAGTGTCCCTTTAGGTCCCGGTAACTTGTCAGAATTAGATGTTATATTGGCATATCAGGAATAACATGATTTCTGGGTATTTTGTGACTTGTATGAAAGCCAATATACCATCACATGTAGTTACTATGGCTGCATATTGCCGAGCTGTAGGATCTCCGTCCGTGCTTTGTGCAGACATGACTTACAGATCCATAGTGTGCAATGCTCTAGGAACATACGGGTGCAGGCGGCACTGTCATGTGATTATGATTTCATGTGGCTTGTCCCGTAAATTAGCATCTTATAATGCTGTGCAGTGGCCCTATACTGAGGTACAGAGCGCTTACAGCTTTATCCTACAGATCCAGGCTTACACAGGATCAATGCACACAGATGTGGATAAAAAAGGACTGTGATAAAGAAGGCTTTTCATCAGTCATTCATTATCAATAAATTGAAAAAAAAAAAGACAGGAAAAATAAAACTGTAAAGTGTGACGAGACGACTCTGATGATAATGAACTGTAGTTTTGTACATTTGTGAAAAAAAAGTAATCTTGTCCAGCACTCAATCTACAAAGATCTAATTTTGTTTGTAATATGGAGATTGAATGCCGGAGAAGATTATAGTTTTTTTTCACTTGTGTCTTATTATCCTTCCTTATGGGATTCAGTGTCCGTGCATATCTTGAGAGTTCAAAGCTTTTTTCACCAGATGAACTGAATATTTGTTTTTTACAATCACTTGTACATTGCACATTAACCCAGCTGTCATATGATGCTGACTGTGCGTCTGCTGACAGGTGGTATTTCCTTGAGTCACAGCAGAGCTTCAAGATAGAAAAAGAATATCGCCTTCTCACCACTTGGGATAAATGGAGTCCAGTATGCCCAGAATCACAGACCAAAGTAGATTGGTTTCTTACTACCCTGTGGTTTTTAAATAAATTTTTAAGGATTTTTTAGGAGCTAGATTCCCCCCCCCCCTCTTTCTAGTTTGCAGAGCTTCATGAAGCAAACCACAGCGACTACCATTGGTCTACTTGTCAACTCTAGTAGCTTCTATTTATTTTTGGAATTTAGACTTTTACCCTTTTAGTCTCCTGTTTACCCCATGGCTCGGCTTTCTGATTCTGATTATCGTCTCATACTTTTGGTTATTTCTAGGGTTGAGCGAGTATGTTCAGTCCGAGTATGCTCGTGCCGAGCTCCGAGTATTTACAGCTGCTCGGTGATAAGGTTAAATCGCTCCCGTGTGCATGATTTGCAACTGTTTGACAGTTTTAATACATGTGAGGAATGTCTATTTCTTACACATTCCTCACATGTAATAAAGCTGTCAAACAGTCGCAAATCATGCACACGGGAGCGATTCAAACCTATCACCGAGCAGCTGTAAATACTCGGAGCTCGGCCCGAGCATACTCGGCGAAAGGGTTAATAGAACATACTCGCTCAACACTAGTTATTTCATATACTTAATTTTCAGGCAAAAAAGTCCTGATCATCACAATATACAAGTTTATTGTCATTGCAAATTCAGCTAAAAAGAACTTCATACAGGACCATCTTTAGGTTAGAAAGTGCCCTGTATATTCCTTCTACTAATCCCCCTCTATGTTGTACCTAACAACTACAAAATAACATGGAATAACACTGCTGTTGGTTTCAAAGCCTTTAGGATATTGGAGCCGTTTCCCCTTCAGTATTGACAGATGGAGTGGCCTTAGTGACTGAGAGATAGATATGATAGTTTCATGCGGAACAAAATGTCTGTTATAGACCTTTATTCCAGGCATGTGCAGTTGGATAGGGATAGAGAAGTGATATGTTATATTAGTAAATGTTCATAAAGTGACAAGTCGGCTATTATTTGCAGTTCTAGGTTGGGTTGTAGTGAGAAATGATACCAGGTGGAAACCATCTGATGGTTCTTTACTGAATGTGGTGCCCGTATTGGTGGAGTAATGTTCTATTAGAAAAATACTTTCTTTAAAAACAGTTCGTGTTTCATGTTGTCTGGGAAAGGAATGGGGTAGCGAGTGTCTGAATTGTCTCTACATGCATTAGGAGATCGCTAGTATTCTCTTTGAGAAAATAAATATTATTTAGCATCTTGCAAGTCACAACAGACTGAGAACCTGGAAAAAAAGCATGAAAAAGGAAACAAACATAGGGGGTTTATATTCTTCAAGGGGGGTAACTCCAGAAATTGTCTCTGTTACATATCGTAGGAATAAGACAAAGTAAATTTCTACTTATTACAGTGTGTGATAAATATTTGACATGAAGTTATTTTGCTGCCCTCCTCAGAATGCCAGCCTTGTGTGAGAGCTGGGATTCATGTCAAGTCTTGTACAGCGGATTGAATTAAATCCTGCTATTTTGTAGATGGCCGATAATCGTCACACTGGAAGGGGCTTTTTTGTAACCTGGTTGGGTACAATGGATGGACATTCTTAGAGGAAATTAAAATAATGATGTGATAAACATTAATAAATTAGTAGATATTTGTGAATGACTGTAAATTTAATTCAGATTCAGTTTGACCAGTTTGGTGGACATGCTCATCATAAGAATTTGTATTGATCTGCAGCAACACAGACTCATACATACGGTAGTAAGCTGTGGTAGGCTGCATGTAAAGACTAGAGATTTAGTGATGAGCGAATGTGTTTGAAATCCAATCTCCAAACCTAAGTTCGACATGAATGTGGCACATTCGGATTCCTGATCGGAAAGGAGAGCATTTTTAATTAAAATCGGCATAGGTAGGCGAATAAGTTTGGGAACGTGATCTACAGCGTTTTTAACACTTTTTCTAGCATAGTGCTTGTGTATGATGAGTGGGGGGACATGGTAGATGAGTGGAGGGGCTGGTGATAGCTAAAAACCGGTTCAGATCAGATGCGCGCTTGTAATCTTTTTTTTTTTTCCCCTGTAATTTTAAGTGAGGAAAGCACGGCTGGCCAATCACAGTGCAGGAAGCATCCACACTGTCCAGACACAAGGTCTTCTGCCATTGGCTGCTGAAATCACATGTCCTCTCTATACAAAAAGCGGTCATGTTCTCTCAGCTCCGTTTTATCCATGTCACTGCTGGAGGCAGACACTGCTCAGTGTTCTCCTGAGTAATGAGAGATATTAGCTAGATAGATAGGCGCTTGTGTGGAAATAAGATAGTGTGGATAAGTCCTGTGCTGTGTACCTGTTCAATCGACCTTACAGCACATTCATTCTTTTTTCTTGGGCAATTACTGACATTCAGACAGAAACAGCAGGGCCCATACCATAGAACAGTCTTTTGCACTGGTTGTATTGTGCTGTATGCACGAGTATACCTTCAATCTAATTTTTGCACTTGCTAATGTGATAAAGCAAGCAAGCCCTTGTAGGCCACATTTTGATTTTGTGGGGTTGAAATTCAGCTGGAGAGCTTGACAGTGCAGAGCACAAAAACCTTTTCTTTTAATTTGATAATGTGATGGTGCAAACTGTGTTAGCCCACATTTTCATTTTTTTGGTGGGTAAAATTCAGCTCCATGCAGAGTAAAACAAATATATTTTTTTCTGTTGCTAGGCAGAGTCCACAAAAGATTTTTTTTGTGTCGCAAACGTGATACACTCTGCTACAAGCCACCTATTATTTTAGTGGCGATGAAATTCAGCTGCATGCAGAGCTCATGCAGAGTAAAAAAAATCTATTTTTTGCTGTGATACAGCAGGCTAGATCTGAGTTTGAAATATCTTGGAGCATATATTATATGTTATACAGGTCTCATCTACAGTCAAAAAAATAATTTATTCAATTCCTAATGTTATACACCAGGGGATATATCAGTTTGAATTAGTTTGGACAATATCTCATGTATTATACAGGCCTCATCCACACTAAAAAAAAGACTTTCTTCTGTTACCAATGTGATACAGTAGGAGACATCTCAGGGTGCCAAGGGAGGGTGGATAACTTCAAGTGAGGGGGGTTGACGATACCAAAAAAACTGTTAGTGAAGATGAGGAACAAATGGAAGAGGAAGAGGTGATGGGCGACCTACAGTCAGAAGATGAAGATTATAATCTGTTCGTGTTTGGCAGGAGGGGACTGAGGAAACAAGCATCAGAAGTACCCAGCCACCAACACAGAATGAATGGGCTTGAACCTCAGAAAAGAGCGTGATATATGAGTGTGTTCTGGATGCACAATCTGCAACATGATCTCCGTATAGTTATGATTCGAAATGGTGCTGACAACTGGGTTGCCACTCTGTTAGATCCATGTTAGAAGAGTAAATTTTGCCTCTTCTTCCCTGGAAAGGGATCCACGAATGCTGCGGTATCAAAACACCCTTTTACACAATCTTAAGATAGGTTTTTCCAAAGACACAGAGTGCATCGCAGGTCTACACTTCCAACATCCGGCACGTCAATTCGTCAGCACCAAAATAATAGCAGCAGCAGTGTAAGTGACAGAAGCAATTTCTGTCAGTCCTTTCACACATATTTCAGAGTACAAGTCTGACATGTGGTGAATGACTGGAGAGGATGGTGCACTCCTGATTGACTCTCCATTTTCTGAGTTGGCTGTAGTGGGAGAGGTTTTGGTTCCTAATTCTACAATTTCTACTGTAGTGAAAATGATGCCACTTTGCTGGTGTCTGCCACTAATTTTTGGAAATGTGGAGAATCCTGATTGGGTCTCCATCTGTTGGGTTGGCTATAGTGGAAGAGTTGTCGGTCCCCATTATACTACTTCTACTCTAGTGAAATTGATGCCACTTTGTTGGTGTTATGCCCTAATTTAGGGAAATGTGAACACTTCTGGTTACGTCTCCATCTGCTGCATTGGCTGTAGTGAAAGAGGTTTTTTGTCCCCATACATTGGTATAGTTATGCTCTAGTGAAATTAATCATTTGGTTCATAAATGGTACTCCACAAAGGCGTAAACTCATGATAAACTCAAAATTTGGTTTTCAATAAACAACCATCAGCCGCCCCATCAAACGCATCTGCTGCTCCTTTCTTCTCCTCTGTTACCATGCCAAGTATTGTCACACAGGTCTACGACCATAGAACCTATGGTTGTATACCCATTCTAGTCAGGCTGAGTGAGAAACCATGAGCTGTAACAGAAGCGGACATGCCTGCTGTGTTTGTTTCACTGAGCACACCACATGTTTCTCAATCCACCGTAACATCTCCGCCTGAACCTCACTCATGGTCTAGCAGTTTGTCTGTTTCACCGTACTCCACCCTCTCTCAGCACTGCAACCAGCCCTCAGTCCCGCAGTTGTGGTCACGAAAAATGTTTCCTCCTACACATGACAAAGCTAAGAGGTTGAACTCCACCATCTTCTATCTGTAGGCCATGGAAATGTTGGTCTTAAGCCATAATTTTTTTAAATGTGAACAGTCCTGATTGTGTCTCCATCTACTGGGTTGGCTCTACTGGAAAAGATGTCGGTCCTAATTAGACTATTTTTACTGTAGTGAAATTAATGCCACTTTGTTGGTGTCTGCCACTAATTTTTGGAAATGTGGAGAATCCTGATTGGTTCTCCATCTATTGGGTTTGGCTATAGTTTAAGAGGTTTCGGTAGCCATTAACCTACTTCTACTCTGGTGAAGTTGATGCCACTTTGGTAGTGTTGGGCCATAATTTAAGGAAATGTGAAAACTCCTAATTGAGTCTCTATCTACTGGGTTGGATGTAGGGGAAGAGGTGTCGTTCCTAATTCTACAATTGCTACTGTACTGAAATAGATGCCACTTTGCTGGTGTCTGCCACTAATTTTTTTAAATGTGGAGAATCCTGATTGGGTCTCCCTCTGCTGGGTTGGCTGTAGTGGAAGAGTTGTCGGTTACCATTATACTAGTTCTACTCTAGTGAAATTAATTCTTTGGTGCATATATTTTTGTCACAGGGGTACAGGGGATTAAATTCATGGAGTAAAGAAAGATCTTTGTCTGTGATTAAGCACCACCAAGAAGTGTGAGCTGATGTTGATTGGGGAGTGATTGCTTATGCAACAAGCTGCATTAGAGGACTTCCTGGGAGAAATTACAGCCACAGTAGATAAGGTTTCCCTCTATACCAGTCTTTTCACCGAGCTAAAGAATATGGCTGTGGTGAAATAAAACTCTCACCGAGAAGCAGAGTCAGACTGAAGAACATTGGGCCCACCAGAGGATTTGATTCTGAGGGACCATCTTTCTCCCCCGCTAAAGAGCCCCATAGCAACTGCAAGGTTTGCGCTATGAACTCTCCTGAAGGAGAAGCCATGGCCCACCGGAGGATTCTACGGTTCTCTGTTGGGCCTGTCCAATCGTGCTGAGAAGCAGCCCTGGCTAAGAAAAGTCTGTGTTAAAGGGGTTGTCCACTACTTATTATCCCCTCCCAACTGTATCCTCCCGGGGCCCATAATTGTTTTAGTAAATAACTTCTGTTGCAGTTACTGCCTGTGAGCGGTGTTATCGGTGGCCGCTCACAGGCATCACGTGAACCCCAGCTACAGCCGGCACTGACATCTGCTGACGTCACAACAAGTCCAGGCGGCAGCTCAGTATCCCTATTCCGCATTCCACGCTGGCTGCTGGGTTGTGGGCGGGGTTAACCCCGCACCTCATACCCAGCATCCATCGCGCTCCCTCCCTCTCCCAATTCATCGGGAAAGCACACGGTGGATACTGGGTGTGACGCGATGGGGTAACCCCGCCCACAACCAAGCACCCACCGCGGGTATCCCAGTGCTGAGTCACTCCTCACTTACCGTGACGTCAGCATGGGGTCACGTGATGTCTGTGAGCGGCCAGCAATAGCGCCGCTCACATGCAGAACCTGCAACAGAAGGTATTTACCAATATACTTATGGGTCGCGGGGGGATACATTGGGGGCATAATAAAAAGTTGTGGCCAACTTTTTTAAGGTTCCTGGACACTCTATGGCTGCTTTTTTACTGGGGGGGGAAACTCACGCAAACACGGGTACAACATACAAAATCCTTGCATATGTTGTCCTTGCTGAGATTTGAATCCAGCACCCAAGCGCTGCACGGCTTCAGTGCTAACTACTGAGCCACTTTGCTGCCGTTCTCCCTCTGATTGATAGATAATAGATGTATGGCTAGATAGATAAATAGATTAATAGATATATGGATAGATAGATAATAGATATATGGATAGTTAGATAGCTAGCTAGATAATAGCTAAATATGTGGATATATAGATATATTGATGGATAGATAATAGATATATGGATAGATAAATAGATTAATAGATATATGGATAGATAATATATAGATAGATAGATGATAGATGAATACATATATGGATAGATAAATAGATAGTTAATAAATATATGAATAGATATGTACAGTGGCGGAAAAAAGTATTTAGTCAGCCACCAATTGTGTAAGTTCTCCCACTTAAAAAGATGAAAGAGGCCTGTAATTGACATCATAGGTAGACCTCAACTATGAGAGACAAAATGAGAAAACAAATCCTGAAAATCACATTGTCTGATTTGGAAATATTTTTTTTTCAAATATTGGTGGAAAATAAGTATTTGGTCAATTACAAAAGTTCATCTCAATACTTTGTTATATATCCTTTGTTGGCAATGACAGAGGTCAAATGTTTTCTGTAAGTCTTCACAAGGCTGGCTCACACTGTTGCTGGTATGTTGGCCCATTCCTCCATGCAGATCTCCTCTAGAGCAGTGATGTTTTGGGGCTGTTGTTAGGCAACACAGACTTTTGACTCCCTCCAAAGGTTTTCTATAGGGTTTAGATCTGGAGAATGGCTAGGCCACTCTAGGACCTTGAAATGCTTCTTAGGAAGCCACTCCTTTTTTTTCCCTGGCGGTGTGCTTGGGATCATTGTCATGCTGAAAGACCCAGCCAGGTTTCATCTTCAATGCCCTTGCTGATGGAAGGAGGTTTGCACTCAAAATCTTACGATACATGGCCCCATTCATTCTTTCATGTACACGGATCAGTCGTTTGGTCCCTTGGCAGAGAAACAGCCCCAAAGCATGATGTTGCCACCCCCATGCTTCATAGTAGGTATGGTGTTCTTTGGATGCATCTCAGCATTCTTTCTCCTCCAAACACGACGAGTTGTGTTTCTACCAAACAGTTCTACTTTGGTTTCATTTAACCATCCAAATGCTCTCTAGCAAACTTCAGACAGGCCCGGACATGTAATGGCCTAAGCAGGGGGACACATCTGGCACTGCAGGATCTGAGTCCCTGGTGGCGTAGTGTGTTACTGATGGTAGCCTGTTGTAACGTTGGTCCCAGCTCTCTGCAGGTCATTCATTAAGTCCCTCCGTGTGATTCTGGGATTTTTGCTCACCGTTCTTGAGATCATTTTGACCCACAGGGTGAGATCTTGTGTGGAGCCCCAGATCGAGGGAGATTATCAGTGGTCTTGTATGTCTTCCATTTTCTAATTATTGCTTCCACAGTTGATTTCTTCATACCAAGCAGCTTGCCTATTGCAGATTCAGTCTTCCCAGCCGGGTGCAGGGCTACAATTTTGTTTCTGGTGTCCTTCGAAAGCTCTTTGGTCTTCAACATAGTGGAGTTTGGAGTGTGACTATTTGAGGTTGCGGACAGGTGTCTTTTATACTGATAACAAGTACAAACAGGTGTCAGTACTACAGGTAATGAGAGGAGGACAGAGGAGCCTCTTAAAGAAGAAGTTACAGGTCTGTGAGAGCCAGAAATCTTGCTTGTTTGTAAGTGACCAAATACTTATTTTCCACCAAAATTTGAAAAAATTCTTTCCAAATCAGACAATGTGATTTTCAGGATTTGTTTTCTCATTTTGTCTCTCATAGTTGAGGTCTACCTACGATGTCAATTACAGGCCTCTCTCATCTTTTTAAGTGGGAGAACTTGCACAATTGGTGGCTAACTAAATACTTTTGTTCCCCACTGCATCTAGCTATCCATATATCTTTCGATCTATTATCTCTTTATCTATTATCTATCTATTATCTATCCATTAATCTATTTATATATCTATCCATATATATTATCTAGAGTTGTCCTCATAAGTTTACATACCCCGGCAGAATTTTTGCTTTCTTTGCCTTGTTTCAGAGAATATGAATGATACCAAAAAAACTTTTTCTCCACTCATGGTTATTGGTTGGGAGAAGCCATGTATTGCCAAACTACTGTGTTTCTCTCTTTAAATCTTAATGGCAACTAAATATCTATCTATCTATATACTTATCCACATATGTATTATCTTTCTGTATATCTATCAATAAATCTATCCATATACCTGTATATATATATACATATATATATATATATATATATATATATATATATATATTGTAGGGTTTGGTACTACTTTGATATCGGAAGTGTGGATATTGGGTGTCAGCCCCTGGCTCCTGAGCAACACCATTAAAGGGGTTGTCCACTACTTTTACATTGATGCCCTATCACTCGTGTGCATGATCGGTGGGGTCCCGCACTCGGCACCCCCACCGATCAGCTGCTACCGGTGGCCTCAGGCGCTCACCTGCAGGGCTCCGCTGTCAAGTGGTAGTGACCACCGCGGTGTACTGCACATCCGCCTCCGATTCAATTGAGCATTATGATCCTAAAGATAGGGCATCAATGTAGAAATAGTGGACAACTTCTTTAAGGACAGTGACATTATCAAATGCTCCTTTTAGAGTCAAGTCTCTGAGCTAGGAGGTTCCAAAGTTTCATCCAGACACCTCCAGCTCAGGGATGTTGGCTGTGGGGATGCTGCCTCATCCTTATCCCCAACAAGCACACAAAAACCATCAGCAGCCTGTGACGAGGTTTCTTCTGGAGCGACCTGGATGTTGTCCGGACAATTTGACTTCCTCCCTTTCTACCACAAGTCCCAAAACAAAGTCCCACCCTATTATAACAGGGTACAACAGGTCCTTTACTACACCCACCTCATGGGCCTCGGTGCACAGTTTTTGTCTATGACCACTCGGGCCACAGGGTAGTCCTTAGTGTCCCCATTAATGATGAGCAAGTATGTTCTTTTAACCCTTTCAGCAAGCATGCTCGGGCAAGCACCGAGTATCTTCAGCATGCTCGATGTTATGTTTAATTCCCTCCAGTGTGCATGATTTGCGACTGTTTGACAGCTTTAATACATGTGAAGAATGCCTGCTTCTTAAGCATTCCTCACATGTATTAAAGCTGTTAAAAAGTCGCAAATCATGCACACGGGAGTGATTTAAACATAACACCGAGCATGCTGAAGATACTAGGTGCTTGCCCGAGCTTGCTCGTAAATCTCGAGTAAAGAGCATGCTCGCTCATCACTAGTCCCCATGGATACAACGGACGCCGACCTTTTTCCCCGGAACCAGTTGATGAGGATCTGTGGCCCTCACTAGGATTACCAGACTCTCTGAGACTAACAGAGCAGTCACTTGCACTCCATTCACTGATATGGAGCATGCCTGCGGTCCCTCGTCTGGTTGAGGAACAGCACTGCAGGCAGGATTTGCAAAGTATGAGCAGCGCCGTCCAGCGCTGCAGTCTATTGGCTCATTGGTCAGGGGGCAACAGGTGGCTATGTGACCTGAAGTATGACATCTCCAACATGCTATGTTATGGGGTGGGACCTTGGGCTGCAACTCAGGCCCCTCTTGAACTCTAGGACGCCCCCCAGGTGTGGCTCTAGCTCCCCTCTTTTGGCTATCCGTCCCCTTTTGGGAGCCCCAGTCTGGAGAGGCTATGCCCCCATGTTTCCCCAAGGAACTCTCAATTGCCTGGAACTTTTCCACCAACCCCACCAAGTCATCAGCATTTTGGGGAACTCCCTAGGCAACCCAGGATTGCACTGACCTTGGAAGAGAGTGTATGAACCTGTCTATAACAACCCTCTCCACCATCTGTCCTGGGGAGGAAGATTCAGGTTGCAACCACTTTTGGACCAGGTGTAGGAGGTCGAACAATTGGGACCGGGGAGGTTTGTCACTACAATAGGCTCAGTGGTGCACCCGTTGCACTCTGACAGTCAGAGTCACTCCCAAGTTCACCTACATCTCTGTTTTTAATTTGGTGTACTCTTTTGTGTCCTGCAAGGTCAAGTCATAATAGGCATTCTGCAGCTCGCCTGTTAAATATGGCGCTAAAATCTCTGCCCACTGCTCTGGAGGCAATTTCTACCACTCTGTCACCCTCTCAAAGACAGTAAGGAACGCCTCTACGTCATTACCAGCAGTCATCTTTTGTAATACTCTTCTTACAGTCTTTCTCACCTGAGAGTCAGCACCTGGAGTTGGGGGTGGAGCGGTTGCCCTGTAACCTTGGATTGGAGCTCCATCTGCTGCTCCCCTCAAGGACATGTCCGGTGGCCATCTTGCAATATATATATTATCTAATTATATATCTATCCATATATCTATTATCTATTTATCTATCCAAATATTTATCAATATATCTATACTAGCTATGAACCCGTTCTACGCCCAGGTGGCGAGCATTTATATTGGTATATGATCTCCATCCTGTCATGTGCTGCTCCCATCCTTAGCCCCCATCTTGTCATGTGCTGCTCCCATCCTACGTCACCATCCTGTCATGTGCTGCTCCCATCCTGCCCCCCATTCTGTCATATGCTGCTCTCATCCTGTGTCCCCATCTTGTCATGTGCTGCTCCCATCCAGCGTCCAAATTCTGTAATGTGCTGCTCTCATCCTGCGCCCCCATCCTGTCATGTGCTGCTGCCATCTTGCTCCCCCATCCTGTCATATGCTGCTGCCATCCTGAGCCCCCATCTTGTCATGTGCTGCTCCAATCATGCGCCCCATCTTGTCATGTGCTGCTCTCATCCTACATCCCCATCCTGTCATGGGCTGCTCCCATCCTGCGCCCCCATCCTGTCATATGCTGCTACCATTCTGCGCCCCCATCTTGTCATGTGCTGCTCCCATCCTGCGTCCCCATCCTGTCATGTGGTGCTCTCATCCTACGTCCCCATCCTGTCATATTCTGCTACCATCCTGCGCCCCCATCCTGATATGTGCTGCTCTCATCCTGTGTCCCCATCCTGTCATGTGCTACTCCCATCCAGTGCCCCCATCCTGTCTTATGATGATCCCATCCTGCGCCCCCATTCTCTAATGTGCTGCTCCCATCCTGCGCCCTCCTCCTGTCATGTGGTGCTCCCATCCTGCGTCCCCATCTTGTCATGTGCTGCTCCCATCCTGCGCCCCCATTCTCTAATGTGCTGCTCTCATCCGGCGCCCCCATCCTGTCATGTTCTGCTCCCATCCAGCGCCCCCATCCTGTCATGTTCTGCTCCCATCCTGCGCCCCCATCTTGTCATGTGCTGCTCCCATCCTGCGCCCCCATTCTCTAATGTGCTGCTCTCATCCAGCGCCCCCATCTTGTCATGTTCTGCTCTCATCCGGCGCCCCCATACTGTCATGTTCTGCTCCCATCCTGCGCCCCCATCCTGTCATGTTCTGCTCCCATCCTGCGCCCCCATCCTGTCAAGTGCTGCTACCATCCTGCGCCCCCATCCTGTCATATGCTACTCTCATCCAGCTTCCCCATCCTGTCATGTGCTGCTCCCATTCTGCGCCCCCATCCTGTCATTTGGTGCTCCCATCCTGCGCCCCCATCCTGTCATGTGCTGCTCCCATCCTGCGTCCCCATCTTCTCATATGCTTCCCCCATCCTGTGCCCCCATCCTGTCATGTGCTACTCCCATCCAGCGCCGCCATCCTGTCATTTGCTGCTCCCATCCTGCGCCCCCATCCTGTCATGTGCTGCTCCCATCCTGCGTCCCCATCATGTCATATTTTGCTCTCATCCGGTGCCCCCATCCTGTCATGTTCTGCTCTCATCCTGCGCCCCCATCCTGTCAAGTTCTGCTCCCATCCTGCACCCCCATCCTGATATATGGTACTCTCATCCGGTGCCCCCATCCTGTCATGTTCTGCTCTCATCCTGCTCCATCATCCTGTCATGTGCTGCTGCCATCCTGCGCCCCCATTCTCTAATGTGCTGCTCTCATCCGGCGCCCCCATCCTGTCATGTTCTGCTCCCATCCAGCGCCCCATCTTGTCATGTTCTGCTCTCATCCGGCGCCCCCATACTGTCATGTTCTGCTCCCATCCTGCGCCCCCATCCTGTCATGTTCTGCTCCCATCCTGCGCCCCCATCCTGTCATATGCTACTCTCATCCAGCTTCCCCATCCTGTCATGTGCTGCTCCCATTCTGCGTCCCCATCTTGTCATGTGCTGCTCCTATCCTGCGCCCCGATCCTGTCATGTTCTGCGCTCTTTAGGTGCCCCCATCCTGTCTTGTTCTTCTCCCATCCAGCGCCCCCATCCTGTCATGTTCTTCTCCCATCCTGCGCCCTCATCCTGTCCTGTGCTGCTGTTATCCTGCGTCCCCATCCTGTCATGTTCTACTCTCATCTGGCGCCACCATCCTGTCATGTGCAGATCCCATCCTGCGCCCCCATCCTGGTATGTGCTGCTCTCATCCTGTGCCCCCATCCTGTCATGTGCTACTCACATCCAGCGCCCCCATCCTGTCATGTGCTGCTCCCATCCTGCGCCCCCATCCTGTCATGTGCTGCTCCCATCCTGCGCCCTCATCCTGTCCTGTGCTGCTGTTATCCTGCGCCCCCATCCTGTCATGTTCTGCTCTCATCCTGCGTCCCCATCCTGTCATGTGCTGCTCCTATTTTGCGCCCCCATCCTGTCATGTTCTGCTCTCATCTGGTGCCCCCATCCTGTCATGTTCTGCTCTCATCCTGCGTCCCCATCCTGTCATGTGCTTCTCCTATCCTGCGCCCCCATCCTCTCATGTGCTGCTCCCATCCTGTGCCCCCATCCTGTCATGTTCTGCTCTCATCCTCCGCCCCCATCCTGTCATATGCTGATCCCATCCTGCTTCCCCATTTTGTCATGTGCTGCTCCCATCCTGTGCCCCCATCCTGTCAAATGCTGCTCCCATCCTGCGCCCCCATCCTGTCATGTGCTGCTCCTATCCTGCGCCCCCATCCTGTCATGTGCTGCTCTCATCTGGTGCCCCCATCCTGTCATGTTCTGCTCTCATCCTGCGTTCCCATCCTGTCATGTGCTGCTCCTATCCTGCGCCCCCATCCTGTCATGTGCTGCTCCCATCCTGCGCCCCCATCCTCTCATGTGCTGCTCCCATCCTGTGCCCCCATCCTGTCATGTTCTGCTCTCATCCTCCGCCCCCATCCTGTCATATGCTGATCCCATCCTGCTTCTCCATTTTGTCATGTGCTGCTCCCATCCTGCGCCCCCATTCTGTAATGTGCTGCTCCCATCTTGCACCCTCATTCTGTCATGTGCTGCTCCCATCCTGTGCCCCCATCCTGTCATATGCTGCTCCCATCCTGCACCCTCATTCTGTCATGTGCTGCTCCCATCCTGCGCCCCCATCCTGATATGTGCTGCTCCCATCCTGCGCCCCCATTCTCTAATGTGCTGCTCCCATCCTGCGCCCTCCTCCTGTCATGTGGTGCTCCCATCCTGCGTCCCCATCTTGTCATGTGCTGCTCCCATCCTGCGCCCCCATTCTCTAATGTGCTGCTCTCATCCGGCGCCCCCATCCTGTCATGTTCTGCTCCCATCCTGCGCCCCCATCTTGTCATGTTCTGCTCTCATCCGGCGCCCCCATACTGTCATGTTCTGCTCCCATCCTGCGCCCCCATCCTGTCATGTTCTGCTCCCATCCTGCGCCCCCATCCTGTCAAGTGCTGCTACCATCCTGCGCCCCCATCCTGTCATATGCTACTCTCATCCAGCTTCCCCATCCTGTCATGTGCTGCTCACATTCTGCGCCCCCATCCTGTCATTTGGTGCTCCCATCCTGCGCCCCCATCCTGTCATGTGCTGCTCCCATCCTGCGTCCCCATCTTCTCATATGCTTCCCCCATCCTGTGCCCCCATCCTGTCATGTGCTACTCCCATCCAGCACCGCCATCCTGTCATTTGCTGCTCCCATCCTGCGCCCTCATCCTGTCATGTGCTGCTCCCATTCTGCGCCCCCATCCTGTCATTTGGTGCTCCCATCCTACGCCCCCATCCTGTCATGTGCTGCTCCCATCCTGCGTCCCCATCATGTCATATTCTGCTCTCATCCGGTGCCCCCATCCTGTCATGTTCTGCTCTCATCCTGCTCCCCCATCCTGTCAAGTTCTGCTCCCATCCTGCACCCCCATCCTGATATATGGTACTCTCATCCGGTGCCCCCATCCTGTCATGTTCTGCTCTCATCCTGCTCCATCATCCTGTCATGTGCTGCTGCCATCCTGCGCCCCCATCCTGTCATGTGCTGCTCCCATTCTGCGTCCCCATCTTCTCATATGCTTCTCCCATCCTGCGCCCCCATCTTGTCATGTGCTGCTCCCATTCTGTGTCCCCATCTTGTCATGTGCTGCTCCTATCCTGCGCCCCGATCCTGTCATGTTCTGCGTTCTTTAGGTGCCCCCATCCTGTCATGTTCTTCTCCCATCCAGCACCCCCATCCTGTCATGTTCTTCTCCCATCCTGCGCTCTCATCCTGTCCTGTGCTGCTGTTATCCTGCGTCCCCATCCTGTCATGTTCTGCTCTCATCTGGCGCCCCCATCCTGTCATGTGCAGATCCCATCCTGCGCCCCCATCCTGGTATGTGCTGCTCTCATCCTGTGCCCCCATCCTGTCATGTGCTACTCCCATCCAGCGCCCCCATCCTGGTATGTGCTGCTCTCATCCTGTGCCCCCATCCTGTCATGTGCTACTCCCATCCTGCGCCCCCATTCTGTCATCTAGTGCTCCCATCCTGCGACCCCATCCTGTCATGTGCTGCTTCTGACAAAGATAGACCCTCCCGGAGTACTGGCTAGCGATTGGGGCCTGGTCAGTCCTTGAGCAGATGGGATCTCCCCTGGCCAGGCGGAGTTGTAGGCCTCCCAGACTAACTGTACTCTTCTGGCTACCTTGCTAGAGGCGGGTATAAGTAGCCCACGTCCCTGAGTGTACCGTGTGGTGCTCACCCGTATGGCCGGTGACTCGGGGCCTTCTAGTAGCTTCCGCTCCACGACGGCGGTGCTGGTCCCATGCGTGTGACCGTGTCTTCGGGTTTCTTGGCCAGAGGACCTGGAATCCCCTGCCTGACGGATTCTGCTGCTGGGTAGGAGTTAGTCCCCACAGCTTCGGACTCCGGGTCCGGTAAGAAATCTTCTCAGTCAGGGCGAGCTCTGCAGCTTGCAGCCCCTGACTCCTTGTAGCACTGCTCCCACAGAGCTCCTGATGTTCTGTTCCTATATTTGCTTCTTTTCTCTGTCTCTACTTCTTCTCTACTCACTAACCCTGACTCAGCCCTAGGTTTATATAGGGGAAGTTCTTCCCCTCCCAGGACTGGGCAGGAGGTGTGGCATGCATAGGATTCCTGACCAAGAGACCTCCCACCTGCTCTCAGACATAACATTGCTGTTACTGTGGAAACCAGATCCCTGGGGTGCCACATTCCCCCCTATTGAAATTTAGTACTCCGGGACTAAACATATTTTAGAAGAACATAACAAGATATAACAATAACAATACAATAAAGAAACACATAAAGGTGGTCACGGCATGTCCGTAACCGGGTGCAGTCTTTGAAGAAAGCAAGGTGTCCATTTCACCAAAACAGGGAGACGTAACCAGGTAGGGGTCTGTCCTGCCCCGAGTCCTTAACAGTCTTTAGTCCGTCCTGGGTTACGCTCCAACTATGTACACAGGATTCCCGGTAAATCCACCAAAGACTCCTATAAACAACTAGAAACACATAATTATACACAAGCAACAAGAAAAACAGGTGACCACAAATAAAACAATATATACACTTCAAATCCTCCAACGTGCGGGTAACTGGCCTCTAGTGGCCCTAGTGGACCTACGGAGCTGACTGTCTGGCCCTGAACTACAGGGTGTAGGAGCTGTTAAGGGTAAACTGGGCAGCGGTCTACGGGCCCTTTGGCTCACTAGGGATATGGCAGGCTCACTGCAAGCAGAGGGTTGATCCTCCGGGTCTGCTGGTGTGGGGTCTTCTGCCTCATGGACCGGCTGTTCTTCCAGCTCTACCTGTTGCTCCATAGGTGCTTGGGATGCTGGTTGGAGGAAGGTGAGTACGGGTACCACAACTGCACCATTGACTTGAGTCCAAGACCGAGGGAAGTCTCCGAGCACAGTACTAACCATATCTTCCCTTTCCTCTACGGGTCGATGGTCTTCTTGTTCCTCTTCAGGGTTCCGTAGCTGCTCAGGACACTTCTTCAGGTGATCCCGGGATACAATGGCTGTGGTCTCCCCTCCGTCTTTACTGATGGTACAGACCTTCGGGTTCTCGTGGCTTGAGGGCAGTACGGTGTACGGGTCCTTCTCCCACTGGTCGTCCAACTTGTGGAGCCGTCTTTTCCTCTTCAAGACCTGCTCTCCGGGCACCAGGGGAACAGCGGGAGCATACTGGTTGTAAGTTTTCTCTTGTCTCTCCCGAGCCTGACAGAGACTTCGCTCCACGCTCTCCTGTACTTTCCGGTACTGCTGCTGCCTCTCTGTGTCCCAGTCTGCTTCTGGTGAAGTGTCCTCGGGTGTCAGGACTCCCATTTCCAGGTCAACAGGTAACTTACCAGGTCTTGCCCTCATTAGGTAAGCCGGGGTACAGTTGGTGGAACCTACCGGGATGTGGTTGTATAGGTCCACCAGATCGGGCAGCTTCTCAGGCCACAGACTGCGTTCTTCCAGGGGCAACGTTTTCAGAAGATCCATTACCACCTGGTTCATTTTCTCACAAAGTCCATTAGTTTGCAGATGATAGGGTGTCGTCCTTATCTTCCGGCAGCCATACAGATTGCAGAATTCCTGGAAGACCTCCGCTTCAAAGGCAGGTCCCTGGTCCGTCAGCACTTGGTCCGGGTACCCGTGTGGACGGCAGAAGTGCTGCTGGAAGGCTCTAGCTGCTGTTTGAGCCGTTAAGTCCTTGACGGGGACGACAACCAAGAACCGGGAGTAATGATCCACGATGGTTAACGCGTAGACGTAGCCACTTCTGCTTGGGGTCAGTTTTACATGATCCAAGGCTACCAGTTCCAACGGCTGCCGGGTGACGATGGACTGCAGGGGAGTCTTCTGGCTGGCACGGTCCTTCCTCCTCAGGTTGCATGGGCCACATTCTCTGCACCACCTCTCGATGGTTCCCCTCATGCCTACCCAATGGAACCGCCCGCGCAGCAGGAACTCCAGCTTCTTCCATCCGAAATGCCCAGCTCCATCGTGGTATGCCTCCATCACCATGGCTGTGTCTCGTCGTGGCACCACTACTTGCCAGATTAGTTCATGCGTCCGGGAGTTAACCATCCTGCGGCACAACTTCCCCTTGTAAAGGAACAGTCTACTCTTTTCTGCCCACAGTTGCTTGGCTTCCTCCGGAGCGTCTGGGTCAAGGCGAGCCTCTGGCTGAGTCAGCATCTCCTTCACCAGCCGGACAGCAGGGTCACTGTCTTGCGTTTCCGCCCAGTTGTAGTGAGGTAAGGGGTTAAGCGTAGCGCCTTGCTTACACCTTACCCGATGGGAATACTGGATAGTCCCATGACGGTGAAACGCGGGGAGTTCGACTTCTTCCAGTCCCTCTGGATCTTCTCCTACGTCCGGTAGGTTTGGCATCCTGGACAGGGCGTCCGCGTTGGTATTGGAGCGTCCTGCCCGGTATTTGATGGTGAACTCGTAGTTGGACAGGCGGGCCATCCATCTCTGCTCTAGGGCACCGAGTCTTGCCGTGTCCAGGTGTGTCAACGGGTTGTTATCCGTGTACACGACGAACCGGGAAGAAGCGAGGTAGTGCTTAAAGCGTTCGGTGACTGCCCACACCACTGCCAGGAACTCTAGCTTAAATGAGCTGTAATTCTCAGGGTTTCTTTCGGTGGGTCGCAGTTTTCGGCTGGCGTAAGCGATTACACGCTCTTTCCCCTGCTGGATCTGGGACAGCACGGCTCCTAGCCCGATGTTACTTGCGTCGGTGTAGAGGATAAAGGGCTGGCTGTAATCCGGGTACGCCAGGATTTCATCCCCCGTGAGGGCCATCTTCAGCTGGCGGAAGGACTCTTCTTCCAACTTCTCCCATCTGAAGGGCGGCTTCTGGTTCTTCGCCTTCCGGGACTGGCCTATCAGGAGGTCCTGCATAGGAGCTGCCTTTTTGGTGAAACCGGGGATGAACCTGCGGTAGTAGCCTACCAACCCGAGGAACTGCCGCACTTCCTTTACACTGGAGGGACTTGGCCATTCCTTAATTGCGGTGATCTTATCAGGGTCGGGAGCCACTCCGTCAGCGCTCACCACGTGTCCCAGGTACTGTACCTTTGGTTTCAGGAGGTGACACTTGGAGGGTTTCACCTTTAGGCCGTAGCTTGCCAGAGCTTCGAACACTTCCGCCAGGTGTTTCAGGTGGTCCTCATAAGTCTTAGAATATACGATGACATCGTCCAGGTACAACAGGACCGTCTCGAAGTTTCTGTGGCCCAGACAGCACTCCATTAATCGTTGGAAGGTTCCTGGTGCGTTGCAGAGTCCGAACGGCATGCAGGTAAACTCGCTAAGTCCCATCGGGGTGGTGAATGCGGTCTTCTCCCGGTCCGCCTCTGCTACAGGAACCTGCCAGTACCCACTAGTGAGATCCAAGGTAGAGAAGAAGTTAGCAGATCTTAAAGCAGCCAAAGACTCCTCTATCCTTGGTAAGGGGTACGCATCCTTGTGTGTGATACGGTTGATTTTCCGGTAATCTACACACATCCTCATGGTGTTGTCTTTCTTTTTGACTAAGACTAGTGGAGCTGCCCAGGGGCTACAGCTATCTCTGATCACCCCAGCCTCCTTCATGTCTCTAAGCATCCCCTTGGCGTGTTGGTAGTGTGCAGGGGGTACGGGTCGATACCTCTCTTTTATGGGAGGATGGTCTCCCGTGGGGATGTGGTGTAGTGTTGAGCCACCCCCGTAGTGTTCGAGTTCGGTTCGGTTCGTCGAACACCCGTGTGTTCGCCGAACTGTTCGTCGAACTGTTCGTCGAACACGTTCGAACACCGTTAAAACCAATGGCAGGCAAACAAAAACACATAGAAACACATAGAAAACACCTTCAAAGGTGTCCAAAAGCTGACAAACTGCTCAGAAGACACAACTAACACATGGAAAAGTGACAAGTACATATAGTCATGCGAAAAGAAAAGAGGTGGAGGAGTAAAAGGAGGGGGAGACACAGATATAGGCATGTCATGCCCTTCTAAAATCCAAAAAGTGAGAAGCCGAGACGGCCAGTCCGCTCCTGCCCGTGCCACCTCCGTGTCGCCGGGTTTGTGCCAGAGCCGCGGTGAACCCTGACGGCCAGCCCCCCTCTCCCAATACTGGTGCCTGTCCGCTGGTGGGTCGAGAGAGCCCCCCTGTGGTGGAGGCAGCTCTAAGCTTTTTAATTTAAATTGTCCCTCTAATTTGAATGAATACACTTTAAATCCATTTACAAGGATCTATTGGAGGGCAAGTCTCATGCCAGCAGCCGCGTAATTCCAGCTCCAGTAGCGTCCACTAAAGCTGCTGCAGTTAAAAAGCTTTTATAAGGATCGAGCTCGGCTGTCCACTGCAAGGCATCCTAGTGCCAGTCCCAGCCCCTATGCCTTGGGGTGCCTCCTGATGCTCTTCACTAAGTATCCCGTGGTCCCGAAGCATTTCCTTTGAAAAAATTAAGTGTCCAAACTACAGGTGGTGTAGCTTGCTTAACAGCCGGGATAATCCGCTGACTAGCAGACACTGCTACTAGGCACAAAGTATTTCCTGGGCTAGATGCAGTTAAAAATTTATAAGTAGATACTCTCGTTGGATGCTGAGAAAGCATTCCATAGAGTCTCCTGGCACGCCATATATGATTCTCTTAAAAAGCTTGGGGTAGGGGTCTAGGGGACCCTTTTATAGCCGAAATCACGGCCCTGTATCACAATACGTCACCTAGGCTGAAGATAAATGGAACTGTAGCACCGAGGGCTCGGTTGCTACAGACGTATTGCACCTCACCCAGAGGTGTGATATCTCACTCTCAGATAAGGATGGAGTGTGGATCAGGACCCGACACCTGCATGCATTACACCACATTGCCGTGGGGCAGGGCGACCAATATGCCCCTGAGATGGGCACGACAGTCCCTGTCCCTGGCTGGAGTGGGGGGAGGGAACACTGAGGAAGGGGAACCCTGCAGTGCAGGAGCAGGGAGGAAGCAGTTCCTGGGTGCATTGAGAAGGGAGTATAAAAGGTGGGCACCATCTTAGTTCAGTGCAGAGAAGTCTGAGCAGAAGTGGCAGGGAGCAGGGGCTCTGCATGAGCTCTGCTCCGGAGGCGGGCCTAGTAACAGAGGCCCAGGCCTGCAAGAGGGAGAAGGAAGGAAGAGGAGCGGAGAAGGCTCCAGGAACGAGGAATGAAGGGATCCCAGGGGTGCGGACGGGCGAGTCGCCACCGCACGCCCGAATCCACCTGCGTGGAGGGGTCAGGCCAAAGGGGGAGACCGGTCCCCGAACTAGTGGAGGCAGGAAACGACCCTCAGCTAGAAACCGGAGGCTCTGACATTTTATGTGGCGCAGCCCCTTGCTCCACCCACTAGGAAGGCACCACATAGGGTCAGGGAAACTGGCGCCAAGTTTACCAAGAGGAGGCCCGAGGCAGCCGGACAGAAGTGTTGGTAAGAAAGGCCAGACAAAGGACACACAAAGGGGGTCCTGTGAAGCGCTCCAAAGTTATCTGGGAGTTGTCTGAGCCCCTCACCTGGTGAGCACAGTACGACGTGGGCAGCCGTTACCTGCAGACGTGGTCTGGATAATAAGAACTGTGAGTAAAGGCCCTGAACTGCATCACTGACTCCGTGTCGTTACTGCTGCTGCCCTGCACCATCACCCCCATCCTCCGCATACACTGCCCTGAGGCTATACTCCTCCCGTGGGGAGTTATGCTACGCTCTGCTGCACCCACAACACCAGCCTTAGCGGTCTGCCCTGTAGCGGCGGTTCACTCTGACCGCAATCCACGGGTGGCGTAGTCGGACATTTAAACATCAAAACCACATAAATAGTTCCGCCACTGGTTTGACCGCCCTGAGCCACGTAACCGGATCGCCGCCACGAAGACTACAACCACCAGCATCCACCAAAAAGGGTCCAGCTCCGGGTGTCCCAAGGCCCAGGGGGTGCGTCAGAACATTTTCATCACCTTTCACAATCACCAATGGGACAAGGCAGGGATGTCCTCTGTCCCCTCTCTTATACATCGTAGTGACGGAGCACCTGCTCTCATCAATTCGCCATAACCCCAATATTAGGTGGATTGAGGTGGGAGGCACCGAGTACAAGTGCTCTCTATTTGCTGATGATGTCCTAGTATATATCACTCAATCACATATATCCATCCCTGCTGTTATGGCTGAAATAGATCACTTTGTTACATGGTAAAATTTTAAAATCAATGCAGCGAAGTCTGAGGCCCTCGATGTCTCCCTCCCTAAATCCATATAGGATTCCATCCAGTCCAACTTTCCCTTTGCCTGGCCCTCACAGGGTATCAAATACTTAGGAATTCCTATTCATAGAGACCTCTCCCATCTATGTTATCTTAATTTTGGGACCTTTATTGAACAATTCCATACAGACCACGGTTGGCAAGTTGGAACTGTGAGATTCACTACGTGCACCACTGGTATTTTGTGGAAAAGCACATGTAAGATTCAGCAACAGTCTCTGCTGATACTCCTGCATGCGTGCATCCCTTTCTATGGCAGGAATAATTTCTGCAAATTTACTTTTGTACCGGGGATCTAACAGTGTGGCAACCCAGTAGTCAGGATTATTTCTAATTCTCACAATTCGAGGGTCATGTTGCAGGTAGTGCAGCAAGAAGGCACTCATGTGTGTTGCGCATCCAGGAGCACCAAGTCCCTGTTGTGTTGGTGGCGAGGTAACAATCATGCTTCCTTCCTCTGTCCTCTCCCCCCAACCTCGCACAACAGAAATGTGATCAAGGTCTCCCTCATCTGATGAGTCTTCCATCAGTTCGTCCTCCACTTCTTCCTGGGCTCCTGCACCTTCCTCACTAGTTTGGCTGCTACCATGCGCCCTGGTAAAATCATCTCCCCCACCCTCACATGCCTGCCGCCCTGGTGCTGCCGACCGTCTGGACCTTGCAGATGTTAGCCCTTCCGCATACAACTCCTACTCTTCTACTTCCTCCACCTCCTCTTGTGCCACCACCTGACTCCGAATTCTGTTTAACATGTGCTCCAGCATGTAAATCACCGGAATAGTCATGCTGATAATGGCATCGTCAGCACTAAACATCTTCGTCGCCATTTCAAAACTGTGCAGAAGGGTGCATAGGTCCCTGATCTGAGACCACTCCTCCAGCGTGATTTGCCCCACCTCTGAATCTCGTTGGCCCAGGCTATACGTCAGAACGTATTGCACCAGGGCTTGTCGGTGCTGCCACAGTCGCTGCAACATGTGCAGAGTTGAATTCCACCGGGTAGGCACATCGCATTTTAGCCGGTGAAGTGGCAGGCCCAACGACTTCTGTAGAGATGTAAGTCGCTGAGCTGCGGGATGCGAACGGCGGAAGTGAGCACACAGCGACCGTGCCCTCTGCAGAAGGCCATCTAGTCTGGGATAGTGGGCTAAAAATTGCTGGACAACCAGGTTCAACACGTGAGCCATACAAGGCACGTGTGTGACATTGCCCCGGCGAATGGCCGCACCCAGGTTTGCAGCATTGTCGCACACGGCCTTCCCTGGTTTCAGGTCCAGTGGAGACAACCATTCATGAAATTGGTTCTCCAGAGCTGACCACAACTCCTCAGCTGTGTGACTCACATTTCCCAGACATTTCAATGTAAAAACCGCCTGATGACGTTGAGCCCTACTGCCAGCATAGTAAGGAGGTGTGCAGGATCCCTTCTGCGCAGTTAGAAAGCTTGTGGCATGACCAGACAGGCTTTGGGTGCAGGTGGAAGACCGAGAGGAGGTTGAGGAGGCAGAAGCAGTGGAGGAAAAATGACATAAAGAGGATTGACGCACAACTCGTGGGGACGGCAAGACTTGGACAGCAGCCCCTTGTCCTGCTGTCACCATAGTTACCCAGTGCCCAGTCAGCGACATGTAACGCCCCTGTCCATGCCTACTCGTCCAAGTGTCTGTGGTGAAATGCACCCTGTCACACACAGAGTTTCTCAAAGAAGCGGTGATGTTGTGTGCGACATGCTGGTGGAGCGCAGGCACACCTTTCTTTGAGAAGTAGTGCCGACTGGGCATCTGGTACTGGGGCACTGCGACGGACATAAGGTCTCGAAAATCCTCTGTGTCCACCAGGCGGAAAGGCAGCATTTCTGTAGCCAAGAGCTTGCAGATGGTGAAATTCAACCTCTTAGCTTTCTCATAGCTAGGAGGAAATGGTCTTTTACTTGTCCACATCTGAGGGACCGAGGGCTGGCTATTGTGCTTAGACGGGGTTGATAAGGGTGTCCCCGGCAAACTGCCGGTCTGTGAGGAAGATGCAGGCGGACATGTTAGGTTGCCTTGATCCAAAGGTGGTGCTATCGATGTCGGACAGCGCTCAAGACCAGCTGGTGTTACCACCTCCAAAGAAAATGATGACCTGCCAATCACGCTGGCTGTTGCGGGTAAAGAGGTGGCAGGTCTGCGTCCCAAAACAGGTGTGACTGCTGTCCCCCCAGTCACAGAGGATGAAGAGGCCGCGGATGCACAAGATATGGCAGACGGTGGTTGGCCCGGCCGGCTAGACCGCATTGTAGCACACTGAGCTTCCCACTGCAACTTATGCTTCATGTCCCTGTGCCGATTCATGCATGAAGTACTCAAACTATGTATTTTTTGGCCTCTACTTAGCTTTTGCTGACAAATGTTACAGATAACACGAGTTGGGTCATCTTTATCGATCTGAAAAAATGCCCAGGCTATGCAAGGCTTAGCACCCATGCGACCTGAAGAGCCACCACGACTTGTGGTGAGAGGCAGAGTTGTGTTTGAGGATGCAGTTGTTGACGTGCTTCCAGTACTACGTCTCTGTCCAGGAAGGCGCAACCTGACCTCGTCGTCACTAGCATCTTCCTCCACCTCCTCTGCTGACCTCATCTCTTGGCTGACTGTGGGTTGACAGTAAGTTTGATCTCCGACCTCATCATCATCACCCTGTGCGTTATCACACCCGTCGTCCTCAGAGCCAACCTGTTCCTGCCCTGACAAAAAACTAAAGTTGTCGCTCCAATCAGGTATTTGAGTCTTATCATCGTCTTCCTCATTGTCTCCACCAACAGGAGTTACAGTTTGGGAATGAGGGTCTACATTATGGTCAGAACCTTCTGCGTCTGGTCCTGGATCCGACTCATAAAGATTCTGGGTATCAGTGCAGATCATTTCCTCGTCTGGATTCACAGAAGCGCTGGAGTCGACCTCTGATTCCCAGGCTATAGTATGAGTAAACAGCTCTGCAGACTCAACCATCTGTTCTACCTCATACTCAGACGGGCAGCTGGAGATTTGGGAGCTGTGAGGAAGCAAGTGCGATTTGGGTGACACCTTTGAGGACTGGAGTATTTGTGATGTTGAAGTTGATGTGGAGGAGAGCCCACTTAAAGGAGCACTTGATATCCGTTGAAGCACCTGCTGTTTTTGTGCCTCATCTGGAATTTGTAGCGATTGGCGTGGCCGTAAGAAAGGGATCTTATCACATTGTCCGCTAAAAGAAGTAAACATTTTAGTTTGGCTGGAAGATGGTCTTTCTTCTGCACCTACCCCACGGACACAACCTTTTTTCCCCTTCCCAACACGCCTATTCCCCTTTCCACCAGCAGCAGGCCTTTTTCCACTCATTTTGGTGGTTAACTAATTCACAACTCTGGAGTTGTTTGCACAAAAAAACAATGGATGGTAACCGAGCAGAGCTGAGTGGCCAAACTGTGGTATTAGGCCAAAACTATTGGCTGGGTTAGATGCAGAAAAAAATTATTTTTAATTTGCAACCTGATGGAGGTCAGTATAGATGGACTAATAGACCAAGTCCCACACACTGCTAGAAGCCCAAATATTTTTTCAGAGCTAGATGCAGAAAATTTTTTTATTCAATTTGCAACCTGATGGAGGTCAGTATAGATGGACTAATAGACCAAGTCCCACACACCGCTAGAAGCCCAAATATTTTTTCAGAGCTAGATGCAGAAAAAAATTATATTCAATTTGCAACCTGCTGGACGTCAGTATAGAAGGACTAATAGAACAAGTCCCACACACTGCTAGAAGCCCAAATATTTTTTCAGAGCTAAATGAAGAAAAAAATAATTTTTAATTTGCAACCTGATGGAGGTCAGTATAGATGGACTAATAGACCAAGTCCCACACACTGCTAGAAGCCCAAATATTTTTTCAGAGCTAGATGCAGAAAAAAATTATTTTTAATTTGCAACCTGATGGAGGTCAGTATAGATGGACTAATAGACCAAGTCCCACACACCGCTAGAAGCCCAAATATTTTTTCAGAGCTAGATGCAGAAAAAAATTATATTCAATTTGCAACCTGCTGGAGGTCAGTATAGAAGGACTAATAGAACAAGTCCCACACACTGCTAGAAGCCCAAATATTTTTTCAGAGCTAAATGAAGAAAAAAATTATTTTTAATTTGCAACCTGATGGAGGTCAGTATAGATGGACTAATAGACCAAGTCCCACACACTGCTAGAAGCCCAAATATTTTTTCAGAGCTAGATGCAGAAAAAAATTATATTCAGTTTGCAACCTGATGGAGGTCAGTATAGATGGACTAATAGAATGATGCTATGCCCAAAAGATTTTACTTCACTAGGTGCAGTAAAAAAAATTGGTATTCTATACACAGGTGGTATATCTTGCAACACAGATAGGCTACTCCACTGACTAACACACTCTGCAATAGGCCAAAAAGGATTAGCTTTGCTAGATTCAGCCAAATGCTGTGAAAAAAACTTGCACAGCACTGGCACAGACCTGCCTGGCAAAAACTGATAGGAACTGATGTAACCTAGTCCTGAAAAGGACTCCAATTACAATTAGTCTTTACTCCCACAATCTATCTATTTAAGAGCACAGACCTGCCTGATAAAAGACGTAGAAAATGCTGTAACCTAGTCCTTAAAAGGACTGCAATCACAACTATTCCCTACTCCCAAGCTATCTGTATATTTGTGCGAAAATTGGCTTGAAATTAACAAGGTATAGCGCACACAGCAACAGCGGTGCCGTCTAACACGCAGCTGCAGCAGTGAGAAAATGGTGGCGACGGGGAAAATGGCTTGGTCTTATAGGGCAAGGACATGTGACATACACTGCCAATCACACATGCCCTTGCTTGTGTGAAAAAAAGCACTTCGCTCCGTGTGTGCGCTGCTGATAGGCTGACAGATTGCACCTCCCCACTGCAAATGCGGGAAAGAGAAAAAAAAATGGAGATCTTCATTGTTCCTGCAGAGATCCATCCCCTGCCCCTCCCCCCACCCCGCTGTACACTCAAACTGCGTATTAACATTAATTTTCATCATTACTGAGAAAAAATCCAGTTATGATTTTGGTGCACGAACAGTTATCGAACATAACCTCGAACAGCCGAATTTTTCTCAAATTGTTCGTGTTCGCCGACCGGCTCGAACACCGCCCAAAACAGCTCGAATTTGAGATTGGCGAACAGTTCGAGTAGAACAACGCTCATCTCTAATGTGGTGTTCTACCCCCTTGACTCGCCCGAAGTCTAACGGGTGTTTACTAAACACTCTCTCGTACTCTTGAACCACCCGATAGACTCCCTGTTTCTGGTGTGAGGGAGTGGAGTCAGTACCCAAATGTAGTTGCTGACACCAGTCCTCCATTGTTTTCTTAGAGCCGTTACCTTCCTCCGGGTGAGATGGAGGCAAGGGTTCCACAGATTGTATAGCATTTTGGTTAATGGTATATAATTTGGCTAGGGTGGCATACCGGGGCAGGTACACTTCCCTCTTCCCGATATTGATTATGCGAACGGGCACCCACCCATGGCGTACATTAACCACCCCCCTTGCTGTCAAGATGGTGGGCCTACTGTCTGAGTAAACTGGTTCTACCATTGCCTGGTAATCTCTACCTCTCAGACCAATAGCTGCCCGGCACCAAATCATCATTTCACTTTTTGGGGGCATGGCAATAGGGAAAGGGTCACACATTCTCACGCTACCAATCTCACCGCCGGAGAGTTCCACCTGTTGCCGTCGCATCAGTGTCCGGATCTCTTTTTGGAGCACTCGCTGCTCGCCGGAGCTGGCGTTCTTGGCAACCTGCTGTAAAAGGAAAATCACCTCTGCAAGACAATTTTCAATTACATTAGTTCCTAGAGTTATCTTTGGGTGACTCTCGTGTTTGTCAATGTCTACAATGATCAGTCCCTGTGCTGCCAGTTCAACTCTACCAATTTTAATGGTCACCTCTTTAAATCCGATCTGTGGCACGGGCTGACCATTGCTGGCGATGATACTCAAGTCGTCGTCAGGGTAGCGGGTAATATCCGAGTCATTCCAGTACTGCTTGAAGAGCACGTACGGGATGGTGGTGACCTGTGACCCGGTGTCCAGTAGGGCACTCATAGGAATGCCATCCAGTACCACAGGCAAGACTGGACGTCCTCCCACATATTTGT
The DNA here is from genome assembly GCF_046119375.1 of Phyllobates terribilis. NCBI lineage: Eukaryota > Metazoa > Chordata > Amphibia > Anura > Dendrobatidae > Phyllobates > Phyllobates terribilis. Next base: position 1,204,716,492 of record NW_027362761.1, on the reverse strand, counting down.
CGCGCCAGTTCGATGGGCCTGATGATCTTTTTCCTAGGGGTTGGCCCTCTACCCTAGGTTGTGCCAGTTTAAAGGACAGTACCTTGCCATATGTCCGGGTTGATTACAGCGGCGGCAGATGGGTCGTCCGTCCTCGTTGTATCGGTCGCTGGGTCTTCCTCTGGCCGGTGGGGTCCTCCTTGGTCGACGCCACGGGATGTCCTCCGGTCCGGATGCCAGCTGGATCTTCCCTGGAGTAGAAACCTGTAAAGACTGCACAGTTCGGGTTAGCGCAGCAACGCTTTTAGCTAGCTCTTGGACCTGATGGTGCAGGTCTGGAGCCGGGTCATTGCTCAAAGCCTGCGCATCAGCTCCCACAGGCCCTGCCGACAAGGGCGCCGCCTCCTGGTGGTAAGTAGTAGTGGGGCGTCTGTGGGTCACAACGCCACCTGGTGCCGGATCTCGGAGCACCCGGATGGCTCTGTCCTTGAACTGTGCAAATCCCAGATGAGGGTCCTGTAAGGCCATTGCCCGCAACTGGGTTCGGTGGGCATTGCAATATAAACCCTCTATAAATTGTTCAGTCAACAGCCTGTCCTCGTCTCCCACGCCGTCAGGGTCGGTCTGCTTAATGGCTCTCAGGGCCTCTTGTAGGTTCAGGGCATAGTCCCTTATACTCTCATGTGCCCGCTGTTTGCACCCGTAGAATCTAAGCTTGATCTCGGCTGAGGTGCGGGTATCAAAGGTGTCCCTCAGCCGGGTTAGTATCCCTGCGACAGTCCTCCCCCCAGGTGGCCAGGACTTTACCTCCCTTCGGGCTGCCCCAGTTGATTGGGCCACCAGGATGCTCACTTTTTGCTCTTCTGTGAGGGGGTACACCTGGAAGAGGCTATCCAGCTTTTCTCTAAAGTCATGCAGGGTATGTGACTCCCCTGAGTACTGGGGAAGCCAGGCCGCTCCCGGGATATAGGGCATGGTGAAAGGCATGACTGCAGCAGCGATGGCGCTGGCGGGGGTTGAGGCAGTGAAGCTCTCCTCCGTATCCGACATCCTCCTCCCCCCTAGTGGACCGTGGCCTACCTTGCGATGATCCTCTTCCATAGGCCGCGGCTCCGCAGTAGATCGTCAGGGTTGAGGACCTTCCGTCGCGCTCCTGTGACGTCGGCGTCTGCTGGGCTCCTTCCAGGACCTTACGCAACGTCCGGACGTGAGGGGGGGCTTCAGTTCTCGCGCGCTTTCGGAGTCCACGCCCCTCTTCTTCCCGCGCGGCGTCTTCAAGATGGCGTCCAACGGCGGGAAAACTCCACGGAAGGCGGGAAGAAGGCTGAAAATGGCGCCGGATGGCGGGAATCTTCACCGATGGCGGGAAGAAGGCTGAAGATGGCGCCGGATGGCGGGAATCTTCACCACAGGTAAGTTTGAACAGTCTCTTTCAGGCACGCGGTACCCGGTGGTTGCGGGCACGAAATCCTGCCGACTACGCCAAAAGTTGACGCGCCCCTGGGCCTGTGTCGCGCTGCGTTGCGCACGCGAGAGCTTACCCGGAGCCGGATCTGTTGAGGGTTGTAGTCTCGTGGCGGTGACCCGGTCCGTGCCCAGGGAGTCAAACTGAGCGGCGATGTATCAGCGGTAGATGTTGGACGACTACGCCACCCGTTGAGTACAGCTAGGGAGCTGCTGCTGCAGGGCAGACCGCTGAGGCCGGTGGTAGGATTGTGCAGCGTGATAGTATAACCCCCAACGGGAGGGGTATGGCCTCAGGGCAGCCGACGTGGATGATGGGGGTAGCAGGAACCACTCGGAGACGGTACGGTGTAGTTCAGGGTCTTTACTGGTGACAAAGATAGACCCTCCCGGAGTACTGGCTAGCGATTGGGGCCTGGTCAGTCCTTGAGCAGATGGGATCTCCCCTGGCCAGGCGGAGTTGTAGGCCTCCCAGACTAACTGTACTCTTCTGGCTACCTTGCTAGAGGCGGGTATAAGTAGCCCACGTCCCTGAGTGTACCGTGTGGTGCTCACCCGTATGGCCGGTGACTCGGGGCCTTCTAGTAGCTTCCGCTCCATGACGGCGGTGCTGGTCCCACGCGTGTGACCGTGCCTTCGGGTTTCTTGGCCAGAGGACCTGGAATCCCCTGCCTGATGGATTCTGCTGCTGGGTAGGAGTTAGTCCCCACAGCCTCGGTCTCCGGGTCCGGTAAGAAATCTTCTCAGTCAGGGCGAGCTCTGCAGCTTGCAGCCCCTGACTCCTTGTAGCACTGCTCCCACAGAGCTCCTGATGTTCTGTTCCTATATTTGCTTCTTTTCTCTGTCTCTACTTCTTCTCTACTCACTAACCCTGACTCAGCCCTAGGTTTATATAGGGGAAGTTCTTCCCCTCCCAGGACTGGGCAGGAGGTGTGGCATGCATAGGATTCCTGACCAAGAGACCTCCCACCTGCTCTCAGACATAACATTGCTGTTACTGTGGAAACCAGATCCCTGGGGTGCCACACTTTCATCCTGCGCCCCATCCTGTCATGTGCTGCTGCCATCCTGCGCCCCCATCCTGTCATGTGCTGCTCCCATCCTTAGCCCCCATCTTGTCATGTGCTGCTCCCATCCTACGTCACCATCCTGTCATGTGCTGCTCCCATCCTGTGCCCCCATTCTGTTATATGCTGCTCCCATCCTGCGTCCCCATCTTGTAATGTGCTGCTCCCATCCAGCGTCCCCATTCTGTAATGTGCTGCTCTCATCCTGCGCCCCCATCCTGTCATGTGCTGCTGCCATCTTGCTCCCCCATCCTGTCATATGCTGCTGCCATCCTGAGCCCCCATCTTGTCATGTGCTGCTCCCATCATGCGCCCCATCTTGTCATGTGCTGCTCTCATCCTACATCCCCATCCTGTCATGGGCTGCTCCCATCCTGCGCCCCCATCCTGTCATATGCTGCTACCATTCTGCGCCCCCATCTTGTCATGTGCTGCTCCCATCCTGCGTCCCCATCCTGTCATGTGGTGCTCTCATCCTACGTCCCCATCCTGTCATATTCTGCTTCCATCCTGCATCCCCATCTTGTCATGTGCTGCTCCCATCCAGCGTCCCCATTCTGTAATGTGCTGCTCTCATCCTGCGCCCCCATCCTGTCATGTGCTGCTGCCATCTTGCTCCCCCATCCTGTCATATGCTGCTGCCATCCTGAGCCCCCATCTTGTCATGTGCTGCTCCAATCATGCGCCCCATCTTGTCATGTGCTGCTCTCATCATACATCCCCATCCTGTCATGTGCTGCTCCCATCCTGCGTCCCCATCTTCTCATATGCTTCCCCCATCCTGTGCCCCCATCCTGTAATGTGCTACTCCCATCCAGCGCCGCCATCCTGTCATTTGCTGCTCCCATCCTGCGCCCCCATCTTGTCATGTGCTGCTCCCATCCTGCGTCCCCATCATGTCATATTTTGCTCTCATCCGGTGCCCCCATCCTGTCATGTTCTGCTCTCATCCTGCGCCCCCATCCTGTCAAGTTCTGCTCCCATCCTGCACCCCCATCCTGATATATGGTACTCTCATCCGGTGCCCCCATCCTGTCATGTTCTGCTCTCATCCTGCTCCATCATCCTGTCATGTGCTGCTGCCATCCTGCGCCCCCATCCTGTCATGTTCTGCTCCCATCCTGCGTCCCCATCTTGTCATGTGCTGCTCCCATCCTGCGCCCCCATTCTCTAATGTGCTGCTCTCATCCGGCGCCCCCATCCTGTCATGTTCTGCTCCCATCCAGCGCCCCATCTTGTCATGTTCTGCTCTCATCCGGCGCCCCCATACTGTCATGTTCTGCTCCCATCCTGCGCCCCCATCCTGTCATGTTCTGCTCCCATCCTGCGCCCCCATCCTGTCAAGTGCTGCTACCATCCTGCGCCCCCATCCTGTCATATGCTACTCTCATCCAGCTTCCCCATCCTGTCATGTGCTGCTCCCATTCTGCGTCCCCATCTTGTCATGTGCTGCTCCTATCCTGCGCCCCCATCCTGTCATATGCTACTCTCATCCAGCTTCCCCATCCTGTCATGTGCTGCTCCCATTCTGCGTCCCCATCTTGTCATGTGCTGCTCCTATCCTGCGCCCCCATCCTGTCATGTTCTTCTCCCATCCAGCGCCCCCATCCTGTCATGCTCTTCTCCCATCCTGCGCCCTCATCCTGTCCTGTGCTGCTGTTATCCTGCGTCCCCATCCTGTCATGTTCTGCTCTCATCTGGCGCCCCCATCCTGTCATGTGCAGATCCCATCCTGCGCCCCCATCCTGGTATGTGCTGCTCTCATCCTGTGCCCCCATCCTGTCATGTGCTACTCACATCCAGCGCCCCCATCCTGTCATGTGCTGCTCCCATCCTGCGACCCCATCCTGTCATGTGCTGCTTTCATCCTGCACCCCATCCTGTCATGTGCTGCTGCCATCCTGCGCCCCCAACCTGTCATGTGCTACTCCCATCCTGCGCCCTCATCCTGTCCTGTGCTGCTGTTATCCTGCGCCCCCATCCTGTCATGTTCTGCTCTCTTCCTGCGTCCCCATCCTGTCATGTTCTGCTCTCATCTGGTGCCCCCATCCTGTCATGTTCTGCTCTCATCCTGCGTCCCCATCCTGTCATGTGCTGCTCCTATCCTGCGCCCCCATCCTCTCATGTGCTGCTCCCATCCTGTGCCCCCATCCTGTCATGTTCTGCTCTCATCCTCCGCCCCCATCCTGTCATATGCTGATCATATCCTGCTTCCCCATTTTGTCATGTGCTGCTCCCATCCTGCGCCCCCATTCTGTAATGTGCTGCTCCCATCCTGCACCCTCATTCTGTCATGTGCTGCTCCCATCCTGTGCCCCCATCCTGTCATATGCTGCTCCCATCCTGCGCCCCCATCCTGTCATGTGCTGCTCCTATCCTGCGCCCCCATCCTGTCATGTGCTGCTCTCATCTGGTGCCCCCATCCTGTCATGTTCTGCTCTCATCCTGCGCCCTCATCCTGTCATGTGCTGCTCCTATTCTGCGCCCCCATCCTGTCATGTTCTGCTCTCATCTGGTGCCCCCATCCTGTCATGTTCCGCTCTCATCCTGCGTTCCCATCCTGTCATGTGCTGCTCCTATCCTGCGCCCCCATCCTGTCATGTGCTGCTCCCATCCTGCGCCCCCATCCTCTCATGTGCTGCTCCCATCCCGTGCCCCCATCCTGTCATGTTCTGCTCTCATCCTCCGCCCCCATCCTGTCATATGCTGATCCCATCCTGCTTGCCCATTTTGTCATGTGCTGCTCCCATCCTGCGCCCCCATTCTGTAATGTGCTGCTCCCATCTTGCACCCTCATTCTGTCATGTGCTGCTCCCATCCTGTGCCCCCATCCTGTCATATGCTGCTCCCATCCTGCACCCTCATTCTGTCATGTTCTGCTCCCATCCTGCGCCCCCATCCTGATATGTGCTGCTCTCATCCTGTGTCCCCATCCTGTCATGTGCTGCTCCCATCCAGTGCCCCCATCCTGTCTTATGATGATCCCATCCTGCGCCCCCATTCTCTAATGTGCTGCTCCCATCCTGCGCCCTCCTCCTGTCATGTGGTGTTCCCATACTGCGTCCCCATCTTGTCATGTGCTGCTCCCATCCTGCGCCCCCATTCTCTAATGTGCTGCTCTCATCCGGCGCCCCCATCCTGTCATGTTCTGCTCCCATCCAGCGCCCCCATCTTGTCATGTTCTGCTCTCATCCGGCGCCCCCATACTGTCATGTTCTGCTCCCATCCTGCGCCCCCATCCTGTCATGTTCTGCTCCCATCCTGCGCCCCCATCCTGTCAAGTGCTGCTCCCATCCTGCGCCCCCATCCTGTCATATGCTACTCTCATCCAGCTTCCCCATCCTGTCATGTGCTGCTCCCATTCTGCGCCCCCATCCTGTCATGTGCTGCTCCCATCCTACGTCCCCATCTTCTCATATGCTTCCCCCATCCTGTGCCCCCATCCTGTCATGTGCTACTCCCATCCAGCGCCGCCATCCTGTCATTTGCTGCTCCCATCCTGCGCCCTCATCCTGTCATGTGCTGCTCCCATTCTGCGCCCCCATCCTGTCATTTGGTGCTCCCATCCTGCGCCCCCATCCTGTCATGTGCTGCTCCCATCCTGCGTCCCCATCTTCTCATATGCTTCCCCCATCCTGTGCCCCCATCCGGTCATGTGCTACTCCCATCCAGCGCCGCCATCCTGTCATTTGCTGCTCCCATCCTGCGCCCTCATCCTGTCATGTGCTGCTCCCATTCTGCGCCCCCATCCTGTCATTTGGTGCTCCCATCCTACGCCCCCATCCTGTCATGTGCTGCTCCCATCCTGCGTCCCCATCATGTCATATTCTGCTCTCATCCGGTGCCCCCATCCTGTCATGTTCTGCTCTCATCCTGCTCCCCCATCCTGTCAAGTTCTGCTCCCATCCTGCACCCCCATCCTGATATATGGTACTCTCATCCGGTGCCCCCATCCTGTCATGTTCTGCTCTCATCCTGCTCCATCATCCTGTCATGTGCTGCTGCCATCCTGCTCCCCCATCCTGTCATGTGCTTCTCCCATTCTGCGTCCCCATCTTCTCATATGCTTCTCCCATCCTGCGCCCCCATCTTGTCATGTGCTGCTCCCATTCTGCGTCCCCATCTTGTCATGTGCTGCTCCTATCCTGCGCCCCGATCCTGTCATGTTCTGCATTCTTTAGGTGCCCCCATCCTGTCATGTTCTTCTCCCATCCAGCGCCCCCATCCTGTCATGTTCTTCTCCCATCCTGCGCTCTCATCCTGTCCTGTGCTGCTGTTATCCTGCGTCCCCATCCTGTCATGTTCTGCTCTCATCTTGCGCCCCCATCCTGTCATGTGCAGATCCCATCCTGCGCCCCCATCCTGGTATGTGCTGCTCTCATCCTGTGCCCCCATCCTGTCATGTGCTACTCCCATCCAGCGTCCCCATCCTGTCATGTTCTGCTCTCATCTGGCGCCCCCATCCTGTCATGTGCTACTCCCATCCAGCGCCCCCATCCTGGTATGTGCTGCTCTCATCCTGTGCCCCCATCCTGTCATGTGCTACTCCCATCCAGCGCCCCCATCCTGTCATGTGCTGCTCTCATCCTGCGCCCCCATTCTGTCATCTAGTGCTCCCATCCTGCGACCCCATCCTGTCATGTGCTGCTTCCATCCTGCGCCCCATCCTGTCATGTGCTGCTGCCATCCTGCGCCCCCATCCTGTCATGTGCTGCTCCCATCCTTAGCCCCCATCTTGTCATGTGCTGCTCCCATCCTACGTCACCATCCTGTCATGTGCTGCTCCCATCCTGCGCCCCCATTCTGTCATATGCTGCTCCCATCCTGCGTCCCCATCTTGTCATGTGCTGCTCCCATCCAGCGTCCCCATTCTGTAATGTGCTGCTCTCATCCTGCGCCCCCATCCTGTCATGTGCTGCTGCCATCTTGCTCCCCCATCCTGTCATATGCTGCTGCCATCCTGAGCCCCCTTCTTGTCATGTGCTGCTCCCATCATGCGCCCCATCTTGTCATGTGCTGCTCTCATCCTACATCCCCATCCTGTCATGGGCTGCTCCCATCCTGCGCCCCCATCCTGTCATATGCTGCTACCATTCTGCGCCCCCATCTTGTCATGTGCTGCTCCCATCCTGCGTCCCCATCCTGTCATGTGGTGCTCTCATCCTACGTCCCCATCCTGTCATATTCTGCTTCCATCCTGCATCCCCATCTTGTCATGTGCTGCTCCCATCCAGCGTCCCCATTCTGTAATGTGCTGCTCTCATCCTGCGCCCCCATCCTGTCATGTGCTGCTGCCATCTTGCTCCCCCATCCTGTCATATGCTGCTGCCATCCTGAGCCCCCATCTTGTCATGTGCTGCTCCAATCATGCGCCCCATCTTGTCATGTTCTGCTCTCATCATACATCCCCATCCTGTCATGGGCTGCTCCCATCCTGCGCCCCCATCCTGTCATATGCTGCTACCATTCTGCGCCCCCATCTTGTCATGTGCTGCTCCCATCATGCGTCCCCATCCTGTCATGTGGTTCTCTCATCCTACGTCCCCATCCTGTCATATTCTGCTACCATCCTGCGCCCCCATCCTGATATGTGCTGCTCTCATCCTGTGTCCCCATCCTGATATGTGCTGCTCCCATCCAGTGCCCCCATCCTGTCTTATGATGATCCCATCCTGCGCCCCCATTCTCTAATGTGCTGCTCCCATCCTGCGCCCTCCTCCTGTCATGTGGTGCTCCCATCCTGCGTCCCCATCTTGTCATGTGCTGCTCCCATCCTGCGCCCCCATTCTCTAATGTGCTGCTCTCATCCGGCGTCCCCATCCTGTCATGTTCTGCTCCCATCCAGCGCCCCCATCTTGTCATGTTCTGCTCTCATCCGGCGCCCCCATACTGTCATGTTCTGCTCCCATCCTGCGCCCCCATCCTGTCATGTTCTGCTCCCATCCTGCGCCCCCATCCTGTCAAGTGCTGCTCCCATCCTGCGCCCCCATCCTGTCATATGCTACTCTCATCCATCTTCCCCATCCTGTCATGTGCTGCTCCCATTCTGCGTCCCCATCTTGTCATGTGCTGTTCCTATCCCGCGCCCCGTTCCTGTCATGTTCTGCGCTCTTTAGGTGCCCCCATCCTGTCATGTTCTTCTCCCATCCAGCGCCCCCATCCTGTCATGTTCTTCTCCCATCCTGCGCCCTCATCCTGTCCTGTGCTGCTGTTATCCTGCGTCCCTATCCTGTCATGTTCTGCTCTCATCTGGCGCCCCCATCCTGTCATGTGCAGATCCCATCCTGCGCCCCCATCCTGGTATGTGCTGCTCTCATCCTGTGCCCCCATCCTGTCATGTGCTACTCACATCCAGCGCCCCCATCCTGTCATGTGCTGCTCCCATCCAGCGCCCCCATCCTGTCATGTGCTGCTCCCATCCTGCGACCCCATCCTGTCATGTGCTGCTTCCATCCTGCACCCCATCCTGTCATATGCTTCTCCCATCCTTCGCCCCCATCCTGTCATGTGCTGCTTCCATCCTGCGCCCTCATCCTGTCCTGTGCTGCTCTCATCTGGTGCCCCCATCCTGTCATGTGCTGCTCTCATCTGGTGCCCCCATCCTGTCATGTTCTGCTCTCATCCTGCGTCCCCATCCTGTCATGTGCTGCTCCTATTTTGCGCCCCCATCCTGATATGTGCTGCTCCCATCCAGTGCCCCCATCCTGTCTTATGATGATCCCATCCTGCGCCCCCATTCTCTAATGTGCTGCTCCCTCCTGCGCCCCCATCTTGTCATGTGCTGCTCCCATCCTGCGCCCCCATTCTCTAATGTGCTGCTCTCATCCGGCGCCCCCATCCTGTCATGTTCTGCTCCCATCCAGCGCCCCCATCTTGTCATGTTCTGCTCTCATCCCGCGCCCCCATACTGTCATGTTCTGCTCCCATCCTGCGCCCCCATCCTGTCATGTTCTGCTCCCATCCTGTGCCCCCATCCTGTCAAGTGCTGCTACCATCCTGCGCCCCCATCCTGTCATATGCTACTCTCATCCAGCTTCCCCATCCTGTCATGTGCTGCTCCTATTCTGCGCCCCCATCCTGTCATTTGGTGCTCCCATCCTGCGCCCCCATCCTGTCATGTGCTGCTCCCATCCTGCGCCCCCATCTTCTCATATGCTTCCCCCATCCTGTGCCCCCATCCTGTCATGTGCTACTCCCATCCAGCGCCGCCATCCTGTCATTTGCTGCTCCCATCCTGCGCCCTCATCCTGTCATGTGCTGCTCCCATTCTGCGCCCCCATCCTGTCATTTGGTGCTCCCATCCTACGCCCCCATCCTGTCATTTGCTGCTCCCATCCTGCGTCCCCATCATGTCATATTCTGCTCTCATCCGGTGCCCCCATCCTGTCATGTTCTGGTCTCATCCTGCTCCATCATCCTGTCATGTGCTGCTGCCATCCTGCGCCCCCATCCTGTCATATGCTGCTCCCATTCTGCGTCCCCATCTTCTCATATGCTTCTCCCATCCTTCGCCCCCATCTTATCATGTGCTGCTCCCATTCTGCGTCCCCATCTTGTCATGTGCTGCGCCTATCCTGCGCCCCGATCCTGTCATGTTATGCGTTCTTTAGGTGCCCCCATCCTGTCATGTTCTTCTCCCATCCAGCGCCCCCATCCTGTCATGTTCTTCTCCCATCCTGCGCACTCATCCTGTCCTGTGCTGCTGTTATCCTGCGTCCCCATCCTGTCATGTTCTGCTCTCATCTGGCGCCACCATCCTGTCATGTGCAGATCCCATCCTGCGCCCCCATCCTGGTATGTGCTGCTCTCATCCTGTGCCCCCATCCTGTCATGTGCTACTCCCATCCAGCGCCCCCATCCTGGTATGTGCTGCTCTCATCCTGTGCCCCCATCCTGTCATGTGCTACTCCCATCCAGCGCCCCCATCCTGTCATGTGCTGCTCCCATCCTGCGCCCCCATTCTGTCATCTAGTGCTCCCATCCTGCGACCCCATCCTGTCATGTGCTGCTTCCATCCTGCGCCCCATCCTGTCATGTGCTGCTGCCATCGTGCGCCCCCATCCTGTCATGTGCTGCTCCCATCCTTAGCCCCCATCTTGTCATGTGCTGCTCCCATCCTACGTCACCATCCTGTCATGTGCTGCTCCCATCCTGCGCCCCCATTCTGTCATATGCTGCTCCCATCCTGCGTCCCCATCTTGTCATGTGCTGCTCCCATCCAGCGTCCCCATTCTGTAATGTGCTGCTCTCATCCTGCGCCCCCATCCTGTCATGTGCTGCTGCCATCTTGCTCCCCCATCCTGTCATATGCTGCTGCCATCCTGAGCCCCCATCTTGTCATGTGCTGCTCCCATCATGTCATGTTCTGCTCTCATCCTCCGCCCCCATCCTGTCATATGCTGATCCCATCCTGTGTCCCCATCCTGTCATGTGCTGCTCCCATCCTGCACCACCATCCTGTCATGTGCTACTGTGGCACCCTGCTGCGCATTAGTGCCTGAAGCTTACCCCCGTGTGAGTGTCCGTCTTTCTTCCGGGACCGTCCTGACGTCTGTCTGCCCTGCAAACCCACCCATTACTTCCCACGCTGCCCTGAGGCCCGCTCCACCTGTGGGGAGCTGTTCCATCACAAGATGCCCTACTATCTGCCTCAGAGGAGTGCTCCGCAGCGGCGGCCCCCTTTTGCTGCATTCCACAGGTGGCGTCATGAACTTTCCAAATTCCCTATAAATAATTCCTCTTTTTACACTGTGTTCCAAATTATTATGCAAATAATATTTTCTCAGATTTTCCCAAATTACCTATATGAATTGTAGTCATTGTAATTTTCCAGTCAAATAACTTTTAGTGTACAATTGAAAGTTTTTTGTACAAACTGCCTATGATGACAGTATATTTTTAAAAAAATAAAAAACTCAAACTGCACTCAAAATGCATGTTCCAAATTATTATGCACAGCAGAGTTTTCAACCATTTCATTTTAATAAAGAACAAAAAATTGTCATTTTTGAAATTATAAGCATTAGCAGGTTATTACAAACTGAAATCAAACAGTTTTCAACTCAAAACTTTTTTCTAGGTGATGTTACATTTGCACATAGGACCGCTTGTTCGAAAGGAGCTTCTGAACTCTCTCGTCCATTCAATTTGTCAGGTTTTGGATGGTTTCTGCTTCAATTGTTTTGCATGAGGACAGAATACCCTCCCAGAGCTGTTGCTTAGATGTGAACTGCCTCCCGCCATCATAGACACTCCTTTTGATGATGCTCCAGAGGTTCTCAATGGGGTAGAGGTCAGGGGAGCATGGGTGCCACACCATAAGTTTGTCCCCTTTTATGCCCATAGCAGCCAGAGATGCAGATGTGTTATGTGCAGCATGAGACGGGGCATTAACATGTATGAAATGATCTCAATGGTCCAGATGGATGGAGTGGAGGATGGCTGGTTGATGGACTCCCCATGCAAATACGGCTACGGCGCTAAAAAGGAGGAGGTAGAGTAATGTTTTGGGCTGGAATCATGGGGAGAGAGATTGTCGGCCCTTTTAGGATCCCTGAAGGGGTAAAGATGAACTCCATAATGTATGTTAAGTTTCTCAAACAGCACTTCCTTCCATGGTTCAAGAAGAAGAACCGTGCATTCCGCAGCAAGATCATTTTCATGCATTAATATATTAATGGCAGCTCTACCGCACCCCAACAGGGGGAAAGGGACAATCAGTGAATATGAATAGCGGTACCAGAGCGCCAATAACAGGGCAAAAATATTAATAGGACTGATTTATTAATATACACAACGCATTTCGGTGGACACAGCCACCTTCATCAGGCCCGGCTGCCGAGTAACCCCCAAGGCCCAGGGGGCGCTTCAACTTTGGCGTCACAAATAGGATTTCGTGCCCATTGCCACCGGGTACTGTGCGCCTTAAAAGACTGTAGTACTCACTGTGGTGAATGTTTCCCGCCATTCCCGAGATTTCCTGCCATTGTCCGCCATCTTCCTGTCGCCGCGCAGGAAGAAGAGGGGCATAACTGCGGGAATTGGAGAGGCGTAACCGCTGGAAGCGCGCGAAGCCCAGGACACGCCCCGCCCCTGACGTCGAACCAGGAAGCGTCAGGTCCTGGAAGGAGTTCAGAGGACGCTCTGACGTCAGACGCAAGCGACACAAGGTCCTGGAAGAAGGCCGTCGCCCGCAGAGCTGCGGCCTACCTGATGAAAAAAAGTGAAGAAGGTAGGCTCTGGTTCACTAGGGGGGCGCAACCATGGCCGACGACCAGCAAGCCGCCGGAGCACCGGTTAACGCTCCTGATGCCCAACTTGCGCCTGGCGCTGCACAGGCCGGAGCAGTCGCCCCACCATCAGAGGTCATGACTAGTGTTGAGCCACCCCCGTAGTGTTCAAGTTCGGTTCGGTTCGTCGAACACCCGTGTGTTCGCCGAACTGTTCGTCGAACTGTTCGTCGAACACCTTCGAACACCGTTAAAACCAATGGCAGGCAAACAAAAACACATAGAAACACATAGAAAACACCTTCAAAGGTGTCCAAAAGCTGACAAACTGCTCAGAAGACACAACTAACACATGGAAAAGTGACAAGCACATATAGTCATGCGAAAAGAAAAGAGGTGGAGGAGTAAAAGGAGGGGGAGACACAGATATAGGCATGTCATGCCCTTCTAAAATCCAAAAAGTGAGAAGCCGAGACGGCCAGTCCGCTCCTGCCCGTGCCACCTCCGTGTCGCCGGGTTTGTGCCAGAGCCGCTGTGAACCCTGACGGCCAGCCCCCCTCTCCCAATACTGGTGCCTGTCCGCTGGTGGGTCGAGAGAGCCCCCCTGTGGTGGAGGCAGCTCTAAGCTTTTTAATTTAAATTGTCCCTCTAATTTAAATGAATACACTTTAAATCCATTTACAAGGATCTATTGGAGGGCAAGTCTCATGCCAGCAGCCGCGTAATTCCAGCTCCAGTAGCGTCCACTAAAGCTGCTGCAGTTAAAAAGCTTTTATAAGGATCGAGCTCGGCTGTCCACCGCAAGGCATCCTAGTGCCAGTCCCAGCCCCTATGCCTTGGGGTGCCTCCTGATGCTCTTCACTAAGTATCCCGTGGTCCCGAAGCATTTCCTTTGAAAAAATTAAGTGTCCAAACTACAGGTGGTGTAGCTTGCTTAACAGCCGGGATAATCCGCTGACTAGCAGACACTGCTACTAGGCACAAAGTATTTCCTGGGCTAGATGCAGTTAAAAATTTGTAAGTAGATACTCTCGTTGGATGCTGAGAAAGCATTCCATAGAGTCTCCTGGCACGCCATATATGATTCTCTTAAAAAGCTTGGGGTAGGGGTCTAGGGGACCCTTTTATAGCCAAAATCACGGCCCTGTATCACAATACGTCACCTAGGCTGAAGATAAATGGAACTGTAGCACCGAGGGCTCGGTTGCTACAGACGTATTGCACCTCACCCAGAGGTGTGATATCTCACTCTCAGATAAGGATGGAGTGTGGATCAGGACCCGACACCTGCATGCATTACACCACATTGCCGTGGGGCAGGGCGACCAATATGCCCCTGAGATGGGCACGACAGTCCCTGTCCCTGGCTGGAGTGGGGGGAGGGAACACTGAGGAAGGGGAACCCTGCAGTGCAGGAGCAGGGAGGAAGCAGTTCCTGGGTGCATTGAGAAGGGAGTATAAAAGGTGGGCACCATCTTAGTTCAGTGCAGAGAAGTCTGAGCAGAAGTGGCAGGGAGCAGGGGCTCTGCATGAGCTCTGCTCCGGAGGCGGGCCTAGTAACAGAGGCCCAGGCCTGCAAGAGGGAGAAGGAAGGAAGAGGAGCGGAGAAGGCTCCAGGAACGAGGAATGAAGGGATCCCAGGGGTGCGGACGGGCGAGTCGCCACCGCACGCCCGAATCCACCTGCGTGGAGGGGTCAGGCCAAAGGGGGAGACCGGTCCCCGAACTAGTGGAGGCAGGAAACGACCCTCAGCTAGAAACCGGAGGCTCTGACATTTTATGTGGCGCAGCCCCTTGCTCCACCCGCTAGGAAGGCACCACATAGGGTCAGGGAAACTGGCGCCAAGTTTACCAAGAGGAGGCCCGAGGCAGCCGGACAGAAGTGTTGGTAAGAAAGGCCAGACAAAGGACACACAAAGGGGGTCCTGTGAAGCGCTCCAAAGTTATCTGGGAGTTGTCTGAGCCCCTCACCTGGTGAGCACAGTACGACGTGGGCAGCCGTTACCTGCAGACGTGGTCTGGATAATAAGAACTGTGAGTAAAGGCCCTGAACTGCATCACTGACTCCGTGTCGTTACTGCTGCTGCCCTGCACCATCACCCCCATCCTCCGCATACACTGCCCTGAGGCTATACTCCTCCCGTGGGGAGTTATGCTACGCTCTGCTGCACCCACAACACCAGCCTTAGCGGTCTGCCCTGTAGCGGCGGTTCACTCTGACCGCAATCCACGGGTGGCGTAGTCAGACATTTAAACATCAAAACCACATAAATAGTTCCGCCACTGGTTTGACCGCCCTGAGCCACGGAACCGGATCGCCGCCACGAAGACTACAACCACCAGCATCCACCAAAAAGGGTCCGGCTCCGGGTGTCCCAAGGCCCAGGGGGTGCGTCAGAACATTTTCATCACCTTTCACAATCACCAATGGGACAAGGCAGGGATGTCCTCTGTCCCCTCTCTTATACATCCTAGTGACGGAGCACCTGCTCTCATCAATTCGCCATAACCCCAATATTAGGTGGATTGAGGTGGGAGGCACCGAGTACAAGTGCTCTCTATTTGCTGATGATGTCCTAGTATATATCACTCAATCACATATATCCATCCCTGCTGTTATGGCTGAAATAGATCACTTTGTTACATGGTAAAATTTTAAAATCAATCCAGCGAAGTCTGAGGCCCTCGATGTCTCCCTCCCTAAATCCATATAGGATTCCATCCAGTCCAACTTTCCCTTTGCCTGGCCCTCACAGGGTATCAAATACTTAGGAATTCCTATTCATAGAGACCTCTCCCATCTATGTTATCTTAATTTTGGGCCCTTTATTGAACAATTCCATAGAGACCACGGTTGGCAAGTTAGAACTGTAAGATTCACTACGTGAACCACTGGTGTTTTGTGGAAAAGCACATGTACACCGCGTTCCAAATTATTATGCAAAAAGTGTTTAGGAGTGATAAGGGAAGAATTTGTTTGTTTGTCAGTTAAACTCATTGATGGTGATGTGTGTCAGGGCTCTTTATATCACTGTAAGCAATTGCAGACACCTGTGCTAATTAGTTTGGCAGGTGTGTCCAATGAAAGGCAAGACTACTTAAGAAGGCTCTCTCACATTATTAAGCAGCCTACATTTTCTGCCAAAATGGGAAAGAAAAAGGATGTGTCGGCTGCTGAGAAGCAACAAATTGTGGAGTGTTTAGGTCAAGGCATGACTACAATCAACATTGTGCGATGATCAGGATGAAGTGTCTTGGCAATCAAGAAGTATGTAGCTGATTCACAGTACACACGTGTGCGTGCTGATAAGGGCAAATTGAGGACTCTTTCCTACAGGCAATTACGTCAGGTTGAAACAGCAGCGGCAAAAAAGCCTTGTCATAGCAGCAGACAAGTTTTTGAAGCTGCTTGTGCCTCCAACGTCCCCCGAACAACAAGATGCAGGGTCCTTCAGAGGTTTGCAGCTGTGCATATGCCATCCTGTCGACCTCCTCTATCCACTTCACACAAGCAGAAACGGCTCCAGTGGGCCAAACATTACATGAAGACTGATTTCAAAACTGTTTTTTTCACGGATGAGTGCCGTGCAGCGCTCGATGGTCCAGATGAATGGAGTGGAGGATGGCTGGTTGATGGACAACCCACGCAAACACGTCTACAGCGCCAACAAGGAGGAGGTGGAGTAATGTTTTGGGCTGGAATCATGGGGAGAGAGATTGTCGGCCCCTTTAGGATCCCTGAAGGCGCTAAAGATGAACTCCATAATGTATGTGGATTTTCTCAAACAGCACTTCCTGCCATGGTTCAAGAAGAAGAACCGTGTATTTCACAGCAAGATCATTTTTCTGCATGATAATGCACCATCTCATGCTGCACATAAAACATCTGCATCTCTGGCTGATATGGGCATAAAAGGGGACAAACTTATGGTGTGACCCCCATGCTCCCCTGACCTCTACCCCATTCAGAACCTTTGGAGCATCATTAAAAGGAGTGTCTATGATGGCGGGAGGCAGTTCACATCTAAGCAACAGCTCTGGGAGGGTATTCTGTCCTCATGCAAAACAATTGGAGCAGAAACCATCCAAAACCTGACAAATTCAATGGACGAGAGAGTTCAGAAGCTCCTTTCGAACAAGGGGTCCTATGTGAAAATGTAACATCACCTAGAATAAAGTTTTGAGTTGAAAACTGTTTGATTTCAGTTTCTAACAACCTGCTAATGCTTATAATTTCAAAAATGACCATTTTTTTGGTCTTTATTAAAATGAAAAGGTTGATCAAAAAGTTTGGGGGATCTAAGAGTGTGGCAACCCAGTAGTCATGATTACTTCGAATTCTGACAATATGAGGGTCATGCTGCAGGTAGTGCAGCAAGAAGGCACTTATGTGTCTTGCGCATCTCGGAGCCCCAAAATTATTTTCCGGGCTAGATGCAGCTAAAAATTATTTTTAATTTTAAATCTGGTGAAGCTTATTATAGATGGCCTAATAGGATCAGTGCTGCACACTGCTACAAAGCCCAAATTATTTTCCAGTCAAGATACAGATAAACATGATTAGTAATTTGAAAGCTTAAAACGGTTGGTAGGGTGATTTTAACCAATCATCAAGCTTTTACTCTCCCCAGGATGACACAGGGGTAGAAAAGTCGTTTCGGATCCATGATTTGTTCATCTTTATGAACGTGAGTCTGTCTACATTATCAGTGGAGAGCCGCGTGCGCTTATCTGTCAGCACACCACCAGCAGCGCTGAACAGACGTTCAGACAGAACGCTGGCTGCGGGGCGTGACAAGATCTCCAAGGCGTAAGTGGCTAGCTCCGGCCATTTATCCAGATTGGAAGCCCAAAAAGAGCAAGGGTCCAGTGACACAGTCGTGGCTTCAATGTTTACTTGGAGATACTCCTGTACCATCGTCTCTAGGCGTTGACTATGTGTCAGACTTCTTGTCTCCTGTGGCCTTTCAAAGGATGGGCTAAAAAAGTGGTGAAATGATTCCGCAAAATTGATGTTACCAGCAGATACTGTGGTTCTGTTACGGTTTGAGTGCTGAACACTTGACGGTCCCACGGTTGGCAAGTTGGAACTGTGAGATTCACTACGTGCACCACTGGTATTTTGTGGAAAAGCACATGTAAGATTCTGCAACAGTCTCTGCTGATACTCCTGCATGCGTGCATCCCTTTCTATGGCAGGAATAATTTCTGCAAATTTACTTTTGTACCGGGGATCTAACAGTGTGGCAACCCAGTAGTCAGGATTATTTCTAATTCTCACAATTCGAGGGTCATGTTGCAGGTAGTGCAGCAAGAAGGCACTCATGTGTGTTGCGCATCCAGGAGCACCAAGTCCCTGTTGTGTTGGTGGCGAGGTAGCAATCATGCTTCCTTCCTCTGTCCTCTCCCCCCAACCTCGCACAACAGAAATGTGATCAAGGTCTCCCTCATCTGATGAGTCTTCCATCAGTTCGTCCTCCACTTCTTCCTGGGCTCCTGCACCTTCCTCACTAGTTTGGCTGCTACCATGCGCCCTGGTAAAATCATCTCCCCCACCCTCACATGCCTGCCGCCTTGGTGCTGCCGACCGTCTGGACCTTGCAGATGTTAGCCCTTCCGCATACAACTCCTCCTCCTCTACTTCCTCCACCTCCTCTTGTGCCACCACCTGACTCCGAATTCTGTTTAACATGTGCTCCAGCATGTAAATCACCGGAATAGTCATGCTGATAATGGCATCGTCAGCACTAAACATCTTCCTCGCCATTTCAAAACTGTGCAGAAGGGTGCATAGGTCCCTGATCTGAGACCACTCCTCCAGCGTGATTTGCCCCACCTCTGAATCTCGTTGGCCCAGGCTATACGTCAGAACGTATTGCACCAGGGCTTGTTGGTGCTGCCACAGTCGCTGCAACATGTGCAGAGTTGAATTCCACCGGGTAGGCACATCGCATTTTAGCCGGTGAAGTGGCAGGCCCAACGACTTCTGTAGAGATGTAAGTCGCTGAGCTGCGGGATGCGAACGGCGGAAGTGAGCACACAGCGACCGTGCCCTCTGCAGAAGGCCATCTAGTCTGGGATAGTGGGCTAAAAATTGCTGGACAACCAGGTTCAACACGTGAGCCATACAAGGCACGTGTGTGACATTGCCCCGGCGAAGGGCCGCACCCAGGTTTGCAGCATTGTCGCACACGGCCTTCCCTGGTTTCAGGTCCAGTGGAGACAACCATTCATGAAATTGGTTCTCCAGAGCTGACCACAACTCCTCAGCTGTGTGACTCACATTTCCCAGACATTTCAATGTAAAAACCGCCTGATGACGTTGAGCCCTACTGCCAGCATAGTAAGGAGGTGTGCAGGATCCCTTCTGCGCAGTTAGAAAGCTTGTGGCATGACCAGACAGGCTCTGGGTGCAGGTGGAAGACCGAGAGGAGGTTGAGGAGGCAGAAGCAGTGGAGGAAAAATGACATAAAGAGGATTGACGCACAACTCATGGGGACGGCAAGACTTGGACAGCAGCCCCTTGTTCTGCTGTCACCATAGTTACCCAGTGCCCAGTCAGCGACATGTAACGCCCCTGTCCATGCCTACTCGTCCAAGTGTCTGTGGTGAAATGCACCCTGTCACACACAGAGTTTCTCAAAGAAGCAGTGATGTTGTGTGCGACATGCTGGTGGAGCGCAGGCACACCTTTCTTTGAGATGTAGTGCCGACTGGGCATCTGGTACTGGGGCACTGCGACGGACATAAGGTCTCGAAAATCCTCTGTGTCCACCAGGCGGAAAGGCAGCATTTCTGTAGCCAAGAGCTTGCAGATGGTGAAATTCAACCTCTTAGCTTTCTCATGGCTAGGAGGAAATGGTCTTTTACTTGTCCACATCTGAGGGACCGAGGGCTGGCTATTGTGCTTAGACGGGGTTGATAAGGGTGTCCCCGGCAAACTGACGGTCTGTGAGGAAGATGCAGGCGGACATGTTAGGTTGCCTTGATCCAAAGGTGGTGCTATCGATGTCGGACAGCGCTCAAGACCAGCTGGTGTTACCACCTCCAAAGAAAATGATGACCTGCCAATCACGCTGGCTGTTGCGGGTAAAGAGGTGGCAGGTCTGCGCCCCAAAACAGGTGTGACTGCTGTCCCCCCAGTCACAGAGGATGAAGAGGCCGCGGATGCACAAGATATGGCAGACGGTGGTTGGCCCGGCCGGCTAGACCGCATTGTAGCACACTGAGCTTCCCACTGCAACTTATGCTTCATGTCCATGTGCCGGTTCATGCATGAAGTACTCAAACTATGTATTTTTTGGCCTCTACTTAGCTTTTGCTGACAAATGTTACAGATAACACGAGTTGGGTCATCTTTATCGATCTGAAAAAATGCCCAGGCTATGCAAGGCTTAGCACCCATGCGACCTGAAGAGCCACCACGACTTGTGGTGAGAGGCAGAGTTGTGTTTGAGGATGCAGTTGTTGACGTGCTTCCAGTACTACGTCTCTGTCCAGGAAGGCGCAACCTGACCTCGTCGTCACTAGCATCTTCCTCCACCTCCTCTGCTGACCTCATCTCTTGGCTGACTG
The DNA here is from genome assembly GCF_046119375.1 of Phyllobates terribilis. Classification (NCBI taxonomy): domain Eukaryota; kingdom Metazoa; phylum Chordata; class Amphibia; order Anura; family Dendrobatidae; genus Phyllobates; species Phyllobates terribilis. The sequence continues at coordinate 1,204,696,179 of NW_027362761.1, read as the reverse complement.
TGGGTTGACAGTAAGTGGGATCTCCGACCTCATCATCATCACCCTGTGCGTTATCACACCCGTCGTCCTCAGAGCCAACCTGTTCCTGCCCTGACAAAAAACTAAAGTTGTCGCTCCAATCAGGTATTTGAGTCTTATCATCGTCTTCCTCATTGTCTCCACCAACAGGAGTTACAGTTTGGGAATGAGGGTCTACATTATGGTCAGAACCTTCTGCGTCTGGTCCTGGATCCGACTCATAAAGATTCTGGGCATCAGTGCAGATCATTTCCTCGTCTGGATTCACAGAAGCGCTGGAGTCGACCTCTGATTCCCAGGCTATAGTATGAGTAAACAGCTCTGCAGACTCAACCATCTGTTCTACCTCATACTCAGACGGGCAGCTGGAGATTTGGGAGCTGTGAGGAAGCAAGTGCGATTTGGGTGACACCTTTGAGGACTGGAGTATTTGTGATGTTGAAGTTGATGTGGAGGAGAGCCCACTTAAAGGAGCACTTGATATCCGTTGAAGCACCTGCTGTTTTTGTGCCTCATCTGGAATTTGTAGCGATTGGCGTGGCCGTAAGAAAGGGATCTTATCACATTGTCCGCTAAAAGAAGTAGACATTTTAGTTTGGCTGGAAGATGGTCTTTCTTCTGCACCTACCCCACGGACACAACCTTTTTTCCCCTTCCCAACAAGCCTATTCCCCTTTCCACCAGCAGCAGGCCTTTTTCCACTCATTTTGGTGGTTAACTAATTCACAACTCTGGAGTTGTTTGCACAAAAAAACAATGGATGGTAACCGAGCAGAGCTGAGTGGCCAAACTGTAGTATTAGGCCAAAACTATTGGCTGGGTTAGATGCAGAAAAAATTATTTTTAATTTGCAACCTGATGGAGGTCAGTATAGATGGACTAATAGACCAAGTCCCACACACCGCTAGAAGCCCAAATATTTTTTCAGAGCTAGATGCAGAAAATTTTTTTATTCAATTTGCAACCTGATGGAGGTCAGTATAGATGGACTAATAGACCAAGTCCCACACACTGCTAGAAGCCCAAATATTTTTTCAGAGCTAGATGCAGAAAAAAATTATTTTTAATTTGCAACCTGATGGAGGTCAGTATAGATGGACTAATAGACCAAGTCCCACACACTGCTAGAAGCCCAAATATTTTTTCAGAGCTAGATGCAGAAAAAAATTATTTTTAATTTGCAACCTGATGGAGGTCAGTATAGATGGACTAATAGACCAAGTCCCACACACTGCTAGAAGCCCAAATATTTTTTCAGAGCTAGATGCAGAAAAAAATTATTTTTAATTTGCAACCTGATGGAGGTCAGTATAGATGGACTAATAGAACAAGTCCCACACGCTGCTAGAAGCCCAAATATTTTTTCAGAGATAAATGAAGAAAAAAATTATTTTTAATTTGCAACCTGATGGAGGTCAGTATAGATGGACTAATAGACCAAGTCCCACACACCGCTAGAAGCCCAAATATTTTTTCAGAGCTAGATGCAGAAAAAAATTATATTCAATTTGCAACCTGCTGGAGGTCAGTATAGAAGGACTAATAGAACAAGTCCCACACACTGCTAGAAGCCAAAATATTTTTTCAGAGCTAAATGAAGAAAAAAATTATTTTTAACTTGCAACCTGATGGAGGTCAGTATAGATGGACTAATAGACCAAGTCCCACACACTGCTAGAAGCCCAAATATTTTTTCAGAGCTAGATGCAGAAAAAAATAATTTTTAATTTGCAACCTGATGGAGGTCAGTATAGATGGACTAATAGACCAAGTCCCACACACCGCTAGAAGCCCAAATATTTTTTCAGAGCTAGATGCAGAAATTTTTTTTATTCAATTTGCAACCTGATGGAGGTCAGTATAGATGGACTAATAGACCAAGTCCCACACACTGCTAGAAGCCCAAATATTTTTTCAGAGCTAGATGCAGAAAAAAATTATTTTTAATTTGCAACCTGATGGAGGTCAGTATAGATGGACTAATAGACCAAGTCCCACACACTGCTAGAAGCCCAAATATTTTTTCAGAGCTAGATGCAGAAAAAAATTATTTTTAATTTGCAACCTGATGGAGGTCAGTATAGATGGACTAATAGAACAAGTCCCACACTCTGCTAGAAGCCCAAATATTTTTTCAGAGATAAATGAAGAAAAAAATTATTTTTAATTTGCAACCTGATGGAGGTCAGTATAGATGGACTAATAGACCAAGTCCCACACACTGCTAGAAGCCCAAATATTTTTTCAGAGCTAGATGCAGAAAAAAATTATTTTTAATTTGCAACCTGATGGAGGTCAGTATAGATGGACTAATAGACCAAGTCCCACACACTGCTAGAAGCCCAAATATTTTTTCAGAGCTAGATGCAGAAAAAAATTATTTTTAATTTGCAACCTGATGGAGGTCAGTATAGATGGACTAATAGAACAAGTCCCACACGCTGCTAGAAGCCCAAATATTTTTTCAGAACTAAATGAAGAAAAAAATTATTTTTAATTTGCAACCTGATGGAGGTCAGTATAGATGGACTAATAGACCAAGTCCCACACACTGCTAGAAGCCCAAATATTTTTTCAGAGCTAGATGCAGAAAAAAATTATATTCAGTTTGCAACCTGATGGAGGTCAGTATAGATGGACTAATAGAATGATGCTATGCCCAAAAGATTTTACTTCACTAGGTGCAGTAAAAAAATTGGTATTCTATACACAGGTGGTATATCTTGCAACACAGATAGGCTACTCCACTGACTAACACACTCTGCAATAGGCCAAAAAGGATTAGCTTTGCTAGATTCAGCCAAATGCTGTGAAAAAAACTTGCACAGCACTGGCACAGACCTGCCTGGCAAAAACTGATAGGAACTGATGTAACCTAGTCCTGAAAAGGACTCCAATTACAATTAGTCTTTACTCCCACAATCTATCTATTTAAGAGCACAGACCTGCCTGATAAAAGTCGTAGGAAATGCTGTAACCTAGTCCTTAAAAGGACTGCAATCACAACTATTCCCTACTCCCAAGCTATCTGTATATTTGTGCCAAAATTGGCTTGAAATTAACAAGGTATAGCGCACACAGCAACAGCGGTGCCGTCTAACACGCAGCTGCAGCAGTGAGAAAATGGTGGCGACGGGGAAAATGGCTTGGTCTTATAGTTCAAGGACATGTGACATACACTGCCAATGACACATGCCCTTGCTTGTGTGAAAAAAAGCACTTCGCTCCGTGTGTGCGCTGCTGATAGGCTGACAGATTGCACCTCCCCACTGCAAATGATGGAAAGAGAAAAAAAAATGGAGATCTTCATTGTTCCTGCAGAGATCCATCCCCTGCCCCTCCCCCCGCCCCGCTGTACACTCAAACTGCGTATTAACATTAATTTTCATCATTACTGAGAAAAAATCCAGTTATGATTTTGGTGCACGAACAGTTATCGAACATAACCTCGAACAGCCGAATTTATCTCAAATTGTTCGTGTTCGCCGATCGGCTCGAACACCGCCCAAAACAGCTCGAATTTGAGATTGGCGAACAGTTCGAGTAGAACAACGCTCATCTCTAGTCATGACTCCGTTGATACCCATGGCCCTGCCGTATATCCCTGGAGCGAAATGGCTTCCCCAGTTTATTGGCAAACTCGACACCCTGTCTGGATTCAAGAGAAAAATATGCGGTGTACTGGACATGTCTTCTATGACTGGTAAGAAGAGAGCTGCTGTTGTACTAGGACAATTGACTGGTGCCGCAGTGCGGGAAGTTGAAACCTGGCCAGCCGTAGACCAGGAATTGGTATCCATCATCTTTAAGAGACTGCAAACTGTGTTTGAAAACCGCACTGAGACGGATCTCCGGATGAGGTTCAACCACTGTGTCCAGAAACCTGAGGACAGTATCCGGGACTACGCCTGGCTCTTACAGGAAGCACTGCGGGTCCTGAAACAGGTTAGTTCAGCCAGCATACAAAATGAAAATAAAATGCTGATGGAACAGTTCATCCCAGGGTTGAGGTCCCAGGAGGAGAGCAGAACTGTACGGTGGTGGGCCTTAGACCATCCAGATGCCACCTTTGACACCATTAAGGACATGGCTATAAAGGGGCTGCAGCCCCTGGAGACAACAGATACTGCTATCCAGCGTTACCAGGGTGGGGCCACCCCAGTGCCCGCAGCACCCACTGCTCCTTCATTAACGGCCGAAACAAAGATGCAAACAGTGCCCCCTAGCGAGCTGGACAGCCTGCGCTCTGAAGTGCGCCAGTTAAGTAAAACCCTGGCCACTGTCCTGAGCACCCGGCAGCTACAGACGGAGCCTGAGCCGGAAGGAAGGATCCTACTCGCCGACAGCCCTGAGGATGTCCCCTGGATGAGGAGAAGAAGGAGGACAATGCCACCCCGTAGGAGGATGAAGCCACCCCGGAGGAGGACAATGCCACCCCGTGGGAGGACCATCGACCAACGTCACCCTCCAGGAGAATTCATCTGCTACCGCTGCCAGACGGCATGCCACACAGCGCGGAACTGTCCTTTAAATGAGCAAACCCTGGGGCCGAGGGCCGACACCCAGGAGTAGACCAACCAGGCCCATCAAACTGGTACCGTTGGTTCGTGGGAGGAAGACCTTTCCTGCCCATTGTGCTGGATGGCATCGCGACACATCCCCTGCTGGACACTGGCTCGCAGGTAACCATCATACCTGATGTCCTCTACAAAAGGTACTGGTCCGTAGATGAACTCCAGCCGCCAGCCGCGAACCTCTCTGTGTATGCCTCTAATGACCTTCCTATTAACCTAGTAGGAGTTAAGGACTAGAGATGAGCGTTGTTCTACTCGAACTGTTCGCCAATCTCAAATTCGAGCTGTTTTGGGCGGTGTTCGAGCCGTTCGGCGAACACGAACAATTTGAGAAAAATTCGGCTGTTGGAGGTTATGTTCGATAACTGTTCGTGCACCAAAATCATAACTGGATTTTTTCTCAGTAATGATGAAAATTAATGTTAATACGCAGTTTGAGTGTACAGCGGGGTGGGGGGAGGGGCAGGGGATGGATCTCTGCAGGAACAATGAAGATCTCCATTTTTTTTTTCTCTTTCCCGCATTTGCAGTGGAGAGGTGCAATCTGTCAGCCTATCAGCAGCGCACACACGGAGCGAAGTGCTTTTTTTCACACAAGCAAGGGCATGTGTCATTGGCAGTGTATGTCACATGTCCTTGCCCTATAAGACCAAGCCATTTTCCCCGTCGCCACCATTTTCTCACTGCTGCAGCTGCGTGTTAGACGGCACCGCTGTTGCTGTGTGCACTATACCTTGTTAATTTCAAGCCAATTTTCGCACAAATCTACAGATAGCTTGGGAGTAGGGAATAGTTGTGATTGCAGTCCTTTTAAGGACTAGGTTACAGCATTTCCTACGACTTTTATCAGGCAGGTCTGTGCTCTTAAATAGATAGATTGTGGGAGTAAAGACTAATTGTAATTGGAGTCCTTTTCAGGACTAGGTTACATCAGTTCCTATCAGTTTTTGCCAGGCAGGTCTGTGCCAGTGCTGTGCAAGTTTTTTTCACAGCATTTGGCTGAATCTAGCAAAGCTAATCCTTTTTGGCCTATTGCAGAGTGTGTTAGTCAGTGGAGTAGCCTATCTGTGTTGCAAGATATACCACCTGTGTAAAGAATACCAATTTTTTTACTGCACCTAGTGAAGTAAAATCTTTTGGGCATAGCATCATTCTATTAGTCCATCTATACTGACCTCCATCAGGTTGCAAATTGAATATAATTTTTTTCTGCATCTAGTTCTGAAAAAATATTGGGCTTCTAGCTGTGTGTGGGACTTGTTCTATTAATCCATCTATACAGACCTCCATCAGGTTGCAAACTGAATATATTTTTTTCTGCATCTACCTCTGAAAAAATATTGGGCTTCTAGCTGTGTGTGCGACTTGTTCTATTAATCCATCTATACAGACCTCCATCAGGTTGCAAACTGAATATATTTTTTTCTGCATCTACCTCTGAAAAAATATTGGGCTTCTAGCTGTGTGTGGGACTTGTTCTATTAATCCATCTATACAGACCTCCATCAGGTTGCAAACTGAATATATTTTTTTCTGCATCTACCTCTGAAAAAATATTGGGCTTCTAGCTGTGTGTGGGACTTGTTCTATTAATCCATCTATACAGACCTCCATCAGGTTGCAAACTGAATATAATTTTTTTCTGCATCTACCTCTGAAAAAATATTTGGGCTTCTAGCTGTGTGTGGGACTTGTTCTATTAGTCCATCTATACTGACCTCCATAAGGTTGCAAACTGAATATAGTTTTTTTCTGCATCTAGCACTGAAAAAATATTTGGCCTTCTAGCAGTGTGTGGGACTTGTTCTATTAGTCATCTATACTGACCTCCATCAGGTTGCAAATTCAAAATAATTTTTTGTCTGCATCTACCTCTGAAAAAATATTTGGCCTTCTAGCAGTGTGTGGGACTTGTTCTATTAGTCCATCTATACTGACCTCCATCAGGTTGCAAACTGAATATAATTTTTTTCTGCATCTAGCTCTGAAAAAATATTTGGCCTTCTAGCAGTGTGTGGGTCTCATTGTATTAGGCCATCTATACCAAGCTCCACCAGCTTTTCAATTAATAATAATTTTTCGCTGCATCTAGCCCTGAAAATAATTTTTCTTCCCAATAGTGGTAGCAATAGAAATATGGGGCACGCTCCTGGCTTACAAAAATATATGCTTCATAACAAAAAACACCAGCTTAGCGCACTGCATTAATAAGATGGCATCATCGTCTCTCCCAGTGCTAGGCCTACTACCCAGGCTAGCATTCCTGTGCCTAAAACACAATGTATGGGTCCGCGCTAGCCACTATGCTGAGGGGTCTAAAGCTGCTGCTAGCGCTTTATAACAATTCAATTGGCAGATTTTCACAGAGCTCTTCCACAATGCCCACCCATCGGGACAACAGTTGCCCACCTTCCCTATGGGATCTAGTGGCGAATAGTTGATGCCATTAATCAGAGCGTCAGTTGCCCCGTCGACGTGGCAAGCATACGGTAACGCACGGGAAGAGTGGACACGACTAGTAGCAGGCAGACGGGTTGACCAATGTGAACAAGCCAGATCACAAGTCACCATAGAATTTCTCCACCAGCTAATGATGAGGGGCATATCAGGGGCGTCAGCGCAGCGGTGTCTGACCGGAGTAGCATTTCACTTCCAACTACTGAATTGGGGAGATGTGACAAAGATTCATCATCAGACAATCCATAAAAGGGTGGAAAAGGGGTCAGCCAAGTCAGGAGTGTAGACGTCCCGTCCCGTGTCACTAAAACTGATTTCTCACATCATATCCCTAACACCATTAACATGACACTCACAATTTGAAGCAACACTACTGTCTACTGCATTTGTGATCGCCTTCTTCGGGGCTCTATGCATAAGCGAATTAGTCCCTCAAACCAAAATTAGCACCAGTGGAGGCTTATTACACCAGGACGTAGTCATAGGCAATAATGCAATACGTCTACGCATACACAAATCGAAAATGGTTCCAGCGGGCAGGGGCACTTGGGTACTTCTACAACCCACAAACGGTACACTGAGTCGGGTAACAATAGTAAAACCATATCTAACCATCAGATCACAAAGTAATTTGTTCCTATCACACATTGATGGGACGCCATTATCAAGATACCAGTTCCAAGCTATATTTAATAAATGCATAACATCGGCAGGGAACCACCCCAAAGATTACGGGACACACTCATTCCGCATAGGCGCGGCCACAGAAGCAGCAAGAGCAGGACTGTCAGAAACGGAAGTTCAGAGGATAGAGAGATGGTGATCCACGTGTTTGGCAAGATACATAAGACCGGACTTGTTATCCTAACGTGGTTTGTTTCTTTTACAGGTGACGCTAAGCCAACAGTGTGGGTGATAGGCCACTCGTATATATATTGGGCAGATTAAAGGGCGAAAGTCCGCCCAGGCGGGAGGAAATTAGAGTTTCATAACACATATTTCAACTGGAGAGGTATTAGAGGCCTGCTATGGCCACAGGTACTAATGGAGGTAATCAAGGTAGGGAGAGAGGCAAGATGTCTGGTCATCTTAGTTATACAGGCCGGGGGAAACAACCTAGGTCATCACAAGAGCGCATAACTAATGGCAATAATGAAACTAGACACTGAGCGCTTCAGAGAATTTTTCACAAAACTAGCTATAGTATGGTCAGAGATTGTGCCGATAGCGGTATGGCAAGATGCGCGAGACATCACGGCCATCGAACGGACAAGGCGGGTAATAAATATTCGGATGGCAAAATTTAGAAGAGACAGAGGCGGTGTAGTGGTACGACACCGACAACTGGAAGGAGATAAATCAGGCCTCATACGGCCCGACGGTGTTCACTTAATGGATATTGGACTGGACATATTCCTGTCAGGACTCCAGGACGGAGTGGAACAAGCGTTAAGAGTGATGGGTGGGGGTCAGAGTCCTGCATACGAGTACGCAGGATCCTCCGTGGCCTGGAAATAGAAAGGACATGTTGGAGAGTTACACTTGTTGGCCAAGTTGCCGGAGTGGAGACCCAGGGCATGCAGCAACAAGCTGAATTATTTTAGAAATAAAATGCCTTTCTAATGGAATGAGTATAAAGAGTTAATAAAGCTGTGACCGATCCTCACCCATCCAGTTGTAAGAGTTACATTATTGTATTGTCAAGGAAAGGGGGGCGGTAGGGGGGCTGAGCGTCTGGGTTTGGTTGGGGGTCCCCACAGTCTGCCTAGGCTAGATGCATTTAAAAATTCTTATTAGATACACAGGCGGTGCAGCTTGCTTCGCAGCTGGGCTACTACGTCCAAAGTATTGCCTAGGCTAGATGCAGTTAAAAATTCTACGCTGACTAGCAGACACTGAAGATTTGGAGCAGACCTCTCAGTAAACAGCTCTTCAGACTCAATCATCTGTGTTACCCCAAGCCATAGTGTATGTAGTTTCTTACAGTTAAAAGGGGGGGGGGAGCGACCCAACCCACCTGGAATTGACGATGCCAACGTCACGTAAGACACACCAAGGGGACTCCAAAAAGAGTTTCCATTTTTTCCCAAAATTGTGGCACAGACACCACTTAACCCTAGAACGCATACCTGGGGCCTCGCAGTCCCGCCCTGTTAATTGTTTTCTATTTTCTGCAAGATTACTTTAGTTAGAATTTTGAAACTCTAGGTATTCTTCATGTATATAGTTGTTTGTCATTTGAGTTTGAGTTATTCAATGTTATTTGCACACGGGCCTAAAAGGCCCCAGGTATATGAAAGTGTAGATTTTTATGGTCATGCGTTCTAGGGTTAAGTGGCATCAATTGCTCCACAGTTGCTTAAAACGGTTGGTGAGGTGATATTACCAAATCCTCAAGCTTTTAGCCTCCCAAGGATAACAAAGGATTAGAAAAGTCCTTGCGAATCCATGATTTGTTCATCTTTATGAACGTGAGTCTGTCTACATTCTCAGTGGACAGCCGCGTGCGCTTATCTGTCAGCACACCATCAGCAGCGCTGAACACACGTTCAGAGAGAACACTGGCTGCAGGGCATGACAAGATCTCCAAGGCGTGAGTGGCGAGCTCCGGCCATTTTTCCAGATTGGAATACCAAAATGAGCAAGGGTCCAGTGACACAGTCATGGCTTCGATGTTCACTTGGAGATACTCCTGCACCATCCTCTCTAGGCATTGACTATGTGTCAGACTTCTTGCCTCCTGTGGCCTTGCAAAGGATGGTCTAAAAAAGTGGTGAAACGATTTCACAAAATTGCTGTTACCAGCAGATACTGTGTTACTGTTACGGTTTGAGTGATGAAGACTCGACAGTCCCGCGGTTGGCAAGTTAGAACTGTGAGATTCACTTCGTGCACCACTGGTGTTTTGTGGAAAAGCACATGTAAGATTCTGCAACAGCGTCTGCAGATACTCCTGCATGCGTCAATCCCTTTGTATGGCAGGAATTATTTCGGCAAATTTACTTTTTTACCGGGGATCTAAGAGTGTGGCAACCCAGTAGTCGAGATTACTTCGAATTCTGCAATCTGAGGGTCATGTTGCAGGTAGTGCAGCAAGAAGGCACTCATGTGTCTTGCGCATCCAGGAGAACAAAGTCCTTGTTGTGTTGGTAGCGAGGTAAGAATCATGCTTCTTTCCTCTGCCCTCTCCCCCCAACCTCGCACAACAGAAATGTGATCAAGGTCTCCCTCATCTGATGAGTCTTCCATGCCCATCGCCAGTTCATCCTCCACTTCTTCCTCGGCTCCTGCACCTTCCTCAACAGTTTGGCTGCTACCATGCGCCCTGTTTAATCCCTCTCCCCCACCCTCCCATGCCTGCCTCCTTGGTGCTGCCAACCGTCTGGACCTTGGAGATGTTATCCCTTCCGCATACGAATCCTCCTCTACTTCCTCCACCTCCTCTTGTCCGACCACCTGACTCTGAATTCTGTTTAATGTGTGCTCCAGCATGTAAATCACCGGAATAGTTATGCTGATAATGGCATCGTCGTCAGCACTAAACATCTTCGTCGCCATTTCAAAACTGTGCAGAAAGGTGTGTGGCGCCCCTGAGGGTGCAGTCACCACAGAGTTACTGCATCTCACCCAGAGGTGTGGTATCTCACCCTCAGGTAAGGAAGGCATATGGCTCGGGACCCTAACACCTGCATCCAACACATACCCGCAGTGGGGTTAGGGCGAGATTGCTCCTAAGGGAGAGCACAGTCCCAGGTCCCTAGCTGGTGGGAGGATCCTATGTAGTGGGTGCTTATGGGAGCAGCTTAGGGGAGCACATGACAGGGAGAGTATAAATAGGAAGCCATCTTAGAAAGAGCAAGCCAGTCAGAGGAGGAAAAGTGACAGGAGCAGAGGCTCGGCATGAGCTCTGCTCCGGAGGCGGGCCTAGCCTGGGAGGCCCAGGACTGAAGGAGAGAAGAGAGGAGAGGGAGCAGGAAGGCTCCAGGAACCAAAGGGACCCTAGGGATACGGGCCATGCAGAAGGCCACCTGTACTCCCGCTGCTACCAGGAGGTAGAGGGGTCAGGCCAGATAAGGGGAACCGGTCCCTCAACTAGAGGAGAAACAGCAAGGCTCAACTAGAAACCGGAGGCTGCAGCATTTCATGTACTGCAGGCAAAAGTCCACACCAGTCTCACTAAGAAGGTAGCCACATAGGACCCAGGGGACGGAACACAAGTCGCCCGCCAAGGCCCGAGGATACCGGATAGAAGTGTCACTGGGTGTGAGGTGCAGGGAGAAGGCCAGAGAAAGGACACACAGAAGGGGGTCCTGCTAAGTACTCCGGAGCTATCTGGGGGTGGACTGAGCCCCTCCCTGAGTACGCACAGCACGACGGGTGAGATAGCTCTGGTACCTGTAATCTGGACTGCAACAACTGTGAGTAAAGATCTTGGGACTGCATCACACGGACTCTGTGTTCATTACTGACTCCCTGCACTACAACCACCATCATCCACCCACACTGCCCTGAAGCTACACTCTTCCTGTGGTGAGTAATAATACCATTGCAGCAAAACCACCAGCTTCAGAGGACTGTTCCGTAGCGGTGGCCCCTTTGGCCGCACTCCACAGGTGGCGTAGTCGGACATTATAAAATCCATATATACAAATTACCGTTGGATTGACCGCCCTGGGTCACGGACCGGGTCACCGCCACAGTGACTACAACCCCCAGCGTCTACCGGCCCGGCTCCGGGTACCCCACGGCCCAGGGGGCGCGTCAACTTCATAGGTCCCTGATCTGAGACCACTCCTGTGTGATTTGCCCCACCTCTGGATCTCGTTGGCCCAGGCTATACGTCAGAAACTATTGCACCAGGGCTTGTCGGTGCTGCCACAGTCACTGCAACATGTGCAGAGTTGAATTCCACCGTGTCGGCACATCGCATTTCAGCCGGTGAACTGGCAGGCCCAACGACTTCTGTAGAGATGTAAGTCGTTGAGCTGCGGGATGCGAACGGCGGAAGTGAGCACACAGCGACCGTGCCCTCTGCAGAAGGCCATCTAGTCCGGGATAGTGGGCTAAAAATTTATGGACAACCAGGTTCAACACGTGAGCCATACAAGGCACGTGTGTAACATTGCCCCGGCGAAGGGCCGCACCCAGGTTTGCAGCATTGTCGCACACGGCCTTCCCTGGTTGCAGGTCCAGTGGAGACAACCATTCATGAAACTGGGTCTCCAGAGCTGACCACAAGTCCTCAGCTGTGTGACTCACATTTCCCAGACATTTCAAAGTAAACACTGATGCCGTTGAGCCCTGCTGCCAGCATAGTAAGGAGGTGCGCAGTTAGAAAGCAGGTGGCATTACCAGACAGGCTTTGGGTGCAGGTGGAGGACCGAGAGGAGGTTGAGGAGGCAGAAGCAGTGGAGGAACTTCTAGATAAAGAGGATTGACGTACAACTCGCGGGGACGGCAAGACTTGGACAACAGCCCCTTGTCCTGCTGTCACCATAGTTACCCAGTGCCCTGTCAGCGACATGTAACGCCCCTGTCCATGCCTACTCGTCCAAGTGTCTGTGGTGAAATGCACCCTGTCACACACAGAGTTTCTCAAAGAAGCGGTGATGTTGTGTGCGACATGCTGGTGGAGCGCAGGCACACCTTTCTTTGAGAAGTAGTGCCGACTGGGCATCTGGTACTGGGGTACTGCGACGGACATAAGGTCTCAAAAATCCACTGTGTCCTCCAGGCGGAAAGGCAGCATTTCTGTAGCCAACAGCTTTGAGATGGTGAAATTCAACCTCTTAGCTTTCTCATGGCTAGGAGGAAATGGTCTTTTACTTGTCCACATCTGAGGGACCGAGGGCTGGCTGTTGTGCTTTGACGGGGTTGAGTAGGGTGTCCCTGGCAAACTGCCGGTCTGTGAGGAAGATGCAGGCGGACATGTTAGGTTGCCTTGATCCAAAGGTGGTGCTCTCGATGTCAGAGAGCTCTCAACACCAGCAGGTGTTTCCACTTTCCAATGAACTGACGACCTGCCAATCACACTGGCTGTTGCAGGTAAAGAGGTGGCAGGTCTGCGTCCAAAAACATGTGTGACTGCTGTCCCCCCAGTCACAGAGGATGAAGAGGCCGCGGATGCACAAGATGGGGCAGACGGTGGTTGGCCCAGCCTGCTAAGCCGCATTGTAGCACAGTGAGCTTCCCACTGCAACTTATGCTTCATATCCATGTGACGGTACATGCATGAAGTACTCAAACTATGGATTTTTTGGCCTCTACTTAGCTTTTGGTGACAAATATTACAGATAACACGAGTTGGGTCATCCTTATCGATCTGAATAAATGCCCAGGCTATGCAAGGCTTAGAGCCCATGCGACCTGAAGAGCCACTACGACTTGTGGTCAGAGGCGGAGTTGTGGTTGAGGATGCAGTTGTTGACGTGCTTCCAGTACTCCGTCTCTGTCCAGGAAGGCGCAACCTAACCTCGTCATCAATAGCATCTGTGACGCCCCGCTGCGCTTGGTATCACAGATCCTAGAAGAGTGTATTGATGGAATCCTCCACAAGAGGCCCCCATAAACATTCACACATCTCCACCTTCCACCTCAGACCAGCAGAGGGAGCCCGTTAGGGATATAAATAGGGAAGGTGGAGCTAGGCAGTTCAGTTCCTCTGAAGAGTTCCTGCAGTAGAGAAGCCTAAGAGAGGTCAGTCTGCAGTGGAGCTCAGTCTAGTCTAGAGAACTCAGCTAATAGTTCAGCAGTGGAGCACGAGGCTCCTGCTAGCTAGATTCAGGGAGCCCAGATAGAGCTTAAGGTGTGCCGGCGTCATAAGATCGGTGAAGCGCGGCAAGCTGCCGTTAGTGTGTATAGCCTATTGAGGGCCCGAGTAGGCCGAAGGCGAGTGGCGAGTTAGTACATAAGGGGCAGAGGAGCTTAACCAGCTCACCCCGAAGCATTTAACGGACACCGGATCCGAGCTTACCGGGATCTCTATGACCCAGTAAGGCATAACCGGAATCCCTGGAGAACTACAAGGTCCAGGATTGCTAAGGTGCTGATACGTAACAGAGCAAGGAGACGCTTAGGCCCCGCATACTGGGAGCGTGAACTTCAAGAGAAGGCCCTACCACAAGGTCAACCAGCGCAGGACAGAGACAAAGTTAGGCCTAGCTCCAGGCAGGTCAGAAACTTACTGCGCAGAGGCAAGAAACAGGAGGCCCTACACCCGCTCATTGGGGAGGATCCTGATATGCACCCTTCACCCTACAGTGCTCCAGGATGTGCCTGAATTTCCTCCAGTAAAAGGTACTGAAGTGACTACCGTGTCCGTTTCCATTCTTGCTCTGACCCAGCTGGGTCTCGCCTGTCCTGCATTCCCCCTACATACGCTGCCCTGAGACCTAGCTCCACCTGTGGGGAGCTATACCATCGAGCTGCCTTATCACGGGCCTCAGTGGACTGCTGCAGCGCTGGTGCTTCTCACCAGATACCACAGGTGGTGTCACAAACTCTTATAAAATTAACAATTATCCACCCTTTTAAAGAGTGACCCCAGGGTACGGGCCAGGGAGCCGACCACCGCGACATCCCAAAGGCCAGGAAAAGGCCCAGGTGACCTCATCGACTGGCTGACTGTGGGTTGACAGTAAGTGGGATCTCCAACCTTGTCATCATCACCCTGTGTGTTATCACACCCGTCGTCCTCAAAGCCAACCTCTTCCTGCCCTGACCGAAAAGTCAAGTTGTCGCTCCAATCAGGTATTTGAGTCTCATCATCGTCTTCATCATTGTCTCCACCAACAGGAGTTACAGTTTGGGAACGAGGGTCTACATTATGCTCAGAACCTTCTTCATCTGGTCCTGGATCCGACTTATAAAGATTCTGGGCATCAGTGCAGATCATTTCCTCGTCTGGATTAACAGAAGCTCTGGAGCAGACCTCCGTTTCCCAGGCTATAGCATGAGTAAACAGCTGTGCAGACTCAACCATCTGTGTTACCCCATACTCAGACGGGCAGCTGGAGACTTGGGAGCTGTGAGGAAGCAAGTGCGATTGGGGTGACACCTCTGAGGACTGGAGTATTTGTGATGTTGAAGTTGAGGTGGGGGAAAGCCCACTTGAAGGAGCACTTGATATCCGCTGAAGCACCTGCTGTTTTTGTGCCTCATCTGGAATTTGTAGCGATGGGCATGTCCGTAACAAAGGGATCGTATCACATTGTCCACGAAAAGAAGTCGACATGTTAGTTTGGCTGGAAGATGGTCATTCTTCTGCAGATGTTACCCCCCCCCCACCGCGGGGGGCTCGACCCACCAGCGGACAGGCACCAGTATTAGGAGAGGGGGGCTGGCCGTCAGGGTCCACCGCGGCTCTGGCACAAACCCGGCGACACGGAGGTGGCACGGGCAGGAACGGACTGGCCGTGTCGGCTTCTCACTTTTTGGATTTTAGAAGGGCATGACATGCCTATATCTGTGTCTCCCCCTCCTTTTACTCATCCACCTCTTTTATTTTCGCATGACTATATGTACTTGTCACTTTTCCATGTGTTAGTTATGTCTTCTGAGCAGTTTGTCAGCTTTTGGACACCTTTGAAGGTGTTTTCTATGTGTTTCTATGTGTTTTTGTTTGCCTGCCATTGGTTTTAATGGTGTTAGAAGGTGTTCGACGAACAGTTCGACGAACAGTTCGGCGAACACACGGGTGTTCGACGAACCGAACCGAACTCGAACACTACGGGGGTGGCTCAACACTATTAAGGACTTGACAGTGAAGGTGGGGAGAGCGGAACTAAAGGACCAAGGACTGATTGTAGTGGAATCTAACCCTGGTGATACAGACTTGTATATGATACTAGGTACAAATAGTGAGAAAGCAAAAACAAGAAAAATACACAAACAACTGGAAGTAAATGGATAGATCGCACAGTTCAAAAATAATAATAAATAATAAAGGGTATTTAGTTAACATAATTTTGATCATCTCACCACCTGAGATTGGTACATTACCAATCTCAGGTGGTGAGATTGGTAATGCACGGGTGACAGACCCACTACCCATTGTGATTCCCCTGATGAGTGAAATGCTGATTTGGTGTTGGGCAGCAATAGGTCTCAAAGGACAGAACTACCAGGCGGTAGTGGAGCCCATTAGCTCAGAGCACAGACCTACACTCTTAACTGCCAGAGGGGTGGTTGATGTACGCAATGTGAGGGTACCCGTACGTCTCCTAAATTGTGGGGAGGTTGAAGTTAAGCTACCAAGATACGCCACTGTTGCCAGGTTGTATACTTTGAATGATGATGCCATACACACAGTGGAATCCTTGACCCCACCAGATACAGTGGAGGACAATGACTCCGAAGCTCAGCTGGAAGATTGGTGTCAACAGCTCAATGTTGGGACTGACGCCTCTCCTGTCCATCAAAAGCAATGTGTATACAGGGTGGTCCAGGAATACGAGCAGGTATTCAGCAAACACCCACTTGATTTTGGGAGAATTAAAGGGGTACAACACCATATACCCACAGGTGACCATCCACCCATCAAAGAACGTTACAGGCCCATACCACCAGCACACCACCAGAAAGCGAAGGAAATGTTGCATGACATGAAGAAAGCTGGGGTAATAGGAGATAGCTGTAGCCCCAGGGCAACTCCCCTGGTCCTGGTCAGGAAAAAGGATTGAAGCATGAGGATGTGTGTAGATTACAGACAGGTAAATCGCATAACACATAAAGATGCATACCCTTTGCCCCGTATAGAGGAATCCCTGGCTGCACTAAAGTCTGCAAATTACTTCTCTACCCTTGACCTCACTAGTGGGTACTGGCAAGTAGCAGTTGCTGAGGAGAACCGGGAGAAGATGGCCTTCACTACCCCGATGGGACTCTGCGAGTTCAACAGTATGCCGTTCGGACTCTGCAATGCCCCTGGAACGTTCCAGAGATTGATGGAGTGCTGTTTGGGACACCGTAACTTTGAGACTGTGCTGCTATACCTGGATGATGTGATAGTGTACTCCAAGACGTATGAGGACCATTTGAAGCACCTGGCGGAGGTATTTGAGTCATTGTCCCGGTATGGGATGAAATTGAAACCTTCCAAGTGCCACCTGCTCAAACAGAAGGTTCAGTACCTGGGGCACATTGTCAGTCCAGAAGGAGTAGCACCAGACCCGGAGAAGGTCACTGCCATCCAGAAATGGCCGGAGCCAAAGAATCACAAGGAGGTACGTCAATTCCTGGGACTGGTCGGGTATTACCGGAGATTTGTAAAGGACTACACCAAGAAGGCAGCGCCTTTGCAAGATCTCCTGGTAGGACAGTCCAACAGAGGCAAGAACCCCCTTTTCCAGTGGGGTAAAGAGCAGGCTGAGTCCTTTGCAGTGATGAAAGAGATCCTGACTGGCGAAGAGATCCTGGCCTACCCTGACGACAGCCAACCTTTCCTGCTGTACACTGATGCCAGCAATGAGGGACTAGGAGCAGTGTTATGCCAGAAGCAGTATGGCAAAGGGAAGGTGATTGCCTATGCTAGCAGGAAGCTTTGTCCGACCGAGAGGAATCCGGAAAACTATAGCTCCTTCAAGTTGGAGCTCCTGGCCTTAGTTTGGGCCATCACTGAATGATTCAAGCACTACCTGGCCTCCACTAAGTTCACGGCCGATACTTACAACAACCCCTTGACACATCTAGAGACAGCCAAGTTGGGAGCCATGGAACAGTGTTGGATGGCCCGACTGTCAAACTATCAGTTCACCATCAAATACCGGGCAGGCCACAAGAACGCCAATGCCGATGCCCAATCCAGAATGCCTCACCAGTCAGACACTGAAGAAGAAGTGGATGACCTGGAGGAGATTAAGCTACCTGCCTTCCACAGAAATGGGATGGTACACGAGCAGCGCACCTCCAGGAGGTATCGTGGTAAGAAACTAAACCCTTTACCTCATCACAGTTGGAAGGAGACCAAAGACAGTGACCCGGTTGTCAGCCATATCAAAGAACTGACAACCCAGGAAAGTTCCTCCCTGGAGAAGGACGCTTCTCCACAAGCCAAGCAACTGTGGAAAGAGAGAAGCCGGCTGTTCATCTATAGAGAGAAGCTGTGCCGAAGGTATGTCAACCCTAGGACCCATGAGATGGTATGGCAGATCGTAGTGCCCAGGACAGACATCCAGATGGTATTGGAGGCCTACCACGATCAAGCAGGGCACTTTGGCTGGAAGAAGCTGGAAATCCTCCTGAAGAGTCGGTTTCATTGGGTTAGAAAGCCGAGTTCCATAGAGAGGTGGTGCCGGTATTTTTGACCCTGTAGCCTCAGAATAAAAGACTACAGCAGCCAGAAAGCACCCCTGCAGTCCATAAAGACCACCCAGCCCCAGGAGATCATTGCCCTGGACCACGTCAAGCTGTCACCTAGCAGGTCAGGCTATTTGTATGCCCTGACCATGGTGGATCACTATTCCCGGTTCCTGGTGGTTGCCCCTGTCAAGGTTCTGATGGCAGAAACTGCAGCAAGGACGTTTCAAGCATACTTCTGCAGGCCCCATGGATACCTGGAAAAGGTGCTGATGGATCAAGGCCCTGCCTCTGAAGCCGAGCTGTTCAAAGAGTTTTGCCATCTGTACGGGTGTAAGAAGATCCGGACTACACCGTACCATCCCAAAACCAATGGGTTATGTGAAAAGATGAATAGCATAGCCATCGACCTGTTGAAGACCTTACCTCTAGAAGAAAGAAACCAGTGGCCAGACAAACTACCTGACCTGGTAGATCTGTACAATCACATACCTGTGAGTTCCACCAATTGTACTCCAGCGTACCTCATGAGAGCAAGACCCGGAAAGTTGCCCATGGACCTGGAGCTTGGAGTGGTAGAGCCAGAAGCAGATATGTCCACTGAAGACTGGGATACGACCCGACAAGAGCAGTACAAGAGAGTACAGGCCTGTGTCGAAGACAGTCTAAGTAGAGTGAGAGATAAGCAGGAAGCGCAGTACAACAAGAGTGCACCAGCCGAACCCTTGACACCTGGAGAAGCTGTGCTGAAACGAAAGAGAAGAAGCCACAAGCTTGACGACCAGTGGGAAAGGGAATCTTACACTGTGTTGAACTCCAGATTCGACAATAGGAAAACCTGTCTAATTAGCAAAGATGGAGGAAGAACAACTGCAACGGTATCAAGAGACCATCTGAAGTTGTGCCCAAGTCCGCTGAAGCCCCAGGAGGAAGTGCCTCTCACCATACCGGAGGAGCCTAAAAAAGAAGTACTCCTTACTGTCTTAGGAAATTTCCCGGCAGATTGGCCTCAACTGGATGGAGCGGTAATAATAACTGTGCTACACTTCTACCAACAGCCGGAAGACTCTCCACTGCAAGTAAGACCTGTAAGTGCCCCAGAAGAGCCTATCTCAGGAAGAATCCCCGGAAGAAAGATCACCGGTAGAAGCAGAGCCCGTAGGCCCAGTAACCAGTGTACTTGCCAGTCCCGTAGAGAGGTTAAGGCAGTCTTGCAGTCCACCAACACATAGAGCTGATAGAGTGGAAGATTGCGCAAGCATCCACACTACACGCATCCCAGTACTACGTAGGTCATCGCGTAGCACAAAAGGCAAGACCCTTGCCAGGTATAAGGAGTAAGTTAAAAATACCTGCAGTGTAAATAGTTACCCAGTAGAGTATTGCATAATGTTTATTGTATAAGCTGAAATTAAATATATGTGTTTATTTAGTTAACCATGAGGGTACAAGGACTCGTAGGCTGAGGACTGTGAGCAGCCCAAAAACTGTTCCTGTACATAGTTGCACTCCCTGGAGTGCCCCTTAAGTGACCACGGAACAAAAACCTGTTTGGCGTGGCCGAAGACGTGGTCAAGCACCTGGATCACCTATGCCCTGTAGCCATGCCCAGGGCCTACGTTGAGGGTTTTCAGGCGGGTCCCTCATGTTCCTTCATCGGTGAAATGGACACCAGTTTACGGGACTTACTGGAACTGAATTATTGTTATTATACTTGTTATTGTTAATTGTTAACCTGTTTTGAGAAAAATGCTTCAGTCCAGGAGTACTGATTTTTACTAGGGGGGGATGTGGCGCCCTGCTGCGCATTGGTGCCACAGAACCCAGAAGGGTGCATGGATGGACTTCTCCACAAGAGGCCCTCACACATTCACACACCTCCACCCTACCACCTCAGACCAGCAGAGGGAGCCCGTTAGGGATATATAAAGGGAGGGTGGAGCCAGGCCGTTCAGTTCAGTGTTTAGTGCTCAGTGAGAGAGCAGCACGCAGGCTGCTGTGTGAGGCAAGTTGAGGCCTACAGCATGCTGAAGCCTAGTGAGGGCCCTGAGTGTGGCCGAAAGGCGAGAGGAGAAGGAAGAAGTAGTGAGGGGGCAGAGGAGCATACCAGGCTCACCCCGAGATATATACCGGACACCGGGTCCGCGCCTACAGGGTCCCTTATGCCCAGTAGGGACCACCGGAACCCCTGGAGGACTACAGGTCCCAGGATAACCAAACGCTGACTACAGTTCCAGGGCTAGGAGTCACGGAGGCCCCAGTGACCGGGGAGAGTGATCTCCAGCAGAAGGCCCGACCACCAGGTCAGCAGGTGCAAGAGAGAGACAGTAACCAAGCTAGGCCTAGCTCCAGGCAGGTCAGAAGCTTAGCAAGTAAAGCCACGGATCAGGAGGCCCTATAACCGCTTACTGGGGAGAGTCCAAAAGTGCGCCCTTCGTCTGGAGTACCCTGGACAGTGCCTGCATCTTCACCAGTAAAGGTACTGAAGCTTACCTCCGTGTGAGTGTCCGGATTTCCTCCGGAACCGTCCCGCCGTCTCTCTTCCCTGCACCACCACCCATTACATCCCACGCTGCCCTGAGGCCCGCTCCACCTGTGGGGAACCGTTCCATCACATGCTGCCCTACCATTTGCCTCAGAGGACTGCTCCGCAGCGGCGGCCCCCTTTAGCCGCATTCCACAGGTGGCGTCACGAACTTTCCAAATTCCCTATAAATAAACCCCCTTTTCATTGACCGCCCTGGTTTACGGACCGAGCCAGCCACCGTGATATACCCCATACCGGCATCCATAGGCCCGGCTGCCGAGTAACCCACGGCCCAGGGGGAGCGTCACTACCCCCATCCAGCGCCCCCATCCTGTCATCTTCTGCTCTTATCCTGTGCCCCCATCCTGTCATGTGCTGCTGCCATCCTGTGCCCCCATCCTGTCATGTGCTACTCCAATCCTGTGCCCCCATCCAGTCATCTTCTGCTCCCATCCTGCTCCCCCATCCTGCCATGTGC
This sequence comes from Phyllobates terribilis, assembly GCF_046119375.1. Classification (NCBI taxonomy): domain Eukaryota; kingdom Metazoa; phylum Chordata; class Amphibia; order Anura; family Dendrobatidae; genus Phyllobates; species Phyllobates terribilis. Next base: position 1,204,674,830 of record NW_027362761.1, on the reverse strand, counting down.
TGCTGCCATCCTGTGCCCCCATCCTGTCATGTGCTACACCCATCCAGCGCCCCCATCCTATCATCTTCTGCTCTCATCCTGCACCCCCATCCTGTCAAGTGCTGCTCCCATCCTGCACCCCCATCCTGTCATGTGCTGCTTCCATCCTGCACCCCCATCCTGTCATGTGCTGCGCCCATCCTGCACCCCCATCCTGTCATGTGCTACTCCCATCCTGCGCCCCCATCCTGTCATGTGCTACTCCCATCCTGCGCCCCCATCCTGTCATCTTCTGCTCCCATCCTGTGCCCCCATCCTGGTATGTGCTGCTCCTATCCTGCGCCCCCAGGCTGGTATGTGCTGCTAACATCCTGCATCCCCATCTTGTCATGTGGTGCTCCCATCCTGCGTCCCCATCTTGTCATGTGGTGCTCCCATCCTGCGTCCCCATCCTGTCATGTGCTGCTCCCATCCTGCGCCCCCATCCTGTCATCTTCTGCTCCCATCCTGCTCCCCCATCCAGGTATGTGCTGCTCCCATCCTGCGCCCCCATCCTGTCATCTTCTGCTTCCATCCTGCGCCCCTATCCTGGTATGTGCTGCTCCTATCCTGAGCCCCCATCCTGGTATGTACAGCTCCCATCCTGCATCCCCATCTTGTCATGTGGTGCCCCCATCCTGCGTACCCATCCTGTCATGTGGTGCTCCCATCCTGCGTCCCCATCCTGTCATGTGCTCCTCCCATCCTGCACCCCCATCCTGTCATGTGCTACTCCCATCCTGCGCCCCCATCCTGTCATCTTCTACTCCCATCCTGCGCCCCCATCCTGGTATGTGCTGCTCCCATCCTGCGCCCCCATCCTGGTATGTGCTGCTCCCATCCTGCGTCCCCATCTTGTCATGTGGTGCTCCCATCCTGCATTCCCATCCTGTCATGTGGTGCTCCCATCCTACGTCCCCATCCTGTCATGTGCTGCTCCCATCCTGCGCCCCCATCATGTCATCTTCTGCTCCCATCCTGCTCCCCCATCCTGGTAGGTGCTGCTCCCATCCTGCGCCCCCATCCTGGTTTGTGCTGCTCCCATCCTGCGTCCCCATCTTGTCAAGTGGTCCTCCCATCCTGCGTCCCCATCCTGTCATGTGCTGCTCCCATTCTGCGCCCCCATCCTGGTATGTGCTGCTGCCATCCTGCGTCCCCATCTTGTCATGTGGTGCTCCCATCCTGCGTCCCCATCCTGTCATGTGCTGCTCCCATCCTGCGCCCCCATCCTGGTATGTGCTGCTCCCATCCTGCATCCCCATCTTGTAATGTGGTGCTCCCATCCTGCGCCTCCATCCTGTCATGTGGTGCTCCCATCCTGAGTCCCCATCCTGTCATGTGCTGCTCCCATCCTGAACCCCCATCCTGTCATGTGCTACTCCCATCCTGCGCCCCCATCCTGTCATCTTCTGCTCCCATCCTGCGCCCCCATCCTGGTATGTGCTTCTCCTATCCTGTGCCCCCATCCTGTCATGTGGTGCTCCCATCCTACGTCCCCATCCTGTCATGTGCTGCTCCCATCCTGCGCCCCCATCATGTCATCTTCTGCTCCCATCCTGCTCCCCCATCCTGGTAGGTGCTGCTCCCATCCTGCCCCCCATCTTGGTTTGTGCTGCTCCCATCCTGCTTCCCCATCTTGTCATGTGGTGCTCCCATCCTGCGTTCCCATCCTGTCATGTGCTGCTCCCATCCTGCGCCCCCATCCTGTCATTTGGTGCTCCCATCCTGCGCCCCCATCCTGGTATGTGCTGCTCCCATCCTGCGTCCCCATCTTGTCATGTGGTGCTCCCATCCTGCGTCCTCATCCTGTCATGTGGTGCTCCCATCCTGCGTCCCCATCCTTTCCTGTGCTGCTCCCATCCTGCACCCCCATCCTGTCATGTGCTACTCCCATCCTGCGCCCCCATCCTGTCATCTTCTGCTCCCATCCTGCGCTCCCACCCTGGTATGTGCTTCTCCTATCCTGTGCCCCCATCCTGGTATGTGCTGCTCCCATCCTTCGTCCCCATCTTGTCGTGTGGTGCTCCCATCTTCCTTCCCCATCCTGTCATGTGGTGCTCCCATCCTGCGTCCCCATCCTGTCATGTGCTGCTCCCATCCTGCACCCCCATCCTGTCATGTGCTACTCCCATCCTGCGCCCCCATCCTGTCATCTTCTAATCCCATCCTGCGCCCCCATCCTGGTATGTGCTGCTCCCATCCTGCGCCCCCATCCTGGTATGTGCTGCTCCCATCCTGCATTCCCATCCTCTCATGTGGTGCTCACATCCTACGTCCCCATCCTGTCATGTGCTGCTCCCATCCTGCGCCCCCATCATGTCATCTTCTGCTCCCATCCTGCTCCCCCATCCTGGTAGGTGCTGCTCCCATCCTGCGCCCCCATCCTGGTTTGTGCTGCTCCCATCCTGCGTCCCCATCTTGTCAAGTGGTCCTCCCATCCTGCGTCCCCATCCTGTCATGTGCTGCTCCCATCCAGCGCCCCCATCCTTGGTATGTGCTGCTGCCATCCTGCGTCCCCATCTTGTCATGTGGTGCTCCCATCCTGCGTCCCCATCCTGTCATGTGCTGCTCCCATCCTGCGCCCCCATCCTGTCATGTGGTGCTCCCATCCTGCGCCCCCATCCTGGTATGTGCTGCTCCCATCCTGCGTCCCCATCTTGTCATGTGGTGCTCCCATCCTGCGTCCCCATCCTGTCATGTGGTGCTCCCATCCTGTGTCCCCATCCTGTCATGTGCTGCTCCCATCCTGCACCCCCATCCTGTCATGTGCTACTCCCATCCTGCGCCCCCATCCTGTCATCTTCTGCTCCCATCCTGCGCCCCCATCCTGGTATGTGCTTCTCCTATTCTGTGCCCCCATCCTGTCATGTGGTGCTCCCATCCTACGTCCCCATCTTGTCATGTGCTGCTCCCATCCTGCGCCCCCATCATGTCATCTTCTGCTCCCATCCTGCTCCGCCATCCTGGTAGGTGCTGCTCCCATCCTGCCCCCCATCTTGGTTTGTGCTGCTCCCATCCTGCGTCCCCATCTTGTCATGTGGTCCTCCCATCCTGCGTCCCCATCCTGTCATGTGCTGCTCCCATCCAGCGCCCCCATCCTGGTAAGTGCTGCTGCCATCCTGCGTCCCCATCTTGTCATGTGGTGCTCCCATCCTGCGTCCCCATCCTGTCATGTGTTGCTCCCATCCTGCGCCCCCATCCTGTCATTTGGTGCTCCCATCCTGCTCCCCCATCCTGGTATGTGCTGCTCCCATCCTGCGTCCCCATCTTGTCATGTGGTGCTCCCATCCTGCGTCCCCATCCTGTCATGTGGTGCTCCCATCCTGCGTCCCCATCCTTTCATGTGCTGCTCCAATCCTGCACCCCCATCCTGTCATGTGCTACTCCCATCCTGCGCCCCCATCCTGTCATCTTCTGCTCCCATCCTGCACCCCCACCCTGGTATGTGCTTCTCCTATCCTGTGCCCCCATCCTGGTATGTGCTGCTCCCATCCTGCGTCCCCATCTTGTCGTGTGGTGCTCCCATCTTCCTTCCCCATCCTGTCATGTGGTGCTCCCATCCTGCGTCCCCATCCTGTCATGTGCTGCTCCCATCCTGCTCCCCCATCCTGATATGTGCTTCTCCCATCCTGCGCCCCCATCCTGGTATGTGCTGCTCCCATCCTGCATCCCCATCTTGTCATGTGGTCCTCCCATCCTGCGTCCCAATCCTGTCATGTGCTGCTCCCATCCAGCGCCCCCTTCCTGGTATGTGCTGTTGCCATCCTGCGTCCCCATCTTGTCTTGTGGTGCTCTCATCCTGCTTCCCCATCCTGTCATGTGCTGCTCCCATCCTGCGCCCCCATCCTGTAATGTGCTGCTCCCATCCTGTGTCCCCATCCTGTTGTCTCACACAGGGGGATATAGGGGACTCGGTACCAGGGCCTTGACCTTCTGTGGGATGTCCCGGCAGTCGGCTCCTGGGCCCGTCCTCTGGGTCACTCTTTAAAAGGGGTTTTAGTGTTTTTAGTTTGTCTCGTGACGCCACCTGTGGTTTCCGGTAATAGTTACCGGCGCTGCTGCAGACCTCTGGGGGTGATGGGATGGCAGCAGGGATGTTTCTGCTCCCCACAGGTGGAGCGGGCCCCCGGGGCAGTGTAGGTGCAGATGGTGATGCTGGGCGTTGCAGTACAGAAGAGATGACACAGCAGGAGTAACTGACAGAGACAGGAGATTCACTTCAGTACCTTTACTGGTGCAGATGTCAGGTATGGTCCAGGGTACTCGGTAGGAAGGGTGCACTTCTGGACTCTCCCCAGTGAGCGGGTATACGTCCTCCTGGTCCGTTTCTCCCTCTCTCTAAGCTCCTGGCCAGCCTGCAACTGGGCCTAGCTTCTGTGTTGTGTTGTTCTCTCACCTGTCGCTTGGTAGTATGACATTTCTCTGGCAACCACTATCCCTGGACGCCGGGGCTTCGTGGTTCCTGGTTCTGTAAAGGGTTTAGCTTCAGGTTGACCAGGGATCTGTAATCCTCCTGATATCTCGATAATCCCTACTGGGTGTAGAGGACCCTGTAGGCGCGGACCCGGTGTCCGGATTATGTCTTGGTGTGAGCCTGTGATCCTCCTCTGCCCCCTTAACTCCTCTCTCCTCTTTGCCTCCGGCCACACTCGGGGCCCTCAGTACACAGCAGCTCATGTGCTGCTTCTTCACTGGTCTAAGTGCCAGCACACTGTCTGACTTTCTGACTGCCTAACTCCACCCTCCATATATATATATATCCCTAACAGGGCTCCCTCTGGTTTTATGAGGTGGAAGGGTGTAGCTGTTTGTAATGTAGTGAGGGCCTCTTGTGGAGAAGTCATTACATGCACCCTTTTGGGTCCTGTCGTACCTGTAGTAGCAGGGTGCCACACTGTCATGTGCTGCTCCCATCCTGCGCCCCCATCCTGTAATGTGCTGCTCCCATCCTGCGTCCCCATCTTGTCATGTGCTGCTCCCATCCTGTGCCCCCATCCTGTCATGTTCTCTCATCCTCCGCCCCCATCCTGTCATATGCTGCTCTCATCCTACGTCCCCATCTTGTCATGTGCTGCTCCCATCCTGTGCCCCCATCCTGTCATGTGCTGCTGCCATCCTGTGCCCCCATCCTGTCATGTGCTGCTCCCATCCTGCGCCCCCATTCTATCATGTGCTGCTCCCATCCTACACCCCCATCCTGTAATTTGATGCTGCTATCCTGTGCCCCCATCTTGTCATGTGCTGCTGCCATCCTGTGCCCCCATTCTTTCATGTGCTGCTCCCATCCTGCGTCCCCATTTTGTCATGTGCTGCTGCCATCCTGTGCCCCCATCCTGTCATGTGCTGCTCCCATCCTGCACCCCCATTCTGTCATGTGCTGCTGCCATCCTGTGCCCCCATCCTGTCATGTGCAGCTCCCATAAAATAGCGCCTGAGTCAACGTATGCGCATCTCACAAAATCTGGTGCCATTTTCTTGAAGACACTGTGTCTGGGAATTTGCACACACAGTGTCTTCACTAATATGGCATTGTAGTGCAGTATGTACACGTTCTAACTCAGGCACCCCACTGCACAGGCGCCACCCATTTTGGCTTTGAACACATTCACTGTTATATATAACATTTTAAATTTTATTAAACTATTAGCTGAAAAAAAATGATTGTGCAAAAACTTCTCTGTAAACAAGCTTTGGTGTAAACTCTGTGGTCTTTCTTTAAGTTGCCTCGTTGATCAGTAGCGAAATCTTTGACTTTTGACTTGTTGTAAGGATTTTGTCCTTGAAAAGGCCACATAAAGTTGGCCATGGCTGAAGGCTGGAGATGGCAAATATATGCCAACTGAATCCAGTGTTTACCTTGACTTTTCTTGATGGTCATAGCATAAGCAAGTCTTAAGTGAAACTGTTTTTGTTTTCTTTGCGATGCTGCTAAAGCTCACCGTCTGTCATACTCTCTTGGGCAGACCTAGGCCTCTCAGCGTCAGCTTCACGCATCTATTGACACTTTTTTTGGGTGAGATTATGACGGTCAGCCCTTCTTCTGACAGTATTTTTTTTCACGCTGCAATTTAAGGTGCTGTTTTTTACCCCTAGTTCTACGAATATTTTGAAGTTCAGTCCTTTTTGATTTTTTTGCCTGAGATTCCTACTCAGAAAGAACATGCTGGATTGGCGTGCATTATTATGGAATTACGGAACGAATAAGGTTGTAAACTATAATTTAAATATTTAGCTCTGCTGATGTTTGATATTGTCAAAAAAATTGGCTGGATTGCTGTACTGACGTATTTTATATATATATATTCAGTAGAAAGGGGCTGGATTGCTCCGCTGACGTATTTTGTTTTGGGATTGCTCCGCTGACGTATTTTATGGTGGGATTGCTCTGCTGACGTATTTTGTTGCTGGATTGCTCCGCTGGCGTATTTTGTTTTGGGATTGCTCCGCTGGCGTATTTTGTTGCGGGATTGTTCCGCTGATGTATTATCTTCAATAAAATGGCGCCAGAAGCGCACTATGTGCCTGCGCCAATTCCGACTGCGCATTAATCTCCCGGCTACCGGCCCGAAGACACAGCGCGGTCTCCGAGATAGGTGAGCAGTTAGGGGTCCAGAGATCGCGGTATGCATTCAGTGCTTACGCATACCGCAATCTCCAGGGCCACAATCCTTATCCTAAACTCCTCGTTTAGGATATGGTTGCGTCCCTCTGTGGGGTCCAGACTGCGCAGGCACATCTCGCTTACGCAGTCTATAGAGGCTTCAGACAGAGGGATGCTTGTGCGATTATATTATAGATATCCATCCATCTATTCATAGATAATACTGTAGATATCTATCAATATATCTATACTAGCTATTGAACCGATTCTACGCCCGGGTAGCGAGAATTTTTATTGGTACATTTTTAATTTTGTTAATGCCGCCGGAGTCATCACGTGCGCATACCACGCTATCCTGCGCCATTTTTTTTAAAGACATTGTCTGCAAATTCGCATATACAGTGTCTTCAATAAAATGGCATCGTAGTGTGGTATGCACACGTGCTGACTCTGGCGCCTCACTGCGCAGGCGCCACCCATCCCAGATTCGCACAGAAGGACGAGTCCAGCATATATAAGAAGTACTGAGAATACAGGGGGGTGTACTCACTTACTGGGGGGTGTTAGTGCTGTGTGTGTGTGTATATGTATGTACTGATAATTAGAGATGAGAGAATGTTTCAATATTCGATTCGGATTACAATTGCCGAATTTGCGATATTCGCCGATTTATTCGTCAAATGATCGTTGAACGTTACAGAACACCATAGGATTCAATGGGGGGACAAAAAAAAAACGCATACACAACACCTTCAAATGGGCCCAAAAGCTGCCAAAACACATCAAATTAGGGGCAGACACCTGGAAAGTGCCATCAATTGACCCAGAGTACAAGAACTATAATTATTATTACTATTACAGCGACATTTATTCTGTGGCGCTTTACATGTGAAATGGAGTCGCCATCTGTGACTCATCAACTGGTACAAGAGGAGAGAGGACCCTGCCTGCGAGGGTGCACAATCTACAAGGGATGGGTGAGGATTCAGTAGGTCAGGGTACAGCTAGTCGTGCAGCAGTAGGCTGGAGCAAGGGTTACCGCAGATTGTACGCTTGTCACAAGAAGTGGATCTTCAGCTTCCTTTTCAAGGTTTGCATGGTAGGTGAGAGTCTAATGTGTTGGGGTACAGCAATACACATGAGCGGAGATGCACAAGACAAATCTTGTATGCGATCGTGACAAGAAGAGATAAGAGGGAAGTAAAGAAGGAGATCTTAGAAATATGGTAAGTTGCGTGCAGGTAACTAGAACAGGGAGACTTGGTCACATATGTATGGAGGAGACAGGTTTTCGATGGCTTGGTATGCCAAAGTTAGGCTTTTCAACTGGAGTCTCTGGGAAACAGGGAGCCAGCACAGGGATTGACAGAGGGGAGAAGCCTGGGAATAGCAGGGTGACAGGTGGATTAATTGGCCAGCACAGTTTAGGATAGATTGGAGGGGTGCAAGAGTGGTAGAATGGAGTATTTACCAAATGGGGAAACCCCATATAATACCCCTCACTAAAGACTATAAAATGTAACTTTTGTTAAAGGGGTTGTCCACTACTTTTACATTGATGCCTTATCCGTAGGATAGGGCATCAATGTATGATCGGCCTGGGTCCTTTATGCGACACCCCAGCCGATCAGCTGTTATCGGTGTCACCGGCCGGAAGTGCTCACCTGCCGGGCTCCGCTGTCAAGTTTTAGTGGCCGCCGCGGTGTACTGCACATCTGCCTCCCATTAAATTGAATAGGAGGCGGATGTGCAGTACTCCGTAGCGGCCACTATCACTTTACGATGGAGCCTGGCAGGTGAGCACTTCCGGCCGGTGGCACGGATAACAGCTAATCGGCGGGGGTGCTGCGTACAGGACCCCGGCCGATCATACATTGATGCCTTATCCTATGGTAGTTTATACTAGCACATGTCTCCCCAATCTGTTTCACCGCTTCAGTGGCGTCATCAGGGGATGGGACATTGGCTTGAATGGCTTCCAGCCAGACACACCTTCTATATATAGCCTCTGTATACATCCATAACCAATCAGGGTGTATCCTCTAAATTGCAGGATATTATCACATATCTTCATATGCCAATCAGGATCATCCAACAATCCAATTGTGATAAGAGGAAGTGTGATGTAAAAAGTTATGCTACGCTGTCATGATGGGCATTCTGACTCTTTGTTACCATGGCAGCCCTTATCCAATCCAACATCTTGCTCACTGGTAGCCTCCAGTTATATTCTGACAAATCATCCATGATGTCATATAAATGTGGCACATTCCCATTTGCTATGCTCAATAGCAAATCACATTTACTATATCTAAGTAGCAATTCTCCAATGTTAGTACTCCTTTCTTGCAACCACTCAGAGGTGGCCACATCATCACTTCTGTCATAGTGACATCACAGCCCTCATGAATGGGATATAGTCACTGCATCTGGAGAAACATCTCACCAATGTCTCTCCTCATCTCATTGTAGCCAATCAGAAGCAACCACATCATCGCGGTCGTCATACCGATGTGGCAGAGAACCATTGGCTGTATTTACGGCTCACCAATCAAACATCTCCATGTCACCACTAGCATCATCGTGACCAGGGCCGGCTCCAGGTTTTTGTGGGCCCTGGGCGAAAGAGTCTCAGTGGGGCCGTTTAACACATACTATGATTCATGATGCACAGATGCCGCAGAGAAATATAGATATAGTACAATGCCAAAGATTTCACTTCTTACATTACATGAGTGATATCTATTGTAAATTCTACAACAGTTCAGAAACCGGCGAATCCTCACAGCGCACAGTGCAGACCGGACAATATAGTCCCCCATACAGTATTATGGGCACCACTAAGTCCTCCATACAATATTATAACACTCCATACAGGATACTGGCCCCCTTATAATGCCCCATGCAGGCTGTGCTCCCCCACATAATGCCCCAAGCAGGTAGTCCCCACTCCCACACATAATGCCCTATGCAGGATATCACTTCCCCCCCATATAATGCACAATGCAGGATGTCACTCCCCCCCATATAATGCCCCATTCAGGATGTGATTTCCCCCCATATAATGCCCCATGCAGGAAGTCAGTCCCCCCCATATAATGCCCCATGCAGGAGGTCAGTCCCCCCCATATAATGTCCCATGCAGGATGTCATTCCCCCCATATAATTCCCCATGCGTCCGTAAATAAAGAAAGAAAAATCAAATACTCACATCACTTCTCACCTGCTGGCGCTGCTCCAACTGTACTCCTCACCTGCACCGCCGTCTTAACGCTCTGTGCTGCCTGTGACGGCTCAGCAGAGGGTGCGGTGGAAAAACGTCACAGCGCCCACTGAGCTGAGATGTCACAGTGCCCACTGACCTGAGACATCACAGAGCCCACTGACCTGGGACGTCACAGTCAGAGGAAGCGGAAGACACCGGAGCTGCTGCGGAGGCACGGGGAGAGGTAAGTATTGTGCCAGCTGCCAGGGCCCTGAGCAAGCGGGGTGTGGCAGGCGCTGGCTCCAGCACCGCACTCCTCCTCTCATGGGTCCCATAGCACGCAGGGGTGGGCCCCCTCGCCTGCTCAGGTTTTCCTGGCACTTGCCCGGGTTTGCCGGGTGCTGAAGTCGGGCCTGATCGCGACATGGCTTAAGGTGATTTGCTGCATTTACGGCTCACCAATCAGACATCGCCACGTCACCACTAGCATCACAGTGACACAGTTTTAGGTGATTGGATATATCGACGAGCTCATCATAGTAAGTGCTTCTCACTGATTGGACAAAGAGCCCTAGCATCCATAGATGCTCAAGCTTGCTACTACAGCATCACCGCATCCTTTTCTACTAATTATCACATGATGTTAAAATCAGCTGTTCTTCTGCAGAATTGCTACAACTTTTTCTAATACATGCCACACAGTGTCTTTACCATTGTATTATTAATGTAGCAATCAGCTATAATACGACACCTACATACTGTAATGGGTCTGGGAGGCGGAACCTCTGAGCTACTATACAAGGGGGCGGTCCTTGTAAGGGAGCGGGTGGCGACCAGGCAGGCAGTCACAGCAGGTGACCGGGACAGTCTCTAGAAGAACGGGCAGGAGGTCACGGCAAGTGACCGGGGCAGTCTCTGGATGAACGGGCAGATGGTCACGGCAAGTGACCGGGGCAGTCTCTGGGTGAACGGGCAGATGGTCACGGCAAGTGACCGGGGCAGTCTCTGGGTGAACGGGCAGATGGTCACGGCAAGTGACCGGGGCAGTCTCTGGGTGAACGGGCAGATGGTCACGGCAAGTGACCGGGGCAGTCTCTGGGTAAAGGGTTGGTACGACCTGTGGCGGCTGATGGTAGACGTGAGCTCCCAGGTGAGCAGGCGAGAGTCTCTGGATAAACGGGTGGTCACAGCATGTGACGGCGGAGCCTCCAGGAAGACCAACAGACAGGCGGCAGATGAGCGCTCCCAGGTGAGCGGGCAGAAGTCTCTGGACAGGCGGGTGGTCACAGCACGTGACGGCAGAGCCTCCAGGTAGGCTAGCAGACAGGCAGCAGATGAGCGCTCCCAGGTGAGCGGGCAGGAGTCACTGGACAGGCAGGTGTTCACAGCACGTGATGGCAGAGCCTCCAGGTAGGCTAGCAGGCAGGTAGCAGATGTGCGCTCCCAGGTGAGCGGGCAAGCTGGTCCATAGACAGACTGACAAGAGTTGGAAGGCAGACCGTCGGACCTCAGGCAAGCAGGCAGGTAGGTGATGTGCGCTCCCAGGTGAGCGGGCAAGCTGGTCCTTAGACAGACTGACAGGAGTAGTAAGGCAGACCGTCGGACCTCAGGCTAGCAGGCAGGTAGCAGAATATCAGGCAGGAATAAGACAGCAAGCTGGCAGGAATCTGGCAGATATCTGGCAGGTAACTGGCAACGGGACCTGAGGGCTGAAGCAGAGTAGTGAACAGTGCAACAACATTGCTCGGGAACCTCCATTTTGGAGGAGGTGCCTTATATATGGTGAAGTCCTCCGGTCATTGGCCGGGGACTCATTAGGACGGCGCGCGCGGCCCCTTTAAGAGGGAGGGAGAGCGCGCGCGCGCGCCCTAAGCACAGTGGCCGGGAAGGAGCGCGCGCTGCCAGCAGAGCGGGAGGAGGACGCCGGGCACGGAGCAGAGAGGTGAGGGGAACAGCGTCCCTGCCTAGCAGAGGGCAGGGACGCCGGCGCTACAGTACCCCCCCCTTTAGCCCCCCCCTTTTTTAGGCCAGACAGAAATTTAGCAAGGATGAGCGGGGCATGGATGTTCTCCCGGGGCTCCCACGTTCTCTCCTCAGGACCAAACCCCTTCCAATCTACTAGAAAAAAGGTCTTTCCTCTTACCCTTTTGGTGGCAAGAATGTTCTCTACCTCAAACTCGTCCTCAGCAGAAACCGGAGCAGGAGGCGTACCTGTAGACTTGGAAAAAGAGTTAAGTACCACAGGTTTGAGGAGAGATACATGGAAGGAGTTAGGGATCCGTAAGTTGGCCGGGAGTTTCAATTTATAGGCCACCGGGTTGATCTGACTGATGACCTCCAGAGGACCGATGAACCGAGGCCCTAACTTGTAAGAAGGTATCTTGAGTCGGACATATTTAGATGAGAGCCAGACTTTATCTCCAGGACGAAATTGTGGAGGATCCAGGCGTTTTTTGTCAGCATGTCTTTTCATCCGTTCGGACGACTGAAGGAGTGCGGATCGGGTACTCTCCCAAATGGAGGAAAATTTGCTAACGAGAGATTCCGCAGCCGGGTTGTCCACAGAGGTGGAGACAGGAAAAGGAATCCGAGGATGCTGACCGAAGACTACAAAAAACGGGGATTTGGAGGAGGATTCGCTCTCGTGATTGTTATAAGAGAACTCGGCCCATGGTAGGAGATCCACCCAGTCTGAATGATGGGCATTAACGAAGTGCCGGAGGTAACTGGTCAGGTTCTGATTGATCCGCTCCACTTGACCATTGGACTGTGGGTGGTAAGCGGAAGAGAAGTCCAGGGTGACATCTAGCAGTTTACAAGTGGCTCTCCAGAAGCGTGAGGTGAACTGTACCCCACGATCCGACACGATGTGGAGGGGCAGGCCATGAAGACGAAAGATGTGACGAATAAAGTCTTTCGCTAGCTCGGGTGTAGACGGGAGGCCTGGCAGGGGAACGAAATGAGCCATCTTGGAGAAGCGGTCAGCGACCACCCAAATGACCGTACAACCGGCAGAGACTGGGAGGTCAGTTATAAAGTCCATTGCTATATGCTGCCAGGGGGCAGCAGGTACCGAAAGCGGAAGGAGGCGACCGGCTGGCAGATGTCTCGGAACCTTGTTGCGGGCGCAGGACACACAGGCAGAAACAAAGTCTATTACGTCCTTGTGCAGGGTAGGCCACCAGTAGTGCCGGGTAATAAGCTGGAGGGTGTTTTTCTGACCGGCGTGGCCAGCCAGTCTAGACAAGTGACCCCAGTGAAGGATCTTCTCCCGATCAGGTACTGATACGAACGTCTTTCCGGGAGGGAGACAATTTAGACTCACGGGAGCCACCTGCATTACTCTGGCGGGATCGATGATGTGTTTCGGATCTTCCTCGAGATCAGACACCAGAAAGGATCGAGACAAAGCGTCCGCCTTGACGTTTTTGTCAGCCGGGCGAAAATGAAGAACAAAATCAAAGCGAGCAAAAAACAAGGACCACCGGGCTTGGCGCGTGTTAAGTCTCTGGGCATGCTGGAGGTAAGCCAAGTTCTTGTGGTCAGTGTAAATTATTACCGGGTGAAGAGCCCCCTCGAGCAGGTAACGCCACTCCTCCAATGCCAGTTTGATGGCCAATAACTCTCGGTCTCCTATGGAATAATTGCGCTCTGAGGAGGAGAAGAGTTTAGAGAAGAAGCCGCAAGTTACCATCCTCCCGAAAGATGATTTTTGAGTAAGTACCGCTCCGACTCCAGAGGAGGAGGCGTCAACTTCCAGGAAGAACTGCTTGTTGCCGTCCGGGCGATGCAGCACCGGGGCGGAAGAGAAGGCCTGTTTTAAGGAAAGAAAGGCCTCCTCTGCTTCGGGCGGCCACTCTTTGGGATTAGTACCCTTACGGGTGAGCGCGGAAATTGGGGCAGTCCGGGAAGAGAAGTGCAGTATGAAGAGGCGGTAGTAGTTGGCGAAGCCCAGGAACCGCTGAATGGCCTTCAACCCCTCCGGTCGAGGCCATTTCTCGATGGCAGACAGTTTCTCTGGATCCATTCGTAGGCCGGTCTGAGAAATAATGTAGCCCAAAAACGGAAGCGAGGTCTGCTCAAAGAGGCACTTCTCGTATTTAGCGAAGAGGTGATTCTGCCTGAGCCTGAGCAGGACCTGACGAACGTCCCTCCGGTGAGTCTGGATATCCGGAGAGAAGACCAAGATGTCGTCCAGGTACACCACTACGCAGGAGTAGAGAAGGTCCCGGAAGATGTCATTGACCAACTCTTGAAAGACGGCAGGAGCATTACAGAGACCAAAGGGCATTGCCAGATATTCATAGTGGCCGTCCCGGGTGTTGAATGCCGTCTTCCATTCATCCCCCTGACGGATACGAACCAGGTTGTACGCCCCACGGAGGTCCAGTTTGGTGAAGATTCTAGCCCCCCTCAGACGATCAAATAACTCCGGAATGAGCGGAAGGAGGTACTTATTCTTCACCGTGATCTGGTTAAGGCCTCTATAGTCTATACAGGGACGGAGAGAGCCGTCCTTCTTTTTGACGAAAAAGAAGCCTGCTCCCACCGGGGAGGTAGATTTCCGGATGAATCCCCGGGCCAGATTCTCCTCAATATATTCGGACATCGACCGGGTCTAAGCAGCGGATAATGGATAAATACGCCCACGGGGAGGAGTAGTACCAGGTAACAGGTCGATAGGGCAGTCGTATGGTCTATGAGGGGGTAGTGTCTCTGCCTCCTTTTTATTAAAGACATCAGCATAAGACCAATAAGGAATCGGAAGGCCAGGTAGATTAGCTGGGGTAGGAGAAGGACGGACGGGATGGACGGGAACCAGACAGGTCTTATGGCAGTCCTGTCCCCAGCGAAGGACTTCTCCAGTCTGCCAGTCAAGCACGGGTGCATGTCTCTGGAGCCAAGGTAGACCTAGCAAGAGGGCGTGAGAGAGTCCAGGCAGAACATGAAAGGAGATACTCTCAGAATGCAGCATTCCCACCTGCAGAGTAATGGATTCAGTGATGAGTTGGATGGGGCGTGGTAAGAGACCCCCATCCACGGCAGCAACAGACAAGGGTACAGCCAGGGGTTTGGTGGGGATGCGGTATTTCTCTACCAGGGACTGTGAAATAAGATTCCCGGCTGCTCCAGAGTCAAGTTGGGCTAGTTCGAAAAAACGGTTCTCCCCGCAGACAATTGAGACTGACAGCAGCAGAGATGGAGAGGATTTATTCTTGTCTAGGTCGACCTCTCTGAGCGAACCTAGACACAGGCGTTTCCCGACCTCTCCGGGCAGGCACGGATCCGGTGCTCCTTACTGCCACAGTAGAAGCAGCTCCCCTCGGCACGGCGTAAGTCCTGACGGGTTTTGACCATCTTGGTCTGGTCGACCTGCATAGGCTCAGGAGAGTGTACCTGGGGAGAGACGGATTTCTGAAAAGTAGGAGCTAGACGTGGAAACCTCCTCTCACGGGTGACCTCTTTGGCACCCTCCTGGAACCGTAGGTCAATCCGGGTGGCAAGAGTTATTAGGTCATCGAGAGTGGTAGGAATGTCCCGACCGGCAAGTTCATCTTTAATACGGCCGGACAGACCCTCCCAGAAGACGGATACCAGAGCGTCGTTATCCCAGGCCAGCTCCGAGGCAAGGGTATGGAACCGTATGGCATATTGGCCCACGGTGAGACTTCCCTGACGGAGGCGTAGCAGTGATGATGCGGATGAGGTCTTCCGTCCGGGTTCGTCGAAGACTTTCCGGAAAGCCATGAGAAAGGCAGGCAAGTCGGACACCAGGGGGTCTCCTCTCTCCCATAGAGGATTTAGCCAGGCCAGGGCCTCCCCGGTGAGATGGGACATGATGAAGGCAATTTTGGCCCGGTCGGAGTTAAACTGGTGGGACAGGAGTTCAAAGTGCAGGGTGCACTGATTTATGAAGCCCCGAGCCTGGGCGGAGTCGCCTCCGAAGCGAGGAGGTGCAGAAAGCCGGGGTCCGGGGTAGGATACCATGGTATTAGTGGACAGCGGAGCTGCCGGATTGCGAGTCATGGCACTGGCGGAGGTTGCTGGCGGAGCAGTCAGAGTGTCCAGGCGAGAATTGACATTCCGCAGGTGACCCAGGATGGACTCCTCTTGGGACCTCTGACGGGACAGTTCATGACACAGGTCCGAGAGCGAGGGAGCTTGGGTGCCACCGGGTTCCATGGCCCGAGCAAACTGTAACGGGTCTGGGAGGCGGAACCTCTGAGCTACTATACAAGGGGGCGGTCCTTGTAAGGGAGCGGGTGGCGACCAGGCAGGCAGTCACAGCAGGTGACCGGGACAGTCTCTAGAAGAACGGGCAGGAGGTCACGGCAAGTGACCGGGGCAGTCTCTGGATGAATGGGCAGATGGTCACGGCAAGTGACCGGGGTAGTCTCTGGGTGAACGGGCAGATGGTCACGGCAAGTGACCGGGGCAGTCTCTGGGTGAACGGGCAGATGGTCACGGCAAGTGACCGGGGCAGTCTCTGGGTGAACGGGCAGATGGTCACGGCAAGTGACCGGGGCAGTCTCTGGGTGAACGGGCAGATGGTCACGGCAAGTGACCGGGGCAGTCTCTGGGTAAAGGGTTGGTACGACCTGTGGCGGCTGATGGTAGACGTGAGCTCCCAGGTGAGCAGGCGAGAGTCTCTGGATAAACGGGTGGTCACAGCATGTGACGGCGGAGCCTCCAGGAAGACCAACAGACAGGCGGCAGATGAGCGCTCCCAGGTGAGCGGGCAGAAGTCTCTGGACAGGCGGGTGGTCACAGCACGTGACGGCAGAGCCTCCAGGTAGGCTAGCAGACAGGCAGCAGATGAGCGCTCCCAGGTGAGCGGGCAGGAGTCACTGGACAGGCAGGTGGTCACAGCACGAGACGGCAGAGCCTCCAGGTAGGCTAGCAGGCAGGTAGCAGATGTGCGCTCCCAGGTGAGCGGGCAAGCTGGTCCATAGACAGACTGACAAGAGTTGGAAGGGAGACCGTCGGACCTCAGGCAAGCAGGCAGGTAGTTGATGTGCGCTCCCAGGTGAGCGGGCAAGCTGGTCCTTAGACAGACTGACAGGAGTAGTAAGGCAGACCGTCGGACCTCAGGCTAGCAGGCAGGTAGCAGAATATCAGGCAGGAATAAGACAGCAAGCTGGCAGGTATCTGGCAGGTATCTGGCAGGTAACTGGCAACGGGACCTGAGGGCTGAAGCAGAGTAGTGAACAGTGCAACAACATTGCTCGGGCACCTCCATTTTGGAGGAGGTGCCTTATATATGGTGAAGTCCTCCGGCCATTGGCCGGGGACTCCTTAGGACGGCGCGTGCGGCCCGTTTAAGAGGGAGGGAGAGCGCGCGCGCCCTAAGCACAGTGGCCGGGAAGGAGCGCGCGCTGCCAGCAGAGCGGAAGGAGGACGCCGGGCACGGAGCAGAGAGGTGAGGGGAACAGCGTCCCTGCCTAGCAGAGGGCAGGGACGCCGTCGCTACACATACTTACCTAATAAATTATTTACTAGCACATCATTGAGGATTAAATATCCAAATACTTAAATTAATAATTCACTGAACTATTTAAATATCTCACTTCACTGACTGATCCCTATTGGTATTTAGGCATACAAGTTTAGGCTATACAGTCATGGCCAAAAGTATTGAGAATGAGACAAATAGTAATTTTTCCAAAGTTTACTGCTTAATTTTTTGTAATGGCAATTTGCATATACTCCTGAATGTCAAAGAGTGATCAGCTTAACAGAAATTACTGTACTTGCAAAGTCAATATTTGCCCTGAAAATTAACTTTAACCCCCAAAACACATTTCAACATCATTGCAGTCCTGCCTTAAAAGGAGCAGCTAACATCGTTTTAGTGATTGATCCATTAACACAGGTGTGGGTGTTGATGAGGACAGGGCTGGCGATCAATCAGTCATGATTAAGTAAGAATGACATCACTGGACACTTTAAAAGGAGGCTGGTTCTTGGTATCATTGTTTCTCTTCAGTTAACCATGGTTATCTCTAAAGAAACACGTGCAGCCATCATTGCACTGCACAAAAATGGCCTAACAGGGAAGAGTATCACAGCTACAAAGATTGCACCTCAGTCAACAATCTATCGCATCATCAAGAAATTCAAGGAGAGAGCTTCCATTGTTGTCAAAAAGGCTCCAGGGCACCAAAGAAAGTCCAGCAAGCACCAGGACTGTATCAGCTGCGGGATCGGACTACCAGCAGTGCCGAGCTTGCTCAGGAATGGCAGGAGGCTGGTGTGAGTGCTCTGCACGCACTGTGAGGCGGAGACTCTTTGAGCAAGGGCTGGTTTCAAGGAGGGCAGCAAAGAAGCCACTTCTCTCCAGAAAAAACATCAGGGACCGACTGATATTCTGCAAAGGTACAGGGAGTGGACTGCTGAGGACTGGGGCAAAGTCATTTTCTCTGATGAATCCCCTTTTCGATTGTTTGGGACATCTGGAAAACAGCTTATTCGGAGAAGAAGAGGTGAGCGCTACCTCCAGTCTTGTCTCATGCCAACTGTAAAGCATCCTGAAACCATTCATGTGTGGGGTTGCTTCTCAGCCAAGGGAATCGGCTCACTCACAGTCTTGCCTAAAAACACAGCCATGAATAAAGAATGGTACCAGAATGTCCTCCAAGAGCAACTTCTCCCAACCGTCCAGGAGCAGTTTGGCGCCCAACAATGCCTTTTCCAGCATGATGGAGCACCTTGCCATAAAGCAAAGGTGATAACTAAATGGCTCATGGAACAAAACATAGAGATTTTGGGTCCATGGCCTGGAAACTCCCCAGATCTTAATCCCATTGAGAACTTGTGGTCAATCATCAAGAGACGGGTGGACAAACAAAAACCAACAAATTCTGGCAAAATGCAAGCATTGATTATGCAAGAATGGACTGCTATCAGTCAGGATTTGGTCCAAAAGTTGATTGAGAGCATGCCAGGGAGAATTACAGAGGTCTTGAAGAAGAAGGGGCAACACTGCAAATATTGACTTGCTGCATTAACTCATTCTAACTGTCAATATAACCTATTGGTACTCATAATATGATTGCAATTATATTTCTGTATGTGATATAAACATCAGACAAACACTAATAAAAACCAGAGGCCAGCAGATCATGTGAAAATATAATTTTGGTGTCATTCTCAAAACTTTTGGCCATGACTGTATATATTAAATCTACTATATGGGGTGCTAGAATCAAATTAAAACCATTGAAATCAAATACCCACTAAATGCATTGAATTTCCAGTTCTTAATATAAAAAGCTCCTTAGTTAAGCTATGAATATAGTATCATAGCCAAAACATTTTATTAATATCCTATCTACAGAAAAGCACTAGATGAAAATCCCTCACTTAGACCATCTCGACTTAAAGTTTTTAAATGTTTATATCCATTTAGCTTCATCTCTTAATAAGAGTTGGTTGAGGTTACCTTTCCTTTGTTTAAGAACGTATTTTTGGATTCCCCAAAGCTGTATAGCAAATGGATTTGAGCTATGGTGGAACCTCATGTGACATGATATAGGGGTAGCATAACTGTTCCTTATAGATCCAATATGCTGCAAAATCCATCTTCTGAATTGTTGTTTTGTTTTCTCTACATAAAGTAGTAAGCAGGGACACTTTGATACATATACAATACATGAGGTAGTACAATTTATGAATTCTCTGATTGTATAGATTTTCTCTTTTTGTCTAGGGCCTGTAAATTGCTTGATTTTAGAAACGTATTCTCAGGCCTTACAATGACCGCATTTGTAACGTCCTATGGTTTTATTAGTTAGCCAGTTGTCTTTAGGGTCGATCAGAGATGGAAAATGGCTAGGAACTAGTAAATTTCTCAAATTTGGACCCCTACAATAAGATATATTTCGATATTCAAAAATTTTATCTTTTAAATCCTTATCTTCTCTTATAATGTGCCAATATTTTGCCATTATCCTCTTAACTTCTACTGCATTTTGGTCAAACGTACCAACACACCGTATCTTTTGTTCATCATTATTTTGTAGATATAATTTTTTTGTTTGTAAAAGCTGGTCTCTCTCGGTATGACTTGCATGCTGAAATGCTTTTTTAAGCGGTTTACTGGGTTTCTTTCTCTAAAACGTTTATAGAGATCAGAGCTTTCCTCCAGAAAATCCTCCTCTCTTGAGCAATTTTGTCTTGCTCTCAAATATTGTCCCACTGGGATACCCTTTTTCAAGGAAATTGGATGGTAACTGTCCTAGTGGCGCAAACCATTTGTCGAAGTCTCTTTTCTATAAGTTTTTGTTTGAATATCTCCAGTCCATACAGTAAGGTCCAGGAAATTAATTGATCTCTCATTCATCTCACTCGTAAACTTCAAACCCAGTTCATTATTATTAAGTATATGGACAAAATAAAAAAATAGTGTTTTTGGTCCTTCCCAAAAAATCAAAATATCATCTACAAACCATGCCCAAAATAAAATGTGACTCGTGTTAAAAGGATCCTCATTAAATACAAATTTGTCCTCCCACCAACCCAGGAATAAGTTAGCATATAAGGCTGCACACACCGTCGCCATTGCTGTATTCCTGAGTTGGTGAAAGATAGCCCCATTAAAAGAAAAAAATTGTGGTACTAGAAAATGACAGTGGAGAACAGGACCTCATAGGTAATAAGGGGTATACCACTAAATATCAATCGAACAAAAAAAAAAAACCTGCCCCCTGAGGAAGTACGGAAACACGTGTTGGGGCTTTTCCTGACACTGTTGGTTGCCTCCATCCTTTTCACTAAGTATGTTACTTCAGGCTCAATCCATGGGAAATTTATACATTTGTGATGTTGTGTACTTACGGCTGATTTTTTAGTTGGCCTTATATATGCTTTACTATATGACAATTTTTATTGTGACTCTATCAACACACATTTTGTTGTTGGTCTAAAATCTGACACCAACTGTGTCTCTATCTACCCACTTTTGCGTTGTCAGCCCATGTTATGTCTTCTATAGTGATGAGCGAGCATGCTCGCTACTGCTCGATGCTCGCCTGAGCATCTCACTACTCGAGATGCTCGGCGCTCGCCGAGTATATCCGGGGTTGCTTGGCGGGAGCTTAGGTCCCCTCCATGCATGTTTGGCGCTCTTTAGAGCGCTAATCAACATGCAGGGATTGCCTGCCACTCACTGTCATGCCGTAGCCATGTTGGTTGTGGCATTACAGTAATTGACTGGCCGCATAGCGTCATCGGGTCTATATCAGACCTGGCGCCGCCATGCTCGTCACATTCACTCCGGAATTAGACAGGGTAGGGAGAGGTGCTGCTGCGTCAGGGAGAGATTTAGTGTAGGGAGAAAAACCGTACATTACACTAATCCATCTTAACAAACAGTCCTTTTGAGGACTAACTAATCCATCTGCAGAGATATCATGCAGGCAGTGTATATATTGGCAGGCAGGCAGGGTATATAGCAGACTACAGTGCATATAGCACAAGAGGCTCAATTCCAATTCTTCCTTCTGCTGCTGTTAGATATTTCTATACAAAGGCCCAGGTCTCAGGGGCCAGGAATACTTTTCTTTGGATCTTAATCCTCATTATTTGCTTAAAAAGCAATCGAGAGAACACAGTTTTTCTGCGCCATTTGCTTATTGGCACTGCAGAATACAGCCAAGTCCTTTCCACATTACAGCGCTAGAAATCCAGCTATTTAAAACTCTGTTTTCACCGTCAAACATATCACATATACATTGTCAGAAAATACTGCCATTTCTGCCCTCCATTAAAAATTTCTTTAGTGAGTCAGTGAAGCAATTCACCGCAGTTTCCTGTTCAAACTACCCACCTACTGGCCAGGTACTTAAAACTCTGTTTTCTCCATCACACGGATCACATATACGTTGTCAGAAAATACTGCCATTTTTGCCCTCCATTAAAAATTTCTTGAGTGTGTCAGTGAAGCAATTCACAGCAGTTTCCTGTTCAAATTACTTACCTACAGGCCAGGTATTTAAAATTCTGTTTTCTCAGTCACACGGATCACATATAAGTTCGCTCCAAACTCAGTCATTTGTAGTGAGCATCGAAGATACTGTCCTCCATTTAAAATGGGCAAGGCACGTGGCAAGGAACGGGAAACTGGATGTGATGGTAATGGTGCATGCAGAGGCCGATGACAAGGCTGTGGGCAAGCTGAAATTGTGCCACAACAAATACCCACATCTTCACGCCTGACCTTCCTGTCCTAATTTCTAGGGGACCGCAGCACACTCTATTAAACCCAGAGCAGTGTCAAAAGGTTGTTGGTTGGATAACGGATAATGCTTCCAGTCACTTAGCCACCACCACCACCACCCTGTCTTCCACACGGTCAAGTCTCAGTAGAAGTGAGTCTGGACTGCATATTCCTCACCCTGATCCTCCTTCCTCCCACCATGCCGTGTGCCCAGAGACAACTGATCCCACATTTGGACACTCTGAAGAGCAGTTCACTTTTCCATTTATAGATTCGGGCCTCTTGCCCAGTCCACTTTAAATGGGGCAAGAGGAGATCGTGTGCAGCGATGCCCAAATATTTGAGCAGCCACGGTAACACGAAGGTGATGGTGGGAAAGTGTCACAAGAGGTGGACGATGATCAGACACAATTGCCAGAAAGTCAGGAGGAGGACCAGGGTGCGGAAGTGGAAGACGAGGTGGTGGATGATATAGTAACTGACCCAACCTGGCAGGAGGGCATGTAGAGCGAGGACAGCAGCACACAGGGGGAGGGAGTCAGAGCACCCCAACAGGCAGGAAGAAGCAGTGTGGTGGCCGCAGACAGAAAGCAGTAATCTGTTCCCTGTAACACCAACACAAAGGAAGTTGACAGTACAACTGTTAGGTCTTCCCGAGTCTGGTTGTTTTTTAAAGACTCTGCCGATAACCCCAAAAAGGCCATGTGCACCACCTGCCAGGCCAGCATCAGCAGGGGTGGCAAAACGACCAGCCTGTCCACCACCAGCATGATCAGGCACATGGTAGCAAAGCACACGACTTTGTGGGCCGAATCCCAGGGACCAGCAAGAGTGTCTGCAAGTGGCACCATTGTTCCTTCCGCTCTTGTGCATGCAATCCAATCCTCTGTCCATGGTGCATGCGACGATGCCTCCTGCCCTGCACCTGTCATTGCACACTATCAAGTAGCAGCATCAGGAAGCACGTTCATGTCCTTTTCCCAGCGCAGTGTTCAGTTGTCCATACCCCATTCCTTGGAAGGCAAGCGCAAATATGCAGCCAAGATCCCACAGGCCACACTAATAAATTCTCACATTTCATGACTGCTTGCGATCGAAATGTTGCCTTTTAGGCTCATGGAGATGGGAGCATTCCGCAACCTGATGGCGGATGCCATCCCTCGGTACTTGGTCCCCATCCGCCACTATTTCTCCCGTTGTTCCGTCCCAGCATTACACAAGCACGTTTCCAAAAACATTAGCCGTGCCCTCAATTGCGCAGTTACCGGGAAAGTCCACCTAACTATGGACACGTAGACAAGTGCTTGTGGACAGGGACGATACTTCTCGATGACGGCACACTGGGTTAACATATTGGAAGTCGGGACCCAGTTGGACCTTGGGACTGAACACGTCCTCCCTAAGCCAAGGATTGCGGGTCCTAGGTCAATCAGTGTTGCCCCCACGGTCTATAGCTCCTGCACCTCATCCTCCTCAGCCTCCTCCTCCTCTTCTGCCTCCATCTCCGAAAGGACCACATCACTCACAAGCTGGAAGCACTGCAGCACTGCCTCGGCCAAGCGGCCACAGTCTGTTCTGAAGTTAATATGCTTAGTTGACAAACCGCACAATGCTGAAGGGTTGTGGACAGTTCTGAAAGAGCAGGCAAATCTGTGGCTCACACCGCTGAACCTACATCCAGGCATGGTCGTGTGTGACAATGGCCGGAACGTGGTGGCGGCTCTGAGTCGAGGCGAGCTCACACACGTATCATGCCTGGCCCATGTGCTTAACCTCGTGGTTCAGCGGTTTCTCAAATCCTACCCGGAACTGACGGATCTGCTTGTTAAAGTGCGCCACCCGTGTGCCCATTTTAGAAAGTCAGACACAGCTTCCGCTGCCCTTGCCGTGTTTCAGCAGGATTTGCAGCTTCCGGCTCACAGACTGGTGTGTGATGTCCCCACTCGTTGGATCTCTACACTGCAGATGTTGGGAAGAATTTGTGAGCAGAAGAGGGCAGTTGTTGAGTACCAGCATCAACAAGGCCATCGGTATTCAGGTCCGACTACACACATAAGTCTTCAGGAGTGGACATGGATGTCAGACATATGTACCATCCTCCAATACTTTGTGGACTCCACCAAGATGGTGAGCGGTGATGACGACATAATTAGAGTCCCCATCCTGCTTCTCTGACTTCTGAAATGCTCTCTGCTCCCAATCAAAGAGGATGCATTGCAGGCGGAGCACAATGAGATGGAGCTAGGAACCATACAGGGTGATTACACACAGCCCAGCCTCATCTCATCCCAACGTGGATTGGGTGACAATGAGGAAGAGGAAAAGCAGGAGGAAGGACAGGAGCTGCTTTCATGCACTATAGACGGTACTACCTGCACAGCTGTCATACCATCTGCTCAGCGTGGATGGCCAGAGGACAGAGAGGAGGAGGAGGAGAGCATGGTCAGACATCCTCTTGGTGAGGACACTGAAGTCTTGCCTGTAAGTAGTGTGGCACGCATGGCTGAGTTAATGTTACGCTGCCTTTCCCATGACCTTCGCTTTCTAAAAATTTTGGGTGACAGCTATTACTTGTTGGTGACACATCTAGACCCACGCTACAAGGAGAACTTTATATCTCTTATTCCTGAGGCGGACAAGTCTACAAAAATGGGGCAGTACCAGAAGGCCCTTGTTGCAGAGCTAATAAAAAATTTCCTGTCTGAAAACGCTGGCGTCAGAGGGCACACTTCGTTAGACAACGAAGGAGTACAGGCGAGAGAGACACAACTCCAATCCAGCAGAGACAGGGGAAAACTGTCAAAGTTCTTGGAGAGTTTTCTCAGACCCTCTCATCGCACAGGCCCTGAGGCGCGGGGTTCTCTCACAAGGAGTGGAAAGTTTGGGAAGATGCTCAGGGAGTACCTTGCCAACTGTACCATAGTCCTCCGTGATTCCTTTGTGCCTTATAATTATTGGGTATCCAAGCTGGATACGTGGAATGAACTGCCTCTCATTGCCTTGGAGGATAAGCGCATCTGCCTGTCAACTGAAAATGCTGACAGGATGACTCTTATAAAAAATAACAAGGGTTGGATTGGGCCAGACTACTCAACACTACTGAATGATAGAAGCGTAACAAACTCAAATACAGTGTCTTTTCTTGGGAGGTGTATTCCCATGTACCTTTTCACACCCAGACATGGATATACGCTTTCTAATTTTGGCTATTTGCTCTTGTCCTCCATCTCCTCATCCTCCACTACCATATCACCAGGGTGACCATGGTCCGTGATACAACACCCACATAATTTATTTAAAGGGTATTTATGATGCCGGTAAAAAAAAAAAATAATAATACACTTAGTGCATGGGCACTACAAATATAGGAGGCCTGCTCCTTTCTAATGGGAAGATTTTTTATGAGGCCCTCCTCCACGTCTCTTCCAAGGGGCATTGAAGTGCCTCCAAATTTTTGGCAGCCCTTGCATTCACTGCATAAGCCAACACTATGTGAGACTCTCTCCCTTCTAATGGGAATTTGTTGTTACTGTGGCCCTGCTCTATGAGTCTTTAGTTTGTTAGTGGGGTTTTCCCTAAATTTGGTTAGCTGTTGGACTCACTGCATACCCTATAACTGTATAGCAGACCCTCTCCTTTCTAATGGGAACATGTCGTACTTGTTACTGTGGCCCTGCTCTATGAGTCTTTAAATTCTTAGTGGGTTTTTTCCTAAATTTGGTCAGCTGTTAAACTCATTGCATACCCTTTAACTCTATAGTAGACTCTCTCCTTTCTAATGGGAACATGTGGTGCTCGTTACTGTGGCCCTGCTCTATGTGTCTTTCAGAGTTCCTCCATTATTAATGAAACAGGATGTGTCTGATGATCTGTCAAACACCACATTGTTAGATACGGTTGTAAAATGTTAAAATGACATTTCCCGGTGAATGCATTTGCCTTAAAAAATCTTTCTTTAGTATAAAAACAGAGTCGCCAATGTAATCTCAATGTAATCACATTGTTCAGCTCCTGCGCCTCCTCCTCCATCTCCGAAATGACCACATCAGTCACAAGCTGAAAGCACTGCAGCACTGCCTTTTCCAAGCAGCAACAGGCTGTGCTGAAGATAACATGCTTAATGCTTATGTGCCAAACCGCCCAGCGCTGCAGAGTTGTTGAAAGCTGTAACACATCAGCTTGATCTGTGGCTCTCACTGCTGAACATACAGCCAGGCATGGTCATGTGTGACAATGGGCGGATCCTGGTGACGGAGAAATGACAGCCTGAGTAGATAAGGTATCCCTCTATGCCAGTCCTTTCACCGAGCTAAAGAATATGGCTGTGGTGAAATACAACTCCCACTGAGAAGCTGAAAACATTGTGCCCACCAGAGGATTTGATTCTGAGGGCTCACTTTTCTCCTCTGCTCAAGAGCCCCATAGCAGCAGCAAAGTTAGCGCTATCATGACCTCTCCTGATGTAGAAGCCCGGGCACACCAGGGGATTCTCTGGTTTGACCGTTCAACCCTGACGAGAAGCAATCCTGGCTAAGAAAAGTGTGTGGGATGGTTCCCGTACTCTCTATGGCTGCTTTTTTACTGAGGTGGAAACCCACGCAAACATGGGGAGAACATAGAAAATCCTTGCAGATGTTGTCCTTGCTGGGATTTGAACCCAGGACCCCAGCGCTACAAGGCTTCAGTGCTAACCACTGATCCAATTTGCTGCCCTTCACCCTCTAATATCTAACAGGCTGGAGAAACTTGCACCTACTTTCACTCTATCTTCAGCTCCTTTGTGAGAAACTAAGGTATTTGGGCAGCCACTCAGTCTACCAAATAAAATTCCTGAGAAGTAAATTGGGGAAGGCTTCGCTACTGGTAGTGGGGGCTGTGCTAATACCATAGTTTACTGGAAATATTCCAGGCTGGTAGGAGGCAAGCAGATTCCCACAGAAAAGTACCAGCAGTAATGTTCAGGGAACCATGCTTGTAGAAGGCAGAGACAACACCGGGAGAAATAGTGGCAGCTGGGGACCGAAGATAGACACCCGGCCGCCGCCGGCATGAGGTTATGAAAAGCTTCCGCCTCCACGAGCCTAAAAGTTCACATTTCAAGTGAAATCAGCTTTAGAGGACTTCCTGGGAGAAATCACAGCTGGAGTAGATATGGTTTCCCAAGTTCTTTCACCAAGCTAATGAATATGACTGTGGTGAAATACAACTCAGCAAAAAAAGCTGTGGACTGTCTCCGTACCGTCCCTGGCCACATTCATCTGTCCACGTGTTTGTGGTAAGGCAGTCCTTCCCAGTAAGTGCACTGGGGAGGGCACGGGTAATGTTGTGGGACCCGTGCTTATGGAAGGTAGAGACGACACCGAGAGAAACAGTGGCTGCTCGCAACCGAGTATGGACACCCGGCCGACGCTGGCATGAGGTTATGAAAAGCTTCCACCTCCACGAGCCTAAAAGGCCACATTTCAAGTGAAAACAGCTTTAGAGGACTTCCTGGGAGAAATGACTGCTAGGTAGATATGGTTTCCCAAGTCCTTTCACCGAGCTAAAGAATATGGCTGTGGTGAAATACAACTCAGCAAAAAAAGCTGTGGACTGGCTTCGTACCGTCCCTGGCCACATTCACTTTGTCCACGTGTTTGTGATTAGGCGGTCCTTCACAGTAAGTGCACTGGGGAGGGCACGGGTAATGTTGTGGGACCCGTGCTTGTGGTAGGTGGAGACGACACCGGGAGAAACAGTGGCGGCTGGGGACCGAGTATGGACACCTGGCCGCTGCCGGCATGAGGTTATGAAAAGCTTCCGCCTCCACGAGCCTAAAAGGCCACATTTCAAGTGAAAGCAGCTTTAGAGGACTTCCAGGGAGAAATGACAGCTGGGTAGATATGGTTTCCCAAGTCCTTTCATCAAGCTAAAGAATATGGCTGTGGTGAAATACAACTCAGCAAAAAAAGCTGCGGACTGTCTCCGAACCGTCCCTGGCCAAATTCACTTGACCACATTTTTGTGGGTAGGCGGTCGACGCGCCCCCTGGGCCGTGGGGTACTCGGTGCTGGTCCGGTCGTTGTGGGGGGAGATGTCACAGTGGCGGTGACCCGGTCCGTGACCCAGGGCGGTCATTCAAAAGGGGAAATTTACAGGGGATTTTATAAAGTTTTTATATATATAGTTTGTGACGCCACCTGTGGTATGCGGCTGAAGAGAGCTGCCGCTGTGGAGCCGGTCCTCTGGAGCTGATGTTAGTGCAGCAAAGCTGGTGTGGATCTCCACAGGTAGAGCTTAGTTCCAGGGCAGTGTAGATGTTGTGGTGAAGCAGTAGGGCGCTGTAGTGCAGGGGAGATGGCGCAGATAATAATCACAGAGACAGTGGGGTGCACTCCTCAGGGT
The DNA here is from genome assembly GCF_046119375.1 of Phyllobates terribilis. NCBI lineage: Eukaryota > Metazoa > Chordata > Amphibia > Anura > Dendrobatidae > Phyllobates > Phyllobates terribilis. Next base: position 1,204,646,405 of record NW_027362761.1, on the reverse strand, counting down.
CTTTACTCACAGTTGTTGCAGTCCAAGTTACAGGTACCAGTGTAACTTCCCTCGTCGTGCTGCACTTACTCAGGGAGTGGATCAGTCCACCCTCAGATATCTCCGGAGTACTTAGCGGGACCCCCTTCTGTGTGTTCTCTCTCTGGCCATTTCCCTGCACCTCATACCAAGTGTCCCAATCCGGTACCCGCAGGCCATGTTGGGCGACGTCAGTTATGTCCCCTGGGTCCTCTATGGCTACCTTCTTGGTGAGACTGATATGGACTGTTGGCTGCAGGACTTAAAATTAGAGTTGAGCCACCCACGTAGTGTTCGAGTTCGGTTCAGTTTGTCGAACACCCGTATGTTCGTCGAACTGTTCGTCGAACATCTTTGAACACCGATAAAACCAATGTCAGGCAAACAAAAACACATAGAAACACATAGAAAACACCTTCAAAGGTGTCCAAAAGCTGACAAACTGCTCAGAAGACACAACTAACACATGGAAAAGTGACAAGTACATATAGTCATGCGAAAAGAAAAGAGGTGGAGGAGTAAAAGGAGGTGGAGACACAGATATAGGCATGTCATACCCTTCTAAAACCAAAAAAGTGCGAAGCTGACACGGCCAGTCCGTTCCTGCCTGTGCGACCTCCGTGTCGCCAGGTTTGTGCCAGAGCTGTGGTGGACCCTGACGGCCAGCCGACCTCTCCCAATACTGGTGCCTGTCTGCTGGTGGGTCGAGCGAGGCAGGTCTAAGCTTTTTAATTTAAATTGTCTCTGCAATTTGAATGAGTTACAAGGATCTTTTGGAGGGCAAGTCTGATGCCTGCAGCCCCGGGAATTCCAGCTCCAGTAGTGTCCACTAAAGCTGCTGCATTTAAAAAGCTTTTATAAGGATTCAGCTTGGCGGTACACCGCAAGGCGTCCTACCGCCAGTCCCAGCCCCTGTGCCTTGGGGTGCCTCCCCGATGCTCTTCACTGAGTGTCCCGGGGGCCCGAAGCATTTCCTTTGAAAAAATTAAGTGTCCAAACTACACGTGGTGTAGCTTGCTTAACAGCCGGGATAATCCGCTGACTAGCAGACACTGCTACTAGGCCCAAAGTATTGCCTGGGCTAGACGCAGTTAAAAATTTGTAATTAGATGCTCTTACTGGATGCTGAGAAAGCATTCCATAGAGTCTCCTGGCGTGCCATATATTATTCTCTTAAAAAGATTGGGGTAGGGGTCTAGGGGACCCTTTTATAGCCAAAATCATTGCCCTATATCTCAATCCGTCAGCTAGGCTGATGATAAATGGAACATTTTTATCAACTTTCATAATCACCAATGGGACAAGGCAGGGATGTCCTCTGTCCCCTCTCTTATACATCCTAGTGATGGAGCACCTGCTCTCATCAATTCGCGATAACCCCAATATTAGGTGGATTGAGGTGGAAGGCACCGAGTACAAGTGCTCTGCATTTGCTGATGATGTCCTAGTATATATCACTCAATCAATATATCCATCCCTGCTGTTATGGCTGAAATAGATCACTATGTTACATGTTCAAATTTTAAAATCAATGCAGCGAAGTCTGAGTCCCTCCCCAAATCCATACAGGATTCCATCCAGTCCAACTTTCCCTTTGCCTGGCCCTCACAGGGTATCAAATACTTAGGAATTCGTATTCATAGAGACCTCTCCCGTCTATTTTATCTTAATTTTGGGTCCTTTATTGAACAACTCCATAAAGATCTTACTTCTTGGACGGTGAAGGATTTTTCCTGTTTAGGCAGAATAAGTATACTAAAAATGAACGTCCTACCTAAACTCTTATACCTCTTCCAAACCATTCCCGTGGTAATTCCCTCAAATTTTTGGAAAAGACTACGCAGTAGCTTCTAGTCTCCCCAGGATGACACAGGTGGGGCAGATGGTGGTTGTCCCGGCCCGCTAGGCCGCATTGTAGCACAGTGAGATTCTCACTGCAACTTATGCTTCATATCCATGTGACGGTTCATGCATGAAGTGCTCAAACTATGGATTTTTTGGCCTCTACTTAGCTTTTGGTGACAAATGTTACAGATAACACGAGTTGGGTCATCCTTAGCGATCGAAAAAAATGCACAGGCTATGCAAGGTTTAGAGCCCATGCGACTCTGCTACTAGCAATACTATCAAATGATTGGCTGGGTTACATGCAGAGCATCTGGGTTTGGTTGGGGGTACCCACAGTCTGCCTAGGCTAGATGCAGTTAAAAATTCTCATTAGATACACAGGTGGTGCAGCTTGCTTCGCAGCTGGACTAATACGCCCAAAGTATTGGTAGACTCTATACTAAATAAGGAAGGATTCACTGACTGTGGTGGCCCCTCCGTGGGCCGTGGCGATTGGTGGAGATTTGGTGGATGATTATAGGAGAAAGCTCCTTAATAGAGAAAGTTGGTGGATTTATACTTTAAATACACGTGTACCAGCGGGTTTAAACATCAGACATGATTTGATGTATCATTATGAGTGATCATTTATAGATTGTTATTATATATGTTCCTTTTTTCTTCTTTTCTTTTTCTTTTTGATTATTTACATTTATATGCATTGTTTCTATGCTATACGATTTAAACATGGTATGTGTGTTTAAATTTCTGATAAACTAAGCCTTGAACAGGTGCATAGCAGGACATGACATATAAATACCACTTCATTGCTGTTTTTTTGCTATGCAATGATTAAGAACTCGTATATATACTGTATTGTGCAGAAAGAAGGGTGAAAGTCCACCCAGGCAGGAGGAAATTGGAGTTTCATAACACATATTTGAACTGGAGAGGTATTAGAGGCCTGCAATGGCCACAGGTACTAATGGAGGTAATCAAGGTAGGGAGAGAGGCAAGAGGTCCGGTCATCTTAGTTATACAGGCCAGGGTAAACGACATAGCTTATCACAAGAGCGTATAACTAATGGCAATAATGAAACTAGACACTGAGCGCTTCAGAGAATTTTTCACAAAACTAACTATAGTATGGTCAGAGATTGTGCCAATAGCGGTATGGCAAGGTGCGTGAGACATCACGGCCATCGAACGGACAAGGCAGGTAATAAATATTAGGATGGCAAAATTTATAAGAGACAGAGGCTGTGTAGTGATACGACACTGACAACTGGAAGGAGATAAAGCAGGTCTCATCAGCACGACGGTGTTCACTTAATGGAAATTGGACTGGACATATTACTGTCAGGACTAGTGTTGAGCCACCCCCGTAGTGTTCGAGTTCGGTTCGGTTCGTCGAACACCCGTGTGTTCGCCGAACTGTTCGTCGAACTGTTCGTCGAACACCTTCGAACACCGTTAAAACCAATGGCAGGCAAACAAAAACACATAGATACACATAGAAAACACCTTCAAAGGTGTCCAAAAGCTGACAAACTGCTCAGAAGACACAACTAACACATGGAAAAGTGACAAGTACATATAGTCATGCGAAAAGAAAAGAGGTGGAGGAGTAAAAGGAGGGGGAAACACAAATATAGGCATGTCATGCCCTTCTAAAATCCAAAAAGTGAGAAGCCGACACGTTCAGTCCGCTCCTGCCCGTGCCACCTACGTGTCGCCGGGTTTGTGCCAGAGCCGCGGTGAACCCTGACGGCCAGCCCCCCTCTCCCAATACTGGTGCCTGTCCGCTGGTGGGTCGAGCGAGCCCCCCTGTGGTGGAGGCAGCTCTAAGCTTTTTAATTTAAATTGTCTCTCTAATTTGAATGAATACACTTTAAATCCATTTACAAGGATCTATTGGAGGGCAAGTCTCATGCCAGCAGCCGCGTAATTCCAGCTCCAGTAGCGTCCACTAAAGCTGCTGCAGTTAAAAAGCTTTTATAAGGATCGAGCTCGGCTGTCCACCGCAAGGCATCCTACTGCCAGTCCCAGCCCCTATGCCTTGGGGTGCCTCCTGATGCTCTTCACTGAGTATCCCGTGGTCCCGAAGCATTTCCTTTGAAAAAATTAAGTGTCCAAACTACAGGTGGTGTAGCTTGCTTAACAGCCGGGATAATCCGCTGACTAGCAGACACTGCTACTAGGCACAAAGTATTTCCTGGGCTAGATGCAGTTAAAAATTTGTAATTAGATACTCTCGTTGGATGCTGAGAAAGCATTCCATAGAGTCTCCTGGCACGCCATATATGATTCTCTTAAAAAGCTTGGGGTAGGGGTCTAGGGGACCCTTTAATAGCCAAAATCACGGCCCTGTATCACAATACGTCACCTAGGCTGAAGATAAATGGAACTGTAGCACCCTGAGGGCTCGGTTGCTACAGAGGTATTGCACCTCACCCAGAGGTGTGATATCTCACTCTCAGGTAAGGATGGAGTGTGGATCAGGACCCGACACCTGCATGCATTATACCACATTGCCGTGGGGCAGGGATACCAATATGCCTCTGAGATGGGCAAGACAGTCCCTGTCCCTGGCTGGAGTGGGGGGAAGGGAACACTGAGGAAGGGGAACCCTGTAGTGCAGGAGCAGGGAGGAAGCAGTTCCTGGGTGCATTGAGAAGGGAGTATAAAAGGTGGGCACCATCTTAGTTCAGTGCAGAGAAGTCTGAGCAGAAGTGGTAGGGAGCAGAGGCTCTGCATGAGCTCTGCTCCGGAGGCGGGCCTAGCAACAGAGGCCCAGGCCTGGAAGAGGGAGAAGGAAGGAAGAGGAGCGGAGAAGGCTCCAGGAACGAGGAATGAAGGGATCCCAGGGGTGCGGATGGGCGAGTTGCCACCGCACGCCCGAATCCACCTGCGTGGAGGGGTCAGGCCAAAGGGGGAGACCGGTCCCCGAAACTAGTGGAGGCAGGAAACGACCCTCAGCTAGAAACCGGAGGCTCTGACATTTTATGTGGCGCAGCCCCTCGCTACACCCGCTAGGAAGGCACCACATAGGGTCAGGGAAACTGGCGCCAAGTTTACCAAGAGGAGGCCCGAGGCAGCCGGACAGAAGGGTTGGTAAGAAAGGCCAGACAAAGGACACACAAAGGGGGTCCTGTGAAGCGCTCCAAAGTTATCTGGGAGTTGTCTGAGCCCCTCACCTGGTGAGCACAGTACGACGTGGGCAGCCGTTACCTGCAGACATGGTCTGGATAATAAGAACTGTGAGTAAAGGCCCTGGACTGCATCACTGACTCCGTGTCGTTACTGCTGCTGCCCTGCACCATCACCCCCATCCTCCGCATACACTGCCCTGAGGCTATACTCCTCCCGTGGGGAGTTATGCTACACTCTGCTGCACCCACAACACCAGCCTCAGCGGTCTGCCCTGCAGCGGCGGTTCACTCTGACCGCAATCCACGGGTGGCGTAGTCGGACATTTAAACATCAAAACCACATAAATAGTTCCGCCACTGGTTTGACCACCCTGAGTCACGGAACCGGGTCGCCGCCACGAAGACTACAACCACCAGCATCCACCAAAAAGGGTCCGGCTCCGGGTGTCCCAAGGCCCAGGGGGTGCATCAGAACATTTTCATCACCTTTCACAATCACCAATGGGACAAGGCAGGGATGTCCTCTGTCCCCTCTCTTATACATCCTAGTGATGGAGCACCTTCTCTCATCAATTCGCCATAACCCCAATATTAGGTGGATTGAGGTGGGAGGCACCGAGTACAAGTGCTCTATATTTGCTGATGATGTCCTAGTATATATCATTCAATCACATATATCCATCCATGCTGTTATGGCTGAAATAGATCACTTTGTTACATGGTCAAATTTTAAAATCAATGCAGCGAAGTCTGAGGCCCTCGATGTCCCCCTCCCCAAATCCATATAGGATTCCATCCAGTCCAACTTTCCCTTTGCCTGGCCCTCACAGGGTATCAAATACTTAGGAATTCCTATTCATAGAGACCTCTCCCATCTATGTTATCTTAATTTTGGGCCCTTTATTGAACAACTCCATACAGACCACGGTTGGCAAGTTAGAACTGTAAGATTCACTACGTGAACCACTGGTGTTTTGTGGAAAAGCACATGTACACTGTGTTCCAAATTATTATGCAAAAAGTGTTTAGGAGTGATAAGGGAAGAATTTGTTTGTTTGTCAGTTAAACTCATTGATGGTGATGTGTGTCAGGGCTCTTTATATCACTGTAAGCAATTGCAGACACCTGTGCTAATTAGTTTGGCAGGTGAGTCCAATGAAAGGCAAGACTACTTAAGAAGGCTGTCTCACATTATTAAGCAGCCTACATTTTCTGCCAAAATGGGAAAGAAAAAGGATGTGTCGGCTGCTGAGAAGCAACAAATTGTGGAGTGTTTAGGTCAAGGCATGACTACAATCAACATTGTGCGATGATCAGGATGAAGTGTCTTGGCAATCAAGAAGTATGTAGCTGATTCACAGTACACACGTGTGCGTGCTGATAAGGGCAAATTGAGGACTCTTTCCTACAGGCAATTACGTCAGGTTAAAAGAGCAGCGGCAAAAAAGCCTTGTCATAGCAGCAGACAAGTTTTTGAAGCTGCTGGTGCCTCCAACGTCCCCCGAACAACAAGATGCAGGGTCCTTCAGAGGTTTGCAGCTGTGCATACGCCATCCTGTCGACCTCCTCTATCCACTTCACACAAGCAGAAACGGCTCCAGTGGGCTAAACATTACATGAAGACTGATTTCAAAACTGTTTTGTTCACGGATGAGTGCCGTGCAGCGCTCGATGGTCCAGATGGATGGAGTGGAGGATGGCTGGTTGATGGACACCCCACGCAAACACGGCTACAGCGCCAACAAGGAGGAGGTGGAGTAATGTTTTGGGCTGGAATCATGGGGAGAGAGATTGTCGGCCCCTTTAGGATCCCTGAAGGCGCTAAAGATGAACTCCATAATGTATGTGGATTTTCTCAAACAGCACTTCCTGCCATGGTTCAAGAAGAAGAACCGTGTATTTCACAGCAAGATCATTTTTTGCATGATAATGCACCATCTCATGCTGCACATAAAACATCTGCATCTCTGGCTGATATGGGCATAAAAGGGGACAAACTTATGGTGTGACCCCCATGCTCCCCTGACCTCTACCCCATTCAGAACCTCTGGAGCATCATCAAAAGGAGTGTCTATGATGGCGGGAGGCAGTTCACATCTAAGCAACACCTCTGGGAGGGTATTCTGTCCTCATGCAAAACAATTGAAGCAGAAACCATCCAAAACCTGACAAATTCAATGGACGAGAGAGTTCAGAAGCTCCTTTCGAACAAGGGGTCCTATGTGAAAATGTAACATCACCTAGAATAAAGTTTTGAGTTGAAAACTGTTTGATTTCAGTTTCTAATAACCTGCTAATGCTTATAATTTCAAAAATGACCATTTTTTTGGTCTTTATTAAAATGAAAAGGTTGATCGAAAAGTTTGGGGGATCTAAGAGTGTGGAAACCCAGTAGTCATGATTACTTCGAATTCTGACAATATGAGGGTCATGTTGCAGGTAGTGCAGCAAGAAGTCACTTATGTGTCTTGCGCATCTCGGAGCCCCAAAATTATTTTCCGGGCTAGATGCAGCTAAAAATTATTATTCATTTTAAATCTGGTGGAGCTTAGTATAGATGGCCTAATAGGATCAGTGCTGCACACTGCTACAAAGCCCAAATTATTTTCCAGCCAAGATACAGATAAACATGATTAGTAATTTTAAATCTGGTGGAGCTTATTATAGATGGCCTAATAGAATCAGTGCTGAACACTGCTACAAAGCCCAAATTATTTTCCAGCCAAGATACAGATAAACATGATTAGTAATTTGAAAGCTTAAAACGGTTGGTAGGGTGATTTTAACCAATCATCAAGCTTTTACTCTCCCCAGGATGACACAGGGGTAGAAAAGTCGTTTCGGATCCATGATTTGTTCATCTTTATGAACGTGAGTCTGTCTACATTATCAGTGGAGAGCCGCGTGCGCTTACCTGTCATCACACCACCAGCAGCGCTGAACACACGTTCAGACAGAACGCTGGCTGCGGGGCATGACAAGATCTCCAAGGCGCAAGTGGCTAGCTCCGCCCATTTATCCAGATTGGAAGCCCAAAAAGAGCAAGGGTCCAGTGACACAGTCATGGCTTCAATGTTTACTTGGAGATAATCCTGTACCATCGTCTCTAGGCGTTGACTATGTGTCAGACTTCTTGTCTCCTGTGGCCTTGCAAAGGATGGGCTAAAAAAGTGGTGAAATGATTCCGCAAAATTGATGTTACCAGCAGATACTGTGGTTCTGTTACGGTTTGAGTGCTGAACACTTGACGGTCCCACGGTTGGCAAGTTGGAACTGTGAGATTCACTACGTGCACCACTGGTGTTTTGTGGAAAAGCACATGTAAGATTCTGCAACAGTCTCTGCTGATACTCCTGCATGCGTGCATCCCTTTCTATGGCAGGAATAATTTCGGCAAATTTACTTTTGTACCAGGGATCTAACAGTGTGGCAACCCAGTAGTCAGGATTATTTCTAATTCTCACAATTCGAGGGTCATGTTGCAGGTAGTGCAGCAAGAAGGCACTCATGTGTGTTGCGCATCCAGGAGCACCAAGTCCCTGTTGTGTTGGTGGCGAGGTAACAATCATGCTTCCTTCCTCTGTCCTCTCCCCCCAACCTCGCACAACAGAAATGTGATCAAGGTCTCCCTCATCTGATGAGTCTTCCATCAGTTCGTCCTCCACTTCTTCCTGGGCTCCTGCACCTTCCTCAGTAGTTTGGCTGCTACCATGCGCCCTGGTAAAACCATCTCCCCCACCCTCACATGCCTGCCGCCTTGGTGCTGCCGACCGTCTGGACCTTACAGATGTTAGCCCTTCCGCATACAACTCCTCCTCCTCTACTTCCTCCACCTCCTCTTGTGCCACCACCTGACTCCGAATTCTGTTTAACATGTGCTCCAGCATGTAAATCACCGGAATAGTCATGCAGATAATGGCATCGTCAGCACTAAACATCTTCGTTGCCATTTCAAAACTGTGCAGAAGGGTGCATAGGTCCCTGATCTGAGACCACTCCTCCAGCGTGATTTGCCCCACCTCTGGATCTCGTTGGCCCAGGCTATACGTCAGAACGTATTGCACCAGGGCTTGTCGGTGCTGCCACAGTCGCTGCAACATGTGCAGAGTTGAATTCCACCGGGTAGGCTCATCGCATTTTAGCCGGTGAAGTTGCAGGCCCAACGACTTCTGTAGAGATGTAAGTCGCTGAGCTGCGGGATGCGAACGGCGAAAGTGAGCACACAGCGACCGTGCCCTCTGCAGAAGGCCATCTAGTCTGGGATAGTGGGCTAAAAATTGCTGGACAACCAGGTTCAAAACGTGAGCCATACAAGGCACGTGTGTGACATTGCCCCGGCGAAGGGCCGCACCCAGGTTTGCAGCATTGTCGCACACGTCCTTCCCTGGTTTCAGGTCCAGTGGAGACAACCATTCATGAAATTGGTTCTCCAGAGCTGACCACAACTCCTCAGCTGTGTGACTCACATTTCCCAGACATTTCAAAGTAAAAACCGCTTGATGACGTTTAGCCCTACTGCCAGCATAGTAAGGAGGTGTGCAGGATCCCTTCTGCGCAGTTAGAAAGCTTGTGGCATGACCAGACAGGCTTTGGGTGCAGGTGGAAGACCGAGAGGAGGTTGAGGAGGCAGAAGCAGTGGAGGAACTTTGACATAAAGAGGATTGACGCACAACTCGTGGGGACGGCAAGACTTGGACAGCAGCCCCTTGTCCTGCTGTCACCATAGTTACCCAGTGCCCAGTCAGCGACATGTAACACCCCTGTCCATGCCTACTCGTCCAAGTGTCTGTGGTGAAATGCACGCTGTCACACACAGAGTTTCTCAAAGAAGCGGTAATGTTGTGTGCGACATGCTGGTGGAGCGCAGGCACACCTTTCTTTGAGAAGTAGTGGCGACTGGGCATCTGGTACTGGGGCACTGCGACGGACATAAGGTCTCGAAAATCCTCTGTGTCCACCAGGCGGAAAGGCAGCATTTCTGTAGCCAAGAGCTTGCAGATGGTGAAATTCAACCTCTTAGCTTTCTCATGGCTAGGAGGAAATGGTCTTTTACTTGTCCACATCTGAGGGACCGAGGGCTGGCTATTGTGCTTAGACGGGGTTGATAAGGGTGTCCCCGGCAAACTGCCGGTCTGTGAGGAAGATGCAGGCGGACATGTTAGGCTGCCTTGATCCAAAGGTGGTGCTATCGATGTCGGACAGCGCTCAACACCAGCTGGTGTTACCACCTCCAAAGAAAATGATGACCTGCCAATCACGCTGGCTGTTGCGGGTAAAGAGGTGGCAGGTCTGCGCCCCAAAACAGGTGTGACTGCTGTCCCCCCAGTCACAGAGGATGAAGAGGCCGCGGATGCACAAGATACGGCAGACGGTGGTTGGCCCGGCCGGCTAGGCCGCATTGTAGCACACTGAGCTTCCCACTGCAACTTATGCTTCATGTCCATGTGCCGGTTCATGCATGAAGTACTCAAACTATGTATTTTTTGGCCTCTACTTAGCTTTTGCTGACAAATGTTACAGATAACACGAGTTGGGTCATCTTTATCGATCTGAAAAAATGCCCAGGCTATGCAAGGCTTAGCACCCATGCGACCTGAAGAGCCACCACGACTTGTGGTGAGAGGCAGAGTTGTGTTTGAGGATGCAGTTGTTGACGTGCTTCCAGTACTACGTCTCTGTCCAGGAAGGCGCAACCTGACCTCGTCGTCACTAGCATCTTCCTCCACCTCCTCTGCTGACCTCATCTCTTGGCTGACTGTGGGTTGACAGTAAGTGGGATCTCCAACCTCATCATCATCACCCTGTGCGTTATCACACCCGTCGTCCTCAGAGCCAACCTGTTCCTGCCCTGACAAAAAACTAAAGTTGTCGCTCCAATCAGGTATTTGAGTCTCATCATCGTCTTCCTCATTGCCTCCACCAACAGGAGTTACAGTTTGGGAATGAGGGTCTACATTATGGTCAGAACCTTCTGCGTCTGGTCCTGGATCCGACTCATAAAGATTCTGGGCATCAGTGCAGATCATTTCCTCGTCTGGATTCACAGAAGCGCTGCAGTCGACCTCTGAATCCCAGGCTGTAGTATGAGTAAACAGCTCTGCAGACTCAACCATCTGTTCTACCTCATACTCAGACGGGCAGCTGGAGATTTGGGAGCTGTGAGGAAGCAAGTGCGATTGGGGTGACACCTTTGAGGACTGGAGTATTTGTGATGTTGAAGTTGATGTGGAGGAGAGCCCACTTAAAGGAGCACTTGATATCCGTTGAAGCACCTGCTGTTTTTGTGCCTCATCTGGAATTTGTAGCGATTGGCGTGGCCGTAAGAAAGGGATCTTATCACATTGTCCGCTAAAAGAAGTAGACATTTTAGTTTGGCTGGAAGATGGTCTTTCTTCTGCAGATGTTACTGTTGCTTTAATACCTACCCCACGGACACAACCTTTTTTCCCCTTCCTAACATGCCTATTCCCCTTTCCACCAGCAGCAGGCCTTTTTCCACTCATTTTGGTGGTTAACTAATTCACAACTCTGGAGTTGTTTGCACAAAAAAACAATGGATGGGAACCGAGCATAGCTGAGTGGCCAAACTGTGGTATTAGGCCAAAACTATTGGCTGGGTTAGATGGAGAAAAAAATTATATTCGATTTCCAACCTGATGGAGGTCAGTATAGATGGAATAATAGAACAAGTCCCACACACAGCTAGAAGCCCAAATATTTTTTCAGAGGTAGATGCAGAAAAAAATTATATTCAGTTTGCAACCTGATGGAGGTCTGTATAGATGGTTTAATAGAACAAGTCCCACACACAGCTAGAAGCCCAATATTTTTTCAGAGGTAGATGCAGAAAAAAAATTCTTTTTAATTTGCAACCTGATGGAGGTCAGTATAGATGGACTAATAGAGAAAGTTCCACACACTGCTAGAAGGCCAAATATTTTTTCAGAGCTAGATGCAGAAAAAAATTATATTCAGTTTGCAACCTGATGGATGTCAGTATAGATGGACTAATAGAACAAGTCCCACACACAGCTAGAAGCCCAAATATTTTTTCAGAGATAGATGCAGATAAAAATTATTTTTAATTTGCAACCTGATGGAGGTCAGTATAGATGGACTAATAGAGAAAGTCCCACACAATGCTAGAAGGCCAAATATTTTTTCAGAGCTAGATGCAGATAAAAATTATTTTTAATTTGCAACCTGATGGAGGTCAGTATAGATGGACTAATAGAGAAAGTCCCACACACTGCTAGAAGGCCAAATATTTTTTCAGAGCTAGATGCAGAAAAAAATTATATTCAGTTTGCAACCTGATGGAGGTCAGTATAGATGGACTAATAGAACAAGTCCCACACACAGCTAGAAGCCCAAATATTTTTTCAGAGGTAGATGCAGATAAAAATTATTTTTAATTTGCAACCTGATGGAGGTCAGTATAGATGGACTAATAGAGAAAGTCCCACACACTGCTAGAAGTCCAAATATTTTTTCAGAGCTAGATGCAGATAAAAATTATTTTTAATTTGCAACCTGATGGAGGTCAGTATAGATGGACTAATAGAGAAAGTCCCACACACTACTAGAAGGCCAAATATTTTTCAGAGCTAGATGCAGAAAAAAATTATATTCAGTTTGCAACCTGATGGAGGTCAGTATAGATGGACTAATAGAACAAGTCCCACACACTGCTAGAAGCCCAAATATTTTTTCAGAGGTAGATGCAGAAAAAAATTATATTTAGTTTGCAACCTGATGGAGGTCTGTATAGATGGATTAATAGAACAAGTCCCACACACAGCTAGAAGCCCAATATTTTTTCAGAGGTAGATGCAGAAAAAAAATTCTTTTTAATTTGCAACCTGATGGAGGTCAGTATAGATGGACTAATAGAGAAAGTCCCACACACTGCTAGAAGGCCAAATATTTTTTCAGAGCTAGATGCAGAAAAAAATTATATTCAGTTTGCAACCTGATGGAGGTCAGTATAGATGGACTAATAGAACAAGTCCCACACACAGCTAGAAGCCCAAATATTTTTTCAGAGGTAGATGCAGATAAAAATTATTTTTAATTTGCAACCTGATGGAGGTCAGTATAGATGGACTAATAGAGAAAGTCCCACACACTGCTAGAAGGCCAAATATTTTTTCAGAGCTAGATGCAGAAAAAAATTATATTCAGTTTGCAACCTGATGGAGGTCAGTATAGATGGACTAATAGAACAAGTCCCACACACAGCTAGAAGCCCAAATATTTTTTCAGAGGTAGATGCAGATAAAAATTATTTTTAATTTGCAACCTGATGGAAGTCAGTATAGATGGACTAATAGAGAAAGTCCCACACACTGCTAGAAGGCCAAATATTTTTTCAGAGCTAGATGCAGATAAAAATTATTTTTAATTTGCAACCTGATGGAGGTCAGTATAGATGGACTAATAGAGAAAGTCCCACACACTACTAGAAGGCCAAATATTTTTTCAGAGCTAGATGCAGAAAAAAATTATATTCATTTTGCAACCTGATGGAGGTCAGTATAGATGGACTAATAAAACAAGTCCCACACACAGCTGGAAGCCCAAATATTTTTTCAGAGGTAGATGCAGATAAAAATTATTTTTAATTTGCAACCTGATGGAGGTCAGTATAGATGGACTAATAGAGAAAGTCCCACACACTGCTAGAAGGCCAAATATTTTTTCAGAGCTAGATGCAGATAAAAATTATTTTTAATTTGCAACCTGATGGAGGTCAGTATAGATGGACTAATAGAGAAAGTCCCACACACTGCTAGAAGGCCAACTATTTTTTCAGAGCTAGATGCAGAAAAAAATTATATTCAGTTTGCAACCTGATGGAGGTCTGTATAGATGGATTAATAGAACAAGTCCCACACACAGCTAGAAGCCCAATATTTTTTTAGAGGTAGATGCAGAAAAAAAATATATTCAGTTTGCAACCTGATGGAGGTCTGTATAGATGGATTAATAGAACAAGTCCCACACACAGCTAGAAGCCCAATATTTTTTCAGAGGTAGATGCAGAAAAAATATATATTCAGTTTGCAACCTGATGGAGGTCAGTATAGATGGACTAATAGAGAAAGTCCCACACACTGCTAGAAGGCCAAATATTTTTTCAGAGCTAGATGCAGAAAAAAATTATATTCAGTTTGCAACCTGATGGAGGTCAGTATACATGGACTAATAGAACAAGTCCCACACACAGCTAGAAGCCCAATTATTTTTTCAGAGGTAGATGCAGATAAAAATTATTTTTAATTTGCAACCTGATGGAGGTCAGTATAGATGGACTAATAGAGAAAGTCCCACACACTGCTAGAAGGCCAAATATTTTTTCAGAGCTAGATGCAGATAAAAATTATTTTTAATTTGCAACCTGATGGAGGTCAGTATAGATGGACTAATAGAGAAAGTCCCACACACTACTAGAAGGCCAAATATTTTTTCAGAGCTAGATGCAGAAAAAAATTATATTCATTTTGCAACCTGATGGAGGTCAGTATAGATGGACTAATAAAACAAGTCCCACACACAGCTGGAAGCCCAAATATTTTTTCAGAGGTAGATGCAGATAAAAATTATTTTTAATTTGCAACCTGATGGAGGTCAGTATAGATGGACTAATAGAGAAAGTCCCACACACTGCTAGAAGGCCAAATATTTTTTCAGAGCTAGATGCAGATAAAAATTATTTTTAATTTGCAACCTGATGGAGGTCAGTATAGATGGACTAATAGAGAAAGTCCCACACACTGCTAGAAGGCCAACTATTTTTTCAGAGCTAGATGCAGAAAAAAATTATATTCAGTTTGCAACCTGATGGAGGTCTGTATAGATGGATTAATAGAACAAGTCCCACACACAGCTAGAAGCCCAATATTTTTTTAGAGGTAGATGCAGAAAAAAAATATATTCAGTTTGCAACCTGATGGAGGTCTGTATAGATGGATTAATAGAACAAGTCCCACACACAGCTAGAAGCCCAATATTTTTTCAGAGGTAGATGCAGAAAAAATATATATTCAGTTTGCAACCTGATGGAGGTCAGTATAGATGGACTAATAGAGAAAGTCCCACACACTGCTAGAAGGCCAAATATTTTTTCAGAGCTAGATGCAGAAAAAAATTATATTCAGTTTGCAACCTGATGGAGGTCAGTATACATGGACTAATAGAACAAGTCCCACACACAGCTAGAAGCCCAATTATTTTTTCAGAGTTAGATGCAGATAAAAATTATTTTTAATTTGCAACCTGATGGAGGTCAGTATAGATGGACTAATAGAGAAATTCCCACACACTGCTAGAAGGCCAAATATTTTTTCAGCTCTAGATGCAGATAAAAATTATTTTTAATTTGCAACCTGATGGAGGTCAGTATAGATGGACTAATAGAGAAAGTCCCACACACTGCTAGAAGGCCAAATATTTTTTCAGAGCTAGGTGCAGAAAAAAATTATATTCAGTTTGCAACCTGATGGAGGTCAGTATAGATGGACTAATAGAACAAGTCCCACACACTGCTAGAAGCCCAAATATTTTTTCAGAGCTTGATGCAGAAAAAAATTATATTCAATTTGCAACCTGATGGAGGTCAGTATAGATGGACTAATAGAATGATGCTATGCCCAAAAGATTTTACTTCACTAGGTGCAGTAAAAAAATTGGTATTCTATACACAGGTGGTATATCTTGCAACACAGATAGGCTACTCCTCTGACTAACACACTCTGCAATAGGCCAAAAAGGATTAGCTTTGCTAGATTCAGCCAAATGTGTGAAAAAAACTTGCACAGCACTGGCACAGACTGCCTGGCAAAAACTGATAGGAACTGATGTAACCTAGTCCTGAAAAGGACTGCAATTACAATTAGTCTTTACTCCCACAATCTATCTATTTAAGAGCACAGACCTGCCTGATAAAAGTCGTAGAAAATGCTGTAACCTAGTCCTTAAAAGGACTGCAATTACAACTATTCCCTACTAGTGTTGAGCCACCCCCGTAGTGTTCGAGTTCGGTTCGGTTCGTCGAACACCCGTGTGTTCGCCGAACTGTTCGTCGAACTGTTCGTCGAACACCTTCGAACACCGTTAAAACCAATGGCAGGCAAACAAAAACACATAGAAACACATAGAAAACACCTTCAAAGGTGTCCAAAAGCTGACAAACTGCTCAGAAGACATAACTAACACATGGAAAAGTGACAAGTACATATAGTCATGCGAAAATAAAAGAGGTGGACGAGTAAAAGGAGGGGGAGACACAGATATAGGCATGTCATGCCCTTCTAAAATCCAAAAAGTGAGAAGCCGACACGGCCAGTCCGCTCCTGCCCGTGCCACCTCCGTGTCGCCGGGTTTGTGCCAGAGCCGCGGTGAACCCTGACGGCCAGCCCCCCTCTCCCAATACTGGTGCCTGTCCGCTGGTGGGTCGAGCGAGCCCCCCTGTGGTGGAGGCAGCTCTAAGCTTTTTAATTTAAATTGTCTCTATAATTTGAATGAATACACTTTAAATCCATTTACAAGGATCTATTGGAGGGCAAGTCTCATGCCAGCAGCCGCGGTAATTCCAGCTCCAGTAGCGTCCACTAAAGCTGCTGCAGTTAAAAAGCTTTTATAAGGATCGAGCTCGGCTGTCCACCGCAAGGCATCCTACTGCCAGTCCCAGCCCCTATGCCTTGGGGTGCCTCCTGATGCTCTTCACTAAGTATCCCATGGTCCCGAAGCATTTCCTTTGAAAAAATTAAGTGTCTAAACTACAGGTGGTGTAGCTTGCTTAACAGCCGGGATAATCCGCTGACTAGCAGACACTGCTACTAGGCACAAAGTATTTCCTGGGCTAGATGCAGTTAAAAATTTGTAATTAGATACTCTCGTTGGATGCTGAGAAAGCATTCCATAGAGTCTCCTGGCACGCCATATATGATTCTCTTAAAAAGCTTGGGGTAGGGGTCTAGGGGACCCTTTTATAGCCAAAATCACGGCCCTGTATCGCAATACGTCACCTAGGCTGAAGATAAATGGAACTGTAGCACCCTGAGGGCTCGGTTGCTACAGACGTATTGCACCTCACCCAGAGGTGTGATATCTCACTCTCAGGTAAGGATGGAGTGTGGATCAGGACCCGACACCTGCATGCATTACACCACATTGCCGTGTGGCAGGGCGACCAATATGCCCCTGAGATGGGCACGACAGTCCCTGTCCCTGGCTGGAGTGGGGGGAGTGAACACTGAGGAAGATGAAACCTGTAGTGCAGGAGCAGGTAGGAAGCAGTTCCTGGGTGCATTGAGAAGGGAGTATAAAAGGTGGGCACCATCTTAGTTCAGTGCAGAGAAGTCTGAGCAGAAGTGGCAGGGAGCAGGGGCTCTGCATGAGCTCTGCTCCGGAGGCGGGCCTAGTAACAGAGGCCCAGGCCTGGAAGAGGGAGAAGGAAGGAAAAGGAGCGGAGAAGGCTCCAGGAACGAGGAATGAAGGGATCCCAGGGGTGCGGACGGGCGAGTCGCCACCGCACGCCCGAATCCACCTGCGTGGAGGGGTCAGGCCAAAGGGGGAGACCGGTCCCCGAACTAGTGGAGGCAGGAAACGACCCTCAGCTAGAAACCGGAGGCTCTGACATTTTATGTGGCGCAGCCCCTCGCTACACCCGCTAGGAAGGCACCACATAGGGTCAGGGAAACTGGCGCCAAGTTTACCAAGAGGAGGCCCGAGGCAGCCGGACAGAAGTGTTGGTAAGAAAGGCCAGACAAAGGACACACAAAGGGGGTCCTGTGAAGTGCTCCAAAGTTATCTGGGAGTTGTCTGAGCCCCTCACCTGGTGAGCACAGTACGACGTGGGCAGCCGTTACCTGCAGACGTGGTCTGGATAATAAGAACTGTGAGTAAAGGCCCTGGACTGCATCACTGACTCCGTGTCGTTACTGCTGCTGCCCTGCACCATCACCCCCATCCTCCGCATACACTGCCCTGAGGCTATACTCCTCCCGTGGGGAGTTATGCTACGCTCTGCTGCACCCACAACACCAGCCTCAGCGGTCTGCCCTGTAGCGGCGGTTCACTCTGACCGCAATCCACGGGTGGTGTAGTCGGACATTTAAACATCAAAACCACATAAATAGTTCCGCCACTGGTTTGACCGCCCTGAGCCACGGAACCGGGTCGCCGCCACGAAGACTACAACCACCAGCATCCACCAAAAAGGGTCCGGCTCCGGGTGTCCCAAGGCCCAGGGGGTGCGTCAGAACATTTTCATCACCTTTCACAATCACCAATGGGACAAGGCAGGGATGTCCTCTGTCCCCTCTCTTATACATCCTAGTGACGGAGCACCTGCTCTCATCAATTCGCCATAACCCCAATATTAGGTGGATTGAGGTGGGAGGCACCGAGTACAAGTGCTCTCTATTTGCTGATGATGTCCTAGTATATATCACTCAATCACATATATCCATCCCTGCTGTTATGGCTGAAATAGATCACTTTGTTACATGGTAAAATTTTAAAATCAATGCAGCGAAGTCTGAGGCCCTTGATGTCTCCCTCCCCAAATCCATATAGGATTCCATCCAGTCCAACTTTCCCTTTGCCTGGCCCTCACAGGGTATCAAATACTTAGGAATTCCTATTCATAGAGACCTCTCCCATCTATGTTATCTTAATTTTGGGCCCTTTATTGAACAATTCCATACAGACCACGGTTGGCAAGTTAGAACTGTAAGATTCACTACGTGAACCACTGGTGTTTTGTGGAAAAGCACATGTACACTGCGTTCCAAATTATTATGCAAAAAGTGTTTAGGAGTGATAAGGGAAGAATTTGTTTGTTTGTCAGTTAAACTCATTGATGGTGATGTGTGTCAGGGCTCTTTATATCACTGTAAGCAATTGCAGACACCTGTGCTAATTAGTTTGGCAGGTGTGTCCAATGAAAGGCAAGACTACTTAAGAAGGCTCTCTCACATTATTAAGCAGCCTACATTTTCTGCCAAAATGGGAAAGAAAAAGGATGTGTCGGCTGCTGAGAAGCAACAAATTGTGGAGTGTTTAGGTCAAGGCATGACTACAATCAACATTGTGCGATGATCAGGATGAAGTGTCTTGGCAATCAAGAAGTATGTAGCTGATTCACAGTACACACGTGTGCGTGCTGATAAGGGCAAATTGAGGACTCTTTCCTACAGGCAATTACGTCAGGTTGAAAGAGCAGCGGCAAAAAAGCCTTGTCATAGCAGCAGACAAGTTTTTGAAGCTGCTTGTGCCTCCAACGTCCCCCGAACAACAAGATGCAGGGTCCTTCAGAGGTTTGCAGCTGTGCATACGCCATCCTGTCGACCTCCTCTATCCACTTCACACAAGCAGAAACGGCTCCAGTGGGCCAAACATTACATGAAGACTGATTTCAAAACTGATTTGTTCACGGATGAGTGCCGTGCAGCGCTCGATGGTCCAGATGGATGGAGTGGAGGATGGCTGGTTGATGGACACCCCACGCAAACACGGCTACAGCGCCAACAAGGAGGAGGTGGAGTAATGTTTTGGGCTGGAATCATGGGGAGAGAGATTGTCAGCCCCTTTAGGATCCCTGAAGGCGCTAAAGATGAACTCCATAATGTATGTGGATTTTCTCAAACAGCACTTTCTGCCATGGTTCAAGAAGAAGAACCGTGAATTTCACAGCAAGATCATTTTTCTGCATGATAATGCACCATCTCATGCTGCACATAAAACATCTGCATCTCTGGCTGATATGGGCATAAAAGGGGACAAACTTATGGTGTGACCCCCATGCTTCCCTGACCTCTACCCCTTTCTGAACCTTTGGAGCATCATTAAAAGGAGTGTCTATGATGGCGGGAGGCAGTTCACATCTAAGCAACAGCTCTGGGAGGGTATTCTGTCCTCATGCAAAACAATTGCAGCAGAAACCATCCAAAACCTGACAAATTCAATGGACGAGAGAGTTCAGAAGCTCCTTTCGAACAAGGGGTCCTATGTGAAAATGTAACATCACCTAGAATAAAGTTTTGAGTTGAAAACTGTTTGATTTCAGTTTCTAACAACCTGCTAATGCTTATAATTTCAAAAATGACCATTTTTTTGGTCTTTATTAAAATGAAAAGGTTGATCGAAAAGTTTGGGGGATCTAAGAGTGTGGCAACCCAGTAGTCATGATTACTTCGAATTCTGACAATATGAGGGTCATGCTGCAGGTAGTGCAACAAGAAGGCACTTATGTGTCTTGCGCATCTCGGAGCCCCAAAATTATTTTCCGGGCTAGATGCAGCTAAAAATTATTTTTAATTTTAAATCTGGTGGAGCTTATTATAGATGGCCTAATAGGATCAGTGCTGCACACTGCTACAAAGCCCAAATTATTTTCCAGTCAAGATACAGATAAACATGATTAGTAATTTGAAAGCTTAAAACGGTTGGTAGGGTGATTTTAACCAATCATCAAGCTTTTACTCTCCCCAGGATGACACAGGGGTAGAAAAGTCGTTTCGGATCCATGATTTGTTCATCTTTATGAACGTGAGTCTGTCTACATTATCAGTGGAGAGCCGCGTGCGCTTATCTGTCAGCACACCACCAGCAGCGCTGAACACACGTTCAGACAGAACGCTGGCTGCGGGGCATGACAAGATCTCCAAGGCGTAAGTGGCTAGCTCCGGCCATTTATCCAGATTGGAAGCCCAAAAAGAGCAAGGGTCCAGTGACACAGTCGTGGCTTCAATGTTTACTTGGAGATACTCCTGTACCATCGTCTCTAGGTGTTGACTATGTGTCAGACTTCTTGTCTCCTGTGGCCTTGCAAAGGATGGGCTAAAAAAGTGGTGAAATGATTCCGCAAAATTGATGTTACCAGCAGATACTGTGGTTCTGTTTCGGTTTGAATGCTGAACACTTGACGGTCCCGCGGTTGGCAAGTTGGAACTGTGAGATTCACTACGTGCACCACTGGTGTTTTGTGGAAAAGCACATGTAAGATTCTGCAACAGTCTCTGCTGATACTCCTGCATGCGTGCATCCCTTTCTATGGCAGGAATAATTTCGGCAAATTTACTTTAGTACCGGGGATCTAACAGTGTGGCAACCCAGTAGTCAGGATTATTTCTAATTCTCACAATTCGAGGGTCATGTTGCAGGTAGTGCAGCAAGAAGGCACTCATGTGTGTTGCGCATCCAGGAGCACCAAGTCCCTGTTGTGTTGGTGGCGAGGTAACAATCATGCTTCCTTCCTCTGTCCTCTCCCCCCAACCTCGCACAACAGAAATGTGATCAAGGTCTCCCTCATCTGATGAGTCTTCCATCAGTTCGTCCTCCACTTCTTCCTGGGCTCCTGCACCTTCCTCACTAGTTTGGCTGCTACCATGTGCCCTGGTAAAACCATCTCCCCCACCCTCACATGCCTGCCGCCTTGGTGCTGCCGACCGTCTGGACCTTGCAGATGTTAGCCCTTCCGCATACAACTCCTCCTCCTCTACTTCCTCCACCTCCTCTTGTGCCACTACCTGACTCCGAATTCTGTTTAACATGTGCTCCAGCATGTAAATCACCGGAATAGTCATGCTGATAATGGCATCGTCAGCACTAAACATCTTCGTCGCCATTTCAAAACTGTGCAGAAGGGTGCATAGGTCCCTGATCTGAGACCACTCCTCCAGCGTGATTTGCCCCACCTCTGGATCTCGTTGGCCCAGGCTATACGTCAGAACGTATTGCACCAGGGCTTGTCGGTGCTGCCACAGTCGCTGCAACATGTGCAGAGTTGAATTCCACTGGGTAGGCACATCGCATTTTAGCCGGTGAAGTGGCAGGCCCAACGACTTCTGTAGAGATGTAAGTCGCTGAGCTGCGGGATGCGAACGGCGGAAGTGAGCACACAGCGACCGTGCCCTCTGCAGAAGGCCATCTAGTCTGGGATAGTGGGCTAAAAATTGCTGGACAACCAGGTTCAACATGTGAGCCATACAAGGCACGTGTGTGACATTGCCCCGGCGAAGGGCCGCACCCAGGTTTGCAGCATTGTCGCACACGGCCTTCCCTGGTTTCAGGTACAGTGGAGACAGCCATTCATGAAATTGGTTCTCCAGAGCTGACCACAACTCCTCAGCTGTGTGACTCACATTTCCCAGACATTTCAAAGTAAAAACCGCCTGATGACGTTGAGCCCTACTGCCAGCATAGTAAGGAGGTGTGCAGGATCCCTTCTGCGCAGTTAGAAAGCTTGTGGCATGACCAGACAGGCTTTGGGTGCAGGTGGAAGACCGAGAGGAGGTTGAGGAGGCAGAAGCAGTGGAGGAACTTTGACATAAAGAGGATTGACGCACAACTCGTGGGGACGGCAAGACTTGGACAGCAGCCCCTTGTCCTGCTGTCACCATAGTTACCCAGTGCCCAGTCAGCGACATGTAACGCCCCTGTCCATGCCTACTCGTCCAAGTGTCTGTGGTGAAATGCACCCTGTCACACACAGAGTTTCTCAAAGAAGCGGTGATGTTGTGTACGACATGCTGGTGGAGCGCAGGCACACCTTTCTTTGAGAAGTAGTGCCGACTGGGCATCTGGTACTGGGGCACTGCAACGGACATAAGGTCTCGAAAATCCTCTGTGTCCACCAGGCGGAAAGGCAGCATTTCTGTAGCCAAGAGCTTGCAGATGGTGAAATTCAACCTCTTAGCTTTCTCATGGCTAGGAGGAAATGATCTTTTACTTGTCCACATCTGAGGGACCGAGGGCTGGCTATTGTGCTTAGACGGGGTTGAGTAGGGTGTCCCCGGCAAACTGCCGGTCTGTGAGGAAGATGCAGGCGGACATGTTAGGTTGCCTTGATCCAAAGGTGGTGCTATCAATGTCGGACAGCGCTCAACACCAGCTGGTGTTACCACCTCCAAAGAAACTGATGACCTGCCAATCACGATGGCTGTTGCGGGTAAAGAGGTGGTAGGTCTGCGCCCCAAAACAGGTGTGACTGCTGTCCCCCCAGTCACAGAGGATGAAGAGGCCGCGGATGCACAAGATATGGCAGACGGTGGTTGGCCCGGCCGGCTAGGCCGCATTGTAGCACACTGAGCTTCCCACTGCAACTTATGCTTCATGTCCATGTGCCGGTTCATGCATGAAGTACTCAAACTATGTATTTTTTGGCCTCTACTTAGCTTTTGCTGACAAATGTTACAGATAACACGAGTTGGGTCATCTTTATCGATCTGAAAAAATGCCCAGGCTATGTAAGGCTTAGCACCCATGCGACCTGAAGAGCCACCACGACTTGTGGTGAGAGGCAGAGTTGTGTTTGAGGATGCAGTTGTTGACGTGCTTCCAGTACTACGTCTCTGTCCAGGAAGGCGCAACCTGACCTCGTCGTCACTAGCATCTTCCTCCACCTCCTCTGCTGACCTCATCTCTTGGCTGACTGTGGGTTGACAGTAAGTGGGATCTCCAACCTCATCATCATCACCCTGTGTGTTATCACACCCGTCGTCCTCAGAGCCAACCTGTTCCTGCCCTGACAAAAAACTAAAGTTGTCGCTCCAATCAGGTATTTGAGTCTTATCATCGTCTTCCTCATTGTCTCCACCAACAGGAGTTACAGTTTGGGAATGAGGGTCTACATTATGGTCAGAACCTTCTGCGTCTGGTCCTGGATCCGACTCATAAAGATTCTGGGCATCAGTGCAGATCATTTCCTCGTCTGGATTCACAGAAGCGCTGGAGTCGACCTCTGATTCCCAGGCTATAGTATGAGTAAACAGCTCTGCAGACTCAACCATCTGTTCTACCTCATACTCAGATGGGCAGCTGGAGATTTGGGAGCTGTGAGGAAGCAAGTGCGATTTGGGTGACACCTTTGAGGACTGGAGTATTTGTGATGTTGAAGTTGATGTGGAGGAGAGCTCACTTAAAGAAGCACTTGATATCCGTTGAAGCACCTGCTGTTTTTGTGCCTCATCTGGAATTTGTAGCGATTGGCGTGGCCGTAAGAAAGGGATCTTATCTAAAAGAAGTAGACATTTTAGTTTGGCTGGAAGATGGTCTTTCTTCTGCAGATGTTACTGTTGCTTTAACACCTACCCCACGGACACAACCTTTTTTCCCCTTCCTAACACGCCTATTCCCCTTTCCACCAGCAGCAGGCCTTTTTCCACTCATTTTGGTGGTTAACTAATTCACAACTCTGGAGTTGTTTGCACAAAAAAACAATGGATGGTAACCGAGCAGAGCTGAGTGGCCAAACTGTGGTATTAGGCCAAAACTATTGGCTGGGTTAGATGCAGAAAAAAATTATATTCAGTTTGCAACCTGATGGAGGTCAGTATAGATGGACTAATACAACAAGTCCCACACACAGCTAGAAGCCCAATATTTTTTCAGAGGTAGATGCAGAAAAAAATATATTCAGTTTGCAACCTGATGGAGGTCAGTATAGATGGACTAATACAACAAGTCCCACACACAGCTAGAAGCCCAATATTTTTTCAGAGGTAGATGCAGAAAAAAATATATTCAGTTTGCAACCTGATGGAGGTCTGTATAGATGGATTAATAGAACAAGTCCCACACACAGCTAGAAGCCCAATATTTTTTCAGAGGTAGATGCAGAAAAAAATGTATTCAGTTTGCAACCTGATGGAGGTCTGTATAGATGGACTAATACAACAAGTCCCACACACAGCTAGAAGTCCAATATTTTTTCAGAGGTAGATGCAGAAAAAAATTATATTCAGTTTGCAACCTGATGGAGGTCTGTATAGATGGATTAATAGAACAAGACCCACACACAGCTAGAAGCCCAATATTTTTTCAGAGGTAGATGTAGAAAAAAATATATTCAGTTTGCAACCTGATGGAGGTCAGTATAGATGGACTAATACAACAAGTCCCACACACAGCTAGAAGCCCAAATATTTTTTCAGAGGTACTGTAGATGCAGATAAAAATTATTTTTAATTTGCAACCTGATGGAGGTCAGTATAGATGGACTAACAGAGAAAGTCCCACACACTTCTAGAAGGCCAAATATTTTTTCAGAACTAGATGCATACAAAAAATTATTTTGAATTTGCAATCAGATGGAGGTCAGTATAGGTGGACTAATAGAACAAGTCCCACACACTGCTAGAAGGCCAAATATTTTTTCAGAGCTAGATGCAGAAAAAAATTATATTCAGTTTGCAACCTGATGGAGGTCTGTATAGATGGATTAATAGAACAAGACCCACACACAGCTAGAAGCCCAATATTTTTTCAGAGGTAGATGCAGAAAAAAATATATTCAGTTTGCAACCTGATGGAGGTCAGTATAGATGGACTAATACAACAAGTCCCACACACAGCTAGAAGCACAATATTTTTTCAGAGGTAGATGCAGAAAAAAATATATTCAGTTTGCAACCTGATGGAGGTCAGTATAGATGGACTAATACAACAAGTCCCACACACAGCTAGAAGCCCAATATTTTTTCAGAGGTAGATGCAGAAAAAAATATATTCAGTTTGCAACCTGATGGAGGTCAGTATAGATGGACTAATACAACAAGTCCCACACACAGCTAGAAGCCCAAATATTTTTTCAGAGGTACTGTAGATGCAGATAAAAATTATTTTTAATTTGCAACCTGATGGAGGTCAGTATAGATGGACTAATAGAGAAAGTCCGACACACTACTAGAAGGCAAAATATTTTTTCAGAGCTAGATGCAGAAAAAAATTATATTCAGTTTGCAACCTGATGGAGGTCAGTATAGATGGACTAATACAACAAGTCCCACACACAGCTAGAAGCCCAAATATTTTTTCAGAGGTACTGTAGATGCAGATAAAAATTATTTTTAATTTGCAACCTGATGGAGGTCAGTATAGATGGACTAACAGAGAAAGTCCCACACACTGCTAGAAGGCCAAATATTTTTTCAGAGCTAGATGCATACAAAAAAATATTTTGAATTTGCAACCTGATGGAGGTCAGTATAGGTGGACTAATAGAACAAGTCCCACACACTGCTAGAAGGCCAAATATTTTTTAAGAGCTAGATGCAGAAAAAAATTATATTCAGTTTGCAACCTGATGGAGGTCTGTATTGATGGATTAATAGAACAAGACCCACACACAGCTAGAAGCCCAATATTTTTTCAGAGGTAGATGCAGAAAAAAATATATTCAGTTTGCAACCTGATGGAGGTCAGTATATATGGACTAATACAACAAGTCCCACACACAGCTAGAAGCCCAAATATTTTTTCAGAGGTACTGTAGATGCAGATAAAAATTATTTTTAATTTGCAACCTGATGGAGGTCAGTATAGATGGACTAATAGAGAAAGTCCGACACACTACTAGAAGGCCAAATATTTTTTCAGAGCTAGATGCAGAAAGAAATTATATTCAGTTTGCAACCTGATGGAGGTCAGTATAGATGGATTAATAGAACAAGACCCACACACAGCTAGAAGCCCAATATTTTTTCAGAGGTAGATGCAGAAAAAAATATATTCAGTTTGCAACCTGATGGAGGTCAGTATAGATGGACTAACAGAGAAAGTCCCACACACTACCTAAAGGCCAAATATTTTTTCAGAGCTAGATGCAGAAAAAAATTATATTCAGTTTGCAACCTGATGGAGGTCTGTATAGATGGATTAATAGAACAAGACCCACACACAGCTAGAAGCCCAATATTTTTTCAGAGGTAGATGCAGAAAAAAATATATTCAGTTTGCAACCTGATGGAGGTCAGTATATATGGACTAATACAACAAGTCCCACACACAGCTAGAAGCCCAATATTTTTTCAGAGGTAGATGCAGAAAAAAATATATTCAGTTTGCAACCTGATGGAGGTCAGTATAGATGGACTAATACAACAAGTCCCACACACAGCTAGAAGCCCAAATATTTTTTCAGAGGTACTGTAGATGCAGATAAAAATTATTTTTAATTTGCAACCTGATGGAGGTCAGTATAGATGGACTAATAGAGAAAGTCCGACACACTACTAGAAGGCCAAATATTTTTTCAGAGCTAGATGCAGAAAGAAATTATATTCAGTTTGCAACCTGATGGAGGTCAGTATAGATGGATTAATAGAACAAGACCCACACACAGCTAGAAGCCCAATATTTTTTCAGAGGTAGATGCAGAAAAAAATATATTCAGTTTGCAACCTGATGGAGGTCAGTATAGATGGACTAACAGAGAAAGTCCCACACACTACCTAAAGGCCAAATATTTTTTCAGAGCTAGATGCAGAAAAAAATTATATTCAGTTTGCAACCTGATGGAGGTCTGTATAGATGGATTAATAGAACAAGACCCACACACAGCTAGAAGCCCAATATTTTTTCAGAGGTAGATGAGGAAAAAAATATATTCAGTTTGCAACCTGATGGAGGTCAGTATAGATGGACTAATACAACAAGTCCCACACACAGCTAGAAGCCCAATATTTATTCAGAGGTAGATGCAGAAAAAAATATATTCAGTTTGCAACCTGATGGAGGTCAGTATAGGTGGACTAATAGAACAAGTCCCACACACTGCTAGAAGGCCAAATATTTTTTCAGAGCTAGATGCAGAAAAAAATTAGATTCAGTTTGCAATCTGATGGAGGTCAGTATAGATGGACTAATAGAATGATGTTATGCCCAAAAGATTTTACTTCACTAGGTGCAGTAAAAAAATTGGTATTCTATACACAGGTGGTATATCTTGCAACACAGATAGGCTACTCCACTGACTAACACACTCTGCAATAGGCCAAAAAGGATTAGCTTTGCTAGATTCAGCCAAATGCTGTGAAAAAAACTTGCACAGCACTGGCACAGACCTGCCTGGCAAAAACTGATAGGAACTGATGTAACCTAGTCCTGAAAAGGACTCCAATTACAATTAGTCTTTACTCCCACAACCTATCTATTTAAGAGCACAGACCTGCCTGATAAAAGCCGTAGGAAATGCTGTAACCTAGTCCTTAAAAGGACTGCAATCACAACTATTCCCTACTCCCAAGCTATCTGTATATTTGTGCGAAAATTGGCTTGAAATTAACAAGGTATAGCGCACACAGCAACAGCGGTGCCGTCTAACACGCAGCTGCAGCAGTGAGAAAATGGTGGCGACGGGGAAAATGGCTTGGTCTTATAGGGCAAGGATATGTGACATACACTGCCAATGACACATGCCCTTGCTTGTGTGAAAAAAAGCACTTCGCTCCGTGTGTGCGCTGCTGATAGGCTGACAGATTGCACCTCCCCACTGTAAATGCGGGAAAGAGAAAAAAAAATGGAGATCTTCATTGTTCCTGCAGAGATCCATCCCCTGCCCCTCCCCCCACCCCGCTGTACACTCAAACTGCGTATTAACATTAATTTTCATCATTACTGAGAAAAAATCCAGTTATGATTTTGGTGCACGAACAGTTATCGAACATAACCTCGAACAGCCGAATTTTTCTCAAATTGTTCGTGTTCGCCGAACGGCTCGAACACCGCCCAAAACAGCTCGAATTTGAGATTGGCGAACAGTTCGAGTAGAACAACGCTCATCTCTATTCCCTACTCCCAAGCTATCTGTAGATTTGTGCCAAAATTGGCTTGAAATTAACAAGGTATAGCGCACACAGCAACAGCGGTGCCGTCTAACACGCAGCTGCAGCAGTGAGAAAATGGTGGCGACGGGGAAATTGGCTTGGTCTTATAGGGCAAGGACATGTGACATACACTGCCAATGACACATGCTTGTGTGAAAAACAGCAGTTCGCTCCGTGTGTGCGCTGCTGATAGACTGACAGACTGCACCTCCCCACTGCAAATGCGGGAAAGAGAAAAAAAAATGGAGATCTTCATTATTCCTGCAGAGATCCATCCCCTGCCCCTCCCCCCACCCCGCTGTACACTCAAACTGCGTATTAACATTAATTTTCATCATTACTGAGAAAAAATCCAGTTATGATTTTGGTGCACGAACAGTTATCGAACATAACCTCGAACAGCCGAATTTTTCTCAAATCGTTCGTGTTCGCCGAACGGCTCGTACACCGCCCAAAACAGCTCGTATTTGAGATTGGCGAACAGTTCGAGTAGAACAATGCTCATCTCTAGTCAGGACTCCAGGACGGAGTGGAACAAGCGTTAAGAGTGATGGATGAGGGTCGGAGACCTGCATACGAGTAAGCAGGATCCTCCTGGAAATAGAAAGGACATGTTGGAGAGTTACACTTGTTGGCCAACTTCCCGTTGTGGAGACTGGAGACACAGGGCATACTGCAACAAGCTGAATTATTTTAGAAATAAAATGCATTTCTAATGGAATGAGTATAAACAGTTAATAAAGCTGTGACCGATCCTCACCCATCCAGTTGTAAGAGTTACTTGATTGTATTGTGAATGAAAGGGGGGCATTAGGGGGCTGAGCGTCTGGGTCTGGTTAGGGGTCCCCAAAGTCTGCCTAGGCTAGATGCATTTAAAAATCATTATTAGATACACAGGTGGTGCAGCTTGCTTTGCAGCTGGGTTACTACGCTGACTAGCAGACACTGAAGCTTTGGAGCAGACCTCTGATTAAACAGCTCTTCAGACTCAACCATCTGTGTTACCCCAAGCCATAGTGTATGTATTTTCTTATGGTTAAAAGGGGGGGGGGAGACCCAACCCACCTCTAATTGACGATGGCAACGTCACGTAAAACAAAGCAAGGGGACTCCAAAAAGAGTCTCCATTTTTTCCAAAAATTTGTGGCACAGACACCACTTTAGTGGCATCAATTGCCACAGAGTTGCTTAAAACGGTTGGTTAGAATGAGTACCACACACTGCTACTGTGCCCAAAATTATTTTCCAGACAAGATGCAGCTAAAAATTATTAATAATTTGCAAGCTGGTTGAGCTTAGTATAGATGGCATAATAGAATGAGTACCGCACACTGCTACAGGCCCAAAATTATTTTCCAGACAAGATGCACCTAAAAATTATTAGTAATTTGAAAGCTTAAAATGGTTGCTGAGGTGATTTTACGAAATCCTCAAGCTTTTACTCTCCCCAGGATGACACAGGGGTAGAAAAGTCCTTGCGGATCCATGATTTGTTCATCTTTATGAACTTGAGTCTATCTACATTCTCAGTGGACAGCCACGTGCGCTTATCTGTCAGCACACCACCAGCAGCGCTGAACACACATTCAGAGAGAACGCTGGCTGCGGGGCATGACAAGATCTCCAAGGCGTAAGTGGCGAGTCCCGGCCATTTATCTAGATTAGAAGCCCAAAAAGAGCAAGGGACCAGTGCTTTGATGTTTACTTGGAGATACTCCTGTACCATCGTCTCTAGGCGTTGACTATGTGTCAGACTTTCTTGTCTATTGTGGCCTTGCAAAGGTGGGCTAAAAAAGCTGTGAAATGATTCCGCAAAATTGCTGTTACCAGCAGATACTGTGTTTCTGTTATGGTTTGAGTGCTGAGCACTCGACAGTCCCACAGTTGGCAAGTTAGAACTGTGAGATTCACTACATGCACCACTGGTGTTTTGTGGAAAAGCACATGTAAGATTCTGAAAGTCTCTGCTGATACTCCTGCATGCGTGAATCCCTTTCTATGGCAGGAATTATTTCGGAAAATTTTCGTTTGTATCGGGGATATAAGAGTGTGGCAACCCAGTAGTCAGCATTATTTCGAATTCTGACAATTCGAGGGTTATGTTGCAGGTAGTGCAGCAAGAAGGCACTCATGTGACTTGCACATCCAGGAGCACCAAGTCCCTGTTGTGTTGGTGGCAATGTAACAATCATGCTTCCTTCCTCTGCCCTCTTCCCCCAACCTCGCACAACATAAATGTGATCAAGGTCTCCCTTATCTGATGAATCTTCCACGAGTTCGTCCTCCACTTCTTCCAGGGCTCCTGCACCTTCCTCACTAGTTTGGCTGCTACCATGCGCCCTGGTAAAACCATCTCCCCAACCCTCACATGCCTGCCGCCTTGGTGCTGCCGACCGTCTGGACCTTGCAGATGTTAGCCCTTCCGCATACAACTCCTCCTCCTCTACTTCCTCCACCTCCTCTTGTCGCACCTCCTGACTGCGAATTCTGTTTAACATGTGCTCCAGCATGTAAATCACCGGAATAGTCATGCTGATAATGGCATCGTCAGCACTAAACATCTTCGTCGCCATTTCAAAACTGTGCAGAAGGGTGCATAGGTCCCTGATCTGAGACCACTCCTCCAGCGTGATTTGCCCCACCACTGGATCTCGTTGGCCCAGGCTATACGTCAGAACGTATTGCACCAGGGCTTGTCGGTGCTGCCACAGTCGCTGCAACATGTGCAGAGTTGAATTCCACCGGGTAGGCACATCACATTTTAGCCGGTCAAGTGGCAGGCCCAACGACTTCTGTAGAGATGTAAGTCGCTGAGCTGCGGGATGTGAACGGCGGAAGTGAGCACACAGCGACCGTGCCCTCTGCAGAAGGCCATCTAGTCTGGGATAGTGGCCTAAAAATTGCTGGACAACCAGGTTCAACACGTGAGCCATACAAGGCACATGTGTGACATTGCCCCGGCGAAGGGCCGCACCGAGGTTTGCAGCATTGTCGCACATGGCCTTCCCTGGTTTCAGGTCCAGTGGAGACAACCATTCATGAAACTGGTTCTCCAGGGCTGACCACAACTCCTCAGCTGTGTGACTCACATTTCCCAGACATTTCAAAGTAAAAACCGCCTGATGACGTTGAGCCCTACTGCCAGCATAGTAAGGAGGTGTGCAGGATCCTTTCTGTGCAGTTAGAAAGCTTGTGGCATGACCAGACAGGCTTTGGGTACAGGTGGAGGACCGAGAGGAGGTTGAGGAGGCAGAAGCAGTGGAGGAACATTGAGATAAAGAGGATTGACGCACAACTCGTGGGGACGGCAAGACTTGGACAGCAGCCCCTTGTCCTGCTGTCACCATAGTTACCCAGTGCCCAGTCAGCGACATGTAACGCCCCTGTCCATGCCTACTCGTCCAAGTGTCTGTGGTGAAATGCACCCTGTCACACACAGAGTTTCTCAAAGAAGCGGTGATGTTGTGTGCGACATGCTGGTGGAGCGCAGGCACACCTTTCTTTGAGAAGTAGTGCCGACTGGGCATCTAGTACTGGGGCACTGCGACGGACATAAGGTCTCGAAAATCCTCTGTGTCCACCAGGTGGAAAGGCAACATTTCTATAGCCAAGAGCTTGCAGATGGTGAAATTCAACCTCTTAGCTTTCTCATGGCTAGGAGGAAATGGTCTTTAACTTGTCCACATCTGAGGGACTGAGGGCTGGCTGTTGTGCTTAGAAGGGGTTGAGTAGGGTGTCCCCGGCAAACTGATGTTCTGTGAGGAAGATGCAGGCAGAAAAGTTAGGTAGCCTTCATCCAAAGGTGTTGCTCTCGATGTCGGAGAGCGCTCAACACCAGCTGGTGTTTCCACCTCCAAATGAAATGATGACCTGCCAATCACACTGGCTGTTGCGGGTAAAGAGGTGGCAGGTCTGCGTCTCGAAACAGGTGTGACTGCTGCCCCCCAGTCACAGAGTATGAAGAGGCCGCGGATGCACAAGATGGGGCAGACAGTGGTTGGCCCGGCCAGCTAGGCCGCATTGTAGCACAGTGAGCTTCCCACTGCAACTTATGCTTCATATCCATGTGACGGTTCATGCATGAAGTGCTCAAACTATGGATTTTTTGGCCTCTACTTAGCTTTTGGTGACAAATGTTACAGATAACACAAGTTAGGTCATCCTTATCGATCTGAAAAAATGCCCAGGCTATGCAAGGCTTAGCACCCATGCGAAATGAAGAGCAACCACGACTTGTGGTCAGAGGCAGAGTTGTGTTTGAGGATGCAGTTGTTGACGTGCTTCCAGTACTACGTCTCTGTCCAGGAAGGCACAACCTGATCTTGTCGTCACTAGCATCCTCCTCCACCTCCTCTGCTGACCTCATCGACTGGCTGACTGTGGGTTGACAGTCAGTGGGTTCTGCAACCTCGTCATCATCACCCTGTGTGTTCTCACACCCGTCGTCCTCAGAGCCAACCTCTTCCTGCCCTGACAAAAAACTCATGTTGTCACTTCAATCAGGTATTTGAGTCTCATCATCGTCTTCCTCATTGTCTCCACCAACAGGAGTTACAGTTTGGGAATGAGGGTCTACATTATGGTCAGAACCTTCTGCGTCTGGTCCTGGATCCAACTCATAAAGATTCTGGGCATCAGTGCAGATCATTTCCTCGTCTGGATTCACAGAAGCTCTGGAGCCGACCTCTGATTCCCTGGCAATAGTATAAGTAAACAGCTCTGCAGACTCAACCATCTGTTCTACCCCATACTCAGACGGGCAGCTGGAGACTTGGGAGCTGTGAGGAAGCAACTGCGCTTGGGGTGACACCTCTGTGGACTGGAGTATTTGTGATGTTGAAGTTGAGGTGGAGGAGAGCCCACTTAAAGGAGCGCTTGATATCCTTTGAAGCACCTTTTTTTTTTTGCCTCATCTGGAATTTGTAGCGATTGGCATGGCCGTAAGAAAGGCATTGTATCACATTGTCCGCTAAATGAAGTAGACATCTTAGTTTGGCTGGAAGATGGTCTTTCTTCTGCAGATGTTACTGTTGCTTTAACACCTACCCCACGGACACAACCTTTTTTTCCCTTCCCAACACACCTATTCCCCTTTCCACCAGCAGCAGGCCTTTTTCCACTCATTTTGGTGGTTAACTATTTGTCAACTCTGGAGTTGTTTGCACAAAAAACGATGGATGGGAACCGAGCAGAGCTGAGTGGCCAAACTGTGGTATTAGCCCAAAAGGATTGGCTGGGTTAGATGCAGTAAAACAATTTTATTACATACACAGGTGGTGGAGCTTAGTATATATGGACTAATAGAATGAGTCCCACACACTGCTACAAGCCCAAAATTATTTTCCGAGCAAGATGCAGATAAAAATTATTTGTAATTTGCAAGGTGGTGGAGCTTAGTATAGATGGCCTAATAGAATGAATACCACACACTGCTAATATGCCCAAAATTATTTTACAGGCAAGATGCAGCTAAAATTTATTATTAATTTCAAAGCTGGTGGAGCTTGGTATAGATGGCCTAATACAATGAGTACCACACACTGCTACTATGCCCAAAATTATTTTCCAGGCAAGATGCAGCTAAAAATTATTAGTTGTTTGAAAACTGGAGGAGCTTAGTATAGATGGCCTAATACAATGAGTTCCACACACTGCTACTATGCCCAAAATTATTTTCCAGGCAAGATGCAGCTAAAAATTGTTAGTAATTTGCAAGCTGGTGGAGCTTAGTGTAGATGGCCTAATAGAATGAGTACCACACACTGCTAATATGCCCAAAATTATTTTCCAGGCATGATGCAGTGAAAAATCATTATTAATTTCAAAGCTGGTGGAGCTTGGTATAGATGGCCTAATACAATGAGTACCACACACTTCGACTATGCCCAAAATTATTTTCCAGGCAAGATTCAGCAAAAAATTATTATTAATTTCAAAACTGGTGGAGCTTAGTATAGATGGCCTAATAGAATGAGTACCACACACTGCTACTATGCCCAAAATTATTTTACAGGCAAGATGCAGCTAAAAATTATTAGTAATTTCAAGACTGGTGGAGCTTGGTATAGATGGCCTAATACAATGAGTACCACACACTGCTACTATGCCCAAAATTATTTTCCAGGCAAGATGCAGCTAAAAATTATTATTAATTTCTAAACTGGTGGAGCTTGGTATAGATGGCCTAATACAATGAGTACCACACACTGCTACTATGCCCCAAATTATTTTCCAGGCAAGATGTAGCTAAAAATTATTAGTAATTTGAAAGTTCGTGGAGCTTGGTATAGATGGCCTAATACAATGAGTACCGCACACTGCTACTATGCCCAAAATTATTTTCCAGGCAAGATGCAGCTAAAAATTATTATTAATTTCAAAGCTGGTGGAGCTTGGTATAGATGGCCTAATACAATGAGTACCGCAGACTACTACTATGTTCAAAATTATTTTCCGAGCTAGATGCAGTTAAAAATTATTTGTAATTTGCAAGCTGGAGGAGCATAGTATAGATGGACCAAGAATAAGTCCCACACACTGCTACAAGCCCAAAATTATTTTTCGAGCTAGATGCAGAAAAAAATTATTAGTAATTTTCAAGCTGGTGGAGCTTAGTATAGATGGCCTAATAGAATGATGCTATGCCCAAAAGGTTTTACTTGGCTAGGTGCAGTAAAAAAAATTGTATTCTATACACAGGTGGTGTAGCTTGCATCACAGATACGCTACTCCACTGACTAACACACACTGCAAGAGGCCAAAAATGATTTGCTTAGCTTGATTTAGCCAAATGCTGTGAAAAACACTTGCACAGCACTGGCAGAGACCTGCCTGGCAAAAAGTCCTAGGAAATGTTGTACAATAGTCCTCAAAGGACTACAATTACAATTAGTCCCTACTCCCAACCTATCTATTTCAGAGCACCGACCTGCCTGCTAAAAGTCATAGAAATGCTATAACCTAGTCCTCAAAAGGACTGCAATCACACTATTCCCTACTCCCAAGCTATCTGTATATTTCAGAGAAAATTGGCTTGAAATTAACACTGAAAGTATAGCGCACACAGCAACAGCGGTGCTGTCTGACACGCAGCTGCAGCAGTGAGAAAATGGTGGCGACGGGGAAAATGGCTGGGTCTTATAGGGCAAGGACATGTGACTTACACTGCCAATGACACATGCCCTTGCTTGTGTGAAAAAAAGCAGTTCGCTCCATGTGTGATCTGCTGATAGGCTGACAGATTGCACCTCCCCACTGTAAATGTGGGAAAGAGAAAAAAATATGGAGATCTTCATTTTTTCTGCAGAGATCCATCCCCTGCCCCTCCCCCCGCCCCACTGTACACTCAAACTGCGTATTAACATTGATAATCAGCATTACTGTGAAAAAATCCAGTTATGATTTTGGTGCACGAACAGTTATCGAACATAACCTCGATCAGCCGGATTTTTTTCAAATCGTTCGTGTTCGCCGAACGGCTCTAACACCGCTCAAAACAGCTCGAATTTGAGATTGGCGAACAGTTCGAGTCGAACAACGCTCATCTCTACTTAAAATACCGCAGCCTCCGGTTTCTAGTTGAGACATAAAGTACTCTTCTAGTTGAGGGACCGGTCCCCTTTGTGTGGCCTGACCCCTCCCCCTCCTGGTAGATTCGGGCGTACGGGTGGCCTCCAGCACTGCCCGTATCCCTGGGGTCCCTTCTTCATTCCTGGAGCCCTTCATGCTCCTCTCTCTTTCTCCTTCAGTCCTGGGCCTCTCCTCAGGCCCTCCGCCTGAGCAGAGCTCCTGCAGAGCTCCTGCTCCCAACTCCACTCACTGTAGACTGTTCTCTCTCACTGCTACAACTACTATTCCTAAACAAGATGGCTTCTCTATTTATACTTTCCTTTCATGTGCTCCCCTAAGCTACTTCCTCCACCCACACCCACTAAATAGCTCATCCCAACAGCTAGGGACCCGGGACTGTGCTCTCCCTTAGGAGCAATCTCGCCCTGCCCCTACGGTGGGTATGTGTTCAATGCAGGTGTTAGGGTCTGGAGCTGTGCTCCCTCCTTACCTGAGAGTGAGATACCACACCTCTGGGTGAGATGCAGTACCTCTGTGGCAACCAAACCCTCAGGGGCGCCACTTGGTCCTTCCCAGTAAGTTCACTGAGGAGGGCACGGATAATGTTGTGGGACCCGTGATTGTGGAATGCGGAGACGATACTG
This sequence comes from Phyllobates terribilis, assembly GCF_046119375.1. Classification (NCBI taxonomy): domain Eukaryota; kingdom Metazoa; phylum Chordata; class Amphibia; order Anura; family Dendrobatidae; genus Phyllobates; species Phyllobates terribilis. The sequence continues at coordinate 1,204,609,583 of NW_027362761.1, read as the reverse complement.
GGAGAAATAGTGGCGGCTGGGGACGGAGTATTGACACCCAGCCACCGCCAGCATGAGGCTGTGAAAAGTTTCCGCCTCCACGAGACTAAACGGCCCCATTTCAAGTGCAAGTAGCTGCCCAGAAATCTGGCAGTTTAGTATTGCATCCTGTGAGTGGGTGGCTGGCTGCATACTTGTGCTTGCATTCCAAGGAATGGGGTAGGGACAACTGAACACTGCACTGGGACAAGGACATGGACGGTGATTGTTGCAAGGCTGCAACGACAGGTGCATGGCGGGAGGCATCTTCGCATGTCGCAAGGATCACTTATGATGGGCACACTTTTAGGCAGTGACCTGGGAGTCAGAAATTCTTCCTGGAGTCTTCCCCATGCTGTTCTCATGTCTTTTCAGCACTGTATGCATGTGTCTGATGATGTGTCACACACCATATGGCCAGATAAGGTTGTAAAATGTTAAAATGACATTTCCTGGTGAATGTATTTGTCTTGGTTGAAAGCAATGCAAAAGTGCAAAAACGCATCAAAAACGCTACGTGTGAACATATCCAAAGGTGTGGAGGAGTATTTTTGTTTTTGGTTATATATTTTGCCTTATATACAAGTCATTACCCTGGAAAGGATGTTCCTATATAAAAATAAAGATTATTATTATTATTATTATTATTATTCCTTAACATATTTCCCAGGAAAATCCATTTTGGTTTCGTTTTTGTATGTTTTACTGTGAGTCCATAAAAGTGACGCAATACTGTGAGAACATTATTGACAGCAGTGATCTGAGTATTCCAATTTGCTCAACCCGAGCAACAATTACCCGAGCATTTTAGTGCTCGCTCATCACTAGTGGAGTCCTCAAAGTTTTGGAGGATGGAGCATATGTCTGACATCCATGTAAACTCCTGAGGTTTTATGTGTGAAGTCTGAACTGAATACCGACGGCCTTGTTGATGCTGGTAGTCAACAACTGCCCTCTTCTGCTCACAAATCCTTCCCAACATCTGCAATCTAGAGGTCCATTGCATGGGAACATCACACACTAGTCGGTGAGCCGGAAGCTATAAACACTGCTGAAACACGGCAAGGGCGGCGGAAGCTGTAGGTGATTTTTTAAAATAGGCACACAGGCGGTGTACTTTGACAAGCAGATGCGGCAGCTCCAGGTAGATTTTGAGAAACCGCTAAACTACGAGGTTAAGCACATGGGCCAGGCATGGTATGTGTGTGAGCAAGCCTCGCCTCAGAGCTGCCACCAGGTTCCAGCCATTGTCACACACGACCATGCCTGGCTGTAGGTTCAGCGGTGTTAGCCACAGATCTGCCTGCTCTTTTAGAGCTGTCCACAACTCTTCAGCGTTGTGTGGTTTGTCACCTAAGCATATTAGCTTCAGCACAGCCTGTTGCCACTTGGCCGAGGCTGTGCCGCAATGCTTCCAGCTTGCGACTGATGTGTTTTTTTTGGAGATAGATGCTGAAGAGGAGCAGTAGGAGGTGGTGCACGAGCTGTTGAATGTGAGGGCATCCCTGATTGACCAGGGCCCGCAATTCTCGGGATCAGGAGGACATGTTTCGTCCCAAGGTCCGACTGGGTCCTGGCTTCCTAACCCAGTGTGCCATCACCGAGGTGTACCGTCCCCGCCCACAAGTACGTGTCCGTGGTTAGGTGGACTTTCACAGTAACTGCGTTGTTGAGGGCACAGCTACTGTTGTGGGACACGTGCTCGTATACTGCAGGGACGGCACACCAGTAGAAATAGTGGCGGCTGGGGACTGAATACCAAGGGACGGCCGCCGCCATCAGGTTGTGTAAAACTTCCGTCTCCACAAGCCTAAAAGGCAACATTTCTAGTGCATCAGTCGTGAAATGTGTGAATTTAGTAGTATGGCCTGTGGGACATTGGCTGCGTGTTTGCGCTTGAGTTCCAATGACTGGGGTAGGGACAACTGAACGCTGCACTGGGACAAGGATGTTGATGTGTTTGCTGATGGTGCTAGTTGAGAGTGTGCAATGACAGGTGCAGGGCAGGAGGCATCTTCGCATGCGCCATGGACAGAGAATTGGCTTGCAAGCACAACAGCGGAAGAAACAGTGGTACCGCCCGCAGACACTGTTCCTGGATCCTGGGTTTTGGCCCACTTAGTCGGGTGCTTTACTGCCATGTGCCTGATTATGCTGGTGGTGGTCAGGCTGGTAGTTTTGCTACCCCTGCTGATACTAGCCTGGCAGGTGGTGCAAATGGCCTTTTTGGCATTATCGGCAGAGTCATTAAAAATCAACCAGATTCGGGAAGACCAAACAGTTGTACTGGCAACTTCCGTCGTGTTGATTTTATGGGGAACAGTCACCTGCCTTTTTCCTGCCTGTTGTGGTGCTTCGCCTCCCTCCCCCTGTGTGCTGCTTTCCTTGCTCTGTATGTCCCCCTTCCAGGTTGGGTCAGTTACTATATCACCCAAAACCTCATCTTCCACTTCCGCACCCTGGTCCTCCTCCTGACTTTCTGGCAAATGTGTCTCATCATCGTCCACCTCTTGTGACAGTTTCCCACTATTGCCTTCATGTGACCGTGGCTGCTCAAATATTTGGGAATCGCTACATGCGATCTCCTCTTGCCATGCTTCAAGTGGACCGGGTGAGAGGTCCGATCTATAAATGGAAAAGTGAACAGCTCTTCCGAGCGTCCAAGTGTGGGAACAGTTGTCTCCGGGCACTCGGCATGGTGGGAGGAAGGAGGATAAGGGTGAGGAATATGCAGTCCAGACTCACGGCTACTGAGACTTGACAGTGTGGAAGACAGGTTGGTGGTGGTGGTGGCTAAGTGACTGGAAGCATTATCTGCTATCCAACCAATAACCTTTCCACACTGCTCTGTGTTTAATAGTAGTGTTCTGCAAGACCTATTAATTGGGACAGGAAGGTCTAGCAAGAAGATGTGGGTTTTGTTGTTGCACAATTTCAGCTAGCCCACGGCCTCTGCCTCGTAAGACCTATTAATTGGGACAGGAAGGTCTAGCAAGAAGATGTGGGTTTTGTTGTTGCACAATTTCAGCTAGCCCACGGCCTCTGCCTCGTACTCTACATGCACCATCATCACCGTCACGTCCACTTCCCCGACCCTTGCCATGCGCCTTGCCCATTTTAAATAGAGGACGATTTTTCCAAGTTCACTACAAATGGCTGGATTTGAACCGCAGTGATATGTGATACGTGTGATGGAAAACCACAGTTTTAAATAGCTGGCCTGTAGGTAACTATTTTTGACAGCGACGTCGTGTCAATATCTTTCCTGACACACTGCAACAAAATTTCAAAGGAGGCCAGAAATGGCAGAATTTTAATTGCAATTAAATATGATCCATGTGATGGAAAACCACAGTTTTAAATAGCTGGCCTGTAGGTAACTATTTTTAACAGCAAACTGGTGTCAATAACTTCGCTAACACACTGCAACAAAATTTCAATGAATGCCAGAAATGGCAGAATTTTCAGCGCACTTATATGTGATCCGTGTGATGGACAAATGGATGGATTTTTAGTGCTGTAATATGGAAAGGATCTGGCTATATTCAATAGTGCCAACAAGCAAATGGAGCAGAAAATTGTGTTCTCTGGATTGCTTTTTAAGCAAATAATCAGGATTAAAATTCCCCAAAAAATTGTTCCTTGCCCCTGATATAAGGGGCTATTTCTAGAAATATCTGTAAAAGCACCAGCAGCAGACAGAACTGGAATGGACCCTCTTGCTATGTGCACTACAGTCTGCCACATACACTGCCTGCCAGCCTAACACTGATATCTATGTATCTGGATTAGTCCTCTGAAGGACTGTCACTTGAGATGAATATGTGTATAATATATGTTGGTATACCTACACTAACTAAGAAACATGCAAATCTCTCCCTAGCTCAACAGCACCTCTCCCTACACTGCCTGATTCCGGAGTAGACTGTGACAAGCATGGCGGCGCCAGGTCTGATATAGACTTGATGACGCTGTGCGGCCAGCCAATCACTGTAATGCCACAACCAACATGGCTGCGGCATTACAGTGGGTGGCAGGCAATCCCTGCATGTTCATTGGCTCTCTAAAGATCACCAAACATGCAGGGAGGGGACCCGAGCTCCCACCGAGTAACCCAAGAAATGCTCGGCGAGCGCCGAGCATCTCGATCAGTGAGATGCTCGGGCGAGTACCGAGCAGTGGCGAGCATGATCGCTCATCACTAGTTGTCAGTCCTAATTTCACTATTTCTACTGTAGTGAAATTGATGCCACTTTTGCTAGTGTCTGCCCCTAATTTTTGGAAATGTGGCAATTCCTGATTGGGTCTCCATCTATTGGGTTGGCTGTAGTGGAAGAGGTTTTGGTCTCCATGACAATAGTTATACTCTAGTGAAATTGATACCACTTTGATGATGTTAGTCCCTAATTTAGGGAAATGTGAACACTCCTGTTTAGGTCTCCATCTCCTGCGATGGCTGTAGTGGAAGAGTTGTTGTTCCTAATTACACTATTTCTACTGTAGTGAAATTGATGCCACTTTGCTGGTGTCTGTCACTATTTTTTGGAAATGTGTAGAATTCTGATTGGGTCTCCATCTATTGGGTTGGCTGTAGAGTTTTGATCTCCATTAAACTACTACTACTTCTACTCTGGTGAAATTGATGCCACTAAGGTGGTGTTAGGCCTTAATGAAGTGAAAAGTGAGTAGGGAATACAGTAGTAACCTCTCAGTCTTTGTGCTGCCCTAATCTAATAAGGCCTTCACAATCTGTTTTCACAAAATGGCATGCAATAATATTCAGAGAATTCAGAGTGCAAGAAAAGTTCTTCCATCTGGCATTTGGGACATTTTCACACATTGTTTAATAGGACGAACTTTTGAAAATTCAATAATTTTTTTTCAACCAAGAAAAAACTGACACTGTGACCAAACTCTGATGAAACACCAATAAAATTCACTGGTGAAAGCTGAACATTTTTTTTTGCTTGCAAGAAAAATCAGGGACCTTTTAATGAGCCCTAAGAGTCTAAAGCTACCATATTTTTATCAACAAGTTAAAAGCAATTGCTTAACTGCTTGGGTCGTCTGTGAAAACTTAACAGAACAGAAGCCACAAGCCATTCCACTTGCCAGGCTTTAACAACACTTTGATATTTATCAGTGATGAGCGAACGCGCTCACCACTGCTCGGCACTTGACCCGAGCATCACTGTGCTCGGAGAGTATTTCCGGGTTCCTGTGGTGGGAACTCGGGTCCCCTCCCTGCCTGTTTTGCACTCTTTAGAGAGCCAATAAACATGCAGTGATTGCCTGCCACACACTGTAATTCCGTAGCCATGTTGGTTGTGGGCATTACAGTGATTGGCTGGCCGCAGAGTCATCAGGTGTATATAAGACTGGGCACTGTCATGCTCGTCACAGTCTACCCCGGAATCAGGCAGAGTATGGAGAGTACCCCTCATTCCTATCCGGATATGCATGGCATCACTCATCCCCAATCCTGGTATGCATGGCACCCCTCACCCCCAATACTGGTATGCATGGCAGCCCTCACCCCCAATCCTGGTATGCATGGCACCCCTCACCCAAAAACCTGGTATGCAGGGCACCCCTCACCCTAAATCATGGTATGCATGGCACCCCTCATCCCCAATCCTGGTATGCATGGCCCCCTGAGCCTTATCCTGGTATGCATGGGCCCCTCATCCCCATCCTGGTACGCATGGGCCCCTCACCCCCATCCTGGTATGCATGGTACCCCATTACTCATCCCTATCCAGATATGTATAGTACCCCTCATCCTGGTATGCATGGTACCCCTCATCCCTATCCTGGTATACATGGTACCCCTCATCCCTATCCTGTTATACATGGCCCCTCATCCGAATTCTGGTATGCATGGCCCCCACATCCCTATCCTAGTATGCATGGTACCCCTCATTCCTATCCTGGTATGCATGGCACCCCTCATCCACAATTCTGGTATGCATGGCACCCCTCATCCCCAATCTTGATATGCATAGCACCCCTCATCCCCAATCCTGGTATGCATGGCACCCCTCAACCCCAACCCTGGTATACATTGCAACCCTCATCCCAGTCCTGGTTTGCATGACACCTCATGTGGTAAACATGGCACCCCTCATCCCAATTCTGGTATGTATGGCACCCCTCATCCTCGTATCCTGGTATGTATGGTACCCAATCCCTCATCCTGGTATGCATGGCACCACTCATCCCACAATCCTGGTATGCATGGCACTCTATCCCTCATCCTTGTATGTATGGTACCCCTCATCCCTTTACTGGTAAGCATGGTATCCCTCATATTAGTATGCATGACTCCCCATCCCTCATCCTGGTATGCATGGTACCTCTCATCCCTATTCTGGAATGTATGGCACCTCTCATCCCACAATCCTGGTAAGTATGGCCTCCTCATACCACAATCTTGGTATGCATGGCACCCCATCCCTCATCCTTGTATGCATGGTACCCCGCATTCCTATTCTGGTATGTATGGTACCCCTCATCCTGGTATACATGGCGCCCCTTATAAAAAATTCTGGTATGTATGACTCCCTCATCCTCAATCCTGGTATGTAAGGTACCCCTCATCCCTATCCTGATATGCATGGCAATCCTCATCCCCCAATGCTGGTATGCATGGCACCCCATCTCTTATCCTGGTATGCATGGTACCCCTGATCCCTATTCTGGCATGCATGGTACCCCTCATCCTGGTATACATGGCACCCTCATCCCAATTTTCGTATGTATGGCTCCCTCATCCCCAATTCTGGTATGTAAGGTACCCCTCATCCCTATCCTGGTATGCATGGCAATCCTCATCCCCAATGCTGGTATGCATAGCACCCCTCACCCCCAATCCTGGTATGCATGGCACCCTTCATCCCCAACCCTGGTACACATTGCAACCCTCATCCCAGTCCTGGTTTGCATGACGCCCAATCTCTCATCCTGGTATGCATGGCCTCCTCATCCGAAATGTGGTAAACATGGCACCCCTCATCCCAATTCTGGTATGTATGGCACCCCTCATCCCCCAATCCTGGTATGTATGGTACCCAATCCCTCATCCTGTTATGCATGGCACCAATCATCCCCCAATCCTGGTATGCATGGCACTCCATCCCTCATCCTTGTATGTATGGTACCCCTCATCCCTTAACTGGTATGTATGGTATCCCTCATATTAGTATGCATGACTCCCTATCCCTCATCCTGGTATGCATGGTACCCCTCATTCCTATTCCGGAATGTATGGCACCCCTCATCCCGCAATCCTGGTATGTATGGCCTCCTCATCCCACAATCTTGGTATGCATGGCACCCCATCCCTCATCCTGGTATGCATGGTACCCCGCATCCCTATTCTGGTATGTATGGTACCCCTCATCCTGGTATACATGGCACCCCTCATCCCAATTCTGGTATGCATGGCTCCCTCATTCCCAATCCTGGTATGTAACTACCCCTCATCCCTATCCTGGTATGCATGGCAATCCTCATGTCCCAATGCTGGTATGCATGGCACCCCATCCCTTATCCGGATATGCATGGTACCCCTGATCCCTATTCTGGCATGCATGGTACCCCTCATCCTGGTATGCATTGTACCCCTCAACACTATTCTGTATGCATGGCTGCCCTCATCCCCATTGCTGGTCTGCATGGCATCCCTCACCCCACAATCCTTTTATGCATGATACCCCTCTTCCCCCAATCCTGGTATGCTTTGTACCCCTCATCCCCCAATCCTGGTATGTATGGTATCCCTCATCCCACAATCCATTTATGCATGGTCCCCTCACCCCAAAATCCTGTTATGCATGATACCCCTCATCCCCCAATCTTGGTATGCTTGGTACCCCTCACCTACCAATCCTGGTATGCATGGCACCCCATCCCTCCTCCTGGTATGCAAGGCACCCAATCCCTCATCCTGGTATGTATGGTACCTCTCATCCCTATTCTGGTATGTATGGAACCCCTCATCCCCCAATCCTGGTATATATGGCCCCCTCACCCCCCAGTCTTGGTATGCATGGCACCCCATCCCTCATCATGGTATGCATGGTTCCCCGCATCCCTATTCTGGAATGTATGGTACCTTTCATCCTGCTATACATGGCACCCCTCATCCCAATTTTGGTATGCATGGCTCCCTCATCCCCAATCCTGGTATGTATGGTACCCCGCATTCCTATCCTGGTATGCATGACACTCCTCATCCCCCAATCCTGGTATGCATAGCACCCCATCCCGTTTCCTGGTATTCATGGTACCCCGCATTCCCATCCTTGTATGCATGATACACCTTAACCCAATATTTGTATGCATGGCACCCCTCATCCCCAATTCTCATATACATGACACCCCTCATCCCCAATCCTGGTATGCAAGGCATCCCTCATCCCCAATCCTGGTATGCATGGCTCCCTCATCCCCAATCCTGGTATGCATGACATCCCTCATCACCAATCCTGGTATGCATGGCACCTCTCATCCCCAATCCTGGTATGCATGGCTCCCTCATCCCCAATTCTGGTGTGCATGGCACCCCTCATCCCCAATCCTGGTATGCATGGCACCCCTCATCCCCAATCCTGGCATGCATGGCACCCCTCATCCCCAATCCTGGTTTTCATGGCACCCCTCATCCCCAATCATGGTATGCATGGCACCCCTCATCCCCAATCCTGGTATGCATGGCTCCCTCATCCCCAATCCTTGTGTGCATGGCACCCCTCATTCCCAATCCTGGTATGCATGGCAACACTCATCCCCAATCCTGGCATGCATGGCACCCCTCATCCCCAATCCTGGTTTTCATGGCACCCCTCATCCCCAATCATGGTATGCATGGCACCCCTCATCCCCAATCCTGGTATGCATGGCTCCCTCATCCCCAATCCTGGTGTGCATGGCACCCCTCATTCCCAGTCCTGGTATGCATGACAACCCTCATCCCCATTCCTGGTATGCATGGCACCCCTCATCCCCAATCCTGGTATGCATGGCACCACTCATCCCCCAATCCTGGTATGCATGGCACTCCATCCCTCATACTTGTATGTATGGTACCCCTCATCCCTTTACTTGTATGTATGGTATCCCTCATATTAGTATGCATGACTCCCCATCCCTCATCCTGTTACGCATGGTACCCCTCATTCCTATTCCGGAATGTATGGCACCCCTCATCCCACAATCCTGGTATGTATGGCCTCCTCATCCCACAATCTTGGTATGCATGGCACCCCATCCCTCATCCTTGTATGCATGGTACCCCGCATCCCTATTCTGGTATGTATGGTACCCCTCATCCTGGTATACATGGTACCCCTCAACCCAATTCTGGTATGCATGGCTCCCTCATCCCCAATCCTGGTATGTAAGTACCCCTCATCCCCATCCTTGTATGCATGGCAATCCTCATCTCCCAATGCTGGTATGCATGGCACCCCATCCCTTATCCTGGTATGCATGGTACCCCTGATCCCTATTCTGGCATGCATGGTACTCCTCATCCTGGTATGCATTGTACCCCTCAACACTATTCTGGTATGCATGGCAGCCCTCATCCCCATTGCTGGTCTGCATGGCATCCCTCACCCCACAATCCTTTTATGCATGATACCCCTCATCCCCCAATCCTGGTATGCTTTGTACCCCTCATCCCCCAATCCTGGTATGTATGGTATCCCTCATCCCACAATCCATTTATGCATGGTCCCCTCACCCCACAATCCTGTTATGCATGATACCCCTCATCCCCCAATCTTGGTATGCTTGGTACCCCTCACCTACCAATCCTGGTATGCATGGCACCCCATCCCTCATCCTGGTATGCAAGGCACCCAATCCCTCATCCTGGTATGTTTGGTACCTGTCATCCCTATTCTGGTATGTTTGGAACCCCTCATCCCCCAATCCTGGTATATATGGCCCCCTCACCTCCCAGTCTTGGTATGCATGGCACCCCATCCCTCATCATGGTATGCATGGTTCCCCGCTAGTGTTGAGCCACCCCCGTAGTGTTCGAGTTCGGTTCGGTTCGTCGAACACCCGTGTGTTCGCCGAACTGTTCGTCGAACTGTTCGTCGAACACCTTCGAACACCGTTAAAACCAATGGCAGGCAAACAAAAACACATAGAAACACATAGAAAACACCTTCAAAGGTGTCCAAAAGCTGACAAACTGCTCAGAAGACACAACTAACACATGGAAAAGTGACAAGTACATATAGTCATGCGAAAAGAAAAGAGGTGGAGGAGTAAAAGGAGGGGGAGACACAGATATAGGCATGTCATGCCCTTCTAAAATCCAAAAAGTGAGAAGCCGAGACGGCCAGTCCGCTCCTGCCCGTGCCACCTCCGTGTCGCCGGGTTTGTGCCAGAGCCGCGGTGAACCCTGACGGCCAGCCCCCCTCTCCCAATACTGGTGCCTGTCCGCTGGTGGGTCGAGAGAGCCCCCCTGTGGTGGAGGCAGCTCTAAGCTTTTTAATTTAAATTGTCCCTCTAATTTGAATGAATACACTTTAAATCCATTTACAAGGATCTATTGGAGGGCAAGTCTCATGCCAGCAGCCGCGTAATTCCAGCTCCAGTAGCGTCCACTAAAGCTGCTGCAGTTAAAAAGCTTTTATAAGCATCGAGCTCGGCTGTCCACCGCAAGGCATCCTAGTGCCAGTCCCAGCCCCTATGCCTTGGGGTGCCTCCTGATGCTCTTCACTAAGTATCCCGTGGTCCCGAAGCATTTCCTTTGAAAAAATTAAGTGTCCAAACTACAGGTGGTGTAGCTTGCTTAACAGCCGGGATAATCCGCTGACTAGCAGACACTGCTACTAGGCACAAAGTATTTCCTGGGCTAGATGCAGTTAAAAATTTGTAAGTAGATACTCTGGTTGGATGCTGAGAAAGCATTCCATAGAGTCTCCTGGCACGCCATATATGATTCTCTTAAAAAGCTTGGGGTAGGGGTCTAGGGGACCCTTTTATAGCCAAAATCACGGCCCTGTATCACAATACGTCACCTAGGCTGAAGATAAATGGAACTGTAGCACCGAGGGCTCGGTTGCTACAGACGTATTGCACCTCACCCAGAGGTGTGATATCTCACTCTCAGATAAGGATGGAGTGTGGATCAGGACCCGACACCTGCATGCATTACACCACATTGCCGTGGGGCAGGGCGACCAATATGCCCCTGAGATGGGCACGACAGTCCCTGTCCCTGGCTGGAGTGGGGGGAGGGAACACTGAGGAAGGGGAACCCTGCAGTGCAGGAGCAGGGAGGAAGCAGTTCCTGGGTGCATTGAGAAGGGAGTATAAAAGGTGGGCACCATCTTAGTTCAGTGCAGAGAAGTCTGAGCAGAAGTGGTAGGGAGCAGGGGCTCTGCATGAGCTCTGCTCCGGAGGCGGGCCTAGTAACAGAGGCCCAGGCCTGCAAGAGGGAGAAGGAAGGAAGAGGAGCGGAGAAGGCTCCAGGAACGAGGAATGAAGGGATCCCAGGGGTGCGGACGGGTGAGTCGCCACCGCACGCCCGAATCCACCTGCGTGGAGGGGTCAGGCCAAAGGGGGAGACCGGTCCCCGAACTAGTGGAAACCGGAGGCTCTGACATTTTATGTGGCGCAGCCCCTTGCTCCACCTGCTAGGAAGGCACCACATAGGGTCAGGGAAACTGGCGCCAAGTTTACCAAGAGGAGGCCCGAGGCAGCCGGACAGAAGTGTTGGTAAGAAAGGCCAGACAAAGGACACACAAAGGGGGTCCTGTGAAGCGCTCCAAAGTTATCTGGGAGTTGTCTGAGCCCCTCACCTGGTGAGCACAGTACGACGTGGGCAGCCGTTACCTGCAGACGTGGTCTGGATAATAAGAACTGTGAGTAAAGGCCCTGAACTGCATCACTGACTCCGTGTCGTTACTGCTGCTGCCCTGCACCATCACCCCCATCCTCCGCATACACTGCCCTGAGGCTATACTCCTCCCGTGGGGAGTTATGCTACGCTCTGCTGCACCCACAACACCAGCCTTAGCGGTCTGCCCTGTAGCGGCGGTTCACTCTGACCGCAATCCACGGGTGGCGTAGTCGGACATTTAAACATCAAAACCACATAAATAGTTCCGCCACTGGTTTGACCGCCCTGAGCCACGGAACCGGATCGCCGCCACGAAGACTACAACCACCAGCATCCACCAAAAAGGGTCCGGCTCCGGGTGTCCCAAGGCCCAGGGGGTGCGTCAGAACATTTTCATCACCTTTCACAATCACCAATGGGACAAGGCAGGGATGTCCTCTGTCCCCTCTCTTATACATCCTAGTGACGGAGCACCTGCTCTCATCAATTCGCCATAACCCCAATATTAGGTGGATTGAGGTGGGAGGCACCGAGTACAAGTGCTCTCTATTTGCTGATGATGTCCTAGTATATATCACTCAATCACATATATCCATCCCTGCTGTTATGGCTGAAATAGATCACTTTGTTACATGGTAAAATTTTAAAATCAATGCAGCGATGTCTGAGGCCCTCGATGTCTCCCTCCCTAAATCCATATAGGATTCCATCCAGTCCAACTTTCCCTTTGCCTGGCCCTCACAGGGTATCAAATACTTAGGAATTCCTATTCATAGAGACCTCTCCCATCTATGTTATCTTAATTTTGGGCCCTTTATTGAACAATTCCATACAGACCACGGTTGGCAAGTTGGAACTGTGAGATTCACTACGTGCACCACTGGTATTTTGTGGAAAAGCACATGTAAGATTCTGCAACAGTCTCTGCTGATACTCCTGCATGCGTGCATCCCTTTCTATGGCAGGAATAATTTCTGCAAATTTACTTTTGTACCGGGGATCTAACAGTGTGGCAACCCAGTAGTCAGGATTATTTCTAATTCTCACAATTCGAGGGTCATGTTGCAGGTAGTGCAGCAAGAAGGCACTCATGTGTGTTGCGCATCCAGGAGCACCAAGTCCCTGTTGTGTTGGTGGCGAGGTAACAATCATGCTTCCTTCCTCTGTCCTCTCCCCCCAACCTCGCACAACAGAAATGTGATCAAGGTCTCCCTCATCTGATGAGTCTTCCATCAGTTCGTCCTCCACTTCTTCCTGGGCTCCTGCACCTTCCTCACTAGTTTGGCTGCTACCATGCGCCCTGGTAAAATCATCTCCCCCACCCTCACATGCCTGCCGCCCTGGTGCTGCCGACCGTCTGGACCTTGCAGATGTTAGCCCTTCCGCATACAACTCCTCCTCCTCTACTTCCTCCACCTCCTCTTGTGCCACCACCTGACTCCGAATTCTGTTTAACATGTGCTCCAGCATGTAAATCACCGGAATAGTCATGCTGATAATGGCATCGTCAGCACTAAACATCTTCGTCGCCATTTCAAAACTGTGCAGAAGGGTGCATAGGTCCCTGATCTGAGACCACTCCTCCAGCGTGATTTGCCCCACCTCTGAATCTCGTTGGCCCAGGCTATACGTCAGAACGTATTGCACCAGGGCTTGTCAGTGCTGCCACAGTCGCTGCAACATGTGCAGAGTTGAATTCCACCGGGTAGGCACATCGCATTTTAGCCGGTGAAGTGGCAGGCCCAACGACTTCTGTAGAGATGTAAGTCGCTGAGCTGCGGGATGCGAACGGCGGAAGTGAGCACACAGCGACCGTGCCCTCTGCAGAAGGCCATCTAGTCTGGGATAGTGGGCTAAAAATTGCTGGACAACCAGGTTCAACACGTGAGCCATACAAGGCACGTGTGTGACATTGCCCCGGCGAAGGGCCGCACCCAGGTTTGCAGCATTGTCGCACACGGCCTTCCCTGGTTTCAGGTCCAGTGGAGACAACCATTCATGAAATTGGTTCTCCAGAGCTGACCACAACTCCTCAGCTGTGTGACTCACATTTCCCAGACATTTCAATGTAAAAACCGCCTGATGACGTTGAGCCCTACTGCCAGCATAGTAAGGAGGTGTGCAGGATCCCTTCTGCGCAGTTAGAAAGCTTGTGGCATGACCAGACAGGCTTTGGGTGCAGGTGGAAGACCGAGAGGAGGTTGAGGAGGCAGAAGCAGTGGAGGAAAAATGACATAAAGAGGATTGACGCACAACTCGTGGGGACGGCAAGACTTGGACAGCAGCCCCTTGTCCTGCTGTCACCATAGTTACCCAGTGCCCTGTCAGCGACATGTAACGCCCCTGTCCATGCCTACTCGTCCAAGTGTCTGTGGTGAAATGCACCCTGTCACACACAGAGTTTCTCAAAGAAGCGGTGATGTTGTGTGCGACATGCTGGTGGAGCGCAGGCACACCTTTCTTTGAGAAGTAGTGCCGACTGGGCATCTGGTACTGGGGCACTGCGACGGACATAAGGTCTCGAAAATCCTCTGTGTCCACCAGGCGGAAAGGCAGCATTTCTGTAGCCAAGAGCTTGCAGATGGTGAAATTCAACCTCTTAGCTTTCTCATGGCTAGGAGGAAATGGTCTTTTACTTGTCCACATCTGAGGGACCGAGGGCTGGCTATTGTGCTTAGACGGGGTTGATAAGGGTGTCCCCGGCAAACTGCCGGTCTGTGAGGAAGATGCAGGCGGACATGTTAGGTTGCCTTGATCCAAAGGTGGTGCTATCGATGTCGGACAGCGCTCAAGACCAGCTGGTGTTACCACCTCCAAAGAAAATGATGACCTGCCAATCACGCTGGCTGTTGCGGGTAAAGAGGTGGCAGGTCTGCGCCCCAAAACAGGTGTGACTGCTGTCCCCCCAGTCACAGAGGATGAAGAGGCCGCGGATGCACAAGATATGGCAGACGGTGGTTGACCCGGCCGGCTAGACCGCATTGTAGCACACTGAGCTTCCCACTGCAACTTATGCTTCATGTCCATGTGCCGGTTCATGCATGAAGTACTCAAACTATGTATTTTTTGGCCTCTACTTAGCTTTTGCTGACAAATGTTACAGATAACACGAGTTGGGTCATCTTTATCGATCTGAAAAAATGCCCAGGCTATGCAAGGCTTAGCACCCATGCGACCTGAAGAGCCACCACGACTTGTGGTGAGAGGCAGAGTTGTGTTTGAGGATGCAGTTGTTGACGTGCTTCCAGTACTACGTCTCTGTCCAGGAAGGCGCAACCTGACCTCGTCGTCACTAGCATCTTCCTCCACCTCCTCTGCTGACCTCATCACTTGGCTGACTGTGGGTTGACAGTAAGTGGGATCTCCGACCTCATCATCATCACCCTGTGCGTTATCACACCCGTCGTCCTCAGAGCCAACCTGTTCCTGCCCTGACAAAAAACTAAAGTTGTCGCTCCAATCAGGTATTTGAGTCTTATCATCGTCTTCCTCATTGTCTCCACCAACAGGAGTTACAGTTTGGGAATGAGGGTCTACATTATGGTCAGAACCTTCTGCGTCTGGTCCTGGATCCGACTCATAAAGATTCTGGGCATCAGTGCAGATCATTTCATCGTCTGGATTCACAGAAGCGCTGGAGTCGACCTCTGATTCCCAGGCTATAGTATGAGTAAACAGCTCTGCAGAGTCAACCATCTGTTCTACCTCATACTCAGACGGGCAGCTGGAGATTTGGGAGCTGTGAGGAAGCAAGTGCGATTTGGGTGACACCTTTGAGGACTGGAGTATTTGTGATGTTGAAGTTGATGTGGAGGAGAGCCCACTTAAAGGAGCACTTGATATCCGTTGAAGCACCTGCTGTTTTTGTGCCTCATCTGGAATTTGTAGCGATTGGCGTGGCCGTAAGAAAGGTATCTTATCACATTGTCCGCTAAAAGAAGTAGACATTTTAGTTTGGCTGGAAGATGGTCTTTCTTCTGCACCTACCCCACGGACACAACCTTTTTTCCCCTTCCCAACACGCCTATTCCCCTTTCCACCAGCAGCAGGCCTTTTTCCACTCATTTTGGTGTTTAACTAATTCACAACTCTGGAGTTGTTTGCACAAAAAAACAATGGATGGTAACCGAGCAGAGCTGAGTGGCCAAACTGTGGTATTAGGCCAAAACTATTGGCTGGGTTAGATGCAGAAAAAAATTATTTTTAATTTGCAACCTGATGGAGGTCAGTATAGATGGACTAATAGACCAAGTCCCACACACCGCTAGAAGCCCAAATATTTTTTCAGAGCTAGATGCAGAAATTTTTTTTATTCAATTTGCAACCTGATGGAGGTCAGTATAGATGGACTAATAGACCAAGTCCCACACACTGCTAGAAGCCCAAATATTTTTTCAGAGCTAGATGCAGAAAAAAATTATTTTTAATTTGCAACCTGATGGAGGTCAGTATAGATGGACTAATAGACCAAGTCCCACACACTGCTAGAAGCCCAAATATTTTTTCAGAGCTAGATGCAGAAAAAAATTATTTTTAATTTGCAACCTGATGGAGGTCAGTATAGATGGACTAATAGAACAAGTCCCACACGCTGCTAGAAGCCCAAATATTTTTTCAGAGCTAAATGAAGAAAAAAATTATTTTTAATTTGCAACCTGATGGAGGTCAGTATAGATGGACTAATAGACCAAGTCCCACACACTGCTAGAAGCCCAAATATTTTTTCAGAGCTAGATGCAGAAAAAAATTATATTCAGTTTGCAACCTGATGGAGGTCAGTATAGATGGACTAATAGAATGATGCTATGCCCAAAAGATTTTACTTCACTAGGTGCAGTAAAAAAATTGGTATTCTATACACAGGTGGTATATCTTGCAATACAGATAGGCTACTCCACTGACTAACACACTCTGCAATAGGCCAAAAAGGATTAGCTTTGCTAGATTCAGCCAAATGCTGTGAAAAAAACTTGCACAGCACTGGCACAGACCTGCCTGGCAAAAACTGATAGGAACTCATGTAACCTAGTCCTGAAAAGGACTCCAATTACAATTAGTCTTTACTCCCACAATCTATCTATTTAAGAACACAGACCTGCCTGATAAAAGTCGTAGGAAATGCTGTAACCTAGTCCTTAAAAGGACTGCAATCACAACTATTCCCTACTCCCAAGCTATCTGTATATTTGTGCGAAAATTGGCTTGAAATTAACAAGGTATAGCGCACACAGCAACAGCGGTGCCGTCTAACACGCAGCTGCAGCAGTGAGAAAATGGTGGCGACGGGGAAAATGGCTTGGTCTTATAGGGCAAGGACATGTGACATACACTGCCAATCACACATGCCCTTGCTTGTGTGAAAAAAAGCACTTCGCTCCGTGTGTGCGCTGCTGATAGGCTGACAGATTGCACCTCCCCACTGCAAATGCGGGAAAGAGAAAAAAAAATGGAGATCTTCATTGTTCCTGCAGAGATCCATCCTCTGCCCCTCCCCCCGCCCCGCTGTACACTCAAACTGCGTATTAACATTAATTTTCATCATTACTGAGAAAAAATCCAGTTATGATTTTGGTGCACGAACAGTTATCGAACATAACCTCGAACAGCCGAATTTTTCTCAAATTGTTCGTGTTCGCCGACCGGCTCGAACACCGCCCAAAACAGCTCGAATTTGAGATTGGCGAACAGTTCGAGTAGAACAACGCTCATCTCTATTCCCCGCATCCCTATTCTGGAATGTATGGTACCTTTCATCCTGCTATACATGGCACCCCTCATCCCAATTTTGGTATGCATGGCTCCCTCATCCCCAATCCTGGTATGTATGGTACCCCTCATTCCTATCCTGGTATGCATGGCACTCCTCATCCCCCAATCCTGGTATGCATAGCACCCCATCCCTTATCCTGGTATTCATGGTACCCCGCATTCCTATCCTTGTATGCATGATACACTTCAATCCAATTTTTGTATGCATGGCACCCCTCATCCCCAATCCTCACATACATGACACCCCTCATCCCCAATCCTGGTATGCAAGGCATCCCTCATCCCCAATCCTGGTATGCATGGCTCCCTCATCGCCAATCCTGGTATGCATGACATCCCTCATCGCCAATCCTGGTATGCATGGCACCTCTCATCCCCAATCCTGGTATGCATGGCTCCCTCATCCCCAATTCTGGTGTGCATGGCACCCCTCATCCCCAGTCCTGGCATACATGGCACCCCTCATCCCCAATCCTGGCATGCATGGTACCCCTCATCCCCAATCCTGGTTTGCATGGCACCCCTCATCCCCAATCATGGTATGCATGGCACCCCTCATCCCCAATCCTGGCATGCATGGCTCCCTCATCCCCAATCCTGGTGTGCATGGCACCCCTCATTCCCAATCCTGGTATGCATGGCAACCCTCATCCCCAATCCTGGTATGCATGGCACCCCTCATCCCCAATCCTGGTATGCATGGCACTCCTCATCCCCAATCCTGGTATGCATGGCACCCTCATTGCCCAGCTCTATATGTTTTTAAATTGTTAGTGGGGTTTTTCCTAAATTTTTTCAGCCTTTGGACTCACTGCATACCCTATAACTGTATAGCAGACCCTCTCATTTCTAATAGTAAACATGTCGTTACTGTGGCCCAGCTCTATGTGTCTTTAAATTGTTAGCGTCGTTTTTGCTAAACTTTAGCAGCCGTTGGACTCACTATATGCCCTATAACTGTATAGCAGACCCTCTCCTTTCTAATGGGAAAACATCGTTGCTGTGGCCCTGCTCTATGTGTCTTTAAGGTGTTACTGGTGTTTTTCCTAAATTTTGGCAGCAATTGGACTCACTTCTTACCCTATAACTCTGTAGCAGACCCGCTCCTTTCTAATGGGAACATGTTGTTACTTTGGCCCAGCTCTATGTGTCTTTAAATTGTTAGTGAGGATTTTCCTAAATTTTGGCAGCCATTTGACTCACTGTATACCCTATAACTGTAGTGCAGACCCGCTCTTTTCTAATGTTAACATGTCGTTACTTTGTCCCTGCTTTATGTGTCTTGAAATTGTTAATTGGGTTGTTTAACAAATTTTGGCAGCCGTTGGACTCAGTTCATACGCTATATCTGTATAGAAGACCGGATCCTTTCTAATGGGAACATGTCCTTACTGTGGACCTGCTCTATATGTCTTTAAATTGTTAGTGGGGTTTTTCATAAATTTTGTCAGCCTTTGAACTCACTGTATGCCCTATAACTGTATAGCAGACCCTCTCCTTTCTAATGGGAACATATCATTGCTGTGGCCCTGCTCTATGTGTCTTTAAAGTGTTAGTGGTGTTTTTCCTAAATTTTGGCAGCCGTTGGACTCATTATATACCCTATAATTGTATAGGAGACCCGCTCCTTTCTAATGTAAACATGTCGTTACTGTGGGCCTGCTCTATGTGTCTTTAAATTGTTAGTGGGGTTTTTCCTAAATTTTGGCAAAAGTTCAACTCGCTTCATACCCTATAACTGTATAGCAGACCCGCTCCTTTCTTATGGGAACATTTTGTTACTGTGTCCCTGCTCTATGGATCTTAAAATTGTTAATAGGGTTTTTCCTAAATTTTGGCAGCCGTTGGACCCACTTTGTATTCTATAACAGTATAGCAGACCCACTCCTTTCTATTGGGAACATGTCCTTACTGTGGCCCTGCTCTATGTGTCTTTACATTGTTAGTGGGGTTTTTCTTAAATTTAGGCAGCCATTGGACTCACTTCATACCCTATAACTCTATAGCAGACCCGCTCCTTCCTAAAGTTAACATGTCGTTACTGTGGCCATGCTCTATGTGTCTTTAAATTGATATTGAAGTTTTTTCAAAATTTTGGCAACCGTTGGACTCACTTCATACCCTTTAACTGTATAGCAGACCCGCTCCTTTCTAATGGAAACATGTCATTTCCGTGGCCCTCTTCTATGTGTCTTTAACTTGTCACTGGGTTTTTTGCTAAATTTTGGCAGCCGGTGGACTCACTTCATACCCTATAACTGTTTAGCAGACCTGCACCTTTCTAACAGAAGCATGTCATTTCTGTGGTTCTGCTATGTGTCTTTAAATTGTTTGTGGGCTTTTTCCTAAATTTTGGCTGACGTTGGACTCAATTCATACCCTATAACAGTATAGCAGACAAGCTCCTTTCTAATGGGAATATGCCGTGATTGTGGCCCTGCTCTATGTGTTCTTAAATTGTTAGTGGGGTTTTTCCCAAATTTTGGCAGCCGTTGGACTCAATGCATACGCTAAAACTGTATTGTAGACCCGCTCCTTTCAAAATGGAAGCATGTCGTTACTATGGCCCTGCTCTATGTGCCTTTAAATTGTAAGTTGGGTTTTTCCTAAATTTTGGCAGCCGTTAGACTCACTTCATACCTTATAACTGTTTAGCAGACCTGCACCTTTCTAACAGAAGTATGTCATTTCTGTGGTTCTGCTATATGTGTCTTTAAATTGTTTGTGGGCTTTTTCCTAAATTTTGGCTGACGTTGGACTCAATTCATACCCTATAACTGTATAGCAGACCCTATCCTTTCTAATAGGAACATCTAGTTACTGTGGCCCACCTCTATGTGTCTTTAAATTGTTAGTGGGTTTTTTGCTAAATTTTGGCTGCCTTTGGATTCACTTCATACCCTATAACTGTATAGCAGACCCGCTCCTTTCTAATGTTAACATGTCATTATTACCGTGGCCATGCTTTATGTGTCTTTAAATTGTTAGTGAAGTTTTTTCAAAATTTTGGCAACCGTTGGTCTCTCTTCATACCCTTTAACTGTATAGCAGACCCTCTCCTTTCTAATGGAAACATGTCGTTACTATGACCCTGCTCTATGTGTCTTTAAATTGTTAGTGAGGATTTTCCTAAATTTTGGCAGCTGTTGGGCTCACTGCATTCCCTTTAACTGTATAGCAGACCTGCTCCTTTCTAATGGAAACATGTCGTTTCCGTGGCCCTGTTCTATGTGTCTTTAACTTGTCACTGGGTTTTTTGCTAAGTTTTGGCAGCTGGTGGACTTACTCCATACCCTATAACAATTTAGCAGACCGGCACCTTTCTAACAGAAACATGTCATTACTGTGGATCTGCTATATGTGTCTTTAAATTGATAGTGGGGTTTTTCCTAAATTTTGGCTGCCGTTGGACTCAATTTATGCCCTATAACTATATAGCAGATCCTCTACTTTCCAATGGGAGCATGTCATTACTGTGGCCCAGCTCTTTGTGTCTTTAAATTGTTAGTGGGGTTTTTCCCAAATTTTGGCAGCTCCTGCAATCACAGCATGGGCATTACCACTATAGGAGACCCGCTCCTTTATAATGGGAACATATATTTTTACTGAGACCGTCCTCTATGTCCGTTCAAAACGTTATTGGTTTGTGTCCAAATTTTTGGCAGCCCTTGCCGTCACTGCATACACAATAACAGTATAGGAGACCCACTCATTAATAATGAGAACAACAAAGAATAGCCGGCTGATGGTTCTCTAACAATAGCGAAGGCTTACTTCTGTCCCTTTAAAAATAGTAAGGACCCCCTGCCGATCCTATAAAAATAGGATTTTTGACTTTCAGAGTCCCTCCATCATAAATGAAACAGGATGTGTCTGATGACGTGCAACACACCACCAGATAAGGTGGTAACATGTTAAAATTACATTTCCCAGTGAATGCATTTGTATTAAAAAATAGCTTAAAAAAATAAATAAATAATAAAAATTAAAACACAGTAGGATATTTGTCTAGTATAAAAATCAGTCTCGCCAATGTAACCGCAATGTAATCACATTGTTCAGCTCCTACACCTCCTCCTCCATTTCGGCCTCTATCTCCGAAATAACTACATCAGTCCCAAGCTGAAAGCACTGCAGCACTGCCTTGTCCAAGCAACAACAGGCTGTGCTGAAGATAACACGCTTAATGCTTTGGTGACAAACCGCCCAGTGCTGCAGAATTGTTGAAAGCTGTAACACAGCAGCCTGATCTGTGGCTCTCAACGCTGAACATAATATCAGGCATAGTCGTGTGAGACAATGGGCATAACCTGGCGACAGAGAAATGACAGCAGGAGTAGATACAGTTTAACTCTATGCCAACCCTTCCACCGGGCTAAAGAATATGGCTGTGGTGAAATACAACTCCCACTGAGAAGCAGTTTCAAAGTATAAAACATTGGGCCCACCAGAGGATTTGATTCTGAGGGCTCATCTTTCTCCACCGCTCAAGGGCCCCATAGCTGCTGCAAAGTTTGTGCTATCATGAACTTTCCTGATGGTGAAGCCAAGGCCCACATGAGGATTCTCTGGTGGGACTGATCAACCCTGCCGAGAAGCAGTCCTGACTAAGAAAAGTGTGTGGAAAGGTTCCCAGACACTCTATGGCTGCTGTTTTTAATGTGGACTCAACTTGCATATTTGCATGTTATTTCTGAAACCGCGTTGCAGATCAGGCCATTGCCCAACTCTGTAGTAATGAAATTAAAGGGAAAAGAAAGATGTTTGTGTGTCGAAGCACCACCAACAAGTGCGAGCTGATGTTGGAAAGGGGTGCCGTTGCTTATGTGCCAAGCTGCATTAGAGGACTTCCTGGGAGAAATGACAGCTGGAGTACATACGATTTCTAAAGTGAGTCCTTTCACTGAGCTAAAAAATATGGCGGTGGTGGAATTCAAGTCTCACAAAAATCTGTGGACTGGCTCCGTGCCTTTCCTGGCCACATTCACTTGTCCACGTGTTTGTGGTTAGGCGGTCCTTCCCAGTAAGTGCACTGGGGAGGGCAAGGGTAATGTTGCAGGACCTGTGTTTGTGGAAGGTGGAGACGACACCAGGACAAATAGTGGCGGCTGGGGACTGAGTATGGACACCAGGCCTCTGCCACCATAAGGTTGTGGACAGCTTCCGCCTCCACAAGCCTAAAAGGCCACATTTCAAGTGGAAGCAGCTGCCCAATAATCTGGCAGTTTACTATTGTGGCCTGTGGGTGGGTGGGTGGCTGGCTGGATACTTGCGATTGCATTCCAAGTAACAGAAAACTAAGCAAAGGGTGACCTCTATCATCATCATGTCCTCACCTCGGCAATATAAACTCTCCTGAAGGAGAAGCCAGGGCCCACTGGAGGAGTTCGTCCAACCATGCCAAGAAGCAGCCCTGGCTAAGAAAAGTGTTTGAGAAGGTTCCCGGACACTCTATGGCTGCTTTTTTTAATGTGGATTGGACATTAGAGATGAGCGGTGTTCGACTAGAACTGTTCGCCAATCTCAAATTCGAGCTGTTTTGGGCGGTGTTCGAGTTGTTCGACGAACCCGAACGATTTGCAAAAAATTCGGCTGTTCGAGGTTATGTTCGATAACTGTTCGTGCACCAAAAGCGTGTCCTGCATGTCTGGTGCTATTTAGGGCACCAATCATGCAGGGATTGTCTGCCACTCACTGTAATGCCACAGCCATGGTGGTTGTGGCATTACAGTGATTGCCCAAATCGATGGGAACAGTGCCAACAGTGAAACATGAAAAGCCGGCAATTCAGCAGCGGCATACACCGGTACCCGACAATTTAGAACCGAAAGAATAGAGCTTCACACATAGATTAGATAGATAGAAACATGTCAGTCACATATATATGAAGTACAGTGACAGTGTTGATTACTGCACTTGTCATTTAGCGTAAAGGATTTATCAAAAAAAATAATAGTGTTTTCATGCACCGTCTCTTTAAAAAAGCCGGCCGGCAATTCAGCAGCGGTACCCGACAATTTAGAATAGAAGGAATAGAGAATCACACATAGATTAGATAGATAGAAACATGTCAGTCACATATATATGAAGTACAGTGACAGTGTTGCTTACTGTACTTGTCATTTAGTGTAAAGGATTTATTAAAAAAAATAATAGTGTTTTCATGCACCGTCTCTTTAAGAAAGCCGGCCGGAAATTCAGCATCTGTACCCGACAATTTATAACAGACAGAATAGAGATTCACACATAGATTAGATAGATAGAAACATGTCAGTCACATATATATGAAGTACAGTGATAGTGTTGGTTACTGTACTTGTCATTTAGTATTAAAATAAAGGATTTATTATTAAAAAAATTGGCGTGGGGTTCCCCTTAATTTTAGGCTCTAGCGGAGGTTAAGCAGACAGCTGGGGCAGATGTTTGAAGCCTGGGAAGGGGGTAATACGCACGGAGCTTCCCAGGCTACTAATATCAGCCCCCAGCTGAATACATAGCCTTTACTAGCTATTAAAATGGGGGACCCCCCCCAAAAAATGACGTGGGGTCCCCCCTAATTTAATAGCTAGCAAAGGCTAGGCAGACAGCTGGGGGCTGATATTAATAGCCCAGGAAGGGAGCCATGAATATTGGCCCCCTCCCAGGCTAGAAACACCAGCCGTCAGCCGCCCCAGAAATGGCGCATTCATAGGATGCGCCAATTCTGGCACTTAGCCTCGCTCTTCCACGCTGCCATGGTGCGGTGGCAGGGGGTAATAGGGCTGGGGTTGATGTCAGCTTATAATGCCAGCTGACATCAAGCCCAGGTTTGTAATGGAGAGGCGTCTATAAGACACCCCCATTACTAACCCCATAGTCAAAGTTAAAAAAAACACAAACACCCAGAATAAAGTCCTTTAATTGAAATAAAGACACAATTCTTTATTGTTCTAAATTAAACCATACTTACCATCACGCCCATTCCAGCTGAAGCCAACGATCTCCTGTAATAAAAATAAAATAATAAAGCAACCTCATCCTTACCTTTCCATAGTTCCCACGACAGCTTCAGCTCTGCTACATCGAGATGACAGGCTGGACCGCAGCAGAACGCCGCCATCCAGCCTGTCATCCCGCAGACACTGAGAAGAGCAGGCTTGCTTTCGCTCCACATTGTCTCTCTGTGACGGCATAAAGATGAGCCGAGGTCATGTCCAATGAACTCGGCTCACCTCATGCACGTCACTTACAGCGTGGGAGAATTCTCACGCTGAAGCGCTGAGTGCAGGAGAATTTTCCCACGCTGTCAGTGAGGTGCATGAGGTGAGCTGAGTTCATTGGACATGACCTTGGCTCATCTGGATGCCGTCACAGCGAGACACTGAGGAGCGCAAGCATGCCTGCTCTTCTCAGTGTCTGCGGCATGACAGGCTGGATGGCAGCGTTCTGCTGCGGTCCAGCCTGTCATCTCGATGTAGCAGAGCTGAAGCTGTCGTGGGAACCATGGAAAGGTAAGGATGAGGTTGGTTTATTATTTTTCTTTTATTGCAGGAGATCGTTGGCTTCAGCTGGAATGGGCGTGATGGTAAGTATGGTTTAATTTAGAACAATAAAGAATTGTGTGTTTATTTCAATTAAAGGACTTTATTCTGGGTGTTGTGTTTTTTTTAAATACTTTACTAGAAATTCATGGCGGTCATGTCTAATACTGGCGTGACCCCATGAATTTTGGGCTTGGGACCAGCTGATAATACCAAGCTGGCCCTAACCCCTTTATTACCCAGTGAGCCACCGCACCAGGGCCCTGGATGAGTTGGGTACAGCGCCAGAAGATGGCGCTTCTATGAACGCGCCATTTTCCGGGTGGCTGCGGACTGCAATTTGCAGCGGGGGGGGCCCAGAAAGCTTGGGCCTCCCTGCGCTGCAGATTCCAGCCCCCAGCTGCCTAGTTGTACCTGGCTGGACACAAAAATAGGGCGAAGCCCCACGTATTTTTTTTTTAATTATTTCATGAAATTCATGAAATAATTAAGAAAAAAAGGCCTTCCCTATATTGTTGTGTCCGGCCAGGTACAAATAGTCAGCTGGTGGTTGGGGGCAGCCCGTTCCTGCCTGCTGTACCTGGCTGGACACAAATATAGTGCGAAGCCCCACTTCAATTTTTTTAAATTATTTCAGGAAATTCATGAAATAATTAAAAAAAAATTGACGTGGGGCTTCGCACTATATTTGTGTCCAGTCAGGTGCAGCAGGCAGGAACGGGCTGCCCCCAACCACCAGCTGCCTATTTGTACCTTACCGGACACAACAATATAGGGAAGCCCTTTTTTTCTTAATTATTTCATGAAATAATTTAAAGAAAATTGACGTGGGTCTTCGCCCTGTTTTTGTGTCCAGCCAGGTACAACTATGCAGCTGGGGGCTGGAATCCGCAGCGCAGGGAGGCCCAAGCTTTCTGGGCCACCCCCGCTGCAAATTGCAGTCCGCAGCCACCCCGGAAAATGGCGCGTTCATAGAAGCGCCATCTTCTGGCGCTGTACCCAACTCATGCAGGGCCCTGATGCGGTGGCTCACTGGGTAATAAAGGGGTTAGGGCCAGCTTGGCATTATCAGCTGGCCCTAAGCCCAAAATTCATGGGGTCACGCCAATATTAGACATGACCACCATGAATTTCTAGTAAAGTATTTAAAAAAAACACAACACCCAGAAAAAAGTCCTTTAATTGAAATAAACACACAATTCTTTATTGTTCTAAATTAAACCATACTTACCGTCACGCCCATTTCAGCTGAAGCCAACGATCTCCTGAAATAAAAGAAAAATAATAAAGCAACATCATCCTTACCTTTCCATGGTTCCCATGACAGCTTCAGCTCTGCTACATCGAGATGACAGGCTGGACCGCAGCAGAACGCTGCCATCCAGCCTGTCATCCCGCAGACACTGAGAAGCGCAGGCTTGCTTGCGCTCCACAGTGTCTCTCTGTGAGGGCATCCAGATGAGCCGAGTTAATGTCCAATGAACTCGGCTCACCTCATGCACGTCACTGACAGCGTTGGAAAATTCTCCTGCACTCAGCGCTTCAGCGTGGGAGAATTCTCACACTGAAGCCCTGAGTGCAGGAGAATTCTCCCACGCTGCCAGTGACGTGCAGGAGGTGAGCTGAGTTCATTGGACATGAGCTCACCTTATGCACGTCACTGACAGCGTGGGAAAATTCTCCTGCACTCAGCGCTTCAGCGTGGGAGAATTCTCACGCTGAAGCGCTGAGTGCAGGAGAATTCTCCCACGCTGTCAGTGACGTGCAGGAGGTGAGCTGAGTTCATTGGACATGAGCTCACCTTATGCACGTCACTGACAGCGTGGGAGAATTCTCCTGCACTCAGCGCTTCAGCGTGAGAATTTTCCCACGCTGTCAGTGACGTGCATGAGGTGCGCCGAGTTCATTGGACATGAACTCGTCTCATCTTTATGCCATCACAGCCAGACACTGCAGAGCGCAAGCATGCCTGCGCTTCTCAGTGTCTGCGGGATGACAGGCTGGATGGCAGCGTTCTGCTGCGGTCCAGCCTGTCATCTCGATGTAGCAGAGCTGAAACTGTCGTGGGAACCATGGAAAGGTAAGGATGATGTTGCTTTATTATTTTTCTTTTATTGCAGGAGATCGTTGGCTTCAGCTGGAATGGGCGTGATGGTAAGTATGGTTTAATTTAGAACAATAAAGGATTGTGTCTTTATTTCAATTAAAGGACTTTATTCTGGGTGTTTGTGTTTTCTTTTAACTTTGACTATGGGGTTAGTAATGGGGGTGTCTTATAGACAACTCTCCATTACTAACCTGGGCTTGATGTCAGCTGGCATTATAAGCTGACATCAACCCCAGCCCTATTACCCCCTGCCACCGCTACAGGGCAGCGTGGAAGAGCGAGGCTAAGTGCCAGAATTGGCGCATCCTATGAATGCGCCATTTCTGGGGCGGCTGACGGCTGGTGTTTCTAGCCTGGGAGGGGGCCAATATTCATGGCACCCTTCCTGGGCTATTAATATCAGCCCCCAGCTGTCTGCCTAGCCTTTGCTAGCTATTAAATTAGGGGGGACCCCACGTCATTTTTTTGGGGGGGTCCCCCATTTTAATAGCTAGTAAAGGCTATGTATTCAGCTGGGGGCTAATATTAGTAGCCTGGGAAGCTCCGTGCGTATTACCCCCTTCCCAGGCTTCAAACATCTGCCCCAGCTGTCTGCTTAACCTCCGCTAGAGACTAAAATTAAGGGGAACCCCACGCCAATTTTTTTAATAATAAATCCTTTATTTTAATACTAAATGACAAGTACAGTAACCAACACTATCACTGTACTTCATATATATGTGACTGACATGTTTCTATCTATCTAATCTTTGTGTGAAGCTCTATTCTCTCTTTTATAAATTGTCGGGTACAAATGCTGAATTGCCGGCCGGCTTTTTAAAAGAGACGGTGCATGAAAACACTATTATTTTTTTTAATAAATCCTTTACACTAAATGACAAGTACAGTAAGCAACATTGTCACTGTACTTCATATATATGTGACTGACATGTTTCTATCTATCTAATCTTTGTGTGAAGCTATATTCTGTCTGTTATAAATTGTCGGGTACAGATGCTGAATTGCCGGCCGGCTTTTTTAAAGAGACAGTGCATGAAAACACTATTATATTTTTTAATAAATCCTTTACACTAAATGACAAGTACAGTAAGCAACACTGTCAGTGTACTTCATATATATGTGACTGACATGTTTCTATCTATCTAATCTATGTGTGAGGCTCTATTCCTTCTTGTCTAAATTGTCGGGTACCGGTGTATGCCGCTGCTGAATTTCCGGCCGGCTTTTTTAAAGAAAGCGTCTTCTGAACAGTTTGTCAGCTTTTGGACACCTTTGAAGGTGTTTTCTATGTGTTTCTATGTGTTTTTGTTTGCCTGCCATTGGTTTTAACGGTGTTCGACGGTGTTCTAAGGTGTTCGACGAACAGTTCGACGAACAGTTCCTCGAACATCCCGGTGTTCGACGAACCGAACCGAACCCGAACACTACGGGGGTGGCTCAACACTATTGGACATGTTTAATTGCATGTGATTTCTGAAACTGTATTGCAGATCAGGCCATTGCCCAATGCTGTAGTCATGAAATTAAAGGGCAAAGAAAGATGTTTGTGTGTCGAAGCACCACCGACAAGTGCGAGCTGATGTTGGACAGGCTGCCATTGCTTATGTGCCAAGTTGCATTAAAGGACTTCCTGGGAGAAATGACAGCTGGAGTATATACATAGTAACATAGTAACATAGTTTTTAAGGTTGAAGGAAGACTAAGTCCATCTAGTTCAACCCATAGGCTAACATGTTCATCCAGAGGAAGGCAAAAAAAAAACAATATGGCAAGCACCAAGCACCACATTGGGGAAAAAAATACCTTCCTGACTCCATATGACAATCAGACTAGTTCCCTGGATCAACGCCCTATCAAGGAATATAGTATATACAGTATAACGTGTAATATTATACTTTTTAAGAAAGGCATCCATGCCCTTCTTAAATTTTAGTAGTGAGTCACTCATTACAACATCATGCGGCAGAGAGCTCCATAGTCTCACTGCTCTTACAGTAAAGAATCTGCGTCTGTGATTATGATTAAACCTTCTTTCCTCCAGTCATAGAGGATGCCCCCTTGTCCCTGTCTCAGGCCTCAGAGTAAAAAGATCAGTAGAAAGGTCTTTGTACTGTCCCCTCATATCCTTGTACATAGTAATAAGATCACCCCTAAGCCTTCGTTTTTCCAAACTAAATAACCCCAAGTGTAATAACCTGTCTTGGTATTGCAGACCCCCCAGTCCTCTAATAACCTTGGTCACTCTTCTCTGCACCCGCTCTAGTTCAGCTATGTCTTTCTTATACACCGGAGACCAGAACTGTACACAGTATTCTAAGTGTGGTCGCACTAGTGACTTGTATAGAGGTAAAATTATGTTCTCCTCATGAGCATCTATGCCTCTTTTAAGGCATCCCATTATTTTATTTGCCTTTGCAGCAGCTGCCTGACACTGGCCACCAAATGTAAGCTTGTCGTCCACCAATACACCCAGGTCTTTTTCAGTGACAGTTTTGCCCAGTGTTTTACAATTAAGCATATAATTATACATTTTATTTCCTCTGTCCAAGTGCATTACCTTACATTTATCCCCATTAAAGCTCATTTGCCATTTATTAGCCCAAGCTTCTAGTTTACATAGATCCTCCAGTAATATAAAATTGTCCTCCTCTGTGTTGATTACCTTGCAGAGTTTAGTGTCATCTGCAAATATTGAAATACTACTCTGTCATTAATAAATATGTTAAAAAGAAGCGGGCCAGATCATTAATAAATATGTTAAAAAGAAGTGGGCCCAATACTGACCCCTGTGGTACCCCACTGTTAACTGGGACCCAGTGTGAGTGTGTTCCATTAATGACACCCTTTGTTTCCTGTCACTGAGCCAGTTCTTAACCCACATACATATATTTTCCCCTATCCCCATTGTTCTCATTTTATGTATCAACCTTTTGTGTGGAACCGTATCAAAAGCTTTTGAAAAGTCCATACACACAACATCCACTGCATTTCCTTGGTCCAGTCCGGTACTTCCCTCCTCATAAAAGCTAATCAGTAGTGTTGAGCGATAACTTCCGATATCGGGAAATATCGGATCGTATTGGATCGGACCGATACCCAAAAATTATTGGATATCGCCAATTCCGATACCGGAAACCAATGCAAGTCACTGGGACACAAATATCGGATTGAAAATAAACGCTTCTTTCCTTGTAGGTTAATTCTACATGAAGGAAAACAACTAAGAATAATGTTGAATGTATTACATGAAAAGCCAGCAATTCAGCAGCGGCATACACCGGTACCTGACAATTAAGAACAGAAAGAATAGAGCACCACACATAGATTAGATAGATAGAAACATGTCAGTCACATATATAAGAAGTACAGTGACAGTGTTGCTTACTGTACTTTTCATTTAGTGTTAAAGGATTTATTAAAAAAAATAATAGTGTTTTCATGCACAGACTCTTTAAAAAAGCCGGCCGGCAATTCAGCAGTGGTACCCGACAATTTAGAACAGAAAGAATAGAGCATCACACATAGATTAGATACATAGAAACATATCAGTTACATATATAAGAAATACAGTGATAGTGTTCATTACTGTACTTGTCATTTAGTGTTAAAATAATGGATTTATTAAAAAAAAAATTGGCGTTAGGTTCCCCGTAATTTTACTCTCTAGCGGAGGTTAAGCAGACGGCTTGGACAGATGTTTGAAACCTGGGAAGGGGGTAATACCCACGGAGCTTCACAGGCTCCTAATATCAGTCCCAAGCTGAATACCTAGCTTTTACTAGCTATTAAAATGGGGGACCTGAAAAAAATTACGTGGGGTCCCCCCTATTTTAATAGCTAGCAAAGGCTAGGCAGACAGCTGGGGGCTATTAATAGCCCAGGAAGGGTGCCATGAATGTTGGCCCCCTCCCAGGCTAGAAACACCAGACGTCAGACGCCCCAGAAATGGCGCATCCATAGGATGCACCAATTTTGGCATTTAGCCTCGCTCTTCCCACTGCCCTGTAGCAGTGGCATTGGGGTAATAGGGCTAGGGTTGATGTCAGCTTATAATGTCAGCTGACATCAAGCCCAGGTTAGAAATGGAGAGGCGTCTATAAGACACCCCCATTACTAACCCCATAGTCAAAGTTAAAAAAAAACACAAACATCCAGAATAAAGTCCTTTAATTGAAAAAACACACAATTCTTTATTGTTCTAAATTAAACCATACTTACCATCATGCCCATTCCAGCTGAAGCCAATGTCTTGTGCAATAAAAGTAAAATAATAAAGCAACATCATCCTTACCTTTCCATGGTTCCCAGGACGGCTCCAGCTCGGCTACATTCACATGACAGGCAGGATCGCAGCCGAAAGCTGCCATCCAGCTTGCCATGCCGCAGACACTGAGAAGCGCAGGCATGCTTGCGCTCCTCAGTGTCTGGCTGTGACGGCATAAAGATGAGCCGAGGTCATGTCCAATGAACTCGGCTCACCTCATGCACGTCAATGACAGTGTGGGAAAATTCTCCTGCACTTGTGGTGAGCGCAGGAGAAATCTCTCACGCTCACTGCAAGCGCAGGAGAATTTTCCCACGCCCCTCCTTTCTACACCAGTTCCTGAGCCACTTATTTAGCTCCCTATTCTTCCATTGCCTTTCTGGCGTGGCACGTGGTACAGGTAGTATTTCAGAGAATACCACCTTGGAGGTCCTTGCTTTAAGCTTGCAGCCTAATTTCCTGAAACCATCTTTAACCCCTTTACAGCCTGTGACGTATTAGTACGCAGAGGCTGTAATCCCCCGGTTCAGTGAGGGCTCCGGCACTGAACCGAGCACATGTCAGCTGATTATTACAGCTGACATGTGCCCGCAACAGCCGCGGGTGGAATCGCGATCCACCCGCAGCTGTTAACATGTTAAATGCCGCTGTCAATCTCCGACAGCGGTATTTAACGAGCGCTTCTGGGAAGCGCGTCCTAAGCCCCGCCCATCGGCGACCCCGTCACATGATCGCGGGTCACCTATAGGTGGGCATGACAACCCAGGGTCTGCAGCAGACACCTGCGGTTGTCATGAGCTGGTCGCTATGAGCGCCACCTAGTGGTCGGTTCTCATAGCACAGGATCATAACTGCTGCATGCAGGGGATCTGCTGATCCCCTGTATGTAGCAGAGGCGATCGGACAGTTGTTGCTTCTAGTCTCCTATGGAGACTATAGAAGCATGCAAAAAATGAAAAAAAAAGTTTTTAAAAATATAAAAAAAATTAAAAAATTATAAAAGTTTAAATCACCCCCCTTTCGCCCCATTCAAAATAAAATAATAATAATAAAACCCTACATAGACATATTTTGGATTTTTTTCACCACTTAAATAAAAAAGAACCTATACATATTTGGTGTCTACGAACTCATAATCACCTGGAGAATAAGAATGGCAGGTCAGTTTTAGCATTCAGTGAACGTGGTAAAAAAAATAAACAAAAAAATACTGTGGTATTGCACTTTTTTTGCAATTTCACCCCACTTGGAATTTTTTTCCCATTTTCCCGTACATAATATAGTAAAACTAATAATGGCATTGAAAAGTAAAACTCGTCCCGCAAAAAATAAGCCCTCACATGACCATATTGACCAAAAAATAAAAACGCTATGGCTCTGGGAACAAGGGGAGCAAAAAACGAAAATGCAAAAACGAAAAATCCCAAGGTTGTGAAAGGGTTAAGGACCTTCCACCTACCTCTAACTTTGTCATTTGTGCCAATGTGCACCATGACCGCTGGGTCCTCACCAGCCCTTCCCAATTATCTGTCAACCCAATCAGCGATGTGCCGGACTCGAGTGCCAGGTAGGCAGCACACTGTTCGACGATCCCTGTCTTTGTGACAGATTGCCCTGTCTGTTCCCCTAATAATTAAGTCACCCACTACCAGCACCTGCCTGGCCTGCCCTGCTCTCCTATTTCCCCCCTTACTGGAGCTGACACTCCTCCGGCTTTCAGAGGACATGCCTTGCTGCAGCAGTGCTACCCCTGTACCGACACCCCCCTCATCTGCCAACTTTGCAAACTTACTGGGTTGTGCAAGATCAGGACTAGCCTCCCTGGCACTCTTCCCTCTACCCCCCTTCTAACTGTCACCCAGCTAGCTGCCTCACTGTCCTGCAGCTCCCTACTACTACCCTCCCCCACATCTACCCCAGTGAGCAGCTGCTCAGTGAGCACCAGACTCCTTTCCATATTGTCAATGGTTCTCAGTGTTGCCAGCTGCTCATTTAGATCTAGTAACTGGACTTCTAAACGCACAACGTGCACACATCTCACATAGCAGTATGCAACCCCGACCGACTGTTCAAGGATTGCATACATGTGGCAAGATGTACACTGGATAGCATTGTCAATAATGGAGCTCATTTCCTAATGGGGATTGCCGTAGACAGAAATGTTAAGTAAAAAGAAATGTAAAGAATTAATAAAATACAGACAGCCATTCAGTCCAAATTCCTCCCTACCAAACTCCCTGAATCCAAGTCACTGAAAAACAAGTCACACACTTACTTCCATTTGCACTTACGCAGTGGTCACACTCAGCTCGTTCACACTCGCTAAGGAAGAAGATTTAGAGAGTTTTTTTTTTTTTTTTTTCCCTTTCAGCAGCAATCCACCCTATAGCTCAATGCATTACCAAAGGCAAAGGTAGATAATGTTGTAGGACCCATGCTTGTGGAAGGCGGAGACGACACAAGGACAAATCGTGGCGGCTGTGGACTGAGTATGAACACCCAGCCACCGCCATAAGGTTGTGGACAGCTTCCGCCTCCACGAGCCTAAAAGGCCACATTTCAAGTACAAGAAGCTGTCAAAAATTTGGCAGTATAGTATTGCAGCCTGTGGGTGGGTGGATGGCTGGCTGCATACTTGCACTTGCATTCCAAGGAATGGGGTAGGGATATCTGAACGCTGCACTGGGAAAAGGACGTGGATGGTTATTGTTGCAATTCTGCAATGACAGGTGCATGGCGGGAGGCATCTTCGCATGCGCCAAGGATCACTTATGATGTGCACACTTTTAGGCAGTGACCTGGGAGGCAGAGATGCTTCCAGTGTTCTTCCCCATACTGTTCCCATGTCTTTTCAGCACTGTATGCATGTGTCTGATGATGTGTCACACACCACATGGCCAGATAAGGTTGTAAAATGTTAAAATTACATTTCCCAGTGAATGCATTTGTCTTGGTTGAAAGCAATGCTAAAGTGCAAAAACTCATCAAAAAAAACTACATGTGAACATAGCCCAGGGTGTGGGGAAGCATTTTTGTCTTTGGTTATTTATTTTGCCTTATATACAAGTCATACCCTGGAAAGGATGTTCCTTAACATTTTTCCCAAGGAACATTTTGGATTTGTTTTTGTGGCGGTGACCTTGGCATCCGATTTGCTTCCAGGGGTCTTCCCCATGCTGATCCAATGTCATTTGAGCACTGTTCCCATCGATTTTGGCAATTTTTAGGCCCTCTGCAGACCTCTGTGGGGAGCCGCTGGAAAAAATTCTTGAGTTTCCCATAGACTTACATTGCGCTTGTTACTCGGACCGAGCACTCGAGCATTCCAATTTGCTTGACCCGAACAACGAGTACCCGGGGATTTTAGTGCTCACTCAGCACTAGTATTCATCTTTTCACTCATTTAGTCATTGGCAAGTAAGCAAGACTTAAAATAATTACCTAATATGCTATTAGACTATTTGCATATTTATCCTAGAGGAGGATTGCATAAGTCTCCTTACACCGGTATGTCAGGCATGTCACTCTCCACAAGCAGAAACAGTCCACCTTAAACCCCAGTCAGAGGCCTCCCACACAGCCAAATCAGATCTCCTGCTTTGTACTTAGCAAGGGCAACACCCCATAAACCTTTCTGTAAATGGAGTTTCTGGTGGTACCTTGTAATTTAGGACGGCTTGTAAAATGTTCAATATTGACTTTTAGAATTGCTATATCCAATAAGTTGTGCCAGAGATCAACTCCTCATCCTTCTGATGAGTTTAATTGCTTATTTAATTTTCCAGAGCAGCATTGCATTGCTTATAAGGGTATGTGCGCACGATACGGATTGAAGCAGAAATTTCCTGAGCGTTTTTGCCTCTCCCTGGCAGAAAAAACGAATGCGGATTTTACATTCATTTTGATGCATTTTTTGTGCTTTTTTGTCTGCGGATTTGCCATGCATTTTTTCAAATGCATTGTATAGGCAAAAACGCATGCGGAAACGGTTATGGTGCGTTTTTTTACGCACATGAAGTCCACTCAAGAAAATTCCTGATCATGTGCACAGAACTTGCAAAATGTCATAGGAAGTCATGGGATAAGGTATGCAATGCGTTTCTGGCCCATTGAAAAAAACACACCAAAAATGCACCCAATTTGCACCGTGTGTACATACCCTAAGACTCCTTACATTGGCATGTTAGGAATGTCACTCTCTACAATGTGGAACGTTGCCCCTTAGACCTTCATTAAATACTGAAATAACTTATCTAAATGGCAGGGTACCAATTTCACTGCCCAACAGGTTGACACTTCAAGGGACATGTCCACTGCCCAGCAGAAGAGGATATCACTCCCTTAAGGTAATACTGACAATGAGCTGGTTGACAAGTGCAGCAACCAGTAATGAAATGTTTGCCATCTTACTTGCCATTAACTTAGCAAAACCATGAATTAAATTTCAATATTGCCTATTCTTCCCCAGTCCAGATGCAAAGATTTACACATTCCTACTCACTTTAATTTTTGCCGTTAATGAAGTAAATCAGAACCCAAATCTCCTTCCTAATACTACACTGGGTTATCTTATGTTTGATACTTGTGGAGATAAGATGACATATTTTCATAAAATATTGAATATTTTATCATGTGAAAAAAACGATGTCCCCAACTATTCCTGCAGTCAGCACGGGGACATTGCTGGCTTTATCTCTGAGGACATTGAACTGGCCGAAGATTTTAGTTTATATAACCATCCAAAAGTAAGTTTTATCTTACAATTCTTTAATTTTTAAGTTTTACTTCTATGTATTATTTATGTTTATTTTACGATTCAATACCGTTGGGTTTAAAGATTCACATTATAATTATGCTATATTTGAAGTATCAAATTATCAAATCTTCATAAAACAAATTGTTTGCTTCCTTATATTGCGTAATTATTAGTGTTGAGCCATCCCCGTAGTGTTCGGGTTCGGTTCGGTTCGAAGAACACTGGGATGTTCGTGGAACTGTTCGTACAACACCGTCGAACACTGTCGAACACCGTTAAAACCAATGACAGGCAAACAAAAACACATAGAAACAAACAGAAAACACATAGAAAACACCTTCACAGGTGTCAAAAAGCCCACAAACTGCTCAGAAGACACTCTCTTTAAAAAAGCCGGCTGGCTAATCAGCAGCGGCATACACCGGTACCCGACAATTTAGAACAGAAAGAAGAGAGCATCACACATAGATTAGATAGATAGAAACATGTCAGTCGCATATATAAGAAGTACAGTGACAGTGTTGGTTACTGTACTTGTCATTTAGTATTAAAGGATTTATTAAAAAAAAATAATAGTGTTTTCATGCACCTGTCTCTTTAAAAAAGACGGCCGGCAATTCAGCATCGGTACCCGACAATTTAGAATAGAAAGAAAAGAGCATCACATAAAGATTAGATAGATAGAAACATGTCAGTCACATATATATGAAGTACAGTGATAGTGTTGATTACTGTACTTGTCATTTAGTGTTAAAATAAAGGATTTATTAAAAAAAAAATTGGCATGGGGTTCCCCGTAATTTTAGTCTCCAGCGGAGGTTAAGCAGACTGCTGGGGCAGATGTTTGAAGCCTGGGAAGGGGGTAATACCCACGGAGCTTCCCAGGCTACTAATATCAGCCCCCAGCTGAATACCTAGCCTTTACTAGCTATTAAAATGGGGGACTTTTTCTCTACTCATGGTTGTTGGTTGAGTGAAGCCATTTATTGTCAAACTACTGTGTTTTCTCTTTTTAAATCTTAGTGACAACCAAAAACATCTAAATGACCCTGATCAAAAGTTTACATCCCCAGGTGATTTTGGCCAGATAACATGCACAGAATTTGTCACAAATTGGTTTGAAAGACTACTAAAGGTAACATCCTCACCTGTGACCTGTTTGCTTGTAATCAGTGTGTGTGCATAAAAGCTGAGTGAGTTTCTGGGATACAGACAGACTCTTGCATCTTTCATCCAGCCACTGATGTTTTTGGATTGTGAGTCATGGGGAAAGCAAAAGAATTGTCAACGGATCTATGGGAAAAGGTAGATGAACTGTATAACACAGGAAAGAGATACAAAAAACTATCAAATGAATTGAAAATGCCAGTCAGCAGCGTTCAAACTATGATTAACATATGGAAAATCAGGGGCTCTGTAAAAACCAAACCATGGTCAGGTAGACCAACAAAAATTTTGGCCACAATTGCCAGGAAAATTGTTCAGGATGCAAAGAAAAACCCACAAATAACATCAGCTGAAATTCAGGACTCTAAAAGCTAGCAGTGTGGCTGTTTCAAGATGCACAATAAGGTGACATTTGAAGAAAAATGGACTGCATGGTCGAGTCGCTAGAAGAAAGCCATTGCTACGCAAATGCCACAAAATGTCTCACCTACAATATGCCAAACAGCACAGACAAGCCTCAAAACTTCTGTAACAAGATAATTTGGAGTGATGAGACCAAAATTTAACTTTATAGCCACAACCGTAAACGTTACATTTGGAGAGAGGTCAACAAGGCCTATGATGAAATGAGCACCATTCCTACAATAACGCACGGAGGTAGATCGCTGATGTTTTTGGGATGTGTGAGCTACAATGGGATGGGAAACTTGGTAAAAGTTGAAGGAAAGATGAATGCAGTGCGTTATCAGCAAATACTAGATGCAAATTTGCACTCATCAGCCCGGAAGCTGCGCATGGGACGTACTTGGAAGTTCCAAAATGACAACGATCCAAAACACAAGGCCAAGCCGACCTGTCATTGGCTACAGCAGAGCAAAGTGAAGGTTCTGGAGTGTCCATTTCAGGCTCATGAGCTCAATATCATTGAGCCACTCTGGGGAGATCTCAAATGCGCAATTCATGCTAGACAGCCCAGGAATTTACAGGAACTGGAGTATTTTTGCCAAGAAGAATGGGCAGCTTTACTAACTGAGAAATGAAAGAACCTCATCCACAACTACCACAAAATACTTCAAGCTGTCATTGATGTTAGTGGGGGCAATACAAGGTATAAAAAACTGGGGTATGTGAACTTTTGATCAGGGTTATTTGGATGTTTTTGGTTGTCATTAAGATTTAAAAAGAGAATACACTGTCGTTTGACAATAAATGGCTGCAGCCAACCAATAACCATGAGTGGAGAAAAAGTTTTTTTGTTATCATTCATATTCTCTGAAACAAGGCCAAGAAAGAAAAAATTCTTCTGGGGTATGTAAACTTTTGAGCACAACAGTATGTCATAGAACAGTGTTGTGCACCGGTTGTACTGTCTGTGCTCCATGCAGACCTTCAATCTATTTTTACACTTGCTAATGTGATAAGCCAAGCAAGTAAGCACGCCTTGTAGGCCACTTTTTGATTTTGTGGAGTTGAAATTCAGCTATCTGCAGAACTTGTCAGTGCAGAGCACAATTTTTTTTTTTTCATTTGCTAATGTGATAGTGCAAGCTGTGTTAGCCCAGTTTGTCATTTTTTGGGGTGAATTTCAGCTGTAAAACAAATATATTTTTTTTCTTGGCAGGCAGAGTCCACAAAAGTATTTTTTGTGTCGCAAACCTCCTGCTATACGTCAGCTACTACGTTAGTGGTGGTGAACTTCAGCTGTTTTCA
Organism: Phyllobates terribilis; assembly: GCF_046119375.1. Lineage (NCBI taxonomy): Eukaryota > Metazoa > Chordata > Amphibia > Anura > Dendrobatidae > Phyllobates > Phyllobates terribilis. The sequence goes on along the minus strand of NW_027362761.1, from coordinate 1,204,570,406 downwards.
GAGTAAAAAATTAGATTTTTTCCGTTGCTACCCACAGTCCACCAAAGATTTTTTTTGTGTGGCAAACATGATACACTCTGCTAAAGGCCCCCTACTATCTTAGTGGTGGTTAACCTCAGCTGTTTTCAGAGTAAAAAAATGATTTTTTCTCTTGCTAGGCAGATTCCACAAAAGATTTTTTGGCTTTCCAAATGTGATACACATTGGTTAAAGCCACCTGCTATTTTAGTGGCGGTGAAATTCAGCTGTATGCAAATCTCATGCAGAGTTAAAAAGCCTAAGTTTTACTGAGACTAATCTGATACAGCAGGCTAGATCTGAGTTTGAAATATTTTCGAGCATATATTCTAAGTTATAGAGACGTCATCCACAGTCAAAAAATACATTCTTTGATTCCTAATGTTATACAGCAGGGGATATCTCTAATAAGGCCTAAAACCACCAAAGGGGCATCAATTTCAGGAGAGAAATGGAGTAGTTGTAGTATAATGGGGACCAACACCTCTTCCACTACAGCTAACCCAGCAGATGAAAACTCAAGCAGGAGTGTTCACATTTATAAAAATTAGGGCCTAAGACAACCATTTCTGTGGCCAACAGATTGGAGATGGTGGAGGTCAACCTCTTAGCTGTGTCATGTGTAGGAGGAAACAATCTTATACTTGACCACAACTGCAGGACTGAGGGCTTGCTGCAGTGCTGAGAGAGGGCGGAGTACGGTGAAACAGACAAACCGATTGACCGTGAGTGAGGTGCAGGCGGAGATGTTACGGTGGATTGAGAAAAATGTGGTGTGCCCGATGACACAAGCACAGCAGGCATGTCTGTTTCTATTTCAACTGATGGAGCGGGTATACAACCATAGGTTCTGCAGTCAGAGACCTACATGACAATACTTGCACCGTTACAGGAGGAGGAAGAAGCAGCAGATGCGTTTGATTGGACAGCTGATGAATGTTTATTGAAAAACAATTTTGAGTTTATCCTGTTTGTGCACCTCTGTGTAGAGAACAATATCTGTACCAAAAGATTAATTTCACTAGAGTATAACTATTATAATGGAGACCAAAAGCTCTTCCACTACAGGCAACCATGAAGATGAGACCCAATCAGGATTCTCCATATTTCCAAAATTTAGTGCAGACACCAGCAAATTGGCATAAATTTCAGTACAGTAGAAATAGTAGAATTAGGAACGACACCTCTTCCACTATAGCCAACTCAGCAGATGGAGACTCAATCAGGAGTGCACCAAAGTCTTCAGTCGTTCACCACGTGTCAGACTTGTACTCTGTTGTGCTGGTGCACAAGCTGGTCTTAAAAATGTGTGAAAGGACTCACAGAAATTGCTTCTGCCACTTACACTACTGCTGCGGCTAATATATTGGCGTTTACAAATTGACGTGCTGGAGATTGGAAGGATAGAGCTGCGTTGCACACTGGGTGACTCACTGCTATCTTGGGGAAAACCTATCTTAAGGTTGTGTAAAAGCGTGTTTCAATACTCCAGTATTGGCAGGTACCTTTCCAGGCCGAGAAACTGTTTTGCCAAGTTTTTGACAATAAGGTACGGACACAGCTTTAAAGAAGGCAACCCTTTGCAACATAACGCAATTTTATTTATAATAGTTGATTTAAAAGATGAAATACACAATTAAAGGAATAGTATGATATGATGATATTGCGTACACTTTTGTAGATGTTATAATACAAATGTTAAGAACATATATATATATATACATATATACAGTATATATATGAATATATATATATATATATATGAATATATATATACTGTAAATATGTATATATATATATATATATATATATATATATATATATATATATACACACTGTGTGCAGAATTATTAGGCAAGTTTTATTTTAAAGGATTATTTTTATTATTGATCAACAACTATGCTCTCAATCAACCCAAAAGACTCATAAATATCCAAGCTTAATATTTTTGGAAGTTGGAGTGGGATTTTTTTAGATTTGACTATCTTAGGGGGATATCTGTTTGTGCAGGTAACTATTACTGTGCAGAATTATTAGGCAACTTATGAAAAACCAAATATAATCCCATCTCACTTGTTTATTTTCACCAGGTAAACCAATATCAGTGCACAACATTTAGAAATAAACATTTCTGACATGCAAATACAAAAACAAAAAAAGTTAGTGATCAATATAGCCACCTTTCTTTATGATGACACTCAACAGCCTTCCATCCATAGATTCTGTCAGTTGCTTGATCTGTTTTTGATCAACATTGCATGCAGCAGCCACCACAGCCTCCCATACCCTGTTCCGAGAGGTGTACTGTTTTCCCTCCCTGTAGATCTCACATTTTATGATGGACCACAGGTTCTCCATGGGGTTCAGATCAGGTGAACAAGGGGGCCATGTCATTATTTTTTCTTCTTTTAGAACTTTACTGGCCAGCCACGCTGTGGAGTAGTTGGATGCATGTGATGGAGCATTGTCCTGCATGAAAATCATGTTTTTCTTGAATGATACCAACTTCTTCCTGTACCACTGCTTGAAGAAGTTGTCTTCCAGAAACTGGCAGTAGGTCTGGGAGTTGAGCTTCACTCCATCCTCAACCCGAAAAGGTCCCACAAGTTCATCTTTGATGATACCAGCCCATACTAGTACCCCACCTGAACCTTGCTGGCATCTGAGTCGGAGTGGAGCTCTCTGCCCTTTATTGATCCAGCCTCTGGCCCATCCATCTGGCCCAAAAAGAGTCACTCTCATTTCATCAGTCCATAAAACCTTTGAAAAATCAGTCTTAAGATATTTCTTTGCCCATTCTTGATGTTTTATCTTATGTTTCTTCTTCAAAGGTGGTCGGTTTTCAGCCTTCCTTACCTTGGCCATGTCCCTGAGTATCGCACACTTTGTGCTTTTTGATACTCCAGTAACTTTGCAGCTCTGAAATATGGCAAAACTAGTGACGAATGGCATCTTGGCAGCTTCACGCTTGATTTTCCTCAATTCATGGGCAGTTTTTGTGTGCCTTTTTTGGCTAACACGCTTCTTGCGACCCTGTTGGCTATTTGCCATGAAATGCTTGATTGTTCGGTGACCACGCTTCAAAAGTTTGGAAATTTCAAGACTGCTGCATCCCTCTGCAAGACATCTCTCAATTTTGGACTTTTCAGAGCCTGTCAAATCTCTCTTCTGACCCATTTTGCCATAGGAAAGGAAGTTGCCTAATAATTAAGCAAACCTTATATAGGGTGTTAATGTCATTGGACAACACCCCTCCTCATTACAGAGATGCACATCACCAGATTTACTTAATTGGTAGTTGACTCTCAAGACTATGCAGCTTGGAGTAGGACAACATCTATAAAAAGTATTGAAGTGATCAAAATACGCATTTAAATAATAATTCTGCATGCGGTGTATATATATATATATATATATATATATATATATATATATATATATATATATATATACAGTACAGACCAAAAGTTTGGACACACCTTCTCATTTAAAGATTTTTCTGTATTTTCATGACTTTGAAAATTGTACATTCACACTGAAGGCATCAAAACTATAAATTAACACATGTGGAATTATATACTTAGCAAAAAAGTGTGAAACAACTGAAAATATGTCTTATATTCTAGGTTCTTTAAAGTAGCCACCTTTTGCTTTGATGACTGCTTTGCACACTCTTGGCATTCTCTTGATGAGCTTCAAGAGATAGTCACCGGAAATGGTGTTCACTTCACAGGTGTTCCCTGTCAGGTTTAATAAGTGGGATTTCTTGCCGTATAAATGAGGTTGGGACCATCAGTTGTGTTGTGCAGAAGTCAGGTGGATACACAGCTGATAGTCCCACTGAATAGACTGTTAGAATTTGTATTATGGCAAGAAAAAAGCAGCAAAGTAAAGAAAAACTAGTGGCCATCATTACTTTAAGAAATGAAGGTCAGTCAGTCCGAAAAATTGGGAAAACTTTGAATCTGTCCCCAAGTGCAGTTGCAAAAACCATCAAGCGCTATAAAGAAACTGGCTCACATGAGGACCGCCCCAGGAAAGGAAGACCAAGAGTCACCTCAGCTTCTAAGGATAAGTTTATCCAAGTCACCAGCCTCAGAAATCGCAGGTTAACAGCAGCTCAGATTAGAGACCAGGTCAATGCCACATAGAGTTCTAGCAGCAGACACATCTCTTCTACAACTTTTAAGAGGAGACTTTGTGCAGCAGGCCTTCATGGTAAAATAGCTGCTAGGAAACCACTGCCAAGGACAGGCAACAAGCAGAAGAGATTTGTTTGGGCTAAATAACACAAGGAATGGACATTAGACCAGTGGAAATCTGTGCTTTGGTCTGATGAGTCCAAATTTGAGATCTTTGCTTCCAACCACAGTGTCTTTGTGCGACACAGAAAAGGTGAACAGATGGACTCTACATGCCTGGTTCCCACCGTGAAGCAAGGAGGAGGAGGTGTGATGGTGTGGGGGTGCTTTGCTGGTGACACTATTGGGGATTTATTCAAAATTGAAGGCATACTGAACTAGCATGGCTACCAGAGCATCTTGCAGCGGCATGCTATTCCATCCTGTTTGCGTTTAGTTGGACCATCATTTATTTTTCAACAGGACAATGACCCCAAACATACCTCCAGGCTGTGTAAGGGCTACTTGATCAAGGAGGAGAGTGATGAGGTGCTGCGCCAGATGACCTGGCCTCCACAGTCACCAGACCTGAACCCAATCGAGATGGTTTGGGGTGAGCTGGACCGCAGAGTGAAGGCAAAAGGGCCAACAAGTGCTAAGCATCTCTGGGAACTCCTTCAAGATTGTTGTAAGACCATTTCCAGTGACTACCTCTTGAAACTCGTCAAGAGAATGCCAAGAGTGTGCAAAGCAGTTATCAAAGCAAAAGGTGGCTACTTTGAAGAACCTAGAATATAAGACATATTCTCAGTTGTTTCACACTTTTTTGTTAAGTATATAATTCCACATGTGTAAATGTATAGTTTTGATGCCTTCAGTGTGAATGTACAATTTTCAAAGTCATGAAAATACAGAAAAATCTTTAAATGAGAAGGTGAGTCCAAACTTTTGGTCTGTACTGTATATATATGCTCCAAAAAATAAAGGGTACACTTTAACAACAGAATATAACTACAAGTAAATCAAACTTCTGTGAAATCAAACTGTCCACTTAGGAAGCACTGATTGACAATCAATTTCACATACTGTTGTGAAAATGGAATAGACAATAGATAGAAATTATTGGCAATTATCAAGACACCCTCAATAAAGGAGTGGTTCTGCAGGTGGGGACCACAGAACACATCTCAGTACCAATGCTTTCTGGCTGATGCTTTGGTCATTTTTGAGTGTTGGTTGTGCTTTCACACTGGTGGTAGCATGAGACAGACTATACAACCCACAGAAGTTGCTCAGGTAGTGCAGCTCATCCAGGATGGCACATCAATGCGAGCTGTGGCAAGAAGCTTTGCTGTGTCTGTCAGTGTAATGTCCAGAGGCTCGAGTCGCTACCAGGAGACAGGCCATTACATCATGAGACGTGGAGGGGGCCATAGGAGGGCAACAACCCAGCAGCAGGACCGCTACCTTTGCCTTTGTGCAAGGAGGAACAGGAGGAGCACTGCCAGAGCCCTGAAAAATGACCTCCAGCAGGCTACAAATGTGCATGTGTCAGCACAAATGGTTAGAAACCGACTCCATGAGGGTGGTATGAGGGCCCGATGTCCACAGATGGGGGTTGTGCTCACACACACATTATTGCACAAACTTTAGAAGATGGGCTTCAGAAGTCAAATGGAATGATCCTGCTCTGAAATGTCTGTTTCTTGCTGGTCTGAGTGAAAGGGTTAAGGATTTGCTAATTGCATTCTCCGCACCTGAGACTCTGCAGGATGCCATGCAATTAGCTGTTCATGTGGACAGGAGGCTGAGGTGCAGGCTGAATGAGATAAAGTCTCCTGTAATGTAAGTTCCTAGTCCCCAGAAAATCTGCTCAGATGGCGGAGAACCGATGGAGGTTGGGGTGATGTCACTCCGCTCTCAGGAAAGAGATTGGAGGTTCGTCGAGGGATTGGGTGTTTATTGTTGTAAAGCTGACCATTTGATTAAGTATTGTGAGCGTCGTTTAAGTAAAGAAAAAAAAAGGTCAGTTACTCCCATATAGCTTTTTTACGCTGTGCAGGAGTATTTCTTTCTGGGAGTACTACTTTGCAGGGAGATTTGAATGAATTTCAGGTACTTGTGGATTGTGGTTCAACACTTAAATTCTTGGAGTCCGAAGTGCAATGATAAATGTTGTAATGGTCGAATTGTGGCTGTGGAAAAAGGGGAATTACCTTTACCTATTCAAGATTTTTGTAGGGTTTTTTCGGAGGAGGAGTCGCAAGTTTTACCTCCTCATAGGGATTATGATTGCGCCATTGAATTTGTTCCGGGAGCTACTCTTCCCAAGAGTCGCTTGTTTAATCTGACTATCCCTGAAATAAAGCCCTTGGAGGAATACATACAGCATAGCCTGGCTGCTGGTCACATTAGACCTTCAAAGTTGCCTGTGGCAGTTAGATTGTTCTTTGTTAAAAAAAAAGGACGGCGGTTTACGTCCATGTCTGGATTTTCGTGAAATTAATAAGATTACCGTACGCCATTCCTACCCATTGCCGTTAATGCCTGACTTTTTTAACCAGTTAGTGGGAGCCAAGTGGTTCTCTAACATTGATCTCCGGGGGGCATACAATTTGTTTCAAGTGAAGGAGGGTGATGAATGGAAAACTGCTTTTAACACTCCAGTAGGTCATTTTGAGAACCTAGTGATGCCTTTTGGTCTTACAAATGCACTTGCATTTTTTCAGAACCTTATTAATGACATTCTGAGACCTTTGATTGGTAAGAATGTGGTTGTGTATTTGGATGACATTATGATTTATTCGCTAGATCTAGAGTCCCATTGGCAGAGTGTACATGAAGTTTTGCAGTTATTGAGTGATAATTTACTATTTGCTAAGCAGGAGAAATGTGAGTTCGCTGTGCAGAAAATTAGTTTTTTGGGCTACATTGTCTCCAGCGAGGGCTTTGAGATTGACCCGGTGAAGGTTCAGGCTGTTCACGAATGGCCAAGGCGTATTGGTTTGAAATCTATACAGAGATTTTTGGGTTTGGCCAATTATTACAGGAATTTTTCTGTAATTGTTAAACCTCTAACCGATCTCACCAGGAAAGGTGCGAATACGGCGCAGTGGACTACTGAGGCCATTGAAGCGTTTGAGTATCTTAAAGAGAGGTTCAGTTCAGCCCCTATCCTTATGCAGACTGATGAGACCAAGCCTTTTTTGGTCGAGGTCGATGCTTCATCGGTGGGGGTCTGAGCAGTTTTGTCTCAGGAGAACAAGGGTGGAGTACATCCTTGTGCCTTCTTTTTTAAAAAAAATTCAGAAACCGAACTGAACTATGATGTTGGAAATCGGGAGTTACTGGCTATTAAACTCGCGTTTGAACATTGGCGTCATTTTTTGGAAGGCGCTAGAGTTTTATTCAGGTTTTCACAGACTATAAGAATTTGGTCTGTCTGGATGCTGCCAAGCGTTTAAATACCAGTCAAGCTAGGTGGGCACTTTTTTTTTCTCGGTTTCCTTTTTCTGTTACCTATATCCCTGGTACTAAGAATGTTAAAGCCGATGCTTTATCTCGCAGCTTCTCTCCTACGGTCGGTGCCGAGGAGGAGGAGAGCATTTTACAGAAATGAGTTGTTGTGGCTGCATGGGACTCCGTTTTGGAGAATGGGATTCTGAAAGCTCAAGATGATACTCCATCTAACAATCCCCATGGGAGGTTGTTTGTGCATAGAGCCTTTAGGAGAGATTTGTTTGTGGAGTGTCATGAGTCTCGGTTGGCAGGTTATCCAGGAATTTCGGAGACTAAGAGACTTATCAGTCGCAGTTTTTGGTTGACTGGATGGTAGAACGAAGTCATCAAGTGGGTGCGTCAGTGTACTGTGTGTGCTAGGTCAAAGGCTTCACATACTCCTGCCGCGGGGTTGCTTTGCCCGCTGGAGGTTCCTAGTGCGCCTTGGATGCATCTCACAATGGCTGGACAGACATCTGTCTGAGATGATCTAGTGAATCCTGCTTTGAGCAGGGGGTTGGACCAGATGACCCAGGAGGTCCCTTCCAACTCAACCATTCTATGATTCTATGATTCTATGATTCTATGATTTTATTACTGATCTTCCTGTGTCTGAGGGTTTTACTGTCATCTGGGTGGTCGTGGACCGTTTTAGTAAGATGTGTCATTTGGTTCCATTCATTAAATTGCCCTGCGCCAAGACACTCGCTAAGGCATTTGATAAGGAGATTGTCAAGCTCCATGGCATTCCCACGGATATTGTTTCTGATAGAGGACCTCAGTTTGTGGCTCAGTTTTGGCATGCTTTTTGTGACAGGTTGGGAGTCCATTTGTTATTTTCGTCTGGTTATCATCCTGAGTCTAATGGACAGACTGAAAGAAAGAACCAGGATGTTGAACAGTTTTTGCATTGTTTTGTGGCGGACAATCAAGAGGTGTGGTCTGAGTTTCTGCCTCTCGCAGAATTTGCTCTTAACAATCATACATCCTCCCCTGCTTGGTGTTCTCCTTTTTTCTGTAGTACTGTAAGACATCCGTCTTTTGGTTCGTTCTCCAAATTGGGGTCGGCGGTGCCGGAGGAGGAGAATTTTTCCCGTGATTTGAAAACAGTTTGGACTAAGGTATGTTGCAACCTTCAAGAGGCTAACAAGAAGTACAAGAAGTATTTTGACAGGAAACGTAAGGTTTTGTTTTCTGTGCGTGACATGGTTTGTTTGTCCTCGAAGAGCCTGCGGTTGAGGATTCCCTCTAAAAAACTGGGTCCTAAGTTTGTGTGTCCATTTAAAGTGCTTCAGGTTGTTAACCAGTCTGCGGTTAGGTTGGATGTCCCTACTTCCTGAAGATTAATTCTGTGTTTCATGTTTCCTTGTTGAAAAAGGCTGATGTATCTGATAGGGACGCCACTATCATAGTTCCTCCTGTGGTGGAAGACGGCGAATATGAAATTTCTCGTATCTTGAATTCTAGATGGCATAAAGGGAGATTACAGTATCTTATCTCCTGGAAGGGTTTCGGTCCCTAAGACAACTCCTGGGTAAGGACGGATGATGTCTTGGCTCCTAGGTTAGTTAAAGCTTTCCACAGGAGGTTTCCGGATAGGCCTGGGCCTGGAAGATCCGGAGGATCCTCATAAAAGAGGGGGTACTGTTAGAACCCTCCTGTTTGTTTTTTCCATCTTGTGTTTTGTGGTCACGTGACCATCTGCCTTTATATTCCCGCTCTGCCCTTCTGGCAGTGCTGGACTTCAGTGTTTGACTGTTTCTCTAGCCTGGTGCTTCGGTGCCTTTCTCTGTCAGTTCGCTTGGTCCTTCTGGGACCTCTAGTACCTTTTGTCAGTTTGTCTTTTTGTGTTCTGCAACATCTTCTCTGCTTAGGAGTTGTCCCATTTTGTCCCAGTCCTTAGTTCTTTTGGGGACCCCTCCCTTAATGCTATAGGTCTTCGTTCAGACCAGCTGAGGACTAAGGCAAGTCTGTTCGCTAGGAACTGGAAGCCCGCTACATCATAGGGATTCAGCTTAGTCTTATTGTAGGGACAGCTTTCCCCTATCTTTCCTTAGTACATGTTGCAGATCATAACAGTGGGTGCAGCTGTGCTGGGGGAGAAAATGGCTATAAGGTTGGAGGAGTGTTTAAACTAGGGATTGTGGGGGAGGATATTCATTTTATAGGTGGGGAAGATAGTACAGAAAGTGATCTGGGCACAAATAAAGAAATTAGGGTGGGGTTAGAACAGTCAATATAGTAAGAAGGAATAGAGGTCCAGAGAGATATATGAAATGCATGTACACTAATGCCAGAAGCCTCACCAACAAAATGGAGGAATTAGGATTAATTTTGTTGGAAAATAATTATGACATGGTGGGGATATCTGAGACATGGCTGGACGAGAGCCATGACGGGGCAGTTAATTTACAGGACTAAAGTCTGTTCAGAAATGACCGTACAAACAAGCAAGGGGGTGTGTGTGTTCATATGAAAAATCTTCCTTAAAACCCATCTTGCGTGAGACTATATATGAATCTAATGAAAATGTAGAGTCCCTGTGGGTGGAGATAAGGGGAGGGAGAAAAAATAATAAATTCCTGATAGGGGTTTGTTATAAGTCTCCAAAAATAATGGAACTAGCGGAGAATATCCTCATACAGCAAATATATGAAGCAGCAACTAAAGGAGAAGTCATTATTATTGGGGGACTTTAACTACCCTGAAATACATTGGGGAACAGACACTTGTAGTTCCAGAAAAGGTAATTATGTTTTTTGACAACTATGAGAGACAATTACCTTTCACAACTGGTTCAGGACCCAAAAAGATGGGGGCACTGCTAGACCTATTATTAACCAACAGGCCAGACCGCATATATACGAGTTGGGGGTCACTTGGGTTATAGTGATCACAAAATAATAAGTTTTCATGTATCCTTTAATAAGTTGTGTAATAGAGGGGTTACAAGGACACTAAACTTCAGTAAGGCAAATTTCCAGTGGTTGAGAGATGATCTTAGTGCCATAAACTGGGACGATTTCCTGAGACATAAAACTACACAAAGCAAATGGGAGACATATATTGGCATCTTGAATAGGACCTGTGCACAATATGTACCCCATGGGAATACACATGCTAGAAATAGGAGGAAACCACTATAGCTAAATAGAGCTGTAAGGGGTGCAATAAGTGACAAAAAGAAAGCATTTAAAGAACTAAAGCAAGTAGGTAGTGATGAGGCATTAAATAAATACAGAAAATTAAATAAATTCTGTAAAAACCAAATCAAGGCAACAAAGATTGAGAAAGAGAGACTCATTGCCAGAGAAAGTAAAAATAATCCCAAAATATTCTTTAAGTACATAAATAGTAAGAAATTAAAAAATTATAGTGTTGGCACCCTTAAAAACAGTCTGGGTGAAATGGTGGATGAGGATGAGGAAAAAGCCAATATGCTAAATGATTTTTTTTCAACAGTAATTACACAAGAAAATCGCATGACAGAAAACATGAAACGTAGTGATGAGCGAGCACTAAAATGCTCGGGTACTCATTGCTCGGGTCGAGCAAATTGGAATACTCGGGTGCTCGGCCCAAGCAACGAGCCCAATGTAAGTCAATGGGAAACTCGAGCATTTTTTAGGTGGCTCCCTCCGGCGGTCTGCAGAAGGCCTAAAAATTGCCCAAATCGATGGGAACAGTACTCAAATGACATGGGTACAGCATTGGGAAGACCCCTAAAAGCATCTCTGACTCCCAGATCACTGCTGTCAATAACGGTGTCAGAGTATTACACCACTTTTACGGACTCCCAATAAAACATACAAAAACAAAACCAAAATGGATTTTCCTGGGAAATATGTTAAGGAGGGAAACCCTATCTACCCTGGTGTCATTTCTCACAGAAATTCCTGTAAAGCTACTTTCACTTGAAATGTGGCCTTTTAGGCTTGTGGAGGTGGAAGCTTTTCACAACCACATGCCTCATGCCTCGTGTCCATACTCGGTCCCCAGCCGTCATTATTTCTCAAGGTTTTGTCTCCGTCTTCTACAAGCGCAGGTCCCTGAAAATTATTGCTGGTACATTTCTGTGGGAATTTGCTTGCCTCCTACCAGCCTGGAATATTTCCAGCAAACTATGGTACGACGCTATGGTATTAGCACTGCCCCCAGTACCAGTAGCAAAGTCATCCCCAATTTACTTCTCAGGAATTTTATTTGGTAGACTGAGTGGCTGCCCAAATACATTTTCTCACAAAGGAGCTGAAGATAGAGTGGCAGTAGGTGCAAGTTTCTCCAGCCTGTTAGATATTAGAGGGTGAACGGCAGCACATTGGATCAGTGGTTAGCACTGAAGACTTGCAGCGCTGGGATCCTGGGTTCAAACCCCAGCAAGGACAACATCTGCAAGGAATTTGTATGTCCTCCCCATGTTTGCGTGTGTTTCCTCCTCAGTAAAAAAGCAGCCATAGAGTGTCCGGGAACCTTCCCACACACTTTTCTGAGCCAGTGCTGCTTCTTGGCAGGGTTGGACGGTACCACCAGAGAATCCTTTGGTGTGCCTTGGCTTCTACCTCAGGAGAGTTCATGTTCATGATAGCGCTAACTTTACAGCTATGGGGCTCTTGAGCGGGGGAGAAAGGTTAGCCCTCAGAATCAAATCCTCTGGTGGGCACAATGTTTTTCAATCTGAAACAGCTTCTCAGTGGGAGTTATATTTCACCACAGCCATATTCATTAGCTCGGCGAAAGGACTGGCATAGAGGGAAACCGTATCTACCCCGTATCTACCCCGTATCTACCCCGCTGTCATTTCTCCGTCACCAGGTTCCGCCCATTGTCACACACGACCATGCCTGGCTGTATGTTCAGCGGTGAGAGCCACAGATCAGGCTGCTGTGTTACAGCTTTCAACAACTCTGCAGCGCTGGGCGGTTTGTCAATTAAGAATTAAGCATGTTATCTTCAGCACAGCCTGTTGCCGCTTGGCCAAGGCAGTGCTGCAGTGCTGTCAGCTTGTGACTGATGTGGTAATTTCGGAGATGAAGGAGGAGGTGCATGAGCTGAACAATGTGATTACATTGTTGTTAAATTGGTGTTTTTTATACTAAAGAAAGTTTCTATTGTTTTGTTTTTTTACGTTTTTTTTTTAAAACAAATGCATGTCATTTTAACATTTTACAACCTTATCTGGCAATGAAGTGTGTGACACATCATCAGACACATCCTGTTTTATTTATGATGGAGGGACTCTGAAAGTCATAAAGCCTATTTTTATAGGGCCATCAGATGGCCCTTACTATTCTTAAAAGGCCAGCAGTTGGCCCTCGCTATTGTTAGAGAGCCATCAGCCGGCTATGCTTTGTTGTTTCCATTATTAACAAGTGGGTCTCCTATACTGTTATTGCGTATCCAGTGACTGCAAGGGCTGCCAAAAATTTGGACACAACCCAATACCCCTTTGAAGAGACATAGAGGAGGGCCTCAGTAAAAAAAATGTTCCCATTATAGAGGAGCGGGTCTCCTAAAGTGGTAATACCCATGCTGTGACATCAAGGGCTGCCAAAATTTGGGAAAAACCCCAGTAAGAATTTAAAGACACATAGAGCAGGGCCACAGTAACAAGGTACGGCATGTTCCCATTAGAAAGGAAAGAGTCTGCTATAGAGTTATAGGGTATGCGGTGAGTCCAACGGCTGACAATTTTAGGAAAAACCCCACTAAGAATTTAAAGATACACAGAGCAGGGCCACAGTAACAAGGTACGACATGTTCCCATTAGAAAGGAAAGAGTCTGCTATACAGTTATAGGGTATGCAGTGAGTCCAACGGCTGATCAGTTTTAGGAAAAAACACACTAAGAATTTAAATACACACAGAGCAGGGCCACAGTAACAAGTATGACATGTTCACATTAGAAAGGAGAGGGCTTGCTATACAGTAATAGGGTATGCAGTGAGTCCAACGGCTGACAATTTTAGGAAAAACCCCACTAAGAATTTAAAGACACACAGAGCAGGGCCACAGTAAGGAGGTACGACATGTTCCCATTAGAAAGGAGAGAGTCTGCTATACAGTTATAGGGTATGCAGTGAGTCCAATGACTGACAAATTTTAGGAAAAACCCCACTAAAAATTTAAAGACACACAGAGCAGGGCCACAGTAATGACAAATTCCCATTAGAAAGGAGAGAGTCTCCCATAGTGTTGGCCTATGCAGTGAATGCAAGGGCTGCCAAAAATTTGGAGGCACTTCAATGCCCCTTGGAAGAGACGTGGAGGAGGGCCTCAAAAAAAATTGTTCCCATTAGAAAGGAGCGGGCCTCCTGTACTTGTAATGCCCATGCACTAAGTGTATGGGCTGACAAACATTTACCCCTGGGGGGTATTCATGAACATACTGTATAAACATTTTTTTTTACGGGCATCATGAACACCCATTTTTATAAGAGTCAGCCTGTCAGCATATTCAGTTGACAAGAGGATGCGCTTATCAGTTATAATTCCACCAGTGGCACTAAAAACCTGCTCTGATAAAACGCTGGCGGAAGGGCAGGCCAAGACCTCCAAGGCATAGAGACCCAGTTCATGCCTTGTGTCCAGCTTGGATCCCCAATAATTATAGGGCACAGCGGATTTACGGAGGACGTTGGTACGGTCGGCAAGGTACTCCCTCAGCATCTTTCCAAACTTTACACTCCTTGTGAGAGTACCTCGCGCCTCAGGGCCTGTGCGATGGGAGGGGCTGAGAATACTCTCCCAGAACTTTGACAGTGTTCCCCTGCCTCTGTTGGATTGAATTTGTGTCTCTTTCACCTGTACGCCTTGGTTGTCCAACGAAGTGTGCCCTCTGCCACCAGCGTTTTCAGTTGAGAATTTTTTTAATAGTTCCGCAACAAGGGCCTTCTGGTACAGCCCCATTTTTGTAGACCTGTCCACCTCAGGAATAAAAGATACAAAGTTCTCCTTGTAGCGTTGGTCTAAAAGTGTCACCAACCAGTAATGCCTGTCAGGCAAAATTTTCAGAATGCGAGGGTCATGGGAAAGGCAGCATAACATAAACTCAGCCATGCATTCCAGACTACTAAAAGTAAGACTTCTGGGTCCTCCCCAAGAGGATAATTAACCATGCTCTCCTCCTCCTCCTCCTCTCTATCCTCTAGCCATCCACACTGAACAGACGGTATGACAGCTGTGCAGGTAGTACCATCTATAGTGCAAAAAACTAGCTCCTGTCCTTCCTCCTCCTCCTCCTCTTCCTCATTGTCACCTAATCCACGTTGGAATGAGATGAGGCTCGTCTGTGTGTAATCACCCTGTATGGTTCCTTGCTCCATTTCATCATGCTCCACCTGCAATGCATACTCTTTGATTTGGAGCAGAGAGCATTTCAGAAGACAGAGAAGTGAGATGGTGATGCTAATTATGGCATCATCGCCGCTCACCATCTTGGTGGAGTCCTCAAAGCTTTGGAGGATGATACATATGTCTGATATCCATGTCCCCTCCTGAGGTCTTATGTGTGGAGTCGAAACTGAATACCGACGGCCTTGTTGTTGCTGGTACTCAAAAGCTGCCCTATTCTGCTCACAAATCCTTAACAACATCTTCAGTGTAGAGTTCCAATGCGTATGGACATCACACACCAGTCTGTGAGCCGGAAGCTGCAAACACTGCTAAAACATGGCAAGGGCGGTGGAAGCTGTAGCTGACTTTCAAAAACAGGCACACAGGCGGCATACTTTAACAAGCAGATCCGGCAGCTCCGGGTAGGATTTGAGAAATTGCTGAACCACGAGGTTAAGCACATGGGCCAGGCATGGTATGTGTCTGTGCTCGCCTCGCCTCAGAGCCGCCACCAGGTTCCGGCCATTGTCACACACGACCATACCTGGCTGTAGGTTCAACGGTGTGAGCCACAGATCTGCCTGCTCATTCAGAGCTGTCCACAACTCTTCAGCATTGTGCGGTTTGTCACCTAAGCATATTAGCTTCAGCACAGCCTGTTGCCGCTTGGTCGAGGCAGTGCTCCAGTGCTTCCAGCTTGTGACTGAAGTGGTCATTTCGGAAATGGAGGCTGAAGAGGAGGAGGAGGATGAGGTGCAGGAGCTATAGACTGTGGGGGCAACCCTGATTGACCTAGGGCCCGCAATCCTTGGCATCGGGAGGACGTGTTCCGTCCCAAGGTCCGACTGGGTCCCGGCTTCCACTATGTTAACCCAGTGTGCCGTCAGCGTGATGTACCTTCCCTGCCCACAAGCACTTGTCCATGTGTCTGTGGTAAGGTGGAATTTCCCGATAACTGCATTGTTGAGGGCATGGCTAATGTTTTGGGACACGTGCTTGTGTAATGCGGGGACGGCACACAGGGAGAAATAATGGCAGCTGGGGACAGAGTACCAAGGGACGGCTGCCACCATCAGGTTGCGGAATGCTTCTGACGCACCCCCTGGGCCGTGGGGTACTTGGTAGCCGGGCCGGTCATTGCTAGGGGAGATGTCACAGTGGCGGTGACCCAGTCCGTGACGCAGGGCAGTCAATAAAAGAGGAATTTGGGAAAGGGGATTATAATTTTTATGTTTAATGTTCGATACGCCACCTGTGGTATGCGGCTATTTGGAGACTCCGCTGCGAAGCAGGTCCTCTGGAGCTGATAATAATGCAGCAGAGCTTGTTTAGCTCTCCACAGGTAGAGCTAAGCTCCAAGGCGGTGGTAAATGATGAAGTAACTGGTTGTGCAGTGTGGTGCAGGGGATGATGGCGCAGCAATGATGCACAGAGACAGTGGGTTGCAGTCTTCAGTGTTTACTCACAGTTCTCTCTTTGCTCCTGGTTACAACTGGCAGCTTATAACCTCCCACATCATGCTGCATACACCGGGCAGGGGTTCAGCAATCCCTCAGGTTATTCCAGAGTGCCTGACACTACCCCATTCTACATGTCTTTCTCAGCCGTCTTCCTGCGCTTGCTCTCACCATTTCTGCCCTGCGCCTCGCAAACAGAGTCCAAAGCCGGTATCCTCGGATCTTTCTGGGCAACCTGGAGTTCCCTGGATCCTATTTGGTTACCTTTTTGGTGACTTGAGTGCGGACATGGCAACTACTCCCTGAAAGAGTAGAAGCCTCCGATTTCTAGTTGAACATTGTAATTCTCACTAGTTAGGGGCCGGTCCCCCTCTGCGGCTCAATCCCTCCAACGCCTGGTAGATTTGGGCGTACAGGTGGCCTCCAGCACTGCCCATATGCCTGGGATCCCATCTTCACTTCTGACGCCTTCCCTCTGCTCCCATTCCTTCCTCCTCTCCTTCTCCTGGGCCTCTGTCACTCAGACCCCTGCTTCCCTGAGCAGAGCTCCTGCTCCCAACTCTTCCTCTGACTCAATCTCCTCAGACTCTCTCTAGATTGTTCCACCCTCTATTTTATAGCACTTCTTACAGAGCTCCCCTGAACTACTTCCTCCACCCACACCCACTACATGGTACCCCTACTTTGGTTCCCCCCACTCAAGCCAGGGAGAGGGCTCAGCAGAGAATAAGTGCATCTTGCCACTCCTGCCGGTCTGGAGTAGTATAATGTTGGATGCAGGTGTTAGGGTCCCGGGCAGCACTCTATCCTTACCTGAGAGTGAGATACCACACCTCTGGGTGAGATGGAGTACCTCTGTGGCGACTGAACCCGCAGGGGCACCACACTTCCGTCTCCATGAGCCTGAAAGGCAACATTTCGAGTGCAAGCAGTCATGAAATGTGAGAATTTAGTAGTGTGGCCTGTGAGGCACTGGCTACATATTTGTGCTTGCATTCCAAGGACTGGGGTATGGACAACTGAACGCTGCGCTGGCACAAGGAAATGGACGTACTTCCTGATGCTGATACTTGAGATTGCGCAACGACAGGTGCAGGGCAAGAGGCATCTTCCCATGCACCATGGACAGGGGAATGGCTTGCATGCACAACAGTGGATGAAGCAATGGTGCCACCTGCAGACACTGTTCCTGGACGCTGGGGTTCGGCCCACAAAGTCGGGTGCTTTGCTGCCATGTGCCTGATCATGCTGGTGGTAGTCAGGCTGGTCGTTTTGCCAACCCTGCTGATGCTGGCCTGGCAGGTGGTGCAAATGGCCTTTTTGTGGTTATCGGCACAGTCTTTAAAAAACAACCAGACTCGGGAAGACCTAACAGTTGTACTGGCAACTTCCTTCATAGTGGTGTTACGGGGAACGGTTGCCTGCCTTCTGTCTGCGGCCACCACACTGCTTCTTCCTGCCTGTTGGGGTGCTCCTCCTCCCTCCTGCTATGTGCTGCTGTCCTGCCTCTGCATGTCCTCCTGCCAGGTTGAGTCAGTTACTATATCATCCACCACCTCGTCTTCCACTTCCGCACCCTGGTCCTCCTCCAGACTTTCTGGCAATTGTGTTTCATCATCGTCCACCTATTGTGACACTTTCCAACTGTCGGCTTCGTGTGACCGTCGCTGCTCAAATATTTGGGCATCGCTACACGCGATCTCCTCTTGCCCGCTTCAAGTGGACAGGGCGAGAGACCCGAATCTATAAATGAAAAAGCGAACAGCTCTTCAGAGTGTCCAAGTGTGGGATCAGTTGTCTCTGGGCACGCAGCATGGTGGGAGGAAGGAGGATCAGGGTGAGGAATATGTGGTCAAGACTCACTGCTACTGAAACTTGACAGTGTGGAAGACAGGGAGGTGGTGGTGATGGTGGCAAAGTGACTGGAAGCATTATCCGCTATCCAAACAACAACATTTTGACACTGTTCTGGGTTCAATAGTGGTGTGCTGCGGTCCCCTAGGAATTGGGACAGGAAGGTCAGGCGAGAAGATGTGGGTGTTTGTTGTGGCACAATTTCAGCTTGCCCATGGCCTTGTCCTCGGCCTCTGCATGCACCATCACGTCCTTGCCACATGCATTGCCCATTCTAAATGGAGGACAGTATCTTCCATGCTCACTACAAATGACTGGAGCAAACTTTTATGTGATCCGTGTGACGGAGAAAGCAGAGTTTTAAATACCTGGCCTGTAGTTAAGTAGTTTGAACAGGAAACTGGTGTGAATTGCGTCACTGACACAATGAATGAAATTTTTAATGGAAGCCAGAAATGGCAGTATTTTCTGACAACGTATATGTGATCCGTGTGACGGAGAAAACAGAGTTTTAAATACCTGGCCTGTAGGTAAGTAGTTTGAACAGCAAACTGGTGTGAATTGCGTCACTGACACACTAAAGAAAATTTTTAATGGAGGCCAGAAATGGCAGTATTTTCTGACAATGTATATGTGATCCGTGTGACAGAGAAAACACAGTTTTAAATAGCTGTATTTCTAGCGCTGTAATATGGAAAGGACCTGGCTGTATTCTGCAGTGCCAACAAGCAAATGGCTCAGAAAAACGGTGTTCCCTGGATTGCTTTTTAAGCAAATAATGAGGATTAAGATCCAAAAAAAAGTATTCCTGGTCCCCGAGACCTGAGCCTTTGTATTGAAATATATAACAGCAGCAGAAGGCAGAATTGGAATGGAGTCTTTTGTGCTATAAGCACTGCAGTCTGCTGTATACCCTGCCTGCCTATATTAACTGCCTGCCTGATATCTCTGCAGATGGATTAGTTAGTCCTCAAAAGGACTGTTTGTTAAGATGGATATATGTAATGTACTGTTTTTCTCCCTATACTACCTAATACACAAGCAAATCTCTCCCTGACGAAGCAGCACCTCTCCCTACTCTGCCTGATTCCGGAGTGACTGTGAAGAGCATGGCGGCACAAGGTCTGATATAGACCTGATGACGCTGCGCAGCAGTCCAATTACTGTAATGCCACAACCACCATGGCTGCGGCTTAACAATGAGTGGCAGGCAATCCCTGCATGTTGATTGGCGCTCTAAAGAGAGCCAAACATGCAGGGAGGGGACCCGAGCTCCCACTGAGCAACCCCAGAAATACTCGACGAGCACCAAACATCTCAAGCAGTGAGATGCTCGGGCAAGCACCGAGCAGTAGTGAGCCTGCTTGCTCATCACTAGTCTCCATCTATTGGGGTTGACTGTAGTGGAAGAGTTGTCAGTCACCATTATACTAGTACTACTCTAGTGAAATTAATTCTTTGGTGCAGATATTTTTGCCAAAGGGGTACGCACGATATCATCAAAATTGGTTTTCTTAGTGCCATGGTATAAAAAGCAGGCTATATTTCATCTTTTAATTTTTCAGTTCTGATATTGTTCTCCATACAGGGGTACACATTACTAATGAGGGATCACTAAATGTTCTCAACTTAGTGGTTCAGTGGTTTCTCAAAACCTACCCAGAGCTGCTTCTGAAAGTACGCTGCATGTGTGCCCATTTCAGAAAGTCAGCTATATCTTTCACCACCCTAGCTGTGCTTCAGCAGCATATTCCGCTTACAGCTCACTGACTGTTGTGCGATGTCACAACATGTTGGAAATCAACATTGCAGATGTTGGGAAGGATTTGTGAGTAGCAGACGTCAGCTGTTGAGTACCAGCTTCAACACACCCATCGACATTGAGGTCAGCCTCCGAACATAAGAACTGATGAGTGGCATGGATGTATGATGTCTGTGCCATCCTCAAAAACTTTGAGGACCCCACCAAGATTGTGAGCGGCGATGACATCATAATTAGCATCATCATCTCACTTCTCTGTCTACTGAAATGCTAAGTGCTCTTAGTTAAAGAAGAGGTATTGCAGGGGGAGCAAGGAACTATGCAGCCCAACCTTATCTCAATGCGGTTGGGTGATAATGAGGAGGAGGATAAGGAGGACAAGATGGACAGTCATCCTCTTGGGAGGACAGGGAATTCTTGGCTGTCTTGGAAGTCTTCTTACCCCTCTTTCTGTCTGTGGGAAAGCTATATGAGTTTCGCTTAATGACCTACAGTGGCCTAAACCGTGGCCTTGCTTATGCACGATATTTCTCAAAACACATTGCCTATCAGGCCATTGTCTTACTCTGTAGTGATTAAATTCAAGGCGTAAAGAAAGATCTCAGAAGTGTAAGCTGATGTCTGGCGGGCTGTCATTGCTTATGCAACAAGCTGCATTAGAGGATTTCCTGGGAGAAATGACAGCTGGAGTAGATACGGTTTTCCTCTATGTCATTCCTTTCACCGAGCTAAAGAATATTGCTGTGGTGAAATACAACTCTAACCGAGAATCAGTGACAGACTGTCAGACTAAAGAACATTGGGCCCACAAGAGGTTTTGATTCTGAGGGACCACCTTTCTCCCTGCTCAAGAGCCCCATAGCAGCTGCAAAGTTTGTGCCTATCCTGAACTCTACTGATGGAGAAACCAGGGCCCACCCGAGGATTTTCGGGTGGGCGCATCCAACCCTGCCGAGAGGGAGCCCTGGCTAAGAAAAGTATGTGGGAAGGTTCCTGGACACTCTATGGCTGCATTTTTATTGTGGACTGGCTCTGTACCATCCCTGGCCGCATTCAACTGTCCACGTGTTTGTGGTTAGGCGGTCCTTCCCACTAAGTGCACTGGGGAGGGCATGGATAATGTTGTGGGACCTATGCTTGTGGAAGGCGGAGACGACACCAGGAGAAATAGTGACTGCTAGGAACCAAGTATGGACATGGCGGCCGCCATGAGGTTGTGGACAGCTTACGCCTCCACGAGCATAAAAGGTAACATTTCAAGTGCAAGCAGCTGTCCAGAAATGTGGCAGTTTAGTATTTCAGCCTGTGTGTGTGGGTGGCTGGCTGCATACTTGCGCTTGCATTCCAAGTAACAGAAACCTAAGGAGATGAATGGCCTCATCATCATCACAAATTGAAATGTTTACGCTATTAACTCTCCTGATGGAGAAGCCAGGGCCCACCGGAGGATTCTCCGGTTCTCTGGTGAGCCCGTCCATCCCTGCCGAGAAGCATTCCAGGCTAAGAAAAGTGTGTGGGAAGGTTTTGTATGGTTGTCTTGAGGAAGGAGTCGGTGGACTCTGAAACGCCTAGACAATAAACCTACATTTTTAGCCATACTATGGGTTTGTCGTGACTAGTGTTGAGCGATACCTTCCGATATCGGGAAATATCGGATCAGATTGGATCTGACCGATACCCAAAAAGTATCGGATATCGCCGATTCTGATACCGGAAACCAATGCAAGTCAATGGGACACAAATATCGGAATAAAAATAAACACTTTATTTCCTTGTAGGTTAATTCTACATGAAGGAAAACAACTAAGTATAATATAGAATGACATGAAAAGGCGGCAATTCAGCAGCGGCATACACGAGTACCCGACAATTTAGAACAGAAAGAATGGAACATCACACATAGATTAGATAGATAGAAGCATGTCAGTCACATATATATGAAGTACAGTGACAGTGTTGCTTACTGTACTTGTCATTTAGTGTAAAGGATTTATTAAAAAAAATAACAGTGTTTTCATGCACCATCTCTTTAAAAAAGCTGGCCGGCAATTCAGCAGCAGTACCCGACAATTTAGAATAGAAAGAATAGAGAATCACACATAGATTTGATAGATAGAAACATGTCAGTCACATATATAAGAAGTACAGTGACAGTGTTGATTACTGTACTTGTCATTTAGTGTTAAAATAAAGGATTTATTAAAAAAAAAATTGGTGTGGGGTTCCCCGTAATTTTAGGCTCTAGCGGATGTTAAGCAGACAGCTGGGGCAGATGTTTGGAGCCTGGGAAGGGGGTAATAACCACGGAGCTTCCCTGGCTACTAATATCAGATCCCAGCTGAATACCTAGCCTTTACTAGCTATTAAAATGGGGGCCCCCCCAAAAAATGATGTGGGGTCCCCCCTATTTTAATAGCTAGCAAAGGCTAGGCAGACAGCTGGGGGCTGATATTAATAGCCCAGGAAGGGTGCCATGAATATTGGCCCCCTCCCAGGCTAGAAACACCAGCCGTCAGTCGCCCCAGAAATGGTGCATCCACAGGATGCGACAATTCTGGCACTTAGCCTCGCTCTTCCCACTGCCCTGTAGCGGTGGCAGTGGGGTAATAGGGCCGGTGTTGATGTAGGCTTATAATGCCAGTTGACATCAAGCCCAGGTAAGTAATGGAGAGGCGTCTCTAAGACACCCCCATTACTAACCGCATAGTCAAAGTTAAAAATAGAATAAAGTCCTTTAATTGAAATAAAGACACAATTCTTTATTGTTCTAAATTAAACCATACTTACCATCACGCCCATTGCAGCTGAAGCCAACGATCTCCTCCAATAAAAGTAAAATATTAAAGCAACCTCGTCCTTACCTTTACATGGTTCCCACGACGGCTCCAGCTCTGCTACATTCACATGACAGGCTGGATCGCAGCTGAAAGCTGCCATCCTGCTTTCCATGCGGCAGACATTGAGAAGCGCAGGCATGCTTGTGCTCCTCAGTGTCTGGCTGTGACGGCATCCAGATGAGCTGAGTTCATGTCCAATGAACTCAGCTCACCTCATGCACGTCACTGACAGCGTGGGAAAATTCTCCTGCGCTCAGCGCTTGAGCTGGAGTATTTTCCAACGCTGTCAGTGACGTGCATGAGGTGAGCTCATGTCCAATGAACTCAGCTCATCTCATGCACGTCAATGACAGCGTGGAAAAATTCTCCTGCGCTCAGCGCTTGAGCAGGAGAATTTTCCCACGCTGTCAGTGAAGTGCATACCGGTGTATGCCGCTGCTGAATTGCCGGCCGGCTTTTTTAAAGAGACGGTGCATGAAAACACTATTATTTTTTTTAATAAATCCTTTAACACTAAATGACAAATACAGTAAGCTGAGCGCTGCCATCCAGCTTGTCATCCTTCAGAGCCACTGCAGAGCGCAGGCATTATGGGAACTTCCGATTCCGGTATTCGATATTCTAAAAGTTTCGGAACTCAGTATCGGAACTCCGATACCGCGAATATCGGTCGATACCCGATATTTCAGTATCGGAATGTTCAACACCAGTCGTGACTCCAGAGAGCGCAGAAACAACTTACTTTCCCAGCATCTCTCTCTGGGAAGGTTCCTGGACAATCTCTGGCTGCTTTTTTACTCAGTGGGAAACCCACGCAAACACGGGGAGAACATACAAAATCCTTGCAGATGTTTTCCTTGCTGGGATTTGAACCCGGGATTCCAGTGCTGCAAGGCTTCAGTGCTAACCACTGTGCCACTGTGCTGCCATTCACTCTCTGATAGCTAACAGGCTGGAGAAACTTTCACCAACTGCCACTTTGTATCTTCAGCTCCTTTGTGAGAAACTAATGTATGTAGGCAGCTACTCAGTCTACCAAATAAAATTTCTGATAAGGAAATTGGGGATGACTTTGCTACTGCTACTGGGGGCAATGCTAATACAATGGCATCGTACCATAGTACATTGTAAATATTCCAAGTTGGTAGGAGTCAAGCAGATTCCCACAGAAATTTATCAGCAGTATTGATGAGCGAACGTGCTTGCCACTGCTCGGAATTCACCCAAGCATCATTGTGCTCGACAAGCTCGGCGAGTATTTCTGGATTGCTCAGGTGGGAACTCGGGTCACCTCCCTGCATGTTTGGCATTCTTTAGAGAGCCAATGAATATGCAGGGATTGCTTTCCATGCACTGTAATGCTGTAGCCATGTTGTCTGAGGGCATTACAGTGATTGGCTGGCCGCACAGCATCATCAGATGTATGTAAGACCGGGCGCTGCCATGCTCCTCACAGTCTAGTCCGGAACCAGACAAAGGAGGGAGAGCTGCCGCTGTTGTGTCAGGAAGAGATTTGCTTGTTTATAGTTAGTATAGGTATTCCATAACATATATCTATATCTATATGAACTAACAGTCCTTCTGAGGACTAATTCAGCTGCATATATTCAGTGGTGATAGCAGGAGTAATTCAGGCAGTGAGGGTATGTGGCAGACTGCAGTGCATGATACAGCACAAGAGGGTTCATTGAACGTCCTGTTAGTGTAGGTATTCCACAACATATATATGCTGTAAATATCCATCTGAACTAACAGTCCTTCTGAGGACTAATCCAGCTGCATATAATCAGTGCCAGGCAGGCAGGCAGTGTTTGTGGCAGACTGCAGTGTATGATACAGCACTAGCGGGTCCATTGAACGTCCTGTCTGCTGCTTCTGTAAAAATTACAGATATTTCTAGACATAGCCCCAGATATCAGGGGCCAGGGCAATTTTTTTTTTATCTTAATCCTGGTTATTTGCTTTAAAAGCAATCCAGAATACACCATTTTTCTGCTCCATTTGCTTGTTCTCACTGCAGAATAAAGCCAGATCTGTTCCATATTTCAGCGAAAAAAAATCCAGAAATTTGAACAGAACATGGAAAATATTGGCCTCCTTTTCCATTAAGTTGCATTGTGTCAGTGAAGATATTCACACTAGGTCTCTGTGTAGAATATTATTGGTAAATTACAGGCCTACTATTGAAAGCCATGGTTCTCTGTCAGCCATATCACCTATAAGACTGTTCAAAAATCATATATTTCTTCTATTTTCATTCAATTGCAGTGTGTCGGTGAAGATATTCACACTAGTGACGCATCCCTGGGCCGTGGGGTACTCGGTGCCGGGACGGTCGTCGCTTAGGGAAAGGTCACAGTGGCGATGACCCGGTCCGTTACCCAGGGCGGTCAATCAATAGGGGAATATTTACAGGGGATTATAGTTTATAAAGTTCGTGACGCCACCTGTGGTATGCGGCTAAGGGAGCCGCCGCTGCGGAGCAGGTCCTCTGGAGCTGATGTTACTGCAGCAGGGATGGTGTGGCTCTTCACAAGTAGAGCTTAGCTCCAGGGCAGTGTAGATGTTGTAGGTTGTGCTGGGCGTTGTAGTGCAGGGGCTGATGGCGCAGCAAGAAACACAGAGACAAGGAAGTGCAGTCCTCAGGGTCTTTACTCACGGTTATTGCAGTTCAAGTTACAGGCGCCAAAGTATTCTCCCTCGTTGTGCTGCGGTTACTCAGTGAGGGGTTCAGTCCACCCTCAGGTATTTCTGGAGTACTTAGCAGGACCCCCTTCTGTGTATTCTCTCTGGCCGTCTCCCTGTACCTCATACCTAGTGTCCCAATCCGGTACCTACGGACCTTGTCGGGTGACGTCTGTTCTGTCCCCTGGGTCCTCTATAGCTACCTTCTTGATGAGACTGATATGGAATGTTGGCTGCAGGACTTGAAATACTGCAGCCTCCGGTTTCTAGTTAAGACATAGGGTTCTCTGCTAGCTGAGGGACTGGTCCCCTTGGTGCGGCCTGACCCCTCCACCTCCCCATAGATTCGGGCATACGGGTGGCCTCTCGCACTGCCCGTACCCCTGGGGTCCCTTTTTTTCCATTCCTGGAGCCCTTCCTGCTCCCTCTCCTCTTTCTCCAGTCCTTGTCCTCTCCTTAGGCCCTCTGCCTGAACAGAGCTCCTGCAGAGCCTCTGCTCCTTCCTCTTCTCCTCTGACTGGACTCTCTAACTGGACTCACTTCACAAGATGGTTCCCTCTTTTATATCACTTCCTTTCCTGTGCTCCCCTAAGCTACTTACTCCACCCACACCCACTACGTGGTTCCCCCCTCTCTGGCTTCCCCCCACTCCAGCCAAGGGAAGGGCTCAGCAAGAACCACAGACATCTTTCCCTCCCCTGTTTGCCTGAAGTGGTGTGTTGGATGCAGGTGTTAAGGTCCCGGACTGTACTCCCTCCTTACCTGAGAGTGAGATGCCACATCTCTGGCTGAGATGCAGCACCTCTGTGGTCACCGAACCCTCAGGGGCGCCACACTAGGTCTCAGTGTAGAATAATATTATTAAATTACAGGCCTACTATTGAAAGCCGTGGTTCTCTGTCAGCCATATCACCTATAAGACTGTTCAAAAAAGATACATTTCTTCCATTTTCATTCCGTTGCAGTGTGACGGTGAAACTATTTACACTAGGTTTCTGTGTAGAATAATATTATTAAATTACAGGCCTGCTATTTAAAATTGTGGTTCTCTTTCTGACGTATTGCGTATAACTGCATTCCAAAATTAGCCATTTCTCGTGAACGTGGAAAATATTGTCCTTCTTTTAAAATGAGAAAAGTACATGGCAAGGGACGGGGAAGTGGACGTGATGGTGATGGTGCATGCAGAGGCCGAGAACGTGGCCGTGGGCAAGGTGAAATTGTGTCATAACAAACACCCACATCTTGTCGCTCGACCTTCCTGTCCCAATTACTAAGGGACCACAGAACATCACTATTTAACACAGAGCAGTGTCAAAAGGTTGTTGTTGGATTTAAGATAATGCATCCAGTCACTTTGCCACCACCACCTCAACCCTGTCTTCCACACAGTCAAGTCTCAGTAGCCGTGAGTCTGCACTGCATATTCCTCACCCTGATCCTCCTTCCTCCCGCCATCCCGAGTGCCTGGAGACAACTGATCCCACACTTGGACACTCAGAAGAGGTGTTCACTTTTCCATTTTTAGAGTCGGGCCTCTCGCCCGGCAAGCTTCAAGTGAGTCAAGAGGAGAACATGTATAGCAATGCCCAAATATTGGAGCAGCCACGGTCACATGAAGGCGACAGTGGTAAAGTGCAATTACTGTCAAAAGAGGTGAGGTGGATGATGATGATGATTAGACACAATTGCCAGAAAATCAGGAGGAGGATCAGGGTGCGGAAGTGGAAGACGAGGTGGTGGATGATATTGTAACTGATCCAACCTGGAAAGGGGGACATACAGACTGATGACAGCAGCACTCAGGGAGAGGTAAGGCATAACATGACAACAAGCAGAAAGAAGCAGTGTGGTGGCTGCAGACACAATGCAGGAAAGCATTCCACTTAACGCCAACAAGACGGAAGTTGCCAGTAGAATGGTTAGGTCTTCCCGAGTCTGGTTATTTTTTAAAGACTCTGCAGATAACCCCAAAAAGGCCATCTGCATCACATGCTAGGCCAGCATCAGCAGGGCTAGCAAAACTAGCAGCCTGACCACCACCAGCATAATCAGGCACATGGCAACAAAGCACCTGACTAAGTGGGCCGAACCCCAGGGTACAGCAACAGTGTCTGTAGGTAACACCACTGCTTCTTCTGCTGTTGTGATTGCACGCCAATCCCCTGTCCATGGCACATGCGAAGATGCCTCCTGCCCTGCACCTGTTGTTGCACACTCTCAAATAGCACCATCAGAAAGCACGCCCACGTCCTTGTCCCAGTGCAGCGTTCAGTTGTCCCTACCCCAGTCTTTGGAACGCAAGTGCAAATATGCAGCCAATGCCCCACAGGCCACACTACTAAATTCACACATTTCACGAATGCTTGTGCTCGAAATGTTGCCTTTTAGGCACTTGGTGACGGAAGCTGAAGGTGGTGGACATCTCTCAGTACTCGGTCCCCAGCCGCCACTATTTCTCCCGATGTGCCGTCCCCGCCCCCGAGCACGTGTCCCACAATATTAGACATGCCCTCATTAATGCAGTTATTGGGAAAGTATATTTAACCATGGACACATGGACAAGTGCTTGTGGGCAGGGACGGAACATCTCTCTGACGGCACACTGGATTAATATAGTGGAAGGCTGGACCCTTGGGACAGAACACGTATTTCCAACGCCGAGGAATGCGGGCCCTGGGTCAATCAGAGTTGCCCCACATACTACACCTTCTGCACCTCCTCCTCCTCCTCCTCTTCAGTATCCATCTCCAAAATTACCACATCAGTCGCAAGCTGGAAGCACCTCAGCACTGCCTCGGCCAAGCGGCAAAAGGCTGTGCTGAAGATAATATGCTTAGGTGACAATCCTTTACAAGGAGGTGGGCACTGCTATAGAATAGTGAGCAAAACGGGGTGCTACAGTAACCTGATATAATTGTATAATATAGTTTGGAAGAAAAAAGACTCAGGATATACAACCGTGCACACCCAATATTAGAAAAATGAAAAAATCTTTATTACATGATTACACACTGACAACACAAGAAAAAATAAAAACATTTAAAAACAGACAAGGCATAACAGTGTTCATGGGGGAAGAACAATAATAGTGTTCCAAAGCAATAAATCCCCCCTTAGGCCACAGGTATAATATATATCATTTTTAATATCTCATAATACAATAATGGTTTTTAAACAAGCTATGTCGCCCTAGTGGAGGGTAGCACAGCACCACTAGACCAAACATAGGTGATAGACCAGGCACTCCCAAATAATCAGACTATACATGATAATAAATCAAGGAATGAAGGAATGAATGGGAGTAATAACCTGCTAGCACTAGGGGCCCGTATAGTATCAGCATTTACCAAAACATGTCATCCCACGTAATGTACGACATCGGATCATGAGTTAAATCATGTATGGCAGAACGGGCACTCCTGAGTAGTCAAGGGATAAATCAAAAATAATAAAATGACATAGTTACCTGTTGGCACCAAGGACCCTACGCGTTACGCTGCTAGACCGCAGCTTCGTCAGGGGTATGTTGTCAGTGGACACATGTGTACATTAAATAGTCTATCCAATTTAGTATGATTCCCTTCAGGTGAGTATAAATGCCCTCACTAAGTCTCTCCAGCATCGTGGTAAATCGAACGGTAACTTCCTGTTTCCACAGTGTACCGCCCACGTGCTCTGATGTAACGCAACCGGAACTGGATAAGACGTCATATCCGGTCGGCGAACTGCCGCCCCTTCCTATCTCTCATGCGTTCCACCCAGACGCCATGGTGGAACGCAACCGGAGCTAGGTAAAAGATCATATCCGGTTTTGGAAACCGCCCCCTCAGAGATCAATAGGGATATAGTCCCTTGGGATGGTCACAATAGGAAAGAAGCTGGCATTCCCGGGGAAGATAGAACGCAAAAAATATACCCCCGGAAGTAGCGCGTCCGCTACAAAAAGTTACCGGTACAAAGAAAAGAGGGCTGGCCCTGATCAAGGAAAGTGCCTGGCCAGGCCAAGAGCAAGATGAAAAGTGTGATTGGAGTCAGAAAGTCACCAAATGTGCATAAAAGT
This sequence comes from Phyllobates terribilis, assembly GCF_046119375.1. NCBI lineage: Eukaryota > Metazoa > Chordata > Amphibia > Anura > Dendrobatidae > Phyllobates > Phyllobates terribilis. The sequence goes on along the minus strand of NW_027362761.1, from coordinate 1,204,540,779 downwards.
GTGACCAATAATAACAATACAAACATAAACATAAAAAACTTACTAGACAGACCAACCACAAACAAACATAGAACAAACAACAATCATGTACAAATTATGAGCCATTACAAAGGTGGCTAATGAAGCCTAACGGCAACATATATGGATATACGTACAATTATAAATAAGGACCTGGCATTTGAGATAATTAGAATGCTGGGGATTAACTTGTTATGGGATGGAGGAGATGCACAAGCCAGCCACACGAGAAGAGATGAAAGGATAAAAAGGATAAAGAAGAAAAAGGTTAAACCAGAGAGCCCTCAATCTAGAGCGGGATTCCAATAGTAAGGATACCATGGGAGTTTAAGCCAAGTAACCAGTGAATGAAAAGTCCTCATTTATACCCCTAGGGGCCACTGTATCAAGAACAAAGATCCACCTAGATTCAGATCTCAATAGATCCTTGGTGTGATCCGAATTACGTGAATTGGGCCTCATTTTCTGGAGGCCCATGACATGCAATTTATTAGGGCTACCAGAGTGGCATTGGAAGAAGTGCAAAGTGTAGCGCTGGCGTCCCTGCCCTCTGCTAGGCAGGGACGCTGTTCCCCTCACCCCTCTGCTCCGAGCCCGGCGTCCTCCTCCCGCTCTGCTGGGGCCGCGCGCCGTCCTAAGGAGTCCCCGGCCAATGGCCGGAGGACTTCACCATATATAAGGCACCTCCTCCAAAATGGAGGTGCCCGAGCATTGTTGTTGCACTGTTCACTACTCTGCTTCAGCCCTCAGGTCCCGTTGCCAGTTACCTGCCAGATACCTGCCAGATTCCTGCCAGTTTGCTGTCTGATTCCTGCCTGATATTCTGCTACCTGCCTGCTAGCCTGAGGTCCGACGGTCTGCCTTACAACTCCTGTCAGTCTGTCTAAGGACCAGCTTGCCCACTCACCTGGGAGCGCACATCAGCTACCTGCCTGCTTGCCTGAGGTCCGACGGTCTGCCTTCCAACTCCTGTCAGTCTGTCTATGGACCAGCTTGCCCGCTCACCTGGAAGCGCACATCTGATACCTGCCTGCCAGCCTACCTGGAGGCTCCGCCGTCACGTGCAGTGACCACCTGCCTGCCCAGTGACTCCTGCCCGCTCACCTGGGAGCGCTCATCTGCTGCCTGTCTGCTAGCCTACCTGGAGGCTCTGCCGTCACGTGCTGTGACCACCCGCCTGTCCAGTGACTTCTGCCCGATCACCTGGGAGCGCTCATCTGCTGCCTGTCTGTTGGTCTTCCTGGAGGCTCCGCCGTCACATGCTGTGACCACCCGTTTATCCAGAGACTCTCGCCTGCTCACCTGGGAGCTCACGTCTATCATCTGCCGCCACAGGTCGTACCAATCCTTTACCCAGAGACTGCCCCGGTCACTTGCCGTGACCTCCTGCCCGTTCATCCAGAGACTGCCCCGGTCACTTGCCGTGACCTCCTGCCCGTTCATCCAGAGACTGCCCCGGTCACTTGCCGTGACCTCCTGCCCGTTCATGCAGAGACTGCCCCGGTCACTTGCCGTGACCTCCTGTCCGTTCATTCAGAGACTGTCCCAGTCACCTGCTGTGACTGCCTGCCCGCCTACCCTGGTCGCCACCCGCTCCCTTACAAGGACCGCCCCCTTGTATAGTAGCTCAGAGGTTCCGCCTCCCAGACCCGTTACAGTTTGCTCGGGCCATGGAACCCGGTGGCACCCAAGCTCCCTCGCTTTCGGACCTATGTCATGAACTGTCCCGTCAGAGGTCCCAACAGGAGTCCATCCTGAGTCATCTGCGCAATGTCAACTCTTTCCTGGACACTCTGACTGCTCCACCAGAAACCACCGCTAGTGTCATGACTCGCAGCCCGGCAGCGCCGCTGCCCACCAATACCATGGCATCCTGCCCCGGACCCCGGCTTTCTACACCTCCACGCTTCGGAGGCGACCCCGCTCAAGCTAGGGGCTTCATAAACCAGTGCACCCTGCACTTTGAACTATTGTCCCACCAGTTTAACTCCGACCGGGCCAAAATTGCCTTCATCATGTCCCATCTCACCGGGGAGGCCCTGGCCTGGCTAAATCCTCTATGGGAGAGAGGAGACCCCCTGGTGTCCGACTTGCCTGCCTTTCTCACGGCTTTCCGGAAAGTCTTCGACGAACCCGGACGGAAGACCTCATCCGCATCATCACTGCTACGCCTCCGTCAGGGAAATCTCACCGTGGGCCAATATGCCATACGATTCCGTACCCTTGCCTCGAAGCTGGCCTGGGATAACGACGCTCTGGTATCCATCTTCTGGGAGGGTCTGTCCGGCCGTATTAAAGATGAACTTGCCGGTCGGGACATTCCTACCACTCTCGATGACCTAATAACTCTTGCCACCCGGATTGACCTACGGTTCCAGGAGCGTTCCAAAGAGGTCACCCGTGAGAGGAGGTTTCCACGTCTAGCTCCTACTCTTCAGAAACCCGTCACTCCCTCCGTCTCTCCCCAGGTACACTCTCCTGAGCCTATGCAGGTCGACCAGACCAAGATGGTCAAAACCCGTCAGGACTTACGCCGTGCCGAGGGGAGCTGCTTCTACTGTGGCAGTAAGGAGCACCGGATCCGTACCTGTCCGGAGAGGTCGGGAAACGCCTGTGTCTAGGTTCGCTCAGAGAGGTCGACCTAGACAAGAATAAATCCTCTCCATCTCTGCTGCTGTCAGTCTTAATTATCTGTGGGGAGAATCGTTATTTCGAACTAGCCCAACTTGACTCTGGAGCGGCCGGGAATCTTATTTCACAGGCCCTGGTAGAAAAATACCGCATTCCCACCAAACCTCTGGCTATACCATTATCTGTCGCTGCTGTGGATGGGGGCCTCTTACCACGTCCCATCCAACTCATCACCGAATCCGTAACTCTGCAGGTGGGAATGCTGCATTCTGAGAGCATCTCTTTTCATGTTCTGCCTGGACTCTCTCACGCCCTCTTACTAGGTCTACCTTGGCTCCAGAGACATGCACCCGTGCTTGACTGGCAGACCGGAGAAGTCCTTCGCTGGGGACAGGACTGTCATAAGACTTGTTTGGTTCCTGTTCATCCCGCCCGTCCTTCTCCTTCCCCAACTAATCTACCTGGACTTCCGATTCCCTATTGGTCATTTGCTGATGTCTTTAATAAAAAGGAGGCAGAGACATTACCCCCTCATAGACCATACGACTGTCCTATCGACCTGTTACCCGGTACTACGCCTCCCCGTGGGCGTATTTACCTATTGTCCGCTGCTGAGACCCGGTCGATGTCCGATTATATTGAGGAGAATTTGGCCAGGGGATTCATCCGGAAATCTACCTCCCCGGCGGGAGCAGGCTTCTTTTTCGTAAAAAAGAAGGACGGCTCTCTCCGTCCCTGTATAGACTATAGAGGCCTTAACCAGATCACGGTGAAGAATAAGTACCCCCTTCCGCTCATTCCAGAATTATTTGATCGTCTGAGGGGGACTAGAATCTTCACCAAACTGGACCTCCGTGGGGCGTACAACCTGGTCCGTATCCGTCAAGGGGATGAATGGAAGACTGCATTCAACACCAGGGACGGCCACTATGAATATCTGGTAATGCCCTTTGGTCTCTGTAACGCTCCTGCCGTCTTTCAAGAGTTGGTCAATGACATCTTCCGGGACCTTCTCTACTCCTGCGTAGTGGTGTACCTGGACGACATCTTGGTCTTCTCTCCGGATCTCCAGACTCACCGGAGAGACGTTCGTCAGGCCCTGCTCAGGCTCAGGCAGAATCACCTCTTCGCTAAATATGAGAAGTGCCTCTTTGAGCAGACCTCGCTTCCGTTTTTGGGCTACATTATTTCTCAGATCGGCCTTCGAATGGATCCAGAGAAACTGTCTGCCATCGAGAAATGGCCCCGACCGGAGGGGTTGAAGGCCATTCAGCGGTTCCTGGGCTTCGCCAACTACTACCGCCTCTTCATTCCGCACTTCTCTTCCCGGACTGCCCCAATCTCTGCGCTCACCCGTAAGGGCACTAATCCCAGAGAGTGGCCGCCCGAAGCAGAGGAGGCCTTTCTTTCCTTAAAACAGGCCTTCTCTTCCGCCCCGGTGCTGCATCGCCCAGATGGCAACAAGCAGTTCTTCCTGGAGGTTGACGCCTCCTCCTCTGGAGCCGGAGCGGTACTTACCCAAAAATCATCTTCCGGGAGAATGGTAACTTGTGGCTTCTTCTCCAAACTCTTCTCCTCTTCTGAGCGCAACTATTCCATAGGAGATCGAGAGTTATTGGCCATCAAGCTGGCATTGGAGGAGTGGCGTTACCTGCTCGAGGGGGCTCTTCACCCGGTAATAATTTACACTGACCACAAGAACTTGGCTTACCTCCAGCATGCCCAGAGACTTAACCCGCGCCAAGCTCGGTGGTCCTTGTTTTTTGCTCGCTTTGATTTTATTCTTCATTTTCGCCCGGCTGACAAAAACATCAAGGAGGACGCCTTGTCCCGATCCTTTCTGGTGTCTGATCTCGAGGAGGAACCGAAACACATCATCGATCCCGCCAGAGTAATGCAGGTGGCTCCCATTAGTCTAAATCGTCTCCCTCCCGGTAAGACGTTCGTATCAGTACCTGATTGGGAGAAGATCCTACACTGGGGTCACTCGTCTAAACTAGCTGGCCACGCCGGTCAGAAAAACACCCTCCAGCTTATTTCCCGGCACTACTGGTGGCCTACCCTGCACAAGGATGTAATAGACTTTGTTTCTGCCTGTGTGTCCTGCGCCCGCAACAAAGTTCCGAGACATCTGCCAGCCGGTCGCCTCCTTCCGCTCCCAGTACCTGCTGCCCCCTGGCAGCATATAGCAATGGACTTTATAACTGATCTTCCCGTCTCTGCCGGTTGTACGGTCATTTGGGTGGTCGCTGACCGCTTTTCCAAGATGGCTCATTTCGTTCCCCTGCCAGGCCTCCCATCTGCACCCGAGCTGGCTAAAGACTTTATCCGCCACATCTTCCGTCTTCATGGCCTGCCCCTCCACATCGTGTCGGATCGTGGGGTACAGTTCACTTCACGCTTCTGGAGAGCCACTTGTAAACTGCTAGACGTCACCCTGGACTTCTCCTCCGCTTACCACCCACAGTCTAATGGTCAAGTGGAGCGGATCAATCAGAACCTGACCAGTTACCTCCAGCACTTCGTTAATGCCCATCATTCAGACTGGGTGGATCTCCTACCATGGGCCGAATTTTCTTACAACAATCACGAGAGCGAATCTTCCTCCAAATCCCCGTTTTTTGTTGTCTTCGGTCAGCATCCTCGGATCCCATTTCCCGTCTCCACCTCGGTGGACAATCCGGCTGCGGAATCTCTTGTTAACAAATTTTCCTCCATATGGGAGAGTACCCGATCCGCACTCCTTCTGTCATCTGAGCGTATGAAAAGACATGCTGACAAAAAACGTTTGGATCCTCCTCAATTCCGTCCAGGGGATAAGGTCTGGCTCTCGTCCAAGTATGTCCGGCTCAAGATTCCTTCCTATAAGTTAGGGCCTCGGTTCATCGGTCCTCTGGAGGTCATCAGTCAGAACAACCCGGTGGCCTATAAATTGAAACTCCCGGCCAACTTATGGATCCCTAACTCCTTCCATGTATCTCTCCTCAAACCTGTGGTACTTAACTCTTTTTCCAAGTCTACAGGTACGCCTCCTGCTCCGGTTTCAGCTGATAATGAATTTGAGGTAGAGAACATTCTGGCCACCAAAAGGGTAAGAGGGAAGACCTTTTTTCTAGTAGATTGGAAGGGGTTTGGTCCTGAGGAGAGAACGTGGGAGCCCCGGGAGAACATCCATGCCCCTCTCATCCTAGCTAAATTTCTCTCTGGCCTAAAAAAGGGGGGGCCTAAAGGGGGGGGTACTGTAGCACCGGCGTCCCTGCCCTCTGCTAGGCAGGGACGCTGTTCCCCTCACCCCTCTGCTCCGAGCCCGGCGTCCTCCTCCCGCTTTGCTGGCAGCGCGCGCTCCTTCCCGGCCACTGTGCTTAGAGCGCGCGCGCTCTCCCTCCCTCTTAAAGGGGCCACGCACGCCGTCCTAAGGAGTCCCCGGCCAATGGCCTGAGGACTTCACCATATATAAGGCACCTCCTCCAAAATGGAGGTGCCCGAGCATTGTTGTTGCACTGTTCACTACTCTGCTTCAGCCCTCAGGTCCCGTTGCCAGTTACCTGCCAGATACCTGCCAGATTCCTGCCAGTTTGCTGTCTGATTCCTGCCTGATATTCTGCTACCTGCCTGCTAGCCTGAGGTCCGACGGTCTGCCTTACAACTCCTGTCAGTCTGTCTAAGGACCAGCTTGCCCGCTCACCTGGGAGCGCACATCAGCTACCTGCCTGCTTGCCTGAGGTCCGACGGTCTGCCTTCCAACTCCTGTCAGTCTGTCTATGGACCAGCTTGCCCGCTCACCAGGGAGCGCACATCTGCTACCTGCCTGCTAGCCTACCTGGAGGCTCCGCCGTCACGTGCAGTGACCACCTGCCTGCCCAGTGACTCCTGCCCGCTCACCTGGGAGCGCTCATCTGCTGCCTGTCTGCTAGCTTACCTGGAGGCTCTGCCATCACGTGCTGTGACCACCCGCCTGTCCAGTGACTTCTGCCCGCTCACCTGGGAGCGCTCATCTGCCGCCTGTCTGTTGGTCTTCCTGGAGGCTCCGCCGTCACATGCTGTGACCACCCGTTTATCCAGAGACTCTCGCCTGCTCACCTGGGAGCTTACGTCTATCATCTGCCGCCACAGGTCGTACCAATCCTTTACCCAGAGACTGCCCCGGTCACTTGCCGTGACCTCCTGCCCGTTCATCCAGAGACTGCCCCGGTCACTTGCCGTGACCTCCTGCCCGTTCATCCAGAGACTGCCCCGGTCACTTGCCGTGACCTCCTGCCCGTTCATGCAGAGACTGCCCCGGTCACTTGCCGTGACCTCCTGTCCGTTCATTCAGAGACTGTCCCAGTCACCTGCTGTGACTGCCTGCCCGCCTACCCTGGTCGCCACCCGCTCCCTTACAAGGACCGCCCCCTTGTATAGTAGCTCAGAGGTTCCGCCTCCCAGATCCGTTACACAAAGCCACCAAAGAGATGGCTCTGCCCTTCTTCAAATCCTGTTCAGCAAGATGGATGTTGGAGACATGTTGCTGTACCCGTCTACGGAGTTCCTGCGACGTTTGACCAACATAAACCTTCGGACAGGGACAGGTCAATGCATATACAACATTAGTGGACCTAGAATTGATAAAGTCCCTCAAAGGGTATTGATGGTTGTCAATCGGATTAGTGAAAGTTTTACCAGAAGAGGGAAATGGACAAGCAGAACAATCGCCACAAGGGAATGAGCCCTTAAATTTACTGCCGCCCGAGGTACTACAACTGGGGCGTATATAGTGACTATGCATAAGTTTATCCCTTAAATTTGGGGCGCGTCTAGCTGTCAATAACGGTCTCTCTGGTAAAATGCTAGAAAGACGACTATCCGTCTTAAGTATATTCCAATGTTTCCGAAATAGACTACCCACTTCATTCCATTGATTGTTAAACCTGGTGATAAATCTAATCTGTGTATCCTCCATATTGACACGTGATTGTAGCAACATCTCCCGTGGTTTGACCAAAACCTTCTGGTGAGCCTTGGAGATTACCGCTTTAGGATATCCGCGTTCCCGAAAACGTGAGGTTAAATTGCTGGCCTTGGTTTTGTAATCCTCCTGTGTTGTACAGTTCCTTTTGGCCCTTGAAAATTGTCCCACCGGTATACTGTCTCTCAAGTTTCTAGGAAGAAAACTTTGGTAGTGTAGGAGACTGTTTGTGGCAGTCGATTTCCTATGTAATTTGGATACAAGTGAGCCACCCACTTTCCTGATCTCCAGATCCAGGAAGTTAACTGCAGAGGAAGATATACAGTGGGTAAGATGAATGTTAAAATCATTAACGTTCAGCCTATCAATGAAGGCAAGTGCCTCGGCTTCCGTGCCCGTCCAGATAATCAAGATATCATCTATGAAGCGTAGCCACTTGAAGACCCCCCGATTGTATGCCTGTAAGGGGTACAAGTGTGTGTCCTCCCACCAACCCAAGAAAAGGTTGGCAAAGGAGGGCGCACACCGTGCCCCCATGGCGGTCCCAGAAATTTGTCGATAGAAGATATGATCAAACACAAAATAATTGTGGGTAAGAATGAAGTTCAAGAGGTCCACAATGAAAGAGTCATGTAAGCGATTACCTCCACTTGTAGCATTCAGAAAATAGAGGACTGCTGCTATGCCATCTTTGTGGGCTATATTTGAATATAGCGATTCAACATCAACAGTGATGAATAAGAACTGGTCAGGTAAGCAAAGAGAGTTGAGAGTCCGTATCAGATGAGATGAATCTCTGAGATAAGAGGGTAAACTGGTAACGAGGGGCTGCAAGAAAAAAATCTATGTAAATACATGCCTTTTCACAAATGCTTCCTATGCCTGACACAATAGGTCGACCCGGTGGACATTCCAGATTTTTGTGGACTTTGGGCAAGACATAGAAGGTGGGTATGGTAGGTTTCCTCACTATCATAAATTCCCTCTCTTGTTTATTAATGGTTCCCATAGAGAAAGCCTTCAAAAGTAATCGTTCAAGCTTAGCCGCGAAGACCTGTGTGGGGTCCGAGGGAAGTCTCAAGTAAAATCTGGTGTTATTGAGCTGTCTATGTACTTCAGCAGTATACATGCCACGAGGCCATAAAACAATATTTCCCCCTTTGTCTGCTTCCTTTATCAGGAATTCCTGGTTTTTCTGCAGGCAAAGGAGGGCACGCCTCTCCATCATGGTTAAATTTTGATGAGATATGTTATTGACAGGTAATCTCCTGATCTCATCTTTCATAACGTCAAAAAATGTAGAAACTGCTGGAACCAAAGACAGGGATGGTAGAATATTAGAAGGTAATCGATGCGGAAACTTTTTCCTACCTTGGTATGACTGGTTGTCCTCTAGGAGTTCAAGTAAGTCACGGAAGACCTGTTTATCAGTAGGGGAAGAGAGGTCTGAGAATGAATCAGATTTAGTGTAGATGACTTTGAGAATAATTTTCCTACAAAAAAGATACAAGTCTTTTAGCAAGATAAATTTATCGACCGGAACCATGGGAGAGAAAGAGAGACCCTTCTGTAATACAGACCTTTCAACATCATTTAATGTATAAGTAGAAAGGTTGATAATCTGAAGTTGGTCAGAGTTCTGACTTAAAATCTGTTCCTCTTCTTGTATGTCCTGGTGGCCATGGTCCTCACAGAATTTGATCCTGTTTTTTTGCTGCCGTTGCTTACGTTTCCCCCGTCTCGTCCGCCGTTGGTATCGCTCGTTTCTGAGCTTAAAAAATGATCACTATGGCCTATACTTGACAGAGATCCTCCTTCCGTATATTTTACAGATGAAAGTTTACGCAAGTTTCCCCTGTTTCCATTTATAGGCTTGGTTCCTGTCATAATCAGCTTTATCCCTGTTTAACTTGGCTCTTTTCCTCTCCATGGTATCTTTATCAAGACGATCAATGGTGTCCCTCAAATCAGTTTGGAAGGGCACTATAAATTTATTATAATCATATTTGGACATCTGTGTTTCCAATGATTTAATACGAATTTTCAATGTCTGAAAAAGATCCCTGTCATGTTGGATTAGCATATTGACTAGGACATTAGAACACTGTGATAAACCTGATTCCCATGTGGCCTTAAATTCTGGGGTAGGTTCCCAGGCTGGAAATATCTGGACTCTCAGTCCACGTGGATAGATAGAAAGTCTCTGATATTCCTCAAGGCTAGATATGTTCCACCAGACTCGTGTGACTGACTTGTGCAAATCCGTCAAATCCCGTCCATCCTTTTTATCCTTTCATCTCTTCTCGTGTGGCTGGCTTGTGCATCTCCTCCATCCCATAACAAGTTAATCCCCAGCATTCTAATTATCTCAAATGCCAGGTCCTTATTTATAATTGTACGTATATCCATATATGTTGCCGTTAGGCTTCATTAGCCACCTTTGTAATGGCTCATAATTTGTACATGATTGTTGTTTGTTCTATGTTTGTTTGTGGTTGGTCTGTCTAGTAAGTTTTTTATGTTTATGTTTGTATTGTTATTATTGGTCACACTTTTATGCACATTTGGTGACTTTCTGACTCCAATCACACTTTTCATCTTGCTCTTGGCCTGGCCAGGCACTTTCCTTGATCAGGGCCAGCCCTCTTTTCTTTGTACCGGTAACTTTTTGTAGCGGACCCGCTACTTCCGGGGGTATATTTTTTGCGTTCTATCTTCCCCGGGAATGCCAGCTTCTTTCCTATTGTGACCATCCCAAGGGACTATATCCCTATTGATCTCTGAGGGGGCGGTTTCCAAAACCGGATATGATCTTTTACCTAGCTCCGGTTGCGTTCCACCATGGCGTCTGGGTGGAACGCATGAGAGATAGGAAGGGGCGGCGGTTCGCCGACCGGATATGACGTCTTATCCAGTTCCGGTTGAGTTACATCAGAGCACGTGGGCGGTACGCTGTGGAAACAGGAAGTTACCGTTCGATTTGCCACGATGCTGGAGAGACTTAGTGAGGGCATTTATACTCACCTGAAGGGAATCATACTAAATTGGATAGACTATTTAATGTACACATGTGTCCACTGACAACATACCCCTGACGAAGCTGCGGTCTAGCAGCGTAATGCGTAGGGTCCTTGGTGCCAACAGGTAACTATGTCATTTTATTATTTTTGATTTATCCCTTGACTACTCAGGAGTGCCCGTTCTGCCATACATGACTTAACTCATGATCCGATGTCGTACATTACGTGGGATGACATGTTTTGGTAAATGCTGATACTATACGGGCCCCTAGTGCTAGCAGGTTATTACTCCCATTCATTCCTTCATTCCTTGATTTATTATGATGTATAGTCTGATTATTTGGGAGTGCCTGGTCTATCACCTATGTTTGGTCTAGTGGTGCTGTGCTACCCTCCACTAGGGCGACATAGCTTGGTTAAAAACCATTATTGTATTATGAGATATTAAAAATGATATATATTATACCTGTGGCCTAAGGGGGGATTTATTGCTTTGGAACACTATTATTGTTCTTCCGCCATGAACACTGTTATGAATTGTCTGTTTTTAAATGTTTTTATTTTTTCTTGTGTTGTCAGTGTGTAATCATGTAATAAAGATTTTTTCATTTTTCTAATATTGGGTGTGCACGGTTGTATATCCTGAGTCTTTTTTCTTCCAAACTATCTTAGGTGACAATCCACACAACACTAAAGAGTTGTAGACAGCTGTGAAAGAGCAGGCAGATCTGTGGCTGACACTGATGACCCTACAGCCAAGCATGGTTGTTTGAGACAAAGGCTGGAATCTGGTGGCGGCTCTGAGGCAAGGCAATCTCACACACGTACCATGCCTGGCACACGTGCTTAACATCGTGGTTCAGCCGTTTTTCAAAACCTACCCAGATCTGCTGGATCTGCTTGTCAAAGTATGCCGCATGTGTGTCCATTTTAGAAAGTCAGCTATAGCTTCCGCCGCCCTTGCCGTGCTTCATAAGCGTTTGCAGCTTCCAGCTCACCAACTGATATGCAATGTCCCCACGCGTTGGAACTCCACATTGCAGATGTTGGGAAGGATTTGTGGGCAGACGAGGGCAGTTGTTGACTACCTGCATCAAGAAGGCCGTCGGTATTCAGGTAAGACTCCACACATAAAACCTCAGGAGTGGACATGGATGTCAGACATATGTACCATCCTCCAAAACTTTGAGGATTCCACCAAGATGGTGAGCGGTGATGACGCCATAATTAGCTACACCATCCAACTTCTCTGTCTTCTGAAATGCTCTCTGCTCACAGTTAAAGAGGATGCATTGCAGGCGGAGCATGATGAGATAGAGCAAGGAACTATAGAGCGTGATTACACACAGCCCAGCCTCATCTCATCCCAACGTAGATTGGGTGACAATGAGGAAGAGGAGGAGGAAGAACAGGAGCTATTTCCGGCACTATAGATGGTACTACTTGCACAACTCTCATACTGTCTATTCAGTGTGGATGGCCTGAAGACAGGGAGGAGGAGGAAGAGGATGAGGAGGAGAGCATGGCCAGTCGTCCTCTTGGTGAGAACATGGAACTCTTGTCTCTTTTCAGTCTGGCACACATGTCTGGGTTAATGTTACTCTGCCTTTCGCGTTACCCTCACATAGTCCAAATTTTGGGTGACAGTCATTACTGGTTGGTGACACTTCTAGACCTACGCTGCAAGGGGAACTTTCTGTCTCTTATTCCTTTGTAGGACAGGCCTAATAAAATTGGGCAGTACGAGAAGGCCCTTGTTGTGGGATTATTAAAAAAATTCCCATCTGAAAATGCTGGTGGCAGGGGTCACAGTTCGTTGGACAACCAAGGAGTACAGGCGAGAGAGCCACAAATGGAATCAAGCAGAGGCAGGGGATGTCACGGGTGTTTCAGTGGTGACAGACAGTCGCCCTGCAGTGGGTTGCAGGAGATCTCTACGTTTAGCATTGCAGACAGTGTCCTAGGAAAGAAGATGTCTTTAAGACCGAGCGGCTACCTCTCTCTAGCTAATTAGCTCTCTGATATGGGTGTATATATACCTGGTGTGTCTGAGAGGGAGTTGCCGGCTATATCCATTTCTACTTGTGAAGCTTAGCAGTAGCAGAACTTTGTCCTCTCTGGAGCTTGAGGCCGTGTGCTTATTTGGAGTTCATCTAAAGCTAAGCCATTTCCCCTGATTTGTCCACCCTTGTTGACTAGTGCTCATCTCCTTCCATCTCTACCCATAGCCATAAGCTAGGGAGAGTAGGGTGAGGCACTCGTGCGGCGATTGCTGAAGAGGCAATATAGAGACGATAGTTGAGACAGGGTGATGCTAGACCAGACTAGGAGGTCACCACTCCCCCCCCCCCCTTTTCCTAGTGTCTGGGCTCTCTTTCCCTTTTCCCTCTGTGTTCCACAGGTCCTTAATTATAAGGTATGTGGAACCTCTTGAGCTCTCACCTCTTCCACCGCCCCTGGTAAAGGTTTATGGTAATCTGGAGTTCCAGATTTCGAGAATTGTAGATTCTCATCACCCATCGTCTTTCTCTACAATACTTGGTGCACTGAAAGGCTTTGGTCCAGAGGAGAATATGTGGATTTCAGCATCAGAGATGAACAAGCCCAGATTGGTTCGCTCATTCCAGACCTCTTTTCCTGAGAAACCTGGTCCCAAGTGTCCGGAGGCCACTCGTAGTGGAAGGGGTACTGTCACGGGTGTAACAGAGGTGACAGACAGTCGCCATGCGGTGGATTGCAGGAGATCTCTACTTTTGGCATTGCAAACAGCTTCCTAGATAAGAGGCTGTTAAGGACCGAGCAGCTCCCTCTCTCTTGCTAATTAGCTCTCTGGCTTGGGTGTACATATACCTGGTGTGTCTGAGACAGAGTCGCCGGCTATATCCATTTCTACTTGTGAAGCTTAGCAGGAGCAGTACTTCGTCCTCTCTAGAGATTGAGGCCTTGTGATTATTTGGAGTTCATCTAAAGCTAAGCCATTTCCCCTGTTTTGTCCACCCTTGTTGTCTATAGAGTTTAGTGTAGGTTGACTAGTGCTCATCTCATTCCATCCCAAGCTGTAGCCATATGCCTGGGAGAGTAGGGCGAGGCACGCATGCGGCGATTACTGAAGAGGCAATATAGGGACGATAGTTGAGACAGGGTGATGCTAGACCAGACTAGGAGGTCTTCACATCCCCCCCTTTCCCTAGTGTTTGAGCTCCCTTTCCCATTTCCCTCTGTGTTTCACTAAGTCTTTCCCACACCTGGCATGGCAGGGGAACACTGTCAAAGTTCTGAGACAGTTTTCTCAAACCCTCCCATCGCACAGGCCCTGATGTGCAGAGTACTCTCCCAAAGAGGGAAAAGTTTCTGAAGATGGTTAGGGGGTACCATGCCGACTGTGCCAACATCCTCCGTGATTCCTGGGGCCTTAGAATTATTGGGTATCCAAGCTGGACACAAGGCATGAACTGGCTCTCTATGCCTTGGAGGTCCTGCCCTGCCCTGCCGTTAGCGTTTTGTCAGAGCGTGTTTTTAGTGCCGCCGGTGGAATTCTAACTAATAGGCGCATACGCCTGTCAACTGAAAATACGGACAGGCTAACTCTTATAAAAATTAACAAGGGCTGGATTGGGCCCGACTTCTCAACACCACCGAATGATAGCAGTGTAACATAAACTCAAATACAGTGTCTTTTTTTGGGAGGTCTAACTCTATTCCCATACACCTCTCTCTTCACACTCAGACATGGGTATACGCTTCCTGATATTGTCTAATTGCTCTTGTCATCCTCCTTCTCCGCATCCTCATCCTCCACCACCATATGCACCATAACAACATATCTGCGTCTCTTGCAAGGGGTATTGGAGTTCAAAATTATTCGGAAGAAAAAGACTCAGGATATATAACCATGCACACCCAATGTTAGAAAAGTGAAAAAAATCTTTATTACATGATTACATTTAGACAACAAAAGAAAAATTTTTTTAAAAGCATTTAAAACAGACAAAAACATGTGCAATCTTCATATGGGGGAATTCATGATAATATGCATAAAAATAGCAATAAACCCCACTATGTTATGTGCCACAGGTATATTTTACATCACTTATATAACATTCGATTAATGTAGACCAACTAAGCAACCCTGGCTACAAATAGCACAGCACAACCAGTCAAAATATGTGTTTATGACAAAGCAAACCCCCCTAAATAATATAAGTGAATCAAGGAATGAGTAGGAGAGATGGTCTATTGGCAATGGGGGCCCATATTTTAGAGGTATTGGCCAGATTGTGTCACCAAAGTCATATATGATGTGGCACAGTTGATCCACATATAAATAACAAGCCAGGCATTCCTGAGTGGTCAAGTCAAGAAAATAAGTAAATAAAAAATATATGGAAGAATAATGACCTGCTGGCACCAGAGACCCTACGCGTTACGCTGCTCAGACGCAGCTTCGTCAGGGGTATGTTGTCTAAGAGCACATGTGTGTGTTATATAGTTGAACCCAAATGGTGTGACTAGTTTCAGGTGAGTGCTAGTCTCCCTATGGTGTGTAGACAGGCCTGTTCTCATCAGAATGTGTTCCACCCAGTCCACGTGGAACGCAAACGGAAATGGGTTAAACGTCATATCCGGTCCAAAGCAGAGGGCGCCAAATATAGCCCTGAAGCTATTATTGTCAAAGGTGCGTTCCACCCGTACCATACGGTGGAACGGGGGTGGAAGTAAAGTAAACGTCATATCCAGTCAGAAGGGTAAACACGCAGAGCGATGAACTATGCACGAAGTCATAATAAAGAAGAGGCTTGCGTTCCACGATGGAACACAAAGACCCCAGGAGCAGCGCGTCCGCTGCAGAGAATAATAGTGATCACACAAGAAAGTGCTAGCATTAATCAAAAAATAAAAAAGAAAGAAAGAATTGCAGTCCAAACCAGGAATACTAAGAAGTCAGTATATGATCTGAGGACAATCACCAAACATGCATAGATACAAAGATAGATACAAAGATGCATCACATAACAGAATACAGACCTGGACATATAAGACTCACTGACCAGACAGACATAAAACAAAAAAAAAAAAATCCCATTTAAAATAAAACTCTCTCCTTTTCCTCTTTTTTCTCTTCCTTTCTTTCTCCCTTCCCTTCCTTCTCCTTTCCCTTCCCCTTCTTTTCCTTCCCCTTTCCCACCTCCCCTCTCCTTCCCTCCCCTTCCTTACTAAGATAAAAGACAAGACATATAAATGCATATGAGACTGTGTGCAAGTATGTGAAAAGATGCACACAGCTAAACAATCACAAATACGAGAAATAAGCAATAAACTAATGGAACTGCACAAGTTGGCCCCATGGGAGGGAAAAAAAAAAAGGTGAATCAAAACCCCAATAGTGGGCAAGATTCCACATATAAGAGCACCATGGGAGTCTGGAAAAGTCAGAAGTGGAAAATACTCATTCGTGCCCCTCATAGCCACTACATCAAACATTAGGGTCCAATAAGAAACTAACCCCGGGGAACTGGGTAGAATCTAAAAAATATTGATATTAAAGCTGCTGGAATGGAATTTAAAGGAGGTGCACATGCACCCCCAAAATAAACAGAGTACTGCTTATAAGGACACCATGGAAATTTAAGCCAAGTAACCAGTAAATGAGAGATCATCATTTATGCCCTTTGGGGCCACTGTGTCAAGTGTAAAGATCCACCTGGATTCTGTCCTCAAAAGGTCCCTAGTATGATCTGAATTGCGCGGGTTAGGCTTCATTTTTTGGAGGCCTGTAACTCGCAATTTATTAGTGCTGCTGGAATGGAATTGAAGAAAGTGCAGGGCCACCGTGGAGATGGTCCTGCCCTTTCTCAAATCCTGTTCAGCAAGATGGATATTCGTGTTGCTGTACCCGCCTCCGAAGTTCCTGCGATGTTTGACCAACATAGACCTTGGGACAGGGACAGGTCAAAGCATAAATAACATTAGTGGACCTGCATTTAATGTAGTCCCTCAAAGGAAATTGACGATTGTCAGTCGGGTTAGTAAAGATTTTTTCAGATGAAAAAAATGGACATGCAGAACAATTGCCGCAGGGAAAAGAGCCTTTGAGCCTATTACCACCAGAGGTATTGTACAACGGACGTAAGTAATGGCTATGAACGAGTTTGTCCCTTAAATTTGGGGCTCGTCTAGCGTCAGCAAAGGTTTGTTTGATAATATACTGGATAGACGGTGATCCGTCTTCAGTATATTCCAATGTTTGCGGAATAGACCACCTACTTCATTCCATTGATTGTTAAACCTAGTAATAAATCTGATCTGTGTGTCTTCCATGTCAATTCGTGGTTGCAACAGAACCTCCCGTGGTTTGGCGATGATCCTCTGATGTGCTTTAGAGATTATGGATTTCAGATAGCCCCGTTCGCGAAAGCGTGTAGTTAGGTTACTGGCCTCAGTTTTGAAGACATCCTGTGTTGTACAATTCCTCTTGGCCCTTGAAAACTGTCCCACTGGTATACTGTCTCTCAAATTTCTGGGATGAAAGCTTTGGTAATGTAGAAGACTGTTTGTAGCAGTCGATTTTCTGTATAATTTAGTAACAAGTGATCCGCCCACTATCCTGATTTCCAAATCCAGAAAATAGACTGCGGAAGAAGATATACAATGGGTAAGATGGATGTTAAAGTCATTAACATTAAGTCTATCAACAAAATCAATTGCCTCCGCCTCCGTGCCCGTCCAAATAATTAAAATATCATCAATAAAGCGGAACCACTTGAAAACCCCATAATTGTATTCCCGTAAGGGATAGACGTGTGTATCCTCCCACCAACCCAGGAATAGATTGGCGAAGGCGGGCGCACGCCGTGCGCCTATGGCGGTCCCAGAGGCCTGTCGATAAAACACATGATCGAATACAAAATAGTTGTGCGTGAGGATAAATTTCAAAAGATCCACAATAAAGGAGTCATGCAGACGATTACCTCCACTCGTGTTATTCAGAAAGTGCAGGACCGCTGCTATGCCATCCTGGTGAGCTATATTGGAATACAGCGATTCAACATCAACAGTAATGAGCAGGAACTGGTCAGGTAAACTTAGGGAGTTGAGAGACTGTATTAGATGGGAAGAGTCTCTGAGATAAGAAGGAAGGCTGGTGGCAAGTGGCTGCAAGAAAAAATCTACATAAATGAATGCTTTTTCACAGATACTTCCTATGCCTGACACAATGGGTCGTCCGGGCGGACAAACCAGGTCTTTATGCACTTTAGGCAATATGTAGAAAGTAGGAATAGTTGGTTTCCTCACCATCATGAAGTCCTCCTGTTTATTGATAATCCCCATGAAAAAGGCCTTAAGGATCAATCGTTCAAATTTCGCCGAGAAAATCTGAGTCGGATCCGAGGGAAGCCTCAGATAAAATCTGCTATTATTCAACTGCCTATGTACTTCAGTGGTATACATGTCCCGGGGCCAAAGGACAACGTTACCCCCCTTGTCAGCTTCTTTAATAAGGAATTCCTGATTTTTTTGCAGACAAAGGAGGGCATGTCTTTCCATGTTTGTTAGATTTTGATGGGATAAATTATTAGCGGGTAATCTCCTGATCTCATCCTTCATGACTTCAAAGAAGGTAAACACTGCTGGAATCATGGACAGGGACGGTAAGATTTTAGAAGGTAATCGGTGTGGAAATTTTTGCCTACCTTGGTATGCCTGGTTGTCCCGTAGGAGTTCAAGTAGATCAGAGAAGACCTGTCTATCAGACTTGCTGTAAATAACCCTAAAAATTATTTTCCTACAAAATAGATACAAATCTTTTATCAAGGTGAATTTGTCCGCCGGCACCATAGGAGAAAATGTTAGACCCTTTTGTAATACAGACCTTTCAGTGTCACTTAGAGTATATGTAGAGAGATTGATGATCTGCAATTGATCAGAGCTCTGGCTCAAAACCTGTTTCTCTTCCTGTACGTCCTGGTGGCCATGGTCCTTGCAGAGTTCAGACTTGTTTTTTTGCTGCCGTTGCTTGCGTTTTCCCCGTCTTGTCCGCCGTCGGTGTCGCTCGTTTCTGAGCTTAAAAAATGATCGCTACGCCCTACACTTGATGAAGATCCCCCTTCTATAAACTTTGTAGAGGAAAATCTGCGCAGTTTACCCCTGTGCTTCCATTTATAAGCTTGACCCCTGTCATAATCAGCCTTATCACGATTAAGTTTGGCTCTTTTTCTCTCCATGGTGTCCTTATCAAGACGATCAATAGTGTCCCTCAAATTAATTTGGAAAGGCATTACTAATTTATTAAGATCAAATTTAGACATCTGTGTTTCCAATGATTTTATTCGGATTTTCAGTGTCTGAAATAATTCCCTGTCATGCTGAATTAACATGTTGATGAGGATATTAGAGCACTGTGATAGACCTGACTCCCATGTGGACTTGAATTCCGGGGAAGGTTCCCAGGCCGGAAAAATCTGGACTCTCAGTCCACAAGGAAAAATGGAGAGTCTTTGGTACTCTTCAAGACTAGATATATTCCACCAGACACGTGTAACCGCCTTGTCCAGATCCGTCAAATCCCGTGTAAGACGGTTAAAATCATTATCCTCCACTAATGTGGGGGGAGGAAAAGCAGCCAAACTGTGTTTACTCCAAGCCGCTTCCCTGGCCTCAAAATCAAACGCCATTGTCCCTGAGGAGAAGTCACAACCAATTAGACGACTATTCAAACAAAATACAAAAATATAAGGGTTAAATGTATACAATTATAATCATATAATAAAGACCAAAAAGAAAGCCTTCAAAAATATATTTTCTATAATATATTGCGTGCAGCCACTCTGGAATGTCAGAAACTGACAAGAAATACAAGTACACAAAAAGAAAAAGTGGGCACTGCTGGGGAATAATAATCACAAATAGAAAGGGGTGCTACAGTAACCTGATGTAAAGACACAAAATTATTCGGAAGAAAAAGACTCAGGATATATAACCATGCACACCCAATGTTGGAAAAGTGAAAAAAATCTTTATTACATGATTACATTTAGACAACAAAAGAAAATTTTTTTTAAAAGCATTTAAAACAGACAAAAACATGTGCAATCTTCATATGGGGGAATTCATGATAATATGCATAAAAATAGCAATAAACCCCACTATGTTATGTGCCACAGGTATATTTTACATCACTTATATAACATTCGATTAATGTAGACCAACTAAGCAACCCTGGCTACAAATAGCACAGCACAACCAGTCAAAATATGTGTTTATGACAAAGCAAACCCCCCTAAATAATATAAGTGAATCAAGGAATGAGTAGGAGAGATGGTCTATTGGCAATGGGGGCCCATATTTTAGAGGTATTGGCCAGATTGTGTCACCAAAGTTATATATGACGTGGCACAGTTGATCCACATATAAATAACAAGCCAGGCATTCCTGAGTGGTCAAGTCAAGAAAATAAGTAAATAAAAAATATATGGAAGAATAATTACCTGCTGGCACCAGAGACCCTACGCGTTACGCTGCTCAGACACAGCTTCGTCAGGGGTATGTTGTCTAAGAGCACATGTGTGTGTTATATAGTTGATCCCAAATGGTGTGACTAGTTTCAGGTGAGTGTTTGTCTCCCTATGGTGTGTAGACAGGCCTGTTCTCATCAGAATGTGTTCCACCCAGTCCACATGGAACGCAAACGGAAATGGGTTAAACGTCATATCCGGTCCAAAGCAGAGGGCACCAAATATAGCCCTGAAGCTATTATTGTCAAAGGTGCGCTCCACCCATACCATACGGTGGAACGGGGGTGGAAGTAAAGTAAACGTCATATCCAGTCAGAAGGGTAAACACGCAGAGCAATGAACTATGCACGTAGTCATAATAAAGAAGAGGCTTGCGTTCCACGATGGAACGCAAAGACCCCAGGAGCAGCGCGTCCGCTGCAGAGAATAATAGTGATCACACAAGAAAGTGCTAGCATTAATCAAAAAAAAAAAAAAAAGAAAGAAAGAATTGCAGTCCAAACCAGGAATACTAAGAAGTCAGTATATGATCTGAGGACAATCACCAAACATGCATAGATACAAAGATAGATACAAAGATGCATCACATAACAGAATACAGACCTGGACATATAAGACTCACTGACCAGACAGACATAAAAAAAAAAAAAAAAAAAAAAAATCCCATTTAAAATAAAACTCTCTCCTTTCCCTCTTTTTTCTCTTCCTTTCTTTCTCCCTTCCCTTCCTTCTCCTTTCCCTTCCCCTTCTTTTCCTTCCCCTTTCCATCCTCCCCTCTCCTTCCCTCCCCTTCCTTACTAAGATAAAAGACAAATATTTGGCAGCCTTTGAATTCATTGCATGGGCAAACAGTATGGGAGACCCACTTCCTAATAATGGGAGCATTTTTTTCAGGATGCCCTCCACCAACTACATCTCTTGCAAGGTGCATTGTAGAAGGATCATCTTTATTCTCATTTGCACAAGGAAAGACTAGAAGCAATGGGATTAAACTAAATGGGAGGAGACACAGATTAGATATTAGAAAAAACTTTTTGACAGTTAGTGTGATTAATGAGTGGAACAGGCTGCCACGAGAGGTGGTGAGTTCCCCTTCAATGGACGTCTTCAAACAGAGGCTGGACAGACATCTGTCTGAGATGATTTAGTGAATCCTGCTTTGAGCAGGGGGTTGGACCAGATGACCCAGGAGGTCCCTTCCAACTCTACCATTCTATGATTCTGTGATTCTATGATTCCTCAAAATTTTTGGATTCCATTGCATTCACTGCATGGGCAAACAGTATGGGAGACACACTTCCTAATAATGGGAACAGTGTTTTCAGGAGGCTTTCCGACCTCTACATCTCTTGGAAGAGGCATTGGAGATCCTCAAAATTTTTGGCAGCCATTGTTTCACTGTATAGGCAAACAGTATGGAAAATACACTTCCTAATAATGGGAACATTTTTTTTCAGGAGGCCTTCTGACCTCTACGTCTCTTGCAAGATGCATTGGAGTTTCTCCAAATTTTTGGCAGTCGTTGCTTCACTGCATAGGCAAACAGTATGAGAGATCCTCTTCCTGATAATGGGAACATTGTTTTCAGGAGGCCCTCTGATCTCTATGTTTCTTGCGAGAAGCATTGGAATTCCTCAAAATTTTTGGCAGCCGTTGCTTCACTGCATAGGCAAACGGCATGTGAGACCCACTTTCTAATAATGCGAACATTGTTTTCAGGAGGCACTCCAACCTCTACGTCTCTTGCCATGGGCATTAGAGTACCTCCAAATTTTTGGCAGCCATTGCATTCACTGCATACCCTTTAACTGTATAGCAGACCCTTTCCTTTCTAATGGGAACATGTCATTACTGTGGCCTGCTCTATGTGCCTTTAAATTGTTAGTAGGGTTTTTCCTACATTTTGGCAGCCGTTGCACTCACTGCATGCCCTATAACTGAATAGCAGACCCTATACTTTTCTAATGGGCCAAGCTCTATGTGTTTTTAATTGTTAGTGGTGTTTTTCACAGATTTTGCAGTCATTGAAGTTATAGCATGGGCATTACCACTATAGGAGACCCGCTCCTTTTTAATGGGAACATTTTTTTTACTGAGAACCTCCTCTATATCTTTTCAAAGTTGTATTGGGTTGTGTCCAAATTTTTGGCAGCCCTTCAGTCACTGCATATGCATTAACAGTATAGGAGACCCACTCATTAATAATGTGAACAAGAAACGCCTATGCGGCTGATGGCTCTCAAACAATAGCGAGCGCCGACTCATGGGCCTTTAAGAATAGTAAGGGTTGCCAGATGGCCCTATAAAATAGGCATTGTGACTTTCAGAGTCCCTCCATAATAAATGAAACAGGATGTGGCTGATGATGTGTCATGCACCACATAGCCAGATAAGGTTGTAAAATGTTAAAATGACATTTCCCGGTGAATGCATTTGTCTTAAAAAATGATGTAAAAAAATAAATAAATAAAAAAAATAAAAACACAGTAGGATCTTTGTTTATTAAAAAAAAACAGACTCACCAATGTAACCTCGGCACTATGAACTCTCCCAATGGAGAATCCAGGACCCACCCCTACCAAGAAGCAGCCCTGGCTAAGAACAGTGTGTGGGAAGGTTCCCAGCCAATCTATGTCTGCTTTTTTAATGTGGATTGGACGTGCTTATGCATGTTATTTCTCAAACCGCATTGCAGATCAGGCCATTTCCCAAATCTGTAGTCATGAAATTAAAGGGCAAAGAAAGATGTTTGTGAGTAGAAGCACAACCGATAAGTGTGAGCTGATGTTGGACGGGCTTCCATTGCTTATGCGACAAGCTGCATTAGAGGAATTCCTTGGAGAAATGACACCCGGAGTAGATACGGTTTCCCTCTATGCCAGTCCTTTCACTGAGCTAAAGAATATGGCTGTAGTGAAATACAATTGTCTCTGAGAAGCAGTGTTAAACTTGAAAACCTTGGTCCCACCAGAGCATTTGATTCTGAGGGTTCACCTTTCTCCCTCGCTCAAAGGCTCCATAGTGTAACATCCCTGGTGGCATGCTTGCATGGCTTACCACCTCCCACCATGCAAGACCGCAATCTTACCTATCAGGCCAGGCTGCACACTTTGCTCCAGTACCTGCTGTTTTTATGTCTCTTGTCTGCTGGCTAAGGGCGGCGGCGCTGTTACTTTCTGATTCTTAAAGCTACAGTGTGCGCAGTACTAATGCGTCTCCAGCCTTTTGCTGTGAGTCATTGGATACTTAAACCCCCTCCATCCAGTAGGAGGTGCCTGAGCAACACTTTCATTCAGTGGGTTCTGTGCAACTGAGTTGCCAGGTCCCATCCTGTATCTTTTCTGTTTCCACCCCTGGGGGCTATATACCTAGGCCTGTTACCTATCTGTGACTTCTAGTCTGTCTCTGCCATCCTGGGGGCTGAGTTCCCAGGCTCATTCCTGTATCTTATTCCTGGTTAAGTTCCTGTCTGAACGGTGTCCTAGCCCATTACTTGTTTCTCTCTATGTCCGAACCATCCCTTTTCCTGAAGTGTCTGAACCTGCACCTAACTCCAACTCGTTGTCTCTGAACTTCTGTTTGTGAGTTTTGTGTACACTCGCTACTTCATTGTAAGTACCTTCTTTGTATCTGGTTCTGCTTGTTCACCGCACCTGCGGTTTTGCTCTGTTCTACTTGTTCACTGCACCTGCGGTTTTGCTCTGCTTTGCTTGTTCACCGCACCTGCGGTTTTGCTCTACTCTGCTTGTTTACCACACCTGCGGGTTTTGCTCTGCTCTGCTTGTCTACCGCATCTGCGGGTTTTGCTCTGCTCTGCTAGTCTACCGCATCTGCGAGTTTTGCTCTGCTCTACTTGTCTACTGCATCTGTGAATTTTGCTCTGGTCTGCTTGTCTACCGCATCTGTGGGTTTTGCTCTGCTCTGCTTATCTACTGCATCTGCGGGTTTTGCTCTGCGCTGATTGTCTACCGCATCTGCGGGTTTTGCTCTGCTCTGCTTGTCTACCCCATCTGCGGGTTTTGCTCTGCTCTGCTTGTCTACCGCATCTGCGGGTTTTGCTCTGCTCTGCTTGTCTACCGCACCTGCGGGTTTTACTCTGCTTGTCTACCGCACATGCGGGTTTTGCTCTGCTCTGCTTTTCTACTGCATCTGCGGGTTTTGCTCTGCTCTGCTTGTCTACCGCATCAGCGGGTTTTGCTCTGCTCTGCTTGTCTACCCCATCTGCGGGTTTTGCTCTGCTCTGCTTGTCTACCGCACCTGTGGGTTTTGCTCTGCTTGTCTACCGCACCTGCGGGTTTTGCTCTGCTCTGCTTGTCTACCGTATCTGCGGGTTTTGCTCTGCTCTCCTTGTCTACCGCACCTGCGGTTCCGTTCCTGTGTTCCAGTCAGTACTGGTCCCTATTCTGCCTGCGTTCCTACTGCCATTACCCGCCTGTCTGCATGCCAGCCGTGCCTGTAAGTGCCCACTTGTCTGCATGAAAGCCGTGCCTGCCAGTGCCCACCTGTCTGCATACCAGCCGTGCCTGCCAACAGCCACCTGTCTGCATACCAACCGTGCCTGCAAGTATCCACCTGTATGTATGCCAGCCTAACCTGCCTGTTCCTGAATTCTCCGGTGTGGGTCAACAGATGTGACCGGGGTCTGACTTGGAGTAGCACTTGGTCCCTCTGATCGGTTCCTCCCTGGTTCACGGAGTCGACTGAGCCGCCGTGTGACCTTGGTCGGAATGAGTTGATACTTAGTTACGCCCCTCCAGGCACTCCTCGGTTCATGGTCGAGTGGGATCACTAATCATGCTCACGCCAGTCAGTTCGGGTGTGTGCGTAGGAGTTTGCTCAGGCCAGAGCAAAACCCGCATATGTGGTAAACAAGCAGAGCAGAGCAAAACCCGCAGATGCGGCAGAGAAGCAGAGCAGAGCAAAACCCGCAGATGCGGTAGACAAGCAGAGTAGAGCAAAACCCGCAGATGCGGTAGACAAGCAGAACCAGATACACACAAGGTACTTACAAAGAAGTAGTGAGTGTACACAAAACTCACAAACAGAAGTTCAGAGACAACGAGTTGGAGTTAGGTGAAGCTTCAGACACTACAGGAAAATGGAAGGTTCGGACATAGAGAGAAACAAGTAATGGGCTAGGACACAGTTCAGACAGGAACTGAACCAGGAATAAGATACATGAATGAGCCTGGGAACTCAGCCCCCAGGATGACAGAGACAGACTAGAAGTCACAGATAGGTAACAGGCCTGGGTATACAGCCCCCAGGGATGGAAACAGACAAGATACAGGACGGGACCTGGCAACTCAGTTGCACAGAGCACACTGAATGAAAGTGTTTCTCAGGCACCTCCTACTAAGTGGAGGGGGTTTAAGTACCAAGTGACTCACAGCAATTGGCTGGGGACACATTAGGACTACGCACACTGTAGCTTTAAGAATCAGAAAGTAACAGCGCCGCCGCCCTAAGCCAGCAGACAAGAGACATTCAAACAGCAGGTACTGGGGCAAAGTGTGCAGCCTGCCTGATAGGTAAAATTGCATGGTGGGAGGTGGTAAGCCATGTAAGCATGCCGCCAGGGATGTTACACATAGCAGCTGCAAAGTTTGTGCCTATCATGAGCTCTCCTGATGGAGAAGCCACGGACAACCCGAGGATTCTCACGTGGGCCAGTCCAACCCTGCCGAGAAGCAGTCCTGGCTAAGAAAAGTGTGTGGGAAGGTTCCTGGACACTCTGACTGCATTTTTAATGTGGTCTGGCTCTGCACCATCCCATGGCAAATTCACCTGTCCAAGTGTTTGTGGTTAGTCGGTACTTCCCTGTAACTGCACTCTGGAGGGCACAGGTAATTTTGTGGGACCCTTGCTTGTGGAAGGCTGACATGACACTGGGAGAAATATTGGCGGCTGTGGACCAAGTATGGATACCCGGATGCCGCCGCCATGAGGTTGTGGACAGCTTCCGCCTCCACGAGCCTAAAAGGTCACATTTCAAGTGCAAGCAGATGTCCAGAAATCTGGCAGTTTAGTATTGCGGTCTGTAGGTTGGTGGTTTGGTCTCTGGCTGCATACTTGCGCTTGCAAGTAACAGAAAACTAAGCAAATGGTGGCCTCTATCATCATCATGGCCTCACCTTGGGATTATGAACTTTCCCGCTGGAGAAACCAGGGCCCACCGGAGGAGTCTTTGGTTCTCTGGTGGGTCCGTCCAACCCTGCCGAGAAGCATCCCTGTCTAAGAAAAGTGTGTGGTAAGGTTCCCGGACACACTATGGCTGCTTTTTTACTGTGGACTGACTCCAGCAATCCATAAGATTGCAATCTATAAGATCCCTCAACTGGCTGCCAATTGCCCAGAGTAACCAGTTAAAGCTAAAAAGTGTGTGGGAAGGTTCCCTGAAACTCTATGGCTGCTTTTATTAATGTGGACTGGCTCCATATCGTCCCTGGCCACGTTCACTTGTCCACATGTTTGTGGTTAGTCTGTCCTTCCCAGTAAGTGCACTGGGGAGGGCACAGCTAATGTTGTGGGACCCATGCTTGTGGAAGGCGGACACGACACTGGGAGAAATAGTAGCAGCTGGGACCCGAGTATGGACAAAAGGCCGCCGCCATGAGGTTGTGGACAGCTTCTGCCTTCACGAGTCTAAAACGCCACATTTCAAGTGCAAGTAGCTAACCAGAAATCTGGAAGTTTACTATTGTGGCCTGCGGGTGGGAGGGTGGGTGTCTGACTTCATACTTGTGCTTGCATTCCAAGGAATTTGTTAGGGTCAACTGAATGCTGCACTGGAACAAGGATGTGGATGGTGATTGTTGCAAGTCTGCAATGACAGGTGCATGGTGGGAGGCATCTTTGCATGCGCCAAGGATCACTTTTGATGGGTGTACCTTTAGGCAGTGACCTGGGAGTTGTTTCCAGGGGTCTTCCCCGTGCTGTTGCCATGTCTTTTCAGCACTGTATTCATATGTCTGATGATGTGTCACACAACACATGGCCAGATAAGGTTGTAAAATGTTAAAATGATATTTCCCAGTGAATGCATTTGTCTTGGATGAAAGCCATGCAAAAGTGCAAAAACCCATCAAAACGCTATGTGCGAACATAGCCCAAGGTGTGGAGGAGAATTTTTGTTTTAGTATATTTATTTTGCCTTATATACAAATCATTACCCTGGAAATGATGTTCTTTAACATATTTCCCATTAAAATCCATTTTGGTTTTGCTTATTGTGAGTCTGTGAAAATGGCATAATACCCCTGACAACATTGTTGACAGCAGTGACCTGAAGTCAGTAATGCTTCCAGGGGTCTTCACCATGCTGTTCCCATGTCATTTGAGCACTGTTATCATTGATTTGGGCAATTTTTGGTCCCTCTGCAGACCGCCGGGGGGAGCAGCCGGAAAAATGCTTGAGTTTCACATTTACTTACATTGGGCTCGTTACTCGGTCCGAGCAGTTGAGCATTCCAATTTGCTCGACTGGAACAATGAGTAACCAAGTGTTCTACTGCTCGTTCATCACTAACCAGCAGTATTGTTCTTGGACCTGTGCTTGTGGGAGGCGAGGACATCATCGGGAGAAATACTGGTGGCTGGAGACAAAGTATGGAGACCCGGCCGCAGCCTCCGGCATGAGATTTTAAAAAGCTTCCACCTCCATGAGCCTAAAAGGCACCATTTCAAGTGCAAGCAGCTGTCCAGAAATGTGGCAGTTTAGTATTGAAGCCTGTGGATGGGTGGCTGGCTGGCTACATACTTGTGCTTGCATTCCAAGTAAAAGTAAACTAAGGAGATGAACGGTCTCATCATCATCACAACTAGTGTTGAACGAGCACTAAAATGCTCGGGTGCTCGAAGCACGGCCAGAACTCGAAGTGATACTCGGGTGCTCGACCCGAGCAACAAGCCCAATGTTAGTCTATGGGAGACCCGAGCATTTTTGCGGCGGCACCCCCGGCAGTATTTTAAAAGCCTAAAAAGTGCCCAAAATGATAGTGACAGTGCTCAAATAACATGGGGACAGCATGGGGATCGCCCCAGGAAGCATTTCTGACCGCCAGGTCACTGCTGTCAACAACGTGGTCAGAGGTATTAAACCACTTTTAAGGGCTCACAATAAAATGTTCAAAAATGAAACTGAAACTGCTTTCCTGTGAAATATGTTAAGGAAGTTCCTTTCCAGGGTAAAGACTTGTGTATAAGGTAAAATAAATAACCCCCAAAAAAATACTCCTCCACACCTTGGGCTATGTTCACAAGTAGTGTTGAGCCACCCCCCGTAGTGTTCGGGTTCGGTTCGGTTCGTCGAACACCGGGATGTTCGAGGAACTGTTCGTCGAACTGTTCGTCGAACACCTTAGAACACCGTCGAACACCGTTAAAACCAATGGCAGGCAAACAAAAACACATAGAAACACATAGAAAACACCTGCAAAGGTGTCCAAAAGCTGACAAACTGCTCAGAAGACACTCTCTTTAAAAAAGCCGGCCGGCAAATTCAGCAGCGGCATACACCGGTACCCGACAATTTAGACAAGAAGGAATAGAGCATCACACATAGATTAGATAGATAGAAACATGTCAGTCACATATATAAGAAGCACAGTGATAGTGTTGCTTACTGTACTTGTCATTTCGTGTAAAGGATTTATTAAAAAATATAATAGTGTTTTCATGCACCGTCTCTTTAAAAAAGCCGGCCGGCAATTCAACATCTGTACCCGACAATTTAGAACAGAAAGAATAGAGCTTCACACATAGATTAGATAGATAGAAACATGTCAGTCACATATATAATAAGTACAGTGATAGTGTTGCTTACTATACTTGTCATTTAGTGTAAAGGATTTATTTAAAAAAATAATAGTGTTTTCATGCACTGTCTCTTTAAAAAAGCCGGCCGGCAATTCAGCAGCGGTACCCGACAATTTAGAACAGAAAGATAGAGCATCACACATAGATTAGATAGATAGAAACATGTCAGTCACATATATATGAAGTACAGTGATAGTGTTGTTTACTGTACTTGTCATTTAGTATTAAAATAAAGGATTTATTATTAAAAAAATTGGCGTGGGGTTCCCCTTAATTTTAGGCTCTAGCGGAGGTTAAGCAGACAGCTGGGGCAGATGTTTGAAGCCTGGGAAGGGGGTAATACCCACGGAGCTTCCCAGGCTACTAATATCAGCCCCCAGCTGAATACATAGCCTTTACTAGCTATTAAAATGGGGGACCCCCCAAAAAAAATGACGTGGGGTCCCCCCTAATTTAATAGCTAGCAAAGGCTAGGCAGACAGCTGGGGGCTGATATTAATAGCCCAGGAAGGGAGCCATGAATATTGGCCCCCTCCCAGGCTAGAAACACCAGCCGTCAGCCGCCCCAGAAATGGCGCATTCATAGGATGCGCCAATTCTGGCACTTAGCCTCGCTCTTCCACGCTGCCCTGGTGCGGTGGCAGGGGGTAATAGGGTTGGGGTTGATGTCAGCTTATAATGCCAGCTGACATCAAGCCCAGGTTAGTAATGGAGAGGCGTCTATAAGACACCCCCATTACTAACCCCATAGTCAAAGTTAAAAAAAACACAAACACCCAGAATAAAGTCCTTTAATTGAAATAAAGACACAATCCTTTATTGTTCTAAATTAAACCATACTTACCATCACGCCCATTCCAGCTGAAGCCAACGATCTCCTGCAATAAAAGAAAAATAATAAAGCAACCTCATCCTTACCTTTCCATGGTTCCCACGACAGCTTCAGCTCTGCTACATCGAGATGACAGGCTGGACCGCAGCAGAACGCCACCATCCAGCCTGTCATCCCGCAGACACTGAGAAGCGCAGGCTTGCTTGCGCTGCTCAGCGTCTCTCTGTGACGACATCCAGATGAGCCGAGTTCATGTCCAATGAACTCGGCTCACCTCATGCACGTCACTGACAGCGTGGGAAAATTCTCACGCTGAAGCGCTGATTGCAGGAGAATTTTCCCACGCTGTCAGTGACGTGCAGGAGGTGAGCTGAGTTCATTGGACATGAGCTCACCTCATGCACATCACTGACAGCGTGGGAGAATTCTCCTGCACTCAGCACTTCAGCGTGAGAATTTTCCCACGCTGTCAGTGACGTGCATGAGGTGACCCGAGTTCATTGGACATGACCTCGGCTCATCTGGATGCCGTCACAGCGAGACAGTGAGGAGCGCAAGCATGCCTGCGCTTCTCAGTGTCTGCGGGATGACAGACTGGATGGCAGCGTTCTGCTGCGGTCCAGCCAGTCATCTCGATGTAGCAGAGCTGAAGCTGTCGTGGGAACCATGGAAAGGTAAGGATGAGGTTGGTTTATTATTTTTCTCTTATTGCAGGAGATCGTTGGCTTCAGCTGGAATGGGTGTGATGGTAAGTATGATTTAATTTAGAACAATAAAGAATTGTGTCTTTATTTCAATTAAAGGACTTTATTCTGGGTGTTGTGTTTTTTTTAAATACTTTACTAGAAATTCATGGCGGTCATGTCTAATACTGGCGTGACCCCATGAATTTTGGGCTTGGGGCCAGCTGATAATACCAAGCTGGCCCTAACCCCTTTATTACCCAGTGAGCCACCGCACCAGGGCCCTGGATGAGTTGGGTACAGCGCCAGAAGATGGCGCTTCTATGAACGCGCCATCTTCCGGGGTGGCTGCGGACTGCAATTTGTAGCGGGGGGGGGGCCCAGAAAGCTTGGGCCTCCCTGCGCTGCAGATTCCAGCCCCCAGCTGCCTAGTTGTACCTGGCTGGACACAAATATAGTGCGAAGCCCCACTTCAATTTTTTTTAATTATTTCATGAAATTCATGAAATAATTAAGAAAAAAAGGGCTTCCCTATATTGTTGTGTCCGGCCAGGTACAAATAGGCAGCTGGTGGATGGGGGCAGCCCGTTCCTGCCTGCTGTACCTGGCTTGACACAAATATAGTGCGAAGCCCCACTTCAATTTTTTTAAATTATTTCAGGAAATTCATGAAATAATTTAAAAAAAATTGACGTGGGGCTTCGCACTATATTTGTGTCCAGTCAGGTGCAGCAGGCAGGAACGGGCTGCCCCCATCCACCAGCTGCCTATTTGTACCTGGCCGGACACAACAATATAGGGAAGCCCTTTTTTTCTTAATTATTTCATGAAATATTTTAAAGAAAATTGACGTGGGGCTTCGCCCTGTTTTTGTGTCCAGCCAGGTACAACTAGGCAGCTGGGGGCTGGAATCCGCAGCGCAGGGAGGCCCAAGCTTTCTGGGCCACCCCCGCTGCAAATTGCAGTCCGCAGCCACCCCGGAAAATGGCGCGTTCATAGAAGCGCCATCTTCTGGCGCTGTACCCAACTCATCCAGGGCCCTGATGCGGTGGCTCACTGGGTAATAAAGGGGTTAGGGCCAGCTTGGCATTATCAGCTGACCCTAAGCCCGAAATTCATGGGGTCACGCCAATATTAGACATGACCACCATGAATTTCTAGTAAAGTATTTAATAAAAACACAACACCCAGAAAAAAGTCCTTTAATTGAAATAAACACACAATTCTTTATTGTTCTAAATTAAACCATACTTACCATCACGCCCATTCCAGCTGAAGCCAACGATCTCCTGAAATAAAAGAAAAATAATAAAGCAACATCATCCTTACCTTTCCATGGTTCCCATGACAGCTTCAGCTCTGCTACATCGAGATGACAGGCTGGACCGCAGCAGAACGCTGCCATCCAGCCTGTCATCCCGCAGACACTGAGAAGCGCAGGCTTGCTTGCGCTCCACAGTGTCTCTCTGTGAGGGCATCCAGATGAGCCGAGTTAATGTCCAATGAACTCGGCTCACCTCATGCACGTCACTGACAGCGTGGGAAAATTCTCCTGCACTCAGCGCTTCAGCGTGGGAGAATTCTCACACTGAAGCGCTGAGTGCAGGAGAATTCTCCCACGCTGTCAGTGACGTGCAGGAGGTGAGCTGAGTTCATTGGACATGAGCTCACCTTATGCACGTCACTGACAGCGTGGGAAAATTCTCCTGCACTCAGCGCTTCAGCGTGGGAGAATTCTCACGCTGAAGCGCTGAGTGCAGGAGAATTCTCCCACGCTGTCAGTGACGTGCAGGAGGTGAGCTGAGTTCATTGGACATGAGCTCACCTTATGCACGTCACTGACAGCGTGGGAGAATTCTCCTGCACTCACCGCTTCAGCGTGAGAATTTTCCCACGCTGTCAGTGACGTGCATGAGGTGAGCCGAGTTCATTGGATATGAACTCGGCTCATCTGGATGTCGTCACAGAGAGACGCTGAGCAGCGCAAGCAAGCCTGCGCTTCTCAGTGTCTGCGGGATGAGAGGCTGGATGGCAGCGTTCTGCTGCGGTCCAGCCTGTCATCTCGATGTAGCAGAGCTGAAGCTGTCGTGGGAACCATGGAAAGGTAAGGATGAGGTTGCTTTATTATTTTTCTTTTATTGCAGGAGATCGTTGGCTTCAGCTGGAATGGGCGTGACGGTAAGTATGGTTTAATTTAGAACAATAAAGGATTGTGTCTTTATTTCAATTAAAGGACTTTATTCTGGGTGTTTGTGTTTTTTTTAACTTTGACTATGGGGTTAGTAATGGGGGTGTCTTATAGACGCCTCTCCATTACTAACCTGGGCTTGATGTCAGCTGGCATTATAAGCTGACATCAACCCCAACCCTATTACCCCCTGCCACCGCACCAGGGCAGCGTGGAAGAGCGAGGCTAAGTGCCAGAATTGGCGCATCCTATGAATGCGCCATTTCTGGGGCGGCTGACGGCTGGTATTTCTAGCCTGGGAGGGGGCCAATATTCATGGCTCCCTTCCTGGGCTATTAATATCAGCCCCCAGCTGTCTGCCTAGCCTTTGCTAGCTATTAAATTAGGGGGGACCCCACGTCATTTTTTTTGGGGGGGGTCCTCCATTTTAATAGCTAGTAAAGGCTAGGTATTCAGCTGGGGGCTGATATTAGTAGCCTGGGAAGCTCCGTGGGTATTACCCCCTTCCCAGGCTTCAAACATCTGCCCCAGCTGTCTGCTTAACCTCCGCTAGAGCCTAAAATTAAGGGGAACCCCACGCCAATTTTTTTTAATAATAAATCCTTTATTTTAATACTAAATGACAAGTACAGTAACCAACACTGTCACTGTACTTATTATATATGTGACTGACATGTTTCTATCTATCTAATCTATGTGTGAAGCTCTATTCTGTCTGTTATAAATTGTCGGGTACAGATGCTGAATTGCCGGCCGGCTTTTTTAAAGAGACGGTGCATGAAAACACTATTATTTTTTTTGATAAATCCTTTACGCTAAATGACAAGTACAGTAAGCAGCACTTTCACTGTACTTCATAAATATGTGGCTGACATGTTTATATCTATCTAATCTATGTGTGAAGCTCTATTCTTTCGGTTCTAAATTGTCGGGTACAGGTGTATGCCGCTGCTGAATTGCCGGCTTTTCATGTTTCACTGTTGGCACTGTTCCCATCGATTTGGGCAATCACTGTAATGCCACAACCACCATGGCTGTGGCATTACAGTGAGTGGCAGACAATCCCTGCATGATTGGTGCTCTAAATAGCGCCAGACATGCAGGACACGCTTTTGGTGCACGAACAGTTATCGAACATAACCTCGAACAGCCGAATTTTTTGCAAATCGTTCGGGTTCGTCGAACAACTCGAACACCGCCCAAAACAGCTCGAATTTGAGATTGGCGAACAGTTCTAGTCGAACACCGCTCATCTCTATTCACAAGTAGCATTTTTTATGCATTTATGCACTTTTGTATTGCTTTCATCCGTGACAAATGCATTCCCCGGAAAATGTCATTTTAACATTTTACAACCTTTTCTGACCATGTGCTGTGTGACACATGCATACAGTGCTGAAAAGACATGGGAACAGCATGGGGAAGACCCCTGGAAGCATCTCTGACACCCAGGTCACTCTCTAAATGTTTGCCCATCAGAAGTGAACCTTGCCGCATCAGAAGATGCAGACTTGCAACTATCCCCGTGCAAGTCCTTGTCCCAGGGCAGTGTTCAAATGTACCTCCCCCATTCCTTGCAATGCAAGTGCAAATATGCAGCCAACCACCCACCCACCCACCCAACCGCAGGCTGCAATACTATACTGCTAGCTTGCATAGGCCTTTTAGTTTGGAGGAGGCTGAAGCTGGCCTCTACCTCATGGCTGCTTCGGCAGCGAGGTATCCATACTCAGTCCCCAGCCGCCCGGCGCCCGAGTGTCCACACTTGGTCCACAGCCGCCAGGGGGCGGCCAGGTGTCCATACTCTGTCCCCAGCCGCCCAACGGCCGGGTGTCCACACACGGTCCCCATCCACCTGGGGGCGGCCGGGTGTCCATAAACGGTCCCCAGCTGCCCCTATTTCTCCTGTCACCTTCCCACACACTTTTATTTGCCTGGGCTGCTTTAGGGCAGCATTGGACGAGCCGACCAGAGAACCAAGCTCCTACGGTGGAAATGGCTTCTCCATCAGGGGAGTTGAGAGTGCCAAGGAGAGGAGAATGATGATGATGATAGAAGTTAGCATCTGCTTTGTTTTCTTTTAATGCAAGCGTAAGTGTGCAGCCTGCCACCCACCCGCAGGCTGCAATAACAAACTGCTAGCTTGCACTTGAAATGGGGCCTTTTAGCTTGGAGGAGGTCGAAGCTGGCCACTGCCTCATGGCTGCTTCGGCAGCGAGGTATCCATACTCAGTCCCCAGCCTCCCCTATTTGTCCCGGTGTGCCTTATATATAAGACTAGGCGCGCATACCAATACATTACCTGTGCCCTCCCCAGTGCATTTAGTGGAAAGGACAGCCTATTCTACTGTAGTGTGTGCATGGCAGACCCCTGTTCATGGTACATGCGAAGATGCCTCCCAACCTGCACCTGTCGTTGCAGACTTGCAACTATCCCCGTTCAAGTCCTTGTCCCAGGGCAGTGTTCAAGTGTACCTCTCCCATTCCTTGCAATGCAAGCGCAAGTATGCAGCCTCCCACCCACCTCCAGGCTGCAAAACCATACTGCTTGCTTGCACTTTATATTGGGCCTATTAGGCATGTGGAGGTGGAATCTGGCCACCACGTCATGGCTGCGTTGGTGGCCTGGTATCCATACTCAGTCCCCAGCCGCCCGGCGACCGGGTGTTCAAACTCGGTCCCCAGCCACCAGAGGGCGGCCGGGTGTCCATCCTCAGTCCCCAGCCGCCCCGCGGCCGGGTGTCCACACAAGGTCTCCAGCCGCCTGGGGGCAGCCGGGTGTCCATAAACGGTCCCCAGCCGCCCCTATTTCTCCTGTCACCTTCCCACACACTTTTCTTAGCCTGGCCTGCTTTAGGGCAGCATTGGACGAGCCCACCTGAGAACCAGACTCCTCCGGTGGGCCCTGGCTTCTCCATCAGGGGAGTTGAGAATGCCAAGGTGAAGAGCATGATGATGATGACAGAAGTTAGCATCTGCTTTGTTTTCTTGGAATGCAAGCGCATGTATGTAGTAGCGGCTAGGCCATAGTTGGTCAGCATTTTGGTGCATATCCTACCTCCTCCGAGGATTGCTGGATGTTTTCCTGCTACTATCCCAGTTCTATAAGTCCTGTTAAATCAAAGCTTCAGGTGATAAATGATGGATGAGATGGTGTCAAAGGAGAAAGAGCAGGAGGAACAGGGACCATTCACATCAATATCAGGCCAGTCAACCACAAAAAGGAGAGGTTCGGCTACACAGTTATAGGGCATACAGTAAGTGCAATGCCTATCAAAAATTTCGAGGCACTCCAATGCCCCTTGGAAATGACATGGAGGTCAGAGGGCCTTAACTAAACTGTTTTTTCCATTTATAGCAACTGGGTCTCCTGTACACTGTTGGCCTAAGCAATGAATGGAAGGCTTTCCAAAAATTATGAGGAACTGCAATGCCCCTTGAAACAGGCGTGGATTACAGCGTACTAAAATCCTTCTTCTCATTATTGGGGAGTGGGTCTCCCTTAGATTTGGCCTTTGCATTGAAAAGCAAAAGCTGACTAAAATTAGGAGGAAATGCAATGCCCGTTGGAAAATTCGAGGAGGTTAGAGGTAAATAAAAACAACATTTCAATGCCCCTTGGAAGAGCTATGAAGTTCAGAGTGGTTTAACAAGACGCTTTTAATGCCCCTCGGAAGAGACATGGAGGTCCCAGTAGCTTAACAAGATGGTTTTAATGCCCCTCGTAACAGACGTGGAGGTCCCAGTAGCTTAACAAGACGGTTTGAATGCCACTTGGAAGAGACGTGGAGGTACCAGTAGCTTAACAAGACGGTTTTAATGCCCCTTACAAGAGCCAGAGAGTACAGCATCTTAAAAACATTATTCCCATTATTGGGGAGTGGGTCTCCCATGGTCTTTGCTTATGCCTTCCAAGCAAAAGCTGCCAAAAATTAGGACGGAGGAACTTGCAATGCCCCTTACAATAGCCATGCAGTACAGCATATTACAAACATTATTCCCATTATTTGGGAGTGGGTCTCCCATAGTCTTTGCTTATGCCTTCCAAGCAAAAGCTGCCAAAAATTAGGAGGAAATGCAATGCCCGTTTGAAGAGTCGTGGAGGTTAGAGTTAATTAAAAACAACATTTCAATGCCCCTTGGAAGAGCTGTGGAGGTCAGAGTGGTTTAACAAGACATTTTAATGACCCTCGGAAGAGACGTGGAGGTCCCAGTAGCTTAACAAGATGGTTTAATGCCCCTTACAAGAGCCATACAGTACATCATTTAAAAACATTATTCCCATTATTGGGGAGTGGGTCTCCCATAGTCTTTGCTTATGTCTTCCAAGCAAAAGCTGCCAAAAATTAGGATGGAGGAACTTGCAATGCCCCTTACAAGAGCCATGCAGTACAGCATATTACAAACATTATTCCCTTTATTGGGGAGTGGGTCTCCCATAGTTTTTGCTTATGCCTTCCAAGCAAAAGCTGACAAAAATTAGGATGGAGGAATTTGCAATTCCCCTTACAAGAGCCATGCAGTACAGCATATTCCAAAAATTATTCCCATTATTGGGGAGTGGGTCTCCCATAGTCTTTGCTTATGCCTTCCAAGCAAAAGCTTCCAAAAATTAGGAGGAAATGCAATGCCGGTTCGAAGAGTCGTGGAGGTTAGAGTTAATTCAATGCCCCTAGGAAGAGCTGTAGAGTTCAGAGTGGTTTAACAAGATTCTTTTAAAGCCCCTCGGAAGAGACGTGGAGGTCCCAGTAGCTTAAAAAGAGAGTTTTAATGCCCCTCGAAAGAGACGTGGAGGTCCCAGTAGCTTAACAAGACGGTTTGAATGCCCCTTGGAAGAGACGTGGAGGACCCAGTAGCTTAACAAGATAGTTTTAATGCCCCTTGGAAAAATGGTGGAGGTCACAGTAGCTTAACAAGATGGTTTTAATGCCCCGCGGAGGAGACGTGGTGGTCACAGTAGCTTACAAGATGGTTTTAATGCCCCTAGGAAGAGACATGGAGGTCCCAGTAGCTTAACAAGATGGTTTTAATGCCCCTTGGAAAAGTGGTGGAGGTCGCAGTAGCTTAACAAGACGTTTTAACTGCCCTTTGGAAAAGTGGTGGAGGTCACAGTAACTTAACAAGACAGTCTTAATGCCCCTTGGAAAAGAGGTGGAGGTCACAGTAGCTTAACAAGACAGTTGTAATGCCCCTTGGAAGAGACGTGAAGGTCACAGTAGATTAACAAGATGGTTTTAATGCCCCTTGAAAAATTGGTGGAGGTCACAGTAGCTTAACAAGAGTGTTTTAATACCCCTCGGAAGAGACGTGGAGGACACAGAAGCTTACAAGACGGTTTTAATGCCCCTCGGATGAGACGTGAAGGTCCCAGTAGCTTAACAAGACGGTTTTAATGCCCCTTGGCAAAGTG
Source organism: Phyllobates terribilis (assembly GCF_046119375.1). Classification (NCBI taxonomy): domain Eukaryota; kingdom Metazoa; phylum Chordata; class Amphibia; order Anura; family Dendrobatidae; genus Phyllobates; species Phyllobates terribilis. The sequence continues at coordinate 1,204,502,723 of NW_027362761.1, read as the reverse complement.
GTGGAGGTCACAGTAGCTTAACAAGACGGTTTTAATGCCCCTTGGAAAAGTAGTAGAGGTCACAGTAGCTTACAAGACCTTTTAAATGCTCCTCGGAAGAGACGTGGAGGTCCCAGTAGCTTAACAAGATGGTTTTAATGTCCCTTGGAAAAGTGGTGGAGGTCGCAGTAGCTTAACAAGATGGTCTTAATGCCCCTTGGAAAAGTGGTGGAGGTCACAGTAACTTAACAAGATGGTTTTAATGCCCCTTGGAAAAGTGGTGGAGGTCGCAGTAGCTTAACAAGATGGTTTTAATGCCCCTTGGAAAAGTGGTGGAGGTCACAGTAACTTAACAAGATGGTTTTAATGCCCCTTGGAAAAGTGGTGGAGGTCACAGAAGCTTACCAAGACAGTTTTAATGCCCCTCGGAAGAGACGTGGAGGTCCCAGTAGCTTAACAAGTCGGTTTTTTATGCCCCTTGGAAAAGTGGTGGAGGTCACAGTAGCTTAACAAGAAGGTTTTAATGCCCCTTGGAAAAGTGGTGGAGGTCACAGTAGCCTAACAAAATGGTTTTAATGCCCCTTGAAAGAGACGTGGAGGTCACAGTAGCTTAACAAGATGGTTTTAATGCCCCTCAGAAGAGACGTGGAGGTCACAGTAGCTTAACAAGACGTTTTTAATGCCCCTCGAAAGAGACGTGGAGGTCCCAGTAGCTTTACAAGACGGTTTTAATGCCCCTTGGAAGAGACGTGGAGGTCCCAGTAGCTTAACAAGATGGTTCTAATGCCCCTTGGAAAAATGGTGGAGGTCACAGTAGCTTAACAAGATGGTTTTAATGCCCCTTGGAGGAGACGTGGAGGTCACAGTAGCTTACAAGATGGTTTTAATGCCCCTAGGAAGAGACGTGGAGATCCCAGTAGTTTAAAAAGACTGTTTTAATGCCCCTTGGAAAAGTTGTGGAGGTAGCAGTAGCTTAACAAGATGGTTTTACTGCCCCTTGGAAAAGTGGTGGAGGTCGCAGTAGCTTAACAAGACGGTTTTAATGCCCCTTGGAAAAGTGGTGGAGGTCACAGTAGCTTAACAAGACAGTTTTAATGCCCCTCGGAAGAGACGTGGAGGTCACAGTAGCTTAACAAGATGGTTTTAATGCCCCTTGAAAAAGTGGTGGAGGTCACAGTAGCTTAACAAGAGAGTTTTAATGCCCCTCGGAAGAGACGTGGAGGTCACAGTAGCTTAACAAGACAGTTTTAATGCCATTCGGAAGAGACGTGGAGGTCCCAGTAGCTTAACAAGACGGTTTTAATGCCCCTTGGAAAAGTGGTGGAGGTCACAGTAGCTTAACAAGATGGTTTTAATGCCCCTTGGAAAAGTGGTGGAGGTCACAGTAGCTTAACAAGAAGGTTTTAATGCCCCTCGGAAGAGACGTGGAGGTCACAGTAGCTTAACAAGACAGTTTTAATGCCACTTGGAAAAGTGGTGGAGGTCACAGTAGCTTAACAAGACGGATTTAATGCCCCTTGGAAAAGTGGTGGAGGTCACAGTAGCCTAACAAGATGGTTTTATTGCCCCTTGAAAGAGACGTGGAGGTCAAAGTACATTAGCAAGATGGTTTTAATGCCCCTCGAAAGAGACGTGGAGGTCCAGTAGCTTGACAAGACGGTTTTAATGCCCTTCGAAAGAGACGTGGAGGTCACAGGAGCTTAACAAGGCGGTTTTATTGCCCCTCGGAAGAGACGTGGAGGTCACAGTAGCTTAACAAGATGGTTTTAATGCCCCTCGGAAGAGCCCAGTAGCTTAACAAGACGGTTTTAATACCCTTTACAAGAGCCATACAGTACAGCATCTTAAAAATATTATTCCCATAATTGGGGAGTGGGTCTCCCACAGTGTTTCCTTATGCCTTCCAAGCAAAAGCTGACAAAAATAAGGACAGAGGAACATTCAATAATGGCAACACGGACCTCGGTCACCCTGGTGGTATAGTGGTGGTGGAGGCTGAGGATAAGGAGAAGAACATTAAACAGCCAAAATGAGGAAGCGTATACCCATGTGTGGGTGTGAAGCGGTGCATGTGAATACACCTCCCGAAATGACACAGTGGATTTGACTTTGTTACTCTGCTGTTCATTTTGATAAGGGTCAGCTTGTCAGCATTGTCAGTTGACCGGCCAGTGCGCTTATCAGTTATAATTCCCCAAGCGGCACGAAAAACAAGCTCCGATAACACGCTAGCGGCAGGGCAGGTCAGGACCTCCAAGGCGTACAGAGCGAGTTCATTCCAAATGTCCAGCTTGGATACCCAATGATTAAAAGGCACAGAAGAATGACGGACGACACTGGTACGGTCGGCAAGGTACTCCCTCACCATCTTTTAAAACTTTCCACTCCTTGTGAGAGTACCCCGCACCTCAGAGTCTGTCCGAAGGGAGGGTCTGAGAAAACTGTCCCTGAACATTGACAGTGTTCCCCTGCCTCTGCTGGATTGGAGTTGCATCTCTCTCGCATGTACGCCTTGGTTGGGCAACGCACTGTGACCTCTGCCGCTAGCGTGTTCAGATGGGAATTTTTTTAACAGTTCGGCAGCCTTCTGGTACTGCCCCATTTTTGTAGTCCTCTCCACCTCAGGAATAACAGAGTGAAAGTTCTCCTTGTTGCGGGGGTCTAAAAGTTTCACCAACCAGTAATGACTGTAACCCAACATTTTCACAACGCGAGAGTCACGGTTAAGGCAGCATAACATAAAGTCATCCATGCGTGCCAGACTGGTAACGGGCAAGACTTCCGAGTCCTCACCAAGATGACGACTGACCATGCTCTACTCTTCCTCCTCCTTCTCCTCCCCCCTGTTCTCAGGCCACCCACGCTGAACCGACAGTATGACAGTTGTACTGGTACTCCGTCTACAGCGCATGATACCAGCTCCTGTTCTTCCTCCTCCTCCTCTCCCTCTTTGTCCCCCAATGCACGTTGGGATGAGATGAGGCTGGGCTGTGTGTAATTGACCTCTACGGCTTCTTGATCCATCTCATCATACTCTGGCTGCAATGCCTCCTCTTTAATTCTCTGCAGAGAGCGTTGCAAAAGCCAGACAAGTGGAATGCTGACACTAATGATGGCGTAATCGCCACTCACCATCTGGGTGGACTTCTCAAAGTTTGTCAAGATGTTACATATGTCAGACATCCAGGTACACTCCTGAGGTCTTATGTGTGGAGTCTGACCTGAATATCGACGGCCTTGTTGCAGCTGGTACTCCCCAAATGCTCTCTATTGCTCACAAATCCTTTGCAACACGTGGAGGGTAGAGTTCCAATGTGTGGGGACATCACACACCAGTCGGTGTGACGGAAGCTGCAAACGCTGCTGCAACACAGCAAGGGCGGTGGAAGCTGTCGCCGACTTGAGAAAATGAGATGACAGGCGGCGTACTTTGACGAGCAGATCTGGCAACTCGGGGTACGATTTAAGAAACCACTGAACTACGAGGTTAAGCACATGAGCCAGGCATGGTACGTGTGTGATCTCGCCTCGCCTCAGAGCCGCCACCAGGTTACGGCCATTGTCACACATGACTATGCCTGGATGCAGGTTCAGCGGTCTTAGCCACAGATCTGCCTGCTCTTTCACAGATGTCCACAACTCACTGGCAGTGTGAGGTTTCTCACCTAAGCTTATGAGTTTCAGCACAGCCTGTTGCCGCTTGGCGGAGGCAGTACTGCAGTGCTTCCAGCTTGTAACTGATGTGGTGATTAGTGTTGAGCCACCCCCGTAGTGTTCGAGTTCGGTTCGGTTCGTCGAACACCCGTGTGTTCGCCGAACTGTTCGTCGAACTGTTCGTCCAACACCTTCGAACACCGTTAAAACCAATGGCAGGCAAACAAAAACACATAGAAACACATAGAAAACACCTTCAAAGGTGTCCAAAAGCTGACAAACTGCTCAGAAGACACAACTAACACATGGAAAAGTGACAAGTACTTATAGTCATGCGAAAAGAAAAGAGGTGGAGGAGTAAAAGGAGGGGGAGACACAGATATAGGCATGTCATGCCCTTCTAAAATCCAAAAAGTGAGAAGCTGAGACGGCCAGTCCGCTCCTGCCCGTGCCACCTTCGTGTCGCCGGGTTTGTGCCAGAGCCACGGTGAACCCTGACGGCCAGCCCCCCTCTCCCAATACTGGTGCCTGTCCGCTGGTGGGTCGAGAGAGCCCCCCTGTGGTGGAGGCAGCTCTAAGCTTTTTAATTTAAATTGTCCCTCTAATTTGAATGAATACACTTTAAATCCATTTACATGGATCTATTGGAGGGCAAGTCTCATGCCAGCAGCCGCGTAATTCCAGCTCCAGTAGCGTCCACTAAAGCTGCTGCAGTTAAAAAGCTTTTATAAGGATCGAGCTCGGCTGTCCACCGCAAGGCATCCTAGTGCCAGTCCCAGCCCCTATGCCTTGGGGTGCCTCCTGATGCTCTTCACTAAGTATCCCGTGGTCCCGAAGCATTTCCTTTGAAAAAATTAAGTGTCCAAACTACAGGTGGTGTAGCTTGCTTAACAGCCGGGATAATCCGCTGACTAGCAGACACTGCTACTAGGCACAAAGTATTTCCTGGGCTAGATGCAGTTAAAAATTTGTAAGTAGATACTCTCGTTGGATGCTGAGAAAGCATTCCATAGAGTCTCCTGGCACGCCATATATGATTCTCTTAAAAAGCTTGGGGTAGGGGTCTAGGGGACCCTTTTATAGCCAAAATCACGGCCCTGTATCACAATACGTCAACTAGGCTGAAGATAAATGGAACTGTAGCACCGAGGGCTCGGTTGCTACAGACGTATTGCACCTCACCCAGAGGTGTGATATCTCACTCTCAGATAAGGATGGAGTGTGGATCAGGACCCGACACCTGCATGCATTACACCACATTGCCGTGGGGCAGGGCGACCAATATGCCCCTGAGATGGGCACGACAGTCCCTGTCCCTGGCTGGAGTGGGGGGAGGGAACACTGAGGAAGGGGAACCCTGCAGTGCAGGAGCAGGGAGGAAGCAGTTCCTGGGTGCATTGAGAAGGGAGTATAAAAGGTGGGCACCATCTTAGTTCAGTGCAGAGAAGTCTGAGCAGAAGTGGCAGGGAGCAGGGGCTCTGCATGAGCTCTGCTCCGGAGGCGGGCCTAGTAACAGAGGCCCAGGCCTGCAAGAGGGAGAAGGAAGGAAGAGGAGCGGAGAAGGCTCCAGGAACGAGGAATGAAGGGATCCCAGGGGTGCGGACGGGCGAGTCGCCACCGCACGCCCGAATCCACCTGCGTGGAGGGGTCAGGCCAAAGGGGGAGAACGGTCCCCGAACTAGTGGAGGCAGGAAACGACCCTCAGCTAGAAACCGGAGGCTCTGACATTTTATGTGGCGCAGCCCCTTGCTCCACCCGCTAGGAAGGCACCACATAGGGTCAGGGAAACTGGCGCCAAGTTTACCAAGAGGAGGCCCGAGGCAGCCGGACAGAAGTGTTGGTAAGAAAGGCCAGACAAAGGACACACAAAGGGGGTCCTGTGAAGCGCTCCAAAGTTATCTGGGAGTTGTCTGAGCCCCTCACCTGGTGAGCACAGTACGACGTGGGCAGCCGTTACCTGCAGACGTGGTCTGGATAATAAGAACTGTGAGTAAAGGCCCTGAACTGCATCACTGACTCCGTGTCGTTACTGCTGCTGCCCTGCACCATCACCCCCATCCTCCGCATACACTGCCCTGAGGCTATACTCCTCCCGTGGGGAGTTATGCTACGCTCTGCTGCACCCACAACACCAGCCTTAGCGGTCTGCCCTGTAGCGGCGGTTCACTCTGACCGCAATCCACGGGTGGCGTAGTCGGACATTTAAACATCAAAACCACATAAATAGTTCCGCCACTGGTTTGACCGCCCTGAGCCACGGAATCGGATCGCCGCCACGAAGACTACAACCACCAGCATCCACCAAAAAGGGTCCGGCTCCGGGTGTCCCAAGGCCCAGGGGATGCGTCAGAACATTTTCATCACCTTTCACAATCACCAATGGGACAAGGCAGGGATGTCCTCTGTCCCCTCTCTTATACATCCTAGTGACGGAGCACCTGCTCTCATCAATTCGCCATAACCCCAATATTAGGTGGATTGAGGTGGGAGGCACCGAGTACAAGTGCTCTCTATTTGCTGATGATGTCCTAGTATATATCACTCAATCACATATATCCATCCCTGCTGTTATGGCTGAAATAGATCACTTTGTTACATGGTAAAATTTTAAAATCAATGCAGCAAAGTCTGAGGCCCTCGATGTCTCCCTCCCTAAATCCATATAGGATTCCATCCAGTCCAACTTTCCCTTTGCCTGGCCCTCACAGGGTATCAAATACTTAGGAATTCCTATTCATAGAGACCTCTCCCATCTATGTTATCTTAATTTTGGGCCCTTTATTGAACAATTCCATACAGACCACGGTTGGCAAGTTAGAACTGTAAGATTCACTACGTGAACCACTGGTGTTTTGTGGAAAAGCACATGTACACCGCGTTCCAAATTATTATGCAAAAAGTGTTTAGGAGTGATAAGGGAAGAATTTGTTTGTTTGTCAGTTAAACTCATTGATGGTGATGTGTGTCAGGGCTCTTTATATCACTGTAAGCAATTGCAGACACCTGTGCTAATTAGTTTGGCAGGTGTGTCCAATGAAAGGCAAGACTACTTAAGAAGGCTCTCTCACATTATTAAGCAGCCTACATTTTCTGCCAAAATGGGAAAGAAAAAGGATGTGTCGGCTGCTGAGAAGCAACAAATTGTGGAGTGTTTAGGTCAAGGCATGACTACAATCAACATTGTGCGATGATCAGGATGAAGTGTCTTGGCAATCAAGAAGTATGTAGCTGATTCACAGTACACACGTGTGCGTGCTGATAAGGGCAAATTGAGGACTCTTTCCTACAGGCAATTACGTCAGGTTGAAAGAGCAGCGGCAAAAAAGCCTTGTCATAGCAGCAGACAAGTTTTTGAAGCTGCTTGTGCCTCCAACGTCCCCCGAACAACAAGATGCAGGGTCCTTCAGAGGTTTGCAGCTGTGCATACGCCATCCTGTCGACCTCCTCTATCCACTTCACACAAGCAGAAACGGCTCCAGTGGGCCAAACATTACATGAAGACTGATTTCAAAACTGTTTTGTTCACGGATGAGTGCCTTGCAGCGCTCGATGGTCCAGATGAATGGAGTGGAGGATGGCTGGTTGATGGACACCCCACGCAAACACGGCTACAGCGCCAACAAGGAGGAGGTGGAGTAATGTTTTGGGCTGTAATCATGGGGAGAGAGATTGTCGGCCCCTTTAGGATCCCTGAAGGCGCTAAAGATGAACTCCATAATGTATGTGGATTTTCTCAAACAGCACTTCCTGCCATGGTTCAAGAAGAAGAACCGTGTATTTCACAGCAAGATCATTTTTCTGCATGATAATGCACCATCTCATGCTGCACATAAAACATCTGCATCTCTGGCTGATATGGGCATAAAAGGGGACAAACTTATGGTGTGACCCCCATGCTCCCCTGACCTCTACCCCATTCAGAACCTTTGGAGCATCATTAAAAGGAGTGTCTATGATGGCGGGAGGCAGTTCACATCTAAGCAACAGCTCTGGGAGGGTATTCTGTCCTCATGCAAAACAATTGAAGCAGAAACCATCCAAAACCTGACAAATTCAATGGACGAGAGAGTTCAGAAGCTCCTTTCGAACAAGGGGTCCTATGTGAAAATGTAACATCACCTAGAATAAAGTTTTGAGTTGAAAACTGTTTGATTTCAGTTTCTAACAACCTGCTAATGCTTATAATTTCTAAAATGACCATTTTTTTGGTCTTTATTAAAATGAAAAGGTTGATCGAAAAGTTTGGGGGATCTAAGAGTGTGGCAACCCAGTAGTCATGATTACTTCGAATTCTGACAATATGAGGGTCATGCTGCAGGTAGTGCAGCAAGAAGGCACTTATGTGTCTTGCGCATCTCGGAGCCCCAAAATTATTTTCCGGGCTAGATGCAGCTAAAAATTATTTTTAATTTTAAATCTGGTGAAGCTTATTATAGATGGCCTAATAGGATCAGTGCTGCACACTGCTACAAAGCCCAAATTATTTTCCAGTCAAGATACAGATAAACATGATTAGTAATTTGAAAGCCTAAAACGGTTGGTAGGGTGATTTTAACCAATCATCAAGCTTTTACTCTCCCCAGGATGACACAGGGGTAGAAAAGTCGTTTCGGATCCATGATTTGTTCATCTTTATGAACGTGAGTCTGTCTACATTATCAGTGGAGAGCTGCGTGCGCTTATCTGTCAGCACACCACCAGCAGCGCTGAACACACGTTCAGACAGAACGCTGGCTGCGGGGCATGACAAGATCTCCAAGGCGTAAGTGGCTAGCTCCGGCCATTTATCCAGATTGGAAGCCCAAAAAGAGCAAGGGTCCAGTGACACAGTCGTGGCTTCAATGTTTACTTGGAGATACTCCTGTACCATCGTCTCTAGGCGTTGACTATGTGTCAGACTTCTTGTCTCCTGTGGCCTTGCAAAGGATGGGCTAAAAAAGTGGTGAAATGATTCCGCAAAATTGATGTTACCAGCAGATACTGTGGTTCTGTTACGGTTTGAGTGCTGAACACTTGACGGTCCCACGGTTGGCAAGTTGGAACTGTGAGATTCACTACATGCACCACTGGTATTTTGTGGAAAAGCACATGTAAGATTCTGCAACAGTCTCTGCTGATACTCCTGCATGCGTGCATCCCTTTCTATGGCAGGAATAATTTCTGCAAATTTACTTTTGTACCGGGGATCTAACAGTGTGGCAACCCAGTAGTCAGGATTATTTCTAATTCACACAATTCGAGGGTCATGTTGCAGGTAGTGCAGCAAGAAGGCACTCATGTGTGTTGCGCATCCAGGAGCACCAAGTCCCTGTTGTGTTGGTGGCGAGGTAACAGTCATGCTTCCTTCCTCTGTCCTCTCCCCCCAACCTCGCACAACAGAAATGTGATCAAGGTCTCCCTCATCTGATGAGTCTTCCATCAGTTCGTCCTCCACTTCTTCCTGGGCTCCTGCACCTTCCTCACTAGTTTGGCTGCTACCATGCGCCCTGGTAAAATCATCTCCCCCACCCTCACATGCCTGCCGCCCTGGTGCTGCCGACCGTCTGGACCTTGCAGATGTTAGCCCTTCCGCATACAACTCCTCCTCCTCTACTTCCTCCACCTCCTCTTGTGCCACCACCTGACTCCGAATTCTGTTTAACATGTGCTCCAGCATGTAAATCACCGGAATAGTCATGCTGATAATGGCATCGTCAGCACTAAACATCTTCGTCGCCATTTCAAAACTGTGCAGAAGGGTGCATAGGTCCCTGATCTGAGACCACTCCTCCAGCGTGATTTGCCCCACCTCTGAATCTCGTTGGCCCAGGCTATACGTCAGAACGTATTGCACCAGGGCTTGTCGGTGCTGCCACAGTCGCTGCAACATGTGCAGAGTTGAATTCCACCGGGTAGGCACATCGCATTTTAGCCGGTGAAATGGCAGGCCCAACGACTTCTGTAGAGATGTAAGTCGCTGAGCTGCGGGATGCGAACGGCGGAAGTGAGCACACAGTGACCGTGCCCTCTGCAGAAGGCCATCTAGTCTGGGATAGTGGGCTAAAAATTGCTGGACAACCAGGTTCAACACGTGAGCCATACAAGGCACGTGTGTGACATTGCCCCGGCGAAGGGCCGCACCCAGGTTTGCAGCATTGTCGCACACGGCCTTCCCTGGTTTCAGGTCCAGTGGAGACAACCATTCATGAAATTGGTTCTCCAGAGCTGACCACAACTCCTCAGCTGTGTGACTCACATTTCCCAGACATTTCAATGTAAAAACCGCCTGATGACGTTGAGCCCTACTGCCAGCATAGTAAGGAGGTGTGCAGGATCCCTTCTGCGCAGTTAGAAAGCTTGTGGCATGACCAGACAGGCTTTGGGTGCAGGTGGAAGACCGAGAGGAGGTTGAGGAGGCAGAAGCAGTGGAGGAAAAATGACATAAAGAGGATTGACGCACAACTCGTGGGGACGGCAAGACTTGGACAGCAGCCCCTTGTCCTGCTGTCACCATAGTTACCCAGTGCCCAGTCAGCGACATGTAACGCCCCTGTCCATGCCTACTCGTCCAAGTGTCTGTGGTGAAATGCACCCTGTCACACACAGAGTTTCTCAAAGAAGCGGTGATGTTGTGTGCGACATGCTGGTGGAGCGCAGGCACACCTTTCTTTGAGAAGTAGTGCCGACTGGGCATCTGGTACTGGGGCACTGCGACGGACATAAGGTCTCGAAAATCCTCTGTGTCCACCAGGCGGAAAGGCAGCATTTCTGTAGCCAAGAGCTTGCAGATGGTGAAATTCAACCTCTTAGCTTTCTCATGGCTAGGAGGAAATGGTCTTTTACTTGTCCACATCTGAGGGACCGAGGGCTAGCTATTGTGCTTAGACGGGGTTGATAAGGGTGTCCCCGGCAAACTGCCGGTCTGTGAGGAAGATGCAGGTGGACATGTTAGGTTGCCTTGATCCAAAGGTGGTGCTATCGATGTCGGACAGCGCTCAAGACCAGCTGGTGTTACCACCTCCAAAGAAAATGATGACCTGCCAATCACGCTGGCTGTTGCGGGTAAAGAGGTGGCAGGTCTGCGCCCCAAAACAGGTGTGACTGCTGTCCCCCCAGTCACAGAGGATGAAGAGGCCGCGGATGCACAAGATATGGCAGACGGTGGTTGGCCCAGCCGGCTAGACCGCATTGTAGCACACTGAGCTTCCCACTGCAACTTATGCTTCATGTCCATGTGCCGGTTCATGCATGAAGTACTCAAACTATGTATTTTTTGGCCTCTACTTAGCTTTTGCTGACAAATGTTACAGATAACACGAGTTGGGTCATCTTTATCGATCTGAAAAAATGCCCAGGCTATGCAAGGCTTAGCACCCATGCGACCTGAAGAGCCACCACGAATTCTGGTGAGAGGCAGAGTTGTGTTTGAGGATGCAGTTGTTGACGTGCTTCCAGTACTACGTCTCTGTCCAGGAAGGCGCAACCTGACCTCGTCGTCACTAGCATCTTCCTCCACCTCCTCTGCTGACCTCATCTCTTGGCTGACTGTGGGTTGACAGTAAGTGGGATCTTCGACCTCATCATCATCACCCTGTGCGTTATCACACCCGTCGTCCTCAGAGCCAACCTGTTCCTGCCCTGACAAAAAACTAAAGTTGTCGCTCCAATCAGGTATTTGAGTCTTATCATCGTCTTCCTCATTGTCTCCACCAACAGGAGTTACAGTTTGGGAATGAGGGTCTACATTATGGTCAGAACCTTCTGCGTCTGGTCCTGGATCCGACTCATAAAGATTCTGGGCATCAGTGCAGATCATTTCCTCGTCTGGATTCACAGAAGCGCTGGAGTCGACCTCTGATTCCCAGGCTATAGTATGAGTAAACAGCTCTGCAGACTCAACCATCTGTTCTACCTCATACTCAGATGGGCAGCTGGAGATTTGGGAGCTGTGAGGAAGCAAGTGCGATTTGGGTGACACATTTAAGGACTGGAGTATTTGTGATGTTGAAGTTGATGTGGAGGAGAGCCCACTTAAAGGAGCACTTGATATCCGTTGAAGCACCTGCTGTTTTTGTGCCTCATCTGGAATTTGTAGCGATTGGCGTGGCCGTAAGAAAGGGATCTTATCACATTGTCCGCTAAAAGAAGTAGACATTTTAGTTTGGCTGGAAGATGGTCTTTCTTCTGCACCTACCCCACGGACACAACCTTTTTTCCCCTTCCCAACACACCTATTCCCCTTTCCACCAGCAGCAGGCCTTTTTCCACTCATTTTGGTGGTTAACTAATTCACAACTCTGGAGTTGTTTGCACAAAAAAACAATGGATGGTAACCGAGCAGAGCTGAGTGGCCAAACTGTGGTATTAGGCCAAAACTATTGGCTGGGTTAGATGCAGAAAAAAATTATTTTTAATTTGCAACCTGATGGAGGTCAGTATAGATGGACTAATAGACCAAGTCCCACACACCGCTAGAAGCCCAAATATTTTTTCAGAGCTAGATGCAGAAATTTTTTTTATTCAATTTGCAACCTGATGGAGGTCAGTATAGATGGACTAATAGACCAAGTCCCACACACTGCTAGAAGCCCAAATATTTTTTCAGAGCTAGATGCAGAAAAAAATTATTTTTAATTTGCAACCTGATGGAGGTCAGTATAGATGGACTAATAGACCAAGTCCCACACACCGCTAGAAGCCCAAATATTTTTTCAGAGCTAGATGCAGAAAAAAATTATTTTTAATTTGCAACCTGATGGAGGTCAGTATAGATGGACTAATAGACCAAGTCCCACACACCGCTAGAAGCCCAAATATTTTTTCCGAGCTAGATGCAGAAAAAAATTATATTCAATTTGCAACCTGCTGGAGGTCAGTATAGAAGGACTAATAGAACAAGTCCCACACACTGCTAGAAGCCCAAATATTTTTTCAGAGCTAAATGAAGAAAAAAATTATTTTTAATTTGCAACCTGATGGAGGTCAGTATAGATAGACTAATAGACCAAGTCCCACACACTGCTAGAAGCCCAAATATTTTTTCAGAGCTAGATGCAGAAAAACATTATTTTTAATTTGCAACCTGATGGAGGTCAGTATAGATGGACTAATAGACCAAGTCCCACACACTGCTAGAAGCCCAAATATTTTTTCAGAGCTAGATGCAGAAAAAAATTATTTTTAATTTGCAACCTGATGGAGGTCAGTATAGATGGACTAATAGACCAAGTCCCACACACCGCTAGAAGCCCAAATATTTTTTCAGAGCTAGATGCAGAAAAAAATTATATTCAATTTGCAACCTGCTGGACGTCAGTATAGAAGGACTAATAGAACAAGTCCCACACACTGCTAGAAGCCCAAATATTTTTTCAGAGCTAAATGAAGAAAAAAATTATTTTTAATTTGCAACCTGATGGAGGTCAGTATAGATGGACTAATAGACCAAGTCCCACACACTGCTAGAAGCCCAAATATTTTTTCAGAGCTAGATGCAGAAAAAAATTATATTCAGTTTGCAACCTGATGGAGGTCAGTATAGATGGACTAATAGAATGATGCTATGCCCAAAAGATTTTACTTCACTAGGTGCAGTTAAAAAATTGGTATTCTATACACAGGTGGTATATCTTGCAACACAGATAGGCTACTCCACTGACTAACACACTCTGCAATAGGCCAAAAAGGATTAGCTTTGCTAGATTCAGCCAAATGCTGTGAAAAAAACTTGCACAGCACTGGCACAGACCTGCCTGGCAAAAACTGATAGGAACTGATGTAACCTAGTCCTGAAAAGGACTCCAATTACAATTAGTCTTTACTCCCACAATCTATCTATTTAAGAGCACAGACCTGCCTGATAAAAGTCGTAGGAAATGCTGTAACCTAGTCCTTAAAAGGACTGCAATCACAACTATTCCCTACTCCCAAGCTATCTGTATATTTGTGCGAAAATTGGCTTGAAATTAACAAGGTATAGCGCACACAGCAACAGCGGTGCCGTCTAACACGCAGCTGCAGCAGTGAGAAAATGGTGGCGACGGGGAAAATGGCTTGGTCTTATAGGGCAAGGACATGTGACATACACTGCCAATCACACATGCCCTTGCTTGTGTGAAAAAAAGCACTTCGCTCCGTGTGTGCGCTGCTGATAGGCTGACAGATTGCACCTCCCCACTGCAAATGCGGGAAAGAGAAAAAAAAATGGAGATCTTCATTGTTCCTGCAGAGATCCATCCCCTGCCCCTCCCCCCGCCCCGCTGTACACTCAAACTGCGTATTAACATTAATTTTCATCATTACTGAGAAAAAATCCAGTTATGATTTTGGTGCACGAACAGTTATCGAACATAACCTCGAACAGCCGAATTTTTCTCAAATTGTTCGTGTTCGCCTACCGGCTCGAACACCGCCCAAAACAGCTCGAATTTGAGATTGGCGAACAGTTCGAGTAGAACAACGCTCATCTCTAGTGGTGATATCTGAGATGGAGGCTGAACATGAGGAGGAGGAGGAGGATGATGCGTAGGAGCTGTACACTGTGGGGGCAACTCTGACTGACATAGTGCCCGCAATCCTCGGTGTGGGGAGGATGTGTTACTTCCCAAGGTCTGACTGGGTCCCGGCTTCCACTATGTTTACCCAGTGTGCCGTCAGGGAGATGTACCGTCCCTGGCCACAAGCACTTGTGCACATGTCCTTTGTCAGCTGGACTCTCCCAGTAACTGTGTTGTTGAGTGCAATGCAGATGTTTTCGGACATGTGCTTATGAAGTGCGGGGATGGCACACCGGGCAAAATAGTGTCAGCTGGGGACCGAGTACTGAGGGACGGCCACCGCCATAAGGCTGCGGAAGGATTCCGTCTCCACCAGCCAAAAAAGGCAGCATTTACAACGCAAGCAGTCATGAAATGTGGGAATTTAGGACTGTGGCCTGTGGGGCGATAGCTGCGAATTTCCGCATTCGTTCAAAGGTCTGGGATATGGACAATTGAACACTGCGGTGGGACGTGGACGTGGACGTTGATGCTGTTTCTTGAGAAACTGCCATAACAAGTGAAGACTGAGAGGAGGGGGCATCTTTGCATGCAGTATGGACAGGGAATTGCCTTGCACACACAACAGGGGGTTCTATTACACACACAACAGCGGAAGTAGCAGTGGTGACACCCGCTGACACTGGTCGTGGACCCTGGGGTTCGCCCCACAAAGTCAGGTGCTTTGCTGCCATGTGACTCATCATGCTGGTGGTGGTCAGGCTGGTAGTTTTGTCACCCCTACTGATGCTAGCATGGCAGGTGGTACAAATGGCCTTTTTGGGGTTATCAGCAGAGTCTTTAAAAAAATGTCAGACTCTGGAAGACTTACAGGTTGTACTGGCAACGTCCCCCATGTTGGTGTTACGGGAAACTGTTGCCTGCCTTCTGTGTGTGGCCACCACACTGCTTCTTAATGCCTGTTGGGGTACTCTGCCTCCCTTACACTGTGTGCTGCTGGCCACGCTCTGTGTGTCCTCCTGCTACGTTTGGTCAGTTACTAGATCATCCACCACCTCCTCCTCTTTTACTTGCGCACCACGATCCTCCCCCTCACTTCCTTGCAATTGTGTCTCGTCTTCGTCCACCTCTTGTGACAAATTGCCAGCATCAACCTCCTGTGGCCGTGGCTGTTCAAATATTTGGGCATCGCTACATGGGATCTCCTCTTCCACCACTTCAAGCGAAGCAGGCGAGGGGCACAAATCTGGAAATGGACCAGTGAACAGCTCTTCAGAGTGTCCAAGTGTGGGATCAGTTGCTGTCTGACGACACTCGGCAAAGTGGCAGGAAGGAGCATCAGGGTGAGGAGGAGTATGCGGTCGAGACTCATGGCTCCTAAGATTTGACCGTGTGGAAGACAGACCGGAGGTGGTGGTGCCCAGGTAACTGAAAGTATTATCGGCTATACAATTTATAAACTGTTCACACTGATCAGTTTGCAATACTGGTGTTGTTCTGTGCTTCCCTAGTAATTCGATCAAGAAGTGGGAGCGAGAAGATTAGTGTTGAGCCACCCCCGTAGTGTTCGGGTTCGGTTCGGTTCGTCGAACACCGGGATGTTCGAGGAACTGTTCGTCGAACTGTTCGTCGAACACCTTAGAACACCGTCGAACACCGTTAAAACCAATGGCAGGCAAACAAAAACACATAGAAACACATAGAAAACACCTGCAAAGGTGTCCAAAAGCTGACAAACTGCTCAGAAGACACTCTCTTTAAAAAAGCCGGCCGGCAAATTCAGCAGCGGCATACACCGGTACCCGACAATTTAGACAAGAAGGAATAGAGCATCACACATAGATTAGATAGATAGAAACATGTCAGTCACACATATAAGAAGCACAGTGACAGTGTTGGTTACTGCACTTGTCATTTAGTGTAAAGGATTTATTAAAAAAAATATTAGTGTTTTCATGCACCGTCTCTTTAAAAAAGCCGGCCGGCAATTCAGCATCTGTACCCGACAATTAGAACAGAAAGAATAGAGCTTCACACATAGATTAGATAGATAGAAACATGTCAGTCACATATATAATAAGTACAGTGATAGTGTTGCTTACTGTACTTGTCATTTAGTGTAAAGGATTTATTTAAAAAAATAATAGTGTTTTCATGCACTGTCTCTTTAAAAAAGCCGGCCGGCAATTCAGCAGCGGTACCCGACAATTTAGAACAGAAAGATAGAGCATCACACATAGATTAGATAGATAGAAACATGTCAGTCACATATATATGAAGTACAGTGATAGTGTTGGTTACTGTACTTGTCATTTAGTATTAAAATAAAGGATTTAATATTAAAAAAATTGGCGTGGGGTTCCCCTTAATTTTAGGCTCTAGCGGAGGTTAAGCAGACGGCTGGGGCAGATGTTTGAAGCCTGGGAAGGGGGTAATACCCACGGAGCTTCCCAGGCTACTAATATCAGCCCCCAGCTGAATACATAGCCTTTACTAGCTATTAAAATGGGGGACCCCCCAAAAAAAATGACGTGGGGTCCCCCCTAATTTAATAGCTAGCAAAGGCTAGGCAGACAGCTGGGGCTGATATTAATAGCCCAGGAAGGGAGCCATGAATATTGGCCCCCTCCCAGGCTAGAAACACCAGCCATCAGCCGCCCCAGAAATGGCGCATTCATAGGATGCGCCAATTCTGGCACTTAGCCTCGCTCTTCCACGCTGCCCTGGTGCGGTGGCAGGGGGTAATAGGGTTGGGGTTGATGTCAGCTTATAATGCCAGCTGACATCAAGCCCAGGTTAGTAATGGAGAGGCGTCTATAAGACACCCCCATTACTAACCCCATAGTCAAAGTTAAAAAAAACACAAACACCCAGAATAAAGTCCTTTAATTGAAATAAAGACACAATCCTTTATTGTTCTAAATTAAACCATTGGACATGAGCTCACCTCATGCACATCACTGACAGCGTGGGAGAATTCTCCTGCACTCAGCACTTCAGCGTGAGAATTTTCCCACGCTGTCAGTGACGTGCATGAGGTGAGCCGAGTTCATTGGACATGACCTCGGCTCATCTGGATGCCGTCACAGCGAGACAGTGAGGAGCGCAAGCATGCTTGCGCTTCTCAGTGTCTGCGGGATGACAGACTGGATGGCAGCGTTCTGCTGCGGTCCAGCCAGTCATCTCGATGTAGCAGAGCTGAAGCTGTCGTGGGAACCATGGAAAGGTAAGGATGAGGTTGGTTTATTATTTTTCTTTTATTGCAGGAGATCGTTGGCTTCAGCTGGAATGGGTGTGATGGTAAGTATGGTTTAATTTAGAACAATAAAGAATTGTGTCTTTATTTCAATTAAAGGACTTTATTCTGGGTGTTGTGTTTTTTTTAAATACTTTACTAGAAATTCATGGCGGTCATGTCTAATACTGGCGTGACCCCATGAATTTTGGGCTTGGGGCCAGCTGATAATACCAAGCTGGCCCTAACCCCTTTATTACCCAGTGAGCCACCGCACCAGGGCCCTGGATGAGTTGGGTACAGCGCCAGAAGATGGCGCTTCTATGAACGCGCCATTTTCCGGGGTGGCTGCGGACTGCAATTTGTAGCGGGGGGGGACCCAGAAAGCTTGGGCCTCCCTGCGCTGCAGATTCCAGCCCCCAGCTGCCTAGTTGTACCTGGCTGGACACAAAAATAGGGCGAAGCCCCACGTACTTTTTTTTTAATTATTTCATGAAATTCATGAAATAATTAAGAAAAAAAGGCCTTCCCTATATTGTTGTGTCCGGCCAGGTACAAATAGGCAGCTGGTGGATGGGGGCAGCCCGTTCCTGCCTGCTGTACCTGGCTGGACACAAATATAGTGCGAAGCCCCACTTCAATTTTTTTTAATTATTTCATGAAATTAATGAAATAATTAAGAAAAAAAGGGCTTCCCTATATTGTTGTGTCCGGCCAGGTACAAATAGGCAGCTGGTGGATGGGGGCAGCCCGTTCCTGCCTGCTGTACCTGGCTGGACACAAATATAGTGCGAAGCCCCACTTCAATTTTTTTTAATTATTTCAGGAAATTCATGAAATAATTTAAAAAAAATTGACGTGGGGCTTCGCACTATATTTGTGTCCAGCCAGGTACAGCAGGCAGGAACGGGCTGCCCCCAACCACCAGCTGCCTATTTGTACCTGGCCGGACACAACAATATAGGGAAGCCCTTTTTTTCTTAATTATTTCATGAAATAATTTAAAGAAAATTGACGTGGGGCTTCGCCCTGTTTTTGTGTCCAGCCAGGTACAACTAGGCAGCTGGGGGCTGGAATCCGCAGCGCAGGGAGGCCCAAGCTTTCTGGGCCACCCCCGCTGCAAATTGCAGTCCGCAGCCACCCCGGAAAATGGCGCGTTCATAGAAGCGCCATCTTCTGGCGCTGTACCCAACTCATCCAGGGCCCTGATGCGGTGGCTCACTGGGTAATAAAAGGGTTAGGGCCAGCTTGGCATTATCAGCTGGCCCTAAGCCCGAAATTCATGGGGTCACGCCAATATTAGACATGACCACCATGAATTTCTAGTAAAGTATTTAAAAAAAACACAACACCCAGAAAAAAGTCCTTTAATTGAAATAAACACACAATTCTTTATTGTTCTAAATTAAACCATACTTACCGTCACGCCCATTCCAGCTGAAGCCAACGATCTCCTGAAATAAAAGAAAAATAATAAAGCAACATCATCCTTACCTTTCCATGGTTCCCATG
Source organism: Phyllobates terribilis (assembly GCF_046119375.1). Lineage (NCBI taxonomy): Eukaryota > Metazoa > Chordata > Amphibia > Anura > Dendrobatidae > Phyllobates > Phyllobates terribilis. Next base: position 1,204,483,868 of record NW_027362761.1, on the reverse strand, counting down.
ACAGCTTCAGCTCTGCTACATCGAGATGACAGGCTGGACCGCAGCAGAACGCTGCCATCCAGCCTGTCATCCCGCAGACACTGAGAAGCGCAGGCTTGCTTGCGCTCCACAGTGTCTCTCTGTGAGGGCATCCAGATGAGCCGAGTTAATGTCCAATGAACTCGGCTCACCTCATGCACGTCACTGACAGCGTGGGAAAATTCTCCTGCACTCAGCGCTTCAGCGTGGGAGAATTCTCACACTGAAGCGCTGAGTGCAGGAGAATTCTCCCACACTGTCAGTGACGTGCAGGAGGTGAGCTGAGTTCATTGGACATGAGCTCACCTTATGCACGTCACTGACAGCGTGGGAAAATTCTCCTGCACTCAGCGCTTCAGCGGGAGAATTCTCACGCTGAAGCGCTGAGTGCAGGAGAATTCTGCCACGCTGTCAGTGACGTGCAGGAGGTGAGCTGAGTTCATTGGACATGAGCTCACCTTATGCACGTCACTGACAGCGTGGGAGAATTCTCCTGCACTCACCGCTTCAGCTTGAGAATTTTCCCACGCTGTCAGTGACGTGCATGAGGTGAGCCGAGTTCATTGGACATGAACTCGGCTCATCTGGATGTCGTCACAGAGAGACGCTGAGCAGCGCAAGCAAGCCTGCGCTTCTCAGTGTCTGCGGGATGAGAGGCTGGATGGCAGCGTTCTGCTGCGGTCCAGCCTGTCATCTCGATGTAGCAGAGCTGAAGCTGTCGTGGGAACCATGGAAAGGTAAGGATGAGGTTGCTTTATTATTTTTCTTTTATTGCAGGAGATCGTTGGCTTCAGCTGGAATTGGCGTGACGGTAAGTATGGTTTAATTTAGAACAATAAAGAATTGTGTCTTTATTTCAATTAAAGGACTTTATTCTGGGTGTTTGTGTTTTTTTTAACTTTGACTATGGGGTTAGTAATGGGGGTGTCTTATAGACGCCTCTCCATTACTAACCTGGGCTTGATGTCAGCTGGCATTATAAGCTGACATCAACCCCAACCCTATTACCCATTGCCACCGCACCAGGGCAGCGTGGAAGAGCGAGGCTAAGTGCCAGAATTGGCGCATCCTATGAATGCGCCATTTCTGGGGCGGCTGACGGCTGGTGTTTCTAGCCTGGGAGGGGGCCAATATTCATGGCTCCCTTCCTGGGCTATTATTATCAGCCCCCAGCTGTCTGCCTAGCCTTTGCTAGCTATTAAATTAGGGGGGACCCCACGTCATTTTTTTGGGGGGGTCCCCCATTTTAATAGCTAGTAAAGGCTAGGTATTCAGCTGGGGGCTTATATTAGTAGCCTGGGAAGCTCCGTGGGTATTACCCCCTTCCCAGGCTTCAAACATCTGCCCCAGCCGTCTGCTTAACCTCCGCTAGAGCCTAAAATTAAGGGGAACCCCACGCCAATTTTTTTAATAATAAATCCTTTATTTTAATACTAAATGACAAGTACAGTAACCAACACTATCACTGTACTTCATATATATGTGACTGACATGTTTCTATCTATCTAATCTATGTGTGATGCTCTATTCTGTCTGTTATAAATTGTCGGGTACAGATGCTGAATTGCCGGCCGGCTTTTTTAAAGAGACGGTGCATGAAAACACTAATATTTTTTTTGATAAATCCTTTACGCTAAATGACAAGTACAGTAAGCAACACTGTCACTGTACTTCATATATATGTGACTGACATGTTTCTATCTATCTAATCTATGTGTGATGCTCTATTCTGTCTGTTATAAATTGTCGGGTACAGATGCTGAATTGCCGGCCGGCTTTTTTAAAGAGACGGTGTATGAAAACACTAATATTTTTTTTGATAAATCCTTTACGCTAAATGACAAGTACAGTAATCAACACTATCACTGTACTTCACATATATGTGACTGACATGTTTCTATCTATCTAATCTATGTGTGATTCTCTATTCCTTCTATTCTAAATTGTCGGGTACCGCTGCTGAATTGCCGGCCGGCTTTTTTAAAGAGACGGTGCATGAAAACACTATTATTTTTTTTGATAAATCCTTTACGCTAAATGACAAGTACAGTAAGCAGCACTTTCACTGTACTTCGTATATATGTGGCTGACATGTTTATATCTATCTAATCTATGTGTGAAGCTCTATTCTTTCGGTTCTAAATTGTCGGGTACCGGTGTATGCCGCTTCTGAATTGCCGGCTTTTCATGTTTCACTGTTGGCACTGTTCCCATCGATTTGGGCAATCACTGTAATGCCACAACCACCATGGCTGTGACATTACAGTGAGTGGCAGACAATCCCTGCATGATTGGTGCTCTAAATAGCGCCAGACATGCAGGACACGCTTTTGGTGCACGAACAGTTATCGAACATAACCTCGAACAGCCGAATTTTTTGCAAATCGTTCGGGTTCGTCGAACAACTCGAACACCGCCCAAAACAGCTCGAATTTGAGATTGGCGAACAGTTCTAGTCGAACACCGCTCATCTCTAGAGAAGATGTGGCTGTTGGTTGTGGCACATTTTCACTTTCGCCACGGCCCCGTCCTCTCCACGCACCATCACCAGAACGTCCAGTTCCACGTCCCTTGCCACGCGCCTTGCCCATTGTAAAGGAAGTAAAATAGCTTGCACTCACACTATCAATGGCAAAAGGGTAATAAAAACTATATTAGAACCGTGGAAGAGGAAAACCACAGTTTTATTTCTCAGGCCTACACCCGACTCTTTTAAACAATCTGAATAATCAGGGAGAAACTATTACTGTTTTTCTTTACGGAAAAAATAACAAAAGCTGGATAATAGAGGCAAAACCACAGTTATAATTTACTAGTGTTTACCAGACTTTTTTAAATATATATATTTGCGGCTGAACAGTGAGCGACACACTCAAACTGTTTTTTTTTAGATACAAATGGCCCAAAAGTGGATAATACAGAGGTTTGAACCATGGAACAGCAAAACCACACTTCTGTTTCTCTGGCCTACACCAGACTATTTTCAACAGATATATTTGTATCTGAAAAATCAGGGAGACACTATTAGTTGTTTTTTTATGGCAAAAAATGCCAAAGGCAGGAAAATAGAGGTTTTTTACCGTGGAATAGCAAAACCACAGTTATAATTTACTGGGGTATACCAGACTTTTTTAAATATATATATTTGCGGCTGAAAATTGAGCGACACACTCAAACTGTTTTTTTTAGATACAAATTGCCCAAAAGTGGATAATACAGAGGTTTGAATGGTGGAACTGCAAAAACACACTTCTGTTTCTCTGTCCTACTCCAGACTATTTTCAACAGATATATTTGTGTCTGAACTGTCACAGACACACTTTTTTTTTTTGGGGGGGGGTAGACGACACCAAAAGGTTAATAAGACGGGTATTTGTACAGTGGAAACGAGGAAAAAAGAGGATTTAGATGAAAAAAAAAGGATTTTTCCTGGCCCCGAGACCTGGAGCTAAGTCCAGCAATTTCAGCAAAAGGAGCACACAGGACTGTAATGCAGCATTTGCTGGAATAACCACTGCGTCTCCTATACAGCTTGCCTGCCTGCCTTCCTGATATCTGGGATGGATATTACTCCTGAGAAGGACTGTTTGTTTGATCTGGCAACCTTTACAGACCCTACACTAACTATTTCGCAGTAGATATCTCTCCTTAAATCAGCAGCGCTGTCCCTACACTGTCTGATCCCAGCCGTCTGTGTCCAAGATGGCGGCGCCCGCTTTTAAATACACGAGGTGACGCTGTGCGGCCAGCCAATCAATGTAATGCCCACAACCAACATGGCTGCGGCATTACAGTGACTGGCTGGCAATCCCTGCATGTTCATTGGCTCTGTAAAGAGCGCCAAACATGCAGGGCGGAGACCTGAGCTCCCGCACGAGTAACCTGGAAATGCTCGGTGCTCGCCAAACATCCCGAATAGAGTGATGCTCGGGCGAGTACCGAGCAGTGTCGAGTATGTTCGCTCAACACTAATCACAACCTGAAAGGTTTGCGCTATTATATCTTCTGATGGAGAAGCCAGGGCCCACTGGAGGATTCTCCATATCACTGGTGGGCCAGTCCACCTCTGCCGAGAAGCATCAGTGGCTAAGAAAAGTGTGTGGGAAGGTTCCTGTATACTCTATGGCTGTTTTATTTCACCGTGGACTGGTTCTGTACCGTCCCTGGCCACATTCACTTGTCCACGTGTTTGTGGTTAGGCGGTCCTTCTCACTAAGTGCACTGGGGAGGGCACGGATAATGTTCTGTGACCCGTGCTTGTAGGAGGCGCGTACGACACCGGGAGAAATAGTGGCGGCTGGGGTCCGAGTGTGAAGACCCGGCCTATACGAGCCTGTAAGGCATCATTTCAAGTGAAAGCAGCTGTCCAGAAACATGGCAGTTTATTATTGTGGCCTATGGGTGGGTGGCTGGCTGCATACTTGCGCTTGCATTCCAAGTAACAGAAAACTAACGAGATGGATGGCCTCATCATCATCACAACCTTGAAAGGTTTGCTCTATGAACTCTCCTGATGGAGAAGCCAGGGCCCACCAGAGGATTCTCCAGTTCTCTGGTGGACCAGTCCAACCCTGCCGAGAACCATTCCTGGCTAAGAAAAGTTTGTGGTAAGGTTCCCGGACACACTGTGGCTGCTTTTTTACTGTGGACTGACTCCAGCAATCCATAAGATTGCAATCTATAAGATCCCTCAACTGGCTCCTAATTGCCCAGCATATCCAGTTAAAACTACTACCACTGGAGTACAAAACCATCCACAATCTTTCTTCTCCAAACATCTCTGAACTAATATCCCAATATATTCATTTCCGTAATTTCCAGTCCTCCCAAGACATCCTTCTTTCCACACTTATTTGTTCCTCCCCCATTCTCTGGAATTCTGTGCCTCAACACATCCGATTAGCCAGCGCATTCGGATCCTTCAGACACAACCTGAAAATCCATATCTACAAGAAAGCCTAAAGCCTGCCATTGCCTCGCTGCCACCTCATCTCAACACCACCGGTGCTAATGCAACTTCATGACCTACTGTCCCCTTCCCAACCATTCTGTAGAATGTAAGGCCACAAGTGCAGAGTCTATAAGACTTTAGACGCAATATGGCACCTTGGCAAAGCCTAGTTATGTTCTCCCTCTGACATCTTACAATAACAAACAGGTCATGCTGTAGTAACTTGCCCCTACTGCCACTCAGTGTCTTCAGCTCCTTTGTGAGAAACTAATGTTTGCTCAGCCAGACTACCAAATAAAATTCCTGAGTTATGGAAATTGTGTATGACTTTGCTTCTGGTACTGGGTGCTAATACCAAACTGTGGGGTGCCATTCACAGGATATTCCTGGCTGGTTGGAGATAAGCTCACTCCCACTGAAAAGTACCAGCAAGCTAAGGAGATGGTGGTCTCTATCATCATGATGGAGTTTGCTTGTTGTCTAGTAGTCTGGCTTTTATACTAAAGAATATGCTAATTTTTATAGTTTTAAGTGAGCATGCAGAGAAAGTGGTTTCTGCAGCAGCACATCCAGGCTGCAATAGTGGCAGAGAAATTGCTGTACCATCAGGTTGAGGATGCGAGCCATGCAAGGCACGTGTCTGAGGTTGGCCGGCATAAGGCCGCCACTTGGTTTGCCCCTTTATTGCACATGGCCTTCCCTTGCTCCAGGTTCAGTGGAGACAGTCATTGCTCAAACTCTTCCTGGAGAGGGGACCACAACAATTCAGCTGTATGACTGCGATTTCCAAGGCAAATAAATTTGAAAACTGCCTGCTTGAGGTGAGCCCTTGCTGCGCAGTACTGAGATGGGGTATTTCTCTCTGCACTGTTGGAACATGTGTTTCAGTAAGGCTGACGTTGAGGGCACAGGTGGAGGCCCAAGAGGAGGAGCAGGATGCAAAAGCACTGGAGGAAATGTTAGATACAGAGGTTTGTCCCGCAAGCCTTGAGGATTCCAACAATTGCTGTCTAGTGACATCTTGGTGTCTAGTGGTTTAGTTCTCCATCCCCTGGTGTCTAGTGGTTTAGTTCTCCATCCCCTGTTGTGTGGTGGTTTAGTTCTCCAACCCTAGCTGTTTAGTAGGTTAGTCTCCAACCCCTGTATTCTATTAGTTTAGTTCTCCATGTTCCAGTGTGTATTTGTTTCTTTCTCCAACCTTAGCTGTTTAGTAGTTTTGTTCTCCAACCCCTTTTGTATATTAGTTTAGTTGTCCATGTTCTGTTGTGTATTTATTTCTTTCTCCAACCCATCCATGCCCACCCCCCAGGGGTTAACGTCTGATGATGAGGGTTTGAATTCTTCTCGGACCCTACTTCGTCCAGGCCCAGATCAACTGAAAAAATTTTTGGGCATCGCTACACATGCTTTCCCCCTCTTGACTCTGTGAAGCTTTGGATCAGAACTTTGATACCTTGGAATAGAATGTGTGAACAGCTCTGCAGACTCGCCCATCTGTGCTTCCCCATAGTCAGCTGGCTGGTTGGAGAGTTGTGGCATGGGTTAAAAAAATGGTAATTAGGGTGGCACATCTGAGGACTGTACTGTGTGTGATGTTAGGGTGGAGGAAGAGGAGCAAAGACCACTTAATGCAGTGTTTGTCATCTACTGGAGCACATTTTCTTCCTGCCCCTCATCAACAAGATGTACCGCTGTCCGACTGCCAAAGAAAGGGAGTGGAGTCCAGTAACAGAAGTTTTCAAAATGCTGCACAACTGCTCACTGCAGCAAAGCAAACCTACTTCTCATCTCTCATATCATGTGTCTCACAACCCTAAACAGCTATTCAGCACTTTCAAGTTCTTCTTCTGTCCACCAGCTCCCCCTCCCTCTCCTCTTATCTCAGCTGAAGACTAAGCCACATTCTTCAAGCAGAAGATTGACAACATAGGGCAAAGCTTTTGCTTAAAGTCCCAACAGCACCTTATCTCTCACAACAAATCAATTCTACTCCTCCAAAACTAGCTTCTCCGCCATCCCGAAAGATCATCTTTACTCTCCAAATCACATCTCACCACCTGTGAACTTGAGCTAACACCATCCCACCTCATTCTAAACCGTACCACAGTTTTCTTCCCAGGCCAAAGCCTCCTCTTCTTCCTGTCACTAATAACTGCATCTTCCCATCATCATTCAAACATACCTCGATCACACCCATCTTTCAAAAGCCCTCCCTTGACCAATCCTATGTTTAGCTATCGCCCCATCTCACTTCTCCCCTAAGCCTCTAAACTATTGGTTCATCATGTCTATTTTGAAATGTCCTCCCACCTCTCCTCCTACTCCCTCTGTGACCGCTTACAATCTGGCTTCCGGCCTCACCATTCCACTGAAACTGCCCTGACTAAAGTCACTAATGACTTACTAACTGCCAAATCCAAGCAAGATTACTCTGTTCTCCTCCTCCTAGACCTGTCATCTGCCTTCGACACAGTGGACCTTACTACATACTCTCATCTATCGGCATCACAGACTTGGCCCTGTCTTGGATCTTTTCATACCTAACTGACAGGGCATTCAGTGTCTCCCACTCACATGCCACCTCCTCATCTCATATGTGTTGTTGTCCCCTAAGGTTCAGTTCTAGTACTCCGGCTCTTCAACATCTACACCAACGGCCTGGGACAGCTCATAGTCTCATGGCTTTCAGTATCACCTCTATGCTGATGACACACAGATCTACCTCTCTGGACCTGATATCACCTCCTTACCAACCAGAATTCCACAATGTGTGTCCAGTATTTCACCTTTCTTCTCTGCTAGATTTGTAAAAATTAACATGGATAAAACAGAATGCATTATCTTTCCACCATCTCATTCACCCCTCCCAATTGACCTATCCATCAAAGTGAATGGCTGTCCACTCTCCCTAGTCCGGCAAGCTTGACTCTGATCTGTCCTTCAAACATCACTTCCAGTCCTTTTCACTTGCTGCTGACTACAACTCCAAAGTATCTCGGGGATCCACACATTCCTCAACCGTGAATGTAGAAAACACCAGTGCACGTCCTCATCATTTCCCGCCTCGACTACTACAAGATCCTGCTCTGTGGCCTCCCTTCTACCACTTTTGCACCCCTCCAATCTATCCTAAACTCTGCTGGCCAATTAATCCACCTGTCACCCCACTAATCCCAGGCCTCTCCACTCTGTCAATCCCTGCACTGGCTCCCTGTTGCCCAGAGAGTCCAGATGAAAAACCTAACTTTGGCATAATGAGCCATCGAAAACCTGTCTGCTCCATATATGCGTGACCTAGTCTCCCTGTTCTAGTTACCTGCACGCAACTTCCCATCTCTCCAAGATCTCGTTCTCTACTTTCCTCTTATCTCTTCTTGTCATGATCGCATACAAGATTTGTCCCGTGCATCTCCGCTCCTGTCTATAACTGTACCCCAACACATCAAACATTCGCCTACTGTGCAAACCTTAGAAAGGAAGCTGAAAACCCACTTCTTGTGACAAGCGTACAATCTGCGGTAAACTTTGCTACAGCATACCACTGCAAGTCTAGCTGTACCATGACCTACTGTATCGTCACCCATCCCTTGTAAATTGTTTGTGCGCCTTCTCAGGCAGGGTCCTCTCTCCTCTTGTACCAGTCAATGAGCCACCGACGGTGACTCCTTTTCACATGTAAAGCCCCACGGAATAAATGTCGCTGTAATAGTAATAATAATTATAGTACTTGTACTCTGGGTCAATTGATGTCACTTTCCATGAGTCTACCCCTAATTTGTTATGTTTTGACAGCCTTTGGGCCCATTTTAAGATGTTGTGCATGCGTTTTTTTGTTCCCCCATTGAATCCTATGGCGTTCGGTAACGTTCAATGAACATTCGACAAATAAATTGGCGAATTTCGCAAATTCAGCGATCGTAATGTGAATCGAATATTGAAACATTCGCTCATCTCTACCCGGGCGCTGCTGACAAGAGACTAGAGATGAGCGTTGTTCTACTCGAACTGTTCGCCAATCTCAAATTCGAGCTGTTTTGGGCGGTGTTCGAGCCGTTCGGCGAACACGAACAATTTGAGAAAAATTCGACTGTTCGAGGTTATGTTCGATAACTGTTCGTGCACCAAAATCATAACTGGATTTTTTCTCAGTAATGATGAAAATTAATGTTAATACGCAGTTTGAGTGTACAGCGGGGTGGGGGGAGGGGCAGGGAATGGATCTCTGCAGGAACAATGAAGATCTCCATTTTTTTTTTCTCTTTCCCGCATTTGCAGTGGGGAGGTGCAATCTGTCAGCCTATCAGCAGCGCACACACGGAGCGAAGTGCTTTTTTTCACACAAGCAAGGGCATGTGTCATTGGCAGTGTATGTCACATGTCCTTGCCCTATAAGACCAAGCCATTTTCCCCGTTGCCACCATTTTCTCACTGCTGCAGCTGCGTGTTAGACGGCACCGCTGTTGCTGTGTGCGCTATACCTTGTTAATTTCAAGCCAATTTTCGCAAAAATCTACAGATAGCTTGGGAGTAGGGAATAGTTGTGATTGCAGTCCTTTTAAGGACTAGGTTACAGCATTTCCTATAACTTTTATCAGGCAGGTCTGTGCTCTTAAATAGATAGGTTGTGGGAGTAAAGACTAATTGTAATTGGAGTCCTTTTCAGGACTAGATTACATCAGTTCCTATCAGTTTTTGCCAGGCAGGTCTGTGCCAGTGCTGTGCAAGTTTTTTTCACAGCATTTGGCTGAATCTAGCAAAGCTAATCCTTTTTGGCCTATTGCAGAGTGTGTTAGTCAGTGGACTAGCCTATCTCTGTTGCAAGATATACCACCTGTGTATAGAATACCAATTTTTTTACTGCACCTAGTGAAGTAAAATCTTTTGGGCATAGCATCATTCTATTAGTCCATCTATACTGACCTCCATCAGGTTGCAAATTGAATATAATTTTTTTCTGCATCTAGCTCTGAAAAAATATTGGGCTTCTAGCTGTGTGTGGGACTTGTTGTATTAGTCCATCTATACTGACCTCCATCAGGTTGCAAATTAAAAATAATTTTTATCTGCATCTACAGTACCTCTGAAAAAATATTTGGGCTTCTAGCTATGTGTGGGACTTGTTCTATTAGTCCATCTATACTGACCTCCATCAGGTTGCAAATTGAATATAATTTTTATCTGCATCTAGCTCTGAAAAAATATTTGGCCTTCTAGCAGTGTGTGGGACTTTCTCTATTAGTCCATCTATACTGACCTCCATCAGGTTGCAAATTAAAAATAATTTTTATCTGCATCTACCTCTGAAAAAATATTTGGGCTTCTAGCTGTGTGTGGGACTTGTTCTATTAATCCATCTATACAGACCTCCATCAGGTTGCAAACTGAATATATTTTTTTCTGCATCTACCTCTGAAAAAAGATTGGGCTTCTAGCTGTGTGTGGGACTTGTTGTATTAGTCCATCTATACTGACCTCCATCAGGTTGCAAACTGAATATATTTTTTTCTGCATCTACCTCTGAAAAAATATTGGGCTTTTAGCTGTGTGTGGGACTTGTTCTATTAATCCATCTATACAGACCTCCATCAGGTTGCAAACTGAATATATTTTTTTCTGCATCTACCTCTGAAAAAATATGTGGCCTTCTAGCAATGTGTGGGACTTTCTCTATTAGTCCATCTATACTGACCTCCATCAGGTTGCAAATTCAAAATAATTATTTGTCTGCATCTAGCTCTGAAAAAATATTGGGCCTTCTAGCAGTGTGTGCGACTTTCTCTATTAGTCCATCTATACTGACCTCCATCAGGTTGCAAATTAAAAAGAATTTTTATCTGCATCTACCTCTGAAAAAATATTTGGGCTTCTAGCTGTGTGTGGGACTTGTTCTATTAGTCCATCTATACTGACCTCCATCAGGTTGCAAATTAAAAATAATTTTTATCTGCATCTACAGTACCTCTGAAAAAATATTTGGGCTTCTAGCTGTGTGTGGGACTTGTTCTATTAGTCCATCTATACTGACCTCCATCAGGTTGCAAATTGAATATAATTTTTATCTGCATCTAGCTCTGAAAAAATATTTGGCCTTCTAGCAGTGTGTGGGACTTTCTCTATTAGTCCATCTATACTGACCTCCATCAGGTTGCAAATTAAAAAGAATTTTTATCTGCATCTACCTCTGAAAAAATATTTGGGCTTCTAGCTGTGTGTGGGACTTGTTCTATTAATCCATCTATACAGACCTCCATCAGGTTGCAAACTGAATATATTTTTTTCTGCATCTAGCTCTGAAAAAATATTGGGCCTTCTAGCAGTGTGTGGGACTTTCTCTATTAGTCCATCTATACTGACCTCCATCAGGTTGCAAATTCAAAATAATTTTTTGTCTGCATCTAGCTCTGAAAAAATATTGGGCTTCTAGCTGTGTGTGGGACTTGTTCTATTAATCCATCTATACAGACCTCCATCAGGTTGCAAACTGAATATATTTTTTTCTGCATCTACCTCTGAAAAAATATTGGGTTTCTAGCTGTGTGTGGGACTTGTTCTATTAATCCATCTATACAGACCTCCATCAGGTTGCAAACTGAATCTATTTTTTTCTGCATCTACCTCTGAAAAAATATTGGGCTTCTAGCTGTGTGTGGGACTTGTTGTATTAGTCCATTTATACTGACCTCCATCAGGTTGCAAACTGAATATATTTTTTTCTGCATCTACCTATGAAAAAATATTGGGCCTTCTAGCAGTGTGTGGGACTTTCTCTATTAGTCCATCTATACTGACCTCCATCAGGTTGCAAATTCAAAATAATTTTTTGTCTGCATCTAGCTCTGAAAAAATATTGGGCTTCTAGCTGTGTGTGGGACTTGTATTAGTCCATCTATACTGACCTCCATCAGGTTGCAAATTAAAAATAATGTTTATATGCATCTACAGTACCTCTGAAAAAATATTTGGGCTTCTAGCTGTGTGTGGGACTTGTTCTATTAGTCCATCTATACTGACCTCCATCAGGTTGCAAATTGAATATAATTTTTATCTGCATCTAGCTCTGAAAAAATATTTGGCCTTCTAGCAGTGTGTGGGACTTTCTCTATTAGTCCATCTATACTGACCTCCATCAGGTCGCAAATTGAATATAATTTTTATCTGCATCTAGCTCTGAAAAAATATTTGGCCTTCTAGCAGTGTGTGGGACTTGGTCTATTAGTCCATCTATACAGACCTCCATCAGGTTGCAAATTGAATATAATTTTTATCTGCATCTAGCTCTGAAAAAATATTTGGCCTTCTAGCAGTGTGTGGGACTTGGTCTATTAGTCCATCTATACTGACCTCCATCAGGTCGCAAATTGAATATAATTTTTATCTGCATCTAGCTCTGAAAAAATATTTGGGCTTCTAGCAGTGTGTGGGACTCATTGTATTAGGCCATCTATACCAAGCTCCACCAGCTTTGAAATTAATAATAATTTTTAGCTGCATCTAGCCCTGAAAATAATTTTTCCCAATAGTGGTAGCAATAGAAATATGGGGCGCGTGCCTAGCTAACAAAAATATACGCTTCATAACACAAAACACCAGCCTAGCGCACTGCATTAATAAGATGGCATCATCGTCTCTCCCAGTGCTAGGCCTACTACGCAGGCTAGTATTCCTGTGCCTAAAACACAATGTATGGGTCCGCGCTAGCCACTATGCTGAGGGGTATAAAGCTGCTGCTAACGCTTCATAACAATTCAATTGGCAGATTTTCACAGAGCTCTTCCACAACGCCCACCCATCGGGCAACAGTTGCCCACCCTCCCTATGGGATCTAGTGGCGAATAGTTGATGCCATTAATCAGAGCGTCAGTTGCCCCGTCAACGTGGCAAGCATACGGTAAGGCATGGGAAGAGTGGACACGACTAGTAGCAGGCAGACGGGTTGACCAATGTGAACAAGCCAGATCACAAGTCACCATAGAATTTCTCCACCAGCTAATGATGAGGGGCATATCAGGGGCGTCAGCGCAGCGGTGTCTGACCGGAGTAGCATTTCACTTCCAACTACTGAATTGGGGAGATGTGACAAAGATTCATCATCAGACAATCCATAAAAGGGTGGAAAAGGGGTCAGCCAAGTCAGGAATGTAGACGTCCCGTCCCGTGTCACTAAAACTGATTTCTCACATCTTATCCCTAACACCATTAACATGACACTCACAATTTGAAGGAACACTAATGTCTACTGCATTTGTGATCGCCTTCTTCGGGGCGCTATGTATAAGCGAATTAGTCCCTCAATCCAAAATTACCACCAGTGGACGCTTAATACACCAGGAAGTAGTCATAGCCAATAATGCAATACGTGTACGCATACACCAATCGAAAACGGTTCCAGCGGGCAGGGGTACTTGGGTACTTCTACAACCCACAAACGGTACACTGAGTCGGGTAACAATAGTAAAAACATATCTAACCATCAGATCACAAAGTAATTTCTTCGTATCACACAATGATGGAACGCCATTATCAAGATACCTGTTCCAAGCTATATTTAATAAATGCATAACATCGGCAGTGAACCACCCCAAAGATTACGGGACACACTCATTCCGCATAGGTGCGGCCACGGAAGCAGCAAGAGCAGGACTGTCAGAAACGGAAGTTCAGAGGATAGGGAGATGGCGATCCACGTGTTTGGCGAGATACATAAGACCGGACTTGTTATCCTAACGTGGTTTGTTTCTTTTACAGGTGACGCTAAGCCAACAGTGTGAGTGATAGGCCACTCGTATATATATTGGGCACAAAAAAGGGCGAAAGTCCGCCCAGGCGGGAGGAAAATAGAGTTTCATAACACATATTACAACTGGAGAGGTATTAGAGGCCTGCTATGGCCACAGGTACTAATGGAGGTAATCAAGGTAGGGAGAGAGGCAAGAGGTCCGGTCATCTTAGTTATACAGGCTGGGGGAAACAACCTATGTCATCACAAGAGCGCATAACTAATGGCAATAATGAAACTAGACACTGAGCGCTTCAGAGAATTTTTCACAAAATTAGCTATAGTATGGTCAGAGATTGTGCCGATAGCGGTATGGCAAGGTGCGCGAGACATCACGGCCATCGAATGGACAAGGCGGGTAATAAATATTCGGATGGCAAAATTTAGAAGAGACAGAGGCGGTGTAGTGATACGACACCGACAACTGGAAGGAGATAAAGCAGGCCTCATACGGCCCGACGGTGTTCACTTAATAGATATTGGACTGGACATATTCCTGTCAGGACTCCAGGACGGAGTGGAACAAGCGTTAAGAGTGATGGGTGGGGTCAGAGTCCTGCATACGAGTACGCTGGATCCTCCGTGGCCTGGAAATAACAAGGACATGTTGGAGAGTTACACTTGTTGGCCAACTTGCCGTAGTGGGGACCCAGGGCATGCTGAAACAAGCTGAATTATTTTAGAAATAAAATGCCTTTCTAATGGAATGAGTATAAAGAGTTAATAAAGCTGTGACCGATCCTCACCCATCCAGTTGTAAGAGTTACATTATTGGGTTGTCCATGAAAGGGGGGCGGTAGGGGGGCTGAGCATCTGGGTTTGGTTGGGGGTCCCCACAGTCTGCCTAGGCTAGATTAATTTAAAAATTCTTATTAGATACACAGGCGGTGCAGCTTGCTTCGCAGCTGGGCTACTACGCCCAAAGTATTGCCTAGGCTAGATGCAGTTAAAAATTCTACGCTGACTAGCAGACACTGAATATTTGGAGCAGACCTCTGAGTAAACAGCTCTTCAGACTCAACCATCTGTGTTACCCCAAGCCATAGTGTAGGTAGTTTCTTACAGTTAAAAGGGGGGTGTGCGACCCAACCCACCTGGAATTGACGATGCCAACGTCACGTAAGACACAGCAAGGGGACTCCCAAAATTGTGGCACAGACACCACTTAACCCTAGAACGCATACCTGTGGCCTTGCAGGCCCGCCCAGTTAATTGTTTTCTATTTTCTGCAAGATTGCGTTAGTTAGAATTTTGAAACTCTAGGTATTCTTCATGTATATAGTTGTTTGTCATTTGAGTTTGAGTTATTCCATGTTATTTGCACACGGGCCTAAAGGGCCCAAGGTATGTGAAAGTGTAGATTTTTATGGTCATGCGTTCTAGGGTTAAGTGGCATCAATTGCCCCACTGTTGCTTAAAACGGTTGGTGAGGTGATTTTACCAAATCCCCAAGCTTTTAGTCTCCCAAGGATGACACAGGGGTAGAAATGTCCTTGCGAATCCATGATTTGATCATCTTTATGAACGTGAGTCTGTCTACATTCTCAGTGGACAGCCGCGTGCGCTTATCTGTCAGCACACCACCAGCAGTGCTGAACACACGTTCAGAGAGAACGCTGGCTGCATGGCATGACAAGATCTCCAAGGCGTGAGTGGCGAGCTCCGGCGATTTTTCAAGATTAGAATACCAAAATGAGCAAGGGTCCAGTGACACAGTCATGGCTTCGATGTTCACTTGGAGATTCTCCTGTACCATCCTCTCTAGGCATTGACTATGTGTCAGACTTCTTGTCTCCTGTGGCCTTGCAAAGGATGGTCTAAAAAAGTGGTGAAACGATTCCACAAAATTGCTGTTACCAGCAGATACTGTGTTACTGTTACTGTTTGAGTGATGAAGACTCGACAGTCCCACCGTTGGCAAGTTAGAACTGTGAGATTCACTACGTGCACCACTGGTGTTTTGTGGAAAAGCACATGTAAGATTCTGCAACAGATACTCCTGCATTCGTCAATACCTTTTTATGGCAGGAATTATTTCGGCAAATATACTTTTGTACCGGGGATCTAGGAGTGTGGCAACCCAGTAGTCGGGATTACTTCGAATTCTGACAATCCGGGGGTCATGTTGCAGGTAGTGCAGCAAGAAGGCACTCATGTGTCTTGCGCATCCAGAAGGACCAAGTCCTTGTTGTGTTGGTAGCGAGGTAAGAATCATGCTTCCTTCCTCTGCCCTCTCCCTCCAACCTCGCACAACAGAAATGTGATCAAGGTCTCCCTCATCTGATGAGTCTTCCATGCCCATTGCCAGTTCGTCCTCCACTTCTTCCTCGGCTCCTGCACCTTCCTCAACAGTTTGGCTGCTACCATGCGCCCTGGTTAATCCCTCTCCCCCACCCTCACATGCCTGCCGCCTTGGTGCTGCCAACCGTCTGGACCTTGGAGATGTTATCCCTTCCGCATACGACTCCTCCTCTACTTCCTCCACCTCCTCTTGTCCCACCACCTGACTCCGAATTCTGTTTAACATGTGCTCCAGCATGTAAATCACCGTAATAGTCATGCTGATAATGGCATCGTCAGCACTAAACATCTTCGTCGCCATTTCAAGACTGTGCAGAAGGGTGCATAGGTCCCTGATCTGAGACCACTCCTCCAGCGTGATTTGCCCCACCTCTGGATCTCGTTGGCCCAGGCTATACGTCAGAACGTATTGCACCAGGGCTTGTCGGTGCTGCCACAGTCGCTGCAACATGTGCAGAGTTGAATTCCACCGTGTCGGCACATCGCATTTCAGCCGGTGAACTGGCAGGCCCAACGACTTCTGTAGAGATGTAAGTCGTTGAACTGCGGGATGCGAACGGCGGAAGTGAGCACACAGCGACCGTGCACTCTGCAGAAGGCCATCTAGTCCGGGATAGTGGGCTAAAAATTGCTGGACAACCAGGTTCAACACGTGAGCCATACAAGGCACGTGTGTGACATTGCCCCGGCGAAGTGCCGCACCCAGGTTTGCAGCATTGTCGCACATGGCCTTCCCTGGTTGCAGGTCCAGTGGAGACAACCTTTCATGAAACTGGGTCTCCAGACCAAAACTCCTCAGCTGTGTGACTCACATTTCCCAGACATTTCAAAGTAAACACTGATGCGTTGAGCCCTGCTGCCAGCATAGTAAGGAGGTGTGCAGGATTCCTTCTGCGCAGTTAGAAAGCAGGTGGCATTACCAGACAGGCTTTGGGTGCAGGTGGAGGACCGAGAGGAGGTTGAGGAGGCAGAAGCAGTGGAGGAAGTTCGAGATAAAGAGGATTAACACACAACTCGTGGGGACGGTAAGACTTGGACAGCAGCCCCTTGTCCTGCTGTCACCATAGTTACCCAGTGCCCAGTCAGCGACATGTAACGCCCCTGTCCATGCCTTCTCGTCCAAGTGTCTGTGGTGAAGTGCACCCTGTCACACACAGAGTTTCTCAAAGAAGTGGTGATGTTGTGTGCGACATGCTAGTGGAGCGCAGTCACACCTTTCTTTGAGAAGTAGTGCCGACTGGGCATCTGGTACTGGGGCACTGTGACGGACATAAGGTCTTGAAAGTCCTCTGTGTCCTCCAGGTGGAAAGGCAGCATTTCTGTAGCCAACAGCTTGCAGATGGTGAAATTCAACCTCTTAGCTTTCTCATGGCTAGGAGGAAATGGTCTTTTACTTTTCCATATCTGAGGGACCGAGGGCTGGCTGTTGTGCTTAGACGGTGTTGAGTAGGTTGTCCCCGGCAACTGCCGGTCTGTGAGGAAGATGCAGGTGGACATGTTAGGTTGCCTTGATCCAAAGGTGGTGCTCTCGATGTTGGAGAGCGCTCAACACTAGCAGGTGTTTCCACTTCCCAATGAACTGACGACCTGCCAATTACACTGGCTGTTGCGGGTAAAGAGGTGGCAGGTCTGCGTCCAAAAACATGTGTGACTGCTGTCCCCCCAGTCACAGAGGATGAAGAGGCTGCGGATGCACAAGATGGGGCAGACGGTGGTTGGCCCAGCCGGCTAGGCCGCATTGTAGCACAGTGAGCTTCCCACTGCAACTTATGCTTCATATCCATGTGACGGTACATGCATGAAGTACTCAAACTATGTATTTTTTGGCCTCTACTTAGCTTTTGCTGACAAATATTACATATAACACGAGTTGGGACATCCTTATCGATCTGAATAAATGCCCAGGCTATGCAAGGCTTAGAGCCCATGTGACCTGAAGAGCCACTACGACTTGTGGTCAGAGGCAGAGTTGTGGTTGAGGATGCAGTTGTTGACGTGCTTCCAGTACTCCGTCTCTGTTCAGGAAGGCGCAACCTGACCTCGTCGTCAATAGCATCTGTGATGCCCCGCTGCGCTTGGTATCACAGATCCTACAAGAGTGCATTGATGGAATCCTCCACAAGAGGCCCCCATAAACATTCACACATCTCCACCTTCCACCTCAGACCAGCAGAGGGAGCCCGTTAGGGATATAAATAGTTAAGGTGGAGCTAGGCAGTTCAGTTCCTCTGAAGAGTTCCTGCAGTAGAGAAGCCTAAGAGAGGTCAGTCTGCAGTGGAGCTCAGTCTAGTCTAGAGAACGCAGTTAATAGTTCAGCAGTGGAGCACGAGGCTCCTGCTTGCTAGATTCAGGGAGCCCAGATAGAGCTTAAGGTGTGCCGGTGCCGTAAGATCAGTGAAGCGCGGCAAGCTGCCGTTAGTGTGTATAGCCTAGTGAGGGCCCGAGTAGGCCGAAGGCGAGTGGCGAGTTAGTACATAAGGGGCAGAGGAGCTTAACCAGCTCACCCCGAAGCATTTACCGGACACAGGATCCGAGCTTACCGGTATCTCTATGACCCAGTAAGGCAAAACCGGAATCCCTGGAGAACTACAAGTCCCAGGATCGCTAAGGTGCTGATATGTAACAGAGCCAGGAGACGCTTAGGCCCCGCATACTGGGAGCGTGAACTCCAAGAGAAGGCCCTACCACAAGGTCAGCCAGCGCAGGACAGAGACAAAGTTAGGCCTAGCTCCAGGCAGGTCAGAAACTTACTACGCAGAGGCAAGAAACAGGAGGCCCTACACCCGCTCATTGGGGAGGATCCTGATATGCACCCTTCACCCTACAGTGCTCCGGGATGTGCCTGAATTTCCACCAGTAAAAGGTACTGAAGTGACTACCGTGTCCGTTCCCGTCCTTGCTCTGACCCAGCTGGGTCTCGCCTGTCCTGCATTCCCCCTGCATACGCTGCCCTGAGACCTAGCTCCACCTGTGGGGAGCTATACCATCGAGCTGCCTCATCACCGGCCTCAGTGGACTGCTGCAGCGCTGGTGCTTGTCACCAGATACCACAGGTGGCGTCATGAACTCTTATAAAATTAACAATTATCCACCCTTTTAAAGAGAGACCCCAGGGTACGGGCCAGGGAGCCGACCACCGCGACATCCCCAAGGCCAGGCAAATGCCCGGGTACCGAGTCATCCCCATCCCCAGGGCTAGTCACATCCTCCTCCACCTCCTCTGCTG
Organism: Phyllobates terribilis; assembly: GCF_046119375.1. Lineage (NCBI taxonomy): Eukaryota > Metazoa > Chordata > Amphibia > Anura > Dendrobatidae > Phyllobates > Phyllobates terribilis. The sequence continues at coordinate 1,204,464,596 of NW_027362761.1, read as the reverse complement.
ACCTCATCGACTGTCTGACTGTGGGTTGACAGTAAGTGGGATCTCCAACCTCGTCATCATCACCCTGTGTGTTATCACACCCGTCGCCCTCAGAGCCAACCTCTTCCTGCCCTGACCGAAAAGTCAAGTTGTCGCTCCAATCAGGTATTTGAGTCTCATCATCGTCTTCATCATTGTCTCCACCAACAGGAGCTACAGTTTGGGAACAAGGGTCTACATTATGCTCAGAACCTTCTTCATCTGGTCCTGGATCCAACTTATAAAGATTCTGGGCATCGGATCAGATCATTTCCTCATCTGGATTAACAGAAGCTCTGGAGCAGACCTCCGTTTCCCAGGCTATAGTATGAGTAAACAGCTGGGCAGACTCAGCCATCTGTGTTACCCCATACTCAGACGGGCAGCTGGAGACTTGGGAGCTGTGAGGAAGCAAGTGCGATTGGGGTGACACCTCTGAGGACTGGAGTATTTGTGATGTTGAAATTGAGGTGATGGAGAGCCCACTTGAAGGAGCACTTGATATCCGTTGAAGCACCTGCTGTTTTTGTGCCTCATCTAGAATTTGTAGCGATGGGCGTGTCCGTAAGAATGGGATCGTATCACATTGTCCACGAAAAGAAGTCGACATCTTAGTTTGGCCTGAAGATGGTCTTTCTTCTGCAGATGTTACTTCCCCCCCCCCACCATGGGGGGCCTCGACCCACCGGCGGACAGGCACCAGTATTGGGATAGGGGGGCTGGCCGTCAGGGTCCACCGCGGCTCTGGCAAAAACCCGGCGACACAGAGGTGGCACAGGCAGGAACGGACTGGCCGTGTCGGCTTCTCACTTTTTGGATTTTAGAAGGGCATGACATGCCTATATCTGTGTCTCCCCCTCCTTTTACTCCTCCACCTCTTTTCTTTTCGCATGACTATATGTACTTGTCACTTTTCCATGTGTTAGTTGTGTCTTCTGAGCAGTTTGTCAGCTTTTGGACACCTTTGAAGGTGTTTTCTATGTGTTTCTATGTGTTTTTGTTTGCCTGCCATTGGTTTTAACGGTGTTCGAAGGTGTTCGACGAACAGTTCGACGAACAGTTCGGCGAACACACGGGTGTTCGACGAACCGAACCGAACTCGAACACTACGGGGGTGGCTCAACACTACAAGAGACCACTGCTCCCATTCAGAGGCACCTTAGCTCACTATTTCCTATGACAACAGGCGCTAGCTGATGGTGTTAGTAGTCCCATCAGCCGTAGCCTGTGACTCACAGTAAGCTTTTTACCGTGAGTCACTTTCACAGCTGTGGGATCATGCTGACATCTTTCAGCATGATCCCACAGCACTCTGACTGCTGTACCGCCAATTAGAGCCTGTGTTTCCTGCTCTGTCATGCAGATGACAGTGCGGGAAACCAGGTATGTTCGGCTCACCCATTCTTATGAATGGAATCCGTGTTCGGGTTCGGGTACTTCTCTGGTACCTAACTTTTAATAAACTGTTCAGCGTTTGGCTTAATTAGCCGAACCCGAACAGTCACGGGTTCGTCCATCACTACTCTAAGGCCATCTCCTTAAAGCTCTTGTCTGCTCTCTGGCCATATTATTTATGTTGCTCTCTTCCCTCAGACCATATCCTCAGTGTTTTTCTCTGTTGCATCCTCTGCTCTCCTCTCTGCCTTCAGGGCCTCTCCTTGCACTCCACTCTAACCTCAGTGCACCCCCTCAGCACTTCCACCTGCCCTCAAGCCATCACCTCGGCGCTCATCTCTACCCTCAAGCTGTCCCCTTTGCACTACTTACTGATTATGCTCCTCTTTCCTATCGGGCTGTAGTTTTTTTTTTGCCCCTTGGCTGTCTCCTCTGTCTCTTCAGCAGTCCTCTCTGCCCTCAGTATAAGGCAAATTGGAACCTTGTTGCAATGTGCTCTGTACAAAGGGCAAAGAGGATAATCTTTATAGGGATGCCTTTAGGTTATTATTAGTGATAAGCGAGCATTAAAATGCTCGAGTACTCATTGATCGAGCCAAGTAAATTGAAATGCTCGAGTGCTCGGTCCGAGCAATGAGCCCAATGTAAGTCTATGGGAAACTCAAGCATAATTCCCAGGGCCCCCCTGGCGGTCTGGAGATGGGAACAGTGCTCAAATGACATGGGAACAGCATGGGGAAGACCCCTGGAAGCATCTCTGACTCCCAGGTCACTCCTGTCAACAATGTTATCAGAGTATTACGCCACTTTTAAGGACTCACAATAAAACATACAAAAACGAAATGAATTTTCCTTGGAAAAATGTTAGGGAACATCTTTTCCAGGGTAATAATGACTTGTATATAAGTCAAAATAAATATACAAAAACAAAAATGTTCCTCCACACCTTGGGCTTTGTTCACACATAGCGTTTTTGATGTATTTTTGCACTTTTTTTTATTGCTTTCAACTGTGAAAAATACATTCACCGGTAAATGTCTTTTTAACATTTTACTACCTTATCTGGCCAAGTGGTGTGTGAAACATGATCAGGCACATCCTGTTTCATTTATGAAGGATAGACTCTGAAAGTCACAAAGACTAATTTTATAGGGCCATCCGGTAGCCCTTACTACTCTTAAAGAGCCAGCAGTCGGCCATCGCTATTGTTAGAGGGCCATGCTTGCTTTTCCCATTATTATTGAGTGGGTCTCCTATTCTGTTATTGCGTATGCAGTGACTGCAAGGGCTGCAAAAATACCAATACCCCTTTGAAGAGATATAGAGGAGAACCTCAGTAAAAAATGTTCCCATTATAAATAAGCGGGTCTCCTATAGTGGTAATGCCCATGCATTGAATGCAAGGGCTGCCAAAATTTGGGAGAAACAGCAATAACAATTTAAAGACACATAGAGGTGGGCCTCAGTAAGAAGTGCGACATGTTCCCATTAGAAAGGATGGGGTATGCTATACAGTTATAAGGTATGCAGTGAGTACAATGACTGCCAAAATTTGGAAAATCACCAATAACAATTTAAAGACACATAGAGGTGGGCCTCAGTAATGAGTATGACATTTTCCCATTAGAAAGGAGTGGGTCTGATATACAGTTATAGAGTATGCAGTGACTGCAATGGCTGCCAAAATTTTGTAAAAAAAACATTAATAAATTAAAGACACACAGAGATGGGCAACAGTAATGACATGTTCCCATTAGAAAGGAGCGGGTATGCTATACAGTTATAGGGTATGCAGTGAATCCAACATCTGTCAAAATTTAGGAAAACCCCACTAACAATTTAAAGACACATAGAGATGGGGCTCAATAATGAGTACGACATGTTCCCATTAGAAAGGAGCGGGCCTGCTATACTGTAATAGGGTATGCAGTGAGTATATCGACTGCCAAAATTTAGTAAAAACCCCAATAACAATTTAAAGACACATAAAGGTGGGTCTCACTAATTAGTATGACATGCTCTCAATAGAAAGAAGCAGGTCTCCCTAACTGTTTCTGCATATACAGTGACTGCAACGGCTGCCAAAAATTTGGAGGCACTCCAATGCCGCTTGCAAGAGTCGTAGAGGAGGGCCTCCTTAAAACAATGTTCCCATTATTAGGAAGTGGGTCTCCCATACTGTTTGCCTATGCAGTGATTGCAACAGCTGCCAAAAATTTAGAGTCACTACAATGCCCCTTGCAAGAGACGTAGAGAAGGTGATATGGTAGATTTGGTGGTAAATGATATGGTGATGGAGGATGAGAAAAAGTAGGAGGACAAGAGCAAATAGACAAAATCAGCAAGTGTATACCCATGTTTGGGTGTGAAGTGGTGCATGGGAATAAACCTCCCAAAAAAAGACACTGGATTTGAGTTTATCTTATGCTGCTATCATTCGGTGGTGTTGAGAAGTCTGGCTCAATCTAGTACTTGTTCATTTTTATAAGAGGCAGCCGGTCAGCATTTTCAGTTGACAGGTGGATGCGCCTATCAGTTATAATTATACCAGCGGCACTAAAAAGCCGCTCTGACAAAACATTAACGTCAGGGCAGGCAAGGACCTCCAAGGCATAGAGAGCCAGTTCATGCCTTGTGTCCAGCTTGAATACCCAATAATTACTGTATAAGGCACAGAAGAATCACGGAGAATGATGGCATGGTCGGCAAGGTACTCCTTCAGCATCTTCCCAAACTTTTCCCTCCTTGTGAGAGTACCATGCGCCTTAGGGCTTGTGCGATGGGAGGGTCTGAGAAAACTGTCCCAAAACTTTGACATTGTTCCCCTGCCTTTGTTGAATTGGATTTGTGTCTCTCTTGCGTGTACTCCTTGGTTGTGCAACGAAATGTGACCTCTGCCGCCAGCGTTTTCACATGGGAATTTTTTTAATAGTTCCGCAACAAGGGCCTCCTGGTACTGACCCATTTTATTAGGCCTGTCTGCCGCAAGTATAAGAGATATAAAGTTCTCCTTGTAACGTGGGTCTAGAAGTGTCGCCAACCAGTAATAACTGTCACCCAAAATTTGGACAACGCTAGGTTCACGAGAAAGGCAGGGTAAGATAAGCTCAGACACGTGTGCTAAACTGCTAACAGGCAAGACTTCCGTGTCTTCACGAGGACGATTAACTATGCTCTCCTCCTCATATTCCTCCTCCCTGTCCTCAGGCCATCATTGCTGAACAGACAGTATGACAGGTAGTACGGTCTATAGCGCAGGAAACTAGCTCCTGTTCTTCCTCCTCCTCCTCCTCTTCCTCATTGTCACCCAATCCACGTTGGGATGAGATGAGGCTGGGCTGTATGGAATCACCCTGTATGGTTCCTTGCTCCATCTCATCGTGCTCCACTTGCAATGCATCCTCTTTACTTGTGAGAAGAGAGCACTCCAGAAGACAGAGAAGAGGGATGGTGATGCTAATTATGGCGACATCGCCGCTAACCATGGTGAGAGTCCTCAAAGTTTTGGAGAATGGTACAGATGTCAGACATCCATGTCTACTCCTGAGGTCTTATGTTTGGAGTCTGATCTGAATACTGACTGCCTTGTTGTTGCTGGTAGTCAACAACTGCCCTCATCTGCTCACAAATCCTTCACAACATCTGCAATATAGAGTTCCAATGCGTGGTGACATCACACACCAGTCAGTGGGCAGGAAGCTGCAAATGCTTTTGAAGTATGGTGAGGGCGACCCAAGCTGTAGGTGACTTTCTAAAAAGGGCACACATGCGGCGTGCTTTGATAAGCAGATCCAGTGGATCTGGGTAGGTTTTGAAAAACCGCTGAATCATGATGTTAAGCACATGGGCCAGGCATGGTACTTGTGTGAGCTTGCCTCGCTTCAGAGACGCCACCAGGTTCCGGCCATTGTCACACATGACCCTGCCTGGCTGTAAGTTCAACGGTGTCAGCCACAGATCTGCCTGCTCTTTCAGTGCTGTCCACAAGTCTTCAGCATTGTGAGGTTTGTCACCTAAGCATATTAGCTTCAGCAAAGCCTGTTGATGCTTGGCAAAAGCAGTGCTGCACTGCTTCCAGCTTCTGACTGATGTGGTCATTTCAGAGAGGGAGGCTGAAGAGGAGGAGGAGGTGCAGGAGATGTGGGGGACAACCCTTATTGACCTAGGGCCCGCAATCCTCAGCGTCGGGAGGACATGTTCTGTCCCAAGGTCCGACTGGGTCCAGGTTCACACTTTATTAACCCAATGTGCCATCAGCGGGATGTACCGCCCTGCCCACAAGCACTTGTCCACGTGTCCGTGGTTAGGTGGAATTTCCCCCTAACTACGTTGTTGAGGGCACGGCTAATGTTGTGCTTGTATAATGCTGGGACGGCACACCGGGAAAAATAGTGGCACCTGGGACCGAGTACCAAGGGATGGCCGCCGCCATCAGGCTGTGGAAAGCTTGCATCTCCACGAGCCTAAAAGGCAACATTTTGAGTGCAAGCATTCATGAATGTGTGAATTGTGTGAATTTAGTAGTGTGGCCTGTGGGGTGTTGGCTGTGTATTTGCACTTGCGTTCCAACGACTGGGGTAGGGACAACTGAACGCTGCACTGGGACAAGGATGTGGGCATGCTTTCTGATGGTGCTACTTGAGAGTGTGCAATGACAGGTGCAGGGCAGGAGGCATCTTCGCATGTACCATGGACAGGGGATTGGTGTGCACGCACAACAGCGGAAGAAGCAGTGGTGTCACCTACAGACACTGTTGCTGTACCCTGTGGTTCGGCCCACTTAGTGAGGTACTTTGCTGCCATGTGTCTGATGCTCATGGTGGTCAGGCTGCTAGTTTTGCTACCCCTGCTGATGCTGGCCTGGCATGTGGACGTGGACATGCTTGATGATGGTGCCCACTGATGGTGGTGATAGTGTGCAACAACAGGTGCAGGGCAGGAGGCATCTTTGCATGTGCCATGGACAAAGGATTGGTGTGCACGCTCAGCAGCCTGATCATGCTGGTGGTGGTCAGGCTGCTAGTTTTGCTGCCCTTACTTATGCTGGCCTGGCAGGTGTTGCAAATGGCCTTTTTGAGGTTATCTGCAGAGTCTTTAAAAAACATCCAGACTCGGGAAGACCTGTGCTCATTGCATCAGCACAGATCTAATAGCCAGATCTGTGCTGATGCAATGATGAGCTGACTGTCAGTCAAAATGCTGGAGCGTGCTTACTGTATCTGCACCTCCTTGACTGAAAACCGGCCTCTCCCAGGAGGAATAAAGTTAATTTTTCCTGGCAGCTGTGCTTTCAGTAAGGCGGCCGGGTAAATGGGTAAAGCCATTAATCTAAAGACTAATCCTACATATGGAGGTTAATAGCGTTATTTGACCTAGAGGTACCCCTTAACATGCAGGGCATTGAAAAAGTTTTCATACTCTGTGAACTTTTTCTCATTTTTTACATTACACCCACAAACGTACATGCATTTTACAGGGATATTATGTGATATACAACACCAACACTAAGTAATTGTGACATGTATTTGTATTCATTCCTCAATAGTCTGATGCCCCTAGTCTAACCCTGAGTGACCATTTCCCTCCAGAATACACATAATTAGTAAGTTATGTGTTATGTGATTTTATCTTTTGCTTTTCCCTGCTCAGGTTATGTGGTGTGATCAGATCATGTTCCTGCACAGATTGCTCCAGCTCAGGAACATTTTTTTGACACATCCAATTGTGGAAGTTATTATTCTTCCAAGATCCATTGATTAAAGTGGACTTTGTTCATGGGACATCCCCTTTAACTTTGCATGTAAGAAAATCAATAATAAAAAAAAAATTGTGCAAAGCTAACCTTTACGTGGTCCAATTAAAAAAAATCCTCTATTGATATATTCGTAATCCTTGTGTATTTTCCTTATAGTATATTGTACTTTATTGCTAATTGCTGAACCATTTCTCACACTTTCCTTAAACCCACTAGATCAGATATGGATCATTTACCCTAATGCAAAGAAACGCTGATTTTCAAAAATCACATTTTACAATTTTTCAGAACGAGAATTTTTGGTCTAATGCCATTACATCTCTCCTTAAACATTTTGAATGGAACTATGTCGGTATAATTACATCGCATGACAATAGTGATAGCGAAGAATCAGGATTAAGGCAACTGAGACAGAAAATGGCCAGTCAGGGAATCTGCATTGAATTTGTTATTAAACTATACACCAAAAATTATGAGGAGCTGCAAATATTGACTTATCCAAAATCTGAAGTCATCATAATCTATAGTCAATTTTCTATTCCTCTTCTCCAATTGTTAAACTTAGAAGTTGTGTACCAGAATTTGACCCTGATCTTCAATGATTCTTGGTATACTAACTTTCATTTGATACATTTCTTCTTCAAGGCAACCAACTGTAGTTTTATGTTTTTACCACATTTCATACCAGTCCCAGGCCTTGTGCCATTTCTGAGCGAAGTAAACTTGATTAATCGTCCAAATGATCCTCTACTGGAAGATATCTACTTCTTTCATGGTAATTGTTCTCTTCTAAATGTCACTAAGCTTCATATATTACAAAGTTGGTGTAAAAAAACTGTTAAAAACTGCACTGATAAAACACATCATATTGATCTTCTAATGTTCTACTCCAATCATTCATCATACTATGCTGTGTACACCGCAGTATATATCCTGGCTCATGCTCTGCACGACATGGATCTATACCTGAGATTGAACAATACAGGCTCCAGAACCAAGAGTCACAGCCATATGGTAATGTATTATAGCTACAATAAATGGAATTAATATGCATATTAGTATAGTCATCATCTTCATAATTATCATCATAATGTAATGGGTTGTATATATGTGTACCTAAATTTTACAAAGAACTTATTGAATCTAGATACAGTATATGTTGGCAACAAATCTGTCACATGTGAGTGTATCCTAAGAAAGGACTTGATCCTGTTACAAAATGCTAAAATGGACAGTAGATTAAACTCTAAGACTTTGTGTTAAATGCATGAATTAGCATATGATTTCCCGCAGTATTATCACATCCATGTGAGTGTTTCTATCCAAGATAAACTAGCTGATTTGTTTTCAGGTTCCATAATAGTCGCTTCCGTTTTTCTTTTGTTATTTACTTCAGTGGAGCAGTAGATTTATTGTACTTTTTTACTATAGACATTTAACAATGTATCAGTTACAAACAGATGAAATGCAGATAGACCTATGAGAAAGTCTGGCTCACACCAGTGTATACAACATTGTCCATTTTCCGACCTGTTCCGTTTCCGTTTATCCATTTTTCTCATCTGTATTGCTTACATCTGTCAGGTTTGTTATGTCCGTTTGCTATCTATCTGTCATTCGTATGTCAGTTTTGACATCAATATGAAACATTTTTGACATTTGATTTTAAAATCTTTCCCCTCTGACCCTATAAAACAGTTAAATATGTTGACAAAAGTAAAGACCCTAGAGCATAATAAGCGTGAGATGTTGAAAAAAAAAAAATAATAATACCTCACATCTCATTGCCTTTGACTCATCTTCTTACTTCTGACGCGCTAAATCTTCTTGTAAGACACCGTGCAACCCAGTCTTTCACATTATATCCAAGTTATTTGCAGGTGATATGGGTTGGGACAATGCACCTTCAGCTGTCCTTACTTTATCCCTATTCCCTTCCCACCACCTACTTCCTGGGTGTAGCATCGGCATCTCTGCCTCCTGCTGGGCAGAGACGCCGTTCTCCTCACCGCAATGGTCCAGGTCAAGCGTCTTCCTGCATCCCCCGCAGCTGTGGCGCGCAGCGCCCCGGGCACTGTGCTTAAGGCGCGCACGCTATCTCCCTCTTCAATGGGCCATGCGCGCCGTCCTATAGAGTCCCCGGCCAATTGCCGGAGGAATTCTCCTATATAAGGCACCTCCTCCAAAATGGAGGTGCCTGTGCAAGGTTGTTGTTCCTTGTGCTAACACTTGCTTCAGCCCTCAGGTCCCGCAGCCTGTCAGTTCTGCTCGCCAGTCTGTCTAACAGTTCAGCCCACCAGTCTGTCTAACAGTCCTGCTCGCTAACCTGCTGTGCCCACCAGCCAGCCTACATGGAGCACCTGCCTGTAACCTACAGTGTCCGCCAGCCTGCCTACCTGGAGCACCACAAGCCTGTTACCTGTCGTCCCCACCAGCCTGCCTACCTGGAGCACCTACCTGTTACCTGTCATGACTGCCAGCCAGCCTACCCAGAGCACCTGCCAGTAACCTGCCATGCCCTCCTGCTTGCCTACCTGGAGCACCCGTCTGGCTATCAGCCGAACCACCCTGCTTATCTACCCGGACCTGCCTTCAGCCATCCTGCCGTGCTCATCCGCTGTACCGGTCAGTTCCTGCCATCTGTCCCATGGGAGTCACCTGATCTCACACAAGGTCAGTCCCAAAGTGGCATCTGGTCCACCTGCCCGGTCCCTTCCTGGCTCACAGAGTCGAATAAGCCGCAGTGTGACCTTGATCAGGCCGAGAAGGCACTTATTCACGCCCCTCTGGTCCCTCCTTGCACCGAAGCACAGAGATTCCACCACCCGGACCAGTAACAGTTTGCACAGGCCATGGAACCTGGTGCCCCCCAGGCTCCTTCGCTCTCTGACCTGTACCAGGAGGTCTCATGTCAGAGATCCCAACAGGAGACTATCCTGTCCTATTTGCAGACTCCTGCCTTGACACACTGTCCACCCCGTCTGTGTCGGTCTCTTGCCTCGCTGCACCCGCCCCGGCGGCACCTCTACACAGTGGCGCTGTGGCACCGAGCTCTGGACCCCGGCTCTCTGCGCCTCCACGTTTTGGTGTTGACCCTGTCTTATTTCGGGGCTTCTTAAATTAGTGCACGCTGCACTTTGAACTCCGAGCACACCAGTTCACCACCGACCGGGTCAAGGTGGCGTTCATCATGTCTCACATCACCGGGGAGGCATTGGCATGGCTAAACCCTCTGTGGGAAAGAGGGAATCCCCTGGTGTCCGATCTTCAGGCTTTACTCGCTGCCTTCCGGAAGGTCTTCTATGACCCTGGATGAAAATCTTCTACTGCCTCCTCACTTCTCCGTCTTCGCCAATGGAGTCTCACCGTGGACCAGTATGCCATACGTTTCCGAACCCTCGCATCTGAGCTTGCCTGGCACAACGAGACCCTGGTGTCCACCCGGATTGACATTCGATTTCTGGAACGTGCTAAGGAGACTACCCGGGAGAGAAGATTTCCGCGTTTTGTTCCTGTATTCCAAAGGCCAGCCTCACAACCAGGATTTCCCCGGGCATGTTCGCCTGAGCCTATGCAAATTGACCAGATCAAGATGGTCAAGTCTCGCCTAGAGGCACGCCGAGCTGAGGGGAGTTGCTTCTACTGTGGCAGTAAAGAGCATCTAATCCGTTCCTGCCTGGTGAGGTCGGGAAACTCCAGTGTCTAGGACCGCTCGGAGAGGTCGTCCCAGGCAAGAGTAAATCCTCTCCGTCCTTGTCTCTGTCTGTTTCTATTTCCAGAGACCCACTTCTTCTAGACTGCTCATCTGGAATCCAGAGCCCTGGGAACCTCAATCAACAGGCTGTTGTGGAGCGGTATCAGATTCCTACCGCATGTCTGGCTGAACCATTGGCGGTTGCCTCCGTGGATGGGAGGCTTCTTCCGGAGACCATCTTGCTCATGACAGAGCCTGTAACCCTTCAGGTGGGAAAGCTGCACTCGGAGAAGATCTCCTTTCATGTGCTGTGCGGTCTCTCTCACCCCCTCTTGCTTGGTCTACCCTGGTTACAAAGACATGAGCCTGTCCTGAATTGGAGATCTGGTGAAGTGCTCCGTTGGGGTCAGGAATGCCATGAGTCCTGTCTGGTTCTGGTTCGTCCAGCTCGACCCCCGTCTACTCCGGCTAATCTACCTGGTCTGCCGGCACCCTACTGGTTCTATGCGGATGTCTTTGACAAAAAGGAAGCAAAGACACTACCACCTCATAGGCCGTATGATTGCTCCATCGACCTGGTGCTTCTCCTCCCCACGGGCCAATCTACCCCTTGCTGCTGGCTGAGACCCGGGCCATGTCTGAGTACACAGAAGAGAATCTTGCTGGCGAATTATCCAGAAATCCACCTCTCCGGCTGGAGCAGGATTCTTCTTCGTCAAGAAGAAAGACGGCTCTCTACGTCCCTGTATCGATTACAGGGGCCTTAACCAGATTACCATAAAAAATAAGTACCCCCTGTCTCTAATCTCGGAGCTGTTCGATCGCCTTAAAGGCGCGAAGATCTTCACCAAGCTCGATCTTCGTGGGGCGTACAATTTGGTCCATATCCGCCAGGGAAACGAGTGGAAGACGGCATTCAACATCCAAGACGGTCACTAGGAATACCGCGTGATGCCCTTTGGTCTCTGTAATGCTCCAGCCATCTTCCAGTAGCTGGTTAACGACATCTTCCATGATCTCCTGTATTCTTTTGTGGTGGTGTACCTGGATGATATCTTGGTCTTCTCTCTGGATCTGCCCTCACACCGGAAGGATGTTCATCAGGTTCCGCTAGGGCTCCGACAGAATCGACTATACGCTAAATTTGAGAAATGCCTCTTTGAGCAGACCTCCCTACGGTTCCTGGTCTATATTATCTCTGAGACTGGTCTGCGGATGGATCCCGAGAAGGTCTCCCTTAAAGAAGCCTTCTCCTCCGCTCCTGTGCTACACTGTCCGGAATGCAACAAGCAGTTCTTCCAGGAGGTTGATGCATCCTCCTCCAGAGCCCGAGCGGTGCTCACCCAGAAATCCTCGTCCAGGAGAATGGTTGCCTGTGACTTCTTCTCCAAGCTCTTCTCCTCGCCCAAGCACAACTACTCTATAGGAGATCGTGAGCTGCTGGCCATCAATTTAGCGCTGGAGGAGTGGCGCTACTTGCTGGAAGGGGCTCTGCACCCGGTGGTCATCTACGTTGACCACAAAAACCTTGCTTATTTACAGAACACACAAAGACTAAATCCGCAGCAGGCCAGGTAGTCTCTATTCTTTGCCCGATTCTGCTTCACTCAGCATTACTGCTCGACGGACAAGAACATTATCCCGCTCTATCCCGCTCATTCCTGTCTTCTGACCAGGAGGAGGAGCCTACAGATCATTGACCCCTCCAAAGTAATGACTGTGGCTCCGTTTGGCCTGTTTCATCTTCCACCCGGTAAGACCTTTGTAGTGGTTCCAGATCGAAAGAAGGTTCTACTCTGGGGCCATTCATCCAAACTAGCTGGTCATGCAGGCCAGAGGTAGACCTTTCTGCTCATCGACCGACATTACTGGTGGCCTTCCCTGACAAGCATGTTGCGGACTTTGTCGCGGCTTGTTCCTCTTGTGCCCGTAACAAGGTTCCCAGGCACCTTCCATCCGGCTGTCTCCTTCCTCTTCCCATGCCTTCCGCTGCGTGGCAACACATTGCAATGAACTTCATCTCGGATCTCCCTGTTTCTGCCAGTTGTACTGTCATTTGGGTGGTCGCTGACCGCTTTTCTAAATTGGCCCATTTCATCCCTCTGCCTGGTCTTCCTTCTGCATCTGTGCTGGCTAAGGACTTCATCCATCACATCTTTCGTCTTCACGGCCTACCCCTCCACATTGTGTCTGATCGCGGGGTTCAGTACACTTCACGCTTCTGGAGAGCTATGTGCAAGCTTCTGGATGTCTCCTTGGATTTCTCCTCTGCTTATCATCCTCAATCCAATGGTCAAGTGTAACGTATCAACCAGTTCCTTACCATCTTTCTTCGGCACTTTGTCAATGCTCACCATAACGATTGGGTTGAGCTCCTGTCCTGGGCCGAGTTCTCTTATAACATCCATGAAAGCGAGTCTTCTTCTAAATCCCCTTTCTTTGTGGTCTACAGTCAACACCCCTGGACTCTGTTTCCCATCTCCTCTTCAGTGGACAATCCTGCCGCGGAGTCTCTTGTCAGCGAATTTTCAGCTATTTGGGAAGACACTAGATCTGCACTTCTTCAGTCCTCCGAGAAGATGAAGAGACATGCTGATAAGAGACGTCTGGATACACCTCAATTCCGTCCGGGAGACAAGGTCTGGCTATCCTCTAAATATGTTCGTCTCAAGATACCTTCCTATAAGCTGGGTCCGTGGTTCATCGGTCCGTTCAAGGTTTTGAACCAAATCAATCCCGTGGCTTACAAGCTGAAACTCCCAGTCACCTTACGGATTTCCAACTCCTTTCATGTATCCCTCCTCAAACCTGTTGTTCTTAATTCTTTCTCTGACGATCCAGATATTGCTCCAGCTCCAGTCTCCCCTGAGGACGTCTTTGAGGTAGAAAACATTTTGGCCACCAAGAGAGTAAGGGGAAATACTTTATTTCTTGTGGATTGGAAGGGGTTTGGCCGTGAGGAGAGGTCTTGGGAACCCAGGAAGAACATTCATGCCCCTCATCTTAAAAAATTTATCACGGGCCTAAAGAAGAGGAGGCGTAAAGGACGGGGTACTGTAGCATCGACGTCTCTGCCTCCTGCCGGGCAGAGACTCCATTCCCCTCACCGCAATTGTTCAGGTCCGGTGCCTTCCTGCTCCCCCGCAGCTGTGGCGTGCACCGCTCGCAGCTTCCAGGTCACTATGCTTAGGGCATGCGTGCTCCCTCCCTCTTCAATGGGCCATGCGCGCCGTCCTATAGAGTCCCCGGCCAATGGCCGGAGGAATTCTCCTATATAAGGCACCTCCTCCAATATGGAGGTGCCTGTGCAAGGTTGTTGTTCCATATGCTAACACTTGCTTCAGCCCTCAGGTACCGCAGCCTGTCAGTTCTGCCCGCCAGTCTGTCTAACAGTACAGTCCGCTAGTCTGTCTAACAGTCCTGCTCGCTAACCTGCCGTGCCCACCAGCCAGCCTACCTGGAGCACCTGCCTGTAACCTGCTGTGCCCGCCAGCCTGCCTACCTGAAGCACCAGCCTGTTACCTGTCGTGTCCACTAGCCTGCCTACCTCTAGCACCTGCCTGTTACCTGTCGTGCCTACCAGCCAGCCTACCTGGAGCACCTGCCAGTAACCTGCCGTGCCCGACAGCCTGACTACCTGGAGCACCTGCCTCTTACCTGTCATGCCCGCCAACCAGCCTACCCGGAGCACCTGCCAGTTACCTGCCAGGCCCGCCTGCTTGTCTACTCGGAGCACCTGTCTGGCTATCAGCCGAACCAGCCTGCTTATCTACCGGGACCACCCATAAGCCTTCCTGTCATGCTCATCCACTGTACTGGTTAGTTCCTGCCATCTGTCCCATGGAAGTCACCTGCTCTCACACAAGGTCGGTGCCAGAGTGGCACCTGGTCCACCTGCCCAGTTCCTCCCTGGCTCACGGAGTCGACTAAGCCGCCTTGTGACCTTGGTCAGGCTGAGTAGGCACTTAGTCATGCCCCTCTGGTCCCTCCTTGCACCGAAGCACAGAGATTCCACCACCCGGACCCGTAACGCTGGGTCCAACTGCCAGGTCACTCCTGTGTGACTTGCTCTCAGTGCCCAAGATCTGTCATCACAGATAGGAGGCAGAGCTGCAAGTGCAATGTCCAACCCCATTGCACTTGTAATTTATTGGCTTACAATTTCAACTATGGATTTCAATAACACAGTAAAATGGATTTCTACAAACAAGGTAAAGATATAATCAGCATTAAACTGCCTTTACATTAATGCCATTAGTTTAGGGTATAAAATCCTGATGACAGGTTCCATTTAAAGGGAATCTGTCGTCATATTTGATCTATCTAACCTTGTAATATAGGCATACAGTTTATCGACTGCTGAAAAAAATCAAACCTGTATCGTCATGGATGACATCTTGCTTTGCACAAATCAGCTGTTATCGCTTTCTGTAAATTAGTACTTCCAGGTTTTGGGGAGTAGGCTGCCCGAAACATAATGCTAACTTCTCGCTTCATTCTCCTAAATTTCTCCTGCCACATCGTCACTCTGTCCCTGTGATGTCAGGTGCTGAGCCAGAAATTCTGCGCCTGAGCATTCTGATGTCGTGTATCTGATTTCGAACTCTTGAGCCTGAGCATTGTGGTCAGCTTCTCTGTCCTCCGAGCCACAGCAGATACACCTTTTCTCTGGGTATTTAGTTCCTGTTATTCTTGTTTCAGTCTTTTAAGGTAACGTGTTTTAAATTATTCATTTGTTTGCTCTATCTCCTTTCAGGTGCAGCTTTTTATATTTTCCTCATGCTTGTATTTCTTGCTGGTGGTAGTCTCATTTCAATGTTCAGTCATACTGCTGTAGTTAAAGTCAATCCGTGAATGACCAGCTAGTGTGTATCTCTGCTGTGTATGTTCTTTAACAGCATATTCTCTAACAATACGTACTTAATCCTTTATTTTGTATTTCGTGGTTTATATTACTCACTCTGGGATCTCTTTCTTTATCAACACACTTTCCCTCCTGTAGGTAATTTGCACACTCTGCTCTGCCCTCTGGTTCTTTAGGAGGAACGTGAAACACTTGATGTCCTTTCAGATAGTATTGTCAGGGTTGACCTCATCAAGTCTCTGGTTAGTTCTGTCTCTGCTCATGCAAAAACTGTTAGGGAGTGCAAGGTCAGGATCTCTGCTCTGTACAGAAACCGGCAGGGTCAGTTGCAGTTTTTAGCATGTTACCTGTTTTCCTGAGTGAGTTGCTATGCTATCATAAAATTATCACCAGCCCACTCCATTTTTGTGTGCTGAGAAGCCATCATGGATGTGGATGGCCTGATTGTGTAACCGATAAAGTTGCTGTTACTGATTCAATGATCCGCAAGTTAGTTCAGGGAAATCATAGAGTGGAGGACTACTGATCTCAGTTGAGAAGCTTAGCAGTGAAAACCTCCTCGAAAGTCCCAGGTCTGCGTAGTCAATTCTGTCAGGGACTTTATAACCAGATATGAGATATGATGGTTAATAATACCTCCCTGTTGTTCCTGGAAGAGGCAATGTCACTAGCAGTGCATTTGGCAGACATGTTAGGAATAAGAACTCATTTAAGGGTGTTTCAGTGACTTCTCTGTCTCATCCTATTGAGGCAGGAGAAGCAATGCAAATTGGGGCCTGGAGAGAGTTGAACACCTGCTCATTTCTGTCTATACTGCGGTCAAGTAGGTCATTTAATGATTGAGTGTTTCAGATTCAAAAATTAATTTCTTAAGGGTAAAGAGAAAGAAAAGAAAACATTGAGATGTTAAGACCCTGGTTCGACGTTATCTCTGAAGCATACTACTGGTTGTTTTTTGCAAGTGTCTTTCGTTACCAACTCTGGAGTTACACTTACCACTGCATTTGTTGACTCCGCTTCCGCCTCAGATTTAATTGACAGTGATTTTGTCGAGTGTGGGTAAACAGTTTAAACTCTCAGTCATCCTATTTAAGTATCTGCAATTAATGTTTCTCCCCTCACCAAAAGTCATGTTACTTTTAAAGTAGAGAATGTGTGCATGAGATTGGGAGTGTTAAACCCAGATCTATTTCATTCATGGTGTTTCCTTCCTTATCAGGTTGGTTTGGGTATGCCCTGCTGTCATGCTAGGTATGGAAAGAACCCAGTGCATGATGATGGGAAAAGCGGGGAAGCCAAGCAACTAGGGAAAGGGGGAGTGGAGACCCCTAAGCAGGTCAAACAACACCCTGCCTCACTTATCATCCCTAAATAGGTTCCGCACCTATCGCTGAGCAGGATACCTTAGCCCTGGATGACCCTAGAGCTAGGCCCTAGGTAGGGAGGGGGAGGGTAGAGCACTATTCATCCCCACTGCAACAAAAGATAAACAAGGGAAACATACAAGGGGATACACGTACAGTACAGACCAAAAGTTTGGACACACCTTCTCCTTTAAAGATTTTTCTGTGTTTTCCTGACTATGAAAATTGTACATTCACACTGAAGGCATCAAAACTATGAATCAACACATGTGGAATTATATACTTAACAAAAAAGAGTGAAACAACTGAAAATATGTCTTATATTCTAGGTTCTTCAAAGTAGCCACCTTTTGGTTTGATGACTGCTTTGCACACTCTTGGCATTCTCTTGATGAGCTTCAAGAGGTATTCACCGGAAATCGTTATCACTTCACAGGTGTGCCCTGTCAGGTTTAATAAGTGGGATTTCTTGCCTTATAAATGGGGTTGGGACCATCAATTGTGTTGTGTAGAAGTCTGGTGGATACACAGCTGATAGTCCTACTGAATAGACTGTAAGAATTTGTATTATGGCAAGAAAAAAGCAGCTAAGTAAAGAAAAATGAGTGGCCATCTTTACTTTAAGACATGAAGGTCAGTCAGTGCGAAAAATTGGGAAAACTTTGAAAGTGTCTCCAAGTGCAGTTGCAAAAACCATCAAGCGCTACAAAGAAACTGGCTCACATGAGGACCGCCCCAGGAAAGGAAGACCAAGAGTCACCTCTGCTTCTGAGGATAAGTTTATCCGAGACACCAGCCTCAGAAATCGCAGGTTAGCAGCAGCTAAGATTAGAGACCAGGTCAATGCAACACAGAGTTCTAGCAGCAGACACATCTCTTCAACAACTGTTAAGAGGAGACTTTGTGCAGCTGGCCTTCATGGTAAAATAGCTGTTAGGAAACCACTGCTAAGGACAGGCAAAAAGCAGAAGAGACTTGTTTGGGCTAAAGAACACAAAAAATGGATATTAGACCAGTGGAAATCTGTGCTTTGGTCTGATGAGTCCAAATTTGAGATCTTTGGTTCCAACCACCGTGTCTTTGTGCGACGCAGAAAAGCTGAACGGATGGACTCTACATGCCTGGTTCCCACCGTGAAGCATGGAGGAGGAGGTGTGATGGTGTGGGGGTGCTTTGCTGGTGACACTGTTGGGGATTTATTCAAAATTGAAGGCATACTGAACCAGCATGGCTACCACAGCATCTTGCAGCGGCATGCTATTCCATCCGGTTTGCATTTAGTTGGACCATCATTTATTTTTCAACAGGACAATGACCCCAAACACACCTCCAGGCTGTGTAAGGACTATTTGACCAAGAAGGAGAGTGATGGGGTGCTACGCCAGATGACCTGGCCTCCACAGTCACCAGACCTGAACCCAATCGAGATGGTTTGGGGAGAGCTGGAAAGCAGAGTGAAGGCAAAAAGGCCAACAAGTGTTAAGCATCTCTGGGAACTCCTTCAAGATTGCTGGAAGACCATTTCCAGTGACCACCTCTTGAAGCTCATCAAGAGAATGCCAAGAGTGTGCCAAGCAGTCATCAAAGCAAAAGGTGGCTACTTTGAAGAACCTAGAATATAAGACATATTTTCAGTTGTTTCACACTTTTTTGTTAAGTATATAATTCCACATGTGTTAATTCATAGTTTTGATGCCTTCATTGTGAATGTACAATTTTCATAGTCATGAAAATACAGAAAAATCTTTAAATGAGAAGGTGTGTCCAAACTTTTGGTCTGTACTGTAGCTTTCAGAAGACACCAGAAAGATAATGACTACAATCCACAAGGGAACTCCAAGGAGAATCTAGCTGACTGCTAAAATTCCAGACCTGAACAGAGGAATTATCTCTATCACCAGAAACTCTCTGGAGAAACTGAATGTATATAAAGATCCAGCAAGGGTGTGTCAATAAGCAGCAAAAGGTGGAGATCACCACTGGGTCATAGAGTGGGAGGGATTATGAAAGGATCAAGAAGGTGTCTGCAAGGGCAAGCGCAGCAGCCTTCTACAACCAGCTACAGAATTACTGTCTGTCTAACCTGATACAGCCGTGTCAGTGCCCCCCTTCTATGAGTGGCCTCCAGACACTCAGGACCAGGTTTCTCTGGATGGGAGGAATGGAATGCAGCTGGATTAGTCCTCAGAAGTATTGTTAGTTCAAAAAGCAAATCTCTCCCTGACTCAGCAGCAGCTCTCCCTACTCTACCTGATTTCAGGGTAGAATGTGACGAGCATGGCGGCGCCCGGTCTTATATAACCTGATCACACTGTGCTGCCAGACAACTGTAATATACAGGAAAAAAGGGGTTTAACCTGCTCACCCTCCAGCAATTTCAGTCCATCCAGGAGCACACAATCAAGCGCACTGCCAGCTCTAGGGTACAGTGGTATAGGAGAAATAGATCCAGCTCACCAAACGTCAAAATTTAAAATTTAATTTTTTTTACTTTATATATTAAAAAATCAATCTTGACAGTGTGAACAATCAAAAATCCATATCTGGAATTAGATTTATATCAAGATTTGTACCAAGTTTAAGAACAAGTGTTCAAAACAAGTATGGTATTCAGCATTGTATCCCATGTTGACCTAATTCCAGATATGCATTTTTGATTGTTCACACTATAAACTATTAATCAGGCTGGGACGAGTTTCATTTCTACTAAACCACTCCTTCAGTTTTATTCTTCTAAAGAAACGGTTTAAGTCAACTGAATGTATAATGTACTGAGAATACAGGAAGGTGTACTCACTTACGATGAGTGCTGTATATATATAGTACTGAGAATACAGGGGGGGTGTAATCATTTATGCTGACTGCAGTATATATAATATACTAATAATACGGGGGAGTAGTCAGTCATAAATTTGTCTTTCTCTTTCTTTCTCTCTCTCTTGTCCTGGACATATTGTCGTTATGGCGCCGAACTAAGCATGCTCAGTCTATAGAGGCTTTGGACAGAAGGACACATCCTTGGTTATATCATAGACTAGCTATTGAACCCGTTCTGTGCCTGGGTGGCGAGCATTTTAATTGGAATATGGTCTCAGATGCTGGTATGTGCTGCACCCCTCCTGGTATTTGTGCTGCCCTCATCCTGTTACCACCATCCTATCCTGGTATGCATGGCACCCCTCATCCCCATCCTGGTATGCATGGCACCCCTCACCTCAAATCCTGGTATGCAAGGCACCCCTCATCCCCAATCCCGGTATGCATGGCACCCCTCATCCCAAATCCCGGTATGCATGGCACCCCTCATCCCCAATCCTGGTATGCTTGGCTCCCTCCTCCCCAATCCTGGTATACCTTGCTCCCTCATACCCAAAGCCGGTATGAGTGGCACCCCTCATCCCCAATCCTGGTATGCATGGCAACCCTCATCCCCAATCCTGGTATGCATGGCACCCTTCATCCCCATCCTGGTATGCATGAATCCTCATCTGAACCCTGATATGCATGGCTCCCTCATCCCCAATCCTGGTATGCATGGCTCCCCTCATCCCCAATCCTGGTATGCATCGCACTCCTCATCCCCAATCCTGCTATGCATGGCTCCCTCATCCCCAATCCTGGTATGCATGGCCCCCTCATCCCCAATCCTTGTATGCATGGCTCCCTCATCCTCAATCGTGGTATGCATAATACCCGTCATCCCCAATCCTGGTATGAATGGCATCACTCACCCCCAATTCTGGAATTCATGGCACCCCTCATCCCAAATCCTGGTATGCATCGCACTCCTCATCCCCAATCCTGGTATGCATGGCTCCCTACTCCCCAGTCCTGGTATGCATGGCTCCCTCATCCCCAATACCGGCATGCATGGCACCACTCATCCCCAATCCTAGCATGCATGGCACCCCTCATCCCCAATCCTGGTATTCATGGCACCCCCCATCCCCAATCCTGGTATTCATGGCACCCTCATCCCCATCCTGGTATGCATGGCTCCCTCATCCCCAATCCTGGTGTGCATGGCTCCCACATCCCCAATCTTGGTATGCATGATACCCCTCATCACCAATCCTGATATGCATGGCACCCCTCATCTTCAATACTGGTAAGCATGGCTTCCTCACCCCCTTCCTGGTATGCATGGCACTCCGCATCCCTGTCCTCGTATGCATTGGTCCCTCATCCCCAATCCTGGTATGTATGATACCCCTCATCCCTAATCTGGTATGTATGGTACCCCTCATGCTGGTATTCATGGCACCCTTCATCCCCAATCCTGGTATGCATGGCTCCCTCATCCTCAATCCTGGTATGCATGGCTTCCTCATCCGCAATCCTTGTATGCATGGCACCCTCATCCTCAATCCTGGTATGCATGATACCCCTCATCCCCAATCCCAGTATGCATGGCACCCCTCATCCCAAATCCCGGTATGCATGGCACCCCTCATCCCCAATCCTGGTATGCATGGCTCCCTCCTCCCTAATCCTAGTATACCTTGCTCCCTCATACCCAATACCAGTATGTGTGGCACCCCTCATCCCCAGTCCTGGTATGCATGGCAACTCTCATCCCCAATCCTGGTATGCATGGCACCTTTCATCCCCATCCTGGTATGAATGAATCCTCATCTGAACCCTGGTATGCATGGCTCCTTCATCCGCAATCCTGGTATGCATGGCTCCCCTCATCTCCAATCCTGGTATGCATCGCACCCCTCATCCCCAATCCTGCTATGCATGGCTTCCTCATCCTCAATCCTGGTATGCATGGCCCCCTCATCCCCAATCCTTGTATGCATGGCTCCCTCATCCTCAATCCTGGAATGCATGATACCCCTCATCCCCAATCCTGGTATGAATGGCATCACTCACCCCCAATTCTGGAATGCATGGCACCCCTCATCCCAAATCCTGGTATGCATGGCACTCCTCATCCCCAATCCTGGTATGCATGGCTCCCTCCTCCCCGGTCCTGGTATGCATGGCTCCCTCATCCCCAATACCGGCATGCATGGCACCCCTCATCCCCAATCCTAGTATGCATGGCACCCCTCATCCCCAATCCTGGTATTCATGGCACCCCCCCATCCCCAATCCTGGAACTCATTGCACCCCTCATCCCCATCCTGGTATGCATGGCTCCCTCATCCCCAATCCTGGTGTGCATGGCTCCCTCATACCCAATCCTGGTATGCATGATACCCCTCATCCCCAATCCTAATATGCATGGCACCCCTCATCTTCAATCCTGGTAAGCATGGCTTCCTCACCCCCATCCTGGTATGCATGGCACTCCTCATCCCTGTACTCGTATGCATGGGTCCCTCATCCCCAATCCTGGTATGTATGATACCCCTCATCCCTAATCTGGTATGTATGGTACCCCTCATGCTGGTATGCATGGCACCCTTCATCCCCAATCCTGGTATGCATGGCACCACTCATCGTCAATCTTGGTATGCATGGCTCCCTCATGCTCAATCCTGGTATGCATGGCACCCTTCATCCCCATCCTGGTATGCATGGATCCTCATCTGAACCCTGGTATGCATGGCTCCCTCATCCCCAATCCTGGTATGCATGGCTCCCCTCATCCCCAATCCTGGTATGCATCGCACCCCTCATCCACAATCCTGCTATGCATGGCTCCCTCATCCCCAATCCTGGTATGCATGGCCCCCTCATCCCAAATCCTTGTATGCATGGCTCCCTCATCCTCAATCCTGGTGTGCATAATACCCCTCATCCCCAATCCTGGTATGCATGGCTCCCTCCTCCCCAATCCTAGTATACCTTGCTCCCTCATACCCAATACCAGTATGTGTGGCACCCCTCATTGCCAAACCTGGTATGCATGGCAACTCTCATCCCCAATCCTGGTATGCATGGCACCTTTCATCCCCATACTGGTATGCATGGATCATCATCTGAACCCTGGTATGCATGGCTCCCTCATCCGCAATCCTGGTATGCATGGCTCCCCTCATCCCCAATCCTGGTATGCATCGCACCCCTCATCCCCAATCCTGCTATGCATGGCTTCCTCATCCTCAATCCTGGTATGCATGGCCCCCTCATCCCCAATCCTTGTATGCATGGCTCCCTCATCCTCATTCCTGGTATGCATGATACCCCTCATCCCCAATCCTGGAATGAATGGCATCACTCACCCCCAATTCTGGAATGCATGGCACCCCTCATTCCAAATCCTGGTATGCATGGCACTCCTCATCCCCAATCCTAGTATGCATGGCTCCCTCCTCCCCAGTCCTGGTATGCATGGCTCCCTCATCCCCAATACCGGCATGCATGGCACCCCTCATCCCCAATCCTAGTATGCATGGCACCACTCATCCAAAATCCTGGTATTCATGGCACCCCCCCATCCCCAATCCTGGTATTCATTGCACCCCTCATCCCCATCCTGGTATGCATGGCTCCCTCATTCCCAATCCTGGTGTGCATGGCTCCCTCATACCCAATCCTGGTATGCATGATACCCCTCATCCCCAATCCTGATATGCATGGCACCCCTCATCTTCAATCCTGGTAAGCATGGCTTCCTCACCCCCATCCTGGTTTGCATGGCACTCCTCATCCCTGTCCTCGTATGCATGGGTCCCTAATCCCCAATCCTGGTATGTATGGTACCCCTCTGCCCTATTCTGGTATGTATGGTAACCCTCCTCTCTATTCTGGTCTGTATGATACCCCTCATCCCTAATCTGGTATGTATGGTTCCCCTCATCATGGTATGCATGGCACCCATCATCCTCAATCTTGGTATGCATGGCTCCCTCATCCCCAATCCTGGTATGCATGGCTTCCTCATCCCCAATCCTTGTATGCATGGCTCCCTCATCCTCAATCCTGGTATGCATGATAACCCTCATCCCCAATCCTGTTATGCATGGCATCCCTCACCCCCAATGCTGGTATGCATGGCACCCCTCACCCCCAATCCTGGTATGCATGGCTATCTCATCCCCAATCCTGGCATGCATGGCTCCTTGATCCTCAATCCTGGTATGCATGATACCCCTCATCCCCAATCCTGGTATGCATGGCTCCCTCATCCCCAATCCAGGCATGCATGGATCCCTCATCCCCAATCCCGGCATGCATGGCACCCCTCATCCCCAATCCCGGTATGCATGACTCCCTCGCCCCCAATCTTGGTATGGATGGCACCCCTCATCCCCAATCCTAGTATGCATGGCACCCCTCATCCCCCATCCTGGTATGCATGGCTCCCTCCTCCCCAGTCCTGGTATGCATGGCTCCCTCATCCTCAATACCGGCATGCATGGCACCCCTCATCCCCAATCCCGGTATGCATGACTCCCTCGCCCCCAATCTTGGTATGGATGGCACCCCTCATCCCCAATCCTAGTATGCATGGCACCCCTCATCCCCAATCCTGTTATTCATGGCACCCCTCATCCCCAATCCTGGTATTCATGGCACCCCTCATCCCCATCCTGGTATGCATGGCTCCCTCATCCCCAATCCTGATGTGCATGGCTCCCTCATCCCCAATCCTGGTATGCATTATACCCCTCATCCCCAATCCTGATATGCATGGCACCCCTCATCTTCAATCCTGGTAAGCATGGCTTCCTCACCCCCATCCTGGTATGCATGGCACTCCTCATCCCTGTCCTCGTATGAATGGGCCCTTCATCCCCAATCCTGGTATGTATGGTACCCCTCATCCCTATTCTGGTATGTATGGTACCCCTCATCTCTATTCTGGTCTGTATGATACCCCTCATCCCTATTCTGGTATGAATGGTACCCCTCATGCTGGTATGCATGGCTCCCCTCATCTCCATTCCTGGTATGCATGGCACCACTCATCCTCAATCTTGGTATGCATGGCTCCCTCATCCCCAATCCTGGTATGCATGGCTTCCTCAACCCCAATCCTTGTATGCATGGCTCCCTCATCCTCAATCCTGGTATGCATGATACCCCTCATGCCCAATCCTGGTATGCATGTCAATCCTCATCCCCAATCCCAGTATGCATGGCACCCCTCATCCCAAATCCCGGTAAGCATGGCACCCCTCATCTCCAATCCTGGTATGCATGGCTCCCTCATCCCCAATCCTGGTGTGCATGGCTCCCTCATCCCCAATTCTAGTATGCACAGCTACCTCATCCTCAATCCTGTTGTGCATGATACCCCTCATCCCCAATCCTGGTATGCATGGCACCACTCATCCTCAATCTTGGTAGGCGTGGATCCCTCATCCCCAATCGTGGTATGCATGGCAGCCCTCACCCCCAATCCTGGTATGCATGGCACTCCTCAACCCCAATCCTGGCATGCATGGCTCCCTCATCCTCAATCCTGGTATGCATGATAACCCTCATCCCCAATCCTGGTATGCATGGCATCCCTCATCCCCAATGCTGGCATGCATGTCATCTCTCATTCCCAATCCCGGTATGCATGGCACCCCTCATCCCCAATCCTGGTAGGTATGGCTCCCTCATCCCCAATCCTGGTATGCATGGCACCCCCTCATTCCCAATCCTGGTATTGCTGGCACCCCTCATCCCCATTCCTGGTATTCATGGCACCCCTCATCCCCAATCCTGGTATCCATGGCACTCCTCATCCCCATCCTGGTGTGCATGGATCATCATCTAAATCCTGGTATGCATGGCTCCCTCATCCCCAATCCTGGTATGCATGGCACCCCTCATCCCCAATCCTGGTATGCATGGCACCCCTCATCTCCATCCTGGTATGCATGGCTCCCTCATCCCCAATCCTGGAATGCATGGCACCCCTCATCCCCAATCCTGGTATGCATGGCACCCCTCATCTCCATCCTGGTATGCATGGCTCCCTCATCCCCAATCCTGGAATGCATGGCTCCCTCATCCCCAATTCTGGTATGCATTGCTCCCTCATCCTCAATCCTGGTATGCTTGATAGCCCTCATCCCCAATCCTGCTAAGCATGGCACCCCTCACCCCTATCCTGGTATGCATGGCACTCCTCATCCCTATCCTGGTATGCATGGGCCCCTCATCCCCAATCTTGTTATGTATGGTACCACTCATCCCTATTCTGGTGTTTATGGTACCCCTCATCCTGGTATGCATGGCACCCCTCATCCAAATTCTGGTATGTATGGCCTCCTAAACACAAAAACCTGATATGCAAGGCACCCAATCCCTCATTCTAGTATGCTTGGCATCCAAACCCTCATCCTAGTATGCATGGAACCCCTCATCCCTATTCCGGTATGCATGATACCCCTCATTTTGGTATGCATGGCACCCAATCTCTCATCCTGGTATGCATGGTACCCCGCATTTCTATCCTGTAATGTATGGCACCCCTCATCCCTATTCTGGTATGCATGGCACCCCTCATGACCAATCCTCGTATGCATGGCATCCCTCATCCCCAATACCGGTATGCATCGCACCCCTCATACCCAATCCTGCTATGCATGGCACAATTCATCCCCAATCCTGGTATGCATGGCTCCTTCATCGCCAATCCTGGTATGCATGGGCCCCTCATCCCCAATCCTGTTATGTATGGTACCACTCATCCCTATTCTGGTGTTTATGGTACCCCTCATCATGGTATGCATGGCACCCCTCATCCAAATTCTGGTATGTATGGCCTCCTAAACACAAAAACCTGATATGCAAGGCACCCAATCCCTCATTCTAGTATGCTTGGCACCCAAACCCTCATCCTAGTATGCATGGAACCCCTCATCCCTATTCCGGTATGCATGATACCCCTAATTTTGGTATGCATGGCACCCAATCCTCATCCTAGTATGCATGGTACCCCGCATTTCTATCCTGTAATGTATGGCACCCCTCATCCCTATTCTGGTATGCATGGCACCCCTCATGACCAATCCTGGTATGCATGGCATCCCTCATCCCCAATACCGGTATGCATCGCACCCCTCATACCCAATCCTGCTATGCATGGCACAATTCATCCCCAATCCTGGTATGCATGGCTCCTTCATCGCCAATCCTGGTATGCATGGCACCCCTCTTGCCCAATCCTGGTATGCATGTCATCTCTCATCCCCAATCCCGGTATGCATGGCACCCCTCATCCCCATTCCCTTATGCATGGCTCCCTCATCCCCAATCATGGTATGCATGGCACCCTCTCATCCCCAATCCTGGTATGCCTTGCACCCCTCATCCCCAAAACTGGTATTCATGGCAACCCTCATCCCCAATCCTGGTATTCATGGCACCCCTCATCCCCATCCTGGTGTGCATGCATCCTCATCTGAATCCTGGTATGCATGGCTCCCTCATCCCCAATCCTGGTATGCATGGCTCCCCTCATACCCAATCCTGGTATGCATGGCACCCCTCATCCCCATCCTGGTATGCATGGTTCCCTCATCCCCAATCCTTGTATGCATGGCTCCCTCATCCTCAATCCTGGTATGCATGATACTCCTCATCCCCAATCCTGGTATGCATGGCATCACTCACCCCCAATTCTGGTATGCATAGCACCCCTCATTCAGAATCCTGGAATGCATGGCTCCCTCATCACCAATCCTGGCAAGCATGGCTCCCTCATCCTCAATCCAGGTATGCATGATACCCCTCATCCCCAATCCTGTTATGCATGGCTCCCTCATCCCCAATCCCGGTATTCATGGCACCCCTCATCCCCAATTCTGGTATGCATGGCACCCCTCATCTCCAATCCTGGTAAGCATGGCTTCCTCATCCCCATCCTGGTAAGCATGGCACTCCTCATGCCTATCATGGTATGCATGGGCGCCTCATACCCAATCCTGGTATGTATGGTACCCCTCATCCCTATTCTGGTATGCATGGTACCCCTCATCCCTATTCTGGTATGTATGGTACCCCTCATCCCTATTCTGGTATGTATGGTACATCTCATCCTGATATGCATGGCACCCCTCATCCTCAATCTTGGTATGCATGGCTCCCTCATCCCCAATCCTGGTATGCATGGCTCCCCCATCCCCAATCCTTGTATGCATGGCTCCCTCTTCCCCAATCCTTGTATGCATGGCTCTCTCATCCTCAATCCTGGTATGCATGATACCCCTCATCCCCAATCCTGGAATGCATGGCATCCCTCACCCCCAATCCTGGTATGCATGGCACCCTCACCCCCAATCCTGCTATGCATAGCTACATCATCCCCAATCCTGGCATGCTTGGCTCCCTCATCCTCAATCCTGGTATGCATGACATCCCTCATCTCCCATCCTGGTATGCATGGCATCAATCATCCCCAATCCCGGTATGCATGTCACCTCTCATCCCCAATTCTGGAATGCATGGCACCCCTCATCCCAAATCCCGGTATGCATGGCACTCCTCATCCCCAATCCTGGTATGCATGGGTCCCACCTACACAGTCCTGTTATGCATGGCTCGCTAATCCCCAATACCGGTATGCATGGTACCCCTCATCCCCAATCCCGGTATGCATGGCTCCCTCATCCCCAATACTGATATGCATGGCACCCCTCATATCCAATCCTAGTAAGCATGGCTCCCTCACCCCCATCCTGGTAAGCATGGCACTCCTCATCCCTATCCTGGAATGCATGGGCCCCTCATCCCCAATCCTGTTATGTATGGTACCCCTCATCCCTATTCTGGAATGTATGGTACCCCTCATCCCTATTCTGGTGTGTATGGTACCCCTCATCCTGGTATGCATGGCACCCCTCATCCAAATTCTGGTATGTATAGCCTCCTCATCCCAGAAACCTGGCATGCATGGCACCCAATCCCTCATTCTAGTATGCATGGCACCCAAACACTCATCCTAGTATGCATGGAACCCCTCATCCCTATTCTGGTATGCATGATACCCCTCATTTGAGTATGCATGGCACCCCATCCCTAATCCTGGTATGCATGGTACCCGCATTCCTATCCTGTAATGTATGGCACCTCTCATCCCTATTCTGGTATGCATGGCACCCCTCACTGTATAATCCTGGTATGCATGGTCCCTTCACCCTCCAATCCTGTTATGCATGGTCCCCTAAACCCCCCAATCCTGGTATGCATGGTTCCCTCACCCCCATTCCTGGTATGCATGGTTCTCTCACCCCCCAATCCTTGTATGCATGGGCCCCTCATCCCCCAATAATGGTATGTGTGGTACGCCTCATCATGGTATGCATGTTCCTCTCACCCCCCAATCCTGGTATGCATGGTACCCTTCACCCCCCAATACTGGTATGCATTGTCCCATCACCCCTCAATCCTGGTATGTGTGGTACCCCTCACCCCCAAATCCTGGTATGCATGGTCCCCTCACCCCGCAATTGTGGTATGCATGATCCCCTCATCACCCAATCCAGGTATGTGTGGTACCCCTCACTCCCCAATCCTGGTATGCATGGTATCCCTCAGTCCCCAATCCTTGTATTCATTTTCCCCTCATCCACCAATCCTGGAATGCATGGGTCCCTCCTCCACAGTCCTGGTATGCCTAGCTCCCTCATCCCCAATACCGGTATGTATGGCACCCCTCATCCCCAATCCCGGTATGCATGGTTCCCTCATCCCCAATTCTGGTATGCATGGCACCCCATCATCCCCAATCCTGGTATTCATGGCACCCCTCATCCCCAATCCTGGTATCCATGGCACCCCTCATCCCCTCCTGGTGTGCATGGATCCTCATCTAAATCCTGGTATGCATGGCTCCCTCATCCCCAATCCTGGTATGCATGGTTTCCCTCATCCCCAATCCTGGTATGCATGGCACCCCTCATCCCCATCATGGTATGCATGGCTCCCTCATCCCAAATCCCGGTATGCATGGCACTCCTCATCCCCAATCCTGGTATGCATGGGTCCCACCTACACAGTCCTGGTATGCATGGCTCGCTCATCCCCAATACCGGTATGCATGGTACCCCTCATCCCCAATCCCGGTATGCATGGCTCCCTCATCCCCAATACTGATATGCATGGCACCCCTCATATCCAATCCTGGTAAGCATGGCTCCCTCACCCCCATCCTGGTAAGCATGGCACTCCTCATCCCTATCCTGTAATGCATGGGCCCCTCATCCCCAATCCTGTTATGTATGGTACCCCTCATCCCTATTCTGGAATGTATGGTACCCCTCATCCCTATTCTGGAATGTATGGTACCCCTCATCCCCATCCTGGTATGCATAGTTCCCTCATCCCCAATCCTTGTATGCATGGCTCCCTCATTCTCAATCCTGGTATGCATGATACTCCTCATCCCCAATCCTGGTATGCATGGCATCACTCACCCCCAATTCTGGTATGCATAGCACCCCTCATCCCCAATCCTGGAATGCATGGCTCCCTCATCCCCAATCCTGGCAAGCATGGCTCCCTCATCCTCAATCCAGGTATGCATGATACCCCTCATTCCCAATCCTGTTATGCATTGCTCCCTCATCCCCAATCCCGGTATTCATGGCACCCCTCATCCCAAATCCCGGTATGCATGGTACTCCTCATCGCCAATGCTGGTATGCATGGCTCCCTCCTCCCCAGTCCTGGTATGCATGGCTCCCTCATCCCCAATTCCGGTATGCATGGCACCCCTCATCTCCAATCCTGGTAAGCATGGCTTCCTCATCCCCATCCTGGTAAGCATGGCACTCCTCATCCCTATCATGGTATGCATGGGCGCCTCATACCCAATCCTGGTATGTATGGTACCCCTCATCCCTATTCTGGTATGCATGGTACCACTCATCCCTATTCTGGTATGTATGGTACCCCTCATCCCTATTCTGGTATGTATGGTACATCTCATCCTGATATGCATGGCACCCCTCATCCTCAATCTTTGTATGCATGGCTCCCTCATCCCCAATCCTGGTATGCATGGCTCCCCCATCCCGAATCCTTGTATGCATGGCTCCCTCTTCCCCAATCCTTGTATGCATGGCTCTCTCATCCTCAATCCTGGTATGCATGATACCCCTCATCCCCAATCCTGGAATGCATGGCATCCCTCACCCCCAATCCTGGTATGCATGGCACCCTCACCCCCAATCCTGCTATGCATAGCTACATCATCCCCAATCCTGGCATGCTTGGCTCCCTCATCCTCAATCCTGGTATGCATGACATCCCTCATCTCCAATCCTGGTATGCATGGCATCAATCATCCCCAATCCCGGTATGCATGTCACCTCTCATCCCCAATTCTTGAATGCATGGCACCCCTCATCCCAAATCCCGGTATGCATGGCACTCCTCAACCCCAATCCTGGTATGCATGGGTCCCACCTACACAGTCATGTTATGCATGGCTCGCTCATCCCCAATACCGGTATGCATGGTACCCCTCATCCCCAATCCCGGTATGCATGGCTCCCTCATCCCCAATACTGATATGCATGGCACCCCTCATATCCAATCCTGGTAAGCATGGCTCCCTCACCCCCATCCTGGTAAGCATGGCACTCCTTATCCCTATCCTGGAATGCATGGGCCCCTCATCCCCAATCCTGTTATGTATGGTACCCCTCATCCCTATTCTGGAATGTATGGTACCCCTCATCCCTATTCTGGTGTGTATGGTACCCCTCATCCTGGTATGCATGGCACCCCTCATCCAAATTCTGGTATGTATAGCCTCCTCATCCCAGAAACCTGGTATGCATGGCACCCAATCCCTCATTCTAGTATGCATGTCACCCAAACACTCATCCTAGTATGCATGGAACCCCTCATCCCTATTCTGGTATGCATGATACCCCTCATTTGAGTATGCATGGCACCCCATCCCTAATCCTGGTATGCATGGTACCCGCATTCCTATCCTGTAATGTATGGCACCTCTCATCCCTATTCTGGTATGCATGGCACCCCTCACTGTATAATCCTGGTATGCATGGTCCCTTCACCCTCCAATCCTGTTATGCATGGTCCCCTAAACCCCCCAATCCTGGTATGCATGGTTCCCTCACCCCCATTCCTGGTATGCATGGTTCTCTCACCCCCCAATCCTTGTATGCATGGGCCCCTCATCCCCCAATAATGGTATGTGTGGTACGCCTCATCATGGTATGCATGTTCCTCTCACCCCCCAATCCTGGTATGCATGGTACCCTTCACCCCCCAATACTGGTATGCATTGTCCCATCACCCCTCAATCCTGGTATGTGTGGTACCCCTCACCCCCAAATCCTGGTATGCATGGTCCCCTCACCCCGCAATTGTGGTATGCATGATCCCCTCATCACCCAATCCAGGTATGTGTGGTACCCCTCACTCCCCAATCCTGGTATGCATGGTATCCCTCAGTCCCCAATCCTTGTATTCATTTTCCCCTCATCCACCAATCCTGGAATGCATGGGTCCCTCCTCCACAGTCCTGGTATGCCTAGCTCCCTCATCCCCAATACCGGTATGCATGGCACCCCTCATCCCCAATCCCGGTATGCATGGTTCCCTCATCCCCAATTCTGGTATGCATGGCACCCCATCATCCCCAATCCTGGTATTCATGGCACCCCTCATCCCCAATCCTGGTATCCATGGCACCCCTCATCCCCTCCTGGTGTGCATGGATCCTCATCTAAATCCTGGTATGCATGACTTCCTCATCCCCAATCCTGGTATGCATGGCTCCCCTCATCCCCAATCCTGGTATGCATGGCACCCCTCATCCAGATCCTGGTATGCATGGCTCCCTCATTCCAAATCCCGGTATGCATGGCACTCCTCATCCCCAATCCTGGTATGCATGGGTCCCACCTACACAGTCCTGGTATGCATGGCTCGCTCATCCCCAATACCGGTATGCATGGTACCCCTCATCCCCAATCCCGGTATGCATGGCTCCCTCATCCCCAATACTGATATGCATGGCACCCCTCATATCCAATCCTGGTAAGCATGGCTCCCTCACCCCCATCCTGGTAAGCATGGCACTCCTCATCCCTATCCTGGAATGCATGGGCCCCTCATCCCCAATCCTGTTATGTATGGTACCCCTCATCCCTATTCTGGAATGTATGGTACCCCTCATCCCTATTCTGGTGTGTATGGTACCCCTCATCCTGGTATGCATGGCACCCCTCATCCAAATTCTGGTATGTATAGCCTCCTCATCCCAGAAACCTGGTATGCATGGCACCCAATCCCTCATTCTAGTATGCATGGCACCCAAACACTCATCCTAGTATGCATGGAACCCCTCATCCCTATTCTGGTATGCATGATACCCCTCATTTGAGTATGCATGGCACCCCATCCCTAATCCTGGTATGCATGGTACCCGCATTCCTATCCTGTAATGTATGGCACCTCTCATCCCTATTCTGGTATGCATGGCACCCCTCACTGTATAATCCTGGTATGCATGGTCCCTTCACCCTCCAATCCTGTTATGCATGGTCCCCTAAACCCCCCAATCCTGGTATGCATGGTTCCCTCACCCCCATTCCTGGTATGTATGGTTCTCTCACCCCCCAATCCTTGTATGCATGGGCCCCTCATCCCCCAATAATGGTATGTGTGGTACGCCTCATCATGGTATGCATGTTCCTCTCACCCCCCAATCCTGGTATGCATGGTACCCTTCACCCCCCAATACTGGTATGCATTGTCCCATCACCCCTCAATCCTGGCATGTGTGGTACCCCTCACCCCCAAATCCTGGTATGCATGGTCCCCTCACCCCGCAATTGTGGTATGCATGATCCCCTCATTACCCAATCCAGGTATGTGTGGTACCCCTCACTCCCCAATCCTGGTATGCGTGGTATCCCTCAGTCCCCAATCCTTGTAATCATTTTCCCCTCATCCACCAATCCTGGAATGCATGGGTCCCTCCTCCACAGTCCTGGTATGCCTGGCTCCCTCATCCCCAATACCGATATGCATGGCACCCCTCATCCCCAATCCCGGTATGCATGGTTCCCTCATCCCCAATTCTGGTATGCATGGCACCCCATCATCCCCAATCCTGGTATTCATGGCACCCCTCATCCCCAATCCTGGTATCCATGGCACCCCTCATCCCCTCCTGGTGTGCATGGATCCTCATCTAAATCCTGGTATGCATGGCTCCCTCATCCCCAATCCTGGTATGCATGGCTCCCCTCATCCCCAATCCTGGTATGCATGGCACCCCTCATCCCCATCCTGGTATGCATGGCTCCCTCATCCCCAATCCTGGTATGCATGGCTCCCTCATCCCCAATTCTGGTATGCATGGCTCCCTCATTCTCAATCCTGGTATGCTTGATTACCCTCATCCCCAAACCTGATATGCATGGCACCCCTCATCCCAAATCCTGATATGCATGGCACCCCTCATCTCCAATGCTGGTAAGCATGGCTCCCTCACCCCCATCCTGGTATGCATGGCACTCCTCATCCCTATCCTGGTATGCATGGGCCCCTCACGCCCAATCCTGTTATGTATGGTACCCCTCATCCCTCTTTTGGTATGTATGGTACCCCTCATCCATATTCTGGTGTTTATGGTACCCCTGATCCTGGTATGCTTGTCACCCCTCATCCAAATTCTGGTATGTATGGCCTCCTCATCCCAGAAACCTGGTATGCATGGCACCCAATCCCCAATTCTAGTATGCATGGCACCCTCATTCTCAATCCTGGTATGCTTGATTGCCCTCATCCCCAATCCTGATATGCATGGCACCCCTCATCTCCAATCCTGGTAAGTATGTCTCCCTCACCCCCATCCTGGTATACATGGCACTCCTCATCCTTATCCTGGTATGCATGGCACCCATCATCCGCAATCCTGGTGTGCATGGCACTACTCATCCCTATCCTGGTATGCATGGTACCCCTCATGCCAAATCCTGGTATGCATGGCTCCCCTCATGCCAAATCCCGGTATGCATGGCACCCCTCATCCCCTATCCCGGTATGCATGGAACCCTTCATCCCCAGTCCTGCTATGCATGGTCCCCTAAACCCCCCAATCCTGGTATGCATGGTTCCCTCACCCCCATTCCTGGTATGCATGGTCCTCTCACCTCCCAATCCTTGTATGCATGGGCCCCTCATCCCCCAATAATGGTATGTGCGGTACCCCTCATCATGGTATGCATGTTCCTCTCACCCCCCAATCCTGGAATGCATGGTACCCTTCACCAACCAATACTGGTATGCATTGTCCCATCACCCCTCAATCCTGGTATGTGTGGTACCCCTCACCCCCCAATCCTGGTATGCATGGTCCCCTCACCCCGCAATTGTGGTATGCATGATCCGCTCATCACCCAATCCAGGTATGTGTGGTACCCCTCACTCCCCAATCCTGGTATGTGTGGTATCCCTCAGTCCCCAATCCTTGTATTCATTTTCCCCTCATCCACCAATCCTGGAATTCATGGGTCCCTCCTCCACTGTCCTGGTATGCCTGGCTCCCTCATCCCCAATACCGGTATGCATGGCACCCCTCATCCCCAATCCCGGTATGCATGGTTCCTTCATCCCCAATTCTGGTATGCATGGCACCCCATCATCCCCAATCCTGGTATGCATGGCACCCCTCATCCCCAATCCTGGTATTCATGGCACCCCTCATCCCCAATCCTGGTATCCATGGCACCCCTCATCCCCTCCTGGTGTGCATGGATCCTCATCTAAATCCTGGTATGCAAGGCTCCCTCATCCCCAATCCTGGTATGCATGGCTCCCCTCATCCCCAATCCTGGTATGCATGGCACCCCTCATCCCCATCCTGGTATGCATGGCTCCCTCATCCCCAATCCTGGTATGCATGGCTCCCTCATCCCCAATTCTGGTATGCATGGCTCCCTCATTCTCAATCCTGGTATGCTTGATTACCCTCATCCCCAATCTTGAAATGCATGGCACCCCTCATCCCCAATACTGATATGCATGGCACCCCTCATCTCCAATGCTGGTAAGCATGGCTCCCTCACCCCCATCCTGGTATGCATGGCACTCCTCATCCCTATCCTGGTATGCATGGGCCCCTCATGCCCAATCCTGTTATGTATGGTACCCCTCATCCCTCTTTTGGTATGTATGGTACCCCTCATCCATATTCTGGTGTTTATGGTACCCCTGATCCTGGTATGCTTGGCACCCCTCATCCAAATTCTGGTATGTATGGCCTCCTCATCCCAGAAACCTGGTATGCATGGCACCCAATCCCCAATTCTGGTATGCATGGCTCCCTCATTCTCAATCCTGGTATGCTTGATTGCCCTCATCCCCAATCCTGATATGCATGGCACCCCTCATCTACAATCCTGGTAAGTATGTCTCCCTCACCCCCATCCTGGTATACATGGCACTCCTCATCCCTATCCTGGTATGCATGGCACCCCTCATCCGCAATCCTGGTATGCATGGCATCCCTCATCCCCAATTCCGGTATGCATGGCACCCTCATCCCCAATCCTGGTGTGCATGGCACTACTCATCCCTATCCTGGTATGAATGGCAGCTCATCCGAACCCAGGTATGCATGGCACCCCTCATCCCCAATCCCGGTATGCATGGTACCCCTCATCACAATCCTGGTATGCATGGTACCCCTCATGCCCATTCCTGGTATGCATGGCACCCCTCATGCCCAATCCCGGTATGCATAGCACCCCTCATGCCCAATCCCGGTATGCATGGCTCCCCTCATCCCCAATCCCGGTATGCATGGAACCCTTCATCCCCAATCCTGCTATGCATGGCACACCTCATGCCCAATCCTGGTATGCATGGCACCCCTCATGCCCAATCCTGGTATGCATGGCACCCCTCATGCCAAATCCCGGTATGCATAGCACCCATCATGCCCAATCCCAGTATGCATGGCACCCCTCATCCCCAATCCCGGTGTGCATGTAACCCTTCATCCCCAATCCCGGTATGCATGGTACCCCTCATCCCCAATCCTGGTATGCATGGCACCCTTCATCCCCAATCCTGGTATGCGTGGCACCCCTAATCCCCAATCTTGGTATATGTGGTTCTTTTCTTCCCTATCCTGGTATGCAAGTTACCCCATAACTCATCCCTATCCTGGAATGTTTGGTATCCCTCATACTGGTATGTATGGCCCCTCATCCCCATCCTAGTATGCATGGCCCCTCTTCCTCTATAGTGGTGTGCATGGTACTTCTCATCCCTATCCTGGTATGCATGGCCCCTTATCCGAATCCTAGTATGCATGGCACCCCTCATACCCAATCCCGGTATGCATGGCACCCCTCATGCCCAATCCCGGTATGCATGGAACCCTTCATCCCAAATCCCAGTATGCATGGCATCCCTCATCCCCAATCCTGGTATGCATGGCACCCTACATCCCCAATCCTGGTAAGCATGGCTCCCTCATCTCCAATCCGGGTATGCATGGCAGCCCTCATGCCCAATCCCGGTATGCATAGCACCACTCATGCCCAATCCCGGTATGCATGGCACCCCTCATCCCCAATCCCGGTATGCATGGAACCCCTCATCCCCAATCCTGGTATGCATAGCACCCCTCATGCCCAATTCCGGTATGCATGGCACCCCTCATCCCCAATCCCGGTATGCATGGAACCCTTCATCCCCAATCCCGGTATGTATGGCACCCCTCATCCCCAATCCTGGTATGCATGGCACCCTTCATCCCCAATCCTGGTATGCATGGCTCCATCATCGCCAATTCTGGTATGCATTGCACCCCTCATCCCCAATCCTGGTATGCATGGCACCCCTCATTCACAATCCTGGTATGCATGGCACCCCTCATCCTCAATCCTGGTATGCATGGCACCCCTCATCGCCAATCCTGGTATGCATGGCACCCCTCATCCCCAATCCTGGTATGCATGGCACCCCTCATCCTCAATCCTGGTATGCATGGCACCCCTCATCGCCAATCCTGGTATGCATGGCACCCCTCATCCCCAATCCTGGTATTCATGGCACCCCTCAGACCCCAATCCTGGTATCCATGTCACCCCTCATCCCCATCCTGGTGTGCATTGATCCTCATCTAAATGCTGGTATGCATGGCTCCCTCATTCCCAATCCTGGTATGCATGCCTCCCCTCATCCCCAATCCTGGTATGCATGGCATCCCTCATCCCCATCCTGGTATGCATGGCTCCCTCATCCCCAATCCTGGTATGCATGGCTCCCTCATCCCCAATTCTGGTATGCATGCTCCCTCATTCTCAATCCTGGTATGCTTGTTTGCCCTCATACCCAATCCTGATATGCATGGCACCCCTCATCTCCAATCCTGGTAAGCATGGCTCCCTCACCCCCATCCTGGTATGCATGGCACTCCTCATCCCTATCCTGGTATGCATGGGCCCCTCATCCCCAATCCTGTTATGTATGGTACCCCTCATCCATATTTTGGTATGTATGGCACCCCTCATCGCTATTCTGGTGTTTATGGTACCCCTCATCCTGGTATGCTTTGCACCGCTCATCCAAATTATGGTATATATGGCCTCCTCATCCCAGAAACCTGGTATGCATGGCACCCAATCCCTCATTCTAGTATGCATGACACCCAAACACTAATCCTAGTTTGAATGTAACCCCTCATCTCTATTCTGTATGCATGATACCCCTCATTTCGGTATTCATGGCACCCCATCCCTCATCCTGGTATGCATGGTACCCCGCATTCCTATCCTGTTATGAATGTCACCCCTCATCCCTATTCTGGTGTGCATGGCACCCCTCAACGTATAATCCTGGTATGCAAGGTCCCCTCACCCCCCGATCTTGGTATGCATGGTCCCCTCACCCCCAATTTCTGGTATGCATGGTTCCCTCACCCTCATTCTTGGTATGCATGGTCCTCTCACCCCCCAATCCTGGTATGCATGGGCCCCTCATCCCCCAATAATGGTATATGTGGTACCCCTCATCCTGGTATGCATGGTCCCCTCACCCCTCAATCCTATTATGCATGGTACCCTTCACCCACCAATCCTGGTATGCATTGTCCCCTCAATCCCCAATCCTGGTATGTGTGGTACCCCTTAACCCCCAATCCTGGAATGCATGGTCCCCTCACCCCCAAATCCTGGTATGAGTGGTACCCCTCACTCCCAAATCCTGGTATGCGTGGTACCCCTCACCCCCCAATCCTGGTATGTGTGGTACCCTCATCCCCAATTCTGGTATGCATGCTCCCTCATTCTCAATCCTGGTATGCTTGTTTGCCCTCATACCCAATCCTCATATGCATGGCACCCCTCATCTCCAATCCTGGTAAGCATGGCTCCCTCACCCCCATCCTGGTATGCATGGCACTCCTCATCCCTATCCTGGTATGCATGGGCCCCTCATCCCCAATCCTGTTATGTATGGTACCCCTCATCCATATTTTGGTATGTATGGCACCCCTCATCGCTATTCTGGTGTTTATGGTACCCCTCATCCTGGTATGCTTTGCACCGCTCATCCAAATTATGGTATATATGGCCTCCTCATCCCAGAAACCTGGTATGCATGGCACCCAATCCCTCATTCTAGTATGCATGGCACCCAAACACTAATCCTAGCTTGAATGTAACCCCTCATCTCTATTCTGTATGCATGATACCCCTCATTTCGGTATTCATGGCACCCCATCCCTCATCCTGGTATGCATGGTACCCCGCATTCCTATCCTGTTATGAATGTCACCCCTCATCCCTATTCTGGTGTGCATGGCACCCCTCAACGTATAATCCTGGTATGCAAGGTCCCCTCACCCCCCGATCTTGGTATGCATGGTCCCCTCACCCCCAATTTCTGGTATGCATGGTTCCCTCACCCTCATTCTTGGTATGCATGGTCCTCTCACCCCCCAATCCTGGTATGCATGGGCCCCTCATCCCCCAATAATGGTATATGTGGTACCCCTCATCCTGGTATGCATGGTCCCCTCACCCCTCAATCCTATTATGCATGGTACCCTTCACCCACCAATCCTGGTATGCATTGTCCCCTCAATCCCCAATCCTGGTATGTGTGGTACCCCTTAACCCCCAATCCTGGTATGCATGGTCCCCTCACCCCCAAATCCTGGTATGCGTGGTACCCCTCACCCCCCAATCCTGGTATGTGTGGTACCCTCACCCTCCAATTCTGGTATGTGTGGTGCCCCTAACCCCCCAATCCTTGAATACATGGTCCCCTCACCCCTCTATCCTGGTATGCATGGCACCCCATCCCTCATCCTGGTATGCATGGTACCCCGCATTCCTATCCTGGTATATATGGTACCCATCATCCCTATTCTGGTATGCATGGCACCCCTCACCCCCCAATCCTGGTATGCATGGTCCCTCCACCCCCCAATCCTGGTATGCATGGTCCCCTCACCCCCCAATTCTGGTATGCATGGGCCCCTCATCCCCCAATAATGTTATGTGTGTTACCCCTCATCCTGGTATGTGTGGTAGCCCTCACCCCCCAATCCTTGTATGCATGGTCCCCTTATCCACCAATCCTGCTATGTGTGGAAACCCTCAACCCCCAATCCTGGTATGCATGGTTCCCTCACACCCACAATCCTAGTATGTGTGGTACCCCTCACCCCCCAATCCTTTTATGCATGGTCCCCTCACCCCCCTATCATGGAATGCATGGCACCCCTCATCCGCAATCCTGGCATGCATGGCACCCCTCATCCCCAATCCCGGTATGCATGGCACCCTCATCCCCAATCCTGGTGTGCATGGCACCACTCATCCCTATCCTGGTATGCATGGCCCCTCATCCGAACCCTGGTATGCATGGCACCCTCATCCCCAATCCCGGTATGCATGGTACCCCTCATCCCAATCCTGGTATGCATGGTACCCCTTATGCCCAATCCTGGTATGCATGGCACCCGTCATGCCCAATCCCGGTATGCATAGCACCCCTCATGCCCAATCCCGGTATGCATGGCACCCCTCATCCCCAATCCCGGTATGCATGGAACCCTTCATCCCCAATCCTGGTATGCAATGCACCCCTCAGGCCCAATCCTGGTATGCATGGCACCCCTCATGCCCAATCCTGGTATGCATGGCACCCTTCATGCCCAATCCCAGTATGCA
Organism: Phyllobates terribilis; assembly: GCF_046119375.1. NCBI lineage: Eukaryota > Metazoa > Chordata > Amphibia > Anura > Dendrobatidae > Phyllobates > Phyllobates terribilis. Next base: position 1,204,423,432 of record NW_027362761.1, on the reverse strand, counting down.
TTGCACCCCTCATGCCAAATCCCAGTATGCATGGCACCCCTCATCCCCAAACCCGGTATGCATGGAACCCTTCATCCCCAATCCCGGTATGCATGGCACCCCTCATCCCCAATCCAGGTGTGCATGGCACCCTTCTTCCCCAATCCTGTTATGCGTGGCATCCCTCATCCCCAATCCTGGCATGTGTGGCACCCCTCATCCCCAATCTTGGTATATGTGGTTCTTTTCATTCCTATCCTGGTATGCAAGGTACCCCATACCTCATCCCTATCCTGGAATGTTTGGTATCCCTCATACTGGTATGCATGTGCCCCTCATCCCCATCCTAGTATGAATATCATCTCATCCTCTATCGTGGTGTGCATGGCACTTCTCATTCCTAGCCTTGTATGCATGGCCCCTCATCCGAATCCTAGTATGCATGGCACCCCTCATCCCCAATCCCGGTATTCATGGCACCCCTCATGCCCAATCCCGGTATGCATGGAACCCTTCATCCCCAATCCCGGTATGCATGGCACCCCTCATCCCCAATCCTGGTATGCATGGCACCCTACATCCCCAATCATGGTAAGCATGGCTCCCTCATCCCCAATCCTGGTATGCATGGCACCCCTCATGCTCAATCCCGGTATGCATAGCACCACTCATGCCCAATCGCGGTATGCATGGCACCCCTCATCCCCAATCCCGGTATGCATGGAACCCCTCATCCCCAATCCTGGTATGCATGGCTCCCTCATCCCCAATCCTGGTATGCATGGTTCCCTCATACCCAATCCTGATATTCATAGTTCTTTCATCCCCAATCCTGCTATGTATGATACCCCTCATCCCCAATCCTCATATACATGACATCCCTCATTCCCAATCCTTGTATGCATGGCTTCCTCACCACCATCCTGGTATGCATGGCACTCCTCATCCCTATCCTGGTATGTATGGGCCCCTCATCCCCAATCCTGCTATACATGGTACCCCTCATCACTATCCTGGTATGTATGGTACCCACCATCCCTATTATGATATGCATGGCACCCCTCACCCCCTAATCCTGGTATGCATTGTCCCCTCACCCCCCCATTCATGGTATGCCTGGTCCCCTCACCCCTAATCCTGGTATTCATGGTCCCCTCACCCCCCAATCCTGGTATGCATGTGCCCCTAAACCCCAATAATAGTATGTGTGGTAACCCTCATCCTGGTATGCATGGTCCCTTCACCCCCTAATGCTGGTATATGTGGTACCCCTCACCCCCAATCCTTGTATGCATGGTCCCCTCATCCCCCAATCCTTGTATGTGTGGTACCCCTCACCCCCAAATCCTGGAATGCGTTGTACCCCTCACCCAGAAATCCTGCTATGCATGATTTCCTTAACCCCCAATTTGGTATGCATGGTCCCCTCACACCCCAATCCTGGTATGTGTGGTAGCCCTCACCCCCCAATCCTTGTATGCATGGTCCCCTCATCCACCAATCCTGGTATGTGTGGTATCACTCACCCCCTAATCCTGGTATGCATGGTCCCCTCACCCCCCAATCCTGGTATGTGTGGAACTCCCTCACCCCCCAGTCCTGGTATGTGTGGTACCCCTCACCCCACAATCCTGGTATGCATGGTCCCCTCACCCCCCAATCCTGGTATGTGTGGCCCCCTCAACCCCCCAATCCTGGTATGTGTTGCACCCTCATCCCTTTTACACTGAACACACATACAAAAAAATAAACAGTTATATTCACCTTTCTTCTCTGTGCTTCAGTGCTGCTACGTCCTGTTCTGCCAGAGGCTGGGGGAGGAGTGGGGCGCCGGAGCACCATGCTGTCCAGCGCCAATTTGCTGAAGACACACTGTAAATGTGTCTTCTGTAAAGTGGCGGCGGATAGCGCTCTGCACATGTGCCGATACGAAACCTCACTTATACCCCGGTCTCCGGCAAAGAGATCCGCTGCGGCAACACTCCTCCCGTTTAGATAAGTATGTAAGTATGGCGCCGGAGATTGCGGTATAAGTTCAGTGCCTACTCATACTGTGATCTCCGGCGCTATTCACAATCCTCTTACCTTTAACGGCTGAATGCCTGCTTCTGTCTGGGGCCAGACTGCGCATCGTGCATTCGCAGTCTGTCGAGGCTTCAGACAGACACATGCATCACCGGTTATATTATAGACTAGCTATTGAACCCGTTCTACGCAAGGGTGGCTAGCATTTTTATTGGTATATGGTCTCCCATGCTGGTATGTGCTGCCCCCTCCAGGTATTTGTGCTGCCCCCATCATGTCTCACCATCCTATTCTGGTATGCATTGTACCCCTCATCTCCAACCTGGTATGCAAGGCACCCCTCACACCCAATCCTGGTATGCATGGCACCTCTTAACCCCAATCCTGGTATGCATGGCACCCCTCACCCCCAATCCTGGTATGCATGGCACCCCTCATCCCCAATCCCAGTATGCATGGCACAACTCATCCCCAATCCTGGAATGCATGGCACCCCTCATCCCCAATCCCGGTATGCATGGTCCCCTCACCCCGCAAAACTGGTATGCATGGTCCCTTCACCCCCCCCAATTCTGGTATGCATTGTTCCCTCACCCCCCAATTCTGGTATGCATGGTCCTCTCACCCCACAATCCTGGTATGCATGGGCCCCTCATCCCCCAATAATGGTAGGTGTGGTACCCCTCATCCTGGTATGCATTGTCCCCTCACCCCCCAATCCTGGTATGTGTGGTACCCCTCACCCCCCAATCCTGGTATGCATTGTCCCCTCACCCCCCAATCCTGGTATGTGTGGTACCCCTCACCCCCCAATCCTGGTATGCATGGTCCCCTCATCCCACAATCCTGGTATGCATGGTCCCCTCACCCCCCAATCCTGATATGTGTGGTACCACTCATCCTGGTATGCATGATCCCCCCATCCCACAATCCTAGTATGCATGGTCCCCTCACCCCACAGTCCTGGTTTGTGTGGCCCCCTCACCCCCCAATCCTGGTATGTGTGGCCCACTCATCCATTTCACACTGTACAAACATACAAAAAAATGAACAGTTATACTCACCTTTCTGCTACAGCGCTGCTGCATCCTTTTCTGCCGGAGGCTGGGGGAGGAGTGCGGCGCCGGAGCACCATGCTGTCCGGCACCATTTTGCTGAAGACACACGGTAAATGTGTCTTCAGTTAAATGGCGCCGGATAGCGCTATGTGCATGCGCCGTTCCAATGCCTCACTCCTTCCCCGCTCTCCGGCGAAGAGAGGCACTGCGACAACGCTCCTCCCAGGATGGTAAGTATCTAAGTATGGCGCCGGAGATCGCGGTATGCGTTCAGTGTCTACGCATACTGCAGTCTTCGGCGCCATGCACTCTCCTCTTACCTGTAACGACTGGATGCCTACTTCTGTCTGGAGCCAGACTGCGCGTCGCGCATGCGCAGTCTATTGAGGCTATAGACAGAGACACGCATCCCCGATTATATAATAGATATAGATAGATAGATAGATAGATAGATAGATAGATAGATAGATAGATAGATAGATAGATAGATAAAATCGACAGATAGAAACAATTTATTAAAATTTGATAGTCATCATTCACGAAGAACAGCGGAATCATTACCCTATAGTTAGAATGTACGAGTCAGGAGAATTGTTAGTGATGATGGTATGTTGAAGACTTCTTTGAACTCTATGATAGATAAGTTTAGGGTAAGAAATTATCCTTTTAAACTTCTTAATAAATGTAAGGAGAAAGTAAAGGGACTGAATCAAAATGGTCTTCTTAATAATACGACAAGAAAACATACAATTCTGAATAGGATCCCATTGGAAACTTCCTTCTGTGAAGAGAGTAAGATGGTGGCTAGTATTGTGAAATGTCATTGGCCAACGTTAAACAGATGCTTACTAGTGTTAAGCGAACATGCTCGACACTGCTCGGTACTCGGCCGAGCATTATGCTACTCGGGATGTTCGGCGAGCACCGAGCATTTCTGGGTTACTCGGGCGGGAGCTCGGGTCTCCGCCCTGCATGTTTGGCACTCTTTACAGAGCCAATGAACATGCAGGGATTGCCAGCCAGTCACTGTAATGCCGCAGCCATGTTGGTTGTGGGCATTACATTGATTGGCTAGCCACACAGCGTCACCTCGAGTATTTAAAACCGGGCGCCGCCATCTTGGACACAGACGCACGGGATCAGACAGTGTAGGGAAAGTGCTGCTATAGTGTGAAATAGTTAGTGTAGGGTCTCTAAATGCTGCCAGATCAAACAAACAGTCCTTCTCAGGACTAATATCTATCTCAGATACCAGGCAGGCAGGCAGGCTGTATAGGAGACGCAGTGGGGTTATACCAGCAAACGCTGCATTACAGTCCTGTGTGCTGCTCCTGTTGCTGAAATTTCTGGACTTAGCTCCAGGTCTCGGGGGCCAGGAAAAAATCCTTTTTTTTTCATCTAAATCCTCTTTTTTTTTCCTACTTCACACTGTACAAATACCCGTCTTATTAACCTTTTGGTGTCCTCTCCCCCCCAAAAAAAAAACATTGTGTCTCTGATTTTTCAGGCACAAATATATCTGTTGAAAATAGTCTGGTGTAGGCCAGAGAAACAGAAGCGTGGTTTTGCAGTTCCACGGTGCAAACCTCTGTATTATCCACTTTTGGGCCACTTGTATATAAAAAAAACTGTTTGAGTGTGTCGCTCACTGTTCTGCCGCAAATATATATATTTAAAAAAGTCTGGTATACTCCAGTAAATTATAACTATGGTTTTGCTGTTCCACGGTAAAAAATCTCTTTTATCCTGCTTTTGGCATTTTTTGCCGTAAAAAAAAATATTAATAGTGTCTCCCTGATTTTTCAGACACAAATATATCTGTTGAAAATAGTCTGTTGTAGGCCCGACAAATCCAAGTGTGGTTTTGTATTTCCATGGGTCAAATCTCTGTAGTATCCAGTTTTCGGCCATTTGTATGTAAAAAAAAACAGTTTGAGTGTGTCGCTCACTGTTCAGCCGCAAATATATATATTTCAAAAAGTCTGGTATACACCAGTAAATTATAACTGCGGTTTTGCTGTTCCACGGTAAAAAATCTCTATTATCCTGTTTTTTGCATTTTTTGGCTTTAAAAAAACCAGTAGTGTCTCCTGACTGTTCTGACACAAAAATATATCTGTTGAAAATAGTCTGTTGTAGGCCCGACAAATCCCAGTGTGGTTTTGCAGTTCCACGGGTCAAATCGCTGTAGTATCCAGTTTGTGGCCTTTTGTATGTAAAAAAAACAGTTTGATTGTGTCGCTCACTGTTCAGCCACAAATATATATATTTCAAAAAGTCTGGTATACACCAGTAAATTATAACTGTGGTTTTGCTGTTCCACGGTAAAAAAATCTCTATTATCCTGTTTTTCGCATTTTTTGGCTTTAAAAAAACAGTAGTGTCTCCTGACTGTTCTGACACAAAAATATATCTGTTGAAAATAGTCTGTTGTAGGCCCGACAAATTCCAGTGTGGTTTTGCAGTTCCACGGGTCAAATCGCTGTAGTATCCATTTTTGGGCATTTTATATCTATAAAAAACAGTTTGAGTGTGTTGCTCCCTGTTCAGCCGCAAATATATATATTTAAAATTTTATGGTATACCCGCATTTTTGGTTATTATTTTGCCTCAAGTCATTTCCCTGGAATGGATGTTCCTTACAATTTTTCCCAGGAAAATCCATTTTGCTTTTGTTTTTGTATGTTTTATTGTGGGCCCATAAAAGTTGCTTAATACTCTGACAACATTGTTCACATCAGTTACCTGGGAGTCTCAGAGATGCTTTCAGGGGTCTTCTCCATACTGTTCCCATGTCATTTGAGCACTGTTCCCATTGATTTGGGCACTTTTTAGGCCCCCTGCAGACATCCGGGGGAAGCCGCCTGAAAAAAACTCGAGTTTCCCATAGACTTACATTGGGCTCATTGCTCGGGTCGAGTACCCGAACATTCCAAATTGCTCGACCCGAGCAAAAAGCACCTAAGCATTTTAGTGCTTGCTCATCACTAATGATAATAAGATTAAACCAGGAGTGGTCACATTTCCTTAACCCCTTAACGACAGAGACACTTTGTAGGTTAATGACCGGGCTTTATTTTTTAAATCTGACCACTTTCACTTTATGAGGTAATAACTCTGGAACGCTTCAACTGATCCCCCTGATTTTTTTTTTGTGACATATTGTACTTCATGATAGTTGTAAAATTCATTTGATATAACTTGCATTTATTTCTGAAAAAAACGAAAATTTGGCGAAAATTTTCCAATTTTCAAACTTAGAATTGTTATGCCCTAAAATCAGAGAGAATATTTCCCACATGTCTACTTTACATCAGCACAATTTTGGAAACAACATTTTTCTTTTGTTAGGAAGTTAGAAGGGTTAAAATTTGACCATCGATTTCTCATTTTTCCAACAAAATTTACAAAACCATTTTTTTTAGAGACCACATCACATTTGAAGTGACTTTGAGGGGTCTATATGACAGAATATATCCAAAAGTGATAACATTCTAAAAACTGCACCCCTCAAGGTGCTCAAAACCACATTCGAGAAGTTTATTAACCTCTCAGGTGCTTCACAGGAATTGAAGCAATGAGAAAGAAAAAAATTAACATTTAACTTTTTTTCTCAAAAAAATGAAATTTAGACTACATTTTTTTTATTTTTACAAGGGTAACAGATAAAAATGGACTCAAAGTGGGTTGTGCAATTTCTCCTGAGCACGTCAATACCAAATATGTGGCAGAAAACCACTGTTTGGGCACACGGCAGGGCTCGGAAGGGACGAAGCGCCATTTGACTTTTTGAACTCAAAATTTGCTGAAATAATTAACGGACTCCATGTCACATTTGGAAAGCCCCTGATGTGCTTAAACAGTGTAAACCCCCCACAAGTGACCCCATTTTGCAAACTAGACCCCTGATTGAACTTATATATAGAGATGAGCGGTGTTCGACTAGAACTGTTCGCCAATCTCAAATTCGAGCTGTTTTGGGCGGTGTTCGAGTTGTTCGACGAACCCGAACGATTTGCAAAAAATTCGGCTGTTCGAGGTTATGTTCGATAACTGTTCGTGCACCAAAAGCGTGTCCTGCATGTCTGGCGCTATTTAGAGCACCAATCATGCAGGGATTGTCTGCCACTCACTGTAATGCCACAGCCATGGTGGTTGGGGCATTACAGTGATTGCCCAAATCGATGGGAACAGTGCCAACAGTGAAACATGAAAAGCCGGCAATTCAGCAGCGGCGTACACCGGTACCCGACAATTTAGAACAGAAAGATTAGAGCTTCACACATAGATTAGATAGATAGAAACATGTCAGTCACATATATATGAAGTACAGTGACAGTGTTGCTTACTGTACTTGTCATTTAGTGTAAAGGATTTATCAAAAAAAATAATAGTGTTTTCATGCACCGTCTCTTTAAAAAAGCCGGCCGGCAATTCAGCATCTGTACCCAACAATTTAGAATAGAAGGAATAGAGAATCACACATAGATTAGATAGATAGAAACATGTCAGTCACATATATAATAAGTACAGTGACAGTGTTGCTTACTGTACTTGTCATTTAGTGTAAAGGATTTATTAAAAAAAATAATAGTGTTTTCATGCACCGTCTCTTTAAGAAAGCTGGCCGGCAATTCAGCAGCGGTACCCGACAATTTATAACAGACAGAATAGAGCTTCACACATAGATTAGATAGATAGAAACATGTCAGTCACATATATATGAAGTACAGTGATAGTGTTGGTTACTGTACTTGTCATTTAGTATTAAAATAAAGGATTTATTATTAAAAAAATTGGCGTGGGGTTCCCCTTAATTTTAGGCTCTAGCGGAGGTTAAGCAGACAGCTGGGGCAGATGTTTGAAGCCTGGGAAGGGGGTAATACCCACGGAGCTTCCCAGGCTACTAATATCAGCCCCCAGCTGAATACATAGCCATTACTAGCTATTAAAATGGGGGACCCCCCAAAAAAAATGACGTGGGGTCCCCCCTAATTTAATAGCTAGCAAAGGCTAGGCAGACAGCTGAGGGCTGATATTAATAGCCCAGGAAGGGAGCCATGAATATTGGCCCCCTCCCAGGCTAGAAACACCAGCCGTCAGCCGCCCCAGAAATGGCGCATTCATAGGATGCGCCAATTCTGGCACTTAGCCTCGCTCTTCCACGCTGCCCTGGTGCGGTGGCAGGGGGTAATAGGGCTGGGGTTGATGTCAGCTTATAATGCCAGCTGACATCAAGCCCAGGTTAGTAATGGAGAGGCGTCTATAAGACACCCCCATTACTAACCCCATAGTCAAAGTTAAAAAAAACACAAACACCCAGAATAAAGTCCTTTAATTGAAATAAAGACACAATTCTTTATTGTTCTAAATTAAACCATACTTACCATCACGCCCATTCCAGCTGAAGCCAACGATCTCCTGTAATAAAAATAAAATAATAAAGCAACCTCATCCTTACCTTTCCATGGTTCCCACGACAGCTTCAGCTATGCTACATCGAGATGACAGGCTGGACCGCAGCAGAACGCCACCATCCAGCCTGTCATCCCGCAGACACTGAGAAGAGCAGGCTTGCTTGCGCTCCACATTGTCTCTCTGTGACGGCATAAAGATGAGCCGAGGTCATGTCCAATGAACTCGGCTCACCTCATGCACGTCACTGACAGCGTGGGAGAATTCTCCTGCACTCAGCACTTCAGCGTGAGAATTTTCCCACGCTGTCAGTGACGTGCATGAGGTGAGCTGAGTTCATTGGACATGAACTCGGCTCATCTGGATGCCGTCACAGCGAGACACTGAGGAGCGCAAGCATGCCTGCTCTTCTCAGTGTCTGCGGCATGACAGGCTGGATGGCAGCGTTCTGCTGCGGTCCAGCCTGTCATCTCGATGTAGCAGAGCTGAAGCTGTCGTGGGAACCATGGAAAGGTAAGGATGAGGTTGGTTTATTATTTTTCTTTTATTGCAGGAGATCGTTGGCTTCAGCTGGAATGGGCGTGACGGTAAGTATGGTTTAATTTAGAACAATAAAGAATTGTGTGTTTATTTCAATTAAAGGACTTTATTCTGGGTGTTGTGTTTTTTTTAAATACTTTACTAGAAATTCATGGCGGTCATGTCTAATACTGGCGTGACCCCATGAATTTTGGGCTTGGGGCCAGCTGATAATACCAAGCTGGCCCTAACCCCTTTATTACCCAGTGAGCCACCGCACCAGGGCCCTGGATGAGTTGGGTACAGCGCCAGAAGATGGCGCTTCTATGATCGCGCCATTTTCCGGGGTGGCTGCGGACTGCAATTTGCAGCGGGGGGGGCCCAGAAAGCTTGGGCCTCCCTGCGCTGCAGATTCCAGCCCCCAGCTGCCTAGTTGTACCTGGCTGGACACAAAAATAGGGCGAAGCCCCACGTATTTTTTTTTTAATTATTTCATGAAATTCATGAAATAATTAAGAAAAAAAGGCCTTCCCTATATTGTTGTGTCCGGCCAGGTACAAATAGGCAGCTGGTGGTTGGGGGCAGCCCATTCCTGCCTGCTGTACCTGGCTGGACACAAATATAGTGCGAAGCCCCACTTCAATTTTTTTTAATTATTTCATGAAATTCATGAAATAATTAAGAAAAAAAGGCCTTCCCTATATTGTTGTGTCCGGCCAGGTACAAATAGGCAGCTGTTGGTTGGGGGCAGCCCATTCCTGCCTGCTGTACCTGGCTGGACACAAATATAGTGCGAAGCCCCACTTAAATTTTTTTAAATTATTTCAGGAAATTCATGAAATAATTAAAAAAAAATTGACGTGGGGCTTCGCACTATATTTGTGTCCAGCCAGGTACAGCAGGCAGGAACGGGCTGCCCCCAACCACCAGCTGACTATTTGTACCTGGCCGGACACAACAATATAGGGAAGGCCTTTTTTTCTTAATTATTTCATGAATTTCATGAAATAATTAAAAAAAAAATACGTTGGGCTTCGCCCTATTTTTGTGTCCAGCCAGGTACAACTAGGCAGCTGGGGGCTGGAATCTGCAGCGCAGGGAGGCCCAAGCTTTCTGGGCCCCCCCCGCTGCAAATTGCAGTCCGCAGCCACCCCGGAAAATGGCGCGTTCATAGAAGCGCCATCTTCTGGCGCTGTACCCAACTCATCCAGGGCCCTGGTGCGGTGGCTCACTGGGTAATAAAGGGGTTAGGGCCAGCTTGGCATTATCAGCTGGCCCTAAGCCCAAAATTCATGGGGTCACGCCAATATTAGACATGACCACCATGAATTTCTAGTAAAGTATTTAAAAAAAACACAACACCCAGAAAAAAGTCCTTTAATTGAAATAAACACACAATTCTTTATTGTTCTAAATTAAACCATACTTACCGTCACGCCCATTCCAGCTGAAGCCAACGATCTCCTGAAATAAAAGAAAAATAATAAAGCAACATCATCCTTACCTTTCCATGGTTCCCATGACAGCTTCTGCTCTGCTACATCGAGATGACAGGCTGGACCGCAGCAGAACGCTGCCATCCAGCCTGTCATCCCGCAGACACTGAGAAGCGCAGGCTTGCTTGCGCTCCACAGTGTCTCTCTGTGAGGGCATCCAGATGAGCCGAGTTAATGTCCAATGAACTCGGCTCACCTCATGCACGTCACTGACAGCGTGGGAAAATTCTCCTGCACTCAGCGCTTCAGCGTGGGAGAATTCTCACACTGAAGCGCTGAGTGCAGGAGAATTCTCCCACGCTGTCAGTGACGTGCAGGAGGTGAGCTGAGTTCATTGGACATGAGCTCACCTTATGCACGTCACTGACAGCGTGGGAGAATTCTCCTGCACTCAGCGCTTCAGCGTGAGAATTTTCCCACGCTGTCAGTGACGTGCATGAGGTGCGCCGAGTTCATTGGACATGAACTCGTCTCATCTTTATGCCGTCACAGCCAGACACTGCAGAGCGCAAGCATGCCTGCGCTTCTCAGTGTCTGCGGGATGACAGGCTGGATGGCAGCGTTCTGCTGCGGTCCAGCCTGTCATCTCGATGTAGCAGAGCTGAAGCTGTCGTGGGAACCATGGAAAGGTAAGGATGATGTTGCTTTATTATTTTTCTTTTATTGCAGGAGATCGTTGGCTTCAGCTGGAATGGGCGTGATGGTAAGCATGGTTTAATTTAGAACAATAAAGGATTGTGTCTTTATTTCAATTAAAGGACTTTATTCTGGGTGTTTGTGTTTTCTTTTAACTTTGACTATGGGGTTAGTAATGGGGGTGTCTTATAGACGCCTCTCCATTACTAACCTGGGCTTGATGTCAGCTGGCATTATAAGCTGACATCAACCCAAGCCCTATTACCCCCTGCCACCGCACCAGGGCAGCGTGGAAGAGCGAGGCTAAGTGCCAGAATTGGCGCATCCTATGAATGCGCCATTTCTGGGGCGGCTGACGGCTGGTGTTTCTAGCCTGGGAGGGGGCCAATATTCATGGCTCCCTTCCTGGGCTATTAATATCAGCCCCCAGCTGTCTGCCTAGCCTTTGCTAGCTATTAAATTAGGGGGGACCCCACGTCATTTTTTTGGGGGGGTCCCCCATTTTAATAGCTAGTAAAGGCTTTGTATTCAGCTGGGGGCTCATATTAGTAGCCTGGGAAGCTCCGTGGGTATTACCCCCTTCCCAGGCTTCAAACATCTGCCCCAGCTGTCTGCTTAACCTCCGCTAGAGACTAAAATTGAGGGGAACCCCACGCCAATTTTTTTTAATAATAAATCCTTTATTTTAATACTAAATGACAAGTACAGTAACCAACACTATCACTGTACTTCATATATATGTGACTGACATGTTTGTATCTATCTAATCTATGTGTGAAGCTCTATTCTGTCTGTTATAAATTGTCGGGTACAGATGCTGAATTGCCGGCCGGCTTTTTTAAAGAGACGGTGCATGAAAACACTATTATTTTTTTTAATAAATCCTTTACACTAAATGACAAGTACAGTAAGCAACACTGTCACTGTACTTATTATATATGTGACTGACATGTTTCTATCTATCTAATCTATGTGTGAAGCTCTATTCTGTCTGTTATAAATTGTCGGGTACAGATGCTGAATTGCCGGCCGGCTTTTTTATAGAGACAGTGCATGAAAACACTATTATATTTTTTAATAAATCCTTTACTCTAAATGACAAGTACAGTAAGAAACACTGTCACTGTACTTCATATATATGTGACTGACATGTTTCTATCTATCTAATCTATGTGTGAGGCTGTATTCCTTCTTGTCTAAATTGTCGGGTACCGGTGTATGCCGCTGCTGAATTGCCGGCTTTTTTAAAGAAAGCGTCTTCTGAGCAGTTTGTCAGCTTTTGGACACCTTTGAAGGTGTTTTCTATGTGTTTCTATGTGTTTTTGTTTGCCTGCCATTGGTTTTAACGGTGTTCGACGGTGTTCTAAGGTGTTCGACGAACAGTTCGACGAACAGTTCCTCGAACATCCCGGTGTTCGACGAACCGAACCCGAACACTACGGGGGTGGCTCAACACTACTTATATACATGTGTGGTGAGCACCTTTAACCCCCAGGTGTTTCACAGAAGTTTATAACGTAGAGCAGTGAAAATAAAAAAATCTTTCAGCCCCAATTTTTTTATTTTCATATGAGTAACAGAAGAAAATTGACACCAAAAGTTGTTGTGGAATTTCTTCCGAGTACGCTGATACACCATATGTGGGGAAAAACACCGCTTGAGTGCACGACAGGGCTCGGAATGAAAGGAGCACCGTTTGACTTTTTGAACACAAAATTGGCTGGAATTTAGAGCGGATGCCATGTCGCATTTGTAGAGCCCCTGATGTGCCTAAACTGCAGAAACAAGTGACCCAATTTTGAATACTAGACCCCTCAAGGAACTTATCTAGATGGGTGGTGAGCACTTTGAATCCCTAGGTGCTTCACAGAAGTTTATAACGTGGAGCTATGAAAATTAAAAAAATACATTTTTTCCACAAAAATTTTTTTTTAGCCCATTTTTTTTCATTTTCACAAGGGTAACAGGAGAAAGTTGACCTATCATTTTGTTGTGCAATTTCTTCTGAGAATGCCAATACCCTACATGTAATTGGGAACATCTTTTGAGGAGTAGTGCAAAGATCAGAAGTGAAGGAGCACTATATTATAGTGCAGATTTTACTGCTATGGTTTGAGGGTGCCATGACCCTCTAGGAGATCCTCTGCGGTGCCATAACAGGAGAATTCCCCATAAGTGACCACATTTTACAAACTATACCTCTCAATGAACTCATCTAGGGGCTAGGGGTGTAGTGATGACATTGACACCACAGGTGTGTCACAGAATTTTATGCCATTGGGCAGTGAAGAAAAAAAAATTACATTTTTGGCTCAAAAATGTTGTTTTAGCCCCAGATTTTACATTTTCAAATGGGGATAATGGATAAAACTGGCACCAAAATGTGTCCCACACTTTTTGCTGAATGTGGCAATATCTCATGTGTTGCTGTACAGTACTGCTTAGCCACACGGCGACACTCGGGAGGGACGGAGTGCTATTTGCCTCTTGGAGGGCCGATTTTCCAAGAATAGCTTGCACAAGTGACCCCATTTCGGAAATCATAACCCTGCCAAACTTGTGGATGCTAAATGTGGTTTAGGAACACTGTGGGGCTCAGAAGGGAGGGTGGGTAATTTAGAATTTTGGAGAGCAGAATTTGCTGAATTTCTTTTGGGGTGGTGAGGAGCCATTTTTCTTTTCCAGAGCCTTTATGCTACCAGCAACGTGGAAGCCCCCTATATTTACATTGACAGATCATGGACCTGAGTGAGTTTTTTTTGTGGATTGATTTGAAGCTTTTATTGGGAACATTTTACATAACATTTGAGAACATATTTATCCGGCGTTCTACGCTGAGCAATTGCTTTGGGGTTTCCATCTAAATCTCTGAGTGACGTGATTCAGGTGACACCCCTAAGGGATCCATTCACTATAATGAGGCAGCAGAGTTACTCTGGGCTCCATCTGGCCTCTGTTCAGCGTTGTCCTTCTTTTCAGAAGTGCACAAAACTATTACCGACCGCGCTTTTATGGACGCGTAATAAAAAGACGGACACTGCCAGTTCATAGGCCAGACGGGGTCCACAGTGCCTCCATCTGTCGCATTATAGAGAACTAGCTATTGAACCCATTCTACACCCGGGTGGCGAGCATTTTTATTGGCCACCTCATCCTGGTATTTGTGCTGCCCCCATCCTGGTATTTGTGCTGCCTCCGTCCTGGTATTTGTGCTGCCCACATCCTGGTATTTGTGCTGCCTCCGTCCTGGTATTTGTGCTGCCCACATCCTGGTATTTGTGCTGCCCCCATCCTGGTGCTGTTCCCCATCATGTTATGTGCTGCCCCCAACCTATCCTGGTATGCATGGCACCCCTCATCCCTATCCTGGTATGCATGGTACCCGTCATCCCTAACCTGGTATGCATGGCACCCCTCATCCCCAAACCTGGTATGCATGGTACCCCTCACTCCAAATCCAGTATACATGGCACCTCTCATCCCAATCCTGGTATTCTTGGCTTCCTCATCCGAAATCCTGGAATGCATGGCACCCCATCCCTCATCCTGGTATGCATGGAACCTTTCATCTCTATTCTGGTATGCATGGTCCCCTCACCCCCCAATCCTGGTATGCATGGTAGCCCCTCATCCCTATCCTGGTTTGCATGGTGCCCCCACATCCCTATCCTGGTATGCATGGTCCCCTCACCCCAAAATCCTGGTATGTGTGGTACCCCTCATCCTGGCATGCATGGCACCCCATTCCTCATCCTGGTATGGATGGTCCCCACATCATCTCCAAATCCTGGTATGCATGGTACCCCCACCCCCCAATCCTGGTATGCATGGTACCCCTCATCCCTATCCTGGTATGCATGGTCCCCCCAATCCTGGTATGAATGCTCCCCCCCTCACCCTCCAATCCTGGTATGCATGGTACCGCCTCATCCCTATCCTGATATGTATGGCACCCCTCACCCCCAAAATCCTGCTATGTATGGCATCCCTCACCCCCCTATCCTGGTATGCAATCGCACCCCTCACCCCCCAATCTTGGTATGCATGGTCCCCTCACCCCCCAATCCTGGTATATAAGGTACCCCCTCACCCCTCAATCCTGGTATGCATGGCACCCCTTACCCCCCAATCCTGGTATGTATGTTAGCCCTCATCCCCAATTCTGGTATGCATGGCATCCCTCACCCCCTAATCGTGGTATGCATGGTCCCCTCACCCCCCAATCCTTCTATGCATGGTCCCCTCACCACCAAATCCTGGTATGCATGGCACCACTCATTCCCCAATCCTGGTATGCATGGCCCCCCTCATCCCCCAACCCTGGTATGCATGGTCCCCTCACCCCCCAATCTTGGCATGCATGGTACCCCCTCATCCCAATCCTGGTATGTATGGCACCCCTCACCACCCAATCCTGGTATGCATTGGCCCCTCAAGCCCAATCCTGATATGTATGGCACCCCTCACCCACCCAATGCTGGTATGCATTGTCCCCTCACACCCCAATGCTGGTATGTATGGCACTGCTCATCCCTATCACGCTGCACACATGCAAAAAAGTCAACACTTATACTCCCCTTTCTTCCCTGTGCTCCAGCGCTGTGTCCCATTCGCCGGAGGCCGGGGGAGGAGTGCAGAGCAGGAGTACGCGCGTGCCCATACCGCGCTGTCCGGCACCATTTTGCTGAAGACACTGCAAATGTGTCTTCAGTAAAATGGCGCCGGATAGCAGTATGTGCATGCGCCCATTCCGACGCCTCACTTCTGCCCCAGTCTCTGGCGAGAAGAGAGGCGCCGCTGCAACGCTCCTCCCGGTCCAATAAGTATGTAAGTATGGCTCCAGAGATCGCGGTATGAGTTCAGTGTCTACACATACCGCGATCTCCAGCGCTGTACACACTCCTCTTCTGTCTGGAGCCAGATTGCGCAGGCGTGTTACGCTTGCGCAGTATATAAAGGCTTCAGACAGAGGGACGCATCTCCGGTTATATTATATATCTTCCTCCAGGATACTCATGTAAGAGCATGTTTTTATTGGTAACATTTAGTTGATGTTTTTATTGGTTCCATTTTTGGGCACATGACATGTTTTGATCGCTTTCTATTCCAATTTTCAAGCAGGGAGAATTAACAAAAAACGTCAATTCAGGAATTTTTTTTTTTTATGCTGTTCTGCTTGTGGTAAAATTGATAAAGCAGCTTTATTCATCAGGCAGTGCGATAACAGTGGTATCACATTAATAGAGTTTTTTTATGTTTTGGCGCTTTTACACAATAAAAACTTTTATAGAAAATTTTTTTTTTGCATCGCTTTATTCTGAGAGCTATAACTTTTTTATTTTTCAGCTGATGGAGCTGTATTCTAGCTTGTTTTTTGAGGGACAACATGACTGTTTCGGTGGTACCAATTTTATTTATAATTTTTTTTTTGATCGCGCATTATTCCACTTTTTTTCCAGCGGTATGATGAGAAAGCATTGTTTGCCTTGCTTTCTGGGGAGGGGTTAACTGCATTCACAGAAGGGGTTAAATAGTGCAAAACTTTTATAGGTCGGGTAGTTACGGACGCAGCGATACCAAATATGTGTACTTTTTTTTTTTTTTTTACATAAAAATGTGTATTTATTAGTGAATATTTTTATTATTATTAATTTGTAATATTTTGTTTTACATATTTTTACCATTTCTTTTACCATTTTTTTTACTCTTTTACTTAATCCCTTTATGGCACTAGCATTGCAGTACATTATAACTATAGTGAAAGCTCCTGAGATCATGCTGTGAGCATGATCTCAGCAGCTTTCCATAGCTTGGTGACCCCGGGGTCGTCATGACGACCCCAGGTCACCATGGCAACGATCGGGCCCTGCGAATACATCGCAGGGACGCCTATCTGGAGGCAGAGGGAGCTCCCAGCCCTCTGCCTTCCTCCTGGACGCTGCAATCTTGCTCGAATGCAGCATTCAGTGGGTTAACAGCCAGGGGTGGCGCTGACACTGCTCCTGGCTGTTAGTGCCGGAGCTCAGCCACTGGCAGTGCTGAACCCCGGCACTGATCATGCAGGAGGTGCTGATATTACAGCATCTCCTGAGCGCTCATGCTGAGATCGGTAAGTCAGATTGAATGACCAATCGCAGTGATCTGGGTGTGGGAACCGCCAGCGTAGATCCCTGTACCCCTTCTCGTGCCGCCCAGCTGTCACAGACAGCTGTCGGCACTTAACTGTCACTGTGTGTTTACACGCAGTGACAGTTTAAAGCCATGATGGACACTGCATGGCAAGGGGAGGGAACTTACACCCACTCATGACGTGCAGTGTCTTCATTAGACATTAAGGGGTTAAATTAGGAGCAGAACTACTATAACTACTAATATACTACGACAACTTTTCCATTACAGCCAACCCAACATTGGAGACCAAATCAGGAGTGTTCACATTTCCTGAAATTAGTGTCTGAATCCACCAAAGTGGCATCAATTTCACTAGAGTAGAAGTAGTATAATGGGGACTGACACTTCTTCTACTACAGCCAACCCAGCAGATGAATACCCAACCAGTAGTGGTCACATTTCCCTAAATTAGGACCTAACACCCCCATTTCCATGGCCAACAGATTGGAGATTGTGGAGTTCAACCTCTTAGCTTTGTCATGTGTAGGAGGAAAAAATCTTTTACATGAACACAACTATGGGGCTGAGGGCTGGCCGCTGTGCTGAGGGATGGCGGAGTATGGTGAACTGGACAAACTGCTGGACCGTAAATGAGAAAAAGGCGGAGATGTTAGATAGATAAAGTTGTGATGTGCTCGTTTTCTGAGATCGGTCAAAAACAGAAGGCATCAAAGAGAGAGGGCGGGGTTGCACCACCAATACTAGTACTGATATGAAAGGGGGTGCTACGTCATGTAGGGAAAAGATACATGAACTATTAGAAAAAAGACACTACATAGTAGACGAGCACACGTCCAATAGAGAACAATATAGAAAAAAGTTTATTGGACAACACATGATAAAAACATTTTAAAAAAAGCCATAATTTGGCATGCAAACTGCCCCCGCATAATGAATATCAATAAACAAACAATGATGAACACCCCAAAATATATTCAAGTGTAATGATGAATAGGGAGTAACACTCAGGTAATGAGACAATGCATCATTTAGAAACTCCCCAATAATACACATAGAGAAATAAGGTATGCATTAATAGGTAGGTAGCTTGTAAAATACAACATACACCGAAATAAGGTATAGCATCAATATAAATAGATAGAGACACATGTCATAATTAGGGCTAACATCAATATAAATAAATAAAGACACATATCATAATAGATGCCAACCCGAATAAGATAACGTTCATAATAAAAGGTAATATAAGATTGGGAAATGACCCAAACCACTAGAAAATACAAAATACCCAAACATTGGGCTGGAAGATCCAAAGGCAATAATCATTTGTCTCTCAAAGGAGTGTGTGCAAACAAGCGTCCTGTCAGGACACAGAGTTATTACCTAGAGCACCAGCTCATGTGAAGGGGAAGGGGGCCTTGATATCATCAGCAGGGGGCAGGGAAGAGCCCCACGCGTATCACCGTGACCCACACGGCTTCTTCAGGGGAATAACATCCATGAGTGTTTGGTCCATTATATATCCTTATAATGGTATTTAACGGTGATGGCATGTGTCAGTCCAGCCGGCATGAAAAGGAAGTCACGTGGCCAGAAATGACGGGTGGGGCGCGGTGTCAGCTTGTAACGCACCCAGTAATGAGAAGGATGCAAGGTCTGTAACCATGCCTCCCAGTGGGCGGTCACCAGGGCGTTCATGCATAATAAATAGTAAAAAGTACATGTATATACATTATAGTCATTCGCATAGCGTTAAGCATATTGAAAAGATATATATATCGTGCGTTTAAAATTCTGAATATCCAACACCGTCGCAATTGGCCGCATGGGGTGATAGACAGGAGCCCTCACTACATACAGTCAAGGTCGACAGGGTGAATCGATTTCTTATGAAAATAGGAGCCGGTATGTGCACATCCCTCAGCATCCGTCATAAGTTGCAACATATATATGCCAAGGCGCAAAGCCCAGAAAAAAATCAATTTCTACGAATATTATATCAAACAAACCGCTAACCCCACAATCCTGGTGTATTGTCAGGTAGTATTGTAATAGATAGCAAGCAAAAATAAGTATCAAGATATATTCCATGAGTAGAATCAAAAAAATCGGGAGTTTGTAAGGGAGAGAAAATGGTATGCAATACCTAGAAAGAAAAAAGTAAAAAGTAAGAAGCCCCACTCCTATATTGATGTCAGGAAGAGGATCATACAGAGAGAGGAGCAATAACCATCACTCGGTCATGAATGCAGGAGATAAGCCCCAACCCATAGGATTCATGTATGGAGCAAAGAGAGAGAGGCAGGCACGTACATTCCAGAATTGTGATGATCTGTGATCTCCTCCATATTTGCACTGCAAGTCCCTCTCATGAAGATCCCATGATGCTTCTGATGCATCCCCAAGTTGGAAAATGGCATACAGAGATAATGTTCACTGGAGTGGTATGGTTCTTATTTGTTCAAGTCATAGAAAGAGAAGGAGTGGTCAGGATGTATTTAGTCCATTAGGGTGTAAATCTGCCATCTCCCATGGGACTAATCCAAAACAAATGTCCTTATGAGCTTGATGGTGGATTCAAGATATGGTTCCTCAATATATTCTCATAGGGGAATATGTTTCGCCTCCAAGATGTTCCTTACAAAAATAAAAATTAAAAAAGTTAGATGAAAACAATATATGTAGAACCTGAGGATCACATCAATTATTGACCTAAGAAGCCTGAGAATAGAAGTTCCTCATTCAATCCAAAAAGAGCTGAGTGTAATTCATAAATCCACCGTGACTCTGTTTGTAGCAGTCTCCTAGTTAGATTGTCACCCCTACCCGATCCAATTATTTTTTGGAGGCCCATGATATGAGTGTCGGTAAGGCTGCCCTGATGGTAATTAAGATAATGGGAAGCCACTGAGGTAAGCGATCTCCCCTTTCTGAGATCAGAAGCTGCCAAATTGATAGTAGAGAAATGCTTCTGTATGCGTTTCCTCAGCTCCTGTGAGGTGTGTCCCACATAAACCTGATGGCAGGGGCAAATAATGGCTTAAATTTCGCACTTTGTTTTACAATTGATGTAATTCCTTATGTAATATATCTTGTTATCAAGGGGAATGGTGAATTTGTCACGGGTAGGTTGTATATACTGACATACATTACAATCCCCACAAGGAAAGAAGCCATTGAGCGAAATGCCCCTATTATGTTTACATGTGGGTCTTTGGAAGTGGCTTCTGGTCAAGTTAGGTGTTCTCCTTGACATCAATAGAGGGCGATCCGTTATAACTGACGATGTCTGTCGATCAGTTTTTAATACACCCCAATGTTTATCAAGAATGTTTCTCACCTCTTCCCATTGATCCATATAGTCGGTAATAAAATGTAGGTTTGTATTCTGGTATCTCTTCTTAGGGGTGAGGAGGGTCTCTTGTGTCTATGATCTAGCCTGCTGATTGGCTCTGGAGATCACCTTTTTCGGAGAGCCCCTCTTTTTAAGACGATGTGTGAGATCTTCTGCTTGGTGGCGGAAATCTTCATCCTGTGTACAATTACGTCTTGTTCTCAAGAATTGCCCAACAGGGTCACCCTTTCTGGTATGCAATGGATGGAAACTCGAGAATAGAAGGAGATTGTTGGTAGCGGTCGGCTTACGATACAGTTCTGTAAGAATTCGATCCCCATGAATGGTCCAGAAAGATGGCTGAGGTGGCTGAAGTGGAATAAGTAAGAAAGATGTTACTTTCATTTGTGTTAAGAAGCTCAAAAAATTGTTCGCATTCATTAACGCTACCCAACTAAGCAAAAAAAAACGTCATCGATATATCTATACCAATGACGGATGTACTTTTTGAAACAATCGGAGGGGAAGACCACCGTATCCTCCCACCACCCCAGGAAAAGGTTTGCGAAGGCGTGGGCACATCTAGCACCCATGGCGACCGCAGAGATTTCACGATAATAAAACCTTGTCAAAAAGGAAATAGTTGTGCTGGAGTATGAAATCCAGTAAATCTATAATAATGAAGTCATGTAGATGGTCAGAGGCTGTTTGCATATCCATAAAATAAGCCACCGCTTTCATATCATCTGTATTTTTAATGTTGGAGTAAAGTGACTCCACGTCACAAGTGACCAGCAGTGCTGGAGATGTAATCGTGATATCCCTGCAGATAAGTATGAAATGTTTAGTGTCTTGGACAAATGATGGAAGTTTGGAAACCAGAGGTTGCAAGAAAAAATCAACAAACGTACCCGCTTTCTCACATAGGCTGCCAATACTGCAAACAATTGGACGGCCTTTTGATTTGGATATATTTTTATGTACCTTCGGGAGCATATAAAATGTGGGGACAACAGGATGTTCCACCCACATATAGCTCTTTTCCATTTGGTTGATAATGCCCATGCTGAGGGCCAGATTTAATAGCCCCCGAAGTTTGGATGTAAAGACCGTGGTAGGGTCTGCAGGCAACTTATGGTAAAAATTACGATTCATTAATTGTCTATGAGCCTCCTCCAGGTACATCTCAACCGGCCACAGGACCACATTCCCTCTCTTGTCAGCCCCCTTTATTAGCAATGAATTATTGTTTTTTAAAGCAGAGATGGCCTGAATTTCAATTTTGCTCAGATTTTTATTTTTAATTGTACGAGAGGGTAGATGGTGAATATCTTCCTTGACCAGTTCAAAAAACATTTTGACTGCAGGTACCAGTGTGAATGATGGTGATACAGTGAACTTATTTCTGTAAGGAAATATCTTCCTACCTGGTTGAGGTTCATTTTCGGTGAGAAGATCCATAAGATCCTGGAAGGCCATTAGATCATTTTCCGCTAAATGGTCCACTACCTCCATTTTTTTTGTAGATAACTTTGAATAGTAAATTTCTGTAGAAAAGAAAAAGATCCCTGACAAGCAAAAACGTATCCAATGTTTGAGCCGGAGAAAAGGTGAGACCTCTTTGCAGCACCGAAATCTCCACTGCAGATAGATCATAGCTAGACAGATTAACAATTTGTAATGTATCTGTTGATGACGGTAGATACCTGTCTACAGTGGAGGGCAATGCCACTTGTCCTAAAAGCATCTCTGTCATCTGTTCCGGGTTCTGGGGATGGTGAAGTGCATGTGCTGACATACATTACAATCCCCACAAGGAAAGGAGCCATTGAGCGAAATGCCCCTATTAAGTTTACATGTGGGTCTTTGGAAGTGGCTTCTGGTCAAGATATCTCTCAAGTCTGGTGCTCTCCTTGCCGTCAATAGAGGGCGATCCGTTATAACTGACTATGTCAGTCGATCGGTTTTTAATACACCTCAAAGTTTATCAAGAATGTTTCTCACCTCTTCCCATTGATCCACATAGTTAAAACATAGGTCTGTATTCTGGTATCTCTTCTTATGGGTGAGGAGGGTCTCTTGTGTCTGGGATCTAGCCCGCTGATAAGCTCTTGAAATCACCTTTTTCGGATAGCCCCACTTTTTAAGACGATGTGTGAGATCTTTAACTTGGTGATTTTCATCCTGTGTACAATCTTTCCTGCCCCCTGCTGACGCTCTCTAGGCCCCCTTTCCCCTTCACATGAGCTGGTGCTCTAGGTAATAACTCAGTGTCCTGACAGGACGCTCATTTGCACACACTCCTTTGGGAGACAAATGATTATTGCCTTTGGATCTTTCAGTCTATTGTTTGGGTATTTTGTATTTTCTAGTGGTTTGGGTAATTTCTAGTGTTGAGCGAGCACTAAAATGCTCGGGTGCTCGAAGCTCGCGCCAAGCTCACCGTCATACTCGGGTGCTCGACCCGAGCAACGAGCCCAATGTTAGTCTATGGGAGACCCGAACATTTTTGCGGCGGCAAGCCCGGCAGTCTGTAGAAAGCCTAAAAAGTGCCCAAAACGAAGGCGACAGTGCTCAAAAGACATGGGGGCAGCATGGGGATCGCCCCTGGAAGCATTTCTGACCCCCAGGTCACTGCAGTCAACAACGTGGTCAGATGTATTAAGCCACTTTTACGTGCTCACAATAAAATGTTCAAAAATGAAACTGAAACGGTTTTCCTGTGAAATATGTTAAGGAATTTCCTTTCCAGGGTAAAAACTTGTGTATAAGGTAAAATAAATAACCAAAAACAAAAATACTCCTCCACACCTTGGGCTATGTTCACAAGTAGGATTTTTCATGCATTTTTGCACTTTTGTGTTGCTTTTAACCGTGACAAATGCATTCACCGGGAGATATAATTTTAACATTTTACAACATAATCTGGCCATGTGCTGTGTGACACATGCATACAGTGCTGATAAGACATGGGAACAGCATGGGGAAGACCCCTGGAAGCATCTCTGACTCCCAGGCCACACTCGGACCCCAGACGCCAGTGGGCGGCTGGGTGTCCATACTCGGTCCCCAGCCGCCCCGTGGCCGCTTGTCCACACACGGTCTTCAGCCGCCTGGGTGCAGCCGGGTGTACATAAACGGTACCCAGCCGCCCCTATTTCTCCTGTCACCTTCCCCCTCACTTTTCTTAGCCTGGCCTGCTTTAGGGCAGCATTCGACGAGCCCACCAGAGAACTAGACTCCTCCGGTGTGCCCTGGCTTCTCCATAAGGGGAGTTTAGAGTGCCAAGATTAGGAGCATGATGATGATGATAGAAGTTAGCATCTGCTTTGTTTTCTTTTAATGCAAGCGTAAGTGTGCAGACTGCCACCCACCCACACCCAGGCTGCAATGCCATACTGCTAGCTTGCACTTGAAATGGGACCTTTTAGTTAGGAGGAGGCTGAAGCTGGCCACTACCTCATGGCTGCTTGGGCGACCTGTTATCCATACTCAGTCCCCAGCCGCCCGGCGGCCGGGTGTCCATAAACTGTCCCCAGCCGCCCATATTTCTCCTGTCACCTTCCCACACACTTTTCTTAGCCTGGCCTGCTTTAGGGCAGCATTGGACGAGCCCAACAGAGAACCAGACTCCTCCGGTGGGCCCTGGCTTCTCCATCAGGGGAGTTGAGAGTGCCAAGGTGAGGAGCATGATGATGATGATAGAAGTTATCATCTGCATTGTTTTCTTGGAATGCAAGCGCATGTACAGTGCTGGCCAAAAGTATTGGCACCCCTGAAATTCTGTCAGATAATACTCAGTTTCTTCCTGAAAATGATTGCAATCACATTTTTTTGTATTGTTCTCTTCATTTAATTTGCTTTCAAGGAAAAAACACAAAAGAGAATGAAGCAAAAATCAAATCATTGATCATTTCGCACAAAACTCCAAAAAAGGGCCGGACAAAAGTATTGGCACCCTCAGCCTAATACTTGGTTGCACAACCTTTAGCCAAAATAACTGCGAACAACCGCTTCCGGTAACCATCAATGAGTTTCTTACAATGCTCTGCTGGAATTGTAGACCATTCTTCTTTGGCAAACTGCTCCAGGTCCCTGATATTTGAAGGGTGCCTTCTCCAAACTGCCATTTAGAGATCTCTCCACAGGTGTTCTATGGGATTCAGGTCTGGATTCATTGCTGGCCACCTTAGAAGTCTCCGGCGCTTTCTCTCAAACCATTTTATAGTGTTTGGAAGTGTGTTTTGGGTCATTGTCCTGCTGGAAGACCCATGACCTCTGAGGGAGACCCAGCTTTCTCACACTGGGCCCTACATTATGCTGCAAAATTTGTTGGTAGTCTTCAGACTACATAATGCCATGCACACGGTCAAGCAATCCAGTGCCAGAGGCAGCAAAGCAACCCCAAAACATCAGGGAACCTCCGCCATGCTTGACTGTAGGGACCGTGTTCTTTTCTTTGAATGCCTCTTTTTTTTTTTCTGTACACTCTATGTTGATGCTTTTTCCCAAAAAGCTCTACTTTTGTCTCATCTGACCAGAGAACATTGTTCCAAAACGTTTTAGGCTTTCTCAGGTAAGTTTTGGCAAACTCCAGCCTGGCTTTTTTATGTCTCGGGGTAAGAAGTGGGGTCTTCCTGGGTATCCTACCATACAGTCCCTTTTCATTCAGACGCCGACGGATAGTACGGGTTGACACTGTTGTACCCTCGGACTGCAGGGCAGCTTGAACTTGTTTGGAAGTTAGTCGAGGTTCTTTATCCACCATCCGCACAATCTTGCGTTGAAATCTCTCGTCAATTTTTCTTTTCCGTCCACATCTAGGGAGGTTAGCCACAGTGCCATGGGCTTTAAACTTCTTGATGACACTGCGCATGGAAGACACAGGAACATTCAGGTCTTTGGAGATGGACTTGTAGCTTTGAGATTGCTCATGCTTCCTCACAATTTGGTTTCTCAAGTCCTCAGACAGTTCTTTGGTCTTCTTTCTTTTCTCCATGCTCAATGTGGTACACACAAGGACACAGGACAGAGGTTGAGTCAACTTTAATCCATGTTAACTGGCTGCAAGTGTGATTTAGTTATTGCCAACACCTGTTAGGTGCCACAGGTAAGTTACAGGTGCTGTTAATTACACAAATTAGAGAAGCATCACATGATTTTTCATAGGGTGCCAATACTTTTGTCCACTAACTTTTTTAGGTTTGTTGTGGAATTATATCCAATTTGGCTTTAGGACAATTCTTTTTGTGTTTTTTCATTGAAGACAAATTAAATGAAGATAATAAGACCAAAGAATTTGTGATTGCAATCATTTTCAGGAAGAAACTGAGTATTATCTGACAGAATTGCAGGGGTGCCAATACTTTTGGCCAGCACTGTATGTAGTAGCGGCTAGGCCTGAGGTGGTCAGCGTTTTGGTGCATATCCTACCTCCTCCGAGGATTGCTGGATGTTTTCCTGCTTCTATCCCAGTTCTATGACTCCCGTTAAATCAAAGCTTCAGGTGATAAATGATGGATGAGGTGGTGGCAAAGGAGAAAGAGCGGGAGGAACAGGGACCATTCACATCAATATCAGGCCAGTCAACCACACATGTCTTGTAGGGTATGTTTCTGTACCAAAAGGAGTGGTTCGGCTACATAGTTATAGGGCATACAGTGAGTGCAATGCCTACCTAAAATTTAGAGGCACTCCAATGCCCCTTGGAAGTGACGTGGAGGTCACAGTAGCTTAACAA
Source organism: Phyllobates terribilis (assembly GCF_046119375.1). Taxonomy (NCBI): domain Eukaryota; kingdom Metazoa; phylum Chordata; class Amphibia; order Anura; family Dendrobatidae; genus Phyllobates; species Phyllobates terribilis. The sequence continues at coordinate 1,204,397,098 of NW_027362761.1, read as the reverse complement.
GACGGTTTGAATGCCCCTAGGAAAAGTGGTGGAGGTCACAGTAGCTTAACCAGACAGTTTGAATGCCCCTTGGAAAAGTGGTGGAGGGCATAGTAGCTTAACAAGATGGTTTTAATGTCCCTCGGAAGAGACGTGGTGGTCGCAGTAGCTTAACAAGACGGTTTTAATGACCCTTGGATAAGTGGTGGAGGTCACAGTAGCTTAACAAGACAGTTTTAATGCCCCTTACAAGAGCCATATAGTACAGCATCTTAAAAAAAATATTCACATTATTGGGGATTGGGTCTCCCATAGTCTTTGCTTATGCCTTCCAAGCAAAAGCTGCTAAAAATTAGTAGGAAATGCAATGCCCGTTCGAAGAGTCGTGGAGGTTAGAGTTATTTAAAAACAACATTTTCATGCCCCTTGGAAGAGCTGTGGAGTTCAGAGTGGTTTAACAAGATGCTTTTAATGCCCCTCGAAAGAGACGTGGAGGTCCCAGTAGCTTAACAAGACGGATTTAATGCCCCTCGGAAGAGAGGTGGAGGTCGCAGTAGCTTAACAAGATGGTTTTAATGCCCCTTGGAGAAGTGGTGGAGGTCGCATTAGCTTAACAAGACGGTTTTAATGCCCTCGGAAGAAACGTGGAGGTCGCAGTAGCTTAACAAGATGATTTTATTGCCCCTTGGAAGAGACGTGGAGGTCCCAGTAGCTTAACAAGATGCTTTTAATGCCCCTCGGAAGAGACGTGGAAGTCGCAGTAGCTTAACAAGATGGTTTTAATGCCCCTTACAAGAACCATACAGTACAGCATTTTAAAAATATTATTCCCATTATTGGGGAGTGGGTCCCCCACAGTCTTTGCTTATGACTTCCAAGCAAAAGCTGACAAAAATAAGGATGGAGGAACTTTCAATAATGGCAACATGGACCACTGTCACCCTGGTGGAATAGTGATGGTGGAGGCTGAGTTTAAGGAGAACAACATAAAACAGCCGAAGTGAGGAAGCGTATACCCATGTATGGGTGTGAAGCGGTGCATGTGAATACACCTCCCGAAATAACACAGTGGATTTTACTTTATGTTACTCTGCTGTCATTTGCTGGTGATGAGAAGTCTGGCCCAATCCAGCCCTTGTTCACTTTGATAAGGGTCAGTTTGTCAGCATTGTCAGTTGACAGGCGAGTGCGCTTATCAGTTATAATTCCGCCAGCAGCACTAAAATCACGCTCCGATAAAACGTTAGCGGCAGGGCAGGCCAGAACCTCCAAGGCGTACAGAGCGAGTTCATTCCAAGTGTCCAGCTTGGATACCCAATAATTAAAAGGCACAGAGGAATCACGGAGGACACTGGTATGGTCAGCAAGGTACTCCCTCACCATCTTTTGAAACTTTCCACTCCTTGTGAAAGTACCCTGCGCCTCAGGGTCTGTCCGGAGGGAGTGTCTGAGAAAACTGTCCCAGAACGTTGACAGTGTTCCCCTGCCTATGCTGGATTGGAGTTGCGTCTCTTTCGCATGTACACCTTGGTTGGGCAACGAACTGTGACCTCTGCTGCTAGCGTGTTCAGATAGGATTTTTTTTAACAGTTCTGCAGCAATGGCCTTCTGGTACTGCCCCATTTTTGTAGACCTCTCCACCTCAGGAATAAGAGAGTGAAAGTTCTCCTTGTAGCGGGGGTCTAATAGTGTCAACAACCAATATTGACTGTCACCCAACATTTTGACAACGCGAGGGTCACGGTTAAGGCAGCATAACATAAAGTCAGCCATGCATGCCAGACTGGTAACGGGCAAGACTTCTGTGTCCTCACCAAGATCAAGACTGACCATGCTCTCCTCCTCCTCCTCCTCCTCCCCCCGGTCCTCAGGCCACCCATGCTGAACCGACGGTATGACAGTTGTACAGGTACTACCGTCTACAGCGCATGATACAAGCTACTGTTCTTCCTCCTCCTCCTCCTCCTCCTCTCCCTCATTGTCTCCCAATGCACGTTGGGATGAGATGAGGCTGGGCTGTGTGTAATCGACTGCTATGTCTTCTTGATCCATCTCATCATACTCTGGCTGCAATGCCTCCTCTTTAATTCTCTGCAGAGAGCGTTGCAAAAGAAAGACGAGTGGAATGCTGACGCTAATGATGGCGTCATCGCCACTCACCATCTTGGTGGACTCCTCAAAGTTTGTCAAGATGGTACATATGTCAGACATCCAGGTCCACTCCTGATGTCTTAAGTGTGGAGTCTGACCTGAATATCAACGGCCTTGTTGCAGGTAGTACTCCACAACTGCTCTCTTCTGCTCACAAATCCTATGCAACATGTGGAGGGTAGAGTTCCAACTTGTGGGGACATCACACACCAGTCAGTGTGACGGAAGTTGCAAAGGCTGCTGCAACAAAGCAAAGGCGGCAGAAGCTTTAGCCCACTTGCGTAAATGAGATGACAGGCGACGTACTTTGACGAGCAGATCTGGCAACTCAGGGTACGATTTAAGAAACCGCTGAACCACGAGGTTGAGCACATTAGCCAGGCATGGTATGTGTGTGATCTCGCCTCTCCTCAGAGCCGCCACCAGGTTACGGCCATTGTCACACACGACCGTGCCTGGATGTAGGTTCAGCAGTCTTAGCCACAGATCTGCCTGCTCTTTCACAGCTGTCCACAACTCACAAGCAGTGTGAGTTTTCTCACCTAAGCTTATGAGTTTCAGCACAGCCTATTGCCCCTTGGCGGAGGCAGTACTGCAGTGCTTCCAGCTTGTAACTGATGTGGTGATATCTGAGATGGAGGCTGAACATGAGGAGGAGGATGATGCGCAGGTGCTGTACACTGTGGGGGCAACTCTGACTGACATAGGGCCCGCAATCCTCGGTGTGGGGAGAATGTGTTCCGTCTCAAGGTCCGACTGTGTCCCGGCTTCCACTATGTTTACCCAGTGTGCCGTCAGGGAGATGTACCGTCCCTGGCCACAAGCACTTGTCCACGTGTCCGTTGTCAGGTGGACTCTCCCAGTAACTGCATTGTTGAGGGCACGGCAGATGTTTTGGGACCAGTGCTTGTGTAGTGCGGGGACGGCACACCGGGCAAAATAGTGTTGGCTGGGGACCGAGTAATGAGGGACGGCCACCGCCATAAGGTTGCAGAAGGGTTCCGTCTCCACCAGCCTAAAAGGCAGCATTTCCAATGCAAGCAGGTTTGAAATATGCAAATTTAGGACTGTGGCCTGTGGGGCATTGGCTGCGAATTTCTGCTTTCGTTCAAAGGTCTGGGATATGGACAATTGAACGCTGTGGTGGGACGTGGACGTGGACGTTGATGCTGTTTCTTGAGAAACTGCCATAACTAGTGAAGGCTGAGAGAAGGGGGCATCTTTGCATGCAGTATGCACAGGGGATTGCCTTGCACACACAAGACGGGGTTCTAATGCACGCACAATAGCGGAAGAAGCAGTGGTGACACCCGCTGACACTGGTCGTGGACCCTGGGGTTCGCCCCACAAAGTCGGGTGCTTTTCTGCCATGTGCCTGATCATGCTGGTGGTGGTCAGGCTGGTAGTTTTGTCACCCCTGCTGATGCTGGCATGGCAGGTGGTACAAATGACCTTTTTGAGGTTATCAGCAGAGTCTTTAAAAAAATTTCAGACTCTGTAAGACCTACAGATTGTACTGGCAACGTCCCTCGTGTTGGTGTTACGAGGAACTGTTGCCTGCCTTCTGTGTGCTACCACCACACTGCTTCTTCCTGCCTGTTGGGGTACTCTGCCTCCCTCACCCTGTGTGCTGCTGGCCTCGCTCTGCATGTCCTCCTGCCACGTTGGGTCAGTTACTAGATCATCCACCACCTCCTCCTCTTCCACTTGCGCACCAAGATCTTCCTCCTCACTTCCTGGCAATTGTGTCTCGTCATCATCCACCTCATGTGACAAATTGCCAGCGTCGACTTCCTGTGGCCGTGGCTGTTCAAGTATTTGGGCATCGCTATATGGGATCTCCTCTTCCACCACTTCAAGCGGAGCAAGCGAGTGGCACAAATCTGGAAATGGATCAGTAAACAGCTCTTCAGAGTGTCCAAGTGTGGGATCAGTTACTATCTGATGACACTCGGCATGGTGGGAGGAAGGAGCATCAGGGTGAGGAGGAGTATGCGGTTGAAACTCACGGCTACTAAGATGTGACCGTGTGGAAGACAGACCGGACGTGGTGGTGCCCAGGTAACTGGAAGAATTATCTGCTATCCAATTAATAACCTGTTCACACTGATCAGTTCGCAATGGTGGTGTTGTTCTGTGCTTCCCTAGTAATTTGGTCAGGAAGTGCTGTTGGTTGTGGCACATTTTCACCTTGGCCACGGCCCGGTCCTCTGCACGCACCATCAACAGAACGTCCAGTTCCACATCCCTTGCCACGCGCCTTGCCCATTGTAAAGGAAGTAAAATAGCTTACACTCGCACTATCAATGGAAAAGGGTAATAAAAAGTAGATTAGAACCGTGGAAGAGGAAAACCGCAGTTCTATTTCTCTGGCCTACATCCGACTCTTTTAAACAATCTGAACAATCAAGGAGAAAATATTACTGTGTTTCTTTACGGAAAAAATACCAATAGCTGAATAATAGAGATTTTTAACGTGGAATGGCAAAACCATAGTTATTGTTTACTGGTGTATACCAGACAATTTTAAATAGATATATTTGCGGCTGAACAGTGAGCGACACACTCAAACTGTTTTTTTTAGGTAAAAATGGCCCAAAAGTGGATAATACAGAGGTTTGAACCGTGGAACTGCAAAACCACAGTTCTATTTCTCGGGCCTACACCAGACTATTTTAAACAGATATATTTGTGTCTGAACAATCAGGAGACACGATTACTGCTTTTCTTTATGGAAAAAATACCAAAAGCTGGATAATAGAGATTTTTTACTGTGGGATGGCAAAACCACAGTTATAATTTACTGGTGTATACCAGACTCTTTTAAACAGATATATTTGTGACTGAACAATCAGGAGACACTATTACTGTTTTTCTTTATGGCAAAAAATGCCAAAAGCAGGATAATACAGAGATTTGATCCGTGGAACTGCAAAACCACAGTTCTATATCTCGGGCCTACACCAGACTATTTTCAACAGATATATTTGTGTCTGAACAATCAGGAGACACTATTACTGTTGTTCTTTACGGCAAAAAATGCCAAAAGCAGGATAATAGAGATTTTTCACCGTGGGATGGCAAAACCACAGTTATAATTTAATGGGGTATAGCAGACTCTTTTAAACAGATATATTTGTGTCTCAACAATCAGGAGACACTCTTACTGTTTTTCTTCATGGAAAAAATACCGAAAGCTGGATCATAGAGATTTTTTACCGTGGAACGGCAAAACCACAATTATAATTTACTGTTCTATACCAGACTTTTTTAAACAGTTATATTTGCCACTGAACAGTGAGCGACACACTCAAACTGTTTTTTTTTTAGGTAAAAATGGCCCAAAAGAGGATAATACAGAGATTTGAACCGTGTAACTGCAAAACCACACTTCTATTTCTCTGGCCTACACCAGACTATTTGAACAAATATATTTGAGTCTGAACAATCAGGGAGACACTATTACAGTTTTTTTTGTAAGGCAAAAAATGCAAAAAGCAGTATAATAGAGATTTTTTACTGTGGAACAGCAAAACCACAGTTATAATTTACTGGTGTATACCAGACTTTTTTAAATAGATATATTTGTCGCTGAACAGTGAGCGACACACTCAAACTGTTATTTTTTTAGGTAAAAATGGTCCAAAAGTAGATAATACAGAGGTTTGGACCGTGGAGCTGCAAAACCACACTTCTACTTCTCTGTCCTACACCAGACTCTTTTAAAAAAATATTTGTGTCTGAACTGTCACAGACACACTTTTTTTTTTTTTGGTGGGGTCACCAAAAGGTTAATAATTTGAGTATTTGTACAGTGTGAAGGAGAAAAAAAAAAAAAGAGGATTTAGATGAAAAAAAAAAGGATTTTTCCTGGCCCCTAAGACCTGGAGCTAAGTCCAGCAATTTCAGCAACAGGAGCACACAGGACTGAAATGCAGTGTTTGCTGGTATAACCACTGCATCTCCTATACAGCCTGCCAGCCTGCCTGATATCTGGGATGGATATTAGTCCTGAGAAGGACTGTTTGTTTGATCTGGCAGCCTTTACAGACCCTACTCTAACTATTTCACAGTATATATTTCTCCCTAAATCAGCAGCGCTGTCCCTACACTGTCTGATCCCGTGCATCTGTGTCCAAGATGGTGGCATCCGGTTTTAAATACTCGAGGTGACGCTGTGCGGCCAGCCAATCAATTTAATGCCCACAACCAACATGGCTGCGGCATTACAGTGACTGGCTGGCAATTCCTGCATGTTCATTGGCTCTGTAAAGAGCGCCAAACATGCAGGGCGGAGACCCGAGCTCCCGCCCGAGTAACCCGGAAATGCTCGATGCTCGCCGAACATCCCGAGTAGTGAGATGCTCGGGCGAGTACCGAGCAGTGTTGAGCATGTTCGCTCAACACTATTCATTTCCTAATCTTTGACCGCATTGGATTTATGGTCTTATATTACCTTTCATTATAAAGGTTATCTTATTGGGGTTGGCACCTATTATGATATGTGTCTTTATTTATTCATAATGATGTTACCCCTCATTATGACATGTGTCTCTATCTATTTATATTGATGCTACCCTTTATTTCGGTGTATGTTGTATTTTACAAGCTACCTCCCTATTAATGCATACCTTTTTTCTCTATGTGTATTATTGGGAAGTTTCTAAATGATGCATTGTCTCATTATCTGAGTGTTACTTCCTATTCATCATTACACTTGAATATATTTTGTGGTGTTCATCAAAGTTTGATAATTTATATTCATTATGCGGGGGCAGCTTGAATGCCAAATTATGGCTTTTTTTAAAATGTTTTTATCATGTGTGGTCCAATAAACTTTTTTCTATATTGTTCTCTATTGGAGGTGTGCTCGTCTACTATGTAGTGTCTTTTTTCTAATAGTTCATGTATCTTTTCCCTATATGACGTAGCACCCCCTTTCATATCAGTACTAGAATTGATGGTGCAACCCGTCCTCTCTCTTTGTTGCAACTATATTGTGTTTCTTCTTGGTGGGAAACTTTCTGGGGTTAGCACACGGACTATTGTGACGTTCTTTATATATATTTTTATTTTTCTAATTTCATCTCATCTCTTTACCTTTGAAGTGTGGTGTCTATTGGTTGGATGGCATTGGCATATGAACATGGACTGGGATTCACGAGAGGCTACGTGGCGGGCACAGTCATCAGACATTTTTTCAGCATCTCCCAGCCTTATACCAAATTCTGATTCTATACATATTACTAATGAGCTCACCACCTCCCATAAAACTGGTATTAAATTATGGTGGAACATTCGTAGCTTAGAAGAGTACATGAAGACCAATATTGCATCACGGGGACAGAGAAATCCCCATTTATCCCTCATGGGAATCCACCCCCAGCTTCCAAAAGACTTGGTAACAGGGTCTTCTGTGCTGCTCCTCAATAATTATCAATATGCTCTTAGAGCATGATAGGGAGTTATTGTCCAACACCAAATCTCACATTAAAATCCTAGAAACCAAATTATCTCAAACAATGGATGCAAAAAAAATACAGTCATACAATACTAAACTTAAGGACATTCTTGACAAATATGAGCGTGACATCATTGATGGTAAAAGAAAGAAGTTCCACAGGGACCGATTGGACTTTGAAAACAACCAGGCATTTAGGTGGCAACATCGAGGGAATAAACTTGCCCCCAAAAAAACATATCCAGCAGAATACTGTCCATGGGGACATTACTAAGGAGGAACTGGGCTCCAGTAATTTTTTATTTTTTTTAATATGACAAGATATATTACATCAGGAGTTACATCAATTGTAAAACAAAGTGCGTAATTTAAGCCATTATTTGCCCTTGCCATCTGGTTTACGTGGGACAGACCTCACAGGAGCTGAGGAAACGCATACAGAAGCATTTCTCCACTACCAATTTGTCAGCTGCTGATCTCAGAAAGGGGAGATCGTTTACCTCAGTGGCTTCCCATTATCTTAATTACCATCATGGCAGCCTTACCAACACTCGTATCTTGGGCCTTCAAAAAATAATTGGATCGGGTAGGGGTGACAATCTAACTAGGAGACTGCTACAAACAGAGTCATGGTGGATTTATGAATTACACTCAGCTCCTTTTGGATTGAATGAGGAACTTCTATTCTCAGGCTTCTTAGGTCAATAATTGATGTGATCCTCAGGTCCTACGTATATTGTTTTCATCTAACTTTTTTAATTTTTATTTTTGTAAGGAACATCTTGGAGGCGAAACATATTCCCCTATGAGGATATATTGAGGAACCATATCTTGAATCCACCATCAAGCTCATAAGGACATTTGTTTTGGATTAGTTCCATGGGAGATGGCAGATTTACATACTAATGGACTAAATACATCCTGACCACTCATTTCTCTTTCTATGACTTGAACAAACAATAACCATACCACTCCAGTGAACATTATCTCTGTATGCCATTTTCCCACTTGGGGATGCATCAGAAGGATCATGGGATCCTCAGGAGAGGGACTTGCAGTCCAAATATGGAGGAGATCACAGATCATCACAATTCTGAGATGTACATGTCCGCCTCTCTCTTTGCTCCATATATGAATCCCATGGGTTGGGGCTTATCTCCTGCATTCTTAACCGAGTGATGGTTATTGCTCCACTCTCTGGATGTTCCTCTTCATGACAGCAATATAGGAGTGGGGCTTCTTCCTTTTTAGTTTTTACTTTTCTCTTTCTAGGAATTGTATACCATTTTCTCTCCCTTACAATCTCCCGATTTTTTTGATTCTACTCATGGAATATATCTTGATACTTATTTTTGCATACTATCTATTACAACACTACCTGGCAATATACCAGGATTGTGGGGTTAGCAGTTTGTTTGATATAATATTCATAGCAATTGAATTTTTTCTGGGCTTTGCATCTTGGCATATATATGTTGCAACATATGACGGATTCTGAGGGATGTGCACATCCCGGCTCCTATTTTCATAAGAAATCAATTCACCCTGTCGACCTTGACTGTATGTAGTGAGGGCTCCTGTCCCTCACCCCATGTGGCCAATTGAGACGGTGTTGGATATTCAGAATTTTAAACACATGATATATACATCTTTTCAATATGCTTAACGCTATGCGAGTGACTCTAATGTGTATACATGTACTTTTTGGAATTTGTGTGCACATTCTCTGTGCTGCCATCGCACAGGTTAATCACTCACCAACTTTTTACATTTACTATGTATTATGCATGGACGCCCTGGTGACCGCCCACTGGGAGTCATGGTTAGAGACCTTGCGTCCTTCTCATTACTGAGGGCATTACTAGCTGACACCGCGCCCCACACGTCATTTCCGGCCACGTGACTTCCTTTTCATGCCAGCTGGACCGACACACGCCATCACCGGTAAATACCATTATAAGGATATATAATGGACTAAACTCTCATGGATATTATTCCCCTGACGAAACCGTGTGGGTCGTGGCGATACGTGTGGGGCTCTTCCCTGCCCCCTGCTGATGCTATCTAGGCCCCCTTCACATGAGCTGGTGCTATAGGTAATAACTCAGAGTCCTGACAGGACGCTCGTTTGCACACACACTTTGGGAGACAAATTATTATTGCCTTTGGATCTTCCAGTCCAATGTTTGTGAATTTTGTATTTTATAGTGGTTTGGGTCATTTCCCAATCTTTGACCGCATTGGATTCATGGTCTTATATTACCTTTTATTATGAAGGTTATCTTATTTGGGTTGGCACCTATTATGATATGTGTCTTTATTTATTTATAATGATGTTACCCCTCATGATGACACGTGTCTCTATCTATTTATATTGATGCTACCCTTTATTTCGGTGTATGTTGTATTTTACAAGCTACCTCCCTATTAATACATACCTTATTTCTCTATGTGTATTATTGGGGAGTTTCTAAATGATGCATTGTCTCATTACCTGAGTGTTACTCCCTATTCATCATTACACTTGAATAGATTTTGTGGTGTTCATCATTGTTTGTTTATTGATATTCGTTACGCGGGGGGCAGCTTGCATGCCAAATTATGGCTTTTTTTTAAATGTTTTTATCATGTGTGGTCCAATAAACTTTTTCTATATTGTTCTCGATAGGAAGTGTGCTCATCTACTATGTAGTGTCTTTTTTCTAATAGTTCAAAACAGAAGACATGTCTGCTTTCGTTACAGCCTGACTGGAGAGGGTAAAGAACCGGAGGTTCTGCGGTTGGAGACCTGCATGACAATACTTGGCATGGTAAAAGAGAAGGAGGAAGAAGCAGCAGATGCAGTTGATGGGGTGGCTGATGGTTTTTGAGGTCCACATTTTATCGCAGTGAGATTGTCAGAGTAAGGCATGTTGATTGCGCTTATAAAGGTTCATGCATGTGGCAGTCAAATTATTGCCATTTTTCCCTCTATTGAGTTTTTTCTTGCAAAGTTGTCAGATAATGTGAGTTGGTTCATCCTTTGAGGTATCAAAAAAGGCCCAGGCTAGACAGCCCTTGCTGTCCCTACAAGCTGCAGACCAGCGACCGGTGCTTGTCACTGCCAAGGTTGTGGCTAAGGATGCAGTGCTCGTCGCGGTTGCATCACTCCCTGTCTGTGTCTTAGGACACAGCACAACCTCCTCATCTTCCTCCTCCATCTCCTCAGATGAGCTACTCAGCTGTGTGCCTCTGTGTTCACACCAAGTGGGATCTACAACCTCATCATCATCTAATGTGTTATCCCTTTTCTTGCCCTGTGAGTCACCCTCCTCTTCTTGCCCTGACAGCACAGTATAGTGGAGGATCAGGAAGCTGCTCGGACCCAAACTTTTTTTTCCCTGTATGGAGAACAATATTTGCCCCAAATAATTTTAAGCTGAATGTAGTCTGCTTTATATACCAATTTTGAGTTTATCATGTCTGTGTACCCCTGTGTGGAGAACAATATATGTCCCAAAGAATTTGAAGCCTCAGATGTAGTCTGCTTTTTATACCATGGTAGAAAGATAACCAATTTCTATGTTATCATGTGTTCCTCTGTGTGAACAATATCTGCACCAAACAATTAATTTCAATAGAGTATAAGTATTATATTGGGGACCAACACCTCTTCCCCTACAGCCAACCAAGTAGATGGAGACCTAACCTGGAGTGTTCACAGTTCCCTAAATTAGGGCCTAACACCACCAAAGTGGCATCAATTTCACCAGAGTAGAAGTAGACCAAAACCTCTTCCACTACAGCCAACCCAGCAGATGGAGACCCAATCAGGATTCTCCACATTTCCAAAAATTAGTGACAGACATCAGCAAAGTGGCATCAATTTCAGCACAGTAGAAATTATAGAATTAGGAATGACACCTCTTCCATTACGGACAACCCAATAGATGGAGACTCAATCTGGAGTGTTCACATTTTTAAAAAAATAGGGCCTAAAAGCTCCAAAATGGCATGAATTACACTTGAGTATAAGTAATATAATGGGGACCGACACATCTTACACTACAGACAACCCGGCAGATGGAGACACAATCAGGAGTTTTCACATTTAAAAAATTAGGATCTAAAACCTGCAGCAGCAGCAAAAGCAGGCACAGAAGCAGTAACACAGATTCCCCAATATCAATGCAGCAAACTAAAAACTACAACATCGCCAAGTCTGTACAGTTTGTTGTTGGGATGCAAAAGTTATTGGAGATCCATGGCTTGTTCATCTTGATGAAAGTTAGGCGGTCTATACTTTCATGGGACAGCTGGCTGCGCTTATCCATCAGGACACCACCAGCAGCACTGAAGACACGTTCTGAGAGAACGCTGGCTGCCAGGCATGATAAAACCTCCAAGGCGTGAGAGGCGAGCTCAGGCCATTCATCCATTTTTGAAGACCAAAATATAAAAGGGTCCAAATCCTCCCTGATGGTATTCATAATGAGCTCCAGATACTCCTGTATCATTGTTATTGTTATTATTATTATTATTTTTTATTTATATAGCAGTGTTGATTCTATGGTGCTGTACATGAGAAGGGGTTACATACAAAATAAAGATATCACTTACAGTAACAAATAAACAATGATAGATTGGTACAGAGGGAAGAGGGCTATACCCTTGAGGGCTTACATTCTACAGGATGATGGGAAAGGAAACAGTAGGTGGGGGTTGCAGCAGCTCCGGTAGTGGTGAGGTGCAGGTCATGTGTTGGTAAGGCAGCGGGGTCATGGCAGGCTGTAGGTTTTCTTGAAGAGATGGGTTTTCATGTTCCATCTGAAGGATCTGAGTGTGGTGGATAATCGGACATTATGGGGCACAGAATTCCAGAGGATAGGGGATATTTGGGAGAAGTCTTGGAGGCGATTGGGTGAGGAGCGAATAAGTGTGGAGGAGAGAAGGAGGTCTTGGGAGGATCGGAGATTACATGAGGGAAAATATCGGGAGATTAGTTAAGAGATGTACAGAGGAGAAAAGTTATGGATGGCTTTGTAGGTCAGTGTTAGCTTGAATTGGATACACGTGGGAAATGGGAGCCAGTAATGGGATTTGCAGAGGGGAGAAGCGGAGGAGTAACGAGGAGACAGATGAATTAGTCAGGCAGTAGAGTTAAGAAAGGATTGGAGAGGTGCGAGAGTGTTAGCAGGAAGACCCCAGAGGAGGATGTTGCAGTAGTCCAGGTGGGAGATGATGAGGGCATGCACAAGCATTTTAGTAGATAGAGGGTTGAGGAAAGGATGGATTCTGGAAATATTTTTGAGCTGGAGACGATAAGAGGTGGAAAGAACTTGGATGTGTGGTTTGAAGGACAGGTCAGAGTCAAGGGTTACTCCGAGGCAGAAAATGTCCGGTACAGGGGAAATCGTTATGCTGTTTATTGTGATAGATAGATCAGGTAGGGAGAATATGTGAGATGGAGGAAAGATGATGAGTTCAGATATGTCCACATTGAGTTTGAGGAAGCGAGAGGAGAAGAAAGAGGATATGGCTGATAGACAAGCTGGGATTCTGGACAGCAGAGAGGCGATGTCTGGGCCAGAGAGGTAGATCTGGGTGTCATCAGCGTACAGGTGGAGAGAGGGTGGGATGAAGAGGTAGTGTGGGAGTGGGAGACGCTAAACGTGCAGTTGGAAAGGTATGAGGAGATCCAGGATAGGGCAATGCCTATGACGCCAAAGGAAGAAAGAATCTGTAATAGGAGGCAGTGGTAAACTGTGTAAAATGCAGAGGACAGGTCTAAAAGGAGGAGTAGAGAAAATTGTCTGTTAGCTTTGGCTGTAAGTAGGTCATTAGAGATTTTGGTAAGGGCAGTTTCAGTGGAATGATGGGGAATGAAACCAGATTGTAGGTTGTCGAAGAGCAAGTTAAATGAGAGATGGGGGGGGAGTTTAGCGTGAACATGTTGCTTAAGGAGTTTGCAAGCAAATGGGAGCAGCGATATGGGGAGATAGCTGAACAAAGCTGTTGGTTCAAGGAATGGCTTTTTGGGGATAGGCGTGATTGTGGCAAGTTTTAACGCAGAGGTGAAGGTTCAGAAGTTAGTGATAGTTTGAAGAGATGGATTAAGGATGAGATGAGTGTGGGGGTGAGGTTGGGCAGGAGGTGGGATGGGATGGGGACAAGTGCACAAGTGGTGAGGTGTGATTTGGAGAGGAGGCGGGTAAGCTATCCTTCAGTGATGTTGGAGAGGGAGGTTATTGGTGAAGGGCAGTGGTATAGAAAACAAAGGGGTTGTGGTGGTCGGAAAATGAAGGCTTGCCATGTTTGGTCAATCTTGTTTTTGAAATGTGGAGCAAAGTCCTCAGCTCAGCAGTGATGACGGCGGTCAGAGGGGGCAGTGGAGGGCGGAGGAGGGAGTTAAAAGTGTTGGGGTTGTGGGATAAGGAAGATATGAGGATTGTGAAGTAGGTCTGCTTAACGGATGTGAGGGCTGATTTGAATGTGAGTGTTGCTTGTTTGAATGCAGTGAAGTCAACTTGCGAATGTGTTTTCTTCCAATGCTGGTCTGCAACCTTGGATGCTTGCAGAAGATTTTTAGTGAGGTTATTGTGCCAGGGTTGCCTATTGATTCGTCGCACGCTGCCATGCACAAGAGGGACGACCTAGTCAATAGCTGATGCAAGAGTGGCATTGTAGAAAACAGTGGCGCTGTCTGTGTCGTGGAATGAGGATGTAGATGTCAAGGGTAGAATAGAGTCAGAAAGTGCGTGTCTATATTTGCACGGTTTCTGCAGGTGTGTGCTAGTTGCTGAACATGGGTGACAGTTGAGGAGGACTGGGATGAGAAAGCGAGTAGATGATGGTCAGATAGGGGGAGGGGGGAGATTGAGAGTAACCATGTCTGTTACCAGGGCGAGGAGTGTGGGTGAAGTGGAGGCCACCGTAACACAGTGCAGCAGGGGAGGCAGTCTCGGAGGGTGTCAGCCATATTTTGGTGATGCCCAAGAAGGAGAGATTACGAGAGGTTAAGAGGTCGTGAACAAAATGGAGCTTGTTGTAGACAGAGTGGGCATTCCAGAGTGCTACAGAGAGAGGGAGCAGAGGGTTGGGTGTCAAGAGCACAAGTTTAACGTAGGAGAGATTGCGGCAGTTTGTATTTGGTTGGGAGCTATAGGATTGGGAGATAGTGAAGGGCGTAAACTGTGGGGGTCCAGGATTGGGAGATATGTCGCTAGCAGTGAGCAGAAGCAGACAGAGGGAGAGCAGGTGGGAGAAGGAGAGTGGCTGGATTGTTTTATGTTTGCACATTGACACATGCCCACACAAACAGAGACACAGCCTTGAATGGAGATAAATGAATATACAGAGTATTGCACATTGATACATACCTGCAATTGAAACAGATGGTTGTCAGATCAGGTGTGATGGCAATATCGAAGAATATAAATCATTAGATTACATTTCTGGAATATTTCTGCTGGTTACACAAGAGACATACTCATGGAGACAGACCGGACAGGAGTAAAGGCATACAGGAGTGTTCACAGTGCAAAAAATTAGGGCACTTTCATGGGACAGACGGCTAATCTTATCAATCAGGACACCACCAGCAGCGCTGAAGACATGTTCCGAGAGAATGCTGGCCGCCGGGTATGATAAAACCTCCAAGGCATGAGAGACGAGCTCAGGCCATTCATCCATTTTTGAAGACCAAAATGTAAAATGGTCCACATCCTTCCTGATGGTATTCATATTGAGCTCTAGATACTCCTGCACCATCGTCTCCAGTTGTTCACCACGTGTCAGACTTTTATTATGTTGTGCTGGTGCATGAGCTGGTCTAAAAAATGTGAGAAAGGACTCACAGTGATAAGCGAATAGTGATATATTCGGATTTGGGAAAATCAGCACGAATAATTTCTAATATTCATGTATTTGTACCGAATAACGAATCCAATGCAAGTCAATGGGAAAGCCAAATATTTTTCTGCTGGACCCAACAAACAGCTCTGGGGGCCTGAGAAAAAAGCTGAAAGGACGGGAAAGTGCTAAAACTAAATGGGAACAGCATGGAGAAGATGACTGCATGCCTTTCTGACTCACGTATGATATCTGGAAATAATGTTGTCAGACTATTGCGCCGGTTTTACAGATTTATAAGGAGACCTACCAAACCAAACCTACATTTTTTTAAAGGGAAAAATACTAAGAAACATTTTCTCCCTCAAATTTACTTGTATATAACGCAAACTAAAAATGAAAAAAATTGTATAAAAAAAAATTATACCTCCTCTTTAGCATATGTTCACACGTAGCGTTTTGGCGTTACCTTTTCCTTATACATTTGTGAGGGGTCTCACGCCTACATTTGGGAGGTCCTTTCCTCATTCAAAATTGTTAGCTAGCTAGTGAAATACATATTTCCCAGCACTTTACAATGCCAGCTTAAATATACCCATTTGAATTTTGGGCTTCGCCTGCCACCACCGCCATGTCCACCGCCATGTAATTATGCGGCCCTCTCTTCAAATTTTCAGAGGGCTAGCAGGTGCAATGAAACCTGTGTTTTGTGAGCTCCACAGTTCATTTTGGCCACCGGTTCCCAATGGAGCCACTGTCATAGAGGGTGAAGCCGCTGGAAGGTGAATATAATATAGGAGTTGGGGGGAGCTGTATGCTCAATGTCAGTAAATTGGATTCTGCCAGACACCAAAAGCATTTGAATTAAATCCTGAATGCAGTGTATGCAAGCGAGGGCCTATATTGTGGTCAGTCTGTCAGGCCTGAAACCCATGTCAGAAACATGCACTAGCCTCACTTTACTTTGAAGCAGCATCTTCAAGGGAAAGAGACAGGAGTGCCATTGACCAATCTGAACAAGCCAACGCACTTCTTCTAGAAATCCCAGTACTCAAGATGCTAGGAGCTCGCCGAGTACTTCCGTGATGCTCGAGCGGATACACAGGTCCCCTCCCTGCATGTTTGGTGCTCTTCAGAGGGCCAATCAACATGCAGGGATTATCTGCCACACACTGTAATGCCGCAGCCATGTTGGTTGTTGCATTACAGTGATTGGCTGGCCGCACAGCATCATCAGTAGTGTTGAGCCACCCTCGTAGTGTTTGGGTTCGGTTCAGTTTGTAGAACACCGGGATGTTCGTGGAACAGTTCGTGAACACCTTAGAACACCGTTGAACACCGTCGAACACCGTTAAAACCAATGGCAGGCAAACAAAAACACATAGAAAACACTTTCAAAGGTGTCCTAAAGCTCATAAACTGCTCCGAAGACACTCTCTTTAAAAAAGCCGGCCGTCAATTCAGCAGCGGCATGCACTGGTACCCGACAATTTATAACAGAAATCCTCAGCGCAGGGAGGCCCAAGCTTTATGCCCCCTCCCCCGCTGCAAATTGCAGTCCGCAGACACCCCAGAAAATGGCGCCATCATAGAAGCGCCATCTTCTGGCGCTTTATCCAACTCATCCAGGGCCCTGGGAGAATTGCGCAGGAGAATTCTAACACGCTGTCAGTGACGTGCATGAGGTGAGCTGAGTTCATTGGACATGTAGTGAGCGCAGGAGAATTCTCCCACGTTGTCAGTGACGTGCATGAGGTGAGCTGAGTTCATTGGACATGAACTCGGCCATCACAGTAAGACACTGAGGAGCGCAAGCATGCCTGTGCTTCTCAGTATCTGCTGCATGGCAAGCCGGATGGCAGCTTTCTGCTGCGATCCAGCCTGTCATGTCAATGTAGCAGAGCTGAAGCTGTCCTGGGAACCATGGAAAGGTAAGGATGAGGTTGGTTTATTATTTTACTTTTATTGCAGAAGACATTGGCTTCAGCTGGAATGGGTGTGACAGTAAGTATGGTTTAATTTAGAACATTAAAGGAATGTGTCTTTATTTCAATTAAAGGACTTTATTCTGGGTGTTTGTGTTTTTTTTAACTTTGACTATGGGATTAGTAATGGGGGTGTGTTATAGACGCCTCTCCATTACTAACCTGGACTTGATGTCAGCTGGCATTATAAGCTGACATCAACCCCAGCCCTATTACCCCACTGCCACCGCTACAGGACAGTGGGAAGAGCGAGGCTAAGTGCCAGAATTGGCGCATCCCGCATCCTATGGCGCATCCTTTTGACACTTTTAGACCCACGCTAAAAGGAGAACTTTATATCTCTTATTTCTGAGGTGGACAGGTCTACAAAAATGGGTCAGTACCGGAAGCCCCTTATTGTAGAACTATTAAAATAATTCCCATTTGAAAACGTTGGCGGCAGAGTTCACAGTTTGTTGGACAATCAAGGAGTACAGGCGAGAGAGACACAACTCCAATCCAGCAGAGGCAGGGGAATACTGTCAAAGTTCTGAAAGAGTTTTCTCAACCACTCTAATCGCACAGGCCCTGAGGCACGGGATACTTTCACAAGGAGTGCAAAGTTTGGGAAGATGCTGAGGGAGTATCTTGCCGACCGTACCAACGTCCTCCGTGATTCCTCTGTGCCTTATAATTATTTGGTATCCAAGCTGGATACGTGGAATAAACTGGCCCTCTATGCCTTGGAGGTCCTGGCCTGCCGCTAGCGTTTTGTCAGAGCGGGTTTTTAGTGCCGCTGGTGGAATTATAAATTATAAGCACATCCGCCTATCAACTAAAAATGCTGACAGGATGACTCTTATAATAATGAGCAAGGGCTGGATTTGGCTCGACTACTCAACATCATCGAATGATAGCAGCGTAACATAAACTCAAATCCAGTGTCTTTTTTTGGGAGGTGTATTCCCATGCACCTTTTCACACCCACACATGGGTATACGCTTACTGATTTTGGCTATTTGCTCTTGTCCTCCTCCTTCTCCTCATCCTCATCCTTCACCACCATATTACCAGGGTGATCTTTGTCTGTGATGCAACATCCACATATTTTTTTAAAGGGTGTTTATGACGCCCTTAAAAATTTTTTTTATACAGTATGTTCATGTATGCCCCCCAGAGGTAAATGTTTGTCAGCCCATACCCTTAGTGCATGGGCATTACAAGTATAGGAGACCTGCTCCTTTCTAATGAGAAGATTTTTTCATTAGGCCCTCCTCCACGTCTCTTCCAAAGGGCATTGGAGTGTCTCCCAATTTGTTTTTTCAGCCATTGCATTCACTGCATAGGCTAACACTATGGGAGACCCACTTCCTAATAATGGGAACATATTTTTCAGGAGGCCCTCTGACCTCCATGTCTCTTCCAAGGGGCATTGGAGTGCCTCCAAATTTTGGGCAACCCTTGCTTTCACTGCATAGGCAAACAGAATGGGAGACCCACTTCCTAATAGTGGGAACATTTTTTTTCAGGAGGCCCTCCTCTACATCTCTTCAAAGGGGCATTGAAGTAGGCCCAAATTGTTGGCAGCCCTTGCATTCACTGCATAGTCAAACAGTATGGGAGACCCACTTCCTAATAATGGGAATATTGTTTTCAGGAGGCCCTCCGCTAAGTCTCTTCAAAGGGGTATTGGCGTGCATCCAAATTTTCAAAGAAGTAATGGGGTGCATCCAAATTTTGGGCAGACGTGCCACTTACTGCATACGCAAAAACAGTATAGGAGACTCACTTTTTAGTAATGGGAAAAACAAAGCATAGCTGGCTCATGGCTTTTTAAGAATAGCGAGGGCTGACTGCTTGCCCCTTAAGAATAGTAAAGGCCGCCTGATGGCCCTATAAAAATAGGCTTTGTGTCATAAATGAAACAGGATGTGTCTGATGATGTGTCACATACCACATGGCCAGGTAAGGTTGAAAAATGTTAAAATTACATTTTCCGGTGAATGCCTTTGTCACGCAATGCAAAAGTGCAAAAATGCATCAAAAACGCTACGTGTGAGCATAACCCAAGGTGTGGAGGAGTAATTTTGTATTTGGCTATTTATTTTGCCTTATATACAAGTCATTACCTTGGAAAGCATGTTCCTTAACATATTTCCCTGAAAATCCATTTTGGTTTCGATTTTGTATGTTTTATTGTGAGTCCGTAAAAGTGGCTTAATACCTCTGACCATGTTGTTGACAGCAGTGACCTGAGAGTTTGAAATGCTTTCAGGGGTCTTCTCCATGCTGTTCCCATGTCATTTGAGCACTGCTCCCATAGATTTGGGCAATTTTTAGGCCTCTGCAGACCACTTGCACTTGTCAGTTTTAATTTTATCTTAAAAGACCGCATGATTAAATCATTAACATTAATTTGGAATTGACCACTCATTTCGCACATATAGTGACGTATAAAGGACATCTGAATTTACATAATTGTAGATATATTTTACGAACCTAATGTATTGATTAGAGATGAGCGTTGTTCGACTCGAACTGTTCGTCAATCTCAAATTCGAGCTGTTTTGGGCGGTGTTCAAGTCGTTAGGCGAACACGAACGATTTGAAAAAAATTCGGATGTTCGAGGTTATGTTCGATAACTGTTCGTGCACCAAAATCATAACTGGATTTTTTCTCAGTAATGATGAAAATTAATGTTAATAAGCAGTTTGGGTGTACAGCGGGGTGGGGGGAGGGGCAGGGGATGCATCTCTGCAGGAATAATGAAGATCTCCATTTTTTTTTCTCTTTCCCGCATTTACAGTGGGGAGGTGGAATCTGTCAGCCTATCAGCAGTGCACACACGGAGCGAAGTGCTTTTTCTCTCACAAGCAAGGGCATGTGTCATTGGCAGTGTATGTCACATGTCCTTGCCCTATAAGACCCAGCCATTTTCCCCGTATCCACCATTTTCTCACTGCTGCAGCTGCGTGTTAGACGGCACCACTGTTGTTGTGTGCACTATACCTTGTTAATTTCAAGCCAATTTTTGCACAAATCTATAGATAGCTTGGGAGTAGGGAATAATAGTGATTGCAGTCCTTTTAAGGACTAGGTTACAGCATTTCCTACTACTTTTATCAGGCAGGTCAGTGCTCTTAAATAGATAGGTTCGGAGTAAAGACTAACTGTAATTGCAGTCCTTTTCAGGACTAAGTTAAATCAGTTCCTATCAGTTTTTGCCAGGCAGGTCTGTGCCAGTGCTGTGCAAGTTTTTTTCACAGCATTTGGCTAAATCTAGCAAAGCTAATCCTTTTTGGCCTATTGCAGAGTGTGTTAGTCAGTGGAGTAGCCTATCTGTGTTGCAAGCTACACCACCTGTGTATAGAATACCAATTTTTGTACTTCACCTAGTGAAGTAAAAATTTTTGGGCATAGCATCATTCTATTAGTCCATCTATACTAACCTCCATCAGGTTACAAATTGAATATAATTTTTTTCTGCATCTAGCTCTGAAAAAATATTTGGGCTTCTAGCAGTGTGTGGGACTTGTTCTATTAGTCCATCTATACTGACCTCCATCAGGTTGCAAATTGAATATAATTTTTTTCTGCATCTAGCTCTAAAAAAATATTTGGGCTTCTAGCAGTGTGTGGGACTTGTTCTATTAGTCCATCTATACTGACCTCCATCAGGTTGCAAATTGAATATAATTTTTTTCTGCATCTAGCTCTGAAAAAATATTTGGGCTTCTAGCAGTGTGTGGGACTTGGTCTATTAGTCCATCTATACTGACCTCCATCAGGTTGCAAATTAAAAATAATTTTTATCTGCATCTAGCTCTGAAAAAATATTTGGGCTTCTAGCAGTGTGTGGGACTTGGTCTATTAGTCCATCCATACTGACCTCCATCAGGTTGCAAATTGAATATAATTTTTTTCTGCATCTAGCTCTGAAAAAATATTTGGGCTTCTAGCAGTTTGTGGGACTTATTCTATTAGTCCATCTATACTGACCTCCATCAGGTTGCAAATTGAATATAATTTTTTTCTGCATCTAGTTCTGAAAAAATATTTGGGCTTCTAGCAGTGTGTGGGACTTGGTCTATTAGTCCATCTATACTGACCTCCATCAGCTTGCAAATTGCATATAATTTTTTTCTGCATCTAGCTCTGAACAAATATTTGGGCTTCTAGCAGTGTGTGGTATTTGGTCTATTAGTCCATCTATACTAACCTCCACCAGGTTGCAAATTCAAAATAATTTTTATCTGCATCTATCTCTGAAAAAATATTTCGGCTTCTAGCAGTGTGTGAGACTTGGTCTATTAGTCCATCTATACTGACCTCCATCAGGTTGCAAATTGAATATAATTTTTTTCTGCATCTAGCTCTGAAAAAATATTTGGGCTTCTAGCAGTGTGTGGGACTTGGTCTATTAGTCCATCTATACTAACCTCCACCAGGTTGCAAATTCAAAATAATTTTTATCTGCATCTAGCTCTGAAAAAATATTTGGGCTTCTAGCAGTGTGTGGGACTTGGTCTATTAGTCCATCTATACTGACCTCCATCAGGTTGCAAATTGAATATATTTTTTTTCTGCATCTAACCCAGCCAATAGTTTTGGCCTAATACAACAGTTTGGCTACTCAGCTCTGCTCGGTTCCCATCCATTGTTTTTTTGGGCAAACAGCTCCAGAGTTGTGAATTAGTTAACCACCAAAATGAGTAGAAAAAGGCCTGCTGCTGGTGGAAAGGGGAATAGGCGTGTTGAGAATGGGAAAAAAGGTTGTGTCCGTGGGGTAGGTGTTAAAGCAACAGTAACATCTGCAGAAGAAAGACCATCTTCCAGCCAAACTAAAATGTCTACTTCTTTTAGCGGACAATGTGATAAGATCCCTTTCTTGCGGCCACGCCAATCACTACAAATTCCAGATGAGGCACAAAAACAGCAGGTGCTTCAACGGATATCAAGTGCTCTTTTAAGTGGGCTCTCCTCCACCTCAACTTCAACATCACAAATACCCCAGTCTACAGAGGTGTCACCCCAATCGCACTTGCTTCCTCACAGCTCCCAAATCTCCAGCTGCCCATCTGAGTATGGGGTAGAACATATGGTTGAGTCTGCAGAGCTGTTTACTCATACTATAGCCTGGGAATCAGAGGTCGGCTCCAGAGCTTCTGTGAATCCAGATGAGGAAATGATCTGCACTGATGCCCAGAATCTTTATGAGTCGGATCCAGGACCAGACGCAGAAGGTTCTGACCATAATGTAGACCCTCATTCCCAAACTGTAACTCCTGTTGGTGGAGACAATGAGGAAGACGATGATGAGACTCAAATACCTGATTGGAGCGACAACTTTAGTTTTTTGTCAGGGCAGGAACAGGTTGGCTCTGAGGACGACAGGTGTGATAACACACAGGGTGATGATGATGAGGTTGGAGATCCCACTTACTGTCAACCCACAGTCAGCCAAGAGATGAGGTCAGCAGAGGAGGTGGAGGAGAATGCTAGTGACGACGAGGTCAGGTTGCGCCTTTCTGGACAGAGACGTAGTACTGGAAGCACGTCAACAACTGCATCCTCAAACACAACTCTGCCTCTCACCACAAGTCGTAGTGGCTCTTCAGGTCGCATGGGTGCTAAGCCTTGCATAGCCTGGGCATATTTTCAGATCGATAAAGATGACCCAACTCGTGTTATCTGTAGAGATGAGCGTTGTTCTACTCGAACTGTTCGCCAATCTCAAATTCGAGCAGTTTTGGGCGGTGTTCGAGCCGTTCGGCGAACACGAACGATTTGAGAAAAATTCGGCTGTTCGAGGTTATGTTCGATAACTGTTCGTGCACCAAAATCATAACTGAATTTTTTCTCAGTAATGATGAAAATTAATGCTAATACGCAGTTTGAGTGTACAGCGGGGTGGGGGGAGGGGCAGGGGATGGATCTCTGCAGGAATAATGAAGATCTCCATTTTTTTTTCTCTTTCCCCCATTTGAAGTGGGGAGGTGCAGTCTGTCAGCCTATCAGCAGCGCACACACGGAGCGAACTGCTGTTTTTCACACAAGCAAGGGCATGTGTCATTGGCAGTGTATGTCACATGTCCTTGCCCTATAAGACCAAGCCATTTTCCCCGTCGCCACCATTTTCTCACTGCTGCAGCTGCGTGTTAGACGGCACCGCTGTTGCTGTGTGCGCTATACCTTGTTAATTTCAAGCCAATTTTCGCACAAATCTTCAGATAGCTTGGGAGTAGGGAATAGTTGTGATTGCAGTCCTTTTAAGGACTAGGTTACAGCATTTCCTACGACTTTTATCAGGCAGGTCTGTGCTCTTAAATAGATAGATTGTGGGAGTAAAGACTAATTGTAATTGCAGTCCTTTTCAGGACTAGGTTACATCAGTTCCTATCAGTTTTTGCCAGGCAGGTCTGTGCCAGTGCTGTGCAAGTTTTTTTCACAGCATTTGGCTGAATCTAGCAAAGCTAATCCTTTTTGGCCTATTGCAGAGTGTGTTAGTCAGTGGAGCAGCCTATCTGTATTGCAAGATATACCACTTGTGTATAGAATACCAATTTTTTTACTGCACCTAGTGAAGAAAAATCTTTTGGGCATAGCATCATTCTATTAGTCCATCTATACTGACCTCCATCAGGTTGCAAAATGAATATAATTTTTTTCTGCATCTAGCTCTGAAAAAATATTTGGCCTTCTAGCAGTGTGTGGGACTTTCTCTATTAGTCCATCTATACTGACCTCCATCAGGTTGCAAATTAAAAATAATTTTTATCTGCATCTACCTCTGAAAAAATATTTGGGCTTCTAGCTGTGTGTGGGACTTGTTCTATTAATCCATCTATACAGAGCTCCATCAGGTTGCAAACTGAATATAATTTTATTCTGCATCTAGCTCTGAAAAAATATTTGGCCTTCTAGCAGTGTGTGGGACTTTCTCTATTAGTCCATCTATACTGACCTCCATCAGGTTGCAAACTGAATATATTTTTTTTCTGCATCTACCTCTGAAAAAATATTGGGCTTCTAGCTGTGTGTGGGGCTTGTTCTATTAATCCATCTATAAAGACCTCCATCAGGTTGCAAACTGAATATAATTTTTTTCTGCATCTAGCTCTGAAAAAATAGTTGGCCTTCTAGCAGTGTGTGGGACTTTCTCTATTAGTCCATCTATACTGACCTCCATCAGGTTGCAAATTAAAAATAATTTTTATCTGCATCTACCTCTGAAAAAATATTTGGGCTTCTAGCTGTGTGTGGGACATGTTCTATTAGTCCATCTATACTGACCTCCATCAGGTTGCAAACTGAATATAGTTTTTTTCTGCATCTAGCTCTGAAAAAATATTTGGCCTTCTAGTAGTGTTTGGGACTTTCTCTATTAGTCCATCTATACTGACCTCCATCAGGTTGCAAATTAAAAATATTTTTTATCTGCATCTAGCTCTGAAAAAATATTTGGCCTTCTAGCAGTGTGTGGGACTTTCTCTATTAGTCCATCTATACTGACCTCCATCAGGTTGCAAATTAAAAATAATTTTTATCTGCATCTACCTCTGAAAAAATATTTGGGCTTCTAGCTGTGTGTGGGACTTGTTCTATTAGTCCATCTATACTGACCTCCATCAGGTTGCAAACTGAATATAATTTTTTTCTGCATCTAGCTCTGAAAAAATATTTGGCCTTCTAGCAGTGTGTGGGACTTTCTCTATTAGTCCATCTATACTGACCTCCATCAGGTTGCAAATTAAAAATAATTTTTTTTTCTGCATCTACCTCTGAAAAAATATTGGGCTTCTAGCTGTGTGTGGGACTTGTTTTATTAATCCATCTATACAGACCTCCATCAGGTTGCAAACTGAATATAATTTTTTTCTGCATCTTCCTCTGAAAAAATATTTGGGCTTCTAGCTGTGTGTGGGACTTGTTCTATTAGTCCACCTATACTGACCTCCATCAGGTTGCAAATTCAAAATAATTTTTTGTCTGCATCTAGCTCTGAAAAAATATTTGTCCTTCTAGCAGTGTGTGGGACTTTCTCTATTAGTCCATCTATACTGACCTCCATCAGGTTGCAAATTAAAAATATTTTTTTTTCTGCATCTACCTCTGAAAAAAAATTGGGCTTCTAGCTGTGTGTGGGACTTGTTCTATTAGTCCATCTATACTGACCTCCATCAGGTTGCAAATTGAATATAATTTTTTTCTCCATCTAACCCAGCCAATAGTTTTGGCCTAATACCACAGTTTGGCCACTCAGCTCTGCTCGGTTCCCATCCATTGTTTTTTTGTGCAAACAACTCCAGAGTTGTGAATTAGTTAACCACCAAAATGAGTGGAAAAAGGCCTGCTGCTGGTGGAAAGGGGAATAGGCATGTTGGGAAGGGGAAAAAAGGTTGTGTCCGTGGGGTAGGTGTTAAAGCAACAGTAACATCTGCAGAAGAAAGACCATCTTCCAGCCAAACTAAAATGTCTACTTCTTTTAGCGGACAATGTGATAAGTTCCCTTTCTTACGGCCACGCCAATCGCTACAAATTCCAGATGAGGCACAAAAACAGCAGGTGCTTCAACGGATATCAAGTGCTCCTTTAAGTGGGCTCTCCTCCACATCAACTTCAACATCACAAATACTCCAGTCCTCAAAGGTGTCACCCCAATCGCACTTGCTTCCTCACAGCTCCCAAATCTCCAGCTGCCCGTCTGAGTATGAGGTAGAACAGATGTTTGAGTCTGCAGAGCTGTTTACTCATACTATAGCCTGGGAATCAGAGGTCGACTCCAGCGCTTCTGTGAATCCAGACGAGGAAATGATCTGCACTGATGCCCAGAATCTTTATGAGTCGGATCCAGGACCAGACGCAGAAGGTTCTGACCATAATGTAGACCCTCATTCCCAAACTGTAAATCCTGTTGGTGGAGACAATGAGGAAGACGATGATGAGACTCAAATACCTGATTGGAGCGACAACTTTAGTTTTTTGTCAGGGCAGGAACAGGTTGGCTCTGAGGACGACGGGTGTGATAACGCACAGGGTGATGATGATGAGGTTGGAGATCCCACTTACTGTCAACCCACAGTCAGCCAAGAGATGAGGTCAGCAGAGGAGGTGGAGGAAGATGCTAGTGACGACGAGGTCAGGTTGCGCCTTCCTGGACAGAGACGTAGTACTGGAAGCACGTCAACAACTGCATCCTCAAACACAACTCTGCCTCTCACCACAAGTCATGGTGGCTCTTCAGGTCGCATGGGTGCTAAGCCTTGCATAGCCTGGGCATTTTTTCACATCGATAAAGATAACCCAACTCGTGTTATCTGTAACATTTGTCAGCAAAAGCTAAGTAGAGGCCAAAAAATACATAGTTTGAGTACTTCATGCATGAACCGGCACATGGACATGAAGCATAAGTTGCAGTGGGAAGCTCAGTGTGCTACAATGCGGCCTAGCCGGCCGGGCCAACCACCGTCTGCCATATCTTGTGCATCCGCGGCCTCTTCATCCTCTGTGACTGGGGGGACAGCAGTCACACCTGTTTTGGGGCGCAGACCTGCCACCTCTTTACCCGCAACAGCCAGCGTGATTGGCAGGTCATCATTTTCTTTGGAAGTGGTAACACCAGCTGGTGTTGAGCGCTGTCCGACATCGATAGCACCACCTTTGGATCAAGGCAACATAACATGTCCGCCTGCATCTTCCTCACAGACCGGCAGTTTGCCGGAGACACCCTTATCAACCCCGTCTAAGCACAATAGCCAGCCCTCGGTCCCTCAGATGTGGACAAGTAAAAGACCATTTCCTCCTAGCCATGAGAAAGCTAAGAGGTTGAATTTCACCATCTGCAAGCTCTTGGCTACAGAAATGCTGCCTTTCCGCCTGGTGGACACAGAGGATTTTCGAGACCTTATGTCCGTCGCAGTGCCCCAGTACCAGATGCCCAGTCGGCACTACTTCTCAAAGAAAGGTGTGCCTGCGCTCCATCATGTCGCACACAACATCACCGCTTCTTTGAGAAACTCTGTGTGTGACAGGGTGCATTTCACCACAGACACTTGGACGAGTAGGCATGGACAGGGGCGTTACATGTTGCTGACTGGGCACTGGGTAACTATGGTGACAGCAGGACAAGGGGCTGCTGTCCAAGTCTTGCCGTCCCCACGAGTTGTGCGTCAATCCTCTTTATGTCAAAGTTCCTCCACTGCTTCTGCCTCCTCAAACTCCTCTCGGTCTTCCACCTGCACCCAAAGCATGTCTGGTCATGCCACAAGCTTTCTAACTGCGCAGAAGGGATCCTGCACACCTCCTTACTATGCTGGCAGTAGGGCTCAACGTCATCAGGCGGTTTTTACTTTGAAATGTCTGGGAAATGTGAGTCACACAGCTGAGGAGTTGTGGTCAGCTCTGGAGAACCAATTTCATGAATGGTTGTCTCCACTGGACCTGAAACCAGGGAAGGCCGTGTGCGACAATGCTGCAAACCTGGGTGTGGCCCTTCGCCGGGGCAATGTCACACACGTGTCTTGTATGGCTCACGTGTTGAACCTGGTTGTCCAGCAATTTTTAGCCCACTATCCCAGACTAGATGGCCTTCTGCAGAGGGCACGGTCGCTGTATGCTCACTTCCGCCGTTCGCATCCCGCAGCTCAGCGACTTACATCTCTACAGAAGTCGTTGGGCCTGCCACTTCACCGGCTAAAATGCGATGTGCCTTCCCGGTGGAATTCAACTCTGCACATGTTGCAGCGACTGTGGCAGCACCGACAAGCCCTGGTGCAATACGTTCTGACGTATAGCCTGGGCCAATGAGATCCAGAGGTGGGGCAAATCACGCTGGAGGAGTGGTCTCAGAACAGGGACATATGCACCCTTCTGCACAGTTTTGAAATGGCGACGAAGATGTTTAGTGCTGACGATGCCATTATCAGCATGACTATTCCAGTGATTTACATGCTGGAGCACATGTTAAACAGAATTCGGAGTCAGGTGGTGGCACAAGAGGAGGTGGAGGAAGTAGAGGAGGAGGAGTTGTATGCGGAAGGGCTAACATCTGCAAGGTCCAGACGGTCGGCAGCACCAAGGCGGCAGGCATGTGAGGGTTGGGGAGATGGTTTTACCAGGGCGCATGGTAGCAGCCAAGCTAGTGAGGAAGGTGCAGGAGCCCAGGAAGAAGTGGAGGACGAACTGATGGAAGACTCATCAGATGAGGGAGACCTTGATCACATTTCTGTTGTGCGAGGTTGGGGGGAGAGGACAGAGGAAGGAAGCATGATTGTTACCTCGCCACCAACACAACAGGGACTTGGTGCTCCTGGATGCGCAACACACATGAGTGCCTTCTTGCTGCACTACCTGCAACATGACCCTCGAATTGTGAGAATTAGAAATAATCCTGACTACTGGGTTGCCACACTGTTAGATCCCCGGTACAAAAGTAAATTTGCAGAAATTATTCCTGCAATAGAAAAGGATGCACGCATGCAGGAGTATCAGCAGAGACTGTTGCAGAATCTTACATGTGCTTTTCCACAAAACACCAGTGGTGCACGTAGTGAATCTCACAGTTCCAGCTTGCCAACCGTGGGACCGTCAAGTGTTCAGCACTCAAACCGTAACAGAACCACAGTATCTGCTGGTAACATCAATTTTGCGGAATCATTTCACCACTTTTTTAGCCCATCCTTTGCAAGGCCACAGGAGACAAGAAGTCTGACACATAGTCAACGCCTAGAGACGATGGTACAGGAGTATCTCCAAGTAAACATTGAAGCCACGACTGTGTCACTGGACCCTTGCTCTTTTTGGGCTTCCAATCTGGATAAATGGCCGGAGCTAGCCACTTACGCCTTGGAGATCTTGTCATGCCCCGCAGCCAGCGTTCTGTCTGAACGCGTGTTCAGCGCTGCTGGTGGTGTGCTGACAGATAAGCGCACGCGGCTCTCCACTGATAATGTAGACAGACTCACGTTCATAAAGATGAACAAATCATGGATCCGAAACGACTTTTCTACCCCTGTGTCATCCTGGGGAGAGTAAAAGCTTGATGATTGGATAAAATCACCCTACCAACCGTTTTAAGCTTTCAAATTACTAATCATGTTTATCTGTATCTTGGCTGGAAAATAATTTGGGCTTTGTAGCAGTGTGCAGCACTGATTCTATTAGGCCATCTATAATAAGCTCCACCAGATTTAAAATTACTAATCATGTTTATCTGTATCTTGGCTGGAAAATAATTTGGGCTTTGTAGCAGTGTGCAGCACTGATCCTATTAGGCCATCTATACTAAGCTCCACCAGATTTAAAATTAATAATAATTTTTAGATGCATCTAGCCCGGAAAATAATTTTGGGGCTCCGAGATGCGCAAGACACATAAGTGCCTTCTTGCTGCACTACCTGCAACATGACCCTCATATTGTCAGAATTCGAAGTAATCATGACTACTGGGTTGCCACACTCTTAGATCCCCCAAACTTTTCGATCAACCTTTTCATTTTAATAAAGACCAAAAAAATGGTCATTTTTGAAATTATAAGCATTAGCAGGTTATTAGAAACTGAAATCAAACAGTTTTCAACTCAAAACATTATTCTAGGTGATGTTACATTTTCACATAGGACGCCTTGTTCGAAAGGAGCTTCTGAACTCTCTCGTCCATTGAATTTGTCAGGTTTTGGATGGTTTCTGCTTCAATTGTTTTGCATGAGGACAGAATACCCTCCCAGAGGTGTTGCTTAGATGTGAACTGCCTCCCGCCATCATAGACACTCCTTTTGATGATGCTCCAGAGGTTCTGAATGGGGTAGAGGTCACGGGAGCATGGGGGTCACACCATAAGTTTGTCCCCTTTTATGCCCATATCAGCCAGAGATGCAGATGTTTTATGTGCAGCATGAGATGGTGCATTATCATGCAAAAAAATGATCTTGCTGTGAAATACACGGTTCTTCTTCTTGAACCATGGCAGGAAGTGCTGTTTGAGAAAATCCACATACATTATGGAGTTCATCTTTAGCGCCTTCAGGGATCCTAAAGGGGCCGACAATCTCTCTCCCCATGATTCCAGCCCAAAACATTACTCCACCTCCTCCTTGTTGGCGCTGTAGCCGTGTTTGCGTGGGGTGTCCATCAACCAGCCATCCTCCACTCCATCCATCTGGACCATCGAGCGCTGCACGGCACTCATCCGTGAACAAAACAGTTTTGAAATCAGTCTTCATGTAATGTTTAGCCCACTGGAGCCATTTCTGCTTGTGTGAAGTGGATAGAGGAGGTCGAGAGGATGGCGTATGCACAGCTGCAAACCTCTGAAGGACCCTGCATCTTGTTGTTCGGGGGACGTTGGAGGCACCAGCAGCTTCAAAAACTTGTCTGCTGCTATGACAAGGCTTTTTTGCCGCTGCTCTTTTAACCTGACGTAATTGCCTGTAGGAAAGAGTCCTCAATTTGCCCTTATCAGCACGCACACGTGTGTACTGTGAATCAGCTACATACTTCTTGATTGCCAAGACTCTTCATCCTGATCATCGCACAATGTTGATTGTAGTCATGCCTTGACTTAAACACTCCACAATTTGTTGCTTCTCAGCAGCCGACACATCCTTTTTCTTTCCCATTTTGGCAGAAAATGTAGGCTGCTTAATAATGTGAGACAGCCTTCTTAAGTAGTCTTGCCTTTCATTGGAAACACCTGCCAAACTAATTAGCACAGGTGTCTGCAATTGCTTACAGTGATATAAAGAGCCCTGACACACATCACCATCAATGAGTTTAACTGACAAACAAACAAATTCTTCCCTTATCACTCCTAAACACTTTTTGCATAATAATTTGGAACACAGTGTACATGTGCTTTTCCACAAAACACCAGTGGTTCACGTAGTGAATCTTACAGTTCTAACTTGCCAACCGTGGTCTGTATGGAGTTGTTCAATAAAGGGCCCAAAATTAAGATAACATAGATGGGAGAGGTCTCTATGAATAGGAATTCCTAAGTATTTGATACCCTGTGAGGGCCAGGCAAAGGGAAAGTTGGACTGGATGGAATCCTATATGGATTTGGGGAGGGAGACATCGAGGGCCTCAGACTTCGCTGCATTGATTTTAAAATTTGACCATGTAACAAAGTGATCTATTTCAGCCATAACAGCATGGATGGATATATGTGATTGAGTGATATATACTAGGACATCATCAGCAAATAGAGAGCACTTGTACTCGGTGCCTCCCACCTCAATCCACATAATATTGGGGTTATGGCGAATTGATGAGAGCAGGTGCTCCGTCACTAGGATGTATAAGAGAGGGGACAGAGGACATCCCTGCCGTGTCCCATTGGTGATTGTGAAAGGTGATGAAAATGTTCTGACGCGCCCCCTGGGCCTTGGGACACCGGGAGCCGGACCCTTTTTGGTGGATGCTGGTGGTTGTAGTCTCCGTGGCGGCGACCCGGTTCCGTGGCTCAGGGCGGTCAAACCAGTGGTGGAACTATTTATGTGGTTTTGATGTTTAAATGTCCGACTACGCCACCCATGGATTGCGGTCAGTGTGAACCGCCGCTGCAGGGCAGACCGCTGAGGCTGGTGTTGTGGGTGCAGCAGAGCGTAGCATAACTCCCCACGGGAGGAGTATAGCCTCAGGGCAGTGTATGCGGAGGATGGGGGTGATAGTGCAGGGCAGCAGCAGTAATGACACGGAGTCAGTGATGCAGTCCAGGGCCTTTACTCACAGTTCTTATTATCCAGACCATGTCTGCAGGTAACGGCTGCCCACGTTGTACTGTGCTCTCCAGGTGAGGGGCTCAGACAACTCCCAGATAACTTTGGAGTGCTTCACAGGACCCCCTTTGTGTGTCCTTTGTCTGGCCTTTCTTACCAACCCTTCTGTCCGGCTGCCTCGGGCCTCCTCTTGGTAAACTTGGCGCCAGTTTCCCTGACCCTATGTGGTGCCTTCCTAGCGGGTGTAGCGAGGGGCTGCGCCACATAAAATGTCACAGCCTCCTGTTTCTAGCTGAGGGTCGTTTCCTGCCTCCACTAGTTTCGGGGACCGGTCTCCCCCTTTGGCCTGACCCCTCCACGCAGGTGGATTCGGGCGTGCGGTGGCGACTCGCCCGTCCTCACCCATGAGATCCCTTCGTTCCTCGTTCCTGGAGCCTTCTCCGCTCCTCTTCCTTCCTTCTCCCTCTTCCAGGCCTGGGCCTCTGTTACTAGGCCCGCCTCCGGAGCAGAGCTCATGCAGAGCCCCTGCTCCCTGCCACTTCTGCTCAGACTTCTCTGCACTGAACTAAGATGGTGCCCACCTTTTATACTCCCTTCTCAATGCACCCAGGAACTGCTTCCTCCCTGCTCCTGCACTACAGGGTTCCCCTTCCTCAGTGTTCCCTCCTCCCACTCCAGCCAGGGACAGGGACTTTCGTGCCCATCTCAGGGGCATATTGGTCGCCCTGCCCCACGGCAATGTGGTGTAATGCATGCAGGTGTCTGGTCCTGATCCACACTACATCCTTACTAGTGTTGAGCCACCCCCGTAGTGTTCGAGTTCGGTTCGGTTCGTCGAACACCCGTGTGTTCGCCGAACTGTTCGTCGAACTGTTCGTCGAACACCTTCGAACACCGTTAAAACCAATGGCAGGCAAACAAAAACACATAGAAACACATAGAAAACACCTTCAAAGGTGTCCAAAAGCTGACAAACTGCTCAGAAGACACAACTAACACATGGAAAAGTGACAAGTACATATAGTCATGCGAAAAGAAAAGAGGTGGAGGAGTAAAAGGAGGGGGAGACACAGATATAGGCATGTTATGCCCTTCTAAAATCCAAAAAGTGAGAAGCCGAGACGGCCAGTCCGCTCCTGCCCGTGCCACCTCCGTGTCGCCGGGTTTGTGCCAGAGCCGCGGTGAACCCTGACGGCCAGCCCCCCTCTCCCAATACTGGTGCCTGTCCGCTGGTGGGTCGAGAGAGCCCCCCTGTGGTGGAGGCAGCTCTAAGCTTTTTAATTTAAATTGTCCCTCTAATTTGAATGAATACACTTTAAATCCATTTACAAGGATCTATTGGAGGGCAAGTCTCATGCCAGCAGCCGCGTAATTCCAGCTCCAGTAGCGTCCACTAAAGCTGCTGCAGTTAAAAAGCTTTTATAAGGATCGAGCTCGGCTGTCCACCGCAAGGCATCCTAGTGCCAGTCCCAGCCCCTATGCCTTGGGGTGCCTCCTGATGCTCTTCACTAAGTATCCCGTTGTCCCGAAGCATTTCCTTTGAAAAAATTAAGTGTCCAAACTACAGGTGGTGTAGCTTGCTTAACAGCCGGGATAATCCGCTGACTAGCAGACACTGCTACTAGGCACAAAGTATTTCCTGGGCTAGATGCAGTTAAAAATTTGTAAGTAGATACTCTCGTTGGATGCTGAGAAAGCATTCCATAGAGTCTCCTGGCACGCCATATATGATTCTCTTAAAAAGCTTGGGGTAGGGGTCTAGGGGACCCTTTTATAGCCAAAATCACGGCCCTGTATCACAATACGTCACCTAGGCTGAAGATAAATGGAACTGTAGCACCGAGGGCTCGGTTGCTACAGACGTATTGCACCTCACCCAGAGGTGTGATATCTCACTCTCAGATAAGGATGGAGTGTGGATCAGGACCCGACACCTGCATGCATTACACCACATTGCCGTGGGGCAGGGCGACCAATATGCCCCTGAGATGGGCACGACAGTCCCTGTCCCTGGCTGGAGTGGGGGGAGGGAACACTGAGGAAGGGGAACCCTGCAGTGCAGGAGCAGGGAGGAAGCAGTTCCTGGGTGCATTGAGAAGGGAGTATAAAAGGTGGGCACCATCTTAGTTCAGTGCAGAGAAGTCTGAGCAGAAGTGGCAGGGAGCAGGGGCTCCGCATGAGCTCTGCTCCGGAGGCGGGCCTAGTAACAGAGGCCCAGGCCTGCAAGAGGGAGAAGGAAGGAAGAGGAGCGGAGAAGGCTCCAGGAACGAGGAATGAAGGGATCCCAGGGGTGCGGACGGGCGAGTCGCCACCGCACGCCCGAATCCACCTGCGTGGAGGGTTCAGGCCAAAGGGGGAGACCGGTCCCCGAACTAGTGGAGGCAGGAAACGACCCTCAGCTAGAAACCGGAGGCTCTGACATTTTATGTGGCGCAGCCCCTTGCTCCACCCGCTAGGAAGGCACCACATAGGGTCAGGGAAACTGGCGCCAAGTTTACCAAGAGGAGGCCCGAGGCAGCCGGACAGAAGTGTTGGTAAGAAAGGCCAGACAAAGGACACACAAAGGGGGTCCTGTGAAGCGCTCCAAAGTTATCTGGGAGTTGTCTGAGCCCCTCACCTGGTGAGCACAGTACGACGTGGGCAGCCGTTACCTGCAGACGTGGTCTGGATAATAAGAACTGTGAGTAAAGGCCCTGAACTGCATCACTGACTCCGTGTCGTTACTGCTGCTGCCCTGCACCATCACCCCCATCCTCCGCATACACTGCCCTGAGGCTATACTCCTCCCGTGGGGAGTTATGCTACGCTCTGCTGTACCCACAACACCAGCCTTAGCGGTCTGCCCTGTAGCGGCGGTTCACTCTGACCGCAATCCACGGGTGGCGTAGTCAGACATTTAAACATCAAAACCACATAAATAGTTCCGCCACTGGTTTGACCGCCCTGAGCCACGGAACCGGATCGCCGCCACGAAGACTACAACCACCAGCATCCACCAAAAAGGGTCCGGCTCCGGGTGTCCCAAGGCCCAGGGGGTGCGTCAGAACATTTTCATCACCTTTCACAATCACCAATGGGACAAGGCAGGGATGTCCTCTGTCCCCTCTCTTATACATCCTAGTGACGGAGCACCTGCTCTCATCAATTCGCCATAACCCCAATATTAGGTGGATTGAGGTGGGAGGCACCGAGTACAAGTGCTCTCTATTTGCTGATGATGTCCTAGTATATATCACTCAATCACATATATCCATCCCTGCTGTTATGGCTGAAATAGATCACTTTGTTACATGGTAAAATTTTAAAATCAATGCAGCGAAGTCTGAGGCCCTCGATGTCTCCCTCCCTAAATCCATATAGGATTCCATCCAGTCCAACTTTCCCTTTGCCTGGCCCTCACAGGGTATCAAATACTTAGGAATTCCTATTCATAGAGACCTCTCCCATCTATGTTATCTTAATTTTGGGCCCTTTATTGAACAATTCCATACAGACCACGGTTGGCAAGTTAGAACTGTAAGATTCACTACGTGAACCACTGGTGTTTTGTGGAAAAGCACATGTACACCGCGTTCCAAATTATTATGCAAAAAGTGTTTAGGAGTGATAAGGGAAGAATTTGTTTGTTTGTCAGTTAAACTCATTGATGGTGATGTGTGTCAGGGCTCTTTATATCACTGTAAGCAATTGCAGACACCTGTGCTAATTAGTTTGGCAGGTGTGTCCAATGAAAGGCAAGACTACTTAAGAAGGCTCTCTCACATTATTAAGCAGCCTATATTTTCTGCCAAAATGGGAAAGAAAAAGGATGTGTCGGCTGCTGAGAAGCAACAAATTGTGGAGTGTTTAGGTCAAGGCATGACTACAATCAACATTGTGCGATGATCAGGATGAAGTGTCTTGGCAATCAAGAAGTATGTAGCTGATTCACAGTACACACGTGTGCGTGCTGATAAGGGCAAATTGAGGACTCTTTCCTACAGGCAATTACGTCAGGTTGAAACAGCAGCGGCAAAAAAGCCTTGTCATAGCAGCAGACAAGTTTTTGAAGCTGCTTGTGCCTCCAACGTCCCCCGAACAACAAGATGCAGGGTCCTTCAGAGGTTTGCAGCTGTGCATATGCCATCCTGTCGACCTCCTCTATCCACTTCACACAAGCAGAAACGGCTCCAGTGGGCCAAACATTACATGAAGACTGATTTCAAAACTGTTTTGTTCACGGATGAGTGCCGTGCAGCGCTCGATGGTCCAGATGAATGGAGTGGAGGATGGCTGGTTGATGGACACCCCACGCAAACACGGCTACAGCGCCAACAAGGAGGAGGTGGAGTAATGTTTTGGGCTGGAATCATGGGGAGAGAGATTGTCGGCCCCTTTAGGATCCCTGAAGGCGCTAAAGATGAACTCCATAATGTATGTGGATTTTCTTAAACAGCACTTCCTGCCATGGTTCAAGAAGAAGAACCGTGTATTTCACAGCAAGATCATTTTTCTGCATGATAATGCACCATCTCATGCTGCACATAAAACATCTGCATCTCTGGCTGATATGGGCATAAAAGGGGACAAACTTATGGTGTGACCCCCATGCTCCCCTGACCTCTACCCCATTCAGAACCTTTGGAGCATCATTAAAAGGAGTGTCTATGATGACGGGAGGCAGTTCACATCTAAGCAACAGCTCTGGGAGGGTATTCTGTCCTCATGCAAAACAATTGAAGCAGAAACCATCCAAAACCTGACAAATTCAATGGACGAGAGAGTTCAGAAGCTCTTTTCGAACAAGGGGTCCTATGTGAAAATGTAACATCACCTAGAATAAAGTTTTGAGTTGAAAACTGTTTGATTTCAGTTTCTAACAACCTGCTAATGCTTATAATTTCAAAAATGACCATTTTTTTGGTCTTTATTAAAATGAAAAGGTTGATCGAAAAGTTTGGGGGATCTAAGAGTGTGGCAACCCAGTAGTCATGATTACTTCGAATTCTGACAATATGAGGGTCATGCTGCAGGTAGTGCAGCAAGAAGGCACTTATGTGTCTTGCGCATCTCGGAGCCCCAAAATTATTTTCCGGGCTAGATGCAGCTAAAAATTATTTTTAATTTTAAATCTGGTGAAGCTTATTATAGATGGCCTAATAGGATCAGTGCTGCACACTGCTACAAAGCCCAAATTATTTTCCAGTCAAGATACAGATAAACATGATTAGTAATTTGAAAGCTTAAAACGGTTGGTAGGGTGATTTTAACCAATCATCAAGCTTTTACTCTCCCCAGGATGACACAGGGGTAGAAAAGTCGTTTCGGATCCATGATTTGTTCATCTTTATGAACGTGAGTCTGTCTACATTATCAGTGGAGAGCCGCGTGCGCTTATCTGTCAGCACACCACCAGCAGCGCTGAACACACGTTCAGACAGAACGCTGGCTGCGGGGCATGACAAGATCTCCAAGGCGTAAGTGGCTAGCTCCGGCCATTTATCCAGATTGGAAGCCCAAAAAGAGCAAGGGTCCAGTGACACAGTCGTGGCTTCAATGTTTACTTGGAGATACTCCTGTACCATCGTCTCTAGGCGTTGACTATGTGTCAGACTTCTTGTCTCCTGTGGCCTTGCAAAGGATGGGCTAAAAAAGTGGTGAAATGATTCCGCAAAATTGATGTTACCAGCAGATACTGTGGTTCTGTTACGGTTTGAGTGCTGAACACTTGACGGTCCCACGGTTGGCAAGTTGGAACTGTGAGATTCACTATGTGCACCACTGGTATTTTGTGGAAAAGCACATGTAAGATTCTGCAACAGTCTCTGCTGATACTCCTGCATGCGTGCATCCCTTTCTATGGCAGGAATAATTTCTGCAAATTTACTTTTGTACCGGGGATCTAACAGTGTGGCAACCCAGTAGTCAGGATTATTTCTAATTCTCACAATTCGAGGGTCATGTTGCAGGTAGTGCAGCAAGAAGGCAGTCATGTGTGTTGCGCATCCAGGAGCACCAAGTCCCTGTTGTGTTGGTGGCGAGGTAGCAATCATGCTTCCTTCCTCTGTCCTCTCCCCCCAACCTCGCACAACAGAAATGTGATCAAGGTCTCCCTCATCTGATGAGTCTTCCATCAGTTCGTCCTCCACTTCTTCCTGGGCTCCTGCACCTTCCTCACTAGTTTGGCTGCTACCATGCGCCCTGGTAAAATCATCTCCCCCACCCTCACATGCCTGCCGCCTTGGTGCTGCCGACCGTCTGGACCTTGCAGATGTTAGCCCTTCCGCATACAACTCCTCCTCCTCTACTTCCTCCACCTCCTCTTGTGCCACCACCTGACTCCGAATTCTGTTTAACATGTGCTCCAGCATGTAAATCACCGGAATAGTCATGCTGATAATGGCATCGTCAGCACTAAACATCTTCGTCGCCATTTCAAAACTGTGCAGAAGGGTGCATAGGTCCCTGATCTGAGACCACTCCTCCAGCGTGATTTGCCCCACCTCTGAATCTCGTTGGCCCAGGCTATACGTCAGAACGTATTGCACCAGGGCTTGTCGGTGCTGCCACAGTCGCTGCAACATGTGCAGAGTTGAATTCCACTGGGTAGGCACATCGCATTTTAGCCGGTGAAGTGGCAGGCCCAACGACTTCTGTAGAGATGTAAGTCGCTGAGCTGCGGGATGCGAACGGCGGAAGTGAGCACACAGCGACCGTGCCCTCTGCAGAAGGCCATCTAGTCTGGGATAGTGGGCTAAAAATTGCTGGACAACCAGGTTCAACACGTGAGCCATACAAGGCACGTGTGTGACATTGCCCCGGCAAAGGGCCGCACCCAGGTTTGCAGCATTGTCGCACACGGCCTTCCCTGGTTTCAGGTCCAGTGGAGACAACCATTCATGAAATTGGTTCTCCAGAGCTGACCACAACTCCTCAGCTGTGTGACTCACATTTCCCAGACATTTCAATGTAAAAACCGCCTGATGACGTTGAGCCCTACTGCCAGCATAGTAAGGAGGTGTGCAGGATCCCTTCTGCGCAGTTAGAAAGCTTGTGGCATGACCAGACAGGCTTTGGGTGCAGGTGGAAGAACGAGAGGAGGTTGAAGAGGCAGAAGCAGTGGAGGAACTTTGACATAAAGAGGATTGACGCACAACTCGTGGGGATGGCAAGACTTGGACAGCAGCCCCTTGTCCTGCTGTCACCATAGTTACCCAGTGCCCAGTCAGCGACATGTAACGCCCCTGTCCATGCCTACTCGTCCAAGTGTCTGTGGTGAAATGCACCCTGTCACACACAGAGTTTCTCAAAGAAGCGGTGATGTTGTGTGCGACATGCTGGTGGAGCGCAGGCACACCTTTCTTTGAGAAGTAGTGCCGACTGGGCATCTGGTACTGGGGCACTGCGACGGACATAAGGTCTCGAAAATCCTCTGTGTCCACCAGGCGGAAAGGCAGCATTTCTGTAGCCAAGAGCTTGCAGATGGTGAAATTCAACCTCTTAGCTTTCTCATGGCTAGGAGGAAATGGTCTTTTACTTGTCCACATCTGAGGGACCGA
This sequence comes from Phyllobates terribilis, assembly GCF_046119375.1. Lineage (NCBI taxonomy): Eukaryota > Metazoa > Chordata > Amphibia > Anura > Dendrobatidae > Phyllobates > Phyllobates terribilis. The sequence continues at coordinate 1,204,357,458 of NW_027362761.1, read as the reverse complement.
GGGCTGGCTATTGTGCTTAGACGGGGTTGATAAGGGTGTCCCCGGCAAACTGCCGGTCTGTGAGGAAGATGCAGGCGGACATGTTAGGTTGCCTTGATCCAAAGGTGGTGCTATCGATGTCGGACAGCGCTCAAGACCAGCTGGTGTTACCACCTCCAAAGAAAATGATGACCTGCCAATCACGCTGGCTGTTGCGGGTAAAGTGGTGGCAGGTCTGCGCCCCAAAACAGGTGTGACTGCTGTCCCCCCAGTCACAGAGGATGAAGAGGCCGCGGATGCACAAGATATGGCAGACGGTGGTTGGCCCGGCCGGCTAGACCGCATTGTAGCACACTGAGCTTCCCACTGCAACTTATGCTTCATGTCCATGTGCCGGTTCATGCATGAAGTACTCAAACTATGTATTTTTTGGCCTCTACTTAGCTTTTGCTGACAAATGTTACAGATAACACGAGTTGGGTCATCTTTATCGATCTGAAAAAATGCCCAGGCTATGCAAGGCTTAGCACCCATGCGACCTGAAGAGCCACCACGACTTGTGGTGAGAGGCAGAGTTGTGTTTGAGGATGCAGTTGTTGACGTGCTTCCAGTACTACGTCTCTGTCCAGGAAGGCGCAACCTGACCTCGTCGTCACTAGCATCTTCCTCCACCTCCTCTGCTGACCTCATCTCTTGGCTGACTGTGGGTTGACAGTAAGTGGGATCTCCGACCTCATCATCATCACCCTGTGCGTTATCCCACCCGTCGTCCTCAGAGCCAACCTGTTCCTGCCCTGACAAAAAACTAAAGTTGTCGCTCCAATCAGGTATTTGAGTCTTATCATCGTCTTCCTCATTGTCTCCACCAACAGGAGTTACAGTTTGGGAATGAGGGTCTACATTATGGTCAGAACCTTCTGCGTCTGGTCCTGGATCCGACTCATAAAGATTCTGGGCATCAGTGCAGATCATTTCCTCGTCTGGATTCACAGAAGCGCTGGAGTCGACCTCTGATTCCCAGGCTATAGTATGAGTAAACAGCTCTGCAGACTCAACCATCTGTTCTACCTCATACTCAGACGGGCAGCTGGAGATTTGGGAGCTGTGAGGAAGCAAGTGCGATTTGGGTGACACCTTTGAGGACTGGAGTATTTGTGATGTTGAAGTTGATGTGGAGGAGAGCCCACTTAAAGGAGCACTTGATATCCGTTGAAGCACCTGCTGTTTTTGTGCCTCATCTGGAATTTGGAGCGATTGGCGTGGCCGTAAGAAAGGGATCTTATCACATTGTCCGCTAAAAGAAGTAGACATTTTAGTTTGGCTGGAAGATGGTCTTTCTTCTGCACCTACCCCACGGACACAACCTTTTTTCCCCTTCCCAACACGCCTATTCCCCTTTCCACCAGCAGCAGGCCTTTTTCCACTCATTTTGGTGGTTAACTAATTCACAACTCTGGAGTTGTTTGCACAAAAAAACAATGGATGGTAACCGAGCAGAGCTGAGTGGCCAAACTGTGGTATTAGGCCAAAACTATTGGCTGGGTTAGATGCAGAAAAAAATTATTTTTAATTTGCAACCTGATGGAGGTCAGTATAGATGGACTAATAGACCAAGTCCCACACACCGCTAGAAGCCCAAATATTTTTTCAGAGCTATATGCAGAAATTTTTTTTATTCAATTTGCAACCTGATGGAGGTCAGTATAGATGGACTAATAGACCAAGTCCCACACACTGCTAGAAGCCCAAATATTTTTTCAGAGCTAGATGCAGAAAAAAATTATTTTTAATTTGCAACCTGATGGAGGTCAGTATAGATGGACTAATAGACCAAGTCCCACACACCGCTAGAAGCCCAAATATTTTTTCAGAGCTAGATGCAGAAAAAAATTATATTCAATTTGCAACCTGCTGGAGATCAGTATAGAAGGACTAATAGAACAAGTCCCACACACTGCTAGAAGCCCAAATATTTTTTCAGAGCTAAATGAAGAAAAAAATTATTTTTAATTTGCAACCTGATGGAGGTCAGTATAGATGGACTAATAGACCAAGTCCCACACACTGCTAGAAGCCCAAATATTTTTTCAGAGCTAGATGCAGAAAAAAATTATTTTTAATTTGCAACCTGATGGAGGTCAGTATAGATGGACTAATAGACCAAGTCCCACACACCGCTAGAAGCCCAAATATTTTTTCAGAGCTAGATGCAGAAAATTTTTTTATTCAATTTGCAACCTGATGGAGGTCAGTATAGATGGACTAATAGACCAAGTCCCACACACTGCTAGAAGCCCAAATATTTTTTCAGAGCTAGATGCAGAAAAAAATTATTTTTAATTTGCAACCTGATGGAGGTCAGTATAGATGGACTAATAGACCAAGTCCCACACACTGCTAGAAGCCCAAATATTTTTTCAGAGCTAGATGCAGAAAAAAATTATTTTTAATTTGCAACCTGATGGAGGTCAGTATAGATGGACTAATAGAACAAGTCCCACACGCTGCTAGAAGCCCAAATATTTTTTCAGAGATAAATGAAGAAAAAAATTATTTTTAATTTGCAACCTGATGGAGGTCAGTATAGATGGACTAATAGACCAAGTCCCACACACTGCTAGAAGCCCAAATATTTTTTCAGAGCTAGATGCAGAAAAAAATTATTTTTAATTTGCAACCTGATGGAGGTCAGTATAGATGGACTAATAGACCAAGTCCCACACATCGCTAGAAGCCCAAATATTTTTTCAGAGCTAGATGCAGAAAAAAATTATATTCAATTTGCAACCTGCTGGAGGTCAGTATAGAAGGACTAATAGAACAAGTCCCACACACTGCTAGAAGCCCAAATATTTTTTCAGAGCTAAATGAAGAAAAAAATTATTTTTAATTTGCAACCTGATGGAGGTCAGTATAGATGGACTAATAGACCAAGTCCCACACACTGCTAGAAGCCCAAATATTTTTTCAGAGCTAGATGCAGAAAAAAATTATATTCAGTTTGCAACCTGATGGAGGTCAGTATAGATGGACTAATAGAATGATGCTATGCCCAAAAGATTTTACTTCACTAGGTGCAGTAAAAAAATTGGTATTCTATACACAGGTGGTATATCTTGCAACACAGATAGGCTACTCCACTGACTAACACACTCTGCAATAGGCCAAAAAGGATTAGCTTTGCTAGATTCAGCCAAATGCTGTGAAAAAAACTTGCACAGCACTGGCACAGACCTGCCTGGCAAAAACTGATAGGAACTGATGTAACCTAGTCCTGAAAAGGACTCCAATTACAATTAGTCTTTACTCCCACAATCTATCTATTTAAGAGCACAGACCTGCCTGATAAAAGTCATAGGAAATGCTGTAACCTAGTCCTTAAAAGGACTGCAATCACAACTATTCCCTACTCCCAAGCTATCTGTATATTTGTGCGAAAATTGGCTTGAAATTAACAAGGTATAGCGCACACAGCAACAGCGGTGCCGTCTAACACGCAGCTGCAGCAGTGAGAAAATGGTGGCGACGGGGAAAATGGCTTGGTCTTATAGGGCAAGGACATGTGACATACACTGCCAATCACACATGCCCTTGCTTGTGTGAAAAAAAGCACTTCGCTCCGTGTGTGCGCTGCTGATAGGCTGACAGATTGCACCTCTCCACTGCAAATGCGGGAAAGAGAAAAAAAAATGGAGATCTTCATTGCTCCTGCAGAGATCCATCCCCTGCCCCTCCCCCCGCCCCGCTGTACACTCAAACTGCGTATTAACATTAATTTTCATAATTACTGAGAAAAAATCCAGTTATGATTTTGGCGCACGAACAGTTATCGAACATAACCTCGAACAGCCGAATTTTTCTCAAATTGTTCGTGTTCGCCGACCGGCTCGAACACCGCCCAAAACAGCTCGAATTTGAGATTGGCGAACAGTTCGAGTAGAACAACGCTCATCTCTAATCCTTACCTGAGAGTGAGATATCACACCTCTGGGTGAGGTGCAATACCTCTGTAGCAACCGAGCCCTCAGGGTGCTACAGTTCCATTTATCTTCAGCCTAGGTGACGTATTGCGATACAGGGCCGTGATTTTGGCTATAAAAGGGTCCCCTAGACCCCAACCCCAAGCTTTTTAAGAGAATCATATATGGCGGGCCAGGAGACTCTATGGAATGCTTTCTCAGCATCCAACGAGAGTATCTAATTACAAATTTTTAACTGCATCTAGCCCAGGAAATACTTTGTGCCTATTAGCAGGGTCTGCTAGTCAGCGGATTATCCCGGCTGTTAAGCAAGCTACACCACCTGTAGTTTGGACACTTCATTTTTTCAAAGGAAATGCTTCGGGACCACGGGATACTCAGTGAAGAGCATCAGGAGGCACCCCAAGGCATAGGGGCTGGGACTGGCAGTAGGATGCCTTGCGGTGGACAGCCGAGCTCGATCCTTATAAAAGCTTTTTAACTGCAGCAGCTTTAGTGGACGCTACTGGAGCTGGAATTACGCGGCTGCTGGCATGAGACTTGCCCTCCAATAGATCCTTGTAAATGGATTTAAAGTGTATTTATTCAAATTAGAGAGACAATTTAAATTAAAAAGCTTAGAGCTGCCTCCACCACAGGGGGGCTCACTCGACCCACCAGCGGACAGGCACCAGTATTGGGAGAGGGGGGCAGGCCGTCAGGGTTCACCGCGGCTCTGGCACAAACCCGGCGACACGGAGGTGGCACGGGCAGGAGCGGACTGAACGTGTCGGCTTCTCACTTTTTGGATTTTAGAAGGGCAAGACATGCCTATATCTGTGTCTCCCCCTCCTTTTACTCCTCCACCTCTTTTCTTTTCGCATGACTATATGTACTTGTCACTTTTCCATGTGTTAGTTGTGTCTTCTGAGCAGTTTGTCAGCTTTTGGACACCTTTGAAGGTGTTTTCTATGTGTTTCTATGTGTTTTTGTTTGCCTGCCATTGGTTTTAACGGTGTTCGAAGGTGTTCGACGAACAGTTCGACGAACAGTTCGGCGAACACACGGGTGTTCGACAAACCGAACCGAACTCGAACACTACGGGGGTGGCTCAACACTAACTAGGACATCATCAGCAAATAGAGAGCACTTGCACTCGGTGCCTCCCACCTCAATCCACATAATATTGGGGTTATGGCGAATTGATGAGAGCAGGTGCTCCGTCACTAGGATGTATAAGAGAGGGGACAGAGGACATCCCTGCCGTGTCCCATTGGTGATTATGAAAGGTGATGAAAATTTTCTGACGCGCCCCCTGGGCCTTGGGACACCGGGAGCCGGACCCTTTTTGGTGGATGCTGGTGGTTGTAGTCTCCGTGTCGGCGACCCGGTTCCGTGGCTCAGGGCGGTCAAACCAGTGGTGGAACTATTTATGTGGTTTTGTTGTTTAATTGTCCGACTACGCCACCCATGGATTGCGGTCAGTGTGAACCGCCGCTGCAGGGCAGACCGCTGAGGCTGGTGTTGTGGGTGCAGCAGAGCGTAGCATAAATCCCCATGGGAGGAGTATAGCCTCAGGGCAGTGTATGCGGAGGATGGGGGAGATGGTGCAGGGCAGCAGCAGTAACGACACGGAGTCAGTGATGCAGTCCAGGGCCTTTACTCACTGTTCTTATTATCCAGACCACTTCTGCAGGTAACGGCTGCCCACGTCATACTGTGCTCACCAGGTGAGGGGCTCAGATAACTCCCAGATAACTTTGGAGCACGTCAGAGGACCCCCTTTGTGTGTCCTTTGTCTGGCCTTTCTTACCAACCCTTCTGTTCGGCTGCCTCGGGCCTCCTCTTTGTAAACTTGGCGCCAGTTTCCCTGACCCTATGTGGTGCCTTCCTAGCGGGTGTAGTGAGGGACTGCGCCACATAAAATGTCACAGCCTCCGGTTTCTAGCTGAGTGTCGTTTCCCGCCTCCACTAGTTCGGGGACCAGTCTCCCCCTTTGGCCTGAACCCTCCACGCAGGTGGATTCGGGCGTGCGGTGGCGACTCGCCCGTCCGCACCCCTGGGATCCCTTCGTTCCTCGTTCCTGGAGCCTTCTCCGCTCCTCTTCCTTCCTTCTCCCTCTTCCAGGCCTGGGCCTCTGTTACTAGGCCCGCCTCCAGTACAGAGCTCATGCAGAGCCCCTGCTCCCTGTCTCTTCTGCTCAGACTTCTCTGCACTGAACTAAGATGGCGCCCACCTTTTATACTACCTTCTCAATGCACCCAGGAACTGCTTCCTCCCTGCTCCTGCACTACAGGGTTCCCCTTCCTCAGTGTTCCCTCCCCCCACTCCAGCCAGGGACAGGGACTGTCGTGCCCATCTCAGGGGCATATTGGTCGCCCTGCTCCACGGCAATGTGGTGTAATGCATGCAGGTGTCGGGTCCTGATCCACACTCTATCCTTACCTTAGAGTGAGATATCACACCTCTGGTTGAGGTGCAATACCTCTGTAGCAACCGAGCCCTCAGGGTGCTACAGTTCCATTCATCTTCAGCCTAGGTGACGTATTGCGATACAGGGCCATGATTTTGGCTATAAAATTGTCCCCTAGACCCCTACTCCAAGCTTTTTAAGAGAATAATATATGGCGTGCCAGGAGACTCTATGGAATGCTTTCTCAGCATCCAACGAGAGTATCTATTTACAAATTTTTAAATGCATCTAGCCCAGGAAATACTTTGTGCCTAGCAGCAGTGTCTGCTAGTCAGCGGATTATCCCGGCTGTTAAGCAAGCTACACCACCTGTAGTTTGGACACTTCATTTTTTCAAAGGAAATGCTTCGGGACCACAGGATACTCAGTGAAGACCATCAGGAGGCACCCCAAGGCATAGGGGCTGGGACTGGCGGTAGAATGCCTTGCGGTTGACAGCCGAGCTCGATCCTTATAAAAGCTTTTTAACTGTAGCAGCTTTAGTGGACGCTACTGGAGCTGGAATTACGCGACTGCTGGCATGAGACTTGCCCTCCAATTGATCCTTGTAAAAGGATTTAAAGTGTATTCATTCAAATTAGAGAGACAATTTAAATTAAAAAGCTTAGAGCTGCCTCCACCACAGGGGGGCTCGCTCGACCCACCAGCGGACAGGCACCAGTATTGGGAGAGGGGGGCTGGCCGTCAGGGTCCACCGCAGCTCTGGCACAAACCCGGCGACACGGAGGTGGCACGGGCAGGAACGGACTGGCCGTGTCGGCTTCTCACTTTTTGGATTTTAGAAGGGCATGACATGCCTATATCTGTGTCTCCCCCTCCTTTTAATCCTCCACCTCTTTTCTTTTCGCATGACTATATGTACTTGTCACTTTTCCATGTGTTATTTTTGTCTTCTGAGCAGTTTGTCAGCTTTTGGACACCTTTGAAGGTGTTTTCTATGTGTTTCTATGTGTTTTTGTTTGCCTGCAAATGGTTTTAACGGTGTTCGAAGTTGTTCGACGAACAGTTCGACGAACAGTTCGGCGAACACACGGGTGTTCGACGAACTGAACCGAACTCGAACACTACTGGGGTGGCTCAACACTACTATTGATCTTTTGCTGTATAATCATGAAATGCAAGCATTAATTTACTTAATGTGGACATACTCATCCCCTTCTTACATCAATTTTTAATTTGTTGTATTTTAATGTCTTTGTCTGTGTATATTTTTTAACCTTTTTTGTTTAATAAAGATTATTGCATTATATAAAGCCTGTTGGATACTCTTTATAAGGTGGCTGTGGGAAGCCGCCTGAAAAATGCTCAAGTTCCCCATAGAGTTACATTGAGCTCGTTGCTCGGGTCGAGCACCCGAGTATTCCAATTTGCTCGACCCGAGCATCGAGCACCCAAGCATTTTACTGCTCGCCCAACACTAATCTTAACTAAATGGGAATCATGTTACAGATTGTGCATCAAGAAGACACTCATATGTCGGGTTCTTCCATGAGGTCCAAAGCCAGGCTGTATTGATGGCTGGGTTACACTGATGCTTGCCTCCTCAGTTCCCTCCTACCAACCACCACTTTCAACACAAAGGTGATGATTATCCTCTTCATCTTCTGACTGTTGCTTGCCCATCACCTCTTTCTCCTTCATTTGTTCCTTGGCTTTTGCACCATCACTAACAGCTTGTCTGGTATCACCAACCCCCCTTGATCGCAGTAATCCACCATCACTTGGCATCCATCTATCTGTGTGACGACAGTCTGAAACTTTGAGACATTCTTATCCCTTCCGCATACTCCTCTTCTTCTGAGACAACAACCACCTGCTTCAGGCTATTCAAAGTCTGCTCTAGCATGTAGTTGACCAAAGTAGTGATGCTCATGATGGCTCTCCGTAAACGTGATATGTTCCACGTGTGTACTGCATTGGTCCAGGCTATACCACATGACTTACTGCGTCGGGGCTCATTGCTGCTGCCACAGTCGCTGCAACATGTGCAGAGTGGAATTCCACCATGTCGGCACATCGCATATCAGCCTTTTTACTGGCATGGACAAAGACCTATGAATCGATGCAAGTCAATGACATGAGGGGTGCAAATGGTGAAAGTGAGCACACAGCTTCCCTGCTTTCTGAAGCAGCACATCCTGGCCAGGATAGTCTCGGAGAAACCACTTTACCATCAGGTTGAGGACGTGAGTCATGCAAGGCACGTGTGTGAGCTTACCTTAGTCTAGGGCCGCCACCAGTTTCGCAGCATTATCGCACATGGCCTTCCCTGGCTCTAGGTTCAGTCTAGGTTCAGCGAAGACAGCCATTGCTCAAATTGAGCCTGGAGAGCTGTCTACAACTCTTCAGCTGTATGACTGCGATCTCCAAGGCATATTAATTTTAAGACTGCCTGATTGCGATGAGCCCTGACTGGGCAGTATGGAGGTAGTGTGGATTTGCTCTGCACTGTTGTCTCTTTAATGCAGAGGTTGAGTGTGCATGTGGAGGCTCTTGAGGAGGTAGAGGAGGTGGAGGAGGAAGAAGCAGTGGAGGATATGTGAAATACAAAGGTTTGTTCTGTAAGCATTTGGGATTCCAAGATTTGCAGAGCAGCCCCTTCCTGGCCTGCCCCCACACCCACCAGAGTCACCCAGAGCCCAGTCAGTGAGATGTAACGCCCTTGACTATGCTTACTCATCCAGGTGTCTGTGGCGAAATGCACCCTGGCAGACATAGATTTAGTCAAGAAACAGGTGATGTTGTCTGCGACATGCTGGTGTAGTGCAGGAACAGCTTTCTTAGAGAATTAATGGCGACTGGGCAACTGGTACTAGGGGACTTCGACGGCCATCAGCTTTCAAAAACCATCTGTATCTACCAGGCAGAAAGGCAGCATTTCCGTGGCCAACAGATTGGAGATGGTGTGGAGTTCAACCTCTTATCTTTCTCATGTGTAGTGTAAAACAATCTTTTATGTGACCACAACTGCGGGACAGAGGGCTGGCTGCAGTGCTGAGAGAGGGCAGAGTATGGTGAAATGGACAAACTGGTGGACCATGAGTAAGGTGCAGGTGCAGATGAGCTTGTGGATTGAGAAACGTGTGGTGTGCTCATTGAAACAAACACAGCAAGCATGTCCACTTCCATTACAGCTGACGAGTTCTAACTCAGCCTGACTTGAGAATAGGAGGCTCTGCGGTGGGAGACCTGCATAACAATACTTAGCACAGTAACAGAGGAGGAGGAAGAAGCAGCTGATTTGGTTGATGGGGCAGCTGATGGTTGTTGAGGTCAGCTAGGCCGCATTTCAGCGCAGTGAGAATCCCAGCATAACACATGTTGTGTGCGCTTGTGAAATTTCATGCATGTAGTAGTCAAATTATTGCAGTTTTTACATCTGCTGAGTTTCTTATCGCAAAGTGTTCAGATAACTTTGGCTCATCCTTTGCGGTTTTAAAAAAGACCCAGGCTAGGCAACACTTGCCGCCCCGGCAAGCTGCAGACCCGTGACTGTTGCCGGCCACAGCCATAGGTGTGGCTAAAGATGCAGTGCTCCTGGTGCTTGCATCACTCTGTGTCTGTGCCATGGGGGTGAAACGTAACGTCCTTGTCTTCCTCCTCCACCTCCTCAGATGAGATACTCGGATGAGTGAATCTGGGTTCACACCAAGTAGGATCTTCAACCTCGTCATTATCCAAAGTGTTATCCTATTCCTCTCCCTTCTTCTCTTGTTGAACTAACAGCACAGTACAGTCCGCATGAGCTTAAGGTATCTGAGTCTCATCAGGATCACCTCCCTCCCTGGCGGTTAACGTCTGGTTACCAGGGTCAGGAACATGCCCGGCCATTAATTCGTCCTACCCCAAATCTGATCTAAAAATAAAAAAAATTTGGCCACCGGTGCAGATGCTTTCCTCCTTTTCTTGACTTTGTGAATGTTGGGAGTACACTTCTGATGCCATTGGTATAGAATGGGTGAACGGTTCTACAGACTTGCCCATCTGTGGTTCGCTACAGTCAGTTGGGCAGTTGGACAGTTGTGACGTGGGGGGAAGCAAGGGTATTTGGGGTGCCACTTCTGTGGACTGTGCTGTGTGTGATGTTGAGGTGGAGCAAGAGGAGGAGAGGCTACTTGAAGCAGCGCATGCCATCCATTAGAGCACCTGCTCTTTCTGGCCCTTATCAACAAGGCGTATCGCTGTGTGGCTGCCAAAGAAAGGGAGTGGAATAGCCCATCCAGTAAGAAAAGTTGTCAGTTATCTTCAGATAGGACATGACGGTGTTGTTAGAACCTTGCTGTTAGGTTTTTTTTCCTTTGCTGGTCACATGACCTTGTTGGCCTATTTAATCCTGCTCCGCCCTTCTGGCTTTGCTGGACTTCATTGTATATCTTTTTTCTAGCTAGCCTGTGCTCTGTATCTAACTCTGTTAGTTTGCTTGGTCTACGGACCTCTATGTTCTATCTATTTTGTTTGTTCGTCTGTCTGCTACTATTTCTGTTAGGAGGTGTCCCATATTCCTCCCAGTCCTTAGTACTTGTAGGGATTCCCTCCCCAAATCTATAGGTCTCCGTACAGACTAGATTAGGACTTTAGCAGGTCTAATCGCAGGATCAGGTTCCCTGTTACATCGTAGGGATTCAGTTGAGTCTTATAGTAGGGACAGATCTCCTCTCTTTCCTTAGCTTTGGTAGCAGAACATAACAGTAAGTCCAGCCAGTAAATTCTCTAAGGAAAGATTTTTTTTTGTTCCATCATGGTGTCGGTTCAGGATTTGGCTAAACACCTGCAGGGACTCTCTCTGGAAGTGGCCGAGCTCCGTCAGCACGTGAGTAACTGTCCTGGAGCACATTTCTTGGAGCCTAAGGTATGTTTGCCGGATTTATTTTTTGGTGAACATCGAGAATTTTTTTCATTTAAAAATGCTTGCTTATTGTATTTTCGTTTGAGACCCAAGTCCTCTGGGGATGAATCCCAGCGCGTAGGGTTCATAATGTCACTTTTGCGCAAAGAGCCTCAGGAGTGGGCCTTTTCTTTGCAACCTAGTGATACATGCTTCAGATCAGTGGATAGTTTTTTTTCTGCTTTAGGACTATTATATGATGATCCTGACCGTGTCGCATCAGCTGAGACTGAGTTGAGACGTTTAAAACAAGGATCAGGTAATATGGAAAAATATTGTACACATTTTCGTCGTTGGTCCACTCAAACAGGGTGGAACGATTCTGCTCTGAAAAGTCTATTTCTTGCTGGGCTCAGTGAAAAGGTTAAAGACCTGCTAATTGCTTATCCTACACCTGAGGATTTGCAACAGGCTATGCAATTAGCTATACGGGTGGATAGGAGACTGCGTGCAAGGGTTAATGAGAGCAAATCCTCTGCTATGTCAGTTTCTGGTTATGATAATGTGTGTACTAACAGTGGTGAACCGATGGAGATTGGATCGGTGGCACCTCGCTCTCAAGAAAAACACCGTCGTTTTTCAGAAGGCTTGTGTTTCTATTGCGGGAAATCTGGTCATTTGATTAAAGGCTGTGAGCTTCGTATGAAGAAAGAAAAAAAAATGGTCAGTCACGCCCGTATTGCCTGTTTAAATTCCAAGGGTATATTTTTAGCTGCTTCCACGATTGCTCAGGAAAAATTAATGGAATTTCGGGTGTTTGTTGATTGCGGGTCTACACTGAATGTTATTGATGGGGGATTCGTGGAAAAACTCAATTTAAAACCTGAACCTTTATCATCCCCCATTGCTGTGGTTTCTGTGGATGGCTCCCCTTTGAAGAATATTACTCTCAAGGTCAGTGAATTTCCTCTCACTATTAATGGTGTTCACCATGAGAAATTGGATTTGGTAGTGTTGAATAACTTGCCTTCTCCAGTAATATTGGGATTGCCCTGGTTAAAATTTCACAATCCTGTACTGGATTGGTCTACCAGTGAAATTAAATCCTGGAGCCATAAATGTTATGACAAGTGTTGTAACGGGCGTATTGCAGCTTTGGATAGGGGAGAATTACCTGTTCCTATTCAGGATTTTTGGAGAGTTTTTTCTGAGAAAGAATCGCAGGTTTTGCCTCCCCATAGAGACTATGATTGTTCTATTGAATTTGTCCCTGGAGCGACTCTTCCTAAAAGTCGTTTATTTAACCTTACTATTCCTGAGAGGAAGGCTTTGGAGGAATACATACAGACAAGTTTGGCCGCCGGTCACATTAGGCCCTCTAAGTCTCCTGTGGCGGTTGGATTTTTTTTTGTAAAAAAAAAGGACGGCGGTTTACGTCCTTGTCTGGATTTTCGTGAGATTAACAAAATTACGGTACGCAATCCTTACCCACTGCCATTGATTCCTGATCTGTTTAACCAGTTATTGGGGGCCAAGTGGTTCTCTAAAATTGACCTTAAGGGGGCATACAATCTGTTGCGCATGAAGGAGGGTGACGAATGGAAGACTGCTTTTAACACTCCTGTGGGTCATTTTGAGAATCTGGTTATGCCTTTTGGTCTTACTAATGCTCCTGCATTTTTTCAGAATCTGATTAATGACATCCTTAGACCTTTGATCGGTAAAAATGTGGTTGTGTATTTGGATGACATTTTGATTTATTCGCCAGATCTGGAGTCTCATTGGCGGAGCGTACGTGAGGTATTACAGTTATTAATGGACAATTCGCTTTTTGCTAAGCTGGAGAAATGTGAGTTCGCTGTACAGAGAATTAGTTTTTTGGGCTACATTATCTCCAGCAAAGGTTTTGAGATGGATCCGGTTAAGGTTCAGGCTGTGCAGGAATGGCCTAGGCCTATTGGTTTGAAATCGATACAGAGGTTTTTGGGTTTCGCCAATTACTATAGAAAATTCATAAAAAATTTTTCTAGTATTGTCAAACCTCTGACTGATCTCACTAGGAAAGGTGCTGATGCGGTTCAGTGGTCTTCTGAGGCCATTGAAGCTTTTGTGTATCTCAAGGAGAGGTTCACCTCTGCTCCCATCCTTATGCAGCCTGATGTTACTAGGCCGTTTTTGGTTGAGGTTGATGCTTCCTCTGTGGGGGTTGGCGCAGTATTGTCTCAGGATAACGGGGATGGATTACATCCCTGTGCATTTTTTTCAAAAAAATTTTCGGAGACTGAATTGAATTACGATATTGGTAATAGGGAATTATTGGCTATTAAACTCGCATTTGAACACTGGCGCCACTTCTTGGAAGGTGCGGAATTTCCCGTTCAGGTTCTTACGGATCATAAAAATCTGATATATCTTGACGCTGCCAAGCGCCTGAATGCCCGTCAGGCTAGGTGGGCACTGTTTTTCTCGCGGTTTAATTTCTCCGTTACTTACATCCCTGGTACTAAGAATGTTAAGGCGGATGCCTTGTCTCGCAGTTTTTCTCCCATAGTCGGTGCTGAGAAAGAGGAAAACATTTTACAAGAAGGTGTTGTGATAGCTGCTTTAGACTCCGTTTTGGAAGATGAGATTCTTAAAGCTCAGGAGAATGCCCCATCTAACACTCCTCATGGGAGGTTGTTTGTGCCTGGGACCTTTAGGAGAGATTTGTTTGTTGAGTGTCACGAATCTCGGTTGGCAGGTCATCCCGGAATCTCTGAGACCAAGAGACTGGTGGGTCGCAGTTTTTGGTGGCCTGGATGGCAGAAGGAAGTCATTAAGTGGGTGCGCCAATGTACTATATGTGCTAGATCTAAGTCCTCACATACTCCTGCTGCGGGGTTGCTTTGTCCTTTGGAGGTCCCCAGTGCTCCTTGGACACATTTGGCTATGGACTTTATAACTGACCTTCCCTCCTCTGAGGGTTTTACTGTCATCTGGGTGGTCGTGGACCGTTTTAGCAAAATGTGTCACTTGGTTCCCTTCGTCAAACTGCCCTGCGCTAAAACTCTCGCTAAGGCCTTTGTCAAGGAAATTGTCAGACTTCATGGCGTTCCTACTGACATTGTTTCTGATAGGGGTCCTCAGTTCGTGGCTCGTTTTTGGCGTGCCTTTTGTGACAGGTTGGGAATTCATTTGTCGTTTTCGTCCGGATATCATCCTGAATCTAATGGCCAGACAGAAAGGAAAAACCAGGATGTTGAGCAGTTCTTGCGTTGTTTTGTGGCAGACAATCAAGAGGGGTGGTCTGAGTTTCTGCCACTTGCCGAATTTGCTCTGAACAATCATACATCTTCTTCTGCTGGTTGTTCGCCTTTTTTTTGTTGTTCTGGGAGACATCCGTCGTTTGGGTCGTTCTCCAAGTTGGGATCTGCCGTGCCTGAGGAGGAGAATTTTTCCGGTGATTTGGAAAGAGTTTGGACGGATGTGCGTGGTAATCTTCAGGAGGCCAACAGAAAATCTAAAGACTACTTTGATAGGAAACGACAGGAGGTTTTGTTCGCTGTTGGTGACATGGTTTGGTTGTCCTCTAGGAATCTGCGGTTGAGGATTCCTTCTAAGAAATTGGGTCCCAAGTTTGTAGGGCCCTTTAAGGTGCTTCAGGTTGTCAACCAATCTGCTGTTAGGTTGGAGGTTCCTACCTCCTGGAGAATTAATCCGGTCTTTCATGTCTCTCTGTTAAAAAAAGCTGTTGTGTCGGATGGTGACGCCTCTGCCTCTGTTCCTCCGGTGGTGGAGGACGGGGAATATGAAATTTCTCGCATCCTTGACTCTAGACGGTATAGAGGTAGTTTGCAGTATCTTGTGGCCTGGAAAGGTTTCGGACCCGAGGATAACTCTTGGGTGAGGTCAGATGATGTTTCCGCGTCCAGACTTATCAGAGCGTTTCACAGGAGATTTCCTGATAAGCCTGGTCCTAGGGGATCCGGAGGATCCTCTTAGAAGGGGGGGTACTGTTAGAACCTTGCTGTTAGGTTTTTTTTCCTTTGCTGGTCACATGACCTTGTTGGCCTATTTAATCCTGCTCCGCCCTTCTGGCTTTGCTGGACTTCATTGTATATCTTTTTTCTAGCTAGCCTGTGCTCTGTATCTAACTCTGTTAGTTTGCTTGGTCTACGGACCTCTATGTTCTATCTATTTTGTTTGTTCGTCTGTCTGCTACTATTTCTGTTAGGAGGTGTCCCATATTCCTCCCAGTCCTTAGTACTTGTAGGGATTCCCTCCCCAAATCTATAGGTCTCCGTACAGACTAGATTAGGACTTTAGCAGGTCTGATCGCAGGATCAGGTTCCCTGTTACATCGTAGGGATTCAGTTGAGTCTTATAGTAGGGACAGATCTCCTCTCTTTCCTTAGCTTTGGTAGCAGAACATAACAGGTGTTGGTTCACTATTGTTTTCACTAACATTACCACCTACCCAACGTATACCTTAAACACACACCAAGCCTATTCCCCCTTCTACCGTGACCTCTATTTTTCCCACTCATGTTGCTCAGATACTGTGGTAGGAGCGCGCTATTACCAAAACAAAATTTGATTTTTTCCTCTGCAACAGCTCTGCACACACCTGAATTTCATTGGCACTAAATGACAAGGCAAGATATAACGTATAGCGTATAAGATATAACGTTACTAACAGAAGAAAGTATTTTTTAGTGTGGATGAGGCCTGTATAACATAAAAGATATTCTCCAAACTATTTCAAACTGAGATGTCCCCTGCTGTATAATGTTAGGAACCGAAAAAAGTATTTTTTTTTACTGTGAATGAGGCCTTTATAACATACGAGAGATCCTCCAAACTATTTCAAACTGAGATGTCCCCTGCTGCATAACGTTAGGAACCGAACAAAGTATTTTTTTTTACGGTGGATGAGGCCTGTAGAACATAGGAGATATGCTATGAACAATTTCAAACTGAGATGTCTCTTGCTGTATCACAATAGGAACAGAAGAAAGTATTTTTTTTACTGAGGATGAGGCCTGTATAACATAGAATAAATGCTCCAAGATATTTCAAACTCAGATCTAGCCTGCTGTATCACATTAGGAACAGCAAAAAATAGATTTTTATACTCTGCAAAAGCTCTACATACAGCTGAATTTCACCGCCATTAAAGGATTGGGTGGCTTATAGCACAGTGTAACATGTTTGCGACAGAAAAAAATATTTTTTTGTAGCATGGCTAGCAAAAGAAATGTTTTTTTTTTCTCTGAAAAGAGCTGAATTTCAATGCCACTAAAGTAGTAGGTGGCTTTTAGCAGAGTGTATCATATTTGCGACGCAAAAAAATTATTTTGTGGACTCCGCCTAGCAACAGAAAAAAATATGTTTTTACTCTGAAAACAGCTGAAGTTCACCGCCACTAAAGTAGTAGCTGGCTTATAGCAGAGTGTATCACGTATGTCACAGATAAAAATACTTTTTGTAGTCTTGCTAGCAACAGAAAAAATCTATTTTTTTACTCTTAAAACAGTGAAGTTCAGCGCCACTAAAATAGTAGGTGGCTTATAGCAGAATGTATCATGTTTGCGACACAAAAAATCTTTTGAGGACTCTGCCTAGCAACAGAAAAAATATTTTTTTTACTGTGCTTAGAGCTGAATTTCACCCACCAAAAAATTACAAAGTGGGTTACTACAGCTTACACCATCACATTAGCAAATGAAAAAAAAAGGTTTTTGTGTTCTGCACTGAGAAGTTCTGCAGAGTCTGCATACAACTGAATTTCAACCCCACTAAATCAAAAGGTGGCCTACAAGGGCTTGCTTGCTATATCACATTAGCAAGTGAAAAAATGGATTGAAGGGATACTTGTGCATAAAGCACAATACAAGCAGTGCACAACACAGTTCTATGCCATGGGCCCTTCTGTTTCAGTCTGAATGTCAGTAATCTCAAGAAGAAAAAAATTAGCTCCAAGGTCGATTTCATAGGTTGACAGCAAAGGACTTATCTACACTATCTGAATTCCAAAAAAGCACCTATCTATCTAGCTAATTTCCCTCATTAAACAGGAGCACACTAAGCAGCGTCTATTAATGGCAGTGTGACATGGATAAAATGGCACTGAGGTAACGTGGCAGCTCTTTAAATAGAGAGGACATGTGATTTCAGCAGTCAATGGCAGAAGCCCTTGTGTTTGAACAGTGTGGATGCTTCCTGCGCTCTGATTGGTTAGCTGCGCTTTCCTCACTTTAAAGTTCCAGAAAAAAAAAAGATTACAAGCGCAGAGTTGATCTGATCTGTTCTGATCTCTCACCAAGCCCTCCACTCATCTAATTTGTCCCCCTGCTCATAATACACAAGCACTATGCTAGCCAAACTATTAAAAATGCTTTAGTTGCCCCTCAATCATGTTCCCACACTTATTCACTGAATGATGTTGATTTTCCCAAATTTAACCCCTTTACCCATAAGGGTGGTTTGCACATTAATGACCGGGCCAATTTTTACCAATCTGACCACTGTCATTTTATGAGGTAATACCTCTGGAACGCTTCAACAGATCCCACTGATTCTGAGACTGTTTTATCGTGACATATGGTACTTCATGATTGTGGTAAAATTTCTTCCATATCACTTGCGTTTATTTGTGAAAAAATCGGAAATTTGGCTAAAAATTAGAAAATTTTGCAATTTTCAGAATTTTAATTTTTATGCCATTAAATCAGAGAGATATGTCACACAAAATAGTTAAATAACATTTCTCACATCTCTGCTTTACATCATCAAAATTTTGGAACCAAATTTTTTTTTATTAGGGAGCTATAAGGGTTAAAAGTTGACCAGTGATTTCTCATTTTTTAACAAAATTTACATAAACATTTTTTTTAGGGACCACATCACATTTGAAGTGACTATGTCAGAAAATACCCAAAAGTGACACCAGTCTAAAAACTGCACCCTCAAGGTGCTCAAAACCACATTCAAGAAGTTTATTAATCCTTTAGGTGCTTGACAAGAATTTTTGGAATGGGGAAGAAAAAAATTAACATTTAACTTTTTTCACAAAAATGTTACTTTAGACCCAATTTTTTTTTATTTTTGCAAGGGTAATAGGAAAAAATTGACCCCAAAATTTGTTGTGCTTTTTCCCCTGAGCACTCAGATACCCCATACGTTGGGAAAAAACACTGTTTGGGTGCACAGCAGGGCTCAGAAGGGAAGGCGCGCCATTTGAATTTTTGAATGTAAAATTTGCTTGAATATTTAGCGGACACAATGTTATGTTTGAACAGCCCTTGATGTGTATAAACAGTGGAAAACCCCCACAAGTGACACGATTTTGAAAACTAGACCCCTCAAGGAATTTATCTAGAGATATGGTAAGCACCCTTAACCCCCAGGTGCTTTACAGAAGTTTATAAAATGGAGACGTAAAAATAAAAAAGTCAACTTTTGCCTCAAAAATTATCTTTTATCCCCAAATTTTTTATTTTCACAAGGGTAAGAGGAGAAAATGGAATGTAAAAACTGTTGTGAAATTTCTCCTGAGTACGTCAATACCCCATATGTGGGGAAAATACACTGTTTGGGCGCACGTCAGGGTTCAGAAGGGAAGGAGCACTGTGTGACTTTTTGAACACAAAATTGGCTGGAATCAAGAACGGATGCCATGTCGCATTTTGGGAGCCCCTGCTGTGCCTAAATAGTGGAAACCACCCACAATTGACTCCATTTTGGAAACTAGACCCCTCAAGGATTTTATCAATGGGTATAGTGTATATTTTGAACCCAGAGGTACCACACAGAATTTGATAACATTAGGTCATTATATTGAATAAGTTGTCATTAGTCTTGAGCGCAAGTGCTCACTACTTGAGTTTGCATTGGATTCTCGCATATGCACCATGTATCACAGGTGCTCGAGTGACATGTTCGAGTCCCTGCCCCGCATGCTTCATGGGTGTGAGACACCCAAAAAAAAAAAAAAAAAATGCGGGGATCGCTCGTGCATGGCAGGCAATCCCAGCAACATTATTTTGGGCCACGAAGCATATGGGGCGGAGACTCGATCATGTCACTCGAACACCCACGATATTGAGTGCATACCCGAGCACCCTATGCAAACTCAAGTAGCGAGCACTTGCGCTCAACACTGATCTCCATATCGTCATCATTTTTTTTTCTTTACTTTTGAAAAAATCCCAACCCTAGCACAACCCTAACCCCAACCTTAACCTTAGCCCAACCCTAACCCTAGCCCAACCCTAACCCTTCCCAACCCTAACCCTAGCCCAACCCTAACCCTACCCAACCCTAACCCTAAGCCATCCCTAACCCTAACCCTAGCCCAACTCTAACCCTAGCCCAATCCTAACCCTAGCCCAACCCTAACCCTAGAGTTTTTGAAAGCCGATTCTCATGCGGTATAAGTGAATAGACGACTTTATTCTTCGGGTTGATGTGATTACAGCAATACTAGATTCTTATCGGTTTATTATGACTGACAGCTGTCGCACACTAAAAGATGCTTTTTTTTTGCAAAGACTAGTTTTTGCATTGCCATATTTTGAGAACTATAATTTTTCCAAATTTTGGTTGACATAGTCATGAAAGGGCTTGTTTTTCGCGGGACAAGTTGAAGTTTTTATTGGTACCATTTTCAGGCATGTGATATTTTTTGATCACTTTATATCACGATTTTTGGGAGGCAGAATAACAAAAAAACAAACAATTCCGGAATAGATTTTTTGTTTTTTTTTATGCCATTCCACATGTGGTAAAATCGATAAGTCAGCTTTATTCTTCGGGTCAGTATGTTTACAGTATGTTTTGGTGCTTTTACACAATAAAAACTATTTTCTAGAAAAAATAATTTTTTGTATCGCTTTATTCTGAGAGCTATAACTTTTTTATTTATTGGATGATGCAGCTGTATAGTGGCTAGTTTTATGTGGGACAAGATGACGTTTTCAGCGGTACCATTTTTATTTACATTCGTCTTCTTGATTGCGTGTTATTCTATTTTTTGGGGGGCGGTATGATGATAAAGCATTGTTTTTTGCTCCATTTTTTTTTTTTAGCATGTTCACTAAACTGGTTAAATAGTGGGACAGTTTTATAGGTCAGGTTGTTCCGGATGTGGCGATACCAAATATGTGTACTTTTATTGTTTGTTTTTTTTCATAATAAATAATTATTATGGGTACAATATATTTTTATTTTTGGGGGATTATTTTTTTTTTCATTTTTTTTTTATATTTTTACATTTTTTTTTCACTTTTCTACACTTTTACACATTGTCCCACTATGGGACTTTCACTTTTTACAGCCTGATCAGCTGTAAGCATAGAGAGCAGCAGCTCCCTATGCCATGCAGCCTGTCAGCGCTGCACACAGGGAGTAGTTACTTTGGTCATGCACTGCGCATGACCAAAGTAACTTCCTGCCTCCTGGTGACCCGGATGTTGTCATGACATCTCATCGGGTCACCATGACAACATCTGGGAGCTGCCACAGACACCGCGGGATGCCAGAAAGGAGGTAAGTATCGGCGCTTACCCCAGCAATGCTGCTATCGACTTCGATCGCAGCATTTCGGGGTTAATTTGCTGCTTGTGTGCGAACATGATGGCAGCCTGCGTAATAGTATGTAGCTGGCCCAATAGGCCCAGGGCGCAGCTATGTACTATTTCACTGACACTGTCAGAAAGGGGTTAAGTAAATAAGCTCATCTTTCCAATCACGAATCCGAATGTGCCACATTCATGCCGAATCTAATTTTTGAGATCAGATTTCAAACATATTCGCTAATCACTAACTGCGACAGCCATCAGCTTTTGTAAACCGTCTGCATCTGCCAGGCGGAAAGGCAGAATTTCCGTGGCCAACAGATTAGAGATGGTGGAGTTCAACCTCTTAGCTTTCTCATGTGTAGGATGAAACAATCTTTTATGCGACCACAACTGCGGGACTGAGGGCTGGAGTGCGGAGAGAGGGTGGAGTACAATGAACCGGACCAACTGGTGGACCGTGAGTGAAGTGCAGGTGCAGAAGTTACGGTGGATTGAGAAACATGTGGTGTGCTTGGTGAAACAAACACAGCAGGCATGTCCGCTTCCATTACAGCTGACGGGCTCTCACTCAGCCGGACTGGACAGGGTAGAGAATCGGAGGTTCTTTGGTGGGAGACCTGCGTGACAATACTCGGCACAGTAACAGATGATGAGGAGGAAGAAGCAGTGGATATGGTTGACGGGGCATCTGATGGTTGTTGAGGTTCACTGGTCTGCATTTCAGTGTAGTGAGATTGCCACTGTAACGCATGTTGTGTGCGCATGTGAAGGTTCATGCATGTAGTAGTCAAATTATTGCACTTTTTCTCTCTACTGAGTTTTTTATCGCAAAGTGTACAGATAACGTGAGTTGGCTCACCCTTTGTGGTTTTGAAAAAGGCCCAGGCTAGGCAACCCTTGCCGCCCCTGCAAGCTGCAGACCAGTGACCGCTGCTACCCACAGCCACAGTTGTGGCTAAGGATGCAGTGCTCCTCCTGCTTGCTGCACTCCGTGTCTGCGCGGTACGGAAAAATGTAACCTCCCATCTTCCTCCTCCACCTTGTCAGATGAGCTACTTGGCTGTGTGACTCTGGGTTCACACCAAATTGGATCTTCAACCTCTTCATCATCCAATTATCCCATTCCTCACCCTGAGAGTGACCCTTCTCCTGTTGTTGCCCTGACAGCACAGTACATTCCTCATGAGCCTCATTATCAGAATCTCATCAGAATCACCTTCCTCCCTGATGATTATCATCTGGTTACCAGTGTCTTGAACCTACTTCATCCTGCCCCTAATCCAAACGAAAAAAATTGGTGAAGATGCTTTCTTCCTCTTGACAATGTGAATGTTTGGAGTACTTTTGTAATGCCCATGGTATAGAATGGTTGAACAGTTCTACAGACTCGCCCATTTGTGGTTTGCTATAGTCAGTTGGGCAGGTGGACAGTTGTGATGTGGGGGAAGCAAGGGTAATTGGAGTGCCACCTCTGTGGACTGCACTATGTGATGTTGAGGAGGAGGTAGAAGAGGAGAGTGCATTTGAAGCAGCGCTTGCCATCCACAGCTGAAGTTCAAGGCCATTAAAGTAGTAGGTAGCTTTTAGCAGAGTGTATCACGTTTGCGACAGAAAAAAATATTTTTGTAGTCTGGCTAGCAACAGAATTTTTTTTCCCGTCATTTCACACATAAAAAATGACAATGGGGGATCATATAGCTTGCACTAACACATTAGCAATTAAAAGAAAAAAAATGCTTTGTGCTCGGCCCTCAGGAGCTCTGTAAAGTCCGAATACAGCTGAATTTCAACCCCACAAATTGAACAGGTGGGCTAGTAGGGCTTGCTTGCTTTCTTGCTGTATCACATTACCTAGTGAAAAAAAGTAAATTGAAGGGATACTGGTGCATAGATCACAATACATGCCGTGCACAACACAGTTCTATGCTATGGGCCCTGCTGTTTTTGTCTGAACCTGAAAAATTGCACAAAAAAAAAATGTGCTGCAAGGTCGATTTCACAAGCAAACAGCAGAGTATTTATCTACACTATCTCACTTAAAAACAACCGCCCAACTATCTAGCTTATATCTCACATTACACAGGACACAGCACACTGAGCAGCATCTATCTCCTTCAGTGACATGCATAACATGGCGCTAATGGAACATGTTCACTCTTTATATAGAGAAGACATGTGATTTCAGCAGCCAATGGCAGAAGCCCTTGTGCCGGGACAGTGTGGATGCTTCCTGCGCTCTGATTGGCTAGCCGCGATTTACTCACTTAAAGTTAAAGGGGAAAAAAAAGATTACAGGCACGCCGATCTTCTGATCTTCTCACCTCTTCTGAGCTCTCCCCAGCCCCTCCACTCATCACACATGTCCCTCCGCTCATCATACACAAGCACTATGTGAGCAAAACTGTTAAAAACACTGTAGTTGTCCCGCAATCATTTCCCGCACTTATTCACTGAACGTTACCGATTTTCCCAAATTTTAGTAAAAGTGCTCACCTTTCCGATCACGAATCTGAATGTGCCATATTCATGTCAAATTTACCTTTGGAGAATGTATTTCAAACATCATTAGTGGAGAACAATATCTGCACCAAAAACTTAATTTCACTAGAGTATAAATATTATAATGGGGACCAACACCTCTTCCAGTACAGTGAACCCAGCAGATGGAGACCCAATCAAGAGTGTTCACATTTAAAAAAAAATAGTGGCAGACACCACCAAAGTGGCATCAATTTCAATAGAGTAGAAGTAGTATGATGGGGACTGAAACTTCTTCCACTACAGCCAATCCAGCGGATGGAGACACAATCAGGAATGTTCACATTTAAAAAAATTGTGATTACATCTGCATCAGCAGCAAGAGCAGACACAAAAACCACACTAAAGATATCACAGACTGCAATTAGAAAAGATCAGTGCAGCACACAAAAAACTACATCGCCTAGTCTGTACAGTCTGCGATTGGGGTGCAAATGTACTTGGTGATTCATGGCTTGTTCATCTTTATAAAAGTTAGGCAGTCTACACTTTCAGGGGATAGCAGAAAGACACCACCAGTAGTGCTGAAGACCGGTTCTGAGAGAAAGCTGGCTGCCGGGCATGATAAAACCTCCAAGGCGTGACAGGCGAGCTCAGGCAATTCATCCATTTTTGAAGACCAAAATGTAAAAGGGTCCAAACACTCCTTCATGGTATTGATATTGAGTCCTACATACACCTGCACCATCCTCTCCAGTTGCTCACCACATAACATACTTGTACTCTGTTGTGCTGATTCAGGATCTGGTCTAAAAAATGTGTGAAAGGACAGAAGTTGCTTCTGCCACTTACACTACTGCTGCTGCTAATATTTTGGCATTGACGAATTGATGTGCTGGAGTTTGGAAGTGTAGAGCTGCGCTGCAAACTGTGTGTTTCACTGCTGTCTTGAGGAAAACCTCTTTTAAGGTTGTGTAAAAGCATGTTTTGATACTCCAGCATTAGTGGATCCCTTTCCAGGGTGGAAAGCATCTGGAAAAATTTACTCTTATAAGTTGTATCCCAGAGTGGCAACCCAGTAATCAGCACTATTTTGAGTCATAACTATTAGAGATGAGCGTTGTTCTACTCGAACTGTTCGCCAATCTCAAATTCGAGCTGTTTTGGGCGGTGTTCGAGCCGTTCGGCGAACACGAACGATTTGAGAAAAATTCGGCTGTTCGAGGTTATGTTCGATAACTGTTCGTGCACCAAAATCATAACTGGATTTTTTTTCAGTAATGATGAAAATTAATGTTAATACGCAGTTTGAGTGTACAGCGGGGTGGGGGGAGGGGCAGGGGATGGATCTCTGCAGGAATAATGAAGATCTCCATTTTTTTTTCTCTTTCCCGCATTTACAGTGGGGAGGTGCAATCTGTCAGCCTATCAGCAGCGCACACACGGAGCGAAGTGCTTTTTTTCACACAAGCAAGGGCATGTGTCATTGGCAGTGTATGTCACATGTCCTTGCCCTATAAGACCAAGCCATTTTCCCCGTCGCCACCATTTTCTCACTGCTGCAGCTGCATGTTAGACGGCACCGCTGTTGCTGTGTGCGCTATACCTTGTTAATTTCAAGTCAATTTTCGCACAAATCTACAGATAGCTTGGGAGTAGGGAATAGTTGTGATTGCAGTCCTTTTAAGGACTAGGTTACAGCATTTCCTACGAATTTTATCAGGCAGGTCTGTGCTCTTAAATAGATAGGTTGGGGGAGTAAAGACTAATTGTAATTGCAGTCCTTTTCAGGACTAGGTTACATCAGTTCCTATCAGTTTTTGCCAGGTAGGTCTGTGCCAGTGCTGTGCAAGTTTTTTTCACAGCATTTGGCTGAATCTAGCAAAGCTAATCCTTTTTGGCCTATTGCAGAGTGTGTTAGTCAGTGGAGTAGCCTATCTGTGTTGCAAGATATACCACCTGTGTATAGAATACCAATTTTTTTACTGCACATAGTGAAGTAAAATCTTTTGGGCATAGCATCATTCTATTAGTCCATCTATACTGACCTCCATCAGGTTGCAATTTGAATATAATTTTTTTCTGCATCTAGCTCTGAAAAAATATTTGGCCTTCTAGCAGTGTGTGGGACTTTCTCTATTAGTCCATCTATACTGACCTCCATCAGGTTGCAAACTGAATATGTTTTTTTCTGCATCTACCTCTGAAAAAATATTGGGCTTGTAGCTGTGTGTGGGACTTGTTCTATTACTCCATCTATACTGACCTCCATCAGTTTGCAAATTGAATATAATTTTTTTCTGCATCTAGCTCTGAAAAAATATTGGGCTTCTAGCTGTGTGTGGGACTTGTTGTATTAGACCATCTATACTGACCTCCATCAGGTTGCAAACTGAATATATTTTTTTCTGCATCTACCTCTGAAAAAATATTGGGCTTCTAGCTGTGTGTGGGACTTGTTCTATTAATCCATCTATACAGACCTCCATCAGGTTGCAAACTGAATATCATTTTTTTCTGCATCTAGCTCTGAAAAAATATTTGGCCTTCTAGCAGTGTGTGGGACTTTCTCTATTAGTCCGTCTATACTGACCTCCATCAGGTTGCAAATTAAAAATAATTTTTATCTGCATCTACCTCTGAAAAAATATTTGGGCTTCTAGCTGTGTGTGGGACTTGTTCTATTACTCCATCTATACTGACCTCCATCAGGTTGCAAATTGAATATAATTTTTTTCTGCATCTAGCTCTGAAAAAAATATTGGGCTACTAGCTGTGTGTGGGACTTGTTGTATTAGTCCATCTACACTGACCTCCATCAGGTTGCAAACTGAATATATTTTTTTCTGCATCTACCTCTGAAAAAATATTGGGCTTGTAGCTGTGTATGGGACGTGTTCTATTAATCCATCTATACAGACCTCCATCAGGTTGCAAACTGAATATAATTTTTTTCTGCATCTACCTCTGAAAAAATATTTGGCCTTCTAGCAGTGTGTGGGACTTTCTCTATTAGTCCATCTATACTGACCTCCATCAGGTTGCAAATTAAAAATAATTTTTATCTGCATCTAGCTATGAAAAAATATTTGGGCTTCTAGCTGTTTGTGGGACTTGTTCTATTACTCCATCTATACTGACCTCCATCAGGTTGCAAATTGAATATAATTTTTTTCTGCATCTAGCTCTGAAAAAATATTGGGCTACTAGCAGTGTGTTTGACTTTCTCTATTAGTCCATCTATACTGACCTCCATCAGGTTGCAAATTAAAAATAATTTTTATCTGCATCTAGCTCTGAAAAAATATTTGGGCTTCTAGCTGTGTGTGGGACTTGTTCTATTACTCCATCTATACTGACCTCCATCAGTTTGCAAATTGAATATAAATTTTTTCTGCATCTAGCTCTGAAAAAATATTTGGCTTCTAGCTGTGTGTGGGACTTGTTGTATTAGTCCATCTATACTGACCTCCATCAGGTTGCAAACTGAATATATTTTTTTCTGCATCTACCTCTGAAAAAATATTGGGCTTCTAGCTGTGTGTGGGACTTGTTCTTTTAATCCATCTATACTGACCTCCATCAGGTTGCAAATTAAAAATAATTTTTATCTGCATCTAGCTCTGAAAAAATGTTGGGCTTCTAGCTGTGTGTGGGACTTGTTCTATTAATCTATCTATACAGACCTCCATCAGGTTCTAAACTGAATATAATTTTTTTCTGCATCTAGCTCTGAAATAATATTTGGCATTCTAGCAGTGTGCGGGACTTTCTCTATTAGTCCATCTATACTGACCTCCATCAGGTTGCAAATTGAATATAATTTTTTTCTGCATCTAACCCAGCCAATAGTTTTGGCCTAATACCACAGTTTGGCCACTCAGCTCTGCTCGGTTCCCATCCATTGTTTTTTTGTGCAAACAACTCCAGAGTTGTGAATTAGTTAACCACCAAAATGAGTGGAAAAAGGTCTGCTGCTGGTGGAAAGTTGAATAGGCTTGTTGGGAAGGGGAAAAAAGGTTGTGTCCGTGGGGTAGCAGCAGGTGCTTCAACGGATATCAAGTGCTCCTTTAAGTGGGCTCTCCTCCACATCAACTTCAACATCACAAATACTCCAGTCCTCAAAGGTGTCACCCCAATCGCACTTGCTTCCTCACAGCTCCCAAATCTCCAGCTGACCGTCTGAGTATGAGGTAGAACAGATGGTTGAGTCTGCAGAGCTGTTTACTCATACTATAGCCTGGGAATCAGAGGTCGACTCCAGCGCTTCTGTGAATCCAGACGAGGAAATGATTTGCACTGATGCCCAGAATCTTTATGAGTCGGATCCAGGACGAGACGCAGAAGGTTCTGACCATAATGTAGACCCTCATTCCCAAACTGTAACTCCTGTTGGTGGAGACAATGAGGAAGACGATGATAAGACTCAAATACCTGATTGGAGCGACAACTTTAGTTTTTTGTCAGGGCAGGAACAGGTTGGCTCTGAGGACGACGGGTGTGATTACGCACAGGGTGATGATGATGAGGTTGGAGATCCCACTTACTGTCAACCCACAGTCAGCCAAGAGATGAGGTCTGCAGAGGAGGTGGAGGAAGATGCTAGTGACGACGAGGTCAGGTTGCGCAATCCTGGACAGAGACGTAGTACTGGAAGCACGTCAACAACTGCATCCTCAAACACAACTCTGCCTCTCACCACAAGTCGTGGTGGCTCTTCAGGTCGCATGGGTGCTAAGCCTTGCATAGCCTGGGCATTTTTTCAGATCGATAAAGATGACCCAACTCGTGTTATCTGTAACATTTGTCAGCAAAAGCTAAGTAGAGGCCAAAAAATACATAGTTTGAGTACTTCATGCATGAACCGGCACATGGACATGAAGCATAAGTTGCAGTGGGAAGCTCAGTGTGCTACAATGCGGCCTAGCCGGCCGGGCCAACCACCGTCTGCCAAATCTTGTGCATCCGCGGCCTCTTCATCCTCTGTGACTGGGGGGACAGCAGTCACACCTGTTTTGGGGCGCAGACCTGCCACCTCTTTACCCGCAACAGCCAGCGTGATTGGCAGGTCATCATTTTCTTGGGAGGTGGTAACACCAGCTGGTGTTGAGCGCTGTCCGACATCGATAGCACCACCTTTGGATCAAGGCAACCTAACATGTCCGCCTGCATCCTCCTCACAGACCGGCAGTTTGCCGGAGACACCCTTATCAACCCCGTCTAAGCACAATAGTCAGCCCTCGGTCCCTCAGATGTGGACAAGTAAAAGACCATTTCCTCCTAGCCATGAGAAAGCTAAGAGGTTGAATTTCACCATCTGCAAGCTCTTGGCTACAGAAATGCTGCCTTTCCGCCTGGTGGACACAGAGGATTTTCGAGACCTTATGTCCGTCGCAGTGCTCCAGTACCAGATGCCCAGTCGGCACTACTTCTCAAAGAAAGGTGTGCCTGCGCTCCACCAGCATGTCACACACAACATCACCGCTTCTTTGAGAAACTCTGTGTGTGACAGGGTGCATTTCACCACAGACACTTGGACGAGTAGGCATGGACAGGGGCGTTACATGTCGCTGACTGGGCACTGGGTAACTATGGTGACAGCAGGACAAGGGGCTGCTGTCCAAGTCTTGCCGTCCCCACGAGTTGTGCGTCAATCCTCTTTATATCAAAGTTCCTCCACTGCTTCTGCCTCCTCAACCTCCTCTCGGTCTTCCACCTGCACCCAAAGCCTGTCTGGTCATTCCACAAGCTTTCTAACTGCGCAGAAGGGATACTGAACACCTCCTTAATATGCTGGCAGTAGGGCTCAACGTCATCAGGTGGTTTTTACTTTGAAATATCTGGGAAATGTGAGTCACACAGCTGAGGAGTTGTGGTCAGCTCTGGAGAACCAATTTACATGTGCTTTTCCACAAAACACCAGTGATGCATGTAGTGAATCTCACAGTTCCAACTTGCCAACCGTGGGACCGTCAAGTGTTCAGCACTCAAACCATAACAGAACCACAGTATCTGCTGATAACATCAATTTTGCGCAATCATTTCACCACTTTTTTAGCCCATCCTTTGCAAGGCCACAGGAGACAAGAAGTCTGACACAATTCAACGCCTAGAGACGATGGTACAGGAGTATCTCCAAGTAAACATTGAATCCATGACTGTGTCACTGGACCCTTGCTCTTTTTGGGCTTCCAATCTGGATAAATGGCCGGAGCTAGCCACTTATGCCTTGGAGATCTTGTCATGCCCCGCAGCCAGCGTTCTGTCTGCACGTGTGTTCAGCGCTACTGGTGGTGTGCTGACAGATAAGCGCACGAGGCTCTCCACTGATAATGTAGACAGACTCACGTTCATAAAGATGAACAAATCATGGATCCGAAAAGACTATTCTACCCCTGTGTCATCCTGGGGAGAGTAAAAGATGGATGATTGGTTAAAATCACCCTACCAACCGTTTTAAGCTTTCAAATTACTAATCATTTTTATCTGTATCTTGGCTGGAAAATAACTTGGGCTTTGTAGCAGTGTGCAGCACTGATTCTATTAGGCCATCTATAATAAGCTCCACCAGATTTAAAATTACTAATCATGTTTATCTGTATCTTGGCTGGAAAATAATTTGGGCTTTGTAGCAGTGTGCAGCACTGATCCTATTAGGCCATCTATACTAAGCTCCACCAGATTTAAAATTAAAAATAATTTTTAGCTGCATCTAGCCCGGAAAATAATTTTGGGGCTCCGAGATGCGCAAGACACATAAGTGCCTTCTTGCTGCACTACCTGCAACATGACCCTCATATTGTCAGAATTCGAAGTAATCATGACTACTGGGTTGCCACACTCTTAGATCCCGCAAACTTTTCGATCAACCTTTTCATTTTAATAAAGACCAAAAAAATGGTCATTTTTGAAATTATAAGCATTAGCAGGTTATTAGAAACTGAAATCAAACAGTTTTCAACTCAAAACTTTATTCTAGGTGATGTTACATTTTCACATAGGACCCCTTGTTCGAAAGGAGCTTCTGAACTCTCTCGTCCATTGAATTTGTCAGGTTTTGGATGGTTTCTGCTTCAATTGTTTTGCATGAGGACAGAATACCCTCCCAGAGCTGTTGCTTAGATGTGAACTGTCTCCCGCCATCATAGACACTTCTTTTGATGATGCTCCAGAGGTTCTGAATGGGGTAGAGGTCAGGGGAGCATGGGGGTCACACCATAAGTTGTCCCCTTTTATGCCCATATCAGCCAGAGATGCAGATGTTTTATGTGCAGCATGAGATGGTGCATTATCATGGAAAAAAATGATCTTGCTGTGAAATACACGGTTCTTCTTCTTGAACCATGGCAGGAAGTGCTGTTTGAGAAAATCCACATACATTATGGAGTTCATCTTTAGCGCCTTCAGGGATCCTAAAGGGGCCGACAATCTCTCTCCCCATGATTCCAGCCCAAAACATTACTCCACCTCCTCCTTGTTGGCGCTGTAGCCGTGTTTGCGTGGGGTGTCCATCAACCAGCCATCCTCCACTCCATCCATCTGGACCATCGAGCGCTGCACGGCACTCATCCGTGAACAAAACAGTTTTGAAATCAGTCTTCATGTAATGTTTGGCCCACTGGAGCCGTTTCTGCTTGTGTGAAGTGGATAGAGGAGGTCGACAGGATGGCGTATGCACAGCTGCAAACCTCTGAAGGACCCTGCATCTTGTTGTTCGGGGGACGTTGGAGGCACCAGCAGCTTCAAAAACTTGTCTGCTGCTATGACAAGGCTTTTTTGCCGCTGCTCTTTTAACCTGACGTAATTGCCTGTAGGAAAGAGTCCTCAATTTGCCCTTATCAGCACGCACACGTGTGTACTGTGAATCAGCTACATACTTCTTGATTGCCAAGACACTTCATCCTGATCATCGCACAATGTTGATTGTAGTCATGCCTTGACCTAAACACTCCACAATTTGTTGCTTCTCAGCAGCCGACACATCCTTTTTCTTTCCCATTTTGGCAGAAAATGTAGGCTGCTTAATAATGTGAGACAGCCTTCTTAAGTAGTCTTGCCTTTCATTGGACACACCTGCCAAACTAATTAGCACAGGTGTCTGCAATTGCTTACAGTGATATAAAGAGCCCTGACACACATCACCATCAATGAGTTTAACTGACAAACAAACAAATTCTTCCCTTATCACTCCTAAACACTTTTTGCATAATAATTTGGAACACAGTGTACATGTGCTTTTCCACAAAACACCAGTGGTTCACGTAGTGAATCTTACAGTTCTAACTTGCCAACCGTGGTCTGTATGGAGTTGTTCAATAAAGGGCCCAAAATTAAGATAACATAGATGGGAGAGGTCTCTATGAATAGGGATTCCTAAGTATTTGATACCCTGTGAGGGCCAGGCAAAGGGAAAGTTGGACTGGATGGAATCCTATATGGATTTGGGGAGGGAGACATCGAGGGCCTCAGACTTCGCTGCATTGATTTTAAAATTTGACCATGTAACAAAGCGATCTATTTCAGCCATAACAGCATGGATGGATATATGTGATTGAGTGATATATACTAGGACATCATCAGCAAATAGAGAGCACTTGTACTCGGTGCCTCCCACCTCAATCCACCTAATATTGGGGTTATGGCGAATTGATGAGAGCAGGTGCTCCATCACTAGGATGTATAAGAGAGGGGACAGAGAACATCCTGCCTTGTCCCATTGGTGATTGTGAAAGGTGATGAAAATGTTCTGACGCGCCCCCTGGGCCTTGGGACACCCGGAGCCGGACCCTTTTTGGTGGATGCTGGTGGTTGTAGTCTCCGTGGCGGCGACCCGGTTCCGTGGCTCAGGGCGGTCAAACCAGTGGCGGAACTATTTATGTGGTTTTGATGTTTAAATGTCCGACTACGCCACCCGTGGATTGCGGTCAGAGTGAACCGCCGCTCCAGGGCAGACCGCTGAGGCTGGTGTTGTGGGTGCAGCAGAGCGTAGCATAACTCCCCACGGGAGGAGTATAGCCTCAGGGCAGTGTATGCGGAGTATGGGGGTGATGGTGCAGGGCGGCAGCAGTAACGACACGGAGTCAGTGATGCAGTCCAGGGCCTTTACTCACAGTTCTTATTATCCAGACCACGTCTGCAGGTAACGGCTGCCCACGTCGTACTGTGCTCACCAGGTGAGGGGCTCAGACAACTCCCAGATAACTTTGGAGCACTTCACAGGACCCCCCTTGTGTGTCCTTTGTCTGGCCTTTCTTACCAACCCTTCTGTCCGGCTGCCTCGGGCCTCCTCTTGGTAAACTTGCCGACAGTTTCCCTGACCCTATGTGGTGCCTTCATAGCGGGTGTAGCGAGGGGCTGCGCCACATAAAATGTCACAGCCTCCTGTTTCTAGCTGAGGGTCGTTTCCTGCCTCCACTAGTTTCGGGGACCGGTCTCCCCCTTTGGCCTGACCCCTCCACGCAGGTGGATTCGGGCGTGCGGTGGCGACTCGCCCGTCCGCACCCCTGGGATCCCTTCGTTCCTCATTCCTGGAGCCTTCTCCGCTCCTCTTCCTTCCTTCTCCCTCTTCCAGGCCTGGGCCTCTGTTACTAGGCCCGCCTCCGGAGCAGAGCTCATGCAGAGCCCCTGCTCCCTGAAACTTCTGCTCAGACTTCTCTGCACTGAACTAAGATGGTGCCCACCTTTTATACTCCCTTCTCAATGCACCCAGGAACTGCTTCCTCCCTGCTCCTGCACTACAGGGTACCCCTTCCT
The DNA here is from genome assembly GCF_046119375.1 of Phyllobates terribilis. Lineage (NCBI taxonomy): Eukaryota > Metazoa > Chordata > Amphibia > Anura > Dendrobatidae > Phyllobates > Phyllobates terribilis. The sequence goes on along the minus strand of NW_027362761.1, from coordinate 1,204,324,431 downwards.
CAGTGTTCCCTCCCCGCACTCCAGCCAGGGACAGGGACTGTCGTGCCCATCTCAGGGGCATATTGGTCGCCCTGCCCCACGGCAATGTGGTGTAATGCATGCAGGTGTCGGGTCCTGATCCACACTCCATCCTTACCTGAGAGTGAGATATCACACCTCTGGGTGAGGTGCAATACCTCGTAGCAACCGAGCCCTCAGGGTAATACAGTTCCATTTATCTTCAGCCTAGGTGACGTATTGCGATACAGGGCCGTGATTTTGGCTATAAAAGGGTCCCCTAGACCCCTACCCCAAGCTTTTTAAGAGAATCATATATGGCGTGCCAGGAGACTCTATGGAATGCTTTCTCAGCATCCAACGAGAGTATCTAATTACAAATTTTTAACTGCATCTAGCCCAGGAAATACTTTGTGCCTAGTAGCAGTGTCTGCTAATCAGCGGATTATCCCGGCTGTTAAGCAAGCTACACCACCTGTAGTTTTGACACTTAATTTTTTCAAAGGAAATGCTTCGGGACCACTGGATACTCAGTGAAGAGCATCAGGAGGCACCCCAAGGCATAGGGGCTGGGACTGGCAGTAGGATGCCTTGCGGTGGACAGCCGAGCTCGATCCTTATAAAAGCTTTTTAACTGCAGCAGTTTTAGTGGACGCTACTGGAGCTGGAATTACGTGTCTGCTGGCATGAGACTTGCCCTCCAATAGATCCTTGTAAATGGATTTAAAGTGTATTCATTCAAATTAGAGAGACAATTTAAATTAAAAAGCTTAGAGCTGCCTCCACCACAGGGGGGCTCGCTCGACCCACCAGCGGACAGGCACCAGTATTGGGAGAGGGGGGCTGGCCGTCAGGGTTCACCGCGGCTCTGGCACAAACCCGGCGACACGGAGATGGCACGGGCAGGAGCGGACTGAACGTGTCGGCTTCTCACTTTTTGGATTTTAGAAGGGCATGACATGCCTATATCATAGAATCATAGAATCATAGAATGGTAGAGTTGGAAGGGACCTCCTGGGTCATCTGGTCCAACCCCCTGCTCAAAGCAGGATTCACTAGATCATCACAGACAGATGTCTGTCCAGCCTCTGTTTGAAGACGTCCATTGAAGGGGAACTCACCACCTCTCGTGGCAGCCTGTTCCACTCATTAATCACCCTAACTGTCAAAAAGTTTTTTCTAATATCTAATCTGTGTCTCCTCCCATTTAGTTTCATCCCATTGCTTCTAGTCTTTCCTTGTGCAAATGAGAATAAAGATGATCCTTCTACAATGTGACAGCCCTTGACATATTTGTAGACAGCTATTAAGTCTCCTCTCAGTCTTCTTTTTTGCAAGCTAAACATTCCCAAATCCTGCAACCGTTCCTCATAGGACATGGTTTGCAGACCAGTCACCATTCTGGTCGCTCTTCTCTGAACTTGCTCCAGTTTGTCTATGTCTTTTTTAAAATGTGGTGCCCAAAACTGTACACAGTATTCCAGATGAGGTCTGACCAAAGAGGAGTAAAGACCGATAATGACTTCACGTGATCTAGACTGTATGCTTCTGTTAATACATCCCAGAATTGTATTTGCCTTTTTTGCTGCTGCATCACACTGTTGACTCATGTTCAGTCTATGATCTATTAGTATACCTAAGTCTTTTTCACATGTACTGTTGCTTAGCTCTATTCCTCCCATTCTGTATATGCTTTTTTCATTTTTATTGCCCAGATGTAGTACTTTGCATTTTTCCCTGTTAAAAACCATTCTGTTGGTTGCTGCCCACTGCTCCAGTTTATTTAGGTCTTTTTGAATCCTCTCTCTCTCTTCTCTAGTATTAGCTATCCCTCCTAGCTTTGTGTCATCAGCAAATTTAATCAGTTTACCCTCAATTCCTTCATCTAAATCATTGATAAAGATGTTGAACAATACAGGTCCCAGGACGGAGCCCTGTGGTACCCCACTTGAGACATTCACCCAGCTGGATGTGAAGCCATTTACAACCACCCTTTGAGTCCGATCACTAAGCCAGTTATGAATCCACCTAACAGTTGCCTGGTCCATTGCATACTTGGTCATTTTTTTCAATAAGGATGGTGTGAGATACTTTGTCAAATGCTTTGCTGAAGTCAAGATATACTATATCTACAGCATTTCCCTGATCCACCCAGTCAGTGATTCTGTCATAGAAGGAAATTAAGTTAGTCTGACATGACTTGTTAGTTACAAACCCATGCTGGCTCTGGTTAATCACTTCATTCTTATCCATGTACTTACATACATGTTGTTTAATAATTTGTTCAAAGATCTTTCCTGGTATAGAAGTCAGACTCACCGGCCTATAGTTCCCTGGGTCCACCTTCTTCCCCTTTTTGAAGATAGGAACAACATTTGCTCTTCTCCAGTCTTCTGGGACTTCTCCTGTTCTCCAAGAATTTTCAAAGATTATGGAGAGTGGTTCTAAAATTTCTTCTACGATCTCCTTCAGTACTCTGGGGTGTAATTCATCTGGACCTGGTGACTTGAACTCATTTATGTTAGCTAAATATTCCCTCACAATCTTTCTGTTTACAGATAACTTGGATTCCTCTATTCCTTTAAAAGGACAGTGAAGATCAGTTGATGTTACATTTTCTTTCTGAGAGAAAACAGATGCAAAATAGGAATTAAAAAGTTCGGCCTTCTCAACATCCTCTCTTACCATTTCTCCATTTTCATCCTGTAAAAATCCTATAGCATCTTTGACTTTTCTTTTACTTTTGACATACCCCCAAAATCCTTTTTTATTGCTTTTGACATCTCTTGCAAGCCTTAATTCATTGTCAGCTTTAGCTAACCTGATACGTGCCCTGCAGGATCTGCAGACTGCATTATAATCTTCTTTAGATATGCCTCCCTCTTTCCATTTAATAAACATTTCTTTCTTTCTTTTTAGCATGTGTTTAAGTTCTGTGTTCATCCATCCTGGTTTCCTTAAATGCTTCCCATTCTTCCTACTTTTCGGGATTGTTAACGATTGTGCTTTGAGAATCTCATTTTTAAAAATTTCCCATCCTTCCTGGACATTTTTGTCCTTAAGGACATCCAGCCATTGGATCCCTCCTATTCTCTTTCTGAGTCTCTTAAAATCTGCCTTTCTAAAATCTAACCTTGAAGTTTGAGTCTTCACATGTCTTCCTCCTCTAGTTATCCAAAATTCTATAATAGCATGATCGCTGCCTCCTAGGGTCCCAGCCACCTTTACCTCCTCAACCATTTCCTCCCTGTTTATAAGGATTAGATCCAAAGTAGCAGATCCCCTTGTTTTCTCCCCTACCTTTTGGAAGATAAAGTTGTCAGCAAGAGAGGATAAGAATTTGCTTGACCTGTTAGTTTTACTTGAGAGAGATTCCCAACAAATGTCTGGATAGTTGAAATCTCCCATGACCACTACGTCATATTTTTTGGAGAACTTGGTCATTTGATACATAAAGAGTTCATCCATATCTTCAGCTTGCCCAGGTGGCCTGTAGTAAATGCCTACAATGGTGTCCTTTCCGTTGTTCTCTCCTTGTATTCTTACCCAAACAGTTTCCACAGAACTCCCAGTCTCTGAAGCTTCCATCTCTGTGCAGATATACGCTTTTCTAACATACAATGCAACACCTCCTCCTCGTTTATCAAGTCTGTTTCTTGCAAATAAGTTGTATCCTTTTAGCCTTTTATTCCAATCATGTGTATCGTCCCACCAAGTTTCAGTGATTCCAATGACATCATATTCCTTTTCCTGCATTAGTAGTTCCAATTCTCCTTGTTTGTTGCCCATGCTTTGTGCATTTGTATAAAAACATTTTAGTTTGTGATTGGTTACTCTTCCTCCCATATTTTTATTATTTAAATTGTTTTGTCTTTGTTCTTCCTTTCCACTTCCAGTAGCAGAGATCTCAATAGTATTTGTCAGCTGTATGGCTTTTTCTGGCCTTTTGCTTCCCTTCCCACATTGTTCTAGTTTAAAGCTCTTCTGATGAGTGTAGCAAGGCGACTTCCAAATACATGTTTTCCAGTCTTCGTAAGGTGCACCCCATCTCTAGCAAGTAGTCCATCGTATAGGTAATTCATTCCGTGATCCAGAAATCCAAATCCTTGTTGACGGCACCATCGACGTAGCCAGTTGTTCACCTGTAGAATCTTATTCCACCTCATTGTTCCATGGCCATCCACTGGGAGGATGGATGAGAAGACCACCTGCGCTCCCAATTCTTTCACTTTCTTGCCTAAGTCTTCAAAGTCACTGCAGAAGGTTTCCAGGTCCTTTCTTGCGGTGTCATTTGTCCCCACATGTATTAGCAGGAATGGGTAGTGATCTGTAGGTCTGAAGAGTCTTGATATCCTGTCAGACACATCTTTAATTTTTGCTCCTGGAAGACAGCACATTTCTCTTGAGGTTATGTCTGGTCTGCAGATAGCGGCCTCTGTTCCTCTTAACAGGGAATCCCCCATGACCACCACTCTCCGTTTTTTCTTCACAACATTCTTCTTTCTCCATCCAGGAGGATTCTGAGGGCTTACAAGGTTATTCATTGCTGGCAAAGTCTTATCTTGCTGTATTTCTTCATGGTGCTCCTGCGAGAGAGCCTGGTACTGGTTACTGAGCAGTATGGGTGCTGACTGCCTCTCGATCCTCCTGCTTCGGTGGGTCACATGCTTCCATTCCTCTGTTTCGTCAGGTGCAGTTCGAATTTCTTCTCTTTCTGAATCATGAAGAGATAATTCTGCTCTGTCTAAGAACTCTTCACCTTCCTTAATGATCCTATTAGGCCATCTATACTAAGCTCCACCAGATTTAAAATTAAAAATAATTTTTAGCTGCATCTAGCCCGGAAAATAATTTTGGGGCTCCGAGATGCGCAAGACACATAAGTGCCTTCTTGCTGCACTACCTGCAACATGACCCTCATATTGTCAGAATTCGAAGTAATCATGACTACTGGGTTGCCACACTCTTAGATCCCGCAAACTTTTCGATCAACCTTTTCATTTTAATAAAGACCAAAAAAATGGTCATTTTTGAAATTATAAGCATTAGCAGGTTATTAGAAACTGAAATCAAACAGTTTTCAACTCAAAACTTTATTCTAGGTGATGTTACATTTTCACATAGGACCCCTTGTTCGAAAGGAGCTTCTGAACTCTCTCGTCCATTGAATTTGTCAGGTTTTGGATGGTTTCTGCTTCAATTGTTTTGCATGAGGACAGAATACCCTCCCAGAGCTGTTGCTTAGATGTGAACTGTCTCCCGCCATCATAGACACTTCTTTCGATGATGCTCCAGAGGTTCTGAATGGGGTAGAGGTCAGGGGAGCATGGGGGTCACACCATAAGTTGTCCCCTTTTATGCCCATATCAGCCAGAGATGCAGATGTTTTATGTGCAGCATGAGATGGTGCATTATCATGCAAAAAAATGATCTTGCTGTGAAATACACGGTTCTTCTTCTTGAACCATGGCAGGAAGTGCTGTTTGAGAAAATCCACATACATTATGGAGTTCATCTTTAGCGCCTTCAGGGATCCTAAAGGGGCCGACAATCTCTCTCCCCATGATTCCAGCCCAAAACATTACTCCACCTCCTCCTTGTTGGCGCTGTAGCCGTGTTTGCGTGGGGTGTCCATCAACCAGCCATCCTCCACTCCATCCATCTGGACCATCGAGCGCTGCACGGCACTCATCCGTGAACAAAACAGTTTTGAAATCAGTCTTCATGTAATGTTTGGCCCACTGGAGCCGTTTCTGCTTGTGTGAAGTGGATAGAGGAGGTCGACAGGATGGCGTATGCACAGCTGCAAACCTCTGAAGGACCCTGCATCTTGTTGTTTGGGGGACGTTGGAGGCACCAGCAGCTTCAAAAACTTGTCTGCTGCTATGACAAGGCTTTTTTGCCGCTGCTCTTTTAACCTGACGTAATTGCCTGTAGGAAAGAGTCCTCAATTTGCCCTTATCAGCACGCACACGTGTGTACTGTGAATCAGCTACATACTTCTTGATTGCCAAGACACTTCATCCTGATCATCGCACAATGTTGATTGTAGTCATGCCTTGACCTAAACACTCCACAATTTGTTGCTTCTCAGCAGCCGACACATCCTTTTTCTTTCCCATTTTGGCAGAAAATGTAGGCTGCTTAATAATGTGAGACAGCCTTCTTAAGTAGTCTTGCCTTTCATTGGACACACCTGCCAAACTAATTAGCACAGGTGTCTGCAATTGCTTACAGTGATATAAAGAGCCCTGACACACATCACCATCAATGAGTTTAACTGACAAACAAACAAATTCTTCCCTTATCACTCCTAAACACTTTTTGCATAATAATTTGGAACACAGTGTACATGTGCTTTTCCACAAAACACCAGTGGTTCACGTAGTGAATCTTACAGTTCTAACTTGCCAACCGTGGTCTGTATGGAGTTGTTCAATAAAGGGCCCAAAATTAAGATAACATAGATGGGAGAGGTCTCTATGAATAGGAATTCCTAAGTATTTGATACCCTGTGAGGGCCAGGCAAAGGGAAAGTTGGACTGGATGGAATCCTATATGGATTTGGGGAGGGAGACATCGAGGGCCTCAGACTTCGCTGCATTGATTTTAAAATTTGACCATGTAACAAAGCGATCTATTTCAGCCATAACAGCATGGATGGATATATGTGATTGAGTGATATATACTAGGACATCATCAGCAAATAGAGAGCACTTGTACTCGGTGCCTCCCACCTCAATCCACCTAATATTGGGGTTATGGCGAATTGATGAGAGCAGGTGCTCCATCACTAGGATGTATAAGAGAGGGGACAGAGAACATCCTGCCTTGTCCCATTGGTGATTGTGAAAGGTGATGAAAATGTTCTGACGCGCCCCCTGGGCCTTTGGACACCCGGAGCCGGACCCTTTTTGGTGGATGCTGGTGGTTGTAGTCTCCGTGGCGGCGACCCGGTTCCGTGGCTCAGGGCGGTCAAACCAGTGGCGGAACTATTTATGTGGTTTTGATGTTTAAATGTCCGACTACGCCACCCGTGGATTGCGGTCAGAGTGAACCGCCGCTCCAGGGCAGACCGCTGAGGCTGGTGTTGTGGGTGCAGCAGAGCGTAGCATAACTCCCCACGGGAGGAGTATAGCCTCAGGGCAGTGTATGCGGAGTATGGGGGTGATGGTGCAGGGCGGCAGCAGTAACGACACGGAGTCAGTGATGCAGTCCAGGGCCTTTACTCACAGTTCTTATTATCCAGACCACGTCTGCAGGTAACGGCTGCCCACGTCGTACTGTGCTCACCAGGTGAGGGGCTCAGACAACTCCCAGATAACTTTGGAGCACTTCACAGGACCCCCCTTGTGTGTCCTTTGTCTGGCCTTTCTTACCAACCCTTCTGTCCGGCTGCCTCGGGCCTCCTCTTGGTAAACTTGCCGACAGTTTCCCTGACCCTATGTGGTGCCTTCATAGCGGGTGTAGCGAGGGGCTGCGCCACATAAAATGTCACAGCCTCCTGTTTCTAGCTGAGGGTCGTTTCCTGCCTCCACTAGTTTCGGGGACCGGTCTCCCCCTTTGGCCTGACCCCTCCACGCAGGTGGATTCGGGCGTGCGGTGGCGACTCGCCCGTCCGCACCCCTGGGATCCCTTCGTTCCTCATTCCTGGAGCCTTCTCCGCTCCTCTTCCTTCCTTCTCCCTCTTCCAGGCCTGGGCCTCTGTTACTAGGCCCGCCTCCGGAGCAGAGCTCATGCAGAGCCCCTGCTCCATGCCACTTCTGCTCAGACTTCTCTGCACTGAACTAAGATGGTGCCCACCTTTTATACTCCCTTCTCAATGCACCCAGGAACTGCTTCCTCCCTGCTCCTGCACTACAGGGTACCCCTTCCTCAGTGTTCCCTCCCCGCACTCCAGCCAGGGACAGGGACTGTCGTGCCCATCTCAGGGGCATATTGGTCGCCCTGCCCCACGGCAATGTGGTGTAATGCATGCAGGTGTCGGGTCCTGATCCACACTCCATCCTTACCTGAGAGTGAGATATCACACCTCTGGGTGAGGTGCAATACCTCTGTAGCAACCGAGCCCTCAGGGTAATACAGTTCCATTTATCTTCAGCCTAGGTGACGTATTGCGATACAGGGCCGTGATTTTGGCTATAAAAGGGTCCCCTAGACCCCTACCCCAAGCTTTTTAAGAGAATCATATATGGCGTGCCAGGAGACTCTATGGAATGCTTTCTCAGCATCCAACGAGAGTATCTAATTACAAATTTTTAACTGCATCTAGCCCAGGAAATACTTTGTGCCTAGTAGCAGTGTCTGCTAATCAGCGGATTATCCCGGCTGTTAAGCAAGCTACACCACCTGTAGTTTTGACACTTAATTTTTTCAAAGGAAATGCTTCGGGACCACTGGATACTCGGTGAAGAGCATCAGGAGGCACCCCAAGGCATAGGGGCTGGGACTGGCAGTAGGATGCCTTGCGGTGGACAGCCGAGCTCGATCCTTATAAAAGCTTTTTAACTGCAGCAGTTTTAGTGGACGCTACTGGAGCTGGAATTACGTGTCTGCTGGCATGAGACTTGCCCTCCAATAGATCCTTGTAAATGGATTTAAAGTGTATTCATTCAAATTAGAGAGACAATTTAAATTAAAAAGCTTAGAGCTGCCTCCACCACAGGGGGGCTCGCTCGACCCACCAGCGGACAGGCACCAGTATTGGGAGAGGGGGGCTGGCCGTCAGGGTTCACCGCGGCTCTGGCACAAACCCGGCGACACGGAGATGGCACGGACAGGAGCGGACTGAACGTGTCGGCTTCTCACTTTTTGGATTTTAGAAGGGCATGACATGCCTATATCATAGAATCATAGAATCATAGAATGGTAGAGTTGGAAGGGACCTCCTGGGTCATCTGGTCCAACCCCCTGCTCAAAGCAGGATTCACTAGATCATCACAGACAGATGTCTGTCCAGCCTCTGTTTGAAGACGTCCATTGAAGGGGAACTCACCACCTCTCGTGGCAGCCTGTTCCACTCATTAATCACCCTAACTGTCAAAAAGTTTTTTCTAATATCTAATCTGTGTCTCCTCCCATTTAGTTTCATCCCATTGCTTCTAGTCTTTCCTTGTGCAAATGAGAATAAAGATGATCCTTCTACAATGTGACAGCCCTTGACATATTTGTAGACAGCTATTAAGTCTCCTCTCAGTCTTCTTTTTTGCAAGCTAAACATTCCCAAATCCTGCAACCGTTCCTCATAGGACATGGTTTGCAGACCAGTCACCATTCTGGTCGCTCTTCTCTGAACTTGCTCCAGTTTGTCTATGTCTTTTTTAAAATGTGGTGCCCAAAACTGTACACAGTATTCCAGATGAGGTCTGACCAAAGAGGAGTAAAGACCGATAATGACTTCACGTGATCTAGACTGTATGCTTCTGTTAATACATCCCAGAATTGTATTTGCCTTTTTTGCTGCTGCATCACACTGTTGACTCATGTTCAGTCTATGATCTATTAGTATACCTAAGTCTTTTTCACATGTACTGTTGCTTAGCTCTATTCCTCCCATTCTGTATATGCTTTTTTCATTTTTATTGCCCAGATGTAGTACTTTGCATTTTTCCCTGTTAAAAACCATTCTGTTGGTTGCTGCCCACTGCTCCAGTTTATTTAGGTCTTTTTGAATCCTCTCTCTCTCTTCTCTAGTATTAGCTATCCCTCCTAGCTTTGTGTCATCAGCAAATTTAATCAGTTTACCCTCAATTCCTTCATCTAAATCATTGATAAAGATGTTGAACAATACAGGTCCCAGGACGGAGCCCTGTGGTACCCCACTTGAGACATTCACCCAGCTGGATGTGAAGCCATTTACAACCACCCTTTGAGTCCGATCACTAAGCCAGTTATGAATCCACCTAACAGTTGCCTGGTCCATTGCATACTTGGTCATTTTTTTCAATAAGGATGGTGTGAGATACTTTGTCAAATGCTTTGCTGAAGTCAAGATATACTATATCTACAGCATTTCCCTGATCCACCCAGTCAGTGATTCTGTCATAGAAGGAAATTAAGTTAGTCTGACATGACTTGTTAGTTACAAACCCATGCTGGCTCTGGTTAATCACTTCATTCTTATCCATGTACTTACATACATGTTGTTTAATAATTTGTTCAAAGATCTTTCCTGGTATAGAAGGCAGACTCACCGGCCTATAGTTCCCTGGGTCCACCTTCTTCCCCTTTTTGAAGATAGGAACAACATTTGCTCTTCTCCAGTCTTCTGGGACTTCTCCTGTTCTCCAAGAATTTTCAAAGATTATGGAGAGTGGTTCTAAAATTTCTTCTACGATCTCCTTCAGTACTCTGGGGTGTAATTCATCTGGACCTGGTGACTTGAACTCATTTATGTTAGCTAAATATTCCCTCACAATCTTTCTGTTTACAGATAACTTGGATTCCTCTATTCCTTTAAAAGTACAGTGAAGATCAGTTGATGTTACATTTTCTTTCTGAGAGAAAACAGATGCAAAATAGGAATTAAAAAGTTCGGCCTTCTCAACATCCTCTCTTACCATTTCTCCATTTTCATCCTGTAAAAATCCTATAGCATCTTTGACTTTTCTTTTACTTTTGACATACCCCCAAAATCCTTTTTTATTGCTTTTGACATCTCTTGCAAGCCTTAATTCATTGTCAGCTTTAGCTAACCTGATACGTGCCCTGCAGGATCTGCAGACTGCATTATAATCTTCTTTAGATATGCCTCCCTCTTCCCATTTAATAAACATTTCTTTCTTTCTTTTTAGCATGTGTTTAAGTTCTGTGTTCATCCATCCTGGTTTCCTTAAATGCTTCCCATTCTTCCTCCTTTTCGGGATTGTTAACGATTGTGCTTTGAGAATCTCATTTTTAAAAATTTCCCATCCTTCCTGGACATTTTTGTCCTTAAGGACATCCAGCCATTGGATCCCTCCTATTCTCTTTCTGAGTCTCTTAAAATCTGCCTTTCTAAAATCTAACCTTGAAGTTTGAGTCTTCACATGTCTTCCTCCTCTAGTTATCCAAAATTCTATAATAGCATGATCGCTGCCTCCTAGGGTCCCAGCCACCTTTACCTCCTCAACCATTTCCTCCCTGTTTATAAGGATTAGATCCAAAGTAGCAGATCCCCTTGTTTTCTCCCCTACCTTTTGGAAGATAAAGTTATCAGCAAGAGAGGATAAGAATTTGCTTGACCTGTTAGTTTTACTTGAGAGAGATTCCCAACAAATGTCTGGATAGTTGAAATCTCCCATGACCACTACGTAATATTTTTTGGAGAACTTGGTCATTTGATACATAAAGAGTTCATCCATATCTTCAGCTTGCCCAGGTGGCCTGTAGTAAATGCCTACAATGGTGTCCTTTCCGTTGTTCTCTCCTTGTATTCTTACCCAAACAGTTTCCACAGAACTCCCAGTCTCTGAAGCTTCCATCTCTGTGCAGATATACGCTTTTCTAACATACAATGCAACACCTCCTCCTCGTTTATCAAGTCTGTTTCTTGCAAATAAGTTGTATCCTTTTAGCCTTTTATTCCAATCATGTGTATCGTCCCACCAAGTTTCAGTGATTCCAATGACATCATATTCCTTTTACTGCATTAGTAGTTCCAATTCTCCTTGTTTGTTGCCCATGCTTTGTGCATTTGTATAAAAACATTTTAGTTTGTGATTGGTTACTCTTCCTCCCATATTTTTATTATTTAAATTGTTTTGTCTTTGTTCTTCCTTTCCACTTCCAGTAGCAGAGATCTCAATAGTATTTGTCAGCTGTATGGCTTTTTCTGGCCTTTTGCTTCCCTTCCCACATTGTTCTAGTTTAAAGCTCTTCTGATGAGTGTAGCAAGGCGACTTCCAAATACATGTTTTCCAGTCTTCGTAAGGTGCACCCCATCTCTAGCAAGTAGTCCATCGTATAGGTAATTCATTCCGTGATCCAGAAATCCAAATCCTTGTTGACGGCACCATCGACGTAGCCAGTTGTTCACCTGTAGAATCTTATTCCACCTCATTGTTCCATGGCCATCCACTGGGAGGATGGATGAGAAGACCACCTGCGCTCCCAATTCTTTCACTTTCTTGCCTAAGTCTTCAAAGTCACTGCAGATGGTTTCCAGGTCCTTTCTTGCGGTGTCATTTGTCCCCACATGTATTAGCAGGAATGGGTAGTGATCTGTAGGTCTGAAGAGTCTTGATATCCTGTCAGACACATCTTTAATTTTTGCTCCTGGAAGACAACACATTTCTCTTGAGGTTATGTCTGGTCTGCAGATAGCGGCCTCTGTTCCTCTTAACAGGGAATCCCCCATGACCACCACTCTCCGTTTTTTCTTCACAACATTCTTCTTTCTCCATCCAGGAGGATTCTGAGGGCTTACAAGGTTATTCATTGCTGGCAAAGTCTTATCTTGCTGTATTTCTTCATGGTGCTCCTGCGAGAGAGCCTGGTACTGGTTCCTGAGCAGTATGGGTGCTGACTGCCTCTCGATCCTCCTGCTTCGGTGGGTCACATGCTTCCATTCCTCTGTTTCGTCAGGTGCAGTTCGAATTTCTTCTCTTTCTGAATCATGAAGAGATAATTCTGCTCTGTCTAAGAACTCTTCACCTTCCTTAATGATTTTCAAGGTAGTTAACCTCTCTTCTAGATTTCGCAACTTTTCCTCCAACAGGGACACAAGCTTGCATTTCTGGCATGTGAAGTTTGGCTTTTCCACTGGCAAGTCTGTGAACATGTAGCAGGATATGCAGCTCACCAAATGGCTCCTGGACTCTTCCATGTTCTTATTGTTAATGTTCTGAAAACAGTGAAAAAAGCTTAAAAAAAAAGCTTCAAAATGCGCGCGCCAGTAGGCGCGCGGTTTACCGATGTCCTCTTTTCAGCTCCAACAGCCAAAATCCAGTGTTCTTTGAGCTCGCGAAGACTCTTCACTTACCCCAAAATGCAGTGGGAATATGCAAATTATCTCCTCAGGACTCCTCCCCTGGTTTACCGATGTCCTCTTTTCAGTTCCAACAGCCAAAATCCAGTGTTCTTTGAGCTCGCGGAGACTCTTCACTTACCCCAAAATGCAGTGGGAATATGCAAATTATCTCCTCAGGACTCCTCCCCTGGTTTACCGATGTCCTCTTTTCAGTTCCAACAGCCAAAATCCAGTGTTCTTTGAGCTCGCGGAGACTCTTCACTTACCCCAAAATGCAGTGGGAATATGCAAATTATCTCCTCAGGACTCCTCCCCTGGTTTACCGATGTCCTCTTTTCAGCTCCAACAGCCAAAATCCAGTGTTCTTTGAGCTCGCGGAGACTCTTCACTTACCCCAAAATGCAATGGGAATATGCAAATTATCTCCTCAGGACTCCTCCCCTGGTTTACCGATGTCCTCTTTTCAGCTCCAACAGCCAAAATCCAGTGTTCTTTGAGCTCGCGGAGACTCTTCACTTACCCCAAAATGCAATGGGAATATGCAAATTATCTCCTCAGGACTCCTCCCCTGGTTTACCGATGTCCTCTTTTCAGCTCCAGCAGCCAAAATCCAGTGTTCTTTGAGCTCGCGGAGACTCTTCACTTACCAGAAAATGCAGTGGGAATATGCAAATTATCTCCTCAGGACTCCTCCCCTGGTTTACCGATGTCCTCTTTTCAGCTCCAACAGCCAAAATCCAGTGTTCTTTGAGCTCGCGGAGACTCTTCACTTACCCCAAAATGCAGTGGGAATATGCAAATTATCTCCTCAGGACTCCTCCCCTGGTTTACCGATGTCCTCTTTTCAGCTCCAACAGCCAAAATCCAGTGTTCTTTGAGCTCGCGGAGACTCTTCACTTACCCCAAAATGCAGTGGGAATATGCAAATTATCTCCTCAGGACTCCTCCCCTGGTTTACCGATGTCCTCTTTTCAGCTCCAACAGCCAAAATCCAGTGTTCTTTGAGCTCGCGGAGACTCTTCACTTACCCCAAAATGCAGTGGGAATATGCAAATTATCTCCTCAGGACTCCTCCCCTGGTTTACCGATGTCCTCTTTTCAGCTCCAACAGCCAAAATCCAGTGTTCTTTGAGCTCGCGGAGACTCTTCACTTACCCCAAAATGCAGTGGGAATATGCAAATTATCTCCTCAGGACTCCTCCCCTGGTTTACCGATGTCCTCTTTTCAGCTCCAACAGCCAAAGTCCAGTGTTCTTTGAGCTCGCGGAGACTCTTCACTTACCCCAAAATGCAGTGGGAATATGCAAATTATCTCCTCAGGACTCCTCCCCTGGTTTACCGATGTCCTCTTTTCAGCTCCAACAGCCAAAATCCAGTGTTCTTTGAGCTCGCGGAGACTCTTCACTTACCCCAAAATGCAGTGGGAATATGCAAATTATCTCCTCAGGACTCCTCCCCTGGTTTACCGATGTCCTCTTTTCAGCTCCAACAGCCAAAATCCAGTGTTCTTTGAGCTCGCGGAGACTCTTCACTTACCCCAAAATGCAGTGGGAATATGCAAATTATCTCCTCAGGACTCCTCCCCTGGTTTACCGATGTCCTCTTTTCAGCTCCAACAGCCAAAATCCAGTGTTCTTTGAGATCACGGAGACTCTTCACTTACCCCAAAATGCAGTGGGAATATGCAAATTATCTCCTCAGGACTCCTCCCCTGGTTTACCGATGTCCTCTTTTCAGCTCCAACAGCCAAAATCCAGTGTTCTTTGAGCTCGCGGAGACTCTTCACTTACCCCAAAATGCAGTGGGAATATGCAAATTATCTCCTCAGGACTCCTCCCCTGGTTTATATCTGTGTCTCCCCCTCCTTTTACTCCTCCACCTCTTTTCTTTTCGCTTGACTATATGTACTTGTCACTTTTCCATGTGTTAGTTGTGTCTTCTGAGCAGTTTGCCAGCTTTTGGACACCTTTGAAGGTGTTTTCTATGTGTTTCTATGTGTTTTTGTTTGCATGCCATTGGTTTTAACGGTGTTCAAAGGTGTTCGACGAACAGTTCGGCGAACACACGGGTGTTCGACGAACCGAACCGAACTCGAACACTACGGGGGTGGCTCAACACTAATAACTATACGGTGATCATGTTCCAGATAGTGCAGCAAGAAGGCACTCATATATTGGGCTCTTCCAGGAGGTCCAAGCCTATACTGTGTTGGTGGCTGAGTAATACTGATGCTTGTTTCCTCCGTCCCCTCCCGCCAACCACGAACAACAGAGAGGGAATAATTTTCCTCTTCATCTTCTGACTGTTGCTTGTCTATCACCTCTTCCTCCTCCATTTGTTCCTCGCCTTTTTCACCTTCACTAACAGTTTGTCTGGTATCACCAACCCACTTCGATCACAGTAATCCCCCCTCCCTTGGCACCCTGAGATATCCTCTATTGTATGATGTTAGTAACAGAAGAAAGTATTTTTTTTAGTGTGGATGATGCCTGTATAGCATAGCAAATATGCTCCAAGATATTTCAAACTCAGATCTAGCCTGCTGTATCACATTAGTCACAGAAAAAAAAAATTACTCTGCATGGGCTCTGCATACAGCTAAATTTCACCGCCACAAAAAGTGACATATGATATACTGTATCATGTTTGATCATCCTGTTTCAGATAAAAATATATTTTTTTACTCTTGCTAGCAACACAAAAAATAATTTTTTTTACTCTGAAAACAGTATCTAACACAAATTTTTTTTTCCATAAAAGATAATCTTTAATAGTTACAATATGACACAAACAACATGAATAAAGTGCTCATAAAAAAGTGAGTTAGCGCAGGTAGATCAGCAAATATTGACCCATTCCGGTCATTACCTCCACACCTCCCCTCATCAGAGGCGATGAGATTACCCTTTTGCCACTATATGTATGGTATATAGGTGTGAGTTTAAACAAGAAAAACCTTTTATGCAACAAGTCACCAATTTTTTTAAAGAAGAAAAACAAACAGCAGGGGGATGTAGGCGAAGCCTATATACTCATGTCTCGTGCTACCCAAACTACATCAATATATCACATATAACACGGGTGCAGCTTGCAAGAGAAGTCCCACTTCATGACAACATGTCCCTTTCCTGATATAAAGTCCCTAGGACTCTCAATATTGTTCAACTCACAGTTCCTACTATTAATCGGCAGGCAAATATTTTATCAAATCTAAAAACAGAAGTCTAAGTACAGCTTTATTTCTCCGCTAGAAAAGGACTAGGTGTTTTATGGTGGACTGTATTACGTTTGTCACAGGAAAAAATATATTTTTTACTATTGCTAGCAAAAGAAAAAATAGTTTTTTTTACTCTAAAAACAGATGAATTTCAATACCACAAAATGACAAGGTGGCTTGCAGCGTCACGTTACTCACAGAAAAAAAAAAGGATTTTTTACATCTGCATACAGCCTACTTTCACAGCCACGAAAGGACAAAGCGGCTTATGTCAGGCTGTATCATGTTTGTCACAGAAAACAAATGTTTTGTTTTGTTTTACTTTTGTAAGCAACCGAAAAAATAGATTTATTTGCTGTGCATGCAGCTGAATTTCACACCCATAAATTGAGATGGACTTCTATAGCTTGCTGTATCATATTAACAAATGAAAAAAATATATATTTTTGTACTCTGCACTCAGGAGCTCTGCATACAGCTGAATTTCAACCCCACAAAATGAAAAGGTGGGATAGTAGGGCTTGCTTGCTGTATCACATTAGCAAGTGAAAAATTTTTTTTTAAGGGATACTCGTGCATGAAGCCCAATAGAAGCAGTGCACAACACAGTTCTATGACATGGACCCTGCTGTCTTTGTCTGGACCTCTGTAATGGCACAAGAATAAAAAATCTGCTGGAAGGTCGAATTCACAGACGCACAGGACACTAGTAATCTAAATGATCTGACTTAGAAGCAACAACCAATCTAACTAGCTAAAATCTCTCAGTTTGCAGGTGCTGCATCCAGTAGTAGCATCTGTGACCTGTTATAAGCAGAAAATGGTGCTGAAACAACATGTCCGCTCTTTAAGTAGAGAGGGCATGTGATTTCAGAGGCCAATGGCACAAGTCATTGTGTTTGGACAGTGTGGATGCTGATTTGCTAGGAGAGATTAGCACACATAAAGTTAGGGGGGAACAAAGGTTACAAGCGCGACACTGCTCTCAGCTCCTGTCAGCTCTACTCAGCCCCTCCCCCCATTAAACACGTCCCACCGCACTACATACACCAACATACACTAGCCAAAGTGTTAAAAAAAACATTAGTTGCAACATAATAATTTCCCACACTTTTTCACGGAAATTTGCAAATTTTTTCCCATTTTAAGAAAAAATGCTCGTGTTTCTGATCACGAATCAAAATGTACCATATTCGTGCCGAATTTAACATTTGCAATTGTTTTTCGAACATATTCGCTCATCACTACTTATAATTAGTGTTGAGCCACCCCCGTAGTGTTCGAGTTCGGTTCGGTTCGTCGAACACCCGTGTGTTCGCCGAACTGTTCGTCGAACACCTTTGAACACCGTTAAAAACAATGGCAGGCAAACAAAAACACATAGAAACACATAGAAAACACCTTCAAAGGTGTCCAAAAGCTGACAAACTGCTCAGAAGACATAACTAACACATGGAAAAGTGACAAGTACATATAGTCATGCGAAAATAAAAGAGGTGGAGGAGTAAAAGGAGGGGGAGACACAGACATAGGCATGTCATGCCCTTCTAAAATCCAAAAAGTGAGAAGCCGACACGGCCAGTCCGCTCCTGCCCGTGCCACCTCCGTGTCGCCGGGTTTGTGCCAGAGCCGCGGTGAACCCTGACGGCCAGCCCCCCTCTCCCAATACTGGTGCCTGTCCGCTGGTGGGTCGAGCGAGCCCCCCTGTGGTGGAGGCAGCTCTAAGCTTTTTAATTTAAATTGTCTCTCTAATTTGAATGAATACACTTTAAATCCATTTACAAGGATATATTGGAGGGCAAGTCTCATGCCAGCAGCCGCGGTAATTCCAGCTCCAGTAGCGTCCACTAAAGCTGCTGCAGTTAAAAAGCTTTTATAAGGATCAAGCTCGGCTGTCCACCGCAAGGCATCCTACTGCCAGTCCCAGCCCCTATGCCTTGGGGTGCCTCCTGATGGTCTTCACTAAGTATCCCATGGTCCCGAAGCATTTCCTTTGAAAAAATTAAGTGTCTAAACTACAGGTGGTGCAGCTTGCTTAACAGCCGGGATAATCCGCTGACTAGCAGACACTGCTACTAGGCACAAAGTATTTCCTGGGCTAGATGCAGTTAAAAATTTGTAATTAGATACTCTCGTTGGATGCTGAGAAAGCATTCCATAGAGTCTCCTGGCACGCCATATATGATTCTCTTAAAAAGCTTGGGGTAGGGGTCTAGGGGACCCTTTTATAGCCAAAATCACGGCCCTGTATCGCAATACGTCACCTAGGCTGAAGATAAATGGAACTGTAGCACCCTGAGGGCTCGGTTGCTACAGACGTATTGCACCTCACCCAGAGGTGTGATATCTCACTCTCAGGTAAGGATGGAGTGTGGATCAGGACCCGACACCTGCATGCATTACACCACATTGCCGTGCGGCAGGGCGACCAATATGCCCCTGAGATGGGCACGACAGTCCCTGTCCCTGGCTGGAGTGGGGGGAGGGAACACTGAGGAAGGGGAACCCTGTAGTGCAGGAGCAGGGAGGAAGCAGTTCCTGGGTGCATTGAGAAGGGAGTATAAAAGGTGGGCACCATCTTAGTTCAGTGCAGAGAAGTCTGAGCAGAAGTGGCAGGGAGCAGGGGCTCTGCATGAGCTCTGCTCCGGAGGCGGGCCTAGTAACAGAGGCCCAGGCCTGAAAGAGGGAGAAGGAAGGAAGAGGAGCGGAGAAGGCTCCAGGAACGAGGAATGAAGGGATCCCAGGGGTGCGGATGGGCGAGTCTCCACCGCTTGCCCGAATCCACCTGCGTGGAGGGGTCAGGCCAAAGGGGGAGACCGGTCCCCGAACTAGTGGAGGCAGGAAACGATCCTCAGCTAGAAACCGGAGGCTCCGACATTTTATGTGGCGCAGCCCCTCGCTACACCCGCTAGGAAGGCACCACATAGGGTCAGGGAAACTGGCGCCAAGTTTACCAAGAGGAGGCCCGAGGCAGCCGGACAGAAGTGTTGGTAAGAAAGGCCAGACAAAGGACACACAAAGGGGGTCCTGTGAAGTGCTCCAAAGTTATCTGGGAGTTGTCTGAGCCCCTCACCTGGTGAGCACAGTACGACGTGGGCAGCCGTTACCTGCAGACGTGGTCTGGATAATAAGAACTGTGAGTAAAGGCCCTGGACTGCATCACTGACTCTGTGTCGTTACTGCTGCTGCCCTGCACCATCACCCCCATCCTCCGCATACACTGCCCTGAGGCTATACTCCTCCCGTGGGGAGTTATGCTACGCTCTGCTGCACCCACAACACCAGCCTCAGCGGTCTGCCCTGTAGCGGCGGTTCACTCTGACCGCAATCCACGGGTGGCGTAGTCGGACATTTAAACATCAAAACCACATAAATAGTTCCGCCACTTGTTTGACCGCCCTGAGCCACGGAACCGGGTCGCCGCCACGAAGACTACAACCACCAGCATCCACCAAAAAGGGTCCGGCTCCGGGTGTCCCAAGGCCCAGGGTGTGCGTCAGAACATTTTCATCACCTTTCACAATCACCAATGGGACAAGGCAGGGATGTCCTCTGTCCCCTCTCTTATACATCCTAGTGACGGAGCACCTGCTCTCATCAATTCGCCATAACCCCAATATTAGGTGGATTGAGGTGGGAGGCACCGAGTACAAGTGCTCTCTATTTGCTGATGATGTCCTAGTATATATCACTCAATCACATATATCCATCCCTGCTGTTATGGCTGAAATAGATCACTTTGTTACATGGTAAAATTTTAAAATCAATGCAGCGAAGTCTGAGGCCCTCGATGTCTCCCTCCCCAAATCCATATAGGATTCCATCGAGTCCAACTTTCCCTTTGCCTGGCCCTCACAGGGTATCAAATACTTAGGAATTCCTATTCATAGAGACCTCTCCCATCTATGTTATCTTAATTTTGGGCCCTTTATTGAACAATTCCATACAGACCACGGTTGGCAAGTTAGAACTGTAAGATTCACTACGTGAACCACTGGTGTTTTGTGGAAAAGCACATGTACACTGCGTTCCAAATTATTATGCAAAAAGTGTTTAGGAGTGATAAGGGAAGAATTTGTTTGTTTGTCAGTTAAACTCATTGATGGTGATGTGTGTTAGGGCTCTTTATATCACTGTAAGCAATTGCAGACACCTGTGCTAATTAGTTTGGCAGGTGTGTCCAATGAAAGGCAAGACTACTTAAGAAGGCTCTCTCACATTATTAAGCAGCCTACATTTTCTGCCAAAATGGGAAAGAAAAAGGATGTGTCGGCTGCTGAGAAGCAACAAATTGTGGAGTGTTTAGGTCAAGGCATGACTACAATCAACATTGTGCGATGATCAGGATGAAGTGTCTTGGCAATCAAGAAGTATGTAGCTGATTCACAGTACACACGTGTGCGTGCTGATAAGGGCAAATTGAGGACTCTTTCCTACAGGCAATTACGTCAGGTTGAAAGAGCAGCGGCCAAAAAGCCTTGTCATAGCAGCAGACAAGTTTTTGAAGCTGCTTGTGCCTCCAACGTCCCCCCAACAACAAGATGCAGGGTCCTTCAGAGGTTTGCAGCTGTGCATACGCCATCCTGTCGACCTCCTCTATCCACTTCACACAAGCAGAAACGGCTCCAGTGGGCCAAACATTACATGAAGACTGATTTCAAAACAGTTTTGTTCACGGATGAGTGCCGTGCAGCGCTCGATGGTCCAGATGGATGGAGTGGAGGATGGCTGGTTGATGGACACCCCACGCAAACACGGCTACAGCGCCAACAAGGAGGAGGTGGAGTAATGTTTTGGGCTGGAATCATAGGGAGAGAGATAGTCGGCCCCTTTAGGATCCCTGAAGGCGCTAAAGATGAACTCCATAATGTATGTGGATTTTCTCAAACAGCACTTCCTGCCATGGTTCAAGAAGAAGAACCGTGTATTTCACAGCAAGATCATTTTTCTGCATGATAATGCACCATCTCATGCTGCACATAAAACATCTGCATCTCTGGCTGATATGGGCATAAAAGGGGACAAACTTATGGTGTGACCCCCATGCTCCCCTGACCTCTACCCCATTCAGAACCTTTGGAGCATCATTAAAAGGAGTGTCTATGATGGCGGGAGGCAGTTCACATCTAAGCAACAGCTCTGGGAGGGTATTCTGTCCTCATGCAAAACAATTGAAGCAGAAACCATCCAAAACCTGACAAATTCAATGGACGAGAGAGTTCAGAAGCTCCTTTCGAACAAGGGGTCCTATGTGAAAATGTAACATCACCTAGAATAAAGTTTTGAGTTGAAAACTGTTTGATTTCAGTTTCTAACAACCTGCTAATGCTTATAATTTCAAAAATGACCATTTTTTTGGTCTTTATTAAAATGAAAAGGTTGATGGAAAAGTTTGGGGGATCTAAGAGTGTGGCAACCCAGTAGTCATGATTACTTCGAATTCTGACAATATGAGGGTCATGCTGCAGGTAGTGCAGCAAGAAGGCACTTATGTGTCTTGCGCATCTCGGAGCCCCAAAATTATTTTCCGGGCTAGATGCAGCTAAAAATTATTTTTAATTTTAAATCTGGTGAAGCTTTAGTATAGATGGCCTAATAGGATCAGTGCTGCACACTGCTACAAAGCCCAAATTATTTTCCAGTCAAGATACAGATAAACATGATTAGTAATTTGAAAGCTTAAAACGGTTGGTAGGGTGATTTTAACCAATCATCAAGCTTTTACTCTCCCCAGGATGACACAGGGGTAGAAAAGTCGTTTCGGATCCATGATTTGTTCATCTTTATGAACGTGAGTCTGTCTACATTATCAGTGGAGAGCCGCGTGCGTTTATCTGTCAGCACACCACCAGCAGCGCTGAACACACGTTCAGACAGAACGCTGGCTGCGGGGCATGACAAGATCTCCAAGGCGTAAGTGGCTAGCTCCGGCCATTTATCCAGATTGGAAGCCCAAAAAGAGCAAGGGTCCAGTGACACAGTCATGGCTTCAATGTTTACTTGGAGATACTCCTGTACCATCGTCTCTAGGCGTTGACTATGTGTCAGACTTCTTGTCTCCTGTGGCCTTGCAAAGGATGGGCTAAAAAAGTGGTGAAATGATTCCGCAAAATTGATGTTACCAGCAGATACTGTGGTTCTGTTACGGTTTGAGTGCTGAACACTTGACGGTCCCACGGTTGGCAAGTTGGAACTGTGAGATTCACTATGTGCACCACTGGTATTTTGTGGAAAAGCACATGTAAGATTCTGCAACAGTCTCTGCTGATACTCCTGCATGCGTGCATCCCTTTCTATGGCAGGAATAATTTCTGCAAATTTACTTTTGTACCGGGGATCTAACAGTGTGGCAACCCAGTAGTCAGGATTATTTCTAATTCTCACAATTCGAGGGTCATGTTGCAGGTAGTGCAGCAAGAAGGCACTCATGTGTGTTGCGCATCCAGGAGCACCAAGTCCCTGTTGTGTTGGTGGCGAGGTAACAATCATGCTTCCTTCCTCTGTCCTCTCCCCCCAACCTCGCACAACAGAAATGTGATCAAGGTCTCCCTCATCTGATGAGTCTTCCATCAGTTCGTCCTCCACTACTTCCTGGGCTCCTGCACCTTCCTCACTAGTTTGGCTGCTACCATGCGCCCTGGTAAAACCATCTCCCCCACCCTCACATGCCTGCCGCCTTGGTGCTGCCGACCGTCTGGACCTTGCAGATGTTAGCCCTTCCGCATACAACTCCTCCTCCTCTACTTCCTCCACCTCCTCTTGTGCCACCACCTGACTCCGAATTCTGTTTAACATGTGCTCCAGCATGTAAATCACCGGAATAGTCATGCTGATAATGGCATCGTCAGCACTAAACATCTTCGTCGCCATTTCAAAACTGTGCAGAAGGGTGCATAGGTCCCTGATCTGAGACCACTCCTCTAGCGTGATTTGCCCCACCTCTGAATCTCGTTGGCCCAGGCTATACGTCAGAACGTATTGCACCAGGGCTTGTCGGTGCTGCCGCAGTCGCTGCAACATGTGCAGAGTTGAATTCCACCGGGTAGGCACATCGCATTTTAGCCGGTGAAGTGGCAGGCCCAACGACTTCTGTAGAGATGTAAGTCGCTGAGCTGCGGGATGCGAACGGCGGAAGTGAGCACACAGCGACCGTGCCCTCTGCAGAAGGCCATCTAGTCTGGGATAGTGGGCTAAAAATTGCTGGACAACCAGGTTCAACACGTGAGCCATACAAGGCACGTGTGTGACATTGCCCCGGTGAAGGGCCGCACCCAGGTTTGCAGCATTGTCGCACACGGCCTTCCCTTGTTTCAGGTCCAGTGGAGACAACCATTCATGAAATTGGTTCTCCAGAGCTGACCACAACTCCTCAGCTGTGTGACTCACATTTCCCAGACATTTCAATGTAAAAACTGCCTGATGACGTTGAGCCCTACTGCCAGCATAGTAAGGAGGTGTGCAGGATCCCTTCTGCGCAGTTAGAAAGCTTGTGGCATGACCAGACAGGCTTTGGGTGCAGGTGGAAGACCGAGAGGAGGTTGAGGAGGCAGAAGCAGTGGAGGAACTTTGAAATAAAGAGGATTGACGCACAACTCGTGGGGACGGCAAGACTTGGACAGCAGCCCCTTGTCCTGCTGTCACCATAGTTACCCAGTGCCCAGTCAGCGACATGTAACGCCCCTGTCCATGCCTACTCGTCCAAGTGTCTGTGGTGAAATGCACCCTGTCACACACAGAGTTTCTCAAAGAAGCGGTGATGTTGTGTGCGACATGCTGGTGGAGCGCAGGCACACCTTTCTTTGAGAAGTAGTGCCGACTGGGCATCTGGTACTGGGGCACTGTGACGGACATAAGGTCTCGAAAATCCTCTGTGTCCACCAGGCGGAAAGGCAGCATTTCTGTAGCCAAGAGCTTGCAGATGGTGAAATTCAACCTCTTAGCTTTCTCATGGCTTGGAGGAAATGGTCTTTTACTTGTCCACATCTGAGGGACCGAGGGCTGGCTATTGTGCTTAGACGGGGTTGATAAGGGTGTCCCCGGCAAACTGCCGGTCTGTGAGGAAGATGCAGGCGGACATGTTAGGTTGCCTTGATCCAAAGGTGGTGCTATCGATGTCGGACAGCGCTCAACACCAGCTGGTGTTACCACCTCCAAAGAAAATGATGACCTGCCAATCACGCTGGCTGTTGCGGGTAAAGAGGTGGCAGGTCTGCGCCCCAAAACAGGTGTGACTGCTGTCCCCCCAGTCACAGAGGATGAAGAGGCCACGGATGCACAAGATATGGCAGACGGTGGTTGACCCGGCCGGCTAGGCTGCATTGTAGCACACTGAGCTTCCCACTGCAACTTATGCTTCATGTCCATGTGCCGGTTCATGCATGAAGTACTCAAACTCTGTATTTTTTGGCCTCTACTTAGCTTTTGCTGACAAATGTTACAGATAACACGAGTTGGGTCATCTTTATCGATCTGAAAAAATGCCCAGGCTATGCAAGGCTTAGCACCCATGTGACCTGAAGAGCCACCACGACTTGTGGTGAGAGGCAGAGTTGTGTTTGAGGATGCAGTTGTTGACGTGCTTCCAGTACTACGTCTCTGTCCAGGAAGGCGCAACCTGACCTCGTCGTCACTAGCATCTTCCTCCACCTCCTCTGCTGACCTCATCTCTTGGCTGACTGTGGGTTGACAGTAAGTGGGATCTCCAACCTCATCATCATCACCCTGTGTGTTATCACACCCATCGTCCTCAGAGCCAACCTGTTCCTGCCCTGACAAAAAACTAAAGTTGTCGCTCCAATCAGGTATTTGAGTCTTATCATCGTCTTCCTCATTGTCTCCACCAACAGGAGTTACAGTTTGGGAATGAGGGTCTACATTATGGTCAGAACCTTCTGCGTCTGGTCCTGGATCCGACTCATAAAGATTCTGGGCATCAGTGCAGATCATTTCCTCGTCTGGATTCACAGAAGCGCTGGAGTCGACCTCTGATTCCCAGGCTATAGTATGAGTAAACAGCTCTGCAGACTCAACCATCTGTTCTACCTCATACTCAGACGGGCAGCTGGAGATTTGGGAGCTGTGAGGAAGCAAGTGCGATTTGGGTGACACCTTTGAGGACTGGAGTATTTGTGATGTTGAAGTTGATGTGGAGGAGAGCCCACTTAAAGGAGCACTTGATATCCGTTGAAGCACCTGCTGTTTTTGTGCCTCATCTGGAATTTGTAGCGATTGGCGTGGCCGTAAGAAAGGGATCTTATCACATTGTCCGCTAAAAGAAGTAGACATTTTAGTTTGGCTGGAAGATGGTCTTTCTTCTGCAGATGTTACTGTTGCTTTAACACCTACCCCACGGACACAACCTTTTTTCCCCTTCCCAACACGCCTATTCCCCTTTCCACCAGCAGCAGGCCTTTTTCCACTCATTTTGGTGGTTAAATAATTCACAACTCTGGAGTTGTTTGCACAAAAAAACAATGGATGGTAACCGAGCAGAGCTGAGTGGCCAAACTGTGGTATTAGGCCAAAACTATTGGCTGGGTTAGATGCAGAAAAAAATTATATTCAATTTGCAACCTGATGGAGGTCAGTATAGATGGACTAATACAACAAGTCCCACACACAGCTAGAAGCCCAATATTTTTTCAGAGGTAGATGCAGAAAAAAATATATTCAGTTTGCAACCTGATGGAGGTCAGTATAGGTGGACTAATAGAACAAGTCCCACACACTGCTAGAAGGCCCAATATTTTTTCAGAGCTAGATGCAGAAAAAAATTATATTCAGTTTGCAACCTGATGAAGGTCAGTATAGATGGATTAATAGAACAAGACCCACACACAGCTAGAAGCCCAATATTTGTTCAGAGCTAGATGCAGAAAAAAATTATATTCAGTTTGCAACCTGATGGAGGTCAGTATAGATGGATTAATAGAACAAGACCCACACACAGCTAGAAGCCCAATATTTTTTCAGAGCTAGATGCAGAAAAAAATTATATTCAGTTTGCAACCTGATGGAGGTCAGTATAGATGGACTAATAGAATGATGCTATGCCCAAAAGATTTTACTTCACTAGGTGCAGTAAAAAAATTGGTATTCTATACACAGGTGGTATATCTTGCAACACAGATAGGCTACTCCACTGACTAACACACTCTGCAATAGGCCAAAAAGGATTAGCTTTGCTAGATTCAGCCAAATGCTGTGAAAAAAACTTGCACAGCACTGGCACAGACCTGCCTGGCAAAAACTGATAGGAACTGATGTAACCTAGTCCTGAAAAGGACTCCAATTACAATTAGTCTTTACTCCCACAACCTATCTATTTAAGAGCCCAGACCTGCCTGATAAAAGTCGTAGGAAATGCTGTAACCTAGTCCTTAAAGGGACTGCAATCACAACTATTCCCTACTCCCACGCTATCTGTATATTTGTGCGAAAATTGGCTTGAAATTAACAAGGTATAGCGCACACAGCAACAGCGGTGCCGTCTAACACGCAGCTGCAGCAGTGAGAAAATGGTGGCGATGGGGAAAATGGCTTGGTCTTATAGGGCAAGGACATGTGACATACACTGCCAATGACACATGCCCTTGCTTGTGTGAAAAAAAGCACTTCGCTCCGTGTGTGCGCTGCTGATAGGCTGACAGATTGCACCTCCCCACTGTAAATCCGGGAAAGAGAAAAAAAAATGGAGATCTTCATTGTTCCTGCAGAGATCCATCCCCTGCCCCTCCCCCCACCCCGCTGTACACTCAAACTGCGTATTAACATTAATTTTCATCATTACTGAGAAAAAATCCAGTTATGATTTTGGTGCACGAACAGTTATCGAACATAACCTCGAACTGCCGAATTTTTCTCAAATTGTTCGTGTTCGCCGAACGGCTCGAACACCGCCCAAAACAGCTCGAATTTGAGATTGGCAAACAGTTCGAGTAGAACAACGCTCATCTCTACTTATAATGGACAAGTCAGATCTAGAATAAGAATCAAAGTAATGTGTGTGAGCTACCACCTAGACTAGCATTTATCGCTATATATAACTAGCTATTGAACCCCTTCTATGCCCGGGTGGCAAGCATTTTTATTGGTATATGGTCTCCCATGCTGGTACGTGCTGCCCCCCTCCTGGTACTTCTGCTGCTCCCATAGTGGTATTTGTGCTGCTCCCATCCTGTCCCACCAACCTATCCTGGTATGCATGGCACCACTCATCCCCATCCTGGTATGCATGGCACCCATCACACCCAATCCTGGTATGCATGGCACCCCTCATCCCTCATCCTTGTATACATGGCACCATTCATCGCTCATGCTGGTATTCATGGCCCCTCATCCCTACCCTGGTATACATGGCACCCCTTATCCCTATGCTGGTATGTATGGCCCCTCATCCGAATCCGGGTATGCATGGTACCCCTCATCCACATCCTGGTATGCATGGCACCCTCATCCCCAATCCTGGTATGCATGGCACCCCTCATCCCCAATCCTGGTATGCATGGCACCCCTCATCCCCAATCCTGGTATGCATGGCACCCCTCATCCCCAATCCTGGTATGCATGGCACCCCTCATCCCAAATCCTGGTATGTATGGCACCCCTCATCCCAAATCCAGGTATGCATGGTCTCCTCACCCCCCAATCCTGGTATGCATGGTCCCCTCACCCCCCAATCCTGGTATGCATGGTCCCCTCACCCCATAATCCTGTTATGCATGGTCCCCTCACCCCCCCAATCCTGGTATGTATGGTACCCCTCATCCCTATGCTGGTATGTGTGGTACCCCCTCATCCCCCAATCCTGGTATGTATGGTACCCCTCATCCCCCAATCCTCATATGCATGGTACCCCACTTCCTGGAATGCATGGCACCCCTCATCCCTCATCCTTGTATGCATGGCTCCCCTCATCCTGGAATGCATGGCCCCTCATCCCTACTCTGGTATACATGGCACCCCTTATCCCTATGCTGGTATATATGGCCCCTCATTCGAATCCTGGTATGCATGGTGCCCCTCATACCCATCCTGGTATGCATGGCACCATCATCCCCAATCCTGGTATGCATGGCACCCCTCATCCCCAATCCTGGTATGCATAGCACCCCTCATCCCCAATCCTGGTATGCATGGTCTCCTCACCCCCCAATCCTGGTATGCATGGTCCCCTCACACCCCAATCCTGGTATGCATGGTCCCCTCACCCATAATCCTGGTATGCATGGTCCCCTCACCCCCCCAATCCTGGTATGTATGGTACCCCTCTTCCCTATGCTGGTATGTGTGGTACCCCCTCATCCCCCAATCCTGGTATGTATTGTACCCCTCATCCCCCAATCCTGATATGCATGGTACCCCTCATCCTGGAATGCATGGCACCCCTCATCCCTCATCCTTGTATGCATGGCACCCCTCATCGCTCATCCTCGTATGCATGGCCCCTCATCCCTACCCTGGTATACATGGCACCCCTTATCCCTATGCTGGTATGTATGGCCCCTCATCCGAATCCTGGTATGCATGGTACCCCTCATCCCCATCCTGTTATGCATGGCACCCTCATCCCCAATCCTGGTATGCATGGCACCCCTCATCCCCAATCCTGGTATGCATAGCACCCCTCATCCCCAATCCTGGTCTGCATGGTCTCCTCACCCCCCAATCCTGGTATGCATGGTCCCCTCACCCCCCAATCCTGGTATGCATGGTCCCCTCACCCCCCAATCCTGGTATGCATGGTCCCCTCACCCCATAATCCTGTTATGCATGGTCCCCTCACCCCCCCAATCCTGGTATGTATGGTACCCCTCATCCCTATGCTGGTATGTGTGGTACCCCCTCATCCCCCAATCCTGGTATGTATGGTACCCCTCATCCCCCAATCCTCATATGCATGGTACCCCACTTCCTGGAATGCATGGCACCCCTCATCCCTCATCCTTGTATGCTTGGCTCCCCTCATCCTGGAATGCATGGCCCCTCATCCCTACTCTGGTATACATGGCACCCCTTATCCCTATGCTGGTATATATGGCCCCTCATTCGAATCCTGGTATGCATGGTGCCCCTCATACCCATCCTGGTATGCATGGCACCATCATCCCCAATCCTGGTATGCATGGCACCCCTCATCCCCAATCCTGGTATGCATAGCACCCCTCATCCCCAATCCTGGTATGCATGGTCTCCTCACCCCCCAATCCTGGTATGCATGGTCCCCTCACACCCCAATCCTGGTATGCATGGTCCCCTCACCCATAATCCTGGTATGCATGGTCCCCTCACCCCCCCAATCCTGGTATGTATGGTACCCCTCTTCCCTATGCTGGTATGTGTGGTACCCCCTCATCCCCCAATCCTGGTATGTATTGTACCCCTCATCCCCCAATCCTGATATGCATGGTACCCCTCATCCTGGAATGCATGGCACCCCTCATCCCTCATCCTTGTATGCATGGCACCCCTCATCGCTCATCCTCGTATGCATGGCCCCTCATCCCTACCCTGGTATACATGGCACCCCTTATCCCTATGCTGGTATGTATGGCCCCTCATCCGAATCCTGGTATGCATGGTACCCCTCATCCCCATCCTGTTATGCATGGCACCCTCATCCCCAATCCTGGTATGCATGGCACCCCTCATCCCCAATCCTGGTATGCATAGCACCCCTCATCCCCAATCCTGGTCTGCATGGTCTCCTCACCCCCCAATCCTGGTATGCATGGTCCCCTCACCCCCCAATCCTGGTATGCATGGTCCCCTCACCCCCCAATCCTAGTATGCATGGTCCCCTCACCCCATAATCCTGGTATGCATGGTCCCCTCACCCCCCCAATCCTGGTATGTATGGTACCCCTCATCCCTATGCTGGTATGTGTGGTACCCCCTCATCCCCCAATCCTGGTATGTATGGTACCCCTCATCCCCCAATCTTGATATGCATGGTACCCCTCATCCTGGAATGCATGGTACCCCGCATTAATATCCTGGTATGTATGTTATCCCTCATCCCAATCCTGGTACGCATGGTACCCCATCCCTATCCTGGTACGCATGGTACCCCGCATTCCTATCCTGGTATGTATAGTACCCCTCACCCCCCAATACTGTTATGCATGGTCCCCTCACCTCCATATCCTGGTATGCATGGTCCCCTCACCCCCCAATCCTAGTATGCATGGTCCCCTCACCCCCCAATCCTGGTATGCATGGTCCCCTCACCCCCCAATCCAGGTATGCATGATCCCCTCATACCCCAATCCTGGTATGTATGGTAACCCTCATCCCCCAATCCTGGTATGTATGGTACCCCTCAACCCCCAATCCTGGTATGTGTGGCCCCCTCACGTCCCAATCCTGGTATGAGTGGGCCCATCACTCCCCAATTCTGGTATGTGTGGCCCCCTCACCCACCAATCCTGCTTTGTGTGGCCCCCTCACCCACCAATCCTGCTTTGTGTGGCCCCCTCATCCCTTTCACGCTGCACACACATACAAAAAAAATAAACACTTAGACTCACCTTTCTTCCCTGTGCTCCAGTGCTGCGGTGTCCTTTTCCGCTGGAGGCTGGGGGAGGAGTGTGGTGCCGGAGTACGCGTGTGACCATACCGCGCTGTCTGGCCCCATTTTGCTGAAGACACACTGCAAATGTGTCTTCAGCAAAATGGTGCCGGATAGCACTATGGGCATGAGCAGATCGATTTCCACACTTCACTCCTGCCCCGGTCTCCAGTGAAGAGAGGCGCCCCGGCAACACTCCTCCCAGTCAGTTAAGTATGGCGCCGGAGATCGCGGTATGCGTTCAGTGTCTACACATACCGCGATCTCCGGCGGCATACATTCCTCTTACCTGTAATAGCAGGATGCCTGCTTCTGTCTGGAGCCAGACTGCACGTCACTCTTGCCCAGTCTGTAAAGGCTTTAGACAGAGACACGCATCTCTGCTTATAATATGGATCTGAGCAACCCCATATAAAGTTTATCTTGAGTGTTATCTAGTTTTCATTTCCCCATTGACTACAATGGGCAAATTGGATGTGGTACATGTGTAAATGTAGCCATAGGGTTCATTCAGATGAGGAAAATTAAACGGACTTGTGTTGTCAAGAACCGCACATGGAGAGTGCACACATTTATTATAGAAAATGTGGTAGTAAAATTGAAGCATGCATTACATTGACCCAAACTACAGATTGATTACAGATACAGATTATTGCATGTACAGTCATGGCCGAATATGTTGGCACCCTTGAAATTATTCCAGAAAATAAAATGTTTCTCCCAGAAAATTTTTGCAATTACACATGATTTGTTAGACACTTGTTTATTTCCTTTCTGTGTATTGGAACAACCCCAAAAAACCTGAGAAAAAAATGCAATCATTTTTTTTTGTTTTTTTTTGTATTTTTCCAATGCACAAAAAATAAATAAATATGTGTAATTGCAAACATTTTCTGGGAGAAATACTTTATTTTCTAAAATAATTTCAAAGTTGCCAACACATTCGGCCAAGACTCCATATGCAATTGAGGAGAAAGGTGTTGCTATGAGTGTTGAGCGAGTATTTCTTACACATTCCTCACATGTAATAAAGCTGTCAAACAGTCTCAAATCATGCACACGGGAGCGATTCAAACATATCACCGAGCAGCTATAAATACTCGGAGCTCGGCCCGAGCATACTCGCCGAAAGGGTTAGCAGAACATACTCGCTCAACACTAGTTGCTATCACTACATAGGATTCTTTTGTTATTTGTTGTTTTGGAATATATGTTTTTGCTCATCATTAATTTAATTCGTGTTTCTCTTTTAAAGATGAATTATTTTATTAAAAAGCTTAATTACTTGGATTACTATGGTGAGAAGATTTTATTTTCTGAGGAACGGGTACTCCACCCAAAGTTTTCACAACGAATATTAAACTTGAAGATTGAAGGTGATATGATAGATTTTGTGGACACGGGACACTATTTCTATGGAGATGAACAGTTCCATCCGCTCAACAATAACATAATATGGAAAAATGGCAGAGTAAGTGTAAAACTATTACTTTTCATATTGTATTTTCTTACTTTCTATCAAAGTTTCTAGTATAAACCTGTCATGTTCTAATATCTTACTAAAATAAGATAAATGGGGTTTCCCCATGAACAAAGTTTATGTTAATTAACATTTTCATTAATAGATCTTTGAATAATAATAAAAATAATAATTTCAACAATTGGATGTGTCAAAATAAAATGTTCCTGTGCCGAGATAATCTGATCAATGTGCCCCTGCTATTTAATGTGTAATGGCTGAGTCTGACCGTACAGGGACATGGTCTGATCATACCACATCTCCAAGACAGGGGAGGATGCAAAAAGTATACAGACAGGACAGCCAGAGATCGCAAATTATTATTTCTTTCAGGTAAAACAATGCTTATAAACAGACAGGGAAAGGTTTGTCTCCCAAAAAAGAATCATTTGAGGTCCCTGGCTGTACTGTACTATTTTTTTTTTATAAATTATAATGAAGATCTTTTTATATGGTGATCACAAAGCATTTGCATACATCTTTTCTTCCATGTTTAGAGTGATATTATACAGTGCATATGTCCCATTTTGAGAGCAGGTGGATCTTTGATCTAGATATGATAACTTCAAAGGGACTAAACAGCAAAATTGAATTATTTGCTGTCCAATAGAAGGAGCTCAATTGCAAAAAGAACTTCGGCACTCCATACATGAAAATATAAGAAATATTGTATCTAGACTAATGTCACTTTGAAAAATGAAGGTTTTTTGCACATAATTTGGCCAATTTATGTGTGCCCATCAACCACGACAAGGTCACCTTCGTATGATGGGAAACTACGCTACTCTACCACTGGATATGCCACTCTTGGGCTGTAAGCCTGTATGGACAATATGTCTCTGCTTGGGCTTTTAACCTAGAATGTATGGGCTGGTAGAGCTAGTTAAAACCACCTGTGACTGAATGGGAAGGACAATAGAAGGAGCTGATAGTCATAGGACGTCAAACATAAAACATAGAGTGATGTTATATATACTAGAGACCAATGTCAACTGGACCAATACCAGGGAGGTTACAACAGGTGTTTCACACAGATAACATGATTGCCAAAAAATGTTGCCTGAAATAAACAATAAATCTCTATGATGAGATTAGAATAATAAAATGCAAAAAATATCATAGACAGTAATATCTAGCAATATCTCATAAGATGACTGAATGTTATTATGGAGACCCTCTTTGGTTTAAGGAGAACTTTGGTTTAGACAGCAAAGGGTCTTCATATTGCCAGTGAGATTCAAATTAAGATACTTCATCGATGAAGGGAGAGAGACAGAATACATGTGACATTCATTGTCAGCAAGTAGAGTCTTCTGGTGTGGCAACATAGACTCGCCAATTTATTAGCTAGACAAAAAGCGGAACTTCATTGCTACATACAACTGAACCGACAACCAAAATAGCTTATCAGTAACAAACACATTTCCCTTGACCCAAAGTAAAATCTTCTCAGAGATTTTCACAGGAAACCAGTATCTTAGTCAGACATTTCACAATGTATGTCTTAAAACACTCAAGCAGAGGCCTCATGAATCAGAATTGTTTTATCTAATTTAATAATTGATATCTAGGTATTAAAATTAACCATAACAACGTAAAATGTACATATCAAAGGGCTACAACATCCGACTTAGTCCAGACAAATAGAAGCATATTCGGTGTGCTAAACACTGACAAGAGCATGCAGTTCAATTGTGGAACAAGAGGCACCACAGGTCCCAGCCAGACCAAATCCTGGACAAACAGAGCACTGCAATCAGTAAAAAAGGAAGGTAGAAATACATGGAAAAGAGTAGTGAAACCAGTATGAGGCACCAAAAGTCCCAGCCCGACCGGAGCCTGGATATGAGGAGAACGCGATCAAAAAGATGAGTGTGAATTTGCTACAATAATGGAAGTAGCAATATTGCCGGACAAATCTCGTGTTCGGAGAAAAGACAGACCACTCATTCCAACGGTAGAAAAAATGCAAAAGACATAAAAATGAAAATCGCCATAAATTGAAAAAAACAAAACAAAAAACACAAATGAATCAACATGATAAATATCGCCATGCAATTGAGACTATAAAGATCAAGCCACCCTCTCAAATGATATTATAAAGCATGGACGAAAAAATCATATAAAGCATGCAATAAAAATAATCACAAAGCCTACATTTGAAAGAACACATGATAATATGTATACTGCTATATAACAATAATGGTGACATTGTGAATAACATTGTTGTACACATGTCCGGAAGATTCATAATTGGTGAGAATCCATATGGATGAATTCTAGATGTATTAAAGGTGGTAAGTGTCAGACATGGAAACAGACAGTAAGGCCATGCTCAAAAAATAAAAAAATGATCATTTTTGAAATTCATTCTTTTGGGGTACTTAGTGTTTAACATCAAAATCCAATACGCTTCCCTTAGTGCCAGTTGTTTTTGCACCATAGGGATGAAATATCTCCTTTATGTTTGGCAATAAAGTGATTTGCAGCACCCGAATACCCTGGATTATTACTGGCATTATTGCTGATGTGCTCGGAAATTCTTTTCATTAACTTTCGTGTGGTGTGACCAATATATTGCATCCTGCAACTGCTGCAAAAGATACAATACACCACGTGGCTAGTCTCACAGTGTATAAAAGATTTTATATGATATGTTGGATGAGGGGTAGTCTGCATGGAATGAAAGATATGTATTTTGTTATCAGCAAAATGGCACATATTACACCTACTTTGTGCACATTTGAAAACAACAGAAACAGACAGCCATGAGCCTGGTGGTCACCTCTTGCGACTGCAATTGCACTTTACTGCAATTGCTTTCATGTGACCGTGGCTGCTCAAATATTTGGGCATCGCTACATGCGATCTCCTATTGACTCGCTTGAAGCTGGCCGGGCGAGAGGCCAGAATCTATAAATGGAAAAGTGAACAGCTCTTCAGAGTGTCCAAGTGTTGGATCAGTTGTCTCCGGGCACTCGTCATGGTGGGTGGAAGGAGTATCAGGGTGAGGAATATGCGGTTCAGACTCACGGCTACTGAGACTCGACCTGTGGAGAACAGGGTGGTGGTGGTGGTGGCTAAGTGACTGGAAGCATTATCCGCTATCCAACCAATAACCTTTTCGCACTGGTCTGGGTTCAATAGTGGCGTACTGCAGTCCCCTATTATTTGGGACAGGAAGGTCGAGCGAGAAGATGTAGGTGTTTGTTGTGGCCCAATTCCAGCTTGCCCAAGGCCTTGGCCTCTGCATGCACCGTCATCACCATCACGTCCAATTCCTCGTCCTTTGTCACGCACCTTGCCCATTTTAAATGGAGGACCATATTTTCCACGTTCACGAGAAATGGCTGGATTTGAACCGTAGTTACATGTGATACGTCTAATGGAAAACCACAGTTTTAAATATATGGCCTGTAGTTTACTAATACTATTCTTCACAGAGACCTAGTGTGAATAGCTTCACTGACACACTGCAGCAAAATGTAAATGGAGGCCAATATTTTCCACGTTCAGTTCAAATTTCTGGATTTTTCTCGCTGTAATATGGAACAGATCTGGCTGTATTCTGCAGTGCTAACAAGCAAATGTTGCAGAAAAATGGTGTACTCTTGATTGCTTTTTAAACAAATAATCAAGATTAAAAGAAAAAAAAATTTGCCCTGGCCCCTTATACCTTGTGCTCTGTCTACAAATATCTGTAGCAGCAGCAGTCAGAACGTGAAATGGACCCTCTCGCTATATGCACTGCAGTCTGCCACATACTCTATCAAGGTCAGACTCTTAATAATCAAGAAGATCAGCTGATTCCCTTGCAGGATTGTCAACAGTCCAGAAATTCCATAGCAGTCTGTAAAAAGATGGCATTTTTTTTCCCTTTCTATATCATTTTTTTAAGTTTATTTTGTTTTTTTAAGCTGAAGAAAATTATCCAGATTATTTTGACAATAATTATTATCATTTTAAAATTAGCATTGAATACAGATGTCTTCATATCAGAATAATGGACTGTAGACACGTGTCACTTATAATCTCAATGATTTATTTTTGTTTTACAATGTGTCCGTAAAAAAAATGTTGTCTGCCTGTGATTTTTTGATAAGATGTCCAGAAAAAATAAAAAGTCAAGTTGACAGTCCCGTTCCCTTCATTGGGCAAAGCTGCATCCCCCAGCACAACATTTACTTATGTATGATGTCCAGGTGTACAGAGCCACATAAGCAATGATGTGGCCACAATATTGCCTGTGACCCCTTTAATCTGCTGACTGACAGGTGAAACAAGAGTCAGATCTCCACTGGTCAGATATTAATAACAGTTTATAAAACTTGAAAAAAATATTTTAGTTATTAATTAAGGAATAAATGAAACAGAAAATTGTTAGTCATATGTAGTTATTTATTAAATATTTCCCATAAGGATCTACTTCAAATTTTATAACAAAAGTTTCACTTTATTAAAATTAATTAATTGTATGAAATCCATTTTCTAGCGCCCGTTCTCCCGATGTAATGAAAAGTGTGCACCTGGATCTAGAAAAGCTCCTAAGTTCGGTCACCAAGATTGCTGCTATGACTGTTTTTCCTGCTCAGAAGGAGAAATTTCACAAACACCAGGTAGGAATAAAATAGAGAATAAATCCTGATGGATGGGGGACCGACAGTTAAAATGCCATATGGAAAATCAGATATCATCCGAGTGCAGTCTGATGGTTTCCACGGACTCATTGACTTGTATGACCAAACGCAGTGGGAATAACACATTAAATTCAGACATGCAGCTATTTTTTCTTGCCCAGTCAATGTCAGAGGAAAAAATCAGACATGTGCACGACCCCATAGAGTAACATTGGTCCGAGTACGAGTCGATGTTTTCTCTGATAGCACTCGGGTCAAAAATACGCTTGTCTGCACCTTCCCTAAAAGTGGTGAAATCTGCGGAAAAGGTGGAGAATTTCCACAGCGATATATGCAGCATTTTTTCCAAAATAAATTCTATCCATAGGAAATTACTTTGATTATATTAGTGAGTTCTTTTCTGCAGCATTTCCATCTATTTTGACCAGCTCCTTTTAGATGAATAAGAAAAGTAACAAGAATTTTTGAAAATTTCATCAATGAAAAATTTGCATAGAAAAAACACTACATTTTCAAAACTTAGTACTAGTGATGAGCAAGCGAGCAATAAAATGCTCGGGTGCTCATTGCTCCATTTGCTTGTTACCAGAATACAGCCATTTTTATTTATTCACATTGCTATATTGTAAAAGCAGAAAAAAAATTCCATCATCACATGTGATCCCATATTACTGCGGTAATAATTCAGACATTTTGTGGAGTGTGCCAAATATACTCTATTTAAAGTCAGTAAGCTGTGCGTTCTTCAACCTATTCAAACTTGGTCATTGACCAGTACTATAGTACAAAGCCACGCCTAAAATCGTGGTCGTCATATGTGATCCCAAATTACTGCGTTAAGAATCCTGAAATTTTTGGGAGCGTGTCAGATATTACACTCCATTAAACTCTGGCAGGTATATGTTGTTCCAAACTATTCACACTTGGGCTCTGAGAAATACCCTAGAATTAGGCGACTGCATAAAACCGTGGTCAGCAGACGTGATTCCATATTACACCGGTAATAATCCTGAAATTTTTGTGTCAGATATTACACTCCCTTTCAAGTCTGGCAGGTTCATGTTGAAAGCAATGCAAAAATGCAAAAACATGCATGAAAAACGCTATATGCAAACATAGCCCAAGGTGAGGAGGAGCATTTTTGATTTTTGATTTTTTTTGTTTGCCTTATATACAAGTTACTACAACTGGAAAGAATGTTCCTTAACATTTTTTTCCAGGAAAATCCATTTTGGTTTCATTTTTGTATGTTTTACTGTGAGTCCGTAAAAGTGGCGTAATACTCTCACAACATTAATTACAGCAGTGACGTGGGAGTCAGAAATGCTTCCAGGGGTCTTCCCCATGCAGTTCCCATGTCATGTGAGTACTGTTCCCATCGATTTGGGCAATTTTTAGGCCCTCTGAAGACCGCCAGGGGGAGCCACAGGAAAAATGCTCGAGTTTCCCATAGACTTACAGTACAGACCAAAAGTTTGGACACACCTTCTCATTTTAAGATTTTTCTGTATTTTCATGACTTTGAAAATTGTACATTCACACTGAAGGCATCAAAACTATGAATTAACACATGTGGAATTATATACTTAACAAAAAAGTGTGAAACAACTGAAAATATGTCTTATATTCTAGGTTCTTCAAAGTAGCCACCTTTTGCTTTGATGACTGCTTTGCACACTCTTGGCATTCTCTTGATGAGCTTCAAGAGGTAGTCACCGGAAATGGTCTTCCAACAATCTTGAAGGAGTTCCCAGAGATGCTTAGCACTTGTTGGCCCTTTTGCCTTCACTCTGCGGTCCAGCTCACCCAAAACCATCTCGATTGGGTTCAGGTCTGGTGACTGTGGAGGCCAGGTCATCTGGCGTAGCACCCCATCACTCTCCTTCCTGGCCAAATAGCCCTTACACAGCCTGGAGGTGTGTTTGGGGTAATTGTCCTGTTGAAAAATAAATGATGGTCCAACTAAACGCAAACCGGATGGAATAGCATGCCACTGCAAGATGCTGTGGTAGCCATGCTGGTTCAGTATGCCTTCAACTTTGAATAAATCCCCAACAGTGTCACCAGCAAAGCACCCCCACACCATCACACCTCCTCCTCCATGCTTCACGGTGGGAACCAGGCATGTAGAGTCCATCCGTTCACCTTTTCTGCGTCGCACAAAGACATGGTGTTTGGAACCAAAGATCTCAAATTTGGACTCATCAGACCAAAGCACAGATTTCCACTGGTCTAATGTCCATTCCTTGTGTTCTTTAGCCCAGACAAGTCTCTTCTGCTTGTTGCCTGTCCTCAGCAGTGGTTTCCTAGCAGCTATTTTACCATGAAGGCCTGCTTCACAAAGTCTCCTCTTAACAGTTGTTGTAGAGATGTGTCTGCTGCTAGAACTCTGTGTGGCATTGACCTGGTCTCTAATCTGAGCTGCTGTTAACCTGCGATTTCTGAGGCTTGTGACTCGGATAAACTTATCCTCAGAAGCAGAGGTGACTCTTGGTCTTCCTTTCCTGGGGCGGTCCTCATGTGAGCCAGTTTCTTTGGAGCGCTTGATGGTTTTTGCAACTGCACTTGGGGACACATTCAAAGTTTGCCCAATTTTCAAGACTGACTGACCTTCATTTCTTAAAGTAATGATGGCCACTCGTTTTTCTTTACTTAGCTGCTTTTTTCTTGCCATAATACAAATTCTAACAGTCTATTCAGTAGGACTATCAGCTGTGTATCCACCTGACTTCTTCACAACACAACCGATGGTCCCAACCCCATTTATAAGGCAAGAAATCCCACTTATTAAACCTGACAGGGCACACCTGTGAAGTGAAAACCATTTCCGGTGACTACCTCTTGAAGCTCATCAATAGAATGCCAAGAGTGTGCAAAGCAGTCAACAAAGCAAAAGGTGGCTACTTTGAAGAACCTAGAATATAAGACATAGTTTCGGTTGTTTCACACTTTTTTGTTAAGTATATAATTCCACATGTGTTAATTCATAGCTTTGATGCCTTCAGTGTGAATGTACAATTTTCAAAGTCATGAAAATACAGAAAAATCTTTAAATGAGAAAGTGTGTCCAAACTTTTGGTCTGTACTGTACATTGGGCTCGTTGCTCGGTCCGAGCACTCGAGTATTCCAATTTGCATTTTAGTGCTTGCTTATCACAAGTGATAACCTTAATCCAGCAGTGGGTGCATCAAATCCCACACAATTTTCCCACCCACTCCCAGGACAAGGAAGCATTCCAGGCTTGTATCCGGGAATTCTTCCCTTCATCAATCCTAAACTTGTGGGTGTACCCTGAGGCACTCTCACATAGTTTGTACAGCTTAATTATGTACCTCATCCTCTTACTGGGCAGGTACTGGAGTAATTTAAGCCTCCCCTTAAAATGGATTAGGGACTAGTCATGAGCAAACATTTCAATGTTCGGTTTGAAAAATTTCGCCAAACAAATTGATGTTCACCGAATTTATTCGCCGAATGTTTGTCGAACATTTTCGAATCCCATAGGAATCAATGGGGGGACCAAAAAAATTCATATACAACACCTAGAAGTGGGACCAAAAGCTGCAAAAACACATCAAATTAGGTGTAGATACAAGGGAAGTGCCATTAATTGACCCAGAGTACAAGTAATATAATTATTATTACTGTGAAAGCGACATTTTTTCACTTGGGCTTTACATGTCAAAAAGGCTCATGACTGGTACAATAGGAGAGGGGACCCTGCCTGCGAGGGCGCACTGTCATGGACATGGTTTGTGGAACCACTGTGCCACGGACCCCGGAGAGCCTGGAAGGGCTTAACTAAGCGAGTATA
The DNA here is from genome assembly GCF_046119375.1 of Phyllobates terribilis. Lineage (NCBI taxonomy): Eukaryota > Metazoa > Chordata > Amphibia > Anura > Dendrobatidae > Phyllobates > Phyllobates terribilis. The sequence goes on along the minus strand of NW_027362761.1, from coordinate 1,204,283,728 downwards.
GAACAGTTCACTAGAGCCTCTGATGGTGAAATAGACTTGGCTCCCGATGAATGCCAGATGCCACTCCAGGACAGACCAACGGACGCTCAGGAATTGGACCCAGTAGGACAGAATAGATGGTGCAGCAGGCAGTGTCTGTATCCAAGTGCAGCAGGCATAGTCTGTATCCGAGTGCAGCAGGCAGAGTCACTATTAGAGTGCAGCAGGCAGAGTCTGTGTCAGGAGTGCAGAAGGCAGAGTCTGTGTCAAGAGTGCAGCAGGCAGAGTCTGTAACAGAGTGCAGCAGGCAGAGGCTGTATCAGAGTGCAGCAGGCCGAGTCTGTATTAGAGTGCAGCAAGGACTGGTACGCAACCTTACACAACTTAGACTGCAGAACAGGAAGGTTCCACTACAGCCAACCCAATAGATGAAGACCCAATCAGGAATCTCCACATTTAAAAAACTAGTGGCAGATGCCAGCAAGGTGGCATCAATTTCACTACTGTGGAAATAGTGTAAATAAGACCCACACCTCTTCCAGTAAAGCCAACCTAGGAGATGGAGACATAACCAGGAGTGTTCACATTGCTCAAAATGAGGGCCCAACACCCCCAAAGTGACATCAATGTCATCAGACTACAAGTAGCTTAACGCAGATTCATACCTGTCCCACTACAGCCAACCCAAAAGATGCAGATTCAATCGGAAGTGTTTACATTTAAAAAAATAGGGCCTAAGACCACCATTTCCGTGGCTAACAGATTGGAGATGGTGGAGTTCAACCTCTTAGCTTTGTCATGTGTAGGATGAAACAATATTCTACGTGACCACAACAGCAGGATTGAGGGCTGGCTGCAGTGCTGAGAGAGGGCAGAGTACGGTGAAACGGACAAACCGATAGACCGTAAGCTAAGTGCAGGCGGAGATGTTACGGTGGATTGAGAAACGTGTGGTGTGCTCAGAGTAGCAAACACAGCAGGCATGTCCGCTTCACTTACAGCTGACGGGCTGTCACTCAGCCTAACTGCAGTGGGTATACAGCAGGTTCTGTTGGACACCTGCGTGTCACAACTTGGCACGGTAACAGAGGAGGAGGAAGAAGCAGCAGAGGAGTTTGATGGGGTGGCTGATGGTTGTTTATTGAAAGTCAATTTACAGTTTATCATGTTTGTGTACCCGTTTGAGGAGAATAATATCTGCACCAAACGCTCAATTTCACTATAGTATTACTATAGAAATGCATGGAGACCAAAACCTCTTCCACTACAGTCAACATAATAGATGGAGACCCATCAAGGATTCACCACATTTCCAAAAATTAGAGGCAGACGCCAGCAAAATGTAATCAACTCACTACTGTCGAAATAGTGTAAATGAGACTCACATCTCTACAGACAACACAAGAAATGGAGACTTAACTAGGAGTGTTTACATTGCTCTAAATGAGGGCTAAAAAACACCACCGAAGTGGCATCAATTTCACTAGATTATAAGTATTACAAAGGAGGCCAAAACCAGTTCCTCTACAGCCAATCCAATAGATGGAGACCCAATCATGATTCTTCACATTTCAAAAAATTTGTGGCAGACACTAGTGATGTCTAATCAATTTCACTACAGTAGTGATAGTTTAAGTAAGACCCACACCTGTTCCAGTACAGCCAACCCAGGAGATGGTGACCTCACCAGGAGTGTTCACTTTGCCCTAAATGTGGGCCTAACACCACCAAAGTGGCATCAATATCACTAGAGCATAAGTATTGCAAAGGAGGCCTAAACCAGTTCCACTAAAGCCAACCCAATGGATGGAGACACAATCCCCACATTTCAAAAAATTAGTGGCAGACGCCAGCAAAGTGGCATCAATTTTACTACTGTACAAATAGTGTAAATAAGACCCACACTTCTTCCAGTACAGCCAACCTAGGAGATGGAGACCTAACCAGGAGTGCTCACATTGCCCTAAATGAGGGCCTAACACCACCGAAGTGGCATCAATGTCATCAGATTACAAGTAGTTTAACGCAGACCCAAAATTGTTCCACTACAGCCAACCCAATGGATGGAGACACAATCAGAATTCTCCACATTTCCCAAAATTAGGGTGTAAAACCTGCAGCAGCAGCAGCAGCAGGAGCAGGCACAGAAGCCATATCACAGACAGCAATTTCAAGAGATCAATGCAGCACACTCAAAACAACAACATCGCCTAGTCTGTACAGTCTGCAATTGGGGTGCAAAAGTCCTTGAAGATCCATGACTTGTTCATCTTGATGAAAGTTAGGCGGTCTACACTTTCTGGGGACAGCCGGGTGTGCTTATCCGTAAAGACACTACCAGCAGTGCTGAAGACACATTCATAGAGAACGCTGGCTGCCGGGCATGATAAAACCTCCAAGGTGTGAGAGGCGGGCTCAGGCCATTCATCCATTTTTGAAGACCAAACTGTAAACTGGTCCAAACCCTCAGTGATGGTATTGATCTTGAACTCTAGATACTCCTGCACCATCCTCTCCAGTCGTTCACCACGTATCAGAAGAGTACTCTGTTGTGTTGGTGTATGAGCTGGTGCAAAAAATGTGTGAAAGAACTCCAGGAAATTGCTTCTGCCACTTACTCTGCTGCTGCTAATGTTTTGGCGTTGACGAACTGACGTGCCGGAGGATGAAAGACTATAGCTCCGATGCACACTGTGTGCCTCACTGTTATCTTGGGGAAAACCTCTATTAACGTTACTTAAAAGTTTATTTCGATACTCCAACATAAGTGGATCCCTTTCCAGGGCGGGAAGCATCTGGCAAAACTGACTCTTATAATGTGGATCTAACAGAGTGGCAACCCAGTAGTCAGCATTATTTAGAATTCTAACTATAAGGGGGATCATGTTGAAGATAGTGTATCAAGAAGGCACTCATATGTCGGGCTCTTCCAGGAGGTCCAAAGCCAGGCTGTATTGTGGGCTGCATAACACTGATGCTTGTTTCCTCCGTCCCCTCCTGCCAACCACGTTCAAACGAGAGGGGATGATTATCCTCTTCATCCTCTGTCAGCTGCTCACCCATCATCTCTTCCTCCTCTATTAGTTCCTCGGCTCCTTCACCTTCACTAACAGTTTGCCTGGTATCATCAAACCCCCTCGACTGCTGTAATCCACCGTCACTTGGCATCCGCCTGTGTAACAACAGTCTGGAAATTTGAGACAATGGTATCCCTTCCGCATCCTCCACTTCTTCTTGGGCCACGTCCTACTGCCGCAGGTTATTCAAAGTTTGCTCCAGCATGTATATCACTGAAATTGTGATGCTGATGATGGCATCGTCAGCGCTAACCAGTTTAGTAGCCATTTCAAAACCATACAGAAGGGTGCAGAGGTCCTTAATCTGTTCCCACTCCGCAAACGTGATATGCCCCAAGTCCGTACTACATTTCCCCAAGCTATATGTCATGCCATACTGTGTCAGAGCTTGTTGCTGCTGGCACAGTCGCTGTAACATTTGCAGAGTGGAATTCCATCGCGTCAGCGCATCGCAGATCAACCTGTTAACTGGCACGGACAAAGACCTCTGTATCAATGCAAGTCGATCACATGAGGGGTGCGAACAGCGGAAGTGAGCACACAGCTCCCATACTTTGTGAAGCAGCTCATCCAGGCCAGGATAGTGGTGGAGAAATCACTGTATCACCAGGTTGAGGACGTGAGCCATGCACCGTTATCGCACACGGCCTTCCCTGGCTCTAGGTTCAGCGGAGACAGCCATTGCTCAAACTGAGCCCATAACTCTTCATCTGTATGACTGCGATCTCCAAGGCATATTAATTTGAATACTGTCTGATTACGGTGAGCTCTGACTGCGCAGTATGGAGGTGGTGTGTATTCACTCCGCACCCTTGGAATGCGTGCCTCAAAGCAGAGGTTTGGTACGCAGATGGAGGACCTAGAGGAGGTGGAGGTAGCAGAAGTAGCGGAGGAAGTGGGAGATTCAGAGGTTTCTTCTGAAAGCCTTGGGGATTCCAAAATTTGAGGAGCAGCCTCTTCCCTGCCTGCCCCACAGTCACCAGAGTCACCCAGTCCCCAGTCAATGAGATGTAACACCCTTGGCCATGCTTACTCGTCCAGGTGTCTGTGGTGAAATGCATCCTGGCACACATATATATAGACAAAGAACAGGTGATGTAATCTGCAAAATGCTGATGTAACGCAGGCACAGCTTTCTTAGAGTAGTAACTGGTACAGGGGGACTGCGACGGCCTTCAGTTTTTGGAAACCATCTGTAAATACCAGGCGGAAAGGCAGCATTTCCGTGGCCAACAGACTGGAAATGGTGGAGTTCAACCTCTTAGCTTTGTCATGCTTAGGATGAAACAATCTTTTGCGTGTCAGCTTCCGTTACAGCTAACAGGCTGTCACTCAGCCTGACTGGAGAGGGTAAAGAACCGGAGTGTCTGCGATAGGATGTTAACAGAGGAGGAGGAAGAAGCAGCGGATGCGTTTGATGGGGCAGCTGATGGTTGTTGATGTGCACTGGTCCGCATTTCAGCACGGTAAGATCCCAGCGTAAAGAATGTTGTTTGAGCATGTGAACGTTCATGCATGCATTAATCAAGTTACTGCAGTTTTTCCCCCTGCTGAGTTTTTTATCGCATAGTTTGCAGATAACGTGAGTTTGCTCATTCTTTGCAGTGACAAAAAAGGCTCATGCTAGGCAACCCTTGCTGCCCCTGCAAGCTGCAGACCCATGACCGCTGCTGGCCACAGCCACGGTTGTGGCAAAGGATGCAGTTCTCCTCGTGCTTGCATCACACCGTGTCTGCACTGTAGGGTGAGATGTAACCTCCTCATCTTCCTCCTCCACCTCCTCAGATGAGCTACTCGGCTGCATGACTCTGGGTTCACACCAAGTAGGATCTTCAACCTTGTCATCATCCAATGTGTTACCCCATTCTTCCCCCACAGAGTGACCCCTCTCCTCTTGTTGCCCTGACAGCACAGTACAGCCGGCATGAGCCTCAGGTATCTGAGTCTCATCGGAATCACCTCTCTCCCCTGCGGTTAACATCTGGTGAAGAGGGTCAGGAACCTGTTCAAACCCTACTTCGTCCTGCCCCGAATCCAAGCTAAAAAAAACTTTGGGCATCGGTGCAGAAGCTTTCCTCCCCTTGCTCTGTGACTGTTTGGAGTACACTTCTAATGCCCATGGTGTAGAATGGGTGAAGATTTCTACAGACTCGCCCATCTGTGGTTCGCTACAGTCAGTTGGGCAGTTGGCCAGTTGTGACATGAGGGGAAGCATGGGTAATTGGGGTGCCACCTCTGTGGACTGTACTGCGTGTGATGTTGAGGTGGAGGAAGAAGAGTAGAGGCCACTGGATTCAGAGCTTGCCATCCACTGGAGCATCTACACTTTCTGGGCCTTATCAACAAGGCGTATCGCTGTGCGGCTGTCAAAGGAAGGGAGTTCAGTAGGCCATCCACTAACATAAGTTGTCAGTTGTCTTTGGATAGGACCTGTTTGTGTTGGTTCACTAGTGCTTTCACTAACATTACCACGTACCCCACGTACACCTTGAACACCAAGCCTATTCCTCCTTCCATGCCCTCTCTTTTTCCCACTCATGTTGGTCAGATACAGTGATGGGTGCACGCAATTAACTAAAGAAAAATATGTTTTTTTCCTTTGCAATAGCTCAGCACACACCTGAATTTCAGCGACACTAAATGACAAGGTAAGATATGGCCTGCTGTATAAGGTTACTAACAGACAAAAGAAATTTGTTAGTGTTCATGAGGCCGATAAAACCTACAAGATATTTTCCAAACAATTTCAAACTGAGAAGTCCCCTGCTGTATTACTTTAGGAATAGAAGAATTTTTTTTTTTTTAATATGGATGAGGCCAGTATGACATAGAATATACAGTATGCTCCAAAGTATTTCAAACTCAGATCTAGCTAGCTGTATCACTTTACTCAGAGCAAAAAATATTTTTGGTTACACTGCATAAGCTCTGCGTCCAGCTGACTTTGACCGCCACTGACGTAGTAGCTTTCTTAAAGCTTTATGACTTTTGGCACAGGAAAAAATATTTTTTGGACTGGGCCTAGTAAGAGCAGTTTTTTTTTTGACTGTGAAACCAGGACAAGTTCAATGCCACTAAAATAGGATCTGACTTTTACAACCCCTGGCAAAAATTATGGAATCACCGGGCTCGGAGGATGTTCATTCAGTTGTTTAATGTTGTTTAAAAAAAGCACAAAACTAAAGTAAATTCAAATGGCAACTTTAGGGATTTAAGAAACACTAAAAGAAGTAAAGATTAAAAATGTGGTACTCAGTAAGGGTAATTTTTTTCAGACCAAGCATTGGGAAAAATTATGTAATCACTCAATTCTGGGAAAAAATTATGGAATCATGAAAAACAAACACACAAAAGAACACTCCAATACATCACTAGTATTTTGTTGCACCACCTCTAGCTTTAATAACAGCTTGCAGTCTCTGAGTCATGGACTTAATGAGTGACAAACAGTACTCTTCATCAATCTGGATTTGCAGGTTGGAGCCCTGACATGGACCATTTTCTTCAACTTTCACCAAAGATTTTCAATTGGATTGAGATCGGGACTATTTGCGGGCCATGCCATTGACCTTATGTGTTTTCTTTCAAGGAATGTTTTCACAGTTTTTGCTCTATGGCAGGATGCATTATCATCTTGAAAAATTATGTCATTTTCCCCTAACATCCTTTGAATTGATGGGATAAGAAAACTGTCCAAAATATCAATGTAAACTTGGGCATTTATTTAAGATGTAATGATAGCCATCTCCCCAGTGCCTTTACCTGACATGCAGCCTCATATCATTAATGACTGTGGAAATTTGCATGTTCTCTTCATGCAATCATTAGTGTTGAGCAAGCACTAAAATGCTCGGGTGCTCGAAGCTCAGGCCGAGCTCACCATGATAATCGATTGCTCGACCCGAGCAACGAGCCCAATGTTAGTGTATGGGAAACCCGAGCATTTTTGCGGCGGCACCCCCGGCAGTCTGTAGAAAGCCTAAAAAGTGCCCAAAACGATAGTGACAGTGCTCAAATGACATGGGGATCGCCCCAGGAAGCATTTCTGACCCCAAGGTCACAGCTAACAACAACGTGGTCAGAGGTATTAAGCCACTTTTATGCGGTTTTGCACTTTTGCATTGCTTTCAACCGTGACAAATGCATTCACCGGGAAATGTCATTTTAGCATTTTACAACCTTATCTGGCCATGTGCTGTGTGACACATGCTTACAATGCTGAAAAGACATGGGAATAGCATGGGGAAGGCCCCCGGAAGCATCTCTGACACCCAGATCACTGCCTAAAAGTGTGCCATGAGAAGTGATCCTTGCCGCATCAGAAGATGCAGACTTGCAACTATCCCCGTGCAAGTCCTTGTCCCAGGGAAGTGTTCAATTGTACCTCCCCCATTCCTTGCAATGCAAGCACAAGTATGCATCCTGCCACCCACCCACCCTCAGGCTGAAATACCATTCTGCTTCCTTGCACTTGAAATTGGGCCTTTTACGCATGTGGAGGCGGAATCTGGGCACCACGTCAAGGCTGTGTCGACGGCCTGGTATCCATACTCGGTCCCGAGCCGCCCAGCGGCCGGGTGCCCACACACAGTCCCCAGCCGCCTGGGGGCAGCTGGGTGTCCATAAATGGTCCCAAGCCGACCCTATTTGTCCCGGTGCGCCTTATACACAAGCGCGCATATCAAAACATTACCTGTGCCCTCCCCAGTGCATTTAGTGGGAAGGACAGCCTAACCACAAACAAGTGGACAAGTGAATATGGCCAGGGATGGTCCATCTCACTGATGCCTTCACACTGGGTTAATATTGTGGAAGCCGGGACACAGTTGGACACTGGGATGCAACACATCCTCCAGACATAGAGGATTGCGGGTCCTGGGTCAATCAGGCTTCAACACAAAGTTCAGATGGTAGACAGCAGCAGTGGTCGGCCTCCTAAACAACAAGTAAATTATTCATGATCATGAGGCCATCCATCTCCTTAGCTTTCTGTTCCTTGGAATGCAAGCGCATGTATGTAGCAGTGGCTAGGCCTGAGGTGGTCAGCGTTTTGGCGCATATCCTACCTTCTCCGAGGATTGCTGGATGTTTTCCTGCTACTATCCCAGTTCTATGACTCCCGTTAAAACAAAGCTTCAGGTGATGAATGATGGATGAGGTGGTGGCAAAGGAGAAAGAGCAGGATGAACAGGGACCATTCACATCAATATCAGGCCAGTCAACCACACATGTCTTGTAGGATATATTTCTGTACCAAAAGGAGTGGTTCTGCTACACAGTTATAGGGCATACAGTGAGTGCAATGCCTACCAAAAATTTGGAGGCACTCCAATGCCCTTTGGAAGTGACATGGAGGTCAGAGGGCCTTAACTAAACCGTTTTTTCCATTTATAGCAACTGGGTCTCCTGTACACTGTTGGCCTAAGCAGTGAATAGAAAGCTTTCCAAAAATTATGTGGAACTGCAATGCCCCCTGAAACAGACGTGGATTACAGCGTACTAAAAACCTTCTATATGTTCGCCTATGCATTGAAAAGCAAAAGCAGATTAAAATTAGGAGGAAATGCAATGCCCATTGGAAGAGCCGTGGAGGTTAGAGTTAATTAAAAACAACATTTCAATGCCCCGTGGAAGAGACATGGAGTTCAGAGTGGTTTAACAAGACGGTTTTAATGCCCCTTGGAAGATGCGTGGAGGTCACAGTAGCTTAACAAGACGGTTTTAATGCCCCTTGGAAGAGACATGGAGGTCAGAGTAGCTTAACAAGACGGTTTTAATGCCCCTTGGAAGAGACGTGGAGGTCAGAGTGATTTAACAAGATTGTCTTAATGCCCCTTGGAAGAGACGTGGAGGTGAGAGTGGTTTAACAAGACAGATTTAATGCCCCTTGTAAGAGATGTGGAGGTCAGAGAGGTTTAACAAGTTGGTTTTAATGCCCCTTGGTAGAGACGTGGAGGTCACAGTAGCTTAACAAGATGGTTTTAATGCCCCTTAGAAGAGACGTGGAGGTCAGAGTGGTTTAACAAGATGGTTTTAATGCCCCTTGGAAGAGACGTGGAGGTCAGAGTGGTTTAACAAGATGGTTTTAATGCCCCTTGGAAGAGACGTGGAGGTCAGAGTGGTCTAACAAGATGGTTTTAATGCCCATTGGAAGAGACGTGGAGGTCATAGTGTTTTAACAAGATGATTTTTAATGCCACTAGAAAGAGACGTGGAGGTCAAAGTGGTTTAACAAGATGGTTTTAATGCCCCTTACAAGAGCCATGAAGTACAGCATATTAAAAACATTATTCCTATTATTGTGGAGTGGATCTCCCATAGTCTTTTCCTATGCCTTCCAAGCAAAAGCTGCCAAAAATTAGGACAGAAGAACTTGCAATGCCCCTTACAAGAGCCAAGCAGTACAGCATATTAAAAACATTATTCCCATTTTTGGGGAGTGGGTATCCCATAGTCTTTGCCTATGCCTTCCAAGCAAAAGCTGCCAAAAATTAGGACAGAGGAACTTGCAATGCTGGCAACATGGACCAAGGTCATCCTGGTGGTAGAGTGGTGGTGGAGGCTGAGGAGAATGAGAATAGCAGAAAACAGCCGAAATGAGGAAGCGTATACCCATGTGTGGGTGTGAAGCGGTGCATGGGAATATAACTCCCGAAATAACACAGTGGATTTGACTTCATGTTATTCTGCTGTCATTTGGTGGTGATGAGAAGTCTGGCCCAATCCAGCCCTTGTTCATTTTGATAAGGGTCAGCTTGTCAGCATTGTCAGTTGACAGGCGAGTGCGCTTATCAGTTATGATTCCCCCAGCGGCACTTAAAACAAGCTCCGATAACAGGCTAGCAGCAGGGCAGACCAGGACCTCTAAGGCATACAGAGCGAGGTCATTCCAAGTGTCCAGCTTGGATACCCAATAATTAAAAGGCACAGAGGAATCACGGAGGATGCTGGTAAGGTCGGCAAGGTTCTCCCTCACCATCTTTTGAAACTTTCCACTCCTTGTGAGAGTACCCCGCGGCTCTGAGCTTGTAAGCTGGGCGGGTCTCAGAAAAGTGTCCCAGAACGTTGATAGTGTTCCCCTGTCTCTGCTGAATTGGAGTTGTGTCTCTCTTTCCTGTACGCCTTGGTTGGGCAATGAACTGTGACCTCTGCTGCTAGCGTGTTCAGATGGGAATTTTTTTAACAATTCCGCAGCAAGGGCCTTCTGGTACTGCCCCATTTTTGTAGACCTCTCCACCTCAGGAATAAGAGAGTGAAAGTTCTCCTTGTAGCGGGGGTCTAAAAGTATCACCAACCAGTAATGACTGTCACCCAACATTTTGACAACGCGAGAGTCACGGTTAAGGCGGCGTAACATAAAGTCACCCATGCGTGCCAGACTGGTAACAGGCAAGACGTCCGTTTCCTCACCAAGATGATGACTGACCCAGCTCTCCTTCTCCTCCTCCTCCCCCATATCCTCAGGCCACCCACGCTGAATCGATGGTATGACAGTTGTACAGGTACTACCATATACAGCGCATGATACCAGCTCCTGTTCTTCCTCCTCTTCTTCCTCATTTTCCCCCAATGCATGTTGGGATGACATGAGGCTGGGCTGTGTGTAATTGCCGGCTACGGCTTCTTGATCCATCTCATCATACTCTTGCTGCAATACCTCCTCTTTAATTCTCTGCAGAGAGCGTTGCAAAAGACAGACAAGTAGGATGCTGATGCTAATGATGGCTTCATCGCCACTCCCCATCTTGGTGGACTCCTCAAAGTTTGTCAGGATGGTACATATGTCAGACATCCAGGACCACTCCTGAGGTCTTATGTGTGGAGTCTGAACTGAATATCAACGGCCTTGTTGCAGCTGGTAATCCACAACTGCTCTCTTCTGCTCACAAATCCTTTGCAACATGTGGAGGGTAGAGTTCCAATGTGTGGGGACATCACACACCAGTCGGTGTGCAGGAAGCTGCAAACGCTGGTGCAACACAGCAAGGGCAGCGGAAGATGTAGCCGACTTCCAAAAATGAGCTGACAGGCGGCGTACTTTGATAAGCAGATCTGGCAACTCAGGGTACGATTTAAGAAACCACTGAAACACAAGGTTAAGCACATGAGCCAGGCATGGTACGTGTGTGATCTCGCCTCTCCTCAGAGCCGCCACCAGGTTACGGCCATTGTCACACACGACCATGCCTGGATGTAGGTTTAGCGGTCTCTGCCACAGATCTGCCTGCTCTTTCACAGCTGTCCACAACTCACAAGCAGTGTGAGGTTAATCACCTAAGCTTATGAGTTTCAGCACAGCCTGTTGCCGCTTGGCTGAGGCAGTACTGCAGTGCTTCCAGCTTATAACTGATGTGATGATATCTGAGATGGAGGCTGAACATGAGTAGGAGGATGATGCGCAGGAGCTGTACACTGTGGGGGCAACTCTGACTGACATAGGGCCCGCAATCCTCGGTGTGGGGAGGATGTGTTCAGTCCCTAGGTCCGACTAGGTCCTGGCTTCCGCTATGTTAACCCAGTGTGCCGTCAGGGAGATGTACTGTCCCTGGCCACAAGCACTTGTCCCCATGTCTATTGTCAGGTGGACTCTCCCGCTAACTGCGTTGTTGAGGGCACGGCAGATATTTTGGGACACGTGCTTGTGTAGTGCGGGGATGGCACACCGGCAAAATAGTGTCGGCTGGGGACTGAGTACCGAGGGATGGCCACCGCCATAAGGTTGAGGAAGGATTCCATCTCCACCAGCCTAAAAGGCAGCATTTCCTACGCAAACAGTCATGAAATGTGCAAATTTAGGACTGTGGCCTGTGTGGCGTTGGATGCGAATTTGCGTTTTCATTCAAAGGTCTGGGATATGGACAACTGAACTCTGCAGTGGGACGTGGACGTGGAAGTTGATGCTGTTTCTTGAGAAACTGCCATAACAAGTGAAGACTGAGAGGAGGGGCATCTTTGCATGCAGTATGGACAGGGGATTGCCTTGCACGCACAACAGGGAGTTCTCTTACAAGCACAACAGCGGAAGAAGCAGTGGTGACACCCGCTGACACTGGTCGTGGACCCTGGGGTTCGCCCCACAAAGTCGGTTGCTTTGCTGACATGTGCCTGATCATGCTGGTGGTGGTCACGCTTGTAGTTTTGTCACCCCTGCTGATGCTGGCCTGGCAGGTGATACAAATGGCCTTTTTGGGGTTATCAGCAGAGTCTTTAAAAAAATTCCAGACTCTGGAAGACCTACCGGTTATTCTGGCTACATCCCTCATGTTGGTGTTACGGGGAACGGTTGCGCGCCTTCTGTCTGTGGCCATTATACTGCTTCTTCCTGCCTGTTGGGGTACTCTGCCTCCCTCCCTCTGTGTGCTGCTGGCCTCGCTCAGCGTGTCCTCCTGCCACGTTGGGTCAGTTACTAGATCATCCACCACCTCCTCCTCTTCCACTTCCGCACCACGGTCCTCCTCCTAACTTCGTGGCAATTGTGTCTCATCATCGTCCACCTCTTGTGACAAATTGCCAGCGTCGCCTTCCTGTGGCCATGGCTGTTCAATTATTTGGCCGTCGCTACTTGGGATCTCCCCTTCCACCACTTCAAGCGGAGCAGGCGAGGGGCACAAATATGGAAATTGACCAGTGAACAGCTCTTCAGAGTGTGGGATCAGTTGCTGTCTGACGACACTCGGCATGGTGGGAAGAAGGAGGATCAGGGTGAGGAGGAGTATGCAGTCGAGACTCACGGCTACTAAAACTTGACCATGTGGAAGACAGACCGGAGGTGGTGGTGCCCAGGTAACTGGAAGTATTATCTGCTATCCAATTAATAACCTGTTCACTCTGATCTGTTTGCAATACTGGTGTTGTCCCTAGTAATTCGGTCAAGAAGTGGGAGCGAGAAGATGTGGCTGTTGGTTGTGGCACATTTTCTCTTTGGCCACGGACCCGTCCTCTGCACGCACCATCACAAGAACGTCCAGTTCCACGTCCTTTGCCACGCACCTTGCCCATTGTAAATTAAGTAAAATAGCTTACACTCACACTATCATTGGCAAAAGGGTAATAAAAAGGAGATTTGAAGAGGAAAACCACAGTTCTAGTTCTCTGGCCTACACCAGACTCTTTTAAACAGATATTTTTGTGTCTGAACAGTCAGCAAGACACTCAAAATGTTTTTTTTATGCACAAAAAGGCAAAAATGTGGATAATGCAGAGATTTGAACTGTGGAACTGCAAAACCACAGTTCTAGTTATCTGGCTTACACCAGACTCTTTTAAACAGATATATTTGTGTCTGAACACTCACAGACTCGCTCAATTTTTTTTTTTTTGGGGGGGGGGATACCAAATGGTTAATAAGACGGGTATTTGTATAGTCTGACTGAGGAAAAAAAATAATACAGGATTTAGATGATAAAGATGGATTTTTCCTGGCCCCTGAGACCTGGGGATAAGTCTAGCAATTTGAGCAGCGGTAGCACACAGGACTGTAATGCAGTGTTTTTTGGTATAACCACTGTGTCTCCTATACAGCCTGCCTGCCTGTCTGATATCTGGGACGGATATTAGTCCTGAGAAGTACTGTTTGTTTGATTTGGCAGGCTTTAGAGCCCCTACACTACCTATTTCACACTATATATCTCTCCCTATCTCAGCAGCACTGACCCTACACTGTCTGACCACCGGCGACTGTGTCCAAGATGGCGGCGCCCGGTTTTAAATACTTGAGGTGACGCTGTGCGGCCAGCCAATCACTGTAATGCCCACAACCAACATGGTTGCGTCATTACAGTAACTAGCTGACAATCCCTGCATGTTCATTGGCTCTGTAAAGAGCGGCAAACGTGTAGGGCAGAGACCCGAGCTCCCGCCCGAGTAACCCAGAAATGCTCGGTGCTCGCCGAACATCCCGAGTAGTGAGATGCTCGGGCGACTACCGAGCAGTGTCGAGCATGCTCGCTCAACACTAGCAGTCATCTTTATAAATCTCAATGGAACAGGACCAAACAAAAGTTCCAGCATCATCACCTTGCCCAATGCAGATTCGCGATTCATTACTGAATATGACTTTCATCCAGTCATCCACCGTCCACGATTGCTTTTCCTTAGCTCATTGTAACCTTGATTTTTTCAGTTTAGGTGTTAATGATGGCTTATATTTAGCTTTTCTGTATGTAAATCCCATTCCATTTAGGCGGTTTCTTATAGTTCGGTCACAAACATTGACTCCTGTTTCCTCCCATTCGTTCCTCATTTGTTTTGTTGTGCATTTCCTGTTTTGGAGACATATTGCTTTAAGTTTCCGGTCTTGATGCTTTGATGTCTTCCTTGGTCTACCAGTATGTTTGCCTTTAACAACCTTCCCATGTTGCTTGTTTGTTTGCTTGGTCCAGATTTTAGACACAGCTGACTGTGAACATTCAACTTCTTTTGCAACATTGCGTGATGATTTACCTTCTTTTAAGAGTTTGATAATCATCTCCTTTGTTTCAATTGACATCTCTCGTTTTGGAGCCGTGATTCATGTCAGTCCACTTGGTGCAAAAGCTCTCCAAGGTGTGATCACTCCTTTTTAGATGCAGACTAACGAGCAGATCTAATTTGATGCAGGTGTTAGTTTTGGAAATGAAAATTTACAGGGTGATTCCATAATTTTTTTCCTCAGAATTGAGTGATTCCATAATATTTTCCCTCTGCTTGGTCTGAAAAAAATTACCCTTACTGAGTACCACATTTTTAATCTTGATTTCTTTCAGTGTTTCTTAAAGCCCTAAAGTTGCCTTTCAAAATAACTTTAGCTTTGTGCCACGTCTGTGATCTGCTTTTTTTCAACAAGATTAAACAACTGAATGAGCATTCTCTGAGCCCGGTGATTCCATAATTTTTGCCAGGGGTTGTAGAAGACTGGATCTACTTTGTCACAGTAAAAAATCTTTGTTGGACTCTGCCTGCCAACCAAAAATATATACAGTTGTGCTCAAAATTTACATAATCCGGCAGAATTTTTCCTTTTTTGGCCTTGTTTCAGAGAATATGAATGATAACAAAAAAACTTTTTCTCCACTCATGGTTATTGGTTGGGTAAATCAATTTATTGTCAAACTACTGTGTTTTCTCTTTTTAAATCTTAATGACAACCAAAAACATCCAAATGACCCTGATCAAAAGTTCACATACCCCAGTTCTTAATACCATGTATTGCCCCCTGTAACATCAATGACAGCTTGATGTCTTTTGTGGTTGTTGTGGATGAGGTTCTTTAATTTCTCAGATGGTAAAGCTGCCCATTCTTCTTGCCAAAAAGCCTCAAGTTCCTGTAAATTCCTGGGCTGTCTAGCATGAACTGTGCACTTGAGATCTACCCAAAGTGGCTCAATGATATTGAGGTCAGGAGACTGAGATGGCCACTCCAGAACCTTCACATTGTGCTGCTGTAGCCAATGACAGGTCAACTTGTCCTTGTGTTTTGGATTGTTGTCATGTTGGAATGTCCAAGTGCGTCCCATGTGCAGCTTCCGGGCTGTTGAGTGCAAATTGTCCTCTAGTATTTGCTGATAACATGCTGTATTCATCTTTCCTTCAACTCTTATCAACTTTCCTGTGCCTTTGTAGCTCCCCAAAACATCAGCAATCAACCTCTGTGCTTTACTGTAGGAATGGTGTTATTTTCATCAGAGGCCTTGTTGACCTCTCTCCAAATGTAATGTTTATGGTTGTTGCTAAAAAGTTCAATTTTGGTCTCACCACTCAAAATTACCTTGCTACAGAAAATTTTTGACTTTTGTCTCTATGCTGTTTGGCGTATTGTAGGCAAGATACTTTGTGGCATTTGCATAGTAATGGCTTTCTTCTGGCGACTCGACCATGCTGCCCATTTTTCTTCAAGTGCCTCCTTATTGTGCATCTTGAAACAGCCACACCGCTAGTTTTAAGAGAGTCCTGAATTTCAGCTGATGTTATTTGTGGGTTTTTCTTTGCATCCCAAACAATTTTACTAGCAGTTGTGGCCAAAATTTTGTTGGTCTACCTGACCGTGGTTGGGTTTTTACAGAAACCCTGATTTTACATTTGTTAATCACAGTTTGAAAGGTGCTGACTGGCATTATCAATTCCTTGGATATTTTTTTGTATCCCTTTCCTGTGTTATACAGTTCAACTACATTTTCCCGTAGATCTGGTGACAATTCTTTTGCTTTCCCCATGACTCACAATCCAGAAACGTCAGTGGCTGGATGAAAGATGCGAGAGTCTGTCTGGATCCCAGAAACTCACTCAGCTTTTATGCACACACACTGATTACAAGCAAACAGGTCACAGGTGAGGATTTACCTTTAGTAGCCATTCAAATTTGTGTCAAATTCTGTGCATGTTATCAGGTCAAAATCATCAGGGTATGTGAACTTTTGATCAGGTTCATTTGGATGTTTTTGGTTGTCATTAAGATATAAAAAGAGAAAACACAGTAGTTTGACAATAAATGGCTTCACCCAACCAATAACCATGAGTGGAGAAAAAAATTTTTCTTACCATTCATATTCTCTGAAACAAGGCCAAGAAAGGAAAAATTCTGCCAGGGTATGTAAACTTTTGAGCACAACTGTATAGGTTTGACTGTGCGAACAAGCTGAATTTGACCGCCACTGATGTAGTTGCTGGCTTATAGCACTGTATGACTTTTGGCACAGGAAAAAATATTTTTTGGATTGGGCCAAGTAAGAGAAGTTTTGTTTTTTTTACTGTGAAACCAGGACAAGTTCAATGCCACTAAAATAGTATCTGTCTTTTAGCAGACTGGATCAACTTTGTCACAGTAAAAAACCTTTCGTAGACTCTGCCTGCCAACCAAAAATATATATAGGCTTGACTGTGCGTACAAGCTGAATTTGACTGCCACTGATGTAGTCGCTGGCTTATGGCACTGTATAACTTTTGGCACAAGAAAAAATATCTTTTGGACTGGGCGTACCAAGAGAAAAAATGATTTTTTTTACTCTGAAACTACCTGAAGTTCAACTACACTAAAATAGTATCTGACACTGAAAAAAACTGTGCACACAGCTTTCAATATCACAACAGCAACAGAAAAAAAACTGATTTTGTGCTCTGCAATAAGAAGCTCTGCAGACTGTGCAGAGCACAATTTCAACCCCACTAAATGAAAAGGTGCACTGCGCTTGCTTGATCACATTAGCAAGTGCAAAAAAAGATTCAAGGTAAACTGAGACATGGAGCTCTATACCAGCGGTGCATATCACTATTATATGGCAGGAGCCCTCATTTTCAGTCAGAATCTGACTGTCTGAGGCCCTCGATGTCTCCCTCCCCAAATCCATATAGGATTCCATCCAGTCCAACTTTCCCTTTGCCTGGCCCTCACAGGGTATCAAATACTTAGGAATTCCTATTCATAGAGACCTCTCCCATCTATGTTATCTTAATTTTGGTCCCTTTATTGAACAACTCCATACAGACCACGGTTGGCAAGTTAGAACTGTAAGATTCAACTACGTGAACCACTGGTGTTTTGTGGAAAAGCACATGTACACTGTGTTCCAAATTATTATGCAAAAAGTGTTTAGGAGTGATAAGGGAAGAATTTGTTTGTTTGTCAGTTAAACTCATTGATGGTGATGTGTGTCAGGGCTCTTTATATCACTGTAAGCAATTGCAGACACCTGTGCTAATTAGTTTGGCAGGTGTGTCCAATGAAAGGCAAGACTACTTAAGAAGGCTGTCTCACATTATTAAGCAGCCTACATTTTCTGCCAAAATGGGAAAGAAAAAGGATGTGTCGGCTGCTGAGAAACAACAAATTGTGGAGTGTTTAGGTCAAGGCATGACTACAATCAACATTGTGCGATGATCAGGATGAAGTGTCTTGGCAATCAAGAAGTATGTAGCTGATTCACAGTACACACGTGTGCATGCTGATAAGGGCAAATTGAGGACTCTTTCCTACAGGCAATTACGTCAGGTTGAAAGAGCAGCGGCAAAAAAGCCTTGTCATAGCAGCAGACAAGTTTTTGAAGCTGCTTGTGCCTCCAACGTCCCCCGAACAACAAGATGCAGGTTCCTTCAGAGGTTTGCAGCTGTGCATACGCCATCCTGTCGACCTCCTCTATCCACTTCACACAAGCAGAAATGGCTCCAGTGGGCCAAACATTACATGAAGACTGATTTCAAAACTGTTTTGTTCACGGATGAGTGCCGTGCAGCGTTCGATGGTCCAGATGGATGGAGTGGAGGATGGCTGGTTGATGGACACCCCACGCAAACACGGCTACAGCGCCAACAAGGAGGAGGTGGAGTAATGTTTTGGGCTGGAATCATGGGGAGAGAGATTGTCGGCCCCTTTAGGATCCCTGAAGGCGCTAAAGATGAACTCCATAATGTATGTGGATTTTCTCAAACAGCACTTCCTGCCATGGTTCAAGAAGAAGAACCGTGTATTTCACAGCAAGATCATTTTTCTGCATGATAATGCACCATCTCATGCTGCACATAAAACATCTGCATCTCTGGCTGATATGGGCATAAAAGGGGACAAACTTATGGTGTGACCCCCATGCTCCCCTGACCTCTACCCCATTCAGAACCTTTGGAGCATCATTAAAAGGAGTGTCTATGATGGAGGGAGGCAGTTCACATCTAAGCAACAGCTCTGGGAGGGTATTCTGTCCTCATGCAAAACAATTGAAGCAGAAACCATCCAAAACCTGACAAATTCAATGGACGAGAGAGTTCAGAAGCTCCTTTCGAACAAGGGGTCCTATGTGAAAATGTAACATCACCTAGAATAAAGTTTTGAGTTGAAAACTGTTTGATTTCAGTTTCTAACAACCTGCTAATGCTTATAATTTCAAAAATGACCATTTTTTTGGTCTTTATTAAAATGAAAAGGTTGATCAAAAAGTTTGGGGGATCTAAGAGTGTGGCAACCCAGTAGTCATGATTACTTCGAATTCTGACAATATGAGGGTCATGCTGCAGGTAGTGCAGCAAGAAGGCACTTATGTGTCTTGCGCATCTCGGAGCCCCAAAATTATTTTCCGGGCTAGATGCAGCTAAAAATTATTATTAATTTTAAATCTGGTGAAGCTTTAGTATAGATGGCCTAATAGGATCAGTGCTGCACACTGCTACAAAGCCCAAATTATTTTCCAGTCAAGATACAGATAAACATGATTAGCAATTTTAAATCTGGTGGAGCTTATTATAGATGGCCTAATAGAATCAGTGCTGCACACTGCTACAAAGCCCAAATTATTTTCCAGCCAAGATACAGATAAACATGATTAGTAATTTGAAAGCTTAAAACGGTTGGTAGGGTGATTTTAACCAATCATCAAGCTTTTACTCTCCCCAGGATGACACAGGGGTAGAAAAGTCGTTTCGGATCCATGATTTGTTCATCTTTATGAACGTGAGTCTGTCTACATTATCAGTGGAGAGCCGCGTGCCCTTATCTGTCAGCACACCACCAGCAGCGCTGAACACACGTTCAGACAGAACGCTGGCTGCGGGGCATGACAAGATCTCCAAGGCGTAAGTGGCGAGCTCCGGCCATTTATCCAGATTGGAAGCCCAAAAAGAGCAAGGGTCCAGTGGCACAGTCGTGGCTTCAATGTTTACTTGGAGATACTCCTGTACCATCGTCTCTAGGCGTTGACTATGTGTCAGACTTCTTGTCTCCTGTGGCCTTGCAAAGGATGGGCTAAAAAAGTGGTGAAATGATTCCGCAAAATTGATGTTACCAGCAGATACTGTGGTTCTGTTACGGTTTGAGTGCTGAACACTTGATGGTCCCACGGTTGGCAAGTTGGAACTGTGAGATTCACTACGTGCATCACTGGTATTTTGTGGAAAAGCACATGTAAGATTCTGCAACAGTCTCTGCTGATACTCCTGCATGCGTGCATCCCTTTCTATGGCAGGAATAATTTCTGCAAATTTACTTTTGTACCGGGGATGTAACAGTGTGGCAACCCAGTAGTCAGGATTATTTCTAATTCTCACAATTCGAGGGTCATGTTGCAGGTAGTGCAGCAAGAAGGCACTCATGTGTGTTGTGCATCCAGGAGCACCAAGTCCCTGTTGTGTTGGTGGCGAGGTAACAATCATGCTTTCTTCCTCTGTCCTCTCCCCCCAACCTCACACAACAGAAATGTGATCAAGGTCTCCCTCATCTGATGAGTCTTCCATCAGTTCGTCCTCCACTTCTTCCTGGGCTCCTGCACCTTCCTCACTAGTTTGGCTGCTACCATGCGCCCTGGTAAAACCATCTCCCCCACCCTCACATGCCTGCCGCCTTGGTGCTGCCGACCGTCTGGACCTTGCAGATGTTAGCCCTTCCGCATACAACTCCTCCTCCTCTACTTCCTCCACCTCCTCTTGTGCCACCACCTGACTCCGAATTCTGTTTAACATGTGCTCCAGCATGTAAATCACCGGAATAGTCATGCTGATAATGGCATCGTCAGCACTAAACATCTTCGTCGCCATTTCAAAACTGTGCAGAAGGGTGCATAGGTCCCTGATCTGAAACCACTCCTCCAGAGTGATTTGCCCCACCTCTGGATCTCGTTGGCCCAGGCTATACGTCAGAACGTATTGCACCAGGGCTTGTCGGTGCTGCCACAGTCGCTGCAACATGTGTAGAGTTGAATTCCACCGGGTAGGCACATCGCATTTTAGCCGGTGAAGTGGCAGGCCCAACGACTTCTGTAGAGATGTAAGTCGCTGAGCTGCGCGATGCGAACGGCGAAAGTGAGCACACAGCAACCGTGCCCTCTGCAGAAGGCCATCTAGTCTGGGATAGTGGGCTAAAAATTGCTGGACAACCAGGTTCAACACGTGAGCCATACAAGGCACGTGTGTGACATTGCCCCGGCGAAGGGCCGCACCCAGGTTTGCAGCATTGTCGCACACGGCCTTCCCTGGTTTCAGGTCCAGTGGAGACAACCATTCATGAAATTGGTTCTCCAGAGCTGACCACAACTCCTCAGCTGTGTGACTCACATTTCCCAGACATTTCAATGTAAAAACCGCCTGATGACGTTGAGCCCTACTGCCAGCATAGTAAGGAGGTGTGCAGGATCCCTTCTGCGCAGTTAGAAAGCTTGTGGCATGACCAGACAGGCTTTGGGTGCAGGTGGAAGACCGAGAGGAGGTTGAGGAGGCAGAAGCAGTGGAGGAACTTTGACATAAAGAGGATTGACGCACAACTCGTGGGGACGGCAAGACTTGGACAGCAGCCCCTTGTCCTGCTGTCACCATAGTTACCCAGTGCCCAGTCAGCGACATGTAACGCCCCTGTCCATGCCTACTCATCCAAGTGTCTGTGGTGAAATGCACCCTGTCACACACAGAGTTTCTCAAAGAAGCGGTGATGTTGTGTGCGACATGCTGGTGGAGCGCAGGCACACCTTTCTTTGAGAAGTAGTGCCGACTGGGCATCTGGTACTGGGGCACTGCGACGGACATAAGGTCTCGAAAATCCTCTGTGTCCACCAGGCGGAAAGGCAGCATTTCTGTAGCCAAGAACTTGCAGATGGTGAAATTCAACCTCTTAGCTTTCTCATGACTAGGAGGAAATGGTCTTTTACTTGTCCACATCTGAGGGACCGAGGGCTTGCTATTGTGCTTAGACGGGGTTGATAGGGGTGTCCCCGGCAAACTGCCGGTCTGTGAGGAAGATGCAGGCGGACATGTTAGGTTGCCTTGATCCAAAGGTGGTGCTATCGATGTCGGACAGCGCTCAACACCAGCTGGTGTTACCACCTCCAAAGAAAATGATGACCTGCCAATCACGCTGGCTGTTGCGGGTAAAGAGGTGGCAGGTCTGCGCCCCAAAACAGGTGTGACTGCTGTCCCCCCAGTCACAGAGGATGAAGAGGCCGCGGATGCACAAATATGGCAGACGGTGGTTGGCCCGGCCGGCTAGGCCGCATTGTAGCACACTGAGCTTCCCACTGCAACTTATGCTTCATGTCCATGTGCCGGTTCATGCATGAAGTACTCAAACTATGTATTTTTTGGCCTCTACTTAGCTTTTGCTGACAAATGTTACAGATAACACGAGTTGGGTCATCTTTATCGATCTGAAAAAATGCCCAGGCTATGCAAGGCTTAGCACCCATGCGACCTGAAGAGCCACCACGACTTGTGGTGAGAGGCAGAGTTGTGTTTGAGTATGCAGTTGTTGACGTGCTTCCAGTACTACGTCTCTGTCCAGGAAGGCGCAACGTGACCTCGTCGTCACTAGCATCTTCCTCCACCTCCTCTGCTGACCTCATCTCTTGGCTGACTGTGGGTTGACAGTAAGTGGGATCTCCAACCTCATCATCATCACCCTGTGCGTTATCACACCCGTCGTCCTCAGAGCCAACCTGTTCCTGCCCTGACAAAAAACTAAAGTTGTCGCTCCAATCAGGTATTTGAGTCTTATCGTCTTCCTCATTGTCTCCACCAACAGGAGTTACAGTTTGGGAATGAGGGTCTACATTATGGTCAGAACCTTCTGCGTCTGGTCCTGGATCCGACTCATAAAGATTCTGGGCATCAGTGCAGATCATTTCCTCGTCTGGATTCACAGAAGCGCTGGAGTCGACCTCTGATTCCCAGGCTATAGTATGAGTAAACAGCTCTGCAGACTCAACCATCTGTTCTACCTCATACTCAGACGGGCAGCTGGAGATTTGGGAGCTGTGAGGAAGCAAGTGCGATTGGGGTGACACCTTTGAGGACTGGAGTATTTGTGATGTTGAAGTTGATGTGGAGGAGAGCCCACTTAAAGGAGCACTTGATATCCGTTGAAGCACCTGCTGTTTTTGTGCCTCATCTGGAATTTGTAGCGATTGGCGTGGCCGTAAGAAAGGGATCTTATCACATTGTCCGCTAAAAGAAGTAGACATTTTAGTTTCCCTGGAAGATGGTCTTTCTTCTGCAGATGTTACTGGTGTTTTAACACCTACCCCACGGACACAACCTTTTTTCCCCTTCCCAACACGCCTATTCCCCTTTCCACCAACAGCAGGCCTTTTTCCACTCATTTTGGTGGTTAACTAATTAACAACTCTGGAGTTGTTTGCACAAAAAAACAATGGATGGGAACCGAGCAGAGCTGAGTGGCCAAACTGTGGTATTAGGCCAAAACTATTGGCTGGGTTAGATGCAGAAAAAAATTATATTCAATTTGCAACCTGATGGAAGTCAGTATAGATGGACTAATAGAGAAAGTCCCACACACTGCTAGAAGGCCAAATATTTTTTCAGAGCTAGATGCAGATAAAAATTATTTTTAATTTGCAACCTGATGGAGGTCAGTATAGATGGACTAATAGAGAAAGTCCCACACACTGCTAGAAGGCCAAATATTTTTTCAGAGGTAGATGCAGAAAAAAATATATTCAGTTTGCAACCTGATGGAGGTCTGTATAGATGGATTAATAGAACAAGTCCCACACACAGCTAGAAGCCCAATATTTTTTCAGAGGTAGATGCAGAAAAAAATATATTCAGTTTGCAACCTGATGGAGGTCTGTATAGATGGACTAATACAACAAGTCCCACACACAGCTAGAAGCCCAATATTTTTTCAGAGGTAGATGCAGAAAAAAATATATTCAGTTTGCAACCTGATGGAGGTCAGTATAGATGGACTAATACAACAAGTCCCACACACAGCTAGAAGCCCAATATTTTTTCAGAGCTAAATGCAGAAAAAAATATATTCAGTTTGCAACCTGATGGAGGTCTGTATAGATGGATTAATAGAACATGTCCCACACACAGCTAGAAGCCCAATATTTTTTCAGAGGTAGATGAAGAAAAAAATATATGCAGTTTGCAACCTGATGGAGGTCAGTATAGATGGTCTAATACAACAAGTCCCACACACAGCTAGAAGCCCAATATTTTTTCAGAGCTAGATGCAGAAAAAAATTATATTCAATTTGCAACCTGATGGAGGTCAGTATAGATGGACTAATAGAATGATGCTATGCCCAAAAGATTTTACTTCACTAGGTGCAGTAAAAAAATTTGTATTCTATACACAGGTGGTATATCTTGCAACACAGAAAGGCTACTCCACTGACTAACACACTCTGCAATAGGCCAAAAAGGATTAGCTTTGCTAGATTCAGCCAAATGCTGTGAAAAAACTTGCACAGCACTGGCACAGACCTGCCTGGCAAAAACTGATAGGAACTGATGTAACCTAGTCCTGAAAAGGACTCCAATTACAATTAGTCTTTTCTCCCACAATCTATCTATTTAAGAGCACAGACCTGCCTGATAAAAGTCGTAGGAAATGCTGTAACCTAGTCCTTAAAAGGACTGCAATCACAACTATTCCCTACTCCCAAGCTATCTGTAGATTTGTGCGAAAATTGGCTTGAAATTAACAAGGTATAGCGCACACAGCAACAGCGGTGCCGTCTAACACGCAGCTGCAGCAGTGAGAAAATGGTGGCGACGGGGAAAATGGCTTGGTCTTATAAGGCAAGGACATGTGACATACACTGCCAATGACACATGCCCTTGCTTGTGTGAAAAAAAGCACTTCGCTCCGTGTGTGCGCTGCTGATAGGCTGACAGATTGCACCTCCCCACTGTAAATGCGGGAAAGAGAAAAAAAAAATGGAGATCTTCATTGTTCCTGAAGAGATCCATCCCCTGCCCCTCCCCCCACCCCGCTGTACACTCAAACTGCGTATTAACATAAATTTTCTTCATTACTGAGAAAAAATACAGTTATGATTTTGGTGCACGAACAGTTATCGAACATAACCTCGAACAGCCGAATTTTTCTCAAATTGTTCGTGTTCGCCGAACGGCTCGAACACCGCCCAAAACAGCTCGAATTTGAGATTGGCGAACAGTTCGAGTAGAACAACGCTCATCTCTACACATGAGAACACTGAGCTGCGTCTGTCTCCAGCAGTGACATGGATATAATGGAGCTGAGGGAACATGGCCGCTTTTTATATTGAGAGGACATGTGTTTTCTGCAGCCAATTGCAGAAGCCCTTATGTCTGGACAGTGTAGATGCTTCCTGCACTATGATTTGCTGGCCGCTCTTTCCTCAGTTAAAGTTACCGCCCACAGGAAAAAAAAAAAACAGTGCGCCGCTGATCTGACCTGTTCTAAGCTCTCCACAGCCCCCACACTCACCTGGCACATGTCACCGCTCATCATACACTTGCACTATGCTAACAAAACTGTTCAAAACACCGTGGTTGCCCTGTATTCGCGGTCCTACGCAAATTCTTCGATCTTTTCCCATTTTAAGAAAATTTGCTCACCTTTGCGATCAAGCATCCGAATGTGCCATATTCGTGCCAATTTTGAAACTTTCAAACATTCGCCGAACGAATTCGCTCAAAACTATTGGGGACTCAACCACGCAGATGTCCCTATGGGGCACATACACTTCAGCAAGTCTATTTCTGTGAGGCCGGTGGTGTCAAATTTGATTCTTGTTTGCGCCACAAAATCAGTGGCTCATAATTTTCAGGGGTCAAGGTCCATACTTGGTCAGCAATGGGGGGGTGCTGGTTCCGCTTCTGTCCTGGGACGTCTTCGTGGCAATTCAGCATCACCTGAGGAGGAAGAGGAGGAGGAGGGATCGGAAAAATAAAGAATGGTGGGATCCTCTCACTCATTGTCGGTGTTGAAGGCAAGGAAAGCATATACTTCTTCCACTGAATAGTGGGTTTGGGACAAGTGGGAATTTTATTTTTTATGTATGTGGTGTTTGTGTCAGTACTTTATTCAGTTGTGTGTATGTGAGAGTGCTTGGTGTAAACTTTTTTTTTCTCAAAAAAAAAGATAAAAGAAAAAAAGCAACAACCGAGGTGGTGCAAACAGCAAGCATGAGTGCAAATCAGTGATCTGTGGTCACTGATCAGTGCTCAAGGCTGCAGGACACACAAAAAAAATTGCCAAAAACTGGTGGATCAAGTACTGATCAGTGCTCGGTGGCAGAAAAAGAGGTTGTGGAGGGGTTAAGGTGGAAGAGGGGGATTGGGGTGGATGAGGAGGGATCATGCAATAATCAAAAAATCTACTTACAATTGTCTTCTGTCTTCCTTCCTCTGTCTTTTTCTGCAGCAGGAGTAGCAATTGTGGTGTCACAGGCTTCGGTGGCACCACAAGGCCCAGCATGGCATATGATTGGACAGCATGACCGCCCTGTACAAAAAAAGTCAATGAAAAAAAATGTAAAACGGCGAGCACGAGTGCTGATCAATTATTTGCGTCACTGACCAACACTTGGTGGCTGCTGGTTGTGAGCACAGAGGTGGTGGAAAAGTGGGGAGAAAAAAAGTGTAAAACAGTGAGCACGAGTGCGGATCAGTTATTTGATTCATTGATCAACGCTCTACGGCTGCTGGATGTGCGCACGGAGGTGGCGCAAAGGGGGGAAATAGACAGGACCAAAAAAAAGTCCTGGAAAACAGAGAGCACGGATGTTGATCAGTGATCTGCGTCACTGATCAGTGCTTAGCCACTACAGGAAGCACGAAAAATATAAAACAGTGGAAAATCAAGTAATAATCAGTGCTCAGTGGCAGAAATGAGGGGTGGGTAAGGGAGAAGGGGACAGAAGCGATTGGGGTGGATGAGGAGAGATCATGCAGGGGATTAAAACAATCTACTTACAGTTGTCTTCTTTCTTCTGTATTCTTCAGTAGCAGGAGCAGCGATTGGAACACCACCACGAGGGAAGTTGGAACTATTAGGTCTTCCAGAGTATGACAGTTTTTTAAAAACTGTCCAGATAACCCCAAAAAGGCCATTTGTAACGTCTGCCTTGCCAGCATCAGCAGGGACTTCCAAACTACCAGCCTGACCACCACCAGCATGCTCAGGCACAAGACAGCAAAGCACCCGACTAGGAAGGCCGAAAGACGGGGTCCAGAAACAGTGTCTGCGGGTGCCACCACTGCCTGTTCTGCTATTGTGCGGGCATGTCAATCCCCTGTCCATGGTGCAGGCAAAGATGTCTCTCACCCTGCACATATCATCAGACACTTGCAACCACAACCATCAACAACCAAGTCCACATCCTTGTCCCAGCGTAGCGTTCAGTTGTCCTTACCTAAGTCCTTTGAACGCAAGCACAAATACGCAGCCAACCACCGACAGGCCAAACTACTAAACTACCACATTTCAATAATAATAATAATAATAATTTTTATTTCTATAGCGCCAACATATTCCGCAGCACTTTGCATTTTAGAGGGGACTTGTACAGACAATAAAATACAGAATAACAATAATCACATAAATTAACAGATACCAGGAATAGTGAGGACCCTACTTGCTAGCTTACAATCTATGAGGAAATGGAGTAGACAAGAAAGGTGGACCGTAACAATTGCTTGTATTGTACGGTTAACCATCTATGTAATAAAAAGGGTTATCACTAGTGTTGAGCGAACATGCTCGACACTGCTCGGTACTCGCCCGAGCATCACGCTACTCGGGATGTTCGGCGAGCACCGAGCATTTCTGGGTTACTCGGGCTGGAGCTCGGGTCTCCGCCCTGCATGTTTGGCGCTCTTTACAGAGCCAATGAACATGCAGGGATTGCCAGCCAGTCACTGTAATGCCGCAGCCATGTTGTTTGTGGGCATTACAGTGATTGGCTGGCCGCACAGCGTCACCTCGAGTATTTAAAACCGGGCGCCGCCATCTTGGACACAATCGCTCCGGATCAGACAGTGTAGGGACAGCGCTGCTGATTTAGGGAGAGATGTATCCTGAAAAATAGTTAGTGTAGGGTCTGTAAAGGCTGCCAGATCAAACAAACAGTCCTTTTCAGGACTAATATCCATCCCAGGTATATCAGGCAGGCAGGCAGGCTGTATAGGAGACGCAGTGGTTATACCAGCAAACGCTGCATTACAGTCCTGTGTGCTGCTCCTGTTGCTGAAATTGCTGGACTTAGCTCCAGGTCGCAGGGGCCAGGAAAAATCCTTTTTTTTTAATCTAAATCCTCTTTTTTTTTTCCTCCTTCACAATGTACAAATACCCATCTTATTAACCTTTTGGTGTCCCCCCCAAAAAAAAAAACAGTGTGCCTCTGATTTTTCAGACACAAATATATCTGTTGAAAATAGTCTGGTGTAGGCCAGAGAAATAGAAGTGTGGTTTTGCAGTTCTATGGGCCATTTGTATCTAAGAAAAACAGTTTGAGTGTGTCGCTCACTGTTCAGCCGCAAATATATATATTTAAAAAAGTCTGGTATACACCAGTAAATTATTACTGTGGTTTTGATGTTCCACGGTAAAACATCTCTATTATCCTGTTTTTGGCATTTTTTGCTGTATAAAAATAATAATAGTGTCTCACTGATTTTTCAGACACAAATATATCTGTTGAAAATAGTCTGGTGTAGGCCAGAGAGACAGAAGTGTGTTTTTGCTGTACCACAGTAAAAAATCTCTATTATCCTGCTTTTTGCATTTTTTGCTGTAAAAAAAAAAATAATAGTGTCTCCCTGATTTTTCAGACACAAATATATCTGTTGAAAATAGTCTGGTGTAGGCCCGAGAAATACAAGTGTGGTTTTGCAGTTTCACTGTACAAACCTCTGTATTATCCACTTTTGGGCAATTTGTATCTAAAAAAAACAGTTTGAGTGTGTCGCTCACTGTTCAGCCACAAATATATATATATTTTAAAAAGCCTGGTATACACCAGTAAATTATAACTGTGGTTTTGCTGTTCCACAGAAAAAAATCTCTATTATCCTGCTTTTGGCATTTTTTGCCGTAAAAAATAAATAGTGTCTCCTGATTGTTCAGACACAAATATATCTGTTGAAAATAGTCTGGTGTAGGCCCGAGAAATACAAGTGTGGCTTTGCAGTTTCACGGTTCAAACCTCTGTATTATCCACTTTTGGGCCATTAGTATCTAAAAAAAACAGTTTGAGTGTGTCGCTCACTGTTCAGCCGCAAATATCTCTATTTAAAAAAGTGTGGTATACCCCAGTAAACAATAACTGTGGTTTTGCCATCCCACGGTAAAAAATCTCTATTATTCAGGTTTTGGTAGTTTTTTCCGAAAAGAAAAACAGTAGTGTCTCCTGACTGTTGTGACACAAAAATATATCTGTTGAAAATAGTCTTGTGTAGGCCCGACATCCCAGTGTGGTTTCGCAGTTCCACGGGTCAAATCGCTGTTCTATCAAGTTTTGGGCCTTTGGTATCTAAAAAAAAAGCAGTTTGAGTGTGTCGCTCACTGTTCAGCCGCAAATATCTCTATTTAAAAAAGTGTGGTTTACCCCACTTCCACAGTTCTAATCTACTCTTTATTACCCTTTTTCCATTGATAGTGCAAGTGTAAGCTATTTTACTTCATTTGCAATGGGCAAGGCGCGTGGCAAGGGACGTGGAAGTGGACGTTCTGGTGATGGTTCCTGCAGAGGACGGGGCCGTGGCCAAGGTGAAAATGTGCCTCAACCAACAGCCACATCTTCTCGCTCCCACTTCTTGACCGAATTACTAGGGAAGCACAGAACAACACCAGTATTGAGGACTGATCAGTGTGAACAGGTTATTAATTGGATAGCAGACAATACTTCCAGTTACCTGGGCACCACCACCTCCGGTCTGTCTTCTACACAGTCAACTCTTAGTAGCCGTGAGGAGGAGGATCGTGGTGAGCAAGTGGAAGAGGAGGAGGTGGTGGATGATCTAGTAACTGACCCAACGTGGAAGGAGGACATGCAGAGTGAGGCCAGCAGCACACAGGGGGGGGAGGCAGAGTACCCCAACAGGCAGGAAGAAGCAGTGTGGTGGCCGCAGACAGAAGGCAGGCAACCGTTCCCCGTAACACCAACACGAGGGACGTTGCCAGTACAAGCGGTAGGTCTTCCAGAGTCTGGAATTTTTTTAAAGACTCTGCTGATAACCCCAAAAATGCCATATGTTCCACGTGCTATGCCAGCATCAGCAGGGGTGACAAAACTACCAGCCTGACCACCACCAGCATGATCAGGCACATGGCAGCAAAGCACCCGACTTTGTGGGGCGAAACCCAGGGTCCACGACCAGTGTCAGCGGGTGTCACCACTGCTTCTTCCACTGTTGTGCGTGCAATAGAACCCCCTGTTGTGTGTGCAAGGCAATCCCCTGTCCCTACTGCATGTAAAGATGCCCCCTCCTCTCAGTCTTCACTTGTTATGGCAGTTTCTCAAGAAACAGCATCAACGTCCACGTCCACGTCCCACCGCAGCGTTCAATTGTCCATATCCCAGACCTTTGAACGAAAGCGGAAATTCGCAGCTAACGCCCCACAGGCCACAGTCCTAAATTCGCACACTTCACGACTGCTTGCATTGGAAATGCTGCCTTTTAGGCTGGTGGAGACGGAATCCTTCCGCAATCTTATGGCGGTGGCCGTCCCTCGGTACTCGGTCCCCAGCCGACACTATTTGCCCGTGTGCCATCCCCGCACTACACAAGCACGTGTCCCAGAGCATCTGCCGTGCCCTCAACAAATCAGTTACTGGGAGATTCCACCTGACAACGGACACGTGGACAAGTGCTTGTGGCCAGTATATCTCTCTGACGGCACACTGGGTAAACATAGTGGAAGCCGGGACCCAGTCGGACCTTGGGACAGAACACATCCTCCCCACACCGAGGACTGCAGGCCCTATGTCAGTCAGAGTTACCCCCACAGTGTACAGCTCCTGCGCATCCTCCTCCTCCTCCTCCTCCTCATGTTCAGCCTCCATCTCAGATATCACCACATCAGTTACAAGCTGGAAGCATTGCAGTACTGCCTCCGCCAAGCGGCAACAGGCTGTGCTGAAACTCATAAGCTTAGGTGATAAACCTCACACTGCTTGTGAGTTGTGGACAGCTGTGAAAGAACAGGCAGATCTGTGGCTGAGACCGCTGAACCTACATCCCGGCATGGTTGTGTGTGACAATGGCCGTAACCTGGCGGCGGCTCTGAGGCGAGGTGAGATCACACACGTACCATGCCTGGCTCATGTGCTTAACCTCGTGGTTCAGCGGTTTCTTAAATCGTACCCCGAGTTGCAAGATCTGCTCGTGAAAGTACGCCGCCTGTCAGCTCATTTTCGCATGTCGGCTACAGCTTCCGCCGCCCTTGCTGTGTTGCATCAGCGTTTGCAGCTTCCGGCACACCGACTGGTGTGTGATGTCCCCACACGTTGGAACTCTACCCTCCACATGTTGCAAAGGATTTGTGAGCAGAAGAGAGCAGATGTGGAGTGCCAGCTGCAACACGGCCATCGATATTCAGGTCAGACTCCACACATAAGACCTCACGAGTTGACCTGGATGTCTGACATATGTACCATCCTGACAAACTTTGAGTAGGCCACCAAGATGGTGAGTGGCGATGACGCCATCATTAGTGTCAGCATCCCACTTGTCTGTCTTTTGCAACGCTCTCTGCAGAGAATTAAAGAGGAGGCATTGCAGCCAGAGTATGATGAGATGGATCAAGAAGCCATAGCGGGCGATTACACACAGCCCAGCCTCATCTCATCCTAACGTGCATTGGGGGACAATGAGGGAGAGGAGGAGGAGGAAGAACAGAAGCTGCTATCGTGCGTTGTAGACGGTAATACCTGTACAAGTGTCATACCGTCGGTTCAGCGTGGGTGGCCTGAGGACAGGGGGGGAGGAGGAAGAGGAGGAGGAGGAGGAGAGCATGGTCAGTCGTCATCTTGGTGAGGAAAAGGAAGTCTTGGCCGTTACCAGTCTGGCACGCATGGCTGACTTTATGTTACGCTGCCTTAACCGTGACCCTCGCGTTGTCAAAATGTTGGGTGACAGTCATTACTGGTTGGTGACACTTGTAGACCCCCGCTACAAGGAGAACTTTCACTCTCTTATTCCTGAGGTGGAGAGGTCTACAAAAATGGGGCAATACCAGAAGGCCCTTGCTGCAGAACTCTTAAAAAAATTCCCATCTGAACACGCTAGCGGCAGAGGTCACAGTTCGTTGCCCAACCAAGGCGTACAGGCGAGAGAGATGCAACTCAAATCCAGCAGAGGCAGGGGAACACTGTCAATGTTCTGGGACAGTTTTCTGACACCCGCCCAGCTTACAGGCCCTGAGGCGTGGGGTACTCTCACAAGGAGTGGAAAGTTTCAAAAGATGGTGAGGGAGTACCATGCCAATCGTACCAGCGTCCTCCGTGATTCCTCTGTGCCTTTTAATTATTGGGTATCCAAGCTGGACACTTGGAATGAACTCGCTCTGTACGCCTTGGAGGTCCTGGCCAGCCCTGCCGCTAGCATGTTATCGGAGCGTGTTTTTAGTGCCGCTGGGGGAATTATAACTGATAAGCGCACTCGCCTGTCAACTGACAATGCTGACAAGCTGACCCTTATCAAAATGAACAAGGGCTGGATTGGGCCAGACTTCTCATCACCACCAAATGACAGCAGAGTAACATAAAGTCAAATCCACTGTGTTATTTCGGGAGGTGTATTCACATGCACCGCTTCACACCCACACATGGGTATACGCTTCCTCGTTTCGGCTGTTTAATCTTCTTCTCCTTATCCTCAGCCTCCACTACCACTATACAACCAGGGTGCCAGCATTGCAAGTTCCTCCGTCCTAATTTTTGGCAGCTTTTGCTGGGAAAGCATAAGCAAATACCATGGGACACCCACTCCCCAATAATGGGACTTATGCTTGTAATATGCTGTACTGCATGGCTCTTGTAAGGGGCATTGCAAGTTGCTCCGTCCTAATTTTTGGCAGCTTTTGCTGGGAAAGCATAAGCAAATACTATGGGAGACCCACTTCCCAATAATGGGACTTATGTTTGTAATATGCTGTACTGCATGGCTCTTGTAAGGGGCATTGCAAGTTGCTCCGTCCTAATTTTTGGCAGCTTTTGCTGGGAAAGCATAAGCAAATACCATGGGACACCCACTCCCCAATAATGGGACTTATGTTTGTAATATCCTGTACTGCATGGCTCTTGTAAGGGGCATTGCAAGTTGCTCCATCCTAATTTTTGGCAGCTTTTGCTTGCAAGGCATAAGCAAATACTATGGGACACCCACTCCCCAATAATGGGACTTATGTTTGTAATATGCTGTACTGCATGGCTCTTGTAAGGGGCATTGCAAGTTGCTCCGTCCTAATTTTTGGCAGCTTTTGCTTGCAAGGCATAAGCAAATACTATGGGACACCCACTCCCCAATAATGGGACTTATGTTTGTAATATGCTGTACTGCATGGCTCTTGTAAGGGGCATTGCAAGTTGCTCCGTCCTAATTTTTGGCAGCTTTTGCTGGGAAAGCATAAGCAAATACTATGGGAGACCCACTCCCCAATAATGGGACTTATGTTTGTAATATGCTGTACCGCATGGCTCTTGTAAGGGGCATTGCAAGTTGCTCCGTCCTAATTTTTGGCAGCTTTTGCTTGCAAGGCATAAGCAAATACTATGGGAGACCCACTCCCCAATAATGGGACTTATGTTTGTAATATGCTGTACTGCATGGCTCTTGTAAGGGGCATTGCAAGTTGCTCTGTCCTAATTTTTGGCAGCTTTTGCTTGCAAGGCATAAGCAAATACTATGGGACACCCACTCCCCAATAATGGGACTTATGTTTGTAATATGCTGTACTGCATGTGACGCGCCCCCTGGGCCGTGTGTACACGTGTGTGGGTTACCCGATGCCGGGTATCTGGGGTCTGTAGTCTCCGTGGCAGTGACCCGGTCCCGTGGCTCAGGCTGGTCAAACCAGTGGCAGTCTTTCTTAGGTTTTGAGGTTAATTGTCCGACTGCGCCACCCGTGGATTGCGGTCAGGGAGTACCACCGCTGCGCGGCAGACCGCTGAGGCTGGTGTTGTGTGTGCAGCATAGAATGGGATAACTCCCCTCGGGAGGAGTATAGCCTCAGGGCAGTGAGTGTGGATGATGGGGGTGATGGTGAACGAGCGCAGCAGGAACGACTCAGAGTCTTTGCAGTGCAGTTCAGGGTCTTTACTGATGATTATAAGGTAGACCCTCCCGGGAGTACTGGCTAGCATAAGAGGCCTGGTCAGTCTGTGAGCAAGCAGGAGTTCACCTGGCCAGGTGGAGTTGTAGGCCTCCCCGTCTGTCTGCACTCTTCCTGGCTACCTTGCTGTAAGCGGGTAGAAGTAGCCCACGTCCCTGAGTGTACCGTGTAGTGCTCACCCGTATGGCTGGTGACTTGGGGCCTTCTGTTAGCCTCCGCTCCACGACGGCGGTGCTGGTCCCTTGCTTGTGACTGAGCCTCCGGGCTTCTATGTCCAGAGGACCTGAAATCCACTGCCGGCTGGTTTCTGCTGCTGGATATATAAGTCCTCACAGCTTCGGACTCCTGTGTCCGGTTCCTATTGTCTTCTGCCAGGGCGAGCTCGGCTCAGCTTCCAGCCCCTGGTCTTTAGCTACTAGCTCCTACAGAGCTCCTTGCTGTTACTTTCCCTTGCTCTCACTCTGACTCTGACTGTTCTCTGACTCACTCAACCCCGCCCCAGATCCTGTTTATAAGGGCAGAATTCTCCCCTCCCAGGACTGGGGCAGGAGGATGTTGCATGTTATTATTATTATTATTATTTATTATTATAGCGCCATTTATTCCATGGCGCTTTACATGTGAAAAAGGGGGTATAATACAAGAACAATTTCAATAATCTTGAACACAATGTGACAGCGACTGGTACAGGCGGAGCGAGGACCCTGCCCGCGAGGGCTCACAATCTATGAGGGATGGGTGAGGATACAGTAGGTGAGGGTAGAGCTGGTCGTGCAGCGGTATGTTTAAGGGATCCTGACCAGGAAACCTCCCACTTGCTCTCTGACGTAATATCTGTATTACTGTGGTGACCAGACCCCTGGGGTGCCACACATGGCTCTTGTAAGGGGCATTGCAGTTCCTCATAATTTTTGGAAAGCCTTCCATTCACTGCTTAGGCCAACAGTGCACGGGAGACGCAGTTGCTATAAATCGAAAAAAAGGTTTAGTTAACTCCCTCTGACCTCCATGTCATTTCCAAGGGGCATTGGAGTGGCTCGAAATTTTTGGTAGGCATTGCACTCACTGTATGCCCTATAACTGTGTAGCCGAACCGCTCCTTTTGTTACAGAAACATATCCTACAAGACATATCTGGTTGACTGGCCTGATATTGATGTGAATGGTCCCTGTTCCTCCTGCTCTTTCTCCTTTGTCACCACCTCATCCATCATTTATCACCTGAAGCTTTGTTTTAACGGGAGTTATAGAACTGGGATAGTAGCAGGAAAACATCCAGCAATCCTCGGAGGAGGTAGGATATGCGCCAAAACGCGGACCACCTCAGGCCTAGCCGCTACTACATACATGCGCTTGCATTCCAAGAAAACAAAGCAGATGCTAACTTTTATAATCATCATCATGCTCCTCAACTAGGCACTCTCAACTCCCCTGATGGAGAAGCCAGGGCCCACCGGAGGAGTCTGGTTCCCTGGTGGGCTCGTCCAATGCTGCCCTAAAGCAGGCCAGGCTGGGGACCGAGCGTGAACACCCGGCCGCCGGGCGGCTGGGGACAGAGTATGGATACCTCGCTGCCGAAGCGGCCATGAGGTAGTGGCCAGCTTCGGCCTCCTCCAAACTAAAAGGCCCCATTTCAAGTGAAAGCTAGCAGTATGGTATTGCAGCCTGGGGGTGGGTGGGTGGCAGGCTGCATACTTGCGCTTGTATTGCAAGTTATGGGGGAGGTACAATTGAACACTGCCCTGGGACAAGGACTTGCACGGGGATAGTTGCAAGTCTGCATCTTCTGATGCGGCAAGGATCACTTCTGATGGGCACACTTTTAGGCAGTGACCTGGGTGTCAGATAAGCTTCCAGGGGTCTTCCCCATGCTGTTCCCATGTCTTTTTAGCACTATATGCATGTGTCACACAGCACATGGCCAGATAAGGTTGTAAAATGTTAAAATGACATTTCCCGGTGAATGCATTTGTCACTGTTGAAAGCAATACAAACGTGCAAAAACGCATAAAAAATGCTACTTGTGAACATAGCCCAAGGTGTGGAGGAGTATTTTTGTTTTTGGTTATTTATTTTACCTTATACACAAGTCTTTACCCTGGAAAGGATGTTCCTTAACCCCTTTCCGACCTGGTCAGTAATAGTAAGCACCAGGTCGGGAAGGCCGGTTCAGCGGG
This sequence comes from Phyllobates terribilis, assembly GCF_046119375.1. Classification (NCBI taxonomy): domain Eukaryota; kingdom Metazoa; phylum Chordata; class Amphibia; order Anura; family Dendrobatidae; genus Phyllobates; species Phyllobates terribilis. Next base: position 1,204,247,481 of record NW_027362761.1, on the reverse strand, counting down.
GGCTCCGGCGGTGAGCCCGCACTGAAGTGAGCACATGTCAGCTGATTATTGGAATCGCAATCCACCTGCGGCTGTTAACATGTTAAATCTCTGACAGTGGCATTTAACTCGCGCTTCCGGGAGTCCTAAGCCCCACCCATCAGTCACCCCGTCACGTGATCGCGGGTCACCAATGGATGGGCATGACAACTCAGGGTCTGCAGCAGACGCCTGTGGTTGTCATGTCTCAATTGCTATGAGCGCCACCTAGTGGTCAGCGCTCATAGCAAGTGAGCATTTCTCCTGCATACAAGTGATCTGCTCATCGCTTGTATGCAGTAGAAGCAATCAGACAACTGCTGCTTCTAGTCTCCTCTGGAGACTATAGAAGCAAGCAGAAAGTGTAAAAAAAAAGTTTTTAAAAAAATAAAAAAAGTAAAAAATATATAAAAGTTTAAGTCACCCCCCTTTCACCCCATTCAAAATAAAATATATACAGTACAGACCAAAAGTTTGGACACACCTTCTCATTTAAAGATTTTTCTGTATTTTCATGGCAATGAAAATTGTACATTAACACTTAAGGCATCAAAACTATGAATTAACACATGTGGAATTATATACTTAACAAAAAAGTGTGAAACAACTGAAAATATGTCTTATATTCTAGGTTCTTCAAAGTAGCCACCTTTTGCTTTTATGACTGCTTTGCACACTCTTGGCATTCTCTTGATGAGCTTCAAGAGGTAATCACCGGAAATGGTCTTCCAACAATCTTGAAGGAGTTCCCAGACATGCTTAGCACTTGTTGGCCCTTTTGCCTTCACTCTGCGGTCCAGCTCACCCCAAACCATCTCGATTGGGTTCAGGTCTGGTGACTGTGGAGGCCAGGTCATCTGGCGTAGCACCCCACCACTTTACTTCTTGGTCAAATAGCCCTTACACAGCCTGGAGGTGTGTTTGGGGACTTTGTCCTGTTGAAAAATAAATGATGGTCCAACTAAACGCAAACCGGATGGAATAGCATGTCGCTGCAAGATGCTGTGGTAGCCATGCTGGTTCAGTATGCCTTCAATTTTGAATAAATCCCCAACATTGTCACCAGCAAAGCACCCCCACACCATCACACCTCCTCCTCCATGCTTCACGGTGGGAACCAGGCATGTAGAGTCCATCCGTTCACCTTTTCTGCGTCGCACAAAGACGCGGTGGTTGGAACCAAAGATCTCAAATTTGGACTCATCAGACCAAAGCACAGATTTCCACTGGTCTAATGTTCATTCCTTTTGTTCTTTAGCCAAAACAAGTCTCTTCTGCTTGTTGCCTGTCCTTAGCAGTGGTTTCCTAGCAGCTATTTTACCATGAAGGCCTGCTGCACAAAGTCTCCTCTTAACAGTTGTTGTAGAGATGTGTCTGCTGCTAGAACTCTGTGTGGCATTGACCTGGTCTCTAATCTGATCTGCTGTTAACCTGCGATTTCTGAGGCAGGTGACTCGGATAAACTTATCCTCAGAAGCAGAGGTGACTCTTGGTCTTCCTTTCCTGGGGCGGTCCTCATGTGAGCCAGTTTCTTTGTAGCGCTTGATGGTTTTTGCAACTGCACTTGGGGACACTTTCAAAGTTTGCCCAATTTTTCAGACTGACTGACCTTCATTTCTTAAAGTAATGATGGCCACTCGTTTTTCTTTACTTAGCTGCTTTTTTCTTGCCATAATACAAATTCTAACAGTCTTTTCAGTAGGACTATCAGCTGTGTATCCACCAGACTTCTGCACAACACAACTGATGGTCCAAACCCCATTTATAAGGCAAGAAATCCCACTTATTAAACCTGACAGGGCACACCTGTGAAGTGAAAACCGTTTCTGGTGACTACCTCTTGAAGCTCCTCAAGAGAATGCCAAGAGTGTGCAAAGCAGTCATCTAAGCAAAAGGTGGCTACTTTGAAGAACCTAGAATATAAGACATAATTTCAGTTGTTTCACACTTTTTTGTTAAGTATATAATTCCACATGTGTTAATTCATAGTTTTGATGCCTTCAGTGTGAATGTACAATTTTCAAAGTCATGAAAATACAGAAAAATCTTTAAATGAGAAGGTGTGTCCAAACTTTTGGTCTGTACTGTATATATAAAAAAAAACACATACACATATTTGGTATCGCCGTGTTCAGAATCACCCGATCTATCAATATAAAAGAAGAATTAATACAATCAGTAAACGGCGTAACGAGAAAAAAATTTTAAACGCCAGAATTAAGTTTTTTTGGTCGCTACAACTTTGCAATAAAATGCAATAACAGACGATCAAAACATCGGATCTACCCCAAAATGGTATCAATAAAAACGTCAGCCCGGCACGCAAAAAATAAGCCCTCATCTGGCCCCACATCCCGGAAAATGGAGAAGCTAAGGGTCTCGGAAAATGGCGTCATTTTTTTTGTTTTTTTTAGAAAGCTTTGGATTTTTTTTTCACCACTTAAATAAAAAAGAACCTATACATGTTTGGTGTCTATGAACTCGTAACAACCTGGAAAATAATGATGGCAGGTCAGTTTTAGCAATCTGTGAACGTGGTAAAAAAAGGACCCAAAAAACAACTGTGGAATTGCATTTTTTTTGCAGTGTCACTGCACTTGGAATTTTTTTCCTATTTTCCAGCACACGATATGGTAAAACCAGTGATGATGTTTAAAAGTACAACTCGTCCCGCAAAAAATAAGCCCTCACATGGCCATATTGAACGAAAATTAAAAAAGTTCTGGCTCTGGGAAGAAGGGGAGCAAAAAAGGAAAACACAAAAACAGAAAGACCCATGGTCGTTAAGGGGTTAACATATTTCACAGGAAAGCATTTTCACTTTCGTTTTTGAACGTTTTATTGTGAGCCTGTAAAAGTGGCTTAATACCTCTGACCACGTTGTTGACAGCAGTGACCTGGGGGTCAGAAATGCTTCCAGTGGCGATCCCCATGCTGTCCCCATGTCATTTGAGCACTGTCACTATCGTTTTGGGCACTTTTTAGGCTTTCTACAGACTGCCGGGGGAGCCGCCGCAAAAATGTTCGGGTCTCCCATAGACTAACATTGGGCTCGTTGCTTGGGTCGAGCACCCGAGTATCACAGTGAGCTCGGCCCGAGCTTCGAGCACCCGAGCATTTTAGTGCTCGCTCAACACTAGTTATCACTTAATTCTAAATGAACCAGTCACCAACCAGTATTTGAACAAGTACAGACACAGTAGTCTACTAAGTTATGAGGTGTGTGAATAGAATATAGTAACAAAGTAACATAGTTTTTAAGGTTGAAGGAAGACTAAGTCCATCTATTTGAACCCTTCAGCCTAATATGTTGATCTAGAGGAAGGCAAAAAACCCATGTGGCAAACACTAAGCTCCACATTGGGGAAAAAAATTCCTTCCTGACTCCATACGATAATCAGACTACTTCCCTGGATCAACGCCTTATCAAGGAATCTAGTATATATAACCTGTAATATTATTATTTTCAAGAAAGGCATCCATGCCCTTCTTAAGTGTTAGTAGTGAATCACTCATTACAACATCATGCAGCAGAGTTCCATAGTCTCACTGCTCTTAGAGTAATGAATTCGCGTCTGTGATTATGATTAAACCTTCTTTCCTCCAGACGTAGAAAGTGCCCCCTTGTACCTGTCTCTGGCCTCAGAGTAAAAAGATCAGTAGGAAGGTCTTTGTACTGTCCCCTCATATACTTGTACATAGTAATAAGATCACCCCTAAGCCTTCGTTTTTCCAAACTAAATAACCCCAAGTGTAATAACCTGTCTTGGTATTGCAGACGCCCCAGTCCTCTAATAACCTTGGTCGCTCTTCTCTACATCCGCTCTAGTTCAGTCTTTCTTATACACCGGAGACCAGAACTGTACACAGTATTCTAAGTGTGGTCGCACTTGTGACTTGTATAGAGGTAAAATTATGTTCTCCTCATGAGCATCTATGCATCTTTTAATTCATCCCATTATTTTATTTGCCTTTGCTGCAGCTGCCTGACACTGGCCACCAAACGTGAGCTTGTCGTCCACCAATACACCCAGGTCTTTTTCAGTGACAGTTTTGCCCAGTGTGTTACAATTAAGCATATAATTATACATTTCATTTCCTCTGCCCAAGTGCATTATCTTACATTTATCCTCATTAAAGCTCATTTGCCATTTATCCGCTCAAGCTTCTAGTTTACATAGATCCTCCTGTAATATAAAATTGTCCTCCTCTGTATTGATTACCCTGCAGAGTTTAGTGTCATCTGAAAATATTGAAATACTACTCTGTATTCCCCTACATGGTCATTAATAAGTATGTTAAAAAGAAGCAGGCCCAATACTGACCCCTGTGGTACCCCACTGTTAACTGTAACCCAGTCTGAGTGTGTTCCATTATTAACCACTAGTGATGAGCGAGTACTAAAATGCTTGGGTGCTCGATGCTCGGGTCGAGCAAATTGGAATACTCGGGTGCTTAACCCGATCAACGAGCCCAATGTAAGTCTATGGAAAACGAGCATTTGTCAGGCGGCTCCCCCCGGGGGTCTGCTGAAGACATAAAAATTGCCCAAATCGATGGGAACAGTGCTCAAATGACATGGGAACAGCATGGGAAAGACCCCTCGAAGACTCCCAGGTCCCTTCTGTCAACAACGTTGTCAGAGTATTACGCCACTTTTACGAACTTTTACGGACTCACAATAAAACATAAAAAACAAAAACAAAATGGATTTTCCTGGGAAATACAGTTAGGTCCATATATGTTTGGACAGAGATAACATTTTTCTAATTTTGGTTGTAGACTTTACCGCAATTAATTTTAAACAAAACAATTCAGATGCAGTTGAACTTCAGACTTTCAGTTTCATTTGAGGGTATCCACATTAAAATTGGATGAAGGGTTTAGGAGTTTCAGCTCCTTAACATGTGCCACCCTGTTTTTAAAGGGACCAAAAGTAATTGGACAAGTGACTCCAAGGCTATTTCATGGACAGATGTGGGCAATCCCTTCGTTATGTCATTCTCAATTAAGCAGATAAAAGGCCTGCAGTTGATTTGAGGTGTGGTGCTTGCATTTGGTAGGTTTTGCTGTGAAGTAAACATGCGGTCAAAGGAGCTCTCCATGCAGGTGAAACAAGCCATCCTTAAGCTACAAAAACAGAAAAAAAACATCCGAGAAATTGCTACAATATTAGGAGTGGCAAAATCTACAATTTGGTACATCCTGAGAAAGAAAGAAAGCACTGGTGAACTCATCAATGCAAAAAGACCTGGGCACTCACAGAAGACAATAGTGGTGGATGATCGCAGAATAATCTCCATGGTGAAGAGAAACCCCTTCACAACAGCCAACCAAGTGAACAACACTCCCCAGGAGGTAGGCGTATCAATATCCAAATCTACCATAAAGAGAAGACTGCATGAAAGTAAATACAGAGGGTTCACTGTACAGTGCAAACCACTCATAAGCATCAAGAATAAAAAGGCTAGACTGGACTCTGCAAAAAAACATTTAAAAATGCCTGCACAGTTCTGGAAGAACATTCTTTGGACAGATGAAACCAAGATCAACCTCTACCAGAATGATGGAAAGAGAAAAGTATGGTGAAGGCGTGGTACAGCACATGATCCAAAGCATACCACATCATCTGTAAAACACGGCGGAGGCAGTGTGATGGCTTGGGCATGCATGGCTGCCTGTGGCACTGGGTCACTAGTGATTATTGATGATGTGACACAGGATAGAAGCAGCCAAATTAATTCTGATGTAATCAGAGCCATACTGTGTGCTCAGATCCAGCCAAATGCAGCCAAACTGATTGGTCGTCATTTCATACTACAGATGGACAATGACCCAAAACATAAAGCCAAAGCAACCCAGGAGTTTATTAAAGCAAAGAAGTGGAATATTCTTGAATGGTCAAGTCAGTCACCTGATCTCAACCCAATTGAGCATGCATTTCACTTGTTAAAGACTAAACTTCAGACAGAAAGGCCCACAAACAAACAGCAACTGAAAACCACCACATCAAAGGACTGACAGAGCATCAAAAAGGAGGAAACACAGCGTCTGGTGATGTTCATGAGTTCAAGACTTCAGGCAGTCATTGCCAGCAAAGTGTTTTCAACCAAGTACTAGAAATGAACATTTTATTTTCAATTATTTAATCTGTCCAATTACTTTTGGTCCCTTTAAAAACAGGGTGGCACAAGTTAAGGAGCTGAAACTCCTAAACCCTTCATACAATTTTAATGTGGATACCCTCAAATGAAAGCTGAAAGTCTGAACTTCAACTGCATCTGAATTGTTTTGTTTAAAATTGATTGTGGTCATGTCTAGAACCAAAATTAGAAAAATGTTGTCTCTGTCCAAATATATATGGACCTAACTGTATGTTAAGGAACATCCATTCCAGGGTAATGACTAGAGATGTGCGTTGTTCTACTCGAACTGTTCGCCAATCTCAAATTCGAGCTGTTTTGGGCGGTGTTCGAGCCGTTCGGCGAACACGAACGATTTGAGAAAAATTCGGCTGTTCGAGGTTATGTTCGATAACTGTTCGTGCACCAAAATCATAACTGGATTTTTTCTTAGCAATGATGAAAATTAATGTTAATACGCAATTTGAGTGTACAGCGGGGTGGGGGGAGGGGCAGGGGATGGATCTATGCAGGAATAATGAAGATCTCCATTTTTTTTTCTCTTTCCCGCATTTGCAGTAGGGAGGTGCAGTCTGTCAGCCTATCAGCAGCGCACACACGGAGCGAACTGCTGTTTTTCACACAAACAAGGGCATGTGTCATTGGCAGTGTATGTCACATGTCCTTGCCCAATAAGACCAAGCCATTTTCCCCGTCGCCACCATTTTCTCACTGCTGCAGCTGCGTGTTAGACGGCACCGCTGTTGCTGTGTGCACTATACCTTGTTAATTTCAAGCCAATTTTCGCACAAATCTACAGATAGCTTGTGAGTAGGGAATAGCTGTGATTGCAGTCCTTTTAAGGACTAGGTTACAGCATTTCCTACGACTTTTATCAGACAGGTCTGTGCTCTTAAATAGATAGATTGTGGGAGTAAAGACTAATTGTAATTGCAGTCCTTTTCAGGACTAGGTTACATCAGTTCCTATCAGTTTTTGCCAGGCAGGTCTGTGCCAGTGCTGTGCAAGTTTTTTTCACAGCATTTGGCTGAATCTAGCAAAGCTATTCCTTTTTGGCCTATTGCAGAGTGTGTTAGTCAGTGGAGTAGCCTATCTGTGTTGCAAGATATACCACCTGTGTATAGAATACCAATTTTTTTACTGCACCTAGTGAAGTAAAATCTTTTGGGCATAGCATCATTCTATTAGTCCATCTATACTGACCTCCATCAGGTTGCAAATTGAATATAATTTTTTTCTGCATCTAGCTCTGAAAAAATATTTGGCCTTTTAGCAGTGTGTGGGACTTGTTATATTAGTCCATCTATACTGACCTCCATCAGGTTGCAAACTGAATATAATTTTTTTCTGCATCTAGCTCTTAAAAAATATTTGGCCTTCTAGCAGTGTGTGGGACTTTCTCTATTAGTCCATCTATACTGACCTCCATCAGGTTGCAAATTAAAAATAATTTTTATCTGCATCTAGCTCTGAAAAAATATTTGGCCTTCTAGCAGTGTGTGGGACTTTCTCTATTAGTCCATCTATATTGACCTCCATCAGGTTGCAAATTGAAAATAATTTTTATCTGCATCTACCTCTGAAAAAATATTTGGGCTTCTAGCTGTGTGTGGGACTTGTTCTATTAGTCCATCTATACTGACCTCCATCAGGTTGCAAACTGAATATAATTTTTTTCTGCATCTAGCTCTGAAAAAATATTTGGCCTTCTAGTAGTGTGTGGGACTTTCTCTATTAGTCCATCTATACAGACCTCCATCAGGTTGCAAATTAAAAATAATTTTTATCTGCATCTACCTCTGAAAAATTATTTGGGCTTCTAGCTGTGTGTGGGACTTTTTCTATTAGTCCATCTATACTGACCTCCATCAGGTTGCAAACTGAATATAATTTTTTTCTGCATCTATCTCTGAAAAAATATTTGGCCTTCTAGCAGTGTGTGGGACTTTTTCTATTAGTCCATCTATACTGACCTCCATCAGGTTGCAAATTAAAAATATTTTTTTTTCTGCATCTACCTCTGAAAAAATATTGGGCTTCTAGCTGTGTGTGGGACTTGTTCTATTAATCCATCTATACAGACCTCCATCAGGTTGCAAACTGAATATTATTTTTTTCTGCATCTACCTCTGAAAAAATATTTGGGCTTCTAGCTGTGTGTGGGACGTTTTCTATTAGTCCATCTATACTGACCTCCATCAGGTTGCAAACTGAATATAATTTTTTTCTGCATCTAGCTCTGAAAAAATATTTGGCCTTCTAGCAGTGTGTGGGACTTGTTCTATTAGTCCACCTATACTGACCTCCATCAGATTGCAAATTCAAAATATTTTTTGTCTGCATCTAGCTCTGAAAAAATATTTGGCCTTCTAGCAGTGTGTGGGACTTTCTCTATTAGTCCATCTATACTGACCTCCATCAGGTTGCAAATTGAAAATAATTTTTATCTGCATCTACCTCAGAAAAAATATTTGGGCCTCTAGCTGTGTGTGGGACTTGTTCTATTAGTCCATCTATACTGACCTCCATCAGGTTGCAAACTGAATATAATTTTTTTCTGCATCTAGCTCTGAAAAAATTTTTGGCCTTCTAGCAGTGTGTGGGACTTTCTCTATTAGTCCATCTATACTGACCTCCATCAGGTTGCAAATTAAAAATAATTTTTATCTGCATCTAGCTCTGAAAAAATATTTGGCCTTCTAGCAGTGTGTGGGACTTTCTCTATTAGTCCATCTATACTGACCTCCATCAGGTTGCAAATTTAAAATAATTTTTATCTGCATCTACCTCTGAAAAAATATTTGGGCTTCTAGCTGTGTGTGGGTCTTGTTCTATTAGTCCATCTATACTGACCTCCATCAGGTTGCAAACTGAATATAATTTTTTTCTGCATCTAGCTCTGAAAAAATATTTGGCCTTCTAGTAGTGTGTGGGACTTTCTCTATTAGTCCATCTATACTGACCTCCATCAGGTTGCAAATTAAAAATAATTTTTATCTTCATCTACCTCTGAAAAAATATTTGGGCTTCTAGCTGTGTGTGGGACTTGTTCTATTAGTCCATCTATACTGACCTCCATCAGGTTGCAAACTGAATATAATTTTTTTCTGCATCTAGCTCTGAAAAAATATTTGGCCTTCTAGCAGTGTGTGGGACTTGTTCTATTAGTCCACCTATACTGACCTCCATCAGGTTGCAAATTCAAAATAATTTTTTGTCTGCATCTAGCTCTGAAAAAATATTTGGCATTCTAGCAGTGTGTGGGACTTTCTCTATTAGTCCATCTATACTGACCTCCATCAGGTTGCAAACTGAATATATTTTTTTTCTGCATCTACCTCTGAAAAAATATTTGGGCTTCTAGCTGTGTGTGGGACTTGTTCTATTAGTCCATCTATACTGACCTCCATCAGGTTGCAAATCGAATATAATTTTTTTCTCCATCTAACCCAGCCAATAGTTTTGGCCTAATACCACAGTTTGGCCACTCAGCTCTGCTCGGTTCCCATCCATTGTTTTTTTGTGCAAACAACTCCAGAGTTGTGAATTAGTTAACCACCAAAATGAGTGGAAAAAGGCCTGCTGCTGGTGGAAAGGGGAATAGGCGTGTTGGGAAGGGGAAAAAAGGTTGTGTCCGTGGGGTAGGTGTTAAAGCAACAGTAACATCTGCAGAAGAAAGACCATCTTCCAGCCAAACTAAAATGTCTACTTCTTTTAGCGGACAATGTGATAAGATCCCTTTCTTACGGCCACGCCAATCGCTACAAATTCCAGATGAGGCACAAAAACAGCAGGTGCTTCAACGGATGTCAAGTGCTCCTTTAAGTGGGCTCTCCTCCACATCAACTTCAACATCACAAATACTCCAGTCCTCAAAGGTGTCACCCCAATCGCACTTGCTTCCTCATAGCTCCCAAATCTCCAGCTGCCCGTCTGAGTATGAGGTAGAACAGATGGTTGAGTCTGCAGAGCTGTTTACTCATACTATAGCCTGGGAATCAGAGGTCGACTCCAGCGCTTCTGTGAATCCAGACGAGGAAATGATCTGCACTGATGCCCAGAATCTTTATGAGTCGGATCCAGGGCCAGACGCAGAAGGTTCTGACCATAATGTAGACCCTCATTCCCAAACTGTAACTCCTGTTGGTGGAGACAATGAGGAAGACGATGATGAGACTCAAATACCTGATTGGAGCGACAACTTTAGTTTTTTGTCAGGGCAGGAACAGGTTGGCTCTGAGGACGACGGGTGTGATAATGCACAGGGTGATGATGATGAGGTTGGAGATCCCACTTACTGTCAACCCACAGTCAGCCAAGAGATGAGGTCAGCAGAGGAGGTGGAGGAAGATGCTAGTGACGACGAGGTCAGGTTGCGCCTTCCTGGACAGAGACGTAGTACTGGAAGCACGTCAACAACTGCATCCTCAAACACAACTCTGCCTCTCACCACAAGTCGTGGTGGCTCTTCAGGTCGCATGGGTGCTAAGCCTTGCATAGCCTGGGCATTTTTTCAGATCGATAAAGATGACCCAACTCGTATTATCTGTAACATTTGTCAGCAAAAGCTAAGTAGAGGCCAAAAAATACATAGTTTGAGTACTTCATGCATGAACCGGCACATGGACATGAAGCATAAGTTGCAGTGGGAAGCTCAGTGTGCTACAATCCGGGGAAACCACCGTCTGCCATATCTTGTGCATCCGCGGCCTCTTCATCCTCTGTGACTGGGGGGACAGCAGTCACACCTGTTTTGGGGCGCAGACCTGCCACCTCTTTACCCGCAACAGCCAGCGTGATTGGCAGGTCATCATTTTCTTTGGAGGTGGTAACACCAGCTGGTGTTGAGCGCTGTCCGACATCGATAGCACCACCTTTGGATCAAGGCAACCTAACATGTCCGCCTGCATCTTCCTCACAGACCGGCAGTTTGCCGGGGACACCCTTATCAACCCCGTCTAAGCACAATAGCCAGCCCTCGGTCCCTCAGATGTGGACAAGTAAAAGACCATTTCCTCCTAGCCATGAGAAAGCTAAGAGGTTGAATTTCACCATCTGCAAGCTCTTGGCTACAGAAATGCTGCCTTTCCGCCTGGTGGACACACAGGATTTTCGAGACCTTATGTCCGTCGCAGTGCCCCAGTACCAGATGCCCAGTCGGCACTACTTCTCAAAGAAAGGTGTGCCTGCGCTCCACCAGCATGTCGCACACAACATCACCGCTTCTTTGAGAAACTCTGTGTGTGACAGGGTGCATTTCACCACAGACACTTGAACGAGTAGGTATGGACAGGGGCGTTACATGTCGCTGACTGGGCACTGGGTAACTATGGTGACAGCAGGACAAGGGGCTGCTGTCCAAGTCTTGCCGTCCCCACGAGTTGTGCGTCAATCCTCTTTATGTCAAAGTTCCTCCACTGCTTCTGCCTCCTCAACCTCCTCTCGGTCTTCCACCTGCACCCAAAGCCTGTCTGGTCATGCCACAAGCTTTCTAACTGCGCAGAAGGGATCCTGCACACCTCCTTACTATGCTGGCAATAGGGCTCAACGTCATCAGGCGCTTTTACTTTGAAATGTCTGGGAAATGTGAGTCACACAGCTGAGGAGTTGTGGTCAGCTCTGGAGAACCAATTTCATGAATGGTTGTCTCCACTGGACCTGAAACCAGGGAAGGCCGTGTGCGACAATGCTGCAAACCTGGGTGCGGCCCTTCGCCGGGGCAATGTCACACACGTGCCTTGTATGGCTCACGTGTTGAACCTGGTTGTCCAGCAATTTTTAGCCCACTATCCCAGACTAGATGGCCTTCTGCAGAGGGCACGGTCGCTGTGTGCTCACTTCCGCCATTCACATCCCGCAGCTCAGCGACTTACATCTCTACAGAAGTCGTTGGGCCTGCCACTTCACCGGCTAAAATGCGATGTGCCTACCCGGTGGAATTCAACTCTGCACATGTTGCAGCGACTGTGGCAGCACCGACAAGCCCTGGTGCAATACGTTCTGACGTATTGCCTGGGCCAACGAGATCCAGAGGTGGGGCAAATCACGCTGGAGTAGTGGTCTCAGATCAGGGACCTATGCACCCTTCTGCACAGTTTTGAAATGGCGACGAAGATGTTTAGTGCTGACGATGCCATTATCAGCATGACTATTCCGGTGATTTACATGCTGGAGCACATGTTAAACAGAATTCGGAGTCAGGTGGTGGCACAAGAGGAGGTGGAGGAAGTAGAGGAGGAGGAGTTGTATGCGGAAGGGCTAACATCTGAAAGGTCCAGACGGTCGGCAGCACCAAGGCGGCAGGCATGTGAGGGTGGGGGAGTTGGATTTACCAGGGCGCATGGTAGCAGCCAAACTAGTGAGGAAGGTGCAGGAGCCCAGGAACAAGTGGAGGACGAACTGATGGAAGACTCATCAGATGAGGGAGACCTTGATCACATTTCTGTTGTGCGAGGTTGGGGAGAGAGGACAGAGAAAGGAAGCATGATTGTTACCTCGCCACCAACACAACAGGGACTTGGTGCTCCTGGATGCGCAACACACATGAGTGCCTTCTTGCTGCACTACCTGCAACATGACCCTCGAATTGTGAGAGTTAGAAATAATCCTGACTACTGGGTTGCCACACTGTTAGATCCCCGGTACAAAAGTAAATTTGCCGAAATTATTCCTGCCATAGAAAGGGATGCACGCATGCAGGAGTATCAGCAGAGACTGTTGCAGAATCTTACATGTGCTTATCCACAAAACACTAGTGGTGCACGTAGTGAATCTCACAGTTCCAACTTGCCAACCGTGGGACCGTCAAGTGTTCAGCACTCAAACCGTAACAGAACCACAGTATCTGCTGGTAACATCAATTTTGCGGAATCATTTCACCACTTTTTTAGCCCATCCTTTGCAAGGCCACAGGAGACAAGAAGTCTGACACATAGTCAATGCCTAGAGACGATGGTACAGGAGTATCTCCAAGTAAACATTGAAGCCATGACTGTGTCACTGGACCCTTGCTCTTTTTGGGCTTCCAATCTGAATAAATGGCCGGAGCTAGCCACTTACGCCTTGGAAATCTTGTCATGCCCCGCAGCCAGCGTTCTGTCTGAACGTGTGTTCAGCGCTGCTGGTGGTGTGCTGACAGATAAGCGCACGCGGCTCTCCACTGAAAATGTAGACAGACTCACGTTCATAAAGATGAACAAATCATGGATCCGAAACGACTTTTCTACCCCTGTGTCATCCTGGGGAGAGTAAAAGCTTGATGATTGGTTAAAATCACCCTACCAACCGTTTTAAGCTTTCAAATTACTAATCATGTTTATCTGTATCTTGGCTGGAAAATAATTTGGGCTTTGTAGCAGTGTGCAGCACTGATTCTATTAGGCCATCTATAATAAGCTCCACCAGATTTAAAATTACTAATCATGTTTATCTGTATCTTGGCTGGAAAATAATTTGGGCTTTGTAGCAGTGTGCAGCACTGATCCTATTAGGCCCTCTATACTAAGCTCCACCAGATTTAAAATTACTAATAATTTTTAGCAGCATCTAGCCCGGAAAATAATTTTGGGGCTCCGAGATGCGCAAGACACATAAGTGCCTTCTTGCTGCACTACCTGCAACATGACCCTCATATTGTCAGAATTCGAAGTAATCATGACTACTGGGTTGCCACACTCTTAGATCCCCCAAACTTTTCGATCAACCTTTTCATTTTAATAAAGACCAAAAAAATGGTCATTTTTGAAATTATAAGCATTAGCAGGTTATTAGAAACTGAAATCAAACAGTTTTCAACTCAAAACTTTATTCTAGGTGATGTTACATTTTCACATAGGACCCCTTGTTCGAAAGGAGCTTCTGAACTCTCTCGTCCATTGAATTTGTCAGGTTTTGGATGGTTTCTGCTTCAATTGTTTTGCATGAGGACAGAATACCCTCCCAGAGGTGTTGCTTAGATGTGAACTGCCTCCCGCCATCATAGACACTCCTTTTGATGATGCTCCAGAGGTTCTGAATGGGGTAGAGGTCAGGGGAGCATGGGGTTCACACCATAAGTTTGTCCCCTTTTATGCCCATATCAGCCAGAGATGCAGATGTTTTATGTGCAGCAGGAGATGGTGCATTATCATGCAAAAAAATGATCTTGCTGTGAAATACACGGTTCTTCTTCTTGAACCATGGCAGGAAGTGCTGTTTGAGAAAATCCACATACATTATGGAGTTCATCTTTAGCGCCTTCAGGGATCCTAAAGGGGCTGACAATCTCTCTCCCCATGATTCCAGCCCAAAACATTACTCCACCTCCTCCTTGTTGGCGCTGTAGCCGTGTTTGCGTGGGGTGTCCATCAACCAGCCATCCTCCACTCCATCCATCTGGACCATCGAGCGCTGCACGGCACTCATCCGTGAACAAAACAGTTTTGAAATCAGTCTTCATGTAATGTTTAGCCCACTGGAACCGTTTCTGCTTGTGTGAAGTGGATAGAGGAGGTCGACAGGATGGCGTATGCACAGCTGCAAACCTCTGAAGGACCCTGCATCTTGTTGTTCCGGGGACGTTGGAGGCACCAGCAGCTTCAAAAACTTGTCTGCTGCTATGACAAGGCTTTTTTGCCGCTGCTCTTTTAACCTTACGTAATTGCCTGTAGGAAAGAGTCCTCAATTTGCCCTTATCAGCACGCACACGTGTGTACTGTGAATCAGCTACATACTTCTTGATTGCCAAGACACTTCATCCTGATCATCGCGCAATGTTGATTGTAGTCATGCCTTGACCTAAACACTCCACAATTTGTTGCTTCTCAGCAGCCGACACATCCTTTTTCTTTCCCATTTTGGCAGAAAATGTAGGCTGCTTAATAATGTGAGACAGCCTTCTTAAGTAGTCTTGCCTTTCTTTGGACACACCTGCCAAACTAATTAGCACAGGTGTCTGCAATTGCTTACAGTGATATAAAGAGCCCTGACACACATCACCATCAATGAGTTTAACTGACAAACAAACAAATTCTTCCCTTATCACTCCTAAACACTTTTTGCATAATAATTTGGAACACAGTGTACATGTGCTTTTCCACAAAACACCAGTGGTTCACGTAGTGAATCTTACAGTTCTAACTTGCCAACCGTGGTCTGTATGGAGTTGTTCAATAAAGGGCCCAAAATTTAGATAACATAGATGGGAGAGGTCTCTATGAATAGGAATTCCTAAGTATTTGATACCCTGTGAGGGCCAGGCAAAGGGAAAGTTGGACTGGATGGAATCCTATATGGATTTGGGGAGGGAGACATCGAGGGCCTCAGACTTCGCTGCATTGATTTTAAAATTTGACCATGTAACAAAGTGATCTATTTCAGCCATAACAGCATGGATGGATATATGTGATTGAGTGATATATACTAGGACATCATCAGCAAATAGAGAGCACTTGTACTCGGTGCCTCCCACCTCAATCCACCTAATATTGGGGTTATGGCGAATTGATGAGAGCAGGTGCTCCGTCACTAGGATGTATAAGAGAGTGGACAGAGGACATCCCTGCCTTGTCCCATTGGTGATTGTGAAAGGTGATGAAAATGTTCTGATGCACCCCCTGGGCCTTGGGACACCCGGAGCCGGACCCTTTTTGGTGGATGCTGGTGGTTGTAGTCTTCGTGGCGGCGACCCTGTTCCGTGGCTCAGGGTGGTCAAACCAGTGGCGGAACTATTTATGTGGTTTTGATGTTTAAATGTCCGACTACGCCACCCGTGGATTGCGGTCAGAGTGAACCGCCGCTGCAGGGCAGACCGCTGAGGCTGGTGTTGTGGGTGCAGCAGAGCGTAGCATAACTTCCCACGGGAGGAGTATAGCCTCAGGGCAGTGTATGCGGAGGGTGGGGGTGATGGTGCAGGGCAGCAGCAGTAACGACACGGAGTCAGTGATGCAGTCCAGGGCCTTTACTCACAGTTCTTATTATCCAGACCACGTCTGCAGGTAACAGCTGCCCACGTCGTACTGTGCTCACCAGGTGAGGGGCTCAGACAACTCCCAGATAACTTTGGAGCACTTCACAGGACCCCCTTTGTGTGTCCTTTGTCTGGCCTTTCTTACCAACCCTTCTGTCTGGCTGCCTCGGGCCTCCTCTTGGTAAACTTGGCTCCAGTTTCCCTGACCCTATGTGGTGCCTTCCTAGTGGGTGTAGCGAGGGGCTGCGCCACATAAAATGTCAGAGCCTCCGGTTTCTAGCTGAGGGTCGTTTCCTGCCTCCACTAGTTTCGGGGACCGGTCTCCCCCTTTGGCCTGACCCCTCCACGCAGGTGGATTCGGGTGTGCGGTGGCGACTCGCCCGTCCGCACCCCTGGGATCCCTTCATTCCTCGTTCCTGGAGCCTTCTCCGCTCCTCTTCCTTCCTTCTCCCTCTTCCAGGCCTGGGCCTCTGTTACTAGGCCCGCCTCCGGAGCAGAGCTCTTGCAGAGCCCCTGCTCCCTGCCACTTCTGCTCAGACTTCTCTGCACTGAACTAAGATGGTGCCCACTTTTTATACTCCCTTCTCAATGCACCCAGGAACTGCTTCCTCCCTGCTCCTGCACTACAGGGTTCCCCTTCCTCAGTGTTCCCTCCCCCCACTCCAGCCAGGGACAGGGACTGTCGTGCCCATCTCAGAGGCATATTGGTCGCCCTGCCCCACGGCAATGTGGTGTAATGCATGCAGGTGTCGGGTCCTGATCCACACTCCATCCTTACCTGAGAGTGAGATATCACACCTCTGGGTGAGGTGCAAAACCTCTGTAGCAACCGAGCCCTCAGGGTGCTACAGTTCCATTTATCTTCAGCCTAGGTGACGTATTGTGATACAGGGCCGTGATTTTGGCTATAAAAGGGTCCCCTAGACCCCTACCCCAAGCTTTATAAGAGAATCATATATGGCGTGCCAGGAGACTCTATGGAATGCTTTCTCAGCATCCAACGAGAGTATCTAATTACAAATTTTTAACTGCATCTAGCCCAGGAAATACTTTGTGCCTAGTAGCAGTGTCTGTTAGTCAGCGGATTATCCCGGCTGTTAAGCAAGCTACACCACCTTTAGTTTGGACACTTAATTTTTTCAAAGGAAATGCTTCGGGACCACGGGATACTCAGTGAAGAGCATCAGGAGGCACCCCAAGGCATAGGGATTGGGACTGGCAGTAGGATGCCTTGCGGTGGACAGCCGAGCTCGATCCTTATAAAAGCTTTTTAACTGCAGCAGCTTTAGTGGACGCTACTGGAGCTGGAATAACGCGGCTGCTGGCATGAGACTTGCCCTCCAATAGATCCTTGTAAATGGATTTAAAGTGTATTCATTCAAATTAGAGAGACAATTTAAATTAAAAAGCTTAGAGCTGCCTCCACCACAGGGGGGCTCGCTCGACCCACCAGCGGACAGGCACCAGTATTGGGAGAGGGGGGCTGGCCGTCAGGGTTCACCGCGGCTCTGGCACAAACCCGGCGACACGGAGGTGGCACGGGCAGGAGCGGACTGAACGTGTCGGCTTCTCACTTTTTGGATTTTAGAAGGGCATGACATGCCTATATTTGTGTCTCCCCCTCCTTTTACTCCTCCACCTCTTTTCTTTTCGCATGACTATATGTACTTGTCACTTTTCCATGTGTTAGTTGTGTCTTCTGAGCAGTTTGTCAGCTTTTGGACACCTTTGAAGGTGTTTTCTATGTGTTTCTATGTGTTTTTGTTTGCCTGCCATTGGTTTTAACGGTGTTCGAAGGTGTTCGACGAACAGTTCGGCGAACACACGGGTGTTCGACGAACCGAACCGAACTCGAACACTACGGGGGTGGCTCAACACTAGTAATGACTTGTATATAAGGCAAAATAAATAAACAAAAATATTCCTCCACACCTTGGGCATTTTTGATGCGTTTTTGCACTTTTGCATTGCTTTTAAGCAAGACAAATCCATTCACTGGGAAATGTCATTTTAACATTTTACATCCTTATCTGGCCCTGTGGTGTGTGACACATGCATACAGTGCTGAAAAGACATGGGAACAGCATGGGGAAGACCTCTGGAAGCATATCTGACTCCCAGGTCACTGCCTAAAAGTGTGCCCATCATACGTGATACTTGGCACATGCGAAGATGCTTCCCCGCCATGCACCTGTTGTTGCAGACTTGCAACAATCACCGTCCATGTCCTTGCCCAAGTGCAGCATTTAGTTGTCCCTACCACATTCCTGGGAATGCAATCACAAGTATGCAGCCAGCCAAGAAGGCTGCAATACTATACTGCCAAATTTTTGACAGCTGCTTGCAGTTGAAATGTGGCCTTTTAGGCTCGTGGAGACAGAAGCAGTCCACAATCTTATGGCGGCGGCGACCGGGTATCCATACTCTGTCCCCAGCCGCCACTATTTGTCCCGGTGTCGTCAACACCTTCCAAAAGCACGGAACCCACAACATTACCCTTGCCCTCCCCAGTGTACTTACTGGGAAGGGCCGCCTAACCATAAACACGTGGTCAAGTGAATCTGGCCAGGGACGGTACGGAGCCACTCCACAACTTTTTTTGCTGAGTTGTATTTCACCACAGCCATATTCTTTAGCTTGGTGGAAGGACTGGCATAGAGGGAAACCGTATCTACTCTAGATGTCATTTCTCCCAGGAAGTCCTCTAATGCAGCTTTTTGCAGAAGCAATGGCAGCCTGCCCAACATCAACTCACACTTGTTGGTGGTGCTTTTACACACAAACATCTTCCTTTGCCCATTTAATTTCATGAATACAGAGTTGGGCAATGGCCTGATCTGCAATGCTGTCTGAGAAATAAAATGCATAAGCACGTCCGATCCACATTATAAAAAGCAGCCATAGAATGTCCGGGAACCTTCCCCCACACTTTTCTTAGCCAGGGCTGCTTCTCGGCAGGGTTGGACGGACCCACCAGAAAACTGAAGACTCCTCTGGAGGGCCCTTGCTTCTCCTTCAGGAGAAGTCATAGTGACGAGCTGAGGCCATAATGATGGTAGAGGCCACTATCTGGTTACTTTTTTGTTACTTGGAATGCAAGCGCAAGTATACAGCCGACCTCAGGCTGCAATATTAAACTGCCAGATTTCTGTGCAGCTGCTTGCACTTGAAATGTGGCCTTTTAGGGTCATGGAGGTGGGAGCTTTTCACAACCTCATGCTTCATGCCTCGTGTCCATACTCGGTCCCTAGCCGTCACTATTTCTCCCGATGATGTATCCACCTCCTACAATCGTGGGTCCCTGAACATTACTACTGGTACTTTTCTGTGGGAATTTGCTTGCCTCCAACCAGCCTGGAATATTTCCAGTAAACTATGGTATGACGCCATGGTATTAGCACTGCCTCCAGTACCAGTAGCGAAGCCATCCCCAATTTCCTTCTCAGGAATTTTCTTTGGTAGATTGAGTGGCTGCCCAAATACATTAGTTTCTCACAAGGGAGCTGAAGATAGAGTGGCAGTAGGTGCAGGTTTCCCCAGCCTGTTAGATATTAGAGGGTGAACGGCAGCACATTGGATCAGTGGTTAGCACTGAAGCCTTGCAGCGCTGGGATCCTGGGTTCAAATCCCAGTGAGGACAACATCTGCAAGGATTTTGTATGTTCTCCCTGTATTTGCATGGGTTTCCACCTCAGTAAAAAAAGCTGTCATAGAGTGTCAGGGAACCTTCCCACACACTTTTCTTAGCCAGGACTGCTTCACGGCAGGGTTGGACGGTCCCACCAGAGAATCCTCTGGTGTGCCCTGCCTTCTACATCAGGAGAGTTCATGATAGCGCTAACTTTGCAGCTGCTATGGGGCTCTAGAGCGCGGAAGAAAGATGAGCCCTCAGAATCAAATCCTCTGGTGGGCACAATGTTTTTCAATCTGTAACAAATTCTCAGTGGGAGTTGTATTTCACCACAGCCATATTCTTTAGCTTGATGAAAGGACTGGCATAGAGGGAAACCATTTCTACTCCGGCTGTCATTTCTCCGTCACCAGGTTCCGCCCATTGTCTCACACGACCACGCCTGGCTTTATGTTCAGCTGTGAGAGCAACAGATCAGGCTCCTGTGTTACAGCTTTCAACAACTCTGCAGCGCTGGGCAGTTTGTGAACTAAGCATTAAGCATGTTATCTTCAGCACAGCCTGTTGCCGCTTTGCCAAGGCAGTGCTGCAGTGCTTTCAGCTTGTGACTGATGTGGTCATTTCGGAGATGGAGGAGGAGGTGCAGGAGCTGAACAATGTGATTACAATGAGGTTAAATTGGAGACTCTGTTTTTTATACTAAAGAAAGATACTAGTGTTTTGTTGTTTTTTTTACGTTATTTTTTAAGACAAATGCATTCACCTGGAAATGTCATTTTAACATTTTACAACCTAATCTGGCAATGTGGTGTGTGACACATCATCAGACACATCCTGTTTCATTTATGATGGAGGGACTCTGAAAGTTACAAAGCCTATCTTTATAGGGCCATCAGGCGGCCCTTACAATTCTTAAAAGTCCAGCAGTCGGCAATCGCTGTTGTTAGAGAGCCATAAGCCGGCTATGCTTTGTTGTTCCCATTTTTAGCGAGTGGGTCTCCTATACTGTTATTGCGTATCCAGTGACTGCAAGGGCTGCCAAAAATTCGGACGCAACCCAATGCCCCTTTGAAGAGACATAGAGGAGGGTCTCAGTAAAAAAAATGTTCCCATTATAAAGGAGCCAGTCTCCTATAGTGGTAATGCCCATGCTGTGACTGCAAGGGCTGCCAAAATTTGGGAAAAACCCCACTAACAATTTAAAGACACATAGAGCAGGTCCACAGTAACAAGGTACGACATGTTCCCATTAGAAAGGAGAGTGTCTGCTATACAGTTACAGGGTTTGCAGTGAGTATAATGGCTGACCAAATTTAGGAAAATCCCCACTAACAATTTAAAGACACATAGAGCAGGGCCACAGTAACAAGTACGACATGTTCCCATTAGAAAGGAGAGGGTCTGCTATACAGTTGTAGGGTATGCAGTGAGTCCAACTGTGAACCAAATTTAGGAAAAACACCACTAAGAATTTAAAGACACATAGAGTAGGGCCACAGTAACAGCAAATACCCATCAGAAAGGAGAGGGTCACCGATAGTGTTGGCCTATGCAGTGAATGCAATGGCTGACAAATTGGGATGCTCTCCAATGCCCCTTGGAAGAGACTTATAGGGCCTCTTAAAAAAAAATTCCCATTAGAAAGGAGTGGGTCTCTTATACTTGTAATGCCCATGCACTAAGTGTATGGGCTGACAAACATTTACCCCTGGGGGATATACATGAACATACTGTATAATTTTTTTTTTACGGGCATCATGAACACCCTTTAAAAAATTATGTGGGTGTTGCATCATGGACCACGGTCACCCTGGTGATATGGTGGTGGAGGATGAGGATGAAGAGAAGAAGGGGGACAAGAGCAAATAGCCAAAATCAGAAAGCGTATCAGGAAGCGGATTTGAGATTATGTTACGTTGCTATCATTCGGTGGTATTGAGAAGTCTGGCCCAAACCAGCCGTTGTTCATTTTTATAAGAGTCAGTCTAACAGCATTTTTATTTGACAAGAGGATGTGCTTATGAGTTATAATTCCACCAAAGGCACTTAAAACCCACTCTGATAAAACGCTAGCGGCAGGGCAGCCCAGGGCCCCCAAGGTGTAGAGAGCCAGTTCATTCCACGTGTCCAGCTTGGATACCCAGTAATTATAAGGCACATAGGAATCACGAAGGACATTGGTACGATCGGCAAGGTACTCTCTCAGCATCTTCCCAAACTTTGCACTCCATGTGAGAGTACCCCGCACCTCTGTGCAATGGGAGAGGCTGAGAAAATTCTCCCGAACAGTGTTCCCCTGCTGGATTGAAGTTGTGTCTCTCTCGCCTGTACTCCTTGGTTGTCCAACGAAGTGTGAACTCTGCAGCCAGCGTTTTCAGATGGGAATTTTTTTAATAGTTTCACAACAAGGGCCTTCTGGTACTGCCCCATTTTTGTGGACCTGTCCGCCTCAGAAATAAGAGATATAAAGTTCTTCTTGTAGCGTGGGTCTAGAAGTGTCACCAACCAGTAATGACTGTCACCCAAAATTTTCATGGGAAAGGCAGTGTAAAATAAACTCAGCCATGCGTGCCAGACTGCTAACAGGCAAGACTTCCGTGTCATCAACAAGAGGATGACTTACCATGCTCTCCTCCTCCTCCTCCTCTCTGTCCTCTGGCCATCCATGCTGAACAGACGGTATGACAGTTGTGCAGGTAGTACCATCTATAGCACATGAAACTAGCTCCTTTTCTTCTTCCTCCTTTTCCTAATTGCCAACTAATCCACGTTGGTGTCGGGAGGACGTGTTCCGTCCCAAGGTACGACTGGGTCCCGGCTTCCACTATGTGCTAACCCAGTGTTCCATCAGCGAGATGTACCTTCCCTGCCCACAAGCACTTGCTCATGTGTCCGTGGTTAGGTGGACTTTCCCGCTAACTGTGTTGTTAAGGGCACGGCAAATGTTTTGGCACACGTGCTTGTATAATGCAGGGACAGCACACTGGGAGAAATAGTGGCGGCTGGGGACCAATTACAGAGAAACGGCCGCCGCCATAAGGTTGTGGAATGCTTCCGTCTCCACGAGTCTAAAAGTCAACATTTCTAGCGCAAGCAGACGCGAAATGTGGGAATTTAGTTGTGTGGCTTGTGGGGTGTTGGCTGCGTATTTGCGCTTGCGTTCCAAGGACTTGGGTATGGGCAACTGAACGCTGCACTGGGACAAGGACGTGGACATTCTTCCTGATGCTGCTACTTAAGAGTGTGAAATGACAGGTGCAGGACAGGAGGCATCTTCGCTTGCACCATGGACAGGGGATTGGCTTGCATGCACAACAGCGGAAGAAGCAGTGGTGCCCCCCCAGACACTGTTACTGGACCCTTAGCCTCTGCCCACAATCGGTTGTTTTGCTGCCATGTGCCATGGTGCAAATGGCATTTTTGGGCTTATCGGCAGAGTCTTTAAAAAACAACCAGACTCGGTAAGACCTAACAGTTGTACTGGCAACTTCCTTAGTGTTGGTGTTACGGGGGACGGTTGCCTGCCCTCTTTCTGTGACCATCACACTGCTTCTTCCTGCCTGTTGGAGGTGCTCTGCCTCCCTTACCCTGTGTGCTGCTGTCCTCACTCTGCACGTCCTCCTGCCAGGTTGGGTCAGTTACTATATCATCCACCACCTTGTCTTCCAGTTCCGCACTCTGGTCCTCCTCCTGACTTTCTGACAATTGTGTGTCATCATCGTACACCTCTTGTGACACTTTCCCACCGTCGCCTTTATGTGACCGTGGCTGCTCAAATATTTGGACATCGCTACATGCGATCTCCTCTTGCCCCGCTTCAAGTGGACCGGTCAAGAGGCCCGAATCTATAAATGGAAAAGTGAAAAGCTCTTCGGAGTGTCCAAGTGTGGGATCAGTTGTCTCTGGGCACTCGGCATGGTGGGAGGAAGGAGGTTCAGGATGAGAAATATGCGTTCCAGACTCACAGCTACTTAGACTGGATCGTGTAGAAGGTGGTGGTGGTGGTGGCTAATTGACTGGAAGCATTATCTGCAATCCAAACAATAACCTTTTCACAATGCTCTGTGTTCAATAGTGGTGTTCTGCGGTCCCCTATTAATTGGTACAGGTAGGTCGAGCAAGAAGATGTAGGTGTTTGTTGTATAACAATTTTCAGCTTGCACACGGCCTCGGCCTCTGTATGCACCATCGTCACCATCACGTTCTGTTCCCCGTCAATTGGTACGTGCCTTGCCCATTTTAAATGGAGGATAATATCTTCCACGCTCACTACAAATGACTGAATTTGGAGTGAAAGTATATGTGAACCATGTGACAGAAACTGGCCTGTGGGTAACTATTTTGCACAGCAATCTGGTGTCAATTGATTAACTGTCACACTGAAACAAATTTTTAATGGAGGCCAGAAATGGCAGTGTTTTCTGAAAATGTAAATGTGATCTGTGTGACAGAGAAAACACAGTTTTTGATACCTGACCTGTAGGTAACTATTTTGAACAGCAATCTGATGTCAGTTGCTTCACTGTCACAATGAAACTAATTTTTAATGGAGGCCAGAAATGGCAGTATTTTTTGAAAATGTATATGTGATGCATATGACGGAGAAAACACAGTTTTTAATACCTGGCCTGTAGATAACTATTTTGAACAGCAAACCAGTGTCAAAAGCCTTGCTGACACACTGAAAAAAAATGTAATGGTGGCAGGAAATGGCAGTATTTTCAGAAAAAGTATATGTGATCCGTGTGAAAGAGAAAATACAGTTTTAAATACCTGGCCAGTAGGTTACTATTTTGAACCGCATTCTGGTGTCAATTGTTTCACTGACAGACTGTAACAAAATTTTAAAGTCGGTCAGAAATGGCAGTATTTTCAGAAAACGTAAATGAGATCTGTGTGACGGTGAAAATACAGTTTTAAATACCTGGCCTGTAGGTAACTATTTTGAATAGGATACCGGTGTCAAAAACTATGTTGACACACTGAAAAAAAAATTTAATGGAGGCCAGAAATGGCAGAATTTTCCGAAAACGTATATGTGATCCATGTGACAGAGAAGACAAAGTTTTAAATACCTGGCCTGTTGGTAACTATTTTGAACAGCAATCTGGTGTCAATTTCTTCACTGTCACGCTGAAAAAAATTTTTAATGGAGGCCAGAACTGAAAGTATTTTCTGAAAACGTATTTATGATCCGTGTGACAGAGAAGACACAGTCTAAAATGCCTGGCCTGTAGGTAACTGTTTTGAACAGCATTCCAGTATCAATTGCTTCACTGGCACACTGAAATAATTTTTTAAAGGAGGTCATAAATGGAAGTGTTTTCTGAAAACGTAAATATGATCTGTGTGACAGGGAAAAGACAGTTTTAAATACATGACCTGTAGGCAACTATTTTGAACAGGAAACTGGTGTCAAAAAGTTTGCTGACAAACTGAAACTAATTTTTAATGGAGGACAGAAATGGCAGTATTTTCTGAAAACCTATATGTGATCCGTGTGACAGAGAAAACACAGTTTTAAATACCTGACCTGTAGGTAACTATTTTGAAGAGCAATCTGGTGTCAATTGCTTCACTGACACACTAAAACAAATTTTTAATGGGGGACAGAAATGGCAGTATTTTCTGAAAATGTAAATGTGATCTGTGTGACATAGAAAAAACAGTTTTAAATAATTCACCTATGGGTAACAATTTTGAACAGCAAACCGGTGTCAAAAACTTTGCTGACACACTGAAACCAATTTTTAATGGAGGACAGAAATGGCAGTATTTTCTAAAAACGTAAATGTGATCTGTGTGACTGAGAAAACACAGTTTTAAATACATGGCCTGTAGGTAACTATTTAGAACAGCAATCTGGTGTCAATTGCTTCACTGTCACACTGAAACAAGTTTTTAATGGAGGCCAGAACTGGCAGTATTTTCTGAAAACGTATATGTGATCCGTGTGATGGAGAAAAAACAGTTTTAAATACCTGGCCTGTAGGTAACTATTTTGAACAGCAAACCGGAGTAAAAAACCTTGCTGACACACTGAAAAAAAGAATTTAATTGAGGCCAGAAATGGCAGTATTTTCTGAAAATGTATAGGTGATCTTTGTGACAGAGAGAACACAATTTTAAATACCTGGCCTGTAGGTAACTATTTTGAAGAGCAATCTGGTGCCAATTGCTTCACCGACACACTGAAACAAATTTTTAATGGAGGACAGAAATGGCAGTATTTTCTGAAAATGTAAATGTGATCTGTGTGGCATAGAAAACACAGTTTTAAATACTTCACCTGTAGGTAACAATTTTGAACAGCAAACCCGTGTCAAAAACTTTGCTGACACACTGAAACAAATTTTTAATGGAGGACAGAAATGGCAGCATTTTCTAAAAATGTAAATGTGATCTGTGTGACGGAAAAAACACAGTTTTAATTACCTGGCCTGTAGGTAACAATTTTGAACAGCAAACCAGTGTCAAAAACTTTGCTGACACACTGAAACAAATTTTTAATGGAGGCCAGAAATGGCATTTTTTTCTGAAAAGGGATATGTGATCCGTGTGATGGAGAAAACACAGTTTTAATTATGTGGCCTGTAGGTGACTATTTTGAACAGCAAACCCGTGTCAAAAACTTTGCTGACACACTGAAACAAATTTTTAATGGAGGCCATAAATGGCAGTATTTTCTGAAAAGGAATATGTGATCTGTGTGATGGAGAAAACACAGTTTTAAATACCTGGCCAGTCGGTAACTATTTTGAACAGCAATCTTTTGTCAATTACTACACTGACAGACAGAAAAAATGTAATGTAGGCCAGAAATGGCAGTATTTTATGAATATGTATATGTGATCCGTGTGACAGAGAAAACACAGTTTTAAATAACTGTCCTGTAGGTAACTATTTTGAATAGCAATCTGGTATCAATTGCTTCACTGACACACTGAAACAAATTTTTATTGGAGGTCAGAAATGGCAGTATTTTCTGAAAACCTATACATGATCTGTGTGACGGAGAAAACACAGGTTTAAATAACTGGCTTGTAGGTAACTATTTTGAACAGCAACCCAGTTTCAAATACCTTTTGACTCACAGAATTTTTTTTTTAATGGAGGCCAGAAGTGGCAGTATTTCCTGGAAATGTACATGTGATCTGTGTGATGGAAAACACACAGTCCTAAATACCTGGCCTGTAGGTAACTATTTTGAACAGCAATCTGGTGTCAATTGCTTCACTGACACACTGAAACAAATTTGTAATGGAGGTCAGAAATGGCAATATTTTCTGAAAACCTATATATGATCTGTGTGACAGAGAATACACAGTTTTATATATCTGGCCTGTGGGTAACTATGTTGAACATCAAACCAGTTTCAAAAACCTTTCGACTCACTGAAAATTTTATTTAAGGATGGCCAGAAATGGCAGTATTTTATGAAAACCTATATATGATCTGTGTGACGGAGAATACAGTTTTAAATATCTGGCCTGTGGGTAACTATTTTGAACAGCAAACCAGTTTCAAAAACCTTTTGACTCACTGAAAAGTTTATTAATGGAGGCCAGAAATGGCAGTATTTTCTGAAAACCTATATGTGATCCGTGTGACAGAGAACACACAGTTTTAAATACCTGGCCTGTCGGTAACTATATTGAACTGCCAACCAGAGTAAAAACCTTGCTGACACACTGAAAAAAAAAGTTAATTGAGGACTGAAATGGCAGTATTTTCTGAAAACGTTTAGTTGATCTGTTTGACAGAGAAAATACAGTTTTAAATACCTGACCTGCAGGTAACTATTTTGAAGAGCAATCTGGTGTCAATTTCTTCACTGACACAATGAAACAAATTTTTAATGGAGGACAGAAATGGCAGTAATTTCTATAAACTTAAATGTGATCTGTGTGACAGAGAAAACACAGTTTTAAATACCTGGCCTGTAGGTAACAATTTTGACCAGCAAACCGGAGTAAAAAACTTTGCTGACACACTGAAACAAATTTTTAATGGAGGCCAGAAATGGCAGTATTTTCTGAAAAGGAATATGTGATCCATGTGATGGAGGAAACAATGTTTTAATTACCTGGCCTGTAGGTAACTATTTTGAACAGCAATCTGTTGTCAATTGCTACATTGACAGACTGAAAAAGAAATGTAATGGAGGCCAGAAATTGCAGTATTTTCTCAAAATGTATAATGGATCCGTGTGACAGAGAAAACACAGTTTTAAATACCTGTCCTGTAGGTAACTATTTTGAAAATCAATCTGGTGTCAATTGCTTCACTGACACAATGAAACTAATTTTTAATAGAGGTTAGAAATTGCTATATTTTCTGAAAACGTATTTGTGATCCATGTGACGGAGATTACACAGATTTAAATATCTGGCCTGTAGGTGACTATTTTGAGAAGCAATTTGGTGTCAATTGCTTCACTGACAACTGAAACAAATTTTTAATGGAGGTCAGAAATGGCAATATTTTTTGAAAACATATATGTGATCTGTGTGATGGAGAAAACACAGTTTTAAATATGTGGCCTGTAGGTAACTGTTTTGAACAGAAATCTGATGTCAATTGCTTCACTGACACACTGAAACAAATTTCTAATGGAGGTCAGAAATGGTATTGTTTTCTGAAAACCTATATATGATCTGTGTGATGGAGAAAACACAGTTTTAAATATCTGGCCTGTGGGTAACTATTTTGAACAGCAAATTAGTTTCAAAAACCTTTTGACTCATTGAAAAATTTATTAATGGAGGCCAGAAATGGCAGTATTTTCTGAAAACCTATATGTGATCCGTGTGACAGAGAACACACAGTTTTAAATACCTGGCCTGTAGGTAACTATTTTGAACTGAAATCTGATGTCAATTGCTTCACTGACACACTGAAACAAATTTCTAATGGAGGTCAGAAATGGTATTGTTTTCTGAAAACCTATATATGATCTGTGTGATGGAGAAAACACAGTTTTAAATATCTGGCCTGTGGGTAACTATTTTGAACAGCAAACCAGTTTCATAAACCGTTTGACTCACTGAAAATTTTTTTTAATGGAGGCCAGAAATGGCAGTATTTTCTGAAAACCTATATTTGATCTCTGTGACAGAGAAAACACAGTTTTAAATATCTGGCCTGAGGGTAACTATTTTGAACAGCAAACCAGTTTCAAAAACCTTTTGACTCACAGAAAATTATTTTTAATGGAGGCCAGAAATGGCAGTATTTTCTGAAAACCTATATGTGATCCTTGTGACGGAGAACACACAGTTTTAAATACCTGGCCTGTAGGTAACTATTTTGAACAGCAATCTGGTGTCAATTGCTTCCCTGACACACTGAAACAAATTTTTAATGGAGGTCAGAAATGTAAGTATTTTTTTAAAACGTATATGTGATCCTTGTGACAGAGATAACACAGTTTTAAATACCTGGCCTGTAGGTCACTATTTTTAGCAGCAATCTTTTGTCAATTGCTTCATTGACACACGGAAAATTGTTTTAATAGAGGCTAGAAATAGTAGTATTTTCAGAGCAATTATATGTGATCCATGTGACGGAGAAACCACAGTTTTTAATAGCTGAATTTTTTGTGCTGTAATATTGAAAGGACCTGACTGCATTCTGCAATGCTAACAAGTAAATGGGGCAGAAAAACTGTGTTCTCTGGATTGTTTTTTAAGCAAATAATGAGCTTTAGGATCAAAAAAAAAAAGTTATTTCCGGCCCCTGAGACCTGGGCCTATTTCTAGAAATATCTATCAGCAGCAGCAGACAGAAATGGAATGGAGCCTCTTGTCCTATATGCAGTGCAGTCTGCTATATACCCTTCCTGCCTTCCTTCCTATGTACATTGCCTCTGCCTATCTGATATCTCTGCAGATGAATTTGTCCTTAGAAGGATTGTGTGTCGAGATGGATATGTGTCTCTAATCGAGTTTAGTACACCTACACTAACAAAAAACAAGAAAATCTCTCCCTATCTCAGCAGCATCGCTCCCTACACTGTCTGATCTGGAGTGACTGTGACGAGCATGGCGGCGCCAGGTCTGATATAGACCTGATGATGCTCTGCGGCCAGCCAATCATTGTAATGTCACAACCAACATGGCTACGGAATTACAGTGAGTGGCAGGCAATCCCTGCATGTTCATTGGTGCTCTAAAGAGTGCCAAACATACAGGGAGGAGACCCGAGCTCCCGCCGAGCAACCCCGGAAATACTCGCTGAGCGTCTCAAGCAGTGAGATGTTCGGGCGAGCACCGAGCAGTAGCGAACATGCTCGCTCATCACTAGTTGAAAGCTGTACCACAGCAGCCTGATCTGTGACTCTCACCGCTGAACAAACAGTCAGGCATGGTAGTGTGGGACAATGGCTGGAACGTGGTTGCAGAGAAATGACAGCCAGAGTAGATACGGTTTCCCTCTATGCCAGTCATTTCACCGAGCTAAAGAATATGGCTTTGGTGAAATACAACTCTCACCGAGAAGCATTGTCAGGCTGAAGAACATTTGGCTCACGGGACGTTTTGATTCTGAGAGCCCACCTTTTTCCCCTTCTCAAGAGCCCCATAGCAGATGGAAAGTTTGTGCTATCATGAACTCTCCTGATGGAGAAGCCAGGGCCCACACAATGATTCTCTGGTGGGCCCATCCAACACTGCCGAGAAGCAGCCCTGGCTAAGATAAGTCTGTGGGAAGTGTCCCAGACAGTGTTGAGCGAGCAATAAAATGCTCGGGTGCTCGAAGCTTGGGCAAAGCTCGCCGTGATACTCGGGTGCTCGACCCGAGCAAAGAGTCCAATGTTAGTCTATGGGAGACTCGAGCATTTTTGCGGCGGCACCCCCGGCAGTAATTAAAAAGCCTAACAAGTGCCCAAAACAATAGTGACAGTGCTCAAATGACATGGGGACAGCATGGGGATTGCCACAGGAAGCATTTCTGACCCCCAGGTCACTGCTGTCAACAACGTGGTCAGAGGTATCAAGCCACTTTTACGGGCTCACAATAAAACATTCAAAAACTAAACTGTAACTGCTTTCCTGTGAAATATGTTAAGGAAGTTCCTTTCCAGGGTAAAGACTTGTGTATTAGGTAAAATAAATAACCCACCCAAAAAACTACTCCTCCACACCTTGGGCTATGTTCACAAGTAGCATTTTATGCGTTTTTGCACTTTTGTATTGCTTTCAACCGTGGCAAATGCATTCACCGGGAAATGTCATTTTAACATTTTACAACCTTATCTGGCCATGTGCTGTGTGACACCTGCATAGAGTGCTGAAAAGACATGGGAACAGCATGAGGAAGACCACTGGAAACATCTCTGACACCCAGGTCACTGCCTAAAAGTGTGCCCATCAGAAGCCATTCTTGCCACATCAGAAGATGCAGACTTGCAACTATCCCCGTGCAAGTCCTTGTCCCAGGGAAGTGTTCAATTGTACCTCCCCGATTCCTTGCAATGCAAGCGCAAATATGCAGCCAACCACCCAACCACGGGCTGCAATACTATACTGCTAGCTTGCACTTGAAATGGGGCCTTTTAGTTTGGAGGAGGCCGAAGCTGGCCACTACCTCATGGCTGCTTTGGCAGCGAGGTATCCATACTCAGTCCCCAGCCGCCCGGCGGCCGGGTGTCAAGGCTCGGTCCCCAGCTGCCAGGGGGCGGCCGGGTGTGCCTACTCGGTCCCCAGCCACCCCGTGGCCGGGTGTCCACACATGGTCCCCAGTCACCTGGGGGCGGCCCGGTGTCAATAAACATTCACTAGCTGCCCCTATATCTCCTGTCACCTTCCCACACACTTTTTTTAGCCTGTCCTGCTTTAGGGCAGCATTGGGCGAGCCCAACAGAGAGACAGACTCCTCCGGTGGGCCCTGGCTTCTCCATCAGGGGAGTTGAGAGTGCCAAAGTGAGGAGCATGATGATGATGATGATACAAGTTGGCATCTGCTTTGTTTTCTTGGAATGCAAGCGCATGTATGTAGTAGCGGCTAGCCTGAGGTGGTCAGCGTTTTGGCGCATATCCTACCTCCTCCGAGGATTGCTGGATGTTTTCCTGCTACTATCCCAGTTCTATGAATCCCGTTAAAACAAAGCTGCAGGTGATAAATGATGGATGAGGTGGTGGCAAAGGAGACTTCTCAAAAGCGTTCGATAGCGTGCCACATAATAGGTTGGTATACAAAATGAGAATGATGGGGCTGGGGGAAAATGTTTGCAAGTGGGTAGCAAACTGGCTAAGGGATAGAAGGCAGAGGGTGGT
This sequence comes from Phyllobates terribilis, assembly GCF_046119375.1. Classification (NCBI taxonomy): domain Eukaryota; kingdom Metazoa; phylum Chordata; class Amphibia; order Anura; family Dendrobatidae; genus Phyllobates; species Phyllobates terribilis. The sequence continues at coordinate 1,204,215,468 of NW_027362761.1, read as the reverse complement.
TATAAATGGAATATACTCAGATTGGGTAAGCGTCACTAGTGGGGTACCACAGGGGTCTGTACTAGGCCCAATGTTATTTAATATCTTTATTAATGACATAGTCAACGGGATAAATAGTAAAATATCAATATTTGCAGATGACACAAAGTTATGTAAAACAATTAATACAAAAGAGGACAGTGCAGACCTACAGAGGGATTTGGATAAGCTGGGTAGGTGGAGCATTAAATGGCAAATGAGGTTTAACGAGGAGAAATGTAAGGTCATACATATGGGAAGGAAAAATGGAAGTCACCAGTACTCACTGAATGGGAAATCATTGGGGAATTCAGAGATGGAGAAGGACTTTGGCATCTTGATTGATAGCAAACTAAATTGGAGTGCCCAAAGTCAGGCCGCTGCTGTAAGGGCAAACAGGGTAATGGGATGTATCAGAAGAGGTATAGCTGCAAAGGATGAGAACATTGTTCTTCCACTGTACAAAGCACTGGTCAGACCACACTTGGAATACTGTGCTCAGTTATGGGCCCCAATATATAGAAAGGATATAAATGAGCTTGAAAAGGTACAAAGGAGGGCAACAAAATTAATAAAGGGAATGGAGGGACTGCAATACCCAGAGAGGTTGGCAAAACTAGGACTATTCAGCCTGGAAAAGAGAAGGTTGAGGGGGGACATAATAAATGTGTACAAATATGTTAGGGGACAGTATAGAGATCTTGCCCAGGATTTGTTCAAAAGGAGGGATATTACGGTAACAAGAGGGCATTCACTAAGACTGGAAGAGAAAAGGTTTCAGCACCAGCATAGGAAGGGGTTCTTTATGGTAAGAGCAGTGAGAATATGGAATTCACTGAGTGAGGAGACGGTAATGTCGGATTCACTACACCAGTTCAAGTGGGGACTGGATGCATTTCTAGATACCAGGCAGATTTAAGCATATACTTAAAAATAGAATAAAATAGTAGGTTGATACAGGGATTTATTCTGACTGCTGGTTTCAGAGTCGGGAGGGAATTTTTCCTCAAGTGAAGACTGGCTAAATCATTTGGGGTTTTTGCCCTCCTCTGGATCAACTTTAGCAATTACAGAACTAACAGGTTGAACTTGATGGACGCAAGTCTTTATTCGGCTTTACAAACTATGTTAACTATGTTAAAGAGCTGGAGGAACAGGGACCATTCACATCAATATCAGGCCAGTCAACCACATATGTCTTGTAGGATATATTTCTGTAACAAAAGAGCGGTTTGGCTACACAGTCAGGGGGCATACAGTGAGTGCAATGCCTACCAAATATTTGGAGGCACTCCAATGCCCCTTGGAAATGACATGGAGGTCAGAGGGCCTTAACTAAACCATTTTTTCCATTTATAGCAACTGGGTCTCCTGTACACTGTTGACTTAAGCAGTGAATGGAAGGCTATCCAAAAATTACGAGGAACTGCAATGCCCCTTGAAACAGACGTGGATTACAGCATACCAAAAACCTTCTACCCATTATTGGGGAGTGGGTCTACCTTAGTTTTCGCCTTTGCATTGAAAAGCAAAAGCTGATTAAAATTAGGAGGAAATGCAATGCCCGTTGGAAGAGACGTGGAGGTTAGAGGTAGTGAAAACCATCATTTTAATGCCCCTTGGAAGAGCTGTGGAGTTCAGAGTGGCTTAAGAAGACACTTTTAATGCCCCTTTGAAGAGACATGGAGGTCACAGTAGCTTAACAAGACAGTTTTAATGCCCATCAGAAGAGACATGGAGGTCCCAGTAGCTTAACAAGACGGTTTGAATGCCCCTTGGAAGAGACGTGGAGGTCACAGTAGCTTAACAGGATGGTTTTAATGCCCCTTGGAAAAGTGGTGGAGGTTGCAGTAGCTTAACAAGTCGGTTTTAATGGCCCTTACAAGATCCATGCAGTACAGCATCTTAAAAACTTTATTCCCATTATTGGGGTGTGGGTCTCCCATAGTATTTGCTTATGCCTTCCAAGCAAAAGCTGCCAAAAAATAAGACGGAGGAACTTGCAATGCCCCTTACAAGAGCCATGCAGTACAGCATATTGCAAACATTATTCCCATTATTGGGGAATGGATCTCCCATACTATTTGATTATCCCTTACAATCAAAAGCTGCCAAAAATTAGGACGGAGGAACTTGCAATGCCCCTTACAAGAGCCATGCATGCAGTACAGCATATTACAAACATTATTCCCATTATTGGGGAGTGGGTCTCCCATAGTCTTTGCTTATGCCTTCCAAGGAAAAGCTGTCAACAATTAGGAGGAAATGCAATGCCCGTTTGAAGAGTAGTGTAGGTTAGAGTTAATTAAAAACACATTTCAATGCCCCTTGGAAGAGCTGTGGAGTTCAGAGTGGTTTAATATGATGCTTTTTATGCCCCTCAGTAGAGACATGGAGGTTCCAGTAGCTTAACAAGATGGTTTTAATGCCTTTTGGAAAAGTGGTGGAGATCGCAATAGCTTAACAAGATGGTTTTAATGCCCCTTGGAAACATGGTGGAGGTCACAGTAGCTAAACAAGACGGTTTTAATGCCTTTTGGAAAAGTGGTGGAGATCGCAATAGCTTAACAAGATGGTTTTAATGCCCCTTGGAAACGTGGTGGAGGTCACAGTAGCTAAACAAGATGGTTTTAATGCCCCTTGGAAGAGACGTGGAGGTCCCAGTAGCTTAACAAGACGGTTTTAATGCCCTCGGAATAGTGGTGGAGGTTGCAGTAGCTTAACAAGATGGTTTTAATGCCCCTCGGAAAAGTGGTGGTGGTCTCAGTAGCTTTACAAGACGGTTTGAAAGCCCCTTGGAAAAGTGGTGCAGGTCACAGTAGCTTAACAAGACGGTTTGAATGCCCCTTGGAAGAGACAAGGAAGTCCCAGTAGTTTAACAAGACGGTCTTAATGCCCCTCGAAAGAGACGTGGAGGTCACAGTAGCTTGACAAGACAGTTTTAATGCCCCTCGGAAAAGTGATGGAGGTCGCAGTAGCTTAACAAGACGGTTTGAATGCCCCTTGGAAGAGACGTGGAGGTCACAGTAGCTTAACTAGATGGTTTAAATGCCCTCGGAATAGTGATGAAGGTCGAAGTAGCTTAACAAGATGGTTTTAATGCCCCTCGGAAAAGTGGTGGTGGTCTCAGTAGCTTTACAAGACAGTTTGAAAGCCCCTTGCTAAAGTGGTGCAGGTCACAGTAGCTTAACAAGATGGTTTGAATGCCCCTTGGAAGAGACATGGAAGTCCCAGTAGTTTAACAAGACGGTCTTAATGCCCCTCGAAAGAGACGTGGAGGTCACAGTAGCTTGACAAGACAGTTTTAATGCCCCTCGGAAAAGTGATGGAGGTCGCAGTAGCTTAACAAGACGGTTTAAATGCCCCTTGGAAGAGACGTGAGAGTCCCAGTAGCTTAACAAGATGGTTTTAATGCCTCTAGGGAAAGTGGTGGAGGTCACAGTAGCTTAACAAGATGGTTATAATGCCCCTCGGAAAAGTGGTTGAGTTCACAGTAGCTTAACAAGATGTTTTTAATGCCCCTTGGAAGAGTGGTGGAGGTCACAGTAGTTTAACAAGATGATTTTAATGAAACTTGGAAAAGTGGTGGAGGTCACAGTAGCATAACAAGATGGCTTAAATGCCCCTTGGAAAATTGGTGGAGGTCACAGTAGCTTAACAAGATGGTTTTAATGCCCCTTACAAGAGCCATACAGTACAGCATCTTAAAAATATTATTCCCATTATTGGGGAGTGGGTCTCTCACAGTCTTTGCTTATGCCTTCCAAGGAAAAGCTGACAAAAATAAGGACGGAGGAACTTTCAATAATGGCAACATGGACCACGGTCACCCTGATGGTATAGTGGTGGTGGAGGCTGAGTATAAGGAGAAGAACATAAAACAGCTGAAATCAGGACGCGGATACCCATGTGTGTGTGTGAAGCGTTGCATGTGAATACACCTCCCGAAATAACACAGTGGATTTAACTTCATGTTACTCTGCTGTCATTTGGTGGTGATGAGAATTCTGGCCCAATCCAGCCCTTGTTCATTTTGATAAGGGTCAGCTTGTCAGCATTGTCAGTTGACAGGCGAGTGTGCTTATCAGTTATAATTCCCCCAGCGGCACTAAAAACATGCTCCGATAACACACTAGCGGCAGAGCAGGCCAGGACCTCCAAGGCATACAGAACGAATTCATTCCAAATGTCCAGCTTGGATGCCCAATAATTAAAAGGCACAGAGGAATCACGGAGGACGCTGGTACGGTCGGCAAGGTACTCCCATACCATCTTTTGAATCTTTCCACTCCCTGTGAGAGTACCCCACGCCTCTGGGTCTGTCCGAAGGGAGGGTCTGAGAAAACTGTCCCAGAACATTGACAGTGTTCCCCTGCCTCTGCTGGATTGGAGTTGTGTCTCTCTCGCATGTACACCTTGGTTGGGCAACGAACTGTGACCTCTGCCGCTAGCGTGTTCAGATGGGAATTTTTTTAACAGTTCTGCAGCAAGGGCCTTCTGGTACTGCCCCATTTTTGTAGACCTCTCCACCCCAGGAATAAGAGAGTGAAAGTTCTCCTTGTAGCGGGGGTCTAAAAGTATCAGCAACCAGTAATGACTGTCACCCAATATTTTGACAACGTGAGGGTCACGGTTAAGGCAGCGTAACATAAAGTCAGCCAAGCGTGCCAGACAGGTAACGGGCAAGACTTCTGTGTCCTCATAAAGATGACAACTGACCATGCTCTCCTCCTCCTCCTCCTTCTCCTCCCCCCTGTCCTCAGGCCACCCACGCTGAACCGACGGTATGACAGTTGAACAGGTACTACCGTCTACAGCGCATGATAAAATCTCCTGTTCTTCCTCCTCCTCCACCTCCTCCTCTCCCTCATTGTCCCCCAATGCACGTTGGGATGAGATGAGGCTGGGCTGTGTGTAATCGACCGCTACGGCTTCTTGATCCATCTCATCATACTCTGGCTGCAATGCCTCCTCTTTAATTCTCTGCAGAGAGCGTTGCAAAAGACAGACAAGTGGGACGCTGACGCTAATGATGGCTTTATCGCCACTCACCATCTTGGTGGACTCCTCAAAGTTTGTCAAGATGGTACACATGTCAGACATCCAGGTCCACTCCTGAGGTCTTATGTGTGGAGTCTGACCTGAATTTCGACGGCCTTGTTGCAGCTGGTACTCCACAACTGCTCTCTTCTGCTCACAAATCCTTTGAAACATGTGGATGGTAGAGTTCCAACGTGTGGGGACATCACAAACCAGTGGGTGTGACGGAAGCTGCAAGCGCTGCTGCATCACAGCAAGGGCGTCGGAAGCTGTAGCCGACTTGCAAAAATGAGCTGACAGGTGGCGTACTTTGACGAGCAGATCTGGCAACTCAGGGTACGATTTAAGAAACCGCTGAACCACGAGGTTATGCACATGAGCCAGGCATGGTACGAGTGTGATCTCGCCTCGTCTCAGAGCCGCCACCTGGTTACGGCCATTGTCACACACGACCATGCCTGGATGTAGGTTCAGCGATGTCAGCCACAGATCTGCCTGCTCTTTCACAGCTGTCCATAACTCACAAGCAGTGTGAGGTTTCTCACCTAAGGTTATGAGTTTCAGCACAGCCTGTTACTGCTTGGCGGAGGCAGTACTGCAGTGCTTCCAGCTTGAAACTGATGTAGTGATATCTGAGATGGATGTGGAACATGAGGAGGAGGAGGATGATGCGCAGGAGCTGTACACTGTGGGGGCAACTCTGACTGACATAGGGCCCGCAATCCTCATTGTGGGGAGGATGTGTTCCGTCCGACTGGGTCCCGGCTTCCACTATGTTTAACCAGTGTGCCGTCAGGGAGTTGTACCATCTCTGTCCACAAGCACTTGTCCACGTGTCCGTTGTTTATTGGACTCTCCCAGTAACTGCGTTTTTGAGGGCACGGCAGATGTTTTGTGACACATGCTTGTGTATTGCGGGGATGGCACACCTAGCAAAATAGTGTCGGCTGGGGACCGAGTACCGAGGGACAGCCACCGCCATAAGGTTGAGGAAGGATTCCGTCTCCACCAGCCTAAAAGGCAGCATTTCCAAGGCAAGCAGTCTTGAAATGTGTGAATTTAGGACTGTGGCATGTGGGGCGTTGGCTGCGAATTTCTGCTCTTGTTCAAAGGTCTGAGAAATGGACAATTGAATGCTGTGGTGGGACGTGGACGTGGACGTTGATGCTGTTATTTTCTGAAAACGATTATGTTATCTGTGTGATGGATAAAACACAATTTTAAATACCTGGCCTGTAGGTAACAATTTTGAGCAGCAAACCAGTGTCAAAAACTTTGCTGACACACTGAAGCAAATTTTTAATGGAGGTCAGAAATGGCAGTATTTTCTGAAAACCTATACATGATCTGTGTGACGGAGAAAACACAGGTTTAAATAACTGGCTTGTAGGTAACTATTTTGAACAGCAACCCAGTTTCAAATACCTTTTGACTCACAGAAATTTTTTTTTAATGGAGGCCAGAAGTGGCAGTATTTTCTGGAAATGTATATGTGATCTGTGTGACGGAGAACACGCAGTCCTAAATACCTGGCGGAGGTCAGAAATGGCAATATTTTCTGAAAACCTATATATGATCTGTGTGACAGAGAATACCCAGTTTTATATATCTGGCCTGTGGGTAACTATGTTGAACATCAAACCAGTTTCAAAAACCTTTTGACTCACTGAAAATTTTATTTAAGGGTGGCCAGAAATGGCAGTATTTTCTGAAAACCTATAGATGATCTGTGTGACGGAGAATACAGTTTTAAATATCTGGCCTGTGGGTAACTATTTTGAACAGCAAATTAGTTTCAAAAACCTTTTGACTCATTGAAAAATTTATTAATGGAGGCCAGAAATGGCAGTATTTTCTGAAAACCTATATGTGATCCGTGTGACAGAGAACACACAGTTTTAAATACCTGGCCTGTAGGTAACTATTTTGAACTGAAATCTGATGTCAATTGCTTCACTGACACACTGAAACAAATTTCTAATGGAGGTCAGAAATGGTATTGTTTTCTGAAAACCTATATATGATCTGTGTGATGGAGAAAACACAGTTTTAAATATCTGGCCTGTGGGTAACTATTTTGAACAGCAAACCAGTTTCATAAACCGTTTGACTCACTGAAATTTTTTTTTCAATGGAGACCAGAAATGGCAGTATTTTCTGAAAACCTATATTTGATCTCTGTGACAGAGAAAACACAGTTTTAAATATCTGGCCTGAGGGTAACTATTTTTAACAGCAAACCAGTTTCAAAAATCTTTTGACTCACAGAAAATTATTTTTAATGGAGGCCAGAAATGGCAGTATTTTCTGAAAACCTATATGTGATCCTTGTGACGGAGAACACACAGTTTTAAATACCTGGCCTGTAGGTAACTATTTTGAACAGCAATCTGGTGTCAATTGCTTCCCTGACACACTGAAACAAATTTTTAATGGAGGTCAGAAATGTAAGTATTTTTTTAAAATGTATATGTGATCCTTGTGACAGAGATAACACAGTTTTAAATACCTGGCCTGTAGGTCACTATTTTTAGCAGCAATCTTTTGTCAATTGCTTCATTGACACACGGAAAATTGTTTTAATGGAGGCTAGAAATAGTAGTATTTTCAGAGCATTTATATGTGATCCATGTGACGGAGAAACCACAGTTTTTAATAGCTGGATTTTTTGTGCTGTAATATTGAAAGGACCTGACTGCATTCTGCAATGCTAACAAGTAAATGAGGCAGAAAAACTGTGTTCTCTGGATTGTTTTTTAAGCAAATAATGAGCTTTAGGATCCAAAAAAAAAGTTATTTCCGGCCCCTGAGACCTGGGCCTATTTCTAGAAATATCTATCAGCAGCAGCAGACAGAAATGGAATGGAGCCTCTTGTCCTATATGCAGTGCAGTCTGCTATATACCCTTCCTGCCTTCCTTCCTATGTACATTGCCTCTGCATATCTGATATCTCTGCAGATGAATTTGTAATCAGAAGGATTGTATGTCGAGATGGATATGTGTCTCTAATCGAGTTTAGTACACCTACACTAACAAAAAACAAGAAAATCTCTCCCTATCTCAGCAGCATCGCTCCCTACACTGTCTGATCTGGAGTGACTGTGATGAGCATGGCGGCGCCAGGTCTGATATAGACCTGATGATGCTGTGCGGCCATCCAATCATTGTAATGTCACAACCAACATGGCTACGGAATTACAGTGAGTGGCAGGCAATCCCTACATGTTCATTGGTGCTCTAAAGAGTGCCAAACATACAGGGAGGAGACCCGAGCTCCCGCCGAGCAACCCCGGAAATACTCACTGAGCGTCTCAAGCAGTGAGATGTTCGGGCGAGCACCGAGCAGTAGCGATCATGCTCGCTCATCACTAGTTGAAAGCTGTAACACAGCAGCCTGATCTGTGACTCTTACTGCTGAACAAACAGTCAGGCATGGTAGTGTGGGACATTGGCTGGAATGTGGTTGCAGAGAAATGACAGCCAGAGTAGATACGGTTTCCCTCTATGCCAGTCCTTTCACCGAGCTAAAGAATATGGCTTTGGTGAAATTCAACTCTCACCGAGAAGCATTGTCAGGCTGAAGAACATTTGGCTCACGGGACGTTTTGATTCTGAGAGCCCACCTTTTTCCCCTTCTCAAGAGCCCCATAGCAGATGGAAAGTTTGTGCTATCATGAACTCTCCTGATGGAGAAGCCAGGGCCCACACAATGATTTTCTGGTGGGCCCATCCAACACTGCCGAGAAGCAGCCCTGGCTAAGATAAGTCTGTGGGAAGTGTCCCAGACAGTGTTGAGCGAGCAATAAAATGCTCGGGTGCTCGAAGCTTGGGCAAAGTTCACCGTGATACTCGGGTGCTCGACCCGAGCAACGAGTCCAATGTTAGTCTATGGGAGACTCGAGCATTTTTGCGACGGCACCCCCGGCAGTAATTAAAAAGCCTAACAAGTGCCCAAAACAATAGTGACAGTGCTCAAATGACATGGGGACAGCATGGGGATTGCCACAGGAAGCATTTCTGACCCCCAGGTCACTGCTGTCAACAACGTGGTCAGAGGTATTAAGCCACTTTTACGGGCTCAAAATAAAACATTCAAAAACTAAACTGTAACTGCTTTCCTGTGAAATATGTTAAGGAAGTTCCTTTCCAGGGTAAAGACTTGTGTATTAGGTAAAATAAATAACCCACCCAAAAAACTACTCCTCCACACCTTGGGCTATGTTCACAAGTAGCATTTTATGCGTTTTTGCACTTTTGTATTGCTTTTAACCGTGACAAATGCATTCACCGGGAAATGTCATTTTAACATTTTACAACCTTATCTGGCCATGTGCTGTGTGACACATGCATAGAGTGCTGAAAAGACATGGGAACAGCATGAGGAAGACCACTGGAAACATCTCTGACACCCAGGTCACTGCCTAAAAGTGTGCCCATCAGAAGTCATTCTTGCCACATCAGAAGATGCAGACTTGCAACTATCCCCGTGCAAGTCCTTGTCCCAGGGAAGTGTTCAATTGTACCTCCCCGATTCCTTGCAATGCAAGCACAAATAGGCAGCCAACCACCCACCCACGGGCTGCAATACTATACTGCTAGCTTGCACTTGAAATGGGGCCTTTTAGTTTGGAGGAGGCCGAAGCTGGCCACTACCTCATGGCTACTTTGGCAGCGAGGTATCCATACTCAGTCCCCAGCCGCCCGGCGGTCGGGTGTCAAGGCTCGGTCCCCAGCTGCCAGGGGGCGGCCGGGTGTGCCTACTCGGTCCCCAGCCACCCCGTGGCCGGGTGTCCACACATGGTCCCCAGTCGCCTGGGGGCGGCCGGGTGTCAATAAACATTCACTAGCCGCCCCTATTTCTCCTGTCACCTTCCCACACACTTTTTTTAGCCTGTCCTGCTTTAGGGCAGCATTGGGCGAGCCCACCAGAGAAACAGACTCTTCCGGTGGGCCCTGGCTTCTCCATCAGGGGAGTTGAGAGTGCCAAGGTGAGGAGCATGATGATGATGATGATGATACAAGTTGGCATCTGCTATGTTTTCTTGGAATGCAAGCGCATGTATGTAGTAGCGGCTAGGCCTGAGGTGGTCCGCGTTTTGGCGCATATCCTACCTCCTCCGAGGATTGCTGGATGTTTTCCTGCTACTATCCCAGTTCTATGAATCCCGTTAAAACAAAGCTGCAGGTGATAAATGATGGATGAGGTGGTGGCAAAGGAGACTTCTCAAAAGCGTTCGATAGCGTGCCACATAATAGGTTGGTATACAAAATGAGAATGATGGGGCTGGGGGAAAATGTTTGCAAGTGGGTAGCAAACTGGCTAAGGGATAGAAGTCACAGGGTGGTTATAAATGGAATATACTCAGATTGGGTAAGCGTCACTAGTGGGGTACCACAGGGGTCTGTACTAGGCCCAATGTTATTTAATATCTTTATTAATGACATAGTCAACGGGATAAATAGTAAAATATCAATATTTGCAGATGACACAAAGTTATGTAAAACAATTAATACAAAAGAGGACAGTGCAGACCTACAGAGGGATTTGGATAAGCTGGGTAGGTGGAGCATTAAATGGCAAATGAGGTTTAACGAGGAGAAATGTAAGGTCATACATATGGGAAGGAAAAATGGAAGTCACCAGTACTCACTGAATGGGAAATCATTGGGGAATTCAGAGATGGAGAAGGACTTTGGCATCTTGATTGATAGCAAACTAAATTGGAGTGCCCAAAGTCAGGCCGCTGCTGTAAGGGCAAACAGGGTAATGGGATGTATCAGAAGAGGTATAGCTGCAAAGGATGAGAACATTGTTCTTCCACTGTACAAAGCACTGGTCAGACAACACTTGGAATACTGTGCTCAGTTATGGGCCCCAATATATAGAAAGGATATAAATGAGCTTGAAAAGGTACAAAGGAGGGCAACAAAATTAATAAAGGGAATGGAGGAACTGCAATACCCAGAGAGGTTGGCAAAACTAGGACTATTCAGCCTGGAAAAGAGAAGGTTGAGGGGGGACATAATAAATGTGTACAAATATGTTAGGGGACAGTATAGAGATCTTGCCCAGGATTTGTTCAAAAGGAGGGATATTACGGTAACAAGAGGGCATTCACTAAGACTGGAAGAGAAAAGGTTTCAGCACCAGCATAGGAAGGGGTTCTTTACGGTAAGAGCAGTGAGAATATGGAATTCACTGAGTGAGGAGACGGTAATGTCGGATTCACTACACCAGTTCAAGTGGGGACTGGATGCATTTCTAGATACCAGGCAGATTTAAGCATATACTTAAAAATAGAATAAAATAGTAGGTTGATACAGGGATTTATTCTGACTGCTGGTTTCAGAGTCGGGAGGGAATTTTTCCTCAAGTGAAGATTAGCTAAATCATTTGGGGTTTTTGCCCTCCTCTGGATCAACTTTAGCAATTACAGAACTAACAGGTTGAACTTGATGGACGCAAGTCTTTATTCGGCTTTACAAACTATGTTAACTATGTTAAAGAGCTGGAGGAACAGGGACCATTCACATCAATATCAGGCCAGTCAACCACATATGTCTTGTAGGATATATTTCTGTAACAAAAGAGCGGTTCGGCTACACAGTCAGGGGGCATACAGTTAGTGCAATGTCTACCAAATATTTGGAGGCACTCCAATGCCCCTTGGAAATGACAAGGAGGTCAGAGGGCCTTAACTAAACCATTTTTTCCATTTATAGCAACTGGGTCTCCTGTACACTGTTGACTTAAGCAGTGAATGGAAGGCTATCCAAAAATTATGAGGAACTGCAATGCCCCTTGAAACAGACGTGGATTACAGCATACCAAAAACCTTCTACCCATTATTGGGGAGTGGGTCTACCTTAGTTTTCGCCTTTGCATTGAAAAGCAAAAGCTGATTAAAATTAGGAGGAAATGCAATGCCCGTTGGAAGAGACGTGGAGGTTAGAGGTAGTTAAAAACATCATTTTAATGCCCCTTGGAAGAGCTGTGGAGTTCAGAGTGGCTTAAGAAGACGCTTTTAATGCCCCTTTGAAGAGACATGGAGATCACAGTAGCTTAACAAGACAGTTTTAATGCCCATCAGAAGAGACATGGAGGTCCCAGTAGCTTAACAAGACGGTTTGAATGCCCCTTGGAAGAGACGTGGAGGTCACAGTAGCTTAACAGGATGGTTTTAATGCCCCTTGGAAAAGTGGTGGAGGTTGCAGTAGCTTAACAAGTCGGTTTTAATGGCCCTTACAAGATCCATGCAGTACAGCATCTTAAAAACATTATTCCCATTATTGGGGTTTGGGTCTCCCATAGTATTTGCTTATGCCTTCCAAGCAAAAGCTGCCAAAAAATAATATGGAGGAACTTGCAATGCCCCTTACAAGAGCCATGCAGTACAGCATATTGCAAACATTATTCCCATTATTGGGGAATGGATCTCCCATAGTATTTGATTATCCCTTCCAAGCAAAAGCTGCCAAAAATTAGGACGGAGGAACTTGCAATGCCCCTTACAAGAGCCATGCAGTACAGCATATTACAAACATTATTCCCATTATTGGGGAGTGGGTCTCCCATAGTCTTTGCTTATGCCTTCCAAGCAAAAGCTGTCAAAAATTAGGAGGAAATGCAATGCCCGTTTGAAGAGTAGTGTAGGTTAGAGTTAATTAAAAACAACATTTCAATGCCCCTTGGAAGAGCAGTGGAGTTCAGAGTGGTTTAATATGATGCTTTTTATGCCCCTCAGAAGAGACATGGAGGTTCCAGTAGCTTAACAAGATGGTTTTAATGCCTTTTGGAAAAGTGGTGGAGATCGCAATAGCTTAACAAGATGGTTTTAATGCCCCTTGGAAACGTGGTGGAGGTCACAGTAGCTAAACAAGACGGTTTTAATGCCTTTTGGAAAAGTTGTGGAGATCGCAATAGCTTAACAAGTTGGTTTTAATGCCCCTTGGAAACGTGGTGGAGGTCACAATAGCTAAACAAGATGGTTTTAATGCCCCTCGGAAGAGACGTGGAGGTCCCAGTAGCTTAACAAGACGGTTTTAATGCCCCTCGGAAAAGTGGTTGAGGTCGCAGTAGCTTAACAAGACGGTTTGAATGCCCCTTGGAAGAGACGTGGAGGTCACAGTAGCTTAACTAGATGGTTTTAATGCCCTCGGAATAGTGGTGGAGGTCGCAGTAGCTTAACAAGATGGTTTTAATGCCCCTCGGAAAAGTGGTGGTGGTCTCATTAGCTTTACAAGACGGTTTGAAAGCCCCATGGAAAAGTGGTGCAGGTCACAGTAGCTTAACAAGACGGTTTGAATGCCCCTTGGAAGAGACATGGAAGTCCCAGTAGTTTAACAAGACGTTCTTAATGCCCCTCGAAAGAGACGTGGAGCTCACAGTAGCTTGACAAGACAGTTTTAATGCCCCTCGGAAAAGTGATGGAGGTCGCAGTAGCTTAACAAGACTGTTTAAATGCCCCTTGGAAGAGACGTGAGAGTCCCAGTAGCTTAACAAGACGGTTTTAATGCCTCTAGGGAAAGTGGTGGAGCTCACAGTAGCTTAACAAGACGGTTATAATGCCCCTCGGAAAAGTGGTGGAGTTCACAGTAGCTTAACAAGATGTTTTTAATGCCCCTTGGAAGAGTGGTGGAGGTCACAGTAGCTTAACAAGATGATTTTAATGAAACTTGGAAAAGTGGTGGAGGTCACAGTAGTATAACAAGATGGCTTAAATGCCCCTTGGAAAATTGGTGGAGGTCACAGTAGCTTAACAAGATGGTTTTAATGCCCCTTACAAGAGCCATACAGTACAGCATCTTAAAAATATTATTCCCATTATTGGGGAGTGGGTCTCTCACAGTCTTTGCTTATGCCTTCCAAGGAAAAGCTGACAAAAATAAGGACGGAGGAAATTTCAATAATGGCAACATGGACCACGGTCACCCTGGTGGTATAGTGGTGGTGGAGGCTGAGGATAAGGAGATGAACATATAACAGCTGAAATCAGGACGCGGATACCCATGTGTTTGTGTGAAGCGGTACATGTGAATACACCTCCCGAAATAACACAGTGGATTTAACTTCATGTTACTCTGCTGTCATTTGGTGGTGATGAGAATTCTGGCCCAATCCAGCCCTTGTTCATTTTGATAAGGGTCAGCTTGTCAGCATTGTCAGTTGACAGGCGAGTGTGCTTATCAGTTATAATTCCCCCAGCGGCACTAAAAACATGCTCCGATAACACACTAGCGGCAGAGCAGGCCAGGACCTCCAAGGCATACAGAGCGAGTTCATTCCAAATGTCCAGCTTGGATGCCCAATAATTTAAAGGCACAGAGGAATCACGGAGGACGCTGGTACGGTCGGCAAGGTACTCCCATTCCATCTTTTGAAACTTTCCACTCCCTGTGAGAGTACCCCACGCCTCTGGGTCTGTCCGAAGGGAGGGTCTGAGAAAACTGTCCCAGAACATTGACAGTGTTCCCCTGCCTCTGCTGGATTGGAGTTGCGTCTCTCTCGCATGTACGCCTTGGTTGGGCAACGAACTGTGACCTCTGCCGCTAGCGTGTTCAGATGGGAATTTTTTTAACAGTTCTGCAGCAAGGGCCTTCTGGTACTGCCCCATTTTTGTAGACCTCTCCACCCCAGGAATAAAAGAGTGAAAGTTCTCCTTGTAGCGGGGGTCTAAAAGTATCACCAACCAGTAATGACTGTCACCCAATATTTTGACAACGTGAGGGTCATGGTTAAGGCAGCGTAACATAAAGTCAGCCAAGCGTGCCAGACAGGTAGCGTCAAAACTTCTGTGTCCTCACAAAGAAGACAACTGACCATGCTCTCCTCCTCCTCCTCCTTCTCCTCCCCCCTGTCCTCAGGCCACCCACGCTGAACCGACGGTATGACAGTTGTACAGGTACTACCGTCTACAGCGCATGATAAAATCTCCTGTTCTTCCTCCTCCTCCACCTCCTCCTCTCCCTCATTGTCCCCCAATGCACGTTGGGATGAGATGAGGGTGGGCTGTATGTAATCGACCGCTACGGCTTCTTGCTCCATCTCATCATACTCTGGCTGCAATGCCTCCTCTTTAATTCTCTGCAGAGAGCGTTGCAAAAGACAGACAAGTGGGATGCTGACGCTAATGATGGCTTCATCGCCACTCACCATCTTGGTGGACTCCTCAAAGTTTTTCAAGATGGTACACATGTCAGACATCCAGGTTCACTCCTGAGGTCTTATGTGTGGAGTCTGACCTGAATATCGACGGCCTTGTTGCAGCTGGTACTTCACAACTGCTCTCTTCTGCTCACAAATCCTTTGAAACATGTGGATGGTAGAGTTCCAACGTGTGGGGACATCACAAACCAGTGGATGTGACGGAAGCTGCAAGCGCTGCTGCATCATAGCAAGGGCGGCGGAAGCTGTAGCCGACTTGCAAAAATGAGCTGACAGGTGGCGTACTTTGACGAGCAGATCTGGCAACTCAGGGTGCGATTTAAGGAACCGCTGAACCACGAGGTTATGCACATGAGCCAGGCATGGTACGAGTGTGATCTCGCCTCGTCTCAGAGCCGCCACCTGGTTACGGCCATTGTCACACACGACCATGCCTGGATGTAGGTTCAGCGATGTCAGCCACAGATCTGCCTGCTCTTCCACAGCTGTCCATAACTCACAAGCAGTGTGAGGTTTCTCACCTAAGGTTATGAGTTTCAGCACAGCCTGTTACTGCTTGGCGGAGGCAGTACTGCAGTGCTTCCAGCTTGAAACTGATGTAGTGATATCTGAGATGGATGCTGAACATGAGGAGGAGGAGGATGATGCGCAGGAGCTGTACACTGTGGGGGCAACTCTGACTGACATAGGGCCCGCAATCCTCATTGTGGGGAGGATGTGTTCCGTCCCAAGGTCCGACTGGGTCCCGGCTTCCACTATGTTTAACCAGTGTGCCGTCAGTGAGATGTACCATCTCTGTCCACAAGCACTTGTCCACGTGTCCGTTGTTTGTTGGACTCTCCCAGTAACTGCGTTTTTGAGGGCACGGCAGATGTTTTGGGACACGTGCTTGTGTATTGCGTGGATGGCACACCTAGCAAAATAGTGTCGGCTGGGGACCGAGTACCGAGGGACAGCCACCGCCATAAGGTTGAGGAAGGATTCCGTCTCCACCAGCCTAAAAGGCAGCATTTCCAATGCAAGCAGTCTTGAAATGTGTGAATTTAGGACTGTGGCATGTGGGGCGTTGGCTGCGAATTTCTGCTCTTGTTCAAAGGTCTGGGAAATGGACAATTGAATGCTGTGGTGGGACGTGGACGTGGACGTTGATGCTGTTATTTTCTGAAAACGATTATGTTATCTGTGTGATGGATAAAACACAATTTTAAATACCTGGCCTGTAGGTAACAATTTTGAACAGCAAACCAGTGTCAAAAACTTTGCTGACACACTGAAACAAATTTTTAATGGAGGTCAGAAATGGCAGTATTTTCTGAAAACCTATACATGATCTGTGTGACGGAGAAAACACAGGTTTAAATAACTGGCTTGTAGGTAACTATTTTGAACAGCAACCCAGTTTCAAATACCTTTTGACTCACATAAATTTTTTTTTAATGGAGGCCAGAAGTGGCAGTATTTTCTGGAAATGTATATGTGATCTGTGTGACGGAGAACACGCAGTCCTAAATACCTGGCCTGTAGGTAACTATTTTGAACAGCAATCTGGTGTCAATTGCTTCACTGACACACTGAAACAAATTTGTAATGGAGGTCAGAAATGGCAATATTTTCTGAAAGCCTATATATGATCTGTGTGACAGAGAATACACAGTTTTATATATCTGGCCTGTGGGTAACTATGTTGAACATCAAACCAGTTTCAAAAACCTTTTGACTCACTGAAAATTTTATTTAAGGGTGGCCAGAAATGGCAGTATTTTCTGAAAACCTATATATGATCTGTGTGACGGAGAATACAGTTTTAAATATCTGGCCTGTGGGTAACTATTTTGAACAGCAAACCAGTTTCAAAAACCTTTTGACTCATTGAAAAATTTATTAATGGAGGCCAGAAATGGCAGTATTTTCTGAAAACCTATATGTGATCCGTGTGACAGAGAACACACAGTTTTAAATACCTGGTCTGTCGATAACTATATTGAACTGCCAACCAGAGTAAAAAACCTTGCTGACACACTGAAAAAAAAAGTTAATTGACGCCTGAAATAGCAGTATTTTCTGAAAACGTTTAGTTGATCTGTTTGACAGAGAAAATACAGTTTTAAATACCTGACCTGCAGGTAACTATTTTGAAGAGCAATCTGGTGTCAATTTCTTCACTGACACAATGAAACAAATTTTTAATGGAGGACAGAAATGGCAGTAATTTCTATAAACTTAAATGTGATCTGTGTGACAGAGAAAACACAGTTTTAAATACCTGGCCTGTAGGTAACAATTTTGACCAGCAAACCGGAGTAAAAAACTTTGCTGACACACTGAAACAAATTTTTAATGGAGGCCAGAAATGGCAGTATTTTCTGAAAAGGAATATGCGATCCATGTGATGGAGTAAACAATGTTTTAAATACCTGGCCTGTAGGTAACTATTTTGAACAGCAATCTGTTGTCAATTGCTACATTGACAGACTGAAAAAGAAATGTAATGGAGGCCAGAAATTGCAGTATTTTCTCAAAATGTATAATGGATCCGTGTGACAGAGAAAACACAGTTTTAAATACCTGTCCTGTAGGTAACTATTTTGAAAATCAATCTGGTGTCAATTGCTTCACTGACACAATGAAACTAATTTTTAATTGAGATCAGAAATTGCAATATTTTCTGAAAACGTATTTGTGATCCATGTGACGGAGATTACACAGATTTAAATATCTGGCCTGTAGGTGACTATTTTGAGAAGCAATTTGGTGTCAATTGCTTCACTGACAACTGAAACAAATTTTTAATGGAGATCAGAAATGGCAATATTTTCTGAAAACATATATGTGATCCGTCTGATGGAGGAAACACAGTTTTAATTATGTGGCCTGTAGGTAACTATTTTGAACAGAAATCTGATGTCAATTGCTTCACTGACACACTGAAACAAATTTCTAATGGAGGTCAGAAATGGTATTGTTTTCTGAAAACCTATATATGATCTCTGTGACAGAGAAAACACAGTTTTAAATATCTGGCCTGAGGGTAACTATTTTGAACAGCAAACCAGTTTCAAAAACCTTTTGACTCACTGAAAATTATTTTTAATGGAGGCCAGAAATGGCAGTATTTTCTGAAAACCTATATGTGATCCTTGTGATGGAGAACACACAGTTTTAAATACCTGGCCTGTAGGTAACTATTTTGAACAGCAATCTGGTGTCAATTGCTTCCCTGACACACTGAAACAAATTTTTAATGGAGGTCAGAAATGTAAGTATTTTTTTAAAACGTATATGTGATCCTTGTGACAGAGATAACACAGTTTTAAATATCTGGCCTGTAGGTCACTATTTTTAGCAGCAATCTTATGTCAATTGCTTCATTGACACATGGAAAATTGTTTTAATGGAGGCTAGAAATAGCAGTATTTTCAGAGCAATTATATGTGATCCATGTGACGGAGAAACCACAGTTTTTAATAGCTGGATTTTTTGTGCTGTAATATTGAAAGGACCTGACTGCATTCTGTAATGCTAACAAGTAAATGGGGCAGAAAAACGGTGTTCTCTGGATTGTTTTTTAAGCAAATAATGAGCTTTAGGATCCAAAAAAAAAGTTATTTCCGGCCCCTGAGGCATGGGTCTATTTCTAGAAATATCTATCAGCAGCAGCAGACAGAAATGGAATGGAGCCTCTTGTCCTATGTGCAGTGCAGTCTGCTATATACTCTTCCTGCCTTCCTTCCTATGTACATTGCCTCTGCCTATCTGATATCTCTGCAGATGAATTTGTCCTCAGAAGGATTGTATGTCGAGATGGATATGTGTCTCTAATCGAGTTTAGTACACCTACACTAACAAAAAACAAGAAAATCTCTCCCTATCTCAGCAGCATCGCTCCATACACTGTCTGATCTGGAGTGACTGTGACGAGCATGGCGGCGCCAGGTCTGATATAGACCTGATGATGCTGTGCGGCCAGCCAATCATTGTAATGTCACAACCAACATGGCTACGGAATTACAGTGAGTGGCAGGCAATCCCTGCATGTTCATTGGCGCTCTAAAGAGTGCCAAACATACAGGGAGGAGACCCGAGCTCCCGCCGAGCAACCCCGGAAATACTCGCTGAGCGTCTCAAGCAGTGAGATGCTCGGGCGAGCACAGAGCAGTAGCGAACATGCTCGCTCATCACTAGTTGAAAGCTGTAACACAGCAGCCTGATCTGTGACTCTCACCGCTGAACAAACAGTCAGGCATGGTAGTGTGGGACAATGGCTGGAACGTGGTTGCAGAGAAATGACAGCCAGAGTAGATATGGTTTCCCTCTATGCCAGTCCTTTCACCGAGCTAAAGAATATGGCTTTGGTGAAATACAACTCTCACCGAGAAGCATTGTCAGGCTGAAGAACATTTGGCTCACGGGACGTTTTGATTCTGAGAGCCCACCTTTTTCCCCTTCTCAAGAGCCCCATAGCAGATGGAAAGTTTGTGCTATCATGAACTCTCCTGATGGAGAAGCCAGGGCCCACACAATGATTCTCTGGTGGGCCCATCCAACACTGCCAAGAAGCAGCCCTGGCTAAGATAAGTCTATGGGAAGTGTCCCAGACAGTGTTGAGCGAGCAATAAAATGCTCGGGTGCTCGAAGCATGGGCAAAGCTCGCCGTGATACTCGGGTGCTCGACCCGAGCAACGAGTCCAATGTTAGTCTATGGGAGACTCGAGCATTTTTGCGGTGCCACCCCCGGCAGTAATTAAAAAGCCTAACAAGTGCCCAAAACGATAGTGACAGTGCTCAAATGACATGGGGACAGCATGGGGATTGCCACAGGAAGCATTTATGACCCTCAGGTCACTGCTGTCAACAACGTGGTCATCGGTATTAAGCCACTTTTACGGGCTCACAATAAAACGTTCAAAAACTAAACTGTAACTGCTTTCCTGTGAAATATGTTAAGGAAGTTCCTTTCCAGGGTAAAGACTTGTGTATTAGGTAAAATAAATAACACACCCAAAAAACTACTCCTCCACACCTTGGGCTATGTTCACAAGTAGCATTTAATGCGTTTTTGCACTTTTGTATTGCTTTCAACCGTGACAAATGCATTCACCGGGAAATGTCATTTTAACATTTTACAACCTTATCTGGCCATGTGCTGTGTGACACATGCATAGAGTGCTGAAAAGACATGGGAACAGCATGAGGAAGACCACTGGAAACATCTCTGACACCCAGGTCACTGCCTAAAAGTGTGCCCATCAGAAGTCATTCTTGCCACATCAGAAGATGCAGACTTGCAACTATCCCAGTGCAAGTCCTTGTCCCAGGGAAGTGTTCAATTGTACCTCCCCGATTCCTTGCAATGCAAGCCCAAATAGGCAGCCAACCACCCACCCACGGGCTGCAATACTATACTGCTAGCTTGCACTTGAAATGGGGCCTTTTAGTTTGGAGGAGGCCGAAGCTGGCCACTACCTCATGGCTGCTTTGGCAGGGAGGTATCCATACTCAGTACCCAGCCGCCCAGCGGCCGGGTGTCCAGGCTCGGTCCCCAGCTGCCAGGGGGCGGCCGGGTGTGCCTACTCGGTCCCCAGCCACCCCGTGGCGGGGTGTCCACACATGGTCCCCAGTCGCCTGGGGGTGGCCCGGTGTCAATAAACATTTGCTAGCCGCCCCTATTTCTCCTGTCACCTTCCCACACACTTTTTTTAGACTGGCCTGCTTTAGGGCAGCATTGGGCGAGCCCACCAGAGAAACAGACTCCTCCGGTGGGCCCTGGCTTCTCCATCTGGGGAGTTGAGAGTGCCAAGGTGAGGAGCATGATGATGATGATACAAGTTGGCATCTGCTTTGTTTTTGTTTTCTTGGAATGCAAGCGCATGTATGTAGTAGCGGCTAGGCCTGAGGTGGTCAGCGTTTTGGCGCATATCCTACCTCCTCCGAGGATTGCTGGATGTTTTCCTGCTACTATCCCAGTTCTATGACTCCCGTTAAAACAAAGCTGCAGGTGATAAATGATGGATGAAGTGGTGGCAAAGGAGACTTCTCAAAAGCGTTCGATAGCGTGCCACATAATAGGTTGGTATACAAAATGAGAATGATGGGGCTGGGGGAAAATGTTTGCAAGGGGGTAGCAAACTGGCTAAGGGATAGAAGGCAGAGGGTGGTTATAAATGGAATATACTCAGATTGGGTAAGCGTCACTCGTGGGGTACCACAGGGGTCTGTACTAGGCCCAATGTTATTTAATATCTTTATTAATGACATAGTCAACGGGATAAATAGTAAAATATCAATATTTGCAGATGACACAAAGTTATGTAAAACAATTAATACAAAAGAGGACAGTGCAGACCTACAGAGGGATTTGGATAAGCTGGGTAGGTGGAGCATTAAATGGCGAATGAGGTTTAACGAGGAGAAATGTAAGGTCATACATATGGGAAGGAAAAATGGAAGTCACCAGTACTCACTGAATGGGAAATCATTGGGGAATTCAGAGATGGAGAAGGACTTTGGCATCTTGTTTGATAGCAAACTAAATTGGAGTGCCCAAAGTCAGGCCGCTGCTGTAAGGGCAAAACTAGGACTATTCAGCCTGGAAAAGAGAAGGTTGAGGGGGGACATAATAAATGTGTACAAATATGTTAGGGGACAGTATAGAGATCTTGCCCAGGTTTTGTTCAAAAGGAGGGATATTACGGTAACAAGAGGGCATTCACTAAGACTGGAAGAGAAAAGGTCTCAGCACCAGCATAGGAAGGGGTTCTTTACGGTAAGAGTAGTGAGAATATGGAATTCACTGAGTGAGGAGACGGTAATGTCGGATTCACTACACCAGTTCAAGTGGGGACTGGATGCATTTCTAGATACCAGGCAGATTTAAGCATATACTTAAAAATACAATAAAATAGTAGGTTGATACAGGGATTTATTCTGACTGCTGGTTTCAGAGTCGGGAGGGAATTTTTCCTCAAGTGAAGATTGGCTAAATCATTTGGGGTTTTTGCCCTCCTCTGGATCAACTTTAGCAATTACAGAACTAACAGGTTGAACTTGATGGACGCAAGTCTTTATTCGGCTTTACAAACTATGTTAACTATGTTAAAGAGCTGGAGGAACAGGGACCATTCACATCAATATCAGGCCAGTCAACCACATATGTCTTGTAGGATATATTTCTGTAACAAAAGAGCGGTTCGGCTACACAGTCAGGGGGCATACAGTGAGTGCAATGCCTACCAAAAATTTGGAGGCACTCCAATGCCTCTTGGAAATGACATGGAGGTCAGAGGGCCTTAACTAAACCATTTTTTCCATTTATAGCAACTGGGTCTCCTGTACACTGTTGACTTAAGCAGTGAATGGAAGGCTATCCAAAGATTATGAGGAACTGCAATGCCCCTTGAAACAGACGTGGATTACAGCATACCAAAAACTTCTACCCATTATTGGGGAGTGGGTCTACCTTAGTTTTCGCCTTTGCATTGAAAAGCAAAAGCTGATTAAAATTAGGAGGAAATGCAATGCCCGTTGGAAGAGACGTGGAGGTTAGAGGTAGTTAAAAACATCATTTTAATGCCCCTTGGAAGATCTGTGAAGTACAGAGTGGCTTAAGAAGACGCTTTTAATGCCCCTTTGAAGAAACATGGAGGTCACAGTAGCTTAACAAGACAATTTTAATGCCCATCAGAAGAGACATGGAGGTCCCAGTAGCTTAACAAGACGGTTTGAATGCCCCTTGGAAGAGACGTGGAGGTCACAGTAGCTTAACAGGATGGTTTTAATGCCCCTTAGAAAAGTGGTGGAGGTTGCAGTAGCTTAACAAGTCGGTTTTAATGGCTCTTACAAGATCCATGCAGTACAGCATCTTAAAAACATTATTCCCATTATTGGGGTGTGGGTCTCCCATAGTATTTGCTTATGCCTTCCAAGCAAAAGCTGCCAAAAAATAAGACGGAGGAACTTGCAATGCCCCTTACAAGAGCCATGCAGTACAGCATATTGCAAACATTATTCCCATTATTGGGGAATGGATCTCCCATAGTATTTGCTTATCCCTTCCAAGCAAAAGCTGCCAAAAATTAGGACGGAGGAACTTGCAATGCCCCTTACAAGTGCCATGCAGTACAGCATATTACAAACATTATTCCCATTATTGGGGAGTGGGTCTCCCATAGTCTTTGCTTATGCCTTCCAAGCAAAAGCTGTTAAAAATTAGGAGGAAATGCAATGCCCGTTTGAAGAGTAGTGTAGGTTAGAGTTAATTAAAAACAACATTTCAATGCCCCTTGGAAGAGCTGTGGAGTTCAGAGTGGTTTAATTTGATGCTTTTTATGCCCCTCAGAAGAGACATGGAGGTTCCAGTAGCTTAACAAGATGGTTTTAATGCCTTTTGGAAAAGTGGTGGAGATCGCAATAGCTTAACAAGATGGTTTTAATGCCCCTTGGAAACGTGGTGGAGGTCACAGTAGCTAAACAAGACGGTTTTAATGCCTTTTGGAAAAGTGGTGGAGATCGCAATAGCTTAACAAGATGGTTTTAATGCCCCTTGGAAACGTGGTGGAGGTCACAGTAGCTAAACAAGATGGTTTTAATGCCCCTCGGAAGAGACGTGGAGGTCCCAGTAGCTTAACAAGACGGTTTTAATGCCCCTCAGAAAAGTGGTGGAGGTCGCAGTAGCTTAACAAGACGGTTTGAATGCCCCTTGGAAGAGACGTGGAGGTCACAGTAGCTTAACTAGATGGTTTTAATGCCCTCGGAATAGTGGTGGAGGTCGCAGTAGCTTAACAAGATGGTTTTAATGCCCCTCGGAAAAGTGGTGGTGGTCTCAGTAGCTTTACAAGACGGTTTGAAAGCCCCTTGGAAAAGTGGTGCAGGTCACAGTAGCTTAACAAGACGGTTTGAATGCCCCTTGGAAGAGACATGGAAGTCCCAGTAGTTTAACAAGACGGTCTTAATGCCCCTCGAAGAGACGTGGAGGTCACAATAGCTTGACAAGACAGTTTTAATGCCCCTCGGAAAAGTGGTGGAGGTCGCAGTAGCTTAACAAGACGGTTTAAATGCCCCTTGGAAGAGACGTGAGAGTCCCAGTAGCTTAACAAGACGGTTTTAGTGCCCCTAGGGAAAGTGGTGGAGGTCACAGTAGCTTAACAAGACGGTTATAATGTCCCTCGGAAAAGTGGTGGAATTCACAGTAGCTTAAAAAGATGTTTTTAATTCCCCTTGGAAGAGTGGTGGAGGTCACAGTAGCTTAACAAGACGATTTTAATGAAACTTGGAAAAGTGGTGGAGGTCACAGTAGCATAACAAGATGGCTTAAATGCCCCTTGGAAAATTGGTGGAGGTCACAGTAGCTTAACAAGATGGTTTTAATGCCCCTTACAAGAGCCATACAGTACAGCATCTTAAAAATATTATTCCCATTATTGGGGAGTGGGTCTCTCACAGTCTTTGCTTATGCCTTCCAAGGAAAAGCTGACAAAAATAAGGACGGAGGAACTTTCAATAATGGCAACATGGACCACGGTCACCCTGGTGGTATAGTGGTGGTGGAGGCTGAGGATAAGGAGAAGAACATAAAACAGCTGAAATCAGGACGCGGATACCCATGTGTGTGTGTGAAGCGGTGCATGTGAATACACCTCCCGAAATAACACAGTGGATTTAACTTCATGTTACTCTGCTGTCATTTGGTGGTGATGAGAATTCTGGCCCAATCCAGGGTCAGCTTGTCAGCATTCTCAGTTGACAGGCGAGTGTGCTTATCAGTTATAATTCCCCCAGCGGCACTAAAAACATGCTCCGATAACACACTAGCGGCAGAGCAGGCCAGGACCTCCAAGGCATACAGAGCGAGTTCATTCCAAATGTCCAGCTTGGATGCCCAATAATTAAAAGGCACAGAGGAATCACGGAGGACGCTTGTACGGTCGGCAAGGTACTCCCATACCATCTTTTGAAACTTTCCACTCCCTGTGAGAGTACCCCACGCCTCTGGGTCTGTCCGAAGGGAGGGTCTCAGAAAACTGTCCCAGAACATTGACAGTGTTCCCCTGCCTCTGCTGGATTGGAGTTGCTTCTCTCTCACATGTATGCCTTGGTTGGGCAACGAACTGTGACCTCTGCCGCTAGCGTGTTCAGATGGGAATTTTTTTAACACTTCTGCAGCAAGGGCCTTCTGGTACTGCCCCTTTTTTGTAGACCTCTCCACCCCAGGAATAAGAGAGTGAAAATTCTCCTTGTAGCGGGGGTCTAAAAGTATCACCAACCAGTAATGACTGTCACCCAATATTTTGACAACGTGAGGGCCACGGTTAAGGCAGCGTAACATAAAGTCAGCCAAGCGTGCCAGACAGGTAACGGGCAAGACTTCTGTGTCCTCACAAAGATGACAACTGACCATGCTCTCCTCCTCCTTCTCCTCCCCCCTGTCCTCAGGCCACCCACGCTGAACCGACGGTATGACAGTTGTACAGGTACTACCGTCTACAGCGCATGATAAAATCTCCTGTTCTTCCTCCTCCTCCACCTCCTCCTCTCCCTCATTGTCAACCAATGCACGTTGGGATGAGATGAGGCTGGACTGTGTGTAATCGACCGCTACGGCTTCTTGATCCATCTCATCATACTCTGGCTGCAATGCCTCCTCTTTAATTCTCTGCAGAGAGCGTTGCAAAAGACAGACAAGTGGGATGCTGACGCTAATGATGGATTCATCGCCACTCACTATCTTGGTGGACTCCTCAAAGTTTGTCAAGATGGTACACATGTCAGACATCCAGGTCCACTCCTGAGGTCTTATGTGTGGAGTCTGACCTGAATATCGACGGCCTTGTTGCAGCTGGTACTCCACAACTGCTCTCTTCTGCTCACAAATCCTTTGAAACATGTGGATGGTAGAGTTCCAACGTGTGGGGACATCACAAACTAGTGGGTGTGACGGAAGCTGCAAGCGCTGCTGCATCACAGCAAGGGCGGCGGAAGCTGTAGCCGACTTGCAAAAATGAGCTGACAGGTGGCGTACTTTGACGAGCAGATCTGGCAACTCAGGGTACGATTTAAGAAATCGCTGAACCACGAGGTTATGCACATGAGCCAGGCATGGTACGAGTGTGATCTCGCCTCGTCTCAGAGCCGCCGCCAGGTTACGGCCATTGTCACACACGACCATGCCTGGATGTAGGTTCAGCGATGTCAGCCACAGATCTGCCTGCTCTTTCACAGCTGTCCATAACTCACAAGCAGTGTGAGGTTTCTCACCTAAGGTTATGAGTTTCAGCACAGCCTGTTACTGCTTGGCGGAGGCAGTACTGCAGTTCTTCCAGCTTGAAACTAATGTAGTGATATCTGATATGGATGCTGAACATGAGGAGGAGGAGGATGATGCGCAGGAGCTGTACACTGTGGGGGCAACTCTGACTGACATAGGGCCCGCAATCCTCATTGTGGGGAGGATGTGTTCCGTCCCAAGGTCCGACTGGGTCCCGGCTTCCACTATGTTTAACCAGTGTGCCGTCAGTGAGATGTACCATCTCTGTCCACAAGCACTTGTCCACGTGTCCGTTGTTTGGTGGACTCTCCCAGTAACTGCGTTTTTGAGGGCACGGCAGATGTTTTGGGACACGTGCTTGTGTATTGCGGGGATGGCACACCTAACAAAATAGTGTCGGCTGGGGACCGAGTACCGAGGGACAGCCACCGCCATAAGGTTGCGGAAGGATTCCGTCTCCACCAGCCTAAAAGGCAGCATTTCCAATGCAAGCAGTCTTGAAATGTGTGAATTTAGGACTGTGGCATGTGGGGCGTTGGCTGCGAATTTCTGCTTTTAATCAAAGGTCTGGGAAATGGACAATTGAATGCTGTGGTGGGACGTGGACGTGGACGTTGATGCTGTTTCTTGAGAAACTGCCATAGCAAGTGAAGACTGAGAGGGGGGGGGATCTTTGCATGCAGTTTGGACAGGGGATTGCCTTGCACACACAACAGGGGTGTCTATTGCATGCACAACGGCGGAAGAAGAAGTGGTGACACCCGCTGACACTGGTCGTGGACCCTGAGTTTCGCCCCACAAAGTCGGGTGCTTTGCTGCCATGTACCTGATCATGCTGGTGGTGGTCAGGCTGGTAGTTTTGTCACCCCTGCTTATGCTGGCATGGCAGGTGGTACAAATGTCCTTGTTGGGGTTATCAGCAGAGTCTTTAAAAAAATTCCAGACTCTGGAAGACCTACAGGTTGTACTGGCAACGTCCCTCGTGTTGGTGTTACGAGGAACTGTTGACTGCCTTCTGGATGCGGCCACCATACTGCTTCTTCCTGCCTGTTGGGGTACTCTGCCTCCCTCACCCAGTGTGCTGCTGGCCTCGCTCTGCGAGTCCTACTGCAACGTTGGGTCAATTACTAGATTATCCACCACCTCCTCTTCTTCCACTTGCGCACCACGATCCTCCTCCTCTCTTCCTGGCAATTGTGTCTCGTCATCGTCTACCTCTTGTGACAAATTGCCAGCGTCGACTTCCTGTGGCCGTGACTGTTCAAATATTTGGGCTTCGCTACATGGGATCTCCTCTTCCACCACTTCAAGTGGAGCAGGTGAGGGGCACAAATCTGGTAATGGACCAGTGAACAGCTCTTCAGAGAGTCCAAGTGTGGGATTAGATGCTGTCTGATGACACTCGGCATGGTGGGAGGAAGGAGCATCAGGGTGAGGAGGAGTATGCGGTCGAGACTCACGGCAACTAAGAGTTGACCGTGTGGAAGACAGACCGGAGCTGGTGGTGCCCAGGTAACTGGAAGTATTATCTGCTATCCAATTAATAACCTGCTCAAACTGATCAGTTTGCAATACTTGTGTTGTTCAGTGCTTCCCTAGTAATTCGGTCAAGAAGTGGGAGCGAGAAGATGTGGCTGTTGGTAGTGGCACATTTTCACCTTGGCCACGGCCCCGTAATCTGCACGCACCATCAGCAGAACGTCCAGCTCCTCGTCCCTTGCCATGCGCCTTGCCCATTGTAAAGGAAGTAAAATAGCTTACACTCGCACCATCAATGGAAAAAGTGTAAAAGAAAGTAGATTAGAACCGTGGAAGAGGAAAACCGCAGTTCTATTTCTCTGGCCTAGACCCGACTCTTTTAAACAATCTGAAAAATCAGGAAGACACTATTAGTTTTTTTTTAAGGCAAAAAATGCCAAAAGCAGGATAATAGAGATTTTTTACCGTGGAACAGCAAAACCACAGTTTTAATTTACTGGTGTATACCAGACTTTTTTAAATATATATATTTGCGGCTGAACAGTGAGCGACACACTCAAACTGTTTTTTTTTAGATACAAATGGCCCAAAAGTAGATAATACAGAGGTTTGAACCGTGGAACTGCAAAACCACACTTCTGTTTCTCTGGCCTACACCAGACTATTTTCAATAGACACATTTGTGTCTGAAAAATCAGGGAGACACTATTAGTTTTTTTTTATGGCAAAAAATGCAAAAGCAGGATAATAGAGATTTTTTACCATGGAACAGCAAAACCACAGTTATAGTTTGCTGGTGTATACCAGACTTTTTTAAATATATATTTGCAGCTGAACAGTGAGCGACACACTCAAACTGTTTTTTTTTTATACAAATGGCCCAAAAGTGGATAATACAGAGGTTTGAACTGCTAAACCACACTTCTGTTTCTCTAGCCTACACCAGACTATTTTCAACAGATATATTTGTGTCTGAAAAATCAGCGACACACTTTTTTTTATTGGGGGGGACACCAAAAGGTTAATAAGACGGGTATTTGTACAGTATGAAGGAGGAAATCAAAAAGAGGATTTAGATGAAAAAAAAAAGGATTTTTCCTGGCCCCCGAGACCTGGAGCTGTGTCCAGCAATTTCAGCAACAGGAGCACACAGGACTGTAATGCAGCCTTTGCTGGTATAACCACTGCATCTCCTATACAGCCTGCCTGCCTGCCTGATATTTGGGATGGATATTAGTCCTGAGAAGGACTGTTTGTTTGACCTGGCAGCCTTTACAGACTCTACACTAACTATTTTGC
Source organism: Phyllobates terribilis (assembly GCF_046119375.1). Taxonomy (NCBI): domain Eukaryota; kingdom Metazoa; phylum Chordata; class Amphibia; order Anura; family Dendrobatidae; genus Phyllobates; species Phyllobates terribilis. The sequence goes on along the minus strand of NW_027362761.1, from coordinate 1,204,186,206 downwards.
AGTATATATCTCTCCCTAAATAAGCAGTGCTGTCCCTCCACTGTCTGATCCCAGCCGTCTGTGTCCAAGAGGGCGGCGCCCGGTTTTAAATACTCGAGGTGACGCTGTGCGGCCAGCCAATCAATGTAATTCCCTCAACCAACATGGCTGCAGCATTACAGTGACTGGCTGGCTATCCCTGCATGTTCTTTGGCTCTGTAAAAAGCGCCAAACATGCAGGGCGGAGACCTGAGCTCCCGCCCGAGAAACCCGGAAATGCTCGGTGCTCGCCGAACATCCCGAGTAGCGTGATGCTCGGGCGAGTACCGAGAAGTGTCGAGCATGTTCGCTCAACACTATTCCCAGATAGTCTATGGCTGTTTTTTGTTTTTTTACTATGGTCTGGCTCCAGCATTCTATAAGATTGCAAGCTATAAGATCCTTTCACTGGGTCCTGATTCACCAGAGACTAGAATTCAAAACCTTAATTTTGACATGCAAAGCCATTCACAGCCTGTCTCCTCTATGTATCTGTGACCTAGTCTCCTGGTACATACCTGCATGCAACCTCCAATCTGCTCAAGATCTCCTTCACTTCTCCCATCTTATCTTCTTTTCCCACAATCGCATACAAGATTTTTACTGTGCATCTCTTCTACTCTTGAACTCTGTACCAAACATATCAGACTCTCTCCTACTGTTGAAACCTTTAAAAGGAAGCTGAAGACCAACCTCTTCCCACAAGCCTATAAGCTACAGTAACCCTCACTCCACCATATCCCTGCACGATCAGCTGTACCGTCATCTACTGTATCCTCACCCATCTCTTGTAGACTGTGCGCCCTCACAAGCAGGGTCCTCTCTGCTCTTGAACTAGTCAGTGACCTTTTTCACATTTAAAGCGGAATGGAATAAATGGCACTATAATAATAAATAATAATAATTATACTAGTTGTACTCTGGGTCAATTGATGGCACTTTCCTGGTGACTGCCACTAAATTGATGTGTTTTGGCATATTTTGTTCCCATTTGAAGGTGTTGTGTATACGTTTGGTTTTGGCACCCATTGAATCAAATGGCGTTCGGCAATGTTTAGCAAATATTCGACAATTCCATTTGCGAATATTGCATAAAAGTCTATTGTAATCTGAAACGAATATTGAAATATTCGCTCGTCTCTAATCAGACTCCCTTAAAATTTATGTGGGTGTTGCATCACAGTTACCCTGGTCATATGGTGGTGGAGGATGAGGAGAAGGAGGAGGGAGACATAAAATAGAACAATTCCTGAAGTGTATATTCATGTCTGGGTGTGAAGGGGTGCATGGGAATAAACCCCCTAAAAAATAACCACTGGATTTGAGTTTATGTTTGATGCTTTCATCTGGTGGTGTTGAGAGGTCTGGCCCAATCTAGCCCTTGTTCATTTTTATAAGAGTCAGCCTGTCAGCATTTTCAGTTGACAGGCGGATGAGCCTTCCAGTTTTATCAGTTGTAATGCCCCCGGCGGAACTAAAAACCATCTCTGAAAAAAAGCTAGCGGCTAGGACCTCCAAGACGTAGAGAGACAGTACATTCCAACAGTTGTAATGCACAGAGACAGAGAGGACTCATGAAGGACCCTGGTATGGTCGCCAAAGTAGTCCCTCAGCAACTTCCAAAAACTTTTACCTCCTTGTCAGAGTACCCCGTGTATCAGGGCCTGGGAGCTGGGAGGGTCTGAGAAAACTGTCCCAGACTTTTAACAGCGTTCTCCTGCCTCTGCCTCATCTGGTTAGTGTCTCCCTCGCTTGTACTCCTTGCTTGTCCAAAGAACTGTCTGACTGTGACCATTGCAGCCAGCGCTGTCAGATGGGAATTTTTTTTTTGTTATAATTCTTCAACAAGAGCCTGAACTTAATATCTCCAAAAATGAACTCCTTCATTTTCCTCCCGCTACTAACCAACCAATACCTGGCTTTGCAATTTCCTCTAGGTGGTACCACCATAACTCCCACTCAGCACAACTGCTGTCTGAGAGTAATATTTGACAAACAACTTTACTTCATTCAATGTGAAAAATCACGCACTCGCTCATGTCACATGCACCTTAAAAACATCTCCAGAATTCAACTTTTCTCACCTTTGATACTGCAACTCTCTTCTTATCGGTCTCCCTCTAAATAAACTGTCTCCTCTCCAATCCCTTCTGAATGCAGCAGCCAGGGTCGTATTTCTATCAAGCCGCTACACCGACGCCTCTACCCTGTGCCAGTCATTGCATTGGTTATGTTAAACAATCACTACAGAAAACAATACAAACTCATGTCTCTCTCCTACCAAGCTCTCCACAGTTCTGCACCACCCTATATCTCATCCCTCATTTCTGGGTATTGCCCCACTTATGCACTCCATTCTCCAACTGATCTAAGACTGACATCCTCCTTAATCAGAACCTCACACCTCCATCTCCAAGAATTCTCTCGTGCCGTGCCAGTTTTCTGTAATGCCCAAAATTCGTACAACATGATGTTTTTGTGAAAGGCAGAGGAACATAAAATCAGCCATGTGCTCCAGACTGCCAACAGCCAAGAAGACTTCCCTGTTCTCACCAACAGGATGACTGTGTATGTTCTCTGCCTCCTCTGTCTCCTCATTGTTACCCAATCCGCGTTAAGTTGAGATGAGGATGGGCTGAGTAGCATCATCTTGTATAGTTCCTTGCTCTGCCTGCAATGCCTCCTCTTTAATTGTGAGCAGCGAGCATTTCAGTAGAAAGAGAAGCGGGATGGTGACGCTAATTTTGGCTTCATAGATGCTCACCATGTTGATGGAGTCCTCAAAGTTTTGGAGGACGGCATAGATATCAGACATCCATGCCCACTCATCAGTTCTGATGTTTGGAGGCAGACCGGAATGCCGACGGACGTGTGGAAGCTGGTACTTAGCAACTGCTCTCTACTGCTCAAAATCATTCCAAACATCTGTAACGTTGATTTCCAACACATGGTCACATTGCATACCAGTCGGTGAGTTGGAAGCTGGAAACGCTGCTGAAGCCCTGCTAGGGCGGCCGAAGCTGTAGCTGTCTTTCTGAAATGGGCACACATGTGGCGTACTTTCACAAGCCGGTCTGGCAAATCTGTGTAGATTTTGAGAAACCTCAGAACCACTAAGTTGAGCACATGGTCCAGGCATGGTGCATGTGAGAGCTTGCCTAGCTTCAGAGCTGTTCTCTGATACAGCTTTCAACAACTCTGCAACGGTATACAGTTTGTCGCCTAAGCATACAGTCCTGCTTATTGTTATTGGCACGCACAAAGCTTAAGTAAATAATCTGGAATATCTCCTGAAAAAATGAATCAAGTGATGGAGATGGAGGCTGAAGAGGAGGGGGTGCAACTATGATTGACACAGGGCCCACAATCCTCTGCTTCGGGAGTACATGTTCTGTCCCAGGGTCCCAGCTGCCAAAATATTAACCCAGTGGAATGCGTCAATGAGATGAGCCGTCCCTGGCCACATTCACTTGTCCACGTGTTTGGAGTTAGGCGGTCCTTCCCACTTTCGTGCACTGGGTAGGTCAAGGGTAATGTTCTGGGACCCACGCTTGTGTAAGGTGGAGACGGCACCAGGAGAAATAGTGGTGACTGGGGACTGAGTATGGATGCCGCCGGCGACATGAGGTTGTGAAAAGCTTCCGCCTCCACTAGCCTAAGAGGCAACATTCCAAGTGCAAACATCTAGAAATGTGGCAGTTTAGCATTGCGGCCTGTGGGTGGGTCGTTGGCTGCATACATGTGCTTGCATTCCAAGGACTGGGTTAGGGACAGCTGAACACTGCAAAGGGACAAGGACGTGGACGGTGATGGTTGCAAGTCTGCAATGACAGGTGCAGGGCGGGAGGCATCTCCACATGCGCCATGGACAGGGGATTGGCGTGCACGTACAACAGCGGAAGAGGCAGTAGTGTCACCTGCAGACACTCTTTCTGGACTTTGGCGTTCGGCCCAGATAGTCGGGTGCATTGCTGTCATGTGCCTGTGCATGGTGGTGGTGGTCAGGCTGGTAGATTTGGCGCTGTTGATGATGCTGACCTGGCAGATGTTGCAAATTGCCTTTTTGGGGTTACCTAAACAAAAGTCTTTAAAAAATAACCAGACTTGAAAAGACCTAACAGTTGTACTGGCAACTTCCGTCGTGTTGATGTTTCGTGGAACAGTTTCCACCTTATGTCTGTGGACACCACATTGCTTGTACCTGCTTGTTGTGGTGCTATGTGCCTCCTCCACCTGTGTGCTGCAGTCATCGCTGTGCCTTTCACCTTGCCAGGTTGGATCATTGAATTTATCATCCACAGCTTCGTCTTCCTCTTCCGCACCCTGGTCCTCCTCCTGACTTTCTGTCCTGATTGAAGCTGGCCGGGCGAGATTCCTGAATCAATCAATGGAAAATTGAACAGCTCTTGGGGTAACCATGAACTCTAATCTTTCCTTCAAACCATATATCCAAGCTCTTTCCACTTCCGAGTAGACCAAGCCAGAGGCCAGAATCTATAAATGGAGAGATGAACAAAACAGCTCTTCAGAGTGTCCAAGTGTGGGATCAGTTGTCTCAGGGCACTTGAAATGGTCGGAGGAAGGAGGATCAGGGTGAGGAGTATGCCAACTCCAAGTAAAAAAAAATCTCCCGGATCCGCACAGTCCTCAACCACAAATCTACAAAAACACTAGTTAATGCCCTCATAATCTCCCATCTAGATGACTGCAACCTCCTGCTCTGTGGCCTCCCTTTGAACACTCTTTCATTCCTCCATTTTATCCAAAACTTTGTTGCCAGACTAATCCACCTGTCCCCTCACTATTCCCTGGCCTCTCCTCTCTGTCAATCCTTTTACTGGCTCCCCATTGCCAAGAGACTCCAGTTCAAAACCTTAACCTTGGCATGCAAAGCCATCCACAACCTGTCTCCTCCATACATCTGTGACATAGTCTCCCATTACTTACCTGCACGCAACCTACTATCCTCACAAGATCTCCTTCTCTATTCCCCTCTTATCTCCTTTTCCTGCAATCGCATACATGATTTCTCCCGTGCATCCCCTGTTCTCTCAAACTCTCTACCCCAACATTTCTGACTCTCGCCTACTGTTAAAACCTTCCAAAACGTATGTTACATAGTTACATAGTTACATAGTTTATAAGGCCGAAAAAAGACAAGCGTCCATCCAGTTCAGCCTTTTTCTTGTGCACTGCAGCTATTCCGCAGCGTTGATCCAGGGGAAGGCAAAAAAAAAAACCATGCGGTATAGGCCAATTTACATCATTGAGGAAAAATTCACTTCCCGACTCCAATCTGGCAGTCAGATTAAATCCCTGCATTAATAAACTATCACTAAGCATAATATGTAATTTTATTGTTCTCAAGAAAGGCGTCCTGGCCTCTCTTGAACTCATTAAGTGAGTTGGACATCACCACTTCCTCTCCCAGAGAGTTCCAGAGTCTCATGGCTCTGACCATAAAGAATCCCCTTCTATGCTGGTGCAGGAACCTCCTTTCCTCCAGACGCATAGTGTGCCCCGTTGTCTTTGTCACCATCCTTGGTTTTAAACAGGTCATGGGAGAGATCTCTGTACTGCCCCCTGATGTATTTATACATGTTTATGAGGTCTCCCCTAAGCCTTCTCTTTTCCAACATAAATAGGCCTAATTTTGACAACCTCTCTGGGTATTCTAGTCCCTCCATTCCCTTTATTACCTTAGTCGCCCTCCTATGTGAAGACCCACTTCTTCCGACAAGCGTACAAACTGCAGTAACCCTCGCTCCACCATACCGCTGCACTACCAGCTCTGTCCTCACCTACTCTATCATCACCAATTCCTAGTAGACTATGAGCCTTCGTGGGCAGGGTCCTCTCCTGTAGCAGTTGCTAATTATTGTAATTGTTTTTGCAATGTACACCCCTTTTTCACATGTAAAGCGACATGGAATCAATGGCACTAAAGAAATAATAATAATAATGTGGTCCAGACTCACGGCTACTGAGACTGGAACATGTGGAAAGCAGGGAGGTGGTGGCAAACTGACTGGAAGCATTATCTGCTATCCAACCAACAGCCTTTTCACACTGCTCTGCTTTCAAGAGTGGTGTTCCGCAGCCCCTTTGAGATTGGGACAGGAAGGTAGTTTGACATGATGTACTGTAAGTGTTTGTCGTGCTCCCTCAGCAGGCACAGTTCATCTTGTCCACGGCCTCTGTGTGCACCATCACCATAACGTCCCCTTCCCCGTTTCTTGCCACACACCTTGCCTATTTTAAATGGAGTTTAATATTTTTCACATTGCCAAAAATGTCTGTATTATTAGCTCAGTAATATAGGTTCACGTCTGATGAGTAGTGTTGAGCGATACCTTCCGATATCAGGAAATATCGTATCGGATTGGATCGGGCCGATACCCAAAAAGTATCGGATATCGCCGATTCCGATACCGTAAACCAATGCAAGTCAATGGGACACAAATATCGGAATGAAAATAAACCCTTTCTTTCCTTGTAGGTTAATTCTACATGAAGGAAAACAACTAAGAATAATGTAGAATGACATGAAAAGCCGGCAATTCATCAGCAGCATACACCGGTACCCGACAATTTACAACAGAAAGAATAGAGCTTCACACATAGATTAGATAGATAGAAACATGTCAGTCACATATATATGAAGTACAGTGACAGTGTTGCTTACTGTACTTGTCATTTAGTGTAAAGGATTTATTAAAAAAAATATTAGTGTTTTCGTGCACCGTCTCTTTAAAAAAGCCGGCCGGCAATTCAGCATCTGTACCCGACAATTTATAACAGACAGAATAGAGCTTCACACATAGATTAGATAGATAGAAACATGTCAGCCACATATATAAGAAGTACAGTGACAGTGTTGCTTACTGTACTTGTCATTTAGTGTAAAGGATTTATTTAAAAAAATAATAGTGTTTTCATGCACAGTCTCTTTAAGAAAGCCGGCCGGCAATTCAGCATCTGTACCCGACAATTTAGAATAGAAAGAATAGAGAATCACACATAGATTAGATAGATAGAAACATGTCAGTCACATATATATGAAGTACAGTGACAGTGTTGCTTACTGTACTTGTCATTTAGTGTAAAGGATTTATTAAAAAAAATATTAGTGTTTTCGTGCACCGTCTCTTTAAAAAAGCCGGCCGGCAATTCAGCAGCGGTACCCGACAATTTATAACAGACAGAATAGAGCTTCACACATAGATTAGATAGATAGAAACATGTCAGTCACATATATATGAAGTACAGTGACAGTGTTGCTTACTGTACTTGTCATTTAGTGTAAAGGATTTATTTAAAAAAATAATAGTGTTTTCATGCACCGTCTCTTAAAGAAAGCCGGCCGGCAATTCAGCAGCAGTACCCGACAATTTAGAATAGAAAGAATAGAGAATCACACATAGATTAGATAGATAGAAACATGTCAGTCACATATATATGAAGTACAGTGACAGTGTTGATTACTGTACTTGTCATTTAGTGTAAAGGATTTATTTAAAAAAATAATAGTGTTTTCATGCACCGTCTCTTAAAGAAAGCCGGCCGGCAATTCAGCAGCAGTACCCGACAATTTAGAATAGAAAGAATAGAGAATCACACATAGATTAGATAGATAGAAACATGTCAGTCACATATATATGAAGTACAGTGACAGTGTTGATTACTGTACTTGTCATTTAGTGTTAAAATAAAGGATTTATTTAAAAAAAAATTGGCGTGGGGTTCCCCTTAATTTTAGGCTCTAGCGGAGGTTAAGCAGACAGCTGGGGCAAATGTTTGAAGCCTGAGAAGGGGGTAATACCCACGGAGCTTCCCAGGCTACTAATATCAGCCCCCAGCTGAATACCTAGCCTTTACTAGCTATTAAAATGGGGGAACCCCCCCAAAAAAAATAACGTGGAGTCCCCCCTAATTTAATAGCTAGCACAGGCTAGGCAGACAGCTGGGGGCTGATATTAATAGCCCAGGAAGGGTGCCATGAATATTGGCCCCCTCCCAGGCTAGAAACACCAGCCGTCAGCCGCCCCAGAAATGGCGCATCCATAGGATGCGCCAATTCTGGCACTTAGCCTCGCTCTTCCACGCTGCCCTGGTGCGGTGGCAGGGGGTAATAGAGTTGGGGTTGATGTCAGCTTATAATGCCAGCTGACATCAAGCCCAGGTTAGTAATGGAGAGGCGTCTATAAGACACCCCCATTACTAACCCCATAGTCAAAGTTAAAAGAAAACACAAACACCCAGAATAAAGTCCTTTAATTGAAATAAAGACACAATTCTTTATTGTTCTAAATTAAACCATACTTACCATCACGCCCATTCCAGCTGAAGCCAACGATCTCCTGAAATAAAAGTAAAATAATAAAGCAACCTCATCCTTACCTTTCCATGGTTCCCACGACAGCTTCAGCTCTGCTACATCGAGATGACAGGATGGACCGCAGCAGAACGCTGCCATCCATCCTGTCATCCCGCAGACACTGAGAAGCGCAGGCATGCTTGCGCTCATCAGTGTCTCTCTGTGACGTCATCCAGATGAGCCGAGTTCATGTCCAATGAACTCAGCTCACCTCATGCACGTCACTGACAGCGTGGGAGAATTCTCCTGCACTCAGCGCTTCAGCGTGAGAATTCTCCCACGCTGTCAGTGACATACATGAGGTGAGGTCATGTCCAATGAACTCAGCTCACCTCATGCACGTCACTGACAGCGTGGGAAAATTCTCACGCTGAAGTGCTGAGTGCAGGAGAATTTTCCCACGCTGTCAGTGACGTACATGAGGTGAGCTGAGTTCATTGGACATGACCTCGGCTCGTCTGGATGCCGTCACAGCCAGACACTGAGGAGTGGAAGTATGCCTGCGCTTCTCAGTGTCTGCGGGATGACAGGATGGATGGCAGCGTTCTGCTGCGGTCCAGCCTGTCATCTCGATGTAGCAGAGCTGAAGCTGTCGTGGGAGCCATGGAAAGGTAAGGATGATGTTGCTTTATTATTTTACTTTTATTGCAGGAGATCGTTGGCTTCAGCTGGAATGGGCGTGATGGTAAGTATGGTTTAATTTAGAACAATAAAGAATTGTGTGTTTATTTCAATTAAAGGACTTTTTTCTGGGTGTTGTGTTTTTTTAAATACTTTACTAGAAATTCATGGTGGTCATGTCTAATATTGGCGTGACCCCATGAATTTCGGGCTTAGGGCCAGCTGATAATGCCAAGCTGGCCTTAACCCCTTTATTACCCAGTGAGCCACCGCACCAGGGCCCTGGATGAGTTGGGTACAGCGCCAGAAGATGGCGCTTCTATGAACGCGCCATTTTCTGGGGCGGCTGCGGACTGCAATTTGCAGCGGGGGTGGCCCAGAAAGCTTGGGTCTCCCTGCGCTGCGGATTCCAGCCCCCAGCTGCCTAGTTGTATCTGGCTGGGCACAAAAATAGGGCGAAGCCCCACGCATTTTTTTTTAAAATTATTTCATGAAATTCATGGAATAATTAAGAAAAAAAGGGCTTCCCTATATTGTTGTGTCCAACCAGGTACAAATAGGCAGCTGGTGGTTGGGGGCAGCCCATTCCTGCCTGCTGTACCTGGCTGGACACAAATATAGTGCGAAGCCCCACGTCAATTTTTTTTTAATTATTTCATGAAATAATTTTTTTAAAAAAGGGCTTCCCTATATTGTTGTGTCCGGCCAGGTACAAATAGGCAGCTGGTGGTTGGGGGCAGCCTGTTCCTGCCTGCTGTACCTGGCTGGACACAAATATAGTGCGAAGCCCCACGTCAATTTTTTTTAAATCATTTCAGGAAATTCATGAAATAATTAAAAAAAATTGATGTGGGGCTTCGCCCTATATTTGTGTCCAGTCAGGTACAGCAGGCAGGAACGGGCTGCCCCCAACCACCAGCTGCCTATTTGTACCTAGCCGGACACAACAATATAGGGAAGCCCTTTTTTTCTTAATTATTCCATGAATTTCATGAATTTAAAAAAAAAAAACGTGGAGCTTCGCCCTATTTTTGTGTCCAGCCAGGTACAACTAGGCAGCTGGGGGCTGGAATCTGCAGCGCAGGGAGACCCAAGCTTTCTGGGCCCCACCCGCTGCAAATTGCAGTCCGCAGCCGCCCCGGAAAATGGCGCGTTCATAGAAGCGCCATCTTCTGGCGCTGTACCCAACTCATCCAGGGCCCTAGTGCGGTGGCTCACTGGGTAATAAAGGGGTTAAGGCCAGCTTGGCATTATCAGCTGGCCCTAAGCCCGAAATTCATGGGGTCACGCCAATATTAGACATGACCACCATGAATTTCTAGTAAAGTATTTAAAAAAAACACAAACACCCAGAAAAAAGTCCTTTAATTGAAATAAACACACAATTCTTTATTGTTCTAAATTAAACCATACTTACCATCACGCCCATTCCAGCTGAAGCCAACGATCTCCTGCAATAAAAGAAAAATAATAAAGCAACATCATCCTTACCTTTCCATGGCTCCCACGACGGCTCCAGCTCTGCTACATCGAGATGACAGGCTGGACCGCAGCAGAACGCTGCCATCCAGCCTGTCATCCCGCAGACACTGAGAAGCGCAGGCATGCTTCCACTCCTCAGTGTCTGGCTGTGACGGCATCCAGATGAGCCGACAATGAACTCGGCTCACCTCATGTACGTCACTGACAGCGTGGGAGAATTCTCCTGCACTCAGCGCTTCAGCGTGAGAATTTTCCCACGCTGTCAGTGACGTGCATGAGGTGAGGTCATGTCCAATGAACTCGGCGCACCTCATGCACGTCACTGACAGCGTGGGAAAATTCTCACTCTGAAGCGCTGAGTGCAGGAGAATTTTCCCACGCTGTCAGTGACGTGCATGAGGTGAGCTGAGTTCATTGGACATGACCTCGGCTCATCTGGATGCCGTCACAGCGAGACACTGAGGAGCGCAAGCATGCCTGCGCTTCTCAGTGTCTGCGGGATGACAGGCTGGATGGCAGCGTTCTGCTGCGGTCCAGCCTGTCATCTCGATGTAGCAGAGCTGAAGCTGTCCTGGCAACCATGGAAAGGTAAGGATGAGGTTGCTTTATTATTTTACTTTTATTGCAGGAGATCGTTGGCTTCAGCTGGAATGGGCGTGACTGTAAGTATGGTTTAATTTAGAACAATAAAGAATTGTGTCTTTATTTCAATTAAAGGACTTTTTTCTGGGTGTTTGTGTTTTTTTTAAATACTTTACTAGAAATTCATGGTGGTCATGTCTAATATTGGCGTGACCCCATGAATTTCGGGCTTAGGGCCAGCTGATAATGCCAAGCTGGCCTTAACCCCTTTATTACCCAGTGAGCCACCGCACCAGGGCCCTGGATGAGTTGGGTACAGCGCCAGACGATGGCGCTTCTATGAACGCGCCATTTTCCGGGGCGGCTGCGGACTGCAATTTGCAGCGGGTGGGGCCCAGAAAGCTTGGGCCTCCCTGCGCTGCGGATTCCAGGCCCCAGCTGCCTTGTTGTACCTGGCTGGACACAAAAATAGGGCGAAGCCCCGCGTATTTTTTTTTTAAATTATTTCATGAAATTCATGGAATAATTAAGAAAAAAAGGGCTTCCCTATATTGTTGTGTCCGGCTAGGTACAAATAGGCAGCTGGTGGTTGGGGGCAGCCCGTTCCTGCCTGCTGTACCTGACTGGACACAAATATAGGGCGAAGCCCCACATAATTTTTTTTTAATTATTTCATGAATTTCCTGAAATAATTAAAAAAAAATTGACGTGGGGCTTTGCACTATATTTGGGTCCAGCCAGGTACAGCAGGCAGGAACGGGCTGTCCCCAACCACCAGCTTCCTATTTGTACCTGGTTGGACACAACAATATAGGGAAGCCCTTTTTTTCTTAATTATTCCATGAATTTCATGAAATAATTAAAAAAAAAAAAACGTGGAGCTTCTCCCTATTTTTGTGTCCAGCCAGGTACAACTAGGCAGCTGGGGGATGGAATCTGCAGCGCAGGGAGGCCCAAGCTTTCGGCCCCCCCCCTCCACCCGCTGAAAATTGCAGTCCGCAGCCACCCCGGAAAATGGCGCGTTCATAGAAGCTGGATGCTGTACCTGGCTGGCATACAAAAATATGGCGAAGCCCACTTCAAAAGTTTTGGGAAAAATTAATTAAAAAATAAATAATAATTTAGGGACTGCATCTTTATTAACTCCTCAAATTTCATTTAGTGTTAAAATAATGGATTTATTTAAAAAAAAATGGCGTGGGATCCCCCATAATTTTAGTCTCTAGCGGAGGTTAAGCAGACGGCTGGGGCAGATGTTTGAAGCCTGGGAAGGGGGTAAAACCCACGGAGCTTCCCAGGCTACTAATATCAGCCCCCAGCTGAATACCTAGCCTTTACTAGCTATTAAAATGGGGGACCCCCCCCCAAAAAAATGACGTGGGGTCCCCCCTATTTTAATAGCTAGCAAAGGCTAGGCAGACAGCTGGGGCTGATATTAATAGCCCAGGAAGGGTGCCATGAATATTGGCCCCCTCCCAGGCTAGAAACACCAGTCGTCAGCCGCCCCAGAAATGGCGCATCCATAGGATGCGCCAACTCTGGCACTTAGCCTCGCTCTTCCACGCTGCCCTGGTGCGGTGGCAGGGGGTAATAGTGGTGGGGTTCATGTCAGCACCAGCTGCCATGAAGCCCAGGTTAGTAATGATGGGCGTCTATAAGACACCCCCATTACTAACCTACAAAGTGTTAAAAAGAAAAAACACACTACACCCAGAAAAAAATAATTTATTTGAAATAAAACACACAATTTTATTTAATTCTTAGTTTACTAAAAATAATAGTTACCTGTCCACGTTCCTGCGCTGATCTCCCATGCACAGCTGTCACATCTGGAGATGGTGACAGCTGTGCATGGCTGCTGTAAGCTCACGCTGCCGGGAACACGTCCGCTCCCGGCAGCGGGAGCCACTGACTGAGGTCACCGGAATGCATTCAGGCTGCGCAGCTCCGGAGACCTCCTTTATGGCACTGCTGTACCGTGGGAATTTCTCACGATACAGCAGGGCCGTAAAGCAGCTAACCAGAGCAGCGCTGCCTGAACTCCGGTGAACCCTTACGGCCCCGTCATTCTAGCGGCGGCAGCGGTTCAGAGCGGTCACATTCTATGTGGCTGCTCTGAACTTTAGATCTTCGTGGGACACTCGTGGACTGCTACGGAGGGATAAGGATAAGGTTGTGGTTTATTATTTTATATTTTATTACAGGAGATCGATGGCTTCGGGGAATTAGGTGTCTTGGTGAGTATAGGTGTAGTTTTTTATTTTTTACTTTATTTTAGGTGGCGATCGGCGGGGACAGGTAATGTATGAACTAATTTATTGTAGGTAACCAGTGGCCACCAATGACATGTATTTAACATTTATTGGGGACACAGTAGGGCAATTTAAATAGCAGGATCAGTCTGATGGGAACTACTGCTCCCATCGAGCTGATCCTGCTGGCAGGAGTGGACGGGGGACAGACATAGGCCGATGGGAGTAGTAGTGTCACATCGGCCTATGTCTGCCTGCACGCACACACTCGTAGACATCGCACAGACACCGCGCACACACACCCGCACAGACACCGCACACACTCGCAGACATCGCACAGACACCGCGCACACCCGCACAAACATCGCGCACACACCCCGCACACACCCGCAGACATCGCACAGACACCGCGCACACCGGCACAAACATCGCACACACACACCCCGCACACACACCCCGCACACACACTAATCATGACGGTCTGATCGTCTGGGAGGTGAGGCTGACCTGTGCGTCCGTGGGAAAGTTCATGTGAGTTCATGCAGTCAAGCATGAACTCACATGAACCCTCTGAGGGCACCGCGGCTAATTCAAATGAACAGCTGATCGGCAGCACCTGATACCTCAGCTGTTCATTTGAAATAACCGGCGGGAAAGCGCAGCACAGAACGGGAAAGCCGGCGGTGAAGTCTTTTCACTGCCGGCTTCCCCGCCCGGGTCCTTCACTCCCCGCTCCTTGGAGCTGCGCTCCCCGCCCGGTCCTAACTTACGATCGGGATGGGAGGTGGCGAGGGGAGCGGAGGATCGGGGTGGGAGGCTGCGGGGAAGCAGTATGGGGCTGTGTGATTGTTTAAAAGCCGGCGGCTTTATACCGCCCGCCGGCTTTTAAACAATCAGGAGAATTCTCCCCCGCTGGGATGGCATTCTGATGACAGGCTGGATCACGCTGCCATCCAACTTGTCATCCTTCACAGACACTGCAGAGCGCAGGCATTATGGGAACTTCCGATTCCGGTATCCGATATTGTAAAAGTATCGGAATTAAGTATCGGAATTCCGATACCGCGAATATCGGCCGATACCCGATATTACAGTATCGGAATGCTCAACACTACTGATGAGATGACCAAAGTTTTAGGCAGTGACCTGGGAGTCAGAGATGCTTCCAGCGATCTTCCCCATGCTGTTTCCATGCCTTTTAAGCACTATATGAATGTGTCTGATGATGTCTCACACACCACATGGCCAGATAAGGTTGTAAAATTTTAAAATGACATTTCCCGGTGAATGCATTTTTCACCGTTGAAAGCAATACAAAAGTGCAAAAATGAATCAAAAACGCTACTTGTGAGCATAGCCCAAGATGTGGAGGAGCATATTTGTTTTCTTGTTATTTATTTTGCCTTATATACAAGTCATTACCCTGGAAAGGATGTTCCTTAGCATTTTTCCCAGGAGTATCCATTTTGTTTTTGTTTTTGTATGTTTCCGTAAAAGTGGCGTAACACTCTGACAACATTGTTGACAGCAGTGACAGCAGTGACCTGGGAGTCAGAGATGCTTCCGGGGTCTTCCCCATGCTGTTCCCATGTTATTTGAGCACTGTTCCTATCGATTTGGGCAATTTTTAGGCCCTCTGCAGAAAAATGCTCGAGTATCACATAGACTTACATTGGGCTCGTTACTTGGGTCGAGCACTCGAGCATTCCAATTTTCTTAACTCTAGCAATGAGTACCCAAGCATTTTAGTGCTCGCTCATCACTAGCTGTACCCCTCGTCCTGTGGCCGTCCCTCGTCCACCTTTCATCTCCAAGAGTTTTCATCAGACACGTGGTCCGTGGAAAAAGCACTTTAGACAATAATGGTTACGTGTTGTAGTCATGATAAAAAACGGATAGATCACGTACGTGCAATAATGAGACTTGTTTTATTTCCCACAGACAGTGAAATCTGTCACAGGTGTCCTGATGACAAGTGGCCTGATGAGACGAAAGTGAAATGTATCCCTAAAACGTATGAATTTCTATCTTATGAGAAGGATGAGATTGTGATTATTTTTATCTTCACATCAATATTACTATCTGTAGTAACTATATTTATATTAGGGATATTTATCCATTACTGGGACACTCCTATTGTGAAGGCAAATAATCGGACTGTAAGCTTCATCCTTCTGGTCTCCACCTGTTTGAGTTTCCTAAGTATTTTCTTGTTTCTTGGTCCTCCTGTTGAAGTAACCTGCATGCTCAGACAGATTATATTTGGAATATTCTCATCTATTTCTCTATCATCCATACTCTCTAAAACTATTACAGTATGCATTGCTTTCAAAGCCACAAAACCTGGCAGTGTCTGGAGGAGGTGGATTGGACTGAAGACATCTAAATATGTTTTGTTGACCTGCTCCTCAGTTCAAGTTCTTATTTGTGTTTTCTGGATCTCTATCTGTCCTCCATATCAGGAGTATGACATGACTCTTTATACTGATCGGATCATCATTCAGTGTAATGAAGGCTCAGATTTCTGGTTCTACTCCATGTTGGGTTATCTGGGGCTCCTGGCTGCTTTGAGCTTTGTTCTGGCTTTCATGGTGAGGACATTACCAGACAGTTTTAACGAGGCCAAGTACATCACCTTCAGCATGCTGGTGTTTATCAGTGTCTGGATTTCCATGATTCCGGCTTATCTTAGCAGTAAAGGGAAGTATATGGTGGCAATGGAAATATTTGCTATACTGGCCTCAAGTGCAGGGTTATTATGCTGTATATTTTTCCCAAAATGCTATATAATACTAATTAAACCTAATATAAATGTCAATAGAAATTGCTAAGATCATTCCTTTTACATTAGAGCTATAAATGTTGAGGACCATGCAATGTTTTAGAGAAAGTCTGTCACCTAAAAATGCTAAAGAAACCATTTATGAAGGTCTGTATGGACTTAGCCCCTATAAAAATATACTTGCATCAAAGAAGTCGTGCATTACTTTAGATTACCCCCCCCCCCCAATGTATCCCCCTGGGGCCCCTAAGACTTTTTGTAAATACCTTCCATTGCAGATAATGCCTGTGAGCGGCGCTATCGGTGGCCGCTCACAGGCATCACGTGACCCCGCGCTGACATCACGACAAGTGAGGCGTGACTCAGCGCTGGGGTCCCCACGGAGGCAGCTGCTGATAGCGCCACTCACAGGCATTATCTGCAACGGAAGGTATTTACAAAAAGTCTTAGGGGCTCCGGGGGATAATTTAAAGTAGTGGACAACCCCTTTAAAGACTTACATTTTTAAGTTGCCTAAAAAACTATTTATTTTGTTTTTAAATGAGGGATCTTCAGTTTATCCTTGGCATGACCCATGGCTCAGTGCACCACTAGGACTCAAGTAGGTGCGAAAACTTAATCAGTGGCTTTGCACCTCTGCAAGGACATTGCAGGAGCGCAGCCATGCTCACACACTAACAGTGCGGCTCTCATCACTGGCTCCTGTCTGCATTACTGTGCCAACCGGCTGCCATAGAAATTAGCCAGCAATGGCAGCCTACAGAATGTGAGCATGGCTGGGCTCCTGCAGTGTCCGTGCAGAGGTGCACAGACACTGATTGACTATAGGGGGCGCTGTCTTGAGCACTGTCAATCAAAATATTACAAAGTGCACAGTATGTAAATTGAAGCGCTGTAAAGATACACTGAGCCCTTTTCCATGATAAGGGTGCACAAAAGACCTTATTTGTATATAAAATAAATATTGTTTCTCTGGCAACTTTTCCGTTAAAATCTTTTATACTGGTATGATTTTTA
Source organism: Phyllobates terribilis (assembly GCF_046119375.1). Lineage (NCBI taxonomy): Eukaryota > Metazoa > Chordata > Amphibia > Anura > Dendrobatidae > Phyllobates > Phyllobates terribilis. The sequence goes on along the minus strand of NW_027362761.1, from coordinate 1,204,169,075 downwards.
TTGGGGCTAAGTCCCCTACAAACCTGTATAAGTGGTTCAATCAACATTTTGGGGGTAAGAGATTTATTTCAAAAGGATGCTGTCATCAGCTTTGTTTTGTGGAATACTTAGCACCAAAAAAACAGTAACAGTCGCCCTGGGTACAAAAAACGATATTTTCCCTGAAAACTTTCATTGATAGGTTTCTCCATATGCACGAATAACAGAAATACTTTATATGGGAAAAACCTGGTGACAGATTCCCTTTAACATTAAAGGGGTTGGTCGGTCCAAACTGATAAGTCTGCAGTCACTCTGTATGACTACAGACTTTTATATCCCCCGAGGTCACGCTCTGTGTGCTGCTGGGATTTGCCAGTTTCAGACCCGGAAACAGAGGGTAATTATGAGTTATATACAACATGTAGAGGGGAGGGAAGGGGAGGATCGGGGCTCACCTTGTTGGTTGAATCAGATAAAATTCACATATGGAGTTGTTCCTGAGGATGCCAGAGTCCACTGGTGATTGCAGCCATAGTAAAGACGAAAAGAGGGTTTGAATGGCACATCCAATCAGGAAAATAAATCTCAATACTTGAATGAAAAATATTAAAAGTCATTAAAAAGTGTGGAAAGTCTGACGCGTTTCCGGTGCATGATAGCACCATTAGACATAGGATACACACAAAGGACTAAACTGGTAACTGGCAGCATCAATGAGCCCTTCAGGAGGCATATTGGATATTAGTATTGAATACAAAGTTCCTTTGTGGTATCCTGTATACAGAACGCACCTTCTAAGCGCAGAGAGCTGTAACCTTTAGCCACATACTATCACCAAGGAAATATAATGGCAAAGATATGTTGGCTCCAAAATCTCTCCACCAGTGGTTGCTGCATATGTGACAAATACAGACATGGTCTTTGTCCGTACATTCATAATAATAAATCTGTTATTTCAATAAAGACAAACCAATTTATTCAATATTAACACGTTCATCAGTTTTAGCCCAATTTATATAGTCTACTGTATGTCACTGATTGTGATCTCTGTCGGAAACTATAGCTGGGCACACGACTCTCTGCCCATGAAAACTCATTAATGAACATTTGTGAGATATCTACAATGCATCAACAACAAATCCATCCGGTGACGCCAAACATTTTGGCAACATTGAACATTTAATGGTTATGGTTTTGGAGATGGTTAGCAAACTGTTAATGGAGATTCCCCTTTAACCCTAAGTGCCTCAATCACAAAATGGAATTAATGTGCATTTATTATCTATTTATTATCATTTTTTTGCTAGATTGTAAATTATTTTTACTTTCATTTATATTGATTATTCATAGTTTTGGTAATCGATCACTTTGTGACCTCCGTGGTTAACATTTGGGATATATTACAATGCACAATTAGCTGTTCTATAATAGCCACAATTAGATATATGGCTATAATTATTCAGATATCCTATTCTTCCCCTTGTGTTATAGAGTGCAGTAACTATATCTCACTTCACACGCTCTTTATCAGTTTGAGTGACACGATTTCCCATTCTGTGTCTATATCCCTCATATAGAGCAGATTGTGATAACACTGATATCAGTATAATGAATAACTGCTTTCATACATTCTCATTGTGCCCCATTACACATCATTATGACAATCTCATTATTCCATTTCTGCTGCACAGATATTTTGATGTAATGTTGCATCTCTATGTTTTTTGTTGATTTGCTCTTTGTCTACTGGGTGTATATATTTATTGAGGCTTTACTCAGGTTTAGTACAATATTGGATACATTTTCTTTTCCCCATATCTCATACAGATGTGTACTGCTGAATCTTCACATAGGCCAATAGAAAAAGCCCCATCTCTGTTGTCATGGTTTGTATGAATAATGACCAAGGGGGTGGGACTATGTGTATTGCCTGATTTATTACATGTTGCCGTTTCTATAAATCATCTGCATTTAAAAAGACAAAAAACAAAGTAATATCAAAATTAAACTGTTAGTTATGTTGATTGCATTGCTCCATGTTCACACCTCTGCATCTATGTCTGATATTTTTTCCTGTTTGTCCTGCACCATTGGTTCTAACATCAATCAAACCTGAATTATTGCTAAGATCAATATTCAAATTTCTGCATCTTTGTATTTTTGGTATGCGTCTTTTCTTATCCCCTTTCCTGCTGTGAATTAGTAAATTCTTTTATTAACTTTAATAATTTTTATTAGTCCACCCTGTCCTTTGATTCTCTGACCTGTCTTCTTGTAGCTCCTCCTTTTCATTCACACCTTGTAAATTTATATGCAAGTAAAGGTGTATAAATTTGGAGCCAAAGATCTATTCTGACCATGGTCTATGCCTGCTGCTCATTTTAGTGCACAACAGAAATGCTCCAGAAATGAACAGAAGATAAGCACAACCACATATGACTAACTGCACCTCCCTTTTTTTTATTCTGCAATTTCTCTTTCACCATGCTCGCTGTGCCTTTCCAGTTATTGATCCCCCAATCCATACTCTCCTTTGCTATCCCCAAACCCCAACATTCTCCAACCATATATTATATTTGTCCTTCCCTCTTACCCACCACTTGACCTCATCTGTTGACCTGCTTCTAAACCTTAAATCCCCACTTTTAAAACACAAACAAAGCCATGTGCTCTCCTTCTACCACCTCCTCTCTCACTGTTTCTCATCACTGCTGGTGATAGATCTCCCTCAGCTACTATCTCTTATTTGTCCTTCATATCACTCTCCAGTTAATAATAATATGCTGAAAAAAGAGGATGGACAGCACCTCCAAAAACATACATTGATCTAATGCCTCTCGGCAAAAAATAAATTAAACTGAACATGAAGTTTTTAGTTTAACATTCTGATAAAACTGTATTAAGCCCACTGCCACGACACAGCAAACCTATTAGTGGGTCCTAATGTTTTGCCAACCACCGCTGCAGCGACAATGCACCAGTAGGGCGGGCGGCCTGGTGCCTCACAGCACCGATGCTGCAAGACTGGATCCCCATGACTAGAGATGAGCGTTGTTCTACTCGAACTGTTCGCCAATCTCAAATTCGAGCTGTTTTGGGCGGTGTTCGAGCCGTTCGGCGAACACGAACAATTTGAGAAAAATTCGGCTGTTCGAGGTTATGTTCGATAACTGTTCGTGCACCAAAATCATAACTGGATTTTTTCTCAGTAATGATGAAAATTAATGTTAATACGCAGTTTGAGTGTACAGAGGGGTGGGGGGAGGGGCAGGGGATGGATCTCTGCAGGAACAATGAAGATCTCCATTTTTTTTTTCTCTTTCCCGCATTTACAGTGGGGAGGTGCAATCTGTCAGCCTATCAGCAGCGCACACATGGAGCGAAGTGCTTTTTTTCACACAAGCAAGGGCATGTGTCATTGGCAGTGTATGTCACATGTCCTTGCCCTATAAGACCAAGCCATTTTCCCCGTCGCCACCATTTTCTCACTGCTGCAGCTGCGTGTTAGACGGCACCGCTGTTGCTGTGTGCGCTATACCTTGTTAATTTCAAGCCAATTTTCGCACAAATCTACAGATAGCTTGGGAGTAGGGAATAGTTGTGATTGCAGTCCTTTTAAGGACTAGGTTACAGCATTTCCTATGACTTTTATCAGGCAGGTCTGTGCTCTTAAATAGATAGGTTGTGGGAGTAAAGACTAATTGTAATTGGAGTCCTTTTCAGGACTAGGTTACATCAGTTCCTATCAGTTTTTGCCAGGCAGGTCTGTGCCAGTGCTGTGCAAGTTTTTTTCACAGCATTTGGCTGAATCTAGCAAAGCTAATCCTTTTTGGCCTATTGCAGAGTGTGTTAGTCAGTGGAGTAGCCTATCTGTGTTGCAAGATATACCACCTGTGTAAAGAATACCAATTTTTTTACTGCACCTAGTGAAGTAAAATCTTTTGGGCATAGCATCATTCTATTAGTCCATCTATACCGACCTCCATCAGGTTGCAAATTGAATATAATTTTTTTCTGCATCTAGCTCTGAAAAAATATTGGGCTTCTAGCTGTGTGTGGGACTTGTTGTATTAGTCCATCTATACTGACCTCCATCAGGTTGCAAACTGAATATATTTTTTTCTGCATCTACCTCTGAAAAAATATTGGGCTTCTAGCTGTGTGTGGGACTTGTTCTATTAATCCATCTATACAGACCTCCATGAGGTTGCAAACGGAATATATTTTTTTCTGCATCTACCTCTGAAAAAATATTGGGCTTCTAGCTGTGTGTGGGACTTGTTGTATTAGTCCATCTATACTGACCTCCATCAGGTTGCAAATTAAAAATAATTTTTATCTGCATCTACAGTACCTCTGAAAAAATATTTCGGCTTCTAGCTGTGTGTGGGACTTGTTCTATTAGTCCATCTATACTGACCTCCATCAGGTTGCAAATTGAATATAATTTTTATCTGCATCTAGCTCTGAAAAAATATTTGGCCTTCTAGCAGTGTGTGGGACTTTCTCAATTAGTCCATCTATACTGACCTCCATCAGGTTGCAAATTAAAAATAATTTTTATCTGCATCTACCTCTGAAAAAATATTTGGGCTTCTAGCTGTGTGTGGGACTTGTTCTATTAATCCATCTATACAGACCTCCATCAGGTTGCAAACTGAATATATTTTTTTCTGCATCTACCTCTGAAAAAATATTGGGCTTCTAGCTGTGTGTGGGACTTGTTGTATTAGTCCATCTATACTGACCTCCATCAGGTTGCAAACTGAATATATTTTTTCTGCATCTACCTCTGAAAAAATATTGGGCTTCTAGCTGTGTGTGGGACTTGTTCTATTAATCCATCTATACAGACCTCCATCAGATTGCAAACTGAATATATTTTTTTCTGCATCTACCTCTGAAAAAATATGTGGCCTTCTAGCAGTGTGTGGGACTTTCTCTATTAGTCCATCTATACTGACCTCCATCAGGTTGCAAATTCAAAATAATTTTTTGTCTGCATCTAGCTCTGAAAAAATATTGGGCTTCTAGCTGTGTGTGGGACTTGTTGTATTAGTCCATCTATACTGACCTCCATCAGGTTGCAAACTGAATATATTATTTTCTGCATCTACCTCTGAAAAAATATTGGGCTTCTAGCTGTGTGTGGGACTTGTTCTATTAATCCATCTATACAGACCTCCATCAGGTTGCAAACTGAATATATTTTTTTCTGCATCTACCTCTGAAAAAATATTGGGCTTCTAGCTGTGTGTGGGACTTGTTCTATTAATCCATCTATACAGACCTCCATCAGGTTGCAAACTGAATATATTTTTTTCTGCATCTACCTCTGAAAAAATATTGGGCTTCTAGCTGTGTGTGGGACTTGTTCTATTAATCCATCTATACAGACCTCCATCAGGTTGCAAACTGAATATATTTTTTTCTGCATCTACCTCTGAAAAAATATTGGGCTTCTAGCTGTGTGTGGGACTTGTTGTATTAGTCCATCTATACTGACCTCCATCAGGTTGCAAATTAAAAATAATTTTTATCTGCATCTACCTCTGAAAAAATATTTGGGCTTCTAGCAGTGTGTGGGACTCATTGTATTAGGCCATCTATACCAAGCTCCACCAGCTTTGAAATTAATAATAATTTTTAGCTGCATCTAGCCCTGAAAATAATTTTTCCCAATAGTGGTAGCACTAGAAATATGGGGCGCGCGCCTGGCTAACAAAAATATACGCTTCATAACACAAAACACCAGCCTAGCGCACTGCATTAATAAAATGGCATCGTCGTCTCTCCCAGTGCTAGGCCTACTACGCAGGCTAGTATTCCTGTGCCTAAAACACAATGTATGGGTCTGCGCTAGCCACTATGCTGAGGGGTATAAAGCTGCTGCTAACGCTTTATAACAATTCAATTGGCAGATTTTCACAGAGCTCTTCCACAACGCCCACCCATCGGGCAACAGTTGCCCACCCTCCCTATGGGATCTAGTGGCGAATAGTTGATGCCATTAATCAGAGCGTCAGTTGCCCCGTCAACGTGGCAAGCTTACGGTAAGGCATGGGAAGAGTGGACACGACTAGTAGCAGGCAGACGGGTTGACCAATGTGAACAAGCCAGATCACAAGTCACCATAGAATTTCTCCACCAGCTAATGATGAGGGGCATATTAGGGGCGTCAGCGCAGCGGTGTCTGACCGGAGTAGCATTTCACTTCCAACTACTGAATTGGGGAGATGTGACAAAGATTCATCATCAGACAATCCATAAAAGGGTGGAAAAGGGGTCAGCCAAGTCAGGAATGTAGACGTCCCGTCCCGTGTCACTAAAACTGATTTCTCACATCTTATCCCTAACACCATTAACATGACACTCACAATTTGAAGCAACACTAATGTCTACTGCATTTGTGATCGCCTTCTTCGGGGCGCTATGTATAAGCGAATTAGTCTCTCAATCCAAAATTACCACCAGTGGACGCTTATTACACCAGGAAGTAGTCATAGCCAATAATGCAATACGTGTACGCATACACCAATCGAAAACGGTTCCAGCGGGCAGGGGTACTTGGGTACTTCTACAACCCACAAACGGTACACTGAGTCGGGTAACAATAGTAAAAACATATCTAACCATCAGATCACAAAGTAATTTCTTTGTATCACGCATTGATGGAACGCCATTATCAAGATACCTGTTCCAAGCTATATTTAATAAATGCATAACATCGGCAGGGAACCACCCCAAAGATTACGGGACACACTCATTCCGCATAGGTGCGGCCACGGAAGCAGCAAGAGCAGGACTGTCAGAAACGGAAGTTCAGAGGATAGGGAGATGGCGATCCACGTGTTTGGCGAGATACATAAGACCAGACTTGTTATCCTAACGTGGTTTGTTTCTTTTACAGGTGACGCTAAGCCAATAGTGTGAGTGATAGGCCACTCGTATATATATTGGGCACAAAAAAGGGCGAAAGTCCGCCCAGGCGGGAGGAAATTAGAGTTTCATAACACATATTTCAACTGGAGAGGTATTAGAGGCCTGCTATGGCCACAGGTACTAATGGAGGTAATCAAGGTAGGGAGAGAGGCAAGAGGTCCGGTCATCTTAGTTATACAGGCCGGGGGAAACAACCTAGGTCATCACAAGAGCGCATAACTAATGGCAATAATGAAACTAGACACTGAGCGCTTCAGAGAATTTTTCACAAAATTAGCTATAGTATGGTCAGAGATTGTGCCGATAGCGGTATGGCAAGGTGCGCGAGACATCACGGCCATCGAATGGACAAGGCGGGTAATAAATATTCGGATGGCAAAATTTAGAAGAGACAGAGGCGGTGTAGTGATACGACACCGACAACTGGAAGGAGATAAAGCAGGCCTCATACGGCCCGACGGTGTTCACTTAATAGATATTGGACTGGACATATTCCTGTCAGGACTCCAGGACGGAGTGGAACAAGCGTTAAGAGTGATGGGTGGGGGTCAGAGTCCTGCATACGAGTACGCTGGATCCTCCGTGGCCTGGAAATAGAAAGGACATGTTGGAGAGTTACACTTGTTGGCCAACTTGCCGGAGTGGGGACCCAGGGCATGCTGCAACAAGCTGAATTATTTTAGAAATAAAATGCCTTTCTAATGGAATGAGTATAAAGAGTTAATAAAGCTGTGACCGATCCTCACCCATCCAGTTGTAAGAGTTACATTATTGGGTTGTCCATGAAAGGGGGGCGGTAGGGGGGCTGAGCATCTGGGTTTGGTTGGGGGTCCCCACAGTCTGCCTAGGCTAGATTAATTTAAAAATTCTTATTAGATACACAGGCGGTGCAGCTTGCTTCGCAGCTGGGCTACTACGCCCAAAGTATTGCCTAGGCTAGATGCAGTTAAAAATTCTACGCTGACTAGCAGACACTGAAGATTTGGAGCAGACCTCTGAGTAAACAGCTCTTCAGACTCAACCATCTGTGTTACCCCAAGCCATAGTGTATGTAGTTTCTTACAGTTAAAAGGGGGGGGTGCGACCCAACCCACCTGGAATTGACGATGCCAACGTCACGTAAGACACAGCAAGGGGACTCCCAAAATTGTGGCACAGACACCACTTAACCCTAGAACGCATACCTGTGGCCTTGCAGGCCCGCCCAGTTAATTGTTTTCTATTTTCTGCAAGATTGCTTTAGCTAGAATTTTGAAACTCTAGGTATTCTTCATGTATATAGTTGTTTGTCATTTGAGTTTGAGTTATTCCATGTTATTTGCACACGGGCCTAAAGGGCCCCAGGTATGTGAAAGTGTAGATTATTATGGTCATGCGTTCTAGGGTTAAGTGGCATCAATTGCCCCACTGTTGCTTAAAACGGTTGGTGAGGTGATTTTACCAAATCCCCAAGCTTTTAGTCTCCCAAGGATGACACAGGGGTAGAAATGTCCTTGCGAATCCATGATTTGATCATCTTTATGAACGTGAGTCTGTCTACATTCTCAGTGGACAGCCGCGTGCGCTTATTTGTCAGCACACCACCAGCAGCGCTGAACACACGTTCAGAGAGAATGCTGGCTGCATGGCATGACAAGATCTCCAAGGCGTGAGTGGCGAGCTCCGGCGATTTTTCAAGATTGGAATACCAAAATGAGCAAGGGTCCAGTGACACAGTCATGGCTTCGATGTTCACTTGGAGATTCTCCTGTACCATCCTCTCTAGGCATTGACTATGTGTCAGACTTCTTGTCTCCTGTGGCCTTGCAAAGGATGGTCTAAAAAAGTGGTGAAACGATTCCACAAAATTGCTGTTACCAGCAGATACTGTGCTACTGTTACCGTTTGAGTGATGAAGACTCGACAGTCCCACCGTTGGCAAGTTAGAACTGTGAGATTCACTACGTGCACCACTGGTGTTTTGTGGAAAAGCACATGTAAGATTCTGCAACAGATACTCCTGCATTCGTCAATACCTTTTTATGGCAGGAATTATTTCGGCAAATATACTTTTGTACCGGGGATCTAAGAGTGTGGCAACCCAGTAGTCGGGATTACTTCGAATTCTGACAATCCGGGAGTCATGTTGCAGGTAGTGCAGCAAGAAGGCACTCATGTGTCTTGCGCATCCAGAAGGACCAAGTCCTTGTTGTGTTGGTAGCGAGGTAAGAATCATGCTTCCTTCCTCTGCCCTCTCCCTCCAACCTCGCACAACAGAAATGTGATCAAGGTCTCCCTCATCTGATGAGTCTTCCATGCCCATTGCCAGTTCGTCCTCCACTTCTTCCTCGGCTCCTGCACCTTCCTCAACAGTTTGGCTGCTACCATGCGCCCTGGTTAATCCCTCTCCCCCACCCTCCCATGCCTGCCGCCTTGGTGCTGCCAACCGTCTGGACCTTGGAGATGTTATCCCTTCCGCATACGACTCCTCCTCTACTTCCTCCACCTACTCTTGTCCCACCACCTGACTCCGAATTCTGTTTAACATGTGCTCCAGCATGTAAATCACCGTAATAGTCATACTGATAATGGCATCGTCAGCACTAAACATCTTCGTCGCCATTTCAAGACTGTGCAGAAGGGTGCATAGGTCCCTGATCTGAGACCACTCCTCCAGCGTGATTTGCCCCACCTCTGGATCTCGTTGGCCCAGGCTATACGTCAGAACGTATTGCACCAGGGCTTGTCGGTGCTGCCACAGTCGCTGCAACATGTGCAGAGTTGAATTCCACCGTGTCGGCACATCGCATTTCAGCCTGTGAACTGGCAGGCCCAACGACTTCTGTAGAGATGTAAGTCGTTGAACTGCGGGATGCGAACGGCGGAAGTGAGCACACAGCGACCGTGCACTCTGCAGAAGGCCATCTAGTCCGGGATAGTGGGCTAAAAATTGCTGGACAACCAGGTTCAACACGTGAGCCATACAAGGCACGTGTGTGACATTGCCCCGGCGAAGTGCCGCACCCAGGTTTGCAGCATTGTCGCACATGGCCTTCCCTGGTTGCAGGTCCAGTGGAGACAACCTTTCATGAAATTGGGTCTACAGAGCTGACCAAAACTCCTCAGCTGTGTGACTCACATTTCCCAGACATTTCAAAGTAAACACTGATGCGTTGAGCCCTGCTGCCAGCATAGTAAGGAGGTGTGCAGGATTCCTTCTGCGCAGTTAGAAAGCAGGTGGCATTACCAGACAGGCTTTGGGTGCAGGTGGAGGACCGAGAGGAGGTTGAGGAGGCAGAAGCAGTGGAGGAAGTTCGAGATAAAGAGGATTAACACACAACTCGTGGGGACGGTAAGACTTGGACAGCAGCCCCTTGTCCAGCTGTCACCATAGTTACCCAGTGCCCAGTCAGCGACATGTAACGCCCCTGTCCATGCCTTCTCGTCCAAGTGTCTGTGGTGAAGTGCACCCTGTCACACACAGAGTTTCTCAAAGAAGCGGTGATGTTGTGTGCGACATGCTAGTGGAGCGCAGGCACACCTTTCTTTGAGAAGTAGTGCCGACTGGGCATCTGGTACTGGGGCACTGTGACGGACATAAGGTCTTGAAAATCCTCTGTGTCCTCCAGGTGGAAAGGCAGCATTTCTGTAGCCAACAGCTTGCAGATGGTGAAATTCAACCTCTTAGCTTTCTCATGGCTAGGAGGAAATGGTCTTTTACTTTTCCACATCTGAGGGACCGAGGGCTGGCTGTTGTGCTTAGACAGTGTTGAGTAGGGTGTCCCCGGCAACTGCCGGTCTGTGAGGAAGATGCAGGCGGACATGTTAAGTTGCCTTGATCCAAAGGTGGTGCTCTCGATGTCGGAGAGCGCTCAACACTAGCAGGTGTTTCCACTTCCCAATGAACTGACGACCTGCCAATCACACTGGCTGTTGCGGGTAAAGAGGTGGCAGGTCTGCGTCCAAAAACATGTGTGACTGCTGTCCCCCCAGTCAAAGGATGAAGAGGCTGCAGATGCACAAGATGGGGCAGACGGTGGTTGGCCCAGGGGGCTAGGCCGCATTGTAGCACAGTGAGCTTCCCACTGCAACTTATGCTTCATATCCATGTGACGGTACATGCATGAAGTACTCAAACTATGTATATTTTGGCCTCTACTTAGCTTTTGCTGACAAATATTACAGATAACGAGTTGGGTCATCCTTATCGATCTGAATAAATGCCCAGGCTATGCAAGGCTTAGAGCCCATGTGACCTGAAGAGCCACTACGACTTGTGGTCAGAGGCAGAGTTGTGGTTGAGGATGCAGTTGTTGACGTGCTTCCAGTACTCCGTCTCTGTTCAGGAAGGCGCAACCTAACCTCGTCGTCAATAGCATCTGTGATGCCCCGCTGCGCTTGGTATCACAGATCCTACAAGAGTGCATTTATGGAATCCTCCACAAGAGGCCCCCATAAACATTCACACATCTCCACCTTCCACCTCAGACCAGCAGAGGGAGCCCGTTAGGGATATAAATAGGGAAGGTGGAGCTAGGCAGTTCAGTTCCTCTGAAGAGTTCCTGCAGTAGAGAAGCCTAAGAGAGGTCAGTCTGCAGTGGAGCTCAGTCTAGTCTAGAGAACGCAGTTAATAGTTCAGCAGTGGAGCACAAGGCTCCTGCTTGCTAGATTCAGGGAGCCCAGATAGAGCTTAAGGTGTGCCGGTGCCGTAAGATCAGTGAAGCGCGGCAAGCTGCCGTTAGTGTGTATAGCCTAGTGAGGGCCCGAGTAGGCCGAAGGCGAGTGGCGAGTTAGTACATAAGGGGCAGAAGAGCTTGACCAGCTCACCCCGAAGCATTTACTGCACACAGGATCCGAGCTTACCGGTATCTCTATGACCCAGTAAGGCATAACCGGAATCCCTGGAGAACTACAAGTCCCAGGATCGCTAAGGTGCTGATATGTAACAGAGCCAGGAGACACTTAGGCCCCGCATACTGGACTCCAAGAGAAGGCCCTACCACAAGGTCAGCCAGCGCAGGACAGAGACAAAGTTAGGCCTAGCTCCAGGCAGGTCAGAAACTTACTACGCAGAGGCAAGAAACAGGAGGCCCTACACCCGCTCATTGGGGAGGATCCTGATATGCACCCTTCACCCTACAGTGCTCCGGGATGTGCCTGAATTTCCACCAGTAAAAGGTACTGAAGTGACTACCGTGTCCGTTCCCGTTCTTGCTCTGACCCAGCTGGGTCTCGCCTGTCCTGCATTCCCCCTGCATACGCTGCCCTGAGACCTAGCTCCACCTGTGGGGAGCTATACCATCGAGCTGCCTTATCACCGGCCTCAGTGGACTGCTGCAGCGCTGGTGCTTGTCACCAGATACCACAGGTGGCGTCATGAACTCTTATAAAATTAACAATTATCCACCCTTTTAAAGAGAGACCCCAGGGTACGGGCCAGGGAGCCGACCACCGCGACATCCCCAAGGCCAGGCAAATGCCCGGGTACCGAGTCATCCCCATCCCCAGGGCTAGTCACATCCTCCTCCACCTCCTCTGCTGACCTCATCGACTGTCTGACTGTGGGTTGACAGTAAGTGGGATCTCCAACCTCGTCATCATCACCCTGTGTGTTATCACACCCGTCGCCCTCAGAGCCAACCTCTTCTTGCCCTGACCGAAAAGTCAAGTTGTCGCTCCAATCAGGTATTTGAGTCTCATCATCGTCTTCATCATTGTCTCCACCAACAGGAGTTACAGTTTGGGAACAAGGGTCTACATTATGCTCAGAACCTTCTTCATCTGGTCCTGGATCCAACTTATAAAGATTCTGGGCATCGGATCAGATCATTTCCTCATCTGGATTAACAGAAGCTCTGGAGCAGACCTCCGTTTCCCAGGCTATAGTATGAGTAAACAGCTGGGCAGACTCAGCCATCTGTGTTACCCCATACTCAGACGGGCAGCTGGAGACTTGGGAGCTGTGAGGAAGCCAGTGCGATTGGGGTGACACCTCTGAGGACTGGAGTATTTGTGATGTTGAAATTGAGGTGATGGAGAGCCCACTTGAAGGAGCACATGATATCCGTTGAAGCACCTGCTGTTTTTGTGCCTCATCTAGAATTTGTAGCGATGGGCGTGTCCGTAAGAATGGGATCGTATCACATTGTCCACGAAAAGAAGTCGACATCTTAGTTTGGCTGGAAGATGGTCTTTCTTCTGCAGATGTTACTCCCCCCCACCACCGTGGGGGGCCTCGACCCACCAGCGGACAGGCACCAGTATTGGGATAGGGGATCTGGCCGTCAGGGTCCACCGCGGCTCTGGCACAAACCCGGCGTAACAGAGGTGGCACGGGCAGGAACGGACTGGCCGTGTCGGCTTCTCACTTTTTGGATTTTAGAAGGGCATGACATGCCTATATCTGTGTCTCCCCCTCCTTTTACTCCTCCACCTCTTTTCTTTTCGCATGACTATATGTACTTGTCACTTTTCCATGTGTTAGTTGTGTCTTCTGAGCAATTTGTCAGCTTTTGGACACCTTTGAAGATGTTTTCTATGTGTTTCTATGTGTTTTTGTTTGCCTGCCATTGGTTTTAACGGTGTTCGAAGGTGTTCGACGAACAGTTCGACGAACAGTTCGGCGAACACACCGGTATTCGACGAACCGAACCGAACTCGAACACTACGGGGGTGGCTGAACACTACCCATGACTCCAGACCTCACCACTCCTTTATGGCAGGAAACGTTTGGACCCACTAAGAGGTTTGCCGTTACGTGGCAGTGGGCTTCATACAGTCTGATCAGAATGTTAAACTAAGAACCTCATGTTCAGTTATACATATTTTTGTCGGGAGGCATTATATCAATGTTTGTTTTTGGAGGTGCTGTCCATTCTTTTTTTCAGTCAATAAAAATCCAAATAACTTCTCTAAGCTTAAACACTTTCACTTGACTCCTGATCCACCGCTCCTTCGCTCTAGAGCACTGTGGAATGACCACTTCATCTGTAGTAAACTCCTTGTCATTCACGACCTCTTTGCTTTCCACAATCATTTCACCCAATCTCTACTCCTAGCTATCACCCACATATAACTACACCCTTTCACTTCAATACTCCTTGAACAGCATGTCCACATTGAACGTTCATTCACCTTCTCTATCAGTAAACTATGACAACTTACAATCTGACATATGTCAACACCAATGAACCAAAACTACCTTAACCAAAGTTACAAATGACTCTTTAACCATCAAAGCTAACAGACAATACTTTGTACTCTTCCTCCTATTAGACGGGTTCTCTGCCTTTGACACAGTAGACCACTTACTCGTATTACAGATCCTCTCTTACCTCTGCATCAATCTTGCTTTTTCCTGGATATCCTCCTACATAACTAACAGTACATTTTGCATCTCTCCTTCCCATACTACATCCTCATCCTGCCCTCTGTTTGATATTGTCCCTCAATGCTATGTTATAGTACCCATACTATTCTCTATGACTCGGCAAACTTATAAAGTTACATGGATTCCAGTATCACTAATATGCTTATGACACTCAAATCTACCTTTTTGGCCACTGATATGTCACCTCTCTGTTGTCCAAACTCCCAGAGAGTCTATCAGCCAGATCATTCTTCTCCTCTACCAGCCAGATCCTCCTTCTTCTCATCATGCTTCCTAAAAATCAATGTGGACAAAACCAAACTCATATTTTTCCTTCATCTCACTCAACCTCCCCTACTAATTCTATCCATCACAATAAATTATATCACGCTTTTTCTTACATCACAAGTCTGCTGCCTCGGGGTTACCCTTGACTCTACCCTATCTTTCAAATCACACCTGTAAGCAATTACCACCTCCTGCCACTACCAACAAGAAAAATATTTCCAGAATTCATTGTTTCTTCAACTTAACATTTCAGAGTATGCTCTGTCAGGTATTCCACAGGGACGACACCGGGGAGATCACACAATATCTCACCGTGCCGTCACTGTGTCATGGATTTTGTCCAGAATCGCGAGCAAATGATTCAGACTACTCACTACTTAGGTATCGGCAAGCGACCAGTGAGCATATGGCGTCACACCTTGGGATTCCAACCCATGGAATATGTGTTTACACCCTCCGTATGGTCACTGTCAGCTTCACGATAGCCCGATTATTATTATTATTTCACCACCGTCCAGCTTTGAAATATATTACAGGCCTGTACAGACGCCTGTGTTCTGGTAGAGTATGGCTTCGGGGGAGGAAATGATTAGAGGGCAAAATAAACATATTTATTAAATTTTATATTTAATCCAAAAGGGAGGCTGTGTTATGAAAAATATACAAAGATTTTACAAAGGGGACATTAAAATACATAAGCAGTTACACAAAATAATAAGTATTTAAGCAGAAAACTTACTATACGATCTCTGAGACGATTCAATATAGGTGGAGGAGGGGCTCCCCAATTGGATTAGACTGTTATCGAACAGGATCCTTTGCTTATAGTCCTTATACCCCTCTGGCAATGAAGGAATCTCCAACCTCAGCCAACTATTTTATGCTGAAGGGAGAGACTTGCCCACATGACCCCTGTGCTGACATCATGTGGGTTCGGCTCCTCCCTTAATGTTTCTATTAAAAACGCTAATTTCTGCGATAACTTACGACTCATTGATCTCAGAAGCTTGCAAGTGACCCCATTTTTTCTTTTATGATTTTACCTTCATTTAGAGACCACACATGATCAATTTGCGACAGGTCATTCTGGTGCTTTTGCGCTACAGCGCCACGGAGGGTTTTACAGCGACAGAAAAATATGCATACCGACCCTGGCTGACCCTGCCACTAAAAATATAGGTCTCGTTATTGTTGGACATATGAAACTTACAATATTTCATATTTAGTTTTTGGCTCTGAAGTGCCTGGAGATTTTTGTTAACCCTTTTTGAAATTCCGGAAACGCAATTTCCACAGGCATCTGTAGATTTATCTCAAGCCTGCATCTAGTAAACCCCTGCCTTTCCCAGGGGAAAAAACCCTCGCATTTAAATTAGGTTGGTGACACCTATCTTGCCAGCATTTGTGTACAAGGCCTTACTCATGAGTGTGCTAATTGTTTTTTTTGTGCTGACATTTACATGGAGACAGCTCTTTTCCTGACATGTGGTCGATTGCTAGCTTTTGTCTTGTGACAAATGGTTGATAAGGGAGGGGGTGAGGGGCATTCAGTGGAAGAAAGAAAAATATATTCAATATTTCTCAATATTTCCTTGACATGCTCTCACTGAAAAGATGCCTGTATTCTCTTTTTTTGTGAATACTAATCTCTGTTTCATGTACCTTGGAAAATAAAATGCACTTTTTTGGACTTTATCTTTGAGCTGGATTTTTATGCATGCTCTCACTGTCTCCCGCTAAGAGTATTGCAATATCCTCCTCTGTGTTTTCTTGACTAACACTCTGGTACCTCTTACAATCAATACTAATTTACCTTGTTTTACATTATTTAGCAATTTGGATTTAAGTGTCATAAAGATATAATATTCTGTTTTCCAAATAAACTCCTGGATGGTTTGTGTCTCATGGTCTTTGGCTCACTGAAATAAATCTCAAACACCTGTGATAATTAGTTTGCCAGGTGCCCAAATAAAGGAAAACTACTGAAGTAGGATGTTCCACATTGTTAAGTAGACACAGGTTTTAAGCATTATGGGAATTAAAAAAGTTCTCTCTGCTGGCAAAAAGCATCAAATAGTGCAATGCTTTGGACAAGGTATGACAACATTAAATATTTAATGAAATTTAAGCATCGCACTGTGATGAGATTTGTGGCTGATACAGAGCACAGATGGGTTTATGCAGATAAATGCATAATGAGGAAGGTTTCTGTCAGACAAATTCATCAGATTAAGAGTGCAGCTGCTATTATACCATTAAAAAGAAGCAAACTGGTATTTAAAGCTGCTGGTGTCTCTGGAATCCCGGGAACCTCAAGGTGTAGGATCCTCCAGGAACTAGCAGTTATCCATAAACCTACAATTTAAATACCCTTAAACAGTGGTCACAAACAGAAGTGGTTGCAGTGGGCATAGACATAATGAAAACTAATTTTAAAACAGTCTTGTCTGCGGATGAGTGCCGTGCAAACCTGGATGATCCAGATGGATGAAGTAGTAGATGCTTAGTGAATGGCCACCATGTACCAACAAGGCTGCAACGCCAGCAAGGAGGTGGCCAAGTCATGTTTTCAGCTGGGAAGTGGGGAAAGAGCTGACAGACCCCTTTAGGCCGGCGTCACACCAGCGATGCGAGAGCACAACCAATGATATCCACAGATTTTTTTATTTTCAGATAAAAATATTTGTTTAGGAATCCTAACCTCACTTCCTACATCCACCCATATTAATTTGTTTCTTATGTTTGGTATTTTTTATTACAAATTAAATGCTGATTAATAAATTCCTCTACACCTGGATATGCTTTCTCCAATATATACCAGTAATAAAAATATTAATTATGGTTATCTGATAAATTATACTCTTTATATGGACATCCAAATGGAAAAAAGATTATTTATGTATTGTGTATGAATTATCTCAATGTATATCATTATAGATTAATTAAATATTTGAGATTGAGAGTAATGTAAAAATAATTCTTGTATGATTATTTGGCAATATATTTGTGTTTTTGGTTCCTCCTTCCTATGTAATTTTTTATTAAGTCATTTTTGTGGCTTTATGTGATATATAATCATGTTGAGTGTGTTGTTCCACAATTGACAAAAGCCTGGGAGAGGCTGAAACGTCTTGCTGTGCTTTATGTGGATTGCCATTAAAGAAGCATTTATTCAATACATGAGTGCTGGGGCTGGTTCTTTCCATTTTGTGCAAATCCAGCAAATGACCATTTACAGGTCTTTTGAACCTATAAAATGTTTGCAAACTAGATTGTGCAGAATAATTTGGCGCATTTACAATTTTTTTTAGCTCTGAAAAAAAAAATATCCTTTTATCATTGGGAGGTTTGTCCAATAAAATGTGTTTTATTCTCTAATGGTTGATGATCTGATCATTATAAAGAAAACAATCTATAAAGCTATCATAATTAGGCTTGAGCGAACATTTCAATGTTCAGTTCGGAAAAGTTCGCCAAACAAATTAATATTCGCCGAATTTATTCGCCGAATGTTCGTCGAACATTTCCGAATCCCTTAGGACTCAATGGGGGAACCAAAAGAATGCATATACAACACCTAGAAATGGGACCAAAAGCTGCCAAAACAGATCAAATTAGGTGTAGACACAAGGGAAGTGCCATCAATTGACCCAGAATTCAAGTACTATAATTATTATTACTGTGACAGTGACATTTCTTCAGTTGCGCTTTACATGACATGTCAAAAGGGGTCACCGACTGGTACAACAGGAGAGAGAACCCTGCCTGCGAGGGCGCACTGTTACGGACGTGGTTTGTGGAACCACTGTGCCACAGACCCCCTTATAGCCTGGAGGGGCGTGACTAAGCGAGCATCGGACAGTTCACTAGAGCCTCTGATGGTGAGGTTAGACTTGGCTCCCGATGAATGTCTGGTGCCACTCCAGGACAGACCAACGGACGTGCAGCAGATGGACCAAGTAGGACAGACTAGATGGTGCAACATTCAGAGTCTGTATCAGAATGCAGCAGGCAGAGTCTGTATCAGAGTACAGCAGGCAGAATCTGTATCAGAGTGCAGCAGGCAGAGTCTGTATCAGAGTGCAGCAGGCAGAATCTGCATCAGAGTGCAGCAGGCAGAGTCTGTATAAGGAATGCAGCAGGGAGAGTCTGTATCAGGAGTGCAGCAGGCAGAGTCTGTATCAGGAATGCAGCGGGCAGAGTCTGTTTCAGGAAAGCAGCAGGCAGAGTCTGTATCAGGAGTGCAGCAGGCAGAGTCTGTATCAGACTGCAGCAGGTAAAGTCTGTATCAGAGTGCAGCAGGCAGAGTCTGTATCAGGAGTGCAGCAGGCAGAGTCAGTATCAGGAGTGCAGCAGGCAGAGCCTGTATCAGGAGTTCAGCAGGCAGAGTCTGTATCAGGAGTGCAGCAGGCAGAGTCTGTATCAGGAGTGCAGCAGGTATATTCTGTATCAGAGTGCAGCAGGCAGAGTCGGTATCAGGAGTGCAGCAGGCAGAGTCTGTATCAGGAGTGCAGCAGGTATAGTCTGTAACAGGAGTGCAGCACGCAGAGACTGTATCAGGAGTGCAGCAGGTATATTCTGCATCAGGAGTGCAGCAGGCAGAGTCTGTATCAGAGTGCAGCAGGCAGAGTCTGTATCAGAGTGCAGCAGGCAGAGTCTGCATCAGAGTGCGACAGGCAGAGTCTGTATCAGAGTGCAGCAGGTAAAGTCTGTATCAGAGTGCACCAGGCAGAGTCTGTATCAGAGTGCAGCAGGCAGAGTCTGCATCAGAGTGCAGCAGGCAGTGTCTGTATCAGGAGTGCAGCAGGAAGAGTCTGTATTAGGAGTGCAGCAAGGACTGGTGCGCAATCTTACACAACTTAGACTGCAGAACAGGAACGTTCCACTACAGCCAACCCAATAGATGGAGACCCAATCAGGATTCCCCACATTTTAAAAAAATAGTGGCAGATGCCAGCAAAGTGGCATCAATTTCACTACTGCAGAAATAGTGTAAATAAGACCCACACCTCTTCCAGTACAGCCAACCCAGGAGATGAGGACCTAACCAGGAGTGTTCACATTGCTCTAAATGAGGGCCAATGTCATCAGACTACAAGTAGTTTAATGCAGACCCAAACAGTTCCCACTACAGCCAACTCAATGGATGGAGACACAATCTGAATTCTACACATTTCCCAAAATCAGGGCCTAAAACCTGCAGCAGCAGCAAGAGCAGGCGCAGAAGCCATATCACAAAACTGCAATTTCAAGAGGTCAATGCAGCACACTCAAAACGACAACATCGCCTACTCTGTACAGTCTGCAATTGGGGTGCAAATGTCCTTGGAGATTCATGACTTGTTCATCTTGATGAAAGTTAGGTGGTCTACACTTTCAGGGGACAGCCAGGTGCGCTTATCCGTCAAGACACTACCAGCAGCACTGAAGACACGTTCAGAGAGAACGCTCGCTGCCGGACATGATAAAACCTCTAAGGCGTTAGAGGCGAGCTCAGGCCATTCATCCATTTTTTAAGGCCAAAATGTAAAAAGGTCAAAATCTACCCTGATGGTATTCATATTAAGCTCTTGATACTCCTCCACAATCCTCTCCACTCATTCACCACGTGTCAGACTTGTACTCTGTTGTGCTGGTGCACTAACTAGTGCAAAAAATGTGGGAAAAGACTCCCAGAAATTGCTTCTGCCACTTACTCTGCTGCTGCTGCTGCTAAAGTTTTGGCATTAACGAACTGACATGCCAGAGGTTGAAAGATTACAGCTGCGATGCACACTGTGTGCCTCACTCTTATCTTGGGGAAAACCTCTGTTAAGGTTGCTTAAAAGCTTGTTTCGATACTCCAACATAAGCGGGTCCCTTTCCAGGGTGGGAAGCATGTGGCAAAATTGACTCTTATAACGTGTATCTAACAGAGTTGCAACCAAGTAATCAGCATTATTTCAAATCCTAACTATACGGGGATCATGTTGCAGATCAAGAAGGCACTCATATGTCAGGCTCTTCCAGGAGGTCCAAAGCCAGGCTGTATTATGGGCTTGGTAACACTGATGCTTGTTTCCTCCATCCCCTCCTGCCAACCACGTTCAAACGAGAGGGGATGATTATCCTTTCATCCTCTGTCAGATGCTCGTCCATCACCTCTTCCTCCTCCATTAGTTCCTCGACTCTTGCACCTTCACTAACAGTTTGCCTGGTATCACCAAACCCCCTCAATCATTGTAATCCACCATCACTTGGCATCCGCATGGGTGACGACAGTCTGGAAATTTGAGACATTGGAATCCCTTCCGCATCCTCCTCTTCTTCTGGGGCCACCACCTCCTGCCGCAGGTTATTAAAAGTTTGCTCGAGCATGTATTTGACCGGAATAGTGATGCTGATGATGGCATCGTCAGCGCTAACCAATTTAGTAGCCATTTAAAAACTGTGCAGGAGGGTGCAGAGGTCCTTAATCTTTTCCCACTCCACAAGCGTGATATGCCCTAAGTCTGTACTGCGTTGCTCCAAGCTATACGTCATGACATACTGAGTCAGAGCTCATTGCTGCTGGCACAGTCGCTGCAACATGAGCAGTGTGGAATTCCACCACGTCGGCACATCTCAGATCAACCTGTTAACTGGCACGGACAAAGACCTCTATATCGATGCAAGTCGATGACATGAGGGGTGCGAACAGCGGAAGTGAGCATGCAGCTTCCATACCTTGTGAAGCAGCTGATCCAGGTCAGGATAGTGACGGAGAAAATGCTGTACCACCAGGTTGAGTACGTGAGCCATGCAGGGCACCTGTGCAAGCTTGCCTCGGCCTAGGGCCGCTAACAAGTTTGCACCGTTATTGCACATGGCGTTCCCTGGCTCTAGGTTCAACTGAGACAGTCGTTGCTCAAACTGAGCCTGGAGAGCTGCCCACAACTCTTCACCTATATGACTGCGATCTCCAAGGCATATTAATTTGAAGACTGCCTGACTACGGTGAGCCCTGACTGCACAGTATGGAGGTGGTGTGTATTTGCATCTCACCCTGGGAACGCGAGTCTTGTTAAGGCAGAGGTTGAGGCCCTAGAGGAGGTGGAGGATGCAGAAGCAGCAGAGGAAGTGGGAAATACAGTGGTTTCTTCTGCAAGCCTTGGGGATTCCAAGATTTTTGGAGCAGCCCCTTCCCCGCTTGCCCCCACAGCCACCAGAGTCACCCTGTGCCCAGTCAGCGAGATGTAACTCCCTTGACCATGCTTACATATCCAGGTGTCTGTGGTGAAATGCACCCTAGCACACGTAGATTTAATCAAAGAATGGGTGATGTTGTCTGCAACATGCTGGTGTAGTGCAGGCACAGCTTTCTTAGAGAAGTAATGGCGACTGGGCAACTGGTACTGGAAGACTTCGACGGCCATCACTTTTCAGGAAACCGTCTGTATCTACCAGGCGGAAAGGCAGCATTTCCGTGGCCAACAGATTGGACATGGTGGAGTTTAACCTCTTAGTTTTGTTATGCTTAGGATGAAACGATCTTTTACGTGACCACAACTGTGGGACCAAGGGCTGGCTAAGCTGCTGAGAGAGGGTGGAGTATGGTGAACCGGAAAAACTGGTGGAGCGTGAGTGAGGTGTAGATGTTATGGTGGATTGAGAAACATGCGGTGTGCTCGGTGAAACAAACACAGCAGGCGTGTCTGCTTCCATTACAGCTGATGGGCTGTCACTCAGCCTGACTGGAGAAGGTAAAGAGCCGGAGTCTCTGCGATGGGAGACCTGCATGACAATACTTGGCATGGTAACAGAGGAGGAGGAAGAAGCAGCAGATGCGTTTGATTGGGCAGCTGATGGTTTTTGAGGTGCGCTGGTACGCATTTCAACGCTGTAAGATTCCCAGAATATAGAATGTTGTTTGAGCATGTGAACGTTCATGCATGTAGTAGTCAAATTATTGCAGTTTTTCCCTCTACTGAGTTTTTTATCACAAAGTTTGCAGTTAACGTGAGTTTGCTCATCCTTTACAGTGACAAAAAAGGCCTCAGATGCGTGACTCTGGGTTCACACAAAGTATGATCTTCAACCTCGTCATCATCCAAAGTGATATCCCATTCCTCACCCTCAGAGTGACCCCTCTCCTCTTGTTGCCCTGACAGCACAGTACAGTCCGCATGAGCCTCAGGTATCTTAGTTTCATTGGGATCACCTCTCTCCCCTGCGGTTAACGTCTGGTGACAAGGGTCAGGAACCAGCTCGGACCCTACTTCATCCTGCCCCAAATCCAAGCTAAAAAATTTTTGGGCATCGGTGCAGATGCTTTCCTCCTCTTGACTCTATGACTGTTTGGAGTACACTTCTGATGCCCATGGTGTAGAATTAGTGAAGAGTTCTACAGATTCGCCCATCTGTGGTTTGCTACAGTCAGTTGGGCAGTTGGCCAGTTGTGATGCAGGGGAAGCAAGGGTAATTGGGGTGCCACCTCTGTGGACTGTACTGCGTGTGATGTTGAGGTGGAGGAAGAAGAGGAGAGGGCACTGGAAGGTCAGTATGACAAAATATATGCTCCAAAATATTTCAAACTCAGATCTAACCAGCTGTATCACTTTACTCAGAACAAAAAAATATTTTTGGGTTATTCTGCATAAGCTCTGCATCCAGCTGACTTTGACCGCCACTGACGCAGTAGCTGGCTTATAGCACTGTATGACTTTTGGCACAGGAAAAAATATTTTTTCGACTGGGCCTAGTAAGAGAAGTTTTGTTTTTTTTTACTGTGAAACCAAGACAAGTTCAACACAACTAAAATAGGATCTGCCTTTTAGCAGACTGGATCAACTTTGCCACAGTAAAAAACCTTTGGTGGACTCCGCCTGCCAACCAAAAATATATATAGGTTTGACTGTGCGTACAAGTTGAATTTGACAGCCATCGACGTAGTAGCTTGCTTATAGCACTGTATGGCTTTTGGCACAGGAAAAAATATATTTCTTGGACTGGGCGTAGCAAGAGAAAAAAAATTATTTTTTAATCTGAAACCACCTGAAGTTCAACTCCTCTAAAATAGTATCTGACACTAAAAAAAACTTTAGTGCACACAACTTTCAATATCACAATAACAACAGAAAAAAAACAGATTTTGTGCTCTGCAATAAGAATCTCTGCAGACTGTGCAGAGCACAATTCAACCCCACTAAATGAAAAGGTGCACTGCGCTTGCTTGATCACATTAGCAAGTGCAAAAAAAGGTTCAAGGTATACTGAGACATGTAGCTCTATACCAGCGGTGCACAGCACTATTGTATGGCATGGGCCCTCTGTTTCTGTCAGAATCTCAGTACTTGTACAAGAACACCAAAAATGTGCTGCACCAGCGGTTGCAGAGGTACAAAGGCCAGAAATTATCGACACTATCTGACTACCACACAAGCACACGTCTGTCTAGCTAATATCTCTCATTACACAGGAGAACACTGAGCTGCGTCTGTCTCCAGTAGTGACATGGATATAATGGAGCTGAGGGTACATAGCCGCTTTTTATATTGAGAGGATATGTGATTTCTGCAGCCAATTGCAGAAGTCCTTATGTCTGGACAGTGTAGATGCTCCCTGTGCTATGATTGGCTGGCCGTGCTTTACTCAGTTAAAGTTACCGCCCACAGGAAAAAAAAAAACAGTGCGCCGCTGATCTGACCTGTTCTAAGCTCTCCACAGCCCCCACACTCGCGTGGCACATGTCACCGCTCATCATACACTTGCATTATGCTAGCAAAACTGTTCAAAGCACCTTGGTTGCCCTGTATTCATGGTCCCACGCTAATTCGTTGAACTTTTCTGATTTTAAGAAAATTTGCTCGTCTTTGCGATCACAAATCCGTATGTGCCATATTCGTGCCAAATTTGAAACATTCGAACATTCGCCAAACAAATTCGCTCAACACTAATTATAAGGCATAGGGGATCAAGGAGGATGCTGGTACAATCGGCAAGGTACTCCTTCAGCATCTTCCAAAACTTTTCTCTCCTTGTCATAGCACCCCAAGCATCAGGGTCTGGGTGCTGGGAGGGTATGAGTAAACTGTCCCAGACCTTTGGCACTGTTCCCCTGCTTCTGCTACATTCTATTTGTGTCTCTCTCGCCTGTACTCCTTGGTTGTCCAAGGAACTTTGACCTCTGCCACCAGCTTTTTCAGATGGGAATTTTTTATTAATTCTTTAACAAAGGCCTTCTGGTACTGCAACATTTTACTAGACTTCTCCACCATGGGAAAGAGAGATAGAAAGATCTCCTTGTAGCGCGGGTCTAGAAGTGTAACCAACCAGTTATTACTGTCGCCCAAAATGCGTACAATGTGAGGGTAATGAGAATGGCAGCAAAATATAAAGTCAGCCATGTGTGCCAGACTGCCAACAGCATAGAATTCCCTGTCCTATTTAAGAGGACGACTGTCCATGCTCTCCTCCTACTCCTCCTCATGGTCTTCCTTCTCATTCTCCCTCTCTACAGGCCATCCACGCTGAACAGACAGTATGAATGTTGTGTGGGTAGTACCATCTGTAGCACAGGAAACCTGCTCCTGATTAGAGATGAGCGTTGTTCTACTCAAACTGTTCGCCAATCTCAAATTCGAGCTGTTTTGGGCGGTGTTCGAGCCGTTCGGCGAACACGAACAATTTGAGAAAAATTCGGCTGTTCGAGGTTATGTTCGATAACTGTTCGTGCACCAAAATCATAACTGGATTTTTTCTCAGTAATGATGAAAATTAATGTTAATACGCAGTTTGAGTGTACAGCGGGGTGGGGGGAGGGGCAGGGGATGGATCTCTGCAGGAATAATGAAGATCTCCATTTTTTTTTTCTCTTTCCCGCATTTACAGTGGGGAGGTGCAATCTGTCAGCCTATCAGCAGCGCACACATGGAGCAAAGTGCTTTTTTTCACACAAGCAAGGGCATGTGTCATTGGCAGTGTATGTCACATGTCCTTGCCCTATAAGACCAAGCCATTTTCCCCGTCGCCACCATTTTCTCAATGCTGCAGCTGCGTGTTAGACGGCACCGCTGTTGCTGTGTGCGCTATACCTTGTTAATTTCAAGCCAATTTTTGCACAAATCTACAGATAGCTTGGGAGTAGGGAATAGTTGTGATTGCAGTCTTTTTAAGGACTAGGTTACAGCATTTCCTACGACTTTTATCAGGCAGGTCTGTGCTCTTAAATAGATAGATTGTGGGAGTAAAGACTAATTGTAATTGGAGTCCTTTTCAGGACTAGGTTACATCAGTTCCTATCAGTTTTTGCCAGGCAGGTCTGTGCCAGTGCTGTGCAAGTTTTTTTCACAGCATTTGGCTGAATCTAGCAAAGCTAATCCTTTTTGGCCTATTGCAGAGTGTGTTAGTCAGTGGAGTAGCCTATCTGTGTTGCAAGATATACCACCTGTGTATAGAATACCAATTTTTTTACTGCACCTAGTGAAGTAAAATCTTTTGGGCATAGCATCATTCTATTAGTCCATCTATACTGACCTCCATCAGGTTGCAAATTGAATATAATTTTTTTCTGCATCTAGCTCTGAAAATATATTGGGCTTCTAGCTGTGTGTGGGACTTGTTGTATTAGTCCATCTATACTGACCTCCATCAGGTTGCAAACTGAATATATTTTTTTCTGCATCTACCTCTGAAAAAATATTGGGCTTCTAGCTGTGTGTGGGACTTGTTCTATTAATCCATTTATACAGACCTCCATCAGGTTGCAAACTGAATATATTTTTTTCTGCATCTACCTCTGAAAAAATATTAGGCTTCTAGCTGTGTGTGGGACTTGTTGTATTAGTCCATCTATACTGACCTCCATCAGGTTGCAAACTGAATATATTTTTTTCTGCATCTACCTCTGAAAAAATATTGGGCTTCTAGCTGTGTGTGGGACTTGTTCTATTAATCCATCTATACAGACCTCCATCAGGTTGCAAACTGAATATATTTTTTTCTGCATCTACCTCTGAAAAAATATTGGGCTTCTAGCTGTGTGTGGGAGTAGTTGTATTAGTCCATCTATACTGACCTCCATCAGGTTGCAAACTGAATATATTTTTTTCTGCATCTACCTCTGAAAAAATATTGGGCTTCTAGCTGTGTGTGGGACTTGTTCTATTAATCCATCTATACAGACCTCCATCAGGTTGCAAACTGAATATATTTTTATCTACATCTACCTCTGAAAAAATATGTGGCCTTCTAGCAGTGTGTGGGACTTTCTCTATTAGTCCATCTATACTGACCTCCATCAGGTTGCAAACTGAATATAATTTTTTTCTGCATCTAGCTCTGAAAAAATATTTGGCCTTCTAGCAGTGTGTGGGACTTTCTCTATTAGTCCATCTATACTGACCTCCATCAGGTTGCAAATTAAAAATAATTTTTAATCTGCATCTACAGTACCTCTGAAAAAATATTTGGGCTTCTAGCTGTGTGTAGGACTTGTTCTATTAGTCCATCTATATTGACCTCCATCAGGTTGCAAATTGAATATAATTTTTATCTGCATCTAGCTCTGAAAAAATATTTGGCCTTCTAACAGTGTGTGGGACTTTCTCTATTAGTCCATCTATACTGACCTCCATCAGTTTGCAAACTGAATATATTTTTTTTCTGCATCTACCTCTGAAAAAATATTGGGCTTGTAGCTGTGTGTGGGACTTGTTCTATTAATCCATCTATACAGACCTCCATCAGGTTTCAAACTGAATAAAAAAATTTTCTGCATCTACCTCTGGAAAAATATTTGGGCTTCTAGCTGTGTGTGGGACTTGTTCTATTAGTCCATCTATACTGACCTCCATCAGGTTGCAAATTGAATATAATTTTTTTCTGCATCTAACCCAGCCAATAGTTTTGGCCTAATACCACAGTTTGGCCACTCAGCTCTGCTCGGTTCCCATCCATTGTTTTTTTGTGCAAACAACTCCAGAGTTGTGAATTAGTTAACCACCAAAATGAGTGGAAAAAGGCCTGCTGCTGGTGGAAAGGGGAATAGGCGTGTTGGGAAGGGGAAAAAAGGTTGTGTCCGTGGGGTAGGTGTTAAAGCAACAGTAACATCTGCAGAAGAAAGACCATCTTCCAGCCAAACTAAAATGTCTACTTCTTTTAGCAGACAATGTGATAAGATCCCTTTCTTATGGCCACGCCAATCGCTACAAATTCCAGATGAGGCACAAAAACAGCAGGTGCTTCAACGGATATCAAGTGCTCCTTTAAGTGGGCTCTCCTCCACATCAACTTCAACATCACAAATACTCCAGTCCTCAAAGGTGTCACCCCAATCGCACTTGCTTCCTCACATCTCCCAAATCTCCAGCTGCCCGTCTGAGTATGAGGTAGAACAGATGGTTGAGTCTGCAGAGCTGTTTACTCATACTATAGCCTGGGAATCAGAGGTCGACTCCAGCGCTTCTGTGAATCCAGATGAGGAAATGATCTGCACTGATGCCCAGAATCTTTATGAGTCGGATCCAGGACCAGACGCAGAAGGTTCTGACCATAATGTAGACCCTCATTCCCAAACTGTAACTCCTGTTGGTGGAGACAATGAGGAAGACGATGATAAGACTCAAATACCTGATTGGAGCAACAATTTTAGTTTTTTGTCAGGGCAGGAACAGGTTGGCTATGAGGACGACGGGTGTGATAACGCACAGGGTGATGATGATGAGGTTGGAGATCCCACTTACTGTCAACCCACAGTCAGCCAAGAGATGAGGTCAGCAGAGGAGGTGGAGGAAGATGCTAGTGACGACGAGGTCAGGTTGCGCCTTCCTGGACAGAGACGTAGTACTGGAAGCATGTCAACAACTGCATCCTCAAACACAACTCTGCCTCTCACCACAAGTCGTGGTGGCTCTTCAGGTCGCATGGGTGCTAAGCCTTGCATAGCCTGGGCATTTTTTCAGATCGATAAAGATGACCCAACTCGTGTTATCTGTAACTTTTGTCAGCAAAAGCTAAGTAGAGGCCAAAAAATACATAGTTTGAGTACTTCATGCATGAACCGGCACATGGACATGAAGAATAAGTTGCAGTGGGAAGCTCAGTGTGCTACAATGCGGCCTAGCCGGCCGGGCCAACCACCGTCTGCCATATCTTGTGCATCCGCGGCCTCTTCATCCTCTGTGACTGGGGGGACAGCAGTCACACCTGTTTTGGGGCGCAGACCTGCCACCTCTTTACCCGCAACAGCCAGCGTGATTGGCAGGTCATCATTTTCTTTGGAGGTGGTAACACAAGCTGGTGTTGAGCGCTGTCCGACATCGATAGCACCACCTTTGGATGAAGGCAACCTAACATGTCCGCCTGCATCTTCCTCACAGACCGGCAGTTTGCCGGGGACACCCTTATCAACCCCGTCTAAGCACAATAGCCAACCCTCGGTCCGTCAGATGTGGACAAGTAAAAGACCATTTCCTCCTAGCCATGAGAAAGCTAAGAGGTTGAATTTCACCATCTGCAAGCTCTTGGCTACAGAAATGCTGCCTTTCCGCCTGGTGGACACAGAGGATTTTCGAGACCTTATGTCCGTCGCAGTGCCCCAGTACCAGATGCCCAGTCGGCACTACTTCTCAAAGAAAGGTGTGCCTGCGCTCCACCAGCATGTCGCACACAACATCACCGCTTCTTTGAGAAACTCTGTGTGTGACAGGGTGCATTTCACCACAGATACTTGGATGAGAAGGCATGGACAGGGGCGTTACATGTCGCTGACTGGGCACTAGGTAACTATGGTGATAGCAGGACAAGGGGCTGCTGTCCAAGTCTTACCGTCCCACGAGTTGTGCGTCAATCCTCTTTATGTCAAAGTTCCTCCACTGCTTCTGCCTCCTCAACCTCCTCTCGGTCTTCCACCTGCACCCAAAGCCTGTCTGGTCATGCCACAAGCTTTCTAACTGCGCAGAAGGGATCCTGCACACCTCCTTACTATGCTGGCAGTAGGGCTCAACGTCATCAGGCGGTTTTTGCATTGAAATGTCTGGGAAATGTGAGTCACACAGCTGAGGAGTTGTGGTCAGCTCTGGAGAACCAATTTCATGAATGGTTGTCTCCACTGGACCTGAAACCAGGGAAGGCCATGTGCGACAATGCTGCAAACCTGGGTGCGGCCCTTCGCCGGGGCAATGTCACACACGTGCCTTGTATGGCTCACGTGTTGAACCTGGTTGTCCAGCAATTTTTAGCCCACTATCCCAGACTAGATGGCCATCTGCAGAGGGCACGGTCGCTGTGTGCTCACTTCTGCCGTTCGCATCCCGCAGCTCAGTGACTTACATCTCTACAGAAGTCGTTGGGCCTGCCACTTCACCGGCTAACATGCGATGTGCCTACCCGGTGGAATTCAACTCTGCACATGTTGCAGCGACTGTGGCAGCACCGATAAGCCCTGGTGCAATACGTTCTGACGTATAGCCTGGGCCAACGAGATCCAGAGGTGGGTCAAATCACGCTGGAGGAGTGGTCTCAGATCAGGGACCTATGCACCCTTCTGCACAGTTTTGAAATGGCGACGAAGATGATTAGTGCTGACGATGCCATTATCAGCATGACTATTCCGGTGATTTACATGCTGGAGCACATGTTAAACAGAATTCGGAGTCAGGTGGTGGCACAAGAGGAGGTGGAGGAAGTAGAGGAGGAGGAGTTGTATGCGGAAGGGCTAACATCTGCAAGGTCCAGACGGTCGGCAGCACCAAGGCGGCAGGCATGTGAGGGTGGGGGAGATGGTTTTACCAGGGCCCATGGTAGCAGCCAAACTAGTGAGGAAGGTGCAGGAGCCCAGGAAGAAGTGGAGGACGAACTGATGGAAGACTCATCAGATGAGGGAGACCTTGATCACATTTCTGTTGTGTGAGGTTGGGGGGAGAGGACAGAGGAAGGAAGCATGATTGTTACCTCGCCACCAACACAACAGGGGCTTGGTGCTCCTGGATGCGCAACACACATGAGTGCCTTCTTGCTGCACTACCTGCAACATGACCCTCGAATTGTGAGAATTAGAAATAATCCTGACTACTGGGTTGCCACACTGTTAGATCCCCGGTACAAAAGTAAATTTGCAGAAATTATTCCTGCCATAGAAAGGGATGCACGCATGCAGGAGTATCAGCAGAGACTGTTGCAGAATCTTACATGTGCTTTTCCACAAAATACCAGTGGTGCACGTAGTGAATCTCACAGTTCCAACTTGCCAACCGTGGGACCGTCAAGTGTTCAGCACTCAAACCGTAACAGAACCACAGTATCTGCTGGTAACATCAATTTTGCGGAATCATTTCACCACTTTTTTAGCCCATCCTTTGCAAGGCCACAGGAGACAAGAAGTCTGACACATAGTCAACGCCTAGAGACGATGGTACAGGAGTATCTCTAAGTAAACATTGAAGCCATGACTGTGT
The DNA here is from genome assembly GCF_046119375.1 of Phyllobates terribilis. Taxonomy (NCBI): domain Eukaryota; kingdom Metazoa; phylum Chordata; class Amphibia; order Anura; family Dendrobatidae; genus Phyllobates; species Phyllobates terribilis. The sequence goes on along the minus strand of NW_027362761.1, from coordinate 1,204,138,103 downwards.
CACTGGACCCTTGCTCTTTTTGGGATTCCAATCTGGATAAATGGCCGGAGCTAGCCACTTACGCCTTGGAGATCTTGTCATGCCCCGCAGCCAGCGTTCTGTCTGAACGTGTGTTCAGCGCTGCTGGTGGTGTGCTGACAGATAAGCGCACGCGGCTCTCCACTGATAATGTAGACAGACTCACGTTCATAAAGATGAACAAATCATGGATCCGAAATGACTTTTCTACCCCTGTGTCATCCTGGGGAGAGTAAAAGCTTGATGATTGGTTAAAATCACCCTACCAACCGTTTTAAGCTTTCAAATTACTAATCATGTTTATCTGTATCTTGGCTGGAAAATAATTTGGGCTTTGTAGCAGTGTGCAGCACTGATTCTATTAGGCCATCTATAATAAGCTCCACCAGATTTAAAATTACTAATCATGTTTATCTGTATCTTGACTGGAAAATATTTTGGGCTTTGTAGCAGTGTGCAGCACTGATTCTATTAGGCCATCTATACTAAAGCTTCACCAGATTTAAAATAATAATAATTTTTAGCTGCATCTAGCCCGGAAAATAATTTTGGGGCTCCGAGATGCGCAAGACACATAAGTGCCTTCTTGCTGCACTACCTGCAGCATGACCCTCATATTGTCAGAATTCGAAGTAATCATGACTACTGGGTTGCCACACTCTTAGATTCCCCAAACTTTTCGATCAAACTTTTCATTTTAATAAAGACCAAAAAAATGGTCATTTTTCAAATTATAAGCATTAGCAGGTTGTTAGAAACTGAAATCAAACAGTTTTCAACTCAAAACTTTATTCTAGGTGATGTTATATTTTCACATAGGACCCCTTGTTCGAAAGGAGCTTCTGAACTCTCTCGTCCATTGAATTTGTCAGGTTTTGGATGGTTTCTGCTTCAATTGTTTTGCATGAGGACGGAATACCCTCCCAGAGCTGTTGATTAGATTGAACTGCCTCCCGCCATCATAGACACTCCTTTTAATGATGCTCCAAAGGTTCTGAATGGGGTAGAGGTCAGGGGAGCATGGGGGTCACACCATAAGTTTGTCCCCTTTTATGCCCATATCAGCCAGAGATGCAGATGTTTTATGTGCAGCATGAGATGGTGCATTATCATGCAAAAAAATGATCTTGCTGTGAAATACACGGTTCTTCTTCTTGAACCATGGCAGGAAGTGCTGTTTGAGAAAATCCACATACATTATGGAGTTCATCTTTAGCGCCTTCAGGGATCCTAAAGGGGCCGACAATCTCTCTCCCCATGATTCCAGCCCAAAACATTACTCCACCTCCTCCTTGTTGGCGCTGTAGCCGTGTTTGCGTGGGGTGTCCATCAACCAGCCATCCTCCACTCCATCCATCTGGACCATTGAGCGCTGCACGGCACTCGTCCGTGAACAAAACAGTTTTGAAATCAGTCTTCATGTAATGTTTGGCCCACTGGAGCCGTTTCTGCTTGTGTGAAGTGGATAGAGGAGTTCGACAGGATGGCGTATGCACAGCTGCAAACCTCTGAAGGACCCTGCATCTTGTTGTTCGGGGGACGTTGGAGGCACCAGCAGCTTCAAAAACTTGTCTGCTGCTATGACAAGGCTTTTTTGACGCTGCTCTTTCAACCTGATGTAATTGCCTGTAGGAAACAGTCCTCAATTTGCCCTTATCAGCACGCACACGTGTGTACTGTGAATCAGCTACATACTTCTTGATTGCCAAGACACTTCATCCTGATCATCGCACAATGTTGATTGTAGTCATGCCTTGACCTAAACACTCCACAATTTGTTGCTTCTCAGCAGCCGACACATCCTTTTTCTTTCCCATTTTGGCAGAAAATGTAGGCTGCTTAATAATGTGAGACAGCCTTCTTAAGTAGTCTTGCCTTTCATTGGACACACCTGCCAAACTAATTAGCACAGGTGTCTGCAATTGCTTACAGTGATATAAAGAGCCCTGACACACATCACCATCAATGAGTTTAACTGACAAACAAACAAATTCTTCCATTATCACTCCTAAACACTTTTTGCATAATAATTTGGAACACAGTGTACATGTGCTTTTCCACAAAACACCAGTGGTTCACGTAGTGAATCTTACAGTTCTAACTTGCCAACCGTGGTCTGTATGGAGTTGTTCAATAAAGGGCCCAAAATTAAGATAACATAGATGGGAGAGGTCTCTATGAATAGGAATTCCTAAGTATTTGATACCCTGTGAGGGCCAGGCAAAGGGAAAGTTGGACTGGATGGAATCCTATATGGATTTGGGGAGGGAGACATCGAGGGCCTTAGACTTCGCTGCATTGATTTTAAAATTTGACCATGTAACAAAGTGATCTATTTCAGCCATAACAGCATGGATGGATATATGTGATTGAGTGATATATACTAGGACATCATCAGCAAATAGAGAGCACTTGTACTCGGTGCCTCCCACCTCAATCCACCTAATATTGGGGTTATGGCGAATTGATGAGAGCAGGTGCTCCGTCACTAGGATGTATAAGAGAGGGGACAGAGAACATCCCTGCCTTGTCCCATTGGTGATTGTGAAAGGTGATGAAAATGTTCTGACGCGCCCCCTGGGCCTTGGGACACCCGGTGCCGGACCCTTTTTGGTGGATGCTGGTGGTTGTAGTCTCCGTGGTGGCGACCCGGTTCCGTGGCTCAGGGCGGTCAAACCAGTGGCGGAACTATTTATGTGGTTTTGATGTTTAAATGTCCGACTACGCCACCCGTGGATTGCGGTCAGAGTGAACCGCCGCTCCAGAGCAGACCGCTGAGGCTGGTGTTGTGGGTGCAGCAGAGCGTAGCATAACTCCCCACGGGAGGAGTATAGCCTCAGGGCAGTGTATGCGGAGGATGTGGGTGATGGTGCAGGGCAGCAGCAGTAACGACACGGAGTCAGTGATGCAGTCCAGGGCCTTTACTCACAGTTCTTATTATCCAGACCACGTCTGCAGGTAACGGCTGCCCACGTCGTACTGTGCTCACCAGGTGAGGGGCTCAGACAACTCCCAGATAACTTTGGAGCGCTTCACAGGACCCCCTTTGTGTGTCCTTTGTCTGGCCTTTCTTACCAACCCTTCTGTCCGGCTGCCTCGGGCCTCCTCTTGGTAAACTTGGCGCCAGTTTCCCTGACCCTATGTGGTGCCTTCCTAGCGGGTGTAGCGAGGGGCTGCGCCACATAAAATGTCACAGCCTCCTGTTTCTAGCTGAGGGTCGTTTCCTGCCTCCACTAGTTTCGGGGACCGGTCTCCCCCTTTGGCCTGACCCCTCCACGCAGGTGGATTCGGGCGTGCGGTGGCGACTCGCTCGTCCGCACCCCTGGGATCCCTTCGTTCCTCGTTCCTGGAGCCTTCTCCGCTCCTCTTACTTCCTTCTCCCTCTTCCAGGCATGGGCCTCTGTTACTAGGCCTGCCTCCGGAGCAGAGCTCATGCAGAGCCCCTGCTCCCTGCCACTTCTGCTCAGACTTCTCTGCACTGAACTAAGATGGTGCCCACCTTTTATACTCCCTTCTCAATGCACCCAGGAACTGCTTCCTCCCTGCTCCTGCACTACAGGGTTCCCCTTCCTCAGTGTTCCCTCCCCCCACTACAGCCAGGGACAGAGACTGTCGTGCCCATCTCAGGGGCATATTGGTCGCCCTGCCCCACGGCAATGTGGTGTAATGCATGCAGGTGTCGGGTCCTGATCCACACTACATCCTTACCTGAGAGTGAGATATCGCACCTCTGGGTGAGGTGCAATACCTCTGTAGCAACCTAGCCCTCAGGGTGCTACAGTTCCATTTATCTTCAGCCTAGGTGACGTATTGCGATACAGGGCTGTGATTTTGGCTATAAAAGAGTCCCCTAGACCCCTACCCCAAGCTTTTTAAGAGAATCATATATGGCGTGCCAGGAGACTCTATGGAATGCTTTCTCAGCATCCAACGAGAGTATTTAATTACAAATTTTTAACTGCATCTAGCCCAGGAAATACTTTGTGCCTAGTAGCAGTGTCTGCTAGTCAGCGGATTATCCCGGCTGTTAAGCAAGCTACACCACCTGTAGTTTGAACACTTAATTTTTTCAAAGGAAATGCTTCGGGACCACGGGATACTCAGTGAAGAGCATCAGGAGGCACCCCAAGGCATAGGGGCTGGGACTGGCAGTAGGATGCCTTGCGGTGGACAGCCGAGCTCGATCCTTATAAAAGCTTTTTAACTGCAGCAGCTTTAGTGGACGCTACTGGAGCTGGAATTATGCGGCTGCTGGCATGAGACTTGCTCTCCAATAGATCCTTGTAAATGGATTTAAAGTGTATTCATTCAAATTAGAGAGACAATTTAAATTAAAAAGCTTAGAGCTGCCTCCACCACAGTGGGGCTCGCTCGACCCACCAGCGGACAGGCACCAGTATTGGGAGAGGGGGGCTGGCCGTCAGGGTTCACCGCGGCTCTGGCACAAACCCGGCGACACGGAGGTGGCACGGGCAGGAGCGGACTGAACGTGTCGGCTTCTCACTTTTTGGATTTTAGAAGGGCATGACATGCCTATATCTGTGTCTCCCCCTCCTTTTACTCCTCCACCTCTTTTCTTTTCGCATGACTATATGTACTTGTCACTTTTCCATGTGTTAGTTGTGTCTTCTGAGCAGTTTGTCAGCTTTTGGACACCTTTGAAGGTGTTTTCTATGTGTTTCTATGTGTTTTTGTTTGCCTGCCATTGGTTTTAACGGTGTTCGAAGGTGTTCGACGAACAGTTCGACGAACAGTTCGGCGAACACACGGGTGTTCGACGAACCGAACCGAACTCGAACACTACGGGGGTGGCTCAACACTACTCCTGATACTCCTCCTCCTCATTATCACCGCTGAGATGAGGCTGGGCTGTGTGGCATAGCCCTGTATAGTTCCAGGCTCCATCTCATAGTGCTTCGCCTGCAATGCCTCCTCTTTAATTGTGAGCAGTGAGCATTTCAGTAGAGAAAAAAGTGGGATGGTGACTCTAATTATGGCATCATCGCCGCTCACCATCTTATTGGAGTCCTCAAAGTATTGGAGGACAGCACAGATGTCAGACATCCATGCCCACTTATGTGCTCTTATGTGCGGAGGCTGACATGAATACTGATGTGCATGTTGAAGCTGGTACTTAACAACTAACCTCTGATGCTCACAAAATCTTCCCAACATATTCAACTATGAGGTCCAATGCGTGGTGACATCGACACCAGTAGGTGTGCTGGAATCTGAAAACACTGCTGAAGCAAGGTGAGGGCAGCGGAAGCCTTTAGATGACTATCTGACATGGGCAAACATGCAGCGTACTTTCACAAGCAGCTCAGGCAGATCCAGGTAGGTTTTGAGTAACCGCTCAACCACTAAGTAGAGCACGTTGGCTAGGCATGGTACCTGTGCGAGGTTGTCAAGCCTCAGAGCCACCACCAGGTTCCAGGCATTGCCACACACGATCATGCCTTGCTGTACATTCAGCAGTGAGTGCCACAGATCTGCCTGCTCTTTTACAACTTTCAACAAGTCTGCAGCAATGTGCGGTTTGTCACCTAAGAATATTAGCTTCCGCACAGCTTGTTGCCACTTGGCTGAGGCAGTGCTGCAGTGCTTCCAACTGATGTGGTCATTTCGGAGATGGAGGCTGAAGAGGAGGAGGAGGAGGTGAAGGAGCTTTAGAACTTGGGGGCAACCATGACTGACCCAGGGCCTGAAATCCTTGGCGAAGAGAGGACGTGTTCTGTCCCAGGGTCCGACTGGGTCCCGGTTTCCACAATATTAAACCAGTGTGCCGTCATTGAGATGTACCGTCCCTGGCCACAAGCACTTTTCCACGTGTCTGTGGTTAGGTGGACCTTCCTAGTAACGGTATTGATGAGTGCACAGGTAATGTTCTGAGACACGTGCTTGTGTAAGGCAGGCACGGCACATTACCATCTTCTGGTATCTGGTATTTTAAGTTCTCCATCCCCTGGTGTGTAGTAGTTTAGCTCTCCAACCCTAGCTGTTTATTACTTTAGTTTTCCAACCCCTGTTGTATATTAATTTAGTTCTTCATGTTCTATTGCGTATTTATTTAGTTCTCCAACCCATCCATGCCCACGCCCAGGAGATAATGTCTGATGATGAGGGTTTGGATTCTTCTCAGACCCTACTTCGTCCGGGCCCAGATCAACTGAAATAAAATGTTGTGCATCGTTACACATGCTTTCCCCCTCTTGAGTCCGTGAAGATTTGGATCAGACCTCTGATGCCCCGTAATACAATATGTGAACAGCTCTGCAGACTCGCCCATCTGTGCTTCCCCAAAGTCAGTTGGGCGGTTGGAGAGTTGTGACACGGGTGAAAACAAGAGAAATTGGGGTGCCACCTCTAAGGACTGTACTTTGTGTGATGTTAAGGTGGAGGAAGAGGAGCAGAGGCCACTTGATGCTGCATATCATTGTGTGACTTCCAAAGAAAGGGAGTGGAGTCCAGTAACAGAAGTTTGAAAAATGCTGCAGAATTGCTCACTGCAGCAAAACAAACTTACTTCTCATCTCTCATATCATATGTGTCTCACAACCCTAAACAGCTATTCAGTACTTTCAAGCCTCGCCTTTGTCCACTAGCTCCCCCTCCCTCTCCTCTCATCTCAGCTAAAGTCCCAACAGCCCCTCCCCATAACTTCTCAACTCTCCTCCTCCAAAACTTGCTTCTCCGCCATCACTGAAGATCAGCTTTACTCTCCAAATCACATCTTACCACCTGTGAACTAGACCCAATACCATCCCACCTCATTCCAAACTGTACCAAAGTCTTCATCCCAAGCCTAACCCTCTTCTTTAAGCTGTCACTAACAACTGGTGTCTTCCCCTCATGATTAAAACATGCCTCAATCACATCCATCCTCAAAAAGCCCTCCCTTGACCCATCCTATGTCTAGCTATCGCCCCATCTCACTTTTCCCCTATGCCTCCAAACTACTGGATCAACACGTTCATTTTGTAGTGTCCCTCCTCCTGCTCCCTCTTTGACCACTTACAATCTGGCTTCCGACCGCACCATTCCAACTGAAACTACCCTGACTAAAGTCAGCAATGACCTACTAACTGCCAAATCCAAGCAACACTACTCTGTCCTCCTCCTCCAAGACCTGTCATTTGCCTTCAACAAAGTAGACCATTCCCTCTAATTAAAGATTCTCATCTCTGGGCATCACAGTCTTGGCCCTATCGTGAATCTTTCCATACCTAACCGACAGGACATTCAGTGTCTTCCACTAACACACCAGCTCCTCATCTCACCCCCTATATGTCGGTGTCCCCCAATGCTGAGTTCTAGGACCCCTACTCTTCTCTATCTATGGCCTGGAACAGCTCATAGTCTCATGGATTTCAGTATCACCTCTATGCTGATGACACACAGATCTACCTCTCTGAACCTGATATCACCTCCTTACTAACCAGAATTCCAAAATAAGTGATGAGCGAGCACTAAAATGCCCTGGTACTTGTTGCTCAGTTTGAGCAAATTGGAAAGCTCGAGTGCTCGGGCCGAGCAACGAGTTTAATGTAAGTCTATGGAAAACTCAAGCATTATTCCGGCTCCCCCCCGGCAGTCTGCAGAGGGCCTAAAAATTGGCCAAATCGATGGGAACAGTGCTCAAATGACATGGAAACAGCATGGAGAAGACAACTGGAAGCATCTCTGACTCCCACGTCACTGCTGTCAACAATATTGTCATATGTATTACGCCACTTTTACGGACTCACAATAAAACATGCAAAAAGGAAACAAAAAGGATTTTCCTGGGAAAAATGTTTAGGAACTTCCTTTGCAGGGTAAGGACTTGTATATAAGGCAAAATAAATAACCAAAAACAAAAATTCTCCTCCAAACCTTGAGCTATGTTCACACGTAGTGTTTTTGATGTGTTTTTGCACCTTAGCACTGCTTTCAAAGGTGAAAAATGCATTCACTGGGAAATGTAATTTTAACATTTTACAACCTTATCTGGCCATGTATTGTGTGAGACATCATCAGACACATCCTGTTTCATTTATGAAGGAGGAACTCTAAAAGTCACAAACACTATTTTTATAGGGCCGTCAAGCGGCCCTTAGTATTGTTACAGGGCCAGCAGTCGGCTATGCTTTGTTGTTCCCATTATTAAAGACTGGGTTTCCTATACTGTTATTGCGTATGAAAGGGCAGACAAAAATTTGGACGCATCCCAATACCCCTTTGAAGAGATATAGAGGTGGGTTTCAGTAAAAAAAAATGTTCCTATTATAAAGGAGTGGGTCTCTTATAGTGGTAATGCCCAAATTTGGGAAAACCCCAATAACAATTTAAAGACACATAGAGATGGGTCACAGTAAATACATGTTCCCATTAGAGCAGAGCGGGTCTGCAATACAGTTATAGGGTATACAGTGTGTCCTTTGGCTGCCAAAATTTAGGAAAAAACCCAATATCAATTTAAAGACATATAGAGGTGGGCCTCAGTATCAACATGTTCCCATTAGAAAGGAGCGGGTTTGGAATACAGTTATAGGGTATGCAGTGAGTACAACAGCTGCCAAGAATTTGGAAGAACCCCAATGCCCCTTGCAAGAGACGTAGAGGTTGAAGGTCCTCCAGAAAAAAAATGTTCCCATTATTAGAAGGTAGAAGTCGGAGGGCCTCCTGACTAAAATGTTCCCATTATTAGGAAGTGGGTCTCCCATACTGTTTTCCTATGCAGTGAATGCAATGTCTGCCAAAAATTTGGAGGAACTCCAATGTCCCTTACAAGAGACGTAGAGGTCAGAGGGCCTCCTGAAAACAATGTTTCCATTATTAGGAAGTAAGTCTCCCATAGTGTTTGCCTATGCAGTGAATGCAACGGCTGTCAAAAATTTGGAGAAACTTCAATGCCAATTCCATGAGACGTAGATATGGTGGTGATATGGTGGTGGAGGATGAGGAGAAGAAGGAGGACAAGAGCAAATAGAAAAAATCAGGAAGCATATCCCATGTCTGGGTGTGAAGACAGAGGTGCATGGGAATAGAGTTAGACCTCCCAAAAAAAGACAATGTATTTGAGTTTATGTTTCTCTGCTATCATTCAGTGGTGTTGAGAAGTCTGTCCCAATCCAGCCCTTCTTCATTTTTAGTTGACAGGTGGATGTGCCTATTGGTTATAATTCAACCAGCGGCACTAAAAACCTGCACTGACAAAACGCTAACGGCAGGGCAGGCTAGGACCTCCATGGCATAGAGACCCTGTTCATGCCACGTTTCCAGCTTGGATACAAAATAATTTTAAGGCACAGAGGAATCACGGAGGACGTAGGTACTGTCAGTAAGGTACTACCTCGGAATCTTCCAAAACTTTTACCTCCTTGTTTGTCCAACAAATTGTGACCTCTGCGGCCAGCGTTTTCAGATGGAAATTTTTTTAATAATTACGCAACAAAGGCCTTCTCGTACTGCCCAATTTTATTAGGCCTGCAGGAATAAGAAACAGAAAGTTCTCCTTGTAGACCTGGTCTAGAAGTGATACCAACCAGTAATGACTGTCACTCAAAATTTGGACAACGCAAAGGTCTCGGGAAAGGCATTGTAACATAAACTTATCCATGTATGCCAGACTGCTAACAGGCTAGGCTTTCGTGTCCTCACGAAGAGGACAACTGACTATGCTCTCCTCCTCATCCTCCTCCCTGTACTCAGGCCTTCCTCGCTGAACAGACGGTATGACAGTTTTGCGGTTAGTACCATCTATAGTGCAGGAAACTAGTTCCTGTTCATCCTTCTCCTCTTCTTCATTGTCACCTAATCCACATTGGAATGAGATGAGGCTGGGCTGTGTGTAATCACCCTGTATGGTTCCTTGCTCCATCTCATCGTGCTCCACCTGCAATGCCTCCTCTTTAATGGTGAGCAGTGGGATGGTTCAGAAGACAGAGAAGCGGGATGATGACGCTAATAATGACATCATCGCACATCACTATCTTGGTGGCACAGAAGTTTGACATCCATACCCACTCTTGAGGTCTTATGTGCGGAAGCTGACCTGAACATTGATGGACATTTTGAAGCTGGTACTCAAAAACTGCCCTGTGCTGCTCACAAATCCTTCCCAGCATGTGCAACGTTGATTTCCAACGCATGGGGACATCGCACACCAGTTGGTGAGATGGAAGCTGCAAGCACTGCTGAAGCACTGCAAGGGCGGTGGAAGATGTAGCTGACTTCCTAAAATGGGCACACGCGCGACGTACTTTGACAAGCAGATCCGGCAGATCTCGGTAGGTTTTAAGAAACCGTTGAACCATGAGGTTAAGCAAATGGGCCAGGCATGGTACGTGTGTGAGCTTGCCTCGCTTCAGAGCCGGTACCAAGTTCCGGTCATTGACACACATGACCACACCTTTCTGTAGGGTCAGCGGTGTCAGCCACAGATCTACCTGCTCTTTCAGACCTGTCCACAACTCTTCAGCATTGTGCTGTTTGTCACCTAAGCATATTAGCTTCAGCACAGTCTGTTGCCATTTGACCAAGGCAGTGCTGATAGTTTTGCTTCCCCTACTGATGCTGGCCTGGCAGGTGGTGCAAATGGCCTTTTTGGGGTTATCTGCAGAGTCTTTAAAAAACAACCAGACTCGGGAAGACCTACTAGTTGTACTGGCAACTTCCATTGTGTTGGCGTTACAGGGAATGCTTTCCCACCTCGTGTTTGCGGCCCCACACACTTCTTCTTCCGGCCTATTGTGGTGCTATGCCTCCCACCGCCTGTGTGCTGCTGTCCTCGCTCTGCATGTCCCCCTGTCAGGTTGTGACAGTTACTATATCATCCACCACCATGTCTTCCACTTCCGCAACCTTGTCCTCTGCCTGACTTTATGGCAATTGTGTCTCATCCTCATCGTCCACTTCTTGCGGCTGTAATTGCACTTTCCCACCGTTGCCTTCATGTGACCATAGCTATTCAAATATTTGGGCATCGCTGCATGCATTCTCCTCTTGACTCACTTGAAGCTGGCCAGGCGAGAGGCCCGAATATTCAAATGGAAAAGTAAGCAGCTCTTCTGAGTGTCCAAGTACAGTACAGACCAAAAGTTTGGACACACCTTCTCATTTAAAGATTTTTCTGTATTTTCATAACTAAGAAAATTGTACATTCACACTGAAGGCATCAAAACTATGAATTAACACATGTGGAATGATATACTTAACAAAAAAGTGTGAAACAACTGAAAATATGTCTTATATTCTAGGTTCTTCAAAGTAGCCACCTTTTGCTTTGATGACTGATTTGCACACTCTTGGCATTCTCTTTATGAGCTTGAAGAGGTAGTCACCGGAAATGATTTTTACTTCACAGGTGTGCCCTGTCAGGTTTAATAAGTGGGATTTCTTGCCTTATAAATAGGGTTGGGACCATCAGTTGTGTTATGCAGAAGTCAGGTGGATACACAGCTGATAGTCCTACTGAATAGACTGTTAGAATTTGTATTATGGCAAGAAAAAAACAGCTAAGTAAAAAAAAACGAGTGGCCATCATTACTTTAAGAAATGAAGGTCAGTCAGTCCAAAAAATTGGGCAAACTTTGAAAGTGTCCCCAAGTGCAGTTGCAAAACCCAACAAGCGCTTCAAATAAACAGGCTCACATGAGGACCGCCCCAGGAAAGGAAGACCAAGAGTCACCTCTGCTTCTGAGGATAAGTTTATCCGAGTCACCAGCCTCACAAATCGCAGGTTAAAAGCAGCTCAGATTAGAGACCAGGTCAATACCACACAGAGTTATGGCAGCAGACACATCTCTGCAACAACTGTTAAGAGGAGACTTTGTGCAGCAGGCCTTCATGGTAAAATAGCTGCTAGGAAACCACTGCTAAGGACAGGCAACAAGCAGAAGAGACTTGTTTGGGCTAAAGAACACAAGGAATGGACATTAGACCAGTGGAAATCTGTGCTTTGGTCTGATGAGTCCAAATTTGAGATCTTTGGCTCCAACCACCGTGTCTTTGTGCGACGCAGAAGAGGTGAGCGGATGGACTCTACATGCCTGGTTCCCACCGTGAAGCATGGAGGAGGAGGTGTGATGGTGTGGGGGTGCTTTGCTGGTGACACTGTTGGGGATATATTCAAACTTGAAGGCATACTGAACCAGCATGGCTACCACAGCATCTTGCAGTGGCATGCTATTCCATCCGGTTTGCGTTTAGTTGGACCATCATTAATTTTTCAACAGGACAATAACTCCAAACACACCCCCAGGCTGTGTCAGGGCTATTTGACCAAGAAGGAGAGTGATGGGGTGCTACGCCAGATGACCTGGCCTCCACAGTCACCAGACCTGAACCCAATCGAGATGGTTTGGGGTCATCTGGACCGCAGAGTGAAGGCAAAAGGGTCAACAAGTGCTAAGCATCTCTGGGAACTCCTTCAAGATTGTTGGAAGACCATTTATAAGACAAGAAATCCCACTTATTAAACCTGACAGGGCACACCTACGAAGTGAAAACCATTTCTGGTGACTACGAAGCTCATCAAGAGAATGCCAAGATTGTGCAAAGCAGTCATCAAAGCAAAAGGTGGCTACTTTGAAGAAGCTAGAATATAAGACATATTTTCAGTTGTTTCACACTTTTTTTGTTAAGTATATAATTCCACATGTGTAAATTCATAGTTTTGATGCCTTCAGTGTGAATGTACAATTTTCATAGTCATGAAAATACAGAAAAATCTTTAAATGAGAAGGTGTGTCCAAACTTTTGGTCGGTACTGTATGTGATCAGTTGTCTCCGGGCACTCGGCATGGTGGGAGTAAGGAGGATCAGGGTGAGAAATATGCAGTCTAGACTAGAGATGAGCGGTGTTCGACTCGAACGGTTCGCCAATCTCAAATTCGAGCTGTCTTGGGCGGTGTTCGAGCCGATTGGCTGGCCGCACAGCATCATTAGGTCTATCTAAGACCTTGCGCCGCTATGCTCGTCTCAGTCTACTCCAGAAACAGGCCGAGTAGGGATAGCCACTGCTGAGTCAGGGAGAGATTTGCTGGTTTAGAGTTAGTATACATATTCCACAACACATATATTTACTGTATATACAGGGTGGGCCATTTATATGGATACAGCTAAATTAAATGGGAATGGTTGGTGATATCAACTTCCTGTTTGTGGCACATTAGTATATGGGAGGGGGAAAACTTTTCCAGATGGGTGGTGACCATGGCGGCCATTTTGAAGTCTGCCATTTTGGATCCAACTTTATTTTTTTCAATGGGAAGAGGGTCAGGTGACACATCAAACTTATTGAGATATTCATAAGAAAAACAATGGTGTGCTTGGTTTTAATGTAAATTTATTCTTTCATGAGTTGTTTACAAGTTTATGACCATGGTCACCACCCACCTGGAAAAGTTTTCCCCCTCCCCCTCCCAAAAAAATAAAGGGAAAACTGAAATAACACATCCTAGATCTGAATGAATGAAATATTCTCATTGAATACTTCGTTCTGTACAAAGTTGGATGTGCTGACTAGTGTTGAGCCACCCCCGTAGTGTTCGAGTTCGGTTCGGTTCGTCGAACACCCGTGTGTTCGCCGAACTGTTCGTCGAACTGTTCGTCAAACACCTTCGAACACCGTTAAAACCAATGGCAGGCAAACAAAAACACATAGAAACACATAGAAAACACCTTCAAAGGTGTCCAAAAGCTGACAAACTGCTCAGAAGACATAACTAACACATGGAAAAGTGACAAGTACATATAGTCATGCGAAAAGAAAAGAGGTGGAGGAGTAAAAGGAGGGGGAGACACAGATATAGGCATGTCATGCCCTTCTAAAATCCAAAAAGTGAGAAGCCGACACGGCCAGTCCGCTCCTGCCCGTGCCACCTCCGTGTCGCCGGGTTTGTGCCAGAGCCGCGGTGAACCCTGACGGCCAGCCCCCCTCTCCCAATACTGGTGCCTGTCCGCTGGTGGGTCGAGCGAGCCCCCCTGTGGTGGAGGCAGCTCTAAGCTTTTTAATTTAAATTGTCTCTCTAATTTGAATGAATACACTTTAAATCCATTTACAAGGATCTATTGGAGGGCAAGTCTCATGCCAGCAGCCGCGGTAATTCCAGCTCCAGTAGCGTCCACTAAAGCTGCTGCAGTTAAAAAGCTTTTATAAGGATCGAGCTCAGCTGTCCACCGCAAGGCATCCTACTGCCAGTCCCAGCCCCTATGCCTTGGGGTGCCTCCTGATGCTCTTCACTAAGTATCCCATGGTCCCGAAGCATTTCCTTTGAAAAAATTAAGTGTCTAAACTACAGGTGGTGCAGCTTGCTTAACAGCCGGGATAATCCGCTTACTAGCAGACACTGCTACTAGGCACAAAGTATTTCCTGGGCTAGATGCAGTTAAAAATTTGTAATTAGATACTCTCGTTGGATGCTGAGAAAGCATTCCATAGAGTCTCCTGGCACGCCATATATGATTCTCTTAAAAAGCTTGGGGTAGGGGTCTAGGGGACCCTTTTATAGCCAAAATCACGGCCCTGTATCGCAATACGTCACCTAGGCTGAAGATAAATGGAACTGTAGCACCCTGAGGGCTCGGTTGCTAAAGACGTATTGCACCTCACCCAGAGGTGTGATATCTCACTCTCAGGTAAGGATGGAGTGTGGATCAGGACCCGACACCTGCATGCATTACACCACATTGCCGTGGGGCAGGGCGACCAATATGCCCCTGAGATGGGCACGACAGTCCCTGTCCCTGGCTGGAGTGGGGGGAGGGAACACTGAGGAAGGGGAACCCTGTAGTGCAGGAGCAGGGAGGAAGCAGTTCCTGGGTGCATTGAGAAGGGAGTATAAAAGGTGGGCACCATCTTAGTTCAGTGCAGAGAAGTCTGAGCAGAAGTGGCAGGGAGCAGGGGCTCTGCATGAGCTCTGCTCCGGAGGCGGGCCTAGTAACAGAGGCCCAGGCCTGGAAGAGGGAGAAGGAAGGAAGAGGAGCGGAGAAGGCTCCAGGAACGAGGAATGAAGGGATCCCAGGGGTGCGGACGGGCGAGTCGCCACCGCACGCCCGAATCCACCTGCGTGGAGGGGTCAGGCCAAAGGGGGAGACCGGTCCCCAAACTAGTGTAGGCAGGAAACGACCCTCAGCTAGAAACCGGAGGCTCTGACATTTTATGTGGCGCAGCCCCTCGCTACACCCGCTAGGAAGGCACCACATAGGGTCAGGGAAACTGGCGCCAAGTTTACCAAGAGGAGGCCCGAGGCAGCCGGACAGAAGTGTTGGTAAGAAAGGCCAGACAAAGGACACACAAAGGGGGTCCTGTGAAGTGCTCCAAAGTTATCTGGGAGTTGTCTGAGCCCCTCACCTGGTGAGCACAGTACGACGTGGGCAGCCGTTACCTGCAGACGTGGTCTGGATAATAAGAACTGTGAGTAAAGGCCCTGAACTGCATCACTGACTCCGTGTCGTTACTGCTGCTGCCCTGCACCATCACCCCCATCCTCCGCATACACTGCCCTGAGGCTATACTCCTCCCGTGGGGAGTTATGCTACGCTCTGCTGCACCCACAACACCAGCCTCAGTGGTCTGCCCTGTAGCGGCGGTTCACTCTGACCGCAATCCACGGGTGGCGTAGTCGGACATTTAAACATGAAAACCACATAAATAGTTCCGCCACTGGTTTGACCGCCCTGAGCCACGGAACTGGGTCGCCGCCACGAAGACTACAACCACCAGCATCCACCAAAAAGGGTCCGGCTCCGGGTGTCCCAAGGCCCAGGGGGTGCGTCAGAACATTTTCATCACCTTTCACAATCACCAATGGGACAAGGCAGTGATGTCCTCTGTCCCCTCTCTTATACATCCTAGTGACGGAGCACCTGCTCTCATCAATTCGCCATAACCCCAATATTAGGTGGATTGAGGTGGGAGGCACCGAGTACAAGTGCTCTCTATTTGCTGATGATGTCCTAGTATATATCACTCAATCACATATATCCATCCATGCTGTTATGGCTGAAATAGATCACATTGTTACATGGTAAAATTTTAAAATCAATGCAGCGAAGTCTGAGGCCCTCGATGTCTCCCTCCTCAAATCCATATAGGATTCCATCCAGTCCAACTTTCCCTTTGCCTGGCCCTCACAGGGTATCAAATACTTAGGAATTCCTATTCATAGAGACCTCTCCCATCTATGTTATCTTAATTTTGGGCCCTTTATTGAACAATTCCATACAGACCACGGTTGGCAAGTTAGAACTGTAAGATTCACTACGTGAACCGCTGGTGTTTTGTGGAAAAGCACATGTACACTGTGTTCCAAATTATTATGCAAAAAGTGTTTAGGAGTGATAAGGGAAGAATTTGTTTGTTTGTCAGTTAAACTCATTGATGGTGATGTGTGTCAGGGCTCTTTATATCACTGTAAGCAATTGCAGACACCTGTGCTAATTAGTTTGGCAGGTGTGTCCAATGAAAGGCAAGACTACTTAAGGAGGCTCTCTCACATTATTAAGCAGCCTACATTTTCTGCCAAAATGGGAAAGAAAAAGGATGTGTCGGCTGCTGAGAAGCAACAAATTGTGGAGTGTTTAGGTCAAGGCATGACTACAATCAACATTGTGCGATGATCAGGATGAAGTGTCTTGGCAATCAAGAAGTATGTAGCTGATTCACAGTACACACGTGTGCATGCTGATAAGGGCAAATTGAGGACTCTTTCCTACAGGCAATTACGTCAGGTTGAAAGAGCAGCGGCAAAAAAGCCTTGTCATAGCAGCAGACAAGTTTTTGAAGCTGCTTGTGCCTCCAACGTCCCCCGAACAACAAGATGCAGGGTCCTTCAGAGGTTTGCAGCTGTGCATACGCCATCCTGTCGACCTCCTCTATCCACTTCACACAAGCAGAAACGGCTCCAGTGGGCCAAACATTACATGAAGACTGATTTCAAAACTGTTTTGTTCACGGATGAGTGCCGTGCAGCGCTCGATGGTCCAGATGGATGGAGTGGAGGATGGCTGGTTGATGGACACCCACGCAAACACGGCTACAGCGCCAACAAGGAGGAGGTGGAGTAATGTTTTGGGCTGGAATCATGGGGAGAGAGATTGTCGGCCCCTTTAGGATCCCTGAAGGCGCTAAAGATGAACTCCATAATGTATGTGGATTTTCTCAAACAGCACTTCCTGCCATGGTTCAAGAAGAAGAACCGTGTATTTCACAGCAAGATCATTTTTCTGCATGATAATGCACCATCTCATGCTGCACATAAAACATCTGCATCTCTGGCTGATATGGGCATAAAAGGGGACAAACTTATGGTGTGACCCCCATGCTCCCCTGACCTCTACCCCATTCAGAACCTTTGGAGCATCATTAAAAGGAGTGTCTATGATGGCGGGAGGCAGTTCACATCTAAGCAACAGCTCTGGGAGGGCATTCTGTCCTCATGCAAAACAATTGAAGCAGAAACCATCCAAAACCTGATAAATTCAATGGACGAGAGAGTTCAGAAGCTCCTTTCGAACAAGGGGTCCTATGTGAAAATGTAACATCACCTAGAATAAAGTTTTGAGTTGAAAACTGTTTGATTTCAGTTTCTAACAACCTGCTAATGCTTATAATTTCAAAAATGACCATTTTTTTGGTCTTTATTAAAATGAAAAGGTTGATCGAAAACTTTGGGGGATCTAAGAGTGTGGCAACCCAGTAGTCATGATTACTTCGAATTCTGACAATACTAGTGTCATGCTGCAGGTAGTGCAGCAAGAAGGCACTTATGTGCCTTGCGCATCTCGGAGCCCCAAAATTATTTTCCGGGCTAGATGCAGCTAAAAATTATTTTTAATTTTAAATCTGGTGAAGCTTTAGTATAGATGGCCTAATAGGATCAGTGCTGCACACTGCTACAAAGCCCAAATTATTTTCCAGTCAAGATACAGATAAACATGATTAGTAATTTGAAAGCTTAAAACGGTTGGTAGGGTGATTTTAACGAATCATCAAGCTTTTACTCTCCCCAGGATGACACAGGGGTAGAAAAGTCGTTTCGGATCCATGATTTGTTCATCTTTATGAACGTGAGTCTGTCTACATTATCAGTGGAGAGCCGCGTGCGCTTATCTGTCAGCACACCACCAGCAGCGCTGAACACACGTTCAGACAGAACGCTGGCTGCGGGGCATGACAAGATCTCCAAGGCGTAAGTGGCTAGCTCCGGCCATTTATCCAGATTGGAAGCCCAAAAAGAGCAAGGGTCCAGTGACACAGTCGTGGTTCAATGTTTACTTGGAGATACTCCTGTACCATCGTCTCTAGGCGTTGACTATGTGTCAGACTTCTTGTCTCCTGTGGCCTTGCAAAGGATGGGCTAAAAAAGTGGTGAAATGATTCCGCAAAATTGATGTTACCAGCAGATACTGTGGTTCTGTCACGGTTTGAGTGCTGAACACTTGACGGTCCCACGGTTGGCAAGTTGGAACTGTGAGATTCACTACGTGCACCACTGGTATTTTGTGGAAAAGCACATGTAAGATTCTGCAACAGTCTCTGCTGATACTCCTGCATGCGTGCATCCCTTTCTATGGCAGGAATAATTTCTGCAAATTTACTTTTGTACCGGGGATCTAACAGTGTGGCAACCCAGTAGTCAGGATTATTTCTAATTCTCACAATTCGAGGGTCATGTTGCAGGTAGTGCAGCAAGAAGGCACTCATGTGTGTTGCGCATCCAGGAGCACCAAGTCCCTGTTGTGTTGGTGGCGAGGTAACAATCATGCTTCCTTCCTCTGTCCTCTCCCCCCAACCTCGCACAACAGAAATGTGATCAAGGTCTCCCTCATCTGATGAGTCTTCCATCAGTTCGTCCTCCACTTCTTCCTGGGCTCCTGCACCTTCCTCACTAGTTTGGCTGCTACCATGCGCCCTGGTAAAACCATCTCCCCCACCCTCACATGCCTGCCGCCTTGGTGCTTCCGACCGTCTGGACCTTGCAGATGTTAGCCCTTCCGCATACAACTCCTCCTCCTCTACTTCCTCCACCTCCTCTTGTGCCACCACCTGACTCCGAATTCTGTTTAACATGTGCTCCAGCATGTAAATCACAGGAATAGTCATGCTGATAATGGCATCGTCAGCACTAAACATCTTCGTCGCCATTTCAAAACTGTGCAGAAGGGTGCATAGGTCCCTGATCTGAGACCACTCCTCCAGCGTGATTTGCCCCACCTCTGAATCTCGTTGGCCCAGGCTATACGTCAGAACGTATTGCACCAGGGCTTGTCGGTGCTGCCACAGTCGCTGCAACATGTGCAGAGTTGAATTCCACCGGGTAGGAACATCGCATTTTAGCCGATGAAGTGGCAGGCCCAACGACTTCTGTAGAGATGTAAGTCGCTGAGCTGCGGGATGCGAATGGCGGAAGTGAGCACACAGCGACCGTGCCCTCTGCAGATGGCCATCTAGTCTGGGATAGTGGGCTAAAAATTGCTGGACAACCAGGTTCAACACGTGAGCCATACAAGGCACGTGTGTGACATTGCCCCGGCGAAGGGCCGCACCCAGGTTTGCAGCATTGTCGCACACGGCCTTCCCTGGTTTCAGGTCCAGTGGAGACAACCATTCATGAAATTGGTTCTCCAGAGCTGACCACAACTCCTCAGCTGTGTGACTCACATTTCCCAGACATTTCAATGTAAAAACCGCCTGATGACATTGAGCCCTACTGCCAGCATAGTAAGGAGGTGTGCAGGATCCCTTCTGCGCAGTTAGAAAGCTTGTGGCATGACCAGACAGGCTTTGGGTGCAGGTGGAAGACCGAGAGGAGGTTGAGGAGGCAGAAGCAGTGGTGGAACTTTGACATAAAGAGGATTGACGCACAACTCGTGGGGACGGCAAGACTTGGACAGCAGCCCCTTGTCCTGCTGTCACCATAGTTACCCAGTGCCCAGTCAGCGACATGTAATGCCCCTGTCCATGCCTACTCGTCCAAGTGTCTGTGGTGAAATGCACCCTGTCACACACAGAGTTTCTCAAAGAAGCGGTGATGTTGTGTGCGACATGCTGGTGGAGCGCAGGCACACCTTTCTTTGAGAAGTAGTGCCGACTGGGCATCTGGTACTGGGGCACTGCGACGGACATAAGGTCTCGAAAATCCTCTGTGTCGACCAGGCGGAAAGGCAGCATTTCTGTAGCCAAGAGCTTGCAGATGGTGAAATTCAACCTCTTAGCTTTCTCATGGCTAGGAGGAAATGGTCTTTTACTTGTCCACATCTGAGGGACCGAGGGCTGGCTATTGTGCTTAGACGGGGTTGATAAGGGTGTCCCCGGCAAACTGCCGGTCTGTGAGGAAGATGCAGGCGGACATGTTAGGTTGCCTTGATCCAAAGGTGGTGCTATCGATGTCGGACAGCGCTCAAGACCAGCTGGTGTTACCACCTCCAAAGAAAATGATGACCTGCCAATCACGCTGGCTGTTGCGGGTAAAGAGGTGGCAGGTCTGCACCCCAAAACAGGTGTGACTGCTGTCCCCCCAGTCACAGAGGATGAAGAGGCCGCGGATGCACAAGATATGGCAGACGGTGGTTGGCCCGGCCGGCTAGACCGCATTGTAGCACACTGAGCTTCCCACTGCAACTTATGCTTCATGTCCATGTGCCGGTTCATGCATGAAGTACTCAAACTATGTATTTTTTGGCCTCTACTTAGCTTTTGCTGACAAATGTTACAGATAACACGAGTTGGGTCATCTTTATCGATCTGAAAAAATGCCCAGGCTATGCAAGGCTTAGCACCCATGCGACCTGAAGAGCCACCACGACTTGTGGTGAGAGGCAGAGTTGTGTTTGAGGATGCAGTTGTTGACGTGCTTCCAGTACTACGTCTCTGTCCAGGAAGGCGCAACCTGACCTCGTCGTCACTAGCATCTTCCTCCACCTCCTCTGCTGACCTCATCTCTTGGCTGACTGTGGGTTGACAGTAAGTGGGATCTCCGACCTCATCATCATCACCCTGTGCGTTATCACACCCGTCGTCCTCAGAGCCAACCTGTTCCTGCCCTGACAAAAAACTAAAGTTGTCGCTCCAATCAGGTATTTGAGTCTTATCATCGTCTTCCTCATTCTCTCCACCAACAGGAGTTACAGTTTGGGAATGAGGGTCTACATTATGGTCAGAACCTTCTGCGTCTGGTCCTGGATCCGACTCATAAAGATTCTGGGCATCAGTGCAGATCATTTCCTCGTCTGGATTCACAGAAGCGCTGGAGTCGACCTCTGATTCCCAGGCTATAGTATGAGTAAACAGCTCTGCAGACTCAACCATCTGTTTTACCTCATACTCAGACGGGCAGCTGGAGATTTGGGAGCTGTGAGGAAGCAAGTGCGATTTGGGTGACACCTTTGAGGACTGGAGTATTTGTGATGTTGAAGTTGATGTGGAGGAGAGCCCACTTAAAGGAGCACTTGATATCCGTTGAAGCACCTGCTGTTTTTGTGCCTCATCTGGAATTTGTAGCGATTGGCGTGGCCGTAAGAAAGGGATCTTATCACATTGTCCGCTAAAAGAAGTAGACATTTTAGTTTGGCTGGAAGATGGTCTTTCTTCTGCACCTACCCCACGGACACAACCTTTTTTCCCCTTCCCAACACGCCTATTCCCCTTTCCACCAGCAGCAGGCCTTTTTCCACTCATTTTGGTGGTTAACTAATTCACAACTCTGGAGTTGTTTGCACAAAAAAACAATAGATGGTAACCGAGCAGAGCTGAGTGGCCAAACTGTGGTATTAGGCCAAAACTATTGGCTGGGTTAGATGCAGAAAAAAATTATTTTTAATTTGCAACCTGATGGAGGTCAGTATAGATGGACTAATAGACCAAGTCCCACACACCGCTAGAAGCCCAAATATTTTTTCAGAGCTAGATGCAGAAAATTTTTTTATTCAATTTGCAACCTGATGGAGGTCAGTATAGATGGACTAATAGACCAAGTCCCACACACTGCTAGAAGCCCAAATATTTTTTCAGAGCTAGATGCAGAAAAAAATTATTTTTAATTTGCAACCTGATGGAGGTCAGTATAGATGGACTAATAGAACAAGTCCCACACGCTGCTAGAAGCCCAAATATTTTTTCAGAGATAAATGAAGAAAAAAATTATTTTTAATTTGCAACCTGATGGAGGTCAGTATAGATTGACTAATAGAACAAGTCCCACACGCTGCTAGAAGCCCAAATATTTTTTCAGAGATAAATGAAGAAAAAAATTATTTTTAATTTGCAACCTGATGGAGGTCAGTATAGATGGACTAATAGACCAAGTCCCACACACTGCTAGAAGCCCAAATATTTTTTCAGAGCTAGATGCAGAAAAAAATTATTTTTAATTTGCAACCTGATGGAGGTCAGTATAGATGGACTAATAGACCAAGTCCCACACACTGCTAGAAGCCCAAATATTTTTTCAGAGCTAGATGCAGAAAAAAATTATTTTTAATTTGCAACCTGATGGAGGTCAGTATAGATGGACTAATAGACCAAGTCCCACACGCTGCTAGAAGCCCAAATATTTTTTCAGAGATAAATGAAGAAAAAAATTATTTTTAATTTGCAACCTGATCGAGGTCAGTATAGATGGACTAATAGACCAAGTCCCACACACTGCTAGAAGCCCAAATATTTTTTCAGAGCTAGATGCAGAAAAAAATTATTTTTAATTTGCAACCTGATGGAGGTCAGTATAGATGGACTAATAGACCAAGTCCCACACACCGCTAGAAGCCCAAATATTTTTTCAGAGCTAGATGCAGAAAAAAATTATATTCAATTTGCAACCTGCTGGAGGTCAGTATAGAAGGACTAATAGAACAAGTCCCACACACTGCTAGAAGCCCAAATATTTTTTCAGAGCTAAATGAAGAAAAAAATTATTTTTAATTTGCAACCTGATGGAGGTCAGTATAGATGGACTAATAGACCAAGTCCCACACACTGCTAGAAGCCCAAATATTTTTTCAGAGCTAGATGCAGAAAAAAATTATATTCAGTTTGCAACCTGATGGAGGTCAGTATAGATGGACTAATAGAATGATGCTATGCCCAAAAGATTTTACTTCACTAGGTGCAGTAAAAAAATTGGTATTCTATACACAGGTGGTATATCTTGCAACACAGATAGGCTACTCCACTGACTAACACACTCTGCAATAGGCCAAAAAGGATTAGCTTTGCTAGATTCAGCCAAATGCTGTGAAAAAAACTTGCACAGCACTGGCACAGACCTGCCTGGCAAAAACTGATAGGAACTCATGTAACCTAGTCCTGAAAAGGACTCCAATTACAATTAGTCTTTACTCCCACAATCTATCTATTTAAGAGCACAGACCTGCCTGATAAAAGTCGTAGGAAATGCTGTAACCTAGTCCTTAAAAGGACTGCAATCACAACTATTCCCTACTCCCAAGCTATCTGTATATTTGTGCGAAAATTGGCTTGAAATTAACAAGGTATAGCACACACAGCAACAGCGGTGCCGTCTAACACGCAGCTGCAGCAGTGAGAAAATGGTGGCGACGGGGAAAATGGCTTGGTCTTATAGGGCAAGGACATGTGACATACACTGCCAATCACACATGCCCTTGCTTGTGTGAAAAAAAGCACTTCGCTCCGTGTGTGCGCTGCTGATAGGCTGACAGATTGCACCTCCCCACTGCAAATGCGGGAAAGAGAAAAAAAAATGGAGATCTTCATTGTTCCTGCAGAGATCCATCCCCTGCCCCTCCCCCCACCCCGCTGTACACTCAAACTGCGTATTAACATTAATTTTCATCATTACTGAGAAAAAATCCAGTTATGATTTTGGTGCACGAACAGTTATCGAACATAACCTCGAACAGCCGAATTTTTCTCAAATTTTTTTCAAATCGTTCGTTTTCTCAAACCGGCTCGAACACCGCCCAAAACAGCTCGAATTTGAGATTGGCGAACAGTTCGAGTAGAACAACGCTCATCTCTAGTGCTGACTAGAGATGAGCGGTGTTCGACTCGAACTGTTCGCCAATCTCAAATTCGAGCTGTTTTGGGCGGTGTTCGAGCCGTTCATCGAACACGAACGATTTGAAAAAAATTCGGCTGTTCGAGGTTATGTTCGATAACTGTTCGTGCACCAAAATCATAACTGAATTTTTTCTCAGTAATGCTGAAAATTAATGTTAATATGCAGTTTGAGTGTACAGTGGGGCGGGGGGAGGGGCAGAGGATGGATCTCTGCAGAAATAATGAAGATCTCCATTTTTTTTTCTCTTTCCCGCATTTACAGTGGGGAGGTGCAATCTGTCAGCCTATCAGCAGCGCACAAACGGAGCAAACTGCTTTTTTTCACACAAGCAAGGATAGGTGTCATTGGCAGTGTATGTCACAAGTCCTTGCCCTGTAAGACCAAGCCATTTTCCCCGTCGCCAACATTTTCTCACTGCTGCAGCTGCGTGTTAGATGGCACCGCTGTTGCTGTGTGCGCTATACTTTGTTAATATGAAGCCAATTTTCGCACAAATCTACAGTTAGCTTGGGAGTAGGGAATAGTTGTGATTGCAGTCCTTTTAAGGACTAGGTTACATCATTTCCTATGACTTTTATCAGGTAGGTCTGTGCTCTTAAATAGATAGGTTGGGAGTAAAGACTAATTGTAATTGCAGTCCTTTTCAGGGCTAGGTTACATTAGTTCCTATCACTTTTATCAGGCAGGTCTGTGCTCTTAAATAGATAGGTTGGGAGTAAAGACTAATTGTAATTGCAGTCCTTTTCAGGGCTAGGTTGCATCAGTTCCTATCACTTTTTGCCAGGCAGGTCTGTGCCAGTGCTGTGCAAGATTTTTTCACAGCATTTGGCTAAATCTAGCAAAGCAAATCCTTTTTGTCCTCTTGCAGTGTGTGTTAGTCAGAGGAAAAGCCTATCTGTGTTGCAAGCTACAAACACCTGTGTATAGAATACAAATTTTTTTACTGCACCTACTGAAGGAAAACCTTTTGGGCATAGCATCATTCTATTAGTCCATTTATACTAACCTCCACCTGGTTGCAAATTCAAAATAATTTTTATCTGCATCTAGCTCTGAAAAAATTTTTGAGCTTCGGCTTGTAGCAGTGTGTGTGACTTGTTCTATTAGTCCATCTATACTAACCTCCAGCAGGTTGCAAATTCAAAATAATTTTTATCAGCATCTAGCTCTGAAAAAATATTTGGGCTTCGGCTTGTAGCAGTGTGTTGGACTTGTTCTATTAGTCCATCTATACTAACCTCCAGCAGGTTGCAAATTCAAAATAATTTTTATCTGCATCTAGCTCTGATAAAATATTTGGGCTTCGGTTTGTAGCAGTGTGTGGGACTTGTTCTATTAGTCCATCTATACTAACCTCCAGCAGGTTGCAAATTCAATATAATTTTTTTCTGCATCTAGCTCTGAAAAAATATTTCGGCTTGTAGCAGTGTGTGGGACTTATTCTATTAGTCCATCTATACTAATCTGCAGCAGGTTGCAAATTAAAATTAATTTTTATCTGCATCTAGCTCTGAAAAAATATTTGGGCTTCGGGTTGTAGCATTGTGTGGGACATGTTCTATTAGTCCATCTATACTAACCTTCAGCAGGTTGCAAATTCAGTATAATTTTTTTCTGCATCTAGCTCTGAAAAAATATTTCAGCTTTTAGCAGTGTGTGGGACTTGTTCTATTAGTCCATCTATACTTACCTCCACCAGGTTGCAAATTCAATCTAATTTTTTTCTGCATTTAGCTCTGAAAAAATATTTCGGCTTGTACAGTGTGTGGGACTTATTCTATTAGTCCATCTATACTAATCTGCAGCAGGTTGCAAATTAAAGTTAATTTTTATCTGCATCTAGCTCTGAAAAAATATGTGGGCTTCAGCTTGTAGCAGTGTGTGGGACTTGTTCTATTAGTCCTTCTATACTAACCTCCAGCAGGTTGCAAATTCAATATAATTTTTTTCTGCATCTAGCTCTGAAAAAATATTTTGGCTTTGTAGAAGTGTGTGGGACTTGTTCTATTAGTCCATCTATACTAACCTCCACCAGGTTGAAAATTCAAAATAATTTTTATCTGCATCTAGCTCTGATAAAATATTTGGGCTTCGGCTTGTAGCAGTGTGTGGGACTTGTTCTATTAGTCCATCTATACTAACCTCCAGCAGGTTGCAAATTCAATATAATTTTTTTCTGCATCTAGCTCTGAAAAAAATATTTCGGCCTGTAGCAGTGTATGGGACTTGCTCTATTAGTCCATGTATACTAACCTCCACCAGGTTGCAAATTCAAAATAATTTTTATCTGTATCTAGCTCTGAAAAAATATTTGGGCTTCGGCTTGTAGCATTGTGTGGGACTTGTTCTATTAGTCTATCTATACTAACTTCCATCGGGTTGCATATTCAAAATAATTTTTATCTGCATCTACCTCTGAAAAATTATTTGGGCTTCGGCTTGTAGCAGTGTGTGGGACTTGTTCTATTAGTCCATCTATACTAACCTCCAGCAGGCTGCAAATTCAGTATAATTTTTTTCTGCATCTAGCTCTGAAAAAATATTTTGGCTTTGTAGCAGTGTGTGGGACTTGTTCTATTAGCCCATCTATACTAACCTCCACCAGGTTGCAAATTCAATCTAATTTTTTTCTGCATCTAGCTCTGAAAAATATTTCGACTTGTAGCAGTGTGTTGGACTTGTTCTATTAGTCCATCTATACTAACTTCCACCAGGTTGCAAATTCAAAATAATTTTTATCTGTATCTAGCTCTGAAAAAATATTTGGGCTTCGGCTTGTAGCATTGTGTGGGACTTGTTCTATTAGTCTATCTATACTAACTTCCATCGGGTTGCAAATTCAAAATAATTTTTATCTGCATCTAGCTCTGAAAAAATATTTGGGCTTCGGCTTGTAGCAGTGTGTGGGACTTGTTCTATTCGTCCATCTATACTAACCTCCAGCAGGTTGCAAATTCAATATAATTTTTTTCTGCATCTAGCTCTGAAAAAATATTTCAGCTTGTAACAGTGTGTGGGACTTGTTCTATTAGTCCAGGGGTCCTCAAACTTCTTAAACAGGGGGCCAGTTCATTGTCCCTCAGACAATTAGAGGGCCGCAATATAGTTTTAAAAAAAACTATGAACAAATTCCTATGCACACTGCACATATCTTATTTTGAAGTAAAATGTATTTCAATGGGAATTATGGGCTGCTTTTGTCTAATGAGATGGTCAATGTCCGGTTCCATATTTGTCACTGATAGTCATAACAAGTGATACAAGTGTGCATCAGTTAGTCTGGATCTGGTTGGAGAACAGAAAGAAAGCATTCTTTAACAAATTACCTCAAGCTCAGACTGGTGTGGTGCGAGAGTCCCCAATAGGCAAGTAAATGTTCCCAGTAGGCAGGTAAATATCCCCAATAGGCATCATAGGTTCCTAATAGGCAAGTACTTGTTCCCAATAGGCAGCATAGGTTCCTAATAGGCAAGTAAATGTCCCCAATAGGCAGGTAAATGTCCCAAAAAGACAGCATAGGTCCCCAGTAGGCAGGTAAATGTCTCCAATAGCCTGCAAAGGTCTCCAATAGGCAGCATAGGTCTCCAATAGGCAGGTAAATGTCCCCAATAGGCAGCATAGGTCCCCAATAGGCAGCATAGGTACCCAATAGGCAGGTAAATGTCCCCAATAGGCAGCATAGGTTCCTAATAGGCATGTAAATGTCCCCAATAGGCAGGTAAATGTCCCCAATAGACAGCATAGGTCCCCAATAGGCAGGTAAATGTCTCCAATAGGCAGCATAGGTCTCCAATAGGCAGGTAAATGTCCCCAATAGGCAGCATAGGTCCCCAATAGGCAGCATAGGTACCCAATAGGCAGGTAAATGTCCCCAATAGGCTGCATAGGTTCCTAATAGGCATGTAAATGTCCCCAATAGGCAGGTAAATGTCCCCAATAGACAGCATAGGTCCCCAATAGGCAGGTAAATGTCTCCAATAGGCAGCATAGGTCTCCAATAGGCAGGTAAATGTCCCCAATAGGCAGCATAGGTCCCCAATAGGCAGCATAGGTACCCAATAGGCAGGTAAATGTCCCCAATAGGCTGCATAGGTTCCTAATAGGCATGTAAATGTCCCCAATAGGCAGGTAAATGTCCCCAATAGACAGCATAGGTCCCCAATAGGCAGGTAAATGTCTCCAATAGGCAGCATAGGTCTCCAATAGGCAGGTAAATGTCCCCAATAGGCAGCATAGGTCCCCAATAGGCAGGTAAATATCCCCAATAGGCAGCATAGGTCCCCAATGGGCAGGTAAATGTTACCAATAGGCAGGCTGTTTCCCCCTTATAATGCCATATGCAGGCTGTTCCCCCCTTATAATGTCCCATGCTGGATGCCACCTCCCATATAATGCCCCATGCAGGATATGCCCCTGTCTTTATAATGCCCCATGCAGCATGTCACCCCCCATAATGCCACATACAGCATGTCACCCCCCATATAATGCCCCATGCAGCATGTCACCCCCCCATATAATGCCCCATGCAGCATGTCACCCCCCCATATAATGCCCCATGCAGCATGTCACCCCCCCATATTATGCCCCATGCAGCATGTCACCCCCCATATTATGCCCCATGCAGGATGTCCCTTTCCCCCATATAATGCCCCATGCAGGATGTCCCTTTCTCCCCCGTATAATGCCCCATGCAGGATGTCCCTTTCTCCCCCATATAATGCCCCATGCAGGATGTACCTTTCCCCCCATATAATGCCCCATGCAGGATGTCACCCCCCATATCATGCCCCATGCAGGATGTCACCCCACATATTATACCCTATGCAGGATGTAAACCTGCCATATAATGACCTATGCCTCCATACATAAAAAAAAAAAAAAAAATCTAATGCTCACTTTTCACTTGCTGCCGCTGCTCTACTCTGGTCCGGACTCCAGCGTCGTGGCGGCGTTGACCCGCTCTGCGCTGCCTGTGACGGCACTCGGGAGGGCACGGTGTAAAGACGTCACCGCACCATCTGACCTGAGACGTCACAGGAAGCGCAGAGCAGGAAGACAGCGGATCTGCGGAGGCACGGGGAGAGGTAAGTATCCGCCTGCCGGGGTCCTGAGCAAGCGGGGGGAAGGGCGGGCAATGGCACCACTCTCCTCTCCTCCGCTAATAGCCAGGCGGGCTGGATAAAAGTCCTCCGCGGGCCGCAGTTTGAGAACAGCTGTATTAGTCCATCTATACAAACTCCACCAGGTTGCAAATTCAATATAATTTTTATCTGCATCTAACCCAGCCAATACTTTTGGGCTAATACCACAGTTTGGCCTCTCAGCTCTGCTCGGTTCCCATCCATTGTTTTTTGTGCAAACAACTCCCGAGTTGTGAATTAGTTAACCACCAAAATGAGTGGAAAAAGGCCTGCTGCTGGTGGAAAGGGGATTAGGCGTGTTGGGAAGGGAAAAAAAGGTTGTGTCAGTGGGGTAGGTGTTAAAGCAACAGTAACATCAGCAGAAGAAAGACCATCTTCCAGCCAAACTAAGATGTCTACTTCTTTTAAGTGGACAATGTGATAAGATCCCTTTCTTACGGCCACGCCAATCGCTACAAATTCCAGATGAGGCACAAAAACAGCAGGTGCTTCAACGGATATCAAGTGCTCTTTTAAGTGGGCTCTCCTCTACCTCAACTTCAACATCACAAATACTCCAGTCCTCAGAGGTGTCACCTCAATCGCACTTGCTTCCTCACAGCTCCCAAGTCTCCAGCTGCCCGTCTGAGTATGGGGTAGAACAGATGGTTGAGTCTGCAGAGCTGTTTACTCATACTATAGCCTGGGAATCAGAGGTCGGCTCCAGAGCTTCTGTGAATACAGACGAGGAAATGATCTGCACTGATGCCAAGAATCTTTATGAGTCGGATCCAGGAACAGACGCAGAAGGTTCTGACCATAATGTAGACACTCATTCCCAAACTGTAACTCCTGTTGGTGGAGACAATGAGGAAGATGATGATAAGACTAAAATACCTGATTGGAGCGACAACTTTAGAGTTTTGTCAGGTTAGGAAGAGGTTGGCTCTGAGGACGACGGGTGTGAGAACACACAGGGTGATGATGACGAGTTTGGAGATCCCACTTACTGTCAACCCACAGTCAGCCAAGAGAAGAGGTCAGCAGAGGAGGTGGAGGAGGATGCTAGTGACGACGAGGTCATGATGCGCCTTCCTGGACAGAGACGTAGTATTGGAAGCACGTCAACAACTGCATCCTCAAACACAACTCTGCCTCTGACCACAAGTCGTGGTGGCTCTTCAGGTCGCATGGGTGCTAAGCCATGCATAGCCTGGGCATTTTTTCATATCGATAAATATGACCCAACTCGTGTTATCTGTAACATTTGTCAGCAAAAGCTAAGTAGAGGCCAAAAAATACATAGTTTGAGTACTTCATGCATGAACCGGCACATGGATATGAAGCATAAGTTGCAGTGGGACGCTCACTGTGCTACAATGCGGCCTAGCCGGCCGGGCCAACCGCCGTCTGCCACATCTTGTGCATCCGCGGCCTCTTCATCCTCTGTGACTGGGGGGACAGCAGTCACACCTGTTTTGGGGCGCAGACCTGCCACCTCTAAACCCGCAACAGCCAGCCTGATTGGCAGGTCATCATTTTCTTTGGAGGTGGAAACACCACCTGGTGTTCAGCGCTGTCCGACATCGATAGCACCACCTTTGGATCAAGGCAACCTAACATGTCCGCCTGCATCTTCCTCACAGACAGGCAGTTTGCCGGGGACACCCTTCTCAACCAGGTCTAAGCACAAAAGCCAGCTCTCGGTCGCTCAGATGTGGACAAGTAAAAGACCATTTCCTCCTAGCCATGAGAAAGCTAAGATGTTGAATTTCACCATCTGCAAGCTCTTGGCTACAGAAATGCTTCCTTTCTGCCTGGTGGACACAGAGGATTTTTGAGACCTTATGTCCGTCGCAGTGCCCCAGTACCAGATGCCTAGTCGGCACTACTTCTCAAAGAAAGGTGTGCCTGCGCTCCACCAGCATGTCGCACACAACATCACCGCTTCTTTGAGAAACTCTGTGTGTGACAGGGTGCATTTCACCACAGACACTTGGACGAGTAGGCATGGAAAGGGGCGATACATGTCGCTGACTGGGCACTGGGTAACTATAGTGACAGCAGGACAGGGGGCTTCTGTCCAAGTCTTGCCGTCCCACGAGTTGTACGTCAATCCTCTTTATCTCAAATTTCCTCCACTGCTTCTGCCTCCTCAACCTCCTCTCGGTCCTCCACCTGCACCCAAAGCCTGTCTGGTCATGCCACAAGCTTTCTAACTACGCAGAAGGGATCCTGCACACCTCCTTACTATGCTGGCAGCAGGGCTCAACGTCATCAGGCAGTTTTTACTTTGAAATGTCTGGGAAATGTGAGTCACACAGCTGAGGAGTTGTGGTCAGCTCTGGAGAACCAGTTTCATGTATGGTTGTCTCCACTGGACCTGAAACCAGGGAAGGCCGTGTGCGACAATGCTGCAAACCTCGGTGCGGCCCTTCGCCGGGGCAATGTCACACACGTGCCTTGTATGGCTCACGTGTTGAACCTGGTTGTCCTGCAATTTTTAGCCCACTATCCCGGACTAGATGGCCTTCTGCAGAGGGCACGGTTGCTGTGTGCTCACTTCCGACGTTCGCATCCCGCAGCTCAGCGACTTACATCTCTGCAGAAGTCGTTGGGCCTGCCACTTCACCAGCTAAAATGCGATGTGCCTACCTGGTGGAATTCAACTCAGCACATGTTGCAGCGACTGAGGCAGCACCGACAAGCCCTGGTGCAATACGTTCTGACGTATAGCCTGGGCCAACGAGATCCAGAGGTGGGGAAAATCACGCTGGAGGAGTGGTCTCAGATCAGGGACCTATGCACCCTTCTGCACAGTTTTGAAATGGCGACGAAGATGTTTAGTGCTGACGATGCCATTATCAGCATGACTATTCCGGTGATTTACATGCTGGAGCACATGCTAAACAGAATTCAGAGTCAGGTGGTGGCACAAGAGGAGGTGGAGGAAGTAGAGGAGGAGGAGTTGTATGCGGAAGGGCTAACATCTGAAAGGTCCAGACGGTCGGCAGCACCAAGGCGGCAGGCATGTGAGGGTGGGGGAGATGGTTTCACCAGGGTGCATGGTAGCAGCCAAACTAGTGAGGAAGGTGCAGGAGCCCAGGAAGAAGTGGAGGACAAACTGATGGAAGACTCATCAGATGAGGGAGACCTTGATCACATTTCTGTTGTGCGTAGTTGGGGGGAGAGGGCAGAGGAAGGAAGCATGATTGTTACCTCGCCACCAACACAACATGGACTTGGTGCTCCTGGATGCGCAAGACACATGAGAGCCTTCTTGCTGCACTACCTGCAACATGACCCTCGAATTGTGAGAATTAAAAATAATCCTGACTACTAGGTTGCCACACTGTTAGATCCCCGGTTCAAAAGTAAATTTGCAGAAATTATTCCTGCCATAGAAAGAGATGCACTCATGCAGTAGTATCAGCTGAGACTGTTGCAGAATCTTACATGTGTTTTTCCCCAAAACACTAGTGGTGCACGTAGTGAATCTCACAGTTCCAACTTGCCAACCGTGGGACCGTCGAGTGTTCAGCACTCAAACCGTAACAGAAACACAATATCTGCTGGTAACATCAATTTTGCGGAATCATTTCACCACTTTTTAAGCCCATCCTTTGCAAGGCCACAGGAGACAAGAAGTCTGACACATAGTCAACGCCTAGAGACGATGGTACAGGAGTATCTCCAAGTAAACATTGAAGCCATGACTGTTTCACTGGACCCTTGCTCTTTTTGGGCTTCCAATCTGGATAAATGGCCGGAGCTCGCCACTTACGCCTTGGAGATCTTGTCATGCCCCACATCCAGCGTTCTGTCTGAACGTGTGTTCAGCGCTGCTGGTGGTGTGCTGACAGATAAGCGCACGTGGCTCTCCACTGATAATGTAGACAGACTCACGTTCATAAAGATGAACAAATCATTGATCCGAAGCGACTTTTCTACCCCTGTGTCATCCTGGGGAGAGTAAAAGCTTGATGATTTGTTAAAATCACCTCACCAACCATTTTTACCTTTCAAATTACTAATCATGTTTATCTGTATCTTGGCTGGAAAATAATTTGGGCCTTGTAGCAGTGTGCAGTACTGATTCTATTAAGCCATCTACACTACACTCCACCAGATTTAAAATTACTAATCATGTTTATCTGTATCTTGGCTGGAAAATAATTTGGGCCGTGTAGCAGTGTGCAGTACTGATTCTATTAGGCCATCTATACTAAACTCCACCAGATTTAAAATTACTAATCATGTTTATCTGTATCTTGGCTGGAAAATAATCTGGACTTTGTAGCAGTTTGCAGTACTGATTCTATTAGGACATTTATACTAAGCTCCACCACCTTTCAAATTAATAATAATTTTTAGCTGCATCTAGCCCAGAAAATAATTTTGGGGCTCCTATATGCGCAGGATACATGAGTGCCTTCTTGCTGCACTACCTGCAACATGACCCTCATATTGTCAGAATTCAAAATAATCCTGACTACTGGGTTGCCACATTCTTAGATCCCCCACACTCTTCGATCAACCTTTTCATTTTAATAAAGAACCAAAAAATGGTTATTTTTGAAATTATAAGCATTAGCAGGTTATTAGAAACTGAAATCAAACAGTTTTCAACTCAAAACTTTATTCTAGGTGATGTTACATTTGCACATAGGACCCCTTGTTCGAAAGGAGCTTCTGAACTCTCTCGTCCATTGAATTTGTCAGGTTTTGGATGGTTTATGCTTCAATTGTTTTGCATGAGGACAGAATACCCTCCCAGAGCTGTTGCTTAGATGTGAACTGCCTCCCGCCATCATAGACATTCCTTTTGATGATGCTCCAGAGGTTCTGAATGGGGTTGAGGTCAGGGGATGATGGGGTCACACCATAAGTTTGTCCCCTTTTTTGCCCATATCAGCCAGAGATGCAGATGTGTTAAGTGCAGCATGAGACGGTGCATTATCATGCATGAAAATGATCTTGCTGAGGAATACACGGTTCTTCTTCTTGAACCATGGCAGGAAGTGCTGTTTGAGAAACTCCACATACATTATGGAGTTCATCTTTACCCCTTCAGGGATCCTAAAGGGGCCGACAATCTCTCTCCATATGATTCCAGCCCAAAACATTACTCCACCTCCTCCTTGTTGGCGCCGTTGCCATGTTTGCATGGGTTGTCCATCAACCAGCCATCCTCCACTCCATCCATCTAGACCATCGAGCATTGCACGGCACTCATCTGTGAACAAAACAGTTTTGAAGTCAGTCTTCATGTATTGTTTGGCCCACTGGAGCCATTTCTGCTTTTGTGCAGTGGATAGAGGATGTCGACAGGATGGCTTACGCACAGCTGAAAACCTCTGAAGGACTCTGCATCTTGTTGTTCGGGGGACGTTGGAGGCACCAGCAGCTTCAAAAACTTGTCTGCTACTATGACAAGACTTTTTTACCACTGCTCTTTTAACCTGACGTAATTGCCTGTAGGAAAGAGTCCTCAATTTGCCCTTATCGGGACACACATGTGTGTACTGTGAATCAGCTACATACTTCTTGATTGTGCGATGATCAGGATGAAGTGTTTTGGCATTGTAGATTGTAGTCATACCTTGACCTAAACACTCCACAATTTGTTGCTTCTCAGCAGCCGACACATCCTTTTTCTTTCCCATTTTGGCAGAAAATGTAGGCTGCTTAATAATGTGGGACAGCCTTCTTAAGTAGTCTTGCCTTTCATTGGACACACCTGCCAAACTAATTAGCACAGGTGTCTGCAATTGCTTACAGTGATATATAGAGCCCTGACACACATCACCATCAATGAGTTTAACTGACAAACAAAAAAATTCTTCCTTTATCACTCTTAAACACTTTTTGCATAATAATTTGGAACCCAGTGCACATGTGCTTTTCCACAAAACACCAGTGGTTCACGTAGTGAATCTTACAGTTCTAACTTGCCAACCGTGGTCTGTATAGAGTTGTTCAATAAAGGGCCCAAAATTAAGATAACATAGATGGGAGAGGTCTCTATG
This sequence comes from Phyllobates terribilis, assembly GCF_046119375.1. Lineage (NCBI taxonomy): Eukaryota > Metazoa > Chordata > Amphibia > Anura > Dendrobatidae > Phyllobates > Phyllobates terribilis. The sequence goes on along the minus strand of NW_027362761.1, from coordinate 1,204,102,910 downwards.
AATACAAATTCCTAAGTATTTGATACCCTGTGAGGGCCAGGCAAAGGGAAAGTTGGACTGGATGGAATCCTGTATGGATTTGGGGAGGGAGACATCGAGGGCCTCAGATTTCGCTGCATTGATTTTAAAATTTGACCATGTAACAAAGTGATCTATTTCAGCCATAACCGCATGGATGGATATATGTGATTGAGTGATATATTCTAGGACATCATCAGCAAATGCAGAGCACTTGTACTCGGTGCCTCCCACCTCAATCCACCTAATATTGGGGTTATGGCGAATTGATGAGAGCAGGTGCTCCGTCACTAGGATGTATAAGAGAGGGGACAGAGGACATCCCTGCCTTGTCCCATTGGTGATTATGAAAGGTGATGAAAATGTTCCATTTATCTTCAGCCTAGGTGACGTATTGCGATACAGGGCCGTGATTTTGGCTATAAAAAGGTCCCCTAGACCTGTACCCCAAGCTTTTTAAAAGAATAATATATGGCGTGCCAGGAGACTCTATGGAATGCTTTCTCAGCATCTAACGAGAGTATCTAATTACAAATTTTTAACTGCATCTAGCCCAGGAAATACTTTGTGCCAAGTCAGCGGATTATCCCAGCTGTTAAGCAAGCTACACCACATGTAGTTTGGACACTTAATTTTTTCAAAGAAAATGGTTCGGGCCCCCAGGACACTCAGTGAAGAGCATCGGGGAGGCACCCCAAGGCATAGGGGCTGGGACTGGCGGTAGGACTCCTTGCCGTGGACCGCCGAGCTCGATCCCTATAAAAGCTTTTTAACTGCAGCAGCTTTAGTGGACGCTACTGGAGCTGGAATTATGCAGCTGCTGGCATGAGACTTGCCTTCCAATAGATCCTTGTAAAAGGATTTAAAGTGTACTCATTCAAATTAGAGAGACAATTTAAATTTAAAAGATTAGACCTGCCTCCACCGCAGGGGGGCTCGCTCGACCCACCAGCGGACAGGCACCAGTATTGGTAGAGGGGGGCTGGCCGTCAGGGTCCACCGATGCTCTGGCACAATTCCGGCGACACGGAGGTCGCACGGTCAGGAACGGACTGGCCGTGTCGGCTTCGCACTTTTTTGGTTTTAGAAGGGCATGACATGCCTATATCTGTGTCTCCCCCTCCTTTTACTTCTCCACCTCTTTTCTTTTCGCATGACTATATGTACTTGTCACTTTTCCATGTGTTAGTTGTGTCTTCTGAGCAGTTTGTCAGCTTTTGGACACCTTTGAAGGTGTTTTCTATATGTTTCTAAGTGTTTTTGTTTGCCTGCCATTGGTTTTAACGGTGTTCGAAGGTGTCCGACGAACAGTTCGACGAACAGTTCGGCGAACATAAGGGTGTTCGACGAACCGAACTCGAACACTGCGGGGATGGCTCAACACTAGTCTAGACCCATGGCTACTGAGACTTGACCGTGTGAAAGACAGGGTGGTGGTGGTGGCTGAGTGACTGGAAGCATTATCTGCTACCCAACCAACAACCTATTGACACTGCTTTGGGGTCATAAGTGGTGTGCTGCGTTCCCCTAGTAATTGCGACAGGAAGGTCGAGTGATAAGATATGGGTGTTTGTTGTGGCACAATTTCACCTTGCCAATGGCCACGGCCTCGGCCTTTGCATGAACCAACACCATCACGTCCACTTCCCCATCTCTTGCCACTCACCTTGCCCACTTTAAATGGAGGACAATATTTTCCACTTTCACTAGAAATGGCTGATTTTGGAACGCAGTTTTATGTGATATGTCTGACAGAGAACCACGGTTCTAAATAGCAGGCCTGTAATTTACTAATAATATTCTCACAGAGACCTCGTGTGAATAGCTTTACCGACAAACTGCACCAAAATGGAAATGGAAGCCAGAAATGGCTGATTTTGGAACGCTGTTATATGTGATACGTCTGACAGAAAACAACGGTTTTAAATAGCAGGCCTGTAGTTTGGTAATACTATACTTCACAGAAACCTCATGTGAATAGCTTGACAAACACACTGTAAAAAAATGGAAAAGGAGGCCAATATTTTCCTCGTTCAGTTCAAATTTGTGGATTTTTTTTCGCTGTAATATGGAAAAGATCTGGCTGTGTTCTGCAGTTCTAGCAAGCACATGGAGCAGAAAAATGGTGCATGTTGGGTTGCTTTTTAAGCAAATAACCAGGATTAAGATAAAAAAAATTGCCCTGGCCCCAGGCTATGTCTTCAAATATTTGTCACAGCAGGATCAGTCAGAATTTGAACACGGAATGGAGCTTCTTGTGCTGTATCATACACTGCAGTCTGCCACATACCCTGTCTGCTTGGTATTTAAGCAAATAACCAGGATTAAGATAAAAAAAAAATTGCCCTGGTCACTGATATCTAGGGCTATGTCTACAAATGTCTGTTAGAACAGCAGCAGCAGACAGAACGCTCAATGGACCCTCTTGCAGTAAATGCACTGTAGTCTGCCACATACACTTCCTGCCTGCCTAACTCATGCTATCACCACTGAATATATGCAGCTGTATTAGTCCTCAGAAGGACTGTTAGTTCAGATGGATATATATATTCACTGCTCAAAAAATAAACGGAACACTTAAACAACAGAATATAACTCAAAGTAAATCAAACTTCTGTGTAATCAAATTGCCCACTTAGGAAGCAACACTGATTGACAAGTAATTTCACATGCTGTTGTGCAAATGGAATAGGCAATAGATGGAAATTATTGGCTATTATCAAGACACCCTCAATAAAGAAATGGTTCTGCAGGTGGGGACCACAGACCACATCTCAGTATCAATGCTTTCTTGCTGATGTTTTGGTCACTTTTAAATGTTGATTGTGCTTTCACACTAGTGGTAGCATGAGACGGACTCTACAACCCACAGAAGTTGCTCAGGTAGTGCAGCTCATCCAGGATGGCACATCAATGTGAGCTGTGGCAAGAAGGTTTGCTGCGTCTGTCAGCGTAGTGTCCAGAGGCTGGAGGCGCTGCCAGGAGACAGACTAGTTCACCAGAAGACATGGAGGGGGCCATAGGAGGGCAACAACCCAGCAGTAGGACAGCTATCTCTGCCTTTGTGCAAGGAGGAACAGGAGGAGCACTGCCAGAGCCCTGCAAAATGACCTCCAGCAGGCCACAAATGTGCATGTGTCTGCACAAACGATTAGAAACCGACTCCATGAGGGTGGTATGAGGGCCCGACGTCCACACATGGGGGTTGTGCATGGCATTTGCCACAGAACACCACGATTGGCAAAGTCGCCACTGGTGCCCTTTGCTCTTCACACATGAAAGTAGGTTCACACTGAGCACATGAGGGACATCATGTCTCGCTCCATCCATCAACGTCATGTTGCACCACAGACTTTCCAGGAGTTGGCGGATGCTTTAGTCCAGGTCAGGGAGGATATCCCACAGGAAACCATCTGCAACCTCATCAGGGCCATGCCCAGGCATTGTAGGAAGGTCATACAGGCATGTGGAGGCCACACACAATACTGAGCGTCATTTTGACTTGTTTTAAGGACATTACACCAAAGTTGGATCAGCCTGTAGTGTGTTTTTCATTTTGGGGGTGACTCCAGTCCTCCATTGGTTAATAAATTTGATTTCCATTGATGATTTGTGTGTGATTTTGTTGTCAGCACTAGTGTTGAGCCACACCCGTAGTGTTCGAGTTTGGTTCGGTTCGTTGAACACCCATATGTTAACCGAACTGTTCATCGAACACCTTCAAACACCGTTAAAACCAATGGCAGGCAAACAAAAACACATAGAAACACATAGAAAACACCTTCAAAGGTGTCCAAAAGCTGACAAACTGCTCAGAAGACACAACTAACAAATGGAAAAGTGACAAGTACAAATAGTCATGTGAAAAGAAAAGAGGTGGAGGAGTAAAAGGAGGGGGAGACACAGATATAGTCATGTCATGCCCTTCTAAAACCAAAAAAGTGTGAAGCCGACACGGCCTGTCCGTTCCTGCCCGTGCGACCTCCGTGTCGCCGGGTTTGTGCCACAGCTGCGGTGGACCCTGACGGCCAGCCCCCCTCTCCCAATACTGGTGCCTGTCTGCTGGTGGGTCAAGCGAGCCCCCCGTGTGGTGGAGGCAGGTCTAAGCTTTTTCGTTTAAATTGTCTCTCTAATTTGAATGAATACACTTTAAATCCTTTTACAAGGATCTCTTGGAGGGCAAGTCTCATGCCAGCAGCCGCGTAATTCCAGCTCCAGTAGCGTCCACTAAAGCTGCTGCAGTTAAAAAGCTTTTATAAGGATTGAGCTCGGCGGTCCACCGCAAGGCGTCCTACCGCCAGTCCCAGCCCCTATGCCTTGGGGTGCCTCCTGATGCTCTTTACTGAGTATCCCGGGGTCCCGAAGCATTTCCTTTGAAAAAATGAAGTGTCCAAACTACAGGTGGTGTAGATTGCTTAACAGCTGCGAAAATCCACTGACTAGCAGACACTGCTACTAGACACAAAGTATTTCCTAGGCTAGATGCAGTTAAAAATTTGTAATTAGATACTCTCGTTGGATGCTGATAAAGCATTCTATGGAGTCTCCTGGCACGCCATATATTATTCACTTAAAAAGCTTGGGGTAGGGGTCTAGGGGACCCTTTTATAGCCAAAATAACAGCCCTGTATCGCAATACGTTTCCTAGGCTGAAGATAAATGGAACTGTAGCACCCCGAGGGCTCGGTTGCTACAGAGGTATTGCACCTCACCCTGAGGTGTGATATCTCACTCTCAGGTAAGGATTGAGTCTGGATCAGGACCCTGACACCTGCATGCATTACACCACATTGCCGTGAGGCAGGGCGACCAATATGTCCCTGAGATGGGCACCGAGGTAGGGGAACCCTGTAGTGTTGGAGCAGGGAGGAAGCAGTTCCTGGGTGCATTGAGAAGGAAGTATATAAGGTGGACACAATCTTAGTTCAGTGGAGAGAAGTCTGAGCAGAAGTGACAGGGATCAGTGGCTCTGCATAAGCTCTGCTCCGGAGGCGGGCCTAGTAACAGAGGCCCAGGCCTGGAAGAGGGAGGAGGACGGAAGAGGAGCGGAGAAGGCTCCAGGAACTAGGAACAAAGGGATCTCAGGGGTGCGGACGGGCGAGTCACCACCGCACGCCCGAATCCACCTGCGTGGAGGGGTCAGGCCAAAGGGGGAGACCGGTCCCCGAAACTAGTGGAGGTGGGAAACGACCCTCAGCTAGAAACCGGAGGCTGTGACATTTTATGTGGCGCAGCCCCTCACTACACCCGCTAGGAAGGCACCACATAGGGTCTGGGAAACTGGCACCAAGTTTAGCAAGAGGAGGCCCGAGGCAGCCGGACAGAAGCGTTAGTAAGAAAGGCAAGACTAAGGACACACAAAGGGGGTCCTGTGAAGCGCTCCAAAGTTATCTGTGAGTTGTCTGAGCCCCTCGCCTGGTGAGCACAGTACGACGTGGGCAGCCGTTACCTGCAGAAGTGGTCTGGATAATAAGAACCGTGACTAAAGGCCCTGGACTGCATCTCTGACTCCGTGTCATTACTGCTGCTGCCCTGCACCATCACCCTCATCCTACGCATACACTGCCCTGAGGCTATACTCCTCCCGTGGGGAGTTATACTACGCTCTGCTGCACCCACAACACCAGCCTCAGCGGTCAGCCCTGCAGCGGCGGTTCACTCTGAGCGCAATCCACGGGTGGCGTAGTTGGACATTTAAACATCAAAACCACATAAATAGTTCCACCACCGGTTTGACCGCCCTGAGCCACGGAACCGAGTCGCCGCCATGGAGACTACAACCACCAGCATCCACCAAAAAGGGTCCGGCTCCAGGTGTCCCAAGGCCCAGTGGGTGCGTCAGAACATTTTCATCACCTTTCATAATCACCAATGGGACAAGGCAGGGATGTCCTCTGTCCCCTCTCTTATACATCCTAGTGACGAAGCACCTGCTCTCATCAATTCGCCATAACCCCAATATTAGGTGGATTGAGGTGAGAGGCACCGAGTACAAGTGCTCTGCAATTGCTGATGATGTCCTAGTATATATCACTCAATCACATATATCCATCCCTGCTGTATGGCTGAAATAGATCACTTTGTTACATGGTCAAATTTTAAAATCAATGCAGCGAAGTCTGAGGCCCTTGATGTCTCCCTCCCCAAATCCATACAGGATTCCATCCAGTCCAAATTTCCCTTTGCCTGGCCCTCACAGGATATCAAGTACTTAGGAATTCCTATTCAAAGAGACCTCTCCCGTCTATGTTATCTTAATTTTGGGCCCTTTATTGAACAACTCCATACAGACCACGGTTGGCAAGTTAGAACTGTAAGATTCACTACGTGAACCACTGGTGTTTTGTGGAAAAGCACATGTACACTGTGTTCCAAATTATTATGCAAAAAGTGTTTAAGAGTGATAAGGGAAGAATTTGTTTATTTGTCAGTTAAACTCATTGATGGTGATGTGTGTCAGGGCTCTTTATATCTCTGTAAGCAATTGCAGACACCTGTGCTAATTAGTTTGGCAGGTGTGTCCAATGAAACGCAAGACTACTTAAGAAGGCTGTCCCACATTATTAAGCAGCCTACATTTTCTGCCAAAATGGGAAAGAAAAAGGATGTGTCGACTGCTGAGAAGCAACAAATTGTGGAGTGTTTAGGTCAAGGCATGACTACAATCAACATTGCCAAGACACTTCATCCTGATCATCGCACAATCAAGAAGTATGTAGCTGATTCACAGTACACACGTGTGCGTGCTTATAAGGGCAAATTGAGGACTCTTTCCTACAGGCAATTACGTCAGGTTAAAAGAGCAGCGGCAAAAAAGCCTTGTCATAGCAGCAGACAAGTTTTTGAAGCTGCTGGTGCCTCCAGCGTCCCCTGAACAACAAGATGCAGAGTCCTTCAGAGGTTTTCAGCTGTGCGTAAGCCATCCTGTCGACCTCCTCTATCCACTGCACACAAGCAGAAACGGCTCCACTGGCTAAACAATACATGAAGACTGACTTCAAAACTGTTTTGTTCACCGATGAGTGCTGTGGAACGCTCGATGGTCCAGATGGATGGAGTGGAGGATGGCTGGTTGATGGACACCCCACACAAACACGGATACAGCACCATCAAGGAGGAGGTGGAGTAATGTTTTGGGCTGGAATCATGTAGAGAGAGATTGTCGGCCCCTTTGGGATCCCTGAAGGGGTAAAGATGAACTCCATAATGTATGTGGAGATTCTGAAACAGCACTTCCTGCCATGGTTCAAGAAGAAGAACCTTGTATTCCACAGCAAGATCATTTTCCTGCATGATAATGCACCGTCTCATGCTGCACATAACACATCTGCATCTCTGGCTGATATGGGCATAAAAGGGGACAAACTTATGGTGTGACCCCCATGCTCCCCTGACTTCAACCCCATTGAGAACCTCTGGAGCATCATCAAAAGGAGTGTCTATGATGGTGGGAGGCAGTTCACATCTAAGCAACAGCTCTGGGAGGGTATTCTGTCCTCATGCAAAACAATTGAAGCAGAAACCATCCAAAAACTGACAAATTCAATGGACGAGACAGTTCAGAAGCTCCTTTCGAACAAGGGGTCCTATGTGCAAATGTAACATCACCTAGAATAAAGTTTTGAGTTGAAAACAGTTTGATTTTAGTTTCTAATAACCTGCTAATGCTTTTACTTTAAAAAATGAGCATTTTTTTGTTCTTTATTAAAATGAAAAGGTTGATCGAAGAGTGTGGGGGATCTAAGAGTGTGGCAACCCAGTAGTCAGGATTACTTCGAATTATGACAATCTGAGGGTAATGTTGCAGGTAGTGAAGCAAGAAGGCACTCATGTGTCTTGCGCATCTAGGAGACCCAAAATTATTTTCCGGGCTAGATGCAGCTAAAAATTTTTGTTAATTTGAAAGCTGGTGGAGCTTAGTATAGATGTCCTAATAGAATCAGTACTGCACACTGCTACAAAGCCCAAATTATTTTCCCGCCAAGATACAGATAAACATGATTAGTAATTTTAAATCTGGTGGAGCTTAGTAGAGATGGCCTAACAGTATCAGTACTGCACACTGCTACAAAGCCCAAATTATTTTCCAGCCAAGATACAGATAACATGATTAGTAATTTTAAATCTGGTGGAGCATAGTATAGATGGCCTAATAGAATCAGTAGTGCACACTGCTACAAATTCCAAATTATTTTCCAGCCAAGATACAGATAAACATGATTAGTAATTTTAAATCTGATAGAGCTTAATATAGATGGCCTAATAGAATCAGTACTGCACACTGCTACAAGGCCCAAATTATTTTCCAGCCAAGATACAGATAAACATGATTAGTAATTTGAAAGCTTAATACAGTTGGTGAGGTGATTTTAACAAATCATCAAGCTTTTACTCTCACCAGGATGACACAGGGGTAGAAAAGTCATTTCGGATCCATGATTTGTTCATCTTTATGAACGTTAGTCTGTCTACATTTTCAGTGGTGAGCTGCGTGCGCTTATCTGTCAGCACACCACCAGCAGCGCTGAACGCACGTTCAGACAGAGCGCTGGCTGTAGGGCATGACACGATCTCCAAGGCGTAAGTGGCGATCTCCAGCCATTTATCCAGATTGGAAGCCCAAAAAGAGCAAACGTCTATTGACACAGTCATGGCTTCAATGTTTACTTGGAGATACTTCTGTACCATCGTCTCTAGGCATTGACTATGTGTCAGACATCTAGTCTCCTGTGGCCTTGCAAAGGATGGGCTTAAAAAAGTGGTGAAATGATTCCGCAAAATTGATGTTACCAGCAGATACTCTGTTTCTGATACGGTTTGAGTGCTGAACACTCGACGGTCCCACGTTTGGCAAGTTGGAACTGTGAGATTCACTACGTGCACCACTGGTGTTTTGTGGAAAAGCACATGTAAGATTCTGCAACAGTCTCTGCTGATACTCCTGCATGAGTGCATCCCTTTCTATGGCAGGAATAATTTCTGCAAATTTACTTTTGTACCGGGGATCTAACAGTGTGGCAACCAAGTAGTCGGGATTATTTCTAATTCTCCCAATTCGAGGGTCATGTTGCAGGTAGTGCAGCAAGAAGGCACTCATGTGTGTTGCGCATCCAGGAGCACCAAGTCCCTGTTGTGTTGGTGGCAAGGTAACAATCATGCTTCCTTCCTCTGTCCTCTCCCCCCAACCTCGCACAACAGAAATGTGATCAAGGTCTCCCTCATCTGATGAGTCTTCCATCAGTTCGTCCTCCACTTCTTCCTGGGCTCCTGCACCTTCCTCACTAGTTTGGCTGCTACCATGCACCCTGGTAAAACCATCTCCCCCACCCTCACATGCCTGCCACCTTGGTGCTGCCGACCGTCTGGACCTTGCAGATGTTAGCCCTTCCGCATACAACTCCTCCTCCTCTACTTCCTCCACCTCCTCTTGTGCCACCACCTGACTCCAAATTCTGTTTAACATGTGCTCCAGCATGTAAATCACTGGAATAGTCATGCTGATAATGGCATCAACAGCACTAAACATCTTCGTCGCCATTTCAAAACTGTGCAGAAGGGTGCATAGGTCCCTGATCTGAGACCACTCCTCCAGCGTGATTTTCCCCACCTCTGGATCTCGTTGGCCCAGGCTATACGTCACAACGTATTGCACCATGGCTTGTCGGTGCTGCCACAGTCGCTGGAACATGTGCTGAGTTTAATTCCACCGCGTAGGCACATAGCATTTTAGCCGGTGAAGTGGCAGGCCCAGCAACTTCTGTAGAGATGTAAGTCGCTGAGCTGCGGGATGCGAACATCGGAAGTGAGCACACAGAAACCGTGCCATCTGCAGAAGGCCATCTAGTCCGGGATAGTGGGCTAAAAATTGCTGGACAACCAGGTTCAACACGTGAGCCATACAAGGCACGTGTGTGACATTGCCCGGCGAAGGGCCGCACCCAGGTTAGCAGCATTGTCGCACATGGCCTTCCCTGGTTTCAGGTCCAGTGGAGACAACCATTCAAGAAACTGGTTCTCCAGAGCTGACCACAACTCCTCAGCTGTGTGACTCACATTTCCCAGACATTTCAAAGTAAAAACCGCCTGATGACGTTGAGCCCTGCTGCCAGCATAGTAAGGAGGTGTGCAGGATCACTTCTGCGCAGTTAGAAAGCTTGTGGCATGACCAGACAGGCTTTGGGTGCAGGTGAAGGACCGAGAGGAGGTTGAGGATGCAGAAGCAGTGGAGGAACTTTGAGATAAAGAGGATTGACGCACAACTCGTGGGGACGGCAAGACTTGGAAAGCAGCCCCTTGTCCTGCTGTCACCATAGTTACCCAGTGGCTAGTCAGCGACATGTAACGCCCCTGTCCATGCCTACTTGTCCAAGTGTCTGTGGTGAAATGTACCCTGTCACACACAGAGTTTCTCAAAGAAGCGGTGATGTTGTGTGCGACATGCTGTTGAAGCGCAGGCACACCTTTCTTTGAGAAGTAGTGCCGACTGGGCATCTGGTACTGGGGCACTGCGACGGACATAAGGTCTCGAAAATCCTCTGTGTCCACCAGGCGGAAAGGAAGCATTTCTGTAGCCAAGAGCTTGCAGATGGTGAAATTCAACCTCTTAGCTTTCTCATGGCTAGGAGGAAATGGTCTTTTACTTGTCCACATCTGAGGGACCGAGGGCTTGCTGTTGTGCTTAGACGGAGTTGAGAAGGGTGTCCCCGGCAAACTGCCGGTTTGTGAGGAAGATGCAGGCGGACATGTTAGGTTGCCTTGATCCAAAGGTGGTGCTGTCGATGTCGGACAGCGCTCAACACCAGCTGGTGTTACCACCTCCAAACAAAATGATGACCTGCCAATCACGCTGGCTGTTGCAGGTAAAGAGGTGGCAGGTCTGCGTCCCAAAACAGGTGTGACTGCTGTCCCCCCAGTCACAGAGGATGAAGAGGCCGAGGATGCACAAGATGTAGTAGACGGCGGTTGGCCCGGCAGGCTAGGCCGCATTGTAGCACAGTGAGCTTCCCACTACAACTTATGCTTCATGTCCATGTGCCGGTTCATGCATGAAGTACTCAAACTATGTATTTTTTGGCCTCTACTTAGCTTTTGCTGACAAATGTTACAGATAACACGAGTTGGGTCATCTTTATCGATCTGAAAAAATGCCCAGGCTATGCAAGGCTTAGCACCCATGCGACCTGAAGAGTCACCACGACTTGTGGTCAGAGGCAGAGTTGTGTTTGAGGATGCAGTTGTTGATGTGCTTCCAGTACTACGTCTCGATCCAGGAAGGCGCAACCTGACCTTGTCGTCACTAGCATCCTCCTCCACCTCCTCTGCTGACCTCATCTCTTGGCTGACTGTGGGTTGACAGTAAGTGGGATCTCCAACCTCATCATCATCACCCTGTGTGTTATCACACCCGTCGTCCTCAGAGCCAACCTGTTCCTGCCCTGACAAAAAACTAAAGTTGTCGCTCCAATCAGGTATTTGAGTCTCATCATCGTCTTCCTCATTGTTTCCACCAACAGGTGTTACAGTTTGGGAATGAGGGTCTACATTATGGTCAGAACCTTCTGCGTCTGGTCCTGGATCTGACTCATAAAGATTCTGTGCATCAGTGCAGATCATTTCCTCATCTGGATTCACAGAAGCTCTGGAGCCGACCTCTGATTCCCAGGCTATAGTATGAGTAAACAGCTCTGTAGACTCAACCATCTGTTCTACCCCATACTCAGACAGGCAGCTGGAGACTTGGGAGCTGTGAGGAAGCAAGTGCGATTGGGGTGACACCTCTGAGGACTGGAGTATTTGTGATGTTGAAGTTGAGATGGAGGAGAGCCTACTTAAAGGAGCACTTGATAGACGTTGAAGATCCTGCTGTTTTTGTGCCTCATCTGGAATTTGTAGTGATTGGCGTGGCCGTAAGAAAGGGATCTTATCACATTGTCCGCTAAAAGAAGTAGACATTTTAGTTTGGCTGGAAGATGGTCTTTCTTCTGCAGATGTTACTGTTGCTTTAAAACCTACCCCACGGACACAACCTTTTTTCCCCTTCCCAACATGCCTATTCCCCTTTCCACCAGCAGCAGGCCTTTTTCCACTCATTTTGGTGATTAACTAATTCACAACTATGGAGTTGTTTGCACAAAAAAACAATGGATGGGAACCGAGCAGAGCTGAGTGGCCAAACTGTGGTATTAGGTGAAAAGTATTGGCTGGGTTAGATGCAGATAAAAATTATATTGAATTTGCAACCTGATGGAGGTCAGTATAGATGGACTAATAGAACAAGTCCCACACACTGCTACAAGCTGAAATATTTTTTCAGAGCTAGATGCATAAAAAAATTAGATTTAATTTGCAACCTGATGGATGTTAGTATAGACGGACTAATAGAACAAGTCCCACACACTGCTAGAATCCTAAATATTTTTTCAGAGCTCGATGCAGAAAAATATTATATCGAGTTTGCAACCTGATGGAGGTCAGTATAGATGGACTAATAGAACAAGTCCCACACATTGCTACAAGCTGAAATATTTTTTCAGAGCTAGATGCAGAAAAATAATATATTGAATTTGCAACCTGATGGAGGTCAGAATAGATGGACTAATAGAACAAGTCCCACACACTGCTACAAGCTGAAATATTTTTTCAGAACTAGATGCAGAAAACAATTAGATTGAATTTGCAACCTGATGGAGGTTAGTATAGATGGACTAATAGAACAAGTCCCACACACTGCTAGAAGCCGAAATATTTTTTCAGAGCTAGATGCAGTTAAAAATTATATTGAATTTGCAACCTGATGGAGGTCAGTATAGATGGACTAATAGAACAAGTCCCACAAACTGCTAGAAACCTAAATATTTTTTCAGAGCTAGATGCAGAAAAAAATTATATTGAATTTGCAACCTGATGGAGGTCAGTATAGATGGACTAATAGAACAAGTCCCACACACTGCTAGAAGCCTTAATATTTTTTCAGAGCTAGATGCAGAAATAAATTATATTGAATTTGCAACCTGATGGAGGTTAGTATAGATGGACTAATAGAACAAGTCCCACACACTGCTAGAAGCCTAAATATTTTTTCAGAGCTAGATGCAGAAAAATATTATATTGAATTTGCAACCTGGTGGAGGTTAGTATAGATGGACTAATAGAATGATGCTATGCCCAAAAGGTTTTACTTCACTAGGTGCAGTAAAAAAATTGTATTCTATACACAGGTGGTGTAGCTTGCAACACAGATAGGCTACTCCACTGACTAACACACTCTGCAATAGGCCAAAAAGGATTTGCTTTGCTAGATTTAGCCAAATGCTGTGAAAAAAACTTGCACAGCACTGGCACAGACCTGCCTAGCAAAAATGATAGGAAATGATGTAACTTAGTCCTGAAAAGGACTGCAATTACAATTAGTCTTTACTCCCAACCTATCTATTTAAAAGCACAGACCTGCCTCATAAAAGTCGTATGAAATGATGAAACCTAGTCCTTAAAAGGACTGCAATCACAACTATTCCCTACTCCCAAGCTATCTCTAGATTTGTGTGAAAATTGCCTTGAAATTAACACTGAAAGTATAGCGCACACAGCAACAGAGGTGCCGTCTAACACGCAGCTGCAGCAGTGCGAAAATGGTGGCGACGGGGAAAATGGCTGGATCTTATAGGGCAAGGACATGTGACATACACTGCCAATGACACATGCCCTTGCTTGTGTGAAAAAAAGCACTTCGCTCCGTGTGTGCGCTGCTGATAGGCAGACAGATTGCACCTCCCCACTGTAAATACGGGAAAGAGAAAAAAAAATGGAGATCTTCATTATTCCTCCAGAGATCCTTCCCCTGCCCCTCCCCCCGCCCCGCTGTACACTCAAACTGCCTATTAACATTAATTTTCAGCATTACTGAGAAAAATCAAGTTATGATTTTGGTGCACGAACAGTTATCGAACATAACCTTGAACAGCCAAATTTTTTTCAAATCGTTCGTGTTCGATGAACGGCTCGAACACCGCCCAAAACAGCTCGAATTTGAGATTGGCGAACAGTTCGAGTCGAACACCGCTCATCTCTAGTCAGCACATCCAACTTTGTACAGAACGAAGTATTCAATGAGAATATTTCATTCATTCAGATCTAGGATGTGTTATTTCAGTTTTCCCTTTATTTTTTTGGGAGGGGGAAAACTTTTCCAGGTAGGTGGTGACCATGGTCATAAACTTGTAAACAACTCATGAAAGAATAAATTTACATTAAAACCAAGCACACCATTGTTTTTCTTATGAATATCTCAATAAGTTTGATGTGTCACCTGACCCTCTTCCCATTGAAAAAAATAAAGTTGGATCCAAAATGGCAGACTTCAAAATGGCCGCCATGGTCACCACCCATCTGGAAAAGTTTTCCCCCTCCCATATACTAATGTGCCACAAACAGGAAGTTGATATCACCAACCATTTCCATTTAATTTAGCTGTATCCATATAAATGGCCCACCCTGTATATACAGTAAATATATGTGTTGTGGAATATGTATACTAACTCTAAACAAGCAAATCTCTCCCTGACTCAGCAATGGCTATCCCTACTCGGCCTGTTTCTGGAGTAGACTGAGACGAGCATAGCGGCGCAAGGTCTTAGATAGACCTGATCATGCTGTGCGGCCAGCCAATCACTTTAATGCCCAGAACCAACATGACTACGGCATTACAGTGTGTGGCAAGCAATCCCTGCATCTTCCTTGGCTCTCTAAAGAGTGCCAAACATGCAGGACTGTGACCGGTGTTCCTGCCTGAGCACCCCGGAAATGCTTGCCGAACACCGAGCTTGTCGAGCACCGTGATGCTTCAGCGAGTACCGAGTAGTGGCGAGCACGTTCGCTCATCACTACCCACAATGTGTGTCCTCTATTTCATCTTTCTTCTCTGCAAAATTTGTAAAATGTAACATGGATAAAACTAAATACATCATCTTTCCACTATCTAATTCATCCCCCCAACTGATCTATCCATCAAAGTGAATGGCTGCCCACTCTCCCCTGTCCTTCAAGCTTGACTCTGATCTGTCCTTCAAATGTAAGATCCAAGCCCTTTCCACTTGCTGCTGACTCCAACTCCAAAATATCTCGGGGATCCGCACATTACTCAACCACCAATCTCATCATATTGTACCTTGACTACTATAAGCTCCTGCTCTGTGGACTCCCTTCTACCACTCTCGCACCCCTCGAATCTATCCTAAACTGTGCTGGCCAATTAATCCACCTTTCATCCCTGTATTTCCAGGCTTATCTCCTCTGTCAATCCCTGCACTTGCACCCTGTTGCCCAGAGACTCCAGTTGAAAAGCTTAACTTTGACATACCAAGCCATCGAAAACCTATTTCCTCCATACATGTGTGACCTAGTCTCCTTGTACTAGTTACCTGCACGCAACCTCCCATTCTTCCAAGATCTCCTTCTCTACATCCCTTTTATCTCTTCTTGCCACAATCGCATACAAGACTTGTCCCGTGCATCTTCCCTACTGTGTAACTCTGTACCCCAACACATCAGACTCTCGACTACTATGGAAACCATGAAAAGGAAGCTGACACTTCTTCTGACAAGCGTACAATCTGCGATATCCCTTGCTCCAGCATAACGCTGCACGACTAGCTATACCCTGACCTACTGTATCCTCACCCATCCCTTGCAGATTGTTTGTGAGCCCTCGCGAACAAGGTCTTCTTTTCTCTTGAACCAGTAAGTGACCCCTTTTCACATGTAAAGTGCCTTGGAATAAATGTCTCTGTAATAATAATAATTATAGTTCTTGTACTCTGGGTCATTTGATGGCACTTTTCTGGTGTCTACCTCTAATTTCATGTATTTTGTCAGCTTTTGGGCCCATTCGAAGGTGTTGTATATGCATTTGTTTTTGCCCCCCATTGAATCCTATGGCATTTGGCAATGTTCGGCGAATATTCGACAATTAAATCGGTGAATATTGCAGATTCGACGATCATAATCAGAACCGAACATTGAAACATTCGCTCATCTCTTCATGTACCTGGGATCAGAAGATGTGACATGAACCTGATGGGTGATGATGAGGAGTGGAGGGTCCATAGAGGAAAGCTGTAAGGTAAGTGAATTTTAATTTACAGATATTTATGCTCTGGGGTCTGGATATACTCCAATTAACAAAAGAGAACATTAACTTGGCAGAGAATAACTTCTCATTCGGACCTTGGAGGAATCTAGCTGGGCTTCAGGAATAGTGAAGTCAGAGCCTACGATCTTTTTCTTCTTTATTCAAGGAGACTTGATAAAGACTGCTTCAAAGTAGAAGGAAAAGCTGTCAGGTTTAACAAAAGTTTGATTAGCCAAATTCAACCAAAAAATAAGACTGTGGAGCCACAGACATCTTACCATAGAAGGAATGGCTCTTGTGCTGTAAAACTAAATACTGTCTATGCTATGATACACTGTGCCAGCCAAGCCTTCCTTTGTTTCTGTTGACAAGGCCATTACTAGGATTGTCTTCCACATCATTTGTGAGCCCAAAATAGAATGAGTAAAATATTTGTTTTTTTATAAGAAGATTCATAATAGTGGGAAATATTTTCCTGATATCTCCTCTCTGCTGTGGGCCATTCCTGAGCAGTATGTAACACTTCTGCACACTCATCGTTTGCCTCTCTGATGGAGTTCGGACATGTGGGATCGCTCTTATCCCTACATCTGTGACAACCACTATGTTCTTATCTTTGTTAGTTGGCCCAAAAGCCTTACTTGTGGAAACCAAAAATTATCCGAAAGCTCAGTCACAAGTAAATACCTTACCTATGTTTTTTCAAAGATTCTTGCATCCACAGCTGAATTATTTTAAAATAATGTGGCTTTTAGCTGGTAATCAAACTGGCACAAAGACCTAGTATAAATGGCCATTTAAGTGGTCCTGTCACGAGAACTATCATGCATGACCATGAGCAATTCAACACCAGGTGCCCATTTGGTTAAGAGAGACTTTTGCACCTCTTCTAGCAGTGGTCATTTCTGCAGCCATTGTTGGAAGATCTCAGGGCTTCAAGAGAAAAATATTGTAATATTTGGTGCTTTATAGCTTGCTCCTTATAGATTGTTGATATTTTTCAGTGGAGTTCCAGGAAGCCTGATCCTGTAAAAATTAGTTTTAGGATGCTCTGTGGCTTGAGAGGAAGTGAAAGTCTGCGAGCGGATGTTCATTCGCTGCTGTAATTTGACTTATTACTTACTCAAAGACAATGCCAAATTGGAAAGCCCAGATGACAATGAAGAAGAGTGTTGATACTTTCTCCTTAAACCTCTTTAAAGCTTTGGGTTTGTAATTCTTTCTGTTTCTTATTTTCTTACAATTTCCCACGTCCTTTCATTCAGAGGCGTATCCAGGGGGTGCAGCCGGGGCATGTGCCTAATGCGGCGATCCGAGGTGTCCCCCCCGTCGGCTGCATTCCACCGCTTCCCGGACTGGGATTCGGACGTTCTATGAGTGGGCTGTCAAGCTGAGAGACCGCTCAGAGAAGCTGCGGCATGCAGGCTCCCAGCATTCAATTATACTTGCGTCTTGCAAACACAAGTACAATTGAAGCTCTGACTGTCGGCTTAGAGCGACGTCAGCAGCATAATCAGGTCACATGATCACGCTGATGACGTCACTCGCAGGCGCCCAGAAGAGAGCAGAGCCTCGGTGGTAAGTGCTCCTGTGCTATGCAGCTGAAGGCACCAAAGATTCAGCGTAGGGAGGGATTTATTCAGTGTTGGGAGTGGGTTATTCAGTGTGAAGGGGGGGATTTCTTCAGTGTGGGGGATTATTCAGTGTGGGGGGTATTTATTAAGTGTGTGTGGTGGGGATTTATTCAGTAGAGGGTTAATGCAGTGTGGAAGGGGGGATTTATTCAAGGGGTTATTCTGTGTGGAGGGGGAGTTTTCAGTGTGGAGGGGTTCTTCAGTATGGAGGGGGGTTATTCAGTGTGGAGGGGGTATTTATTCAGTGTGGAAAAGGGGTTATTCAGTGTGGGGGGGTTATGCAGTGTGAGAGGGTTTATTCAGTGTAGAGGGGGAATTTATTTAGTGGAGAGGTTATGCAGTGTAGAAGGGGGAATTTATTCTGTGTGGAAAGGGTGATTTATTCTGTGGGAAGCGAGTTGGGGGTGGGTGCAAACACATTATGGGAAGCGGGAGGAAAAATGTGTGTGGACACAGTATGGGGAGTGGGGGTGATGGGATGCGTGCGGACACAGTATGAGGAGCAGGGGTGATGGGATGTGTGCTGACACAGTATGGGAAGTGGGGGTGATGGGATGTGTGCGGACACAGTATGGTGAGTGGGGGTGATGGGATGTGTGTGGACACAGTATGGGGATCAAGGGTGATGGGATGTGTGCTGACAAAGTATGGAAAGCAGGGGTTATGGGATGTGTGCGGACACAGTATGGGGAGCGGGGGTGATGGGATGTGTGCGGACACAGTATGAGGAGCAGGGGTGATGGGATGTGTGCGGACACAGTATAGGGAATTGGGGGGATGTGTGAAGAGGAAATAGGAGGAAGGGGGAAAGGTGTGAGGAGACTATTGAGGGGAATAGTGTGAGGAGACAGTACAAGGGAGAAAAGTGTGAGTGGGCACAGAATAAAGACTAAGTAGTGGGTCGGGGGTAGCATGTGGGGGACAGTGTATGGTCACAGCCAGGAGGGGACAGTATGCTAAAGAGGGTGGGTGTGATGAGGGGGCATATTATAGAGACTGGTCCCTAAAGGGGTGACACAGTGTGAGAGATTAGTGTGAAGAGAGGGCCCAATATAGGAAAGGAGAGGGCAGAGTGGACAGCATGTACCATAAGAGGGACAGTGTAGGGGTCATATTTTGTGCAGGGATTATAGTGAGGGGCAATTATATATTCAGGGGCACAGCATAGGGCAGATATTTTTATTCAGGATCATTATAATAACACTGCTATCTTTCAGGGCATCGTTTGGGGATGTACTGCATAAGACCAGAGAAGATGGAAGTCTGCAGAGAACATCTGTGGATGAGAAAAGTCATCATGGAGTCTGGACAAGATGAAGAAAAGAAAGAGAGCGACTCCAGAGACAGCTCCACCTATATGGTACCTCAATGTAAATGATTTTTGTGATGCTGACATTTTTATATTTATATTTATGTTAGGAGCATTAAAGGTGTTGTCCACGTTTGTGATGAGTCTGCAGTCAGTCATTCTAAGTGCCACTGACTTCTGAATTCTCACAATGCGCACAGCACGCTGTCAGGAGGCTCTGGTGCTGGCAATTTACATACAAGCATTCATATACTGACTAGACATGTGTGGCCTCACTCAATGAAAATGAATTGAGCAAGGCCAGACACATCTAGTCGGAATGACGTCAGAATTGTACAAATCTCATACTTGTGCTCACATGATAGTCCACTCTTGCCATTGCAAGGGGGAATCCTAAAAGTGCACAGTGCATGCACTGTGAGAATTCAGCTGCCTACAGTCACAGAGAGTTAATGCAGACTTTCACCTCAAACCTGCACAAGCCCTTTAACCCCTTTACCCCCCAAGGTGGTTTGCACGTTAATGACCGGGACAATTTTTACAATTCTGACCACTGTCATTTTATGAGGTAATTACTCTGGAACGCTTCCATAAATCCCCCTGATTCTGAGATTGTTTTATCGAGACATATTGTACTTCATGGTTGTGGTAAAATTTCTTCGCTATCACTTGCGTTTATTTGTGAAAATACTGAAATTTGGCGAAAATTTAGAAAATTTAGCAATTTTCAAAATTTGAATTTTTATGCCCTTAAGTCAGAGAGATATGTCACACAAAATAGTTAATAAATAAGATTTTCCACATGTCTAATTAACATGAGCACAATTTTGGATCCATTTTTTTTTTATTAGGGAGCTATAAGGGTTAAAAATTGACCAGCGATTTCACATTTTTCCAGAAGACAAAATTTACAAAACCATTTTTTTAGGGACCACATCACATTTGAAGTCACTTTGAGGGGTCTTTATGACAGAAAATACCCAAAAGTGGCACCTTTCTAAAAACTGCACCCCGCAAGGTGCTCAAAACCACCTTCAATAACTTTATTAACCCTTCAGGTGCTTCACAGGAATTTTTGGAACGTGGAAGAAAAAAATTAACATTCAACTTTTTTCACAAAAATGTTACTTTAGACCCAATTTTTTTTATTTTTGCAGGGGTAACCGGAAAAAATGGACCCAAAATTTGTTGTGCAATTTCCCCTGAGCACGCAGATACCCCATATGTGGGGAAAAAACACTGTTTGGGCGCACGGCAGGGTTCGGAATGAAGGAGCGCCATTTGACTTTTTGAATGTAAAATTTGAATAATTAGAAGATGCCATGTTGCGTTTGGGGAGCCTCTGATGTGCATAAATTGTGGAAACCCCCCACAAGTGACCCCATTTTGGAAACTACACCCCTTAAGGATTTTATCAAGGGGTAGAGTGAACATTTTGAACCCAGAGGTACGACACAGAATTTGATAATATTAGGTCATCATATTGAATAAGTTGTCATTAGTCTTGAGCGCAAGTGCTCGCTACTTGAGTTTGCATCGGGTACTCAGGTATTCACCATGTATTTTTTTTTCATAATAATATTTATTGATGGGTACATTATATTTTTATTTTTGGTGGATTATTATTATTATTTTTTTTTTTTTATATTTTTACAATTTTTTTTTTTTTAACACTTTTTTACTTTTATTCTTTGTCCCACTATGGGACTTTCACTTTTTTTATTCTGATTGCCTGTATAGCATAGGGATGGAGCACTATCCCTGTGCTATAGAGGCTGTCAGCACTGCAGATGCAGAAGATACTTTGGTCATGCACTGCGCATGACCAAAGTATCTTCCTGCTGTCTGGTGACCCGGATGTTGTCAAGACGACATTGGGTCATCATGGCAACATCCGGGAAGCCGTGGCAGACAGCGTTGGACGCCAGCAGGAGAGGTGAGTATCGCGATCACCTCCCCTTGCCCCCGCAATGCTGTGATCGACTTCGATCGCAGCATTGCGGGGGTTAATGTGCTGAGAGCAGTGTGGGACCACTCCCAGCACATAGCGCCGGGTGTCAGCTGTGACAATCAGCTGACACCCGGCAGGAATCGCGCCCGCACAGCCTGTGTGCGGGCGCGATTGCCATGACGTACTATTCCGTAACTGGCTCTTAAGTCCCAGGGCACAGGTACGTGTTAGTACGTTATGGGCTTTTAATGGGTTAATTATAAAATGAAGTCTGTCGCCAATCCTAGCAGCTTATAATATACTCACATGCAGGATTCAGCTCTGCGTGCAGGTTCCACCAGTCTTCACACGGCCACTTCACTCATAAGCGATTTTCATACTTACGGTCACGTGACAACGAGCTTTTCTTTCTGCTTCTCTCAGAGAGAATTAAGAAGAGTAGCTAATCGGCATTTGACTAAGGCCACGGCCCCACTATCAGTATTCGGTCAGTATTTTTTCTCAGGAGTGGGAGCCAAAACCAGGCGAGGAACAATCAGAGAAAAGGTATAATAGAAACACGTCACCAATTCTGCATTTAACACCCCATAAATTCTACAAATAAATCTTACATCCCTCAGTGATCAGCTTATAATAAAATGTCGAGTGTAATGTTCTATAATCCCCGAGTTCTGTGATATTTCAGTAGAGTTGTAAATTAAATCACAGCTCGTAGATATAAACCCAGCATCCTGCATCTAGTGCCAGTGCTAACAGGAGATGATAGTGGAGCGCACAGGATCCGTACAGCTACTGGTGACTTGGTGAGAAGAAGACAACACAAACCAATCTTCTGTTCAAACTGATTTATTCCTGATGCATTGTAACGCTTTGATAGTTATAATTGGTATTAATGTATTCATTGTTGATTGTTCCTCAATCCCTGGACATGGACTACAGAAATCATCATCATCTCAATGTGCACTCAGCCAAAAGAATCAGATAACAGGATTGGAATATAAATATTATCAGAGAGGAGACTTCATCATCGGAGGATTGTTCTCTGTCAACTCCGGGTTCCCATTCGTTCCATCTTATCAGAAATTTGATGGAAGGATTTTATGTGTAATGTAAGTTCTTTCTTATCCATAATCAAATATTATAGTGTCCCTTTAGCTTCCGGTAACTTGTCAGAATTAGATGTTATATTGAAATATTAGGAATAACATGATTTCTGGGTATTTTCTGACTTGTATGAAAGCCAATATACCATCACATGTACAGCAGGCAAGGGAGAAAAGGGGAGGAGGGTGGGAGCTCAGACACGTCAAATCCAAAAATAACTTCAGTTCATTGAAGGAGTTCATCGGGCGGGTGCCACATCCACTGGTGATAGCAGTCAAAGTGGAAGAAAACAGGAAAAAAATGTATACGGCACTGCCTGCCAGATACTAAAAAATATGAAAATGTATTGTAAAATCATTAAAAAGTCATTAAAAACAAGGAAACCTGACGCGTTTCTGGTGCTAGAATAGTGCACCCTTAGTCATAGGATATAAAAGAAAATTTGAAAATGCTTTTATATGGGAAAGGAGAGAATGTTCGCATCAATTAAAGTGTCAATTAGGACAAGAACAAGATCAGCTGAAAATTTGCACCTAGAGGACAAAAACGTGTTTTCATCACATGTGCAGTAGTTACTATGGCTGCATATTGCCGAGCTGTAAGATCTCCGTCCGTGCTTTGTGCAGACATGACTTACAGATCATAGTGTGCAATGCTCTAGGAACATACGGGTGCAGGCGGCACTGTCATGTGATTATGATTTCATGTGGCTTGTCCCGTAAATTAGTATCTTATAATGCTGTTCAGTGGCCCTATACTGAGGTACAGAGTGCTTACAGCTTTATCCTACAGATCCAGACATAATCTATGAGCCTTACACAGGATCATTGCACACAGCTTTGGAATAAAAAAGGGACTCTGTCATAAAGAAGACTTTTCATCAGTGATTCAACATCAATAAAATTGAAAAAAATAAAAAGAAAAAAGAAAACTCTAAAAAAGAGTGATGAGAGGACTTTGATAATCATATTGAATTGTGTTCTTGTACATTGGTGAAAAAAAAGTAATCCTGTCCAGCACTCAATCTCCATAATTTCAATTTTCTTAGAAATATGGAGATTGATTACTGAACTGGAGTACTGGATTATCGTTTTTTTCCCGTGTTCTATTATCCTTCCATATGGGATTTAGTGTCAGTGCATATCTTGAGATTTCAAAGATTTTTTCATCAGATGAAATAAACTTTTCTTTTTTACAATTACTTGTACATTGCACATTAACACAGGTGTCAAATGATGCTAACTATGGCTCTGCTGCCAGTTGGTATTTCCTTGAGTCACAGCAGAGGTTCATGATAGAACAAGTAAATTGCCAGCTCACCCCCTGGGATAAATAGAATACAGTATGGCCGGAATCAAAGAACCAATGTAGCTTAGTTTCATACTACAATCTGTTTTTTTAAAATGAATTTTTAGTAATTTTTTTAGGAGCTGGAAGCCCCCTTCTCATTTGCAGAGCTTCATTATGTATACCTTATTTAGTGATGAGAGAATTTGTTCGAAATCCGAACTTACAACTTAAACTTGACACAAATATGGCACATTTCAATTCGAGATCAGAAAGGCAAATTTTCTTACGTTAGGGAAAAATCGGCACCGTTCGGGGAATAAATGCGGGAACGTGATTGCAGGGCAACTACAGCGTTTTTAAGCTTTGCTAGCATAGTGCTTGTGTATGATGATCGTGGGGACATGGTAGATGAGTGGGGGGGCTCGTGATAGCTCAGAACAGGTCAGATCAGTGGCGTGCTTGTAATCTTTTTTTTTTCCTGTAACTTTAAGTGAGGAAAGCGTGGCTAGCATATCAGAGCGCAGGAAGCATCCACACTGTCCAGACATAAGGGCTTCTGCAATTGGATGGTGAAATCACATGTCCTCTCTATATAAAAAGCAGCCATTTTGCCTCAGCGCCATTTTATGCATGTCACTGCGGGAGACAGACGCTGATGAGTGTGCGCCCATGTGCTGACAGATATTAGCTAGATAAATGGGCGCTTGTGTGGAAGTCAGATAGTGTAGATAAGTCCTGTGCTGTGTACCTGTGAAATCGACCGTGCAGCACATTTTTTTTTGTTTTTGTGCAATTACTGACAGAAAGAGCAGGGCCCATGCCATAGAACTGTGTTGTGCACCGGTTGCATTGTGCTCCATGCAATAGTATACCTTCAATTTATTTTTGCACTTGCTGATGTGATAAAGCAAGCAAGTCCTTGTAGGCCACTTTTTCATTTTATGAGGTTGAGATTCAGCTATCTGCAGAGCTTGTCAGTGCAGAGCACAAAAACCTTTTTTTTTTTCATTTGCTAATGTGATCAAGCTATGTTAGCCCAATTTGTCATTTTTTTGTTGGGTGAACTTCCGCTGTATGCACAGAAAAACAAAATATTTTTTTGTGTGGCAAACATGATACACTTTGGTAAAAGCCACCTACTATTTTAGTGGCAGTGAACTTCAGCTGTTTTCAGAGTAAAAAATTTGATTTTTTTGTCTTGCTAGGCAGAGTCCACAAAAGATTTTTTGTGTCGCAAACATGATACACTCTGTAAAAAGCCACCTACTCTTTTAGTGGTAGTGAAATTCAGCTATATGCAGAGCTCATGTAGAGTAAAAAAATCTATTTTTTTACTGTGACTAACGTGATACAGCAAGCTAGATCTGAGTTTGAAATATCTTGGAGCATATATTCTATGTTATACAGGCCACTACCGCAGTCAAAAATACTTTCTTCGATTCCTAACATTATACAGCAGGGGATATCTCAGTTTGAAATAGTTTGGAGAATATCTCGTATGTTATACAGGCCTCATCCATACTAAAAAAATACTTTCTTCTGTTACTTATGTGATACAGTAGGAAACATCTCAGTTTCAAATAGTTCGTAGCATATTTCCTATGTTATAAAGGCCTCATCCACACTAAAAAAATACTTTTCTTCTGTTACTAACATCATCCACTGGGGGACATCTCAGAGTGCCAAGGGAGGGTGGTTCACTGTGATCGGAGGGGGTTGGTGATACCAGAAAAACTGTTAGTGAAGGCGAAGAACAAGTGGAAGAGGAAGAGGTGATGGGTGAGCAGTCAGAACATGAAGAGGATAATCATCCCCTCTCTGTTCATGTTTGGCGGAGGAGATGGAGGAAACAAGCATCAGAACTACCCGGCCACCAACACAGCATGGGCTTGAACCTCATGTAAGAGTCCGACATATGAGTGCATTCTTGCTGCATTTTCTGCAACATAATCCCTGCATAGCTATGAATCGAAATAGTGCTGACTACTGGGTTGCCACTTTGTTAGATCCACGTTATTATAGTAAATTTAGCCAGATGCTTCCCACCCTGGAAAGAGACCAGCGAATGCTGGAGTATCTAAACATGCTTTTACACAACCTTAAGATAGGTTTTCCCCAAGCCAGCAGTGAGGTACACAGAGTTCATCATAGCTCTACACTTACAACTTCCGGCACGTCAATTCAACAACGTCAAAATATTTTCAGCAGCTGTAGTGTAAGTGGCAGAAGCAATTTCTGTGAGTCCTTTTACACATTTTTTAGACCAGCTCATGCACCTGCATAATAGAGTACAAGTCTGACACGAGGTGATTGACTGGAGAGGGAGGATGGTGCACTCCTAATTGAGTCTCCATCTGCTTGGTTGGCTGTAGTGGGAGAGGTTTTGGTTCCTAATTGTACAATTTCTGCTGTAGTGAAAATGATCCCACTTTGCTGGTGTCTGCCACTAATATTTGGAAATGTGGAGAATCCTGATTGAGTCTCCATCTAGTGTGTTGGCTGTAGTGCAAGAGGTTTCTGTCTCCATTAAACTACTTCCACTCTGGTGAAATTGATGCCACTGTGGTGGTGTTAGGCCCTAATTTAGGGAAATGTAAACACTTCTGATTGATTCTTTATCTACTGGATCGACTCTACCGGAAGAGGTATTGGTCCTGATTACACTATTTCTACTGTAGTGAAATCGATGACACTTTGCTGGTGTCTGCCACTAATTTTTGGAAATGTGAGGAATCCTGATAGAGTCTCCATTTACTGCATTGGCTGTAGGGGAAGAGGTGTTATTCCTAATTCTGCAATTTCTACTGTAGTGAAATTGATTCCAATTTGCTGGTGTCTGCCACTAATTTTTGGAAATGTGGGGAATCCTGATTGGTGGAACATCACTGGCGGCATGATGGCATGGCTTATCATCTCCCACCATGCAAGACCGCCAACTAACCCACCAGTCCAGGTTGTGCACTATGGTCCTCTACTTGCTGTGTTCATGTCTCTTGTATGCTGGCTTAGGGCGCTGGAACTTCCTTAGTCTTAAAGGAACTGTGCGCACAGTCCTAATCTGTCCCCAGCCTTTTGGTGTGAGGCACTGGATACTTAAGCCACCTCCACCCTATCTTTCAGTGTGTTCTGTGTAACTGATGAGTTGCAGGTCCTGTCTTGAATCTTGCCTGTTCCTGCCATTCTGGGGGCTGAGTACCCAGGTCTGCACATGTGTCCTGTATCTATCCTGTTCCACCACCCTGGGGGATTAATGCCCTGGCCCATACCTGTATCTTTTTCCTGTCTGAACTGTGTCCTAGTCTGTTACCTGTTTGCCTCTTTGTCTAAACCTTTCCTTTATTTCCTGTGTCCGTTCCACTACCTTTCTCATATCCTGCAGTGTCTGTACATGTGTCCTGTATCTATCCTGTCCACCACCCTGGGGGCTGAATGCCCAGGCCCGTACCTGTATCTTGTTCCTGTCTGAACTGTGTCCTTGTCTGTTACCTGTTTGCCTCTTTGTCTGATCCTTTCCTTTATTTCCTGTGTCCGTTCGAGTACCTTTCTCATATCATCCAGTGTCTATACCAGAATCAATCTCCTACTTGTTGTCTCTGTACTACAGCTTGTGAGTGTGGCCACTCGCTGCTGATAGTAAGTACCTTGTGTATATCTGGCTCTGCATGTCCAGTTTTCCTGCCCTGTATCTACCTTCTGTGTTCTAGCTATTCTCCTGTGCTTTCCTGATCCTGTCTGTACCATGTGAACAGTGCTCTGTTTTGCCTGGCTTTGCTCTGCGACATTGTTGATTGGCCACGCTCTGTGGCATTCCTGCCTGGCTGCACCTGTGACTCTGCTCTGCCCTACTCTGCGCCGCTTCCCGTCCACACCTGCGGCACTGCTCCACTTCCTGTCCATGCTCTGTGGCCCTGCTTTACTCCCGTCCATGCTCTGTGGCTCTGCTCTGCACCCGTCTGCACTCTGTGGCTCTGCTCCCGTATCCCAGTATGTACTGGTCCCTATTCAGCCTGTCTACCTGACTGCTTGACTATATACCAGCCGTGCCTGCCGGTACATGCCTGCCTTATTCACACCAGCCAAATCTGACCGTTCCTGGATACTCCGGTGTGGGTCAACAGCTGTGTGACAGAGGTCTGCCCTAAAGTGGCACCTGAGTCACCTACCACGTCCTTCCTTCAGAGGGCCTCCAGAAAACAATTTTCCCATTATTAGGAAGTGGGTCTCCCATTGTGTTTGCCTATGCAGTGAATGCAAGGGCTGCCAAAAATTGGGAGGCACTCCAATGCCCCATGGAAGAGACGAGGAGGAGGGCCTCATTAAAAAAATGTTCCCATTAGAAAGGAGCAGTTCTCCTATACTTGTAATGCCCATAAACTATGTGTATGGGCTGACAAACATTTACCCCTGGGGGTATACATGAACAAACTGCATAAAATTTTTTTGTTACAGGCATCATACACACCCTTTAAAAAAAAATTGTGGGTGTTAAATCACGGACCATGGTCACCCTGTTAATATTGTGGTGGAGGATGAGGAGAAGGAGGAGGACAAGAGCAAATAGACAAAATCAGGAAGCATATACCCATGTGTGGGTGTGAAAAGGTGCTTGGGAATACACCTCCCAAGAAAAGACACTGGATTTGAATTTATGTTACGCTGCTATCATTCGGTGGTTTTGAGAAGTCTGGCCCAATCCAGCCCTTGTTGATTTTTATAGGAGTCAGCCTGTCAGCATTTTCAGTTCACAAGCGTATGCACTTATAAGTTATAATTCCACCAGCAGCACTAAAAACACGCTCTGATAAAACGGTGGTGGCAGAGCAGGCCAGGACCTCCAAGGCATAGAGAGCCAGTTTATTCAACGTATCCAGCTTCGATATCCAATAATTATAAGTCACAGAGGAATCACGTAGAACGTCCTCCTCCTCCTCTTCCTCATTGTCACCCAATCCACGTTGGAATAAGATGAGACTGGGCTGTGTGTAATCACCCTGTATGGTTCTTTGCTCCATCTCATCAAGCTCTGCCTGCAATGCATCCTCTTTGATTGTGAGTAGTGTTGAGCCACCCCCGTAGTGTTCGAGTTCTGTTCGGTTCGTCGAACACCCGTGTGTTCGACGAACTGTTCGTCGAACTGTTCGTTGAACACCTTCGAACACCGTTAAAACCAATGGCAGGCAAACAAAAACACATAGAAACACATAGAAAACACCTTCAAAGGTGTCCAAAAGCTGACAAACTGCTCAGAAGACACAACTAACACATGGAAAAGTGACAAGTACATATAGTCATGCGAAAAGAAAAGAGGTGGAGGAGTAAAAGGAGGGGGAGACACAGATATAGGCATGTCATGCCCTTCTAAAATCCAGAAAGTGAGAAGCCGAGACGGCCAGTCCGCTCCTGCCCGTGCCACCTCCGTGTCGCCGGGTTTGTGCCAGAGCCGCGGTGAACCCTGACGGCCAGCCCCCCTCTCCCAATACTGGTGCCTGTCCGCTGGTGGGTCGAGAGAGCCCCCCTGTGGTGGAGGCAGCTCTAAGCTATTTAATTTAAATTGTCCCTCTAATTTGAATGAATACACTTTAAATCCATTTACAAGGATCTATTGGAGGGCAAGTCTCATGCCAGCAGCCGCGTAATTCCAGCTCCAGTAGCGTCCACTAAAGCTGCTGCAGTTAAAAAGCTTTTATAAGGATCGAGCTCGGCTGTCCACCGCAAGGCATCCTAGTGCCAGTCCCAGCCCCTATGCCTTGGGGTGCCTCCTGATGCTCTTCACTAAGTATCCCGTGGTCCCGATGCATTTCCTTTGAAAAAATTAAGTGTCCAAACTACAGGTGGTGTAGCTTGCTTAACAGCCGGGATAATCCGCTGACTAGCAGACACTGCTACTAGGCACGAAGTATTTCCTGGGCTAGATGCAGTTAAAAATTTGTAAGTAGATACTCTCGTTGGATGCTGAGAAAGCATTCCATAGAGTCTCCTGGCACGCCATATATGATTCTCTTAAAAAGCTTGGGGTAGGGATCTAGGGGACCCTTTTATAGCCAAAATCACGGCCCTGTATCACAATACGTCACCTAGGCTGAAGATAAATGGAACTGTAGCACCGAGGGCTCGGTTGCTACAGACGTATTGCACCTCACCCAGAGGTGTGATATCTCACTCTCAGATAAGGATGGAGTGTGGATCAGGACCCGACACCTGCATGCATTACACCACATTGCCGTGGGGCAGGGCGACCAATATGCCCCTGAGATGGGCACGACAGTCCCTGTCCCTGGCTGGAGTGGGGGGAGGGAACACTGAGGAAGGGGAACCCTGCAGTGCAGGAGCAGGGAGGAAGCAGTTCCTGGGTGCATTGAGAAGGGAGTATAAAAGGTGGGCACCATCTTAGTTCAGTGCAGAGAAGTCTGAGCAGAAGTGGCAGGGAGCAGGGGCTCTGCATGAGCTCTGCTCCGGAGGCGGGCCTAGTAACAGAGGCCCAGGCCTGCAAGAGGGAGAAGGAAGGAAGAGGAGCGGAGAAGGCTCCAGGAACGAGGAATGAAGGGATCCAGGGGTGCGGACGGGCAAGTCACCACCGCACGCCCGAATCCACCTGCGTGGAGGGGTCAGGCCAAAGGGGGAGACCGGTCCCCGAACTAGTGGAGGCAGGAAACGACCCTCAGCTAGAAACCGGAGGCTCTGACATTTTATGTGGCGCAGCCCCTTGCTCCACCCGCTAGGAAGGCACCACATAGGGTCAGGGAAACTGGCGTCAAGTTTACCAAGAGGAGGCCCGAGGCAGCCGGACAGAAGTGTTGGTAAGAAAGGCCAGACAAAGGACACACAAAGGGGGTCCTGTGAAGCGCTCCAAAGTTATCTGGGAGTTGTCTGAGCCCCTCACCTGGTGAGCACAGTACGACGTGGGCAGCCGTTACCTGCAGACGTGGTCTGGATAATAAGAACTGTGAGTAAAGGCCCTGAACTGCATCACTGACTCCGTGTCGTTACTGCTGCTGCCCTGCACCATCACCCCCATCCTCCGCATACACTGCCCTGAGGCTATACTCCTCCCGTGGGGAGTTATGCTACGCTCTGCTGCACCCACAACACCAGCCTTAGCGGTCTGCCCTGTAGCGGCGGTTCACTCTGACCGCAATCCACGGGTGGCGTAGTCGGACATTTAAACATCAAAACCACATAAATAGTTCCGCCACTGGTTTGACCGCCCTGAGCCACGGAACCGGATCGCCGCCACGAAGACTACAACCACCAGCATCCACCAAAAAGGGTCCGGCTCCGGGTGTCCCAAGGCCCAGGGGGTGCGTCAGAACATTTTCATCACCTTTCACAATCACCAATGGGACAAGGCAGGGATGTCCTCTGTCCCCTCTCTTATACAACCTAGTGACGGAGCACCTGCTCTCATCAATTCGCCATAACCCCAATATTAGGTGGATTGAGGTGGGAGGCACCGAGTACAAGTGCTCTCTATTTGCTGATGATGTCCTAGTATATATCACTCAATCACATATATCCATCCCTGCTGTTATGGCTGAAATAGATCACTTTGTTACATGGTAAAATTTTAAAATCAATGCAGCGAAGTCTGAGGCCCTCGATGTCTCCCTCCCTAAATCCATATAGGATTCCATCCAGTCCAACTTTCCCTTTGCCTGGCCCTCACAGGGTATCAAATACTTAGGAATTCCTATTCATAGAGACCTCTCCCATCTATGTTATCTTAATTTTGGGCCCTTTATTGAACAATTCCATACAGACCACGGTTGGCAAGTTAGAACTGTAAGATTCACTACGTGAACCACTGGTGTTTTGTGGAAAAGCACATGTACACCGCGTTCCAAATTATTATGCAAAAAGTGTTTAGGAGTGATAAGGGAAGAATTTGTTTGTTTGTCAGTTAAACTCATTGATGGTGATGTGTGTCAGGGCTCTTTATATCACTGTAAGCAATTGCAGACACCTGTGCTAATTAGTTTGGCAGGTGTGTCCAATGAAAGGCAAGACTACTTAAGAAGGCTCTCTCACATTATTAAGCAGCCTACATTTTCTGCCAAAATGGGAAAGAAAAAGGATGTGTCGGCTGCTGAGGAGCAACAAATTGTGGAGTGTTTAGGTCAAGGCATGACTACAATCAACATTGTGCGATGATCAGGATGAAGTGTCTTGGCAATCAAGAAGTATGTAGCTGATTCACAGTACACACGTGTGCGTGCTGATAAGGGCAAATTGAGGACTCTTTCCTACAGGCAATTACGTCAGGTTGAAAGAGCAGCGGCAAAAAAGCCTTGTCTTAGCAGCAGACAAGTTTTTGAAGCTGCTTGTGCTTCCAACGTCCCCCGAACAACAAGATGCAGGGTCCTTCAGAGGTTTGCAGCTGTGCATACGCCATCCTGTCGACCTCCTCTATCCACTTCACACAAGCAGAAACGGCTCCAGTGGGCCAAACATTACATGAAGACTGATTTCAAAACTGTTTTGTTCACGGATGAGTGCCGTGCAGCGCTCGATGGTCCAGATGAATGGAGTGGAGGATGGCTGGTTGATGGACACCCCACGCAAACACGGCTACAGCGCCAACAAGGAGGAGGTGGAGTAATGTTTTGGGCTGGAATCATGGGGAGAGAGATTGTCGGCCCCTTTAGGATCCCTGAAGGCGCTAAAGATGAACTCCATAATGTATGTGGATTTTCTCAAACAGCACTTCCTGCCATGGTTCAAGAAGAAGAACCGTGTATTTCACAGCAAGATCATTTTTCTGCATGATAATGCACCATCTCATGCTGCACATAAAACATCTGCATCTCTGGCTGATATGGGCATAAAAGGGGACAAACTTATGGTGTGACCCCCATGCTCCCCTGACCTCTACCCCATTCAGAACCTTTGGAGCATCATTAAAAGGAGTGTCTATGATGGCGGGAGGCAGTTCACATCTAAGCAACAGCTCTGGGAGGGTATTCTGTCCTCATGCAAAACAATTGAAGCAGAAACCATCCAAAACCTGACAAATTCAATGGACGAGAGAGTTCAGAAGCTCCTTTCGAACAAGGGGTCCTATGTGAAAATGTAACATCACCTAGAATAAAGTTTTGAGTTGAAAACTGTTTGATTTCAGTTTCTAACAACCTGCTAATGCTTATAATTTCAAAAATGACCATTTTTTTGGTCTTTATTAAAATGAAAAGGTTGATCGAAAAGTTTGGGGGATCTAAGAGTGTGGCAACCCAGTAGTCATGATTACTTCGAATTCTGACAATATGAGGGTCATGCTGCAGGTAGTGCAGCAAGAAGGCACTTATGTGTCTTGCGCATCTCGGAGCCCCAAAATTATTTTCCGGGCTAGATGCAGCTAAAAATTATTTTTAATTTTAAATCTGGTGAAGCTTATTATAGATGGCCTAATAGGATCAGTGCTGCACACTGCTACAAAGCCCAAATTATTTTCCAGTCAAGATACAGATAAACATGATTAGTAATTTGAAAGCTTAAAACGGTTGGTAGGGTGATTTTAACCAATCATCAAGCTTTTACTCTCCCCAGGATGACACAGGGGTAGAAAAGTCATTTCGGATCCATGATTTGTTCATCTTTATGAACGTGAGTCTGTCTACATTATCAGTGGAGAGCCGCGTGCGCTTATCTGTCAGCACACCACCAGCAGCGCTGAACACACGTTCAGACAGAACGCTGGCTGCGGGGCATGACAAGATCTCCAAGGCGTAAGTGGCTAGCTCCGGCCATTTATCCAGATTGGAAGCCCAAAAAGAGCAAGGGTCCAGTGACACAGTCGTGGCTTCAATGTTTACTTGGAGATACTCCTGTACCATCGTCTCTAGGCGTTGACTATGTGTCAGACTTCTTGTCTCCTGTGGCCTTGCAAAGGATGGGCTAAAAAAGTGGTGAAATGATTCCGCAAAATTGATGTTACCAGCAGATACTGTGGTTCTGTTACGGTTTGAGTGCTGAACACTTGACGGCCCCACGGTTGGCAAGTTGGAACTGTGAGATTCACTACGTGCACCACTGGTATTTTGTGGAAAAGCACATGTAAGATTCTGCAACAGTCTCTGCTGATACTCCTGCATGCGTGCATCCCTTTCTATGGCAGGAATAATTTCTGCAAATTTACTTTTGTACCGGGGATCTAACAGTGTGGCAACCCAGTAGCCAGGATTATTTCTAATTCTCACAATTCGAGGGTCATGTTGCAGGTAGTGCAGCAAGAAGGCACTCATGTGTGTTGCGCATCCAGGAGCACCAAGTCCCTGTTGTGTTGGTGGCGAGGTAACAATCATGCTTCCTTCCTCTGTCCTCTCGCCCCAACCTCGCACAACAGAAATGTGATCAAGGTCTCCCTCATCTGATGAGTCTTCCATCAGTTCGTCCTCCACTTCTTCCTGGGCTTCTGCACCTTCCTCACTAGTTTGGCTGCTACCATGCGCCCTGGTTAAACCATCTCCCCCACCCTCACATGCCTGCCGCCTTGGTGCTGCCGACCGTCTGGACCTTGCAGATGTTAGCCCTTCCGCATACAACTCCTCCTCCTCTACTTCCTCCACCTCCTCTTGTGCCACCACCTGACTCCGAATTCTGTTTAACATGTGCTCCAGCATGTAAATCACCGGAATAGTCATGCTGATAATGGCATCGTCAGCACTAAACATCTTCGTCGCCATTTCAAAACTGTGCAGAAGGGTGCATAGGTCCCTGATCTGAGACCACTCCTCCAGCGTGATTTGCCCCACCTCTGAATCTCGTTGGCCCAGGCTATACGTCAGAATGTATTGCACCAGGGCTTGTCGGTGCTGCCACAGTCGCTGCAACATGTGCAGAGTTGAATTCCACCGGGTAGGCACATCGCATTTTAGCCGGTGAAGTGGCAGGCCCAACGACTTCTGTAGAGATGTAAGTCGCTGAGCTGCGGGATGCGAACGGCGGAAGTGAGCACACAGCGACCGTGCCCTCTGCAGAAGGCCATCTAGTCTGGGATAGTGGGCTAAAAATTGCTGGACAACCAGGTTCAACACGTGAGCCATACAAGGCACGTGTGTGACATTGCCCAGGTTTGCAGCATTGTCGCACACGGCCTTCCCTGGTTTCAGGTCCAGTGGAGACAACCATTCATGAAATTGGTTCTCCAGAGCTGACCACAACTCCTCAGCTGTGTGACTCACATTTCCCAGACATTTCAATGTAAAAACCGCCTGATGACGTTGAGCCCTACTGCCAGCATAGTAAGGAGGTGTGCAGGATCCCTTCTGCGCAGTTAGAAAGCTTGTGGCATGACCAGACAGGCTTTGGGTGCAGGTGGAAGACCGAGAGGAGGTTGAGGAGGCAGAAGCAGTGGAGGAAAAATGACATAAAGAGGATTGACGCACAACTCGTGGGGACGGCAAGACTTGGACAGCAGCCCCTTGTCCTGCTGTCACCATAGTTACCCAGTGCCCAGTCAGCGACATGTAACGCCCCTGTCCATGCCTACTCGTCCAAGTGTCTGTGGTGAAATGCACCCTGTCACACACAGAGTTTCTCAAAAAAGCGGTGATGTTGTGTGCGACATGCTGGTGGAGCGCAGGCACACCTTTCTTTGAGAAGTAGTGCCGACTGGGCATCTGGTACTGGGGCACTGCGACGGACATAAGGTCTCGAAAATCCTCTGTGTCCACCAGGCGGAAAGGCAGCATTTCTGTAGCCAAGAGCTTGCAGATGGTGAAATTCAACCTCTTAGCTTTCTCATGGCTAGGAGGAAATGGTCTTTTACTTGTCCACATCTGAGGGACCGAGGGCTGGCTATTGTGCTTAGACGGGGTTGATAAGGGTGTCCCTGGCAAACTGCCGGTCTGTGAGGAAGATGCAGGCGGACATGTTAGGTTGCCTTGATCCAAAGGTGGTGCTATCGATGTCGGACAGCTGGTGTTACCACCTCCAAAGAAAATGATGACCCGCCAATCACGCTGGCTGTTGCGGGTAAAGAGGTGGCAGGTCTGCGCCCCAAAACAGGTGTGACTGCTGTCCCCCCAGTCACAGAGGATGAAGAGGCCGCGGATGCACAAGATATGGCAGACGGTGGTTGGCCCGGCCGGCTAGACCGCATTGTAGCACACTGAGCTTCCCACTGCAACTTATGCTTCATGTCCATGTG
This sequence comes from Phyllobates terribilis, assembly GCF_046119375.1. Classification (NCBI taxonomy): domain Eukaryota; kingdom Metazoa; phylum Chordata; class Amphibia; order Anura; family Dendrobatidae; genus Phyllobates; species Phyllobates terribilis. The sequence continues at coordinate 1,204,067,336 of NW_027362761.1, read as the reverse complement.
CCGGTTCATGCATGAAGTACTCAAACTATGTATTTTTTGGCCTCTACTTAGCTTTTGCTGACAAATGTTACAGATAACACGAGTTGGGTCATCTTTATCGATCTGAAAAAATGCCCAGGCTATGCAAGGCTTAGCACCCATGCGACCTGAAGAGCCACCACGACTTGTGGTGAGAGGCAGAGTTGTGTTTGAGGATGCAGTTGTTGACGTGCTTCCAGTACTACGTCTCTGTCCAGGAAGGCGCAACCTGACCTCGTCGTCACTAGCATCTTCCTCCACCTCCTCTGCTGACCACATCTCTTGGCTGACTGTGGGTTGACAGTAAGTGGGATCTCCGACCTCATCATCATCACTCTGTGCGTTATCACACCCGTCGTCCTCAGAGCCAACCTGTTCCTGCCCTGACAAAAAACTAAAGTTGTCGCTCCAATCAGGTATTTGAGTCTTATCATCGTCTTCCTCATTGTCTCCACCAACAGGAGTTACAGTTTGGGAATGAGGGTCTACATTATGGTCAGAACCTTCTGCGTCTGGTCCTGGATCCGACTCATAAAGATTCTGGGCATCAGTGTAGATCATTTCCTCGTCTGGATTCACAGAAGCGCTGGAGTCGACCTCTGATTCCCAGGCTATAGTATGAGTAAACAGCTCTGCAGACTCATCCATCTGTTCTACCTCATACTCAGACGGGCAGCTGGAGATTTGGGAGCTGTGAGGAAGCAAGTGCGATTTGGGTGACACCTTTGAGGACTGGAGTATTTGTGATGTTGAAGTTGATGTGGAGGAGAGCCCACTTAAAGGAGCACTTGATATCCGTTGAAGCACCTGCTGTTTTTGTGCCTCATCTGGAATTTGTAGCTATTGGCGTGGCCGTAAGAAAGGGATCTTATCACATTGTCCGCTAAAAGAAGTAGACATTTTAGTTTGGCTGGAAGATGGTCTTTCTTCTGCACCTACCCCACGGACACAACCTTTTTTCCCCTTCCCAACACGCCTATTCCCCTTTCCACCAGCAGCAGGCCTTTTTCCACTCATTTTGGTGGTTAACTAATTCACAACTCTGGAGTTGTTTGCACAAAAAAACAATGGATGGTAACCGAGCAGAGCTGAGTGGCCAAACTGTGGTATTAGGCCAAAACTATTGGCTGGGTTAGATGCAGAAAAAAATTATTTTTAATTTGCAACCTGATGGAGGTCAGTATAGATGGACTAATAGACCAAGTCCCACACACCGCTAGAAGCCCAAATATTTTTTCAGAGCTAGATGCAGAAATTTTTTTTATTCAATTTGCAACCTGATGGAGGTCAGTATAGATGGACTAATAGACCAAGTCCCACACACTGCTAGAAGCCCAAATATTTTTTCAGAGCTAGATGCAGAAAAAAATTATTTTTAATTTGCAACCTGATGGAGGTCAGTATAGATGGACTAATAGACCAAGTCCCACACACTGCTAGAAGCCCAAATATTTTTTCAGAGCTAGATGCAGAAAAAAATTATTTTTAATTTGCAACCTGATGGAGGTCAGTATAGATGGACTAATAGACCAAGTCCCACACACCGCTAGAAGCCCAAATATTTTTTCAGAGCTAGATGCAGAAAAAAATTATATTCAATTTGCAACCTGCTGGACGTCAGTATAGAAGGACTAATAGAACAAGTCCCACACACTGCTAGAAGCCCAAATATTTTTTCAGAGCTAAATGAAGAAAAAAATTATTTTTAATTTGCAACCTGATGGAGGTCAGTATAGATGGACTAATAGACCAAGTCCCACACACTGCTAGAAGCCCAAATATTTTTTCAGAGCTAGATGCAGAAAAAAATTATTTTTAATTTGCAACCTGATGGAGGTCAGTATAGATGGACTAATAGACCAAGTCCCACACACCGCTAGAAGCCCAAATATTTTTTCAGAGCTAGATGCAGAAATTTTTTTTATTCAATTTGCAACCTGATGGAGGTCAGTATAGATGGACTAATAGACCAAGTCCCACACACTGCTAGAAGCCCAAATATTTTTTCAGAGCTAGATGCAGAAAAAAATTATTTTTAATTTGCAACCTGATGGAGGTCAGTATAGATGGACTAATAGACCAAGTCCCACACACTGCTAGAAGCCCAAATATTTTTTCAGAGCTAGATGCAGAAAAAAATTATTTTTAATTTGCAACCTGATGGAGGTCAGTATAGATGGACTAATAGAACAAGTCCCACACGCTGCTAGAAGCCCAAATATTTTTTCAGAGATAAATGAAGAAAAAAATTATTTTTAATTTGCAACCTGATGGAGGTCAGTATAGATGGACTAATAGATCAAGTCCCACACACTGCTAGAAGCCCAAATATTTTTTCAGAGCTAGATGCAGAAAAAAATTATTTTTAATTTGCAACCTGATGGAGGTCAGTATAGATGGACTAATAGACCAAGTCCCACACACCGCTAGAAGCCCAAATATTTTTTCAGAGCTAGATGCAGAAAAAAATTATATTCAGTTTGCAACCTGATGGAGGTCAGTATAGATGGACTAATAGAATGATGCTATGCCCAAAAGATTTTACTTCACTAGGTGCAGTAAAAAAATTGGTATTCTATACACAGGTGGTATATCTTGCAACACAGATAGGCTACTCCACTGACTAACACACTCTGCAATAGGCCAAAAAGGATTAGCTTTGCTAGATTCAGCCAAATGCTGTGAAAAAAACTTGCACAGCACTGGCACAGACCTGCCTGGCAAAAACTGATAGGAACTGATGTAACCTAGTCCTGAAAAGGACTCCAATTACAATTAGTCTTTACTCCCACAATCTATCTATTTAAGAGCACAGACCTGCCTGATAAAAGTCGTAGGAAATGCTGTAACCTAGTCCTTAAAAGGACTGCAATCACAACTATTCCCTACTCCCAAGCTATCTGTATATTTGTGCGAAAATTGGCTTGAAATTAACAAGGTATAGCGCACACAGCAACAGCGGTGCCGTCTAACACGCAGCTGCAGCAGTGAGAAAATGGTGGCGACGGGGAAAATGGCTTGGTCTTATAGGGCAAGGACATGTGACATACACTGCCAATCACACATGCCCTTGCTTGTGTGAAAAAAAGCACTTCGCTCCGTGTGTGCGCTGCTGATAGGCTGACAGATTGCACCTCCCCACTGCAAATGCGGGAAAGAGAAAAAAAAATGGAGATCTTCATTGTTCCTGCAGAGATCCATCCCCTGCCCCTCCCCCCGCCCCGCTGTACACTCAAACTGCGTATTAACATTAATTTTCATCATTACTGAGAAAAAATCCAGTTATGATTTTGGTGCACGAACAGTTATCGAACATAACCTCGAACAGCCGAATTTTTCTCAAATTGTTCGTGTTCGCCGACCGGCTCGAACACCGCCCAAAACAGCTCGAATTTGAGATTGGCTAACAGTTCGAGTAGAACAACGCTCATCTCTAATTGTGAGCAGAGAGCATTTCAGATGACAGAAAAGCGGGATGGTGATGCTAATTATGGCGTCATTGCCGCTCACCATCTTGGTGGAGTCCTCTAGGTTTTGGGGGATTGAACATATGTCTGACATCCATGTCCACTCCTGAGGTCTTATGTGTGGAGTCTGAACTGAATAGAGACGCCCTTGTGGATGCTAGTACTCAACAACTGCTGTCTTCTGCTCACAAATCCTTCCCAACATCTGCAGTGAAGAGTTACAATGTGCGGGGACATCACACCCCAGTCTGCGACCCCTAAGCTTCAAATGCTACTGAAACACGGCAAGGGTGTCGGAAGCTGTAGGTGACTTTCTAAAATGGGCAGACAGGTGGCGTAATTTAACAAGCAGATCCGGCAGCTCCTGGTAGGATTTGAGAAACTGCTGAACCACGAGGTTAAGCACATGGGCTTAGCATAGTACGTTTGAGAGCTCGCCTCGCCTCAGAGCCGCCACCAGGATCCCGCCATTGTCACACACGACCATGCCTGGCTGTAGGTTCAGTGATGTGAGACACAGATCTGCCTGCTCTTTCAGAGCTGTCCACAACTCTTCAGCATTGTGTGGTTTGTCACCTAAGCATATTAGCTTCAGCAGAGCCTGTTGCAGCTTGGCCAAGGCAGTGCTGCAGTGCTTCCAGCTTGTAACTAATGTGGTCATTTAGGAGATGGAATATGAAGAGGAGGAGGAGGCTTTGGAGAAGAGGTGCAGGATCTGTAGTCTGTGGGGTAACCCTGTTTGACCTAGGGCCCACAATCCTTGGTGTCGGGAGGACATGTTCTGTTAACCCAGTGTGCTGTCAGCGAGATATACCATCCCTGCCCACAAGCACTTATCCACGTGTCCGTGGTTAGGTGGACTTTCCCGTTAACTGCGTTGTTGAGGGCACCGCTAAGGTTTTGGTACACGTGCTTGTGTAATGCGGGGATGGCACACAAGGAGAAATATTGGCGGCTGGAGACCGAGTATCGAGGGACAGACGCCGCTATCAGGTTGTGGAATGCTTCCGTCTCCACGAGCCTAAAAGGCAACTTTTTGAGCGTAATCAATCGTGAAATGTGGGAATTTAGTAGTGTGGCCTGTGGGGCATTGGCTGCGTATTTGCACTTTCATTCCAAGGACCGGGGTATGAACAGCTGAACGCTGCGCTGGAGCAAGGAAGTGGTCATGCTTCCTGATGCTGCTAGTTGAGAGTGTCCAATGACAGGTGCTGGGCAGGAGGCATCTTCGCATGCACCATGGACAGAGGATTGGCATGCATGCACAACAGCGGAAGAAGGAATGGTGCTACCCGCAGACACTGTTCCTGGACCCTGTGGTTCAGCCCACAAAGTCGGGTGTTTTGCTGCCATGTTCCTGATCATGCTGGTGGTGGTCAGGCTGCTAGTTTTGCCACCCCTGCTGATGCTGGCCTGGAAGTTGGTGCAAATGGCCTTTGTGGGGTTGTCGACAGAGTCTGTAAAAAACAACCACACTCGGGAAGACCTAACATTTGTACTGGCAACTTCCTTCGTGTTGGTGTTACGGGTGACGGGTGCCTCCCTTCTTACTGCGGCCACCACAATGCTTCTTCCTGCCTGTTGGGGTACTCTGCCTCCCTCCATCTGTGTGCTCCTGTCCTCACTCTGCATGTCTTCCTGCAAGGTTTGGTCAGTTAGTATTTCATCCACCACCTCGTCTTCCACTTCCACACCCTGGTCCTCCTCCTTACTTTCTGGCAATTGTGTCTCATCATCGTCCACCTCTTGTGACACTTTCCCACCATCACCTTCGTCTGACCATGGCTGCTCCAATATTTGGGCATTGCTACATGCAATCTCCTCTTGCCCCCCTTCAAGTGGACTGGGCGAGGGGCCCGAATCTATAAATGGAAACGTGAACAGCTCTTCAGAGAGTCCAAGTGTGGGATCGGTTGTCTCCAGGCACTCGGCATGGTGGGAGGAAGGAGGATCAGGGTGAGGAATATGCAGTCCAGACTCACGGCTACTGAGACAGGGTGGTTGTGGTGGTGGCAAAGTGACTGGAAGCATTATCCGCTATCCAACCAACAACCTTTTGACACTGCTCTGGGTTCAATAGTGGTGTGCTGTTGTCCCCTTGAAATTGTAACAGGAAGGTCGGGTGAGAAGATGTGGGTGTTTGTTGTGGCACAAATTCAGCTTGCCCACGGCCTCGGCCTCTGCATGCACCATCACCATCACATCCACTTCCCCATCCCTTGCCATGCGCCTTACCCATTTTAAATGGAGGACAATATCTTCTACGCTCACTACAAATGGCTGAATTTGGAGCGAAGTTATATGTAATCCGTGTGATGGAGAAACCACAGTTTTAAATACCTGGCCAGTAGGTAACTATTTTGAACAGCAAACCGATGCCAAAAATTTTGCTGATACACTGAAAAAAAAATTGAATGGAGGCCAAAAATGGCAGTATTTTCAGCGCAATTATCTGTGATCCGTGTGACGGACAAAACACAGTTTTAATTAGCTGGATTTTTAGCCCTGTTATATGGAAAGGACCTGGCTGTATTCTGCAGTGCCAACAAGCAAATGGCACAGAAAAACGGTGTTCTCTGGATTGCTTATTAAGCAAATAATGAGGATTAAGATCCCCAAAAAATTATTCCTGGCCTCTGAGACCTGGGCCATTGTCTAGAAATATCTAACAGCAGCAGAAGACAGATCTGTAATGAAGCCTCTTGTGCTATATGCACTGCAGTCTGCTATATACCCTGCCTGCCTGCCTATATAGTCTGCCTGCCTGATATCTCTGCAGATGGATTATTCCTCAGAAGGACTGTTTGTTGAGATGGATATGAGTAATGCACTTGTTTTCTCCCTGCACTATCTAATACACAACCAAATCTCTCCCCAGCTCAGCAGCACCTCTCCCTACACTGCCTGATTGCGGAGTAGACTGATGAGCACAGTGGCGCCAGGTCTGATATACACCTGATGACACTGTGTGGCCAGCCAATCACTGTAATGCCACAACCAACATGGCTACGGCATTTCAGTGAGTGGCAGGCAATCCCTGCATGTTGATTGGTGCTCTAAAGAGCTCCAAACATGCAGGGAGGGGACGCAAGCATTCGCTCGAGCATCTCGCAAGTACTCGGTGAGCTCCGAGCATCTCGAGTACTGGGATGCTCGGGCGTGTACAGAGTACTAGCGATTATGCTCGCTTATCAATAGTCTCCATCTATTGTGTTTGGCTGTAGTGGAGGAGTTTTCTGTCTCCATTAAACTACTACTACTCTGGTGAAATTGATGCCGCTTTGGCGGTATTAGGCCCAAATTTAAGGAAATGTAAACACTTCTCATTGAGTCTCCATCTACTGGGTTGGCTGTACTGGAAGAGGTATTGGTCCTAATAAAATTATTTCTACTGTAGTGAAATTGATGTCATTTTGCTGGTGTCTACCACTAATTTTTGGAAATGTGGAGAATCCTGACTGGGTCTTTCCTCTGCTGGGTTGGCTGTAGTGGAAGAGTTGTCAGTCACCATTATACTAGTTCTACACTAGTGAAATTAATTTTTTGGTGCAGATGCACAGGGGTACACAAGATATAATCGAAATTGGTGTTCTTAATACTATGGTATATAAAGCAGGTTATATTTCATCTTTGTTATTTTTCGGTGCTGATATTGTTCTCCATACAGAGGTGCACGTTAGGAGAGAGCAGAAAATTTGCTCAATATAGTGGTTTATTGGTTTCTCAAAACGTACCCTGATCTGCCAGAGCTGCTTGTGAAAGTACAAATCATGTGTGCCCATTTCAGAAAGTCAGCTATAGCTTCCGCCACTCTGGCAGTGCTTTAGTAGCGTTTGCAGCTTCCAGCTCACGGACAGTTGTGCCATGTCACCACATGTTTAAATCAATGTTGCAGATGTTGGGAAGGATTATGAGCAGCAGAGAGCAGTTGTTGAGTACTAGCTTCAACAAGTCCATCGGCATTCAGGTCAGCCTCCGCACATAAGAGCTGCAAAGTGGGCATGGATGTCTGACATCTGTGCCGTCCTCCAAAACATTGAGGACTCCTACAAGAGGGTGAGCGGCGATGATGCCATAATTAGCATCATCATCCTGCTTCTCTGTCTACTGAAATTCTCGGTGCTCATAGTTAAAGAGGAGGCATTGCAGGTGGAGAAAGGAACTATGCAGCCCAGCCTCATCTCATCTCAATGCAAATTGGGTGATAATGAGTGGGAGGAGAATGAGGAGGACACCATGGACAGTCATCCTCTTAGGGAGGACAGGGAACTCTTGGCTTTCTTGGTAGTCTTGATACCCCGCTTTCAGTCTGTGGGAAAGCTGTATGAGTTTCACTTAATGACCTTCAGTGGCCTAAACCGTGGCTTTGCTTATGCATGTTATTTCTTAAAGTGCATTTCAGATATGGCCATTGTCCAACTCTGTAGTGATTAAACTCAAGGCGTAAAGAAAGATTTTTGTCTGTGACTAAGCAGCACTGAGAAGTGCTGATGTTGGACAGGCTGCCATTGCTTATGGAACAAGCTGCATTAGAGGACTTCCTGGGAGAAATGACAGCCTGAGTAGATACGGTTTCTCTCTATGCCAGTCCTTTCACCAAGCTAAGGAATATGGCTGTGGTGAAATACAACTCTGAACAAGAAGCAGTGTTACACTGAAGATCATTGGACTCACCAGAGGATTTGCGTCTGAAGGACCACCTTTCTCCCCCTCTAAAGAGCCCCATAGTAGCTGCAAGGTTTGCGCTCTGAAATCTCCTGAAAGAGAAGCCAGGGCCCATCGAATGAGTCTCTGGTTCTCTGGTGGGCCCATCCAACCTGTTACGGATCCGGGTGGTGGAACTTCTGTGCTGCGATGTAAGGAGGGACCAGAGGGGCGTAACTAGGTATCAACTCGGACCTACCAAGGTCGTACAGCGGCTCAATCAACTCCGTGACCAGGGAAGGACCGAGCAGAGGGATCGGGTGCTACTCTGGGACTCTGAGAGCAGGTGACTCCCACGGGTCAGAAGGCAGGGACTGACCGGTACAGTAGATGAGCATGACAGGCAGGCTGACGGGTGATCCGGGCAGACGGACTGGCAGACACGGCAGGTAACAAGCAGGAGCCTCCAGGTAGGCTGGCTGGTAGGCACGGCAGGTAACAGGCAGGTGCTTCTAGGTAAGCGGGCTGGCAGGCATGGCAGGTAACGGGCAGGTGCTTCCAGGTAAGCAGGCGGCAGAGCCAATAGACAGACTGGCAGACTGGACTGTAGACAGACTGTCGGGCTGGAGAGTAGACAAGCTGGTGGACAGGACTTGTAGACAGGCTGGCTGACTGGACTAGTAGTCAGGCTGGCGGACTGGACGTGTAGTCAGGCTTGCGGACTGGACTTGTAGTCAGGCTGGTGGGCTGGACTTGTAGTCAGGCTGGCGGGCTGGACTTGCATTCAGGCTGGCGGGCTGGACTTGTAGTCAGGCTGGCGGGCTGGACGTGTAGTCGGGCTAGCAGCGGGACCTGAGGGGTTAAGCAGAGTATAACACACAAAGCTACAACCTTGCATGGGCTCCTCCATTTTGGAGGAGGTGCCTTTTATATGAGAGGTCCTCCGGCCATTGGCTGGGGACTCCTTAGGACGGCGTGCTCGGCCCCTTTAAGAGGGAGAGAGCGCATGCGCACGCCCTAAGCTCAGTGCCCGGGGAGCTGCGCGTGCCGGCAGCAAAAGAGGCAGGAGCGCCGGAGGACACCTGGCAGGAAGCGCGGCGGTGAGTGGGACGGTGTCTCTGCCTGTCAGGGGGCAGAGACGCCGATACTACAGTACCCCCCCACTTTACGCCCCCTCTTTTTTAGGCCTGAAAGAAATTTTTTAAGGAGAAGCGTGGTGTGGATGTTCTCCCTGGGTTCTCAAGTTCTCTCCTCTGGGCCCAACCCCTTCCAATCCACCAGAAAAAAGATTTTTCCTCTTACCCTCTTGGTGGCCAGGATGTTCTCTACCTCATAAACGTCCTCAGCGGAGACCGGAACAGGGGAGGTACCTTGATTGAAGGAAAAATAATTAAGCACAACTGGTTTGAGGAGAGATACGGGGAAGGAATTGGGAATCCGTAAGGTGGCCGGGAGTTTTAACTTGTAAGCTACTGGGTTGATTCGCTGGAGTACTTCAAATGGGCCAATGAACCGTGGACCCAACTTATAGGAGGGTATTTTGAGACAAACATGTTTGGAGGAGAGCCAAACCTTGTCTCCCAGACGGAATTGAGGCGGATCCAGACATCTCTTATCAGCATGTTTCTTCATCCGCTCGGAGGATTCAAGAAGTGTGGACCTAGTGTCCTCCCAAATGGTAGAAAATTCGCTGACCAGAGACTCCACGGCAGGGTTTTCCACAGCAGTGGAAACGTGAAACAGAATCTGGGGATGTTGACCATAGACCACAAAGAACGGGGACTTGGAAGAAGATTCGCTCTAATGTTTGTTGTAGGAGAATTCGGACCATGGTAGGAGCTCCACCCAATGGGTATGGTGAGCGTTGACAAAGTGCCGGAGGTAGCTGGTAAGGATATGATTGATACGTTCCACTTGGCCATTGGACTGCGGATGGTAAGCAGAGGAGAAATCCAGGGTGACACCCAGCAGTTTACACGTAGCTCTCCAGAAGCGCAAAGTGAACTGGGCCCCTCGATCAGACACTATGTGGAGGGGTAGGCCGTGGAGACGAAAGATGTGATGGATGAAATCCTTAGCCAGCCCAGATGCAGATGGGAGACCAGGCAGAGGGATGAAGTGGGCCATTTTAGAAAAGTGGTCTGCGACCACCCAAATGACCGTACAACCGGCAGAAACAGGGAGATCAGTAATAAAGTCCATAGCAATGTGTTGCCACGGGGCAGCAGGTACGGGCAGAGGCAGGAGACGGCCGGCTGGAAGATGTCTGGGAACTTTATTGTGAGCACAGGACGAACAGGCCGTGATGAAGTCTATCACATCCTGGTGTAGGGTAGGCCACCAGTAATGCCGGGTAATGAGCAGGCCGGTCTTCTTCTGGCCAGCATGGCCAGCTAGTTTAGATAAATGACCCCAGTGAAGAACCTTCTTACGATCCGGAACCGCTACAAACGTCTTACCGGGTGGGATATGAAAAAGGCCCATGGGGGCCACATTCATCACTTTGGAGGGATCGATGATATGGATAGGCTCCTCCTCTAGATCAGACGACTGGAAGGATCGGGACAAGGCGTCGGCTTTAACGTTCTTGGCCGCCGGACGGTAATGTAGGGTAAAGTTGAAGCAGGCGAAGAACAAGGACCACTGGGCCAGACGCGGATTGAGTCTTTGGGCATTCTGTAGATAAGCAAGGATTTTGTGGTCAGTATAGCTGACCACCGGGTGCAGAGTCCCCTCGAGCAGGTAACTCCACTCCTCTAGCGCCAATTTGATGGCTAGCAGTTCTCGGTCTACTATGGAGTAGTTGCGCTCAGACGAGGAGAAGAGCTTGGAGAAGAAGCTGCAGGTTACCATTCTCCCGGATGGAGATTTCAGGTTGAGCACTTCTCCGGCTCCGGAAGAGGAAGCATCAACCTTCAGAAAGAACTGTTTGTTGCTATCTGGACGGTGCAGCACAGGGGCGGAAGAGAATGCTTGTTTTAAGGAAAGGAAGGCCTACTCTGCTTCGGACGGCCATTCCTTAGGATTTGCTCCCTTTCTGGTGAGCGCAGAGATGGGAGCAGTCCGGGAAGAGAAATGTTGAATGAAGAGACGGTAATAATTGGCGAAGTCCAGGAATCGCTGAATAGCCTTCAACCCCTCCGGACGGGGCCATTTTAGTATGGCAGAGACCTTCTCGGGGTCCATCCGTAGACCAGTCTTAGAGATAATATAGCCCAGGAACGGAAGGGAAGTCTGCTCGAAGAGGCACTTCTCAAATTTTGCATAAAGGTGATTCTGCCTGAGCTTAAGCAGGACCTGACGAACATCTCTCCGGTGTGTGGGAAGATCCAGAGAGACCAAGATGTCGTCCAGGTACACCACCACGCAAGAATATAAGAGGTCACGGAAGATGTCGTTAACTAATTCTTGGAAGACGGCGGGAGCATTACTGAGGCCGAAGGGCATCACACGGTATTCATAGTGACCATCCCGGGTATTGAATGCCGTCTTCCACTCGTCTCCTTGGCGGATCCGGACCAAGTTATACGCCCCACGAAGATCGAGCTTGGTGAAGATCTTTGTGCCTTTAAGGCGGTCGAACAGCTCAGAGATGAGCGGCAGGGGGTATCTGTTTTTGATAGTGATTTGGTTGAGACCTCTATAATCGATACATGGGCGTAGTGAACCGTCTTTCTTTTTCACGAAGAAAAATCCGACTCCAGCCGGGGAGGAAGATCTCCAGATGAATCCCCTAGCCAGATTTTCTTTGATGTACTCCGACATGGCCCTGGTTTCGACCAACGACAACGGGTAAATACGCCCACGGGGCGGAGTTGCACCTGGTATCAGGTCAATAGGGCAGTCATATGGCCTATTAGGTGGCAGTGGCTCTGCCTCCTTCTTGTCGAAGACGTCAGCATAGGACCGGTAAGATTCAGGTAGACTGGCTAAATTAGTCGGAGTAGATGGAGGTCGAGCAAGGTGAACCGTAACCAGGCAGGTCTTATTGCAATCCTGCCCCCAACGGAGCACCTCACCGGATTGCCAATTCAGAACGGGTTCAAGTCTCTGTAGCCAGGGTCGACCTAGCAAGAGAGGGTGAGAGAGTCCGGAAAGCACATGGAAGGAGATCCTCTCTGAGAGCAGCATTCCCACCTGCTGGGTTACGGGCTCTGTGACGAGCAAGATGGTCACCAGTAGGAGTCTTCCATCCACAGAAGCGACTGCCAATGGTTCAGCCAGAGATTTGGTAGGAATCTGATATTTCTGTACAAGGGACTGGGAAATGAGATTCCCAGCAGCTCCGGAGTCCAGATGGGTGGTCTCAAAGAAGCCGTTCTCTCCACAGAAGATAGAGACAGACAAAGTCAAGAATGGAAAGGATTTACTATTGCCAAGGACGACCTCTCCGAGCGGTTCTAGACTTTGGAGTTTCCCAGCTTCACCGGGCAGGAACGGATCAGGTGCTCCTCACTTCCACAGTAGAAGCAGCTCACCTCGGCTCGGCGTGTTTCTTGGCGAGACTTGACCATCTTGGTCTGGTCGATCTGCATAGGTACAGGCGAACGTGCCTGGGAGTTGCTGATTGGGAAGCCGGTTTCTGGAAAACAGGAGCAAGATGAGGAAATCTTCTCTCCTGGGTAGTCTCCTTAGCACGTTCTAGGAAACGGATGTCAATCCGGGTTGCTAGTGACACCAGGTCATACAGGGTGGCAGGAATGTACTGGCCGGCTAACTTGTCCTTAATCCGAACAGAAAGGCCCTCCCAGAAGGTGGACACCAGGGCCTCGTTGTCCCAGGCAAGCTCAGAAGCGAGGGTACAGAACCGTATGGTGTACAGGGCCACTGTGAGACTCCCTTGGCGTAGATGGAGCAATGAGGAGGCAGTAGAAATCCTTCGTCCGGGTTCATCGAAGACCTTCTGGAAGGCAGTAAGGAAAGCCGGAAGATCTGACACCAGGGAATCCCCTCTCTCCCATAGAGGGTTAAGCCATGCCAATGCTTCCCCGGTGAGGAGAGACACGACGAACGCCACCTTGGCCAGGTCGGAGGGGAACTGATGTGGCAAAAGTTCAAAGTGCAGCGTGCACTGGTTCAGAAAGCCCCAACATAGGACGGTGTCACCTCCAAAACAAGGAGGCGCAGAAAGCCGGGGTTCTAGGCTGGATGCCGTGGTATTGGTAGGCAGTGGCGCTGCCGGAGCGGGTGTCGCTCGACTTGGGGCGGACACAGGTGGAACAGACAGCGTGTCCAGGTGCGAGTTGACAGACTGCAAGTAGGTCAGGATGGTTTCCTGTTGGGATCTCTGATGAGAAACCTCTTGGTAAAGGTCAGCAAGCAAAGGGGCCTGAGGGCCACCGGGTTCCATGGCCAGGGTAAACTGTTACGGATCTGGGTGGTGGAATCTCTGTGCTGCGGTGCAAGGAGGGACCAGAGGGTCATAGCTAGGTATCAACTCGGACCGACCAAGGTCGTACGGTGGCTCAATCAACTCCGTGACCAGGGAAGGACCAGAGGAACCAGTTGCTACTCTGGGACCGACCTTGTATGAGAGCAGCTGACTCTCACGGGTCAGAAGGCAGGGACTGACTGGTACAGCAGATGAGCATGGCAGGCAGGCTGACGGGTGATCCGGGCAGATGGACTGGCAGACACGGCAGGTAACAAGCAGGAGCCTCCAGGTAGGCTGGCTGGTAGGCACGGCAGGTAACAGGCAGGTGCTTCTAGGTAAGTGGGCTGGCAGGCACGGCAGGTAATGGACAGGAGCCTCCAGGTAGTCTGGTTGGTAGCACTTCAGGTAACAGGCAGGTGCTTCTAGGTAAGCGGGCTGGCAGGCATGGCAGGTAACGGGCCGGTGCTTCCAGGTAAGCAGGCGGGCAGAGCCCATAGACAGACAGGCAGACTGGACTGTCGACAGACTGTCGGGCTGGAGAGTAGACAAGCTGGTGGACTTGTAGTCTGGCAGGCGGACTGCATTAGTAGTCAGACTGGTGGACTGGACATGTAGTCAGGATGGCGGATTGGACTTGAAGTCAGGCTGGTGGGCTGGACTTGTAGTCAGGCTGGCGGGCTGGAATTGCATTCAGGCTGGCTTGCTGGACTTGTAGTCAGGATGGCGGGCTGGATGTGTAGTCAGGCTGGCGGGCTGGACTGGTAGTCAGGCTAGCATTGGGACCTGAGGGCTTAAGCAGAGTATAACACACAAAGCTACAACCTTGCATGGGCACCTCCATTTTGGAGGAGGTGCCTTTTATATGAGAGGTCCTCCGGCCATTGGCCGGGGACTCCTTAGGACAGCGTGCGCGGCCCCTTTAAGAGGGAGAGAGCGCATGCGCGTGCCCTAACCTCAGTGCCCGGGGAGCTGCGCGTGCCGGAAGCAAAAGAGGCAGGAGCGCCGGAGGACGCCTGGCAGGAAGCGCGGCGGTGAGTGAGACGACGTCTTTGCCTGTCAGCGGGCAGAGACGCCGATACTAGACAACCCTGCAGAGAAGCACCCCTGGCTAACAAAAAGTCTGTGTGAAGGTTCCTGTACACTCTATAGCTGCTTTTTTACTGAGGGGGAAACCCATGCAAATACGGGGAGAACATACAAAATTCTTGCAGAAGTTGTCCTTGGTGGGATTTGAACCCCGGACCCCAGCGCTGCAAGGCTTCAGTGCTAACCACTGTACCACTGTGCCATTGTGCTGTCCTCTCTGTTCTCCCTCTGATATCTAAAATGCTGGAGAAACTTTCACCTACTGCCAGTCAGTATCTTTTGCTCCTTTGTGAGAAATTAAAGTATTTGGGCAGCCACTCAGTCTACCAAATAAAATTACTGAGAAGGAAATTGTGGATTACTTTGCTACTGGTACTTGGGGCACTGCAAATACCATGGTGTCGTGCCATAGTTCACTGGAAATACTCCAGGCTGATTGGAGCCAAGCTGATTCCCATAGAAAAGTATCAGCAGCAAGCTAAGGACATGGTGGCCTCTATCATCATCATGGCCTCGGCAGTATGAACTCTCCTGGAGGAGAAGCCGGTTCTCTGGTGGGCCCGTCCAACCCTGCTGAGAAGCAGCCTTGGCTAAGAAAAGTCTGTGGGAAGGTTCCCGGACACTCTATGGCTGCTCTTTTTACTGTGGACTGGCTCCAGCAGTCCATAAGATTGAAATCTGCCAGATCCTTTCACTGACTCCCAATTGCCCAGCGTATCCAGTTCAAACTACTAACACTGACGTACAAAGCCATCCATAACCTTTCTTCTCTGAACTAACATCTTACATCTCTGAACTAATCTCCGGTCATCCCAAGACCTCCTTCTCTCCACACTTATTTGTCCCTCATCCAATCGCCACCAATGTTTCAACCAAATATTCCCCGTTCTCTGGAATTCTGGAATTTAACTTTGACTATGGGGTTAGTAATGTGGGTGTCTTATAGACGCCTCTCCATTACTAACCTGGGCTTGATGTCAGCTGGCATTATAAGCTGACATCAACCCTAGCCCTGTTACTCCACTGCCACCGCTACAGCGCAGTGGGAAGAGCGAGGCCAAGTGCCAGAATTGGCGCATCCTATTTCTGGAGCGGCTGATGGCTGGTGTTTCTAGCCTGGGAGGGGGCCAATATTCATGGCACCCTTCCTGGGCTATTAATATCAGCCCCCAGTGGTCTGCCTAGCCTTTGCTAGCTATTAAAATAGGGTGGACCCCACGTCATTTTTTTGGTGGTCCCCCATTTTAATAGCTAGTAAAGGCTATGTATTCAGCTGGGGGCTGATATTAGTATCCTGGGAAGCTCCGAGGGTCTTACCCCCTTCCCAGGTTTCAAACATCTGCCCCAGCCGTCTGCTTCAGCTCCGCTAGAGACTAAAGTTACGGGGAACCCCACGCCAATTTTTTTTGGATAAATCCTTTATTTTATCACTAAATGACAAGTACAGTAATCAACACTATCACTGTACTTCTTATATATGTGACTGACATGTTTCTATCTATCTATTCTATGTGTGATGCTCTCTTCTTTCTGTTCTAAATTGTCGGGTACCGGTGTATGCCGCTGCTGTATTGCCGGCTTTTCATGTTTCACCGTGAGCACTGTTCCCATCGATTTGGGCAACCACTGTAAAGCCACAACCACCATTGCTGTGACATTACAGTGACAGGCAGACAATCCCTGCATGATGTGAAAAAATTCAGTTACGCTTTTGGTGCACGAAGAGTTATCGAACATAACCTCGAATAGCCGAATTTTTTGCAAATCGTTTGTGTTCGTCGAACGACTCGAACACCACCCAAAACAACTCGAATTTGAGATTGGCGAATAGTTCGAGTCGAACACCGCTCATCTCTACTGTTTGGTAGTTTAGTTTTCCAACCCCTGTTGTATATTAGTTTAGCTCTCCATGACTGGTGTGTATTTATTTCTGTCTCCAACTCATTCATACCCACCCCAGGGGTTAATGTCTGGTGATGAGGGTTTGGATTATTCTCAGACTCTACTTTGTCCGGGCTCGGATCAACTGAAAAAAAATTTGGCCATTGCTACACATGCATTCCCCCTCTTGAGTCTGTGAAGCTATGGATCAGACCTCTGATGCCCCGGAATCAAATGTGTGAGTGGTTCTTCAGACTCTCCCATCTGTGGTTCCCCGCAGTCAATTGGCCAGTTGGAGAGTTGTGATGTGGGTGACAACAAGGGTAATTGGGATGCCACCTCTGAGGACTGTACTGTGTGTGATGTTAAGGTGGAGGAATAGGAGCAGAGGCCACTTGATGCAGTGCGTGTCATCTACTGTAGTACATGTTCTTCCTGCCCCTCATCTAAAGGCATACTGCTGTCCCAATGCCAAAGAAAGGGAGTGGAGTCCATTAACAGTTTTATAACTGCTGCACAATTGCTCACTGCAGCAAAGCAAACCTACTTCTCATCTCTCATATCATACGTGTCTCACAACCTTAAACAGCTATTCTGTACTTTCAAGTCCCTCCTGTGTCCACTAGCCCCCCCTCCCTCTCCTCTCATATCAGCTGAAGACTTAGCCTCATTCTTCAAACAGACGATTGACAACATAGGGAAAAGCTTTTTCTTAAAGTCCCAACTGCCCCTTCTCATAAAGACTCAACTCTCCTCCTCCAAAACCAGCTTCTCCGCCATCACAGAAGATCATCTTTTCTCTCCAAATCACATCTCACCACATGTGAACTTGACCCAATACCATCCCACCTCATTCCAAACCATACCACAGTCTTCATCCCAAGCCTAACCCTCCTCTTCTACCTGTCACTTACAACTGGCGTCTTCCCCTCATTATTCAAGCATACCTCGATCACAGCCATCCTCCAAAAGCCCTCCCTTGACCCATCCTATGTTTATCTATTGCCCCATCTCACTTCTCGTCTATGCCTACAAACTACTGGATCAACACATCTATTTTGAACTGTCCTCCCATCTCTCCTCCTGCTCCCTCTTTGACCACTTACATTCTGGCTTCCAACCTCACCATTCCACTGAAAATGTCCTGACTAAAGTCACCAATGACCTACAAACTGCCAAATCCAAGCAAGACTACTCTGTTCTCCTCCTCCTAGACCAGTCATCTGCCTTCGACACAGTAGACCATCATATAGATTGTAAGCTTGCGAGCAGGGCCTTCACTCCTCCTGTAACTGTTGATATGTAATACATTGTATTGTTTACATTGTCTGTACATATCCCTACTTAGTTGTAAAGTACTGCGGAATATGTTGGCGCTTTATAAATTAAAATGATTGTTATTATATTATTGCCCTCTTACTACAGATTCTCATCTCTCAACATTACAGACTTGGTCCTGTCTTGGATCTTTTAATACCTAACCAAGAGGACATTCAGTGTCTCCCCCTCACACACCATCCCCTCATCTCACCCCCTACTATGTGTCGCTGTTCCCCTTGGTTCAATTCTAGGACTCAGGCTCTTCTCCATCTACACCTTTAGCCTGGAACAGCTCATAGTCTGACGGCTTTCAGTATCATCTCTATGCTGATGACACACAGATGACACACCTCTCTGGACCTGATAACACCTCCTTACTAACCAGAATTTCATAAAGTGTGTCCTGTATTTCATCTTTCTTCTCTTCTAGATTTGTAAAAATTAACTTGAATAAAACAGAATGCATCATTTCCACCATGTCATTCATCCCCCTCAACTGATCTATCCATCAAAGTGAATGGCTGCCCACTCTCCCAAGTCCCGCAAGCTTGATTCTGATCTGTCCTTCAAATGTCAGATCCAAGCCCTTTCCACTTTCTGCCTATTCCAACTCCAAAGTATCTCAGGGATCTGCACAATTCTCAACCATGAATCTCGAAAAATACCACTGCACACCCTCATCATCTCCCACCTCGACTACTACAAGCTTCTGCTCTGTGGCTTCCCTTCTACCACTCTCGCACCCCTCCAATCTATCCTAAACTGTGCTGGCTGATTAATACACCTGTCACCCCGCTAATTCCAAGCTTCTACTCTCTGTCAATCCCTGCGCTGGCTCATTGTTGCCAGTTGAAAAGCCTAACTTTGGCATACCAAGCAATCGAAAACCTGTCTCCTCCATATATGTGTAACCTAGTCTCCCTGTACTAGTTCCCTGCACGCAACCTCCCATCCTTCCAAGATCTCCTTCTCTACTTCCCTATTATCTCTTCTTGTCACAATCACATACAAGATTTGTCCCATGCATGTCACCTACTGTGTATTGCTGTACCCCAACACATCAGACTGTGGTAACCATGAAAAGGAAGCTGAAGACCCACAATCTGCGGTAAGCCTCGCTCCAGTACACCGCTGTACTACTAGCTATACCTTTACCTACTGTATCCTCACCCATCCCTTGTATATTGTTTGTGCGCCCTCGTGGGCAGGGTCCTCTCTACTTTTGTACCAGTCGGTGGCTCCTTTTCACATGTAATGCACCACAGAATAAATGTTGCTTTAATAGTTAGTACTTGTACTCTGGGTCAATAGATGACACTTTCCTGGTGGCTACCATTAAATTTATGTGTTTTGGCAGCTTTTGGGCCCATTTGAAGGTGTTGTATATGTGCTTTTTTTTGTGCCCTCCCCCATTGAATCCTATGGTGTTCGGAAATCTTTGTCGAATTAATCGACGAATAAATTTGGTGAATGTTTAATTATTCGGTGAACATTTCTAAGCCGAACATTTAAATGTTCGCTCATCACTAGTCATATGTCACCTTGTCCTTTTGTGGCTTTGAAATTAAGCTGTATTTAGACTTAGTAAAAAAATCTATTTTTTCTACTGCTTACAGAAGTAAAAACATATTTTTTTTTTCTGTGACAAACGTGATACAGTCCGCCATAAGCTACCTTGTACTTTTGTGATGGTGAAATTAAGCTGTGTGTAGAATGTGTAAACGCACCATTTTTTTCTGTTGCTAACAAGATTAAAAACATATATTTTTTTCAGTGACAAACGTGATACATACGTCATATGTCACCATGTCATTTGTGGAGGTGAAATTAAGCTTTATGCAGAGCTTATGCAATGTAAAAAAATCTCTATTTTTAAGTGACTAACGTGGCACAGCAGGCTAGACCTGAGTTTGAAACATCTTGGAGCATATATTCTATGTTATACAGGCTTTATCCACAGTAAAAAAATACTTTCTTCTGTTAGTAACATTATACAGTAGGGGGCATCTCAGTTTGACATAGTTTGGAGCATATCTGCTATGTTTAGTGATGAGTGAATATGTTTGAGATCCGATCTCAAAACTTACAGGTAAGTTCGACACGAATGTGATTTGCACTTGCTAATGTGAAAAAGCAAGCAAGTCCTTGTAAGCCGCTTTTTGTTTTTGTGGGGTTGAAATTCAGCTATCTGCAGAGCTTGTCAGTGCAGAGCACAAAATACTTTTTTTTTTCTTTTGCTGATATGCTAGTGCAAGATGTGTTAGCCCAGTTTGTCATTTTTTTGGTGGAAGAACTTCAGCTTTATGCACAGTAAAACAAATATTTTTTTTTCTGTTGCTAGCCACAATCCACCAAACAAACAATTTTGTGTGGCAAACGTGATACACTCTGCTAAACGCCACCTACTATCTTAGTGGCTGTTTTCAAAGTAAAAAAAATATATTTTTTTGTCTTGCTAGGCAGAGTCCACCAAAGATTTTTTTGTGTGGCAAACGTCATACACTCTGCTATACCGCAGCTACTCCGTTAGTGGAGGTGAGCTTCAGCTGATTTCAGAGTAAAAAAATAGTTTTTTTTCTGTTGCTAGACAGAGTCCAAAAATTTTTTTTTCTGTCGCTAATGTGTAAATTCTGCTATAAGCCACCTAGGCCTTTTATTGGCGGTGAAATTCAGCTGTATTTAGAGCTTGTGCAGAGTCAAACAAATCTATATTTTGCTGTTGCTAAGGTTATACAGCCGGCTAGATCTGAGTTTGAAATAGTTTGGAGAATATCTCCTATTTTATACAGGCGTCATCCACAGTAAAAAAAAAGACTTTGTTCGGTTCCTAACGTTATACAGCAGTGACATCTCAGTTTGAAATAGTTTGGAGAAAATTTCCTATGTTACATAGCTGTCATCCACAGTAAAAAAAAGACTTTGTGCGGTTAGTAACGTTATACAGCAAGCCATATCTTACTTTGTCATTTAGTGTCGCTGAAATTCAGGTGTGTGCAGAGCTGTTGCAGAGGAAAAAAACAAATTTTGTTTTGCTAATAGAGTGCTCCTACTAAGTATCTGACCAACATGAGTGGGAAAAAGAGAGGTCATGGTGGAAGGGGGAATAGGCTCGTTGTACAAGGTATATGTGAGGTAGGTGGTAATGTTAGTGAAAGCACTAGTGAACCAACACCGTCATATCCTATACAAAGATAACTGACAACTTATGTTATTGGACGGGCTACTCCACTCCCTTTCTTTGGCAGCCGCACAACTATACGCCTTGTTGATAAGGGCCAGAAAGAGCAGATGCTCCAGTGGATGGCAAGCACTGCTTCAAGTGGCCTCTCCTCTTCTTCTTCCACCTCAACATCACACACAGTACAGTCCACAGAGGTGGCACCCCAATTACCCATGCTTCCCCCCATGTCACAACTGTCCAAGTGCCCAACTGACTATAGCGAACCACAGATAGGCGAGTCTGTAGAACTGTTCACCCATTCTATACCATGGGCAACAGAAGTGTACTCCAAACAGTCACATAGTCAAGAAGAGTAGGAAAGAATCTGCACCGATGCCCAAAATTATTTTACGTTGGATTCGGGGCAGGATGGAGTAGGATCAGAGCAGGTTCCCTCATCACCAGACATTAACCACAGGGGAGAGAGGTGATCCTGATGAGACTCAGATACCTGAGTCTCATGCGGACTGTACTATGCTGTCAGGGCCACAAGAGGAGAAGGGTCATTCTGAGGCTGAGGAATGAGATAACATATTATCCCTCAGTAGAGAGAAAAAAATGCAATAATTTGACTACTACATGCATGAACCTTCACATGCGCACACAACATGCGCTGCGCTGTAAATCTCACTGCGCTAAAATGCAGAACAGCGGACCTCAACAACCATCAGCTGCCCCATCAACCACATCCGCTGCTTCTTCCTCCTCCTCTGTTACCATGCAGTATGGTATTGGCATGCAGATCTCCCACTGCAGAACCTCTGCTTCCCTACCTGCCCCAGTCAGGCTGAGTGAGAGTCCGTCAGCTGTAACAGAAGCGGACCTGCCTACTGTGTTTGTTTCACCGAGCACACCACACGTTTCACAATCCACTGTAGCATTTGCGCCTGCACCTCACTCACAGTTCAGCAGTTTATCCATTTCACCATACTCCACCCTCTCTCAGCACTGCAGCCAGCTCTCGGTGCCGCATTTGTGATCATGTAAAAGATTGTTTCCTCCCACACATAACAAAGCTAAGAGGTGGAAATCCACCATATTCAATCTGTTGGCCATGGAAATGGTGGTGTCATGCCTTAATTTTTTGAACTATGAACACTCCTGTATGGCTGCTTTTTTACTGAGAAGGTAACCGGAGAACCTGAAGGAAACCCTTGCAAACACGAGGGTGAACATACAAACTACTTGCAGATGTTGTCCTCTATCATCATAAAGGAGTTAGCTCGTTGTCTAGGAGACCGAGTTTGCCGTGACAGAGAGGAGCCAGAAGACCGAAGCGTATGATTCCACCCACTCCTGCAGTCATTAAAAGAAGCCTTTCACATTCACATTAATCAATACAGGGGTTAATCTGCTCAGTTGTGAGCTCCTGGAAGCATATCGTGATTTAGGCTCTCAACAGATTTGTCCCGTGCATCTCCCCTACTGTGATAACTCTGTACCCCAACACATCAGCCTGTCGCCTACCGAGTAAACCTCTAAAATGAAGCTGAAGACCCACTTCTTGTGACAAGCATACAATCTGTGTTAAACCTCGTTCCAGCATATCGCTGCACGACTAGCTGTACCCTGACCTATTGTATCCTCACCCATCCCTTGTAGATTGCTTGTGCGCCCTCGCGGGCAAGGTTCTCTCTCCTCTTGTTCCATTCAATGAGTCATCGACGGTGACTCCTTTAGACATGTAAAGCGACACGGAATAAATGTCACTGTAATAGTAATAATACAGTGGATATGGAAAGTATTCAGACCCCTTTAAATTTTTCACTCTTTGTTTCATTGAAGCCATTTGGTAAATTCGAAAAAGTTCATTTTTTTCTCATTAATGTACTCTCTGCACCCCATCTTGATATACTCAATTGGGTTTATGTCAGGGCTCTGGCTGGGCCAGTCAAGAATAGTCACAGAGTTGTTCTGAAGCTAGTCCTTTGTTATTTTAGCTGTGTGCTTAGGGTCATTATCTTGTTAGAAGGTGAACCTTCGGCCAAGTCTGAAGTACAGAGCACTCTAGAACAGGTTTTCATCCAGGATATTTCTGTACTTGGCCGCATTCATGTTTCCTTCATTTGCAACCAGTCGTCCTGTCCCTGTAGCTGAAAAACACCCCCATAGCATGATGCAGCCACCACCATGTTTCGCTGTTGGGATTGTATTGGGCAGGTTATGAGCAGTGCCTGGTTTTCTCCACACATACCGCTTATAATTATCACCAAAAAGTTCTATCTTTGTCTCATCAGACAAGAGAATATTATTTCTCATAGTCTAGGAGTCCTTCATGTGATTTTTAGCAAACTCTTTGCAGGCTTTCATATGTCTTGCACTGAGAAGAGGCTTTCGTCGGGCCACTCTGCAATAAAGGCCGACTGGTGGAGGGCTGCAGTGATAGTTGAATTTGTGGAACTTTCTCCCATCTCCCTACTGCATCTCTGGAGCTCAGCCACAGTGATCTTGGGGTTCTTCTTTACCTCTCTCACCAAGGCTCTTCTCCCACGATTGCTCAGTTTGGCTGGACAGCGAGGTCTAAGAAGACTTCTGGTGGTCCCAAACTTCTTCCATTTAAGGATTATGGTGGCCACTGTGCTCTTAGGAACTTTGAGTACTGCAGAACTTCTTTTGTAACCTTCACCATATATGTGCCTTGCCACAATTCAGTCTCTGAGCTCCTTGGACAGTGCCTTTGAGCTCATGATTCTCATCTGGTCTGACATGCACTGTGAGCTGTGAGGTCTTATATAGACAGGTGTGTGCCTTTCCAAATAAAGTCCTATCAGTTTAATTAAACACAGCTGGACTTCAATGAAGGAGTAGAACCATCTCAAGGAGGATCACAAGGAAATGGACAGCATGTGATTTAAATATGAGTGTCTGAGCAAAGGGTCTGAATACTTATGACGATGTGATATTTCAGTTATTCTTTTTTAATAAATTTGCAAAAATTTCTACATTTCTGTTTTTTTTTCAGTCAAGATGGGGTGCAGAGTGTACATTAATGAGAAAAAAATTAACTTTTTACAATTTACCACATGGCTGCAATGAAACATAGAGTGAAAAATTTAAAGGGGTTTGAATACTTTCCGTACCCACTGTAATTGTAGTACTTGTACTCTGGGTCAGTTGATGGCACTTTCCAGGTGTCTACCCCTAATTTGATTTGTTTTGGCAGCTTTGGGCTGATTTTAAGGTGTTGTGTATGCATTTTATTGTCCCCCTATTGAATCCTATGGCGTTCGGTAACGTTCAACGATTATTCGACAAATAAATCGGCGAATATCTCAAATTTCTAGCTTTATTAAATAGGCGTCATCCACACTAAAAAAAACTTTCTTCTGTTACTAATGACATACAGTAGGGGATATTTCAGGGTGCCAAGGGAGGGTGGTTTACTGTGATCGAGGGGGGGGGGGGTGATACCAGACAAACTGTTAGTGAAGGTGCAAGAGGCAAGGAGCAAATTGAGGAGGAAGAGGTGATGGGCGAGCAACAATCAGAAGATGAAGAGGATAATCATCCCCTGCTGACTGCTGGGTTGCAACTCTGTTAGATTCACGTTATAAGAGTAAATTTTGCCAGATGCTTCCTGCCCTGGAAAGGGACCCGCAAATGCTGGAGTATCAAAACAAGCTTTTACACAACCTTAAGAGAGGTCGCAGCTCTACACTTCCAACCTCCGGCAAGTCAATTTGTCATTGCCAAAATATTAGCAGCATCTGTAGTGTAAGTGACAGAAGCAATTTCTGTGAGTCCTTTCACATGTTTTTTAGACCAGTTTGTGCACCAGCACAACAGAGTACAAGTCTGACACGTGGTGAATGACTGGAGAGGATGGTTCAGGAGTTTCTAGAACTCAATATCAATAGCAATAGTATCAGGGAGAGTTTGGAACCTTTGACATTTTGGTCTTCAAAAAGGGATGAGTGGCCAGAGCTCGCCTGTCACATCTTGGAAGTTTTATCATGCCCCGCAACCAGCGTTCTCTCAGAATGCGTCTTCAGCGCTCCTGGTTGAGTCCTGATGGATAGGCGCAGCCGGCTGTCCCCTAAAAGTGTAGACCACCTAACTTTTATCAAGATGTACCAGCCATGGATCTCCAAGGACCTTTGCACCCCAATCGCAGACTGTACAGACTAGGCGATGTTGTAGTTTTTAGAGTGCTGCATTGATCGTGTGTAATTGCAGTCTGTGATATTTTTAGCATGGCTTCTGTGCCTGCTCTTGTTGCTGCTGATGTAGGTGTTAACAGAATTTTTTTTAAATGTGAACACTCTTGATTGTGTCTCTATCTGCTGGGTTTGCTGTAGTGGAAGAGGTTTTGGTCTCCATTATACTATTTCTACTCTAGTGAAATTGATGTCATTTCGGTGGTGTCAGGCCCTAATTTTTTTAAATGTGAACACTACTGACTGGGTCTCCGTCTGTTGGGTTGGCTGTAGTGAAAAAGGTTTTTGTCTCCATTATACTACTTCTGCTCTAGTGAAATTGATGCCACTTTGATGGTTTTAGGCCCTAATTTTTGTAAATGTGAACACTACTGATTGGGCTTCCATCTGCTGGGTTGGCTCTCTAGGAAGAGGTGTCGGTCCCCATTATAATATTTATACTCTAGTGAAATAATTTTTTTTATGCAGATATTGTTCTCCACACAGGGGTAAACAGATATGATAAACTCAAAATTGGTTTTCTTACTACTGTGGTATATAAAGCAGGCTACATCTCAGCTTAAAATTCTTTGGTGCAAATTTTGTTCTCCTTACAGCGGAAAAAAAAAGTAGGGTCTGAGCAGCTTTCTGACCCTCATCACCAGACACAAACCCTTAAGAGAGGGAGGTGATCCTGATGAGACTCACATACCTGAGGGTCACACAGACTGTACTGTGCTGTCAGGGCAAGAAGAGGAGGAGGATGACTCTCAGGGCGAGGAATAGGATAATACATTGGATTATAATGAAGTTGTAGATCCCACTTGGTGTGAGCCCAGAGGCATGCAGCTGAGTAGCTCATCTGAGGAAGTGGAGTAGGAGAAAGATGAGGAGGTTACTTTGCACCCTACGATGCAGACATGGAGGGATGCAACCACGACGATCACTGCATCCTTAGCCACTACTGTGGCTGTGGTCAGCAGTGGTCACGGGTCTGCAACTCACAGGGGCGGCAAAGGTTGCCTAGCCTGGGCTTTTTTTGAGGCCTTAACATGAGCCAACTCATGTTATCTCCACACTTTGCAAAAAAAACTCAGTTGAAGGGAAAAGTGCAATAATTTGACTGCTATATGCATGAATCTTAACATGTGCAATCAACATGCGTTATTCTGGCAATATCACTGTGATAAAATGTGAACCAGAGGACCTAAACAACCATCAGCCATCCTATCAACCACATCTGATACTTCTTCCTCCTGCTGCTTCTTCCTCGTCCTCTGTTACCGTGCCAAGTATGTGAACACTCCTAATTGGGTCTCCATCTGCTGAGTTGGCTGTAGTGGAAGAGGTGTCAGTCCCTATTATTATACTTCTACCCTCTTTAAACTGAAGGCATTTCGGTGGGGTCAGGCCCTAATTTAGGGAAATGTGACCATTCCTGGTTGGGTCTTTATCTGCTGGGTTCAGTGTAGTGGAAGAGGTGTAGGTCCCCATTATAAAAGTTATACTCTATTGAAATTAATTCTTTTGTGTAGATATTGTTCTCCACACAGGGATACACATGATAAAGTCAAAATTGATTTCCTTATTACCATAGTATAAAAGCAGGCTATATGGCATCTTTTAATTCTTTGATGCTAATATTGTTCTATACAGAGGTACACATTAGTGATGGGTGAGCACCAAATGTGCTCAACTTAGTGGTTCAGCAGTTTCTCAAAACATACCCAAATCTGCCAGAGCTGCTTGTAAAAGTATGTCACGTGTGTGCCCATTTCAGAAAGTAAGCTACAGATTCCGCCACCCTCTAAGTGCTTCAGCAGCATTTGCAGCTTCCAGCTCACTGACTGGTGATCGAATTGACCACACATTGGAAATCAATGTTGCAAATGCTGGGAAAGATTTGTGAGCAGCAGAGGGCAGATGTTGAGTATCAGCTTCAACACGCCCGTCGGAATTCAGGTCAGCCTCTGCACATACAGTAAGAGCTGTTGAGTGGGCATGGATGTCTGACATATGTACCGTCCTCCAAAACTTTGAGGACTCCACCAAGATGGTGAGCGGTGATGACGACATAATTAGCATCACCATCCCATGTCTTAGACTACTGAAGAGATCGCTGCTCACAATTAAAGAGCAAGCATTGCATGCTGAGCAAGGAACTATACAGGGTGATGCTATACAGCCCAGTCTCAACTCATCTCAACCTGGATTGGGTGATAATGAGGAGGAAGAGGAGGAGAACATGGAGAGTTGTCCTCTTAGTGAGGACAGGGAAGTCTTAGCTGTCTTGGAAGTCTTGATACCCCTCTTTCAGTCTGTGGGAAAGCTGTATGAGTTTTGCTTAATGACCTTCAGTGGCTTAAACCTTGGCTTTGCTTATGCACGTTATTTCTCAAAACTTATTGCAGATCAGGCCATTGCCCAACTTTGTAGTCATTAAATTCAAGGCGTAAAGAAAGATCTTTGCGTGTGACTAAGCACCACTAAGAAGTGTGCGCTGATGTTGGACGAGCTGCCTTTGCTTATGGAACAAGCTGCATTAGAGGATTTCCTGGGAGAAATGACAGCCAGAGTAGATACGGTTTCCCTCTCTGCCAGTCCTTTCATCAAGTTAAGGAATATGGATGTGGTAAAATACAGCTCTCACTTAGAAGCAGTATCAGACTGAAGAATATTGGGCCCATCATAGGATTTGATTCTGAGGGCCCACCTTTCTCCCCTGTTCAAGAGCCCCATAGCAGCTGCAAGGTTTGCACTAAGAACTCTACTGAAGGAGAAGCCAGGGCCCATCAAAGGAATCTCTGGTTCTACAGTAGGACCGTCCAACCCTGCCGAGAAGCAGCCCTGGCAAAGAAAAGTCTGTGTGAAGGTTCCAGGACACTCTGTCTGCTTTTTTTTACTGTGGACTGGCTCCACCAATCTATAAGATTGCAATCTATAAGATCCCTTCACTTTCTCCCAATTGCCCACCGTAACCAGTTCAAACTACTAACACTGACCTACAAAGCCATTCATAACCTTTCTCGTCAATACGTCTCTGGACTAATCTCCCGATATATTCCCTTACAAAATATCCGGTCCTCCCAAGACCTCCTTATCTCCTCCACACTTATTACTTCCTCACCCAGTTGCCTCCAAAACTTCCCCTGAATATTCCCCATCCTCTGGAATTATGTGCCTCAACACATCTGATTAGCTACCACTAGAGATGAGCGTTGTTCTACTCGAACTGTTCGCCAATCTCAAATTCGAGCTGTTTTGGGCGGTATTCGAGCCGTTCGACGAACACGAACAATTTGAGAAAAATTCGGCTGTTCGAGGTTATGTTCGATAACTGTTCGTGCACCAAAATCATAACTGGATTTTTTCTCAGTAATGATGAAAATTAATGTTAATACGCAGTTTGAGTGTACAGCGGGGTGGGGGGAGGGGCAGGGGATGGATCTCTGCAGGAACAATGAAGATCTCCATTTTTTTTTTCTCTTTCCCGCATTTACAGTGGGGAGGTGCAATCTGTCAGCCTATCAGCAGTGCACACACGGAGCAAAGTGCTTTTTTTCACACAAGCAAGGGCATGTGTCATTGGCAGTGTATGTCACATGTCCTTGCCCTATAAGACCAAGCCATTTTCCCCGTCGCCACCATTTTCTCACTGCTGCAGCTGCGTGTTAGATGGCACTGCTGTTGCTGTGTGCGCTATACCTTGTTAATTTCAAGCCAATTTTCGCACAAATCTACAGATAGCTTGGGAGTAGGGAATAGTTGTGAATGCAGTCCTTTTAAGGACTAGGTTACAGCATTTCCTACGACTTTTATCAGGCAGGTCTGTGCTCTTAAATAGATAGATTGTGGGAGAAAAGACTAATTGTAATTGGAGTCCTTTTCAGGACGAGGTTACATCAGTTCCTATCAGTTTTTGCCAGGCAGGTCTGTGTCAGTGCTGTGCAAGTTTTTTTCACAGCATTTGGCTGAATCTAGCAAAGCTAATCCTTTTTGGCCTATTGCAGAGTGTGTTAGTCAGTGTAGTAGCATATCTGTGTTGCAAGATATACCACCTGTGTATAGAATACCAATTTTTTTACTGCACCTAGTGAAGTAAAATCTTTTGGGCATAGCATCATTCTATTAGTCCATCTGTACTGACCTCCATCAGGTTGCAAATTCAAAATAATTTTTTGTATGCATCTAGCTCTGAAAAAATATTTGGCCTTCTAGCAGTGTGTGGGACTTTCTCTATTAGTCCATCTATACTGACCTCCATCAGGTTGCAAACTGAATATATTTTTTTTCTGCATCTACCTCTGAAAAAATATTGGGCTTGTAGCTGTGTGTGGGACTTGTTCTATTAATCCATCTATACAGACCTCCATCAGGTTGCAAACTGAATAAAAAATTTTTCTGCATCTACCTCTGAAAAAATATTTGGGCTTCTAGCTGTGTGTGGGACTTGTTCTATTAGCCCATCTATACTGATCTCCATCAGGTTGCAAATTGAATATAATTTTTTTCTGCATCTAACCCAGCCAATAGTTTTGGCCTAATACCACAGTTTGGCCACTCAGCTCTGCTCGGTTCCCATCCATTGTTTTTTTGTGCAAACAACTCCAGAGTTGTGAATTAGTTAACCACCAAAATGAGTGGAAAAAGGCCTGCTGCTGGTGGAAAGGGGAATAGGCGTGTTGGGAAGGGGAAAAAAGGTTGTGTCCGTGGGGTAGATGTTAAAGCAACAGTAACATCTGCAGAAGAAAGACCATCTTCCAGCCAAACTAAAATGTCCACTTCTTTTAGCGGACAATGTGATAAGATCCCTTTCTTACGGCCACGACAATCGCTACAAATTCCAGATGAGGCACAAAAACAGCAGGTGCTTCAACGGATATCAAGTGCTCCTTTAAGTGGGCTCTCCTCCACATCAACTTCAACATCACAAATACTCCAGTCCTCAAAGGTGTCACCCCAATCGCACTTGCTTCCTCACAGCTCCCAAATCTCCAGCTGCCCGTCTGAGTATGAGGTAGAACAGATGGTTGAGTCTGCAGAGCTGTATACTCATACTATAGCCTGGGAATCAAAGGTCGACTCCAGCGCTTCTGTGAATCTAGACGAGGAAATGATCTGCACTGATTCCCAGAATCTTTATGAGTCGGATTCAGGACCAGACGCAGAAGGTTCTGACCATAATGTAGACCCTCATTCCCAAACTGTAACTCCTGTTGGTGGAGACAATGAGGAAGACGATGATAAGACTCAAATACCTGATTGGAGCGACAACTTTAGTTTTTTGTCAGGGCAGGAACAGGTTGGCTCTGAGGACGACGGGTGTGATAACGCACAGGGTGATGATGATGAGGTTGGAGATCCCACTTACTGTCAACCCACAGTCAGCCAAGAGATGAGGTCAGCAGAGGAGGTGGAGGAAGATGCTAGTGACGACGAGGTCAGGTTGCGCCTTCCTGGACAGAGACGTAGTACTGGAAGCACGTCAACAACTGCATCCTCAAACACAACTCTGCCTCTCACCACAAGTCGTGGTGGCTCTTCAGGTCGCATGGGTGCTAAGCCTTGCATAGCCTGGGCATTTTTTCAGATCGATAAAGATGACCCAACTCGTGTTATCTGTAACATTTGTCAGCAAAAGCTAAGTAGAGGCCAAAAAATACATAGTTTGAGTACTTCATGCATGAACCGGCACATGGACATGAAGCATAAGTTGCAGTGGGAAGCTCAGTGTGCTACAATGTGGCCTAGCCGGCCGGGCCAACCACCGTCTGCCATATCTTGTGCATCCACGGCCTCTTCATCCTCTGTGACTGGGGGGACAGCAGTCACACCTGTTTTGGGGCGCAGACCTGCCACCTCTTTACCCGCAACAGCCAGCGTGATTGGCAAGTCATCA
Source organism: Phyllobates terribilis (assembly GCF_046119375.1). Lineage (NCBI taxonomy): Eukaryota > Metazoa > Chordata > Amphibia > Anura > Dendrobatidae > Phyllobates > Phyllobates terribilis. The sequence goes on along the minus strand of NW_027362761.1, from coordinate 1,204,036,291 downwards.
TTTTCTTTGGAGGTGGTAACACCAGCTGGTGTTGAGCGCTGTCCGACATCGATAGCACCACATTTGGATCAAGGCAACCTAACATATCCGCCTGCATCTTCCTCACAGACCGGCAGTTTGCCGGGGACACCCTTATCAACCCCGTCTAAGCACAATAGCCAGCCCTCGGTCCCTCAGATGTGGACAAGTAAAAGACCATTTCCTCCTAGCCATGAGAAAGCTAAGAGGTTGAATTTCACCATCTGCAAGATCTTGGCTACAGAAATGCTGCCTTTCTGCCTGGTGGACACAGAGGATTTTCGAGACCTTATGTCCGTCGCAGTGCCCCAGTACCAGATGCCCATTCGGCACAACTTCTCAAAGAAAGGTGTGCCTGCGCTCCACCAGCATGTCGCACACAACATCACCGCTTCTTTGAGAAACTCTGTGTGTGACAGGGTGCATTTCACCACAGACACTTGGACGATTAGGCATGGACAGGGGCGTTACATGTCGCTGACTGGGCACTGGGTAACTATGGTGACAGCAGGACAAGGGGCTGCTGTCCAAGTCTTGCCGTCCCCACGAGTTGCGCGTCAATCCTCTTTATGTCAAAGTTCCTCCACTGCTTCTGCCTCCTCAACCTCCTCTCGGTCTTCCACCTGCACCCAAAGCCTGTCTGGTCATGCCACAAGCTTTCTAACTGCGCAGAAGGGATCCTGCACACCTCCTTACTATGCTGGCAGTAGGGCTCAACGTCATCAGGCGGTTTTTACATTGAAATGTCTGGGAAATGTGAGTCACACAGCTGAGGAGTTGTGGTCAGCTCTGGAGAACCAATTTCATGAATGGTTGTCTCCACTGGACCTGAAACCAGGGAAGGCCGTGTGCGACAATGCTGCAAACCTGGGTGCGGCCCTTCGCCGGGGCAATGTCACACACGTACCTTGTATGGCTCACGTGTTGAACCTGGTTGTCCAGCAATTTTTAGCCCACTATCCCAGACTAGATGGCCTTCTGCAGAGGGCACGGTCGCTGTGTGCTCACTTCCGCCGTTCGCATCCCGCAGCTCAGCGACTTACATCTCTACAGAAGTCGTTGGGCCTGCCACTTCACCGGCTAAAATGCGATGTGCCTACCCGGTGGAATTCAACTCTGCACATGTTGCAGCGACTGTGGCAGCACGACAAGCCCTGGTGCAATACGTTCTGACGTATAGCCTGGGCCAACGAGATCCAGAGGTGGGGCAAATCACGCTGGAGGAGTGGTCTCAGATCAGGGACCTATGCACCCTTCTGCACAGTTTTGAAATGGCGACGAAGATGTTTAGTGCTGACGATGCCATTATCAGCATGACTATTCCGGTGATTTACATGCTGGAGCACATGTTAAACAGAATTCGGAGTCAGGTGGTGGCACAAGAGGAGGTGGAGGAAGTAGAGGAGGAGGAGTTGTATGCGGAAGGTCTAACATCTGCAAGGTCCAGACGGTCGGCAGCACCAAGGCGGCAGGTATGTGAGGGTGGGGGAGATGGTTTTACCAGGGCGCATGGTAGCAGCCAAACTAGTGAGGAAGGTGCAGGAGCCCAGGAAGAAGTGGAGGACGAACTGATGGAAGACTCATCAGATGAGGGAGACCTTGATCACATTTCTGTTGTGCGAGGTTGGGGGGAGAGGACAGAGGAAGGAAGCATGATTGTTACCTCGCCACCAACACAACAGGGACTTGGTGCTCCTGGATGCGCAACACACATGAGTGCCTTCTTGCTGTACTACCTGCAACATGACCCTCGAATTGTGAGAATTAGAAATAATCCTGACTACTGGCTTGCCACACTGTTAGATCCCCGGTACAAAAGTAAATTTGCAGAAATTATTCCTGCCATAGAAAGGGATGCACGCATGCAGGAGTATCAGCAGAGACTGTTGCAGAATCTTACATGTGCTTTTCCACAAAATACCAGTGGTGCACGTAGTGAATCTCACAGTTCCAACTTGCCAACCGTGGGACCGTCAAGTGTTCAGCACTCAAACCGTAACAGAACCACAGTATCTGCTGGTAACATCAATTTTGCGGAATCATTTCACCACTTTTTTAGCCCATCCTTTGCAAGGCCACAGGAGACAAGAAGTCTGACACATAGTCAACGCCTAGAGACGATGGTACAGGAGTATCTCCAAGTAAACATTGAAGCCATGACTGTGTCACTGGACCCTTGCTCTTTTTGGGCTTCCAATCTGGATAAATGGCCGGAGCTAGCCACTTACGCCTTGGAGATCTTGTCATGCCCCGCAGCCAGCGTTCTGTCTGAACGTGTGTTCAGCGCTGCTGGTGGTGTGCTGACAGATAAGCGCACGCGGCTCTCCACTGATAATGTAGACAGACTCACGTTCATAAAGATGAACAAATCATGGATCCGAAACGACTTTTCTACCCCTGTGTCATCCTGGGGAGAGTAAAAGCTTGATGATTGGTTAAAATCACCCTACCAACCGTTTTAAGCTTTCAAATTACTAATCATGTTTATCTGTATCTTGGCTGGAAAATAATTTGGGCTTTGTAGCAGTGTGCAGCACTGATTCTATTAGGCCATCTATAATAAGCTCCACCAGATTTAAAATTACTAATCATGTTTATCTGTATCTTGACTGGAAAATAATTTGGGCTTTGTAGCAGTGTGCAGCACTGATCCTATTAGGCCATCTATACTAAAGCTTCACCAGATTTAAAATTAATAATAATTTTTAGCTGCATCTAGCCCAGAAAATAATTTTGGGGCTCCGAGATGCGCAAGACACATAAGTGCCTTCTTGCTGCACTACCTGCAGCATGACCCTCATATTGTCAGAATTCGAAGTAATCATGACTACTGGGTTGCCACACTCTTAGATCCCCCAAACTTTTCGAGCAACCTTTTCATTTTAATAAAGGCCAAAAAATGGTCATTTTTGAAATTATAAGCATTAGCAGGTTGTTAGAAACTGAAATCAAACAGTTTTCAACTCAAAACTTTATTCTAGCTGATGTTACATTTTCACATAGGACCCCTTGTTCGAATTGAGCTTCTGAACTCTCTCGTCCATTGAATTTGTCAGGTTTTGGATGGTTTCTGTTTCAATTGTTTTGCATGAGGACAGAATACCCTCCCAGAGCTGTTGCTTAGATGTGAACTGCCTCCCGCCATCATAGACACTCCTTTTAATGATGCTCCAAAGGTTCTGAATGGGGTAGAGGTCAGGGGAGCATGGGGGTCACACCATAAGTTTGTCCCCTTTTATGCCCATATCAGCCAGAGATGCAGATGTTTTATGTGCAGCATGAGATGGTGCATTATCATGCAAAAAAATGATCTTGCTGTGAAATACACGGTTCTTCTTCTTGAACCATGGCAGGAAGTGCTGTTTGAGAAAATCCACATACATTATGGAGTTCATCTTTAGCGCCTTCAGGGATCCTAAAGGGGCCGACAATCTCTCTCCCCATGATTCCAGCCCAAAACATTACTCCACCTCCTCCTTGTTGGCGCTGTAGCCGTGTTTGCGTGGGGTGTCCATCAACCAGCCATCCTCCACTCCATCCATCTGGACCATCGAGCGCTGCACGGCACTCATCCGTGAACAAAACAGTTTTGAAATCAGTCTTCATGTAATGTTTGGCCCACTGGAGCCGTTTCTGCTTGTGTGAAGTGGATAGAGGAGGTCGACAGGATGGCGTATGCACAGCTGCAAACCTCTGTAGGACCCTGCATCTTGTTGTTCGGGGGACGTTGGAGGCACCAGCAGCTTCAAAAACTTGTCTGCTGCTATGACAAGGCTTTTTTGCCGCTGCTCTTTCAACCTGACGTTATTGCCTGTAGGAAAGAGTCCTCAATTTGCCCTTATCAGCACGCACACGTGTGTACTGTGAATCAGCTACATACTTCTTGATTGCCAAGACACTTCATCCTGATCATCGCACAATGTTGATTGTAGTCATGCCTTGACCTAAACACTCCAAAATTTGTTGCTTCTCAGCAGCCGACACATCCTTTTTCTTTCCCATTTTGGCAGAAAATGTAGGCTGCTTAATAATGTGAGACAGCCTTCTTAAGTAGTCTTGCCTTTCATTGGACACACCTGCCAAACTAATTAGCACAGGTGTCTGCAATTGCTTACAGTGATATAAAGAGCCCTGACACACATCACCATCAATGAGTTTAACTGACAAACAAACAAATTCTTCCCTTATCACTCCTAAACACTTTTTGCATAATAATTTGGAACACAGTGTACATGTGCTTTTCCACAAAACACCAGTGTTTCACGTAGTGAATCTTACAGTTCTAACTTGCCAACCGTGGTCTGTATGGAGTTGTTCAATAAAGGGCCCAAAATTAAGATAACATAGATGGGAGAGGTCTCTATGAATAGGAATTCCTAAGTATTTGATACCCTGTGAGGGCCAGGCAAAGGGAAAGTTGGACTGGATGGAATCCTATATGGATTTGGGGAGGGAGACATCGAGGGCCTCAGACTTCGCTGCATTGATTTTAAAATTTGACCATGTAACAAAGTGATCTATTTCAGCCATAACAGCATGGATGGATATATGTGATTGAGCGATATATACTAGGACATCATCAGCAAATAGAGAGCACTTGTACTCGGTGCCTCCCACCTCAATCCACCTAATATTGGGGTTATGGCGAATTGATGAGAGCAGGTGCTCCGTCACTAGGCTGTATAAGAGAGGGGACAGAGAACATCCCTGCCTTGTCCCATTGATGATTGTGAAAGGTGATGAAAATGTTCTGACGCGCCCCCTGGGCCTTGGGACACCCGGAGCCGGACCCTTTTTGGTGGATGCTGGTGGTTGTAGTCTCCGTGGCGGCGACCCGGTTCCGTGGCTCAGGGCGGTCAAACCAGTGGCGGAACTATTTATGTGGTTTTGATGTTTAAATGTCCGACTACGCCACCCGTGGATTGCGGTAAGAGTGAACCGCCGCTCCAGGGCAGACCGCTGAGGCTGGTGTTGTGGGTGCAGCAGAGCGTAGCATAACTCCCCACGGGAGGAGTATAGCCTCAGGGCAGTGTATGCGGAGGATGGGGGTCATGGTGCAGGGCAGTAGCAGTAACGACACGGAGTCAGTGATGCAGTCCAGGGCCTTTACTCACAGTTCTTATTATCCAGACCACGTCTGCAGGTAACGGCTGCCCACGTCGTACTGTGCTCACCAGGTGAGGGGCTCAGACAATTCCCAGATAACTTTGGAGCGCTTCACAGGACCCCCTTTGTGTGTCCTTTGTCTGGCCTTTCTTACCAACCCTTCTGTCCGGCTGCCTCGGGCCTCCTCTTGGTAAACTTGGCGCCAGTTTCCCTGACCCTATGTGGTGCCTTCCTAGCGGGTGTAGCGAGGGGCTGTGCCACATAAAATGTCACAGCCTCCTGTTTCTAGCTGACGGTCGTTTCCTGCCTCCACTAGTTTTGGGGACCGGTCTCCCCCTTTGGCCTGACCCCTCCACGCAGGTGGATTCGGGCGTGCGGTGGCGACTCGCCCGTCCGCACCCCTGGGATCCCTTCGTTCCTCGTTCCTGGAGCCTTCTCCGCTCCTCTTCCTTCCTTCTCTCTCTTCCAGGCCTGGGCCTCTGTTACTAGGCCCGCCTCCGGAGCAGAGCTCATGCAGAGCCCCTGCTCCCTGCCACTTCTGCTCAGACTTCTCTGCACTGAACTAAGATGGTGCCCACCTTTTATACTCCCTTCTCAAAGCACCCAGGAACTGCTTCCTCCCTGCTCCTGCACTATAGGGTTCCCCTTCCTCAGTGTTCCCTCCCCCCACTCCAGCCAGGGACAGGGACTGTCGTGCTCATCTCAGGGGCATATTGGTCGCCCTGCCCCACGGCAATGTCGTGTAATGCATGCAGGTGTCGGGTCCTGATCCACACTACATCCTTACCTGAGAGTGAGATATCACACCTCTGGGTGAGGTGCAATACCTCTGTAGCAACCGAGCCCTCAGGGTGCTACAGTTCCATTTATCTTCAGCCTAGGTGACGTATTGCGATACAGGGCCGTGATTTTGGCTATAAAAGGGTCCCCTAGACCCCTACCCCAAGCTTTTTAAGAGAATCATATATGGCGTGCCAGGAGACTCTATGGAATGCTTTCTCAGCATCCAACGAGAGTATCTAATTACAAATTTTTAACTGCATCTAGCCCAGGAAATACTTTGTGCCTAGTAGCAGTGTCTGCTAGTCAGCGGATTATCCCGGCTGTTAAGCAAGCTACACCACCTGTAGTTTGGACACTTCATTTTTTCAAAGGAAATGCTTCAGGACCACGGGATACTCAGTGAAGAGCATCAGGAGGCACCCCAAGGCATAGGGGCTGGGACTGGCAGTAGGATGCCTTGCGGTGGACAGCCGAGCTCGATCCTTATAAAAGCTTTTTAACTTCAGCAGCTTTAGTGGACGCTACTGGAGCTGGAATTACGCGGCTGCTGGCATGAGACTTGCCCTCCAATAGATCCTTGTAAATGGATTTAAAGTGTATTCATTCAAATTAGAGAGACAATTTAAATTAAAAAGCTTAGAGCTGCCTCCACCACAGGGGGGCTCGCTCGACCCACCAGCGGACAGGCACCAGTATTGGGAGAGGGGGGCTGGCCGTCAGGGTTCACCGCAGCTCTGGCACAAACCCGGCGACGCGGAGGTGGCACGGGCAGGAGCGGACTGAACGTGTCGGCTTCTCACTTTTTGGATTTTAGAAGGGCATGACATGCCTATATCAGTGTCTCCCCTTCCTTTTACTCCTCCACCTCTTTTCTTTTTGCATGACTATATGTACTTGTCACTTTTCCATGTGTTAGTTGTGTCTTCTGAGCAGTTTGTCAGCTTTTGGACACCTTTGAAGGTGTTTTCTATGTGTTTCTATGTGTTTTTGTTTGCCTGCCATTGGTTTTAACGGTGTTCGAAGGTGTTCGACGAACAGTTCGACGAACAGTTCGGCGAACACACCGGTGTTCGACGAACCGAAACGAACTCGAACACTACGGGGGTGGCTCAACACTAGCTACCACATTCAGAACCTTCAGACGGAACCTGAAAACCAATCTCTTCAAGACAGCATACAGCCTGCCATTACCTTGCTGCTACCTCAACACCACCAGAACTACTGCAACTTCCCAACCTACTGTCTCATTCTCCACCATCCTGTAGAATGTAATCCCGCAAGGGCAGAGTCTATAAAACTTAATATGCAATCTGGCACCTTGGCAAAGCCAAATTCTGTTCTGCCTCTAATATCTAACAATAACAAACAGGTCTTGCTGGATAAACTTGCACCTACTGTCACTCAGTGTATTAAGCTCCTTTTTGAGAAACTATTGTTAGGGCAGCATCTCAGTCTACCAAATAAAATCCCCGAGAAGAAAATTGTGGATAGCTTCTCTTCTGGTACTGGGTGCTCTGCTAATACCATGGCGTGCCATAATTCACTGAAAATATTTCAGGCTGGTTGGAGACAAGCTCTTTCCCACAGTAAAGTATCAGCAGCTGGCTAAGGAGATGGTGGACTCTATCACCATGAAGTAGTTTGCATGTTGTCTAGTAGTCTGTTTTTCATACTAAAGATGCTGCTAATTTTTATAGTTTTAAGTGAGCACACAGAGACCGTGGTTTCTGCAGCAGCGCATCCAGGCCGGGATAGTGGTGGAAAAATTGCTTTTCCATCAGGTTGATCCACCGTTATCTCAGATTGCCTTCCCTTGCTCCAGGTTCAGTGGATACAGCCATTGCTTAAACGCGGCCTGGAGAGCTGTCCACAACTCTTCAGCTGTATGACGGTGATCTCCAAGCATATTAATTTTAACATGGCCTGATTGCAGTGAGCCCTGGTTGAACAGTACCGAGGTTGTGGGGATTCTATCTGCACTGTTGGAACATGTGTCTCATTAAGGCGGAGGTTGAGGGTGCAGGTGGAAACCCTAGAGAAGGTGGAGGAGGCAGAAGCAGTAGAGGAAGTGTTAGATTCAGCGGTTTGTCCTGCAAGCCTGGGGGATTCCAACACTTGTTGTCTAGTGACACCTTGTTGTCTAGTGGTTTATTTCTCCTTCCTCTTGTGTACTAGTTTAGTTCTCTAATCCTGGCTGTTTAGTAGTTTAATTATTCATGTTCTGGTGTGTATTAGTTTAATTCTCCAACCCATCCATGCCCACCCCCAGGGATTAACATCTGGTGACGAGGGTTTGGATTCCACTTGTACCCTACTTCGTCAACTGAAAAAAGATTTGGGCATCGCTACACATGCTTTCGACCTCTTGAGTGTGTGGAGCTTTGAATCAGACTGCTGATGCCCCAGAATAGAATGCGTAAACAGCTCTGCAGACTCGCTCATCTGTAGTTCCCCACAGTCAGTTGGGCGTTTGGAGAGTTGTGATGCAAGGGAAAACGAGGGTAATTGGGGTGCCACCTCTGAGGACTGTACTGTGTGTGATATCAAAGTGGAGGAAAAGGAGCAGAGGCCACTTGATGCAATGCTTGTCATCTACTGGAGCACATGTTCTTTCTTGCCCTCATCTACAAAGCGTACCGCTGTCTCTTCATCACCGACTTGGCCCTATCTAGGATCTCTTCATACATAATCGACTGGACATTCAGTGTCTCCAACTCACACACCACCTTCTCATCTCGTCCCCTATGTGTCAGTGTCCCCCAAGATTCAGTTTTAAGACCCCTGCTCTTCTCCATCTACATCTTCGGCCTGGGACAGCTCATAGAGTCTCATGGTTTTCAGTATCACATCTATGCTGATGACACACAGATCTAACTCTCTGGGCCTGATGTCACCTCCTTACTAACCAGAATCCTACAATGTGTGTTGGCTATTTCATCTTTCTTCTCTGCTACATTTGTAAAACTAAACATGAATAAAACCAAATTCATCATCTTTCCACCATCACATTCACCCCCCCCCCAACTAACCCATCTATAAAAGTCAATGGCTGCTCACTCTGATCTGTCCTTCAAATGTCAGATCCAAGCCCTTTACACTTGCTTCCAACTCCAACTCAAGAATCAGAGATATCATGGATGAAAACCTCTTCCAGAGTGATCTGGACCTCAGCTTTGGCCGAAGGTTCACCTTACAACAAGACAATAACCCTAAGCACACAGCTAAAATAACAAAGGAGTGGCTTCAAAACAACTCTGTGACCATTCTTGTACTAGCTCAAAAGGGTGTTTGTACTCAATACTGATCAAAGGGTCTGAATACTTATGACGATGTGATATTTCATTTTTTCTTATTTATTAAATTTGCAAAAATGTCTACATTTCTGTTTTTTTTCAGTCAAGATGGGGTGCAGAGTGTACTTTAATGAGAAAAAAATGAACTTTTTAGAATTTACCAAATGGCTGCAATGAAACAAAGAGTGAAAAATTTAAATGGCAGACTGTAGTGCATATAGTGGAAGAGGGTCCATTGAACGTCCTGTTTGCTGCTGTTGTTCTTACAGATATTTGTAGAGATAGCCCCAGATATCAGGGGCCAGAGCTAATTTTTTCTTAATCTTGGTTATTTGCTTAAAAACCAAGCCAGGCAGGGTTTGTGACAGACTGCAGTGCATAATAGAGCATAAGAGGGTCCATTGCATGTTCAACTTCTGACTGATCCTGCTGTGACAAATATTTGTGGACATAGCCCCAGGTATCAGGGGCCAGGGCAATTTTTTTATCTTAACCCTGGTTATTTACTTAGAAAGCAATCCAGAGTACACCATTTCTCTGCTCCATTTGCTTGTTAGCACTGCAGAATACAGCCAGATCTGTTCGATACTTCAGCGATAAAATCCAAAAATTTGAACTGAACGTGGAAAATATTGGCCTCCTTTTCCATTCTGCTGCAGTGTGTCGGTCAAACTATTCACACTAGGTCTCTGTGTAGAATAACATAGTAACATAGTTTGTAAAGCCGAATAAAGACTTGCGTCCATCAAGTTCGACCTGTTAGTTCTGTAATTGCTAAAGTTGATCCAGAGGAGGGCAAAAACCCCAAATGATTTGGCCAATCTTCACCTGAGGAAAAATTCCCTCCCGACTCTGAAACCAGCAGTCAGAATAAATCCCTGTATCAACCTACTATTTTATTTTATTTTTAAGTATATGCTGAAATCTGCCTGGTATCTAGAAATGCATCCAGTCCCCGCTTCAACTGGTGTAGTGAATCCGACATTACCGTCTCCTCACTCAGTGAATTCCATATTCTCACTGCTCTTACCGTAAAGAACCCCTTCCTATGCTGGTGCTGAAACCTTTTCTCTTCCAGTCTTAGTGAGTGCCCTCTTGTTACCGTAATATCCCTCCTTTTGAACAAATCTCGGGCAAGATCTCTATACTGTCCCCTAACATATTTGTACACATTTATTATGTCCCCCCTCAACCTTCTCTTTTCCAAGCTGAATAGTCCTAGTTTTGCCAACCTCTCTGGGTATTGCAGTCCCTCCATTCCCTTTATTAATTTTGTTGCCCTCCTTTGTACCTTTTCAAGCTCATTTATATCCTTTCTATATATTGGGGCCCATAACTGAGCACAGTATTCCAAGTGTGGTCTGACCAGTGCTTTGTACAGTGGAAGAACAATGTTCTCATCCTTTGCAACTATACCTCTTCTGATACATCCCATTACCCTGTTTGCCCTTACAGCAGCGGCCTGACTTTGGGCACTCCAATTTAGTTTGCTATCAATCAAGATGCCCAAGTCCTTCTCCATCTCTGAATTCCCCATTGATTTCCCATTCACTGAGTACTGGTGACTTCCATTTTTCCTTCCCATATGTATGACCTTACATTTCTCCTCGTTAAACCTCATTTGCCATTTAATGCTCCACCTACCCAGCTTATCCAAATCCCTCTGTAGGTCTGCACTGTCCTCTTTTGTATTAATTGTTTTACATAACTTTGTGTCATCTGCAAATATTGATATTTTACTATTTATCCCGTTGACTATGTCGTTAATAAAGATATTAAATAACATTGGGCCTAGTACAGACCCCTGTGGTACCCCACTAGTGACGCTTACCCAATCTGAGTATATTCCATTTATAACCACCCTCTGCCTTCTATCCTTTAGCCAGTTAGCTACCCACTTGCAGACATTTTCCCCCAGCCCCATCATTCTCATTTTGTATACCAACCTATTATGTGGCACGCTATTGAACGCTTTTGAGAAGTCGAGATACACGACATCCACTGGTTCCCCCTGATCTACTCGAGAGCTAACCTCCTCGTAGAAGTCAATCAGGTTTGTTTGGCAGGAGCGATTCCTCATGAATCCATGTTGGTTCGGGATTAAAAGATTATTAGCATCAAGATGCTCCGTAATTGCCTCTTTAATGAAGCTTTCAAAAATTTTGCCCACAACGGACGTCAGACTCACCGGCCGATAGTTTCCGGCGTCACTTTTCGCTCCCTTTTTGAATATTGGCACTACATTCGCCTGTCGCCAATCAAGTGGCACAGACCCAGTCTCAACAGAGTCCTTAAATATAAGATATAACGGTCTGTATATCACATTACTTAGTTCCCTTAGTACCCGTGGGTGTATGCCATCAGGTCCTGGTGATTTGTTTATTTTAATGTTACTGAGGCGTTTCTGTACCCCAGCTTGGGTTAGATTTGTCATACTTAGTGGAGGATTAAGTTTGTCACTTCTCATTTCTCCTGTTAGTTCGATTTCCTTTGTGAAAGTTGTCGAAAAAAAATTATTTAATAGATTAGCTTTATCCTCATCTTTCTCTATGATTTTGCCTTCCTCACTTTTTATCGGTCCAATATTATCCGATTTAATCCTTTTACTATTTATATACGTAAAGAACAGTTTGGGATTTGATCTACTTTCCCTAGCAATACGTCTCTCTGTTTCCTCCTTCGCTATTTTTATTTGTTTTTTACAGGTTCTCGTTTTTTCCTTGTAACACATTAGTGCTTCCTTACTGTTTTCCTGTTTTAATCTCTTGAATGCCTCTTTTTTGCTATTTAACGCCCCTTTTACGTTCTTGTTCAACCATATTGGTTTCCTCTTATTTCGGGCCCTTTTATTCCCATACGGTATATACCTCTCGCACTGAGTATTCAGAATTCTTTTGAAGGTTTCCCATTTACTATTCGTATTCCATTGATTAAGTACTTTGTCCCAGTCAATAAGTTGAAGGCTTTCTTTCAGCTGATCAAACTTCGCCCTCCTAAAGTTTAATGTTTTTGTTGTTCCCTTATTGATAACCCTACTGAAGGGCATTTTGAAGTCGATAATATTATGGTCGCTATTACCTAGGTGCCCCCCTATCTGTACCTCAGTTATTCTATCAGGCTTATTAGTCAATATTAAGTCCAACACGGCCTTCCCTCTCGTTGGTTCCTGCACTAGTTGGGAGAGATAATTATCCTTAATATTTGTCAAGAACCTTTTACCTTTCTGAGATCTACAGGTTTCTGTTTCCCAGTCAATATCCGGGTAGTTGAAATCCCCCATTACAATCACTTCATTATGTTTTGCTACTTTGTCTATTTGTCCTAATAGCAGATTCTCATTCTCCTCTGTTATATTTGGTGGCTTATAGCAGACCCCCAGTAATATTTTATTATTATTTTTAGTTCCCTCTATCTCTACCCACATGGACTCGACCCCCTCTTCTCCCTCTCCTATATCTTCCCTTAGTCTGGGTTTTAGACATGACTTTACATATAAGCAGACTCCTCCGCCTTTCCCCTGTTTCCGGTCTCTTCTAAATAAACTATAATCTAATAAATTTACCCCCCAGTCGTAGCTATCGTCTAGCCAAGTCTCTGTTATACCTACGATGTCATACCTCTCCTCCGATATAAGCGCCTGCTGCTCATCCGCCTTATTGGTCAGGCTTCTTGCGTTGGTCAGCATGCAAGATAAAACTTTGGGGTTATTTAGCATCCTATTCTTCTCTAACGATCTAACTGTACTATCCCCACCCCCCTCTCCTCCCTCATTATATTCACTTCTCCCCTTCCCCCTTGCTTGCCTCACATCCCACCTATTTCCTTGGTCCCCCCCCCCCCGTCTTATTAATAAACTACAGGCCGGCTATTTAAAACGTAGTTCGCTGTCAGACGTATCACATAAAACAGCGTTCCACAATCAGCCATTTCTGCCTTCCATTTCGTTGCAGTGTGTCAGTGAAGCTATTCACACTAGGTCTCCGTGAAGAATAGTATTAGTAAACGACAGGCCTGCTATTTAAAACCATCATTCTCTGTCAGACGTATCCATATATAACTGCATTCCAAAATGAGCCATTTCTGTCTTCCATTTTGTACAACTCTACATTGCAGATGTTGGGAAGGATTTGTGAGCAGAAGAGGACAGTTGTTGACTACCAGCATCAACATGGCCGTAAGTATTCAGGTCAGACTCCACACATAAGACTTCAGAATTTGAGATGGATGTCAGACATCTGTACCATCCTCCAAAACTTTGAGGACTCCACCAAGATGGTGAGCGGTGATGACGCCATAATTAGCTTTACCATCCCACTTCTCTGTCTTCTGAAATGCTCCCTGCTCAAAATTAAAGAGTATGCATTGCATAAAACTTAAAGGACACGTTGGGGTCCACCGGACTGCAGAGGAGCTGCAGCAGCGGAGACCCAGAGGAATGTTCAGCTAAGCACAGAGAAAGAAATGAACTAGTGTGTTAAGTGCACACACTAGTAGTAACTAAACAAGGTACAATGCTAGGAGTTAACAACACTCCAGAAAAAAAACTAATAAACTTCTGCACTGCAAGACCCCGCTGTGCAGAGCAGGAAGGATTTGACAGCATGAAAAGCCAGAGCACTATGGCGGTCTATAGAGCTGCAGATAGCTGCAGGCCAGGAAAGGCCTGGAACCTAAGTTCCTAAAGAGGAGGAGAATCTCTGCAGCACCCAACACATGGGTGTAAAAGCGGCAGTGTGACCACACATACAATGACGGACCGTGAAATACTGGATCGGTAGCAAGGATGCCTCCGTGGCGTGGACATAAACCGGTGAACCGACACGGTAGAGCATGCTGCTCACAGCATTCCCCTAGCCCTAATTGATGGCTAGGATGACTAGGGAGCTTTCAGCAGGAACCGTTGACAATGACTCTAGCACACTGCATTTACTGCCAGAGACCTCACCCAAGGTTAGAAAGAGATAGACTAGGCACTGGGGCGGAGCCCATGGAGCCCTTAAATACAATAGAGACAGCCCCAGCCCAACAGGACAACCAACCATGCTGTATCAGACAGCAGGAGGCGTGGCTTAGCGGCACATGACCACAAGGGGCGTGGCTTAATGTCACATGACCTGATGGGGTGTGGCTTAGCGGCACATGACCACAAGTGTGTGGCTTAGCAGTACATGAGCAGAAACGCAGAAACCACACTAAGAATCCCTAGAACGGAACAGAAAAGGGCCCGGCCGGATGCCACGACAAAGCCCTTCTCCTGCATATCAGCCTAACACAGGGTGATTCCACGCAGCCCAGCCTCATCTTATCCCAACATAGATTGGGTGACAATGAGGAAAAGGAGGAGGAAGAACAGTAGCTAGTTTCCTGCGCTATAGATGGTACTACCTGCACAACTTTCATACCGTCTGCTCAGCGTAGATAGCCTGAGTACAGGGAGGTGGAGGAGGAGGAGAAGGAGGATGAGGAGGAAAGCATGATCAGTCATCCTCTTGGTGAGGACATGGAAGTCTTGAGTGTTAGCAGTCTTGCACAAATGGTTGAATTTATGTTATGCTGCCTTCCCTATGACCCTCGTGTTGTCCAAATTTTGGATGACAGTCATTACTGGTTGGTGACACTTCTAGACATTTTATTCCCACGCAGGACAGGCCTAGTAAAATGGGGCAGTGTTAGAATGCCCTTATTGCGGAATTATTAAAAAATCCATATCTGAAAACGCTGGCGGCAGAGGTCACAGCACGTTTGACAACCCAGGAGTACTGGCAAAAGATATAGAAATCCAATCCAGCAGAGGTAGGGGAACACTTTCAAAATTCTGGGACAGTTTTCTCAGACCCTCCCATCGCAGAGGCCCTGATGCACGGGGTACTCCCACAAGGAGCGAGGAGATGCTGAAGGAGTACCTTGCCAACTGTACCAATGTCCCCCATGATTCCTCTGTGCCTTTATAATTATTGGGTATCCAAGCTGGACATGTGGCATGAATTGGCTCTTTACGCCTTGGTGTTCCTTGCCTGGCCTGGTGGAATTATAACCGATAGGCGCATCCACCTTTCAACTGACTCTTATAAAAATGAACAAGGGCTGGCGTGGACCAGACCTCTCAACACCAGTGAATGATAACAGCATAACAAACTCAAATACAGTGTCTTTTTTTGGGAGGTCTATTCCCATGCACCTCTTCACATCCAGACATGGGTATACGCTTCCTGATTTTGTCTATTTGCTCTTGTTCTCTTCCGTCTCCTTCTCCTCATCCTCCACCACCATATCACAACCATATCTACCATATCACCATATCTTGCAAGGGACATTGGAGCTCCTACAAATTTTGACAACTGTTGCATTCACTGCATAGGTAACCAGTATGGGAGACCCACTTCCTAATAATGGGGACATTGTTTTCAGGAGGCCCTCTGACCTTTACGTCTCCTGCATGTGACATTGGAGTTCCTCCAAATTTTTGGCAGCCGTTACATTGACTGCATAGGCAAACAGCATGGGAGACCCACCTCTTAGAAATGGGAAAATTGTTTTCACGAGGCCCTCCAACCACTACGTCTCTTGCAAGGGACATTGGAGTTCCTCCAAATTTTTGGCACCCGTTTCAGTCACTGCATACGCAAGAACAGTATGGGAGACCCACTCTATTTTTAATGGGAACATGTCATTATTATGGCCCAGCTATATGTGTTTTTAAATTGTTAGTAGGGTTTTTCCTCATTTTTGGCAGCCGTTGGACTCACTGCATACCCTATAACTGTATAGCAGACTCTGTCCTTTCTAATGGGAACATGTCGTACTCGTTACTGTGGCCCAGCTCTATGCGTCTTTAAATTATTAGTGAGTTTTTTCCTAAATTTTGGCAGCCGTTTTACTCACTGCATACCCTATAACTGTATAGCAGACCCTTTCCTTTCTAATGGGAACATGTCGTTACTGTGGCCCATATCTAGATTTTTCCCAAATTTTGGTAGCCCTTGCAGTCACTGCATGAGCATTACCACTATAGGAGACCAACTCCTTTATAATGGGAACATTTTTTTTACTGAGACCCTCTTCTATGTATCTTCAAATGGATATTGGGGTGCGTCAAAATTTTGGCAGCCCTTGCAGTCACTGCACGCGCAGTAACAGTATGGAAGACCCACTCTTTAATAATGGGAACAACAAATTATAGCTGACTGCTGGCCATTTAAGAATAGTAAGGCTATAAAAATAGGCTTTGTGACTTTCAGAGTCCCTCCTTCATAAATGAAACAGGATGTAGGTAGTAAATGTTAAAATAACATTTCCTGGCGAATGCATTTTTCACGGTTGAAAGCAATACAAAAATGCAGAAAAGCATCAAAAACGCTACGTGTGAACATAGCACAAGGTGTGGAAGAGCTTTTTTGTTTAATTGTCTTATATACAAGTCATTACCCTGGAAAGGATGTTCCTTAACATATTTCCCAGGAAAATCAATTTTGGTTTCGTTTTTTGTATGTTTTATTGTGAGTTTGCAAAAGTTGTGTAGTACCTCTGACAACATTTTTGACAGCAGTGACCTGGGTGTCTGAAATGCTTCCAGGGGGATTCCCAATGCTGTTCCCATGTCATTTGAGCACTTTTCCCATCGATTTGGACAATTTTAAGCCCTCTGCAGTACTACGGGGGAGGCCACCGGAAAAATGCTAGAGTTTCCATAGACTTACATTGGGCTCGTTACTCGGACCGAGCACTCGAGCATTCTAATTTGCTCGACCAGAGCAACAAGTACCCAAGCATTTAAATGCTCTATCATCACTAGTCGCTATAATAATAAATAATTATAATAATTATTGAACTTGTACTCTAGGTAAATTGATGGCACTTTCCTGGTGTCTGCTCCTAATTTGATGTGTTTTGGCAGCTTTTGGGACCGTTTGAAGGTGTTGTGTATGCGTTAGTTTTGCCCCCCATTGAATCCAAAGGTGTTCGGCAATGTTTGGTGAATATTCGACAAATAAATCGGCAAATATTGCAAATTCGCTCATCTCTAATTAGTAGGAAACCAGAGACATTTAGAAGAAACTTTGGACTGACAGAATATTTACATGCATATTTACTAGCGTTGAGCATCTGATTTCTCGGGATGTTCGGTGAGCACTGAGCATTTCCGGGTTACTCGGGCAGGAGCTCGGGTCTCCGCCCTGCACGTTTGGTGAACTTTACAGAGCCAATGGACATGCAGGGGTTTCCAGCCAGTCACTGTAATGCCGCAGCCATGTTGTTTGTGGGCATCACAGTGATTGGCTGGCCGCACAGCGTCACCTTGAGTATTTAAAACCGGTCGACGCCATCTTGGACACAGTCGCTCCGGATCAGCCAGTGTAGGGTCAGTGCTGCTGAGCTAGTGAGAGATTTATGCTCTGACATAGTTAGTGTAGGGTCTATAAAGCCAGCCAAATCAAACAAATAGTCCTTCTCAGGGCTAATATCCATCCCAGATATTAGGCAGGCAGGCAGGCTGTATAGGTGACGCAGTGGTTATACCAACAAACGCTGCATTACAGTCTTGTGTGCTCCTGCTGGTCAAATTGCTAGACTTATTCCCCGGTCTAAGGGGCCAGGAAAAATCCTTTTTTTTTCATCTAAATACTGTATTTTTTTTCCCTCAGTCAGACTGTACAAATACGCGTCTTATTAACCTTTTGGTATTCCCCCCCCCCACCACAAAAAAAAAAAATTAGTGTGTCTGTGACTGTTCAGTCACTGATATAACTGTTTAAAAGAGTCTGGTGTAGGCCAGATAACTAGAACTTTGGTTTTGCAGTTCAACGGTTCAAATCTCTATATTATCCTGCTTTTGGCATTTTTTCCATAAAAAAAAATAGTAATAGTGTCTCCCAGATAGTTCAGACACACATATATCTGTTTAAAAGAATCTTGTGTAGGCCAGATAACTAGAACTGTGGTTTTGCAGTTCCACGGTTCAAATCTCTGTATTATCCTGCTTTTGGCATTTTTTCCGTAAAAAAAAACTGTAATAGTGTCTCCCTGACTTTTCAGACACAAATATATCTGTTTAAAAGAGTCTGGTGTAGGCCAGATAACTAGAACTGTGATTTTGCAGTTCCTCGGTTCAAATCTCTGTATTATCCTGCTTTTGGCATTTTTTCCGTAAAAAAAAAAACAGTAATAGTGTCTCCCTGACTGTTCAGACACAAATATATCTGTTTAAAAGAGTCTTGTGTAGGCCAGATAACTACAGCAGAACTGTGGTTTTGCAGTTCCACGGTTCAAATCTCTGTATTATCCTGCTTTTGGCATATTTTACGTAAAAAAAAGCAGTAATAGTGTCTCCCTGACTGTTCAGACACAAATATATCTGTTTAAAAGAGTCTGGGGTAGGCCAGATAAATACAGTAGAACTGTGGTTTTGCAGTTCAACGGTTCAAATCTCTGTATTATCCTGCTCTTGGCATATTTTCCATAAAAAAAAGCAGTAATAGTGTCTCCCTGACTGTTCAGACATAAAAATATCTGTTTAAAAGAGTCTTGTGTAGGCCAGATAACAACAGTAGAACTGTGGTTATGCAGTTCCACGGTTCAAATCTCTGTATTATTCTGCTTTTGGCATTTTTTCTGTAAAAAAAAGCAGTAATAGTGTCTCCCTGACTGTTCAGACACAAATATATCTGTTTAAAAGAATCTGGTGTAGGCCAGATAACTAGAACTGTGGTTTTGCAGTTCCACGGTTCAAATCTCTGTATTATTCTGTTTTGGGCACTTTTTCCGTAAAAAAAAACAGTAATAGTGTCTCCCTGACTGTTCAGACACAAATATATCTGTTTAAAAGAGTCTGGTGTAGGCCAGATAACTAGAACTGTAGTTTTGCAGTTCCACGGTTCAAATCTTTGTATTATCCTGCTTTTGGCATTTTTTCTGTAAAAGAAAACAGTAATAGTGTCTCCCTGACTGTTCAGACACAAATACATCTGTTTAAAAGACTCTGGTGTAGGCCAGATCACTAGAACTGTGATTTTGCAGTTACACAGTTCAAATCTCTGTATTATCCTGATTTTGGCATTTTTTCCAAAAAAAAGCAGTAATAGTGTCTCCCTGACTGTTCAGACACAAATATATCTGTTTAAAACAATCTGGTGTAGGCCAGATAACTAGTACTGTGGTTTTGCAGTTCCACATTTCAAATCTCTGTATTATCCTGTTTTGGTCTTGTTTTCCGCAAAAAAAAGCAGTAATAGTGTCTTCCTGACTGTTCAGACATAAATATATATGTTTAAAAGAGTCTTGTGTAGGCCAGATAACTGCAGTTGAACTGTGGTTATGCAGTTCCACGGTTCAAATCTCTGTATTATCCTGCTTTTGGCATTTTTTCCGTTAAAAAAAGCAGTAATAGTGTCTCCCTGACTGTTCAGATACAAATATATCTGTTTAAAACAGTCTTGTGTAGGCCAGATAACTACAGTAGAACTGTGGTTTTGCAGTTCCACTGTTCAAATCTCTGTATTATCCGGCTTTTGGCATGTTTTCTGTAAAAAAAAACAGTAATAGTGTCTCCCTGACTGTTCAGACACAAATATATCTGTTTAAAAGATTCTGGTGTAGGCCAGATAACTACAGTAGAGCTGTGGTTTTGCAGTTCCACGGTTCAAATCTCTGTATTATCCTGCTTTTGGCATTTTTTCCATAAAAAAAAATAGTTATAGTGTCTCCCTGACTATGCAGACACAAATATATCTGTTTAAAAGAGTCTGATGTAGACCAAATAACTAGAACTGTTGTTTTGCAGTTCCTCGGTTCAAATCTCTGTATTATCCTGCTTTTGGCATTTTTTTTTTGAAAAAAGCAGTAATAGTGTCTTTCTGACTGTTCAGACACAAATATATCTGTTTAAAAGAGTCTGGTGTAGGCCAGATAATTAGAACTGTGGTTTTGCAGTTCCACGGTTCAAATCTCTGTATTATCCTGTTTTGGGCATTTTTTCCGTAAAAAAAACAGTAATAGTGTCTCCCTGACTACTCAGACACAAATATATCTGTTTAAAAGAGTCTGGTGTAGGCCAGATAACTAGAACTATGGTTTTGCAGTTCCACGGTTCAAATCTCTGTATTATCCAGCTTTTGGCATTTTTTCCCCCAAAAAAAACAGTAATAGTGTCTCCCTGACTGTTCAGACACAAGTATATCTGTTTGAAAAAGTCTGCTGTAGGCCAGATAACTAGAACTATGGTTCTGCAGTTCCACGGTTCAAATCTCTGTATTATCCTGCTTTTGGCATTTCCCCCCCCAAAAAAAAAACAGTAATAGTGTCTCCCTGACTGTTCAACACAAACATATCTGTTTAAAAGAGTCTGGTGTAGGCCAGATAACTAGAACTGTGATTTTGCATTTCCACTGTTCAAATCTCTGTATTATCCTGCTTTTAGTATTTAAAAAAACAAAAAACAAAACAGTTTTAGTGTCTCCCTGACTGTTCAGACACAAATATATCTGTTTAAAAGACTCTGGTGTGGGCCATATCACTAGAACTGTGATTTTGCAGTTACACGGTTCAAATCTTTGTAATATCCTGCTTTTGGCATTTTTTCCAAAAAAAAAAGAAGTAATAGTGTCTCCCTGACTGTTCAGACACAAATATATCTTTTTAAAAGAATCTGATGTAGGCCAGATAACTAGGACTGTGGTTTTGCAGTTCCACGGTTCAAATCTCTGTATTATCCTGTTTTGGGCATTTTTTCTGTAAAAAAAAAACAGTAATAGTGTCTCCCTGACAGTTCAGACACAAATATATCTGTTTAAAAGAGTCTGGTGTTGGCCAGATAACTAGAACTGTGGTTATGCAGTTCCACGGTTCAAATCTCTGTATTATCCTGATTTTGGCATTTTTTCCGTAAAAAAAACATTAATAGTGTCTCCCTGACTGTTCAGACACAAATATATCTGTTTAAAAGAATCTGGTGTAGGCCAGATAACTAGAACTGTGGTTTTGCAGTTCCACGTTTCAAATCTCTGTATTATCCTGTTTTGGTCATTTTTTCCGTAAAAAAAGCAGTAATAGTGTCTCCCTGACTGTTCAGACATAAATATATCTGTTTAAAAGAGTCTTGTGTAGTCCAGATAACTGCAGTTGAACTGTGGTTATGCAGTTCCACGGTTCAAATCTCTGTATTATCCTGCTTTTGGCATTTTTTCCGTAAAAAAAAGCAGTAATAGTGTCTCCCTGACTGTTCAGACACAAATATATCTGTTTAAAACAGTCTTGTGTAGGCCAGATAACTACAGTAGAACTGTCGTTTTGCAGTTCCACGGTTCAAATCTCTGTATTATCCTGCTTTTGGCATTTTTTCCGTAAAAAAAAGTAGTAATAGTGTCTCCCTGACTGTTCAGACACAAATGTATCAATTTAAAAGAATCTGGTGTAGGCCAGATAACTAGAACTGTGGTTTTGCAGTTCCACGGTTCAAATCTCTGTATTATCCTGTTTTGGGCATTTTTTCCGTAAAAAAAACAATAATAGTGTCTCCCTGACTGTTCAGACACAAATATATCTGTTTAAAAGAGTCTGGTGTAGGCCAGATCACTAGAACTGTGATTTTGCAGTTACACGGTTCAAATCTCTGTATTATCCTTATTTTGCCATTTTTTCCGTAAAAAAAACAGTAATAGGGTCTCCTTGACTGTTCAGACACAAATATATCTGTTTAAAAGAGTCTTGTGTAGGCCAGATAACTACAGTAGAACTGTGGTTTTGCAGTTCCACTGTTCAAATCTCTGTATTATCCGGCTTTTGGCATGTTTTCTGTAAAAAAAGCAGTAATAGTGTCTCCCTGACTGTTCAGACACAAATATATCTGTTTAAAAGATTCTGGTGTAGGCCAGATAACTACAGTAAAGCTGTGGTATTGCAGTTGCACGGTTCAAATCTCTGCATTATCCTGCTTTTGGCATTTTTTCCGTAAAAAAAAAATTGTTATAGTGTCTCCCTGACTATGCAGACACAAATATATCTGTTTAAAAGAGTCTGATGTAGACCAGATAACTAGAACTGTTGTTTTGCAGTTCCTCGGTTCAAATCTCTGTATTATCCTGCTTTTGGCATTTTTTTTTTGAAAAAAGCAGTAATAGTGTCTTTCTGACTGTTCAGACACAAATATATCTGTTTAAAAGAGTCTGGTGTAGGCCAGATAATTAGAACTGTGGTTTTGCAGTTCCACGGTTCAAATCTCTGTATTATACTGTTTTGGGCATTTTTTCCGTAAAAAAAACAGTAATAGTGTCTCCCTGACTACTCAGACACAAATATATCTGTTTAAAAGAGTCTGGTGTAGGCCAGATCACTAGAACTATGGTTTTGCAGTTCCACGGTTCAAATCTCTGTATTATCCAGCTTTTGGCATTTTTCCCCCCAAAAAAAACAGTAATAGTGTCTCCCTGACTGTTCAGACACAAATATATCTGTTTGAAAGAGTCTGGTGTAGGCCAGATAACTAGAACTATGGTTCTGCAGTTCCACGGTTCAAATCTCTGTATTATCCTGCTTTTGGCATTTCCCCCCCCAAAAAAAAAACAGTAATAGTGTCTCCCTGACTGTTCAACACAAACATATCTGTTTAAAAGAATCTGGTGTAGGCCAGATAACTAGAACTGTGATTTTGCATTTCCACTGTTCAAACCAGGGGAGGAGTCCTGAGGAGATAATTTGCATATTCCCACTGCATTTTGGGGTAAGTGAAGAGTCTCCGCGAGCTCAAAGAACACTGGATTTTGGCTGTTGGAGCTGAAAAGAGGACATCGGTAAACCAGGGGAGGAGTCCTGAGGAGATAATTTGCATATTGAAGCTTTTTTTTTAAGCTTTTTTCACTGTTTTAAGAACATTAACAATAAGAACATGGAAGAGTCCAGGAGCCATTTGGTGAGCTGCATATCCTGCTACATGTTCACAGACTTGCCAGTGGAAAAGCCAGACTTCACATGCCAGAAATGCAAGCTTGTGTCCCTGTTGGAGGAAAAGTTGCGAAATCTAGAAGAGAGGTTAACTACCTTGAAAATCATTAAGGAAGGTGAAGAGTTCTTAGACAGAGCAGAATTATCTCTTCATGATTCAGAAAGAGAAGAAATTCGAACTGCACCTGACGAAACAGAGGAATGGAAGCATGTGACCCACAGAAGCAGGAGGATCGAGAGGCAGTCAGCACCCATACTGCTCAGGAACCAGTACCAGGCTCTCACACAGGAGAACCATGAAGAAATACAGCAAGATAAGACTTTGCCAGCAATGAATAACCTTGTAAGCCCTCAGAATCCTCCTGGATGGAGAAAGAAGAATGTTGTGAAGAAAAAACGGAGAGTGGTGGTCATGGGGGATTCCCTGTTAAGAGGAACAGAGGCCGCTATCTGCAGACCAGACATAACCTCAAGAGAAATGTGCTGTCTTCCAGGAGCAAAAATTAAAGATGTGTCTGACAGGATATCAAGACTCTTCAGACCTACAGATCACTACCCATTCCTGCTAATACATGTGGGGACAAATGACACCGCAAGAAAGGACCTGGAAACCATCTGCAGTGACTTTGAAGACTTAGGCAAGAAAGTGAAAGAATTGGGAGCGCAGGTGGTCTTCTCATCCATCCTCCCAGTGGATGGCCATGGAACAATGAGGTGGAATAAGATTCTACAGGTGAACAACTGGCTACGTCGATGGTGCCGTCAACAAGGATTTGGATTTCTGGATCACGGAATGAATTACCTATACGATGGACTACTTGCTAGAGATGGGGTGCACCTTACGAAGACTGGAAAACATGTATTTGGAAGTCGCCTTGCTACACTCATCAGAAGAGCTTTAAACTAGAACAATGTGGGAAGGGAAGCAAAAGGCCAGAAAAAGCCATACAGCTGACAAATACTATTGAGATCTCTGCTACTGGAAGTGGAAAAGAAGAACAAAGACAAAAAAATCTAAATAATAAAAATATGGGAGGAAGAGAAACCAATCACAAACTAAAATGTTTTTATACAAATGCACAAAGCATGGGCAACAAACAAGGAGAATTGGAACTACTAATGCAGGAAAAGGAATATGATGTCATTGGAATCACTGAAACTTGGTGGGACGATACACATGATTGGAATAAAAGGCTAAAAGGATACAACTTATTTGCAAGAAACAGACTTGATAAACGAGGAGGAGGTGTTGTATTGTATGTTAGAAAAGCGTATATCTGCACAGAGATTGAAGCTTCAGAGACTGGGAGTTCTGTGGAAACTGTTTGGGTAAGAATACAAGGAGAGAACAACGGAAAGGACACCATTGTAGGCATTTACTACAGGCCACCTGGGCAAGCTGAAGATATGGATGAACTCTTTATGTATCAAATGAACAAGTTCTCCAAAAAATATGACGTAGTGGTCATGGGAGATTTCAACTATCCAGACATTTGTTGGGAATCTCTCTCAAGTAAAACTAACAGGTCAAGCAAATTCTTATCCTCTCTTGCTGACAACTTTATCTTCCAAAAGGTAGGGGAGAAAACAAGGGGATCTGCTACTTTGGATCTAATTCTTATAAACAGGGAGGAAATGGTTGAGGAGGTAAAGGTGGCTGGGACCCTAGGAGGCAGCGATCATGCTATTATAGAATTTTGGATAACTAGAGGAGGAAGACATGTGAAGACTCAAACTTCAAGGTTAGATTTTAGAAAGGTAGATTTTAAGAGACTCAGAAAGAGAATAGGAGGGATCCAATGGCTGGATGTCCTTAAGGACAAAAATGTCCAGGAAGGATGGGAAATTTTTAAAAATGAGATTCTCAAAGCACAATCGTTAACAATCCCGAAAAGTAGGAAGAATGGGAAGCATTTAAGGAAACCAGGATGGATGAACACAGAACTTAAACACATGCTAAAAAGAAAGAAAGAAATGTTTATTAAATGGAAAGAGGGAGGCATATCTAAAGAAGATTATAATGCAGTCTGCAGATCCTGTAGGGCACGTATCAGGTTAGCTAAAGCTGACAATGAATTAAGGCTTGCAAGAGATGTCAAAAGCAATAAAAAAGGATTTTGGGGGTATGTCAAAAGTAAAAGAAAAGTCAAAGATGCTATAGGATTTTTACAGGATGAAAATGGAGAAATGGTAAGAGAGGATGTTGAGAAGGCCGAACTTTTTAATTCCTATTTTGCATCTGTTTTCTCTCAGAAAGAAAATGTAACATCAACTGATCTTCACTGTCCATTTAAAGGAATAGAGGAATCCAAGTTATCAGTAAACAGAAAGATTGTGAGGGAATATTTAGCTAACATAAATGAGTTCAAGTCTCCAGGTCCAGATGAATTACACCCCAGAGTACTGAAGGAGATTGTAGAAGAAATTTTAGAACCACTCTCCATAATCTTTGAAAATTCTTGGAGAACAGGAGAAGTCCCAGAAGACTGGAGAAGAGCAAATGTTGTTCCTATCTTCAAAAAGGGGAAGAAGGTGGACCCAGGGAACTATAGGCCGGTGAGTCTGACTTCTATACCAGGAAAGATCTTTGAACAAATTATTAAACAACATGTATGTAAGTACATGGATAAGAATGAAGTGATTAACCAGAGTCAGCATGGGTTTGTAACTAACAAGTCATGTCAGACTAACTTAATTTCCTTCTATGACAGAATCACTGACTGGGTGGATCAGGGAAATGCTGTAGATATAGTATATCTTGACTTCAGCAAAGCATTTGACAAAGTATCTCACATCATCCTTATTGAAAAAATGACCAAGTATGCAATGGACCAGGCAACTGTTAGGTGGATTCATAACTGGCTTAGTGATCGGACTCAAAGGGTGGTTGTAAATGGCTTCACATCCAGCTGGATGAATGTCTCAAGTGGGGTACCACAGGGCTCCGTCCTTGGACCTGTATTGTTCAACATCTTTATCAATGATTTAGATGAAGGAATTGAGGGTAAACTGATTAAATTTGCTGATGACACAAAGCTAGGAGGGATAGCTAATACTAGAGAAGAGAGAGAGAGGATTCAAAAAGACCTAAATAAACTGGAGCAGTGGGCAGCAACCAACAGAATGGTTTTTAACAGGGAAAAATGCAAAGTACTACATCTGGGCAATAAAAATGAAAAAAGCATATACAGAATGGGAGGAATAGAGCTAAGCAACAGTACATGTGAAAAAGACTTAGGTATACTAATAGATCATAGACTGAACATGAGTCAACAGTGTGATGCAGCAGCAAAAAAGGCAAATACAATTCTGGGATGTATTAACAGAAGCATACAGTCTAGATCACGTGAAGTCATTATTGGTCTTTACTCCTCTTTGGTCAGACCTCATCTGGAATACTGTGTACAGTTTTGGGCACCACATTTTAAAAAAGACATAGACAAACTGGAGCAAGTTCAGAGAAGAGCGACCAGAATGGTGACTGGTCTGCAAACCATGTCCTATGAGGAACGGTTGCAGGATTTGGGAATGTTTAGCTTGCAAAAAAGAAGACTGAGAGGAGACTTAATAGCTGTCTACAAATATGTCAAGGGCTGTCACATTGTAGAAGGATCATCTTTATTCTCATTTGCACAAGGAAAGACTAGAAGCAATGGGATGAAACTAAATGGGAGGAGACACAGATTAGATATTAGAAAAAACTTTTTGACAGTTAGGGTGATTAATGAGTGGAACAGGCTGCCACGAGAGGTGGTGAGTTCCCCTTCAATGGACGTCTTCAAACAGAGGCTGGACAGACATCTGTCTGAGATGATCTAGTGAATCCTGCTTTGAGCAGGGGGTTGGACCAGATGACCCAGGAGGTCCCTTCCAACTCTACCATTCTATGATTCTATGATTCTATGATTCTATGAATCTCTGTATTATCCTGCTTTTGGCATTTAAAAAAACAAAAAACAAAACAGTTTTAGTGTCTCCCTGACTGTTCAGACACAAATATATCTGTTTAAAAGACTCTGGTGTGGGCCATATCTCTAGAACTGTGATTTTGCAGTTACACGGTTCAAATCTCTGTATTAACCTGCTTTTGGCATTTTTTCCAAAAAAAAAAGAAGTAATAGTGTCTCCTGACTGTTCAGACACAAATATATCTTTTTAAAAGAATCTGGTGTAGGCCAGATAACTAGGACTGTGGTTTTGCAGTTCCACGGTTCAAATCTCTGTATTATCCTGTTTTGGGCAATTTTTCTGTAAAAAAAAACAGTAATAGTGTCTCCCTGACAGTTCAGACACAAATATATCTGTTTAAAAGAGTCTGGTGTTGGCCAGATAACTAGAACTGTGGTTATGCAGTTCCACGGTTCAAATCTCTGTATTATCCTGCTTTTGGCATTTTTTCCGTAAAAAAAACAGTAATAGTGTCTCCCTAACTGTTCAGACACAAATATATCTGTTTAAAAGAGTCTGGTGTAGGCCAGATAACTAGAACTGTGGTTTTGCAGTTCCACGGTTCAAATCTCTGTATTATCCTGATTTTGGCATTTTTTCTGTAAAAAAAACCAGTAATAGTGTCTCCCTGACTGTTCAGACACAAATATATCTGTTTAAAATACTCTGGTGTAGGCCAGATCACTACAACTGTGATTTTGCAGTTACACGGTTCAAATCTCTGTATTATCCTGATTTTGTCATTTTTTCCAAAAAAAAAGCAGTAATAGTGTCTCCCTGACTGTTCAGACACAAATATATCTGTTTAAAAGAATCTGGTGTAGGCCAGATAACTAGAACTGTGGTTTTGCACTTCCACGTTTCAAATCTCTGTATTATCCTGTTTTGGTCATTTTTTCCGTAAAAAAAGCAGTAATAGTGTCTCCCTGACTGTTCAGACATAAATATATCTGTTTAAAAGAGTCTTGTGTAGGCCAGATAACTACAGTTGAACTGTGGTTATGCAGTTCCACGGTTCAAATCTCTGTATTATCCTGCTATTGGCATTTTTTCCATAAAAAAAGTAGTAATAGTGTCTCCCTGAATGCTCAGACACAAATATATCTGTTTAAAGAATCTGGTGTAGGACAGATAACTAGAACTGTGGTTTTGCAGTTCCACGGTTCAAATCTCTGTATTATCCTGTTTTGGGCATTTTTTCCATAAAAAAAACAATAATAGAGTCTCCCTGACTGTTCGGACACAAATATATCTGTTTAAAAGAGTCTGGTGTAGGCCAGATTTCTAGAAGTGTGGTTTTGCATTTCCACGGTTCAAATCTCTGTATTATCCTGCTTTTGGAATTTTTTCTGTAAAAAAAAACAATAATAGTGTCTCACTGACTGTTCAGACACAAATATATCTGTTTAAAAGAGTCTGGTGTAGGCCAGATCACTAGAACTGTGATTTTGCAGTTACACGGTTCAAATCTCTGTATTATCCTTATTTTGGTATTTTTTCCGTAAAAAAAAACAGTAATAGGGTCTCCCTGACTGTTCAGACACAAATATATCTGTTTAAAATAGTCTTGTGTAGGCAAGATAACTGCATTAGAACTGTGGTTTTCCAGTTCCACGGTTCAAATCTCTGTATTCTCCTGCTTTTGGCATTTTTTCCGTAAAAAAAAGCAGTAATAGTGTCTCCCTACTGTTCAGTCACAAATATATCTGTTTAAAAGAGTCTTGTGTTGGCCAGATAACTACAGTAGAACTGTGGTTTTGCAGATCAACGGTTCAAATCTCTGTATTATCCAGCTTTTGGCATATTTTCCGTAAAAAAAAAGCAGTAATAGTGTCTCCCTGACTGTTCAGACTCAAATATATCTGTATAAAAGTGTCTGGTGTAGGCCAGATAACTACAGTAGAACTGTGATTTTGCAGTTCCACGTTTCAAATCTCTGTATTATCCTGCTTTTGGCATTTTTCCGCAAAAAAATATATTTTTAGTGTCTCCCTGACTATGCAGACACAAATATATCTGTTTAAAAGAGTCTGGTGTAGACCAGATAACTAGAACTGTTGTTTTGCAGTTCCTCGGTTCAAATCTCTGTATTATCCTGCTTTTGGCATTTTTTTTTAAAAAAAAGCAGTAATAGTGTCTCCCTGACTGTTCAGACACAAATATATCTGTTTGAAAGAGTCTGGTGTAGGCCAGATAACTAGAACTATGGTTCTGCAGTTCCACGGTTCAAATCTCTGTATTATCCTGTTTTGGGCATTTTTTCCGTAAAAAAAAAAACAGTAATAGTGTCTCCCTGACTGTTCAGACTCAAATATATCTGTTTAAAAGAGTCTGGGGTAGGCCAGATAACTAGAACTATGGTTTTGCAGTTCCACGGTTCAAATCTCTGTATTATCCTACTTTTGGCATTCCCCACCCCAAAAAAAAAAACAGTAATAGTGTCTCCCTGACTGTTCAACACAAACATATCTGTTTAAAAGAGTCTGGGGTAGGCCAGATAACTAGAACTGTGATTTTGCAATTCCACTGTTCAAATCTCTGTATTATCCTGCTTTTGGCATTTAAAAAAACAAAAAACAAAACAGTTTTAGTGTCTCCCTGACTGTTCAGACACAAATATATCTGTATAAAAGACTCTGGTGTAGGCCAGATCACTATAACAGTGATTTTGCAGTTACACGGTTCAAATCTCTGTATTATCCTGATTTGGCATTTTTTCCCCAAAAAAAGCAGTAATTGTGTTTCCCTGACTGTTCAGACACAAATATATCTGTTTAAAAGAGTCTGGTGTAGGCCAGATAACTAGAACTGTGGTTTTGCAGTTCCACGTTTCAAATCTCTGTATTATCCTGTTTTGGGCATTTTTTCCGTAAAAAAAAAAACAGTAATATTGTCTCTCTGATTGTTCAGACACAAATATATCTGTTTAAAAGAGTCTGGTGTAGGCCAGATAACTAGAACTGTGGATTTGCAGTTCCACGGTTCAAATCTCTGTATTATCCTGCTTTAGGCATTTTTTCCTTAAAAAAAACAGTAATAGTGTCTCCCTGACTGTTCAGACACAAATATATCTGTTTAAAAGAGTCTGGTGTAGGCCAGATTTCTAAAACTGTGGTTTTGCAGTTCCACGGTTCAAATCTCTGTATTATCCTGCTTTTGGCATTTTTCTGTAAAAAAATAAACAGTAATAGTGTCTCCCTGACTGTTCAGACACAAATATATCTGTTTAAAAGAGTCAGGTGTAGGCCAGATGACTAGAACTGTGATTTTGCAGTTACACGGTTCAAATCTCTGTATTATCCTGATTTTGGCATTTTTTCCGTAAAAAAAAACAGTAATTGTGTCTTCCTGACTGTCCAGACACAAATATATCTGTTTAAAAGAGTCTTGTGTAGGCAAGATAACTACAGTAGAACTGTGGTTTTGCATTTCCACGGTTCAAATCTCTGTATTATCCTGCTTTTGGCATATTTTCCGTAAAAAAAAAGCAGTAATAGTGTCTCCCTGACTGTTCAGACACAAATATATCTTTTTAAAAAAGTCTGGTGTAGACCAAATAAAAAGAACTGTGGTTTTCCTCTTCCACGGTTCTAATCTCCTTTTTGTTACCCTTTTTCCATTAACAGTGTGAGTGTAAGCTATTTTACTTCATTTACAATGGGCAAGGCGCGTGGCAAGGGACGTGGAACTAGACGTTCTGGTGATCGTGCGTGTAGAGGACGGGGCCATGGCCAAGGTGAAAATGTGCCACAACCAACAGCCACATCTTCTCGCTTCCACTTCTTGACCGAATTACTAGGGAAGCACAATACATCATCAGTATTGCGAACTGATCAGTGTGAACAGGTTATTAATTGTATAGCAGAAAATACTTCCAGTCACCTGGGCACCACCACCTCCGGTTTGTCTTCCACACGTTCAAGTGTTAATAGCCGTGAGTCTCGACCGCATACTCCTCCTCAACCTGAAGCTCCTTTCTCCCACCATGCCGAGTGTCATCAGACAGCAACTGATCCCACAGTTGAACACTCTGAAGAGCTGTTCACTGGTCCATTTCCATATTTTTGCTCCTCGCCTGCTCCGCTTGAAGTGGTGGAAGAGGAGATCCCATGTAGCAATGCCCAAATATTTGAACAGCCAAGGCCACAGGAAGTCGACGCTGGAAATTTGTCACAAGAGGTGGACGATGACGAGACATATTTGCCACGAAGTGAAGAGGAGGATCGTGGTGCCCAAGTGGAAGAGGAGGAGGTAGTGGATGATCTAGTAACTGACCCAACGAGGCAGGAGGACACGCAGAGAGAGGCCAGCAGCACACAGGGGGAGGGAGGCAGAGTACCCCAATAGGCAGGAAGAAGCAGTGTGGTAACCACACACAGAAGGCGGGCAACAATTCTCCGTAACACCAACACGAGGTACCTTGCCAGTACAACCGGTAGGTCTTCCAGTGCCTGGAATTCTTTTAAAGACTCTGCTGATAACCCCAAAAAGGCCATTTGTACCACCTGCCATTCCAGCTTCAGCAGGGGTGACAAAACTACCAGCCTGACCACCACCACCAGCATGATCAGGCACATGTCAGCAAAGCACCCGACTTTGTGGGGCGAACCCGAGGTTCCACGACCAGTGTCAGCGGGTGTCACCACTGATTCATCCACTCTTGTGCGTGTAATAGAACTCGCAGTTGTGCGTGCAAGGCAATTCCCTGTCCATACTGCATGCAAAGATGCCCCCTCCTCTCAGTATTCACCTGTTATGGCAGTTTCTCAAGCAACAGCATCAACGTCCACGTCAACGTCCCACCGCAGCATTCAATTGTCCATATCCCAGAGCTTTGAACGAAAGCGCAAATTCGCAGCCAACGCCCCACAGGCCACAGTCCTAAAGTCACACATTTCATGACTGCTTGTGTTGGAAATGCTGTCTTTTAGGCTGGTGGAGATGGAATCCTTCCGCAACCTTATGGCGGTGGCCGGCCCTCGGTACTCGGTCCCCAGCCGACACTATTTTGCCCGGTGTGCCATCCCCGCACTACACAAGCACGTGTCCCAAAACATCTGCCGTGCCCTCAACAACGAAGTTACTGGGAGAGTTTACCTGACAACGGACACGTGGACAAGTGCTTGTGGCCTGGGACGGTACATCTCCCTGATGGCACACTGTGTAAGCATAGTGGAAGCCGGGAACCAGTTGGACCTTGGGACAGAACACATCCTCCCCTCACCGAAGATTGCGGGCCCTATGTCAGTCAGAGTTGCCACCACAGTGTACAGCTCCTGCGAATCATCCTCCTCCTCCTCCTCATGTTCAGCCTCCATCTCAGTTATCACCACATCAGTTACAAGCTGGAAGGACTGCAGTACTGCCTCAGCCAAGTGGCAACAGGCTGTGCTAAAACTCATAAGCTCAGGTGATAAACCTCACACTGCTTGTGAGTTGAGGACAGCTGTGAAAGAGCAGGCAGACCTGTGGCTGAGACCGCTGAACCTACATCCAGGCATGGTCGTGTGTAACAATGGCCGTAACCTGGTGGCGGCTCTGAGGCGAGACGAGATCACACAAGTTCCATGCCTGGCTCATGTGCTTAACCTCGTGGTTCAGTGGTTTCTTAAATCATACCCCGATTTGCCAGATCTGCTCGTCAAAGTACGCCACCTGTAAGCTCATTTTCGGAAGTCGGCTATAGCTTCCGCAGCCCTTGCTGTGTTGCAGCAGCGTTTGCAGCTACTGGCACACCGACTCATGTGTGATGTCTTCACTCGTTGGAATTCTACCCTCCACATGTTGCAAAGGATTTGTGAGCAGAAGAGAACAGTTGTGGAGTACCAGCTGTAACAAGGCCGTCGATATTCAGGTCAGACTCCACACATAAGACCTCAGGAGTAGACCTGGATGTCTGACATATATACCATCCTGACAAATTTTGAGGAATCCACCAAGATGGTGAGTGAAGATGACGCCATCATTAGCGTCAGCATCCCTCTTGTCTGTCTTTTTCAACGCTCTCTGCAGAGAATTAAAGAGGAGGCATTGCAGCCAGAGTATGATGACATGGATCAAGAAGCCGTAATGGGCGATTGCACACAGCCCAGCCTTATCTCATCTCAATGTGCATTGGGGGACAATGAGGGAGAGGAGGAGGAGGAGGAAGAAAAGGAGCTGGTATCATGTGCTGTAGACGGTAGTACCTGTACAACTGTCATACCGTCGGTTCAGCGTGGGTTGCCTGACGACAGGGGGGAGGACGAGGAGGAGGAGAGCATGGTCAGTCGTCATCTTGGTGAGGAAGGAAGTCTTGCCCGTTACCAGTCTGGCACGCATGGCTGACTTTATGTTACGCTGCCTTAACGCTGCCTTAACCGTGACCCTCGCGTTGTCAAAATGTTGGGTGACAGTTATTACTGGTTGATGACACTTTTAGACACCCGCTACAAGGAGAACTTTCACTCTCTTATTTCTGAGGTGGAGAGGTCTGCAAAAAAGGGGCACTACTAGAAGGCCCTTGCTTCAGAACTGTTAAAAAAATTCCCATCTGAACACGCTAGCAGCCGAGGCCACAGTTAGTTGACCAACCAAGGCGTACAGGCGAGAGAGAAGCAACTCCAATCCAGCAGAGGCAGGGGAACACTGTCAGGGTACTTTCACAAGGAGTAGAAAGTTTCAAAAGATGGTGAGGGAGTGCCTTGCCGTCCTTACCAGCATCCTAATTGATTCCTTTGTGCCATTTAATTATTGGGTATCCAAGCAGGACAATTGGAATGAACTCGCTCTGTACGCCTTAGAGGTCCTGGCCTGCCCTGCGACTAGCGTGTTATCGGAGCGTGTTTTTAGTGCCGCTGGGGGAATTATATCTGATAAGTGCACTCCCCTGTCAACTGACAGTGCTGACATGCTGACCCTTATCAAAATGAACAAAGGCTAGATTGGTTTTCAATATAGGCAGTATAGGTACCGTCCCAATTTAGGGTCACCTTGCCGCTGGTGGGACGGCTTGTATACTTTTTTTGATCAAAAATAGTTCACTAAGTACCCTATATTTATTATGCAACTTTGCTTTACATTTATATATAATGATGGTAGGGTATGAGATATATTTTTGTCTTTTGTAGGTTTTGTTTTTTTTTGCTAGTGTGAACATGCTCCTATTTCTTGCATGTCTACCATCTTAGACCTCAGTTCACATTGCTTGGTTTTTTGTCTTGTTTGCATTCTGTGCAATTTAAGGGTGTGGCATCCCCTTTGTTGAGCTGATTGGTATATATGTAGCTTACCACGGGCCTAGGTGGTCTGGAGTTGGGACCCGGTCCCATTTGTCTACCCTTTTATATGCATTACTTCAACTTTGATATACAGTAAGGCTTTTAATATAGGCAGTATAGGTACCGTCCCAATTTAGGGTCACCTTGCCGCTGGTGAGACGGCTTGTATACTTTTTTTGATCAAAAATAGTTCACTAAGTACCCTATATTTATTATGCAACTTTGCTTTACATTTATATATAATGATGGTAGGGTATGAGATATATTTTTGTCTTTTGTAAGGGCTAGATTGGGCCTGACTTATCATCACCACCAAATGACGGCAGAGTAACATAAAGTCAAATCCACTGTGTTATTTTGGGAGGAGAATTCTAATGCACCGGTTCACACACACACATGGGTATACGCTTCCTCATTTTGGCTGTTTTTTGCCCTTTTCCTCAGCCTCCACCACCACTATACCTCCAGGGTGACCATGGTCCATGTAGCCAGCATTGCAAGTTTCTCCGTCCTAATTTTTGGCAGCTTTTGGTTGGAAGTCATAGGCAAAGACTATGGGAGACCCACTCTCCAATATTGGGAATAATGTTTTTAATATGCTGTATTGCATGGCTCTTGTAAGGGGCATTAAAACCGTCTTGTTAAGCTACAGTGACCTTCACCACTCTTCCAAGGGGCATTAAAACCGTCTTGTTTAGCTACTGTGACTACCACGTCTCTTCCAAGGGGCATTAAAACTGTCTTGTTAAGGTACTGTGAACTCCACCACTCTTCCAAGGGGCATAAAAACCATCTTGTTAAGCTACTGTAACCTCAACCACTCTTCCAAGGGGCATTAAAACTGTTTTGTTAAGCTACTGTGACCTCCACGTCTCTTCCAAGGGGCATTAAAACTGCATTGTTAGGCTACTGCGACCTCCACCACTCTTCCAAGGGGCATTAAAACTGTCTTGTTAAGCTACTGTGACCTCCACCACTCTGCCAAGAGGCATTAAAACCGTCTTGGTAAACCACTCTGACCTCCACATCTCTTCCAAGGGTCATTAAAACTGTCTTGTTTAGCTACTGTGACCTCCACGACTCTTCCAAGGGGCATTAAAACCATCTTGTTAAGCTACTGTGACCTCCACGTCTCTTCTAAGGAGCATTAAAACTGTCTTGTTAAGCTACTGTGACCTCCACCACTCTTCCAAGGGGCATTAAAGCCATCTTGTTAAGCTACTGTAACCTCCACCACTCTTCCAAGGAGCATTAAAATTGTCTTGTTAAGCTACTGTGACCTCCACCACTCTTCCAAGGGGCATTAAAACCACCTTGTTTAGCTACTGTGACCTCCACCACCCTTTCAAGGGGCATTAAAAACGTCTTGTTAAACCACTCTGACCTCCACGTCTCTTCCAAGGGGCATTAAAACTGTCCTGTTCAGCTACTGTGACCTCCACGACTCTCCCAAGGGGCATTAAAACTGTCTTGTTAAGCTACTGTGACCTCCACGTCTCTTCTAAGGTGCATTAAAACTGTCTTGTTAAGCTACTGTGACCTCCACCACTCTTCCAAGGGGCATTAAAACCATCTTGTTAAGCTACTGTGACCTCCACTACTCTTCCAAGGGGCATTTAAACCATCTTGTTAAACCCCTCTGACCTCAACGTCTCTTCCAATGTGCATTAAAACTGTCTTGTTAAGCTGCTGTGATCTCCACCACTCTTCCAAGGGGCATTAAAACTGTCTTGTTAAGCTACTGAGACCTCCACCACTCTTCCAAAGGGCATTAAAACCATATTGTTAAGCTACTGTGAAGTCCACGTCTCTTCTAAGGGGCATTAAAACTGTGTTGTTAAGCTACTGTGACCTCCACCACTCTTCCAAGGGGCATTAAAACTGTCTTGTTAAACCACTCTGACCTCCACGTCTCTTCCAAGGGGTATTAAAACCATCTTGTTAAGCTACTGTGACCTCCACGTCTCTTCCAAGGGGCATTAAAACCGTCTTGTTAAGCTACTCTGACCTCCACCACTCTTCCAAGGGGCATTAAAACCACCTTGTTAAACAACTCTGACCTCCACCTCTCTTCCAAGTGTCATTAAAACCGTCTTGTTAAGCTACTGTGACCTCCACTTCTCTTCCAAGGGGCATTAATACTGTCTTGTTAAGCTACTGTGACCTCCACCACTTTTCCAAGGTGCATTAAAACCGTCTTGTTAAGCTACTGTGACCTCCAGCACTATTCCAAGGGGCACTAAAACTGTCTTGTCAAGCTGCTGTGACCTCCACCACACTTCCAAGGGGCATTAAAACCGTCTTGTAAAGGTACTGTGACCTCCACCACTCTTTCAATTGGCATTAAAACCATCTTGTTAAGCTACTGTGACCTCCACGTCTATTCCAAGGGGCATTAAAACCGTCTTGTTAAACCACACTGACCTCCACGTCTCTTCCAATGGGTCAATAAAACTGTCTTGTTAAGCTACTGTGACCTCCACCACTCTTCAAAGGAGCATTAAAACCATCTTTTTAAGCTACTGTGACCTCCGAGTCTCTTCCAAGGGTCATTAAAACTGTCTAGTTAAGCTACTCTGACCTCCACCACCCTTCCAAGGGAAATTAAAACTGTCTTGTTAAGCTAATGTGACCTCCACCACTCTTCCAAGAGGCATTAAAATGTCTTGTTAAGCTACTGTGACCTCCACCACTCTTCCAAGGGTCATTAAAACTGTCTTGTTAAGCTACTGTGACCTCCACCACTCTTCCAAGGGACATTAAAACCATCTTGTTAAACCACTCTGACCTCAACGTCTCTTCCAAGGGGCATTAAAACTGTTTTGTTAAGCTTTTGTGACCTCCACCACTCTTCCAAGGGGCATTAAAACCATCCTGTTATGCTACTGTGACCTCCAACACTCTTCCAAGGGGCATTAAAACCGTCTTGTTAAGCTACTGTGACCTCCACCACTCTTCCAATGGGCATTAAAACTGTCTTGTTTAGCTACTGTGACCTCCACCA
Organism: Phyllobates terribilis; assembly: GCF_046119375.1. Lineage (NCBI taxonomy): Eukaryota > Metazoa > Chordata > Amphibia > Anura > Dendrobatidae > Phyllobates > Phyllobates terribilis. The sequence continues at coordinate 1,203,998,948 of NW_027362761.1, read as the reverse complement.
CTCTTCCACGGGGCATTAAAACCATCTTGTTAAACCACTCTGACACCCACATTTCTTCCAAGGGGCTTTAAAACTGTCTTGTTAAGCTACTGTGACCTCCACCGCTCTTCCAAGGGACATTAAAACCGTCTTGTTAAGCTACTGTGACTTCCACGTCTCCTCCAAAAGGAATTAAAACCATCTTGTTAAGGTACTGAGACCTCCACCATTCTTCCAAGGGGCAATAAATCTGTCTTGTTAAGCTACTGTGACCTCCACCACTCTTCCAAGGGGCATTAAAATCGACTTGTAAAGATACTGTGACCTCCACCACTCTTTCAAGGGGCATTAAAACCGTCTTGTTAAGCTACTGTGACCTCCACGTCTTTTCCAAGGGGCATTAAAACTGTCTTGCTAATCCACACTGACCTCCACGTCTCTTCCAAGGGGTCATTAAAACTGTCTTGTTAAGCAACTGTAACCTCCACCACTCTTCCAATGGGCTTTAAAACCATCTTGTTAAGCTACTGTGACCTCCACGTCTCTTCCAAGGGTCATTAAAACTGTCTTGTTAAGCTACTGTGACCTCCACCACTCTTCCAAGGGGCAATAAACCGTCTTGTTAAGCTACTGTGACCTCCACCACTCTTCCAAGGGGCATTAAAACTGTCTTGTTTAGCTACTGTGACCTCCACCACTTTTCCAAGGGGCATTAAAACCGTCTTTTTAAACCACTCTGGCCTCAACGTCTCTTCCAAGGGGCATTAAACTGTTTTGTTATGCTTTTGTGACCTCCACCTCTCTTCCAAGTTGCATTAAAACCATCTTGTTAAGCTACTGTGACCTCCACCACTCCTCCAAGGGGCATTAAAACCCTCTTGTTAAGCTACTGTGACCTCCACCACTCTTCCAAGGGGCATTTAAACTGTCTTGTTAAGCTACTGTGACCTCCACCACTCTTCCAATGGGCATTAAAACCATCTTGTTAAGGTACTGTGACCTCCACGTCTCTTACAAGGGGCATTAGACCTATCTTTTTAAGCTACTGTGATCTCCACCACTCTGCCAAGGGGCATTACAACCGTCTTTTTAAGCTACTGTGACCTCCACGTCTTTTCCAAGGGGCATTAAAACTGTCTTGCTAATCCACACTGACCTCCACGTATCTTCCAAGGGGTCATTAAAACTGTCTTGTTAAGCTACTGTAACCTCCACCACTCTTCCAAGGGGCTTTAAAACCATCTTGTTAAGCTACTGTGACCTCGACGTCTCTTCCAAGGGTCATTAAAACTGTCTTGTTAAGCTACTGTGACCTCCACCACTCTTCCAAGGGGCATTAAAACTGTCTTGTTAAGCTACTGTGACCTCCACCACTTTTCCAAGGGGCATTAAAACCATCTTTTTAAACCACTCTGGCCTCAACGTCTCTTCCAAGGGGCAATAAACTGTTTTGTTATGCTTTTGTGACCTCCACCTCTCTTCCAAGTTGCATTAAAACCGTCTTGTTAAGCTACTGTGACCTCCACCACTCCTCCAAGGGGCATTAAAACCCTCTTGTTAAGCTACTGTGACCTCCACCACTCTTCCAAGGGGCATTTAAACTGTCTTGTTAAGCTACTGTGACCTCCACCACTCTTCCAATGGGCATTAAAACCATCTTGTTAAGGTACTGTGACCTCCACGTCTCTTACAAGGGGCATTAGACCTATCTTGTTAAGCTACTGTGACCTCCACCACTCTTCCAAGGGGCATTACAATCATCTTGTTAAGCTACTGTGACCTCCACATCTCTTCCAAGGGCAAAAAAAACATCTTTTTAAACCACCCTGACCTCCACGTCTCTTCCAAGGTGCATTAGAAGTGTCTTGTTAAACCACTCTGAACTGCACAGCTCTTCCAAGGGACATTGAAATGTTGTTTTCAATTAACTCTAACCTCCACGACTCTTCCAACGGGCATTGCATTTCCTCCTAATTTTAGTCAGCTTTTGCTTCTCAATGCATAGGCGAACCCTAAGGGAGACCCACTCCCCAATAATGGGTAGAAGGTTTTTAATACGCTGTACTGCACGTCTTTTTCAAGGGGTTATTGCAGTTCCTCATAATTTTTGGAAAGCCTTCCAATCACTGCTTTGGCCAACAGTGTACAGGAGACCCAGTTGATATAAGTGGAAAAAATGGTTTTGTTAAGGCCCTCTGACCTCCATGTCACTTTCAAGGGGCACTGGAGTGCCTCTAAACTTTTGTTAGGCATTGCACTCACTGTATGCCCTATAACTGTGTAGCCGAACCACTCCTTTTGGTACAGAAACATATCCAACAAGACATGGGTGGTTGACTGGCCAGATATTGATGTGAATGGTCCCTGCTCCTCCTGCTCTATCTCCTTTGCCACCACCTCATCCATCTTTCATTACCTGAAGCTTTGTTTTAACGGGAGTCATAGAACTGGGATAGTAGAAAGGAAAACATCCAGCAATCCTCGGAGGAGGTAGGATATGTGCCAAAACGCTGACCACCTCAGGCCTAGCCGCTACTACATAGATGCGCTTGCATTCCAAGGAACATAAAGCTAAGGAGATGGATGGCCTCATGATCATGAATAATTTACTCGTTGTGTAGGAGGCCGACCACTGCTCCTTTCTACCTTCTGAACTTTGTGTTGAAGCCTGATTGACCCAGGATCCGCAATCCTCTATGTCTGAAGGACGTGTTGCATCCCAGTGTCCAACTGTGTCCTGGCTTCCACAATATTAACCCAGTGTGAAGGCATCAGTCAGATGGACCATCCCTGGCCACAGTCACTTGTCCATGTGTTTGTGGTTAGGCTATCCTTCAAATAGGGTTGGCTGGGGAGTGAGTATGGACACCCGACTGTCCCCTGATGGCTGGGGACCAAGGGTGTACACCCGGCTGCCGGACGGCTGGGGACAGAGTATGGATACCATGCTGCCGACGCAGCCATGACATGATGGCCAGATTCCGCCTCCACATGCCTAAAAGGCCCAATTTCAAGTGCAAGCAAGCAAGCAGTATGGTATTGCAGCCTGGGGGTGGGTGGGTGGCAGGCTGCATACTTGCGCTTGCATTGCAAGGAATGGGGGAGGTAGAATTGAACACTGCCCTGGGACAAGGACTTGCACGCGGATAGTTGCAAGTCTGCAGCTTCTGATGCCGCAATGATTACTTCTGATGGGCATACTTTTAGGCAGTGACCGGGGTGTCAGAGATGCTTCCAGGGGTCTTCCCCATGCTGTTCCCATGTCTTTTCAGCACTGTATGCATGTGTCACACAGCACATGGCCAGATACGGTTGTAAAATGTTAAAATGATATTTCCCAGTGAATGCATTTGTCACGGTTGAAAGCAATACAAAAGTGCAAAAATGCATAAAAAATGCTACTTGTGAACATAGCCCAATGTGTGGAGGAGTATTTTTGTTTTTGGTTATTTATTTTACCTTATACACAAGTCTTTAACATATTTCACAGGAAAAGCGTTTCAGTTTCGTTTTTGAACGTTTTATTGTGAGCCCGTAAAAGTGGCTTAATACCTCTGACTACGTTGTTGACAGCAGTGACCTGGGGGTCAGAAATACTTCCTGGGGCGATCCCCATGCTGTCCCCGTGTCATTTGAGCACTGTCACTATCGTTTTGGGCACTTTTTAGGCTTTCTACAGACTGCCGAGGGTGCCGCAGTAAAAATGCTCGGGTCTCCCATAGACTAACATTGGCCTCGTTGCTCGGGTCGAGCATTCGAGTATCACGGTGAGCTCAGCCCAAGTTTCGAGCACCCGAGCATTTTAGTGCTCGCTCAACACTAATATTTACCTGTGTTTACTGCAGTACATCCTTGTTCATTGTTTTTATTGTTTTTTTCTTGTGTTGATTTGTATTTTCAATAAAGATATAACTTATTAATCGAAGGAAGTGTATCTATTGGCTTTCTTGGGTATCAAAGCTAGAAACATGGCATGAAGTGTTTCTCTACGCTTTGGAGGTCCTGGCCTGCCCTGCCACTAGCGTTTTGTCAGAGCGCGGTATTAGTGCCGCTGGTGGAATTTTAACGGATAGGCACATCCGCCTGTCAAGTGAAAATGCTGACAGGCTGACCCTTATCAAAATGAACAAGGGCTGGATTGGCCCAAACTTCTCAACACCACCGGATGACAGCAGTAGAACATAAACCTAACCCCTTAACAACCACCGTAATGTATTTTTACGGCTGTCATTAAGGGTACTTATTCTACAGCGCCGTTAAAATGTGTCGCTGTGGAATAAGTAAATAGCGTCATCTAGCAGTGGCGATTCCTGCAGTTTTCAACTGTGTGTGACAGCTGACAACCTGCAGTATAGGCCCCGGCTGGTCTCAATGCCGATTGGGGACAATTAACCCCTAAATAATGCTTTCAATCATGACAGCAGTCTTTAAGTGCTCAGAAGGGGGACACAAGACCCCCTTAGTAGCCATCGGCACCTCACGATGAGAATCACGGGTCCCGATGGATACCATGGTACCCTGAGATTATGTGATGATCCCAGGGTACGATGGCCTGTGAGATTCAGCAATAAGCTGGGTCTCACAGGCAGAGTGAGTGAGCTAGACATGACTCACTGACCGGTCTTATACACTGCAGTAAAGAGGTCACCAGGAGAAATGTATGGGGGCTCTACACTTTATGCGGACACAATGTATGGGCACTAAACTGGCATATTTGGAATTCTTCAGAATTAATCTGGTGTAGATGTTACATAATAGTCACTGCAGCAGTAGATGAATTCATTGAGATGTGAAATTTATAGAATGGGGTCACTTTTTGCGTTTTTCTGCTGTTCGGGCACCTTAGGGGCTCTGAAAATGTCACCCACAAATTATTCTACCAAATCTATGCTCAAAAAGCCAAATAGTGCTACTTCCTTCTCAGCCTAACAGTAATTTCTTATGACATATGCTCTTTCTCCCAAATGTGTTGATGTCCCATAACAAATTATGGTTTCCGTTTTCTTCTTTTATCCATGGCAAAATTTTTAAATTTTGCGGCTAAATCTATATTCATGAAAAAAATAAACATCTTCAGTATAACGATCAAATTCTGTGTAGTACCTGTGGGTTCAAAATGCTCACTATACCCCTGGATAAAATCCTTGAGGGGTGTAGTTTCCAAAATGGGGTAACTTGTTGGGTTTTTCCACTGTTTAGGCACATCAGGGGCTCTCCAATCGCGACATGACACCCGCAGGCCATTCCATCAAAGTCTGAGTTCCAAACGTCAGTCCTTCCTTTCCAAGCCCTGCCGTGCACCAAAAAAATAGTTTTCCCCTACATATATGGTATCTCCATACTCAGGGGTCCATTTTCTCCTGTTACCCTTCTTAAAATAAAAAATTGGGGATAAAAGTACATTTTTTGTAGCAAAAAAATTGATTTTTTAATTTCACATCTCTACATTATAAACTTCTGTGAAGCACCTGGCGATTCAAGATGCTCACCACACATCTAGATAAGTTCCCTGAGGGGTCTAGTTTCCAAAATGGTGTCACTTGTGAGGGGTTTCCACTGTTTAGGCACATCAAGGGCTCCCCAAACGCGACATGGCGTCCACTAATTATTCAAGCAAATTTTACATTCAAAAAGTCAAAATGTGCTCCTTCCCTTCGGAACCCTACCGTGTGCCCAAACAGTTGTTTTCCCCCACTTATGGGGTATCAGCTTACTCAGGATGAATTGCAAAGCAAACTTTGTGGTCCATTTTCTCTCATTACCCTTGTGAAAATAAAAAAATTGGGTCTGAATTAAACATTTTGTGAAAAAAAGTTAAATATGAATTTTTTTCCTTCCACATTGCTTCAGTTCTTGTGAAGTACCTGAAGGGTTAATAAACTTCATGAATGTGGTTTTGATCACCATAAGGGGTGCAGTTTTAAGAATGGTATCAATTTTGAGTATTCTCTGTCATATAGATCCCTCAAAGTCACTTCAAATGTGATGTGATCCCTAAAAAAATGGTTTTGTAAATTTTGTTGATAAAATGATAAATCGCTGTTCAACATTTAACAGTTATAATTTCCTAGCAAAAAAAAAAAATTGGTTCCAAAATTATTCTGATGTAAAGTAGACATGTGGGAAATTGTATTTATTAACTATTTTGTGTGACATAATTCTCTGATTTAAGGGCATGAAAATTAAAAATTTGAAAATTGTAAAATTTTCAAAATTTGCCAAATTTCCATTTTTTTTCACAAGTAAACGCAAGGCTTATCAAAGACATTTTATGACTATCATGAAGTACAATATGTCATGAAAAAACATTCTCAGAATGAATAAGATCCTTTGAAGCGTTCCAGAGTTATTACCTTATAAAGTGACAGTGGTCAGAATTGTAAAAATTGGCCTGGACATTAAGGACATAATTTGCTCCATCCTTAAGGAGTTAAATCCTATGTTTGTTTGCTGTTTTCTGGTCTATTCCTATGCACCCTTTTCCACTCAAACATGGGTAGACACTTCAGGATTTTGTATTTTTGATGTCGTCCTCCTTCTCCTCCTCTTCCAGTTAAATGATGTGCTTTACCAAAAAGCTCAATCTTGGTCTCATCTATCCCAAAGATGCCTGCTGGCTTTCTAAAGATAGTGGTGGCCATCTGCTGACCCTCTATAAATTGTGAGGACCTCCTGCTGGCCCTCTAAGTTTCTAAATTTGCATTAATAAAACAGAAAATTTTATGGCTCTGCAAAGCATAGCCGGCTGCTGGCTCTACAAAAATGTTTAGTGGGGCCTGGCCACCTTATGGCCCTCTGACAATAGTAAAATCCACCTGCTGGCTCTCTAACAATAATGAGGGCCGACTTCTGGCCCTGTAACAATAGAGAGTGCCGCCTGATGGCCCTCTACAAATAGTTAGGGCCGCCTTATGGCCCTGAAAAAAAACAACTTTTTGACTTTCAGAATCCATCCTTCATAAATTAAACAGGATGTGTCTGATCATGTCTCACACACCACATTGCCAGATGTTAAAATTACATTTACTGGTGAATGATTTTTTCACCATTGAAATCAAAATTGCAGCAAAAACACTACATGTGAACATAACCCAAGGTGTGGATAAGCAATTTTTTTCTCTTATTTATTTTGCCTTCTATACAAGTCATTATCCAGGAAAGAATGTTTCTTAACATTTTTTTCATGAAAATCCATTTTATCTTTGATTTTGTATGTTTTATTGTCAGTCCGTAAAAGTGGCGTAATACTCTGACAAAATTGTTCCCAGCAGGGACCTGGCATTCAGAGATGCCTCCAGGGGTCTCCTCCATGTTGTTCTCATGCCATTTCAGTGCTGTTTGACCAATTTTTAGACCCCCTCCAGACCTCCAGGGTGGGGGTGGGTGGAAAAATGCTCAAGTTTCCCATTGACTTCCATTATACTCATTATTTGGCTCGAGCACCCGAGCATTAGAATTTGCTTTACTCTTTTAACAAGCACCCGAGAATTTTAGTGCTGGCCCATCAGTAGTTATTACATAAATTTAAATTTAGAGTGTTATCATTCCAAATTCAGCTAAAAAAATCTTCTTCATACAGGACCATATTTGGATAGGTTGGATAGTGCCCTGTATATTCCCTTCTAGTGATGCCCCCTCTATGATGTAACCAACAGCTCCAAAATAACATGGAATAACACTGCTATTGGTTTCAAAGCCTTTTGGATCTTCGAGCACCCACTCATGCAGAACAAAATGTATGGTATATAGTTTTTTCCAGGCACATGCAATTGGAAACATGTTGTGATATGTTATATTAGTAAATGATCAAGTGACCAGATAGGATGACAGCCTCAATTCTAGTTTGGTTGGGTTGTTGTGAGAAATGATACCAGGTGGAAACCATCTGATGGTTCTTTACTGAATGTGGTGCCCGTATTGGTGGAGTAATGTCCTGTTAGTAAAATACATTTTTTAAAACAGACAAATGACTATTTGTACTAGCAATGGGGTAGCGAGTGTCTGAATTGTCTCTACATGCATTAGGAGATCGCTAGTATTCTCTTTGAGAAAATAAATATTATTTAGCATCTTGCAGCTCACAACACACTGAGAACCTGGAAAAAAAGCATGAAAAAGGAAACAAACATAGGGGGATTATATTCCTAAAGGGGGGAACTCCACAAATTATCTCTGTGTTACATATCATAGGTACAGTATAAGACAAAATAAATTTCCAATTTTTAAAGTGTTTGCTAAATACTTGATATGAAGTTATTTTGATGTCCTTCTCAGACCTTGTGCCAGAGCTGTGATTCATGTAAAGTCTTGTACTCTGACATTGGATTAAAATCTGCTATTTTTTAATTAGCCGATAATCAATGAAAGGGGCTTTTTTGTAATTGGCATTGGGTACACTAGATGGACATTCTTAGAAGAAATTAGCATAATATTATGGAACATATTAATAAACGAGAAGACTAGAGAATTTCTGGAAATTTAATTCAGATTCAAATTGACCAGAGCAATTTGGCGGACATGGTCATCATAAGCAGTTGTACTGATGTGCAACAACACAGACCCATACATAGCAAGCAGTGCTACGCTGCCTGCGTGTAAAGACCCCCTTTTTTATTGAGATGCCAGACTTATATTGGTTTTTATTTATTTTGTCCTTGGTGAACTTTAAATTGGGGAACACAGTGCGGCAAATCAACAGTAATATCCTCTGAAGCAACATGCTGCCCGAGAAGTCTTTTCTTCCTCTGCACATCAATGAGCAATGATTGTACACATATATTATGTACAGAAGAAGCCATGGCCTCATTTAGATGTGAAAAACATTTAATAAGATTACATTTATAGTTGGAATTATTTTTGTTTCTGTATAGAGTAAGGTCTGTAACATCTGCAGTGCATACAATCTTACTTGTGGCCACCGACATGTTTCATCACTAATATGGCTTAATCTTGAGTTCATTGGCTTACACCATAGGTATGTCACTTGTTTAAGCCTTTTATAATCTTATTTATTATTCTTCGTTATATAGTGCTATCATATTCTGCAGCGCTTTACAGACTTTGCAATCACTGTCCCCATTGGGGCTTTCAATTTAAATTTTCTTCTAGTATGTCTTTAGACTGCAGGAGAAAACCAAAACACCTGGAAGAATCTCACACAACCACAATGGAGACCATGAAAACTCCTTGCAGTTGTCCTTGGTTGGCTTTAAACCAAATAATAGAGTAGTAACCCCTGAGTCATCGTGCTGCCCTAATAAAAAAAAACCTTCACTATCTGTTTACTTAAAATGGCATACAATACTACACGGAACATTCTGAGTAGTTTTGTACGAATTTGTTCGGCATTTCAAATTCGGGTTCGTGTTCGGGGTTCAGGCTTGTTCTCGCCAAAAAATCGGCTCTTCACATGAACATCCCTGATAACATCTGCGTGACAGCATGGCAAATCAGGGATGTTCATGGGCGGAGACAATTTTTTGGCGAGAACAAGCCGGAACCCCGAACACGAACCTGAATTTGAAATGCCTAACAAATTCGCTCAACACTAATTCTGAGTGCAAGAAAAGTTCCCTGTGGTTCTTGGGGACATTTTCACAGACTGTTTAATAGAACAAACTTGGGAAATTCCATTTTTTTTTTCATCCTAGAAAAACTGATGAAACTCTGACCAAACTCTGTTGGTAAAAACTGACACAGTGAGCAAAGTCTGATGAAACATTGATAAAAATTACTGCTGAAACATGAACAGTTGTTTTTGCATCTGAGAAAAATCACTGACCTCCTAAACCACAAGAGTTTAAGACTTACATATTTTCTTCAACAATTCAACAGCAATAGCTTAACTGCTTTTGGGGTCTGCAAAAACTTAATAGAGCTTCCACGGTGAGAAGGGACAGAAGACACTCCACTTGCCAGGTTCCAAGAACTTTCAGGTGTTCAGCTTTTCACTGCTTCATCCATTGGCAAGTAAGCAGGACAAACAAATATCTAATATGCTATTAGGCTATTTGCATATTTAATTTCCTAAAGAAGAATTTCATAGACTATAATCTCCTTACACCGGCATGTCAGGAATGTCATTCTCCACAGGAGAAACAATTCACCTTTATCCACAGTCAGAGAGGCCGCTCATCTAGCCAAATCAGATCTCCTGCTTTGTACTTAGGAGGGGCAAAACTTAAAAAATGTTTCTGCTATTGGAGTTTCTGGTTGGCTCTTCTTATTCTAAGTCATGTGGTAAGGCTCGAAAAAGTTTCAATATTGACTTGTAGGATTGCTACATACAATAAATGGTGCCCGAGATCAAGTCTTCATTCTTCTGAAGACACTGATTGCATATTTAATTTTCCAGAGAAAAATTTCATGGCTTATAAGTCTCCTTACACTGACTTATCACTCTCCACAAAGTGATACATTCTCCCCTTAGACCTTCACTAAATACTTAACTAAATGACATGGTATCAATTTCACTGTCCAACAAGTTGACACATTGCAAGGGACATGTCCAAGAGGAGATCACTCCCTTTTCCGTCTTTCTTGCCATTAACTTAGCAAAAACATGAATTAAATTTCGATATTGTCTATTCTTCCACAGTCCAAATGCAAAGATTTACACGGACCTACTTACTTTAATTTTTGCTGTTAATGAGGTGAATCAGAACCCAAATCTCCTTCCTAATATTACGCTGGGTTACCTTGTGTTCGATATTTGTGGAGATAAGATGACATATTTTCATAAAATTCTGGATATTTTATCATGTGAAAAAAATGATGTCCCCAACTATTCCTGCAGTCAGCACGGGGACATTGCTGGCTTTATCTCTGAGGATTTTGAACCGGCAGAAGTTTTGAATTTATATAACCATCCAAAAGTAAGTCTAATCTTACAATTCTTAAATTTTTTTAGTTTTAGTTCTATGTATTATTTATGTTTTTTTCATACAAAATATCATTTTCAATAGATTCACATTATAATTATGCTATATTTGAAGCATCAAATGTTCAAAAAAAGGTATGCTTCCTCATATTGCATAAATATAAAACTAACTTTATTGATGTATTTAATTTAAATAGTATGCAAAGTGCTCAAATAAAGTAAGAAAGGCGTCTTGTAACAAGAATGTTATTATTTTACAAAGTTGCGAAGGCTTAAGCTGAAAGGACAGTAAGGAAAGGCAGACCATTTTTGCAGCTCACAATACAAACATACAAAAAACTTAACTTTATGTACTGTACGTTGCAACCTTCAAGAGGCTAACAAGAAGTCCAACAAGTATTTTGACAGGAAAAGTAAGGGTGTTTTGTTTACTGTGGGTGACATGGTTTGGTTGTCCTCAAGGAACTTGCGGTTGAGGATTTCCTCTAAAAAACTGGGTCCTAAGTTTGTGGGTCCATTTAAAGTGCTTCAGGTTGTTAACCCGTCTGCGGTTAGGTTGGCTGTCCCTACTTCCTGGAAGATTAATCCTGTGTTTCAAGTTTCCATGTTGAAAAAGGCTGATGTATCTGATGCCACTGTCACAGTCCCTCCTGTGGTGGAAGACGGCGAATATGAAATTTCTCGTATCTTGAATTCTAGATGGCATAGAGGGAGATTACAGTATCTTGTCTCCTGGAAGGGTTTCGGTCCCGAAGATAACTCCTGGGTAAGGGCGGATGATGTCTCTGCTCGTAGGTTTGTTAGAGCTTTCCACGAGATGTTTCCGGATAGGCTGAGGCCTGGAGGATCCGGAGGGTCCTCATAAAAGTGGGGGTACTGTTAGAACCCTCCTGTTTGTTTTTTTCATCTTGTTTTTTGTGGTCACGTGACCACCTGCCTTTATATTCCAGCTCTGCCATTTTGGCTGTGCTGGACTTCAGTGTTGGTTGACTGTTTTGCTAGCCAGGTGCTTTGATGCCTTTCTCTGTCAGTTTGCTTGGTCCTTCTGGTACCTCTAGTACCTTTTTGTCATTTATCTTTTTGTGTTCTGCAACAACTTCTCTGTTTAGGACGTGTCCCATTTTTGTTCCAGTTCTTTTAGGGACCCCTCCCCTATATGCTTTAGGTCTTCGTTCAGACTAGCCGAGGACTAAGGTGGGTCTGTTCGCAAGGAACAGGCAGCCCGCTACATCATAGGGATTCAGTTTATTCTTACTGTAGGGACAGCTTTCCCCCTTCTTTCCTTAGCACATGTTGCAGATTATAACAGTCAAGCTTTGGACTCACTGCATACCCTATAACTGTACAGTCATGGCCAAAAGTATTGAGAATGAGACAAATAGTAATTTTTCCAAAGTTTACTGCTTCATTTTTTGTAATGGCAATTTGCATATACTCCTGAATGTCAAAGAGTGATCAGCTTAACAGCAATTACTGTACTTGCAAAGTCAATATTTGCCCAGAAAATGAACTTTAACCCCCAAAACACATTTCAACATCATTGCAGTCCTGCCTTTAAAAGGAGCAGCTAACATCGTTTTAGTGATTGATCCATTAACACAGGTGTGGGTATTGATGAGGACAGGGCTGGCGATCAATCAGTCATGATTAAGTAAGAATGACATCACTGGACACTTTAAAAGGAGGCTGGTTCTTGGTATCATTGTTTCTCTTTAGTTAACCATGGTTATCTCTAAAGAAACACGTTCAGCCATCATTGCACTGCACAAAAATGGCCTAACAGGGAAGAGTATCGCAGCTACAAAGATTGCACCTCAGTCAACAATCTATCGCATCATCAAGAACTTCAAGGAGAGAGCTTCCATTGTTGTCAAAAAGGCTCCAGGGCGCCCAAGAAAGACCAGCAAGCGCCAGGACATTATCTTAAAACTGTTTCAGCTGCGGGATCGGACTACCAGCAGTACCGAGCTTGCTCAGGAATGGCAGCAGGCTGGTGTGAGTGCTTCTGCACGCACTGCGAGGCGGAGACTCTTTGAGCAAGGGCTGGTTTAAAGGAGGGCAGCAAAGAAGCCACTTCTCTCCAGAAAAAACATCAGGGACCGACTGATATTCTGCAAAAGGTACAGGGAGTGGACTGCTGAGGACTGGGGCAAAGTCATTTTCTCTGATGAATCCCCTTTTCGATTGTTTGGGACATCTGGAAAACAGCTTATTCGGAGAAGAAGAGGTGAGCGCTACCACCAATCTTGTCTCATGCCAACTGTAAAGCATCCTGAAACCATTCATGTTGGGGGTTGGTTCTCAGCCAAGGAAATCGGCTCACTCACAGTCTTGCCTAAAAACACAGCCATGAATAAAGAATGGTACCAGAATGTCCTCCAAGAGCAACTTCTCCCAACCGTCCAAGAGCAGTTTGGCGCCCAAAAATGCCTTTTCCAGCATGATGGAGCACCTTGCCATGAAGCAAAGTTGATAACTAAATGGCTCATGGAACAAAACATAGAGATTTTGGGTCCATGGCCTGGAAACTCCCCAGATCTTAATCCCACTGAGAACTTGTGGTCAATCATCAAGAGACGGGTGGACAAACAAAAACCAACAAATTCTGGCAAAATGCAAGCATTGATTATGCAAGAATGGACTGCTATCAGTCAGGATTTGGTCCAAAAGATGATTGAGAGCATGCCAGGGAGAATTACAGAGGTTTTGAAGAAGAAGGGGCAACGCTGCAAATATTGACTTGCTGCATTAACTCATTCTAACTGTCAATATAACCTATTGGTACTCATAATATGATTGCAATTATATTTCTGTATGTGATATAAACATCAGACAAACACTAATAAAAACCAGAGGCCAGCAGATCATGTGAAAATATAATTTTGGTGTCATTCTCAAAACTTTTGGCCATGACTGTATAGCAGACTCTCTCCTTTCTAATGGGAATTTGTCATTACTGTGGCCCTGCTCTGTGTGTCTTTATATTCTTAGTGGGGTTTTTCCTAAATTTGGTCAGCCGTTGGACTCACTGCATACCCTATAACTGTATAGCAGACCCTCTCCTTTCTAATGTGAACATGTCGTACTTGTTACTGTGGCCCTGCCCTGTGTGTCTTTAAATTCTTACTGGGGTTTTTCCAAAATTAGGTCGGCCTTTGGACTCACTGCATACCCTGTAACTGTATAGCAGACTCTCTCCTTTCTAATGGGAATTTGTCATTACTGTGGCCCTGCTCTATGTGTCTTTAAATTGTTAGTGGGGTTTTACCTAAATTTGGTCAGCCTTTGGACTCACTATACACCCTAAAACTCTATAGCAGACTCTCTCCTTTCTAATGGGAATTTGTCATTACTGTGGCCCTTTTCTATGTGTCTTTAAATTCTTAGTGGGGTTTTTCCCAAATTTTGGCAACCCTTGCCGTCATAGCATGGGCATTACCACTATAGGAGACCCGCTTCTTTATAATGGGAACGTTTTTTTTTACTGAGACCCTCCTCTATGTCATTTCAACGTGGTATTGGGTTGCGTCCGAATTATTGGCAGCCCTTGCAGTCACTGCATATGCAATACAGAATAGGAGAACCACTTGTTAATAATTGGAACAATAAAGCAAAGCAGGCTGATGGCTTTCTAACAATAGCGAGGGCCGACTGCCGGCCTTTTAAGAATCTGATGGCCATATAAAAATAGGCTTCATGACATTCAGAGTCCCTCCATCATAAATGAAACAGGATGTGTCTGATGATGTGTCACACACCACATTGCTAGATAAGGTTGTAAAATGTTAAAATGACATTTCCTGTGAATGTATTTGCCTTAAAAAATTACGTAAAAAAACCCAAAAAAACAGTAGGGTCTTACTATAGTATAAAAAACAGAGTCGCCAATGTAACCTCAATGTAATAACATTGTTCAGCTCCTGCACTTCCTCCTCCATCTCCGAAATGATCACATCAGTCACAAGCTGAAAGCACTGCAGCACTGCCTTGGCCAAGCGGCATCAGGCTGTGCTGAAGATAACATGCTTAATGCTTAGGTGACAAACCGTCCAGCGCTGCAGAGTTGTTGAAAGCTCTAACACAGCAGCTTTATCTGTGGTTCTCACCGCTGAACATACAGCCAGGCATGGTCACGTGTGACAATGGGCGGAACCTGGTGATGGAGAAATGACAGCTGGAGTAGATACAGTTTCCCTCTATGCCAGTTCTTTCACCGAGCTAAAGATTATGGCTGTGGTGAAATACAACTCCCACTGAGAATCAGTTTCAGATTGAAATACATTTCGCCCACCAGAGGATTTGATTCTGAGGGCTCACTTTTCTCCCCCGCTCAAGAGCCCCATAGCAGCTGCAAAGTTAGTGCTTTCATGAACTCTCCTGATGTATAAGCCAGGGCACAGCAGAGGATTCTCTGGTGGGACCGTCCAATCCTGCCGAGAAGCAGTTCTGGCTAAGAAAAGTGTGTGGGAAGGTTCCCGGACACTCTATGGCTGCTTTTTTACTGAGGTGGAAACCCGCGCAAACACGGGGAGAACATAAAAAATCCTTACAGACGTTGTCCTTGCTGGGATTTGAACCCAGGAGCCCAGCGCTTCAAGGCTTCAGTGCTAACCACTGATCCAATGTGCTGCCATTCACCCTCTGATATCTAACAGGCTGGAGAAACTTGCACCTACTGTCACTCTATCTTCAGCTACTTTGTGAGAAACTAATGTATTTGGGCAGCCACTCAGTCTACCAAATATAATTCCTGAGAAGGAAATTGGGGAAGGCTTCACTACCGGTACTGGGGGCAGTGCTAATACCATGGCGTTGTACCATAGTTTTCTGGAAATATTCCAGGCAGGTAGGAGGCAAGCAAATTCCCACAGAAAAGTACCAGAAGTAATGTTCAGGGACCTGCGCTTGTAGAAGGCGGAGACAACACCGGGAAATATAGTGGCAGCTGGGTACCGAATATGGACACGAGGCATGAGGTTGTGAAAAGCTTCCGCCTCCATGAGCCTAAAAGGCCACATTTCAAGTGAAAGCAGCTTTAGAGGACTTCCTGGGAGAAATGACAGCTGGGTAGATATGGTTTCCCAATTCCTTTAACCAAGCTAAAGAATATGTCTGTGTGTCTGTGGTGGAATACAACTCAGCAAAAAAAGCTGTGGACTGGCTCCGAACCGTCCCTGGCCACATTCACCTGTCCATGTGTTTGTGGTTAGGCGGTCCTTCCCAGTAAGTGCACTGGGGAGGGCACGGGTAATGTTGTGGGACCCATGCTTGTGGAAGGAGGAGACGACACCGGGAGAAACAGTGGCGGCAGGGGACCGAGTATGGACACCCGTCTGCCGCCGCCATGAGGTTATGAAAAGCTTCCACCTCCACGAGCCTAAAAAGTCACATTTCAAGTGAAAACAGCTGTCAAAAATTTGGCAGTATAGTATTGCAGCCTGTGGGTGGGTGGGTGGCTGGCTGCATACTTGCGCTTGAATTCCAAGAAATGGGTATGAACAACTGAACGCTGCACTGGGACAAGGACGTGGACGGTAATTGTTGCAAATCTGCAATGACAGATGCATGGCAGGAGGCATCTTTTAGACAGTGACCTGGGAGTCAGAGATGCCTCCAGACGTCTTCCCCATGCTGTTACCATGTCTTTTCAGCACTGAATGCATGTGTCTGATGATGTGTCACACACCACATGGTCAGATAAGGTTGTAAAATGTTAAAATGACATTTCCTGGTGAATGTATTTGTCTTGGTTGAAAGCAATGCAAAAGTGCAAAAACGCATCAAAACCGCTACGTGTGAACATAGCCCAAGGTGTGGAGGAGTATTTTTGTTTATGGTTATTTATTTTGCCTTATATACAAGCCATTACCTTGGAAAGGATGTTCTTTAACATATTTCCCAGGAAAATCCATCTTGGTTTCGTTTTTGTATGATTTATTGTGAGTCCGTAAAAGTGGCGTAATACTCTGACAAAGTTGTTGACAGCAGTGATCTGGGATTTAGACATGCCTCCAGAGGTCTTCCCACACTGTTCCCATCGATTTGGGCAATTTTTAGGCCCTCTGCAGACCCCCGGAGGGAGCCACCTGAAAAATGCTCAAGTTTCCCATAGATTTATTTTGGGCTCGTTGCTCAGGTCGAGCACCCGAGTATTCCAATTTGCTCGAGCCGAGCAACGAGTACCCGAGCATTTTAGTGCTCGCTCATCACTACTCAGCACTTCTTTCTGCCCTCAAGCCATCTCTTCAGCGCTCTTCTCTGCCCTCATGCCATCCCCTCAGCACTACTAACTGCAATCAGGCTATCTCCTTGACACTGGGCTGGCCCCTCTTTCTCCTCATACTCATAGTGTAACACAGGTCCCAGAATGCAACGGATAGAGACACAAGACGAGAACAGTCAAGGATTGATACAACCACATTATATGTCTACTTACTATTCTACAAAGGGGGTTAGTCGCAAGGGTGATAAACAGCAACTTGGAATAGCAATGAGAAATATTTCAGAAAATAACAGTACAGTCCTTTGCAACAGAGTGATGCACCCAGTCATGGGGGTACACCACTTGAGTTCTTTAACTCTGTATATGGCCATAGCGGGGGTTACCGGTTATTCCTGCTAGGCCGCAAGTCTCTTCCATATAAAATCAGATCCCGTTTAGACTCACATGCACCAAACGGCCCCCTCCCAACCTGAAACCCTAATCCTAACTGTCCTCTGTACCGTAGGTGAGAATTGTAAGTGCCAGCTGTGTTCTCTTGCGCGGTTCCTCTGCTGCTACTGGTGCGTCTTTCTTGTCACGGTCCTCTCTCAGCTCTTCTCGGCTTGACCGACGATGGTAGTCGGTCATGCTTGGGGGAAGGAGGTCCCGACCTCGGCTCTTGACAGGCGATGTTGAATCCCGGGAGCTTACTCAGTGTGGGCCGCAGGTGCTGACTCTGACCAACATGCGCAAGGCTCAGGGGCTTCTGTGAGGAGTGCGGAACCTCTCAGGCTATGTCCAACTCTGGTGCAGCACAACCCTCTGGCTGAGGCCTGTCACGCTGGGCTCTGCTGTCCCTCTGGAGCACATCTGCTCCACTCTGCAGCACGTCTGCTCCACTCTGCAGCTTGGCGCCAAAACTCTCTGGATGCAGCATCTCCTGGGGTGCACATCTGCACCCTGTGCGCTCTTGGCTCCAAAAAAACCCTGCAATCTGGCACACAGGGCCTTTATACACAGGAAACTCTCTGGGTCACATGAGCAGGTCCAGCCAAAAAGTCTCTCCCCCTGCCCATCTGCCAGCAACATTTAGTTCCTGCTAGCACAATTCTTCGTCTGCTTTCATTTTCAGTTTGTTCCAACAGAGGGTGGTGTTTTCTCTCAGTTACTTAGTCTCTCTTGTCCATCACTCTACATTCCTCCAGTCTTTAAACTCGCAAGTCCTCGGGCAAGAAGAGTATTCATGCCCCTTAATGTTCTTCAGAGGCGGGCCAGATGCCAACAGTTTTTTGTGCCCATTCCTTCCTCTCTTGCATGGCATTTTGCCAGAGGAAATCATTCTGTGTGTACCTCATGGGCATGACGCTAGCATGGATACGCTGAGTCCGTCAAGACCCCTCTTGAATTTTCTTGACAGGAGTACTCAGAACTTCAGGTACCTCATGCGGAAGTTTGACGTCTGGCTCTTCTCCATGGGACTCAGTGACCTCCTCCACCATGTCATTGGACAGCACTTCATCATCAGGCCGCAGGCCTCAGGTCTCTCTAGCCACACAACCATCCAGAACACGTCATGATACCTTCATACATAGTACCTCCTTCAGCTGCATTAGCATGGTGTCCCCAACATATGACTGTGCTCAAGTCGTGAGTCCTACCTCTACCTCTCCTCTGGTGCACAATGACTCCACTCGAGTTGCTTCCATGCTCCAGGGAACTGCAGTCACCTCCCTGCAGGAAAATGACGCCATCTCCCTCACTTCTTGGCGTCCTGTGCCACAGCTCTGCCTTGTTCTGGATGAGTTTCTCCTACGCTCACCTTTCCGTTTTCTCCAGATCCCCGTCCGTCCTCTGTGGTCACTCTTCAACGAGCGGACCTTCTCTCTTCACTCCATCCTAATGGGGCAGGAATTCCTTTCCAAGGACCAACTCCTCCAGTCGCGGCCCTCTCTCCAGCAAGCATGACGGTTGCAAGAGTGGGTAACTCTTCGTCGTTGCCTGTCTTGAATAGGGCAACTCCTCGAAGTGTGTCCCATTTTTCCACAGGTCAAAGACTCAATTCTGCGCCTGCCTGGTGGTTGCTTCGGTCTGTATCGCTGTCCTCCAGGAGAGGGAAATCCCCTCTTTAATTGTTCTTCATCCCCAGACAGGGAATGAGATTCTGGGGCAGCTGCATGGGTTTTTCTTATGTTCAGTATCTCTCCTTTAATCTCTCGCATTTCCTGCCATTAATCACCCCGGGGTATGGGATTAGATTCTACGGTATCAACAATTGCCTCTTTTATGCTCTGTAGTTCTGCTCTAATTTCATGCATTTTTTGCCGTAATTCATGGGCCAAGTCCGTTTCAGTATCAAGCGCCCCCAAGGTGGTAACTTCTCAGCTTTGGACATACATAGATCTCTTAGCAGCACACCTCTATGCAAACACAACCACAGGCCTTTCCTTCACAAGGACTCTATAGTACACAACATTCTTTATCCTGCATGAAGATGGAGGGGGGGGGTTTGATGAGGGAGATGATCCCTGTGACACAAATCCTTCCAGTCCTTATCTTCCTGCCCGATAATACTCTGCACTGTTAGTTCAGTAAGTTTATCTGACCTTTGTTTAGCTTCTCTCCTGATCTGAATCCTTTTCAGTTGCTTTCTGTCAGATACAGATAACACACCACCTTTCTCTTCTTTCAGCCACAGTACAATAAACAAGTCCCCACAATCCCCCTGGGGTTCTGCTAAAATACTCCCTGTCTCCTGTGACTGTGTTAATCCCTCTAGTTGCTGGATGCTTCTGAAGCACAACACTTCCTGTTTCCTGTGACTGTGTTAACTCTTCTAGTTGCTGGATGCTTTTGAAGCAACAGCACTACTTCTGCATGTCACATTAACCCTTCTGTATCTTCCCTATAGTATAGTATATTTTATTGCTAATTTGAATAATTTCACACAATTTCCTTAAACCCATTAGATCAGATATGGATCATCTAACCTAATACAAAGAAAAACTGATTTTCTAAAAACACATTTTACAATTTTTCAAACTGAGAATTTTTCGTCTAATACCATTACATCTGTCCTTAAACATTTTGAATGGAACTTTGTCGGTATAATTATATCGCTTGACAATAGCGGCAGCGAAGAAGCAGGATTAAGGCAACTGAGAAAGAAAATGGCCAGTCAGGGAATCTGCACTGAATTTGTTAGGAAACTATCCAAGAAAAAGTTTGAGGAGCAGCAAAAATTGCTTCATAAGCCAAAATCTGAAGTCATCATAATCTATAGTCAATTTTCTATTTCTCTTCTCAAATTATTAAACACAGAAGTTGTGTACCAGAAAATGACCCTGATCTTCAATGATTCTTGGTTTACTAATTTTCATATTATAAATTTATTCTTCAAAGGAACCAACTGTAGCTTTATTTTCTTACCACATTTCATACCAGTCCCAGGCCTTGTGTCATTTCTGAGTGAAGTAAACCTGATTGATCGTCCAAATGATCCTCTACTGGAAGACATCTACTTCTTTAATGGTAATTGTTCTCTTCCAAATGTCTCTAAGCTGCAGATATTACAAAGTGGTTTAAAATTCCTTTTAAAAACTGCACTGATAAAAAACATCATATTGATCTTCTAATGTTCTACTCCAATCATTCATCATACTATGCTGTGTACACCGCAGTATATATCCTGGCTCATGCTCTGCACGACATGGATCTATACCTGAAATTGAACAACACAGGCTCCAGAAGCAAGAATTACAGCCATATGGTAATGTATTACAGCTACAATAAATGGAATTAATATACATATTAATATAATCATCTTCATAATTATCATCATAATGTAATGGGTTGTATATATGTGTATCTAAATTTTCAAAGAACTTATTGAATCCAGAGATATGTTGGCAACAAATCTGTCATATGTGAGTGTATCCTAAAAAAAAAGACAATGCTGAGAAAAATGCAAAAAAAATATACTAGTTGAAGTTCTAAGACTTTTTGTTAGCTATATAATAATAATCATTTGTATTTAAATAGCACCAACATATTCCGCAGCACTTTACAATTAAGCAGGGACATGTACCGACAATAAATTCAATACAAGGTAAGACAGTTTAAACAGTTACATTAGGAGTAGAGATGAGCGTTGTTCTACTCGAACTGTTCGCCAATCTCAAATTCAAGCTGTTTTGGGCGGTGTTCGTGCCGGTCGTCGAACACGAACAATTTGAGAAAAATTCGGCTGTTCGAGGTTATGTTCGATATCTGTTCGTGCACCAAAATCATAACTGGATTTTTTCTCAGTAATGATGAAAATTAATGTTAATACGCAGTTTGAGTGTACAGCGGGGCGGGGGGAGGGGCAGGGGATGGATCTCTGCAGGAACAATGAAGATCTCCATTTTTTTTTCTCTTTCCCGCATTTGCAGTGGGGAGGTGCAATCTGTCAGCCTATCAGCAGCGCACACACGGAGCGAAGTGCTTTTTTTCACACAAGCAAGGGCATGTGTCATTGGCAGTGTATGTCACATGTCCTTGCCCTATAAGACCAAGCCATTTTCCCCGTCGCCACCATTTTCTCACTGCTGCAGCTGCGTGTTAGACGGCACCGCTGTTGCTGTGTGCGCTATACCTTGTTAATTTCAAGCCAATTTTCGCACAAATATACAGATAGCTTGGGAGTAGGGAATAGTTGTGATTGCAGTCCTTTTAAGGACTAGGTTACAGCATTTCCTACGACTTTTATCAGGCAGGTCTGTGCTCTTAAATAGATAGATTGTGGGAGTAAAGACTAATTGTAATTGGAGTCCTTTTCAGGACGAGGTTACATAATTTCCTATCAGTTTTTGCCAGGCAGGTCTGTGCCAGTGCTGTGCAAGTTTTTTTCACAGCATTTGGCTGAATCTAGCAAAGCTAATCCTTTTTGGCCTATTGCAGAGTGTGTTAGTCAGTGGAGTAGCCTATCTGTGTTGCAAGATATACCACCTGTGTATAGAATACCAATTTTTTTACTGCACCTAGTGAAGTAAAATCTTTTGGGCATAGCATGATTCTATTAGTCCATCTATACTGACCTCCATCAGGTTGCAAACTGAATATAATTTTTTTCTGCATCTAGCTCTGAAAAAATATTTGTGCTTCTAGCAGTGTGTGGGACTTGGTCTATTAGTCCATCTATACTGACCTCCATCAGGTTGCAAATTAAAAATATTTTTTTTCTGCATCTAGCTCTGAAAAAATATTTGGGCTTCTAGCAGTGTGTGGGACTTGGTCTATTAGTCCATCTATACTGACCTCCATCAGGTTGCAAATTAAAAATAATTTTTTTCTTCATTTAACTCTGAAAAAATATTTGGGCTTCTAGCAGCGTGTGGGACTTGTTCTATTAGTCCATCTATACTGACCTCCATCAGGTTGCAAATTAAAAATATTTTTTTTCTGCATCTAGCTCTGAAAAAATATTTGGGCTTCTAGCAGTGTGTGGGAATTGGTCTATTAGTCCATCTATACTGACCTCCATCAGGTTGCAAATTAAAAATAATTTTTTTCTGCATCTAGCTCTGAAAAAATATTTGGGCTTCTAGCAGTGTGTGGGACTTGGTCTATTAGTCCATCTATACTGACCTCCATCAGGTTGCAAATTGAATAAAAAATTTTTCTGCATCTAGCTCTGAAAAAATATTTGGGCTTCTAGCGGTGTGTGGGACTTGGTCTATTAGTCCATCTATACTGACCTCCATCAGGTTGCAAATTAAAAATAATTTTTTTCTGCATCTAGCTCTGAAAAAATATTTGGGCTTCTAGCAGTGTGTGGGACTTGGTCTATTAGTCCATCTATACTGACCTCCATCAGGTTGCAAATTAAAAATAATTTTTTTCTGCATCTAGCTCTGAAAAAATATTTGGGCTTCTATCAGTGTGTGGGACTTGGTCTATTAGTCCATCTATACTGACCTCCATCAGGTTGCAAATTAAAAATAATTTTTTTCTTCATTTAGCTCTGAAAAAATATTTGGGCTTCTAGCAGTGTGTGGGACTTGTTCTATTAGTCCTTCTATACTGACGTCCAGCAGGTTGCAAATTGAATATAATTTTTTTCTGCATCTAGCTCTGAAAAAATATTTGGGCTTCTAGCGGTGTGTGGGACTTGGTCTATTAGTCCATCTATACTGACCTCCATCAGGTTGCAAATTAAAAATAATTTTTTTCTGCATCTAGCTCTGAAAAAATATTTGGGCTTCTAGCAGTGTGTGGGACTTGGTCTATTAGTCCATCTATACTGACCTCCATCAGGTTGCAAATTGAATAAAAAAAATTTCTGCATCTAGCTCTGAAAAAATATTTGGGCTTCTAGCGGTGTGTGGGACTTGGTCTATTAGTCCATCTATACTGACCTCCATCAGGTTGCAAATTAAAAATAATTTTTTTCTGCATCTAACCCAGCCAATAGTTTTGGCCTAATACCACAGTTTGGCCACTCAGCTCTGCTCGGTTACCATCCATTGTTTTTTTGTGCAAACAACTCCAGAGTTGTGAATTAGTTAACCACCAAAATGAGTGGAAAAATGCCTGCTGCTGGTGGAAAGGGGAATAGGCGTGTTGGGAAGGGGAAAAAAGGTTGTGTCCGTGGGGTAGGTGTTAAAGCAACAGTAACATCTGCAGAAGAAAGACCATCTTCCAGCCAAACTAAAATGTCTACTTCTTTTAGCGGACAATGTGATAAGATCCCTTTCTTACGGCCACGCCAATCGCTACAAATTCCAGATGAGGCACAAAAACAGCAGGTGCTTCAACGGATATCAAGTGCTCCTTTAAGTGGGCTCTCCTCCACATCAACTTCAACATCACAAATACTCCAGTCCTCAAAGGTGTCACCCAAATCGCACTTGCTTCCTCACAGCTCCCAAATCTCCAGCTGCCCGTCTGAGTATGGGGTAGAACAGATGGTTGAGTCTGCAGAGCTGTTTACTCATACTATAGCCTGGGAATCAGAGGTCGACTCCAGCGCTTCTGTGAATCCAGACGAGGAAATGATCTGCACTGATGCCCAGAATCTTTATGAGTCGGATCCAGGACCAGACGCAGAAGGTTCTGACCATAATGTAGACCCTCATTCCCAAACTGTAACTCCTGTTGGTGGAGACAATGAGGAAGACGATGATAAGACTCAAATACCTGATTGGAGCGACAACTTTAG
Organism: Phyllobates terribilis; assembly: GCF_046119375.1. Taxonomy (NCBI): domain Eukaryota; kingdom Metazoa; phylum Chordata; class Amphibia; order Anura; family Dendrobatidae; genus Phyllobates; species Phyllobates terribilis. The sequence continues at coordinate 1,203,974,690 of NW_027362761.1, read as the reverse complement.
TTTTTTGTCAGGGCAGGAACAGGTTGGCTCTGAGGACGACGGGTGATGATGATGAGGTCGGAGATCCCACTTACTGTCAACCCACAGTCAGCCAAGAGATGAGGTCAGCAGAGGAGGTGGAGGAAGATGCTAGTGACGACGAGGTCAGGTTGCGCCTTCCTGGACAGAGACGTAGTACTGGAAGCACGTCAACAACTGCATCCTCAAACACAACTCTGCCTCTCACCACAAGTCGTGGTGGCTCTTCAGGTCGCATGGGTGCTAAGCCTTGCATAGCCTGGGCATTTTTTCAGATCGATAAAGATGACCCAACTCGTGTTATCTGTATCATTTGTCAGCAAAAGCTAAGTAGAGGCCAAAAAATACATAGTTTGAGTACTTCATGCATGAAACGGCACATGGACATGAAGCATAAGTTGCAGTGGGAAGCTCAGTGTGCTACAATGCGGTCTAGCCGGCCGGGCCAACCACCGTCTGCCATATCTTGTGCATCCGCGGCCTCTTCATCCTCTGTGACTGGGGGGACAGCAGTCACACCTGTTTTGGGGCGCAGACCTGCCACCTCTTTACCCGCAACAGCCAGCGTGATTGGCAGGTCATCATTTTCTTTGGAGGTGGTAACACCAGCTGGTGTTGAGCGCTGTCCGACATTGATAGCACCACCTTTGGATCAAGGCAACCTAACATGTCCGCCTGCATCTTCCTCACAGACCGGCAGTTTGCCGGGGACACCCTTATCAACCCCGTCTAAGCACAATAGCCAGCCCTCGGTCCCTCAGATGTGGACAAGTAAAAGACCATTTCCTCCTAGCCATGAGAAAGCTAAGAGGTTGAATTTCACCATCTGCAAGCTCTTGGCTACAGAAATGCTGCCTTTCCGCTTGGTGAACACAGAGGATTTTCGAGACCTTATGTCCGTCGCAGTGCCCCAGTACCAGATGCCCAGTCGGCACTACTTCTCAAAGAAAGGTGTGCCTGCGCTCCACCAGCATGTCGCACACAACATCACCGCTTCTTTGAGAAACTCTGTGTGTGACAGGGTGCATTTCACCACAGACACTTGGACGAGTAGGCATGGACAGGGGCGTTACATGTCACTGACTGGGCACTGGGTAACTATGGTGACAGCAGGACAAGGGGCTGCTGTCCAAGTCTTGCCGTCCCCACGAGTTGTGCGTCAATCCTCTTTATGTCATTTTTCCTCCACTGCTTCTGCCTCCTCAATCTCCTCTCGGTCTTCCACCTGCACCCAAAGGCTGTCTGGTCATGCCACAAGCTTTCTAACTGCGCAGAAGGGATCCTGCACACCTCCTTACTATGCTGGCAGTAGGGCTCAACGTCATCAGGCGGTTTTTACATTGAAATGTCTGGGAAATGTGAGTCACACAGCTGAGGAGTTGTGGTCAGCTCTGGAGAACCAATTTCATGAATGGTTGTCTCCACTGGACCTGAAACCAGGGAAGGCCGTGTGCGACAATGCTGCAAACCTGGGTGCGGCCCTTCGCCGGGGCAATGTCACACACGTGCCTTGTATGGCTCACGTGTTGAACCTGGTTGTCCAGCAATTTTTAGCCCACTATCCCAGACTAGATGGCCTTCTGCAGAGGGCACGGTCACTGTGTGCTCACTTCCGCCGTTCGCATCCCGCAGCTCAGCGACTTACATCTCTACAGAAGTCGTTGGGCCTGCCACTTCACCGGCTAAAATGCGATGTGCCTACCTGGTGGAATTCAACTCTGCACATGTTGCAGCGACTGTGGCAGCACCGACAAGCCCTGGTGCAATACGTTCTGACGTATAGCCTGGGCCAACGAGATTCAGAGGTGGGGCAAATCACGCTGGAGGAGTGGTCTCAGATCAGGGACCTATGCACCCTTCTGCACAGTTTTGAAATGGCGACGAAGATGTTTAGTGCTGACGATGCCATTATCAGTATGACTATTCCGGTGATTTACATGCTGGAGCACATGTTAAACAGAATTCGGAGTCAGGTGGTGGCACAAGAGGAGGTGGAGGAAGTAGAGGAGGAGGAGTTGTATGCGGAAGGGCTAACATCTGCAAGGTCCAGACGGTCGGCAGCACCAAGGCGGCAGGCATGTGAGGGTGGGGGAGATGATTTTACCAGGGCGCATGGTAGCAGCCAAACTAGTGAGGAAGGTGCAGGAGCCCAGGAAGAAGTGGAGGACGAACTGATGGAAGACTCATCAGATGAGGGAGACCTTGATCACATTTCTGTTGTGCGAGGTTGGGGGGAGAGGACAGAGGAAGGGAGCATGATTGCTACCTCGCCACCAACACAACAGGGACTTGGTGCTCCTGGATGCGCAACACACATGAGTGCCTTCTTGCTGCACTACCTGCAACATGACCCTCGAATTGTGAGAATTAGAAATAATCCTGACTACTGGGTTGCCACACTGTTAGATCCCCGGTACAAAAGTAAATTTGCAGAAATTATTCCTGCCATAGAAAGGGATGCACGCATGCAGGAGTATCAGCAGAGACTGTTGCAGAATCTTACATGTGCTTTTCCACAAAATACCAGTGGTGCACGTAGTGAATCTCACAGTTCCAACTTGCCAACCGTGGGACCGTCAAGTGTTCAGCACTCAAACCGTAACAGAACCACAGTATCTGCTGGTAACATCAATTTTGCGGAATCATTTCACCACTTTTTTAGCCCATCCTTTGCAAGGCCACAGGAGACAAGAAGTCTGACACATAGTCAACGCCTAGAGACGATGGTACAGGAGTATCTCCAAGTAAACATTGAAGCCACGACTGTGTCACTGGACCCTTGCTCTTTTTGGGCTTCCAATCTGGATAAATGGCCGGAGCTAGCCACTTACGCCTTGGAGATCTTGTCATGCCCCGCAGCCAGCGTTCTGTCTGAACGTGTGTTCAGCGCTGCTGGTGGTGTGCTGACAGATAAGCGCACGCGGCTCTCCACTGATAATGTAGACAGACTCACGTTCATAAAGATGAACAAATCATGGATCCGAAACGACTTTTCTACCCCTGTGTCATCCTGGGGAGAGTAAAAGCTTGATGATTGGTTAAAATCACCCTACCAACCGTTTTAAGCTTTCAAATTACTAATCATGTTTATCTGTATCTTGACTGGAAAATAATTTGGGCTTTGTAGCAGTGTGCAGCACTGATCCTATTAGGCCATCTATAATAAGCTTCACCAGATTTAAAATTAAAAATAATTTTTAGCTGCATCTAGCCAGGAAAATAATTTTGGGGCTCCGAGATGCGCAAGACACATAAGTGCCTTCTTGCTGCACTACCTGCAGCATGACCCTCATATTGTCAGAATTCGAAGTAATCATGACTACTGGGTTGCCACACTCTTAGATCCCCCAAACTTTTCGATCAACCTTTTCATTTTAATAAAGACCAAAAAAATGGTCATTTTTGAAATTATAAGCATTAGCAGGTTGTTAGAAACTGAAATCAAACAGTTTTCAACTCAAAACTTTATTCTAGGTGATGTTACATTTTCACATAGGACCCCTTGTTCGAAAGGAGCTTCTGAACTCTCTCGTCCATTGAATTTGTCAGGTTTTGGATGGTTTCTGCTTCAATTGTTTTGCATGAGGACAGAATACCCTCCCAGAGCTGTTGCTTAGATGTGAACTGCCTCCCGCCATCATAGACACTCCTTTTAATGATGCTCCAAAGGTTCTGAATGGGGTACAGGTCAGGGGAGCATGGGGGTCACACCATAAGTTTGTCCCCTTTTATGCCCATATCAGCCAGAGATGCAGATGTTTTATGTGCAGCATGAGATGGTGCATTATCATGCAGAAAAATGATCTTGCTGTGAAATACACGGTTCTTCTTCTTGAACCATGGCAGGAAGTGCTGTTTGAGAAAATCCACATACATTATGGAGTTCATCTTTAGCGCCTTCAGGGATCCTAAAGGGGCCGACAATCTCTCTCCCCATGATTCCAGCCCAAAACATTACTCCACCTCCTCCTTGTTGGCGCTGTAGCCGTGTTTGCGTGGGGTGTCCATCAACCAGCCATCCTCCACTCCATTCATCTGGACCATCGAGCGCTGCACGGCACTCATCCGTGAACAAAACAGTTTTGAAATCAGTCTTCATGTAATGTTTGGCCCACTGGAGCCGTTTCTGCTTGTGTGAAGTGGATAGAGGAGGTCGACAGGATGGCATATGCACAGCTGCAAACCTCTGAAGGACCCTGCATCTTGTTGTTCGGGGGACGTTGGAGGCACAAGCAGCTTCAAAAACTTGTCTGCTGCTATGACAAGGCTTTTTTGCCGCTGCTGTTTCAACCTGACGTAATTGCCTGTAGGAAAGAGTCCTCAATTTGCCCTTATCAGCACGCACACGTGTGTACTGTGAATCAGCTACATACTTCTTGATTGCCAAGACACTTCATCCTGATCATCGCACAATGTTGATTGTAGTCATGCCTTGACCTAAACACTCCACAATTTGTTGCTTCTCAGCAGCCGACACATCCTTTTTCTTTCCCATTTTGGCAGAAAATGTAGGCTGCTTAATAATGTGAGAGAGCCTTCTTAAGTAGTCTTGCCTTTCATTGGACACACCTGCCAAACTAATTAGCACAGGTGTCTGCAATTGCTTACAGTGATATAAAGAGCCCTGACACACATCACCATCAATGAGTTTAACTGACAAACAAACAAATTCTTCCCTTATCACTCCTAAACACTTTTTGCATAATAATTTGGAACGCGGTGTACATGTGCTTTTCCACAAAACACCAGTGGTTCACGTAGTGAATCTTACAGTTCTAACTTGCCAACCGTGGTCTGTATGGAATTGTTCAATAAAGGGCCCAAAATTAAGATAACATAGATGGGAGAGGTCTCTATGAATAGGAATTCCTAAGTATTTGATACCCTGTGAGGGCCAGGCAAAGGGAAAGTTGGACTGGATGGAATCCTATATGGATTTAGGGAGGGAGACATCGAGGGCCTCAGACTTCGCTGCATTGATTTTAAAATTTTACCGTGTAACAAAGTGATCTATTTCAGCCATAACAGCAGGGATGGATATATGTGATTGAGTGATATATACTAGGACATCATCAGCAAATAGAGAGCACTTGTACTCGGTGCCTCCCACCTCAATCCACCTAATATTGGGGTTATGGTGAATTGATGAGAGCAGGTGCTCCGTCACTAGGATGTATAAGAGAGGGGACAGAGGACATCCCTGCCTTGTCCCATTGGTGATTGTGAAAGGTGATGAAAATGTTCTGACGCACCCCCTGGGCCTTGGGACACCCGGAGCCGGACCCTTTTTGGTGGATGCTGGTGGTTGTAGTCTTCGTGGCGGCGATCCGGTTCCGTGGCTCAGGGCGGTCAAGCCAGTGGCGGAACTATTTATGTGGTTTTGATGTTTAAATGTCCGACTACGCCACCCGTGGATTGCGGTCAGAGTGAACCGCCGCTACAGGGCAGACCGCTAAGTCTGGTGTTGTGGGTGCAGCAGAGCGTAGCATAACTCCCCACGGGAGGAGTATAGCCTCAGGGCAGTGTATGCGGAGGATGGGGGTGATGGTGCAGGGCAGCAGCAGTAACGACACGGAGTCAGTGATGCAGTTCAGGGCCTTTGCTCACAGTTCTTATTATCCAGACCACGGCTGCCCACGTCGTACTGTGCTCACCAGGTGAGGGGCTCAGACAACTCCCAGATAACTTTGGAGCGCTTCACAGGACCCCCTTTGTGTGTCCTTTGTCTGGCCTTTCTTACCAACACTTCTGTCCGGCTGCCTCGGGCCTCCTCTTGGTAAACTTGGCGCCAGTTTCCCTGACCCTATGTGGTGCCTTCCTAGCGGGTGGAGCAAGGGGCTGCGCCACATAAAATGTCAGAGCCTCCGGTTTCTAGCTGAGGGTCGTTTCCTGCCTCCACTAGTTCGGGGACCGGTCTCCCCCTTTGGCCTGACCCCTCCACGCAGGTGGATTCGGGCGTGCGGTGGCGACTCGCCCGTCCGCACCCCTGGGATCCCTTCATTCCTCGTTCCTGGAGCCTTCTCCGCTCCTCTTCCTTCCTTCTCCCTCTTGCAGGCCTGGGCCTCTGTTACTAGGCCCGCCTCCGGAGCAGAGCTCATGCAGAGCCCCTGCTCCCTGCCACTTCTGCTCAGACTTCTCTGCACTGAACAAAGATGGTGCCCACCTTTTATACTCCCTTCTCAATGCACCCAGGAACTGCTTCCTCCCTGCTCCTGCACTGCAGGGTTCCCCTTCCTCAGTGTTCCCTCCCCCCACTCCAGCCAGGGACAGGGACTGTCGTGCCCATCTCAGGGGCATATTGGTCGCCCTGCCCCACGGCAATGTGGTGTAATGCATGCAGGTGTCGGGTCCTGATCCACACTCCATCCTTATCTGAGAGTGAGATATCACACCTCTGGGTGAGGTGCAATACGTCTGTAGCAACCGAGCCCTCGGTGCTACAGTTCCATTTATCTTCAGCCTAGGTGACGTATTGTGATACAGGGCCGTGATTTTGGCTATAAAAGGGTCCCCTAGACCCCTACCCCAAGCTTTTTAAGAGAATCATATATGGCGTGCCAGGAGACTCTATGGAATGCTTTCTCAGCATCCAACGAGAGTATCTACTTACAAATTTTTAACTGCATCTAGCCCAGGAAATACTTTGTGCCTAGTAGCAGTGTCTGCTAGTCAGCGGATTATCCCGGCTGTTAAGCAATCTACACCACCTGTAGTTTGGACACTTAATTTTTTCAAAGGAAATGCTTCGGGACCACGGGATACTTAGTGAAGAGCATCAGGAGGCACCCCAAGGCATAGGGGCTGGGACTGACACTAGGATGCCTTGCGGTGGACAGCCGAGCTCGATCCTTATAAAAGCTTTTTAACTGCAGCAGCTTTAGTGGACGCTACTGGAGCTGGAATTACGCGGCTGCTGGCATGAGACTTGCCCTCCAATAGATCCTTGTAAATGGATTTAAAGTGTATTCATTCAAATTAGAGGGACAATTTAAATTAAAAAGCTTAGAGCTGCCTCCACCACAGGGGGGCTCTCTCGACCCACCAGCGGACAGGCACCAGTATTGGGAGAGGGGGGCTGGCCGTCAGGGTTCACCGCGGCTCTGGCACAAACCCGGCGACACGGAGGTGGCACGGGCAGGAGCGGACTGAATGTGTCGGCTTCTCACTTTTTGGATTTTAGAAGGGCATGACATGCCTATATCTGTGTCTCCCCCTCCTTTTACTCCTCCACCTCTTTTCTTTTCGCATGACTATATGTACTTGTCACTTTTCCATGTGTTAGTTGTGTCTTCTGAGCAGTTTGTCAGCTTTTGGACACCTTTGAAGGTGTTTTCTATGTGTTTCTATGTGTTTTTGTTTGCCTGCCATTGGTTTTAACGGTGTTCGAAGGTGTTCGACGAACAGTTCGACGAACAGTTCGGCGAACACACGGGTGTTCGACGAACCGAACCGAACTCGATCACTACGGGGGTGGCTCAACACTAATTAGGAGTGAGGTCCCTGCTCGCAAGCTTACAATTTACAAGGAAATGGGGGGACACAATAGGTGAAAAGTGCTTGTTATTTCAGGTCTAGCAATTCTAATAAATATGGATTTTCAAAAAAAGCTGCATGATCCGGTCAACAGCCCGTATGTTTAAGGGCAATAATCAAGTATTAAATACAGTTATCGTGTGCATGGAGAGTGCCGAGACAGATGAATAGGAGGGAGCAGCTTCTGAAAAATATTTAGGAGGAAGAAACAGGGGAGCGTTAGGTTACTGAGTTAAGGTGGTAGGCCTGTTTAAATACATGGGTTTTTAAATCATGCTTGAAGACGTGGGGGCTAGGTATCAGTCAGATCTTCTGGGGTAGTGCATACCAGAGAAATGGCGCAGCATGAGAGAAGTCTTGGAGATGGAGATGCGAGGTTCAGATTATGGAGAACATTTCTTCAGTGGAGGTCACATGTGGGGCGATACGTGATAGACAGAGATGAGGGAGACGTTATAAGGCTGGGAGAGCTTTGTGGGTGAGAGCGATGAGTTTATATTGGACCCTGTAGCAAATAGATAGCCAGTGTTATGACTGGCACAATATGGAAGCATTGGTGAAGCAGCTGGATAGAAATATGACTCTAGCTGCCGCATTCAGGACAGATTTTTATAGGAGAAAGTTTGGTAAGAGGCAGACAGATCAGAAGAGAGTTGCCGTAATCCAAAGGCGAATGAATAAGAATGACAGTAAAAGATTTAGCAGTTTCAAAGGTGAGAAAAAGTCAGATTCAGGAGATGATTTTAAGAGAGAGTGATCGGATATAGGGAATAAAGGAAAGTTCTGAGTCAAATATGACCCCAAGGCAACAGGCGCGCTGCTTGGGAGTTATGGTTGAACCCTCTAAGGTAATTTCAATGTCAGGTAGAGTTAGGTTAGTAGTGGGTAGAGATGAGCGAACTTGTTTGCCAATCTTAAAGTTGGCACAGACATTGCACATTCCGATTCGTGTTTGGATTCCTGAGCATTGTGTCATCTGTGTGACAGCACTGGAAACAAGGGGTCTAATCAGCGGTCACATTGTTACCACCGGTCAGAGCGCTGCGGGATCAAGCTGTCACATGTCAGTGTAATCCCGCAGCTGTGACTGGCGCTAAAAAGGTTACCGCATCAGCATTAGCTGATGAGACTACTACCACCATTAGAAGATGCCTGCTGTCACTGTAAACAGCGAGCACAGGCGCCACTAGAAGTGACTCAGATCTTTGTTGAACACTGTGGATTATTTCAACACATTGGACAGGTGAGGGATATGGTTATTTTTGATTTTTGATTTTTTACAAGTGACAATGGCTTTAATGGAATGGGCGTTATGTGAATTTTTTGTTATTTTCTGTTGTTTTACAGGAGACAATGGCTTCAATTGAATGGTGAACATAACTGTGTTTGTTATTTTAAATTAAAAAGTAAAAATGTGTTTTTTTATTTGAAATTAAGAATTTTTTTCTTGCTGTGTCTTTATTTCACAAATTTTACTATGGGGTTAATAACGGGGTGTCTTATAAATGCTACTCCATTGCTAACCTGGGTTTCATGTCAGCTGCCAATACAAGGCTGACATGAACTCCAACCCTATTACTCCACTTGCCACCGCATCAGGGCAAGTGGGAAGAGTGAGGCTAAGCACAAGATTTGGTGCATATTATTGATGCACCATTTTTTGGGCTGCTGAGGGCTGTTATTATTAGCTTCAGAGGGGGCCAGCATCCAAGACCCCTTCCCTGGCTATTAACATCAGCTCACAGCTGTTTGTTTAGCCTTTTCTGGTTATATTTTATAAGGGAACCCCACATTATTTTTTTTTCTGGGGCCACTCTATAATCTAGCCAGTAAAGGCTAAGAAAACAGCTGTGGGCTGTTATTAATAGCCAGGGAACATCTTTGCCTAATGGCTAGTGATGAGCAAGCACTAAAATGCTCGGTACTCATTGCTCGGCTCGAGCATATTGGAATACTCGGGTGATCGACCCGAGCAACAATCCTAATGTAAGTCTATGGGAAACTTGAGTATATTTCATGCGACTCCCCCCGGCGGTCTACAGAGGGCCTAAAAATTGCCAAAATCGACGGGAAAAGTGCTCAAATGACATGCTAACAGCATGGGAAAGCCCCTGGAAGCATTTCTGACTCTCAAGTCACTGCTGTCAACAACGTTGTCAGAGTATTATGCCACTTTTACGGACTCACAATAAAACATACAAAAACGAAACCAAAATGGATTTTCCTGGGAAATATGCTAAGGAACATCCTTTCCAGGGTAATGACTTGTATATAAGGCAAAATAAATAACCAAAAACAAAAATACTCCTCCACACCTTGGGCTATGTTCACACATAGCGTTTTTGATGCGTTTTTGCACTTTTGCATTGCTTTCAACCAAGACAAATGTATTCACTGGGAAATGTGATTTTAACATTTTTACAGCCTTATCTGGTCATGTGGTGTGTGACACATCATCAGACACATGCATACAGTGCTGAATAGACATGGGAACAGCATGGGACAGACCTCTGGAAGCATTTCTGACTCCCAGGTCACTGCCTAACAGTGTGCCCATCATAAGTGATCCTTGGCGCATGCGAAGATGCCTCCTACCATGCACCTGTCATTGCAGACTTGCAACAATCACCGTCCACGTTCTTGTCTCAGTGCAGCGTTCAGTTGTCCCTACCCCATTGTGCAAGTATGCAGCCAGACACCTACCCTCCCACAGGCTGCAATACTATACTGCCAAATTTTTGACAGCTGCCTTCACTTGAAATGTGGCCTTTTAGGCTCATTGTGGCAGAAGCTGTCCACAATCTTATGGCGCCGGCGACCAGGTATCCGTACTCGGTCCCCAGCCGCCATATTTTTTCCGGTATCGTCTCCGCCTTCCACAAGCACAGGTCCCACAACATTACCCATGCCCTCCCCAGTGCACTTAATGAGAAGTACCGCCTAACCACAAACACATGGGCAAGCTGAAATTATTCCACAACAAACACCCACATCTTCTCGTCTGACCGTCGTGTCCCAATTCCTAGGGGACCGCAGCACACCACTATTGAACCCAGAGCAGTGTCAAAGGGTTGTTGATTGGATAGCGGATAATGCTTCCATTCACTTAGTCACCACCACTACCACCTTGTCTTCCACATGGTCAAGTCTCAGTAGCCGTGAGTCTGGACCGCATATTCCTCACCCTGATCCTCCTTCCTCCCACCATGCCAATTGCCCGGAGACAAATGATCCTACACTTGGACAATCTGAAGAGCTGTTCTCTCTTCCATTTATACATGCCCAGTCCACTTGAAGCGGGCAAGAGGGTATCGCATGCAGCGGTGCCCAAATATTTGCGCAGCCACAGTCACACGAAGGCGACGGTGGGAAAGTGTCACAAGAGGTGAACTATGATGAGACACAATTGCCAGAAAGTCAGGAGGAGGACCAGGGCGCACTTCTTCAGTCCTCTGAGCGGATGAAGAGACTTGCTGATAAGAGACGTGTGGATCCACCTCAATTCCGTCCCAGAGACAAGGTCTGGCTCTCCTCAAATATGTTTGTTTCAAAATACCTTCATATAAGTTGGGTCCGCAGTTCATCGGCCTGTTAGAGGTTCTGAACCAAATCAATCCCGGGGCTTACAAGCTAAAACTCCCAGGCACCTTATCGATTCCCAACTCCTTCCACATATCTCTCCTCAAACCAGTTGTTCTTAATTCTTTCTCTGATGATCCAGGTACTACCCCAGCTCCAGTCTCCGCTGAAGACATCTATGAGGTAGAGAACATTTTGGCCACCAAAAGGGTAAGAGGAAAAACCTTTTTTCTGGTTGATTGGAAGGGGGTGGCCGAGATGAGAGGTCTTGGGAATCCAGGGAGATCATGCATGCCCCTTATCTTCTTAAGGAATTTCTTGCAGGTCTAAAAAAGAGGGGGCATAAAGGGGGGGTACTGTAGCATCAGCGTCTCTGGCTCCTGCCAGGCAGAGACACCGTCACCCATACCACCTCGGTCCTGGTCCGGCATCTTCTAGCCTCCCCGCTGCTGCTGCTGGTGCACGCAGCTCCCGGGCACTGTGCTTAGGATGGCGCACGCGCACTCCCTCTCTCTTAAAGGGGCCACACGCGCGCCATCTTAAAGTGTCCCCGGCCAATGTCCAAAGGACTTCCCATTTATAATGCACCTCCTCAAAAATGGAGGTGCCCGTGCAAGGTTGTTGCTCTGTCTGCTTACTGTTGCTTCAGTCCTCAGGTCCCTCTGCAAGTCAGTCCTGTCCGCCAGCCTGTCTTTTAGTCCAGCCTGCCAGTCTGACTGCTATCCAGTCCGCCAGTCTGCCTATGGGATCAGCCTGCCTGCTTACCTGGAAGCATCTGCCAGTTACCTGCTGTGCCCGCCAGCCTGCTTACCTGGAAGCACCTGCCAGTTACCTGCCGTGTCCTTCTGCCTGCTTACCTGCAAGCACCTGCCAGTTACCCATTGTGCCCCCCAGCTTGCATACCTGGAGCACCCATCTGGCTATCTGCCGAACCAGCCTACTAATCTGCCTGGACCACCCATCTGCCTTCCAGCCATGCTCATCCGCTGTACCGGTCAGTTCCTGCCATCTGACCCATGGAAGTCACCTGCTCTCATACAAGGTCGGTCCCAGAGTGGCACCTGGTCCCCCTGCTTGGTCCCTCCCTGGTTCACAGAGTAGATTGAGCCGCCGTGAAACCTTGGTCAGGCTGAGTAGGTACTTAGTCATGCCCCTCTGGTCCCTCCTTGCACCGCAGCACAGAGGTTCCACCACCCGGATCCGTAACACTTTTGATACGGTTCCACACAAAAGGTTGATACATAAAATGAGAACAATGGGGATAGGGGAAAATATATGTATGTGGGTTAAGAACTGGCTCAGTGTTAGGAAACAAAGGGTGGTTATTAATGGAACACACTCAGACTGGGTTTCAGTTGACAGTGGGGTACCACAGGGGTCAGTATTGGGCCCGCTTCTTTTTAACATATTTATTAATGACCTTGTAGGGGGCATACAGAGTAGTACTTTAATATTTGCAGATGACACTAAACTCTGCAGGGTAATCAATAGAGAGGAGGACAATTTTATATTACATGAGGATCTATGTAAACTAGAAGCTTGGGCTAGTAAATGGCAAATGAGCTTTAATGGGGATAAATGTAAGGTAATGCTCTTGGGCAGAGGAAATAAAATGTATAATTATATGCTTAATTGTAAAGCACTAGGCAAAACTGAAACTGAAAAAGTCCTTGGTGTATTGGTGGACGACAAGCTTACGTTTGGTGGCCAGTGTCAGGCAGCTGCTGCAATGGCAAATAAAATAATGGGATGCATTAAAAGAGGCATAGATGCTCATGAGGAGAACTTTCTACCTCTATACAATTCATTAGTGCGACCACACTTAGAATACTGTGTACAGTTCTGGTCTCCGGTGTATAAGAAAGACATAGTTGAACTAGAGCGAGTGCCGAGAAGAGCGACCATGGTTATTAGAGAACTGGGGGGTCTGCAATACCAAGACAGGTTATTACACTTGGGGTTATTTACTTTGGAAAAAGGAAGGCTTAGGGGTAATCTTATTACTATGTGAAGTATATGAGGGGACCGTACAAAGACCTGTCTACTGATCTTTTTACTCTGAGGCCTGAGACGGGGACAAGGGGGCATCTTCTACATCTGGAGGAAAGAAGGTTTAATCTTAATCACAGATGCGGATTCTTTACTGTAAGAGCAGTGAGACTATGGAGCTCTCTGCCGCATGATGTTGTAATGAGTGATTCACTACTAAAATTTAACCGGTTCAGGACCGCCCACTGTACATAAACGTCGGCGCTGCCTGGGCTCTGTGCAGCGCCGACGTTTAAAAACGGTGGGTGGTCCCGCAGCGCTCAGGGCCCCCAGGGTCCTGCTAGCGCTGCGGTACCGGTTCAGAGCGACATGTGGCATCATGGGGCATCATGGGGACCTGATTGGATCAGGTCCCCATGATGTTGACCTGTTCCTATCTTTTAGATGCCGCGATCCATAGCGATTGCGGCATTTAAAAGATAGGGACAGCCGGTGGTCGGCGATCGGGACCCCCCACATACCTGTCAGCGGCGGGGATCCCGGTGCTGTGACCTCTGACATCATCAAGACCTGATTGGCTCAGGTCTCGATGATGTCAGCGTCACACCAGCCAATCAGAGAGATCACCAGGGAAGTTTGTTTTAGCAACAAACTTTCCTGGGCGATCTGCCTGATAAATGCAGTTTCTTCTCCGATCTCAGTGAGAGAGCAGAGGAGAAACAGTGTGACAAGAGCTGTCAGCCTTGCCACTGTGAAAGTAAAAAAAAAATAAAATAAAAAAGAAAGTAAGAGTTAGGGTTAGTGAGTCTGTCAGATCAGTCAGTCCTGTCAGATCAGTCCAGTCAGATCTGTCAGTCAGTCAGTCCTGTCAGATCAGTCCAGTCAGATCTGTCAGTCCTGTCAGATCTGTCAGTCAGATCTGTCAGTCCTGTCAGATCTGTCAGTCAGTCAGTCCTGTCAGATCTGTCAGTCAGTCCTGTCAGATCTGTCAGTCAGTCCTGTCAGTCCTGTCAGATCTGTCAGTCAGTCAGTCCTGTCAGATCTGTCAGTCAGTCCTGTCAAATCTGTCAGTCAGTCAGTCCTGTCAGATCTGTCAGTCAGTCCTGTCAGTCCTGTCAGATCTGTCAGTCAGTCAGTCCTGTCAGATCTGTCAGTCAGTCCTGTCAAATCTGTCAGTCAGTCAGTCCTGTCAGATCTGTCAGTCAGTCAGTCCTGTCAGATCTGTCAGTCAGTCAGTCCTGTCAGATCTGTCAGTCAGTCAGTCCTGTCAGATCTGTCAGTCAGTCAGATCTGTCAGTCAGTCAGTCCTGTCAGATCTGTCAGTCCTGTCAGATCTGTCAGTCAGTCAGTCCTGTCAGATCTGTCAGTCAGTCAGATCTGTCAGTCAGTCAGTCCTGTCAGATCTGTCAGTAAGTCAGTCCTGTCAGATCAGTCAGTCAGTCCTGTCACATCAGTCAGTCAGTCCTGTCAGATCAGTCCGGTCAGTCCAGTCCGGTCCCGTCCTTTCAGTCCGGTCCGTTCAGTCCAGTCAAAAAATATAAAAATAAAATGGCCCGGCAGACTTATACCACAGAGGAGGTGTATGCCCTGCTGTGTTCTGACACTGATGACAGCGCAATCTCAGATGGAGATATGGATTTTGAGGGCTTTAGTAGCGGCGACACTGAGAGCCCAGAAATGAGCAGTGATTCTGTTCCATCCTCAAGCCCAAGGACCAGTACAGCAATAGGGGCAAATAGCGCTACTGGAGAAACGTCTCCAAATCAGGGAACACTGCCCAGTAAAAGCGCTGGCCCTGCTACTAGTGAATTGGCGCACGCCAGTGTACAAGGGGCGTTGCCACATGATCTAGCATTTCCCAGATAGGAGGCTTCAGATTCGGCTGCTCCATTCAGCCCTGATTTCAACGCCACTCCTGGTATAAATGTGGAGGTGGAAGATTTTGGACCAATTCATTTTTTTAATTTGTTTTTTACAGACAGCTTGCTAGAGCATATTGTCGTGCAAACAAATTTATACACGTCCTAATTCATAAGCCAGAATCCCCGATCTTACTATGCTAGGGCAAATTTATGGACACCAACTAATGTCCCGGAAATAAAAAAATTTTTAGGACTTACATTTGCCATGGGGCTTGTTAAAAAACCGAGCATTCGATCCTACTGGTCCAACCACCCTGTTCAAGCCACCCCTATGTTTTCAGTCATTCTGCCTAGGACCCGTTATGAAATGCTCATGCGGTTTTGGCATTTTAACGACAATAGTCAATGCCTGCCCAGAAATGCCCCAGAACATGACAGGTTATATAAAATTAGACCCATCATTGAAAATTTGTCAGAAAAATTCTTAAGCCTCTACACCCCAACACAAAATATTTCTATAGACGAGTCCCTTGTAAAATTCAAAGGAAGACTGCACCTCAAGCAATTTATCCCATCTAAAAGGGCAAGGTTTGGAATAAAGCTCTATAAAATGTGCGAAAGTTCAACCGGATACACATCCGCTTTTCGCATATATGAGGGGAAAGATAGCCAACTAAACCCACCAGGATGCCCTACTTATCTGGGGACATCTGGAAAAATTGTTTGGGAGCTGATAAGTCCATTTTTTCAAAAAGGCTACAATCTATATGTGGACAATTATTACACCAGCATACCCCTATTTAAAAGTCTGGTTGAACACAACATCGGGGCTTGTGGGACCATCCGTAAAAACCGTCAGGGGTTTCCACAACCATTGGTCAATCAAAAGTTTCAAAAGGGGCAGTCAGGGGCTGTACGCAACGGAGAGCTGCTTGCCCTGAAATATAGGGATAAGAGGGATATTTTTGACCTCAGCTCGATCCACACAGATGCCACAAGGGCCACTGTAGAACTAGGATCCACCACTCCGAAGCAAAAACCTGTGTCAGTCATTGACTACAACAAACACATGGGGGGTGTGGACCTTGCAGACCAGGTTCTACAGCCATACCAGGTATCAAGAAAGTCCTATACCTGGTATAAAAAGTTGGTTATTTATTTGTTTCAGGTGGCCACATACAATTCTTTTGTGTTGTACAAAAAAGCAGGAAATTCAGATCCTTTTCTTGATTATCAAGAAAAGGTAATTGAAAATCTTGTCTTTCAAAGTGTTAGCCCCGCTCATCCATTAGAATCTGAGGATGTGAAAAGACTCACTGAGCGACATTTTAATGCACTTATTCCAGCAACGGAAACAAGAAGGAACCCCCAGAAAAGATGTCGTGTATGTACTAAGAGAGGAATGAGGCGTGATACCCGCTACTATTGCCCACAATGCCCATCATTGCCAGCCTTATGCGTCACTGACTGCTTTAAAATCTTCCACACAGAACCATGTTTTTAAACTGTAAAAATGTATCCCAATTTGTCATTCAAACATTTGGTTCATTTAGTGAATGACACATTCGAGTAGAGCTCACTTATTTTCCAGGGGGGGTTCTTCAGAATCTAAACCTTCCATTGCGTGCTTGTTTCTGGAAATCATCCATTGAGTTAAAATGGTCACTAAACCCATAGATGAATTCCCAGAGGGGTTTCATTTCCAAAATGGGGTAACTTCAGGGGGGATTCTTTAGCTCTGGTACTCTGAAAAGTGCCAGAACAGCATAATCCCCCCTGAAGTGACCCCATTATAGAAATGACACCTCTGTGGGAATTCATCTATGGGTTTAGTGACCATTTACCTATCTACTTATTTTCCCACCACTAGATTAATTTATACAGAGGAGTAGATTGTAAAATTCGGTCACTTGTTGTGCGTTTCCTCTGTTTAGGCACCTCAGGGGCTCTCCAAATGCAACATGGCGTCCGCTATCCATTCCAGTCAAATTTCCATTCCAAAAGTCAAATGGCGCTCCTTACCTTCCAAGCCATGCCGTGCGCCCAAACAGTGGCTTTTCACTCATATGGGGTATCAGCGTGCTCAGGAGAAATTGCACAACACATTTTGGGGTCCATTTTTTCTGGCTGCTCTTGTGAAAATTAAAAATTTGAGGCTAAAGTAGCAGTTTTGTGTTAAAAATGTGTTTTTTTATTTTCACACTTCAACGTTATAAAATTCTGTGAAGCCCCTGGGGGTTCAAGGTGCTCACCACACATCTAGATAAGTTCGTTGAGGGGTCTAGTTTCCAAAATTGGGTCACTTGTTGGGGGTTTCCTCTGTTTAGGCACCTCAGGGGCTCTCCAAATGCAACATGGCGTCCGCTATCCATTCCAGTCAAATTTCCATTCCAAAAGTCAAATGGCGCTCCTTACCTTCCAAGCCATGCCGTGCGCCCAAACAGTGGCTTTGTACCACATATGGGGTATCAGCGTGCTCAGGAGAAATTGCACAACACATTTTGGGGTCCAGTTTTTCTGGCTGCCCTTGTGAAAATTAAAAATTTGAGGCTAAAGTAGCAGTTTTGTGTTAAAAATGTGTTTTTTTTTTTTCACACTTCAACATTATAAAATTCTGTGAAGCCCCTGGGGGTTCAAGGTGCTCACCACACATCTAGATAAGTTCCTTGAGGGGTCTAGTTTCCAAAATGGGGTCACTTGTTGGGGGTTTCCTCTGTTTAGACACCTCTGGGGCTCTCCAAATGCAACATGGCGTCCGCTATCCATTCCAGTCAAATTTCCATTCCAAAAGTCAAATGGCGCTCCTTACCTTCCAAGCCATGCCGTGCACCCAAACAGTGGCTTTGCACCACATATGGGGTATCAGCGTGCTCAGGAGAAATTACACAACACATTTTGGGGTCCATTTTTTCTGGCTGCCCTTGTGAAAATTAAAAATTTGAGGTTAAAGTAGCAGTTTTGTGAAAAAAAGTTAAATGTTCATTGTTTTCTTCCACATTCCAAAAATTCCTGTGAAGCACCTGAAGGGTTAATAAACTTCTTGAATGTGGTTTTGAGCACCTTGAGGGGTGCAGTTTTTAGAATGGTATCACTTTTGGGTATTTTCTGTCATAAAGGCTCCTCAAAGTCACTTCAAATAAGATGTGGTCCCTAAAAAAAATGTTTTTGTAAATTTTGTTGTAAAAATGAGAAATCGCTGGTCAACTTTTAACCCTTATAGCTTCCTAACAAAAAAAATTTTGGTACCAAAATTGTGCTGATGTGAAGTAGACATGTGGGCAATGTTATTTATTAACTATTTTGTGTGATATATCTCTCTGATTAAAGGGCATGAAAATTCAAAGTTTGAAAATTGCAAAATTTTCAAAATTTTCGCCAAATTTCCGATTTTTTCACAATCAAACGCAAGTGATATCAAAGAAATTTTACCACTATCATGAAGTACAATATGTCACAAAAAAACTATCTCAGAATCAGGGGGATCCGTTGAAGCGTTCCAGAGTAATTACCTCATAAAGTGACAGTGGTCAGAATTGAAAAAATTGGCCCGGTCACGAAGGCAAAAACAGGCTCTGGCGCGAAGTGGTTAAGAAGGGCATGGATGCCTTTCTTGAAAAGTATAATATTACACGTTATATATACTAGATTCCTTGATAGGGCGTTGATCCAGGGAGCTAGTCTGATTGTCGTATGGAGTCAGGAAGTAATTTTTTTCCCCAATGTGGAGCTTGGTGTTTGCCACATGGGTTTTTTTGCCTTCCTCTGGATCAACATGTTAGGCTATGGGTTGAACTAGATCGACTTAGTCTTCCTTCAACCTTAAAAACTATATTACTATGTTACTATGTAAATAGCTCGATTTTTAGCGATGTAATATGGAAAGGACCTGGCTGTATTCTTCAGTGCCAGCAAGCAAATGGCGCAGAAAAACTGTGTTCACTGGATTGCTTTTTAAGCAAATAATGAGGATTAAGATCCCCAAAAAAATTATTCCTGGCCCCTGAGACCTGGGCCTATTTCTAGAAATATAACAGCAGCAGAAGACAAACCTGGAATGGAGCCTCTTGTGCTATATGCACTGCAGTCTGCTATATACACTGCCTGCCTACGTACACTGCCTGCCTGATATCTCTGCAGATGGATTAGTCCTCAAAAGATTGTTTATTGAGATGTATATGTGTCTCTAATATAGTTTGGTACACCTACACTAACTAGAAACAAGCAAATCTCTCCCTAGCTCAGCAGTACCTCTCCCTACACTGTCTGATTCCAGAGTGACTGTGATGAGCATGGCGGCGCAAGGTCTGCTATAGACCTGATTACGCTGTACGACCAGCCAATCACTGTAACGCTACAACCAACATGGCTTCGGCATTACAGTGAGTTGCAGGCAATTCCTGCATATTCATTGGCACTCTAAAGAGCGCCAAACATGCAGGGAGGAGACCCGAGCTCCCGCCGAGCAACCCCGGAAATTCTAGGCGAGCACCGAGCATGTCGAGTAGTGAAATGCTCGGGCGAGCGCCGAGCAGTAGCGAACATGCTCACTCATTACTACTAATGGTGCCTTCCCTGGCTAGTAATATCCGACCCCCGGGGGTTGGCTTTCCCTCTGCTGCTTGTAAAAGCCGTTGGCTGATGGGGTATTAGTCTCATTAACCAATGCCTGTGACCTGCGGTAAGCTTTTTACTGCCGGTCACAGCTGCGGGAGCCAATCGAAGCCCCTGTTTCCCGAGCAGTCATGCAGATTCGGGTTTGTTTTTATGTTCTGGTGCCTGAACACGAACCTGCTTTTGAAGTTCGTGTAAACTCGACATACCCGAATATCAAAAGGTTCGCTCATCTCTAGGTGAGGGGAGAAACACAAGAAGTTCCGTTTTGGATTGATACAGTTTAACATAGAGGGGGACAGCAGACAACTAATACTTGGTATTTTATTATTAGGATCAATGTTGATCAGAGGAACTTTTTTCAATGATCAGACATGATCCCCTATGACTGCCATGATAATACAGAAATTTTGTGGAGCATGCAAAATATTCCACTCTATTTAAAGTCAGCCACCTGTGTTTTGTTGAGCCAATTGACACTTGGTCGCTAGTAAATACCATACTATTAGGTGACTGCCTGAAATCGTGGCCATCAGACTTGATCCCATAAGACTGCCATAATAATCCAGCAATTTTTGTGAGTGTGTCAAATATTACACTTTATTTAAAGTATTGCACTTGTGGGTTCAAACCTATTCTCAGTTGGTCGCTGACAAATAGCATATCTGTGAACAATGTTGTCAGAGTATTAAGCCACTTTTATGGACTGAAAAACATACAAAAAACAAGCTATAATAGATAAAATATTAATAAATATTCTTTCCATGATAATGACTTGTATATAAGGCCAAAGAAATAAAAAAAATAACGTTATGACTGTGGAAGACATTTATGCGACCGGAATGATCACTTATGTGTAGCTGGTGATGATGCCACCTAGCAGCATCTGTTCCTATTGTAAATGCATCTGACAGCGTTATCAATAGAGAATAGAATAGATTTTACCTTTTTTTGGGCATCACCAGCAGCACGGCGTATAAGACAATAAAACCTGGCTGGATCGATGTAATACGCTATCCATACTGCAATACCTCACCCGTAAAAGAATTTCAGAAAAGACAGTTAATATTCTAGAATATAGAATCTATTTGAATTGGCCTTCCCATTATTAACCCCTATACCCCCCAGGGTGGTTTGCACGTTAATGACCAGGCCAATTTTTACAATTCTGACCAGGGTCACTTTATGAGGTAATTACTCTGGAACGCTTCAACAGATCCCGCTGATTCTCAGACTGTTTTTTCATGACATATTGTACATCATGATTGTGGTAAAATTTCTTCAATATCACTTGTGTTTATTTGTGAAAAAAATGGAAATTTGACGAAAATGTAGAAATTTTGCTATTTTCAAACTTTGAATTTTTATGCCCTTAAATCAGAGAGATATATCACACAAAATAGTTAATAAATAGCATTTCCCACATGTCTACTTTACATCAGCACAATTTTAGAGCCAATTTTTTTTTTGTTAGGAAGCTATAAAGCGATTTCTCATTTTTACAACAAAATGTACAAAACCATTTTTTAGGTACCACATCACAATTGAAGTGACTTTGAGGGGCCTTTATGACAGAAAATACCCAAAAGTGACACTATTCTAAAAACTGCACCCCGCAAGGTGCTCAAAACCACATTCAAGAAGTTTATTAACCCTTACGGTGATTCACAGTAATCTTTGGATTTTTTTCACAAAAATATTAGTTTAGATCCCATTTTTTTTATTTTCGCAGGGGTATCATTAAAAAATGAACCCCAAAATTTGTTATGCAATGTCTCCTGAGCACTCAAGTGCATACCCGATGCAAACTCAAGTAGCTAGCACTTGTGCTCAACACTAGTCGCCATATTGTCGTCATTTTTTTTTCTTTACTTCTGAAAACATTCCAACCCCAACACAACCCTAACCCCAACCCTAATACAACCACAACCCTAATGCAACTCCAACCCAAACCCTAATACAACCCCAACCCTAGCCCAACCCTAACCCTAGCCCAACCCTAACCCTAGTCCAACCCTAACCCTAGTCCAACTCTAATCCTAGTCCAACCCTAACCCTAGGCCAACCCTAACTCTAGCACAACCCTAAGCCTAGCACAACCCTAGCCAAACCATAACCCTAGCACAACCATAAACCTTACATAATCCTAACCCTAGAACAACCCTAATCCTAACCCTAGTACAACCTTAACCCTAAACCCTAGAGCTTAATTTTTACGCCGTTCCTCGTGTGGTATAAGTGATTAGACGACTTTATTCTTCGGGTCTGTGCGATTACAGAGATACCAGATTGATATCGGGATTTTATGATTGACAGCTATCACACACTTAAAACCCCTTTTTTTTTGCAAAGACTAGTTTTTGCATCGCCATATTTCGAGAGTAGTGTTGAGCAAGCACTAAAATGCTCGGGTGCTCGAAGCTCGGGCCGAGCTCACCGTGGTACTCGGGAGCTCGACCCAATGTTAGTCTATGGGAGACCCGAGCATTTTTGCGGCGGCACCCCTGGCAGTCTTTTAAAAGCCTAACAAGTGCCCAAAACGATAGTGACAGTCCTCAAATGACATGGGGACAGCATGGGGATCGCCCCAGGAAGCATTTCTGACCCCCAGGTCACTGTTGTCAACAACGTGGTCAGAGGTATTAAGCCACTTTTACAGGCTCATAATAAAATGTTCAAAAACGAAAGTGAAACTTTTTTCCTGTGAAATATGTTAAGGAATTTCTTTTCCAGGGTAAAGACTTGTGTATAAGGTACAATAAATAACCAAAAACAAAAATACTCCTCCACACCTTGGGCTATGTTCAAAAGTAGCATTTTTTATGCGTTTTTGCACTTTTGTATTACTTTCAACTATGACAAATGCATTCACCGGGAAATATAATTTTAACATTTTACAACCTTATCTGGCCATGTGCTGTGTGACACAGGCATACAGTGCTGAAAAGACATGAGGACAGCATGGGGAAGACCCCTGGAAGCATCTCTGACTCCCAGGTCACTGCCTTCAAGTGTACCCATCAGAAATGATCCTTGCCGCATCAGAAGATGCAGACTTGTAACTATCCCCGTGCAAGTCCTTGTGCCAGGGCAGTGTTCAACTGTACCTCCCCCATTCCTTGCAATGCAAGTGCAAATATGCAGCCAACCACCCACCCACCCGCAGGCTGCAATACCATACTGCTAGCTTGCACTTGAAATGGGGCCTTTTCGTTTTGAGGAGGCCAAAGCTGGCCACTACCTCATGGCTGCTTCGGTAGCGAAGTATCCATACTCAGTCCCCAGCCGCCAGGGGGTGGCCAGGTGTCCACACTCGGTCCCCAGCCGCCCCGTGGCCGGGTGTCCACACACGGTCCCCAGCCGCCTGGGGGCGGCCAGGTGTCCATAAAGGGTCCCCAGCCGCCCCCATTTCTCCACAGAATATCCCCACAGACTTTTCTTAGCCCGGCCTACTTTAGGGCACCATTGGATGAGCCCACCAGAGAACCAGACTCCTCCGGTGGGCCCTGGCTTCTCCATCAGGGCAGTTGAGAGTGCCAAGGTGAGGAGCATGATGATGATGATAGAAGTTAGCATCTGCTTTGTTTTTTTGGAATGCAAGCATAAGTGTGCAACCTGCCACCCACCCACCCCAAGGCTGCAATACCATACTGCTAGCTTGCACTTGAAATGGGGCCTTTTAGGCATGTGGAGGCAGACGCCGGCCACGATGTCATGGCTGCATTGGCGGCCTTTTATCCATACTCAGTCCCCAGCCGCCCGGCGGCCGGGTGTCCATGCTCGGTCCCCAGCTGCCACGGGGCGGCCGGGTGTCCACAGTCGGTCCCCAGCTGCCCCACGGCCCGGTGCCTACACACGGTCCCCAGCCGCCCCGATTTCTCCTGTTACCGACCCACACACTTTTCTTAGACTGGCCTGCTTTAGGGCAGCATTGGACGAGCCCACCAGAGAACCAGCCTCCTCCGGTGGGCCCTGGCTTCTCCATCAGGGGAGTTGAGAATGCCAAGGTGAGGAGCATGATGATGATAGAAGTTAGCATTTGCTTTGTTTTCTTGGAATGCAAGCACATGTATGTAGTAGCAGCTAGGCCTTAGGTGGTCAGCGTTTTGGCGCATATCCTACCTCCTACGAGGATTGTTGGATGTTTTCCTGCTACTATCCCAGTTCTATGACTCCTGTTAAAACAAAGCTTCAGGTGATAAATGATGGATGAGGTGGTGGCAAAGGAGAAAGAGCAGAAGGAACAGGGACCATTCACATCAATATCAGGTCAGTCAACCACACATGTCTTGTAGGATATGTTTCGGTAACAAAAGGAGCGGTCTGCTACACAGTTATAGGGCATATAGTGAGTGCAATGCCTAACAAACATTTTGAGGCACTCCAATGCCCCTTGGAAGTGACATGGAGGTCAGAGGGCATTAACTAAACCGTTTTTTCCATTTATAGCAACTGGTCTCCTGTACACTGTTGGCCAAAGCAGTGAATGGAAGACTTTCCAAAAATTATGAGGAACTGCAATGCTCCTTGAAACAGACGTGGATTACAGCATACTAAAAACCTTCTACCCATTATTGGGGAGTGGGTCTCCATTAGTTTTCGCCTTTACATTGAAAAGCAAAAGCTGACTAAAATTAGAAGGAAATGCAATGCCCGTTGGAAGAGTCGTGGAGGTTAGAGGTAATTAAAAACAACATTTCAATGCCCCTCGGAAGAGACGTGGAGGTCACAGTAGCTTAACAAGACGGTTTTAATGCCCCTTGAAAAAGTGGTGGAGGTCACAGCAGCTTAACAAGACACTTTTAATGCCCCTTTGAAGGGACATGGAGGTTGCAGCAGCTTAACAAGATGGTTTTAATGCCCTTCGGAAGAGATGTGGAGGTTGCAGTAGCTTAACAAGATGCTTTTAATGCCCCTTGGAAAAGTGGTGGAGGTCGCAGTAGCTTAATAAGACGATTTTATTGCCCCTCATTAGAGAAGTGGAGGTCAGAGTGGTATAACAAGACAGTTTTAATGCCCCTTGGAAGAGACGTGGAGGTCAGAGTGGTATAACAAGACAGTTTTAATGCCCCTCAGAAGAGACGTGGAGGTCCCAGTAGCTTAACAAGACGCTTTTAATGCCACTCAGAAGAGACGTGGAGGTCGTAGTAGCTTAACAAGACTGTTTTAATGCCCCTTACAAGAGCCATACAGTACAGCATATTACAAACATTATTCCCATTATTGGGAAGTGGGTCTCCCATAGTCTTTGCTTATGCCTTCCAAGCAAAAGGTGCCAAAAATTAGGACGTAGGAACTTGAAATGCCCCTTACAAGAGCCATGCAGTACAGCATATTACAAACATTATGCCCATTATTGGGGAGTGTGTCTCCCATAGTCTTTGCTTATGCCTTCCAAGCAAAAGCTGCCAAAAATTAGGACGGTGGAACTTGCAATGCCCCATTCAAGAGCAATGCCGTACAGCATATTGCAAACATTATTCCCATTATTGGGGAGTGGGTCTCCCATAGTATTTTCTTATGCCTTCCATGCAAAAGCTGCCAAAATTAGGATGGAGGTACTTGCAATGCCCCTTACAAGAGCCATGCAGTACAGCATATTACAAACATTATTCCCATTATTGGGGAGTGTGTCTCCCATTATCTTTGCTTATGCCTTCCAAGCAAAAGCTGCCAAAAATTAGGATGGAGGAACTTGCAATGCCCCTTAAAAGAGCCATGCAGTACAGCATATTACAAACAATATTCCCATTATTGGGGAGTGTGTCTCCCATAGTCTTTGCTTATGCCTTCCAAGCAAATGCTGCCAAAAATTAGGACGGAGGAACTTGCAATGCCCCATACAAGAGCCATGCAGTACAGCATATTACAAACATTATTCCCATTATTGGGGAGTGGGTCTCCCATAGTATTTGCTTATGCCTTCCAAGCAAAAGCTGCCAAAAATTTGGACGGAGGAACTTGCAATGTCCCATACAAGAGCCATGCAGTACAGCATATTACAAACATTATTCCCATTATTGGGGAG
This sequence comes from Phyllobates terribilis, assembly GCF_046119375.1. Classification (NCBI taxonomy): domain Eukaryota; kingdom Metazoa; phylum Chordata; class Amphibia; order Anura; family Dendrobatidae; genus Phyllobates; species Phyllobates terribilis. The sequence continues at coordinate 1,203,949,070 of NW_027362761.1, read as the reverse complement.
TGTGTCTCCGATAGTATTTGCTCATGCCTTCCAAGCAAAAGCTGCCTAAAATTAGGATGGAGGAACTTGCAATGCCCCTTACAAGAGCCATGCAGTACAGCATATTACAAACATTATTCCCATGATTGGGGAGTGGGTCTCCCAAAGTATTTGCTTATGCCTTCCAAGCAAAAGATGACAAAAATTAGGATGGAGTAACTTGCAATGCCCCTTAAAAGAGCCATACAGTACAGCATCTTAAAAATATTATTCCCATTATTGGGGACTGGGTCTCCCACAGTCTTTGCTTATGCCTTCCAAGCTAAAGATGGCAAAAATAAGGATGGAGGAACATTCAATTATGGCAACATGGATCACAATCACCCTGGTGGTATAGTGGTGGTGGATGCTGAGGATAAGGAGAAGAACATAAAACAGCCGAAATGAGGAAGCGTGTACCCATGTGTGGGTGTGAAGCGGTTCATATGAATACACCTCCTGAAAAAGCACAGTGGATTTGACTTTATGTTACTCTGATGTCATTTGGTGGTTATGAGAAGTCTGGCCCAATCCAGCCCTTGTTCATTTTGATAAGGGTCAGCTTGTCAGCATTGTCAGTTGACAGGCGAGTGCGCTTATCAGTTATAATTCCCCCAGCGGCACAAAAAACACGCTCCGATCACACGCTAGCAGCAGGGCAGGCCAGGACCTCCAAGGCATTTAGAGCGAGTTCATTCCAAGTGTCTAGCTTGGATACCCAATAATTAAAAGGCACAGAGGAATCGCGGAGGACGCTGGTACGGTCGGCAAGGTACTCCCTCACCATCTTTTGAAACTTTCCACTCCTTGTGAGAGTACCCCGCGCCTCAGGGCCTGTAAGCTGGGCGGGTCTCAAAAAACTGTCCCAGAATGTTGACAGTGTTCCCCTGCCTCTGCTGGATTGGAGTTGCCTCTCTCTATTTGTATGCCTTGGTTGGTCAACGAACTGTGACCTCTGTCGTTAGCGTGTTCAGATGGGAACTTTTTTAACAGTTCTGCACCAAGGGCCTTCTGGTACTGCCCCATTTTTGTAGACCTCTCCACCTCAGGAATAAGAGAGTTAAAGTTCTCCTTGTAGTGTGGGTCTAAAAGTGTCACCAACCAGTAATGACTGTCACCCAACATTTTGACAACACGAGGGTCACGGTTAAGGCAGCGTAACATAAAGTCAGCCATGCGTGCCAGACTGGTATCGGGCAAGACTTCCGTGTCCTCACCAAGATGACGAGTGACCATGCTCTCCTCCTCCTCCCCCCCCCCCTGTCCTCAGGCCACCCACGCTGAACCGACGGTATGACAGTTGTACAGGTACTACTGTCTACAGCGCATGATACTAGCACCTGTTCTTCCTCCTCCTCCTCTCCCTCAATGTCCCCCAATGCATGTTGGGATGAGATGAGGCTGGGCTGTGTGTAATCTCCCGTTACGGCTTCTTTATCCTTCTCATCATACTCTGGCTGCAATGCCTCCTCTTTAATCTCTGCAGAGAGCGTTGCAAAAGACAGACAAGTGGGATGCTGACGCTAATGATGGCGTCATCGCCACTCACCATCTTGGTGGACTCCTCAAAGTTTGTCAGGATGGTACATATGTCAGACATCCAGGACCACTCCTGAGGTCTTATGTGTGGAGTCTGACCTGAATATTGACAGCTTTGTTGCAGCTGGTACTCCACAACTGCTCTCTTCAGCTCACAAATACTTTGCAACATGTGGAGGGTAGAGTTCCAACGTGTGGGGACATCACACACCAGTCGGTGTGCCGGAAACTGCAAACGCTGCTTCAACACAGCAAGAGTGGCAGAAGCTATAGCCGACTTCCGAAAATGAGCTGACAGGCGGAGTACATTGACGAGCAGATCTGGAAACTCGGGGTATGATTTAAGAAACTGCTGAAACATGAGGTTAAGCACATGAGCCAGGCATGGTATGTGTCTGAGGTCGCCTAACCTAAGCTTATGAGTTTCAGCACAGCCTGTTGCTGCTTGGCTGAGGCAGTACTGCAGTACTTCCAGCTTGTAACTGATGTGGTGATATCTAAGATGGAAGGTGAACATGAGGAGGAGGATGATGCGCAGGAGCTGTACACTGTGGGAGCAATACTGCCTGATATAGGGCCCGCAATCCTCGGTGTGGGGAGGATGTGTTCCGTCCCAAGGTCTGACTGGGTCCCGGCTTCCACTATGTTTACCCAGTGTGCTGTCAGGGAGATGTACCGTCCCTGGCCACAAGCACTTGTTCACGTGTCCGTTGTCAGGTGGACTCTCCCAGTAACTACGTTGTTGAGGGTATGGCAGATGTTTTGGGACACATGCTTGAGTAGTGCAGGGATGGCACACTGGGCAAAATAGTGTCGGCTGGGGACCGAGTACCGAGGGACGGCCACCGCCATAAGGTTGCGGAAGGATTCCGTCTCCACCAGCCTAAAAGGCAGCATTTCCAGTGCAAGAAGTCGTGAAATGTGCGAATTTAGGACTGTGGCCTGTGGGGCTTTGGCTGCAAATTTGCGCTTTCGTTCAAAGGTCTGCGATATGGACAATTGAACGCTGCGGTTTGATGTGGACGTGGACGTTGATGCTGTTTCTTGAGAAACTGCCATAACAAGTGAAGACTGAGAGGAGGGGGCATCTTTGCATGCAGTATGGATAGGGGATTGCCTTGCACGCACAACAGGGGGTTCTCTTATATGCACAAAAGCAGAAGAAGCAGTGGTGACACCTGCTGACAGTGGTCGTGGACCCTGGGGTCGGGTGCTTTGCTGCCATGTGCCTGATCATGCTGGTGGTGGTCAGGCTGGTAGTTTTGTCACCCCTGCTGATGCTGGCATGGCAGGTGGTACAAATTGCCTTTTTGGGGTTATCAGCAGAGTCTTTAAAAAATTTCCAGACTCTGTAAGACCTACCGGTTGTACTGGCAACATCCCTCGTGTTGGTGTTACGGGGAACTGTTGCCTGCCTTCTGTGTGCAGCCACCACACTGCTTCTCCCTGCCTGTTGGGGTACTCTGCCTCCCTCCCCCTGTGTGCTGCTGGCCTCGCTCTGCGTGTCCTCCTGCCACGTTGGGTCAGTTACTAGATCATCCACCACCTCCTCCTCTTCCACTTGCGCACCACGATCCTCCTCCTCACTTCATGGCAATTATGTCTCGTCATCGTCCACCTCTTGTGACAAATTACCAGCGTCGACTTGCTGTGGCCGTGGCTGTTCAAATATTTGGCCATTGCTCTTTCACCACTTCAAGCGGAGCAGGCGAGGGGCACAAATAAGAAAATGGACCAGTGAACAGCTCTTCAGAGTGTCCAACTCTGGGATCAGTTGCTGTCTGACAAAACTCGGCATGGTGGGAGGAAGGAGCATCAGAGTGAGGAGGAGTATGCGGTCGAGACTCACAGCTACTTAAACTTGACCGTGTGGAAGACAAACGGGAGGTGGTGGTGCCCAGGTAACTGGAAGTATTATCTGCTATCCAATTAATAACCTGTTCACATTGATCACTTCGCAATACTGGTGTTGTAGTGTGCTTCCCTAGTAATTCGGTCAAGAAGTGGGCGCGAGAAGATGTGGCTGTTTATTGTGGCACATTTTCACCTTGGCCACGGCCCCGTCCTCTACACGCACCATCAGCAGAATTTCCAGTTCCACGTCCCTTGCCAAGCGCCTTGCCCATTGTAAATGAAGTAAAATAGCTTACACTCGCACTATCAATGGAGAAAGGGTAATAAAAAGTAGATTAGAACCGTGGAAGAGGAAAACCACAGTTCTATTTCTCTGGCCTACACCAGAATCTTTTAAACAGATATATTTGTGTCTGAACAGTCAGGGACACTCTATTACTGTTTTTTTTTATGGAAAAAAGGCCAAAAGCTGGATAATCCTGAGATTTCAACCGTGGAACTGCAAAACCACAGTCATCGTTATGTGGCCTACACCAGAATCTTTTAAACAGATATATTTGTGTTGAACAGTCAGGGAGACACTATTACTGTTTTTTTTTTACGGAAAAAAGGCCAAAAGCTGGATAATATAGAGATTTGACTGTGGAACTGCAAAACCACAGTTCTAGTTATCTGGCCTACACCAGAATCTTTTAAACAGATATATTTGTGTCTGAACAGTCAGTGATACACTATTACTGTTTTTCTTTTACGGAAAAAAGGCCAAAAGCTGGATAATACTGAGATTTGAACTGTGGAACTGCAAAACCACAGTTCTAGTTATCTGGCCTACACCAGAATCTCTTAAACAGATATATTTGTGTCTGAACAGTCAGCGAGACACTATTACTGTTTTCTTTTACGGAAAAAAGGCGAAAAGCTGGATAATACTGAGATTTGAACTGTGGAACTGCAAAACCACAGTTCTAGTTATCTGGCCTACACCAGAATCTCTTAAACAGATACATTGGTGTCTGAACAGTCACAGACACACTCAATTTTTTTGGGGGGGAGGTAAAAAAATACCAAAAGGTTAATAAGATGGGTATTTGTACAGTCTGACTGAGGAAAAAAAAATACAGGATTTAAATGAAAAAAAAAAGGATTTTTCCTGGCCCCTGAGACTGGGTGATAAGTCTAGCAATTTGACCAGCAGGAGCACGCAGGACTGTAATGTGCTACATACCTGGTGGCGGGCTTGCATGGTGCACCATCTCTCACTATGAAAGATCACAAACTTGATCTTCAGTCCAGTCTGCTAGACTGGCTTCTATTCATGCTGTCTGTTCGTCTCTGTTCTGACTGCTTAGGGCGGCGGTCCGGTTACTTCCTGTTTCTTGTAGCTGCTGTGAGCACATCCCTAATGCGTCCTCAGCCTATTGCGATCTGTCACTGGATATTCAAACCAGCTCCACCTTGAAGCTGGGGCCTAAGTAACTTCTCCCTCAGAGGGCTTCTTGCCTCTGATGTGCCAGGTCCTGTTCTGTTTTTCATGCCTGTCCACCTTCCTGGAGGCTGTATTCCCAGGCCTGTCGGAAAACGCTCATAGCCTGTTCGTTCCGCCTTCAGGGGGCCGCATACCCAGACCTGTTATCTGTGTCCTCTAGCCTGTTTGTCCGCCATTCTTGGGGCCACATACCCAGACTCGCTCCTGTATCTCGCTGCTCTGTCAGTTCCTGTCTGAACACTCAGTTCCTGTCTGAACACTCTCCTAGCCTGTTACCTGTTTTTCTCTATGTCCGTACCTTCCCCTTTTCCGCAGAGTCTGAACCTGCACCTAACTCCTACTCGTTGTCGCTGTACTTCCGTTTGTGAGTTCAGAGTCCACTCACTACTTCATTGCAAGTACCTTGTGTGTATCTGGTTCTGCTTTTCCCTTCCAGTTTGTTCAGTGTGAACAGAGCCCTGCCTGCTCTGCCTTGCTCACTGCTCTGGCCGTTCCTGCCTGCTCTGCCTTGCTCACCGCTCTGGCAGTTCCTGCCTGCTCTGCCTTGCTCACCGCTCCGTCGGTTCCTGCCTGCTCTGCCTTACTCACCGCTCCGGCGGTCTCTGCCTGCTCAGCCTTGCTCACCGCTCCGGTGGTTCCTGCCTGCTCTGCCTTGTTTACCGCGCTCCAGCGGTTCCTGCCTGCTCTGCCTTGCTCACCGCTCCGGCGGTTCCTGCCTGCTCTGCCTTGCTCACCGCTCTGGCGGTTCCTGCCTGCTCTGCCTTGCTCACCACTCCGGCGGTTCCTGCCTGCTCTGCCTTGCTCACCGCTCTGACGGTTCCTGCCTGCACTGCCTTGCTCTCTCCTCCGGCGGTTCCTGCCTGCTCTGCCTTGCTCACCGCTCTGGCGGTTCCTGCCTGCTCTGTCTTGCTCACCACTCCAACGGTTCCTGCCTGCTCTGCCTTGCTCACCACCCCAGCAGTTTCTCCCTGCTCCGCCTTGCCCACCACTCCGGCGGTTCCTCTCTGCTCTGCTTGTCTACCACATCTGTGGTTCTGTTCCTGAATCCAAGTCTGTACTGGACCCTATCCAGCCTGTGCTCCAACCAGCTAGTATCTCCCCGTCTGCACGCCAGCTGCACTTGTCAGTACCCTCCTGTCTGCATACCAGCAGTGCCTGCCAGTATCCTCCTGTCTGCACTCCAGCCATGCCTGCCAGTGCCCACCTGTCTGCATGCCAGCCGTGCCTGCCAATACCCACCTGTCTGTGTGCCAGCTTAACCTGCCTGTTCCTGTATTCCCCGGTGTGGGTCAACAGCCGTATCTGGGGTCTGGCCTGGAGTAGCACCTGGTCCCTCTGCTCGGTTCCTCCCTGGTGCACGGCGTCGTTAGCCGTCGTGTGACCTTGGTCGGATCGGGTAGATACTTAGTTACGCCCCTCCAGGCACTCTCCGGTTCATGGCACAGTGGAATCACTAAATCACGCACACGCCAGTCAGCCCGGGAGTGTGCATAACATAATGCACTGCTTGTTGGTATAACCACTGTGTCTCCTATACAGCCTGCCTGCCTGATATCTTGGATGGATATTAGTCCTGAGAAGGACTGTTTGTTTGATTTGGCAGGCTTTAGAGACCCTACACTACCTATTTCGCACTATATATCTCTCCCTAACTCAGCAGCACTGATGCTACACAGTCTGATCATGGGCGACTGTGTCCAAGACTTCGGCGCCCGGGTTTAAATACTCAAGGTGATGCTGTGCGGCCAGCCAATCACTGTAATGCCCACAAACAACATGGCTGCGGCATTACAGTACCTGGCTGGCAATCCCTGCATGTTCATTGGCTCTGTAAAGAGCGCCAAATGTGCAGGGCTAGGACCCAAGCTCCCGCCCTAGAAACCCAGAAATCCTCGGTGCTCGCCGAACATCCCGAGTAGTGAGATGCTCAGTCGAGTACCAAGCAGTGTCGACCATGCTCGCTCAACACTAATAATAACCTTTTGATACCGCTCTGTGTTCAATAGTGGTGTTCTGCGGTCCCCTACTAATTGGGACAAGAATGTCGAACGACAAGATGTGAGTGTTTGTTGCGGCACAATTTCACCTTGCCCACTACCATGCCTCGGCCTCTGTTTGCACCATCCCCATCACGCACACTTCCCTGTCCCTTGCCATGCACCTTGCCCATTTTAAGTGGAGGACAATATTTTCCATGTTCTCGAGAAATGTCTGATTTTGAAATGCAGTTTTATGTGATTTCTCTGACGGAGAACTAAGATTTGAAATAGCAGTCCTGTAATTTACTAATATTATTCCACACATAAACCTAGTGTGAATAGCTTCACCCACACACTGTAACAAAATGAAAATGGAAGAAATATATGATTTTGGAGCAGTCTTATAGATGATATGTCTGACAGAGAACCACGGTTTTAAATAGTAGGCCTGTAATTTATTAATATTATTCTACACAGAGACCTAGTGTTAATAGCTTCACTGAGACACTGCAACAGAATGAAAATGGAAGAAATGTATGATTTTTGAACAGTATTATAGGTGATATATCTGACAGAGAACCACGGTTTTAAATAGTAGGCCTGTAATTTACTAATATTATTCTACACAGAGACCTAATGTGAATAGCTTCACCGAGACACTGCAACGGAATGAAAATGGAAGAAATGTATGATTTTTGAACAGTCTTATAAGTGATATGTCTGACACAAAACCACGGTTTTAAATAGTAGGACTGTAATTTACTAATATTATTCTACACAGAGAATAGCTTCACCGACACACTGCAATGGAATGAAAATGGAAGAAATGTATGATTTTTGAACAGTATTATAGGTGATATGTCTGACAGAGAACCACGGTTTTATATAAAAGGCCTGTAATATACTAATATTATTCTACACAGAGACCTAGTGTGAATAGCTTCACCGACACACTGCAACGGAATGAAAATGGAAGAAATGTATGATTTTTGAACAGTCTTATAGGTGATATGTCTGACACAAAACAACAGTTTTAAATAGTAGGCCTGTAATTTACTAATATTATTCTACAAAGAGACCTAGTGTGAATAGCTTCACCGACACACTGCAATGTAATGAAAATGGAAGAAATGTATGATTTTTGAATAGTATTATAGGTGATCTGTCTGACAGAGAACCACGGTTTTAAATAATAGGCCTGTAATAAACTAATATTATTCCACACAGAGACCTAGTGTGAATAGCTTCACCGACACACTGGAACGGAATGAAAATGGAAGAAATGTATGATTTTTGAACAGTCTTATACGTGATATGTCTGACAGAGAACCATGGTTTTATAAAGTAAGCCTGTAATTTACTAATATTATTCTACACAGAAACCTTGTGGGAACAGCTTCACTGACACACTGCAACAGAATGGAAAAGGAGGCCAATATTTTCCACGTTCAGTTCAAATTTTTGGATTGGTATTGCTGAAATATGGAACAGATGTGGCTTTTTTCTGCAGTGAGAATAAGCAAATGGAGCAAAAAAATGGAGGACCCTGGATTGCTTTTTAAGATAAAATTAAGCTAAAAAAATTGCCCTGGCCCCTGATATTTGCGGCTATGTCTAGATATATCTGTAATTATTACAGCAGCAGCAGACAGGACGTTCAATGGACCCTCTTTTGCTTTATCATACACTGCAGTCTGCCACATAGACTGCCTGCCTGCCTAGCACTGATTAAATGCAGCTTGATTAGTTCTCAGAAGGACTGTTAGTTCAGATGGATGTATATATACATGTTGTGGAATACCTATACTAACAGGACATTAAATGGACCCTCTTGTGCTCTATCATGCACTGCAGTCTGCCACATAACCTGCCTCGCTGCCTAACTCCTGCTATCTCCACTGAATATATGCAGCTTGATTAGTCCTCAGAAGGACTGTTAGTTCAGATGGATATAGATATATGTTGTGGAATACCTATACTAACTATAAACAAGCATATCTCTCCCTGTCACAGCAGCAGCTCTCCCTACTCTGCCTGGTTCCGGAGTAGACTGTGACTAGCATGGCGTTAGACCTGATGATGCTGTTCGGCCAGCCAATCTCTGTAATGCCAACAGCCAACATGGCTACAGCATTACAGTGCGTAGCAGTCAATTCATTGGCTATAAAGAGAGCCAAACATGCAGGGAAGGGACCTGTGTTCTCATCAGAGCAACCCGGAAATATTCACCGAGCGCAGAGCTTGTCGAGCACAGTGATGCTTGAGCGAGTACTGAGCAGCGGCGAGCATGTTCGCTTATCACTAATCATTACAACTGTTACTCTTATTTTCCGGAATAAAATCCACTGTCTCTCAATAAAGCCGGTGTTTTGTTTCTGTCTCCTCGTCTACTCTACCGTATTTGAGACCTGCCCAGCAGTGTCGTTCAGGCATCACTACATATGTGTGCATGTTTGCATATGTGAAGGATGAGGGGACAGCCTGGGTCCTTTGTTGTATACCTATATTTCTCTGCAGTATCTGTGAATCATGAATGATGGTAAGTATTAAAGGGGCCCAATGAGACTCTTTCGTCCGGAGTCCACGAAAACCTGGAGCCGGCCCTGGCCTTGCTGTCATGTGCCTGAGCATGCTATTGGTGGTCAGGCTGGTAGTTTTGGTGCTATTTATGATGCTGGCCTGGCAGATGTTGCAAATTGCCCTTTTTGGGTTATCTAAACAGTCTTTAAAAAAGAACCAGACTTGGGAAGACCTAACAGTTGTACTGGCAACTTCTGTCGTGTTTGTGTTCCGGGGAATGGTTGCCCGCCTTGTGTCTGTGGCTACCACACTGATTTTTCCTGCCTGTGTGCTACTGTCTTCGCTCTGCATGTCCCTTTGCCAGGTTGGGTTAGTGACTTCATCGTCAGCCGCTTCGTCTTCCACTTCCGCACCCTGGTCCTGCTCCTGATTTTCTGTCCATTGTGTCTCATCATCATCCACCTATTTCAACAGTAATTTCACTTTCCAAGCATCACCTTCAAGTGACCATGGATGCTCAAATCACTACATGCGATCATCTGTTGCCTTGCTTGAAGCTGGCCAGGTGAGAGGTCGGAATCTATCAATGGAAAAGTGAACAGCTCTTGGGGTAACCCTGGACTCTAATCTCTCCTTCAAGCCACATATCTAAGCTGATTGGACTTCCGAGTGGACCGAGCAAGAGGCCAGAATCTATAAATGGAAAAATGAACAAAACAGCTCTTTGGAGTGTCCAAGTGTGGGATCAGTTGTCTCACGGCACTCGGACCAGTGGGAGGATGGAGCATCAGGGTGAGAAAGATGCCAACTCCAAGTAAAAAAAATCTCCCAGATCTGCACATTCCTCAGCCATGAATCTACAAAAACACTCCAGTCTCAACGACTGCAACCTCCTGCTCTGTGGCCTCCCTTCAAAACACTTTCACGTCCCTCCTATCTATCCTAAACTCTGTTGCCCAACTAATCTACCTGTACCCTTGCTATTCCCTGGCCTCTCTGTCAATCCCTTCACTTGCTCCCCATTGCCAAGAGACTCCAGTTCAAAACCCTGTCCTTGGCATGCAAAGCCATCCACAACCTGTCTCCTCCATACATCTGTGACCTAGTTTCCCGATACTTACCTGCATGCAACCTCCAATCCTTACAAGATCTGTTTCTCTACTCCCCTTTTAACTCCTTTTCCTACAATCACATACAAGATTTCTCCCGTGCATCCTCCCTTCTCTGGAACTCTCTACGCCTACTGTTGAAACCTTCAAAACTCACCTGAAGACCCACCTCTACCGAAAAGCGCACAACCTGCAGTAACCCTCGCTCCACAATATCGCTGCGCTACCAGCTCTATCCTCACCTACTCTGTCCTCACCCATCCCTTCTAGACTGTGAGCCCTCGCGGGAAGGGTCCCCTCCTCTCCTAAAAACCTTCTACCCATTATTGGGGAGTGGGTCTCCCTTAGTTTTCACCTTTGCATTGAAAAGAAAAAGCTGACTAAAATTAGGAGGAAATGCAATGCCCGTTGGAAGAGTCGTGGAGGTTAGAGGTAATTAAAAACAACATTTCAATGCCCCTTGGAAGATCTGTGGAGTTCAGAGTGGCTTAAGAAGACAGTTTTAATGCCCCTTTGAAGAGACGTGGAGGTCACAGTAGCTTAACAAAACAGTTTTAATGCCCCTCGGAAGAGACGTGGAGGTCCCAGTAGCTTAACAACACAGTTTTAATGCCCCTTGGAAAAGTGGTGGAGGTCACTGTAGCTTAACAAGATGGTTTTAATGCCCCTTACAAGAGCCATACAGTACAACATCTTATAAATATTATTCCCATTATTGGGGAGTGGGTCTCCCACAGTCTTTTCTTATGCCTTCCAAGCAAAAGCTGCCAAAAATTAGGATGGAGGAACTTGCAATGCCCCTTACAAGAGGCATGCAGTACATCATATTACAAACATTCCCATTATTGGGGAGTGGGTCTCCCATAATCTTTGCTTATGCCTTCCAAGCAAAAGTTGCCAAAAATTTTGACGGAGGAATTTGCAATACCCCTTACAAGAGCCATGCAGTACAGATTATTACAAACATTATTCCCATTATTGGGGAGTGGGTATCCCATAGCCTTTGCTTATGCTTTCCAAGAAAAAGCTGCCAAAAATTAGGAGGAAATGCAATACCCGTTCGAAGAGTCGTGGAGGATAGAGTTAATTAAAAACAACATTTCAATGCCCCTTGGAAAAGCTGTGGAGTTCAGAGTGGTTTAACAAGACGCTTTTAATGCCCCTTAGAAGAGACGAGGAGGTCCCAGTAGCTTAAAAAGACGGTTTTAATGCCCCTTGGAAAAGTGGTGGAGGTCCCATTAGCTTAACAAGATGGTTTGAATGCCCCTTGGAAAGGTGGTGGAGGTCGCAGTAGCTTAACAAGACAGTTTGAATGCCCCTTGGAAGAGACATGGAGGTCCCAGTAGCTTAACAAGATGCTTTTAATGCCCCTCAGAAGAGACGTGGAGGTCACAGTAGCTTAACAAGACGGTTTTAATGCCCCATGGAAAAGTGGTGGAGGTCACAGTAGCTTAACAAGACGGTTTTAATGCCACTCGGAAGAGACGTGGAGGTCCCAGTAGCTTAACAAGACGGTTTGAATGCCCCTTGGAAGATACGTGGAGGTCCCAGTAGCTTAACAAGATGGTTTGAATGCCCCTTGTAAAAGTGGTGGAGGTCACAGTAGCTTAACAAGAAGGTTTTAATGCCCCTAGGAAAAGGGGTGGTGGTAGCAATAGCTTAACAAGACAGTTTGAATGCCCCTTGGAAGAGACGTGGAGGTTCAAGTAGCTTAACAAGACAGTTTGAATGGCCCTTGGAAGAGACATGGAGGTCCCAGTAGCTTAATAAGACGGTTTGAATGCCCATTGGAAGAGACGTGGAGGTCCCAGTAGCTTAACAAGACGGTTTGAATGCCCCTTGGAAGAGACGTGGAGGTCCCAGTAGCTTAACAAGACGGTTTGAATGCCCCTTGGTAAAGTGGTGGAGGTCACAGTAGTAAGGAGGAACTTGCAGAGCCATGCAGTACAGCATATTACAAACATTATTCCCATTATTGGGGAGTGGGTCTCCCATAGTCTTTGCTTATGCCTTCCAAGCAAAAGTTGCCAAAAATTAGGACGGAGGAACTTGCAAAGTCCCTTACAAGAGCCATGCAGTACAGCGTATTACAAACATTATTCCCATTATTTGGGAGTGGGTCTCCAATAGTCTTTGCTCTGCCTTCCAAGCAAAAGCTGCCAAAAATTAGGATGAAGGAACAAGCAATGCCCCTTACAAGAGCCATGCAGTACAGCATATTACAAACATTATTCCCATTATTGGGGAGTGGGTCTCCCATAGTCTTTGCTTATGCCTTCCAAGCAAAAGCTGCCAAAAATTAGAAGGAAATGCAATGCCGGTTCGAAGAGTCGTGGAGGTTAGAGTTAGCTATAAACAACATTTCAATGCACCTTGGAAGAGCTGTGGAGTTCAGAGTGGTTTAACAAGACGCTTTTAATGCCAGTCAGAAGAGACATGGAGGTCCCAGCAGCTTAACAAGACGGTTTTAATGCCCCTTGGAAAAGTGGTGGAGGTCCCAGTAGCTTAACAAGACGGTTTGAATGCCCCTTGGAAGAGAGGTGGATGTTGCAGTAGCTTAACAAGACGGGTTGAATGTCCCTTGAATAAGACATGGAGGTCCCAGTAGCTTAACAAGACGGTTTGAATGCCCCTTGGAAGAGACATGGAGGTCCCAGTAGCTTAACAAGACGCTTTTAATGCCCCTTGGAAAAGTGGTGGAGGTCGCAGTAGCTTAGCAAGACGCTTTTAATGCCCCTCAGAAGAGACGTGGAGGTCCCAGTAGCTTAACAAGATTGTTTTAATGCCCCTCGGATAAGTGGTGGAGGTCGCAGTAGCTTAACAAAACGCTTTTAATGTACCTTGGAAAAGTGGTGGAGGTCGCAGTAGCTTAACAAGACGGTTTGAGTGCCCCTTGGAAGAGACATGAAAGTCCCAGTAGCTTAACAAGATAGTTTTAATGCCCCTTGGAAAAGTGGTGGAGGTCGCAGTAGCTTTTCAAGACGGTTTTAAAGCCCCTTACAAGAGCCATACATTACAGCATCTTAAAAATATTATTCCCATTATTGGGGAGCGGGTCTCCCACAGTCTTTGATTATGCCTTCCAAGCAAAAGCTGACAAAAATAAGGACGGAGGAACTTTCAATAATGGCAACACGGACCACGGTCACCTTGGTGGCATACTGGTGGTGGAGGCTGAGGATAAGGAGAAGAACATAAAGCAGTGGAAATGAGGAAGCGTATACCCATGTTTGGGTGTGAAGCGATGCATGTGAATACACATCCCGAATTAACACAGTGAATTTGACTTTATGTTACTCTGATGTCATTTGGTGGTGATGAGAAGTCTGACCTAATCCAGCCCTTGTTCATTTTGATAAGGGTCAGCTTGTCAACACTGTCAGTTGACAGGCGAGTGCGGTTATCAGTTATAATTCCCCCAGCGGCACAAAAAACACGCTCCGATAACACGCTAGCGGCAGGGCAGGCCAAGATCTCTAAGGCGTACAGAGCAAGTTCATTCCAAGTGTCCAGCTTGGAAACCCAATAATTAAAAGGCACAGAGGAATCACGGAGGACGCTGGTACAGTCGGCAAGGTACACCCTCACCATCTTTTGAAACTTTCCACTCCTTGTGATAGTACCCCGCACCTCAGGGTCTGTCCGAAGGTAGGGTCTGAGAAAACTGTCCCAGAACGTTGACAGTGTTCCCCTGACTCTGCTGAATTTGAGTTGCATCTCTCTCGCATGTACGCCTTGTTTGGACAATGAACTCTGACCTCTGCCGCTGGCGCGTTCAGATGGGAATTTTTTTAACAGTTCTGCTGCAAGGGCCTTCTGGTACTGCCCCATTTTTATAGACCTCTCCACCTCAGGAATAAGAGAGTGAAAGTTCTCCTTGTAGCGGGGGTCTAAAAGTGTCACCAACCAGTAATGACTGTCACCCAACATTTTGACAACACGAGGGTCACGGTTAAGGCAGCGTAACATAAAGTCAGCCATGCATGCAATACTGGTAACAGGCAAGACTTCCGTGTCCTCACCAAGATGACGACTGACCATGCTCTCCTCCTCCTCTCCCCTGTCATCAGGCCACCCACGCTGATCCGACGGTATGACAGTTGTACAAGTACTACCGTCTACAGCGCATGATACAAGCTACTGTTCTTCCTCCTCCTCCTCTCCCTCATTGTCCCCCAATGCACGTTGGGATGAGATGAGGCTGGGCTGTGTGTAATCGACCGCTACGGCTTCTCATCATCATCTCATCATACTCTGGCTGCAATGCCTCTTCTTTAATTCTCTGTAGAGAGCGTTGCAAAAGACAGAAAACTGGAATGTTGGCGCTAATGATGGCGTCATCGCCACTCACCATCTTGGTGGACTCCTCAAAGTTTGTCAAGTTGGTACATATGTCAGACATCCAGGTCCACTCCTGAGGTCTTATGTGTGAAGTCTGACCTGAATATCGACGGCCTTGTTGCAGCTGGTACTCCACAACTGCTCTCTTCTGCTCACAAATCATTCGCAACATGTGGAGGGTAGAGTTTTAATGTGTAGGGACATCACACACCAGTCGGTGTGATGGAAGCTGCAAATGCTGCTGCAACACAGCAAGGGCAGCGGAAGCTGTAGCCGACTTGCGAAAATGAGCTGACAGGCGGCATATTTTGACGAGCAGATCTGCCAAATCAGGGCATGATTTAAGAATCTGCTGAACAACGAGGTTTAGCACATGAGCCAGGCATGGTACGTTTGTGATCTCGCCTCACCTCAGAGCCGCCACCAGGTTACTGCCATTGTCACACACGACCATGCCTCGATGTAGGTTCAGCGGTCTCAGCCACAGATCTGCCTGCTCTTTCACAGCTGTCCACAACTCACAAGCAGTGTGAGGTTTCTCACCTAAGCTTATGAGTTTCAGCACAGCCTGTTGCCGCTTGGCAGAGGCAGTACTGCAGTGCTTCCAGCTTGTAACTGATGTGGTGATATCTGAGATGGAGGCTGAACATGAGGAGGAGGATGATGTGCAGGAGCTGTACACTGTGGGGTCAACTCTGACTGACATAGGGCCTGCAATCCTCGGTGTGGGGAGGATGTGTTCCGTCCCAAGGTCCGTCTGGGTCCCGGCTTCCACTATGTTTAACCAGTGTGCCGTCAGGGAGATGTACCGCACAAGCACTTGTCCACGTGTCCATTGTCAGGTGGACTCTCCCAGTAACTGCGCTGTTGAGGGCACGGCAGATGTTTTGGGACACGTGCTTGTGTAGTGCAGGGATGGCTCACCAGGCAATATAGTGTCGGCTGGGGACCGAGTACCGAGGGACGGCCACCGACATAAAGTTACGGAAGGATTCCATCTCCACCAGCGTAAAAGGCAGCATTTCCAATGCAAACAGTTGTGAAATGTGCGAATTTAGGACTGTGGCCTGTGGGGCATTGACTGAGAATTTCCGCTTTCATTCAAAGGTCTGGGATATGGACAATTTAATGCTGCGTTGGAACGTGGACATTTATGTTGTTTCTTGAGAAACTGCCAGAACAAGTGAAGACTGAGAGGAGGGGGCATCTTTGCATGCAGTATTGATAGGGGATTGCCTTGCACACACAGCAGGGGGTTCTATTGCACGCACAACAGCAGAAGAAGCAGTGGTGACACCCGCTGACACTGGTCGTGGACCCTGGGGTTCACCCCACAAAGTCGGGTGCTTTGCGGCCATGTGCCTGATCATGCTGGTGGTGGTCAGTAGAGATGAGCGTTGTTCTACTCGAACTGTTCGCCAATCTCAAATTCGAGCTGTTTTGGGCGGTGTTCGAGCCGTTCGGCGAACACGAACAATTTGAGAAAAATTTGGCTGTTCGAGGTTATGTTCGATAACTGTTCGTGCACCAAAATCATAACTGGATTTTTTCTCAGTAATGATGAAAATTAATGTTAATACGCATTTGAGTGTACAGCGGGGTGGGGGGAGGGGCAGGGGATGGATCTCTGCAGGAACAATGAAGATCTCCATTTTTTTTTTCTCTTTCCCGCATTTACAGTGGGGAGGTGCAATCTGTCAGCCTATCAGCAGCGCACACACGGAGCGAAGTGCTTTTTTTCACACAAGCAAGGGCATGTGTCATTGGCAGTGTATGTCACATGTCCTTGCCCTATAAGACCAAGCCATTTTCCCCGTCGCCACCATTTTCTCACTGCTGCAGCTGCGTGTTAGACGGCACCGCTGTTGCTGTGTGCGCTATACCTTGTTAATTTCAAGCCAATTTTCGCACAAATCTACAGATAGCTTGGGAGTAGGGAATAGCTGTGATTGCAGTCCTTTTAAGGACTAGGTTACAGCATTTCCTACGACTTATATCAGGCAGGTCTGTGCTCTTAAATAGATAGATTGTGGGAGTAAAGACTAATTGTAATTGCAGTCCTTTTCAGGACTAGGTTACATCAGTTCCTATCAGTTTTTGCCAGGCAGGTCTGTGCCAGTGCTGTGCAAGTTTTTTTCACAGCATTTGGCTGAATCTAGCAAAGCTAATCCTTTTTGACCTATTGCAGAGTGTGTTAGTCAGTGGAGTAGCCTATCTGTGTTGCAAGATATACCACCTGTGTATAGAATACCAATTTTTTTACTGCACCTAGTGAAGTAAAATCTTTTGGGCATAGCATCATTCTATTAGTCCATCTATACTGACCTCCATCAGGTTGCAAATTGAATATAATTTTTTTCTGCATCGAGCTCTGAAAAAATATTGGACTTCTAGCTGTGTGTGGGACTTGTTGTATTAGTCCATCTATACTGACCTCCATCAGGTTGCAAACTGAATATATTTTTTTCTGCATCTACCTCTGAAAAAATATTGGGCTTCTAGCTGTGTGTGGGACTTGTTCTATTAATCCATCTATACAGACCTCCATCAGGTTGCAAACTGAATATATTTTTTTCTGCATCTACCTCTGAAAAAATATTGGGCTTCTAGCTGTGTGTGGGACTTGTTCTATTAAACGATCTATACAGACCTCCATCAGGTTGCAAACTGAATATATTTTTTCTGCATCT
Source organism: Phyllobates terribilis (assembly GCF_046119375.1). NCBI lineage: Eukaryota > Metazoa > Chordata > Amphibia > Anura > Dendrobatidae > Phyllobates > Phyllobates terribilis. The sequence continues at coordinate 1,203,931,534 of NW_027362761.1, read as the reverse complement.
ACCTCTGAAAAAATATTGGGCTTCTAGCTGTCTGTGGGACTTGTTGTATTAGTCCATCTATACTGACCTCCATCAGGTTGCAAACTGAATATATTTTTTCTGCATCTACCTCTGAAAAAATATTGGGCTTCTAGCTGTGTGTGGGACTTGTTCTATTAATCCATCTATACAGACCTCCATCAGGTTGCAAACTGAATATATTTTTTTTTGCATCTACCTCTGAAAAAATATGTGGCCTTCTAGCAGTGTGTGGGACTTTCTCTATTAGTCCATCTATACTGACCTCCATCAGGTTGCAAACTGAATATAATTTTTTTCTGCATCTAGCTCTGAAAAAATATTTGGCCTTCTAGCAGTGTGTGGGACTCTCTCTATTAGTTCATCTATACTGACCTCCATCAGGTTGCAAATTAAAAATATTTTTTATCTGCATCTACAGTACCTCTGAAAAAATATTTGGACTTCTAGCTGTGTGTGGGACTTGTTCTATTAGTCCATCTATACTGACCTCCATCAGGTTGCAAATTGAATATAATTTTTATCTGCATCTAGCTCTGAAAAAATATTTGGCCTTCTAGCAGTGTGTGGGACTTTCTCTATTAGTCCATCTATACTGACCTCCATCAGGTTGCAAATTGATTATAATTTTTATCTGCATCTAGCTCTGAAAAAAAATTTGGCCTTCTAGCAGTGTGTGGTACTTTCTCTATTAGTCCATCTATACTGACCTCCAACAGGTTGCAATTAAAAATATTTTTTATCTGCATCTAGCTCTGAAAAAATATTTGGCCTTCTAGCAGTGTGTGGGACTTTCTCTATTAGTCCATCTATACTGACCTCCATCAGGTTGCAAATTAAAAATAATTTTTATCTGCATCTACCTCTGAAAAAATATTTGGGCTTCTAGCTGTGTGTGGGACTTGTTCTATTAATCCATCTATACAGACCTCCATCAGGTTGCAAACTGAATATAATTTTTTTCTGCATCTAGCTCTGAAAAAATATTTGGCCTTCTAGCAGTGTGTGGGACTTGTTCTATTAGTCCACCTATACTGACCTCCATCAGGTTGCAAATTCAAAATAATTTTTTGTCTGCATCTAGCTCTGAAAAAATATTTGGCCTTCTAGCAGTGTGTGGGACTTGTTCTATTAGTCCACCTATACTGACCTCCATCAGGTTGCAAATTCAAAATAATTTTTTGTCTGCATCTAGCTCTGAAAAAATATTTGGCCTTCTAGCAGTGTGTGGGACTTTCTCTATTAGTCCATCTATACTGACCTCCATCAGGTTGCAAATTGAATATAATTTTTTTCTGCATCTAACCCAGCCAATAGTTTTGGCCTAATACCACAGTTTGGCCACTCAGCTCTCCTCGGTTCCCATCCATTGTTTTTTTGTGCAAACAACTCCAGAGTTGTGAATTAGTTAACCACCAAAATGACTGGAAAAAGGCCTGCTGCTGGTGGAAAGGGGAATAGGCGTGTTGGGAAGGGGAAAAAAGGTTGTGTCCGTGGGGTAGGTGTTAAAGCAACAGTAACATCTGCAGAAGAACGACCATCTTCCAGCCAAACTAAAATGTCTACTTCTTTTAGCGGACAATGTGATAAGATCCCTTTCTTACGGCCACGCCAATCGCTACAAATTCCAGATGAGGCACAAAAACAGCAGGTGCTTCAACGGATATCAAGTGCTCCTTTAAGTGGGCTCTCCTCAACATCAACTTCAACATCACAAATACTCCAGTCCTCAAAGGTGTCACCCCAATCGCACTTGCTTCCTCACAGCTCCCAAATCTCCAGCTGCCCATCTGAGTATGAGGTAGAACAGATGGTTGAGTCTGCAGAGCTGTTTACTCATACTATAGCCTGGGAATCAGAGGTCGACTCCAGCGCTTCTGTGAATCCAGACGAGGAAATGATCTGCACTGATGCCCAGAATCTTTATGAGTCGGATCCAGGACCAGACGCAGAAGGTTCTGACCATAATGTAGACCCTCATTCCCAAACTGTAACTCCTGTTGGTGGAGACAATGAGGAAGACGATGATAAGACTCAAATACCTGATTGGAGCGACAACTTTAGTTTTTTGTCAGGGCAGGAACAGGTTGGCTCTGAGGACGACGGGTGTGATAACGCACAGGGTGATGATGATGAGGTTGGAGATCCCACTTACTGTCAACCCACAGTCAGCCAAGAGATGAGGTCAGCAGAGGAGGTGGAGGAAGATGCTAGTGACGACGAGGTCAGGTTGCGCCTTCCTGGACAGAGACGTAGTACTGGAAGCACGTCAACAACTGCATCCTCAAACACAACTCTGCCTCTCACCACAAGTCGTGGTGGCTCTTCAGGTCGCATGGGTGCTAAGCCTTGCATAGCCTGGGCATTTTTTCAGATCGATAAAGATGACCCAACTCGTGTTATCTGTAACATTTGTCAGCAAAAGCTAAGTAGAGGCCAAAAAATACATAGTTTGAGTACTTCATGCATGAACCGGCACATGGACATGAAGCATAAATTGCAGTGGGAAGCTCAGTGTGCTACAATGCGGCCTAGCCGGCCGGGCCAACCACCGTCTGCCTTGTCTTGTGCATCCGCGGCCTCTTCATCCTCTGTGACTGGGGGGACAGCAGTCACACCTGTTTTGGGGCGCAGACCTGCCACCTCTTTACCCGCAACAGCCAGCGTGATTGGCAGGTCATCATTTTCTTTGGAGGTGGTAACACCATCTGGTGTTGAGCGCTGTCCGACATCGATAGCACCACCTTTGGATCAAGGCAACCTAACATGTCCGCCTGCATCTTCCTCACAGACCGGCAGTTTGCCGGGGACACCCTTATCAACCCTGTCCAAGCACAATAGCCAGCCCTCGGTCCCTCAGATGTGGACAAGTAAAAGACCATTTCCTCCTAGCCATGAGAAAGCTAAGAGGTTGAATTTCACCATCTGCAAGCTCTTGGCTACAGAAATGCTGCTTTTCCGCCTGGTGGACACAGAGGATTTTCGAGACCTTATGTCCGTCGCAGTGCCCCAGTACCAGATGCCCAGTCGGCACTACTTCTCAAAGAAAGGTGTGCCTGCGCTCCACCAGCATGTCGCACACAACATCACCGCTTCTTTGAGAAACTCTGTGTGTGACAGGGTGCATTTCACTTGGACGAGTAGGCATGGACAGGGGCGTTACATGTCGCTGACTGGGCACTGGGTAACTATGGTGACAGCAGGACAAGGGGCTGCTGTCCAAGTCTTGCCGTCCCCACGAGTTGTGCGTCAATCCTCTTTATGTCAAAGTTCCTCCACTGCTTCTGCCTCCTCAACCTCCTCTCAGTCTTCCACCTGCAACCAAAGCCTGTCTGGTCATGCCACAAGCTTTCTAACTGCGCAGAAGGGATCCTGCACACCTCCTTACTATGCTGGCAGTAGGGCTCAACGTCATCAGGCGGTTTTTTTATTGAAATGTCTGGGAAATGTGAGTCACACAGCTGAGGAGTTGTTTTCATCTCTGGAGAACCAATTTCATGAATGGTTGTCTCCACTGGACCTGAAACCAGGGAAGGCCGTGTGCGACAATGCTGCAAACCTGGGTGCGGCCCTTCACCGGGGCAATGTCACACACGTGCCTTGTATGGCTCACGTGTTGAACCTGGTTGTCCAGCAATTTTTAGCCCACTATCCCAGACTAGATGGCCTTCTGCAGAGGGCACGGTCGCTGTGTGCTCACTTCCGCCGTTCGCATCCCGCAGCTCAGCGACTTACATCTCTACAGAAGTCGTTGGGCCTGCCACTTCACCGGCTAAAATGCGATGTGCCTACCCGGTGGAATTCAACTCTGCACATGTTGCAGCGACTGTGGCAGCACCGACAAGCCCTGGTGCAATACGTTCTGACGTATAGCCTGGGCCAACGAGATCCAGAGGTGGGGCAAATCACGCTGGAGGAGTGGTCTCAGATCAGGGACCTATGCACCCTTCTGCACAGTTTTGAAATGGCGACGAAGATGTTTAGTGCTGACGATGCCATTATCAGCATGACTATTCCGGTGATTTACAAGCTGGAGCACATGTTAAACAGAATTCTGAGTCAGGTGGTGGCACAAGAGGAGGTGGAGGAAGTAGAGGAGGAGGAGTTGTATGCGGAAGGGCTAACATCTGCAAGGTCCAGACGGTCGGCAGCACCAAGGCGGCAGGCATGTGAGGGTGGGGAAGATGGTTTTACCAGGGCGCATGGTAGCAGCCAAACTAGTGAGGAAGGTGCAGGAGCCCAGGAAGAAGTGGAGGACGAACTGATGGAAGACTCATCAGATGAGGGAGACCTTGATCACATTTCTGTTGTGCGAGGTTGGGGGGAGAGGACAGAGGAAGGAAGCATGATTGTTACCTCGCCACCAACACAACAGGGACTTGGTGCTCCTGGATGCGCAACACACATGAGTGCCTTCTTGCTGCACTACCTGCAACATGACCCTCGAATTGTGAGAATTAGAAATAATCCTGACTACTGGGTTGCCACACTGTTAGATCTCCGGTACAAAAGTAAATTTGCAGAAATTATTCCTGCCATAGAAAGGGATGCACGCATGCAGGAGTATCAGCAGAGACTGTTGCAGAATCTTACATGTGCTTTTCCACAAAATACCAGTGGTGCACGTAGTGAATCTCACAGTTCCAACTTGCCAACCGTGGGACCGTCAAGTGTTCAGCACTCAAACCGTAACAGCACCACAGTATCTGCTGGTAACATCAATTTTGCGGAATCATTTCACCACTTTTTTAGCCCATCCTTTGCAAGGCCACAGGAGACAAGAAGTCTGACAGAGTCAACGCCTAGAGACGATGGTACAGGAGTATCTCCAAGTAAACATTGAAGCCATGACTGTGTCACTGGACCCTTGCTCTTTTTGGGCTTCCAATCTGGATAAATGGCCGGAGCTAGCCACTTACGCCTTGGAGATCTTGTCATGCCTCGCAGCCAGCGTTCTGTCTGAACGTGTGTTCAGCGCTGCTGGTGGTGTGCTGACAGATAAGCGCACGCGACTCTCCACTGATAATGTAGACAGACTCACGTTCATAAAGATGAACAAATCATGGATCCGAAACGACTTTTCTACCCCTGTGTCATCCTGGGGAGAGTAAAAGCTTGATGATTGGTTAAAATCACCCTACCAACCGTTTTAAGCTTTCAAATTACTAATCATGTTTATCTGTATCTTGGCTGGAAAATAATTTGTGCTTTGTAGCAGTGTGCAGCACTGATTCTATTAGGCCATCTATAATAAGCTCCACCAGATTTAAAATTACTAATCATGTTTATCTGTATCTTGACTGGAAAATAATTTGGGCTTTGTAGGAGTGTGCAGCACTGATCCTATTAGGCCATCTATACTAAAGCTTCACCAGATTTAAAATTAATAATAATTTTTAGCTGCATCTAGCCCGGAAAATAATTTTGGGGCTCCGAGATGCGCAAGACACATAAGTGCCTTCTTGCTGCACTGCCTGCAGCATGACCCTCATATTGTCAGAATTCGAAGTAATCATGACTACTGGGTTGCCACACTCTTAGATCCCCCAAACTTTTCGATCAACCTTTTCATTTTAATAAAGACCAAAAAAATGGTCATTTTTGAAATTATAAGCATTAGCAGGTTGTTAGAAACTGAAATCAAACAGTTTTCAACTCAAAACTTTATTCTAGGTGATGTTACATTTTCACATAGGACCCCTTGTTCGAAAGGAGCTTCTGAACTCTCTCGTCCATTGAATTTGTCAGGTTTTGGATGGTTTCTGCTTCAATTGTTTTGCATGAGGACAGAATACCCTCCCAGAGCTGTTGCTTAGATGTGAACTGCCTCCCGCCATCATAGACACTCCTTTTAATGATGCTCCAAAGGTTCTGAATGGGGTAGAGGTCATGGGAGCATGGGGGTCACACCATAAGTTTGTCCCCTTTTATGCCCATATCAGCCAGAGATGCAGATGTTTTATGTGCAGCATGAGATGGTGCATTATCATGCAAAAAAATGATCTTGCTGTGAAATACACGGTTCTTCTTGTTGAACCAAGGCAGGAAGTGCTGTTTGAGAAAATCCACATACATTATGGAGTTCATCTTTAGCGCCTTCAGGGATCCTAAAGGGGCCGACAATCTCTCTCCCCATGATTCCAGCCCAAAACATTACTCCACCTCCTCCTTGTTGGCGCTGTAGCCGTGTTTGCGTGGGGTGTCCATCAACCAGCCATCCTCCACTCCATCCATCTGGACCATCGAGCGCTGCACGGCACTCATCCGTGAACAAAACAGTTTTGAAATCAGTCTTCATGTAATGTTTGGCCCACTGGAGCCGTTTCTGCTTGTGTGAAGTGGATAGAGGAGGTCAACAGGATGGCGTATGCAAAGCTGCAAACCTCTGAAGGACCCTGCATCTTGTTGTTCGGGGGACGTTGGAGGCACCAGCAGGTTCAAAAACTTGTCTGCTGCTATGACAAGGCTTTTTTGCCGCTGCTCTTTCAACCTGACGTAATTGCCTGTAGGAAAGAGTCCTCAATTTGCCCTTATCAGCACGCACACGTGTGTACTGTGAATCAGCTACATACTTCTTGATTGCCAAGACACTTCATCCTGATCATCGCACAATGTTGATTGTAGTCATGCCTTGACCTAAACACTCCACAATTTGTTGCTTCTCAGCAGCCGACACATCCATTTTCTTTCCCATTTTGGCAGAAAATGTAGGCTGCTTAATAATGTGAGACAGCCTTCTTAAGTAGTCTTGCCTTTCATTGGACACACCTGCCAAACTAATTAGCACAGGTGTCTGCAATTGCTTACAGTGATATAAAGAGCCCTGACACACATCACCATCAATGAGTTTAACTGACAAACAAACAAATTCTTCCCTTATCACTCCTAAACACTTTTTGCATAATAATTTGGAACACAGTGTACATGTGCTTTTCCACAAAACACCAGTGGTTCACGTAGTGAATCTCATAGTTCTAACTTGCCAACCGTGGTCTGTATGGAGTTGTTCAATAAAGGGCCCAAAATTAAGATAACATAGATGGGAGAGGTCTCTATGAATAGGAATTCCTAAGTATTTGATACCCTGTGAGGGCCAGGCAAAGGGAAAGTTGGACTGGATGGAATCCTATATGGATTTGGGGAGGGAGACATCGAGGGCCTCAGACTTCACTGCATTGATTTTAAAATTTGACCATGTAACAAAGTGATCTATTTCAGCCATAACAGGTGGTTGTAGTCTCCGTGGCGGCGACCCGGTTCCATGGCTCAGGGCGGTCAAACCAGTGGCGGAACTATTTATGTAGTTTTGATGTTTAAATGTCCGACTACGCCACCCGTGGATTGCGGTCAGAGTGAACCGCCGCTCCAGGGCAGACCGCTGAGGCTGGTGTTGTGGGTGCAGCAGAGCGTAGCATAACTCCCCACGGGAGGAGTATAGCCTCAGGGCAGTGTATGCGGAGGATGGGGGTGATGGTGCAGGGCAGCAGCAGTAACGACACGGAGTCAGTGATGCAGTCCAGGGCCTTTACTCACAGTTCTTATTATCCAGACCACGTCTGCAGGTAACGGCTGCCCACGTCGTACTGTGCTCACCAGGTGAGGGGCTCAGACAACTCCCAGATAACTTTGGAGCGCTTCACAGGACCCCCTTTGTGTGTCCTTTGTCTGGCCTTTTTTACCAACCCTTCTGTCCGGCTGCCTCGGGCCTCCTCTTGGTAAACTTGGCGCCAGTTTCCCTGACCCTATGTTTTGCCTTCCTAGCGGGTGTAGCGAGGGGCTGCGCCACATAAAATGTCACAGCCTCCTGTTTCTAGCTGAGGGTCGTTTCCTGCCTCCACTAGTTTCGGGGACCGGTCTCCCCCTTTGGCCTGACCCCTCCACGCAGGTGGATTCGGGCGTGCGGTGGCGACTCGCCCGTCCGCACCCCTGGGATCCCTTCGTTCCTCATTCCTGGAGCCTTCTCCGCTCCTCTTCCTTCCTTCTCCCTCTTCCAGGCCTGGGCCTCTGTTACTAGGCCCGCCTCCGGAGCAGAGCTCATGCAGAGCCCCTGCTCCCTGCCACTTCTTCTCAGACTTCTCTGCACTGAACTAAGATGGTGCCCACCTTTTATACTTCCTTCTCAATGCACCCAGGAACTGCTTCCTCCCTGCTCCTGCACTACAGGGTTCCCCTTCCTCAGTGTTCCCTCCCCCCACTCCAGCCAGGGACAGGGACTGTCGTGCCCATCTCAGGGGCATATTGGTCGCCCTGCCCCACGGCAATGTGGTGTAATGCATGCAGGTGTCGGGTCCTGATCCACACTACATCCTTACCTGAGAGTGAGATATCACACCTCTGGGTGAGGTGCAATACCTCTGTAGCAACGGAGCCCTCAGGGTGCTACAGTTCCATTCATCTTCAGCCTAGGTGACGTATTGCGATACAGAGCCGTGATTTTGTCTATAAAAGGGTCCCCTAGACCCCTACCCCAAGCTTTTTAAGAGAATCATATATGGCGTGCGAGGAGACTCTATGGAATGCTTTCTCAGCATCCAACGAGAGTATCTAATTACAAATTTTTAACTGCATCTAGCCCAGGAAATACTTTGTGCCTAGTAGCAGTGTCTGCTAGTCAGCGGATTATCCCGGCTGTTAAGCAAGCTACACCACCTGTAGTTTGGACACTTAATTTTTTCAAAGGAAATGCTTCGGGACCACGGGATACTCAGTGAAGAGCATCAGGAGGCACCCCAAGGCATAGGGGCTGGGACTGGCAGTAGGATGCCTTGCGGTGGACAGCCGAGCTCGATCCTTATAAAAGCTTTTTAACTGCAGCAGCTTTAGTGGACGCTACTGGAGCTGGAATTACGCGGCTGCTGGCATGAGACTTGCCCTCCAATAGATCCTTGTAAATGGATTTAAAGTGTATTCATTCAAATTAGAGAGACAATTTAAATTAAAAACCTTAGAGCTGCCTCCACCACAGGGGGGCTCGCTCGACCCACCAGCGGACAGGCACCAGTATTGGGAGAGGGGGGCTGGCCGTCAGGGTTCACCGCGGCTCTGGCACAAACCCGGCGACGCGGAGGTGGCACGGGCAGGAGCGGACTGAACGTGTCGGCTTCTCACTTTTTGGATTTTAGAAGGGCATGACATCTGTGTCTCCCCTCCTTTTACTCCTCCACCTCTTTTCTTTTCGCATGACTATATGTACTTGTCACTTTTCCATGTGTTAGTTGTGTCTTCTGAGCAGTTTTTCAGCTTTTGGACACCTTTGAAGGTGTTTTCTATGTGTTTCTATGTGTTTTTGTTTGCCTGCCATTGGTTTTAACGGTGTTCGAAGGTGTTCGACGAACAGTTCGACGAACAGTTCGGCGAACACACGGGTGTTCGACGAACCGAACCGAACTCGAACACTACGGGGGTGGCTCAACACTAGTGGTCAGGCTGGTAGTTTTGTCACCCCTGCTGATGCTGGCATGGCAGGTGGTACAAATGGGCTTTTTTTGGTTATCAGCAGAGTCTTTAAAAAAATTCCAAACTCTGGAAGACCTACAGGTTGTACTGGCAACGTCCCTCGTGTTGGTGTTACGGGGAACTGTTGCCTGTCTTCTGTGTGCGGCCACCACACTGCTTCTTCCTGCCTGTTCGGGTACTCTGCCTCCCTCACCCTGGGTGCTGCTGGTCTCACTCTCCATGTCCTCCTGCCACGTTGGGTCAGTTACTAGATCATCCACCACCTCCTCCTCTTCCACTTCCGCACCACGATGCTCCTCCTCACTTCCTGGCAATTGTGTCTCATCATTGTCCACCTCTTGTGACAAATTGACAGCGTCGACTTCTTGTGGCCGTGTCCCTTCAAATATTTTGGCATTGCTACATGGGATCTCCTCCTTCACCACTTCAAGCGGAGCAGGCGAGGGGCACAAATCTGGAAATGGACTAGTGAACAGCTATTCAGAGTGTCCAAGTGTGGGATCAGTTGCTGTCTGACACTCGGCATGGTGGGAGGAAGGAGCATCAGGGTGAGGAGGAGTATGCGATCGAGACTCACGGCTACTAAGAGTTGACCGTGTGGAAGACAGACCAGAGGTGGTGGTGCCCAGGTATCTGGAAGTATTATCTGCTATCCAATTAATAACCTGTTCACACTGATCAGTTCGCAATACTGGTGTTGTTCTGTGCTTCCCTAGTAATTCGGTCAAGAAGTGGGAGCGAGAAGATGTGGCTGTTGGTTGTGGCACATTTTCACCTTGGCCATGGCCCCATCCTCTGCACGCACCATCACCAGAACGTCCAGTTCTACATCCCTTGCCACGCGCCTTGCCCATTTTAGATGAAGTAAAATAGCTTACACTCGCACTATCAATGGAAAAAGGGTAATAAAGAGTACATTAGAACAGTGGATGATGAAAACCACAGTTCTTTTTCTCTGGCCTACACCCTACTCAATTAAACAATCTGAACAATCAGGGAGAAACTATTACTGTCTTTCTTTACGGAAAAAATACCAAAAGCTGAATAATAGAGATTTTTTACCGTGGAATGGCAAAACTACAGTTATTGTTTACTGAGGTATACCAGACAATTTTAAATAGATATATTTGCGGCTGAACAGTGAGCGACACACTCAAACTGTTTTTTTCTTAGATAAAAATGGCCCAAAAGTGGATAATACAGAGGTTTGAACCGTGGAACTGAAAAACCACACTTCTGTTTCTCTGGCCTACACCATACTATTTTCAACAGATATATTTGTTCTGAGAAATCAGGAAGACACTATTAGTTTTTCTTTACGGCAAAAAATGCCAAAAGCAAGATAATACAGAGATTTGACCCGGGGAACTGCAAAACCACACTTCTATTTCTCGGGCCTACACCAGACTATTTTCAACAGATATATATTTGTGTCTGAACAATCAGGAGACACTACTGTTTTTCTTTACGGCAAAAAATGCCAAAAGCAGGATAATACAGAGATTTGACCCGTAGAACTGCGAAACCACAGTTATAATTTACTGGTGTATACCAGACTTTTTTAAATATATATATTTGCAGCTGAACAGTGAGCGACACACTCAAACATTTTTTTTTTTAGATACAAATGACACAAAAGTGGATAATACAGAGGCTTGAACCGTGGAACTGCAAAAACACACTTCTGTTTCTCAGGCCTACACCAGACTATTTTCAACAGATATATTTGTGTCTGAAAAATCAGGGAGACACTATTAGTTTGTTTTTTTGCGGCAAAAAATGCCAAAAGCAGGATAATACAGAGATTTGACCTGTGGAACTGCAAAACCACGCTTCTATTTCTCGGGCCTACACCAGACTATTTTCAACAGATATATTTGTGTCTGAAAATCAGGGAGACACTATTAGTTTTTTTTTACGGCAAAAATGCCAAAAGCAGGATAATAGAGATTTTTTACTGTGGAACAGGAAAACCACAGTTATAATTTACTGGTGTATACCATACTTTTTTAAATATATATATTTGAGGCTGAACAGTGAGCGACTCACTCAAACTGTTTTTTTTTAGATACAAATGGCCCAAAAGCAGGATAATACAGAGGTTTGAACCGTGGAACTGCAAAACCACACTTCTGTTTCTCTAGCCTACACCAGACTATTTTCAACAAATATATTTGTGTCTGAAAAATCAGAGACACACTTTTTTTTTGGGGGGGGGGGACCAAAAGGTTAATAAGACGGGTACTTGTACAGTGTGAAGGAAAAAAAAAAAAAGAGGATTTAGATGAAAAAAAAAGATTTTTCCTGGCCCCCGAGACCTGGAGCTAAGTCCAGCAATTTCAGCAATAGGAGCACACAGGACTGTAATGCAGCGTTTGCTGGTATAACCACTGCATCTCCTATACAGCCTGCCTGCCTGATATCTTGGATGGATATTAGTCATGAGAAGGACTGTTTGTTTGATCTGGCAGCCTTTACAGACCCTACACTAACTATTTCGCAGTATATATCTCTCCCTAAATCAGCAGCGCTGTCCCTACACTGTCTGATCCCAGCCGTCTGTGTCCGAGATGGCGGTGCCCGGTTTTAAATACTCAAGGTGACGCTGTGCAGCCAGCCAATCAATGTAATGCCCACAACCAACATGGCTGGGAATTACAGTGACTGGCTGGCAATCCCTGCATGTTCATTGGCTCTGTAAAGAGCGCCAAACATGCAGGGCGGAGACCCAAGCTCCCGCCCGAGTAACCTGGAAATGCTCGGTTCTCGCCGAACATTCCGAGTAGCGTGATGCTCGGGCGAGTACCGAGCAGTGTCGAGCATGCTCTCTCAACACTACTAAATGCCATGCAAAATATCTTGCTAGATAGAATGATGATGTTTACACTTAGCAGATAACACAAGTGGAAGGATGGATAAATGAATGGATAAATACCTGTGTGAAAACAAGAGAGAGGAGTATCATCTTCGTGTCATATATAACTGCATAAACTTTAAAATATTCAACTCATGCTCTCCCTAGCCTGAACTGAATATATATATATATGAAACATCTGCTAGAGTCTACCACCATTTGGCCTTATTGAATAATTGATCAATTAGCACAATACCTGAGCAGGCATTACTATGCAAGAAAAACAAACCCATGTTGAACAAAGAGGCCATAAAAAATCTGTGAAATAAATTTTTAAAACATAAAAAATACAGAAACAATGGATAAATACCATACAAAAAATGTGCTAGATGGAATGATGATGTTCACACTTAGCATATGACACACAAACAGAAGGATGGATAAATGGTCAAATCGATGGAAAACGCACTGAAATGGCATGGGAGCAGAATGGGGAAGACCCCAGGAAGCATATCTGAATCCCAGGTCACTGCGGTGAACAAAGTTGTCAGAGAATTACACCACATCTATGGACAGACAATTGAACATACAAAACAAAATGGATTTTTCTGGAAAAAATGTTAAGAAACATTCTTTCCAGGATAATGACTTGTATATAAGGCAAAATTAATAACAGAAAAATATGCTCCTCCACACTTTGTGCTATGTTCACACATAGTGTTTTTGCTGCATTTTCGCACGTTCACCTTGCTTTCAATGGTGAAAAGTACATTCACCCGTAAATGTAATTTTATCATTTTGCTACTTTATCTGACCATGTGGTGTGTGAGACATGATCAGACACATCCTGTTTAATTTATGAAGGAGGGACTCTGAAAGTCATAAAGCCTATTTTTACAGGGCCATCAGGAGGCCCTCACAATTTGAAATGTGAAGATTTCCAAAGAATTTTGGGTCGCAATGTAGTAACAATTGTCATACAGCTCGATTTGAATCCTAGGTCATGGGTCTCCCAGCAGGACAATGACCCCAAACATATTTCAAGAAACACACAGAAATGGATGGAAACAAAGCACTGGAAAGTTCTGATGTAATAATTCTAGCTCCAGTACTGTCAAGTTTCTCACCACTACCTCTTACACACAGAAGCTAGCAAGAAACTGTGAATGACACATTAAATCTGTAAATTTTGATAACTTTGATGAATTTATGTCAAATTTTAAAAATTACTGCCAAACTTGATTCATTTCTATCAAGTATGATAAATTTCTGTCAACTTTGATTAATTTCTGAGTACAGATCATTATGAATCGGTCAATGAGTGTATGGTAAGAATCAATCAATTTATAGACAGCAAATAGCGGTACCAATAGGAAATAGAATAGAATCTTTTTTGGGTTATAGCAACCGGCGGACAAAGGTGGAGGGATTGTCATCCTGGATTATGTACAGTATCATACTGAGTGTCTAAGACTCTTAAATGACTCACAGACGTATGAAGTGCTGCCCTCCAATCCCACCCCACAATACACTATGGAGCTGAAATTTCTGCTCAACAAAGGCCTTCATGAAGGCCAACTTAGCAAAAATGAGTATGAATATATACTCACACCATTTCCAAGGGTAGCTATATTCTACTACCTCCCAAAAATACACAAATCATTGAGTAACCCACCAGGCAGACCGATTATATCTGGCATCCAAAGTTTAACCTCCAACTTATCCTGATACATCGACAGTCACCTTCAAAACCTAGTCCCCCTTCTACCAGCCCATCTGAAAGACACCAAGCACACCTTACAGCTATTGTACAAAATCAAATGGGAGGACCACTATATAATAGGTACCTTGAATATCACGTCTCTGTATACTGTCATTCAGCACCAAAAAGGCTGTCAGGCGGCAAAATTTTTCCTGAAACACAATACCATTATGCCAGAAGAGCAAGTTAATTTCATTGAAGCCTGTATTCTTTTTATCTTGAACTATAATTCGTTCCAATACGAGGAAAAACACTACAGACAAAGGTGGGGCAGTGCAATGGGCACGCGCTTTGCTCCCAGTTATGCAAACCTGTATGTGGGCATGTGGGAAAACGATCACATCTTTACTAATGGTAACCTACATCCAGATCTAGTTCTTTGGCATCGTTTTATTGACGACATTCTTTTCATCTGGTCAGGTAGTCAGGACTCTCTGAAACAATTCCTTACCAATCTGAATCAAAATGAATTCTATCTGCAGTTCACCGCTACAACCAGCACGAATCAGGTGAACTTCCTAGATCTAAATATATACATTAATGCTAACCAAATATGCACTCGCACTTTCTTCAAACCCACTGATACTAACAGCTATATAGACACAGATAGTTGCCACCTTCCTAGCAGGCTCCTAAATGTACCTAACAGTCAATATAGGAGATTATACCGCAACTGTTCAAAGCTGGATGATTTTGATGAAGAGGCAAACCTTTTGACTAAAAAATTTTTGGACAAAGGGTACGATCCAACACTTCTTCACAAGGCAAAAGACGAGACACGCCAAATTTCTCGAGTTGAACTACTGGACAATAAAGACGAACCTATTAACCAAAACACAAATGACACTATGATCATTATCCCAATTGTAACCACATACAACTCAAATACCCACCTTCTGAAGAAAATCATCCAATGACATTGGAGTATCTTGAGGGACGATAAGATAATAGGAGATCAGATCCCCCTCAAACCAAGATTTATATTCAAAAAAGCTAGAAATCTTGGCAACCTAGTAGCCCCTTTCATAAGAAACCCTCCACCCACTGCCCCACAAAAAAACCTACTTGGGAATCCTGTTGGTTTCTACCTATGTAACAAATGCTCAGTTTGCAAAAACCTACATACAAAAAACAACATAAAATATCACATGGGGATATTGAATTTCCAATAAAAGACCTTATTACCTGTACTACTAAGGGATTAATTTATGGTCTAAAATGTCCCTGTGAGAAACTCTATGTGGGACGTACAATACGCCCCCTAAATAGAAGAGTGGGTGAACATCTACGTAACATACGGACCAAATTTTCCAAACACCCGCTCTCTAAACACTTTGCGGACAAACATGGAGGCTCAACCAAGGGTATAGAAATCACAGGTATTCAGATTGTCCAGAAACATTGGAGACAAGGTCATTACATCAACCAAATGTCACACAGTGAAAGTAGCTGGATCTTCAAACTCAATACACTGAAACCACGAGGACTAAACAGCGAAATAGAACTGTTTGCCTTTAACTGAATTCATATCCGTTTCTCATTTTCCACATCAGTATTGAGCCATTTATGGGGCTTTTATGGACCAACTTTATGGACTATTTTTTTGGATAATTTTATGGATATCTTTATGGACTATTTTTATTAACTATTTTTATCTCTACTTTTATCTCAATTAATTGTACTGTACGGGGTTTATATGAATTTTTTACTAATAAATTTCTATTATATATTTTTAAGCCACAATGCCCTTACAAATTTTATGGATTTGATGGTACCCTGGGGCAATTCATATTGTCCTCCATGTAATTTTATGCAATCTTGGCATAAAGTAATATCAAAAACATGGGTTTCTATGGGGCACATAGAGCTCTATGGGAACGATGGGGCGGTCTAACAACCAGGAATAAAACACTATGGTCTGCTAAACACTTAATAAGACCAACAGATTCATCCAACTATCATGCAATCAATTGTCAGATGGCACCAATGAGAACTCAGTACTCACGTATTTAAGGATACACCCAGCACTGAAGGACCATCCCTGATGAAGGATTCCGAGCCAATTCTGAAACGCATAGGAAAGGTCCTTAGTGCCACCCGTACCCGAACCATCGTGAGACACGCGAATACCTACGTCACGCACACCACGTGACCGGACATCCCGCTGGTCCTCGCGAAAGTATACAGGTACCACTACACAGAGCGCCCGCTTCACTGGAGCATCCGGCCGGGACTCCATGTGCGGCGAGACGCCCACAAAACTGACCACCACTGTCCTCAGCTACAGGGCAGCAACGACAGACACGCTGACCACAAGAACCACTTGAAGGTACGTGGCAGCAACGACGAAAGTACCCCTAGTATAAGTACTCCAACTACACCAATGCAGAGTCCTTACACCCCAAAAGCCACCATACACCGGCACTTAACTTTACCTGGCATCATCATTGTCTACTGAGCATACAGGTGCAATCCCTCTCCGGCTCCTCCTGGTAACTGTTTCAACCAATAAGGAGCACGAGTGAGACACCCTCTACTCCTTCCTCTGCAATCACGCAGTGCCTCCCCTACTCCAGACACCGCTGAAAGGTGCCCGTGTGAAACCATAGACTGCCAACACTGTCTACGGAGCATATAGGAGCTAACCCTCTACGGCTCCTCCTGGCAGCTATCTCAGCCACCAAGAAAATCAAGTGAGAGAGTCTCCACTCTTTCCTCTGGAGTTACTTAGTGATACATCCACCCCAGACAACATAAAAGGTGCCCCTGTAAGACCAAGCGCCGCACCATGCAGGGAAAATTCAATTTGTTCAGGTAAACTAATCTATTGAACTTTGTCACACCTTGCTTCTACTGTTCTAAGAATTATTCACTTCCTACATAACAGGAAAACGGCAGCCACACAACCCTCCGGAAAACAACATTGGTAATCCTGCCAGTATTCCCACCATCTCATTAAATCAGGTATGAACTAGAGGAATAGAGAATATTATCCTTAAACACATACCACTCTCCCTAAAATCCCATTGTTTTTCCAGAATACCCTAGTGCACCCCTACGGACTAGAAAACATCTATCAAAAAAAACGCCAAGAAGGTAACTTGTGACACCCATCAGTGCTCCTGAAACTACTCACAGTACCAGGTAAAAACCCCTCATCCTTTCTCCCTCCAGGTTGATCCTTTGAAACACGCTCCAAGCAAGCTCTATACCCACAAAGCAAAAAAAACATCATCCCCTGTATTTTTAAAACAATATATTTTTAAGAACTATCAATAAAATAAACATAATTTCGTTCACCGATTTGTCTATACTGAATTTTTCCAGTACCTAAGCCAATACCAGCGCAGATACTCCACTTCCTATAACAAAGAGAATGAAGCAATAATCCCTGGCTGGATACCCATAGTGCGATAGCTCACCAGTAGTGTTGAGCCACCCCTGTAGTGTTCGAGTTCGGTTAGGTTCGTCGAACACCGGGATGTTCGTGGAACTGTTCGTCGAACACCTTAGAACACTGTCGAACACCGTTGAACACCGTTAAAACCAATGGCAGGCAAACAAAAACACATAGAAAACACGTTCAAAGGTGTCCAAAAGCTGACAAACTGCTCAGAAGACACTCTCTTTAAAAAAGCCGGCCGGCAATTCAGCATCGGTACCCGACAATTTAGAATAGAAAGAATAGAGCATCACACATAGATTAGATAGATAGAAATATGTCAGTCACATATATAAGAAGTACAGTGACAGTGTTGGCTACTGTACTTGTCATTTAGTGTTAAAGGATTTATTAAAAAAAATAATAGTGTTTTTACGCACCATATCTTTAAAAAAGCCGGCCGGCAATTCAGCATCGGTAGCCAACAATTTAGAACAGAAAGAATACAGCATCACACATAGATTAGAGAGATAGAAACATGTCAGTCACATATATAATAAGTACAGTGATAGTGTTGATTACTGTACTTGTCATTTAGTGTTAAAATAAAGCATTTATTAAAAAAAAAATTGGCGTGAGGTTCCCAGTAATTTTAGTCTCTTGCGGAGGTTAAGCAGACGACAAGCACAGAAGAATTTTCCCACGCTGTCAGTGACGTGTATGAGGTGAGCTGAGTTCATTGGACATGAACTCGGCTCATCTGGATGCCGTCACTGCGAGACACTGAGGAGCGCAAGCATGCCTGCGCTTCTCAGTGTCTGCGGCATGACAAGCTGGATGGCAGCTTTCTGCTGCGATCCAGCCTGTCATGTGAATGTAGCAGAGCTGGAGCCGTCCTAGGAACCATGGAAAGGAAAGGATGAGGTTGAATTATTATTTTACTTTTATTGCAGGAGATCGTTGGCTTCAGCTGGAATGGGCGATACGGTAATTATAGTTTAATTTAGAACATTAAAGAATTGTGTGTTTATTTCAATTAAAGAACTGGGTGTTTTTGTTTTTTTTTAACTTTGACTATGGGGTTAGTAATGGGGGTGTCTTATAGACGCCTCTCCATTACTAACCTGGGCTTTATGTCAGCTGGCATTATATGCTGACATCAACCCTAGCACTATTACCCCACTGCCACCGCTACAGGGCAGTGGGAAGAGCGAGGCCAAGTGCCAGAATTGGCGCATCCTATGGTTGCGCCATTTCTGGGGCAGCTGACGGCTGGTGTTTCTAGCCTGGGAGGGGGCCAATATTCATGGCACCCTTCCTGGGCCATTAATATCAGCCCCCAGCTGTCTGCCTAGCCTTTGCTAACTATTAAAATAGGGGGGACGCTACGTCATTTTTTTTTTGGGTCCCCCATTTTAATAGCTAGTAAAGGCTAGATATTCAGCTGGGGGCTGATATTAGTAGCCTGGATAGCTCCGTGTGTATTACCCCCTTCCCTGGCTTCAAACATCTGCCCCAGCCATCTGCTCAACCTCCGCTAGAGACTAAAATTACGGGGAACCAGACGCCAATTTTTTTTTTTATAAATCCTTTATTTTAACACTAAATGACAAGTACAGTAATCAACACTATCACTGTACTTATTTTATATGTGACTGACATTTTTCTATCTATCTAATCTATGTGTGATGCTCTATTCTTTCTGTTCTAAATTGTCGGGTAGCGATGCTGAACTGCCGGCCGGCTTTTTTAATGAGTCGGTGAATGAAAACACTATTATTTTTTTAATAAATCCTTTAACACTAAATGACAAGTACAGTAACCAACACTGTCACTGTACTTCTTATATATGTGACTGACATGTTTCTATCTATCTAATCTATGTGTGATGCTCTATTCTTTCTGTTCTAAATTGTCAGGTACCAGTGTATGCTGCTGCTGAATTGCCGGCTTTTCATGTTTCACTATGAGCACTGTTCCCATCGATTTGGGCAACCACTGTAATGCCACAACCACCATGGCTGTGGCATTTCATTGAGTGGCAGACAATCCCTGCATGATGTGAAAAAATCCAGTTAGGCTTTTGGTGCACGAACAGTAATCGAACATAACCTCAAACAGCCGAATTTTTTGCAAATCGTTCGCGTTCGTCGAACGACTCAAACACCTCCCTAAACAGCTCGAATTTGAGATAGGCGAACAGTTCTAGTCGAACACCTCTCATCTCTACTCACCAGTACACGAATTGCAGATAAGAGAGATAATATTGTGGAATATAAAATAGATTTTAACTGGCCCGAAGAGGTTTTTTTTTTCGTACATGGCAGCACCAAACTGTGAAGGAATGCAAACAACTCTGCCTGCTTTGATAAATTTCTGAGTGCAGATTATTTTAGAAAACATGAATCTGTCAATGATTGTTTGAAAAAAGCAATCAAGTTATAGACAGTGGACGAGATGTATGCGATGACAATGAACTCTCATTTCCGGCTGATGATACGTAGAGCCTGTCCCTATTCTAAATGCAGCTAACAGCAGTATCAATAGGGAATAGAATAGATTTTTTTGTTTGTTTGCAGCAGCAAGGAGAATAAGGTGATAATCCATAGCTGAATGCATGTAAAATGCTATCCATAATACAATAGCTCACCCAAACACGAATTGCAGATAAGAGAGGTAATATTGTAGAATATAGAATTGATTTTAATTAGCCTTACCATTATTAAGGAGTGGGTCGCCTATACTGTTAATGCATATGCAGTATGCTTACCGACTCCACAGCCCTGGTTATATAGTTCTCTGAGGCACTTATGTTTTCAAAATACTCACTAGACCCCTAGATGAATTCTTTAGGCAGTGAAGTTTCCAATATGGAGTCATCTGGGGGTGGGGTGGGTTTGTTTTGTTCTGGAACCTCAGGGGCTCAGCTAATGAACCGTACAACCTATTCAAATGAAATCTGTGTTCTATAAGCCAAGTAGTGCTCCTTCCCATTCGATCCCTGCTGTTTGCTCAAACAGTAGTGAACAACCACATATGGGGTACTGCCACAATTGCATAACAAATTGCAGGGTTCAACTTATCTCATTATTCCTCATGTAAATGATAAATTTCATGCGAAAACAGTATTTTAGTGTAAAATTTGTTTTTTTCTCACATCTAAATGGTATGACGTTTTGTGAATCACCTACAGTTTAAAAATGCTCAGTACACACTTAGATTAATTTGTTGAGGGGTCTAATGTCCAAAATAGGGTCACTTGTGGGAGGTTTCTGCTTTTTTCGCTTGTCAGGGGATCTCCAAATTCCAGACAAATAGCGCTCCCAAACAGTAGTTTTGCCCACATATGGGGTACTGGCAAACTTAGTAAAAATTGAACAACAAATTTTTGTGCCCATTTTCTCCTGTTAACCTTGTGAAAATTAAAAAGTTTGGGGCTAAAAGTACATTTTTGTGGGAAAATGTCATTTTTTATTTTCACGGCTCTAAGTTATATACTTTTGTAAAGCACCTAGAAGGTGCTCACTACACATCTAGATACATTCCTTGATGAGTACAGTTTCCAAAATGGGGTCACTTCTGCGGGATTTCCCCTGTTTAAGCACATCAGAGCCACTCCAAGCGCGACATGGCATCTAGTCTCTATTCAAGCCATTTTTGCATTCAAAAAGTGGGACATTTTGAGATCTATCATGCGCCCAAATAGTAGTTTTCCTCACATATGGTGGACAGTCATACTAAGGAGAAATTGCACAACAAATTTTGGGGTCCATTTTTTCTTGTTACCCTTGTGAAAATAAAAAAAAAATTGGGCTAAATTAAAATTTTTGTGAAAAATGAAACATTTAAATGTTCCTTCCACATTGCTTTAGTTCTTGTGAAACACCTAAAGGATTAACAAACTTCTTTAATGTGGTTTTGAGGACCATGAGGGGTGCCATTTTTAGAATGGTATCACTTTTAGGTATTTTCTGTCCTATAGGTCCCTTAAAGTCACTTCAAATGTGATGTGGTCCCTAAAAAAACTGTTTTGTAAATTTTTTTTGCAAAAATTAAAATTGAAAAATTGCTGATCAACTTTTAACCCTTCTAACTTCTTAAAAAAAATGATTTTTCAAAAATGATGCAGATGTAAGTAGACATATGGTAAATGTTATTTATTATTCTTTTGTGTGATATAACTCTCTGGCTTAAGGGCATAAGAATTAAAAGTTTGAAAATTGCAAAATTTGCAAAATTTTGCTAAATTTCTGATATTTTCACAAATAAGCGCAATTCATATCAAGCTAATTTTACTACTATAATGAAGGACAATATGTCATGAAAAACACTCAGAATCAGGGGGTTTTGTTGAAGCGTTTCCAAGTTAAAACCTCATAAATTGACACTGGTCAGAATTGTAAAATTTGGCCTGGTCATTAAGGTCAAAAACGGCTCGGTTACTAAGGGGTTAATAGTCCAAATTAGCAACTGTACACTCCGCAACAATATGACATGATGTTATAGTATGTTCTTTTCTAGTCATGAACCTACCAGTAGCTGCTTATCAAAAGATTACATTGCATTTTTTTGTTCTAAGAAGGTGAAGAATAAAAATAAATAAGAAATAAAACAAAATAAGGTTAACGTTCTACAACTATTTTACTAGTCAAATTTAACCACCATGTGCATCACAACAATACTGCTGGTTGTTGCTTCTAATTACTTTTCATGGATGTATGTACCTTAGCAATATAGTTTGTTAGGTCTACAAAATGTTTATGTTTTTGATAGGGTTATGAAATTCTTGTTATGATAGTAGCATGTAAACAAAATATAGATATTAAAAAAGATAAGAAAAGGTTAAAGAGAAACCATCTTTTACTTTTTTTTTTTTTCAAAAAACAATAGTTCCATGAAAAACAATATGAAACTTTGTAATATTTCTTACTTGAAAAATCCACTTCTTTCTACAATACTGCAGGAAATAGTTTGACAGATGCTAGTATCACCACCACCAGCAATGCTGGTAGCAACCATCCTAGTATTAGTTGTACCAAATGCACAATTGGCTTTCTTTTCCTCTAATAAATTTGGCAATGAGGATGAAGTGCAGCTGCATTTCATCAGTGCCGCTCCGATCCCTCGGCGCCTTCTTGTGACCGACATTTCAGACTGACCAGAAGTCAGAGGTTATGAGCCAGAACAAGGCTGTCATAGACTTGCTTTGAAAAGTGATCCCCGGGTTTGCTTTTGCAAACACTGGAGTGATCCGGTAGATCAAAATCTGCTGAATACCAACAAGAGCCGCGCTGATAGAAGTTGAAGATGGCGGCGGGTAAGTGTAAGGCTACTTTCCCACACTGAGTTTTTGGTGAGTTTTCAGATTGCGAATTTCTTTAAAAAAAAATGCAAGCAAACTGTTTTACTTAAGGGAGGCAGAAATAGTGCAGAAAAACTGCAACATCAAAAAACTCACCAAAAGCTCCTAGTGGGAACCTCGCCGACGACTATGTCGGAGATCACAGATTAGAAGCATCACTCCAACATTGCAATGCAAAAAAAATAATCGCAAAAATGCTGTAGTGGTGCTTTAATGAAACCCAAATATATTTTTTTTTTTACAGTATATGCAATTGAGAAAAAATGTGTTCATATAATAATAATAATAATAATTTCGATTTATATAGCGCCAACATATTCCTCAGCACTTTACACTTAAGCGGGGACATGTACAGACAATAAATTCAACACAAGGTAAGATAGCCTAATGTAACTGTTTAAGATAGCTTAAACAGTTACATTAGGAGTGAGGTCCCTGCTCGCAAATTTACAGTCTACAAAAGCTCATATCTAAAAAGCTACATAGGATTATTTTGCTATTTGTTGTTTTGGAATATATTGTTGTTCATTTTGTATTAATTTATGTTTCTCTTTTAAAGATGAAGCATTTTGTTAAAAAAGTTAATTACTTGAATTACAAAGATGATGAGATTTTATTTAATGAAGAAAGGGTACTCTTCGCAAAGTTTTCACAACGAATATTGAACTTGTGGATTGAAGGTGACATGACATATATTGTGGACACGGGACACTATTTCTATGAAGATGAACAGTTCCATTCTCTCAACAATAACATAATATGGAGAAATGGCAGAGTAAGTGTCTTCGATGTAAGGCAAAACTATTGCTTTTCATATTGTATTTTCTTAATTTCTATCAAAATTTCTA
The DNA here is from genome assembly GCF_046119375.1 of Phyllobates terribilis. NCBI lineage: Eukaryota > Metazoa > Chordata > Amphibia > Anura > Dendrobatidae > Phyllobates > Phyllobates terribilis. The sequence continues at coordinate 1,203,907,852 of NW_027362761.1, read as the reverse complement.
TTGTAAACCTGTCATGTTCAATCTTACTAAAATTAGTGAAGGGATTTCCCCCTCTGCACTAAACAATAATAATAATAATAATAATAATAATAATATTACCGTAATAACAACAACCAGTATATAAAAAATAATAATAACTTACAGCTCTGTTTCCAATGATTCCTGGCTGTTCCATTGGTTTCCATGCTTCCTTTTTCTGCCATGGAAAACTGAGAATGAATGGGTTAAACCTGTGCTGCAGTCAAAGGATGATGAGAAGACAGGCATCCAAAGTATGTGGTTTATTGGTCAACACATTTTAGGACAAATCATGATGATGCTTTGATGGCAGCACAGGTTTAACACATTTGTTTCCAGTTTTCCATGTTTCCTTCATCATGAGTCTGTAGCAGCCTAAGCATTTTCAGTGGTTGTGAGCACAGAACCTGACCAGGTGAGCACGATTGTGTATGTCTGTTCTATTTTCTCTCCAGAAAAGACCCTATTTGCGCTTTTTGTCCCTACAGTTTTTTACCATCCTCTTTCTGCCATGGCAGACATGTGTCCATTGAATGCAATCACTTGATTACCATCCAACCACCTCTGTTAATGATTGGCTTCAGGGGTCAAATGTCCATATGGCAGGAGGTAGTGAGGCTCTCTAAATTGAGCTCCTCTTGTAAGGACATATCTGCTTGGCAAAGAATCTATAGGAGCAGCTGCTAGAAGAGGAAGACCTTTGCTATCTTAAGATGAGGAGAGGTGGAGGCGTTAAACAGTCAGTATTTTTTTTTTCATAACATTGGATTTTTTTTAAAACCCCTCCAAAACACAAATGGGTTTTCATTAGTGATGATGAGAGAGCACTAAAATGCCAGGGTCGAACAAATCGTAATGCTCGAGTGCTCGACCCGAGCAACAAGTTCAATGTAAGTCAATGGGAAACTCAAGCATTTTTCAGGCAGCTCCCCCCGGTCTGCAGAGGGCCTAAAAATTGCCCAAATCGATGGGAACAGTGCTCAAATAACATGGGAACAGCATGGGGAAAGCCCCTGGAAGCATCTGAGACTCCCAGGTCACTGCTGTGAACAATGTTGTCAGAGGTATTACACCACTTTTACGGACTGACAATAAAACATACAAAAACAAAGCCAAAATGGATTTTCCTGGAAAAAATGTTAAGGAACATTTTTCCAGGGTAATAACTTGTATATAAGGCAAAATAAATATAAAAAACCAAAAATGCTCCTCCACACCTTGGAGTGAGTTCACATGTAGCGTTTTTGAACTTTTGCATTCAATTCAACAGTGAAAATTACATTCTCCGGTAAATTTAATTTTAACATTTTACAACCTTATCTGGTCATGTGGTGTGTAAGACACGATCAGATACATCCATACAGTGCTGAAATTACATAGGAACAGCATGGGAAGACCCCTGTAAGCATCTTTGCATCTCAGGTCACTGCCTAAACCCGTGGTCATCCAACATGATCCTATATTACTGCAGTAATAATACAGACATTTTTGGCAACATGACAAATACTAAACTCCATTTAAAATGGGCAAGGCACATGGCAAGGGATGGAGAAGTGGACGTAATGGTGATTGTGATGGTACACGCAGAGGCTGAGGCCGTGGGCAAGATGAAACTGTGCCTGGTGAGGAAGCACAACAAGCACCCACATCATGTCGACCTAGCTTCCTGTCCCCCTTTCTAGGGGGCGGTGGAATACCAGTCTTGAAGCAAGACCAGAGTGAAAAGGTTGTTGGTTGGATAGCAGATAAATACTCGTAGATAATGCTTTTAGTCAATTTGTAGCCACCACCACCACTTAGTCTTCCACATGGTCCAGTCTCAGTAGCTGTGAGTCTCGACCACAATATTATTATTATTATTATTATTATTATTATTTTAATTATGTATTCCATGGTGCCTTACATGTGAAAAAGGGGTATACATAGCAAGCACAATTACAATAATTTTGAACAAAAATGTGACTGTGACCCTGCCCGTGAGGGCTCACAGTCTACAAGACATGGGTGAGGATACAGTAGGTGAGGGTAGAGCTGGTCATGCAGCGGTATGGGGGACCAAGGATTGCTGCAGGTTGTACTCTTGTTGGAAGAGGTGGGTCTTCAGGTGCCTTTTGAAGGTTTTAACAGTAGACGAGATTGTAATATGTTGGGATGGAGAGTTCCAGAGTAGAGGGGATGCATGGCAGAAATCTTGTATGCATTTGTGGGAAGAGGAGATAAGAGGGGAGTAGAGGAGATCATGTGAGGATAGGAGGTTGCGTGTAGGTATGTACCAGGAGACAAGGTTTCAGAGGTATGGAGTAGACAGGTTGTGGATGGCTTGTATGCCAAGGTAAGGGTTTTGAACTGGAGTCTTTAGGCAATAGTGAGCCAGTGAAGGGATTGACTGAGAGGATAGGCTGGGGAATAGTGGGGTAACAGGTGGATTAGTCGGACAGCAGAGTTTAGGATAGATTGGAGGTGTGCGAGAGTGTTAGAAGAGAAGCCACAGAGCAAGAGGTTGCAGTAGTAGAGGCGGGAGTTGATGAAGGCATACACAGTTCTTTTTGCAGATTCTTGTTTGAGGAATATGCGGATCCAGGAGATTTTTTTGCTTGGAATCGGCTTGTTCCTCACCCTGATTCTCTTTACCCCCACCATGCCAAGTGCCCGGAGACAACTGATCCCGAAGAGCTGTTTTGCTAATTTTTCTATTTACAGGTTCTGGCCTCTCGCTCATTCCACTTCTACCGGGGCAGCAGGAGATAGCATATAGTGATGCCAAAATATTTCAGCAGCCATGGTCACACAAAAGCGATGGTGAGAAAGTGCAATAACTGTCGCAAAAGGTGGATAATGATGAGACACAATTGACAGAGAGTAAGGAGGAGGACCAGAGTGCATACATGGAAGACGAGGTGGTGGACGATGAAGTCACTGACCCAAGCTGCTAAGGTGACCTGCATAGTGAGGACAGCAGCGCAGATGGGGAGGGAGTCATAGCACCACAACAGGCAGAATGAAGCAGTGGAGTGACCACAGACACAAGGCAGGCAACTGTTTCCCAAAACACCATTACCAAGAAAGTTGCCAGTCCAACTTCTAGGTCTTCTCGAGTCTGTTTTTTTTTTAAAGACTCTCCAGTTAACCAAAAAAAGATCATTTGCAAAATCTGCCATCAGCAGAGTTAGCAAAGCTACTAGCCTGACCATCATCACCCGAATAGTTTGGCTGAAAGTCAGGATCCAGAAACAGAGTCTGCAGGTGACAACACTGCCTCTTCCCCTGTTATACGTGCATGCCAAGCCTTCATCCATGATGCAGGTGAAGATGACTCTCACCATGCATCTGTCATTGTACACTTGCAACTATCACCGTCAACAACCACGTCCACATCCTTGTCCCAGCGCAGCGTTCATTTGTCCCTACCCCAGTCCTTGGAACATAAGTGCAAATACTTTATCACCCACTCACAGGCCACAATACTAAACTGCAAAACTTCTCAACTGCTTGCACTATGAATTTTGCCTTTTAGGCTCGTGGAGGCAGAAGCTGTTTGCAACCTCATGGCGGCTGTCCCTCGGTACTCTATCACCAGCCGCCACGATTTCTCCTGGTGTTCAATCCCCGCCTTATACAAGCATGGGTCCCAGAACATTACCAGTACCCTCACCAATGCAGTTACTTGGAAGGATCACCTAACCACAGACACATGGACAAGTGCTTGTGGCCAGGTATGGTACATCTCACTGATGGCACACTGGGTTAATATTGTGGAAGCTGGGACCCAGAAGGACTCTGGAATGGAACACGTCCTCCCGATGCAAAGGATTGCGGGGCCCTAGGTAAATCAGCATTGTCCCCACATTCTACAGCTTCTTCTCCTCCTACTCTTTGGCCTCCATCTCAAACAAGATTACATCAGTCACTTGCTGAAAGCACTGCAGCATTGCCTTGGCTAAGCGGCAACAGGCTGTGCTGAAGAAAATATGCACACAAACTGCACACCATTGCATATTTGCTGAAAGCTGTAACAGAGCAGGCAGAACTATGGCTCTCAACGTTGAACCTACAGCCAGGCATGGTCATGTGTGACAATGGCCAGAACCTAATGACACCATAATGAGCATCACCATCCCTCTTCTTTGTCTACTGAAATGCTGTCTGCTCACAATTAAAGAGAAGGCATTGCAAGCAGAGCAAGGAATTATACAGGGTGATGCTACACAGCCCAGCCTCATCTCAATGGGGAGATCATGAACAGTCTTCCTCTTGGTGAGAACAGGGAGGTCTTGGCTGTTGGCAGTCTGGCACACATGGCTGATTTTATGTTCCTCTGTCCTTACCGTGACCCTCGTGTTGCATGCCTTTTGGACAACAGTAATTTCTGATTGGTCACACTTAATAATAATTTGTAGTTTATATAGCAGCAACATATTCCGCAGCACTTTACAATTAAGTAGGGACATGTACATACAATACAAAAAATACAATGTATCACATTTCAACAGTTACAGGAGGAATGAGGGCCCTGCTCGCAAGCTTACAATCTATATCGAAATAGGGGGATACAATAGGTAGAACATGGTCCATCAGCCTGTATCTGTCTAAGTGCAGTTACTGTGTGCTATTGCGTGCATGAAGGATGTGGAGATAGATAAATAGGCAGGAGCAGATTAAGATTAACATTTAGAAGGAAATGGGAGAGTTGGGTTAGTGAGTTGAGGTGATAAGCTTGTCTAAACTGATGTGTTTTTAAAGCACGTTTAAAAACATGGGGGCTAGATATAAGTCGCATTTTTTTGGGTAGTGCATTACAGAAAACTGTTGCGGCACGAGAGAAGTCTTGGAGATGGACATGTGAGGTTCGGATTAAGGAGGATGTCAGTCTTAGATCAGTTGCAGAATGGAGTACACGGGTGGGGTGATAGACAGAAATGAGGGATGAGATATAGGGTGGTGCAGATCTGTGGAGAGCTTTGTGAGTGAGAGAGATGAGTTTGTATTGTTTGTATTGTATAGTGAATGGGTAACTAGTGCAAGGACTGACACAGAGAAGATGCGTCGGTGAAGCGGCTTGATAGAAATACAACCCTGGTTGCTGCATTCAAAATGGATTGGAGAGGAGACAGTTTATTTAGAAGGAGAACAATTACAAGAGAGTTGCAGTAGTGAATAAGAGCAACAATAAGAGTTTTTTCAGTATCAAAGATGAGAAAAGGTCGAATTTTGGAGATGTTTTTAAGGTGCAGGTGACATGAGCGAGTTAGTGATTGTACATGGGGAATAAAGAAAAATTGTGTGTCAAATATGACTCCAAGACAGCAGGCTTGGCACAACCTAAAGAAATTGCAAAGTCAGGTATAGGTAGGTTAGTAGAGGGAGGAAATACAAGGAGCTCAGTTTTGGAGAGATTCAGTTTCAGGCCCTTGTTGAAGAATTATTAAAAAAATTATCATCTGACAAAGCTGGTGGCAGAGGTCACAGTTCATTGGACAACCAAGGAGTACAGGTGCGGGAGACACAAACCAGATATGGCAGAGGCAGGGAAACACTGTCAAAGGTATGGGACAATTTTCTTAGACTCTCCCAGTGCCCAGGCCTTAATACACGTGGTATTCTGGCAAGGAGGGAACGTTTTGGAAGATGCTGAAGGACTACCTTGGCGACAGTAACAGCATCCTCCATGGTTCCTTAGTGCCTTACCCTGTTGGGTATCCAAGCTGGGCATGTGGCATGAGCTGTATCTCTATGCCTTTGTGGTCCTGGCCTCTAGCATTTTGTCAGAGATGGTTTTTAGTGCCGCAGGGGGCATTATAACTGATCTAACTGATAGGTGCATCCACCTGTCAACTGAAAATGCTGACAGGCTGACTCTTATAAAAATGAACGAGGTCTGGATTGGGACAAACTTATCAACACCACCGAATGATAGCAGCGTAGCATAAACTTAAATCCAGTGTCTTTTTTTGGGAGGTGTATTCCCATGCACCTTTTCACAACCACACATGGGCATACACTTCCTGATTTTGTCTATTTGCTCTTGTCCTCCTCCTTCTCCTCATCCTCCACCACCACCATATCACCAGGGTGACAGTGGTCCATGATGCAACACCCACATAATTTTTTTAAAGGGTGTTTATGATGCCTGCAAATTTTTTTTTTTACACAATATGTTCATGTATACCCCCAAGGATAAATGTTTGTCAGCCCATACACTTAGTGCATGGGCATTACAAGTATAGGAGACCTGCTCCTTTCTAAGGGGAACATTTTTTTATGAGGCCCTCCACCCCGTCTCTTCCAAAGGGCATTGGAGTGCCTCCCAATTTTTGGCAGCCCTTGCATTCACTGCATAGGCAAACACAAAGGCAGACCCACTTCCTAATAATGGGAACATTGTTTAAAGGAGGCCCTCTGACCACCACATCTCTTCCAAGGGGCATTGGAGTGCCTCCAAATTTTTGGCAACCCTTGCAATTACTGCATAGGCAAACACAATGGGAGACCCACTTCCTAATAATGGGAACATTGTTTTCAGGAGGCCCTCTAACCTCCACATCTCTTTCAAGGGGCATTGGAGTGCCTCCAAATTTTTGGCAACCCTTGCATTCACTGCATAGGTAAACACAATGGGAGACCCACTTCCTAATAATGGGAACATTGTTTTCAGGAGGCCCTCTGACCTCCACGTCTCTTCCAAGGGGCATTGGAGTGCCTCCAAATTTTTGGCAACCCTTGCATTCACTGCATAGGTAAAAACAATGGGAGACCCACTTCCTAATAATGGGAACATAGTTTTCAGGAGGTCCTCCTCTAAGTCTCTTTAAAGGGGTATTGGGGTGCATCCAAATTTTCAAAGTGGTATTGGGGTGCATCCAAATTTTGGGCAGCCCTGCCACTCACCGCATACGCAATGATAGTATAGGAGTCCTACTCTTTAATAATGGGAACAATAAAACATAGCCGTCTGATGACTCTCTAAGAATAGTGAGGGCCGACTGCTGGCCCTTTAAGAGTAGTAAAGGTTGCCTGATGGCCGAATAAAAATAGGCATTGTGACTTTCAGAGTCCCTCCTTCATAAATGAAACATGATGTGTCTGATGATATCTCACATACCACATGGCCAGATAAGGTTGTAAACTGTTAATATGACATTTACTGGTGAATGCTTTTGTGACGGTTGAAAGCAATGCAAAAGTGAAAAAACGCATCAAAAAGCCTACGTGTGAACATAGCCCAAGGTGTGGAGAAGCATTTTTGTTTTTGGTTATTTATTTTGCTTTATATACAAGTTATTACCCTGGAAAGGTTGTTCCCAGGAAAATCCATTTTAGTTTCGTTTTTAAATGTTTTATTGTGAGTCCGTAAAAGTGGCGTCAGTGACCTGGGAATCAGAAATGCTTCCAAGGGTCTTCCCCATGCTTTCTCCATGTCATTTGAGCACTGTTCCCAATCGATTTGGGCAATTTTTAGGCCCTCTGCAGACCGCCGGGGGGAGCCGTCTGAAAAATGCTTGAGTTTCCCATAGACATACATTGGGCTCGTTGCTCCGGTCGAGCACCCGAGTATTCCAATTTGCTCGACCCCAGCAACGAGTACCCGAGCATTTTAGTGCTCGCTCATCACTAATACTGACAGCTCATGGGTGTACTCTGGCTGTGAAGTGAGACAATTCAGCACAGGGAGCTGTTAAGTTTGGTTGAGCCACAGGTAAACAAACTGGATGCAGGGAATGAAGTAATATTCAGGAGGAATGAAAGGGAAAAAACAAAATTTATAGGGGTGTTGTATATTACAATACAGCATTGATTAGCTTAAAAATGTGTGGATTTTGTGGTTGGACAACTTCTACAAGGTTTTGCACCAGTTTGACAAATCATATTTAACCCCTTCCCGACATGCGCCATTCATATACCACTCTGTGGGAGCTGAGTTCCTACAGAGAGCAGTATATGTATGGCGCAGCAAACACGCAGGCTCACGCCGAGTGCCGCCGCGATCACATGCGGATGTCAGCTCAATGTAAGAGCTGAAACCCCTCAGAACCACCCACTATCAGTGCTAGCACCAATCACGGGTGTTTATCCCCTCTGATGCCACTGTTAATAGTTACAGCAACATTGCAGGGCATCGCAGAGGGAGTGGGCTCCCTCTGTGATCCCATCAGTACAACGCAATGTGATCGTTTTGCATTGATGGTCTCCACGGTGACCCACAGTTCCAAGATGGCAATGGGATCCTTCGAGAGCCTTCAGGAAGGTGGACTGTCAGCGCCTGCTCACAGAGAGATTCACTGCAGAGTATCAGATCGCTGATCTGACTATGTAAAGTTGATGTCCCGTAGTGGGACAATGTGAAAAGGTAAAAAAAAAGTTAATAAAATTTGTAAAAATATGAAAAAAAAATCACAAAATAAAGAAAAAAAATATTGATCCAATAAATACATTTATCTATGTAAAAAAAAAAAAAGTACACATATTTGGTATCACCATGTCCATCATCAATGAACCTACCTATAAAACTGTCCCACTAGTTAACCCCTTCAGTGAACACTAGTGATGGGAGAGCACTAAAATGCTCGGGTGCTCGATGCTCGGGTTGAGCACATTGGAATACTCAGATGCTCGACCCGAGCAACGAGCCCAATGTAAGTCTAGGGGAAACTCAAGCATTTTTCAGGCGTCTCCCCCGGGCGGTCTGCAGAGGGCCTAAAATTTGCCCAAATCGATGGAAACAGTGCTCAAATGACATGGGAACAGCATGGGGAAGACCATTGGAAGCATTTCTGACTTCCAGGTCACTGCTGTCAACAACGTTGTCAGAGGTATTACGCCACTTTTACAGACTCATAATAAAGTGTACAAAAACGAATCCAAAATGGATTTTCCTGGGAAATATGTTAAGGAACATCCTTACCAGGGTAATGATTTGTAAATAAGGCAAAATAAATATACAAAAACAAAAATGCTCCTCCACACCTTGGGCTATGTTCACACGTAGCATTTTTGATGCGTTTTTGCACTTTTGCATTGCTTTCAACCAAGACAAATGCATTCACCAGGAAATGTCATTTTAAAATTTAACAACCGTATTTGGCCAGGTGGTGTGTGACACATCATCAGACACATCCTTTTTAATTTATGATGGAAGGACTCTGAAAGTCACAAAACCTATTTTATAGGGCAATCAGGCAGCCCTTACTATTCTTAAGGAGCCAGCAGTCGGCCCTCGCTATTGTTAGAGAGCCATCACCCGGCTATGCTTTTTTGTTCCCATTATGAACGAGTGGGTCTCCTACACTGTTATTGCATATGTAGTGACTGCAAGGGCTGCCAAAAAATTGTAGGCATGCCAATGCCCCTTGGAAGAGACGTAGAAGTCGGAGAGCCTCCTAAAAACAATGTTCCCATTATTAGGAAGTGGGTCTCCCATAGTGTTTGCCAATGCAATGAATGGAAAAGCTGCCAAAAGTTTATAGGCACTCCAATACCCCTTGGAAGAGATGGAGAGGTTGGAGAGCCTCCTAAAAACAATGTTCCCATTGCTTCCTCCATCCGCTCCTGCTAACAAAGGACAACAGAAAGGCGATCATTATCCTCTTCATCTCCTGACTGTTGCTCGCCCATCACCCCTTCCTCCTTGTCCTCCTCCATTTCTTCGTCAGCTCCTGCATCTTCACTAACAGGTAGTCTGGTTCCACAAGCCCCCCTCAATCACTATAATCCACCATCCCTTGGCACCGCCTGTGTGATGATGGTGCGGAACTTATGGATATTGTCATCCCTTATACATGCTCCTCTTCTTCCTCCTCTTCCTCTGGGACCACCTCATCCTCCAGCAGACTATTCAAAGTGTGCTACAGCATGTAGATGACCAGAATAGTGATGCTGATAATGGCATTGTCAGCACTATCCATCTTTGTAGCCATTTCAATCCTGTGCAGAAGGGTGCAGAGGTCCTTTATCTATGCCAACTCCACAAACATGATTTTCACTACGTTCGTTCTGCATTAGCCCAGGCTATACGACATGAGATACTGTGTCTGGTCTCATCGCTGCCACCACAGTCACTGCAACATGTGCAGAGTGGAATTCCACAGTGTCATCACATCGCTTATCAACAAGTTATCCAGTATGGCCAAAGACTTCTGTATCAATGCAAGTCGATGACCTGTGGGTGCTAATGTTGAAATTGAGAACACAGTGACCGTGTTTTCTGCAGCTGCGTATCAAGGCCAGAATAGTTGCAGAGAAATTGCTGTGCCACCAGGTTGAGGATGTGAGCCATGCAAGGCACGTGTGTGAGTTTGCCCCGGTGAAGGCACACCACCATGTTTACACCGTTATCACACATGGCCTTTCCTCGCTCCAGGTAAAGTGGAGACAGCCATTGCTCAAACTGCCTGATTGCGGTGAACCCTGGCTGCACAGTAAAGAAGAGGAGGGATTCCTTATGCACTGTTGGAAAGTGTGTCTCATTAAGGCAGACGTTGGGGGCGCATGTGGAGGCCCTTGAGGTGGAGGAAGCAGAAGCAGTGGAGTAACTGTTAGATAGAAAGGTTTGTATCACAAGTTTTGGGGATTCCAAGACTTGTGGAGCAGTCTCTTCCCCGCCTGCCCCTACAGCCACCAGAGTCACCCAGTGCCCAGTCAGCGAGATGTAACCCCCCTGGTCATGGTTACTCCTCCAGCTGTTAATGGTGAAATGCAACCTGGCAGACAAAGATTTATTCAGGGAACAGGTGATATATTCTGCGACATGCTGGAGTATGACTGTAAGTGACGCGTCCCCTGGGCTGTGGGGTACTCGGTGCCGGGCCAGTCGTTGCTAGGGGAGATGTCACAGTGGCAGTGACCCGGTCCGTGACCCAGGGTGGTCAATCAAAAAAGGGATAATTTACAGGGGATTTATAGCTTTTATATAAAGTTTGTGACGCCACCTGTGGTATGCGGCTAAAGGGAGCCGCCGCCGCAGAGCAGATCCTCTGGAGCTGGTGTTTAATGCAGCAGAGTTGGTTTAGCTCTCCCCAGGTAGAGCTTAGCTCCAGGGCTGGGTAGATGCTGTAGATGTTGCTGGGCATTGTAGAGCAGTGTAGTGCAGGGAGTGATGGCGCAGCAGTAATTCACAGAGACAGTGGGGTGCAGTCCTCAGAGTTTACTCACAGTTGCTAAGTTCCTCAGGTTGCACTGTACAGGTTACAGCCTCCCACTTTGCATCCCTCAGGTAATTCCAGAGCACTTAACGGGACCCCTTTCTGTGTGCCTTTCTCAGTCATCTTCCTGTGCTGGCTCTTACCCTCCTTCCCTGCGCCTCACAATCAGTGTCCCAATCCGGTAGCCTCGGGTCTTGGGGGGTGACCTGCAGTCCCCAGGACCCTCTGTGGCCTCCTTTTCGGCGATGTAATTGTGACTGTGGCAACTGCACCCTAAAAGTACAGAAGCCTCCGGTTTCTAGCTGAGCCTTGTAGTTCTCCACTAGTTTAGGGTCCGGTCCCCTCTGCGGCTGGGTCCTTCCACACCTGGTAGAATCGGGCGTATGAGTGGCCTCCAGGACTGCCCGTACCCCTAGGATCCCCTCGTTCCTCCTGGAGCCTTCTCTCCTCTCTTCTCTCCTTCTCCTCCTGGGCATCTCTGCTAGGCCCTCCCTGGAGCAGAGCTCGTGCAGAGCCCCTGCTCCCCTCACGTTCCTCCTCCTCCTCTCTCTCACTGGACTCACTTTCCAAGATGGTTCCCTCGTTTATACAACTCCTTCAGAAGTGCTCCACTGAACTATGTCCTCCACCCACACCCACTACATGGTTCTCCCTCACTTGGTTCCCCTCTACTCCAGCCAGGGACCAGGGACTGTGCTCTCCCTTAGGAGCAATCTCGCCCTGCCCTACTGAAGTGGATGTGTTGGATGCAGGTGTTAGGGTCCCGGGCAGCACTCAATCCTTACCTGAAAGTGAGATACCACACCTCTGTGGTGACTGAACCCTTAGGGGCGCCACATAAGCTTGCGAGCAGGGACCTCACTCCGAATGTTACTGTTTAAACTGTCCTTAAATTGTGTTGAATTTATTGTCTGTATATGTCCCCGCTTAATTGTAAAGTGCTGCGGAATTTGTTGGCGCTATATAAATTAAAAATTATTATTATTATTATAATTATTATTATTAGCACACTGGTGAACCGCTTTCTAAAAGAAGTAATGGCAACTGGGCAACTGGTACTGGGGGACTGCGAGGGCCATCATCTTTCGGAAACGGTCTGTATCCACCAGGTGGAAAGGCAGCATTTCCGTGGCCAACAGATTGAAGATGGTGGAGTTCAACCTATTAGCTTTGTTGTGTGTAGGATGACACATACTGTTACGTGACCACAATTGTGGAACCGAGGGCTGGCTGCTGTGTTGAGATAGGACGGAAAAGTGTGAACATGACAAACCGCTGGATCATTTGTGAGGTTCTGGTGGAGATGTTACGGTGGATTGAGAAAGATGTGGTATTCTCAGTGAAACAAAAGCAGCAAGCATGTCCACTTCCATTACAGCTGACAGACTTTCGCTCATCCTGACTTGAGCTGGCAAGCAAATGGAGGTTCTGTGGCCAGAGACCTGTGTGAGAATAATTGGCACGGTGATGGAGGAGGAAGAAGCATCTGATGCGATTAATCGGGCATCTGATGGTTTGGTGAGGCCTGCTGGTCCACATTTTATTGCAGTGAGATTCCCAAACTAATGCATGTTGCTTGCACATGTGACGGTTCATACACGTAGAAGTCAAATTATTGCAATTTTTCCCTCTGAGTCGTTTTTTTTTAAATTTGGCAGATAACGTGAGTTGGCATATCCTTTGCTGTATCAAAAAAGGCCCAAACTTGGCTACCCTTGCTACCTCTTCGAGCTGCAGAACCACAACCTCTGTTGCCCACAGTTGTGGCTGAGGATGCAGTGCTTGTTGTGGTTGAATCACTCCTTGTCTGTGTGGAAAGCCGCAACATAACTTCCTCATCTTCTTCCTCCTACTCAGCTGCGTGTCTCTGGGTTCACACCAAGTAGGATCTACATCCTCATAATCATACTCTCTGTTCTCCTACTCCTCGCCCTGAGTGTCACCCTCCTCCTCTTCCTGCCCTGACAGCACAGTTCTGTCTGCCTGTGCCTCAGGTATCTGAGTCTCATGAGGAACACCTCCATCCCCCGGGTGTTAATGTCTAATGACAAGGGTCAGGATTCTGCTTGGAACCTACTTCGTCCTGCCCCGGGTCCAACAGAAAAAAAATCTATGCATTGATGCAGATGCTTTTCTCCTCATGAGTCTGTGAATCATTGGAGTAGAGCTATGATGTCCATGGCATAGAATTTATGAGCAGCTCTGCAGATTGGCCCATCTATGGTTCACTACAGTCAGTTGGATGGTTGGAGAGTTGTGACGCCGGGCCAAAGAAAGGTACTTGGGGCCCACCTCTGAGGACTGTACTGTGTGTGATGTTGAGGAGGAGAGGCCACTTGAAGCAGCGCCTGAAATCCACTCGAGCACATGCTCTTTCTGGCCCTCATCTTAAAGATGTACCTCTGTGCGGCTGCCAAAGAAATGGAGTGGAGTAGCCCGTCCAGTAACAGAAGTTTTCAGTTGTCTTTGGGTAGGGCATGACGGTGTTGGTTCAGTAAAGCTTTCACTAACATTAACAACTACCCCACATACACCTTGAACACTATTCCCCTTCCACCACGACCTCGCTTTTTTCCACTCATGTTGCTCAGATAGTTTGGTTGGAGCACACAGCACACTATCAGCAACAAAAAATTTGAATTTTTACTGTTGAGCCCTGGATACAGCAGAATCTTAGCACCCAAAAATAAGAAGCTGAGATGTAGTCTTCTGTATGTTTTGCGTTAGTAACAGGAGAAATTATATTTTTTTTTACTGTGGATGAGCTCTGGATAAAGCTGAATTTCATGGCAAAAAAATTACAAGCTGAGATGTGGACTGCTATATGTATCACATTAGTAACAGAAGAAATTAGATTTTTTACTGTGGACGAGGCCTGTATACAGCAGAATACATGCGCCAATAAATTACAAGCTGAGATGTGGTCTTCTGTATGTATCTCGTTAGTAACACAAGAAGTTAGATTTTTTACTGTGTATGAGGACTGGATACAGCAGAATATATGTGCCAAAAAAATTACAAGCTAAGATGTGGCCTGCTGTATCACGTTAGAAACAGAAGAAGTTAGATTTTTTACTGTGGACGAGCTCTCTCCAAAACGGCTGAATTTCCCAGTAAAAAAATTACCAGCTGACATTTGGCCTGCTATATGTATCACAATAGTAACAGAATAAATTATATTTTTTAGTGTGGATGAGCTGTGGATACAGCAGAATATATGCACCAAAAAAATACACGCTGAGATGTGGTGTGCTGGATGTATCACTTTATTAACAGAAAAAATTAGATTTTTTGCTGTGGACGAGCTCTGGATACAGCTGAATTTCACCACAAAAAATTACAAGCTGAGATGTTGCCTACTGTATGTATCCTTTAGTAACAGAACAAATTAGATCTTTAAAGGTGGACGAGCTCTGGATACAGCTGAATTTCACAGCAAAAAAATTTCAAGCTGAGATGTGGCCTGCTGTATGTATCACGTTAGTAACAGAACAAATTAGATTTTTTACTGTGGACGAGCTCTGGATACAGCTGAATTTCACCGCAAAAAAATTACAAGTGGAGATGTTGCATGCTGTATGTATCACGTTAGCAAGAGAAGAAATTAGATTTTTTTTTTGTTGACGAGTCCTATATACAGCAGAATATATACACCAAAAAATTACAAGCTGAGAGGTGGCCTTCTGTATGTATCATGTAAGTAAGAGAAAAAATGTGGGCGAACTCTAGATACAGCTAAATTTCACTGCAAAAAAATTACAATCTGAGATGTGTCCTGCTGTATCACAATAGTAGCAGAAAAAAATCATTTTTTCACTGTGGACAAGGCTTGTATACAGCAGCATATATGTGCCTAATAATTACATGCTGAGTTGTGGCCTTCTGTATGTGTCACATTAGTAACAAAATTAATTAGATTTTTTACTGTGGAAGATGTCTGGATACAGCTGAATTTCACCGGCAAAAAATTACAAGCTGAGATGTTGACTGCTGTATGTATCACGTTAGTAACAGAAGAAATTAGATTTTTTACTTAGTTCGAGGCCTGTATACAGCAGAATATATGTCCCAAATAATTACAAGCTGAGATGTGGCCTGCTGTATTACGTTATTAACAGAAGACGTTAGATTTTTTACTGTGAAAGAGCTCTGAAAACAGCTGAATTTCACAGCAAAAAAAATACAACCTGCTATATGTTTCACATTAGCAACAGAAGAAAATATATTTTTTAATGTGGATGAGCTGTGGATACAGCAGAATATATGCACCAAAAAAAATACACGCTGAGATGTAGCGTGCTGGATGTATCACATTATTAACAGAAGAAATTAGATTTTTTACAATGGACGAGCTCTGGATACAGCTGAATTTCACCACAAATATAATTACAAGCTGAGATGTGGCCTGCTGTATTTATCACGTTAGCAACAGAAGAAATTAGATTTTTTTTGTGGATGAGTCCTATATATAGCAGAATATATACACCAAAAAATTACAAGCTGAGATGTGGCCTCCTGTATGTATCATCTCAGTAATAGAAAAAATGTGATTTTTTTAACTGTGGACGAGCTCTAGATACAGCTGAATTTCGCTACAAAAAAATTTCAATCTGAGATGTGTCCTGCTGTATCACATTAGTAACAGAAGAAATTAGATTTTTTACAGTGGTCGAAGCTTCAATACAGCTGAATATATGTGTCTAATAATTACAAGCTGAGATGTGGCCTTCTGTATGTATCTACTTAGTAACAAAAGAAATTCGATTTATTACTGTGGATGTGTTCTGGATACAGCTGAAAATATGAACCAAAAAGCTACAAGCACCTGCTCTTTCTGGCCCTCATCCAAAAGACATACTGCTGTGCGGATGCAAAAGAAAGGAGTGGAGTAGCCCATCCAGTAACAAAAGTTGTCAGCTGTCTTTGGATAGGATGTGATGGTTTTTATTCACTAGTGCTTTCACTAACATTACCACGTACCTCACGTATACCTTGAACACCAAGACTATTCCCCTTCCACCACGGGCTCGCTTTTTCACACTCATGTTGCTCAGATAGTGTGGTTGGAGCACGCTATTAGCAACAAAAAATTAGATTTTTTATTGTGGAGCCCTGGATACATTAGCACGGCAGCCTTGCAAAGCTGGGGTCCTTGATTCAAATCCCACCAAGGAAACATCTGCAAGGAGTTTGCATGTTCTCCCTGTGTTTGCGTGGGTTTCCTCTGGGTTCTCTGGTTTCTCCCCACACTCCAAAGACATACTGATAGGGAATTTAGAATGTGAGTACAGATGGGGACAGTGACCATAATGTCTGTGAAGCACTGTGGAATTAATGGCACTATATAAGCGAGTAAAATAAATAAATTAATACAGCAGAATCTTAGCACCCAAAAAATTGCAAGCTGATATGTGGCCTGCTGTAGAGTACAGACCAAAAGTTTGGACACACCTTCTCATTTAAAGATTTTTCTGTATTTTCTTGACTATGAAAATTGTACATTCACATTGAAGGCATCAAAACTATGTATTAACACATGTGGAATTATATACTTAACAAAAAAGTGTGAAACAACAGAAAATATGTCTTATATTCTAGGTTCTTCAAAGTAGCCACCTTTTGCTTTGATGACTGCTTTGCACACTCTTGGCATTCTCTTGATGAGCTTCAAGAGGTAGTCACCGGAAATGGTCTTCCAACAATCTTGAAGGAGTTCCCAGAGATGCTTAGCACTTGTTGGCCCTTTTGCCTTCACTCTGCGGTCCAGCTCACCCCAAACCATCTCTATTGGGTTCTGGTCTGGTGACTGTGGAGGCCAGATCATCTGGTGTAGCACCCCATCACTCTCCCTCTTGGACAAATAGCCCTTACACAGCCTGGAGGTGTGTTTGGGGTCATTGTCCTTTTGAAAAATAAATGATGGTCCAACTAAACGCAAACCGGATGGAATAGCATGCCGCTGCAAGATGCTGTGGTAGCCATGCTGGTTCAGTATGCCTTCAATTTTGAATAAATTCCCAACAATGTCACCAGCAAAGCACCCCCACACTATCACACCTCCTCCTCCATGCTTCACGGAGGGAACCAGGCATGTAGAGTCCATACGTTCACCTTTTTGTGTCGCACAAAGACACGGTGGTTAGAACCAAAGATCTCAAATTTGGACTCATCAGACCAAAGCACAGATTTCCACTAGTCTAATGTCCATTCCTTGTGTTCTTTAGCCCAAACAAGTCTCTTCTGCTTGTTGCCTGTCCTTAGCAGTGGTTTCCTAGCAGCTATTTTACCATGAAGGCCTGCTGCACAAAGTCTCCTCTTAACAGTTGTTGTAGAGATGTGTCTGCTGCAAGAACTCTGTGTGGCATTGACCTGGTCTCTAATTTGAGCTGCTGTTAACCTGCGATTTCTGAGGCTGGTGACTCGGATAAACTTATCCTCAGAAGCAGAGGTGACGCCTGGGGCGGTCCTCATGTGAGCCAGTTTCTTTGTAGCGCTTGATGGTTTTGCAACTGCACTTGGGGACACTTTCAAAGTTTTCCCAATTTTTCGCACTGACTGACCTTCATTTCTTAAAGTAATGATGGCCTCTCTTTTTTCTTTACTTATCTGCTTTTTTCTTGCCATAATACAAATTCTAACAGTCTATTCAGTAGGACTATCAGCTGTGTATCCACCAGACTTCTGCTTAACACAAGTGATGGTCCCAACCCCATTTACAAGGCAAGAAATCCCACTTATTAAACCTGACAGGGCACACTTGTGAAGTGAAAACCATTTCTGGTGACTACCTCTTGAAGCTCATCAAGAGAATGCCAAGAGTGTGCAAAGCAGTCATCAAAGCAAAAGGTGGCTACTTTGAAGAACCTAGAATATAAGACATATTTTCAGTTGTTTCACACTTTTTTGTTAAGTATATAATTTCACATGTGTTAATTCATAGTTTTGATGCCTTCAGTGTGAATGTACAATTTTCATAGTCATGAAAATACAGAAAAATCTTTAAATGAGAAGGTGTGTCCAAACTTTTGGCCTGTACTGTATGTATCATGGAAGTAACAGAAGAAATTATATTTTTTTACTGTGGACGAGGCCTGTAAACAGCAGAATATATGTGCCAAATATTTATAAGCTGAGATGTGACCTGCTGTATGTATCATGGTAGTAACAGAATAAATTAGATTTTTAACCTGTAGACGATGCCTGGATACAGCTGAATTTCACTCCCCAAAAATTACAAGCTGAGATGTGGCCTGTTGTATGTAACAGAAAAAAATAGATTTTTTTAACTGTAGATGAGCTCTGGATACAGCTAAATCTCTGCGCAAAAAAATACTCACTGAAATGAGGCCTGCTGTATGTATCAGTAACAGAAAAAAATACAGTTTCATAAGTGTACTCCTGCATGGAGCACAATATCAGCAGTGCATAGCAAAGTTCTTTGCTGAAATGTGCCCTGCAGTCTTTGTCTGGACCACACTAATAGCAAAAAAAATTCATCTGCAGGAAGGTCGATTTCCCAGCCACAAAGGCTCCTATCTATCTAAACTATCTGACTTAGAAGTCACCACCTAACTATCTCAAATTTCTCAGTATTCAGGACCAGCATTAGGTGCAGCCTCTCTGTGTTGTTACACTATTAAAATGGCGCTAAAACAACATGTTCGCCATTCATATGAAGTGGGACAGGTGACTTCAGGAGCCAATGACAGAAGCCTTTGTGCACATTGTGGATGGTTTCTGCACTCTGATTGGCTTGCCGAAATCTGCACACTTTAAGTAAAAGAAAAAAAAATTAACAGGTCGCCACCCCCTCTCCTCATCAAACACATGTCCCCACTCATCATACAGCACCACTAACCTAGCCAAAGTCCTATAAATACAGTAGTAGAAATGTGACCATTTCCCGCACTTTTTCAAATTGGGCCGATTTGTAAAAACATTCGGGTGTCTGATCACGAATCGAAATGTGCAATGTTTGTGCATAATTTGAATAAACCAAATGTTTTCCGAACATGTTCGTTCATCTCTAGTTGTGACATCACACTGCACAGAGCTTGACAGGGGAGTTTAAATCAAGTTTCATTTGTCTAATGCATGGAGCTTCCGGATTCTCTAATTAGTGCTCTCATTGCTTTGGCTGTCAGTTTAGCTGGGTAGGTGGTTGGCCATGTCTTGGTTAGTTTGCAGTTGTGCTGTACTTCTTCCATTTTACATTTTTGGATAATGGTTTGAACAGTACTCTGAGATGTTCAGAGCTTGGGTTATTTTTTTCATAGTTTAACCCTGCTTTACTGTTCTCCTGAACTTTATCCCTGACCTGCCTGGTGTGTCCTTGGTTTTCATGATGTTGTTTGATCTAAAAAATGTTCTCAAAAAAACTCTGAGGCCTTCACAAACACTTGCTAGTTTGTGTTGTTATGTCACAAAAAAATGAATACTTTTTTCAAAGCACTGTAAATGTTGCTTTAATAATAAACTATTACAAACTTTTGGGGGAGATACAGGAGAGGTGTATTGTCCTAGGTGGCCTAGCAAAATTTATGTGCAGGCTCAGAACCAAATCATGTTGATACAAATGTATCGTGTTGACTTGCTAGTAAGAGGAGGCTGGAATGATTACATAAACTGATGAAGTTTGGCTATGTTGGGCAGCATGTGCAGATTACTATGTAATGTGGCGGATAATGATCCAATTGCTCTAAGTAAGGTAGGTAGAGAGTTTTTGCAGCATTGTGAATGTCTCAATTTTGTACTTGCTTGTTATCAGTTGTTGTTGTGTCCCTTCACAGCCAGAAACTGTACATTCAGATTCATTATCCTTAATAGAGCTAAACTTCTAGAACATTTGCAACCCTTGAAAACCCTTAAAAAAGCATGAAAAATAATGAAATAGTTGGCAGTAAACATTTCCTGATTCTACTACAATACATTAAAATGATTTTTCAGTTCTGTATAATATATGGCCGAGTATCAGGATATCATTTGGATATGGGGTCAGACTCTTGATAATCAAGAAGATCAGCTAATTCCCTTGCAGAGTTGCCAACCGTTCAGAAACACCAGGACAGTCTGTAAAAAGACGGCATTTTTTTGCCTTGTCCATAACATTTTTTTAAGGTGTCTATTATTTTTGAAGCTGAAAAAAATACGAAATTTATCCAGATTATTTTGAGTGTAATTATTATCATAAGTTTGCAGAGAATACAGATAAAGTCTTCATATCAGAATAATGGGCTGCAGACATGTATCACTTATAATCACAATGATTTATTTTAATTTTTTATTGTTTCCATAAAAATAAATATTTTCTGTCTGTGATTTTTTGATAAGAAAAAATAAAAAGTGAAGTTGGGATTTGAGATGAGCGTTGTTCGACTCGAACTGTTCGCCAATCTCAAATTCGAGCTGTTTTGGGCGGTGTTCGAGCCGTTCGGCGAACACGAACAATTTGAGAAAAATTCGGCTGTTCGACGTTATGTTCGATAACTGTTCGTGCACCAAAATCATAACTGGATTTTTTCTCAGTAATGATGAAAATTAATGTTAATACGCAGTTTGAGTGTACAGCGGGGTGGGGGGAGGGGCAGGGGATGGATCTCTGCAGGAATAATGAAGATCTCCATTTTTTTTTCTCTTTCCCGCATTTACAGTGAGGAGGTGCAATCTGTCAGCCTATCAGCAGCGCACACACGGAGCGAAGTGCTTTTTTTCACTCAAGCAAGGGCATGTGTCATTGGCAGTGTATGTCACATGTCCTTGCCCTATAAGACCAAGCCATTTTCCCCGTCGCCACCATTTTCTCACTGCTGCAGCTGCGTGTTAGACAGCACCGCTTTTGCTGTGTGCGCTATACCTTGTTAATTTCAAGCCAATTTTCGCACAAATCTACAGATAGCTTGGGAGTAGGGAATAGTTGTGATTGCAGTCCTTTTAAGGACTAGGTTACAGCATTTCCTACGACTTTTATCAGGCAGGTCTGTGCTCTTAAATAGATAGATTGTGGGAGTAAAGACTAATTGTAATTGCAGTCCTTTTCAGGACCAGGTTACATCAGTTCCTATCAGTTTTTGCCAGGCAGGTCTGTGCCAGTGCTGTGCAAGTTTTTTTCACAGCATTTGGCTGAATCTAGGAAAGCAAATCATTTTTGGCCTATTGCAGAGTGTGTTAGTCAGTGGAGTAGCCTATCTGTGTTGCAAGATATACCACCTGTGTATAGAATACCAATTTTTTTACTGCACCTAGTGAAGTAAAATCTTTTGGGCATAGCATCATTCTATTAGTCCATCTATACTGACCTCCATCAGGTTGCAAATTGAATATAATTTTTTTCTGCATGTAGCTCTGAAAAAATATTTGGGGTTCTAGCAGTGTGTGGGACTTGTTCTATTAGTCAATCTATACTGACCTCCATCAGGTTGCAAACTGAATATAATTTTTTTCTGCATCTAGCTCTGAAAAAATATTTGGCCTTCTAGCAGTGTGTGGGACTTGTTCTATTAGTCCATCTATACTGACCTCCATCACGCTGCAAATTCAAAATAATTTTTTGTCTGCATCTAGCTCTGAAAAAATATTTGGCCTTCTAGCAGTGTGTGGGACTTTCTCTATTAGTCCATCTATACTGACCTCCATCAGGTTGCAAATTAAAAATAATTTATATCTGCATCTAGCTTTGAAAAAATATTTGGCCTTCTAGCAGTGTGTGGGACTTTCTCTATTAGTCCATCTATACTGACCTCCATCAGGTTGCAAATTAAAAATAATTTTTTGTCTGCATCTAGCTCTGAAAAAACATTTGGCCTTCTAGCAGTGTGTGGGACTTGTTCTATTAGTCCACCTATACTGACCTCCATCAGGTTGCAAATTCAAAATAATTTTTTGTCTGCATCTAGCTCTGAAAAAATATTTGGCCTTCTAGCAGTGTGTGGGACTTTCTCTATTAGTCCATCTATACTGACCTCCATCAGGTTGCAAACTGAATATATTTTTTTTCTGCATCTACCTCTGAAAAAATATTTGGGCTTCTATCTGTGTGTGGGACTTGTTCTATTAGTCCATCTATACTGACCTCCATCAGGTTGCAAACTGAATATAATTTTTTTCCGCATCTACCTCTGAAAAAATATTTGGGCTTCTAGCTGTGTGTAGGACTTGTTCTATTAGTCCATCTATACTGACCTCCATCAGGTTGCAAACTGAATACAATTTTTTTCTGCATCTACCTCTGAAAAAATATTTGGGCTTCTAGCTGTGTGTAGGATTTGTTCTATTAGTCCATCTATACTGACCTCCATCAGGTTGCAAATTGAATATAATTTTTTTCTGCATCTAACCCAGCCAATAGTTTTGGCCTAATACCACAGTTTGGCCACTCAGCTCTGCTCGGTTCCCATCCATTGTTTTTTTGTGCAAACAACTCCAGAGTTGTGAATTAGTTAACCACCAAAATGAGTGGAAAAAGGCCTGCTGCTGGTGGAAAGGGGAATAGGCCTGTTGGGAAGGGGAAAAAAGGTTGTGTCCGTGGGGTAGGTGTTAAAGCAACAGTAACATCTGCAGAAGAAAGGCCATCTTCCAGCCAAACTAAAATGTCTACTTCTTTTAGCGGACAATGTGATAAGATCCCTTTCTTACGGCCACGCCAATCGCTAC
Source organism: Phyllobates terribilis (assembly GCF_046119375.1). Taxonomy (NCBI): domain Eukaryota; kingdom Metazoa; phylum Chordata; class Amphibia; order Anura; family Dendrobatidae; genus Phyllobates; species Phyllobates terribilis. The sequence continues at coordinate 1,203,885,050 of NW_027362761.1, read as the reverse complement.
AAATTCCAGATGAGGCACAAAAACAGCAGGTGCTTCAACGGATATCAAGTGCTCCTTTAAGTGGGCTCTCCTCCACATCAACTTCAACATCACAAATACTCCAGTCCTCAAAGGTGTCACCCCAATCGCACTTGCTTCCTCACAGCTCCCAAATCTCCAGCTGCCCGTCTGAGTATGAGGTAGAACAGATGGTTGAGTCTGCAGAGCTGTTTACTCATACTATAGCCTGGGAATCAGAGGTCGACTCCAGCGCTTCTGTGAATCCAGACGAGGAAATGATCTGCACTGATGCCCAGAATCTTTATGAGTCGGATCCAGGACCAGACGCAGAAGGTTCTGACCATAATGTAGACCCTCATTCCCAAACTGTAACTCCTGTTGGTGGAGACAATGAGGAAGACGATGATGAGACTCAAATACCTGATTGGAGCGACAACTTTAGTTTTTTGTCAGGGCAGGAACAGGTTGGCTCTGAGGACGACGGGTGTGATAACGCACAGGGTGATGATGATGAGGTTGGAGATCCCACTTACTGTCAACCCATAGTCAGCCAAGAGATGAGGTCAGCAGAGGAGGTGGAGGAAGATGCTAGTGACGACGAGGTCAGGTTGCGCCTTCCTGGACAGAGACGTATTACTGGAAGCACGTCAACAACTGCATCCTCAAACACAACTCTGCCTCTCACCAGAATTCGTGGTGGCTCTTCAGGTCGCATGGGTGCTAAGCCTTGCATAGCCTGGGCATTTTTTCAGATGGATAAAGATGACCCAACTCGTGTTATCTGTAACATTTGTCAGCAAAAGCTAAGTAGAGGCCAAAATATACATAGTTTGAGTACTTCATGCATGAACCGGCACATGGACATGAAGCATAAGTTGCAGTGGGAAGCTCAGTGTGCTACAATGCGGCCTAGCCGGCCGGGCCAACCGCCGTCTGCCATATCTTGTGCATCCGCGGCCTCTTCATCCTCTGTGACTGGGGGGACAGCAGTCACACCTGTTTTGGGGCGCAGACCTGCCACCTTTTTACCCGCAACAGCCAGCGTGATTGGCAGGTCATCATTTTCTTTGGAGGTGGTAACACCAGCTGGTGTTGAGCGCTGTCCGACATCGATAGCACCACCTTTGGATCAAGGCAACCTAACATGTCCGCCTGCATCTTCCTCACAGACCGGCAGTTTGCCGGGGACACCCTTGTCAACCCCGTCTAAGCACAATAGCCAGCCCTCGGTCCCTCAGATGTGGACAAGTAAAAGATCATTTCCTCCTAGCCATGAGAAAGCTAAGAGGTTGAATTTCACCATCTGCAAGCTCTTGGCTACAGAAATGCTGCCTTTCCGCCTGGTGGAAACAGAGGATTTTCGAGACCTTATGTCCGTCGCAGTGCCCCAGTACCAGATGCCCAGTCGGAACTACTTCTCAAAGAAAGGTGTGCCTGCGCTCCACCAGCATGTCGCACACAACATCACCGCTTCTTTGAGAAACTCTGTGTGTGACAGGGTGCATTTCACCACAGACACTTGGACGAGTAGGCATGGACAGGGGCGTTGCATGTCGCTGACTGAGCACTGAGTAACTATGGTGACAGCAGGACAAGGGGCTGCTGTCCAAGTCTTGCCGTCCCCACGAGTTGTGCGTCAATCCTCTTTATGTCAAAGTTCCTCCACTGCTTCTGCCTCCTCAACCTCCTCTCGGTCTTCCACCTGCACCCAAAGCCTGTCTGGTCATGCCACAAGCTTTCTAACTGCGCAGAAGGCATCCTGCACACCTCCTTACTATGCTGTCAGTAGGGCTCAACGTCATCAGGCGGTTTTTACTTTGAAATGTCTGGGAAATGTGAGTCACACAGCTGAGGAGTTGTGGTCAGCTCTGGAGAACCAATTTCATGAATGGTTGTCTCCACTGGACCTGAAACCAGGGAAGGCCGTGTGCGACAATGCTGCAAACCTGGGTGCGGCCCTTCGCCGGGGCAATGTCACACACGTGCCTTGTATGGCTCACGTGTTGAACCTGGTTGTCCAGCAATTTTTAGCCCACTATCCCAGACTAGATGGCCTTCTGCAGAGGGCACGGTCACTGTGTGCTCACTTCCACCGTTCGCATCCCGCAGCTCAGCGACTTACATCTCTACAGAAGTCGTTGGGCCTGCCACTTCACCGGCTAAAATGCGATGTGCCTACCCGGTGGAATTCAACTCTGCACATGTTGCAGCGACTGTGGCAGCACCGACAAGCCCTGGTGCAATACGTTCTGACGTATAGCCTGGGCCAACGAGATCCAGAGGTGGGGCAAATCACGCTGGAGGAGTGGTCTCAGATCAGGGACCTATGCACCCTTCAGCACAGTTTTGAAATGGCGACGAAGATGTTTAGTGCTGACGATGCCATTATCAGCATGACTATTCCAAAGATTAACATGCTGGAGCACATGTTAAACAGAATTCGGAGTCAGGTGGTGGCACAAAAGGAGGTGGAGGAAGTAGAGGAGGAGGAGTTGTATGCGGAAGGGCTAACATCTGCAAGGTCCAGACGGTCGGCAGCACCAAGGCGGCAGGCATGTGAGGGTGGGGGAGATGGTTTTACCAGGGCGCATGGTAGCAGCCAAACTAGTGAGGAAGGTGCAGGAGCCCAGGAAGAAGTGGAGGACGAACTGATGGAAGACTCATCAGATGAGGGAGACCTTGATCACATTTCTGTTGTGCGAGGTTGGGGGGAGAGGACAGAGGAAGGAAGCATGATTGTTACCTCGCCACCAACACAACAGGGACTTGGTGCTCCTGGATGCGCAACACACATGAGTGCCTTCTTGCTGCACTACCTGCAACATGACCCTCGAATTGTGAGAATTAGAAATAATCCTGACTACTGGCTTGCCACACTGTTAGATCCCCGGTACAAAAGTAAATTTGCAGAAATTATTCCTGCCATAGAAAGGGATGCACGCATGCAGGAGTATCAGCAGAGACTGTTGCAGAATCTTACATGTGCTTTTCCACAAAACACCAGTGGTGCACGTAGTGAATCTCACAGTTCCAACTTGCCAACCGTGGGACCGTCAAGTGTTCAGCACTCAAACCGTAACAGAACCACAGTATCTGCTGGTAACATCAATTTTGCGGAATCACTTCACCACTTTATTAGCCCATCCTTTGCAAGGCCACAGGAGACAAGAAGTCTGACACATAGTCAACGCCTAGAGACGATGGTACAGGAGTATCTCCAAGTAAACATTGAAGCCATGACTGTGTCACTGGACCCTTGCTCTTTTTGGGCTTCCAATCTGGATAAATGGCCGGAGCTAGCCACTTACGCCTTGGAGATCTTGTCATGCCCCGCAGCCAGCATTCTGTCTGAACGTGTGTTCAGCGCTGCTGGTGGTGTGCTGACAGATAAGCGCACGCGGCTCTCCACTGATAATGTAGACAGACTCACGTTCATAAACATGAGCAAATCATGGATCCAAAATGACTTTTCTACCCCTGTGTCATCCTGGGGAGAGTAAAAGCTTGATGATTGGTTAAAATCACCCTACCAACCGTTTTAAGCTTTCAAATTACTAATCATGTTTATCTGTATCTTGGCTGGAAAATAATTTGGGCTTTGTAGCAGTGTGCAGCACTGATTCTATTAGGCCATCTATAATAAGCTCCACCAGATTTAAAATTACTAATCATGTTTATCTGTATCTTGAGTAGAGATGAGCGTTGTTCTACTCGAACTGTTCACCAATCTCAAATTCGAGCTGTTTTGGGCGGTGTTCGAGCCGTTCGGCGAACACGAACGATTTGAGAAAAATTCGGCTGTTCGAGGTTATGTTCGATAACTGTTCGTGCACCAATATCATAACTGGATTTTTTCTCAGTAATGATGAAAATTAATGTTAATACGCAGTTTGAGTGTACAGCGGGGTGGGGGGAGGGGCAGGGGATGGATCTCTGCAGGAATAATGAAGATCTCCATTTTTTTTTCTCTTTCCCGCATTTGCAGTGGGGAGGTGCAGTCTGTCAGCCTATCAGCAGTGCACACACGGAGCGAACTGCTGTTTTTCACACAAGCAAGGGCATGTGTCATTGGCAGTGTATGTCACATGTCCTTGTCCTATAAGACCAAGCCATTTTCCCCGTCGCCACCATTTTCTCACTGCTGCAGCTGCGTGTTAGACGGCACCGCTGTTGCTGTGTGCGCTATACCTTGTTAATTTCAAGCCAATTTTCGCACAAATCTACAGATAGCTTGGGAGTAGGGAATAGATGTGATTGCAGTCCTTTTAAGGACTAGGTTACAGCATTTCCTGCATCTTTTATCAGGCAGGTCTGTGCTCTTAAATAGATAGATTGTGGGAGTAAAGACTAATTGTAATTGCAGTCCTTTTCAGGACTAGGTTACATCAGTTCCTATCAGTTTTTGCCAGGCAGGTCTGTGCCAGTGCTGTGCAAGTTTTTTTCACAGCATTTGGCTGAATCTAGCAAAGCTAATCCTTTTTGGCCTATTGCAGAGTGTGTTAGTCAGTGGAGTAGCCTATCTGTGTTGCAAGATATACCACCTGTGTATAGAATACCAATTTTTTTACTGCACCTAGTGAAGTAAAATCTTTTGGGCATAGCATCATTCTATTAGTCCATCTATACTGACCTCCATCAGGTTGCAAATTGAATATAATTTTTTTCTGCATCTAGCTCTGAAAAAATATTTGGCCTTCTAGCAGTGTGTGGGACTTTATTAGTCCATCTATACTGACCTCCATCAGGTTGCAAATTAAAAATAATTTTTATCTGCATCTAGATCTGAAAAAATATTTGGCCTTCTAGCAGTGTTTGGGACTTTCTCTATTAGTCCATCTATACTGACCTCCATCAGGTTGCAAATTAAAAATAATTTTTATCTGCATCTACCTCTGAAAAAATATTTGGGCTTCTAGCTGTGTGTGGGACTTGTTCCATTAGTCCATCTATACTGACCTCCATCAGGTTGCAAACTGAATATCATTTTTTTCTGCATCTAGCTCTGAAAAAATATTTGGCCTTCTAGCAGTGTGTGGGACTTTCTCTATTAGTCCATCTATACTGACCTCCATCAGGTTGCAAACTGAATATATTTTTTTTCTGCATCTACCTCTGAAAAAATATTGGGCTTCTAGCTGTGTGTGGGACTTGTTCTATTAATCCATCTATACAGACCTCCATCAGGTTGCAAACTGAATATATTTTTTTTCTGCATCTACCTCTGAAAAAATATTGGGCTTCTAGCTGTGTGTGGGACTTGTTCTATTAATCCATCTATACAGACCTCCATCAGGTTGCAAACTGAATATAATTTTTTTCTGCATCTAGCTCTGAAAAAATAGTTGGCCTTCAAGCAGTGTGTGGGACTTTCTCTATTAGTCCATCTATACTGACCTCCATCAGGCTGCAAATTAAAAATAATTTTTATCTGCATCTAGCTCTGAAAAAATATTTGGCCTTCTAGCAGTGTGTGGGACTTTCTCTATTAGACCATCTATACTGACCTCCATCAGGTTGCAAATTAAAAATAATTTTTATCTGCATCTACCTCTGAAAAAATATCTGGGCTTCTAGCTGTGTGTGGGAATTGTTCTATTAGTCCATCTATACTGACCTCCATCAGGTTGCAAACTGAATATAATTTTTTTCTGCATCTAGCTCTGAAAAAATATTTGGCCTTCTAGTAGTGTGTGGGACTTTCTCTATTAGTCCATCTATACTGACCTCCATCAGGTTGCAAATTAAAAATAATTTTTATCTGCATCTAGCTCTGCAAAAATATTTGGCCTTCTAGCAGTGTGTGGGACTTTCTCTATTAGTTCATCTATACTGACCTCCATCAGGTTGCAAATTAAAAATAATTTTTATCTGCATCTACCTCTGAAAAAATATTTGGGCTTCTAGCTGTGTGTGGGACTTTTTCTATTAGTCCATCTATACTGACCTCCATCAGGTTGCAAACTGAATATCATTTTTTTCAGCATCTAGCTCTGAAAAAATATTTGGCCTTCTAGCAGTGTGTGGGACTTTCTCTATTAGTCCATCTATACTGACCTCCATCAGGTTGCAAATTAAAAATAATTTTTTTCTGCATCTAGCTCTGAAAAAATATTTGGCCTTCTAGCAGTGTGTGGGACTTTCTCTATTAGTCCATCTATACTGACCTCCATCAGGTTGCAAACTGAATATATTTTTTTTCTGTATCTACCTCTGAAAAAATATTGGGCTTCTAGCTGTGTGTGGGACTTGTTCTATTAATCCATCTATACAGACCTCCATCAGGTTGCAAACTGAATATAATTTTTTTCTGCATCTTCCTCTGAAAAAATATTTGGGCTTCTAGCTGTGTGTGGGACTTGTTCTATTAGTCCATCTATACTGACCTCCATCAGGTTGCAAACAGAATATAATTTTTTTCTGCATCTAGCTCTGATAAAATATTTGGCCTTCTAGCAGTGTGTGGGACTTGTTCTATTAGTCCACCTATACTGACCTCCATCAGGTTGCAAATTCAAAATAATTTTTTGTCTGCATCTAGCTCTGAAAAAATATTTGGTCTTCTAGCAGTGTGTGGGACTTTCTCTATTAGTCCATCTATACTGACCTCCATCAGGTTGCAAACTGAATATATTTTTTTCTGCATCTACCTCTGAAATAATATTTGGGCTTCTAGCTGTGTGTGGGACTTGTTCTATTAGTCCATCTATACTGACCTCCATCAGGTTGCAAATCGAATATAATTTTTTTCTCCATCTAACCCAGCTAATAGTTTTGGCCTAATACCACAGTTTGGCCACTCAGCTCTGCTCGGTTCCCATCCATTGTTTTTTTGTGCAAACAACTCCAGAGTTGTGAATTAGTTAACCACCAAAATGAGTGGAAAAAGACCTGCTGCTGGTGGAAAGGGGAATAGGCGTGTTGGGAAGGGGAAAAAAGGTTGTGTCTGTGGGGTAGGTGTTAAAGCAACAGTAACGTCTGCAGAAGAAAGACCATCTTCCAGCCAAACTAAAATGTTTACTTCTTTTAGCGGACAATGTGATAAGATCCCTTTCTTACGGCCACGCCAATCGCTACAAATTCCAGATGAGGCACAAAAACAGCAGGTGCTTCAACGGATATCAAGTGCTCCTTTAAGTGGGCTCTCCTCCACATCAACTTCAACATCACAAATACTCCAGTACTCAAAGGTGTCACCCCAATCGCACTTGCTTCCTCACAGCTCCCAAATCTCCAGCTGCCCGTCTGAGTATGAGGTAGAACAGATGGTTGAGTCTGCAGAGCTGTTTACCCATACTATAGCCTGGGAATCAGAGGTCGACTCCAGCGCTTCTGTGAATCCAGACAAGGAAATGATCTGCACTGATGCCCAGAATCTTTATGAGTCGGATCCAGGACCAGACGCAGAAGGTTCTGACCATAATGTAGACCCTGATTCCCAAACTGTAACTACTGTTGGTGGAGACAATGAGGAAGACGATGATGAGACTCAAATACCTGATTGGAGCGACAACTTTAGTTTTTTGTCAGGGCAGGAACAGGTTGGCTCTGAGGACGACGGGTGTGATAACGCACAGGGTGATGATGATGAGGTTGGAGATCCCACTTACTGTCAACCCACAGTCAGCCAAGAGATGAGGTCAGCAGAGGAGGTGGAGGAAGATGCTAGTGACGACGAGGTCAGGTTGCGCCTTCCTGGACAGAGACGTAGTACTGGAAGCACGTCAACAACTGCATCCTCAAACACAACTCTGCCTCTCACCACAAGTCGTGGTGGCTCTTCAGGTCGCATGGGTGCTAAGCCTTGCATAGCCTGGGCATTTTTTCAGATCGATAAAGATGACCCAACTCGTGTTATCTGTAACATTTGTCAGCAAAAGCTAAGTAGAGGCCAAAAAATACATAGTTTGAGTACTTCATGCATGAATCGGCACATGGACATGAAGCATAAGTTGCAGTGGGAAGCTCAGTGTGCTACAATGCGGCCTAGCCAGCCGGGCCACCCTCCGTCTGCCATATCTTGTGCATCCGCGGCCTCTTAATCCTCTGTGACTGGGGGGACAGCAGTCACACCTGTTTTGGGGCGCAGACCTGCCACCTCTTTACCCGCAACAGCCAGCGTGATTGGCAGGTCATCATTTTCTTTGGAGGTGGTAACACCAGCTGGTGTTGAGCGCTGTCCGACATCGATAGCACCACCTTTGGATCAAGGCAACCTAACATGTCCGCCTGCATCTTCCTCACAGACCGGCAGTTTTCTGGGGACACCCTTATCAACCCCGTCTAAGCACAATAGACAGCCCTCGGTCCCTCAGATGTGGACAAGTAAAAGACCTTTTCCTCCTAGCCATGAGAAAGCTAAGAGGTTGAATTTCACCATCTGCAAGCTCTTGGCTACAGAAATGCTGCCTTTCCGCCTGGTGGAAACAGAGGATTTTCGAGACCTTATGTCCGTCGCAGTGCCCCAGTACCAGATGCCCAGTCAGCACTACTTCTCAAAGAAAGGTGTGCATGCGCTCCACCAGCATGTCGCACACAACATCACCGCTTCTTTGAGAAACTCTGTGTGTGACAGGGTGCATTTCACCACAGACACTTGGACGAGTAGGCATGGACAGGGGCGTTACATGTCGCTGACTGGGCACTGGGTAACTATGGTGACAGCAGGACAAGGGGCTGCTGTCCAAGTCTTGCCGTCCCCACGAGTTGTGCGTCAATCCTCTTTATGTCAATGTTCCTCCACTGCTTCTGCCTCCTCAACCTCCTCTCGGTCTTCCACCTGCACCCAAAGCCTGTCTGGTCATGCCACAAGCTTTCTAACTGCGCAGAAGGGATCCTGCACACCTCCTTACTATGCTGGCAGTAGGGCTCAACGTCATCAGGCGGATTTTACTTTGAAATGTCTGGGAAATGTGAGTCACACAGCTGAGGAGTTGTGGTCAGCTCTGGAGAACCAATTTCATGAATGGTTGTCTCCACTGGACCTGAAACCAGGGAAGTCCGTGTGCAACAATGCTGCAAACCTGGGTGCGACCCTTCGCTGGGGCAATGTCACACACGTGCCTTGTATGGCTCACGTGTTGAACCTGGTTGTCCAGCAATTTTTAGCCCACTATCCCAGACTAGATGGCCTTCTGCAGAGGGCACGGTCGCTGTGTGCTCACTTCCGCCGTTCGCATCCCGCAGCTCAGCGACTTACATCTCTACAGAAGTCGTTGGGCCTGCCACTTCACCGGCTAAAATGCGATGTGCCTACCCGGTGGAATTCAACTCTGCACATGTTGCAGCGACTGTGGCAGCACCGACAAGCCCTGGTGCAATACGTTCTGACGTATAGCCTGGGCCAACGAGAACCAGAGGTGGGGCAAATCACGCTGGAGGAGTGGTCTCAGATCAGGGACCTATGCACCCTTCTGCACAGTTTTGAAATGGCGACGAAGATGTTTAGTGCTGACGATGCCATTATCAGCATGACTATTCCGGTGATTTACATGCTGGAGCACATGTTAAACAGAATTCGGAGTCAGGTGGTGGCACAAGAGGAGGTGGAGGAAGTAGAGGAGGAGGAGTTGTATGCGGAAGGGCTAACATCTGCAAGGTCCAGACGGTCGGCAGCACCAAGGCAGCAGGCATGTGAGGGTGGGGGAGATGGTTTTACCAGGGCGCATGGTAGCAGCCAAACTAGTGAGGAAGGTGCAGGAGCCCAGGAAGAAGTGGAGGACGAACTGATGGAAGACTCATCAGATGAGGGAGACCTTGATCACATTTCTGTTGTGCGAGGTTGGGGGGAGAGGACAGAGGAAGGAAGCATGATTGTTACCTCGCCACCAACACAACAGGGACTTGGTGCTCCTGGATGCGCAACACACATGAGTGCCTTCTTGCTGCACTACCTGCAACATGACCCTTGAATTGTGAGAATTAGAAATAATCCTGACTACTGGGTTGCCACACTGTTAGATCCCCGGTACAAAAGTAAATTTGCCGAAATTATTCCTGCCATAGAAAGGGATGCACGCATGCAGGAGTATCAGCAGAGACTGTTGCAGAATCTTACATGTGCTTTTCCACAAAACACCAGTGGTGCACGTGGTGAATCTCACAGTTCCAACTTGCCAACCGTGGGACCGTCAAGTGTTCAGCACTCAAACCGTAACAGAACCACAGTATCTGCTGGTAACATCAATTTTGCGGAATCATTTCACCACTTTTTTAGCCCATCCTTTGCAAGGCCGCAGGAGACAAGAAGTCTGACACATAGTCAACGCCTAGAGACGATGGTACAGGAGTATCTCCAAGTAAACATTGAAGCCATGACTGTGTCACTGGACCCTTGCTCTTTTTGGGCTTCCAATCTGGATAAATGGCCGGAGCTAGCCACTTACGCCTTGGAGATCTTGTCATGCCCCGCAGCCAGCGTTCTGTCTGAACGTGTGTTCAGCGCTGCTGGTGGTGTGCTGACAGATAAGCGCACGCGGCTCTCCACTGATAATGTAGACAGACTCACGTTCATAAAGATGAACAAATCATGGATCCGAAACGACTTTTCTACCCCTGTGTCATCCTGGGGAGAGTAAAAGCTTGATGATTGGTTAAAATCACCCTACCAACAGTTTTAAGCTTTCAAATTACTAATCATGTTTATCTGTATCTTGGCTGGAAAATAATTTGGGCTTTGTAGCAGTGTGCAGCACTGATCCTATTAGGCCATCTATACTAAGCTCCACCAGATTTAAAATTAATAATACTTTTTAGCTGCATCTAGCCCGGAAAATAATTTTGGGGCTCCGAGATGCGCAAGACACATAAGTGCCTTCTTGCTGCACTACCTGCAACATGACCCTCATATTGTCAGAATTCGAAGTAATCATGACTACTGGGTTGCCACACTCTTAGATCCCCCAAACTTTTCGATCAACCTTTTCATTTTAATAAAGACCAAAAAAATGGTCATTTTTTAAATTATAAGCATTAGCAGGTTATTAGAAACCGAAATCAAACAGTTTTCAACTCAAAACTTTATTCTAAGTGATGTTACATTTTCACATAGGACCCCTTGTTCGAAAGGAGCTTCTGAACTCTCTCGTCCATTAAATTTGTCAAGTTTTGGATGGTTTCTGCTTCAATTGTTTTGCATGAGGACAGAATACCCTCCCAGAGCTGTTGCTTAGATGTGAACTGCCTCCCGCCATCATAGACACTCCTTTTGATGATGCTCCAGAGGTTCTGAATGGGGTAGATGTCAAGGGAGCATGGGGGTCACACCATAAGTTTGTCCACTTTTATGCCCATATCAGCCAGAGATGCAGATGTTTTATGTGCAGCATGAGATGGTGCATTATCATGCAAAAAAATGATCTTGCTGTGAAATACACGGTTCTTTTTCTTGAACCATGGCAGGAAGTGCTGTTTAAGAAAATCCACATACATTATGGAGTTCATCTTTAGCGCCTTCAGGGATCCTAAAGGGGCCGAAAATCTCTCTTCCCATGATTCCAGCCCAAAACATTACTCCACCTCCTCCTTGATGGCGCTGTAGCCGTGTTTGCGTGGGGTGTCCATCAACCAGCCATCCTCCACTCCATCCATCTGGACCATCGAGCGCTGCACGGCACTCATCCGTGAACAAAACAGTTTTGAAATCAGTCTTCATGTAATGTTTGGCCCACTGGAGCCGTTTCTGCTTGTGTGAAGTGGATAGAGGAGGTCGACAGGATGGCGTATGCACAGCTGCAAACCTCTGAAGGACCCTGCATCTTGTTGTTCGGGGGACGTTGGAGGCACCAGCAGCTTCAAAAACTTGTCTGCTGCTATGACAAGGCTTTTTTGCCGCTGCTCTTTTAACCTGACGTAATTGCCTGTAGGAAAGAGTCCTCAATTTGCCCTTATCAGCACGCACACGTGTGTACTGTGAATCAGCTACATACTTCTTGATTGCCAAGACACTTCATCCTGATCATCGCACAATGTTGATTGTAGTCATGCCTTGACCTAAACACTCCACAATTTGTTGCTTCTCAGCAGCCGACACATCCTTTTTCTTTCCCATTTTGGCAGAAAATGTAGGCTGCCTAATAATGTGAGACAGCCTTCTTAAGTAGTCTTGCCTTTCATTGGACACACCTGCCAAAATAATTAGCACAGGTGTCGGCAATTGCTTACAGTGATATAAAGAGCCCTGACACACATCACCATCAATGAGTTTAACTGACAAACAAACAAATTCTTCCCTTATCACTCCTAAACACTTTTTGCATAATAATTTGGAATACAGTGTACATGTGCTTTTCCACAAAACACCAGTGGTTCACGTAGTGAATCTTACAGTTCTAACTTGCCAACCGTGGTCTGTATGGAGTTGTTCAATAAAGGGCCCAAAATTAAGATACCATAGATGGGAGAGGTCTCTATGAATAGGAATTCCTAAGTATTTGATACCCTGTGAGGACCAGGCAAAGGGAAAGTTGGACTGGATGGAATCCTATATGGATTTGGGGAGGGAGACATCGAGGGCCTCAGACTTTGCTGCATTGATTTTAAAATTTGACCATGTAACAAAGTGATCTATTTCAGCCATAACAGCATGGATGGATATATGTGATTGAGTGATATATACTAGGACATCATCAGCAAATAGAGAGCACTTGTACTCGGTGCCTCCCACCTCAATCCACCTAATATTGGGGTTATGGCGAATTGATGAGAGCAGGTGCTCCGTCACTAGGATGTATAAGAGAGGGGACAGAGGACATCCCTGCCTTGTCCCATTGGTGATTGTGAAAGGTGATGAAAATGTTCTGATGCACCCCCTGGGCCTTGGGACACCCCGAGCCGGACCATTTTTGGTGGATGCTGGTGGTTGTATTCTTCGTGGCGGCGACCCGGTTCCGTGGCTCAGGGTGGTCAAACCAGTGGCGGAACTATTTATGTGGTTTTGATGTTTAAATTTCCGACTACGCCACCCGTGGATTGCGGTCAGAGTGAACCGCCGCTGCAGGGCAGACCGCTGAGGCTGGTGTTGTGGGTGCAGCAGAGCGTAGCATAACTCCCCACGGGAGGAGTATAGCCTCAGGGCAGTGTATGCGGAGGATGGGGGTGATGGTGCAGGGCAGCAGCAGTAGCGACACGGAGTCAGTGATGCAGTCCAGGGCCTTTACTCACAGTTGTTATTATCCAGACCACGTCTGCAGGTAACGGCTGCCCACGTCGTACTGTGATCACCAGGTGAGGGGCTCAGACAACTCCCAGATAACTTTGGAGCGCTTCACAGGACCCCCTTTGTGTGTCCTTTGTCTGGCCTTTCTTACCAACCCTTCTGTCCGGCTGCCTCTGGCCTCCTCTTGGTAAACTTGGCGCCAGTTTCCCTGACCCTATGTGGTGCCTTCCTAGCAGGTGTAGCGAGGGGCTGCGCCACATAAAATGTCACAGCCTCCGGTTTCTAGCTGAGGGTCGTTTCCTGCCTCCACTAGTTTCGGGGACCGGTCTCCCCCTTTGGCCTGACCCCTCCACGCAGGTGGATTCGGGCGTGCGGTGGTGACTCGCCCGTCCGCACCCCTGGGTTCCCTTCATTCCTCGTTCCTGGAGCCTTCTCCACTCCTCTTCCTTCCTTCTCCCTCTTTTAGGACTGGGCCTCTGTTACTAGGACCGCCTCCGGAGCAGAGCTCATGCAGAGCCCCTGCTCCCTGCCACTTCTGCTCATACTTCTCTGCACTGAACTAAGATGGTGCCACCTTTTATACTCCCTTCTCAATGCACCCAGGAACTGCTTCCTCCCTGCTCCTGCACTACAGGGTTCCCCTTCCTCAGTGTTCCCTCCTCCCACTCCAGCCAGGGACAGGGACTGTCGTGCCCATCTCAGAGGCATATTGGTCGCCCTGCCCCACGGCAATGTGGTGTAATGCATGCAGGTGTCGGGTCCTGATCCACACTCCATCCTTACCTGAGAGTGAGATATCACACCTCTGGGTGAGGTGCAATACCTCTGTAGCAACCGAGCCCTCAGGGTGCTACAGTTCCATTTATCTTCAGCCTAGGTGACGTATTGTGATACAGGTCCGTGATTTTGGCTATAAAAGGGTCCCCTAGACCCCTACCCCAAGCTTTTTAAGAGAATCATATATGGCGTGCCAGGAGACTCTATGGAATGCTTTCTCAGCATCCAATGAGAGTATCTAATTACAAATTTTTAACTGCATCTAGCCCAGGAAATACTTTGTGCCTAGTAGCAGTGTCTGCTAGTCAGCGGATTATCCCGGCTGTTAAGCAAGCTACACCACCTGTAGTTTGGACACTTAATTTTTTCAAAGGAAATGCTTCGGGACCACGGGATACTCAGTGAAGAGCATCAGGAGGCACCCCAAGGCATAGGGGCTGGGACTGGCAGTAGGATGCCTTGCGGTGGACAGCCGAGCTCGATCCTTATAAAAGATTTTTAACTGCAGCAGCTTTAGTGGACGCTACTGGAGCTGGAATTACGCGGCTGCTGGCATGAGACTTGCCCTCCAATAGATCCTTGTAAATGGATTTAAAGTGTATTCATTCAAATTAGAGAGACAATTTAAATTAAAAAGCTTAGAGCTGCCTCCACCACAGGGGGGCTCGCTCGACCCACCAGCGGACAGGCACCAGTATTGGGAGAGGGGGGCTGGCCGTCAGGGTTCACCGCGGCTCTGGCACAAACCCGGCGACACGGAGGTGGCACGGGCAGGAGCGGACTGAACGTGTCGGCTTCTCACTTTTTGGATTTTAGAAGGGCATGACATGCCTATATCTGTGTCTCCCCCTCCTTTTACTCCTCCACCTCTTTTCTTTTCGCATGACTATATGTACTTTTCACTTTTCCATGTGTTAGTTGTGTCTTCTGAGCAGTTTGTCAGCTTTTGGACACCTTTGAAGGTGTTTTCTATGTGTTTCTATGTGTTTTTGTTTGCCTTCCATTGGTTTTAACGGTGTTCGAAGGTGTTCGACGAACAGTTCGGCGAACACACGGGTGTTCGACGAACCGAACCGAACTCGAACACTACGGGGGTGGCTCAACTCTAGTTGGGATCTCTGTTCCCTTGACTGAAACAAAGCTGCATCCCCCAGCACAACAGTTACTTATGTGTGATGTTCTGGTATACAGAACCACGTAAGCAATGAGCAGGCCACAATATAGTGACCCCTTAAAACAGCTGATTGACAGGTGACCAAGAGTCAGATCTCCACTGGTCTGATATTGACAGCAGATTATGAAACTTTAAAAAACTATTTTAATTATTAATTAGGGAATATAAGAAACAGAAAATTTTGAGTCATATGTAGTTATTTATTAAATATTTCCCATAATGATCTGCTCCAAGTTTTATAACAGAAGTTGCATTTTGTAAAATTAATTCATTGTATGAAATCCATTTTCAGCGCCCGCTCTCCCGATGTAATGAAAAGTGTGCGCCTGGATATAGAAAAGCTCCTAAGCTCAGGCACCAAGATTGCTGCTATGACTGTGTTTCCTGCTCGGAAGGAGAAATCTCACAAACACCAGGTGGGAATATAATAGAGAATAAATCCTGATGGATGGGAGATCAAGGGTTAAAATGTCATATGGAAAATCTGGTGTGTATTAGAGTAGTAACATTGTGAGATTGCCCAAAATGTCACCCACTCTTTGATGGGCATGGAGAAGAGTGAATATTAATTTTCTTTATCATCGGGAACACGTGATAGCTGCCGCAGCTGGCTACTATCTATGCACCACTTCTCCGCCGCTGCAACCCCCCCCAACACCCTCAACAGCCGGAATGTAAGTATGTACTCGAGAATAAGCCGAGGGGAGCTTTTTTCAGTGTAAAAAATAAGCTGAAAAAGTCGGCTTATACACGAGTATATACGGTAATTGAATACTTAAATAAATAAATAATGCTTAAATAATATCATATAATACAAATACTCAGTCACTTAAAATTTAAATACTTAAATAAATACCCTAAGGCTACAGCTCCAGTATCAGTATTTGTGGCTTGTCAAAGATGCAGATTAGGTGTACTTGTTTCTATTAGACTGTTACAGATCTGGGTGGTGGACCCTCTGTGCTTCCGTGTAAGAAGGGACCAGAGGGGCGTGACTAAGTACCTACATGGTCCGACCAAGGTCACACAGCGGCTCAGTCAACTCCATGAACCAGGGAGGAACCGGGCAGGGGGACCAGGTGCCACTCTGGGACCGACCTTGTGTGAGAGCAGTTGGCTCCCGCGGGTCAGATGACAGGAACAGACCGGTACAGCGGATAAGCATGGCAGGAAGGCAGACAGGTGGTCTGGGTTGAAGAGCAGGCTGGTACGGCAGATAGCCAGATAGGTGCTCCGGGTAGGCAGGCTGGCGGGCACCACAGGTAACAGGCAGGTGCTCCAGGTAAGCAGGCTTGCGGGCATGGCTGTAGACAGACTGGAGGACAGAACTGTAGACAGGCTGGCAGACTGGATGGACAGACAGGCTGGCGAGCAGGACTGACAGGCAGCGGAACCTGAGGGCTGGAGCAAGTGTTAGCACACGGTACAACAACCTTGCACATGCACCTCCATATTGGAGGTGGTGCTTTAAAAAGGGGAAGTCCTCTGGCCAATGGCCGGGGACTTTTTAGGAGAGAGAGAGCGCGTGCACCCTAAACACAGTATCCGGGAAGCTGCACGCAGTGCGCGCCACAGTAGCAGCAGGACGGGAGCCTGAAGACGCCGGTCCAGGGTCGTGGCGGTGAAGGGAACGGCATCTCTGCTACATAGAACATGGCCCTCCTATCAGTATTTTGTCGGTATTCGGTCAGTATTTTCCTAGGACTGGGAGGCAAAATCAGGTGAGGAAAAATCTGAGAAAAGGTATAATTGAAACAAGTGCACCAATTCTGCATTTATCACACACTCCTGGTTTTGGCTCCCACTCAATACTGACCAAATACTGGTAGTGGGGCCGTGGCTTTATACCTTTTCTCTGATTGTTCCTCTTCTGGTTTTGGCTTTCAAATACTGAGGAAAAATACTACTAAATACTAGACACTTGGGCTATAGCCTAAAATAAAAAAGTGTGCCCCTGATACCAAGTGGCCGTCAGACTGAATTAAAATGTATGTTAACATGTATGTATTTATATATATATATATATATATATATATGTATATATATATAAATACATACATACATGTTAACTATATATTGTCATAAAGATATTGAGCATATCCTTTCTTGCTTCCCCTGAAGCCCCTCTCACCCCTCACTTATCCATCTTTTGTCACGAGAGAAGAGCTGACACTCCACGCAGCTGTCCGTATGCAAATAACAGTGCAAGAAGCTCAATGGCCTACTCTACTTAACATACAAATGCATTTCCTCTTAGCACAGACCTGGGATAGAGTGGCACTTTCCAGAATATGGGCAGAGAGGAAAGGAAAGAGAAAATGGCTTGTTTTGTCTCAAACGGGGTTTAACAAAGACTGCAGGATTTTAGGAGGCGATATTAACTATGGGATAACTGAAGTTCCATAATTCTGATAATAATGGGACCCATACTTTTAGTGGAAGGGTCAGCCAAGGATTAAGAGGCTCATTTTTTCATAGCCGTAAACGCCTCTGTAGAGCTCTAGCACAAAAGCACCAGAATAAAGGATCAAAACTATGCCATTCACAGTCTCTAAATGAAGGTAAAATCATAATGGAAAAAATTGTATAGTTTGCAAGCTTCTGCAATCAACGAGCGATAAGTTATCCCCAAAAAATGGTTTTTAATACAAACATTAAGGGTGGAGCCCGAGCCCACATGATGTCATCACAGGGATGTGTGGGCCGATTTTTCCCTTCAGAATAAGAGAGCCAAAGGAAGATTGATCAATGTTCTTTGCTAGGGGGGTATAGACATTATAAGCAACGGATCGCGTTCGATAATGCTCAAATCAAATTGGGGAGCCCCTCCTCCACCTATTCGTACCTGCGAACTGTATAGAGTAAGTTTCTTCTTTAATCCTTATTATTTTGTGTAACTGCCTATGTATTGTAATGTCTCCTTCGTAAAATCCTTGTATAAATGTTTCCTAAACACTGCCTCTCTTTTGGATTAAATATAAAATGTAATAGTTCTATTTCTTTTGTCCTGTAATCGTCCTCTTCCCCGAAGCCATACGCTACTAGAACGCAGGCGTCCGCCCAGGCCTGTGTTATATATCAAGTAAATAACCTCGGCACTCAAGATATATAAATAAATGTGAAAATTTATTCCAATCATAGTCCAATCCAAAAGAGCAGTAGACGTTTCGGCCAATCAGTGGCCTTCATCAATACAATCTATAAGCATAAATGGACACCATAGATTATAATATGAAAATGCAAAATAGAGCAAAAAGTAGAATTACATAATGATCATACGCCGGCATTGAGAACATCTATAACATAGCATAATAACAATGGGGAAGCCTCAAAAATGACACATACCAGGTGTGGATTGGAGTAAGTCCAGAGGAAATAGGCAAAAAGTTTCTAGAAGTAGAGGTCAGTCCTGTAGGAGGATGTGAGTCAGAGAGTCAGATACAGAGCTCACAATAATAGTTGGGGGTGCCGCATATGGTGCTATTAGGGAGTACCTGTGCATCCAGGTAGTGGTCCTGTGAATCCAACGCGGAGTCCACCGCTAGTTGTGGGAGGAGTGACCTTGTAGGTTTGTAATTGCCGCTATTTATAAGCCTGAGGTGGGGCGGAGGCGTGATGGACGTGGCTAATGAGGTGGTGACTGTGGGTGGAACGCACCCAGCAATGCTGCTGTATGTGCGTGCGTTCCACGGAGAACCGGAAGTGACGTTTCCGGAAGTGACGTCACCGGATACGCGCAAACCGGAAGTCAAGCGCGTTCCATGCATGAGAGCTTGCGTTCCACCAGGGAAAAGAACTCGAAGGGGAGCTTGGGAAGCAGATTTTTGAAAAGGAAGGCAGATCACCTAGACAAGGTGCATCGTGCTTGAGCAGTCCTATGTCCAGGTGGCAAGATGAGTCATATGAAGGTGACATCAGTAGTGCATCAGAGGTGACATCAAGGTGCATCGTGCTTGAGCAGTCCTATGTCCAGGTGGCAAGATGAGTCATATGGAGGTGACATCAGTAGAGATACAGTAAAAAATGCTTTTCTGAAATGAAGTATCAATACACAATTATTAGAAGGATATCAATAATATGTCATTAGAATATCACATAGAATGAATGGTATATCTCATCACAATGTTTCAAATAAAGGACAATAGGTCGTAGTCCCTATTGAGACCCCTGGGAGCAAGGGACTGTAACTCATGTATCCAAAAAGCCTCCCTTTGTTTGAGAAGGCGTACACGATCCCCACCCCTGCGTGGTGTTAAATCCTGTTCTAATATTTGGAATTTAAGTTGTGAAATTTGATGACCTGCTGAATGAAAGTGAAATGGAATGGGCAATAACAGGTTCTTGCAGCGAATGGTAGATTTATGTTTAGAGATACGATCTCTAATGGGTTGCGTGGTCTCCCCAATGTAAACGAGACCGCAAGGACATTTAATTAGATAGACCACGAATGACGTGTCACATGTGAAGTAGTCCTTGACCTTATACCTCTTCCCAGATAGTGGGTGGTGAACAGTGTTACCTCGTAACACGTTGTTACATTATAGACAGGGAAAAGTGCCATTTCTGGGGTTTTGGAGGAACCTCTGTCTTGTACCTGAACATTGGCTCCCTATGTCCGCCCGTATCAGACTATCTCTCAGATTTAAGGATCGTTTGAAGCACGGTTAAAATGGTGTCTGAAAAGAGGGGATGTCTGGATAGCCTGAACTCAAAATGCCCCAGTGTCTTCTGATAGCTAGTGTTGAGCCACCCCCGTAGTGTTCGAGTTCGGTTCGGTTCGTCGAACACCCGTGTGTTCGCCGAACTGTTCGTCGAACTGTTCGTCGAACACCTTCGAACACCGTTAAAACCAATGGCAGGCAAACAAAAAAACATAGAAACACATAGAAAACACCTTCAAAGGTGTCCAAAAGCTGACAAACTGCTCAGAAGACACAACTAACACATGCAAAAGTGACAAGTACATATAGTCATGCGAAAAGAAAAGAGGTGGAGGAGTAAAAGGAGGGGGAGACACAGATATAGGCATGTCATGCCCTTCTAAAATCCAAAAAGTGAGAAGCCGACACGTTCAGTCCGCTCCTGCCCGTGCCACCTCCGCGTCGCCGGGTTTGTGCCAGAGCCGCGGTGAACCCTGACGGCCAGCCCCCCTCTCCCAATACTGGTGCCTGTCCGCTGGTGGGTCGAGCGAGCCCCCCTGTGGTGGAGGCAGCTCTAAGCTTTTTAATTTAAATTGTCTCTCTAATTTGAATGAATACACTTTAAATCCATTTACAAGGATCTATTGGAGGGCAAGTCTCATGCCAGCAGCCGCGTAATTCCAGCTCCAGTAGCGTCCTCTAAAGCTGCTGCAGTTAAAAAGCTTTTATAAGGATCGAGATCGGCTGTCAACCGCAAGGCATCCTACTGCCAGTCCCAGCCCCTATGCCTTAGGGTGCCTCCTGATGCTCTTCACTGAGTATCCCGTGGTCCCGAAGCATTTCCTTTGAAAAAATTAAGTGTCCAAACTACAGGTGGTGTAGCTTGCTTAACAGCCGGGATAATCCACTGACTAGCAGACACTGCTACTTGGCACAAAGTATTTCCTGGGCTAGATGCAGTTAAAAATTTGTAATTAGATAGTCTCGTTGGATGCTGAGAAAGCATTCCATAGAGTCTCCTGGCACGCCATATATGATTCTCTTAAAAAGCTTGGGGTAGGGGTCTAGGGGACCCTTTGATAGCCAAAATCACGGCCCTGTATCGCAATACGTCACCTAGGCTGAAGATAAATGGAACTGTAGCACCCTGAGGGCTCGGTTGCTACAGAGGTATTGCACCTCACCCAGAGGTGTGATATCTCACTCTCAGGTAAGGATGGAGTGTGGATCAGGACCCGACACCTGCATGCATTACACCACATTGCCGTGGGGCAGGGCGACCAATATGCCCCTGAGATGGGCACGACAGTCCCTGTCCCTGGCTGGAGTGGGGGGAGGGAACACTGAGGAAGGGGAACCCTGTAGTGCAGGAGCAGGGAGGAAGCAGTTCCTGGGTGCATTGAGAAGGGAGTATAAAAGGTGGGCACCATCTTAGTTCAGTGCAGAGAAGTCTGAGCAGAAGTGGCAGGGAGCAGGGGCTCTGCATGAGCTCTGCTCCGGAGGCGGGCCTAGTAACAGAGGCCCAGGCCTGGAAGAGGGAGAAGGAAGGAAGAGGTGCGGCGAAGGCTCCAGGAACGAGAAATGAAGGGATCCCAGGGGTGCGGACGGGCGAGTCGCCACCGCACGCCCGAATCCACCTGCGTGGAGGGGTCAGGCCAAAGGGGGAGACCGGTCCCCGAAACTAGTGGAGGCAGGAAACGACCCTCAGCTAGAAACAGGATGCTGTGACATTTTATGTGGCGCAGCCCCTCGCTACACCCGCTAGGAAGGCACCACATAGGGTCAGGGTAACTGGCGCCAAGTTTACCAAGAGGGGGCCCGAGGCAGCCGGACAGAAGGGTTGGTAAGAAAGGCCAGACAAAGGACACACAAAGGGGGTCCTGTGAAGCGCTCCAAAGTTATCTGGGAGTTGTCTGAGCCCCTCACCTGGTGAGCACAGTACGACATGGGCAGCCGTTACCTGCAGACGTGGTCTGGATAATAAGAACTGTGAGTAAAGGCCCTGGACTGCATCACTGACTCCGTGTCGTTACTGCTGCTGCCCTGCACCATCACCCCCATCCTCCGCATACACTGCCCTGAGGCTATACTCCTCCCGAGGGGAGTTATGCTACGCTCTGCTGCACCCACAACACCAGCCTCAGCAGTCTGCCCTGGAGCGGCGGTTCACTCTAACCGCAATCCACGGGTGGCGTAGTCGGACATTTAAAGATCAAAACCACATAAATAGTTCCGCCACTGGTTTGACCGCCCTGAGCCACGGAACCGGGTCGCCGCCTCGGAGACTACAACCACCAGCATCCACCAAAAAGGGTCCGGCTCCGGGTGTCCCAAGGCCCAGAGGGCGCGTCAGAACATTTTCATCACCTTTCACAATCACCAATGGGACAAGGCAGGGATGTTCTCTGTCCCCTCTCTTATACATCCTAGTGACGGAGCACCTGCTCTCATCAATTTGCCATAACCCCAATATTAGGTGGATTGAGGTGGGAGGCACCGAGTACAAGTGCTCTCTATTTGCTGATGATGTCCTAGTATATATCACTCAATCACATATATCCATCCATGCTGTTATGGCTGAAATAGATCACTTTGTTACATGGTCAAATTTTAAAATCAATGCAGCGAAGTCTGAGGCCCTCGATGTCCCCCTCCCCAAATCCATATAGGATTCCATCCAGTCCAACTTTCCCTTTGCATGGCCCTCACAGGGTATCAAATACTTAGGAATTCCTATTCATAGAGACCTCTCCCATCTATGTTATCTTAATTTTGGGCCCTTTATTGAACAACTCCATACAGACCACGGTTGGCAAGTTAGAACTGTAAGATTCACTACGTGAACCACTGGTGTTTTGTGGAAAAGCACATGTACACTGTGTTCCAAATTATTATGCAAAAAGTGTTTAGGAGTGATAAGGGAAGAATTTGTTTGTCGGTTAAACTCATTGATGGTGATGTGTGTCAGGGCTCTTTATATCACTGTAAGCAATTGCAGACACCTGTGCTAATTAGTTTGGCAGGTGTGTCCAATGAAAGGCAAGACTACTTAAGAAGGCTGTCTCACATTATTAAACAGCCTACATTTTCTGCCAAAATGGGAAAGAAAAAGGATGTGTCGGCTGCTGAGAAGCAACAAATTGTGGAGTGTTTAGGTCAAGGCATGACTACAATCAACATTGTGCGATGATCAGGATGAAGTGTCTTGGCAATCAAGAAGTATTTAGCTGATTCACAGTACACACGTGTGCGTGCTGATAAGGGCAAATTGAGGACTCTTTCCTACAGGCAATTACGTCAGGTTGAAAGAGCAGCGGCAAAAAAGCCTTGTCATAGCAGCAGACAAGTTTTTGAAGCTGCTGGTGCCTCCAACGTCCCCCGAACAACAAGATGCAGGGTCCTTCAGAGGTTTGCAGCTGTGCATACGCCATCCTGTCGACCTCCTCTATCCACTTCACACAAGCAGAAACGGCTCCAGTGGGCCAAACATTACATGAAGACTGATTTCAAAACTGTTTTGTTCACGAATGAGTGCCATGCAGCGCTCGATGGTCCAGATGGATGGAGTGGAGGATGGCTGGTTGATGGACACCCCACGCAAACACGGCTACAGCGCCAACAAGGAGAAGGTGGAGTAATGTTTTGGGCTGGAATCATGGGGAGAGAGATTGTCGGCCCCTTTAGGATCCCTGAAGGCGCTAAAGATGAACTCCATAATGTATGTGGATTTTCTCAAACAGCACTTCCTGCCATGATTCAAGAAGAAGAACCGTGTATTTCACAGCAAGATCATTTTTTTGCATGATAATGCACCATCTCATGCTGCACATAAAACATCTGCATCTCTGGCTGATATGGTCATAAAAGGGGACAAACTTATGGTGTGACCCCCATGCTCCCCTGACCTCTACCCCATTCAGAACCTTTGGAGCATCATTAAAAGGAGTGTCTATGATGGCGGGAGGCAGTTCACATCTAAGCAACAGCTCTGGGAGGGTATTCTGTCCTCATGCAAAACAATTGAAGCAGAAACCATCCAAAACCTGACAAATTCAATGGACGAGAGAGTTCAGAAGCTCCTTTCGAACAAGGGGTCCTATGTGAAAATGTAAAATCACCTAGAATAAAGTTTTGAGTTGAAAACTGTTTGATTTCAGTTTCTAACAACCTGCTAATGCTTATAATTTCAAAAATGACCATTTTTTTGGTCTTTATTAAAATTAAAAGGTTGATCGAAAAGTTTGGGGGATCTAAGAGTGTGGCAACCCAGTAGTCATGATTACTTCGAATTCTGACAATATGAGGGTCATGCTGCAGGTAGTGCAGCAAAAAGGCACTTATGTGTCTTGCGCATCTCGGAGCCCCAAAATTATTTTCCGGGCTAGATGCAGCTAAAAATTATTATTAATTTTAAATCTGGTGAAGCTTTAGTATAGATGGCCTAATAGGATCAGTGCTGCACACTGCTACAAAGCCCAAATTATTTTCCAGTCAAGATACAGATAAACATGATTAGTAATTTTAAATCTGGTGGAGCTTATTATAGATGGCCTAATAGAATCAGTGCTGCACACTGCTACAAAGCCCAAATTATTTTCCAGCCAAGATACAGATAAACATGATTAGTAATTTGAAAGCTTAAAACGGTTGGTAGGGTGATTTTAACCAATCATCAAGCTTTTACTCTCCCCAGGATGACACAGGGGTAGAAAAGTCGTTTCGGATCCATGATTTGTTCATCTTTATGAACGTGAGTCTGTCTACATTATCAGTGCAGAGCTGCGTGCTCTTATCTGTCAGCACACCACCAGCAGCGCTGAACACACGTTCAGACAGAACGCTGGCTGCGGGGCATGACAAGATCTCCAAGGCGTAAGTGGCTAGCTCCGGCCATTTATCCAGATTGGAAGCCCAAAAAGAGCAAGGGTCCAGTGACACAGTCATGGCTTCAATGTTTACTCCTGTACCATCGTCTCTAGGCGTTGACTATGTGTCAGACTTCTTGTCTCCTGCGGCCTTGCAAAGGATGGGCTAAAAAAGTGGTGAAATGATTGCGCAAAATTGATGTTACCAGCAGATACTGTGGTTCTGTTACGGTTTGAGTGCTGAACACTTGACGGTCTCACGGTTGGCAAGTTGGAACTGTGAGATTCACTACGTGCACCACTGGTATTTTGTGGAAAAGCACATGTAAGATTCTGCAACAGTCTCTGCTGATACTCCTGCATGCGTGCATCCCTTTCTATGGCAGGAATAATTTCTGCAAATTTACTTTTTTACCGGGGATCTAACAGTGTGGCAACCCAGTAGTCAGGATTATTTCTAATTCTCACAATTCGAGGGTCATGTTGCAGGTAGTGCAGCAAGAAGGCACTCATGTGTGTTGCGCATCCAGGAGCACCAAGTCCCTGTTGTGTTGGTGGCGAGGTAACAATCATGCTTCCTTCCTCTGTCCTCTCCCCCCAACCTCGCACAACAGAAATGTGATCAAGGTCTCCCTCATCTGATGAGTCTTCCATCAGTTCGTCCTCCACTTCTTCCTGTGCTCCTGCACCTTCCTCACTAGTTTGGCTGCTACCATGCGCCCTGGTAAAACCATCTCCCCCACCCTCACATGCCTGCCGCCTTGGTGCTGCCGACCGTCTGGACCTTGCAGATGTTAGCCCTTCCGCATACAACTCCTCCTCCTCTACTTCCTCCACGTCCTCTTGTGCCACCACCTGACTCCGAATTCTGTTTAACATGTGCTCCAGCATGTAAATCACCGGAATAGTCATGCTGATAATGGCATCGTCAGCACTAAACATCTTCATCGCCATTTCAAAACTGTGCAGAAGGGTGCATAGGTCCCTGATCTGAGACCACTCCTCCAGCGTGATTTGCCCAGGCTATACGTCAGAACGTATTGCACCAGGGCTTGTCGGTGCTGCCACAGTCACTGCAACATGTGCAGAGTTGAATTCCACCGGATAGGCACATCGCATTTTAGCCGGTGAAGTGGCAGGCCCAACGACTTCTGTAGAGATGTAAGTCGCTGAGCTGCGGGATGCAAACCGCGGAAGTGAGCACACAGCGACCGAGCCCTCTGCAGAAGGCCATCTAGTCTGGGATAGTGGGCTAAAAATTGCTGGACAACCAGGTTCAACACGTGAGCCATACAAGGCACGTGTGTGACATTGCCCGGGCGAAGGGCCGCACCCAGGTTTGCAGCATTGTCGCACACGGCCTTCCCTGGTTTCAGGTCCAGTGGAGACAACCATTCATGAAATTGGTTCTCCAGAGCTGACCACAACTCCTCAGCTGTGTGACTCACATTTCCCAGACATTTCAATGTAAAAACCGCCTGATGACGTTGAGCCCTACTGCCAGCATAGTAAGGAGGTGTGCAGGATCCCTTCTGCGCAGTTAGAAAGCTTGTGGCATGACCAGACAGGCTTTGGGTGCAGGTGGAAGACCGAGAGGAGGTTGAGGAGGCAGAAGCAGTGGAGGAACTTTGACATAAAGAGGATTGACGCACAACTCGTGGGGACGGCAAGACTTGGACAGCAGCCCCTTGTCCTGCTGTCACCATAGTTACCCAGTGCCCAGTCAGCGACATGTAACGCCCCTGTCTATGCCTACTCGTCCAAGTGTCTGTGGTGAAATGCACCCTGTCACACACAGAGTTTCTCAAAGAAGCGGTGATGTTGTGTGCGACATGCTGGTGGAGCACAGGCACACCTTTCTTTGAGAAGTAGTGCCGACTGGGCATCTGGTACTGGGGCACTGCGACGGACATAAGGTCTCGAAAATCCTCTGTGTCCACCAGGCGGAAAGGCAGCATTTCTGTAGCCAAGAGCTTGCAATGGTGAAATTCAACCTCTTAGCTTTCTCATGGCTAGGAGGAAATGGTCTTTTACTTGTCCACATCTGAGGGATCGAGGGCTGGCTATTGTGCTTAGACGGGGTTGATAAGGGTGTCCCCGGCAAACTGCCGGTCTGTGAGGAAGAAGCAGGCGGACATGTTAGGTTGCCTTGATCCAAAGGTGGTGCTATCGATGTCGGACAGCGCTCAACAACAGCTGGTGTTACCACCTCCAAAGAAAATGATGACCTGCCAATCACACTGGCTGTTGCGGGTAAAGAGGTGGCAGGTCTGCGCCCCAAAACAGGTGTGACTGCTGTCCCCCCAGTCACAGAGGATGAAGAGGCCGCGGATGCACAAGATATGGCAGACGGTGGTTGGCCCGGCCGGCTAGGCCGCATTGTAGCACACTGAGCTTCCCACTGCAACTTATGCTTCATGTCCATGTGCCGTTTCATGCATGAAGTACTCAAACTATGTATTTTTTGGCCTCTACTTAGCTTTTGCTGACAAATGTTACAGATAACACGAGTTGGGTCATCTTTATCGATCTTAAAAAATGCCCAGGCTATGCAAGGCTTAGCACCCATGCGACTTGAAGAGCCACCACGACTTGTGGTGAGAGGCAGAGTTGTGTTTGAGGATGCAGCTGTTGACGTGCTTCCAGTACTACGTCTCTGTCCAGGAAGGCGCAACCTGACCTCGTCGTCACAAGCATCTTCCTCCACCTCCTCTGCTGACCTCATCTCTTGGCTGACTGTGGGTTGACAGTAAGTGGGATCTCCAACCTCATCATCATCACCCTGTGCGTTATCACACCCGTCGTCCTCAGAGCCAACCTGTTCCTGCCCTGACAAAAAACTAAAGTTGTCGCTCCAATCAGGTATTTGAGTCTTATCATCGTCTTCCTCACTGTCTCCACCAACAGGAGTTACAGTTTGGGAATGAGGGTCTACATTATGGTCAGAACCTTCTGCGTCTGGTCCTGGATCCGACTCATAAAGATTCTGGGCATCAGTGCAGATCATTTCCTCGTCTGGATTCACAGAAGCGCTGGAGTCGACCTCTGATTCCCAGGCTATAGTATGAGTAAACAGCTCTGCAGACTCAACCATCTGTTCTACCCCATACTCAGACGGGCAGCTGGAGATTTGGGAGCTGTGAGGAAGCAAGTGCGATTGGGGTGACACCTTTGAGGACTGGAGTATTTGTGATGTTGAAGTTGATGTGGAGGAGAGCCCACTTAAAGGAGCACTTGATATCCATTGAAGCACCTGCTGTTTTTGTGCCTCATCTGGAATTTGTAGCGATTGGCGTGGCCGTAAGAAAGGGATCTTATCACATTGTCCGCTAAAAGAAGTAGACATTTTAGTTTGGCTGGAAGATGGTCTTTCTTCTGCAGATGTTACTGTTGCTTTAACACCTACCCCACGGACACAACCATTTTTCCTCTTCCCAACACGCCTATTCCCCTTTCCACCAGCAGCAGGCCTTTTTCCACTCATTTTGGTGGTTAACTAATTCACAACTCAGGAGTTGTTTGCACAAAAAAACAATGGATGGGAACCGAGCAGAGCTGAGTGGCCAAACTGTGGTATTAGGCCAAAACTATTGGCTGGGTTAGATGCAGAAAAAAATTATATTCAATTTGCAACCTTTTAGAGGTCAGTATAGATGGACTAATAGAACAAGTCACACACACAGCTAGAAGCCCAAATATTTTTTCAGAGGTAAATGCAGAAAAATTTTTTATTCAGTTTGCAACCTGATGGAGGTCTGTATACATGGATTAATAGAACAAGTCCCACACACACAGCTACAAGCCCAATATTTTTTCAGAGGTAGAGGCAGAAAAAAAATATATTCAGTTTGCAACCTGATGGAGGTCAGTATAGATGGACTAATAGAGAAAGTCCCACACACTGCTAGAAGGCCAAATATTTTTTCAGAGCTAGATGCAGACAAAAAATTATTTTGAATTTGCACCCTGATGGAGGTCAGTATAGGTGTACTAATAGAACAAGTCCCACACACTGCTAGAAGGCCAAATATTTTTTCAGAGCTAGATGCAGAAAAAAATTACATTCAGTTTGCAACCTGATGGAGGTCTGTATAGATGGATTAATAGAACAAGTCCCACACACAGCTAGAAGCCCAAATATTTTTTCAGAGGTAGATGCAGATAAAAATTATTTTTAATTTGCAACCTGATGGAGGTCAGTATAGATGGACTAATAGAGAAAGTCCCACACACTGCTAGAAGGCCAAATATTTTTTCAGAGCTAGATGCAGATAAAAATTATTTTTAATTTGCAACCTGATGGAGGTCAGTATAGATGGACTAATAGAGAAAGTCCCACACACTGCTAGAAGGCCAAATATTTTTTCAGAGCTAGATGCAGATAAAAATTATATTCAATTTGCAACCTGATGGAGGTCAGTATAGATGGACTAATAGAACAAGTCCCACACACAGCTAGAAGCCCAAATATTTTTTCAGAGGTACTGTAGATGCAGATAAAAATTATTTTTAATTTGCAACCTGATTGAGGTCACTATAGATGGACTAATACAACAAGTCCCACACACAGCTAGAAGCCCAATATTTTTTCAGAGGTAGATGCAGATAAAAATATATTCAGTTTGCAACCTTATGGAGGTCAGTATAGATGGAGTAATAGAACAAGTCCCACACACAGCTAGGAGCCCAAATATTTTTTCAGAGGTAGATGCAGATAAAAATTATTTTTAATTTGCAACCTGATGGAGGTCAGTATAGATGGACTAATAGGGAAAGTCCCACACACTGCTAGAAGGCCAAATATTTTTTCAGAGCTAGATGCAGATAAAAATTATATTCAATTTGCAACCTGATGGAGGTCAGTATAGATGGACTAATAGAATGATGCTATGCCCAAAAGATTTTACTTCACTAGGTGCAGTAAAAAAATTGGTATTCTATACACAGGTGGTATATCTTGCAACACAGATAGGCTACTCCACTGACTAACACACTCTGCAATAGGCCAAAAAGGATTAGCTTTGCTAGATTCAGCCAAATGCTGTGAAAAAAACTTGCACAGCACTGGCACAGACCTGCCTGGCAAAAACTGATAGGAACTGATGTAACCTAGTCCTGAAAAGGACTGCAATTACAATTAGTCTTTACTCCCACAATCTATCTATTTAAGAGCACAGACCTGCCTGATAAAAGTCGTAGGAAATGCTGTAACCTAGTCCTTAAAAGGACTGCAATCACAACTATTCCCTACTCCCAAGCTATCTGTAGATTTGTGCGAAAATTAGCTTGAAATTAACAAGGTATAGCGCACACAGCAACAGCGGTGCCGTCTAACACGCAGCTGCAGCAGTGATAAAATGGTGGCGACGGGGAAAATGGCTTGGTCTTATAGGGCAAGGACATGTGACATACACTGCCAATGACACATGCCCTTGCTTGTGTGAAAAAAAGCACTTCGCTCCGTTTGTGCGCTGCTGATAGGCTGACAGATTGCACCTCCCCACTGTAAATGCGGGAAAGAGAAAAAAAAATGGAGATCTTCATTGTTCCTGCAGAGATCCATCCCCTGCCCCTCCCCCCACCCCGCTGTACACTCAAACTGCGTATTAACATTAATTTTCATCATTACTGAGAAAAAATCCAGTTATGATTTTGGTGCACGAACAGTTATCGAACATAACCTCGAACAGCCGAATTTTTCTCAAATTGTTCATGTTCGCCGAACGGCTCGAACACCGCCCAAAACAGCTCGAATTTGAGATTGGCAAACAGTTCGAGTAGAACAACGCTCATCTCTACTGATAGCTTTATGGATCATGTATGCATATGGGTGATAAGTATGTACAAAAGGGATACGGTCTCTCATAGGCGGATTAGGACGCCTAGGTTTTTGGTGTTTAGAGTCCCAAATGGATGTAGGATATCCCCTTTGGATGAATTTATCCTGCATCTCCTGTAGTCTTGTCTGTCTGAGATGTTCGTCAGTGACGATTTTTTGAATTGAGACTGGGGGATAGAGCGTTTCATAGCCATGGGATGATTGCTAGTGAAATGCAATAAGCTATTGCGATCAGTGGATTTAGATAACAGATCAGTAGTGAGGTTGCCATATTGGTCTTTCATGAATTTAGTGTCCAGGAAGCTCACATGGTCCGAGTCATGGGTCAATGTGAAGTTGAGGTTGGGCCGGCTGTATTGATGTCCGAAAAAAATGTCATTAGGGATTCTTGTGGGCCCACCCATAAGCAAAAGATGTCATCTATATACCTTTTCCAGACGATGGAAAATTGTTGAAATAATGCATGGGGATAGATGACATCTTGTTCGAAAGCAGCCATATAGCAATTTGCATACGGGGGGGGCCAAATTGGACCCCATTGCGGTCCCCCTAGCTTGGAGGTAATAGGTATCTTGAAATAAAAAGAAGTTCTCCGTGAGAACTATGCATAGAAGGTCAATGCAAAGACTGGAAACCCTGGAATCGGTGTGAGAGGATTCTAGTAACCGTTGGACCGTAATGATTCCATGTTCATATGGTATAGAGGTGTAAAGGTCTTTAACATCCAGACATACCAGTATTGCATTGGATGGAACCTGTCCTGTGTCGCGTAGGCTCTGTAGGAAAGCCCCTGTGTCAAGAAGGTAAGACGGACTGCGTTGGGTTAACGGTGTGAGGATCTTCTCTAAGAAAATTGAGAGGGGGGAGAGTAATGAGTCCGTTGAAGCTACTCTAGGCCTGCCCGGGGGATGTTGAAGATTCTTGTGTATTTTGGGCAGGATATAAAAAACTGGAGTAATGGGAAATTTTTTTATCAAAAATGTGCTAGTCTTGGAGTCAATAACTCCCGCCTTCTTATAATTCTCCATGGTTGTTTGAATTAATGTGGTTAAATGTGATGTGGGCTCACATGATAGTAGACGGTAAGTAGTGGTGTCACCCAACTGGCGTTCTACCTCACTGACATAATCAGTTTTGTTCATGATAACAATTGCACCGCCCTTGTCGGCCGGTTTGATGATTAATGATTTATTGTCCTGGAGATCCCTAAGAGCTTGCTGGTCTAGTGGTGTGAGATTATTTTGGCAGTGGAGTCTACCCCTTTTACAGTCGGTACGGAGTTGTTTAAAAGACCTATCAATGAAACCAATGAAAGTTTCAAGAGCATGAGTGCCCTGTGGTGGTCTATAGTTAATTTTATTACGTAAGCCAAATTCCGCGGCCGTAATAAGGGCACGGTTGTCAGCTGTAATCTGATCTGAAGTTGATACGGACTTGGAAAAGTGGGCCTTTAATCGTAGTGTACGATAAAAGCGTTGCAATTCCATGTCCAGTTTGAAAGTTTTATATTTACCAGTTGGACAAAATGACAGACCTTTCTGCAGTACAGACAGTTGTGGTACACTCAAAGTATATGATGATATATTTACCACCAATGGTTGGCTCTGGATCTCGTGATTCGGGTGTAGTCCATATTTCTGGCGTCGTCCGCCCCGCCGCGTCTTCTTCTGTATGTTCGACGAGGTTGGCCTAAAAAAGGAGCAGAGGGAGAATGGTGATCCTGTCTGTCCATTTCTGAGCCTGACGTAGAGGCATCTGAGGGGGTTCTGTCGTAGTAAGAAGAATTTCAGGTTGAGGAAGAGTAGTTTCGCCATTTGTAGACTTTATTCTGAGCGTAGTCTTCAGCATCGCGGGAGAATTTGGACCTCTTCCTTGCCTCCGTGTCTCGTTGATGGTTTTCAATGTTGACTTTGATTTTATTTTGTAGAGCGTTTCATAGCCATGGGATGATTGCTAGTGAAATGCAATAAGCTATTGCGATCAGTGGATTTAGAGAACAGATCAGTAGTGAGGTTGCCATATTGGTCTTTCATGAATTTAGTGTCCAGGAAGCTCACATGGTCCGGGTCATGGGTCAATGTGAAGTTGAGGTTGGGCCAGGCTGTATTGATGTCCGAAAAAAATGTCATTAGGGATTCTTGTGGGCCCACCCATAAGCAAAAGATGTCATCTATATACCTTTTCCAGACGATGGAAAATTGTTGAAATAATGCATGGGGATAGATGACATCTTGTTCGAAAGCAGCCATATAGCAATTTGCATATGCGGGGGCCACATTGGACCCCATTGCGGTCCCCCTAACTTGGACGTAATAGGTATCTTGAAATAAAAAGAAGTTCTCCGTGAGAACTATGCATAGAAGTTCAATGCAAAGACTGGAAACCCTGGAATCGGTGTGAGAGGATTCTAGTAACCGTTGGACCGTAATGATTCCATGTTCATGTGGTATAGAGTAGAGATGAGCGTTGTTCTACTCGAACTGTTCGCCAATCTCAAATTCGAGCTGTTTTGGGTGGTGTTCGAGCCGTTCGGCGAACACGAACGATTTGAGAAAAATTCGGCTGTTCGAGGTTATGTTCGATAACTGTTCGTGCACCAAAATCATAACTGGATTTTTTCTCAGTAATGATGAAAATTAATGTTAATACGCAGTTTGAGTGTACAGCGGGATGGGGGGAGGGGCAGGGGATGGATCTCTGCAGGAATAATGAAGATCTCCATTTTTTTTCTCTTTCCCGCATTTACAGTGGGGAGGTGCAATCTGTCAGCCTATCAGCAGCGCACACACGGAGCGAAGTGCTTTTTTTCACACAAACAAGGGCATGTGTCATTGGCAGTGTATGTCACATGTCCTTGCCCTATAAGACCAAGCCATTTTCCCCGTCGCCACCATTTTATCACTGCTGCAGCTGCGTGTTAGACGGCACCGCTGTTGCTGTGTGCGCTTTACCTTGTTAATTTCAAGCCAATTTTCGCACAAATCTACAGATAGCTTGGGAGTAGGGAATAGTTGTGATTGCAGTCCTTTTAAGGACTAAGTTACAGCATTTCCTACGACTTTTATCATTCAGGTCTGTGCTCTTAAATAGATAGATTGTGGGAGTAAAGACTAATTGTAATTGCAGTCCTTTTCAGGACTAGGTTACATCAGTTCCTATCAGTTTTTGCCAGGCAGGTCTGTGCCAGTGCTGTGCAAGTTTGTTTCACAGCATTTGGCTGAATCTAGCAAAGCTAATCCTTTTTGGCCTATTGCAGAGTGTGTTAGTCAGTGGAGTAGCCTATCTGTGTTGCAAGATATATCACCTGTGTATAGAACACCAATTTTTTTATTGCACCTAGTGAAGTAAAATCTTTTGGGCATAGCATCATTCTATTAGTCCATCTATACTGACCTCCATCAGGTTGCAAATTGAATATAATTTTTTTCTGCATGTAGCTCTGAAAAAATATTTGGGCTTCTAGAAGTGTGTGGGACTTGTTCTCTTAGTCCATCTATACTGACCTCCATCAGGTTGCAAACTGAATATAATTTTTTTCTGCATCTAGCTCTGAAAAAATATTTGGCCTTCTAGCAGTGTGTGGGACTTTCTCTATTAGTCCATCTATACTGACCTCCATCAAATTGCAAACTGAATATATTTTTTTTCTGCATCTACCTCTGAAAAAATATTGGGTTTCTAGCTGTGTGTGGGACTTGTTCTATTAATCCATCTATACAGACCTCCATCAGGTTGCAAACTGAATATAATTTTTTTCTGCATCTACCTCTGAAAAAATATTTGGGCTTCTAGCTGTGTGTGGGACTTGTTCTATTAATCCATCTATACAGACCTCCATCAGGTTGCAAACTGAATATAATTTTTTTCTGCATCTACCTCTGAAAAAATATTTGGGCTTCTAGCTGTGTGTGGGACTTGTTCTATTAGTCCATCTATACTGACCTCCATCAGATTGCAAACTAAATATATTTTTTTTATGCATCTACCTCTGAAAAAATATTGGGCTTCTAGCTGTGTGTGGGACTTGTTCTATTAATCCATCTATACAGACCTCCATCAGGTTGCAAACTGAATATAATTTTTTTCTGCTTCTACCTCTGAAAAAATATTTGGGCTTCTAGCTGTGTGTGGGACTTGTTCTATTAGTCCATCTATACTGACCTCCATCAGGTTGCAAACTGAAAATAATTTTTTGTCTGCATCTAGCTCTGAAAAAATATTTGGCCTTCTAGCAGTGTGTGGGACTTTCTCTATTAGTCCATCTATACTGACCTCCATTAGGTTGCAAATTAAAAATAATTTTTATCTGCATCTACCTCTGAAAAAATATTTGGGCTTCTAGCTGTGTCTGGGACTTGTTCTATTAGTCCATCTATACTGACCTCCATCAGGTTGCAAACTGAATATAATTTTTTTCTGCATCTAGCTCTGAAAAAATATTTGGCCTTCTAGCAGTGTGTGGGACTTTCTCTATTAGTCCATCTATACTGACCTCCATCAGGTTGCAAATTAAAAATAATTTTTATCTGCATCCAGCTCTGAAAAAATATTTGGCCTTCTAGCAGTGTGTGGGACTTTCTCTATTAGTCCATCTATACTGACCTCCATCAGGTTGCAAACTGAATATATTTTTTTTCTGCATCTACCTCTGAAAAAATATTGGGCTTCTAGCTGTGTGTGGGACTTGTTCTATTAATCCATCTATACAGACCTCCATCAGGTTGCAAATTAAAAACTATTTTTTGTCTGCATCTAGCTCTGAAAAAATATTTGGCCTTCTAGCAGTGTGTGGGACTTTCTCTATTAGTCCATCTATGCTGACCTTCATCAGGTTGCAAATTAAAAATAATTTTTATCTGCATCTACCTCTGAAAAAATATTTGGGATTCTAGCTGAGTCTGGGACTTGTTCTATTAGTCCATCTATACTGACCTCCATCAGGTTGCAAACTGAATATAATTTTTTTCTGCATCTAGCCCTGAAAAAATATTTGGCCTTCTAGCAGTGTGTGAGACTTTCTCTATTAGTCCATCTATACTGACCTACATCAGGTTGCAAATTAAAAATAATTTTTATCTGCATCCAGCTCTGAAAAAATATTTGGCCTTCTAGCAGTGTGTGGGACTTTCTCTATTAGTCCATCTATACAGACCTCCATCAGGTTGCAAACTGAATATATTTTTTTTCTGCATCTACCTCTGAAAAAATATTTGGGCTTCTAGCTGTGTGTTGGACTTTCTCTATTAGTCCATCTATACTGACCTCCATCAGGTTGCAAATTGAATATAATTTTCTGCATCTAACCCAGCCAATAGTTTTGGCCTAATACCACAGTTTGGGCACTCAGCTCTGCTCGGTTCCCATCCATTGTTTTTTTGTGCAAACAACTCCAGAGTTGTGAATTAGTTAACCACCAAAATGAGTGGAAAAAGGCCTGCTGCTGGTGGAAAGGGGAATAGGCGTTTTAGGAAGGGGAAAAAAGGTTGTGTCCGTGGGGTAGGTGTTAAAGCAACAGTAACATCTGCAGAAGAAAGACCATCTTCCTGCCAAACTAAAATGTCTACTTCTTTTAGCGGACAATGTGATAAGATCCCTTTCTTACGGCCTCGCCAATCGCTACAAATTCCAGATGAGGCACAAAAACAGCAGGTGCTTCAACGGATATCAAGTGCTCCTTTAAGTGGGCTCTCCTCCACATCAACTTCAACATCACAAATACTCCAGTCCTCAAAGGTGTCACCCCAATCGCACTTGCTTCCTCACAGCTCCCAAATCTCCAGCTGCCCATCTGAGTATGAGGTAGAACAGATGGTTGAGTCTGCAGAGCTGTTTACTCATACTATAGCCTGGGAATCAGAGGTCGACTCCAGCGCTTCTGTGAATCCAGATGAGGAAATGATCTGCACTGATGCCCAGAATCTTTATGAATCGGATCCAGGACCAGACGCAGAAGGTTCTGACCATAATGTAGACCCTCATTCCCAAACTGTAACTCCTGTTGGTGGAGACAATGAGGAAGACGATGATGAGACTCAAATACCTGATTGGAGCGACAACTTTAGTTTTTTGTCAGGGCAGGAACAGGTTTTCTCTGAGGACGACGGGTGTGATAACGCACAGGGTGATGATGATGAGGTTGGAGATCCCACTTACTGTCAACCCACAGTCAGCCAAGAGATGAGGTCAGCAGAGGAGGTGGAGGAAGATGCTAGTGACAACGAGGTCAGGTTGCGCCTTCCTGGACAGAGACGTAGTACTGGAAGCACGTTAACAACTGCATCCTCAAACACAACTCTGCCTCTCACCACAAGTCATGGTGGCTCTTCAGGTCGCATGGGTGCTAAGCCTTGCATAGCCTGGGCATTTTTTCAGATCGATAAAGATGACCCAACTCGTGTTATCTGTAACATTTGTCAGCAAAAGCTAAGTAGAGGCCAAAAAATACATAGTTTGAGTACTTCATGCATGAACCGGCACATGGACATGAAGCATAAGTTGCAGTGGGAAGCTCAGTATGCTACAATGCGGCCTAGCCGGCCGGGCCAACCACCGTCTGCCATATCTTGTGCATCCGTGGCCTCTTCATCCTCTGTGACTGGGGGAACAGCAGTCACACATGTTTTGGGGCGCAGACCTGCCACCTCTTTACCCGCAACAGCCAGCGTGATTGGCAGGTCATCATTTTCTTTGGAGGTGGCAACACCAGCTGGTGTTGAGCGCTGTCCGACATCGATAGCACCACCTTTGGATCAAGGCAACCTAACATGTCCGCCTGCATCTTCCTCACAGACCGGCAGTTTGCGGGGGACACCCTTATCAACCCCGTCTAAGCACAATAGCCAGCCCTCGGTCCCTCAGATGTGGAAAAGTAAAAGACCATTTCCTCCTAGCCATGAGAAAGCTAAGAGGTTGAATTTCACCATCTGCAAGCTCTTGGCTACAGAAATGCTGCCTTTCTGCCTGGTGGACACAGAGGATTTTTGAGACCTTATGTCCGTCGCAGTGCCCCAGTACCAGATGCCCAGTCGGCACTACTTCTCAAAGAAAGGTGTGCCTGCGCTCCACCAGCATGTCGCACACAACATCACCGCTTCTTTGAGAAACTCTGTGTGTGACAGGGTGCATTTCACCACAGACACTTGGACGAGTAGGCATGGACAGGGGCGTTACTTGTCGCTGACTGGGCACTGGGTAACTATGGTGACAGCAGGACAAGGAGCTGCTGTCCAAGTCTTGCCGATCCCCCGACGAGTTGTGCGTCAATCCGCTTTATGTCAAAGTTCCTCCACTGCTTCTGCCTCCTCAACCTCCTCTCGGTCTTCCACCTGCACCCAATGCCTGTCTGGTCATGCCACAAGCTTTCTAACTGCGCAGAAGGGATCCTGCACACCTCCTTACTATGCTGGCAGTAGGTCTCAACGTCATCAGGCGGTTTTTACTTTGAAATGTCTGGGAAATGTGAGTACCACAGCTGAGGAGTTGTGGTCAGCTCTGGAGAACCAATTTCATGAATGGTTGTCTCCACTGGACCTGAAAACAGGGAAGGCCGTGTGCGACAATGCTGCAAACCTGGGTGCGGCCATTCGCCGGGGCAATGACACACACGTGCCTTGTATGGCTCACGTGTTGAACCTGGTTGTCCAGCAATTTTTAGCCCACTATCCCAGACTAGATGGCCTTCTGTTGAGGGCACGGTCGCTGTGTGCTCACTTCCGCCGTTCGCATCCCGCAGCTCAGCGACTTACATCTCTACAGAAGTCGTTGGGCCTGCCACTTCACCGGCTAAAATGCGATGTGCCTACCCGGTGGAATTCAACTCTGCACATGTTGCAGCGACTGTGGCAGCACCGACAAGCCCTGGTGCAATACATTCTGACGTATAGCCTGGGCCAACGAGATCCGGAGGTGGGGCAAATCACGCTGGAGGAGTGGTCTCAGATCAGGGACCTATGCACCCTTCTGCACAGTTTTGAAATGGCGACGAAGATGTTTAGTGCTGACGATGCCATTATCAGCATGACTATTCCGGTGATTTACATGCTGGAGCACATGTTAAACAGAATTCGGAGTCAGGTGGTGGCACAAGAGGAGGTGGAGGAAGTAGAGGAGGAGGAGTTGTATGCGGAAGGGCTAACATCTGCAAGGTCCAGACGGTCGGCAGCACCAAGGCGGCAGGCATGTGAGGGTGGGGGAGATGGTTTTACCAGAGTGCATGGTAGCAGCCAAACTAGTGGGGAAGGTGCAGGAGCCCAGGAAGTAGTGGAGGACGAACTGATGGAAGACTCATCAGATGAGGGAGACCTTGATCACATTTGTGTTGTGCGAGGTTGGGGGGAGAGGACAGAGGAAGGAAGCATGATTGTTACCTCGCCACCAACACAACAGGGAATTGGTGCTCCTGGATGCGCAACACACATGAGTGCCTTCTTGCTGCACTACCTGCAACATGACCCTCGAATTGTGAGAATTAGAAATAATCCTGACTACTGGGTTGCCACACTGTTAGATCCCCGGTACAAAAGTAAATTTGCAGAAATTATTCCTGCCATAGAAAGGGATGCACGCATGCAGGAGTATCAGCAGAGACTGTTGCAGAATCTTACATGTGCTTTTCCACAAAACACCAGTGGTGCACGTAGTGAATCTCACAGTTCCAACTTGCCAACCTTGGGACCGTCAAGTGTTCAGCACTCAAACCGTAACAGAACCACAGTATCTGCTGGTAACATCAATTTTGCGGAATCATTTCACCACTTTTTTAGCCCATCCTTTGCAAGGCCACAGGAGACAAGAAGTCTGACACATAGTCAACGCCTAGAGATGATGGTACAGGAGTATCTCCAAGTAAACATTGAAGCCACGACTGTGTCACTGGACCCTTGCTCTTTTTGGGCTTCCAATCTGGATAAATGGCCGGAGCTAGCCACTTACGCCTTGGAGATCTTGTCATGCCCCGCAGCCAGCGTTCTGTCTGAACGTGTGTTCAGCGCTGCTGGTGGTGTGCTGACAGATAAGCGCACACGGCTCTCCACTGATAATGTAGACAGACTCACGTTCATAAAGATGAACAAATCAATGTATCCGAAACGACTTTTCTACCCCTGTGTCATCCTGGGGAGAGTAAAAGCTTGATGATTGGTTAAAATCACCCTACCAACCGTTTTAAGCTTTCAAATTACTAATCATGTTTATCTGTATCTTGACTGGAAAATAATTTGGGCTTTGTAGCAGTGTGCAGCACTGATCCTATTAGCCCATCTATACTAAGCTCCACCAGATTTAAAATTAATAATAATTTTTAGCTGCATCTAGCCCGGAAAATAATTTTGGGGCTCCGAGATGCGCAAGACACATAAGTGCCTTCTTGCTGCACTACCTGCAACATGACCCTCATATTGTCAGAATTCGAAGTAATCCTGACTACTGGGTTGCCACACTCTTAGATCCCCCAAACTTTTCGATCAACCTTTTCATTTTAATAAAGACCAAAAAAATGGTCATTTTTGAAATTATAAGCATTAGCAGGTTATTAGAAACTGAAATCAAACAGTTTTCAACTCAAAACTTTATTCTAGGTGATGTTACATTTTCACATAGGACCCCTTCTTCGAAAGGAGTTTCTGAACTCTCTCGTCCATTGAATTTGTCAGGTTTTGGATGGTTTCTGCTTCAATTGTTTTGCATGAGGACAGAATACCCTCCCAGAGCTGTTGCTTAGATGTGAACTGCCTCCCGCCATCATAGACACTCCTTTTGATGATGCTCCAGAGGTTCTGAATGGGGTAGAGGTCAGGGGAGCATGGGGGTAACACCATAAGTTTGTCCCCTTTTATGCCCATATCAGCCAGAGATGCAGATGTTTTATGTGCAGCATGAGATGGTGCATTATCATGCAAAAAAATGATCTTGCTGTGAAATACATGGTTCTTCTTCTTGAACCATGGCAGGAAGTGCTGTTTGAGAAAATCCACATACATTATGGAGTTCATCTTTAGCGCCTTCAGGGATCCTAAAGGGGCCGACAATCTCTCTCCCCATGATTCCAGCCCAAAACATTACTCCATCTCCTCCTTGTTGGCGCTGTAGCCGTGTTTGCGTGGGGTGTCCATCAACCAGCCATCCTCCACTCCATCCATCTGGACCATCGAGCGCTGCACGGCACTCATCCGTGAACAAAACAGTTTTGAAATCAGTCTTCATGTAATGTTTGGCCCACTGGAGCCGTTTCTGCTTGTGTGAAGTGGATAGAGGAGGTCGACAGGATGGCATATGCACAGCTGCAAACCTCTGAAGGACCCTGCATCTTGTTGTTCGGGGGACGTTGGAGGCACCAGCAGCTTCAAAAACTTGTCTGCTGCTATGACAAGGCTTTTTTGCCGCTGCTCTTTTAACCTGACGTAATTGCCTGTAGGAGAGAGTCCTCAATTTGCCCTTATCAGCACGCACACGTGTGTACTGTGAATCAGCTACATACTTCTTGATTGCCAAGACACTTCATCCTGATCATCGCACAATGTTGATTGTAGTCATGCCTTAACCTAAACAATCCACAATTTGTTGCTTCTCAGCAGCCGACACATCCTTTTTCTTTCCCATTTTGGCAGAAAATGTAGGCTGCTTAATAATGTGAGACAGCCTTCTTAAGTAGTCTTGCCTTTCATTGGACACACCTACCAAACTAATTAGCACAGGTGTCTGCAATTGCTTACAGTGATATAAAGAGCCCTGACACACATCACCATCAATGAGTTTAACTGACAAACAAACAAATTCTTCCCTTATCACTCCTAAACACTTTTTGCATAATAATTTGGAACACATGTGCTTTTCCACAAAACACCAGTGGTTCACGTAGTGAATCTTATAGTTCTAAATTGCCAACCGTGGTCTGTATGGAGTTGTTCAATAAAGGGCCCAAAATTAAGATAATATAGATGGGAGAGGTCTCTATGAATAGGAATTCCTAAGTATTTGATACGCTGTGAGGGCCAGGCAAAGGGAAAGTTGGACTGGATGGAATCCTATATGGATTTAGGGAGTGACACAACGAGGGCCTCAGACTTTGCTGCATTGATTTTAAAATTTGACCATGTAACAAAGTGATCTATTTCAGCCATAACAGCATGGATGGATATATGTGATTGAGTGATATATACTAGTACATCATCAGCAAATAGAGAGCACTTGTACTCGGTGCCTCCCACCTCAATCCACCTAATATTGGGGTTATGGCAAATTGATGAGAGCAGGTGCTCCGTCACAAGGATGTATAAGAGAGGGGACAGAGGACATCCCTGCCTTGTCCCATTGGTGATTGTGAAAGGTGATGAAAATGTTCTGATGCACCCCCTGGGCCTTGGGACACCCGGAGCCGGACCCTTTTTGGTGGATGCTGGTGGTTGTAGTCTTCGTGGCAGCGACCCGGTTCCGTGGCTCAGGGTGGTCAAACCAGTGGCGGAACTATTTATGTGGTTTTGATGTTTAAATGTCCGACTACGCAACCAGTGGATTGCGGTCAGAGTGAACCGCCGCTTCAGGGCAGACCGCTGAGGCTGGTGTTGTGGGTGAAGCAGAGCGTAGCATAACTCCCCTCGGGAGGAGTATAGCCTCAGGGCAGTGTATGCGGAGGATGGGGGTGATGGTGCAGGGCAGCAGCAGTAACGACACGGAGTCAGTGATGCAGTCCAGGGCCTTTACTCACAGTTCTTATTATCCAGACCACGTCTGCAGGTAACGTCTGCCCACGTCGTACTGTGCTCACCAGGTGAGGGGCTCAGACAACTCCCAGATAACTTTGGAGCGCTTCACAGGACCCCCTTTGTGTGTCCTTTGTCTGGCCTTTCTTACCAACCCTTCTGTCCGGCTGCCTCGGGCCTCCTCTTGGTAAACTTGGCGCCAGTTTCCCTGACCCTATGTGCTGCCCTCCTAGCGGGTGTAGCGAGGGGCTGCGCCACATAAAATGTCACAGCCTCCGGTTTCTAGCTGAGGGTCGTTTCCTGCCTCCACTAGTTTCGGGGACCGGTCTCCCCCTTTGGCCTGACCCCTCCATGCAGGTGGATTCGGGCGTGCGGTGGCGACTCGCCCGTCTGCACTTCTGGGATCCCTTCGTTCCTCGTTCCTGGAGCCTTCTCCGCTCCTCTTCCTTCCTTCTCCCTTTTCCAGGCCTGGGCCTCTGTTACTAGGCCCGCCTCCGGAGCAGAGCTCATGCAGAGCCCCTGCTCCCTGCCACTTCTGCTCAGACTTCTCTGCACTGAACTAGGATGGTGCCCACCTTTTAAACTCCCTTCTCAATGCACCCAGGAACTGCTTCCTCCCTGCTCCTGCACTACAGGGTTCCCCTTCCTCAGTGTTCCCTCCCCCCACTCCAGCCAGGGACAGGGACTGTCGTACCCATCTCAGGGGCATATTGGTCGCCCTGCCCCACGGCAATGTGGTGTAATGCATGCAGGTGTCGGGTCCTGATCCACACTCCATCCTTACCTGAGAGTGAGATATCACACCTCTGGGTGAGGTGCAATACCTCTGTAGCAACTGAGCCCTCAGGGTGCTACAGTTCCATTTATCTTCAGCCTAGATGACGTATTGCGATACAGGGCCGTGATTTTGGCTATAAAAGGGTCCCCTAGACCCCTACCCCAAGCTTTTTAAGAGAATCAAATATGGCGTGCCAGGAGACTCTATGGAATGCTTTCTCAGCATCCAACGAGAGTATCTAATTACAAATTTTTAATTGCATCTAGCCCAGGAAATACTTTGTGCCTAGTAGCAGTGTCTGCTAGTCAGCGGATTATCCCAGCTGTTAAGCAAGCTACACTACCTGTAGTTTGGGCACTTAATTTTTTCAAAGGAAATGCTTCGGGACCACGGGATACTCAGTGAAGAGCATCAGGAGGCACCCCAAGGCATAGGGGCTGGGACTGGCAGTAGGATGCCTTGCGGTGGACAGCCAAGCTCGATCCTTATAAAAGCTTTTTAACTGCAGCAGCTTTAGTGGACGCTACTGGAGCTGGAATTACGCGGCTGCTGGCATGAGACTTGCCCTCCAATAGATCCTTGTAAATGGATTTAAAGTGTATTCATTCAAATTAGAGAGACAATTTAAATTAAAAAGCTTAGAGCTGCCTCCACCACAGGGGGGCTCGCTCGACCCACCAGCGGACAGGCACCAGTATTGGGAGAGGGGGGCTGGCCGTCAGGGTTCACCGCGGCTCTGGCACAAACCCGGCGACACGGAGGTGGCAAGGGCAGGAGTGGACTGAACGTGTCGGCTTCTCACTTTTTGGATTTTAGAAGGGCATGACATGCCTATATCTGTGTCTCCCCCTCCTTTTACTCCTCCACCTCTTTTCTTTTCTCATGACTATATGTACTTGTCACTTTTCCATGTGTTAGTTGTGTCTTCTGAGCAGTTTGTCAGCTTTTGGA
Source organism: Phyllobates terribilis (assembly GCF_046119375.1). Classification (NCBI taxonomy): domain Eukaryota; kingdom Metazoa; phylum Chordata; class Amphibia; order Anura; family Dendrobatidae; genus Phyllobates; species Phyllobates terribilis. The sequence continues at coordinate 1,203,841,177 of NW_027362761.1, read as the reverse complement.
CAACTTTGAAGGTGTTTTCTATGTGTTTCTATGTGTTTTTGTTTGCCTGCCATTGGTTTTAACGGTTTTCGAAGGTGTTCGACGAACAGTTCGACGAACAGTTCGGCGAACACACGGGTGTTCGACGAACCGAACCGAACTCGAACACTACGGGGGTGGCTCAACACTAGTATAGAGGTGTAAAGGTCTTTAACGTCCAGAGATACCAGTATTGCATTGGATGGAACCTGTCCTGTGTCGCGTAGGCTCTGTAGGAAAGCCCCTGTGTCAAGAAGGTAAGACGGACTGCGTTTGGTTAACGGTGTGAGGATCTTCTCTAAGAAAATTGAGAGGGGGGAGAGTAATGAGTCCGTTGAAGCTACTATAGGCCTGCCCGGGGGATGTTGAAGATTCTTGTGTATTTTGGGCAGGATATAAAAAACTGGAGTAATGGGAAATTTTTTTATCAAAAATGTGCTAGTCTTGGAGTCAATAACTCCCGCCTTCTGATAATTCTCCACGGTTGTTTGAAATAATGTGGTTAAATGTGATGTGTGGTCACATGATAGCGGACGGTAAGTAGTGGTGTCACCCAACTGGTATTCTACCTCACTGACATAATCGGTTTTGTCCATGATAACAATTGCACTGCCCTTGTCGGCCGGTTTGATGATTAATGATTTATTGTCCGGGAGATCCCTAAGAGCTTGCTGGTCTAGTGGTTTGAGATTATGGCACTTTTCCCTGTCTACAATGTAGACAATGTAACAACGTGTTACGAGGTGACACTGTTCACCACCCACTATCTGGGAAGAGGTATAAGGTCAAGGACTACTTCACATGTGACACGTCATTCGTGGTCTATCTAATTAAATGTCCTTGCGGTCTCGTTTACGTTGGGGAGACCACGCAACCCATTAGAGATCGTATCTCTAAACATAAATCTACCATTCGCTGCTAGAAACTGTTATTGCCCATTCCATTTCACTTTCATTCAGCAGGTCATCAAATTTCACAACTTAAATTCCAAATGTTAGAACAGGTTTTAACACCACGCAGGGGTGGGGATCGTGTACGCCTTCTCAAACAAAGGGAGGCTTTTTGGATACATGAGTTACAGTCCCTTGCTCCCAGGGGTCTCAACAGGGACTACGACCTATTGTCCTTTATTTGAAACATTGTGATGAGATATACCATTCATTCTATGTGATATTCTAATGACATATTATTGATATCCTTCTAATAATTGTGTATTGATACTTCATTTCAGATAAGCATTTTTTACTGTATCTCTACTGATGTCACCTCCATATGACTCATCTTGCCACCTGGACATAGGACTGCTCAAGCACGATGCACCTTGATGTCGCCTCTGATGCACTACTGATGTCACCTTCATATGACTCATCTTGCCACCTGGACATAGGACTGCTCAAGCACGATGCACCTTGTCTAGGTGATCTGCCTTCCTTTTCAAAATTCTGCTTCCCAAGCTCCCCTTCGCATTCTTTTCCCTGTTGGAACACAAGCTCTCATGCGTGGAACGCACTTGACTTCCGGTTTGCGCGTATCCGGTGATGTCACTCCCGGGAACGTCACTTCCGGTTCTCCGTGGAACGCACGCACATACAGCAGCATTGCTGGGTGCGTTCCACCCACACTCACCACCTCATTAGCGACGTCCATCACGCCTCCCCCCCACCTCAGGTTTATAAATAGCGGCAATTACAAACCTACAAGGTCACTCCTCCCACAACTAGCGGTGGACTCCGCATTGGATTCACAGGACCACTTCCAGGACGCACAGGTACTCTCTAATTGGACCCTATGCGGCACCCCCAACTATTATTGTGAGCTCTGTAACTGACTCTCTGACTCACATCCTCCTACAGGACTGACCTCTACTTCTAGAGACTTTTTGCCTATTTCCTCTGGACTTACTTCAATCCACACCTGGTATGTGTCATTTTTGAGGCTTCCCCATTGTTATCATGCTATTTTATAGATGTTTTCAATGCCAGCGTATGATAATTATGTAATTCTACTTTTTACTCTATTTTGCATTTTCATATTATAATCTATGGTGTCCATTTATGCTTATAGATTGTATTGATGAAGGCCACCTATTGTCCGAAATGTCTACTGCTCTTTTGGATTGGACTATGATTGGAATAAATTTTCACATTTATTTATATATCTTGAGTGCCGAGGTTATTTACTACATTACGGGTTAGGCCCCTTCTCGAGCACCTCTCTCCAGCGGTGGTGCGGTGATATATTCCTCTATTTGTGTTATATTTCAAGTCTGGACAGTGGTGGCAGCGAATTATATTAATAATCGGGCTGTCGTGAAGCTGACAGTGACCTTACGAAAGGCACATACATATATTCCATGCATTGGAATCCGGAGGTGTGACGCCATACGCTCACTGGTCGCTTGTCGATGCCTGTGTAGTGAGTAGTCTGGATCGTGTGCTCGCGATTCCGAATGAAATCCGTGACGGCGTGGTGAGATATTGCGTGATCTCCCTGGTGTCATCACTGCGGAATACCTGACATACAGTATATATCATTTAATTCTTTTAGCAAATTATTTAACACCCTCATGACCGTGCTATTTTTTGTCTTTAGATTTTGTTTTGAACAGTCTCCTATGAACACCGGCTAATCAATGGCTTTCACAGGGGAACCATTATGACAAGCACAGAGGTCTTCAGCAGACCCCCAGTTGTGAAGGTAACCCATTGACAATCCGTGATCACATCACAGGCATGGCGATGGGTGCATATAATGATGCGCCCTGCCTGCTGGTGGTCATTGAACACCACTGTCAAAGACATGGTTACCAGACACATGCGGAGCTCCACTGCACCTGAGGCTGTTAGAGGCAAATGATGACTGAATAATGCCCTTTAAGAAAGGCAGCACAGTGGCTCAGTGGTTCACACTGTAACCTTGTAGCACTGGATTCTGGGTTCAAATCCCACCAAGGACAACATCTGCAAGGAATTTATATTTTCTCCCCATGTTTGCGTGGGTTTCCTCCCGTTTTCTCCTGCACTCCAAAGACATAATGAAACAGAATGTGAGCCCCACTGGGACAGTGCTGTGGAATTAATGGTGCAATATAAGTAAGTAAAAATAAATAAACCCGTTATCCTCCAGTGCTGTCATATTCCAGAAGTACAATCTTCTTGCAGTGACCAGGAGTACAAGGTGTTCAGTGCTCAGAGATATGGCTAAGGTAAGGAAAGCTGAAATCTGACTACCACTGAACAAGACAGAGAAATGGAATCGTCAAGACTTAGGCAAAAATATTTTTGAAGACATATTTTACAAAGGTTTATGGACTGAATTAAATGAAACTGAATCTTGAATGGACCAGATGGATGGGCCATGGCTGAATCAGTAACGAGCACATACCTTCAATGCCAGCAAAGTGAAGGTGTTGAATTGCTATGGGCTGGTAATATTAAATATTACCTAGTTGGACTTCTTTGAGTTGCCAATGGACCCCAAATCCACACCCAAACCTACAGCCAGTATTTAGGATACCAGTAGTACAGGTTAAAGTCCGCATCTTGATATGAAACCATGATTTTTATCCAGGACAATGCTCCATCACAGCATCGAAGTCTCCACTGCTTGGCTAATAAAGGTCTTAGTGATGAAAGAATAATGACATGGCCCCTTCTTCACACAACCTAAACACTATTAAGAACTTAATAGATCTTCTAAAATGGGAGATTTATGGTGAAATAAAACAGTCACTTCTCTGATCAGTGTCTGGGAGGTTGTGGTTGATGCTGCCCAAAAAGTTGATTGACAACAGATTAAGAAACTGACAGACTCAATGGATTTAGCTTATGACTAATAAAGGAAGAGAAGGGCAGCTATATTACTATATTGGTCACTTTACTTTCTTAATATTCAGGTTTCAGATTTATTAACCTTTTGGACTGACCGACACCACTGTAGTTGTTCAATAATAAAATTAAGCAACCAAAATATAAATTGTGAGCTATTTGTGCACAAAGTGTAATTCTCATGTTCCACCCGTGCCTCTTGTAATAATAATCACCATTGACCCTGTTAGGCATCAGTCTGGTGCTGGTTTTGAAATGGGTCCAGGACCTTCTGTGATCTCCAATTTCAGTCCAGCCAGGGCTGATGCTGCTCAGCATCGCCATCAGCCTCAACACCTAGCTGGTCCGCGAGCACTGTTTATCTTCTAGGTTGTTGTGCCTAGCAATGTTAAGCCTCGGTTGCAGAGGGAGACAGGGCTTGTGGAATCAAAGTCCAGGATTTGCCGTACTGAGCATGTCCGTGACCTGGCAGATCATGATTGGTGGGTTGGCACCCACCTGACTCGGTGACCTGGCACAGCCTGATTGGTCCACGGGTAATGTCACCAATGGCGCATCGGTGGGCAGGGCTTAGTCTTTAAAAGGCCCGCCCACAAATATGGCGACGTGCTCTGATCATTTATGCAAGCGATGCGGTTGTGTGGACAACTGTGTTCCATGTGCTCTCTAGCTGATCACTCTGTGACCTGCCGATGCCAGAGTTCGCTCGGCTAATTAGCACAGGTCGCCTAGGCAGGTTAGCTCTATAGAGGCAGGTTAGCTCCATAGAGGCAGGTAGCTTCGTCTAGCAGCCTGGCTCAGTCAAAGGGGTCACCTAACACCCCGAGCAGCCTGCAGACGTCCTGATCTCGGCTAACGCCTGTCAGCCACGTGGAGTTGAACTCTTCAGTCCGGTAGGATGCCGACTGGAGGCACGTGTACCCATTGGCGTAGTCACACACGCATTCTAGCGCCGCCACTGTAGTCTCTGTGCAGTAACAGGGCTACAGATAGTTTTCCGGTCGCTCATCTCCCATGCTTTTAACGGAGATAGAGCGTACCGCTATACCCATTCCTATGTGGAGAAACACGGAAGGGTTTAATATTTAAGTTGTCGCTTTCTTTCCACCCAGGAAGTGTTCGGCAGCAGTCCACCAGGCTGCATTGCGGACACCGGGGTCGGTTACGTTCCATTAAATTAAAGTTGTTTGCAACCGCCCCCCTATCAGTATCAGAGCGCCAGGGTCTTGCCGAACATGGCCGACAACCAACAACTGCAGCGGTATATGCAGCAACTGGAGGCCAGACTTAGAACTCTGGAACAAACTGCTCTGGTCGCTGATATCACTGCAGTATCTTCCCAGGTGGCTACTCTAGCAGCCAACCTTATTAACTCGGCTGCGGTGAATACTGCCACCACTTCAAGTGCTCCATTACCCCGGTTTGCTCTCCTGGAGAAATTTTCTATGGACAGTAAACTCTGTAGGGGTTTTATTATCGTATGCTCCATTCATTTGGAGATGATGGAGGCATGGTTCCCCTCCGAAAGAGCCAAAGTGGGATATATCATTTCTTTACTTTCTCACAGGGCTCTGGAGTGGGCTACTCCTCTATGGGAGCGGAACAACCCGGTGGTAGTAAACGCGGGTCTTTGTCTTAAGACCCTAAAAAATGTTTTCCTGGGTCCTCAGGTCACGCATGATACGGCTCTTAAGCTTCTTGCGTTGGTCCAGGGTTCGGCCACCGCCAGCCACTATGCCGTCCAGTTCAGAACCCTAGCGGCTGAACTGGATTGGTCTGAGCGGTCGCTTATTCCGGTGTTCAGGAGGGGTCTGGCTGGGCATATTAAAGATGCTTTGTCTACCAGAGAAATTCCAACCTCTCTGGAGGAGTTAATATCTCTCGCTGACCGTACTGACTTGCGTCATGCGGAACATAAGTTAGAGCTGGAGGTTACTAGACCTCAGCATCTGTTGGCACCAGGCGCCTTTAGACCCAAACCTAAAACTCTCGACCCGGAGCCTGAGGCTATGGATATGTCCTGGACTGAGTCTAGTCCCTCTCGTTCCTGACCCGCACATCTCTTGGAGCACCCCGTAAATAAGGGTTCCATGCAGTCGGTAAAACGAGTAGGTCTTACCACCGTTGGAGGAGGTGTATTAGAGTCCGGGACTTCTTCCTCCAAATTAGCATACAATGTGACATTGTCCTTTGGTAGATCTACAGTTACTGCCAAGGCGTGGGTGGACTCTGGTGCTGATGGCAATTTTTTATCATCTACATTTGCCCAGAGGCATGCCATCCCTATTGAGCTACTCTCCAGACCAATAAACATTTGTGTTGCCAATGGTTCACTCCTGGATGTGCAAATCACCCCTCAGTCGATCCCTCTCTCCATGTCATTTCCTCAGGGCCACCGGGAGGTTATCTCATATCTTATTATTCCTGGTGGATTAGACGAGGTGTTACTGGGTCTCCCCTGGTTACGTTGTCATACTCCACACATTGACTGGAAGACGGGGAGAATTTCTTCCTGGAGTGAGAATTGTGCATCTCAGTGTTTGGTCAAAGTCACCCGGAGGGTAGTCTCTGATCCTCCTATCATTGGGACATCCGGTACAGATTTCTTGTCTGTTTCCAGGACCCGGGTCTTGTCAGATTATGTCGCAAAGAACTCTCAGGAGGAGAGGGTGGCTGCAGTGTCCTCCAACTCGGTTCCATCGGGGAGGACGTTTGTTTCCCCTAATCTACGGAGTATGGTGCTCTCCTGGGCTCATGCCCCTAAGTCCGGAGCTCACCTGCGGGTCAAACGTACCACTAAGTCCCTTCAATGGTCCTATTGGTGGCCTCGGTGGCGCCAGGACGTCAAGGACTTTGTTCTCCCGTGTCCCGTCTGTGCGAGAGATAAATCTTTTCACCAGAGACCGACTGGTCCTTTTTCCCTGTCACCCATGAAGGATCCCACACCTAGAGAACCAGTTGTCACTTCTTGCCATCCTGCTTCCCATTCTAAAAGAGGGTACCCTGTACACCGGAAGGGTCACTGTTTTGTGAAACCTCTCTGTGACCCGTTGGACCACATCCTTGCCCCCCGGCTCATGGAGGAAAATGAGCGTCAAGTGGAGGGGGATGTTAAAGGGGGGACAATGTTAGGCATCAGTCTGGTGCTGAATTCGAAATGGGTCCATGACCTTCTGTGGTCTCTCATTTCAGTTCAGCCAGGGTTGATGCTGCTCAGCATCGCCATCAGCCTCAACGCCTAGCTGGTCCGCGAGCACTGTTTATCTCCCAGGTAGTTGTGCCTAGCAATGTTGAGCCTGGTTTGCAGAGGGAGACAGGGCTTGTGGAATCTAAGTCCAGGATTTGCCATACTGAGCATGTCCGTGACCTGGCGGATCATGATTGGTGGGTTGGCACCCACCTGACCCGGTGACCTGGCACCACCTGATTGGTCTACGGGTAACGTCACCAATGGCGCGTCGGTGGGCAGGGCTTAGTCTTTAAAAGGCCCGCCCGCCCACAAACATGGCGACGCGCTCTGATCATTTATGCAAGCGATGCGGTTGTGTGGACAACTGTGTTCCACGTGCTCTCTAGCTGTTCACTCTGTGACCTGCCGATGCCAGAGTTCGCTCGGCTAATTAGCACAGGTCGCCTAGGCAGGTTAGCTCTATAGAGGCAGGTTAGCTCCATAGAGGCAGGTAGCTTAGTCTAGCAGCCTGGCTCAATCAAAGGGGTCACCTAACACCCCGAGCAGCCTGCAGACGTCCTGATCTCGGCTAACGCCTGTCAGCCACGCGGAGTTGAACTCTTCAGTCCGGTAGGACGCCGGCTGGAGGCACGTGTGCCCGTTGCCGTAGTCACACACGCATTCTAGCGCCGCCACTGTAGTCTCTGTGCATTAACAGGGCTACAGATAGTTTTCCGGTCGCTCATCTCCCGCGCTGTTAACGGAGATAGAGCGTACCGCTATACCCATTCCTGTGTGGAGAAACACGGAAGGGTTTAATATTTAAGTTGTTGCTTTCTTTCCACCCGGGAAGTGTTCGGCAGCAGTCCACCAGGCTGCATTGCGGACACCGGGGTCGGTTGCGTTCCATTAAATTAAAGTTGTTTGCAACCGCCCCCCTAACAGACCCCTTATAATAATGATCCCATAGCTCCTTTTAATAATAAAAACATCCCATGCTTAATAATAATAATAATAATAATAGTAATAATCTGACAATAATTTCAATGCTTCCCCTAAAATGAGAATTCCTCATTGTGCCTCCTTATATTAATGCCCCTTATTATACCTACTTATAATAATAACCCTCAGTGCCTCTTTCATCTAACAATGCCTGTGAACCCTCATACAATATTATGTCCACCACAGCCCCCACCTTATAGAATGATGTCCATTACATCTCCAACAAGGTATGATGGTCACCAGAGCCCCATTTCCATATGATGTCCTCCAAAGTCAAAGAGTATGTTGTTGTCTACAGCCCCCATTTATAGTATGAAGGTCACCACAATCACCATACAGAGTCATGTACACTATAGCCTCCAACACAGTATTATGTTATCCTTAGCCATCCATACACTATGACATGAGCTTAAAGAGTATCCAATACAGTATGATACTCACATTATCTGACTCCCAGTGTAAATAATGTAAGAAATAAAAAAACTTATACTCACCTAGCTTTAGTTCCAATCAACCGCATCCTCTTTCTCTTTATCCATCTTGTCTTGCAGTGAACTAATACGTTTTGTGCGAATCAGTGACATCTTCGCTCCGCTCAAGGTCCCCTGCATGGCCCCGGCCTACAGCAAAACAGATGGAGCCTGTATCCTGCTAGATGTTAACAGTGTATTAGTCAATGTTGTCCATGGCCTAACCAGTCCATCTTTCATTTGGAAGTCTTGCCTAATGTTTGTCTTGGGTTTACTGTGACAGGTTGGAGCCAGGAGACTTCAGCGCCAGAGGGCTCCTGTTCTAGCTCCGAGAAGAAGCACTTCTCCATCATTTTAAGTGTGTTTATTTTCTTCCAGCAGAAGAGGGGTTAAGCGCCATGTTGGATTTTACTGTGCTCACAATTGAGCTCAGTTAGCCACTCCTTTTTCCTATGTAATCTGGGTTCTGATACTAATCCTTGTCAGAGATAGCTTTTGCTGCATGACTAGGATTGAGTGGAGTTTCTAATGAAAAGGAGTTAAGGAGGAATAACTTGTGACTGGTGCCTGTTTTGTATGCATGGTTATTCCTTATCCTTCTCCAATTTGGTTTATTCCCCTACCTTCACACCCTAGTGTTCCCCTCTGTAATATGTGAGTGAATATTTTATGTGCCTGGAGTTTTCTGTTTACCCCTCTCCGTGTTGCCCTGTTTGTCGTATTGGTGTACTATGATGCACAATAGTGCCCCTCTTCCCCGGGTGGGGGAGGAGATCAAGCAGAGGACTAACGCAGGAGTTAGGGCGAGGACGAAGGCCAGGGCATCCTCACCTTCAGAGGTATCCTGTGGAATAGGGCGAGCTAGGGTGCCCCGTAGTGTTGGGTCAGGGTAGGAGCCCCTGATCCCTGTTCATGCGACAGATGTGTCGTGACAATGCCCAGTACAATTCTTCCTGCTCGAATCTGCATTGCAGTCCCATCACACTGAAAAATGATTGTAAATGCTTAGTGAGCCAAATATTAGCAGTTACAAATCTCAACCGATAGTACTGTTATGATCTGCAACATGTTCTAAGGAAAGAAAGGGGAAAGCTGTCCCTACAGTAAGACTAAGCTGAATCTCTACATTGTAGTGGGTTGCCTGTTCCTTGTGAACAGACCCACCTTAGTCCTCGGCTAGTCTGAACAAAGACCTATTGCATAAGGCGAGGGGTCACTAAAAGAATTAAGGACTGGAACAAAAAAGGGACACCTCCGGAACACAGAAAGTGGTTGCAGAACACAAAAAGACAAACTGACAAAAAGGTACTAGAGGTCCCAGAAGGACTAAGCAAACTGACAGAGAAAGGCATCGAAGCACCTGGCTAGCAAAACAGTCAAACAACACTAAAGTCCAGCACAGCCAAAAGGACGGAGCTTGAATATAAAGGCAGATGGTCAAGTGACCGCAAAACACAAGATGGAAAAAACAAACAGGAGGGTTCTAAGAGTATCCTATCTTTTATCAGGATCCACCGTATCCTCCAGGCCCAGGCCTATCTGGAAACCTCTTGTGGAAATCTCTAAGAATCCTAGAAGCAGAGACATCATTCGCCCTTACCCAGGAGTTATCTTCGGGACCGAAAGCCTTCCAGGAGACAAGATACTGTAATCTCCCTCTATGCCATCTATAATTCAAGATACGAGAAATTTCATATTCGCCGTCTTCCACCACAGGAGGAACTGTGACAGTGGCATCCCTTTCTGATAAATCCGCCTTTTTCAACAAGGAAACATGAAACAGAGGATTAATCTTCCAGGAAGTAGGGACATCCAACCTAACCGCAGACGGGTAAACAACCTGAAGCTTGGCCCACACTAACTGGTTAAACAAGTCAGGAATTAACGGCGTAGGAATTGCGTACGGTAATCTTATTAATTTCACGAAAATCCAGACAAGGACGTAAACCCCCGTCCTTTTTTTTAACAAAAAAAAATCCAACTGCCACCACAGGTGACTTAGAAGGTCTAATGTAACCAGCAGCCAGGCTATTCTGTATCTATACCTTCAAGGCCTCTCTTTCAGGGATAGTCAGATTAAACAAGCGACTCTTGGGAAGAGTAGCTCCCGGAACAAACTCGATGCCGCAATCATAATCCCTATGAGAAGGTAAAACTTACGACTCCTCCTCCGAAAAAACTCTCCAAAAATCTTGAATATGTACAGGTAATTCCCCTTTTTCCACAGCTGCAATGCAACCATTACAACATTTATCACAGCACTTCGGACTCCAAGACTTAATCACATTAGTAGACCTGTCCAGCAAAGGATTGTGCAGTTCTAACCAAGGCAATTCTAGAACGACCAGAGAAGGTAAATTATCTAATACAACCAAGTCCAAAATTTCTTGTTGAAGACCATTGATAGTGAGGGGAAATGCAACAACCTTGTGAGTAATACATTTCAAGGGAGTGTTATCAATTGCAATCACAGAAATAGGTTTGGATTTCAATTTAAGTTTTTCCAAAAACCCTTTATCAATCACATTAAGTGTTGAACCACAATCCACAAATACCTGAAATTCAATCAAATTTTCCTGCAAAGTAGTAATCCCTGAAAGAAATACTCCTGCAGAGAGTAAACAAGCAATACGGGCGTGTCTGACCTCTTTTTTTTTTTTCTTTACTTAAATGAAGCTCACAATGCTTAATCAAATGGTCAGCTTTACCACAATAAAGATACAATCCCTCGGCGAACCTCCGGTCTCTTTCCTGAGAGTGTAGTGATATCGCCCCAACCTCCATCGGTTCTCAGCCGTCTGAGCAAATTTTCTGGGGACTAGGACATGGCATTACAGGAGTCTTTACCTCATTTTGCCTGTACCTCAGCCTCCTATCCACATGAACAGATAATTGCATGGCATCCTGCAGAGTCTCAGGTGCAGGGAATGCAAATAGAAAATCCTTAACCCTTTCTCTCAGACCAGCAAGAAATAGACATTTCAGAGCAGGATCATTCCATTTAACTTCAGAAGCCCATCTTCTAAGGTGTGTGCAATAATTTTCAACATCACCTGATCCCTGATTGAAATGCCTGAGTTCTGCCTCAGCAGATGAGATTCGATCAGGATCGTCATTTAATAGCCCCATAGCAGAAAAAAATTCTTCTACTGACTTTAAGCATGAATCATTAGGTTGAAGAGAAAAGGCCCACCCCTGTGGTTCATTGTGCAAGAGTGACATAATAAAACCAAGGCACTGTGATTCATTTCAAGAGAACCTTGGTCTCAAACAAAAATGTAACAAACAAGCATTTGTAAAGGAAAAAAAATCTTGCTGTTTACCATAAAAACATCAGACAGTCCTACCTTAGGTTCCACAAAATGCACTCCAGAACAGCTACTCACGTGTTGCTGGAGCTCGGCCACTCAAGAGACAATCACTGCAAGCGTTGAGCCAAATCCTGGATGGAACGCATACTGATCCCCGAATTTCTTTCCTTTTAGGTTTTTGGGCTGGACTTACTGTTATGATCTGCAACATGTACTAAGGAAAGAAAGGGGGAAGCTGTCCCTACAGTAAGACTAAGCTGAATTCCTACGCTGTAGCGGGCTTTCTGTTCCTTGCAAACAGACCCGCCTTAGTCCTCGGCTAGTCTGAACGAAGACCTTTTGCATAAGGGGAGTGGTCCCTAATAGAACTAAGGACTGCAACAAAAAAGGGACACCTCCTGAACAGAGAAAGTGGTTGTAGAACACAAAAAGACAAACTGACAAAAAGTTACTAGAGGTCCCAGAAGGACCAAGCAAACTGACAGAGAAAGGCAACGAAGCACCTGGCTAGCAAAAACAGTCAAACAACGCTGAAGTCATGCATAGCCAAAAGGGCGGAGCTGGAATATAAAGGCAGATGGTCACGCGACCACAAAACACAAGATAGAAAAGACAAACAGGAGAGTTCTAACAAGTACTTGGTTATGGAAGCATTTCTGGTAATTTCAGTGTGTCAGTGATGGGACCAGAAATCGAGTAGCAGTGAGTACTTGGCAGTGTTGAAATGGGACTGGAAAGAGATCATGAAAATAAATATTTTTTTTAAATATATTAATAGTCTAAGGCATTAGAAAAATATATTTACCAGCTTGAAATACCTCTTTAAAGGGAACCTGTCACCAAGTTTTTATCATATAAACTACAGTTACAGCATTAAGGCCTCTTTTGTAACATACTAGAATGGTGTAAAAAAGTCCCTAATCCCCTCTGCAGATCCCAAAAAAGACCTTACATTATACTCAAAGACGTTGCTATCCAGTCCTATGGGCATCTCTGGTGTTCATCCAACACCTCCTCTCTTCCTTCTATCGTTGTCCTCCTTCACTGTTTTGCGTGGATGATGCATTATATGTCATCACATTGCCCACAATCCCCACAGTGCCCCCCCAGTCGCACTCCTGTACAAGCACACTTCTCTCTGCCTTAATGAAGCATCAACAATCCAATGGACTTGTTGATCAGTACATTAGACCACTGGAAGAACTAGCCCAGATTTCTATGGGTGCACTGTATTTAGCATGGATTGTGGCTTTGTTACACCCCAGTGGACTATGCTACCTTCTCTTTTGTCAAAATTAATTAGGTATGGATAGGCAACTTGATTAAAAGCCATTGTACTTGCTTAGTCTTTTTGAGAATACCAAACCTGATGCCGATCCTCCAAAAACAGATTATTTTTTTTCTCAATTCCACTTGAGTAGTCCTTGTATTTTCACTATCAAAAGAAGTACATGTTTGTGTTTTCTAAAAAAGGGATAATTTTTGGATTGTTTGTGAAAAAGCTATTCCTTCTTCATTTAACAAAGAACAAAGATGTTGACTTTTGCAAAATCGAAATCATTTTGCACTAACCCTTATGAAAACGCCCCAAACACCAGCAAAACAGACATCTTCACTAAATTAATGTAGCCTAAACTTCTCTCAGGGCACTGTTTTGTGAAGTATGCTGTTGATTTTAACTGTTTGCTCTTCATTTTCCCCTGGCCAGATAGGTAATGGTTATATTTCCATTTAAAAGGCTTTGTTGACTTCAAAGAGCTTGAAAAGTACAGTCCTGAGAGATCTCAGAGTGCTACACATTTTTTTTAGGCTTAGCCATGCTTAAAATTCACAGCAAATCAAATTTATTTAAAAAAATCTTAAAGCTAATGAATTGTAATATTAAAATATTTTTGCCTTATTGAGACTTGATTTATTTCCCACAGACAGTGAAATCTGTCACAGGTGTCCTGATGACAAGTGGCCTGATGAGAAGAAAGTGAAATGTATCCCTAAAACGTATGAATTTCTATCCTATGAAAAGGATGAGATTGTGATTAGTTTTATCTTCACATCAATATTACTATCTGTAGTAACTATATTTATATTAGGGATATTTATCCATTACTGGGACACTCCTATTGTGAAGGCAAATAATCGGACTGTGAGCTTCATCCTTCTGGTCTCCTCATTTTTGAGCTTCTTATGTACATTCTTGTTTCTTGGTCCTCCTGTTGATGTTACCTGCATGCTTAGACAGATTACATTTGGAATATTCTTATCTATTTCTTTATCATCCATACTCTCTAAAACTATCACAGTATGCATTGCTTTCAAAGCCACAAAACCCAGCAGTGTCTGGAGGAGGTGGATTGGACTGAAGACATCTAAATATGTGGTGTTCACCGGCTCCTCAGTTCAAGTTCTTATTTGTGTTTTCTGGATCTCTATCTGTCCTCCATATCAGGAGTTTGACATCACTCTTTATACTGATCGGATCATCATTCAGTGTAATGAAGGCTCAGATTTCTGGTTCTACTCCATGTTGGGTTATCTGGGGCTCCTGGCAGCTATGAGCTTTGTTCTGGCTTTCTTGGTGAGGACATTACCGGACAGTTTTAACGAGGCCAAGTACATCACCTTCAGCATGCTGGTGTTTATCAGTGTCTGGATTTCCATGATTCCGGCTTATCTTAGCAGCAAAGGGAAGAATATGGTGGCAATGGAAATATTTGCTATACTGGCCTCAAGTGCAGGGTTATTATGCTGTATATTTTTCCCAAAATGCTATATAATACTAATTAAACCTAATATAAATGTCAATAGAAATTGCTAAGATCATTACTTTTACATTAGAGCTATAAATGTTGAGGACCATGCAATGTTTTAGAGAAAGTCTGTCACCTAAAAATGCTAAAGAAACCATTTATGAAGGTCTGTATGGACTTAGCCCCTATAAAAATATACTTGTATTAGAGACTTTAATTTTTTATTTGCCTAAAAAATTCATTATTTTGTTTGTAAATGGGGGATCTTCAGTATATCCTTGGAATGACCCAGGGCTCAGTGCACCATTCCGACTCAAGTAGGTGTGAAACTTAATTAGAGGCTCCGCACCTCTGTAAGGGCATTGTAGGAACCCATCCATGCTCAAAAGGTAACAGTGTGGCTCTCATCACTGGCTCCTGTATGCATTACTGTACCAACCGGCTGCCATAGAATTTAGCCAGCAATGGCTACAATATGTGAGCATGGCTGGGCTCTTGCAGTGTCCGTGCAGAGGTGCAGAGCCACTGATTGAGTATAGGGGGCGCTGTCTTGAGCACTGTCAATCAAAATATTACAAAGTGCACAGTAGGAAAATTGAAGCGCTGTAATGATACACTGAGCCCTTTGCCATGCTAAACGTGTGCCTCAACATGCTAAATATATAATTTGTGATCTGTACAGAATTAGCCCCTATAAAAATATAATATACCTGTATTAAAGATTTAAACTTTTTAGCTACCTAAAAAATGAATTATTTTGTTTGTAAATAAGGGATCTTCAGTATATCCTTGGCATGACCACGTAATAGCATTACCTCAGTCAGAGCGCTGTGGCATCATGCTGACAGGCTGTGACAGTGACCCACGGTAAAAAGCTTACCGAGGGTCATAGGCATCGGCTGATGGTACTACTATCACCATCAGCCGGCGCCTACTGCCATAAGAAACAGCGAGCGCAGGCACCACTGGATGGGAGCAGTAGTCTCCCATCCACCGGTGCCTGTGTTGTGCTGAAAGTTAAAAAAAAATGTTAAAATGAATTAAAAAAAATTCAAATAAAAATAAAGCACATTATACTCACCTACACCTTGTCCCTGATGTTCTCCGCCCCTGCAAAAAATAAAGACACCATATACTCAACTTACAGCTAATCCCCAAAGCCCATGATCACCTGTAATAACGGTAAAATAATAAAGCAACCTCATCGTCACCTGTCCGCCGCAGTCCAAATATCGAGGGTCCCACGAAGAACCCATGATTGTAAAATGTGACCACTCTATTCAACATATAATGAGTAGATGGATAAACTCAATGAAAGTGCCATCAGGTAAAGTCTGATAATTATATAGAAGAAAACCTCTGGCACAGGGAAAGTCAATTGCTCAAATAATTTAAATTAATGCCAATATATTTGAATGACATGTTGAGAGACAGCCAAAGTCTTAGGGCCTTTCTCAAGGTTATCTGCATATAACAAAAATTAAAAAATATGTTAAAGTATATACAAAATAAAATACCAATCATCTGCAAAACAAATAAGAGAAATATATCTCTATATAAATCTAATACATCATAACAAACGCATAATGAGTGTATAAGTAGATCTTTGTCAACAGAAAGTCGCATCATAAGGAAGCTATCATAATCCATTTTAGATTCTTTCTAAAAGAAATGGAACAATATGTGTTCATCAACATGTTTAACCAGTACATGAAATATATACATAGATTGGTCAAGTGGTACCTCCACCATTACTAGGATGTGAAGACTACTAATATGGTAAAGATAAACAAATGATTAGAGAAGGGGGAAAAATTCAGCAGCCTGCAATACACTGAAGCTCAGTGCCGGCAAATGAGGTCATCACATTCGCGGTGAGTATTTTCCCTTGCTTGCGTCAATGATTTGAACTCAGTTCAACTCATTGACGTCAGCGCAAGCATGGGAAAATACTTACCACGCATGAACTGACCTAATTTGCCGGAAATAAGCTCAGTGTATTGCCGGCAAATGAACAGAGCGGTCACATTTTACAATGTGGCGGTTCTGTTCATGGGATCATCGTGGGACCATTGATATTTGGACTGCGGCGGACAGGTGAGGATGAAATTGCTTTATTATTTTACTTTTATTGCAGGTGACAATGACTTCAGGTGGAATGGGCATAACGGTAAGTATGATTTAATTTGGAACAATAAAGGTGTCTGTCTTTATTTCAAATAAAATATTTTATTCACAGTGTGTGTGTCTTTATTTCACATTTCACTCTCACTCTGGGGTTAGTAATGGGGGCGTCTTACATACAGCTGGTTGATATTAGTTGCCTGGTAAGCTCCATGGGTATTACCACCTTTCCAGCCCCAGCTGTCCGCTTTCCTTCTGCTAGTTAATAAAAATTACGGGGGACCCCACGCTATTTTTTCCCCAGAAATTAACTCATGTATTGATAAATTACATGAACCGTAAGGTACAAACGCAAAGCACGAATTATATATATCACATATTTATATCTATCTGTATCTCTATCTATTATCTATCTATTATCTATATATCTAGCTATCCATATATTTATCTATCGATATATTATCTATTATCTATCCATCTATCTATATATCTATCTATCAATATATCTATTATCTATCTATACAGTATATTTATCCATATATCTATTATTTATCTATATATCTATCAATAAATCTATCCATATACAGTTTCTATTATCTTTCTATCCATATTACTATTAATCTTTTTATCTATCTATCTATATATCTGTTATCTATCTATGAATATATCAAGCGTGGGAAAATGCTTACCGCGCATGCGCTGACCTCATTTCCTGACAATAATCTCAGTGTATTGCTGGCGAATGAACAGCACGGTCACATTTTACAATGTGGCCACTGTGTTCATGGAATCTTCGAGGGAGTCTTGCTATTTGGACTGCGGAGGACAGGTGAGCATGAGGTTGCTTTATTATTTTACCTTTATTACAGGTGATCATGGGCTTCGGGGATTAGCTGTAAGGTTAGTATATGGTGTTTTTTTATTTTTTATTTTTTGCAAGGGCGGAGAACATCGGGGACAAGGTGTAGGTGAGTATAATGTGTTTTATTTTTAATTTAATTTTTTTAGTAATTTTAACATTTTTTTTTTACTTTCAGCAGAGCACAGGAGCTGGCAGATGGGAGACTCCTGCTCCCATCCAGAGGTGTTAAATATTAATTACAGATATTCATTTTTTTCTTTATTCTGAATTCTGTACCATACATTGCATCAGCCATCGTGTTAGGTTAGGCTGACTTCACAAAGTGCCATTTTTAGCTTAGTGTAAGTTAGTGCCATATATGAAAACAGATGCTATGAGGGGCCTATATAACCCTGTAAATTATAGGGAAAGGCTCTCTCTTGCTCTCTCACTCTCTTGGACACACGACACCAGAAGGAGGATCTACGTGTGAAGGAAGCAGGTGACTTGTAGGCCCTGACACACGTGCTGGGCACAGATAAACACAACCTACCATTCAGGATTCTAGGGAAAGATGGGTGAATCTATGGACAAATGGACAATCACTTTGTAAATATTTCAACTATTTTATGTAACTACTGTAATTGTAACATACCTGGCGGCATCCTTGCATGGTGGTCCATCTCCCACTGAGCAAGAGCGCGCACTTGATCTCCAGTCCAGAATGACTCTCTGGCTTCCCTCCATGCTGTCTGTTTGTGTCTGTTTCTGCTGCTTAAGGGCGGCGCCCGATCACTTCCTGCTTTTTGTACCTGCTGTGGGTCACACCCCTTGTGCGTCCTCAGCCTATTGCTGTCTGTCACCTGGTATATAGCTCAGCTGCTCCAATCAATCCCTGCCTGAGCATAGTGTTTCATTCAGTGTGTGCTTGCACTCTGAAGGTGCCATGTCCCGTTCTGTGTTCTCTTGTCTGCCTTTCCTGGAGGCTGTATTTCCAGGCCTGTCTGAACACGCTCCTAGCCTGTTCCTCCCGCCTTCTAGGGGCCGATTACCTAGACCCGCTCCTGTATCTTGTCTGTCCTGTCTGAACACGCTCCTAGCCTGTTCCTCCCGCCTTCTAGGGGCCGATTACCTAGACCCGCTCCTGTATTTTGTCTGTCCTGTCTGAACACGCTCCTTGCCTGTTCGTACTGCCTCTCTGGGGGCCGTATTCCCAGACCTGCTCCTGTATCCCTCTGCAGTGTCGGTCTCCTCCGTACACTCAGTTCCAGTCTGAACTCTCTCCTATCCTTTACCTGTTTTGCCTCTATGTCCGATGTCCGTTCCCTTCCTTTTTCTGCAGAGTCTGAACTCGTACCTAACTCCTGCTTGTTGTCTCTGTACCCCCGTTTGTGAGTTTGTGGTCCACTCGCTACTTCACTGCAAGTACCCTGTGGGTATCTGGCTCTGCCTTTCTCTTCCTGTCTGTTCCGTGTGAACAGAGCCCTGTCCCCCCCTGCTCTGCCTTGCTCACCGCTCCGGCGGTTCTAGCCTGCTCTGACTCCTTTGCCCACTGCTCCGGCGGTTCTAGCCTGCTCTGACTCCTTTGCTCACCGCTCCGGCGGTTCTAGCCTGCTCTGACTCCTTTGCTCACCGCTCCAGCGGTTCTAGCCTGCTCTGACTCCTTTGCTCACCACTCCGGTGGTTCTAGCCTGCTCTGACTCCTTTGCTTACTTCTCCGGCGGTTCTAGCCTGCTCTGACTCCTTTGCTCGCTGCTCCGGCAGCCTTGCTCCGCTCTGACCCTTTTGCTCACTGCTCCGGCAGTCTCGCTCCGCTCTTATCCTTTTGCTCACTGCTCCGGCAGTCTTGCTCCACTCTTGCTCACCGCTCCAGGCGGCCTCGTCCTGCTTTACTCTTGCTCACTGCTCCGGCAGTCTCGCTCAGCTCTGACCCTTTGCTCACCGCTCCTGGCGGCCTTGTCCTGCTCTACTCATGCTCACCGCTCCAGGCGGTCTTGTCCTGCCCTGTTCTCGCTCACCTCTCTGGGCGGCCTCACTCTGCTGTGTTTGTCCGCCACATCTGTGGTTCTGTTCCTGAGTCCCAGTGTGTACTGGGTCCAATCCCGCCAGTGTCCCTACCTGCTAGTGCCTCCCTGTCTGCACTCTAGCTGTGCTTGCCTGTACCCCTCTGCCTGTATTGTTCCTGAGTCCCAGTGTGTACTGGGTCCTATCCCGCCTGTGTTCCTACCTGCTAGTGCCTCCCTGTCTGCACTCTAGCTGTGCTTGCCTGTACCCCCCTGCCTGCATACCCACCTGCCTGCATACCAGTCGTGCCTGCCTATACCCACCAGTCTGTGCGCCAGCCTAACCAGTCTGTTCCTGTATTCCCCTGTGTGGGTCAACAGCCGTGTCCGGGGTCTGTCCTGGAGTAGCACCTGGTCCCTCTGCTCGGTTCCTCCTTGGTGCACTGGCGTCGTATGCCGTCGTGCGACCCTGGTCGTATCGGGTGAATACCTAGTTACGCCCCTCCAGGCATTCACTCTCCGGCACGGTCCAGTGGAATCACTACAATCACACGCACACGCCGCTCAGCCCGGGCGTGTGCATTACAGTAATCCTTTTTAATGAACAATCCAAGAAAAAAACGCTACATTTTTCTATAAAAATATCATGATTAGTAATGAGCGAGCACTAAAATGCTCGGGCACTCATTGCTCGGGTCGAGCAAATTGGAATACTCTGGTGCTTGAGCCGAGCAACGAGCCCAAAGGAAGTCTATGGGAAACTCGAGCATTTTTCTGGCAACACCCCCCGGCGATCTGCAGATGGCCTAAAAATTGCCCAAATCGATGGGAATAGGGCTCAAATTACATGGGAACAGCATGGGGACGACCCCTGGAAGCATTTCTGACTCCCAGTTCACTGCTGTCAACAACATTGTCAGAGTATTACGCACCTTTCATGGACTTACAATAAAACATTCAAATAAGGAAACCAAAATGCATTTTCCTGGGAAATATGTTAAGGAACATCTTTTCCAGGGTAATAACTTGTATATAAGGCAAAATAAATAACCAAAAACAAAAATACTCCTCCACACCTTGGGTTATGTTCACACGTAGCATTTTTGATGCGCCTTTGCACTTTTGCATTGCTTTCAATCAAGACAAATGCATTCACTGGGAAATGTCATTTTAACATTTTACAACCTTTTCTGGCCATGTGGTGTGTGTCATCAGACACATGCATAAAGTGCTGAAAAGACATGGGAACAGCATGAAGAAGACCCCTGGAAGCATATCTGACTCCCAGGTCACTGCATAAAAGTGTGCCCATCATCAGTGATCCTTGGCGCATGCGAAGATGCCTCCTGCCATGCACCTGTCATTGCAGATGTAACATACCTGGCGGTGTCCTTGCATAGTGGTCCATCTCCCACTGTGCAAGAGCGCGCACTTGATCTCCAGTCCAGTTTGCTAGCCTGGCTTCCCTCCATGCTGTCTGTTTGCCTCTGTGTCTGCTGCTTAAGGGCGGCGCCCGATCACTTTCTGCTTTTTGTACCTGCTGCAGACTCACCCCTTGTGCGTCCTCAGCCTATTGCTGTCTGCCATCTGGTATTTAACCCAGCTGCTCCAATGAATCCCTGCCTGAGCATTGTGTTCTGTCAGTTGGCCTTTGGTCACTGATATGCCAGGTCCCGTTTATGTTTCCTGCCTTCGGTATCAGTTCCCGTGTCTGAACTGTGTCCTATCTGTATTATCTTCTAGCCTGTTGTCTTCTGCCTATCCTGGAGGCTGTATTTCCAGGCCTGTGTGAACTCGCTCCTGCCTGTTCGTTCCGCCTTCTAGGGACCGTATACCTAGATCCGCTGCTGTATCTTGCTGCTGTGTCTGTTCTTGTCTGAATACTCTCCTAGTCTGTTTTGTTTTTCTCTATGTCCGTACTTTCCCTTTTTCTGCAGAGTCAGAACTCGTACCTAACTCCTGCTGGTTGTCACTGTACTTCCGTTTGTGAGTTTGTGGTCCACTCGCAACTTCTCTGCAAGTACCCTGTGGGTATCTGGTTCTGCCTTTCCCTTCTAGTCTGTTCCGTGTGTACAGAGCCCTGTCCCCACCGCGTCTGCGGTTTTCGCTTTGCTCAGCTCTGTCCACCGCGTCTGCGGTTTTCGCTTTGCTCAGCTCTGTCCACCGCGTCTGCGGTTTTCGCTTTGCTCAGCTCTGTCCACCGCGTCTGCGGTTTTCGCTTTGCTCAGCTCTGTCCACCGCGTCTGCGGTTTTCGCTTTGCTCAGCTCTGTCCACCGCGTCGGCGGTTTTGGCTTTGCTCAGCTCTGTCCACCGCGTCTGCAGTTTTCGCTTTGCTCTGCCCTGTCCACCGCGTCTGTGGTTTCGAATTTGTCTCCCAGTCTGTACTGGACCCTACCCAGCCTGCACTCTAGTCTGCCTGTTCCTGTATTCCCCGGTGTGGGTCAACAGCCGTGTCTGGAGTCTGACCTGGAGTAGACCCTGTTTCCTCTGCTCGGTTCCCCCCTGGTGCACTGGCGTCGTATCAGTCAGTCCGGGCGTGTGCATTACAGCAGACTTGCAAAAATCACCGTCCACATGCTTGTCCCAGTGCAGCGTTCAGTTGTCCCGACTAAAGATGAGCGGTGTTCGACTAGAATTGTTCGCCAATCACAAATTCGAGCTGTTTTGGGCGGTGCTCGAGTCGTTCGACGAACCCGAACAATTTGAAAAAAATTCGGCTGTTCGAGGTTATGTTCGATAACTGTTCATGCACCAAAAGCGTGTCCTGCATGTCTGGCGCTATTTAGAGCACCAATCATGAAGGGATTGTCTGCCACTCACTGTAATACCACAGCCATGGTGGTTGTGGCATTACAGTGATTGCCCAAATCGATGGGAACTGTGCTCACAGTGAAACATGAAAAGCCGGCAATTCAGCAGCGGCATACACCGGTACCCGACAAATTAGAACAGAAAGAATAGAGAATCACACATAGATTAGATAGATAGAAACATGTCAGTCACATATATATGAAGTACAGTGACAGTGTTGCTTACTAGTGTTGAGCCACCCCCGTAGTGTTCGAGTTCGGTTCGGTTCGTCGAACACCCGTGTGTTGCCGAACTGTTCGTCGAACACCTTCGAACACCGTTAAAGCCAATGGCAGGCAAACAAAAACACATAGAAACACATAGAAAACACTTTCAAAGGTGTCCAAAAGCTGACAAACTGCTCAGAAGACACAACTAACACATGGAAAAGTGACAAGTACATATAGTCATGCGAAAATAAAAGAAGTGGAGGAGTAAAAGGAGGGGGAGACACAGATATAGGCATATCATGCCCTTCTAAAATCCAAAAAGTGAGAAGCCGACACGGCCAGTCCGCTCCTGCCCCCCTCTCCCAATACTGGTGCCTGTCCGCTGGTGGGTCGAGCGAGCCCCCCTGTGGTGGAGGCAGCTCTAAGCTTTTTAATTTAAATTGTCTCTCTAATTTGAATGAATACACTTTAAATCCATTTACAAGGATCTATTGGAGGGCAAGTCTCATGCCAGCAGCCACGTAATTCCAGCTCCAGTAGCGTCCACTAAAGCTGCTGCAGTTAAAAAGCTTTTATAAGGATCGAGCTCGGCTGTCCACCACAAGGCATCCTACTGCCAGTCCCAGCCCCTATGCCTTTGGGTGCCTCCTGATTCTCTTCACTGAGTATCCCGTGGTCCCGAAGAATTTCCTTTGAAAAAATTAAGTGTCCAAACTACAGGTGGTGTAGCTTGCTTAACAGCCGGGATAATCCGCTGACTAGCAGACACTGCTACTGTTCACAAAGTATTTCCTGGGCTAGATGCAGTTAAAAATTTGTAATTAGATACTCTCGTTGGATGCTGAGAAAGCATTCCATAGAGTCTCCTGGCACGCCATATATGATTCTCTTAAAAAGCTTGGGGTAGGGGTCTAGGGGACCCTTTTATAGCCAAAAGCACGGCCCTGTATCGCAATACGTCACCTAGGCTGAAGATAAATGGAACTGTAGCACCCTGAGGGCTCGGTTGCTACAGAGGTATTGCACCTCACCCAGAGGTGTGATATCTCACTCTCAGGTAAGGATGGAGTGTGGATCAGGACCCGACACTTGCATGCATTGCACAACATTGCCGTGGGGCAGGGCGACCAATATGCCCCTGAGATGGGCATGACATTCCTTGTCCCTGGCTGGAGTGGGGGGTAGGGAACACTGAGGAAGGGGAACCCTGTAGTGCAGGAGCAGGGAGGAAGCAGTTCCTAGGTGCATTGAGAAGGGAGTATAAAAGGTGGGCACCATCTTAGTTCAGTGCAGAGAAGTCTGAGCAGAAGTGACAGGGAGCAGGGGCTCTGCATGAGCTCTGCTCCGGAGGCGGGCCTAGTAACAGAGGCCCAGGCCTGGAAGAGGGAGAAGGAAGGAAGAGGAGCAGAGAAGGCTCCAGGAACGAGGAACAAAGGGATCCCAGGGGTGCGGACGGGCGAGTCACCACCGCACGCCCGAATCCACCTGCGTGGAGGGGTCAGGCAAAAGGGGGAGACCGGTCCCCGAAACTAATGGAGGCAGGAAACGACCCTCAGCTAGAAACCGGAGGCTGTGACATTTTATGTGGCGCAGCCCCTCGCTACACCCGCTAGGAAGGCACCACATAGGGTCAGGGAAACTGGCGCCAAGTTTACCAAGAGGTGGCCCGAGGCAGCCGGACAGAAGGGTTGGTAAGAACGGCCAGACAAAGGACACATAAAGGGGGTCCTGTGAAGCGCTCCAAAGTTATCTGGGGGTTGTCTAAGCCCCTCACCTGGTGAGCACAGTATGACGTGGGCAGCCGTTACCTGCAGACATGGTCTGGATAATAAGAACTGTGAGTAAAGGCCCTGGACTGCATCACTGACTTCATGTCGTTACTGCTGCTGTCCTGCACCATCACCCCCCATCCTCCGCATACACTGCCCTGAGGCTATACTCCTCCCGTGGGGAGTTATGCTACGCTCTGCTGCACCCACAACACCAGCCTCAGCGGTCTGCCCTGCAGCGGCGGTTCACTCTGATCGCAATCCACGGGTGGCGTAGTCGGACATTTAAACATCAAAACCACATAAATAGTTCCGCCACTGATTTGACCGCCCTGAGCCACGGAACCGGGTCGCCGCCACGGAGACTGCAACCACCAGCATCCACCAAAAAGGGTCCGGCTCCGGGTGTCCCAAGGCCCAGGGGGTGCATCAGAACATTTTCATCACCTTTCTCAATCACCAATGGGACAAGGCAGGGATGTCCTCTGTCCCCTCTCTTATACATCCTAGTGATGGAGCACCTGCTCTCATCAATTCGCCATAACCCCAATATTAGGGGGATTGAGGTGGGAGGCACCGAGTACAAGTGCTCTCTATTTGCTGATGATGTCCTAGTATATATCACTCAATCACATATATCCATCCATGCTGTTATGGCTGAAATATATCACTTTGTTACATGGTCAAATTTTAATATCAATGCAGCGAAGTCTGAGGCCCTCGATGTCTCCCTCCCCAAATCCATATAGGATTCCATCCAGTCCAACTTTCCCTTTGCCTGGCCCTCACAGGGTATCAAATACTTAGGAATTCCTATTCATAGAGACGTCTCCCATCTATGTTATCTTAATTTTAGGCCATTTATTGAACAACTCCATACAGACCACGGTTGGCAAGTTAGAACTGTAAGATTCACTACGTGAACCACTGGTGTTTTGTGGAAAAGCACATGTACACTGTGTTCCAAATTATTATGCAAAAAGTGTTTAGGAGTGATAAGAGAAGAATTTGTTTGTTTGTCAGTTAAACTCATTGATGGTGATGTGTGTCAGGGCTCTTTATATCACTGTAAGCAATTGCAGACACCTGTGCTAATTAGTTTGGCAGGTGTGTCCAATGAAAGGCAAGACTACTTAAGAAGGCTGTCCGACATTATTAAGCAGCCTACATTTTCTGCCAAAATGGGAAAGAAAAAGGATGTGTCGGCTGCTGAGAAGCAACAAATTGTGGAGTGTTTAGGTCAAGGCATGACTACAATCAACATTGTGCGATGATCAGGATGAAGTGTCTTGGCAATCAAGAAGTATGTAGCTGATTCCCAGTACACATGTGTGCATGCTAATAAGGGCAAATTGAGGACTCTTTCCTACAGGCAATTACGTCAGGTTAAAAGAGCAGCGGCAAAAAAGCCTTGTCATAGCAGCAGACAAGTTTTTGAAGCTGCTGGTGCCTCCAACGTCCCCCGAACAACAAGATGCAGGGTCCTTCAGAGGTTTGCAGCTGTGCATACGCCATCCTGTCGACCTCCTCTATCCACTTCTCACAAGCAGAAACGGCTCCAGTGGGCCAAACATTACATGAAGACTGATTTCAAAACTGTTTTGTTCACGGATGAGTGCCGTTCAACGCTCGATGGTCCAGATGGATGAAGTGGAGGATGGCTGGTTGATGGACACCCCACGCAAACACGGCTACAGCGCCAACAAGAAGGAGGTGGAGTAATGTTTTGGGCTGGAATCATGGGGAGAGAGATTGTCGGCCCCTTTAGGATCCCTGAAGGGGTAAAGATGAACTCCATAATGTATGTGGATTTTCTCAAACAGCACTTCCTGCCATGGTTCAAGAAGAAGAACCGTGTATTCCACAGCAAGATCATTTTTATGCATGATAACGCACCATCTCATGCTGCACATAAAACATCTGCATCTCTGGCTGATATGGGCATAAAAGGGGACAAACTTATGGTGTGACCCCCATGCTCCCCTGACCTCTACCCCATTCAGAACCTCTGAAGCATCATCAAAAGGAGTGTCTATGATGGCTGGAGGCATTTCACATCTAAGCAACAGCTCTGGGAGGGTATTATGTCCTCATGCAAAACAATTGAAGCAGAAACCATCCAAAACCTGACAAATTCAATGAACGAGAGAGTTCAGAAGCCCCTTTCGAACAAGGGGTCCTATGTGAAAATGTAACATCACCTAGAATAAAGTTTTGAGTTGAAAACTGTTTGATTTCAGTTTCTAATAACCTGCTAATGCTTATAATTTCAAAAATGACCATTTTTTTGGCCTTTATTAAAATGAAAAGGTTGATCGAAAAGTTTGGGGGATCTAAGAGTGTGGCAACCCAGTAGTCAGGATTACTTCGAATTCTGACAATATGAGGGTCATGTTGCAGGTAGTGCAGCAAGAAGGCACTTATGTGTCTTATTTTCCGGGCTAGATGTAGCTAAAAATTATTATTAATTTTAAATCTGGTGGAGCTTAGTATACAGTGCCTACAAGTAGTATTCAACCCCCTGCAGATTTAGCTGGTTGACACATGCAGAATTAACTTGGCATTGTGACCTTTGTACTGTAGATCAGCCTGGAAGTGGGAAATGCACTGCAGCAAATTTTGTTTTTGTTTTTTTGTTTTTTAAAACGTTAAAAGTTAATTCAGAGTGTCATTTATTATTCAACCCCTCAAACCACAAGAATTCTGTTTGGTCCCCCTAAAGTATTAAGAAGTAGTTCAGGCACCAAGAATAATGAGCTTCACATGTGTGGATTAAAGATCTCTTTTGCCAGCCTTTTCTGACTATTTAAGACCCTCCCCAAACTTGTGAACAGCACTCAGACATGGCCAACATGGGTAAGACAAAGGAGCATTCCAAGGCCATCAGAGACAAGATCGTGGAGGTTCACAAGGCTGGCAAGGGGTAAAAAACCCTTTCCAAGGAGTTGGGCCTACCTGTCTCCACTGTTGGGAGCATCATCCGTAAGTGGAAGGCTTATAGAACTACTGTTAGCCTTCCACGGCCAGGACAGCCTTTGAAAGTGTCCTCCCGTGCCGAGGCCAGGCTTGTCCGAAGAGTCAAGGCTAACCCAAGGACAACAAGGAAGGAGCTCCGGGAAGATCTCATGTCAGTGAGGACATTGGTTTCAATCAATACCATGAGTAACGTACTCCACCGCAATGGTCTCCGTTCCAGACGAGCCCGTAAGGTACCTTTACTTTCAAAGCGTCATGTCAAGGCTCGTCTACAGTTTGCTCATGATCACTTGGAGGACTCTGAGACAGACTGGTTCAAGGTTCTATGGTCTGATGAGACCAAGATCGAGATCTTTGGTGCCAACCACACACGTGACGTTTGGAGACTGGATGGCACTGCATACGACCCCAAGAATACCATCCCTACAGTCAAGCATGGTGGTGGCAGCATCATGCTGTGGGGCTGTTTCTCTGCCAAGGGGCCTGGCCATCTGGTCCGCATCCATGGGAAGATGGATAGCACGGCCTACCTGGAGATTTTGGCCAAGAACCTCCGCTCCTCCATCAAGGATCTTAAGATGGGTCGTAATTTCATCTTCCAACAAGACAACGACCCAAAGCACACAGCCAAGAAAACCAAGGCCTGGTTCAAGAGGGAAAAAGTCAAGGTGTTGGAGTGTCCTAGTCAGTCTCCTGACCTTAACCCAATTGAAAACTTGTGGAAGGAGCTCAAGAATAAAGTCCACATGAGACACCCAAAGAACCTAGATAACTTGGAGAAGATCTGCATGGAGGAGTGGGCCAAGATAACTCCACAGACCTGTGCCGGCCTGATCAGGTCTTATAAAAGACGATTATTAGCTGTAATTGCAAACAAGGGTTATTCCACAAAATATTAAACATAGGGGTTGTATAATAATTGAACCACACTTTTATGTTTAAAATTTAATAAAATTCAACTGAGCAACATAACTTTTTGGTTTGTAAGATTTATGCTTCTGTTCATAAAACCTACTCTCGTTTGCAGTTTGAAGACTCTAACTTCTTTGCATCTTATCAAACCAGCTAAATCTGCAGGGGGTTGAATGCTACTTGTAGGCACTGTAGATGGCCTACTAGAATCAGTGCTGCACACTGCTAAAAAGCCCAAATTATTTTCCAGCCAAGTTACAGATAAACATGATTAGTAATTTTAAATCTGGTGGAGCAATGTATAGATGGCCTAATAGAATCAATACTGCACACTGCTACAAAGCCCAAATTATTTTCCAGCCAAGATACAGATAAACATGATTAGTAATATGAAAGCTTAAAACGGTTGGTGAGGTGATTTTAACCAATCATCAAGCTTTTACTCTCCCCAGGATGACACAGGGGTAGAAAAGTCGTTTCAGATCCATGATTTGTTCATCTTTATGAATGTGAGTCTGTCTACATTATCAGTGGAGAGCCGCGTGCGCTTATCTGTCAGCACACCACCAGCAGCGCTGAACACACGTTCAGACAGAACACTGGCTGCGGGACATGACAAGATCTCCAAGGCGTAAGTGGCTAGCTCCGGCCATTTATCCAGATTGGAAGCCCAAAAAGAGCAAGGGTCCAGTGACACAGTCATGGCTTCAATGTTTACTTGGAGATACTCCTGTACCATCGTCTCTAGGCGTTGACTATGTGTCAGACTTCTTGTCTCCTGTGGCCTTGCAAAGGATGGGCTAAAAAAGTGGTGAAATGATTCCGCAAAATTGATGTTACCAGCAGATACTGTGGTTCTGTTACGGTTTGAGTGCTGAACACTCGACGGTCCCACGGTTGGCAAGTTGGAATTGTGAGATTCACTACGTGCACCACTGGTGTTTTGTGGAAAAGCACATGTAAGATTCTGCAACAGTCTCTGCTGATACTCCTGCATGCATGCATCCCTTTCTATGGTAGGAATAATTTCTGCAAATTTTCTTTTGTACCGGGGATCTAACAGTGTGGCAACCCAGTAGTCAGGATTATTTCTAATTCTCACAATTCGAGGGTCATGTTGCAGGTAGTGCAGCAAGAAGGCACTCATGTGTGTTGAGCATCCAGGAGCACCAAGTCCCTGTTGTGTTGGTGGTGAGGTAACAATCATGCTTCCTTCCTCTGTCCTCTCCCCATAACCTCGCACAACAGAAATGTGATCAAGGTCTCCCTCATCTGATGAGTCTTCCATCAGTTCGTCCTCCACTCCTTCCTGGGCTCCTGCACCTTCCTCACTAGTTTGGCTGCTACCATGCGCCCTGGTAAAACCATCTCCCCCACCCTCACATGCCTGCCGCCTTGGTGCTGCCGACCGTCTGGACCTTGCAGATGTTAGCCCTTCTGCATACAACTCCTCCTCCTCTACTTCCTCCACCTCCTCTTGTGCCACCACCTGACTCCGAATTCTGTTTAACATGTGTTCCAGCATGTAAATCACCGGAATAGTCATGCTGATAATGGCATCGTCAGAACTAAACATCTTCGTCGCCATTTGAAAACTGTGCAGAAGGGTGCATAGGTCCCTGATCTGAGACCACTCCTCCAGCGTGATTTGCCCCACCTCTGGATCTCGTTGGCCCAGGCTATACGTCAGAACGTATTGCACCAGGGCTTGTCGGTGCTGCCACAGTCGCTGCAACATGTGCAGAGTTGAATTCCACCGGGTAGGCACATCGTATTTTAGCCGGTGAAGTGGCAGGCCCAACGACTTCTGTAGAGATGTAAGTCGCTGAGCTGCGGGATGCGAATGGCGGAAGTGAGCACACAGCGACCGTGCCCTCTGCAGAAGGCCATCTAGTCAGGGATAGTGGGCTAAAAATTGCAGGACAACCAGGTTCAACACGTGAGCCATACAAGGCACGTGCGTGACATTGCCCCGGCGAAGGGCCGCACCCAGGTTTGCAGCATTGTCGCACACGGCCTTCCCTGGTTTCAGGTCCAGTGGAGACAACAATTCATGAAATTGGTTCTCCAGAGCTTACCACAACTCCTCAGCTGTGTGACTCACATTTCCCAGACATTTCAAAGTAAAAACCGCCTGATGACGTTGAGCCCTACTGCCAGCATAGTAAGGAGGTGTGCAGGATCCCTTCTACGCAGTTAGAAAGCTTGTGGCATGAAAAGACAGGCTTTGGGTGCAGGTGGAGGACCGAGAGGAGGTTGAGGAGGCAGAAGCAGTGGAGGAACTTTGAGATAAAGAGGATTGACGCACAACTTGTGGGGACAGCAAGACTTGGACAGCAGACCCTTGTCCTGCTGTCACCATAGTTACCCAGTGCCCAGTCAGCGACATGTAACGCCCCTGTCCATGCCTACTCGTTCAAGTGTCTATGGTGAAATGCACCCTGTCACACACAGAGTTTCTCAAAGAAGGGGTGATGTTGTGTGTGACATGCTGTTGGAGCGCAGGCACACCTTTCTTTGAGAAGTAGTGCCGACTGGGCATCTGGTACTGGGGCACTGCAACGGACATAAGGTCTCGAAAATCCTCTGTGTCCACCAGGCGGAAAGGCAGCTTTTCTGTAGCCAAGAGCTTGCACATGGTGAAATTCAACCTCTTAGCTTTCTCATGGCTAGGAGGAAATGGTCTTTTACTTGTCCACATCTGAGGGACCGAGGGCTGGCTATTGTGCTTAGACGGGGTTGATAAGGGTGTCCCCGGCAAACTGCCGGTCTGTGAGGAAGATGCAGGCGGACATGTTAGGTTGCCTTGATCCAAAGGTGGCGGTATCGATGTCTGACAGCGCTCAACACCAGCTGGTGTTACCACCTCCAAAGAAAATGATGACCTGCCAATCACGCTGGCTGTTGCGGGTAAAGAGGTGGCAAGTCTGCGCCCCAAAACAGGTGTGACTGCTGTACCCCCAGTCACAGAGGATGAAGAGGCCGCAGATGCACAAGATATGGCAGACGGTGGTTGGCCCGGCCGGCTAGGCCGCATTGTAGCACAGTGAGCTTCCCACTGCAACTTATGCTTCATGTCCATGTGCCGGTTCATGCATGAAGTACTCAAACTATGTATTTTTTGGCCTCTACTTAGCTTTTGCTGTCAAATGTTACGGATAACACGAGTTGGGTCATCTTTATCGATCTGAAAAAATGCCCAGGCTATGCAAGGCTTAGCACCCATGCGACCTGAATAGCCACCACGACTTGTGGTGAGAGGCAGAGTTGTGTTTGAGGATGCAGTTGTTGACGTGCTTCCTGTACTACGTCTCTGTCCAGGAAGGCACAACTTGACCTCGTCGTCACTAGCATCCTCCTCCACCTCCTCTGCTGACCTCATCTCTTGGCTGACTGTGGGTTGACAGTAAGTGGGATCTCCAACCTCATCATCATCACCCTGTGCGTTTTCACACCCGTCGTCCTCAAAGCCAACCTGTTCCTGCCCTGACAAAAAACTAAAGTTGTCGCTCCAATCAGGTATTTGAGTCTCATCATCGTCTTCCTCATTGTCTCCACCAACAGGAGTTACAGTTTGGGAATGAGGGTCTACATTATGGTCAGAACCTTCTGCGTCTGGTCCTGCATCCGACTCATAAAGATTCTGGGCATCAGTGCAGATCATTTCCTTGTCTGGATTCACAGAAGCGCTGGAGTCGACCTCTGATTCCCAGGCTATAGTATGAGTAAACAGCTCTGCAGACTCAACCATCTGTTCTACCTCATACTCAGACGGGCAGCTGGAGATTTGGGAGCTGTGAGGAAGCAAGTGCGATTGGGGTGACACCTTTGAGGACTGGAGTATTTGTGATGTTGAAGTTGATGTGGAGGAGAGCCCACTTAAAGGAACACTTGATATCCGTTGAAGTACCTGCTGTTTTTGTGCCTCATCTGGAATTTGTAGCGATTGGCGTGGCCGTAAGAAAGGGATCTTATCACATTGTCCACTAAAAGAAGTAGACATTTTAGTTTGGCTGGAAGATGGTCTTTCTTCTGCAGATGTTACTGTTGCTTTAACACCTACCCCACGGACACAACCTTTTTACCCCTTCCCAACACGCCTATTCCCCTTTCCACCAGCAGCAGACCTTTTTGCACTCATTTTGGTGGTTAACTAATTCACAACTCTGGAGTTGTTTGCACAAAAAACAATGGATGGGAACCGAGCAGAGCTGAGTGGCCAAACTGTGGTATTAGGCCAAAACTATTGGCTGGGTTAGATGCAGAAAAAAATTATATTCAATTTGCAACCTGATCGAGGTCAGTATAGATGGACTAATAGAACAAGTCCCACACACAGCTAGAAGCCCAAATATTTTTTCAGAGGTAGATGCAGAAAAAAAATATATTCAGTTTGCAACCTGATGGAGGTCAGTATAGATGGACTAATAGAGAAAGTCCCACACACTGCTAGAAGGCCAAATATTTTTTCAGAGCTAGATGGAGACAAAAATTATTTTTAATTTGCAACCTGATGGAGGTCAGTATAGATGGACTAATAGAGAAAGTCCCACACACTGCTAGAAGGCCAAATATTTTTTCAGAGCTAGATGCAGATAAAAATTATTTTTAATTTACAACCTGATGGAGGTCAGTATAGATGGACTAATAGAGGAAGTCCCACACACTGCTAGAAGGCCAAATATTTTTTCAGAGCTAGATGCAGACAAAAAATTATTTTGAATTTGCAAGGTGATGGAGGTCAGTGTAGATGGACTAATAGAACAAGTCCCACACACTGCTAGAAGGCCAAATATTTTTTCAGAGCTAGATGCAGATTAAAATTATTTTTAATTTGCAGCCTGATGGAGGTCAGTATAGATGGACTAATAGAGAAAGTCCCACACACTGCTTGAAGGCCAAATATTTTTTCAGAGCTAGATGCAGACAAAAAATTATTTTGAATTTGCAACTTGATGGAGGTCAGTATAGGTGGACTAATAGAACAAGTCCCACACACAGCTAGAAGGCCAAATATTTTTTCAGAGCTAGATGCAGAAAAAAATTATATTCAGTTTGCAACCTGATGGAGGTCAGTATAGATGGACTAATAGAGAAAGTCCCACACACAGCTAGAAGCCCAAATATTTTTTCAGAGGTAGATGCAGAAAAAAATATATTCAGTTTGCAACCTGATGGAGGTCAGTATAGATGGACTAATAGAGAAAGTCCCACACACTGCTAGAAGGCCAAATATTTTTTCAGAGCTAGATGCAGACAAAAAATGATTTTGAATTTGCAACGTGATGGAGGTCAGTATAGATGGACTAATAGAACAAGTCCCACACACTGCTAGAAGGCCAAATATTTTTTCAGAGCTAGATGCAGAAAAAAATTATATTCAGTTTGCAACCTGATGGAGGTCAGTATAGATGGACTAATAGAACAAGTCCCACACACTGCTAGAAGCCCAAATATTTTTTCAGAGCTAGATGCAGAAAAAAATTATATTCAATTTGCAACCTGATGGAGGTCAGTATAGATGGACTAATAAAATGATGCTATGCCCAAAAGATTTTACTTCACTAGGTGCAGTAAAAAAATTGGTATTCTATACACAGGTGGTATATCTTGCAACACAGATAGGCTACTCCACTGACTAACACACTCTGCAATAGGCCAAAAAGGATTAGCTTTGCTAGATTCAACCAAATGCTGTGAAAAAAACTTGCACAGCACTGTCACAGACCTGCCTGGCAAAAACTGATAGGAACTGATGTAACATAGTCCTGAAAAGGACTGCAATTACAATTAGTCTTTACTCCCACAACCTATCTATTTAAGAGCACAGACCTGCCAGATAAAAGTCGTAGGAAATGCTGTAACCTAGTCCTTTAAAGGACTGCAATCACAACTATTCCCTACTCCCAAGCTATCTGTAGATTTGTGCGAAAATTGGCTTGAAATGAACAAGGTATAGTGCACACAGCAACAGCGGTGCCGTCTAACACGCAGCTGCAGCAGTGAGAAAATGGTGGCAACGGGGAAAATGGCTTGGTCTTATAGGGCAAGGACATGTGACATACACTGCCAATGACACATGCCCTTGCTTTTGTGAAAAAAGCACTTCGCTCCGTGTGTGCGCTGCTGATAGGCTGACAGATTGCACTTCCCCACTGTAAATGCGGGAAAGAGAAAAAAAAATGGAGATTTTCATTATTCCTGCAGAGATCCATCCCCTGCCCCTCCCCCCGCCCCGCTGTACACTCAAACTGCGTATTAACAATAATTTTCATCATTACTGAGAAAAAATCCAGTTATGATTTTGGTGCACAAACAGTTAGCGAACATAACCTCGAACGGCCGAATTTTTCTCAAATCGTTCGTGTTCGCCGAACGGCTCGAACACCGCCCAAAATAGCTCGAATTTGAGATTGGCGAACAGTTCGAGTCGAACAACGCTCATCTCTATTGCTTACTGTACTTGTCATTTAGTGTAAAGGATTTTTTAAAAAAAATAGTAGTGTTTTCATGCA
Organism: Phyllobates terribilis; assembly: GCF_046119375.1. NCBI lineage: Eukaryota > Metazoa > Chordata > Amphibia > Anura > Dendrobatidae > Phyllobates > Phyllobates terribilis. The sequence continues at coordinate 1,203,806,472 of NW_027362761.1, read as the reverse complement.
CCGTCTCTTTAAAAAAGCTGGCCGGCATTTCAGCAGCGGTACCCGACAATTTAGAATAGAAGGAATAGAGAATCACACATAGATTAGATAGATAGAAACATGTCAGTCACATATATAAGAAGTACAGTGACAGTGTTGATTACTGTACTTGTCATTTAGTGTTAAAATAAAGGATTTATTAAAAAAAAAAATTGGCGTGGGGTTCCCCGTAATTTTAGGCTCTAGCGGAGGTTAAGCCGACGGCTGGGGCAGATGTTTGAAGCCTGGGAAGGGGGTAATACCCACGGAGCTTTCCAGGCTACTAATATCAGCCCCCAGCTGAATACCTAGCCTTTACTAGTTATTAAAATGGGGGACCCCCCCAAAACATGACGTCCCCCCTATTTTAATAGCTAGCAAAGGCTAGGCAGACAGCTGGGGGCTGATATTAATAGCCCAGGAAGGGTGCCATGAATATTGGCCCCCTCCCAGGCTAGAAACACCAGCCGTCAGCCGCCCCAGAAATGGCGCATCCATAGGATGCGCCAATTCTGGCACTTAGCCTCGCTCTTCCCACTGCCCTGAAGCGGTGGCAGTGGGGTAGTATGGTTGGGGTTGATGTCAGCTTATAATGCCAGCTGACATCAAGCCCAGGTTAGTAATGGAGAGGCGTCTATAAGACACCCCCATTACTAACCCCATAGTTAAAGTTAAAAAAAACACAACACCCAGAAAAAAGTCCTTTAATTGAAATAAACACACAATTCTTTATTGTTCTAAATTAAACTCTACTTACCGTATCGCCCATTCCAGCTGAAGCCAACGATCTCCTGCAATAAAAGTAAAATAATAAAGCAACCTCATCCTTACCTTTCCATGGTTCCCAGTACAGCTTCAGCTCTGCTACATCGAGATGACAGGCTGGACCGCAGCAGAACGCTGCCATCCAGCCTGATAATCCAGCCTGATAATGCTGCCATCCAGCCTGATAATGCTAAGCTGGCCCTAAACCCTTTATGACCCAGTGAGCCACCGCACCAGGGCTCTGGATGAGTTGGGTAGAGCGCCAGAAGATGGCGCTTCTATGAACGCGCCATTTTCTGGGGTGGCTGCGGACTGCAATTTGCAGCGGGGGGGGGCAGAAAGCTGAAATTCATGAAATAATTAAGAAAAAAAAGGGCTTCCCTATATTGTTGTGTCCGGCCAGGTACAAATAGGCATCTGGTGGTTGGGGGCAGCCCTTTCCTGCCTGCTGTACCTGGCTGGACACAAATATAGTGCGAAGCCCCACGTCAATTTTTTTTAAATTATTTCATGAAATAATTTAAAAAAAAAGGGCTTCCCTATATTGTTGTGTCCGGCCAGGTACAAAAAGGCAGCTGGTGGTTGGGGGCAGCCCGTTCCTGCCTGCTTTACATGGCTGGACACAAATATAGTGCGAAGCCCCACGTCAATTTTATTTAAATTATTTCATGAATTTCCTGAAATAATTTAAAAAAATTGACGTGGGGCTTTGCACTATATTTGTGTCCAGCCAGGTACAGCAGGCAGGAACGGGCAGCCCCCAACCACCAGCTGCCTATTTGTACCTGGCCGGACACAACAATATAGGGAAGGCCTTTTTTTCTTAATTATTTCATGAATTTCATGAAATAATTAAAATAAAATTACGTGGGGCTTCGCCCTATTTTTGTGTCCAGCCAGGTACAACTAGGCAGCTGGGGGCTGGAATCTGCAGCGCAGGGAGGCCCAAGCTTTCTCGCCCCCCCCCGCTGCAAATTGCAGTCCGCAGCCACCCCAGAAAATGGCGCGTTCATAGAAGCGCCATCTTCTGGCGCTGTACCCAACTCATCCAGGGCCCTGGTGCGGTGGCTCACTGGGTAATAAAGGGGTTAGGTCCAGCTAATGAACTCAGCTCACTTCATGCACGTCACTGACAGCGTGGGAAAATTCTCACGCTGAAGCGCTGAGTGCAGGAGAATTTTCCCACGCTGTCAGTGATGTGCATGAAGTGAGCTGAGTTCATTGGACATGAGCTCACCTCATGCACGTCACTGACAGCGTGGGAGAATTCTCACACTGAAGCACTGAGTGCAGGAGAATTTTCCCACGCTGTCAGTGATGTGCATGAGGTGAGCCGAGGTCATTGGACATGACCTCAGCTCATCTGGATGCTGTCACAGCGAGACACTGAGGAGCGCAAGCATGCCTGCTCTTCTCAGTGTCTGCGGCATGGCAAGCTTTATGGCAGCGTTCTGCTGCGGTCCAGCCTGTCATCTCGATGTAGCAGAGCTGAAGCTGTCCTGGGAACCAAGGAAAGGTAAGGATTATGTTGCTTTATTATTTTACTTTTATTGCAGGAGATCGTTGGCTTCAGCTGGAATGGGCGATACGGAAAATAGGGTTTAATTTAGAACAATAAAGAATTGTGTCTTTATTTCAATTAAAGGACTTTATTCTGGGTGTTTGTGTTTTTTTTTTACTTTGACTATGGGGTTAGTAATGGGGGTGTCTTATAGACGCCTCTCCATTACTAACCTGGGCTTGATGTCAGCTGGCATTATAAGCTGACATCAACCCCAACCCTATTACCCCACCGCCACCGCTACAGTGCAGTTGGAAGAGCGAGGCTAAGTGCCAGAATTGGCGCATCCTATGGATGCACCATTTCTGGGGTGGCTGACGACTGGTGTTTCTAGCCTGGAAGGGGGCCAATATTCATGGCACCCTTCCTGGGCTATTAATATCAGCCCCCAGCTGTCTGCCTAGCCTTTGCTAGCTTTTAAAATAGGAGGGACCCCACATAATTTTTTTGGGGGGGTCCCCCCATTTTAATAGCTAGTAAAGGCTAGGTATTCAGCTGGGGGCTGATATTAGTAGCTTGGGAAGCTCCATGGGTATTACCCCCTTCCCAGGCTTCAAACATCTGCCCCAGCCGTCTGCTTAACCTACGCTAGAGACTAAAATTATGGGGAACCCCACGTCAATTTTTTTTTAATAATTCCTTTATTTTAACACTAAATGACAAGTACAGTCACCAACACTGTCACTGTACTTCATATATATGTGACTGACATGTTTCTATCTATCTAATCTATGTGTGAAGCTCTATTCTTTCTGTTGTAAATTGTCGGGTACCGCTGCTGAATTGCCAGCCGGCTTTTTTAAAGAGACGGTGCATGAAAACACTAATATTTTTTTAATAAATCCTTTACACTAAATGACAAGTACAGTAACCAACACTGTCACTGTACTTCATATATATGTGACTGACATGTTTCTATCTTTCTATTCTATGTGTGATGCTCTATTCCTTCTTGTCTAAATTGTCGGGTACCGGTGTATGCCGCTGCTGAATTGCCGGCCGGCTTTTTTAAAGAGAGCGTCTTCTGAGCAGTTTGTCAGCTTTTGGACACCTTTGAAGGTGTTTTCTATGTGTTTCTATGTGTTTTTGTTTGCCTGCCATTGGTTTTAACGGTGTTCAATGGTGTTCTAAGGTGTTCGACGAACAGTTCGACGAACAGTTCCTCGAACATCCCGATGTTCGACGAACCGAACCCGAACACTACGGGGTGGCTCAACACTAGTCCCTACGCCATTCCTTGGAATGCAAGCGCAAGTATGCACCCACCCAATGGATGAAATACTATACTGCCAAATTTTTGACAGCTGCCTGCACTTGAAAAGTGGCCTTTTAGGCTCGTGGAGGTGGAAGCTGTCCACAATCTTATGGCGGCGGCGACCAGGTATCCATACTCGGTCCCCAGCCACCACTAATGTTGTCCCACAACATTACTTGTCCACTTACTGGGAATGACCGCCTAACCACAAACACATGGACAAGTGAATGTGGCCAGGGACGGTATTGAGCCAGTACACTGCTTTTTTTGCTGTGTTGTATTCCACCACAGCCATATTCTTTAGCTTGGAGAAAGGACTTGGGAAACTATATCTACCCAGCTGTCATTTCTCCCAGGAAGTCCTCTAAAGCTGCTTTCACTTGAAATGTGGCCTTTTAGGCTCGCTCGGAAGCTTTTCATAACCTAATGCCGGGTGTCCATACTCAGTCCCCAGCCGCCATTATTTCTCCCGGTATCGTCTCCGCCTTCCACAAGCACGGGTCCCACAACATTACCCGTGCCCTCCCCAGTGCACTTACTGGGAAGGACCGCCTAATCACAAACACATGGACAGGTGAATGTGGCCAGGGACGATATGGAGCTAGTGCACAGCTTTTTTTTGCTTAGAGTTGTATTTCACCACAGCCATATTCTTCAGCTTGTTGAAAGGACTGGCATAGAGGGAAACCGTTTCTACTCTGGGTGTCATTTCTCCCAGGAAGTCCTCTAATGCAGCTTGTTGCAGAAGCAATGGCAGCCCATCCAACATCAACTCGCACTTCTCGGTGGTGCTTTTACACACAAACATCTTTCTTTGCGCATTTAATTTCATGACTACAGAGTTGGGCAATGCCCTGATCTGCAATGCGGTTTGAGAAATAACATGCATAAGCACGTCCGATCAACATTAACAAAGCAGCCATAGAGTGTCCGGGAACCTTCCCCCACACTTTTCTTAGCCAGAGCTGCTTCTCGGCAGGGTTCGACGGACCCACCAGAAAACCGGAGACTCCTCCGGTGGGCCCTGACTTCTCCTCCAGGAGAGTTCATAGTGCCGAGGTGAGGCCATGATGATAATAGAGGACACCATCTGCTTAGTGTACTGTTACTTGGAATGCAAGCGCAAGTATGCAGCCAGCAACCCACCCAGCCACCCACAGGCCACAATAGTAAACTGACAGATTTCTGGGCAGCTGCTTGCACTTAAAATGTGGCCTTTTAGGCTCATGGAGGTGGAAGCTTTTCACAACCTCATGCCTCATGCCCCGTCCATACTCGGTCCTCAGCCGTCACTATTGCTCCTGATGTTGTCTCCGCCTTCAACAAGCTCGGGTCCCTGAACATTACTGCTGCTACTTTTCTCTGGGAATTTGTTTGCCTCCTACTAGCCTGGAATATTTCCATTAAAGTATGGTACAACATCATGGTATTAGCACTGCCCACAGTACCAGTAGTGAGGCCATCCCCAAATTCCTTATCAGGAATTTTATTTGGTAGACTGAGAGGCTGCCCAAATACATTCGTTTCTCAAAAAGGAGCTGAAGATAGAGTGGCAGTAGGTGCAAGTTTCTCCAGCCTGTTAGATATTAGAGGGTGAATGGCAGCACATTGGATCAGTGGTTAGCACTGAAGCCTTGCAGCGCTGGGATCCAGGGTTCAAATCCCAGCAAGGACTTTGTATGTTCTCCCCGTGTTTGCGTGGGTTTCCACCTCAGTAAAAAAGAAGCCATAGAGTGTCCAGAAACCTTCCCGCACAATTTTCTTAGCCAGTACTTCTTCTAGGCAGGGTTGGACGGTTCCCTCCAGAGAATCCTCTGGTGTGCCCTTGTTTCTACATCAGGAGAGGTCATGATAGCACTAACTTTGCAGCTGCTATTGGGCTCTTGAGCGGGGGAGAAAGGTGAGCCCTCAGAATCAAATCCTCTGGTGGGCACAATGTTTTTCAATCTGAAACAGCTTCTCAGTGGGAGCTGTATTTCACCACAGCCATATTCCTTAGCTTGGTGAAAGGACTGACAGAGAGGGAAACCGTATCTACTCCGGTTTCTTCATCACCAGTTTCCACCAATTGTCACACACGACCATGCCTGGATGTATGTTCAGCAGTGAGAACCACAGAACAGGCTGCTGTGTTACTGCTTTCAACAACTCTGCAGCGCTGGGCGGTTTGTCACCTAAACATTAACCATGTTATCTTCAGCACAGCCTGTTGCCGCTTGGCCAAGGCAGTGCTGCAGTGTTTTCAGCTTGTGACTGATGTGGTCATTTCGGAGATAGAGAAGAAGGTGCAGGAGCTGAACAATGAGATTACATTGAGGTTACATTGACGACTCTGTTTTTTATACTAAAGGAAGATTCTACTTTTTTTTTGTTTTTTTACGTTATTTTTTAAAATAAATGCATTCACCGGGAAATGTAATTTTAACATTTTACAACCTTATCTGGCAATGTGGTGTGTGACCCATCATCAGACACATCCTGTTTCATTTATAATGGAGGGACTCTGAAATTCACAAAGCCTATTTTTATAGGGCCATAATGCGGCCCTTACTATTCTTAAAAGGCCAGCAGTTGTCCCTTGCTATTGTTAGAGAGCCATCAGCCAACTATGCTGTGTTGTTGCCATTATTAACGAGTGGGTCTCCTATACTGTTATTGCGTATGCAGTGACGGCATGGGCAGCCAAAAATTCGGACACAACCCAATACCCCTTTGAAGAGACATCGATGAGGGTCTCCGTAAAAAAAAATTCCCATTATAAAGGAGCGGGTCTTCTATAGTGGTTATGCCCATGCTGTGACTGCAAGGGATGCCAAAATTTGGGAAAAACCCATCTAAAAATTTAAAGACACATAGAGCAGTGCCACAGTAATGAGTACGGCATATTTCTACTAGAAAGGAAAGGGTCTGATATACAGATATACGGTATGCAGTGAGTCCAATGGCTGACCAAATTTAAGAAAGACCCCACTAAGAATTTAAAGACACATAGAGCAGGGCCACAGTAATCACAAATTCACATTAGAAAGGAGAGAGTCTGCTATACAGTTATAGGGTATGCAGTGAGTCCAACTGCTGAAAAAATTTAGGAAAAACCCCACTAAGAATTTAAATACACATAGAGCAGGGCCACAGTAATGACAAATTCCCTTTAGAATGGAGATAGTCTGCTATACAGTTATAGGGTATGCAGTGAGTCCAACGCTTGACCAAATTTAGTAAAAACCCCACAAAGTATTTAAAGACACATAGAGCAGGGCCACAGTAACAAGTATGACATGTTCCCATTAGAAAGGAGAGGGTCTGCTATACAGTTATAGGGTATGCAGTGAGTCCAGGGCTACAGTAATGACAAATTCCCGTTAGAAAGGAAAGAGTCTCCCATAGTTTTGGCCTATGCAGTGAATGCAAGGGCTGTCAAAAATTGGGAGGCACTCCAATGCCCCTTGGAGGAGACGTGGAGGGCCTCCTAAAAAATTGTTCCCATAACAAAGGAGCTGGTCTCCTATACTTGTAATGCCCCTGCACTAAGTGTATGGACTTACAAACATTTACCCCTGGGGGGTATACATGAACAAACTGTACAATTTTTTTTTTTACAGGCATCATAAACATCCTTAAAAAAATTATGTGGGTGTTGCATCACGGACCACGGTAACCCTGGTGATATGGTGGTGGAGGATGAGGAGATGGAGGAGGACAAGAACAAATAGCCAAAATCAGGAAGCGTATACCCATGTTTGGGTGTGAAGATGTGCATGGGAATACACCTCCCAAAAAAAGACACTAGATTTGAGTTTATGTTATGCTGCTATCATTCAGTGGTGTTGAGAAGTCTGGCCCAATCCAGACCTTTCTCATTTTTATAAGAGTCAGCCTGTCACCATTTTCAGTTGACAGGCGGATGCGCTTATCAGTTATAATTCCACGAGCGGCACTAAAAACCTGCTCTGATAAAACGCCAGTGGCAGAGCAGCCCAGGACCTTCAAAGAGTCGAAAGCCAGTTCATTCCACGTATCCAGCTTGGATACCCAATAATTATAAGGTACAGAGGAATCTTGGAGGACGTTGGTACGGTCGGCAAGGTACTCCCTCAGCATCTTCCCAAACTTTGCACTCCTTGTGAGAGTACCCCGTACCTTAGGGCCTGTGCGATGGGAGGGTCTGAGAAAACCATGCCAGAACTTTGACAATGATCCACTGCCTTTGCTGGATTGCATTTGTGTCTCTGTCGCATGTACTCCTTGGTTGTTCAATGAACTGTGACCTCTGCCACCAGCGTTTTCAGATGGGAATTTTTTTAATAGTTCAGAAACAAGGGCCTTCTGGTACTGCCCCATTTTTGTAGACCTGTCCGCCTCAGGAATAAGAGATATAAAGTTCTCCTTGTAGCGTGGGTCTAGAAGTGTCATCAATCAGTTTTGTCTGTCACCCAAAATATTGAGAATGCGAGGTTCATGGGGAAATTAGCGCAACATAAACTCAGCCATGTGTGCCAGACTGCTATCAGGCAAGACTTCCATGTCTTCACCAAGAGGATGACTGACCATGCTCTCCTCCTCTTCCTCTCTGTCCTCTCGCCATTCGCGCTGAACAGACCGTATGACAGTTGTGCAGGTAGTACTATCGATAGCGCATGAAACTAGCTCCTGTTCTTCCTCCTCCTCTTCCTCTACCTCATTATCACCCAATCCACGTTGGGATGAGATGAAGCTGGGCTGTGTGTAATCACCCTGTATGGTTCCTTACTCCATCTCATCTTGCTCTGCCTGCAATGCATCCTCTTTGATTGTGAGCAGAGAGCATTTCAGAAGACAGAGAAGCAGGATGGTGACACTAATTATGGTGTCATCGAAGCTTACCATCTTGGTGGAGTCCTCAAAGTTTTGGAGGATGGTACATATGTCTGACATCCATGTCCACTCCGGAAGTCTTATGTGTGGAGTCTGAACTGAATACTGACGGTCTTGTTGATGCTGGTGCTCAACAACTGCCCTCTTCTGCTCCCAAATTCTTCCCAACACCTGCAGTGTAGCGTTCCAACGCGTGAGGACATCACATACCAGTCTGTGAGCCGGAAGCTGCAAACGCTGCTGAAACACGGCAAGGACGGCAGAAGCTGTAGGTGACTGTCTAAAATGGGCACACAGGTGGCATACTTTAACAAGAAGATCTGGTTTCTCTGGGTAGGATTTGAGAAACCGCTGAACCACGAGGTTAAGCACATGGGCCAGGCATGGTATGTGTGTGAGCTCGCCTTGCCTCAGAGCTGCCACCAGGTTCCGGCCATTGTCACACATGACCATGCGTGGCTGTAGGTTCATCGGTGTGAGCCACAGATCTGCCTGCTCTTTTAGAGCTGTCCACAACTCTTCAGCATTGTGCGGTTTGTCACCTAAGCATATTAGCTTCAGCACAGCCTGTTGCCGCCTGGCTGAGGCAGTGCTGCAGTGCTTCCAGCTTGTTACTGATGTGGTCATTTCGGAGATGGAGGCTGAAGAGGAGGAGGAGGCTGAGGAGGATGAGGTGCATTAGCTGTATAATGTGGGGGAAACCCTGATTGACCTAGGGCCCGCAATCCTTGTGACGGGATGACGTGTTCCGTTCAAAAGTCCGACTGTGTCCCGGCTTCCACTATGTTAACCCAGTGTGCTGTCAGCGAGATGTACCATTCCTGCCCACAATCAGTTGTCCACGTGTCCGTGGTTAGGTGGACTTTCCCGGTTACTGCGTTGGTGAGAGCACATCTAATGTTTTGTGACACGTGCTTGTGTAATACAGTGACGTCACACCAGGAGAAATAGTGGTGGCTGGGGACCGAGTACCGAGGGATGGCCTCCACCATCAGGTTGCAGATTGCTTCCTTCTCCACGAGCCTAAAAGGCAATATTTCGAGCTCAAGCAGTCATGAAACTTTGGAATTTAGTAGTGTGGCCTTTGCGGCGGTGGCTGCGTATTTGAACTTGAGTTCCAAGGACTGGGGTATGGACAACTAAACGCTGCACTGGGACAAGGACATTGACGTGGTTCCTGATGCTGCTACTTGAGAGTTTGCAACGACAGGTGCAGGGCTGGAGGCATCTTCGCATGCACCATGGACATGGGATTGGCTTGCATGCACAACAGCGGAAGAAGCAATGGTGCCACCCACAGACACTGTTCCTGGACCGTGGGGTTCGGCCCACAAAGTCGGGTGCGTTGCTGCCAATTGCCTGATCATGTTGGTGGTGATCAGGCTGGTCGTTTTGCCACCTCTGCTGATGCTGGCCTGGTAGGTGATGCAAATGGCCTTTTTGGGGTTATTGGCAGAGTCTTTAAAAAACAACCAAACTCGGGAAGACCTAACAGTTGTACTGGCAACTTCCTTCGTGTTGGTGTTATGGGGAATAGTTGCCTGCCTTCTTTCTGCGGCCACCACACTGCTTCTTCCTGCCTATTGGGGTGCTCTGCCTCCCTCCCCCTGTATGCTGCTGTCCTCGCTCTGCATGTCCTCCTGCCAGGTTGAGTCAGTTACTATATCATCCTCCACCTCGTCTTCCACTTCCACACTCTGGTCCACCTCCTGACTTTCTGGCAATTATGTCCCATCAACGTCCACCTCTTGTGACACTTTCCCACCGTCGCCTTTGTGTGACCGTGGCTGCTCAAATATTTGGGCATCGCTAAATGCGATATCCTCTTGCCCCACTTTAAGTGGACTGGGCGAGAGGTCCGAATCTATAAATGGAAAAGTGAACAGCTCTTCAGAGTGTCCACGTAAGGGATCAGTTGTCTCTGGGCACTCGGCATGGTGGGAGAAAGGAGGTTGAGGGTGAGTAATATGCTGTCCAGACTCACAGCTACTGAGACTAGACCATGTAGAAGACAAGGTGGTGGTGGTGGCTATGTGACTGGAAGCATTATCTGCTATCCAACCAATAACCTTTTCACACTGCTCCGTGTTCAATAGTGGTGTTCTGCGTTCCCCTATTAATTGGGACAGGAAGGTCGAGCGAGAAGATATGGGTGTTTGTTGTGGCACAATTTCAGCTTGCCCATGGCCTCGGCCTCTGCATGCACCATCATCACCATAATGTCCAGTTCCCTGTCCCTTGCCACATGCCTTGCCCATTTTAAATGGAGGACAATATCTTCCACGATCACTACAAATGACAGAATTTTGAGCAAACTTATATGTGATCCGTGTGACACACAAACCACAGTTTTAAATACCTGGCCTGTAGTTAACTATTTTGAACAGCAATCTGGTGTGAATTGCTTCACTTACACACTGAAAAAATTATTTTTAGCACTGTAATAAGTAAAAGACCTGGCTGTGTTCTGCAGTACCAACAAGCAAATCGCTCAGAAAAACTGTGTTCTCTGGATTGCTTTTTAAGTAAATAATGAGGATAAAAATAAAAAAATATATATTCCTGGCCCCTGAGACCTGGGCCTATTTCTGGAAATATAACAGCACCAACAGACAGAACTGAAATGGAGCCTCTTGTGCTATATTCACTGCAGTCTGCTACCTGATGATGCTGTGCAGCCAGCCAATCACTGTAATGCCATGACCAACATGACTACGGCATTACAGTGAGTGTCAGGCAATCCCTGCATGTTCATTGGCTCTCTAAAGAGTGTCAAACGTGCAGGGAGGAGAACAGAGCTCCCGCCGAGCAGTCCAGGGAATACTCGGCGAGCGCCGAGCATCTCGAGCAGTGATATGCTCAGGCGAGCACCGAGCAATAGCGAACATGCTCACTCATCACTATTTATTACTAATAATTCTAATGACAAGTGCAAATTTAAAGGTTTTAATATTAAGAATCAACTCAAGATAGTGTGAATATTAATCAAGTGATCTCTGTTAGAAAAAAACACCAATGGATAAAAAGCTGAATCCGATGGTGAATACAGAACGCACCTTCTTAGTGCAGAGATCTGTAACATTTGGCCACACAGTAACACCAAGCAAATATAACGGCACAAATACGATGGCCCAAAAATCTGTCTCTCTACCAGTGGTTGCTACATATGTGACAAATACAGACATGGTCTATGTTCGTACATTCGTAATACTAAATCTGTTATTTCAATTAAGACAAATCAATCATTCAATATTAACACATTAATCACTTTTAGCACAATTTATAAAGTCTACTGTATATTATTGGTTGTGATCTCTGTCAGAAACAATAGTTGGGTGCATGGCTCTCTGGCCAACAAAACTCATAAATGAACATTTGTGAGATATCTACAATGCATCAACAACAAAACCATCAGATAACGCCAAACATTTTTGGATGCACAAACTGGCAACATTGAATATTTAAGGGTTATGGTTGTGGATAGGGTTAATTAACTGTTTATGGAGATTCCCCTCACCCCTAAGTGCCTAAATCTCAAAATGTATTTAATGTATATTTATTATTAGTGTTGAGCGAGCATGCTCGACACTGCTCGGTACTCGCCCGAGCATCTCACTACTCGGGATGTTCGGCGAGCACTGAGCATTTCCGGGTTACTCGGGCGGGAGCTCGGGTCTCCGCCCTGCTCTTTTGGTGCTCTTTACAGAGCCAATGAACATGCAGGGATTGCCAGCCAGTCTCTGTAATGCCGCAGCCATGTTGATTGTGGGCATTACAGTGATTGGCTGGCCGCTCAGCATCACCTCGAGTATTTAAAACCGGGCGCCGCCATCTTGGACACAGTCGCTCCGGATCAGATAGTGTAGGGTCAGTGCTGCAGAGCAAGGGAGAGATTTGTACTGCAAAATAGTTAGTGTGGGGTCTCTAAAGCCTGTCAAATCAAACAAGCAGTAATTCTCAGGACTAATATCCCTCCCAGATATCAGGCAGGCAGGCTGTATAGGAGACGCAGTGGTTATACCAACAAACACTGCATTACAGTCCTGTGTGCTCCTGCTGCTCAAATTTCTAGACTTAGCCCCAGGTCTCAGGGGCCAGGAAAAATCCTTTTTTTGTCATCTTAATGCTGTTTTTTTATTTTTCCTCAATCAGACTGTACAAATACCCATCTTATTAACCTTTTGGTATTACCCTACCCCCAAAAAAAAAAAATTGAGTGTCTCGCTGACTGTTCAGACACCAATATATCTGTTTAAAAGAGTCTGGTGTAGGCCAGAGAACTAGAACTGTGTTTTTCTTCTTCCACGGTTCAAATCTGGGTGTTATCAACCTGCTTGCCTTTTTTCCATAAAAAAAAACAGTTTGAGTGTGTCGCTGACTGTTCAGACACAAATATATCTATTTTAACAAGTCTGGTATACACCAGGAAAATATAACTGTGGTTTTGCAGTTCCATGGTTCAAATCTCTGTATTATCCACTTTTTGGTCTTTTTTGCATAAAAAAAAACATTTTCAGTGTCTCGCTGACAGTTCAGACACCAATATATCTGTTTAAAAGAGTCTGGTGTAGGCCAGAGAACTAGAACTGAGTTTATCTTCTTCCACGGTTCAAATCTGGGTGTTATCAACCTGCTTGCCTTTTTCCATAAAAAAAAAAAACAACTTGAGTGTGTCACTGACTGTTCAGACACAAATATATCTATTTTAACAAGTCTGGTATACACCAGGAAATTATAACTGTGGTTTTGCAGTTCCACGGTTCAAATCTCTGTATTATCCACTTGTTGGTCTTTTTTGCATAGAAAAAAACATTTTCAGTGTCTCGCTGACTGTTCAGACACAAATATATCTGTTTAAATGAGTGTGGTGTAGGCCAGAGAACTAGAACTGTGGTTTTCCTCTTCAATGGTTCAAATCTCCTTTTTATTACCAATTTGCCATTGATAGTGTGAGTGTAAGCTATTTTATTTCATTTACAATGGGCAAGGAAAGGGACGTGGAACTGGATGTTCTGGTGATGGTGCGTGCAAAGGACGGGGCCGAGGCCAAGGTGAAAATGTGCCACAACCAACAGCCACATCTTCTCGCTCCCAGTTCTTGACCGAATTATTAGGGAAACACACAACAGCACCACTATTGCGAACTGATCAGTGTGAACAGGTTATTAATTGGATAGCAGATAATACTTCCAGTCACCTGGGCACCACCACATTCTTTCTGTCTTATACACGGTCAAGTATTAGTAGCCGTGAGTCTCTACTGCATACTCCTCCTCACCCTGATGCTCCTTCCTCCCACCATGCCCAGTGTCGTCAGACAGCAACTGATCCCACAGTTGGACACTCTGAAGAGCTGTTCACTGGTCCATTTCCATATTTGTGCCCCTCGCCTGCTCCGCTTGAAGTGGTGGAAGAGGAGATCCCATGTAGTGATGGCCAAATATTTGAACAGCCACGGCCACAGGAAGGCAATGCTGGCAATTTGTCACAAGAGGTGGACAATGACGAGAAACAATTGCCACGAAGTGAGGAGGAGGACCGTGGTGCGGAAGTGGAAGAGGAGGAGGTGGTGGATGATCTAGTAACTGACACAACGTGGCAGGAGGACATGCAGAGAAAGGCCAGCAGCACACAGAGGGAAGGAGGCAGAGTACCCCAACAGGCAGGAAGAAGCTGTATGGTGGCTACAGATAGAAGACGGGCCACAGTTCCCCATAACACCAACACGAGGGACGATGCCAGTACAAACGGTAGGTCTTCCAGAGTCTGAAATTTTTTAAAGACTCTGCTGATAACCCCAACAAGACCATGTGTACCACCTGCAAGGCCAGCTTCAGCAGGGGTGACAAAACTACCAGCCTGACCACCACCAGCATGATCAGGCACATGACAGGAAAGCGAACCACAGGGTCCACGACCAGTATCAGCGGGTGTCACCACTGCTTCTTCTGTTGTGCATGTAAGAGAAACCCCTGTTGTGCGTGCAAGGCAATCCCCTGTCCATACTGCATGCAAAGATGCCCCCTTCTCTCAGTCTTCTCTTGTTATGGCAGTTCTCAAGAAACAGCATCAACGTCCACGTCCACGTCCCACCCCAGCATTCAATTGTACATATCCCAGAGCTTTGAACGAAAGCGCAAATTCACAGCCAACGCCCCACAGTCCTAAATTCGCACATTTCATGACTGCTTGCGTTGGGAATTCTGATTTTAGGCTGGTGGAGACCGAATCCTTACGCAACCTTATGGCTGTGGCCGTCCCTGGGTGCTCGGTCCCCAGCCGACACTATTTTGCCCGGTGTGCTATCCCTGCACTACACAAGCATGAGTCCCAAAACATCTGCCGTGCCCTCAACAACGCAGTTACTGGGAGAGTCCACCTGACAATAGACATGTGGACAAGTACTTGTGGCCAGGGACAGTACATCTCCCTAACGGCACACTGGGGAAACATAGTTGAAGCCGGGACCCAGTCGGCCCTTGGGATGGAATACATCCTCCCCACACCGAGGATTACGGGCCCTATGTCAGTCAGAGTTGCCCCCACAGTGTACAGCTCCTGCGCATCATCCTCCTCCTCATGTTCAGCCTCTATCTCAGATATCACCACATCAGTTACAAGCTGGAAGCACTGCAGTACTGCCTCAACCAAGCCGCAACAGGCTGTGCTGAAACTCATAAGCTTATGTGATAAACCTCACACTGCTCGTGAGTTGTGGACAGCTGTGAAAGAGCAGGCATATCTGTGGCTGAAACCGCTGAACCTACATCAAGGCATGGTCGTGTGTGACTATGGCCGTAACCTGGTGGTGACTCTGAGGCGAGGCGAGATCACACACATACCATGCCTAGCTCATGTGCTTAACTTTGTGGTTCAGCGGTTTCTTAAATTGTTCCCCGAGTTGCCAGATCTGCTCGTCAATGTACGCCGCCTGTCAGCTCATTTTTGGAAGTCGGCTACAGCTTCCGCCGCCCTTGCTGTGTTGCAGCAGCGTTTGCAGGTTCTAGCACACCGACTGGTGTGTGATGTCCCCACACGTTGGAACTCTACCCTCCACATGTTGCAAAGGATTCGTGAGCAGAAGAGAGCAGTTGTGGAGTACCAGCTGCAACAAAGCCGTCGATATTCAGGTCAGACTCCACACATAAGACCTCAGGAGTGGACCTGGATGTCTGACATCTGTACCATCCTGACAAACTTTGAGGAGTCCACCAAGATGGTGAGTGGCGATGACGCCATCATTAGCATCAACATCCCACTTGTCTGTCTTTTGCAACGCACTCTGCAAAGAATTAAAGAGGAAGCATTGCAGCCAGAGTATGATGAGATGGATCAAGAAGCCGTAGTAGGCGATTGCACACAGCCCAGTCTAATCTCATCCCAACATGCATTGGGGGACAATGAGGGAGAGGAGGAGGAGGAGGAAGAACAGGAGCTGGTATCATGCGCTGTACACGGTAGTACCTGTACAACTGTCATACCGTCGGTTCAGCGTGGGTGGCCTGAGTACAGGGGGGAGGAGGAGGAGGAGGAGAAGAGCATGGTCAGTCGTCATCTTGGTAATGACATGGAAGTATTGCCTGTTACCAGTCTGGCACGCATGGCTGACTTTATGTTACGCTGCCTTAACCGTGACTCTCGTGTTGTCAAAATGTTGGGTGACAGTCATTACTGGTTGATAAAAGATAAGAAAGACAGCGCACTTAGGGCTTTATCCGTATAAAAGTAAATACCAGGTCCCACAATCAGTCTGACTCACCTTCTGAGGTTGTGTGAGTCACAACCAACTGTGAAGCACCTGTCAGATGGCCGCTGCAGGAGACCCCGCTGATCAGTAAGCAAATGACAGGAGATAAGAAGCCCGGCTGATCCTTCGCGCTGTTCCAGAGACACACAAGGATTAATGATGAACCAAAACTTTGTTTATTCCATGGCCTACGCATTTCGTGGCTACACTGCCACTTCCTCAGGGCTACCAAGTCAATCACAATCCACATTTATATAACATATAACTACAAGTGTCACACATGATGTAATTTCCTGTGAAAACGCCCACATTGTACACAGCAAACTCTAAAAACTAAAAGCGCTCATAAAAGCTCACACATTGAACAATTAATCATAAAAAGCATGACATTTTTCGCAATGAGATGAATCTCTAATAAACCACAAGAGAATTTTATAGTATCTTTCAAAAATTAAAATTCTGGCATTCACCGGGATCGATCCCATGAGGCAACATTACTCAAAAAATATGTAAGCCATATCTTAGCATCAGACCACTAAGCCATATAGCTATGTGAAGTCATCAGATGCAGCCCCGTGTAAAACCACTATAGGGAGTACAAATTGATAAATAAAAAAATAAATAAATAAAAAATATATATATATATATATATATTTTAAAAAAAATAAATAAAGAATATAATAAAAAAAATAAATAAATAAATAAAAAAAAATATAATAAAAAAAAAATATATATATAAAAATATATATATAGATAATAAAAAAAAATAAAAAAGAAAAAAAGAAAAAAAAAAGGGGGGAAAATATTAGCAAAAAAATTGTTGTAATAATTTATATTAGCAGGAATAATACTAGAATAGTTTTCTCTGCCACACACTTCATCTTCTAAAAATATTAAAATGACCAATTAAAATAGTGGTACTCACTGGAATCCAACCCATGAGGCGCACTGCTTCAAAAGGATATAAACCAATTCACAGTATAAGCCCACTAGACAATATCGCCATCTAGGGAATTTAGGTGTAGCTGCATATAAGCCTCATGCAAGAAGTGAATTTAAAAAGAATAAATTCACACAGGTACAATATCAGAAAACGGTATGATAAACATGGATTGTCCCGTCATTGTACACAAACACATAATGGTAATGTACGCTTGAAAGTCACACATATTGATCATATTCCAGAAAATGCTATAAATAGGTGGGAGAGTCAGAAAAAACGCGAGACATATTGGATTTATAAGCTCAATTCTCTTCAACCCTATGGCATGAATGAGATTAGTGATTTATTTTAGGATTCATAATGTCTAGTGTCCCCTGATGGTTCTATACAGATGGAATGGGCGGTATGAAATGGAGATGTAAAGTAGTTGGTACTGATAATATTTTTAACTGTCACACTCAGATTTAGTAATATTTCATTTTTAGTTTTACTTCTTTAATATAATAAGACTTCTTTCATGGGGCCTCATGGGTTGGATTCCAGTGAGTACCTCTATTTTAATTGGTCATTTTCATATTTTTAGAAGATGAAGTGTGTTGCAGAGAAAACGATTCTAGTATTATTCCTGCTAATATAAATTATTACAACAATTTTTTAGCTAATATTTTCCCCCTTTTTTTTATTTTTTTATTATATATATATATATTTTTTTTTTATATATATATATATACTTTTTTTTTATTATATTTTTTTCTATTTTTTTTATTATATTTTTTATTTATTTATTTATATATATTTTTTTATATGTATATATATATTTTTTTATTTATTTATTTATTTATTTATTTTTTATTTATTAATTTGTACTCCCTATAGTGGTTTTACATGGGGCTGCATCTGATGACTTCAGATAGCTGTATGGCTTACATATTTTTGGAGTTATGTTGCCTCATGGGATCGATCACGGTGAATGCCAGAATTTTAATTTTTGAAAGATACTATAAAATTCTCTTGTGGTTTACTAGAGATTCATTTCATTGCGAAAAATGTCATGCTTTTTATGATTAATTGTTCAATGTGTGAGCTTTTATGAGTGCTTTTAGTTTTTAGAGTTTGCTGTGTACAATGTGGGCGTTTTCACAGGAAATTACATCATGTGTGACACTTGTAGTTATATGTTATATAAATGTGGATTGTGATTGACTTGGTAGCCCTGAGGAAGTGGCAGTGTAGCCACGAAACGTGTAGGCCATGGAATAAAGAAAGTTTTGGTTCATCATTAATCCTTGTGTGTCTCTGGAACAGCACGGAGGATCATTACTGGTTGATGACACTTTTAGACCCCCACTACAAGGAGAACTTTCACTCTCGTATTCCTGAGGTGGAGAGGTCTACAAAAATGGGGCAGTAACAGAAGGCCCTTGCTGCAGAATGGTTAAAAAAATACACATCTGAACACGCTAGCGGCAGAGGTCACAGTTCGTTAACCAACCAAGGCGTACAAGCGAGAGAGATGCAACTCCAATCCAGCAGAGGCAGGGGAACACTGTCAACATTCTGGGACAGTTTTCTGAGACCCGCCCAGCTTACAGGCCCGGGGTACTCTCACAAGGAGTGGAAAGTTTCAAAAGATGGTGAGGGAGTACCTTGCCGACCATGCCAGCGTCCTCCGTGATTCCTCTGTGCCTTTTAATTATTGGGTATCCAAGCTGGACACTTTGAAGGTACTCGCTCTGTACGCCTTGGAGGTCCTAGCCTTCCTTGCCACTAGAGTGTTATCGGAGCGAGTTTTAGTGCCGCTGGGGGAATTATAACTGATAAGTGCACTCGCCTGTCAACTGACAATGCTGACAAGCTGACCCTTATCAAAATGAACAAGGGCTGGATTGGGCCTGACTTCTCATCACCACCAAATGACAGCAGAGTAACATAAAGTCAAATCCACTGTGTTATTTTGGGAGGTGTGTTCCCATGCACCACTTCACACCCACATATGGGTATACACTTCCTTATTTCGGCTGTTTTTTGCTCTTCTCCTTATCCTCAGCCTCCACCACCACTCTACCATCAGGGTGACCGTGGTCCGTGTTGCCAGCATTGCAAGTTCCTCCGTCCTAATTTTTGTCAGCTTTTGCTTGAAAGGCATAGGCAAAGACTATGGGAGACCCACTCCCCAATAATGGAAATATTGTTTTTAATATGCTGTACTGCATGGCTCTTGTAAGGGGCATTAAAATCGTCTTGTTAAGCTACTGTGACCTCCACGTCTCTTCCACTGGGCATTGATATTGTCTTTTTATTCCACTGCGACCTCCACCACTCATCCAAGGGGCATTAAAACCGTCTTGTTAAGCTACTGCGACCTCCACCACTCTTCCGAGGGGCATTAAAACCATCTTGTTAAGCTACTGCGACCTCCACCACTCTTCCAAGGGGCATTAAAACCGTCTTGTTAAGCTACTGTGACCTCCACGTCTCTTCCAAGGGGCATTGATATTGTCATTTTATTCCACTGTGACCTCCACCACTCTTCCAAGGGGCATTAAAACTGTCTTGTTAAGCTACTGCGACCTAAACCACTATTCCAAGGGGCAGTAAAACCATCTTGTTAAGCTACTGCGACCTCCACCACTCTTCCAAGGGGCAGTAAAACTGTCTTGTTAAGCTACTGTGACCTCCACGTTTCTTCCAAAGGGCATTAAAATCATCTTGTTAAGCTACTGCGACCTCCACTTCTCTTCCAAGGGGCATTGATATTGTCTTTTAATTCCACTGTGACCTCCACCACTCTTCCAAGGGGCATTATAACCATCTTGTTAAGCTACTGCGACCTCCTTCACTCTTCCAAGGGGCATTAAAACCGTCTTGTTAAGCTACTGCGACCTCCACCACTCTTCCAAGGGGCATTAAAACCATCTTGTTAAGCTACTGTGACCTCCCCGTCTCTTCCAAGGGGCATTAATAGCATCTTGTTAAGCTACTGCGACCTGCACCACTCTTCCAAGGGGCATTGATATTGTCTTTTTATTCCATTGCTACCTCCACCACTGTTCCAAGGGGCATTACAATCGTCTTGTTAAGCTAATGCGACCTCCACCACTCTTCCAAGGGGCATTGATATTGTCTTTTTATTCCATTGCGACCTCCACCACTGTTCCAAGGGGCATTAAAACCATCTTGTTAAGCTACTGTGACCTCCATGTCTCTTCCAAGGGGCATTAAAACAGTCTTGTTAAACCACTCTGACCTCCACGTCTCTTCCAAGGGGCATTAAATGTGTCTTGTTAAACCACTCTGAACTCCACAGGTCTTCCAAGGGGCATTGAAATGTTTTTATTTAACTCTAACCTCCACGACTCTTCCAACGGGCATCGCATTTCCTCCTAATTTTAGTCAGCTTTTGCTTTTCAATGCATAGGCGAACACTAAGGGAGACCCACGGCCCAATAATTGGTAGAAAGATTTTAGTATGCTGTAATCCACGTCTGTTTCAAGGGGCATTGCAGTTCCTCATAATTTTTGGAAAGCCTTCCATTCACTGCTTAGGCCAACAGTGTACAGGAGACCCAGTTTCTATAAATGGATAAAACGGTATAATTAAGGCCCTCTGACCTCCATGTCACTTCCAAGGGGCATTGGAGTGCCTCAAAATTTTTGGTAGGCATTGCACTCACTGTATGCCCTATAACTATGTAGCCGAACCGCTCCTTTTGGTACAGAAACATATCATACAAGACATGTGTGGTTGACTGGCCTGATATTGATGTGAATGGACCCTGTTCCTCCTGCTCTTTCTCCTTTGCCACCACCTCATCCATCATTCATCACCTGAAGCTTTGTTTTAATGGGAGTCATAGAACTGGGATAGTAGCAGGAAAACATCCAGCATGCGCCAAAACGATGACCATCTCAGGCCTTGCCGCTACTACATACATGCGCTTGCTTTCCAAATAGCAGAAAGCTAAGGAGATGGATGGTCTCATGATTATGAATAATGTACTCATTGTGTAGGAGGCCGACCACTGCTGCTGTCTACCTTTTGAACTTTGTATTGAAGCCTGATTGACCCAGGACCCGCAATCCTCTATGTCTGGAGGACTTGTTGCATCCCAGTGTACAACTGTGTCCCGGCTTCCACAATATTAACCCAGTGTGAAGGCATCAGTGAGATGGAACATCCTTGGCCACATTCACTTGTCCATGTGTTTGTGGTTAGGCTGTCCTTCAAATATGGGCGGCTGGGGAACGTTTATGGACACCAGGCCTCCTCCAGGCGGCTGGGGACCGCGTGTCGGCACCCAGCCGCGGGGCGGCTGGGGACCGAGTATGGACATCCGGCCGCCCCCTGGCAGATGGGGACCAAGTGTGGACACCTGGCCACAGGGCGGCTGGGGACTGAGTATGAATACCTGGCCGCTGACGCAGCCATGACGTGGTGGCCAAATTCCGCCTCCACATGCCTAAAAGGCCCAATTTCATGTGCAAGCAAGCAAGCAGTATAGTATTGCAGCCTGAGGGTGGGTGGGTGGCAGGCTGCATACTTGTGCTTGCATTTCAACGAATGGGGGAGGTACAATTGAATACTGCCCTGGGACAAGGACTTGCATGGGGATAGTTGCAAGTCTGCATCTTCTGATGCGGCAAGGATCACTTCTGATGGGCACACTATTAGGCAGTGACCTGGGTGTCAGAGATGCTTCCAGCGGTCTTCCCCATGCTGTTACCATGTCTTTTCAGCACTGTATGCATGTGTCACACAGCACATGGCCAGATAAGATTGTAAAATGTTAAAATGACATTTCCCGGTGAATGCATTTGTCACGGTTGAAAGCAATACAAAAGTGCAAAAACGCATAAAAAATGCTACATGTGAACCTAGCCCAAGGTGTGGAGGAGTATTTTTGTTTTTGGTTATTTATTTTACCTTATACACAAGTTTTTACCCTGGAAAGGATGTTCCTCAACATATTTCACAGGAAAACAGTTTCAGTTTCGTTTTTGAATATTTTATTGTGAGCCCTGTAAGGCGGCAGTGTTCACACCGTGCAGTAACTGAGGCAGTGACCTAAGCAAGTCCAACATAAACAGCTTTTATTTCAGCAACTCACGGGTTAACAGAAAGTCTTCCGGTTCGCAGCCGGGTGAACAGAAAGTCTATACACAATGGTTGCCGTGGGCAACGGCCGTGCCGGCCTCTCAGAGCCTAACGGGTGCAGTGGCTTCCCAGGCAGTGGGTCAGCCACACTCAATCCTGCTGAGGTTTCGTGCTGTGGTCCTAACAGTTTCCAACATAGAACAACACTAATCCTTAGAGCATGGGTTTTAAAGGATCTGTGGCAAGAGCCACTGGAAAACCCGGGTTGGAGTGAGGAGGCCGCCCCACTGCCTCCTGTGACCTCCTCCCAGAAATGAAGGCCCTGCCAGGTTTTTACTAATCTGCCTTAGCCAGATAGACTGACTAGGTCCACGCTCACCTTCATTCCTGCATTGCAGCCACAGGTGTGTCTGTGACTGCAATGCACTCCAATGGTTTTAATACGTCTCTGTACACATTCTGGGGGAGATATACCGTCCCTCGTACACGATTCCGGTCACTGCCTCACAGCCCGTAAAAGTGGCTTAATACCTCTGACCACGTTGTTGACAGCAGTGATCTGGGGGTCAGAAATGCTTCCTGGGGCGATCCCCATGCTGTCCCCATGTCATATGAGCACTGTCACTATCATTTTGGGCACTTCTTAGGCTTTTTAAATACTGCCGGGGTGCCGCCGCAAAAATGTTCGGGTCTCCCACAGACTAACATTGGGCTCATTGCTTGGGTCGAGCACCCGAGTATCACGGTGAGCTCGGCCCGAGCTTCGAGCACCCGAGCATTTTAGTACTCGCTCAACACTATTTATTGTCTATTTATTATCATTTTTTAGGCTACATTGTAAATTAGTTTACTCTCACCTTTCATTTATATTGTTTATTCGTAGTTTTGGTAATCAATCATTTTTTGACGTCCATTCTTAACATTTTGAAAATTTTACAATCTACAATTAGCTGTTCAATAATAGCCACAGCTAGATATGTGGTTATAAATATTAAACTATCCTATTATTCCCCATGTGTTATAGAGTGCAGTAACTATATCTCACTTCACGCACTCTTTATCAGTTTAATTGACACGATTTCCCATTTTGTGGTTATATTCCACCTATAGAGCAGATTGTGATATGTGCAGCACAACAACTTTGATCTATAATATAATCGTACAAGCGTCCCTCTGTCTGAAGCCTCTATAGACTGCACAAGCGCGACGTGCATGCGCATTCTGGACCCCACAAAGGAAAGCAACCACATCCTAAACAAGGAGTTTAGGATGAGGATTGTAGCCCCGGAGATCGTGATATGCGTAATCATTGAACTCATATCACGATCTCCGGCCCCCTAACAACTCACCTATCAGGGAGACCGCGCTTTGTCTACAGGCCGGTAGCTGGGAGATGAATGCGCTGACAGAATCAGAGCATGCGCATAGCGCTATCTGGCGCCATTTTACTGAGGACACATTTGCAGTGTGTCTTAAGCAAAATGGCGCCGGACAGAATTGTATGGGCACGCGCATACCCCGGTGCCGCACTTCTCTCTCGTCCTCTGGCAGAATGAGACACAGCTGCGCTGGAGCACAGAGAAGAAAGGTGTGTATAAGTGATTATTTTTTTGTATGTGTGCAGTGTGATGGGAATGAGCAGTGCCATACATACCAGGATTGGGGGGTGAGGGGACCATGCATACCAGGATAAGGGATGGGGCACCATGCATACCAGAGTTGGCGGGTGAAGGGTGCCATGCATACCAGCATTGGGGGGTGAGGGGTGCCATACATACCAGGATTTGGGGGTTGAGGGGTGCCATGCATACCAGGATTGAGGGGTGAGAGGTGTCATACATACTAGGATTGGGGGGTGAAGAGCCCATGCATACCAGGATTGGGGTTGAGGGGACCATGCATACCAGGATTGGGGGGTGAGGGGTGCCATGCATAACAAGATTGAGGGATGAGGGGTGCCATGCATACCAGGATTTGGGGGTGAGGGGTGCTATGCATAACAGGATGAGGGATGGGGTGCCATGCATACCTGGATTGGGGGGTGGGGGGGGCATGCATATCAGGATTGGGGACTGAGGGAACCATGCATACCAGGAATGGGGGTGAGGGATGCCATGCATACCAGCATTGGGGATGAGGGGTACCATAAATACCTGGATTGGGGGATTAGGGGTGCCATTAATACCAGGATTGGGGGGTGAAGGGGTACCATACATACCAGGATTCGGGGGGTGAGGGGGTACCATACATACATGGGTATGGATGAGGGGGTAACATGCATACCAGGATTGGGGGGTGAGAGGACCATGCATACCAAGATAAGGATAGGGGCTACCATGCATACTAGAATTGGGGGATTAGGGGACCTTGCATACCAGGATTGGGGGTTGAGGGGTGCCATGCATATCAGGATTGGGGGTAAGGGGTGCCATGCATACCAGTATTGGGAGTGAGGGGTGCAATGCATACCAGGAAAGGGATGAGGAGTGTCATGCATACCAGGAAAGGGATGAGGGGTGCCAATCATACCAGGATAGGATGGGGACAGCACATAACAGGATGGGGAAACCGGATTAGGGAGCAAAATTACCAGGATAGGGGAAGCACAAATACCAGGATGGGGGCAGCACAAATAAAAAGATGGGGGCAGCACAAATACCAGGATGAGGGCAGCACATAGCAGGAGAAGGGCAGCACATAGTAGCATGGGAGACCATATACCATTAAAAATGCTCGCCACCTGGGTGTAGAATGGGTTCAATAGCTAGTATCAGTATCATGAATAACTGCTTTCATACATTCTAATTGTGCCCCATTACACATCATTGTGACAATCTCATTATTCCATTTCTGCTGCACAGATATTTTGATGTAATGTTGCATTTCTATGTTTTTTGTTGATTTGCTCTTTGTCTGCTGGGTGTATATATTTATTGAGGCTTAACTCAGGTTTAGTACAATATTGGATACATTTTCTTTTTCCCGTATCTCATACAGATGTGTACTGCTGAATCTTCATATAGGCCAATAGAAATAGCCCCACCTCTGTTGTCATGGTTTGTATGAATAATGACCAAGGGGGTGGGACTATGTGTATTGCCTGCTCCCTTACGAATTTCTGTTTCTAGCAATCATCTGCATTTAAAGAGACTAAAAACAAAGTAATAATGAAAGAAAACTGTTTGTGTTGATTGCATTGCTCCATGTTCACACCTCTGCATCTATGTCTGATATTTTTTCCTGTTTGTCCTGCACCATTGATTCTAACATCAATCAAACCTGAATTATTGCTAAGATCAATATTCAAACTTCTGCATCTTTGTATTTTTGTTAGGTGTCTTTTTTCATTCCCTTCCCTGCTGTGAACTAGCAATTGTTTCTATTATCTCCTTTCACTTTTCCCTGTCCTTTGATCCTCTGACCTGTCTTCTTGTAGCTCCTCCTTTTCATTCACACCTTGTAACTTTCTTGAGCAAATAAAGGTGTATAAAGTTGGAGCCATAGATCTATTCTGCCCATGGTCCAGGCCTGCTGCCTATTTAAGTGCACAATAGAAATGCTCCAGAAATGTTCTAGAATTTAACAGAAAATATACTTAACCATCTATTACTAATTGCACCTCTCTTTTGTGTTCTTCTGCAACTACTCTTTCAACCGTGCTTGATGTGCCTTTACAGTTATTGATCCCTGCAATTCATACTCTCCTTAACTAATCCCAAACACCGCCATCCTCCAATGATATGTTATATCTGTCCTTCCCTTTTACCCACCACTTGACCTCATCTGTTGACCTGCTTCTAAACCTTAGATCCCTCCACTTAAAAACGCAAAAAAACATGCACTCTCCTTCTGCCACCTCCTCTCTCTCTTTGTATCTTATCACTGCTGGTGCTAGAACTTCCTTACCTACTACATATTACTTCTCTTTCCTATCACTCACCAGTTAATAAAATCCCAGCAAGTTCTCTAACCTTAAACCCATTCACTTGAACCGTGATCCACTGATTCTTCTCTCTGGACTAGTATGGAATGTCCACTTCATCTGTGATAAACTACATGTCATTCATGATCTCTTTACTTTCCACAATAATTTAACCCAACCTCTACGCCTAGCTATCACCTTATATATCTACCCCCATTCATTTCAAAACTCCTTCACCACCAAGTCCACTTTAAACTTGCATTCAACCCCTCTCTAATATACTCTAGCAACTTATAATCTGATTTATGGTCCAACTTCTGCACCAAAACTGCCCTAACTAAACGTACACACAACTCTTTAACAGTCAAAGCTAATAGACAATATTTTGTACTCTTTCTTTTAGACTGATTCTCTGCCTTTGACCCAGTAGACCAATTACTCTTATTACAGATCCTCTCATGCCTCTGCATTAAAGATCTAGCTTTTTCCTGGAAATCCTCCTACCTCACTAACAGTGCATTTAGAATCTCCCATTCCCATACTACCTCCTCATCCTGTCCTTTGTTTGATGTTGTCCCTTAAGGCTATGTCCTAGGACCAGCGCTATTCTCCATCTATACCATTGGCTCAGACAATTCATAAAGTCCCATGGCTTCCAGTACCACCTATGAGCTCATAACAATAAAATCTACCTTTTTGGCCACCCAAATGTCACCTCTCTGTTGTCCAGAAATCCCAGAGAATCAGCCATATTCTACTTTTTTTCCTTTACCAGCCAGATCCTCCTTCTTCTCTTTCTTCTCATCATGCTTCCTAAAAATCAGTGTGGAAAAAAACCAAACACATAATCTTTTCTCCATCTCACTCAACCATCCCCTACCAAATATATCCATCAAAATTAGTGACATCACGCTTTCCCTTATACAACAAGTCTGCTGCCTCGGAGTAACCCTTGACTTTGCATTATCCTTCAAACCACACATTCAAGCAATTACCACCTCCTGCCACGACCAACAAGAAAAATATTTCCAGAATTAATTGTTTCTTCAACTTAAAATTTGCTAAAATTAGTTTATATTCCGAGACTCTTCTGGCTCTCTGAGATTTGAAGTTACCCTTCAATACCAATAATTTCATGTCTATGATGTTTTGACCAGGTAAACAAAAATGCTTGGCTGCAGGTGGATCTATTTTTTCTTCTTTTTTTTTTTGTGTGGCGATGATGATTGATCCCTGTCCTAAGTTTTTGTTCTGTCTCCCCTACATTCAGACCCCCTGATGGACATTTGGTGCATATAATTAAGTACACTACATTAGATGCTATACAGTTGAAAGTACCTGGGATCTTGTATTCCTGATGTGAGCTGAGTATCTTTATCTTGTCTATGGTCATTATAAATGGACAGGTTTTACATTTTTTCTGGTTGCAGGGAAAGGTTCCTGTAGCTGGTGGAGATGACAGGGAGATTCTGACAATGACGCTTCTTAAATTTGGGGGTTGCCTGAAACACAGAAGTGGGGGGTCTGGAAATATGGATTGATTGTAATCGGGCATCTTTTTGCAGTAAGGGTTGTGGTTTACTTGCAGCTCTCCTTAGCACCTCCAGGTTTGGGTTGTAGGTGACTACTAGAGGAACCTGGTTGCTTTCTTGTTTAGTTTTTTAATGTAGGAGATGATTCCTTGATATTCTGGTGGCTCTTGTAATCTGGTTCTCTATTGTTCTTGGATGATAGCCCTGATTCAAAAAGGTCTTTCTGAGGCCACCAAGAGGAGAGACACTGAAAAAACTTAGGACAAGGATGAATCATCATCGCCACACAGTAAAATAAGAAAAAATAGATCTAGCTGTGGCCAAGCATTTTTGTTTACCTGATCACAACATCACAGACATGAAATTATTGGTATTAAAAGGTAACTTCAAATCTTCAGAGCAGGAATGAATGTGTCGCATGGATTTATGTCATTCTACATCAACTAAGAAATGTGGTCCTCAGAGCTTTGGAGTCATCATAACAGTCCTTATCTATGAACCAGTCCAATATTTACAGCCAGAACTGTTTATCTTTCTTCCACAGTAATAGCTTTGCTTAAAGTTACCTGTCTCATCTATTGCATTACTTCTGTGTCCTAATGTGTATAAATATGTGACTCTTCAGATTTTGAGTTATATTAGCCTGATGAAGTGGCCTGAGTAGCCTCGAAAGCTTGCAACCTGTTACCATCTTTTCAGTTAGCCATTAAAAGGTGTCAACCACTGAGGACTCTCAAATCTAAATATTTTTCTATCTACTGGCTAACACGGTACAAAAATATATATACAGTACAGACCAAAAGATTGGACACACCTTCTCATTTAAAGATTTTTCTGTATTTTCATGACTATGAAAATTGTACATTCACACTGAAGGCATCAAAACTATGAATTAACACATGTGGAATTATATACTTAACAAAAATGTGTGAAACAACTGAAAATATGTCTTATATTCTAGGTACTTCAGAGTAGCCACCTTTTGCTTTGATGACTGCTTTGCACACTCTTGGCATTCTCTTGATGAGCTTCAAGAGGTAGTCACCGGAAATGGTTTTCACTTCACAGGTGTGCCCTGTCAGGTTTAATAAGTGGGATTTCTTGCCTTATAAATGGGGTTGGGATCATCAGTTGTGTTGTGCAGAAGTCTGGTGGATACACAGCTGATAGTCCTACTGAATAGACTGTTAGCTGTTTTTTTCTTGCCATAATACAAATTCTAAGTAAAGAAAAACAAGTGTCCATCATTACTTTAAGAAATGAAGGTCAGTCAGTGTGAAAAATTGGGAAAACTTTGAAAGTGTCCCCAAGTGCAGTTGCAAAAACCATCAAGCGCTACAAAGAAACTGGCTCACATGAGGACCACCAGAGGAAAGGAAGACCAAGAGTCACCTCTGCTTCTGAGGATATGTTTATCCGAGTCACCAGCCTCAGAAATCGCAGGTTAACAGCAGCTCAGATTAGAGACCAGGTCAATGCCACACAGAGTTCTAGCAGCAGACACATCTCTATAACAACTGTTAAGAGGAGATTTTGTGCAGCAGGCCTTCATGGTAAAATAGCTGCTAGGAAACCACTGCTAAGGACAGGCAACAAGCAGAAGAGACTTGTTTGGGCTAAAGAACACAAGAAATGGACATTAGACTAGTGGAAATCTGTGCTTTGGTCTGATGAGTCCAAATTTGAGATCTTTGGTTCCAACCACTGTGTCTTTGTGCGACCGAGAAAAGGTGAACGGGTGGACTCTACATGCATGGTTCCCACCGTGAAGCATGGAGGAGGAGGTGTGATGGTGTGAGGGTGCTTTGCTGGTGGCACTGTTGGGGATTTATTCAAAATTGAAGGCATACTGAACCAGCATGCCTACCACAGCATCTTGCAGCGACATGCTATTCCATCCGGTTTGCATTTAGTTGCACCATCATTTATTTTTTAACAGGACAATGACCCCAAACACACCTTCAGGCTGTGTAAGGGCTATTTGATGAAGAAGGAGAGCGATGGGGTGCTACGCCAGATGACCTGGCCTCCACAGTCACCAGACCTGAACCCAATTGAGATTGTTTGGGGTGAGCTGGACCGCAGAGTGAAGGCAAAAGGGCCAAAAAGTGCTAAGCATCTCTGGGAACTCCTTCAAGATTGTTTTAAGACCATTTCCAGTGACTACCTCTTGAAGCTTATCAAGAGAATGCCAAGAGTGTGCAAAGCAGACATCAAAGCAAAAGGTGGCTACTTTGAAGAACCTAGAATATAAGACATATTTTCAGTTGTTTCACACTTTTTTGTTAAGCATATAATTCCACATGTGTTAGTTCATAGTTTTGATGCCTTCAGTGTGAATGTACAATTTTCATAGTCATGAAAATACAGAAAAATCTTTAAATGAGAAGGTGTGTCCAAACTTTAGGTCTGTACTGTATATTTTTCCTGGTATTTTGTATTAATGCAGGGGGGATGTCCGGAGAAGTGGTGTATAATCTTTGTACCCCATATATCACACAATACCATCAAGATACGAGATGTGCAGCATCTGAAACAACGGATACTGGAAGCCTGTGCTAACATTTCTTCTGCGGTGTTAGATAGTGTGGCCATTCTTCATCAATGGAAACCTCAATTCCACTGGATATCTGAAATTTCTACACGATGATGTGTTGCCCTCTTTATGCACTGAAGATGGCACGTTCCCTGAGTTTTTCCAACAAGATGGTGCACCACCACATTATGGGTGTCAGGTCTGAGCATTCCTACATGAACAGTTTCCTGGAAAGTGAATTGGTCGTCGTGGGCCAGTTGAATGGCCACCAAGGTCTCCCGATCTGACCCCCTTAGACTTTTATCTTTGGGGTCATCTGAAGGCAATTGTCTATGCTGTGAAGATACGAGATGTGCAGCCTCTGAAACAACGGATACTTGAAGCCTGTCCAAGAATTTGTTCGGCAGTGCTGCTATCAGTGTGTCAAGAGTGAGATAAGAGGATTGCATTGACAATCCAATGCAATAGGCAGCACTTTCAACACATTTTATAAGTGGTCATAAACTTGTAAAAAACTCATGAAAGAATAAAGTTACGTTAAAACCAAGCACATCATTGTTTTCCTTATGAAATTCTCAATAAGTTTGATGTGTCACATTACCCTCTTCCCATTGAAAAAAATGAAGTTGGATCCAAAATGGCCGACTTCAAAATGGCCGCCATGGTCACCACCCATCTGGAAAAGTTTACCCCCTGCCATATACTAATATGCCACAAACAGGAAGTTGATATCACCAACCACTCCCATTTAATTTAGGTGTATCCATATAAATGGATAGAAAACAACACCTGCTATCACTGAGAAATACATTCCTACAAAAATAATTCCATGCACTGGTAATAGATGGACATGTTCATAGAGCTTAAAGGATACCCAGAAGCAGCCTCCTGGATTACAAACAGAGGGAGGATAACAACAAGCACCTCTTGTGGACAAATAAAGTGGGGAAAATAAATATTTGATACAATGCCTATTTTGCAAGTTTGCTCTCCCACAAAGAATGGAGATTTCTATAATTTTTATTGTTTTTTAATCTAAAAAAACTCCCAGAAAATCACATTGTATTATTTTAAATTAATTAAATTGCATTTTATTGCATGAAAAAAGTATTTGATCACCTATCAACCAGCAAAAATTCTGGCTCTCACAGACCTGTTAGTTTTTCTTTAAGAAGCCCTTGTACTCTGCACTCATTACCTGTATTAATTGCACATTTTTTGTATAAAGGACACCAGTCCACACACTCAGTCAATCACACTCCAACCTCTCCACCATGGCCAAGACCAAATTGCTGTCTAAGGACATCAGGGAAAAAATTGTAGACCTGCACATGGCTGGGAGGGCTACATGACAATTGGCAAGAAGCTTGGTGAGAAGGCAACAACTGTTGGCACAATTATTAGAAAATGGAAGAAACAACATGACTGTCAATCTTCCTCGATCTGCGGCTCCATGAAAAATCTTGCCCCATGGTGTAAGGATGATTCTGAGAAAGGTCAGGAATCAGCCCAGAAGTACATGGGAAGACCTGGTCAATGACCTGAAGCGAGCTGGGACCACAGTCTCAAACATTACCCTTAGTAACACACTACTCCTTCATGGATTAAAATCCTGCAGGTCATTCAAGGTTCCTCAGCTTATGCCAGGACATGTCCAGAAGCAATGTTCGAAGTTTGAAGTTTGCCAATGCCATCTGGATGATCAACAAGATTCATGGGAGAAGGTCATGTGGTCACATGAGACCAAAATAGAACTTTTTGGTATCAACTCCACTCGCCATGTTTGGAGGAAACAGAAGGATGAGTACAACCCAAAAATACCGTCCCAATCATGAAGCATGGTAGGGGAAACATGATACTTGGGGGTGCTTTTCTTCAAAGGGGACAGGACAACTGCACCCCATTGAAGGAAGGATGGATGAGATCATGTGATGCAAGATTTTGGCCAACAACCTCCTTCCCTCAATAAGAGCATTAAATATGGGTCATGGCAGCATGACAATGACCCAAAACACACAGCCAGGGCAACTAAGGAGTGGCTCCATAAGAAGCATTTCAAGGTACTGGAGTGACCTAGCCAGTCTCCAGACCTGAACCCAATAAAAAATCTTTGGAGGGAGCTGAAACTCAATGTTGCCCAGTGACAGCCCTGAAACCTGAAAGATCGGGAGAATATCTGTATGGAGGAGTGGGCCAAAATCCCTGCTGCAGTGTGTGCAAACTGATCAAGAACTACAGGTAACGTCTGACTTCTGTAATTGCAAACAAAGTTTTCTGTACCAAATATTAAGTTCTGTTTTTCTGTTTTATCAAATACTTCTTTCATGCAATAAAATGCAAATTAATTATGTAAAAATCATACAATGAGAATTTCTGGATTTTTTTTAGATTCTGTCTCTCACAGTTGAACTTTACCTATGATAAAAATTACATCCCTCTCCATTCTTTGTAGGTAGGAAAACTTGCAAAATCGGCAATGTATCATATACTTATTTCCCCCACTGTATAGGGTGGAAAAAGAATAATATAAATAAGAGTAATATGAACAAACAGGAATATCAATTTATTTTTATAAATCAGTCACTTAACAACTAAGTATGAGTCGTATCGGCTTATGTTGTGGGCAATAAAAGTATTGCCTGCAAGTTTACCACTGATAAAGAACCGAGCAAATTTAAAAGAACAGGTTTTAATGTCAAACTCCCAAGAAGGACAGCAATATTATAAAGTTGCTTAAATGTAAATTGGGATGTGCGTGTCTGTCTTATGCAAATATTCAAAGTCATATAAAATATAACGATCTGACTCTCCCTTTAGTACATTCCTCTGCATGTAACAAAGATGACCATCGGATTTATTCTGACGATATTCAGACGATAACTACATGCGGTGCAGAGCAGACCATTAGCTGTATGTTCATTCTCCTTATTTATGTACTGTACATAAATAGGTTGCAATCATCACAAAATGTTTTAAGCTTGCATTTCTACATATAAGTGTGTGGTAATCTTAGCACTCTTACAGGAGGACTCAATGCGGAGGACACTGGAGTTGTTGTGTGCCCGTGCTTTCATCAAATCTCTCTTTGACACACTATAGAAAAATACTGACAAGAGTGATTATTATTTGGATGAAACACTGAATTGCAACTTTTTGTTGATACCATAATATAAAAATAATTTTAGCAGTAGTTGTATTAGCCATGAGGAAATAATGACAATCATTCTGACTGTAGTAACGTACTTTTAATGTTGGCTTCCAAATATTTCCTCAAAGATGCCATATCACTAAAGCTCACTTGGTGATTAATAGGTTCGGCCAAATCCCTGTGTAAATTTTTAGTACGGTTCAGTAAAATCCCATCACCAACCATCAGTGTCAGCTATCATGGCAGATTCAGTAACAGCCAAGAGTTGTTAGGCAATTACTTAAGTCATACAAGCGCCTCTATTGTTAAGAATTGACTGTAAATTATAGATCTCAAGCATCTTTCTACACCGTCTCTCTCATTTTTAATAATTGTAGCTACTAACTTAGGGAAATTGGTGGCTAAACCTTCAGCATTACTTTCAATTATGTGAAAAACGTTTTTTAAATTGTTTCAGAATTAAAATTATTCTAAGTTTGCTTTGTTCTGAAAATAAAGTCTAAAGTGTCACTGGCTTCACTGTACAAAGTCATCAGGTTCTGTGTCTCTTCCTTCTAGTAAAGACTGAATGGAATCGTGAACGGCGTTCACTGTCTACAAACGAATATAGACGATCTAAATGATCAAATCTGAAATTATTGATATTCATGAGACCATTAAAATTTGATTGTGAAAAAATGTTGTAAAAATACTAAATGATCAGCATCCTGTATATTACTGTCATTATCATCAGTGGCATCACCATGTACATTTTAAACCTGTTTATCAAATTTTAAGTTGTTTTGTGGATTTTGTAGCATGATGTTAATGTCTGGTGGGCTATCTTGGAAATGTACATGATGATGATGCTGATGGGGCTCTTCTAAGTTCATTTTTCTAAATGTATGTTGTCTACAGTGAAACATGGAGGTGGCAGTGTCCTCATGTGGGGCTGAATGAGCACTGATGGTGTTGAGGAGCTACATTTCATTGATGGTATCATGATTTTACAGATGTATTGCTCTATATTGAAATAGAAGATGCTATCATGACTTTGTTCCCTTGATAGACATGCACTTTTCCAACATAACGATTATCCAAAACACACATCTGTTGCATTTGTGAAGAACAGGGTGAAAGTGATTCAGTCCCCAAGTGTCTCCTGACCTGAACCCACCCAAAACACCTATGAGGATTTCTGAAGAGACAAGTTGAGAATCACTTTCCATCCAGCATTCAAGCTTTAAAAGAGGTCATTCTAGAGAATGGCAAAAAATATTTTTGCAATATGTTGCCAACTTGTTCATTCCATACCTAGAAGACTTGGTGCCATCCTTAAAAAACATTGAGATCATACAAATTATTAGATGCTGTAGGGTTTTTTTTGGGGGTCTATTCACTTTCACATCAACTAATTTGAGTAAAATTGAAGATTTTGTAATGAAAAATATATTATAGACCTTTCTTTCATGTCATTGGTTAAAAAATGTTCTACGAAACTCAGTCTTGTCAAATTTTTGGAAATTGTTCATTTATGCCAGTGAGATATTGATTAAAATCTTACTTTTCAAAAAATGTTAAAGGCCTGCACTGCCGAATAAAGGAAATCTTTAACAGCAAAAGTATAAGTTTTTTTTTATTCACAACGCGTTTCCACTCAGCACCTTTTTCAAGTGTAAAAAAAACAAACACAATACAACAAGGGGTTTAAATATCTTAAACCGGCGCTAAGTTCAAATACAAACAACCACAAGGAGGTTTTTAGGGGTGGGGTATGGGACGAAAGTGCAACTAGCAGGAGTAGGGGATTGAGTATGTAGAAAAGAGTTATTGGAAAAAAATGTAGAGAGTTCGAAAGACAAAGTAGAAAGATCTATAAGGCTAAATAACATTAAGGTAGAAGGCTGACAAAAAAAGATGAAAGAGAAAGAGAAGGATGTGAAAAAGGAAAAAAACAGAAAATTAATAATAACTGATAAAACTTCAAAATTGAGGTAAAAGAGGTAAAAGGATGGAGACTAGAGCCCAGAGTTATTGGTGCAGAGATAAAATAGAGAGAAAAACAATTAGTAAAGGAGCCACTTTGAATTATTCAAAGGAAAGTTACTGAGAGGAAAGAAATGAATAGAAACATGGGAGAAGTGTTGGAATAGAAAAAAAATGGTGGAACCAGTGAGAAAGCAAGTTAAGTGAAAGATGATGGCAGATATACTGTATGGAGGTGCGGTAAACTTAGCAGGAAATAAAGCATGAGAAGTCCAGTGGAAAATGACCTGATATTTGAGGGTTTTATGCAGTGACTGATGCTTTGAAAAATGGTGGAGGATAAAAATAAAAATAAAAATAAAAATATATATCTCATTAGACGGTAAGGGAGGAAATAAAAAAAATAAAATAACTTTATATTTTATGCACAGCAATACTTATAAATACTTATTATTTGGTGGTGTATAAATGACCACCAAAAAACAGCGGTCTTCCATTAGAAGAAACAGCAAGGAAAAAACTTTTTCTTTTAACTAAATTTTAGTGTATAAAAAAAGTTTGTGCACGGAGCTCACGTCTTCAGGTACTTCACCATCAGAGATGTTCAGTTGGAATTTTGTGGAAATGAAAACAGTTTAGTGAACAGTAAATGGACAGGCAGGCAGACTGTTAGTACAGCTGATTTATTCATTGGGGTCAGCCAATGTTGCATGGAAGTCCACAGTAATCCTTGTCAGACTTATTTTAACAAATATTATGATTTTTACACTTGCAGCAGATAACATGGCCCACATTGGCATGACAAATCTTCCTGCCTCGCTAGATTCACTCTCTGAAATGACATTGGGTCTGGAAATGATAGTTTGCCCATAGCAAACTGGCCAGTTCTTGTTACTGGTCATATTTGTTGACTCAGAAATCCGTAATCCATGGGATCAGATCTTAGAGTATCTGCCCGAAAAAGGTCACAGTCTAGCTACGAATGAACCTGACTTTTTGGGCAGTGCAACTCTGTTTGCTGAAGTGCATCAATTTTTACCCTTTTTTTTGCAGCTCTACCATCTGGCCCATCATGTCGCATATATTGTAATTCGTACTGCTGCCTTGGATATTTGTAAAATTATTAATTTTGTGAAAGAAAATTGCACTTGAAAATGTTAAACAATTTGACGCTCTGTAATAATTTCCAACCCGCCCTGCACAGGGGCTGAACGTTCAGGAAAGTGTTGACTCTGCAGGGAGCGCATAGTGGTTACCTGGTCATACATGTGGTTGGCAATCGGCCACTGTGCAAAAGCTTCACCAATTAGGGAACTCATATTTCCCTGTTAATACACAAATTCCTTCGCTCCAAAATTTCTTAATATTTTTGGAAAAAATGTATCATTATTTAACAGAAAATTTAAATTAAGGAATTCAAAGAATTATGGCTAAATAAAAACAATTAAGCACTTTCAAACCTTTTCTATGCAGGAACCACACACACACAGAAGTGTTGATTTTGTAGGTAGCACATAGTGGTCACCTGGTGTTACTTACAATTGGCAGCCGTCCATTGTGCCACAGCTTTATCAATTAAAACATAAATTTTCCTGCAAATATGCTCCCACCTCCCCTTAAGCAGTTCAAAAAAGTTGGATTTGATCATTTTCTACAATTTTGTCTTTATTTACAATCCTGATGAAGATATTACTGGGAAATTCATTGTAGACACAGTGACAATAATCTTTAATTTCACCCAAAGTTAGAAAGTAGGTGAATTTGCTTTAGTGAAAAATTGATGCACAAAATATGAAAAATTTTGTTTTAAAAATTGCTGCATACTAATAAGAATGAATGTAGACCAGAGGGATGGAAGAGTTACGCCTCTAACTCCTTTCTCCTCTACCTCTCCTCTCCATAGAATTTTATTATTAGTCTTATCTCAGCAATCTCTTCAAAAAACAGACTTTACCCAAGAATTGACCATTTTGAGAATGAATGAGAAGTCCAGGATATGATAGAAGACTTATCTGATAAGATATATTACGTTTATTATTTTGTGTATTATTGATTTATGAAATAAAAATGAAAAAAAAATTACTCTTTTAATTTAGCCTTCATGTTTCTTTCATTTCTGTGAAATGTCTAAATGTTTTTTAGAATATTTTGCATGTTGAACCTTCTAAAATGGACTCACTTACTTGAAGCACACAAAGGTTGTTTCCACTGGTTTACCAATGAAAAGGAAGATGCAAAGCAAACTTGAGGGACACAAGGATAATGAAGCTGAGGTTGCGATTATTAGCTCTGACAACAGGTGAATTCCAGAAATTAATTAAAATTCCAATGATTATTATGATTATAACATAAGATAATAGAGAAAATAATAGTAAAACATAAGACAATATATTCTTTTCAGAGAGGAAGTCAATCATATTAGGAACACACTTGTCTCTGGCTTCATTTGACCACTCATCCTATGGACACTTTTCACAGTTTTCACCATCTGTGAACGATGAAATACAAGCAAAGCCTACAAAGATTCTCCCATACAAGAAATAAATGAATAAATCCTTATTGAAAATTATAGAACAAGCAAAATATATAAGAACAGAGTAGAAAAGGAGATAGACTGCAGAATAATTCAAGTTGGTAAGTAGAGGGTCCGTATGTCTCACTTGATGTTAACAACAATTACATAACTATTTATATTGCTCCACCATATGAAGAGAGATATTCTTTATAAATATGGAACAAAATGGTATTCTGTCTCCACCTAATGGTGTCACATGGAAAATGTTATTAGAAAGACACAGGCATATCCAATTAGACACAAAGGAAATAATTAAATTAGCATATACACTCCATAATTATTATTAATTACTTATTATTCTTTATTTACCAGTCATTCCACAAACCACAATACCACTACATGATTCATTGCTTTGCACAGAAACTGTGTATAAAATATAAAAATGTTACATGAGGCCAACAAAACCTCTAAGACGTGTTCTCAGCTCTTTTTCACCAGACCTCAGACATTGGCTAAAGCTGCAGGTCACATCCTGTACTCCAGGCATTCATCTCCTCATTGAAGTCATGCAACAAGGAGGAAGATGGGATTGGGACAATCATTCCAGTGATTTTTGCTAATCTCATTATCCGGACTTTTCATTTTACATTTTGGAAACTAATGAGGCAATAAAAATATGGAATATGAAAAGCTAAGTCAAATTAATTAGTGCAGTCAGGAAAGTGAATTATTTTAAAATAATAATTAAAAAAACAAACTCAAATTGAGTCTCTAGTTGTGGCTTATATCATGTGATAAGGCTCGTTAAAGGGTCACTATTGACTTTTAGGATTGCTACTTCCAGTAGGTAGCACAAGCGTTCTAGTCCTCTACCTCTCTGAAGAGACAATTTGAATGTTTCCCAGAGGAGCATTGCTGCTTTAATAGTCTCCTCACCTTGATGTGCTTAACATGTCACTCTCCGCAAGGAGAAATGTTACCCCTTAGATACCGATCTGACGCCTCTCATGCAGCCAAACCTGAACTCAAACTTTGCACTGACGAGGGGCAGTACCCCGAAACACAGTGTCTGCAAATTGAGTTTCTGGTTCTTGCTTATATCCTAAATAATGTGATAAGGCCCGTTAAAGGCTCGTTAAAGGGTCACTATTGACTTTTAGGATTGCTACTTCCTGTAGGTGTCACTAGAGTTCTAGTCCTCTTTCTCTCTGAAAAGACTATTTAAAAAAGAAACAAAACACATTTTTTCAGTTGCCAAGTCGACACAATTCCCTATAAAAAGCAGGACAAAGCAAACAAAGCATCATATCTAGCCAAAAGTCGTAACAATCAAAAACTAAGTCAGCACATAATAAAACATGCTCTCACTGAGCATGAAGATTGTACAAATAATAAAACTAATCTGTCTGAGAATAAAGAGACACAAGCAAAACATATTTTTAACAAAGTTCTGAATTGTTTTGTAACCAATATAAAAAGAAAATATATATATATATATATACTGACCTGAAGATTTGTGCTGCAAAGTAATTTTTTCAGCTTAATAAATGCTGTAAAAAAACAAATAAACTCAAAATAATGGTGGAATTGTGTTTTTCTTTTCAATATTTCACCCGAATTGGTATATTTATTAGTACATTACATCATTACATTAGCATGTGAATTATAATTATCAGTATATTATATTCAAAAGGTCATTATAAACTGCCACTCACCTGGCAAAAAAAAAATTCTGATACACCCATATAATTGGAAAAGTAAAATAGTTATGAAAGGAGGTGTGGGAAAAAAAATAGAGTTTAACTGATGAGGATTCATTGCGTGGCTCTTATTCCTGTCATTCTTTGACTTTAAAGTTAATTTCCCACATTGAGTTTTTAATGAGCTTTTGACGCTACATATTTTCCCTGCACAAAAAACACAGTGTCTTAAAGTTCCAACAAAGTGGATGGGATTTATAGACCTGTCAAGCCCACTGTGCATTTTTAACCAGTATAAGCTGACCTGCAGCACATTTCAGAAATCCGCAGCATGTCAATTTCTCTGGCAGGTATACTGAATTTTATGTCTGTATTTTTCCCTTAGAATTGTATTATATACAAAAAATTTGCATGTAAAAAAATGCGTTTCCACTCCATGTTATCTACACCCTCGATTGTAACAATGCAGTTTTTTCCAAGCCTAATGCCAGGAATTAACAAAAAAACAAAGCAACTTTATTTAAAACATAACACAACAAAAAAAGACAAAAACTGCAGCATTAAAAATGTGATAGAAAGGCATGTGAAAAAAGACGCACTCAAAAATGCAATGAAAAAAACATGCGAGTAACCAAATTTGCATAAAAAGTGCCCAAATGCTGCATAAAATCAGCAACATGAAGAACTCACCAAATACTCATCGTGGGAACGAAGCCTAAGAGTTTGTTCACACTACATCATTTTCCCATAGTGTTTTTGAAAGTAAAATGTTGAAAAAATACTGAAAAGAATGAAAATATTGTTTTAAATGGAAAAAACAATTGGCGAATTTGGAGAGTCTTCTTAATTCTTCTTAATTCTTCAGGCTTTCATAAGTATTTAAAAGAAGTTGCGTGTCTATTCTTCAGGAGTTCTGTGCTTGGACGATGCCAAATACTTGGAATAGAAGTCAATAAAAAGTCAAGAAGATACCATCACAAAATAGAGATTTCTTCATTGCTTAATAGAGTATGTGAAAAAAAAAGGAGGCCTTAAAGAATCCTGGATAGAAAAACAGTACGAAATGACTCAAATCATTGTCATGGCAGGCATAATCATGGTCTAATAGGAGTTCTGTCAGTGTCGCGCCAACAGCCAAGAAGCACTGCATTATATGTATATTGCAATTTATTAAAGCAGTGATCAGAGAAGCAAAATTTTAAGTCTCATAAAGGGACAAAGTAAAATAAAGTAATGTATTAAAAAACACAAATTATTGAACAAAACT
This sequence comes from Phyllobates terribilis, assembly GCF_046119375.1. Lineage (NCBI taxonomy): Eukaryota > Metazoa > Chordata > Amphibia > Anura > Dendrobatidae > Phyllobates > Phyllobates terribilis. The sequence continues at coordinate 1,203,765,649 of NW_027362761.1, read as the reverse complement.
GCCCAAAAAAACCATTCTGACAATAAATATATATATTTATTTAAAAACAAAAATAATTTAAAAAGTGCACATTTGGTATCATCTTATCGGGAACAGCCTGATCTATAAAACTTTTCCTCCCCACAAACAAAAGAATACGACCTGGACAAAAAAAAATCTTCAACTGTTCCAAGCTTCCAAGCATTTCTTACATGTCATCAGAGGCAGCTCACGTTTGTCCAGGTACTTGGTATTGAAAAGTTGAGGGATTTGACAGGGGGTGGGGATATTAGAAGACTTTTCCTTAATAAAGAAGCATATTGGAAATTTAATTTAGGATCTAGATATCATGAGGGGTTAAATTTGCGCCGTGCTATAATGTGCCATTATTAACAATTTTTTTGTTGTTGTTTCTTATTGTTTTGTGTTATTATTGTTATTGTATGATAATATATGTTTTTCATTTTTATTTGGATTAGCTTTATGTCATGTGTTTTTTATTCAATTGGATTCATTTAATGTGGATTTAGGGTAGATGGGATATTTTTCCAATTAGGCCTTGAGGAAGAATACAGACATGGATTTTTAATATGTTCTACATATATATAGTTACATAGTTTATAAGGCCGAAAAAAGACAAGCGTCCATCCAGTTCAGCTTATTTCTTGTGCACTGCAGCTATTCTGCAGCGTTGATCCAGGGGAAGGCAAAAAAAAAACAAGCGGTATGGGCCAATTTGCATCATTGAGGAAAAATTCACTTCCTGACTCCAATCTGGCAGTCAGATTAAATCCCTGGATTAATTAACTATCACTAAGCATAAGATGTAATTTTATTGTTCTCAAGAAAGGCGTCCAGGCCTCTCTTGAACTCATTAAGTGAGTTGGACATCACCACTTCCTCTCCCAGAGAGTTCCAGAGTCTCACGGCTCTGACCGTAAAGAATCCCCTTCTATGCTGGTGCCGGAACCTCCTTTCCTCCAGACGCATAGTGTGCCCCCTCGTCTTTTATGTCACCATCCTTGGTATAAACAGGTCATGGGAGAGATCTCTGTACTGCCCCCTGATGTATTTATACATGTTTATGAGGTCTCCCCTAAGCCTTCTCTTTTCCAACGTAAATAGGCCTAATTTTGACAACCTCTCTGGGTATTCTAGTCCCTCCATTCCCTTTATTACCTTAGTCGCCCTCTAATTAGTGATGAGCGAGCATGCTCGCCACTGCTCGGTACTCCCCCGAGCGTCTCAGTACTCGAGATGCTCGGAGCTCGCCGAGTACTTTCGAGATGCTCGGGCGGGAGCTTGGGACCCCGTCCAGCATGTTTGGCGCTCTTTAGAGCACAAATCATGCAGGGATTGTATGCCACTCACTGTAATGCCACAGCCATGGGGGTTGTGGCATTATAGTGGTTGCCCAAATCGATGGGAACAGTGCTCACAGTGAAACATGAAAAGCCGGCAATTCAGCAGCGGCATACACCGGTAGCCGACAATTTAGAACAGAAAGAATAGAGCATCACACATAGATTAGATAGATAGAAACATGTCAGTCACATTTATAATAAGTACAGTGACAGTGTTGGTTACTGTACTTGTTATTTAGTGTTAAAATAAAGGATTTATTAAAAAAAAAATAATAGTGTTCTCATGCACCCATCTCTTTATAAAAGCCGGACGGCAATTCATCAGCGGCATATATCCATACCCAACAATTTAGAACAGAAAAAATAGAGCATCACATATAGATTAGATAGCTAGAAACATGTCAGTCACATATATAATAAGTACAGTGATAGTGTTGATCATGAAATTCATGAAATAATTTTAAAAAAATTTACGTGGGGCTTTGCCCTATTTTGCTGTCCAGCCAGGTACAGCATCCAGGAACCGACTTCCCCAACCACCAGTTGCCTATTTGTACCTGGCCGGACACAACAATATAAGGAAGCCAATTTTATTTTATTATTTCATGAATTTCATGAAAAAATTAAAAAAAAAAATACGTGGGGCTTCGCCCTAATTTTGTGTCCAGCCAGGTACAACTAGGCAGCTGGGGGCTGGAATCCACAGTGCAGGGAGGCCCAAGCTTTCTGCCTCCCCCGCTGCAAACTGCAGTCCGCAGCCACCCCAGAAAATGGTGCGTTCATAGAAGCGCCATCTTCTGGCGCTGTACCCAACTCATCCAGGGCCCTGGTGCGGTGGCTCACTGGGTAATAAAGGGGTTAGGGCCAGCTTGGTGTTATCAGCTGGCCCTAAGCCCGAAATTCATGGGGTCACGCCAATATTAGACATGACAGCCATGAATTTCTAGTAAAGTATTTAAAAAAACACAACACCAAGAACAAATTCCTTTAATTGAAATAAACACACAATTTTTTAATGTTCTAAATTAAACCATACTTACCATCATGCCCATTCCAGCTGAAGCCAATGTCTTCTCTAATAAAAGTAAAATATTAAAGCAGTCCCATCCTTACCTTTCTATGGTTCCCAGGACAGCTTCAGCTCTGCTACATTCAGATGACAGGCCGGACCCAGCTTGCCATGCCGCGGACACTGAGAAGCGCAGGCATGATTGCGCTTCTCAGTGTCATGCTGTGACGGCATCCAGATGAGCCGAGTTCATGTCCAATGAACTCAGTTCACCTCATGCACGTCACTGACAGCGTGGGAAAATTCTCCTGCACTTGCGGTGAGCGTGAGAGAATTCTCCTGCGCTCTTGGCAAGCACAGGAGAATTCTCCCATGCTGTCAGTGACGTGCATGAGATGAGCTGAGTTCATTGGACATGAACTCGGCTCATCTGGATGTCATCACAGCCAGACACTGAGGAGCGCAAGCATGCCTTCGCTTCTCAGTGTCTGCGGCATGGCAAGCTGGTTGGCAGCTTTCGGCTGCGATCCAGCCTTTCATCTGATTGTAGCAGAGCTGAAGCTGTCCTGGGAACCATGGAAAGGTAAGGATGAGGTTGGTTTATTATTTGATTTTTATAGCAGGATATCGTTCGCTTCAGCTGGAATGGGCGTGATGGTAAGTATGGTTTAATTTAGAACATTAAAGAATTGTGTTTATTTCAATTAAAGGACTTTATTCTGGGTGTTTGTGTTTTTATTTAACTTTGACTATGGGGTTAGTAATAGGGGTGTCTTATAGAAGCCTCTCCATAACTAACCTGGGCTTGATGTCAGCTGGCATTATAAGCTTACATCAACCCCAGCCCTATTACTCCACTGCCACCGCTACAGGGCAGTGGGAAGATCGAGGCTAAGTGCCAGAATTGGCACATTCTATGGATGCGCCATTTCTGGGGTGGCTGACGGCTGGTGTTTCTAGCCTGGGAGGGGGCCAATATGCATGGCACCCTTCCTGGGCTATTAATATCAGCCCACAGCTGTCTGCCTAGCCTTTGCTAGCTATTAAAATAGGGGGGACCCCACTTAATTTTTTTTGGTTCCCCCATTTTAATAGATAGTAAAGGCTAGGTATTCAGCTGGAGGCTAATATTAGTAGCCTGGGAAGCTCCATGGGTATTACCCTCTTACCAGGCTTCAAACATCTACCCCAGCCATCTGCTTAACCTCCGCTAGAGACTAAAATTATGGGGAACCTCGCCCAAATTTTTTTTTTAATAAATCCTTTATTTTAACACTAAGTGACAAGTACAGTAATCAACACTATCACTATACTTATTATATATGTGACTGACATGTTTCTATCTATCTAATCTATGTGTGATGCTCTATTCTTTCAGTTCTAAATTGTCTGGTACCGGTGTATGCTGCTGAATGATTTGCCGGCCGGCTTTTTTAAAGAGACAAAAACACTATTATTTTTTTTAATAAATCCTTTATTTTAACACTAAATAACAAGTACAGTAACCAACACAGTCACTGTACTTATTATATATGTGACTGACATGTTTCTATCTATCAAATCTATGTGTGATGCTCTATTCTTTCTGTTCTAAATTGTCGGCTACCGGTGTATGCCGCTGATGAATTGCCGGCCGGATTTTTTAAAGAGACGGGTGCATGAAAATCGGAGGGCATTAGTGTGTTCCAAGTGCCCTGCTATGTTTTTCATGCACTCTCCTATATATCCTGCCTGCCTGTCTGCCTATATATTCTGCCTGCCTGAAGTTTAATTGAGCACCGTTCCCATCGATTTGGGTAATTTTTGACCTTCTGCAGACCGCTGGGGGGGACAGCCAGAAAAATGCTTGAGTTTCCCATAGACTTACATTGGGCTCGTTGCTCGGGTCGAGCACCCGAGTATTCCAAGGTGCTCGACCCGAGCTTCGAGCACCTGAGCATTTTAGTGCTCGCTCATCACTAGTTCTAATACATTTTCTACTTTTAAATAATTATTGCGAGAAGCTGGATTATCCTCTTTTTTAGTCACACAAAAATACCAATGAAGCATTCCTTATAATGAGGCAGATGAAATAATTTTGTACTCTGTCTAGCCTATAATTCAGCAGTTCCTTTTTTAGGTGTCTTTTAGGCATGCACAGAAGCGTAGTTGGCCACAGTTTTATACACCTCTGAAAAGATGGACACAGCTGAAAAAAGGCCATACGGAGTCGAGAGTAATTTCACCTGCCTCATTAGGGAATGGATCCATTGTGGGTTTCAGCTAAATCAAGTATTTTGGAGATTTCAATGAAAACCTCAATATAAATGCTCAATGTAAAGTACATGATAAATTTTAAATGATCCAAAATGTTATGTACTCCAAAATGCCACCAATAAGAGCTTCAACTCAATCCACTTATTAACAGAAATATAGTGGGTTTTCATATTAATGGTATAATAAAGGGTATGGCAAAGCAACATGGCTTCCTCAAAAGGATTCCGGTGACATCTGTGCTTCCAATTCAAAATACCCCCCACTTTCTGAACTCAGCAATATGCTTAACCACACTTAACCATGTTTAGCACTCACATATTTGGCAATACTGTAGTTAGGCAAGTTCTTATAATTTACAGGTTACATAGTAACATAGTTTTTAAGGTTGAAGGAAGACTAAGTCCATCTAGTTCAACCCATAGCCTAACTTGTTGATCCAGAGTGCCCAAAAGCAAAAGTTGGGAACAATGTATTGGGCAATACATTATATTGGGTACTACAATGTATGAGGCATTTCAATTTATTGGGCACTACATTGAAATATTTGCATTTTCATTTCTCAACATTCATTGCGTACCTGTTTCTGGAAAAAATCATTGGCTTCAAAAACATTTTTACACCATAGATGAATTTGCAGAGGGGTGTAAAATCCAATAAGGGGTCACTTGAGGGGGCATTCTATTGTTTTGGCATGTAGTAGCTCTGCAAACTATTCTAGGAAAATCTGCACCCCACTTGAACACTGCAATGTGGCCAAATAATACTGTACAACCACTTATCAAATATTGTCACATTCAGGAAAAATTGTATAATAAACTAAGGGGACAGGTTTAACTATTTCCCCTTTTGAAAATGAAAAATATGGGGCTAAACAACATTTTAGTAGTAAACATATAGTTATTATTTCTTTACTGCTCAATAGTTTATAATTCGGTCATGAACATGTTTCATCAGTATCCTCACTGCATCACTAGATGTATCCACTGAGAGGTGTAATTTGTAAAATTGGGTAACCTATAGAGCGTCATGTTGTTCTTGCACCCCAGGTTCTCTGCCAGTGTGGCATAGCACCTGCCAACCATTTCAGTAAAATCTACATTCCAATATGGTGTTCCTTCCCTTCTGTGCTTTGCACTGTTGCTGAAAAGTAGTTTCTGACCACATATGCGGTATTGGCATACTAAGAAGAAATTTTGTATCAAATTATGTGGTACATTTTCTACTATTAGCCCTTTTAAAACTTAAAAATAACATCATAGTGGAAAAAATGTAATTTTTCATTTGCACAGCCCAATGTAACACATTTCTGTGAGAAATTCTTGGGTTTAAAATGAGGAGCACTACATGCTTGAATTCCTCAAAAAGGTGTAGTTTCCAAAATGGGTTCACTTGCAGGGGGGGGGTATTTTGTTCAGCCATCTGAGAGGCTATCTAACTGCAACATGATATTGCAATCTCTTCTAGCAATAGTTAAGCTCCGAAAGTCAAATGGTGCTTCTCCCCTTTCATTTACCCAAACAGTAGTTTCTGACCACATATGGGATAACATCATACTAAGGAGAAATTGAACAACAAATTGAGGTGTCAATTTTTTCCTGTTACCTTTGTGAAAAGGAGAAATTTGGGGTTATATCAACATTGTTGTGGGAAAAAACATGATATTTATTTTTTTGTAAACCAATGTTATACAATTATATGAAACACAAGTGGGTTCAAGATGGTCATCACACCCGTATTTATCCTAGAAAATTATTGCAGCTGCATATATTTATTACACACATGTGTATTTCCTTTGTGTGCAGTGGTGTATTGCAACAACACAAAAACAGAGAAAAAAAAGAAGAATTGGACATAATTTCACTCAAAACCCTGAAAACGAGCCTGACAAAATTTTTGGCATATATACAAAATTATCGCTATGCAACTTTGTTCCCAGTATGTGATGCACCTCCAAAATAACCTATGGCAAGTAACAGGTGTGGGAAGAATGAAAATCACAACTAAAACCAGATAAAAAGGGGAGAAGATGACTCAGTCTTTGCATTGTGTGTCTGTTGGTGCCAGACTAAGCAAGAAGAACAGAAAGAAGAAGAGAACTATCTGAGGACTTGAGAACTAAAATTGTAGAACAATATAAAAAAACTCAAGGTTACAATTTAATCTCCAGAGATCATGATGTTCCACAGTGCGCAACATAAACAAATAATCCACATTGTGCAACCCATAGCACTGCAGCCAATCTCCCTGGACATGGATGGCAGAGAAAAATTTATGAAAGGTTGCAAAGCAGGATAGTCCGGATGGTGGATAAGCAGCCCCAATCAAGTTCCAAAGAAATTCAAGTTGTCCTCCAGACTCAGGGTGCATCAGTGTCAGCACATTTTATCCATCAGCATTTGAATGAAATGATATACTATGGCAGGAGATCCAGGAGAATCCCATTGCTGACACAGACTCATAAAAAAGTTTGACTGCAGTTTCACAAAATGTATGTGAGTAAGCCATAATCCTTCTGGTAAAGTGTTTTGTGGACAGATGAGACCAAGATAGAGCTTTTTGGTAAAGATATCATTCTACTGTTTACCAAAAACAGAATGAGGCCTACAAATAAAAGCACACAATACCTACAGTCAAATATGGTGGAGGTTCAAAGAAGTTTTTGGGTTGTTTTGCTGCCTCTGACACTGGCTGCCTTTTACTGTGTGCAATGCATCATGGTTCCAATGGATTTTGGGTTACAATGTAGTGACAAGAGACAAAAAGCTGAGTTTGCATCCAAGGTCATGGGTCTCCCAGCAGGACAACGACCCCAAACGTACTTCAAGAAGTCCCCAGAAATTGATGCAAACAAAGAAATGGAGATTTCTAAAGTGGACAGCAATGAATCCAGATCTAAATCTTATTGAACACCAGTGGAGAGATCTTAAAATTGCTGTTGGGAGAAGGCACCATCAAATATGAGAGACCTGGAGCAGCTTACAAAAGAAGAGTGTTTCAAAATTCCAGTTGAGAGGTGTGTAACCAAATATCAAGTTAAGGGTGCCAACAATTTTGCCAAGCCTGTTTTTGGGATTTTGTGCCAAATGTTGTCAAATTTGTCTTTTTTTTCACAGGTTTTTGTTTTGTTCCAATACACAAAAAGGTAAAAAACGTATATAACAAAACATGTATAACTGCAATACTTTTCCTTTAGAAATACCAAATTTTCTGGAACAATTGCAAGGTGCCAACAATTTCGCCCATGACTGTATATATATACAGTACAGACCAAAAGTTTGGACACACCTTCTCATTTAAAGATTTTTCTGTATTTTCATGACCATGAAAATTGTACATTCACACTGAAGGCATCAAAACTATGAATTAACACATGTGGAATTATATACTTAACAAAAAAGTGTAAAACAACTGAAAATATGTCTTATATTCTAGGTTCTTCAAAGTAGCCACCTTTTGCTTTGATAACTGCTTTGCACACTCTTGGCATTCTCATGATGAGCTTCAAGAGGTAGTCACCGGAAATTGTTTTCACTTCACAGGTGTGCTCTGTCAGGTTTAATAAGTGGGATTTCTTGCCTTATAAAAGGGGTTGGGACCATCAGTTGTGTTGTGCAGAAGTCTAGTGGATACACAGCTGATAGTCCTACTGAATAGACTGTTAGAATTTGTATTATGGCAAGAAAAAAGCAGCTAAGTAAAGAAAAACGAGTGGTCATTATTACTTTAAGAAATGAAGGTCAGTCAGTCCGAAAAATTGGGAAAACTTTGAAAGTGTCCCCACGTGTAGTTGCAAAAACCATCAAGTGCTACAAAGAAACTGGCTCACATGAGGACCGCCCCAGGAAAGGAAGGGTCACCTCTGCTACTGAGGATAAGTTTATCCGAGTCACCAGCCTCAGAAATCTCAGGTTAACAGCAACTCAGATTAGAGACCAGGTCAATTCTACACAGAGTTCTAGCAGCAGACACATCTCTTCAACAACTGTTAAGAGGAGACTTTGTGCAGCAGACCTTCATGGTAAAATATCTGCTAGGAAACCACTGCTAAGGACAGGCAACAAGCAGAAGAGACTTGTTTGGGCTAAAGAACACAAGGAATGGACATTAGACCAGTGGAAATCTGTGCTTTGGTCTGATGAGCCAAAATTTGAGATCTTTGGTTTCAACTTCCGTGTCTTTGTGCGATGCAGAAAAGGTGAACGGATGGACTCTACATGGCTAGTTCCCACCGTGAAGCATGGAGGAGGAGGTGTGATGGTGTGGGGGTGCTTTGCTGGTGACACTGTTGGGGATTTATTCAAAATTAAAGGCATACTGAACCAGCATGGCTACCACAGCATCTTGCAGTGGCATTCTATTCCATCCGGTTTGCATTTAGTTTGACCATCATTTATTTTTCAATAGGACAATGACCCCAAACACACCTCCAGGCTGTGTAAGGGCTATTTGACCAAGAGGGAGAGTAATGAGGTGCTACGCCAGATGACCTGGCCTCCACAGTCACCAGACCTGAACCCAATCAAGATGGTTTGGGGTGAGCTGGACCGCAGAGTGAAGGGAAAAGGGCCAACAAGAGCTAAGCATCTCTGGGAACTCCTTCATGATTGCTGGAAGACCATTTCCAGTGACTACCTCTTGAAGTTCATCAAGAGAATGCCAAGAGTGTGCAAAGCAGTCATCAATGCAAAAGGTGGCTACTTTGAAGAACCTAGAATATAAGACATATTTTCAGTTTTTTTCACACTTTTTGTTAAGTATATAAATCCAGATGTGTTAATTCATAGTTTTGATGCCTTCAGTGTGAATGTACAATTTTCATAGTCATGAAAATACAGAAAATCTTTAAATGAGAAGGTGTGTCCAAACTTTTGGTCTGTACTGTAGATAGATATATATATTGAGGCATATATTTCTTTATATGCATATACAGTGGGTGAAATAAGTATTGAACACATCACCAATTTTCTAAGTAAATATATTCCTAAAGCTGCTATTCACATGAAATTTGTTATGATTAGTGTTGAGCCACCCCCGAAGTGTTCGAGTTCGGTTCGGTTCGTCGAACACCCGTGTGTTCGCCGAACTGTTCGTCGAACTGTTCGTCGAACACCGTCGAACACCGTTAAAACCAATGGCAGGCAAACAAAAACACATAGAAACACATAGAAAACACCTTCAAAGGTGTCCAAAAGCTGACAAACTGCTCAGAAGACACAACTAACACATGGAAAAGTGACAAGTACATATAGTCATGCGAAAAGAAAAGAGGTGGAGGAGACAAAAGGAGGGGGAGACACAAATATAGGCATGTCATGCCCTTCTAAAATCCAAAAAGTGAGAAGCCGACACGTTCAGTCCGCTCCTGCCCGTGCCACCTCCGTGTCGCCGGGTTTGTGCCAGAGCCGCGGTGAACCCTGACGGCCAGCCCCCCTCTCCCAATACTGGTGCCTGTCCGCTGGTGGGTCGAGCGAGCCCCCCTGTGGTGGAGGCAGCTCTAAGCTTTTTAATTTAAATTGTCTCTCTAATTTGAATGAATACACTTTAAATCCATTTACAAGGATCTATTGGAGGGCAAGTCTCATGCCAGCAGCCGCGTAATTCCAGCTCTAGTAGCGTCCACTAAAGCTGCTGCAGTTAAAAAGCTTTTATAAGGATCGAGCTCGGCTGTCCACCGCAAGGCATCCTACTGCCAGTCCCAGCCCCTATGCCTTGGGGTGCCTCCTGATGCTCTTCACTGAGTATCCCGTGGTCCCGAAGCATTTCCTTTGAAAAAATTAAGTGTCCAAACTACAGGTGGTGTAGCTTGCCTAACAGCCGGGATAATCCGCTGACTAGCAGACACTGCTACTAGGCACAAAGTATTTCCTGGGCTAGATGCAGTTAAAAATTTGTAATTAGATACTCTCGTTGGATGCTGAGAAAGCATTCCATAGAGTCTCCTGGCACGCCATATATGATTCTCTTAAAAAGCTTGGGGTAGGGGTCTAGGGGACCCTTTTATAGCCAAAATCACGGCCCTGTATCACAATACGTCACCTAGGCTGAAGATAAATGGAACTGTAGCACCCTGAGGGCTCGGTTGCTACAGAGGTATTGCACCTCACCCAGAGGTGTGATATCTCACTCTCAGGTAAGGATGGAGTGTGGATCAGGACCCGACACCTGCATGCATTACACCACATTGCCGTGGGGCAGGGCGACCAATATGCCTCTGAGATGGGCACGACAGTCCCTGTCCCTGGCTGGAGTGGGGGGAGGGAACACTGAGGAAGGGGAACCCTGTAGTGCAGGAGCAGGGAGGAAGCAGTTCCTGGGTGCATTGAGATGGGAGTATAAAAGGTGGGCACCATCTTAGTTCAGTGCAGAGAAGTCTGAGCAGAAGTGGCAGGGAGCAGGGGCTCTGCAAGAGCTCTGCTCCAGAGGCGGGCCTAGTAACAGAGGCCCAGGCCTGGAAGAGGGAGAAGGAAGGAAGAGGAGCAGAGAAGGCTCCAGGAACGAGGAATGAAGGGATCCCAGGGGTGCGGACGGGCGAGTCGCCACCGCACGCCCGAATCCACCTGCGTGGAGGGGTCAGGCCAAAGGGGGAGACCGGTCCCCGAAACTAGTGGAGGCAGGAAACGACCCTCAGCTAGAAACCGGAGGCTCTGACATTTTATGTAGCGCAGCCCCTCGCTACACCCGCTAGGAAGGCACCACATAGGGTCAGGGAAACTGGCGCCAAGTTTACCAAGAGGAGGCCCGAGGCAGCCGGACAGAAGGGTTGGTAAGAAAGGCCAGACAAAGGACACACAAAGGGGGTCCTGTGAAGCGCTCCAATGTTATCTGGGAGTTGTCTGAGCCCCTCACCTGGTGAGCACAGTACGACGTGGGCAGCTGTTAAAGGCCCTGGATTGCATCACTCACTCCGTGTCGTTACTGCTGCTGCCCTGCACCATCACCCCCATCCTCCGCATACACTGCCCTGAGGCTATACTCCTCCCGTGGGAAGTTATGCTACGCTCTGCTGCACCCACAACACCAGCCTCAGCGGTCTGCCCTGCAGCGGCGGCTCACTCTGACCGCAATCCACGGGTGGCGTAGTCGGACATTTAAACATCAAAACCACATAAATAGTTCCGCCACTGGTTTGACCACCCTGAGCCACGGAACAGGGTCGCCGCCACGAAGACTACAACCACCAGCATCCACCAAAAAGGGTCCGGTTCCGGGTGTCCCAAGGCCCAGGGGTGCATCAGAACATTTTCATCACCTTTCACAATCACCAATGGGACAAGGCAGGGATGTCCTCTGTCCCCTCTCTTATACATCCTAGTGACGGAGCACCTGCTCTCATCAATTCGCCATAACCCCAATATTAGGTGGATTGAGGTGGGAGGCACCGAGTACAAGTGCTCTCTATTAGCTGATGATGTCCTAGTATATATCACTCAATCACATATATCCATCCATGCTGTTATGGCTGAAATAGATCACTTTGTTAAATGGTCAAATTTTAAAATCAATGCAGCGAAGTCTGAGGCCCTCGATGTCTCCCTCCCCAAATCCATATAGGATTCCATCCAGTCCAACTTTCCCTTTGCCTGGCCCTCACAGGGTATCAAATACTTAGGAATTCCTATTCATAGAGACCTCTCCCATCTATGTTATCTTAATTTTGGGCCCTTTATTGAACAACTCCATACAGACCACGGTTGGCAAGTTAGAACTGTAAGATTCACTACGTGAACCACTGGTGTTTTGTGGAAAAGCACATGTACACTGTGTTCCAAATTATTATGCAAAAAGTGTTTAGGAGTGATAAAGGAAGAATTTGTTTGTTTGTCAGTTAAACTCATTGATGGTGATGTGTGTCAGGGCTCTTTATATCACTGTAAGCAATTGCAGACACCTGTGCTAATTAGTTTGGCAGGTGTGTCCAATGAAAGGCAAGACTACTTAAGAAGGCTGTCTCACATTATTAAGCAACCTACATTTTCTGCCAAAATGGGAAAGAAAAAGGATGTGTCGGCTGCTGAGAAGCAACAAATTGTGGAGTGTTTAGGTCAAGGCATGACTACAATCAACATTGTGCGATGATCAGGATGAAGTGTCTTGGCAATCAAGAAGTATGTAGCTGATTCACAGTACATACATGTGCGTGCTGATAAGGGCAAATTGAGGACTCTTTCCTACAGGCAATTACGTCAGGTTAAAAGAGCAGCGGCAAAAAAGACTTGTCATAGCAGCAGACAAGTTTTTGAAGCTGCTGGTGCCTCCAACGTCCCCCGAACAACAAGATGCAGGGTCCTTCAGAGGTTTTCAGCTGTGCATACGCCATCCTGTCGACCTCCTCTATCCACTTCACACAAGCAGAAAAGGCTCCAGTGGGCTAAGCATTACATGAAGACTGATTTCAAAACTGTTTTGTTCACGGATGAGTGCCGTGCAGCGCTCGATGGTCCAGATGGATGGAGTGGAGGATGGCTGGTTGATGGACACCCCACGCAAACACGGCTACAGCGCCAACAAGGAGGAGGTGGAGTAATGTTTTGGGCTGGAATCATGGGGAGAGAGATTGTCGGCCCCTTTAGGATCCCTGAAGGCGCTAAAGATGAACTCCATAATGTATGTGGATTTTCTCAAACAGCACTTCCTGCCATGGTTCAAGAAGAAGAACCGTGTATTTCACAGCAAGATCATTTTTTTGCATGATAATGCACCATCTCATGCTGCACATAAAACATCTGCATCTCTGGCTGATATGGGCATAAAAGGGGACAAACTTATGGTGTGACCCCCATTCTCCCCTGACCTCTACCCCATTCAGAACCTCTGGAGCATCATCAAAAGGAGTGTCTATGATGGCGGGAGGCAGTTCACATCTAAGCAACACCTCTGGGAGGGTATTCTGTCCTCATGCAAAACAATTGGAGCAGAAACCATCCAAAACCTGACAAATTCAATGGACGAGAGAGTTCAGAAGCTCCTTTCGAACAAGGGGTCCTATGTGAAAATGTAACATCACCTAGAATAAAGTTTTGAGTTGAAAACTGTTTGATTTCAGTTTCTAATAACCTGCTAATGCTTATAATTTCAAAAATGACCATTTTTTTGGTCTTTATTAAAATGAAAAGGTTGATCGAAAAGTTTGGGGGATCTAAGAGTGTGGCAACCCAGTAGTCATGATTACTTCGAATTCTGACAATATGAGGGTCATGTTGCAGGTAGTGCAGCAAGAAGGCACTTATGTGTCTTGCGCATCTCTGAGCCCCAAAATTATTTTCCGGGCTAGATGCAGCTAAAAATTATTATTAATTTTAAATCTGGTGGAGCTTAATATAGATGGCCTAATAGGATCAGTGCTGCACACTGCTACAAAGCCCAAATTATTTTCCAGCCAAGATACAGATAAACATGATTAGTAATTTTAAATCTGGTGGAGCTTATTATAGATGGCCTAATAGAATCAGTGCTGCACACTGCTACAAAGCCCAAATTATTTTCCAGCCAAGATACAGATAAACATGATTAGTAATTTGAAAGCTTAAAACGGTTGGTAGGGTGATTTTAACCAATCATCAAGCTTTTACTCACCCCAGGATGACACAGGGGTAGAAAAGTCGTTTCGGATCCATGATTTGTTCATCTTTATGAACGTGAGTCTGTCTACATTATCAGTGGAGAGCCGCGTGCGCTTATCTGTCAGCACACCACCAGCAGCGCTGAACACACGTTCAGACAGAACGCTGGCTGCGGGGCATGACAAGATCTCCAAGGCGTAAGTGGCTAGCTCCGGCCATTTATCCAGATTGGAAGCCCAAAAAGAGCAAGGGTCCAGTGACACAGTCATGGCTTCAATGTTTACTTGGAGATATTCCTGTACCATCGTCTCTAGGCGTTGACTATGTGTCAGACTTCTTGTCTCCTGTGGCCTTGCAAAGGATGGGCTAAAAAAGTGGTGAAATGATTCCGCAAAATTGATGTTACCAGCAGATACTGTGGTTCTGTTACGGTTTGAGTGCTGAACACTTGACGGTCCCACGGTTGGCAAGTTGGAACTGTGAGATTCACAACGTGCACCACTGGTGTTTTGTGGAAAAGCACATGTAAGATTCTGCAACAGTCTCTGCTGATACTCCTGCATGCGTGCATCCCTTTCTATGGCAGGAATAATTTCGGCAAATTTACTTTTGTACCGGGGATCTAACAGTGTGGCAACCCAGTAGTCAGGATTATTTCTAATTCTCACAATTCGAGGGTCATGTTGCAGGTAGTGCAGCAAGAAGGCACTCATGTGTGTTGCGCATCCACGAGCACCAAGTCCCTGTTGTGTTGGTGGCGAGGAAACAATCATGCTTCCTTCCTCTGTCCTCTCCCCCCAACCTCGCACAACAGAAATGTGATCAAGGTCTCCCTCATCTGATGAGTCTTCCATCAGGTCGTCCTCCACTTCTTCCTGGGCTCCTGCACCTTCCTCACTAGTTTGGCTGCTACCATGCGCCCTGGTAAAACCATCTCCCCACCCTCACATGCCTGCCGCCTTGGTGCTGCCGACCGTCTGGACCTTGCAGATGTTAGCCCTTCCGCATACAACTCCTCCTCCTCTACTTCCTCCACCTCCTCTTGTGCCACCACCTGACTCCGAATTCTGTTTAACATGTGCTCCAGCATGTAAATCACCGGAATAGTCATGCTGATAATGGCATCGTCAGCACTAAACATCTTTGTCGCCATTTCAAAACTGTGCAGAAGGGTGCATAGGTCACTGATCTGAGACCACTCCTCCAGCGTGATTTGCCCCACCTCTGGATCTCGTTGGCCCAGGCTATACGTCAGAACGTATTGCACCAGGGCTTGTCGGTGCTGCCACAGTCGCTGCAACATGTGCAGAGTTGAATTCCACCGGGTAGGCACATCGCATTTTAGCCGGTGAAGTGGCAGGCCCAACGACTTCTGTAGAGATGTAAGTCGCTGAGCTGCGCGATGCGAACGGCGGAAGTGAGCACACAGCGACCGTGCCCTCTGCAGAAGGCCATCTAGTCTGGGATAGTGGGCTAAAAATTGCTGGACAACCAGGTTCAACACGTGAGCCATACAAGGCACGTGTGTGACATTGCCCCGGCGAAGGGCCGCACCCAGGTTTACAGCATTGTCGCACACGGCCTTCCCTGGTTTCAGGTCCAGTGGAGACAACCATTCATGAAATTGGTTCTCCAGAGCTGACCACAACTCCTCAGCTGTGTGACTCACATTTTCCAGACATTTCAAAGTAAAAACCGCCTGATGACGTTGAGCCCTACTGCCAGCATATTAAGGAGGTGTGCAGGATCCCTTCTGCGCAGTTAGAAAGCTTGTGGCATGACCAGACAGGCTTTGGGTGCAGGTGGAAGACCGAGAGGAGGTTGAGGAGGCAGAAGCAGTGGAGGAACTTTGACATAAAGAGGATTGACGCACAACTCGTGGGGACGGCAAGACTTGGACAGCAGCCCCTTGTCCTGCTGTCACCATAGTTACCCAGTGCCCAGTCAGCGACATGTAACGCCCCTGTCCATGCCTACTCGTCCAAGTGTCTGTGGTGAAATGCACCCTGTCACACACAGAGTTTCTCAAAGAAGCGGTGATGTTGTGTTCGACATGCTGGTGGAGCGCAGGCACACCTTTCTTTGAGAAGTAGTGCCGACTGGGCATCTGGTACTGGGGCACTGCGACGGACATAAGGTCTTGAAAATCCTCTGTGTCCACCAGGCGGAAAGGCAGCATTTCTGTAGCCAAGAGCTTGCAGATGGTGAAATTCAATCTCTTAGCTTTCTCATGGCTAGGAGGAAATGGTCTTTTACTTGTCCACATCTGAGGGACCGAGGGCTGGCTATTGTGCTTAGACGGGGTTGATAAGGGTGTCCCCGGCAAACTGCCGGTCTGTGAGGAAGATGCAGGCGGACATGTTAGGTTGCCTTGATCCAAAGGTGGTGCTATCGATGTCGGACAGCGCTCAACACCAGCTGGTGTTACCACCTCCAAAGAAAATGATGACCTGCCAATCACGCTGGCTGTTGCGGGTAAAGAGGTGGCAGGTCTGCGCCCCAAAACAGGTGTGACTGCTGTCCCCCAGTCACAGAGGATGAAGAGGCCGCGGATGCACAAGATATGGCAGGCGGTGGTTGGCCCGGCCGGCTAGGCCGCATTGTAGCACACTGAGCTTCCCACTGCAACTTATGCTTCATGTCCATGTGCCGGTTCATGCATGAAGTACTCAAACTATGTATTTTTTGGCCTCTACTTAGCTTTTGCTGACAAATGTTACAGATAACACGAGTTGGGTCATCTTTATCAATCTGAAAAAATGCCCAGGCTATGCAAGGCTTAGCACCCATGCGACCTGAAGAGCCACCACGACTTGTGGTGAGAGGCAGAGTTGTGTTTGAGGATGCAGTTGTTGACGTGCTTCCAGTACTACGTCTCTGTCCAGGAAGGCGCAACCTGACCTCGTCGTCACTAGCATCTTCCTCCACCTCCTCTGCTGACCTCATCTCTTGGCTGACTGTGGGTTGACAGTAAGTGGGATCTCCAACCTCATCATCATCACCCTGTGCATTATCACACCCGTCGTCCTCAGAGCCAACCTGTTCCTGCCCTGACAAAAAACTAAAGTTGTCGCTCCAATCAGGTATTTGAGTCTCATCATCGTCTTCCTCATTGTCTCCACCAACAGGAGTTACAGTTTGGGAATGAGGGTCTACATTATGGTCAGAACCTTCTGCGTCTGGTCCTGGATCCGACTCATAAAGATTCTGGGCATCAGTGCAGATCATTTCCTCGTCTGGATTCACAGAAGCGCTGGAGTCGACCTCTGATTCCCAGGCTATAGTATGAGTAAACAGCTCTGCAGACTCAACCATCTGTTCTACCTCATACTCAGACGGGCAGCTGGAGATTTGGGAACTGTGAGGAAGCAAGTGCGATTGGGGTGACACCTTTGAGGACTGGAGTATTTGTGATGTTGAAGTTGAGGTGGAGGAGAGCCCACTTAAAGGAGCACTTGATATCCTTTGAAGCACCTGCTGTTTTTGTGCCTCATCTGGAATTTGTAGCGATTGGCGTGGCCGTAAGAAAGGGATCTTATCACATTGTCCGCTAAAAGAAGAAGACATTTTAGTTTGGCTGGAAGATGGTCTTTCTTCTGCAGATGTTACTGTTGCATTAACACCTACCCCACGGAGACAACCTTTTTTCCCCTTCCCAACACGCCTATTCCCCTTTCCACCAGCAGCAGGCCTTTTTCCACTCATTTTGGTGGTTAACTAATTCACAACTCTGGAGTTGTTTGCACAAAAACACAATGGATGGGAACCGAGCAGAGCTGAGTGGCCAAACTGTGGTATTAGGCCAAAACTATTGGCTGGGTTAGATGGAGAAAAAAATTATATTCGATTTGCAACCTGATGGAGGTCAGTATAGATGGACTAATAGAACAAGTCCCACACACAGCTAGAAGCCCAAATATTTTTTCAGAGGTAGATGCAGAAAAAAATATATTCAGTTTGCAACCTGATGGAGGTCAGTATAGATGGACTAATAGAGAAAGTCCCACACACTGCTAGAAGGCCAAATATTTTTTCAGAGCTAGATGCAGACAAAAAATTATTTTGAATTTGCAACCTGTTGGAGGTCAGTATAGGTGGACTAATAGAAAAAGTCCCACACACTGCTAGAAGGCCAAATATTTTTTCAGAGCTAGATGCAGAAAAAAATTATATTCAGTTTGCAACCTGATGGAGGTCAGTATAGATGGACTAATAGAACAAGTCCCACACACAGCTAGAAGCCCAAATATTTTTTCAGAGGTAGATGCAGAAAAAAATTATATTCAGTTTGCAACCTGATGGAGGTCTGTATAGATGGATTAATAGAACAAGTCCCACACACAGCTAGAAGCCCAATATTTTTTCAGAGGTAGATGCAGAAAAAAAATTATTTTTAATTTGCAACCTGATGGAGGTCAGTATAGATGGACTAATAGAGAAAGTCCCACACACTGCTAGAAGGCCAAATATTTTTTCAGAGATAGATGCAGAAAAAAATTATATTCAGTTTGCAACCTGATGGAGGTCAGTATAGATGGACAAATAGAACAAGTCCCACACACAGCTAGAAGCCCAAATATTTTTTCAGAGGTAGATGCAGATAAAAATTATTTTTAATTTGCAACCTGATGGAGGTCAGTATAGATGGACTAATAGAGAAAGTCCCACACACTACTAGAAGGTCAAATATTTTTTCAGAGCTAGATGCAGAAAAAAATTATATTCAGTTTGAAACCTGATGGAGGTCAGTATAGATGGACTAATAGAACAAGTCCCACACACAGCTAGAAGCCCAAATATTTTTTCAGAGGTAGATCCAGATAAAAATTATTTTTAATTTGCAACCTGATGGAGGTCAGTATAGATGGACTAATAGAGAAAGTCCCACACACTGCTAGAAGGCCAAATATTTTTTCAGAGCTAGATGCAGATAAAAATTATTTTTAATTTGCAACCTGATGGAGGTCAGTATAGATGGACTAATAGAGAAAGTCCCACACACTACTAGAAGGCCAAATATTTTTTCACAGCTAGAAGTAGAAAAAAATTATATTCAGTTTGCAACCTGATGGAGGTCAGTATAGATGGACTAATAGAACAAGTCACACACACTGCTAGAAACCCAAATATTTTTTCAGAGCTAGATGTAGGAAAAAATTATATTCAATTTGCAACCTGATGGAGGTCAGTATAGATGGACTAATAGAATGATACTATGCCAAAAAGATTTTACTTCACTAGGTGCAGTAAAAAAATTGGTATTCTATACACAGGTGGTATATCTTGCAACACAGATAGGCTACTCCACTGACTAACACACTCTGCAATAGGCCAAAAAGGATTAGCTTTGCTAGATTCAGCCAAATGCTGTGAAAAAAACTTGCACAGCACTGGCACAGACCTGCCTGGCAAAAACTGATAGGAACTGATGTAACCTAGTCCTGAAAAGGACTGCAATTACAATTAGTCTTTACTCCCACAATCTATCTATTTAAGAGCACAGACCTGCCTGATAAAAGTCGTAGGAAATGCTGTAACCTAGTCCTTAAAAGGACTGCAATCACAACTATTCCCTACTCCCAAGCTATCTGTAGATTTGTGCGAAAATTGGCTTGAAATTAACAAGGTACAGTGCACACAGCAACAGCGGTGCCGTCTAACACGCAGCTGCAGCAGTGAGAAAACGGTGGCGACGGGGAAAATGGCTTGGACTTATAGGGCAAGGACATGTGACATACACTGCCAATGACACATGCCCTTGCTTGTGTGAAAAACAGCACTTCGCTCCGTGTGTGCGCTGCTGATAGGCTGACAGACTGCACCTCCCCACTGCAAATACGGGAAAGAGAAAAAAAAATGGAGATCTTCATTATTCCTGCAGAGATCCATCCCCTGCCCCTCCTTCACCCCGCTGTACACTCAAACTGCATATTAACATTAATTTTCATCATTACTGAGAAAAAATCCAGTTATGATTTTGGTGCACGAACAGTTATCGAACATAACCTCGAACAGCCGAATTTTTCTCAAATCGTTCGTGTTCGCCGAACGGCTCGAACACCGCCCAAAACAGCTCGAATTTGAGATTGGCGAACAGTTCGAGTAGAACAACGCTCATCTCTAGTTATGATAGTGTAGCAACTCACTATGGAAAATAGGTAACACACTAAAAACTGCCACTGACCCTGCTGGTTCTTGAACAGACTAGAGATCCTGACTAGTGTTGAGCCACCCCCGTAGTGTTCGAGTTCGGTTCGGTTCGTCGAACACCCGTGTGTTCGCCGAACTGTTCATCGAACTGTTCGTCGAACACCTTCGAACACCGTTAAAACAAATGGCAGGCAAACAAAAACACATAGAAACACATAGAAAACACCTTCAAAGGTGTCCAAAAGCTGACAAACTGCACAGAAGACACAACTAACACATGGAAAAGTGACAAGTACATATAGTCATGCGAAAAGAAAAGAGGTGGAGGAGTAAAAGAGGGGGAGACACAGATATAGGCATGTCATGCCCTTCTAAAATCCAAAAAGTGAGAAGCCGAGACGGCCAGTCCGCTCCTGCCCGTGCCACCTCCGTGTCGCCGGGTTTGTGCCAGAGCCGCGGTAAACCCTGACGGCCAGCCCCCCTCTCCCAATACTGGTGCCTGTCCGCTGGTGGGTCGAGAGAGCCCCCCTGTGGTGGAGGCAGCTCTAAGCTTTTTAATTTAAATTGTCCCTCTAATTTGAATGAATACACTTTAAATCCATTTACAAGGATCTATTGGAGGGCAAGTCTCATGCCAGCAGCCGCGTAATTCCAGCTCCAGTAGCGTCCACTAAAGCTGCTGCAGTTAAAAAGCTTTTATAAGGATCGAGCTCGGCTGTCCACCGCAAGGCATCCTAGTGCCAGTCCCAGCCCCTATGCCTTGGGGTGCCTCCTGATGCTCTTCACTAAGTATCCCGTGGTCCCGAAGCATTTCCTTTGAAAAAATTAAGTGTCCAAACTACAGGTGGTGTAGCTTGCTTAACAGCCGGGATAATCCGCTGACTAGCAGACACTGCTACTAGGCACAAAGTATTTCCTGGGCTAGATGCAGTTAAAAATTTGTAAGTAGGTACTCTCGTTGGATGCTGAGAAAGCATTCCATAGAGTCTCCTGGCACGCCATATATGATTCTCTTAAAAAGCTTGGGGTAGGGGTCTAGGGGACCCTTTTATAGCCAAAATCACGGCCCTGTATCACAATACGTCACCTAGGCTGAAGATAAATGGAACTGTAGCACCGAGGGCTCGGTTGCTACAGACGTATTGCACCTCACCCAGAGGTGTAATATCTCACTCTCAGATAAGGATGGAGTGTGGATCAGGACCCGACACCTGCATGCATTACACCACATTGCCGTGGGGCAGGGCGACCAATATGCCCCTGAGATGGGCAAGACAGTCCCTGTCCCTGGCTGGAGTGGGGGGAGGGAACACTGAGGAAGGGGAACCCTGCAGTGCAGGAGCAGGGAGGAAGCAGTTCCTGGGTGCATTGAGAAGGGAGTATAAATGGTGGGCACCATCTTAGTTCAGTGCAGAGAAGTCTGAGCAGAAGTGGCAGGGAGCAGGGGCTCTGCATGAGCTCTGCTCCGGAGGCGGGCCTAGTAACAGAGGCCCAGGCCTGCAAGAGGGAGAAGGAAGGAAGAGGAGCGGAGAAGGCTCCAGGAACGAGGAATGAAGGGATCCCAGGGGTGCGGACGGGCGAGTCGCCACCGCACGCCCGAATCCACCTGCGTGGAGGGGTCAGGCCAAAGGGGGAGACCGGTCCCCGAACTAGTGGAGGCAGGAAACGACCCTCAGCTAGAAACCGGAGGCTCTGACATTTTATGTGGCGCAGCCCCTTGCTCCACCCGCTAGGAAGGCACCACATAGGGTCAGGGAAACTGGCGCCAAGTTTACCAAGAGGAGGCCCGAGGCAGCCGGACAGAAGTGTTGGTAAGAAAGGCCAGACAAAGGACACACAAAGGGGTTCCTGTGAAGCGCTCCAAAGTTATCTGGGAGTTGTCTGAGCCCCTCACCTGGTGAGCACAGTATGACGTGGGCAGCCGTTACCTGCAGACGTGGTCTGGATAATAAGAACTGTGAGTAAAGGCCCTGAACTGCATCACTGACTCCGTGTCGTTACTGCTGCTGCCCTGCACCATCACCCCCATCCTCCGCATACACTGCCCTGAGGCTATACTCCTCCCGTGGGGAGTTATGCTACGCTCTGCTGCACCCACAACACCAGCCTTAGCGGTCTGCCCTGTAGCGGCGGTTCACTCTGACCGCAATCCACGGGTGGCGTAGTCGGACATTTAAACATCAAAACCACATAAATAGTTCCGCCACTGGTTTGACCGCCCTGAGCCACGGAACCGGATCGCCGCCACGAAGACTACAACCACCAACATCCACCAAAAAGGGTCCGGATCCGGGTGTCCCAAGGCCCAGGGGGTGCGTCAGAACATTTTCATCACCTTTCACAATCACCAATGGGACAAGGCAGGGATGTCCTCTGTCCCCTCTCTTATACATCCTAGTGACGGAGCACCTGCTCTCATCAATTCGCCATAACCCCAATATTAGGTGGATTGAGGTGGGAGGCACCGAGTACAAGTGCTCTCTATTTGCTGATGATGTCCTAGTATATATCACTCAATCACATATATCCATCCCTGCTGTTATGGCTGAAATAGATCACTTTGTTACATGGTAAAATTTTAAAATCAATGCAGCGAAGTCTGAGGCCCTCGATGTCTCCCTCCCTAAATCCATATAGGATTCCATCCAGTCCAACTTTCCCTTTGCCTGGCCCTCACAGGGTATCAAATACTTAGGAATTCCTATTCATAGAGACCTCTCCCATCTATGTTATCTTAATTTTGGGCCCTTTATTGAACAATTCCATACAGACCACGGTTGGCAAGTTGGAACTGTGAGATTCACTACGTGCACCACTGGTATTTTGTGGAAAAGCACATGTAAGATTCTGCAACAGTCTCTGCTGATACTCCTGCATGCGTGCATCCCTTTCTATGGCAGGAATAATTTCTGCAAATTTACTTTTGTACCGGGGATCTAACAGTGTGGCAACCCAGTAGTCAGGATTATTTCTAATTCTCACAATTCGAGGGTCATGTTGCAGGTAGTGCAGCAAGAAGGCACTCATGTGTGTTGCGCATCCAGGAGCACCAAGTCCCTGTTGTGTTGGTGGCGAGGTAACAATCATGCTTCCTTCCTCTGTCCTCTCCCCCCAACCTCGCACAACAGAAATGTG
This sequence comes from Phyllobates terribilis, assembly GCF_046119375.1. Lineage (NCBI taxonomy): Eukaryota > Metazoa > Chordata > Amphibia > Anura > Dendrobatidae > Phyllobates > Phyllobates terribilis. The sequence goes on along the minus strand of NW_027362761.1, from coordinate 1,203,742,196 downwards.
ATCAAGGTCTCCCTCATCTGATGAGTCTTCCATCAGTTCGTCCTCCACTTCTTCCTGGGCTCCTGCACCTTCCTCACTAGTTTGGCTGCTACCATGCGCCCTGGTAAAATCATCTCCCCCACCCTCACATGCCTGCCGCCCTGGTGCTGCCGACTGTCTGGACCTTGCAGATGTTAGCCCTTCCGCATACAACTCCTCCTCCTCTACTTCCTCCACCTCCTCTTGTGCCACCACCTGACTCCGAATTCTGTTTAACATGTGCTCCAGCATGTAAATCACCGGAATAGTCATGCTGATAATGGCATCGTCAGCACTAAACATCTTCGTCGCCATTTCAAAACTGTGCAGAAGGGTGCATAGGTCCCTGATCTGAGACCACTGCTCCAGCGTGATTTGCCCCACCTCTGAATCTCGTTGGCCCAGGCTATACGTCAGAACGTATTGCACCAGGGCTTGTCGGTGCTGCCACAGTCGCTGCAACATGTGCAGAGTTGAATTCCACCGGGTAGGCACATCGCATTTTAGCCGGTGAAGTGGCAGGCCCAACGACTTCTGTAGAGATGTAAGTCGCTGAGCTGCGGGATGCGAACGGCGGAAGTGAGCACACAGCGACCGTGCCCTCTGCAGAAGGCCATCTAGTATGGGATAGTGGGCTAAAAATTGCTGGACAACCAGGTTCAACACGTGAGCCATACAAGGCACGTGTGTGACATTGCCCCGGCGAAGGGCCGCACCCAGGTTTGCAGCATTGTCGCACACGGCCTTCCCTGGTTTCAGGTCCAGTGGAGACAACCATTCATGAAATTGGTTCTCCAGAGCTGACCACAACTCCTCAGCTGTGTGACTCACATTTCCCAGACATTTCAATGTAAAAACCGCCTGATGACGTTGAGCCCTACTGCCAGCATAGTAAGGAGGTGTGCAGGATCCCTTCTGCGCAGTTAGAAAGCTTGTGGCATGACCAGACAGGCTTTGGGTGCAGGTGGAAGACCGAGAGGAGGTTGAGGAGGCAGAAGCAGTGGAGGAAAAATGACATAAAGAGGATTGACGCACAACTCGTGGGGACGGCAAGACTTGGACAGCAGCCCCTTGTCCTGCTGTCACCATAGTTACCCAGTGCCCAGTCAGCGACATGTAACGCCCCTGTCCATGCCTACTCGTCCAAGTGTCTGTGGTGAAATGCACCCTGTCACACACAGAGTTTCTCAAAGAAGCGGTGATGTTGTGTGCGACATGCTGGTGGAGCGCAGGCACACCTTTCTTTGAGAAGTAGTGCCGACTGGGCATCTGGTACTGGGGCACTGCGACGGACATAATGTCTCGAAAATCCTCTGTGTCCACCAGGCGGAAAGTCAGCATTTCTGTAGCCAAGAGCTTGCAGATGGTGAAATTCAACCTCTTAGCTTTCTCATGGCTAGGAGGAAATGGTCTTTTACTTGTCCACATCTGAGGGACCGAGGGCTGGCTATTGTGCTTAGACGGGGTTGATAAGGGTGTCCCCGGCAAACTGCCGGTCTGTGAGGAAGATGCAGGCGGACATGTTAGGTTGCCTTGATCCAAAGGTGGTGCTATCGATGTCGGACAGCGCTCAAGACCAGCTGGTGTTACCACCTCCAAAGAAAATGATGACCTGCCAATCACGCTGGCTGTTGCGGGTAAAGAGGTGGCAGGTCTGCGCCCCAAAACAGGTGTGACTGTTGTCCCCCCAGTCACAGAGGATGAAGAGGCCGCGGATGCAGAAGATATGGCAGACGGTGGTTGGCCCGGCCGGCTAGACCGCATTGTAGCACACTGAGCTTCCCACTGCAACTTATGCTTCATGTCCATGTGCCGGTTCATGCATGAAGTACTCAAACTATGTATTTTTTGGCCTCTACTTAGCTTTTGCTGACAAATGTTACAGATAACACGAGTTGGGTCATCTTTATCGATCTGAAAAAATGCCCAGGCTATGCAAGGCTTAGCACCCATGCGACCTGAAGAGCCACCACGACTTGTGGTGAGAGGCAGAGTTGTGTTTGAGGATGCAGTTGTTGACGTGCTTCCAGTACTACGTCTCTGTCCAGGAAGGCGCAACCTGACCTCGTCGTCACTAGCATCTTCCTCCACCTCCTCTGCTGACCTCATCTCTTGGCTGACTGTGGGTTGACAGTAAGTGGGATCTCCGACCTCATCATCATCACCCTGTGCGTTATCACACCCGTCGTCCTCAGAGCCAACCTGTTCCTGCCCTGACAAAAAACTAAAGTTGTCGCTCCAATCAGGTATTTGAGTCTTATCATCGTCTTCCTCATTGTCTCCACCAACAGGAGTTACAGTTTGGGAATGAGGGTCTACATTATGGTCAGAACCTTCTGCGTCTGGTCCTGGATCCGACTCATAAAGATTCTGGGCATCAGTGCAGATCATTTCCTTGTCTGGATTCACAGAAGCGCTGGAGTCGACCTCTGATTCCCAGGCTATAGTATGAGTAAACAGCTCTGCAGACTCAACCATCTGTTCTACCTCATACTCAGACGGGCAGCTGGAGATTTGGGAGCTGTGAGGAAGCAAGTGCGATTTGGGTGACACCTTTGAGGACTGGAGTATTTGTGATGTTGAAGTTGATGTGGAGGAGAGCCCACTTAAAGGAGCACTTGATATCCGTTGAAGCACCTGCTGTTTTTGTGCCTCATCTGGAATTTGTAGCGATTGGCGTGGCCGTAAGAAAGGGATCTTATCACATTGTCCGCTAAAAGAAGTAGACATTTTAGTTTGGCTGGAAGATGGTCTTTCTTCTGCACCTACCCCACGGACACAACCTTTTTTCCCCTTCCCAACACGCCTATTCCCCTTTCCACCAGCAGCAGGCCTTTTTCCACTCATTTTGGTGGTTAACTAATTCACAACTCTGGAGTTGTTTGCACAAAAAAACAATGGATGGTAACCGAGCAGAGCTGAGTGGCCAAACTGTGGTATTAGGCCAAAACTATTGGCTGGGTTAGATGCAGAAAAAAATTATTTTTAATTTGCAACCTGATGGAGGTCAGTATAGATGGACTAATAGACCAAGTCCCACACACCGCTAGAAGCCCAAATATTTTTTCAGAGCTACAGTACAGACCAAAAGTTTGGACACACCTTCTCATTTAAAGATTTTTCTGTATTTTCATGACTATGAAAATTGTACATTCACACTGAAGGCATCAAAACTATGAATTAACACATGTGGAATTATATACTTAACAAAAAAGTGTGAAACAACTGAAAATATGTCTTATATTCTAGGTTCTTCAAAGTAGCCACCTTTTGCTTTGATGACTGCTTTGCACACTCTTGGCATTCTCTTGATGAGCTTCAAGATGTAGTCACCGGAAATGGTTTTCACTTCACAGGTGTGCCCTGTCAGGTTTAATAAGTGGGATTTCTTGCCTTATAAATGGGGTTGGGACCATCAGTTGTGTTGTGCAGAAGTCTGGTGGATACACAGCTGATAGTCCTACTTAATAGACTGTTAGAATTTGTATTATGGCAAGAAAAAAGCAGCTAAGTAAAGAAAAATGAGTGGCTATCATTACTGTAAGAAATGAAGGTCAGTCAGTGCGAAAAATTGGGAAAACTTTGAAAGTGTCCCCAAGTGCAGTTGCAAAAACTATCAAGCGCTGCAAAGAAACTGTCTCACATGAGGACCGCCCCAGGAAAGGAAGACCAAGAGTCACCTCTGCTTCTGGGGATAAGTTTATCTGAGTCACCAGTCTCAGAAATCGCAGGTTAACTGCAGTTCAGATTAGAGACCAGGTCAATGCCACACAGAGTTCTAGCAGCAGACTCATCTCTTCAACAACTGTTAAGAGGAGACTTTGTGCAGCAGGCCTTCATGGTAAAATAGCTGCTAGGAAACCACTGCTAAGGACAGGCAACAAGCAGAAGAGACTTGTCTGGGCTAAAGAACACAAGGAATGGACATTAGACCAGTGGAAATCTGTGCTTTGGTCTGTTGAGTCCACATTTGAGATCTTTGGTTCCAACCACCGTGTCTTTGTGCGACGCAGAAAAGGTGAACGGAGGGACTCTACATGCCTGGTTCCCACTGTGAAGCATGGAGGAGGAGGTGTGATGGTGTGGGGGTGCTTTGCTGGTGACACTGTTGGGGATTTATTCAAAATTGAGGGCATACTGAACCAGCATGGCTACCACAGTATCTTGCAGCGGCATGCTATTCCATCCGGTTTGCGTTTAGTTGGACCATCATTTATTTTTCAACAGAACAATGACTCCAAACACACCTCCAGGCTGTGTAAGGGCTATTTGACCAAGGAGGAGAGTGATGGGGTGCTACGCCAGATTACCTGGCCTCCACAGTCACCAGACCTGAACCCAATCGAGATGGTTTAGGGTGAGCTGGACCGCAGAGTGAAGGCAAAAGGGCCAACAAGTGCTAAGCATCTCTGGGAACTCCTTCAAGATTGTTGGAAGACCATTTCCGGTGACTACCTCTTGAAGCTCATCAAGAGAATGCCAAGAGTGTGCAAAGCAAACATTAAAGCAAAAGGTGGCTACTTTGAAGAACCTAGAATATAAGACATATTTTCAGTTGTTTCACACTTTTTTGTAAAGTATATAATTCCACATGTGTTAATTCATAGTTTTTATGCCTTCAGTGTGAATGTACAATTATCATAGTCATGAAAATACAGAAAAATCTTTAAATGAGAAGGTGTGTCCAAACTTTTGGTCTGTACTGTAGATGCAGAAAATTTTTTTATTCAATTTGCAACCTGATGGAGGTCAGTATAGATGGACTAATAGACCAAGTCCCACACACTGCTAGAAGCCCAAATATTTTTTCAGAGCTAGATGCAGAAAAAAATTATTTTTAATTTGCAACCTGATGGAGGTCAGTATAGATGGACTAATAGACCAAGTCCCACACACCGCTAGAAGCCCAAATATTTTTTCAGAGCTAGATGCAGAAATTTTTTTTATTCAATTTGCAACCTGATGGAGGTCAGTATAGATGGACTAATAGACCAAGTCCCACACACTGCTAGAAGCCCAAATATTTTTTCAGAGCTAGATGCAGAAAAAAATTATTTTTAATTTGCAACCTGATGGAGGTCAGTATAGATGGACTAATAGACCAAGTCCCACACACTGCTAGAAGCCCAAATATTTTTTCAGAGCTAGATGCAGAAAAAAATTATTTTTAATTTGCAACCTGATGGAGGTCAGTATAGATGGACTAATAGACCAAGTCCCACACACCGCTAGAAGCCCAAATATTTTTTCAGAGCTAGATGCAGAAAAAAATTATATTCAATTTGCAACCTGCTGGAGGTCAGTATAGAAGGACTAATAGAACAAGTCCCACACACTGCTAGAAGCCCAAATATTTTTTCAGAGCTAAATGAAAAAAAAAATTATTTTTAATTTGCAACCTGATGGAGGTCAGTATAGATGGACTAATAGACCAAGTCCCACACACTGCTAGAAGCCCAAATATTTTTTCAGAGCTAGATGCAGAAAAAAATTATATTCAGTTTGCAACCTGATGGAGGTCAGTATAGATGAATTAATAGAATGATGCTATGCCCAAAAGATTTTACTTCACTAGGTGCAGTAAAAAAATTGGTATTCTATACACAGGTGGTATATCTTGCAACACAGATAGGCTACTCCACTGACTAACACACTCTGCAATAGGCCAAAAAGGATTAGCTTTGCTAGATTCAGCCAAATGCTGTGAAAAAAACTTGCACAGCACTGGCACAGACCTGCCTGGCAAAAACTGATAGGAACTCATGTAACCTACTCCTGAAAAGGACTCCAATTACAATTAGTCTTTACTCCCACAATCTATCTATTTAAGAGCACAGACCTGCCTGATAAAAGTCGTAGGAAATGCTGTAACCTAGTCCTTAAAAGGACTGCAATCACAACTATTCCCTACTCCCAAGCTATCTGTATATTTGTGCGAAAATTGGCTTGAAATTAACAAGGTATAGTGCACACAGCAACAGCGGTGCCGTCTAACACGCAGCTGCAGCAGTGAGAAAATGGTGGCGACGGGGAAAATGGCTTGGTCTTATTAGGCAAGGACATGTGACATACACTGCCAATCACACATGCCCTTGCTTGTGTGAAAAAAAGCACTTCGCTCCGTGTGTGCGCTGCTGATAGGCTGACAGATTGCACCTCCCCACTGCAAATGCGGGAAAGAGAAAAAAAAATGGAGATCTTCATTGTTCCTGCAGAGATCCATCCCCTGCCCCTCCCCCCGCCCCGCTGTACACTCAAACTGCGTATTAACATTAATTTTCATCATTACTGAGAAAAAATCCAGTTATGATTTTGGTGCACGAACAGTTATCGAACATAACCTCGAACAGCCGAATTTTTCTCAAATTGTTCGTGTTCGCCGACCGGCTCGAACACCGCCCAAAACAGCTCGAATTTGAGATTGGCGAACAGTTCGAGTAGAACAACGCTCATCTCTAATCCTGACCCATCAGTCCCTAGTGATTCCTGTGTGAGCAGAGGTAGACATAACCACAGAATAAACCATGGCAACTTGGACCTATGCTGCCTGAGAGACTGTCGAGCGGTATCTTCTAAAGAACCATTGTGTAGACCAGAGTGCAAATTTCCTACAGAGGGGAGAGTGTGCTGAAAAAAGAAAAGATCTCAGAGTGAGTAAAACAAACCAGGAAATACAAAGGGATTAAATATATACTAGAAAATAGGAGGAATGATCCAGCGCATCAGGCTATAAACTTGAATAAAACATAGCTTTTATTTAGCCATTAAAAAATGCTGCTACCACCATAATAAATCTTAGTGCAGACAAGGATCACAGGTGTCTCGACCTATGCATTTTGATGTGCAGTCTTAATCATGGTCTGTCTGAATTGGGGACTAATGAGCATATAAAGTTAGGCTGTAATTAAAGAGATTAGTTATCATGTGTTCATTAGTTTCTGAGGTCAGTATGATTTACATAGACAAGAGTGAAATAAAAACGTTAGTGACACAAATATATTATTATCCTCTAAAATTAATATCATTGACATGTAAAAAAAAAAAAATATTTGTAATACAAATATAGGATAAATATAAAAACTAGCGATATACCATGTCCACGCTGTAAACAAAACTGTCATTAATATTGTAGTATTAGATCATGCATTAGATTCAATCCATAGAGTACTCGGATTTCTAACATAAAAATCCAATATGATTCCCTATTTAGCAGCTTGCGTATATGGTCTCCCTTCCGGATAGGTCTATACACCTTTTCTATGCCTTGAAATTTCAGTGCCGAAACTTCCTCTTTGTGGAACATTTTGAAGTGTTGCTGAAATATTTGTAGCCAAAGGATTAACCCCATCAGATTTATGTCTTATAATCCGTACTTTTAAAGGGTCCATAGTACAACCAATGCATTAGATCTTACATGTAATACATTTAACAAGGTACATAACCCAGGGTGTGCTGCAAATTAATAAAGTCATGCATTTTGTACATACGATTATTATGTAGTGAAGTAAAAGTTTCCTTCTTCACTGCATGTGAACACGCTTTACAGTGGTTCGCTTCGCATTTGAAAAAAACACTAAAGTTTAACCAGGTAGTAGATACAGAATGCCTATGCTCTCCACTTAGGAAGAGACTGGGGGACAGGATGGAACTCAGTGTGGACGCTTTCTTAGCCACAAAGTGAATATCCTTGGTAAGAATTTTATTAAGCCCCAGATTCTGGTGTAACATTGGTGTATATTTCTTTATAATGAACATCACTTTGTTATACTGCAGACTATAAGTTGTAGAGAATGTTACACTGGAAGTATCACATCTCAAATATTTCTTTCGCCCCTTATTTTTGAGAAGATCCTTACGTTCTAGGTTCGATACAAGGTTGCTCTGGCTAAATCCGTGCGAGGCTGAGACTGCACCACACCCCAGTGGTGAGCGGACTTTATTTACTTCTTTTTATTAAATATGTACTGTTAGAAATTAAGCCATGAAGAACTTAAATAGCAAAAAGATAAACCCTAGCTGATATTTCACTGTCTGATTAAGACTAAAACAGTATGGCTGGACATCCAAAAGAGAAGGAATCATCAGCAGGAAATACCAGCAAGGGGAAAGTATAAAAAACCACACTCAAAATGTGGTAGGGCAGACAAATGAGTAAATGAAAACCCTAAAAAGAATGCAGCAAGGATAATAGAAACTAAGCACCCTGAAACAATGTTTATTTGCTGTGGCTCAGCAGACAGAGAAGCTAACCTCAAAGCACATCCTCAAGGGTTTGAATGCAGATGCCTGATAAAATTTTCACCAGATGTCGGTAACAACTAGAGATGAGCAAACCTTTAAATGTTTGGTTTGTCCTGGCACTTCCCGGCGAATAATTCGTCGAATGGTTAGTCAAACTGACCAAACCCCATATGATTAAATGGGAGGCAAAACTAAAAGCATACACAAAACATTCAATTGGGCCCAAAAGCTGCCAAAACAGATCAAATTAGGGGCAGACACCAGGAAAGTTGCATCAACTGACCCAGAGTACAAGTATTATAATTACTAATATTATTATATCGGCATTTATTCCATGTTTCTTTATATGTGAAAAGGGGTCACTGACTGGTACAGGAGGAAGGAGGACTCTGCCCACAAAGGCCCACAATCACCAACAACCTACAAGGGATGAGTGAGGATACAGCAGGTGAGGATACAGCTGGTCGTGCAGCGGTATGGTGGAGAGAAGGTTGCTGCAGGTTGCATGCTTGTCAGAAGAAGTGGGTCTTCAGCTTCCTTTTGAAGGTTTCCACAGAAGACGAGAGTCTGATGTGTTGGGGTAGGGAGAGTTCCAGAGTAGGGGAAATGCATGGGACAAATCTTGTATGTGAATGTGGCAAGAAGAGATAAGAGGGAAGAAGAGAAGTAGATCTTGTGAGGATGGGAGGTTGCAAGCAGGTAAAGACAGTGAGACTAGGTAACAGATGTATGGAGGAGACAGGTATTGGATGGCTTTGTACGCCAAAGTTAGGGTTTTCAACTGGAGTCTTTGGGCAACGGGGAGCCACCATAGGGATTGACAGACAGGAGAAGCCAGGGAATAGTGTGGTGCCATTTGGATTAGTCGTCCAGCACAGTGTAGGATAGATTGGAGGGGTGCGAGAGTGGTAGAAGGGAGTCCACAGAGCAGGAGGTTGCAGTAGTCGAGGCGGGAGATGATGAGGTCATCCACTGGTGTTTTTGTAAATTCATGCTTGAGGAATGTGCGGTTAATGGAGATATTTTGGAGTTGAGTCGGCAGCAAGTGGAAAGGGCATAGATCTGATGTTTGAAGAGGAGATTAGAGTCAAGTTTGTGGGACTGGGGAAAGTGAGCAGCCATTGATTTTGATGGATAGGTCAGTTGGGGGGATGAAGGAGATGTGGAAAGATGATGAATTCAGTTTTATCCATGTTAAGTTTTTGAAATCTAGCAGAGAAGAAGCACATTGTGGGATTCTGGTTAGTAAGATGGTTATATCAGGTCTAGAGAGGTAGATTTGTGTGTCATCAGCATAGAAGTGATACTGAAAGCAGTGAGACAATGAGCTATCCCAGGCCGTAGGTGTATATGGAGAAGAGCAGGGGTCCTAGAACTGAACATTGGGGGACACTGACACATAGGGGGCGAGATGAGGTTGTGAGTGAGTGGGAGACACTGAATTTCCTATCTGTTATGTACGAGAAGATCAAAGAAAGGGCCAATTCTGTAATGCCAAGAGATAAGAAAGTCTGTAGTAAGAGAGCATGGTCCACTGTGTCGAAGGCAGATGCCAGGTCCAGGAAGAGGAAGACCAACTATCGTCGCTTGGATTTGGCAGTTAGCAGGTCGTTGGTGACTTTAGTCAGGGAAGTTTCAGTGGAATGGTGCAGTAAGAAGCCAGATTGTAAGCGCTCATGAAGAGCAAGAAGACAGGTGGGAGGACAGTTTAAAATGGATGTGTTGTTCCAGTAGTTTTGAGGCATAGGGGAGAAGTGAGATGGAGCAATAGATGACACAGAGGATGGTTCAAATGAGGGCTTTTCGAGGATGGGTATGATTGAGTTATGTTTGAAGCATGAGGGGAAGACACCAGTTGTTAGAGACAGGTTTAAGAGGTGGGTTAGGGTTGCGATGAAGACTGTAGTAAGGTTTGGAATGAGGTGGGATGAGATTGGGTCAAGTTCACAGGTGGTGAGAAGTGATTTGGAGAGTAAAGAGGAAAGATGATCTTTCGTGATGGTGGGGAAGCTGGTTATGGAGGAATGTTAAGTAGTTATGAGGAGGGGCTGTGGGGACTTTAGGCAAAAGATTAGCCTCACGTTGTCAATCCTCTGCTTGAAGAATGAGACAAAGTCTTCATCTGAGATGAGAGGAGAGGGAGGGGGAGCTGGTGAACGGGAGAGAGAATTGAAAGTACTGAATAGCTGTTTAGGATTGTGAGTAGAGATGGGCTAATGTTTCAATATTCGATTCGTATTACGGTTGCCAAATTTGCAATATTTGCCTATTAATTCACCAAATATTCGTTGAACATTACCAAACACCATAGGATTCAAAGGGGGGGGGGGTGCAAAAAAAATGCATATATAACACCTTAATGCAGGCCCAAAAGCTTCCAAAACAAATCAAATTAGGGATAGATACCTGGAAAGTGCCATCATTTAACCGAGAGTACAAGAACTTTAATTATTATTATTATTATACATTTATTCCTTGGCGCTTTACATGTGGAAAGGGGTCACTGTCAGTGACTCACTGACTGGTACAAGAGGGGAGAGGACCCTGCCTGTGAGGGCGCACAAACAATCTACAAGGGATGGGTGAGGATACAGTAGGTCAGGGTACAGTTAGTCATGCTAGAGCAATGGTTACCGCAGGTTGTACGCTTGTCTCAAGAAGTAGAAGTGAGTCTTCAGCTTCCTTTTCAAGGTATCCATGGTAGGTGACAGTCTGATGTGTTGGGGTACAGCGTTACACAGTAAGTGAGATGCACAGGACAAATCTCCTGAGAGCCTAAATCATCGTAAGATCACAACTGAGCAGATTAACCCCTGCACTGATTAATATGAAGGCAAAAAGCATTGAATGCCTGCAGGAGTGGGAGGAATCAGACACTGCAGTCTTCTGGCTCCTCTCTGTCATGATTAAACCGTGACACATTGCAAGCTTCAATGCAATGTTCGCAAGGTAGACAGCAGTGGTGGTTGGTCTCCTAGATAACAAGCTATCTCCTTTATGTTGATAGAGGCCACCATCTCCTTAGCTTGTTGCTGGTACTTTTCTGTGGGAATGAGCTTGTCTCCAACCAGCCTGGAAAATTTCCAGTGGATTATGGCATGAAATCATGGTATTAGCAGTCTACCCAGTACCAGAAGAGAAGCCATCCACAATTTCCTTCTCAGGAATTTTATTTGTTAAACTGAGTGGTTGTTTAAATGTTAGTTTCTCAAAAAGGAGGTGGAGACACTGAGTGGCAGTAGGTGCAAGTTTATCCAGCATGTTAGATATTAAAGCCTGGAGAACAGAAAATGCTGCACGGTGGCTCTGTGGTTACCACTGCAGCTTTGTAGCGCTGGAGTCCTATGTTCAAATCTCACTAAGGACAACATCTGCCAGTAGTTTGTATGTTCTCCCCTGTTTGCGGAGGTTTCCCCCAGGTTCTCCAGTTTCCTCCTCAATAAATAAGCAACCATACAGGAATGTTCACAGTTCAAAAAATTAAGGCCTGACACCACCATTTCCATGGCCAACAGATTGGAGATGGTGGAGTTCAACCTCTTAGCTTTGTCATGTGAAGAAGGAAACAATCTTTTACGTTACCACAACTAAGGGACCGAGGAGTGGCAGCTGTGCTGAGAGAGGGCAGAGTATGGTGAACCAGACAAACTGCTGGACCGTGAGTGAGATGCAGGCAGAGATGTTATGATGAAGTGATAAAGCTGTGGTTTGCTTGTTTTCAGAGATCGGTCAAAAACAACAGGCTTCTCCGCTTCCGTTAGAGTTGACGGACTTTCACTCAACCTGACTTTAGTTGGTAAAGAACCGGAGGTTCTGCGATGGGAGACCTGCGTGACAATACTTGGCACGGTAACAGAGGAGGAGGAAGAAGCAGCAGATGTGCTTGATGGGGCAGCTGATGGTTGTAGAGGTCTGCATTTTATCGCATTGAGATTGCCAGAGTAATACATATTGATTGCGCATGTGAAGGTTCATGCATGTAGTATTCAAATTATTGCACTTTTTCCCTCTATTGAGTTTTTTATCTCACAGTTTCTAGATAACGTGATTTGGCTCATCCTTTGCAGTCTCATAAAAGGCCCAGACTAGGCACCCCTTGTTGTCCCTGCGAGCTACAGACCCGCGACCATTGAGGGTCACAGCCACAGTTGTGGATAAGGATGCAGTGCTCGTCATGGTTACATCACTCCATGTGTGCTCCTTAGGATGCAACATAACCTCCTCATCTTCCTCCTCCTCCACCTCCTCACATGAGCTACTCAGCTGCATGCCTCTGGGTTCACACCAAGTGGGATCTACAACCTCATCATCATCCAATGTGTTATCCCATTCCTCGCCTCGAGAGTTATCCTCCTCCTTTCCTTGCCCTGCCAGCATAGTACAGTCGAGGGTCAGGAAGCTGCTAGGGCCCAACCTTTTTTTTCCCCTGTATGGAGAACAACATCTGCCCCAAAGAATTTTCAGCGGAGATGTAGTCTGCATTATATACCAATTTTGAGTTTATCAGGTCTGTGTACCCCAGTGTAGAGAACAATTTCTGCCCAAAATAACTTTGAGTTTACATGTAGTCTGCTTTATATAATAATTTTAAGTTTATCAGATCTGTGTACCCCTGAGTGGAGAACAATATCTGCCTTTATAAAATAGAAGATATGCTCCAAGCAATTTCAAACTGACATCTAGCCTGCTGTATCACGTTAGTAACAAAAAAAAGTATTTTTTTTATGTGGATGAGGCCTGTATAAACATAGAAAATATGCTCCAAATAATTTCAAACTGACATCTAGCCTGTTGTATAACAATAGTAACAAAAGAAAGTATTTTTTTAGTGAATGAGGCCTGTATAACATAGAAGATATGCTCCGAATAATTTCAAACTGAGATCTCCCCTACGGTATTATGTTAGTAACAGAAGAAAATATTTTTTTAATGTGGATGAGGCCTGTATAACATAGAAGATATGCTCCAAACAATTTTAAATTGAAATCTAGCCTGCTATATGACTTTAGTAACAGAACAAAGTATTTTTTATTGTGGATTAGTGATGGGCGAAATCGTGACTGTTTGAGTTCGGCTAATTGAGCCAAACGCCGAACAGTTTATTAAAAATTTGGGTTTGGGTACCAGAACAGTACCTGAACCCGAACACAGACCCCATTCATGTGAATGGAGGAGCCAATTTAACTGGTTTCCCGCACTGTCATTTGCGTGACAGCACAGGAAACACAGGCTCTGATCAGCGGTAATAGCATTACTGCAGTCATCAGCATGATGTCACAGCTGTGACAGTGACCCGCGACAAAAAGCTTACCGCAGGTCACAGGCGCCAGCTGATGGTACTACTATCACCATCAGCCAGCGCCTATTGCTATAGGAAACTGCGAATGCAAGCACCGCTGGATGGGATCAGTAATCTCCCATCCTCCGGCACCTGTGCTCTGATGAAGATAACAAAAATGTTAAAATTAATAAAAAAAATTGAATAAATAAAAATGAAACTCACTATACTCACCTACACCTTGTCTCCAATGTTCTCTGTCCCTGCAAAAAAACAAAGCAAAAAACATATACACACCTTACAGCTAATCCCCGAAGCCCATGATCACCTGTAATAAAGGTAAAATAATAAAGCAACTTCATCCTCACCTATGCGACGAAGTCAAAATATCGAGGGTCCAACGATGATCCCATGAACAGAATGGCCACATTGTAAAATGTGATCACTCTGTTCATTTCAGGCACTACACTGACGCTCATTAAGTGTATTGACATCAGCGCATGCGCAGTGAGTATTTTCCCACGCTTGCGCTGACTTCAATGAGTTGAACTGAGTTCAACTGATTGACGCAAGCATGGAAAAATACTCACCGTGCATATTCATGGTCCCTTCCTAGGCTAATAATATCATCCCCCAGCTGTCTGCATAGCCTTTGCTAGCTGTTAAAGGACCCCACATCATATTTTGGGGAGGTTCCCCATTTTAATAGACAGTAAAAAAAAAGTATACAGCTGGGGGCTGATATTAGTAGCCTTGGAAACTCCATGGATATTACCCCCTTCCCAGGCTAAAAACATCTACCCCAGCTGTCAGCTTTCCCTCTGCTAGTTAATAAAATTATGGGGGACCCCATGCCATTTTTTTTCCAGAAATTTACTCATTTATTAATAAATTACATGAACAGTAAGGTACACACGCAAAGCACGGATTATATACAGTATATCACATATTTATATCTATCTGTATGTATATATAGATATATCTATTATCCATTTTCTTATCTACATATATATAGCTATCCATATATCTATCTATACATCGATCTATTATCTATTTATCTATCTATCCATATATCTATCCATATATCTATTATCTAGCCATATATCTATCTATCCATAAATGTATTATCTATCTTTCTATCTATCTATCTATCTATCTATCTATCTATCTATCTATCCATATATCTGTCTATCTATATAGATAGTTATATAGATAATAGATCAATAGATAGATAGATAGATAGAGTTGTAAAATGTGACCGTTCTTTTCATTTGCCGACAATACGCGGACAGGCTTGAAGAACACACAACTGGCAGGCTTTAAATGGAGTGTAATGTCTGGCACGCTCCCCAAAATGTCATTATTATGGCAGCAATATTCGATCATGTCTGATGAACACGGTTATATGCAGTGGGCTATTAGTATGATATTCGTCAACGATCAAGTGTGAATAGGTTTGAATAACACACACACAACTTGCAGACTTTAAGTGGAGTGTAATATCTGCCACACTCCCAAAATTCTGGATTATTAGCGCAGTAATATCTGATCATGTCTGAAAACCACGGTTTTAGGCAGTGGCGTTAGAGATATTGTATTGGTCACTAAGTGTGAATAGGTTGAACAACACACAACTGGCAGACTTTAAATGGAGTGAAATATTTGGCACGATCCCAAAAAATTCTGCATTATTAGCGCAGTAATATCTGATCCCGTCTGATGACCATGGTTTTAGGCAGTGGTGTAAGAGATATTTTATTGCTTAGCGACAAAGTGTGAATAGGTTGATCAACACACAACTTGCAGACTATAACTAGAGTGCAATAAATGGCACGTTCCAAAAAATGTCACGATTATTACCTCAGTAATATGGGATCACGTCTGATGACCACGGTTTAAGGCAGTGGCCTATTAGTATGATATTGGTCAGTGACCAAGTGTGAAAAGGTTTGAACAACACACAACTGACAGACATTAAATGAAGTTTAATATCTGGCACGCTCCCGGTTAGTATTCCACAGGGAACGAAATAGGAGAGATTATGCAATATCTCACCGTTGCCGTCACTTTGTCAGGAATTTGCGAGCACATAATCCAGACTACTCACTACGTAGGTATCGGCAAGCAACCAGGTAGCGTAAGGCGTCACACCTCCAGCTTCCAACACCTGGAATATGTGTATACGCCCCGTACGGTCACTGTCAGCTTCATGATAGCCCAATTATTATTATTATTATTTGCTGCCACCACCGACCGAGTTTGAAATATAATACAGGCCTGGCAGAATGCCTGCGTTCTGGAAGTGTTTGGCTATTAAGAGAACTGGTTTTTGGGATAACTTATCGCTGGTTGATCCCAGAAGCCCAAAAGGGATACCATATTTTATATTATGATTTTCATTTTGAGACCACATATTGCGTAGTTGTGATCTGCTATTTTGTTACATTTGCACCACAGCCCCCCCGAAGGGGCTTACAGCTATAAAAAAATATGCATCTTGTTCCTTGGCTGACCCTGCCACTAAAAATATGGGTCCCATTATTAGCAGAGTTGTGGAACTCCAATTTTCCATATTTCGTATCGGTGCCAAAAAGTCTGGAGACTTAGGTTAGACCCCTTTGATGTCCTGGGAATTTGTAACTTGGAATTGTTCTAATTATTGTAAGTGTGTTTGATCTTAATGAGCTGCATCCTCCTCTCTGTGCCAGAGGAAAACACGCTCACCTGCTAAATGGGTCTGTAGCACTTCTCTTTTTACCAGCATCTGTCTAAGCCACTTCAGATTGTCATATTTTCTCTTGTGACAAATGGTGGGGTGAAATGAACTTCAGGTGGAGAAAGAATTGTTAATATTTCTGAAAACTTCCATGACATTCCCAAAAAATTCTGGATTATTAGCGCAGTAACATTTGATCCCGTCTGATGACCATGGTTTTAGGCAGTGGTATTAGAGATATGGTATTGGTTACCAACTAAGTGTGATTAGGTTGAACAACATGCAACTGGCAGACTTTAACTGGAGTGTAATATTTGGCACGCTCCAAAAATGTGATATGGGATCATGTCTGGCGACCACGGTTCTACGCATTGGCCTTGTAGTACACTTAGTATTGGTCAGCGACCATGTGTGAATGCGTTCAAGAACACATAGCTGCCATACTTTAAATGGAGTATAATATCTGACACATTGCCTAAAAAGTTTTTGATTAGTACCGGAGAAATATCTGATACGTCTGACGACCGCAGTTTTAGGCACTGGCCTTGTAATATGGTATTGGTCAGCGACCAAGTGTGAATAGTTTGGAACAACACACAACTGGTAGACTTTAAATGGAGTATAATATTTGACACACTCCAAAAAATGTCACAATTATTACCGCAGTAATATAGGATCAAGTCTGACGACCACGGGTTTAGGCAGTGGCCTTGTAATATGCCATTGGTAAGAGAACAAGTGTGAATAGGTTGAACAACTTACAGCTGGCAGACTTTAAATGGAGTATAATATTTGGCATGCTCCACAAAATGTCTGTATTATTATGGCAGTAATATTGGATCACATCTGATGATTGATAAGTTTCTCTGCTTCCACAATACAGCAATGCGAAAAAATCAGCCAAATCTGGCTGTATTCTGCTAACAAGGAAATGGAGCAGTTGAAATGGTGTATTATATTGATTTTTAAGCAAATAATCAGGATTAAGAGCAAAAATAATATTAGCCATGATATCTAGAGCTTTGGATATCTGTAACAGCAGCAGACAGGACGTCCAAGGGACCCAATTCTGCTCTATACACTGTCCACAAACTCTGCCTGCCTAACTCCTGCTATCACCAGGATTAATATATTCAGCTGGATTAGTCCTTAGAAGGACTGTTAGTTCAGATGGATATACAGGTGCATCTCACTAATTTAGAATATCATCAAAAAGTTAATTTATTTCAGTTCTTCAATACAAAAAGTGAAACTCATATATTAAATAGAGTCATTACAACCAGAGTAATCTATTTCAAGGGTCTATTTCTGTTAATGTTGATGATTATGGCTTGCAGCCAATGAAAACAAAAGAATCATTATCTCAGTAAATTAAAATAATTAACAAAAAACACCTGCAAAGGCTTCCTAAGCGTTTAAAAAGGTCACTTAGTCTGTTTCAGTAGGCCCCACAATCATGGGGAAGACTGCTGACTTGACAGATGTCCAGAAGGCAATCATTTACACATTCCACAAGGTCCCAGAGTTCCAATTTTCTTTTGGAAATCAAGGTCCCAGAGTCTGGAGGAAGAGTGGAGAGGCACATAATCTAAGCTGCTTGAGGTCTAGTGTGAAGTTTCCACAATCAGTGATGGTTTGGGGAGCCATGCTTATCAGGATACTCGGCACTCAAATTGAAGTTCAATAAAGAATTTTTTATTTCAGCTCATTCTTTCATCTGCAATCCACAAAACACACTCCAAAAAATGTCACAATTATTACCGCAGTAATATAGGATCAAGTCTGACGACCACGGGTTTAGGCAGTGGCCTTGTAATATGCCATTGGTAAGAGAACAAGTGTGAATAGGTTGAACAACTTACAGCTGGCAGACTTTAAATGGAGTATAATATTTGGCATGCTCCACAAAATGTCTGTATTATTATGGCAGTAATATTGGATCACATCTGATGATTGATAAGTTTCTCTGCTTCCACAATACAGCTATGCGAAAAAATCAGCCAAATCTGGCTGTATTCTGCTAACAAGGAAATGGAGCAGTTAAAATGGTGTATTATATTGATTTTTAAGCAAATAATCAGGATTAAGAGCAAAAAGAATATTAGCCATGATATCTAGAGCTTTGGATATCTGTAACAGCAGCAGACAGGACGTCCAAGGGACCCAATTCTGCTCTATACACTGTCCACAAACTCTGCCTGCCTAACTCCTGCTATCACCAGGATTAATATATTCAGCTGGATTAGTCCTTAGAAGGACTGTTAGTTCAGATGGATATACAGGTGCATCTCACTAATTTAGAATATCATCAAAAAGTTAATTTATTTCAGTTCTTCAATACAAAAAGTGAAACTCATATATTAAATAGAGTCATTACAACCAGAGTAATCTATTTCAAGGGTCTATTTCTGTTAATGTTGATGATTATGGCTTGCAGCCAATGAAAACAAAAGAATCATTATCTCAGTAAATTAAAATAATTAACAAAAAACACCTGCAAAGGCTTCCTAAGCATTTAAAAAGGTCCCTTAGTCTGTTTCAGTAGGCCCCACAATCATGGGGAAGACTGCTGACTTGACCGATGTCCAGAAGGCAATCATTTACACATTCCACAAGGTCCCAGAGTTCCAATTTTCATTTGGAAATCAAGGTCCCAGAGTCTGGAGGAAGAGTGGAGAGGCACATAATCTAAGCTGCTTGAGGTCTAGTGTGAAGTTTCCACAATCAGTGATGGTTTGGGGAGCCATGCTTATCAGGATACTCGGCACTCAAATTGAAGTTCAATAAAGAATTTTTTATTTCAGCTCATTCTTTCATCTGCAATCCACAAAACAATGTAATGTTTTGACCTATATGTCAGTCTTTTTCAAACACAGATTGCTGTGGTAATACTCCCCTACTCTCTGCACTCAGAAAGTAATGTGTGTCTCATTTGGTTCAGAGCATTAAACCAAATGAGACACACGTTACTTCCTGAGTGCAGAGAGTAGGCAATATTACCACAGAAATCCATGTTTGAAGAAGACAGATATACAGGTCGAAACGTTACATTGTTTTGTGGATTGCATATGACAGAATGAGCTGAAATAAAAAATTCTTTATTGAACTTCAATTTGAGTGCCGAGTATCCTGATAAGCATTATTATGAGTTTGAACCCTTACTCATGCACCACCTACCAGAGTGCATACATCAATCTCTAATTGGGAGCCATGTCATCTGCTGGTGTAGGTCCACTGTGTTTTATCAAGACCAAAGTCAGTGCAGCCGTCTACCAGGAAATTTTAGAGCACTTCATGCCTTCCCTTTGCCGACAAGCTTTTTGGAGATGGAAATTTTATTCTCCAGCAGGACATGGCACTTGTTCACACTGCCAAAAGTACCAATACCTGGTTTAAAAACAACATTATCACTGTGCTTGATTGGCCAGCAAACTCGCCTAACCTTAACCCCATAGAGAATCTATGGGGTATTGTCAAGAGGAAGATGAGAGAAACCAGACCCCACAATGCAGACGAGCTGAAGGCTGCTATCAAAGCAACTTAGGCTTCCATAACACCTCAGCAGTGCCACAGGCTGATCACCTCCATGCAACGCCACAATTGACGCAAAAGGAGCCCCGACCAAGTATTGTGTGCATTTACTGAATATACATTTCAGTAGTCAGATTTTAAAAACATTTTTCAAGCTGCTGTTATAAAGTATTCTAATTTACTGACCTTTGTGTTTTCATTGGCTATAAGCCATAATCATCAACATTAACAGAAAAAAACACATACATCACTCTATTTGTAATAACTCTACATAATATACTAGCTATTGAACCCGGGTGGCGTGCATTTTTATTGGTATATGGTCTCCCATGCTGGTATGTGCTGCCCCCCTCCTGGTATTTGTGCAGCTCCCATCCTGTCTCCACCATCCTATCCTGGTATGCATGGCACCCCTCATCCCCATCCTGGTATGCATGGCATCCCTCATCCCTATCCTGGTATGCATGGCAGCCCTCACTTCCAATCCTGGTATGCATGGCACCCCTCAACCCCAATCCTGGAAGGCATGGCACCCCTCATCCGCAATCCTGGTATGCATGGAACCCCTCACCCTCAATCCTGGTATGCGTGGTACTCCTCATCCCTATCCTGGTATGCATGGTACCCCATCCCTCATCCCTATCCTGGTATGTATGGTATCCCTCATCCTGGAATGCATGGGCCCCTCACCCACATTCTGGTATGCATTGCACTACTCATCCCTATCCTGGTATGAATGGCCGCTCATCCGAATCCCGGCATGCATGGCATCCCTCATGCCCAATCCTGGCATGCATGGCACCCCTCATCCCCAATCCTGGTATGCATGGCTCCCTCATCCCCAATCCTGGTATGCATGGCTCCCTCATCCCCAATCCTGGTATACATGGCTCCCTCATCCCCAATCTTGGTATGCATGATACCCCTCATCCCCAATCCTGGAAAGCATGGCACCCCTCATCCCCAATCCTTCATACTTAATCCTGGTATGCATGGCTCCCTCATCCCCAATACTGGTATACATGGTACCCCTCATCCCCAATCCTGGTATGCATGGCACCCCTCATCCCCAGTCCTGATATGCATGGCTCCCTCATCACCAATCCTGGCATGCATGGCACCCCTCATCCCCAATCCTGGTATGCATGGCTCCGTCATCCCCAATCCTGGTGTGCATGGCTACCTCAACCCCATCCTGGTATGCATGGCACTCCTCATCCCTATCCTGGTATGCATGGCACTCCTCATCCCTATCATGGTATGTATGGGCCCCTCATCCCCAATCCTGGAATACATGGTACCCCTCATCCCTATCCTGGCATGTATGGTACCCCTCATCCTGGTATACATGGCACCCGTCATCCCTATTCTGGTATGTATGGTACCCCTTATCCTGATATGCATGAAACCCCTCATCCCAATTCTGGTATGAATGGCCTCCTCATCCCTGAAGCCTGGTATGCATGGCACCCAATCCGGCATCCAGTATGCATGGCACCCTTAATTCTTATCTTGGTATGCATGGTACCCCTCATCCCTATTCTGATATGTATGGTACCCCTCATCCTGGTATGCATGGCTCCCCATCCCTCTTCCTGGTATGCATGGTATCCCTCATTCCTATCCTGGTATTTATGGTACCCCTCATCCCTATTCTGGTATGCATGGCAACCCTCACCCCCCAATCATGGTATGCATTGTCCCCTCACCCCCCAATCCTGTTATGCATGGTCCCCTCACCCCCCAATCCTGGTATGCATGGTCCCTTCACCCCCCAATACTGGTATGTATGGTCCCCTCATCCCCCAATAATGGTATGTGTGGTACCCCTCATCCTGGTATGCATGGTCCCCTCACCCCCCAATCCTGGTATGTGTGGTACCCCTCACCCCCCAATCCTGGTATGCATGGTCCCCTCACCCCCCAATCCTGTTATTCATGGTCCCCTCACCCCCAATCCAGGTATGTGTGGTACCCTTCATCCCACAATCCTGGTGTGTGTATTACCCCTCATCCCCCCAATCCTGGTATGTGTGGCCCACTCACCCCCCAATCCTGGTATGTGTGGCCCCTTCACTCCCCAATCCTGGTATGTGGCCCCCTCACCACCCAATCCTGGTATGTGTGACCCCCTCATCCCTTTCATGCTGTACACACATAGAAACAAATAAACACTTTTACTCACCTTTATTCACTGTGCTCCAGTGCTGCGGTGTCCTGTTCTGCTGGAGGCCGGGGGAGGAGTGTGGCGCCGGCGTATGCACATGCCCATATCGCGCTGTCTGGCGCCATTTTGCTGACGACACACTGCAAATGTGTCTTCAGTAAAATGGCGCCGGATAGCGCTATGCGCATGCGCCGATCCAACGCTTCACTCCTGCCCCGGTCTCTGGCAAAGAGAGGTGCCGCGGCAACGCTCCTCCCGGTCAGGTAAGTATGTAAGTATGGTGCCGGAGATCGCGGTATGCGTTCAGTGTCTACTCATACCGTGATCTCCGGCATCATACACTCCTCTTACCTGTAACGGCAGGATGCGTGCTTCTGAATGGAGCCAGACTGCGCATCGTGCATGCGCAGTCTATGAAGGCTTCAGACAGAGACACGCATCTCCCGTCATATTATAGATGAGTTTTTGTATTGAAAAGCTGAAATAAATTAACTTTTTCGTGACATTCTAATTTATTGAGATGAACCTGTATATCTTGCTGTGGCATACATATACCTAACCAATAAACCACCAATTCTCTCCTTCACTCAGCAGCAGCTCTCCCTACTCTACCTGTTTCCGGAGTAGACTGTGACGAGCATAGGGTCGCTGTGTCTTATATAGATCCAATGACGCTATGTGGCCATCCAATCACTGTAATGCCACAACCAACATGACTACGGCATTACAGTGAGTGCCAGGCAATAACTGCATGTTTATTTGCTGTCTAATGCAGGGTGGGCACCTGAGCTCCCGCCTGAACGTCCCGGAAATACTCGCCAAGCAGTGCCAAGCATCTCGAACAGTGAGATACTCAAGCGAGTACCGAGTATTTGCGAGCATGCTCGCTCATCACTAATTCTAACGTTTACTACATTGTTTTTGTTGGAAGGCATCTAACTTGATAGGGTTCCTGCTCTTATAATGGCCAATGTTTCTCATGTTTTCTTGTTGGTTTTCTTCTTGTATACTGATAAATATGCTGATATGATAACTTATGGGCTGCTGGTTTTCTTATTGTATGCTATTTATTCCATTTACAATTGTAATACCTCCCTCACTCCTGAGACTGAACTTATTTTATTCCTTTTTTTCATTTGTGCTATTACAATTTTATAAATCAAGTCTAAAATATGACTTGGAAGAAGATATAAAGCCCACATCCTGTGATTGTCAGTGCGGTCCTGATCTTTTCAGTAAAGATTTATGACTTGGAAACAGAGAGAAGATTCTTTTCTAAGGTTCTGATGTCCCGTTACTTTGTATGGGATCTTCCACTGAAGCTCTGCTGGATATTACTCTTTTACTTGATGCTTTGCTCTGCACCATCACAGACCTTGGCCACTGGATGTCTTCTAGCAATGAAGGACTATACATTTGAATATAAATATTCTCAAGATGGAGACATCATTATTGGAGGAATCTTCACTGTACATTCCTTGGTAAAGTCATGGCGTTATATAACAGAAAAATTCCCCAAAATGGTCTGTGCACAGTAAGTAAAAAATGAAAAAATTAAAACCTACTAGAACATGCCTACCTCTTTCTGTGAATTATATGCTATTCTTTTTGTTTTCTGAGCAAAACAATCTAAACCATAAAAGGGATCCTGTTGTTGGAGGCCAATTAGGTGAGAATCATTATCTCACACCAGATAAAATTTTGATAATTTGTGTATGTTCAATGTTATGTGTAAGTTTTTCATTTTTTTTTTACTAATTCACATAATTACCTAACAAAAAAAAATCTGAGTAGCGCTAAATTTCAAAAGTACGCAAAAAGAATAAATGAGATATACAGAGAATTTTTTTTTTCTATGGAGATATGCAAAATCTGATTGAAGAGAAAATTTGCGGTGAGCTCTATATTATTTTATATGGAAGCATAAGATTTTCTTTCTTTCTACCAAATTCTTAGTGTCTATTTTTTGCAATAAAAAATCACTCTGGAAAAATGTTATCTTTCAATTACATAGTAACATAGTTTTTTAAGGATGAAGGAAGACTAAGTCCATCTAGTTCAACCCATAGCCTAACATGTTGATTCAGAGGAAGGCAAAAAAAACCCATGTGGCAAACACCAAGCTCCACATTGGGGAAAAAAAATTCCTTCCCGACTCCATACGACAATCAGACTAGTTCCCTGGATCAAGTAAATATAACCTGTAATATTATACTTTTCCAGAAAGGCATCCATGCCCTTCTTAAATTTTAGTAGTGAATCACTCATTACATCATGCGGCAGAGAGCTCCATAGTCTCACTGCTCTTACAGTAAAGAATCCGCATCTGTGATTATGATTAAACCTTCTTTCTTCCAGACGTAGAAGATGCCCCCCTGTCCCCGTCTCAGGCCTCAGAGTAAAAAGATCAGTAGAAAGGTCTTTGTACCGTCCCCTCATATATTTGTGCAAAGTAATAAGATCACCCCTAAGCCTTCGTTTTTCCACAGTAAATAACCCCAAGTGTAATTTGCTGTCTTGGTATTGCAGACCCCCCAGTCCTCTAATAACCTTGGTCGCTCTTCTCTGCACCCGCTCTAGTTCATCTATGTCTTTCTTATACACCGGAGACCAGAACTGTACACAGTATTCTAAGTGTGGTCGCACTAGTGACTTGTATAGAGGTAAAATTATCTTCTCCTCATGAGCATCTATGCCTCTTTTAATGCATCCCATTATTTTATTTGCCTTTGCAGCAGTTGCCTGACACTGGCCACCAAACGTGAGATTGTCGTCCTCCAATACACCCAGGTCTTTTTCAGTGACAGTTTTACCCAGTATTTTACAATTAAGCATAAAATTATACATCTTATTTCCTCTGCCCAAGTGCATTTCCTTACATTTATCCCCATTAAAGCTCATTTGCCATTTATTAGCCCAAGCTTCTAGTTTACATAGATCCTCCTGTAATATAAAATTGTCCTCCTCTGTATTTATTACTCTGCAAAGTTTATTGTCATCTGCAAATATTGAAATATTGCTCTGTATGCCCCCTACAAGGTCATTAATAAATAAGTTAAAAAGAAGAGGGCCCAATACTGACCCCTGTGGTATCCCACTGTTAACTTAGACCAAGTCTGAGTGTGTTCCATTAATAACCACCCTTTGTTTCCTATCACTGATCAAGTTCTTCACCCACTTACATATATTTTCCCTATCCCCATTGTTCTCATTTTATGTAACAACCTTTTGTGTGGATCCTTTTGAAAAGCTTTTGAAAAATCCATACACACAACATCCACTGCATTTCCTTGGTCCAGTCCGGAACTTAACTCTGCATAAAAGCTGATCAGATTATTTTGACAGGAACGGTCCTGCGTAAACCCATGTTGCTATTGGGTCATGTAGTTATTCTTCTTCAGATACTCTAGTATAGCATCTCTTAGGAAACCGTCCAGGATTTTACCCACAGTAGAGGTTAAGCTTACTGGCCTATAATTTCCAAGTTCAGGTTTTGCCCCCTTTTTGAATATTGGCACCACATTTGCTATAAGCCAGTCCTGTGGTACAGACCCCGTTATAATGGAATCTTTAAAGATTAAAAATAATGGTCTATAAACTTTAGTGATTTTTAGACGCCACCGTAGTTCCTGCAGGGTTAAGCAAGTGACATTTAATGGAGAATTTTTGCTATCACTAATCATGTTTCCTGTCATATGATTTTCTTGTGTAAATACTGTTGAAAAAAAATAATTTAGCATATTGGCTTTTTCCTCATCCACCATTTCGCCCAGACTATTTTTAAGGGGGCCAACACTATGATTTTATAGCTTCTTACTATTTATGTAGTTAAAGAATATTTTGGGGTTATTTTTACTTTCTCTGGCAATGAGTTTCTCTGTCTCAATCTTTGCTGCCTTGATTTGGTTTTTACAGAATTTATTTAATTTTCTGCATTTATTTAATGCCTCATCACTCATGCACTCCAAAGACATACTGATAGGGAATCTAGATTGTGAGCCCCGATGGGGACAGCGATGATAATGTATGTAGAGCGCTGCAGAATATGTTAGCGCTATATAAAAAAATAAAGATTATTATTATCATCATTACCTACTTGTATTAGTTCTCTAGATGCTTTCTTTTTGTCACTTATTGCACCCCTTACAGCTCTCTTTAGCCATAGTGGTTTCCTCCTATTTCTAGCATATTTATTCCCATAGGGTATATTTTGTGCAGATGTCCTATTCAGGATGCTAATAAATATCTCCCATATGCTTTGTGTAGTTTTATGTCTCAGGATATCGTCCCAGTTTATTGCGCTAAGATCATCTCTCAACTGTTGGAAATTTGCCTTCCGGAAGTTTAGTGTCCATGAAACCCCTCTACTACACATCTTATTAAACGATACAAGAAAACTCATTATTTTGTGATCACTATTACCCAAGTGACCCGCTACTCATATATTTGATTTGCGGTCTGGCCTATTGGTTACTTTTAGGTCTAGCAGTGTCCTCCTTCTTGCTGGCTCCTGAACCAGTTGTGAAAGGTATATGTCTCTCATAGTTGTCAAAAACCTATTACCTTTGCTGGAACTACAGGTTTCTGTTCCCCAATGTATTTCAGGGTAGTTGAAGTCCCCCATAATAATGACTTCTCCTTGAGTCGCTGCTTCATCTATTTGCTTTATGAGGATATTTTCCGCTGCTTCCATTATTTTTGGAGACTTATAACAAACCCCTATCAGTAATTTTTATTTTTTTCCAGCCCCCTTCATCTCCACCCACAGTGACTCTACATTTTCATTAGATTCACATATATTCTCACACAAGATGGGTTTTAAGGATGATTTTACATATAAACACACACCCCCCTCGCTTGTTTGTACGGTCATTTCTGAAGAGACTATAGCCCTGTAAATGAACTGCCCAGTCATGGCTCTCGTCCAGCCATGTCTCAGATACCGCCACCATGTCATAATTAGAGATGAGCGTTGTTCTACTCGAACTGTTCGCCAATCTCAAATTCGAGCTGTTTTGGGCGGTGTTCGAGCCGGTCGGCGAACACGAACAATTTGAGAAAAATTCGGCTGTTCGAGGTTATGTTCGATAACTGTTCGTGCACCAAAATCATAACTGGATTTTTTCTCAGTAATGATGAAAATTAATGTTAATACGCAGTTTGAGTGTACAGCGGGGCGGGGGGAGGGGCAGGGGATGGATCTCTGCAGGAACAATGAAGATCTCCATTTTTTTTTCTCTTTCCCGCATTTGCAGTGGGGAGGTGCAATCTGTCAGCCTATCAGCAGCGCACACACGGAGCGAAGTGCTTTTTTTCACACAAGCAAGGGCATGTGTGATTGGCAGTGTATGTCACATGTCCTTGCCCTATAAGACCAAGCCATTTTCCCCGTCGCCACCATTTTCTCACTGCTGCAGCTGCGTGTTAGATGGCACCGCTGTTGCTGTGTGCGCTATACCTTGTTAATTTCAAGCCAATTTTCGCACAAATATACAGATAGCTTGGGAGTAGGGAATAGTTGTGATTGCAGTCCTTTTAAGGACTAGGTTACAGCATTTCCTACGACTTTTATCAGGCAGGTCTGTGCTCTTAAATAGATAGATTGTGGGAGTAAAGACTAATTGTAATTGGAGTCCTTTTCAGGACTAGGTTACATCAGTTCCTATCAGTTTTTGCCAGGCAGGTCTGTGCCAGTGCTGTTCAAGTTTTTTTCACAGCATTTGGCTGAATCTAGCAAAGCTAATCCTTTTTGGCCTATTGCAGAGTGTGTTAGTCAGTGGAGTAGCCTATCTGTGTTGCAAGATATACCACCTGTGTATAGAATACCAATTTTTTTACTGCACCTAGTGAAGTAAAATCTTTTGGGCATAGCATCATTCTATTAGTCCATCTATACTGACCTCCATCAGCTTGCAAACTGAATATAATTTTTTTCTGCATCTAGCTCTGAAAAAATATTTGGGCTTCTAGCAGTGTGTGGGACTTGGTCTATTAGTCCATCTATACTGACCTCCATCAGGTTGCAAATTAAAAATAATTTTTTTCTTCATTTAGCTCTGAAAAAATATTTGGGCTTCTAGCAGTGTGTGGGACTTGGTCTATTAGTCCATCTATACAGACCTCCAACAGGTTGCAAATTAAAAATAATTTTTTTCTGCATCTAGCTCTGCAAAAATATTTGGGCTTCTAGCAGTGTGTGGGACTTGGTCTATTAGTCCATCTATACTGACCTCCATCAGGTTGCAAATTAAAAATAATTTTTTTCTGCATCTAGCTCTGCAAAAATATTTGGGCTTCTAGCAGTGTGTGGGACTTGGTCTATTAGTCCATCTATACTGACCTCCATCAGGTTGCAAATTGAATAAAAAAATTTTCTGCATCTAGCTCTGAAAAAATATTTGGGCTTCTAGCGGTGTGTGGGACTTGGTCTATTAGTCCATCTATACTGACCTCCATCAGGTTGCAAATTAAAAATAATTTTTTTCTGCATCTAACCCAGCCAATAGTTTTGGCCTAATACCACAGTTTGGCCACTCAGCTCTGCTCGGTTACCATCCATTGTTTTTTTGTGCAAACAACTCCAGAGTTGTGAATTAGTTAACCACTAAAATGAGTGGAAAAAGGCCTGCTGCTGGTGGAAAGGGGAATAGGCGTGTTGGGAAGGGGAAAAAAGGTTGTGTCCGTGGGGTAGGTGCAGAAGAAAGACCATCTTCCAGCCAAACTAAAATGTCTACTTCTTTTAGCGGACAATGTGATAAGATCCCTTTCTTACGGCCACGCCAATCGCTACAAATTCCAGATGAGGCACAAAAACAGCAGGTGCTTCAACGGATATCAAGTGCTCCTTTAAGTGGGCTCTCCTCCACATCAACTTCAACATCACAAATACTCCAGTCCTCAAAGGTGTCACCCAAATCGCACTTGCTTCCTCACAGCTCCCAAATCTCCAGCTGCCCGTCTGAGTATGAGGTAGAACAGATGGTTGAGTCTGCAGAGCTGTTTACTCATACTATAGCCTGGGAATCAGAGGTCGACTCCAGCGCTTCTGTGAATCCAGACGAGGAAATGATCTGCACTGATGCCCAGAATCTTTATGAGTCGGATCCAGGACCAGACGCAGAAGGTTCTGACCATAATGTAGACCCTCATTCCCAAATTGTAACTCCTGTTGGTGGAGACAATGAGGAAGACGATGATAAGACTCAAATACCTGATTGGAGCGACAACTTTAGTTTTTTGTCAGGGCAGGAACAGGTTGGCTCTGAGGACGACGGGTGTGATAACGCACAGGGTGATGATGATGAGGTCGGAGATCCCACTTACTGTCAACCCACAGTCAGCCAAGAGATGAGGTCAGCAGAGGAGGTGGAGGAAGATGCTAGTGACGACGAGGTCAGGTTGCGCCTTCCTGGACAGAGACGTAGTACTGGAAGCACGTCAACAACTGCATCCTCAAACACAACTCTGCCTCTCACCACAAGTCGTGGTGGCTCTTCAGGTCACATGGGTGCTAAGCCTTGCATAGCCTGGGCATTTTTTCAGATCGATAAAGATGACCCAACTTGTGTTATCTGTAACATTTGTCAGCAAAAGCTAAGTAGAGGCAAAAAAATACATAGTTTGAGTACTTCATGCACGAACCGGCACATGGACATGAAGCATAAGTTGCAGTGGGAAGCTCAGTGTGCTACAATGCGGTCTAGCCGGCCGGGCCAACCACCGTCTGCCATATCTTGTGCATCCGCGGCCTCTTCATCGTCTGTGACTGGGGGGACAGCAGTCACACCTGTTTTGGGGCGCAGACCTGCCACCTCTTTACCCGCAACAGCCAGCGTGATTGGCAGGTCATCATTTTCTTTGGAGGTGGTAACACCAGCTGGTCTTGAGCGCTGTCCGACATCTATAGCACCACCTTTGGATCAAGGCAACCTAACATGTCCGCCTGCATCTTCCTCACAGACCGGCAGTTTGCCGGGGACACCCTTATCAACCCCGTCTAAGCACAATAGCCAGCCCTCGGTCCCTCAGATGTGGACAAGTAAAAGACCATTTCCTCCTAGCCATGAGAAAGCTAAGAGGTTGAATTTCACCATCTGCAAGCTCTTGGCTACAGAAATGCTGCCTTTCCGCCTGGTGGACACAGAGGATTTTCGAGACCTTATGTCCGTCGCAGTGCCCCAGTACCAGATGCCCAGTCGGCACTACTTCTCAAAGAAAGGTGTGCCTGCGCTCCACCAGCATGTCGCACACAGCATCACCGCTTCTTTGAGAAACTCTGTGTGTGACAGGGTGCATTTCACCACAGACACTTGGACGAGTAGGCATGGACAGGGGCGTTACATGTCACTGACTGGGCACTGGGTAACTATGGTGACAGCAGGACAAGGGGCTGCTGTCCAAGTCTTGCCGTCCCCACGAGTTGTGCGTCAATCCTCTTTATGTCATTTTTCCTCCACTGCTTCTGCCTCCTCAACCTCCTCTCGGTCTTCCACCTGCACCCAAAGCCTGTCTGGTCATGCCACAAGCTTTCTAACTGCGCAGAAGGGATCCTGCACACCTCCTTACTATACTGGCAGTAGGGCTCAACGTCATCAGGCGGTTTTTACATTGAAATGTCTGGGAAATGTGAGTCACACAGCTGAGGAGTTGTGGTCAGCTCTGGAGAACCAATTTCATGAATGGTTGTCTCCACTGGACCTGAAACCAGGGAAGGCCGTGTGCGACAATGCTGCAAACCTGGGTGCGGCCCTTCGCCGGGGCAATGTCACACACGTGCCTTGTATGGCTCATGTGTTGAACCTGGTTGTCCAGCAATTTTTAGCCCCCTATCCCAGACTAGATGGCCTTCTGCAGAGGGCACGGTCGCTGTGTGCTCACTTCCGCCGTTCGCATCCCGCAGCTCAGCGACTTACATCTCTACAGAAGTCGTTGGGCCTGCCACTTCACCGGCTAAAATGCGATGTGCCTACCCGGTGGAATTCAACTCTGCACATGTTGCAGCGACTGTGGCAGCACCGACAAGCCCTGGTGCAATACGTTCTGACGTATAGCCTGGGCCAACGAGATTCAGAGGTGGGGCAAATCACGCTGGAGGAGTGGTCTCAGATCAGGGACCTATGCACCCTTCTGCACAGTTTTGAAATGGCGACGAAGATGTTTAGTGCTGACGATGCCATTATCAGCATGACTATTCCGGTGATTTACATGCTGGAGCACATGTTAAACAGAATTCGGAGTCAGGTGGTGGCACAAGAGGAGGTGTAGGAAGTAGAGGAGGAGGAGTTGTATGCGGAAGGGCTAACATCTGCAAGGTCCAGACGGTCGGCAGCATCAAGGCGGCAGGCATGTGAGGGTGGGGGAGATGATTTTACCAGGGCGCATGGTAGCAGCCAAACTAGTGAGGAAGGTGCAGGAGCCCAGGAAGAAGTGGAGGACGAACTGATGGAAGACTCATCAGATGAGGGAGACCTTGATCACATTTCTGTTGTGCGAGGTTGGGGGGAGAGGACAGAGGAAGGAAGCATGATTGCTACCTCGCCACCAACACAACAGGGACTTGGTGCTCCTGGATGCGCAACACACATGAGTGCCTTCTTGCTGCACTACCTGCAACATGACCCTCGAATTGTGAGAATTAGAAATAATCCTGACTACTGGGTTGCCACACTGTTAGATCCCCGGTACAAAAGTAAATTTGCCGAAATTTTCCTGCCATAGAAAGGGATGCACGCATGCAGGAGTATCAGCAGAGACTGTTGCAGAATCTTACATGTGCTTTTCCACAAAATACCAGTGGTGCACGTAGTGAATCTCACAGTTCCAACTTGCCAACCGTGGGACCGTCAAGTGTTCAGCACTCAAACCGTAACAGAACCACAGTATCTGCTGGTAACATCAATTTTGCGGAATCATTTCACCACTTTTTTAGCCCATCCTTTGCAAGGCCACAGGAGACAAGAAGTCTGACACATAGTCAACGCCTAGAGACGATGGTACAGGAGTATCTCCAAGTAAACATTGAAGCCACGACTGTGTCACTGGACCCTTGCTCTTTTTGGGCTTCCAATCTGGATAAATGGCCGGAGCTAGCCACTTACGCCTTGGAGATCTTGTCATGCCCCGCAGCCAGCGTTCTGTCTGAACGTGTGTTCAGCGCTGCTGGTGGTGTGCTGACAGATAAGCGCACGCGGCTCTCCACTGATAATGTAGACAGACTCACGTTCATAAAGATGAACAAATCATGGATCCGAAACGACTTTTCTACCCCTGTGTCATCCTGGGGAGAGTAAAAGCTTGATGATTGGTTAAAATCACCCTACCAACCGTTTTAAGCTTTCAAATTACTAATCATGTTTATCTGTATCTTGACTGGAAAATAATTTGGGCTTTGTAGCAGTGTGCAGCACTGATCCTATTAGGCCATCTATAATAAGCTTCACCTGATTTAAAATTAAAAATAATTTTTAGCTGCATCTAGCCCGGAAAATAATTTTGGGGCTCCGAGATGCGCAAGACACATAAGTGCCTTCTTGCTGCACTACCTGCAGCATGACCCTCATATTGTCAGAATTCGAAGTAATCATGACTACTGGGTTGCCACACTCTTAGATCCCCCAAACTTTTCGATCAACCTTTTCATTTTAATAAAGACCAAAAAAATGGTCATTTTTGAAATTATAAGCATTAGCAGGTTGTTAGAAACTGAAATCAAACAGTTTTCAACTCAAAACTTTATTCTAGGTGATGTTACATTTTCACATAGGACCCCTTGTTCGAAAGGAGCTTCTGAACTCTCTCGTCCATTGAATTTGTCAGGTTTTGGATGGTTTCTGCTTCAATTGTTTTGCATGAGGACAGAATACCCTCCCAGAGCTGTTGCTTAGATGTGAACTGCCTCCCGCCATCATAGACACTCCTTTTAATGATGCTCCAAAGGTTCTGAATGGGGTAGAGGTCAGGGGAGCATGGGGGTCACACCATAAGTTTGTCCCCTTTTATGCCCATATCAGCCAGAGATGCAGATGTTTTATGTGCAGCATTAGATGGTGCATTATCATGCAGAAAAATGATCTTGCTGTGAAATACACGGTTCTTCTTCTTGAACCATGGCAGGAAGTGCTGTTTGAGAAAATCCACATACATTATGGAGTTCATCTTTAGCGACTTCAGGGATCCTAAAGGGGCCGACAATCTCTCTCCCCATGATTCCAGCCCAAAACATTACTCCACCTCCTCCTTGTTGGCGCTGTAGCCGTGTTTGCGTGGGGTGTCCATCAACCAGCCATCCTCCACTCCATTCATCTGGACCATCGAGCGCTGCACGGCACTCATCCGTGAACAAAACAGTTTTGAAATCAGTCTTCATGTAATGTTTGGCCCACTGGAGCCGTTTCTGCTTGTGTGAAGTGGATAGAGGAGGTCGACAGGATGGCATATGCACAGCTGCAAACCTCTGAAGGACCCTGCATCTTGTTGTTCGGGAGACGTTGGAGGCACAAGCAGCTTCAAAAACTTGTCTGCTGCTATGACAAGGCTTTTTTGCCGCTGCTGTTTCAACCTGACGTAATTGCCTGTAGGAAAGAGTCCTCAATTTGCCCTTATCAGCACGCACACGTGTGTACTGTGAATCAGCTACATACTTCTTGATTGCCAAGACACTTCATCCTGATCATCGCACAATGTTGATTGTAGTCATGCCTTGACCTAAACACTCCACAATTTGTTGCTTCTCAGCAGCCGACACATCCTTTTTCTTTCCCATTTTGGCAGAAAATGTAGGCTGCTTAATAATGTGAGAGAGCCTTCTTAAGTAGTCTTGCCTTTCATTGGACACACCTGCCAAACTAATTAGCACAGGTGTCTGCAATTGCTTACAGTAATATAAAGAGCCCTGACACACATCACCATCAATGAGTTTAACTGACAAACAAACAAATTCTTCCCTTATCACTCCTAAACACTTTTTGCATAATAATTTGGAACGCGGTGTACATGTGCTTTTCCACAAAACACCAGTGGTTCACGTAGTGAATCTCACAGTTCTAACTTGCCAACCGTGGTCTGTATGGAATTGTTCAATAAAGGGCCCAAAATTAAGATAACATAGATGGGAGAGGTCTCTATGAATAGGAATTCCTAAGTATTTGATACCCTGTGAGGGCCAGGCAAAGGGAAAGTTGGACTGGATGGAATCCTATATGGATTTAGGGAGGGAGACATCGAGGGCCTCAGACTTCGCTGCATTGATTTTAAAATTTTACCATGTAACAAAGTGATCTATTTCAGCCATAACAGCAGGGATGGATATATGTGATTGAGTGATATATACTAGGACATCATCAGCAAATAGAGAGCACTTGTACTCGGTGCCTCCCACCTCAATCCACCTAATATTGGGGTTATGGCGAATTGATGAGAGCAGGTGCTCCGTCACTAGGATGTATAAGAGAGGGGACAGAGGACATCCCTGCCTTGTCCCAGTGGTGATTGTGAAAGGTGATGAAAATGTTCTGACGCACCCCCTGTGCCTTGGGACACCCGGAGCCGGACCCTTTTTGGTGGATGCTGGTGGTTTGTAGTCTTCGTGGCGGCGATCCGGTTCCGTGGCTCAGGGCGGTCAAACCAGTGGCGGAACTATTTATGTGGTTTTGATGTTTAAATGTCCGACTACGCCACCCGTGGATTGCGGCCAGAGTGAACCGCCGCTACAGGGTAGACCGCTAAGGCTGGTGTTGTGGGTGCAGCAGAGCGTAGCATAACTCCCCACGGGAGGAGTATAGCCTCAGGGCAGTGTATGCGGAGGATGGGGGTGATGGTGCAGGGCAGCAGCAGTAACGACACGGAGTCAGTGATGCAGTTCAGGGCCTTTACTCACAGTTCTTATTATCCAAACCACGTCTGCAGGTAACGGCTGCCCACGTCGTACTGTGCTCACCAGGTGAGGGGCTCAGACAACTCCCAGATAACTTTGGAGCGCTTCACAGGACCCCCTTTGTGTGTCCTTTGTCTGGCCTTTCTTACCAACACTTCTGTCCGGCTGCTCGGGCCTCCTCTTGGTAAACTTGGCGCCAGTTTCCCTGACCCTATGTGGTGCCTTCCTAGCGGGTGGAGCAAGGGGCTGCGCCACATAAAATGTCAGAGCCTCCGGTTTCTAGCTGAGGGTCGTTTCCTGCCTCCACTAGTTCGGGGACCGGTCTCCCCCTTTGGCCTGACCCCTCCACGCAGGTGGATTCGGGCGTGCGGTGGCGACTCGCCCGTCCGCACCCCTGGGATCCCTTCATTCCTCGTTCCTGGAGCCTTCTCCGCTCCTCTTCCTTCCTTCTCCCTCTTGAAGGCCTGGGCCTCTGTTACTAGGCCCGCCTCCGGAGCAGAGCTCATGCAGAGCCCCTGCTCCCTGCCACTTCTGCTCAGACTTCTCTGCACTGAACTAAGATGGTGCCCACCTTTTATACTCCCTTCTCAATGCACCCAGGAACTGCTTCCTCCCTGCTCCTGCACTGCAGGGTTCCCCTTCCTCAGTGTTCCCTCCCCCCACTCCAGCCAGGGACAGGGACTGTCGTGCCCATCTCAGGGGCATATTGGTAGCCCTGCCCCACGGCAATGTGGTGTAATGCATGCAGGTGTCGGGTCCTGATCCACACTCCATCCTTATCTGAGAGTGAGATATCACACCTCTGGGTGAGGTGCAATACGTCTGTAGCAACCGAGCCCTCGGTGCTACAGTTCCATTTATCTTCAGCCTAGGTGACGTATTGTGATACAGGGCCGTGATTTTGGCTATAAAAGGGTCCCCTAGACCCCTACCCCAAGCTTTTTAAGAGAATCATATATGGCGTGCCAGGAGACTCTATGGAATGCTTTCTCAGCATCCAACGAGAGTATCTACTTACAAATTTTTAACTGCATCTAGCCCAGGAAATACTTTGTGCCTAGTAGCAGTGTCTGCTAGTCAGCGGATTATCCCGGCTGTTAAGCAAGCTACACCACCTGTAGTTTGGACACTTAATTTTTTCAAAGGAAATGCTTCGGGACCACGGGATACTTAGTGAAGAGCATCCGGAGGCCCCCCACGGCATAGGGGCTGGGACTGGCACTAGGATGCCTTGCGGTGGACAGCCGAGCTCGATCCTTATAAAAGCTTTTTAACTGCAGCAGCTTTAGTGGACGCTACTGGAGCTGGAATTACGCGGCTGCTGGCATGAGACTTGCCCTCCAATAGATCCTTGTAAATGGATTTAAAGTGTATTCATTCAAATTAGAGGGACAATTTAAATTAAAAAGCTTAGAGCTGCCTCCACCACAGGGGGGCTCTCTCGACCCACCAGCGGACAGGCACCAGTATTGGGAGAGGGGGGCTGGCCGTCAGGGTTCACCGCGGCTCTGGCACAAACCCGGCGACACGGAGGTGGCACGGGCAGGAGCGGACTGGCCGTCTCGGCTTCTCACTTTTTGGATTTTAGAAGGGCATGACATGCCTATATCTGTGTCTCCCCCTCCTTTTACTCCTCCACCTCTTTTCTTTTCGCATGACTATATGTACTTGTCACTTTTCCATGTGTTAGTTGTGTCTTCTGAGCAGTTTGTCAGCTTTTGGACACCTTTGAAGGTGTTTTCTATGTGTTTCTATGTGTTTTTGTTTGCCTGCCATTGGTTTTAACGGTGTTCGAAGGTGTTCGACGAACAGTTCGACGAACAGTTCGGCGAACACAAGGGTGTTCGACGAACCGAACCGAACTCGAACACTACGGGGGTGGCTCAACACTAGTCATAATTCTTTTCAAACAAAATTAATTATAATTCCTTAATTTTGTTTGTGAGACTTCTGACATTAGTGTACATTCATTTTATGTATCTCTCTGTACCTCTATTCCTTCTTACTTTATTGACTGTTCTAACCCCATCCCCAATTTCTTTATTTTGTGCCCAGGTCACTATCTGCACTATCTTATCCACCTATAAAATGAATACCCTCCCCTCCAATCCCTAGTTTAAACACTCCTCCAATCTTCTACCATTTTCTCCCCCAGCACAGCTGCACCCTCCCCATTGAGGTGCTGCCGTCCCTAGCATAGAACCTGTAGCCAACTGAGAAGTCGGCCAAGTTCTCCAGGAACCCAAACCCCTCCTCCTTGCACCAATTTCTGAGCCACCTATTTATCTCCCTAATCTCCTGTTGCCTTTCTGGCATAGCATGTGGTACAGGCAGTATTTCAGAGAATACCACCTTTGAGGTCCTTGCTTTAAGCTTGCAGCCTAATTCCCTGAAATCATCTTTAAGGACCTTCCACCTACCTCTAACTTTGTCATTTGTGCCAATGTGCACCATGACCGCTGGGTTCTCACCAGCCCCTCCCAGTAATCTGTCAACCCGATCAGCGATGTGCCATACTCGAGCGCCAGGTAGGCAACACACTGTACGATGATCTCTGTCTTTGTGACAGATTGCTCTATATCTCCCCCTAATAATTGAGTCCCCCACTACCAGAACCTGCCTGGCCTTCCCTGGGAAATAACATTTTTCTCCATTTCTTTCTCATTTTTTGGTTAATTTATTTTTGTTAACAAACACAGCACACTGTAGGTTTGGCTTATTTTAGTTAGTAATTTTATTTTGATTTTTCTCTTGCAAACTTTTTTTATTACTTGGGGAAAAAGATAATGTGCCACAAATGTAAACAGAAAGAACAATTATTACCCATAATATATTTAATTTAAATATTAAATATTATCCATTACAGCTCAACAAAATGAAAAATAAAAATGATTAAGAGATTCTAAGTTAACATTTTTAATTGGTGCGATTCCCAGCACTATTAGGCAAAGGGCCAAATGGTGACCCCTCCAGTCGCAACACTGCATCATTGGAGAGAGTTACTCAGCAACTTTGTTTTTCACATTAAAACCATGTGAAATAAGGTGTATTTAAATTATTGGCTCTACCATGATGCACCAAGTGCCTATACTAGGTTTGAACAATCATTATGTACTGACAGAGTCCATTTAAGTTGTCAAATTGGAGTCACATACAAGCCACACAGATATTATACATAGGCTGGTGTTGTGTAAGCCTTTTTGGCTGTCACATGTACTCTGTCTGACATGTCTGGTTGATTCCATATCATCCCAGAGTTGGCTCAATGTGGTAACAAATTTAAACAGTCAATCTCTGAATGTGTCACAGTTGTCTAACAGTCGTGACACTTGCAGGCAAGGCGACAATGAAAGAAACGCCGAGCATGCCAAAATATTCGGAGAGCACCCAAGAATTCTCTGCGAAAGAGTTAATGATACATACTTGATCAACACTATTAACAAAACTATATATCAAACTAGAGAAATGTGTTTTCGCCGTGGTTCCTGTTGCCATCATCGGGTTTTCGGGTGGATCCAGAGAAGATCCGTGCTGTACTTGATTGGGAACGGTCCGAGAACTTGAAGCTTTACAGCTCTTCCTGGGCTTTACTAATTTTTACCGGAATTGTATCCAAAGCTAATCAGTAATAGTCAAACCCCTCAATGACATGACAAGAAATGGGTCTGATCTTTCTAAATGGTCCTACCCAGCAGGCTTTTTCCTCCTTAAAGATGACCTATCACCTTTACACATATTAGCATATATCATAGTAAGGAGACTATGCATAAATCAATGTCTTTTGAAAGCATAATATCTGTGAATAGAAGAATTATATCGAGAGAATGACAGTTTATGGGAGCGGCCATCTTGGGATTGGCAGCTCAGCATGCTGTGTTCTAATGAGACACACCCCCAGATAACAGGCTGGTTGAAGGGCACCACCTGAGCGTACAGAGTAAAGCACAGCATGTATTACCCAGATCAGTTTACTCTTTGGTAACGTGCAAACCAGTTTACGTGAGTGGTAATTTATAAGAACTCACATTTAAAGTAACACAGAGTGTACTGTATATTAATGGTATGTTATATATAACCTTCTGGCTAGCATGGTCTAAATGTGTGTGTGTGTGTGTGTGTGTGAGTGTGTAATATATATATATATATATATATATATATATACACAGTACAGACCAAAAGTTTGGACACACCTTCTCATTTAAAAATATTTCTGCACTTTCATGACTATGAAAATTGTACATTCACACTGAAGGCATCAAAACTATGAATTAACACATGTGGAATTATATACTTAACAAAAAAGTGTGAAACAACTGAAAATATGTCTTATATTCTAGGTTCATCAAAGTAGCTCCTTTTGCTTTGATGACTGCTTTGCACATTCTTGGCATTCTCTTGATGAGCTTCAAGAGGTAATCACCGGAAATGGTTTTTACTTCACAGATGTGCCCTGTCAGGATTAATAAGTGGGATTTCTTGCCTTATAAATGGGGTTGGGACCATCAGTTGTGTTGTGCAGAAGTCTGGTGGATACACAGTTGATAGTCCTACTGAATAGACTGTTAGAATTTGTATTATGGCAAGAAAAAAGCAGCTAAGTAAAGAAAAACGAGTGGCCATCATTACTTTAAGAAATGAAGGTCAGTCAGTCTGAAAGATTGGGAAAACTTTGAAAGTGTCCCCAAGTGCAGTTGCAAAAACCATCAAGCGCTACAAAGAAACTGGCTCACATGAGGACCACCCCAGGAAATGAAGACCGAGAGTCACGTCTGCTTCTGAGGATAAGTTTATCCGAGTAACCAGCCTCAGAAATCGCAGGTTAACAGCAGCTCAGATTAGAGACCAGGTCAATGCCACACAGAGTTCTAGCAGCAGACATATCTCTTCAACAACTGTTAAGAGGAGATTTTGTGCAGCAGGCCTTCATGGTAAAATAGCTGCTAGGAAACCACTGCTAAGGACAGGCAACAAGCAGAAGAGACTTGTTTGGGCTAAAGAACACAAGGAATGGACATTAGACCAGTGGAAATCTGTGCTTTGGTCTGATGAGTCCATATTTGAGATCTTTGGTTCCAACCACCGTGTCTTTGTGCAACGCAGAAAAGGTGAACGGATGGACTCTACATGCCTGGTATATATATATATACAGTACAGACCAAAAGTTTGGACACACCTTCTCATTTAAAGATTTTTCTGTATTTTCATGACTATGAAAATTGAACATTCACACTGAAGGCATCAAAACTATGAATTAACACATGTGGAATTATATACTTAACAAAAAAGTGTGAAACAACTGAAAATATGTCTTATATTCTAGGTTCTTCAAAGTAGTCACCTTTTGCTTTGATGACTGCTTTGCACACTCTTGCCATTCTCTTGATGAGCTTCAAGTGGTAGTCACCGGAAATGGTCTTCCAACAATCTTGAAGGAGTTCCCAGAGATGCTTAGCACTTGTTGGCCCTTTTGCCTTCACTGGCCTATAATTTCCAAGTTCAGGTTTTGCCCCCTTTTTGAATATTGGCACCATATTTGCTATAAGCCAGTCCTGTGGTACAGACCCCGTTATAATGGAATCTTTAAAGATTATAATGGAATATAATGTAATATAATGGAATCTTATAATGGAATATAATGGAATCTTTACTACAGGCCACCTGGGCAAGCTGAAGATATGGATGAACTCTTTATGTATCAAATGACCAAGTTCTCCAAAAAATATGACGTAGTGGTCATGGGAGATTTCAACTATCCAGACATTTGTTGGGAATCTCTCTCAAGTAAAACTAACAGGTCAAGCAAATTCTTATCCTCTCTTGCTGACAACTTTATCTTCCAAAAGGTAGGGGAGAAAACAAGGGGATCTGCTACTTTGGATCTAATCCTTATAAACAGGGAGGAAATGGTTGAGGAGGTAAAGGTGGCTGGGACCCTAGGAGGCAGCGATCATGCTATTATAGAATTTTGGATAACTAGAGGAGGAAGACATGTGAAGACTCAAACTTCAAGGTTAGATTTTAGAAAGGCAGATTTTAAGAGACTCAGAAAGAGAATAGGAGGGATCCAATGGCTGGATGTCCTTAAGGACAAAAATGTCCAGGAAGGATGGGAAATTTTTAAAAATGAGATTCTCAAAGCACAATCGTTAACAATCCCGAAAAGTAGGAAGAATGGGAAGCATTTAAGGAAACCAGGATGGATGAACACAGAACTTAAACACATGCTAAAAAGAAAGAAAGAAATGTTTATTAAATGGAAAGAGGGAGGCATATCTAAAGAAGAATATAATGCAGTCTGCAGATCCTGCAGGGCACGTATCAGGTTAGCTAAAGCTGACAATGAATTAAGGCTTGCAAGAGATGTCAAAAGCAATAAAAAAGGATTTTGGGGGTATGTCAAAAGTAAAAGAAAAGTCAAAGATGCTATAGGATTTTTACAGGATGAAAATGGAGAAATGGTAAGAGAGGATGTTGAGAAGGCCGAACTTTTTAATTCCTATTTTGCATCTGTTTTCTCTCAGAAAGAAAATGTAACATCAACTGATTTTCACTGTCCTTTTAAAGGAATAGAAGAATCCAAGTTATCTGTAAACAGAAAGATTGTGAGGGAATATTTAGCTAACATAAATGAGTTCAAGTCTCCAGGTCCAGATGAATTACACCCCAGAGTACTGAAGGAGATCGTAGAAGAAATTTTAGAACCACTCTCCATAATCTTTGAAAATTCTTGGAGAACAGGAGAAGTCCCAGAAGACTGGAGAAGAGCAAATGTTGTTCCTATCTTCAAAAAGGGGAAGAAGGTGGATCCAGGGAACTATAGGCCGGTGAGTCTGACTTCTATACCAGGAAAGATCTTTAAACAAATTATTAAACATCATGTATGTAAGTACCTGGATAAGAATGAAGTGATTAACCAGAGTCAGCATGGGTTTGTAACTAACAAGTCATGTCAGACTAACTTAATTTTCTTCTATGACAGAATCACTGACTGGGTGGATCAGGGAAATGCTGTAGATATAGTATATCTTGACTTCAGCAATGCATTTGACAAAGTATCTCACACCATCCTTATTGAAAAAATGACCAAGTATGCAATGGACCAGGCAACTGTTAGGTGGATTCATAACTGGCTTAGTGATCGGACTCAAAGGGTGGTTGTAAATGGCTTCACATCCAGCTGGATGAATGTCTCAAGTGGGATACCACAGGGCTCTGTCCTGGGACCTGTATTGTTCAACATCTTCATCAATGATTTAGATGAAGGAATTGAGGGTAAACTGATTAAATTTGCTGATGACACAAAGCTAGGAGGGATAGCTAATACTAGAGAAGAGAGAGAGAGGATTCAAAAAGACCTAAATAAACTGGAGCAGTGGGCAGCAACCAACAGAATGGTTTTTAACAGGGAAAAATGCAAAGTACTACATCTGGGCAATAAAAATGAAAAAAGCATATACAGAATGGGAGGAATAGAGCTAAGCAACAGTACATGTGAAAAAGACTTAGGTATACTAATAGATCATAGACTGAACATGAGTCAACAGTGTGATGCAGCAGCAAAAAAGGCAAATACAATTCTGGGATGTATTAACAGAAGCATACAGTCTAGATCACGTGAAGTCATTATCGGTCTTTACTCCTCTTTGGTCAGACCTCATCTGGAATACTGTGTACAGTTTTGGGCACCACATTTTAAAAAAGACATAGACAAACTGGAACAAGTTCAGAGAAGAGCGACCAGAATGGTGACTGGTCTGCAAACCATGTCCTATGAGAAACGGTTGCAGGATTTGGGAATGTTTAGCTTGCAAAAAAGAAGACTGAGAGGAGACTTAATAGCTGTCTACAAATATGTCAAGGGCTGTCACATTGTAGAAGGATCATCTTTATTCTCATTTGCACAGGGAAAGACTAGAAGCAATGGGATGAAACTAAATGGGAGGAGACACAGATTAGATATTAGAAAAAACTTTTTGACAGTTAGGGTGATTAATGAGTGGAACAGGCTGCCACGAGAGGTGGTGAGTTCCCCTTCAATGGACGTCTTCAAACAGAGGCTGGACAGACATCTGTCTGAGATGATTTAGTGAATCCTGCTTTGAGCAGGGGGTTGGACCAGATGACCCAGGAGGTCCCTTCCAACTCTACCATTCTATGATTCTATGATTCTATGATAAGATTAAAAATAATGGTCTATAAACTTTAGTGATTTTTAGACGACACCGTAGTTCCTGCAGGGTTAAGCAAGTGACATTTAATGGAGAATTTTTGCTATCACTAATCATGTTTCCTGTCATATGATTTTCTTGTGTAAATACTGTTGAAAAAAAATAATTTAGCATATTGGCTTCTTCCTCATCCACCATTTCGCCCAGACTATTTTTAAGGGGGCCAACACTATGATTTTATAGCTTCTTACTATTTATGTAGTTAAAGAATATTTTGGGGTTATTTTTACTTTCTCTGGCAATGAGTTTCTCTGTCTCAATCTTTGCTGCCTTGATTTGGTTTTTACAGAATTTATTTAATTTTCTGCATTTATTTAATGCCTCATCACTCATGCACTCCAAAGACATACTGATAGGGAATCTAGATTGTGAGCCCCGATGGGGACAGCGATGATAATGTATGTAGAGCGCTGCAGAATATGTTAGCGCTATATAAAAAAATAAAGATTATTATTATCATCACTACCTACTTGCATTAGTTCTCTAGATGCTTTCTTTTTGTCACTTATTGCGCTCCTTACAGCTCTCTTTAGCCATAGTGGTTTCCTCCTATTTCTAGCATATTTATTCCCATAGGGTATATTTTGTGCAGATGTCCTATTCAGGATGCTAATAAATATCTCCCATATGCTTTGTGTAGTTTTATGTCTCAGGATATCGTCCCAGTTTATTGCGCTAAGATCATCTCTCAACTGTTGGAAATTTGCCTTCCTGAAGTTTAGTGTCCATGAAACCCCTCTACTACACATCTTATTAAACGATACAAGAAAACTCATTATTTTGTGATCACTATTACCCAAGTGACCCGCTACTCATATATTTGATTTGCGGTCTGGCCTATTGGTTACTTTTAGGTCTAGCAGTGTCCCCCTTCTTGCTGGCTCCTGAACCAGTTGTGAAAGGTAATTGTCTCTCATAGTTGTCAAAAACCTATTACCTTTGCTGGAACTACAGGTTTCTGTTCCCCAATGTATTTCAGGGTAGTTGAAGTCCCC
Source organism: Phyllobates terribilis (assembly GCF_046119375.1). Taxonomy (NCBI): domain Eukaryota; kingdom Metazoa; phylum Chordata; class Amphibia; order Anura; family Dendrobatidae; genus Phyllobates; species Phyllobates terribilis. The sequence goes on along the minus strand of NW_027362761.1, from coordinate 1,203,698,151 downwards.
CATAATAATGACTTCTCCTTGAGTCGCTGCTTCATCTATTTGCTTTATGAGGATATTTTCCGCTGCTTCCATTATTTTTGGAGACTTATAACAAACCCCTATCAGTAATTTATTATTTTTTTCCAGCCCCCTTCATCTCCACCCACAGTGACTCTACATTTTCATTAGATTCACATATATTCTCACACAAGATGGGTTTTAAGGATGATTTTACATATAAACACACACCCCCTTCGCTTGTTTGTACGGTCATTTCTGAAGAGACTATAGCCCTGTAAATGAACTGCCCAGTCATGGCTCTCATCCAGCCATGTCTCAGATACCGCCACCATGTCATAATTCTTTTCAAACAAAATTAATTATAATTCCTTAATTTTGTTTGTGAGACTTCTGACATTAGTGTACATTCATTTTATGTATCTCTCTGTACCTCTATTCCTTCTTACTTTATTGACTGTTCTAACCCCATCCCCAATTTCTTTATTTTGTGCCCAGGTCACTATCTGCACTATCTTATCCACCTATAAAATGAATACCCTCCCCTCCAATCCCTAGTTTAAACACTCCTCCAATCTTCTACCATTTTCTCCCCCAGCACAGCTGCACCCTCCCCATTGAGGTGCTGCCGTCCCTAGCATAGAACCTGTAGCCAACTGAGAAGTTGGCCCAGTTCTCCAGGAACCCAAACCCCTCCTCCTTGCACCAATTTCTGAGCCACTTATTTATCTCCCTAATCTCCTGTTGCCTTTCTGGCATAGCATGTGGTACAGGCAGTATTTCAGAGAATACCACCTTTGAGGTCCCTGCTTTAAGCTTGCAGCCTAATTCCCTGAAATCATCTTTAAGGACCTTCCACCTACCTCTAACTTTGTCATTTGTGCCAATGTGCACCATGACCGCTGGGTTCTCACCAGCCCCTCCCAGTAATCTGTCAACCCGATCAGCGATGTGCCATACTCGAGCGCCAGGTAGGCAACACACTGTACGATGATCTCTGTCTTTGTGACAGATTGCTCTATCTCTCCCCCTAATAATTGAGTCCCCCACTACCAGAACCTGCCTGGCCTTCCCTGGGAAATAACATTTTTCTCCATTTCTTTCTCATTTTTTGGTTATTTTATTTTTGTTAACAAACACAGCACACTGTAGGTTTGGCTTATTTTAGTTAGTAATTTTATTTTGATTTTTCTCTTGCAAACTTTTTTTATTACTTGGGGAAAAAGATAATGTGCCACAAATGTAAACAGAAAGAACAATTATTACCCATAATATATTTAATTTAAATATTAAATATTATCCATTACAGCTCAACAAAATGAAAAATAAAAATGATTAAGAGATTCTAAGTTAACATTTTTAATTGGTGCGATTCCCAGCACTATTAGGCAAAGGGCCAACTGGTGACCCCTCCAGTCGCAACACTGCATCATTGGAGAGAGTTACTCAGCAACTTTGTTTTTCACATTAAAACCATGTGAAATAAGGTGTATTTAAATTATTGGCTCTACCATGATGCACCAAGTGCCTATACTAGGTTTGAACAATCATTATGTACTGACAGAGTCCATTTAAGTTGTCAAATTGGAGTCACATACAAGCCACACAGATATTATACATAGGCTGGTGTTGTGTAAGCCTTTTTGGCTGTCACATGAACTCTGTCTGACATGTCTGGTTGATTCCATATCATCCCAGAGTTGGCTCAATGTGGTAACAAATTTAAACAGTCAATCTCTGAATGTGTCACAGTTGTCTAACAGTCGTGACACTTGCAGGCAAGGCGACAGTGAAAGAAACGCCGAGCATGCCAAAATATTCGGAGAGCACCCAAGAATTCTCTGCGAAAGAGTTAATGATACATACTTGATCAACACTATTAACAAAACTATATATCAAACTAGAGAAATGTGTTTTCGCCGTGGTTCCTGTTGCCATCATCGGGTTTTCGGGTGGATCCAGAGAAGATCCGTGCTGTACTTGATTGGGAACGGTCCGAGAACTTGAAGCTTTATAGCTCTTCCTGGGCTTTACTAATTTTTACCGGAATTGTATCCAAAACTAATCAGTAATAGTCAAACCCCTCAATGACATGACAAGAAATGGGTCTGATCTTTCTAAATGGTCGAATGCTACCCAGCAGGCTTTTTCCTCCTTAAAGATGACCTATCACCTTTACACATATTAGCATATATCAAAGTAAGGAGACTATGCATAAATCAATGTCTTTTGAAAGCATAATATCTGTGAATAGAAGAATTATATCGAGAGAATGACAGTTTATGGGAGCGGCCATCTTGGGATTGGCAGCTCAGCATGCTGTGTTCTAATGAGACACACCCCCAGATAACATCCTGGTTGAAGGGCACCACCTGAGCGTACAGAGTAAAGCACAGCATGTATTACCCAGATCAGTTTACTCTTTGGTAACGTGCAAACCAGTTTACGTGAGTGGTAATTTATAAGAACTCACATTTATAGTAACACAGAGTGTACTGTATATTAATGGTATGTTATATATAACCTTCTGGCTAGCATGGTCCAAATGTGTGTGTGTGTGTGCGTGTAATATATATATATATATATATCTATGTATATATATATATATATATATATATATATACAGTACAGACCAAAAGTTTGGACACACCTTCTCATTTAAAGATTTTTCTGCACTTTCATGACTATGAAAATTGTACATTCACACTGAAGGCATCAAAACTATGAATTAACACATGTGGAATTATATACTTAACAAAAAAGTGTGAAACAACTGAAAATATGTCTTATATTCTAGGTTCTTCAAAGTAGCCTCCTTTTGCTTTGATGACTGCTTTGCACATTCTTGGCATTCTCTTGATGAGCTTCAAGAGGTAATCACCGGAAATGGTTTTTACTTCACAGATGTGCCCTGTCAGGATTAATAAGTGGGATTTCTTGCCTTATAAATGGGGTTGGGACCATCAGTTGTGTTGTGCAGAAGTCTGGTGGATACACAGCTGATAGTCCTACTGAATAGACTGTTAGAATTTGTATTATGGCAAGAAAAAAGCAGCTAAGTAAAGAAAAATGAGTGGCCATCATTACTTTAAGAAATGAAGGTCAGTCAGTCTGAAAAATTGGGAAAACTTTGAAAGTGTCCCCAAGTGCAGTTGCAAAAACCATCAAGCGCTACAAAGAAATTGGCTCACATGAGGACCACCCCAGGAAATGAAGACCGAGAGTCACGTCTGCTTCTGAGGATAAGTTTATCCGAGTAACCAGCCTCAGAAATCGCAGGTTAACAGCAGCTCAGATTAGAGACCAGGTCAATGCCACACAGAGTTCTAGCAGCAGACATATCTCTTCAACAACTGTTAAGAGGAGATTTTGTGCAGCAGGCCTTCATGGTAAAATAGCTGCTAGGAAACCACTGCTAAGGACAGGCAACAAGCAGAAGAGACTTGTTTGGGCTAAAGAACACAAGGAATGGACATTAGACCAGTGGAAATCTGTGCTTTGGTCTGATGAGTCCATATTTGAGATCTTTGGTTCCAACCACCGTGTCTTTGTGCAACGCAGAAAAGGTGAACGGATGGACTCTACATGCCTGGTATATATATATATACAGTACAGACCAAAAGTTTGGACACCCCTTCTCATTTAAAGATTTTTCTGTATTTTCATGACTATGAAAATTGAACATTCACACTGAAGGCATCAAAACTATGAATTAACACATGTGGAATTATATAATTAACAAAAAAGTGTGAAACAACTGAAAATATGTCTTATATTCTAGGTTCTTCAAAGTAGTCACCTTTTGCTTTGATGACTGCTTTGCACACTCTTGCCATTCTCTTGATGAGCTTCAAGTGGTAGTCACCGGAAATGGTCTTCCAACAATCTTGAAGGAGTTCCCAGAGATGCTTAGCACTTGTTGGCCCTTTTGCCTTCACTCTGCGGTCCAGCTCACCCAAAACCATCTCGATTGGGTTCAGGTCTGGTGACTGTGGAGGCCAGGTCATCTGGTGTAGCACCCCATCACTCTCCTTCTTGGTCAAATAGCCCTTACACAGCCTGGAGGTGTGTTTGGGGTCATTGTCCTGTTGAAAAATAAATGGTGGTCCAACTAAATGCAAACCGGATGGAATAGAATGCCACTGCAAGATGCTGTGGTAGCCATGCTGGTTCAGTATGCCTTTAATTTTGAATAAATCCCCAACAGTGTCACCAGCAAAGCACCCCCACACCATCACACCTCCTCCTCCATGCTTCACGGTGGGAACCAGGCATGTAGAGTCCATCCATTCACCTTTTCTGCGTCGCACAAAGACACGGTGGTTGGAAACAAAGATCTCAAATTTGGACTCATCAGACCAAAGCACAGATTTCCATTGGTCTAATGTCCATTCCTTGTGTTCTTTAGCCCAAACAAGTCTCTTCTGCTTGTTGCCTGTCCTTAGCAGTGGTTTCCTAGCAGCTATTTTACCATGAAGGCCAGCTGCACAAAGTCTCTTCTTAACAGTTGTTGTAAAGATGTGTCTGCTGCTAGAATTCTGTGTGGCATTGACCTGGTCTCTAATCTGAGCTGCTGTTAACCTGCGATTTCTGAGGCTGGTGACTCGGATAAACTTATCCTCAGAAGCAGAGGTGACTCTTGGTCTTCCTTTCCTGGGGTGGTCCTCATGTGAGTCAGTTTCTTTGTAGAGCTTGATGGTTTTTGCAACTGCACTTGGGGACACTTTCAAAGTTTTCCCAATTTTTCGGACTGACTGAACTTTAATTCTTAAAGTAATGATGGCTACTCGTTTTTCTTTACTTAACTGCTTTTTTCTTGCCATAATACAAATTCTAACAGTCTATTCAGTAGGACTATCAGCTGTGTATCCACCAGACTTCTGCACAACACAACTGATGGTCCCAACCCCATTTATAAGGCAAGAAATCCCACTTATTAATCCTGACAGGGCACATCTGTGAAGTAAAAACCATTTCCGGTGATTACCTCTTGAAGCTCATCAAGAGAATGCCAAGAATGTGCAAAGCAGTCATCAAAGCAAAAGGTGGCTACGTTGAAGAACCTAGAATATAAGACATATTTTCAGTTGTTTCACACTTTTTTGTTAAGTATATAATTTCACATGTGTTAATTAATAGTTTTGATGTCTTCGTTGTGAATGTACAATTTTCATAGTCATGAAAGTGCAGAAAAATCTTTAAATGAGAAGGTGTGTCCAAACTTTTGGTCTGTACTGTATATATATATATATATATATATATATATATATATATATATATATATACGCTGCTCAAATAAATAAGGGGAACACTCAAATAACACATCCAAGATCTGAATGAATGAAATATTCTCATTGAATACTTTGTTCTGTGCAAAGGTGAATGTGCTGACAACAAAATCACACAAAAATCATCAATGGAAATCAAATTTATTTACCACTGGGGGCCTGGATTTGGAGTCACACCCAAAATTAAAGTGGAAAAACACACTACAGACTGATTCAACTATGATGTAATGTCCTTAAAACAAGTCAAAATGAGACTCAGTATTGTGTGTGGCCTCCACTTGCCCGTATGACCTCCCTACAATGCCTGGGCATGCTCCTGATGAAGTTGCAGATGGTCTCCTGTGGGATCTCCTCCCAGACCAGGAATAAAGCATCCGCCAACTCCTGGACAGTCTGTGGTGCAACGTGACATTATTGGATGGAGCGAGACATGATGTCCCAGATGTGCTCAATCGGATTCAGGTCTGGGGAATGGGCGGGCCAATCCATAGCTTCAATGCCTTCATCTTGCAGGAACTGCTGACACACTCCAGCCACATGAGGTCTGGCTTTGTCCTGCATTAGGAGGAACCCAGGGCCAACTGCACCAGTATATGGTCTCATAAGGGGTCTGAGGATCTCATCTCGGTACCTAATGGCAGTCAGGCTACCTCTGGCGAGCACATGGAGGGCTGTGCGGCCCTCCAAAGAAAAGCCACCCCACACCATTACTGACCCACTGCCAAACCGGTCATGCTGAAGGATGTTGCAGGCAGCAGATCGCTCTCCACAGCATCTCCAAACTCTATTACGTCTGTCACATGTGCTCAGTGTGAACCTGCTTTCATTTGTGAAGAGCACAGGGTGCCAGTGGCGACTTTGCCAATCCTGGTGTTCTGTGGCAAATGCCAAGTGTCCTGCACAGTGTTGAGCTGTGAACACAACCCCCATCTCTGGATGTCGGGCCCTCATACCACCCTCATGGAGTCGGTTTCTAACCATTTGTGCAGACACATGCACATTTGTGGCCTGCTAGAGGTCATTTTGCAGGGCTCTAGCAGTGCTCCTCCTGTTCCTCCTTTCACAAAGGTGGAAGTAGTGGTCCTACTGCTGGGTTATTGCCCTCCTACTGCCCCCTCCACGTCTCCTGGTGTACTGGCCTGTCTCCTGGTAGTGCCTCCAGCCTCTGGACACTACGCTGACAGACACAGCAAACCTTCTTGCCACAGCTCGCATTGATGTGCCATCCTGGAAGAGCTACACTATCTGAGCAACTTCTGTGGGTTGTGGAGTCCATCTCATGCTACCATGAGTGTGAATGCCCAACAACATTCAAAAGTGACCAAAACATCGGCCAGAAGGCATTGGTACTGAGATGTGGTCTGTGGTCCCCACCTGCAGAACAACTCCTTTATTGAGGGTGTCTTGATAATTGCCAATAATTTCCATCTATTGTCTATTCCATTTGCACAACAGCATGTGAAATTGATTGTCAATCAGTGTTGCTTCCTAAGTGGACAGTTTGATTTCACAGAAGTTTGATTTACTTGGAGTTATATTCTGTTGGTTAAGTGTTCCCTTTATTTTTTAGAGCAGTGTATATATATAGCTATATACAGGTGCATCTCACTAAATTAGAATATCATCAAAAAGTTAATTTATTTCAGTTCTTCAATACAAAAAGTGAAACTCATATATTATATAGAGTCATTTCAAACAGAGTGATCTATTTCAAGCAGTTATTTCTGTTTATGTTTATGATTATGGCTTACAGCCAATGAAAACACAAAAGTCATTATCTCAGTAAATTAAAATACTTTATAACAACAGCTTGAAAAATTATTTTAAAATCCGAAATGATGGCCTACTAAAATGTATGTTTAGTAAATGCACTCAATACCTGGTCGGGCTCCTTTTGCATTAATTACTGCATCAATGCAGCGTGGCATGGAGGTGATCAGCCTGTGGTATTGCTGAGGTGTTATGGAAGCCCAGGTTGCTTTGATAGCAGCATTCAGCTCATCTGCATTGCTTGCTCTGGTGTCTCTCGTCTTCCTCTTGACAATGGGGTTAAGGTCAAGCGAGTTTTCTGGCCAATCAAGCACAATGATAATGTTGTTTTTAAACCAGGTATTGGTACTTTTGGCAGTGTGGACAGGTACCAAGTCCTGCTGGAGAATGAAATTTCCAACTCCAAAAAGCTTGTCGGCAGAGGGAAGGCATGAAGTGCTCTAAAATTTCCTGGTAGACGGCTCAGCTGACTTTGGTCTTGATTAGTGATGGGCAAGCACTAAAATGCAAAGGTGCTCTATGCTCGGGTCAAGGACATTGGAATACTTGGGTGCTTGACCTGAGCATTGAGCCCAATGTAAGTCTATGGGAAACTCGAGCATTTTTCAGGCGGCTCCCCCCGGCGGTCCGCAGAGGGCGTGAAAATTGCCCAAATCGTTGGGCACAGTGCTCAAATGACATGGGAACAGCATGGGGAAGACCCCTGGAAGCATTTATGACTCCCAGGTCACTTCTGTCAACAACGTTGTCAGAGGTATTATGCCACTTTTACGGACTCACAACAAAGCATACAAAAACGAAACCAAAATGGATTTTCCTTGAAAATATGTTAAGGAACATCCTTTACAGGGTAATGAATTGTATATAATGCAAAATAAATAACCAAAAACAAAAATACTCCTCCACACCTTGTGCTATGCTCACACTTAGCGTTTTTGATGCGTTTTTTTACTTTTACATTGCTTTCAACCGTGACAAATGCATTCACCAGAAAATGTCATTTTAACATTTTACAACCTTATCATGTACCACTTACCATGTGGTGTGTGAGATATCAGCAGACAAAACAGGAATGGAGCCTCTTGAGCTATGTGCAATGCAATCTGCTATATACCCTGCCTGCCTATATAAACTGCCTGCTTGATATCTCTGCAGATGGATTAGTCCTCAGAAGGACTGTTTGTTGAAATGGATATGTGTCTCTAATGTAGTTTGGTACACCTACACTAACTAGTAACAAGGAAATCTCTCCCTAGCTCAGCAGCACCTCTCCCTACATTGTCTCATTCTGGAGTGACTGTGACGAGCATGGCGGCGCCAGGTCTGATATAGACCTGATGATGCTGTGCAACCAATCACTGTAATGCCACAACCAACATGGCTTTGGCATTACAGTGAGTGGCCGGCAATTCCTGCATGTTCATTGGCACTGTAAAGAGCGCCAAACATGCAGGGAGGAGATTCGATCTCCCGCCGAGCAACCCAGTAAATACTCGGCGAGCGCCGAGCATCTCGAGCAGTGAGATGCTCGGGCTAGTACCAATCAGTAGAGAGCATGCTCGCTCATCACTAGTCTTGATAAAACACAGAAGACCTATACCAGCAGATGACAGGGCTCCCCAAACCATCACTGATTGTGGAAACGTCACACTAGACCTCCAGCAGCTTGGATTGTGGCCTCTCCACTCTTCCTCCAGACTCTGGGACCTTGATTTCCAAATGAAAATAGGAACTCTGGGACCTTGTGGAGTGTGTCAATGACTGCTTTCTGGATATCTGTCAAGTCAGCAGTTTTCCCCATGATTGTGAAGCCTACTTAAACAGACTAAGGGACCTTTTTAAATGCTTAGGAATCATTTGCAGGTGTTTTCTGTTAATTATTTTAATATACTGAGATAATGACTTTTGTGTTTTCATTGGCTGTAAGCCATAATCATCAACATTAACAGAAATAAACACATGAAATAGATTCCTCTGTTTGTAATGACTCTATATAATATATGAGTTTCACTTTTTGTATTGAAGAAAATAAATTTTAAAAAAATCATACGACCCTAAAACTAAACAACTAAACTTGTAATTGCCCCTTCCTCCACCCCACCAATAAAAAAAATAAAAATTGCTGATGACACGGCCCATAGGTACATTTGCCCCGTGCAGTAGACACCACACATCCCTAAGGCCACATTCACACGTTCAGCATTTGGTACGTTTTTTTCCTCAATATATGTAAGCCAAAACCAGAAGTGGAACAATCAGAGGGAAAGTATAATAGAAACACATCACCACTTCTGTATTTTATCACCCACTCCTGGTTTTGGCTTACAAATACTGATGTAAAATGCTGAGATAAAAACTTACCAAATACTAAATGTGTGAACATAGCCTAAATGAATGTCACAAGCTCTTACAGGATTACAAATGTCACAATGCCTGCCGGGACCCAGAGTGACTGATGCATCGCTGGTGAGTGATTAGCACTGGGCTTGTAGGGATTTCTCTGTGCTGAGTCCAGTGCTGAGCTCTAACTCAAAACAACAAGTAGCAGTGCTAGGAGTCAGGGATTTGCCAAGTATTGTTTTTTTTTATTTTTATTTTATATAGTTTCCTGCTACTGGCGTTTTTTAATCCTGAGCAAACTTTTTAAAAGTTGCCACAAATAGTACACACATAGAAATAAATTTGAGCTTGGTTTAAAATGCACTTATGTGCTGCATGTATACCATTTTAAACCAAGCTCAAATTTTGTGTTTTTCTCTTTGTATATTTTGCATTCTGTGAAAACCTTGGTGTGGCCTCCCTTCCTAGAGCTGGATAACACATTTAAAAGCTTCCCTTAGCTTGTATTCTCAGTTTGGTACCAGAGCCTCAGTCTGCCCTTATTCACACAAAGGTCAACTTTGACACATGGTAAGGTTTTTAATATTAGACAGAGTAGGTTCTATCCCGAACGGGTTCACCTTGCCGTGGTGGGATAGCTTTCATACTATTTTTGATCAAAAACAGTGTTTCTAAGAACCCTATTTTATTTAAATGCACTTGTTTTTTATTTATTTACAGCAGGGTTTATTTTCATTTTGCTTCTTGCAGGTTTTACATAGAAATAAATGTACAGGGTATGTTTATTTATAGATAGATTAATGTGGCTAACTCGTTACTTATTGACATTAGAGAAAGACATACATACAGATGATATATATTTTTATACACATACATACAGTATATAATCTGTACATATAATCTGTATATATTGTAAGGCAGCGCTCAACATCATGCTGGGGGACACTCGCTGCACCGGGTCAATTAAAGCACACCAGGCACATTTTCCAGTAATTCACAATCCAGCAGTTTATTACTCTTCATAACTGCTTATAACCGAGTCCAACTCAGTGGCTCACCAATATTTACACACATAATGTCCAGTAGCCTTTCAAGTGGCAGACAGGCCCACTTGGCTCCAGTTACAGCCTTCAGAAAAGTCACTTATATCAACATCCATATAATGCAGTGTTTTACCTTTGCCGGGTTTTAGCTGCTTCAGACTTGTTCTGCCCCAGCTGTGGCTTTACAGCTTACCAGATGGGGGTCTCCAGTAGTGTTGAGCCACCCCCGTAGTGTTCGAGTTTGGTTCGGTTCGTCGAACACCCGTGTGTTCGCCGAACTTTTCGTCGAACTGTTCGTCGAACACCTTTGAACACCGTTAAAACCAATGGCAGGCAAACAAAAACACATAGAAACACATAGAAAACACCTTCAAAGGTGTCCAAAAGCTGACAAACTGCTCAGAAGACACAACTAACACATGGAAAAGTGACAAGTACATATAGTCATGCGAAAAGAAAAGAGGTGGAGGAGTAAAAGGAGGGGGAGACACAGATATAGGCATGTCATGCCCTTCTAAAATCCAAAAAGTGAGAAGCCGACACGGCCAGTTCGTTCCTGCCCGTGCCACCTCCATGTCGCCGGGTTTGTGCCAGAGCCGCGGTGGACCCAGATGGCCAGCCCCCCTCTCCCAAAACTGGTGCCTGTCCGCTGGCGGGTCGAGCCCCTCCGCGGTGGGGGGGGGGTAATATCTGCAGAAGAAAGACCATCTTCCAGCCAAACTAAGATGTCGACTTCTTTTCGTGGACAATGTGATACGATCAGTTTCTTACGGACACGCCCATCGCTACAAATTCCAGATGAGGCACAAAAACAGCAGGTGCTTCAGCGGATATCAAGTGCTCCTTCAAGTGGGCTCTCCTCCACCTCAATTTCAACATCACAAATACTCCAGTCCTCAGAGGTGTCACCCCAATCGCACTTGCTTCCTCACAGCTCCCAAGTCTCCAGCTGCCCGTCTGAGTATGGGGTAACACAGATGGTTGAGTCTGCAGAGCTGTTTACTCATACTATAGCCTGGAAACGGAGGTCTGCTCCAGAGCTTCTGTTAATCCAGACGAGGAAATGATCTGCACTCATGCCCAGAATCTTTATAAGTCGGATCCAGGACCAGATGAAGAAGGTTCTGAGCATAATGTAGACCCTCGCTCCCAAACTGTCACTCCTGTTGGTGGAGACAATGATGAAGACGATGATGAGACTCAAATACCTGATTGGAGCGACAACTTGACTTTTTGGTCAGGGCAGAAAGAGGTTGGCTTCGAGGACGACGGGTGTGATAACACACAGGGTGATGATGACGAGGTTGGAGATCCCACTTACTGTCAACCCACAGTCAGCCAGTCGATGAGGTCAACGGAGGAGGTGGAGGAGGATGTGACTAGCCCAGGGGATGGGGATGACTCGGTACCCGGGCCTTTGCCTGTCCTTGGGGATGTCGCGGTGGTCGGCTCCCTGGCCCGTACCCTGAGGTCACTCTTTAAAAGAGTGGATAATTGTTAATTTTATAAGAGTTCGTAACGCCACCTGTGGTATCTGGTGAGAAGCACCAGCACTGCAGCAGTCCACTGAGACCCGTGATAAGGCAGCTCGATGGTATAGCTCCCCACAGGTGGAGCTAGGTCTCAGGGCAGCGTATGCAGGGGGAATGCAGGACAGGCGAGACCCAGATGGGTCAGAGCAAGAATGGGAACGGACACGGTAGTCACTTCAGTACCTTTTACTGGAGGAAATTCAGGCACATCCCGGAGCACTGTAGGGTGAAGGGTGAATATCAGCATCCTCCCCAATGAGCGGGTGTAGGGCCTCCTGTTTCTTGCCTCTGCGTAGTAAGTTTCTGACCTGCCTGGAGCTAGGCCTAATTTTGTCTCTGTCCTGCGCTGGCTGACCTTGTGGTAGGGCCTTCTCTTGGAGTTCACGCTCTCACTATGCGGGGCCTAAGCGTCTCCTGGCTCTGTTACGTATCAGCACCTTAGCGATCCTGGGACTTGTAGTTCTCCAGGGATTCCGGTTATGCCTTACTGAATCTAGCTAGCAGGAGCCTCGTGCTCCACTGCTGAAATATTAACTGAGTTCTCTAGACTAGACTGAGCTCCACTGCAGACTGACCTCTCTTTGGCTTCTCTACTGCAGGAACTCTTCAGAGGAACTGAACTGCCTAGCTCTACCATCCCTATTTATATCCCTAACGGGTTCCCTCTGCTGGTCTGAGGTGGAAGGAGGAGATGTGTGAATATTTATGGGGGCCTCTTGTGGAGGATTCCATCAATACACTCTTCTAGGATCTGTGATACCAAACACAGCGGGGCGTCACAGATGCTACTGACGACGAGGTTAGGTTGCGCCTTCCTGGACAGAGACGGAGTACTGGAAGCACGTCAACAACTGCATCCTCAACCATAACTCTGCCTCTGACCACAAGTCGTAGTGATTCTTCAGGTCGCATGGGCTCTAAGCCTTGCATAGCATGGGCATTTATTCAGAATGATAAGGATGACCCAACTCGTGTTATCTGTAATATTTGTCACCAAAAGCTAAGTAGAGGCCAAAAAATCCATAGTTTGAGTACTTCATACATGTACCGTCACATGGATATGAAGCATAAGTTGCAGTGGGAAGCTCACTGTGCTACAATGCGGCCTAGCAGGCTGGGCCAACCACCGTCTGCCCCATCTTGTGCATCCGTGGCCTCTTCATCCTCTGTGACTGGGGGGACAGCAGTCACACATGTTTTTGCATGCAGACCTGCCACCTCTTTACCTGCAACAGCCAGTGTGATTGTCAGGTCGTCAGTTCATTGGGAAGTGGAAACACCTGCTGGTATTGAGCGCTCTCTGATATCGAGAGCACCACCTTTGGATCAAGGCAACCTAACATGTCCGCCTGCATCTTCCTCACAGACCGGCAGTTTGCCAGGGACACCCTACTCAATACCGTCTAAGCACAACAGCCAGCCCTCGGGCCCTCAGATGTGGAAACGTAAAAGACCATTTCCTCCTAGCCATGAGAAAGCTAAGAGGTTGAATTTCACCATCTGCAAGCTCTTTGCTACAGAAATGCTGCCTTTCCGCCTGGTGGACACAGAGGATTTTCGAGACCTTATGTCCGTCGCAGTGCCCCAGTACCAGATGCCCAGTCGGCACTACTTCTCAAAGAAAGGTGTGCCTGCGCTCCACCAGCATGTCGCACACAACATCACCGCTTCTTTGAGAAACTCTGTGTGTGACAGGATGCATTTCACCACAGACACTTGGACGAGTAGGCATGGACAGGGGCGTTACATGTCGCTGACTGGGCACTGGGTAACTATGGTGACAGCAGGACAAGGGGCTGCTGTCCAAGCATTACCGTCCCCACGAGTTGTGCGTCTATCCTCTTTATCTCGAAGTTCCTCCACTGCTTCTGCCTCCTCAACCTCCTCTCGGTCCTCCACCTGCACCCAAAGCCTGTCTGGTAATGCCACCTGCTTTCTAACTGCGCAGAAGGAATCCTGCACACCTCCTTACTATGCTGGCAGCAGGGCTCAAGGCATCAGTGTTTACTTTGAAATGTCTGGGAAATGTGAGTCACACAGCTGAGGAGTTGTGGTCAGCTCTGGAGACCCAGTTTCATGAATGGTTGTCTCCACTGGACCTGCAACCAGGGAAGGCCGTGTGCGACAATGCTGCAAACCTGTTTGCGGCCCTTCACCGGGGCAATGTCACACACGTGCCTTGTATGGCTCACGTGTTGAACCTGGTTGTCCATAAATTGTTAGCCCACTATCCCGGACTAGATGGCCTTCTGCAGAGGGCAAAGTCGCTGTGTGCTCACTTCCGCCGTTCGCATCCCGCAGCTCAACGACTTACATCTCTACAGAAGTCGTTGGGCCTGCCAGTTCACCGGCTGAAATGCGATGTGCCGACACGGTGGAATTCAACTCTGACCATGTTGCAGCAGCTATGGCAGCACCGTCAAGCCCTGGTGCAATACGTTCTGAAGTATAGCCTGGGCCAACGAGTTCCAGAGGTGGGGCAAATCACGCTGCAGGAGTGGTCTCAGATCAGGGACCTATGAAGTTGACGCACCCCCTGGGCCGTCGGGTACCCTGAGCCGGGCCGGTAGATGCTGGGGGTTGTAGTCACTGTGGCGGTGACGCGGTCCGTGATCCAGGGCGGTCAATCCAAGGGTAATTTGTATATATGGGTTTTATAATGTCCGACTACGCCACCTGTGGAGTGGGGCAAAAGGGGTTTGCTGCTGCGGAACAGTCCTCTGAAGCTGGTGGTTTTGCAGCAATGGTATTATTACTCACCACAGGAAGAGTGTAGCTTCAGGGCAGTGTGGGTGGATGATGGTGGTTGTAGTGCAGGGAGTCAGTAATGAACACAGAGTCCATGTGATGCAGTCCCAAGATCTTTACTCACAGTTGTTGCAGTCCAGATTAGAGGTACCAGAGCAATCTCACCCGTCGTGCTGTGCGTACTCAGTGAGGGGCTCAGTCCACCCCCAGATAGCTCCGGAGTACTTAGCAGGACCCCCTTTTGTGTGTCCTTTCTCTGGCGTTCTCCCTGCACCTCACACCCAGTGACACTTCTATCCGGTATCCTCGGGCCTTGGCGGGCTACTTGTGTTCCGTCCCCTGGGTCCTATGTGGCTACCTTCTTAGTGAGACTGGTGTGGACTTTTACCTGCAGTAAATGAAATGCTGCAGCCTCCGGTTTCTAGTTGAGCCTTGCTGTTTCTCCGCTAGTTGAGGGACCGGTTCCCCTTATCTGGCCTGACCCCTCTACCTCCTGGTAGCAGCAGGAGTACGGGTGGCCTTCTGCATGTCCCGTAGCCCTAGGGTCCCTTCGGTACCTGGAGCCTTCCTGCTCCCACTCCTCTCTTCTCTCCTTCAGTCCTGGGCCTCCCAGGCTAGGCCCGCCTACGGAGCAGAGCTCATGCAGAGCCTCTGCTCCTGTCACTTTTCCTCCTCTGACTGGCTTGCTCTTTCTAAGATGGCTTCCTATTTATACTCTCCCTGTCATGTGCTCCGCTAAGCTGCTCCCCTAAGCACCCACTACATAGGACCCTCCCACCAGCTAGGGACCTGGGACTGTGCTCTCCCTTAGGAGCAATCTCGCCCTACCCCCACTGCGGGTATGTGTTGGAAGCAGGTGTTAGGGTCCCGAGCCATATGCCTTCCTTACCTGAGGGTGAGATACCACACCTCTGGGTGAGATGCAGTAACTCTGTGGCGACTGAAACCTCAGCGGCGCCACCCACCCTTCTGCACAGTTTTGAAATGGCGACGAAGATGTTTAGTGCTGACGACAATGCCATTATCAGCATGATTATTCTGGTGATTTACATGCTGGAGCACACATTAAACAGAATTCAGAGTCAGGTGGTGGGACAAGAGGAGGTGCAGGAAGTAGAGGAGGAGTCGTATGCGGAAGGGATAACATCTCCAAGGTCCAGACGGTTGGCAGCACCAAGGCGGCAGGCATGGGAGGGTGGGGGTGAGGGACTAACCAGGGCGCATGGTAGCAGCAAAACTGTTGAGGAAGGTGCAGGAGCCGAGGAAGAAGTGGAGGACGAACTGGCGATGGGCATGGAAGACTCATCAGATGAGGGAGACCTTGATCACATTTCTGTTGTGCGAGGTTGGGGGGAGAGGGCAGAGGAAGAAAGCATGATTCTTACCTCGCTACCAACACAACAAGGACTTGGTCCTCCTGGATGCGCAAGACACATGAGTGCATTCTTGCTGCACTACCTGCAACATGACCCTCAGATTGTCAGAATTCGAAGTAATCCCGACTACTGGGTTGCCACATTCTTAGATCCCCGGTACAAAAGTAAATTTGCCGAAATAATTCCTGCCATAAAAAGGGATTGACGCATGCAGGAGTATCTGCAGACGCTGTTGCAGAATCTTACATGAGCTTTTCCACAAAACAGCAGTGGTGCACGTAGTGAATCTCACAGTTCTAACTTGCCAACCGTGGGACTGTCGAGTCTTCATCACTCAAACCGTAACAGTAACACAGTATCTGCTGGTAACAGCAATTTTGTGGAATCGTTTCACCACTTTTTTAGACCATCCTTTGCAAGGCCACAGGATACAAGAAGCCTGACACATAGTCAATGCCTAGAGAGGATGGTGCAGGAGTATCTCCAAGTGAACATCGAAGCCATGACTGTGTCACTGGACCCTTGCTCAATTTGGTATTCCAATCTGGAAAAATGGCCGGAGCTCGCTACTCACGCCTTGGAGATCTTGTCATGCCCTGCAGCCAGTGTTCTCTCTGAACGTGTGTTCAGTGCTGCTGGTGGTGTGCTGACAGATAAGTGCACGCGTCTGTCCACTGAGAATGTAGACAGACTCACATTCATAAAGATGAACAAATCATGGATTCACAAGGACTTTTCTACCCCTGTGTTATCCTTGGGAGACTAAAACCTTGAGGATTTGGTAAAATCACCTCACCAACCGTTTTAAGCAACTGTGGGGCAATTGATGCCACTTAACCCTAGAACGCATGACCATAAAAATCTACACTTTCATATACCTGGGGCCTTTTAGGCCCGTGTGCAAATAACATGGAATAACTCAAACTCAAATGACAAACAACTATATACATGAAGAATACCTAGAGTTTCAAAATTCTAATTAAAGTAATCTTGCAGAAAATAGAAACCAATTAACAGGGCGGGCCTGCGAGACCCCAGGTATGCGTTCTAGGATTAAGAGGTGTCTGTGCCACAATTTTGGGAAAAAACTGAGACTCTTTTTGGAGTCCCCTTGCTGTGTATTACGTGACGTTGGCATCGTTAATTCCAGGTGGGTTGGGTCGTTCCCCCCCCTTTTAACTGTAAGAAACTACATACACTATGGCTTGGGGTAACACAGATGGTTGAGTCTGAAGAGCTGTTTACTCAGAGGTCTGCTCCAAATCTTCAGTGTCTGCTAGTCAGCGTAGAATTTTTAACTTCATCTAGCCTAGGCAATACTTTGGGCGTAGTAGCCCAGCTGCGAAGCAAGCTGCACCGCCTGTGTATCTAATAAGAATTTTTAAATGCATCTAGCCTAGGCAGACTGTGGGGACCCCCAACCAAACCCAGACGCTCAGCCCCCCTACCGCCCCCCTTTCCTTGACAATACAATAATGTAACTCTTACAACTGGATGGGTGAAGATCGGTCACAGCTTTATTAACTCTTTATACTCATTCCATTAGAAAGGCATTTTATTTCTAAAATAATTCAACTTGTTGCAGCATGCCCTGGGTCTTCACTCCGTCAAGTTGGCCAACAAGTGTAACTCTCCAACATGTCCTTTCTATTTCCAGGCCACGGAGGATCCTGCGTACTCGTATGCAGGACTCCGACCCCCGCCCATCACTCTTAACGCTTGTTCCTCTCCGTCCTGGAGTCGTGACAGGAATAAGTCCAGTACAATATCCATTAAGTGAACAACGTCGGGCCATATGAGGCCTGCTTTATCTCCTTCCAGTTGTCGGTGTCGTACCACTACACCGCCTCTGTCTCTTCTAAATTTTGCCATCCGAATATTTATTACCCGACTTATCCGTTCGATGGCAGTGATGTCTCGCGCACCTTGCCATACCGCTATCGGTACAATCTCTGACCATACTATAGCTAGCTTTGTGAAAAATTCTCTGAAGCGCTCAGTGTCTAGTTTCATTATTGCCATTAGTTATGCGCTGTTGTGATGACCTAGGTTGTTTCCCCCGGCCTGTATAACTAAGATGACCGGACATCTTGCCTCTCTCCCTACCTTGATTACCTCCATTAGTACCTGTGGCCATAGCAGGCCTCTAATACCTCTCTGGTTGAAATATGTGTTATGAAACTCTAATTTCCTCCCGCCTGGCAAGACTTTCGCCCTTTTTTCTGCCCAATACATATACGAGTGGCCTATCACCCACACTGTTGGCTTAGCGTCTCCTGTAAAAGAAACAAACCACGTTAGGATAACAAGTCCGGTCTTATGTATCTTGCCAAACACGTGGATCGCCATCTCCCTATCCTCTGAACTTCCGTTTCTGACAGTCCTGCTCTTGCTGCTTCCGTGGCCGCGCCTATGCGGAATGAGTGTGTCCCGTAATGTTTGGGGTGGTTCCCTGCCGATGTTATGCATTTATTAAATATAGCTTGGAACTGGTATCTTGATAATGGCATTCCATCAATGTGTGATAGGAAGAAATTACTTTGTGATCTGATGGTTAGATATGTTTTTACTATTGTTACCCGACTCAGTGTACCGTTTGTGGGTTGTAGAAGTACCCAAGTGCCCCTGCCCGCTGGAACCGTTTTCGATTTGTGTATGCGTAGACGTATTACATTATTGGCTATGACTACGTCCTGGTGTAATAAGCCTCCACTGGTGGTAATTTTGGATTGAGGGACTAATTCGCTTATGCATAGCGCCCCGAAGAAGGCGATCACAAATGCAGTAGACAGTAGTGTTGCTTCAAATTGTGAGTGTCATGTTAATGGTGTTAGGGATATGATGTGAGAAATCAGTTTTAGTGACACGGGACGTGACGTCTACACTCCTGACTTGGCTGACCCCTTTTCCACCCTCTTATGGATTGTCTGATGATGAACCTTTGTCATATCTCCCCAATTCAGTAGTTGGAAGTGAAATGCTACTCCGGTCAGACACCGCTGCGCTGACGCCCCTGATATGCCCCTCATCATTAGCTGGTGGAGAAAATCTATGGTGACATGTGATCTGGCTTCTTCACATTGGTCAACCCGTCTGCCTGCTACTAGTCGTGTCCACTCTTCCCATGCCTTACCGTATGCTTGCCACGTCAACGGGGCAACTGACGCTCTGATTAATGGCATCAACTATTCGCCACTAGATCCCATAGGGAAGGTGGGCAACTGTTGCCCGATGGGTGGGCGTTGTGGAAGAGCTCTGTGAAAATCTGCAAATTGAATTGTTATAAAGCGTTAGCAGCAGCTTTAGACCCCTCAGTATAGTGGCTAGCGCGGACCCATACATTGTGTTTGAGGCACAGGAATGCTAGCCTGGGTAGTAGGCCTAGCACTGGAAGAGACGATGATGCCAACTTATTAATGCAGTGCGCTACGCTGGTGTTTTTTGTTATGAAGCGTATATTTTTGTAAGCCAGGCACGCGCCCCATATTTCTATTGCTACCACTATTTGGAAGAAAAATTATTTTCAGGGCTAGATGCAGCTAAAAATTATTATTAATTTAAAAGCTGGTGGAGCTTGGTATAGATTGCCTAATACAATGAGTCCCACACACTGCTAGAAGCCCAAATATTTTTTCAGAGCTAGATGCAGATAAAAATTATTTTTCATTTGCAACCTGATGGAGGTCAGCATAGATGGACTAATAGAACAAGTCCCACACACTGCTAAAAGGCCAAATATTTTTTCAGAGGTAGATGCAGAAAAAAATTATATTCAGTTTGCAACCTGATTGAGGTCTGTATAGATGGACTAATAGACCAAGTCCCACACACTGCTAGAAGGCCAAATATATTTTCAGAGCTAGATGCAGATAAAAATTATTTTGAATTTGCAACCTGATGGAGGTCAGTATAGATGGACTAATAGAGAAAGTTCCACACACTGCTAGAAGGCCAAATATTTTTTCAGAGCTAGATGCAGCTAAAAATTATTTTTCATTTGCAACCTGATGGAGGTCAGTATATATGGACTAATAGAGAAAGTTCCACACACTGCTAGAAGGCCAAATATTTTTTCAGAGCTAGATGCAGCTAAAAATTATTTTGAATTTGCAACCTGATGGAGGTCAGTATAGATGGACTAATAGAGAAAGTCCCACACACTGCTAGAAGGCCAAATATTTTTTCAGAGCTAGATGCAGACAAAAAAATATTTTGAATTTGCAACCTGATGGAGGTCAGTATAGATGGACTAATAGAGAAAGTTCCACACACTGCTAGAAGGCCAAATATTTTTTCAGAGCTAGATGCAGCTAAAAATTATTTTTCATTTGCAACCTGATGGAGGTCAGTATATATGGACTAATAGAGAAAGTTCCACACACTGCTAGAAGGCCAAATATTTTTTCAGAGGTAGATGCAGAAAAAAATTATATTCAGTTTGCATCCTGATGGAGGTCAGTATAGATGGACTAATAGAGAAAGTCCCACACACTGCTAGAAGGCCAAATATTTTTTCAGAGGTAGATGCAGAAAAAAATTATATTCAGTTTGCATCCTGATGGAGGTCAGTATAGATGGACTAATAGACCAAGTCCCACACACTGCTAGAAGGCCAAATATTTTTTCAGAGGTAGATGCAGAAAAAAATTATTTTTAATTTGCAACCTGATGGAGGTCAGTATAGATGGACTAATAGAGAAAGTCCCACACACTGCTAGAAGGCCAAATATTTTTTCAGAGCTACATGGAGATAAAAATTATTTTTAATTTGCAACCTGATGGAGGTCAGTATAGATGGACTAATAGAGAAAGTCCCACACACTGCTAGAAGGCCAAATATTTTTTCAGAGCTAGATGCAGATAAAAATTATTTTGAATTTGCAACCTGATGGAGGTCAGTATAGATTGACTAATAGAGAAAGTCCCACACACTGCTAGAAGGCCAAATATTTTTTCAGAGGTAGATGCAGAAAAAAAATATATTCAGTTTGCAACCTGTTGGAGGTCAGTATAGATGGACTAATAGAGAAAGTCCCACACACTGCTAGAAGGCCAAATATTTTTTCAGAGGTAGATGCAGAAAAAAATTATGTTTAGTTTGCAACCTGGTAGAGGTCAGAATAGATGGACTAATAGAGAAAGTCCCACACACTGCTAGAAGGCCAAATATTTTTTCAGAGCTAGATGCAGACAAAAAATTATTTTGAATTTGCAACCTGATGGAGGTCAGTATAGATGGACTAATTTAGAAAGTCCCACACACTGCTAGAAGGTCAAATATTTTTTCAGAGCTAGATGCAGAAAAAAAATATTTTTAATTTGCAACCTGATGGAGGTCAGTATAGATGGACTAATAGAGAAAGTCCCACACACTGCTAGAAGGCCAAATATTTTTTCAGAGCTAGATGCAGACAAAAAATTATTTTTAATTCGCAACCTGATGGAGGTCAGTATAGATGGACTAATAGATAAAGTCCCACACACTGCTAGAAGGCCAAATATTTTTTCAGAGCTAGATGCAGATAAAAATTATTTTTAATTTGCAACCTGATGGAGGTCAGTATAGATGGACTAATAGAGAAAGTCCCACACACTGCTAGAAGGCCAAATATTTTTTCAGAGGTAGATGCAGAAAAAAATTATATTTAGTTTGCAACCTGATGGAGGTCAGTATAGATGGACTAATAGAGAAAGTCCCACACACTGCTAGAAGGCCAAATATTTTTTCAGAGGTAGATGCAGAACAAAATTATTTTTAATTTGCAACCTGATGGAGGTCAGTATAATTGGACTAATAGAGAAAGTCCCACACACTGCTAGAAGGCCAAATATTTTTTCAGAGCTAGATGCAGATAAAAATTATTTTTAATTTGCAACCTGATGGAGGTCAGTATAGATGGAGTAATAGAGAAAGCCCCACACACTGCTAGAAGGCCAAATATTTTTTCAGAGGTAGATGCAGAAAAAAATTATTTTCAGCTTGCAACCTGATGGAGGTCAGTATAGATGGACTAATAGAACAAGTCCCACACACAGCTAGAAGGCCAAATATTTTTTCAGAGCTAGATGCAGAAAAATTTTTTATTCAATTTGCAACCTGATGGAGGTCAGTATAGATGGACTAATAGAACAAGTCTCACACACAGCTAGAAGGCCAAATATTTTTTCAGAGCTAGATGCAGAAAAAAATTATATTCAATTTGCAACCTTATGGAGGTCAGTATAGATGGACTAATAGAATGATGCTATGCCCAAAAGGTTTTACTTCACTAGGTGCAGTAAAAAAATTGGTATTCTATACACAGGTGGTGTATCTTGCAACACAGATAGGCTACTCCACTGACTAACACACTCTGCAATAGGCCAAAAAGGATTAGCTTTGCTAGATTCAGCCAAATGCTGTGAAAAAAACTTGCACAGCACTGGCACAGACCTGCCTGGCAAAAAGTGATAGGAACTGATGTAACCTAGCCCTGAAAAGGACTGCAAATACAATTAGTCTTTACTCCCAACCTATCTATTTAAGAGCACAGACCTGCCTGATAAAAGTCGTAGGAAATGCTGTAACCTAGTCCTTAAAAGGACTGCAATCACAACTATTCCCTACTCCCAAGCAATCTGTAGATTTGTGCGAAAATTGGCTTGAAATTAACAAGGTATAGCGCACACAGCAACAGCGATGCCGTCTAACACGCAGCTGCAGCAGTGAGAAAATGGTGGCGACGGGGAAAATGGCTGGGTCTTATAGGGCAAGGACATGTGACATACACTGCCAATGACACATGCCCTTGCTTGTGTGAAAAAAAGCACTTCGCTCCGTTTGTGCGCTGCAGATAGGCTGACAGATTGCACCTCCCCACTGTAAATGCGGGAAAGAGAAAAAAAATGGAGATCTTCATTATTCCTGCAGAGATCCATCCTCTGCCCCTCCCCCCGCCCCGCTGTACACTCAAACTGCGTATTAACATTAATTTTCATCATTACTGAGAAAAAATCCAGTTATGATTTTGGTGCACGAACAGTTATCGAACATAACCTCGAACAGCCGAATTTTTCTCAAATCGTTCGTGTTCGCCGAACGGCTCGAACACCGCCCAAAACAGCTCGAATTTGAGATTGGCGAACAGTTCGAGTCGAACAACGCTCACCTCTAGTCTCCAGCCATCGTACCTTCAAAGGCTACTAGTTTGGTTTTACACCTAACATCCAGCCTCTTGCCTTCCAGGACTCTTGCCTTCCAAGCCTCTTGCCCTCCAAGGCTACTGGGATCACTTACACGTAAGGATCCAGCCTCTGCCTTTCAGGCTTCAACATGGTTCAATAGGCCTTACTAGGCCTCACACTCTATGGTGTCCCACCCAGGGAACAGGCCTCACGCCTTTCACACCTGTCTTAAAACTACCAGGGTTTATATATCTTTCAGTGCACACAGGTCCTGTGCTGAAGTCACAGTCATGTGATCAGACCTTCTGTGTGCACAGGACCTGTGCTGATGTCACAGTCATGTGATCAGTCACCTGAGGGGGAGGTACATGGTCAGCCAAAACACACCCTGGACCATTACAGTAATGCCGCAAGCCACTGCATTACATATCCCCCCCCTCTGTTCAAACTTGTGGGGTTGAGCACATGATATACACAATCACATTATAACCCACAGTTCACACCGAGACCATGTACTTGACAATTGCGCTGCTCAGCCCCTTGAATATTAATCATCAACAATTCACCCATTTCTTAGGGACCTACCATCTGTCATTGTCACTGCCTTTGTCAAGTCACCTTTCCGGGTCGTAACCTTGTCAGACCTCCCCCGCTCCCAGAGATCAGTCGTTACCTTGTCAGACCTCCCCCGCTCCCAGCGGTCAATACAGCAGTGTGACTCACATGCCTTTGTATCTAAGGTCCTTGTATCTTAGACTCCGTACTGTCCCGTACTCTATTGGGTCGTTTGTATGGGCCTCTCAAACCTGAGTAACTGGAGGTCTCACTATCTCTAAACCCACACCCACTATCCTTAGGACATCTTGAAATGTCCTTAACTTCAGGTGTAGCTGTTCTGTTATTTAGGGGGCCCTTTCTCTGTCTGGTCTCACAATTTCTAGACGGCTGCCACCTTCTGCTGCTCAGACGATGCTGTCTTTCCACTCGCAGTCTAGCGAGATTCAACTGTTCTACCTCTCACAGGTAGGTCACTCCGTACTCCATCAGCATGCGTATATATGCAAGATTTTCTTCCGTTCCTACAGCGGAGAATGACACCATGCCGTCTTCATCTGGTATCCAGTCATGACGATCACATGGACTGCTTACTTTCATCACACCAGACTTCTTTACCATCATCTGCAGGGCTCGGCCGTTTCTCCCAATAAGCTTTCTTATCAGAGCCTGAGGCACCCGGATGACCTCTTCATGCAGACTTTGCGCTTTTCTCATAAGCTCCAGTTGTCTAACGGCTTGTTCCGTCTTCAACCGGAGAAACAGCTTCGTGCGAATACATCGCCAGTGCATGTCACTTAGGATAGCCACCCTCTTCACTATGACTTTGGTTGTGGACAGGACCAACAGCTGTTTAGCTTTTAAGGTCGAGTACACCTTACAGGCTCCCACGGCCTTCATAAACTCTTCATGCATGTACTCACTGGTGCATTCTTCTCTCAAATCCTTGGGTAAATCTATGAGGCACTTGTACTGAGAGGTTTCTGTCTCAACAGTGGTCTCCAAACGATCATATAGCTCAGGTTTCAGGGGCCACTGACTTTCAGCTTCTTCACCCTGTATGCTTCCCCTGAGCTGACTCACAGGTACAAATTCAAGAATTTTCGTCTTGACCACTTCCGTCTCATACTTATCTTTTGTTAACACACTCTTAGCTCTCCTCAGGTCCACCTTCTCATGGTATAAAGGAGTAAGTGCAACCTTTTTTCCCTTTTACTTCTCCAAGGAGGCCTTGTTCACTGAGTGATACTTTGCCAGGCAACCTTTGAGCTCGAAAACTTCTTCCTCTAGCTCAGCTACTCGCCTCTCAGCAGCCGAACTCTGAAGCTCTTCCTGCTTCAACTGTTCCTTTAACAGTAGAGTTCTCTCAGACCTCTCTGTCTCCAATGCACTCGGCTCTCAACAGCTAGTGTCTCAAGCTCCTCTTGCTTCAAATGGGCTTGTAGCAACTTCTTGAGCTCCTTGATCTCGGCTTTTACATCCACCAAATCACCCAAGCTCGCATTATTCAGAGAGGCATTTGCTTCATAACTCCCTTCTCCGATAGACTCCTCCATCCTGCAGAAACTTTCCTTAAGGCACGTCTCTGCCCTCTGGAGATCATCATAGAACGTCTGCAGCTCCGTCACCTGAGCTTCCAGACCTAGGGTCTTTCTGTGGAGATCATCATTTTCATTAAGGCTGTCCTGCAGAGTGGTCTCAACTAGTGTTGAGCCACCCCCGTAGTGTTCGAGTTCGGTTCGGTTCGTCGAACACCCGTGTGTTCGCCGAACTGTTCGTCGAACTGTTCGTCGAACACCTTCGAACACCATTAAAACCAATGGCAGGCAAACAAAAACACATAGAAACACATAGAAAACACCTTCAAAGGTGTCCAAAAGCTGACAAACTGCTCAGAAGACATAACTAACACATGGAAAAGTGACAAGTACATATAGTCATGCGAAAATAAAAGAGGTGGAGGAGTAAAAGGAGGGGGAGACACAGATATAGGCATGTCATGCCCTTCTAGAATCCAAAAAGTGAGAAGCCGACACGGCCAGTCCGCTCCTGCCCGTGCCACCTCCGTGTCGCCGGGTTTGTGCCAGAGCCGCGGTGAACCCTGACGGCCAGCCCCCCTCTCCCAATACTGGTGCCTGTCCGCTGGTGGGTCGAGCGAGCCCCCCTGTGGTGGAGGCAGCTCTAAGCTTTTTAATTTAAATTGTCTCTCTAATTTGAATGAATACACTTTAAATCCATTTATAAGGATCTATTGGAGGGCAAGTCTCATGCCAGCAGCCGCGTAATTCCAGCTCCAGTAGCGTCCACTAAAGCTGCTGCAGTTAAAAAGCTTTTATAAGGATCGAGCTCGGCTGTCCACCGCAAGGCATCCTACTGCCAGTCCCAGCCCCTATGCCTTGGGGTGCCTCCTGATGCTCTTCACTAAGTATCCCATGGTCCCGAAGCATTTCCTTTGAAAAAATTAAGTGTCTAAACTACAGGTGGTGTAGCTTGCTTAACAGCCGGGATAATCCGCTGACTAGCAGACACTGCTACTAGGCACAAAGTATTTCCTGGGCTAGATGCAGTTAAAAATTTGTAATTAGATACTCTCGTTGGATGCTGAGAAAGCATTCCATAGAGTCTCCTGGCACGCCATATATGATTCTCTTAAAAAGCTTGGGGTAGGGGTCTAGGGGACCCTTTTATAGCCAAAATCACGGCCCTGTATCGCAATACGTCACGTAGGCTGAAGATAAATGGAACTGTAGCACCCTGAGGGCTCGGTTGCTACAGACGTATTGCACCTCACCCAGAGGTGTGATATCTCACTCTCAGGTAAGGATGGAGTGTGGATCAGGACCCGACACCTGCATGCATTACACCACATTGCCGTGGGGCAGGGCGACCAATATGCCCCTGAGATGGGCACGACAGTCCCTGTCCCTGGCTGGAGTGGGGGGAGGGAACACTGAGGAAGGGGAACCCGGTAGTGCAGGAGCAGGGAGGAAGCAGTTCCTGGTTGCATTGAGAAGGGAGTATAAAAGGTGGGCACCATCTTAGTTCAGTGCAGAGAAGTCTGAGCAGAAGTGGCAGGGAGCAGGGGCTCTGCATGAGCTCTGCTCCGGAGGCGGGCCTAGTAACAGAGGCCCAGGCCTGGAAGAGGGAGGAGGAAGGAAGAGGAGCGGAGAAGGCTCCAGGAACGAGGAATGAAGGGATCCCAGGGGTGCGGACGGTTGAGTCGCCACCGCACGCCCGAATCCACCTGCGTGGAGGGGTCAGGCCAAAGGGGGAGACCGGTCCCCGAAACTAGTGGAGGCAGGAAACGGCCCTCAGCTAGAAACCGGAGGCTTTGACATATTATGTGGCGCAGCCCCTCGCTACACCCGCTAGGAAGGCACCACATAGGGTCAGGGAAACTGGCGCCAAGTTTACCAAGAGGAGGCCCGAGGCAGCCGGACAGAAGGGTTGGTAAGAAAGGCCAGACAAAGGACACACAAAGGGGGTCCTGTGAAGCGCTCCAAAGTTATCTGGGAGTTGTCTGAGCCCCTCACCTGGTGAGCACAGTACGACGTGGGCAGCCGTTACCTGCAGACGTGGTCTGGATAATAAGAACTGTGAGTAAAGGCCCTGGACTGCATCACTGACTCCGTGTCGTTACTGCTGCTGCCCTGCACCATCACCCCCATCCTCCGCATACACTGCCCTGAGGCTATACTCCTCCCGTGGGGAGTTATGCTACGCTCTGCTGCACCCACAACACCAGACTCAGCGGTCTGCCCTGCAGTGGCGGTTCACTCTGACCGCAATCCACGGGTGGCGTAGTCGGACATTTAAACATCAAAACCACATAAATAGTTCCGCCACTGGTTTGACCACTCTGAGCCACGGAACCGGGTCGCCGCCACGAAGACTACAACCACCAGCATCCACCAAAAAGGGTCCGGCTCCGGGTGTCCCAAGGCCCAGGGGGTGCATCAGAACATTTTCATCACCTTTCACAATCACCAATGGGACAAGGCAGGGATGTCCTCTGTCCCCTCTCTTATACATCCTAGTGACGGAGCACCTGCTCTCATCAATTCGCCATAACCCCAATATTAGGTGGATTGAGGTGGGAGGCACCGAGTACAAGTGCTCTCTATTTGCTGATGATGTCCTAGTATATATCACTCAATCACATATATCTATCCATGCTGTTATGGCTGAAATAGATCACTTTGTTACATGGTCAAATTTTAAAATCAATGCAGCGAAGTCTGAGGCCCTCGATGTCTCCCTCCCCAAATCCATATAGGATTCCATCCAGTCCAACTTTCCCTTTGCCTGGCCCTCACAGGGTATCAAATACTTAGGAATTCCTATTCATAGAGACCTCTCCCATCTATGTTATCTTAATTTTGGGCCCTTTATTGAACAACTCCATACAGACCACGTTTGGCAAGTTAGAACTGTAAGATTCACTACGTGAACCACTGGTGTTTTGTGGAAAAGCACATGTACACTGTGTTCCAAATTATTATGCAAAAAGTGTTTAGGAGTGATAAGGGAAGAATTTGTTTGTCAGTTAAACTCATTGATGGTGATGTGTGTCAGGGCTCTTTATATCACTGTAAGCAATTGCAGACACCTGTGCTAATTAGTTTGGCAGGTGTGTCCAATGAAAGGCAAGACTACTTAAGAAGGCTGTCTCACATTATTAAGCAGCCTACATTTTCTGCCAAAATGGGAAAGAAAAAGGATGTGTCGGCTGCTGAGAAGCAACAAATTGTGGAGTGTTTAGGTCAAGACATGACTACAATCAACATTGTGCGATGATCAGAATGAAGTGTCTTGGCAATCAAGAAGTATGTAGCTGATTCACAGTAAACACGTGTGCGTGCTGATAAGGGCAAATTGAGGACTCTTTCCTACAGGCAATTACGTCAGGTTAAAAGATCAGCGGCAAAAAAGCCTTGTCATAGCAGCAGACAAGTTTTTGAAGCTGCTGGTGCCTCCAACGTCCCCCGAACAACAAGATGCAGGGTCCTTCAGAGGTTTGCAGCTGTGCATACGCCATCCTGTCGACCTCATCTATCCACTTCACACAAGCAGAAACGGCTCCAGTGGGCTAAACATTACATGAAGACTGATTTCAAAACTGTTTTGTTCACGGATGAGTGCCGTGCAGCGCTCGATGGTCCAGATGGATGGAGTGGAGGATGGCTGGTTGATGGACACCCCACGCAAACACGGCTACAGCGCCAACAAGGAGGAGGTGGAGTAATGTTTTGGGCTGGAATCATGGGGAGAGAGATTGTCGGCCCCTTTAGGATCCCTGAAGGCGCTAAAGATGAACTCCATAATGTATGTGGATTTTCTCAAACAGCACTTCCTGCCATGGTTCAAGAAGAAGAACCGTGTATTTCACAGCAAGATCATTTTTTGCATGATAATGCACCATCTCATGCTGCACATAAAACATCTGCATCTCTGGCTGATATGGGCATAAAAGGGGACAAAGTTATGGTGTGACCCCCATGCTCCCCTGACCTCTACCCCATTCAGAACCTCTGGAGCATCATCAAAAGGAGTGTCTAAGATGGCGGGAGGCAGTTCACATCTAAGCAACACCTCTGGGAGGGTATTCTGTCCTCATGCAAAACAATTGAAGCAGAAACCATCCAAAACCTGACAAATTCATTGGACGAGAGAGTTCAGAAGCTCCTTTCGAACAAGGGGTCCTATGTGAAAATGTAACATCACCTAGAATAAAGTTTTGAGTTGAAAACTGTTTTATTTCAGTTTCTAATAACCTGCTAATGCTTATAATTTCAAAAATGACCATTTTTTTGGTCTTTATTAAAATGAAAAGGTTGATCGAAAAGTTTGGGGGATCTAAGAGTGTGGCAACCCAGTAGTCATGATTACTTCAAATTTTGACAATATGAGGGTCATGTTGCAGGTAGTGCAGCAAGAAGGCACTTATGTGTCTTGCGCATCTCGGAGCCCCAAAATTATTTTCCGGGCTAGATGCAGCTAAAAATTATTATTAATTTTAAATCTGGTGGAGCTTAGTATAGATGGCCTAATAGGATCAGTGCTGCACACTGCTACAAAGCCCAAATTATTTTCCAGCCAAGATACAGATAAACATGATTAGTAATTTTAAATCTGGTGGAGCTTATTATAGATGGCCTAATAGAATCAGTGCTGCACACTGCTACAAAGCCCAAATTATTTTCCAGCCAAGATACAGATAAACATGATTAGTAATTTGAAAGCTTAAAACGGTTGGTAGGGTGATTTTAACCAATCATCAAGCTTTTACTCTCCCCAGGATGACACAGGGGTAGAAAAGTCATTTCGGATCCATGATTTGTTCACCTTTATGAACGTGAGTCTGTCTACATTATCAGTGGAGAGCCGCGTGCGCTTATCTGTCAGCACACCACCAGCAGCGCTGAACACACGTTCAGACAGAACGCTGGCTGCGGGGCATGACAAGATCTCCAAGGCATAAGTGGCTAGCTCCGGCCATTTATCCAGATTGGAAGCCCAAAAAGAACAAGGGTCCAGTGACACAGTCATGGCTTCAATGTTTACTTGGAGATACTCCTGTACCATCGTCTCTAGGCGTTGACTATGTGTCAGACTTCTTGTCTCCTGTGGCCTTGCAAAGGATGGGCTAAAAAAGTGGTGAAATGATTCCACAAAATTGATGTTACCAGCAGATACTGTGGTTCTGTTACGGTTTGAGTGCTGAACACTTGACGGTCCCACGGTTGGCAAGTTGGAACTGTGAGATTCACTACGTGCACCACTGGTGTTTTGTGGAAAAGCACATGTCAGATTCTGCAACAGTCTCTGCTGATACTCCTGCATGCGTGCATCCCTTTCTGTGGCAGGAATTATTTCGGCAAATGTACTTTTGTACCGGGGATCTAACAGTGTGGCAACCCAGTAGTCAGGATTATTTCTAATTCTCACAATTCGAGGGTCATGTTGCAGGTAGTGCAGCAAGAAGGCACTCATGTGTGTTGCGCAACCAGGAGCACCAAGTCCCTGTTGTGTTGGTGGCGAGGTAACAATCATGCTTCCTTCCTCTGTCCTCTCCCCCCAACCTCGCACAACAGAAATGTGATCAAGGTCTCCCTCATCTGATGAGTCTTCCATCAGTTCGTCCTCCACTTCTTCCTGGGCTCCTGCACCTTCCTCACTAGTTTGGCTGCTACCATGCACCCTGGTAAAACGATCTCCCCCACCCGCCTTGGTGCTGCCGACCATCTGGACCTTGCAGATGTTAGCCCTTCCGCATACAACTCCTCCTCCTCTACTTCCTCCACCTCCTCTTGTGCCACCACCTGACTCCGAATTCTGTTTAACATGTGCTCCAGCATGTAAATCACCGGAATAGTCATGCTGATAATGTCATCGTCAGAACTAAACATCTTCGTCGCCATTTCAAAACTGTGCAGAAGGGTGCATAGGTCCCTGATCTGAGACCACTCCTCCAGCGTGATTTGCCCCACCTCTGGATCTCGTTGGCCCAGGCTATACGTCAGAACGTATTGCACCAGGGCTTGTCGGTGCTGCCACAGTCGCTGCAACATGTGCAGAGTTGAATTCCACCGGGTAGGCACATCGCATTTTAGCCGATGAAGTGGCAGGCCCAACGACTTCTGTAGAGATGTAAGTCGCTGAGCTGTGGGATGCGAACGGCGGAAGTGAGCACACAGCGACCGTGCCCTCTGCAGAAGGCCATCTAGTCTGGGATAGTGGGCTAAAAATTGCTGGACAACCAGGTTCAACACGTGAGCCATACAAGGCACGTGTGTTACATTGCCCCGGCGAAGGGCCGCACCCAGGTTTGCAGCATTGTCGCACACGGCCTTCCCTGGTTGCAGGTCCAGTGGAGACAACCATTCATGAAATTGGTTCTCCAGAGCTGACCACAACTCCTCAGCTGTGTGACTCACATTTCCCAGACATTTCAAAGTAAAAACCGCCTGATGACGTTGAGCCCTACTGCCAGCATAGTAAGGAGGTGTGCAGGATCCCTTCTGCGCAGTTAGAAAGCTTGTGGCATGACCAGACAGGCTTTGGGTGCAGGTGGAAGACCGAGAGGAGGTTGAGGAGGCAGAAGCAGTGGAGGAACTTTGACCTAAAGAGGATTGACGCACAACTCATGGGGACGGCAAGACTTGGACAGCAGCCCCTTGTCCTGCTGTCACCATAGTTACCCAGTGCCCAGTCAGCGACATGTAACGCCCCTGTCCATGCCTACTCGTCCAAGTGTCTGTGGTGAAATGCACCCTGTCACACACAGAGTTTCTCACAGAAGCGGTGATGTTGTGTGCGACATGCTGGTGGAGCGCAGGCACACCTTTCTTTGAGAAGTAGTGCCGACTGGGCATCTGGTACTGGGGCACTGCGACGGACATAAGGTCTCAAAAATCCTCTGTGTCCACCAGGCGGAAAGGCAGCATTTCTGTAGCCAAGAGCTTGCACATGGTGAAATTCAACCTCTTAGCTTTCTCATGGCTAGGAGGAAATGGTCTTTTACTTGTCCACATCTGAGGGACCGAGGGCTGGTTATTGTGCTTAGACGGGGTTGATAAGTGTGTCCCCGGCAAACTGCCGGTCTGTGAGGAAGATGCAGGCGGACATGTTAGGTTGCCTTGATCCAAAGGTGGTGCTATCGATGTCGGACAGCGCTCAAAACCAGCTGTTGTTACCACCTCCAAAGAAAATGATGACCTGCCAATCACGCTGGCTGTTGCGGGTAAAGAGGTGGCAGGTCTGCGCCCCAAAACAGGTGTGACTGCTGTCCCCCCAGTCACAGAGGATGAAGAGGCCGCGGATGCACAATATATGGCAGACGGTGGTTGGCCCGTCCGGCTAGGCCGCATTGTAGCACACTGAGCTTCCCACTGCAACTTATGCTTCATGTCCATGTGCCGGTTCATGCATGAAGTTCTCAAACTATGTATTTTTTGGCCTCTACTTAGCTTTTGCTGACAAATGTTACAGATAACACGAGTTGGGTCATCTTTATCGATCTGAAAAAATGCCCAGGCTATGCAAGGCTTAGCACCCATGCGACCTGAAGAGCCACCACGACTTGTGGTGAGAGGCAGAGTTGTGTTTGAGGATGCAGTTGTTGACGTGCTTCCAGTACTACGTCTCTGTCCAGGAAGGCGCAACCTGACCTCGTCGTCACTAGCATCTTCCTCCACCTCCTCTGCTGACCTCATCTCTTGGCTGACTGTGGGTTGACAGTAAGTGGGATCTCCAACCTCATCATCATCACCCTGTGCGTTATCACACCCGTCGTCCTCAGAGCCAACCTTTTCCTGCCCTGACAAAAAACTAAAGTTGACGCTCCAATCAGGTATTTGAGTCTCATCATAGTCTTCCTCATTGTCTCCACCAACAGGAGTTACAGTTTGGGAATGAGGGTCTACATTATGGTCAGAACCTTCTGCGTCTGGTCCTGGATCCGACTCATAAAGATTCTGGGCATCAGTGCAGATCATTTCCTCGTCTGGATTCACAGAAGCGCTGGAGTCGACCTCTGATTCCCAGGCTATAGTATGAGTAAACAGCTCTGCAGACTCAACCATCTGTTCTACCTCATACTCAGACGGGCAGCTGGAGATTTGGGAGCTGTGAGGAAGCAAGTGCGATTGGGGTGACACCTTTGAGGACTGGAGTATTTGTGATGTTGAAGTTGATGTGGAGGAGAGCCCACTTAAAGGAGCACTTGATATCCGTTGAAGCACCTGCTGTTTTTGTGCCTCATCTGGAATTTGTAGCGATTGGCATAAAAAAATTATATTCAGTTTGCAACCTGATGGAGGTCAGTATAGATGAACTAATAGAACAAGTCCCACACACAGCTAGAAGCCCAAATATTTTTTCAGAGGTAGATGCAGATAAAAAATATTGGGCTTCTAGCTGTGTGTGGGACTTGTTCTATTAATCCATCTATACAGACCTCCATCAGGTTGCAAACTGAATATAATTTTTTTCTGCATCTACCTCTGAAAAAATATTTGGGCTTCTAGCTGTGTGTGGGACTTGTTCTATTAGTCCATCTATACTGACCTCCATAAGGTTGCAAACTGAATATAATTTTTTTCTGCATCTAGCACTGAAAAAATATTTGGCCTTCTAGCAGTGTGTGGGACTTGTTCTATTAGTCATCTATACTGACCTCCATCAGGTTGCAAATTCATAATAATTTTTTGTCTGCATCTATCTCTGAAAAAATATTTGGCCTTCTAGCAGTGTGTGGGACTTTTTCTATTAGTCCATCTATACTGACCTCCATCAGGTTGCAAACTGAACATAATTTTTTTCTGCATCTAACTCTGAAAAAATATTTGGCCTTCTAGCAGTGTGTGGGTCTCATTGTATTAGGCCATCTATACCAAGCTCCACCAGCTTTTCAATTAATAATAATTTTTCGCTGCATCTAGCCCTGAAAATAATTTTTCTTCCCAATAGTGGTAGCAATAGAAATATGGGGCGCACTCCTGGCTTACAAAAATATACGCTTCATAACAAAAAACACCAGCTTAGCGCACTGCATTAATAAGATGGCATCATCGTCTCTCCCAGTGCTAGGCCTACTACCCAGGCTAGCATTCCTGTGCCTAAAACACAATGTATGGGTCCGCGCTAGCCACTATGCTGAGGGGTCTAAAGCTGCTGCTAATGCTTTATAACAATTCAATTGGCAGATTTTCACAGAGCTCTTCCACAATGCCCACCCATCGGGACAACAGTTGCCCACCTTCTCTATGGGATCTAGTGGCGAATAGTTGATGCCATTAATCAGAGCGTCAGTTGCCCCGTCGACGTGGCAAGCATATGGTAAGGCATGGGAAGAGTGGACACGACTAGTAGCAGGCAGACGGGTTGACCAATGTGAACAAGCCAAATCACAAGTCACCATAGAATTTCTCCACCAGCTAATGATGAGGGGCATATCAGGGGCGTCAGCGCAGCGGTGTCTGACCGGAGTAGCATTTCACTTCCAACTACTGAATTTTGGAGATGTGACAAAGATTCATCATCAGACAATCCATAAAAGGGTGGAAAAGGGGTCAGCCAAGTCAGGAGTGTAGAAGTCCCGTCCCGTGTCACTAAAACTGATTTCTCACATCATATCCCTAACACCATTAACATGACACTCACAATTTGAAGCAACACTACTGTCTACTGCATTTGTGATCGCCTTCTTCGGGGCGCTATGCATAAGCGAATTAGTCCCTCAATCCAAAATTAGCACAAGTGGAGGCTTATTACACCAGGGCGTAGTCATAGGCAATAATGCAATACGTCTACGCATACACAAATCGAAAATGGTTCCAGCGGGCAGGGGCACTTGGGTACTTCTACAACCCACAAACGGTACACTGAGTCGGGTAACAATAGTAAAACCATATCTAACCATCAGATCACAAAGTAATTTGTTCCTATCACACATTGATGGGACGCCATTATCAAGATACCAGTTCCAAGCTATATTTAATAAATGCATAACATCGGCAGGGAACCACCCCAAAGATTACGGGACACACTCATTCCGCATAGGCGCGGCCACAGAAGCAGCAAGAGCAGGACTGTCAGAAACGGAAGTTCAGAGGATAGAGAGATGGTGATCCACGTGTTTGGCAAGATACATAAGACCGGACTTGTTATCCTAACGTGGTTTGTTTCTTTTACAGGTGACGCTAAGCCAACAGTGTGGGTGATAGGCCACTCGTATATATATTGGGCAGATTAAAGGGCGAAAGTCCACCCAGGCAGGAGGAAATTAGAGTTTCATAACACATATTTCAACTGGAGAGGTATTAGAGGCCTGCTATGGCCACAGGTACTAATGGAGGTAATCAAGGTTGGGAGAGAGGCAAGATGTCTGGTCATCTTAGTTATACAGGCCGGGGGAAACAACCTTGGTCATCACAAGAGCGCATAACTAATGGCAATAATGAAACTAGACACTGAGCGCTTCAGAGAATTTTTCACAAAACTAGCTATAGTATGGTCAGAGATTGTGCCGATAGCGGTATGGCAAGGTGCGCGAGACATCACGGCCATCGAACGGACAAGGCGGGTAATAAATATTCGGATGGCAAAATTTAGAAAAGACAGAGGCGGTGTAGTGGTACGACACCGACAACTGAAAAGAGATAAAGCAGGCCTCATATGGCCCGACGGTGTTCACTTAATGGATATTGGACTGGACATATTCCTGTCAGGACTCCAGGACGGAGTGGAACAAGCGTTAAGAGTGATGGGTGGGGGTCAGAGTCCTGCATACGAGTACCCAGGATCCTCCGTGGCCTGGAAATAGAAAGGACATGTTGGAGAGTTACACTTGTTGGCCAAGTTGCCGGAGTGGAGACCCAGGGCATGCTACAACAAGCTGAATTATTTTAGAAATAAAATGTCTTTCTAATAGAATGAGTATAAAGAGTTAATAAAGCTGTGCCCGATCCTCACCCATCCAGTTGTAAGAGTTACATTATTGTATTGTCAAGGAAAGGGGGGCGGTAGGGGGGCTGAGCGTCTGGGTTTGGTTGGGGGTCCCCACAGTCTGCCTAGGCTAGATGCATTTAAAAATTCTTATTAGATACACAGGCGGTGCAGCTTGCTTCGCAGCTGGGCTACTACGCCCAAAGTATTGCCTAGGCTAGATGCAGTTAAAAATTCTACGCTGACTAGCAGACACTGAAGATTTGGAGCAGACCTCTGAGTAAACAGCTCTTCAGACTCAATCATCTGTGTTACCCCAAGCCATAGTGTATGTAGTTTCTTACAGTTAAAAGGGGGGGGGAGCGACCCAACCCACCTGGAATTGACGATGCCAACGTCACGTAAGACACAGCAAGGGGACTCCAAAAAGAGTTTCCATTTTTTCCCAAAATTGTGGCACAGACACCACTTAACCCTAGAACGCATACCTGGGGCCTCGCAGTCCCGCCCTGTTAATTGTTTTCTATTTTCTGCAAGATTACTTTAGTTAGAATTTTGAAACTCTAGGTATTCTTCATGTATATAGTTGTTTGTCATTTGAGTTTGAGTTATTCAATGTTATTTGCACACTGGCCTAAAAGGCCCCAGGTATATGAAAGTGTAGATTTTTATGGTCATGCGCTCTAGGGTTAAGTGGCATCAATTGCCCCACAGTTGCTTAAAACGGTTGGTGAGGTGATATTACCAAATCCTCAAGCTTTTAGCCTCCCAAGGATAACACAGGATTAGAAAAGTCCTTGCGAATCCATGATTTGTTCATCTTTATGAACGTGAGTCTGTCTACATTCTCAGTGGACAGCCGCGTGCGCTTATCTGTCAGCACACCATCAGCAGCGCTGAACACACGTTCAGAGAGAACACTGGCTGCAGGGCATGACAAGATCTCCAAGGCGTGAGTGGCGAGCTCCGGCCATTTTTCCAGATTGGAATACCAAAATGAGCAAGGGTCCAGTGACACAGTCATGGCTTCGATGTTCACTTGGAGATACTCCTGCACCATCCTCTCTAGACATTGACTATGTGTCAGACTTCTTGTCTCCTGTGGCCTTGCAAAGGATGGTCTAAAAAAGTGGTGAAACGATTTCACAAAATTGCTGTTACCAGCAGATACTGTGTTACTGTTACGGTTTGAGTGATGAAGACTCGACAGTCCCGTGGTTGGCAAGTTAGAACTGTGAGATTCACTTCGTGCACCACTGGTGTTTTGTGGAAAAGCACATGTAAGATTCTGCAACAGCGTCTGCAGATACTCCTGCACTCCTGCATGCGTCAATCCCTTTTTATGGCAGGAATTATTTCGGCAAATTTACTTTTGTACCGGGGATCTAAGAGTGTGGCAACCCAGTAGTCGAGATTACTTCGAATTCTGCAATCTGAGGGTCATGTTGCAGGTAGTGCAGCAAGAAGGCACTCATGTGTCTTGCGCATCCAGGAGGACCAAGTCCTTGTTGTGTTGGTAGCGAGGTAAGAATCATGCTTCTTTCCTCTGCCCTCTCCCCCCAACCTCGCACAACAGAAATGTGATCAAGGTCTCCCTCATCTGATGAGTCTTCCATGCCCATCGCCAGTTCATCCTCCACTTCTTCCTCGGCTCCTGCACCTTCCTCAACAGTTTGGCTGCTACCATGCGCCCTGTTTAATCCCTCTCCCCCACCCTCCCATGCCTGCCTCCTTGGTGCTGCCAACCGTCTGGACCTTGGAGATGTTATCCCTTCTGCATACGACTCCTCCTCTACTTCCTCCACCTCCTCTTGTCCGACCACCTGACTCTGAATTCTGTTTAATGTGTGCTCCAGCATGTAAATCACCGGAATGGTTATGCTGATAATGGCATCGTCGTCAGCACTAAACATCTTCGTCGCCATTTCAAAACTGTGCAGAAAGGTGTGTGGCGCCCCTGAGGGTGCAGTCACCACAGAGTTACTGCATCTCACCCAGAGGTGTGGTATCTCACCCTCAGGTAAGGAAGGCGTATGGCTCGGGACCCTAACACCTGCATCCAACACATACCCGCAGTGGGGTTAGGGCGAGATTGCTCCTAAGGGAGAGCACAGTCCCAGGTCCCTAGCTGGTGGGAGGTTCCTATGTAGTGGGTGCTTAGGGGAGCAGCTTAGGGGAGCACATGACAGGGAGAGTATAAATAGGAAGCCATCTTAGAAAGAGCAAGCCAGTCAGAGGAGGAAAAGTGACAGGAGCAGAGGCTCGGCATGAGCTCTGCTCCGGAGGCGGGCCTAGCCTGGGAGGCCCAGGACTGAAGGAGAGAAGAGAGGAGTGGGAGCAGGAAGGCTCCAGGAACCGAAGGGACCCTAGGGCTACGGGCCGTGCAGAAGGCCACCTGTACTCCCGCTGCTACCAGGAGGTAGAGGGGTCAGGCCAGATAAGGGGAACCGGTCCCTCAACTAGAGGAGAAACAGCAAGGCTCAACTAGAAACCGGAGGCTGCAGCATTTCATGTACTGCAGGCAAAAGTCCACACCAGTCTCACTAAGAAGGTAGCCACATAGGACCCAGGGGACGGAACACATGTCGCCCGCCAAGGCCCGAGGATACCGGATAGAAGTGTCACTGGGTGTGAGGTGCAGGGAGAAGGCCAGAGAAAGGACACACAGAAGGGGGTCCTGCTAAGTACTCCGGAGCTATCTGGGGGTGGACTGAGCCCCTCACTGAGTACGCACAGCACGACGGGTGAGATAGCTCTGGTACCTGTAATCTGGACTGCAACAACTGTGAGTAAAGATCTTGGGACTGCATCACACGGACTCTGTGTTCATTACTGACTCCCTGCACTACAACCTCCATCATCCACCCACACTGCCCTGAAGCTACACTCTTCCTGTGGTGAGTAATAATACCATTGCAGCAAAACCACCAGCTTCAGAGGACTGTTCCGCAGCGGCGGCCCCTTTGGCCGCACTCCACACGTGGCGTAGTCGGACATTATAAAATCCATATATACAAATTACCGTTGGATTGACCGCCCTGGGTCACGGACCGGGTCACCGCCACAGTGACTATAACCCCCAGCGTCTACCGGCCCGGCTCCGGGTACCCCACGGCCAAGGGGGCGCGTCAACTTCATAGGTCCCTGATCTGAGACCACTCCTGCTGTGTGATTTGCCCCACCTCTGGATCTCGTTGGCCCATGCTATACGTCAGAAACTATTGCACCAGGGCTTGTCGGTGCTGCCACAGTTGCTGCAACATGTGCAGAGTTGAATTCCACCGTGTCGGCACATCGCATTTCAGCCGGTGAACTGGCAGGCCCAACGACTTCTGTAGAGATGTAAGTCGTTGAGCTGCGGGATGCGAACGGCGGAAGTGAGCACACAGCGACCGTGCCCTCTGCAGAAGGCCATCTAGTCCGGGATAGTGGGCTAAAAATTTATGGACAACCAGGTTCAACACGTGAGCCATACAAGGCACGTGTGTAACATTGCCCCGGCAAAGGGCCGCACCCAGGTTTGCAGCATTGTCGCACACGGCCTTCCCTGGTTGCAGGTCCAGTGGAGACAACCATTCATGAAACTGGGTCTCCAGAGCTGACCACAAGTCCTCAGCTGTGTGACTCACATTTCCCAGACATTTCAAAGTAAACACTGATGCCGTTGAGCCCTGCTGCCAGCATAGTAAGGAGGTGCGCAGTTAGAAAGCAGGTGGCATTACCAGACAGGCTTTGGGTGCAGGTGGAGGACCGAGAGGAGGTTGAGGAGGCAGAAGCAGTGGAGGAACTTCTAGATAAAGAGGATTGACGTACAACTCGCGGGGACGGCAAGACTTGGACAGCAGCCCCTTGTCCTGCTGTCACCATAGTTACCCAGTGCCCTGTCAGCGACATGTAACGCCCCTGTCCATGCCTACTCGTCCAAGTGTCTGTGGTGAAATGCACCCTGTCACACACTGAGTTTCTCAAAGAAGCGGTGATGTTGTGTGCGACATGCTGGTGGAGCGCAGGCACACCTTTCTTTGAGAAGTAGTGCCGACTGGGCATCTGGTACTGGGGCACTGCGACGGACATAAGGTCTCAAAAATCCACTGTGTCCTCCAGGCGGAAAGGCAGCATTTCTGTAGCCAACAGCTTGCAGATGGTGAAATTCAACCTCTTAGCTTTCTCATGGCTAGGAGGAAATGGTCTTTTACTTGTCCACATCTGAGGGACCGAGGGCTGGCTGTTGTGCTTTGACGGGGTTGAGTAGGGTGTCCCTGGCAAACTGCCGGTCTGTGAGGAAGATGGAGGCGGACATGTTAGGTTGCCTTGATCCAAAGGTGGTGCTCTCGATGTCAGAGAGCTCTCAACACCAGCAGGTGTTTCCACTTCCCAATGAACTGACGACCTGCCAATCACACTGGCTGTTGCAGGTAAAGAGGTGGCAGGTCTGCGTCCAAAAACATGTGTGACTGCTGTCCCCCCAGTCACAGAGGATGAAGAGGCCGCGGATGCACAAGATGGGGCAGACGGTGGTTGGCCCAGCCTGCTAGGCCGCATTGTAGCACAGTGAGCTTCCCACTGCAACTTATGCTTCATATCCATGTGACGGTACATGCATGAAGTACTCAAACTATGGATTTTTTGGCCTCTACTTAGCTTTTGGTGACAAATATTACAGATAACACGAGTTGGGTCATCCTTATCGATCTGAATAAATGCCCAGGCTATGCAAGGCTTAGAGCCCATGCGACCTGAAGAGCCACTACGACTTGTGGTCAAAGGCGGAGTTGTGGTTGAGGATGCAGTTGTTGACGTGCTTCCAGTACTCCGTCTCTGTCCAGGAAGGCGCAACCTAACCTCGTCGTCAATAGCATCTGTGACGCCCCGCTGCGCTTGGTATCACAGATCCTAGAAGAGTGTATTGATGGAATCCTCCACAAGAGGCCCCCATAAACATTCACACATCTCCACCTTCCACCTCAGACCAGCAGAGGGAGCCCGTTAGGGATATAAATAGGGAAGGTGGAGCTAGGCAGTTCAGTTCCTCTGAAGAGTTCCTGCAGTAGAGAAGCCTAAGAGAGGTCAGTCTGCAGTGGAGCTTAGTCTAGTCTAGAGAACTCAGTTAATAGTTCAGCAGTGGAGCACGAGGCTCCTGCTAGCTAGATTCAGGGAGCCCAGATAGAGCTTAAGGTGTGCCGGCGTCATAAGATCGGTGAAGCGCGGCAAGCTGCCGTTAGTGTGTATAGCCTATTGAGGGCCCGAGTAGGCCGAAGGCGAGTGGCGAGTTACTACATAAGGGGCAGAGGAGCTTAACCAGCTCACCCCGAAGCATTTACCGGACACCGGATCCGAGCTTACCGGGATCTCTATGACCCAGTAAGGCATAACCGGAATCCCTGGAGAACTACAAGTCCCAGGATCGCTAAGGTGCTGATACGTAACAGAGCCAGGAGATGCTTAGGCCCCGCATACTGGGAGCGTGAACTTCAAGAGAAGGCCCTACCACAAGGTCAGCAAGCGCAGGACAGAGACAAAGTTAGGCCTAGCTCCAGGCAGGTCAGAAACTTACTGCGCAGAGGCAAGAAACAGGAGGCCCTACACCCGCTCATTGGGGAGGATCCTGATATGCACCCTTCACCCTACAGTGCTCCAGGATGTGCCTGAATTTCCTCCAGTAAAAGGTACTGAAGTGACTACCGTGTCCATTTCCGTTCTTGCTCTGACCCAGCTGGGTCTCGCCTGTCCTACATTCCCCCTGCATACGCTGCCCTGAGACCTAGCTCCACCTGTGGGGAGCTATACCATCGAGCTGCCTTAACACGGGCCTCAGTGGACTGCTGCAGCGCTGGTGCTTTTCACCAGATACCACAGGTGGTGTCACAAACTCTTATAAAATTAACAATTATCCACCGTTTTAAAGAGTGACCCCAGGGTACGGGCCAGGGAGCCGACCACCGCGACATCCCAAAGGCCAGGCAAAGGCCCGGATGACCTCATCTACTGGCTGACTGTGGGTTGACAGTAAGTGGGATCTCCAACCTTGTCATCATCACCCTGTGTGTTATCACACCCGTCGTCCTCAAAGCCAACCTCTTCCTGCCCTGACCGAAAAGTCAAGTTGTCGCTCCAATCAGGTATTTGAGTCTCATCATCGTCTTCATCATTGTCTCCACCAACAGGAGTTACAGTTTGGGAACGAGGGTCTACATTATGCTCTGAACCTTCTTCATCTGGTCCTGGATCCGACTTATAAAGATTCTGGGCATCAGTGCAGATCATTTCCTCGTCTGGATTAACAGAAGCTCTGGAGCAGACCTCCGTTTCCCAGGCTATAGTATGAGTAA
This sequence comes from Phyllobates terribilis, assembly GCF_046119375.1. Classification (NCBI taxonomy): domain Eukaryota; kingdom Metazoa; phylum Chordata; class Amphibia; order Anura; family Dendrobatidae; genus Phyllobates; species Phyllobates terribilis. Next base: position 1,203,655,562 of record NW_027362761.1, on the reverse strand, counting down.
ACAGCTGTGCAGACTCAACCATCTGTGTTACCCCATACTCAGACGGGCAGCTGGAGACTTGGGAGCTGTGAGGAAGCAAGTGCGATTGGGGTGACACCTCTGAGGACTGGAGTATTTGTGATGTTGAAGTTGAGGTGGAGGAGAGCCCACTTGAAGGAGCACTTGATATCCGCTGAAGCACCTGCTGTTTTTGTGCCTCATCTGGAATTTGTAGCGATAGGCGTGTCCGTAACAAAGGGATCGTATCACATTGTCCACGAAAAGAAGTCGACATGTTAGTTTCGCTGGAAGATGGTCTTTCTTCTGCAGATGTTACCCCCCCCCAACGCGGGGGGCTCGACCCACCAGCGGACAGGCACCAGTATTAGGAGAGGGGGGCTGGCCGTCAGGGTCCACCGCGGCTCTGGCACAAACCCGGCGACACGGAGGTGGCACGGGCAGGAACGGCTTCTCACTTTTTGGATTTTAGAAGGGCATGACATGCCTATATCTGTGTCTCCCCCTCCTTTTACTCCTCCACCTCTTTTATTTTCGCATGACTATATGTACTTGTCACTTTTCCATGTGTTAATTATGTCTTCTGAGCAGTTTGTCAGCTTTTGGACACCTTTGAAGGTGTTTTCTATGTGTTTCTATGTGTTTTTGTTTGCCTGCCATTGGTTTTAACGGTGTTCGAAGGTGTTCGACGAACAGTTCGACGAACAGTTCGGCGAACACACGGGTGTTCGACGAACCGAACCGAACTCGAACACTACGGTGGTGGCTCAACACTAGTCAGTATAGATGGACTAATAGAGAAAGTCCCACACACTACTAGAAGGCCAAATATTTTTTCAGAGCTAGATGCAGAAAAAAATTATATTCAGTTTGCAACCTGATGGAGGTCAGTATAGATGGACTAATAGAACAAGTCCCACAAACAGCTAGAAGCCCGAATATTTTTTCAGAGGTAGATGCAGATAAAAATTATTTTTAATTTGCAACCTGATGGAGGTCAGTATAGATGGACTAATAGAGAAAGTCCCACACAGTGCTAGAAGGCCAAATATTTTTTCAGAGCTAGATGCAGATGAAAATTATTTTTAATTTGAAACCTGATGGAGGTCAGTATAGATGGACTAATAGAGAAAGTCCCACACACTGCTAGAAGGCCAAATATTTTTTCAGAGCTAGATGCAGAAAAAAATTATATTCAGTTTGCAACCTGATGGAGGTCTGTATAGATGGATTAATAGAACAAGTCCCACACACAGCTAGAAGCCCAATATTTTTTCAGAGGTAGATGCAGAAAAAAAATATATTCAGTTTGCAACCTGATGGAGGTCTGTATAGATGGATTAATAGAACAAGTCCCACACACAGCTAGAAGCCCAATATTTTTTCAGAGGTAGATGCAGAAAAAAAATATATTCAGTTTGCAACCTGATGGAGGTCAGTATAGATGGACTAATAGAGAAAGTCCCACACACTGCTAGAAGGCCAAATATTTTTTCAGAGCTAGATGCAGAAAAAAATTATATTCAGTTTGCAACCTGATGGAGGTCAGTATAGATGGACTAATAGAACAAGTTCCACACACAGCTAGAAGCCCATATATTTTTTCAGAGGTAGATGCAGATAAAAATTATTTTTAATTTGCAACCTGATGGAGGTCAGTATAGATGGACTAATAGAGAAAGTCCCACACACTGCTAGAAGGCCAAATACTTTTTCAGAGCTAGATGCAGATAAAAATTATTTTTAATTTGCAACCTGATGGAGGTCAGTATAGATGGACTAATAGAGAAAGTCCCACACACTACTAGAAGGCCAAATATTTTTTCAGAGCTAGATGCAGAAAAAAATTATATTCAGTTTGCAACCTGATGGAGGTCAGTATAGATGGACTAATAGAACAAGTCCCACACACAGCTAGAAGCCCATATATTTTTTCAGAGGTAGATGCAGATAAAAATTATTTTTAATTTGCAACCTGATGGAGGTCAGTATAGATGGACTAATAGAGAAAGTCCCACACACTGCTAGAAGGCCAAATATTTTTTCAGAGCTAGATGCAGATAAAAATTATTTTTAATTTGCAACCTGATGGAGGTCAGTATAGATGGACTAATAGAGAAAGTCCCACACACTACTAGAAGGCCAAATATTTTTTCAGAGCTAGATGCAGAAAAAAATTATATTCAGTTTGCAACCTGATGGAGGTCAGTATAGATGGACTAATAGTACAAGTCCCACACACAGCTAGAAGCCCAAATATTTTTTCAGAGGTAGATGCAGATAAAAATTATTTTTAATTTGCAACCTGATGTAGGTCAGTATAGATGGACTAATAGAGAAAGTCCCACACACTGCTAGAAGGCCAAATATTTTTTCAGAGCTAGATGCAGATAAAAATTATTTTTAATTTGCAACCTGATGGAGGTCAGTATAGATGGACTAATAGAGAAAGTCCCACACACTACTAGAAGGCCAACTATTTTTTCAGAGCTAGATGCAGAAAAAAATTATATTCAGTTTGCAACCTGATGGAGGTCTGTATAGATGGATTAATAGAACAAGTCCCACACACAGCTAGAAGCCCAATATTTTTTCAGAGGTAGATGCAGAAAAAAAATATATTCAGTTTGCAACCTGATGGAGGTCTGTATAGATGTATTAATAGAACATGTCCCACACACAGCTAGAAGCCCAATATTTTTTCAGAGGTAGATGCAGAAAAAAAATATATTCAGTTTGCAACCTGATGGAGGTCAGTATAGATGGACTAATAGAGAAAGTCCCACACACTGCTAGAAGGCCAACTATTTTTTCAGAGCTAGATGCAGAAAAAAATTATATTCAGTTTGCAACCAGATGGAGGTCAGTATAGATGGACTAATAGAACAAGTCCCACAAACTGCTAGAAGCCCAAATATTTTTTCAGAGCTAGATACAGAAAAAAATTATACTCAATTTGCAACCTGATGGAGGTCAGTATAGATGGACTAATAGAATGATGCTATGCCCAAAAGATTTTACTTCACTAGGTGCAGTAAAAAAATTGGTATTCTATACACAGGTGGTATATCTTGCAACACAGATAGGCTACTCCACTGACTAACACACTCTGCAATAGGCCAAAAAGGATTAGCTTTTCTAGATTCAGCCAAATGCTGTGAAAAAAACTTGCACAGCACTGGCACAGACCTGCCTGGCAAAAACTGATAGGAACTGATGTAACATAGTCCTGAAAAGGACTCCAATTACAATTAGTCTTTACTCCCACAATCTATCTATTTAAGAGCACAGACCTGCCTGATAAAAGTCGTAGGAAATGCTGTAACCTAGTCCTTAAAAGGACTGCAATCACAACTATTCCCTACTCCCAAGCTATCTGTAGATTTGTGCGAAAATTGGCTTGAAATTAACAAGGTATAGCGCACACAGCAACAGCGGTGCCGTCTAATACGCAGCTGCAGCTGTGAGAAAATGGTGGCGACGGGTAAAATGGCTTGGTCTTATAGGGCAAGGACATGTGACATACACTGCCAATGACACATGCCCTTGCTTGTGTGAAAAACAGCAGTTCTCTCCGTGTGTGCGCTGCTGATAGGCTGACAGACTGCACCTCCCCACTGCAAATGCGGGAAAGAGAAAAAAAAATGGAGATCTTCATTATTCCTGCAGAGATCCATCCCCCGCCCCTCCCCCCACCCCGCTGTACACTCAAACTGCGTATTAACATTAATTTTCATCATTACTGAGAAAAAATCCAGTTATGATTTTGGTGCACGAACAGTTATCGAACATAACCTCGAACAGCCGAATTTTTATCAAATCGTTCGTGTTCGCCGAACGGCTCGAACACCGCCCAAAACAGCTCGAATTTGAGATTGGCGAACAGTTCGAGTAGAACAACGCTCATCTCTAATGAAGACTCGACAGTCCCACGGTTTGCAAGTTAGAACTGTGAGAATCACTATGTGCGCCACTGGTGTTTTGTGGAAAAGCACATGTAAGATTCTGCAACAGCCTCTGCTGATACTCCTGCAGGCGTGAATCACTTTCTAAGGCAGGAATTATTTCAGCAAATTTACTTTTGTACCGGGGATCTTAGCGTGTGGCAACCCAGTACTCGGGATTACTTCGAATTCTGACAATCCAAGGGTCATGTTGCAGGTAGTGCAGCAAGAAGGCACTCATGTGTCTTGCGCATCCAGGAGGACCAAGTCCTTGTTGTGTTGGTAGCGAGGTAAGAATCATGCTTCCTTCCTCTGCCCTCTCACCCCAACCTCACACAACAGAAATGTGATCAAGGACTCCCTCATCTGATGAGTCTTCCATGCCCATCGCCAGTTCGTCCTCCACTTCTTCCTCGGCTCCTGCACCTTACTCAACAGTTTGGCTGCTACCATGCGCCATGATTAATCCCTCTCCCCCACCCTCCCATGCCTGCCGCCTTAGTGCTGCCGACCATCTGGACCTTGGAGATATTATCCCTTCCGCATGCGACTCCTCGTCTACTTCCTCTACTTCCTCTTGTACCACCACCTGACTCTGAATTCTGCTTAACGTGTGCTCCAGCATGTACATCACCGGAATAGTCATGCTGATAATGGCATTGTCAGCACTAAACATCTACGTCGCCATTTCAAAACTGTGCAGAAGGATGTGTGGCGCCCCTCAGGGTTCAGTTGCCACAGAGGTACTGCATCTCACCCAGAGGTGTGGTATCTCACCCTCAGGTAAGGAAGGCGTATGGCTCGGGACCCTACCACCTGCATCCAACACATACCCACAGTGGGGGTAGGGCGAGATTGCTCTTAAGGGAGAGCACAGTCCCAGGTCCCTAGCTGGCGGGAGGGTCCTATGTAGTGGGTGTGGGTGGAGAAAGCAGCTTAGGGCAGCAAATGACATGGAGAGTATAAATAGGAAACCATCTTTGAAAAAGCAAGACAGTCAGAGGAGGAGAAGTGACAGCAGCAGAGGCTCTGCATGAGCTCTGCTCCGGAGGAGGGCCTGGCCTGGGAGGCCCAGGATTGAAGAAGAGAAGAAAGGAGTGGGAGCAGGAAGGCTCCAGGAACCGAAGGGACCCTAGGGGTACGGGCCGTGCAGAAGGCCACCCATACGCCCGCTGCTACCAGGAGGTAGAGGGGTCAGGCCAGAAAAGGGGAACCGGTCCCTCAACTAGCGGAGAAACAGCAAGGCTCAACTAGAAACCAGAGGCTGCAGCATTACATGTACTGCAGGCCAAACTACACACCAGTCTCACTAAGAAGGTAGCCACATAGGACCCAGGGGACAGAACACAGGTCGCCCGCCAAGGCCCGAGGATACCGGATAGAAGTGTCACTGGGTGTGAGGTGCAGGGAGAAGGTCAGAGAAAGGACACACAGAAGGGGGTCCTGCTAAGTACTCCGGAGCTATCTGGTGGTGGACTGAGCCCCTCACTGAGTACGCACAGCACGACGGGGGAGATTGCTCTGGTACCTGTAATCTGGACTGCAACAACTGTGAGTAAAGATTTTGGGACTGCATCACACGGACTCTGTGTTCATTACTGACTCTCTGCACTACAATCACCATCATCCACCCACACTGCCCTGAAGCTACACTCTTCCTGTGGGGAGTAATAATACCATTGCTGCAAAACCACCAGCTTCAGAGGACTGTTTCGCAGTGGCGGCCCCTTTGGCCGCACTCCACAGGTGGCGTAGTCGGACATTATAAAACCCATATATACAAATTACCCTTGGATAGACCGCCCTGGGTCACGGACCGGGTCACCACCACAGTGACTACAACCCCCAGCGTCTACCGGTCCGGCTTCGGGTACCCCACGGCCCAGGGGGCGCGTCAAATTCATAGGTCCGTGATCTGAGACCACTCCTGCAGCGTGATTTGCCCCACCTCTGGATCTCGTTGGCCCAGGCTATACATCAGAACGTATTGCACCAGGGCTTGTCGGTGCTGCCACAGTCGCTGCAATAAGTGCAGAGTTGAATTCCACCATGTCGGCACATCGCATTTCAGCCGGTGAACTGGCAGGCCCAACGACTTCTGTAGGGATGTAAGTCGTGGAGCTGCCTGATGCGAACGGCGGAAGTGAGCACACAGCACAGTGGAGACAACCATTCATGAAACTGGGTCTCCAGAGCTGACCACAACTACTCAGCTGTATGACTCACATTTCCCAGATATTTCAAAGAAAACACCACCTGATGCCGTTGAGCCCTTCTACCAGCATAGTAAGGAAGTGTTCAGGATTCCTTCTGCGCAGTTAGAAAGCGGGTGGCATTACCAGACAGGCTTTGGGTGCAGGTGGAGGACCAAGAGGAGGTTGAGGAGGCAAAAACAGTTGAGCAACTTCTAGATAAAGAGGATTGACGCACAACTCGTGGGGACGGCAAGACTTGGACAGCAGCCCCTTGTCCTGCTGTCACCATAGTTACTCAATGCCCAGTCAGCGGCATGTAATGCCCCTGTCCATGCCTACTCATCCAAGTGTCTGTGGTGAAATGCACCCTGTCACACACAGAGTTTCTCAAAGAAGTGCTGATGTTGTGTGCGACATGCTGGTGTAGCGCAGGCACACCTTTCTTTGAGAAGTAGTGCCGACTGGGCATCTGGTACTGGGGCACTGCGACGGACATAAGGTCTCGAAAATACTCTGTGTACACCAGGTGGAAAGGCAGCATTTCTGTAGCCAACAGCTTTAATTGTCCACATCTGAGGGACAGCGGGCTGGCTGTTGTGCTTAGACGGGGTTGAGTAGGGTGTCCCTGGCAAACTGCTGGTCTGTGAGGAAGATGAAGGAGGAAAAGTTAGTTTGCCTTGATCCAAAGGTGGTGCTCTGGATGTCGGAGAGCGCTCAACACCAGCTGGTGTTACCACTTCCAAATGAAATGATGACCTGCCAATCACACTGGCTGTTGTGGGTAAAGAGGTGGCAGGTCTGCATCCAAAAACATGTGTGACTGCTGTCCCCCCCAGTCACAGAGTATTTAGAGTCCGCAGATGCACAAGATGGGACAGACGGTGGATGGCCCGGCCCGCTAGGCCGCATTGTAGCACAGTGAACTTCCCACTGCAACTTGTGATTCATATCCATGTGACGGTTCATGCATGAAGTACTCAAACTATGAATTTTTCGGCCTCTACTTACCTTTCGGTGACAAATATTACAGATAACACGAGTTGGGTCATCCTTATCGATCTGAAAAAATGCCCAGGCTATGCAAGGCTTAGAGTCCTTGCGACCTGAAGAGCCACCACGACTTGTGGTCAGAGGCAGAGTTGTGGTTGAGGATGCAGTTGTTGACGTGCTTCCAGTACTCCGTCTCTGTCCAGGAAGGCGCAACCTAACCTCGTCGTCAATAGCATCTGTGACGCCCAGCTGCGCTTGGTATCACAGATCCTAGAAGAGTGCATTGATGGAATCCTCCACAAGAGGCCCCAATAAACATTCACACATCTCCACCTTCCACCTCAGACCAGCAGAAGGAGCACGTCAGGGATATAAATAGGGAAGGTGGAGCTAGGCAGTTCAGTTCCTCTGAAGAGTTCCTGCAGTAGAGAAGCCTAAGAGAGGTCAGTCTGCAGTGGAGCTCAGTCTAGTCTAGAGAACTCAGTTAATAGTTCAGCAGTGGAGCTCGAGGCTCCTGCTAGCTAGATTCAGGGAGCCCAGTTAGAGCTTAAGGTGTGCCGGCGCCATAAGATCGGTGAAGCGCGGCAAGCTGCCGCTAGTGTGTATAGCCTAGTGAGGGCCCGAGTAGGCCGAAGGCGAGTAGAGAGTTAGTACATAGGGGGCAGAGGAGCTTAACCAGCTCACCCCGAATCATTTACCGGACACCGGATCCGAGCTTACCGGGATCTCTATGATCCAGTAAGGCATAACCGGAATCCCTGGAGAACTACAAGTCCCAGGATCGCTAAGGTGCTGATACGTAACAGAGCCAGAAGACGCTTAGGCCCCGCATACTGGGAGCGTGAACTCCAAGACTAGGCCCTACCACAAGGTCAGCCAGCGCAGGGAAGAGACAAAGTTAGGCCTAGCTCCAGGCAGGTCAGAAACTTACTACGCAGAGGCAAGAAACAGGAGGCCCTACACCCGCTCATTGGGGAGGATCCTGATATGCACCCTTCACCCTACAGTACTCCGGGATGTGCCTGAATTTCCACCAGTAAAAGGTACTGAAGTGACTACCGTGTCCGTTCCCCTTCTTGCTCTGACCCAGCTGGGTCTCACCTGTCCTGCATTCCCCCTGCATACCCTGCCCTGAGGCCTAGCTCCACCTGTGGGGAGCTATTCCATCAAGCTGCCTTATCACCGGCCTCAGTGGACTGCTGCAGCGCTGGTGCTTCTCACCAGATACCACAGGTGGCGTCACGAACTCTTATAAAATTAACAATTATCCACACTTTTAAAGAGTGACCCCAGGGTACGGGCCCGGGAGCCGACCACCGCGACATCCCAAAGGCCAGGCAAAGGCCCGGGTACCGAGTCATCCCCATCCCCTGGGATAGTCACATCCTCCTCTACCTCCTCTGCTGACCTCATCGACAGGCTGACAGTGGGTTGACAGTAAGTGGGATCTCTAACCTTGTCATCATCACCCTGTGTGTTCACACACCCGTCGTCCTCAGAGCCAAACTCTTCCTGCCCTGACCGAAAAGTCAAGTTGTCGCTCCAATCAGGTATTTGAGTCTCATCATCGTCTTCATCATTGTCTCCACCAACAGGAGTTACAGTTTGGGAACGAAGGTCTACATTATGCTCAGAACCTTCTTCATCTGGTCCTGGATCCGACTCATGAAGATTCTGGGCATCAGTGCAGATCATTTTCTCGTCTGGATTAACAGAAGCTCTGGAGCAGACCACCGTTTCCGAGGCTATAGTATGAGTAAACAGCCGTGCAGAATCAACCATCTGTGTTACCCCATAGTCAGACGGGCAGCTGGAGACTTGGGAGCTGTGAGGAAGCAAGAGCGATTGGTGTGACACCTCTGAGGACTGGAGCATTTGTGATGTTGAAGTTGAGGTGGAGGAGAGCCCACTTGAAGGAGCACTTGATATCCGTTGAAGCACCTACTGTTTTTGTGCCTCATCTGGAATTTGTAGCTATGGGCGTGTCCGTAAGAAAGGGATAATATCACATTGTCCACAAATAGAAGTAGACATCTTAGTTTGGCTGGAATATGGTCTTTCTTCTGCAGATGTTACTCCACCCCACCATGGGGGGGTTCGACCCACCAGCAGACAGGCACCATAATTGGGAGAGGGGGACTGGTCGTCAGGGTCGACCGCGGCTCTGGCACAAACCCGGCGACACGGAGGTCACACGAGCAGGAACAGACTGGCCGTGTCGTCTTCGCACTCCAGCGTAGTCCCTCTGCCCGCTCGCGCCCGTAACCTCAAAGGGATGCGCAAGTGGCTTTTCCCAGGGCTGTTCCCAACCCAGCAAGAATGTTGGGGAGCTCAGGTCGGCCTTCCACTGTACTCCCTTACCTCCCTCGCCCTCTTTCCTTCTTTCGTTCTCCATCTAACCCTTCGGCTCTGTAGCGTCTGCTCTCCCTCCAGCTCTCTCCTTCTCACAGGTGGACTACCGCGTGTATTCACACTGTGGCGAATCTTTTGGGCCCAGGCATAAAAAGTCGTCGAGGTAATGGATAATATGTGCCCCCTTAGAAATGTCCATTACAACCCATTCGAGGAAGCAACTAAATACCTCAAATAGTGAGCAGGATCTGGAGCACCCCATGGGCAAACAGCGATCTATATCGTATGCTCCTTCCCAGAAGCAGCCCAATAGGTGGACAATATTCGGAGGCACAGGTAATAAGTAACCGGAATGCCGCATCAATGTCTGTTTTGGCCATTAGGGTGACTCTTCCCAACTTCTTGATCCGCCTGATTGCCTGGTCAAAGGATGTACAGTATATACTACTGTACTTGGTTCCGCGTCAGGGTTGTCGTTTACTGACCTGCCAATTATAAATGACAAATGGTGGATTAGTCCGAATGTATTGGGTTCCGTTTTTGACACAACCTACAACGGGGATACCACAACATCTTGTAAGGTAAGTGTTCTGAATGGAACCGCCATTCTACCTAAAGATATTTATTTTTTTAATTTTCTTGTCACGATGTCTGGGTGTTGGTAGGCTGATTTTAGATTTTTACTCCAGCCTTTCTTGATTTTAGAAGGGCATGACATGCCTATATCTGTGTCTCCCCTGCCTTTTACTTCTCCATCTCTTTTCTTTTCGCATGACTATATGTACTTGTCACTTTTCGATGTGTTAGTTGTGTCTTCTGAGCAGTTTGTCAGCTTTTGGACACCTTTGAAGTGTTTTCTATGTGTTTCTATGTGTTTTTGTTTGCCTGCCATTGGTTTTAACGGTGTTCGAAGGTGTTCGACGAACAGTTCTACGAACAGTTCGGCGAACATACGGGTGTTCGACAAACCGAATCGAACTCGAACACTACGAGGGTGGCTCAACACTACTTAACATGAAATGGTTCTTTACAGTCAGCAGTTGGACTGTGGAATTCCCTACCACAAGAGGTAGTGATGGCAGACACTATAACAGCTTTCAAAGAAGGGCTGGATGATTTCCTCGATACACATAAGTTTGTGGGCTACAGTTAAATTAGACAAAATATTACACCTATAGTAGTACATTTAATACGATAATAGTAATTATATAACTAGTATCATAATTAGGTTTGATCCAAGGTTCTAGATCTGATCCCTATTTCTCGGGGTCAAGAAGGAATTTTTCCCCGTGATGCAAATTGAGTGAATGTGTCCTGGGGTTTTTGCCTTCTTCTGGATCAACAAATTTATGCATAGGGATTTTAGTAATACCATTATTGGAATCACAAGAGCAATACAAAATATTAAAGTAATTAAAACATTATAACCTTGTTCATTTTTAATTGTAATAGTGCATCAATAAAAAAAATGGTAAAAATACATTTGTGAGGCCGAGTCCCAGTAAGTAAGTATGTTAGTGTAAGAAGTACAATTGGGTGAGAAAGGTTGAACTGGATGGACCTAGGTCTTTATTCAACCTATGTTACTATATTACCCCCATATACAGCCTGCATTCCCCTCCATATGCAGTCTGCACCCCATGCGCCACCCATATACAGCCTGCACACCCATATAGAGAACTCCCTACACATATAACCTGCTTGCCATTTACCCCATATACAAACTGCACACCCCTATATACAGCCTGCACATCCCCATATACAGACTGCACACCCCATATAAAGCATTCACACCCATATACAGACTTTATATCCCCATATACACACTGCATCCCTATATAGAACCTTTACCCCCCACATTCAGCCTGCACCCCATGTACCCCCATATACATACCCATATATAGCCTGCACACCCATATGCAGACTGCACACCCTCATATACAATCTGTAGACCTCACATTCAGCCTGCACCCTATGTACACCCATATACAGCCTGCATCTCCCTCCATATGTAGCCTGGCCCCCATGTACCACCCATATACAGCTTGCACCACATGTTTCCCCATATACAGTCTACATCCCCCTCAATATGCAGCCTGCACCCCATGTACCACGCATATACAGCCTGTACACTCATACTGAGCCTGCACCCCCACACATATAACCTGTATGTCATTTACCGCCATATACAGATTGCACACCCCATATAAAACCTGCATACCCATATGCAGACTTTATATCTCCATATACACACTGCACCTCCATATACAACCTGCAGCCCCATATACAGCCTGCACTCCTACACATTCTGCCTGCACGCCATGTGTCCCTATATACAGCCTGCATCCCCCTCCATATACTGTCTGCATCCCCCTCCATATGCAGCCTGCACTCCATGTACCCCATAAACAGCCTGCACCCCATATATAACATGCACTCTATATAAAACCTTCACCCCTACACATAACACATACAGCGTGCCCCCCATATATAACATGCACCAATATATATAACCTTCAACCCCACATTCAGCCTGCAGCTCATGTTCCCCCATATACAGACTGCCCACCTCATATACAGACTGCACCCTAATATACAGGCTGCACCCTCCCATATACCTACTGCCCCTTATATAAAGCCTGCACACCACCAAAAAGAGACTGCAGCCTGTCATACACAACCTGCACACCCCCATATACAGCCTACACACCCCCATATACAGCCTGCATACCCCCTATGCAGCCTACATGCCCCATACATAGTCTTCACCCCCAAATGCAGACTGCACCCCAAAAATACAGGTTGAACTTCTCAAATACAGAATGCACACCTCCCATATACAGACTGCATACCCCCATATACAGACTGCACCCCATGTACCCTTGTACCCTGACTACCTGTCACTTGTGCCCCATCTTCTCCTGCTACAACGGCTGCTGCTTCCTGCCTGGGAAAACACTACACTTCCTGCAATCTCTAGGATGGCTCCTCCCATGTGAGTTACATGGACTTGACATCATCACAGGTTCTTCACCTTTAGCATTAATTGTCTCTTCCATCCTGGCAGGGAGTTTATTACTGCTGCTCTGTCAATGCAGTGATCACCTCATCAACTTTCACCACCTTCCTCCTCTCTTCCCCCCCAAACTAAAATGGCGGTATTGACACTATGTCAATCAGAGAAAAAGGGGCAAATTTAAATAAAAATTAAAAATAATATTTTTTTTAACTTCTTCATGATGGCGCTGCCCCCTGCAACCTTCCTCCCTAGGCATCCACCCTCGGATGCCTAGTGGAAAATACAGCCCTAACCCTAGCACAACCGTAGCCCAGCTCTAACCCTAGCCCAACCATAACCCTAACCTAACCCTAAGTCTAACCCTAACACAACCCTAACCCCAACCCTAACTGCAAAGAATGAAAAAAATATTTTATTTTATTTTACAATTTTTAAATAATTAAGGGTATGACAAAGGAGGATTTGATTAAACAATTAGTAGCTTTTAATCACTGTGATAAGGTATATTACAATGATCAAAAGGAAGAAATACAAAAAATGATCAGCTGCTGCTGGGAAATGGCCGGCAGATCTCAACGGGCGCACTGTGCATGTGCCCGCTATTTATTTTTTTAACAGGAAGATTATGCGGAGGGTCGGGGATTGATCAGGAGTGACCAGGGAATGGTGGAAGTACCAGGTGGGTCGGGGACATCATTTCTCTCTTCTATGACATGTATATCATGTCAGAAGAGAGAGAAATGATTGTAACAGTGGCACACTTATTTTATTTTACTTGATCGACGGTATTCATTGTGTAATGGTGTTTATGTGATCGCGAATCGGAAAAGCCAGAGATGATCATGTTCTCCATGGTCTCACCTACTTCCAGTAGCTGAAACTTTGGAGATTTTCGGACTCTGGGTGGTGCTACAGCCTTTTCCCCGATTGCCATTTTAATATAGCAGTAAGGGAATAAGACCCCTCAATGGCCGCCATTTTAATGCGTATCAGCGGATGTTAAGAGGTTAAAAAACAGCAATGCATGCATCTTTCCTTCATAAAAGGGATAATATTTAAACCGGTCATAAAATTTAGGTAGCCTAGAAAGTCTGATACTGCAGAGTGTTGTGAAATATGCTTTTGGTTATCTCTGGTTATCATGTCTTCTCCCCTAACCTCATAGGTGAAAGTCATTTGGACATTATAAATGCTGTGTTTGCATTAAAGGGCTCGAAATATGTTCAACTGACTCTAAGGGGAATTCACAATTTTTACTCATATTATACAAGCAATTAGAGTTTCTTAATTATGTTACACAAATTTATTTGCTGCAAAAAATTTTGAGGGGAAATTCGACAAAGTTGACAAATTCGAAATTTCAGAAGATTCGCCAATCTCTATTTATTGTATATGATCTAATGCTCTTTGTGGCAGTCTATCCACTATAGCATTAGCTACACACCAGGATTTTTAGAGGGAAAGTTGATTACAAATGTTTTAACTTTTGAGTGCCAACCTCCTCCATAAAGCAGGATTGTAAAAGGGTTTGATAGAGTTTGCAGTCTATCTACTTTCTGATACTCATTCTCCCCCTTTGCTACTGGTCACTTATTGCTGTACAATTTTTTGCGTCTTTACTAGAGGTCATATAAAGGAACCAAATAGTGTTTCTCCTCATGTACACACATGACAGATTAATCTGAAATGTTAGTCATCATGCTAAGATTAATAATTTAGAGATGTATCCCAGGTTATATATTATTAACAGGTTGCATTATTAACAAAACCAAATGCCTGTAAATGTCAATTAACTATTTACTGATCGATAATTTGTTCATAGCTAAAAATCCAGAACAGCACTCCACTGTCTAAAATAAAACACTTAATAAAAAATATGAAAATATCAAATATATTTTATTTGTAAAATTATGATTTAATTCTATTATTTTCTGCAGGGCGGAGCTAAGAGAATATAGACATCTCTTGACATTCATTTTTGCCATTAATGATATTAACAGAAATCCTACCATTCTTCCAAATATTACCCTTGGCTATCATCTATATGATTCATGTGGCAATGTGAATAAAGTTCTCAAGGATGTTCTGCAGATAATGTCCGGACACAAAGTAACAGCTCCTAATTATTCGTGTATGGACCATGGTAATGTAGCTGGCTATATTGGAGACCAAGGATCTGCCACCTCCCTGCCAATGGCTCAGTTATTGGGTATGTATGGATATACACAGGTAAGTTTCAATAGAAAGTGATTTCCTTCCAATTCTAACCCCATCTAATTTATAGAATTACTGAGGAGAGATACTGGATAGTGCAGATCCTAAGCAACCATATGACTTAAATGAAGCTTAATTTACTGGTTCTTTTTCAATAGGACACTTGCTTCTTGATAATTCAGGGTTCAGTGTGTCTCTTTGGGAGATCGAATGGCAGACTAAGATTGGAGAAACATTTATAATTCGAATAGGATAACATTGTAATACATTTTGAAATAAGTAAAAAAGAAAACACTTCCATTTTTTATTCATGCTAATGTTTGGCTTAAAGGGAATAAAGGGTACTTGACAGGTGATACAGACCCTGAATGCATTATTACAGCCATGTAGGTTTTACTATGAACCGCTGTAAAGCTGGCTGGGGACTTGGTAACATGTCAGAGGCATCATCTCTCTATCCTGCTCCCATAGACTTACTACTCTTTCCCTGTACTCAAACATCCAAAACATATATAACCCCTTGCAAAAATTATGGAATCACCACGCTTGGAGGATGTTCATTCAGTTGTTTAATGTTGTTGAAAAAATCACAGACATGGCACAAAACTAAAGTCATTTCAAAGGCAACTTTAGGGCTTAAAGAAATACCAAAAGAAATCAAGATTAAAAATGTGGTACTCAGTAAGGGTAATTTATTTCAGATCAAGCAGAGGGAAAAAATTCTGGAATCACTCAATTTTGAGCAAAAAATTATGGAATCACCCTGTAAATTTTCATTTCCAAAACTAACACCTGCATCAAATTAGATCTGCTGTTAAGTCTGCATCTAAAAAGGAGTGATCACACCTTGGAGAGCTGTTTCACCAAGTGGACTGACATGAATCATGGCTCCAACACGAGAGATGTCAATTGAAACAAAGGAGAGGATTATCAAACTCTTAAAAGAAGGTAAATTATCACGCAATGTTGCAAAAGATGTTGGTTGTTCACAGTCAGCTGTGTCTAAAATCTGGACCAAATACAAACAACATGGGAAGGTTGTTAAAGGCAAACATACTGGTAGACCAAGGAAGACATCAAAGCGTCAAGACAGGAAACTTAAAGCAATATGTCTCCAAAACAGGAAATGCACAACAAAACAAATGAGGAACGAATGGGTGGAAACTGAAGTAAATGTCTGTGACTGAACTGTAAGAAGCTGCTTAATGGAAATTGGATTTACATACAGAAGAGCTAAACATAAGCCATCAATAACACCTAAACAGAAAAAAACAAGGCTACAATGGGCTAAGGAAAATCAATCGTGGACTGTGGATGACTGGATGAAAGTCATATTCAGTGATGAATCGTGCATTTGCATTGGGCAAGGTGATGATGCTCGAACTTTTGTTTGGTGCCGTTCCAATGAGATTTATAAAGATGACTGCATGAAGAGAACATGCAAATTTCCACAGTCATTGATGATATGGGGCTGCATGTCAGGTAAAGGCACTGGGAAATGGCTGTCATTAGATCTTCAATAAATGCCCAAGTTTACATTGATAGTTTGGACAATTTTCTTATCACATCAATTTAAAGTATGTTTGGGGATGATGATATCATTGTTCAAGATGATAATGTATCTTGCCATAGAGCAAAAACTGTGAAAACATTCCTTGAAAAAAGACACATAAGGTCAATGTTATGGCCTGCAAATAGTCCGGATCTCAATCCAATTGAAAATCTTTGGTGGAAGTTGAAGAAAATGGTCCACGACAAGGCTCCAACCTGCAAAGCTGATCTGGCAACAGTAATCAGAGAAAGTTGGAGCTAGATTGATGAAGAGTACTGTTTGTCACTCATTTAGTCCATGCCTCAGAGACTGCAAGCTGTTATTAAAGTCAGTGGTGGTGCAAAAAAATACTAGTGATCTATTCGCGTGTTCTTTTGTGTGTTTGTTTTTCATGGTTCCATATTTTTTTCCTCAGAATTGAGTGATTCAATAATTTTTTCTCTCTGCTTAGTCTGAAAAAAATTACCCTTACTGAGTACCACATTTTTAATCTTGATTTCTTCCAGTGTTTCTTAAAGCCCTAAAGTTGCCATTTGAAATGACTTTAGTTTTGTGCCATGTCTGTAATCTGCTTTTATTAAACAACTGAATGATCATCTTAACAAAGTATGTTTTCTGTGAAATGCTGCAGCAAACAACATATAAATCTGAAATTATTCAGCTAGTGTCTGATTCATGCTGAACGTGGTTTAAGCAATATAAATTTAATGAAAAGTTCCCATTAGAAAACAGCAAAAAAGGCTAATTATATTTCTTACCACAAAAAATGTTCTTGCCCAGATTTTACCTTTTCACAAAGGGAAATGGGTTAAAATGGCACTCAATTTCAGCTGAATGTGGCAGTGCCCCATATGTGGCTGTATAGTACTGCTTTGCCTGACAGTGGGACTCGGGAGGGAGGGAGCACTATTTGACTCTGGGAGAACAAATTTTCCTAGAAGAGTTTGTGAACTCTACATGCAGATCCCCTTAGTGCTAGAAGTGCATAATCCCCTAATCAAATGACCCTATTTTGGAAATTGCACCCCAGTGGGATTTTATCTATAGGTGTAGTGCTATTTTAAATCAATGGGTGTTTTTTAGAAACAAGCAACAGGATGTTGCTTACTGAAAATTGCAAATCTGCCATTGTAGTGCCCAGTACATTGTAGTGTCCAGTACATTGTAGTGACCAGTACATTGTAGTGACCAGCTCGTGCTTCTGAAGACATGCACCCATAAATTAGGTGGGTTCTCATAGCTACAGAAAGGGCAAATATGTGGATACTATAAGGCTTAAGGACACTGGGGCTCAGGAGAGAAAGGGGTATTTGGATTTGGGTCAGCAGAATGTGCCATATTTTATTTAATAAGCAAATTGCCTCTTCAGAGCTGGCATGTCACTCTCCACAAGGAGAAAAGTTACCTCTTAGACCGGATTTTATTTTATTTTTTGGGAGGAGCAGAAGTGCTTTTCCCGAACCTTTGTGCTACCAGTAACATGGAAGCCCCTTATATAGATCTTTGCAGTTTTGGTTTGCTCATCCCTAGTAAAGTACAATGTGTCACAAAATAAACAATCTCAAAACCACTGGGATATGTTGAATCTTTCCAGAGTTACTGCCACATGCAGTGACACTGGTCAGATTTTAAAAAATTGGCATAGTCATTAAGGTTAAAATTGGCTTCATCGCTTAAGGGTTAACTGTGGTGCATGCTTTATTATCTATTTGCTGAAGTGCAATTGTAATCTCCAGTAAGTGAGGAGAACGATATCACTCTTTTGTTGTTGAATAAATTAACATAGGTAGAATATTAAGAAAGATATATTTATTCACAGTTTAACCAAACATTTTTATTAAAACATAAAATAATCCTATGAATTTGTGATTAGCAATACTTGAATTGATTCCCAGTTATATCTCAAATCACTTCCAGTGACTGGATAATTATGAGTATTGCTGTATTTTTAAGTTACATACCCTGGCTCCAGAGCGGTAAAATAAAACATTGAAAACACTCTCTAGAAAACAAGTGTACAAACAAACCAAAATTGCATTATCAAACTGACGAACAATTAATGTGACTCCTTTGCAAAGGTTCATATTTTTACATATAGCAATTTATTCATTTTTTTAGTTCTACATGCATTCATTTCATGGGAACTGCCATCTCCTATATAAGCAAATGGAAAAGTCTTCACTTAATACAGATTTTATATCAGAATTAAGAAATTTGATAATGACTGATCAATTCTGGCCAAGAAAGAAGCAGATTTGTCTGATAAGATAACATACAAAAGTTGTTTTTTTATGTATATTATTGATTTATGAAATAAAAAATAAAATGATGGTTACTCTTTAAGGTTTGGGCACTTTGGAGTTTTTTTTGTAGTACATGACAAGATATTGGCCAAGAAAAAAAAGAGAACAGTCTTTCCACACCCTTAAACCTTTGAGAGGTATGCGTTAAAAGTCACCTATTCTGAGTCACCCCCTTTTCATGTCAATTGGAGACTTTTGAAGGACTTGTGAATTACTGTGATTCAATTTACTTTGAATTGAATCTTAAATCTACATGATATGGTTACAGAAACAAGATTTTTTTTTTAATAACAAATCTTTGTATCTTCTTTTTTCAATTTTCAGATTAGTTACGGGGCAAGAGACTCTGTACTTAGTGATAGAAGATTGTATCCACATTTCTTTCGAACAGTCCAGGATAACGAGATGCAATATTTGGCTTTAGTGAACTTGTTGTTGTATTTTAATTGGAACATGGTTTGTATTTTTGCTTCAAATGATGATATTGGGGAACGGGAGCTTCGTTTTCTTAGCAAAGAGTTAACAAAATTTGGAATATGTATTGAAGCAATATTTTTTCCTACACAAGTAGAAAGATTACGCTCATCTGTCATAAATAATTTAAAGGCAGAAGTTATTTTACTTTGTGGCACAAGTAAAGACCTGGTGGAGACTATTCGAGTTTATTCAGCACAAATTGACAAAAACAAAACTTTTGTCTTTTCAACTTCTTGGTCTCAAGACGCCGTCTATTTGTATGGAAATTGGATTAATTGTAGCCTTGTATTTAGCCCTTTTAAGTACAGTTGCAGTGGATTGGAGGAAATGTTTTTAAGTTTTCAACCATCCTCACAAACACATGATCCAATTCTAGAAGATCTTTGGATAACTTCATTGCATTGTGTTTCAAAAAATGATCTGAAGAATGATCTTTTACAGTATACTATTTCTGTTCCCCTTCATAATTGCTCTGGTGATGAACATTTTACAAATCACAGCCATTATTTTAAAGATGGAGTGCCATACAGAGTGTACACAGCTGTACTGATGATGGCTCAAGCACTGGATAACATGCATAAATCCATACAAATGAGAGGAACAAACAAGGAAGAAAATGAAACTAATGTATACAGAAGAAAAGTAAGAAAACAATAATTCATAAAAAACTGACAATTTGAAAAAAAAATCAATATATTTAACTGAATACCAAAGCCACAAAAGAGTTGCTCAAAAAGAAGCACATTAAGGTCATGGAATGGCCTAGCCAGTCTCCAGACCTTAATCCCATTAAGGTCATGGAGTGGCCTAGCCAGTCTCCAGACCTTAATCCCATAGAAAACTTATGGAGGGAGTTGAATCTCTGAGTTGCCAAGCGACAGCCTCAAAATCTTAATGATTTAGAGATGATCTGCAAAGAGGAGTGGACCAAAATTCCTCCTGACATGTGCGCAACCCTCATAATCAACTGCAAAAAATGTCTGGCTGCTGTAAAGGGTTGTGCCACCAAGTATTAAGTGTTGTTTGCCAGAGGGATCAAATACTTATTTCTCACTCCAAATGCATAAAAAAATATCTAATTTATACAATGTGATTTTCTGGATTTTTTTTTGGATATTCTATCTCTCATTGTTAAAATTAACCTACCCTTAAAATTATAGATTGTTCATGTCTTTGTCAGTGGGCAAACTTACAAAAACAGCAAGGGATCAAATAATTATTTCCCCCACTGTATATGCTGTCATTTTTCGGCTATGAGAGTTTTTATCTTACATAGCGGTACAGCTTGTTTTCAAGAAGCTTTCAAAAAGCTTCTCAAGAAGCTCGGTCAGCAGAGCCTGGTGAAGTGTGCACAGTATATACATTTCAGGTGATGAATTAAACCTTAATATAACAGCTGCCTCCCTCAACCCTATTCATTTCTATATAAGCCACGTGGTATGAAGGAGGAAGGGGGGGAGTGAATTCCAGCACAGACCATGTGGATAGTAAAAGTAAGAACTTTATTAGAATATCATATAAAAATAGTTAAAAGGAAGCCTTAGTCATAGGATATTTTTTTTTTAGTGTGGATGAGGCCTGTATAACATAGAAGATATGCTCCAAACAATTTCAAACTGAGATCCTCCCTACTGTATCACGTTAGTAACAAAAGAAAGCATTTTTTTACTGTGGGTGAGGCCTCTATACAATAGAATATATGTTCCAAGAAATTTCAAACTCAGATCTAGCCTGCTACATCAGGTTTGTCACAGAAAAAATAGATTTTTTTTTACTCTGCATGAGCTGTGCATACAGCTGAATTTCAATGCCACAAAATGACAAGGTGGGCTATGGCATGCTGCATCACGTTAATCATTGAAAAAATAGGTTTTTTAACTCTGCATACAGCTGAGTTTCAACGCCTCACTAATGGCACAAGAAAAAAAAAATCTGTTGGAAGGTCGATTTAACAGCCACACAGGGCACTAGCTACCTAAACTATCTGACTTAGAAGAAACCACCAAACTAACTAGCTAAAAATATCTCAGTATCTAGGAGCAGCCTCCAGAGAATCATTTCTGTACTATTATACTTACAAAATGGTGTTAAAACATGTCTGCTCTTTATATAGAGTGACATGTGATTTCTGCAGCCAATGGCACAAGCCCTTGAGTCTGGACAGTGTGAATTCTTCCTGCGCCCTCATTGGCTAGCCACAATTAGCACACAAAGTCAGGAAAGAAAAAAGATTACAAGCACGCAACCCCTTTGAGCTCCTCTGAGCTCTCTACATCCCTTCCCCTCATCAAATACGTCTCCCCCACTCATCATACACCACCATTATCCTAGCCAAAGTGCTAAAAATACTTGGCAACACAATAATCTCTCGCACTTTTACTGAATTGTTCTGATTTTTGCTGATTTTAAGAAAAAATGCTCGTGTTTCCAATCACAAATCCGAAAGAGCCATATTCATATCGAATTTGAAATTGGTGATTGTTTTTCAAACATATTCGCTCATCTCAACTAATGACTTTGTAGAGGGCATAAATAGAATAATTTCAATATTTGCAGATGATACTAAACTATGCAGGGTAATTAACACAGAGGAGGAAAATTTAATGTTACAGAGAAATTTATATAAGCTGGAGGCTTTGTCTGAGAAATGGCAATTGAAGTTTAATGTAAACAAATATAAGGTTATGCAGTTGGGCAGAGGAAATTAAATGTAGAATTATGTACTACATAGTAAAACATTAGGTAAAACAGTCACTGAAAAATACTTCGGTGTATGTGTGGATGGCTAGCTAAAGTTTAGTGACCAGTGTCAGGCAGCTGCTGCCAATGGTAAAAAAATATTGGGTTGAGTTGAAAGAGGCGTAGATGCTCATGACGAGATCATAGTTTTGGCTCTATACAAGTCACTAGTGTGGCCACACTTTGAATACTGTGCACACTTTTGGGCACCAGTGTATAAGAAGGTCATAGCTGAACTAAAGCCAATGCAGAAAAGAACAACCGAGGTTATTAAGGGACTCAATACATAGAACGGTTATTAAACTTGGGGTTTTTCAATTTGGAAAAACAAAGGCTTAGGGGTGATCTTATTGAAATGTACAAATATATGACGGGACAGTACAGAGATCTTTTTCATGATTTTTTTACATCTAGGTCTGCAATGGTGACTGTAAGAGCAGTGAGATTGTGGCACTTTCTGCCTCCTGATGTTTTACTGGTTGATTCATTACAAAAGTTCAAGGCTGGCCTGGATGTCTTTCCTGAGAAATATAATTTTACAGGTTATGGGTATTAAATTTTGTTATGGGACGTTGATCTAGGGAGCTAGCCTGATTACCGTATCTGGAGTCTCCAATTACGGGGCAAATGGCATCTGTCACATGGGGTTTTTGCATTCCTCTGGATCAACACGTAACCCTATAAATTAAATTCTATGGACTCATGTGTACCTTTAACCTTACAAACTTGAAATGCTGCTTTAATTTGTATATTTTACAGTAATGTATAACTCAGGCCATATGTAATATCTCTGGGCATATTATTTTAAACCCTTAATAACCAGGCCAAATTTTTGACATTTGGCATGTGTCAGTAATAATGATTCAACATATTCCACTGATTTTGAGATTGTCTTTTCAAGACGCATTATACTTTATGATTAGAGATGAGCGTTGTTCGACTCGAACTGTTCGCCAATCTCAAATTCGAGCTGTTTTGGGCGGTGTTCGAGCCGTTCGGCGAACACGAACGATTTAAGAAAAATTCGGCTGTTCGAGGTTATGTTCGATAACTGTTCATGCACCAAAATCATAACTGGATTTTTTCTCAGTAATGATGAAAATTAATGTTAATACGCAGTTTGAGTGTACAGAAGGGTGGGGGGAGGGGCAGGGGATGGATCTCTGCAGGAATAATGAAGATCTCCATTTTTTTTCTCTTTCCCGCATTTACAGTGGGGAGGTGCAATCTGTCAGCCTATCAGCAGCGCACACACGGAGCGAAGTGCTTTTTTTCACACAAGCAAGGGCATGTGTCATTGGTAGTGTATGTCACATGTCCTTGCCCTATAAGACCAAGCCATTTTCTCACTGCTGCAGCTGCGTGTTAGACGGCACCACTGTTGCTGTGTGCGCTATACCTTGTTAATTTCAAGCCAATTTTCGCACAAATCTACAGATAGCTTGGGAGTAGGGAATAGTTGTGATTGCAGTCCTTTTAAGGACTAGGTAACAGCATTTCCTACGACTTTCATCAGGCAGGTCTGAGCTCTTAAATAGATAGATTGTGGGAGTAAAGACTAATTGTAATTGCAGTCCTTTTCAGGACTAGGTTACATCAGATCCTATAATTTTTTTCTGCATCTAGCTATGAAAAAATATTTGGGCTTCTAGCTGTGTGTGGGACTTATTCTATTAATCCATCTATACAGACCTCCATCAGGTTGCAAACTGAATATAATTTTTTTCTGCATCTAGCTCTGAAAAAATATTTGGGCTTCTAGCTGTGTGTGGGACTTGTTCTATTAGTCCATCTATACTGACCTCCATCAGGTTGCAAACTGATATAATTCTTTTCTGCATCTAGCTCTGAAAAAATATTTGGCCTTCTAGCAGTGTGTGGGACTTTCTCTATTAGTCCATCTATACTGACCTCCATCAGGTTGCAAATTAAAAATAATTTTTATCTGCATCTAGCTCTGAAAAAATATTTGGCCTTCTAGCAGTGTGTGGGACTTTCTCTATTAGTCCATCTATACTGACCTCCATCAGGTTGCAAACTGAATATATTTTTTTTCTGTATCTACCTCTGAAAAAATATTTGGGCTTCTAGCTGTGTGTAGGACTTGTTCTATTAGTCCATCTATACTGACCTCCATCAGGTTGCAAACTGAATACAATTTTTTTCTGCATCTACCTCTGAAAAAATATTTGGGCTTCTAGCTGTGTGTGGGACTTGTTCTATTAGTCCATCTATACTGACCTCCATCAGGTTGCAAATTGAATATAATTTTTTTCTGCATCTAACCCAGCCAATAGTTTTGGCCTAATACCACAGTTTGGCCACTTAGCTCTGCTCGGTTCCCATCCATTGTTTTTTTGTGCAAACAACTCCAGAGTTGTGAATTAGTTAACCACCAAATTGAGTGGAAAAAGGCCTGCTGCTGGTGGAAAGGGGAATAGGCGTGTTGGGAAGGGGAAAAAAGGTTGTGTCCGTGGGGTAGTTGTTAAAGCAACAGTAACATCTGCAGAAGAAAGACCATCTTCCAGCCAAACTAAAATGTCTACTTCTTTTAGCGGACAATGTGATAAGATCCCTTTCTTACGGCCACGCCAATCGCTACAAATTCCAGATGAGGCACAAAAACAGCAGGTGCTTCAACAGATATCAAGTGCTCCTTTAAGTGGGCTCTCCTCCACATCAACTTCAACATCACAAATACTCCAGTCCTCAAAGGTGTCACCCCAATCGCACTTGCTTCCTCACAGCTCCCAAATCTCCAGCTGCCCGTCTGAGTATGAGGTAGAACAGATGGTTGAGTCTGCAGAGCTGTTTACTCATACTATAGCCTGGGAATCAGAGGTCGACTCCAGCACTTCTGTGAATCCAGACGAGTAAATGATCTGCACTGATGCCCAGAATCTTTATGAGTCGGATCCAGGACCAGACGCAGAAGGTTCTGACCATAATGTAGACCCTCATTCCCAAACTGTAACTCCTGTTGGAGACGATGATGAGACTCAAATACCTGATTGGAGCGACAACTTTAGTTTTTTGTCAGGGCAGGAACAGGTTGGCTCTGAGGACGACGGGTGTGATAACGCACAGGGTGATGATGATGAGGTTGGAGATCCCACTTACTGTCAACCCACAGTCAGCCAAGAGATGAGGTCAGCAGAGGAGGTGGAGGAAGATGCTAGTGACGATGAGGTCAGGTTGCGCCTTCCTGGACAGAGACGTAGTACTGGAAGCACGTCAACAACTGCATCCTCAAACACAACTCTGCCTCTCACCACAAGTCGTGGTGGCTCTTCAGGTCGCATGGGTGCTAAGCCTTGCATAGCCTGGGCATTTTTTCAGATCGATAAAGATGACCCAACTCGTGTTATCTGTAACATTTGTCAGCAAAAGCTAAGTAGAGGCCAAAAAATACATAGTTTGAGTACTTCATGCATGAACCGGCACATGGACATGAAGCATAAGTTGCAGTGGGAAGCTCAGTGTGCTACAATGCGGCCTAGCCAGCCGGGCCAACCACCGTCTGCCATATCTTGTGCATCCGCGTCCTCTTCATCCTTTGTGACAGGGGGAACAGCAGTCACAAATGTTTTGGGGCGCAGACCTGCCACCTCTTTACCCGCAACAGCCAGCGTGATTGGCAGGTCATCATTTTCTTTGGAGGTGGTAACACCAGCTGGTGTTGAGCGCTGTCCGACATCGATAGCACCACCTTTGGATCAAGGCAACCTAACATGTCCGCCTGCATCTTCCTCACAGACCGGCAGTTTGCCGGGGACACCCTTATCAACCCCGTCTAAGCACAATAGCCAGCCCTCGGTCCCTCAGATGTGGACAAGTAAAAGACCATTTCCTCCTAGCCATGAGAAAGCTAAGAGGTTGAATTTTACCATGTGCAAGCTCTTGGCTACAGAAATGCTGCCTTTCCGCCTGTTGGACACAGAGGATTTTCGAGACCTTATGTCCGTCGCAGTGCCCCAGTACCAGATGCCCAGTCGGCACTACTTCTCAAAGAAAGGTGTGCCTGCGCTCCACCAGCATGTCGCACACAACATCACCGCTTCTTTGAGAAACTCTGTGTGTGACAGGGTGCATTTCACCACAGACACTTGGACGAGTAGGCATGGACAGGGGCGTTACATGTCGCTGACTGGGCACTGGGTAACTATGGTGACAGCAGGACAAGGGGCTGCTGTCCAAGTCTTGCCGTCCCCACGAGTTGTGCGTCAATCCTCTTTATGTCAAAGTTCCTCCACTGCTTCTGCCTCCTCAACTTTCCTCTCGGTCTTCCACCTGCACCCAAAGCCTGTCTGGTCATGCCACAAGCTTTCTAACTGCGCAGAAGGGATCCTGCACACCTCCTTACTATGCTGGCAGTAGGGCTCAACGTCATCAGGCGGTTTTTACTTTGAAATGTCTGGGAAATGTGAGTCACACAGCTGAGGAGTTGTGGTCAGCTCTGGATAACCAATTTCATGAATGGTTGTCTCCACTGGACCTGAAACCAGGGAAGGCCGTGTGCGACAATGCTGCAAACCTGGGTGCGGCCCTTCGCCGGGGCAATGTCACACACGTGCCTTGTATGGCTCACGTGTTGAACCTGGTTGTCCAGCAATTTTTAGCCCACTATCCCAGACTAGATGGCCTTCTGCAGAGGGCATGGTCGCTGTGTGCTCACTTCCGCCGTTTGCATCCTGCAGCTCAGCGACTTACATCTCTACAGAAGTCGTTGGGCCTGCCACTTCACCCGCTAAAATGCGATGTGCCTACCCGGTGGAATTCAACTCTGCACATTTTGCAGCGACTGTGGCAGCACCGACAAGCCCTGGTGCAATACGTTCTGACGTATAGCCTGGGCTAACGAGATCCAGAGGTGGGGCAAATCACGCTGGAGGAGTGGTCTCAGATCAGGGACCTATGCACCCTTCTGCACAGTTTTGAAATGGCGACGAAGATGTTTAGTGCTGATGATGCCATTATCAGCATGACTATTCCGGTGATTTACATGCTGGAGCACATGTTAAACAGAATTCGGAGTCAGGTGGTGGCACAAGAGGAGGTGGAGGAAGTAGAGGAGGAGGAGTTGTATGCGGAAGGGCTAACATCTGCAAGGTCCAGACGGTCGGCAGCGCCAAGGTGGCAGGCATGTAAGGGTGGGGGAGATGGTTTTACCAGGGCGCATGGTACCAGCCAAACTAGTGAGGAAGGTGCAGGAGCCCAGGAAGAAGTGGAGGACGAACTGATGGAAGACTCATCAGATGAGGGAGACCTTGATCACATTTCTGTTGTGCGAGGTTGGGGGGAGAGGACAGAGGAAGGAAGCATGATTGTTACCTCGCCACCAACACAACAGGGACTTGGTGCTCCTGGATGCGCAACACACATGAGTGCCTTCTTGCTGCACTACCTGCAACATGATCCTCGAATTTGTGAGAATTAGAAATAATCCTGACTACTGGGTTGCCACACTGTTAGATCCCCGGTACAAAAGTAAATTTGCAGAAATTATTCCTGCCATAAAAAAGGGATGCATGCATGCAGGAGTATCAGCAGAGACTGTTGCAGAATCTTACATGTGCTTTTCCACAAAACACCAGTGGTGCACGTAGTGAATCTCACAGTTCCAACTTGCCAACCGTGGGACCGTCAAGTGTTCAGCACTCAAACCGTAACAGAACCACAGTATCTGCTGGTAACATCAATTTTGCGGAATCATTTCACCACTTTTTTAGCCCATCCTTTGCAAGGCCACAGGAGACAAGAAGTCTGACACATAGTCAACGCCTAGAGACGATGGTACAGGAGTATCTCCAAGTAAACATTGAAGCCATGACTGTGTCACTGGACCCTTGCTCTTTTTGGGCTTCCAATCTGGATAAATGGCCGGAGCTAGCCACTTACGCCTTGGAGATCTTGTCATGCCCCGCAGCCAGCGTTCTGTCTGAACTTGTGTTCAGCGCTGCTGGTGGTGTGCTGACAGATAAGCGCACGTGGCTCTCCACTGATAATGTAGACAGACTCACGTTCATAAAGATGAACAAATCATGGATCCGAAACGACTTTTCTACCCCTGTGTCATCCTGGGGAGAGTAAAAGCTTGATGATTGGTTAAAATCACCCTACCAACCGTTTTAAGCTTTCAAATTACTAATCATGTTTATCTGTATCTTGGCTGGAAAATAATTTGGGCTTTGTAGCAGTGTGCAGCACTGATTCTATTAGGCCATCTATAATAAGCTCCACCAGATTTAAAATTACTAATCATGTTTATCTGTATCTTAACTGGAAAATAATTTGGGCTTTGTAGCAGTGTGCAGCACTGATCCTATTAGGCCATCTATACTAAGCTCCACCAGATTTAAAATTAATAATAATTTTTAGCTGCATCTAGCCCGGAAAATAATTTTGGGGCTCCGAGATGCGCAAGACACATAAGTGCCTTCTTGCTGCACTACCTGCAACATGACCCTCATATTGTCAGAATTCAAAGTAATCATGACTACTGGGTTGCCACACTCTTAGATCCCCCAAACTTTTCGATCAACCTTTTCATTTTAATAAAGACCAAAAAAATGGTCATTTTTGAAATTATAAGCATTAGCAGGTTATTAGAAACTGAAATCAAACAGTTTTCAACTCAAAACTTTATTCTAGGTGATGTTACATTTTCACATAGGACCCCTTGTTCGAAAGGAGCTTCTGAACTCTCTCGTCCATTGAATTTGTCAGATTTTGGATGGTTTCTGCTTCAATTGTTTTGCATGAGGACAGAATTCCCTCCCAGAGCTGTTGCTTAGATGTGAACTGCCTCCCGCCATCATAGACACTCCTTTTGATGATGCTCCAGAGGTTCTGAATGGGGTAGAGGTCAGGGGAGCATGGGGGTCACACCATAAGTTTGTCCCCTTTTATGCCCATATCAGCCAGAGATGCAGATGTTTTATGTGCAGCATGAGATGGTGCATTATCATGCAAAAAAATGATCTTGCTGTGAAATACACGGTTCTTCTTCTTGAACCATGGCAGGAAGTGCTGTTTGAGAAAATCCACATACATTATGGAGTTCATCTTTAGCGCCTTCAGGGATCCTAAAGGGGCCGACAATCTCTCTCCCCATGATTCCAGCCCAAAACATTACTCCACCTCCTCCTTGTTGGCGTTGTAGCCGTGTTTGCGTGGGGTGTCCATCAACCAGCCATCCTCCACTCCATCCATCTGGACCATCGAGCGCTGCACGGCACTCATCCGTGAACAAAACAGTTTTGAAATCAGTCTTCATGTAATGTTTGGCCCACTGGAGCCGTTTCTGCTTGTGTGAAGTGGATAGAGGAGGTCGACAGGATGGCGTATGCACAGCTGCAAACCTCTGAAGGACCCTGCATCTTGTTGTTCGGGGGACGGTGGAGGCACCAGCAGCTTCAAAAACTTGTCTGCTGCTATGACAAGGCTTTTTTGCCGCTGCTCTTTTAACCTGACGTAATTGCCTGTAGGAAAGAGTCCTCAATTTGCCCTTATCAGCACGCACACGTATGTACTGTGAATCAGCTACATACTTCTTGATTGCCAAGACACTTCATCCTGATCATCGCACAATGTTGATTGTAGTCATGCCTTGACCTAAACACTCCACAATTTGTTGCTTCTCAGCAGCCGACACATCCTTTTTCTTTCCCATTTTGACAGAAAATGTAGGCTGCTTAATAATGTGAGACAGCCTTCTTAAGTAGTCTTGCCTTTCATTGGACACACCTGCAAAACTAATTAGCACAGGTGTCTGCAATTGCTTACAGTGATATAAAGAGCCCTGACACACATCACCATCAATGAGTTTAACTGACAAACAAACAAATTCTTCCCTTATCACTCCTAAACACTTTTTGCATAATAATTTGGAACGCAGTGTACATGTGCTTTTCCACAAAACACCAGTGGTTCACGTAGTGAATCTTACAGTTCTAACTTGCCAACCGTGGTCTGTATGGAGTTGTTCAATAAAGGGCCCAAAATTAAGATAACATAGATGGGAGAGGTCTTTATGAATAGGAATTCCTAAGTATTTGATACCTTGTGAGGGCCAGGCAAAGGGAAAGTTGGACTGGATGGAATCCTATATGGATTTGGGGAGGGAGACATCGAGGGCCTCAGACTTCGCTGCATTGATTTTAAAATTTGACCATGTAACAAAGTGATCTATTTCAGCCATAACAGCATGGATGGATATATGTGATTGAGTGATATATACTAGGACATCATCAGCAAATAGAGAGCACTTGTACTCGGTGCCTCCCACCTCAATCCACCTAATATTGGGGTTATGGCGAATTGATGAGAGCAGGTGCTCCGTCACTAGGATGTATAAGAGAGGGGATAGAGGACATCCCTGCCTTGTCCCATTGGTGATTGTGAAAGGTGATGAAAATGTTCTGATGCACCCCCTGGGCCTTGGGACACCCGGAGCCGGACCCTTTTTGGTGGATGCTGGTGGTTGTAGTCTTCATGGCGGCGACCCGGTTCCGTGGCTCAGGGTGGTCAAACCAGTGGCGGAACTATTTATGTGGTTTTGATGTTTAAATGTCCGACTACGCCACCCGTGGATGGCGGTCAGAGTGAACCGCCGCTGCAGGGCAGACCGCTGAGGCTGGTGTTGTGGGTGCAGCAGAGCGTAGCATAACTCCCCACGGGAGGAGTATAGCCTCAGGGCAGTGTATGCGGAGGATGGGGGTGATGGTGCAGGGCAGCAGCCGTAATGACACGGAGTCAGTGATGCAGTCCAGGGCCTTTACTCACAGTTCTTATTATCCAGACCACGTCTGCAGGTAACGGCTGCCCACGTCGTACTGTGCTCACCAGGTGAGGGGCTCAGACAACTCCCAGATAACTTTGGAGCGCTTCACAGGACGCCCTTTGTGTGTCCTTTGTCTGGCCTTTCTTACCAACCTTTCTGTCCGGCTGCCTCGGGCCTCCTCTTGGTAAACTTGGCGCCAGTTTCCCTGACCCTATGTGGTGCCTTCCTAGCGGGTGTAGCGAGGGGCTGGGCCACATAAAATGTCACAGCCTCCGGTTTTAAGCTGAGGGTCATTTTCTGCCTCCACTAGTTTCGGGGACCGGTCTCCCCCTTTGGCCTGACCCCTCCACGCAGGTGGATTCGGGCGTGCGGTGGCAACTCGCCCGTCCGCACCCCTGGGATCCCTTCATTCCTCGTTCCTGGAGCCTTCTCTGCTCCTCTTCCTTCCTTCTCCCTCTTCCAGGCCTGGGCCTCTGTTACTAGGCCCGCCTCCGGAGCAGAGCTCATGCAGAGCCCCTGCTCCCTGCCACTTCTGCTCAGACTTCTCTGCACTGAACTAAGATGGTGCCCACCTTTTATACTCCCTTCTCAATGCACCCAGGAACTGCTTCCTCCCTGCTCCTGCACTACAGGGTTCCCCTTCCTCAGTGTTCCCTCCCCCCACTCCAGCCAGGGACAGGGACTGTCGTGCCGATCTCAGAGGCATATTGGTCGCCCTGCCCAACGGCAATGTGGTGTAATGCATGCAGGTGTCGGGTCCTGATCCACACTCCATCCTTACCTGAGAGTGAGATATCACACCTCTGGGTGAGGTGCAATACCTCTGTAGCAACCGGGCCCTCAGGGTGCTACAGTTCCATTTATCTTCAGCCTAGGTGACGTATTGTGATACAGGGCCGTGATTTTGGCTATAAAAGGGTCCCCTAGACCCCTACCCCAAGCTTTTAAAGAGAATCATATATGGCGTGCCAGGAGACTCTATAGAATGCTTTCTCAGCATCCAACGAGAGTATCTAATTACAAATTTTTAACTGCATCTAGCCCAGGAACTACTTTGTGCCTAGTAGCAGTGTCTGCTAGTCAGCGGATTATCCCGGCTTTTAAGCAAGCTACACCACCTGTAGTTTGGACACTTAATTTTTTCAAAGGAAATGCTTCGGGACCACGGGATACTCAGTGAAGAGCATCAGGAGGCACCCCAAGGCATAGGGGCTGGGACTTGCAGTAGGATGCCTTGCGGTGGACAGCCGAGCTCGATCCTTATAAAAGCTTTCTAACTGCAGCAGCTTTAGTGGACGCTACTGGAGCTGGAATTACGCGGCTGCTGGCATGAGACTTGCCCTCCAATAGATACTTGTAAATGGATTTAAAGTGTATTCATTCAAAATAGAGAGACAATTTAAATTAAAAAGCTTAGAGCTGCCTCCACCACAGGGGGGCTCACTCGACCCACCAGCGGACAGGCACCAGTATTGGGAGAGGGGGGCTGGCCGTCAGGGTTCACCGCGGCTCTGGCACAAACCCGGCGACACGGAGGTGGCACGGGCAGGAGCGGACTGAACGTGTCGGCTTCTCACTTTTTGGATTTTAGAAGGGCATGACATGCCTATATCTGTGTCTCCCCCTCCTTTTACTCCTCCACCTCTATTATTTTCGCATGACTATATGTACTTGTCACTTTTCCATGTGTTAGTTGTGTCTTCTGAGCAGTTTGTCAGCTTTTGGACACCTTTGAAGGTGTTTTCTATGTGTTTCTATGTGTTTTTGTTTGCCTGCCATTGGTTTTAACGGTGTTCGAAGGTGTTCGACGAACAGTTCGGCAAACACACGGGTGTTCGACGAACCGAACCGAACTCGAACACTACGGGGGTGGCTCAACACTATTTATGATATTGGTAAATTTAAGTTGATATGTTTGTGTTTACACAGAAATATCAGAAATATGATAAAATTTTCAAACAATTTTCAAACTTTGAATGATTATCCCTTTAATCCCAATAGTCATATCACACAAAAACATTAATTAATAACAATTCCAACATGTCTGCTTTACATCACCACCATTTGTAAAATGTTTTATTTTGTTATTTTATTTTATAAAATTTTAAAACGTAGCAGAATTTTTTCATTTTTTTAAAGGAAATTCGCTAAAAGTATTTTTCAGTTTTAAAATGACTTTGGGGGTCCTATAAATTGGAAACTCACAAAAGTGATACCATTTTAAAAACAGCACCCCTTAACATAATAAAAATTACTTTCAGAGAGTTTATTAACCTTTCAGGTGCTTTTGGGGAATTAATGCAAAGTGACATGACAGGAGTGTTAAAATTTATCTTTACCACCTAAACATTTCTAACTTCTGAGCAGGCTACTATAGCTGGAAGACTTTAAGGTCATTATTTGGCCATCAATTGCCATGGCAAACATCAGGACCATACGATCAAGATCTCAGGGTACCGATGGGGTTAAAAAGAGAGCCCCCAACACTCTGATAACCATCTAGATGCTGTAGTCATTATTGACAGCAGTATTTAAAGGGTTAAGCGGCCATGGTCAGTGCCAACCCTGATCTTGGCTGATGCAGCAAGTTGCCACCTATAGGGTTCAGCTGATAGCTGCTGGATTGTGATTCGTCAGGGGATGCTAGTCTCTTATATTGCAGGTCAGTTTTAACACGTATTGGTGGTCACTAAGGGGTTACTACTTAATTTCTTTATCATAAAAAAATCTAAAGAAATAATAATATCCTTGCTTATAAAGTAAAAGGATGCAATAAAATAGCAAAATTATTCAATCTTCATAATAGTGTCCTATTTTTCTTGAATTTGGAGAAACCACATCTTATATTACCATAATTGTGTTGATTGCAACTGTATATTGTACAATGAAGTATAACTCAATCCTTATGTCCCATTTCTGGGCATTTAATTTTAATATTTAGCTTCTTTAGCAAAGAAAAGTGACTTGCCATTTAGCAGGGGTGGAGGCAGGACCTGGTTGTGAGCCCTATCCACCTGCGGTCTGGTGCTTAGGTATTGACATATATATGTACATAAACTTGTATTGCTATTTGATTATTAATTACGTATGCCCTACACCAAGTGCTATACATGCTTCCTACTCATGATTGTAAAACAGTTTGAACACTATATACTTAAGGTCTAATATACATATTGTGAGTTTGGCTACCTTGCAGTCCCATGCTGGGGCTATACATATATATATATATATATATATATATATATACGTATATTGTGTATTGCTACGTTAAAATCAGCAATTGATACCATGCACTAATACTTACAAATGTTGTTCACTAATGACCGCAGAGCACATGAGTCATTATAAATGATTGCGGGTCACACCTTCTAATGTGCACATAGTATTTAACTTGTATGGCTATTTAGCCTTATTTGGGCTCTACAACATGGGTCTTGCATGTCCCATACCACGATGTAATTTTTACACATTGTATCTTATCTGCACCAATTATGCACCAATTATCTGTGTTTGATATTTTTTTAAATGATCTAAATATTTAATAAAAAATATTTTAATACTATGAACATGGTCTTTAGATCGTTTTTGCTTTGGTTGAATATTGCCATTTAGCAGGTAGAGTTGATTGAATCTCCAGAAATTTAATTGGATCATATCTGCTCAGTTCAGGGGGGAGATTTGATTTATTGCTTCAACACTTCAAGTCTTGAAACAAATCATATTACTGATTTTTTAATTATTGTTTGATACTATGATTCTATGATTCTATGATTCTATGAGTATATACTGTACTTATAATGTATAGATTTGTTTTATAGAACTTGCAAGAAAGCATAACTAAATAATTATTGTACTTATATTATAGTTGAAACATTACATGAAGCTATTATGTATCAATGATCCGGAGAAAGAAAGAGTATGTTTTAATAATAAAGGAGAAATACCTGAGACATTACAGATTCTTAACTTAATAACTAAACAACATAATAATACTATAGGACGAGACACACTAGAAGGATTCACAGCAACTTTTGGTACATTTGATGGATTACTTCCACCAGCTCAGCAATTGAATATTTCATCTTTAGATATAATTTGGATTAATAATGAGGTGAGTTACCAAAATATTAAAACATTCACATATACTTCTATTACTATTAGATCTAATAATGATAATAATAAAAAGATTATTACTCACATAGCTGATAATAAAGTAGACCATTTATAAAGTTGTGCATAAATATTAATTAAAAAAAAGAAAAACTACCAAAGAATGCAGAATTCTTTACATTTCTAAGAAAATATGACATAATCACAGTACCATCAATTGTTTTGTTGCAAATAGTCAAGGGGGGTTGGGAAAAAATGTGTTGATAAAATAAAGATACCCATTACCTGCCAAAGATTTGAGAAGAAAGAAATGTGAAATGACCATGAACCCATTATCCTTCAGTGCTGTCACAATCCAGAATCACAATATCTCCCGAGTGCCCAGAAGTACAAAGTGTTCAGTACTCAAAGATACGGCCAAGTAAAGAAGACTGAAGCCAACCACCATTGAATAAGACACAGATGGTGAAACATCAAGACTGGGTGAAGAAATATCTGAGAAAAGATATTTTAAAGGTTTTATGGACTAATGAAATGAAAGTGTCTCTTGAAGGACCAGATGGATGAATATGTGATTGAATAAGTGTTCAGCTGTAAAAAGAAGACTGTAAAGATGAAGAAAATATGACATGGTCACTTCCCCAATTGACCTAAACCCTAGTGAGAATTTGTGGGTCATACTTAAATGAGAGATTTACGGTATGTGGTTGGTGCTGCCCAAAAAGTTGACAGTCAACAGATTAAGAAACTGATAGACTCTATGGATGAAGTTAATAACTGTTATTGAAAAGTAGGATGGATATACTTGAAATTGTCAAAAATTTATATTTTTACATTTTGAGTTGTTTGGTTCCTCTTCTCACTTTAACAGATGAAAATAAACAATTGAGATGGTAAAAGTTAAATTTTTCATTTAGCTGCATATAAATTCTGTACATTAATAGTGGCCCAACAATCAAACACACATAAATATTCTCAAAATAAAGACAAATCTTCACTTTTTCTTTCTTAAATATTCAGGTTTCAGGTTTATTAACCTTTTGACAAACAAATCTCCGGACACTACAAAGCATAATATGTGAAGCAGACTCCAAGCCAAACGAATAGAACCACCAAAAAGAAAATTTCATCATTACCACTTTGATTAGTAAACAACCACAAAATCTTTATTGAATATATAAAAGACAAACATTTTAAAAAACACATATACAATAGGAACGTTAATCCAAATGCAATAAAAAGAGAATTCTCATATGAAAAGCAAGAGGTGAATCGCAAGAGCCCAGACAAAATAATAGGTCAGAGCAACGGGGTTAAATGGGATATGAAAAATGACTAGAGCTGTCAATAGTACATAGAAATATATCCACATCTCAAACACTTCCATCTGGCATTACAGCTCCACCCCCTGAGGAAGACTCAAAACGTGCGTTGGGGCATCAGGTCCCGGCATGGTGGTAGTTATGGGTGAGTTGCATTATATCTGGTGACTATCATTATGGACTAACACTAGCTATTGCAGACTTGGAATGTAATCTTTATACCCCATTCTTTAGCAGTCATCTGTATTTAAACACTACTCCCTGCTTTTACACACTGGTAGGATATATTAGGCAGCAAGAGGAAGTGCTATCATTTTATGGCATATCTATGAGCTGTGGATATATTTATATGTACTACTTACAGCACTAGTCTTTTTTGATATCCCATTTAACCCCATTACCGTGACCTGTTTATTTGTCTGTGCTCTTGCGATTCACCTCATGCTTTTCATATGACAATTCACTCTTTATTGCATTTGGATTAACGTTCCTATTGTATATGTGTTTTTTAACATGTTTGTCTTTTATATACTCAATAAATATTTTATGGTTGTTTACTAATCGAAGTGGTAATGATGATATTTTCTTTCAGGTGGTTCTTTTATTAACCTTTTGGTTTGACCGATAGCACTGATGATGTTCAATTATAAAATGAATCACCAAAAATACAAATTGCCTAATAACTGTGCGTACAGTGTGTTTTTCATTCAATCTCATTTCCTCAAGACTATAAAATCCAGCCCTTAACCATGTAGTTAGACTTTAGTAACATTTTCTCATACCATGGCTCATTCTAAAGAGCTCACAGAATTCCAGCATGATGGAATGATTTTTAGTTCCAAATTTGTAATTTTCACAAGGGTTACAGGAGAAAATAGACTTTAAAATTTGTTTTGCAATTTCTCCTGAGTACGCCAATACCCCTTAAGTGAGGGGCACGGCAGGGCTCGGATGGCAAGGAGCACCATTTGCAGCCAATTTTGAATTCAAAAAGTCAATCGAAAGCGGATGCCATGTTGCGTTTGGAGTGCCCTTGTTGTGCCTAAACAGTGGAAACATACCACAAGTGACCCCATTTTGGAAATTAGACCCCTAAATGAACATATTTAGATGAATCTTGCACACCTTAAACCCCCAGGTGCTTCACAGAAGTTTATAATGTAGAGCAGTAAAAATAAAAAATCTATTTTTTTTAAAAAAAAAAAAAAATGATATTTTAGTTGCAAATTTTTTATTTTCACCAGGTTAAAGGGAGAAAATAGACCTCAAAAGTTGTTGTGCAATTTCTCCTGCCATGTCATATTGGCAGAGCCCCTGAGGTGCCAAAACAGAAGAATCCCTCATAATTGACCCCATTTTACAAACTACACCTCTCAATGAATTCATCTAAGGGTGCATTGTTCATATTGACACCACAGATGTGTCACAGAATTTTATACCATTGGGCAGTGAAGAAAAAAATAATCACATTTTTACAACACATATATTTTGTTTTAGCCCCAGATTTTACATTTTCACATGGGGAAATTGGTAAAAAAATGGCACCAAAATGTGTCACACAATTTCTGCTAAATGTGGCAATACCTCACATGTGGTTGTACAGTACTGCTTAGCCACACAGTGAGACTCGGGAGGGATGGAGCGCTATTTACCTGCTGGAGCGCATATTTTTCTAGAATAGTTTGTGGACTCCATATACAGAGCCCCTAGGTGCTAGAAGAGCTGAATCCCCCCCTCAAGTGACCTCATTTTGGCCCTGTAAAAGTATTCCACCACTGTAACAGTCATTTCTCAAAATTTCTTCCCTCCTAGAAAATCAACTATCGCCTGTAATTGGTATTATTGAAAAGTGGAAAGAACTGCAGCAGCCAAGCCACTAAGTGTGGGGTCACTGCTGAGCAAATAGTGCAAACATATTGAAAACTCTCTGCTAACCTGATAACTGTGGAGCTCCAAATTTCCTATGACATAAATATCAGTGCAGAAATTGTGCCATAGCATAAGTGCTCCTTGGCACACAGCTGCATGCAAATAGTACAGGGTCCTCATGCATCAAAGGGGTAAGGGAGTCTAGAGGGTTTCTAAATTTTAGCTTGGTACCCTATACGTAGGTGGGCACACGAGGGAGTTAAACCTTCAACTGTTTCCAGGATGCTGACACAGTTAAATCAAAAAATCATAGAATGTTAAAGTTGGAAGGGACCTCCAGGGTCATCGTGTCCAACCCTCAATGAACCATCTCAGACAGATGTCTGTCCATTTGAAACCTACTGCAGTCCTGACAATTCCTTGGCCATGGCAGGCATTGCTCGGAGCTTAGCAGGCTCATACATAGATCTATAGCATTTGGACATCAAGTACTCAGATCCTTGTACTATACATTATTCGTCAGAACAAAAAACAATTCTAAACTGTTTTGTGACTATTCTATGACTGCTGCAAGGAAAGACTGCAAACAATTACATTTTTTGTTTATTTATATACATTTTTACAACACTAAAAGTCCAGACAACTTCTGAATTTCTTTATGTCCTGAAGCCATTGCATTAAATTCTATTTTTTATTCTTCACATAGATGCCACACAGCCGGTGCTCAGAAGAGTGTTTTCCAGGATCAAGAAAAGCTATCATAGAAGGGCATCACATTTGTTGCTATGACTGTATCTTGTGTTCTAATGGAGAATTTTCCAATAAATCAGGTAACCAAAGCTAGTAATATTGGAAACTAAATGTTGAAAATAGTATAAAAAAAGAGGACATTTTATAGCCCATTTTCACGCCTCCAAATGTTTTCTATGGGCTCAACTATGAATTTGAATTGAAAATATCCTAATGTCATTAACTTGAACTTGATCTTCTATGGATTGATCCAGTGATCTATAGTACCGAACCTTCCAAACAGATCACAATATTATTATTTTTACCCATATAGGAGAAAAAAATAGGCACTCTTGGGAACGTGAGCCACCATAAAAGAGAGAGAAAAGATTGCCTCTACAGATAGAAACATAGAAGCCTATTACTGTAAGTCAGCGATGTCAAGCTTATACACACATAGGGCCAAAATGAAAAACTTGAACAAAGTCGTGGGCCAAACAATATATAGAATAATGGCCCCCACAAAGTCCTCCATACAGAATAATGGGCCCACATAGTGCTCCATATAGAATAAATGGATCCATATAGTCCTGCATACATTATTATGGGCCCCACAAAGTCCTCCATTCATAATAATGGCCCCACATAGTCCTCCATACAGTATAATGGGCCCCACGTAGTCCTCAATAAATAATTATGGGCTCCACATAGTCCTCCATTCATCATAATTGCCCCACATAGTCCTCCATACAGTATAATGGGTCCCATATAGTCCTCCATACAGTATAATGGCCCCACATAGTCCTCCATACAGTATAATGGGCCCCACGTAGTCCTCAATAAATAATTATGGGCTCCACATAGTCCTCCATTCATCATAATTGCCCCACATAGTCCTCCATACAGTATAATGGGTCCCATATAGTCCTCCATACAGTATAATGGCCCCACATAGTCCTCCATACAGTATAATGGGTCCCACATAGTCCTCCTTACAGAATAATGGGTCCCACATAGTCATCCATACAGTATAATGCGCCTCACATAGTCCTCCATACAGAATAATGGGCCCCACATAGTCCTCCATACAGAATAATTGGCCTCACATAGTCCTCCATACAGTATAATGGGCCCCACATAGTCATC
Organism: Phyllobates terribilis; assembly: GCF_046119375.1. Taxonomy (NCBI): domain Eukaryota; kingdom Metazoa; phylum Chordata; class Amphibia; order Anura; family Dendrobatidae; genus Phyllobates; species Phyllobates terribilis. Next base: position 1,203,615,822 of record NW_027362761.1, on the reverse strand, counting down.
CATACAGAATAATGGGCCCCACATAGACCTCCATACAGTATGATGGGCCCCACATAGTCCTCCATACAGAATAATGGGCCTCACATAGCCCTCCATACAGAATAATGGGCCCCACATAGTCCTCCATACAGAATAATGGGCCTCACATAGTCCTCCATACAGTATAATGGGCCCCACATAGTCCTCCATACAGAATAATGGGCCCCACATAGCGGTGGTGGTTCTAGTGTCATGGGCCAAATAAAACCACCCTGCGGGCCAGATTTGGTACACAGGCCAGAGTTTGACACATTTGCTGTAAGTTAAGAGTGTATCTACAATCAAGGAGAATTTTAGCCACCATAAGAGTGAAGAATAGAAACACCAAAGTGGTTTATAGAGGTATGTTTTAATTTTAATGTGAGGATTGTCATATAAGAAGTTTTTAAATGCTGAAACTTGAGTATCAAGAGAATTACTGCACCACAGACAACCAGAAAGATGCACCTGTGTGATCACTGTAACATCAAAACTGAGTAAAGAAACAAAAAGTGTCCTAGTTACAGATAGAAGTTACTGAAGGGTAACACTACTAAAAAAACATCTTTGAGAAGGCAGTGTGACCAGCATTGTGGATATATGGTAACATAGATTGTGCCTGTGTGTAGGAAGTGCAGCTGAGGTGTTTCCTAGCTGATTGCCAAAATTAAAAACATAGTGCTTCCATAGTTGGAAGCTTAATCCAATCCTGAAATATTCAATTCTGCATCCAGTATAATCATGAAAACACAGATAGTTACATCGGCTGAAATAAGACCGAGGTCCATCAAGTTTAACCTTCCTCCACTAATTATAAATTCCTTGTCACTAAATCTATAATATAACCCGGGATGTGTCCTTCTGTCCTAAGCCTCAATAGACTGAGCATGCTCAGAGCAGCGCAACGAGGACACTATGTTCAGGACAAGAGAGAGAGAAAGAGAGAGACACATTCGTGAGTACACCCCCATACTATCAGTACACTATATATACAGCAGTCAGCTTAAGTGAGTACACCCCCATATTATCAGTACATTACATATACAGCAGTCAGCATAAGTGAGTACACCCCCATATTATCAGTACATTATATATACAGCAGTCAGCATAAGTGAGTACACCCCCATACTATCAGTACACTATATATACAGCAGTCAGCATAAGTGAGTACACCCCCATATTATCAGTACATTATATATACAGCAGTCAGCATAAGTGAGTATACCCCCATATTATTAGTACATTATATATACAGCAGTCAGCATAAGTGAGTACACCCTCATATTATCAGTACATTATAAATACAGCAGTCAGCACAAGTGAGTACACCCCCATATTATCAGTACATTATATATACAGCAGTCAGCATAAGTGAGTACACCCCCATATTATCAGTACATTATATATACAGCAGTCAGCATAAGTGAGTACACCCACATATTATCAGTACATTATATATACAGCAGTCAACATAAGTGAGTACACCCTCATATTATTAGTACATTATATATACAGCAGTCAGCATAAGTGAGTACACCCCCATATTATCAGTACATTATATCTACAGCAGTCAGCATAAGTGAGTACACCCCCATATTATCAGTACATTATATATACAGCAGTCAGCATAAGTGAGTGCACCCTCATATTATCAGTACATTATATATACAGCAGTCAGCATAAGTGAGTACACCCCCATATTATCAGTACATTATATATATACAGCAGTCAGCATAAGTGAGTACACCCCCATATTATCAGTACATTATATATACAGCAGTCATAATAAGTGAGTACACCCCCATATTATCAGTACAATATATGTAGAGCAGTCAGCATAAGTGAGTACACCTCTGTATTATCAGTACATTATATATACAGCAGTCAGCATAAGTGAGTATGTAGCGCCCCGAGGGTTCGGCCGCTACAGGGTGTAACGGGTCTGGGAGGCGGAACCTCTGAGCAACTATACAAGGGGGCGGTCCTTGTAAGGAAGCGGGTGGCTCCCAGGGAAGACGGGCAGGTAGTCACGGCAAGTGACAGGGACAGTCTCTGGGTAGAAGGGCAGGTAGTCACGGCAAGTGACAGGGACAGTCTCTGGGTAGAAGGGCAGGTAGTCACAGCAAGTGACAGAGACAGTCTCTGGGTAGACTAGCAGACAGGTAGCAGGTGGACGCTCCCAGGTGAGTGGGCAAGAGTCTCTGGACGGGCAGGTGGTCACAGCAAGTGACGGCATTGCCTCCAGGTAGGCTAACAGGCAGGTAGCAGGTGAGTGCTCCCAGGTGAGCGGGCAAGAGTCTCTGGACTGGCAGGTGGTCACGGCAAGTGATGGCAGAGCCTCCAGGTAGGCTAGCAGGCAGGTAGCAGGTGAGCGCTCCCAGGTGAGCGGGCAGGCTGGTCCATAGACAGACTGACAGGTGTCGGAAGGCAAACCGTCGGACCGCAGGCTTGCAAGCAGGTAAGCGGATATCAGGCAGGTATCAAGCAGGAATCTGGCAGGTGACCGGCAGGTAACAGGCAGGAATCTGGTAGGTGACTGGCAGGTAACAGGCAGGAATCTGGCAGGTGACTGGCAGGTAACTGGTAACGGGACCTGAGGGCTGAAGCAGAGTGAAGGCTTTGCAACAACATTGCTCGGGCACCTCCATTTTGGAGGAGGTGCCTTATATATGGTGAGGTAATCCGGCCATTGGCCGGGGACTCCTTAGGACGGCGCGCGCGGCCCCTTTAAGAGAGGGGGAGCGCGCGCGCCCTAAGCACAGTGGCCGGGAAGCAGCGCGCGCTGCCAGCAGAGCAGAAGGAGGACGCCGGGCACGGAGCGGAGAGGTGAGGGGAACAGCGTCCCTGCCTAGCAGGAGGCAGGGACGCCGACGCTACACAGGGGTATTGCACCTCTGCCAGAGGTGTGATATTCCACTCCCGCGTAAGGATGGAGTATGTACCGGGACTCAGTTAGCTGCATGCAACACACACACCCCATTTCCGGGGGACAGCTCAATGGTGCTCCCATTAGTATAGTAATTCAGGCACGACAGACCATGTCCCTGGCTGGAGTGGGGAGGGGGGAGGAATACCCAGTGATGTAGGAGCAGAAGGGGACAGTTTCTGAGAGTAGGTAGGAGCTCATTGGTTGCTGGTCACCTGAGCTCACACACTAGGGGGAGGTATATAAGGTGGGCACCATCTTAGTTCTGGGTCAGTTCAGTCAGGGTGAAGGGTCAGGCAGATTAAGGGTACCGGATCCCAAGTTGGTGGAGGAGAAACTACCCTCATCCAAAGACCGGAGGTCGTGATCACTTATTGGTGCGACACCTCACCAAACCTGCTAGTAAGGCACCATATAGGACAGCGGGGAACGGGGCCCACGTTTACCCGCGCAGATCTGCGGCAGCTGGACAGAAGTTGATCACTGGTGGGGCAGGCCAGAGAAAAGATAGAAGGGGGTCCTGTGCCATATTACTTAACTGCCTGGGGGTTGACCGAGCCCCTCACCTGATGGACGCAGCACGGCTCGGGTGGTCATTGCTGACAGAAGGGACTGGGAATATATGAACTGTGAGTAAAGGACCCTGGACTGCAACACGTTGTCTTTGTGCTTTTTACTTCGCCAGCACTAACGGTACTGGGACATCCTACACCATCACCCCCACCATCCACTACACTGCCCTGGGGCAGCACTCTTCCCGTGGGGAGTTAAACTACCTCAGCTGCATACACCATCTGCCTCAGCGGTCTGCCTTGCAGCGGCGGTTCATAATAGCCGCAATCCATGGGTGGCGTAGTCGGACATTATTTAAAACTTATAAAGGACTGCCACTGGTCTGACCACCCTGAGCCACGGGACCGGGTCGCCACTACTACTCCTGGCATTGCCCTGAAGCCCGGTCCTGAGTGCCCCACGGCCCAGGGGGCGAGTCAGCTTTGGTGTAGTCGGCAGGATCGTTACCAACCCGCCACAAACGGGTATTGCGCGCCTGAAAAGAGACTGTTTTATTGTATTAAAGATGGCGCCAGCCTCAGAAGAACGAGCGCCATATTGTGTGCACCAAAAGACAACAGGAGGCCGCCTCCCATCGTGGGCCAGGTCCCAGAATTGCGCCAAAGGAGGAGCCCACCCCCAACAGCCCTGAGTGCAGCTGTGGAGATGTCCATCAAGGTGGGGGGGCTGCCCCTGAAAGTGATTGTCAGCAGATGGCGCCAAGACCACCCCCAATGGGGACGGAAAGAGAAGAAAACTGCGGGGCCAGTTGTGGTCTGGATCAGTTGTTCGGACCGCACCCGGGAATGGAGGGAGAGAGCAGCACCAGCACCCTGGCGCGTGGCCTGCTGCAGGCCGAGCCACCCTGCAGCTTCGCGGAGCTGCTAGCACAGCTCCCCAGGGACCCAGAGCGTGCGCAAGTCACGCTAGAAGATCTGGACCGGAGGAAGGTCCGGGCGCAGCGGGATGTGATCGCCGGGTGGAAGGAGGAGTTGGCCCGGCAAGCTGTGACCCGACCGCAGGAGGCGCTAACACTGTCCAGCCACACGTCTGCCTCCGAGGGCGGTGAAGGTGGACCGGAGTCCGGGGACGACGCCGCGGAGGAGAACGCAACAACCGAGGCAGGTAACGGGGACGTCACCACCCCCAGCCCTGTAGCCGTGAGCCTACCTCAGCCTCCCGTTGCGAGGCCCGAAGCCCCGGGGACCATACCTGTCACCATGCCTCCGTTGCTACCAGCTAGACCTCAGGCTGCAAGCGCTGCTGTCACGCCCCGCCCCACGCCGTGCCCTTTAACCCCGGGCGCGATTAAGAAACAGACGCCACAGGCCGGGTCGCAAGGCCTAAGACTTCTGGGCGCCGCTACCCCGCCAGCGCCCCTTGCCTCGGCTGTGCCACCCATGGGCACGACCGGAAGACGACCATCGGCCTAGTCGCAAGGCCGAGTGCCCCCGGGTGCAGCTCCCCCACCGGTGCCCCCTGCCATACCGCCCCTGGGCACGGACTTGTTCGCCCAGCACACCAGGCCGGATGGGCAGCCCTTCATCTGGCCGCCCGAGTATGTCAACCCCCGCCTCCAGGGAAACCTGTCTGTGGAGGCCAGAGCCGCACCTGAGCCCCTGATACCGTTTCCGGAGCCCAGGGACATTGCGCAGTCCCCGCTCGAGGATACCCAGTTCGAATGGGACCCCACCAGAGAAAATCTGATGGGGTTCACCCAAGAAACCCGGGCGGACGCAGCCCGTCGACGAGAGTCCTGCCGTCAGCAGTTGGAGATGTTTGAGAGAGAGCGGCGGGAATGGCGTTTTCGGCAAGAGCGGCTCCAAGTACAAAGTGCGGAGCAGAAAAGGAGAGACTGACAGAAACTCCGAGCCACCAGCAGTCCCAGAGTCACCGGGACCGTGGTGAAATTTCAAATGGAGCGCGGCTGGGGCTTCATCAAAGATCCTAGGACCATCAGCGACGTCTTTGTGACCCAGAGGGACATCAAGAGCCACCTGCCAGAAGGTCATCGAGGGCGGGATCTGTTTCCTGGCAACGTGATGTCCTACACCCGACACCAGGGCGTGAAGGGGTGGTAAGCCCTCCACGTCCATAGAGTAGTAGAAGAGGAGGAACAGCACTACTGAGATCCAGAGTACCAAGAGGGCCCGGACAGGCCTGAAGACGACCAGGAGGAGCAAGGATCATCAGGAGGACACCGTTACCAGTAAACGGTAGAGTGTGAATGGATATAGTTACCCGTCAGGGTAAAAGGATCTGTTGTGGGACTGTTTCCACTGAGAGTGTGGTCCCCATTGGGACTGTTACCTGTCAAAGTTGCCCCCTTTCCTTTAACTGGCTGGGGACTGAGAACAGCCACCCCTCTTCCCTACCTGATGGAGGACTGAGAGCAGCCATCCCCTTCCCAAATTGACCGAGGACTGAGAGCGGCCGTCCTTGTAAATAGTTGCTCTTCCTAAAGCGCCCCCTACTGGTTTTATAAAAAGACTGCAACATCTACCTCGGGACAGAGAGTCCCTCACGTTTAAAAAAGTTTGCTGAAGTTTTTGCACTTAAAAGAAGAATGAACATCTGGTCGCAAGTTGCACCCCGGCCAGGATCCAAGAATATGTTTTACTTGAAAATGTTTTATATGAAGAGTTTTATATGCTGCTAGGTGATAATACAAATGTTTTATATGATGTTTTATATGACAAAAGAGTTCCGGTAGTTTTGACAATGCCAAAGAAAAATGTTTCCCATAAAGGGAATTGAACAATGTCGTCCGTTCTATAATGTAAAAAGTTATTGAAAAAGTTTTGTATGTCTTGTAATCAAATGTCTTTACTCTTTTCCAGCCCGAGGACGTGCTGTGGTTTACCAGGGGAGAATGTAGCGCCCCGAGAGTTCGTCCGCTACAGGGGTTTTGCACCTCTGCCAGAGGTGTGATTTTCCACTCCCGGGTAAGGATGGAGTTTGGACCGGGACTCAGTTAGCTGCATGCAACACACACACCCCATTTCCGGGCGACAGCTCAACGGTTCTCCCATTAGTACAGTAATGGAGGCACGACAGACCATGTCCCTGGCTGGAGTGGGGAGGGGGGAGGAATACCCAGTGATGTAGGAGCAGAAGGGGACGGTTTCTGAGCATAGGTAGGAGCTCATTGGTTGCTGGTCATCTGAGCTCACACACTAGGGGGAGGTATATAAGGTGGGCACCATCTTAGTTCTGGGCCAGTTCAGTCAGAGAAGAAGCAGAGTGGAGATGTGACAGGGAGCTGTGGCTCAGTCTGGGCCCAGTTCCACGAGGCAGGCCTAGGGTGAAGGCCAGAGCCAGAAGAAAGGAACAGAAACAGAAAGGAACATAAAGAACAGCAAAGAAAGAGAAGTTCCCAAAGTGTAGAAGGGCTCAGAAACAAGAAGGCAGAAGGGACCCTAAGAGTCCATGAAAATACCGGGTGAAGGGTCAGGCAGATTAAAGGTTCCGGATCCCAAGTTGATGGAGGAGAAACTACCCTCAGCCAAAGAACGGAGGTCGTGATCATTTATTGGTGCGACACCTCACCAAACCTGCTAGGAAGGCACCATATAGGACAGCGGGGAACGGGGCCCACGTTTACCCACGCAGATCCGCGGCAGCTGGACAGAAGTTAGTCACTGGTGGGTCAGGCCAGAGAAAGGATAGAAGGGGGTCCTGTGCCATATTCCTGAACTGCCTGGGGGTTGACCGAGCCCCTCACCTGGTGGACGCAGCACAGCTCGGGTGGTCATTGCTGACAGAAGTGACTGGGACTATACGAACTTTGAGTAAAGGACCCTGGACTGCAACACGCTGTCTTTGTGCTTTTTACTTTGCCAGCACTAATGGTACTGGGACGCCCTGCACCATCACCCCCCACCATCCACTACACTGCCCTGGGGCTGCACTCTTCCCGTGGGGAGTTACACTACCTCAGCTGCATACACCATCAACCTCAGCGGTCTGCCTTGTAGCGGAGGTTAATAATAGCCGCAATCCACGGGTGGCGTAGTCAGACATTATTTAAAACTTATAAAGGACTGCCACTGGTCTTACCACCCTGAACCATGGGACCGGGTCGCCACTACTACTCCCAGCATTGCCCTGAAGCCCGGTCCCGAGTGGCCCACGGCCCAGGGGGCGTGACAAGTACACCCCCATATTATCAGTATATTATATATACAGCAGTCAGCATAAGTGAGTACACCCCCATATTATCAGTACTTTATATATACAGCAGTCACCATAAGTGAGTACACCTCCATATTATCAGTACATTATTTATAAAGCAGTCAGCATAAGTGAGTACACCCCCATATTATCAGTACATTATATATACAGCAGTCAGCATAAGTGAGTACACCCCCATATTATCAGTACATTATATATACAGCAGTCAGCATAAGTGAGTACACCCCCATATTATCAGTACATTATATATACAGCAGTCAGCATAAGTGAGTACACCCCCATATTATCAGTACATTATATATACAACAGTCAGCACAAGTGAGTACACCCCCATATTATCAGTACATTATATATACAGCAGTCAGCATAAGTGAGTACTCCCCCATATTATCAGTACATTATATATACAGCAGTCAGGATAAGTGAGTACACCCCCATATTATCAGTACATTATATATACAGCAGTCACCATAAGTGAGTACATCCCCATATTATCAGTACATTATATATACATCAGTCAGCATAAGTGTGTACACTGACATATTATCAGTACATTATATATATAGCAGTCAGCATAAGTGAGCACACCCCCATATTATCAGTACATTATATATACAGCAGTCAGCATAAGTGAGTACACTCCCATATTAACAGTATGTTATACAAACAGCGCTCAGCGTAAGGGAGTACAACTTTCTGTATTCTCAGTATGTTATATATACAGCGCTCAGCATAAGTGAGTACACCCCCTGTATTCTCAGTACATTATATATACAGCGCTCAGCATGAGTGAGTACACCCCCCTGTACTTTCAGTACATTATACATAGATCATTCAGCATAAGTGAGTACACCCACTACATTCTCAGTACAGTTATATATACAGAGCTCAGCATAAGTGAGTACACCCCCCTGTATTCTTAGTACGTTATATATACAGCATTCAGCATAAATAAGTACACCCCCTGTATTCTCAGTATGTTATAAAAACAGCGCTCAGCATTATACATACAGCGCTCAGCGTATATGAGTACACCCCCTGTATTCTCAGTATTCTACATCTACAACGCTTGGCGTAAATGAGTAAACCCCCCTTTATTCTCAGTATGTTATACATACAGTACTCAGCGTAAATGAGTACACTTTCCTGTATTCTCACTATGTTACACATACAGCGCTCAGCGTAAGTGAGTACACCCCCGGTATTCTCAGTACATTATGCACACAGCGCTCAGCGTAAATCAGTACACCCCCTGTATTCGCAGTACATTACATCTACTGCGCTCAGCATAAGTGAGTACACCCCCTTGTATTATCAGTACATTATGCATACAGCACTCAGTGTAAGTGAGTACACCCCCTGTATTCTCAGTATGTTATACACACAGAGCTCAGCGTTAATGAGTACACGGCCTGTATTCTCAGTATGTTATATATTAACAACAAAGTTCCACACTTGGAATCCTGAAGATTGTTATTGGTTATTTAACTCAATTCACATGAACACATCTACTCTTCTCAAATGGGACACAAGTCCCTCAAGAAAAGACATCAAACGAGCATTTAAACCTTAAAAAGTCAATATTTTATTAAGACAATATTAAAAAACATGATAAAACAAATCACAGTGCTTCACACGTGAGAGCGGGCTTATGAATATACAACTACTGTTGCTGCAGCTATAGAATTGCTGATTTGCAAAGTGCTGCTCACAAGTGCGACTATATGGCTTATTTCAAAGGAAAATACAAGTAAAGTTAAATATAGTAGTGCCACTAAAATTGTCTATCTTTGTAAAGCAATTGTCGCTTACAGAAAATGTATTATTAAGTATTATGCAAAAAGTGCAAGAAGAGCCCATAAGCATCAAAGCATAGACAACAATTGTAAAGAACTGAGCATCACAATAACTAGGTCGCGCAAACAGGGTAATACTAAATGAAATTACCTGAATCTGTGTATTAACGCTGAAGCCCGTCTATCGCCCCGACGTACGTTTCAAATATCTTTCTTCAGGGTGCTAAGTCTTAATAAAATATTGACTTTTTAAGGTTTAAATGCTCGTTTGATGTCTTTTCTTGAGGGACTTGTGTCCCATTTGAGAAGAGTAGATGTGTTTACGTTATATATGAAGTGCTCAGCATAAGTGAGTACACCCCCTGTATTCTCAGTACGTTTTATATACAGTGCTTACCGTAAGTGAGTACACCCTCTGTATTCTCAGTACATCTTATACATACAGTGCTCAGCGTTCGTGAGTACACCCCCCTGTATTCACAGTATGTTTTATATACAATGCTTACCGTAAGTGAGTACACCCTCTGTATTCTGAGTACATCTTATATTTGCAGGACACATCCTTCTGCCCGAAGCCGGGAAGGGTGGCACCTGGGCAGTGAGACACTGGAGTCAGCACGTGTGCATACCGCACTACAGCGCCATTTTATTGAAGACACTGTATATGCGAATTCGCAGACAATGTCTTTAAAAAAACTAAGCAGGATAGCGCGATATGCGCAAGTTCTGACTCCGACACCATTAACACAATTAAAAATGTACCAATAAAAATGCTCACGACCCGGGGGTAGAACGGGTTCAATAGCTATTTATCTATAACCCACAATGCCATTAGTGCTAAGATCATCTATCCCTTTTTTAAAACCTGGGTGCCTTATTTTTTTTTATACTTTGGAAAAAAGGGACCCTAAAAACCAACACATACTAATATTCACCGTTTCTGTAACAACCTGTAGTTTAAAATGTTATTAATTTACCCACATTAAAAAACAAACAAAAAAAAAAGCCAGAGTTACAACTTTTCATCCATCCTTATAAAAAAGTTATTTAAATGTTATGTGCATGCAAACATGTAAATGGGACCAATAAAATCTACATTGATTTAACCCCTTAAGGACCGAGCCACTTTGTGGGTTACCGACCGGGCAAATTTTTTCAATACTGACGAGCCACTTTATGAGGTAATAACTCTGGAATGCTTCAACGGATCCAACTTATTCTGATAATGTTTTTTCATGACATATTGCACTTCATGATAGTAGTAAAACTTTTTCGATAAGACTTGTGTTTATTTGTGAAAAAATTGGAAATTTGGCAAAAATTTTGAAAATTTCCACATTTTCAAAGTTTGAATTATCATGCCCTTAAATCAGAAAGAAAAGTCACAAAAATAGTTAATAATTAGTGTTGAGCCACCCCCGTAGTGTTCGAGTTCGGTTCGGTTCGTCGAACACCCGTGTGTTCGCCGAACTGTTCGCCGAACTGTTCGTCGAACTGTTCGTCGAACACCTTCGAACACCGTTAAAACCAATGGCAGGCAAACAAAAACACATACAAACACATAGAAAACACCTTCAAAGGTGTCCAAAAGCTGACAAACTGCTCAGAAGACACAACTAACACATGGAAAAGTGACAAGTACATATAGTCATGCGAAAAGAAAAGAGGTGGAGGAGTAAAAGGAGGGGGAGACACAGATATAGGCATGTCATGCCCTTCTAAAATCCAAAAAGTGAGAAGCCGAGACGGCCAGTCCGCTCCTGCCCGTGCCACCTCCGTGTCGCCGGGTTTGTGCCAGAGCCGCGGTGAACCCTGACGGCCAGCCCCCCTCTCCCAATACTGGTGCCTGTCCGCTGGTGGGTCGAGAGAGCCCCCCTGTGGTGGAGGCAGCTCTAAGCTTTTTAATTTAAATTGTCCCTCTAATTTAAATGAATACACTTTAAATCCATTTACAAGGATCTATTGGAGGGCAAGTCTCATGCCAGCAGCCGCGTAATTCCAGCTCCAGTAGCGTCCACTAAAGCTGCTGCAGTTAAAAAGCTTTTATAAGGATCGAGCTCGGCTGTCCACCGCAAGGCATCCTAGTGCCAGTCCCAGCCCCTATGCCTTGGGGTGCCTCCTGATGCTCTTCACTAAGTATCCCGTGGTCCCGAAGCATTTCCTTTGAAAAAATTAAGTGTCCAAACTGCAGGTGGTGTAGCTTGCTTAACAGCCGGGATAATCCGCTGACTAGCAGACACTGCTACTAGGCACAAAGTATTTCCTGGGCTAGATGCAGTTAAAAATTTGTAAGTAGATACTCTCGTTGGATGCTGAGAAAGCATTCCATAGAGTCTCCTGGCACGCCATATATGATTCTCTTAAAAAGCTTGGGGTAGGGGTCTAGGGGACCCTTTTATAGCCAAAATCACGGCCCTGTATCACAATACGTCACCTAGGCTGAAGATAAATGGAACTGTAGCACCGAGGGCTCGGTTGCTACAGACGTATTGCACCTCACCCAGAGGTGTGATATCTCACTCTCAGATAAGGATGGAGTGTGGATCAGGACCCGACACCTGCATGCATTACACCACATTGCCGTGGGGCAGGGCGACCAATATGCCCCTGAGATGGGCACGACAGTCCCTGTCCCTGGCTGGAGTGGGGGGAGGGAACACTGAGGAAGGGGAACCCTGCAGTGCAGGAGCAGGGAGGAAGCAGTTCCTGGGTGCATTGAGAAGGGAGTATAAAAGGTGGGCACCATCTTAGTTCAGTGCAGAGAAGTCTGAGCAGAAGTGGCAGGGAGCAGGGGCTCTGCATGAGCTCTGCTCCGGAGGCGGGCCTAGTAACAGAGGCCCAGGCCTGCAAGAGGGAGAAGGAAGGAAGAGGAGCGGAGAAGGCTCCAGGAACGAGGAATGAAGGGATCCCAGGGGTGCGGACGGGCGAGTCGCCACCGCACGCCCGAATCCACCTGTGTGGAGGGGTCAGGCCAAAGGGGGAGACCGGTCCCCGAACTAATGGAGGCAGGAAACGACCCTCAGCTAGAAACCGGAGGCTCTGACATTTTATGTGGCGCAGCCCCTTGCTCCACCCGCTAGGAAGGCACCACATAGGGTCAGGGAAACTGGCGCCAAGTTTAAAAAGAGGAGGCCCGAGGCAGCCGGACAGAAGTGTTGGTAAGAAAGGCCAGACAAAGGACACACAAAGGGGGTCCTGTGAAGCGCTCCAAAGTTATCTGGGAGTTGTCTGAGCCCCTCACCTGGTGAGCACAGTACGACGTGGGCAGCCGTTACCTGCAGACGTGGTCTGGATAATAAGAACTGTGAGTAAAGGCCCTGAACTGCATCACTGACTCCGTGTCGTTACTGCTGCTGCCCTGCACCATCACCCCCATCCTCCGCATACACTGCCCTGAGGCTATACTCCTCCCGTGGGGAGTTATGCTACGCTCTGCTGCACCCACAACACCAGCCTTAGCGGTCTGCCCTGTAGCGGCGGTTCACTCTGACCGCAATCCACGGGCGGCGTAGTCGGACATTTAAACATCAAAACCACATAAATAGTTCCGCCACTGGTTTGACCGCCCTGAGCCACGGAACCGGATCGCCGCCACGAAGACTACAACCACCAGCATCCACCAAAAAGGGTCCGGCTCTGGGTGTCCCAAGGCCCAGGGGGTGTATCAGAACATTTTCATCACCTTTCACAATCACCAATGGGACAAGGCAGGGATGTCCTCTGTCCCCTCTCTTATACATCCTAGTGACGGAGCACCTGCTCTCATCAATTCGCCATAACTTCAATATTAGGTGGATTGAGGTGGGAGGCACCGAGTACAAGTGCTCTCTATTTGCTGATGATGTCCTAGTATATATCACTCAATCACATATATCCATCCCTGCTGTTATGGCTAAAATAGATCACTTTGTTACATGGTAAAATTTTAAAATCAATGCAGCGAAGTCTGAGGCCCTCGATGTCTCCCTCCCTAAATCCATATAGGATTCCATCCAGTCCAACTTTCCCTTTGCCTGGCCCTCACAGGGTATCAAATACTTAGGAATTCCTATTCATAGAGACCTCTCCCATCTATGTTATCTTAATTTTGGGCCCTTTATTGAACAATTCCATACAGACCACGGTTGGCAAGTTAGAACTGTAAGATTCACTACGTGAACCACTGGTGTTTTGTGGAAAAGCACATGTACACCGCGTTCCAAATTATTATGCAAAAAGTGTTTAGGAGTGATAAGGGAAGAATTTGTTTGTTTGTCAGTTAAACTCATTGATGGTGATGTGTGTCAGGGCTCTTTATATCACTGTAAGCAATTGCAGACACCTGTGCTAATTAGTTTGGCAGGTGTTTCCAATGAAAGGCAAGACTACTTAAGAAGGCTCTCTCACATTATTAAGCAGCCTACATTTTCTGACTAAATGGGAAAGAAAAAGGATGTGTCGGCTGCTGAGAAGCAACAAATTGTGGAGTGTTTAGGTCAAGGCATGACTACAATCAACATTGTGCGATGATCAGGATGAAGTGTCTTGGCAATCAAGAAGTATGTAGCTGATTCACAGTACACACGTGTGCGTGCTGATAAGGGCAAATTGAGGACTCTTTCCTACAGGCAATTACGTCAGGTTGAAACAGCAGCGGCAAAAAAGCCTTGTCATAGCAGCAGACAAGTTTTTGAAGCTGCTTGTGCCTCCAACGTCCCCCGAACAACAAGATGCAGGGTCCTTCAGAGGTTTGCAGCTGTGCATATGCCATCCTGTCGACCTCCTCTATCCACTTCACACAAGCAGAAACGGCTCCAGTGGGCCAAACATTACATGAAGACTGATTTCAAAACTGTTTTGTTCACGGATGAGTGCCGTGCAGCGCTCGATGGTCCAGATGAATGGAGTGGAGGATGGCTGGTTGATGGACACCCCACGCAAACACGGCTACAGCGCCAACAAGGAGGAGGTGGAGTAATGTTTTGGGCTGGAATCATGGGGAGAGAGATTGTCGGCCCCTTTAGGATCCCTGAAGGCGCTAAAGATGAACTCCATAATGTATGTGGATTTTCTCAAACAGCACTTCCTGCCATGGTTCAAGAAGAAGAACCGTGTATTTCACAGCAAGATCATTTTTCTGCATGATAATGCACCATCTCATGCTGCACATAAAACATCTGCATCTCTGGCTGATATGGGCATAAAAGGGGACAAACTTATGGTGTGACCCCCATGCTCCCCTGACCTCTACCCCATTCAGAACCTTTGGAGCATCATTAAAAGGAGTGTCTATGATGGCGGGAGGCAGTTCACATCTAAGCAACAGCTCTGGGAGGGTATTCTGTCCTCATGCAAAACAATTGAAGCAGAAACCATCCAAAACCTGACAAATTCAATGGACGAGAGAGTTCAGAAGCTCCTTTCGAACAAGGGGTCCTATGTGAAAATGTAACATCACCTAGAATAAAGTTTTGAGTTGAAAACTGTTTGATTTCAGTTTCTAACAACCTGCTAATGCTTATAATTTCAAAAATGACCATTTTTTTGGTCTTTATTAAAATGAAAAGGTTGATCGAAAAGTTTGGGGGATCTAAGAGTGTGGCAACCCAGTAGTCATGATTACTTCGAATTCTGACAATATGAGGGTCATGCTGCAGGTAGTGCAGCAAGAAGGCACTTATGTGTCTTGCGCATCTCGGAGCCCCAAAATTATTTTCCGGGCTAGATGCAGCTAAAAATTATTTTTAATTTTAAATCTGGTGAAGCTTATTATAGATGGCCTAATAGGATCAGTGCTGCACACTGCTACAAAGCCCAAATTATTTTCCAGTCAAGATACAGATAAACATGATTAGTAATTTGAAAGCTTAAAACGGTTGGTAGGGTGATTTTAACCAATCATCAAGCTTTTACTCTCCCCAGGATGACACAGGGGTAGAAAAGTCGTTTCGAATCCATGATTTGTTCATCTTTATGAACGTGAGTCAGTCTACATTATCAGTGGAGAGCCGCGTGCGCTTATCTGTCAGCACACCACCAGCAGCGCTGAACACACGTTCAGACAGAACGCTGGCTGCGGGGCATGACAAGATCTCCAAGGCGTAAGTGGCTAGCTCCGGCCATTTATCCAGATTGGAAGCCCAAAAAGAGCAAGGGTCCAGTGACACAGTCGTGGCTTCAATGTTTACTTGGAGATACTCCTGTACCATCGTCTCTAGGCGTTGACTATGTGTCAGACTTCTTGTCTCCTGTGGCCTTGCAAAGGATGGGCTAAAAAAGTGGTGAAATGATTCCGTAAAATTGATGTTACCAGCAGATACTGTGGTTCTGTTACGGTTTGAGTGCTGAACACTTGACGGTCCCACGGTTGGCAAGTTGGAACTGTGAGATTCACTACGTGCACCACTGGTATTTTGTGGAAAAGCACATGTAAGATTCTGCAACAGTCTCTGCTGATACTCCTGCATGCGTGCATCCCTTTCTATGGCAGGAATAATTTCTGCAAATTTACTTTTGTACCGGGGATCTAACAGTGTGGCAACCCAGTAGTCAGGATTATTTCTAATTCTCACAATTCGAGGGTCATGTTGCAGGTAGTGCAGCAAGAAGGCACTCATGTGTGTTGCGCATCCAGGAGCACCAAGTCCCTGTTGTGTTGGTGGCGAGGTAGCAATCATGCTTCCTTCCTCTGTCCTCTCCCCCCAACCTCGCACAACAGAAATGTGATCAAGGTCTCCCTCATCTGATGAGTCTTCCATCAGTTCGTCCTCCACTTCTTCCTGGGCTCCTGCACCTTCCTCACTAGTTTGGCTGCTACCATGCGCCCTGGTAAAATCATCTCCCCCACCCTCACATGCCTGCCGCCTTGGTGCTGCCGACCGTCTGGACCTTGCAGATGTTAGCCCTTCCGCATACAACTCCTCCTCCTCTACTTCCTCCACCTCCTCTTGTGCCACCACCTGACTCCGAATTCTGTTTAACATGTGCTCCAGCATGTAAATCACCGGAATAGTGATGCTGATAATGGCATCGTCAGCACTAAACATCTTCGTCGCCATTTCAAAACTGTGCAGAAGGGTGCATAGGTCCCTGATCTGAGACCACTCCTCCAGCGTGATTTGCCCCACCTCTGAATCTCGTTGGCCCAGGCTATACGTCAGAACGTATTGCACCAGGGCATGTCGGTGCTGCCACAGTCGCTGCAACATGTGCAGAGTTGAATTCCACCGGGTAGGCACATCGCATTTTAGCCGGTGAAGTGGCAGGCCCAACGACTTCTGTAGAGATGTAAGTCGCTGAGCTGCGGGATGCGAACGGCGGAAGTGAGCACACAGCGACCGTGCCCTCTGCAGAAGGCCATCTAGTCTGGGATAGTGGGCTAAAAATTGCTGGACAACCAGGTTCAACACGTGAGCCATACAAGGCACGTGTGTGACATTGCCCCGGCGAAGGGCCGCACCCAGGTTTGCAGCATTGTCGCACACGGCCTTCCCTGGTTTCAGGTCCAGTGGAGACAACCATTCATGAAATTGGTTCTCCAGAGCTGACCACAACTCCTCAGCTGTGTGACTCACATTTCCCAGACATTTCAATGTAAAAACCGCCTGATGACGTTGAGCCCTACTGCCAGCATAGTAAGGAGGTGTGCAGGATCCCTTCTGCGCAGTTAGAAAGCTTGTGGCATGACCAGACAGGCTTTGGGTGCAGGTGGAAGACCGAGAGGAGGTTGAGGAGGCAGAAGCAGTGGAGGAAAAATGACATAAAGAGGATTGACGCACAACTCGTGGGGACGGCAAGACTTGGACAGCAGCCCCTTGTCCTGCTGTCACCATAGTTACCCAGTGCCCAGTCAGCGACATGTAACGCCCCTGTCCATGCCTACTCGTCCAAGTGTCTGTGGTGAAATGCACCCTGTCACACACAGAGTTTCTCAAAGAAGCGGTGATGTTGTGTGCGACATGCTGGTGGAGCGCAGGCACACCTTTCTTTGAGAAGTAGTGCCGACTGGGCATCTGGTACTGGGGCACTGCGACGGACATAAGGTCTCGAAAATCCTCTGTGTCCACCAGGCGGAAAGGCAGCATTTCTGTAGCCAAGAGCTTGCAGATGGTGAAATTCAACCTCTTAGCTTTCTCATGGCTAGGAGGAAATGGTCTTTTACTTGTCCACATCTGAGGGACCGAGGGCTGGCTATTGTGCTTAGACGGGGTTGATAAGGGTGTCCCCGGCAAACTGCCGGTCTGTGAGGAAGATGCAGGCGGACATGTTAGGTTGCCTTGATCCAAAGGTGGTGCTATCGATGTCGGACAGCGCTCAACACCAGCTGGTCTTACCACCTCCAAAGAAAATGATGACTTGCCAATCACGCTGGCTGTTGCGGGTAAAGAGGTGGCAGGTCTGCGCCCCAAAACAGGTGTGACTGCTGTCCCCCCAGTCACAGAGGATGAAGAGGCCGCGGATGCACAAGATATGGCAGACGGTGGTTGGCCCGGCCGGCTTGGCCGCATTGTAGCACACTGAGCTTCCCACTGCAACTTATGCTTCATGTCCATGTGCCGGTTCATGCATGAAGTACTCAAACTATGTATTTTTTGGCCTCTACTTAGCTTTTGCTGACAAATGTTACAGATAACACGAGTTGGGTCATCTTTATCGATCTGAAAAAATGCCCAGGCTATGCAAGGCTTAGCACCCATGCGACCTGAAGAGCCACCACGACTTGTGGTGAGAGGCAGAGTTGTGTTTGAGGATGCAGTTGTTGACGTGCTTCCAGTACTACGTCTCTGTCCAGGAAGGCGCAACCTGACCTCGTCGTCACTAGCATCTTCCTCCACCTCCTCTGCTGACCTCATCTCTTGGCTGACTGTGGGTTGACAGTAAGTGGGATCTCCAACCTCATCATCATCACCCTGTGCGTTATCACACCCGTCGTCCTCAGAGCCAACCTGTTCCTGCCCTGACAAAAAACTAAAGTTGTCGCTCCAATCAGGTATTTGAGTCTCATCATCGTCTTCCTCATTGTCTCCACCAACAGGAGTTACAGTTTGGGAATGAGGGTCTACATTATGGTCAGAACCTTCTGCGTCTGGTCCTGGATCCGATTCATAAAGATTCTGGGCATCAGTGCAGATCATTTCCTCGTCTGGATTCACAGAAGCGCTGGAGTCGACCTCTGATTCCCAGGCTATAGTATGAGTAAACAGCTCTGCAGACTCAACCATCTGTTCTACCTCATACTCAGACGGGCAGCTGGAGATTTGGGAGCTGCGAGGAAGCAAGTGCGATTGGGGTGACACCTTTGAGGACTGGAGTATTTGTGATGTTGAAGTTGATGTGGAGGAGAGCCCACTTAAAGGAGCACTTGATATCCGTTGAAGCACCTGCTGTTTTTGTGCCTCATCTGTAATTTGTAGCGATTGGCGTGGCGTAAGAAAGGGATCTTATCACATTGTCCGCTAAAAGAAGTAGACATTTTAGTTTGGCTGGAAGGTGGTTTTTCTTCTGCAGATGTTACTGTTGCTTTAACAACTACCCCACGGACACAACCTTTTTTCCCCTTCCCAATACGCCTATTCCCCTTTCCAAAAGCAGCAGGCCTTTTTCCACTCATTTTGGTGGTTAACTAATTCACAACTCTGGAGTTGTTTGCACAAAAAAACAATGGATGGGAACTGAGCAGAGCTGAGTGGCCAAACTGTGGTATTAGGCCAAAACTATTGGCTGGGTTAGATGCAGAAAAAAATTATATTCAATTTGCAACCTGATGGAGGTCAGTATAGATGGACTAATAGAACAAGTCCCACACACAGCTAGAAGCCCAAATATTTTTTCAGAGGTAGATGCAGAAAAAAATTATATTCAGTTTGCAACCTGATGGAGGTCTGAATAGATGGATTAATAGAACAAGTCCCACACACAGCTAGAAGCCCAATATTTTTTCAGAAGTAGATGCAGAAAAAAAATATATTCAGTTTGCAACCTGATGGAGGTCAGTATAGATGGACTAATAGAGAAAGTCCCACACTGCTAGAAGGCCAAATATTTTTTCAGAGCTAGATGCAGAAAAAAATTATATTCAGTTTGCATCCTGATGGAGGTCAGTATAGATGGACTAATAGAACACGTCCCACACACTGCTAGAAGCCCAAATATTTTTTCAGAGCTAGATGCAGAAAAAAATGATATTCAATTTGCAACCTGATGGAGGTCAGTATAGATGGACTAATAGAATGATGCTATGCCCAAAAGATTTTACTTCACTAGGTGCAGTAAAAAAAATGGTATTCTATACACAGGTGGTATATCTTGCAACACAGATAGGCTACTCCACTGACTAACACACTCTGCAATAGGCCAAAAAGGATTAGCTTTGCTAGATTCAACCAAATGCTGTGAAAAAAACTTGCGCAGCACTGGCACAGACCTGCCTGGCAAAAACTGATAGGAACTGATGTAACCTAGTCCTGAAAAGGACTGCAATTACAATTAGTCTTTACTCCCACAATCTATCTATTTAAGAGCACAGACCTGCCTGATAAAAGTTGTAGGAAATGCTGTAACCTAGTCCTTAAAAGGACTGCAATCACAACTATTCCCTACTCCCAAGCTATCTGTAGATTTGTGCGAAAATTGGCTTGAAATTAACAAGGTATAGCGCACACAGCAACAGCGGTGCCGTCTAACACGCAGCTGCAGCAGTGAGAAAATGGTGGCGACGGGGAAAATGGCTTGGTCTTATAGGGCAAGGACATGTGACATACACTGCCAATGACACATGCCCTTGCTTGTGTGAAAAAAGCACTTCGCTCCGTGTGCGCGCTGCTGATAGGCTGACAGATTGCACCTCCCCACTGTAAATGCGGGAAAGAGAAACAAATATGGAGATCTTCATTATTCCTGCAGAGATCCATCCCCTGCCCCTCCCCCCACCCCGCTGTACACTCAAACTGCGTATTAACATTAATTTTCATCATTACTGAGAAAAAATCCAGTTATGATTTTGGTGCATGAACAGTTATCGAACATAACCTCGAACAGCCGAATTTTTCTCAAATCGTTCGTGTACGCCGAACGGCTCGAACACCGCCCAAAACAGCTCGAATTTGAGATTGGCGAACAGTTCGAGTAGAACAACGCTCATCTCTAGTTATTATCACTCCTTGCATAACATACATTCTTTACATCTTTTCTCATTCTTTACAAGGAACTTTCTCACACTAACTTTTTCTCAAGAGAACATTTTGTCAGACACCTGCTTCTGTTATCTAACTAGTCTAGGCCAGGATTGACCTTGTAAATTTCCAGCGTGCTTCGAACTAACGATAATATGACCATATATGTGTTTCCGTAATAATTGCAATAACATTGGTTCAAGCCTGTAGTACGGCTGTAGATGATTGGACATTAATAGACTCAAAACAATATAAAATGCTAAGCAAAATACACGGGATCAGAGATTCTTTTGAATCCTCCCATAAAGAGCACACTGTCTCCATCTGGTTCATTGTTGGATTGCGCAATCAACATAATAATTTGACACTGACTTGGTCAACCTTGAAGGGTTATTGCCCTCCCTCAACAAGAGGAGAGTATGGCGCAAGAGATCACGGTATGCGAAGACTCTGAACGCATACCGTATTCTCCGGCGCCATACTTACATGCTTACCTGACCGGGAGGAGCATTACCGCAGCACCTCTCTTCTGGCCGGAGACCGGGGCGGAGTGAAGGTGTCGGAACCGGTGCATGCGCATAGCACTATCCGGCGCCATTTTACTGAAGACACATTTAGAGTATGTCTTCAGTAAAATGGCGCCAGACAGCACGATGCTCCGGTGCCGCACTCCTCCCCCAGCCTCCAGCAGAACAGGACACAGCATCGCTGGAGCACAGGGAAGAAAGGTGAGTATAAGTGTTTATTTTTTTTGTATGTGTGCAGTGTGAAAGGGATGATGGGTGCCATACAAGCCAGGATTGGGGGATGAGGGGGCCACACATACCAGGATTGGAGGATGAGGGGGCCACATATACCAGGATTGGGGGATGAGGGGTACCATACATACCAGGATTGGGGGATGAGGGGTACCATGCATTCCAGGATTGGAGGATGAGGGGTACAATGCATACCAGGATTGGGGTATGTGGAGTGCCATGCATACCTGGATAAGGATGAGGGGGCCATACATACCAGGATTGGGAATGGGAAAGCCATGCATACCCGGATGAGGGATTGGGTACCATGCATACCAGGATTGGAGGATGGGGGTGCCATGCATACCAGGATTGGGGATGTGGGGTGCCATGCATAACAGGATTGGGGATGGTGGGGTGCTATGCATAAAAGGATTGGGCATGGTGGGATGCCATGCATACCAGGATTGGAGATGAGGGGTGCCATGCATACCAGGATTGGGGGAAGAGGGGTGCCAGGCATACCAGGATTGAGGGGTGAGGGGTACCATGCATGCCAGGATTGTGGGATGAGGGGTACAATACATACCAGGATAGGGATCTGGGGGGGCATTCATACCAGATTTTGGATTAGGGGCCATGCATACCAGGATAGGGATGAGAGGAACCATGCATACCAGGATTGAGGGTGAGGGGTGCCATGCGTACCAGGATTGAGGATGAGGGGTGCCATGCATACTAGGATAGGGATGAGGGCAGCACATAACAGGATGGGGGAACAGGATTGGGAAGCACAAATACCAGGATGGGGGCAGCACAAATACCAGGATGAGGGCAGCTCGTATACCAGAATGGGGGCAGCACATACCAACATGTGAGACCATATAACAATAAAAATGCTCGCCACCCGGGCGTAGAACGGGCTCAATATCTAGTTCTAAATTAGTGTGAAAAATATCAATGTTTCTGAAGGCAGGCAAGGAAATGCAGGCTGTTTTAAGCCATTTACATTCAATTTCGTTAGAAGAAAGAAGGCAAATTCCCTAATAAAGTGATTTGCAAATTTAAAATATGTTTACATGCTGGACAAACTTATAAAAAAAGAGTTCAGTTACTCTGTAAGGCCTCCAGAATATAATATAAAAAAAAAGTTATTTTCTTGTCTGAAAGTAGTAAAGCATAATAAAAACCTTTATAAATTTGGCCACACCAAAATCTAGAAATAAGTGAAGTTAAAGTTAACATTAAGTCAAAATCACCATGAATTTTACAATACAATTATATTACCCCTAATCAGAATTTATTTGGGATTGGCAAAATGGCAATTTCTTCTTCATTGTAGAGAGCAAGGAAAAGAGTTAAAATTGAGTCAAAACATCTTGCCGCTCACCTGTCCCACTGCTGATTCTTCCAATCTTGTCTTCCACTGGATCTATGGCTCTTACAATTCTTCATTCCGTATATGCACCAAGCTGAGTAGGTGATGCATGGTGTGAATTCACATCTTCAGAATGGTACTACATGATTCCCGTGAGATGCTCACTAGGTTTTAGGTGAGTAATGTGGCAAAGTTTTGATGTGGTGACATCACAATATCCCAACCTACATTTCCTAAGGCCTATTCAGCTTGGTACAGAGGGAAAGAAGACTCAGAAGAGAATATGAATAACAGAAGATATCAAAGTTGAAATAAGCAAGTGTAGGACTAGGGTGGGAGCTACAAGTGAATACAAGTAAATTAAGCAAGACTGCATACGTCTAGGTGGAATGTGGCCAGGAGCTTGCATACTGCATTCTTGTGGTCATAGAATGATAAAATCATAGAATGTTAGAGTTGGAAGGGACCTCCGGAGTCATAGTGTCCAATCCCCTGCTCAATGCAGGATTCACTAAACCATCGCAGACAGATGTCTGTCCAGCCTCTGCTTGAAGACTTCCATTGAAGGGAACTCACCATCGCTCATATCTCTCTTATCCTCTTGGCCACATATTGCCTTCATATGACCGCTCGGCCTCGCCACTGGCACCCGAGTAGCTGCAGACTTTTGTGAAAAGCCTGAACAACCCCTTTATTGATTTGAATACAATAAAATTCCAGAATTTATGTCTTATTTTTGTTAATAACTAGTGATGAGCGAGCACTAAAATGCTCGGGTGCTCGAAGCTCGTGTCGAGCACATTGGAATACTCGGGTGCTCGACCCGAGCAATGAGCCCAATGTAAGTCTATGGGAAACTCGAGCATTTTTCTGGTGGTCCCCCCCGGCGGTCTGCAGAAGGTCAAAAATTGCCCAAATCGATGGGAACGGTGCTCAATTAAACGTCAGGCAGGCAGAATATATAGGCAGACAGGCAGGCAGGGTATATAGGAGGGTGCATGAAAAACATAGCAGGGCACTTGGAACACACTAGTGCCCTCCGATTTTCATGCACCCGTCTATTTAAAAAAGCCGGCCGGCAATTCATCAGCGGCATACACCGGTACCGGACAATTTAGAACAGAAAGAATAGAGCATCACACATAGATTAGAAAGATAGAAACATGTCAGTCACATACAGTACAGACCAAAAGTTTGGACACACCTTCTCATTTAAAGATTTTTCTGCATTTTCATGACTTTGAAAATTGTACATTCACACTGAATGCGTCAAAACTATGAATTAACACATGTGGAATTATATACTTAACAAAAAGGTGTGAAACAACTGAAAATATGTCTTATATTCTAGGTTCTTCAAAGTAGCCACCTTTTGCTTTGATGACTGCTTTGCACAATTTTGGCATTCTCTTGATGAGCTTCAAGAGGTAGTCACCGGAAATGGTTTTCACTTCACAGGTGTGCCCTGTGAGGTTTAATAAGTGGGATTTCTTACCTTATTAATGAGGTTGGGACCATCAGTTGTGTTGTGCAGAAGTAAGGTTGATACACAGCTGATAGTCCTACTGAATAGACTGTTAGAATTTGTATTATGGCAAGAAAAGAGCAGCTAAGTAAAGAAAAACGAGTGGCCATCATTACTTTAAGAAATGAAGGTCAGTCAGTCTGAAAAATTGGGCAAACTTTGAATGTGTCCCCAAGTGCAGTTGCAAAAACCATCAAGCGCTACAAAGAAACTGGCTCACATGAGAACCGCCCCAGGAAAGGAAGACCAAGAGTCACCTCTGCTTCTGAGGATAAGTTTATCCGAGTCACCAGCCTCAGAAATCGCAGGTTAACAGCAGATCAGATTAGAGACCAGGTCAATGCCAAACAGAGTTCTAGCAGCAAACACATCTCTGCAACAACTGTTAAGGGGAGACTTTGTGCAGCAGGCATTCATGGTAAAATAGCTGCTAGGAAACCACTGCTAAGGACAAGCAACAATCAGAAGAGACTTGTTTGGGCTAAAGAACACAAGGAATGGACATTAGACCAGTGGAAATCTGTGATTTGGTCTGATGAGTCCAAATTTGAGATCTTTGGTTCCAATCACTGTGTTTTTGTGAGACGCTGAAAAGGTGAACGGATGGACTCTACATGCCTGGTTCCCACCGTGAAACACAGAGGAGGAGGTGTGATGGTGTGGGGGTGCTTTGCTGGTGACACTGTTGGGGATTTATTCAAATTTGAAGGCATACTGAACCAGCATGGCTTCCACAGCATCTTGCAGTGGCATGCTATCCCATCCGGTTTGCATTTAGTTGGACCATCATTTATTTTTCAACAGGACAATGACCCTAAACACACCTCCAGGCTGTGTGTGGGCTATTTGACCAAGAAGGAGAGTGATGTGGTGCTACGCCAGATGACGTGGCCTCTACAGTCACCAGACCTGAACCCAATCGAGATAGTTTGGGGTGAGCTGGACAGCAGAGTGAAGGCAAAAGGGCCAACAAGAGCTAAGCATCTTTGGCAACTCCTTCAAGAATGTTGGAAGACCATTTCCGGTGACTACCTCTTGAAGCTCATCAAGAGAATGCCAAGAGTGTGCAAAGCAGTCATCAAAGCAAAAGGTGGCTACTTTGAAGAAGATAGAATATAAGACATATTTTCAGTTGTTTCACACTTTTTTGTTAAGTATATAATTCCACATGTGTTAATTAATAGTTTTGATGCCTTCAGTGTGAATGTACAATTTTCAAACTCATGAAAATGCAGAAAAATCTTTAAATGAGAAGGTGTGTCCAAACTTTTGGTCTGTACTGTATATAATAAGGACAGTGATAGTGTTGATTACTGTGTTTGTCATTTAGTGTTAAAATTTAGGATTTATTACAAAATAAAATTGGCGTGGGGATCCCCCTAATTTTACTCTCTAGCGGAGACCAAGCAGACGGCTGGGGCAGATGTTTGAAGCCTGGGAAGGGGGTAATACCCACGGAGCATCCCAGGCTACTACTACACTGTCAGTGACGTGCATGAGGTGAGCTAAGTTCATTGGACATGAAATCGGCTCATCTGGATGCCGTCACAGCAGGACACTGAGGAGCGCAAGCATGCCTGCGCTTCTCAGTGTCTGCGGCAGGGCAAGCTGGATGGCAGATTCATGAAATGATTTAAAAAATAATGACGTGGGGCTTCGCCCTATTTTTGTGTACAGCCAGGTACAGCAGGCAGGAACGGGCTGCCCCCAACCACCAGCTGCCTATTTTTACCTGGCCGGACACAACAATATAGGGAAGCCCTTTTTTTTATTATTTCATGAATTTCATGAAATAATCTAAAAAAAAAAAACATGGGGCTTTAAAAAAACACAACGCCCAGAATAAAGTCCTTTAATTGAAATAAACACACAATTCTTTAATGTTCTAAATTAAACCATACTAACCATCTCACCCATTCCAGCTGAAGCCAATGTCTTCTGCAATAAAAGTAAAATAATAAACCAACCCCATCCTTACCTTTCCATGGTTCCCAGGACAGCTTCAGCTCTGCTACATTCACATGACAGCCTGGATCGCAGGCGGAAGCTGCCATCCAGCTTGCCATGCCGCAGACACTGAGAAACGCAGGCATGCTTGCGCTGCTCAGTGTCTAGCTGTGATGGCATCCAGATGAGCCGAGTTCATGTCCAATGAAATGAGCTTACCTCATGAACGTCACTGACAGCACGGGAGAATTCTCCTGCGCTTGCCGTGAGCGCAGGAGAATTCTCTCACGCTCACCGCAAGCACAGGAGAATTCTCCCACGCTGTCAGTGACGTGCATGAGGTGAGGTGAGTTCATTGGACATAAACTTGGCTCGTCTGTTCATTGAACTCAGCTCATATCATGTACGTCACTGACAGAGTGGGGAAATTCTCCTGCGCTTGCACTTGCATGAGGTGAGCTGAGTTCAATGTACTCAGTTCACCTCATGCACGTCATTAACAGCAGGGGAAAATTCTCCTGCGCTTGCAGTGAGTGCAGGAGAATTCTCTCACACTCACCGCAAGCGCAGGAGAATTTTCCCATGCTGTCAGTGATGTGCATGAGGTGAGCTGAGTTCATTGGACATGAACTCGGGTCATCTGCATGCCGTCACAGCCAGACACTGAGGAGCGCAAGCATGCCTGCGCTTCTCAGTGTCTGCGGCATGGAAAGTTGGATGGCAGATTTCGGCTGCGATCCAGCCTGTTATGTGAAAGTAGCAGAGCTGGAGCTGTCCTCGGAACCATGGAAAGATAAGGATGATGTTGCTTTATTATTTTACTTTTATTGAAGAAGACAGTGGCTTCAGCTGGAATGGGTGTGATGGTAAGTATGGTTTAATTTAGAACATTAAAAAATTGTGTGTTTATTTTAATCAAAGGACTTTATTCTGGATGTTTGTGGTATTTTTTTAACTTTGACTATGGGGTTAGTAATGGGGGTGTCTTATAGACGCCTCTCCATTACTAACCTGGGCTTGATGTCAGCTGGCATTATAAGCTGACATCAACCCCAGCCCTATTACCCCACTGCTACCGCTACAGGGCAGAGGTAAGAGTGAGGCTAAGTGCCAAAATTGGCGCATTCTATGGATGCGCCATTTCTGGGGAGGCTGACTGCTGGTGTTTCTAGCCTGGGCGGGGGCCAATATTCATGGCATCCTTCCTGGGCTATTAATATCAGCCACCAGCTGTCTGCCTAGCCTTTGCTAGCTATTAAAATAGGGGGGACCCCACGTCACTTTTTTTTTGAGTCCTCCATTGTAATAGCTTGTAAAGGGTATGTATTAAGCTTGGGGCTGATATTAGTAGCCTGGGAAACTCCGTGGGTATTACCCCCTTCCCAGGCTTCAAACATCTGACCCAGCTGTCTGCTTAACCTCCGCTAGAGACTAAAATTACGGGGAACCCTACGCCAATTTTTTTTTAATAAATCCTTTATTTTAACACTAAATGACAAGTACAGTAACCAACACTGTCACTCTACTTATTATATATGTGACTGACATGTTTCTATCTATCTAATCTATGTGTGATGCTCTATTCTTTCTGTTCTAAATTGTCGGGTACCGATGTATGCCGCTGAAGAATTGCCGGCTGGCTTTTTTAAAGAGACGGGTGCATGAAAACACTATTATTTTTTTTTTTAACAAATCCATTATTTTAACACTGAATAACAAGTACAGTAACCAACACTGTCACTGTACTTTTTATATATGTGATGATGAATTGCCGGCTTTTCATGTTTCACTGTGAGCACTGTTCCCTTCGATTTGGGCAATCACTGTAATGCCACAACCACCATGGCTGTGACATTACAGTGAGTGGCAGACAATCCCTGCATGATTGGTGCTCTAAATAGCGCCAACCATGTAGGACGGGGACCCGAGCTCCCGCCTGAGCATCTCGAAAGTACTCGGCTAGCTCCGAGCATCTTGAATACTGAGATGCTCGGGTGAGTACCGAGCAGTGGCGAGCATTCTCGCTCATCACTATTAATAACACTTTCCTAATCTTTTTTTAGAAAAATTGATCAAAAAGATGTACTAAAAGTAGTGCCAATGTAAATTAAATATTGTCAAGCAGAAAAGGAACCCTGAGTTACACTCACTAAAAATTATCTAACCTATAGTTCTCAAAATATGTCAACACAATTTTTTTATCTATTGCAAAGAAATGAAATGTAAATAAAACAATTTAAATACAATATCGCCATAATTGTTCTGACCAACAGAAAAATGTTATATTTATAATATTTTAAATTTAAACCTTCAAAAATTAACAGAATTGTGGGCTGTTTTTTTTTCTATGTCTCCACATAAAAAGTTAGGTAATAAATTAAAAGTAACCGAAAAATGATGCCACTAACAAAAACAACTGATCCGACAACAAAAATGCCCCCATAAAGCTACATGAAGGGAAAAATAAAATGTTATGTAACAATAAAAAAAGAGATGTTTGGCCATTAAGGCCAAGTTAGGCCCTATCGTTAAGGTTGTTTCCATACAATCCCTTTATACATACTGAAAATATATATTTTTTACATTTTCCATTTTCTTTTCTTAATACTTAAGCTTCTATATTTCAGATGCTGAAAACTGTGAAAAGTGTGTTTACAATGAATGGCCAAATGAGACAAGAGACAAGTGTGTCCCTAAAGTTATTGAGTTTCTCTCTTATGACACTGATGTAGTCGCCTATGTTTTCTTATTCTTATTAGTTTTATCTTCTGCTACAATTGTGTTAATAATTGGAATATTTATATGTTTTCGGAATACTCCCGTTGTCAGGGCTAATAATTGTAACCTCAGCTTCATCATTCTTTTTTCTCTCAAGCTCAGTTTGCTCTCCATTTTCCTCTTCATTGGTAAACCAGTGGACACAACCTGTATGCTTCGTCATATCTTCTATGGAATCATCTTCACTGTTGTGTTGTCATCAATCTTGGCAAAGACCATCACAGTTTGTATCGCCTTCAAAGCCACCACTCCTGGCAGCTCCTGGAGAAATTGGATTGGTACTAAGCTTCCTAATTCTATAGTCATGATATTATCATCTCTTCAGGTCCTAAATGGAATACTCTGGTTGTTGTTTTCTCCTCCATTTCAGGAGCTAGACATGGACTCATATCCTGGAAAGATTATCATTCAATGTAATGAGGGCTCAAGACTGGCCTTTTATTTCATGTTAGGTTATATGGGGTTTCTGTCAGCTGTGAGTCTAATTTTGGCTTTTATGGTGAGGAAATTACCGGATATCTACAATGAAGCCAAACACATCACCTTCAGCATGCTGGTGTTCTTCAGTGTCTGGATCTGTGCCATCCCGGCTTACGTAAGCAGTAAAGGAAAAAATATGGTTAGTGTAGAAGTTTTTGCCATATTGGCTTCAGGTAATGGAATAGTGATATGCATATTCTTACCTAAGCTGTGGAGCATACTGACAAAATCAGAAATGAAAACAAAAAAATTATTAAAAAAATAAAGTAGAACAGCAGAGGTAATTTGTATCTCTTATTGTAACATAGTAGCATAGTAACATAGTTTTTAAGGTTGAAGGAAGACTAAGTAAATCTAGTTCAACCCATAGCCTAACAAGTTGATCCAGAGGAAGGCAAAAAAAAAACACGTGGCAAACACCAAGCTTCACATTGGGGAAAAAATTAATTCCTGACTCCATACAACAATCAGACTAGTTCCCTGGATCAACACCCTATCAAGGAATTTAATATATATAACCTGTAATATTATACTTTTCAAGAAAGGCATTCATGCCCTTCTTAAATTTTAGAAGTTAATCACTCATTACAACATCATGCGGCTGAGAGTTCCATAGTCTCACTGTTCTTACAGCAAAGAATCCGCATCTGTGATTATGATTAAACCTTCTTTCCTCCAGAAGTAGAAGATGCCCCCTTCTCCCTGTCTCATGCCTCAGAGTAAAAAGATCAGTAAAAAAGGTCTTTGTACTGTCCCCTCATATACATGTACATAGTAATAAGATCACCACTAAACCTTCGTTTTTCCAAAGTAAATAACCCCAAGTGTAATAACTAGTAATAAGCGAGCACTAAAATGCTCGGGTGCTCGAAGCTCGGGTAGAGCACATTGGAATACTCGGGTGCTCGACCCGAGCAACGAGCCCAATGTAAGTCTATGGAAAACTCGAGCATTTTTCTGGTGGTCCCCCCCGGCGGTCTGCAGAAGGTCAAAAATTGCACAAATCGCTGGGAACGGTGCTCAATTAAACATCAAGCAGGCAGAATATATAGGCAGACAGGCAGGCAGGGTATATAGGAGGGTGCATGAAAAGCATAGCAGGGCACTTGGAACACACTAGTGCCCTCCGATTTTCATGCACCCGTCTCTTTAAAAAAGCCGGCCGGCAAGTCATCAGCCGCATACACTGGTACCCGACAATTTAGAACAGAAAAAATAGAGCATAACACATAGATTAGATAGATAGAAACATGTCAGTCACATATATAATAAGTACAGTGATAGTGTTGATTACTAGTACTTGTCATTTAGTGTTAAAATAAAGGAATTATTAAAAAAAAAAATTGGCGTAGGGTTCCCCGTAATTTTTGTCTCTAGCGGAGGTTAAGCAGATGTTTAGTAGCCTGGGAAGCTCCGTGGGTATTACCCCCTTCCCAAGCTTCAAACATCTGCCCCAGCCATCTGCTTAACCTCCGCTAGAGACTAACATTTTTTTTTTAATAAATCCTTTATTTTAACACTAAATGACAATTAAAGTAAACAACACTGTCACTGTACTTATTATATATGTTACTGACATGTTTCTATCTATCTAATCTATGTGTGATGCTTTATTCTTTCTGTTCTAAATTTTCGGGTACCGCTTTATGCCGCCGATGAATTACCGGCTTTTCATGTTTCACTGTGAGCACTGTTCCCATCGATTTGGGCAACCACTGTAATGCCACAACCACAATGACTGTGACTTTACAGTGAGTGGCAGACAATCCCTGCATGATTGGTGCTCTAAATAGCACCAAACATGCAGGACGGGGACCCGAGCTCCCACCCGAGCATCTCGTATTCGGCGAGCTCCGAGCATCTCAAGTACTGAGATGCTCGGGCGAGTACCGAGCAGTGGCAAGCATGCTCGCTCATCACTAGTAATGACCTGTCTTGGTATTGAAGACCCCCCAATCCTCTAATAGCCTTGGTCGCTCTTCTCTGCACCCGCTCTAGTTCAGCTATGCCTTTCTTATACACTGGAGACCAGAACTGTACACAGTATTCTAAGTGTGTTCGCACTAGTGACTTGTATATAGGTAAAATTATGTTCTCCTCATGATCATCTATGCCTCTTTTAATGCATTTTATCATTTTATTTGCCATTGCAGCAGCTTCCTGACACTGGCCACCAAACGTAAGCTTATCATCCACCAATACACCCAGATCTTTTTCAGTGACAGTTTTGCCCAGTGTTTTACAATTAAGTATATAATTATACATTTTATTTCCTCTACCCAAGTGCATTACCTTACATTTATTCCCATTAAAGCTCATTTGCCATTTATTAGCCCAAGCTTCTAGTTTACATAGATCCTCCTGTAATATAAAATTGTCCTCCTCTGTATTGATTACCCTGCAGAGTTTTGTGTCATCTGCAAATATTGAAATATTACTCTGTATGTCCCCTACAAGGTCATTAATAAATATGTTAAAAAGAAGCGAGCCCAATACTGACCCATGTGGTACCCCACTGTTAATTGAGACCCAGTCTGAGTGTATTCCATTAATAACCACCCTTTGTTTTCTAGCACTGAGCCAGTTCTTAACCCATATACATATATTTTCCCCTATCCCCATTGTTCTCATTTTATGTATAAACCTTTAGTGTGGAACCGTATCAAAAGCTTTTGAATAGTCCATACACACAACATCCACTGCATTTCCTTGGTCCAGTCCAGAACTTGCCTCCTCATAAAAGCTAATCAGATTAGTTTGACCGGAACGGTCCCTCGTAAACTCATGTTGATATTGGATCATGAGGTTGTTCTTCTTCAGATACTCTAGTATAGCATTACTTAGGAAACCCTCCAGGATTTTACCCACAGAAGAGGTTAAGCTTACTGGCCTATAATTTCCAAGTTCGGTTTTTGTCCCCTTTTTGAATATTGGCACCATATTTTCTATACGCCAGTCCTGTGGTACAGATCCATCCGGGTCCAGGGATTTGTCAACTTTAGTGATTTTTAGACGCCGCCGTACTTCCTGCCTGGTTAAGCAAGTGACATTTAATGGGGAATTTTTGTCATCACTGATCATGTTTTCTGTCATGCGATTTTCTTGTGTAAATACAGTTGAAAAAAAATCATTTAGCATATTGGCTTTTTCCTCATCCTCGTCCACCATTTCACCTAGACTATTTTTAAGGGGGCCAACACTATCATTTTTTTATTTTTTACTATTTATGTAGTTAAAGAATATTTTAGGATTATTTTTACTTTCCCTGGTAACGAGTCACTCTGTCTCAATCTTTGCTGCCTTGATTTGGTTTTTACAGAATTTATTTAATTCTCTGTATTTATTTAATGACTCATCACTACCTACTTGCTTTAGTTTTATAAATGCTTTTTTTCTTGTCACTTATTGCGCCCCTTACAGCTCTATTTAGCCATAGTGGTTTCCTCCTATTTCAAGCATGTTTATTCCCATGGGGTATATATTGTGCACAGGTCCTATTCAGGATGCTAATACATGTCTCCCATTTGCTTTGTGTAGTTTTATGTCTGAGGATATCGTCCCAGTTTATTGCACTAAGAACATCTCTCAACCGTTGGAAATTTGCCTTCCTGAAGTTTAGTGTCCTTGTAACCCCTCTACTACACACCTTATTAAAATATAATTGAAAACTTATTATTTTGTGATCACTATTACCCAAGTGACCCCCAACTCATATATTTGATATGCGGTCTGGCCTGTTGGTTAATATTAGATCTAGCAGTGCCCCCCTTCTTGTTGGGTTCTGAACCAGTTGTGAAAGGTAATTGTCTCTCAAAGTTGTCAAAAACCTATTGCCTTTGCTGGAACTACAGGTTTCTGTTCCCCTATGTATTTCAGGGTAGTTGAAGTCCCCCATAATAATGACTTCTCCTTGAGTCGCTGCTTCATCTATTTGCTTTATGAGGATATTCTCCGCTGCTTCCATTATTTTTGGAGACTTATAAAAAAAACCCTTTCAGGAATTTATAATTTTTTCCCCCTCCCATTATCTACACCCACAGGGACTCTACATTTTCATTAGATTCACATGTATTCTCATGCAAGATGGGTTTTAAGGATGATTTTACATATAAACACCCCCCTCGCTTGTTTGTATGGTCATTTCTGAACAGACTATAGCCCTGTAATTTAACTGACCAGTCATGGCTCTCTTCCAGCCATGTCCAGATATACCCACCATGTCATAATTATTTTCCAACAAAATCAATTCTAATTCCTCCATTTTGTTGGTGAGGCTTCTGGCATTAGTGTACATGCATTTTATGTATCTCTCTGTACCTCTATTCCTTCTTACTACAGTGGTGGCCAAAAGTATAGACACCCCTGCAATTCTGTCAGATAATACTCAGTTTCTTCCTGAAAATGATTGCAATCACAAATTCTTTGGTATTATTATCTTCATTTAATTTGTCTTCAATGAAAAAACACAAAAAGAATTGTCCTAAAGCCAAATTGGATATAATTCCACACCAAACCTAAAAAAGGGGGTGAACAAAATTATTGGCACTGTTTGAAAAATCATGTGTTGCTTCTCTAATTCGTGTAATTAACAGCACCTGTAACTTACCTGTGGCACCTAACAGGTGTTGCCAATAACTAAATCACACTTGCAGCCAGTTAACATGGATTAAAGTTAACTCAACCTCTGTCCTGTGTCCTTGTGTGTACCACATTGAGCATGGAGAAAAGAAAGAAGACCAAAGAACTGTCTGAGGACTTGAGAAACCAAATTGTGAGAAAGCATGAGCAATCTCAAGGCTACAAGTCCATTTCCAAAGACCTGAATGTTCCTGTGTCTTCCGTGTGCAGTGTCATCAAGAAGTTTAAAGCCCATGGCACTGTGGCTAACCTCCCTAGATGTGGACGGAAAAGTAAAATTGACGAGAGATTTCAACGCAAGATTGTGCGGATGGTGGATAAAGAACCTCGACTAACATCCAAACAAGTTCAAGCTGCCCTGCAGTCCGAGGGAACAACTGTGTCAACCCATACTATCCATCGGCATCTGAATGAAAAGGGACTGTATGGTAGGATACCCAGGAAGACCCCACTTTTTACCCCGAGACATAAAAAAGCCAGGCTGGAGTTTGCCAAAACTTGCCTGAGAAAGCCTAAAACGTTTTGGAAGAATGTTCTCTGGTCAGATGAGACAAAAGTAGAGCTTTTTGGGAAAACGCATCAACATAGAGTGTACAGGAAAAAAAAAGAGGCATTCATAGAAAAGAACACGGTCCCTACAGTCAAACATGACTGAGGTTCGTTGAAGTTTTGGGGCTGCTTTGCTGCCTCTGCCACTGGACTGCTTGACCGTGTGCATGACATTATGAAGTCTGAAGACTACCATCAAATTTTGCAGCATAATGTAGGGCCCAGTGTGAGAAACCTGGGTCTCCCTCAGAGGTGATGGGTCTTCCAGCAGGACAATAACCCAAAAGACACTTCCAAAAGCACTATAAAATGGTTTGAGAGAAAGCACTGGAGACTTCTAAGGTGGCCAGCAATGAGTCCAGACCTGAATCCCATAGAACACCTGTGGAGAGATCTCAAAATGGCAGTTTGGAGAAGGCACCCTTCAAATATCAGGGACCTGGAGCAGTTTGCCAAAGAAGAATGGTCTACAATTCCAGCAGAGCATTGTAAGAAACTCATTGATGGTTACCGAAAGTGGTTGTTCGCAGTTATTTTGGCTAAATGTTGTGCAACCAAGTATTAAGCTGAGGGTGCCAATACTTTAGTCTGGCCTATTTTTGGAGTTTTGTGTGAAATGATCAATGATTTGATTTTTGCTTCATTCTCTTTTGTGTTTTTTCCTTGCAAGCAAATTAAATGAAGATAATAATACCAAAGAATTTGTGATTGCATTCATTTTCAGGAAGAAACTGAGTATTATCTGACAGAATTTCAGGGGTGCCAATACTTTTGGCCACCACTGTATATTGACTCTAACCCCACCCCCAATTTCTTTATTTGTGCCAAGGTCACTATCTTCCCCACCTATAAAATGAATACCCTCCCCCTCAATCCCTAGTTTAAACACTCCTCCAACCTACTAGCCACTTTCTCCCCTAGCACAGCTTCACCCTTCCCATTGAGGTGCAGCCCGTCCCTAGCATAGAATCTGTTGCCTTGTGACTTGATAGACTGCTTTTGATTCATAGCTGGCCAGATGATAAGTTTAATACCATTGATCTAGGTTGAACCATTAATGATTAGCTGCTACTGCAAAGGAAACCTTCTCTTTCCAATGTATTTTCTAAGTGCATCGTTTAAAATGTTGTGTTTCATGCAGTTGACTTAAATTGACATTGTTGTAATTCCATCATTCCCTCCTCTTCTTGAAAGAGCTATAACTTTTTTTAATTTTTTTTTTGTTTATCACTAGCATATGAAGGTTTTTTTTGTGGGACTAGTTTTGGGTTGGAACAGAATTATTAATGTAACTATAAAATGGAAATTTCCAAATGTGGCGAAATTGTATCATGTGATTATGATATTATAGATTTTATTCCTTATACCTTAAAAATATAGATTTAAAGTCAAGAGGAGTACCAGTCATAATCCATCTAGAAGTGTGGCAATCTTTGGCAATATCATGTCACCTCACCATGAATGTGTACCATCAATGTCAGACTGAGGAGCCTAGGATCCACAGGTGAAATTGATTGTGTAAAGCCCACCCTACAGCTACTCTATATACAGTAGAACTATTACTGTTCATACTCCAGCCTCATGCACATGTACGTGAGACTCAATACAAAATACAGCGTGTAAAATAGTGTATTTATGAATTTGGCACATTTGTCAGCTTACATGCGCCTTCACAAGAAGTGAACAACAGTCAAAGGCTGGCTTATATTTCTGCTGTATATATACCACTTCAGTGGAGCAGATTATGTTGAATTTATTGCTGTGCTCACCTATGTGCATTTTCCATGAAGCTCTTCTCTCTTTTAAAAAACTTTGTAGACCTGGCCAGTACTGGTGAAAAACACTGAATACAACAAAATTTAGCAGCATTTTAAAGAATTTACAGTGTAATTCTAATGAAAGATGTTTGAGGAGTCAAGGCCAATGTTTGTATAATGAGAGACCTGTTGGCTCCTGGGAGAAGTCAGGTGGAGCCAGTCTCAGTGACTATTCATCTCAGTCTTCCATTCTATCTTCAAAGAAAGTTTCTCTGAAAAGCGACAACGTTTCACAGCACAGCATACAGTACCTTGAACTTTTCTACATATTTTCATGTAACACCAACAAACTTAAATGCATTTTATGGGATTTTATGTGATGCCAACATAATGTAGCAAGTATTTTTGAAGTGTAAAGAAAATGATACAGGGTATTTTATATTTTAAAAAGAAAAAAATCATAAAATTGTCATGTGCATTTATATTCAGCTTCCTGTAGTCTGATACCCCTAAATAAAATCCTCAGTGACCAATTACCTCCATAAGTCACATAATTTGTTTACTGAGTCCACTTGTGATTCATTTATTCTCAGTATAACTACAGCAGGTCTGTGAAGGCCTCGGAGGTTTGTTTGAGCACATTAGGGATCAAATAGCATCATGAAAGCCATGGAACAAATTAGGCAGGTCAGAAATAAAGTTGTGGAGAAAAGGAAAGCAGGGTTAGGTTATGAAAAATAGACTAAACTCTAAATATCTCAAGGATTGGATTGAAAAATATGGGATTTGCTCTGTGCCTGAGATCAGTCAAAACAGCATGCATGTCCACTTCTGTAACAGCTGACGGGCTGATGAGGCCCACTTGTCTGCATTTTAGCACAGTGAGATTCCCAGATTAACGCATGTTGATCGCAAATGTGCCAGTTTATTCATGTAGTAGTCAAATCATTGAATTTTTTTAATCTAATCTGTAGTTTTTAACAAAGTTGGCAGATGACGTGAATTTTGTCATTTTTTGCGATCTCAAAAAAGACCTAGGCTAGGCAACCCTTGACATCCCGGCATATTTCAGACCCGCAAATTCTGCTGGATACTGCCAGAGTTGGCGCTGAGGATGCAGTGCTTGTTGTGGTCGCATAACTCCGTGGCTGTGCAGGAAACCGCAATGTAACCTCCTCATCTTCCTCCTCCTCCACCTCATCTGCAGAGCAACTCAGCTGCATTAATCTGGGTTCACACCAAGTGGGATCTACAACCTCATCATCATCCTCTCTGTTCTCCCACTCCTCATCCTGAGAGTCACCCTCCTCCTCTTATTGCCCTGACAGCACAGTACAGTCCAGGTGTGCCTCAAGTATCTGAGTCTCATCAGGATTACCTCTACCCCTCAGGGGTTAACGTCTGGTGATGAGGATTTGGATTCAGCTCGGACCCTACTTCGTCTGGCCACTCATCAAACTGAAAAAAGTTTTGTGCATCGCTGCACTTGCTTTCCTCCTCTTTAGTCTGTGAAACTTTTGATCAGACCTCTGAATAGAATGTGTGAACATCTCTGCAGATTTGCCCATCTGTGGTTCCCCAAAGTCAGATGGGTGGTTGAAGAGTTGTGACAAGGAGGAAAACAAGGGTAATTGGGTTGCCACCTATGAGAACTGTACTGTGTGTGATGCTAAGATGGAGGAAGAGGAGCAGAGGCCACTTGATGCAGCACTTGCCATCTACTGGAGCACATGCTCATTCTGGCCCTCATCTACAAGGAGAACCACTGTGCTGCTGCCAAAGAAAGGGAGTGGAGTAGCTCACCCAGTGACAGAAGATGTCAAAACGCTGCACAATTGCTCACTGCAGCAAAACAAACCTACTCCTCATTAGTGTTGAACCACCCCCCGTAGTGTTCGAGTTCGGTTTGGTTCGCCGAACACCCGTATGTTCGCCGAACTGTTCGTCGAACACCTTCGAACACCGTTAAAACCAATAGCAGGCAAACAAAAATACATAGAAACACATAGAAAACAAATAGAAAACACTTCAAAGGTGTCCAAAAGTTGACAAACTGCTCAGAAGAAACAACTAACACATGGAAAAGTGACAAGTACATATAGTCATGCGAAAAGAAAAGAGGTGGAGGAGTAAAAGGAGGGGGAGACACAGATATAGGCATACCCTTCTAAAATCAAGAAAGGCTGGAGTAAAAATCTAAAATCAGCCTACCAACACCCAGACGTCGTGACAAGAAAATTAAAAAAATAAATATCTTTAGGTAGAATGGCTGCTCCATTCAGAACACTTTCCTTACAAGACGTAATGGTATCCCCGTTGTGAGTTGTGCCAAAAACGGAACTAAATACATTCGGACTAATCCACCATTTGTCATATCCAAGGGGCAGGTCAATAAACGACAACATCGACGCGGAACCAAGTACAGTAGTATATACTGTACATCCTTTGACAAGGCAATCAGGCGGATCAAGAATTTGGGAAGGGTCACCCTAATGGCCAAAACAGACATTGATGTGGCGTTCCGGTTACTTACTACCTGTGCCTCCGAATAGTATCCACCTATTGGGCTGCTTCTGGGAAAGAGCATACAATATAGATCGCTGTTTGCCCATGAGGTGGTCCAGATCTTGCTCACTATTTGAGGCGTTTAGTTGCTTCCTCGAATGGGTTGTAATGGACGTTTCTAAGGGGGCACATATTATCCATTACCTCGACAACTTCTTATGCCTGGGCCCAAAAGATTCGCCACAGTGTGAATACACACAGTAGTCCACCTGTGAGAAGGAGAGAGCTGGAGGGAGAGCGGACGCCACAGAGCCGAGGGGTTAGATGGAGAACGGAAGAAGGAAAGAGGGCGAGGGAGGTAAGGGAGTACAGTGGAAGGCCAACCTGAGCTGCCCCATGTTCCTGCTGGGCCGGGAACAGCCCTGGGAAGAAAAGCCGCTTGCGCATCCCCTTTGAGGCTACAGGCGTGAGTGGGCAGAGGGACTACGCTGGAGTGCCAAGCCAACATGGCCAGTCCGTTCCTGCCCTTGAGAACTCCGTGTCGCCGGGTTAGAGCCAGAGCCACGGTGGACCCTGACGGCCAGCCCCCCTCTCCCAAGACTGGTGCCTGTCCGCTGGTGGGTCGAGCCCCCTCGCGGTGGGGGGGAGTAACATCTGCAGAAGAAAGACCATCTTCCAGCCAAACTAAGATGTCTACTTCTTTTCGTGGACAATGTGATACGATCCCTTTCTTACGGACACGCCCATCGCTACAAATTCCAGATGAGGCACAAAAACAGCAGGTTCTTCTACGGATATCAAGTGCTCCTTCAAGTGGGCTCTCCTCCACCTCAACTTCAACATCACAAATACTCCAGTCCTCAGAGGTGTCACACCAATCGCTCTTGCTTCCTCACAGCTCCCAAGTCTCCAGTTGCCCATCTGAGTATGGGGTAACACAGATGGTTGAGTCTGCAGAGCTGTTTACTCATACTATAGCCTGGGAAATGGAGGTCTGCTCCAGAGATTCTGTTAATCCAGATGAGTAAATGATCTGCACTGATGCCCAGAATCTTTATGAGTCGGATCCATGACCAGATGAAGAAGATTCTGAGCATAATGTAGAACCTTGTTCCCAAACTGTAACTCCTGTTGGTGGAGACAATGATAAAGACGATGATGAGACTCAAGTACCTT
The DNA here is from genome assembly GCF_046119375.1 of Phyllobates terribilis. Lineage (NCBI taxonomy): Eukaryota > Metazoa > Chordata > Amphibia > Anura > Dendrobatidae > Phyllobates > Phyllobates terribilis. The sequence goes on along the minus strand of NW_027362761.1, from coordinate 1,203,575,716 downwards.
ATTGGAGCGACAACTTGACTTTTCGGTCAGGGCAGGAAGAGGTTGGCTCTGAGGATGACGGGTGTGAGAACACACAGGGTGATGATGACGAGGTTGGAGATCACACTTACTGTCAAGCCACAGTCAGCCAGTCGATGAGGTCAGCAGAGGAGGTGGAGGAGGATGTGACTAGCCCAGGGGATGGGGATGACTCAGTACCCGGGCCTTTGCCTGGCCTTGGGGATGTCGCGGTGGTCGGCTCCCGGGCCCGGACCCTGCGGTCACTTTTTTAAAAGGGTGGATAATTGTTAATTTTATAAGAGTTCGTGGCGCCACCTGTGGTATCTGGTGAGAAGCACCAGCGCTGCAGCAGTCCACTGAGGCCGGTGATAAGGCAGCTCGATGGTATAGCTCCCCACAGGTGGAGCTAGGCCTCAGGGCAGCATATGCAGGGGGATGACATGACAAACCTTAGAGGTTGAATTTCACCATCTGCAATCTCTTGGCTACAAAAATGATGCCTTTCCGCCTGGTGGACACAGAGGATTTTTGAGACCTATTGTCCGTCGCAGTTCCCAGTACCAAATGCCCAGTCGGCACTACTTCTCAAAGAAAGGTGTGCCTGCGCTACACCAGCATGTCGCACACAACATCACCGCTTCTTTGAGAAACTCTGTGTGTGACAGGGTGCATTTCACCACAGACACATGGACGAGTAGGCATGGACAGGGGCGCTAAATGTTGCTGACTGGGCACTGGGTAACTATGGTGACAGCAGGACAATGGGCTGCTGTCCAAGTCTTGCCGTCCCCACGAGTTGTGCGTCAATCCTCTTTATCTAGAAGTTCCTTCACTGCTTCTGCCTCCTCAACCTCCTCTCGGTCCTCCACCTGCACCCAAAGCCTGTCTAGTAATGCCATCCACTTTCTAACTGCGCAGAAGGAATCCTGCACACCTCCTTACTATGCTGGCAGCAGGGCTCAACGGCATCAGGCAGTGTTAACTTTGAAATGTCTTGGAAATGTGAGTCACACAGCTGAGGAGTTGTGATCAGCTCTGGAGACCCAGTTTCATGAATGGTTGTCTCCACTGGACCTGCAACCAGGGAAGGCCGTGAGCGCCAATGCTGCAAACCTGGGTGCAGCCCTTCGCCGGGACAATGTCACACACGGGCCTTGTATGGCTCATGTGTTTAACCTGATTGTCCAGCAATTTTTAGCCCACTATCCCGGACTAGATGGCCTTCTGCAGAGGGCACGGTCGCTGTGTGCTCACTACCGCCGATCGCATCCCGCAGCTCAACTACTTACATCTCTACAGAAGTCGTTGGGCCTGCCAGTTCACTGGCTGAAATGCTATGTGCCGACACGGTGGAATTCAACTCTGCACATGTTGCATCGACTGTGGCAGCACAGACAAGCCCTGGTGCAATACGTTCTGAAGTATAGCCTGGGCCAACGAGATCAAGAGGTGGGGAAAATCACGCTGCAGATGTGCTCTCAGATCAGGGACCTATGAAGTTGATGCGCCCCCTGGGCAGTGGGGTACCCGGAGCTGGGCCAGTAGATGCTGGGGGTTGTAGTCACTATGGCGGTGACACGGTCCGTGACCCAGGGCGGTCAATCCAAGGGTAATTTGTATATATGGGTTTTATAATGTCCGACTATGCCACCTGTGGAATGCGGCAAAAGGGGCCACCACTGCGGAACAGTCCTCTGAAGCTGGTGGTTTTGCAGCAATGGTATTATTACTCCCCACAGGAAGAGTGTAGCTTGAGGGCAGTGTAGGTGGATGATGGTGGTTGTAGTGCAGGGAGTCAGTAATGAACACAGAGTCTGTGTGATGCAGTCCCAAGATCTTTACTCACAGTTGTTGCAGTCCAGATTACAGGTACCAGAGCAATCTCCCCCGTTGTGCTGTGCGTACTCAGTGAGGGTCTCAGTCCACCCCCAGATAGCTCCGGAGTACTCATCAGGACCCCATTCTGTGTGTCCTTTCTCTGGCCTTCTCCCTGCACCTCACACTCAGTGACACTTCTATCCGGTATCCTCGGGCCTTGGCGGGCGACGTTTGTTCCATAACCTGGGTCCTATGTGGCTACCTTCTTAGTGAAACTGGTGTGGACTTTGGCCTGTAGTACATAAAATGCTGCAGCCTCCAGTTTCTAGTTGAGCCTTGCTGTTTCTCCGCTAGTTGAGGGACTGGTTCCCCTTATCTGGCCTGACCCCTCTACCTCCGGTAGCAGAGGGCATACGGGTGGCCTTCTGCACGGCCCGTATCCCTAGGGTCCCTTCGGTTCCGGGAGCCTTCCAGCTCCCACTCCTCTCTTCTCTCCTTCAGTCCTGGGCCTCCAAGGATAGGCCCGCCTACGGAGCAGAGCTCATGCAGAGCCTCTGCTCCTGTCACTTCTGCTCCTCTGACTGGCTTGCTCTTTCTAAGATGGATTCCTATTTATACTCTCCCTGTCATGTGCTCCCCTAAGCTGCTTTCTCCACCCACACCCACTACATAGGACCCTCCCGCCAGCTAGGGACCTGGGACTGTGCTCTCCCTTAGGAGCAATCTCGCCCTACCCCCACTGCGGGTATGTGTTGGATACAGGTGTTAGGGAACCGAGCCATACTCCTTCCTTACCTGAGGGTGAGATACCACACCTCTGGGTGAGATGCAGTACCTCTGTGGCGACTGAACCCTCAGGGGCGCCACACACCCTTCTTCACAGTTTTTAAATGGCGACGTAGATGTTTAGTGCTGAAAATGCCATTATCAGCATGACTATTCCGGTGATTTACATGCTGGAGCACACGTTAAACAGAATTCAGAGTCAGGTGGTGGGACAAGAGGAGGAGGAGGAAGTAGAGCAGGAGTCATATGCGGAAGGGATAACATCTCCAAGGTCCAGACAGTCGGCAGCACCCAGGCGGCAGGCATGGGAGGGTGGGGGAGAGGGATTAACCAGGGCACATGGTAGCAGCCAAACGTTGAGGAAGGTGCAGGAGCCGAGGAAGAAGTGGAGGATGAACTGGCGATGGGCATGGAAGACTCATCAGATGAGGGAGACCTTGTTCACATTTCTGTTGTGTGAGGTTGGGGGGAGAGGGCAGAGGAAGGAAGCATGATTCTTACCTCACTACCAACACAACAAGGACTTGGTCCTCCTGGATGCGCAAGACACATGAGTACCTTCTTGCTGCACTACCTGCAACATGACCCTCGGATTGTCAGAATTCGAAGTAATCCCGACTACTGGGTTGCCACACTCTTAGATCCCCGGTACAAAAGTAAATTTGCCGAAATAATTCCTGCCATAGAAAGGGATTCACACATGCAGGAGTATCAGCAGAGGCTGTTGCAGAATCTTACATGTGCTTTTCCACAAAACACCAGCGGTGCACGTAGTGAATCTCACAGTTCTAACTTGCCAACCGTGGGACTGTCGAGTCTTCATCACTCAAACCGTAACAGTATCACAGTATCTGCTGGTAACAGCAATTTTGTGGAATCGTTTCACCACTATTTTAGACCATCCTTTGCAGGGCCACAGGAGACAAGAAGTCTGACACATAGTCAACGTCTAGAGAGGATGGTACAGGAGTATCTCCAAGTGAACATTGAAGCCATGACTGTGTCACTGGACCCTTGCTCATTTTGGGATTCCAATCAGGAAAAATGGCCGGAGTTCGCCACTCACACCTTGGATATCTTGTCATGCCCTGCAGCCAGCGTTCTCTCTGAATGTGTGTTCAGCGCTGCTGGTGGTGTGCTGACAGATAAGCGCACGCGGCTGTCCACTGAGAATGTAGACAGACTCACGTTCATAAAGATGAAGAAATCATGGATCCGCAAAGACTTTTCTGCCCCTGTGTCATCCGGGGAGACTAAAAGCTTGAGGATTTGGTAAAATCATCTCACCAACCATTTTAAGCAACTCTGGGGCAATTGATGCCACTTAAGTGGTGTCTGTGCCACAATTTTTGGAAAAAATGGAGACTCTTTTTGGAGGTCCCTTGCTTTGTTTTACGTGACGTTGGCATCGTCAATTCCAGGTGGGTTGCGTCCCCCCCCCCCTTTTAACCATAAGAAACTACATACACTATGGTTTGGGGTAACACAGATGGTTGAGTCTGAAGAACTGTTTACTCAGAGGTCTGCTCCAAAGCTTCAGTGTCTGCTAGTCAGCGTAGAATTTTTAACTGCATCTAGCCTAGGCAATACTTTGGGCGTAGTAGCCCAGCTGCGAAGCAAGCTGCACCGCCTGTGTATCTAATAAGAATTTTTAACTGCATCTAGCCTAGACAAACTGTTGGGACCCCCAACCAAACCCTGACGCTCCGCCGCCCTACCGCCCTCATTTCCTTGACAATACAATAATGTAACTCTTACAATTGGATGGGTGAGGATCAGTCACAGCTTTATTAACTCTTTATACTCATTGCATTAGAAAGGCATTTTATTTCTAAAATAATTTAGCTTGTTGCAGCATGCCCTGGGTCTCCACACTGGCATGTTGGCCAACAAGTGAAAATCTCCAACATGTCCTTTCTATTTCCATGCCACGGAGGATCCTGCATACTCGTATGCAGGACTCTGACCCCCATCCATCACTTTTAACGCTTTTTCCACTCAGTCCTGGAGTCCTGACAGGAATATGTCCCGTCCAATATCCATTAAGTGAACACCGTCAGGCCGTATGAGGCCTGCTTTATCTCCTTTCAGTTGTCGGTGTTGTATCACTACACCACCTCTGTCTCTTCTAAATTTTACCATCCGAATATTTATTACCCGCCTTGTCCGTTCGATGGCCGTGATGTCTTGCACACCTTGCCATACCGCTATCGGCACAATCTCTGACCATACTATAGTTAGTTTTGTGAAAAATTCTCTGAAGCGCTTAGTATCTAGTTTCATTATTGCCATTTGTTATGCGCTCTTGTGATGACCAAGGTCGTTTCCCCCGGCCTGTATAACTAAGATGACCCGACCTCTTGCCTCTCTCCCTACCTTGATTACCTCCATTAGTACCTGTGGCCATAGCAGGCCCCTAATACCTCTCCAGTTGAAATATGTGTTATGAAACTCTAAATTCCTCCCACCTGGGCGGACATTTGCCCTTTTTCTGCCCAATATATATACGAGTGGCCTATCACCCACACTGTTGGCTTAGCATCACCTGTAAAAGAAACAAACCACTTTAGGATAACAAATCCAGTCTTATGTATCTCGCTAAACATGTGGATCGCCATCTCCCTATCCTCTGAACTTCCGTTTCTGACAGTCCTGCTCTTGCTGCTTCCGTGGCCGCGCCTATGCGGAATGAGTGTGTCCCGTAATCTTTGGGGTGGTTTCCTGCTGATATTAGGCATTTATTAAATATAGCTTGGAACTGGTATCTTGATAATGGCTTTCCATCAATGTGTGATAGGAAGAAATTACTTTGTGATCTGATTGTTATATATGTTTTTACTATTGTTACCTGACTCAGTGTACCGTTTGTGGGTTGTAAAAGTACCCAAGTGCCCCTGCCCGCTGGAACCATTTTCGATTGACGTATGCGTAGACGTATTGCATTATTGGCTATGACTACGTCCTGGTGTAATAAGCCTCCACTGTTGGTAATTTTGGATTGAGGGACTAATTCGCTTATGCATAGCGCCCCGAAGAAGGCGATTGCAGATGCAGTAGACAGTAGTGTTGCTTCAAATTGTGAGCGCCCCATATTTCTATTGCTAGCACTATTGGGAAGAAAAATTATCTTCCGGGCTAGATGCAGCTAAAAATTATTATTAATTTCAAAGCTGGTGGAGCTTGGTATAGATGGCCTAATACAATGAGTACCACACACTGCTACTATGCCCAAAATCATTTTCCGGGCTACATGCAGCTAAAAATTATTATTAATTTCAAAGCTGGTGGAGCTTGGTATAGATGGCCTAATAGAATGAGTACCGCACACAGCTACTATGCCCAAAATTATTTTACAGGCAAGATGCAGCTAAAAATTATTAGTAAATTGAAAACCGGTGGAGCTTAGTTTAGATGGCCTAATAGAATGAGTACCACACACTGCTACTATGCCCAAAATTATTTTCCGGGCTACATGCAGCTAAAAATTATTAGTAATTTGAAAGCTGGTGGAGCGTAGTATAGATGGCCTATTAGAATGAGTACCACACACTGCTAATATGCCCAAAATTATTTTTCAGCCAAGATGCAGCTAAAAATTATTAGTAATTTGAAAGCTGGTGGAGCTTAGTATAGATGGCCTAATAGAATGAGTACCACACACTGCTAATATACCCAAAATTATTTTACAGGCAAGATGCGGCTAAAAATTATTAGTAATTTGAAAGCTGGTGGAGCTTAGTATAGATGGCCTAATAGAATGAGTACCACACACTGCTACAGGCCCAAAGTTATTTTCCAGGCAAGATGCAGCTAAAAATTAATAGTAATTTGAAAGCTGGTGGAGCTTAGTATAGATGGCATAATAGAATGAGTACCACACACTGCTACTATGCCTAAAATTATTTTACAGGCAAGATGCAGCTAAAATTTTTTAAGTAATTTGAAAGCTGGTGGAGCTTAGTATAGATGGCCTAATAGAATGAGTACCATACACTGATAATATGCCCAAAAGGTTTTACTTGGCTAGGTGCAGTAAAAAAATTGAATTACATGCACAGGTGGTGTAGCTTGCAACACAGATAGGCTACTCCACTGACTAACACACACTGCAAGAGACCCAAAAGGATTTGCTTAGCTACATTTAGCCAAATGCTGTGAAAAACACTTGCACAGCACTAAAACAGACGTGCCTGGCAAAAAGTGATAGGAACTGATGTAACCTAGCCCTCAAAAGGGCTGCAATTACAAACTATTCCCTACTCCCTAAACCTTTCTGTCTATTTAAGAGAAAATTCACTTGCAATTCACAGTTACACAATATATCGCTAACAGCAGCAGCAGTGACGTCTAACACTCAGCTGCAGCAGTGAGAAAATGGTGGCGACGGGGAAAATGGCTGGGTCTTATAGGGCAAGGACATGTGATATACACAGCCAATGACACATGCCCTTGCTTGTGTGAAAAAAAGCACTTCGCTCTGTGTGTGCGCTGCTGATAGGCTGACAGACTGCACCTCCCCACTGTAAATGCGGGAAAGAGAAAAAAAAATGTAGATCTTCATTATTTCTGCAGAGATCCATCCCCTGCCCCTCCCCCCGCCCCGCTGTACACTCAAACTGTGTATTAACATTGATTATGAGCATTACTGTGAAAAAATCCAGTTACGATTTTGGTGCACGAACAGTTTTCGAACATAACCTCGAACAGCCGGATTTTTTTCAAATCGTTTGTGTTCGTCGAACGGCTCGAACACCACCCAAAACAGCTCAAATTTGAAATTGGCTAACAGTTCGATTCGAACACCACTCATCTCTACCCCTCATGTCTCATTTCATACGTGTCTCTCAACCCTAAACATCTATTCAGTGCTTTACATTATCTCCTCCGCCCATCAACTCCCCCTCCTTCTCCTCTCATCTCAGCTGAAAACTTTACCTCATTCTTCAAGCAGAAGGTTGATAACGTAAGGCAAAACTTTTGCTTAAAATCCCCACAGCCCCATGTCATAACTACTCAACTCTCCTCTAAAACCAGCTTCTCCGCCATCACGGATGATCAACTTTCTTTTTTTCTCTCCAAATCACATCTCACCACCTGTGAACTTGACCCAATCCCATCCAACCTCATTCCAAACCTTACCACAGTCTTCATCCTAACCCTAAACCACCTCGTCAATCTGTCACTAATAACTGGTGTCTTCCTTTTTTCCTCCAAACATACCTCGATCACACCCATCCTCAAAAAGCCCTCCCTTGACCCATCCTTCGTGTCCAGCTATCATCCCATCTCACTTCTCCCCTATGCTTCCAGACTACTGGTACAACACATCCATTTTGAACTGTCCTCCCACCTCTCCTCATGCTCCCTCTTTGAACACTTACAATCTGTCTTCCGACTTCACCATTCCACTGAAACTGCCATGATTAAAGTAACCAATGACCTACTAACTGCCGAATCCAAGCTACACTAGTTTGTCCTTCTGGATCTGTCATCTGTTTTTGACACAGTGGATTATTTCCTCTTACTTCAGACTTTCTGATCTCTTACAGATTTGGCCCTTTATTGGATCTCCTCATACCTAACAGACAGGACATTCAGCGTCTCCCACTCACACACCACTTCCTCATCTCACCTCCTATGTGTCGGTGTCCTCCAAGATTAATTCTAGGACCCCTGCTCTTCTCCATCTGCATATTTAGTCTGGGACAGTCTCACGGATTTCAGTATAACATCTATGCTGATCGGCACATTCCTCAACCATGAATCTACAAAAACACCAGTGCATGCCCTCATCTCCTGCCTTGACTACTGCTACCTTCTGCTCTGTTGCTTCCCTTCTACAACTGTTGCACCCTCCAATCTATACTAAACTCTGCTCGCTGACTAATCCACCTGTCACCTTGCTATTCCTCGGCTTCTCCCCTCTGTCAGTCCCTGCACTGGCTTACCATTGTCCAGATACTACAGTTCAAAACCCTAACTTTGGCATACAAAGCCATCCAAAACCTGTCCTCTTCATACATCTGTGAACTAGTCTCGCCGTACTTATATACATGCAACCTCCCATCCTCACAAGATCTCATCTTCTACTTCCCTCTCATCTCTTCTTGCCACAATCACATTTAAGATTTGTCCAATGCATTTCCCCTACTCTGAGACTCTCTCCCCCAACACATATGACTCTCGCATACTGTGGAAACCTTCAAAAGGAACCTGAAGATCTACCTCTTCCAACATGCTTACAACCTGCAGTAACCCTTGCTTCACCATACCGCTCTATGACCAGCTGTACCCTCGCCTATTGTATCCTCTCCCATCCCTTGTAGATTTTTTGTGAGCCTTCGCGGGTAGGGTCCTCTCTCCTCCTGTACCAGTCAGTGACCCCTCTTCATATGTAAAGCGACATGGAATAAATGACACTATAATAATAAATAAAAATAATAATTATACTACTTGTGCCACTTTCCTGGTGTCTGCCCCTAATTTTAGATGTTTTGGCTGCTTTTGGGCCTGTTTGAAGGTGTTATTTATGCATTTGGTTTTGCCTCCCATTTAATCCAATGGGGTTCGGTATGTTCGATGAACTGTTTGATAAATTATTCGGTGGACATCAGGGAAGTTCGCCGAGCTGGGAAGAACCGAACATTTAAAGGTTCGCTCATCTCAATTTATGATCACATAGTTGTTCATGTCTAATTTCGGATTCTGTTATGGATAAAGCTCTGTTCAGCCATGTTGGTTTGGAACCGTTTTGCTCTGACAAATTCACCTACATGAAGATTCCTTGTGAAATGTTTTGGATGACAACTGGTTGCATGCAACAATGAATTACCTGAAATTGGCTGTCTATACAATTGAGTAGAAGTATTATTTGTACATATTTCACCTGCTAACAGCACATCTAAAAAGGGGAAGGAAGATTCCTCACATTGAACAATGAAGGATAAATTCATATCATTGTAATTGAGAAAGTGAGAGAAAGATAGTAAATGAAATGAGGAATTATTTTAATACTGCGAAATAAACAGCAAATCATCTATATAATGGCCAAACCATTGAATTTAGATTATCTAGATTTCCTATGAATGGTGAACATTTTCCATTTCTAATAACGTTTATTAAACTTTTAAAAGGGTATGATAAGGGGGTAGGGAAGAAATAACAGGAGACAGGGGAGGGTGTAGAGAGGGGATAGGAGAAGGAAGGGATGGGGGTGAATTTAGAGAACTCGATTGTGTATTTACAAAGGATAATATGGCATATAAACATCAAAGTATCGTAACTTATGGTTAAACATATAATAACATGACATAACATAATAAAAACATAATATAATCTAGTCAAACTTAGTAAAGTGTGGTATTCTGCACCATGGAAGAATGAAGATACCGGTATAAAAATAATAATATAGAACAGTGGCAAAGAGTTTATGGTAGATAAAACTAAGGATTGGGAAACGTGAAAATCCAATGATACCATTTCTTTGAGTATTTTTTTCAGACAGTTATTATTAATGGCAAATTGGAGTTCGAGTGAGTTATGTAAGGAAATCTTTTCCAAAATGTCTGATAAGCCAGGCACATCAGTTTTTTTCCAAAAATAAGATATTGCATTTTTAACCATCAGGAAGGTATGAATTATAGCATGTCTAACTGATGGGTCTAAGTCTTCGAGGCCAACGGAAAGGAGATCCATCTGGGGAGTAATCAAGAGTTTTCTATTAAGGAGTCTGTTTATGGTGACTGAGATTTGTTTCCATAGATTCTTTATTTTTGGACAGCTCCAGAAAATGTGGAGTAAGTTGCCAGGGAAACCTCAATTCCTCAAGCATAATGGGGAACTTTCAGGGTTTATGTGGGATAACCTGGAGGGGGTGTAATACCATCTAATCAGTAGCTTGTAAAATGACTCATGGAGCTTCATAGAAATATTCGAAGCATAGGTGTAGTTGATGGCATTTTCCCACTGTACCAGATGCAATGAGATTTTTAGATCGGCTTCCCATCGTGACATATAGACATTTTTAATAAAAGTGTTGTCTTTGTTGAAGCAGTTGTATAGATGTTTGGTGCTCCAAAAAATCCTATGGTCAACATTACAAAGAAGAGAACAGAGTATTTCAGATTTTGGAGATTTGTTAAGAAGAAATTTTTGGACGTTTTCTTTTATAATTGTAAAAAACATGAAATCAGAGGATAGCAGGCCGAATTTGGATTTGAGATGTTTGAAGGCAGAAAACACGTTTCCATTGTGGATATCTTTGATTTTTTTTAACCCCGGATTGGGTCCATGAGGCGGGGATGGTGAACATTTTCCCACCATCCCTGTAGCTGCAAATAAAAGGTGTTAATAAACAAAAAAAAATACTAGTAAGAGAGGGCGTGGCCTAGGCTGAAAGCAGACAGGATGTGTATTTGTGCAGCTCCTGCTCGTAGACCATCTAAATATACCCTCTCTCCCACTTTCCAAGGTATTTTTTACCTCTCCCCTAATATCTCCTACGGAAGTGAACCTGAGAAGCCGCCTGAAGCTAAAATCTCTCTTCAGGAGCAAGTTTATCGCCCCTTCAAGCGGCCCCCTGGCAGAGGCATTGCAGTGTACAACGTGGCGCCAAATGTGCTGCGCCAGTGTTAAGGAGACAACGCCTATGAAAGAAGAGGTGAGGAGCATCAGAGTACGGGGATCCCACCCATAGTAGAGGACTCCATACGGCTCTTTGCACCCCCGATACCGGCGCTGGTCCGAAGTGCGGCGAGCCTGCAGCAGCGCTTCTCCCTCCGCCTCCCCACTTACGGCACCTGGGCGGCCTAACATAGTGAAGCGCAAAGGGCCTCTACCTCACCTCGTGCTGACTCTGACGGGGTGCGGTGCAACCGCCGGCGCGGCGTTCCTCCTCTGGGTCTTTGCTGAGAAGGACAGCATGGTCGTGACCTCCTCCCTGGGAATCGGTTGCGGCCAGTTTCTGACGCCACTGGTGGACTTGGCGCCATATACGCCATCTTGTGAAGCTTGTTGCTCCCTCTTGCCTCTCTCCCCTGCAGCAGGGAAGCAGGTAACTTACCTTTTCTCAGCTCATCTTCTGTGACCTGTACAGATAATTTCACTCACCATCTCTATAATTCTTTTTTCATAAACCTTCTACATTTATTGAAGAACCAGTAAACCACTATATTGAACTTTAAGTACTTTTGAAAACTACCCACCCAGTTAAGCTCTTGTTTGTTAACGTGGGTATAGACTGACACCTAATGGTCTGTAGGAGAAGAAATCTTAATTTTTTTTTTCCTTCACCTGTCCAATTTTACATTTACCTCATGTAAACAATAGTCTATCACTAGTGATCTTTTGGTAACGCTCTATTTTTTCCATGACAGTGTGATATGTAACAAAAGCAGGAGGTGATACCTTTTTATACACGCTCAAATCACTACTTCAAAATGGTTGAAACAGCCAAAGAGCGTGTAAAAGAAAAAGACTCTGAAAGTAATGCCACTCCTCATCAGCAAGGAGAACTAGACAAGTTTCTTAAGAAAAAAATTCCCACACCCCAAAAAGCCTCTAGAAAAATTGCCTCTAACTCACCATTGCTTGCTTCTGCTGCAGACACAGATTCAGGCAGCGAAGATTCGGACTCGAGTTCTCAATCCTCTAACTCTACTCCAATCTCCAGATCTTACCTAAAGAAAACACTTTCACAAGTGATGCAACCACTAATGCAATAATTGTCCGGCCTGAGGGCAGACTTTAAACTAGTAGGTCAGAGAGTTGAATCCCTGGAAATTATTTAGACTGATTTACTAGACTTTTCGGACACCCTGAAAGACCAAATGTCCTACCATAAACAACAACTGAATTCTGCTCTGCTCGCCATAGAAGATCAGGAAAAGAGGAGTAGGCACAAGAACCATAGGATAAAGGGAGTATCAGAATCCTTCACTCCTGATAGCCTTAGAAGCGTCGCCAATGAGATTTTTACCTCTCTTCTTGGTCCAGAGAGAACCGAAAGTATTACTATTGAACGAATACATCGTGCTCTGAGACCTAAACCAAAGCCCTCTGACCCACCAAGGGACTTAATCTGCAGACTGTTAAGCTACGTTGACAAAGCAGCAATCCTATTAAAGATGAGGGAAGTGGGTCCTATAACTTACGATAATAACCCAATGCAAATATTTCAAGACATAGCACCCTCCACCTTGGCCTAGAGGAGGAAAATTAAACCCCTCCTAGATGGTCGACGGATCAATAAGTTGGTGTATAGATGGTTCTTTCCTTTTGGTTTAGCTGTTCTAAAAGATGGCAAACAAATCTACATACGTACTCCGGAAGGTCTACAGGCTTCATGGGATATACTTGGAATTCAAAAAATTGACATACCTTCGTGGATGCCACTAGATGAAGAGAATTTCACTTTTCCTCAGCTACAGAGGCTTGAAAAATGGTCAATGCAGGGGAAAAGCACCACTAACAGGCTCAGGGGAAGACCACCTAGACATCCCCCTCCATGATGAACTAGACTTCTCCTTCTGGTTTCCAGCATGCGATGAAACTTTTCTTATGGAAGAAGTTCAGTTATATCCTTCTTCACTTGACTTAGTTAGCTGAGAAAGCTTTTCTTGGGACTCCCCCTGATTGTTTTCTGTTTACTAGTTTTGTTTTCACTTAACAAAAAATGTTATGATTATGATTAGCTTTGTTCATTACTGTCACACCAGTTACTGGTTTGTGTATTACCTATTATCTTCTTAAGGTATTACCTCCTGATTTACCTTGTCTGCTATTCTTGGGATGATCCCCCCCCATGCAGCAGATAAGTATATTAATTATATTATAGTTCTAAAATGTTATATATGTTTATGCTCGTACCTTACGGTTTGGACCTCTTTGCATTCTCATGTCTTTGATAGAAAGTATGATGACAAATATGACCCCAAATGACACCATAGTAATCGCGTCATTTAATGTTAAAGGGTTTAACTGTTATGATCTGCAACATGTACTAAGGAAAGAAAGGGGAAAGCTGTCCCTACAGTAAGACTAAACTAAATCCCTACGATATAGCGGGCTGCCTGTTCCTAGCGAACAGACCCGCCTTAGTCCTTGGCTAGTCTGAACGAAGACCTATAGCATAAGGGGAGGGGTCCCTAAAAGAACTTAGGACTGGAAGAAAATGGGACACCTCCTAAACAGAGAAGTTGCTGCAGAACACAAAAAGACAAACTGACAAAAAGGTACTAGAGGTCCCAGAAATACCAAGCAAACTGACAGAGAAAGGCACTGAAGCACCTGGCTAGAGAAACATTCAAAACAACACTGAAGTCCAGCACAGCCAGGAGGGCGGAGCTGGAATATAAAGGCAGATGGTCAAGTTACCGCCAAACACAAGATGGAAAAAAACAAACAGGGGGGTTCAAATAGTACCCCCTCTTTTATGAGCATCCTCCGCATCCTCCAGGCCCAGTCCTATCCAGAAACCTCATGTGGAAAGCTCTAACAAGCCTAGGAGCAGAGACATCATCCGTCCTTACCCAGGAGTTATCTTCGGGACCGAAACCCTTCCAGGAGACAAGATACTGTAAGCTCCTTGTATGCCATCTAGAATTCAAGATATGAGAAATTTCATATTCGCCGTCTTCCACCACAGGAGGAACTGTGACAGTGGCGTCCCTATCTGATACATCAGCCTTTTTCAACAAGGAAACATAAAACACAGGATTGATCTTCCAGGAAGTAGGGACATCCAACCTAACAGCAGACGGGTTAACAACCTGAAGCACTTTAAATGGACCCATAAACTTAGGACCCAGTTTTATAGAGGGAATCCTCAACCGCAGGTTATTTGAGGACAACCAAACAATGTCAGCCACAGTAAACAAAACCTCCTTACGTTTACTGTCAAAATACTTCTTGGACTTCTTGTTAGCCTCTTGAAGGTTGCAATGTACATTAGACCAAACTCTCTCCAAATCACCGGAAAAATTCTCCTCCTTCGGCACCGCCGACGCCAATTTGGAGAATGAACCATAAGACGGATGTCTCCCAGTAAAACAAAAAAAGGAGAACACCCAGCAGAGGAGGATGTATGATTGTTAAGAGCAAATTCCACGAGAGGCATAAACTCAGACCACACCTCTTGATTGTCCGCCACAAAACAACGCAAAAACTGTTCTACATCCTGGTTCTTTCTTTCAGTCTGTCCATTAGACTCAGGATGATACCCAGACGAAAATGACAAATGGACTGTGACAAATAGCACACCAATATAGAGCCACAAACTGAGGTCCTCTATCAGAAACAATATCCGTGGGAACGCCATGAAGCTTGACAATCTCCTTAACAAACGCCTTAGTGAGTGTCTTGGCGCAGAGCAACTTAATGAATGAAACCAAATGACACATCTTACTAAAACGGTCCACGACCACCCAGATGACAGTAAAACCCTCGGACACAGGAAGATCAGGAATAAAATCCATTGTGAGATGCATCCAAGGTGTACAAGGAACCTCCAGAGGGCAAAGCAACCCCGCAGTAGGAGTATGTGTAGCCTTTGACCTAGCACCAAAAGTACATTGACGCACCCACTTGATGACTTCTTTCTGCCACCCAGGCCACCAAAAACTGCGACTGATAAGCCTCTTAGTCTCAGAAATTCCTGGATGACCTGCCAATAGAGACTCATGACACTCCTTCAACAAATCTCTCCTAAAGGTTCTAGGCATGAACAACCTCCTATGGGGAGTGTTAGATGGGGCATCATCTTGAGCTTTCAGAATTCCATTCTACAAAATGGAGTCCAAAGCCACCACCACAACTTCTTTCTGTAAAACGTTCTCCTCCTCGGCACAGACCATAGGAGAGAAGCTGCGAGATAGAGCATCGGCTTTAACATTCTTAGTACCAGGGATATAGGTAACTGAAAAATGACGGGCATTCAAGCGCTTGGCAGCATCCAGATAGATCAAATTCTTATGATCTGTGAAAACCTGAATAGGAAATCTAGCGCTTTCCAAAAAATGACGCCAATGTTCAAACGCGAGTTTAATAGCCAGCAACTCCTGATTTCCAACATCATAATTCAGTTCGGTTTCCTAAATTTTTTTCGAAAAGAAGGCACAAGTATGTACTCCATCCCTGTTCTCCTGAGGCAAAACTGCTCCGACCCCCAATGATGAAGCATCAACCTCGATAAAAAAAGGCTTGGTCTCATCAGGCTGTATAAGGATAGGGGCAGAACTGAACCTCTCTTTGAGATACTTAAACGCTTCAATGGCCTGAGTAGTCCACTAGACCGTATTCGCACATTTCCTGGTGAGATCGGTTAGAGGCTTAACAATTACAGAAAAATTCTTAATGAATTTCCTGTAATAATTGGCAAAACCCAAAAATCTCTGCATAGATTTCAAACCAATAGGCATAGGCCATTCCTGCACAGCCTGAACCATCACAGGGTCCATCTCAAAGCCCTCGCTGGAGAAAATGTAGCCCAAAAAACTAATTTTCTGCACAGCGAACTCACATTTCTCCAGCTTAACAAATAGTGAATTATCACTCAAAAACTGCAAAACTTCACGTACACTCTGCCAATTGGACTCTAGATCTGGTGAATAAATCAAAACGTCATCCAAATACACAACCACATTCTTACCAATCAAAGGTCTCAGGACGTCATTAATAAGGTTCTGAAAAAATGCAGGTGCATTGGTAAGACCAAAAGGCATCACCAGATTATCAAAATGACCTACCGGAGTATTAAAAGCAGTTTTCCATTCATCACCCTACTTCACTCGTAACAAAGTGTATGCTCCCCGGAGATCAATTTTAGAGAACCACTTGGCCCCCACTAACTGGTTAAACAAGTCAGGAATTATCGGCAATTGGTAGGAATTGCGTACGGTAATCTTATTAATTTCACGAAAATCCAGACATGGACGTAAACCCCCGTCCTTTTTTTTAACAAAGAAAAATCCAACTGCCACAGGCGACTTACAAGGTCTAATGTGACCAGCAGCCAGGCTAGTCTGTATGTATTCCTCCAAGGCTTTTCTTTCAGGGATAATCAGATTAAACAAGCGACTCTTTGGTAGAGTAGCTCAAGGAACAAACTCAATGGCGCAATCATAATCCATATGAAGAGGTAAAACTTGCGACTCCTCCTCTGAAAAAAATCTCCAAAAATCTTGAATAGGTACCGCTAATACCCCTTTTTCCACAGCCGCAATGCGACCATTACAACATTTGTCATAGCACTTCGGACTCCGAGACTTAATCACATTAATAGACCAGTCCTGTAAAGGATTGTGCAGTTTTAACCAAGAACGACCGGAGAGGGTAAATTACCCAATACAACCAAGTCCAAAATTTCTTGGTGAACTCCATTGATAGTGAGGGGAAATTCAGCAACTTTGTGAGTAATACATTTCAAGGGCATGTTATCAATTGCAATCACAGAGATAGGTGATGACAAAGGTTTGGATTTCAATTTAAGTTTTTCCAAAAACCCTTTATCTATCACATTAAGTGTTGAACCACTACAAATACCTAAAATTCAATCAAATCTTCCTGCAAAGTAGTACTCCCAGAAAGAAATACTCCTGTAGAGCGTAAGCAAGCCATACGGGTGAACCTGACCTCTTTTTTTTTTTCTTTACTTAAACGAAGCTCACAATACTTAATCAAATGGTCAGCTTTACCAAAATAAAGACACAATCCCTCAGCGAACCTCCGGTCTCTTTCCTGAGAGCGGAGTGACATCGCCCCAACCTCCATCGGTTCTCCGCCGTCTGAGCAGATTTTCTGGGGACTAGGACCTGACATTACAGGAGTCTTTACCTCATTCAGCCTGGACCTCAGCCCCCTGTCCACACAAACAGCTAATTGCATGGCATCCTGCAGAGTCTCCAGAGCGGGGAATGCAATTAGCAAATCCTTAACCCTTTCACTCAGACCAGCAAGAAATAGACATTTCAGAGCAGGATCATTCCATTTGACTTCTGAAGCCCATCTTCTGAAGTGTGTGCAATAATTTTCAACATCACCTGACCCCTGATTCAAACGCCTGAGTTCTGCCTCAGCAGATGAGATTCGATCAGGATCATCATATAACACCACCATAGCAGAAAAAAATTCTTCTACCGACCTTAAGCATGAATCATTAGGTTGGAGAGAAAAGGCCCACCCCTGTGGTTTATTGCGCAAAAGTGACATAATAAAACCAATGCGCTGTGATTCATTCCCAAAGGACCTTGGTCTCAAGCCAAAATATAACAAACAAGCCTTTTTAAAAGGAAAAAAAATCTTACTGTTTACGATAAAAAACATCAGGCAGTCCTACCTTGGGTTCCACAAAATGCGCTCCAGAACAGCTACTCACAATCCCTGCAAGCGTTGAGCCAAATCCTGGATGGAAACCATACTGATCCCCGAATTTCTTTCCTTTTAGTTTTTTGGGCTAGACTTACTGTTATGATCTGCAACATATACTAAAGAAAGAAATGGGAAAGCTGTCGCTACAGTAAGACTAAGCTGAATCCCTATGATGTAGTGGGCTGCCTGTTCCTAGCGAACAGATCCGCCTTAGTCCTTGGCTAGTCTGAACGAACACCTATAGCATAAGGGGAGGGGTCCCTAAAAGAGCTAAGGACTGGAACAAAAATGGGATACCTCCTAAACAGAGAAGTTGCTGCAGAACACAAAAAGACAAACTGACAAAAAGGTACTAGAGGCCCCAGAAAGACCAAGCAAACTGACAGAGAAAGGCACTGAAGCACCTGGCTAGAGAAACAGTCAAAACAACACTGAAGTCCAGCACAGCCAGGAGGGCGGAGCTGGAATATAAAGGCAGATGGTCACGTGACCACAAAACACAAGATGGAAAAAACAAACAGGAGGGTTCTAATATTAATTCCCCACAGAAACCCAGTCAAGTCCTTCACTTGTGAAATAAAAATAACACTTCCATAGCTTTTATACAAGAAACACATTTTAAAGCAGAACGCACTCCTAACATGTCTTGATCTAAGTTCCTAACTTGGTTCCACAGCTGTGGCTCCTCAGCTTCCAGAGGAGCCAGTATTGCTTTTCACAAAAATGTACCCTTCTCTTTCAAGGACCAACTTTTGGATACGGAAGGTAGATATGTTTTCGCTAAAGGAATTATTGCAAACACCATTGTTACATTATGCAACATTTATGCCCCAAATCAGGGTCAAGCTGGCTGGTTGGTTAATACACTGGAAACTCTAAACTCCATTAAAGAAGACTTCTTTATAGTAGGCGGTGACCTAAATTCCTCATTAATTCCCCAACTTGATGTTTCCTCAGGATCATCTACTCTTTCTCAAAAGACTTTGAGGAAAATACATATGTCTCAGAAACATTACACCTAATAGATACTTGGAGACTTCTAAATTCCTCTTCAAAGGATTGCATCTACTTTTTCCATCCACACTCCACCTATCATAGAATAGACTATTTATTTATTCAAAATTCTTCTTTATCTCTTATAAAATCTGCCTCAATAGGTTCTATAACACTATCGGACCATGCCCCAAACTTCTAGGAATTATCCATATCCTCACTACCAAAAAGAGAAATGACTTGGATGTTAAATGAGACTCTAATTAACAATGAAGAATATATCTCTAAGATCTCCAAATTTCTGTATTTATACTTTCAGGAAAATTTGAACTCTGGTCCCTCTCTTCCGGTGATTTGGGAAGCCCATAAGGCTGTTATTAGAGGTGAACTAATATTATTAAACGCCCATCTAAAAAAATCTAGAGACAAAGAAATTTTTTCTTTGCTCCATCAAATCCATACTTTAGAAAAACTTCATAGAAAGTCTTTAGGTAAGAAAGCTCAAAATGACCTTTTGGTCTTAAGAAATAAACGCAAGGATGCTTTAAACAGAAAATCTGCTAAAATATTCCAAATGTTCAAGCAAAGAATGTATCTACATGGCAATAGAGGGAGTAAGCTTACATCCTCTTTGCTCAAGAAAAATCTTGAGCCATCTTTTATTAAGAAAATCCGCTCCAAAGATGGAACCTTAAGTGAAGATAAGGCAGATATCTCACACTCTTTTAAATCTTACTATCAGGAGCTAAATAATATAGAATCTCCACCTTCTATGCTTGACTCATTTTTTGGCATCTACAAAAATTAAAGATTTTTTAAATTCGCTGAACCTTCCCACTCTCAAACCAGAAGACATACAACTATTAACAAAGAATGTTACTGAACAAGAAATTTTGGACACTTTAAAATCCATTCCTAATGGAAAATCACCTGGCCCAGATAGCCTTCCCATAATTTACTATAAAAAAAACTTATCAAATCTTTTCTCCCACACTTAGTAGAGTTATTTAATGCATTCCTGTCAGGAGACCACCCTACTACTCAAACTTTGGAGGCACATGTTTCGGTTATTCACAAGGAGGGCAAAGACCCTGCACATTGCAGTAGCTACCGTCCAATTTCTCTATTGAATGCTGATATTAAATTATGGGCTAAGTTCCTGGCTAGGAGGCTGGAATACGTGCTCCCATACATAATACACCACGACCAGGTGGGTTTTGTTAAGGGAATGGAGGGAAAAGATAACTCTAGTAAAACTATTCACGCCATTGCTTATGCTAGGAGAAGGAGGACCCCTTTGATCTTGCTCTCTACAGATGCAGAAAAGGCGTTCGACAGAGTGAGCTGGAGGTTTTTAGCATATACTTTAAAAAATTTGCTTTCCCTCAAATTTTTTTAAGCGCCATCTTCTCTTTACACTCCTTCTCTTCTGCTAGAATACGGGTAAATGGTACTCTTTCACAAAGTTTTAACATTCAAAATGGGACGAGGCAAGGTTGCCCATTCTGCCATCCCTCTTTATACTGCTCATGAAAACACTAGTCCAAGTAATTAGACAGGACCCAGATATTCAGGCAATTAAAATTAAAAATACTATTGTCGGCAGTTTTTGCAGATGATCTGCTCCTCATGCTTTCCCATCTAATTACAGCATTTCCCAAACTCATGTCTATTCTTGATCAATTTGGAGAGCTCTCTAATTTTAAAATGAACTATGAAAAATCGGAAGCATTAAACATTTCCACCCCCACATCTGATGTTGAATTTCTACAGAATTCTACCCCCTTTAAGTGGCTGCCCGATTGCATCAAATATTTAGGGATCCAGATCACTAATAACCCAGATCACTTATATGAGAAAAAAATTACACCATTGGTTGAGAAAATTAGATCCCCCCTTAAAACTTACAACAACCCATTGTTATCTTGGATTGGTAGGAGAAATATAGTGAAAGCATACATTCTCCCTAAAATCATCTACCACTTAAACATGATCCCCATATGCCTCCCTTTGTCTTTCTTTTCTTCCATAAAACAGGTACTAGCTCAATACATATGGAAACATAAAAGATCTAGGCTCTCACATAAATTATTATCCCAACCAAACCATAAAGGTGGTATTGGGCTTCCGGACAGCCTAAGATATAAATCCATTCGCATGCTCAGATGGATAAAGATAGCCAATGCCTCCAAAAGGAGAGATACTACAGACATTGACTACCTTCTACTTGGTAACAACTAGAGATGAGCGTTGTTCTACTCGAACTGTTCGCCAATCTCAAATTCGAGCTGTTTTGGGCGGTGTTCGAGCCGGTCGGCGAACACGAACAATTTGAGAAAAATTCGGCTGTTCGAGGTTATGTTCGATAACTGTTCGTGCACCAAAATCATAACTGGATTTTTTCTCAGTAATGATGAAAATTAATGTTAATACGCAGTTTGAGTGTACAGCGGGGCGGGGGGAGGGGCAGGGGATGGATCTCTGCAGGAACAATGAAGATCTCCATTTTTTTTTCTCTTTACCGCATTTGCAGTGGGGAGGTGCAATCTGTCAGCCTATCAGCAGCGCACACACGGAGCGAAGTGCTTTTTTTCACACAAGCAAGGGCATGTGTGATTGGCAGTGTATGTCACATGTCCTTGCCCTATAAGACCAAGCCATTTTCCCCGTCGCCACCATTTTCTCACTGCTGCAGCTGCGTGTTAGACGGCACCGCTGTTGCTGTGTGCGCTATACCTTGTTAATTTCAAGCCAATTTTCGCACAAATATACAGATAGCTTGGGAGTAGGGAATAGTTGTGATTGCAGTCCTTTTAAGGACTAGGTTACAGCATTTCCTACGACTTTTATCAGGCAGGTCTGTGCTCTTAAATAGATAGATTGTGAGAGTAAAGACTAATTGTAATTGGAGTCCTTTTCAGGACTAGGTTACATCAGTTCCTATCAGTTTTTGCCAGGCAGGTCTGTGCCAGTGCTGTGCAAGTTTTTTTCACAGCATTTGGCTGAATCTAGCAAAGCTAATCCTTTTTGGCCTATTGCAGAGTGTGTTAGTCAGTGGAGTAGCCTATCTGTGTTGCAAGATATACCACCTGTGTATAGAATACCAATTTTTTTACTGCACCTAGTGAAGTAAAATCTTTTGGGCATAGCATCATTCTATTAGTCCATCTATACTGACCTCCATCAGGTTGCAAACTGAATATAATTTTTTTCTGCATCTAGCTCTGAAAAAATATTTGGGCTTCTAGCAGTGTGTGGGACTTGGTTTATTAGTCCATCTATACTGACCTCCATCAGGTTGCAAATTAAAAATAATTTTTTTCTTCATTTATCTCTGAAAAAATATTTGGGCTTCTAGCAGCGTGTGGGACTTGTTCTATTAGTCCATCTATACTGACCTCCATCAGGTTGCAAATTAAAAATAATTTTTTTCTGCATCTAGCTCTGCAAAAATATTTGGGCTTCTAGCAGTGTGTGGGACTTGGTCTATTAGTCCATCTATACTGACCTCCATCAGGTTGCAAATTAAAAATAATTTTTTTCTGCATCTAGCTCTGAAAAAATATTTGGGCTTCTAGCAGTGTGTGGGACTTGGTCTATTAGTCCATCTATACTGACGTCCAGCAGGTTGCAAATTGAATATAATTTTTTTCTGCATCTAGCTCTGAAAAAATATTTGGGCTTCTAGCGGTGTGTGGGACTTGGTCTATTAGTCCATCTATACTGACCTCCATCAGGTTGCAAATTAAAAATAATTTTTTTCTGCATCTAGCTCTGAAAAAATATTTGGGCTTCTAGCAGTGTGTGGGACTTCGTCTATTAGTCCATCTATACTGACCTCCATCAGGTTGCAAATTAAAAATAATTTTTTTCTGCATCTAGCTCTGAAAAAATATTTGGGCTTCTAGCAGTGTGTGGGACTTGGTCTATTAGTCCATCTATACTGACCTCCATCAGGTTGCAAATTAAAAATAATTTTTTTCTTCATTTAGCTCTGAAAAAATATTTGGGCTTCTAGCAGTGTGTGGGACTTGTTCTATTAGTCCTTCTATACTGACCTCCAGCAGGTTGCAAATTGAATATAATTTTTTTCTGCATCTAGCTCTGAAAAAATATTTGGGCTTCTAGCGGTGTGTGGGACTTGGTCTATTAGTCCATCTATACTGACCTCCATCAGGTTGCAAATTAAAAATAATTTTTTTCTGCATCTAGCTCTGAAAAAATATTTGGGCTTCTAGCGGTGTGTGGGACTTGGTCTATTAGTCCATCTATACTGACCTCCATCAGGTTGCAAATTGAATAAAAAAATTTTCTGCATCTAGCTCTGAAAAAATATTTGGGCTTCTAGCGGTGTGTGGGACTTGGTCTATTAGTCCATCTATACTGACCTCCATCAGGTTGCAAATTAAAAATAATTTTTTTCTGCATCTAACCCAGCCAATAGTTTTGGCCTAATACCACAGTTTGGCCACTCAGCTCTGCTCGGTTACCATCCATTGTTTTTTTGTGCAAACAACTCCAGAGTTGTGAATTAGTTAACCACCAAAATGAGTGGAAAAAGGCCTGCTGCTGGTGGAAAGG
Source organism: Phyllobates terribilis (assembly GCF_046119375.1). Taxonomy (NCBI): domain Eukaryota; kingdom Metazoa; phylum Chordata; class Amphibia; order Anura; family Dendrobatidae; genus Phyllobates; species Phyllobates terribilis. The sequence continues at coordinate 1,203,552,175 of NW_027362761.1, read as the reverse complement.
GGAATAGGCGTGTTGGGAAGGGGAAAAAAGGTTGTGTCCGTGGGGTAGGTGCAGAAGAAAGACCATCTTCCAGCCAAACTAAAATGTCTACTTCTTTTAGCGGACAATGTGATAAGATCCCTTTCTTACGGCCACGCCAATCGCTACAAATTCCAGATGAGGCACAAAAACAGCAGGTGCTTCAACGGATATCAAGTGCTCCTTTAAGTGGGCTCTCCTCCACATCAACTTCAACATCACAAATACTCCAGTCCTCAAAGGTATCACCCAAATCGCACTTGCTTCCTCACAGCTCCCAAATCTCCAGCTGCCCGTCTGAGTATGAGGTAGAACAGATGGTTGAGTCTGCAGAGCTGTTTACTCATACTATAGCCTGGGAATCAGAGGTCGACTCCAGCGCTTCTGTGAATCCAGACGAGGAAATGATCTGCACTGATGCCCAGAATCTTTATGAGTCGGATCCAGGACCAGACGCAGAAGGTTCTGACCATAATGTAGACTCTCATTCCCAAACTGTAACTCCTGTTGGTGGAGACAATGAGGAAGACGATGATAAGACTCAAATACCTGATTGGAGCGACAACTTTAGTTTTTTGTCAGGGCAGGAACAGGTTGGCTCTGAGGACGACGGGTGTGATAACGCACAGGGTGATGATGATGAGGTCGGAGATCCCACTTACTGTCAACCCACAGTCAGCCAAGAGATGAGGTCAGCAGAGGAGGTGGAGGAAGATGCTAGTGACGACGAGGTCAGGTTGCGCCTTCCTGGACAGAGACGTAGTACTGGAAGCACGTCAACAACTGCATCCTCAAACACAACTCTGCCTCTCACCACAAGTCGTGGTGGCTCTTCAGGTCGCATGGGTGCTAAGCCTTGCATAGCCTGGGCATTTTTTCAGATCGATAAAGATGACCCAACTCGTGTTATCTGTAACATTTGTCAGCAAAAGCTAAGTAGAGGCCAAAAAATACATAGTTTGAGTACTTCATGCATGAACCGGCACATGGACATGAAGCATAAGTTGCAGTGGGAAGCTCAGTGTGCTACAATGCGGTCTAGCCGGCCGGGCCAACCACCGTCTGCCATATCTTGTGCATCCGCGGCCTCTTCATCCTCTGTGACTGGGGGGACAGCAGTCACACCTGTTTTGGGGCGCAGACCTGCCACCTCTTTACCCGCAACAGCCAGCGTGATTGGCAGGTCATCATTTTCTTTGGAGGTGGTAACACCAGCTGGTCTTGAGCGCTGTCCGACATCGATAGCACCACCTTTGGATCAAGGCAACCTAACATGTCCGCCTGCATCTTCCTCACAGACCGGCAGTTTGCCGGGGACACCCTTATCAACCCCGTCTAAGCACAATAGCCAGCCCTCGGTCCCTCAGATGTGGACAAGTAAAAGACCATTTCCTCCTAGCCATGAGAAAGCTAAGAGGTTGAATTTCACCATCTGCAAGCTCTTGGCTACAGAAATGCTGCCTTTCCGCCTGGTGGACACAGAGGATTTTCGAGACCTTATGTCCGTCGCAGTGCCCCAGTACCAGATGCCCAGTCGGCACTACTTCTCAAAGAAAGGTGTGCCTGCGCTCCACCAGCATGTCGCACACAACATCACCGCTTCTTTGAGAAACTCTGTGTGTGACAGGGTGCATTTCACCACAGACACTTGGACGAGTAGGCATGGACAGGGGCGTTACATGTCGCTGACTGGGCACTGGGTAACTATGGTGACAGCAGGACAAGGGGCTGCTGTCCAAGTCTTGCCGTCCCCACGAGTTGTGCGTCAATCCTCTTTATGTCATTTTTCCTCCACTGCTTCTGCCTCCTCAACCTCCTCTCGGTCTTCCACCTGCACCCAAAGCCTGTCTGGTCATGCCACAAGCTTTCTAACTGCGCAGAAGGGATCCTGCACACCTCCTTACTATGCTGGCAGTAGGGCTCAACGTCATCAGGCGGTTTTTACATTGAAATGTCTGGGAAATGTGAGTCACACAGCTGAGGAGTTGTGGTCAGCTCTGGAGAACCAATTTCATGAATGGTTGTCTCCACTGGACCTGAAACCAGGGAAGGCCGTGTGCGACAATGCTGCAAACCTGGGTGCGGCCCTTCGCCGGGGCAATGTCACACACGTGCCTTGTATGGCTCACGTGTTGAACCTGGTTGTCCAGCAATTTTTAGCCCACTATCCCAGACTAGATGGCCTTCTGCAGAGGGCACGGTCGCTGTGTGCTCACTTCCGCCGTTCGCATCCCGCAGCTCAGCGACTTACATCTCTACAGAAGTCGTTGGGCCTGCCACTTCACCGGCTAAAATGCGATGTGCCTACCCGGTGGAATTCAACTCTGCACATGTTGCAGCGACTGTGGCAGCACCGACAAGCCCTGGTGCAATACGTTCTGACGTATAGCCTGGGCCAACGAGATTCAGAGGTGGGGCAAATCACGCTGGAGGAGTGGTCTCAGATCAGGGACCTATGCACCCTTCTGCACAGTTTTGAAATGGCGACGAAGATGTTTAGTGCTGACGATGCCATTATCAGCATGACTATTCCGGTGATTTACATGCTGGAGCACATGTTAAACAGAATTCGGAGTCAGGTGGTGGCACAAGAGGAGGTGGAGGAAGTAGAGGAGGAGGAGTTGTATGCGGAAGGGCTAACATCTGCAAGGTCCAGACGGTCGGCAGCACCAGGGCGGCAGGCATGTGAGGGTGGGGGAGATGATTTTACCAGGGCGCATGGTAGCAGCCAAACTAGTGAGGAAGGTGCAGGAGCCCAGGAAGAAGTGGAGGACGAACTGATGGAAGACTCATCAGATGAGGGAGACCTTGATCACATTTCTGTTGTGCGAGGTTGGGGGGAGAGGACAGAGGAAGGAAGCATGATTGTTACCTCGCCACCAACACAACAGGGACTTGGTGCTCCTGGATGCGCAACACACATGAGTGCCTTCTTGCTGCACTACCTGCAACATGACCCTCGAATTGTGAGAATTAGAAATAATCCTGACTACTGGGTTGCCACACTGTTAGATCCCCGGTACAAAAGTAAATTTGCAGAAATTATTCCTGCCATAGAAAGGGATGCACGCATGCAGGAGTATCAGCAGAGACTGTTGCAGAATCTTACATGTGCTTTTCCACAAAATACCAGTGGTGCACGTAGTGAATCTCACAGTTCCAACTTGCCAACCGTGGTCTGTATGGAATTGTTCAATAAAGGGCCCAAAATTAAGATAACATAGATGGGAGAGGTCTCTATGAATAGGAATTCCTAAGTATTTGATACCCTGTGAGGGCCAGGCAAAGGGAAAGTTGGACTGGATGGAATCCTATATGGATTTAGGTAGGGAGACATCGAGGGCCTCAGACTTCGCTGCATTGATTTTAAAATTTTACCATGTAACAAAGTGATCTATTTCAGCCATAACAGCAGGGATGGATATATGTGATTGAGTGATATATACTAGGACATCATCAGCAAATAGAGAGCACTTGTACTCGGTGCCTCCCACCTCAATCCACCTAATATTGGGGTTATGGCGAATTGATGAGAGCAGGTGCTCCGTCACTAGGATGTATAAGAGAGGGGACAGAGGACATCCCTGCCTTGTCCCATTGGTGATTGTGAAAGGTGATGAAAATGTTCTGACGCACCCCCTGGGCCTTGGGACACCCGGAGCCGGACCCTTTTTGGTGGATGCTGGTGGTTGTAGTCTTCGTGGCGGCGATCCGGTTCCGTGGCTCAGGGCGGTCAAACCAGTGGCGGAACTATTTATGTGGTTTTGATGTTTAAATGTCCGACTACGCCACCCGTGGATTGCGGTCAGAGTGAACCGCCGCTACAGGGCAGACCGCTAAGGCTGGTGTTGTGGGTGCAGCAGAGCGTAGCATAACTCCCCACGGGAGGAGTATAGCCTCAGGGCAGTGTATGCGGAGGATGGGGGTGATGGTGCAGGGCAGCAGCAGTAACGACACGGAGTCAGTGATGCAGTTCAGGGCCTTTACTCACAGTTCTTATTATCCAGACCACGTCTGCAGGTAACGGCTGCCCACGTCGTACTGTGCTCACCAGGTGAGGGGCTCAGACAACTCCCAGATAACTTTGGAGTGCTTCACAGGACCCCCTTTGTGTGTCCTTTGTCTGGCCTTTCTTACCAACAGTTCTGTCCGGCTGCCTCGGGCCTCCTCTTGGTAAACTTGGCGCCAGTTTCCCTGACCCTATGTGGTGCCTTCCTAGCGGGTGGAGCAAGGGGCTGCGCCACATAAAATGTCAGAGCCTCCGGTTTCTAGCTGAGGGTCGTTTCCTGCCTCCACTAGTTCGGGGACCGATCTCCCCCTTTGGCCTGACCCCTCCACGCAGGTGGATTCGGGCGTGCGGTGGCGACTCGCCCGTCCGCACCCCTGGGATCCCTTCATTCCTCGTTCCTGGAGCCTTCTCCGCTCCTCTTCCTTCCTTCTCCCTCTTGCAGGCCTGGGCCTCTGTTACTAGGCCCGCCTCCGGAGCAGAGCTCATGCAGAGCCCCTGCTCCCTGCCACTTCTGCTCAGACTTCTCTGCACTGAACTAAGATGGTGCCCACCTTTTATACTCCCTTCTCAATGCACCCAGGAACTGCTTCCTCCCTGCTCCTGCACTGCAGGGTTCCCCTTCCTCAGTGTTCCCTCCCCCCACTCCAGCCAGGGACAGGGACTGTCGTGCCCATCTCAGGGGCATATTGGTCGCCCTGCCCCACGGCAATGTAGTGTAATGCATGCAGGTGTCGGGTCCTGATCCACACTCCATCCTTATCTGAGAGTGAGATATCGCACCTCTGGGTGAGGTGCAATACGTCTGTAGCAACCGAGCCCTCGGTACTACAGTTCCATTTATCTTCAGCCTAGGTGACGTATTGTGATACAGGGCCGTGATTTTGGCTATAAAAGGGTCCCCTAGACCCCTACCCCAAGCTTTTTAAGAGAATCATATATGGCGTGCCAGGAGACTCTATGGAATGCTTTCTCAGCATCCAACGAGAGTATCTACTTACAAATTTTTAACTTCATCTAGCCCAGGAAATACTTTGTGCCTAGTAGCAGTGTCTGTTAGTCAGCGGATTATCCCGGCTGTTAAGCAAGCTACACCACCTGTAGTTTGGACACTTAATTTTTTCAAAGGAAATGCTTCGGGACCACGGGATACTTAGTGAAGAGCATCAGGAGGCACCCCAAGGCATAGGGGCTGGGACTGGCACTAGGATGCCTTGCGGTGGACAGCCGAGCTCGATCCTTATAAAAGCTTTTTAACTGCAGCAGCTTTAGTGGACGCTACTGGAGCTGGAATTACGCGGCTGCTGGCATGAGACTTGCCCTCCAATAGATCCTTGTAAATGGATTTAAAGTGTATTCATTCAAATTAGAGGGACAATTTAAATTAAAAAGCTTAGAGCTGCCTCCACCACAGGGGGGCTCTCTCGACCCACCAGCGGACAGGCACCAGTATTGGGAGAGGGGGGCTGGCCGTCAGGGTTCACCGCGGCTCTGGCACAAACCCGGCGACACGGAGGTGGCACGGGCAGGAGCGGACTGGCCGTCTCGGCTTCTCACTTTTTGGATTTTAGAAGGGCATGACATGCCTATATCTGTGTCTCCCCCTCCTTTTACTCCTCCACCTCTTTTCTTTTCGCATGACTATATGTACTTGTCACTTTTCCATGTGTTAGTTGTGTCTTCTGAGCAGTTTGTCAGCTTTTGGACACCTTTGAAGGTGTTTTCTATGTGTTTCTATGTGTTTTTGTTTGCCTGCCATTGGTTTTAACGGTGTTCGAAGGTGTTCGACGAACAGTTCGACGAACAGTTCGGCGAACACACGGGTGTTCGACGAACCGAACCGAACTCGAACACTACGGGGGTGGCTCAACACTAGTAACAACCCCCATAAGTTCATATGGTCGGATGTAATTCCTGTCTCTGAGATGTCGAGAAACACCATCACATCCACCTTCCTGGCTATTAAACGTAACCTAGTTCAAGAACTTCATGGTGACACTATCCCTATGTCTGATGCCCCAATATCTAGTATCCCATACTTGTTAAACCCCAAGTATACAGACCCCTATAACCTCTGGTCAGAGTTACTAAACTATTCTATTAAACAATTCCTTTCAAATGAGATCTATGACCTATGCTAGACTCTTGGCCAATCGGTACCTCGACGCGGCTCAAAGACTTCCTGCATTACAATCAGGTTTCTCATATCTTCTCTCAGTTCAGAACTAGATTCTCTAACATTGGGAAGGGCTCTTGAATTGACATGTTAAGTAGACTTTTTCCAAAGGTATTTCAAGGATATACGACCATTTGACATTATCCCAGTACTCTCAAAAACACACTTTCATATATTCCAGGGAGAAGCAATTAAATATCACATTGTCCGAAGAGGAAACTGACTCTATCCTTTCAAATTCTCATGGTTTCTCAAGATGTATATCTTTACAAGAGAATTCTTATAAAATCATTTCGCGTTTGTACAGAACCCCGGAAATATTACACCATTTCGGTCTAATTTATGTTGGAGATGCAAACTAGCTGTGGGTAATATGACACATCTTTTGGTCATGCTCGAAGATTAGACCATTTTGGCAAAAAGTAGAAGTGACCTTAAAAATACTAGGCCTGATAAGACAATCATTAACCCCTAAAGAAATCCTATTATCATGCCCAACAGATAACTATAAGCCAAAAAACATGACTTGATCCCCCTGTTGTTGGGTTCAGAAAAACAACTGTTCTCTCTACACTGGAAGCAGGAATCTCCCCCAACTTATTCTAAATGGATAAATAAGGTAAACATGATAAGGCATTTAGAGGAACTCAACAGTTGGGAAACTTATAGTCACCCCAATTTGTTTAAAGTTTGGAGCCAATGGAGACAGGAGGATTAATTTTTACTTTGTCCCCTCCCCCCTGGAAAACCATATCAATTTCCTGGTATGATATTCTTTCTATTCTTATTCCCTTGCCTTTCTGGTCACACCCATCCACACCCCCCATCCTTCTGCGAATAAATTACCCCCTTGGTCGAGTGTGTTTATCTTCCACTAATTTTTTATGTCTCTAAACTCTAAGAGATAAGAGATCTACTATTTCAGTACAGGGTTAATTGACTGCTATTATTATTTTTTATTCATATGTCTTTTATTCATTTGCCTTGCTGCTCTTCTTTCTTGTTTTTATTTATTTATTTCTTTTTTGACGTCTAACTCGCGGGCTATGAGCTTGTTTAGGTTGTTGTCCTTTTTTAGGTATTTTCTGTTTTTATGTTCTTTTAATGTATCAACGCGACTTCTGTATTTTTGAAATTCAAGTTCGACAGTTTTTTTCATTACCCTTGTACAATTATTTACTTGTCGTGCAATTCCAATCTTTTGTGTTCCATACTTTATTCAGAAATAAAGAATGTTTAAAAAAAATACTAGTAAGAATCAACTCTACAATCGTAATGACAAATTCAATAAAAACAGCAGAATATTCAACAAATTTAGGTAAATAGAAAAATACTGCTTTTATTGCTTTTTTATGCGGAAAATGGGAGAATAATGAAACTGCACCACTACTGATCCAAATGGACCCTTTACTTTATACTTTATGGAGAATACAACATCAGACACATCTTTTCCAATAGTCTTAAAAGCATATAAATCGATACTTTGGGGTGGACTGATTGCTCTTACTTGAAAAATTTAATAAATATCTTTTAAAGAGTACATAAAAAATCTGTGGCAAAACCTGTCCAGAATGATTTAAGAAATAAGTTCAAAAATATATATAAATGTCAACTTGAGCAAACTTTATCAAGAGGTGTAAGCAAAAATCGTATATGCATGGTAATAAAGGCAACAAATTCACTTCCTCTCTGCTGAAAAATTGTTCTGAATGCTCTTTTATAAAATAGTTACTTGCAGAGAAAAAATATGTCGTAGCAAAAACAAGCCCTTTCAAAAACTTCTATGACAATCTTGATAATCTGGACACCACCTTTGATGTAAGACCCACTTGAAGCTTCCTTAAAATAAAAGACTTTTTTAAATATTTGTACCATATTTATGGTGGGGGTTTCTGATTGTTGGGAGGTGAGACGGTAGGAGTCACGGTCTTAGGTTTTGGTGCATCAAACTATTCATGATACACCTTACGTCCTATTGTGGTCTCTGTACTCCAATACTGCTGCACTCTCTCAGCCATGCAACACGCAACACTTGATTTCCTTTACTTTGTCCTTTATTCAACCCTTTCTTAATCTGTGCCTTTTTTCAACATCCAAACATACACACTCTGGCATATTTGCCTTTCTGAGTATTGGTCCCACAATCTCCACTGCTTCTTTTTCTTTACTATCTTATACTACTTGTGTAGCTGTTTTGGATCTCGTTGGGGGCCTAGACTGCACAGAATAAGTTGCCCATGGCTTCAACCTGTTCCTCCACCAGCCCACATTTCTGCAAATTCCTTCTCAGTGTCCGTTGTCCTTGTCAAGTTGCCACACTCCTGTGACAAATGGGAATGAGCTCTCAAGGTGTAGTAGGAAGGATCACACAGCTCTCTCACCCACTAGACCAGATTCAGGTGTAGTGGGAATGCTTTCACAGCTGTCTTACCCACTAGACTAGGTGTGCAATAGGTAATTCTCAATGCTTATCTTTAACTATCCTTCATATAAACCAGCCGACAAGGAGCAGGTACAAACACACATCGATGACCAAAACAAACACTTCTAAGTTAGTCATAAGTAGGCACAATACTACTTTTGGTTTCTTTCAGGTCTGTCGCCACGTGTTATGTTCAGGATTAAACCTAATGGCATCCGGTCCTTCTGCTCTGTACAATGGCTTTGCAAATGAACTCATGGGATTGCAGACAAGGCTGGCATGGACAATACTCAATTTTTTTTTGCTCACAGCTAAGCCCACAGGCACCTCTCCAACCAATCAGTGTCAAGGATGAGTTAGTTCACCAAAATAAGGACTTTTAGCTTCAACAGACACAATACATTTGGAACTAAGGTGGTATATATGCAATTTTTAATCTGCAACATCTACTGTATTTTTTGGGGTAGATACATGTATGGCCTAATTAGTCACTGCACCTATAATGGGACTAATTTCCTAAATGGGATTACATTTGTTTTTTTTCTGCTGTTACAGCACCTTGAAAATGGCACCCACAAACCACACCATCAAAATCTATGTTCCAAAAGTACAATGGTGCTTCATTCTTGTAAGCGCTGCTGTATGGGCAAACAGTAGTTTACAAAAACATACAAGGCATCAGTGTATTTGAGAAAAATTGCATAGCAAACTGTGGAGTTCTGTTTTTTTATTACTCCTTTTGAAAATTAAAAATTGATCACTAATATAACATTTTAGTGGTAAAGATAGGGCGTGATAAAAAATCCCCAGAGGGAGGACATTATTGCAGCGTAGGGGTCACGATGGGTTGTTATTATTATTATTAAAGAACAGAGGCCAGAATGTGAAATATAATTACAAGATGAGGACCAGTATGGGATCTAGAACGCTAGAGTAGCCTGTGTTTTCCAACATTTAGGTCCCTGTGAATTTTTGCACTAACCATGGACCAATAAATTTATATAGTATGTACTGATATTTGGATATGCTTGAAGGTTTTTTATGGTACTATCCCTTTTATGCTTGACTTCACTTAACAATCCTTATATTCCAAGGAAACTCCTGTGACTCTAAATATTGTATAGTTTCCTTCCACAATTGGGCAAAATATCAGATATCCTTTAGGTAATCCTAGGTGACATTGAACAATTTTTTGCATTTTTTGCATATTGATTGGTTATTGTGTCATTTGAACTTCATAATGACTTTGATCATTTTCATCTGAATATACAGGGAAAATATATATTTTTGTACTGTGTTAGCCTGTAGATAGAAAAATATTTAGATTTGAGAGTCCTCAGTGGTTGTTACCTTTTAATGGCTAACTAAAAAAAAAGATGGTAACAAGTTGCAAGCTTTCGAGACTACTCAGGCCTTTTCATAAGGCATAGTATAACACAAAATCTGAAAAGTCACATATACATACAGTACAGACCAAAAGTTTGGACACACCTTCTTATTTAAAGATTTTTCTGTATTTTCATGACTTTGAAAATTGTACATTCACACTGAAGGCATCAAAACTATGAATTAACACATGTGGAATTATATACTTAACAAAAAAATGTGAAACAACTGAAAATATGTCTTATATTCTAGGTTCTTCAAAGTAGCCACTTTTTGCTTTGATGACTGCTTTGCACACTCTTGGCAATCTCTTGATGAGCTTCAAGAGGTAGTCACCGGAAATGGTCTTCCAACAATCTTGAAGGAGTTCCCAGAGAAGCTTAGCACTTGTTGGCCCTTTTCCCTAAACTCTGCGGTCCAGCTCACCCCAAACCATTTTGATTGGGTTCAGGTCTGGTAACTGTGGAGGCCAGGTCATCTGGCGTAGCACCCCATCACTCTCCTTCTTGGTCAAATAGCCCTTACACAGCCTGGAGGTGTGATTGGCATCATTATGCTGTTGAAAAATAAATTATGGTCCAACTAAACGCAAACCGGATGGAATAGCATGCCGCTGCAAGATGCTGTGGTAGCCATGCTGGTTCAGTATGCCTTCAATTTTGAATAAATCCCCAACAGTGTCATCAGCAAAGCACCCCTACACCATCACACATCCTCCTCCATGCTTCACGGTGGGAACCAGGCATGTAGAGTCCATCCGTTCACCTTTTCTGCGTCGCACAAAGACACGGTGATTGGAACCAAAGATTTAAAATTTGGACTCATCAAAGCACAGATTTCCACTGGTTTAATGTCCATTCCTTGTGTTCTTTAGCCCAAATAAGTCTCTTCTGCCTGTGGCCTGTCCTTAGCATTGGTTTCCTAGCAGCTATTTTACCATGAAGGCCTGCTGCACAAAGTCTCCTCTTAACAGTTGTTGTAGAGATGTGTCTGCTGTTAGAACTCTGTGTGGCATTGACCTGGTCTCTAATCTGAGCTGCTGTTAACCTGCGATTTCTGAGGCAGGTGACTCGGATAATCTTATCCTCAGAAGCAGAGGTGACTCTTGGTCTTCCTTTCCTGGGGCGGTCCTCATGTGAGCCAGTTTCTTTGTAGCGCTTGATGGTTTTTGCTACTGCACTTGGGGACACTTTCAAAGCTTTCTCAATTTTTCGGACTGACTGACCTTCATTTCTTAAAGTAATGATGGCCACTAGTTTTTCTTTACTTAGCTGCTTTTTTCTTGCCATAATACAAATTCTAACAGTCTATTCAGTAGTACTATCACCTGTGTATCCACTAGACTTCTGCACAACACAACTGATGGTCCCAACCCCATTTATAAGGCAAGAAATCCCACTTATTAAACCTGACAGGGCACACCTGTGAAGTAAAAACCATTTCCGGTGACTACCACTTGAAGCTCATCAAGAGAATGCCAAGAGTGTGCAAAGCAGTCATCAAAGTAAAAGGTGGCTACTTTGAAGAACCTAGAATATAAGACATATTTTCAGTTGTTTCACACTTTTTTGTTAAGTATATAATTCCACATGTGTTAATTCATAGTTTTGATGCCTTCAGTGTGAATGTACAATTTTCATAGTCATTGGTGTGTCCAAACTTTTGGTCTGTACTGTACATAATAGGACACAGAAATAATGCAATAGAAGAGACAGGTGACGTAAAGCAGAGCTATTACTATGGGAGAGAGATAAACAGTTCTGGCTGTAAATATTTTAGCAGTTCATAGATAAGGAGTGTGAAAGTTTTATTTTCCTGTGACTGAGGTCTGGTTCAGGGTTGTAATGACCCCACAGTTCTGAGGACCATATTCTTTAGTTGATGTAGAATGGCATAAATCCATGCGACACATTCATTCCTGCTATGAAGGTGTCAAACGTCACCATGAGTTTATATGCCCAAACTTCTCTGTCTCTCTGAGATTTGAAATTACCTTTTAATACCAATAATTTCATGTCTGTGATGCTGTGATCAGGGAAGCAAAAATGCTTGGCCACAAGTAGATCTCTTCTTTTATATTTTGTTGTGTGGCGATGATGATTAATCCTTGTCCTAAGTTTTTGCCCTGTCTCCCCAACATACATTCCCCCACCTGGACATTTGGTACATATAATTAAGTATACTACATTAGATGTGATACAGCTGAAAGTACCTGGGATCTTGTAGTCCTGAATGATATGAATTGGGTGAATTGGGGACCTTTATCTTGTCTCTGGTCATTATAAACAGACAGGATTTACATCTTTTCTGGTTGCAGGAAAAGGTTCCTGTAGCTGGTGGAGATGACAGGGAGCTTCTGACAATGATGACTCTTAAATTTGGGGGCTGCCTGCAACAGAGAAGTGGGGAATTAGGGATTATAATCGGGCATCTTTTTGTATTAAGGGTTGTAGTTTCTGTGCAGCTCTCCTTAGCGCCTCCAGATTTGGATTGTAGGTGAGCGCCTCCAGATTTGGATTGTAGGTGACTACTAGAGGCACCTGGTTGCTTTCTTGTTTAGTCTTGTAATTTAGGAAATGATTCATCTGAATATACTTTATCATCTTTACTATCTTACTTATCTTACTATACAGTGGGTATGAAAAGTATTCAGATCCCTTTACATTTTTCACTCTTTGTTTCATTGCTGCCATTTGGTAAATTCTAAAAAGTTTATTTTTTTCAACATGGGGTGCAGAGTGTACTTTAATGAGAAAAAAATAAACTTTTTAGAATTTACCAAATGGCTGTAATGAAACAATGAGTAAAAAATTTAAAGGGGTTTGAATACTTTCCGTACCCACTGTACATAACGACAATATCCATATGTATGATAATCATTTATCCTAGATGTACTGCTTCCAGCATTTTTTATCTTGTCTGAAATAATTCCAAGCGTAATCATTCATTTTTTTTATGTATTTCTTAAGTTACGATTCATTTAAATTTATTGTTATTATACATATTGTATGCCGTCTTTTTGCAGGTTTTAACCAATTAAAAATTGAAAATTTGCCCATTGGCTAGCTGTCAAATCTGTAGGTTTATAAATTGTAACCCTTCTAACATCCTAACAAAATAAAAGGAAGTTTGAAAAATTATTCTAATTTGTCCTCTTCCCAACATAATACGTAAACAGCCCATATCTAACCCAGCATATGATGGCTGCATTATTCAGCCATCATCTGCCTCTAAAAGCCATGGTTGGCTCCACCCATGGCAGTTAACCTGTTAAAGTTCACTGTCAATTTCTGACAGCGGAGTTTACAGTGCTCTGGCAGGGGAATGTGTCAGCTTATGCACCCATTGGCGAGCCCATGATGTGAATGCGGGGCGTCAATGGGTTTCTGAAGACCCCTGTTACTGTAATTGCAGTATTCCTGTGAAAGCCAGCCTGTAGCTGGTGTTTATAGGAGACTGGGATTTTCACTATACTTAGCAGTTCTCTAATTTTCACTAAGTGGTTCAATTTCAATTTCATCTCAGTTTGTAGTTCAATGTAAGACAATATTTGTTGCAGTAGTTGTACACTATCCAGATCAGTTCGATCAGACAAAAAAAATGAGGGTAGGGCCTCAGAAATTTGTCACAAACTGAACAACTTGTATGGTGTTATCTATGGTCGTCTTATTCCTATAAAAATAATGAAAAAATGTTCCACCTTCCAACGTGTACAAAATGTTTATTGTTACAATAGAGATTCCATGGACAAAATGGGCATAGCAACGCGTTTCAAACGCAATCTTGCGTTCTTTATCAAAGCTGTATTTTAACAATAAACATTTTGTACACGTTGGAAGCTGGAACATTTTTTCTTTTTTTTATTCAAGCAAGTGGTCCCTTGTGTTCCGTGCCTCGGGATGCCTAGGAGTGTTGGTGAGCTTGCCTTTCCTTTCATTCTTATTCTTATACGTTCATCATAGAGACTAATTCAACATCGGTTACAGCAAATGTACTCTGGAGAGGTGGAGCAAGAGGAGACCGACTGAGTGAGTCCCAGCACTGATTAGCAGTAACTTCCTAACTCAGTGTCAAACACTGACCCCTTCCTAATTCTCTGTCAATGCATTTTAGTTAAATTTATCCTCTTCTTTCCTCTTCTCCTAACACACTGTATTCTAGGAACTCTGCTTCTTTCTCTGACTGATCTCAGGGGTCGTCTCTCTTATCCATAAAAAAATCCATATGCTGTAATCTCGAGGTGAGGTGACTTCAGGGCATTATTGGGAAGCCAAAAATTCTGCCCCCAAGGTTATTGTGATCCATCTTCTCTCTCTTATCCTAGCACTCATGTGGCGACCACGATTTAGGGAAATATACACATATGAAATAAAAATTATTCAGTTTCTTAAAATTCATGTCTTACACAATTTGTGCCATAACTGTTTGCGCATTTCTAAACACCACTGTAGGTTGTGAGTGGCAATAGTGATCATGGTCCAGTATGGACTGAAAAGAAAGCGTGGACACTAGAATTGAAAGGAAAACACCAGCGATTGGTAAGGTCCAATGGAAAGCATAATGCAAGGCGGGATGAGGAGCCCTAACCTCACCTACAGACACAAGTGACTTATAACGCCACTAAGGTGTTCATTGGTTTGCTGAAAACAAATTACACAACAGGCAGGTATTTTTATAATTGTATAAAGTGATGTAATCTGCCTCCAACACAGATATGAACACTTTTGCTGAGCTTTTTGAACTATAAACTAGGATGTTTGATGATGCTGTGGAGGTATTTTGTATTGCACCTTGGTAATTGTTTGGGTTCACTGGGAAGGATTTTTACACTGAACTATGGTATTTATTCCTGCTGGGAGGTATGCTGTGTTTTTATATGTTCTGCATGGTAGTATTTGGATGGAAATTCTATAAAGGTAACTGCGGTGATACACAGTAGTTCAAATTGTTCACATGCGAGTCCCCATCATCACCATGGAATGTCTGAGGAGTTTGAGAACCGCTGTATATCTCACCACAATTTTTTGTACGGTGTCTGCAACTCTCACAATCCCACTGATTGTAGCTTAATGCACTCATTTCAAATGTCTTTGACTAATGGGTACATCATTGAGAAACTGAAATGCAGTAAAAGGCATTGAGATCCGGGATGATGCCTTGGCTAGGAGAGAGCCCGGAAAATGTATTGTAAGTTGTCCTTTTATTACAAAATATATTAAGATACAATTTATTGGGACTAATTTAAGCTATTTTGTTTGATGATTTACAGCAGGAATAATGTATCTAGTACGTGTAGTAGACCATTTGTTGATAAAGAAAAAAATTAAGAATAATAATTTCAACAAAATTGAATAAAAAGTGAAAATATTGAATATTTAATTCCATGACTGACTGTGCCTCACACTGCATGGGGTTTGGAGTGGGAGCACTTTTTTCACATTGAACCTGTCACCTACAGGTGCATCTCACAAAACTAGAATATCATCAATAAGTTAATTTATTTCAGTTCTTCAATACAAACAGTGAAACTCATATATTATATAGAGTCATTACAAACAGAGTGATCTATTTCAAGTGTTTATTTCTGTTAATGTTGATGATTATGGCTTACTGCCAATGAAAACACAAGAGTCATTATCTCAGTAAATTAAAATAATTAACAAAAAACACTTGCAAAGGCTTTCAAAGCTTATAAAAAGGTCCCTTAGTCTGTTTCAGTAGGCTCCACAATCATAGGGAAGATTGCTGACTTGACAGATATATAGAAGACAATCATTGACACACTCCACAAGGTCCCAGATTTACAATTTACATTTGGAAATCAAGGTCCCAGAGTCTGGAGGAAGAGTGGAGAGGCCACAATCCAAGCTGCTGGAGGTCTAGTGTGAAGTTTCCACAATCAGTGATGGTTTGGGGTGCCATGTCATCTGCTGGTGTAGGTCCACTGTGTTTTATCAAGACCAAAGTCAGCTTAGCCGTCTACCAGGACATATTAGAGCACTTCATGCTTCCCTCTGCCGACAAGCTTTATGGAGATGGAAATGTCATTCTCCAGCAGGACTTGGCCCCTGACCACACTGCCAAAAGTACCAATACCTGGTTTACACACAACAGAATCACTGTGCTTGATTGGCAGCAAACTCGCCTGACCTTAACCCCATAGAAAATCTATTATAGAGAATCTATGGGGTATGGTCAAGAGGAAGATGGGTGACACCAGACCCAACAATGCAGATGAGCTGAAGGCTGCTATTAAAGCAACCAGGGCTTCCATAACACCTCAGTAGTGCCACAGGCTGATCGCCTCCATGCCACGCCACATTGATGCAGTAATTGATGCAAAAGGAGCCCCGACCAAGTATTGAGGGCATTTTCTGAAAATACATTGCAGTAGGCCAACGTTTCGGATTTTTTAAAACATTTTTCAAGCTGTTGTCCTAAAGTATTCTAATTTACTGAGATAATGACTTTTGTGTTTTCATTGGCTGTAAGCCATAATCATCAGCATTAACAGAAATAAACACTTGAAATAGATCCCTCTGTGTGTAATGACTCTATATAATATAGGAGGTTCACTTTTTGTATTGAAGAACTGAAATAAATTAACTTTTTGATGATATTCTAATTTAGTGAGATGAATCTGGTTTGATGAGAGTGCATGTGACAATGTATGGGCTTTGTGATTGAATGTGGACATTGGCTGATCTTCTGAATGATTGATACCAGACATAGAACAGCGGATCTCAGCAAAGTACCAAATCTTACTGATCTATATCGTAACTCATTGGCTGTTGGTTTTCATCACATTTCATTTTAATCATTCAATTTTTAATTCTATTATTTCCCTCACACCGGAGACTGATCTTATTTTATTTATTATTTTGTTTTCTTTCATTTTGACTGAATACAAATTTATACATTGAGTCTAAAATATGACTTGTAATGAGATATAAAGCCCTGATTCTATCATTGTCAGTGCAGTCCTGATCATTTCATTAAGGACTGACATCTGTCATGCGATTGGGAACAGAGAGAAGAGTCTTTACTAATCCTCTGATGTCCCGTTACATTGTATGGGATCTTCCTCTGAAGCTTTGCTGGATATTACTCTTCTGTTTGATTTTTTCCTCTGCACTGTCACAGACCTCGGCTCCTGGATGTCATCTAACAATGAAGGATTATACATTTGAATATAAATATTCTCAAGATGGAGACATCATTATTGGAGGAATCTTCACTGTACATTCATGGATTAGACCTTGGGAGTATATAGAAGAAACTGTTTCTAATATGGTCTGTGTTTTGTAAGTAAAAAGGAGAAAGACAACACCTAATAGAATATACCTTACCTCGTTCTGTGAATTGTATGCTATTCTTTTTGTTTGCTGAGCAAAACATTTGAAAGAATAGGATTATTCCTGTTTTTGAAGGCTCATTATAGAATAAAACATTTGTAGTTAGTTTGTGTGTTTTCAATGTTAAAGATGTAGCCATGATTAAAAGAATGCAAAAAAAAGCCTAGCACTTGGCTATCACAGCGGAGAAAAGTATAAATTTGACAATTGGCATTTCCTGGCCTTGGGGTACAAGTCTGCAGTAAATTTATGTGACTGCAGACTTGTAAATCTTCACAGTGCACAGTGAGTGCATTGCCAGGATTTTCCGGTGCAAGCGTCAGGAGCAGGAAGTCATGTGACTAAAAGTTTGCGATTTGCATACTTCCCACCACATTCTTTCTTGACACATTACCTAATGAGACCCCTAAGCATAATTATAGAAAGATGTGTAAAAAAAGCAACCGATATTCACCTCACTGCTCTCCTTTTTGGCCACCCATTCTGCTCGCAGTCCCCTGTCCTTAGCGGCTTTACTTACTGGCTGCCGCATCCCGAAGCTTGGGAAATCTTTATGCTAGATCATCATGAGTTTGCGACCTGAAGATATACATGCACACAGATGCCCCGGGCTTGGTCGAAGCCAGAAGTCCTGGCACAACATGAAACACAAGAAGAGAAGTGGATTTCTTGGCTTAGCGGTAGTAGGAAGAGGTAATTAGGACCATACAAAAAATTGAGCAGTAAAGGTGGCCAGAGTTGTGAAATGTGAGTTCAGTATTATTATTTTTTTAACCTTTGGCTGGCCATTTTATGGTTCAGCAATTTGCGGTCAACTGACCATCATTTTGCTAAATTCTGGAGGAGCGAATTACAAAAAACTGTATTCTGGAGAATGTTGAATTTTAAAAATTCAAGTAGAATTCAATATCACTCAAATAAATTGTCTCATCTCTAGTGATTACTAAATTGCTTGATTTAAAATATGAAAAATGCAAAAAATTTTCAAAAAAAAACAAAGGTAAAAGAACACGGTGGGGTTTGTTCCACTATTCTATGTAGTTTTCTTCTATTTTTTTGTCCCTATTTTACAATCTCTTGGCTCCTAAAGCAATATCTTTGCTGGAGATGAGTGAATTGATTCAAGGTAAATGGCCTAAAAGATTTACATTTTTTTTTGTTTGCCATTGCTATGGTCAGTCCAGCAAAATGATGGATGGCTGGCTAAATGTAACTTCTCCATCACTGTGTCTTTTATAAAATCAAACACATTTGCCATGATTCATCTAAATGTTTACAACAGAAAGTTGGTGTAAAACACTTTGAAAAGTTGCAAATTATTTGCATAATGTGAAGTTGCAGAAAAATGTTGTGACTTTTTGCTTTTTTATGCATGTTTTGGTCAGATCACTATGGGTGAAGCTGGTGTCAAACGAGGGACTAAATGGGGCGTGTGGTTGAATTTTGAGCCATTATGTTTTTAATTACTGCATCAATTTTTTTTTACTAATGGTCATTAAAGAGGTTGTCCACTCCCTTAACTCAGTTACTGGTTTGCCATCAATGTTTCAGGATAAAGGACGTAAAGAACCCCATATACCTTTTCTGCTATTGAGGGCAATATTAAACCTCTCAGTGATAATTTTGATCCCTAAAAAATCCTGAATGCAAGATTTGTTCCTGAATTGTAAAATGGCCAGATCATATTTTTTTCTTTAACATCCATTAGAAAATCTCCATAATGCAGAAATTTCAGCACAACTATCTATAACTCAAAGTGTGAGGGTGGAAAAATACATTTTTTGAACACTTTGTTTTTGTAATTGTCCATATATTAGACCTGTATACAAGCTATCTAAATACAGTGGCCTGTTGGATGACTTGCTTTGGGATCATAAATATATCTGTTTTCTTGTCACTTCCTATTTTGTAAATGCACACGGCCTTTTTTTTTCTTTTAATCTTTTAATGAAATGTCTTGTTTTTGAACACCTGTTTTAATTCACCAATTTACCAACCGTATACCTCACGACAATATTGCATGCTATTGCTGCATGTTCACTTCTGATCATGAACCTAAATGTAGAAACTTCACAATGAAACATAAATTATTTTGCATTTTTAATGGGGTATAGTTAAAATGAAAAAAATACAGAAAAAAAATTAAGGTTTTTACTACAGTTATATCTAAGAATTGAAGGCATCAAAATAATATTACTATAATACTACTATTGTTGCCACAAAATACTATACCGTATGTGTGTATCTATGTAACAACCTATTTTTTTAGGCTTAAGTATTTTTTGTGCTAAAAGGAACCTGACAGGTGATAAATGCTACCCAACAGCCAAAAATGAAATATTAAATTTGTTACTATAACAAGTAGATTTAGATAAAGTGTCATACTTACCTTGGAAATAAAGAAAAAACGTACACCATGAATTATTACACTATTCTTCCAAGTACAGCAATACCCTATGTAAAACTACTATTCAGTCACATAGTTGAGCTTCAAAAGAAAGGAGTACTGCTTTGTATGGTTTATGGGCACTATGCGTTATCGAGCTTTTTTACTGCAAGAAGAGCAGCAACCCTTGACAAATTATCCCATTTTGGAAACTACACCACGCAAGAAGTTTATCTAGGGATTTGTTGAGCATATTGCATCTCCAGGTGCTTCAAATAGTTTTATAACATTGTGACTTGAAAATTAAAAATTATGTTTTTTTTCCATGAAAATTTTATGTAGCCCCAAATTTTAAATTTTCACAAGTAATAAAAGGAGGAAATGGGCACAAACATTTATAAAGCAATTTATTCCGAATGCAACAATACTAGTGATGAGCGAGCACTAAAATGCTCGCGTACTCGTTGTTCGAGTCAAGCAAATTGGAATACTCGAGTTCTCAGTCCGAGTAATAAGCCCAATGTAAGAATATGAGAAATACAAGCATTTTTCAGACGGCCTAAAAATTGCCCAAATCGATGGGAACAGTGCTCAAATGACATGGAATCAGCATTGGGATGACCCCTGGAAGCATTTCTGACTCCAAAGTCACTGCTGTCAACAACATTGTCAGAGTTATTACACCACTTTTATGGACTCACAATAAAACATGCAAAAACGAAACCAAAATGGATTTTCCTGGGAAATATGTTAAGGAACATCTTTTCCAGGGTAATGACTTGTATATAAGGCAAAATAAATAACCAAAATCAAAAATGCTCCTCCACACCAATGTTCATACGTAGTATTTTTTATGCGTTTTTGCACTTTGCATTGCTTTCAACCAAGACAAATGTATTCACTGGGAAATGTCATTTTAACATTTTTCAACCTTATCTGGCCATGGGGTGTGTGACACATCAGACACCTGCATATAGTGCTGAAAAGACTTGAGAACAGCATGGGGAAGACCCCTGGAAGCATCTCTGACTGCCAGGTCACTGCCTAAAAGTGTTCCCATCCTAAGTGATCCTTGGCGCATCATAATTGTGCCATCATAAGTGATCCTTGGCACATTTTTGCCTCCCGCCATGCACTTGTCATTGCAGACTTGCAGCAATCACCATCCACGTCGTCCTTGTCCCAGCGCAGTGTTCAGTTGTCCTTACCCCATTCCTTGGAATGCATGCGCAAGTATGCAGCCAGCAACCCACCAACCACAGGCCACAATAGTAAACTGCCAGATTTTTGGGCAGCTGCTTGCATTTGAAATGTGGCCTTTTAGGCTCAAGAAGGCAGAAACTGTCCACAACCTCATGGTGGTGATGGCTGGGTGTCCATACTCGGTCCCCAGCCGCCACTATTTTTACCGATATCATCTCTGCCTTCCACAAGCAAGGGTCCCTGAACATTACTATTCTATGGGAGTCTGCTTGCCACTTACCAGCCTGGAATATTTCCAATGAACTATGGTACGACGCCATGATATTAGCACTGACCTCTGTACCAGTAGTGAAGCCATCCCCATTTTCTTTCTCAGGAATTTTATTTGGTAGACTGAGTGGCTGCCCAAAAACATTAGTTTCTCATAAAGGAGCTGAAGATAGAGTGGCAGTAGGTGCAAGTTTCTCCAGCCTGTTAGATATTAGAGGGTGAACGGCAGCACATTGGCTCAGTGGTTAGCACTGAAGTCTTGCAGCACAGGGATCCTGGGTTCAAATCCCAGCAAGGACTACATCTGCACGTATTTTGTATGTTCTCCCCGTGCTTGCGTGGGTTTCCAACTCAGTAAAAAAGCAGCAATAGAGTGTCTGAGAATAGTCATGAGCAAGCACTAAAATGATCTGGTACTCATTGCTCGGGTCGAGCGAATTAGAATACTTGGGTGCTCGACCTGAGCAACAAGCCCATTGTAAGTCTATGGGAAACTCGAGCATTTTTCAAGCGGCTCCCCCGGCAGTTCGCAGAGGGCCTAAAAATTGCCCAAATCGATGGGAGCAGTGCTCAAATGACATGGGAATAGCATGGGGAGGACCCCTGGAAGCATTTCTGACTCCCAGGTCACTGCAGTCAACAACGTTGCCAGAGTATTATGCCACTTTTACAGATTCACAATAAAACATACAAAAACAAAACCAAAATGGATTTTCCTGGGAAATATGTTAAGGAACATCCTTTCAAGGGTAATAACTTGCATATAAGGCAAAATAAATTACCAAAACCAAAAATACTCGTCCACTCCTTTGGCTATGTTCACACGTAGCATTTTTGATGCATTTTTGCACTTTTACATTGCTTTCAACAAGACAAATACATTCACTGGGAAATGTCATTTTAACATTTTACAACCTTATCTGGCTATGGGGTGTGTGACACATCATCAGACACATGCATATAGTGATGAAAAGACTTGGGAACAGCATGGGGAAGACCTCTGGAAGCATCTCTGACTCCCAGTTCACTGCCTAAGGCTATGTGCCCAGGATGCAGAAATGCTGCATATTTTTTACGCTTTTCCCTGGCAGGAATACATGCATTTTTGCAGCGAGGTAGAAGCGTTTGTCAAGCGTTTTTGCATGCATTTCTGCACTCGGGTTATCAAGCACTTTTCCAAGTGATTTTAGCATTTAGAGTCTCCTCTCCTCCAGACCTGGGTACCATCCGCACATTGAACCATGTGATATCCGCTTTTGCAGATGCAGTGATGCGGATGTCTTGCGGTCCAATGCAAGTCAATGGCGGTGATTGTGCTGTGTTTCCGCAAAATTAAAGGACATGCTGCGGATTATTCCACAATGATAATCCGCAGCAAAAATTTCCGCAGCATGTGCACAGCACATGCGGATTATCATTGGGGACCATGGGGCATGTATTGCCAAGCATTTTTAAAGTGTTTTCGCTGTGGAAATTCCACAGCAGAAACGCTTGAAAAACACATAGTGGGCACGCAGCCTAAAAGTGTGCCCATCATATGTGATCCTTGGCGCATGAGAAGATGCCTCCTGGTTGTCATTTCTCCCAGGAAGCCCACTAATGCAGCTTGCTTCAGAAGAAATGGCAGCCCGTCCAACATCAACTCGCACTTTTCGGTGGTGCTTTGACACACAAACATCTTTCTTTGTGCATTTAATTTCATGAATACAGAGTTGGACAATGGCCTGATCTGCAAGGCGGTTTAAGAAATAACAAGCATAAGCATGTCCAATACACATTAAAAAAGCAGCCACAGTGTGTCCGGGAACCTTCCCCCACACTTTTCTTATCCAGGGATGCTTCTTTGAAGGGTTGGACGGGCCCACCAGAGAACCGGAGACTCCTTCGGTGGGCCTTGGCTTCTCCTTCAGGAGAGTTCATAGTGCCGAGGTGAGGCCATGATGATGATAGAGGCCACCATCTGCTTAGTTTTCTGTTACTTGGAATGCAAGCGCAAGTATGCAGCCAGCCACCCACCACTCACAGGCCGCAACAGTAAACTGCCAGATTTCTGGGCAGCTGCTTGCACTGGAAATATGGCCATTTAGGATCGTGGAGGCGGAACCTTTTCACAACCTCATGCCGGCGGCCGCAGGGTGTCCTTACTCGGTCCCCAGCCACCACTATTTCTCCCGGTATCGTCTCCGCCTTCCACAAGCACGGGTCCACAACATTACCTGTGCCCTTCCCAGAGCTCTTATTGGGAAGTACCGCCTACCCACAAACACGTGGACTACTGATTGTGGCCAAGGACGGTACAGATCCAGCTCACAGCTTTTTTTGCTGAGAGTTGTATTTAGCTCAGTGAAATTACTGGCATAGAGGGAAACCGCATCTACTCCAGCTGTCATTTCTCCGTCACCAGGTTCCGCCCATTGTCATACACGACCATGCCTGGCTGTATGTTCAGCGGTGAAAGCCACAGATCAGGCTGCTGTGTTTCAGCTTTCAACAACTCTGCAGTGCTGGGCGGTTTGTCAATTAAGCATGTTATCTTCGGCACAGCCTGTTGTCGGTTGGCCAAGGCAGTACTGCAGTGCTATCAGCTTGTGACTGATGTGGTCATTTCGGAGATGGAGGAGGAGGTGCAGGAGCAGAACAATGTGATTATATTGAGGTTAAATTGGTGACGCTGTTTTTTATACTAAAGAAAGATCCTATTATTTTGGGTTTTTTTATGTTAATTTTTAAGACAAATGCATTCACCGGGAAATGTCATTATAACATTTACAACCTTATCTGGCAATGTTGTGTGTGACACATCATCAGACACATCCTGTTTTATTTAAGATTGAGGGACGCTGAAAATCATAAAGCCTATTTTTATAGGGACATGAGATGGCCCTAACTATCCTAAAAGGCCAGCAGTCGGCCCTCGCTATTGTCAGAGAGCCATCAGCCGGCTTTGCTTTGTTGTTCCCATTATTAACAAGTGAATCTCCTATACTGTTATTGCATATCCAGTGACTGCAAGGGCTGCCAAAAATTTGGACGCAACCCAATACCACTTTAGAGACACAAAGAGGAGTGTCTCAGTAAAAAAAAATGTTCCCATTATAAAGGAGCAGGTCTCCTATAGTGGTAGTGCCCATGCTGTGCCTGCAATGACTGCCAAAATTTGTGAAAAACCCCACTAAGAATTTAAAAACACAAAAAGCAGGGCCACAGTAACGACAAATTCCATTTAGAAAGGAGAGAGTTGGCTATACAGTTATAGGGTATGCAGTGAGTCCAACTGCTGACCAATTTTAGGAAAATCCCCACTAAGAATTTAAAGACACAAAGAGCAGGGCCACAGTTAAAAGGTACGACAAATTCCCATTAGAAAGGAGAGAGTCTGCTATACAGTTATAGGGTATGCAGTGAGTCCAACTGCTGACCAATTTTAGAAAAAACACCACTAAGAATTTAAAGACACATACAGCAGGGACACAGTAATTACAAATTCCCATTAGAAAGGACAGAGTCTCCCATAGTGTTGGCCTATGCAGTGAATGCAAGGGCTGCCAAAAATTTGGAGGCACTTCAATGCCCATTGGAAGAGACGTGGATGAGGGCCTCATAAAAAAATGTTCCCATTAGAAAGGAGCGGGCCTCCTATACTTGTAATGCCCATGCACTATGCGTATGGGCTGACATTTACCCCTGGGGGTATACATGAACATACTGTATAAAAAAAATTTTTTATGGGCATTATATACACCCTTTAAAAAAATGATGTGGGTGTTGCATCACGGACCACGGAAACCCTGTTTATATGGTGGTGTAGGATGAGGAGAAGGAGGAGGACAAAAGCAAATAGCCAAAATCAGGAAGCGTATATATGTGTGGGTGTGAAAAGGTGATTGGGAATACACATCCCAATAAAAGACACTGGATTTGAGATTATGTTACGCTGCTATCATTCGGTGGTGTTGAGAAGTCTGGCCCAATCCAGCCCTTGTTCATTTTAATAACAGTCAACATGTCTGCCTTTTCATTTGACAGGCGGATGCGCTTATCAGTTATAATTCCACCAGCAGCACTAAAAACCCGCTCTGATAAAAACGCTGGCGGTAGGGCAGGCCAGGACCTCCAAGGCATAGAGAGCCAGATGATTCCACGCATCCAGCTTGGATACCAAATAATTATAAGGCACAGCGGAATCACGGAGGACGTTGGTTCGGTCGGCAAGGTACTCCCTCAGCATCTTCCCAAACTTTGCACTCCTTGTGAGAGTACCCCACGCCTCAGGGCTTTTTGTGATGGGAGAGTCTGAGAAAGCTCTCCCAGAATTTTGACAGTGTTCTCCTGCCTCTGCTGGATTAAAGTTGTGTCTCTCATGCCTGTACTCCTTGGTTGTCCAACGAAGTGTGCCCTCCTCCACCATTGTTTTCAGAAGGGAAAATTTTTTAATAGTTCCGCAACAAGGGTGTCACGCTGTCTCTGTATACTGGAGGTAGGGGGCCTAAGCTGACCCTAAGCTGGGGCCCTGACTAATCCCTCAACCTGGAGGTACTGTTAAAGGTACAGAGGTCCAGGCTGCCAGCGTAACCCCTACCTCCTGAGGATCCCTGCACCTAAGTAATCTAGTCCTGAGAAGGACCACGATCACAACAAAAGGGGACAAGTAATAATATGCCCACACACAGTACTTAGACGAACGAGACAGTACAAGGGAAAAACCAAAACCACCTTGCATACAAAAACTACACAACTACAACAGAGGGAACACCAACGGGAAAGGATATAAATGATAAAGCGAGGAAGGGAAAAAACACTCCAAATACACTTATCTCTGAAACTCCAAATACCACGATCCGCTCTGTTAGTCTGCATGAAATGCTTTCACCGACACTTCCCTAACAGACCAGCAGGCATTTGAAGGAGTCTCACTACAGCAGCATTGATTGCAGCTGGGCGAGGCTGAACCTCGTCTAGCACAGAGAGAGAGAGAATTAACTCCCTCACTGCCGAAAAACACAAAGCACCAAAAAGTCAGCTGCGAGAAGTCAGGCTGTGTAATCGTGACGATCTTCGTGGCGACACACCCGTGACAGTACCCCCCCTTCTACGAGGGGCCTCCGGACCCTCAGGGCCAGGTTTATCCGGGTGAGTTGTGTGGAAGGCCCGAACTAATCGGTCTGCGTTAATATCCGACGCAGGAACCCACATCCTCTCCTCAGGACCATACCCTTTCCAATGAACCAGGTACTGAAGGGACCGGCGATTAAAGCTTGAATCGATGACCCTCGATACCTGGAACTCCAAGTTACCCTTGACCACCACTGGACGGGGAGGTAAAGGTGACGGTACCACCGGCGCCACATACCTCTTAAGCAACGATCTGTGGAACACGTTGTGAATTTTAAACGTAGGGGGGAGGTCAAGATGGAATGCCACCGGATTAATAATAGAACTGATTCTGTACGGCCCGATGAACCTGGGACCCAGTTTCCAGGAGGGAACCTTAAGTTTTATATTCCTGGTAGACAACCATACCCGATCGTTCACACTTAGGTCCGGACCAGACACTCTCCTCCTATCAGCCATACGTTTGTATCGGTTCCCCATAGTATTCAGATTCTTCAGCACCCCTCTCCATACTGAAGCGAGTGATGAGAAAAATCGTTCCTCCTCAGGAACCCCCGAAGAGCCCCCCCTACTGAAAGTACAAAACTGGGGGTGAAAACCATATGCCCCAAAAAACGGGGACTTACCAGTGGACTCGCTCCGCCTATTATTAAGAGCAAACTCTGCCAGAGGTAAGAAAGAAGCCCAGTCCTCCTGGTTCTCTGACACAAAACACCGGAGATATGTCTCCAAGCTCTGGTTCATACGTTCCGTCTGACCATTGGTCTGAGGATGAAAAGCCGATGAGAACGACAAATGCATCCCCCGCCGTGCACAAAACGCCTTCCAGAACTTGGACACAAACTGAGACCCCCGATCAGACACCACCTCGGAGGGTACCCCGTGAAGCCTCACAATCTCCCCAATGAACACCTGCGCAAGAGTTTTAGCATTAGGGAGAGCCGGAAGAGCGATAAAATGTGCCATCTTGCTGAACCTGTCCACTACAACGAGTATGACCGTTTTACCCGAAGACGGAGGGAGGTCCGTAATAAAGTCCATAGACAGATGAGTCCAAGGACGCTCCGGGATCTTCAAAGGTAAGAGGGCCCCAGACGGACGGGTATGTGAGGTCTTAGAGTGCGCACAAACCCCACAGGACGCGACAAAAGTTACCACCTCCTTATGTAAGTTAGGCCACCAAAACCGACGCGAGAGGAAATCCACAGTTGCTCTACTCCCCGGGTGTCCTGCAAAAACTGAGTTATGGTGTGCCTCGATCACCTTTTGTCGCAACTGATCTGGAACAAACAGTCTCCCTGGAGGTCCAACAGGGGCGTCCCCCTGAGCCTCCAATACCTCCTCCTCCAGCTCAGAGCATACTGCCGAAACCACCACCCCCTCCTGAAGGATAGGAATCGGGTCGTCCGCATTCCCGGCCCCTGGGAAACTACGAGATAAGGCATCCGCCTTTACATTTTTTGACCCAGGACGATATGTAACGACAAAATTAAACCTGGTAAAAAACAATGACCACCTAGCTTGTCTGGGATTCAGACGTTTCGTGGACTCCAGATATAGCAGGTTCTTGTGATCGGTGATGACGGTGACCGGATGGACTGCCCCCTCCAAAAAATGGCGCCACTCCTCAAAAGCTAACTTAATGGCCAAGAGTTCCCTATTGCCGACATCGTAATTCCTCTCAGCGGACGACATTTTTTTAGAGAAAAAGGCGCACGGATGCCACTTACCAGGGGACGAACCTTGTGACAATACTGCTCCCACCCCTACCTCGGAAGCGTCTACCTCTACAATGAATGGCTGTGACGCATCAGGTTGAATGAGTATGGGTGCCGAGGCAAAACATTTTTTCAAGGAGGAGAATGCTTGACAAGCCTTGTCAGACCACCTAGAAAAATCCGTCCCCTTTTTAGTCATGTCTGTGAGAGGCTTAACCATGGACGAGAAATTACAAATGAACTTCCGGTAATAATTAGCAAACCCCAGGAAATGTTGTAGTGCCTTAAGATTCTCAGGCCGATCCCACTCAAGAACTGCCCGCACTTTCCCAGGGTCCATACGAAAACCGGACGCTGAAACCAGGAAGCCTAAAAACTGGAGTTCCTGTACGGCGAACACACACTTTTCCCATTTGGCATACAGTTTATTATCCCGCAAGATCTGTAACACCTGCCTAACGTGCTCCTGATGAGACACCAGATCCGGCGAGTAAATTAAGATATCATCCAGATATATGACAACAAACTGTCCCACCAGGCGGCGAAAAATGTCATTAACAAAGTGTTGGAACACCGCCGGGGCATTAGTCAGACCGAATGGCATGACAAGGTTCTCATAATGCCCCTCCGGAGTGTTAAACGCCGTCTTCCACTCATCCCCCTCCTTCATCCTAATCAGATTGTACGCCCCCCTGAGATCCAACTTAGAGAACCATTTGGCGCCCACGATCTGATTAAAGAGATCGGGAATAAGTGGGAGCGGATACGGATCTCGGACCGTAATCCAATTAAGTTCACGGAAATCCAGGCAAGGGCGTAGGCCTCCATCTTTCTTCTTAACAAAGAAGAACCCCGCAGCCACCGGTGAAGATGAAGGTCTAATATGCCCCTTAGCCAGACTTTCTGAAATATAATCCTTCATGGCCTGCCTCTCAGGACCAGAAAGGTTATACAACCTAGCTTTAGGTAACTTGGCCTCAGGGAGCAGTTTTACAGAACAGTCATACTCGCGATGAGGAGGTAGTTCCTGGCACCCTTTCTCCGAGAATACATCCTCAAATTCCGCCAGAAATGGAGGTAAGACCCAAGGAGTAACCGCACCGATGACCGTGTTCATGCAGTTTTTATTACAGAATTTACTCCATTGGCTTATCTCTCTGGTTTGCCAATTAATAACCGGGTTATGCTTAGTTAACCAAGGAAGGCCCAACACTATAGGAGTGGGAAGACCCTCCAACACGTAGCAAGACAACAGTTCTTTATGTATCGCCCCCACTTGAAGTTTTACGTCATGCACAGCTTGCAAAAAACTTCCCTGACTGAGAGGCCTGGCATCGATCGAGAAGATGGGGATGGGTTTAGCCAACTCACTCAATCGCATACCTTGAACCCGGGCAAACCGAGCATCAACCAGATTAGCCCCGGCCCCACTATCCAGAAGAACAGATATCCTCTCAGTTCTCGTACCCACCACCACCTCCGCCGGTACGAGAAACTGAGACGAACCTAGGGACGAAATACCTACTCCCAGATTGCCGTCCACCACACAACCTGGGATCAACAGTTTTCCGACGACTCTTCACTCTGCAAGGGACGGGATGGACACCCCCCAATAAAATGTCCCTTTCTCCCGCAGAAGAAACACCTTCCTGTCTTATGGCGCACCACCGGTCCCCTCCCCCGAAATGATGTCCCTCCTAATTGCATAGGCTCCTCTGGACTGACCAGGGGAACCACCATATGAGGGGACCTTGTAGGAGGTGGAGTCATCACAGGGGGTAGAGTTATCCCGCACCTCTCCCGAAGCAGTCTGTCAACGCGAATAGCAAGGGCCATAGCGGCTTCCAGTGACGCGGGAGAGTCATACTGTGCCAACACATCCTGTAATTTGTCAGATAAACCTTGACAAAACTGGCTCCTAAGAGCCGGGTCATTCCACTGGGTGTCCGTGGCCCACCTACGGAACTCCGAACAGAATTCCTCCGCCGGACGATCTCCCTGCTGGATCCTACGTAACTTAGACTCAGCAAGGGAGATCCGATCTGGGTCATCATATACGAGTCCCAGAGCAGCGAAAAACCTATCCACTGACTGGAGAGCCGGGGAGCCCGGGGGAAGAGAGAACACCCAAGATTGTGGGTCCCCTTGTAGGAGCGAGATGACAATTCCCACCCTTTGTTCTTCACTCCCCGATGACCGAGGCCGCAGCCGAAAGTACAACTTGCATGCCTCCCGGAAAACAAAAAACTTGTCCCGCCCCCCAGTGAACCTGTCAGGGAGAGCTACTTTAGGTTATGGTCCGGCTTGCTCCTGAGGATACAAAACCTTGGACCTAACGTCCGCCAGCTCCATGGACAAACTCTGCAACTGCCGAGCTAGACCGGCTACTGGATCCATGGTAGCTGGAGAAAAACTAAGTGGTCGGTGAAAATGTCACGCTGTCTCTGTATACTGGAGGTAGGGGGCCTAAGCTGACCCTAAGCTGGGGCCCTGACTAATCCCTCAACCTGGAGGTACTGTTAAAGGTACAGAGGTCCATGCCGCCAGCGTAACCCCTACCTCCTGAGGATCCCTGCACCTAAGTAATCTAGTCCTGAGAAGGACCACGATCACAACAAAAGGGGACAAGTAATAATATGCCCACACACAGTACTTAGACGAACGAGACAGTACAAGGGAAAAACCAAAACCACCTTGCATACAAAAACTACACAACTACAACAGAGGGAACACCAACGGGAAAGGAGATAAATGATAAAGCGAGGAAGGGAAAAAACACTCCAAATACACTTATCTCTGAAACTCCAAATACCACGATCCGCTCTGTTAGTCTGCATGAAATGCTTTCACCGACACTTTCCTAACAGACCAGCAGGCATTTGAAGGAGTCTCACTACAGCAGCATTGATTGCAGCTGGGCGAGGCTGAACCTCGTCTAGCACAGAGAGAGAGAGAATTAACTCCCTCACTGCCGAAAAACACAAAGCACCAAAAAGTCAGCTGCGAGAAGTCAGGCTGTGTAATCGTGACGATCTTCGTGGCGACACACCCGTGACAAAGGGCCTTCTGGTACAGACCCATTTTTGTAGACCTGTCCGCTTCAGGAATAAGACATATAAAGTTCTCCTTGTAGCATGGGTCAGGAAGTGTCACCAACCAGTAATGACTGTCACCCAAAATTTTGAAAATGCGAGTGTCATGGGAAGGGCAGCGTAACAAACTCAGCCATGCATGCCAGACTACTACTACAGGCAAGACTTCCGTGTCCTCACCAAGAGGATGACTGACCATGCTCGACTCCTCCTTCTCTCTGTCCTCTGGCCATCCACGCTAAAAATACGGTATGACAGCTGTGCAGGTAGTACCATATATAGGGCATGGAACTAGCTCCTGTCCTTCCTCTTCCTCTTCTTCCTCATTGTCACCCAATCCACGTTGGGATGAGATGAAGCTTGGCTGTGTGTAATCACCCTATATGGTTACTTGCTCCATCTCATCGTGCTCCGCCTGCAATGCATCCTCTTTGATTGTGAGCAGAGAGCGTTTCAGAAGACAGAGAGACGCTAATTATGGTGTCATCGCCACTCACCATCTTGGTGGAGTCCTCAAAGTTTTGGAGGATGGTACATACGTCTGACATCAATGTCCACTCCTGCGATCTTACGTGTGGAGTCTGTACTGAATACCGACGGCCTTGTTGATGCTGGTACTCAACAACTGCCCTCTTCTGCTCACAAATCCTTCCCAACATCTGCAGTGTAGAGTTCCAACGCGTGGGGACATCACAAACCAGTATGTGAGCCGGAAGCTGCAAACGCTGCTGAAACACTGCAAGGGTGGCGGAAGCTGTAGTTGACTTTCTAAAATGGGCACACAGGTGGCTTACTTTAACAAGCAGATCCGGTAGGTCCGGGTACAATTTGAGAAACCGCTGAACCACAAGCTTAAGCACATGGGCCAGGCATGGTACGTGTGTGAGCTCGCCTCAGAGCCTCCACCAGGTTCCTGCCATTGTCACACACGACCATGCCTAGCTGTAGGTTCAGCGGTGTGAGCAACAGATCTGCCTGCTCTTTCAGAGCAGTACACAACTCTTCAGCATTGTGCGGTTTTTCCACCTAAGCATATTAGCTTCAGCACAGCCTGTTGCCGCTTGGCCAAGGCAGTGCTTTAGTGCTTCCAGCTCGTGGCTGATGTGGTCATTTTGGAGATCGCGGCTGAAGAGGAGGAGGAGGCTGAGGAGGATGAGGTGCAGGAGCTGTAAACCATGGGGGCAATCCTGATTGACCTAGGGCCCGCAATCTTTGTCGTCGGGAGGATGTGTTCCATCCCAAGGTCCAATTGGGTCCCGTCTTCCACTATGTTAACCCAGTGAGCCATCAACGAGATGTACCATCTCTGCCACAAGCACTTGTCCACAAGTCCATGGTTAGGTGGACTTTCCCGGTAGCTGCGTTGTTGAGGACACGGCAGATATTTTGGGACACGTGCTTGTGTAATGCGGGGTCGGCACACAATTGAAGAAATAGTGGCCGCTGGGGACCGAGGACCGAGGGATGGCCGCCGCCATCAGGTTGCAGAATGCTTCCATCTCCACGAGCCTAAAAGGAAACATTTTGAGTGCAAGCAGTTGTGAAATGTGAGAATTTAGTACTGTGGCCTGTGGGGCGTTGGCTGCATATTTGCGCTTACGTTCCAAGGACTGGGGTATGGACAACTGAATGCTGCACTGGGACAAGGACATGGATGTGCTTCCTGATGCTGCTACTTGAGAGTGCGCAACGACAGGTGCAGGGCAGGACGCATCTTCGCATGCACCATGGATAGGGGATTGGCTTGCATGCACAACAGCGGAAGAAGCAATGGTGCCACCTGCAGACACTGTTCCTGGACCCTGGGGTTCGGCCCACAAAGTCGGGTGATTTTCTGCCATGTGACTGATCAGGCTGGTGGTGGACAGGCTGGTCGTTTTGCCACCCCTGCTGATGCTGGCCTGGCAGGTGGTGCAAATGGACCTTTTGGGGTTATCGGCAGAGTCTTAAAAATACAACCAGACTCGGGAAGACCTAACAGTTGTACTGGCAACTTCTTTGGTGTTGCGTAGAATGGTTGCCTGCATTCTGTCTGTGGCCAACACACTGCTTCTTCCTGCCTGTTTGGGTGCTCTGCCTCCCTCCCCCTGTGTGATGCTGTCCTTGTTCTGCATGTTCTCCTGCCAGGTTGGGTCAGTAACTATATCATCCACCACCTCGTCTTCCACTTCCACACCCTGGTCCTCCTCCAGACTTTTTGGCAATTGTGTCTCATCATCGTCCACCTCTTGTGACACTTTCCCATTGTCGCCTTCGTGTGACCATGGCTGCTCAAATATTTGGGCATCTCTACATGCGATCTCCTCTTGCCCCGCTTCAAGTGGACCGGGCGAGAGGCCCGAATCTATAAATGGAAAAGTGAACAGTTCTTCAGAGTGTCCAAGTGTGGCATCAGTTGTCTCTGGGCACTCGGCATGGTGGGAGGAAGGAGGATCAGGGTTAGGAATAGGCAGTTCAGACTCACTGCTACTGAGACTTGACCATGTGGAAGACAGGGTGGTGGAGGTGGCTAAGTGACTGGAAGCATTATCCGCTATCTAACCAACAACCTTTTGACACTGCTCTGGGTTCAATAGTGGTGTGCTGCGGTCCTCTAGAAATTGGGATTGGAAGGTCAGGCGAGAAGATGTGGTTGTTTGTTGTGGCACAATTTCAGCTTGCCCACGGCCTTATCCTTGGCCTCTGCATGCACCATTACCATCATGTCCAGTTCCCCGTCCCTTGCCTCGTGCCTTGCCCTTTTTAAATGAAGGACAGTATCTTCCAAGCTCACTACAAATGACTGAGTTTGGAGCGAACTTATATGTGATTCGTGTGTCGGAGAAAGCAGAGTTTAAAAAACCTGGCTTGTAGGTAAGTAGTTTGAGCAGAAAACTGGTGTGAATTGTTTCACTGAAACGATAAAGGAAATTTTTAATGGAGGCCATGAATGGCAGTATTTTCTGACAACATATATGTGATCCGTGTGACGGAGAAAACAGAGTTTTCAATACCTGGCCTGTAGGTAAGTAGTTTGAACAGCAAACTGCTGTGAATTGCTTCTCTGACACACTGAAAGAAATTTTTAATGGAGGCCAGAAATGGCAGTATTTTCTGACAACATATATGTGATCCACGTGACGGAGAAAACAGAGTTTTAAAATAGCTAGATTTCTAGCGCTCTAATTTGGAAATGACCTGGCTGTATTCTGCAGTGCCAACAAGCAAATGGCGCAGAAAAACGATGTTCTCTGGATTGCTTTTTAAGCAAATAATGAGGATTAAGATCCAAAGAAAAGCATTCCTAGCCCCTGAGACCTGGCCTTTGTATAGAAATATCTAACAGCAGCAGAAGGCAGAATTGGAATGGAGCCTTTTGTGCTATATGCACTGCAATCTACTATATACCTTGCCTGCCTGCCTATATACACTGCCTGCCTGATATCTCTGCAGATGGATTAGTTAGTCCTCAAAAGGTTTGTTAAGATGGATATGTGTAATGTACGTTTTTTCTCCCTACATTAACTAATACACAAGCAAATCTCTCTCTGACGCAGCAGCACTTCTCCTTACACTGTCTGATTCAGGAGTGACTGTGACGAACATGGCGGCGCCAGGTCTGATATAGACCTGATGACGCTGTGAGGCCAGCCAATCACTGTAATGCCACAACCAACATGGCTACGGCATTACAGTGAGTAGCAGGCAATCCCTGCATGTTGATTGGCGCTCTAAAGAGCACCAAACATGCAGGGAGGGGACCCGAGCTCCCGCCGAGCAACCCCGGATATACTCGGCGAGCGCCGAGCATCTCAAGCAGTGAGATTCTGGGGAGCACACAGCAGTAGAGAGCATACTCGCTCATCACTATCCAGGAACCTTCCCACTTACTTTTCTTAGCCAGGACTGCTTCTCGGTAGGGTTGGACAATCCCACCAGGGAATCCTCGGCTGGGCCCTGGCTTCTCCATCAGGAGAGTTCATGATAGTGCAAACTTTGCAGAAGCTATGGAACTCTTGAGCAAGGGAGAAAGGTAAGCCCTCAGAATCAAATATTCTGGTTTGCCCAATTTTTTTTCAGCTTGAAGCTGCTTCACAGTGGGAGTTGTATTTCAACACAGCCAAATTCTTTAGCTCAGTGAAAAGACTGGCATAGAGGGAAACCATTTCCAATCCGGCTGTCATTTCTCCGTCACCAGGTTCCGCCCATTGTCACACACGGCCATGCCTGGCTGTATGTTCAGCTGTGAGAGCCACAGATCAGGCTGCTGTGTTACAGCTTTCACTCACTCTGCAGCAGTGGGCGGTTTGCGACCTAAGCATGTTATCTTCAGCACAGCCTGTTGCCATTTGTGCTTTGGCAGTGCTGCAGTGCTTTCAGCTTGTGACTGAAGTGGTCACTTCAGAGATGGAGGAGGAGGTGCAGGAGCTGACCATGGGATTATGTTGAGGTTACCTTGGCGAGTCTGGTTTTTATACTAAACAAATATCTTACTGTGTTTTTACTAATTTTTATTTTTGCAAATGCATTCACTGAGAAATGTCATTTTAACATTTTACAACCTTATCCGACCATGTGGTGTGTGACACATCATCAGACACATCCTATTTCATTTATGATGGAGGGACTCTGAAAGTCACAAGCCTTTTTTTATAAAGTCATCAGGCGGCCCTCAGTATTTTAAAGGGCCAGCAGTCGGCCCTCACTGTTGTTAGAGAACCATCAGCCGGCGTTTCTTTGTTTTTCCTATTATTAACGAGTGGGTCTCCTATATGGTTATTGCATATACACTGACTGCAAGGGCTGCCAAAAATTTGAATACAATCCAATACCCCTTTGAAGAGACATAGAGGAGGGTATCAGTAAAAAAATGTTTCCATTATAAAGAGGCGGGTCTCCTATAGTGGTAATGCCCATTCTGTGACTGCAAGGGCTGCCACAATTTGGGAAAAACCCCACTAACAATTTAAAGACACATAGAGCTTGGCCATAGTAATGACATGTTCCCATTAGAAAGGAGAGGATCTACTATACAGTTATAGTGTATGCAGTGAATGTAACGGTTGCGAAAAATTTTGAGGAACTCCAATGCCCCTTGCAAGAGACATAGAGGATGGAGCGGCCCCTGAAAACACTCTTCCAAATATTAGGAAGTGTGTCTCCCATACTGTGTGCCTATGCAAAGAAGCAACGGCTGCCAAAAAGTTGGAGGTACTCCAATGCCCCTTGCAAGAGACATATATATGTTGATATGGCACATATGGTGGTGATATGGTGGTGGAGGATGAGGATGCGGAGAAGGAGGAGGACAAGAGCAAATAGACAACATGTGGAAGCGTATACCTATGTCTGGGTGTGAAGAAAGAGGAGCATGTTAATAAAGTTAGACCTCACCAAAAAAAACCACTGTAGTTGAGTTTATGATACGCTTCTATCATTTGCTGGTGTTGAGAAGTCCGGCCCAATTCAGCCCTTGTTCAGTTTTATAAGAGTCAGCCTGTCAGCATTTTCAGTTAACAGGCGAATGCGCATAACGATTATAATTCCACAGGCAGCACTAAAAACTCGCTGTGACAAAACGCTAGTGGGAGGGCAGGCCAGGACCTCCAAGGCATAGAGAGCCAATTCATTCCATGTATTCAGCTTGGATACCCAATAATTATAAGGCACAGCGGAATCACTGAAGACGTTGGTACGGTCGGCAAGGTACTCCCTCAGCATCTTCAGAAACTTTGCACTCCTATTGAAATTACCCCGCGCCTCAGGGCCTGTGCCATGGGAGGGTCTGAAAAAACTCTCCGAGAACTTTGAAAGTGTACCCTTGCCTCTGCTGGATTGCATTTGTGCCTCTCTTGCCTGTACTCCTTGGTTGTCCATTGAACTGTTACCTCTGCCGCCAGCATTTTCAGAAGGGAATTTTAAATAAGTCCGCAACAAGGTCTATCTCTTACTGCACCATTTTATTAGGCCTGTCCTGCAATGGAATAAGAGACAGAAAGTTCTCCCTGTAGCCTGGGACTAGAAGCATCACCAACCAGTAATGATTGTCACCCAAAATTTGGACAACGTGAGTGTCACGGGAAAGGCAGAGTAACATGAATTCAGCCATGTGTGCCACACTGCAAAGAGTCAAGAATTCCATGCTTACCATGCTTACCATGCTCTCCTCCTCCTCCTCCCTGTCCTCAGGCCATCCACACTGAACAGACGGTATGAGAGTTGTGCAGGTATTATCGTCTATAGTGCAGGAAACTAGCTCATATTCTTCCTCCTTCTCCTCTTTCTCATTGTCACCCAATCCATATTGGGATGAGATGAAGCTGGGCTGTGTGTAATCACCCTGTATGGTTCCTTGCTCCATCTCATCGTGCCCCGCCTGAAATGCATCCTCTTTAATTGAGAGCAGAGTGCATTTCAGAAGACAGAGAGGCAGGATGGTGACGCGAACTATGGCATCATCGCTGCTCACCATCTTGGTGTAGTCCTCAAAGCTTTGGCGGATGGTACAGATGTCTGACATCCATGTCCACTTCTGAGGTTTTATGTGTGGTGTATGACCTGAATGCCGACAAACTTGGTGATGCTGGTAGTCAACAGCTGCCCTCTTCTGCTCACAAATCCTTCCCAACATCTGCAATGTAGAGTTCCAACGCATGGGGACATCGCATATGAGTCAGTGAGCTGGAAGCTGCAAACGCGGCTGAAGCATGGCATTGGCGGCAGTAGCTATAGCTGACTTTCTAAAATGGGCACACAGGTGGCATACTTTGACAAGCAAATACATCAGATCCAGGAAGGTGTACTATACAAAGGGGCAGTCCTTGTAAGGAAGCGGGTGGCTCCCAGGGAAGGCGGGCAGGTAGTCACGGCAAGTGACAGGAACAGTCTCTGGGAAGAAGGGCAGGAGGTCATGGCAAGTGACGGGGACAGTCTCTAGACAGGCGGGTGGTCACGGCAAGTGACAGCAGGGGAAGAGTCTCTAGACAGGCAGGTGGTCACGGCAAGTGACAGCAGGGTAAGAGTCTCTAGACAGGCAGGTGGTCACGGCAAGTGACAGCAGGGTAAGAGTCTCTAGCCAGCAGGTGGTCATGGCAAGTGACAGCAGGGTAAGAGTCTCTAGACAGGCAGGTGGTCACGGCAAGTGACAGCAAGGTAAGAGTCTCTAGACAGGCAGGTGGTCAAGGCAAGTGATGGCAGAGCCTCCAGGTAGGCTAGCAGGCGGGAAGCAGGTGAGCACTCCCAGGTGAGCGGGTAAGAATCTCACTGCTGGCTGGCAGGTGGTCACAGGTAGGTATCAGGCAGGTATCAGGCAGGTGTCAGGCAGGAACATCCTGAACCGCAGGCGGACTGGTCCATAGACAGACTGGCGGATGCTTTTAGACAGACTGTCGGACCGCAGGGAATGTGAGCAGGTAGACAGAGCTGGAAAACAGACTGGCAATGGAACCTGAGGGCTGAAGCAGAGGTGAACGGCTTTGCAACAACTTTGCTTGGGCACCTCCATTTTGGAGGAGGTGCCTTATATATGGGAGCTCCACAGGCAATTGGCCGGGGACTCCTTAGGATGGCAAGCGCGGCCCCTTTAAGAGAGAGGGACCGCGCGCGCGCCGAAAGCACAGTGCCCGGGAAGCAGCGAGCGCTGCCCCTTTAAGAGAGAGGGAGCGCGCGCGCGCCGTAAGCACAGTGCCCGGGAAGCAGCGAGCGCTGCCAGCAGCATGGGAGGAGGACGCCGATGACGGAGCAAGGAGGTGAGGGGAACGGCGTCTCTGCCTAGCAGGAGGCAGGGATGCCGACGCTACAGTACCCCCCTTTAGGCCCCCATTTTTTAGGCCAGAGAGAAATTTATCAAGGATGAGCGGGGCATGGATGTTCTCCCGGGGCTCCCACGTTCTCTCCTCAGGACCAAACCCCTTCCAATCCACTAGAAAAAAGGTCTTTCCTCTTACCCTTTTGGTGGCCAGAATGCTCTCTACCTCAAACTCATTCTCAGCGAAAACCGGAGCAGGAGGCGTACCTGTAGACTTGGAGGCGTACCTGAAGACAGGTTTGAGGAGAGACACATGGAAGGAGTTAGGGATCCGCAAGTTGGCCGGGAGTTTCAATTTATAGGCCACCGTTGAACCGAGGCCCTAGCTTGTAGGAAGGAATCTTGAGCCGGACATATTTGGACGAGAGCCAGACTTTATCTCCAGGACGGAATTTGGGTGGATCCAGACGTCTTTTGTCAGCCTGTTTCTTCATCCGCTCAGAGGACTGAAGAAGTGCGGATCTGGTACTTTCCCAAATGGAGGAGAATTCGCTAACAAGAGATTCCGCGGATGGATTTTCCACCGAGGCGGAGACGGGAAACGGGATCCGAGGATGTTGACCGTAGACTAAAAAACGGGGATTTGGAGGAAGACTCGCTCTCGTGATTATTATAGAAAAATTCGGCTCACGGTAAAAGATCCACCCAGTCGGAATGGTGGGCATTAACAAAGTGCCGGAGGTAACTGGTTAAAATTTGGTTAATCCGCTCTACTTGACCATTGGACTGTGGGTGATAAGCAGAGGAGAAGTCCAAGGTGACCCCCAGCAATTTACACATGGCTCTCTAGAAGCGAGAGGTGAACTGAACTCCTTAGTCGGATACGATGTGGAGAGGAAGACCATGGAGACAAAAAATATGATGGATAAAGTTTTTAGCCAAGTCAGAGGCAGACGGAAGACCCGGCAGGGGAATGAAGTGAGCCATCTTAGAGAAGCGGTCAGCGACCACACAAATGACCGTACAACCAACAGAGACGGGGAGATCTGTTATAAAGTCCATGGCTATATGCTGCCACGTGGCAGCAGGTATGGCAAGAGGCAGAAGGCGGCCGGTTGGCAGATATCTAGGAACCTTGTTGTGGGCGCAGGACGCACAGGCTGAGACAAAGTTTATTACGTCCTTGTGCAGGGTAGGCCACCAGTAATGCTGGGTAATAAGCAGGAGGGTCTTTTTCTGGCCAGCATGGCCACCTAGCTTAGATGAATGTCCCCAGTGTAGGACTTTCTCATGATCAGGTACTGCTACGAACGTCTTACCGGGTGGAAGACGATTTAGGTCCACGGGAGCCACGTGCATTACCTTGGTGGGGTCGATGATGTGCTTTGGCTCCTCCTATAGATCGGAGAACAAAAAGGATCGGGACAAGGCATCAGCTTTGATATTTTTGTCTGCCGGGCGAAAATGAAGAATGAGATCAAAGCGGGCGAAGAACAAGGACCACCGGGCTTGGCGCGGGTTAAGTCTTTGGGCACTCTGGAGTTAAGCCAAGTTTTTGTGATCCATGTAGATTATTACCGGGTGAAGAGCCCCCTCAAGCAGGTAACGCCACTCCTCCAGTGCCAACTTAATGGCTAACAATTCTCGGTCTCCTATAGAATAATTGCGCTCAGATGAGGAGAAGAGTTTGGAGAAGAAGCCGCAGGTTACCATTCTTCCGGAAGACGACTTTTGGGTGAGCACCGCTCCTGCTCTGGAGGAGGAAGCATCTACTTCTAAGAATTGTTTGTTGCTTTCCGGACAGTGCAGCACAGGAGCGGAAGAGAAAGCTTGTTTCAAAGACAGGAAGGCCTCCTCTGCCTCGGGCGGCCATTCTTTGGGATTAGCGCCCTTACGGGTGAGCACAGAGATAGGGGCAGTCCGGGAAGAGAAGTGAGGAATGAAGAGGCGGTAGTAGTTGGCGAAGCCCAGGAACCGCTGGAGAGCCTTTAACCCCTCCGGTCGGGGCCACTTCCAGATGGCAGAAAGTTTCTTAGGATCCATTCGTAGACCGGTCTGAGAGACGATGTAGGCCAGAAATGGAAGCGAGGTCTGTTCAAAGAGGCACTTCTCAAATTTTGCGTAGAGGTGGTTCTGCCTGAGCCTGAGCAGGACCTGACGAACGTCCCTCCGGTGTGTGGGGAGATCCGGAGAGAAGACCAAGATGTCGTCCAGGTATACCACCACGCAGGAGTAGAGAAGGTCACGGAATATATCATTGACCAACTCTTGAAAGAGGGCGGGAGCATTACAGAGACCGAAGGGCATTACGAGGTATTCATAGTGGCCGTCCCGGGTGTTAAATGCCGTCTTCCATTCATCCCCCTGACGAATGCAAACCAGGTTATAGGCCCCACGGAGATCCAGCTTGGTGTAGATTCTAGCACCTCTCAGATGATCAAATAATTCAGGAATGAGCAGAAGGGGGTATTTATTCTTTACCGTGATCTGGTTAAGGCCTCTATAGTCTATGCAGGGACAGAGTGAGCCATCCTTCTTTTTAACGAAGAAGAAGCCTGCTCCCGCCAGGGAGGTAGATTTCTGGATAAATCCCCAGGCCAGGTTCTCCTTGATATATTCAGACATGGACCAGGTCTCAGCAGCGGACAAAGGGTAGATACGCCCTCGGGGCGGAGTAGCGCCAGGTACCAAGTCGATAGGGCAATCGTATGTTCTATGAGGAGGTAATGTCTCTGCTTCATTTTTATTAATGACATCAGCATAAGACCAATAGGGTACCGGCAGGCCGGGTAGATTGGCTGGGAGAGGAGAAGGATGGGCAGGATGAATGGGAACTAAACAAGTCTTATGGCAGTCCTGTCCCCAGTGAAGGACTTCTCCAGTCTGCCAATCAAGCACGGGTGCATGCCTCTGGAGCCAAGGTAGGCCAAGCAAAAGGGCATGAGAGAGTCCAGGTAGAACATGGAAGAAGATGCTCTCAGAGTGCAGCATTCCCACCTGCAGAGTTATGGATTCGGTGATAAGTTGGATGGGATGCAGTAAGAGACCCCCATCCACGGAGGTGACAGATAAGGGTTCAGCCACAGGTTTGGTGGGAATGCGGAATCTCTCTACCAGGGACTGAGAAATGAGATTTCCGGCAGCTCCAGAGTCAAGTTGAGCTAGTTCAAAATAACGGTTCTCCCGGCAGATGATGGAGACCGACAGCATCAGAGATGGAGAGGGTTTAATCTTGTCTAGGACGACCTCTCTGAGCGATCCTAGACACAGGCGTTTCCCAACTTCTCCGGGCAGGAACGGATCCGGTGCTCCTTACTGCCACAGTAGAAGCAGCTCCCCTCGGCACGGCGTGACTCTTGACGGGTTTTGACCAACTTGGTCTGGTCGACCTGCATAGGCTCGGATGAGTGCACCTGGGGAGTAACAGAGGAAGTGACGGGATTCCGGAAGGTAGGAGCAAGGCGAGGAAACCTCCTCTCACGGGTGACCTCTTTGGTACGCTCCTGGAACCAGATGTCAATCCGGGTAGCAAGTGTTATTAGGTCGTCGAGAGTGGTGGGAATGTCCCGACCAGCAAGTTCATCCTTAATCCGGCCGGATAGACCCTCCCAGAAGACGGACACCAGGGCGTTGTTATCCCAGGCAAGCTCCGAAGCAAGGGTACGGAACCGTATGGCATATTGGCCCACGGTGAGACTCCCTTGACGGAGGCGTAGCAGAGATGAGGCGGAAGAGGTCTTTCGTCCCGGTTCGCTGAAGACTTTCCGGAAGGCCGTAAGAAAGGCTGGCAGGTTGGACACCAGGGGGTCTCCTCTCTCACAAAGAGGATTTAGCCAAGCCAGCGCCTCCCCAGTGAGGTGGAACATGATGAAGGCCACATTGGCTCGCTCGGTGGAAAACTGGTGTGCCAAAAGTTCGAAGTGCAGGGTGCACTGGTTAATGAAGCCCCGTGCCTGACCGGGATCTCCACCAAAATGAGGCGGGGCGGAAAGGCGGGGACTGGGAAGGGATGCCATGGTATTGATGGGCAGCGACGCTGCCGGTGTAGTAGTTGTGCGAGTGGAAGCAGCTCCCGATGAGGCAGTCAGTGTGTCCAGGCGGGCGTAAACACTATGCAGGTGACTCAGGATGGACTCCTGTTGGGACCTCTGATGGGATAGTTCATGGCATAGGTCTGAGAGTGAGGGAGCTTGGGTGCCACCGGGTTCCATGGCACGAGCAAACTGTAACGGGTCTGGGAGGTGGAACCTCTGAGCTACTATACAAAGGGGCAGTCCTTGTAAGAAAGCGGGTGGCTCCCAGGGAAGGCAGACAGGTAGTCACGGCAGGTGACAGGTACAGTCTCTGGGAAGAAGGGCAGGAGGTCATGGCAAGTGACAGCAGGGGAAGAGTCTCTAGACAGGCAGGTGGTCACGGCAAGTGACAGCAGGGTAAGAGTCTCTAGACAGGCAGGTGGTCACGGCAAGTGACAGCAGGGTAAGAGTCTCTAGACAGGCAGGTGTTCACGGCAAGTGACAGCAGGGTAAGAGTCTCTAGACAGGCAGGTGGTCACAGCAAGTGACAGCAGGGTAAGAGTCTCTAGACAGGCAGGTGGTCACGGCAAGTGACGGCAGATCCTCCAGGTAGGCTAGCAGGGAAGCAGGTGAGCGCTCCCAGGTGAGCGGGTAGGAGTCTCACGGCTGGCTGGCAGGTGGTCACAGGCAGGTATCAGGCAGGTATCAGGCTGGTGTCAGGCAGGAATTTCCTGAACCGCCGGCGGACTGGTCCATAGACAGACTGGCGGATGCTGGTAGACAGACTGTCGGACCGCAGGGAATGCAAGCAGGTAGACAGAGAGACGGAAAACAGACTGGCAACGAAACCTGAGGGCTGAAGCAGAGGTGAAAGGCTTTGCATTTTGGAGGAGGTGCCTTATATATGGGAGCTCCACCGTCAATTGGTCGGGGACTCCTTAGGACGGCGCACGCGGCCCCTTTAAGAGAGAGGGAGCGCGCGCACGCCCTAAGCACAGTGCCCGGGAAGCAGCGAGCGCTGCCAGCAGTGCGGGAGAAGGACGCCGAGGACGGAGCAGGGAGGTGAGGGGAACGGCGTCTCTGCCTAGCAGGAGGCAGGGACGCCGACGCTACAGAAGGTTTTGAGAAACCGCTAAATCACGAGGTTAAGCACATGGACCATGCATGGTGCATGTGTGATCTTGCCTAGCCTTAGAGCCGCCACTAGATTCCGGC
Organism: Phyllobates terribilis; assembly: GCF_046119375.1. Lineage (NCBI taxonomy): Eukaryota > Metazoa > Chordata > Amphibia > Anura > Dendrobatidae > Phyllobates > Phyllobates terribilis. The sequence continues at coordinate 1,203,508,077 of NW_027362761.1, read as the reverse complement.
CATTGTCACATACAACCATGCCTAGCTGTAGGGTCATCAGTGTCAGCCACAGATCTGCCTGCTCTTTCAGAGCTGTCTACAACTCTTCAGCGTTGTGTAGTTTGTCACCTAATCATATTAGCTTTAGCTCAGCCTGTTGCCGCCTGGCCAAGACAGTGCTGTAGTGCTTCCAGCTTGTGACTGTTGTGGTCATTTCGGAGATGGATGCTGAAGAGAAAGAGGAGGAGGAGGTGCAGGAGCTGTAGAATGTGGTGTCAACCCTGATTGACCCAGGGCCCGCAATCCTTCACGTCGGGAGGACGCATTCCGTCCCAAGGTCCGACTGGGTCCGGCTTTCACTATATTAATCCAGTGTGCTATCATTGAGATGTACCCTCCCTGCCCACAAGCACTTGTCCACATGTCCGTGGTTAGGTGGACTTTCCCAGCAAATGCATTGTTGAGGGCACGTCTAATATTGTGGGACACATGCTCGTGTAATGCGGGGTCATCACACCAGTAGAAGTAGTGGTATCTGGGGACCAAGAACCGAGGGATGGCCACAGCCATCAGGTTGAGTAAAGCTTCCGTCTCCACGAGCTTAAAATGCATACTTGCGCTTGCTTTCCAAGGTGTGGGGTAGGGACAACTGAACGTTGCACTGGGACAAGGACATGGACGGTGATTGTTGCAAGTCTGCAATGACATATGCATGGCGGGAGGCATCTTTGCATGAGCCAAGGATCAGTTATGATGGGCACACTTTTAGGCAGTGACCTGGGAGTCATATATGCTTCCAGGGGTCTTCCCAATGCTGTTCCCATGTCTTTTCAGCACTATATGCATGTGTCTGATGATGTGTCACATACAACATGGCCAGAAAAGGTTGTAAAATATTAAAATGACATTTCCCAGTGAATGCACTTGTCTTGATTGAAAGCTCAAGTTCACCACAATTGAAGCAAAACCAATTGGATTGTTCTGTTTGTTGCAAAAGAATCACTTGCACTGCAATGAAAGAATTATATTTACCATTATTTATTAAAAAAGGTGTCTCTGCCAGGTTTGGACACAAAAATTCTAATTTGTTTTATACAATTTAATTTATTGTGTTCCATGAATCAAGTTTTCAATTCATCTCACTATTTTCAGCTTCATTTTAATTTTTGGTGAAAGTAAAATTTATTGTTCCTGCATCTTGACAGACTTGCACAGGGCAGGGCACAAAGGGCAAAAAGTGTTGGGACTTCCATAAATGTAATTTTGTGCCAATAAAATCTCAATTTTTGTCTAAATTGTTAATCTTTTTTTTTGGGCTGTATGAACTGATGTAATATCACCATAATGTGTGTTCAATGCTTGGTCAAGCTTTTGCAAAGAGGATGGTTGATGACCACTTTTCTGACATGGAAACTCCTCTTTGATTCTAGTAGACTCAATACTTCTCTAAGAGTAGAAACAACATATTATTAACAAATCCAAATGTTTGTAATGGTCAATAAACTAGTTCATGATAAATATAATGTAAGGTTTTTACCTAAAAATACACAAAAATGCTCCATTGGGAAAAAAATATTTAATTGATAGTGAAAAACAGGTGAAAATATGAAATATATTTTATTTGTAAACTGATGTTTAAATATTATTATTTTCTACAGTGCCAACTTTAGAAAATACAGACACCTCTTGACATTCATTTTTGCCATTGATGATATTAACAGTAATTCTGCCATTCTTCCAAATATCACACTTGGATATCATTTGTATGATTCATGCGGCAATGTGAATAAAGTTCTAAAGGATGTTCTGCAGATAATGTCCGGACACAAAGTAACAGCTCCTAATTATTCATGTATGGACCATGGTAATGTAGCTGGCTATATTGGAGACCAAGGATCTGCCACCACTCTACCAATGGCCCAGTTATTGGGTATGTATGGATATACACAGGTAAGTTATGATATCGAAGCAACGTGGAAAGCACAACTGGATAGTGCAGATTCAAAAGCAACCATAAGACTTAGATGAAGCTAAATGCACTGGCACTTTGTAAATAGGACATGTGCAATTTGACCACTCGGGATTCAATTTGCCTGTTTGAGAGGTCGAGCGGCAGAGTCACATTGGAGATACGTTTAAAATGGATTTGCATAACCTTGTAATACAATTGTTGAATAAGTAATAAAAGAAAAATTTTCATTTTTATTCACACTGATGTTTGACTTAAAGGGAACCTAACAGACACTGAGTGCATCTCTGGTAACATTGCTCTGTTTGCAATGATTCTGTATAATATAAGAGTTTCACTTTTTCTATTGAAGACTGAAATAAATTAACTTTTTGATGATATTCTATTTTTGTGAAAAGCACCTGTGTATATATGGCTCATGTGCAAAGACACGGTGCATATAATAGAAGAACCAATCTTCGACGAGTAGGCATATAGGCATATTGAATTGATTCAACAACATGTACATTAGGTTGAACATAATGAGGCGCATTTACCAACAAATAAAGGTATTAGTGTTCTTGGAAGGAGTTAACTTCCAAAAAATAATTGAACTAGATGTGTTAAATGTGTATATAAATGATACAGATAAAATACATGGGAAGGAGAGATTAGAGATGAGCGGTGTTCGACTAGAACTGTTCGCTGTTTTGGGCGGTGTTCGAGTCGTTCGACGAACGCGAACGATTTCCAAAAAAATCGGCTATTTGAGGTTATGTTCGATAACTGTTCGTGAACCAAAAGCCTAACTGGATTTTTTCACATCATGCAGGGATTGTCTGCCACTCACTGTAATGTCACAGACATGGTGGTTGTGGCATTACAGTGGTTTCCCAAATCGATGGGAACAGTGCTCACAGTGAAACATGAAAAGCCGGTAATTCTGCAGCGGCATACACCGGTACCCGACAATTTAGAAGAGAAAAAATAGAGTATCACACATAGATTAGATAGATAGAAACATGTCAGTCACATATATAAGAAGTACAGTGACAGTGTTGGTTACTGTATTTGTTATTTAGTGTTAAAATAAAGGATTTATAAAAAAAAATTGGCGTGGGGTTCCCCATAATTTTAGTCTCTAGAGGAGGTTAAGCAGATGGCTGGGGCAGATGTTTGAAACCTGGGAAGGGGGTAATACCCACGGAGCTTCCCAGGCTACTAATATCAGCCCCCAGCTGAATACCTAGCCTTTACTAGCTATTAAAATGGGGGACCCCCAAAAAAAATGACGTGGGGTCCCCCCTATTTTAATATCTAGCAAAGGCTAGGCAAACAGCTGGGGGCTGATATTAATAGCCCAGGAAGGGTGCCATGAATATTGGCCCCCTCCCAGGCTAGAAACACCAGCTGTCAGCCACCCCAGAAATGGCGCATCCATAGGATGCGCCAATTCTGGCACTTAGCCTCGCTCTTCCCACTGCCCTGTAGCGGTGGCAGTGGGGTAATAGGGCTGGGGTTGATGTCAGCTTATAATGCCAGCTGACATCAAGCCCAGGTTAGTAATGGAGAGGCGTCTATAAGACACCCCCATTACTAACCCCATAGTCAAAGTTTAAAAAAACACAAACACCCAGAATAAAGTATTTTAATTGAAATAAACACACAATTCTTTATTGTTCTAAATTAAACCATACTTACCATCACGCCCATTCCAGCTGAAGCCAATGTCTTCTGCAATAAAAGTAAAATAATAAACCAATCTCATCCTTACCTTTCCATGGTTCCCAGGATGGCTCCAGCTCTGCTACATTCACATGACAGGCTGGATCGCAGCCGAAAGCTGCCATCCAGCTTGCCATGCCGCAGAGACTGAGAATCGCAGGCATTCTTGCACTCCTTAGTGTCTGGCTGTGACGGCATCCAGATGAGCCAAATTCATGTACAATGAACTCAGCTCACCTCATGCATGTCACTGACAGCGTGGGAAAATTCTCCTGCGCTTGCCATGAGGGCAAAAGAATTCTCTCACACTCACCGCAAGCGCAGGAGAATTTTCCCATGCTGTCAGTGACGTGCATGAGGTGAGCCGAGTTCATTGGACATGAACTCGGCTCATCTGGTTGCCGTCACAGCCAGACACTGAGGAGCGCAAACATGCCTGCGCTTCTCAGTGTCTGCGGCATGGCAAGCTGGATGGCAGCTTTCGGCTATGATCAAGCCTGTCATGTGAATGTAGCAGAGCTGGAGCCATCCTGGGAACCATGGAAAGGTAAGGATGAGGTTGGCTTATTATTTTACTTTTATTGCAGGAGATCGTTGACTTCAGCTGGAATGGGCGTGATGGTAAGTATGCTTTAATTTAGAACATTAAAAAATTGTTTGTTTATTTCAATTAAAGGACTTTATTCTGGGTTTTGTGTTTTTTTTAAATAATTTACTAGAAATTCATGGCGGTCAAGTCTAATATTGGCCTGACCCCATGAATTTCGGGCTTAGAGCCAGCTGATAATACCAAGCTGGCCCTAACCCTTTTATTCCCAAGTGAGCCACCGCACCAGGGCCCTGGATGAGTTGGGTACAGCGTCAGAAGATGGCGCTTCTATGAACGCGCCATTTTATGGGGTGGCCGCGGACTGCAATTTGTAGTGGGGGGGGGGGCAGAAAGCTTGGGCCTCCCTGCGCTGCGGCTTCCAGCCCCAAGCTGCCTAGTTGTACCTGGCTAGACACAAAAATAGGGCGAAGCCCCACGTATTTTTTTTTTTAATTTTTTTCATGAAATTCATGAAATAATTAAAAATAAAGGGCTTCCCTATATTGTTGTGTCCGGCAAGGTACAAATAGGCATCTGGGGGTTGGGGGCAGCCCGTTCCTGCCTACTGTACCTGGCTGGACACAAAAATAGGACGAAGCCCCACGTATTTTTTTTTAATTATTTCATGAAATTCATGAAATTATTTAAAAAAAATTGACTGTGATCTCCCATTCCGGTCCAGCCAGGGCAGGCGCTGCTCAGCATCATCGTCGGTCCCAACACCTAGCTGGTGCATGAAATGTACAAGATGTCTCTTGGGTCTTTGTTCCAATCAACATGAAGAATAGGTTGCGGAGGGAAACAGGGCTGCTACAGCCTAAGTCCAGGATTCACTGCACTGAGCATGCCCGTGACATGGCGAGCCGTGATTGGTGGTTTGGGAGTCAGCTGATCCGGTGACCTGGCACCGCCTGATTGGTCGCGGGTGACATCACCAATAATGCAACGGTGGGCAGGACTTAATCTTTAAATAGCCCACCCACAAAACATGGCGGCACACTCTGATCATTGAGCTGTGATGGTGTTATTGTGTGGATGCTTGTTCGTTTGGGCTCCACGTATGCTATTGCTGTTGTAGCTTCTGACAGGCAGGTTTAGCGGGGGATAACCAGCCTTAGATGTATAGAGGCAGGTAGCTTCATCTGACAGTCTGGCTCCGACAAGGGGGTCGCTATACACCCCGAGCAGTCTGCAGACTCCATATTCCCGACACCGCCTATTAGCCACGTGGAGAGATACTCCTCAGTCCGGTAGCATGCCAGCTGGGAGCACGCATACGCCGGCGTGAATCACACATGCATCCTAGCGCCTGCTGCATAGTCCCTCTGCAGTAAACAGGGCTTCGGATGTTATGTTCTGCTACCAGAGCTAAGGAAAGAGAGGAGATCTGTCCCTACGATAGAACTCAGCTTGATCCCTATGATGTAACAGGGAACCTGATCCTGCGATCAGACCTGCTAAAGTCCTCAGCTAGTCTGTACGGAGACCTATAGATGTGGGGAAGGAATCCCTACAAGTACTAGGGACTGGGAGCAAAATAGTAGCAGACAGACGAACAAACAAAATATATAGAACACAGAGGTCCGAAGACCAAGCAAACTAACAGAGTTAGATACTGAGCACAGGCTAGCTAAAGAGTAGTAATACAATGAAGTCCAGCAAAGCCAGAAGGGCGGAGCAGGACTAAATAGGCCAACAAGGTCATGTGACCAGCAATAGAAAAAACCTAAGAGCAAGGTTCTAACAGTACCCCCCCTTCTAAGAGGATCCTCCGGATCCCCTAGGACCAGGCTTATCAGGAAATCTCCTGTGAAACGCTCTGATAAGTCTGGACGCGGAAACATCATCCGACCTCACCCATGAGTTATCCTCGGGTCCGAAACCTTTCCAGGCCACGAGATACTGCAAACTACCTCTATACCGTCTAGAATTAAGGATGCGAGAAATTTCATATTCCCCGTCCTCCACCACCGGAGGAACAGAGGCAGAGGCGTCACAATCCGACATAACAGCTTTTTTCAACAGAGAGACATGAAACACCGGATTAATTCTCCAGGAGGTAGGAACCTCCAACCTAACAGCAGATTGGTTGATAACCTGAAACACCTTAAAGGGCCCTACAAACTTGGGACCCAATTTCTTAGAAGGAATCCTCAACCGCAGATTCCTAGAGGACAACCAAACCATGTCACCAACAGCGAACAAAACCTCCTGTCGTTTCCTATCAAAGTAGTCTTTAGATTTTCTGTTAGCCTCCTGAAGATTACCACGCACATCCGTCCAAACTCTCTTCAAATCGCCGGAAAAATTCTCCTCCTCAGGCACGGCAGATACCAACTTGGAGAACGACCCAAACGACGGATGTCTCCCAGAACAACAAAAAAAAGGCGAACAACCAGCAGAAGAAGATGTATGATTGTTCAGAGCAAATTCAGCAAGTGGCAGAAACTCAGACCACCCCTCTTGATTGTCTGCCACAAAACAACGCAAGAACTGCTCAACATCCTGGTTTTTCCTTTCTGTCTGGCCATTATATTCAGGATGATATCCGGATGAGAACGACAAATGAACTCCCAACCTGTCACAAAAGGCGCGCCAAAAACGAGCCACGAACTGAGGTCCCCTATCAGAAACAATGTCAGTAGGAACACCATGAAGTCTGACAATTTCCTTGACAAAGGCCTTAGCGAGAGTCTTAGCGCAGGGCAGTTTGACGAAGGGAACCAAGTGACACATCTTGCTAAGACGGTCCACGACAACCCAGATGACAGTAAAACCCTCAGAGGGGGGAAGGTCAGTTATAAAGTCCATAGCCAAATGTGTCCAAGGAGCACTGGGAACCTCCAGAGGGCAAAGTAATCCCGCAGCAGGAGTATGTGAGGACTTAGATCTAGCACATATAGTACATTGACGCACCCACTTAATGACTTCCTTCTGCCATCCAGGCCACCAAAAACTGCGACCCACCAGTCTCTTGGTCTCAGAGATTCCGGGATGACCTGCCAACCGAGATTCGTGACACTCAACAAACAAATCTCTCCTAAAGGTCCCAGGCACAAACAACCTCCCATGGGGAGTGTTAGATGGGGCATTCTCCTGTGCTTTAAGAATCTCATCTTCCAAAACGGAGTCCAAAGCAGCTATCACAACACCTTCTTGTAAAATGTTCTCCTCTTTCTCAGCACCGACTATGGGAGAAAAACTGCGAGACAAGGCATCCGCCTTAACATTCTTAGTACCTGGGATGTAAGTAACGGAAAAATTAAACCGCAAGAAAAACAATGCCCACCTAGCCTGACGGGCATTCAGGCGCTTGGCAGCATCAAGATATATCAGATTTTTATGATCCGTAAAAACCTGAACGGGAAATTCAGCACCTTCCAAGAGGTGGCGCCAGTGTTCAAATGCGAGTTTAATAGCCAATAATTCCCGATTACCAATATCGTAATTCACTTCAGTCTCCGAAAAAATTTTTGAAAAAAAGGCACAGGGATGTACTCCATCCCCGTTATCCTGAGACAATACTGCGCCAACCCCCACAGAGGAAGCATCAACCTCAACCAAAAACGGCTTAGTCACATCAGGCTGCATAAGGATGGGAGCAGAGGTGAACCTCTCCTTGAGATACACAAAATCTTCAATGGCCTCAGCAGTCCACTGAACCGCATCAGCACCTTTCCTGGTGAGATCGGTCAGAGGTTTGACAATAATAGAAAAATTTTTAATGAATTTTCTATAATAATTGGCGAAACCCAAAAACCTCTGTATCGATTTCAAACCAATAGGCCTAGGCCATTCCTGCACAGCTTGAACTTTCACCGGGTCCATCTCAAAACCTTCGCTGGAGATAATGTAGCCCAAAAAACTAATTCTCTGTACAGCGAACTCACATTTCTCCAGCTTAGCAAAAAGCGAATTGTAAATTAATAACTGTAATACTTCACGTACGCTCCGCCAATGAGATTCCAGATCCGGCGAATAAATCAAAATATCATCCAAAAACACCACCACATTTTTGCCGATCAAAGGTCTAAGGATGTCATTAATAAGATTCTGAAAAAATGCAGGAGCATTAGTAAGACCAAAAGGCATCACCAGATTCTCAAAATGACCCACAGGAGTGTTAAAAGCAGTCTTACATTCGTCACCCTCCTTCATGCGCAACAGATTGTATGCCCCCTGAAGGTCAATTTTAGAGAACCACTTGGCCCCCACTAACTGGTTAAACAGATCAGGAATCAATGGCAGTGGGTAAGGATTGCGTTCAGTAATTTTGTTAATCTCACGAAAATTCAGACAAGGACGTAAACCGACGTCCTTTTTTTTTACAAAAAAAAATCCAACCGCCACAGGAGACTTAGAAGGCCTAATGTGACCGGCGGCCAAACTTGTCTGTATGTATTCCTCCAAAGCCTTTCTCTCAGGAATAGTAAGGTTAAATAAACGACTTTTAGGAAGAGTCGCTCCAGGGACAAATTCAATAGTACAATCATAGTCTCTATGGGGAGGCAAAACCTGCGATTCCTTCTCAGAAAAAACTCTCCAAAAATCCTGAATAGGAACAGGCAATTCCCCCCTATCCACAGCTGCAATACGCCCGTTACAACACTTGTCATAACATTTATGGCTCCAGGATTTAATTTCATTGGTAGACCAATCCAGTACAGGATTGTGCAATTTTAACCAGGGCAATCCCAACACCACCGGAGAAGGCAAGTTATTCAAAACTACCAAATCCAATTTCTCATGGTGAACACCATTAATAGTGAGAGGAAATTCACAGACCTTGAGAGTAACATTCTTCAAAGGGTAGCCATCCACAGAAACCACAGCAATGGGGGATGACAAAGGTTCGGGTTTTAAATTGAGTTTTTCCAAGAATCCCCCATCAATTACATTCAGAGTAGACCCACAATCGACAAACACCTGAAATTCCATTAATTTATCCTGAGCAATAGTGGAAGCAGCTAAAAATACACCCTTGGAATTTAAACAGGCAATACGGGCATGACTGACCATTTTTTTTTCTTTCTTCATACGAAGCACACAGCTTTTAATGAAATGACCAGAATTTCCGCAATAGAAACACAAACCTTCAGAAAATCTGCGGTCCTTTTCTTGATAGAAAAAACCTAAGAGCAAGGTTCTAACATCGGATACATTATTTGTCGCACATCTCTCGTGCAGTTAATGGAGATAGTGCGAATCCCTATTCCCGTTCCGGTGTGCAGTAACACGGAAGGGATTGTTATTTCAGTTGGTTGTTTTATGTTCTTACCCGGAAGGTGTTCGGCCGCAGTCCTCCAGGCTGCATCGCGGACCCCGGGTTCGGTTGCTTTCCATTTTTAATAAAGTTGTTTGCAACCGTCCCCTTAACGCTATCATGTTGTATTGTCTGTGTATTTAAGATTGTTGATGATTTGTCCAGCAATTTTGATTCTTTATCCTTTTTAAGCAAAGCCAGCCTTTGTGATAGTATTTTCTGTATATAAATTGAAGAGACATGGTGACAGGATGCAGCCTTTCCTTGTGCCTTGCTCTACTTTGAAATATTGCCATGTTGCCATGTTTCATTCAGACTGTTGTTTCTTTGTCGATGTAAAGGTTCCTAATGAGGCTGATCAGATTGTTTGGCACAGCCATATGCTTCATGATATTCCAGAGTATCTCTTAATCAACACAGTCAAAGGCTTTGCTGTAGTCGATGAAACAAAATAGATCTTCTTGCTGTATTCTTTGGCCTTTTCCATTATTCATTAAATGTTAGCAATCACATCTCTTGTTCCTCTGCCTTTTTTGAACCCTGCCTAATCCTCTGGCAGCTCTTTATCAAAGTAAGGCTGTAAGCATCTTTGTAGGATCTTCACTAATATTTTGATGACATGAGATGCAAGCACAATAGTCCAATAGTTTCCACAGTTTGCACCATCGCCCTTCTTTCGGATAGGAATAAACACAGATCTTGTCCAGCCCTTGGGCAATTTATCAGTTGTTCATATTTGTTGACACAGGCATATGGCAACAACTGCTGCTTCCGTAGACTTTATTAGCTCTAGTGGAATATTGTCACCACCAGGTGCTTTGTTGTTTGACAGAAGCTTTTTAGCAGCAATGACTTTGTCTTTCAGGATGTTCGGCTCTCTATCATTTTCAGTCTCAGTTTCTTCATGTATCACTGAGTCCTTCTTGTAAGGTGCTTTGTGTGCACTTTCTATCTTTACTTGCTCTCTTCTGGCTCACTTAGTTTTCTCCCATTTGGCGTATTTACACATGGCCACTCTCAGTTAAAACTTTTATGGTATCACTGTGTTGTTTGTATCCTGCTTGATACCTTTTGCTTTAGCCACTCATCTTTCTTCGATGATCAGTAGGTTCTCTTCTGTTAATCATGGCTGCTGGGGTCTCTTCTGCCTCTTGTTTATTGTCTTGGCTTCTTCAGTAATAATAGCCTCTTTAAGAGTACATAATGCCTTAGACTTTGTTTTATCAATGACCAGTGATGTAAATCAGCCTGGCAGACCATTCTGAAATATTTTAGGTATATTACTACAATCAAAGTTGGAAACAGGCTGTTGTCTAGTCCATTTCCTCAGCTTGACTCTAATTTTTGCAGTCAAAAGTTCATGATCATTCCCACAGTCAGCTTCTGGCTCTGTTTTCATGGTAATGATCGATGCCCTCCACCTTTGGTGAACACATATGTAGTTAAACATACTTTTAGTAGCTGATAGCGACCTACCTGTGCTTTGCACAAATTGTACAGGCTGGTCCCTAGTGGCTTCTCTCCATCAACTGACAAGTCTCTGCCTATGTGCCCTCCCACTGGGATCCTGGGTTCAAATCCCACCAAGGACAACATATGCAAGGAGTTTGTATCTTCTCCTTTTGTTTGCGTGAGCTTCCTTATTGAGATTAAAGTTTTGTGGAAAGTTTGGTGAATTTAAAAAGATTTGTTGGTCTCTGGATAATATATATATTTTTTACATATGCATTTTTATAGACAATATTTATACAATACAAACTCCACACAGAAATGGTATTTGATGAGATTTGAACTATAGAAATAAGTTCTGCAGGTAAGGAATGCTAACCACTGGGACTCCATCATGCCCATATTTTCATGGCTCTAGTAATGAAGACAGATCTTTGGTAACATAATGCATGTAGCATGTTCATTTACACATTATAGTAGAGGTAGATTTGGCATGATACCACAGTTGAGAATGTGTCTAGGAATTTGACATTACAACTTTTCTAGGATAATGGATGAACAAACTAAAAGTAATCATAAATGAGATGAGTGATTATTCCCCATCAGAGTAGGAGCTCGTCTGTGTTTGAAGACTGGCAAGTGGAGATCAGAGTTTCCCTACAAAATAAGAGAATATATACAGTGGGTAAAATAAGTATTGAACACATCACCAATTTTCTCTGTAAATATATTTCTAAAGGTACTATTGAGATGAAATTCTCACCAGATGTCGGTAAGAACCCATCCAATCCACACAGGCAAATCAATCAAACCATCGATGTCTTTAAATTAAGTTAGGTGTAATAATGAAAAATGACACAGGGAAAAAGAATTGGACTCATGAAGAAAGAGAGATGAAAAAAATCAAGGAAACTCATGACACCAGCTGAAATCTATCTGTAATTAGAAAGCAATTTTGCCACTTAGGGAAAAATAATATCAACTGGTTCAACTGATTGCTCATAAAAAGGTTTCTCATTACCAAGGTGTCACACAAGAAACATCCCATGATGGATAAAACCAGTGAGTTGTCTCAAGACCTTTGCAACCTTATTGTTGCAAAACATAATGACGGCAATGTTTACAAAAACATTTTTAAATTACTGAAGATACAAGTGACCATAATCTGAAAGTGGGAAAATAATTTCACCAAAACCGCCCATCACCAAGTTCTCCCCTCAATATTTCTGACAGAGGAATAAAAATAATTAATAGAAGAGTTGCTCAAGAGCCAAGGACCTCTCATGGAGAGTTACTGGTCAGATGAGACCAAAATTGAACTCTTTGGATGCCATAATACACACAATGTTTGATGGCCAAAAGGCACTGCTTATCACCCCCAAAAACACAATATCAACAGTAAAGTTTAAAGGTGGGAACATTATGGTGTGGGCAGTTTTTCAGCACTAGAAAGCGTCATATAATTGAAGGATGACTGGCAAATGTTCTAAGACATTCTTGAAAAAATCTGCTGCCATCAGCAAGACAATGGTCCCAAATACACAGGCCAGGAATTTGTCAAATGATTTCAGAGATGGAAAGTAAAGCTGCTAGAATTGCCCAGCCAATCATCTGACCTGAGTCCAATAGAAAATTTATGGAGGAACTAAAGCTCAGAGTTCATAGAAGGAGTCCACAGGGATCTTCTGGATTTGAAAAGTGTTTGCATGGAACAATGGGCCAAAATTACAGCTGAATGTAAAATTTGTATCATTTTTACACAACTCTTGCAACCTTCCCAAAGTTTAGTGGTGTAAACGTTTTGATGAATCGGGGTCTAAATATCTTACATTTTTTAGGTGTATAGCAAATTGTGCAAATCTTATATTCGTAATTGCAGTATGCTGAGGCATTTTTTACATATATTTTAGACACCTGCAATATTGCATTTATGCACCTGTCTATTAATTTAATACTTACCTTGTGCAGGCCTTTTTATTATTTTATTTTTTGTAGCACACAATGAGAGATTGGCCAAGCAAATGAAGAACAAACTTTAGCACTGTCAGTAGTGAAACCTTTGAGAAGTATACTTTAACAGTAACCCCTGTTACTGATGAGTTAACATCTTTTCGAGAGCATTTGGAGTCATTTGCACTACTTCTTATTCAATTATCATAGACTTAATTTTTTGTGCTGAATAGTGAAAATCATATTCATATTTTTTATGGTAATTTGCTAATCTCTAATCACAAGACAAATAATTTCAGACAAATCAACTTAAATCTACATAATATTGCTGCCGAAACAAGATTTTTTAGGACATTTTATTTTCTTTTTTTCAATTTTTAGGTTAGTTACGGGGCAAGAGACTTTGTACTTAATGATAGAAGATTGTATCCACACTTCTTCCGAACAGTCCAGGATAACGAGATTCAATATGTGGCTTTAGTGAAGTTGTTGTTGTACTTTAATTGGAACATGGTTTGTATTTTTGTCACAAATGATGGCATTGGAGAACGGGAGCTTCGTTTTCTTAGCAAAGAGCTGACAAAATCTGGAATATGTATTGAAGAAATAATTTTTCTCACATATATAGAAAGCTTACGCTCATCTGTGATAAAGAATTTAAAAGCAGAAGTTATTCTACTTTGTGGCACAAGTAGCGGCCAGGTTCAAACTATTCTAGCTCATGCAGCAGAAATTATCAAAAACAAAACTTTTATCTTTTCAACATCTTGGTCACAAGACTCCATTTATTTGTATGGACATTGGATTAATTGTAGCCTTGTATTTAGTCCTTTTAAGTACAGTTTCAATGGGTTACAGGAAATGGTTTTAAGCTTTCATCCATCCACACGACCGCATGATCCAATTCTAGAAGATCTTTGGATAACTTCATTGCATTGTGTTTCAAGGAATGATCTGAAGAATGATCTTTTACAGTATACTATTTCTTATCCCCTTCATAATTGCTCTGGTGATGAACGTTTTAGAAATCACAGCAATTATTTTATGGATGGAGTGCCATACAGGGTGTACACAGCTGTACTGATGATGGCTCAAGCACTGGATGACATGTATAAATCCTTACAAATGAGCGGAATAAAGAAGGAAGAAAATGATCTTAAAATTTATAGAAAAAAGGTAAGAAAACAATTGTTCATAAGAAACTGAAAATTTGACAAAAATTGTATAAATGAGAAAATTCTTAACATCTTGATGAATATTTAAGGGCAAATCACTTGAAATTATCAGGAAATATGATCTGCAACAAAGTCTATGTTGTCATTTATATTTTTTGCATAGTTCCTGTGAAACTTACTAAGTGAAAGGGTTTTTATGCAATGTCAAATGTCTCTTTGTTGTTATCTTATTTAAATTTGTATAGGACCGTTTGTTATTGTTACATTGCTAAACTGTATTTCCATTAAATGGGTATTAAATTACTTGAATTATTCTTGTTAGAATGAAAATAAACAAGGCTGCAATTGTCTTGCATTTTTTTACAATCTTCTGATATTCTCCTGTTGTGAGAGCTTTTATCTTGCATAGTGTACAGCTTGTTTTCAAGCACAGTACAGTAGCTCAGAAGCTAAAGTAGAGGTAACTTGTAAGATTTCAGCCACTTCTTTCCAGGCAATTGATTTCTATTCATCGGTTAGCTGTTTACCTCGCTCCATCCAACTCTCAGCTCCATCTAGTCACGGCTTCATTTTTCCTGAGCTGTATGCTTGCTAAATTGCACTGTTTGTCAGTATAAAAATATAGTAATAAGTAGCCTCAGAATAAGCATTGGCAGACCACTAATGCATAGTAGCAGTACGAAACTTTTGGATCAGACCAGTTTACTCAAGGAGGAGCACCTGACTCCCATGTAACCAGAAATTAAGGAAACTGCAGAGCTGTGTTTGGCTAAAGAGATAATTTGAGAATATCTCTTTCAGGTTGACCTTTTTCATCCATTTTCACTTTAAACATTTCATCTTTGTTTGTAGCATAATCCTTTTTTTATTCAAAACAACGACAAAAGTGTTAGTTTAAGCAAATGTCCTAAATTATTTTTTTCCTGTTTTGTCACAAAATTCAAATCCTCTTGAAACTGTGATATCTCTTTAAATAAATGTAATCCCCTAGGAGTTCAAATACTCTCCTTTTAAAAATGGAGTAAGTGCACAGACAAAATAATTTAAATTCCTTTTCTATTATAGACATGATCTTATTTATATTATTTTCTAAGGTTTTTCTAATAGCTTTGCCCTAATGCATTGAATTCTCTGGCATTGACACTTACTATTAGTGATGAGCAAGCACTAAAATGCTCAGGTGCTCGTTGCTCGGTTCGAGCACATTGGAATACTCGGGTGTTCGACCCGAGCAATGAGCCCAATGTAAGTCTATGGGAAAATAGAGCATTTTTCAGGTGCCCCCCCCCCACCACCGGTCTGCAGAGGGCCTTAAAATTGCCCAAATCGATGGGAACAGTGCTCAAATGGCATGTGAACAGCATGGGGAAGACCCCAGGAAGCATTTCTGACTCCCAGGTCACTGCTGTCAACAATGTTGTCAGAGGTATTACGCTACTATTACGGACTCACAATAAAAAATATATAACAAAACCAAAATGTATTTTCATGGGAAATATGTTCAGAAACATCCTTTCCAGGGTAATGACTTGTATATAAGGCAAAATAAATAACCAACAACAAAAATACTCCTCCACACCTTGGCTATGTTCAGTGCTGCAGTGCTCCTAGCCTGTGACTGATGTGACTGACATTTCAAAGATGGAGGCTGAAGAGGAGGAGGAGGAGGCTGAGGAGGATGATGTGCAGGAGCTGTAGACTGTGGGTGGAACCCTGATTGACCTAGAGCCCGCAACCATCGGCGTCGGGATGAAGTGTTCCATCCCAAGGTCCGACTGGGTCCCTGCTTCCACTACGTTAACCCAGTGTACCGTCAGCGAGATGTACCATCCATGCCACAAGCACTTGTCCACGAGTCCATGGTTAGGTGGACTTTCCCGGTAACTGCATTGCTGAGGGCATGGCTAATGTTATGGGACACGTGCTTATGTAATGCAGGGACGGCACACCAGGAGACATAGTGGCAGCTGGGGATCGAGTACCGAGGGATGGCCGCCGCCATCAGGTTGTGGAATGCTTCAGTCTCCACGGGCCTAAAAGTCAACATTTTGAGCCCAAGCAGTCTTGAAATGTGAGAATTTACTATTGTGGCCTGTGGGGCGTTGACTGCATATTTGCGCTTGCGTTCCAAGGACTGTGGTATGGACAACTACTCTCTGCACTGGAACAAGGACGTGGATGTGCTTCCTGATGCTGCTACATGAGAGTGAGCAATGACAGGTGCAGGGCAGGAGGCATCTTCGCATGCACCACGGACAGGGGATGGGCTTGCATGCACTACAGTGGAAGAAGCTGTGGTGCCACCAGCAGACACAGTTCCTGGACCATGGGGTTCGGCCCACAAAGTTGGGTGCTTTGCTGCCATGTTCCTGATCATGCTGGTGGTGGGCAGGCTGGTATTTTTGCCATCCCTGCTGATGCTGACCTGGCAGGCAGTGCAAATGGCCTTTTTGGGGTTATTGTCAGAGTCTTTATAAAACAACCAGACTCGGGAAGACCTAACAGTTGTACTGGCAACTTCATTCGTGTTGGTGTTACGGGGAACGGTTGCCTGCCTTCTGTCTGCGGTCAGCACACTGCTTCTTCCTGCCTGTTGGGGTGCTCTGCCTCCCTCCCCCCAGTGTGCTGCTGTCTTCACTTTGCATCTCCTCCTGCCAGGTTGGGTCAGCTACTATATCATCCACCACCTCATCTTCCACTTTCGCACACTGGTCCTCCTCCTGACTTTCTGGCAATTGTGTCTCATCATCGTCCACCTCTTGTGACACTCTCTCACCGTAACCTTTGTGTGACTGTGGCTGCTCAAATATTTGGGCATTGCTACATGCGATCTCCTCTTACCCTGCTTCAAGTGGACCGGGCGAGAGGCCTGAATATATCAATGGAAAAGTGAACAGCTCTTCGGAGTTTTTGGATTAGTTGTCTCTGGGCTCTCGGCATGGTGGGAGGAAAAAGGTTCAGTGTGAGGAATATGTGATCCAGACTCATGGCTACTGAGACTTGACTGTTTGGAAGACAGGGTGGTGGTGGTGGTGGTGGCTTAGTGACTGAAAGCATTATCTGAGAGAAAAAGAGCAAAGGGTAGAGCAGGCACCAAGCATAGTAAATAATGAATAGAAATGTCACTATAATATTGAATTCTAACCTCAGGGAAGAAAATACCCTCCCAAAAATAAGTGCATATCTATCAGAAAAAAATCTAACAGAGAGGCTACATGAATCAATCAAAAAGTATGATACTAGCCATGTGGGTTCACACTGGAATACAGGGGATGTCGCCGATGCGTAACCCTACGTGTTACGCCATTAGGACCTGGCTTCCTCAGGGGTGGAAGCCAGGACCTAATGGCGTAACGCGTAGGGTTAGAATTCATTATTATAGTGACATTTCTATTCATTATTTAGAGGGCTCATCATAGTAATCTGTTCGCATTGAATCTTATATTATACTATACCTACGTCATACAGATCATCCAGAGGGCTTATTATAGCAGTTTGTTTGTACTACCAGGATCATTGGATCTCACATTATATTTGTGCCATATATTCTCTGATGTATATACAGTACAGACCAAAAGTTTGGACACACCTTCTCATTTAAAGATTTTTCTGTATTTTCATGACTATGAAAATTGTACATTCACACTGAAGGCATCAAAACTATGAATTAACACATGTGGAATTATATACTTAACAAAAAAGTGTGAAACAACTGAAAATATGTCTTATACTCTAGGTTCTTCAAAGTAGCCACCTTTTGCTTTGATGACTGCTTTGCATACTCTTGGCATTCTCTTGATGAGCTTCAAGAGGTAGTCACCGGAAGTGGTTTTCACTTCACAGGTGTGGCCTGTCAGGTTTAATAAGTGGAATTTCTTGCCTTATAAATGGGGTTGGGGCCATCAGTTGTGTTGTGCAGAAGTCTGGTGGATACACAGCTGATAGTCCTACTGAATAGACTGTTAGAATTTGTATTATGGCAAGAAAAAAGCAGCTAAGAAAAACGAGTGGCCATCATTACTTTAAGAAATGAAGGTCAGTCAGTCCGAAAAATTGGGAAAACTTTGAAAGTGTCCCCAAGTGCAGTTGCAAAAACCATCAAGCGATACAAAGAAACTGGCTCACATGAGGACTGCCCCGGGAAAGGAAGGCCAAGAGTCACCTCTGCTTCTGAGGATAAGTTTATCCGAGTCACCAGCCTCAGAAATCGCAGGTTAACAGCAGCTCAGATTAGAGACCAGGTCAATGCCACATAGAGTTCAAGCAGCAGACACATCTCTACAACAACTGTTAAAAGGAGACTTTGTGCAGCAGGCCTTCATGGTAAAATAGCTGCTAGGAAACCTCTGCTAAGGACAGGCACCAGCAGAAGTGACTTGTTTGGGATAAAGGACACAAGGAATGGACATTAAACCAGTGGAAATCTGTGCTTGGGTCTGATGAGTCCAAATTTGAGATCTTTGGTTCCAACCACCGTGTCTTTGTGCGACCCAGAAAAGGTGAACGGATGGACTCTCAATGCCTGGTTCCCACCGTGAAGCATGGAGGATAAGGTGTGATGGTGCGGGGGTGCTTTGCTGGTGGCACTGTTGGGGATTTATTCAAAATTGAAGTCATACTGAACCAGCATGGCTACAACAGCATCTTGCAGCGGCATGCTATTCCATCCTTTTTGCGTTTAGTTGGACCATCATTTATTTTTCAACAGGACAATGACCCCAAAAACACCTCCAGGTTGTGTAAGGGCTATTTGACCAAGAAGGAGAGTGATGGGGTGCTACGCCAGATGACCTGGCCTCCACAGTCACCAGACCTCAACCCAATTGAGATGGTTTGGGGTGAGCTGGACTGCAGAGTGAAGGCAAAAGGGCCAACAAGTGCTAAGCATCTCTGGGAACTGCTTCAAGATTGTTGGAAGACCATTTCCGGTGACTACCTCTTGAAGCTCATCAAGAGAATGCCAAGAGTGTGCAAAGCAATCAACAAAGCAAAAGGTGGCTACTTTGAAGAACCTAGAATATAAGACATATTTTCAGTTGTTTCACACTTTTTTGTTAAGTATATAATTCCACATGTGTCAATTCATAGTTTTGATGCCTTCAGTGTGAATGTACAATTTTCATAGTCATGAAAATACAGAAAAATCTTTAAATGAGAAGGTGTGTCCAAACTTTTGGTCTGTACTGTATCTGTATGCACATTATATTGGATTCACATGTTAGAACTCTCTAGAGGGTTATTTTTGTCCATGCGTTTTTTTGTTGTCTTATATGTTTTTTAACTGTACTTTTTAATTAAGTGGTGCTGTATGTCTTTTCTATAATAAAATTTCTACCATGTTTTCAATACACTGCCTCTATGTTTGATTATTTACTATGCTTGGTGCCTGCTCTACCCTTTGCTCTTTTTCTCTCATTTATTTCTCAGGGACTTTGGCACAGGTGCATGTCTTATCATAAGTTGGTGCTGGGTCTTATATATTTTTCATATTTGAAAGCATTATCTGCTATCCAACCAATTACCTTTTCACACTGCTCTGTGTTCAATAGTGGTGTTCTATGGTCCCCTATCAATTGGGACAGGAAGGTCGAGTGAGAAGATGTGGGTGTTTGTTGTGGCACAATTTCAGCTTTCCCACGGCCTCAGCCTCTGCATGCACCATCACCATCACCATCATGTCCAGTTCCTCGTCCCTTGCCACGTGCCTTGCCCATTTTAAATGGAGGACAATATCTTCCATGCTCACTACAAATGGCTGAATTTGGAGCGAACTTATATGTTGTCCGTGTGACAGAGAAAACACAATTTTAAATACCTGGCCTGTAGGTAACTATTGTGAACAGCAAACTGGTGTCAATAGCTTCACTGATACACTGAAACAAATTTTTAATGGAGGCCAGAAATAGCAGTATTTTCAGTGCAATTATATGTGATCTGTGTGACAGACAAACCACAGTTTCACATTGCTTGATTTTTAGCGCTGTAATATGGAAAGGACCTGGCTGTATTCTGCAGTGCCAATAAGCAAATGGCGCAGAAAAGTGGTGTTCTCTGGAATGCTTTTTAAGCAAATAATGAGGATTAAGATCCAAAAAAAAAATATTCTTGGCCTCTGAGACCTAGGTCTATGTCTAGAAATATCTAACAGCAGCAATAGCAGCAGACTAAACTGGATTGGAGCCTCTGGTGCTATATGCACTGCAGTCTGCTATATACCCTAGACTGTCTGATTCTGGAGTGACTGTGACGAGCATGGTGGCGCCAGGTCTGATACAGACCTGATAATGGTGTGCAGCCAGCCAATCACTGTAATGACACAACCAACATGTCTAAGGCATTACAGTGAGTGGCAGACAATCCCTGCATGTTCATTGGCTCTGAAAAGGGAGGGGACCCTAGCTCTGACCGAGCAACCCTGGAAATACTTGGCAAGTGCTGAGCATCTCAAGCAGTAAGATGCTCGGGCGAGCAACGAGCAGTACCGATCATGCTCGCTCATCACTTCTTACAATAATGCTCAGTTGTAGGTTATGGAAGTCATAGACTGTGACATTGCTGCTTCAGGCAGAAGAGTTTTGCTCATGGGCTATAAATTAACTGCAAAACATAAATAAATTGATGATTTTAAATTCCATTGTGCTGACTTCGCCTAATTTTTTTACATTTTAAAATTTGCGGTGAATTAATTTGCGAGAATATTAATACTGGAAAGATTGTAAACGCTTGTAAAAAATACACCTGAGGAAGAGGTGCAAGATACAGAGGTAGAACCCTGCTGACCACAAGAAATTACAGTCTTCATAAGAAATAGACTTACCCAGTGATTTTAAAGATGGAAAACAATTTTGATATACTAACTATGCTCCACTGGGAACCACTGATTTGTGATGACCTCTGTACTGACCACTACTGTAGAAGGTTTGATAATCTGCTAGATGTCATGGCTGCATGGCATTATGTTGAGGCCCAGTGTGGGAAATGAGAAAGTTTATTTTTCTGCAAACTACGAATCGCATCTCAAAGTGAATGAATTTGCATGAAATTTCAGGAATTCCAACTCAAACTTGGTCCTCCAAAAATCGATCTGCCTATCTCTAGATTTAATGTTCTACTCTGTTGCTCTTGCTGATAAAGAGACGTCCATTGAAGATGAGATGGAGGAGATGGATGAGATTTCCTGGTATTACGATTAGACTTGGTGCCAACTCTGGTAGAGTCAATGTTAAAAATTAGCAACAACATTTTAGAAATTTGAATTTTTGAACAAATAATTTTACAGTATTTCTGTGTCTATAAAAGTAGTGTGGCAAAATAGTAATTCTACTCTTCAGTCATGTCTTTGCTATTTTTGGTAAAAAAAAAGGTTGCTGTACTCTGCAGCCATTCTTTGCCAATCTTTTTTACTGTACTGCTGTGTGCAGACAAGTGATGTGGCAGTAAAGTAAATCTACTATGCTGCCATCTCTTTGCCATTTGTATGCCAAAAAAATATTTTTCTCTCCGCTGTTTCTATACGTGTACTGTGGCAAAAAAATAAATCTACTCGGTAGCTGTCTCCTTGCCAATTGTAGGCCAAACAAATACATTTATGGAATTGTTGAGTCTATACAAGCAGTGTGGCAAAAAAATATTTTCACTTTAAAAATAGAATAAAAAATACAGAAAAAACAGCACTCTTCATCTATTTAAAAAGTAATGTCCTTTATTCCATGTGGTGGGACAATCATTTGGTAAAGCTCTCATTGCTTTACCAAAGGATTGTCCCGCCACATGGACTAAAGGACATTACTTTTTAAATGAATGGTGAGTGCTGTTTTTTCTGTATTTTTCACTCCATTTTTGAGTTATTGTACGTTTCCTGCACCACCATTCTCTGACTGCGCTGATACGCCTCACATTAATAGGTGATTCTAATTACTGATCATTGGTTGGTGCCGTTTTCTCTAGAATTTTACTCTACTGCTGTGTCTATACGAGTAGTGCGGAAAAAAATAATCTACTCTGTCGCCAAAAAAACTCTTCCAAAAATGAGTAGAACATCAAATAGAGGACGTTGACCTGGCTGTGATGGTGCTGATGTAGCTGCTGCTGGAGGTGGTGATGTAGCTGCTGAAGGGAGAGGATGTGGTCATTCTGTGCCTGCTACGTGCCCAAATACAACACCTTCCTCTGGTGCAAGCATGTAACAGGACATTATGCGTCCTTTCATTGAGTCGAATACTGCTACACGAATGATGAGGCCAGAACATGTTGAGGCCGTGTTACATTGGATGGCTGACAGTGGACCAGTTTGTTCATATTATCTTCTACTCAGTCCTCTGCTGAAAGCACAGAGTGGGCACCTGAGGAACATGGTCATCCGGCTTCCATCTCACATCTCTGAAAATCAGCCTATTAGTCTGAGTTCCAAGTTATGCAGCAGTCTCATCTGCTTTTTTGATGACTCTGCTGGCTGTTCCGTGGCTCATCCACCTGGCCCTGCCCCTGAAATGGAAGAGACTGAGTGCACTGATGCCCAACCCCTTTTTAGGTTGGAGGATGAGTATGTGGGAGTGCTAGTGCACATGGTCAGTGGACCACCACAGCTGATTTCAGAGGATGATGAAACACAGTTACCAGCTGCAGCATCTTTCTGCAGTGTGCAGACGGGCAAGGAGGGCAGGGATGAGGAGTGGGTTGATGATGATTTGGGAGTTGATGAGGTCCCCACATTGAGCGAATGCCATCCTAGTGACATGCACATATCAGAGGAAGAGGAGGTGGCCATGCTGCTCCAGCACCACAGCAAAATAGGGAGCAGGTGAAGGGCACATTGGTCAGCCCCTAGCCAGTACGTCTGCTGCTACTGCCCACCATGTCGCTGAAATCTGCACACCAAAGTCATCAAAAAAGAGCACCCTGGTGTGGCATTTCTTCAGGGAATATGCTTTTGACAAGTGATGGGTGGTTTCCATGCTGTACCATCAGAGCCTGAAGTGAGGCATAAATCTTCTGAACCTGAGCACAATCTGCATGACAAGGCTTCTTAAATCAAAAGGTGTGGCGTACACACCGTAAAAAGCATGATATATCTAAGCCTTCTTCTGCTCTGGTCTCGGCCTCTTCCTCCCGCTCATTATCAACAGGGCAAACTTCCTTCCCGCAAAGAGAGGATGTGACAGCACCTCCACATCGCCAGTGTCAACAAGCATCTCCACACTGTCCCATAGAATCATTCCATCACCCAATCCCTCGACTTTAACTTCTGGGTCTCCAAACTGGACACATGGCATGAGCTTGCCCCTTAAGCCTTTGGGGTGCTAGCCTGCCCTGCCGCAAATGTAGTGTTGGAATGTGTTTTTAGCATGGAAGTAGATTTGATCACAGACAGGCTCATCCACCTGTCTGCATTCAACAGTTGGAAGCTAATATTCCTTAAAATAAACCAGGCGTGGATCTCACAGGACTTGTCCATAACTTTGGATGACTGAGTAACTATAGCAGCTGCATCCAGCCAGCCTTCATCTCTATTTGCCATTCATTTCATTTGGGTGCCCCTTCCCCAAATTAAAAAGTAAAAAATTATGATGATTACCTCCTACTCCGCCTCTTCCACTTACACCGCCACATCCTCATCCTCCACCTCCTCTTCCAGTTGGACCTCTGCCCCTGTAGTAGCTTGTTAGTTTATATTGGATTCAATCTATGTTGTTTTAAATCAGTTCCAAATAAAAAAAATACAAAAGCACTGAAAAAATACAACAAATACAAAAAAAACTGTGTTGGATTATTCCTCTTTTGACTCTTCCACCAGTACCCCCACATCCACCTCTTTCTCCACTTGGACCTGTGCCTCCTGGTTCTAGATTGCTAGTTTTAGTTTTGTTAATTCAGGTGCCTCCTGGTTCTTCAATCTATACCATCTCTTTGTTCTAGATTGCTAAATGTAATTTTGTTAACTCTAGGTTGTTTTAGGTCAGTTCCATAAAAAAATAAAAAGACACTAAAAAAAAAATAAAATGCAAAAACTACAATAAATACCAAAAAACAGTGTTGGAAAACTTCTCCCTTGCCTCTTTCATCTATAACGTCACATCCACCTCTTCCTCCTCTTGGACATGTGCCTCCTGGTTCTAGATTGCTAGTTTAGTTTTGTTAATTCCAGGTTGTTTTAAGTTAGTTCCATAAAAATACACTGAAAAGAAAAAAAAATACAAAAAAACTTGGATTACTCCTCCCTTTGCCTCTTCCACCTATACAGCCAAGTCCACCTCTACCTCCACATAGACCTACGACACCTGGTTACAAATTGTTAGTTTTAGTTTTGGTACTTCTAGGTTGTTTTCAGTCAGTTCTATAAAAAAACTAAACAAAAAAATACTGAAAAAAATACAAAACATGCAAAAAAAAACAGTGTTGGATTACTCCTCCCTTGCCTCTTCTACCTATTCCACCATGTCTACCTCCACTTCCTCCTCCACTTGGACCTCCACCTCCTGTCTCAAGATTATTATTTTTTATTTTTTTTCTATGTTATTTTAAGTCATTTACCTATCCAAAATTGTTTTCAGGGCACTTGACCTGTTCTTACTCCCATTTAGCTTACTTTTTCAGCCCCCTAGCCCTTACTATGACCATTTTACAGCCATTTTAAAGCACTGAAGTTTGGGCCCCCATTGACTTGTATTCGGGTTGGGGTCAAATTTTGCATACTGAACCATACTTTTTTACTCTAGTTCAGCCGAATCTGATGAACCCAAATATCCTCGAATCTGCTCATCCCTACTCACCACTCATGTCAGTCATGTCATGAAGTTCTCAAAAATTATACACAGGTAAATTAAACAGAGGTGGACTCAATGTACTAAATAAATGACGTATAGAAGCAATTGGTTGCTTAGGGTTTTATTTAGGTATATCAGACTTTAGGGGGATAAATAGAAATGCACATCCCAAATCTCAGATATATATTATTAAAATATTTAGAAAACCCTGTATCATTTCCTTTCCACTTCACAAATACTTCCTACTTAGTGTTGCTATATTACATAAAATATCAAGAAAATACATTTAAGTTTGTGGATGTAACATGAAGAAATATGGAAAATTTCACAGGGTATAAATACTTTTCTAGGACACTGAATACCCTGTGGTAACAAAGAACCTAGAAAAAGGATATCACTTTATATAAATAAAGTTGTAAAAGGCATGATAAAAATACATAAAGAAAGCTTTTAGGGAATTAATGCTAGAAAGTAGTGAAGATGCATCAAAAAATTACTTAGAAAATAATAAATTGTGTAAAAGAAAAATAAGGCACCAAAGATTGAGAAAGCTCATTGCCAAAGAAAGAAGAAGTAATCAAAAATGTTCTTCAACTGCATAAACAATAAGAAATTCAAAAATTAGAGTGCTGGCCCACTCAAAAATAATCTGTATGAAGTAATTGAAGAGGGTGATGGAAAGGCCAATCTACAATATGCTTTCTCCTCTACAGTACTTACAAATGAAAATCCCAAGACAGATGACATAATCAGGGACACCATAAATACTCCACTAAATGTCACCTGCTTAACCCAGAAGGATTTACAATGCCACCTCAAAAACACTAAATTATACAAATTAAAAGGCCTTGATGGCATGCATTCCCGAATACTTCATTAATTGAGTTAGACCATTATTTCTAAAGTTCATGGATTTCACAATCAAAGGGTCTGTAGCACAGGCTTGCTCATAGCAAATATGAAACCAATTTTACAAACCGGTACAAAATTTAACCTGGAAATTATAGGCCTGCAAATTTCATCTCAACTGTGGGCAACATCTTTGAGGGTGTTCTAAGGGATAATAACCTGGAGTATCTCACTAAGAATAACCTCAAATCAACAATCTCAATAATCTCAATATCAACATGACTTTGTGAGGGATTAGTCCAGTCAAACTAATTTGATCAGCTTATATGAGGAGGTAAGTTCTAGATTGGACCAGGATAATGGTGAGGATATGTCTGGACTTTTCAAAGCTTTTGATATTGTGCGACATAAAAAGTTGGTAAATAAAATGAGAGCAACAGAACTGGGGGAAAATATGTAAAATTTGTTTAACAACTAGTTCAGTGATAGGAAACAGAGGGTATTTATGAGTGGAACACACTCAGATTTGTGACCCAATTAATAGTTGGTTATCGCAAAAGTCAGTATTGGACCCTCTTCTTTATACCATATTTATTAATGACCTTGTAGAGGGCATACAATGTAGAATTTCAATATTTCCAGATGAGACTAAACTACAAAGTAAACAGCACAGAGGAAGATAATTTAATATTACAGAGAGATTTATGTTAGCTAAAAGCTTGTGCTAAGAAATGACATTTGAAGTTTCATGTAGATAAATATAAGGTCATGCATTTGAACTGAAGAAATAAAATGTACAGTTATGTAGTAAATGATGAGACACTGGGTAAAACTGTCACTGAAAAGACTTGGCATGTGAGTTGACAGCAAACTCATCTTTATTGACCAGAACCATGCAACTGCTGATAATCACGTCAAACACGTGTACAATTTTGGGCTCCAGGCAGGGACAGACTGGGACTGAAATTCAGTCCAGGCATGTAAAAGCAGACAGGCCCATGCTGTCCCTGCCCCCGCGCCTCAGATGGAGATATCAATTACTTATTTTACCCTCACTGAAGGAAATCAAGATTTTCACTATGTCTAGTAATACCGCTATATAAAACTGAATAATATTAACAATATTGCAATATAACAGACAAATACCTACTAACCATAACCAAATTTTACCCGTATATACAGTACTGATAAGACCACCACACTGATTTTTAAAGGGGTTGTCCAGGATTGGTTTTAAAGTCTATGTGACTTCAGACTTCTGAATCCTCACAGCACGCACTGTCAGGATTCTCCGGTGCCTGCGTTGGGAGAGGCCATCATGTGACCACAAGTATGGGATTTCCACACCTCCGGCCACATTCCAACTAAACTTACTCTGCTTTGCTAAATTCACTTGTATTGAGAGAGGCCGTGCACTTCTTGTCAGCACGTGATCGCATGAATTCAAATCATACTTGTGGTCACATGACCGGCCGCTCCCAACACCGGAGAATCCTCTGAGCACGCGATGCACACACTATGAGGATTCAGAAATCTGCAGTCATACAGAGTCACTGCAGACTTTAACATTAAACCTGGACAACCTCTTTAATTAAAACCACTGTTATAGGACTGATATCACGGCCATACAGTGACCATATAATGGTAATATCAGGTCTACACCAGTGCTCTACAGACCATATATGTGTGTACTGTGCAGATTCTCACCAGTGCTGTTCTCGCTGGTTGTTGTCATTCGTTTTCCCTCTTCTTTTTAATTCGGCCCAGACCGCCATGACCTCTTCTTCTGATCATAATTCGTCCTTGTAAAATATAACAGAGGCATCTTTACTTTACTGCTTTTCCAAGTCCCTCCTCTCATTCTACCACCTCTACACAAACCACCACTTGTGCTGTCTTATAATAATTCCCCTGTGACCCCTTATAATAGTGACCATGCACCTAGTTATAATAATACAAACAGCCCCTGTGCTTTCTTATAATAATAATAATAATAATAATAATAATGCCTCCTTGCTTCACCATATTGACAACGACCCTCCATTGGGCCTCCCAAGGGGACTACATAGAAAAAACAGGTCCATAGAAAAAGTTCTATCAAGTCAAAGAATGGCATATCTCCCAACTTTCTAAGAAACAGAGGATATGCATTGCAGCACTTACATTTATTTTCCCCCTACTAAAGCCCCTAAGTGGTCTCACCCACTATGATACCCCTTTCGTGACACTCATAGTGTATTATGCCCCACATGGTATGATGACCCCACAAACCCTATACAAAGTATGATACAGCACAGCACCCACATATTAAGATGGTCACCACAGCCCCCCATACATTATGGTATTCAGCACAGCCCCTAATATACAGTATGAGGTGCACAACAGACCCCTATATAAAGCATGATGCCCCTCAAAACCATCCCATTAAATTTGATGTCCCTCTTAATCACCCCATACAGTATGAAGGTAACCACAGCCCACCATATAGTATAATGTGCCTCATAGACCTCCGCACAGTATAATGTCTACCACAGTCCCTACACAAGATGAATATCCCCCACAGACCCACAGACCCCTATAAAATAGTATGATGGTTGCCGCAAACAGCCCCCCATATATTATGATGGTCCCCCACAAACAGCCCCTATATAGTATGATGGTCCCCTACAAACAGCCCCCATATAGTATGATGGTCCCCCACAAACAGCTCCCATATAGCAGGATGGTCCCCCACAAACAGCCTCCATGTAGCATGATGGTCCCCCACAAACAGCCCCTATATAGCAGGATGATCCCCCACAAACAGCTCTCCTTATAGCAGGATGATCCCCCACAAACAGCCCTTGTAAAGCATGATGGTCCCCCACAAACAGCCCACAAATAGCAGGATGATCCCCCACAAACAGCCCCATATTGTATTATGGTCCCCCACAAACAGCCCTCATGTAGCAGGATGATCCCTCACAACGAGCCCCTATATAGCAGGATAATCCCCCACAAACAGCCTCCATATAGCAAGATAATCTCCCACAAACAGCCCGCATATAGTATGATGGTTCCACACAAACAGCCCCCATGTATTATGATGGTCTCCCACAAACAGCCCCCATATAGCAGAATCATCCCCCACAAACAGCCCCTATATAGTATTATGGTTCCCCACA
This sequence comes from Phyllobates terribilis, assembly GCF_046119375.1. Lineage (NCBI taxonomy): Eukaryota > Metazoa > Chordata > Amphibia > Anura > Dendrobatidae > Phyllobates > Phyllobates terribilis. The sequence continues at coordinate 1,203,479,223 of NW_027362761.1, read as the reverse complement.
GCACTCACCTGTCTCCTCATCCTCCTCAGCGTCCATCACTTCTTCTGTCCCGTCACTCAGTGGACGCTGGCGGGGCTCCAGTATATAAGAAGGACATATCTAAGCTAGAGTGGTTGCATAAAAAGCAACCAAGGTTATTAAGGGAATGGGTGAACTGCAATTTCATAACAGGCTATCAAATATGGGGTTATTCAGTTTGGAAAACCAAAGACATAGGCATGATCTTATTACAATATACAAATATATAAAGGGACACTACAATGATTTTTCTAATGATCTCTTTACACATAGGCCTGCAACAGTGACAAGGAGGCATACTCTACAAAGAGGAAAGAAGGTTTATTCATAATCACAGAAAGCAAATCTTTACTGTAAGAGCAGTCAAATTATGGAATTCTCTGACACTAGATATATATGTAATGGTTGATTAACAAAAATGTTCAAGGATAGGGTGCTGGATGCTTTGCTTGAAAAATATCATATTACAGGTTATGTCTAATATATATTCTGCCATGGGACATTGATCCAGGCATATAGTCTGCTTGCTGTGTGTGAAGCCGTAAAGGATTTTTTATTCATTAATAATTCAACATATTAGGTTGTAGGTTGAAATTAATGAACTTATATTTACCTTCAGAATTAAAAGATATAAAGCTACGAAATGTTCTGCTTCCATCCCAGTCCTACAATTGTCTCCTCTCCTTTCTTCAATTCCTTTGGAGCCAATGCATTGCTTTAAAACTTCTAGTCTTGAAGTAAAACAGACTTCTGGATTTTTAATCAATATATTATAATATATGACTATAGTTTTTATTTTTACTTTATAGAACTTGTATTAAAACATTGTTAAATAATTGTCGTATTTATGTTGTAGTTGAGACATTACATGAAGCTTTTATGTATCATTGATTCAAAAACAGAGAAAGTATGTTTTAATGATAAAGGTCAAATACCCGAGACATTAGAGATTCTTAATTTTATAACTGAAGAACATCATAATACTACAGAAATAGACAAACTAAAAGGACTCACAGCAAATGTTGGTACATTTAATGAATCACTTCCACCAGATCAGCAACTGAATATCTTATCTTTAGATATAATTTGGATTAATGATAAGGTAAGTCACATAGATATTAAACAACTTGTCTCAATATCAAAACACCTAGTTATAAATTGCTACAGGCAAAATATATATTTGTACCGTGTTAGATACAAAAATACCGTAGATGTACCGTATGTACCGTATGTACCGTATGTACCGTAGATACAAAAATATTACAATTTTAGAGTCCTCAGTGGTTGATGGCATTTAATGGCTAATTGAAAAGGTAGTAAGAAATAGCTAGCTTTTGAGACTACTCAGGTCTCTTCATCAGGCTCAGTAAGACACAAAATCTGAAGAGTCACATATTTATACACAATAAGACATAGAATATTACAGTAAATAAGACAAGTCACGTGAAGCAGAGCCATCAATATGGGAAGGAGAGAAAACAGTTGTGATAGTAAATATTGGAGCAGTTAATAGATAAGGAGTGTGAAAGTTTTGTTGTCCTATGATTGATGTCTGGTCCAGGATTGTGATGCCCCCAAATGGTCTGAAGAGCACTTTCCTTATTTGATGTAAAAATACATAAATCCATGCGACACATTCATTCCTGCAGCTCTGAAAGGTCATTATAAGCTTGTACTCCCAGACTCTTCTGTCTCTCTGTTATCTTTCAGTGCTAGCAATTTCAAGTCTACTGGCATCCAGTAGACTGGCATAGCAATGGAAAGCGAAATGGCACCATAGTATGCAAATCTTTTCATGGCAAAGCTTGACTGACATTTTGTCCACTTGTCCCATCAGGCCTCTGGCCTATTACCTTGACACTAACAACATTTTAGGGCTGGAGTTTGAGAAACAACTGAGGATGTTTCAAGAACACTTTAATTAGTTTTTAAACATAACAATCACTTAATCACTTAATCCTGTACTGAAATTGCCTTTTTGGACACCACCATAAAGATGCAGAATAAAATAGAGATGTCCCTGTACCAGAAGCCAATTGACCATCCAACATAGCTTAAATTGGACAGTTATCATTCAAAACACATAAAAATCTGTTGTTCACAGTCAATCTATCAGATAGTATTGGATATGTCCCAACAGTACATAAAGAGACAAACACCAATTAGGCATCAGAAAGACCTTTCTGATTCAGGGCTACCATCCAAGAACAATTGAAAACCAGATTGCAAGAGCCACCAGAATATCAAGGAATCATCTGCTACATTACAAAACCAAAGAAGAAAGCAACCGGGTGCCTCTAGAAGTCGCCTATAAACCAAACCTGGAGGTGTTCAGAGGAGCCGCACAGAAATGACAACTTTTATTACAAAAAGATTCATGATTAAAATCTATATATCCAGATCCCCAATTTCTGTGTTTTAGGAAGCCCCAAATCTAAGAAGCATTATTGTCAGAAGCTGCCTGTCATCTCAAACAACAGCAGGCACCAGAATAAACATTTACAGCCATTATAAAAATATGGATATCATTTCATATTTATTTATTTTTTGAAAAATCCTTTATAGATTAAAGCTAATTGTACTATAACTTTCAACACAGTGAAAAAGTGTACACCTACATATAAGTCATAGCTAGGACACAAATCCTCCTCTTTGGACATATACATGGCCTATCATATACTATGGATGTGTTTAGAATATGCACTTTATTGAGAAAAGCATTAGGAAACAGCTCTTAATCTGTCAATAGGATCAACTCTTCTTAGCCGTCTAAATGAACAAGTAGGTCATATGAAGCTAAATAAAATGTCACTTCTATATCTGTGATTTGATGTCTTATTCCAGAGATATCAATGTTTTTATTATATGTAAATGAGCTGTTTCAGCCTATGGTACAGACACTGATCTGCATGATAATCTGCCTCCAGAGGTAATTTTAAATTACATTTAACATCCCCATTAATGATCCCCTCTCCCCATCTGCTTCTCATCTACTTTCTCTAACCTCCTTATTCGGCCTCTCACAGTTTACTAACTCTGCTACGCATGAAGACGGGAATACTCTAAACCTGATCTTCTACCATCTCTGCTCGTTGCATGACTTTACTAACTCCCCTCTCCATCTCTCGGACCACAACCTTCTTTCCTTCTCTGTCAAGAACTGTCTCCTCACCCGGGACACCCCCACTTACCACACTTATAGGAATACACGTACCATTAATACCCAGCAGTTTATGGACAATCTACATACATCTTTAGCTCCCATCTCCTCCCTCTCCTGTCCAGACTTAGCATTGTCACATTACGATAATACACTGAAGAGTGCCCTAGATGAAGCAGCACCTTCTACATGCAGAAAAACCTGACACAGACAATGGCAGCCCTGGCACACGATGCAAACACCTTTTCTTCAGCGTTGCTCAAGGTGTGCTGAGCGTCAGTGGAGAAAATCAATTTTAGTAGAAGACTTCATCCACTATCAATTCATTCTCAAAGCCTATAACTCTGCCCTTCATCTTGCCAAACAATCCTACTTCATCACCCTCATCTCTTCACTATCCAACAATCCAAAACAGCTTTTTGGAACCTTAAACTTCCTCCTGAAACCTAAAACACAGGTCCCCATCACCAACCTCAGCGGTGAGGATCTGGCCACTTTTTTCGTAGAAAAAATCAACCATATCCATCAGGACATCTCAGCCCAATCTCTTCAGTGCCTGGATCCCCTTCCCTGCGGCATATCAAGCTCACTTGCCTTCTTTGAGCCTGTCACAGAAGAAGAAGTTACCCAGCTCCTCGCTTCCTCTCGGCCTTCAACCTGCAACAGTGACCCCATTCCATCACATCTCCTGCAGTCTCTCTCACCGGTGGCAACCACTCACCTGACTAAAATATTTACCCTCTCTCTTTCTTCAGGTACCTTTCCCTCCTCATTTAAACATGCCATCATAACCCCTTTACTTAAAAAGCCATCCCTCGACCAGAACTGCACTGCTACCTAAAAAACGGTCTCAAATCTTCCATTCATCTCTAAACTCCTGGAACGCTTGGTCCACTGCCATCTGATCTGCTATCTCTCAGATAACTCTCTCCTCGACCTTCTACAATCTGGTTTCTGCTCTTTACACTCCACTGAAACTGCCCTCACTAAAGCCTCTAATAATCTACTAACAGCTAAATCCAAAGGTCATAAGGTCATTGCTCCCTGCTGATTCTCCTGGATCTCTCTGTCGCATTTGACACTGTTGATCACCATGTCCTCCTCACTATGCTCCGCTCTATAGGCCACAAGGACACTGTTCTCTCCTGGTTCTCCTCCTACCTCCCTGACCGCTCCTTCACTGTATCTTTTGCTGGCTCCTCTTCCTCTTCTTGTCCCCTTACTGTTGGGATTCTACAGGGCTCAGTCTTAGGTCCCCTTCTCTTCTCTCTATACACTACCCCTATTGGACAAACAATCAGCAGATTTGGGTTCCAGTACTATCTCTATGCTAACAACACCCAATTATACACTTTTTCCCCTGACATCACCCCTACCCTAATACAAAATACAAAGGATTGTCTGTCTGCTATCTCTAACATCATGTCCTCCCTCTATCTTAAATAGTGTTCAGCCACCCCCGTAGTGTTCGAGTTCGGTTCGGTTCGTCGAACACCCGTGTGTTCGCCGAACTGTTCGTCGAACTGTTCGTCGAACACGTTCGAACACCGTTAAAACCAATGGCAGGCAAACAAAAACACATAGAAACACATAGAAAACACCTTCAAAGGTGTCCAAAAGCTGACAAACTGCTCAGAAGACATAACTAACACATGGAAAAGTGACAAGTACATATAGTCATGCGAAAATAAAAGAGGTGGAGGAGTAAAAGGAGGGGGAGACACAGATATAGGCATGTCATGCCCTTCTAAAATCCAAAAAGTGAGAAGCCGACACGGCCAGTCCGCTCCTGCCCGTGCCACCTCCGTGTCGCCGGGTTTGTGCCAGAGCCGCGGTGAACCCTGACGGCCAGCCCCCCTCTCCCAATACTGGTGCCTGTCCGCTGGTGGGTCGAGCGAGCCCCCCTGTGGTGGAGGCAGCTCTAAGCTTTTTAATTTAAATTGTCTCTCTAATTTGAATGAATACACTTTAAATCCATTTACAAGGATCTATTGGAGGGCAAGTCTCATGCCAGCAGCCGCGGTAATTCCAGCTCCAGTAGCGTCCACTAAAGCTGCTGCTGTTAAAAAGCTTTTATAAGGATCGAGCTCGGCTGTCCACCGCAAGGTATCCTACTGCCAGTCCCAGCCCCTATGCCTTGGGGTGCCTCCTGATGCTCTTCACTAAGTATCCCATGGTCCCGAAGCATTTCCTTTGAAAAAATTAAGTGTCTAAACTACAGGTGGTGTAGCTTGCTTAACAGCCGGGATAATCCGCTGACTAGCAGACACTGCTACTAGGCACAAAGTATTTCCTGGGCTAGATGCAGTTAAAAATTTGTAATTAGATACTCTCGTTGGATGCTGAGAAAGCATTCCATAGAGTCTCCTGGCACGCCATATATGATTCTCTTAAAAAGCTTGGGGTAGGGGTCTAGGGGACCCTTTTATAGCCAAAATCACGGCCCTGTATCGCAATACATCACCTAGGCTGAAGATAAATGGAACTGTAGCACCCTGAGGGCTCGGTTGCTACAGACGTTTTGCACCTCACCCAGAGGTGTGATATCTCACTCTCAGGTAAGGATGGAGTGTGGATCAGGACCCGACACCTGCATGCATTACACCACATTGCCGTGGGGCAGGGCGACCAATATGCCCCTGAGATGGGCACGACAGTCCCTGTCCCTGGCTGGAGTGGGGGGAGGGAACACTGAGGAAGGGGAACCCTGTAGTGCAGGAGCAGGGAGGAAGAAGTTCCTGGGTGCATTGAGAAGGGAGTATAAAAGGTGGGCACCATCTTAGTTCAGTGCAGAGAAGTCTGAGCAGAAGTGGCAGGGAGCAGGGGCTCTGCATGAGCTCTGCTCCGGAGGCGGGCCTAGTAACAGAGGCCCAGGCCTGGAAGAGGGAGAAGGAAGGAAGAGGAGCGGAGAAGGCTCCAGGAATGAGGAATGAAGGGATCCCAGGGGTGCAGACGGGCGAGTCGCCACCGCACGCCCGAATCCACCTGCGTGGAGGGGTCAGACCAAAGGGGGAGACCGGTCCCCGAACTAGTGGAGGCAGGAAACGACCCTCAGCTAGAAAGCGGAGGCTCTGACATTTTATGTGGCGCAGCCCCTCGCTACACCCGCTAGGAAGGCACCACATAGGGTCAGGGAAACTGGCGCCAAGTTTACCAAGAGGAGGCCCGAGGCAGCCGGACAGAAGTGTTGGTAAGAAAGGCCAGACAAAGGACACACAAAGGGGGTCCTGTGAAGTGCTCCAAAGTTATCTGGGAGTTGTCTGAGCCCCTCACCTGGTGAGCACAGTACGACGTGGGCAGCCGTTACCTGCAGACGTGGTCTGGATAATAAGAACTGTGAGTAAAGGCCCTGGACTGCATCACTGACTCCATGTCATTACTGCTGCTGCCCTGCACCATCACCCCCATCCTCCGCATACACTGCCCTGAGGCTATACTCCTCCCGTGGGGAGTTATGCTACGCTCTGCTGCACCCACAACACCAGCCTCAGCGGTCTGCCCTGTAGCAGCGGTTCACTCTGACTGCAATCCACGGGTGGCGTAGTCGGACATTTAAACATCAAAACCACATAAATAGTTCCGCCACTGGTTTGACCGCCCTAAGCCACGGAACCGGGTCGCCGCCACGAAGACTACAACCACCAGCATCCACCAAAAAGGGTCCGGCTCCGGGTGTCCCAAGGCCCAGGGGGTGCGTCAGAACATTTTCATCACCTTTCACAATCACCAATGGGACAAGGCAGGGATGTCCTCTGTCCCCTCTCTTATACATGCTAGTAACGGAGCACCTGCTCTCATCAATTCGCCATAACCCCAATATTAGGTGGATTGAGGTGGGAGGCACCGAGTACAAGTGCTCTCTATTTGCTGATGATGTCCTAGTATATATCACTCAATCACATATATCTATCCCTGCTGTTATGGCTGAAATAGATCACTTTGTTACATGGTAAAATTTTAAAATCAATGCAGCGAAGTCTGAGGCCCTCGATGTCTCCCTCCCCAAATCCATATAGGATTCCATCCAGTCCAACTTTCCCTTTGCCTGGCCCTCACAGGGTATCAAATACTTAGGAATTCCTATTCATAGAGACCTCTCCCATCTATGTTATCTTAATTTTGGGCCCTTTATTGAACAATTCCATACAGACCACGGTTGGCAAGTTAGAACTGTAAGATTCACTACGTGAACCACTGGTGTTTTGTGGAAAAGCACATGTACACTGCGTTCCAAATTATTATGCAAAAAGTGTTTAGGAGTGATAAGGGAAGAATTTGTTTGTTTGTCAGTAGTGTTGAGCCACCCCCGTAGTGTTCGAGTTCGGTTCGGTTCGTCGAACACCCGTGTGTTCGCCGAACTGTTCGTCGAACTGTTCGTCGAACACCTTCGAACACCGTTAAAACCAATGGCAGGCAAACAAAAACACATAGAAACACATAGAAAACACCTTCAAAGGTGTCCAAAAGCTGACAAACTGCTCAGAAGACATAACTAACACATGGGAAAGTGACAAGTACATATAGTCATGCGAAAATAAAAGAGGTGGAGGAGTAAAAGGAGGGGGAGACACAGATATAGGCATGTCATGCCCTTCTAAAATCCAAAAAGTGAGAAGCCGACACGGCCAGTCCGCTCCTGCCCGTGCCACCTCCGTGACGCCGGGTTTGTGCCAGAGCCGCGGTGAACCCTGACGGCCAGCCCCCCTCTCCCAATACTGGTGCCTGTCCGCTGGTGGGTCGAGCGAGCCCCCCTGTGGTGGAGGCAGCTCTAAGCTTTTTAATTTAAATTGTCTCTCTAATTTGAATGAATACACTTTAAATCCATTTACAAGGATCTATTGGAGGGCAAGTCTCATGCCAGCAGCCGCGGTAATTCCAGCTCCAGTAGCGTCGACTAAAGCTGCTGCAGTTAAAAACCTTTTATAAGGATCGAGCTCGGCTGTCCACCACAAGGCATCCTACTGCCAGTCCCAGCCCCTATGCCTTGGGGTGCCTCCTGATGCTCTTCACTAAGTATCCCATGGTCCCGAAGCATTTCCTTTGAAAAAATTAAGTGTCTAAACTACAGGTGGTGCAGCTTGCTTAACAGCCGGGATAATCTGCTCACTAGCAGACACTGCTACTAGGCACAAAGTATTTCCTGGGCTAGATGCAGTTAAAAATTTGTAATTAGATACTCTCGTTGGATGCTGAGAAAGCATTCCATAGAGTCTCCTGGCACGCCATATATGATTCTCTTAAAAAGCTTGGGGTAGGGGTCTAGGGGACCCTTTTATAGCCAAAATCACGGCCCTGTATCGCAATACGTCACCTAGGCTGAAGATAAATGGAACTGTAGCACCCTGAGGGCTCGGTTGCTACAGACGTATTGCACCTCACCCAGAGGTGTGATATCTCACTCTCAGGTAAGGATGGAGTGTGGATCAGGACCCGACACCTGCATGCATTACACCACATTGCCGTGGGGCAGGGCGACCAATATGCCCCTGAGATGGGCACGACAGTCCCTGTCCCTGGCTGGAGTGGGGGGAGGGAACACTGAGGAAGGGGAACCCTGTAGTGCAGGAGCAGGGAGGAAGCAGTTCCTGGGTGCATTGAGAAGGGAGTATAAAAAGTGGGCACCATCTTAGTTCAGTGCAGAGAAGTCTGAGCAGAAGTGGCAGGGAGCAGGGGCTCTGCATGAGCTCTGCTCCGGAGGCGGGCCTAGTAACAGAGGCCCAGGCCTGGAAGAGGGAGAAGGAAGGAAGAGGAGCGGAGAAGGCTCCAGGAACGAGGAATGAAGGGATCCCAGGGGTGCGGACGGGCGAGTCGCCACCGCACGCCCGAATCCACCTGCGTGGAGGGGTCAGGCCAAAGGGGGAGACCGGTCCCCGAACTAGTGGAGGCAGGAAACGACCCTCAGCTAGAAACCGGAGGCTCTGACATTTTATGTGACGCAGCCCCTCGCTACACCCGCTAGGAAGGCACCACATAGGGTCAGGGAAACTGGCGCCAAGTTTACCAAGAGGAGGCCCGAGGCAGCCGGACAGAAGTGTTGGTAAGAAAGGCCAGACAAAGGACACACAAAGGGGGTCCTGTGAAGTGCTCCAAAGTTATCTGGGAGTTGTCTGAGCCCCTCACCTGGTGAGCACAGTACGACGTGGGCAGCCGTTACCTGCAGACGTGGTCTGGATAATAAGAACTGTGAGTAAAGGCCCTGAACTGCATCACTGACTCCGTGTCGTTACTGCTGCTGCCCTGCACCATCACCCCCATCCTCCGCATACACTGCCCTGAGGCTATACTCCTCCCGTGGGGAGTTATGCTACGCTCTGCTGCACCCACAACACCAGCCTCAGTGGTCTGCCCTGTAGCGGCGGTTCACTCTGACCGCAATCCACGGGTGGCGTAGTCGGACATTTAAACATGAAAACCACATAAATAGTTCCGCCACTGGTTTGACCGCCCTGAGCCACGGAACTGGGTCGCCGCCACGAAGACTACAACCACCAGCATCCACCATAAAGGGTCCGGCTCCGGGTGTCCCAAGGCCCAGGGGGTGCGTCAGAACATTTTCATCACCTTTCACAATCACCAATGGGACAAGGCAGTGATGTCCTCTGTCCCCTCTCTTATACATCCTAGTGACGGAGCACCTGCTCTCATCAATTCGCCATAACCCCAATATTAGGTGGATTGAGGTGGGAGGCACCGAGTACAAGTGCTCTCTATTTGCTGATGATGCCCTAGTATATATCACTCAATCACATATATCCATCCATGCTGTTATGGCTGAAATAGATCACTTTGTTACATGGTAAAATTTTAAAATCAATGCAGCGAAGTCTGAGGCCCTCGATGTCTCCCTCCCCAAATCCATATAGGATTCCATCCAGTCCAACTTTCCCTTTGCCTGGCCCTCACAGGGTATCAAATACTTAGGAATTCGTATTCATAGAGACCTCTCTCATCTATGTTATCTTAATTTTGGGCCCTTTATTGAACAACTCCATACAGACCACTGTTGGCAAGTTAGAACTGTAAGATTCAGTATGTGAACCACTGGTGTTTTGTGGAAAAGCACATGTACACTGCGTTCCAAATTATTATACAAAAAGTGTTTAGGAGTGATAAGGGAAGAATTTGTTTGTTTGTCAGTTAAACTCATTGATGGTGATGTGTGTCAGGGCTCTTTATATCACTGTAAGCAATTGCAGACACCTGTGCTAATTAGTTTGGCAGGTGTGTCCAATGAAAGGCAAGACTACTTAAGAAGGCTCTCTCACATTATTAAGCAGCCTACATTTTCTGCCAAAATGGGAAAGAAAAAGGATGTGTCGGCTGCTGAGAAGCAACAAATTGTGGAGTGTTTAGGTCAAGGCATGACTACAATCAACATTGTGCGATGATCAGGATGAAGTGTCTTGGCAATCAAGAAGTATGTAGCTGATTCACAGTACACACGTGTGCGTGCTGATAAGGGCAAATTGAGGACTCTTTCCTACAGGCAATTACGTCAGGTTGAAAGAGCAGCGGCAAAAAAGCCTTGTCATAGCAGCAGACAAGTTTTTGAAGCTGCTTGTGCCTCCAACGTCCCCCGAACAACAAGATGCAGGGTCCTTCAGAGGTTTGCAGCTGTGCATGCGCCATCCTGTCGACCGCCTCTATCCACTTCACACAAGCAGAAACGGCTCCAGTGGGCCAAACATTACATGAAGACTGATTTCAAAACTGTTTTGTTCACGGATGAGTGCCGTGCAGCGCTCGATGGTCCAGATGGATGGAGTGGAGGATGGCTGGTTGATGGACACCCCACGCAAACACGGCTACAGCGCCAACAAGGAGGAGGTGGAGTAATGTTTTGGGCTGGAATCATGGGGAGAGAGATTGTCGGCCCCTTTAGGATCCCTGAAGGCGCTAAAGATGAACTCCATAATGTATGTGGATTTTCTCAAACAGCACTTCCTGCCATGGTTCAAGAAGAAGAACCGTGTATTTCACAGCAAGATCATTTTTCTGCATGATAATGCACCATCTCATGCTGCACATAAAACATCTGCATCTCTGGCTGATATGGGCATAAAAGGGGACAAACTTAGGGTGTGACCCCCATGCTCCCGACCTCTACCCCATTCAGAACCTTTGGAGCATCATTAAAAGGAGTGTCTATGATGGCGGGAGGCAGTTCACATCTAAGCAACAGCTCTGGGAGGGTATTCTGTCCTCATGCAAAACAATTGAAGCAGAAACCATCCAAAACCTGACAAATTCAATGGACGAGAGAGTTCAGAAGCTCCTTTCGAACAAGGGGTCCTATGTGAAAATGTAACATCACCTAGAATAAAGTTTTGAGTTGAAAACTGTTTGATTTCAGTTTCTAACAACCTGCTAATGCTTATAATTTCAAAAATGACCATTTTTTTGGTCTTTATTAAAATGAAAAGGTTGATCGAAAAGTTTGGGGGATCTAAGAGTGTGGCAACCCAGTAGTCATGATTACTTCGAATTCTGAAAATATGAGGGTCATGCTGCAGGTAGTGCAGCAAGAAGGCACTTATGTGCCTTGCGCATCTCGGAGCCCCAAAATTTTTTTCCGGGCTAGATGCAGCTAAAAATTATTTTTAATTTTAAATCTGGTGAAGCTTTAGTATAGATGGCCTAATAGGATCAGTGCTGCACACTGCTACAAAGCCCAAATTATTTTCCAGTCAAGATACAGATAAACATGATTAGTAATTTGAAAGCTTAAAACGGTTGGTAGAGTGATTTTAACCAATCATCAAGCTTTTACTCTCCCCAGGATGACACAGGGGTAGAAAAGTCGTTTCGGATCCATGATTTGTTCATCTTTATGATCGTGAGTCTGTCTACATTATCAGTGGAGAGCCGCGTGCGCTTATCTGTCAGCACACCACCAGCAGCGCTGAACACACGTTCAGACAGAACGCTGGCTGCGGGGCATGACAAGATCTCCAAGGCGTAAGTGGCTAGCTCCGGCCATTTATCCAGATTGGAAGCCCAAAAAGAGCAAGGGTCCAGTGACACAGTCGTGGCTTCAATGTTTACTTGGAGATACTCCTGTACCATCGTCTCTAGGCGTTGACTATGTGTCAGACTTCTTGTCTCCTGTGGCCTTGCAAAGGATGGGCTAAAAAAGTGGTGAAATGATTCCGCAAAATTGATGTTACCAGCAGATACTGTGGTTCTGTTACGGTTTGAGTGCTGAACACTTGACGGTCCCACGGTTGGCAAGTTGGAACTGTGAGATTCACTACGTGCACCACTGGTATTTTGTGGAAAAGCACATGTAAGATTCTGCAACAGTCTCTGCTGATACTCCTGCATGCGTGCATCCCTTTCTATGGCAGGAATAATTTCTGCAAATTTACTTTTGTACCGGGGATCTAACAGTGTGGCAACCCAGTAGTCAGGATTATTTCTAATTCTCACAATTCGGGGTCATGTTGCAGGTAGTGCAGCAAGAAGGCACTCATGTGTGTTGCGCATCCAGGAGCACCAAGTCCCTGTTGTGTTGGTGGCGAGGTAACAATCATGCTTCCTTCCTCTGTCCTCTCCCCCCAACCTCGCACAACAGAAATGTGATCAAGGTCTCCCTCATCTGATGAGTCTTCCATCAGTTCGTCCTCCACTTCTTCCTGGGCTCCTGCACCTTCCTCACTAGTTTGGCTGCTACCATGCGCCCTGGTAAAACCATCTCCCCCACCCTCACATGCCTGCCGCCTTGGTGCTGCCGACCGTCTGGACCTTGCAGATGTTAGACCTTCCGCATACAACTCCTCCTCCTCTACTTCCTCCACCTCCTCTTGTGCCACCACCTGACTCCGAATTCTGTTTAACATGTGCTCCAGCATGTAAATCACCGGAATAGTCATGCTGATAATGGCATCGTCAGCACTAAACATCTTCGTCGCCATTTCAAAACTGTGCAGAAGGGTGCATAGGTCCCTGATCTGAGACCACTCCTCCAGCGTGATTTGCCCCACCTCTGAATCTCGTTGGCCCAGGCTATACGTCAGAACGTATTGCACCAGGGCTTGTCGGTGCTGCCACAGTCGCTGCAACATGTGCAGAGTTGAATTCCACCGGGTAGGCACATCGCATTTTAGCCGGTGAAGTGGCAGGCCCAACGACTTCTGTAGAGATGTAAGTCGCTGAGCTGCGGGATGCGAACGGCGGAAGTGAGCACACAGCGACCGTGCCCTCTGCAGAAGGCCATCTAGTCTGGGATAGTGGGCTAAAAATTGCTGGACAACCAGGTTCAACACGTGAGCCATACAAGGCACGTGTGTGACATTTCCCCGGCGAAGGGCCGCACCCAGGTTTGCAGCATTGTCGCACACGGCCTTCCCTGGTTTCAGGTCCAGTGGAGACAACCATTCATGAAATTGGTTCTCCAGAGCTGACCACAACTCCTCAGCTGTGTGACTCACATTTCCCAGACATTTCAATGTAAAAACCGCCTGATGACGTTGAGCCCTACTGCCAGCATAGTAAGGAGGTGTGCAGGATCCCTTCTGCGCAGTTAGAAAGCTTGTGGCATGACCAGACAGGCTTTGGGTGCAGGTGGAAGACCGAGAGGAGGTTGAGGAGGCAGAAGCAGTGGAGGAACTTTGACATAAAGAGGATTGACGCACAACTCGTGGGGACGGCAAGACTTGGACAGCAGCCCCTTGTCCTGCTGTCACCATAGTTACCCAGTGCCCAGTCAGCGACATGTAACGCCCCTGTCCATGCCTACTCGTCCAAGTGTCTGTGGTGAAATGCACCCTGTCACACACAGAGTTTCTCAAAGAAGCGGTGATGTTGTGTGCGACATGCTGGTGGAGCGCAGGCACACCTTTCTTTGAGAAGTAGTGCCGACTGGGCATCTGGTACTGGGGCACTGCGACGGACATAAGGTCTCGAAAATCCTCTGTGTCCACCAGGCGGAAAGGCAGCATTTCTGTAGCCAAGAGCTTGCAGATGGTGAAATTCAACCTCTTAGCTTTCTCATGGCTAGGAGGAAATGGTCTTTTACTTGTCCACATCTGAGGGACCGAGGGCTGGCTATTGTGCTTAGACGGGGTTGATAAGGGTGTCCCCGGCAAACTGCCGGTCTGTGAGGAAGATGCAGGCGGACATGTTAGGTTGCCTTGATCCAAAGGTGGTGCTATCGATGTCGGACAGCGCTCAACACCAGCTGGTGTTACCACCTCCAAAGAAAATGATGACCTGCCAATCACGCTGGCTGTTGCGGGTAAAGAGGTGGCAGGTCTGCGCCCCAAAACAGGTGTGACTGCTGTCCCCCCAGTCACAGAGGAAGAATAGGCCGCGGATGCACAAGATATGGCAGACGGTGGTTGGCCCGGCCGGCTAGGCCGCATTGTAGCACACTGAGCTTCCCACTGCAACTTATGCTTCATGTCCATGTGCCGGTTCATGCATGAAGTACTCAAACTATGTATTTTTTGGCCTCTACTTAGCTTTTGCTGACAAATGTTACAGATAACACGAGTTGGGTCATCTTTATCGATCTGAAAAAATGCCCAGGCTATGCAAGGCTTAGCACCCATGCGACCTGAAGAGCCACCACGACTTGTGGTGAGAGGCAGAGTTGTGTTTGAGGATGCAGTTGTTGATGTGCTTCCAGTACTACGTCTCTGTCCAGGAAGGCGAAACCTGACCTCGTCGTCACTAGCATCTTCCTCCACCTCCTCTGCTGACCTCATCTCTTGGCTGACTGTGGGTTGACAGTAAGTGGGATCTCCGACCTCATCATCATCACCCTGTGCGTTATCACACCCGTCGTCCTCAGAGCCAACCTGTTCCTGCCCTGACAAAAAACTAAAGTTGTCGCTCCAATCAGGTATTTGAGTCTTATCATCGTCTTCCTCATTGTCTCCACCAACAGGAGTTACAGTTTGGGAATGAGGGTCTACATTATGGTCAGAACCTTCTGCGTCTGGTCCTGGATCCGACTCATAAAGATTCTGGGCATCAGTGCAGATCATTTCCTCGTCTGGATTCACAGAAGCGCTGGAGTCGACCTCTGATTCCCAGGCTATAGTATGAGTAAACAGCTCTGCAGACTCAACCATCTGTTCTACCTCATACTCAGACGGGCAGCTGGAGATTTGGGAGCTGTGAGGAAGCAAGTGCGATTTGGGTGACACCTTTGAGGACTGGAGTATTTGTGATGTTGAAGTTGATGTGGAGGAGAGCCCACTTAAAGGAGCACTTGATATCCGTTGAAGCACCTGCTGTTTTTGTGCCTCATCTGGAATTTGTAGCGATTGGCGTGGCCGTAAGAAAGGGATCTTATCACATTGTCCGCTAAAAGAAATAGACATTTTAGTTTGGCTGGAAGATGGTCTTTCTTCTGCAGATGTTACTGTTGCTTTAACACCTACCCCACGGACACAACCTTTTTTCCCCTTCCCAACACGCCTATTCCCCTTTCCACCAGCAGCAGGCCTTTTTCCACTCATTTTGGTGGTTAACTAATTCACAACTCTGGAGTTGTTTGCACAAAAAAACAATGGATGGTAACCGAGCAGAGCTGAGTGGCCAAACTGTGGTATTAGGCCAAAACTATTGGCTGGGTTAGATGCAGAAAAAAATTATTTTGAATTTGCAACCTGATGGAGGTCAGTATAGATGGACTAATACAAATAGTCCCACACACTGCTAGAAGCCCAAATACTTTTTCAGAGGTACTGTAGATGCAGATAAAAATTATTTTTAATTTGCAACCTGATGGAGGTCAGTATAGATGGACTAATAGACCAAGTCCCACACACTGCTAGAAGCCCAAATATTTTTTCAGAGCTAGATGCAGAAAAAAATTATTTTTAATTTGCAACCTGATGGAGGTCAGTATAGATGGACTAATAGACCAAGTCCCACACACCGCTAGAAGCCCAAATATTTTTTCAGAGCTAGATGCAGAAAAAAATTATTTTTAATTTGCAACCTGATGGAGGTCAGTATAGATGGACTAATAGACCACGTCCCACACACTGCTAGAAGCCCAAATATTTTTTCAGAGCTAGATGCAGAAAAAAATTATTTTTAATTTGCAACCTGATGGAGGTCAGTATAGATGGACTAATAGACCAAGTCCCACACACCGCTAGAAGCCCAACTATTTTTTCAGAGCTAGATGCAGAAAAAAATTATATTCAATTTGCAACCTGCTGGAGGTCAGTATAGAAGGACTAATAGAACAAGTCCCACACACTGCTAGAAGCCCAAATATTTTTTCAGAGCTAAATGAAGAAAAAAATTATTTTTAATTTGCAACCTGCTGGAGGTCAGTATAGATGGACTAATAGACCAAGTCCCACACACTGCTAGAAGCCCAAATATTTTTTCAGAGCTAGATGCAGAAAAAAATTATTTTTAATTTGCAACCTGATGGAGGTCAGTATAGATGGACTAATAGACCAAGTCCCACACACCGCTAGAAGCCCAACTATTTTTTCAGAGCTAGATGCAGAAAAAAATTATATTCAATTTGCAACCTGCTGGAGGTCAGTATAGATGGACTAATAGACCAAGTCCCACACACTGCTAGAAGCCCAAATATTTTTTCAAAGCTAGATGCAGAAAAAAATTATATTCAGTTTGCAACCTGATGGAGGTCAGTATAGATGGACTAATAGAATGATGCTATGCCCAAAAGATTTTACTTCACTAGGTGCAGTAAAAAAATTGGTATTCTATACACAGGTGTTATATCTTGCAACACAGATAGGCTACTCCACTGACTAACACACTCTGCAATAGGCCAAAAAGGATTAGCTTTGCTAGATTCAGCCAAATGCTGTGAAAAAAACTTGCACAGCACTGGCACAGACCTGCCTGGCAAAAACTGATAGGAACTCATGTAACCTAGTCCTGAAAAGGACTCCAATTACAATTAGTCTTTACTCCCACAACCTATCTATTTAAGAGCACAGACCTCCCTGATAAAAGTCGTAGGAAATGCTGTAACCTAGTCCTTAAAAGGACTGCAATCACAACTATTCCCTACTCCCAAGCTATCTGTATATTTGTGCGAAAATTGGCTTGAAATTAACAAGGTATAGCGCACACAGCAACAGCGGTGCCGTCTAACACGCAGCTGCAGCAGTGAGAAAATGGTGGCGACGGGGAAAATGGCTTGGTCTTATAGGGCAAGGACATGTGACATACACTGCCAATGACACATGCCCTTGCTTGTGTGAAAAAAAGCACTTCGCTCCGTGTGTGCGCTGCTGATAGGCTGACAGATTGCACCTCCCCACTGCAAATGCGGGAAAGAGAAAAAAAAATGGAGATCTTCATTGTTCCTGCAGAGATCCATCCCCTGCCCCTCCCCCCACCCCGCTGTACACTCAAACTGCGTATTAACATTAATTTTCATCATTACTGAGAAAAAATCCAGTTATGATTTTGGTGCACGAACAGTTATCGAACATAACCTCGAACAGCCGAATTTTTCTCAAATTGTTCGTGTTCGCCGAACGGCTCGAACACCGCCCAAAACAGCTCGAATTTGAGATTGGCGAACAGTTCGAGTAGAACAACGCTCATCTCTATTTGTCAGTTAAACTCATTGATGGTGATGTGTGTCAGGGCTCTTTATATCACTGTATGCAATTGCAGACACCTGTGCTAATTAGTTTGGCAGGTGTGTCCAATGAAAGGCAAGACTACTTAAGAAAGCTCTCTCACATTATTAAGCAGCCTACATTTTCTGCCAAAATGGGAAAGAAAAAGGATGTGTCGGCTGCTGAGAAGCAACAAATTGTGGAGTGTTTAGGTCAAGGCATGACTACAATCAACATTGTGCGATGATCAGGATGAAGTGTCTTGGCAATCAAGAAGTATGTAGCTGATTCACAGTACACACGTGTGCGTGCTGATAAGTGCAAATTGAGGACTCTTTCCTACAGGCAATTACGTCAGGTTAAAAGAGCAGCGGCAAAAAAGCCTTGTCATAGCAGCAGACAAGTTTTTGAAGCTGCTGGTGCCTCCAACGTCCCCCGAACAACAAGATGCAGGGTCCTTCAGAGGTTTGCAGCTATGCATACGCCATCCTGTCGACCTCCTCTATCCACTTCACACAAGCAGAAACGGCTCCAGTGGGCCAAACATTACATGAAGACTGATTTCAAAACTGTTTTGTTCACGGATGAGTGCCGTGCAGCGCTCGATGGTCCAGATGGATGGAGTGGAGGATGGCTGGTTGATGGACACCCCACGCAAACACGGCTACAGCGCCAACAAGGAGGAGGTGGAGTAATGTTTTGGGCTGGATTCATGGGGAGAGAGATTGTCGGCCTCTTTAGGATCCCTGAAGGCGCTAAAGATGAACTCCATAATGTATGTGGATTTTCTCAAACAGCACTTCCTGCCATGGTTCAAGAAGAAGAACCGTGTATTTCACAGCAAGATCATTTTTCTGCATGATAATGCACCATCTCATGCTGCACATAAAACATCTGCATCTCTGGCTGATATGGGCATAAAAGGGGACAAACTTATGGTGTGACCCCCATGCTCCCCTGACCTCTACCCCATTCAGAACCTTTGGAGCATCATTAAAAGGAGTGTCTATGATGGCGGGAGGCAGTTCACATCTAAGCAACAGCTCTGGGAGGGTATTCTGTCCTCATGCAAAACAATTGAAGCAGAAACCACCCAAAACCTGACAAATTCAATGGACGAGAGAGTTCAGAAGCTCCTTTCGAACAAGGGGTCCTATGTGAAAATGTAACATCACCTACAATAAAGTTTTGAGTTGAAAACTGTTTGATTTCAGTTTCTAACAACCTGCTAATGCTTATAATTTCAAAAATGACCATTTTTTGGGTCTTTATTAAAATGAAAAGGTTGATCGAAAAGTTTGGGAGATCTAAGAGTGTGGCAACCCAGTAGTCATGATTACTTCGAATTCTGACAATATGAGGGTCATGCTGCAGGTAGTGCAGCAAGAAGGCACTTATGTGTCTTGCGCATCTCGGAGCCCCAAAATTATTTTCCGGGCTAGATGCAGCTAAAAATTATTTTTAATTTTAAATCTGGTGGAGCTTATTATAGATGGCCTAATAGGATCAGTGCTGCACACTGCTACAAAGCCCAAATTATTTTCCAGTCAAGATACAGATAAACATGATTAGTAATTTGAAAGCTTAAAACGGTTGGTAGGGTGATTTTAACCAATCATCAAGGTTTTACTCTCGCCAGGATGACACAGGGGTAGAAAAGTCGTTTCGGATCCATCATTTGTTCATCTTTATGAACGTGAGTCTGTCTACATTATCAGTGGAGAGCCGCGTGCGCTTATCTGTCAGCACACCACCAGCAGCGCTGAACACACGTCCAGACAGAACGCTGGCTGCGGGGCATGACAAGATCTCCAAGGCGTAAGTGGCTAGCTCCAGCCATTTATCCAGATTGGAAGCACAAAAAGAGCAAGGGTCCAGTGACATAGTCGTGGCTTCAATGTTTACTTGGAGATACTCCTGTACCATCGTCTCTAGGCGTTGACTATGTGTCAGACTTCTTGTCTCCTGTGGCCTTGCAAAGGATGGGCTAAAAAAGTGGTGAAATGATTCCGCAAAATTGATGTTACCAGCAGATACTGTGGTTCTGTTACGGTTTGAGTGCTGAACACTTGACGGTCCCACGGTTGGCATGTTGGAACTGTGAGATTCACAAAGTGCACCACTGGTATTTTGTGGAAAAGCACATGTAAGATTCTGCAACAGTCTCTGCTGATACTCCTGCATGCGTGCATCCCTTTCTATGGCAGGAATAATTTCTGCAAATTTACTTTTGTACCGGGGATCTAACAGTGTGGCAACCCAGTAGTCAGGATTATTTCTAATTCTCACAATTCGAGGGTCATGTTGCAGGTAGTGCAGCAAGAAGGCACTGATGTGTGTTGCGCATCCAGGAGCACCAAGTCCCTGTTGTGTTGGTGGCGAGGTAACAATCATGCTTCCTTCCTCTGTCCTCTCCCCCCAACCTCGCACAACAGAAATGTGATCAAGGTCTCCCTCATCTGATGAGTCTTCCATCAGTTCGTCCTCCACTTCTTCCTGGGCTCCTGCACCTTCCTCACTAGTTTGGCTGCTACCATGCGCCCTGGTAAAACCATCTCCCCCACCCTCACATGCCTGCCGCCTTGGTGCTGCCGACCGTCTGGACCTTGCAGATGTTAGCCCTTCCGCATACAACTCCTCCTCCTCTACTTCCTCCACCTCCTCTTGTGCCACCACCTGACTCCGAATTCTGTTTAACATGTGCTCCAGCATGTAAATCACCGGAATAGTCATGCTGATAATGGCATCGTCAGCACTAAACATCTTCGTCGCCATTTCAAAACTGTGCAGAAGGGTGCATAGGTCCCTGATCTGAGACCACTCCTCCAGCGTGATTTGCCCCACCTCTGAATCTCGTTGGCCCAGGCTATACGTCAGAACGTATTGCACCAGGGCTTGTCGGTGCTGCCACAGTCGCTGCAACATGTGCAGAGTTGAATTCCACCGGGTAGGCACATCGCATTTTAGCCGGTGAAGTGGCAGGCCCAACGACTTCTGTAGAGATGTAAGTCGCTGAGCTGCGGGATGTGAACAGCGGAAGTGAGCACACAGCGACCGTGCCCTCTGCAGAAGGCCATCTAGTCTGGGATAGTGTGCTAAAAAATGCTGGACAATCAGGTTCAACACGTGAGCCATACAAGGCACGTGTGTGGCATTGCCCCGGCGAAGGGCCGCACCCAGGTTTGCAGCATTGTCGCACACGGCCTTCCCTGGTTTCAGGTCCAGTGGAGACAACCATTCATGAAATTGGTTCTCCAGAGCTGACCACAACTCCTCAGCTGTGTGACTCACATTTCCCAGACATTTCAAAGTAAAAACCGCCTGATGACGTTGAGCCCTACTGCCAGCATAGTAAGGAGGTGTGCAGGATCCCTTCTGCGCAGTTAGAAAGCTTGTGGCATGACCAGACAGGCTTTGGGTGCAGGTGGAAGACCGAGAGGAGGTTGAGGAGGCAGAAGCAGTGGAGGAACTTTGACATAAAGAGGATTGACGCACAACTCGTGGGGACGGCAAGACTTGGACAGCAGCCCCTTGTCCTGCTGTCACCATAGTTACCCAGTGCCCAGTCAGCGACATGTAACGCCCCTGTCCATGCCTACTCGTTCAAGTGTCTGTGGTGAAATGCACCCTGTCACACACAAAGTTTCTCAAAGAAGCGGTGATGTTGTGTGCGACATGCTGGTGGAGCGCAGGCACACCTTTCTTTGAGAAGTAGTGCCGACTGGGCATCTGGTACTGGGGCACTGCGACGGACATAAGGTCTCGAAAATCCTCTGTGTCCACCAGGCGGAAAGGCAGCATTTCTGTAGCCAAGAGCTTGCAGATGGTGAAATTCAACCTCTTAGCTTTCTCATGGCTAGGAGGAAATGGTCTTTTACTTGTCCACATCTGAGCGACCGAGGGCTGGCTATTGTGCTTAGACGGGGTTGATAAGGGTGTCCCCGGCAAACTGCCGGTCTGTGAGGAAGATGCAGGCGGACATGTTAGGTTGCCTTGATCCAAAGGTGGTGCTATCGATGTCGGACAGCGCTCAACACCAGCTGGTGTTACCACCTCCAAAGAAAATGATGACCTGCCAATCACGCTGGCTGTTGCGGGTAAAGAGGTGGCAGGTCTGCGCCCCAAAACAGGTGTGACTGCTGTCCCCCCAGTCACAGAGGATGAAGAGGCCGCGGATGCACAAGATATGGCAGACGGTGGTTGGCCCGGCCGGCTAGGCCGCATTGTAGCACACTGAGCTTCCCAACTTATGCTTCATGTCCATGTGCCGGTTCATGCATGAAGTACTCAAACTATGTATTTTTTGGCCTCTACTTAGCTTTTGCTGACAAATGTTACAGATAACACGAGTTGGGTCATCTTTATCGATCTGAAAAAATGCCCAGGCTATGCAAGGCTTAGCACCCATGCGACCTGAAGAGCCACCAAGACTTGTGGTGAGAGGCAGAGTTGTGTTTGAGGATGCAGTTGTTGACGTGCTTCCAGTACTACGTATCTGTCCAGGAAGGCGCAACCTGACCTCGTCGTCACTAGCATCTTCCTCCACCTCCTCTGCTGACCTCATCTCTTGGCTGACTGTGGGTTGACAGTAAGTGGGATCTCCAACCTCATCATCATCACCCTGTGTGTTATCACACCCGTCGTCCTCAGAGCCAACCTGTTCCTGCCCTGACAAAAAACTAAAGTTGTCGCTCCAATCAGGTATTTGAGTCTTATCATCGTCTTCCTCATTGTCTCCACCAACAGGAGTTACAGTTTGGGAATGAGGGTCTACATTATGGTCAGAACCTTCTGCGTCTGGTCCTGGATCCGACTCATAAAGATTCTGGGCATCAGTGCAGATCATTTCCTCGTCTGGATTCACAGAAGCGCTGGAGTCGACCTCTGATTCCCAGGCTATAGTATGAGTAAACAGCTCTGCAGACTCAACCATCTGTTCTACCTCATACTCAGACGGGCAGCTGGAGATTTGGGAGCTGTGAGGAAGCAAGTGCGATTTGGGTGACACCTTTGAGGACTGGAGTATTTGTGATGTTGAAGTTGATGTGGAGGAGAGCCCACTTAAAGGAGCACTTGATATCCGTTGAAGCACCTGCTGTTTTTGTGCCTCATCTGGAATTTGTAGCGATTGGCGTGGCCGTAAGAAAGGGATCTTATCACATTGTCCGCTAAAAGAAGTAGACATTTTAGTTTGGCTGGAAGATGGTCTTTCTTCTGCAGATGTTACTGTTGCTTTAACACCTACCCCACGGACACAACCTTTTTTCCCCTTCCCAACACGCCTATTCCCCTTTCCACCAGCAGCAGGCCTTTTTCCACTCATTTTGGTGGTTAACTAATTCACAACTCTGGAGTTGCTTGCACAAAAAAACAATGGATGGTAACCGAGCAGAGCTGAGTGGCCAAACTGTGGTATTAGGCCAAAACTATTGGCTGGGTTAGATGCAGAAAAAAATTATATTCAATTTGCAACCTGATGGAGGTCAGTATAGATGGACTAATACAACAAGTCCCACACACAGCTAGAAGCCCAAATATTTTTTCAGAGGTACTGTAGATGCAGATAAAAATTATTTTGAATTTGCAACCTGATGGAGGTCAGTATAGATGGACTAATAGAGAAAGTCCGACACACTGCTAGAAGGCCAAATATTTTTTCAGAGCTAGATGCAGAAAAAAATTATATTCAGTTTGCAACCTGATGGAGGTCTGTATAGATGGATTAATAGAACAAGACCCACACACAGCTAGAAGCCCAATATTTTTTCAGAGGTAGATGCAGAAAAAAATATATTCAGTTTGCAACCTGATGGAGGTCAGTATAGATGGACTAATACAACAAGTCCCACACACAGCTAGAAGCCCAAATATTTTTTCAGAGGTACTGTAGATGCAGATAAAAATTATTTTGAATTTGCAACCTGATGGAGGTCAGTATAGATGGACTAATAGAGAAAGTCCGACACACTGCTAGAAGGCCAAATATTTTTTCAGAGGTACTGTAGATGCAGATAAAAATTATTTTTAATTTGCAACCTGATGGAGGTCAGTATAGATGGACTAATAGAGAAAGTCCGACACACTACTAGAAGGCCAAATATTTTTTCAGAGCTAGATGCAGAAAAAAATTATATTCAGTTTGCAACCTGATGGAGGTCAGTATAGATGGACTAATACAACAAGTCCCACACACAGCTAGAAGCCCAATATTTTTTCAGAGGTAGATGCAGAAAAAAATATATTCAGTTTGCAACCTGATGGAGGTCAGTATAGATGGACTAATACAACAAGTCCCACACACAGCTAGAAGCCCAATATTTTTTCAGAGGTAGATGCAGAAAAAAATATATTCAGTTTGCAACCTGATGGAGGTTAGTATAGATGGACTAATACAACAAGTCCCACACACAGCTAGAAGCCCAATATTTTTTCAGAGGTAGATGCAGAAAAAAATATATTCAGTTTGCAACCTGATGGAGGTCAGTATAGATGGACTAATACAACAAGTCCCACACACAGCTAGAAGCCCAAATATTTTTTCAGAGGTACTGTAGATGCAGATAAAAATTATTTGAAATTTGCAACCTGATGGAGGTCAGTATAGATGGACTAATAGAGAAAGTCCGACACACTGCTAGAAGGCCAAATATTTTTTCAGAGCTAGAGGCAGAAAAAAATTATATTCAGTTTGCAACCTGATGGAGGTCTGTATAGATGGATTAATAGAACAAGACCCACACACAGCTAGAAGCCCAATATTTTTTCAGAGGTAGATGCAGAAAAAAATATATTCAGTTTGCAACCTGATGGAGGTCAGTATAGATGGACTAATACAACAAGTCCCACACACAGCTAGAAGCCCAAATATTTTTTCAGAGGTACTGTAGATGCAGATAAAAATTATTTTGAATTTGCAACCTGATGGAGGTCAGTATAGATGGACTAATAGAGAAAGTCCGACACACTGCTAGAAGGCCAAATATTTTTTCAGAGGTACTGTAGATGCAGATAAAAATTATTTTTAATTTGCAACCTGATGGAGGTCAGTATAGATGGACTAATAGAGAAAGTCCGACACACTACTAGAAGGCCAAATATTTTTTCAGAGCTAGATGCAGAAAAAAATTATATTCAGTTTGCAACCTGATGGAGGTCAGTATAGATGGACTAATACAACAAGTCCCACACACAGCTAGAAGCCCAATATTTTTTCAGAGGTAGATGCAGAAAAAAATATATTCAGTTTGCAACCTGATGGAGGTCAGTATAGATGGACTAATAGACCAAGTCTCACACACAGCTAGAAGCCCAATATTTTTTCAGAGCTAGATGCAGAAAAAAATTAGATTCAGTTTGCAACCTGATGGAGGTCAGTATAGATGGACTAATAGAATGATGCTATGCCCAAAAGATTTTACTTCACTAGGTGCAGTAAAAAAATTGGTATTCTATACACAGGTGGTATATCTTGCAACACAGATAGGCTACTCCACTGACTAACACACTCTGCAATAGGCCAAAAAGGATTAGCTTTGCTAGATTCAGCCAAATGCTGTGAAAAAAACTTGCACAGCACTGGCACAGACCTGCCTGGCAAAAACTGATAGGAACTGATGTAACCTAGTCCTGAAAAGGACTCCAATTACAATTAGTCTTTACTCCCACAACCTATCTATTTAAGAGCACAGACCTGCCTGATAAAAGTCATAGGAAATGCTGTAACCTAGTCCTTAAAAGGACTGCAATCACAACTATTCCGTACTCCCAAGCTATCTGTATATTTGTGCGAAAATTGGCTTGAAATTAACAAGGTATAGCGCACACAGCAACAGCGGTGCCGTCTAACACGCAGCTGCAGCAGTGAGAAAATGGTGGCGACGGGGAAAATGGCTTGGTCTTATAGGGCAAGGACATGTGACATACACTGCCAATGACACATGCCCTTGCTTGTGTGAAAAAAAGCACTTCGCTCCGTGTGTGCGCTGCTGATAGGCTGACAGATTGCACCTCCCCACTGTAAATGCGGGAAAGAGAAAATAAAATGGAGATCTTCATTGTTCCTGCAGAGATCCATGCCCTGCCCCTCCCCCCACCCCGCTGTACAATCAAACTGCGTATTAACATTAATTTTCATCATTACTGAGAAAAAATCCAGTTATGATTTTGGTGCACGAACAGTTATTGAACATAACCTCGAACAGCCGAATTTTTCTCAAATTGTTCGTGTTCGCCGAACGGCTCGAACACCGCCCAAAACAGCTCGAATTTGAGATTGGCGAACAGTTCGAGTAGAACAACGCTCATCTCTAATCTTAAACTGAATCTCTCCAAAACTGAACTTCTTGCGTTTCTTCTCTCTACTAACCCAACTCTAACTAACATTGAAAATACTTTGGAGGGTTCAACCATAACTTCCAAGCAGCACGCCCACTGCCTTGGGGTTATATTCAACACTGAACTTTCCTTTACTCCCTATATCCTATCATTCACCCGCTCTTGTTACCTGCATCTTAAAAACATCTTCAGAATCTGACCTTTTCTCACCTTTGAAACTGCAAAAACTCTTACTGTCGCTCTTATTCACTCTCGTCTTGACTACTGCAACTTTCTTCTGATTGGTCTCCCTCTTACCAAACTTTCTCCTCTCCAATCCGTCCTGAATGTGGCAGCCAGGGTCGTATTTCTCTCCAGCCATTTAATCGATGCCTTCAACTTGTGCCAGTCATAACACTGGTTACCCATTCGCTACAGGGTCCAATATAAACTCATCGCTCTCACCCACAAAGCTCTCCACAGTTCTGCACCACCTTATAGCTACTCTTTCACCTCTGTCTATTGCCCAACATGTGCCCTGCTTTCTACAAATGACCTAAGAATAACATGCCCCATAATTCGAACCTTGCACCTCCGTCTCCAAGACTTCTCTCGTGCTGCGCCAGTTCTCTGGAATGCTCTACCCCAGACGATCTGACTGATGCCGTGCTACCACGTCTTCAAGTGCGCTTTAAAAACCTATCTCTTTAAACAAGCCTGCCACCTGAATTCTTGTAAACTAAACTTTCCCCTGTTCCCTCCTTCTAAATATTATTCAGAATCTGAGCACTACTAGTCATCCGTCTCCACTCCCTCCATGCACACGATAACTGCACTCGATACTTGATAATTGCTCTTAAACAAAGGGGCTGATGACCAGATCATGCAGCCTTAAATGAAAATCCCTATTTATTATAATTGCTAGACATGAAATAACAAGCACTTTTCACATATTGTGTTCCCCCATTTCCTTGTAGATTATAAGCTTGAAAGCAGTGACCTCACTCCTAATGTAACTGTTTAAACTGTCTTACCAAGTATTGAATTTATTGTCTGTTCATGTTCCCACTTAATTGTAAAGAGCTGTGGAAAATATTGGCGCTATATAAATAAAAAATATTATTATTATTATTATTACCAGTGTGATAAATGTAACTAACAGAACACTATAACTGAACTTTGTCTCATAAGAAACAGGTTGGCAGCTGTAGTTCCCACAGCTCTGCTGAACTGCAACAATATATCAACAGTGGTTGCTTGTGAAATGGAAGCTGAAGCATTGAGGACACCTGAAGATGTGTCAGTTATAATTACACACAGCTCTGCAGTGAGATCAGGAGAGCAGAGAGCAGTCATTACATATTACACTGGTATTCCATTTAAAACAAGCTCTGGAGGCAGATTCTCATGCAGATTAGTGTCCAGACTATAGCTTTGAAAAGCTAATTTACATATAAGAAAAATATGAATTTCTCTCGAATAAGACATCCAATCGTAAATACCAAGTTATCATTTTATACCACTTTCTCTAACTTACATGTCCATATAGATGGCTTAGGAAGGTTGATGCTACTGATAGATTTACTTTAATCATTGAATTGAATTTTTTCATTTCACCCCATTTCCATTAGGGTATAAAATCCAGTCCCTAACCATTCAATATGACTTTACTAACATTTGTGAAAGAATAGCTTATTTTAAAGAGATTACTGATACCAGCTTGATCCTGAAATAGGACATTACAGTTGTAATAACTTAGTTCTTAGTGATTTTCTTCCCTCCTAGATAACCCAACATAATTTGTGAGTGGTTATATAGAGAAGAGGAAGGAGCCAAATCAAGTAATTCCATGAAATGGACACAGCGTAATGTTACAGATGATGGTCACATAGGGCTGAACACAGTACATAAAAATTCCAACACTCAGCTCCAAATGTAGGCATTAACATCAGGGCAAGAACTCTGCCCTCACTAGATTTATCATGGCATGGAGCTCCTTGGCCCAAAACTGCATGCAGATATTACAGGGTGCTCATGATCCAGGGAAGCTTTGAAGGCATCAAACTTTTGGTCTGGTGCTCTCTACAGTGGCTTTCAAAAGTATTCCCCACCCTCACCCCCTTGGTTTTGTTGCCTATTTTTTTATATTACAACCTGTGTTTAAATATTTTTGTATTCTAATTTGTGTGATGCATTAGCACTAAATAGTCTAAGTTGGTTAATTGAGAAATATATAGGCATAAATAAACTTTATGAGATCAAATAAATAAAGATTTCATTGTTCATATGTTTTAAAAATTTCTGGTTCAAGAAATTACCTTCATAAATCACATGCTTAAAGGGAACCTGTCACATTCTTTATGGCTTTTAAACTGCTCCCAGTGTCTTGTTAGTGATGCACAATGCATCACTAACATGTTTGTCTCAAGCAAAATATCTTAGTAGTTAGCACACAAATCACTTTTTACACTTTGATGAGTGCCCCACATATCTGTGGATTCAGTCATAGGGGAGGGCAGTTCTAACTTTTTAGTCATGGTTAAACAAATGTATTTTGAAATTCTCCCCGGCCATTGCATTAGCATTCCTTCCAGTCACTGCTCCCTATGTCACCACAATATCCCAGGAGATTCCGTGCTTGCACAATGACGCTCAGCTTTCCTGGCATGCGCACTGAATCTGGAAGTACATCCCAGCTTTGTATCTTATGTGTGCATGCACCGGAAATGCTGAGCGTCAGAGGCCACATGACAAATTGTGAGGCGCACGCTACGCGCACCTGTTTTCCCACTCAACAAGCAGACGCTCAACGGCTTTGGAGTATGCGCACATAGTACACATAGTATATGAAGCTGGGATTTGCACCCAGATTCAGTGCGCATGCCTGGAAAGCTGAGCCTCATTGCACAAGCACGGGATCTCTTGGGATATTGTGACGATGTCCTCCAGATGATGGATGCACAGGTATCCAGTTGCAACAATCCTTTAAAAAAGTTTAAATTCCACCAACATATCTCATAACTAGTGTTGAGCATTCCGATACTGAAATATTCGCGGTATCGGAGTTCTGATACTGAGTTCTGATACTTTTAGAATATCGAATACCAGAATCAGAAGGTCCCATAAAGCCTGCGCTCTGCAGTGTCTCTGAAGGATGACAAGCTGGATGGCAGTGCTCAGCTTACTGTACTTGTCATTTAGTGTTAAAGGATTTATTAAAAAAAATAATAGTGTTTTCATGCAACGTCTCTTTAAAAAAGCCGGCCGGCAATTCAGCAGCGGCAGACACCGGTACCCGACAATTTACAATAGAAAGAATAGAGCATCACACATAGATTAGAAAGATAGAAACATTTCAGTCACATTTATAAGAAGTACAGTGACAGTGTTGCTTACTGTACTTGTCATTTAGTGTAAAGGATTTATTTAAAAAAATAATAATGTTTTCATGCACCGTCTCTTTAAAAAAGCGGCCGGCATTTCAGCAGCGGTACCCGACAATTTAAAATAGAAAGAATGGAGCATGACACATAGATTAGATACATAGAAACAAGTCAGTCACATATACAGTATAAGAAGTACAGTGATAGTGTTGATTACTCTACTTGTCATTTTGTGCTAAAATAAAGGATTTATTAAAAAAAAAATTGGCTTGGGGTTCCCCGTAATTTTAGGCTCCAGCGGAGGTTAAGTAGATGGCTGGGGCAGTTGTTTGAAGCATGGGAAGGGGTAATATCCAGAGAGCTTCCCAGGCTACTAATATCAGCCCCCAGCTGAATACCTAGCCTTTACTAGCTATTAAAATGGGATAACCCCCAAAAAAATAGCTAGCAAAGGCAGACAGCTGGGGGCAGATATTAATAGCCCAGGAAGGGTGCCATGAATATTGGCCCCCTCCCAGGCTAGAAACACCAGCAGTCAGCCGCCCCAGAAATGGCGCATCCATAGGATGCTCCAATTGTGGCACTTAGCCTTGCTCTTCCCACTGCCCTGTAGCGGTGGCAGTGGGGTAATAGAGTTGGGGTTGATGTCAGCTTATAATGACAGCTGACATCAAGCCCAGGTTAGTAATGGAGATGCGTCTATAAGACACCCCCATTACTAACCACATAATCAAAGTTAAAAAAAAAACACAAACACCCAGAATAAAGTCCTTTAATTGAAATAAAGACACAATTATTTAATGTTCTAAATTAAACCATACTTACCATCATGCCCATTCCAGCTGAAGCCAATGTCTTCTGCAATAAAAGTAAAATAATAAACCAACATCATCCTTACCTTTCCATGGTTCCCACGACAGCTTCAGCTCTGCTACATTCACATGACAGACAGGATCGCAACAGAACGCTGCCATCCAGCTTGCCATGCCGCAGACACTGAGAAGCGCAGGCATGCTTGCGCTCCTCAGTGTCTGGCTGTGATGGCATAAAGATGAGCCGAGGTCATGTCCAATGAACTCAGCTCACCTCATGCACGTCACTGACAGCGTGGGAAAATTCTCCTGCTCAAGCGCTGAGCGCAGGAGAATTTTTTCATACTGTAAGTGAATGCATGAGGTGAGCTGAGTTCATTGGACATGAGCTCACCTCATGCACATCACTGACAGCATGGGAAAATTCTCCTGCTCAAGCACTGAGCGCAGGAGAATTCTCCCACGCTGTCAGTGATGTGCATGAGCTGAGCTGAGGTCATTGGACATGAGTAGAGATGAGCGTTGTTCTACTCGAACTGTTCGCCAATCTCAAATTCGAGCTGTTTTGGGCGGTGTTCGAGCCGGTCGGCGAACACGAACAATTTGAGAAAAATTCGGCTGTTCGAGGTTATGTTCGATAACTGTTCGTGCACCAAAATCATAACTGGATTTTTTCTCAGTAATGATGAAAATTAATGTTAATACGCAGTTTGAGTGTACAGCGGGGCGGGGGGAGGGGCAGGGGATGGATCTCTGCAGGAACAATGAAGATCTCCATTTTTTTTTCTCTTTCCCGCATTTGCAGTGGGGAGGTGCAATCTGTCAGCCTATCAGCAGCGCACACACGGAGCGAAGTGCTTTTTTTCACACAAGCAAGGGCATGTGTGATTGGCAGTGTATGTCACATGTCCTTGCCCTATAAGACCAAGCCATTTTCCCCGTCGCCACCATTTTCTCACTGCTGCAGCTGCGTGTTAGACGGCACCGCTGTTGCTGTGTGCGCTATACCTTGTTAATTTCAAGCCAATTTTCGCACAAATATACAGATAGCTTGGGAGTAGGGAATAGTTGTGATTGCAGTCCTTTTAAGGACTAGGTTACAGCATTTCCTACGACTTTTATCAGGCAGGTCTGTGCTCTTAAATAGATAGATTGTGGGAGTAAAGACTAATTGTAATTGGAGTCCTTTTCAGGACTAGGTTACATCAGTTCCTATCAGTTTTTGCCAGGCAGGTCTGTGCCAGTGCTGTGCAAGTTTTTTTCACAGCATTTGGCTGAATCTAGCAAAGCTAATCCTTTTTGGCCTATTGCAGAGTGTGTTAGTCAGTGGAGTAGCCTATCTGTGTTGCAAGATATACCACCTGTGTATAGAATACCAATTTTTTTACTGCACCTAGTGAAGTAAAATCTTTTGGGCATAGCATCATTCTATTAGTCCATCTATACTGACCTCCATCAGGTTGCAAACTGAATATAATTTTTTTCTGCATCTAGCTCTGAAAAAATATTTGGGCTTCTAGCAGTGTGTGGGACTTGGTCTATTAGTCCATCTATACTGACCTCCATCAGGTTGCAAATTAAAAATAATTTTTTTCTTCATTTAGCTCTGAAAAAATATTTGGGCTTCTAGCAGTGTGTGGGACTTGTTCTATTAGTCCTTCTATACTGACCTCCAGCAGGTTGCAAATTGAATATAATTTTTTTCTGCATCTAGCTCTGAAAAAATATTTGGGCTTCTAGCGGTGTGTGGGACTTGGTCTATTAGTCCATCAATACTGACCTCCATCAGGTTGCAAATTAAAAATAATTTTTTTCTGCATCTAACTCTGAAAAAATATTTGGGCTTCTAGCAGTGTGTGGGACTTGGTCTATTAGTCCATCTATACTGACCTCCATCAGGTTGCAAATTAAAAATAATTTTTTTCTTCATTTATCTCTGAAAAAATATTTGGGCTTCTAGCAGCGTGTGGGACTTGTTCTATTAGTCCATCTATACTGACCTCCATCAGGTTGCAAATTAAAAATATTTTTTTTCTGCATCTAGCTCTGAAAAAATATTTGGGCTTCTAGCAGTGTGTGGGACTTGGTCTATTAGTCCATCTATACTGACCTCCATCAGGTTGCAAATTGAATAAAAAAAATTTCTGCATCTAGCTCTGAAAAAATATTTGGGCTTCTAGCAGTGTGTGGGACTTGGTCTATTAGTCCATCTATACTGACCTCCATCAGGTTGCAAATTAAAAATAATTTTTTTCTTCATTTAGCTCTGAAAAAATATTTGGGCTTCTAGCAGTGTGTGGGACTTGTTCTATTAGTCCTTCTATACTGACGTCCAGCAGGTTGCAAATTGAATATAATTTTTTTCTGCATCTAGCTCTGAAAAAATATTTGGGCTTCTAGCGGTGTGTGGGACTTGGTCTATTAGTCGATCTATACTGACCTCCATCAGGTTGCAAATTAAAAATAATTTTTTTCTGCATCTAGCTCTGAAAAAATATTTGGGCTTCTAGCAGTGTGTGGGACTTGGTCTATTAGTCCATCTATACTGACCTCCATCAGGTTGCAAATTAAAAATAATTTTTTTCTGCATCTAGCTCTGAAAAAATATTTGGGCTTCTAGCAGTGTGTGGGACTTGGTCTATTAGTCCATCTATACTGACCTCCATCAGGTTGCAAATTGAATAAAATATTTTTCTGCATCTAGCTCTGAAAAAATATTTGGGCTTCTAGCGGTGTGTGGGACTTGGTCTATTAGTCCATCTATACTGACCTCCATCAGGTTGCTATTTAAAAATAATTTTTTTCTGCATCTAACCCAGCCAATAGTTTTGGCCTAATACCACAGTTTGGCCACTCAGCTCTGCTCGGTTACCATCCATTGTTTTTTTGTGCAAACAACTCCAGAGTTGTGAATTAGTTAACCACCAAAATGAGTGGAAAAAGGCCTGCTGCTGGTGGAAAGGGGAATAGGCGTGTTGGGAAGGGGAAAAAAGGTTGTGTCCGTGGGGTAGGTGCAGAAGAAAGACCATCTTCCAGCCAAACTAAAATGTCTACTTCTTTTAGCGGACAATGTGATAAGATCCCTTTCTTACGGCCACGCCAATCGCTACAAATTCCAGATGAGGCACAAAAACAGCAGGTGCTTCAACGGATATCAAGTGCTCCTTTAAGTGGGCTCTCCTCCACATCAACTTCAACATCACAAATACTCCAGTCCTCAAAGGTGTCACCCAAATCGCACTTGCTTCCTCACAGCTCCCAAATCTCCAGCTGCCCGTCTGAGTATGAGGTAGAACAGATGGTTGAGTCTGCAGAGCTGTTTACTCATACTATAGCCTGGGAATCAGAGGTCGACTCCAGCGCTTCTGTGAATCCAGACGAGGAAATGATCTGCACTGATGCCCAGAATCTTTATGAGTCGGATCCAGGACCAGACGCAGAAGGTTCTGACCATAATGTAGACCCTCATTCCCAAACTGTAACTCCTGTTGGTGGAGACAATGAGGAAGACGATGATAAGACTCAAATACCTGATTGGAGCCACAACTTTAGTTTTTTGTCAGGGCAGGAACAGGTTGGCTCTGAGGACGACGGGTGTGAAAACGCACAGGGTGATGATGATGAGGTCGGAGATCCCACTTACTGTCAACCCACAGTCAGCCAAGAGATGAGGTCAGCAGAGGAGGTGGAGGAAGATGCTAGTGACGACGAGGTCAGGTTGCGCCTTCCTGGACAGAGACGTAGTACTGGAAGCACGTCAACAACTGCATCCTCAAACACAACTCTGCCTCTCACCACAAGTCGTGGTGGCTCTTCAGGTCGCATGGGTGCTAAGCCTTGCATAGCCTGGGCATTTTTTCAGATCGATAAAGATGACCCAACTCGTGTTATCTGTAACATTTGTCAGCAAAAGCTAAGTAGAGGCCAAAAAATACATAGTTTGAGTACTTCATGCATGAACCGGCACATGGACATGAAGCATAAGTTGCAGTGGGAAGCTCAGTGTGCTACAATGCGGTCTAGCCGGCCGGGCCAACCACCGTCTGCCATATCTTGTGCATCCGCGGCCTCTTCATCCTCTGTGACTGGGGGGACAGCAGTCACACCTGTTTTGGGGCGCAGACCTGCCACCTCTTTACCCGCAACAGCCAGCGTGATTGGCAGGTCATCATTTTCTTTGGAGGTGGTAACACCAGCTGGTCTTGAGCGCTGTCCGACATCGATAGCACCACCTTTGGATCAAGGCAACCTAACATGTCCGCCTGCATCTTCCTCACAGACCGGCAGTTTGCCGAGGACACCCTTATCAACCCCGTCTAAGCACAATAGCCAGCCCTCGGTCCCTCAGATGTGGACAAGTAAAAGACCATTTCCTCCTAGCCATGAGAAAGCTAAGAGGTTGAATTTCACCATCTGCAAGCTCTTGGCTACAGAAATGCTGCCTTTCCGCCTGGTGGACACAGAGGATTTTCGAGACCTTATGTCCGTCGCAGTGCCCCAGTACCAGATGCCCAGTCGGCACTACTTCTCAAAGAAAGGTGTGCCTGCGCTCCACCAGCATGTCGCACACAACATCACCGCTTCTTTGAGAAACTCTGTGTGTGACAGGGTGCATTTCACCACAGACACTTGGACGAGTAGGCATGGACAGGGGCGTTACATGTCGCTGACTGGGCACTGGGTAACTATGGTGACAGCAGGACAAGGGGCTGCTGTCCAAGTCTTGCCGTCCCCACGAGTTGTGCGTCAATCCTCTTTATGTCATTTTTCCTCCACTGCTTCTGCCTCCTCAACCTCCTCTCGGTCTTCCACCTGCACCCAAAGCCTGTCTGGTCATGCCACAAGCTTTCTAACTGCGCAGAAGGGATCCTGCACACCTCCTTACTATGCTGGCAGTAGGGCTCAACGTCATCAGGCGGTTTTTACATTGAAATGTCTGGGAAATGTGAGTCACACAGCTGAGGAGTTGTGGTCAGCTCTGGAGAACCAATTTCATGAATGGTTGTCTCCACTGGACCTGAAACCAGGGAAGGCCGTGTGCGACAATGCTGCAAACCTGGGTGCGGCCCTTCGCCGGGGCAATGTCACACACGTGCCTTGTATGGCTCACGTGTTGAACCTGGTTGTCCAGCAATTTTTAGCCCACTATCCCAGACTAGATGGCCTTCTGCAGAGGGCACGGTCGCTGTGTGCTCACTTCCGCCGTTCGCATCCCGCAGCTCAGCGACTTACATCTCTACAGAAGTCGTTGGGCCTGCCACTTCACCGGCTAAAATGCGATGTGCCTACCCGGTGGAATTCAACTCTGCACATGTTGCAGCGACTGTGGCAGCACCGACAAGCCCTGGTGCAATACGTTCTGACGTATAGCCTGGGCCAACGAGATTCAGAGGTGGGGCAAATCACGCTGGAGGAGTGGTCTCAGATCAGGGACCTATGCACCCTTCTGCACAGTTTTGAAATTGCGACGAAGATGTTTAGTGCTGACGATGCCATTATCAGCATGACTATTCCGGTGATTTACATGCTGGAGCACATGTTAAACAGAATTCGGAGTCAGGTGGTGGCACAAGAGGAGGTGGAGGAAGTAGAGGAGGAGGAGTTGTATGCGAAAGGGCTAACATCTGCAAGGTCCAGACGGTCGGCAGCACCAAGGCGGCAGGCATGTGAGGGTGGGGGAGATGGTTTTACCAGGGCGCATGGCAGCTGCCAAACTAGTGAGGAAGGTGCAGGAGCCCAGGAAGAAGTGGAGGACGAACTGATGGAAGACTCATCAGATGAGGGAGAACTTGATCACATTTCTGTTGTGCGAGGTTGGGGGGAGAGGACAGAGGAAGGAAGCATGATTGTTACCTCGCCACCAACACAACAGGGACTTGGTGCTCCTGGATGCGCAACACACATGAGTGCCTTCTTGCTGCACTACCTGCAACATGACCCTCGAATTGTGAGAATTAGAAATAATCCTGACTACTGGGTTGCCACACTGTTAGATCCCCGGTACAAAAGTAAATTTGCAGAAATTATTCCTGCCATAGAAAGGGATGCACGCATGCAGGAGTATCAGCAGAGACTGTTGCAGAATCTTACATGTGCTTTTCCACAAAATACCAGTGGTGCACGTAGTGAATCTCACAGTTCCAACTTGCCAACCGTGGTCTGTATGGAATTGTTCAATAAAGGGCCCAAAATTAAGATAACATAGATGGGAGAGGTCTCTATGAATAGGAATTCCTAAGTATTTGATACCCTGTGAGGGCCAGGCAAAGGGAAAGTTGGACTGGATGGAATCCTATATGGATTTAGGGAGGGAGACATCGAGGGCCTCAGACTTCGCTGCATTGATTTTAAAATTTTACCATGTAACAAAGTGATCTATTTCAGCCATAACAGCAGGGATGGATATATGTGATTGAGTGATATATACTAGGACATCATCAGCAAATAGAGAGCACTTGTACTCGGTGCCTCCCACCTCAATCCACCTAATATTGGGGTTATGGCGAATTGATGAGAGCAGGTGCTCCGTCACTAGGATGTATAAGAGAGGGGACAGAGGACATCCCTGCCTTGTCCCATTGGTGATTGTGAAAGGTGATGAAAATGTTCTGACGCACCCCCTGGGCCTTGGGACACCCGGAGCCGGACCCTTTTTGGTGGATGCTGGTGGTTGTAGTCTTCGTGGCGGCGATCCGGTTCCGTGGCTCAGGGCGGTCAAACCAGTGGCGGAACTATTTATGTGGTTTTGATGTTTAAATGTCCGACTACGCCACCCGTGGATTGCGGTCAGAGTGAACCGCCGCTACAGGGCAGACCGCTAAGGCTGGTGTTGTGGGTGCAGCAGAGCGTAGCATAACTCCCCACGGGAGGAGTATAGCCTCAGGGCAGTGTATGCGGAGGATGGGGGTGATGGTGCAGGGCAGCAGCAGTAACGACACGGAGTCAGTGATGCAGTTCAGGGCCTTTACTCACAGTTCTTATTATCCAGACCACGTCTGCAGGTAACGGCTGCCCACGTCGTACTGTGCTCACCAGGTGAGGGGCTCAGACAACTCCCAGATAACTTTGGAGTGCTTCACAGGACCCCCTTTGTGTGTCCTTTGTCTGGCCTTTCTTACCAACACTTCTGTCCGGCTGCCTCGGGCCTCCTCTTGGTAAACTTGGCGCCAGTTTCCCTGACCCTATGTGGTGCCTTCCTAGCGGGTGGAGCAAGGGGCTGCGCCACATAAAATGTCAGAGCCTCCGGTTTCTAGCTGAGGGTCGTTTCCTGCCTCCACTAGTTCGGGGACCGGTCTCCCCCTTTGGCCTGACCCCTCCACGCAGGTGGATTCGGGCGTGCGGTGGCGACTCGCCCGTCCGCACCCCTGGGATCCCTTCATTCCTCGTTCCTGGAGCCTTCTCCGCTCCTCTTCCTTCCTTCTCCCTCTTGCAGGCCTGGGCCTCTGTTACTAGGCCCGCCTCCGGAGCAGAGCTCATGCAGAGCCCCTGCTCCCTGCCACTTCTGCTCAGACTTCTCTGCACTGAACTAAGATGGTGCCCACCTTTTATACTCCCTTCTCAATGCACCCAGGAACTGCTTCCTCCCTGCTCCTGCACTGCAGGGTTCCCCTTCCTCAGTGTTCCCTCCCCCCACTCCAGCCAGGGACAGGGACTGTCGTGCCCATCTCAGGGGCATATTGGTCGCCCTGCCCCACGGCAATGTGGTGTAATGCATGCAGGTGTCGGGTCCTGATCCACACTCCATCCTTATCTGAGAGTGAGATATCACACCTCTGGGTGAGGTGCAATACGTCTGTAGCAACCGAGCCCTCGGTGCTACAGTTCCATTTATCTTCAGCCTAGGTGACGTATTGTGATACAGGGCCGTGATTTGGGCTATAAAAGGGTCCCCTAGACCCCTACCCCAAGCTTTTTAAGAGAATCATATATGGCGTGCCAGGAGACTCTATGGAATGCTTTCTCAGCATCCAACGAGAGTATCTACTTACAAATTTTTAACTGCATCTAGCCCAGGAAATACTTTGTGCCTAGTAGCAGTGTCTGCTAGTCAGCGGATTATCCCGGCTGTTAAGCAAGCTACACCACCTGTAGTTTGGACACTTAATTTTTTCAAAGGAAATGCTTCGGGACCACGGGATACTTAGTGAAGAGCATCAGGAGGCACCCCAAGGCATAGGGGCTGGGACTGGCACTAGGATGCCTTGCGGTGGACAGCCGAGCTCGATCCTTATAAAAGCTTTTTAACTGCAGCAGCTTTAGTGGACGCTACTGGAGCTGGAATTACGCGGCTGCTGGCATGAGACTTGCCCTCCAATAGATCCTTGTAAATGGATTTAAAGTGTATTCATTCAAATTAGAGGGACAATTTAAATTAAAAAGCTTAGAGCTGCCTCCACCACAGGGGGGCTCTCTCGACCCACCAGCGGACAGGCACCAGTATTGGGAGAGGGGGGCTGGCCGTCAGGGTTCACCGCGGCTCTGGCACAAACCCGGCGACACGGAGGTGGCACGGGCAGGAGCGGACTGGCCGTCTCGGCTTCTCACTTTTTGGATTTTAGAAGGGCATGACATGCCTATATCTGTGTCTCCCCCTCCTTTTACTCCTCCACCTCTTTTCTTTTCGCATGACTATATGTACTTGTCCTTTTTCCATGTGTTAGTTGTGTCTTCTGAGCAGTTTGTCAGCTTTTGGACACCTTTGAAGGTGTTTTCTATGTGTTTCTATGTGTTTTTGTTTGCCTGCCATTGGTTTTAACGTTGTTCGAAGGTGTTCGACGAACAGTTCGACGAACAGTTCGGCGAACACACGGGTGTTCGACGAACCGAACCGAACTCGAACATTACGGGGGTGGCTCAACACTAGACATGAGCTCACCTCATGCATGTCAATGACAGCGTGGGAAAACACTCCTGCTCAAGCGCTGAGCGCAGGAGAATTTTCCCACGCTCTCTGTGACGTGCATGAGGTGAGCTGAGTTCATTGGACAAGAGCTCACCTCATGCACGTCACTGACAGCGTGGGAAAATTCTCCTGCGCTCAGAGCTTCAGCAGGAGAATTCTCTCACGCTCAATGCAAGTGCAGGAGAATTTTTCCATGCTGTCAGCGACGTGCATGAGGTGAGATCATGTCCAATGAACTCAGCTCACCTCATGCACATCACTGACAGCATGGGAAAATTCTCCTGCACTCAGCGCTTGAGCAGGAGAATTTTCCCACGCTGTCAGTGATGTGCATGAGGTGAGCTCATGTCCAATGAACTCAGCTCAGCCCATGCACATCACTGACAGCGTGGGAGAATTCTCCTGCACTCAGCACTTGAGCAGGAGAATTTTCCCACGCTGTCAGTGACGTGCATGAAGTGAGCTCATGTCCAATGAACTCAGCTCACTTCATGCACGTCACTGACAGCGTGGGCAAATTCTCCTGTGCTCAGCGCTTGAGCAGGAGAATTCTCCAATGCTGTCAGTGACGTACATGAGGTGAGCTGAGTTCATTGGACATGACCTCGGCTCATCTTTATGCCGTCACAGCCAGACATTGAGGAGTGCAAGCATGTCTGCGCTTCTCAGTCTCTGCGGCATGGCAAGCTGGATGGCAGCTTTCGGCTGTGATCCAGCCTGTCATGTGAATGTAGCAGAGCTGGAGCCGTAGTGGGAACAATGGAAAGGTAAGGATGAGGTTGCTTTATTATTTTACTTTTATTGCAGGAGATCGTTGGCTTCAGCTGGAATGGGCGTGATGGTAAGTATGGTTTAATTTAGAACAATAAAGAATTGTGTCTTTATTTCAATTAAAGGACTTTATTCCTGGTGTTTGTGTTTTTTTTTTAACTTTGACTATGGGGTTAGTAATGGGGGTGTCTTATAGTCGCCTCTCCATTACTAACCTGGGCTTGATGTCAGCTGGCATTATAAGCTGACATCAACCCCAGCCCTATTACTCCACTGCCACCGCTACAGGGCAATGGGAAGAGCGAGGCTAAGTGCCTGAATTGGCACATCCTATGGATGCGCCATTTCTGGGGCGGCTGATGGCTGGTGTTTCTAGCCTGGGAGGGGGCCAATATTCATGGCAACCTTCCTGGGCTATTAATATCAGCCCCCAGCTGTCTGCCTAGCCTTTGCTAGCTATTAAAAAAGGGGGGACCCCACGTCATTTTTTTGGGGGTCCCCCATTTTAATAGCTGGTAAAGGCTAGGTATTGAGCTGTGGGCTGATATTAGTAGCCTGGGAAGCTCCGTGGGTATTACCCCCTTCCCAGGCTTCAAACATCTGCCCCAGCTGTCTGCTTAACCTCCGCTAGAGCCTAAAATTACGGGGAACCCCAAGCCAATTTTTTTTTAATAAATCCTTTATTTTAACACTAAATGAGAAGTACAGTAATCAACACTATCACTGTACTTCTTTTATATGTGACTGACATGTTTCTATCTATCTAATCTATGTGTGATTCTCTATTCTTTCTATTCTAAATTGTCGGGTACCACTGCTGAATTGCCGGCCGGCTTTTTTAAAGAGACGGTGCATGAAAATACTGTTATTTTTTTAAATAAATCCTTTACGCTAAATGACAAGTACAGTAAGCAACACTGTCACTCTACTTATTATATATGTGACTGACATGTTTCTATATATCTAATCTATGTTTGATGCTTTATTCTTTCTGTTCTAAATTGTCAGGTACCGGTGTATGCCGCTGCTGAATTGCCGGCTTTTCATGTAATACATTCTACATTTTTCTTAGTTGTTTTCCTTCATGTACAATTAACCTACAAGGAAAGAAAGGGTTTATTTTTATTCCGATATTTGTGTCCCATTGACTTGCATTGGTTTCCTGTATCGGAATCGGTGATATCCGATTCATTTTGGGTATCGGTCCGATCCAATCCGATCTGATATTTCCCGATATCGGAAGGTATCGCTCAACACTACTCATAACTGTAACACGTTCATCCAGTCCAGTTGGTACTGATCTTCAAGACTCTATATGCCATTGATCCATCCATGGTCAGGCTTCTGAGATTCTATCCTACCCCTTCTACATCATTCCACCAACTCCTCATTAAACATGTGGCTTCTTTTCTCCTTCACTGGGATCAGCACCCTGAATGAGCATAACTGCTCTCACCCTCCCCCTCGAAGCTAAATCTATTAGTGGAGGTATTTTCCTCTGGCCAAACCCATCACCTGGTTATCCATGTGAGACTATCTTGCTGATGGCTCCATTGGATCTACTTTCAGCACTCACACAATGTGCCTAGTCGCTGTTTGAACAATAGCTGGAGATTCCTGAGATACTAATGAGATTACTGGAATGCTGGACACTTTACATGTAAAATTTGTGTACATAAACTGATGTGCAAGCAGCACATAAATAAAACACAGCAAGCACATCTCTAATAAAACACAATAATAATATTGACGGAAACAGAGCTCCGTGCTGGAAAAGTCTCATAGCCTTTAGTAAGTGGGCAGCTCCTCACAGGGGGTGAATAGTTATGCACACTGAATTTTTCAGTTATGTTGACCTATTTGTTGTTTTCTTCACAAAAAAAAGAAAACCAAATGTTCACAATTGTAGGCATATTCTTTACATGAACTTTCGCAAGCCACTGTAGGTGGTCACAAGAGTGAGGGCTAATTTCAACTGTTTCCATGTTCTTAGAATGCTGATACAGTTGAAACCTACTAAAGCCTTGACAATCACTAGGCCCCCCAAAAAAATGCATCACACAGAGCATGGTTAGCTCATGCAGTGGTCTATTGCATTTGGGTATCAGGTATTCCCATTATTATAGCATATTTTATTAAGTCATTCCGTCCAATCATGAACTCAACATTTAGGGATATCCAATGTGACACATCTACTGTACATTATTTTTCAGAACACACAGACACAAAAAAAATATAAACTGTTATGTAATAATTCTAGGATTAATACAATGCCCTGAATGCAGACAATTTAATGTTTCATTTTTTATATACATATTTTTTGCATCTCTAAAAGTCCAGACAATTTTTAAATTTGCTTTTGTCTGGGAGCCCTTATATTCATTTATATTTTTTACTCTTCACATAGGTACCATATAGCCGCTGCTCAGAAGACTGTTTTCCGGGATCAAGAAAAGCTATCATAGAAGGGCATCACATTTGTTGCTATGATTGTATCTTGTGTTCTATTGGAGAAATTTCCAATAATTCTGGTAATAGAAGCTAGTAAAACTGGAAACATAATGTGAGAAAAAGCTTCAAAAAGATTTTCTATTGACCATTTCCCCACATCAAAATGCTTACTTTGTGCACAACTAAATTAGAATATCATTAGCGATGAGCGAGCACTAAAATGCTCGGATGCTCGAAGCTCGGGTCGAGCACATTGGAATACTCGGGTGCTCGACCCGAGCAACGAGCCCAATGTAAGTCTTTGGGAAAATCAAGCATTTTTCTGGCGGTCTGCAGAAGGTCAAAAATTGC
The DNA here is from genome assembly GCF_046119375.1 of Phyllobates terribilis. Classification (NCBI taxonomy): domain Eukaryota; kingdom Metazoa; phylum Chordata; class Amphibia; order Anura; family Dendrobatidae; genus Phyllobates; species Phyllobates terribilis. The sequence continues at coordinate 1,203,436,489 of NW_027362761.1, read as the reverse complement.
CCAAATCGATGGGAACAGTGCTCAATTTAACGTCAGGGAGGCAGAATATATAGGCAGACAGGCAGGCAGGGTATATAGGAGGGTGCATGAAAAACATAGGGCACTTAGAACACACTAGTGCCCTCCAATTTTCATGCACTCATCTCTTTAAAAAAGCCAGCAATTCATAAGCGGCATACATCGGTACCCGACAATTTCGAACAGAAAGAATAGAGCATCACACATAGATTAGATAGATAGAAACATGTCAGTCACATATATTATAAGTACAGTGACAGTGTTGATTATTGTACTTGTTATTTAATGTTAAGATAAAGGATTTATTAAAAAAAAAATAATAGTGTTCTTGTCTCTTTAAAAAAGCCGGCCGGCAATTCATCAGTGGCATACATCTGTACCGAGTACTGAGATGCTCAGGCGAGTACCGAGCAGTGGCGAGCATGCTCGCTCATCACGAATATCATCAAAAGTTAATGTATTTCATTTCTTCAATACAAAAAGTGAAACCAATATATTCTACAGAGTCATTACAAACAGAATGATCTATTTCTAGTGTTTATTTATTTATCTTACTCACTTATATAGCGCCATTAATTCCGCAACGCTTTACAGACATTATGGGCACTGTCCCCATTGGGTCTCACATTCTACATTCCCTATCAGTATATCTTTGGAGTGTGGGAGGAAAGCCGATAACCCGGAGGAAACCCACGCAAACACGTTTCTGTTAATGTTGATGATTATGGCTTACAGCCAGTAAAAACACAAAAGTCTTGAGGACTGGAGTTGGGGAACCCTGCTCTAAGGTCTTTATAGAACACAGAATATTATTAACTCAGGGTTTAAAAGAAAATGTTCTCACATCTTCTCAGATCTCGCCTATTTTGTGCTTCGTCCTACCCATTCCTCCCAGTTCCATTTTAGTCTTGTCTTCATAGATTTTGGTCTTCATATTCAAAGTTCTAGTCTGTTCTTCTTAGCATATTGACATGGCAAAGCTTTCTTTTCACCTAAGGCTCTGAAGTCTGGGCCAGTACTTTGAAGACAAAGACAGAAGACCTATAAAAGGGAAAACCAGACCAGACCATGAGGACCATGCATGAAGCTTGCTATTCACTGCAAAAATGTTGGAAAATTTTCTTAAAACTAGCAAATTAGAATTTTAAAAGATTTGTTCATCTGTAATTTTCACATGTGACTACAACTGCCAAACACTTCTAATCATATCCATCAAGCTAATTCACCTTCTGCACAAATACTATATGATGACAAATGCATGTTATACAGTGAGTACGGAAAGTATTCAGACCCCTTTAAATTTTTCACTCTTTGTTTCATTGCAACCATTTGGCAAATTCTAAAAAGTTCATTTTTTTTCTCATTAATGTACACTCTGCACCCCATCTTGACTTTAAAAAACAGAAATGTAGAAATTTTTGCAAATTTATTAAAAATGAAAAACTGAAATATTACATGGTCATAAGTATTCAGACCCTTTGCTCAGCATTGAGTAGAAACACCCTTTTAGCTAGTACAGTGATGCGTCTTGGGAATGATCCAACAAGTTGGATAACATCGTTGAGGGTTTACACCACCTTGGAAAAACCCTTGATAAACCTCCAGTAATAATTAGCAAAACGCAAAAAAGTGCTGTAATCACTCGAGGTTAGCATGTTGTGCCTACTCGACCACCCCCCTCTTTCTTGGGGTCCATCCTAAACCTCGTGGTGGAAAGAACGAGTCCCAGTGCAAATTTTTTAGATAGGTGTTGAAAAATTTTTGCAAAGTGAGAGGGTTAGAATACATTAGAGATAGTGATGATTGTGCACTAAAATGCTCGAGTTCTCGTTACTCAAGTTTAGCAAATTGGAATGCTCAGAGTGTTAAGGGGACGGTTGAAAACAACTTTATTAATAATGGAAGCAACCGATCCCGGGGTCCGCGATACAGCCTGGGGGAATGCAGCCAAACACCTTCCGGGTAAGAAGGTAAAACAACCAACTATTATATAAATCCCTCCAGTGTTACTGTACACCGGGATGGGAAAAGGGATTCGCACTATCTCCATTAACTGCAAGAGAGATGTGCGACAAATAATGTAGCCGTAGCCCTGTTAACTGCACAGAGGCTACGCAGCAGGCGCTAGGACATGTGTGTGACTCATGCCGGCGTATACATGCTCCCAGCCAGTGTGCTACCGGACTGCGGAGTAACTTTCCATGTGACTAACAGGCGGTGCAAGGAATACGGAGTCCGCAGTCTGCTTGGGGTGTATAGTGACCTCCTTGTTGGAGCCAGACTGTCAAACGTAACTACCTGCCTCCCTCCAGCTAAGACTGCCTATCCCCAGCTAAACCTGCCTGTCCGAAGCTAGAGCAGCAAGAGCGCACGTGGAGCCCAAACAGATAAGTGTCCACACAGTAACACAACCTTAGCTCAATGATCAGAGCATGATGCCATGCTTGTGGGCGGCCTATTTAAAGACTAATCCCTGCCCACTGTCGAATTATTTGTCGCACTACTGATGACATCACCTGCGGGGAATAAGGCGGTGCCAAGTCACTGGATAAGCTGACACCAAAGCACCAATCACGGTCCACCATGTCACGGGCATGCTCAGTACAGTGCATCCTGGACTTAGGCTGTAGCAGCCCTTGTTCCCCTCCATAACCTATGCTTAACACTACTAGGAACAAGGACCCAAGAGACAGCCTGTACTTCTCGTGCACTGGCTAGGCGTTGGGACCAACGGTGATGCTATGCAGCATCTGCCCTGGCTGGAACAGAATGGGAGACCAAATATGATTCTGACCCAATTTCAGGTCCAGCCACCGCCTAACACGGACTGAGTAATGAGCCCAATGTAAGTCTATGAGAAGCTCAAGCATTTTTCTGGCAGCTCCCCCCGGCGGTCTGCAGAGGGCCTAAAAATTGCCCAAATCGATGGGAACAGTGCTCAAATTGCATGGGAACAGCATGGGGAAGACCCCTGGAAGCATTTTGACTCCTATTTCACTGCTGTCAACAACTTTGTCAGAGGTATTATGCCACTTTTACGGACTCATTATAAACTATGTTAAGGAACATCCTTTCCAGGGTAATGACTTGTATATTAGGCAAAATAAATAACCAAAAACAAAAATACTCCTCCAGAATTTGGGCTATGTTCGCACATAGCATTTTTGATGCATTTTTGCATTGCTTTCAACCAAGACAATTGCATTCACTGGTAAATGTCATTTTAACATTTTACAACCTTATCTGGCCATGTAGTGTGTGACACATCAGACACATCCTGTTTCATTTATGATGGAGGGATTAGTAAAGTCACAAAGACTATTTTTATAGGGCCATCAAGCGGCCCTTACTATTCTTAAAAGGCCAGCAATCGGCCCTTGCTATTGTTAGAGAGCCATCAGCCGGCTATGCTTAGTTGTTCCTATTATTAACGAGTGGGTCTCCTTAACTGTTAAGCAAAAAAGAAAGGTAGGCGGGCACCATTGGATGTAATATACTTAGGAGAGATCAACCTGTTGCATGAAGAAACATGTGCAAAAAAGAGAGAAGAAATGCAACATAACGGGATCTCAATACAAAAAAATATTTTTATTTTTATTATACAAGCGAGCCACAACACAGACAATTAAAAACAAGTAAAACCCACAAACAACATGTCAAATAGCCCAAAATCAGGCTAAGACACCTCCAAACCACCCTGCTGAAAAGGACATAGGAGAAAGAACAGTCACATAGCTATATGATAAATAATACATATATATAACTACACCATTCCAAAAAGACCTTTAAAGTGCTAATACATGTATGTAAACATATTGGTAAGCTGCCAATAAAAAAGGTGCCAAATCCACTAATTGGAGAGTTGCACATTTAAAGGTTATATAACAAGCACAATACTGTTGCCCACTAATTCAGAGGCCCTACAAACACTATGAAGATAAATGGCAATTGAAAGTTAATATAATATGCCTGTCAGAAAAAATGCTGGAAACATGCATGCAAATAGTATACTCATGTGCACAGCAACAGCTGCCAGAGTAATGCAAGCACAAAATGAACAGAGTTCAAACAATCATACTAAAACCTATGTCCATAGCAGAATTCATAGGTGGATAGAGGATGGTAACCCCACCCGTATCGCCATAAAGGATGGCTTCGTCAGTGGAAGAAGATGCTGTGTGCAAGGCCCACTAGAGTAAATATAAAGCCAAGATCAATCAGCAGCAAACACAGACCAGCTGGGAGGGCCAGGGGTGATGATCCCAGCACATGCGCAGGTAACTGCAAGTTGTGTAGTGCCTCAGCCACCTAAAATCAGATGGTAAGTGGGGGAAAAAAAAAGAAAAAAAAACCTATATAGATATGGGGACAAGGACACAAAAGTATCTAATTATCTATGAAAGTGTACAGATGTCTACAGACTGAAACTGTCACTGAGTAAACAGCACAAATGTAACAGAAAAATAATATAAAAAAAAAACCTGAGAATGTTTATATGACCCCAAACAATAAGGTAGGAGAAATATACTGTTATTAAATTGAATTTCATACCTCAAAACATATACATCACTGATATAGCAAAAGAGGGGTATACAGCAAAAGAGCACATACAATGCAGATGGTGGAAAATAAGTCCACAATCTGACAAAGTTAAGTGATCACACATTGGGAAAAATAACAGAACAAAATAGTAAATAATAATGAAAAAAAAAAATTATATAAATACAGAGGTATGGTGCATACAGTCGCAAAAGTTTGACAATCAATGGCAAAAGCATATAAACGTCAAGGCAGTGAGTATACAGGATATATCCAGGTTCTGCCGAGGTGAGGCCCAACAAAAGATGGAGAAAAATAAGAGCCAGATCTTTTTATGGTAAAGGAATTCCCAGACTCATAGAACAAGATGTCACGGTTTCCACAATGACCAGATCTCATCCAAGGTAAATAACCATTTATTATTTAATCTCTAAAAGAAAAGGAAAAAGTAGGCAAGAATGAGTAAAACATAACACAACTTAAGATTGTTTATAAAAACTGGTGAAGAGGAGCTCCTCATTCAGACCACCAGGGGCCAGGGTCTGTAAATTGTAAATCCATTTGGATTCACGACGAAGGAGTTCCTGTGTAGCAGAACCACCTTTGATACTCCCCGTCACCCCCTCCAAGACCATGACCCTCAAGCTACTACACACCCCTTTATGGACATCGAGAAAATGTCGAGCCACAGAGGTAGTGGGCTTACTTTTATCCTTATCCTTTCTTGTCAAAGATATATCCGAGCGGTGCTGCTGTATCCGCCGACGCAGCTCATGTGTAGTTTGCCTGATGTAAAGTTTAGGGCATCCAAAGATGAATAAATAGACCTGATTCTTGGAGCGGCAGTTGAAATAAGCCTTCAAACGAATCGGGGATAGTACTGTAGGAACTGAAATCCCCTCCTGGGCCACCATCAATGGACATACATTAACACCTTAACTGTTATTGCACATGCAGTGACTGCAACGGCTGCCAAAAATTTGGAGGAACTCCAATGCCCCTTGCAAGAGATGTCGAGGTGGGAGGGCCTCCTGCAAAAAATGCTCCCATTATTAGGAAGTGGGTCTCCCATACTGTTTACCTATGCAGTGAAGCAACGGCTGCCAAAAATTTGGAGGAACTTCAATGCCTCTTGCAAGAGATGTAGAGGTTTGGAGGGACTCCTGCAAAAAAATGCTCCCATTATTAGGAAATGTGTCTCCCATACTGTTTTCCTATGCAGTGAAGCAACGGCTGCCAAAAATTTGGAGGAACTACAATGCCCCTTGAAAGAGACGTAGAGGTCGGAGGGCCTCCTGAAAACAATGTTCCCATTATTAGGAAGTGGGTCTCCCATACTGTTTGCCTATGCAGTGAATGCAGCGGCTGCCAAAAATTTGGAGGAACTCCAATGTCCCTTGCAAGAGACGTTGAGGTAGGAGGGCCTTGTTCAATAATGCTCCCATTATTAGCAAGTGTCTCCCATACTGTTGACTATGCAGTGAAGCAACGGCTGCCAAAATTTAGAGGAACTCCAATGTCCCTTGCAAGAGACGTAGATATGTTGATATGGTACATATGGTGGTGATATGATGGTGGAGGTTTAGGATGCGGAGAAGGAGGAGGACAAGAGTAAATTGACAAAATCAGGAAGTGTATCAGGAAGTGTATACCCATGTCTTGGTGTAAAGACAGGGGTGCATAGGAATAGAGTTGGACCTCCCCAAAAAACACAGACACTGTATTTGAGTTTATGTGATGCTGCTATCATATGGTGGTGTTGAGAAGTCTGGCCCAATCCAGCCCTTGTTCATTTTCATAAGAGTGAGCCTGTCAGCATTTTCAGTTGACAGGCGGATGCGCCTATCAGTTATAATTCCACTGGCAGCACTAAAAACCCGCTCTGACAAATCACTAGCAGCGGGGCAGGCCAGGACCTCCAAGGTGTAGAGGGCCAGTTCATGCCACGTGTCCAGCTTGGATACCCAATAATTATAAGGCACAGAGGAATCATGGAGGACGTTGGTACAGTTGGCAAGCTACTCCTTCACCATATTCTGAACTTTTAATTCCTTGAGAGAGTACACTACGCATCAGGGCTTGTGCGATGGGAGGGTCAGAGAAAACTGTCCCAGAACTTTGACAGTGTTCCTCTGCCTTTGCTTGATTGCATCTGTGTCTCTCTCGCCTGTACTCTTGGTTGTCCAACGAACTATGACTTCTGCTGCCAGTGTTTTCAGATGAGAATTTTTTTAATAATTCCACAACAAGGGCCTTCTCGTATTGCACCATTTTATTCTGCCTGTCCTGCAAGGGAATAAGAGATAGAAATTTCTCCTCGTAGCGTGGGTCTAGAAGTGTCTCCAACCAATAATGACTGTCTCCCAAAATTTGGACAACGCGAGGGTCACTGGAAAGGCAGCGTAACATAAATTCAGCCATGTGTGCCAGACTGCAAAGAGACAAGACTTCCGTGTCCTCACCAAGAGGACGACTGACCATGCTCTCCTCCTCATCTTCCTCTACTTTTTCCTCCTCCCTGTCCTCAGGCCATCCACGCTGAAAAGACGATATGACAGTTGTGCAGGAATTACTGTTTACAGCCCAGGAAACTAGCCCCTGTTCTTCCCCCTCCTCCTCTTCTTCCTCATTGTCACTCAATCAGCATTAGGATGAGATGAGGCTCGGCTTTGTGGAATCACCCTATATGGTTCCTTGCTCCCGGTAACTGCATTGCTGAGGGCATGGCTAATGTTGTGGGACACATGCTCATGTAATGCAAGGACAGCACACAGGGAGAAATAGTGGCCGCTGGGGACATAGTAGCTAGGGACGGCCACCGCTGTGGAATGCTTTCGGCTCCATGAGCCTAAAAGGCAACATTTTGAGCGCAAGTATTCGCGAAATGTGAGAATTTAGTAGTGTGGCCAGTGGGACATTGGCTGCATATTTGCACTTGCTTTCCAAGGACTGGGGTAGGGACAACTGAACGCTGCACTGGGACAAGGATGTGGACTTGCTTGCTGATGGTGCTAGTTGAGAGTGTGCAACGACAGGTGCAGGGCGGGAGGCATCTTGTCATCCGCCATGGACAGGGGATTTTCGTGCACGCACAAAAGCAGAGCAAGCCGTGGTGTCACCTGCAGACACTTTTTCTGGACCCTGGGGTTCGGCCCACTTAGTCAGGTGCTTTGATGCCATGTGCCTGATCATGCTGGTGGTGGTCACTCTGCTAGTTTTGCTAACCCTGCTGATGCTCGCCTGGCAGGTTGTGCAAATGGCCTTTCTGGGGTTATCTTTACAGTCTTTAAAAGATAACCAGACTCGAGAAGACCTAACAGATGTTTTGGCAACTTCCGTCGTGTTGGTGTTACGAGAAACGCTTTCCCGCCTTGTGTCTGTGGCCACCACACTGCTTCTTCCTGCCTGTTGTGGTGCTGCGCCTCCCTCCCCCGTCGTGTTGGTGTTATGAGAAATGCTTTCCCGCCTTGTGTCTGTGGCCATCACACTGCTTCTTCCTGCCTGTTGTGGTACTACGCCTCCCGCCTCCTGTGTGCTGCTGTCCTCTCTCTGTATATCCCTTTGCCAGGTTGGGTCAAATAACATATCATCCACCACCTCGTCTTCCACTTCCGATCCCTGGTCCTCCTCCTGACTTTCTGGCAATCGTGTCTCATCACCCTGATCCACCTCTTGCAACAGTAATTACACTTTACCACTGTCGCCTTCATATGACCATGGATGCTACAATATTTGAGCATCGCTACATGCTTTCTCCTCTTGACTCGCTTGAAGCTGGCCAGGCAAGAGGTCCAAATCTACAAATGGAAAAGTGAACCGCTCTACTGCTTGTCCAAGTGCAGGATCAATTGTCTCTGGGCACTTGGCATTGTGGGAGGAAAGAGGATCAGGGTGAGGAATATGCAGTCCAGACTCATGGCTAATGAGACTTGACTGTGTGGAAGACAGGGTCGTGGTGCTGGTGGCTAAGTGACTGGAAGCATTATCTGCTGTCCAACCAAGTAATTGGGACAGAAAGGTCGAGCCACAAGATGTGGGTGTTTGTTGTGGCACAATTTCAGCTTTCCCAAGATCACGTCCTCGGCCACGGCCTCTGCATGCACCATCACCATCACGTCAACTTCACTGTCCCTCACCACGCACCTTGACCATTTTTAATGCAGGACAATATTTTCCACGTGCACGAGAAATGGCTGATTTTGGAGCGCAGTTACATGTGATACGTCTGACAGAGAACCACAATTTTAATTAGCCGGCCTGTAATTTGGTAATGCTATTCTTCACAGACACCTATTGTAAATAGCTTGACCGACACACTGCAACAAAATGAAAATGGAAGAAATGTCAGATTTTGGAACACTCTAATAGGTATTAAGTCTGACAGAGAACCACAGCTTTAAATAGCAGGTCTGTAATTTGCTTATACTGTACTTCACAAACACCAAGTGTGAATAGCATGACTGACACAATGCAGCGGAATGAAAATGGAAGAAATGTCTGATTTTTGAACAGTCTTATAGGTGATATGTCTGACAGAGAACCACGGTTTTAAATAGCAGGCCTGTAATTTACTAATAGTATTCTACACAGAGACCTAGTGTGAATAGCTTCACCAACACACTGCAATGGAATTAAAATGGAAGAAATGTCTGATTTTTGAGCAGTCTTATAGGTCATATGTCTGACAGAGAACCACAGTTTTAAATAGCAGGCCTTTAATTTACTAATAGTATTCTACACAGAGACCTAGTGTGAACAGCTGAACCGACACACTGCAACAGAATGGAAAAGGAGGCCAATATTTTCCACGTTCAGTTCAAATTTCTGAATTTTTATCGCTGAAATATGGAACAGATCTGGCTTTATTCTGCAGTGAGAACAAGCAAATAGAGCAGAAAAATGCTGTACTCTGGATTACTTTTAACCCCTTTACAACCCAAGGTGGTTTGCACATTAATGACCAGACCAGGATTTTTACAATTTTGACCACTGTCACTTTATGAGGTAATATGAGAATTTTTTTTTCGTGACATATTGTACTTCATGATTGTGGTAAAATTTCTTCAATATCACTTGCGTTTTTTTGTGAAAAAAACGGAAATTGGCGAAAATTTTGAAAATTAAGCAGTTTTCAAAATTTGAATTTTTATGCCCTTTAATCAGAGAGATATGTCACACAAAATAGTTTAATAAATAACATTTCCCACATGTCTACTTTACATCAGCACAATTTTGGAACCAAATTTTTTTTTATTAGGGAGCTATTAGGGTTAAAATTTTACCAGTGATTTCTCATTTTTCCAACAATATTTACAAAACCATTTTTTTAGGGACCACATCACATTTGAAGTCACTTTGAGGGGCCTTTATGACAGAAAATACCCAAAAGTGACACCATCCTAAAAACTGCACCTCAAGAATCTCAAAACCACATTCAAGAATTTTATTAACCCTTCAGGTGCTTCACAGGAATTTTTGGAATGTGTAAGAAAAAAATGAACATTTAACTTTTTCACAAAAATGTTACTTTAGACCCATTTTTTTTATTTTCGCAGGGGTAACAGGAAAAAATGGACCCCAAAATTTGTTGTGCAATTTTCACTTGGCACGCAGATACCCCATTATGTGGGGAAAAAACACTATTTGGGGACACGGCAGGGTTCGGAGGGGTAGGAGCGCCATTTGACTTTTTGATTGTAAAATTTGCTTGAATAATTAGAGGACACCATATTGCATTTGGAGAGCCCCTGATGTGCCTAAACAGTGGAAACCACCCACTATTGACACCATTTTGGAAACTAGACCCCTCAGGGAACTTATCTAGATGTGTGGTGAGTACCTTGAACCCCCGAAAGCTGGACACAGGTCTGCGGCATGACAAGCTGGATGGCAGCTTTCGGCTGTAATCCAGCCTGTCATGTGAATGTAGCAGAGCTGAAGCTGTCGTGGGAACCATGGAAAGGTAAGGATGAGGTTTCTTTATTATTTTAGTTTTATTGCAGAAGACATTGGCTTCAGCTGGAATGGGTGTGATGGTAAGTATGGTTTAATTTAGAACAATAAAGAATTGTGTGTTTATTTCAATTAAAGGACTTTATTCTGGGTGTTTGTGTTTTTTTTTAACTTTGACTATGGGTTTACTAATGGGGGTGTCTTATAGACGCCTCTCAATTACTCAAGTAAATAAGGTTCCGGCACTCATAAATGATGAAAAAGTCAAATTTTAAATTTAAACTCACTTTCTTTTATTGTTTCTCCAGTGAGTGATTTGCCCAACGTTTCAACCCCTCCGGGGTTTTCATCTGAGGCTTTAAACAAAATTATACATGTGAATAGAAAAACAGACAAAAGTAATTAGTATTAGTACTGATTACATGCATAATAGAAAAAATAACTGAAAGAACAACAAATAGGTGATAGATGCCTCATATGAGGACCGGTATGTTGTCCGAAGAAAGCTGCAGTTAATCATGAAGGTGCAACAGAATTCCAATGACATAGCAGAACTAGTATTGGTGACTGAAAAGGTTTGTTCTAGAGAGGTGCAATGGTGCACATTAAGGAACAATACAAATAAGGCATTTGTTGAGAAAAGTCAGATGTATGTGAAATAAACAGGTAGAGAATAGCAGAAAAAGGGGAAGCAAAAGACAGAGGGCAGAAGATAATTAAATCAAAGGAGACCTAAATACCCTGAATCAATTGAGTTTGGAACCATGAGAGGTAAGTATTCCTCAGGATCGATCTTTGACAGTTGGAACAGAGATTAAGATGGAAATTTATGTACCAGGTATAATATAAATGAAATATGGGAAAAAATGGAAAACAAGGGTAAATTATAAACGGTCAGATATATACCAAATGTGAAGGTTGATTAGAGTCCCCAGTGATAGGTAGTATGTGGCACATGTGGCCACCAAACTCCAGGAGGAGGAAGTTAATACATGCTGTCAGGGGTTATATAGGAGGATGGGCTGCCAGTCTGTTAACAGAGCATGAGGCAAAAACGTCAGCCCACTATGCATAATATCATGAGTAATATAAATAACATTAACCCCTTGGTATGGTGGACCTTACCTGTGTCCTATGCGAGGTGACCAAGTGTATTCACCCTTTGTGCAACATGGCTTTAAATAGCCAGTTCGCGCTCTGTTTCCCTACTTCCTGTTTGGTGGAACGCAGGTTCCTGTTGTGTGGAATGCATAATAGCGCATGCGCGAGATGCGTACTAGCAAGGAGGAAGTGGTAGTGGAATGCAAGCTATGCGTTCCACTGTGTGCTAGCAGTTTAGAATCTCTTAGTGGGGCGCAAACTGTGCGTTCTGCTAAGTAAATGTGACAGGGAATCATAGTGGAGGCAAGTTGGGAGGTGAGACAATAATTATGGAAAAAAGATTTGAGAAGACATGCACTAAGGGGAAAATAAGAAAAATGAGAAAAAAAGGGGGGGGGGAGAGGAAAAAGAAAAAGGAGAGGGAATATCAAAAATAGTATCTCCCTTAAGGGATCAAATGCATACCTGATATGCTCAACATGAATATTAATTAAATAAAACAATAAGCATGGAAAAAAGGATATGGAGTGAGTGACATTATAATACTTCGATGGACGAAACCTATCTATATATGCAGGGTCTGTAAAAGAAGCAGATAATATTAGTGGCAAACATTTTGCATAGGTGATAAAGGAACATAAGAGAATGCATGAAGATAAATATCTTGGAAGAAACAAAGTCCTTAATCAATTCTTAAGTTACATATATGGTGGAGAAATTGTCCGAGCAGAAATAACAAGAGCAAAAATTGTATGAGGATTAATCTGAGACCTACATACTATATCAAGAGTAGGAACAGTTAAACATGAATCTCATATTCCCTGTTCAGGCAATGGGGTTCAAGTGTTTTAAGGGAAAAGATCCAGTAGGTCTCTCTCTCTTTAAGTTTTTCTAACCTGTTGCCACCCGTCCTATTGATCGGAACTTGATCGATTACTTGAAACCTGAGTTGTGAGATGGAATGATTATGTGTGGAAAAATGATTGGGGATGGGTAGTAAATTGTATTTGCACCTGATGGCGTATTTGTGCTTACTAATTCTCTCTCGGATATGTTGGGTGGTCGTGGGAACCATGGAAAGGTAAGGATGAGGTTGCTTTATTATTTTACTTTTATTGCAGAAGACATTGGCTTCAGCTGGAATGGGCTTAAACTATGGTTTAATTTAGAACAATAAAGAATTTTGTGTTTATTTAAATTAAAGGACTTTATTCTGGGTGTTTGTGTTTTTTTTTAACTTTGACTATGGGTTTAGTAATGGGGGTGTCTTATAGACGCCTCTCCATTACTAACCTGGGCTTGATGTCAGCTGGCATTATAAGCTGACATCAACCCCAGCCCTATTACCTCACTGGCACCGCTACAGGGCAGTGGGAAGAGCGAGACTAAATGCCAGAATTGGCGCATCCTATGGATGCGCCATTTCTGGGGCAGCTGACGGCGGGTATTTCTAGCCTGGGAGGGGGCCAATATTCATGGCACTCTTCCTGGGCTATTAATATCAGCCCCCAGCTGTCTGCCTAGCCTTTGATAGCTATTAAAATAGGGGGGACCCCACGTCATTTTTTTTTGGGTCCCCCATTTTAATAGCTAGTAAAGTCTAGTTATTCAGCTGGGGGCTGATATTTGTAGCATGGGAAGCTCAGTGGGTATTACCCCCTTCCCAGGCTCCAAACATCTGCCCCAGCCATCTGCTTAACCTCCGCTAGAGCCTAAATTTACGGGGAAGCCCACACCAATTTTTTTTTTATAAATCCTTTATTTTAACACAAAATGACAAGTACATTAACCAACACTATCACTGCACTTATTATATATGTGACTGACATGTTTCTATGTATCTAATCTATGTGTGATGCTCTATTCTTTCTGTTATAAATGGTCAGGTACCGATGCTGAATTGCCGGCCAGCTTTTTTAAAGAGACGGTGCATGAAAACACTAATATTTATTTAAATTAATCCTTTAACACTAAATGACAAGTACAGTAACCAACACTATCACTTTACTTCATATATATGTGGCTGACATGTTTCTATCTATCTAATCTATGTGTGATGCTCTATTCTTTCTCTTCTAAATTGTCGGGTACTGGTGTATGCCGCTGCTGAATTGCCGGCTTTTCATGTTTCACTGTGAGCACTGTTCCCATCGATTTGGGCAACCACTGTAATGTCACAACCACCATGGCTGTGTCATTACAGTGAGTGGTAGACAATCCCTGCTCTAAATAGCGCCAGACATGCAGGACATGCTTTTGGTGCACGAACAGTTATCGAATATAACCTCGAACAGCCGAATTTTTTGCAAATCGTTCGCGTTCGTTTAACGACTCGAACACTGCCCAAAACAGCTCGAATTTGAGATTGGCGAACAGTTCTAGTCGAACACCGCTCATCTCAAATTAGGTTGTCATATTGAATAAGTTGTCATTAGTCTAGAGTGCAAGTGCTCGCTACTTGAGTTTGCATCGGGTACTCAGGTATGCACCATGTGTCCCGGGTGCTCGAATGACATGCTTGAATCCCCGCCCGCATGTTTCACGGTTATTAGACACCCAAAAAATAACATGCGGGGATCGCTTGTGCATGGCAGGCAATCCCTGCAAGGTTTTTTGGCTGCGAAGCATATGTGGCGAAGACTCGAGCCCCGCGACTTGTGCTCAACACTAGTTGCCATATCGTCATCTTTTTTGTTTTACTTTTGAAAAAAATCCCAACCCTAACCCCAACCCCAACCCTAACCCTAACCCTAGCCCAACCCCAAACCTAACCCCAACCCTAGACCAACCCTAACCAAAAACCTAGCCCAACCCTAACCCCAACCCTAGCCCAACCCCAACCCTAACCCTAACCCCAACCCTAACCAAGCAGAACCATAGCCCAACCCTAACCCTAGCACAACCCTAACCCTAGCCCAATCCTATCGCTAGCCCAACCCTAACGCGAGAATTTATTTTTTACTCCGTTCCTCATGCGGTATAAGTAATTATATGACTTTATTCTTTGGGTCAGTGCGACTAAAAAGATACCAGAATTTTATCGGGTTTTTATGATTGACAGCTGTCATACACTAAAAGACGCATTTTTTTGTAAAATCTAGTTTTTGCATCACCATATTTTGAGAGCTATAATATTTCCATATTTTGGCTGACAGAGTCATGTGATGGCTTGTTTTTTGCGGGATGAGTTGACGTTTTTGTTTGTGCCATTTTCAGGCATGTGAAATTTTTTGATCACTTTCTATTCTGATTTTTTGGAGGCAGAATAAACAAAAATCAACAATTCAGGAATTTTTTTTTTTTTTTTAATTCTGTTCCACGTGTGGTAAAATTGATAAGGTAGCTTTATTCTTCGGGTCAGTATGTTTACAGTGGTACCACATTTATATTGTTTTTCTATGTTTTGGCGCTTTTACATAATAAAAGCTATATTATAGAAAAAAATATGTTTGTGCATCGCTTTATTCTGAGAGCTACAACTTTTTTATTTTTCGGCTTATGGAGCTGTATGGTGGCTTGTTTTTTGCAGGACAAGATGACATTTTCAGTGGTACCATTTTTATTTAAATTTGTCTATTTTATCGCGTGTTATTCCATTTTTTGTTTGGCGGTATGATGATAATGCACTTTGTTTTTTGCTTTGTTTTTTATTTATTTATTTTTACGTGTTCACTGAAGGGGTTAAATAGTGGGAAACTTTTATAGGTCAGGTCGTTCCGGACGTGAAGATATCAAATATGTGTACTTTTATTGTTTTTTTTTTATATATAATAATTTTTATTTATGGGTACATTATATTTTTTTTTTGGTGGATTATTTTTTTTATTTTTTTTTTTTATTTTTTTTTACAAATTTTTTTTTTCTTTTTTTTTCACTTTCTGACACTTTTTTTTACTTTTATATTTTGTCCCACTATGGGACTTTCACTTTTTTTATTCTGATCACCTGAATAGCACAGGAATGGAGCACCATCCCTGTGCTATGTAGTCTGTCAGCGCTGCAAAGGGAGAAGATAGTTTGGTCATGCACTGCGCATGAACAAAATCTCTTCCTGCTGTCTGGTGACCCGGATTTTGTCAAGACGACATCAGGTCATCATGGCAACATCCGGGAAGCCGCTGCAGACAGCACTGGAGGCCGGAAGAGGAGGTGAGTATTGCGATCACCTCCCCTTGCCACCGCAATGCTGCGATCTACTTCGATCGCATCATTGTGAGGGTTAATGTGCTGGGAGTGGTTCGGGTCACAGCTGACAGCCAGCGGTGATCACACCCGCACAGCCTATGTGCGGGCGCGATCGCAAAGACGTACTAATACGTATCAGGCTCTTAAATCCCAGGGAGCAAATATGTATTCGTACGTCTTGGTCTTTAAAGGGGTTAAGCAAATAACCAGGATTAAGATAAAAAAATTTGCCTTTCTAAGTCTAGAAATATCTGTAATTATTACAGCAGCAGCAGCGAGGATGTTCACTGGACCCCTTTGCACTGTATCATACACTGCAGTCTGCCACATACACTGCCTGCCTATCAGTGATTATATGCAGCTGGATTAGTCCTCAGAAGGACTGCTATCTCAGATGGATATAGATATATGTTGTGGAATACCTATACAAACTATAAACAATCAAATCTCTCCCTGACGCAGCAGCAGCTCTCCCTACTATGCCTGATTCCAGGGTAGACTGTGACAAGCATGGCGGAGCCTGGTCTTATATAGACCTGATGATGATGTGCGGCCAGCCAATCACTGTAATGCCCACAACCAACATGGCTACGGCATTACTCTCTAAAGAGCGCCAAACATGCAGGGAGGGGGCCCGAATTCCCGCCCGAGCAACCCGGAAATACTCGCCGAGCTCATCGAGCACAGTGATGCTCGGGAGAGTACCGAGCAGTGGCGAGCAAGTTCGCTCATCACTAATTAGAGATGAATTGATCTGTCCATGGAAGACTGAGAGTGAGTCAAATTTTATGAAATTTGTTTTTTCACATGAATTTGAACACTTTGAGTTTCTTGTAGCACCCACAATTGTAATATAAAGGAAGCTTAACACATAGTAGCTTCAAATATGACTTGATGGGAGACTTGCATCATCGAGATTGAAGTTGCTGGATGCAGTAGTGGGTCGCTGTTAACGGGGCTGCCAGACATGATGGGCTTCCGATCATGCTTCTCCACTTGTCTGGACAGTACATCAGCATTTCCATGATGTTTGCCATTTTTATGAGAGACATAAAAATTATGGGACTGTAAGGCCAGACTCCACCTGAGTAATTTTCCATTGTCTCCAGCAGTCCGATTTAGCCAACTTAAAGGATTGTGGTAGGCTATGACCGTGAATTCCTTTCCATAGAGGTAGGGCTGCAATTTCTTTAGGGCCCAGTCTATGGCCAAGGATTCTTTTTCTTTTGTGGCGTATGCCCTCTACGTTCCAACATCTTTCGGGAGACATTGGCTATCTGGTGTTCCTGACCATCGTCCCTCACTTGTCTGAGTACTGCTCCAAGTCCGGTATCCAATGCATCTGTTTGGACAATGAATTGGCAGCAGAAGTCAGAGGCAGTCAGGACTGGACTTTTGGCTAGCTTGGTTTTCAACTGGAGGAATGCAGACTCAATTTCTGGGGTCCAGATGAGATTGCGGGCATATCTTTTAGTGATAGGGTCAGTGAGGGGCTTTGCTATGGTGCTGTAATAATTGGAGATAAACTTTCGATAATAGTTTGCAGTCCCTAGGAATGTGCGGGCCTGTTTTTGGTTGGCTGTGTGAGGCCACTGGGTAATGGCTTCTACCTTTTGGGTTCGGGACAACTGCACCTATTTCCCACCCTATGTCCCAGGTATAGTATCTCGGTCATCCCCATCTGGCAATTGTCGGGTCGGATGGTAAGCTGGGCTTCGGCTACCCTCTTCTCTGCAGCACCTGGGACACAAGCTAAAGATGCTCTTCCCAGGTGTCGCTGAAGATAGCGATGTCATCCAGGTAAGCCTGAGAATACCCCTGACATTTCTCTAGTAACTGGTCCACCATTCTTTGGAAGGTAGCCGGAGCGTTCTTCATCCCGAATGGCATTCTGGTAAATTCTTACAGGCCAAAAGGGGTGATAAATGCAGACTTCTCTTGAGCCTCTTTTGTGAGTGGGATCTGCCAGTATCCCTTGCTCATATCAATGGTAGATATGAACAGAGATTCTCCTAATCTGTCTAGTGGTTCATCCACCCAAGGCATGGGGTAGGCGTCTGTAATGTTGACCTCATTGAGTTGCTTATAGTCCACAATCTTGTCTTTCTTGGACACCAACACTGCACTGGCTGCCTATGGGCTATGGGATGGAACTATGACCGTGATATTCAACATGTCATCCAATTCGGCTTTCATCATTGCCAACACTGGAGGTGTCACCTGATAGGCAGGTTGACTGAGAGGAGTGGCTACTCCTGTGTTGACATGATGCTGGACAAGGGGTGCTCGACCAGGCTGACTTGTGAACAGGGATCCATATGTTCCAAGCAGTTTTGTTAGCTGCTGCCTCTGTGATGGACCAAGCCGCTCTCCCAATCGGACAATCGTTACCCCCATTCCCATTTTGGATTCCACTAATAAGTTGGGGATCTGGTCCATATCTGCGTCAGCTAAAGGGGGACAGCAAATTGCTAAATTGGTAACTTCCCTTTTCTCATAAGTTTTTAGCCTGTTGACATGATAGGTCCATTGACGTGCACCTGCTCCATCCAGGGCCACAGTATAGTCAGTCTTGACGCATTTCCTGGTGATGGTAAACGGACCAGCCACATGCTCAGGAGGAGTGTTAGAATGATCCACATCAGAAAGTTTGTTGGCTTGACTGCGGGTGATGACTGTGACAAATTGGCTGGACAGTCCTGGACCTAGGTCATTCCCCAATATAACAGGTGTGGGGAGGCCTCTCCCTGCTCAGTACACCATGTCCGAGCGCTGACCTCCAGCCAGAGAGATGGTCATTTGGCTGCCAGGTAAATAGTGTATTGGTGTGAAAATATCTGGTCTAACCAGGCTGATGGAAGACCCAGTGTCCCGAAGTCCTTGGCCATGATATCACCGACCTTTACAGGCTGGATGTGGCGATGGAGGTTGGCTGGTGTAGGGTGGCCAACCCGCCGTAGAGTATGGATGGGATATACCACTTCCTCCGCTGCTGGTGTGTCCCGGGAGTAGCCTCCCTTACACCTGGCTAGTTCGCTTTGGAAGATGTTGACTGGCTGGGCTGGCAGCCCTGGGGACAATTTTTGCCACGTATCCAAGGCATCTACATGTATAACAGCGCCGTGGGTTGGGTAAATCACGGGTATTGATGGTGACCCTTGGTTCTGGTGGGTTTTCTGCTTGGTAGCAGGATACTCTTGCTTGACCGATTGGTGGCTGGTCTAATCTTTGAGTGAGGGGTCTTCTGGGATCAGTGGGCATATCAGGTCTACAGCAGGGTGATTGAATGTAAACTCATTGGCCAATCGGGCTGCTTGCTCTGGGATGTCGGGCTTCTGGTCAGCTACCCACTCTCGCATTTCTGGGTCCATTTTCTCCAAAAGTTGCTCAAGCACGATCAAGTCCCTTAGGGCAGCAGTGGAGTGGGCAGCTCTACCGTTGAGCAAGCAGTTGCAGTGTCATCAGAGTTGACTGAAAAATTCTACATAGGAAACCCCCTGGCGAGTGAATGGCCGGAACTTAGTGTGATATCTCTCTGGGGTGATGGTAAAAAGGGCCAGCAGAGTGTCCTTAATAGTTCATTAGTCAAGGCAGTCCTGAGGCCCAAGCAGCATCACATGCCCGGTCAGTCAAACTAATCCTCAGGTATATAGCCCAATCAGCTGTGGGCATCTGGTGCATCAGCATAAGATTCTCAAAATCTTGCATATGTTCATCAACTTCAGTGTTGGACTCATTAAACACTGAAACGTCTCTGTAGTGGAGATGAGTTCCTTGGTGGAGAACCATCATGGGGTAGGACCCAGTGCTGGCGGTAGGGATACTAGAACTCTCAAAACTGATTCCATAACACAAGCCCTTTCTCCACTTGAGGCTCCAGGTTCTAATGCAACCAAAAACCCTGGAATCGGGCTACTAGGGACTAGGTTGAATCCAGACTGCCACTGGGTCCCTGCCCTGGCAATTCCTCTGGGTCCATCCCAGCTGAGTTTTCTTCATCCTCCACGATGTTCTGGGTATCCCAACGGACCAATTCCTTGATCAAATCCGACCGAGGGTTGGTGGCCCGGTATTAAATCTGTCGTAGCTGGCATATTTCCTGTAGTTGCCATTTCTTGTTGTGGCTGTGCATCCACTCTTGTTCTCTTCCCAAGACTGGGCTGATGGGGTTGGACATGGTGGCATCAGAAACCTGCTGTGTATGTATCACTTATGTTCTGCTGGGTCTGTCTACATACCTCTCTGGTTGTGGAGCCCTTTGGACGGTGTGTGCTAACACCAGTTCCATGCAGTTCCCCCAGATCTGCTGGACTGAGTAGTATCCCACCGCTGCCACCAAAATGTGAAGACCCCGAGTTTCTGTGGGCGTGATACTACTCAGACAACACAGGGTGAGGGTAAATCAGCGTGGCAATACTTTATTGAACCACAGAGAGGACAATAAACACACATAACATTCCCAGCAAATGTCCAAGATGGTACAATATTACACAGTCTCACCCTTCTTTCTCCGCCCGCCTGGGATAGAACAGCTGTGACTTTGGAGACTACCAGGGCTGATTACCTCAACCAGTGACCCCCCGCTTCTGGTGGGCCCCCAAAGAGAGAAGGTAGCGGCAAGCTAGCAGTCCTACCTTTGCCTCTCCGAGAAGTTCCATGGGGCCAGGTGACCGGTGGGTCTCTCATGGCAACTCCAAATGTCTCCATGGGTTCTAGTCGACTGGTGGGACCCTCCTAGCAACTCCAAAACAACATATCAATGGGGCCAGGTGACTTCTTCATCCTTTCCTGGACTCCCCAAAATGTATCCATGTCTCTGATGGTTAATGGAGCAGATCCGAATCTTTCCAGTCAGGGACGGTACCCTTATGCTAGAATCATATGGAATTCAAATCTGTGTCTCTTTAGTTAATGGCATGCCATCCATCTGCTGTCCTGAAGGATGTCTTTCATTCATCTTCTAAAGTCTTTCTGATGTTCCTTGATTCTCTGTCCCAAGACTGACTCCTGCAGAAACATATCTCCTTTTTAAATACTCATCCACAATTCAAGGGGTTTTTAGAGGGCAGCCTCACATGGCTCAGCTATCATTGTTTTAGCTAATCCATTTACATAGTTGGTATCACAGGGGCTATTGCAAATAAACCTCTAGCTGACTTTTAGCATAATTTGTCATTAGTATAGTAAACATGTTGTTTCCAAATGAATAGAATTCAGCATTCAAGGTTATAAAAATATACAAATACTGGTCTGTCCACAGCCACACAGATAAACATATATTTACAAGTCAATTTAAACACAATAGTGTACTTCTCTTGGCTTAAGAGATCTAAATGTCTGACTTGTTAAGATTTTACTCTGTATCGTCACAGTGTACTATAACACATGTGATGAACAACATTAAAAAAAGAAGCCAGAAATGGTACAAAATGATCAAAAAGTCATATAGAACAAACATAGTATCATTGAAAACATCATCTTGTCCCACAAAGAATATGGCCCATCATATTCAAATTTCTACTGTGTGTGGTCACACAGACAGCTGAGTTTAAGACCCTTACTCTCTGAGAGAGAAATATTTTCCAGCCCCAAAGTTTGGGTCACCATTGATTTCTTTGAGGCTAGGGTTCTGGTTCGAGTTTGGATACTGTTCTGGTACCCGAACCTAACTTTGGACTAAAGTTCGGTCAAACCCAACAAACTCGAACTTCCACAGGTCTGCTCATTCCTACTGAAAATGGCAACACAAGCAAAACATTTTTTTAAACCCAATTTTCAATTTTTTTTCACCACTTAAATAAAACAAAACTATTTATGTTTAGCATCTGCATAATCGTACTTACCTTTGGAATCATATTGCTAGCTTAATAATACCGCACAGTGAAAAGAGTGAATAACCACTCCCAAAAAAAAATTGTGGAATTGCATTTTTTTTGCAATTTCAAAGCAGTTAGATTTTTTCCAGAAGAAAATGGAAATTGGCCGAGGAGGAAACCGGTTAACCCCTTCCTGACATGCACCGTACATGTACCGCTCTGCGGGAGCTGCATTCCCGCAAAGAGCAGTGCATGTACGGCGCAGTGATCAGACGGACTCACGCTGAGTGCCGCCTCGATCACATGCGGGTGTCAGCTCTGAGTGAGAGCTGACACCCCACAGCACCACCCACGATTGGTCCTAGCACTGATTGTGGGTGTTTAACCCCTCCGATGTCACTGTCAATAGTGGCAGCAACATCGCAGGACATCTCAGAGGGAGTGGGCTTCCTCTGTGATCCCATAAGCACAATGCGATGGGATTGCATTGTGTTGATCGTCTCCATGGTGACTCCCAGTCACAAGATGGCCACCGGATCCTTCAGGGTCCTTTAGGAAGGTGGCCTGTTAGTGCCTGCTCAGAGAGCAGGAGCTGAGATGCCTCCTTCCTGCCTGCAGATGCATTGCAGAGCATCAGATCAGTGATCTGACAGTTTGATAATGATGTAACACCCTGGGAAAATGTGAAATAACTAAAAAAAAACAGTTAATAAAAATTATAAAAATATTTTTTAAAAAATCACAAAATAAAGAAAAGAAAAAATATTAATCCAATAAATATGTGTAAAAAAAAATAAACAAAAAAAGTACACATATTTGGTATCACCACATCGGTAACTACCTTACCTATAAAACTGTCCCACTAGTTAACCCCTTCAGTGAGCACCAAAAAAAAAGTTAAAAAACAAGGCAAAAACAATGCTTTATCGTCATGCCGCAGAACTAAAGGTGGAATAAAACGCGACCAAAAAGACGCATGTAAATAAATATGGTACCACTGAAAATGTCATCGTGTCCCACAAAAAACAAGCTGCCATACATCTCCATCAGCAGAAAAATAAAAAAGTTACAGCTCTCAGAATAAAGCAATGCCAAAATAATTATTTTTTCTATAAAATAGTTTTTATTTTGTAAAAGAACCAAAACATAAAAAAACAATATACTGTAAATGTTGTATCTCTGTAATCGCACCGACCCGAAGAATAAATCTGCCTTTTAAATTTTACCACACGCAGAATGGTATAAAAAATCCCCAAAAAACAATTCCTGAATTGCTGGATTTTATTCATTCTGCCTCCCAAAAAACGGAAGAGAAAGCGATCAAAAAATGTGGCATGCCCGGAAATTGTACCAATAGATACGTCAACTCATCCCACAAAAAAGAAGCCCTTACATGACTGTCTGTAGCAATAGAGGAAAATTATAGGTCTCAAAATAAGGCGATGCAAAAACTTGTTTTTACAATAAAAAGCGTCTTTTAGTGTGTGACAGCTGCGAAACATAAAAACCAGATATAAATCTGGTATCACTGTAATCGCACCGACCTGAAAAATAAAGTCATCTAATCACTTATACTGCATGAAGAACGGCGTAAAAAATAAATAAAACCAATTCTTCACATGCTGTTGATGGGTTCTTTCTGCCTCCCAAAGATTGCAGTAAGGATGGGCTCACATTTATCCGGCACTTTGCGCTGAGCGCTTACACTGGAGTTTTTGTGTAAATCTCTGAAATATGTGATTCAGACGGGACCCCAGGTGGAAGATTCCCTGTAATGAAGCAGTTGGTGGCACTGTGGACACTGCCTGGCCTATGATCCGGCGGTGTCCGTCTTTTTACTAAGCGAGCATAAAAGTGCGTCGGCCAAAGTTTTGTGCACTTCTGAAAAAAAGGATGATGCTGAACAGAGGTTTAACAGAGTCCAGAGTAACTCTGCTGCCTCATTATAATGAATGGATCACTTGGGGATTTCATCTGAATCATGTCACTTGGAGATTTAAACGGAAACCCAGATATAAGTGCTCAGCGTAGAACGCAGGAAAAACGTGATACAAAATGCTATGTAAAATGTTGCCAATAAAAGCTTCAACTCCATTCACAAAAAAAGCAAGTACCCACTCAGATCCGCCATCTGTTAACAATAATATAGTGGCTTCCACATTACTGGTAGCACAAAGGCTCTGGAAAAACGAAATGGCTCCTCACCCTCCAAAAGAAATTCAGTGAATTCTACGCTCCCAAATTCAAATGTCCCACTCCCTTCTGAGCTCCAGTGTGTGCCTATACCACAGTTAACGTCCACATGTTTGGCATTCCTGTAGCGATTAGAGCCTTCCTAATTCATGGGTGCATGTCTCCAGAAGCATGAGCTGAGCATAATGTACTGGTCACTACAGCATACTGGTTGCTACAGCGTACTGGTCACTACGACGGCAGTTTGCAATGTTCACTTAACAACATCCACTGCTGTTTGTTTCAGGAAAACATCCATGGAGTCAAAATCAACACTACACCTGTAGATAAATTCACAAAGGAGTAAAATTTACAAAATGGGGTCACTTGAGGGGGATTCTGCTCTTCTAGCATGTAGGGGCTCTGTATATGGAGTCCGCAAACTATTCTAAGAAAATATGAGCTCCAGAAGGCAAAAAGCTCTCCATCACGCCAGAGTTTTGCCGTGTGGCTAAGTGGTGCTGTACAGTTTGACATGGGGTATTTCTACATTCAGCAGAAATTGAGGGACAAATTTTGGTGCCATTTTTACCCATTTCCCAGTGTGAAGATGTAAAATCTGTGGCTAAAACAAAATTGTCGTGGTAAAAATGTAATTATTTTTTCTTCACTGGCCAAAAGTATAAAATTATGTGACACACCTGTTGTGTCAATATGATCACTGCACCCCTATATGAATTCATTGAGAGGTATAGTTTATAAAATGGGGTCACTTATGGGGGGTTCAGCTGATCTGGCACCTCAGGGGCTCTACCAATGAGACATGGCACCCTCAGACCAGTCCAACAAAATCTGAACTCCATTATGGTGCTTCTTCCCTTCTTAGCTTTGCACTATGCCTCAAAAGTAGTTTTTGACCTCATATGGGGTATCTGCATACTCAAGAGAAATGTCACAACAAATTTTGGGGTCCATTTTCTCCTTTTACCCTTGTGAAAATTCAAAATTTTGTTAAAAAAAAACATTCTTGCGGGAAAAATTTTTTTTTTTTTTATTTTCACGGCTCAATGTTGTAAACCTCTGTGTAGCACTTGGGGGTACAAAGTGCTCAACACACATCCAGATAAGTTCCCTTATTTGCCTTAGCTTCCAAAATGGTGTCACTTGTGGGGTGTTTCCTCTGTTTAGGCACATCAGGGTCTCTCCAAACGCAACATAGTGTCCGATAATTATTCCAGAAAATTTCACATTCAAAAAGTCAAATGGCGCTCCTTCCATTCCAAGCCCTGCCGTGCGCCCAAATAGTGTTTTTTCCCTCATATGGGGTATCGGCTTACTCAGGAGAAATTGCACAATAAATGGTATGGGGCAATTTCTCCTGTTACGCTTATGAAAATGCAAAATTAGGGGCTGGAAAACATTTTTGTGGGAAAAATGTGAAAATTGTATTTTTAGGGCTCAATGTTATAAACTTCTGTGAAGCATCTGGGGGTTCAAAGTGCTCACTACACATCTAGATAAGTTCCCTGAGGGGTCTTGTTTCAAAAATGGTGTCACTTTTGGGGGATTTCTACTGTTTAGGCACATCAGGGCCTCTCCAAACACAACATAGCATCCGCTAATTATTCCAGCAAATTTTACTTTCAAAAAGTTAAATGGCGCTCCTTTAGTTCCAAGCCCTTCTGTGCGCCCAAAGAGTAGTCTTCCTCCACATACTGGGTATCTGTGTGCTAAGGAGAGATAGCCCAACAAATTGTATGGTGCGATTTTTCCTGTTACCCTAGTGAAAATTTAAAATTTGAGGCTGAAAAAAACATTTTTGTGGAAAAATGGGATTTTTTTTTTTATTTTTCACGGCTCAACGTTTTAAACTTCTGTGAAACACCTGGGGTTTCAAAGTGCTCACCAAACATCTAGATAAGTTCCCTAAGTTGTCTAGTTTCCAAAATGGTGTCACTTGTGGGGGGTTTCCACTGTTTAGGCACATCAGCTGTCCTCCACATGCGACATGGCATCCATTATTTATGCCAGCAAATTTTACATTCAAAAAGTCAACTGACGCTCATTCCCTTTCAAGCCCTGCCGTACGCCCATCAGTGGTTTTCCCCCACATATTGGGTATCAGTGTGCTCAGGAGAAGATGCACTTCAAATTTTGGGGTCCACTTTCTCCTGTTACTTTTGTTAAAGTAAAAAAATTGGGTCTAAAGTAACATTTTTGTAAAAAAAAAGTTAAATGTTTTTTTTTTCCTTAAACATTCCAAAAATTCCTGTGAAGCACCTGAAGAGTTAATAAACTTCTTAAATGTAGTTTTGAGCACCTTGAGGGGTGCAGTTTTTATAATGATGTCACTTTTGGGTATTTTCTGTCATATAGACCCCTCAAAGTCACTTCAAATGTGATGTGGTCGATAAAAAAATGGTTTTGTTAATTTTGAAAAATGAGAAATCGCTGGTCAAATTTTAACCCTTATAAGATCCTAACGAAAAAAAAAAATTGTTTCTAAAATTGTGCTGATCTAAAGTAGACATGTGGGAAATGTTATTTATTAACTATTTTGTGTGACATATCTCTCAGATTTAAGGACATAAAGATTACAATTTTAAAATTTGAAAAATTTGCTCCATTTTTGCCAAATTTCCTATTTTTTCACAAATAAACGTAAGTCATATCAAACAAATTCTACAACTATCATGAAGTACAATATGTCAAGAAAAAACATTCTCAGAATTACTGGGATCCATTGAAGCGTTCCAGAGTTATTACCTCATAAAATGACAGTGGTCAGAATTCAAAAAATTGGCCTGATTAGGAAGGTGAAAACAGGTTTCGGGGTGAAAGGGTTAAAAGGATTATCCCAATAGCTTAAATTTTGAGGGCAGAGTGGGGGGTATCAGCTATTTTTAACTCGTATCAGTGTGTACAGCAGGATGATATAGATAAATTGAATGATAGAGCAAGGAGACATTATAGCTCTCCAGTATGTATGGCACAGGTCACTTTAGGCTTGTGAATTACAGAAAGGCAGCATACCACGCATCATTGCACTGGGACTCTAAGGTCTTTGCATGCCCAAATGATAAGACATCACTGCATTGGTCTACTCACAACTTGCCACTGGCTGCCTGCGGACTCGCCGGCATTATTATTATTTATTATTACAGCGCTATTTATTCTATGGCGCTTTAGATGTGAAAAAGGGGTATACATACAAAAGAATTACAATAATCTTGAACAAAACATGGCGGCAACTGGTACATGAGGAGCGAAGACCGTGCCCAAAAGGGCTCACAGTCTGCAAGCGATGGGTGGGGATACAGTAGGTGAGGATAGAGCTGGTCGTGCAGCGGTATGGTGGAACGATGGTTACTGCAGATTGTAGGCTTGTCGGAGTGGGTGGGTATTCAGGTTCTTTTTAAAGGTTTCCACGGTAGGCGAGAGTCTGATATGTTGGGGTTCCAGAGTAGGGGGATGCATGGAAAAATATCTTGTATGTGATTGTGGGAAGAGGAGATAAAAGGGGAGTAGAGCAGGAGATCTTGTGAGGATCGGAAGTTGAGTGAAGATATGTACCAGGAGACTAGGTCACAGATACATGGATGACACAGGTTGTGGATGGCTTCGTATGCCAAGGTTAGAGTTTTGAATTGGAGTCTTTGGGCAATAGGTAGCCAGTGAAGGGATTGACAGAGAGGAGAAGCCGGGGAATAGTTGGGAGACTGGTGGATTAGTTGGGCAGCAGAGTTTAGGAAAGATTGGAGGGGTGTGAGAGTGTTGGAAGGGAGGCCACATAGCAGGAGGTTGCAGTAGTGGAGGCGGTTGATGATGAGGGCGTGCACTAGTGTTTTTGCAGGTTCATGTTTGAGGAATGTGCAGAACTGGTAAATATTTTTCAGTCGGAGTCAGGAGGAAGTGGAAAGTGCTTGGATATGTGGTTTGAGGGAGAGATCAGAGTCCAGGGTTACCCCAAAACAGCAAGTTTGCGGGACTGTGGAGAGTGAACAGCCATTGACGTTGATAGATAGCTCAGATGGGGGATATGAATGAGATGGTGGAAAGATGATGAGTTCTGTTTTATCCATGTTAAGTTTTAGAAATCTAGAAGAGAAGAAGGAGGAAATAGCGGACAGAAATTGTGGGATTTTGGTTAGTAGGGAGGAGATATCAGGTCCAGAGAGGTAGATCTGTGTGTCATCAGCATAGAGGTGAAACTGAAAGCCGTGAGACTCTATGAGCTGTACCAGGCGAAAGGAGTAGATAAAGAAGAGCAGGGGTCCTAGTACTGAACCTTGGGGGACACCGACAGGTAGGGGGCGAGATGAGGAGGTGGTGTGTGAGTGGTAGACACTGAAGGTCTTGTCTGTTAGGTATGAAGAGTTCCAAGATAGGGCCTAGTCTGTGATGCAGAGAGATGAGAGAGTCTATATTAAGAGGCAATGTTCCACTGTGTTGAAGCAGATGACAGGTCTAGGAGGAGGAGGACAGAGTAATGTCACTTGGATTTGGCAGTTAGCAGGTCATTGGTGACTTTAGTCAGGGCAGTTTCAGTAAAATGGCGCAGTCGGAAGCCAGATTGTAAGCGGTCGAAGAAGGAGCAGGAGGAGAGGTGAAAGGACAGTTCAAAGTGGACATGTTGTTCTAGTAGTTTTGAGGCATAGAAAAGAAGTGATATGGGGTGGTAGCTTGACATAGAGGATGGGTCAAGGGAGGGCTTTTTGAGGATGGGTGTGATCGAGGCATGTTTGAACTATGACGGGAAGCACCAGTTGTTAGTGACAGGTTGAAAAGGTGGGTTAGGGTTGGGATGAAGATTGCCATGCAAGGTGTGGGAAAGACTTTGTGCAAAACAAAGGGAAGAGGGAAAGGGAGCCCAGACTCTAGGGAAAGGGGGAAGTGGAGACCTCCTAAGCTGACCTACTGTCAACCTGTCTCTCTTAACGAACCTTTATTGTTTCTTCACCAATCGCAGCACGCGTGCCTAGCCCTATCTTTCACTGGTGTATGGCTAAGGCTAAGAAAAGGAGGATATGAGCACTAGTCAATCCCCACTTAAGACTAAAGACAATAAGGGAGGACAAACGGGAAAATTGCTTAGATTTAGAAAACTCCAGACAAATGTGCAAACATCCTGAAGCTCCAGAGAGGAAGAAGTGCAGCTCTCACTAAAGTCTTCACAAAGAGTAATGAATATCACTGGCACCTCCCTCTGAACACAGCAGGTATTAATACCCCCAGGCCAGGGTGTTATTTAGCCAGAGGAAGGTAGCTGCTGGGTCTTAGAGACAGCCTCTAGGAAGGTTTCTGTAATGCCAAACTTAGAGATCTCCTGCAGCCAACTGCAGGGCGACTGTCTTTCACTTCTGACACACCCATGACAAAGATAGTCGTAAGGTTGGTGATGAGGTGGGACCGGATTGGGTCAAGTTCCCAGGTGGTGAGGTGTGAGTTGGAGAGTAAAGAGGAAAGTTGATCTTGCGTAATGGAGGATCAGCTGGTTTTGAAGGAGGAGGATTGAGTACAGTGGGTATGAAAAGTATTCAGACCCCATTAAATTTATCACTCTTTGTTTCATTGCAGCCATTTGGTAAATTCTAAAAAGTTCATTTTTTTCTCTTTAAAGTACACTCTGCACCCCATCTTTACTGAAAAAAACAGAAATGTAGAAATTTTTCCAAATTTATTAAAAAAAAAAAACTGAAATATTACATGGTCATAAGTATTCAGACCCTTTGCACAGTACTGAGTAGAAGCACCCTTTTGAGCCAGTACAGTCATGAGTCTTCTTGGGAATGATGCAAAAAGTTTTTCACACCTGGATTTGGGAATCCTCTGCCATTCTTACTTGCAGATCCTCTCCAGTTCTGTCAGTTTGGATGGTGAACGTTGGTGGACAGTCATTTTCAGGTTTCTCCAGAGATGCTAAATTGGGTTTAGGTCAGGACTCTGGCTGGGCCAGTCAAGAATGGTCACAGAGTTGTTCTGAAGCCACTCCTTTGTTATTTTAGCTGTGTGTTTAAGGTCATTGTCTTGTTGAAAGGTGAACCTTCGACCAAGTCTGAGGTCCAGAGCAATCAGGAAGAGGTTTTCATACAGGATATCTCTGTACTTGGTCGCATTCATGTTTCCTTCAATTTCAACCAGTCATCCTGTCCCTACAGCTGAAAAACACCTCCATAGCATGGTGCTGCCACCACCATGTTTCACTGTTGGGATTGTATTGGGCAGGTGATGAGCAGTGCCTGGTTTTCTCCACACATACCACTTAGAATTATCACCAAAAAGTTCTATCTTTGTCTCATCAGACAAGAGAATCTTATTTCTCATAGTCTGGGAGTCCTTCATGTGTTTTTGAGCAAACTCTTTGCAGGCTTTCATATGTCTTGCACTGAGGAGAGGCTTCCGTCGGGCCACTCTGCAATAAAGGCCCGACTGGTGGAGGGCTGCCATGGTAGATGGCTTTGTGGAACTTTCTTCTATCTCCCTACTGCACCTCTGGAGCTCAGCCACAGTGATCTTGGGATTCTTCTTTACCTCTCTCACCAAGGCTCTTCTCCCACGATTGCTCAGTTTGGCTGGATGGCCAGGTCTATGAAGACTTCTGGTGGTCCCAAACTTCTTCCATTTAAGGATTATTGAGGCCACTGTGCTCTTAGGAACCTTGAGTAATGCTAAAATTCTTTTGTAACCTTGGCCACATCTGTGCCTTGCCACAATTCTGTCTCTGAGCTCATTGGGCAGTTCCTTTGAGGTCATGATTCTCATTTGGTCTGACATGCACTGTGAGCTGTGAGGTCTTATATAGAGAGGTGTGTGCCTTTCCAAATCAAGTCCTATCAATTTAATTAAACACAGCTGGACTCCAATGAAGGAATAGAACCATCTCAAGGAGGATCACAAGGAAATGGACAGCATGTGACTTAAATATGAGTGTTTGAGCTAAGGGTCTGAATACTTATGACCATGTGATATTTCAGTTTTTCTGAACTTTTTAGATTTTACCAAATGGCTGCAATGAAACAAAGAGTGAAAAATTTAAAGGGGTCTGAATACTTTCCATACCCACTGTATGTGTGAGGACGGGCTGTGGGGACTTTAGGCAAAAGCTTTGCCTGATGGTGTCAATCTTCTGCTTAAAAGAATGAGGCAAAGTCTTTGGCTGAGATGAGAGGAGAGGTAGGAGGCGCTAGAGGGCGGGGGAGAGAATTGAAGGTGTTGAATAGCTGTTTGGTGTTGAGAGACAGGGAGGATATGATACATGAGAAGTATGTTTGTTTTTCTGCAGTGAGCATGGCTTGAAGGTAGGGAGGGGCTATTTGAATGCGATGAAGTGCTCATTGGAGTGGGACCTTTTCCATCTCTGCTCAGCATCTCTGGAGGCCCGTCATATTTCTTTGGTTAGGCTGGTGTGCCAAGGTTCCCTGTTGATTGTGTGAGCTTTGGTATGTGTGAAGGGGGCGACCGAATTGAGAGCTGCAGCTGTTGTGGATTTATATAAAGAAGCAGCAACATCTGCGTCATGTAAGGAACTGATGTCTGTAAGAGGAAAGAAGGATTCAGAGAGTGAGTATAGGTCAAGGTGTTTAAGATTTCTGCGAGGGTGTGCAAGTTTGTGGAGTGGGAATTTTTGCCCTGAAGAGGAGAGGGTAGAGAATGTAAGCAGGTTTTGGTCAGAAAGAGGGAGGGGTGAGTGTGGGGGGGGGTTTGGGCGCCATCCTGCTGTGTACAGGGGAGATATGAGGATATTATACAATGTAACAATGTAAAGTGTAGCTGCGGGGACATCACATTGTGTATAAAAGAGCTGTAGGGGCATTATCCTGTGCATAGGAGAGATATAAGAACTAGAGATGAGCATTGTTCTACTCGAACTGTTCGCCAATCTCAAATTCGAGCTGTTTTGGGCGGTGTTCGAGCCGGTCGGCGAACACGAACAATTTGAGAAAAATTCGGCTGTTCGAGGTTATGTTCGATAACTGTTCGTGCACCAAAATCATAACTGGATTTTTTCTCAGTAATGATGAAAATTAATGTTAATACGCAGTTTGAGTGTACAGCGGGGCGGGGGGAGGGGCAGGGGATGGATCTCTGCAGGAACAATGAAGATCTCCATTTTTTTTTCTCTTTCCCGCATTTGCAGTGGGGAGGTGCAATCTGTCAGCCTATCAGCAGCGCACACACGGAGCGAAGTGCTTTTTTTCACACAAGCAAGGGCATGTGTGATTGGCAGTGTATGTCACATGTCCTTGCCCTATAAGACCAAGCCATTTTCCCCGTCGCCACCATTTTCTCACTGCTGCAGCTGCGTGTTAGACGGCACCGCTGTTGCTGTGTGTGCTATACCTTGTTAATTTCAAGCCAATTTTCGCACAAATATACAGATAGCTTGGGAGTAGGGAATAGTTGTGATTGCAGTCCTTTTAAGGACTAGGTTACAGCATTTCCTACGACTTTTATCAGGGAGGTCTGTGCTCTTAAATAGATAGGTTGTGGGAGTAAAGACTAATTGTAATTGGAGTCCTTTTCAGGACTAGGTTACATGAGTTCCTATCAGTTTTTGCCAGGCAGGTCTGTGCCAGTGCTGTGCAAGTTTTTTTCACAGCATTTGACTGAATCTAGCAAAGCTAATCCTTTTTGGCCTATTGCAGAGTGTGTTAGTCAGTGGAGTAGCCTATCTGTGTTGCAAGATATAACACCTGTGTATAGAATACCAATTTTTTTACTGCACCTAGTGAAGTAAAATCTTTTGGGCATAGCATCATTCTATTAGTCCATCTATACTGACCTCCATCAGGTTGCAAACTGAATATAATTTTTTTCTGCATCTAGCTCTGAAAAAATATTTGGGCTTCTAGCGGTGTGTGGGACTTGGTCTATTAGTCGATCTATACTGACCTCCATCAGGTTGCAAATTAAAAATAATTTTTTTCTGCATCTACCTCTGAAAAAATATTTGGGCTTCTAGCGGTGTGTGGGACTTGGTCTATTAGTCCATCTATACTGACCTACATCAGGTTGCAAATTAAAAATAATTTTTTTCTGCATCTAGCTCTGAAAAAATATTTGGGCTTCTAGCGGTGTGTGGGACTTGGTCTATTAGTCCATCTATACTGACCTACATCAGGTTGCAAATTAAAAATAATTTTTTTCTGCATCTAGCTCTGAAAAAATATTTGGGCTTCTAGCGGTGTGTGGGACTTGGTCTATTAGTCGATCTATACTGACCTCCATCAGGTTGCAAATTAAAAATAATTTTTTTCTGCATCTAGCTCTGAAAAAATATTTGGGCTTCTAGCAGTGTGTGGGACTTGGTCTATTAGTCGATCTATACTGACCTCCATCAGGTTGCAAATTAAAAATAATTTTTTTCTGCATCTAGCTCTGAAAAAATATTTGGGCTTCTAGCAGAGTGTGGGACTTGGTCTATTAGTCCATCTATACTGACCTCCATCAGGTTGCAAATTAAAAATAATTTTTTTCTGCATCTAGCTCTGAAAAAATATTTGGGCTTCTAGCGGTGTGTGGGACTTGGTCTATTAGTCCATCTATACTGACCTCCATCAGGTTGCAAATTAAAAATAATTTTTTTCTGCATCTAGCTCTGAAAAAATATTTGGGCTTCTAGCAGTGTGTGGGACTTGGTCTATTAGTCCATCTATACTGACCTACATCAGGTTGCAAATTAAAAATAATTTTTTTCTGCATCTAGCTCTGAAAAAATATTTGGGCTTCTAGCGGTGTGTGGGACTTGGTCTATTAGTCCATCTATACTGACCTCCATCAGGTTGCAAATTAAAAATAATTTTTTTCTGCATCTAGCTCTGAAAAAATATTTGGGCTTCTAGCAGTGTGTGGGACTTGGTCTATTAGTCCATCTATACTGACCTACATCAGGTTGCAAATTAAAAATAATTTTTTTCTGCATCTAGCTCTGAAAAAATATTTGGGCTTCTAGCGGTGTGTGGGACTTGGTCTATTAGTCCATCTATACTGACCTCCATCAGGTTGCAAATTAAAAATAATTTTTTTCTGCATCTAGCTCTGAAAAAATATTTGGGCTTCTAGCAGTGTGTGGGACTTGGTCTATTAGTCCATCTATACTGACCTACATCAGGTTGCAAATTAAAAATAATTTTTTTCTGCATCTAGCTCTGAAAAAATATTTGGGCTTCTAGCGGTGTGTGGGACTTGGTCTATTAGTCCATCTATACTGACCTCCATCAGGTTGCAAATTAAAAATAATTTTTTTCTGCATCTAGCTCTGAAAAAATATTTGGGCTTCTAGCAGTGTGTGGGACTTGGTCTATTAGTCCATCTATACTGACCTCCATCAGGTTGCAAATTAAAAATAATTTTTTTCTGCATCTAGCTCTGAAAAAATATTTGGGCTTCTAGCAGTGTGTGGGACTTGGTCTATTAGTCCATCTATACTGACCTCCATCAGGTTGCAAATTAAAAATAATTTTTTTCTGCATCTAGCTCTGAAAAAATATTTGGGCTTCTAGCGGTGTGTGGGACTTGGTCTATTAGTCCATCTATACTGACCTCCATCAGGTTGCAAATTAAAACTAATTTTTTTCTGCATCTAGCTCTGAAAAAATATTTGGGCTTCTAGCAGTGTGTGGGACTTGGTCTATTAGTCCATCTATACTGACCTCCATCAGGTTGCAAATTAAAAATAATTTTTTTCTTCATTTATCTCTGAAAAAATATTTGGGCTTCTAGCAGCGTGTGGGACTTGTTCTATTAGTCCATCTATACTGACCTCCATCAGGTTGCAAATTAAAAATAATTTTTTTCTGCATCTAGCTCTGAAAAAATATTTGGGCTTCTAGCAGTGTGTGGGACTTGGTCTATTAGTCCATCTATACTGACCTCCATCAGGTTGCAAATTAAAAATAATTTTTTTCTGCATCTAGCTCTGAAAAAATATTTGGGCTTCTAGCAGTGTGTGGGACTTGGTCTATTAGTCCATCTATACTGACCTCCATCAGGTTGCAAATTGAATAAAAAAATTTTCTGCATCTAGCTCTGAAAAAATATTTGGGCTTCTAGCGGTGTGTGGGACTTGGTCTATTAGTCCATCTATACTGACCTCCATCAGGTTGCAAATTAAAAATAATTTTTTTCTGCATCTAACCCAGCCAATAGTTTTGGCCTAATACCACAGTTTGGCCACTCAGCTCTGCTCGGTTACCATCCATTGTTTTTTTGTGCAAACAACTCCAGAGTTGTGAATTAGTTAACCACCAAAATGAGTGGAAAAAGGCCTGCTGCTGGTGGAAAGGGGAATAGGCGTGTTGGGAAGGGGAAAAAAGGTTGTGTCCGTGGGGTAGGTGCAGAAGAAAGACCATCTTCCAGCCAAACTAAAATGTCTACTTCTTTTAGCGGACAATGTGATAAGATCCCTTTCTTACGGCCACGCCAATCGCTACAAACTCCAGATGAGGCACAAAAACAGCAGGTGCTTCAACGGATATCAAGTGCTCCTTTAAGTGGGCTCTCCTCCACATCAACTTCAACATCACAAATACTCCAGTCCTCAAAGGTGTCACCCAAATCGCACTTGATTCCTCACAGCTCCCAAATCTCCAGCTGCCCGTCTGAGTGTGAGGTAGAACAGATGGTTGAGTCTGCAGAGCTGTTTACTCATACTATAGCCTGGGAATCAGAGGTCGACTCCAGCGCTTCTGTGAATCCAGACGAGGAAATGATCTGCACTGATGCCCAGAATCTTTATGAGTCGGATCCAGGACCAGACGCAGAAGGTTCTGACCATAATGTAGACCCTCATTCCCAAACTGTAACTCCTGTTGGTGGAGACAATGAGGAAGACGATGATAAGACTCAAATACCTGATTGGAGCGACAACTTTAGTTTTTTGTCAGGGCAGGAACAGGTTGGCTCTGAGGACGACGGGTGTGATAACGCACAGGGTGATGATGATGAGGTCGGAGATCCCACTTACTGTCAACCCACAGTCAGCCAAGAGATGAGGTCAGCAGAGGAGGTGGAGGAAGATGCTAGTGACGACGAGGTCAGGTTGCGCCTTCCTGGACAGAGACGTAGTACTGGGAGCACGTCAACAACTGCATCCTCAAACACAACTCTGCCTCTCACCACAAGTCGTGGTGGCTCTTCAGGTCGCATGGGTGCTAAGCCTTGCATAGCCTGGGCATTTTTTCAGATCGATAAAGATGACCCAACTCGTGTTATCTGTAACATTTGTCAGCAAAAGCTAAGTAGAGGCCAAAAAATACATAGTTTGAGTACTTCATGCATGAACCGGCACATGGACATGAAGCATAAGTTGCAGTGGGAAGCTCAGTGTGCTACAATGCGGCCTAGCCGGCCGGGCCAATCACCGTCTGCCATATCTTGTGCATCCGCGGCCTCTTCATCCTCTGTGACTGGGGGGACAGCAGTCACACCTGTTTTGGGGCGCAGACCTGCCACCTCTTTACCCGCAACAGCCAGCGTGATTGGCAGGTCATCATTTTCTTTGGAGGTGGTAACACCAGCTGGTGTTGAGCGCTGTCCGACATCGATAGCACCACCTTTGGATCAAGGCAACCTAACATGTCCGCCTGCATCTTCCTCACAGACCGGCAGTTTGCCGGGGACACCCTTATCAACCCCGTCTAAGCACAATAGCCAGCCCTCGGTCCCTCAGATGTGGACAAGTAAAAGACCATTTCCTCCTAGCCATGAGAAAGCTAAGAGGTTGAATTTCACCATCTGCAAGCTCTTGGCTACAGAAATGCTGCCTTTCCGCCTGGTGGACACAGAGGATTTTCGAGACCTTATGTCCGTCGCAGTGCCCCAGTACCAGATGCCCAGTCGGCACTACTTCTCAAAGAAAGGTGTGCCTGCGCTCCACCAGCATGTCGCACACAACATCACCGCTTCTTTGAGAAACTCTGTGTGTGACAGGGTGCATTTCACCACAGACACTTGGACGAGTAGGCATGGACAGGGGCGTTACATGTCGCTGACTGGGCACTGGGTAACTATGGTGACAGCAGGACAAGGGGCTGCTGTCCAAGTCTTGCCGTCCCCACGAGTTGTGCGTCAATCCTCTTTATGTCAAAGTTCCTCCACTGCTTCTGCCTCCTCAACCTCCTCTCGGTCTTCCACCTGCACCCAAAGCCTGTCTGGTCATGCCACAAGCTTTCTAACTGCGCAGAAGGGATCCTGCACACCTCCTTACTATGCTGGCAGTAGGGCTCAACGTCATCAGGCGGTTTTTACATTGAAATGTCTGGGAAATGTGAGTCACACAGCTGAGGAGTTGTGGTCAGCTCTGGAGAACCAATTTCATGAATGGTTGTCTCCACTGGACCTGAAACCAGGGAAGGCCGTGTGCGACAATGCTGCAAACCTGGGTGCGGCCCTTCGCCGGGGCAATGTCACACACGTGCCTTGTATGGCTCACGTGTTGAACCTGGTTGTCCAGCAATTTTTAGCCCACTATCCCAGACTAGATGGCCTTCTGCAGAGGGCACGGTCGCTGTGTGCTCACTTCCGCCGTTCGCATCCCGCAGCTCAGCGACTTACATCTCTACAGAAGTCGTTGGGCCTGCCACTTCACCGGCTAAAATGCGATGTGCCTACCCGGTGGAATTCAACTCTGCACATGTTGCAGCGACTGTGGCAGCACCGACAAGCCCTGGTGCAATACGTTCTGACGTATAGCCTGGGCCAACGAGATTCAGAGGTGGGGCAAATCACGCTGGAGGAGTGGTCTCAGATCAGGGACCTATGCACCCTTCTGCACAGTTTTGAAATGGCGACGAAGATGTTTAGTGCTGACGATGCCATTATCAGCATGACTATTCCGGTGATTTACATGCTGGAGCACATGTTAAACAGAATTCGGAGTCAGGTGGTGGCACAAGAGGAGGTGGAGGAAGTAGAGGAGGAGGAGTTGTATGCGGAAGGGCTAACATCTGCAAGGTCTAGACGGTCGGCAGCACCAAGGCGGCAGGCATGTGAGGGTGGGGGAGATGGTTTTACCAGGGCGCATGGTAGCAGCCAAACTAGTGAGGAAGGTGCAGGAGCCCAGGAAGAAGTGGAGGACGAACTGATGGAAGACTCATCAGATGAGGGAGACCTTGATCACATTTCTGTTGTGCGAGGTTGGGGGGAGAGGACAGAGGAAGGAAGCATGATTGTTACCTCGCCACCAACACAACAGGGACTTGGTGCTCCTGGATGCGCAACACACATGAGTGCCTTCTTGCTGCACTACCTGCAACATGACCCTCGAATTGTGAGAATTAGAAATAATCCTGACTACTGGGTTGCCACACTGTTAGATCCCCGGTACAAAAGTAAATTTGCAGAAATTATTCCTGCCATAGAAAGGGATGCACGCATGCAGGAGTATCAGCAGAGACTGTTGCAGAATCTTACATGTGCTTTTCCACAAAATACCAGTGGTGCACGTAGTGAATCTCACAGTTCCAACTTGCCAACCGTGGGACCGTCAAGTGTTCAGCACTCAAACCGTGACAGAACCGCAGTATCTGCTGGTAACATCAATTTTGCGGAATCATTTCACCACTTTTTTAGCCCATCCTTTGCAAGGCCACAGGAGACAAGAAGTCTGACACATAGTCAACGCCTAGAGACGATGGTACAGGAGTATCTCCAAGTAAACATTGAAGCCACGACTGTGTCACTGGACCCTTGCTCTTTTTGGGCTTCCAATCTGGATAAATGGCCGGAGCTAGCCACTTACGCCTTGGAGATCTTGTCATGCCCCGCAGCCAGCGTTCTGTCTGAACGTGTGTTCAGCGCTGCTGGTGGTGTGCTGACAGATAAGCGCACGCGGCTCTCCACTGATAATGTAGACAGACTCACGTTCATAAAGATGAACAAATCATGGATCCGAAACGACTTTTCTACCCCTGTGTCATCCTGGGGAGAGTAAAAGCTTGATGATTGGTTAAAATCACCCTACCAACCGTTTTAAGCTTTCAAATTACTAATCATGTTTATCTGTATCTTGACTGGAAAATAATTTGGGCTTTGTAGCAGTGTGCAGCACTGATCCTATTAGGCCATCTATACTAAAGCTTCACCAGATTTAAAATTAAAAATAATTTTTAGCTGCATCTAGCCCGGAAAATAATTTTGGGGCTCCGAGATGCGCAAGGCACATAATTGCCTTCTTGCTGCACTACCTGCAGCATGACCCTCATATTGTCAGAATTCGAAGTAATCATGACTACTGGGTTGCCACACTCTTAGATCCCCCAAACTTTTCGATCAACCTTTTCATTTTAATAAAGACCAAAAAAATGGTCATTTTTGAAATTATAAGCATTAGCAGGTTGTTAGAAACTGAAATCAAACAGTTTTCAACTCAAAACTTTATTCTAGGTGATGTTACATTTTCACATAGGACCCCTTGTTCGAAAGGAGCTTCTGAACTCTCTCGTCCATTGAATTTGTCAGGTTTTGGATGGTTTCTGCTTCAATTGTTTTGCATGAGGACAGAATACCCTCCCAGAGCTGTTGCTTAGATGTGAACTGCCTCCCGCCATCATAGACACTCCTTTTAATGATGCTCCAAAGGTTCTGAATGGGGTAGAGGTCAGGGGAGCATGGGGGTCACACCATAAGTTTGTCCCCTTTTATGCCCATATCAGCCAGAGATGCAGATGTTTTATGTGCAGCATGAGATGGTGCATTATCATGCAGAAAAATGATCTTGCTGTGAAATACACGGTTCTTCTTCTTGAACCATGGCAGGAAGTGCTGTTTGAGAAAATCCACATACATTATGGAGTTCATCTTTAGCGCCTTCAGGGATCCTAAAGGGGCCGACAATCTCTCTCCCCATGATTCCAGCCCAAAACATTACTCCACCTCCTCCTTGTTGGCGCTGTAGCCGTGTTTGCGTGGGGTGTCCATCAACCAGCCATCCTCCACTCCATCCATCTGGACCATCGAGCGCTGCACGGCACTCATCCGTGAACAAAACAGTTTTGAAATCAGTCTTCATGTAATGTTTGGCCCACTGGAGCCGTTTCTGCTTGTGTGAAGTGGATAGAGGAGGTCGACAGGATGGCGCATGCACAGCTGCAAACCTCTGAAGGACCCTGCATCTTGTTGTTCGGGGGACGTTGGAGGCACAAGCAGCTTCAAAAACTTGTCTGCTGCTATGACAAGGCTTTTTTGCCGCTGCTCTTTCAACCTGACGTAATTGCCTGTAGGAAAGAGTCCTCAATTTGCCCTTATCAGCACGCACACGTGTGTACTGTGAATCAGCTACATACTTCTTGATTGCCAGGACACTTCATCCTGATCATCGCACAATGTTGATTGTAGTCATGCCTTGACCTAAACACTCCACAATTTGTTGCTTCTCAGCAGCCGACACATCCTTTTTCTTTCCCATTTTGGCAGAAAATGTAGGCTGCTTAATAATGTGAGAGAGCCTTCTTAAGTAGTCTTGCCTTTCATTGGACACACCTGCCAAACTAATTAGCACAGGTGTCTGCAATTGCTTACAGTGATATAAAGAGCCCTGACACACATCACCATCAATGAGTTTAACTGACAAACAAACAAATTCTTCCCTTATCACTCCTAAACACTTTTTGTATAATAATTTGGAACGCAGTGTACATGTGCTTTTCCACAAAACACCAGTGGTTCACGTAGTGAATCTTACAGTTCTAACTTGCCAACCGTGGTCTGTATGGAGTTGTTCAATAAAGGGCCCAAAATTAAGATAACATAGATGGGAGAGGTCTCTATGAATAGGAATTCCTAAGTATTTGATACCCTGTGAGGGCCAGGCAAAGGGAAAGTTGGACTGGATGGAATCCTATATGGATTTGGGGAGGGAGACATCGAGGGCCTCAGACTTCGCTGCATTGATTTTAAAATTTTACCATGTAACAAAGTGATCTATTTCAGCCATAACAGCATGGATGGATATATGTGATTGAGTGATATATACTAGGACATCATCAGCAAATAGAGAGCACTTGTACTCGGTGCCTCCCACCTCAATCCACCTAATATTGGGGTTATGGCGAATTGATGAGAGCAGGTGCTCCGTCACTAGGATGTATAAGAGAGGGGACAGAGGACATCACTGCCTTGTCCCATTGGTGATTGTGAAAGGTGATGAAAATGTTCTGACGCACCCCCTGGGCCTTGGGACACCCGGAGCCGGACCCTTTTTGGTGGATGCTGGTGGTTGTAGTCTTCGTGGCGGCGACCCAGTTCCGTGGCTCAGGGCGGTCAAACCAGTGGCGGAACTATTTATGTGGTTTTCATGTTTAAATGTCCGACTACGCCACCCGTGGATTGCGGTCAGAGTGAACCGCCGCTACAGGGCAGACCACTGAGGCTGGTGTTGTGGGTGCAGCAGAGCGTAGCATAACTCCCCACGGGAGGAGTATAGCCTCAGGGCAGTGTATGCGGAGGATGGGGGTGATGGTGCAGGGCAGCAGCAGTAACGACACGGAGTCAGTGATGCAGTTCAGGGCCTTTACTCACAGTTCTTATTATCCAGACCACGTCTGCAGGTAACGGCTGCCCACGTCGTACTGTGCTCACCAGGTGAGGGGCTCAGACAACTCCCAGATAACTTTGGAGCACTTCACAGGACCCCCTTTGTGTGTCCTTTGTCTGGCCTTTCTTACCAACACTTCTGTCCGGCTGCCTCGGGCCTCCTCTTGGTAAACTTGGCGCCAGTTTCCCTGACCCTATGTGGTGCCTTCCTAGCGGGTGTAGCGAGGGGCTGCGCCACATAAAATGTCAGAGCCTCCGGTTTCTAGCTGAGGGTCGTTTCCTGCCTCCACTAGTTCGGGGACCGGTCTCCCCCTTTGGCCTGACCCCTCCACGCAGGTGGATTCGGGCGTGCGGTGGCGACTCGCCCCTCCGCACCCCTGGGATCCCTTCATTCCTCGTTCCTGGAGCCTTCTCCGCTCCTCTTCCTTCCTTCTCCCTCTTCCAGGCCTGGGCCTCTGTTACTAGGCCCGCCTCCGGAGCAGAGCTCATGCAGAGCCCCTGCTCCCTGCCACTTCTGCTCAGACTTCTCTGCACTGAACTAAGATGGTGCCCACCTTTTATACTCCCTTCTCAATGCACCCAGGAACTGCTTCCTCCCTGCTCCTGCACTACAGGGTTCCCCTTCCTCAGTGTTCCCTCCCCCCACTCCAGCCAGGGACAGGGACTGTCGTGCCCATCTCAGGGGCATATTGGTCGCCCTGCCCCACGGCAATGTGGTGTAATGCATGCAGGTGTCGGGTCCTGATCCACACTCCATCCTTACCTGAGAGTGAGATATCACACCTCTGGGTGAGGTGCAATACGTCTGTAGCAACCGAGCACTCAGGGTGCTACAGTTCCATTTATCTTCAGCCTAGGTGACGTATTGCGATACAGGGCCGTGATTTTGGCTATAAAAGGGTCCCCTAGACCCCTACCCCAAGCTTTTTAAGAGAATCATATATGGCGTGCCAGGAGACTCTATGGAATGC
Organism: Phyllobates terribilis; assembly: GCF_046119375.1. Classification (NCBI taxonomy): domain Eukaryota; kingdom Metazoa; phylum Chordata; class Amphibia; order Anura; family Dendrobatidae; genus Phyllobates; species Phyllobates terribilis. The sequence continues at coordinate 1,203,394,203 of NW_027362761.1, read as the reverse complement.
TTTCTCAGCATCCAACGAGAGTATCTACTTACAAATTTTTAACTGCATCTAGCCCAGGAAATACTTTGTGCCTAGTAGCAGTGTCTGCTAGTCAGCAGATTATCCCGGCTGTTAAGCAAGCTGCACCACCTGTAGTTTAGACACTTAATTTTTTCAAAGGAAATGCTTCGGGACCATGGGATACTTAGTGAAGAGCATCAGGAGGCACCCCAAGGCATAGGGGCTGGGACTGGCAGTAGGATGCCTTGCGGTGGACAGCCGAGCTCGATCCTTATAAAAGCTTTTTAACTGCAGCAGCTTTAGTGGACGCTACTGGAGCTGGAATTACCGCGGCTGCTGTCATGAGACTTGCCCTCCAATAGATCCTTGTAAATGGATTTAAAGTGTATTCATTCAAATTAGAGAGACAATTTAAATTAAAAAGCTTAGAGCTGCCTCCACCACAGGGGGGCTCGCTCGACCCACCAGCGGACAGGCACCAGTATTGGGAGAGAGGGGCTGGCCGTCAGGGTTCACCGCGGCTCTGGCACAAACCCGGCGACACGGAGGTGGCACGGGCAGGAGCGGACTGGCCGTGTCGGCTTCTCACTTTTTGGATTTTAGAAGGGCATGACATGCCTATATCTGTGTCTCCCCCTCCTTTTACTCCTCCACCTCTTTTATTTTCGCATGACTATATGTACTTGTCACTTTTCCATGTGTTAGTTATGTCTTCTGAGCAGTTTGTCAGCTTTTGGACACCTTTGAAGGTGTTTTCTATGTGTTTCTATGTGTTTTTGTTTGCCTGCCATTGGTTTTAACGGTGTTCGAAGGTGTTCGACGAACAGTTCGACGAACAGTTCGGCGAACACACGGGTGTTCGACGAACCGAACCGAATTCGAACACTACGGGGGTGGCTCAACACTAATAAGAACATCACACTGTGTATAGTAAAGCTATGCGGGCATCATGCTGTGTATAGGAATGATAAGGGGACATCATAATGTACATAGGGAATATGTACAATGGGGACTCAGGGGACATTATTACTGTACATGGGGAACTTAACTTTATTACAGTAAATTAGGAGACTCAGGGGATATTATTATTATTATTATTATTATTATTATTATTATTATACATGGGGGAGAAGTGAGACTGCAGGGCTCTCTTGACATAAAAATATAATGCGAGCCCCATGACACCTGATATTATTGGAATGGAATGGAACTAGGACTACAGATAAGAACAGGCTGCTTCTTATTTTACAAAGGGGAATAAAGTAATTTATAAGGGGTTGCCTGAGTAGTGGACACCCCCTTTAAGGCCAAATTCAACCTTGTTGTTATTAGGTTCATTTTAAATACAATATAATTGAATATTCTCCAAATTACATTTTTTACATTATCATTCTGCTTTTCTAATACTTACATTCTATATTTCAGATGCTGAAAACTGTGAAAAGTGTTTTTATACCGAATGGCCAAATGAGGCAAAAGACAAGTGTGTCCCTAAAGTTATTGAATTTCTCTCTTATGACACTGATGTAGTCGCCTATGTTTTCTTATTCTTGTTAGTTTTATGTTCTACTATAATTATATTACTAATAGGAATATTTACATTTTTCTGGAATTCTCCTGTTGTCAGAGCTAATAATCGTAACCTTAGCTTCATTATCCTTGTTTCTCTCAAGCTCAGTTTGCTCTGTATCTTTCTCTTTATTGGTAAACCAGTGGACACGACCTGTATGCTCCGGCATATCTTCTATGGAATCATCTTCACTATTGTATTGTCATCAATCTTGGCCAAGACCATCACAGTTTGTATCGCCTTCAAAGCCACCACTCCTGGCAGCTCCTGGAGAAAATGGCTCGGTGTTAAACTTCCTAACTATATAGTGATGATCTTATCATCTCTTCAGGTCCTAAATGGAATACTCTGGCTGTTGTTTTCTCCTCCATTTCAGGAGCTAGACATGAACTCCTATCCTGGAAAGATCATCATTCAATGTAATGAGGGCTCAAGACTGGCCTTTTATTTCATGTTGGGTTATATGGGGTTTCTGGCAGCGGTGAGTTTAATTCTTGCTTTCATGGTAAGAAAATTACCCGATATCTACAATGAAGCCAAGTACATCACCTTCAGCATGCTGGTGTTCTTCAGTGTCTGGATCTGTGCCATCCCGGCTTACGTAAGCAGTAAAGGAAAAAATATGGTTAGTGTAGAAGTTTTTGCCATATTGGCTTCAGGTAATGGAATAGTGCTATGTATATTCTTACCTAAGCTGTGGAACATACTGGCAAAATCATAGATGAAAACAAGTAATTTACTAGAAAAATTAATGAGAATATCAAACGTAAGTTGTATGAAATGTCTGGACTTGAGAAATATTTTTTTTATTCCAAGAAATAAAAATTATAAATTGAATTCCATGGATCTCTTTTAAGAAACCATTAATCATTTGATGTTACTGAAGAGAAAAATTGCTTTTGTGCAATGTCCATGCATTTTCCCTGTACATAGAATTCAATGTAACATTACATTAGTTGCAAACTCAAACAGAAGCGGGTCACTGTGCAAGAACAATACATGGGCACCTTGCAGTCCAATAGCTCATCATAATGCACAATTCCACCTGCTTTAGAGGTGTAAGTGGGCCCCCTTATTTCTTTGGCCCATGTGCAGTTATAGCGCAGCACAGGACCGCAGTCGCATGCGAGGTACTCGTCTCCTTTTACGCCCCTGCGCATTACATGAAAGTGTGCTTTCTGTGTGTGTGTGGACTTGTTCTGTGAGGGTAACATGCTGTCAGTGACGTGCATGAGGTGAGCCGAGTACATTGGACATCATCTGGATGCCATCACAGCCAGACACGGAGGAGCGCAAGCATGCCTGCGCTTCTCAGTGTCCGCGGCATGGCAAGCTGGATGGCAGCGTTCTGCTGCGGTCCAGCCTGTCATGTGAATGTAGCAGAGCAGAAGCTGTCGTGGGAACCATGGAAAGGTAAGGATGATGTTGCTTTATTATTTTACTTTTATTGCAGGAGATCGTTGGCTTCAGCTGGAATGGGCGTGATGGTAAGTTTGGTTTAATTTAGAACATTAAAGAATTGTGTCTTTATTTCAATTAAAGGACTTTATTCTGGGTGTTTGTGGTTTTTTGTAACTTTGACTATGGGGTTAGTAATGGGGGTGTCTTATAGATGCCTCTCCATTACTAACCTGGGCTTGATGTCAGCTGGCATTATAAGCTGACATCAACCCCAGCCCTATTACCCCACTGCCAACGCTACAGGGCAGTGGGAAGAGCGAGGCTAAGTGCCAGAATTGGTGCATCCTATGGATGCGCCATTTCTGGGGCGGCTGACTGCTGGTGTTTCTAGCCTGGGAGGGGGCCAATATTCATGGCATCCTTCCTGGGCTATTAATATCAGCCCCCAGCTGTCTGCCTAGCCTTTGCTAGCTATTAAAATAAGGGGGACCCCACGTCATTTTTTTGGGGGTCCCCCATTTTAATAGCTAGTAAAGGCTAGGTATTCAGCAGGGGGCTGATATTAGTAGCCTGGAAAGCTCCGTGGATATTACCCCCTTCCCAGGCTTCAAACATCTGCCCCAGCTGTCTGCTTAACCTCCGCTAGAGACTAAAATTACCGGGAACCCAACGCCAATTTTTTTTTTAATAAATCCTTTATTTTAACCCTAAATGACAAGTACAGTAATCAACACTGTCACTGTACTTCTTATAAATGTGACTGACATGTTTATATCTATCTAATTTATGTGTGATGCACTATTCTTTCTGTTATAAATTGTCGGGTACCGATGCTGAATTGCCGTCGGCTTTTTTAAAGAGACGGTGCATGAAAACACTAATATTATTTTTAATAAATCCTTTAACACTAAATGACAAGTACAGTAACCATCACTGTCACTGTATTCCTTATATATGTGACTGACATGTTTCTCTCTATCTAATGTATGTGTGATGCTCTATTCCTTCTTGTCTAAATTGTCGGGTACCAGTGTATGCCGCTGTTGAATTGCCGGCCGGCTTTTTTAAAGAGAGTGTCTTCTGAGCAGTTTGTCAGCTTTTGGACACCTTTGAAGGTGTTTTCTATGTGTTTTTATGTGTTTTTGTTTGCCTGCCATTGGTTTTAACGGTGTTCGATGGTGTTCGACGGTGTTCTAAGGTGTTTGACGAACAGTTCCTCGAACATCCAGGTGTTCGACGAACCGAACTGAACCCGAACACTACGGGGGTGGCTCAACACTTTTGGTGACTTGGCGTCCTATCCACAATCCCTCATCTAGAAGGCCATAATGAATAGTCAATCACTTCTTTATTAGGATCTCAATATCCCTGGTTTAAGTCTCCTTATTCTATTGATCAACCCTTTTTGGCAGCACTGCTTACTTGACACTCCAAACTCGAATTAACTAACTACAGGAAACAGTCACTTGCCATGATATTAATCCCCTCCCACTATGGCTAGACCCAATGATTAATTGTATCTTACCCTACTGTCATTTCCTAAACTACCATGAACTATCTATCCCTATACTACCTATCTTATATACTTTGTATACTTTGATATAAACTATACACCCTATACTGTCCATTACTAACATTACTTATCTTACATTATACATTCCAACACACTTCACATAACATGATATATACAAAGATGCAGGACCCTATTCACAAAAAACACGATTAGTGTCTTTAGGGGTAGGAACGCTGCAGCACAGTCCACCATTATTACACAATTGCACAGGTTGCACCAATAGTATGTACGCTCCTGCATAACTTGCAGCTCATTCCGGTGATTTGTCACCTTTAACCACTTTCCAATGTGACCAATTGACATTTCTTTCCTCCTCTTTTACCAAGAGGCATAATGTTTTATTTTTTGTTGTCCACAAAGCCATTTTTTTGTTAGTTGAGTTGTAGCTTGGAACAGCACCATTCCTTTTACTACAAATTGTACTGAAAATTTTCAAGTGTGGTGCAATCCTGAAAAAAACAAGTAACTGTTGCAAGGGCTAATAAATAGATTTTTGAGTTAATTGTTCAATTATAATAAATTGTTTTACAATTTTCTTCCTGTACCATCTAACAAAACCGCCCTGGTAAAACTCAAAATGTATACTCAATACACATATTGTCTTCCTTATGAACGATTCTGCTTCCTTGTTTGTCCTGGTCTGTCATTTGCACTTTTAAAATACAGCCACCATAGTGTCAGCTCACACTTTGCTAAGTTGAACATTTATAGGAATTCTGGAAGACACTGTACTTCTTTTTTTAATGGCAATGCAAGGAAAGACCTAGATAGATTAAAACTGCGCCAGTGTTGTCATTGAGTAGGGGATGGCTGAGATTAGTGGATGGGGGAGCATGTCTTAGACTTCCTACAAAAAATGAGCCTAAGCAATTCTAAGACTCTGGTGGCCACTTTGCAAAGATGCAAATAGAGAACCCTATCGCATGAATAATGGTAAGTTTATTCATGAGGATCAATGATCGATGATCAACATGTCTGAAGAAGAGGTAGCTCTCAGTGGGAAAAACAAGATGATCTTGTAGCTATGATACCTTTTAATGGCTAGCAAAACTAAAACAAATGATGTTACAAAGCTTTCGGGACTTCTTAGGTCCCTTCTTCAGGCATGATATAGCAAAATATTGTTAGAACCCTCCTGTTAGTTTTTTCTATTTTGCTGGTCACATGACTTTTTGCCTATATAATCCAGCTACGCCCTCCTGGCCTTGCTGGACTTCAGTGTTACATTTACTCTTAAGCTAGCCAGGTGCCTTGTACCTTACTCTGTAGTTTGCTTGGTCTTTTGACCACTAGTACTTCTGTTTGTTTGTCTTTGCTCTGCTACAATTTCTGCTAGGAGGTGTCCAACTATATCCCAGTCCTTAGTTCTTGTAGGGACCCCTCCCTTATATCTATAGGTCTGCGTTCAGACTAGCCGAGGACTTAGGCGGGTCTGTTCACAAGAAACAGGTCCTCCGCTGCATCGCAGGGAATCAGCTTAGTCCTATTGTTGGTACAGTTTTCCTATCTTTCCTTAGTGTTTGTAGCAGTTCATAACAGTAAGTCCAGCCCAAAAATAAAACACTCTAAGGAAAGAAATCCTGATTTCAGCATGGTGTCGGTTCAGGAGTTTGCTCAACGCCTGCAGGGACTGTCTTTGGAGGTGGCCGAGCTCCAGCAACACGTGAGTAGCTGTCCTGGAGCGCATTTTGTCGAACCGAAGGTAGGACTGCCAGATTTTTTTTATGGTAAACGGCAAGATTTTTTTTCCTTTAAAAATGCTTGTTTATTATATTTTAGTTTAAGACCCAGATCCTCGGGGAATGAATCACAGCGCATTGGGTTTATAATGTCACTTTTGCGCAAAGGACCACAGGGATGGGCCTTTTCTCTTCAACCTAATGATCCGTGTTTTAGATCTGTGGAAGATTTTTTTTCTGCTATGGGGTTTTTGTATGATGATCCTGATTGAGTCTCATCTGCTGAAACTGAATAAAGACGTTTGAAGCAGGGATCAGGTGATGTGAAAAATTATTGTACATACTTCAGAAGATGGTCGGCTGAAGTGGAATGGAATGACTCAGCATTAAAATGTTTGTTTCTTGATGGTCTAGGTGAAAGGGTTAAGGATCTGCTGATTGCCTTCCCAAAACCTGGAACCTTGCAGGAGGCAATGCAATTAGCCATACGTGTGGACAGGAGACTGTGTGCTAGGAGTAATGAAGAGAAATCTACTGCTATGGCAGCTCCTAGTTTTCAGAGGGTCTGTTCGGAGGGTGGAGAACCGATGGAGATTGGGGCGATGTCACCCCACTCTCAGGAAAAAGAGCGCAGGTTTGCTAAAGGATTGTGTTTTTATTGCGGTAAATCTGACCACTTTATTAAGAACTGTGTGCTTCGTTTGAACCAAGAAAGAAAAAAAAGAGGTCAGTTACGCCCGCATAGCTTGTTTAAAGTCATAAGGAGTATTTCTTTCTGGGAGCACCTCATTCCAGGAGGAGTTGATTGAATTTCGGGTATTTGTGGATTGTGGTTCTACACTCAATGTGATTGATGAAGGTTTTTTGGAAAAATTTAAATTAGAATCCAAACTTTTGTCATCTCCTATTTCTGTGGTTGCTGTTGATGGCTCTCCCTTGAAAGGTATTACTCACAAGGTTTTTGAATTTCCCCTCACCATTAATGGTATCCACCAAGAGAATTTGGATTTGGCGGTATTAAATAATTTGCCTGCTCCAGTGGTTTTGGGGTTACCTTGGTTAAAATTGCACAATCCTGTACTGGACTGGTCTACCAATGAAATTAAGTCTTGGAGTCTTAAGTGTTATGATAGATGTTGCAATGGTCTCATTGCTGCTGTGGAAAGAGGGGAATTACCTGTACCTATTCAGGATTTTTGGAAGGTATTTTCTGAGGAGGAGTCGCAAGTTTTGCCTCCTCATAGGGACTATGATTGTACTATTGAGTTTGTCCATGGAGCAACTCTTCCCAAGAATCGCTTATTTAATCTTACTATCCCTGAGAGAAAGGCCTTGGAGGAATACATACAGACAAGCTTGGCCGCCCGTCACATTAGACCTTCTAAGTCACCTGTGGCTGTTGGATTTTTTTTTGGAAAAAAAAAGAACGCAGTTTACGTCCATGTCTGGACTTTGGCGAAATTAATAAAATTACAGTACGCAATTCCTACCCACTGCCATTAATTCCTGACTTGTTCAACCAGTTAGTGGGGGCCAAGTGGTTCTCTAAGATTGTTCTCCGGGGGGCATACAATTTGTTACGTATGAAGGAAGGTGAAGAGTGGAAAACTGCTTTTAACACTCCAGTGGGTCATTTTGAGAATCTGGTTATGCCCTTTGGTCTTACCAACGCACCAGCGTTTTTTTCAAAACCTTATTAATGGCATCCTAAGACCGTTGATCGGTAAGAATGTGGTGGTGTATTTGGATGACATTTTGATTTTTGCGCCGGATCTGGAGTCTCATTGGCAGAGCGTACATGAGGTATTGCAGTTGTTTAGCGACAATTCACTTTTTGGTAAGCTGGAGAAATATGAGTTCGCTATGCAGAGAAATAGTTTTTTGGGCTACATTATCTCCAGCGAGGGCTTTGAGATGGACCTGGTGAAGGTTCAGGCGGTTCAGGAATGGCCTAGGCCTATTGGTTTGAAACCAATACAGAGATTTTTGGGTTTCGCCAATTATTACAGAAAATTCATTAAGAATTTTTCTATAATTGTTAAGCCGCTGACCGATCTCACCAGGAAAGGTGCGAATACGGTCCAATCGACTACTGATGCCATTGAAGCTTTTGTGCATCTCAAGGAGAGGTTCAGTTCTGCCCACATCCTTATGCAGCCTGATGAGACCAAGCCTTTTTTGGTCGAGGTTCATGCTTCTTCGGTGGGGGTCGGTGCTGTTTTGTCTCAGGAAAACAAGGATGGAGTACATCCCTGTGCTTTTCTTTAAAAAAAAATTTCTGAGACTGAACTTAATTACGATGTCGGTAATCGGGAATTGCTGACGATTAAACTCGCATTTGAACATTGGCGTCATCTTTTGGAAGGTGCTAAATTTCCCATTCAGGTTTGCACTGATCATAAGAATCTGATCTATCTTGATGCTGCCAAGCGCTTGAATGCCCGTCAAGCTAGGTGGGCACTTTTTTTTTCGCAGTTTAATTTTTCTGTTACTTACATTCCGGCTACCAAGAATGTAAAAGCTGATGCTTTATCTCGCAGTTTTTCTCCCATGGTTGGTACCGAGGAGGAGGAGAGCATTTTACAGGAAGGTGTTGTGATAGCAGCATTGGACTCCGTTTTGGAAGATGGGATTATGAAAGCCCAGGAGGATGCCTCATCTAACACTCCCCATGGGAGGTTGTTTGTGCCTAGGAACTTTAGCAGAGATTTGTTTGTGGAGTGTCATGAGTCTCGGTTGGCAGGTCATCCAGGAATTTCGGAGACTAAGAGACTTGTAGGTCGCAGTTTTTGGTGGCCTGGGTGGCAGAAGGAAGTCATTAAGTGGGTGCATCAATGTACTGTGTGAGCTAGATCTAAGTCTTCACATGCTCCTGCTGCGGGGTTGCTTTGCCCTCTGGAGGTTCCTAGTGCTCCTTGGACGCATCTTGCTATGGATTTTATTACTGACCTTCCTGCCTCTGAGGGTTTCACTGTTATCTGGGTGGTCGTGGAACGTTTAAGCAAGATGTGTCACTTGGTTCCCGTCATCAAACTTCCCAGCGCCAAGACACTCGCTAAGGCTTTTGTTAAATAAATTGTCAGGCTTCATGGCGTTCCTACCGACATTATTTCCGATAGGGGACCTCAGTTCGTGGCTCGTTTTTGGCATGCCTTTTGTGACAGGTTGGGAGTCCATTTGTCATTTTCGTCTGGTTATCATCCTGAGTCTAATGGACAGACAGAAAGAAAGAACCAGGATGTTGAACAGTGTTTGCGTTGTTTTGTGGCTGACAATCAAGAGGGGTGGTCTGAGTTTCTGCCACTGGCTGAATTTGCTCTTTACAACCATACATCCTCTTCTGCTGGGTGTTCTCCTTTTTTTTTGTTGTACTGGGAGACATCCGTCGTTTGGGTCATTCTCCAAATTGGTATCGGCTGTGCCGGAGGAGGAGAATAGAGATGAGCGTTGTTCTACTCGAACTGTTCGCCAATCTCAAATTCGAGCTGTTTTGGGCGGTGTTCGAGCCGTTCGGCGAACACGAACAATTTGAGAAAAATTCGGCTGTTCGAGGTTATGTTCGATAACTGTTCGTGCACCAAAATCATAACTGGATTTTTTCTCAGTAATGATGAAAATTAATGTTAATACGCAGTTTGAGTGTACAGCGGGGTGGGGGGAGGGGCAGGGGATGGATCTCTGCAGGAACAATGAAAATCTCCATTTTTTTTTCTCTTTCCCGCATTTGCAGTGGGGAGGTGCAATCTGTCAGCCTATCAGCAGTGCACACACGGAGCGAAGTGCTTTTTTTCACACAAGCAAGGGCATGTGTCATTGGCAGTGTATGTCACATGTCCTTGCCCTATAAGACCAAGCCATTTTCCCCGTCGCCACCATTTTCTCACTGCTGCAGCTGCGTGTTAGACGGCACCGCTGTTGCTGTGTGCGCTATACCTTGTTAATTTCAAGCCAATTTTCGCACAAATATACAGATAGCTTGGGAGTAGGGAATAGTTGTGATTGCAGTCCTTTTAAGGACTAGGTTACAGCATTTCCTACGACTTTTATCAGGGAGGTCTGTGCTCTTAAATAGATAGGTTGTGGGAGTAAAGACTAATTGTAATTGGAGTCCTTTTCAGGACTAGGTTACATGAGTTCCTATCAGTTTTTGCCAGGCAGGTCTGTGCCAGTGCTGTGCAAGTTTTTTTCACAGCATTTGGCTGAATCTAGCAAAGCTAATCCTTTTTGGCCTATTGCAGAGTGTGTTAGTCAGTGGAGTAGCTTATCTGTGTTGCAAGATATAACACCTGTGTATAGAATACCAATTTTTTACTGCACCTAGTGAAGTAAAATCTTTTGGGCATAGCATCATTCTATTAGTCCATCTATACTGACTTCCATCAGGTTGCAAACTGAATATAATTTTTTTCTGCATCTAGCTCTGAAAAAATATTTGGGCTTCTAGCAGTGTGTGGGACTTGGTCTATTAGTCCATCTATACTGACCTCCATCAGGTTGCAAATTAAAAATAATTTTTTTCTTCATTTAGCTCTGAAAAAATATTTGGGCTTCTAGCAGTGTGTGGGACTTGTTCTATTAGTCTTTCTATACTGACCTCCAGCAGGTTGCAAATTGAATATAATTTTTTCTGCATCTAGCTCTGAAAAAATAGTTGGGCTTCTAGCGGTGTGTGGGACTTGGTCTATTAGTCCATCTATACTGACCTCCATCAGGTTGCAAATTAAAAATAATTTTTTTCTGCATCTAGCTCTGAAAAAATATTTGGGCTTCTAGCAGTGTGTGGGACTTGTTCTATTAGTCTTTCTATACTGACCTCCATCAGGTTGCAAATTAAAAATAATTTTTTTCTGCATCTAGCTCTGAAAAAATATTTGGGCTTCTAGCAGTGTGTGGGACTTGGTCTATTAGTCCATCTATACTGACCTCCATCAGGTTGCAAATTAAAAATAATTTTTTTCTGCATCTAGCTCTGAAAAAATATTTGGGCTTCTAGCAGTGTGTGGGACTTGGTCTATTAGTCCATCTATACTGACCTCCATCAGGTTGCAAATTAAAAATAATTTTTTTCTGCATCTAGCTCTGAAAAAATATTTGGGCTTCTAGCAGTGTGTGGGACTTGTTCTATTAGTCCTTCTATACTGACCTCCAGCAGGTTGCAAATTGAATATAATTTTTTTCTGCATCTAGCTCTGAAAAAATAGTTGGGCTTCTAGCGGTGTGTGGGACTTGGTCTATTAGTCCATCTATACTGACCTCCATCAGGTTGCAAATTCAAAATAATTTTTTTCTGCATCTAACCCAGCCAATAGTTTTGGCCTAATACCACAGTTTGGCCAGTCAGCTCTGCTCGGTTACCATCCATTGTTTTTTTGTGCAAACAACTCCAGAGTTGTGAATTAGTTAACCACCAAAATGAGTGGAAAAAGGCCTGCTGCTGGTGGAAAGGGGAATAGGCGTGTTGGGAAGGGGAAAAAAGGTTGTGTCCGTGGGGTAGGTGTTAAAGCAACAGTAACATCTGCAGAAGAAAGACCATCTTCCAGCCAAACTAAAATGTCTACTTCTTTTAGCGGACAATGTGATAAGATCCCTTTCTTACGGCCACGCCAATCGCTACAAATTCCAGATGAGGCACAAAAACAGCAGGTGCTTCAACGGATATCAAGTGCTCCTTTAAGTGGGCTCTCCTCCACATCAACTTCAACATCACAAATACTCCAGTCCTCAAAGGTGTCACCCAAATCGCACTTGCTTCCTCACAGCTCCCAAATCTCCAGCTGCCCGTCTGAGTATGAGGTAGAACAGATGGTTGAGTCTGCAGAGCTATTTACTCATACTATAGCCTGGGAATCAGAGGTCGACTCCAGCGCTTCTGTGAATCCAGACGAGGAAATGATCTGCACTGATGCCCAGAATCTTTATGAGTCGGATCCAGGACCAGACGCAGAAGGTTCTGACCATAATGTAGACCCTCATTCCCAAACTGTAACTCCTGTTGGTGGAGACAATGAGGAAGACGATGATAAGACTCAAATACCTGATTGGAGCGACAACTTTAGTTTTTTGTCAGGGCAGGAACAGGTTGGCTCTGAGGACGACGGGTGTGATAACGCACAGGGTGATGATGATGAGGTCGGAGATCCCACTTACTGTCAACCCACAGTCAGCCAAGAGATGAGGTCAGCAGAGGAGGTGGAGGAAGATGCTAGTGACGACGAGGTCAGGTTGCGCCTTCCTGGACAGAGACGTAGTACTGGAAGCACGTCAACAACTGCATCCTCAAACACAACTCTGCCTCTCACCACAAGTCGTGGTGGCTCTTCAGGTCGCATGGGTGCTAAGCCTTGCATAGCCTGGGCATTTTTTCAGATCGATAAAGATGACCCAACTCGTGTTATCTGTAACATTTGTCAGCAAAAGCTAAGTAGAGGCCAAAAAATACATAGTTTGAGTACTTCATGCATGAACCGGCACATGGACATGAAGCATAAGTTGCAGTGGGAAGCTCAGTGTGCTACAATGCGGCCTAGCCGGCCGGGCCAATCACCGTCTGCCATATCTTGTGCATCCGCGGCCTCTTCATCCTCTTTGACTGGGGGTACAGCAGTCACACCTGTTTTGGGGCGCAGACCTGCCACCTCTTTACCCGCAACAGCCAGCGTGATTGGCAGGTCATCATTTTCTTTGGAGGTGGTAACACCAGCTGGTGTTGAGCGCTGTCCGGCATCGATAGCACCACCTTTGGATCAAGGCAACCTAACATGTCCGCCTGCATCTTCCTCACAGACCGGCAGTTTGCCGGGGACACCCTTATCAACCCCGTCTAAGCACAATAGCCAGCCCTCGGTCCCTCAGATGTGGACAAGTAAAAGACCATTTCCTCCTAGCCATGAGAAAGCTAAGAGGTTGAATTTCACCATCTGCAAGCTCTTGGCTACAGAAATGCTGCCTTTCCGCCTGGTGGACACAAAGGATTTTCGAGACCTTATGTCCGTCGCAGTGCCCCAGTACCAGATGCCCAGTCGGCACTACTTCTCAAAGAAAGGTGTGCCTGCGCTCCACCAGCATGTCGCACACAACATCACCGCTTCTTTGAGAAACTCTGTGTGTGACAGGGTGCATTTCACCACAGACACTTGGACGAGTAGGCATGGACAGGGGCGTTACATGTCGCTGACTGGGCACTTACTATGCTGGCAGTAGGGCTCAACGTCATCAGGCGGTTTTTACATTGAAATGTCTGGGAAATGTGAGTCACACAGCTGAGGAGTTGTGGTCAGCTCTGGAGAACCAATTTCATGAATGGTTGTCTCCACTGGACCTGAAACCAGGGAAGGCCGTGTGCGACAATGCTGCAAACCTGGGTGCGGCCCTTCGCCGGGGCAATGTCACACACGTGCCTTGTATGGCTCACGTGTTGAACCTGGTTGTCCAGCAATTTTTAGCCCACTATCCCAGACTAGATGGCCTTCTGCAGAGGGCACGGTCGCTGTGTGCTCACTTCCGCCGTTCGCATCCCGCAGCTCAGCGACTTACATCTCTACAGAAGTCGTTGGGCCTGCCACTTCACCGGCTAAAATGCGATGTGCCTACCCGGTGGAATTCAACTCTGCACATGTTGCAGCGACTGTGGCAGCACCGACAAGCCCTGGTGCAATACGTTCTGACGTATAGCCTGGGCCAACGAGATTCAGAGGTGGGGCAAATCACGCTGGAGGAGTGGTCTCAGATCAGGGACCTATGCACCCTTCTGCACAGTTTTGAAATGGCGACGAAGATGTTTAGTGCTGACGATGCCATTATCAGCATGACTATTCCGGTGATTTACATGCTGGAGCACATGTTAAACAGAATTCGGAGTCAGGTGGTGGCACAAGAGGAGGTGGAGGAAGTAGAGGAGGAGGAGTTGTATGCGGAAGGGCTAACATCTGCAAGGTCCAGACGGTCGGCAGCACCAAGGCGGCAGGCATGTGAGGGTGGGGAGATGGTTTTACCAGGGCGCATGGTAGCAGCCAAACTAGTGAGGAAGGTGCAGGAGCCCAGGAAGAAGTGGAGGACGAACTGATGGAAGACTCATCAGATGAGGGAGACCTTGATCACATTTCTGTTGTGCGAGGTTGGGGGGAGAGGACAGAGGAAGGAAGCATGATTGTTACCTCACCACCAACACAACAGGGACTTGGTGCTCCTGGATGCGCAACACACATGAGTGCCTTCTTGCTGCACTACCTGCAACATGACCCTCGAATTGTGAGAATTAGAAATAATCCTGACTACTGGGTTGCCACACTGTTAGATCCCCGGTACAAAAGTAAATTTGCAGAAATTATTCCTGCCATAGAAAGGGATGCACGCATGCAGGAGTATCAGCAGAGACTGTTGCAGAATCTTACATGTGCTTTTCCACAAAATACCAGTGGTGCACGTAGTGAATCTCACAGTTCCAACTTGCCAACCGTGGGACCGTCAAGTGTTCAGCACTCAAACCGTAACAGAACCACAGTATCTGCTGGTAACATCAATTTTGCGGAATCATTTCACCACTTTTTTAGCCCATCCTTTGCAAGGCCACAGGAGACAAGAAGTCTGACACATAGTCAACGCCTAGAGACGATGGTACAGGAGTATCTCCAAGTAAACATTGAAGCCACGACTGTGTCACTGGACCCTTGCTCTTTTTGGGCTTCCAGTCTGGATAAATGGCCGGAGCTAGCCACTTACGCCTTGGAGATCTTGTCATGCCCCGCAGCCAGAGTTCTGTCTGAACGTGTGTTCAGCGCTGCTGGTGGTGTGCTGACAGATAAGCGCACGCGGCTCTCCACTGATAATGTAGACAGACTCACGTTCATAAAGATGAACAAATCATGGATCCGAAACGACTTTTCTACCCCTGTGTCATCCTGGGGAGAGTAAAAGCTTGATGATTGGTTAAAATCACCCTACCAACCGTTTTAAGCTTTCAAATTACCAATCATGTTTATCTGTATCTTGACTGGAAAATAATTTGGGCTTTGTAGCAGTGTGCAGCACTGATTGTTAGAACCTTGCTGTTAGGTTTTTTTTCCTTTGCTGGTCACATGACCTTGTTGGCCTATTTAGTCCTGCTCCGCCCTTCTGGCTTTGCTGGACTTCATTGTATATCTACTTTCTAGCTAGCCTGTGCTCTGTATCTAACTCTGTTAGTTTGCTTGGTCTACGGACCTCTATGTTCTATCTATTTTGTTTGTTCGTCTGTCTGCTACTATTTCTGTTAGGAGGTGTCCCATATTCCTCCCAGTCCTTAGTACTTGTAGGGATTCCCTCCCCACATCTATAGGTCTTCGTACAGACTAGATTAGGACTTTAGCAGGTCTGATCGCAGGATCAGGTTCCCTGTTACATCGTAGGGATTCAGCTGAGTCTCATAGTAGGGACAGATCTCCTCTCTTTACTTAGCTTTGGTAGCAGAACATAACACTGATCCTATTAGGCCATCTATACTAAAGCTTCACCAGATTTAAAATTAAAAATAATTTTTAGCTGCATCTAGCCCGGAAAATAATTTTGGGGCTCCGAGATGCGCAAGGCACATAAGTGCCTTCTTGCTGCACTACCTGCAGCATGACCCTCATATTGTCAGAATTCGAAGTAATCATGACTACTGGGTTGCCACACTCTTAGATCCCCCAAACTTTTCGATCAACCTTTTCATTTTAATAAAGACCAAAAAAATGGTCATTTTTGAAATTATAAGCATTAGCAGGTTGTTAGAAACTGAAATCAAACAGTTTTCAACTCAAAACTTTATTCTAGGTGATGTTACATTTTCACATAGGACCCCTTGTTCGAAAGGAGCTTCTGAACTCTCTCGTCCATTGAATTTGTCAGGTTTTGGATGGTTTCTGCTTCAATTGTTTTGCATGAGGACAGAATACCCTCCCAGAGCTGTTGCTTAGATGTGAACTGCCTCCCGCCATCATAGACACTCCTTTTAATGATGCTCCAAAGGTTCTGAATGGGGTAGAGGTCAGGGGAGCATGGGGGTCACACCATAAGTTTGTCCCCTTTTATGCCCATATCAGCCAGAGATGCAGATGTTTTATGTGCAGCATGAGATGGTGCATTATCATGCAGAAAAATGATCTTGCTGTGAAATACACGGTTCTTCTTCTTGAACCATGGCAGGAAGTGCTGTTTGAGAAAATCCACATACATTATGGAGTTCATCTTTAGCGCCTTCAGGGATCCTAAAGGGGCCGACAATCTCTCTCCCCATGATTCCAGCCCAAAACATTACTCCACCTCCTCCTTGTTGGCGCTGTAGCCGTGTTTGCGTGGGGTGTCCATCAACCAGCCATCCTCCACTCCATCCATCTGGACCATCGAGCGCTGCACGGCACTCATCCGTGAACAAAACAGTTTTGAAATCAGTCTTCATGTAATGTTTGGCCCACTGGAGCCGTTTCTGCTTGTGTGAAGTGGATAGAGGAGGTCGACAGGATGGCGCATGCACAGCTGCAAACCTCTGAAGGACCCTGCATCTTGTTGTTCGGGGGACGTTGGAGGCACAAGCAGCTTCAAAAACTTGTCTGCTGCTATGACAAGGCTTTTTTGCCGCTGCTCTTTCAACCTGACGTAATTGCCTGTAGGAAAGAGTCCTCAATTTGCCCTTATCAGCACGCACACATGTGTACTGTGAATCAGCTACATACTTCTTGATTGCCAAGACACTTCATCCTGATCATCGCACAATGTTGATTGTAGTCATGCCTTGACCTAAACACTCCACAATTTGTTGCTTCTCAGCAGCTGACACATCCTTTTTCTTTCCCATTTTGGCAGAAAATGTAGGCTGCTTAATAATGTGAGAGAGCCTTATAAGTAGTCTTGCCTTTCATTGGACACACCTGCCAAACTAATTAGCACAGGTGTCTGCAATTGCTTACAGTGATATAAAGAGCCCTGACACACATCACCATCAATGAGTTTAACTGACAAACAAACAAATTCTTCCCTTATCACTCCTAAACACTTTTTGTATAATAATTTGGAACGCAGTGTACATGTGCTTTTCCACAAAACACCAGTGGTTCACGTAGTGAATCTTACAGTTCTAACTTGCCAACCGTGGTCTGTATGGAGTTGTTCAATAAAGGGCCCAAAATTAAGATAACATAGATGGGAGAGGTCTCTATGAATAGGAATTCCTAAGTATTTGATACCCTGTGAGGGCCAGGCAAAGGGAAAGTTGGACTGGATGGAATCCTATATGGATTTGGGGAGGGAGACATCGAGGGCCTCAGACTTCGCTGCATTGATTTTAAAATTTTACCATGTAACAAAGTGATCTATTTCAGCCATAACAGCATGGATGGATATATGTGATTGAGTGATATATACTAGGACATCATCAGCAAATAGAGAGCACTTGTACTCGGTGCCTCCCACCTCAATCCACCTAATATTGGGGTTATGGCGAATTGATGAGAGCAGGTGCTCCGTCACTAGGATGTATAAGAGAGGGGACAGAGGACATCACTGCCTTGTCCCATTGGTGATTGTGAAAGGTGATGAAAATGTTCTGACGCACCCCCTGGGCCTTGGGACACCCGGAGCCGGACCCTTTTTGGTGGATGCTGGTGGTTGTAGTCTTCGTGGCGGTGACCCAGTTCCGTGGCTCAGGGTGGTCAAACCAGTGGCGGAACTATTTATGTGGTTTTCATGTTTAAATGTCCGACTACGCCACCCGTGGATTGCGGTCAGAGTGAACCGCCGCTACAGGGCAGACCACTGAGGCTGGTGTTGTGGGTGCAGCAGAGCATAGCATAACTCCCCACGGGAGGAGTATAGCCTCAGGGCAGTGTATGCGGAGGATGGGGGTGATGGTGCAGGGCAGCAGCAGTAATGACACGGAGTCAGTGATGCAGTTCAGGGCCTTTACTCACAGTTCTTATTATCCAGACCACGTCTGCAGGTAACGGCTGCCCACGTCGTACTGTGCTCACCAGGTGAGGGGCTCAGACAACTCCCAGATAACTTTGGAGCACTTCACAGGACCCCTTTGTGTGTCCTTTGTCTGGCCTTTCTTACCAACACTTCTGTCTGGCTGCCTCGGGCCTCCTCTTGGTAAACTTGGCGCCAGTTTCCCTGACCCTATGTGGTGCCTTCCTAGCGGGTGTAGCGAGGGGCTGCGCCACATGAAATGTCAGAGCCTCCGGTTTCTAGCTGAGGGTCGTTTCCTGCCTCCACTAGTTCGGGGACCGGTCTCCCCCTTTGGCCTGACCCCTCCACGCAGGTGGATTCGGGCGTGCGGTGGCGACTCGCCCGTCCGCACCCCTGGGATCCCTTCATTCCTTGTTCCTGGAGCCTTCTCCGCTCCTCTTCCTTCCTTCTCCCTCTTCCAGGCCTGGGCCTCTGTTACTAGGCCCGCCTCTGGAGCAGAGCTCATGCAGAGCCCCTGCTCCCTGCCACTTCTGCTCAGACTTCTCTGCACTGAACTAAGATGGTGCCCACCTTTTATACTCCCTTCTCAATGCACCCAGGAACTGCTTCCTCCCTGCTCCTGCACTACAGGGTTCCCCTTCCTCAGTGTTCCCTCCCCCCACTCCAGCCAGGGACAGGGAATGTCGTGCCCATCTCAGGGGCATATTGGTCGCCCTGCCCCACGGCAATGTCGTGTAATGCATGCAGGTGTCGGGTCCTGATCCACACTCCATCCTTACCTGAGAGTGAGATATCACACCTCTGGGTGAGGTGCAATACGTCTGTAGCAACCGAGCCCTCAGGGTGCTACAGTTCCATTTATCTTCAGCCTAGGTGACGTATTGCGATACAGGGCCATGATTTTGGCTATAAAAGGGTCCCCTAGACCCCTACCCCAAGCTTTTTAAGAGAATCATATATGGCGTGCCAGGAGACTCTATGGAATGCTTTCTCAGCATCCAACGAGAGTATCTAATTACAAATTTTTAACTGCATCTAGCCCAGGAAATACTTTGTGCCTAGTAGCAGTGTCTGCTAGTGAGCGGATTATCCCGGCTGTTAAGCAAGCTGCACCACCTGTAGTTTAGACACTTAATTTTTTCAAAGGAAATGCTTCGGGACCATGGGATACTTAGTGAAGAGCATCAGGAGGCACCCCAAGGCATAGGGGCTGGGACTGGCAGTAGGATGCCTTGCGGTGGACAGCCGAGCTCGATCCTTATAAAAGCTTTTTAACTGCAGCAGCTTTAGTGGACGCTACTGGAGCTAGAATTACCGCGGCTGCTGGCATGAGACTTGCCCTCCAATAGATCCTTGTAAATGGATTTAAAGTGTATTCATTCAAATTAGAGAGACAATTTAAATTAAAAAGCTTAGAGCTGCCTCCACCACAGGGGGGCTCGCTCGACCCACCAGCGGACAGGCACCAGTATTGGGAGAGGGGGGCTGGCCGTCAGGGTTCACCGCGGCTCTGGCACAAACCCGGCAACACGGAGGTGGCACGGGCAGGAGCGGACTGGCCGTGTCGGCTTCTCACTTTTTGGATTTTAGAAGGGCATGACATGCCTATATCTGTGTCTCCCCCTCCTTTTACTCCTCCACCTCTTTTATTTTCGCATGACTATATGTACTTGTCACTTTTCCATGTGTTAGTTATGTCTTCTGAGCAGTTTGTCAGCTTTTGGACACCTTTGAAGGTGTTTTCTATGTGTTTCTATGTGTTTTTGTTTGCCTGCCATTGGTTTTAACGGTGTTCGAAGGTGTTCGACGAACAGGTCGACGAACAGTTCGGCGAACACACGGGTGTTCGACGAACCGAACCGAACTCGAACACTACGGGGGTGGCTCAACACTAGAGGAGAATTTTTCTGGTGATTTGGAGAGAGTTTGGACTGATGTACGTCGTAACCTTCAAGAGGCTAACAAAAAATCCAAGAGGTAATTTGACAGGAAACGTCAAGAGGTTTTGTTTACTGTTGGTGACATGGTTTGGTTGTCCTCTAGGAATCTGCGGTTTAGGATTCATTCTAAGAAATTGGGCCTGAAGTTTGTGGGTCCATTTAAGGTGTTTCAGGTAGTTAACCAATCTGCTGTTAAGTTGGAGGTTCCCTCCTCCTGGAAGATTAATCCAGTGTTTCATGATTCCTTATTGAAAAAAGCTGATGTTTCTGATAGGGACGCCACTGTCTCTGTTCCTCCTGTGGAGGAAGAATGTGAATATGAAATTTTTCGCATTCTTAATTCTAGATAGCATAGAGGGAGATTGCAGTATCTCGTCGCATGGAAAGGTTTCGGTCCCGAGGATAACTCCTGGATAAGGGAGGATGATGTCTCTGCTCCTAGACTTGTCGGAGCATTTCACAGGAGGTTTCCTGATAGACCTGGGCCTGGAGGATGCGGAGGATCCTCATAGAAGAGGGGGTACTGTTAGAACACTCCTGTTAGTTTTTTCTATTTTGCTGGTCACATGACTTTTTGCCTATATAATCCAGCTCCGCCCTCCTGGCCCTGCTGGACTTCAGTGTTACATTTACTCTTAAGCTAGCCAGGTGCCTTGTACCTTACTCTGTAGTTTGCTTGGTCTTTTGACCACTAATACTTCTGTTTGTTTGTCTTTGCTCTGCTACAATTTCTGCTAAGAGGTGTCCAACTATATCCCAGTCCTTAGTTCTTGTAGGGACCCCTCCCTTATATCTATAGGTCTGCATTCAGACTAGCCGAGGACTTAGGCGGGTCTGTTCACAAGGAACAGGTCCCCTGCTGCATCGTAGGGAATCAGCTTAGTCCTATTGTAGGGACAGTTTTCCTATCTTTCCTTAGTGTTTGTAGCAGTTCATAACAAATATATGAAGAAAAACAAATATAGGCACAAAAAAAACAGATGCATGGCATAATAAATGGACAATTAAATAAACAAACTGGGCTTAGAGTGTGAATCCGCAATTGGACTAGATTAGTGGTATGAAAGTTTTATGTTCCCAGTATCCATGTAAGATCAGAGGCCTGGTGCCCTCACTGTCTCTGGCAAAGGTTCTTCATATATCGTAGATAGTCATAAATCCTCATGACAGATTTAGTTAGCTTTGAAGAAGTGGTATACTCTATGAAACATGTTATTGTGTAATCAGATGAATGAATGAACTTTATTTTCTTCATCCATCTCTTAATCAAGTAGTACAAGAAGGTTCTTCTTATACTAATTCCGATATTGTACAAGTAACGGGTATTTTTATTATTTTGACACTTCCTGCTCTCAGCCTCCCATTTACATATCATGGACAACTCATTTACCATGTACATAGTTTCATAATGTCATATGATACTTATTCTTGACATCATTGGGAACAGCAGCCTCATCATATATAGCTGAATGTTAATGTTCTAATAAGACTTGTTCAATAATGTACAATACAGACATTGTGTTTCCATGTGTTTATATTATGCTGAATATCCTATTATTGAGCTACTGGGCCAACACATGAAAAAATGTCAAACCAAATGTATAATTTGGTAGAAAAAAAACAAACAACAACAAACACCTTGTATCCAATCATTTACTAAAAGACAGGAACATAGCGAAAGGTAACGCGCGTCATAGTTTGCTATTTTTATTTTTTGCCACAAAATAACTGAAAAAGTGCTAAAAATAATGAAATAAATGATGCATAAAACAACATTTGTGTGTGAAGCCAAGCAGTATAAAAATATGATGGGTCAGCCAAGGAGGTGTCTGGCAATGTAGGGCCAACAATAGCTGCCCTGGCAGGAGCAGTACAGTATAGCAGTATTAAACTAAGTGTGCCATCATTTGGTGTGTGGCAGGTGTGGCTGTTCGGCAACAGTGGCAGTAGAAGGAGCTTCACAGTATAAAAATTTGACTGGTCAAGCCAGATGTCTAGCAGTATAAAGCCAGCAACAGCAGCTGTGATAGTAACAGTAGTATAATATATTTAACTCAAAGATCTTGAAGTATATGGCAGTTTGAGCCTTGGCCATCATCTGGCTGCAGAACAGTGTAGAAGCCAGAAAATGGGATAGACAAGAAGGCAGATGGAATGGCCAACCATTGACAACAGTCGTAGGTAAATGAAAGTCTGCACTGATCTATGGCTGATTAATTTTGACAAATGTAAGGTTTTCTGAGCTTACGGAGGATACTCTGGTCAGATTGGGTATAGATAAAGCCACCAGCCATGCTAAATCACTCTTGTGACCGTACACTGAACATAACAGCACATCCATAGCAAATTGGACAGATTATTGCCGTTGGTTTGATCTTTTGAACCAGAAGTCCAAGGGATCTGAACTCAGGCTAACTACTGGAGAAAGGACACCATGCAGGTAAAACTAAACCTGTCTGTTCAGGCAGTGCAACTCTTTTTACGTATGTCCATCAGTTTGGTGCAGTGGCCGATAAAACATCTGGTTCATCGTGTCTTATATACTGTAATTACTGCTGCCTTGATTATTTGTTGTACTTAAAGGGCTGGAAATTACAAAGGAGTGCTGAAGTAGCAGTGAGCCCAGTATTGTCTTGGGAAATTTCCCTTAACCACCAAAATCATTAATAATTTAAATAAAAAATGAGAATTTTGTTAAAGAAAATTGCAGTAAAAGAATGCAAAGATTTATTTTTTTTCTGCTAAGTTACAACAATTTTGAGCACGATCATAAGAGTGAAAGTTATCCCAGAAGACTATCCCTCCAGAAATCTGTTAATACAGTACATGCAAAAATAATGGTGAAGCTGCGACGTCACAAAAAAGGGGAATAATCGAAAACAAATATATATATATTTTTTGCTCTTTTTGAGAAATACTGAACACGGCTATACCAGGAAAAGTCTTTTCAGATGCAGGCAGAAAAAAAAAATTCTGAAAACTGTAAAAAGTTGAGATGCAGCAAAAAAGTTGATGTAACACATTCAATTTTATTTTTCAAAAAGCATGTTCTACCTTGTCCTGCAGATGGGGCTCAATTCTGCCAAGGATGTTACTGTGAAAAATCACCCCGGATGCAGGCACTAAAAAAATTAAATTTCAACAAAAACAATAAAAAAGTGAATAATAACAAAAAGATTGGTGCAAAGAATATGAGACTTTTTAGGTGGCAAAAATAATGCATTTTGTACCCATACATGATTGGAAGGTCTTTTTTAAAATATATTGATGGCTAGCTATCTTCCATTGAGGCTGAACACACAGGATCCATTCATACAACAAATGCAATGCAGGTGTTTTGGTATCGAATATGGAACTTGGACATGTGGGAGTTTCGTTTCCACAAAAACAGATGACTAAACACAAGTTTGTTATGACAGTTAAAAAAACCCTGTGGATCTTTAAAAAATGGATGGGACTAGAAAATCTAGGTAGGTTCACATCTCAAGTGCAAGTACCTGCAACAGGCTGCTGTTTTCAGGTGGTGTGTATGGGTGAGTGTAACTTTGGACTATTACAACATGAAAGTGTACAAAATAAATATATTTTTTTGTTTTACAACACACGTTTTTTTTTTAGCTTGACGGCTTCATTTAAATTTCTGAAATGTTGAGATATTTCTTTTATAAAAAAAATAATAATAATACTTATGCCTTGTCCATCTTACAAGTTAGGAAACACACTTTTCTGTGATACACAAAATCTGGTTTTAGATTTTACTTCAGAAGCAAAATTAAGATGCTTTTCTTAGGTTGCTATTATTATGTTATATCACTCATCAATTCAAAGTCACACTGACTATGCAGGTACAGCACCTCCCTACATCCATTGAATTTTTGCACTATTGCTATTCACAGACTGAGACTACCACTCCCATTTTCAATGTGCTTCAGCGCTGCAGTAAAAAAAACACAATCAGAATTAGGCTTGGGTCACTCAATCGTATATTTTCTCTGCAAGTGAATGGGATCGATTCTCTGTTCAAACCCTGCTCTGGGTTTGATCACAGCGTCAGCTTAGTGTGGTCCAATTCTCTTACATGAGAAAATCAGAGCACAATGTGAGGAGAAGCTGGAGAACTTAATTTCTCCATCTTTTCCATTGTGTGAGTCTGCGTATATCGTATATTAACCTGCTATCTGGATGCAGCAATCTTTTAGCAGTGTGTTACATAGCGCCAGATATTTTTTTGTTTCAATTTCGATCCTCTCCTGCAAATTCAATCACAATTGTTTGAATTCGGGTAAATCTGCGAATACCAGCAAATTTGACTCAATTGCAGCAGATCTATACCCTCATCTCTAACAGAAAGTAATAGTAGCAGCAATGTAAGGCCAGGACAGCATTCAGGATTGCACATAATGTTTTCCAATGTGGTAATATGTGCATGAAGCATATAAAATAGGAGAGAAGAGGTAGATTCATGCAATCTTCTAAATTGTGTAAAATACGCATGTCTGCACTTAAGGAAACAGATGATTGTGTTTTCTGTATGCATTTTTTTCTGATATCAGTTTCCTATACACAAAAAAAACATTCTTAAAAGCTAGAAAAATGATAACCCGTTCACCATTTGTATAGATATGGAATTTGGCTTGAGAATAATGGCGGCCATGCACCGGAAGATCTCAGCTGGCTTCTGAGAGAGTATACAGGATGGACAGATGTAAGGTTAATCCAGCATCATGATGGAGTTAAAGAGGATCTAAATTCATTAAGAGGTGCACGCCACTTAATGAATTTGACTCAACTTCCGAGTGACGCGAGTGTCCTCCGCCATGTGCCATGCCAGAAATGCTAATCCAACTCGAAGTAGCATTTCTGGCATATTAAATATCAGCTTTTTTGATAAATTTGATGAGGAATCAGATGGGTGGTTTGGCTATGCACAGTCCAGCCCTGGCCTCTGCCCTATTCAGCGGGTCTGATTTAAACTGTTGTGAAAACACCAAAAGTCGCACATTTTTGCACAACTAATTTAGCAACTTTTCAAAGTCTTTGTCGTAGTATTTTGCTGTAAAAGCTGTGATGAATCAGCTGCTATGCTTGTTATGACGCCTTTAAACATGAAACAATTAATTATATTTTTTTAAAATATATTTGCACATATTGCATCTTGAGGCATTACAGGTATCCTCGCAATAAAGCAAGTAGTTTGTATTTCATTTTTCCTTAAAGAGGCTTGGTGAAAGTTGTATGCCAAGGGATCCTCCTCCTGTAGTAAAATACTTTGCATCAGCTTGGAGAACTTTAAAAGTTTTTTTTTAACTATTTTCTAAATAACATTTGAATAACATTGATAAGTGTGATAATATTTTTGTTTGTAGCTTGTACTGTACAATGTGCAAAAAACTGTTTCGAAATAAAATCATTGTAATGTTTTCTAATATTTGGTTAAATAGAAATGTCAAGTTTTTGATTAACAATGTCTTTTGCCCAGATTAGAATTTCATTTAAATTTCCGTGAAGATGTAATCTTTAATTAATTGGTATTCCTGTTCATATGAGGAATTTGTAGAGCATGAACTAACAAATTCTCCAACTGGGAACATTTTAATAACATGACGGTGAAAGCAGCTTTGTGTGTGGAGAGTGTCATTCCAACTAGTGGACTTTCTGTGTAAATTGGTAATGATATTGTTCTTCTACAGATGTCCGTTCAAACTCTTCTGACAGGTCATTATAAGCAACATCCACTCCAGCATGGGATAAAGCAATATCCTTCATTTTAGGGCTCACATGAGCGTATACATTGGGTGTATACCATCCAATGACTTATAGGCTAGCACTCAAACCAATGTTATTCTATGGGCCATTGCTGATCAGGGTTTTTTTATCATGCCGATAAGGAAAAAATAAAAATCACAGCATGCTGCAAATGGCTCTACAAATCAGATCACACTCACTCATTCGAGTTTATGGTTACGTGGTAATCATCAAACTGCACTCAAACACCATCCAAGTGCAGTCCAATTTTACCAAACTCATAGAATGGAGAAGATGAAGAAATATTGTTCTCCATCTTCTCCTCTCCTGTGCTACAAGTCTCTCATCAGAGAGAATCAGATCACACTAAGCAGACTCAGCTCAATCTCAAACTCTGATCAGAGTTAGAGCCGAGTGTCATTTACATAATTGATCCGATCGTCTCAAATGATAAAATCAATGCTCATGTAACCGACCCCTTAGATTTCATATGTTGTACTTCAAGTGTTTAACTCATTGTGCTGCCTTCAAGCTCTTGGACATAGGATTGCATTGGCTCCATTAGTTGTAAGAAGCCTTTTTGTAAGGATTATGTCTGGAATTCAGCTTTTTGCTCATCTGTGCTGTCGATAAGTCAGAGTTAAATGTTGATCACCAGCAGGATATTAGTTTGTTTCTTTTTTGGTGAAAAAAGGTGATAAATGACATAGTTTTCAGCTATAGCATCTTTTCATCATGGCGGTTAATATCACCCCTCCGATTGGAGCTTTTGCAGATCCTGCATGCCCAGCTTGGTGCAACTAAAGGTGGGTGAATATTAGTGATGAGCAAGCACTAAAATGCTCGGGTGCTTGTTGCTCGGGTCGAGCAAATTGGAATACTCAGGTGCTTGACCCAAGCAACGAGCCCAATGTAAGTCTATGGGAAACTCAAGCATTTTTCAAGCGGCACCCCCCGGTGGTCTGCAGAGGGCCTAAAAATTGCTCAAATCAATTGAAACAGTGCTCAAATGACATGGGAACAGCATGGGGAAGACCCCTGGAAGCATTTCTGACTCCCAGGTCACTGCTGACAACAACGTTGTCAGAGATATTAAGCCACTTTTACGGACTCACAATAAAACATACAAAAACAAAACCAAAATGGATTTTCCTGGGAAATATATTATGAAACATCCTTTTGAGAGTAATAACTTGTATATAAGGCCAAATAAATAACCAAAACCAAAAATACTCCTCCACACCTTGGGCTATGTTCACACGTAGCGTTTTTGATGCGTTTTTTCACTTTTGCATTGCTTTCCACCATGACAAAAGCATTCAATGGAAAATGTCATTTTTACATTTTACAACTTTATCTGGCCATGTGGTGTATGACACACCATCAGACACATGCATACAGTGCTGAAAAGACATGGGAACAGCATGGGGAAGACCTCTGGAAGCATTTCTGACTCCCAGGTCACTGCCTAAAAGTGTGTCCATCATAAGTGATCCTTGGCGCATGCGAAGATGCCTCCCGCCATTCACCTGTCATTGCAGACTTGCAACAATCACCATCCACGTCCTTGTCCCAGTGCAGCATTCACTTGTCCCTACCCCATTCCTTGGAATGCAAGCGCAAGTATGCAGCCAGCCACCTACCCACCCACAGGCTGCAATACTATACTTCCAAATTTTTGACAGCTGCTTGCACTTGAAATGTGGTCTTTTAGGCTCGTGGAGGTGGAAGCTTTTCACAACCTCATGCCAGCGGCGGTCGGGTGTCCATACTTGGTCCCAGCCGCCACTATTTCTCCCGGTGTCGTCTCCGCCTTCCACAAGCACGGGTCCTACAACATTACCCGTGCCGTCCCCAGTGCATTTACTGGGAAGGACTGCCTAACCACAAACACGTGGACATGTGAATGTGGCCAGGGATGGTACGGAGCCAGTCCACAGCTTTTTTGGCTGAGTTGTATTTCACCACAGGCATATTCTTTAGCTTGGTGAAAGGACTTGGGAAACCATATCTACCCAGCTGTAATTTCTCCCAGGAAGTTCTCTAAAGCTGCTTTCACTTGAAATGTGGCCTTTTAGGCTCGTGGAGGCGGAAGCATTTCATAACCTCATGCCAGCGGCAGCCGGGTGTCCATACTTGGTCCCCATCTGCCACTATTTCTCCCGGTATCGTCTCCGCCTTCCACAAGCACGGGTCCCACAACATTACCAGTGCCCTCCCCAGTGCACTTACTGGGAAGTACCGCCTAACAACAAGCACGTGGACAGGTGAATGTGGCCAGGGATGGTACGGAGCCAGTCCACAGCTTTTTTTGCTGAGAGTTGTATTTAGCTCAGTGAAAGGACTGGCATAGAGGGAAACCGTATCTACCCTGGGAGTCATTTCTCCCAGGAAGTCCTCTAATGCAGCATGTTGCAGAAGCAATGGCAGCCCGTCCAACATCAACTCGCACTTGTCGGTGGTGCTTTGACACACAAACATTTTTCTTTGCGCATTTAATTTCATGAACACAGAGTTGGACAATGGCCTGATCAGCAATGCGGTTTAAGAAATACCATGCATAAGCAAGTCCGATCCACATTAAAAAAGCAGCCATAGAGTGTCCGGGAACCTTCCCCCACACTTTTCTTAGCCAGGGATGCTTCTCGGCAGGGTTGGACAGGCCCAAAAGAGAACCGGAGACTCCTCCGGTGGGCCCTGGCTTCTCCTTCAGGAGAGTTCATAGTGCTGAGGTGAGACCATGATGATGATAGAGGCCACCATCTGCTTAGTTTTCTGTTAATAGGAATGCAAGCGCAAGTATGCAGCCAACCACCCATCCACCCACAGGCCGCAACACTAAACTGCCAGATTTCTGGGCACCTGCTTGCACTTGAAATATGGCCTTTTAGGCTCGTGGAGGCGGAAGCTTTTCACAGCCTCATGCCGTCGGCGGCCGGGTGTCCATACTCGGTCCCCAGCCGCCACTGTTTCTCCCAGTGTCGTCTCTGCCTTCCACAATCACGGGTCCCACAACATTACCCATGCCCTCCCCAGTGCACTTACTGGGAAGGATCGCCTAACCACAAACACGTGGACAAGTGAATGTGGCCAGTAACAGTACGGAGCCAGTAAACAGCTTTTTTTGCTGAGTTGTATTTCAGCACAGCCATATTCTTTAGCTAGGTGAAAGGACTTGGGAAATCATATCTACCCAGCTGTAATTTCTCCAAGGAATTCCTCTAAAGCTGATTTCAATTGAAATGTGGCCTTTTTGGCTCGTGGAGGCGGAAGCTTTTCACAACCTCATGCCAGTGGCGACCGGGTATCGATACACAGTCCCCAGCCGCCATTATTTTTCCCGGTATCGTCTCCACCTTCCACAAGCATGGGTCCTACAACATTACCCGTGCCCTCCCCAGTGCACTTACTGGGATGGACCGCCTACCCACAAACACGTGGACAGGTGAATGTTGCCAGGGACGGTACAGAGCCAGTGCACAGCTTTTTTTAATGAGAGTTGTATTTAGCTCGGTGAAAGGACTGGCATACAAGGAAACCATATCTACTCTGGGTGTCAATTCTCCATCCCCAGGTTCCGCCCATTGTCACACACGACCATGCCTGGCTGTATGTTCAGCGGTGAGAGCCATAGATCAGGCTGCTGTGTTACAGCTTTCAACAACTCTGCAGCGCTGGGCGGTTTGTCATTTAAGCATTAAGCATGTTATCTTCAGCACAGCCTGTTGCCGCTTGGCCAAGGCAGTGCTGCAGTGCTGTCAGCTTGTGACTTATATGATCATTTCGGAGATGGAGGAGGAGGTGCAGGAGTTGAACAATGTGATTACATTGAGGTTAAATTGGTGACGCTGTTTTTTTTGCTTTGTTTTTTTTACGTTATTTTTTAAGACAAATGCATTCACCGGGAAATGTCATTTTAACATTTTACAACCTTATCTGGCAATGTGGTGTGTGACACATTATCAGACACATCCTGTTTTATTTATGACGGACGGAATCTGAAAATAATAAAGCCTATTTTTATAGGGTCATCAGACGGCCCTTAATATTCTTAAAAGGCCAGCAGTCGGCCCTTGCAATTGCTAGAAAGCCATCAGCCGGCTATGCTTTGTTGTTCCCATTATTAACAATTGGGTTTCCTATACTGTTATTGCGTATCTAGTGACTGCAAGGGCTGCCAAAAATTTCGACGCAACCCAATACCCCTTTGAAAAGACTTAGAGGAGGGTCTCAGTAAAAAAAATGTTCCCGTTATAAAGGAGCGGGTCTCCTATAGTGGCAATGCCCATCCTGTGACTACAAGGGCTGACAAAAATTGGGAAAAACCCCACTAACAATTTAAGGACACATAGAGCAGGGCCACAGTAACGACAAATTACCATTAGAAAGGAGAGAGTCTGCTATACTGTTATAGGGTATGCAGTGAGTCCAACGGCTTACCAATTTTAGTAAAAACCCCACTAAGAATTTAAAGACACATAAAGCAGGGCCACAGTAATGACAAATTCCCATTAGAAAGGAGAGAGTCTGCTATACAGTTATAGAGTATGCAGTGAGTCCAAAGGCTGACCAATTTTAGGAAAAACCCCACTAAGAATTTAAAGACACATAGAACAGGGCCACAGTAACGACAAATTCCCATTAGAAAGGAGAGAGTCTTCCATAGTGTTGCCCTATGCAGTGAATGCAAGTGCTGCCGAAAATTTGGAGGATCTTCAATGCCCCTTGGAAGAGACATGGAGGAGGGCCTCATAAAAAAATGTTCCCATTAGAAAGGAACGGGCCTCCTATACTTGTAATGCCCATGCACTAAGTGTATGGGTTGACAAAGATTTATCCCTGGGGGGTATACATGAACATTCTGTATAAAAAATTTTTTTTACGGGTATCCTAAGCACCCTTTAAAAAAATTATGTGGGTGTTGCATCACAGACCACAGTCACCCTGTGTTATGCACACGCCCGGACTGACTGGCGTGTGCGAGTGTTGTGGTTCCACTGGACCATGGACCGGAGAGTGCCTGGAGGGGCGTGACTAAGTATCTGGCCGATCCGACCAAGGTGGCATGACGGCATACGACGCCAGTGCACCAGGGAGAAACCGGGCAGAGGGACCAGGTGCTACTCCAGGTCAAACTCCGGACACGGGGGTTGACCCACACTGGGATTACTGGAACAGGCAGGTTAGGCTGGCACAGACTGGTGGATGTAAGCAAACACGGCAGGTATGCAGATGGGTGGATACAGGCGAGTATGCAGGCAGGGAGGTACTGGCCGAAAGGACGGGCTGGAGCACAGAGAGGTTAAGACCCAGTACAGACTGGGTCACAGAACCGCAGATGCGGTAGACAACCACAGCATAGAGGGAACGCCCGAAGCGGTGGGCAAGAACAGAGCAGGACGGGGCTGCAGGAGCAGCGAGCACAAGCAGGGCAGGACAGGACTGCCGGAGCAGCGGGCAGAAGCAGGGCAGGGCGGAAACCGCAGAAGCAGTAAGAAAGATAAGAGCAGAGCAGAAACCGCAGGAGCGGCAAGCAAGGCAGGAGCAGAGCGGACACCGCAGAGCGGTAAACAAGGCAGGAGCAGAGCAGAAACCGCAAGAGCGGCAAGCTAAGCAGGAGCAGAGCGGACACCGCAGAGCGGTAAACAAGGCAGGAGCAGAGCAGAAACCGCAAGAGCGGCAAGCTAAGCAGGAGCAGAGCGGACACCGCAGAGCGGTAAACAAGGCAGGAGCAGAGCAGAAACCGCAAGAGCGGCAAGCTAAGCAGGAGCAGAGCGGACTCCGCAGAGCGGTAAACAAGGCAGGAGCAGAGCAGAAACCGCAAGAGCGGCAAGCTAAGCAGGAGCAGAGCGGACACCGCAGAGCGGTAAACAAGGCAGGAGCAGAGCAGAAACCGCAAGAGCGGCAAGCTAAGCAGGAGCAGAGCGGACACCGCAGAGCGGTCAACAAGGCAGGAGCAGAGCAGAAACCGCAAGAGCGGCAAGCTAAGCAGGAGCAGAGCGGACACCGCAGAGCGGTAAACAAGGCAAGGGGATAGGACTCTGTTCACAAAGAACAGACGGAGAAGGAAAGGCAGAACCAGAAGCACGCACAGTACTTACATAAAAGTAGCGAGCGTACACTAAATTCACAACAGATGTACAGAGACGACGAGAAGGAATTTAGGAGCGGGTTCAGGCTCTGCAGAAAGACGCAGAAAACAGACATAGAGGGAAAAGGGAGACAAGATTAAAGTAGAAACGAGGCACAGACAACAGGGAACAGAGGAACGGGAACAGAGACAGCAAGGCAGGAACACAAACAGGACTCTGTTCAGACGGGAACAGATACCGCAAGGCAGGAACACAAACAGGACTCTGTTCAGACGGGAACAGATACCGCAAGGCAGGGACACAAACAGGACTCTGTTCAGACGGGAACAGATACCGCAAGGCAGAGACACAAACAGGACTCTGTTCAGACGGGAACAGATACCGCAAGGCACAGACAGGCAGATCTAGGAATACGTCCCCTAGAAGGCGAAAGAACAGGCAAGAAGCGTGTTCACAAGAACAGACCACAGTTCAGACACAGAACTGGAAAACAGGCAGGAAAACAGGATAGGACCTGGCATGTCAGAGACAAAAAGCCAACTGACAAGAAACAATGCTCAGGCACCATCTTGAGGAAGAAGGTGGCATAAATACCCAAAGATGGACAGCAATAGGCTGAAGGTGCAACAGGGGCGTGTCCGCAGCAGGTACAAGAAACAGGAAGTTCAGCGGGCGTCGCCCTATGCAGCCAAAGTGGAGCAGAGCAGAGCACAAGGAAAGAAGCCAGACCAGGAAGCTGGGCAGGAGATGAAGTTTGCGATCTTGCATGATGAGAGATGGAACACCATGCAAGAACGCCACCAGGTATGCTACAGTACCCCCCCCTTACGCCCCCTCTTCTTCAGGCCTGCAAGGATCTTCCGCAGGGAATTTGGGGGCCAATCCCTCTCTTCAAGGAGATTACTTCTATTGTCCACAGGAGGAGACAAAACTGGTCTCTTAATCTGGATGGCTATGATGCGACTTCCCATCCAGCCATCTTCAGCAACAGATGAAATGGGTGAAGTACCAGAAACAGCACACAAAAAAGACTCTCTACATTTATTTTTAGGCAGCACCCCAAAAAGTTCAGGAGACAACTGGAGGTCCTCTGCCGGGTTGGAGGGGTGCAGAGACACGGGGGTAGCCTCTGCTTCGGGGTACATCTTGTCAAGCTCACAGGATGAAATGGGCAAAGTATCAGGTACAAGGTGTAGAGAAGACACTGCCTCTTTGTTATGTGGTGGTACCCCGGAGGATTCAGGAAACAACTGGGGGTCCTCCGCTAGGTTGGAGGGATACCGAGACTCGAGGGTAACCTCTGCTTCGGAGTACACAAGGTCAGACTCACTGGAAGAAGCGGGCGAGGTATCAGGTACCGAGTAAAGGAGAGTCTCTGTCCATTCGCTATCAGGTAGCACCCCGGAGGGTTCAGGAGATGACTGGAGGTCCTCCGCCTGGTCGGAGGAGTGTAGAAACTCGGGGGTAACCTCTGCTTCGGAGTA
Source organism: Phyllobates terribilis (assembly GCF_046119375.1). Taxonomy (NCBI): domain Eukaryota; kingdom Metazoa; phylum Chordata; class Amphibia; order Anura; family Dendrobatidae; genus Phyllobates; species Phyllobates terribilis. The sequence goes on along the minus strand of NW_027362761.1, from coordinate 1,203,360,800 downwards.
CACTAGGTCGGACTCACTGGAAGAAGCGGGCGAGGTATCAGGTACCGAGTAAAGGAGAGTCTCAGTCCATTCGCTATCAGGTAGCACCCCGAAGGGTTCAGGAGACGACGGGAGGTCCTCCGCCTGGTCGGAGGGGTGTAGAGACTCGGGGGTAACCTCTGCTTCGGAGTACACTAGGTCGGACTCACTGGAAGAAGCAGGCGAGGTATCAGGTACAGAGAATAGGAGAGTCTCTGTCCTTTCGCTACCAGGTAGCACCCCGAAGGGTTCTGGAGACAACTGGAGGTCCTCCGCCTGGTTAGAGGGGTGTAGAGACTCAGGAGTAACTACCACTTTGAGGCACCCATTGTCAGGCCCACAGGACTGAGCGGACGAAGTATCGGGTACCGGGTGTAGGGAAGTCTCTCTCCAATTGTCATCGAGTGGTATCCCGGAGGATTCAGGAGGCAACAAGGGGTCCTCCGCCAGGTAGTAGAGGTGTACACACTCGGAGGTAAACACAGCTTCGGAGCATCCTTGGACATGCACACTGGTTAAAGTGGGTGTAGAATCTGATGCCAGGTGCAGAAAGCTCTCCTGTGTGGACTCTGGATGGGTAGCAGTCTCTTCTGGCTGGAGAACTGGTGCACCACCCACGCACATCACCCGCTGGGGCTTCTCCGGGATACAGGAAGATGAAGCTTCAGTAGGGACTTCAAGGTTGGGGTCAGGAGGTCTCAGGGAGGACAGACCCTGGTGTGACGGCTTGCCTCTGCGTCTAGCACGTCTGGACTGCATCTTGAGGTTGGGAGCAGTATTCCGGAGAGTGTAGTCATCCTGAGTGGATTCAGGGCAAGCAACAGTCTTTTCGGGCAGGAGAACTTGTGCGCTACCTATGCACATTACCCGTCGGGGCTGCTCCGGGATACAGGGAAGTGAAGCTTCAGCAGGGGCTTCAGGGTTAGGATCATCGAAAGCCAAAAGGAAGGCCACCAGGAAGGCCTGTAGGTCAAGAACGATAGGATCCTGTGCTTCCCATAGGGGGTTGATCCATTCCAAGGCATCACCCGGTAGGTTGGACATTATAAATCCCACCTTAACCCGATCAGAAGAATAAGCATTAGCATAGAACCGGAACTGCAGCAAGCATTGCCACACATACACACGGCATTGTTTTGGATCCCCGTAGTACCGTGGTGGATCCGCGGGAGCAGGTGCAGCTTCAGCAGGGACTCCAGGGTTGGGGTCATCGAAGACCATTAGGAAGGCCACCAGGAAGGCCTGCAGGTCAAGGACGATAGGATCCCAAGCTTCCCATAGGGGGGTGACCCACTTCAAGGCATCCCCCGCTAGGTAGTCAATTATAAATGCCACTTTAGACCAATCAGAAGGAAAAGAAAGAGGGTAGAACTTGAAGTGCAGCATGCATTGCTCCACAAATGCACGAATTTGTTTTGGATCCCCATAGTACTGGGGCGGATCCGCAGGAACGGGTGCAGAAAGCTCCATCTGGACGGGTGCGAAATTAGCCTGGAACTCAGCTAGAGAAAAAGAAAAATTTATTTATTTATTTTTAATGCACGTATTAGCTGGAAAACGTCTCAGAGAGCGAAGGCCATGGGGCTCAACGGGAACCATGGCCTGAGCATGCTGTTATGCACACGCCCGGACTGACTGGCGTGTGCGGGTGTTGTGGTTCCACTGGACCATGGACCGGAGAGTGCCTGGAGGGACGTGACTAAGTATCTGGCCGATCCAACCAAGGTGGCACGACGGCATACGACGCCAGTGCACCAGGGAGAAACCGGGCAGAGGGACCAGGTGCTACTCCAGGTCAAACTCCGGACACGGGGGTTGACCCACACTGGGATTACTGGAACAGGCAGGTTAGGCTGGCACAGACTGGTGGATGTAAGCAAACACGGCAGGTATGCAGATGGGTGGATACAGGCGAGTATGCAGGCAGGGAGGTACTGGCCAAAAGGATGGGCTGGAGCACAGAGAGGTTAAGACCCAGTACAGACTGGGTCACAGAACCGCAGATGCGGTAGACAACCACAGCAGAGAGGGAACGCCCGAAGCGGTGGGCAAGAACAGAGCAGGACGGGGCTGCAGGAGCAGCGAGCACAAGCAGGGCAGGACAGGACTGCCGGAGCAGCGGGCAGAAGCAGGGCAGGGCGGAAACCGCAGAAGCAGTAAGCAAGATAAGAGCAGAGCAGAAACCGCAGGAGCGGCAAGCAAGGCAGGAGCAGAGCGGACACCGCAGAGCGGTAAACAAGGCAGGAGCAGAGCAGAAACCGCAAGAGCGGCAAGCTAAGCAGGAGCAGAGCGGACACCGCAGAGCGGTAAACAAGGCAGGAGCAGAGCAGAAACCGCAAGAGCGGCAAGCTAAGCAGGAGCAGAGCGGACACCGCAGAGCGGTAAACAAGGCAGGAGCAGAGCAGAAACCGCAAGAGCGGCAAGCTAAGCAGGAGCAGAGCGGACTCCGCAGAGCGGTAAACAAGGCAGGAGCAGAGCAGAAACCGCAAGAGCGGCAAGCTAAGCAGGAGCAGAGCGGACACCGCAGAGCGGTAAACAAGGCAGGAGCAGAGCAGAAACCGCAAGAGCGGCAAGCTAAGCAGGAGCAGAGCGGACACCGCAGAGCGGTAAACAAGGCAAGGTTATAGGACTCTGTTCACAGAGAACAGACGGAGAAGGAAAGGCAGAACCAGAAGCACGCACAGTACTTACATAGAAGTAGCGAGCGTACACTAAATTCACAACAGAGGTACAGAGACGACGAGAAGGAATTTAGGAGCGGGTTCAGGCTCTGCAGAAAGACGCAGAAAACAGACATAGAGGGAAAAGGGAGACAAGGTTAAAGTAGAAACGAGGCACAGACAACAGGGAACAGAGGAACGGGAACAGAGACAGCAAGGCAGGAACACAAACAGGACTCTGTTCAGACGGGAACAGATACCGCAAGGCAGGAACACAAACAGGACTCTGTTCAGACGGGAACAGATACCGCAAGGCAGGAACACAAACAGGACTCTGTTCAGACGGGAACAGATACCGCAAGGCAGGGACACAAACAGGACTCTGTTCAGACGGGAACAGATACCACAAGGCAGGGACACAAACAGGACTCTGTTTAGACGGGAACAGATACCGCAAGGCAGAGACACAAACAGGACTCTGTTCAGACGAGAACAGATACCGCAAGGCACAGACAGGCAGATCTAGGAATACGGCCCCTAGAAGGCGAAAGAACAGGCAAGAAGCGTGTTCACAAGAACAGACCACAGTTCAGACACAGAACTGGAAAACAGGCAGGAAAACAGGATAGGACCTGGCATGTCAGAGACAAAAAGCCAACTGGCAAGAAACAATGCTCAGGCGCCATCTTGAGGAAGAAGGTGGTATAAGTACCCAAAGATGGACAGCAATAGGCTGAAGGTGCAACAGGGGCGTGTCCGCAGCAGGTACAAGAAACATGAAGTTCAGCGGGCGTCGCCCTATGCAGCCAAAGTGGAGCAGAGCAGAGCACAAGGAAAGAAGCCAGACCAGGAAGCTGGGCAGGAGATGAAGTTTGCGACCTTGCATGATGAGAGATGGAACACCATGCAAGAACGCCGCCAGGTATGCTACACCCTGGTTATATGGTGGTGGAGGATGAGGAGATGGAGAAGGACAAGAGCAAATAGTCAAAATCAGGAAGCGTATACCCATGTCTGGGTGTGAAAAGGTGCATGGGAATACACCTCCCAAGAAACGACACTGGATTTGAGTTTATGTTACGCTGCTATCATTCAGTGGTGTTGAGAAGTCTGGCCCAATCCAGCCCTTGTTCATTTTTATAGGAGTCAGCCTGTCAGCATTTTCAGCTGACAGGCAGATGCGCTTATCAGTTATAATTCTACCAGCGGCAATAAAAACCCTTTCTGATAAAACGCTGGCGGCAGGGCAAGCCAGGACCTCCAAGGCATAGAGAGCCAGTTCATTCCACGTATCCAGCTTAGATACCGAATAATTATAAGGCACAGAGGAATCACGGAGGACGTTGGTACGGTTGGCAAGGTACTCCCTCAGCATCTTCCAAAACATTGCACTCCTTGTGAGAGTACCCCGCGCCTCAGGGCCTGTGCGATGGGAGGGTCTGAGAAAAATCTCCCAGAACTCTGACAGTGTTCCCCAGGCTCTGCTGGATTGAAGTTGTATCTCTCTTGCCTGTACTCCTTGGTTGTCCAACTAAGTGTGCCCTCTGCCACCAGCGTTTTCAGACGGGAATTTTTTAAATAGTTCCGCAACAAGGCCCTTCTGGTACAGCTCCATTTTTGTAGACCTGTCCGCCTCAGTAATAATAAATATAAAGTTCTCCTTGTAGCATGGGTCTATAAGTGTCACCAACCAGTAATGACTGTCACCCCAAATTTTGAGAACGCGAGGGTTATGGGAAAGGCAACGTAACATAAACTCAGCCATGCGTGCTAGACTACTAACAAGCAAGACTTCTGTGTCGTCACCAAGAGGATGACTGACCATGCTGTCCTCCTCCGCTTCCTCCTCCTCCTACTCTCTGTCTTCTGCAATCCATGCTGAACAGATGGTATGACAGTTGTGCAGGTAGTACCGTCTATAGTGCATGAAACTAGCTCCTGTCCATCCGCCTCCTCCTCCTCTTCCTCATTGTCACCCAATCCACATTTGGATGAGATGGGTGTAATCACCCTGTATGGTTCCTTGCTCCATCTCACCGTGCTCCGCCTGCAATGCATCCTCTTTGATTGTGAGCAGAGAGCGTTTCAGAAGACAGAGAAGCGGGATGGTGATGCCAATTATGGCGTCATCGCTGCTCATCATCTTGGTGGAGTCCTCAAAGTTTTGGAGGATGGTACATATGTCTGACATCCATGTCCACTCCTGAGATCTTATGTGTGGAGTCTGAACTGAATACCAATGGCCTTCTTGATGCTGTTAGTCAACAACTGCCCTCTTCTGCTCACAAATCCTTCCCAACATCTGTAGTGTAGAGTTCCAACGTGTGGGGACATCACACACCAGTCTGTGAGCCGAAAGCTGCAAACGCTGCTGAAACACGGCAAGCGCGGCGGAAGCTGTATATGACTCTCTAAAATGGGCACACAGGCAGTGCACTTTGACAAGCAGATCTGGTAGCTCCGTGTAGATTAAAGGCATCATTTCGAGCACAAGCAGTCTTGAAATGTGAGAATTTAGTAGTGTGGCCTGTGGGGCATTGGCTGCATATTTGTGCTTGCTTTCCAAGGACTGGGGTATGGTCAACTGAACGCTGCGCTGGGGCAAGGACATGGACGTGCTTCCTGATGCTGCTACTTGAGAGTGCGCAACGACAGGTGCAGGGCAGGAGGCATCTTCGCATGCACCATGGAGAGGGGATTGGCTTGCATGCACAACAGCTGAAGAAGCAATGGTGCCACCTGCAGACACTGTTCCTGGATCCTGGGGTTCGGCCCACAAAGTCGGGTGCTTTGCTGCCATGTGCCTGATCATGCTGGTGGTGGTGAGGCTGGTCATTTTGCCACCCCTGCAGATGCTGGCCTGGCAGGTGGTGCAGCTGGTCTTTTTGGGGTTATCGGCAGAGTCTTTTGAAAAACAACCAGACTTGGGAAGACCTAACAGTTGTACTGGCAGCTTCCTTCTTGTTGGTGTTACGGGGAACGGTTTCCTGCCTTCTCTCTGCGGCCACCACACTGCTTCTTCCTGCCTGTTGGGGAGGTCTGCCTCCCTCCCCTGTGTGCTGCTGTCCTCGCTCTGCATGTCCTCCTGCCAGGTTGGGTCAGTTACTATATCATCCACCACCTCATCTTCCACTTCCGCTCCCTGGTCCTCCTCCTGACTTTCTGCCAATTGTGTCTCATTATCATCCACCTCTTGAGACACTTTCCCACCGTCGCCTTCGTGTGACCGTGGCAGCTCAAATATTTGTGCATCGCTACACGCGATCTCCTCTTGCCCCACTTCAAGTAGACCGGGCAAGAGGCCTGAATCTATCAATGGAAAAGTGAACAGCTCTTCAGAGTGTCCAAGTGTGGGATTATTTGTCTCTGGGCACACGGCATGGTGGAAAGAAGGAGGATCAGGGTGAGGAATATGCATTCCAGACTCACCGCTTCTGAGACTTGACCGTGTGGAAGACAGGGTGGTGGTGGTGGTGGTGGCTAAGTGACTGGAAGCATTATCCGCTATCCAACCAACAACCTTTTGACTCTGCTCTGGGTTCTATAGTGGTGTGCTGCGGTCCCCTAAAAATTGGGACAGGAAGATCAGACGAGAAGATGTGGGTTTTTGTTGTTGCACAATTTCAGCTTGCCCACGGCCTTGTCCTCGGCCTCTGCATGCACCATTACCATCACGTCAAGTACCCCGTCCCTTGCCACATGCCTTGCCCATTTTATATGGAGGACAGTATCTTCCACTCTCACTACAAATGACTGAGTTTGGAGCGAACTTATATGTGATCCGTTTGACGGAGAAAACAGAGTTTTAAATACCTGGCCTGTAGGTAAGTAGTTTGAACAGCAAACTGGTGTGAATTGCCTCACTGACACACTAAAGGAAATTTTTAATGGAGGCCAGAAATGGCAGTATTTTCTGACAACGTATATGTGATCCGTGTGACAGAGAAAACAGAGTTTTAAATACCTGGACTGTAGGTAGAAAGTTTGGATAGCAGACTGCTGTGAATTGCTTCACTGACACAGTGAAAGAAATTTTTAATGGAGGCCAGAAATGGCAGTATTTTCTGACAACGTATATGTGATCCGTTTGACAGAGAAAACACAGTTTTAAATAGCAGGATTTCTATTGCTGTAATATGGAAAGGACCTGGCAACATTCTGCAGTGCCAACAAGCAAATGGCGCCGAAAAACGGTATTCTCTGAATTGCTTTTTAAGCAAATAATGAGGATTAAGATCAAAAGAAAAGTATTCCTGGCCCCTGAGACCTGGGCCTTTGTATAGAAATATCTAACAGCAGCAAACAGCAGAACTGGAATGGAGCCTCTTGTGCTATATGCACTGCAGTCTGCTATATACCCTGCCTGCCTGCCTATATACACTGCCTGCCTGATATATCTTCAGATGGATTAATTAGTCCTCAAAAGGACTGCTTGTTAAGATATATGTAATGTACGTTTTTTCTCCCTACACTACCTAATACACAAGCAAATCTCTCCCTGACGCAGCAGCAGCTCTCCCTACACTGTCTGATTCCAGAGTGACTGTGACGAACATGGCGGCGCCAGGTCTGATATAGACCTGATGATGCTGTGCGGACAGCCAATCACTGTAATGGCACAACCAACATGGCTACGGCATTACAGTGAGTGGCACACAATCCCTGCATGTTGATTGGCGCTCTAAAGAGCACCAAACATGCAGGGAGGAGACCCGAGCTCCCGCCGAGCAACCCCCGGAAATACTTGCAGAGCGCCGAGCATGTCGAGCAGTGAGATGCTCGGGCGAGCAGTAGCAAACATGCTCGTTCATCACTAGTGAAGATGTAAAGGGATTAATTAAAGAAAACAAGTGCTCTGCTGTAAAATGCTTATAGAGTTGTTAATATAGACATCTTTGTGAGATCCTGTGGGCTCCATAGGGGCAGGCACAGATAATTACAGATGGAGCCGCCCCAGTGACTCACAACGATTTTGCATTGACATTTTGCTTATGTTGAAAGTTTTTCATGCATCTTTGCTCCTTCTCTGACCACAGAGCTATTAAGCTTCAGGCTGTCTTGAATGTCTGCTTTCCATTTGGTTCAGGTGCCTGTAAGTTAAATTGTGCTCTGTTTGAAAGAAAAGAGATGATGGTGGAAGTGAGAGATACCATGCCATTATTGTTTGCCCGAGTTCGTCATTTCTGTTCCAAGTGTGGTCATTTGTTTAATTACAGGCTAAAGGCTGTGAATAACAACGTGAGTGTAGGAGACACCTCAAAGATAAGGAGACACAAATACTTTGCTGCCTGCTGACTAGAGATGAGCCGATCCGCGGAGATATAACTTAACCAAATCTGACAGGTTTACTGGGAAATTCAATGTTTAATTCTCTGCAATTCTATGCAAATTACATAGTTACATAGGTTGAAAAAAGGCCTAGGTTCATTAAGTTTAACCTTTCTCCACCAATTATACATTTTTTGTCACTAAATTATCTATAACCCACAATGCTATGTGTACTGATCATCTACCAGCTGAGAGAGGTAATTGTCCTGAATTGTGGATAAGGCAACCAAAATATTCTATGTCCCATTAAATGCATACCAGGATGGGGGACCATGTATACCAGGATGGGGATGAGGGCCGTGTTTAACAGGAGGGGGGGGCATATATACCAGGATGTGGGATATTAGTACAGAATTGGGAACATTACTCCTATAACAGTGCTAGCAGCAGACCCCCTCCCCCATAACAGTGCATCATGACCACATTTTTTGCTTACATTTTTTTTCTGTTTTCCGTCTCTAAAACCTATGTACATCTTATGGTCCAGTGCATCTTATAGTCCAAAAAAACCTGTAAGTTGTACCACAGTATATGATGTTATTTGAAATGATTTAACTAAAGTAGTAGAACCATGGGTGGAATGTATTGGAAAAGGTTAACGTATCAGCAGATCGATCCATAGAAGATCAATTTCTAAACAAATCTCCTGAAATGTGCATGTTCACCACACACCTCATGACTATAATAATGCTATTGACATATTTTTATTTTCAGTTGTGAACCCTACATGTAGTTATTTCATAACATAGAGTTATATAACTTAAATTGCGTTTTTCTTTTTTTGGGGGGAATAGCTAACATGAAAAAAAAGATTAAGGCTTTGCTATTGTATTACTAATTGCATTTAATAATCGTTAGTGATGAGCGAGTATGTTCTGTTAACCCTTTTGCTGAGTATACTCGGGCGAGCACCGAGTATTTACAGCTGCTCGGTGTTATGTTTGAATCACTCCCGTGTGCATGATTTGCGACTGTTTGACAGCTTTAATACATGTGAGGATTGTCTACTTCTTACACATTCCTCACATGTATTAAAGCTGTCAAATCACTGCAAATCATGCACACGGGAGTGATTCAAACATATCACCGAGCATATCATGTTTAAAACAGTACGCTTATATTTTATTTATAAATGAAAGGATAATTTTTGGATGGCTTGTGAAAAAGCTATTTCTACTTCAGTTAGCACAGGAGAAAGTTCTTCATTTTTCACAAAAAGGCATAATCTTTGTACTCCCCAAGTGAAAAACCCCACTGCTTGTGTATATATTTCAGCAAAATAGGCATCTAACCCAAAAAAGGATAATTTTTGGACTGTTTGTACAATTTAAGCAGCCTAGAAAGTCTGAAACTGTGCTGAGTTGTTAAGTAGGCTACTGCATACCATCGGTTAGCATTCGTTTCCCCCTATCTAGATAGATTAAAGTAACTTTGTCTTTTTTAACGCTTTCTTCATGCATTCATGTTTAAGCACAAATGTGAAAAAATGGTACTGGTGTCATTAATGTGTCATGCGTGTGTCCATTTTTACCATCAGTGTGTCAAAAGAAAGAAATAAATTGCAAAACTTCTCCTAAACTTTGCAATGTTAACTATGGACAGCACATGGATGGCACACAGATGTAAAAACACAGGCATGTGCATAGCAGTATGGGTTATAATTTGTACGTGTGGTATCAATGACTAAAATGGCCAAAAGCTGTGTTTGTATTTCTGAACTCAAAACAAGTTCCATATATACTTAGGATACTTCAGTGTGCTATACATGTATTTTCCAGGCAAATAAAGGTTATTCAGCAATGCAATTCATGGCAAATAAATTTGAATTTTTAGTGAAAATTTGGTACGACCAACATATTTGAATTTCAAATGACTTGCTGGTCTCATGTTAATACTGTTAGTTAAATCCCTTAACGAACGCAGATACGCATTAAAAACGCGGTCGTTAAGGGGCATTGTTCCCTCATTGCCATTTTAAAATGGTGATCAGGAACAAAGGTAAAGCTCCATCTGTTGGTCTCAATTCTCACGGGTGTCAGCTGTACATAACAGCTGACACCTTGAGGTATTGACCCCAGCCAGTTTTGAAGCCAATCAGGGCTGACTAAGCCCTTTAATCCCTCTGTCAATCACGACAGTGGTATTTAAGAGGTTACAAGGGGGTTAAAAGACCCCAATTTGTAACCATCAGACACCCACAATGAGAATCAGGAGTGCCAATGGTTACCAGGGTTCCTTAAGGTTATGTGATGACCCCAGGGTATAGTGGCCTATGAGATCCAGTTATAAACTGGGTCTCACAGTCACAGTCGGTGAAACACTGACAGGTTTAGTGAACTGCTGTACATGAGTACTGCAGTGTATGAGACCAGAGATCAAAATAAAAATTACCACACAGTGCCACAGTGGGAATTAGTAAAAAAGTAAAAAAAACAAAAAAAAACACGAAAAGCCATTTTCGAATTAAAACGCAGCGCTTTTGATCAAAGAGAAAGAAACAAAAAAACAAACACATAATTGGTATCACTGAGTCTGGAATGACTCGCGCCATAAAACTGGCTTGTTATTTATTCCGTATTTCGAACACTGTAAAAAATAATAAAACAAAAATGATGCTTTTCATCATATTGACTACAAACAGTAAATAAAAAGTGATCAGAAAATTATATGTAAACAAAAATGGTATAAATGAAAACGCCGAACTGTCCCTCAAAAAACAAGTCCTAATATGGCTCATTCGGCAAAAACATAAAAAAGATACAGCTCTGCAATACAAAAGCAAATATATTTTTGTAAAACATTGTTTAGTGTGTAAAAATAGCAAAGCATAAAAACTATAAAAACAACAAAAAAAAAACCTGAATTGCTGTTTTTTGTTCATTATTAGTGATGGGCGAGCACTAAAGTGCTCGGGTGCTCGATGCTCAGGTCGAGCAAATTGGAATGCTCGGGTGCTCGACCCGAGCAACGAGCCCAATGTAAGTCTATGGGAAACTCGAGCATTTTTCAGGCGGCTCCCCCCAGCAGTTTGCAGAGGGCCTAAAATTGCTCAAATTGATGGGAACAGTACTCAAATGACATGGTAACAGCATATGGAAGACCCCTGGAAGCATTTCATACTCCAAGGTCACTGCTGTCAACAACATTGTCAGAGGTATTATGCCACTATTACGGACTCACAATAAAACATACAAAACCAAAATGGATTTTCCTGGGAAATATGTTAAGGAACATCCTTTCCAGGGTAATGACTTGTATATAAGGCAAAATAAATATACAAAAAAAAAATGCTCCTCCACACCTTGGGCTATGTTCATACTTAGCATATATTGATGCGTTTTCGCACTCTTGCATTGCTTTTAAGCAAGACAATTGCATTCACTGGGAAATGTAATTTTAACATTTTACAACCTTATATGGCCATGTGGTGTGTGACACATCATCAGACACATCCTGTTTCATTTATGATGGAGGGACTCTGAAAGTCACAAAGTCAATTTTTGTAGGGCCATCAGGTGGCCCTTACTATTTTTAAGGGGCCATCAGTCAGCCCTCGCTATTGTTGTTCCCATTATTAACTAGTGGGTCTCCTGTACTGTTATTGCATATGCAGTGACTCCAAGGGCGGCCAAAAATTTGGTGGCACTCCAATGCACCTTGGATGAGACGTAGAGGTCAGAAAGTCTCCTAAAAACAGTGTTCCCATTATTAGGAAGTGGGTCTCCCATAGTGTTTGCCTATGCAGTGAATGCAAAAGCTGCCCAAAATTTGGAGACACTCCCATGCCCCTTGGACGAGACGTAGAGGACAGAGAACCTCCTAAAAACAATGTTCCCATTATTAGGAAGTGGGTCTCCCATAGTGTTTGCTATGCAGTGAATGCAAAAGCTGCCAAAAATTTGGAGGAACTCCACTGCCCCTTGTAAGACACGTAGTGGAGGTGATATGGTAGATATGGTGGCGAATGATATGGTGATGGAGGATGAGGAGAAGGAGGAGGACAAGAGCAAATAGACAAAATCATGAAGCGTATACCCATGTCTGGGTGTGAAGACAGAGGTGCATAGAAATAGAATTAGACCTTCCAAAAAAAGACACTGTTTTTGAGTTTAGGTTGCGCTGCTATCATTCGGTGGTGTTGAGATGTCTGGCCCAATCCTTCCCTCCTTCATTTTTATAAGAGTAAGTCAGTCAGCATTTTCAGTTGACAGGCGGATGCACCTATTGGTTATAACTTCACCGACACTAAAAACCCGCTCCGATAAAACGCTGGCGGCAGGGCAGGTGAGGACCTCCAAAGCATAGAGAGCCAGTTCATTCCACGTGTCCAGCTTGGATACCCAGTAATTCTAAGGCACAGAGGAATCACGGAGGATGTTGGTACGGTGGGCAAAGTACTCCCTCACCATCTTACCAAACTTTGCACTCCTTGTTAGATTACCTTGCACCTCAGGGCTGGTGCGATAGGAGGGTCTGAGAAAACTGTCCCAGAACTTTGACAGTGTTCCCCTGCCTCTGCTGAATTGGAGATGTGTCTCTCTTGCCTGTACTCCTTGGTTGTCCAACGAAATGTGACCTCTGCCGCCAGAGTTTTCAGTGCAGGTAGTACCATCTATTGCGCATGAAACTAGATCCTCCTCCTCTTCCTCATTGTCACCCAATTCACATTGGGATGAGATAAGGCTGGGCTGTGTGTAATCACCCTTTACGGTTCCTTGCTCCATCTCATCGTGCTCCGCCTGCAATGCATCCTCTTTGATTGTGGGCAGAGAGTATTTCAGAAGACAGAGAAGCGGGATGGTGACTCTAATTATGGCGTCATAGCTGCTCACCATCTTGGTGGAGTCCTCAAAGTTTTGGAGGATGGTACATATGTCTGACATCCATGTCCACTCCTGAGATCTTATGTGTGGAGTCTGAGCTGAATACCGACAGCCTTGTTGATGATGGTAGTCAACAACTGCCCTCTTCTGCTCACAAATCCTTCCCAAGATCTGCAATGTAGAGTTCCAGCGTGGGGACATCAAACACCAGTCGGTGAGCCGGAAGCTGCAAACGATGCTGAAACCTTGCAAGGGTGGCGGAAGCTGTGGATGACTTTATAAAATGGGCACTCAGGCAACGTACTTTGTAAAGCAGATCTGGCAGCTCCGCTGAGCCCCGAGGTTAAGCACATGGGCCAGGCATGGTACGTGTGTGAGCTCGCCTCACCTCAGTGCCAGCCTTTGTCAAATACGACCATGCCTGACTGTAGGTTCAGCGGTGTTAGCCACAGATCTGATTGCTCTTTCAGAGCTGTCCACAACTCTTCAGCGTTGTGTGGTTTGTCACCTAAGCATATTAGCTTCGGCACAGCCTGTTGCCGCTTGGTCGAGGCAGTGCTGCAGCGCTTCCAGCTTGTGACTGATGTGGTTATTTTGGAAATAGATGGTAAAAAGGAGGAGGAGGTGCAAGAGCTCTAGAATGTGGGGGCAACCCTGATTGACCTAGGGCCCGCAATCCTCGGCATCGGAAGGACGTGTTCCGTCCCAAGGTAGGACTTGGTCCCGGTTTCCACTATGTTAACCCAGTGTGCCATCAGCGAGATGTACCGTCCCTGCCCACAGTCACTTGTCCATGTGTCCATGGTTAGGTGGACTTTCCCAGTAACTGCATTGCTGAGGCACGACTAATGTTGTGGGACACATTCTCCTGTAATGCGGGACGGAACACCGGGAGAAATAGTGGCGGCTGGGGACCGAGTACCGAGGGACGGCCGCCGCCTTCAGGTTGCGGAAAGCTTCCGTCTTCATGAGCCTAAAAGACAACATTTCAAGCGCAAACAGTCTTGAAATGTGTAAATTTACTAGTGTGGTCTGTGGGGCGCTGGCTGCATTCCAAATACTGGGGTAGGGACAACTGAAAGCTTAGCTGGGACAAGGACATGGACATGCTTGCTGGTAGCGCTAGTTGAGAGTGTGCAACAGCAGGTGCAGGGCAGGAGGCATCTTTGCAGTCGCCATGGACAGAGGATTGGCTTGCACGCACCACAGGGGAAGAAGCAGTGATGCCACTCGCAGACACTGTTCCTGGATCCTGAGGTTCAGCCAATTTAGTTGGGTGCTTTGCTGCCATGTGTCTGATCTTGCTGGTGGTGGTCAGGCTGGTAGTTTTGCTACCCCTGCTAATGCTGGCCTGGCAGGTGGTGCAAATGACCTTCATGGGGTAATCGGTAGTCTTTAAAAAACAACCAGTCTCAGGAAGAACTAACAGTTGTACTGCCAACTTCTGTCAAGTTGATGTTATTGGGAACAGTTGCCCACCTTTTGTCTGCGGCCACCACGCTGCTTCTTCCTGCCTGCTGTGGTGCGATGCCTCCCTCCCCCTGTGTGCTGCTGTCCTCGCTCTGCATGTCCCCCTGCCAGGTTAAGTCAGTTACTACAATCATGGCCAAAAGTTTTGAGAATGACACCAAAATTATATTTTCACATGATCTGCTGGCCTCTGGTTTTTATTAGTGTTTGTCTGATGTTTATATCACATACAGAAATATAATTGCAATCATATTATGAGTACCAATAGATTATATTGACAGTTAGAATGAGTTAATGCAGCAAGTCAATATTTGCAGTGTTGCCTCTTCTTCTTCAAGACCTCTGTAATTCTCCCTGGCATGCTCTCAATCAACTTTTGGACCAAATCCTGACTGATAGCAGTCCATTCTTGCATAATCAATGCTTGCATTTTGCCAGAATTTGTTGGTTTTTGTTTGTCCACCCGTCTCTTGATGATTGACCACAAGTTCTCAATGGGATTAGGATCTGGGGAGTTTCCAGGCCATGGACCCAAAATCTCTATGTTTTGTTCCATGAGCCATTTAGTTATCACCTTTGCTTTATGGCAAGGTGCTCCATCATGCTGGAAAAGGCATTGTTGGGCGCCAAATTGCTCTTGGACGGTTGGGAGAAGTTGCTCTTGGAGGACATTCTGGTACCATTCTTTATTCATGGCTGTGTTTTTAGGCAAGATTGTGAGTGACCCGATTCCCTTGGCTGGGAAGCAACCCCACACATGAATAGTTTCAGGATGCTTTACAGTTGGCATGAGACAAGACTGGTGGTAGCACTCACCTCTTCTTCTCCGAATAAGCTGTTTTCCAGATGTCCCAAACAATCGAAAAGGGGATTCATCAGAGAAAATGACTTTGCCCCAGTACTCAGCAGTCCACTCCCTGTACCTTTTGCAGAATATCAGTCGGTCCCTGATGTTTTTTCTGGAGAGAAGTGGCTTCTTTGCTGCCCTCCATGAAACCAGCCCTTGCTCAAAGAGTCTCCGCCTCACAGTGCGTGCAGAAGCACTCACACCAGCCTGCTGCCATTCCTGAGCAAGCTCGGCACTGCTAGTAGTCCGATCCCGCAGCTGAAACAGTTTTAAGATACGGTTCTGGCACTTGCTGGTCTTTCTTGGGCGCCCTGGAGCCTTTTTGACAACAATGGAAGCTCTCTCCTTGAAGTTCTTGATGATGCGATAGATTGTTGACTGAGGTGCAATCTTTGTAGCTGCGATACTCTTCCCTGTTAGGCTATTTTTGTGCAGTGCAATGATGGCTGCACGTGTTTCTTTAGAGGTAACCATGGTTAACTGAAGAGAAACAATGATACCAAGAACCAGCCTCCTTTTAAAGTGTCCAGTGATGTCATTCTTACTTAATCATGACTGATTGATCGCCAGCCCTGTCCTCATCAGCACCCACACCTGTGTTAATGGATCAATCACTAAAACGATGTTAGCTGCTCCTTTTAAGGAAGGACTGCAATGATGTTGAAATGTGTTTTGGGGGTTAAAGTTCATTTTCTGGGCAAATATTGACTTTGCAAGTACAGTAATTGCTATTAAGCTGATCACTCTTTCAGATTCAGGAGTATATGCAAATTGCCATTACAAAAAATGAAGCAGTAAACTTTGGAAAAATTACTATTTGTCTCATTCTCAATACTTTTGGCCATGACTGTATATCATCCACCACCTAGTCTTCCACTTCCACACCCTGGTCCTCCTCCTGACTTTCTGGCAATTGTTTCTCATCATCGTCCACCTCTTATGACAGTTTCCCACCGTCAGCTTTGTGTGACCGTGGCTGCTCAAATATTTGGGCATCGATACATGCGATCTTCACTTGCCCTGCTTCAAGTGGACCGGGCGAGAGGAAAATGGAAAAGTGAACAGCTCTTCTCAGTGTCCAAGTGTGGGATCAGTTTTCTCTGGGAACTTATCATGGTGGGAGGAAGGAGGATCAGCGTGAGGAATATGGGGTCCAGACTCATGGCTACTGAGACTTGACCGTTTGTAAGACAGGGTGGCGGCGGTGGTAGCAAAGTGACTGGAAACATTATCTGCTATCCAACCAATAACCTTTTCACACTGCTCTGTGTTCAATAGTGGTGTTCTGTGGTCCCCTATCAATTGGGACAGGAAGGTCGAGCTAGAAGGTGTGGGTGTTTGTTGTGGCAAAATTTCAGCTAGCCCATGGCCTCGGCCTCCTCCTCTGAATGCACCATCATCACCATCATGTCCACTTCCCCGTACCTTGCCACGCGCCTTGCCCATTTTAAATGGAGGACAATATTTTCCGCGTTCACTACAAATGGCTGGATTTGAGCCGCAGTCATATGTGATACGTGTGACGGAAAACCACTGTTTTAAATAGATGGCCTGTAGGTAACTATTTTTAACAGCGACCTCATGTCAATAACTTCGCTGACACACTGCAACAAAATATCAATGGAGGCCAGAAATAGCAGAATTTTCAGTGCGCTTATATGTGATCGGTGTGACGGACAAACCACTGTTTTAAATAGCTGGCCTGTAGGTAACCATTTTTAACAGCGACCTCGTGTCAATAACTTCGCTGACACACTGCAATGAAATTTCAATGGAGGCCAGAAATGGCAGAATTTTCAGTGCACTTATATGTGATCCGTGTGATGGACCAACCACAGTTTTAAATAGCTGGCCTGTAGCGAACTGGTGTCAATAACTTCGCTAACAAACTTCTATTTCTAGAAATATCTTTAAAAATACCAGCAGACAAAACTGGAATGGACCCTCTTGCTATGTGCACTGCAGTTTGCCACATACACTGCCTGCCTCCCAGCACTGATATCTATGCAGCTGGATTAGTCCTCAGAAGGACTGTTAGTTGAGATGGATATGTGAATAATATATGGTGGTATACCTACACTAACTAAGAAACAACCAAATCTCTCCCTAGCTCAGCAGCACCTCTCCCTACACTGCCTGATTCCGGAGTGACTGTGACGATCATGGCGGCACCAGATCTAATATAGACCTGATGACAATGTGCGGCCAGCCAATCACTGTAATGCCACAACCAACATGGCTGCGGCATTACAGTGTGTGGCAGACAATTCTGCATGTTCATTGGCGCCCTAAAGAGAGCCAAACATGCAGGGAGGAGACCCGAGCTCCCGCCGAGCAACCCCAGAAATATTCGGCAAACGCCGAGCATCTCGAGCAGTGAGATGCTCGTGTGAGCACTGAGCAGTAGCAAGCATGCTCGCTCATCACTATTCATTATATGATTTACTCCAAATGGAACCAAAAAAATCTGCAACGTGCCCCAAAAGAAATAAGCCCTTATACAGCCAAAAAATAAAAAAGTTTCAGCACTCAGAATACGGTGACAAAAGAAACTACTTTTCTTGAAAAAAAATTTTTACTGTGTGATACCAGCAAAACCTAATGAAAAATATGTAAATCTGGTATCGCTTTAATGGCACAGAATCAAAGAATAAGTCTGCCTTATCACTAATACCACACATTGAACCATGCAAAAATAATAACTATTCTTGTACTGCTGTCTTTATAATCATTCTGCCTCCCAAAAATCGGAATAAGGCTCAGTTCTCATCTATCCTGCACTCTCTGCTGAGCGCTTATGTTAGAGAATCCGTGTAAATTCCGCAAAACCCCCAATGGACTTGTCTGTGTTCTGGTGGTGTCACATCATTTTAGGTGTCTTTTTAGCTCAAAAGTATGGATGACCACATGTATGTGCCCAGCTAGAAAGATGAACACCACCGGGGCAGACGCTAAATGGATTCCAAATTGTCTCCATCAGTCTCACTATGGCAGGTGGTTCCTTTCGGGATTTCGTCTGAATCACATTTTTTGTGGGATTTACACAGAAATCCCAATGTAAGTGCTTAGCGTAAAACATAAGATTGTGATCCAGACTTATTTTGGAAGTAATCAAAAAATATTATGTACCCGAAAATGTTATAAGTAAAACCTCTAATTTATCCCATACAAAGCCAGTCCCCATTCAGGTCCATTATCTGTCACTAGAACTATAGTGGGTTCCCACTTTGCTAGTAGAACAAAGATTCTGGAAAAGTGACACGGTTCCCGTCCTCTCAAATAAAATCTAATGAATTCTGTGCTCCCAAATCCAAATGTCCCATTGTGCTTAAATCACAGTAAGCGGCCACATGTTTGCCATTATTGTAGTGGGGAAGCACACTTAACAATTTACGGGGTGCATATTACCAGAATTACAAGCTGGGCCCAATTTATGGGGGCAATACATTACATGGGGGCACTATACTGTATAGGGGCACAATGTATGGGCACTAAACTGGCAGATTTGCAATTCTCCAGAAAAAAACCCTGGCATGGATGTTACAAAATAGTCAATGCAGCCGTAGATTTATTTATTCAGAGGTGCAAATTCTACAATGGGGTCACTTTGGGGGATTTTCTGCTGTTTTGGCACCCTAGGTGTCCCGTAAGTGTTGCCCACAAACTATTCAAGCAAATCTTGTGCCCCAAAAGCCAAATAGCACTCCTTCCTTCTCAGCCCTGATATTTCCATGTCTCAATATTTTAAAATTCTGTAAGACATCTATGTGTTCAAAATACTCACTACACCCCTAGATGACTTCTTTATGCATTGAATTTTCCAATATGGGGTCACAGAGAGCGGGTTTCTGCTGTTTTGTCAACTCGGTTGCTCAGCTAATGGGGCCCAAAATTTATTAAACCAAAAGTAGTGCTCCTTCCCATCTGATCCCTGCAGTGTGCTCAAACAGTAGTCAACAACCACATATGGGGTACTGCCACATTCGGGCGAAACTGCATAACAAATTTTGAGGTCAAATTTCTCCCATTACCTCTTGTGTAAATTATAAATTTGGTGCTAATACAGTATTTTAATGGAAAAATTTAAGTTTTTGTTCTCATATCTAAATATTATAAAGATTTGTGAATCACAAGTAGGTTAAAAATGTTCAGTAGACCCCTAGATGAATTACTTGAGGGGGTCTAGTTTATAAAATGAGGCCACTTGTGGGGGGTTTCTGCTGTTTTCGCATCTGAGGGGCTCTCCAACATGGCATAGACAATCTATTCCAGACAAACAGTGCTCTTTCCTTTCCTAGCCAAACATACGTTTTTGACAACATATGGGGTATCATTGCGTTCAGGAGAAATTGTGTAACAAATTATGGGGTGCGTTTTCTCCTATTATCCATTGTGAAAATTACAAATTTGTGGCCAAAACAACATTTTCATGAAAAAAATAAAAATGTTCAACATGACGACCTAATGTTATCAAATTCTTTGTAGTACCTGTAGATTCAAAATGCTCACTATAACGCAGGATAAAATCTTGAGGGGTGTAGTCTCCAAAATGGACTCGCATGTGGGGGGTCTCCATTGATTAGGTACATCAGGGGCTTTGCAAACGCAACTTGGCATCTTCTCTTGATTCCAGCTATTTTTGCTTTCAAAAAGAAAAACGGAGCTCCTTCCCTTCCGAGCCCTGCCATGCACCCAAACAGTAGACAATAGTTTTCCCCCACATATGGGCTATCAGCGTACCCAGGAAAAATTGCACAACAAATTTTGGGGTCTTTTTTCTCGTCTTAACCTTGTGAAAATAAAAAATTTGGAGCTAAAAAACATTTTTGAGAGAAAAATGTTTTTTTTTTATTTTCACGACTCTACGTTATAAATTTCTGTGAAGCACCTGGGAATTCATGGTTCTCACCACACAACTAAATACATTTCTTGAGGAGTCTAGTTTCCAAAATGGGGTCACTTGTGGGGGGTTTCCACAGATTAGGCACATCAGTAGTTCTCTAAATAATACATGGCGTTTGCTCTCGATTCCAGCCATTTTTGCATTCAAAGTCAAGTGGTGCTCCTTCTCTTCCGAGCCCTGCTCTGCACCCAATCAGTAGTTTTCTCCCACATTATTATCCCATGATTTATCAGCATATTCAGGACAAATTGCACAACAAATTTTGGGGTCCATTTTCTGCTGTTACTCGGAAAATAATATATTTGGGGTTAAGAAATATTTTTGTGGGAAAAATTATATTTTTTTATTTTCACTGCTCTACGTTATAAACTTCTATGAAGCACTTGGGGGTTCAAGGTGCACACCACACATCTACATAAATTCCTTGAGGGGTCTAGTTTCCAAAATAAGGTCACATGAGGGGGTTTTCAACTGTTTAGACACATCAGGAGCTCTATAAGAGCGACATGGCTTCCGCTCTCGATTCCAGCCATATTTGCATTAAAAAAATCAAACAGTGCTACTTCCCTTCCGAACCCTGACATGTGCCCAAACAGTACTTTTCCCCCACATATAAGATATTCATGCACTTAGGAGAAATTGCACAACAAATTGTGGCTTCCATTTGTGGCACCCTGCTGTTCATAGGTACCACAGGACCCAAAAGGGTGCATGGACGGACTTCTCCACAAGAGGCCCTCATTACATACAAACACCTCCCCCCTTCCACCTCATACCACCAGAGGGAGCCCGTTAGGGATATATATATGGAGGGTGGAGCCAGGCAGTTCAGTTTATTGCGTGCTGACGCTGAGAGCAGCAAAGACGCAGCAGGTCTGCTGCAGTATTGAGGGCCCCGAGTGTGGCCGAAGGCAAAGAGGAAAGGAGAGAGGAGTTGAGGGGGCAGAGGAGCATCATAGGCTCACCCCGAGCATACAAACTGGACACCGGGTCCGCGTCTACAGGGTCCCTTTATACCCAGTAGGGATCACCGGCATACCAGGAGGACTACAAGTCCCTGGCCAACCTGAAGCTAAACCAGGGATAGTGGTTTCCAGTGGAAGGTCCTACTACCAAGCGATTGGTGAAGAGAGCAACACGACATAGAAGCTAGGCCCAGTTGCAGGCTGGCCAGGAGCTTATAGAGAGGGAGACACGGACCACGAAGCCGTATACCCGCTCACTGGGGAGAAGTCCTGAAGTGCACCCTTCCTACCGAGTACCCTGGACCGTACCTGACATCCGCACCAGTAAAAGTATTGAAGCAAATCCCCTGTCTCTGTCAGTTACTCCTGCTGCACCATCCCTACTGCACTACAAGCCCCAGCATCACCACCCACCGTCAAACTCTACACTGCCCTGAGGCCCGCTCCACCTGTGGGGAGCTGTTCCATCCTAGCTGCCTATCAACTGTCTCAGAGGTCTGCAGCAGCGCTGGTACAAATTACCAGAAACCACAGGTGGCGTCACGATCAAACTACGAATCCCATATAAACTATCCCCTTTTCGTTGACCGCCCTGGGCCATGGACTGGGCCAGCCACTGTGACATATTCCCCCCCAGCATCCATTGGCCCGGACACCGAGTACCCCACTGCCCTGGGGGCGCGTCACATTTTCTTGGGGCAAAAGTAAAATTGTTGTGAAAAAAAGTAAAATGTTTATTCCTTTCACATTGATTTAGTTCCTGTGAAGCACCTGAGGGATAATAAACGTCTTGAATGTGGTTTTGAGGACTTTGGGGGAGCAGTTTTTAGAATGTTGTCACTTTGGGGTATTTTCTAGTCGTATAGGCCCCCCAAAGACACTTAAATGTTATGTAGTCACAAAAAAATGGTTTTGTAAATTTTGTTGGAAAAATTATACATTGCTAATAAACTTTTAACCTTTTAAATTTCCTAACAAAAAAAAATATTTTTCAAAAATTATGCAGATGTAAAGTAGACATATGGTAAATGTTAGTTATTAACTATTTTCTGTGACATAACACTTTGGTTCTATGGCATAAGAATTAAAAGTTTGAAAATTGCGGAATGTTTACAATTTTCGCTAAATTTACGATATTTTCAAAAATTAATGCAGGTCATATCAAACAAATTTTACCAATATCAAAAAGTACAATATGTCTCTTAAAAACATTCTCAGAATCACAGGGATCCGTGGAAGTGTTCCAGAGTTGATACCACATAATGTGACACTGGTTAGATTTAAAAAATTTGACCAGGTTATTAAAGTCAAAATAGGATTTTTCACTAAGGGGTTAATGGTTTTACAATCTAATTGCAATCTAACTATTAATAAGTAACATGGTATTGCATGGAATTATACCACAATCTTAACTTTATGACATGAATGCTACACATACATTTGTTTAGTATATTAATATTTACTTATTCTTGAAATCTCTATGCCCATCTTAGCTTTTTGCTCAAAGGTTTGAGAAGAGGCTAGGCTAGGGATAAAAAGTCTAGAGTATACAAAGAACTATTAAGTAGAAATGAACGGACAAATTTTGAAAACATTTTTATTTTAACTTCGGCACAAACATTGCACATTTGGATTCGTGATCGGACACCCGTGTGTTTTTACTGAAAATTGGTCCAATTCGGCAAAAGTGCGGAAAATGATCGCGTTTCCCCTACTGTATTTACAGGTGCATCTCACTAAATTAGTATATCATCAAAAAGTTAATTTATTTCAGTTCTTCAATGCAAAAAGTGAAACTCATTTATTATATAGAGTCATTACACACAGAGTGATCTATTTCAAGTGTTTATTTCAGTTAATGTTGATGATTATGGCTTAGAGCCAATAAAAACACAAAAGTTATTATCCCAGTAAATTAGAATAATTAACAAAAAACACCTTCAAAGGCTTCCTAAGCATTTAAAAAGGTCCTTTAGTCTGTTTCAGACTACTAATGGTTCTATGTACACCTCAGTGTGTTTTTGAGTACTGTGTGTCTGTGAGCTCCACATGGACACAAGTCCGTTTTTTGGTGGACAGACAGCCTGAATGGGCACCCATGAATGGGCACAACAGCTCAACCCTCCCTTCAGCTGTACCTGGGTTTGTATGTCAGACTGCCTGCGGTGACGGCTTCTCTGTGTCTAATGTTTCCATGTACATAAGGTTTCCTTGGGCATTATAGAACAATGGGCAAAGGCCCCAGAGATAAGGTCACTGAATTGAATAGATATGTGTGATAGTGAATTGAATAGCAAACTAGTGAGGCAAACACAGCTAGAAAATGTCAAACAAAACAAAAACATAAGATTGAGAAAATGGGCACTCAGTGCTGGGAAAGTATTTAGTACTAAAGCCCCCGTCTCACATAGCGAGATCGCTAGCGAGATTGCTGCTGTGTCATGGTTTTGGTGATGCAAAAGCGACCTCACCAGCGATGTCGCTATGTGTGACACTTTGCAGCGATCAGGCCCCTGCTGTGAGGTCACTGATCGTTGCAAAGTGTCCTGGACCATTTTTTGGTCGTTGGCCTCCCGCTGGCCAGCACACATCGCTGTGTGTGACCAGCGGGACCAACGATCAGGCTGGTATCCATGGTAAACATCGGGTTACTAGGGGCACGCGCGCACTTAGTAACCCGCTGTTTACCATGGATACTACTCTGCTACGGTGCGCGGGAGGTTACCGTTCACCTTAGCAGAGTCGTATCCATGATAAACATCGGGTTACTAAGTGCACGTGTGCCCCTAGTAACCCGATGTTTATCATGGATACGACTATGCTAAGGTGAAAGGTAACCTCCCGCGCACCGTAGCAGAGTGGTATCCATGGTAAACACCGGGTTACTAGGGGCACACGCGCACTTAGTAACCCGCTGTTTATCATGGTTACGAGCCTGCTTCTGCTTCAGCAGCAGGCTGGTAGCCGGGAGCAGGACATCGTGGAAAGATCCTTTCCACGATGTCGCTGCTCCCCTGATCGCTGGTGAGCTTGCCTGTTTGACAGCTCACCAGCGATGTATTAGCGACGCAGCAACGATCCCTGACAGGTCGTATCATTGTCGGGATCGCTGCTGCATCGCTTAGTGTGACGGGGCCTTAAGTGCATAGGTTTTTCCATAGCAAATACTAATGGAGCCTTATAATGTTGTCTTGTATTTTTTTTTCTGGCTTTTCTAATTATATTTTTTTACTTTTCAGGTTTCTGGCCTCAGGAGAGAGCTATACATCACTGCACCTCTAATTTAGGGTTGGTAAATCCACCATTTCCAGAATTGTGAGGTACACATGTACCGTCATCTGGTAGAAGTTGCTGCCCATCGTGATCCCTTCCCCAACCGAGGAGACTTGGCTGCAGGTCGCAGCAGGCTTTCAAACTATGGCCAATTTCCCCAACTGCATAGGTGCTGTTGATGGCAAAAATGTGAGGGTTAAGCAGCCACCACGACCAGGATCACGCTTCTTTAATTATAAAAAGTATTTTTCTGTGGTCCTGATGGCAGTGGCTAATGCACATTACAAATTTGTTGCCATTGACGTTCGTGCTTATGGCAGTACTGGGGACTCTCGGGTGTTGCAATTAGAGATGAGCGGTGTTCGACTAGAACTGTTCGCCAATCTCAAATTCGAGCTGTTTTGGGCGGTGTTCGAGTTGTTCGACGAACCCGAACGATTTGCAAAAAATTTGGCTGTTCGAGGTTATGTTCGATAACTGTTCGTGCACCAAAAGCGTGTCCTGCATGTCTGGCGCTATTTAGAGCACCAATCATGCAGGGATTGTCTGCGACTCACTGTAATGCCACAGCCATGGTGGTTGTGGCATTACAGTGATTGCCCAAATCGATGGGAACAGTGCCAACAGTGAAACATGAAAAGCCGGCAATTCAGCAGCGGCATACACCTGTACCCGACAATTTAGAACCGAAAGAATAGAGAATCACACATAGATTAGATAGATATAAACATGTCAGCCACATATATACGAAGTACAGTGAAAGTGCTGCTTACTGTACTTGTCATTTAGCGTAAAGGATTTATCAAAAAAAATAATAGTGTTTTCATGCACCGTCTCTTTAAAAAAGCCGGCCGGCAATTCAGCAGCGGTACCCGACAATTTATAACAGACAGAATAGAGATTCACACATAGATTAGATAGATATAAACATGTCAGCCACATATATATGAAGTACAGTGACAGTGCTGCTTACTGTACTTGTCATTTAGCGTAAAGGATTTATCAAAAAAAATAATACTGTTTTCATGCACCGTCTCTTTAAAAAAGCCGGCCGGCAATTCAGCAGCGGTACCCGACATTTTATAACAGACAGAATAGAGCATCACACATAGATTAGATAGATAGAAACATGTCAGTCACATATATATGAAGTACAGTGATAGTGTTGGTTACTGTACTTGTCATTTAGTATTAAAATAAAGGATTTATTATTAAAAAAATTGGCGTGGGGTTCCCCTTAATTTTAGGCTCTAGCGGAGGTTAAGCAGACGGCTGGGGCAGATGTTTGAAGCCTGGGAAGGGGGTAATACCCACGGAGCTTCCCAGGCTACTAATATCAGCCCCCAGCTGAATACATAGCCTTTACTAGCTATTAAAATGGGGGACCCCCCCAAAAAAATGACGTGGGGTCCCCCCTAATTTAATAGCTAGCAAAGGCTAGGCAGACAGCTGGGGGCTGATATTAATAGCCCAGGAAGGGAGCCATGAATATTGGCCCCCTCCCAGGCTAGAAACACCAGCCGTCAGCCGCCCCAGAAATGGCGCATTCATAGGATGCGCCAATTCTGGCACTTAGCCTCGCTCTTCCACGCTGCCCTGGTGCGGTGGCAGGGGGTAATAGGGTTGGGGTTGATGTCAGCTTATAATGCCAGCTGACATCAAGCCCAGGTTAGTAATGGAGAGGCGTCTATAAGACACCCCCATTACTAACCCCATAGTCAAAGTTAAAAAAAACACAAACACCCAGAATAAAGTCCTTTAATTGAAATAAAGACACAATCCTTAATTGTTCTAAATTAAACCATACTTACCATCACGCCCATTCCAGCTGAAGCCAACGATCTCCTGCAATAAAAGAAAAATAATAAAGCAACCTCATCCTTACCTTTCCATGGTTCCCACGACAGCTTCAGCTCTGCTACATCGAGATGACAGGCTGGACCGCAGCAGAACGCCGCCATCCAGCCTCTCATCCCGCAGACACTGAGAAGCGCAGGCTTGCTTGCGCTGCTCAGCGTCTCTCTGTGACGACATCCAGATGAGCCGAGTTCATGTCCAATGAACTCGGCTCACCTCATGCACGTCACTGACAGCGTGGGAAAATTCTCACGCTGAAGCGGTGAGTGCAGGAGAATTCTCCCACGCTGTCAGTGACGTGCATAAGGTGAGCTCATGTCCAATGAACTCAGCTCACCTCCTGCACGTCACTGACAGCGTGGGAGAATTCTCCTGCACTCAGCGCTTCAGCGTGAGAATTCTCCCACGCTGAAGCGCTGAGTGCAGGAGAATTTTCCCACGCTGTCAGTGACGTGCATAAGGTGAGCTCATGTCCAATGAACTCAGCTCACCTCCTGCACGTCACTGACAGCGTGGGAGAATTCTCCTGCACTCAGCGCTTCAGTGTGAGAATTCTCCCACGCTGAAGCGCTGAGTGCAGGAGAATTTTCACACGCTGTCAGTGACGTGCATGAGGTGAGCCGAGTTCATTGGACATTAACTCGGCTCATCTGGATGCCCTGACAGAGAGACACTGTGGAGCGCAAGCAAGCCTGCGCTTCTCAGTGTCTGCGGGATGACAGGCTGGATGGCAGCGTTCTGCTGCGGTCCAGCCTGTCATCTCGATGTAGCAGAGCTGAAGCTGTCATGGGAACCATGGAAAGGTAAGGATGATGTTGCTTTATTATTTTTCTTTTATTTCAGGAGATCGTTGGCTTCAGCTGGAACGGGCGTGATGGTAAGTATGGTTTAATTTAGAACAATAAAGAATTGTGTGTTTATTTCAATTAAAGGACTTTTTTCTGGGTGTTGTGTTTTTTTTAAATACTTTACTAGAAATTCATGGTGGTCATGTCTAATATTGGCGTGACCCCATGAATTTCGGGCTTAGGGCAAGCTGATAATGCCAAGCTGGCCCTAACCCCTTTATTACCCAGTGAGCCACCGCATCAGGGCCCTGGATGAGTTGGGTACAGCGCCAGAAGATGGCGCTTCTATGAACGAGCCATTTTCCGGGGTGGCTGCGGACTGCAATTTGCAGCGGGGGTGGCCCAGAAAGCTTGGGCCTCCCTGCGCTGCGGATTCCAGCCCCCAGCTGCCTAGTTGTACCTGGCTGGACACAAAAACAGGGCGAAGCCCCACGTCAATTTTCTTTAAATTATTTCATGAAATAATTAAGAAAAAAAAGGCTTCCCTATATTGTTGTGTCCGGCCAGGTACAAATAGGCAGCTGGTGGTTGGGGGCAGCCCGTTCCTGCCTGCTGTACCTGGCTGGACACAAATATAGTGCGAAGCCCCACGTCAATTTTTTTTAAATTATTTCATGAATTTCCTGAAATAATTTAAAAAAATTGAAGTGGGGCTTCGCACTATATTTGTGTCCAGCCAGGTACAGCAGGCAGGAACGGGCTGCCCCCATCCACCAGCTGCCTATTTGTACCTGGCCGGACACATCAATATAGGGAAGCCCTTTTTTTCTTAATTATTTCATGAATTTCATGAAATAATTAAAAAAAATTGAAGTGGGGCTTCGCACTATATTTGTGTCCAGCCAGGTACAGCAGGCAGGAACGGGCTGCGCCCATCCACCAGCTGCCTGTTTGTACCTGGCCGGACACAACAATATAGGGAAGCCCTTTTTTTCTTAATTATTTCATGAATTTCATGAAATAATTAAAAAAAATTGAAGTGGGGCTTCGCACTATATTTGTGTCCAGCCAGGTACAGCAGGCAGGAACGGGCTGCCCCCATCCACCAGCTGCCTATTTGTACCTGGCCGGACACAACAATATAGGGAAGGCCTTTTTTTCTTAATTATTTCATGAATTTCATGAAATAATTAAAAAAAAAGTACGTGGGGCTTCGCCCTATTTTTGTGTCCAGCCAGGTACAACTAGGCATCTGGGGGCTGGAATCCGCAGCACAGGGAGGCCCAAGCTTTCTGGGCCCCCCCCCCGCTACAAATTGCAGTCCGCAGCCACCCCGGAAAATGGCGCGTTCATAGAAGCGCCATCTTCTGGCGCTGTACCCAACTCATCCAGGGCCCTGGTGCGGTGGCTCACTGGGTAATAAAGGGGTTAGGGCCAGCTTGGTATTATCAGCTGGCCCCAAGCCCAAAATTCATGGGGTCACGCCAGTATTAGACATGACCGCCATGAATTTCTAGTAAAGAATTTAAAAAAAACACAACACCCAGAATAAAGTCCTTTAATTGAAATAAAGACACAATTCTTTATTGTTCTAAATTAAACCATACTTACCATCACACCCATTCCAGCTGAAGCCAACGATCTCCTGCAATAAAAGAAAAATAATAAACCAACCTCATCCTTACCT
Organism: Phyllobates terribilis; assembly: GCF_046119375.1. Lineage (NCBI taxonomy): Eukaryota > Metazoa > Chordata > Amphibia > Anura > Dendrobatidae > Phyllobates > Phyllobates terribilis. Next base: position 1,203,332,181 of record NW_027362761.1, on the reverse strand, counting down.
TTCCATGGTTCCCACGACAGCTTCAGCTCTGCTACATCGAGATGACTGGCTGGACCGCAGCAGAACGCTGCCATCCAGTCTGTCATCCCGCAGACACTGAGAAGCGCAGGCATGCTTGCGCTCCTCACTGTCTCGTTGTGACGGCATCCAGATGAGCCGAGGTCATGTCCAATGAACTCGGCTCACCTCATGCACGTCACTGACAGCGTGGGAAAATTCTCACGCTGAAGTGCTGAGTGCAGGAGAATTCTCCCACGCTGTCAGTGATGTGCATGAGGTGAGCTCATGTCCAATGAACTCAGCTCACCTCCTGCACGTCACTGACAGCGTGGGAAAATTCTCCTGCAATCAGCGCTTCAGCGTGAGAATTTTCCCACGCTGTCAGTGACGTGCATGAGGTGAGCCGAGTTCATTGGACATGAACTCGGCTCATCTGGATGTCGTCACAGAGAGACGCTGAGCAGCGCAAGCAAGCCTGCGCTTCTCAGTGTCTGCGGGATGACAGGCTGGATGGCAGCGTTCTGCTGCGGTCCAGCCTGTCATCTCGATGTAGCAGAGCTGAAGCTGTCGTGGGAACCATGGAAAGGTAAGGATGAGGTTGCTTTATTATTTTTCTTTTATTGCAGGAGATCGTTGGCTTCAGCTGGAATGGGCGTGATGGTAAGTATGGTTTAATTTAGAACAATAAAGGATTGTGTCTTTATTTCAATTAAAGGACTTTATTCTGGGTGTTTGTGTTTTTTTTAACTTTGACTATGGGGTTAGTAATGGGGGTGTCTTATAGACGCCTCTCCATTACTAACCTGGGCTTGATGTCAGCTGGCATTATAAGCTGACATCAACCCCAACCCTATTACCCCCTGCCACCGCACCAGGGCAGCGTGGAAGAGCGAGGCTAAGTGCCAGAATTGGCGCATCCTATGAATGCGCCATTTCTGGGGCGGCTGACGGCTGGTGTTTCTAGCCTGGGAGGGGGCCAATATTCATGGCTCCCTTCCTGGGCTATTAATATCAGCCCCCAGCTGTCTGCCTAGCCTTTGCTAGCTATTAAATTAGGGGGGACCCCACGTCATTTTTTTGGGGGGGTCCCCCATTTTAATAGCTAGTAAAGGCTATGTATTCAGCTGGGGGCTGATATTAGTAGCCTGGGAAGCTCCGTGGGTATTACCCCCTTCCCAGGCTTCAAACATCTGCCCCAGCCGTCTGCTTAACCTCCGCTAGAGCCTAAAATTAAGGGGAACCCCACGCCAATTTTTTTAATAATAAATCCTTTATTTTAATACTAAATGACAAGTACAGTAACCAACACTATCACTGTACTTCATATATATGTGACTGACATGTTTCTATCTATCTAATCTATGTGTGATGCTCTATTCCTTCTTGTCTAAATTGTCGGGTACCGGTGTATGCCGCTGCTGAATTTGCCGGCTGGCTTTTTTAAAGAGAGTGTCTTCTGAGCAGTTTGTCAGCTTTTGGACACCTTTGCAGGTGTTTTCTATGTGTTTCTATGTGTTTTTGTTTGCCTGCCATTGGTTTTAACGGTGTTCGACGGTGTTCTAAGGTGTTCGACGAACAGTTCGACGAACAGTTCCTCGAACATCCCGGTGTTCGACGAACCGAACCGAACCCGAACACTACGGGGGTGGCTCAACACTAGTTGCAATCGTCACAGATTGGGCTGAAAATTCTTCGAGATGGTGGACCGCTCCCAGCCCCAACACCTTTGCTGGGTTCCACACATCCAGTTCCCTTTGTGATGGTATCGGATGAGGCATTTCCTTTAATGACCAACCTGCTGCGCCCATACACACGAAGGACACTGAATGCACGCAGATATGTGGAATGCACCTTCGGAATCCTGTGTAGTCAGTGGAGAATCTTTAACACTGCCATACAACTGGATCCGAAGACTTTTGACACTGTCATTAAGGCATGCTGTATACTCCACAACTATGCTCGTGAATACAGCACTGAGCTAGATGAGTAGTCACAGCTGTCCGAATTAATTCCAGTGGTCAACAGTTTTTTAACTAACAAACAAAAATTAAGTTTCATTTTCAATGCTGTCTCCAAAAGTTATTGAATTATAGCCTTCTACGTCTTGTTTTATGACCATACGACAACATATAAGTGGATATAAGTCTATGACAGTCACAACAAGAGTAGAACATGGCTATCATACACTTACATTGTGACCACTACCTCTGATTATGCTTAGTCAGAAGTAGTGATTACAAGATGGCTTAGCAGTGCGTCACATGTCAAGATATTTCAGGTACTTTGCAAAAAATAAAAACGTTCCTGAGATATCCATGTACGCGTGGAATTATTTTTCATACATTACCACTCACACATACCGGTGCCTGGGAATAGGCAGTACTACTAGAATTCTCTTCCCAAGTACTGGCTGCTGCAGGCATTACTCACCATTGTCATTTGCTTGCGCTATGAGCAGAACTAGCAAAGAACAATGTTGAGAGTATTATTCATCACTTTTCTGTCAAAATTGTGTGAAAAGATACAAATAATGTAATAAATTCAAATTGCCTGGATACAGACGACCACACATGTACAGTCGCAGATTTACTTGCAAAATCTAGCGGTCCCCTGACCTGCGCTCAGGTCAGCGCAGATCAGGGGCCCACTTTTTATGCTTCAATTTTTTAATTACACCACCCAAACACATGGAAGAGGAAATAGCTGTAGTTGGTACCAATATATCTTTTGGACTGGCTAATACATGCCAAGCATATACTCTACTTATTTTTTTAAGCAAAATCAACACAAATAGTTTAAATAATAGTTTATTTTAAAATAAATAACTATAAACTGTCTTCCAAACAAGTAGCTAAAACATGACAAACATCGTCAGGTAATAATAATGAAATAATAATGGTAATAATAATGAAATTTTCAAGACAAAAATTGTCCAAAACGTTTCAATTTTCGAACATGACATAACTTTCTTTGGCCAACCTATCAACAGTTTTGGTCCATAAAAGTATAGGCAGCACCTGTAGGGTCTTCCAATATATAGGATATAAAACTAAACACCTTTTATTACAGTCCCCTACGGTGTAGGTGACTATAAGAAAAGGTGTTTTTTAAAGCGGGCTGTACAAGTAAAAAAAATGGTGGATATAAGGACCTACAGGTGCTGTCTGTATTTTTTATGGGCCAAAACTGGTGAAAGGTGGAATATTAATTTAATTGAACTGGTGGTAGTCCGGTTCATATTCATAGCCAGTAAACATGTCCTGTGAGTAACTGGTGTTCTGTGAGGGGCCAGGACGCTGACTAGCTACTCCAGGGTTTGTTGGCAGACCATAAATGTCAGCCGCGTCGGTCGCTTCGGGCCGGTATGCTGCAACCTGCCCATTGCGCTGGGTTGCAGCTGCTGGTGGTGGTGGAGGTCCACTGGTATTAAAAATATTCAACAGATCATTAATTATGGTCTGTTCCGGGGGCAAAGGCAAGGGGCCATCAATAGCAATGAACAGAGCCGCTGCCATATCAATGTTCTGCCTGTCCCGTGGCATTGTATGGAGGCGACCTGCAATTGATGATCCAGATTCGTCACCTAAGCATATTAGCTTCAGCAAAGCCTGTTGCCGCTTGGCCGAGGCAGTGGTGCAGTGCTTCCAGCTTGTGACTGATGTTGTCATTTCAGAGATGGAGGCTGAAGAGGAGGAGGAGGCTGAGGAGGATGAGGTGCAAGAGCTGTAGACTGTGGGAGCAACCCTGATTGACCTAGGGACCGCGATTCTTGGCGTTGGGAGGACATGTTCCATCCCAAGGTCTGACTGGGTCCCGGCTTCCACTGTTAACCCAGTGTGCGGTCAGCGAGATGTACCGTCCCTGCCTACAAGCACTTGTCCATGAGTCCATGGTTAGGTGGGCTTTCCCGGTAACTGTGTTGTTGAGGGCACGGCTAATGTTTTGGAACACATGCTTGTGTAAGACGGGGATAGCACACCGGGAGAAATAGTGGCGGCTGTGAACTGAGTACGGAGGGACGGCTGCCGCCATCAGGTTGTGGAAAGGTTCAGTCTCCACAAGTCTAAAAGGTAACATTTGGAGCTTAAGCAGTCGCGAAATGTGGGAATTTAGTATTGTGGCCTGTGGTGCGTTGGCTGCGTATTTACGCTTGCATTCCAAGGACTGGGGTATGTACAACTGAACGCTGCACTGGGACAAGATCGTGGATGTGCTTGCTAATGCTGCTACTTGAGAGTGTGCAATGACAGGTGCAGGGCAGGAGGCATCTTCACATGCACCATGGACTGGGGATTGACTTGCATGCACAACAGCAGAAGATGCAGTGGTGCCACCCGCAGACACTGTTCCTGGACCCTGGGGTTCGGCATACAAAGTTGGGTGCTTTGCTGCCATGTGCCTGATCATGCTGGTGGTGGACAGGCTGGTCATTTTGCCACCCCTGCATATGCTGGCCTGGCAGGAGGTGCAAATGGCCTTTTTGGGGTTATCTGCAGTGTCTTTAAAATACAGCCAGACTCAGGAAGACCTAACAGTTGTACTGACAACGTCCATCGTGTTGGTGTTACGGGGAACGGTTGCCTGCCTTCTGTCTTCGTACACCACACTGCTTCTTCCTGCCTGTTGTGGTGCTCTGCCTCCCTCCCCCTGTGTGCTGCTGTCCTCGCTGTTAGAACTCTCCTGTTGGTTTTTTTCTTGTTTGCTGGTCACATGACCTTTTTTGCCTATTTAATCCGACTCCGCCCTCCTGGCCTTGCTGGACTTCATTGTAATTACTACTCTTGAGCTAGCTTGGTGCTCTGTTATCTTTCTCTGTTAGTTTTGCTAGGACTTCTGACCTCTATGTTCTATGTTGTGTGTTTGTCTTTTACTGCTACAATTTCTGCTAGGAGGTGTCCAACTTTATCCCAGTCCCTAGTTCTTGTAGGGATCCCTCCCTTGCATCTATAGGTCTTCGTACAGACTAGCTGAGGACTTTAGTGGGTCTGATCGCAGGATCAGGTTCCCCGTTACATCGTAGGGATCCAGTTTAGTTCTATTGTAGGGACAGATCTCCTGTCTTTCCTTAGTGCTTGTAGCAGATCATAACAGTAAGTCCAGCCCAAAAAAAATTTCTCTAAGGAAAGACCTCCAGTTTCCATCATGGTCTCGGTTCAAGATTTGGCTCAACGCTTGCAGGGACTCTCTCTGGAGGTGGCCGAGCTCCAACAACACGTGAGTAGCTGTTCTGGAGCACATTTTGTGGAGCCAAAGGTACGTCTGCCTGATCTATTTTTTGGTGAACAACAAGATTTTTTTTCTTTTAAAATTGCTTGTTTATTGTATTTTCGTTTAATACCCAGATCCTCTGGTGATGAATCACAGCGCATAGGGTTCATAATGTCACTTTTGCTCAAAGATCCTCAGGGATGGGCCTTTTCTCTCCAACCTAGTGATCCGTGCTTTAGATCAGTGGATAGTTTTTTTTCTGCTTTAGGTTTGTTGTACGATGATCCTGATCGGGTCTCATCTGCTGAGTCTGAATTGAGACATCTGAGGCAGGGATCAGGTAATGTGGCAAAATATTGTTCTCACTTCCGTTGGTGGTCTGCCCAGGTGGGGTGGAACGATTCAGCTTTGAAAAGTTTGTTTCTTGCAGGGCTAGGTGAAAGGGTTAAGGATTTGCTGATTGCTTATCCCACACCTGGAAACTTGCAGGAGGTAATGCAATTAGCTATACGGGTGGACAGGAGACTGCGTGCAAGGGTTAATGAGAGTAAATCCTCTGCCATGTCAGCTCCGAGTCTTGAGAGGGTCTGTGCTGACAAAGGAGAGCCGATGGAGATTGGGGCGATGGCACCCCGCTCTCAGGAAAAAGACCGCAGGCTTTCTGGAGGTTTGTGCTTCTATTGCAGAAATTCTGGTCATTTCATTAAGAACTGTGTGCTTCGTATGAACAAAGAAAAAAAAAAGGTCAGTCATGCACGTATAGCCTGTTTAAATACTAAGGGAGTATTGCTATCTGCTACTACCGCTGCTCAGGAAGAATTAATTGAATTTCGGGTATTTGTGGATTGTGGTTCTACTCTGAATGTGATTGATGGGGGATTCTTGGAAAAACTTAAATTAAAACCTAAACCTTTGTCATCCCCTATTGCTGTGGTTTCTGTTGATGGCTCTCCCTTGATGAGTGTTACTCACAAGGTCTGTGAATTTCCCCTCACTATTAATGGTTTTCATCAAGAGAATTTGCATTTGGTAGTATTAAATAATTTGCCTTCTCCAGTAATTTTGGGGTTGCCCTGGTTAAAATTGCACAATCCTGTACTGGATTGGCCTACCAATGAAATTAAGTCCTGGAGCCCTAAATGTTATGACAAGTGTTGTAACGGACGTATTGCTGCTGTGGAAAAAGGGGAATTACCTGTACCTATTCAGGATTTTTGGAGAGTTTTTTCTGAGTAGGAGTCACAAATTTTGCCCCCCCATAGAGACTATGATTGTACCATTGAATTTGTCCCTGGAGCGACTCTTCCTAAAAGTCGTTTATTTAATCTTACTATTCCTGAGAAAAAAGCTTTGGAGGAATACATACAGACAAGCTTGGCCACTGGTCACATTAGGCTATCCAAGTCTCCTGTGGCTGTTGGATTTTTTTTTGTAAAAAAAAAAGATGGCGGTTTACGTCCTTGTCTGGACTTTCGTGAGATTAATAAAATTACTGTACGCAATCCTTACCCACTGCCATTGATTCCTGATTTGAGTAACCAGTTAGTGGGGGCCAAGTGGTTCTCTAAAATTGATCTCAGTGGGGCATACAATTTGTTGCGCATGAAGGAGGGTGATGAATGGAAGACTGCTTTTAACACTCCTTTGGGTCATTTTGAGAATCTGGTTATGCCTTTTGGTCTTACCAATGCTCCAGCATTTTTCAGAATCTTATTAATGACATCCTTAGACCTTTGATCGGCAAAAATGTGGTTTTGTATTTGGATGACATTCTGATTTATTCGCCTGATCTGGAGTCTCATTGGCGGATAGTACGTGAGGTTTTACAGTTATTAATGGACAATTCGCATTTTGCTAAGCTTGAGAAATGTGAGTTCGCTGTACAGAGAATTAGTTTTTTGGGTTACATTATCTCCAGTGAAGGTTTTGAGATGGACCCGGTTAAAGTTCAAGCTGTGCAGGAATGGCCTAGGCCTATTGGTTTGAAATCGATACAGAGGTTTTTGGGTTTCGCAATTATTACAGAAAATTCATAAAAAAATTTTCTATTATTGTCAAAACAGTTGACCGATCTCACCAAGAAAGGTGCTAATGCGGTTCAGTGGACTTCTGAGGCCATTGAATCTTTTGTGTTTCTAAAGGAGAGGTTCACCTCTGCTCCCATCCTTATGCAGCCTGATGTGACTAAGCCGTTTTTGGTTGAGGTTGATGCTTCTTCTGTGGGGGTCGGTGCGGTGTTGTCTCAGGAAAGCAAGGATGGAGTACATCCCTGTGCCTTTTTTTCAAAAAAATTTTCTGAGACTGAACTTAATTACGATATTGGTAATCGGGAATTGCTGGCTATTAAACTCGCATTTGAACACTGGCTTCATCTCTTGGAAGGTGCTGAATTTCCCATTCAGGTTTTCACTGATCATAAAAATCTGATCTATCTTGATGTTGCCAAGCGCTTGAATGCCCGTCTGGCTAGGTGGGCACTTTTTTTCTCGCTTTTTAATTTTTCCGTTACTTACATCCCGGGTACCAAGAATGTTAAAGCGGATGCTTTGTCTCGCAGCTTTTCTTCCATGGTCGGTGCTGAGGAGGAGGAGGAGAGCATTTTACAAGAAGATGTTGTGATTGCTGCTTTGGACTCCGTTTTGGAGGATGAGATTCTTAAAGCACAGAAGAATGCCCCATCTAACACTCCCCATGGGAGGTTGTTTGTGCCTAGTACCTTTAGGAGAGATTTGTTTGTTGAGTGTCATGAGTCTCGGTTGGCAGGTCATCCAGGAATTTCTGAGACCAAGAGACTTGTGGGTCGCAGTTTTTGGTGGCCTGGATGGCAGAAGGAAGTCATTAAATGGGTGTGTCAATGTACTGTGTGTGCTAGATCTAAGTCTTTGCATGCTCCTGCTGAAGGTGGTTGCTTTGCCCTCTGGAGGTTCCTAGTGCACCTTGGACACATCTGGCTATGGACTTTATTACTGACCTTCCCCCCTCTGAGGGTTTCACGGTCATCTGGGTGGTCGTGGACCGTTTTAGCAAGATGTGTCACTTGGTTCCCTTCATCAAACTGCCCTGCGCTAAGACACTTGCTAAGGAAATTGTCAGACTCCATGGCGTTCCTACTGACATTGTTTCTGATAGGGGACCTCAGTTCGTGGCTCGTTTTTGGCGTGCATTTTGTGACAGGTTGGGAGTTCCTTTGTCGTCTTCATCCGGATATCATCCTGAGTCTAATGGCCAGACAGAAAGAAAGAACCAGGATGTTGAGCAGTTCTTGCGTTGCTTTGTGGCAGACAATCCAGAGGGGTGGTCTGAGTTTCTGCCTCTTGCTGAATTTGCTCTTAACAACCATACATCCTCTTCTGCTGGGTGCTCGCCTTTTTTTTGTTGTTCTGGGAGACATCTTTCTTTTGGGTCATTCTCCAAATTGGTATCGGCTGTGCCCGAGGAGGAGAGTTTTTCCGGTGATTTGGAGAGAGTTTGGACGGATGTGCATGATAATCTTCAGGAGGCTAACAAAAAATCTAAGAGTTAGTTTGATAGGAAACGGCAAGAGGTTTTGTTTGCTATTGGTGACATGGTTTGGTTGTCCTCTAAGATTCTGCGATTGAGGATTCCTTCTAAAAAATTGGGTCCCAAGTTTGTAGGGCCCTTTAAGGTGCTTCAGATAGTTAACCAATCTGATGTTAGGTTGGAGGTTCCTACCTCCTGGAAGATTAATCCGGTGTTTCATATTTCTCTGTTGAAAAGAGCTGATGTGTCGGTTGGTGACGCCTCTGCCACTGTTCCTCCGGTGGTGGAGGATGGGGAATATGAAATTTCCCGCATCCTAAATTCTAGACGGTATAGAGGGAGTTTGCAGTATCTCGTCGCTTGGAAGGTTTTCGGACCCGAGGATAACTCATGGGTGAGGGCGGATGATGTTTCTGCTTCCAGACTTGTCAGAGCGTTTCACAGGAGGTTTCCTGATAAGCCCGGGCCTAGGGGATCCGGAGGATCCTCTTAGAAGAGGGGGTACTGTTAGAACTCTCCTGTTGGTTTTTTTCTTGTTTGCTGGTCACATGACCTTTTTTGCCTATTTAATCTGGCTCCGCCCTCCTCGCCTTGCTGGACTTCATTGTAATTACTACTCTTGAGCTAGCTTGGTGCTCTGTTACCTTTCTCTGTTAGTTTTGCTAGGTCTTCTGACCTCTATGTTCTATGTTGTGTGTTTGTCTTTTACTGCTACAATTTCTGCTAGGAGGTGTCCAACTTTATCTCAGTCCCTAGTTCTTGTAGGGATCCCTCCCTTGCATCTATAGGTCTTCGTACAGACTAGCTGAGGACTTTAGCGGGTCTGATCGCAGGATCAGGTTCCCCGTTACATCGTAGGGATCCAGTTTAGTTCTAATGTCGGGACAGATCTCCTGTCTTTCCTTAGTGCTTGTAGCAGATCATAACACTCGCTCTGCATGTCCTTTTGCCAGGTTGGGTCAGTTACTATATCATCCACCACTCGTCTTCCACTTCCGCACCCTGGTCCTCCTCCTGACAATCTGGCAATTGTGTCTCATCATCGTCCACCTCTTGTGACAGTTTCCCACCTTCGCCTTCATGTGATCATGGCTGCTCAAATATTTGGGCATAGCTACATGCGATCTCCTCTTGCCCCGCTTCAATTGGACCGGGTGAGAGGCCCGAATCTATAAATGGAAAAGTGAATAGCTCTTCGGAGTGTCCAAGTGTGGGATCAGTTGTCTTCAGGCACTCTGCATGGTGGGAGGAAGGAGGATCAGGGTGGGGAATTTGCAGTCCTGACTCACGGCTACTGAGAATTGACCGTGTGGAAGACAGGGTGGTGGTGGTGGCAAAGTGACTGGAAGTATTATCCGCTATCCAATCAACAACCTTTTGACACTGCTCTGTTTTCAATAGTGGTGTGCTGCGGTCCTCTAGGAATTGGAAGAAAATGTGGGTGTTTGTTGTGGCACAATTTCAGCTTGCCCATTACCTCGGCCTCGGCCTCTGCATGCACCATCAACATCACGTCCAGTTCCCAGCCATTTGCCACGCGCCTTGTCTGTTTTAAATGGAGGACAATATCTTCCATGCTTACTACAAATGGCTGAATTTGGATCGAAGTTATATGTAATCCGTGTGATTGAGAAACCAGTTTTAAATACCTGGCCTGTAGGTAACTATTTTGAACAGCAAACTGGTGTCAATTGCTTCACTTACACACTGAAACAAATTTTTAATGGAGGCCACAAATGACAGTATTTTCTGAAAAAGTATATGTGATCTGTGTGACGGACAAACCTCGGTTTTAAATACCTGGCCTGTATTTAACTATTTTGAACAGCAAACTAGTGTTAATTGCTTCACTGACACACTGAAGCAAATTTTTAATATAGGCAAGAAATGGCAGTATTTTCTGAAAATGTATATGTGATCTGTGTGATGGAGAAAGCAAAGTTTTAAATATCTGTCCTATAGGTAACAATTTTAAACAGCAAACTGGTGTCAATTGCTTCACTGACTCACTGGAACAAATTTTTAATGGATGCCAGAAATGGCAGTATTCAGCGCAATTATATGTGATCTGTGTGACGGACAAATCACAGTTTTAAATACCTGGATTTTTAGCGCTGTAATAAGGAAAGGACCTGCCTGTATTCTGCAATGCCAACAAGCAAATGGGGCAGAAAAACTGTGTTCTCTGGATTGCTTTTTAAGCAAATAATGAGGATTAAGATCCAAAAAAAATTATTCCTGGCCCCTGTAACCTGGGCCTATTTCTAGAAATATCTAACAGCAGCAGCAGACAAAACTGGAATGGAGCCTTTTGTGCTATGTGCACTGCAGTCTGCTATATACCGTGCCTTCCTGCCTATATACACTGCCTGCCTGATATCTCTGCAGATGGATTAGTCCTCAGAAGTACTGTTTGTTGAGATGGATATGTGTCTCTCCCTAGCTCAGCAGCACCTCTCCCTACACTGTCTGATTCCGGAGTAAGGCCATGTGCCCACGTAGCATTTTTGTAGCATTTTTGCGGCATTTTTACGGATGCGAAAAACGCTTGTAAAACCATCTGCCATGCAAAGCAATGTGAATTCGGATGTGCTGTGCACATGATGCGCTAATTAGCGCGCCAAATTCGCATTGCGCTGCAAAACGCAGCATGACCATTTCTACCACGATAACGCTGCAAATTCGCGGCCAATGAGGAACATTGAAATACAGCAAACCCGCAGGTATATATGGATTTCCTGCGTTTCAAATAAATTCAATGTCCGCGAATTTGCAGCGCAATCGCTATGCTTATAGTACCCAGGATGAAGAGGAGACTACAACTCCTCTTCATTCCGGCTACCACGCGGTGAAAAAATGAAATAGAAAAGTTAAAAATAATAAAAACATTTATACTCACCTCTCCGGTCTGCTCCCGGTGGTGTCCTCTCTCCTCGGAGTCCCGCTGTGTACTTGAAGGACCTGACGTCATTTAGTCAGCTGATGGTCATGCGACCGTGGATGTCAGAGGTCAGGTGATGGTTGCGTGACCATCAGCTGACTAAATGACGTCACCGCAGATCCTTCAAGTACACCGCGGGACTCCGAGGAGAGAGGATCGCCGCCGAGAGGAGACCGGGGTTTTTTTTTATTTTTGACTTTTTAATTCTTTTTTTTTTACTATAGATGCAGCATTTAAAGCATCTACTGTAAGTTGGTCACACAATATAAATCCATACCGGTTGCATGGATTTATATTGTGTGACCAACTTGTCCAGCACTTTTCCAAGTGATGCTCAAAATCGTTTGAAAAAGAGCTTGAAAAAACGCATGCAAAAACACATGTAAAAACGCTAAAAAAACGCTTCTCTGTGGCAGAAAAAATGCATGTAAATCTGCTTGCGTTTTTTTCTGCCAGAGAGAAGCAAAAACGCTCTGCATCAAATCTGCTGCGTAGACACATAGCCTGACTGTGACGAGCATGGCAGCGCCAGGTCTGATATAGACCTGATGACGCTGTGTGGCCAGCCAAATCACTGTAATGCCACAACCAACATGGCTACAGCATTAAAGTGTGTGGCAGACAATCCTGCATGTTCATTGGTGCTCTAAAGAGAGCCAAACATGCAGGGAGGAGACGCGAGCTCCCGCCGATCAACGCCGAGCATCTCGAGCAGTGAGATGCTCGGGCGAACACCGAGCAGTAGCGAGCATGCTTGCTCATCATTAGTTATACTCTATGGATGAGCAATATAAAATTTTTTAACAATTTTCTTGAGAGTTATCAACTATTGACAACCTGTTGTGATGGTTATACACCACCGAAATGTACCAAAGAACATGAAACACTTTATGGAGGAACAATATAATGCCCAAAAAAATGTTGAAATTTTTTTTGAGGGTTAAATACCATCAAAATGTACTCAAGAACACGTTATACTCTATGGATGAGCAATTTAATACCGAAAAAAAATTGAGCAATTATTTTGGAGTGATATATACCACCAAAATGTACCACAGAGGACATTATACTCTATGAATGAGTAATTAAATCCCGATAAATTTTTCAACGCTTTTTTGAAGAATTATATACCACCAAAATGTATCCCAAAGGACATAATATTCTATGGAAGATTAATTGAATTCAGATGATTTTTTGACTCTTTTTTGGAGTGTTATATACCACCGAAATATAACAGAAAGCACGTAATACTCTATGAATGAGCAATGGAATACAGATACACTTATGAATGTTTTTTTGGAGGCTGAAATAACACCGAAATGTACCCCAGAGGATGCAATACTCTATAGATAAGTAATTTAATCCAGATAAATTTTTGAATGCTTTTTGAATGGTTATATACCATCAGATGGTTCCGGGAAAGCGGCCTGATCAAGACCACTGGCTCCTTCCCCTGGTTTCAATATTCCTCTGTTTACTCCCTCTTGAGTCTCGCGTAATTTTGCAATTTTGTTGCCAACTAAGAATGTTACACTGGATGACGAATTGAATACAGAAAATGATTTTAATGCTTTTTTGAGTATTATATATCACAGAAATGTTATCACAAGTGTAATATACAGAAATGTACACCAGAGCACGGAATACTCTATGAGTGAGAAATTAAATCCAGCAAAAAAGTAGAAATGCTATTTTGGAGTGTTATATATCACAACAAAGTATCCCAGAGCATAGAGTAATGCCTGGGTGAATAATTTAATCCAACAAAACTGTTTAATGATTTTTTGAGTGTTATATATCACAGACATGCAACCCAGAGCAAGGAATAGTGTATACTCAGAAGAGTAATCCAGTAAAAAAATTTAATTATTTTGGGTACTGTGATATATCATAGAAATGTACCTCAGACCACAGAATAGTTTATGGCTGAGAAATGTAACCCCGCAAAAAATTTTAACGCTTTTTTTAAGTGTTAAATATTAGTGATGAGCGAGCACTAAAATGCTCAGGTACTCATTGTTCGAGTCAAGCAAATTGGAATGCTCGAGTGCTTGGTCCGAATAACGAGCGCATTGTAACTCAAGCATTTTTCCTGCGGCTCCACCCTGCGGTCTGCATGACATGGGAACAGCATGGGGAAGACCCCTGGAAGCATTTCTGACTCCCAGGTCATTGCTGTCAACAACGTTGTCAGAGGTATTACACCACTTTTACGGACTCACAATAAAACATACAAAAACAAAATGGATTTTCATGGGAAATATGTTAAGGAACATCCTTTCCATGATAACGACTTGTATATAAGACAAAATGAATAACCAAAAACAAATTCTCCTCCTCATCTTGGGCTATGTTCACACATAGCATTTTTGACGCGTTTTTGCACTTTTGCATTGCTTTCAACCAAGACAAATGCATTCACCGGGAAATGTCATTTTAACATTTTACAACCTTATCTGGACATGTGGTGTGTGAAACATCATCAGACACATCTTGTTTGATTTATGAAGGAAGGATTGTGAAAGTCACAAATAGTGTTGAGCCACCCCCGTAGTGTTCGAGTTCGGTTCGGTTCGTCGAACACCCGTGTGTTCGCCGAACTGTTCGTCGAACTGTTCGTCGAACACCTTCGAACACCGTTAAAACCAATGGCAGGCAAACAAAAACACATAGAAACACATAGAAAACACCTTCAAAGGTGTCCAAAAGCTGACAAACTGCTCAGAAGACACAACTAACACATGGAAAAGTGACAAGTACATATAGTCATGTGAAAAGAAAAGAGGTGGAGGAGTAAAAGGAGGGGGAGACACAGATATAGGCATGTCATGCCCTTCTAAAATCCAAAAAGTGAGAAGCCGAGACGGCCAGTCCGCTCCTGCCCGTGCCACCTCCGTGTCGCCGGGTTTGTGCCAGAGCCGCGGTGAACCCTGACGGCCAGCCCCCCTCTCCCAATACTGGTGCCTGTCCGCTGGTGGGTCGAGAGAGCCCCCCTGTGGTGGAGGCAGCTCTAAGCTTTTTAATTTAAATTGTCCCTCTAATTTAAATGAATACACTTTAAATCCATTTACAAGGATCTATTGGAGGGCAAGTCTCATGCCAGCAGCCGCGTAATTCCAGCTCCAGTAGCGTCCACTAAAGCTGCTGCAGTTAAAAAGCTTTTATAAGGATCGAGCTCGGCTGTCCACCGCAAGGCATCCTAGTGCCAGTCCCAGCCCCTATGCCTTGGGGTGCCTCCTGATGCTCTTCACTAAGTATCCCGTGGTCCCGAAGCATTTCCTTTGAAAAAATTAAGTGTCCAAACTACAGGTGGTGTAGCTTGCTTAACAGCCGGGATAATCCGCTGACTAGCAGACACTGCTACTAGGCACAAAGTATTTCCTGGGCTAGATGCAGTTAAAAATTTGTAAGTAGATACTCTCGTTGGATGCTGAGAAAGCATTCCATAGAGTCTCCTGGCACGCCATATATGATTCTCTTAAAAAGCTTGGGGTAGGGGTCTAGGGGACCCTTTTATAGCCAAAATCACGGCCCTGTATCACAATACGTCACCTAGGCTGAAGATAAATGGAACTGTAGCACCGAGGGCTCGGTTGCTACAGACGTATTGCACCTCACCCAGAGGTGTGATATCTCACTCTCAGATAAGGATGGAGTGTGGATCAGGACCCGACACCTGCATGCATTACACCACATTGCCGTGGGGCAGGGCGACCAATATGCCCCTGAGATGGGCACGACAGTCCCTGTCCCTGGCTGGAGTGGGGGGAGGGAACACTGAGGAAGGGGAACCCTGCAGTGCAGGAGCAGGGAGGAAGCAGTTCCTGGGTGCATTGAGAAGGGAGTATAAAAGGTGGGCACCATCTTAGTTCAGTGCAGAGAAGTCTGAGCAGAAGTGGCAGGGAGCAGGGGCTCTGCATGAGCTCTGCTCCGGAGGCGGGCCTAGTAACAGAGGCCCAGGCCTGCAAGAGGGAGAAGGAAGGAAGAGGAGCGGAGAAGGCTCCAGGAACGAGGAATGAAGGGATCCCAGGGGTGCGGACGGGCGAGTCGCCACCGCACGCCCGAATCCACCTGCGTGGAGGGGTCAGGCCAAAGGGGGAGACCGGTCCCCGAACTAGTGGAGGCAGGAAACGACCCTCAGCTAGAAACCGGAGGCTCTGACATTTTATGTGGCTCAGCCCCTTGCTCCACCCGCTAGGAAGGCACCACATAGGGTCAGGGAAACTGGCGCCAAGTTTACCAAGAGGAGGCCCGAGGCAGCCGGACAGAAGTGTTGGTAAGAAAGGCCAGACAAAGGACACACAAAGGGGGTCCTGTGAAGCACTCCAAAGTTATCTGGGAGTTGTCTGAGCCCCTCACCTGGTGAGCACAGTACGACGTGGGCAGCCGTTACCTGCAGACGTGGTCTGGATAATAAGAACTGTGAGTAAAGGCCCTGAACTGCATCACTGACTCCGTGTCGTTACTGCTGCTGCCCTGCACCATCACCCCCATCCTCCGCATACACTGCCCTGAGGCTATACTCCTCCCGTGGGGAGTTATGCTACGCTCTGCTGCACCCACAACACCAGCCTCAGTGGTCTGCCCTGTAGCGGCGGTTCACTCTGACCGCAATCCACGGGTGGCGTAGTCGGACATTTAAACATCAAAACCACATAAATAGTTCCGCCACTGGTTTGACCGCCCTGAGCCACGGTACCGGATCGCCGCCACGAAGACTACAACCACCAGCATCCACCAAAAAGGGTCCGGCTCCGGGTGTCCCAAGGCCCAGGGGGTGCGTCAGAACATTTTCATCACCTTTCACAATCACCAATGGGACAAGGCAGGGATGTCCTCTGTCCCCTCTCTTATACATCCTAGTGACGGAGCACCTGCTCTCATCAATTCGCCATAACCCCAATATTAGGTGGATTGAGGTGGGAGGCACCGAGTACAAGTGCTCTCTATTTGCTGATGATGTCCTAGTATATATCACTCAATCACATATATCCATCCCTGCTGTTATGGCTGAAATAGATCACTTTGTTACATGGTAAAATTTTAAAATCAATGCAGCGAAGTCTGAGGCCCTCGATGTCTCCCTCCCTAAATCCATATAGGATTCCATCCAGTCCAACTTTCCCTTTGCCTGGCCCTCACAGGGTATCAAATACTTAGGAATTCCTATTCATAGAGACCTCTCCCATCTATGTTATCTTAATTTTGGGCCCTTTATTGAACAATTCCATACAGACCACGGTTGGCAAGTTAGAACTGTAAGATTCACTACGTGAACCACTGGTGTTTTGTGGAAAAGCACATGTACACCGCGTTCCAAATTATTATGCAAAAAGTGTTTAGGAGTGATAAGGGAAGAATTTGTTTGTTTGTCAGTTAAACTCATTGATGGTGATGTGTGTCAGGGCTCTTTATATCACTGTAAGCAATTGCAGACACCTGTGCTAATTAGTTTGGCAGGTGTGTCCAATGAAAGGCAAGACTACTTAAGAAGGCTCTCTCACATTATTAAGCAGCCTACATTTTCTGCCAAAATGGGAAAGAAAAAGCATGTGTCGGCTGCTGAGAAGCAACAAATTGTGGAGTGTTTAGGTCAAGGCATGACTACAATCAACATTGTGCGATGATCAGGATGAAGTGTCTTGGCAATCAAGAAGTATGTAGCTGATTCACAGTACACACGTGTGCGTGCTGATAAGGGCAAATTGAGGACTCTTTCCTACAGGCAATTACGTCAGGTTGAAACTGCAGCGGCAAAAAAGCCTTGTCATAGCAGCAGACAAGTTTTTGAAGCTGCTTGTGCCTCCAACGTCCCCCGAACAACAAGATGCAGGGTCCTTCAGAGGTTTGCAGCTGTGCATATGCCATCCTGTCGACCTCCTCTATCCACTTCACACAAGCAGAAACGGCTCCAGTGGGCCAAACATTACATGAAGACTGATTTCAAAACTGTTTTGTTCACGGATGAGTGCCGTGCAGCGCTCGATGGTCCAGATGAATGGAGTGGAGGATGGCTGGTTGATGGACACCCCACGCAAACACGGCTACAGCGCCAACAAGGAGGAGGTGGAGTAATGTTTTGGGCTGGAATCATGGGGAGAGAGATTGTCGGCCCCTTTAGGATCCCTGAAGGCGCTAAAGATGAACTCCATAATGTATGTGGATTTTCTCAAACAGCACTTCCTGCCATGGTTCAAGAAGAAGAACCGTGTATTTCACAGCAAGATCATTTTTCTGCATGATAATGCACCATCTCATGCTGCACATAAAACATCTGCATCTCTGGCTGATATGGGCATAAAAGGGGACAAACTTATGGT
This sequence comes from Phyllobates terribilis, assembly GCF_046119375.1. Classification (NCBI taxonomy): domain Eukaryota; kingdom Metazoa; phylum Chordata; class Amphibia; order Anura; family Dendrobatidae; genus Phyllobates; species Phyllobates terribilis. Next base: position 1,203,314,211 of record NW_027362761.1, on the reverse strand, counting down.
GTGACCCCCATGCTCCCCTGACCTCTACCCCATTCAGAACCTTTGGAGCATCATTAAAAGGAGTGTCTATGATGGCGGGAGGCACTTCACATCTAAGCAACAGCTCTGGGAGGGTATTCTGTCCTCATGCAAAACAATTGAAGCAGAAACCATCCAAAACCTGACAAATTCAATGGACGAGAGAGTTCAGAAGCTCCTTTCGAACAAGGGGTCCTATGTGAAAATGTAACATCACCTAGAATAAAGTTTTGAGTTGAAAACTGTTTGATTTCAGTTTCTAACAACCTGCTAATGCTTATAATTTCAAAAATGACCATTTTTTTGGTCTTTATTAAAATGAAAAGGTTGATCGAAAAGTTTGGGGGATCTAAGAGTGTGGCAACCCAGTAGTCATGATTACTTCGAATTCTGACAATATGAGGGTCATGCTGCAGGTAGTGCAGCAAGAAGGCACTTATGTGTCTTGCGCATCTCGGAGCCCCAAAATTATTTTCCGGGCTAGATGCAGCTAAAAATTATTTTTAATTTTAAATCTGGTGAAGCTTATTATAGATGGCCTAATAGGATCAGTGCTGCACACTGCTACAAAGCCCAAATTATTTTCCAGTCAAGATACAGATAAACATGATTAGTAATTTGAAAGCTTAAAACGGTTGGTAGGGTGATTTTAACCAATCATCAAGCTTTTACTCTCCCCAGGATGACACAGGGGTAGAAAAGTCGTTTCGGATCCATGATTTGTTCATCTTTATGAACGTGAGTCTGTCTACATTATCAGTGGAGAGCCGCGTGCGCTTATCTGTCAGCACACCACCAGCAGCGCTGAACACACGTTCAGACAGAACGCTGGCTGCGGGGCATGACAAGATCTCCAAGGCGTAAGTGGCTAACTCCGGCCATTTATCCAGATTGGAAGCCCAAAAAGAGCAAGGGTCCAGTGACACAGTCGTGGCTTCAATGTTTACTTGGAGATACTCCTGTACCATCGTCTCTAGGCGTTGACTATGTGTCAGACTTCTTGTCTCCTGTGGCCTTGCAAAGGATGGGCTAAAAAAGTGGTGAAATGATTCCGCAAAATTGATGTTACCAGCAGATACTGTGGTTCTGTTACGGTTTGAGTGCTGAACACTTGACGGTCCCACGGTTGGCAAGTTGGAACTGTGAGATTCACTACGTGCACCACTGGTATTTTGTGGAAAAGCACATGTAAGATTCTGCAACAGTCTCTGCTGATACTCCTGCATGCGTGCATCCCTTTCTATGGCAGGAATAATTTCTGCAAATTTACTTTTGTACCGGGGATCTAACAGTGTGGCAACCCAGTAGTCAGGATTATTTCTAATTCTCACAATTCGAGGGTCATGTTGCAGGTAGTGCAGCAAGAAGGCACTCATGTGTGTTGCGCATCCAGGAGCACCAAGTCCCTGTTGTGTTGGTGGCGAGGTAGCAATCATGCTTCCTTCCTCTGTCCTCTCCCCCCAACCTCGCACAACAGAAATGTGATCAAGGTCTCCCTCATCTGATGAGTCTTCCATCAGTTCGTCCTCCACTTCTTCCTGGGCTCCTGCACCTTCCTCACTAGTTTGGCTGCTACCATGCGCCCTGGTAAAATCATCTCCCCCACCCTCACATGCCTGCCGCCTTGGTGCTGCCGACCGTCTGGACCTTGCAGATGTTAGCCCTTCCGCATACAACTCCTCCTCCTCTACTTCCTCCACCTCCTCTTGTGCCACCACCTGACTCCGAATTCTGTTTAACATGTGCTCCAGCATGTAAATCACCGGAATAGTCATGCTGATAATGGCATCGTCAGCACTAAACATCTTCGTCGCCATTTCAAAACTGTGCAGAAGGGTGCATAGGTCCCTGATCTGAGACCACTCCTCCAGCGTGATTTGCCCCACCTCTGAATCTCGTTGGCCCAGGCTATACGTCAGAACGTATTGCACCAGGGCTTGTCGGTGCTGCCACAGTCGCTGCAACATGTGCAGAGTTGAATTCCACCGGGTAGGCACATCGCATTTTAGCCGGTGAAGTGGCAGGCCCAACGACTTCTGTAGAGATGTAAGTCGCTGAGCTGCGGGATGCGAACGGCGGAAGTGAGCACACAGCGACCGTGCCCTCTGCAGAAGGCCATCTAGTCTGGGATAGTGGGCTAAAAATTGCTGGACAACCAGGTTCAACACGTGAGCCATACAAGGCACGTGTGTGACATTGCCCCGGCAAAGGGCCGCACCCAGGTTTGCAGCATTGTCGCACACGGCCTTCCCTGGTTTCAGGTCCAGTGGAGACAACCATTCATGAAATTGGTTCTCCAGAGCTGACCACAACTCCTCAGCTGTGTGACTCACATTTCCCAGACATTTCAATGTAAAAACCGCCTGATGACGTTGAGCCCTACTGCCAGCATAGTAAGGAGGTGTGCAGGATCCCTTCTGCGCAGTTAGAAAGCTTGTGGCATGACCAGACAGGCTTTGGGTGCAGGTGGAAGACCGAGAGGAGGTTGAGGAGGCAGAAGCAGTGGAGGAAAAATGACATAAAGAGGATTGACGCACAACTCGTGGGGACGGCAAGACTTGGACAGCAGCCCCTTGTCCTGCTGTCACCATAGTTACCCAGTGCCCAGTCAGCGACATGTAATGCCCCTGCCCATGCCTACTCGTCCAAGTGTCTGTGGTGAAATGCACCCTGTCACACACAGAGTTTCTCAAAGAAGCGGTGATGTTGTGTGCGACATGCTGGTGGAGCGCAGGCACACCTTTCTTTGAGAAGTAGTGCCGACTGGGCATCTGGTACTGGGGCACTGCGACGGACATAAGGTCTCGAAAATCCTCTGTGTCCACCAGGCGGAAAGGCAGCATTTCTGTAGCCAAGAGCTTGCAGATGGTGAAATTCAACCTCTTAGCTTTCTCATGGCTAGGAGGAAATGGTCTTTTACTTGTCCACATCTGAGGGACCGAGGGCTGGCTATTGTGCTTAGACGGGGTTGATAAGGGTGTCCCCGGCAAACTGCCGGTCTGTGAGGAAGATGCAGGCTGACATGTTAGGTTGCCTTGATCCAAAGGTGGTGCTATCGATGTCGGACAGCGCTCAAGACCAGCTGGTGTTACCACCTCCAAAGAAAATGATGACCTGCCAATCACGCTGGCTGTTGCGGGTAAAGAGGTGGCAGGTCTGCGCCCCAAAACAGGTGTGACTGCTGTCTCTCCAGTCACAGAGGATGAAGAGGCCGCGGATGCACAAGATATGGCAGACGGTGGTTGGCCCGGCCGGCTAGACCGCATTGTAGCACACTGAGCTTCCCACTGCAACTTATGCTTCATGTCCATGTGCCGGTTCATGCATGAAGTACTCAAACTATGTATTTTTTGGCCTCTACTTAGCTTTTGCTGACAAATGTTACAGATAACACGAGTTGGGTCATCTTTATCGATCTGAAAAAATGCCCAGGCTATGCAAGGCTTAGCACCCATGCGACCTGAAGAGCCACCACGACTTGTGGTGAGAGGCAGAGTTGTGTTTGAGGATGCAGTTGTTGACGTGCTTCCAGTACTACGTCTCTGTCCAGGAAGGCGCAACCTGACCTCGTCGTCACTAGCATCTTCCTCCACCTCCTCTGCTGACCTCATCTCTTGGCTGACTGTGGGTTGACAGTAAGTGGGATCTCCGACCTCATCATCATCACCCTGTGCGTTATCACACCCGTCGTCTTCAGAGCCAACCTGTTCCTGCCCTGACAAAAAACTAAAGTTGTCGCTCCAATCAGGTATTTGAGTCTTATCATCGTCTTCCTCATTGTCTCCACCAACAGGAGTTACAGTTTGGGAATGAGGGTCTACATTATGGTCAGAACCTTCTGCGTCTGGTCCTGGATCCGACTCATAAAGATTCTGGGCATCAGTGCAGATCATTTCCTCGTCTGGATTCACAGAAGCGCTGGAGTCGACCTCTGATTCCCAGGCTATAGTATGAGTAAACAGCTCTGCAGACTCAACCATCTGTTCTACCTCATACTCAGACGGGCAGCTGGAGATTTGGGAGCTGTGAGGAAGCAAGTGCGATTTGGGTGACACCTTTGAGGACTGGAGTATTTGTGATGTTGAAGTTGATGTGGAGGAGAGCCCACTTAAAGGAGCACTTGATATCCGTTGAAGCACCTGCTGTTTTTGTGCCTCATCTGGAATTTGTAGCGATTGGCGTGGCCGTAAGAAAGGGATCTTATCACATTGTCCGCTAAAAGAAGTAGACATTTTAGTTTGGCTGGAAGATGGTCTTTCTTCTGCACCTACCCCACGGACACAACCTTTTTTCCCCTTCCCAACACGCCTATTCCCCTTTCCACCAGCAGCAGGCCTTTTTCCACTCATTTTGGTGGTTAACTAATTCACAACTCTGGAGTTGTTTGCACAAAAAAACAATGGATGGTAACCGAGCAGAGCTGAGTGGCCAAACTGTAGTATTAGGCCAAAACTATTGGCTGGGTTAGATGCAGAAAAAAATTATTTTTAATTTGCAACCTGATGGAGGTCAGTATAGATGGACTAATAGACCAAGTCCCACACACCACTAGAAGCCCAAATATTTTTTCACAGCTAGATGCAGAAGATTTTTTTATTCAATTTGCAACCTGATGGAGGTCAGTATAGATGGACTAATAGACCAAGTCCCACACACTGCTAGAAGCCCAAATATTTTTTCAGAGCTAGATGCAGAAAAAAATTATTTTTAATTTGCAACCTGATGGAGGTCAGTATAGATGGACTAATAGACCAAGTCCCACACACCGCTAGAAGCCCAAATATTTTTTCAGAGCTAGATGCAGAAAATTTTTTTATTCAATTTGCAACCTGATGGAGGTCAGTATAGATGGACTAATAGACCAAGTCCCACACACTGCTAGAAGCCCAAATATTTTTTCAGAGCTAGAAGCAGAAAAAAAATATTTTTAATTTGCAACCTGATGGAGGTCAGTATAGATGGACTAATAGAACAAGTCCCACACGCTGCTAGAAGCCCAAATATTTTTTCAGAGATAAATGAAGAAAAAAATTATTTTTCATTTGCAACCTGATGGAGGTCAGTATAGATGGACTAATAGACCAAGTCCCACACACTGCTAGAAGCCCAAATATTTTTTCAGAGCTAGATGCAGAAAAAAAATATTTTTAATTTGCAACCTGATGGAGGTCAGTATAGATGGACTAATAGACCAAGTCCCACACACCGCTAGAAGCCCAAATATTTTTTCAGAGCTAGATGCAGAAATTTTTTTTATTCAATTTGCAACCTGATGGAGGTCAGTATAGATGGACTAATAGACCAAGTCCCACACACTGCTAGAAGCCCAAATATTTTTTCAGAGCTAGATGCAGAAAAAAATTATTTTTAATTTGCAACCTGATGGAGGTCAGTATAGATGGACTAATAGACCAAGTCCCACACACCGCTAGAAGCCCAAATATTTTTTCAGAGCTAGATGCAGAAAATTTTTTTATTCAATTTGCAACCTGATGGAGGTCAGTATAGATGGACTAATAGACCAAGTCCCACACACTGCTAGAAGCCCAAATATTTTTTCAGAGCTAGATGCAGAAAAAAATTATTTTTAATTTGCAACCTGATGGAGGTCAGTATAGATGGACTAATAGAACAAGTCCCACACGCTGCTAGAAGCCCAAATATTTTTTCAGAGATAAATGAAGAAAAAAATTATTTTTCATTTGCAACCTGATGGAGGTCAGTATAGATGGACTAATAGACCAAGTCCCACACACTGCTAGAAGCCCAAATATTTTTTCAGAGCTAGATGCAGAAAAAAATTATTTTTAATTTGCAACCTGATGGAGGTCAGTATAGATGGACTAATAGAACAAGTCACACACGCTGCTAGAAGCCCAAATATTTTTTCAGAGCTAGATGCAGAAAAAAATTATTTTTAATTTGCAACCTGATGGAGGTCAGTATAGATGGACTAATAGACCAAGTCCCACACACTGCTAGAAGCCCAAATATTTTTTCAGAGCTAGATGCAGAAAAAAATTATATTCAGTTTGCAACCTGATGGAGGTCAGTATAGATGGACTAATAGAATGATGCTATGCCCAAAAGATTTTACTTCACTAGGTGCAGTAAAAAAATTGGTATTCTATACACAGGTGGTATATCTTGCAACACAGATAGGCTACTCCACTGACTAACACACTCTGCAATAGGCCAAAAAGGATTAGCTTTGCTAGATTCAGCCAAATGCTGTGAAAAAAACTTGCACAGCACTGGCACAGACCTGCCTGGCAAAAACTGATAGGAACTGATGTAACCTAGTCCTGAAAAGGACTCCAATTACAATTAGTCTTTACTCCCACAATCTATCTATTTAAGAGCACAGACCTGCCTGATAAAAGTCGTAGGAAATGCTGTAACCTAGTCCTTAAAAGGACTGCAATCACAACTATTCCCTACTCCCAAGCTATCTGTATATTTGTGCGAAAATTGGCTTGAAATTAACAAGGTATAGCGCACACAGCAACAGCGGTGCCGTCTAACACGCAGCTGCAGCAGTGAGAAAATGGTGGCGACGGGGAAAATGGCTTGGTCTTATAGGGCAAGGACATGTGACATACACTGCCAATCACACATGCCCTTGCTTGTGTGAAAAAAAGCACTTCGCTCCGTGTGTGCGCTGCTGATAGGCTGACAGATTGCACCTCCCCACTGCAAATGCGGGAAAGAGAAAAAAAAATGGAGATCTTCATTGTTCCTGCAGAGATCCATCCCCTGCCCCTCCCCCCGCCCCGCTGTACACTCAAACTGCGTATTAACATTAATTTTCATCATTACTGAGAAAAAATCCAGTTATGATTTTGGTGCACGAACAGTTATCGAACATAACCTCGAACAGCCGAATTTTTCTCAAATTGTTCGTGTTCGCCGATCGGCTCGAACACCGCCCAAAACAGCTCGAATTTGAGATTGGCGAACAGTTCGAGTAGAACAACGCTCATCTCTAGTCACAAACAGTATTTTTACAGCCTAACTATTCTTAAAGGGCAAGTAGTCGGCCCTTGTTATTGTTAGAGAGCCATCAGCTGGCTATGATTTGTTATTCCCATTATTAACGAGTGGGTCTCCTATACTGTTATTGCATATGCAGTGACTGCAAGGGCTGCCAAAAATTTGGATGCAACCCAATACCCCTTTGAAGAGACATGACATAGAGGAGGGTCTCAGTAAAAAAAATGTTCTCATTATAAAGGAGCGGGTCTCCTATAGTGGTAATGCCCATGCTGTGACTGCAAGAGCTGCCAAAATTTAGGAAAAAAAAACACTAACAGGTTAAAGACACATAGCGCAGGGCCACAGGAACGAGTACGACAGGTTCCCTTTATAAAGGAGAGGGTCTGATATTCAGCTATAGGGGATGCAGTGAGTGCAATGGCTGCCAAAATGTAGGAAAAACTCTACAAACAATTTAAAGACACATAGAGCTGGGCCACAGTAACGACATTTTCCCATTAGAAAGAAGAGGGTCTGCTATACAATTATAGGGTATGCAGTGAATCCAACGGCTGACAAAATTTAGGAAAAAACGCCCACTAACAATTTAAAGACACATACAGCTGGGCCACAGTAACAAGTACAACATGTTCCCATTAGAAAATACAGGGTCTGCTATTCAGTTATAGAGTATGCAGTGAGTCCAACGGTTGGAAAATATTAGGAATAACCCCACTAACAATTTAAAGACACATAGAGGTGGGCCTCAGTATCGGCATGTTCCCATTAGAAAGGAAAGGGTCTCCCATACTGTTTGCCTATGCAGTGACTGCAATGGCTGTCAAAAATTTGCAGGTATTCCAATGCGCATTGCAAGAGACGTAGGGGTCAGAGGGCCTCCTGAAAACAATGTTCCCATTATTAGGAAGTGTGTCTCCCATACTGTTTGCCTATGCAGTAAAGCTATGGCTGCCAAAAATTTGGAGGAATTCCAATTCCCCTTGCAAGAGACGTAGAGGTCGGCGGGCCTCCTGAAACAAATGTTCTTATTATTAGAAAGAGTGTCTCCTATACTGTTTGCCTATGCAATTAAACAATGGCTGCCAAAAATGTGGAGGAACTCCAAATCCCCTTGCAAGAGATGCAGAGGTCAGGGGCCTCCTTAAAACAATGTTCCCATTTTTAGGAAGTGGGTCTATCATACTGTTTGCCTATGCACTGTAACAACGGCTGCCAAAAATTTGGAGGAACTGTTGATATGGTACTTTTGGTGGGGATATGGTGGTGGAGGATGAGGATGCAGAAAAGGAGGAGGACAAGAGCAAATAGAGCAAATAGACAAAATCAGGAAGTGTATACCGATGTCTGGGTGTGAAGATAGAGGTGCATGGGAATAGAGTTAGACTTCCCAAAAAAAAGACACTGTTTTTGAGTTTATTTTACGCTGCTATTATTCGGTGGTCTTGCGAAGTCTGTCCCAATGCAGTACTTGTTCATTTTTATAAGAGTCAGCCTGTCAGCGTTTTCAGTTGACAGGCGGAAGCTCCTATTGGTTATAATTCCACGGGCGGCACTAAAAACCCGCTCTGACAAAACGCTAGCGGCAGGGCAGGCCTGAACCTCCAAGGCATAGAGTTCCAGTTCATGCCACATGTCCAGCTTGGATACCCAATAATTATAAGGCACCGAGGAATCACGGAGGACGTTGGTACGGTCGGCAAGGTACTCAGCATCTTCCGCAACTTTTCCCTCCTTGGGAGAGTACACCGCGCATCCGGGCTTCTAAGATAGGAGGGTCTGAGAAAACTGTCCCAGAACTTTGATAGTGTTCTTCTGCCTCTGCTCGATTGCATGTGTGTCTCTCTCGCCTGAACTCTTTGGTTGTCCAACGAACTGTGACCTCTGCCGCCAGCATTTTCAGATGGGATTTTTTAAATAATTCTGCCACAAGGGACTTCTTGTACTGCCCCATTTTATTAGGCCTGTCCTGCTCAGGAATAAGAGACAGAAGTAATCCTTCTAGCGTGGGTTTAGAAGTGTCACCAATATTGATGAGGGAATGCGCTCGCCAGTTCTCGATACTCGCCCGAGCATCACTGTGCTCAACGAGCTCGGCGCTTGGCGAATATTTACAGGTTACTCGGGTGGGAACTCGGGTTCCCTCCCTGCATATGTGGCGCTCTTTAAAGAGCCAATGAACATGCAGGGATTGCTTGCCACGCACTGTAATGCGCTAGCCCTGTTGGTTTTGGGCATTACAGTGATTGACTGGCTGCACAGCGTAGTCAGGTGTATATTAGACCGGGCGCTGCCATGCTCATCACAGTCTACTCCGGAATCAGGCAGAATAGGGAGACCTGCTGCTGCGTCAGGGAGAGATTTGCTTGTTCATAGCTAGTATAGGTATTTCACAACATATATCTATATCCATCTGAACCAACAGTCCTTCTGAGGACTAATCCAGCTGCATATAATCAACACTAGGCAGGCAGTATATGTGGCAGACTGCAGTGTATAATACAACATAAGAGGGTCCATTGAATGTCCTGTCTGCTGCTGCTGTACAAATTACAGATATTTTTAGACATAGCACCAGATATCATGGGCCAGGGAAAATTGTTTTTATGCTAATCCGGTTATTTGCGTAAAAAGCAATTCACAGTACACCATTTTTCTGCTCACTGCATAATAAAACCAGATCTGTTCAATATTTCAGCGATAAAAATCCAAAAATTTGAACTGAACATGGAAAATATTAGCCTCCTTTCTTATTCTGTTGCAGTGTGTCGGTGAAGCTATTCACACTAGGTCTCCGTGTATAATAATATTAGTAAATTACAGGCCTACAATTTAAAGCCATTGTTCTCTGTCAGACATATCACCAAAAAGACTTCTGAAATCATACATTTCTTCCATTTTCATTCCGTTGTTGTGTGTCGGTTAAGCTATTCACACTGGGTGTGAATATTATTAGTAAATTACAGGCCTGCTTTTTAAAAATGTGGTTCTCTGTCAGACATATCACATATAACTGCAATCCAAAATTAACCATTTCTCGTGAACGTTGAAAATATTGTCCTCCATTTAAAATGGGCAAGGTGCATTGCAAGGGATGAGGAAGTGGACGTGATGGTGATGTTGCATGCAGAGGCCGAGGACGTGGCCACGGGAAATGTGAAATTGTGCCACAACAAACACTCACATCTTCTCGCTTGACCTTCCTGTCATAATTACTAGGGGACTGCAAAGCACCTCTATTGCACACAGAGCAGTTTGATAAGGTTATTGGTTGGATAGCAGATATTGCTTCCAGTCAGTTGGCCACCGCCACCTCAACACTGTCTTTCACACGGTCAAGTCTCAGTAGCCGTGAGTCTGGAACCATATTCCTCACCCTGATCCTCCTTCCTCTCACCATGCCAAGTGCCCGGAGGCAACTGATCCCACACTTGGACACTCAGAAGAGCTGTTAACTCTTCCATTTGTAGATTCGGGGCACTCACCCAGCCAGCTTCAAGCGAGTCAAGAGGAGAATGCATGTAGAGTTACACAAAGGCGACAGTGGGAAAAGTGCAACTACTGTCGTAAGAGGTGGATGATGATGATGAGACATAATTGCCAGAAAAACAGGAGGAGGACAAGGGTGCAGAAGTGGAAGACGAGGTGCTGGATGATATAGTAACTGATCCAGCATGGTAGGGGGACATACAGAGTGAGGACAGCAGCACACAGGGGGAGTGAGGGATAGCACCACAACAGGCAGGAAGAATCAGTGTGGTGCTGGCAGACACAAGGAGAGAAAACGTTCTTCTTAATGTCAACAAGACGGAAGTTGCCAGTAAAACTGTTAGGTCTTCCCGTGTCTGGTTATTTTTTAAATACTCTGCAGAAAATCCCAAAATGTCATTTGCACCACCTGCCAGGCAAGCATCAGCAGGGGTAGCAAAACTAGCAGCCAGACCTTGACCAGCATGATCAGGCACATGGCAGCAGAGCACCCGACTAAGTGGGCTGAACCCCAGGGTCCAGCAACAGTGTTTGCGGGTGATACAACTGCATCTTCCGCTGTTGTGAGTGCACGCCGATCCCCTGTCCATGGCGCATGCCAAGATGCCTTCCGCCCTGCATCTGTCATTGCACACTCTCAAGAAGCAAGCAAGTTCACGTCCTTGTCCCAGAGCAGCGTTCAGTTGTCCCTACCCAAGTCCTTGGAACGCATGTGCAAATACCCAGCTAACGCCTCACAGGCCATACTACTAAATTCACACATTTCGCGAATGCTTGCACTAAAAATGTTGCCTTTTAGACTCGTGGAGAAGGAAGCTTTCTGCAACCTGATGGCAGCGGCCGTTCCTCAGCACTTGGTCCTCAGCTCCCACTATTTCTCCCGGTGTACCATACCTGCATTACACAAGCTCGTGTCCCACAATATTAAGCATGCCCTCAGCGGCGCAGTTACTGGGAAAGTCCTCCTAACCACGGACACGTGGACAAGTAGTTGTGGGCAGGGACTGTACATCTCACTGACAGCAAACTGGGTTAACATAGTGGAACCCGGGACCCAATTGGACCTTGGGACGGAACACATCCTCCTGATGCCGAGGATTGCGGGCACTAGGTCTATCAGGGTTGCCCCCACAGTCTACAACTCCTGCACATCATTCTCCTCAGCCTCCTCCTCCTCTTCAGCCTCTATCTCCGAAATGACCACATCAGTCACAAGCTGGAAGCACTGTAGCACTGCCTCTGCCAAGGGGCAACAGGCTGTGCTGAAGCTAATATGCTTAGGTGACAAACCACACAATGCTTAAGAGTTGTGGACAGCAGGCAGATCTGTGGCTGACACCACTGACCATAAAGCCGGGCATGGTCGTGTGTGACAATGGCCAGAATCTGGTGGCGGCTCTGAGGCAAGGCGAGCTCATACATGTACAATGCCTGGCCATGTTCTTAACCTCGTGGTTCAGCAGTTTCTCAAAACCTACCCAGATCTGCTGGATCTGCTGGTCAAAGTACACTGCACATTTGCCCATTTTAGAAAGTCAGCTACAGCTTCCGCCGCCCTCATTGTGCTTCAGCAGTGTTTGCAGCTTCCAGCTCACTGACTGACCAGTGATATCCCCATGTGTTGTAACAATACATTGCAGATGTTGGGAAGGATTTGTGAGCAGAAGAGGGCTGTTGTTGACTACCAGCATCAAAAAGGCCTTCGGTATTCAGGTAAGACTCGACACATAAAACCTCAGGAGTGGACATGGATGTCAGACTTCTGTACCATCCTCCAAAACTTTCAGGACTCCAACAAGATGATGAGCGGCGATGACGCCATAATTAGCGTCAGCATCCCGCTTCTTTATCTTCTGACATGCTCTCTGCTCTCAATTAAAGAGGATGCATTGCAGGCGGAGCATGATGAGATGGAGCAAGGAACCATACAGGGTGATTACACACAGCCCAGCCTCATCTCATCCCAACGTGGATTGGGTGACAATGAGGAGGAAGAGGAGGAAGAGGAAGAGCAGGAGCTAGTTTCTTGTGCTATAGACGGTACTACCTGCACAACTTTCATAAAGTCTGAGTGGATGGCCTGAAGACAGGGACGAAGAGGAGGAGGATGAGGAGAACAGCATGGTCAGTCGTCCTCGTTATGCTGCCTTTCCCATGAACCTCGCGTTGTCCAAATTTTTGGTGATAGTCATTACTGGTTAGTGATGCTTCTAGACCCATGCTACAGGGAGAACTGTATGTATCTTATTCCCTTGCAGGACAGGCCTAATAAAATGGTGCAGTACCAAAAGACCCTTGTTGTGGAATTATTTTAAAAATTCCCATTTGAAAACTCTGGCGGAAGAGGTGACAATTTGTTGGACATCCAAGGAGTACAGGCAAGAGAGACACAAATGCTACCCAGCAGAAGCAGAGGAATACTGTCAACGTTCTGGGACAGTTTTCTCAGACGGAGTGCAAAGTATCGGAAGATGGTGAGGGAGCACGTTGCCGTCCGTACCAACTTCCTCCGTGATTCCTCTGTGCCATTTAATTATTGGGTATCCAAGCTTGACACGTGGCATGAACTGGCTCTCTATGCCTTTGTGGTCTTGGCCTGCCCTGCCGCTAGGGTTTTGTGAGAGCGGGTTTTTAGTGCTGCCGATGGGATTATAAACAATAGGCGCATCCGGCTGTCAACTGAAAATGCTGACAGGCTGACTCTTATAAAAATGAACAACGGCTGGATTGGGCCAGACTTCTCAACACCACCGAATGATAGCAGCGTAACATAAACTCAAATCCAGTGACTTTTCTTGGGAGGTGTATTCTCATACACTTTTTCACACCCAGACATGGGTATACGCTTCCTGATTTTGTCTATTTACTCTTGTCCCCCTCCTCCTCATCCTCATCTTCCACCACCAAATCACCACCATTTGTACCATATCAACATTACTAATTCTCTTGCAAGGGGCAACTGAGTTCCTCCAAATTTTTGGGAGCCATTGCTTCAGTACATAGGCAAACAGTATGGGAGACCCACTTCCTAATAATGGGAACATTGTTTTCAGGAGTCATGCCGACTTTTATGTCTCTTGCAAGGAGCATTGGAGTTCCGTTTAAATTTTTGGCAGCCATTGCTTCAATGCATAGGCAAACAGTATGGGAGACCCACCTCCTTAAAATGGAAACATTGTTTTCAGGAAGCTATCCAACCTCTAGTTCTCTTGCAAGGGGCATTGGAATTCCTCCAAATTGTTGGCAGCCATTGCTTTACTGCATAGGCAAACAGTATGGGAGACCCGCTCCTTTCGAATGGAAACATGTCGTTACTGTGGCCCTGCTCAATGTGTCTTAAAATTGTTAATTGGGATTTTCCTAAATTTTTGCAGCCGTTGGACTCAATGCATACCCTATGACTGTATAGCAGACCCTCTCCTTTCTAATGGGAACATGTCGTTACTGTGGCCAAGATCTATGTGCCTTTAAATTATTAGTGAGGTTTTTACTAAATTTTGTCAGCCGTTATACTCACTTCATACCCCATAACTGTATAGTAGACCCACTCCTTTGTAATGGAAACATGTTGATACTGTGGCCCTGCTCTATGTGTCTTTAAATTGTTAGTGGGGTTTTTCCTAAATTTTCTCAGCCATTGGACTCACTTCATACCCTATAACTGTAGAGCAGAACCACGCCTTTCTAATGGAAACATGTCGTTATTGTGGCCCTACTCTATGTTTCTTTAAATTGTTAGTGAGCTTTTTCCGAAATTATGGCAGCCATTTGACTCACTGCATACCCTATAAATGTATAGCAGACCCTCTCCTTTCTAATGGGAACATGTCGTTAATGTGGACCTGCTCTATGTGTCTTTAAATTGTTAGTGGGGTTTTTCCTAAATTTTGGAAGCCATTGGACTCACTGCATACCATATAACTGTATAGCAGACCATCTCCTTTCTAAAGGGAATATGTCATTACTGTGGCGCAGATTTATTTGTCTTTAAAATGTTATTGGGGTTTTTCCTAAATTTTGGCAGCCGTTGGACTCACTGTATACCCCATAACTGTATAGGAGACCCTCTCCATTCTAATGGCAACATGTCGGTACTGTGGCCCTTTTCTATTTGTCTTTAAATTGTTAATGGAGTTTTTCCTAAATTTTGGCAGCCGTTGGACACACTGCATAACCTACAACTGTTTAGCAGATCCTCTCCTTTCTAATGGGAACATGTCGTTACTGTGGCGCAGCTCTATTTGTCTTTAAATTGTTAGTGGGGTTTTTCCTAAATTTTGCCAGCAGTTGGACTCACTTCATACCCTATAACTGTATAGCAGACTCGCTCTTTTCTAATGGAAACATGTTGTTACTGTGGCACTTCTCTATGTGTCATTAAATTGTTAGTGGGGTTTTTCCTAAATTTTTTCAGCCATTGGACTCACTTCATACCCAACAACTGTAAAGCAGATCCGCTCCTTTCTAATGGAAACATGTCGGTATTATTGCCCTGCTCTATGTTTCTTTAAATTGTTAGTGGGGATTTTCCTAAATTTTGGGAGCCATTGTACTCACTTCATACCCTATAACTGTATAGCAAACCCGCTCCATTCTAATGGAAACATGTCATTACTGTGGCCCTGCTCAGTGTTGATTTAAATTGTCAGTGCGTTTTTTCCTAAAATTTGGCAGCCATTGGATTCACTGCATACCCTAAAATTGTTTAGCAGACCCTATCCTTTCTAATGGGAACATGTCGTTACTGGGTCCCAGCTCTATGTGTCTTTGTAGTATGAACATGAAAAATGGCTATTTTATATTTCAAATCCATATTGAAACAAAATAGGAACCAGACATGTCAGCATTTGTAGGTATCCTACCTCAGTAGACTAGGGGTCATTAGTCCAGACATACTAAAACATAGCTTTAGTTTAAGTTTGCTAACAGTCTGAGGTTTAATCTTTATTACTGAAGAGAATTAGACTTTGTATAGCTGTGTTTGCTAGAAACAGAGACAGACGATTGCACAATATTGGAAATAAGACTATGTAACGGGTCTGGGAGGCGGAACCTCTGAGCTACTATACAAGGGGGCAGTCCTTGTAAGGGAGCGGGTGGCGACCAGGGAAGACGGGCAGGAGGTCACAGCAGGTGACCGGGACAGTCTCTGAGTGAACGGGCTGGAGGTCACGGCAAGTGACCGGGGCAGTCTCTGGATGAACGGGCTGATGGTCACGGCATGTGACCGGGGCAGTCTCTGAATGAACGGGCAGATGGTCACGGCAAGTGACCGGGGCAGTCTCTGGATGAACGGGCTGATGGTCACGGCAAGTGACCGGGGCAGTCTCTGGATGAACGGGCAGATGGTCACGGCAAGTGACCGGGGCAGTCTCTAGGTAAAGGGTTGGTACGACCTGTGGCGGCTGATGATAGACGTGAGCTCCCAGGTGAGCAGGCGAGAGTCTCTGGATGAACGGGTGGTCACAGCATGTGACGGCGGAGCCTCCAGGAAGACCAACAGACAGGCGGCAGATGAGCGCTCCCAGGTGAGCGGGCAGGAGTCACTGGACAGGCAGGTGGTCACAGCACGTGACGGCGGAGCCTCCAGGTAGACTAGCAGGCAGGTAGCAGGTGTGTGCTCCCAGGTGAGCAGGCAAGCTGGTCCATAGACAGACTGACAGGAGTTGGAAGGCAGACCGTCGGACCTCAGGCAAGCAGGCAGGTGGCTGATGTGCGCTCCCAGATGAGCGGGCAGGCTGGTCCTTAGACAGACTGACAGGAGTAGTAAGGCAGACCGTCGGACCTCAGACTAGCAGGCAGGTAGCAGATAATCAGGCAGGAATCTGGCAGGTAACTGGCAGGTAACTGGCAGGTAACTGGCAACGGGACCTGAGGGCTGAAGCAGAGTAGTGAACAGTGCAACAACATTGCTCGGGCACCTCCATTTTGGAGGAGGTGCCTTATATATGGTGAAGTCCTCCGGCCATTGGCCGGGGACTCCTTAGGACGGCGCGCGCGGCCCCTTTAAGAGGGAGGGAGAGCGCGCGCGCGTGCCCTAAGCACAGTGGCCGGGAAGGAGCGCGCGCTGCCAGCAGAGCGGGAGGAGGACGCCGGGCACGGAGCAGGGAGGTGAGGGGAACAGCGTCCCTGCCTGGCAGAGGGCAGGGACGCCGGCGCTACAGACTAAATGCATATGACTTAAGATGGAGAAGCTTATTGTAGTACCAAAAATATAAGCGGCTATCTGAAACCCATTATGATTAATGTTGAGCGAGCATGCTCGACACTGCTCCGTACTCGCCCGAGCATCACGCTACTCTGGATGTTCGGCGAGCACCGAGCATTTCCGGGTTACTCGGGCGGGAGCTCGGGTCTCCGCCCTGCATGTTTGGCGCTCTTTACAGAGCCAATGAACATGCAGGGATTGCCAGCCAGTCACTGTAATGCTGCAGCCATGTTGTTTGTGGGCATTACAGTGATTGGCTGGCTGCAGAGTGTCACCTCGTGTATTTAAAACCTGGCGCCGCCATCTTGGACACAGTTGCTCCGGATTAGACAGTGTAGGGACAGCGCTGCAGAGCTAGGGAGAGATTTATCCTGCAAAATAGTTAGTGTAGGGTCTGTAAAGGCAGCCAGATCAAACAAACAGTCTTTCTCAGGACTAATATCCATCCCAGATGTCAGGCAGACAGGCAGGCTGTATAGGAGACCCAGTTGGGTTATACCAGCAAAACACTTCATTACAGTCCTGTGTGCTCCTGTTTCTGAAATTGCTGGACTTAGCTCCAGGTCTCGGGGGCAAGGAAAAATCATTTTTTTCATCTAAATCCTCTTATTTTTTTTCCTCCTTCACACTGTACAAATACCCATCTTATTAACCTATTGGTGTCCCTCCCCCCCCCCGAAAAAAAAGGTGTGTCTCTGATTTTTCAGACACAAATATATCTGTTGAAAACAGCCTGGTGTAGGCCAGAGAAACAGAAGTGTGGTTTTGCAGTTCCACAGGTGAAATCTCTGTATTATCCAGTTTTGTGCCTTTTGTATCTAAAAAAAAACAGTTTGAGTGTGTCGCTCACTGTTCAGCCGCAAATATATATATATTTAAAAAAGCCTGGTATACACCAGTAAATTATAACTGTGGTTTTGCTGTTCCATGGTAAAAAATCTCTATTATTCAGCTTTTGGTATTTTTTCCATAAAGAAAAACAGTAACATTTTCTCCCTGATTGTTCAGATTGTTTAAAAGAGTCAGGTGTAGGCCAGAGAAATAGAACTGTGGTTTTCCTCTTCCACGGTTCTAATCTACTTTTTATTACCCTTTTTCCATTGATAGTGCAAGTGTAAGCTATTTTACTTCCTTTACAATGGGCAAGGCACGTGGCAAGGGACGTGGAAGTGGACGTTCTGGTGATGGTGCGCGCAGAGGACGGGGCCGTGGCCAAGGTGAAAATGTGCCACAACCAACAGCCACATCTTCTCACTCCCACTTCTTGACCGAATTACTAGGGAAGCACAGAACACCAGTATTGCGAACTGATCAGTGTGAACAGGTTATTAACTGGATAGCAGATAATACTTCCAGCTACCTGGGCACCACCACCTCCGGTCTGTCATCCACACGGTCGACTCTTAGTAGCCATGAGTCTCGACCGCAAACTCCTCCTCACCCTGATGCTCCTTTCTCCCACCATGCCGAGTGTCGTCAGACAGCAACTGATCCCACACTTGGACACTCTGAAGAGCTGTTCACTGGTCCATTTCCAGATTTATGCCCCTCGCCTGCTCAGCTTGAAGTGGTGGAAAAGGAGATCCCATCTAGTGATGCACAAATAATTGAACAGCCATGGCCACAGGAAATCGACGCTGGCAATTTGTCACAAGAGGTGGACGATGACGAGACACAATTGCCAGGAAGTGAGGAGGAGGATCGTGGTGCGCAAGTGGAAGAGGAGGAGGTGGTGGATGATCTAGTAACTGACCCAACGTGGCAGGAGGACATGCAGAGTGAGGCCAGCAGCACACAGGGGGAAGGAGGCAGAGAAACCCAACAGGCAGGAAGAAGCAGTGTGGTGGCCGCAGACAGAAGGCGGGCAACCACTCCCCGTAACACCAACACGAGGGACATTGCCAGTACAAGCGGTAGGTCTTCCGGAGTCTAGAATTTTTTTAAAGACTCTGCTGATAACACCAAAAAGGCCATTGGTACCACCTGCCTTGCCAGCATCAGCAGGGGTGACAAAACTACCAGCCTGACCACAACCAGCATAATCAGGCACATGGCAGCAAAGCACCCGACTTTGTGGGGCGAACCCCAGGGTCCACGACCAGTGTCTGCGGGTGTCCCCACTGCTTCTTTCGCTGTTGTGTGTGCAATAGAACTCCCTGCTGTGTGTGCAAGGCAATCCCCTCTCCATACTGAATGCAAAGATGCCCCCTCCTCTCAGTCTTCACTTGTTATGGCAGTTTCTCAAGAAACAGCATCAATGTCCACGTCCACGTCCCACTGCAGCGTTCAATTTTCCATATCCCAGACCTTTGAACGAAAGCGGAAATTCACCCCACAAGCCACAGTCCTAAATTCGCACATTTCACGACTGCTTGCGTTGGAAATGCTGCCTTTAAGGCTGGTGGAGACGGAATCCTTCCGCAACCTTATGGCGGTGGCCGTCCCTCGGTACTTTGTCCCCAGCCGACATTATTTTGCCTGATGTGCCATCCCCGCACTACACACGCACGTGTCCCAAAACATCTGCCGTGCCCTCAACAAAGCAGTTACTGGGAGAGTCCACCTGACAACGGACACGTGGACAAGTGGTTCTGGCCAGGGACGGTACATCTCCCTTACGGCACACTGGGTAAACATAGAGGAAGCCGGGACCCAGTCAGACCTTGGCACACATCCTCCCCACACCGAGTTGCCAGAACTGCTCGTCAAAGTACGCCGCCTGTCAGCTCATTTTCGCAAGTCGGCTACAGCTTCCGCCTCCCTTGCTGTGTTGCAGCAGTGTTTGCAGATTCTGTCACATCAACTGGTGTGTGATGTCCCACACGTTGGAACTCTACCCTCCACATGTTGCAAAGGATTTGTGAGCAGAAGAGAGCAGTTGTGGAATACCAGCTGCAACGAGGCCGTCGATATTCAGGTCAGACTCCTCACATAAGACCTGAGGAGTGGACCTGGATGTCTGACATCTGTACTATCTTGACAAACTTTGAGGAATCCACACAGATGGTGAGTGGCGATGATGCCATCATTAGCATCATCATTCCACTTGTCTGTCTTTTGCAACTCTCTCTGCAGAGAATTAAAGAGGTGGCATTGCAGCCAGAGTATGATGAGATGGATAAAGAAGCCGTATCGGTCGATTACACACAGCCGAGCCTCATCTCATCCCAACGTGCATTGGGGGACAATGAGGGAGAGGAGGAGGAGGAGGAGAAGGAGGAAGAAGAACAGGAGCTTGTGTCATGCGCTGTAGACGGTAGTACCTGTACAACTGTCATACCGTCGGTTCAGCGTGGGTGGCCTGAGGACAGAGGGGAGGAGGAGGAGAGCATGGTCAGTCGTCATCTTTGTGAGGACACGGAAGTCTTGCCTGTTACCAGTCTGGCACACATGGCTGACTTTATGTTACGCTGCCTTAACCATGACCCTCGCGTTGTCAAAATGTTGGGTGACAGTCATTACTGGTTGGCGACACTTTTAGACCCCCGCTACATGGAGAACTTTCAGTCTCTTATTCATGAGGTGGAGAGGTCTAAAAAAATGGGGCAGTACCAGAAGGCCCTTGCTGTAGAACTTTTAAAAAAGTTCCCATCTGAACACGCTAGCGGCAGAGGTCACATTTCGTTGAACAACCAAGGCGTAAAAGCGAGAAAGAGGCAACTCCAATCCAGCAGAGGCAGGGGAACACTGTCAATGTTCTGGGACAGTTTTCTGAGACCCGCCCAGCTTACAGGCCCTGAGGCGTGGGGTACTCTCACAAGGAGTGGAAAGTTTCAAAAGATGGTGAGGGAGTACCTTGCCGACTGTACAAGCGTCCTCTGTGATTACTCTGTGCCTTTTAATTATTGGGTATCCAAGCTAGACACTTGGAGTGAACTCGCTCTCTATGCCTTGGTGGTCCTGGCCTGCCCTGCCACTAGCGTGTTATCGGAGTATGTTTTTAGTGCCGCTGGGGGAATTATAACTGATAAGCGCACTCGCCTGTCAACTGACAATGCTGACAAGCTGACCCTTATCAAAATGAACAAGGGCTGGATTGGGCCAGACTTCTCATCACCACCAAATGACAGCAGAGTAACATAAAGTCAAATCCACTGTGTTTTTTAGGGAGGTGTATTCACATACACCGCTTCACACCCACACATGGGTATACGCTTCCTCATTTCGGCTGTTTTATGTTCTTCTTCTTATCCTCAGCCTCCATCACCACTATACCACAAGGGAGACCGTGGTCCGTGTTGCCATTGTTGAAAGTTCCTTCGTCCATATTTTTGTCAGCTTTTGCTTGGAAGGCATAAGTAAAGACTGTGAGAGACCCACTCCCCAATAATGGGAATAATATTTTTAAGATGCTGTACTGTATGGCTCTTGTAAGGGGCATTGCAAGTTCCTCCGTCATAATTTTTGGCAGCTTTTGCTTGGAAGGCATAAGCAAAGACTGTGGGAGACACACTCCCCAATAATGGGAATAATGTTTTTAAGATGCTGTACTGTATGGCTCTTGTAAGGGGCATTAAAAGCCTCTTGTTAAGCTACTGTGACCTCCACATTTCCGAGGGGCATTAAAAGCATCTTGTTAAGATACTGGGACCTCCACGTCTCTTCTCAGGGGCATTAATAGCGTCTTGTTAAGCTACTGGGTCCTCCACCACTTTTCCGAGGGGCATTAAAAGCATCTTGCTAAGCTACTGGGACCTCCATGTCTCTTCTGAGGGGCATTAAAAGTGTGTTTTTATACCACACTGACCTCCACGTCTCTTCCAAGGGGCATTAAAAGCATGTAGTTATACCACTCTGACATCCACGTCTCTTCTGAGGGGCATTAAAAGCATGTTGTTATACCACTCTGACCTCCACGTCTCTTCTGAGGGGCATTAAAAGCGTCTTGTTATACCACTCTGACCTCCACGTTTCTTCTGAGGGGCATTAAAAGCGTCTTGTTAAGCTAATGTGACCACCACGTCTCTTCTGAGGGGCATTAAAACCATCTTGTTATACCACTTTGACCTCCACGTCTCTTCTGAGGGGCATCAAAAGCGTGTTCTTATACCACTGTGACCTCCACATCTCTTCTGAGGGGCATTAAAAGCATGTTGTTATACCACTCTGACATCCTCGTCTCTTCTGAGGGTCATTAAAAGCGTCTTGTTAAGCTACTGTGACCTCCATGTCTCTTCTGAGGGGCATTAAAACTGTCTTGTTATATCACTCTGACCTTCACGTCTCTTCTGAGGGGCATTAAAAGCGTGTTGCTATACGACTCTGACCTCCACGTCTCTTCTGAAGGGCATAAAAAGCGTGTTGTAATACAACTGTGACCTCTACGTCTCTTCTGAGGGGCATTAAAAGCATCTTGTTAAGCCACTGCGACCTCCATGTCTCTTCCGAGGGGCATTAAAACCGTCTTGTTAAACTACTGCAACCTCCACCACTTTTCCAAGGGGCTTTAAAAGCATCTTGTTATACCACTCTGACCTCCACGTCTCTTCTGAGGGGCATTAAAAGTGTGTTTTTATACCACACTGACCTCCACGTCTCTTCCAAGGGGCATTAAAAGCATTTTGTTATACCACTCTGACCTCCACGTCTCTTCTGAGGGGCATTAAAAGCATGTTGTTATACCACTCTGACCTCCACGTCTCTTCTGAAGGGCATTAAAAGCGTCTTGTTATACCACTCTGACCTCCACGTTTCTTCTGAGGGGCATTAAAAGCGTCTTGTTAAGCTACTGTGACCACCACGTCTCTTCTGAGGGGCATTAAAACCATCTTGTTATACCACTTTGACCTCCACGTCTCTTCTGAGGGGCATCAAAAGCGTGTTGTTATACCACTGTGACCTCCACATCTCTTCTGAGGGGCATTAAAAGCATGTTGTTATACCACTCTGACCTCCTTGTCTCTTCTGAGGGTCATTAAAAGCGTCTTGTTAAGCTACTGTGACCTCCACGTCTCTTCTGAGGGGCATTAAGACCGACTTGTTATATCACTCTGACCTTGACGTCTCTTCTGAGGGGCATTAAAAGCGTGTTGCTATACCACTCTGACCTCCACGTCTCTTCTGAAGGGCATAAAAAGAGTTTTGTAATACCACTGTGACCTCTACGTCTCTTCTGAGGGGCATTAAAAGCATCTTGTTAAGCCACTGCGACCTCCATGTCTCTTCCGAGGGGCATTAAAACCGTCTTGTTAAACTACTGCAACCTCCACCACTTTTCCAAGGGGCATTAAAAGCATCTTGTTATACCACTCTGACCTCCACGTTTCTTCTGAGTGGCATTAAAAGTGTCTTGTTAAGCTACTGTGACCACCACGTCTCTTCTGAGGGGCATTAAAACAATCTTGTTATACCACTTTGACCTCCACGTCTCTTCTGAGGGGCATCAAAAGCGTGTTGTTATACCACTGTGACCTCCACATCTCTTCTGAGGGGCATTAAAAGCATGTTGTTATACCACTCTGACCTCCTCGTCTCTTCTGAGGGTCATTAAAAGCGTCTTGTTAAGCTACTGTGACCTCCACTTCTCTTCTGAGGGGCATTAAAACCGTCTTGTTATATCATTCTGACCTTCACGTCTCTTCTGAGGGGCATTAAAAGCGTGTTGCTATACCACTCTGACCTCCACGTCTCTTCTGAAGGGCATAGAAAGTGTGTTGTAATACCACTGTGACCTCTACGTCTCTTCTGAGGGGCATTAAAAGCATCTTGTTAAGTCACTGCGACCTCCATGTCTCTTCCGAGGGGCATTAAAACCGTCTTGTTAAACTACTGCAACCTCCACCACTTTTCCAAGGGGCATTAAAAGCATCTTGTTATACCACTCTGACCTCCACGTCTCTTCTGAGGGGCATTAAGAGCGTCTTGTTAAGCTACTGTGACCTCCATGTCTCTTCTGAGGGGCATTAAAACCATCTTGTTATATCACTCTGACCTCCACATCTATTCTGAGCGGCATCAAAAGTTTGTTCTTATATCACTCTGACCTCGACATCTCGTCTGAGGGGCATTAAAAGCGTGTTGTTATACCACTGTGACCTCCATGTCTCTTCTGAGGGGCATTAAAAGCGTCTTGTTAAGCTACTGCGACCTCCATGTCTCTTCCGAGGGGCATTAACACTGTCTTGTTAAACTACTTCGACCTCCACCACTTTTCCAAGGAGCATTAAAAGCATCTTGTTATACAACTCTGACCTCCACGTCTCTTCTGAGGGGCATTAAAACGGTCAAGTTAAGCTACTGTGACCTCCACGACTCTACGAACGGGCATTGCATTTCCTCATAATTTTTGGCAGCTTTTGCTTGTAAGGCATCAGCAAATACTATGGGAGACCCACTCGCCAATCATGGGAATAATGTTTGTAATATGCTGTACTGCATGGCTCTTGTAAGGGGCATTGCCAGTTCCTCCATCCTAATTTTTGGCAGCTTTTGCTTGGAAGGCATAAGCAAATACTATGGGAGACCCACTCCCCAATAATGGGAATAATGTTTGTAATATGCTGTACTGCATGGCTCTTGTATGTGGCATTGTAAGTTCCTCCATCCTAATGTTTGGCAGCTTGTGCTTGGAAGGCATTAGCAAAGACTCTGGAAGACCCACTCCCCAATCATGGGAATAATGTTTGTAATATGCTGTACTGCATGGCTCTTGTAAGGGGCATTGCAAGTTCCCCAATCCTAATTTTTGCCAGCTTTTTCTTGGAAGGCATAAGCAAATACTATGGGAGACCCACTCCCCAATCATGGGTATAATGTTTGTAATATGCTGTACTGCATGGCTCTTGTAAGGGGCATTAAAAGAGTCTTGTAAAGCTACTGCGACCACCACCACTTTTCCAAGTGGCATTAAGAGCGTCTTGTTAAGCTACTGTGACCTCCAGGTCTCTTCTGAGGTGCATTAAAATCATCATGTTATACCACTCTGACCTCCACGTCTCTTCTGAGGGGCATTAAAAGCATATTGTTAAGCTACTGTGACCTCCACCACTTTTCCAAGGGGCAATAAGAGCGTCTTGTTAAGCTACTGTGACCTCCACGTCTCTTCTGAGGGGCATTAAAAGCATCTTGTTATACCACTCTGACCTCCACGTCTCTTCTGAGGGGCATTAAAAGCATCTTGTTAAGCAACTGTGACCTCTATGTCTCTTCTGAAGGGCATTAAAACCGTCTTGTTATAGCACTCTGACCTCCACATCTCTTCTGAGGGGCATTAAAAGCGTGTTGTTATACCACTCTGACCTCCACGTCTCTTCTGAGGGGCATTAAAAGCGTGTTGTTATACCACTCTGACATCCACGTCTCTTCTGATTGGCATTAAAAACCTGTTGTTATACCACTCTGACCTCCACGTCTCTTCAGAGGGGCATTAAAAGCGTGTTGTTATACCACTGTGACCTCCACGTCTTTTCTGAGGGGCATTAAAAGCGTGTTGTTATACCACTCTGACCTCCGCGTCTCTTCTGAGGGGCATTAAAAGCATGTTGTTATACCATTCTGACCTCCACGTCACTACTGAGGGGCATTAAAAGCGTGTTGTTATACCACTGTGACCTCCACGTCTCTTCTGAGGGGCATTAAAATTGTCTTGCTATACCACTCTGACCTCCACGTCTCTTCTGAGGGGCATAAAAACAGTCTTGTTATTCCACTATGACCTCCACGTCACTTCTGAGGGGCATTAAAACCGTGTTGTTATACCACTCTGACCTCCACGTCTCTTCTGAGGGGCATTAAAAGCGTGTTGTTATACCACCGTGACCTCCACGTATCTTCTTAGGGGCATAAAAAGCATGTTGTTATACCACTCTGACCTCCTTGTCTCTTCTGAGGGTCATTAAAAGCGTCTTGTTAAGCTACTGTGACCTCCACGTCTCTTCTGAGGGGCATTAAAACCGACTTGTTATATCACTCTGACCTTGACGTCTCTTCTGAGGGGCATTAAAAGCGTGTTGCTATACCACTCTGACCTCCACGTCTCTTCTGAAGGGCATAAAAAGAGTGTTGTAATACCACTGTGACCTCTACGTCTCTTCTGAGGGGCATTAAAAGCATCTTGTTAAGCCACTGCGACCTCCATGCCTCTTCCGAGGGGCATTAAAACCGTCTTGTTAAACTACTGCAACCTCCACCACTTTTCCAAGGGGCATTAAAAGCATCTTGTTATACCACTCTGACCTCCACGTTTCTTCTGAGTGGCATTAAAAGTGTCTTGTTAAGCTACTGTGACCTCCATGTCTCTTCTGAGGGGCATTAAAACCATCTTGTTATATCACTCTGACCTCCACATCTATTCTGAGCGGCATCAAAAGTTTGTTCTTATGTCACTCTGACCTCGACATCTCGTCTGAGGGGCATTAAAAGCGTGTTGTTATACCACTGTGACCTCCATGTCTCTTCTGAGGGGCATTAAAAGCGTCTTGTTAAGCTACTGCGACCTCCATGTCTCTTCCGAGGGGCATTAACACTGTCTTGTTAAACTACTTCGACCTCCACCACTTTTCCAAGGAGCATTAAAAGCATCTTGTTATACAACTCTGACCTCCACGTCTCTTCTGAGGGGCATTAAAACGGTCAAGTTAAGCTACTGTGACCTCCACGACTCTACGAACGGGCATTGCATTTCCTCATAATTTTTGGCAGCTTTTGCTTGTAAGGCATCAGCAAATACTATGGGAGACCCACTCCCCAATCATGGGAATAATGTTTGTAATATGCTGTACTGCATGGCTCTTGTAAGGGGCATTGCCAGTTCCTCCATCCTAATTTTTGGCAGCTTTTGCTTGGAAGGCATAAGCAAATACTATGGGAGACCCACTCCCCAATAATGGGAATAATGTTTGTAATATGCTGTACTGCATGGCTCTTGTATGTGGCATTGTAAGTTCCTCCATCCTAATGTTTGGCAGCTTGTGCTTGGAAGGCATTAGCAAAGACTCTGGAAGACCCACTCCCCAATCATGGGAATAATGTTTGTAATATGCTGTACTGCATGGCTCTTGTAAGGGGCATTGCAAGTTCCCCAATCCTAATTTTTGCCAGCTTTTTCTTGGAAGGCATAAGCAAATACTATGGGAGACCCACTCCCCAATCATGGGTATAATGTTTGTAATATGCTGTACTGCATGGCTCTTGTAAGGGGCATTAAAAGAGTCTTGTAAAGCTACTGCGACCACCACCACTTTTCCAAGTGGCATTAAGAGCGTCTTGTTAAGCTACTGTGACCTCCAGGTCTCTTCTGAGGTGCATTAAAATCATCATGTTATACCACTCTGACCTCCACGTCTCTTCTGAGGGGCATTAAAAGCATCTTGTTAAGCTACTGTGACCTCCACCACTTTTCCAAGGGGCAATAAGAGCGTCTTGTTAAGCTACTGTGACCTCCACGTCTCTTCTGAGGGGCATTAAAAGCATCTTGTTATACCACTCTGACCTCCACGTCTCTTCTGAGGGGCATTAAAAGCATCTTGTTAAGCAACTGTGACCTCTATGTCTCTTCTGAAGGGCATTAAAACCGTCTTGTTATAGCACTCTGACCTCCACATCTCTTCTGAGGGGCATTAAAAGCGTGTTGTTATACCACTCTGACCTCCACGTCTCTTCTGAGGGGCATTAAAAGCGTGTTGTTATACCACTCTGACATCCACGTCTCTTCTGATTGGCATTAAAAACCTGTTGTTATACCACTCTGACCTCCACGTCTCTTCAGAGGGGCATTAAAAGCGTGTTGTTATACCACTGTGACCTCCACGTCTTTTCTGAGGGGCATTAAAAGCGTGTTGTTATACCACTCTGACCTCCGCGTCTCTTCTGAGGGGCATTAAAAGCATGTTGTTATACCATTCTGACCTCCACGTCACTACTGAGGGGCATTAAAAGCGTGTTGTTATACCACTGTGACCTCCACGTCTCTTCTGAGGGGCATTAAAATTGTCTTGCTATACCACTCTGACCTCCACGTCTCTTCTGAGGGGCATTAAAACAGTCTTGTTATTCCACTATGACCTCCACGTCACTTCTGAGGGGCATTAAAACCGTGTTGTTATACCACTCTGACCTCCACGTCTCTTCTGAGGGGCATTAAAAGCGTGTTGTTATACCACCGTGACCTCCACGTATCTTCTTAGGGGCATAAAAAGCATGTTGTTATACCACTCTGACCTCCTTGTCTCTTCTGAGGGTCATTAAAAGCGTCTTGTTAAGCTACTGTGACCTCCACGTCTCTTCTGAGGGGCATTAAAACCGACTTGTTATATCACTCTGACCTTGACGTCTCTTCTGAGGGGCATTAAAAGCGTGTTGCTATACCACTCTGACCTCCACGTCTCTTCTGAAGGGCATAAAAAGAGTGTTGTAATACCACTGTGACCTCTACGTCTCTTCTGAGGGGCATTAAAAGCATCTTGTTAAGCCACTGCGACCTCCATGTCTCTTCCGAGGGGCATTAAAACCGTCTTGTTAAACTACTGCAACCTCCACCACTTTTCCAAGGGGCATTAAAAGCATCTTGTTATACCACTCTGACCTCCACGTTTCTTCTGAGTGGCATTAAAAGTGTCTTGTTAAGCTACTGTGACCACCACGTCTCTTCTCAGGGGCATTAAAACAATCTTGTTATACCACTTTGACCTCCACGTCTCTTCTTAGGGGCATCAAAAGCGTGTTGTTATACCACTGTGATCTCCACATCTCTTCTGAGGGGCATTAAAAGCATGTTGTTATACCACTCTGACCTCCTCGTCTCTTCTGAGGGTCATTAAAAGCGTCTTGTTAAGCTACTGTGACCTCCACTTCTCTTCTGAGGGGCATTAAAACCGTCTTGTTATATCATTCTGACCTTCACGTCTCTTCTGAGGGGCATTAAAAGCGTGTTGCTATACCACTCTGACCTCCACGTCTCTTCTGAAGGGCATAGAAAGTGTGTTGTAATACCACTGTGACCTCTACGTCTCTTCTGAGGGGCATTAAAAGCATCTTATTAAGCCACTGCGACCTCCATGTCTCTTCCGAGGGGCATTAAAACCGTCTTGTTAAACTACTGCAACCTCCACCACTTTTCCAAGGGGCATTAAAAGCATCTTGTTATACCACTCTGACCTCCACGTCTCTTCTGAGGGGCATTAAGGGCGTCTTGTTAAGCTACTGTGACCTCCATGTCTCTTCTGAGGGGCATTAAAACCATCTTGTTATATCACTCTGACCTCCACATCTATTCTGAGCGGCATCAAAAGTTTGTTCTTATATCACTCTGACCTCGACATCTCGTCTGAGGGGCATTAAAAGCGTGTTGTTATACCACTGTGACCTCCATGTCTCTTCTGAGGGGCATTAAAAGCGTCTTGTTAAGCTACTGCGACCTCCATGTCTCTTCCGAGGGGCATTAACACTGTCTTGTTAAACTACTTCGACCTCCACCACTTTTCCAAGGAGCATTAAAAGCATCTTGTTATACAACTCTGACCTCCACGTCTCTTCTGAGGGGCATTAAAACGGTCAAGTTAAGCTACTGTGACCTCCACGACTCTACGAACGGGCATTGCATTTCCTCATAATTTTTGGCAGCTTTTGCTTGTAAGGCATCAGCAAATACTATGGGAGACCCACTCCCCAATCATGGGAATAATGTTTGTAATATGCTGTACTGCATGGCTCTTGTAAGGGGCATTGCCAGTTCCTCCATCCTAATTTTTGGCAGCTTTTGCTTGGAAGGCATAAGCAAATACTATGGGAGACCCACTCCCCAATAATGGGAATAATGTTTGTAATATGCTGTACTGCATGGCTCTTGTATGTGGCATTGTAAGTTCCTCCATCCTAATGTTTGGCAGCTTGTGCTTGGAAGGCATTAGCAAAGACTCTGGAAGACCCACTCCCCAATCATGGGAATAATGTTTGTAATATGCTGTACTGCATGACTCTTGTAAGGGGCATTGCAAGTTCCCCAATCCTAATTTTTGCCAGCTTTTTCTTGGAAGGCATAAGCAAATACTATGGGAGACCCACTCCCCAATCATGGGTATAATGTTTGTAATATGCTGTACTGCATGGCTCTTGTAAGGGGCATTAAAAGAGTCTTGTAAAGCTACTGCGACCACCACCACTTTTCCAAGTGGCATTAAGAGCGTCTTGTTAAGCTACTGTGACCTCCAGGTCTCTTCTGAGGTGCATTAAAATCATCATGTTATACCACTCTGACCTCCACGTCTCTTCTGAGGGGCATTAAAAGCATCTTGTTAAGCTACTGTGACCTCCACCACTTTTCCAAGGGGCAATAAGAGCGTCTTGTTAAGCTACTGTGACCTCCACGTCTCTTCTGAGGGGCATTAAAAGCATCTTGTTATACCACTCTGACCTCCAGGTCTCTTCTGAGGGGCATTAAAAGCATCTTGTTAAGCAACTGTGACCTCTATGTCTCTTCTGAAGGGAATTAAAACCGTCTTGTTATAGCACTCTGACCTCCACATCTCTTCTGAGGGGCATTAAAAGCGTGTTGTTTTACCACTCTGACCTCCACGTCTCTTCTGAGGGGCATTAAAAGCGTGTTGTTATACCACTCTGACATCCACGTCTCTTCTGATTGGCATTAAAAACCTGTTGTTATACCACTCTGACCTCCACGTCTCTTCAGAGGGGCATTAAAAGCGTGTTGTTATACCACTGTGACCTCCACGTCTTTTCTGAGGGGCATTAAAAGCGTGTTGTTATACCACTCTGACCTCCGCGTCTCTTCTGAGGGGCATTAAAAGCATGTTGTTATACCATTCTGACCTCCACGTCTCTACTGAGGGGCATTAAAAGCGTGTTGTTATACCACTGTGACCTCCACGTCTCTTCTGAGGGGCATTAAAATTGTCTTGCTATACCACTCTGACCTCCACGTCTCTTCTGAGGGGCATTAAAACAGTCTTGTTATTCCACTATGACCTCCACGTCACTTCTGAGAGGCATTAAAACCGTGTTGTTATACCACTCTGACCTCCACGTCTCTTCTGAGGGGCATTAAAAGCGTGTTGTTATACCACCGTGACCTCCACGTATCTTCTTAGGGGCATAAAAAGCATGTTGTTATACCACTCTGACCTCCACGTCTCTTCTGAGGGGCATTAAAAGCATCTTGTTAAGCTACTGTGACCTCCACATCTCTTCTGAGGGGCATTAAAAGTGAGTTTTTATACCACTCTGATCTCCACGTCTCTTCTGAGAGGCATTAAAAGCATGTTGTTTTACCACTGTGACCTCCACGTCTCTTCTGAGGGGCATTAAAAGCATCTTGTTTTACCACTCTGACCTCCGCGTCACTTATGAGGGGCATTAAAAGCGTGTTGTTATACCACTCTGACCTCCACATCTCTTCTGAGGGGCATTAAAAGCGTGTTGTTATACCACTGTGACCTCCACGTATCTTCATAGGGGCATTAGAAGCGTGTTGTTATACCACTCTGACCTCCACATCTCTTCTGAGGGGCAATAAAAGAATGTTCTTATACCACTGTGACCTCCACGTCTCTTCTGAGGGCCATTAAAAGCATCTTGTTATAACAATCTGACCTCCATGTCTATTCTGAGTGGCATTAATAGCGGCTTGTTAAGCTACTGTGACCTCCACGTCTCTTCTGAGGGTCATTAAAAGCGTGTTGTTATACCACTCTGACCTCCAATTCTCTTCTGAGGGGCATCAAAAGCATGTTGTTATACCACTCTGACCTCCACGTCTCTTCTGAGGGGCATTAAAAGCGTGTTGTTATACCACTCTGACCTCCAAGTCTCTTCTAAGGGGCATTAAATCCATCTTGTTATACCACTCTGACTGACTTCCACGTTTCTTCTGAGGGGCATTAAAACCGTCTTGTTAAGCTACTGCAACCTCCATGTCTCTTCCAAGGGGCATTAAAAGCGTCTTGTTAAGCTACTGCGACCTCCACCACTTTTCTAAGGGGCATTAAAAGCATCTTGTTATGCTACTGCGACCTCCACGTCTCTTCCGAGGGGCATTAAAACTGTCTTGTTAAGCTACTGCAACTTCCATGTCTCTTCCAAGGGGCATTAAAACCATCTTGTTAAGCTACTGTGACCTCCATGTCTCTTCTGAGGGGCATTAAAAGCATCTTGTTATACCACTCTGACTTCCACGTCTCTTCTGAGGGGCACTAAAAGCATCTTGTTAAGCTACTGTGACCTCTATGTCTCTTCTGAAGGGCATTATAACCGTCTTGTTATACCACTCTGACCTCCACATCTCTTCTGAGGGGCATTAAAAGCGTGTTGTTATACCACTCTGACCTCCACGTCTCTTCTGAGGGGCATTAAAAGCGTGTTGTTATACCACTCTGACATCCACGTCTATTCTGATGGGCATTAAAAACCTGTTGTTATACCACTCTGACCTCCACGTCTCTTCAGAGGGGCATTAAAAGCATGTTGTTATACCACTGTGACCTCCACGTCTTTTCTGAGGGGCATTAAAAGCGTGTTGTTATACCACTCTGACCTCCGCGTCTCTTCTGAGGGGCATTAAAAGCATGTTGTTATACCACTCTGACCGCCACGTCTCTACTGAGGGGCATTAAAAGCGTGTTGTTATACCACTGTGACCTCCACGTCTCTTCTGAGGGGCATTAAAATTGTCTTGTTATACCACTCTGACCTCCACGTCTCTTCTGAGGGGCATTAAAACAGTCTTGTTATTCCACTATGACCTCCACGTCACTTCTGAGGGGCATTAAAAGCGTGTTGTTATACCACTCTGACCTCCATGTCTCTTCTGAGGGGCATTAAAAGCGTGTTGTTATACCACCGTGACCTCCACGTATCTTATTAGGGGCATTAAAAGCATGTTGTTATACCACTCTGACCTCCACGTCTCTTCTGAGGGGCATTAAAAGCATGTTGTTAAGCTACTGGGACCTCCACATCTCTTCTGAGGGGCATTAAAAGTGAGTTGTTATACCACTATGACCTCCACGTCTCTTCTGAGAGGCATTAAAAGCATGTTGTTTTACCACTGTGACCTCCACGTCTCTTCTGAGGGGCATTAAAAGCGTCTTGTTTTACCACTCTGACCTCTGCGTCACTTATGAGGGGCATTAAAAGCATCTTGTTATACCACTCTGACCTTCACGTCTCTTCTGAGGGGCATTAAAAGCATCTTGTTAAGCTACTGTGACCTCTATGTCTCTTCTGAAGGGCATTAAAACCGTCTTGTTATACCACCCTGACCTCCACATCTCTTCTGAGGGGCATTAAAAGCGTGTTGTTATACCACTCTGACCTCCACGTCTCTTCTGAGGGTCATTAAAAGCTTGTTGTTATACCACTCTGACATCCACGTCTCTTCTGATGGGCATTAAAAACCTGTTGTTATACCACTCTGACCTCCACGTCTCTTCAGAGGGGCATCAAAAGCATGTTGTTATACCACTCTGACCTCCACGTCTCTTCTGAGGGGCATTAAAAGCGTGTTGTTATACCACTCTGACCTCCAAGTCTCTTCTAAGGGGCATTAAATCCATCTTGTTATACCACTCTGACTGACATCCACGTTTCTTCTGAGGGGCATTAAAACCGTCTTGTTAAGCTACTGCAACCTCCATGTCTCTTCCAAGGGGCATTAAAAGCGTCTTGTTAAGCTACTGCGACCTCCACCACTTTTCTAAGGGGCATTAAAAGCATCTTGTTATGCTACTGCGACCTCCACGTCTCTTGCGAGGGGCATTAAAACTGTCTTGTTAAGCTACTGCAACTTCCATGTCTCTTCCAAGGGGCATTAAAACCATCTTGTTAAGCTACTGTGACCTCCACGTCTCTTCTGAGGGGCATTAAAAGCATCTTGTTATACCACTCTGACTTCCACGTCTCTTCTGAGGGGCATTAAAAGCATCTTGTTAAGCTACTGTGACCTCTATGTCTCTTCTGAAGGGCATTAAAACCGTCTTGTTATACCACTCTGACCTCCACATCTCTTCTGAGGGGCATTAAAAGCGTGTTGTTATACCACTCTGACCTCCACGTCTCTTCTGAGGGGCATTAAAAGCGTGTTGTTATACCACTCTGACATCCACGTCTATTCTGATGGGCATTAAAAACCTGTTGTTATACCACTCTGACCTCCACGTCTCTTCAGAGGGGCATTAAAAGCATGTTGTTATACCACTGTGACCTCCACGTCTTTTCTGAGGGGCATTAAAAGCGTGTTGTTATACCACTCTGACCTCCGCGTCTCTTCTGAGGGGCATTAAAAGCATGTTGTTATACCACTCTGACCGCCACGTCTCTACTGAGGGGCATTAAAAGCGTGTTGTTATACCACTGTGACCTCCACGTCTCTTCTGAGGGGCATTAAAATTGTCTTGTTATACCACTCTGACCTCCACGTCTCTTCTGAGGGGCATTAAAACAGTCTTGTTATTCCACTATGACCTCCACGTCACTTCTGAGGGGCATTAAAAGCGTGTTGTTATACCACTCTGACATCCAGGTCTCTTCTGAGGGGCATTAAAAGCGTGTTGTTATACCACCGTGACCTCCACGTATCTTATTAGGGGCATTAAAAGCATGTTGTTATACCACTCTGACCTCCACGTCTCTTCTGAGGGGCATTAAAAGCATGTTGTTAAGCTACTGGGACCTCCACATCTCTTCTGAGGGGCATTAAAAGTGAGTTGTTATACCACTATGACCTCCACGTCTCTTCTGAGAGGCATTAAAAGCATGTTGTTTTACCACTGTGACCTCCACGTCTCTTCTGAGGGGCATTAAAAGCGTCTTGTTTTACCACTCAGACCTCTGCGTCACTTATGAGGGGCATTAAAAGCATCTTGTTATACCACTCTGACCTTCACGTCTCTTGTGAGGGGCATTAAAAGCATCTTGTTAAGCTACTGTGACCTCTATGTCTCTTCTGAAGGGCATTAAAACCGTCTTGTTATACCACTCTGACCTCCACATCTCTTCTGAGGGGCATTAAAAGCGTGTTGTTATACCACTCTGACCTCCACGTCTCTTCTGAGGGTCATTAAAAGCTTGTTGTTATACCACTCTGACATCCACGTCTCTTCTGATGGGCATTAAAAACCTGTTGTTATACCACTCTGACCTCCACGTCTCTTCAGAGGGGCATTAAAAGCATGTTGTTATACCACTGTGACCTCCACGTCTTTTCTGAGGGGCATTAAAAGCGTGTTGTTATACCACTCTGACCTCCGCGTCTCTTCTGAGGGGCATTAAAAGCATGTTGTTATACCACTCTGACCTCCACGTCTCTACTAAGGGGCATTAAAAGCGTGTTGTTATACAACTGTGACCTCCACGTCTCTTCTGAGGGGCATTAAAATTGTCTTGTTATACCACTCTGACCTCCACGTCTCTTCTGAGGGGCATTAAAACAGTCTTGTAATTCTACTATGACCTCCACGTCACTTCTGAGGGGCATTAAAAGCGTGTTGTTATACCACTCTGACCTCCACGTCTCTTCTGAGGGGCATTAAAAGCTTGTTGTTATACCACCGTGACCTCCACGTATCTTCTTAGGGGCATTAAAAGCATGTTGTTATACCACTCTGACCTCCACGTCTCTTCTGAGGGGTATTAAAAGCATCTTGTTAAGCTACTGTGACCTCCACATCTCTTCTGAGGGGCATTAAAAGTGAGTTGTTATACCACTCTGACCTCCACGTCTCTTCTGAGAGGCATTAAAAGCATGTTGTTTTACCACTGTGACCTCCACGTCTCTTCTGAGGGGCATTAAAAGCGTCTTGTTTTACCACTCTGACCTCTGCGTCACTTATGAGGGGCATTAAAAGCGTGTTGTTATACCACTCTGACCTCCACATCTCTTCTGAGGGGCATTAAAAGCGTGTTGTTATACCACTGTGACCTCCACGTATCTTCATAGGGGCATTAGAAGTGTGTTGTTATACCATTCTGACCTCCACATCTCTTCTGAGGGGCATTAAAAGAATGTTGCTATACCACTGTGACCTCCACGTCTCTTCTGAGGGCCATTAAAAGCATCTTGTTATACCAATCTGACCTCCATGTCTATTCTGAGTGGCATTAATAGCGGCTTGTTAAGCTACTGTGACCTCCACGTCTCTTCTGAGGGTCATTAAAAGCGTGTTGTTATACCACTCTGACCTCCAAGTCTCTTCTGAGGGGCATCAAAAGCATGTTGTTATACCACTCTGACCTCCACGTCTCTTCTGAGGGGCATTAAAAGCGTGTTGTTATACCACTCTGACCTCCACGTCTCTTCAGAGGGGCATTAAAAGCATGTTGTTATACCACTGTGACCTCCACGTCTTTTCTGAGGGGCATTAAAAGCATTTTGTTATACCACTCTGACCTCCACGTCTCTTCAGAGGGGCATTAAAAGCATGTTGTTATACCACTGTGATCTCCACGTCTCTTCTGAGGGGCATTAAAAGCGTGTTGTTATACCACTCTGACCTCCGCGTCTCTTCTGAGGGGCATTAAAAGCATGTTGTTATACCACTCTGACCTCCACGTCTCTACTGAGGGGCATTAAAAGCGTGTTGTTATACCACTGTGACCTCCACGTCTCTTCTGAGGGGCATTAAAATTGTCTTGTTATACCACTCTGACCTCCACGTCTCTTCTGAGGGGCATTAAAACAGTCTTGTTATTCCACTATGACCTCCACGTCACTTCTGAGGGGCATTAAAAGCGTGTTGTTATACCACTCTGACCTCCACGTCTCTTCTGAGGGGCATTAAAAGCGTGTTGTTATACCACCGTGACCTCCACGTATCTTTTTAGGGGCATTAAAAGCATGTTGTTATACCACTCTGACCTCCACGTCTCTTCTGAGGGGCATTAAAAGCATGTTGTTAAGCTACTGTGACCTCCACATCTCTTCTGAGGGGCATTAAAAGTGAGTTGTTATACCACTCTGACCTCCACGTCTCTTCTGAGAGGCATTAAAAGCATGTTGTTTTACCACTGTGACCTCCACGTCTCTTCTGAGGGGCATTAAAAGCGTCTTGTTTTACCACTCTGACCTCTGCGTCACTTATGAGGGGCATTAAAAGCATCTTGTTATACCACTCTGACCTCCACGTCTCTTCTGAGGGGCATTAAAAGCATCTTGTTAAGCTACTGTGACCTCTATGTCTCTTCTGAAGGGCATTATAACCATCTTGTTATACCACTCTGACCTCCATGTCTCTTCTGAGGGGCATTAAAAGCGTGTTGTTATACCACTCTGACCTCCACGTCTCTTCTGAGATGCATTAAAAGCTTGTTGTTATACCACTCTGACATCCACGTCTCTTCTGATGGGCATTAAAAACCTGTTGTTATACCACTCTGACCTCCACGTCTCTTCAGAGGGGCATTAAAAGCATGTTGTTATACCACTGTGACCTCCACGTCTTTTCTGAGGGGCATTAAAAGCATGTTGTTATACCACTCTGACCTCCGTGTCTCTTCTGAGGGGCATTGAAAGCATATTGTTATACCACTCTGACCTCCACGTCTCTACTAAGGGGCATTAAAAGCGTGTTGTTATACCACTGTGACCTCCACGTCTCTTCTGAGGGGCATTAAAATTGTCTTGTTATACCACTCTGACCTCCACGTCTCTTCTGAGGGGCATTAAAACTGTCTTGTTATTCCACTATGACCTCCACGTCACTTCTGAGGGGCATTAAAAGCGTGTTGTTATACCACTCTGACCTCCACGTCTCTTCTGAGGGGCATTAAAAGCGTGTTGTTATACCACCGTGACCTCCACGTATCTTCTTAGGGGCATTAAAAGCATGTTGTTATACCACTCTGACCTCCACGTCTCTTCTGAGGGGTATTAAAAGCATCTTGTTAAGCTACTGTGACCTCCACATCTCTTCTGAGGGGCATTAAAATTGAGTTGTTATACCACTCTGACCTCCACGTCTCTTCTGAGAGGCATTAAAAGCATGTTGTTTTACCACTGTGACCTCCACGTATCTTCATAGGGGCATTAGAAGCTTGTTGTTATACCACTCTGACCTCCACGTCTCTTCTGAGAGGCATTAAAAGCATGTTGTTTTACCACTGTGACCTCCACGTCTCTTCTGAGGGGCATTAAAAGCGTCTTGTTTTACCACTCTGACCTCTGCGTCACTTATGAGGGGCATTAAAAGCATGTTGTTATACCACTCTGACCTCCACGTCTCTTCTGAGGGGTATTAAAAGCATCTTGTTATGCTACTGTGACCTCCACATCTCTTCTGAGGGGCATTAAAATTGAGTTGTTATACCACTCTGACCTCCACATCTCTTCTGAGGGGCATTAAAAGCGTGTTGTTATACCACTGTGACCTCCACGTATCTTCATAGGGGCATTAGAAGCGTGTTGTTATACCACTCTGACCTCCACATCTCTTCTGAGGGGCATTAAAAGAATGTTGCTATACCACTGTGACCTCCACGTCTCTTCTGAGGGCCATTAAAAGCATCTTGTTATACCAATCTGACCTCCATGTCTATTCTGAGTGGCATTAATAGCGGCTTGTTAAGCTACTGTGACCTCCACGTCTCTTCTGAGGGTCATTAAAAGCGTGTTGTTATACCACTCTGACCTCCAAGTCTCTTCTGAGGGGCATCAAAAGCATGCTGTTATACCACTCTGACCTCCACGTCTCTTCTGAGGGGCATTAAATGGGTCTTGTTAAGCTACTGTGACCTCCACGTCTCTTCTGAGGGGCATCAAAATCGTGTTTTTATACCACTCTGACCTCCAAGTCTCTTCTAAGGGGCATTAAATCCGACTTGTTATACCACTCTGACTTCCACGTCTCTTTTGAGGGGCATTAAAACTGTCTTGTTAAGCTATTGCAACCTCCATGTCTCTTCCAAGGGGCATTAAAAGCGTCTTGTTAAGCTACTGCGACCTCCACCACTTTTCTAAGGGGCATTAAAAGCATCTTGTTATGCTACTGCGACCTCCACGTCTCTTCCGAGGGGCATTAAAACTGTCTTGTTAAGCTACTGCAACCTCCATGTCTCTTCCAAGGGGCATTAAAAGCGTCTTGTTAAGCTACTGTGACCTCCACCACTTTTTCAAGGGGCATTAAAACCATCTTGTTAAGCTACTGTGACCTCCACGTCTCTTCCGAGGGGAATTGAAATGTTGTTTTTAATTACCTCTAACCTCCACGACTCTTCCAACGGGCATTGCATTTCCTCCTAATTTTAGTCAGCTTTTGCTTTTCAATGCAAATGCGAAAACTAACGGAGATCTACTCCCCAATAATTGGTAGAAGGTTTTTAGTACGCTGTCATCCACGTCTGTTTCAAGGGGAATTGCAGTTCCTCATAATTTTTGGAAAGCCTTCCATTCACTGCTTAGGCCAATAGTGTACAGGAGACCCAGTTGCTATAAATTGAAAAAACGGTTTAGTTAAGGCCCTCTGACCTCCTTGTCACTTCCAAGGGGCATTGGAGTGCCTCTAAATGTTTGGTAGGCATTGCACTCACGGTATGCCCTATAACTGTGTAGCATAACCCCTCCTTTTGTTACAGAAACATATCCTACAAGACATGTGTGGTTGACAGGCCTGATAGTGATGTGAATGGTCCCTGTTCCTCCTGCTCTTTCTCCTTTGCCACCACCTCATCCATCATTTATCACCTGAAGCTTTGTTTTAGCAGGAGTCATAGAACAGTGATGGCAGCAGGAAAACATCCAGCAATCCTCGTAGGAGGTAGGATATGTGCCAAAATGCTGAGCACCTATGGCCTAGCCGCTACTGCATACATGTGCTTGATTCCAAGAAAACAAAGCAGATGCTAGCTTCTATCATCATCATGCTCCTCACCTTGGCACTCTCAACTCCCCTGATGGAGAAGCCAGGGCCCATCGGAGAAGTCTGTTTTTCTGGTGGGCTCGTCCAATGCTTCCCTAAAGCAGGCCTGTCTAAGAAAAGAGTGTGGGTCGGTAACAGGAGAAATCGGGGCGGCTTGGGACCGTTTATGAACACCCGGCCGCCCCCAGGCGGCTGGGGACCGTTCGTGGACACCCGGCCTCGGGGCGGCTGGGGACCGAGTGTGGATACCCGGCCGCCCCCTGGCAGCTGGGGACCGAGCGTGGACACCCGGCCGCCGGGCGGCTGGGGACTGAGTATGGATAAAAGGGCCGCCAATGCAGCCATGGCATAGTGGCCGGCATCTGCCTCCACATGCCTAAAAGGCCCAATTTCAAGTGCAAGCAAGCTAGCAGTAAGTATGGTATTGCAGCCTGGGGGTGGGTGGGTGGCAGGTTACACACTTACGCTTGCATTCCAACAAAACAAAGCAGATGCTAACTTCTATCATCATCATGCTCCTCACCTTGGCACTCTCAACTGCCCTGATGGAGAAGCTAGGGCCCACCGGAGGAGTCTGGTTCTCTGGTGGGCTCATCCAATGCTGCCCTAAAGTAGGCCGGGATAACAAAAGTCTGTGGGGTTGTTCCGCGGAGAAATCAGGGCGGCTGGGGAACGTTTATGGACACCCAGCCGCCCCCAGGCGGCTGGGGACCACGAGTGGACACCCGGCCACGGGGCGGCTGGGGACCGAGTGTGGACACCCGGCCGCCCCCTGGCGGCTGGGGACCGAGAGTGGACACCCGGCGGCTGGGCGGCTGGGGACTGAGTATGGAAACCTCGCTGCCGAAGCAGCCATAAGGTAGTGGCCAGTTTCAGCCTCCTCAAAACTAAAATGCCCCATTTCAAGTGCAAGCTAGCAGTATGGTATTGCAGCCTGGGAATGGGTGGGTGGTTGGCTGCATATTTGCGCTTGCATTGCAAGGAATGGGGGAGGTACAATTGAACACTGCGCTGGGACAAGGACTTGCACGGGGATAGTTGCAAGTCTGCATCTTCTGATGTGGCAAGGAACACTTCTGATGGGCACACTTTTAGGCAGTGACCTGGAAGTCAGAGATGCTTCCAGGGGTCTTCCCCATGCTGTCCCCATGCCTTTTCAGCACTGTATGCATGTGTCACACAGCACATGGCCAGATAAGGTTGTAAAATGTTAAAATGACATTTCCCGGTGAATGCATTTGTCACAGTTGAAAGCAATACGAAAGTGCAAAAACGCATAAAAAATGCTACTTGTGAACATAGCCCAAGGTGTGGAGGAGTATTTTTGTTTTTGGTTATTTATTTTACCTTATACACAAGTCTTTACCCTGGAAAAGAAATATTTCACAGGAAAAAAATTTCACTTTAGTTTTTGAACGTTTTATTAGGAGCCGGTAAAAGTGGCTTAATACCTCTGACCACGTTGTTGACAACAGTGACCTGTGGGTCAGAAATGCTTCCTGGGGCGATCTCCATGCTGTCCCCATGTCATTTGAGCACTGTCACTATCGTTTTGGGCACTTGTTAGGCTTTTAAAAGACTGCCGGGGGTGCCGCCGCAATAATGCTCGGGTCTCCCATAGACTAACATTTGGCTCGTTGCTCGGGTAGAGCACCCGAGTATCACGGTGAACTCGGCCCGAGCTTCGAGCACCCGAGCATTTTAGTGCTCGCTCAACACTAATCATGATGTATCCAACCTTTAATTAATATTCTGATTACATATTCTATATTAAGGTATTCTTTATCTGTGAATGTATCTCACTGATACATAGCTTCTTAACACAATATACTGTCTGCAAAGAAAACCTTGTTCTGATTTATAAACCGGTGTAGGATTTACTCTTACCATATGTAAACATTATGACAGAAGTAGAATGGTCCGTGAACAGGTCTTGTCCGGCATTGCTTATCTGTGATAGCTCGCCACTGTCTCGGGATTGGAATGTTGGACAACAACATATGAACTTTCATGCTTACGTAATATTAGGTTGAGTAAGTCTTTTTCTAAAATGTATAAAGCTGTTGAAGAATTCAGTTATGGCAGAAGCATTGTGGACCTATGAAGAGGACGCTCTTCACAGTGTAGGACCTAGTACGCATTCTCTGCCAATCTCTACTTTCTGCAGCCACCACACTACTTCTTCCTGCCTGTTGGGGTGCTCTGCCTCCCTCCCCCTGTGTTCTCCTGTCTTTGCTCTGCATGTCCTCCTGCCAGGTTGGGTCAGTTACTATATCATCCACCACCTCGTCTTTC
The DNA here is from genome assembly GCF_046119375.1 of Phyllobates terribilis. Lineage (NCBI taxonomy): Eukaryota > Metazoa > Chordata > Amphibia > Anura > Dendrobatidae > Phyllobates > Phyllobates terribilis. Next base: position 1,203,272,409 of record NW_027362761.1, on the reverse strand, counting down.
ACTTCCCACACTGGTCCTCCTCTTGACTTTGTGGCAATTGAATTTCATCATCGTCCACCTCTTGTGACACTTTCCCACCATCGCCTTCGTAGGACCATGGCTGCTCAAATATTTGGGCATCGCTACATGCGATCTCCTCTTGCTGCACTTCTAGTGGACCAGGCGAAAGGCCCGAATCTACAAATGGAAAAGTGAACAGCTCTAGGGAGTGTCCAAGTGTGGGATTAGTTGTCTCTGGGCACTCGGCATGGTGGGATGAAGGAGGATCAGGGTGAGGAATATGCAGTCCAGACTCACGGCTACGGAGACTTGACCATGTGGAAGACAGGGTGGTGGTGGTGGCTAAGTAAATGGAAGAATTATCTGCTATCCAACCAATAACATTTTCACACTGCTCTGTGTTCAATAGTGGTGTTCTCCGATCCCTTATTAATTGGAACAGGAAGGTCGAGCGAGAAGATGTGGGTGTTGTGGCACAATTTCAGCTTGCCCACGGCCTTGGCCTTTGCATGCACCATCACAATCACCATCTCGTCCAGTTCCCAGTCCCTTGTCATGAGCCTTGCCCATTTTAAATGGAGGACAATACCTTCCATGCTCACTACAAATGGCTGAATTTGGAGCAAACTTATATGTGATCCGTGTGACAGACAAACAACAGTTTAAATACTGTTTAAATAGACTGTAGGTAACTATTTTTAACAGCGCCAACCTCGTGTCAATATGTTCACTGACACACTGCAACAAAATTTCAATGGAGGTCAGAAATGGCAGAATTTTCAGTGCAATTTTATGTGATCCGTGTGACGGACAAACCACAGTTTTAAATAGCTGGCCTGTAGGTAACTATTTTTAACAGCGCTGACCTTGTGTCAATAAGTTCGCTGACACACTGCAAAAAAATTTCAATGGAGGCCAGAAATGGCAATATTTTCAGCGCAATAATATGTCATCCATGTGAAAGACAAACTGCAGTTTTAAATACCTGAACTGTAGGTAACTATTTTTAACAGAAAACTGGTGTCAATAACTTCGCTGACACACTGAAACAAAATTTCAATGGAGGACAGAAATGGCAGAATTTTCAGCGCAATTATATGTGATCCGTGTAACAGACAAACCACAGTTTTAAAAAGCTGGATTTTTTGCACTGTAATATGGAAAGGACCTGGCTGTATTCTGCAGTGCCAACAAGCAAATGGCGCAGAAAAACTGTGTTCTCTGGATAATCAGGATTAGCATAAATAAAAAAATATTGCTTGCGCCTGATACCTGAGGCTATTTCTACAAATATCTGTAAAAGCACCAGCAGACAGAACTGGAATGGACCCTCTTGCTATGTGCACTGCAGTCTGCTATATACCCTGCCTGCCAGCCTAGCCCTGATATCTCTGCAGCTAAAATAGTCCTCAGAAGGACTATTAGTTGAGATGGATAAGTAGAGAATCTTGTAGAATACCTACACTAACTAATAAAGAACCAAATATCTCCCTAGCTCAGCAGCACCTCTCCCTACACTGCCTGATTGCGGAGTAAACTGTGACGAGCACGACAGCGCCTGGTCTGATATACACCTGATGATGCTGTGTGGCTAGCCAATCACTGTTATGCCACAACCAACATGGCTGCGGCATTACAGTGTGTGCCAGACAATCCCTGCATGTTGGTTAGCGCTCAAAAGAGTGCCAAACATGCAGGGAGGGGACACAAACTCCCACCGAGCAACTACAGAAATACTCAGCGAGCGCCGAGCATCTTGAGCAGTGAGATGCTCTGGCGTGCACCAAGCAGTAGCAAGCATGCTCGCTCATCACTATAGGAGACCCATTTGTTAATAATGGCTATAGGATACCCATTCGTTAACAATGGGAGCAACAAATCATAGCACGCTGATGGTTCTCTATCAACAGCGAGAGTCGACTGCTGATCTTTTAGGAATTGTAAAGGCCACCTGATGACCCTATAAAAAAAGGCTTTGTGACTTTCATAATCCCTCCATCATAAATTAAGCAGGATGTGTTTGATGATGTGTCACACACCACATGACCAGATAAAGTTGTAAAATGTTAAAATAACATTTTCAGGTGAATGCATTTGTCTTAAAAAAACAACGTAAAAAAATAAAAAATAAATAAAAAAAATAAAAACACAGTAGAATATTTGCTTAGTATAAAAACCAGACTCACCAATGTAACCTCAATGTAATCCCATTGTTCAGCTCCTGCACCTCCTCCTCCAGTTCAGCCTCCATCTTCGAAATGACCACATAAGTCTCAAGCTGAATGCTCTGCAGCACTGCCCTGGCCAAGCGGCAACAGGCTGTGATGAAGATAACATGCTTAATGCTTAGGTGAGAAACCGCCCACTGCTGCAGAGTTTTTGAAAGCTGTAACAAAGCAGCCGCAGCCTGATCAGTGGCTCTCACTGCTGAACATACAGCCAGGCATGGACATGTGTGACAATGGGTAGAACCTGGCGACAGAGAAATGACAGCAGAAGTAGATATGGTTTCCCTCTATGCCAGTCCTTTCACCCCTCAATGCCAGTCCTTTCACCGAGCTAAAGAATATGGCTGTGGTGAAATACAACTTTCACTGAGAAGCAGTTTCAAACTGAAAAACATTGGGCCCACGAGAGGATTAGATTCTAAAGGCTCACCTTTCTCCCCTGCTCAAGGGCCCCATAGCTGCTGCAAAGTTTGTGCTATCATGAACTCTCCTGATTGAGAAGCCATTGCCCACCCGAGAATTTTCTGGTGGGACCATGCAACCCTGCTGAGAATCAGTCCTGGCTAAGAAAAGTGTGTAGGAAGGTTCTCTGACATTCTTTGGCTCCTTTTTTTACTGAGGTGGAAACCCAAGCAAACACGGGGAGAAGATACAAAATCTTTGCAGATGTTTTCCATGCTGGGGTTTGGACCCAGGATCCCAGAGCTGCAAGGCTTCAGTGCTAACCACTTAGCTAATGTGCTGCTCTTCACCCTCTGATATCTAACAGGCTGGAGAAAGTTGCACCTACTGCCACTCTATCTTCAGATCCTTTGTGAGAAACTAATGTATTTGTACAGCCACTCAGTCTACCAAATAGAATTCCGGAGAAGGAAATTGCTTATGGCTTCGTTACTGATACTGGGGGCAGTGCTAATACCATGGCCTCATACCAAAGTTTACTGGAAATATTCCAGGCTGGTATGAGGGAAGCAGATTCCCACAGAAAAGTACCAGCAGTAATGTTCAGGTACCCTTGCTTGTGGAAGGCGGAGACGATACCGCTAGAAATAATGATGTCTGGGGACCAAGTATGGACACCTGGCCACCGCCATGAGGGTGTGAAAAGCTTCCGCCTCCATGAGCCTGAAAGGACACATTTCAAGTGCAAGAAGCTGCCCAGAAATCTGGTAGTTTCCTTTTGCGGCCTGCGGATATGTGGTTAGCTGGCTGCATACTTGCGCTTGCATTCCAAGTATCAGAAAACTTAGCAGATGGTGGCCTCTATCACCATCATGAACTCACCTTGGCACTATTAACTCTCCCGAAGGAGAAGCCAGGGCGCACATGGGGAGTCTCCGGTTCTCTGGTGGGCCCGTCCAATCCTGCCAAAACGCAGCACAGGCTAAGAAAAGTGTGTGGGAAGGTTCCTGGACACTCTATGGCTCCTTTTTTAATTGTGGATTGGACGTGCTTAACCCCTTTAAAGCCCAAGACATATTAATACGTATCTGTGCCCTGGACTTTAAGAGCCTGATATGTATTAATACGTCATTGCGATCACACCTGCACACACGCTGTGCGGGCGCGATATCCGCCGGGTGTCAGCTGATTGTCACAGCTGACACCCGGTGCTATATGCTGGGAGCAGTCCCGCTCCCGATCGAAGTCAATCGCAGCATTGCCGTGGCAAGGGGAGGTGATCGCAATACTGACCTCCTCTTCTGGCCTCCAGCGCTGTCTGCCGTGGCTTCACGGATGTTGCCATGATGAAACAACAGGAAGATATTTTGGTCATGCGCAGTGCATGACCAAAATATCTTCTGCATCTGCAGCGCTGACAGCCTGTATAGCAATGTGATGGGACAAAGTATAAAAGTAAAAAAAAATGTCAGAAAGTGAAAAAAAAAATGTAACAATATGAAAAAAAATAAAAAAATAATTAAAAAAAATAAAAATATAATGTACCCATTAGGGTTGAGCGAGCACTAAAATGCTCGGGTGCTCGAAGCTCGGAACGAGCTCACCGTGATACTCGGGTGCTCGACCCGAGCAACGAGCCCAATGATAGTCTATGGGAGACCAGAGCATTTTTGCGGCGGCACCCCCGGCAGTCTATAGAAAGCCTAAAAAGTGCTCAAAACTATAGTGACAGTGCTCAAATGACATGGGGACAGTATGGGGATCGCCCCAGGAAGCATTTCTGACCCCTAGGTCACTGCTGTCAACAACATGGTCAGAGGTATTAAGCCACTTTTACGGGCTCACAATAAAACGTTCAAAATCGAAACTGAAACTGCTTTCCTGTGAAATATGTTAAGGAACAACCTTTCCAAGGTAAAGACTTGTGTATAAGGTAAAATAAATAATCAAAAACAAAAATACTCCTCCACACCTTGGGCTAAGTTCACAAGTAGCATTTTTTTATGCGTTTTTGCACTTTTGTATTGCTTTCAACCGTGACAAATGCATTCACCGGGAAATGTCATTTTAACATTTAACAACCTTATCTGGCCATGTGCTGTGTGACACGTGCTTACAGTGCTGAAAAGACATGGGAACAGCAAAGGAAAACCCCTGGAAGCATCTCTGACACCCAGGTCTCTGCCTAAAAATGTGTCCATCAGAAGTGATCCTTGCTGCATCAGAAGATGCAGACTTGCAACTATCCCCGTGCAAGTCCTTGTCCCAGGGCAGTATTCAATTGTACCTCCCCCATTCCTTGCAATGCAAGCGCACCCATCCACAGGCTGCAAAACTAAACTGCTTGGTTGCTTGCCTCTGAAATTGGGCCTTTTAGGCATGTGTAGGCTGAATCTGGCCACCACATCATGGCTGCGTCGGTGTCCTGATATCCATACTCGGTCCCGAGCCGCCCCCCGGCCGGGTGCCCACACATGGTCCCCAGCCGCCTGGGAGCGGCCGGGTGTCAATATACGGTCCCCAGCTGCCCCTATTTGTCCTGGTGCGTCTTATACACAAGCGCGCATACCAAAACATTACCTGTGCCCTCCCAAGTGCATTTAGTGGGAAGGACAGCCTAACTATAAACACGTGGACAAGGGAATGTGGCCAGGGATGGTCCATCTCACTGACGCATCACACTGGGTTAATATTGTGAAAGCCGGGACACAGTTGGACACTGGGATGCAACACGTCCTCCAGACATAGAGGATTGCGGGTCCTGGGTCAATCAGGCTTCAACACAAAGTTCAGAAGGAAGACAGCAGCAGTGGTCCGCCACCTACACAACGAGTAAATTATTCATGATCATCAGGCCATCCATCTCCTTAGCTTTCTGTTCCTTGGAATGCCCCTTGGAAGAGATGTTTAGATCAGAGTGGTTTAACACGACGGTTTTAATGCCCCTTGGAAGAGACGTGGAGGTCAGAGTGGTTTAACAAGATGGTTTTAATGCCACTTGGAAGAGACGTGGAGGTCATAGTGGTTTATCAAGACATTTTTAATGCCCCTTGGAAGGAATGTGGAGGCCAGAGTGGTTTAACAAGATGGTTTTAAGGCCCCTAGGAAGTAACGTGGAGGTCAGAGTGGTTTAACAAGACGGTTTTAATGCCCCTTGGGAGAGACGTGGAGGTCACAGTAGCTTAACAAGACGGTTTTCATGCCCCTAGGAAGAGACGTGGAGGTCACAGTAACTTAACAAGATAGTTTTAATGCCCCTTGGAAAAGACGTGGAGGTCACAGTAGCTTAACAAGACGGATTTAATGCCCATTTGAAGAGACATGGAGTTCAGAGTTGTTTTATAAGTTGGTTTTTATGCCCCTTTGAAGAGACGAGGAGGTTAGAGTGGTTTAACAAGACGGTTTTAATGCCCCTTGGAAGAGACAAGGAGGTCAGAGTGGTTTATCAAGACGGTTTTAATGCCCCTTGGAAGAGACATGGATGTCACAGTAGCTTAACAAGACGGTTTTAGTGCCCCTTTGAAGAGACGTGGAGGTCACAGTAGCTTAACAAGACGGTTTTAATGCCACTTGGTAGAGACGTGGAGTTCAAAGTGGTATAAGAAGATGGTTTTAATGCCCCTTGGAAGAGACGTGGAGGTCACAGTAGCTTAACAAGATGGTTTTAATGCCCCTTGGAAGAGACGTGGAGGTCACAGAAGCTTAACAAGACGGCTTAAATGCCACTTTGAAGAGACGTGGAGTTCATAGTCGTTTAAGAAGACGGTTTTAATGCCCCTTGGAGGAGACATGGATGTCAGAGTGGTTTAAGAATATGGTTTTAATGCCCCTTTGAAGAAACGTGGAGGTCACAGTAGCTTAACAAGACGGTTTTAATGCCACTTGGTAGAGACGTGGAGTTCAGAGTGGTATAAGAAGATGGTTTTAATGCCCCTTGGAAGAGACGTGGAGGTCACAGTAGCTTAACAAAATGGTTTTAATGCCCCTTGGAAGAGACGTGGAGGTCACAGTAGCTTAACAAGACTGTTTTAATGCCCCTTTGAAGAGACGTGGAGTTCAGAGTAGTTTAAGAAGACGGTTTTAATGCCCCTTGGAGGAGACATGGATGTCAGAGTGGTTTAACAAGACGGTTTTAATGCCCCTTGGAAGAGACGTGGAGGTCAGAGTGGTTTAACAAGACGGTTTTAATGCCCCTAGGAAGAGACGTGGAGGTCGCAGTTGCTTAACAAGATGGTTTTAATGCCCGTTGGAAGAGACGTTGAGGTCAGAGTGGTTTAACAGGATGGTTTTAATGCCCCTTGGAAGAGATGTGGAGGTCAGAGTGGTTTAACAAGACGGTTTTAATGACCCTTGGAAGAGACTTGTAGGTCAGAGTGTTTTAAAAAGATGGTTTTAATGCCCCTTGGAAGAGACGTGAAGGTCACAGTAGCTTAACAAGATGGTTTTAATGCCCCTTGGAAGAGACGTGGAGGTCAGAGTGGTTTAACAAGATGGTTTTAATGCCCCTTGGAAGAGAAGTGGAGGTAAGAGTGGTTTAACAAGATGGTTTTTCTGCACCTTGGGAAAGACGTGGAAGTCACAGTGGCTTAACAAGACGATTTTAATGCTCCTTTGAAGAGACGTGGAGGACACAGAAGCTTAACAAAACGGTTTTAATGCCCCTTTGAAGAGACGTGGAGTTCAGAGTAGCTTAAGTAGACTGTTTTAATGCCCCTTGGAAGAGACGTGGAGGTCAGAGTTGTTTATCAAGACGGTTTAATGCCCCTTGGAAGAGACGTGGAGGTCACAGTAGCTTAACAAGATGGTTTTAATTCCCCTTGGAAGAGACGTGGAGGTCAGAGTGGTTTAATAAGACGGTTTTAATGCCCCTTGGGAGAGACGTGGAGTTCACAGTAGCTTAACTAGACGGTTTTAACGCCCCTTGGAAGAGATGTGGAGGTCACAGTAGCTTAACAAGATGGTTTTAATGCCCCTTGGAAGAGACGTGGAGGTCACAGAAGCTTAACAAGACGGCTTAAATGCCCCTTTGAAGAGACGTGGAGTTCATAGTCGTTTAAGAAGACGGTTTTAATGCCCCTTGGAGGAGACATGGATGTCAGAGTGGTTTAAGAAGATGGTTTTAATGCCCCTTTGAAGAGACGGGTGTAACATACCTGGCGGCGTCCTTGCATGGTGGTCCATCTCCCACTGTGCAAGAGAGCGCACTTGATCTCCTGTCCAGAGTGTCTCTCTGGCTTCCCTCCATGCTGTCTGTTTGTGTCTGTCTCTGCTGCTTAAGGGCGGCGCCCGATCACTTCCTGCTTTTTGTACCTGCTGTGGGTCACACCCCTTGTGCGTCCTCAGCCTATTGCTGTCTGACACTTGGTATATAGCTCAGCAGCTCCCTTCTATCCCTGCCTGAGTATAGTGTTTCTTTCAGTGTGTGCTTGCACTCTGAAGGTGCCAGGTCCCGTTCTGTGTTCTCTTGTCTGCCTTTCCTGGAGGCTGTATTTCCAGGCCTGTCTGAACTTAGTCCTGTATGTCTCCTGCTTTGCGGTATCAGCTCCCGTGTCTGAACTGTGTCCTGTATGTCTCCTGCTTTGCGGTATCAGCTCCCGTGTCTGAACTGAGTCCTGTATGTCTCCTGCTTTGCGGTATTAGTTCCCGTGTCTGAACTGAGTCCTTTCTGTGTATCTTGTCTGTCCTGTCTGAACACGCTCCTAGCCTGTTCCTCCCGCCTTCTAGGGGCCGATTACCTAGACCCGCTCCTGTATCTTGTCTGTCCTGTCTGAACACGCTCCTTGCCTGTTCGTCCCGCCTCTCTGGGGGCAGTATTCCCAGACCCGCTCCTGTATCCCGCTGCAGTGTCGGTCTCCTCCGTACACTCAGTTCCAGTCTGAACTCTCTCCTATCCTTTACCTGTTTTGCCTCTATGTCCGTTCCCTTCCTTTTTCTGCAGAGTCTGAACTCGTACCTAACTCCTGCCTGTTGTCTCTGTACTCCCGTTTGTGAGTTTGTGGTCCACTCGCTACTTCACTGCAAGTACCCTGTGGGTGTCTGGCTCTGTCTTTCCCTTCCTGTCTGTTCCGTGTGAACAGAGTCCTGTCCTGCCCTGCTTCTGCCCGCTGCTCTGGCAGTCCTGTCCTGCCCTGCTTCTGCCCGCTGCTCCGGCAGTCCTGTCCTGCCCTGCTTCTGCCCGCTGCTCCGGCAGTCCTGTCCTGCCCTGCTCAGCCTTGTCTGCACTCTAGCTGTGCTTGCCTGTAACCCTCTGCCTGTATTGTTCCTGAGTCCCGGTGTGTACTGGGTCCTATCCCGCCTGTGTTCCTACCTGCTAGTGCCTCCCTGTCTGCACTCTAGCTGTGCTTGCCTTTACCCCCCTGCCTGCATACCCGCCTGCCTGCATACCAGTCGTGCCTGCCTATACCCACCAGTCTGTGTGCCAGCCTACCAGCCTGTTCCTGTATTCCCCTGTGTGGGTCGACAGCCGTGTCCGGGGTCTGTCCTGGAGTAGCACCTGGTCCCTCTGCTCGGTTCCTCCTTGGTGCACTGGCGTCGTATGCCGTCGTGCGACCCTGGTCGGATCGGGTGAATACTTAGTCACGCCCCTCCAGGCATTCACTCTCCGGCACGGTTCAGTGGAATCACTACAATCACACGCACACGCCGCTCAGCCCGGGCGTGTGCATAACAGCATGCTCAGGCCATGGTTCCCGTTGAGCCCCACGGCCTTCGCCCTCTGAGAAGTTTTCCAGCGAATATATGCATTAAAATAAATAAATAATTTTTTTTTTCCCTTAGCTGAGTTCCAGGCGAATTACGCACCGTCCAGATGGATCTATCAGCTCTCGTTCCTGCGGATCCGCCACGTTACTATGGGGATCCAAGACAGTGTCGTGCATTTGTGGAGCAATGCATGCTACACTTTAAGGCCTACCCTCTTTATTTTCCTTCCGATTGGGCTAAAGTGGCCTTTATGATGTCTTACCTGGCAGGTGATGCCTTGGAATGGATCAACCCCCTATATGAAACACAGGATCCGATCCTCCGGGACCTAATGGCCTTCCTGGTGGCCTTTCTAATGGTCTTCGATGATCCTAACCCGGAGGCTCCTGCTGAAGCTTCACTTCCCAATATCCCGGAGCAGCCCCAATGGGTAATGTGTGTGGGTAGCGCAATAGTCCTCCAGCCCAATGAGACTACTGCCCACCCAGAATCCTCTCAGGGTGACTACGCTTTCCGGAATACTTCTCTCAACCTCAAGAGGCAGTCCAGACGTGCTAGACTTAGAGGCAAGCCGTCACGCCAGGGCCTGTCCTCCCTGAGACCTCCTGACCCCAACCTTGAAGTCCCTACTGAAGCTTCATCTCCCTGTATCCCGGAGAAACCCCAATGGGTAGTGTGCGTGGGTAGTGCACCAGTTCTCCTGCCCGAAGAGACTTCTGCCCATCCAGACTCCACACAGGAGAACTTCCTGCACCCGGCATCAGATGCTTCTCTCTCTTTAACCGGTGTGCATGTCCAAGGATGCTCCAAAGCTGTGGTTACCTCTGAGTCTGTGCACCTCTACTACCTGGCGGAGGATCCCCTGTTGCCTCCTGAATCCTCCGGGATACCACTCGATGACAAATGGAGAGAGACTTCTCTACACCCGGTACTCAATACTTTGTCCGCTTCGTCCTGTGAGCCTGACAATGGGTACCCCAAAGTGGTAGTTACCTCCGAGTCTCTACACCCCTCCGACCAGGCGGAGGATCTCCAGTTGTCTCCTGAACCCTTCGGGGTGCTACCTGGTAGCGAAAGGACAGAGACTCTCCTATACTCTGTACCTGATACCTCGCTCGCTTCGTCCAGTGAGTCCAACCTAGTGTACTCCGAAGCAGAGGTTACTCCTGAGTCTCTACACCCCTCCGACCAGGCGGAGGACCTCCAGTTGTGTTCAGAATCCTTCGGGGTGCCACCTGGTGGTGAATGGACAGAGACTTTCCTATACTCTGTACCTGATACCTCGCTCGCTTCGTCTAGTGAGTCCAACCTAGTGTACTCCGAAGCAGAGGTTACTCCTGAGTCTCTACACCCCTCCGACCAGGCGGAGGACCTCCAGTTGTGTTCAGAATCCTTCGGGGTGCCACCTGGTGGTGAATGGACAGAGACTTTCCTATATCCTGTACCTGATACCTCGCTCGCTTCGTCCAGTGAGTCCAACCTAGTGTACTCCGAAGCAGAGGTTACTCCCGAGTCTCTACACCCCTCCGACCAGGCGGAGGACCTCCAGTTGTGTTCAGAACCCTTCGGGGTGCCACCTGGTGGTGAATGGACAGAGACTTTCCTATACTCGGTACCCGATACCTCGCCTGCTTCCTCCAGTGAGTCCGACCTAGTGTACTCTGAAGCAGTTGTTTTCTCTGAGCCTCTGCACTCTTCTGACCCGGCGGAGGACCTCCAGTTGTTTCCTGAATCCTCCGGGGTACCACCAGATAACAAAGAGACAGTGACTTTTCCTCATTATGTACCTGATAACCCGTCTATTTTTTCCTGTGAGCTTGACAAGATGTACCTCGAAGCAGAGATTACCCTCAAGTCTCTGTCCCCCTCCGACCCAGTGAACGACTGGTCCTCGAATTCCCTGCGGAAGATTCTGGCAGGCCTGAAGAAGAGGGGGCGTAAGGGGGGAGGTACTGTAACATACCTGGCGGCGTCCTTGCATGGTGGTCCATCTCCCACTGTGCAAGAGAGCGCACTTGATCTCCTGTCCAGAGTGTCTCTCTGGCTTCCCTCCATGCTGTCTGTTTGTGTCTGTCTCTGCTGCTTAAGGGCGGCGCCCGATCACTTCCTGCTTTTTGTACCTGCTGTGGGTCACACCCCTTGTGCGTCCTCAGCCTATTGCTGTCTGACACTTGGTATATAGCTCAGCAGCTCCCTTCTATCCCTGCCTGAGCATAGTGTTTCTTTCAGTGTGTGCTTGCACTCTGAAGGTGCCAGGTCCCGTTCTGTGTTCTCTTGTCTGCCTTTCCTGGAGGCTGTATTTCCAGGCCTGTCTGAACTTAGTCCTGTATGTCTCCTGCTTTGCGGTATCAGCTCCCGTGTCTGAACTGTGTCCTGTATGTCTCCTGCTTTGCGGTATCAGCTCCCGTGTCTGAACTGAGTCCTGTATGTCTCCTGCTTTGCGGTATTAGTTCCCGTGTCTGAACTGAGTCCTTTCTGTGTATCTTGTCTGTCCTGTCTGAACACGCTCCTAGCCTGTTCCTCCCGCCTTCTAGGGGCCGATTACCTAGACCCGCTCCTGTATCTTGTCTGTCCTGTCTGAACACGCTCCTTGCCTGTTCGTCCCGCCTCTCTGGGGGCAGTATTCCCAGACCCGCTCCTGTATCCCGCTGCAGTGTCGGTCTCCTCCGTACACTCAGTTCCAGTCTGAACTCTCTCCTATCCTTTACCTGTTTTGCCTCTATGTCCGTTCCCTTCCTTTTTCTGCAGAGTCTGAACTCGTACCTAACTCCTGCCTGTTGTCTCTGTACTCCCGTTTGTGAGTTTGTGGTCCACTCGCTACTTCACTGCAAGTACCCTGTGGGTGTCTGGCTCTGTCTTTCCCTTCCTGTCTGTTCCGTGTGAACAGAGTCCTGTCCTGCCCTGCTTCTGCCCGCTGCTCTGGCAGTCCTGTCCTGCCCTGCTTCTGCCCGCTGCTCCGGCAGTCCTGTCCTGCCCTGCTTCTGCCCGCTGCTCCGGCAGTCCTGTCCTGCCCTGCTCAGCCTTGTCTGCACTCTAGCTGTGCTTGCCTGTAACCCTCTGCCTGTATTGTTCCTGAGTCCCGGTGTGTACTGGGTCCTATCCCGCCTGTGTTCCTACCTGCTAGTGCCTCCCTGTCTGCACTCTAGCTGTGCTTGCCTTTACCCCCCTGCCTGCATACCCGCCTGCCTGCATACTAGTCGTGCCTGCCTATACCCACCAGTCTGTGTGCCAGCCTACCAGCCTGTTCCTGTATTCCCCTGTGTGGGTCGACAGCCGTGTCCGGGGTCTGTCCTGGAGTAGCACCTGGTCCCTCTGCTCGGTTCCTCCTTGGTGCACTGGCGTCGTATGCCGTCGTGCGACCCTGGTCGGATCGGGTGAATACTTAGTCACGCCCCTCCAGGCATTCACTCTCCGGCACGGTCCAGTGGAATCACTACAATCACACGCACACGCCGCTCAGCCCGGGCGTGTGCATAACAACGGGGAGGTCAGAGTGTTTTAACAAGACAGTTTTAATGCCCCTTGGAAGAGACATGGAGGTCACAGTAGCTTAACAAGATGGTTTTAATGCCCCTTGGAAAAGAGATGGAGGTCACAGTAGCTTAACAAGACGGTTTTAATCCCCCTTGGAAGAGACGTGGAGGTCAGAGGGGTTTAACAAGACGGTTTTAATGCCCCTTGGAAGAGACGGGGAGGACAGAGTGGTTTAACAAGACGGTTTTAATGCCCCTGGGAATAGACGTGGAGGTCAGAGTGGTTTAAAAAGAAGGTTTTAATGCCACTTGGAAGAGATGTGGAGGTCACAGTAGCTTAACAAGATGGTTTTAATGCCACTTGGAAGAGACGTGGAGGTCAGAGTGGTTTATCAAGACGGTTTTAAGGCACCTTGGAAGGAACGTGGAGGTCAGAGTGGTTTAACAAGATGGTTTTAAGGCCCCTAGGAAGTGATGTGGAGGTCAGAGTGGTTTAACAAGATGGTTTTAATGCCCCTTGGGAGAGACGTGGAGGTCACAGTTGCTTAACAAGACGGTTTTAATGCCACTTGGAAGAAATGTGGAGGTCACAGTAGCTTAACAAGACGGTTTTAATGCCCCTTGGAAGAGACGTGGAGGTCACAGTAGCTTAACAAGACGGTTTTAATGCCCCTTTGAAGAGACGTGGAGTTCAGAGTTGTTTAATAAGATGGTTTTAATGCCCCTTGGAAGAGACGAGGAGGTCATAGTGGTTTAACAAGATGGTTTTAATGCCCCTCGGAAGAGACATGGAGGTCAGAGTGGTTTAACAAGATAGTTTTATTGCCCCTTGGAAGAGACGTGGAGGTCACAGTAGCTTAACAAGACGGTTTTAGTGCCCCTTTGAAGAGACTTGGAGTTCACAATAGCTTAACAAGACGGTTTTAATGCCAATTTGAAGAGATGTGGAGTTCCGAGTAGCTTAAGAAGACGGTTTTAATGCCCCTTGGAAGAGACGTGGAGGTCACAGTAGCTTAACAAGATGGTTTTAATGCCCCTTTGAAGAGACGTGGAGTTCAGAGTGGTTTAAGAAGACGGTTTTAATGCCTCTTGGAGGAGACATGGAAGTCAGAGTGGTTTAACAAGACGGTTTTAATGCCCCTTGGAAGAGACGTGGAGGTCAGAGTGGTTTAACAAGACGGTTTTACTTCTCCTTGGAAGAGACGTGGAGGTCACAGTAGCTTAACAAGATGGTTTTAATGCCCCTTGGAAGAGACGTGGAGGTCTGAGTGGTTTAACAAGATTGTTTTAATGCCCCTTGGAAGAGACGAGGAGGTCAAAGTGGTTTAACAAGACGGTTTTAATGCCACTTGGAAGAGACGTGGAGGTCAGAGTGGTTTAACAAGATGGTTTTAATACCCCTTGGAAGAGACATGTAGGTCAGAGTGGTTTAACAAGATGGTTTTAATGCACCTTGGGAAACACGTGGAAGTCACAGTGGCTTAACAAGACTGTTTTAATGCCCATTTGAAGAGACGTGGAGTTCAGAGTAGTTTAAGTAGACGGTTTTAATGCCCCGTGGAAGAGACGTGGAGGTCCGAGTGGTTTAACAAGACAGTTTTAATGCCCCTTGGAAGAGACGTGGAGGTCACAGCAGCCTAACAAGATGGTTTTAATGCCCCTTGGAAGCGACGTAGAGGTCAGAGTGGTTTAATAAGACGGTTTTAATGCCCCTTGGGATAGACATGGAGGTCACATTAGCTTAACAAGACGGTTTTAACGCCCCTTGGAAGAGATGTGGAGGTCACAGTAGCTTAACAAGATGGATTTTATTGCCCCTTGGAAGAGACGTGGAGGTCACCGTAGCTTAACAAGATGGATTTTATTGCCCCTTTGAAGAGACGTGGAGTTTTAAGTGGTTTTAGAAGATGGTTTTAATGCCCCTTGGAAGAGACGTGGAGGTCAGATAGTTTTAACAAGACGGTTTCAATGCCCCTTGGAAGAGACGTGGAGGTCACAGTAGCTTAACAAGATGGTTTTAATGCCCCTTGGAAAAGAGATTGAGGTCACAGTAGCTTAACAAGACGGTTTAAATTCCCCTTGGAAGAGACGTGGAGGTCAGAGTGGTTGAACAAGACGGTTTTAATGCCCCTTGGAAGAGACGGGGTGGTCAGAGTGGTTAAACAAGGCGGTTTTACTGCCCCTTGGAAGAGACGTGGAGGTCAGAGTGGTTTAACAAGACGGTTTTACTGCCCCTTGGATGAGACGTGGAGGTCAGAGTGGTTTAAAAAGACGGTATTAATGCCACTTGGAAGAGACGTGGCGGTCACAGGAGCTTAACAAGACGGTTTAAATGCCCCTTGGAAAAGACGTGTAGGTCAAAGTGGTTTAACAGGATGGTTCTAATGCCCCTTGGAAGAGACGTGGAGCTCACGGTAGCTTACCAATATGGTTTTAATGCCCCTTGGAAGAGACGTGGAGGTCACAGTAGCTTAACAAGACGATTTTAATGCCCCATACAAGAGCCATGCAGTACAGCATATTAAAAACATTATTCCCATTATTGGGGAGTCGGTCTCCCATAGTCTTTGACTATGCCTTCCAAGCAAATGCTGCCAAAAATTAGGACGGAGGAACTTGCAATGCTGGCAACATGGACCACGGTCACATTGGTGGTATAGTGGTGGTGGAGGCTGAGGATAAGGAGAAGAGCAAAAAACAGCCGAAATGAGGAAGCGTATACCCATGTGTGGTCGTGAAGCGGTGCATGGAAATACACCTCCCGAAATAACAAAGTGGATTTGACTTAATGTTACTCTGCTGTCATTTGGTGGTGATGAGAAGTCTGGCCCAATCCAGCCCTTGTTCATTTTCTTAATGGTCAGCTTGTCAGCATTGTCAGTTGACAGGCGAGTGCGCTTATCAGTTATAATTCCCCCAGCGGCACTAAAATCACGCTCCGATAACACGCTAGCGGCAGGGCAGGCCAGGACCTCCAAGGTGTACAAAGCGAGTTCATTCCAAGTGTCCAGCTTGAATACCGAATAATTAAAAGGCACAGAGGAATCACAGAGGATGCTGGTATGGTCGGCAAGGTACTCCCTTACCATCTTTTGAAACGTTCCACTCCTTGTGAGAGTACCCCGCGCCTCAGGGCATGTAAGCTGGGCGGGTCTCAGAAAACAGTCCCAGAATGTTGACAGTGTTCCCCTGCCTCTGCTGGATTGGAGTTGCATCTCTCTCGCCTCTGCTCCTTGGATGGGCAGCGAACTGTGACCTCTGCCACTAGCGTGTTCAGATGGGAATGTTTTTAGCAGTTCTGCAGCAAGGACCTTCTGGTACTGCCCCATTTTTGTAGACCTCTCCACCTCAGGAATAAGAGACTGAAAGTTCTCCTTGTAACGGGGATCTAAAAGTGTCACCAACCAGTAATGACTGTCACAAAACATTTTGACAACGTGAGGGTCACGGTTAAGGCACCGTAACATAAAGTCAGCCATGCGTGCCAGACTGGTAACGGGCAAGACTTCTGTGTCCTCATCAAGATGACGACTGACCATGCTCTGTTCCTCCCCCTCCTCCTCCCCCTTGTCCTCAGGCCACCCACGCTGAACCGACGGAATGACAGTTGTACAGGTACTACCGTCTACAGCACATGATACCAGCTCCTGTTTTTCCACCTCCTCCTCCACCCTCCTCTCCGTCATTGCCCCAATGCTCGTTGGGATGAGATGAGGCTGGACTGTGTGTAATCACCCGCTACGGCTTCTTGATCCATCTCATCATGCTCTGGCTGCAATGCCTCCTCTTTAATTCTCTGCAGAGAGCGTTGCAGAAGACAGACAAGTTGGATGCTGATACTAATGATGGCGTCATCGCCACTCACCAACTTGTTGGACTCCTCAAAGTTTGTCAGAATGGTACATATGTCAGACATCCAGGTCCACTCCTGAGGTCTTATGTTTGGAGTCTGAACTTTATATCGACGGCCTTGTTGCCGCTGATACTCCACAACTGCTCTCTTCTACTCACAAATCCTTTGCAACATGTGGAGGGTAGAGTTCCAATGTGTGGGGACATCACACACCAGACGGTGTTCCAGAAGCTGTAAACGCTGCTGCAACACAGCATAGGCGGAGGAAGCTGTAGCCGACTTCTGAAAATTAGCTGACAGGCGGCGTACTTTGATGAGCAGATCTGGCAACTCGGGGTACGATTTAAGTAACCGCTGAACCACGAGGTTAAGCACATGAGCCAGGCATGGTACGTGTGTGATCAAGCCTCACCTCAGAGCCGTCACCAGGTTCCGGCCATTGTCACACATGACCATGCCTGGATGTAGGTTCAGCGGTCTCAGCCACAGATCTGCCTGCTCTTTCACAGCTGTCCACAACTCACAAGCAGTGAGAGGTTTATCACCTAAGCTTTTGAGTTTCAGCACAGCCTGTTGCCGCTTGGCTGAGACAGTACTGCAGTGCTTCCAGCTTGTAACTGATGTGGTGATATCTGAGATGTAGACTGAACATGAGGAGGAGAAGGATGTTGCGCAGGAGCTGTACACTGTGGGGTCAACTCTGACTGACATAGGGCCCGCAATCCTCGGTGTGGGGAGGATGTGTTCTGTCCCAAGATCTGACTGGGTCCCGGCTTCCACTATGTTTACCCAGTGTGCCGTCAGGGAGATGTACCGTCTCGGGCCACAAGCACTTGTCCACGTGTCCGTTGTCATGTAGACTATACCAGTAACTGCGTTGTTGAGGGCACGGCAGAAGTTTTGGGACACGTGCTTGTGTAGTGCGGGGAAGGCACACCGGGCAAAATAGTGTCGGCTGGGGACCGAGTGCCGAGGGAAGGCCCCCGCCATAAGGTTGCGGAAGTATTCCGTCTCCACCAGCCTAAAAGGCAGCATTTCCAATGCAAGCAGTTGTGAAATGTGCGAATTTAGAACTGTGGACTGTGGAGCGTTTGCTGCGAATTTGTGCTTTCATTCAAAGGTCTGGGATTTGGACAATTGAACGCTGCGGTGGGACGTGGACATGGATGTTGATACTGTTTTTTGAGAAACTGCAATAACAAGTGAGGATTGAGAGGATTGGGCATATTTGCATGCAGTATGGACAGGGGATTGCCTTGCACGCACAGCAGGGGATTCTCTTACATGCACAACAGCGGAAGAAGCAGTAGTGACACCAGCTGACACTGGTCATGGACCCTGGGGTTGTCCCCACAAAGTCAGGTGCTTTGCTGACATGTGCATGATCATGCTGGTGGTGGTCAGGCTGGTAGTTTTGTCACCTCAGCTGATGCAGGCCTGGCAGGTGGTACAAATGGCCTTTTTGGGGTTATCAGCAGAGTCTTTAAAAAAATTCCAGACTCTGGAAGACCTACCGGTTGTACTGGCAATGTCCCTCGTGTTGGTGTTACCAGAACGATTGCCCACCTCCTGTCTGCGGCCACCACACTGCTTCTTCCTGCCTCTTTGGGTACTCTACCTCCCTCCCCCTGTGTGCTGCTGGCCTCGCTCTGCGTGTCTTCCTGCCACGTTGGGTCAGTTACTAGATCATCCACCACCTCATCCTCTTCCACGTCTGCACCACGGTCATCCTCTTTACTTCGTGGCAATTGTGTCTCGTCATCGTCCACCTCTTGTGACAAATTGCCAGCGTCGCCTTCCTGTGGCCGTGGCTGTTCAAATTTTTGGCCATCGCTACATGGGATTACCCCTTCCACCACTTCAAGCGGAGCAGGCGAGGGGCCCAAATATGGAAATGGACCAGTGAACAGCTCTTCAGAGTGTCCAAGTGTGGGATCAGTTGCTGTCTGACGACACTCGGCATGGTGGGAGGAAGGAGCATCAGGGTGAGGAGGAGTATGCAGTCGAGACTCATGGTTACTAACACTTGACCGTGTGGAAGACAGACCGGAGGTGGTGGTGCCCAGGTGACTGGAAGTATTATCTGCTATCCATTTAATAACCTGTTCACACTGATTAGTTCTCAATAGTGGTGCTGTTGTGTGCTTCCCTAGTAATTCGCTCAAGAACTGGGAGCGAGAAGATGTGGCTGTTGGTTGTGGCACAATTTCACCTTGGCCACGGCCCCGTCCTCTGCACGCACCATCACCAGAACGTCCAGTTCCACGTCCCTTGCCACGCGCCTTGCCCATTGTAAATGAAGTGAAATAGCTTACACTCGCACTATCAATGGCAAAAGGGTAATAAAAACAAGATTAGAACCGTGGAAGAGGAAAACCACAGTTCTAGTTCTCTGGCCTACACCAGAATCTTTTAAACAGATATATTTGTGTCTGAACAGTCAGTGAGACACTCAAACTGTTTTTTTTATGTAAAAAAGGCAAAAAGGTGGATTACACCCAGATTTGAACCGTGGAAGAGGAAAACCACAGTTCTAATTTCCTGGAGTATTCCAGACTTTTTTAAATAGATATATTTGTGTCTGAACAGTCAGAGAGACACTCAAACTGTTTTTTTTTATGGAAAAAAGGCAAAAAAGTGGATAATACAGAGATTTGAACCGTGGAACTGCAAAACCATAGTTCTAGTAATCTGGCCAAAACTAGACCCTTTTAAACAGATATATTTGTGTCTGAACACTCACAGACACACTCAATTTTTTTGGGGGGGAGGGGGAAAACCAAAATGTTAATAAGACATGTATTTGTACAGTCTGTATAAGGGAAAAAAAAAAAAGAGGATTTAGATGAAAAAAAAAGGATTTTTCCTGGCCCCTGAGACCTGGGGCTAAGTCTAGCAATTTGAGCAGCAGCACACAGGACTGTAATGCAGTGTTTGTTGGTATAACCACTGCATCTCCTATACAGCCTGCCTGCCTGCCTGATATCTGGTATGGATTTTAGTCCTCAGAAGGACTGTTTGTTTGATTTTGCAGGCTTTAGAGACCCTACACTACCTATTTCGCAGTATAAATCTCTCCCTAGCTCAGCAGCACTCTCCCTACACTGTCTGAGCGACTGTGTCCAAAATGGCGGCGCCCGGTTTCAAATACTCGAGGTGACGCTGTGTGGCAAGCCAATCACTGTAATGCCCACAACCAACATGGCTGCGGCATTACAGTGACTGGCTGGCAATCCCTGCATGTTCATTGGCTCTGTAAAGAGCGCCAAACATGCAGGGCGGAGACCCGAGCTCCCACCCGAGTAACCCCAAAAATGCTCGGTGCTCGCTGAGCATCCCGAGTAGTGAGATGCTCGGGCGAGTACCAAGTGGTGTCGAGCATGCTCGCTCAACACTAATATATATATATATATATATATATATACACATTATATATATGTTGTGGAATACCTATACTAACTATAAAGAAGCAAATATCTCCCTGACCTAGCAGCACCTCTTCCTACTCTGCCTGATTCCGGGGTAAACTGTGACGAGCATAGCGTCGCCAGGTTTTATATAGACTTGATTACGCTGTACGGCCAGCCAATCACTCTAATGCCTACAATCAACATGGCTACAGCATTACAGTGTGTGGCAGGCAATCCCTGCATGTTTATTGGCTGTCTAAAGATCATCAAACATCCAGGGAGGGTACCCGAGGTCCCGCCCGAGCAACTCTGAAATATTCGCCGAGCCCTGAGCTCCTCGAGCACAGTCATGCTTTGGCGAGTACTGAGCAGTGGCGAGCACGTTCGCTCATCGCTATTAAATATCACAGACATGTACCACAGACCACAGAATAGTGTGTTCATGAGAAATTTCACCCAGTAAAATATGTTAAGGCTTTTTTGAGTGTTAAATATCACAAAATGTACCATAAAGCACACAACACTGTATTGGTGAGAAATTTAACCCAGGAAATTTTTTAACGCTTTTTTGGAGTATTATACAGTGGTGAAAATAAGTATTTCATAGACTGGTGATTTTGCATGTTTTCTTGCCTACAAAGAATGGAGAGGGCTGTAATTTTTATCGTAGGTATACTTCAACTGTGAGAGACAGAATCTTAAAATGAAAAAAAAGAAAATAACATTGTATGATTTTTAAATAATTAAATTGCATTTTATTGCATAACATAAGAATTTGATCACCTACCAAACAGCAAGAATTCTGTCTCTCACAGACCTGTTAGTTTTTCTTTAAGAAGCCCTCCTACTCTGCACTCATTATCTGTATAAATTGCACCTGTTTGAACTCATTACCTGTATAAAAGACACTTGTCCACACTCTCAATCAATGACACTCCAACCTCTCCACCATGGCCAATACCAAAGAGCTGTCTATGAACACTAGGGAAAAAATTGTAGACATGCACAAAACTGAGATGGGCTACGAGACAATCGGCAAGCAGCTTGGTGAGAAGCAACAACTGTTGGCCCAATTATTAGAAAATGGAGGGAAGATAAGATAACTGTCAATCTTCCTCGGTCTGGAGCTCCATGCAAGATCTCACCTCATGGGTTAAGGATGATTCTGAGAGAGGTCAGGAATCAGCCCAGAACTACACGGGAGGACCTGATGAGAGCTGGAACCACAGTCTCAAACATTACCATTTATAACACACTACGCCGTCATGGATTAATATCCTTCAGGGCATGCAAGGGCCCTCTGCTCGCTCCACTGCTTGCACCAGTGGGAAACCACCGATGTTCGGTCTCAGCCGAATTTTGCTGATTTTGAGGAAAATGTTCAGGAATCTGAACACTAATCCGAATATGCAATGTTCGTGCAGACTTTGAGATTGGTGAAGGTTTTCCAAGCATGTTCGCTCATCTTGATATCAAATTGCCTGGAGCATGGATATGATAACCCTAGTTCAACAGCACACACCAACACTGCCAGACTGGACAGCATTGTAGGCCCAAAACTTCTATTTCCACTGTCATTTCTAACACCAGTGCTGCCCACAGAATAAATACTGTGGCACCGAACAACAGAAGAAGACATCACAGAAGCAGATCCTAATGGAGATGTGACAACTAGTTTAAGTTTTGTATACAGTCTGCAATTCCTACCACAATCCCATTGATTGTAGCCATGAACTCTTGTTTCAAACATTGTTGTCTAAAGAATACTCTATTGAAGTATGAAATGCAGTGAAAGGCATTGAGATCAGGGATTTTTCCTTGGCAGGGAGAGAGCCTGAAAAATGTATTGTAAGTATTTTGCAGAATACATTGCATTCGGAATAACTGATATGTCTGGAGTGGCTAGTCAAGAGCAGAACTATGTTGATGAAGTGAAAAATAATAAATAATAATTAATTCAAATAAAAAATAAATTAAAAAAATAATAATTTCACCCCTGCCAATGCTCCACACTTCTAAATGAGCTGTGTATGGGGGTTTGGAGTATGGTTACTTTTTTCATACTGAACCTGTTACCTAAATTCTTAGAAACTGTGGCGCTCCATCGCAATGGTATGATGACAGTACATGAAACTTAACAGTGACATTGTGATTCAGTGTGGACGACCATTTGATCTTTTGAATGATTGATATTAAATATAAAACAGCAGATGTCAGCAAAGTACCAAAACTTAATGATCTTTATTGTAACTCATTGTCTGTTACTTTTTCTTAACATTGTATTTGATTTATTTAATTTATAATTGTAATATTACCTTCACACCTGTGACTGTTCTTTTTTTTTTTTTTATATATATATATTTATACATAATGTCTAAATATGACTTGAAAGACGATATAAAGCACTGATTTTGTCATTGTTAGTGTGGCCATGATCTTTTCAGTAAAGATTTACATCTGTTATTTGGGAACAAAGAGAAGAGTCTTTACTAATCCTCTGATGTCCCGTTACATTGTATGGGATCTTCCTCTGAAGCTTTGCTGGATATTACAGTTCTGTTTGATTTTTTCCTCTGCACCATCACAGACCTCGGCTCCTGGATGTCATTTCACAATGAATGATTATACATTTGAATATAAATATTCTCAAGATGGAGACATTATTATCGGAGGAATCTTCGCTGTACATTCATGGACAATGCCATGGTGGTATAAAGGGGACTTATTTAACAAAACGATTTGCATATTGTAAGTAAAAAAAAAAAAACATAGCAAAAAACCTAGTAGAACATTCTTATCTCTTTCTGTGAATTATGCACTATAGTTTTTGTTTTCTGAGTAAAAAATTATTTAAGCAATAAAACGGTTAATATAGTTGGAAGCCCACTATGCAAGAATCCGCATCTCAATCTAAATAACAGTCTGATAGAATTGAAAATTATCGGCACTCCACAAAAACATCTAATCCTGTTCACTTTTAAAGGTGCTCAGCAATGAATATATAGAAAGAAAATTAGTAGCGTAGAAGAGAAGAAATTGCGGCACTCACCTGTGCATAAAATTCACAGACTTAATTTCCAAATAGATAAAAGTAAACTTCCTGGAACCAAGAAGAAGCGCCCACTCGGTGCGATATGACTGTTTGCCGTACATAGGAGTTTGCCATTCACTACCACAATGTTACTATGATATATTTGAAAATTAAGTCTCTCAATCTAGATAACATTTATATAATTTGTATAGTTATTTCCATTATGTTCATATTTTTTTTGCTACTACTTTCCTTAAGTACCTCCTAAAAAAATAAAGCCGACTTATGTGAAATTTCAACATGACTCAAAAAGAAGAATTGATTTGATTTACTGATTATTATTTGGTGGCATACAAGGATATAATTTTAGTTCTTTTGACTCTACAAAAAAAAGAACATTTGTGGTGTCTTATCAGATTGAGAATGGAAACGAAAGCAATTCTTTCTATTTTATATCTTGTCAGTAAGGTTTTTTGATGTTTGAAGCAGTGGTGTAGTAGTAGTCAGATATTGTCTCTAAGTCAATAAGGAAATACCATTTTTCAAATGTTTCTACTATTTTGGAAGTATAAATTTTTTTAAACATTATAGCATAATGTTGGCTCGGCTTATTTTAATTCTATTAAGGGTTATGGTACTTTTACTCATGTAAACTTTTTTTTTTCTTTTCATTTGCAACTAAACTGATAATGTACCACAAATCCAGAGAAAAAATAAACTCCAAATATGACTCACTGCAGCTCTGTAAATATTAAACATGATTATGAGATTTTTAGCATTTTGTTAGTGTTTAAGCTTATTCCAGCTACAGCATATTCTTTAGTTTTTCCTATTTTATTAGGCACAGAACCGCATGACTACCTCCATCACAAAATGACAACAATGCGAAGTGACCCAACAGCACCCGTGGGATTTGGGCCAAAAGCCTTCTGCATTTTGGCTTTGTTTTCACAGTAAAATCATGTGATCCTAGAAGGTATAATTAAAATCACATGATTTGAAATCTGTAAAATGCATAAAAATGCAAGTAAAAAACAAAAAAGTGTCAAAACATAATAAATTGTTCCATAATTTCTATTTTAATTTGGTCATCTGGATAATTTTATATCCTCTTAACTCAGTATGAATTTTCTCTACTAGCTAGATTGAATCAATTGAAGGTGATTTGAACTTGCCTTCAAATTGAAAAAAAAATTGCTATTCAACCTGGTCAATCTAGCAAAATAATAGATGACTTTTAATTTTGCTGGATTATAAAGGGGTGAGAAGGGATTAAAAGATAATTATTTCTCCTCTGACCTCCCTATACATGTCATTTCACCCAGCACGCTAATCGACTCATCAAATTGCTACCTTATGTTTGGTTGTGGCTTCCATTCAATAAACAGCACAAACTCACGAGAGGTGCAACACACACCAGTAATGTGTATTGTGCCCTACCTGATTGCATGCAGCGTGCCGCATGATAATTACCTCTGTCAATGTGCCATGCCCTCTGTGATGGCATAGGGTCTAGTTAATGAAAGACATGGCCAGAAAAAGTTAAAACGCTGCAGGTAGAAGTGCCAATTGATGGACCGGTGGTAGTAAGACATGCATGTTGAGGGCAGAGAAAAGTTGAATGCAATTTTTTTTTACTTCAACCCGGCTATTTCAATTCGCATCAAATTCATTGATTGCAAAGGAGATTTTATCCTGAATTGAGCTAATTTGCCCAAAAGTACGTTTGGAAGATTTACTTTAGCCTAGTCTCTACTATTACATAGAGTACTGCTCACTCACCATTATTGGTGCCCCTTCATTTTTTTCATAGTCTGTACAATGTTTTCAGAAATAAATGGAAATGTACCAAAGTTATATCCTCAGGGTTTTTTAATTGGTGTTACAAAGTAATACAACCATAAAACATTGTTATTTCACTTCCATGTTGCAATTTCAAAGAAGAAACAGAATAAAGAGCATGTGCAGCAATAAAGGCCCCTAATTAATACTTGGTTGCATACTCTTTGGCATTGCAGACAGCCTCTAAACATTTCTTGTAGCCATCTACAGCTGAAACCATAAGTTTACATACAGTATATAAAAAGACACATATGCATGTTTTTCTCAATATCTGACACATAATCAGAATAAACCTTTCCCGTTTTAGGTAAATTAGGATTACCATAATTTTTAATATTTGCCAAATGCCAGAATAATGAGACAGAGAATGTTTTAAGGCATTTTTATTACTTACTGCAAAGTCAAACGTTAACATACACTTAAATTATGATGCCTTTAAACAATTCTGCACTGCCCATGTGATGATGTCATGTGTTTGGAAGCTTGTGATAGTTTTTTTTGCCAACATCTGAGTTAATTAGAGACACACCTGTGGATCTATTTTAATGCACACCTGAAACACACAGCTTCTTTGTGTAACATCATGGGAAAGTCTAAAGAAATCAGCCAAGATATCAGAAAGAGAATTGTGGACTTGTACGAGTCTGGCTCATGCTTGGATATGGAAAGGTTTATTCTGATTTCATGTCAGTTATTGAGAAAAACATGCATAAATGTATTTTTAAATAGTGTATGTAAACTTCTGGTTTCAACTGTACTTATTTAGGAATGTTATGGTTTCCCAGATTAAAATGATGGACATGTGGTTGGATAAACCATTTTTTGTTAAATATTGGAAAGGATAAAGAGATTTTTATGTTTGTATTAGTAATCTGTTTTTCTGTGTTTTTATTAATAAAAAAAATGTTTTTTTTCACGTGTCGTTTTGTGGTAGCTTTTGCTTTTGGTTGCATAGGTACCTATGAAAGCATATTGGTGCTTCTGCCTTTTTAGGATGATGGACCAGATTTCCTTTGTTGGAAAGAAATAAAAAAAACTTATGTGGTGTGTGTGGTAAAGTATGATAGAGTGGATGGTTAGGAAAGACTGCTGTGCATTTTTTTTTCTTTTAATGTTTTGCTCTTTCACCCTGGATGAGGTAATCTGGTCTGGAGGAAGAGAATGAAATGGTATGGTAAAGACTAAAGAGAGAAAGATTGAAAGGCTAAAGACGAAAAAAGTTAAAGTAAAAAAATTAGAGGAAAGACACAGAGAAGCTATCAAGGTTTTTTTTTTCTCTTTCCTTTTGCCCTTTTTTACTGGGACATTGCTAAAGTTTTCTTTGTTTTGTTTTGCAATGTATGTGTTATGGTCATGGTTTTAAGTATTTATTGTAATGTTTTTCAATTTTCTAATAAAAAAAGAGTTCCAGCTTTAGTAGCAAACATAAAAGTCTCCTACCACTAACAAGTACACACTGATGGTAAACTGAAACTGCGAAGCACTTAACCTTGTCTGCTTTGATGAATTTCTAAGTACAGATCACCATAAAAACATGAATTTGTCAATGAATGTATGGAAAAAAGCAATCACGTTATGCATTGTGGAAGGGATGTATGTGACCAGAATGAACACTCATTCCCAGCAGATGATACCGATATGAGACAACAAGAAACATAGCAAGATGGCAAGAAGCAAGTTCTTGATGGCCAAGTCCATGTCCCCTATTTGATGCTTTCCTCATTTTCTAAGTGTTTTTTAGGCAAAGTACAGATGTGGATTCAGATTAGAAGAATGCATTTTATGCACACTACAATCACAAACTCAGGTAAATATGAGTCAGAAAATTTATTTTAAGGCACATTACTCCTAAGGACACGGTTGCAGATTAGAAAAACGTATTTTTATGCACATTGCTGTCACAGATACAGGTGCATAAGAGTCCAAAAAATTATTTTTACGTACATTACTCCTAAAGACACAGTTGCATATTATATAACATTTTGGTATGCATATTACTATCCCAGACATGGGTGCAGAGTACACATAGATAGTCTTTTGTAAGAAAACTGGGCATACACAAAAACTAAAACTGTCCCTCACTCCCGATGCCTCTTGTCCCTATACTAAGCAAAGCAGAATAAAAAAATAATAATTTTGAACCAGGAGGTGCTGGTCCAAGTGGAGGAGGAGATGGAGTAGGTGGAAGAGGTGGATGTTACAGTGTAGGTAGAAAAGACTGTGGAGGAGGAATCCAGCAATGTGTTTGTATTTTTGGGGGATTTTTGTTTTTGTTTTGTATTTTTTGTTTATTAGGTAACTGACTTAAAAGAACATAGAATTATCAAAAAAATTATCTAAAATTAAGAGGTGAAGACCCAAGTGGAGGAGGAGGTGAAGGTGGACATAGGGGTGTAGGTGGAAAAGATGTTGGAGGAGTTAGCCAACACTGTTTTTTTTGTTTTTATTTAGGGAGACACCCAAATGAAACAAATGGCAAATGGAGTTGAACACTGTCTGAGTGCAGCAGGTATAGTTGTCTGATCAGCCAATGGAATGGACAAGTCCTGTGGGATCCCCGCCTGGTTCATGTTAATGAATGTTAGCGTCCCCACGTTGGCTGTGTTTGCTTGAAGTTCCAGTGGCAGCAATCACTCATATGTCTGCTGTTTGATCCTCATTCACAGCTCCTGCGCATTGTGGGATTTGTCCACAAAACAGATAAGACTTCTCTGACTGTATGAGGAGGCAGTGGAGGAAGCAGAGTAGAAGGAGAAGGCAACATGGACAGAAAAATATCCAGCAATCCTCAGTGGTGATAGGTCATATGCTAGAGCGACTTCCGCCTTTGTCCCAGCTGCCTATAAATCTACCCAGTAAACAGTTAGGTAGATGTAACATCTCTGGCTGTGCTTACTGGTCCACATATGTGTGGTTATGTGGACATTGCCACTGATGACATTGCGCAGTGCACACCTGATTTGGTCCACAACATTTGTGTGCAGGGCAGGGATGGCACTTCTGGAAAAGTAGTGGCGGCTGGGAACAGCATACTGTGGGACAGCCAACACCATCAGTTTTTAAAAACTGTCTATCTCCACATGCCGGAATGGCAGCATTTCAAAGGCCAGTAATTTTAAAATGCTGTCATTCAGGACCATGGCTAGAGGATGGGTAAGAAAGTATTTCCTCTTTCTTTGGAGCGTTTGGGGGATGGAGAGCTGAACACTTCCATGGGACAGCATGGAGATGCTCTGTTGTCACATGGTGTTGCATAGAGGTAGGTGGTTCTGTTGATCTTTAGCAGAAGGATGAGGCTGAGACCGCAGCAGAAGAGAGATCAGGAGGAGGCTCAGATCTGTCATGCTTTTTAAGGTGCATGCTCCATTTCACTTTGTGGTTGGAATTCAGATGCATCGTCATGCAGGTGCTGCATAGGTTCAGAAGATTTATGCCTCGTGTCAGGCCCTGACTGCACAGTGTGCAAACGGTGTGTCTCTTGTTGTCATCACATTGAATGAAGAAATGCCATGCCAGGGAGCTCTTTTGACCTGGTGTTGGTGTGCTCATTTTAGCGGCACAGTGGGCAGTATTAACCAGCATACTTGCTAGGGGCCACCTGCTGTACCTTTGCACACTGCTCTTTTGCTGTGCTGCTGGGACAGCGTGACCACCTCTTCTTCCTCTGAACTGCGCACGTTGCTAGGATGACCTTCTCTGCATGATGGCCTTAATCTATATCTTCTACACCCAATTCTCACCCTCGGCCTTCTTGCCAGTCTGCACATAGCAGAAAGATGCTGCATTTTGCAACCGTATTTCGCCATCCTATGAGATCTGCTGTGGTGGTCCAATGCTAGTGTTCACCAGCCCTCCCATGTTCTCATCCTCCAACATAACAAATGGTTGGGCATCATTGCACTCAGTCTCTTCCACTTCTGAGGCAGGGCCAGGTGGATGGGCCACAGAATCTTCAGCTAGCGGACTCATCAAAAAGCAGAAGAGACTGCTGCATGACTTGGAGCTCAAACTGCTTGGCTGATTTGAGGGTTGAGGTGAAAGCTGGACCATAATTCTCATGTGCCATCTCTGCACTTTCTGCAGGGGACAAGGTGGAAGATAATGCGAAAGAAATGGAGGCACTCTCAGTCATCCACTCTAACACCGTTTCAACGTGTTCTGGCGGTATTCGGACCTATGAAATGAAGCAGAACGTCCTGTCACCTATGTTCATCAGAGGAAAGTGTTTCATTTGGGCTTGTAGCAGGCACAGAGTGACAGTGTACTCTCCCTGCTTTTGCTAAATCACCTCCATCAGCCTCTACACCAGCACCTCTATGGCCATATCAACGTCCCCTCTTTGATACTCTAATTTTTTTAGAGTATAAAAAAACGTATAGGCAGACTCACACAGACATGGGTGCAGAGTAGTGATGGGAGAGCACTAAAATGCTTAGGTGCTTGATGCTCGGGTCAAGCAAATTGGGATGTTCGGGTGCTTGACCCTTGCAACGAGCCCAATGTAAGTCTAGGGGAAACTCGAGCATTTTTCAGGCGGCTCCCCTCGGCAGTCACTTTTAGGGACTCACAATAAAACATGCAAAAACGAAACCAAAATGGATTATCCTTGGAAATATGTTAAGAAACATCCTTTCCAGGTTAATGACTTGTATATGACTTGTAAATAAGGAAAAATAAATAAACAAAACCAAAAATACTCCTCCACACCTTGGGCTATGTTCACACGTAGCATTTTTGATGCGTTTTTGCACTTTTGCATTGCTTTCAACCAAGACAAACACATTCACAGGGAAATGCCATTTTAACGCTTTACAAACTTACCTGGCCATGTGGTGTGTGAGACATGACCAGACACATCCTGCTTCATTTATGAAGGAGGGACTCTGAAAGTCACAAAGCCTATTTTTATAGGGCCATCAGGCGGTCTTTACTAGTGTTGAGCCACCCCCGTAGTGTTCGAGTTCGGTTCGGTTCGTCGAACACCCGTGTGTTCGCCGAACTGTTCGTCGAACTGTTCGTCGAACACCTTCGAACACCGTTAAAACCAATGGCAGGCAAACAAAAACACATAGAAACACATAGAAAACACCTTCAAAGGTGTCCAAAAGCTGACAAACTGCTCTGAAGACACAACTAACACATGGAAAAGTGACAAGTACATATAGTCATGCGAAAAGAAAAGAGGTGGAGGAGTAAAAGGAGGGGGAGACACAGATATAGGCATGTCATGCCCTTCTAAAATCCAAAAAGTGAGAAGCCGACACGTTCAGTCCGCTCCTGCCCGTGCCACCTCCGTGTCGCCGGGTTTGTGCCAGAGCCGCGGTGAACCCTGACGGCCAGCCCCCCTCTCCCAATACTGGTGCCTGTCCGCTGGTGGGTCGAGCGAGCCCCCCTGTGGTGGAGGCAGCTCTAAGCTTTTTAATTTAAATTGTCTCTCTAATTTGAATGAATACACTTTAAATCCATTTACAAGGATCTATTGGAGGGCAAGTCTCATGCCAGCAGCCGCGTAATTCCAGCACTCGTTGGATGCTGAGAAAGCATTCCATAGAGTCTCCTGGCACGCCATATATGATTCTCTTAAAAAGCTTGGGGTAGGGGTCTAGGGGACCCTTTTATAGCCAAAATAACGGCCCTGTATCGCAATACGTCACCTAGGATGAAGATAAATGGAACTGTATTACCCTGAGGGCTCGGTTGCTACAGAGGGATTGCACCTCACCCAGAGGTGTGATATCTCACTCTCAGGTAAGGATGGAGTGTGGATCAGGACCCGACACCTGCATGCATTACACCACATTGCCGTGGGGCACGGCGACCAATATGCCCCTGAGATGGGCATGACAGTCCCTGTCCCTGGCTGGAGTGGGGGGAGGGAACACTGAGGAAGGGGAACCCTGTAGTGCAGGAGCAGGGAGGAAGCAGTTCCTGGGTGCATTGAGAAGGGGGTATAAAAGGTGGGCACCATCTTAGTTCAGTGCAGAGAAGTCTGAGCAGAAGTGGCAGGGAGCAGGGGCTCTGCATGGGCTCTGCTCCGGAGGCGGGCCAAGTAACAGAGGCCCAGGCCTGGAAGAGGGAGAAGGAAGGAAGAGGAGCAGAGAAGGCTCCAGGAACGAGGAATGAAGGGATCCCAGGGGTGCGGACGGGCGAGTCGCCACCGCACGCCCGAATCTACCTGCGTGGAGGGGTCAGGCCAAAGGGGGAGACCGGTCCCCGAAACTAGTGGAGGCAGGAAACGACCCTCAGCTAGAAACCGGAGGCTGTGACATTTTATGTGGCGCAGCCCCTCGCTTCACCAGCTAGGAAGGCACCACATAGGGTCAGGGAAACTGGCGCCAAGTTTACCAAGAGGAGGCCCGAGGCAGCCGGACAGAAGGGTTGGTAAGAAAGGCCAGACAAAGGACACACAAAGGGGGTCCTGTGAAGCGCTCCAAAGTTATCTGGGAGTTGTCTGGGAGTTGTCTGAGCCCCTCACCTGGTGAGCACAGTACGACGTGGGCAGCCGTTACCTGCAGACGTGGTCTGGATAATAAGAACTGTGAGTAAAGGCCCTGGACTGCATCACTGACTCCGTGTCGTTACTGCTGCTGCCCTGCACCATCACCCCCATCCTCCGCATACACTGCCCTGAGGCTATACTCCTCCCGTGGGGAGTTATGCTACGCTCTGCTGCACCCACAACACCAGCCTCAGCGGTCTGCCCTGGAGCGGTGGTTCACTCTGACCGCAATCCACGGGTGGCGTAGTCGGACATTTAAACATCAAAACCACATAAATAGTTCCGCCACTGGTTTGACCACCCTGAGCCACGGAACCGGGTCGCCGCCACGGAGACTACAACCACCAGCATCCACCAAAAAGGGTCCGGCTCCGGGTGTCCCAAGGCCCAGGCGGCGCGTCAGAACATTTTCATCACCTTTCACAATCACCCATGGGACAAGGCAGGGATGTTTTCTGTCCCCTCTCTTATACATCCTAGTGACGGAGCACCTGCTCTCATCAATTCGCCATAACCCCAATATTAGGTGGATTGAGGTGGGAGGCACCGAGTACAAGTGCTCTCTATTTGCTGATGATGTCCTAGTATATATCACTCAATCACATATATCCATCCATGCTGTTATGGCTGAAATAGATCACTTTGTTACATGGTCAAATTTTAAAATCAATGCAGCGAAGTCTGAGGCCCTCGATGTCTCCCTCCCCAAATCCATATAGGATTCCATCCAGTCCAACTTTCCCTTTGCCTGGCCCTCACAGGGTATCAAATACTTAGGTATTCCTATTCATAGAGACCTCTCCCATCTATGTTATCTTAATTTTGGGCCCTTTATTGAACAACTCCATACAGACCACGGTTGGCAAGTTAGAACTGTAAGATTCACTACGTGAACCACTGGTGTTTTGTGGAAAAGCACATGTACACTGTGTTCCAAATTATTATGCAAAAAGTGTTTAGGAGTGATAAGGGAAGAATTTGTTTGTTTGTCAGTTAAACTCATTGATGGTGATGTGTGTCAGGGCTCTTTATATCACTGTAAGCAATTGCAGACACCTGTGCTAATTAGTTTGGCAGGTGTGTCCAATGAAAGGCAAGACTACTTAAGAAGGCTGTCTCACATTATTAAGCAGCCTACATTTTCTGCCAAAATGGGAAAGAAAAAGGATGCGTCGGCTGCTGAGAAGCAACAAATTGTGGAGTGTTTAGGTCAAGGCATGACTACAATCAACATTGTGCGATGATCAGGATGAAGTGTCTTGGCAATCAAGAAGTATGTAGCTGATTCACAGTACACACGTGTGCGTGCTGATAAGGGCAAATTGAGGACTCTTTCCTACAAGCAATTACGTCAGGTTAAAAGAGCAGCGGCAAAAAAGCCTTGTCATAGCAGCAGACAAGTTTTTGAAGCTGCTGGTGCCTCCAACGTCCCCCGAACAACAAGATGCAGGGTCCTTCAGAGGTTTGCAGCTGTGCATACGCCATCCTGTCGACCTCCTCTATCCACTTCACACAAGCAGAAACGGCTCCAGTGGGCCAAACATTACATGAAGACTGATTTCAAAACTGTTTTGTTCATGGATGAGTGCCATGCAGCGCTCGATGGTCCAGATGGAGTGGAGGATGGCTGGTTGATGGACACCCCACGCAAACACGGCTACAGCGCCAACAAGGAGGAGGTGGAGTAATGTTTTGGGCTGGAATCATGGGGCGAGAGATTGTCGGCCCCTTTAGGATCCCTGAAGGTGCTAAAAATGAACTCCATAATGTATGTGGATTTTCTCAAACAGCACTTCCTGCCATGGTTCAAGAAGAAGAACCATGTATTTCACAGCAAGATCATTTTTTTGCATGATAATGCACCATCTCATGCTGCACATAAAACATCTGCATCTCTGGCTGATATGGGCATAAAAGGGGACAAACTTATGGTGTGACCCCCATGCTCCCCTGACCTCTACCCCATTCAGAACTTCTGAAGCATCATCAAAAGGAGTGTCTATGATGGCGGGAGGCAGTTCACATCTAAGCAACAGCTCTGGGAGGGTATTCTGTTCTCATGCAAAACAATTGAAGCAGAAACCATCCAAAACCTTACAAATTCAATGGACGAGAGAGTTCAGAAGCTCCTTTCGAACAAGGGGTCCTATGTGAAAATGTAACATCACCTAGAATAAAGTTTAGAGTTGAAAACTGTTTGATTTCAGTTTCTAATGACCTGCTAATGCTTATAATTTCAAAAATGACCATTTTTTTGGTCTTTATTAAAATGAAAAGGTTGATCGAAAAGTTTGGCGGATCTAAGAGTGTGGCAACCCAGTAGTCATGATTCCTTCGAATTCTGACAATATGAAGGTCATGTTGCAGGTAGTGCAGCAAGAAGGCACTTATGTGTCTTGCGCATCTCGGAGCCCCAAAATTATTTTCCGGGCTAGATGCAGCTAAAAATTATTATTAATTTTAAATCTGGTGGAGCTTATTATAGATGGCCTAATATAATCAGTGCTGCACACTGCTACAAAGCCCAAATTATTTTCCAGCCAAGATAAAGATAAACATGATTAGTAATTTGAAAGCTTAAAATGGTTGGTAGGTTGATTTTAACCAATCATCCATCTTTTACTCTCCCCAGGATGACACAGGGGTAGAAAAGTCGTTTCGGATCCATGATTTGTTCATCTTTATGAACGTGAGTCTGTCTACATTATCAGTGGAGAGCCGCGTGCGCTTATCTGTCAGCACACCACCAGCAGCGCTGAACACACGTTCAGACAGAACGCTGGCTGCGGGGCATGACAAGATCTCCAAGGCGTAAGTGGCTAGCTCCGGCCATTTATCCAGATTGGAAGCCCAAAAAGAGCAAGGGTCCAGTGACACAGTCATGGCTTCAATGTTTACTTGGAGATACTCCTGTACCATCGTCTCTAGGCGTTGACTATGTGTCAGACTTCTTGCCTCCTGTGGCCTTGCAAAGGATAGGCTAAAAAAGTGGTGAAATGATTGCGCAAATTTGATGTTACCAGCAGATACTGTGGTTCTGTTATGGTTTGAGTGCTGAACACTTGACGGTCCCACGGTTGGCAAGTTGGAACTGTGAGATTCACTACGTGCACCACTGGTGTTTTGTGGAAAAGCACATGTAAGATTCTGCAACAGTCTCTGCTGATACTCCTGCATGCGTGCATCCCTTTCTATGGCAGGAATAATTTCTGCAAATTTACTTTTGTACCGGGGATCTAACAGTGTGGCAACCCAGTAGTCAGGATTATTTCTAATTCTCCCAATTCGAGGGTCATGTTGCAGGTAGTGCAGCAAGAAGGCACTCATGTGTGTTGCGCATCCAGGAGCACCAAGTCCCTGTTGTGTTGGTGGCGAGGTAACAATCATGCTTCCTTCCTCTGTCCTCTCCCCCCAACCTTGCACAACAGAAATGTGATCAAGGTCTCCCTCATCTGATGAGTCTTCCATCAGTTCGTCCTCCACTTCTTCCTGGGCTCCTGCACCTTCCTCACTAGTTTGGCTGCTACCATGCGCCCTGGTAAAACCATCTCCCCCACCCGCCTTGGTGCTGCCGACCGTCTGGACCTTGCAGATGTTAGCCCTTCCGCATACAACTCCTCCTCCACTACTTCCTCCACCTCCTCTTGTGCCACCACCTGACTCCGAATTCTGTTTAACATGTGCTCCAGCATGTAAATCACCGGAATAGTCATGCTGATAATGGCATCGTCAGCACTAAACATCTTCGTCGCCATTTCAAAACTGTGCAGAAGGGTGCATAGGTCCCTGATCTGAGACCACTCCTCCAGCGTGATTTGCCCCACGTCTGGATCTCGTTGGCCCAGGCTATACGTCAGAACGTATTGCACCAGGGCTTTTCGGTGCTGCCACAGTCGCTGCAACATGTGCAGAGTTGAATTCCACCGGGTAGGCACATCGCATTTTAGCCGGTGAAGTGGCAGGCCCAACGACTTCTGTAGAGATGTAAGTCGCTGAGCTGCGGGATGCGAACGGCGGAAGTGAGCACACAGCGACCGTGCCCTCTGCAGAAGGCCATCTAGTCTGGGATAGTGGGCTAAAAATTGCTGGACAACCAGGTTCAACACGTGAGCCATACAAGGCACGTGTGTGACATTGCCCCGGAGAAGGGCCGCACCCAGGTTTGCAGCATTGTCGCACATGGCTTTCCCTGGTTTCAGGTCCAGTGGAGACAACCATTCATGAAATTGGTTCTCCAGAGCTGACCACAACTCCTCAGCTGGGTGACTCACATTTCCCAGACATTTCAAAGTAAAAACCGCCTGATGATGTTGAGCCCTACTGCCAGCATAGTAAGGAGGTGTGCAGGATCCCTTCTGCGCAGTTAGAAAGCTTGTGGCATGACCAGACAGGCTTTGGGTGCAGGTGGAAGACCGAGAGGAGGTTGAGGAGGCAGAAGCAGTGGAGGAACTTTGACATAAAGAGGATTGACGCACAACTCGTTGGGACGGCAAGACTTGGACAGCAGCCCCTTGTCCTGCTGTCACCATAGTTACCCAGTGCCCAGTCAGCGACATGTAACGCCCCTGTCCATGCCTACTCGTCCAAGTGTCTGTGGTGAAATGCACCCTCTCACACACAGAGTTTCTCAAAGAAGCGGTGATGTTGTGTTCGACATGCTGGTGGAGCGCAGACACACCTTTCTTTGAGAAGTAGTGCCGACTGGGCATCTGGTACTGGGGCACTGTGACGGACATAAGGTCTCGAAAATCCTCTGTGTCCACCAGGCGGAAAGGCAGCATTTCTGTAGCCAAGAGCTTGCAGATGGTGAAATTCAACCTCTTAGCTTTCTCATGGCTAAGAGGAAATGGTCTTTTACTTGTCCACATCTGAGGGACCGAGGGCTGGCTATTGTGCTTAGACGGGGTTGATAAGGGTGTCCCCGGCAAACTGCCGGTCTGTGAGGAAGATGCAGGCGGACATGTTAGGTTGCCTTGATCCAAAGGTGGTGCTATCGATGTCGGACAGCGCTCAACACCAGCTGGTGTTACCACCTCCAAAGAAAATGATGACCTGCCAATCACGCTGGCTGTTGCGGGTAAAGAGGTGGCAGGTCTGCGCCCCAAAACAGGTGTGACTGCTGTCCCCCCAGTCACAGAGGATGAAGAGGCCGCGGATGCACAAGATATGGCAGACGGTGGTTGGCCCAGCCGGCTAGGCCGCATTGTAGCACACTGAGCTTCCCACTGCAACTTATGCTTCATGTCCATGTGCCGGTTCATGCATGAAGTACTAAAACTATGTACTTTTTGGCCTCTACTTAGCTTTTGCTGACAAATGTTACAGATAACACGAGTTGGGTCATCTTTATCGATCTGAAAAAATGCCCAGGCTATGCAAGGCTTAGCACCCATGCGACCTGAAGAGCCACCACGACTTGTGGTGAGAGGTAGAGTTGTGTTTGAGGATGCAGTTGTTGACGTGCTTCCAGTACTACGTCTCTGTCCAGGAAGGCGCAACCTGACCTCGTCGTCACTAGCATCTTCCTCCACCTCCTCTGCTGACCTCATCTCTTGGCTGACTGTGGGTTGACAGTAAGTGGGATCTCCAACCTCATCATCATCACCCTGTGCGTTATCACACCCGTCGCCCTCAGAGCCAACCTGTTCCTGCCCTGACAAAAAACTAAAGTTGTCGCTTCAATCAGGTATTTGAGTCTCATCATCGTCTTCCTCATTGTCTCCACCAACAGGAGTTACAGTTTGGGAATGAGGGTCTACATTATGGTCAGAACCTTCTGCGTCTGGTCCTGGATCCGACTCATAAAGATTCTGGGCATCAGTGCAGATCATTTCCTCGTCTGGATTCACAGAAGCGCTGGAGTCGACCTCTGATTCCCAGGCTATAGTATGAGTAAACAGCTCTGCAGACTCAACCATCTGTTCTACCTCATACTCAGACTGGCAGCTGGAGATTTGGGAGCTGTGAGGAAGCAAGTGCGATTGGGGTGACACCTTTGAGGACGGGAGTATTTGTGATGTCGAAGTTGATGTGGAGGAGAGCCCACTTAAAGGAGCACTTGATATCCGTTGAAGCACCTGCTGTTTTTGTGCCTCATCTGGAATTTGTAGCGATTGGCGTGGCCATAAGAAAGGGATCTTATCACATTGTCCGCTAAAAGAAGTAGACATTTTAGTTTGGCTGGAAGATGGTCTTTCTTCTGCAGATGTTACTGTTGCTTTAAGACCTACCCCACGGACACAACCTTTTTTCCCCTTCCCAACACGCCTATTCCCCTTTCCACCAGCAGCAGGCATTTTTCCACTCATTTTGGTGGTTAACTAATTCACAACTCTGGAGTTGTTTGCACAAAAAAACAATGGATGGGAACCGAGCAGAGCTGAGTGGCCAAACTGTGGTATTAGGCCAAAACTATTGGCTGGGTTAGATGCAGAAAAAAATTATATTCAATTTGCAACCTGATGGAGGTCAGTATAGATGGACTAATAGAACAAGTCCCACACACAGCTAGAAGCCCAAATATTTTTTCAGAGGTAGATGTAGAAAAAAATATATTTAGTTTGCAACCTGATGGAGGTCAGTATAGATGGACTAATAGAGAAAGTCCCACACACTGCTAGGAGGCCAAATATTTTTTCAGAGCTAGATGCAGACAAAAAATTATTTTGAATTTGCAACCTGATGGAGGTCAGTATAGGTGGACTAATAGAACAAGTCCCACACACTGCTAGAAGGCCAAATATTTTTTCAGAGCTAGATGCAGAAAAAAATTATATTCAGTTTGCAACCTGATGGAGGTCAGTATAGATGGACTAATAGAGAAAGTCCCACACACTGCTAGAAGGCCAAATATTTTTTCAGAGCTAGATGCAGAAAAAAATTATATTCAGTTTGCAACCTGATGGAGGTCAGTATAGATGGACTAATAGAGAAAGTCCCGCACACTGCTAGAAGGCCAAATATTTTTTCAGAGCTATATGCAGAAAAAAATTATATTCAGTTTGCAACCTGATGGAGGTCTGTATAGATGGATTAATAGAACAAGTCCCACACACAGCTAGAAGCCCAATATTTTTTCAGAGGTAGATGCAGAAAAAAATATATTCAGTTTGCAACCTGATGGAGGTCAGTATAGATGGACTAATAGAGAAAGTCCCGCACACTGCTAGAAGGCCAAATATTTTTTCAGAGCTATATGCAGAAAAAAATTATATTCAGTTTGCAACCTGATGGAGGTCTGTATAGATGGATTAATAGAACAAGTCCCACACACAGCTAGAAGCCCAATATTTTTTCAGAGGTAGATGCAGAAAAAAATATATTCAGTTTGCAACCTGATGGAGGTCAGTATAGATGGACTAATACAACAAGTCCCACACACAGCTAGAAGCCCAATATTTTTTCAGAGCAATATGCAGAAAAATTTTTTATTCAATTTGCAACCTGATGGAGATCAGTATAGAAGGAGTAATAGAACAAGTCCCACACACAGCTAGAAGCCCAAATATTTTTTCAGAGCTAGATGCAGATAAAAATAATTTTTAATTTGCAACCTGATGGAGGTCAGTATAGATGGACTAATAGAACAAGTCCCACACACAGCGAGAAGCCCAAATATTTTTTCAGAGGTAGATGCAGAAAAAAATTATTTTTAATTTGCAACCTGATGGAGGTCAGTATAGATGGAGTAATAGAGAAAGTCCCACACACTGCTAGAAGGCCAAATATTTTTTCAGAGCTAGATGCAGAAAAAAATTATATTCAGTTTGCAACCTGATGGAGGTCTGTATAGATGGATTAATAGAACAAGTCCCACACACAGCTAGAAGCCCAATATTTTTTCAGAGGTAGATGCAGAAAAAAATATATTCAGTTTGCAACCTGATGGAGGTCAGTATAGATGGACTAATACAACAAGTCCCACACACAGCTAGAAGCCCAATATTTTTTCAGAGCTAGATGCAGAAAAAAATGATATTCAATTTGCAACCTGATGGAGGTCAGTATAGATGGAGTAATAGAACAAGTCCCACACACAGCTAGAAGCCCAAATATTTTTTCAGAGCTAGATGCAGATAAAAATTATTTTTAATTTGCAACCTGATGGAGGTCAGTATAGATGGACTAATAGAGAAAGTCCCACACACTGCTAGAAGGCCAAATATTTTTTCAGAGCTAGATGCAGAAAAAAATTATATTCAGTTTGCAACCTGATGGAGGTCTGTATAGATGGATTAATAGAACAAGTCCCACACACAGCTAGAAGCCCAATATTTTTTCAGAGGTAGATGCAGAAAAAAATATATTCAGTTTGCAACCTGATGGAGGTCAGTATAGATGGACTAATACAACAAGTCCCACACACAGCTAGAAGCCCAATATTTTTTCAGAGCTAGATGCAGAAAAAAATTATATTAAATTTGCAACCTGATGGAGGTCAGTATAGATGGAGTAATAGAACAAGTCCCACACACAGCTAGAAGCCCAAATATTTTTTCAGAGGTAGATGCAGAAAAAATTATATTCAGTTTGCAACCTGATGGAGGTCTGTATAGATGGATTAATAGAACAAGTCCCACACACAGCTACAAGCCCAATATTTTTTCAGAGGTAGATGCAGAAAAAAATATGTTCAGTTTGCAACCTGATGGAGGTCAGTATAGATGGACTAATAGAGAAAGTCCCACACACTGCTAGAAGGCCAAATATTTTTTCAGAGCTAGATGCAGAAAAAAATTATATTCAATTTGCAACCTCATGGAGGTCAGTATAGATGGACTAATAGAATGATGCTATGCCCAAAAGATTTTACTTCACTAGGTGCAGTAAAAAAATTGGTACTCTATACACAGGTGGTATATCTTGCAACACAGATAGGCTACTCCACTGACTAACACACTCTGCAATAGGCCAAAAAGGATTAACTTTGCTAGATTCAGCCAAATGCTGTGAAAAAAACTTGCACAGCACTGGCACAGACCTGCCAGGCAAAAACTTATAGGAACTGAAGTAACCTAGTCCTGAAAAGGACTCCAATTACAATTAGTCTTTACTCCCACAACCTATCTATTTAAGAGCATTGACCTGCCTGATAAAAGTCGTAGGAAATGCTGTAACCTAGTCCTTAAAAGGACTGCAATCACAACTATTCCCTACTCCCAAGCTATCTGTAGATTTGTGCGAAAATTGGCTTGAAATTAACAAGGTATAGCGCACACAGCAACAGCGGTGCCGTCTAACAAGCTGCTGCAGCAGTGAGAAAATGGTGGCGACGGGGAAAATGGCTTGGTCTTATAGGGCAAGGACATGTGACATACACTGCCAATGACACATGCCCTTGCTTGTCTGAAAAAAAGCACTTTGCTCCGTGTGTGCACTGCTGATAGGCTGACAGATTGCACCTCCCCACTGTAAATGCGGGAAAGAGAAAAAAAAATGGAGATCTTCATTATTCCTGCAGAGATCCATCCCCTGCCCCTCCCCCCACCCCGCTGTACACTCAAACTGCGTATTAACATTAATTTTCATCATTACTGAGAAAAAATCCAGTTATGATTTTGGTGCACGAACAGTTATCGAACATAACCTCGAACAGCCGAATTTTTCTCAAATCGTTCGTGTTCGCCGAACGGCTCGAACACCGCCCAAAACAGCTCGAATTTGAGATTGGCGAACAGTTCGAGTAGAACAACGCTCATCTCTAGTCTTTACTATACTTAAAGGGCCAGCAGTCGGCCCTCGCTATTCTTAGAGAGCCATCAGCTGGCTATGCTTTGTTGTTCCCATTACTAAAGAGTACGTCTCCTATACTGTTATTGCGTATGCAGTGAGTGGCAGGTCTGCCCAAAATTTGGACACACCCCAATACCCCTTTATAAATTTGGACGCACCCCAACACCCCTTTGAAGAGACGTAGAGGAGGGCCTCCTGAAAAAAAATGTTCCCATTATTAGGAAGTGGGTCTCCATTGTGTTTGCCTATGCAGTGAATGCAAGGGTTGCCAAAAATTTTGAGGCACTCCAATGCCCCTTGGAAGAGATGTGAAGGTCAGAGGGCCTCCTGAAAACAATGTTCCCATTATTAGAAAGTCGGTATCCCATACTGTTTGCCTGTGCAGTGAATGCAAGGGCAGCCAAAAATTTGGACCTACTCCAATGCCCCTTTGAAGAGACGTAGAGGAGGGCCT
The DNA here is from genome assembly GCF_046119375.1 of Phyllobates terribilis. NCBI lineage: Eukaryota > Metazoa > Chordata > Amphibia > Anura > Dendrobatidae > Phyllobates > Phyllobates terribilis. The sequence continues at coordinate 1,203,230,783 of NW_027362761.1, read as the reverse complement.
CCTAAAAAAAATGTTCTCATTATTAGGAAGTGGATCTCCGATTGTGTTTGCCTATGCAATGAATGCAAGGGTTGCCAAAAATTTGTAGGCACTCCAATGCCCCTTGGAAGTGACGTGGAGGTCAGAGGGCCTCCTGAAAACAATGTTCCCATTATTAGGAATTGTGTCTCCCATAGTGTTGGCCTATGCAGTGAATGAAAGGGTTGCCAAACATTTGGAGGCACTCCAATGCCCCTTGGAAGAGACATAGAGGGCCTCATGAAAAAATGTTCCCATTATTAGGAAGTGTGTCTCACATAGTGTTGGCCTATGTAGTGAATGCAAGGGATGCCAAAAATTGGGAGGCACTCCAATGCATCTTTGAAAAGATGTGGAGGAGGGCCTCATAAAAAAAATGCTCCCATTAGAAAGGAGCAGGTCTACTATACTTCTAATGCAGATGCACTAAGTGTATGGGCTGACAAACATTTACCCCTGGGGGGTATACATGAACATACTGTACAAAACATTTTTTTTAAGGGCATCATAAACACCCTTTAAAAAAATTAAGTGGGTGTTGCATCACGGACCACGGTCACCCTGGTGATATGGTGGTGGAGGATGAGGATGAAGAGAAGGAGGAGGACTAGAGCTATTAGCCAAAATCAGGAAGTGTATACCCATGTTTGGGTGTGAAAAGGTGCATGGGAATACACTCCCAAAAAAAGACACCGGACTTGAGTTTATGTTACGCTGCTATCATTCGGTGGTGTTGAGAAGTCTGGCCCAATCCAGCCCTTGTTCATTTTTATAAGAGTCAGCATGTCAGCATTTTCAGTTGACAGGGGGATGCGCTTATCAGATTTAATTTCAAAAGTGGAACTAAAAACCCGCTCTGATAAAACGCTAGCGGCAGGGCAGGCCAAGACCTCCAATGTGTAGAGAGCCAGTTCATTCCATGTGTCCAGCTTGGATACCCAATAATTATAAGTCACAGAGGAATCTTGGAGGACGTTGGTACGGTTGGCAAGGTACTCCCTCACCATCTTTCCAAACTTTGCACTCCTTAATAGAGAAACCGCTCTTCAGGGCCTGTGCGATGGGAGTGGCTGATAAAACTCTCCCAGAACTTTGACAGTGTTCCCCTTCCTCTGCTGGATTGGAGTAGTGTCTCTCTCGGCTGTACTACTTGGTTGTCCAATGAACTGTGACTTCTGCCGCTAGTGTTATCAGATGGTATTTTATTAAATAGTTCCGCAACAAGGACCTTCTGGTACTGCCCCATTTTTGTAAACCCGTCCGCCTCAGGAATAAGAGATATAAAGTTCTCCTTGTAGCATGGGTCTAGAAGTGTCACCAACCAGTAATGACTGTCACCCAATATTTTGAGAAAGCGAGGGTCATGGGAAAGGCAGAGTAACATAAATTCAGAAATACGTGCTATACTGCTAATAGGCAAGACTTCCGTGTCCTCACAAGAGGATGACTGACCATGCTCTCCTCCTCCTTCTCACTGTCCTCAGGCCATCTACGCTGAACAGACAGTAATAGAGTTGTGCAGATAGTACCTTCTATATCGCATGAAACTAGCTTCTCCTCCTCCTGTTCCTCATTGTCACGCAATTCACATTGGGATGAGATGAAGCTGCGCTGTGTGTAATCACCCTGTATGGTTTCTTAATCCATCTCATCGTGCTCCACCTGCAATGTATCATCTTTGATTGTGATCAGAGAGTGTTTCAGAAGACAGAGAAGCGGGATGGTGACGCTAATTATGGCATCATCGCCGCTCACCATCTTGGTGGAGTCCTCAAAGTTTTCGAGGATGGTACATATGTCTAACATCTATGTCCACTCCTGAGGTCTTATGTGTAGAGTCTGAGCTGAATACCGACGGCCTTGTTGATGCTGGTACTCAACAACTACCTTCTTCTGCTCACAAATCTTTCCCAACATCTGCAGTGTAGTGTTCCAATATTTGGGAACATCACACACCAGTCGGTGAGCCGGAAGCTGCAAATGCTGCTGAAGCACTGCAAGGAAGCTGTAGGTGACTTTCTAAAATTGGCACACAGGCAGCGTACTTTGACAAGCAAATCCGGCATCTCCGGGTAGCTTTTGAGAAACCGCTGATCCACAAGGTTAAGCACATGGGCCAGGCATGGTACATGTGTGAGCTTGCCTCACCTCAGAGCCACAACCAGGTTCCAGCCATTGTCACAGAAGACCATGCCTGGCTGTAGGTTCAGCGGTGTCAGCTACAGATCTGCCTCCTCTTTAGAGCTGTCCACAACTCTTCAGCATTGAGCGGTTTGTCACCTAAGCATATTAGTTTCAGCACAGCCTGTTGCCGCTTGGCCGAGGCAGTGCTTCAGTGCTTATAACTTGTGACTGATGTGGTCATTTCGGAGATGGAGGCTGAAGAGGAGGAGGAGGCTGAGGAGGATGAGGTGCAGGAGTTGTAGACTGTGGGGGCAACCCTGACTGAAATAGGGCCCGCAATCCTTGGCGACGGGAGGTTGTGTTCAGTCCCAAGGTCCAACTGGGTCCCAAGCACTTGTTCACGTGTCCATGGTTAGGTGTTTTTTTCCCTGTAACTGCATTGTTTAGGGCATGGCTAATGTTGTGGGACATGTGCTTGTGTAATACGGGGATGGCACACCGGGAGAAATAGTGGCGGCTGGAGACCGAGTACCGAGGGACGGCCGCTGCCATCAGGTTGCGGAAAGCTTCCATCTCCACGAGCCTAAAAGGCAACATTTCAAGCTTAAGCAGCAGTGAAATGTGGGAATTTAGTACTGTGGCCTGTAGGGCATTGGCTACGTATTTGCACTTACGTTCCAAGAACTGGGGTATGGACAACAGAAATCTGCCTGGGACAAGGACACTGTTCCTGGACCCTGGGGATCTGCCTACAAAGTCGAGTGCTTTGCAGCCATGTGCCTGATCCTGCTGGTGGTGGTCAGGCTGGTAGTTTTGCTACCCCTGCTGATACTGGCCTGGCAGGTGGTGAAAATTACCTTTTTGGGGTTATCGGCAGAGTCTTTAAAAAACAGACTCGGGAAGACCTAACAGTTGTACTGGCAACTTCATTCGTGTTGGTGTTACTGGGAATGGTGGCCCGCCTTTTGTCTGCAGCCACCACACTGCTTCTTCCTGCCTGTTGGGATGCTCTGCCTCCCTTCCCCTGTGTGCAGCTGTCCTAGCTCTACATATCCTCTTGCCAGGTTGGGTCAGTTACTATATCTTCCACCACCTCGTCTTCCACTTCCGCACCCTGGTTCTACTCCAGACTTTCTGGCAATTGTGTCTCATCATCGTCCACCTCTTGTGACACTTTCCCACCATCACCTTTGTATGACCGTGGCTGCTCAAATATTTGGGTATCGCTACATGCTATCTCCTCTTGCCCAGCTTCAAGTGGACCAGGCGAGAGGCCCAAACCTATAAATGGAATAGTGCACAGCCCTTCGGAGTGTTCAAGTGTGGGATCAGTTGTCTCTGGGCACTCGGTATGGTGGGAAGAAGGAGGATCAAGATGAGAAATATGCAGTTCAGACTCATGGCTACTGAGACTTGATCGTGTGGAAGACAAGGTGGTGGTGGTGGTGGCTAAGTGACTGGAAGCATTATCTGCTATCTGACCAATAACATTTCACACTTCTCTGTGTTCAATAGTGCTGTTCTGCGGTCACCTATTAGTTGGGACAGGAAGGTTAAGCGAGAAGATGTGGGTGTTTGTTGTGGCACAATTTCACCTTGCCCACGGCCTCGGCCTCTGCATGCACCATCACTATCACGTCCATTTCCCGTCCCTTGCCATGTGCCTTGCCCAATTTAAATGGAGGACAGTATCTTTCACGCTCACTATAAATGACTGAATTTGAAGCGGACTTATATGTAATCTATGTGACGGACAAAGCAAAGTTTTAAATAGCTGGCCTGTAGGTAACTATTTTTAACAGAGCCGACCTTGTGTCCATCAGTTCACTGACACACTGCAAGAAAATTTAAATGAGGCCAGAAATGGAAATATTTTCAGTGCAAGTATATATATTACGTGTGACGGACAAACCACAGTTTTAAATAGCTGGCCTGTAGGTAACTATTTTTTCTGGGAAACAACAGGATTTTTTTTCATTTAAAAATGCTTGTTTGTTGTATTTTCGGCTCAGACCTAGATCTTCTGGTAGTGAACTACAGCGTGTAGGAATTAGTATGTCTCTCTTGCGTAAGGAACCTCAAATCTGTGCATTTTTCATGCTCCTGATGATCATTGTCTGAGGTCTGTGGAGGCATTTTTTGATGCCGTGGGTTTGCTATATGATGATCCTGATCGGCTTGCATCAGCTGAGACTGAGCTCAGACGTCTCAAAGAGGGTTCTCTTGATGCTGAGAGTTATTGCACTCTGTTCAGATGATGGTCTGCAGAGGTCAGATGGAATGACCCTGCACTCAAATTTCAGTTTCTGACAGGCTTGAGTGAAAGGTTTAAACAATTGCTCATTGCATTCCCTGATATTCCATTGCATTGCACCTGATATTCTGCAAGTTGCCATGCAGTTATCTATCCATGTGAATAGAAGGCTGAGGGCTAGTCAGAATGAGGAGAAGTTTCCTGCATTGTTGGATTCTATTTCTCATGATATTCCTGCCGACACTGGGGAACCTATGGAGGTCAGGGCAATGTCATCCCGTTCCAGGGAGAGGAACAGGAGGTTCTCTGAGGGACTTTGCTTGTATTGTGGTATGACTGATCATTTTTTAAAGCAATGTTTGGTTCGCTTAAGGAAAGAAAAAAAAATGGTTAGTAGAAAAAACACTCCCGTTTGCATTGCGTTTTTACGTTCTGCTGGGGTGTTTTTTTCTGGTAATGCCACCTGCTAGGGTCGTTTGATTGAGTTTCAGGTTATGATGGATTGTGGTTATGCACTTAATTTGATTGATCAACAATTTCTTGAAAAGTATAAGTTTGATTCTGAACCTTTGTCGTCTCCTTTTCCTGTGGTGACGATTGATAATACTCCCCTGGAGCATTCTTCGAAAGGTCGCTGGGTTTCCGCTTACTATAAATATGGAACATCAAGGAGCAGTTTGACTTATTTGTACTTGCTAAGTTGCCTTCCCCGGTGGTCCTGGGGTTGCCCTGGTTAAAAGTGCATAATCCTTTGCTGGACTGGTCATCTGATTCCATAAGATTCTGGGGTCAGGGGTGTTATGGTAAGTGTTGTAATGTTCACATTGAGGCTGTTGTGAAGGGGGAGTTACTTGAACCCTTTCAGGATTTTTGGAGGTTTTTTTCGGAGGTGGAGTCAAAAGCTTTACCACCTCATAGAGATTACGATTGAGCTATTGACTTTGTCCCTGATGCTAAGCTCCCTAAGAGCAGGTTGTTTAATCTGACAATTCCTGAGAGGGAGGCTTTGAAGGAGTACCTTCAGACTAGTTTAGCTGCAGGTCACATAGGACCCTCTAAGTCTCCTGTGGCGGTTGGGTTCTTATTTGTCAAAAAGAAGGATGGGGGTCTTAGGCCATGTCTGGATTTTCGGGAGATTAATAAGATCACTGTGCGCAATTCTTACCCGGTACCACTTATTCCGGATTTGTTTAACCAATTGACTTAGAAATGGTTTTATAAGATTGACCTTCGTGGGGAATATAATTTGGTGCGGGTGAAGGGCGGAGATGAATGGAAGACAGCTTTTAACACCCCGGAAGGTCATTTTGAGTGTTTGGTGATGCCTTTTGGGCTTACTAAGGCCCCTGCATTTTTTAAAAATTTCATCAATGACATTCTGAGACCCTTGATCGGTAGGAGTGTTATTGTTTATCTGGATGACATTTTGATTTATTCATGGGATCTTGAGTCTCATCGGCAGAGAGTCCGCGAAGTTCTTCAATTACTGAGAGATAACACACTCTTTGCTAAATTGGAGAAGTGTCAGTTTGCTGTCCAGAAAATTAGTTTTTTGGGTTACTTTGTCTCTTGTGATGGTTTTGAGATGGGCCCGGTGAAAGTTCAGGCTGTGCTGGACTGGCCGAGGCCTGAGGGTTTGAAGTCCATACAGAGGTTTTTGGGGTTTGCCAATTATTACAGGAAATTCATAAAGAATTTCTCTGTCATCGCTAAACCCATTACTGATCTCACCAAGAAGGGTGCTAATACAGTCCAATGGTCCACTGAGGCTATTGGAGCTTTTGAGTATCTGAAGAAGAGGTTCAGCTCTGCTCCTGTTCTTATCCAGATGGATGAGACCAAGCCATTTTTGGTTGAGGTGGATGCCTCATCTATAGGTGTAGGGGCAGTTATGTACCAGGAGGGTGAGGATGGGGTGCATCCCTGTGCTTTCTTTTCCAAAAAAATTTCTGAGATAAAGCTCAAATATGATGATGGGAATCGTGAATTGTTGGCTATTAAACTCGCATTCGAGCATTGGTGACATTTTTTGGAGGGGGCTCAACATCCTATACAGGTTTTCACTGATCATAAGAATTTGATTTATCTGGACGCAGCTAAACGTTTGAATGCCCGTCAGGCTAGGTGGGCACTGTTTTTTGCCCTGTTCAATTTTTCCGTAACCTTTGTCCCGGGGACAAAGAATGTTAAAGCTGACGATTTGTCTCATAGTTTCTCTCCAGCGGTGAATGCTGAGAGGGAGGAGTGTATTTTGCAGAGAGTGGTGGTGGTGGCCGCATTGGATTCTGAGTTGGAGAATAGCATCCTAGGAGCTCAGAGTGCGGCACCAGCTAACAGTCCGTGTGGTAAATTGTTTGTGCCTAGAGCCTTAAGAGAGCGTTATTTGTTGAATGTCATGAGTCTCGGTTGGTGGGTCACCCAGGGATTTCGAAAACTAGGAAGTCTATCAGTCGGAGCTTCTGGTGGCCAGGGTGGCAAAGGGAGGTCATCAAGTGGGTGCGTCAGTGTTCTGTGTGCGCTACATCGAAGGCCTCTCACGCTCCGGCTGCAGTGTTGCTATGCCCCTTGGAGGTTCCTAGTTCGCCATGGACGCATCTTGCCATGGATTTTATCACCGATCTGCCTTTATCGGAGGGTTTTTCTGTTATCTGGGTTGTTGTGGACCGGTTTAGTAAAATGTGTCATCTGGTTCCGTTCAACAAGTTACCTTGTGCCAAGACTCTTGCTAAGGCTTTTGTGAAGGAGAATGTCAGGCTCCATGGTGTTCCCAGGGACATTGTTTCTGATAGAGGTCCACAGTTTGTAGCTCGCTTTTGGCGTGCTTTTTGTGACAGATTGAAAATTCATTTGTCATTCTCGTCGGGGTATCATCCAGAGTCCAATGAACAGACTGAAAGGAAGAACCAGGATGTCGAGCAGTTTGTGAGATGTTTTGTGGCAGACAATCAGGAAATATGGTCAGAATTTCTACCACTTGCTGAGTTTGCCCTTAATAATCATACTTCTTCCTCGGCTGGTTGTTCTCCTTTTTTTGTTGTACTGGCAGGCATCCATCTTTTGGTCCTTTTTCCAAAGTTGGGGCTGCTGTATCGGAAGAGGACAATTTTTCTGGTGATTTGGAGAGGGTTTGGACCAGTGTATGCCTGAACCTTAAAGAGGCTAACAGGAAATCAAAAAGGTATTTTAACAAAAAAAGAAAGGAGTCCTTGTTTGCTGTTGGGTATATGGTTTAATTGTCCTCTCGGAATCTTCGTTCGAAAATTCCTTCTATAAAACTGGGGCCTAAATTTGTGGGTTCTTTCAAAGTGGTTCAGATTGTCAACTCGGCAGCTGTGAGGTTGGGTATTCCCTCGTCCTGGAGGATTAATTCTGTGTTTCTTGTGTCGTTAAGAAGGCGCACACGCCTAATGAGCAGGCGAAGCCTACTGTTCGTCCTGTTGATGAGGACGGTGAATTTGAGATTTCTCACATTTTGGATTCCAGGTGGCATAGAGGAAGATTACAGTATCTTGTGTCCTGGAGAGGTTTCGGCCCCGAGGATAATTCCTGGGTGAAGTCTGAGGACGTCTCGGCCTCAAGGCTAATTAAGGTTTTTCACAGGAGATTTCCTGGTAAGGCTCGGCCTAGAGGATCCAAGTGGAGCTACTGTTAGAATCTATGCTGTTTTACTATCGGCCATCTTGTTGTGGTTTGCTGGCTTCTAGTCTTTTCCTCTGGTGCTGGGTTTCTTGGTCACGTGATCTCTGCACTCTTTATTACCCAGCACCTTGCCCTCATTCCCTGCTGGATATCAGTGTTGTAACGCTCATTCTCTGGCTAAGTAGCCTGGTTTAGTTCTTCTTTCTTTGGACTTTTGTTAATCTGGGACTTCTTGTTCCACCAGTTTGGATTCCTTTAATATTAATTTCTGCAACTAACTTTTCTGTTAGGAGGTCTCCTACTTTTGCTTCCAGTCCTTAGATCTTTTAGGAACCCCTTTCCTACAGGTCTTCGTTTGAGTTCAGTGCAGGAATTTCTGTGGGGCTTTTCATAAGGAATAGGGCACCCACCTCAGTGTAGAGTAAAACTGAGTCTCAGTGCAGGGACAGCTTTTCACTCCTATTCCTTAGTTCTAAGTTGCAGAACATAACACACACTGCAACAAATTTAAATAGAGGCCAGAAATGGCAATATTTTCAGTGCAATTATATATGATCCGTGTGATGGACAAACCACAGTTTTAAATATCTGGCCCATAGGTAACTAATTTTAACAGCAAACTGGTGTCAATAGCCTCACTGACACACTGAAACAAAATTTTAATGGAGGCCAGAAATGGTATGAATTTTCAGCGCAATTATATGTGATCCGTGTGACGAACAAACCACAGTTTTAAATAGCTGGCCTGTAGGTAACTATTTTTAACAGCGCCTACCTCGTGTAAATCAGTTCACTGACTCACTGCAACAAAATTTAAAGGGAGGCCAGAAATGGCTGTATTTTCAGCGCAATTATATGTGATCCGAGTGATGGTCAAACCACAGTTTTAAATAGTTGGATTTTTAGCACTGCATTATGGAAAGGACCTGACTGTATTCTGCAGTGCCAACAAGCAAATGGCCAGATAAACGGTGTTCTCTGGATTGCTTTTTAAGCAAATAATCAGGATTAAGATAAAAAAAATGATTCCTGGCCCCTGATACCTGGGTCTATGTCTACAAATATCTGTAAAAGCACCAGCAGACAGAACTGGATGGGCCCTCTTGCTATGTGCACTGCAGTCTGCTATATATCCTGCCTGCTTGCCTAGCACTGATATCTCTGCAGCTGGATTAGTCCTAAGAAGGACTGTTAGTTGAGATGGACATGTGTCTCTAATATAGTCTGTATACCTACACTAGCTAGAAACAAGCAAATTTCTTCCTAGCTCAGCAGCAGTTCTCCCTACATTTTCTGATTCCGGAGTGACAGGTCTGATATAGACTCGATGACACTCTGCGGCCAGCCAATAACTGTAATACCACAACCAACATGGCTACGGCATTACAGTGTGTGGCAGACAATCCCTGCATGTTGATTGGCGCTCTAAAGAGCGAGCAACCCTGGAAATACTCGGCGAGCGTCGAGCATTTCGAGCAGTGAGATGCTCGGGAGAGCAACAAGCAGTAGCGAGCATGCTCGCTCATCACTAGTGCAGAGTAGTAATGAGCGAGCATGCTTGTCACTACTCTGTACTCACCTGAGCATTTCACTGCTCAAGTTGCTCGGGGGTTTGGGTCCCCGCCCTGCATCTTTGGTGCTCTTTAGCGAGCCAATAAACATTCAGGGATTGCCTGCCACTCACTGTAATGCGTAGCAATGTTGGTTGTGGCATTACAGTGATTTGCTGACCGCATACCATCATCGGGTCTATATAAGACCTGGTGATGCTATGCTCGTCACAATCTAACCTTCAGACAGGCAGAGTAGGGATAGGTACTGCTGTGTGAGGGACAGAATTGGCGGTGTAATAGTTAGGCATAGGTATTCCACACCAGGAAACATATCCATCAGAACTAACAGTCCTTCTGAGGACTAATCCAGCTGCATATATTCAGTGGTGATAGCAGGAGTTAGGCAGGCTGAAGTTGTGAACACTATACAGCACCATATTGTCCATTGCGCGTTCTGTCTAGTGATGCTGCTGCCTGTTACAGATAGCAGTTGGACTAGATATCAGGGCTTTTTTTTTTTTTTTAATTGTTTCCTTAACTCCTTTACCCCCGGGCCATTTTTTGTTTTTGCGTTTTCGTTTTTTGCTTTTCTTGTTCCTAGAGCCATAACTTTTTTATTTTTTGATCAATATGGCCATGTGAGGGCTTATTTTTTGCAGGACAAGTTGTACTTTTGAACGCCATTAATATTTTTACCATATTGCATACTGGAAAATGGGAAAAAAAATCCAAGTGCAGTGAAAGTGCAATACCGCCGTTATTTATTTATTTTTTTTTCCCACGGTCATTGAATGCTAAAACTGACCTGCCATTATTATTCTCCAGGTCATTATGAATTCGTAGACACAAAACATGTAAAGGTTCTTTTTTATTTAAGTGGTGAAAAAAAATCCAAAGTTTGCAAGAAAAAAAAAAGTTGCCATTTTCCGAGACCTCTAGCGTCTCCACTTTTTGTGATCTTGGGCCGGGTGAGGGCTTATTTTTTGTGCGCCGAGTTTACGTTTTTATTGATTTTATTTTGGGGTAGATCTGATGTTTTTGTCACCTGTTATTGCATTTTATTGCAATGTTGGGGTAACCAAAAAAACGTAATTCTGACGTTTAGATTTTTTTTTCTTTACGCCGTTTACCGATTAATTGTTTTTTTATTTTGATAGATCGGGCGATTCTGAACACGGCGATACCAAATATGTGCATGTGGTTTTTTTTATTATTGTTTTATTTTGAATGATGCAAAAGGGGGATTATTTGAACTTTTATTTTTTTTTATTTTGTTAATATTTCTAAAAACATTTTTTTTTACTTTTTGCTTGCTTCTATATTCTCCATGGGAGACTGGAAGCAGCACTTACCTGATCGGCTCTGCTGCATACAGGCGATGAGCAGATCACCTGTATGCAACAGATATGCTCACTTTCTATGATAATTGCTCATAGCAATCTGGACATGACAACCACAGGGGTCTGCTGCAGACCCCGGGTTGTCATACCAACCCATCGGTGACCCACGATAATGTGACGGGTTCACCAATGGGCGAGGTAAGTGATGCGCATCCCGTTTGCGCAAGTTAAATGCCGCTGTCAGAGATTGATAGCAGCATTTAACTAGTTAACAGCCGTGGGTGGATCACGATTTCACCCGCGGCTGTTGCTGGCACATGTCAGCTGTAGAAATCAGCTGATATGCGCCCGATTCAGTGCGCGCTCAGCGCTGCTTCCGACGTGGTGCGTACTATTACATACCCCGTCGGAAAGGGGTTAAAAAGTCCAACATTTTAGTGCTCCATTTGCTTGTTTGCACTGCAGAATACAACCAGATCTTTCCCATCATCAGACATGATCTCATATTACTGTGGTACAAATCCAGCCATTTGTAGAGACCATGTACAATATTATCCTCCTTTTACAGTTTGGCACCAGTATGTCGGTGAAAATATTCACACTTGGTCGCTGTCAATAATTCTAAACTACAAGGTCGGTATTTAAAATCGTGGGCATCCATCAGATGCATCCCATATAACTGCGGTACAAATCCAGCCATTTGTAGGGACCGTACCAAATATTATCCTCCTTTTACAGTTTGGCAGCAGTGTGTCAGTGAAGATATTCACACGAGGTCACTGGCAATAGTTATAAACTAAAAGACCAGTACTTAAAACCGTGAGCGTCCGTCAGATGCATCCCATACAACTGCGGTACAAAGCCAGCCACTTGTAGGAACCATGCCAAGTATTATCCACCTTTTACAGTTTAGCAGCAGAGTGTCGATGAAGCTATTCACATGAGGTTGCTGCCAATAATTGTAAACTACAAGGCCGGTATTTAAAACCGTGGGCATCCGTCAGATGCATCCCATATAACTGCGGTACAAATCCAGACATTTGTAGGGACCGTGCCAAATATTATCCTCCTCTTACAGTTTGGCAGCATTGTGTTGGTGAAGCTATTCACACGAGGCCGTTGCCAATAATTGTAAACTACAAGGCCAGTTTTTAAAGCCGTGGACGTCCGTCAGAGGTATCCCATATAACTGCGGTGCAAATCCAGCCATTTTCAGGGACCATGACAAATATTATCCTCCATTTAAAATGAACAAGGTGCATGGCAATGGACAAGGAAGTGGACATGTTGGTGATCGTGCATGCAGAGGCCGAGGCATCCACATCTTGTCATCCGATCTTGCTGTCCCAATTAATAGGGGGCCGCAGAACACCACTATTGAACCCAGAGCAGTGTAAAAAGGTTGTTGGTTCGATAGCAGATAATGCTTCCAGTTACTTTGCCACCATCACCCTTTCTTCCACACGATCAAGTCTCAGTAGCCTTGAGTCTGAACCGCTTATTCCTCAATCTGATCCTCCTTCCTCCCATCATGCTGAGTGCCGGGAGACAACTGATCCCACACTAGGACACTCCAAAGTGCTGTTCAATTTTCCATTTATAGATTCGGGCCTCTAGCCTGGTAAGCTTCAAGCAGAGCAAGAGGAGATCGCATGGAGCGAGGCCCAAATATTTGAGTAGCCACGGTCACACAAAGGTGACGGTGGGAAACATTTGCAAGAGGTGGCTGATGATGAGACACAATTGCCAGAAAGTCAGGAGGAAGACCAGGGTGCAGAAGTGGAAGATGAAGTGGTGAAAGATGAAGTCACTGACCCAACCTGGCAAGGTGTGACAAGCAGAGCGAGGACAGAAGCACACAGGGCTATGGAGGCAAAGCACCACAACAGGCAGAAACAAGCAGTGTGGTGGCCACAGACACAAGGCGGGCAAACATTCCCCGGAACACCAACACGATGGAGGTTGCCAGTACAACTGTTAGGTCTTCCCGAGTCTGTTTATTTTCTAAAGACTGTGCAGATAACTGTGCAGATAACCCCAAAAAGGCCATTTGCACCATCTGTCAGGCTAGCATCAGCAGGGGCAGCAAAAATACCAGCCTGACCACCACCAGCATACTCAGGCACATGACAGCAAAGTACCTGACTAGGTAGGCTGAACACCAGGGTCCAGAAATAGTATCTGCGGGTGACATCAGCAACTACGTCCACATCCTTGTCTTAGTGCAGATTTCAGTTGTCCCTACCCCAGTCACTGGAACGCAAGCGCAAATAAGCAGCCACCCACAGGCCACACTGCAAAACTGCCACATTTCTCAAATACTTGCGCTCGAAATGTTGCCTTTTAAGCTTGTGGAGACGGAAGCTTTCCGCAACCTGATGGGGGCAGCCATCCCTTTGTACTCGGCCCCCACTATTTCTCCCACTGCCGTCGCCGCATTGCACAAGCATGTGTCCCAGAACATTAGCCGTCAACAATGCAGTTAATTGGAAGGTCCATTTAACCACTGACACGTAGACAAGTGCTTGTTGCCAGGGACGGTACATCTCGCTCACATTGCACAGGGTTAATTTACTGGAAGCTGGGACCCAGTCGGACCTTGGGACGGAACATGTCCTCCCGATGCTGAGGATTGCGGGCCCTGGGTAAATCAGGGTTGCCCCCACATACTACAGTTCCTGCACCTCCTTCTCCTCTTCCTCCTCAGCCTCCATCTCTAAAATGACCACATCATTCGGAATCTGGAAGCACTACAGCACTACCTCGGCCAAGTAGCATCAGGCACTGCTGAAGCTAATATGTTTAAGGGAAAAATTGCACACTTCTGATGAGTTGTTGACAGCAGGCTGACCTGTGGCTGTCACCTCTGAACCTACAGCCAGGCATGGTCATGTGTGACAATGGCCGGAACCTGGTGGCAGCTATGAAGCTAGGCAACCTCACACACATACCATGCTTTGCTCATCTGCTTAACCTAGTGGTTCAGTGCTTTCTCAAAACCTACCCGGATCAGCCTGATCTGCTTGTGAAAGTATATCACGTGTGTGTCCATTTCAAAAAGTCACCTACAGCTTCCACTGCCCTTCCCATGATTCAGCAGCATTTGCAGCTTCCAGGTCACCGACTGGTGTGCGATCTCAGCATGCATTGGAACTCAATCTTGCAGATGTTGGGAAGGATTTATGAGCAGCAGAGAGCAGTTGTTGAGTACCAGCTTTAACACGTCCATCGGCATTCAGGTCAGCCTCCACACAAAAGATCTGATTAGTGGGCATGGATGTCAGACATCTGTGTCATCCTCCAAAACTTTGAGTACTACACCAAGATGGTGAGCGGCGATGAAGCCATAATTAGCATCACCATCCCGTGCCTCTGTCTACTGAAGTGATCGCTGCTCACAATTAAAAAGCAAGCATTGCTTGCTAAACAAGGAACCATACAGGATGATGCTACACAGCCCAGCCTCATCTCATCCCAACGTGGATTGGGTGCTAATGGGAAGGAGGAGGTTTAGGATGAGGAGGAACAGGAGTTGGTTTCCTGCGCAACAGACGGTACTACCCATACCACATTCATACCATCTGTTCAGCATGGATAGCCTGAGGAAAGGGAGAATGAGGATGAGATGAGGAGGAGAGCATGGACAGTCATACTCTTGTTCAGGACAGCAAATACTTGGCTGTTGGCAGTCTGGCACACATGGCAGACATTATGTTTTCCTGCCTTTTCCGTGACCCTTGCGTTGTATGCATTTTGGCCAACAGTTAAAACTGGTTGGTCACACTTCTAGACCCACGCTACAAGCAGGACATTCTATCTCTCCTTGCAGTGTCGGAGAGGTCTATTAAAATTATGCAATACCAGAAGGCGGTTGTTGCAGAATTATTAAAAAAATTCCCATCTGAAAACGCTTGTGGAAGAGGTTACAGTTCCTTGGACAACCAAGGATTACAGGCAAAAGAGGCACAAATATAATGCAGTGGAGGCAGAGGAACGCTGTTAAACGTGTGGGACAGATTTCTCAGGCCCTACTAATGTCCAGGTGCAGTGTATTCTGGCATGGAGGGAAAATTTTGGGAAGATGCTGAAGGAGTGCCTTGACGATGGTATCAACGTCTTCCATGATTCCTCTGTGCCTTATAATTATTTAGTATCCAAGCTGGACACGTGGCAAGAACTTGCTCTCTATGCCTCAGAGGTTCTGGCCTGCCCTGCCGCTAGTATTTTGTCTGAGCGTGTTTTTCGTGCGGATGGGGCATTATAACTGATAGGCACACCTGAATGTCAACTGAAAATGCTGATAGGCTGACTCTTATAAAAATGAACAAGGGCTGGATTTGGCCAGAATTCTCAACTCCACTGGATGATAGCAGCGGAACATAAAGTCATATCCAGTGTTTTTTTTTGGGGGGGTCTATTCTCATGCACCTCTTCAAACCCATACATGGGTATACGCTTCCTGATTTGGGCTATTTTCTGTTGTCCTTCTTCTCCTTCCCTTCATCCTCCTCCACCATATCACCAGGGTAACTGTGATGCAACACCCACTTAAGTTTTTTAAGTGTGTGTTTTTGATGCCCATAGGGAATTTTTTTAGAGGCCTACCTCTAAGATTCTGTATACCCCCCCAGGAAAAAATGTTTTTCAGCCCATGCACTTAATGCATGGGCATTAACAGTATAGGATAGTCACTCCTTAACAATGGTAACAATTTTTTTGAATGAAGATCTCCTCTACATCTCTTCAAAGGGGTATTGGAGTGCATCCAAATTTTTGGCAGCCCTTGCATTCACTGCATGGGCATTACCAGTATAGGAGAGCCACTCCTTAACAATGGTAACAATTTTTTGAATGAGGACCTCCTCTATGACCCTTCAAAGGAGTATTGAGATACATGCAAATTTTTGGCAGCCCTTGTATTCACTGCATAGACAATAACAGTTTAAGAGACCCACTTCCAAATAGTGAAAACTTTTTTTTACTGAGGCCTTCCTCTATGACCCTTCAAAGGGTTATTGGGATGCATCCAAATTTTTGACAGCCTATACAGTCACTGCATACACAATACCAGTATAGGAGACTTGCTTCTTTATGATGGGAACATTTCATTAACTGAGGCCCTCCTCTATATGTCTTTAAATTGGTATTGAGGTATTTCCAAAATTTAGGCAGCAGTTGGAGTCACTGCATATGCAATAACAGTATAGCAGAACCACTCCTTTATAATGGGAACATTTCATTAACTGAGGCCCTCCTCTAAGTGTCTTTAAATTGGTATTGAGGTATTTCCAAATTTTAGGCAGCCGTTTCAGTCACCGCATATGCAATAAATGTATAGGAGAACCTCTCCTTTAAAATGGGAACATTTAGTTACTGAGACCTACCTCTATGTGTCTTCAAGTTGGTATTCGGGTATTTCCCAAATTTAGGCAGCTATTGCAGTCACTGCATACGCAATAACTATATAGCAGAACCGCTCCTTTATAATGGGAACATTTCTTTAACTGAGGCCCTCCTCTATGTGCCTTTAAATTGATATTGGGGTATTTCCAAAATTTGGGCAGCCGATGAAGTCACTGCTTACACAATAACTGTATAGGCGAACCGCTCTTTTATAATGGGAACATTTAGTTACTGAGGCCCACCTCTATGTGTCTTTAATTTGGTATTGGGGTATTTCCAAATTTTTAGGCAGCCGTTGAAGTCACTGCATACACAATAACTGTATAGCAGCTCCTTTACAATGGGAACATTTTTTTAACTGAGGCCCTCCTCTATTTGTCTTTAAATAGGTATTGTGGTATTTCCAAAATTTGTGCAGCCGTTGCAGACACTGCATACGCAATAACTGTATAGCAGAACCGCTCCTTTATAATGGGAACATTTCTTTAACTGAGGCCCTCCTCTATGTGTCTTTAAATTGGTATTGGGGTATTTCCAAAATTTGGGCAGCCGTTGCAGTCACTGCATAAACAATATCTGTATAGCAGAACAGCTCCTTTATAATAGGACATTTAGTTACTGAGGCTCACCTCTATGTGTCTTTAATCTGGTATTGGAGTATTTCCAAATTTTAGGCAGCCGTTGCAGTCACTGCATATGCAATAACTGTATAGTATAAATGCTCCTTTATGATGGGAACATTTAGTTACTGAGACCTACCTCTACGTGTCTTCAAATTGGTATTTGGGTATTTCCCATATTTAGGCTGCTATTGCCGTCACTGCATATGCAATAACTGTATAGCAGAACCAATCCTTTAAAATGAGAACATTTCTTTAACTGAGGCTCTCCTCTATGTGTCTTTAAATTGGTATTGGGGTATTTCCAAAATTTGGGCAGCCGTTGCAGTCACTGCATACGCAATAACTGTAGAGCAGAACCGCTCCTTTATAATGGGAACATTTATTTACTGAGGCCCTCCTCTATGTGTCTTTAATTTGGTATTGAGGTATTTCCAAATTTTAGGCAGCCATTGCAGTCACTGCATACGCAATAACTGTATAGCAGAACCACTCCTTTATAATGGGACATTTAGTTACTGAGGCCCACCTCTATGTGTCTTTAATTTGGTATTGGGGTATTTCCAAATGTTAGGCAGCCGTTGCAGTCACTGCATATGCAATAACTGTATAGCAGAACCGCTCCTTTATAATGGGAATATTTAGTTACTGAGACCTACCTCTATGTGTCTTCAAATTGGTATTTGGGTATTTCCCAAATTTTAGGCAGCCATTGCAGTCACTGCATATGCAATAACTGTATGGCAGAACTGCTCCATTATAATGGGAATATTTCTTTAACTGAGGCCCTCCTCTATGTGTCTTTAAATTGGTATTGGGGTATTTCCAAAATTTGGGCTGCCATTTAAGTCACTGCATATGCAATAACTGTATAGCAGAACCACTCATTTATAATGGGAACATTTCTTTAACTGAGGCCCACCTCTATGTGTCTTTAAATTGGTATTGGGGTATTTCCAAATTTTAGGCAGCCATTGCAGTCACTGCATACGCAATAACTGTATAGCAGCTCCTTTATAATGGGATCATTTCTTTAACTGAGGCCCTCCTCTATGTGTCTTTAAATTGGTATTGGGGTATTTCCAAATTTTAGGCAGCCATTGCAGTCACTGCATACGCAATAACTGTATAGCAGCTCCTTTATAATGGGATCATTTATTTAACTGAGGCCCTCCTCTATGTGTCTTTAAATTGGTATTGGGATATTTCCAAAATTTAGGCAGTCATTGCAGTCACTGCAAACGCAATAACTGTATAGCAAAACCTTTATAATTTATATATTTTTCTAATGTAATTTGATCACTGTTCCCATCGATTTGGGCAATTTTTAGACCCCCTTGAGACCTCTGGGGGTGGCCGCCGGAAAAATGCTCAAGTTTCCGATAGACTTATATTGGGCTCATTGCTCGGGTCGAGCACCCGAGCAGTCCAATTTGCTTGATCCAAACAATGAGCACCCGAGTATTTTAGTGCTCGCTCATCACTAGTGCAAAGTATGAAACAATTTTTATACTCTACACTCGTGTCTTTGCGAGTAGTATACCTAAACAAATTTTATTCTCTGCATCCGTGTCTGTGCGAGTTAGGCATACAACTCACACAGACACGGGTACAGAGTATGAAAAATTGTTCAGGCACACTACTCGCACAGACACAGATGCAGAGTATAAAAAATGGTTAGACACACTAGTTGTACAGACATGGATGCGGAGTATAAACATTGGTTAGGCACACTACTCGCACAAACATGGGTGCCGAGTATAAAGCATCGGTTAGGCACACTACTTACAGACTTGGGTGCAGAGTATAAAAAATTGTTAGGCACACTACTCGTAAAGACACAGGTGCAAAGTAGAAAAAAATATTTATGCACACTGCTCCCATAGACATAGATGCAGAGCAAAAAATTGTTTAGCTACACTACTCCCACAGACACGTGTGCGGAGTTGAAAAAATTGGGTGTAATCCCACTTCTCCCATAGATTCCTGTCCCTACACTTAGCAGAGCAAAATGGCAGTGGCACCTGTGGTCTGGCATTTATACATTCCAGGTCAAGTGGTGCGCCAGCCAATCACAGCCATGCCAATACTTGACATGGCTGTGATGTCTCTGGAAGTGCCCACAGCCTAAAAGCTTGTTGATTAGCTGTGCTTCCTTGCAAGTGTCGCTTACTGCCTTGCGTGTGTAGTTTACTGCCCATAAATTAACCTAATAAATAAATAAATGAATGAAAAAAACCGACATGGGTTCCCTCCCATTTTTGGTAACTAGCCATGGTAAAGCAAACAGCTGTGGGCTTATATTATCAGGCTGGGAAAGTCCCTAGCTATTGGACCCTTCCCAGCATAAAAATACCAGCCGTCAGCCGCCCCAGAAGTGGCACATCCCATTAGATGCCCCAATTTTGAGGCTTTGCCCTCACTCTTCCCGATTGCTCTGGTTCATTGGCAATCGGGTAATGGAGCTTGGGGTTGATAACAGCTGTGAATTGTCCAAAAACACAGCTGACATTAAACCCTGGTGTTTGTAATGGAAAGATGTCTATCGGACACCCCCAGAACTAACCGCGTAGTAAAAAGAAAAACATATACACAAAAAAAAAAATATTTAAATAAACACTCCCCCACACTTTCCCTGGTTCAATACTTCATAAAAAAAAAATCCCACTCAGGTTCACCGTAGTCCACCGAATAAAGATAGAACTGCAGATCTCAGCAAAGTACCAAATCTTAGAGAGCTACATCGTAACCCATTGGCATTTTTTCATCATATTTAATATTATTCTTTTAATTTATCATTCTAATATTTTCCTCACACCTGAGATTGATTTTATTTTATTTATTCTTTTTTTTTTTTTTTTCATTTGTTGCTAAATACAAATTTATACATGGAGTCTATATTATGACTTGGAAGAAGATATAAAGCCTTCATCCTGTCATTACCAGTGCGGTCCTTTTCACTAAGGATTGACATCTGTCATGCGATTGGGAACAGAGAGAAGAGTCTTTACTAATCTTCTGATGTCCTGTTACATTGTATGGGATCTTCCTCTGAAGCTCTGCTGGATATTAATTTTCTGCTTGATGCTTTACTCTGCACCATCACAGACCTCGGCTCCTGGATGTCATCTAACAATGAAGGATTATACATTTGAATATAAATATTCTCAAAATGGAGACATTATTATAGGAGGAATTTTCACTGTACATTCATGGATAATACCATGGCAGTATAGAGGAGAAACATTTTTGAGAATGGTCTGCGCATAGTAAGTAAACATGAGAGAAAAATAAAATTTAGCAGGATATGTCTTCCTCTTTGTGTGCATTGTGTGCTATTCTTTTTGTTTGCTGAGCAAAACATTAAAAAAAAAGTGGTTCCTGTTTTGAAAATCAATTGTATAAGAAACAGTATCCTAATCCATAGAAAATGTAAAAAAAATTGTGTAGCTAGTTGATGTGTGTTCAATCTTACAGATGTACAGTAGCCATGGTTAAAAGAACACAGGTAACAGTACTGGGATATCACTGAGCAGAAAAGTAAAATCTGACACTTAACTTAAGATCAATGGATTTTGCAACGTTCACTTATTGTAATCCACTTAATTGAGATAAATTTCTGAGAAAAGATATTATCAAAATGGGGCTTTATTTGCATAGGCTACATCTGTATGTGTAACTTTGTCGTTTAAGGTTTTTTCTCTACTACTTTGCTTAACTATATCATAAAAAAATCAAGAAGTAGTGTGAAATTTCAATCTGATCCCAAAAAAACAAATGATGTGAATTCTGAGCAGTAATGTTATATTTAATGTGATAAAAAAAAGTGGTTATGCTCTATCAGATTTTATTCTCCCTTTTTCCTGTTTCTCATTTGTATGAAAAAAAATCACTGAGGATAGATTTTTGCGCAAAGAAGTCAATGAGGAAATAGAATTTTTCTTCCAATTTTTCCCTTTTTTGATATATACATTGGGCTTATTTTATGAAGTTTATGGTGCTTTTACTCATGTAGAATTTAGTATTTATTTAAGAAACAAACACATTTGATAATGTGCCAAAAAAAGTAAAGAAAAACGAAGTGGACCTTATATCCAAGTATTATCCACTGCAGCTTATCAAAATTTCCAAAACTGAACATGAGATTCTAAATTAACATTTCAGCTGAAGTGTATAAGATCTTTCCAATATATTAAGACTGCTTTGATTTCCAAGATTTCCAACTCTATTAGTCACAAAACTTCATGGTGACCACCTCTGTTGCAACACCGCACTAGCGGGGAGAGTGATCCAGATGCCCAATAGCACACTTTCTGCCAATACACTTTGAATTTGAGCCAAAATTAAAATCATGTGAATAAAGTTAGAAATACAGATTAGCCAATCTGATGAGATTTAATAAACACAATTGGGTGTATTTTTCCAAAAAATGTGATTCACAGGGAAATTATTTTTCACTAATTGAGTCTCTAATAAGCCCTAGAGCATAATAAAAGAAAACAACTGATATTTATTTCAGCGCTCACTTTTCCAGCTACCCACGCTGCTCGCAGTCCCTGTACACTACCCGAATAGTCCTTAGGGCCTTTTCTTATTGCTGTTGTGTGCTGAAGCCTTGGGCATCATGAGGTTTTGTTTTTAATCTCATGATGGCTTACTCATCTAATTCAAGACAAACTGTTGTCTGCCGTATGGCAAAAATTTTATTAAAGTCTCGGACTGGGGTAATACTTTGTTCAAAGGTGCGCGGAGGCAAACGCCACTTTTAAGACATGCCTGATTTATTGCATGTGTCATCATTAGAACTACAATTCTGCATCACAGCAAAGTCCGTGGCAAATGGGAGGATTGGAGCCGCTGGGTCTGAATTTAAATTGGGAAATGATTCAGGCAGGAAAAAGAGACTTTCTGTCTCTACATAGAGCTTAGAAGAATTCAGCTAGTCTGTTTTTAATCACGTAATGTTACAGAATTAATGGAAAAGAGAAATATTAACTGAGTAGAATGGCAAAATGAGCAACTGTAAGTTCACCGTGCCATATAACATGATGACTGCAATATATTAAGAGGATAAAAACTTAAATGGGAGTGAGTCTTTAAGGATAATGGCCATAAAGAACCCCATGTTCCACTTTTACCAAGTTTCATGTTTTTTTTAACTTTACTGCTTTGTTTTTTGTGCCCTGTCATTAGCTCTGTTGTCACTTTTATCACTTTCTATTCAAAATCCTCTGCTTCCTTCTATATTTCCTATCACTACTTGCTCTGGGCTGCAAGCCAGCAGTGAGCATACCCCTTGTAACAATACCTCCCCCTGTAACTATACCTCTCTAAGGCTATGTGCCCACGATGCAGAAATGCTCCGGATTATTCCAGAGCGTTTATGCATCTCCCTGGCAGAAAAAAACGCATGTGGATTGTACATGCGGATTGTACATGCGGATTGTACATGTGTTTTTCCTGCCAGGGACATGCAGAAGTGAAGCGTTCTTCACTTGCATTTCCGCATGCGGGTTGACAAGCGCTTTCCAAGCGATTTTAGCATCACTTGGTAAGTGCTTGTCAACTTGGTCACACTATATAAATCCATGCAGCCGGCATGGATTTATATAGTGTGACCGAAAGAATGGTTAAAAATAAAAATTAAATCTATACTTACCTTCTTATGGCCCCCGGAGTCTTGCTTCACTCCGTCCTGGCTGCCGGCAGATCGCGGTACACTGAAGGACCTGCTGTCTTATGACTATGATGTCAGCGCAGGTCCTCCAGTCCATCGCGATCTGCCAGCAAGGGAGGACGAGCACAGCGGGAGCCATCAGAAGGTAAATATAACATTTATTTTTTGTTTTATACTTTTTTTTACAGTTTTCTATGGTACCCGGGTCCAGAGGAGAGTCTCCTCTCCTCTAGACCTGGGTACCATCTGCACATTGAACGCATGTATTCTACATGTACTTATATAGTGAAGCAGAATACATGCGTTCTAATGCAAGTCAATAGCGACGAAAACGCAGCGCTTCCGCAAAATAATTGGTAGTGCTGCGTTTTTTTCTGCAATGATAATCCGCAGCGGAAATTTCCGCAGCATGTGCACAGCACATGCGGATTCTCATTGGGGAACATGGCAGGCCATCTACCTTTTTTAAGCATTTCTGCAGGGTTTTTGCTGCTGCTGAAATGCTTAAAAAACGCATCGTGGGCAAACAGCCTTACTCCTCCCCTAGGGTCAGCACTAGCTCCTGTACTGGCTACTGTTACGAGAAATATAAGTACTGTACAAAATAGAATGTATGAATGGATATATCGCCATGGTGTGTACATTGCAGAGGGTATACAGCAGTGTGTGAACTCATATGTACACCTTGCTGTATACATACACATACAAGAAAGGACTGGGTTTGCAGGGAAAGTAGTGTCTACAGCAGCAGCTGGCACAATAGGAACAGATTTAACTCTTCTGAAAGGAACCAAGACCTCCAACACATCAAGTCATGCCCCCTTCAATTTCCATAGCTCGGCGGCAGATTTTGACTTGACTTCTCAGGGAGACAAGAGATTCTCAGCCCCAAAACATGATGTGACCCGAAGACCAGCTCAGGTTACAGAATGATTTCAAAATCAAGGTATTTAGTAAAGTGCTTATCTATTGCAGGTAATTCACATGAAAAAGACTTGTACAATAGTGGCAATCCCTTTTATTTGCATTATCAAATTGTATGTCCATATATGCTTGGCAGAATAGTCATGACATTTCATGCCTCATCGTGTGCAGTGATATACAATACTGGGAGTGAAAAAGAAAATTGAGTTTCAGCTGAATTTCCTGAGATTTTTAGTTTTATGCCAATTCAAACATTGTGAGATTAAATTTGCTGTTTGCAAAAAAAAACAAAATACTTGCCCGGCACTATTTCCCACACTGGTTAAGCATCAGAGTGCAGGCTAACATAACTTTTTGTTGCCGCAAGGGGCTTTTCAAAATGCCCTGCAGCTACGGTATCTTATGGATTATCATACCTTGTACTGTGGTGGTCAGTACCTGGACTAAAACAGATCAGCAGTTCCCAATGAAGCACAGTTTGGAAGGCAGAATACTTTTCCATCTCCCCTGAGTAAGTCTCTCTTTCCTGTAGAGTGTAAGCTCCTATGATCAGTGGGGTCCCCTCTCTCTCTCTACTGTTAAGTCTAAGCTCTTGCGATTAGTGGTATTCTTTCTCCTCTGTTAACCCCTTTACAGCCTGTGCCGTATTTGTACGCACAGGCTGTAACCCCACGGTTCTGTGAGGGCTCAGGCGCTGAGCACGCACTGAACCGGGCACATGTCAACTGATCTATACAGCTGACATGTGCCCACAACAGCCGCGGGTGAAATCACGATCCACCCGCGGCTGTTAACATGTTAAATGCCGCTGTCAATCTCTGAAAGCGTCAGTTAACATCGCCATGCAAGAAGCGGGTCACTTACCCCGCCCATCGGTGACCCCGTTACGTCATCGCGGGTCACCGATGGGTGGGCATGACAACTCTGGGTCTGCAGCAGACTCCAGTGGTTGTCATGAGCTGGTCGCTATGAGCGCCAGCTAGTGGTCGGCGATTATAGCACCGGACCATTTCTGCTACATACAAGTGATCTGCTGATCACCTGTATGTACCATAGGCGATCAGACAAGTGCTGCTACTTGTCTCCTATGGAGACTATAGAAGAAAGCAAAAAGTGAAAAAAAAAAATTTTTTTTAAATATTTAAAAAATTAAAAAAATATAAAAGTTTAAATCACCCCCCTTTCGCCCCATTCAAAATAAAATAATAAAAAAAACCTCATACATATATTTGGTATCGCCGCGTTCAGAATCACCCGATCTATCAATATAAAAAAAGAATTAATCCGATCGGTAAACGGCGTAACGAGAAACAAATTCTAAACGCCAGAATTACGTTTTTTGGTCACCACAACATTGAAATAAAATGCAATAACGGATGATCAAAACATCGGAGCTACCCCAAAATAGTATCAATAAAAACGACAGCTCGGTTCGCAAAAAATAAGCCCTCACCTGGCCACAGATCCCGAAAAATAGAGACACTACGGGTCTTGGAATATGGCACCATTTTTTTTTTTTGCCAAACTTTGTCACCACTTAAATGAAAAAGAACCTATACATGTTTTGTGTCTATGAACTCGTAATGACCTGGAGAATAATAATGGTGGGTCAGTTTTAGCATTCAGTGAACGTGGTAAAAAAAAAAAAAAAAAATCTGTGGTATTGAACCTTTTTTGCAATTTCACCGCACTTGGAATTTTTTTCTTGTTTTCCCATACACGATATGGTAAACCTAGTAATGGCGTTAAAAAGTACAACTCGTCCCGCAAAAAATAAGCCCTTACACAGCCATATTGACCAAAAAATAAAAACGCTATGGCTCTGGGAACAAGGGGAGCAAAAAACGAAAATGCAAAAAGGGAAAATCCCAGGGTGGCGAAAGGGTTAAGTGTAAGCTCTTACGAAAAGCTAGCTCCTCTCTCTTTCTATCTTTCCTACAGAGTCTAAGCTCTTTTTGTCAGCAGGGTCTTCTCTCTCTTTCTCCTTTGCCCCACATGTATTTTTTGAGAAATTGCAAGCCTTATAGTATTGAGATTCATGCAAATGTATTCAGTGTGACTCAAATTATATGAGAAGGTGGCAAATTTCAATTTCAAATGTTCCACTTATCTCTAGTAACAATTCAAAAACAGAAAAGATAATAGTATATTTTTATGAACTATCAAAATGAAAGTAAGAAAGTAAGAAAGAAAAATCTAAATCAAATCAATATTTGGCGAGACCACTAGAATCAGGCTGATTGTTCAGAGGAGGAACAACTTTTAGTCAAGCTTCCTCAAATTCACAATTTGAACACTTTGTGATTCGAATCATATCGCCATTTCACACATTTGGCTGAAGATTCATTCTAGAGCAAGCTTTTACAGTGACCATTTTAGGACATGATCAGATATCAAAGTCAAACATCAGAATGATGTCAGTTTGAGGCTAAATAACCTGTTTGATAAGTGATTTTGCTAAGTGACTTTGACATCTGACTTTGATAATTGACTTTGACAAGTGATTTTGCAAAGTGACTTTGACAAGTGACTTTTCCAACTAATAATAAAAAAGGCAATGTTCACTGATGGGACTTGAACCCAAAACTCTATGTCTAGAAGCCAGTTCACTTACATATGAACTATAAGCTCAGTTGAAGCAATCTATGCGTTCTATTTGGTTATATGATTTTCAGTGCAAACCTGTCTGAAACTCATTCGGAATTTAATAATAATAAAAAAGTTCACTGTCTGCTACTGGGACTTGAACCCAAAAGCATGTGTGTCGCAGTCAGGACACTTATCATTGAGCTATACACTCATTAATGGAAATTGGGTATTCTACTTTGCTATGTTATTTCCAGTGCAATCAGGACTTTCACACAGACATTCTCCAAGCCAAATTCAAAAGTTGTATTAGTTTGATGAATGAGTTTGATATCTGACTTTCTTCACACATCAGAATCAGAAACACAATGACTTTTAAATACCCTGACTATTTTCATGGTTAATCCCATAAGCCAAGAAAAACTGCCAGTCATTATCGCTTGACATGATGGTTGAATGGTAAAACATTAATCTCTGAAACTGCAGGTTCTAGGTTCATAACATTGTTTTGAATTATGTTTATTTAGCACACAAGCTACAGTGATGTTTTACTTTCAATATCTGACATTCTGATTGTCATTCTGACGTGTTAAGAAAGTGTTTCAGACACGCTGTCTTTTTGCACGGTAAATTACATAGCCAAAATAAATTGGGAGGTAATAATTTACTATATATCTATTTCCAAGTGACTGTACATGTGCATAACTTTTTAAAGGGGTTTAATGATAAAATTTCTTTATTGTAATTTTTTCTTTCCATCTACCTAAGAACTGGCTGCAAACTCCCAATTTACTTTGGCCATGTAAATTACCATGCAAATAGACAACGTGACTTAAACTCTTAACACGTCAGGATGACAACCAGAATGTCAGATATTAAAAGTAAAACACCCCTGTAGCTTGTGTGCTAACTAGGCATAATTAAAAAAAAATAATAATTTCTACTGCTTCTGGGACAACATTGTTCACAGATATACTATTTGCCAATTGAGAATAAGATTAAACCCACAACTGCAATACTTTAAATGAAGTTTAATACAGTATTTGACACACTCACAATAATTGCTGGATTATTAGGGCAGTCATATGGGATAACGTCGGATGGCCACGGTTTCAGGCAGATGCCTAACAGTGTAGTATTTGTCAGCGACCAAGTGTCAATTGGTTCAACAAAACGACAGTGACTTTGATAAATGACTTTGTTAAGTGACTTTTACAGCATAATTTACAAAAAAAAAAAAGTTATTCTGCTCCTGGGATCTAAACCCAAATGCTACACTCTGTGAGCCTGAATCTTTACCATTCAGCCATAGGGTCAAGTTATAGTGACTAATAGATTTTCTTGTGTTATGAGATAAACCATGAAAATACACAGGATGACTAAAAATCATTGTGATTTTGATTCTTACGTTTGAAGAGAGTCACATATCAGAGTCACTTATCAAAGTCACACATCATTTGAATTTGGCTTTGTGAAAATCCCAATGAGTTTCAGACAGGTTTGCACTGAAAATCACATAACCAAACAGAATGCCTAGATTGAATCAACTGAGTTTATAGCTCAATGGAAATTAAACTGTCTTCTAGATATAGAGTTTTGGGTTAAAGTCCCATCAGTGAATAGTGACCTTTTTATTGTTATTATTAGTTGTAAAAGTCACATATCAAAGTCAGATGTCAAAGTCACTTATCAAAGTCATATATCAAAGTCACTTATCAAAATCACTTATCAAAATCAGTTCTCAGTCAGGGTATTTAGCCTCAAACTGACATCATTCTGATGTTTGACTTTGATATCTGATCATGTCCTAAAATGGACACTGTACAGGCATCGCTGCTTGGGTTTCTCCATAATGTCCTGAAATCACATCACATAGTCTAGCACAGACAATCAATGACCAATCAGCAGCATAAAGATGGGGGCCAGCCAAGGAGCACCATTTCATGCTCAATTTAGTGACAAACAATGTATAATTGGTGGAAAAAGGTTGAACATCATGAATCTGAGTCTTTTTTCAACCTATGTAACTATGCAACCATGTTTGAACAGTGTAGGGATAAGAGGTCAGAGTGCACATCTCATTTCACATAGGGATAGAAAAGGCCTACTATGATTGTAGTGTACTACTTCAGTGCTTATGCACATTGAAAAGTGGCGTGATAGTCTGTGAATACTAGTCCAAAGAATGATACCAGCATATTTTTCTTCACACACTGGAAACAATGAGGGCAATCTTAAACTCAGTGCTAATTCTGCTATAAAACAAAATATTGAATGCAAAACATTTGTGTCACAGAAAGTGTGCTGCTTTGTAAGATGGTCAAGATTAACTTTTTTTACATTAAAAAGAAAACCTTCATAATACAGAAATTTAAACACAACTGTCCATATCCCATATCACAAAGTGTGCAGGTTGTAAAAAAACAATATTTTTTTCACACTTTGTTGTAATATTCAAGTAATATTCAAATATTAGACCAGTACACAAGCCATCTAGATTGGGAAAAATAAGTATTTGATGCACTGCTGATTTTACAAGTTTTCACACCTACAAAGAATGGAGACGTATGTAATTTTTATCGTAGGTACAGTACAGACCAAAAGTTTGGACACACCTTCTCATTTAAAGATTTTTCTGTATTTTCATGACTATGAAAATTGTTCATTCACACTGAAGGCATCAAAACTATGAATTAACACATGTGGAATTATATACTTAACAAAAAAGTGTGAAACAACTGAAAATATGTCTTATATTCTAGGTTCTTCAAAGTAGCCACCTTTTGCTTTGATGACTGCTTTGCACACTCTTGGCATTCTCTTGATGAACTTCAAGAGGTTGTCACCGGAAATGGTTTTCACTTCACAGGTGTTCCCTGTCAGGTTTAATAAGTGGGATTTCTTGCCTTATAAATGGGTTTCGGACCATCAGTTGTGTTGTGCAGAAGTCAGGTGGATACACAGCTGATAGTCCTACTGAATAGAGTGTTAGAATTTGTATTATGGCAAGAAAAAAGCAGCTAAGTAAAGAAAAACGAGTGGCCATCATTACTTTAAGAAATGAAGGTCAGTCAGTCCGAAAAATTGGGCAAACTTTGAAAGTGTCCCCAAGTGCAGTTGCAAAAACCATCAAGCGCTACAAAGAAACTGGCTCACATGAGGACTGCCCCTGGAATGGAAGACCAAGTGGACAGTTAACGGGTTGAAACAGGTGCAATTAATATAGGTAGTTAGTGCAGAGTAGGAGGGCTTCTTAAAGAAAAACTAACAGGTCTGGGAGATTCAGAATTCTTGCTGGTTGGTAGGTGATCAAATATTTATTTCATGCAATAAAATGCTAATTAATCATGTAAAAATCATACAATGTGATTTTCTGGATTTTTTTAGAATCTATCTCTCACAGTTGAAGTGTACCTACATTAAAAAACAGACCTCTCCATTCTTTGTAGGTGGGAAAACTTGCAAAATTGGCAGTGTATCAAATACTAGTTTTTCTCACTGTAAATACGGTGGATTGCTGCATGTGCTTGCTTTGAGAACATTAACCTGCTTACCTTTTTTTTGTCCCATTCTATTTTGTGAATACAAATAGTAGTTTGTGTTTTTTTTTAAAGAAATGATACATTTTAGTTTTTGAAACCTGTTTTAATGCTTCCAATTTATCAATCGTACACCCCACAACCATGCTGCATGCTGTTGCTACGTGTTCATTTATGTTTATTAACCTAAGTTTAGATACTTTGCAATGTAGAATGTTAAAGTTAAGTAATTTATATTGGATTTTTAAGAGGGTATAGTTAAAATGAAAAAGCAGAAAAATACAGAAATAAAAAAGCCAAAAAAAAATGTTAAAGTTTTTCAACTAGTCACTAGTGTTGAGCCACCCCCATAGTGTTCGGGTTTGGTTCGGTTCGTCGAACACCGGGATGTTCGAGGAACTGTTCGTCGAACTGTTCGTCGAACACCTTAGAACACCATCGAACACCGTTAAAACCAATGGCAGGCAAACAAAAACACATAGAAACACATAGAAAACACCTTCAAAGGTGTCCAAAAGCAGACAAACTACTCAGAAGACGCTCTCTTTAAAAAAGCCAGCCGGCAATTCAGCAGCGGCACACACCGGTACCCGACAATTTAGACAAGAAGGAAAAGAGCATCACACATAGATTAGATAGATAGAAACATGTCAGTCACATATATATGAAGTACAGTGACAGTGTTGGTTACTGTACTTGTCATTTAGTGTAAAGGATTTATTAAAAAAAATATTAGTGTTTTCATGCACCGTCTCTTTAAAAAAGCCGGCCGGCAATTCAGCAGCGGTACCCGACAATTTACAACAGAAAGAATAGAGCTTCACACATAGATTAGATAGATAGAAACATGTCAGTCACATATATATGAAGTACAGTGACAGCGTTGGTGACTGTGCTTGTCATTTAGTGTTAAAATAAAGGATTTATTAAAAAAAAATTGGCGTGGGGTTCCCCATGATTTTAGTCTCTAGCGGAGGTTAAGTAGACGGCTGGGGCAGATGTTTGAAGCCTTGGGAAGGGGGTAATACCCACAGAGCTTCCAGGCTACTAATATCAGCCCCCAGCTGAATACCTAGCCTTTACTAGCTATTAAAATGGGGGACCCCCCCCAAAAAAAATGACGTGGGGTCCCCCCTATTTTAATAGCTAGCAAAGGCTAGGCAGACAACCGGGGGCTGATATTAATAGCCCAGGAAGGGTGCCATGAATATTGGCCCCCTCCCAGGCTAGAAACACCAGCCGTCAGCCGCCCCAGAAATGGCGCATCCATAGGATGCACCAATTCTGGCACTTAGCCTCGCTCTTCCCACTGCCCTGTAGCGGTGGCAGTGGGGTAATAGGGTTGGGGTTGATGTCAGCTTATAATGCCAGCTGACATCAAGCCCAGGTTAGTAATGGAGAGGCGTCTATAAGACACCCCCATTACTAACCCCATAGTCAAAGTTAAAAAAAACACAAACACCCAGAATAAAGTCCTTTAATTGAAATAAAGACACAATTCTTTATTGTTCTAAATTAAACCCTACTTACCGTATCGCCCATTCCAGCTGAAGCCAACGATCTCCTGCAATAAAAGAAAAATAATGAAGCAACATCATCCTTACCTTTCCATGGTTCACACGACAGCTTAAGCTCTGCTACATCAAGATGACGGGCTGGACGGCAGCAGCATGGGAGAATTCTCACGCTGAAGCGCTGAGTGCAGGACAATTCTCCCACGCTGTCAGTGACGTGCATGAAGTGAGCTGAGTTCATTCGACATGAGCTCACCTCATGCACGTCACTGACAGCGTAGGAGAATTCTCACACTGAGGCGCTGAGTGCAGGAGAATTTTCCCACGTTGTCAGTGACGTACATGAGGTGAGCCGAGTTCATTGGACATGAACTCTGCTCATCTGGATACCGTCACAGCGAAACACTGAGGAGCGCAAGCATGCCTGCGCTCCTCAGTGCCTGCGGGATGACAGGCTGGATGGCAGCTTTCTGCTGCCGTCCAGTCTGTCATCTCGATGTAGCAGAGCTGGAGCTGTCATGGGAACCATGGAAAGGTAAGGATGATGTTGCTTTATTATTTTTCTTTTATTGCAGGAGATCGTTGGCTTCAGCTGGAATGGGCGTGATGGTAAGTATGGTTTAATTTAGAACAATAAAGAATTGTGTGTTTATTTTAATTAAAGGATTTTATTCTGGGTGTTTGTATTTTTTTTAACTTTGACTATGGGGTTAGTAATGGGGGTGTCTTATAGGCGCCTCACCATTACTAACCTGGGCTTGATGTCAGCTGGCATTATAAGCTGACATCAACCTCAACCCTATTACCCCACTGCCACCGCTACAGGGCAGTGGGAAGAGCGAGGCTAAGTGCCAAAATTGGCGCATCCTATGGATGCGCCATTACTGGGGCGGCTGACGGCTGGTGTTTTTAGCCTGGGAGGGGGCCAATATTCATGGCACCCTTCCTGGGCTATTAATATCAGCCCCCAGCAGTCTGCCTAGCCTTTGCTAGCTATTAAAATAGGGGTGACCCCACGTCATTTTTTTGGGGGTCCCCCATTTTAATAGCTAGTAAAGGCTAGGTATTCAGCTGGGGGCTGATATTAGTAGCCTGGGAAGCTCCGTGGGTATTACCCCCTTCCCAGGCTTCAAACATCTGCCCCAGCCGTCTGCTTAACCTCCGCTAGAGCCTAAAATTATGGGGAACCCCACGCCAATATTTTTTTTTAATAAATCCTTTATTTTAACACTAAATGACAAGTACAGTAATCAACACTGTCACTGTACTTCTTATATATGTGACTGACATGTTTCTATCTATCTAATCTATGTGTGATTCTCTATTCCTTCTATTCTAAATTGTCGGGTACCGCTGCTGAATTGCCGGCC
Organism: Phyllobates terribilis; assembly: GCF_046119375.1. Taxonomy (NCBI): domain Eukaryota; kingdom Metazoa; phylum Chordata; class Amphibia; order Anura; family Dendrobatidae; genus Phyllobates; species Phyllobates terribilis. The sequence goes on along the minus strand of NW_027362761.1, from coordinate 1,203,198,222 downwards.
GGCTTTTTTAAAGAAACGGTGCATAAAAATACTATTATTTTTTTTAAGAAATCCTTTACACTAAATGACAAGTACAGTAAGCAACACTGTCACTGTACTTCATATATATGTGACTGACATGTTTCTATCTATCTAATCTATGTGTGATTCTCTATTCTTTCTGTTCTAATTTGACGGGTACCGGTGTATGCTGCTCCTGAATTGACGGCTTTTCATGTTTCACTGTGAGCACTGTTCCCATCGATTTGGGCAATCACTGTAATGCCACAACCACCATGGCTGTGACATTACAGTGAGTGGCAGACAATCCCTGCATGATTGGTGCTCTAAATAGCGCCAGACATGCAGGACACGCTTTTGGTTCACGAACAGTTATCGAACATAACCTCGAACAGCCGAATTTTTTGCAAATTGTTCGGGTTCGTCGAACAACTCGAATACCGCCCAAAACAGCACGAATTTGAGATTGGCGAACAGTTCTAGTCGAACACCGCTCATCTCTACTAGTCACATCAAACAATGCTAGGAGCCACAACAATACTGCTGGCTGTTGTTATATAATTACCTCGCCTTTAGGGTTAAGAAATCTTTGTTAAAGGAACCTAACAAATGATACATGCTGCCCAATCCGCAGACAGCATGTATCAGGCACTAGCATTTTGATTTCAGTCATGTATTATGGCTCTGAAACTCTGAAAATATACATTAAAAGCCAGCCAGGGACCAAAGAACACAGAGAGTGAAGTCAGATAGATGGGTCCCACGCGGCTTCTCCCTATCGGCTCCCCTTGAGTGACAGGTCTCTTCTCTAGATCATGTATGGAAATGACCTGTTAGTCAGTGACCACAGTGAACCTGTCTGTTCAACTAGTATCCAATTTGGCTTGGTTTCCAGCTGGCTTTTAGGGTATGTTTTTCTTTGAAACACCACGACATTTCAGAGTTAAACAGACATGGATGAATCTAAACTGCTAATGTATAATACATGATGATAATGGATTCTGCAGCATGTATCTGCTGTCAGGCTCTTTTTTAAGGGAGAGAATTTAAAACAAAAAATGCTGGATGCCTCATAGATTGTATGAGACAAAACTGAAAAGTTTTATGCAATGAGAAGCTTCGCAAAAATGTTTGTTTTTTTCACCCTGTTTTTATACCACTCTGACAAAGTGGGAGGAGATAGAGTAGGATGAGAATGCGACAAGGAGTGGTGACACTTGTTTGTCAAATTTATGACAAGCAGTGGCATACTTTACACTACAAATTTAACTCCAGTACCTGACTGGGGTAAGATTTGTGTGGAGGCCCATAAAGAGGTGCCTACTAGTGTTGAGCGAGCATGATCGACACTGCTCGGTATTCCCCCAAGCATCTCACTACTCGAGATTCTCGACAAGCACCGAGCATTTTCGGGTTACTCGGGTGGGAGCTCGGGTCTCCGCCCTGCATGTTTGGCGCTCTTTACAGAGCCAATGAACATGCAGGGATTGCCAGCCAGTCACTGTAATGCCGCAGCCATGTTGTTTGTGGGCATTACAGCATCACCTCGAGTATTTAAAACCGGGCGCAGCCATCTTGGACACAGTCGCTCCGGATCAGACAGTGTAGGGAGAGTGCTGCTGAGCTAGGTAGAGATTTATACTGCGAAATAGGTAGTGTAGGGTCTCTAAAACCTGCAAAATCAAACAAACAGTCATTCTGAGGACTAATATCCATCCCAGATATCTGGCAGGCTGTGTATAAGACGCAGTGGTTATACCAACAAACACTGCATTACAGTCCTGTGTGCTGCTGCTTAAATTGCTACACTTAGCCCCAGGTCTCAGGGGCCAGGAAAAATCCTTTTTTTTCATCTAATTCCTCTTGTTTTGTGTTTTTCCTCAATCAGACTGTACAAATACCCGTCTTATTAACATTTTGGTATTTTTTCCCACCAAAAAGAATAATATAGTGTGCCTGTGAGTGTTCAGACACAAATATATCAGTTTAAAAGAGTCTGGTTTTGGCCAGATAACTAGAACTGTGGTTTTGCAGTTCCACGGTTCAACTCTCTGTATTATCCACTTTTTTGCCTTTTTTTCCATTAAAAAAAACAGTTTGAGTGTCTCGCTGACTGTTCAGACACAAATATATCTATTTAAAAAGTCTGGTATTTGCCAGGAAATTAGCACTGTGGTTTTCCTCTTCCACTGTTCAAATCTGGGTGTTATCCACCTTTTTGCCTTTTTTCCATAAAAAAAAACTGTTTGAGTGTCTCGCTGACTGTTCAGACACAAATATATCTATTAAAAATAGTCTGGTATACGCCAGGAAATTAGAACTGTGGTTTTCTTCTTCCATGGTTCAAATCTGGGTGCTATCCACGTTTTTGCCTTTTTTCCATTAAAAAAAAACAGTTTGAGTGTCTCACTGACTTTTCAGACACAAATAAATCTGTTTAAAAGATTCTGGTGTAGGCCAGAGAACTAGAACTGTGGTTTTCCTCTTCCACGCTTCAAATCTGGGTGTAATCCAACCTTTTGCCTTTTTTACATAAAAAAAAACAGTTTGAGTGTCTTGCTGACTGTTCATACACAAATATATCTGTTAAAAAGATTCTGGTGTAGGCCAGAGAACTAGATCTGTGGTTTTCCTCTTCCACAGTTCTTATCTCCTTTTTATTACCCTTTTGCCATTGATAGTGCGAGTGTAAGCTATTTTACTTCATATGCAATGGGCAAGGCACGTTGCAAGGGACGTGGAACTGTACGTTCTGGTGATCGTGCGTGCAGAGGTTGGGGCCGCAGCCAAGGTGAAAATGTGCCACAACCAACAGCCACATCTTCTCGCTTCCAGTTCTTGACCGAATTACTAGGGAAGCACACAACAACACCACTATTGCCAACTGATCAGTGTGAACAGGTTATTAATTGGATAGCAGATAATACTTCCAGCTACCTGGGCACCACCACCTCCGGTCTGTCTTCCACACGGTCAAGTTTTAGTAGCCGTGAGTCTCGACCGCATACTCCTCCTCACCCTGATGCTCCTTCCTCCCACCATGCCGAGTGTCATCATACAGCAAGTGATCCCACAGTAGGACACTATGAAGAGCTGTTCACTGGTCCATTTTCATATTTGGGCCCCTCGCCTGCTCCGCTTGAAGTGGTGGAAGAGGAGTTCTCATGTAGCGATGGCCAAATATTTGAACAGCCACGGCCACAGGAAGGCGACGCTGGAAATTTGTCACAAGAGGTGGACGATGACGAGACGCAATTGCCACGAAGTGAGGACGAGTACTGTGGTGCGGAAGTGGAAGAGGAGGAGGTGGTGGATGATCTAGTAACTGACCCAACGTGGCAGAAGGATACGCAGAGCGAGGCCAGAAGCACACAGGGGGAGGCAGAGTACCCCAACAGGCAGGAAGAAGAAGTGTGGTGGCCGCAGACAGAAGGCGGGCAATTATTTCGCATAACACCAACACGAAGGACGTTGCCAGTAGTGTTGAGCGAGCACTAAAATGCTCGACCCGAGAAACGAGCACAATGTTAGTCTATCTGAGACCCGAGCATTTTTGCGGTGGCACCCCCAGCAGTCTGTAGAAAGCCTAAAAAGTGCCCAAAACGATAGTGACAGTGCTCAAATGACATGGGGACAGCATGGGGATCGCCCCAGGAAGCATTTATGACCCCCAGGTCACTGCTGTCAACAACGTGGTCAGAGGTATTAAGCCACTTTTACGGGCTCACAATAAAGCGTTCAAAAACGAAACTGAAACTGTTTTCCTGTGAAATATGTTAAGGAACATCCTTTCCAGGTTAAAGACTTGTGTATAAGGTAAAATAAATAACTAAAAACAAAAATACTCCTCCACACCTTGGGCTATGTTCACAAGTAGCATTTTTTATGCGTTTTTGCACTTTTGCATGGCTTTCAACCGTGACAAATGCATTCACCGGGAAATGTCATTTTAACATTTTACAACCTTTTCTGGCCATGTGCTGTGTGACACATGCATACAGTGCTGAAAAGACATGGGAACAGCATGGGGAAGACCCCTGGAAGCATCTCTGACACCCATAAAAAATGCTACTTGTAAACATAGCCCAAGTTGTGGAGGAGTATTTTTGTATATGATCTAATGTTCTCTGTGACAGCCATCTACAGCATTGATTTGTACACACCCGGGATTTTGAGGGGTCAAGTTGACAACAAGTGATTCATAATGTTGGCTTAGGATGTTTTTCTTGAGATTGGCACCTTCATTTTTTATTTGTTTTATTTGTATTGCTTATCTAGTTTATATTTCAATTTTATAGGGATTCCATTTTATTGTCATTGGCCCTCTCCTACTTTACCATTTTTATTGGCTTTGTTTTTCTTTACCGAAGCAATATAATGGGAATAGTGTTACTCTCCATGTACACACATGACAGATTATTCTGAAAGGTAACCTGAAATGACAGGAATGTTTTACTGTAAATTCATTGATTAAGAGGTGTGCTCCAATACTTTTATCTATTTAGTGTAAAAGTAACATGTTAGATATTATTAATAAATCCAAATGTCTGTATTTGACAATGAACTATTTAATGATGGATATAATGTAAGGTTTATATCTAAAAATACAGAACAGCACTCAACAGGGTAAAACACATTTCATTGATAATGAAAAACAGATAAAAATATAAAATACATTTTATTTGTAAATTGATGATTAAATTCTATTATTTTCTGCAGTGCCAAGTTTAGAGAATACAGACATCTTTTGACTTTCATTTTTGCCATTGATGATATTAACAGTAATCCTGCCATTCTTCCAAATATCACCCTTGGATATCATTTGTATGATTCATGCGGCAATGTGAATAAAGTTCTAAAGGATGTTCTGCAGATAATGTCCGGACACAAAGTAACAGCTCCTAATTATTCATGTATGGACCATGGTAATGTAGCTGGCTATATTGGAGACCAAGGATCTGCCACCACTCTACCAATGGCTCAGTTACTGGGTATGTATGGATATGCACAGGTAAGTTCTGATAAGAAAGATGTCTCCTTTCGATTCTACCCCATATAATTTCAAGAATGGGTGAGGAGAGAAATAACTGGATAGTGCAGATTCAAAAGCAACCATATGAATTTGATGAAGCTTAATGCACTGGTTATTTTTCAATAGGACACTTGCATCTTGACCACTCTGGATTCAGCATGCCTATTTGGGACATTGAGTGACAGAGTCACATTGAAGGGACATTTAAAATTGCTTTTAAATAACCTAGCAATAAAATTTTTGAATAAGTTAAAAAAAGAATCTTTTCCATTTTATTCTCACTGATTTTTGGCTTGAAGGGAACCTAACAGGTGATTCAGACATAGACTGAATTATTCCAACCATGTAACTTTTACTATTAACCACTGAAAATGCAATTGGGGATCATTTATTCCTGGTAACTTCTCTAGTTAGAGGCAGATCCTGTGATGCTGAGTCACTTCTCATGGACAAGCTATGAGTCAGAAATGTCAAGGAGTCCAAGGTCAATAGCCAAGGGTCATCTTAAAAAAAAGGGAAAAGGCAAAGAACTAGTCAGGTAATGGTTTATGGTCAAAATCACAGGTGGATAGAGGATCAAAGCAAAGGGGTTAAACAAATGGATGGTCAGAACGAGTTCCAAGGTCACGCAGCAATACATCAACAAGCAAAGCACTAGGCACAGAGAAAACAAACCCCACTGAGCTGAAGCTATCTAGTCTCAGATTAGATGGCCGAGCTGTCAATCAAAACACAGACAGCTCATCATGCCCCTGCACTAGACTGGATGACTGAGCTATCACTCACTGCCTCCTACGCACAGAGGGGTGGAATCGCTACAGATCCCCTCCTACTCCCTTGACTGATAGATTATTCCCCGGACACAAACATGCAAAATGTGTACTTCCTGGGCAGATTTTCAAGTATGTTATTCTCTGAAATGATGCAGTGTTTCATAGCAAAAAACACTCAAATCTGAAAAAATCGCAGCCAGAGTCTGATTTATGCTGACTGTAATTCAGGCAGCATGAATTCCACTACAGGTTCCCATTAAAAACTGCAAAAAAAAATTGTTACGAAAACTGTCTTTATTTTTACAATCAAAATCAAAAAGGTAAAAAAAGGTAAAATAGATTGAGATTACCATTAAGTCCAAATATTTATTTAAACGGTGACAAAATTGTAAAGTAGAAATGAATCTTTTGAAATTGTATTTTGTCAGATTTGCAGAATAGATTTGTGTTGAATTGAATTGCTGCAAATTGAAAGAATGGACATCTACAATAGCCCTGAGAAGATGTGTTTCACACTCTGAGATTTACTTGGACTGCATCGAACCCCTTTTAACGATCCTTAATGCAAACACATCCTTTGTAATGTCAAACTGACCTCAGCATAAATGGTTATAGGCAAACAGATGGTAAATGCGTCTAATAAAAAAAAAGTCTAATAACACACTGTACTCTTGCACTTTTTTGCTTTTTAAAATTAAAAAAGCTCCAAAAATGGTCACATTTGGTTGGCAGATGCCTTCTTTTTCAAAGTTTATACATATGCAATGTATATGAAAATGCCATGGCTTTTTGACAAACCAAAGCAAAATCATACCCTTTTTAATGAATAACAACAGGATGTTTGGAAATGAAATTAACAATGACTTGGCGTTTTTCAAAAAGTCAACAAATTGCTTTCTCTTTTTGTGCAGAATTGACAAATTAGCAATGGGGAAGCATAAGGACTAGTGTTGAGTCAATGTGCTCAATACCGTGTTTTCCGAGCATGCTCAGTCTTATCTGACGTGCTCGGCTAATATGTTTGCCTCACTGAGACTGCATGTTTTCCAGCAGTAGAGAGCACATGCGGGGATTGCCTGTTTCTTTGCCAAACCCCGCATGTGTTTCGTCTTTCTACCGCTGGAAAACAAACAGCCACAGGGAGGCAAACATATTAGCCGAGCACCCTGAAGATACTCGGATAAGACCGAGCATGATCTGATAATACGTTATCCGATCACGTTCACTCAACACTAATCAGGACCCAAAAATTATGGCTAATGAAGAAGTAACGGAAAACACCATTCCAGGGCGCAGACCGCATTTAGCTCATTCAAGACAATTGGAATATTTTAAATGTCACAACAAATTTGAAATTTTTATAGTACATTTTTTTAAATATCTTACTAAATGCACAAAGATGTCATGGCCCTTGAAGAAGGAATGGCTTTTTACAAACTGTCCTCCATAAGGAGAAATGCTACCCCTTTGACCTCAGTCCAGAGCCTCTCACCTAGTCAAATCAGTTCTCATACTTTGCATTGATGAGGGCCAACAGCCCGAAACACCGTGTTTGCAAATTGAGATTCTGATTTGGCTTTTATCCTAAGTCATATTGCACGACTCGTTAAAGGGTTGAAAGTGACTTGTAGGATTGCTATTTCCAATAGGTGGCGATATAGAGTACAAGTCCTCTTTTTCTCTGAATAGGCAATTTGCATACAAACTGTCCAAAATGATTCCCATCTGTAGGATCAATAATATGGTTGTTGATTGGAAAGTGAAGAAACAAGGTTTTAAAATTACATCCAAAACTATCACCTTTTGGGGTGGGGGGGAAGATTCGGGTTTCTTATATTTACCTTTTAGATGGTAAAGTTACCTGCACGAGTAAAGAGTAGATGTAGAAAAGATTGGACAGGCAGGAAATGTGTTGTTGTTTATTGGCAGTAGAAGTGGCAGAGACCACACATTTTAGATCATTTCGGATAGGCAAGAAAACATCTGGTTCTTTAGGGCTAGTACTAGAATCTTAGGCAGCAGCACAGTATATATAAAATATATTGGACAAGTATCGGTCATTGTGGATGAAAATAGGAAATTATCTATGACTAATTCATTTTGACAAATGTAAGGTTTTTCACACTGGCAGTAGACAATCCGGTCCAGTTTAGTGTGACAAAGCCACTTTGCATGCTGAATACCCTCTGTCATTGCACAGGAAGTTGGACATGACAATGTGTCTGTGGAAGTTCTTACAACTGCAATATTGGTCCATTTTGCTGATTCAGAGGTCCATGGATTTGGGCCTCAAGGTATTTGCTGGAAGGAGCATATAGTCGAGGCACTACTGCTGTTAAAAAGGTGCATTTTTGTTTGCTGCAATTTAGTGTAACAGCTGAAGAAACATCTGGTTTATCATGTCATAAATGCTGCAATTGCTGCTCGAGATGAGCGAATGTTTCAATATTCGGTTCGGATTACGATCATCAAATTTGCAATATTCGCTGATTTATTCGTTGAATGTTCGTCGAACATTGCCGAATGCCATAGGATTCAATGGGGGCCAAAAAAAAATCACAAACACCACACCTTCAGATTGGTCCTAAAGCTGCCAAAACTAGTGTTGAGAGAGCACTAAAATGCTCGGGCGCTCGAAGCTCGGGCAGAGCTCATCGTGATACTCGTGTGCTCAACCCAAGCAACGAGCCCAGGGCAGTGTTCAATTGTACCTCCCCCATTCCTTGTAATGCAAGCACAAGTATGCAGCCTGCCACCCACCCACCCCCCCAGGCTGCAATAACATACTGCTTGCTTGCTTGCACTTGAAATTGGGCTTTTTAGGCATGTGGAGGCGGAATCTGGCCACCACATCATGGCTGCGTCAGTGGTCTGGTATCCATACTCAGTCGCTAGCCGCCGGGAGGCCAGGTGTCCACGCCTGGTCCCCAGCCGCCAGGGGGCGGCCAGGTGTCCATACTCGGTCAGCAGCCGCCCCGCAGCCGAGTACCCACTCACGGTCCCCAGCCGCCTGGGGGCGGCCCTGTGTCCATAAACGGTCCCCAGCCACGCCTATTTGAAGGACAGCCAAACCACAAACATGTGGACAAGTGAATGTGGCCAGGGATGGTCCATCTGACTGACGCCGTCACACTGGGTTAATATTGTGGAAGTCGGGACACAGTTGGACACTGGGATGCAACACATCCTCCAGACATAGAGGATTGCGGGTCCTGGGTTAATCAGGCTTCAACACAAAGTTCAGAAGGTAGACAGCAACAGTGGTCTGCCTCCTACACAACGAGTAAATTATTCATGATCATGAGGCCATCCATCTCCTTAGCTTTCTGTTCCTTGGAATGCAAGCGCATGTATGTAGTAGCGGCTAGGCCTGAGGTGGTCAGCGTTTTGGCGCACATCCTACCTCCTCCGAGGATTGCTGGATGATTTCCTGATACTATCTGAGTTCTATGACTCCTGTTAAAACAAAGCTTCAGGTGATGAATGATGGATGAGGTAGTGGCAAAGGAGAAAGTGCAGGAGGAACAGGAAACATTCAATTCAACATCAGGCCAGTCAACCACACATGTTTTGTAGGATATGTTTCTGTACCAAAAGGAGGGGTTCGGCTTCACAGCTATAAGGCATACAGTGAGTGCAATGCATTCCAAAAATTTCGAGGCACTCCAATGCCCCTTGGAAGTGACATGGAGGTCAAAGTGCCTTAACTAAACCGTTTTTTCCATTTATAGCAACTGGGTCTCCTGTACACTGTTGACCTAAGCAGTGAATGGAAGGCTTTCCAAAAATTATGAGGAACTGCAATGCCCCTTGAAACAGATGTGGATTACAGTGTACTAAAATCCTTCTACCCCTTATTGGGGAGTGGGTCTACCTTAGTGTTCGCCTATGCATTGAAAAGCAAAAGCTGACTAAAATTAGGAGGAAATGCAATGCCGGTTGGAAGAGTCGTGGAGGTTAGAGTTAATTAAAAAACAACATTTTAATGCCCCTTGGTAGAGTTGTGGAGTTCAGAGTGGTTTAACAAGACGCTTTTAATGCCCCTTGGAAGAGTGGTGAAGGTCACAGTAGCTTAGCAACACGGTTTTAATGCCCCATGGAGGAGTGGTGGAGGTCACAGTAGCTTAACAAGAGAGTTTTAATGTCCCTTGGAAGAGTGGTGGAGGTCACAGTAGCTTAACAAGATTGTTTTAATGCCCCTTGGAAGAGTGGTGGAGTTCACAGTAGCTTAACAAGAGAGTTTTAATGCCCCTTGGAAGAGTGGTGGAGGTCACAGTAGCTTAACAAGACGGTTTTAATGCCCCTTGGAAGAGCAATGGAGTTCAGAGTGGTTTAACAAGACAGTTTTAATTTCCCTTGGTAGAGTGGTGGAAGTCACAGTAGCTTAACAAGAGGGTTTTAATGCCCCTTGGAAGAGTGGTGGAGGTCGCAGTGGAATAAATAGACAATATCAATGCCCCTTAGAAGAGTGGTGGGGGTCCCAGTAGCTTAACAAGACGTTTTTAATGCCCCTTGGAAGAGTGGTGGAGGTCGCAGTGGAATAAAAAGACAATATCAATGCCCCTTGGAAGAGTGGTGGAGATCACAGTAGCTTAACAAGACGCTTTTAATGCCAAATGGAAGCGTGGTGGAGGTCACAGTAGCTTAACAAGATGGTTTTAATGCCCCTTGGAAGAGTGGTGGAAGTCGCAGTGGAATAAAAAAAAAATATCAAAGCACCTTGGAAGAGTGATGGAGGTCACAGTAGCTTTACAAGATGGTTTTAATGACCCTTGGAAGAGCTGTGGAGTTCAGAGTGGTTTAACAAGACGGTTTTAATGCCCCATGGAAGAGAAGTGGAGGTCACAGTAGCTTAACAAGATGGTTTTATGCCCCTTGGAAGAACTGTGGAGTGCAGAGTGGTTTAACAAGACGGTTTTAATGCCCCTTGGAAGAGTGGTGGAGGTCACAGTAGCTTAGCAAGATGGTTTTAATGCCCCTTGTAGGAGTAGTGGAGGTCACAGTAGCTTAACAAGAGAGTTTTAATGCCCCTTGGAAGAGTGGTGGAGGTCACAGTAGCTTAACAAGGTAGTTATAATGCCCCTTGGAAGAGTGGTGGAGGTCTCAGTGGAATAAAAAGACAATATCAATGCCTCTTTGAAGAGTGGTGGAGGTCACAGTAGCTTAACAAGACGGTTTTAATGCCCCTTGGAAGAGCAGTGAAGATCAGAGTGGTTTAACAAGATGGTTTTAATGCCCCTTGGAAGAGTGGTGGAGGTCACAGTAGCTTAACAAGATGGTTTATTGCCCCTTGGAAGAACTGTGGAGTTCAGCGTGGTATAACAAGATGGTTTTAAGGCCCCTTGGAGGAGTGGTGCAGGTCACAGTAGCTTAACAAGACAGTTTTAATGCCCCTTGAAAGAGTGGTGGAGGTCAAAGTGGAATAAAAAGACAATATCAATGCCCCATTTGAAGAGTGGTGGAGGTCACAGTAGCTTAACATGACAGTTTTAAAGACCCTTGGAAGAGTGGTGGAGGTCACAGTAGCTTAACAAGACGTTTTAAGGCCCCTTGGAAGAGTGGTGGAGGTCACAGTAGCTTAACAAGATGGTTTTATTGCCCCTTGGAAGATCTGTGGAGTTCAGAGTGGTTTAACAAGACGATTTTAATGCCCCTTCGAAGAGTGGTGGAGGTCACAGTAGCTTAACAAGACAGTTTTAAAGCCCCTGGAAGAGCTTTGGAGTTCAGAGTGGTTTAACAAGACGGTTTTAATGCACCTTGGAGGAGTGGTGGAGGTCATAGTAGCTTAACAAGACGGTTTAATGCCCCTTGGAAGAGTGGTGGAGGTCACAGTAGCTTAACAAGACGGTTTTATTGCTCCTTGGAAGAGCTGTGGAGTTCAGAGTGGTTTAACAAGACGATTTTAATGCCCCTTGGAAGAGTGTTGGAGGTCACAGTAGCTTAACAAGACAGTTTTAATGCCCCTTGGAAGTGTCGTGGAGGTCGCAGTGGAATAAAAAGACAATATCAATGCCCTTTGGAAGAGTGGTGGAGGTCACAGTAGCTTAACAAGACGGATTAATGCCCCTTGGAAGAGTGGTGGAGGTCACAGTAACTTAACAAGATGGTTGTAATGCCCCTTGGAAGAGTTGTTGAGTTCAGAGTGGCTTAACAAGACGATTTTATTTCCCCTTGGAAGTGTGATGGAGGTCACAGTAGCTTAACAAGACGGTTTTAATTAACCTTGGAAGAGCTGTGGAGGTCAGAGTGGTTTAACAAGATGGTTTTAATGCCCCTTGGAAGAGCTGTGGAGTTCAGAGTGGCTTAACAAGATGATTTTATTGCCTCTTGGAAGTGTGATGGAGGTCACAGTAGCTTAACAAGATTTTTTTAATGCCCCTTGGAAGAGCTGTTGAGTTCAGAGTGGTTTAACAAGACGATTTTAATGCCCCTTGGAAGAGTGGTGGAGGTCACAGTAGCTTAACAAGATGATTTTAATGCCCCTTGGATGAGTGGTGGAGGTCACAGTAGCTTAACAAGACAGTTTTAATGCCCCTTGGAAGAGTGGTGGAGGTCACAGTAGCTTAACAAGACAGTTTTAATGCCCCTTGGAAGAGTGGTGGAGGTCGCAGTGTAATAAAAAGACAATATCAATGCCCCTTGCAAGAGTGGTGGAGGTCATAGTAGCTTAACAAGACGGTTTTAATGCCCCTTGGAAGAGCTGTGGAGTAGTGTTGAGCCACCCCCGTAGTGTTCGGGTTCGGTTCGGTTCGTCGAACACCGGGATGTTCGAGGAACTGTTTGTCGAACTGTTCGTCGAACACCTTAGAACACCTTCGAACACCGTTAAAACCAATGGCAGGCAAACAAAAACACATAGAAACACATAGAAAACACCTTCAAAGGTGTCCAAAAGCTGACAAACTGCTCAGAAAACGCTTTCTTTAAAAAAGCCGGCCGGCAATTCAGCAGCGGCATACACCGGTACCCGACAATTTAGACAAGAAGGAATAGAGCCTCACACATAGATTAGATAGATAGAAACATGTCAGTCACATATATATGAAGTACAGTGACAGTGTTGCTTACTGTACTTGTCATTTAGTGTAAAGGATTTATTAAAAAATATAATAGTGTTTTCATGCACTGTCTCTTTAAAAAAGCCGGCCGGCAATTCAGCATCTGTACCCGACAATTTATAACAGACAGAATAGAGCTTCACACATAGATTAGATAAATAGAAACATGTCAGTCACATATATATGAAGTACAGTGACAATGTTGCTTACTGTACTTGTCATTTAGTGTAAAGGATTTATTAAAAAAAATAATAGTGTTTTCATGCACCGTCTCTTTAAAAAAGCCGGCCGGCAATTCAGCATCTGTACCCGACAATTTATAACAGACAGAATAGAGCTTCACACATAGATTAGATAGATAGAAACATGTCAGTCACATATATATGAAGTACAGTGATAGTGTTGGTTACTGTACTTGTCATTTAGTATTAAAATAAAGGATTTATTATTAAAAAAAATTGGCGTGGGGTTCCCCTTAATTTTAGTCTCTAGCGGAGGTTAAGCAGACAGCTGGGTCAGATGTTTGAAGCCTGGGAAGGGGGTAATACCCACGGAGCTTCCCAGGCTACTAATATGAGCCCCCAGCTGAATACATAGCCTTTACTAGCTATTAAAATGGGGGACCCCCCCAAAAAAATGACGTGGGGTCCCCCCTAATTTAATAGCTAGCAAAGGCTAGGCAGACAGCTGGGGGCTGATATTAATAGCCCAGGAAGGGAGCCATGAATATTGGCCCCCTCCCAGGCTAGAAACACCAGCCGTCAGCCGCCCCAGAAATGGCGCATTCATAGGATGCGCCAATTCTGGCACTTAGCCTCGCTCTTCCACGCTGCCCTGTAGCGGTGGCAGGGGGTAATAGGGTTGGGGTTGATGTCAGCTTATAATGCCAGCTGACATCAAGCCCAGGTTAGTAATGGAGAGGCGTCTATAAGACACCCCCATTACTAACCCCATAGTCAAAGTTAAAAGAAAACACAAACACCCAGAATAAAGTCCTTTAATTGAAATAAAGACACAATCTTTTATTGTTCTATATTAAACCATACTTACCATCACGCTCATTCCAGCTGAAGCCAACGATCTCCTGCAATAAAAGAAAAATAATAAAGCAACCTCATCCTTACCTTTCCATGGTTCCCACGACAGCTTCAGCTCTGCTACATCAAGATGACAGGCTGGACCGCAGCAGAACGCTGCCATCCAGCCTGCCATCCCGCAGACACTGAGAAGCGCAGGCATGCTTGCGCTCTGCAGTGTCTGGCTGTGACGGCATAAAGATGAGACGAGTTCATGTCCAATGAACTCGGCGCACCTCATGCACGTCACTGACAGCGTGGGAAAATTCTCACGCTGAAGCGCTGAGTGCAGGAGAATTCTCCCACGCTGTCAGTGACGTGCATAAGGTGAGCTCATGTCCAATGAACTCAGCTCACCTCCTGCACGTCACTGACAGCGTGGGAGAATTCTCCTGCACTCAGCGCTTCAGCGTGAGAATTCTCCCACGGTGAAGCGCTGAGTGCAGGAGAATTTTCCCACGCTGTCAGTGACGTGCATAAGGTGAGCTCATGTCCAATGAACTCAGCTCACCTCCTGCACGTCACTGACAGCGTGGGAGAATTCTCCTGCACTCAGCGCTTCAGTGTGAGAATTCTCCCACGCTGAAGCGCTGAGTGCAGGAGAATTTTCCCACGCTGTCAGTGACGTGCATGAGGTGAGCCGAGTTCATTGGACATTAACTCGGCTCATCTGGATGCCCTCACAGAGAGACACTGTGGAGCGCAAGCAAGCCTGCGCTTCTCAGTGTCTGCGGGATGACAGGCTGGATGGCAGCGTTCTGCTGCGGTCCAGCCTGTCATCTCGATGTAGCAGAGCTGAAGCTGTCATGGGAACCATGGAAAGGTAAGGATGATGTTGCTTTATTATTTTTCTTTTATTGCAGGAGATCGTTGGCTTCAGCTGGAATGGGTGTGATGGTAAGTATGGTTTAATTTAGAACAATAAAGAATTGTGTGTTTATTTCAATTAAAGGACTTTTTTCTGGGTGTTGTGTTTTTTTTAAATACTTTACTAGAAATTCATGGTGGTCATGTCTAATATTGGCGTGACCCCATGAATTTTGGGCTTAGGGCCAGCTGATAATGCCAAGCTGGCCCTAACCCCTTTATTACCCAGTGAGCCACCGCATAAGGGCCCTGGATGAGTTGGGTACAGCGCCAGAAGATGGCGCTTCTATGAACGCGCCATTTTCCGGGGTGGCTGCGGACTGCAATTTGCAGAGGGGGTGGCCCAGAAAGCTTGGGCCTCCCTGCGCTGCGGATTCCAGCCCCCAGCTGCCTAGTTGTACCTGGCTGGACACAAAAACAGGGCGAAGCCCCACGTAAATTTTCTTTAAATTATTTCATGAAATAATTAAGAAAAAAAGGGCTTCCCTATATTGTTGTGTCCGGCCAGGTACAAATAGGCAGCTGGTGGTTGGGGGCAGCCCGTTCCTGCCTGCTGCACCTGACTGGACACAAATATAGTGCGAAGCCCCACTTCAATTTTTTTTTAATTATTTCATGAATTTCCTGAAATAATTTAAAAAAATTGAAGTGGGGCTTCGCACTATATTTGTGTCCAGCCAGGTACAGCAGGCAGGAATGGGCTGCCCCCAACCACCAGCTGCCTATTTGTACCTGGCCGGACACAACAATATAGGGAAGGCCTTTTTTTCTTAATTATTTCATGAATTTCATGAAATAATTAAAAAAAAAATACGTGGGGCTTTGCCCTATTTTTGTGTCCAGCCAGGTACAACTAGGCAGCTGGGGGCTGGAATCTGCAGCGCAGGGAGGCCCAAGCTTTCTGGGCCCCCCCCCCGCTGCAAATTGCAGTCCGCAGCCACCCTGGAAAATGGCGCGTTCATAGAAGCGCCATCTTCTCGCGCTGTACCCAACTCATCCAGGGCCCTGGTGCGGTGGCTCACTGGGTAATAAAGGGGTTAGGGCCAGCTTGGTATTATCAGCTGGCCCCAAGCCCAAAATTCATGGGGTCAGGCCAGTATTAGACATGACCGCCATGAATTTCTAGTAAAGTATTTAAAAAAAACACAACACCCAGAATAAAGTCCTTTAATTGAAATAAACACACAATTCTTTATTGTTCTAAATTAAACTATACTTACCGTCACGCCCATTCCAGCTGAAGCCAACGATCTCCTGTAATAAAAGAAAAATAATAAAGCAGCCTCATCCTTACCTTTCCATGGTTCCCACGACAGCTTCAGCTCTGCTACATCGAGATGACAGGCTGGACCGCAGCAGAACGCCGCCATCCAGCCTGTCATCCCGCAGACACTGAGAAGAGCAGGCTTGCTTGCGCTCCACATTGTCTCTCTGTGACGGCATAAAGATGAGCCGAGGTCATGTCCAATGAACTCGGCTCACCTCATGCATGTCACTTACAGCGTGGGAGAATTCTCACGCTGAAGCGCTGAGTGCAGGAGAATTTTCCCACGCTGTCAGTGACGTGCATGAGGTGCGCCGAGTTCATTGGACATGATCTCGGCTCATCTTTATGCCGTCACAGCCAGACACTGCAGAGCGCAAGCATGCCTGCGCTTCTCAGTGTCTGCGGGATGACAGGCTGGATGGCAGCGTTCTGCAGGTCCAGCCTGTCATCTCGTTGTAGCAGAGCTGAAGCTGTCCTGGGAACCATGGAAAGGTAAGGATGAGGTTGCTTTATTATTTTTCTTTTATTGCAGGAGATCGTTGGCTTCAGCTGGAATGGGCGTGATGGTAAGTATGGTTTAATTTAGAACAATAAAGAATTGTGTCTTTATTTCAATTAAAGGACTTTATTCTGGGTGTTTGTGTTTTCTTTTAACTTTGACTATGGGGTTAGTAATGGGGGTGTCTTATAGACGCCTCTCCATTACTAACCTGGGCTTGATGTCAGCTGGCATTATAAGCTGACATCAACCCCAGCCCTATTACCCCCTGCCACCGCTACAGGGCAGCGTGGAAGAGCGAGGCTAAGTGCCAGAATTGGCGCATCCTATGAATGCGCCATTTCTGGGGCGGCTGACGGCTGGTGTTTCTAGCCTGGGAGGGGGCCAATATTCATGGCTCCCTTCCTGGGCTATTAATATCAGCCCCCAGCTGTCTGCCTAGCCTTTGCTAGCTATTAAATTAGGGGGAAACCCACGTCCTTTTTTTTGGGGGGTCCCCCACTTTAATAGCTAGTAAAGGCTATGTATTCAGCTGGGGGCTGATATTAGTAGCCTGGGAAGCTCCGTGGGTATTACCCCCTTCCCAGGCTTCAAACATCTGCCCCAGCTGTCTGCTTAACCTCCGCTAGAGCCTAAAATTAAGGGGAACCACACGCCAATTTTTTTACTAATAAATCCTTTATTTTAATACTAAATGACAAGTACAGTAACCAATACTATCACTGTACTTCATATATATGTGACTGACATGTTTCTATCTATCTAATCTATGTGTGAAGCTCTATTCTGTCTGTTATAAATTGTCGGGTTCAGATGCTGAATTGCCGGCCGGCTTTCTTAAAGAGACGGTGCATGAAAACACTATTATTTTTTTTAATAAATCCTTTACACTAAATGACAAGTACAGTAAGCAACATTGTCACTGTACTTCATATATATGTGACTGACATGTTTCTATCTATCTAATCTATGTGTGATTCTCTATTCCTTCTATTCTAAATTGTCGGGTACCGCTGCTGAATTGCCGGCCGGCTTTTTTAAAGAGACAGTGCATGAAAACACTGTTATATTTTTTGATAAATCCTTTACACTAAATGACAAGTACAGTAAGCAGCACTTTCACTGTACTTCATATATATGTGACTGACATGTTTCTATCTATCTAATCTATGTGTGATTCTCTATTCTTTCTATTCTAAATTGTCGGGTACCGCTGCTGAATTGCCGGCCGGCTTTTTTAAAGAGACAGTGCATGAAAACACTATTATTTTTTTTGATAAATCCTTTACGCTAAATGACAAGTACAGTAAGCAGCACTTTCACTGTACTTCGTATATATGTGGCTGACATGTTCATATCTATCTAATCTATGTGTGAAGCTCTATTCTTTCGGTTCTAAATTGTCGGGTACCGGTGTATGCCGCTGCTGAATTGCCGGCTTTTCATGTTTCACTGTGAGCACTGTTCCCATCAATTTGGGCAATCACTGTAATGCCACAACCACCATGGCTGTGACATTACAGTGAGTGGCAGACAATCCCTGCATGATTGGTGCTCTAAATAGCGCCAGACATGCAGGACACGCTTTTGGTGCACGAACAGTTATCGAACATAACCTCGAACAGCCGAATTTTTCTCAAATCGTTCGGGTTCGTCGAACAACTCGAACACCACCCAAAACAGCTCGAATTTGAGATTGGCGAACAGTTCTAGTCGAACACCGCTCATCTCTACTGTGGAGATCAGAGTGGTTTAACAAGATGGTTTTAATGCCCGTTGGAAGAGTGTTGGAGGTCACAGTAGCTTAACAAGACGGTTTTAATGCCCCTTGGAAAAGTTGTGGAGTTCAGAGTGGTTTAACATGACGGTTTTAAAGACCTTTGAAGAGTGGTGGAGGTCACAGTAGCTTAAGAAGACGGTTTTAATGCCCCTTGGAAGTGTCGTGGAGGTCGCAGTGGATTAAAAAGACAACATCAATGCCCAATTTGAAGAGTGGTGGAGGTCACAGTAGCTTAACAAGATGGTTTTAATGCCCCTTGGAAGAGCTGAGGATTTCAGAGTGGTTTAGCAAGATGGTTTTAATGCTCCTTGGAAGATTGGTGGAGGTCACAGTAGCTTAACATACAGTTTTAATGCCCCTTGGAAGAGTGATGGAGGTCGCAGTGGAATAAAAATACAATATCATTGCCCCTTGGAAGAGTGGAGGAGGTCACAGTAGCTTAACAAGATGGTTTTAATGCCCCTTGGAAGAGTGGTGGAGGTCACAGTGGAATAAAAAGACAATATCAATGCACCATGGAAGAGTGGTGGAGGTCACAGTAACTTAACAACATTTTTTTTTGCCCCTTGGAAGAGACGTGGAGGTCACTGTAGCTTATCAAGACATTTTTAATGCCCCGTGGAAGAGACGAGGAGGTCACAGTAGCTTATCAAGATGGTTTTTTTGCCCTTTGGAAGAGCTGAGGAGTTCAGAGTGGCTTAACAAGACGGTTTTCATGCCCCTTACAGTAGACATGCAGTACAGCATATTAAAAACATTATTCCCATTATTGGGGAGAGGTTCTCCCATAGTCTTTGCCTATGCTTTTCAAGCAAAAGCTGCCAAAAATTAGGACTGAGGAATTTGCATTGCTGGCAACACGGACCACGGTCACCCTGATGGTATAGTGGTGGTCGAGGCTGAGGATAAGGAGAAGAGCAAAATACATCCGAAATGAGGAAGCGTATACCCATGTGTGGGTGTGAAGCGGTGCATGAAAATACACCTCCCGAAATAACACAGTGGATTTGACTTTATGCTACTCTGTTGTCATTAGGTGGTGATGAGAAGTCAGGCCCAATCCAGCCCTTGTTCATTTTGATAAGGGTGCGCTTATCAGTTATAATTCCCCCAGCGGCACTAAAAACACGCTCCGATAACAAGCTAGCGGCAGGGCAGGCCAGGACCTCCAAGGCTTACAGAGCGAGTTCATTCCAAGTGTCCAGCTTGGATACCCAATAATTAAAAGGCACATCACATCAAAGGCAGGAATCCCGGAGGAATCTGGTAGGGTCGGCAAGGTACTCCCTCACCATCTTTTGAAACTTTCCAAACCTTGTGAGAGTACCCTGCGCCTCAGGGCCTGTAAGCTGGGCGGGTGTCAGAAAACTGTCAAAGAATGTTGACAGTGTTCCCCTGCCTCTGCTGGATTGGAGTTGCGTCTCTCTCACCTGTACGCCTTGGTTGGGCAATGAACTGTGACCTCTGCCGCTAGCGTGTTCAGATGGGAATTTTTTTAACAGCTCTGCATCAAGGGCATTCTGGTACTGCCCCATTTTTGCAGACCTCTACACCTCAGAAATAAGAGAGTGAAAGTTCTCCTTGTAGCGGGGTTATAAAAGTGTCACTAACCAGTAATGACTGTCACCCAACATTTTGACAACACAAGGGTGACGGTTAAGGCAGCATAATATAAAGTCAGCCATGCGTGCCAGACAGGTAATGGGCAAGACTTCCATGTCCTCACCAAGATAACGACTGACCATGCTCTACTCCTCCTCCTCTTCCTCCTCCCCCCTGTCCGAAGGCCACCCACACTGAACCGACGGTATGACAGATGTACAGGTACTAACGTCTACAGCGCATGATACCAGATCCTGTTCTTCCTCCTCCTCCTCCACTCCCTCATTGTCCCCCAATGCACGTTGGGATGAGATGAGGCTGGGCTCTGTGTAATCGCCCATTACGGCTTCTTGATCAATCTCATCATACTCTGGCTTCAATGCCTGCTCTTTAATTCTCTGCAGAGAGCGTTGCAAAAGACAGACAAGTGGGATGCTGACGCTAATGATGGCGTCATCGTCACTCACTGTCTTAGTGGACTCCTTAAAGTTTGTCAGAATGGTACATATGTCAGACATCCAGGTCCACTCCTGAGGTCTTATGTGTGGAGTCTGACCTGAATATCGATGGCCTTGTTGCAGTTGGTACTCCACAACTGCTCTCTTCTGCTTACAAATCCTTTGCAACATGTGGAGTGTAGAGTTCCAACGTGTGGGGACATCACACACCAGTCGGTGTGCCGGAAGCTGCAAACGCTGCTGCAACACAGCAAGGGCGGCAGAAGCTGTAGCCCACTTTGGAAAATAAGCTGACAGGTGGCGTACTTTGATGAGCAGATCTGGCAACTCGGGGTACGATTTAAGAAACCGCTGAACCACGAGGTTAAGCACATGAGCAAGGCATGGTACTTGTGTGATCTCGCCTCGCATCAGAGCCGACACCAGGTTAAGGCCATTGTCACACATGACCATGCCTAGATGTAGGTTCAGTGGTCTCAGCCACAGATCTGCCTGCTCTTTCACAGCTGTCCACAACTCACAAGCAGTGTGAGGTTCATCACCTAAGCTTATGAGTTTCAGCACAGCCTGTTGCCGCTTGGCTGAGGCAGTACTGCAGTGCTTCCAGCTTGTAACTTATTCGGTGATATCTGAGATGGAGGCTGAACATGAGGAGGAGGATGATGCGCAGGAGCTGTACACTGTGGGGGCAACTCTAACTGACATAGGGCCCGCAATCCTCGGTGTGGGGAGGATATGTTCCGTCCCAATGTCCGACTGGGCCCCGGCTTCCACTATGTTTACCCAGTGTGCCGTCAGGGAGATGTACAGTCCCTGGCAACAAGCACTTGTCCACGTGTCCGTTGTCAGGTGGACTCTCCCATTATCTGCGTTGTTGAGGGCACGGCAGATGTTTTGGGACATGTGCTTGTGTAGTGCAGGGATGATACACGGGGCAAAATAACATAGTAACATAGTTTTAAGGTTGAAGGAAGACTAAGTCCATCTAGTTCAACCCATAGCCTAACTTGTTGATCCAGAGGAAGGCAAAAAAAACCCATGTGGCAAACACTATGTTCCACATTGGGGAAAAAAATTCCTTCCCGACTCCATACGACAATCAGACTAGTTCCCTGGATCAACGCCCTATCAAGGAATCTAGTATTTATATCCTGTAATATTATACTTTTCAAGAAAGGCATCCATGCCCTTCTTAAATTTTAACAGTGAATCACTCATTACAACATCCTGCGGCAGAGAGTTCCATAGTCTCACTGCTCTTACAGTAAAGAATCCCCGTCTGTGATTATGATTAAACCTTCTTTCCTCCAGACGTAGAAGATGCCCCCTTGTCCCCGTCTCAGGCCTCAGAGTAAAAAGATCAGTAGAAAGGTCTTTGTACTGTCCCCTCATATACTTGTACATAGTAATAAGATCACCCCTAAGCCTTCTTTTTTCCACAGTAAATAACCCCAAGTGTAATAACCTGTCTTGGTATTGCAGACCCCCCAGTCCTCTAATAACCTTGGTCGCTCTTCTCTGCACCCGCTCTAGTTCAGCTATGTCTTTCTTATACACCGGAGACCAGAACTGTACACAGTATTCTAAGTGTGGTCGCACTAGTGACTTGTATAGAGGTAAAATTATCTTCTCCTCATGAGCATCTATGCCTCTTTTAATGCATCCCATTATTTTATTTGCCTTTGCAGCAGCAGCCTGACATTGGCCACTAAACGTGAGCTTGTCGTCCACCAATACACCCAGGTCTTTTTCAGTTACAGTTTTGCCCAGTGTTTTACAATTAAGCATATAATTATACATTTTATTTCCTTTGCCCAAGTACATTACCTTACATTTATCCCCATTAAAGCTCATTTGCCATTTATCAGCCCAAGCTTCTAGTTTACATAGATCCTCCTGTAATATAAAATTGTCCTCCTCTGTATTGATTACCCTGCAGAGTTTAGTGTCATCTGCAAATATTGAAATATTACTCTGTATGCCCCCTACAAGGTCATTAATAAATATGTTAAAAAGAAGGGGGCCCAATACTGACCCCTGTGGTACCCCACTGTTAACTGAGACCCAGTCTGAGTGTTTTCCATTAATAACCACCCTTTGTTTCCTATCACTGAGCCAATTCTTAACCCACATACATATATTTTCCCCTATCCCCATTGTTCTCATTTTATGTATCAACCTTTTGTGTGGAACCGTATCAAAAGCTTTTGAAAAGTCCATATACACAACATCCCCTGCATTTCCTTGGTCCAGTCCAGAACTTGCCTCCTCATAAAAACTGATCAGATTAGTTTGACAGGAACGGTCCCTCATAAACCCATGTTGATATTGGGTCATGAGGTTATTCTTCTTCAGATACTCTAGTATAGCATCTCTTAGGAAACCCTCCAGGATTTTACCCACAGTAGAGGTTAAGCTTACCGGCCTATAATTTCCAAGTTCGGTTTTAGTCCCTTTTTTGAATATTGGCACCACATTTGCTATACGCCAGTCCTGTGGTACAGATCCTGTTATTATGGAGTCTTTAAAGATTAAAAATAATGGTCTATCTATGACGTTACTTAATTCCTGCAGTACTCGCGGGTGGATCCCATCCGGGCCCGGAGATTTGTCAACTTTAGTGATTTTTAGACGCCGCCGTACTTCCTGCTGGGTTAAGCAAGTGACATTTAATGGAGAATTTTTGTTATCACTAATCATGTTTTCTGTCATGCGATTTTCTTGTGTAAATATGGTTGAAAAAAAATCATTCAGTATATTGGCCTTTTCCTCATCCTCATCCACCATTTCACCCAGACTATTTTTAAGGGGGCCAACACTATCACTTTTTAGTTTTTTACTATTTATGTAGTTAAAGAATATTTTGGGGTTATTTTTACTTTCTCTGGCAATGATTCTCTCTGCCTCAATCTTTGCTGCCTTGATTTGGTTTTTACATAATTTATTTAATTTTCTATATTTATTTAATGCCTCATCACTACCTACTTGCTTTAGTTCTCTAAATGCTTTCTTTTTGTCACTTATTGGGCCCCTTACAGCT
This sequence comes from Phyllobates terribilis, assembly GCF_046119375.1. Taxonomy (NCBI): domain Eukaryota; kingdom Metazoa; phylum Chordata; class Amphibia; order Anura; family Dendrobatidae; genus Phyllobates; species Phyllobates terribilis. The sequence continues at coordinate 1,203,174,770 of NW_027362761.1, read as the reverse complement.
CTATTTAGCTTTAGTGGTTTCCTCCTATTTCTAACATGTTTATTCCCATAGGGTATATATTGTACACAGGTCCTATTCAGGATGTTAATAAATGTCTCCCATTTGCTTTGTGTAGTTTTATGTCTCAGGATATCGTCCCAGTTTATTGCACTAAGATCATCTCTTAACCGTTGGAAATTTGCCTTCCTGAAGTTTAGTGTCCTTGTAACCCCTCTACTACACATCTTATTAAAGGTTACATGAAAACTTATTATTTTGTGATCACTATTACCCAAGTGACCCCCAACTCGTATATTTGATATGCGGTCTGGCCTATTGGTTAATATTAGGTCTAGCAGTGCCCCCCTTCTTGTTGGGTCCTGAACCAGTTGTGAAAGGTAATTGTCTTTCATAGTAGTCAAAAACCTATTTCCTTTGCTTGAACTACATGTTTCTGTCCCCCAATGTATTTCAGGGTAGTTGAAGTCTCCCATAATAATGACTTCTCCTTGAGTCGCTGCTTCATCTATTTGCTTTACGAGGATATTCTATGCTACCTCCATTATTTTTGGAGACTTATAACAAACTCCTATCAGTAATTTATTATTTTTTCCCCCTCCCCTTATCTCCACCCACAGGGACTCTACATTTTCATTAGATTCACATATATCCTCCCACAAGACAGGTTTTAAGGATGATTTTACATATAAACACCCCCCCCCTCGCTTGTTGTACGGTCATTTCTGAACAAACTATAGCCCTGTAAATTAACTGCCCAGTCATGTCTCTCGTCCAGCCACGTCTCAGATATCCCTACCATGTCATAATTATTTTCCAACAAAATTAATTCTAATTCCTCCATTTTGTTGGTGAGGCTTCTGGCATTAGTGTACATGCATTTTATGTATCTCTCTGTACCTCTATTCCTTCTTACTTTATTGACTGTTCTAACCCCACCCCCAATTTCTTAATTTGTGCCCAGGTCACTATCTTCACTATCTTCCCCACCTATAAAATGAATACCCTCCCCCCCAATCCCTAGTTTAAACACTCCTCCAACCTTCTAGCCATTTTCTCCCCCAGCACAGCTGCACCCTCCCCATTAAGGTGCAGCCGGTCCCTAGCGTAGAGTCTGTAGCCAAGTGAAAAGTCAGCCCAGTTCTCCAGTAACCCAAATCCCTCCTTCCTACACCAGTTCTTGAGCCACTTATTTATCTCCCTAATCTCCCTTTGCCTCTCTGGCGTGGCACGTGGTACCGGTAGTATTTCAGAGAATACCACCTTGGAGGTCCTTGCTTTCAGCTTGCAGCCTAAATCCCTGAAATCATCTGTAAGGACCTTCCACCTACCTCTAACTTTGTCATTTGTGCCAATGTGCACCATGACCGCTGGGTCATCACCAGCCCCTCCCAGTAATCTGTCAACCCGATCAGCGATGTGCCGGACTCGAGCGCCAGGTAGGCAGCACACTGTTCGACGATCCCTGTCTTTGTGACAGATTGCCCTATCTGTTCCTCTAATAATTGAGTCCCCCACTACCAGCACCTGCCTGGCCTGCCCTGCTCTCCTATTTCCCTCTTTACTGGAGCTGACATTCCTCTGGCTTTCAGTGGACATGCTTTGCTGCAGTAGTGCTACCCCTGTACCATCACTCCCCTCATCTGCCAACTTTGCAAACTTATTGGGGTGTGCCAGATCAGGACTAGCCTCCCTGGCACTCTTCCCTCTACCACCCCTTCTAACTGTCACCCAACTAGTGACCTCACTGTCCTGCAGCTCCCGACTACCACCCTCCCCCACATCTACCCCAGTGAGCTGCTGCTCAGTGAGCAGCAGACTCCTTTCCATGTTGTCAATGGATCTCAGTGTTGCCAGCTGCTCATTCAGATCCAGTATCTGGGCTTCCAAACGCACAACGTGCACACATCTCGCACAGCAGTATGCACCCACGACCGGCTGTTCAAGGAATACATACATGTGGCAAGATGTACACTGGATCGCATTGTCAATAATGGAGCTCATTTCCTAATGGGGATTGCACTAGACAGAAATGTTAAGTAAAAAGTAAAGTAAAGAATTAATGAAATACAGGCAGCAATTCAGTCCTAAGTCCTTGACGCGCCCCTGGGCCTGTGTCGCGCTGCGTTGCGCACGCGGGAGCTTACCCGGAGCCGGATCTGTTTAGGGTTGTAGTCTCGTGGCGGTGACCCGGTCCGTGCCCAGGGAGTCAAACTGGACGGCAGTCTGTTAGCGGTAGAAAATGGTTGATGACTACGCCACCCGTTGAATGCAGCCAGGGGGCTGCTGCTGCAGGGCAGACCGCTGAGGCCGGTGGAAGGATGGTGCAGCGTGATAGTATAACCCCCAACGGGAGGGGTATGGCCTCAGGGCAGCCGACGTGGATGATGGGGGTAGCAGGAACCACTCAGAGACGGTATGGTAGCGTTCAGGGTCTTTACTGGTAACAACGATAGACCCTCCCGGAGTACTTGCTAGCGAACGGGGCCTGGTCAGTCCTTGAGCAGATGGGATCTCCCCTGGCCAGGCGTAGTTGTAGGCCTCCCAAGCTGACTGTACTCTTCTGGCTACCTTGCTGGAAGCTGATGTAAGTAGCCCACGTCCCTGAGTGTACCGTGTGGTGCTCACCCGTATGGCCGGTGACTCGGGGCCTTCTAATGGCTTCCGCTCCACGATGGCGGTGCTGGTCCCACGCGTGTGACCGGGCCTTCGGGCTTCTGGGCCAGGGGACCTGAAATCCCCTGCCTGACGGATTCTGCTGCTGGGTAGAAGTTAGTCCCCACAGCCTCGGACTCCGGGTCCGGTAAAGAATCTTCTTAGTCAGGGCAAGCTCTTTAGCTGCCAGCCCCTGACTCCTTGTGACTCTGCTGCTTCCTATGCTGCTCTTGTCTCTACTCTTCCTGGACTGACTAACCCTGCCTCAGCCCCGGGTTTATACAGGGGAAGTTCTTCCCCTCCCAAGGCTGGGCAGGAGGTGTGGCATGCACAGGATCCCTGACCAAAGGACCTCCCACCTGCTCTCAGACGTAATATCTCTATCACTGTGACAACCAGACCCCTGGGGTGTCACACTCCCCCCTAGTGAAATTTAGTACTCCAGGACTAAACACTTTTTAGAAAAATATAACAAGGTATATCAAAGAACAATAAAATACAATAAGGAAACACAATAAGATGGTCACGGATGTCCGCAACCGGGTGCAGTCTTTGAAGAAAAGCAAAGGTGTCCATTTCACCAACACAGGGAGACGTAACCAGGTAGGGGTCTGTCCTACCCCGAGTCCTTAACAGTCTCTAGTCCATCCTGGGTTACGCTCCAACTATATACAAAGGATTCCCGGTAAATCCACCGAAGACTCCTAAAAACAACTAGAAACACAAAATTACACACAAGCAACAATAAACAGGTAAACATTGTAAAACAACTTAAACATTTAGATCCTCCAACGTGCGGGTAACTGGCCTCTAGTGGCCCTAGTGGACCTACGGAGCTGACTGTCTGGCCCTGAACTACAGGGTGTAGGAGCTGTCAAGGGTAAACTGGGCAGCTGTCTACCGGCTCTTTGTCTCACTAGGGGTACGGCAGGCTCACTATAAGCAGAGGGTGGATTCTCCTGTTCCGCTTGGGTGGAGTCTTCTGCCTCCTGGACCGGCTGCTCTTCCAGCTCTACCCGTTGCTCCGTAGGTTCTTGGGATGATGGTTGGAGGAAGGTGAGTACGGGTACCACAACTGCACCATTGACTTGAGTCCAAGACCGAGGGAAGTCCCCGAGCACGGTACTAACCATATCTTCCCTTTCTTCCACGGGTCGATGGTCTTCCTGTTCCTCCTCAGGGTTCCTCAGTTGTTCGGGGCACTTCTTCAGGTGGTCCCGGGATACAATGGCTGTGGTTTCCCCTCCGTCTTTACTGATGGTACAGACCTTCGGGTTCTCGTGGCTTGAGGGCAGTACGGTGTACGGGTCCTTCTCCCACTGGTCGTCCAACTTGTGGAGCCGTCTCTTCCTCTTCAAGACCTGCTCTCCGGGTACCAGGGGAACAGCGGGAGCATACTGGTTGTAAGTCTTCTCTTGTCTTTCCCTAGCCTGACAGAGACTTCGCTCCACGCTCTCCTGTACTTTCCGGTACTGCTGCTGCCTCTCTGTGTCCCAGTCTGTTTCTGGTGAAGTGTCCTCGGGCGTCAGGACTCCCATTTCCAGGTCAACAGGTAACTTACCAGGTCTTGCCCTCATTAGGTAAGCCGGGGTACAGTTGGTGGAACCTACCGGGATGTGGTTGTATAGGTCCACCAGATCGGGCAACTTCTCAGGCCACAGACTGCGTTCTTCCAGGGGCAACGTTTTTAGAAGATCCATTACCACCTGGTTCATTTTCTCACAAAGTCCATTAGTTTGCGGATGGTAGGGTGTCGTCCTTATCTTCCGGCAGCCATACAGATTGCAGAATTCCTGGAAGACCTCCGCTTCAAAGGCAGGTCCCTGGTCCGTCAACACTTGGTCCGGGTACCCGTGTGGACGGCAAAAGTGCTGCTGGAAGGCTCTAGCTGCTGTTCGAGCCGTTAAGTCCTTGACGGGGACGACAACCAGAAACCGGGAGTAATGATCCACGATGGTTAACGCGTAGACGTAGCCACTTCTGCTGGGGGTCAGTTTTACATGATCCAAGGCTACCAGTTCCAACGGTTGCCGGGTGACGATGGACTGCAGGGGAGTCTTCTGGCTGGCCCGGTCCTTCCTTCTCAGATTGCACGGGCCACAGTCTCTGCACCACTTCTCGATGGTTCCCCTCATGCCTACCCAGTGGAACCGCTCGCGCAGCAGGAACTCCAGCTTTTTCCACCCGAAGTGTCCAGCTCCGTCGTGGTATGCCTCCATCACCATGGCTGCGTCTCTTCGTGGCACCACTACTTGCCAAAGTAGTTCATGCGTCCTGGAGTTAACCATTCTGCGGCACAACTTCCCCTTGTAAAGGAACAGTCGACTCTTCTCTGCCCATAGTTGTTTGGCTTCCTCTGGAGCGTCTGATTCCAGGCTAGCCTCCGGGCGAGTCAGCATCTCCTTCACCAGTCGGACGGCAGGGTCGCTGTCTTGCGTTTCCGCCCAGTTGTAGTGAGGTAAGGGGTTCAACGTAGCAGCCTGCTTACTCCTTACCCGGTGGGAATACTGGATAGTCCCATGACGGTGGAACGCAGGGAGTTCAACTTCTTCCAGTCCCTCCGGATCTTCTCCTCCGTCCGGCAGGTTGGGCATCCTGGACAGGGCGTCCGCGTTGGTATTGGAGCGCCCTGCCCGGTATTTAATTGTGAACTCGTAGTTGGACAGACGGGCCATCCACCTCTGCTCCAGGGCACCGAGTCTTGCCGTGTCCAGGTGTGTCAGCGGGTTGTTATCCGTGTATACGGTGAACCGGGAAGAAGCGAGGTAATGCTTAAAGCGCTCGGTGACTGCCCATACCACGGCCAGGAACTCTAGCTTAAATGAGCTATAATTCTCGGGATTCCTTTCGGTGGGTCGCAGTTTTCGGCTGGCATAGGCGATTACTCGCTCTTTCCCCTGCTGAATCTGGGACAGTACGGCTCCTAGCCCGACGTTACTGGCGTCGGTGTAGAGGATGAAGGGCTGGCTATAGTCCGGATACGCCAAGATTTCATCCCCCGTGAGGGCCATCTTCAGCTGGCGGAAGGACTCTTCCTCTAGCTCTTCCCATTTGAAGGGCGGCTTCTGGTTCTTGGCCTTCCGGGACTGGCCTATCAGGAGGTCCTGCATAGGCGCCGCCTTTTTGGTGAAACCGGGAATAAACCTTCGGTAGTAGCCTACCAACCCTAGGAACTGCCGCACTTCTTTTACGCTGGAAGGGCTTGGCCATCCTTTGATTGCGGTGATCTTATCGGGGTCGGGAGCCACTCCGTCAGCGCTCACCACGTGTCCCAGGTATTGCACCTTTGGTTTCAGGAGGTGACACTTGGAGGGTTTCACCTTTAGGCCGTAACTCGCCAGAGCTTCGAACACCTCCGCCAGGTGTTTCAGGTGGTCCTCATAAGTTTTGGAGTATACGATGACATCGTCCAGGTACAACAGGACCGTCTCGAAGTTTCTGTGGCCCAGACAGCACTCCATTAATCGTTGGAAGGTTCCTGGGGCGTTGCAGAGTCCGAACGGCATGCAGGTGAACTCGCTAAGTCCCATCGGGGTGGTGAATGCGGTCTTCTCCCGGTCCGCCTCTGCTACAGGAACCTGCCAGTACCCGCTAGTGAGATCCAAGGTAGAGAAGAAGTTAGCAGATCTTAAAGCAGCCAATGACTCCTCTATCCTTGGTAAGGGGTACGCATCCTTGTGTGTGATACGGTTGATTTTCCGGTAATCTACACACATCCTCATGGTGTTGTCTTTCTTTTTGACTAAAACTAGTGGGGCTGCCCAGGGGCTACAGCTATCCCGGATTACCCCAGCCTCCTTCATGTCTCTAAGCATCCCCTTGGCGTGTTGGTAATGTGCAGGGGGTACGGGTCGATACCTCTCTTTTATGGGAGGATGATCTCCCGTGGGGATGCGGTGTTCTACCCCCTTGACTCGCCCGAAGTCTAACGGGTGTTTACTAAACACTCTCTCATACTCTTGAACCACCCGATAGACTCCTTGTTTCTGGTGTGAGGGAGTGGAGTCAGTACCCAGATGTAGTTGCTGACACCAGTCCTCCATGTCTTTCTTAGAGCCGTTACCTTCCTCCGGGTGAGATGGAGGCAAGGGTTCCACAGATTGTATAGAATTTTGATTAGTGGTATATAATTTGGCTAGCGTGGCATACCGGGGCAGGTACACTTCCCTCTCCCCGATATTTATTATGCGAACGGGCACCCTCCCATGGCGTACATTGACCACCCCCCGTGCTGTCAAAATGGTGGGCCTACTGTCTGAGTAAACTGGTTCTACCATTGCCTGGTAATCTCTACCTCTCAGACCAATAGCTGCCCGGCACCAAATCATCATTTCACTTTTTGGGGGCATGGCAATAGGAAAAGGGTCACACATTCTTACGCTACCAATCTCACCGCCGGAGAGTTCCACTTGTTGCCGTTGCATCAGTGCCCGGATCTCTTTCTGGAGCACCCGCTGCTCGCCGGAGCTGGCATTCTTGGCAACCTGCTGTAAAAGGAAAATCACCTCTGCAAGACAATTTTCAATTACATTAGTTCCTAGAGTTATTTTTGGGTGACTCTCATGTTTGTCAATATCTACAATGATCAGTCCCTGTGCGGCCAGTTCGACTCTACCAATTTTGATGGTCACCTCTTTAAATCCGATCTGTGGCACGGGCTGACCATTGCTGGCGATGATACTCAAGTCGTCGTCAGGGTAGCGGGTAATATCCGAGTCATTCCAGTACTGCTTGAAGAGCACGTACGGGATGGTGGTGACCTGTGACCCGGTGTCCAGTAGGGCACTCATGGGAATGCCATCCAGTACCACAGGCAAGACTGGACGTCCTCCCACATATCTGTCGCGCCAGTTCGATGGGCCTGGTGATCTTTTTCCTGGGGGTTGGCCCTCTACCCCAGGTTGTGCCCGTTTAAAGAACAGTACCTTTCCATATGTCCGGGTTGATTGCAGCGGCGGCAGATGGGTCGTCCGTCCTCGCTGTATCGGTCACTGGGTCTTCCTCTGGCCGGTGGGGTCCTCCTTGGTCGACGCCACGGGATGTCCTCCGGTCCGGATGCCAGCTGGATCTTCCCTGGAGTGGAAACCTGTAAAGACTGCACAGTTCGGGTTAGCGCAGCAACGCTTTTAGCTAGCTCTTGGACCTGATGGTGTAGGTCTGGAGCCGGGTCATTGTCCAAAGCCTGCGCATCAGCTCCCACAGGCCCTGCTGACAAGGGCGCCGCCTCCTGGTAGTAAGTGGTAGTGGGGCGTCTGTGGGTCACAACGCCACCTGGTGCCGGTTCTCGGAGCACCCGGATGGCTCTGTCCTTGAACTGTGCAAATTCTAGATGAGGGTCCTGTAAGGCCATTGCCCGCAACTGGGTGCGGTGGGCATTGCAATATAAACCCTCTATAAATTGTTCGGTCAACAGCCTGTCCTCGTTTCCCACTCCATTAGGGTCGGTCTGCTTAATGGCCCTCAGGGCCTCTTGTAGGTTGAGTGCATAGTCCCTTATACTCTCATGCGCTCGCTGCTTGCACCCGTAGAATCTAAGTTTAATCTCGGCTGAGGTGCGGGTATCAAAGGTGTCCTTCAGCCGGGTTAGTATCCCTGCGACAGTCTTCCTCCCAGGTGGCCAGGATTTTACTTCCCTTTTGGCTGCCCCAGTTAGTTGGGCCACCAGGATGCTCACTTTTTGCTCTTCTGTGAGGGGGTACACCTGGAAGAGGCTATCCAGCTTTTCTCTAAAGTCATGCAGGGTATGTGACTCCCCTGAGTACTGGGGTAGCCAAGCTGCTCCCGGGATATAGGGCATGGTGAAGGGCATAACTGCAACAGCGGTAGCGCTGGCGGGGGTTGAGGCAGTGGAGCTCTCCTCCGTATCCGACATCTTCCTCCCCCCTAGTGGACCGTGGCCTACCTTGCGATGATCCTGTTCCGTAGGCCGCGGCTCCGCAGTGGATCGTCAGGGTTGAGGACCTTCCGTCGCGCTCCTGTGACGTCGGCGTCTGCTGGGCTCCTTCCAGGACCTTACGCAACGTCCGGACGTGAGGCGGGGCTTCAGTTCTCGCGCGCTTTCGGAGTCCACGCCCCTCTTCTTCCCGCGTGGCGTCCTCAAGATGGCGTCCAATGGCGGGAAAACTCCACGGATGGCGGGAAGAAGGCTGAAGATGGCGCCGGATGGCGGGAAACTTCACCGATGGCGGGAAGAAGGCTGAAGATGGCGCCGGATGGCGGGAATCTTCACCGATGGCGGGAATCTTCACCACTGGTAAGTTTGAACAGTCTTTGCTTTTCAGGCACGCAGTACCCGGTGGTTGCGGGCACGTGATCCTGCCGACTACGCCAAAGTTGACGCGCCCCTGGGCCTGTGTCGCGCTGCGTTGCGCACGCGGGAGCTTACCCGGAGCCGGATCTGTTTAGGGTTGTAGTCTCGTAGCGGTGACCCGGTCCGTGCCCAGGGAGTCAAACTGGACGGCAGTCTGTTAGCGGTAGAAAATGGTTGATGACTACGCCACCCGTTGAATGCAGCCAGGGGGCTGCTGCTGCAGGGCAGACCGCTGAGGCCGGTGGAAGGATGGTGCAGCGTGATAGTATAACCCCCAACGGGAGGGGTATGGCCTCAGGGCAGCCGACGTGGATGATGGGGGTAGCAGGAACCACTCAGAGACGGTATGGTAGCGTTCAGGGTCTTTACTGGTAACAACGATAGACCCTCCCGGAGTACTTGCTAGCGAACGGGGCCTGGTCAGTCCTTGAGCAGATGGGATCTCCCCTGGCCAGGCGTAGTTGTAGGCCTCCCAAGCTGACTGTACTCTTCTGGCTACCTTGCTGGAAGCTGATGTAAGTAGCCCACGTCCCTGAGTGTACCGTGTGGTGCTCACCCGTATGGCCGGTGACTCTGGGCCTTCTAATGGCTTCCGCTCCACGATGGCGGTGCTGGTCCCACGCGTGTGACCGGGCCTTCGGGCTTCTGGGCCAGGGGACCTGAAATCCCCTGCCTGATGGATTCTGCTGCTGGGTAGAAGTTAGTCCCCACAGCCTCGGACTCCGGGTCCGGTAAAGAATCTTCTTAGTCAGGGCGAGCTCTTTAGCTGCCAGCCCCTGACTCCTTGTGACTCTGCTGCTTCCTATGCTGCTCTTGTCTCTACTCTTCCTGGACTGACTAACCCTGCCTCAGCCCCGGGTTTATACAGGGGAAGTTCTTCCCCTCCCAAGGCTGGGCAGGAGGTGTGGCATGCACAGGATCCCTGACCAAAGGACCTCCCACCTGCTCTCAGACGTAATATCTCTATCACTGTGACAACCAGACCCCTGGGGTGTCACATCCTCCCTTCCAAACTCCCTGAATCCAAAGTCACTGAAAAACAAGTCACACACTTACTTTCGTTCGCACTTACGCTCCGGACACACGCAGCTCGTTCACACTCGCAAACTAAGAGATTTAAAGAGGTTTTTTTTTTCCTTTTCCAGCAATGCACCCTTCACCTCAATGCACTTCCAAAGGCTAGTGTCCAAAATAGTGTCGGCTTGGGACCGAGTACCGAGGGACGGCCACCGCCATAAGGTTGCGAAAGGATTCCGTCTCCACCAGCCTAATAGGCAGCATTTCCAACGCAAGCAGTCGTGAAATGTGCGAATTTATGACTGTGGCCTGTGGGGCATTGGCTGCGAATTTGCACTTTCATTCAAAGGTCTGGGATATGGACAATTGAACGCTGCGGTGGGACGTGGACATTAACGTTGATGCTGTTTCTTGAGAAACTGCCATAACAAGTGTAGACTCAGAGGAGGGGGCATCTTTGCATGCAGTAGGGACAAGGGATTGCCTTGCACGCACAACAGGGGGTTCTCTTACATGCACAACAGCGGAAGAAGCAGTGGTGACACCCGCTGACACTGGTCGTGGACCCTGGGGTTCGCCCCACAAAGTCGGGTGCTTTGCTGACTTATGCCTGATCATGCTTATGGTGGTCAGGCTGGTAGTTTTGTCACCCCTGCTGATGCTGGCATGGCAGGTGGTACAAGTGGCCTTTTTGGGGTTATCAGCAGAGTCTTTAAAAAAATTCCGACTCTGGAAGACATACCGGTTGTTATGGCAACGTCCCTCGTGTTGGTGTTATGGGGAACTGTTGCCCGCCTTCTGTGTGCGGCCACCACACTGCTTCTTCCTGCCTGTTGGGGTACTCTGCCTCCCTCCCCCTGTGTGCTGCTGGCCTCACTCTGCGTGTCCTCCTGACACGTTGGGTCAGTTACTAGATCATCCACCACCTCCTCCTCTTCCACTTCTGCACCACAATCCTCCTCCTCACTTCGTGGCAATCGTGTCTCCTCATCGTCCACCTCTTGTGACAAATTTACAGCGTCGACTTCCTGTGGCCGTGGCTGTTCAAGTATTTGGGCATCACTACATGGGATCTCCTCTTCCACCACTTCAAGCGGTGCAGGTGAGGGGCACAAATATGGAAATGGACCAGTGAACAGCTCTTCAGAGTGTACAACTGTGGGATCAGTTGCTGTCTGACGACACTCGGCATGGTGGAAGAAAGGAGCATCAGGGTGAGGAGGAGTATGCGGTCAAGACTCACGGCTACTAAAACTTGACCGTGTGGAAGACAGACCGGAGGTGGTGGTGCCCTGGTAACTGGCAGTATTATCTGCTATCCAATTAATTACCTGTTTCCACTGGTCAGTACTCAATACTGGTGTTGTAGTGTACTTTCCTAGTAATTTGGTCAAGAAGTGGGAGCGAAAAGATGTGGCTGTTGGTTGTGGCACATTTTCACCTTGGCCACGGCCCCATCCTCTACACGCACCATCACCAGAATATCCAGTTCCATGTCCCATGCCATGCACCTTGCCCATTGTAAATTAAGTTTAATAGCTTACACTCGCACTATCAATGGAAAAAGGGTGATGAAAAGGAGATTAGAACCGTGGAAGAGGAAAACCACAGTTCTATTTCTCTAGCCTACACCAGAATCTTTTAAACAGATATATTTTTGTCTGAACACTGATCGAGACACTAAATTTTTTTATTTTTTATGTAAAAAAGGCAAAAAAGTGGATAATTCAGAGATTTGAACTGTGGAACTGCAAAACCACAGTTATAGTTATGTGGCCTACACCAGAATCTTTTAAACAGATATATTTGTGTCTGAACAGTTAGGGAGACACTATTATTGTTTTTTTTTACGGAAAAATAGCCAAAAGCTGGATAATTCAGGGATTTGAACCGTGGAACTGCAAAACCAAAGTTCTAGTTTTCTGGCCTGCACCAGTCTCTTTTAAACAGATATATTGGTGTCTGAACAGTCACAGACACACTCATTTTTTTTTTGGGGGGGGGGAGAGAAATACCAAAAGGTCAATAAGAAGCATATTTGTACAGTCTGACTGAGGGAAAAAAAAATACAGGATTTAGATAAAAAAAAAAGGATTTTTCTTGGTCCCTGAGACCGGGGAAGTCTAGCAATTTGACCAGCAGGAGCACACAGTACTGTAATGCAGTGCTTGCTGGTATAACTACTGCGTCTCCTATACAGCCTGCCTGCCTGCCTGATATCTGGGATGGATATTAGTCCTGAGAAGGACTGCTTGTTTGATTTGGCAGGCTTTAGAGACCCTACACTAAATATTTCTCACTATATATCTCTCTCTAATTCAGCAGCACTGACCCTACACTGTCTGATCCCGGGCGACTGTGTCCAAGATGGCGGCGCCCGGTTTTAAATACTCGAGGTGACGCTCTGCGACCAGCCAATCACTGTAATGCCCACAAGCAGCATGGCTGCGGCATTACAGTGACTGGCTGGCAATCCCTGCATGTTCATTGGCTCTGTAAAGAGCGCCAAACGTGCAGGGCGGAGACCAGAGCTTCCGCCCAAGTAACCTGGAAATGCTTGGTGCTCGCCGAACATCCCGAGTAGTGAGATGCTCGGGCGAGTACCGAGAAGTGTCGAGCATGCTCGCTCAACACTAGCCAAAGCACATCAAATTAGGGGTAGACACGTGGAAAGTCCCATCAATTGACCCAGAGTACAAGAACTATAATTATTATTACTGTTACAGTTGTAAGAACTGCCTCAGACACATTGTCGTGTCCAACCTCCTGTGTAATGACAGAGGCTATTCAGCATGCCAAGTGGCTTTGTCACACTGTATACACCGTACGCACCACACACACACAAAAACACACTGTATATGCCGTACTCACCACACACACACACACACACACACACTGTATACGCCATACTCACCACAGACACGCAATCTCTATGCGCAGTACGCAACACACACCACACTGTATACGCTGTAACACCACACTGTATACGCCGTACTCACCACACACACAAACACACACTGTATACGCCATACTCACCACACACACAAACACACAGTGTATACGCCGTACTCACCACACACACACGCACACTGTATACGCCGTACTCATCACACACACACGCACGCTCTATACGCAGTACGCACCACACACCACACTGTATACGCTGTAACACCACACTGTATACGCCATACGCACCACATTCACACACTGTATATGCCATACGCACCAAATTCACACACTGTATACGCCGTACGCACCACACAAACACAAAAACACACTGTATACGCTGAACTCACCACACACACAAAAACACACTGTATACGGCATACTCACCACACACACACGCTCACTGTATACGCTGTACGCGCCACACACAAATGCACACTGTATACGCAGTACGCACCACACTGTATACGCTATAACACCACACTGTATACGCCGTACGCACCACACACACACTGTATACGTAAAATGCAGCACATACACACACACTGTATACGCCGTACGCACCACACACACACAAAAACACACTGTATACGCCGTGCTCACCACACACACAAAAAACACACTCTATACGCCGTACGCACCACACACACACACACACTGTATACTCCATACGCACCACACACACACGCACACTGTATACGCCGTACGCACCACACACACACACACACACTGTATACTCCATACGCACCACACACACACGCACACTGTATACTCCATACGCACCACACACACACGCACACTGTATACTCCATACGCACCACACACACACGCACACTGTATACGACGTATGCACCACACACACACTGTATACGCCGTGCGCACCACACACACACTGTATACACCATACGCACCACACACACACTGTATACGTCGTGCGCGCCACTCACACACAATGTATACACCGTACGCACCACACACACTGTATACACTGTACGCACCACACACGCACTGTATACACTGTACGCACCACACACGCACTGTATACGCCGTACGCACCACACACACCATGTATATGCCGTACGCACCACACACACACACACTGTATATGCCGAACACACCGCACACACTATATACGCCATATGAACAACACACACACTGTATACTCCATACGCACCACACACACACTGTATACTCCATATGCACCACACACACACTGTAGACGCTCTACGCACCACACGCACACACTGTATACGCCGTACGCACGACACACACGCACTGTATACGCAATATGCACCACACACACACTGTATACGCCGTGCGCACCACACACACACTCTATACACTGTACACACCACCCACACACACAAAATCTGTATACGCCATACGCACCACACACACACTGTATATACCGTACGCACCACGCACACACACTGTATACGCCGTGCGCACCACACACACACACTCTGTATATGCCGTACACACAACACACACACACTGTATATGCCGACCACACCACACACACACTATATACACCATATGCATCACACACACTGTATACTCCATACGCACCACACACTATATACGCCATACGCACCACACACACACTGTAGACGCTGTACGCACCACACACACACACTGTATACAGCGAACGCATCACACACACTGTATACGCTGTATACACCATACACACACTGTACACTCAGTACGCACCACACAAACACTGTATACGCCATACGCACCACACACACACACACACTGTATGTGCCCCATGCACCACACACACACTGTTTATGCCGTACACACCACCACACACACTGTATACGCCGTACGCACCACACACACTCTGTATATGCTGTACGCACCACACACACACACTGTATATGCCGAACACACCACACACACTATATACGCCATATGCACCACGCACACACTGTTGACGCCGAACACACCGCACACACACTAAATACGCCATATGCACCACACACACACTGTATACACCAAACGCACCACACACACACTGTATACGCCATACGCACCACACACACACACTGTATAAGCCATATGCAACACACTCACACTGTATACGCCATACGCACCACACACACACTGTAGACGCTGTACGCACCACACACACACTGTATACGCCGTATGCAACATACACACACACACACTGTATACGCCCTATGCACCACACACACACTGTATACGCCATGTGCACCACACACACTATATACGCCATACGCACCACACACACACAAAAACACACTGTATACGCCGTACTCACCACACACACACAAAAACACACTCTATACGCCGTACGCACCACACACACACGCAAACTGTATGCGCCGTACGCACCACACACACACACACATTGTATACTCCATACGCACCACACACACACACGCACACTGTATACGCCATGTGCACCACACACAAACTGTATACGCTGTACGCACCACACACGCACTGTATACGCCGTACGCACCACACACACCATGTATATACCGTACGCACCACTGACACACACACTGTATATGCCGAACACACCACACACACACAATACATGCCATATGCACCACACACATACTGTATACGCCGAACACACCGCACACACTATATACGCCATATGCACAACACACACACTCTATACTCCATACACACCACACACACACTGTATAGGCCATACGCACCACACACACACACTGTAGACGCTGTAAGCACCACACACACACACTGTATACGCCGTACGCACGACATACACGCACTGTATACGCCGTTTGCACCACACACACACTGTATACGCCGTTTGCACCACACACACACACACACACTGTATACGCCATACGCACCACAAACAACTCTCTATATGCTGTACACACCACACACACACACTGTATACGCCGTACGCACCACACACACACACTGTATACGCCGTTTGCACCACACACACACACACACACACACACTGTATACGCCTTACGCACCACACACACTCTCTAAATGCTGTACACACCACACACATACACACTGTATATGCCGTACGCTCCACACACACACACTGTATACACCGTGCGCACCACACACACAATGTATACGCCGTACGCACCACACACACACTGTATACGCTGTACACACTACACACGCACTGTATACGCCGTACGCACCACACACACCATGTATATGCCGTACGCACCACACACACACACACTGTATATGCCGAACACACCGAACACACTATATACGCCATATGCACAACACACACACACTGTATACTCCATACGCACCACACACACACTGTATATGCCATACGCACCACACACACATACTGTATACGCCGTACGCATGACACACACGAACTGTATGCACCACTTACGCTGTATACGCCGTTGGCACCATACACACACACTGTATACGCCAGACACACCACACACACTCTATAAGCTGTACACACCTCCCCCACACACACACTCTGTATACGCCGTATGCACCACACACACTCTGTATATGCCGTACGCACCACACACACACACTGTATACGCCGTGCGCACCACACACACACACTCTGTATATGCCCAACACACACACACTGTATACGCCGAACACACCCCACTCACAATATATACACCATATGCACCACACACACACTGTATACTCCATACGCACCACACACACACTATATACGCCATACGAACGACGCACACACACTGTAGACGCTGAACACACCACACACACTGTATACACCGTACGCATCACACACACTGTATACGCTGTACACACCACACACACACTGTATACGCCGTACGCACTACGCACACACTGTATACGCAGTACGCACCACACACACACACTGTATACGCCATACGCACCACACACACTGTATCTGGACCATGCACCACACACACACTGTATACGCAGTACACACCACCACACACAATGTATACGCCGTACGCACCACACACACTCAATATATGCTGTACGCACCACACACACACACACACTGTACATGCCGAACACACCACACACACACTATATACGCCATATGCACCACACACACACTGTTTACGCCGAACACACCGCGCACACACTAAATACGCCATATGCACCACACACACACTATATACACCAAACGCACCATACACACCCTGTAGACGCTGTGCGCACCACACACACACACACTGTATACGCCGTATGCACGACACACATGCACTGTATATGCAGTATGCACCACACACACTGTATACACCGTATGCAACACACCCACACACACACACTGTATACACCCTATGCACCACACACACTGTATACGCCATGTGCACCACACACAATATATACGCCATACGCACCACACACACACAAAAACACACTGTATACGCCGTACTCACCACACACACACAAAAACACACTCTATACGCCGTACGCACCACACACACACACACACACACTGTATACTCCATATAAACCACACACACATGCACACTGTGTACGCCGTATGCACCAGACACACACTGTATACGCTGTACGCACCACACATGCACTGTATATGCCGTACGCACCACACACACCATGCATATTCCGTACGCATCACTCACACACACACACTGTATATGTCAAACACACCACACACACACAATATATGCCATATGCACCACACACACTGTATACGCCGAACACACTGCACACACTATATATATCATATGCACAACACACACACTGTATACTCCATACGCACCACACACACACACTGTATAGGCCATAAGCACCACACACACACACACTGAAGATGATGTAAGCACCACACACACTGTGTACGCCGTACGCATGACACACACGCTCTGTAAATGCTGTTTGCACCACACACACACACACTGTATACGCCATACGCAGCACACACACACTCTATACGCTTTACACACCACACACACACTCTGTATGTGCCGTACTCACCACACACACACACTGTATACACCATGCGCACCACACATCCTCTTTATATGCCGTACACACCACACACACTGTATATGCCGAACACACCACACACACACTATATGTGTCATATGCACCACACACACACTGTATACTGCATACTCACCACACACACACTATATACGCCATACGCACCACACACACACACTGTAGACTAGAGATGAGCGGTGTTCGACTCGAACTGTTCGCCAATCTCAAATTCGAGCTGTTTTGGGCGGTGTTCGAGCCGTTCGGCGAACACGAACGATTTGAAAAAAATCCAGCTGTTCGAGGGTATGTTCGATATCTGTTCGTGCACCAAAATCGTAACTGGATTTTTTCACAGTAATGCTGTTAGTCAATGTTAATACACAGTTTGAGTGTACAGTGGGCGAGGGGAGGGGCAGGTAATGGATCTCTGCAGAAATAATAAAGATCTCCATTTTTTTTTCTTTCCCTTATTTACAGTGGGTAGGTGCAGTCTGTCAGCCTATCAGCAGCGCACACACGCAGCGAAGTGCTTTTCACACAAGCAAGGGCATGTGTCATTGGCAGTGTATGTCACATGTCCTTGCCCTATAAGAACCAGCCATTTTCCACATCGCCACCATTTTCTCAATGCTGCAGCTGAGTGTTAGACGGCACCGCTGCTGCTGTGGGCGCTGTACTTTCTAACTGTGTGAATTGCAAGCGAATTTGCTCTTAAATAGACAGATAGGTTGGGAGTAGGGACTAGTTATAATTGCAGCTCTTTTGTGGGCTAGGTTACAGCATTTCCTAGGACTTTTTACAAGGCAGGTCTGTTTTAGTGCTGTGCAAGTGTTTTTCAAAGCATTTGGCTAAATCTAGCTAAGCAAATCCTTTTGGGCCTCTTGCAGTTTGTGTTAGTCAGTGGAGTAGCCTATCTGTGTTGCAAGCTACACCACCTGTGTATGTAATATACATTTTTTACTGCACCTAGCCAAGTAAAACCGTTTGGGCATAGTAGTAGTGTGTGTTATCATTGTATTAGGCCATCTATACCAAGCTAAAACTAGCTTTGAAATTAATAATAATTTTTAGCTGCATCTAGCCCGGAAAATAATTTTGGGCATAGTAGCAGTATGTGGTACTCATTGTATTAGGCCATTAATACCAAGCTCCACCAGCTTTGAAATTAATAATAATTTTTAGCTACATCTAGCCCAGAAAATAATTTTGGGCATAGTAGCAGTGTGTGGTACTCATTGTATTAGGCCATCTATACCAAGCTCCATCAGCTTTGAAATTAATAATAATTTATAGCTGCATCTAGCCCGGAAAATAATTTTGGGCATAGTAGCAGTGTGTGGTGCTCATTGTATTAGGCCATCTATACCAAGCTCCACCTGCTATGAAATTAATAATAATTTTTACCTGCATCTAGCCCGGAAAATCGTTATGGGCCTGCAGCAGTGTGTGGTACTCATTCTATTAGGCCATCTATACCAAGCTCCACCACCTGTGTATGTAATAAAATTGTTTTCATGCTCCTAACCCAGCCAATCCTTTTGGGCTAGTACCACATTTTGGCCACTCAGCTCTGCTCGGTTTCCATCCATTGTTTTTTGTGCAAACAACTACAGAGTTGTCAATTAGTTAACAACCAAAATGAGTGGCAAAAGGCCTGCTGCTGATGGAAAGGGGAATATGTGTGTTGGGAAGGGGAAAAAAAGGTTGTGTCCTTGGGGTAGGTGTTAAAGCAACAGTAACATCTGCAGAAGAAAGACCATCTTCCAGCCAAACTAAGATGTCTACTTCTTTTCGTGGACAATGTGATCCGATCCCTTTCTTATGGCCACGCCCATCGCTACAAATTTCAAATGAGGCACAAAAACAGCAGGTGCTTCAACGGATATCAAGTACTCCTTTAAGTGGGCTCTCCTCCACCTCAACTTCAACATCACAAATACTCCAGTCCTCAGAGTTGTCACCCCAACCGCACTTGCTTCCTCACAGCTCCCAAGTCTCCAGCTGCCCATCTGAGTATGGGGTAGCACAGATGGTTGAGTCTGCAGAGCTGTTTACTCATACTATAGCCTGGGAATCAGAGGTCTGCTCCAGAGCTTCTGTGAATCCAGACGAGGAAATGATCTGCACTGATGCCCAGAATCTTTATGAGTCGGATCCAGGACCAGATGAAGAAGGTTCTGAGCATAATGTAGACCCTCGTTCCCAAACTGTAACTCCTGTTGGTGGAGACAATGATGAAGACGATGATGAGACTCAAGTACCTGATTGGAGCGTCAACTTGACTTTTCGGTCAGGACAGGAAGAGGTTGGCTCTGAGGACGACGGGTGTGAGAACACACAGGGTGATGATGATGAGGTTGGATATCCCACTTACTGTCAACCCACAGTCAGCCAGTCGATGAGGTCAGCTGAGGAGGTGGAGGTGGATGCTAGTGACGACGAGGTTAGGTTGCGCCATCCTGGACAGAGACGTAGTACTGGAAGCACGTCAATAACTGCATCCTCAAACACAACTGTGCCTCTGACAACAAGTCGTGGTGGCTCTTCAGGTCGCATGGGCTCTAAGCCTTGCATAGCCTGGGCAATTTTTCAGATTTATAAGGATGACCCAACTCGTGTTTTCTGTAACATTTGTCACCAAAAGCTAAGTAGAGACCAAAAAATCCATAGTTTGAGTACTTCATGCATGAACCGTCACATGGATATGAAGCATAAGTTGCAGTGGGAAGCTCACTGTGCTAAAATGCGGCCTAGCGGGCTGGGCCAACCACCGTCTGCCCCATCTTGTGCATACACGGCCTCTTCATCCTCTGTGACTGGGGGGACAGCAGTCACACATGTTTTTGGATGCAGACCTGCCACCTCTTTACCCGCAAAAGCCAGTGTGATTGGCAGGTCATCATTTCATTTGGAAGTGGAAACACCAGCTGGTTTTGAGCGCTCTCCGACATCGAGAGCTCCACCTTTAGATCAAGGCAGCCTAATTTTTCCGCCTGCATCTTCCTCACAGACCGGAAGTTTGCCGGGAACACCTTACTCAACCCCGTCTAAGCACAACAGCCAGCCCTCGGTCCCTCAGATGTGGACAAGTAAAAGACCATTTCCTCCTAGCCATGAGAAATCTAAGAGGTTGAATTTCACCATCTGCAAGCTCTTGGCTACAGAAATGCTGCCTTTCCACCTGCTGGACACAGAGGATTTTTGAGACCTTATATCCTTCGCAGTGCCCCTGTACCAGATGCCCAGTCGGCACTACTTCTCAAAGAATGGTGTGCCTGCGCTCCACCAGCATGTCCAACACAACATCACCGCTTCTTTGAGAAACTCTGTGTTTGACAGGGTGCATTTCACCACAGACACTTAGACGAGTAGGCATGGACAGGGGCGTTACAAGTCGCTGTCTGGGCACTGGGTAACTATGGTGACAGCAGGACATTGGGCTGCTGTCCAAGTCTTGCTGTCCCCACGAGTTGTGTGTCAATCCTCTTTATCTCGAAGTTCCTCCACTGCTTCTGCCTCCTCAACCTCCTCTCGGTCCTTCACCTGCACCAAAAGCCTGTCTGGTAATGCTACAAGCTTTCTAACTGCGCAGAAGGAATCCTGCACACCTCCTTACTATGCTGGCAGCAGGGCTCAACGTCATCAGGCGATTTTTACTTTGAAATGTCTGAGAAATGTGAGTCAAACAGCTAAGGAGTTGTGGTCAGCTCTGGAGAACCAGTTTCATGAAAGGTTGTCTCCACTGGACCTGCAAACAGGGAAGGCCATGTGCGACAATGCTGCAAACCTGGGTGCGGCCCTTCACCGGGGCAATGTCACACACGTGCCTTGTATGGCTCACGTGTTGAACCTGGTTGTCCAGCAATTTTTAGCCCACTATCCCGGACTAAATGGCCTTCTGCAGAGGGCACGGTCGCTGTGTGCTCACTTCCGCCTTCCGCATCCCACAGCTCAGCGACTTACATCTCTAAAGAAGTCGATGGGCCTGCCAATTCACCGGCTGAAATGCGATGTGCCGACGTGGTGGAATTTAACTCTGCACATGTTGCAGCGACTGTGGCAGCACCGACAAGCCCTGGTGAAATACGTTTTGACGTATAGCCTGGGCCAACGAGATCCAGAGGTGGGGTAAATCACGCTGGAGGAGTGGTCTCAGATCCGGGATCTATGCACCCTTCTGCACAGTTTTGAAATGGCGACGAAGATGTTTAGTGCTGATGATGCCATTATCAGCATGACTATCCCGGTGATTTACATGCTGGACCACACGTTAACCAGAATTCGGAGTCAGGTGGTGGGACAAGAGGAGGTGGAGGAAGTAGAGGAGGAGGAGTTGTATGCGGAAGGGCTAACATCTGCAAGGTACAGACGGTTGGCAGCACCAAGGCGGCAGGCATGGGAGGGTGGGGGAGAGGGATTAACCAGGGTGCATGGTAGCAGCCAAACTGTTGAGGAAGGTGCAGGAGCCGAGGAAGAAGTGGAGGACGAACTGTTGATGGGCATGGAAGGCTCATCAGATGAGGGAGACCTTGATCACATTTCTGTTGTACGAGGTTGGGGGGAGAGGGCAGAGGAAGGAAGCATGATTGTTACCTCACCACCAACATAACAGGGAGTTGGTGCTCCTGGATGCGCAAGCCACCTGAGTGCCTTCTTGCTGCACTACCTGCAACATGACCCTTGGATTGTCAGAATTTGAAATAAACCTGACTACTGGGTTGCCACACTCTTAGATCCCCGGTACAAAAGTAAATTTGCAGAAATAATTTCTGCCATAGAAAGGGATTCACGCATGCAGGAGTATCATCAGAGACTGTTGCAGAATCTTACATGAGCTTTTCCACAAAACACCAGTGGTGCACGTAGTGAATCTCACAGTTCTAACTTGCCAACCATGGGACTGTCGAGTGTTCAGCACTCAACCCATATCAGAAACACAGTATCTGCTGGTATCAACAATTTTGTGCAATCATTTCACCACTTTTTTAGCCCATCCTTTGCAAGGCCACAGGAGACAATAAGTCTGACACATAGTCAATGCCTAGATACGATGGTACAGGAGTATCTCCAAGTGAACATCGAAGCCATGACTGTGTCACTGGATACTTGCTCATTTTGGGCTTACCATCTTGAAAAATGGCCTGAGCTCGCCTCTCATGCCTTGGAGATCTTGTCGTTCCCCGCAGCCAGCGTTCTCTCTGAACGTGTGTTCAGCACTGCTGGTGGTGTGCTGACAAATAAGCACACACGGCTGTCCACTGAGAATGTAGACAGACTCACGTTCATAAAGATGAACAACTAATGGATCCACAAGGACTTTTCTACCCCTGTGTCATCCTGGGGAGAGTAAAAGCTTGAGGATTTGTTAAAATCACCTCACCAACCGTTTTAAGCAACTCTGGGACAATTGATGCCACTTAAGTGGTGTCTGTGCCAAAATTTTTTGAAAAGAATGGAGACTCTTTTTGGAGCCCCCTTGCTGTGTTTTACGTGACATTGGCATCGTCAATTACAGGTAGGTTGTGTCTCCCCCCCCCCCTTTTAACCGTAAGAAACTACATACACTATGGTTTGGGGTAACACAGATGGTTGAGTCTGAAGAGCTGTTTACTCAGACGTCTGCTCCAAAGCTTCAGTGTCTGCTAGTCAGCGTAGTAGCCCAGCTGTGAAGCAAGCTGCACCGCCAGTGTATCTAATAATAATTTTTAACTGCATCTAGCCTAGGCAGACTGTGGGGACCCCCAACCAAACCCATACGCTCAGCCCCCCTACCGCCCCCCTTTCATTGACAATACAATAATGTAACTCGTACAACTGGATGGGTGAGAATCGGTCACAGCTTTATTAACTATTTATACTCATGACATTAGAAAGGCATTTTATTTCTAAAATAATTCAGCTTGTTGCAGCATGCCCTGTGTCTCCACACCGGCAAGTTGGCCAACAAGTGTAACTCTCCAACATGTCCTTTCTATTTCCAGGCCACGGAGTATCCTGCGTACTCGTAAGCAGGACTCTGACCCCCATCCATCACTCTTAACGCTTCTTCCACTCCGTCCTGGAGTCCTGACAGGAATATGTCCAGTCCAATATCCATTAAGTGAACACCGTCGGGCCGTATGAGGCCTGCTTTATCTCCTTCCAGTTGTTGGTGTCGTATCACTACACCGCCTCTGTCTCTTATAAATTTTGCCATCCAAATATTTATTACCCGCCTTGTCCGATCAATGGTCGTGATGTCTTTGTCACCTTGCCATACCGCTCTCGGCACAATCTCTGACCATATTATAGTTATTTTTGTGAAAAATACTCTGGCGCGCTCATTGTCTAGTTTCAATATTGCCATTAGTTATGCGCTATTGTGATAATCTGTATAACTAAGATGACCAGACCTCTTGCCTCTCTCCCTACCTTGATTACCTCCATTAGTACCTATGGCCATTGCAGGCCTCTAATACCTCTCCAGTTGAAATATGTGTTATGAAACTCAAATTTCCTCCCACCTGGGCGAACTTTTGCCCCTTTTTTCTGCACAATATATATACACGAGTGGCCTATCACCCACACTGTTGGCTTAGTGTCACCTGTAAAAGAAACAAACCACGTTAGGATAACAAGTCCGGTCTTATGTATTTCGCCAAACACGTGGATCGCCATCTCCCGATCCTCTGAACTTCTGTTTCTGACAGTCCTGCTCTTGCTGCTTCCGTGGCCACGCCTATGCGGAATGTGTGTGTCCCATAATCTTTGGGGTGGTTCCCTGCCAATGTCAGGCATTTATTAAATATAGCTTGGAACTGGTATCTTGATTAGAGATGAGCGTTGTTCTACTCGAACTGTTCGCCAATCTCAAATTCGAGCTGTTTTGGGCGGTGTTCGAGCCGTTCGGCGAACACGAACAATTTGAGAAAAATTCGGCTGTTCGAGGTTATGTTCGATAACTGTTCGTGCACCAAAATCATAACTGGATTTTTTCTCAGTAATGATGAAAATTAATGTTAATACGCAGTTTGAGTGTACAGCGGGGTGGGGGGAGGGGCAGGGGATGGATCTCTGCAGGAACAATGAAGATCTCCATTTTTTTTTCTCTTTCCCGCATTTACAGTGGGGAGGTGCAATCTGTCAGACTATCAGCAGCGCACACACGGAGCGAAGTGCATTTTTTCACACAAGCAAGGGCATGTGTCATTGGCAGTGTATGTCACATGTCCTTGCCCTATAAGACCAAGCCATTTTCCCCGTCGCCACCATTTTCTCACTGCTGCAGCTGCGTGTTAGACGGCACCGCTGTTGCTGTGTGCGCTATACCTTGTTAATTTCAAGCCAATTTTCGCACAAATCTACAGATAGCTTGGGAGTAGGGAATAGTTGTGATTGCAGTCCTTTTAAGGACTAGGTTACAGCATTTCCTACGACTTTTATCAGGCAGGTCTGTGCTCTTAAATAGATAGATTGTGGGAGTAAAGACTAATTGTAATTGGAGTCCTTTTCAGGACTAGGTTACATCAGTTCCTATCAGTTTTTGCCAGGCAGGTCTGTGCCAGTGCTGTACAAGTTTTTTTTCACAGCATTTGGCTGAATCTAGCAAAGCTAATCCTTTTTGGCCTATTGCAGAGTGTGTTAGTCAGTGGAGTAGCCTATCTGTGTTGCAAGATATACCACCTGTGTATAGAATACTAATTCTTTTACTGCACCTAGTGAAGTAAAATCTTTTGGGCATAGCATCATTCTATTAGTCCATCTATACTGACCTCCATCAGGTTGAAAATTGAATATCATTTTTTTCTGCATCTACCTCTGAAAAAATATTGGGCTTCTAGCTGTGTGTGGGACTTGTTCTATTAATCCATCTATACAGACCTCCATCAGGTTGCAAACTGAATATATTTTTTTCTGCATCTACCTCTGAAAAAATATTGGGCTTCTAGCTGTGTGGGACTTGTTGTATTAGTCCATATATACTGACCTCCATCAGGTTGCAAACTGAATATATTTTTTTCTGCATCTACCTCTGAAAAAATATTGGGCTTCTAGCTGTGTGTGGGACTTGTTCGATTAATCCATCTATACAGACCTCCATCAGGTTGCAAACTGAATATATTTTTTTCTGCATCTACCTCTGAAAAAATATTGGGCTTCTAGCTGTGTGTGGGACTTGTTGTATTAGTCCATCTATACTGACCTCCATCAGGTTGCAAACTGAATATATTTTTTTCTGCATCTACCTCTGAAAAAATATTGGGCTTCTAGCTGTGTGTGGGACTTGCTCTATTAATCCATCTATACAGACCTCCATCAGGTTGCAAACTGAATATATTTTTTTCTGCATCTAACTCTGAAAAAATATGTGGCCTTCTAGCAGTGTGTGGGACTTTCTCTATTAGTCCATCTATACTGACCTCCATCAGGTTGCAAACTGAATTTAATTTTTTTCTGCATCTAGCCCTGAAAAAATATTTGGCCTTCTAGCAGTGTGTGGGACTTTCTCTATTAGTCCATCTATACTGAGCTCCATCAGGTTGCAAATTAAAAATAATTTTTATCTGCATCTACAGTACCTCTGAAAAAATATTTGGGCTTCTAGCTGTGTGTGGGACTTGTTCTATTAGTCCATCTATACTGACCTCCATCAGGTTGCAAATTGAATATAATTTTTATCTGCATCTAGCTCTGAAAAAATATTTGGCCTTCTAGCAGTGTGTGGGACTTTCTCTATTAGTCCATCTATACTGACCTCCATCAGGTTGCAAATTGAATATAATTTTTATCTGCATCTAGCTCTGAAAAAATATTTGGCCTTCAAGCAGTGTGTGGGACTTTCTCTATTAGTCCATCTATACTGACCTCCATCAGGTTGCAAATTAAAAATAATTTTTATCTGCATCTACCTCTGAAAAAATATTTGGGCTTCTAGCTGTTTGTGGGACTTGTTCAATTACTCCATCTATACTGACCTCCATCAGGTTGCAAACTGAATATATTTTTTTCTGCATCTACCTCTGAAAAAATATTGGGCTTCTAGCTGTGTGTGGGACTTGTTGTATTAGTCCATCTATACTGACCTCCATCAGGTTGCAAATTAAAAATAATTTTTATCTGCATCTACAGTACCTCTGAAAAAATATTTGGGCTTCTAGCTGTGTGTGGGACTTGTTCTATTAGTCCATCTATACTGACCTCCATCAGGTTGCAAATTGAATATAATTTTTATCTGCATCTAGCTCTGAAAAAATTTTTGGCCTTCTAGCAGTGTGTGGGACTTGTTCTATTAGTCCACCTATACTGACCTCCATCAGGTTGCAAATTCAAAATAATTTTTTGTCTGCATCTAGCTCTGAAAAAATATTTGGCCTTCTAGCAGTGTGTGGGACTTTCTCTATTAGTCCATCTATACTGACATCCATCAGGTTGCAAACTGAATATATTTTTTTCTGCATCTACCTCTGAAAAAATATTGGGCTTGTAGCTGTGTGTGGGACTTGTTCTATTAATCCATCTATACAGACCTCCATCAGGTTGCAAACTGAATAAAATTTTTTTCTGCATCTACCTCTGAAAAAATATTTGGGCTTCTAGCTGTGTGTGGGACTTGTTCTATTAGTCCATCTATACTGACCTCCATCAGGTTGCAAATTGAATATAATTTTTTTCTGCATCTAACCCAGCCAATAGTTTTGGCCTAATACCACAGTTTGGCCACTCAGCTCTGCTCGGTTCCCATCCATTGTTTTTTTGTGCAAACAACTCCAGAGTTGTGAATTAGTTAACCACCAAAATGAGTGGAAAAAGGCCTGCTGCTGGTGGAAAGGGGAATAGGCGTGTTGGGAAGGGGAAAAAAGGTTGTGTCCGTGGGGTAGGTGTTAAAGCAACAGTAACATCTGCAGAAGAAAGACCATCTTCCAGCCAAACTAAAATGTCTACTTCTTTTAGCGGACAATGTGATAAGATACCTTTCTTACGGCTACGCCAATCGCTACAAATTCCAGATGAGGCACAAAAACAGCAGGTGCTTCAACGGATATCAAGTGCTCCTTTAAGTGGGCTCTCCTCCACATCAACTTCAACATCACAAATACTCCAGTCCTCAAAGGTGTCACCCCAATCGCACTTGCTTCCTCACAGCTCCCAAATCTCCAGCTGCCCGTCTGAGTATGAGGTAGAACAGATGGTTGAGTCTGCAGAGCTGTTTACTCATACTATAGCCTGGAAATCAGAGGTCGACTCCAGCGCTTCTGTGAATCCAGACGAGGAAATGATCTGCACTGATGCCCAGAATCTTTATGAGTCGGATCCAGGACCAGACGCAGAAGGTTCTGACCATAATGTAGACCCTCATTCCAAAACTGTAACTCCTGTTGGTGGAGACAATGAGGAAGACGATGATAAGACTCAAATACCTGATTGGAGCGACAACTTTAGTTTTTTGTCAGGGCAGGAACAGGTTGGCTCTGAGGACGACGGGTGTGATAACGCACAGGGTGATGATGATGAGGTTGGAGATCCCACTTACTGTCAACCCACAGTCAGCCAAGAGATGAGGTCAGCAGAGGAGGTGGAGGAAGATGCTAGTGACGACGAGGTCAGGTTGCGCCTTCCTGGACAGAGACGTAGTACTGGAAGCACGTCAACAACTGCATCCTCAAACACAACTCTGCCTTTCACCACAAGTCGTGGTGGCTCTTCAGGTCGTATGGGTGCTAAGCCTTGCATAGCCTGGGCATTTTTTCAGATCGATAAAGATGACCCAACTCGTGTTATCTGTAACATTTGGCAGCAAAAGCTAAGTAGAGGCCAAAAAATACATAGTTTGAGTACTTCATGCATGAACCGGCACATGGACATGAAGCATAAGTTGCAGTGGGAAGCTCAGTGTGCTATAATGCGGCCTAGCCGGCCGGGCCAACCACCGTCTGCCATATCTTGTGCATCCGCGGCCTCTTCATCCTCTGTGACTGGGTGGACAGCAGTCACACCTGTTTTGGGGCGCAGACCTGCCACCTCTTTACCCGCAACAGCCAGCGTGATTGGCAGGTCATCATTTTCTTTGGAGGTGGTAACACCAACTGGTGTTGAGCGCTGTCCGACATCGATAGCACCACCTTTGGATCAAGGCAACCTAACATGTCCGCCTGCATCTTCCTCACAGACCGGCAGTTTGCCGGGGACACCCTTATCAACCCCATCTAAGCACATTAGCCAGCCCTCGGTCCCTCAGATGTGGACAAGTAAAAGACCATTTCCTCCTAGCCATGAGAAAGCTAAGAGGTTGAATTTCACCATCTGCAAACTTTTGGCTACAGAAATGCTGCCTTTCCGCCTGGTGGACACAGAGGATTTTCGAGACCTTATGTCCGTCGCAGTGCCCCAGTACCAGATGCCCAGTCGGCACTACTTCTCAAAGAAAGGTGTGCCTGCGCTCCACCAGCATGTCGCACACAACATCACTGCTTCTTTGAGAAACTCTGTGTGTGACAGGGTGCATTTCACCACAGACACTTGGACGAGTAGGCATGGACAGGGGCGTTACATGTCGCTGACTGGGCACTGGGTAACTATGGTGACTGCAGGACAAGGGGCTGCTGTCCAAGTATTGCCGTCCCCACGAGTTGTGCGTCAATCCTCTTTATGTCAAAGTTCCTCCACTGCTTCTGCCTCCTCAACCTCCTCTCGGTCTTCCACCTGCACCCAAAGCCTGTCTGGTCATGCCACAAGCTTTCTAACTGCGCAGAAGGGATCCTGCACACCTCCTTACTATGCTGGCAGTAGGGCTCAACGTCATCAGGCGGTTTTTACATTGAATTGTCTGGGAAATGTGAGTCACACAGCTGAGGAGTTGTGGTCAGCTCTGGAGAACCAATTTCATGAATGGTTGTCTCCACTGGACCTGAAACCAGGGAAGGCCGCATGCGACAATGCTGCAAACCTGGGTGCGGCCCTTCGTCGGGGCAGTGTCACACAAGTGCCTTGTATGGCTCACGTGTTGAACCTGGTTGTCCAGCAATTTTTAGCCCACTATCCCAGACTAGATGGCCTTCTGCAGAGGGCACGATCGCTGTGTGCTCACTTCCGCCGTTCGCATGCCGCAGCTCAGCGACTTACATCTCTACAGAAGTCGTTGGGCCTGCCACTTCACCGGCTAAAATGCGATGTGCCTACCCGGTGGAATTCAACTCTGCACATGTTGCAGCGACTGTGGTAGCACCGACAAGCCCTGGTGCAATACGTTCTGACGTATAGCCTGGGCCAACGAGATCCAGAGGTGGGGCAAATCACGCTGGAGGAGTGGTCTCAGATCAGGGACCTATGCACCCTTCTGCACAGTTTTGAAATGGCGACGAAGATGTTTAGTGCTGACGATGCCATTCTCAGCATGACTATTCCGGTGATTTACATGCTGGAGCACATGTTAAACAGAATTCGGAGTCAGGTGGTGGCACAAGAGGAGGTGGAGGAAGTAGAGGAGGAGGAGTTGTATGCGGAAGGGCTAACATCTGCAAGGTCCAGACGGTCGGCAGCACCAAGGCGGCAGGCATTTGAGGGTGGGGGAGATGGTTTTACCAGGGCGCATGGTAGCAGCCAAACTAGTGAGGAAGGTGCAGGAGCCCAGGAAGAAGTGGAGGACGAACTGATGGAAGACTCATCAGATGAGGGAGACCTTGATCACATTTCTGTTGTGCGAGGTTGGGGGGAGAGGACAGAGGAAGGAAGCATGATTGTTACCTCGCCAACAACACAACAGGGACTTGGTGCTCCTGGATGCGCAACACACATGAGTGCCTTCTTGCTGCACTACCTGCAACATGACCCTCGAATTGTGAGAATTAGAAATAATCCTGACTACTGGGTTGCCACACTGTTAGATCCCCGGTACAAAAGTAAATTTGCAGAAATTATTCCAGCCATAGAAAGGGATGCACGCATGCAAGAGTATCAGCAGAGACTGTTGCAGAATCTTACATGTGCTTTTCCACAAAATACCAGTGGTGCACGTAGTGAATCTCACAGTTCCAACTTGCCAACCGTGGGACCGTCAAGTGTTCAGCACTCAAACCGTAACAGAACCACAGTATCTGCTGGTAACATCAATTTTGCGGAATCATTTCACCACTTTTTTAGCCCATCCTTTGCAAGGCCACAGGAGACAAGAAGTCTGACACATAGTCAACGCCTAGAGACGATGGTACAGGAGTATCTCCAAGTAAACATTGAAGCCATGACTGTGTCACTGGACCCTTGCTCTTTTTGGGCTTCCAATCTGGATAAATGGCCGGAGCTAGCCACTTATGCCTTGGAGATCTTGTCATGCCCCGCAGCCAACGTTCTGTCTGAACGTGTGTTCAGCGCTGCTGGTGGTGTGCTGACAGATAAGCGAACGCGGCTCTCCACTGATAATGTAGACAGACTCACGTTCATAAAGATGAACAAATCATGGATCCAAAACGACTTTTCTACCCCTGTGTCATCCTGGGGAGAGTAAAAGCTTGATGATTGGTTAAAATCACCCTACCAACCGTTTTAAGCTTTCAAATTACTAATCATGTTTATCTGTATCTTGGCTGGAAAATAATTTGGGCTTTGTAGCAGTGTGCAGCAGTGATTCTATTAGGCCAACTATAATAAGCTCCACCAGATTTAAAATTACTAATCATGTTTATCTGTATCTTGACTGGAAAATAATTTGGGCTTTGTAGCAGTGTGCAGCACTGATCCTATTAGGCCATCTATACTAAAGCTTCACCAGATTTAAAATTAATAATAATTTTAGCTGCATCTAGCCCGGAAAATAATTTTGGGGCTCCGAGATGCGCAAGACACATAAGTGCCTTCTTGCTGCACTACCTGCAGCATGACCCTCATATTGTCAGAATTCGAAGTAATCATGACTACTGGGTTGCCACACTCTTAGATCCCCCAATCTTTTCGATCAACCTTTTCATTTTAATAAAGACCAAAAAAATGGTCATTTTTGAAATTATAAGCATTAGCAGGTTGTTAGAAACTGAAATCAAACAGTTTTCAACTCAAAACTTTATTCTAGGTGATGTTACATTTTCACATAGGACCCCTTGTTCGAAAGGAGCTTCTCAACTCTCTCGTCCATTGAATTTGTCAGGTTTTGGATGGTTTCTGCTTCAATTGTTTTGCATGAGGACAGAATACCCTCCCAGAGCTGTTGCTTAGATGTGAACTGCCTCCCGCCATCATAGACACTCCTTTTAATGATGCTCCAAAGGTTCTGAATGGGGTAGAGGTCAGGGGAGCATGGGGGTCACACCATAAGTTTGTCCCCTTTTATGCCCATATCAGCCAGAGATGCAGATGTTTTATGTGCAGCATGAGATGGTGCATTATCATGCAAAAAAATGATCTTGCTGTGAAATACACGGTTCTTCTTCTTGAACCATGGCAGGAAGTGCTGTTTGAGAAAATCCACATACATTATCGAGTTCATCTTTAGCGCCTTCAGGGATCCTAAAGGGGCCGACAATCTCTCTCCCCATGATTCCAGCCCAAAACATTACTCCACCTCCTCCTTGTTGGCGCTGTAGCCGTGTTTGCGTAGGGTGTCCATCAACCAGCCATCCTCCACTCCATCCATCTGGACCATCGAACGCTGCACGGCACTCATCCGTGAACAAAACAGTTTTGAAATCAGTCTTCATGTAATGTTTGGCCCACTGGAGCCGTTTCTGCTTGTGTGAAGTGGATAGAGGAGGTCGACAGGATGGCGTATGCACAGCTGCAAACCTCTGAAGGACCCTGCATCTTGTTGTTCGGGGGACGTTGGAGGCACCAGCAGCTTCAAAAACTTGTCTGCTGCTATGACAAGGCTTTTTTGCCGCTGCTCTTTCAACCTGACGTAATTGCCTGTAGGAAAGAGTCCTCAATTTGCCCTTATCAGCACGCACACGTGTGTACTGTGAATCAGCTACATACTTCTTGATTGCCAAGACACTTCATCCTGATCATCGCACAATGTTGATTGTAGTCATGCCTTGACCTAAACACTCCACAATTTGTTGCTTCTCAGCAGCCGACACATCCTTTTTCTTTCCCATTTTGGCAGAAAATGTAGGCTGCTTAATAATGTGAGACAGCCTTCTTAAGTAGTCTGGCCTTTCATTTGACACACCTGCCAAACTAATTAGCACAGGTGTCTGCAATTGCTTACAGTGATATAAAGAGCCCTGACACACATCACCATCAATGAGTTTAACTGACAAACAAACAAATTCTTCCCTTATCACTCCTAAACACTTTTTGCATAATAATTTGGAACACAGTGTACATGTGCTTTTCCACAAAACACCAGTGGTTCACGTAGTGAATCTTACAGTTCTAACTTGCCAACCGTGGTCTGTATGGAGTTGTTCAATAAAGGGCCCAAAATTAAGATAACGTAGATGGGAGAGGTCTCTATGAATAGGAATTCCTAAGTATTTGATACCCTGTGAGGGCCAGGCAAAGGGAAAGTTGGACTGGATGGAATCCTATATGGATTTGGGGAGGGAGACATCGAGGGCCTCAGACTTCGCTGCATTGATTTTAAAATTTGACCATGTAACAAAGTGATCTATTTCAGCCATAACAGCATGGATGGATATATGTGATTGAGTGATATATACTAGGACATCATCAGCAAATAGAGAGCACTTGTACTCGGTGCCTCCCACCTCAATCCACCTAATATTGGGGTTATGGCTAGAGATGAGCGTTGTTCTACTCGAACTGTTCGCCAATCTCAAATTCGAGCTGTTTTGGGCGGTGTTCGAGCCGTTCGGCGAACACGAACAATTTGAGAAAAATTCGGCTGTTCGAGGTTATGTTCGATAACTGTTCATGCACCAAAATCATAACTGGATTTTTTCTCAGTAATGATGAAAATTAATGTTAATACGCAGTTTGAGTGTACAGCGGGGTGGGGGAGGGGCAGGGGATGGATCTCTGCAGGAACAATGAAGATCTCCATTTTTTTTTCTCTTTCCCGCATTTGCAGTGGGGAGGTGCAATCTGTCAGCCTATCAGCAGCGCACAGACGGAGCGAAGTGCTTGTTTTCACTCAAGCAAGGGCATGTGTCATTGGCAGTGTATGTCACATGTCCTTGCCCTATAAGACCAAGCCATTTTCCCCGTCGCCACCATTTTCTCACTGCTGCAGCTGCGTGTTAGACGGCACCGCTGTTGCTGTGTGCACTATACCTTGTTAATTTCAAGCCAATTTTCGCACAAATCTACAGATAGCTTGGGAGTAGGGAATAGCTGTGATTGCAGTCCTTTTAAGGACTAGGTTACAGCATTTCCTACGACTTTTATCAGACAGGTCTGTGCTCTTAAATAGATAGATTGTGGGAGTAAAGACTAATTGTAATTGGAGTCCTTTTCAGGACTAGGTTACATCAGTTCCTATCAGTTGTTGCCAGGCAGGTCTGTGCCAGTGCTGTGCAAGTTTTTTTCACAGCATTTGGCTGAATCTAGCAAAGCTAATCCTTTTTGGCCTATTGCAGAGTGTGTTAGTCAGTGGAGTAGCCTATCTGTGTTGCAAGATATACCACCTGTGTATAGAATACCAATTTTTTTACTGCACCTAGTGAAGTAAAATCTTTTGGGCATAGCATCATTCTATTAGCCCATCTATACAGACCTCCATCAGGTTGCAAATTGAATATAATTTTTTTCTGCATCTAGCTCTGAAAAAATATTGGGCTTCTAGCTGTGTGTGGGACTTGTTCTATTAATCCATCTATACAGACCTCCATCAGGTTGCAAACTGAATATATTTTTTTCTGCATCTACCTCTGAAAAAATATTGGGCTTCTATCTGTGTGTGGGACTTGTTCTATTAATCCATCTATACAGACCTCCATCAGGTTGCAAACTGAATATATTTTTTTCTGCATCTACCTCTGAAAAAATATTGGGCTTATAGCTGTGTGTGGGACTTGTTGTATTAGTCCATCTATACTGACCTCCATCAGGTTGCAAACTGAATATATTTTTTTCTGCATCTACCTCTGAAAAAATATTGGGCTTATAGCTGTGTGTGGGACTTGTTGTATTAGTCCATCTATACTGACCTCCATCAGGTTGCAAACTGAATATATTTTTTTCTGCATCTACCTCTGAAAAAATATTGGGCTTCTAGCTGTGTGTGGGACTTGTTCTATTAATCCATCTATACAGACCTCCATCAGGTTGCAAACTGAATATATTTTTTTCTGCATCTAGCTCTGAAAAAATATTGGGCTTCTAGCTGTGTGTGGGACTTGTTCTATTAATCCATCTATACAGACCTCCATCAGGTTGCAAACTGAATATATTTTTTTCTGCATCTACCTCTGAAAAAATATTGGGCTTCTAGCTGTGTGTGGGACTTGTTCTATTAATCCATCTATACAGACCTCCATCAGGTTGCAAACTGAATATATTTTTTTCTGCATCTAGCTCTGAAAAAATATTGGGCTTCTAGCTGTGTGTGGGACTTGTTGTATTAGTCCATCTATACTGACCTCCATCAGGTTGCAAACTGAATATATTTTTTTCTGCATCTACCTCTGAAAAAATATTGGGCTTCTAGCTGTGTGTGGGACTTGTTCTATTAATCCATCTATACAGACCTCCATCAGGTTGCAAACTGAATATATTTTTTTCTGCATCTACCTCTGAAAAAATATTGGGCTTCTAGCTGTGTGTGGGACTTGTTCTATTAATCCATCTATACAGACCTCCATCAGGTTGCAAACTGAATATATTTTTTTCTGCATCTACCTCTGAAAAAATATTGGGCTTCTAGCTGTGTGTGGGACTTGTTCTATTAATCCATCTATACAGACCTCCATCAGGTTGCAAACTGAATATATTTTTTTCTGCATCTACCTCTGAAAAAATATTGGGTTTCTAGCTGTGTGTGGGACTTGTTCTATTAATCCATCTATACAGACCTCCATCAGGTTGCAAACTGAATATATTTTTTTCTGCATCTACCTCTGAAAAAATATTGGGCTTCTAGCTGTGTGTGGGACTTGTTCTATTAATCCATCTATACAGACCTCCATCAGGTTGCAAACTGAATATATTTTTTTCTGCATCTAGCTCTGAAAAAATATTGGGCTTCTAGCTGTGTGTGGGACTTGTTCTATTAATTCATCTATACAGACCTCCATCAGGTTGCAAACTGAATATATTTTTTTTCTGCATCTACCTCTGAAAAAATATTGGGCTTCTAGCTGTGTGTGGGACTTGTTGTACTAGTCCATCTATACTGACCTCCATCAGGTTGCAAACTGAATATATTTTTTTCTTCATCTACGTCTGAAAAAATATTGGGCTTCTAGCTGTGTGTGGGACTTGTTCTATTAATCCATCTATACAGACCTCCATCAGGTTGCAAATTGAATATAATTTTTTTCTGCATCTAACCCAGCCAATAGTTTTGGCCTAATACCACAGTTTGGCCACTCAGCTCTGCTCGGTTCACATCTATTGTTTTTTTGTGCAAACAACTCCAGAGTTGTGAATTAGTTAACCACCAAAATGAGTGGAAAAAGGCCTGCTGCTGGTGGAAAGGGGAATAGGCGTGTTGGGAAGGGGAAAAAAGGTTGTGTCCGTGGGGTAGGTGTTAAAGCAACAGTAACATCTGCAGAAGAAAGACCATCTTCCAGCCAAACTAAAATGTCTACTTCTTTTAGCGGACAATGTGATAAGATACCTTTCTTATGGCTACGCCAATCGCTACAAATTCCAGATGAGGCACAAAAACAGCAGGTGCTTCAACGGATATCAAGTGCTCCTTTAAGTGGGCTCTCCTCCACATCAACTTCAACATCACAAATTCTCCAGTCCTCAAAGGTGTCACCCCAATCGCACTTGCTTCCTCACAGCTCCCAAATCTCCAGCTGCCCGTCTGAGTATGAGGTAGAACAGATGGTTGAGTCTGCAGAGCTGTTTACTCATACTATAGCCTGGGAATCAGAGGTCGACTCCAGCGCTTCTGTGAATCCAGACGAGGAAATGATCTGCACTGATGCCCAGAATCTTTATGAGTCGGATCCAGGACCAGACGCAGAAGGTTCTGACCATAATGTAGACCCTCATTCCAAAACTGTAACTCCTGTTGGTGGAGACAATGA
The DNA here is from genome assembly GCF_046119375.1 of Phyllobates terribilis. Lineage (NCBI taxonomy): Eukaryota > Metazoa > Chordata > Amphibia > Anura > Dendrobatidae > Phyllobates > Phyllobates terribilis. Next base: position 1,203,137,762 of record NW_027362761.1, on the reverse strand, counting down.
GGAAGACGATGATAAGACTCAAATACCTGATTGGAGCGACAACTTTAGTTTTTTGTCAGGGCAGGAACAGGTTGGCTCTGAGGACGACGGGTGTGATAACGCACAGGGTGATGATGATGAGGTTGGAGATCCCACTTACTGTCAACCCACAGTCAGCCAAGAGATGAGGTCAGCAGAGGAGGTGGAGGAAGATGCTAGTGACGACGAGGTCAGGTTGCGCCTTCCTGGACAGAGACGTAGTACTGGAAGCACGTCAACAACTGCATCCTCAAACACAACTCTGCCTCTCACCACAAGTCGTGGTGGCTCTTCAGGTCGCATGCGTGCTAAGCGTTGCATAGCCTGGGCATTTTTTCAGATCGATAAAGATGACCCAACTCGTGTTATCTGTAACATTTGGCAGCAAAAGCTAAGTAGAGGCCAAAAAATACATAGTTTGAGTACTTCATGCATGAACCGGCACATGGACATGAAGCATAAGTTGCAGTGGGAAGCTCAGTGTGCTATAATGCGGCCTAGCCGGCCGGGCCAACCACCGTCTGCCATATCTTGTGCATCCGCGGCCTCTTCATCCTCTGTGACTGGGGGGACAGCAGTCACACCTGTTTTGGGGCGCAGACCTGCCACCTCTTTACCCGCAACAGCCAGCGTGATTGGCAGGTCATCATTTTCTTTGGAGGTGGTAACACCAGCTGGTGTTGAGCGCTGTCCGACATCGATAGCACCACCTTTGGATCAAGGCAACCTAACATGTCCGCCTGCATCTTCCTCACAGACCGGCAGTTTGCCGGGGACACCTTTATCAACCCCGTCTAAGCACAATAGCCAGCCCTCGGTCCCTCAGATGTGGACAAGTAAAAGACCATTTCCTCCTAGCCATGAGAAAGCTAAGAGGTTGAATTTCACCATCTGCAAACTTTTGGCTACAGAAATGCTGCCTTTCCGCCTGGTGGACACAGAGGATTTTCGAGACCTTATGTCCGTCGCAGTGCCCCAGTACCAGATGCCCAGTCGGCACTACTTCTCAAAGAAAGGTGTGCCTGCGCTCCACCAGCATGTCGCACACAACATCACTGCTCCTTTGAGAAACTCTGTGTGTGACAGGGTGCATTTCACCACAGACACTTGGACGAGTAGGCATGGACAGTGGCGTTACATGTCGCTGACTGGGCACTGGGTAACTATGGTGACTGCAGGACAAGGGGCTGCTGTCCAAGTCTTGCCGTCCCCACGAGTTGTGCGTCAATCCTCTTTATGTCAAAGTTCCTCCACTGCTTCTGCCTCCTCAACCTCCTCTCGGTCTTCCACCTGCACCCAAAGCCTGTCTGGTCATGCCACAAGCTTTCTAACTGCGCAGAAGGGATCCTGCACACCTCCTTACTATGCTGGCAGTAGGGCTCAACGTCATCAGGCGGTTTTTACATTGAAATGTCTGGGAAATGTGAGTCACACAGCTGAGGAGTTGTGGTCAGCTCTGGAGAACCAATTTCATGAATGGTTGTCTCCACTGGACTTGAAACCAGGGAAGGCCGCGTGCGACAATGCTGCAAACCTGGGTGCGGCCCTTCGTCGGGGCAGTGTCACACAAGTGCCTTGTATGACTCACGTGTTGAACCTGGTTGTCCAGCAATTTTTAGCCCACTATCCCAGACTAGATGGCCTTCTGCAGAGGGCACGATCGCTGTGTGCTCACTTCCGTCGTTCGCATGCCGCAGCTCAGCGACTTACATCTCTACAGAAGTTGTTGGGCCTGCCACTTCACCGGCTAAAATGCGATGTGCCTACCCGGTGGAATTCAACTCTGCACATGTTGCAGCGACTGTGGTAGCACCGACAAGCCCTGGTGCAATACGTTCTGACGTATAGCCTGGGCCAACGAGATCCAGAGGTGGGGCAAATCACGCTGGAGGAGTGGTCTCAGATCAGGGACCTATGCACCCTTCTGCACAGTTTTGAAATGGCGACGAAGATGTTTAGTGCTGACGATGCCATTATCAGCATGACTATTCCGGTGATTTACATGCTGGAGCACATGTTAAACAGAATTCGGAGTCAGGTGGTGGCACAAGAGGAGGTGGAGGAAGTAGAGGAGGAGGAGTTGTATGCGGAAGGGCTAACATCTGCAAGGTCCAGACGGTCGGCAGCACCAAGGCGGCAGGCATGTGAGGGTGGGGGAGATGGTTTTACCAGGGCGCATGGTAGCAGCCAAACTAGTGAGGAAGGTGCAGGAGCCCAGGAAGAAGTGGAGGACGAACTGATGGAAGACTCATCAGATGAGGGAGACCTTGATCACATTTCTGTTGTGCGAGGTTGGGGGGAGAGGACAGAGGAAGGAAGCATGATTGTTACCTCGCCACCAACACAACAGGGACTTGGTGCTCCTGGATGCGGAACACACATGAGTGCCTTCTTGCTGCACTACCTGCAACATGACCCTCGAATTGTGAGAATTAGAAATAATCCTGACTACTGGGTTGCCACACTGTTAGATCCCCGGTACAAAAGTAAATTTGCATAAATTATTACTGCCATAGAAAGGGATGCACGCATGCAGGAGTATCAGCAGAGACTGTTGCAGAATCTTACATGTGCTTTTCCACAAAATACCAGTGGTGCACGTAGTGAATCTCACAGTTCCAACTTGCCAACTGTGGGACCGTCAAGTGTTCAGCACTCAAACCGTAACAGAACCACAGTATCTGCTGGTAACATCAATTTTGCGGAATCATTTCACCACTTTTTTAGCCCATCCTTTGCAAGGCCACAGGAGACAAGAAGTCTGACACATAGTCAACGCCTAGAGACGATGGTACAGGAGTATCTCCAAGTAAACATTGAAGCCACGACTGTGTCACTGGACCCTTGCTCTTTTTGGGCTTCCAATCTGGGTAAATGTCGGGAGCTAGCCACTTACGCCTTGGAGATCTTGTCATGCCCCGCAGCCAGCGTTCTGTCTGAACGTGTGTTCAGCGCTGCTGGTGGTGTGCTGACAGATAAGCACACGCGGCTCTCCACTGATAATGTAGACAGACTCACGTTCATAAAGATGAACAAATCATGGATCCGAAACGACTTTTCTACCCCTGTGTCATCCTGGGGAGAGTAAAAGCTTGATGATTGGTTAAAATCACCCTACCAACCGTTTTAAGCTTTCAAATTACTAATCATGTTTATCTGTATCTTGGCTGGAAAATAATTTGGGCTTTGTAGCAGTGTGCAGCACTGATTCTATTAGGCCATCTATAATAAGCTCCACCAGATTTAAAATTACTAATCATGTTTATCTGTATCTTGACTGGAAAATAATTTGGGCTTTGTAGCAGTGTGCAGCACTGATCCTATTAGGCCATCTATACTAAAGCTTCACCAGATTTAAAATTAATAATAATTTTTAGCTGCATCTAGCCCGGAAAATAATTTTGGGGCTCCGAGACGCGCAAGACACATAAGTGCCTTCTTGCTGCACTACCTGCAGCATGACCCTGATATTGTCAGAATTCGAAGTAATCATGACTACTGGGTTGCCACACTCTTAGATGCCCCAAACTTTTCGATCAACCTTTTCATTTTAATAAAGACCAAAAAAATGGTCATTTTTGAAATTATAAGCATTAGCAGGTTGTTAGAAACTGAAATCAAACAGTTTTCAACTCAAAACTTTATTCTAGGTGATGTTACATTTTCACATAGGACCCCTTGTTCGAAAGGAGCTTCTGAACTCTCTCGTCCATTGAATTTGTCAGGTTTTGGATGGTTTCTGCTTCAATTGTTTTGCATGAGGACAGAATACCCTCCCAGAGCTGTTGCTTAGATGTGAAGTGCCTCCCGCCATCATAGACACTCCTTTTAATGATGCTCCAAAGGTTCTGAATGGGGTACAGGTCAGGGGAGCATGGGGGTCACACCATAAGTTTGTCCCCTTTTATGCCCATATCAGCCAGAGATGCAGATGTTTTATGTGCAGCATGAGATGGTGCATTATCATGCAGAAAAATGATCTTGCTGTGAAATACACGGTTCTTCTTCTTGAACCATGGCAGGAAGTGCTGTTTGAGAAAATCCACATACATTATGGAGTTCATCTTTAGCGCCTTCAGGGATCCTAAAGGGGCCGACAATCTCTCTCCCCATGATTCCAGCCCAAAACATTACTCCACCTCCTCCTTGTTGGCGCTGTAGCCGTGTTTGCGTGGGGTGTCCATCAACCAGCCATCCTCCACTCCATCCATCTGGACCATCGAGCGCTGCACGGCACTCATCCGTGAACAAAACAGTTTTGAAATCAGTCTTCATGTAATGTTTGGCCCACTGGAGCCGTTTCTGCTTGTGTGAAGTGGATAGAGGAGGTCGACAGGATGGTGTATGCACAGCTGAAAACCTCTGAAGGACCCTGCATCTTGTTGTTTGGAGGACGTTGGAGGCACAAGCAGCTTCAAAAACTTGTCTGCTGCTATGACAAGGCTTTTTTGCCGCTGCTCTTTCAACCTGACGTAATTGCCTGTAGGAAAGAGTCCTCAATTTGCCCTTATCAGCACGCACACGTGTGTACTGTGAATCAGCTACATACTTCTTGATTGCCAAGACACTTCATCCTGATCATCGCACAATGTTGATTGTAGTCATGCCTTGACCTAAACACTCCACAATTTGTTGCTTCTCAGCAGCCGACACATCCTTTTTCTTTCCCATTTTGGCAGAAAATGTAGGCTGCTTAATAATGTGAGACAGCCTTCTTAAGTAGTCTTGCCTTTCATTGGATACACCTGCCAAACTAATTAGCACAGGTGTCTGCAATTGCTTACAGTGATATAAAGAGCCCTGACACACATCACCATCAATGAGTTTAACTGACAAACAAACAAATTCTTCCCTTATCACTCCTAAACACTTTTTGCATAATAATTTGGAACGCAGTGTATATGTGCTTTTCCACAAAACACCAGTGGTTCACGTAGTGAATCTTACAGTTCTAACTTGCCAACCGTGGTCTGTATGGAGTTGTTCAATAAAGGGCCCAAAATTAAGATAACATAGATGGGAGAGGTCTCTATGAATAGGAATTCCTAAGTATTTGATACCCTGTGAGGGCCAGGCAAAGGGAAAGTTGGACTGGTTGGAATCCTATATGGACTTGGGGAGGGAGACATCAAGGGCCTCAGACTTCGCTGCATTGATTTTAAAATTTGACCATGTAACAAAGTGATCTATTTCAGCCATAACAGCATGGATGGATATATGTGATTGAGTGATATATACTAGGACATCATCAGCAAATAGAGAGCACTTGTACTCGGTGCCTCCCACCTCAATCCACCTAATATTGGGGTTATGGCGAATTGATGAGAGCAGGTGCTCCGTCACTAGGATGTATAAGAGAGGGGACAGAGGACATCCCTGCCTTGTCCCATTGGTGATTGTGAAAGGTGATGAAAATGTTCTGATGCACCCCCTGGGCCTTGGGACACCCGGAGCCGGACCCTTTTTGGTGGATGCTGGTGGTTGTAGTCTTCGTGGCGGCGACCCGGTTCCGTGGCTCAGGGTGGTCAAACCAGTGGCGGAACTATTTATGTGGTTTTGATGTTTAAATGTCCGACTACGCCACCCGTGGATTGCGGTCAGAGTGAACCGCCGCTGCAGGGCAGACCGCTGAGGCTGGTGTTGTGGGTGCAGCAGAGCGTAGCATAACTCCCCACGGGAGGAGTATAGCCTCAGGGCAGTGTATGCGGAGGATGGGGGTGATGGTGCAGGGCAGCAGCAGTAACGACACGGAGTCAGTGATGCAGTCCAGGGCCTTTACTCACAGTTCTTATTATCCAGACCACGTCTGCATGTAACGGCTGCCCACGTCATACTGTGCTCACCAGGTGAGGGGCTCAGACAACTCCCAGATAACTTTGGAGCGCTTCACAGGACCCCTTTTGTGTGTCCTTTGTCTGGCCTTTCTTACCAACCCTTCTGTCCGGCTGCCTCGGGCCTCCTCTTGGTAAACTTGGCGCCAGTTTCCCTGACCCTATGTGGTGCCTTCCTAGCGGGTGTAGCGAGGGGCTGCGCCACATAAAATGTCACAGCCTCCGGTTTCTAGCTGAGGGTCGTTTCCTGCCTCCACTAGTTTCGGGGACCGGTCTCCCCCTTTGGCCTGACCCCTCCACGCAGGTGGATTCGGGCGTGCGGTGGCGACTCGCCCGTCCGCACCCCTGGGATCCCTTCATTCCTCGTTCCTGGAGCCTTCTCCGCTCCTCTTCCTTCCTTCTCCCTCTTCCAGGCCTGGGCCTCTGTTACTAGGCCCGCCTCCAGCAGAGCTCATGCAGAGCCCCTGCTCCCTGCCACTTCTGCTCAGACTTCTCTGCACTGAACTAAGATGGTGCCCACCTTTTATACTCCCTTCTCAATGCACCCAGGAACTGCTTCCTCCCTGCTCCTGCACTACAGGGTTCCCCTTCCTCAGTGTTCCCTCCCCCCACTCCAGCCAGGGACAGGGACTGTCGTGCCCATCTCAGAGGCAAATTGGTCGCCCTGCCCCATGGCAATGTGGTGTAATGCATGCAGGTGTCGGGTCCTGATCCACACTCCATCCTTACCTGAGAGTGAGATATCACACCTCTGGGTGAGGTGCAATACCTCTGTAGCAACCAAGCCCTCAGGGTGCTACAGTTCCATTTATCTTCAGCCTAGGTGACTTATTGTGATACAGGGCCATGATTTTGGCTATAAAAGGGTCCCCTAGAAGCCTACCCCAAGCTTTTTAAGAGAATCATATATGGCGTGCCAGGAGACTCTATGGAATGCTTTCTCAGAATCCAACGAGAGTATCTAATTACAAATTTTTAACTGCATCTAGCCCAGGAAATACTTTGTGCCTAGTAGCAGTGTCTGCTAGTCAGCGGATTATCCCGGCTGTTAAGCAAGCTACACCACCTGTAGTTTGTATATTGGGCTTCTATCTGTGTGTGGGACTTGTTCTATTAATCCATCTATACAGACCTCCATCAGGTTGCAAACTGAATATATTTTTTTCTGCATCTAGCTCTGAAAAAATATTGGGCTTATAGCTGTGTGTGGGACTTGTTGTATTAGTCCATCTATACTGACCTCCATCAGGTTGCAAACTGAATATATTTTTTTCTGCATCTACCTCTGAAAAAATATTGGGCTTCTAGCTGTGTGTGGGACTTGTTCTATTAATCCATCTATACAGACCTCCATCAGGTTGCAAACTGAATATATTTTTTTCTGCATCAAGCTCTGAAAAAATATTGGGCTTCTAGCTGTGTGTGGGACTTGTTGTATTAGTCCATCTATACTGACCTCCATCAGGTTGCAAACTGAATATATTTTTTTCTGCATCTACCTCTGAAAAAATATTGGGCTTCTAGCTGTGTGTGGGACTTGTTCTATTAATCCATCTATACAGACCTCCATCAGGTTGCAAACTGAATATATTTTTTTCTGCATCTACCTCTGAAAAAATATTGGGCTTCTAGCTGTGTGTGGGACTTGTTCTATTAATCCATCTATACAGACCTCCATCAGGTTGCAAACTGAATATATTTTTTTCTGCATCTACCTCTGAAAAAATATTGGGCTTCTAGCTGTGTGTGGGACTTGTTCTATTAATCCATCTATACAGACCTCCATCAGGTTGCAAACTGAATATATTTTTTTCTGCATCTACCTCTGAAAAAATATTGGGTTTCTAGCTGTGTGTGGGACTTGTTCTATTAATCCATCTATACAGACCTCCATCAGGTTGCAAACTGAATATATTTTTTTCTGCATCTACCTCTGAAAAAATATTGGGCTTCTAGCTGTGTGTGGGACTTGTTCTATTAATCCATCTATACAGACCTCCATCAGGTTGCAAACTGAATATATTTTTTTCTGCATCTAGCTCTGAAAAAATATTGGGCTTCTAGCTGTGTGTGGGACTTGTTCTATTAATTCATCTATACAGACCTCCATCAGGTTGCAAACTGAATATATTTTTTTTCTGCATCTACCTCTGAAAAAATATTGGGCTTCTAGCTGTGTGTGGGACTTGTTGTACTAGTCCATCTATACTGACCTCCATCAGGTTGCAAACTGAATATATTTTTTTCTGCATCTACGTCTGAAAAAATATTGGGCTTCTAGCTGTGTGTGGGACTTGTTCTATTAATCCATCTATACAGACCTCCATCAGGTTGCAAATTGAATATAATTTTTTTCTGCATCTAACCCAGCCAATAGTTTTGGCCTAATACCACAGTTTGGCCACTCAGCTCTGCTCGGTTCACATCTATTGTTTTTTTGTGCAAACAACTCCAGAGTTGTGAATTAGTTAACCACCAAAATGAGTGGAAAAAGGCCTGCTGCTGGTGGAAAGGGGAATAGGCGTGTTGGGAAGGGGAAAAAAGGTTGTGTCCGTGGGGTAGGTGTTAAAGCAACAGTAACATCTGCAGAAGAAAGACCATCTTCCAGCCAAACTAAAATGTCTACTTCTTTTAGCGGACAATGTGATAAGATACCTTTCTTATGGCTACGCCAATCGCTACAAATTCCAGATGAGGCACAAAAACAGCAGGTGCTTCAACGGATATCAAGTGCTCCTTTAAGTGGGCTCTCCTCCACATCAACTTCAACATCACAAATTCTCCAGTCCTCAAAGGTGTCACCCCAATCGCACTTGCTTCCTCACAGCTCCCAAATCTCCAGCTGCCCGTCTGAGTATGAGGTAGAACAGATGGTTGAGTCTGCAGAGCTGTTTACTCATACTATAGCCTGGGAATCAGAGGTCGACTCCAGCGCTTCTGTGAATCCAGACGAGGAAATGATCTGCACTGATGCCCAGAATCTTTATGAGTCGGATCCAGGACCAGACGCAGAAGGTTCTGACCATAATGTAGACCCTCATTCCAAAACTGTAACTCCTGTTGGTGGAGACAATGAGGAAGACGATGATAAGACTCAAATACCTGATTGGAGCGACAACTTTAGTTTTTTGTCAGGGCAGGAACAGGTTGGCTCTGAGGACGACGGGTGTGATAACGCACAGGGTGATGATGATGAGGTTGGAGATCCCACTTACTGTCAACCCACAGTCAGCCAAGAGATGAGGTCAGCAGAGGAGGTGGAGGAAGATGCTAGTGACGACGAGGTCAGGTTGCGCCTTCCTGGACAGAGACGTAGTACTGGAAGCACGTCAACAACTGCATCCTCAAACACAACTCTGCCTCTCACCACAAGTCGTGGTGGCTCTTCAGGTCGCATGCGTGCTAAGCGTTGCATAGCCTGGGCATTTTTTCAGATCGATAAAGATGACCCAACTCGTGTTATCTGTAACATTTGGCAGCAAAAGCTAAGTAGAGGCCAAAAAATACATAGTTTGAGTACTTCATGCATGAACCGGCACATGGACATGAAGCATAAGTTGCAGTGGGAAGCTCAGTGTGCTATAATGCGGCCTAGCCGGCCGGGCCAACCACCGTCTGCCATATCTTGTGCATCCGCGGCCTCTTCATCCTCTGTGACTGGGGGGACAGCAGTCACACCTGTTTTGGGGCGCAGACCTGCCACCTCTTTACCCGCAACAGCCAGCGTGATTGGCAGGTCATCATTTTCTTTGGAGGTGGTAACACCAGCTGGTGTTGAGCGCTGTCCGACATCGATAGCACCACCTTTGGATCAAGGCAACCTAACATGTCCGCCTGCATCTTCCTCACAGACCGGCAGTTTGCCGGGGACACCTTTATCAACCCCGTCTAAGCACAATAGCCAGCCCTCGGTCCCTCAGATGTGGACAAGTAAAAGACCATTTCCTCCTAGCCATGAGAAAGCTAAGAGGTTGAATTTCACCATCTGCAAACTTTTGGCTACAGAAATGCTGCCTTTCCGCCTGGTGGACACAGAGGATTTTCGAGACCTTATGTCCGTCGCAGTGCCCCAGTACCAGATGCCCAGTCGGCACTACTTCTCAAAGAAAGGTGTGCCTGCGCTCCACCAGCATGTCGCACACAACATCACTGCTCCTTTGAGAAACTCTGTGTGTGACAGGGTGCATTTCACCACAGACACTTGGACGAGTAGGCATGGACAGTGGCGTTACATGTCGCTGACTGGGCACTGGGTAACTATGGTGACTGCAGGACAAGGGGCTGCTGTCCAAGTCTTGCCGTCCCCACGAGTTGTGCGTCAATCCTCTTTATGTCAAAGTTCCTCCACTGCTTCTGCCTCCTCAACCTCCTCTCGGTCTTCCACCTGCACCCAAAGCCTGTCTGGTCATGCCACAAGCTTTCTAACTGCGCAGAAGGGATCCTGCACACCTCCTTACTATGCTGGCAGTAGGGCTCAACGTCATCAGGCGGTTTTTACATTGAAATGTCTGGGAAATGTGAGTCACACAGCTGAGGAGTTGTGGTCAGCTCTGGAGAACCAATTTCATGAATGGTTGTCTCCACTGGACTTGAAACCAGGGAAGGCCGCGTGCGACAATGCTGCAAACCTGGGTGCGGCCCTTCGTCGGGGCAGTGTCACACAAGTGCCTTGTATGACTCACGTGTTGAACCTGGTTGTCCAGCAATTTTTAGCCCACTATCCCAGACTAGATGGCCTTCTGCAGAGGGCACGATCGCTGTGTGCTCACTTCCGTCGTTCGCATGCCGCAGCTCAGCGACTTACATCTCTACAGAAGTTGTTGGGCCTGCCACTTCACCGGCTAAAATGCGATGTGCCTACCCGGTGGAATTCAACTCTGCACATGTTGCAGCGACTGTGGTAGCACCGACAAGCCCTGGTGCAATACGTTCTGACGTATAGCCTGGGCCAACGAGATCCAGAGGTGGGGCAAATCACGCTGGAGGAGTGGTCTCAGATCAGGGACCTATGCACCCTTCTGCACAGTTTTGAAATGGCGACGAAGATGTTTAGTGCTGACGATGCCATTATCAGCATGACTATTCCGGTGATTTACATGCTGGAGCACATGTTAAACAGAATTCGGAGTCAGGTGGTGGCACAAGAGGAGGTGGAGGAAGTAGAGGAGGAGGAGTTGTATGCGGAAGGGCTAACATCTGCAAGGTCCAGACGGTCGGCAGCACCAAGGCGGCAGGCATGTGAGGGTGGGGGAGATGGTTTTACCAGGGCGCATGGTAGCAGCCAAACTAGTGAGGAAGGTGCAGGAGCCCAGGAAGAAGTGGAGGACGAACTGATGGAAGACTCATCAGATAAGGGAGACCTTGATCACATTTCTGTTGTGCGAGGTTGGGGGGAGAGGACAGAGGAAGGAAGCATGATTGTTACCTCGCCACCAACACAACAGGGACTTGGTGCTCCTGGATGCGGAACACACATGAGTGCCTTCTTGCTGCACTACCTGCAACATGACCCTCGAATTGTGAGAATTAGAAATAATCCTGACTACTGGGTTGCCACACTGTTAGATCCCCGGTACAAAAGTAAATTTGCATAAATTATTACTGCCATAGAAAGGGATGCACGCATGCAGGAGTATCAGCAGAGACTGTTGCAGAATCTTACATGTGCTTTTCCACAAAATACCAGTGGTGCACGTAGTGAATCTCACAGTTCCAACTTGCCAACTGTGGGACCGTCAAGTGTTCAGCACTCAAACCGTAACAGAACCACAGTATCTGCTGGTAACATCAATTTTGCGGAATCATTTCACCACTTTTTTAGCCCATCCTTTGCAAGGCCACAGGAGACAAGAAGTCTGACACATAGTCAACGCCTAGAGACGATGGTACAGGAGTATCTCCAAGTAAACATTGAAGCCACGACTGTGTCACTGGACCCTTGCTCTTTTTGGGCATCCAATCTGGGTAAATGTCGGGAGCTAGCCACTTACGCCTTGGAGATCTTGTCATGCCCCGCAGCCAGCGTTCTGTCTGAACGTGTGTTCAGCGCTGCTGGTGGTGTGCTGACAGATAAGCACACGCGGCTCTCCACTGATAATGTAGACAGACTCACGTTCATAAAGATGAACAAATCATGGATCCGAAACGACTTTTCTACCCCTGTGTCATCCTGGGGAGAGTAAAAGCTTGATGATTGGTTAAAATCACCCTACCAACCGTTTTAAGCTTTCAAATTACTAATCATGTTTATCTGTATCTTGGCTGGAAAATAATTTGGGCTTTGTAGCAGTGTGCAGCACTGATTCTATTAGGCCATCTATAATAAGCTCCACCAGATTTAAAATTACTAATCATGTTTATCTGTATCTTGACTGGAAAATAATTTGGGCTTTGTAGCAGTGTGCAGCACTGATCCTATTAGGCCATCTATACTAAAGCTTCACCAGATTTAAAATTAATAATAATTTTTAGCTGCATCTAGCCCGGAAAATAATTTTGGGGCTCCGAGACGCGCAAGACACATAAGTGCCTTCTTGCTGCACTACCTGCAGCATGACCCTGATATTGTCAGAATTCGAAGTAATCATGACTACTGGGTTGCCACACTCTTAGATGCCCCAAACTTTTCGATCAACCTTTTCATTTTAATAAAGACCAAAAAAATGGTCATTTTTGAAATTATAAGCATTAGCAGGTTGTTAGAAACTGAAATCAAACAGTTTTCAACTCAAAACTTTATTCTAGGTGATGTTACATTTTCACATAGGACCCCTTGTTCGAAAGGAGCTTCTGAACTCTCTCGTCCATTGAATTTGTCAGGTTTTGGATGGTTTCTGCTTCAATTGTTTTGCATGAGGACAGAATACCCTCCCAGAGCTGTTGCTTAGATGTGAAGTGCCTCCCGCCATCATAGACACTCCTTTTAATGATGCTCCAAAGGTTCTGAATGGGGTACAGGTCAGGGGAGCATGGGGGTCACACCATAAGTTTGTCCCCTTTTATGCCCATATCAGCCAGAGATGCAGATGTTTTATGTGCAGCATGAGATGGTGCATTATCATGCAGAAAAATGATCTTGCTGTGAAATACACGGTTCTTCTTCTTGAACCATGGCAGGAAGTGCTGTTTGAGAAAATCCACATACATTATGGAGTTCATCTTTAGCGCCTTCAGGGATCCTAAAGGGGCCGACAATCTCTCTCCCCATGATTCCAGCCCAAAACATTACTCCACCTCCTCCTTGTTGGCGCTGTAGCCGTGTTTGCGTGGGGTGTCCATCAACCAGCCATCCTCCACTCCATCCATCTGGACCATCGAGCGCTGCACGGCACTCATCCGTGAACAAAACAGTTTTGAAATCAGTCTTCATGTAATGTTTGGCCCACTGGAGCCGTTTCTGCTTGTGTGAAGTGGATAGAGGAGGTCGACAGGATGGTGTATGCACAGCTGAAAACCTCTGAAGGACCCTGCATCTTGTTGTTTGGAGGACGTTGGAGGCACAAGCAGCTTCAAAAACTTGTCTGCTGCTATGACAAGGCTTTTTTGCCGCTGCTCTTTCAACCTGACGTAATTGCCTGTAGGAAAGAGTCCTCAATTTGCCCTTATCAGCACGCACACGTGTGTACTGTGAATCAGCTACATACTTCTTGATTGCCAAGACACTTCATCCTGATCATCGCACAATGTTGATTGTAGTCATGCCTTGACCTAAACACTCCACAATTTGTTGCTTCTCAGCAGCCGACACATCCTTTTTCTTTCCCATTTTGGCAGAAAATGTAGGCTGCTTAATAATGTGAGACAGCCTTCTTAAGTAGTCTTGCCTTTCATTGGATACACCTGCCAAACTAATTAGCACAGGTGTCTGCAATTGCTTACAGTGATATAAAGAGCCCTGACACACATCACCATCAATGAGTTTAACTGACAAACAAACAAATTCTTCCCTTATCACTCCTAAACACTTTTTGCATAATAATTTGGAACGCAGTGTATATGTGCTTTTCCACAAAACACCAGTGGTTCACGTAGTGAATCTTACAGTTCTAACTTGCCAACCGTGGTCTGTATGGAGTTGTTCAATAAAGGGCCCAAAATTAAGATAACATAGATGGGAGAGGTCTCTATGAATAGGAATTCCTAAGTATTTGATACCCTGTGAGGGCTAGGCAAAGGGAAAGTTGGACTGGTTGGAATCCTATATGGACTTGGGGAGGGAGACATCAAGGGCCTCAGACTTCGCTGCATTGATTTTAAAATTTGACCATGTAACAAAGTGATCTATTTCAGCCATAACAGCATGGATGGATATATGTGATTGAGTGATATATACTAGGACATCATCAGCAAATAGAGAGCACTTGTACTCGGTGCCTCCCACCTCAATCCACCTAATATTGGGGTTATGGCGAATTGATGAGAGCAGGTGCTCCGTCACTAGGATGTATAAGAGAGGGGACAGAGGACATCCCTGCCTTGTCCCATTGGTGATTGTGAAAGGTGATGAAAATGTTCTGATGCACCCCCTGGGCCTTGGGACACCCGGAGCCGGACCCTTTTTGGTGGATGCTGGTGGTTGTAGTCTTCGTGGCGGCGACCCGGTTCCGTGGCTCAGGGTGGTCAAACCAGTGGCGGAACTATTTATGTGGTTTTGATGTTTAAATGTCCGACTACGCCACCCGTGGATTGCGGTCAGAGTGAACCGCCGCTGCAGGGCAGACCGCTGAGGCTGGTGTTGTGGGTGCAGCAGAGCGTAGCATAACTCCCCACGGGAGGAGTATAGCCTCAGGGCAGTGTATGCGGAGGATGGGGGTGATGGTGCAGGGCAGCAGCAGTAACGACACGGAGTCAGTGATGCAGTCCAGGGCCTTTACTCACAGTTCTTATTATCCAGACCACGTCTGCATGTAACGGCTGCCCACGTCATACTGTGCTCACCAGGTGAGGGGCTCAGACAACTCCCAGATAACTTTGGAGCGCTTCACAGGACCCCTTTTGTGTGTCCTTTGTCTGGCCTTTCTTACCAACCCTTCTGTCCGGCTGCCTCGGGCCTCCTCTTGGTAAACTTGGCGCCAGTTTCCCTGACCCTATGTGGTGCCTTCCTAGCGGGTGTAGCGAGGGGCTGCGCCACATAAAATGTCACAGCCTCCGGTTTCTAGCTGAGGGTCGTTTCCTGCCTCCACTAGTTTCGGGGACCGGTCTCCCCCTTTGGCCTGACCCCTCCACGCAGGTGGATTCGGGCGTGCGGTGGCGACTCGCCCGTCCGCACCCCTGGGATCCCTTCATTCCTCGTTCCTGGAGCCTTCTCCGCTCCTCTTCCTTCCTTCTCCCTCTTCCAGGCCTGGGCCTCTGTTACTAGGCCCGCCTCCAGCAGAGCTCATGCAGAGCCCCTGCTCCCTGCCACTTCTGCTCAGACTTCTCTGCACTGAACTAAGATGGTGCCCACCTTTTATACTCCCTTCTCAATGCACCCAGGAACTGCTTCCTCCCTGCTCCTGCACTACAGGGTTCCCCTTCCTCAGTGTTCCCTCCCCCCACTCCAGCCAGGGACAGGGACTGTCGTGCCCATCTCAGAGGCAAATTGGTCGCCCTGCCCCATGGCAATGTGGTGTAATGCATGCAGGTGTCGGGTCCTGATCCACACTCCATCCTTACCTGAGAGTGAGATATCACACCTCTGGGTGAGGTGCAATACCTCTGTAGCAACCAAGCCCTCAGGGTGCTACAGTTCCATTTATCTTCAGCCTAGGTGACTTATTGTGATACAGGGCCATGATTTTGGCTATAAAAGGGTCCCCTAGAAGCCTACCCCAAGCTTTTTAAGAGAATCATATATGGCGTGCCAGGAGACTCTATGGAATGCTTTCTCAGAATCCAACGAGAGTATCTAATTACAAATTTTTAACTGCATCTAGCCCAGGAAATACTTTGTGCCTAGTAGCAGTGTCTGCTAGTCAGCGGATTATCCCGGCTGTTAAGCAAGCTACACCACCTGTAGTTTGGACACTTAATTTTTTCAAAGGAAATGCTTCGGGACCACGGGATACTCAGTGAAGAGCATCAGGAGGCACCCCAAGGCATAGGGGCTGGGACTGGCAGTAGGATGCCTTGCGGTGGACAGCCGAGCTCGATCCTTATAAAAGCTTTTTAACTGCAGCTGCTTTAGTGGACGCTACTGGAGCTGGAATTACGTGGCTGTTGGCATGAGACTTGCCCTCCAATAGATCCTTGTAAATGGATTTAAAGTGTATTCATTCAAATTAGAGAGACAATTTAAATTAAAAAGCTTAGAGCTGCCTCCACCACAGGGGGGCTCGCTCGACCCACCAACGGACAGGCACCAGTATTGGGAGAGGGGGGCTGGCCGTCAGGGTTCACCGGGGCTCTGGCACAAACCCGGCGACGCGGAGGTGGCACGGGCAGGAGCGGACTGAACGTGTCGGCTTCTCACTTTTTGGATTTTAGAAGGGCATGACATGCCTATATCTGTGTCTCCCCCTCCTTTTACTCCTCCACCTTTTTTCTTTTCGCATGACTATATGTACTTGTCACTTTTCCATGTGTTAGTTGTGCCTTCTGAGCAGTTTGTCAGCTTTTGGACACCTTTGAACGTGTTTTCTATGTGTTTCTATGTGTTTTTGTTTGCCTGCCATTGGTTTTAACGGTGTTCGAAGGTGTTCGACGAACAGTTCGACGAACAGTTCGGCGAACACACGGGTGTTCGACGAACCGAACCGAACTCGAACACTACGGGGGTGGCTCAACACTAATCTTGATAATGGCGTTCCATCAATGTGTGATAGGAAGAAATTATTTTGTGATCTGATGGTTATATATGCTTTCACTATTGTTACCCGACTCAGCGTACCGTTTTTGGGTTGTAGAAGTACCAAGTGCACCTGCCCGCTGGAACCATTTTCGATTTGCATATGCGTAGATGTATTGCATTTTTGGCTATGACTACGTCCTGGTGTAATAAGCCTCCACTGGTGGTAATTTTGGATTGAGGGACTAATTCGCTTATGCATAGCGCCCCGAAGAAGGCGATCGCAAATGCAGTAGACAGTAGTGTTGCTTCAAATTGTGAGTATTATGTTAATGGTGTTAGGGATATGATGTGAGAAATCAGTATTAGTGACACGGGACGGGACATCTACACTCCTGACTAAGCTGACCCCTTTTCCACCCTTTTATGGATTGTCTGATGATGAATCTCTTTGTCACATCTCCCCAGTTCAGTAGTTGGAAGTGAAATGCTACCCCGGTCAGCCACCGCTGCGCTGACGCCCCTGATATGCCCCTCATCATTAGCTGTTGGAGAAATTCTATGGTGACTTGTAATCTGGTTTGTTCACATTGGTCAACCCGTCTGCCTGCTACTAGTCGTGTCCACTCTTCCCATGCCTTACCGTTTGCTTGCCACATCGACGGGGCAACTGACGCTCTGATTAATGGCATCCACTATTCGCCACTAGATACAATAGGGAGGCTGGGCAACTGTTGCCCGATGGGTGGGCTTTGGGGAGGAGCTCTGTGAAAATTTGCCAATAGAATTGTGATAAAGCGTTATCAGCAGCGTTAGACCCCTCAACATCGTGGCTAGTGCGGACCCATACATTGTGTTTTAGGCACAGGAATGCTAGCCGGCGTAGTAGGCCTAGCACTGGGAGAAACGATGATGTCATATTATTAATGAAGTGCGCTAGTCTGGTGCTTTTTGCTATGAAGCGTATATTTTTGTTAGCCAGGCGCGCGCTCCATATTTCTATTGCTACTAGAGATGAGCGGTGTTTGACTCGAACTGTTCGCCAATCTCAAATTCGAGCTGTTTTTGGCGGTGTTCGAGCCGTTCGGCGAACACGAACGATTTGAAAGAAATTTGGCTGTTCGAGGTTATGTTCGATAACTGGATTTTTTATCAGTAATGCTGAAAATTAATGTTAATACGCAGTTTGAGTGTACAGCAGGGCGGGGGGAGGGGCAGGGGATGGTTCTCTGCCGGAATAATGAAGTTCTCCATTTTTTTTTCTCTTTCCCGCATTTACAGTGGGGAGGTGCAGTCTGTCAGCCTATCAGCAGCGCACACACGGAGCGAAGTGCTTTTTTTCACACAAGCAAGGGCATGTGTCATTGGCATTGTATGTCACATGTCCTTGCCCTATAAGAACCAGCCATTTTCCACGTCGCCACCATTTTCTCAATGCTGCAGCTGAGTGTTAGACGGCACTGCTGCTGCTGTGGGCGCTATACTTTCTAACTGTGTGAATTGCAAGCGAATTTGCTCTTTAATAGACAGATAGGTTGGGAGTAGGGACAAGTTGTAATTGCAGCTCTTTTGTGGGCTAGGTTACAGCATTTCCTAGTACTTTTTGCCAGACAGGTCTGTTTTAGTGCTGTGCAAGTGTTTTTCAAAGCATTTGGCTAAATCTAGCTAAGCAAATCCTTTTGGGCCTCTTGCAGTGTGTGTTAGTCAGTCGAGTAGCCTATCTGTGCTGCAAGCTTCACCACCTGCGTATGTAATATAAATTGTTTACTGCACCTAGCCAAGTAAAACCTTTTGGGCATAGTAGTAGTGTGTGTTATCATTGTATTAGGCCATCTATACCAAGCTCCACCAGCTTTGAAATTAATAATAATTTTTAGCTGCATCTAGCCCGGAAAATAATTTTGGGCCTCTAGCAGTGTGTGGTACTCATTCTATTAGGCCATCTATACCAAGCTCCACCAGCTTTGAAATTAATAATAATTTTTAGCTGCATCTAGCCCGGAAAATAATTTTGGGCCTGTAGCAGTGTGTGGTACTCTTTCTATTAGGTCATCTATACTAAGCTCCACCAGCTTTGAAATTAATAATAATTTTTAGCTGCATCTAGGCTGGAAAATAATTTTGGGCATAGTAGCAGTGTGTGGTGCTAAGTGTATCAGGCCATCTATACCAAGCTCCACCAGCTTTGAAATTAATTATCATTTTTAGCTGAATCTAGCCCGGAAAATAATTTTGGGCATAGCAGCAGTGTGTGGTACTCATTGTATTAAGCCATCTATACCAAGCTCCACCAGCTTTGAAATTAATAATAATTTTTAGCTGCATCTAGCCCGGAAAATAATTTTGGGCATAGTAGCAATGTGTGGTACTCATTGTATTAGGCCATCTATACCAAGCTCCCCCAGCTTTGAAATAAATAATAATTTTTAGCTGCATCTAGCCCGGAAAATAATTTTGGGCATAGTAGCAGTGTGTGGTACTCATTGTATTAGGCCATTAATACCAAGCTCCACCAACTTTGAAATTAATAATAATTTTTAGCTACATCGAGCCCAGAAAATAATTTTGGGCATAGTAGCAGTGTGTGGTAGTCATTGTATTAGGCCATCTATACCAAGCTCCACCAGCTTTGAAATTAATAATAATTTTTAGCTGCATCTATCCCGGAAAATAATTTTGGGCCTAGTAGCAGTGTGTGGTGCTCATTGTATTAGGCCATCTATACGAAGCTCCACCTGCTTTGAAATTAATAATAATTTTTAGCTGCATCTAGCCCGGAAAATCGTCATGGGCCTGTAGCAGTGTGTGGTACTCATTTTATTAGGCCATCTATACCAAGCTCCACCACCTGTGTATGTAATAAAATTGTTTTCCTGCTTCTAACCCAGCCAATCCTTTTGGGCTAGTACCACATTTTGGCCACTCAGCTCTGCTCGGTTTCCATCCATCGTTTTTTGTGCAAACAACTACAGAGTTGTCAATTAGTTAACAACCAAAATGAGTGGCAAAAGGCCTGCTGCTGATGGAAAGGGGAATAGTCGTGCTGGGAAGGGGAAAAAGAGGTTGTGTCCGTGGGGTAGGTGTTAAAGCAACAGTAACATCTGCAGAAGAAAGACCATCTTCCAGCCAAACTAAGATGTCTACTTCTTTTCGTGGACAATGTGATCCGATCCCTTTCTTACGGCCACGCCCATCGCTACAAATTTCAGATGAGGCACAAAAACAGCAGGTGCTTCAACGGATAGCAAGTGCTTTTTTAAGTGGGCTCTCCTCCACCTCAACTTCAACATCACAAATACTCCAGTCCTCAGAGTTGTCACCCCAATCGCACTTGCTTCCTCACAGCTCCCAAGTCTCCAGCTGCCCATCTGAGTATGGGGTAGCACAGATGGTTGAGTCTGCAGAGCTGTTTACTCATACTATAGCCTGGGAATCAGAGGTCTGCTCCAGAGGTTCTGTGAATCCAGACGAGGAAATGATCTGCACTGATGCCCAGAATCTTTATGAGTCGGATCCAGGACCAGATGAAGAAGGTTCTGAGCATAATGTAGACCCTCGTTCCCAAACTGTAACTCCTGTTGGTGGAGACAATGATGAAGACGATGATGAGACTCAAGTACCTGATTGGAGCGTCAACTTGACTTTTCGGTCAGGCAGGAAGAGGTAGGCTCTGAGGTCGACGGGTGTGAGAACACACAGGGTGATGATGATGAGGTTGGATGTCCCACTTACTGTCAACCCACAGTCAGCCAGTCGATGGGGTCAGCAGAGGAGATGGAGGTGGATGCTAGTGACGACGAGGTCAGGTTGTGCCTTCCTGGACAGAGACGTAGTACTGGAAGCACGTCAATAACTGCATCCTCAAACACAACTGTGCCTCTCACCACAAGTTGTGGTGGCTCTTCAGGTCGCAGGGGCTCTAAGCCTTGCATAGCCTGGGCAATTTTTCAGATTTATAAGGATGACCCAACTCGTGTTTTCTGTAACATTTGTCACCAAAAGCTAAGTAGAGACCAAAAAATCCATAGTGTGAGTACTTCATGCATGAATCATCACATGGATATGAAGCATAAGTTGCAGTGGGAAGCTCACTGTGCTAAAATGCGGCCTAGCGGGCTGGGTTAACCACCGTCTGCCCCATCTTGTGCATACACGGCCTCTTCATCCTCTGTGACTGGGGGGACAGCAGTCACACATGTTTTTGGATGCAGACCTGCCACTTCTTTACCCGCAAAAGCCAGTGTGATTGGCAGGTCATCATTTCAATTGGAAGTGGAAACACCAGCTGGTGTTGAGCGCTCTCTGACATCGAGAGCTCCACCTTTAGATCAAGGAAACCTAATTTTTCCGACTGCATCTTCCTCACAGACCGGAAGTTTGCTGGGAACACCCTACTCAACCCCGTCTAAGCACAACAGCCAGCCCTCGGTCCCTCAGATGTGGACAAGTAAAAAACCATTTCCTCCTAGCCATGAGAAAGCTAAGAGGTTGAATTTCACCATCTGCAAGTTCTTGGCTACAGAAATGCTGACTTTCCACCTGCTGGACACAGAGGATTTTCGAGACCTTATATCCTTCGCAGTGCCCCAGTACCAGATGCCCAGTCGGCACTACTTCTCAAAGAAAGGTGTGCCTGCGCTCCACCAGCATGTCCCACACAACATCACCGCTTCTTTGAGAAACTCTGCGTGTGACAGCGTGCATTTCACCACAGACACTTGGACGAGTAGGCATGGACAGGGGCGTTACATGTCGCTGACAGGGCACTGGGTAACTATGGTGACAGCAGGACATGGAGCTGCTGTACAAGTCTTGCTGTCCCCACGAGTTGTGTGTCAATCCTCTTTATCTCGAAGTTCCTCCACTGCTTCTGCCTCCTAAACCTCCTCTCGGTCCTCCACCTTCACCGAAAGCCTGTCTGGTAATGCCACAAGCTTTCTAACTGCGCAGAAGGAATCCTGCACACCTCCTTACTATGCTGGCAGCAGGGCTCAACGTCATCAGGCGGTTTTTACTTTGAAATGTCTGAGAAATGTGAGTCACACAGCTGAGGAGTTGTGGTCAGCTCTTGAGAACCAGTTTCATGAATGGTTGTCTCCACTGGACCTGCAAACAGGGAAGGCCGTGTGCGACAATGCTGCAAAACTGGGTGCGGCCCTTCGCCGGGGCAATGTCACACACGTGCCTTGTATGGCTCAAGTGTTGAACCTGGTTGTCCAGCAATTTTTAGCCCACTATCCCGGACTAGATGGCCTTCTGCAGAGGGCACGGTCACTGTGTGCTCATTTCCGCCTTTCGCATCCCGCAGTTCAGCGACTTACATCTCTACAGAAGTCAATGGGCCTGCCAATTCACCGGCTGAAATGCGATGTGAAGACATGGTGGAATTCAACTCTGCACATGTTGCAGCGACTGTGGCAGCACCGACAAGCCCTGGTGAAATACATTTTCACGTATAGCCTGGGCCAACGAGATCCAGAGGTGGGGCAAATCACGCTGGAGGAGTGGTCTCAGATCAGGGACCTATGCACCCTTCTGCACAGTTTTGAAATGGCGGCGAAGATGTTTAGTGCTGATGATGCCATTATCAGCATGACTATTCCGGTGATTTACATGCTGGAGCACACGTTAACCAGAATTCGGAGTCAGGTGGTGGGACAAGAGGAGGTGGAGGAAGTAGAGGAGGAGGAGTTGTATGCGGAAGGGCTAACATCTGCAAGGTCCAGACGGTTGGAAGCACCAAGGCGGCAGGCATGGGAGGGTGGGGGAGAGGGATTAACCAGGGTGCATGGTAGCAGCCAAACTGTTGAGGAAGGTGCAGAAGCCGAGGAAAAAGTGGAGGACGAACTGGCGATGGGCATGGAAGACTCATCAGATGAGGGAGACCTTGATCAAATTTCTGTTGTACGAGGTTGGGGGGAGAGGGCAGAGGAAGGAAGCATGATTGTTACCTCACCACCAACATAACAGGGAGTTGGTGCTCCTGGATGCGCAAGCCACCTGAGTGTCTTCTTGCTGCACTACCTGCAACATGACCCTTGGATTGTCAGAATTCAAAATAAACCTGACTACTTGGTTGCCACACTCTTAGATCCCCGGAACAAAAGTAAATTTGCAGAAATAATTTCTGCCATAGAAAGGGATTCACGCATGCAGGAGTATCATCAGAGACTGCTGCAGAATCTTACATGTGCTTTTCCACAAAACACCAGTGGTGCACGTAGTGAATCTCACAGTTCTAACTTGCCAACCGTGGGACTGTTGAGTGTTCAGCACTCAAACCGTAACAGAAACACAGTATATGCTGGTAACAGCAATTTTGTGCAATCATTTCACCATTTTTTTAGCCCATCCTTTGCAAGGCCACAGGAGACAATAAGTCTGACACATAGTCAACGCCTAGAGACGATGGTACAGGAGTATCTCCAAGTGAACATCGAAGCCATGACTGTGTCACTGGACCCTTGCTCATTTTGGGCTTCCAATCTGGAAAATGGCCTGAGCTCACCACTCACACCTTGGAGATCTTGTCGTGCCCCACAGCCAGCGTTCTCTCTGAACGTGTGTTCAGCGCTGCTTGTGGTCTGCTGACAAATAAGCACACGCGGCTGTCCACTGAGAATGTAGACAGACTCACGTTCATAAAGATGAACAAATCATGGATCCACCAGGACTTTTCTACCCCTGTGTCATCCTAGGGAGAGTAAAACCTTGAGGATTTGGAAAAATCACCTCACCAACCGTTTTAAGCAACTCTGGGACAATTGATGCCACTTAAGTGGTGTCTGTGCCACAAATTTTTGGAAAAAATGGAGACTCTTTTTGGAGTCCCCTTGCTGTGTTTTACGTGACATTGGCATCGTCAATTACAGGTGGGTTGTGTCCCCCCCCCCCCTTTTAACTGTAAGAAACTACATACACTATGGTTTGGGGTAACACAGATGGTTGAGTCTGAAGAGCTGTTTACTCAGAGGTCTGCTCCAAAGCTTCAGTGTCTGCTAGTCAGCATAGTAGCCCATCTGTGAAGCAAGCTGCACCGCCTGTGTATCTAATAATAGTTTTTAACTGCATCTAGCCTAGGCAGACTGTGGGGAACCCCAACCAAACACATACGCTCAGCCCCCCTACTGCCCCTCTTTCATTGACAATACGATAATGTAACTCTTACAACTGGATGGGTGAAGATCGGTCACAGCTTTATTAACTATTTATACTCATGACATTAGAAAGGCATTTTATTTCTAAAATAATTCAGCTTGTTGCAGCATGCCCTGTGTCTCCACACCGGCAAGTTGGCCAACAAGTGTAACTCTTCAACATGTCCTTTCTGTTTCCAGGCCACGGAGGATCCTGCGTACTCGTATGCAGGACTCTGACCGACCATCCATCACTCTTAACGCTTCTTCCACTCTGTCTTGGAGTCCTGACAGGAATATGTCCAGTCCAATATCCATTAAGTGAACACCGTCGGGCTGTATGAGGCCTGTTTATCTCCTTCCAGTTGTTGGTGTCGTATCACTACACCGCCTCTGTCTCTTATAAATTTTGCTATCCAAATATTTATTACCTGCCTTGTCCGTTCAATGGCCGTGATGTCTCGGGCAACTTGCCATACCGCTCTCGGCACAATCTCTGACCATATTATAGTTATTTTTGTGAAAAATACTCTGAAGCGCTCAGTGTCTAGTTTCACTATTGCCATTAGTTATGCGCTCTTGTGATAATCTGTATAACTAAGATGACCTGACCTCTTGCCTCTCTCCCTACCTTGATTACCTCCATTAGTACCTATGGCCATTGCAGGCCTCTAATACCTCTCCAGTTGAAATATGTGTTATGAAACTCAAATTTCCTCCCACCTGGGTGAACTTTTGCCCTTTTTTCTGCACAATATATATACGAGTGACCTATCACCCACACTGTTGGCTTAGTGTCACCTGTAAAAGAAACAAACCACGTTAGGATAACAAGTCCGGTCTTATTTATTTCGCCAAACACGTGGATCGCCATCTCCCGATCCTCTGAACTTCTGTTTCTGACAGTCCTGTTCTTGCTGCTTCGTGGCCACACCTATGCGGAATGTGTGTGTCCCATAATCTTTGGGGTGGTTCCCTGCCAATGTTATGCATTTATTAACTATAGCTTGGAACTGGTATCTTGATAATGGCGTTCCATCAATGTGTGGTAGGAAGAAATTACTTTGTGATCTGATGGTTATATATGCTTTTACTATTGTTAACCGACTCAGCGTACCGTTTTTCGGTTGTAGAAGTACCAAGTGCACCTGCCCGCTGGAACCGTTTTCGATTTGCATATGCGTAGATGTGTTGCATTTTTGGCTATGACTACGTCCTGGTGTAATAAGCCTCCACTGGTGGTAATTTTGTATTGAGGGACTAATTCGCTTATGCATAGCGCCCCGAAGAAGGCGTTCGCAAATGCAGTAGACAGTAGTGTTGCTTCGAATTGTGAGTATCATGTTAATGGTGTTAGGGATATCATGTGAGAAATCAGTTTTAGTGACACGGGACGGGACATCTACACTCCTGACTTGGCTGACCCCTTTTCCACCCTTTTATGGATTGTCTGATGATGAATCTCTTTGTCACATCTCCCCAATTAAGTAGTTGGAAGTGAAATGCTACTCCGGTCAGCCACCGCTGCGCTGACGCCCCTGATATGCCATTAATCAGAGCGTCAGTTGCCCCGTCGACGTGGCAAGCATATGGTAAGGCATGGGAAGAGTGGACACGACTAGTAGCAGGCAGACGGGTTGACCAATGTGAGCAAGCCAGATCACAAGTCACCATAGAATTTCTCCACCAGCTAATGAAGAGGGGCATATCAGGGGCGTCAGCGCAGCGTTGTCTGACCGGAGTAGCATTTCACTTCCAACTACTGAATTGGGGAGATGTGACAAAGATTCATCATCAGATAATCCATAAAAGGGAGGAAAAGGTGTCAGCCAAGTCAGGAGTGTAGACGTCCCGTCCCATGTCACTAAAACTGATTTCTCACATCATATCCCTAACTCCATTAACATGACACTCACAATTTGAAGCAACACTACTGTCTACTGCATTTGTGATTGCCTTCTTCGGGGGGCTATGTATAAGTGAATTAGTCCCTCAATCCAAAATTACCACCAGTGGAGGCTTATTACACCAGGACGTAGTCATAGCCAATAATGCAATACGTCTACGCATACATCAATCGAAAACGGTTCCAGCGGGCAGGGGCACTTGGGTACTTCTACAACCCACAAACGGTACACTGAGTCGGGTAACAATAGTAAAAACATATATAGCCATCAGATCATTATCAAGATACCAGTTCCAAGCTATATTTAATAAATGCATAACATCGGCAGGGAACCACCCCAAAGATTATGGGACACACACATTCCACATAGGCGCAGCCACGGAAGCAGCAAGAGCAGGACTGTCAGAAATGGAAGTTCAGAGGATCGGGAGATGGCGATCCACGTGTTTGGCGAGATACATAAGACCGGACTTGTTATCCTAACGTGGTTTGTTTATTTTACAGGTGACGCTAAGCCAACAGTGTGGGTGATAGGCCACTCGTATATATATTGGGCAGAAAAAAGGGCAAAAGTCCGCCCAGGCGGGAGGAAATTAGAGTTTCATAACACATATTTCAACTGGAGAGGTATTAGAGGCCTGCTATGGCCACAGGTACTAATGGAGGTAATCAAGGTAGGGAGAGAGGCAAGAGGTCTGGTCATCTTAGTTATACAGGCCAGGGTAAACGACCTAGGTCATCGCAAGAGCGCATAACTAATGGCAATAATGAAACTAGACACTGAGCGCTTCAAAGAATTTTTCACAAAACTAGCTATAGTATGGTCAGAGATTGTGCCGATAGCGGTATGGCAAGGTGCGCGAGACATCACGGCCATCGAACGGACAAGGCGGGTAATTAATATTCGGATGGCAAAATTCAGAAGAGACAGAGGCGGTGTAGTGATACGACACCGACAACTGAAAGGAGATAAAGCAGGCCTCATACGGCCCGACGGTGTTCACTTGATGGATATTGGACTGGACATATTCCTGTCAGGACTCCAGGATGGAGTGGAACAAGCGTTAAGATTGATGGGTGGGGGTCAGAGTCCTGCATACGAGTACGCAGGAACCTCCGTGGCCTGGAAATAGAAAGGACATGTTGGAGAGTTACACTTGTTGGCCAACTTGCCGGAGTGGAGAAACAGGGCATACTGCAACAAGCTGAATTATTTTAGAAAGAAAATGCCTTTCTAATGGAATGAGTATAAAGAGTTAATAAAGCTGTGACCGATCCTCACCCATCCAGTTGTAAGAGTTACATTATTGTATTGTCAAGGAAAGGGGGGCGGTAGGGGGGCTGAGCGTCTGAATTTGGTTGGGGGTGCCCACAGTCTGCCTAGGCTAGATGCATTTTAAAATTCTTATTAGATACTCAGGCGGTGCAGCTTGCTTCGCAGCTGGGCTACTACGCACAAAGTATTGCCTAGGCTGGATGCAGTTAAAAATTCTTCGCTGACTAGCAGACACTGAAGCTTTGGAGCAGACCTCTGAGTAAACAGCTCTTCACACTCAACCATCTGTGTTACCCCAAGCCATAGTGTATGTAGTTTCTTACAGTTAAAAGGGGGGGGGGGGGAGCGACCCAACCCACCTGGAATTGACGATGCCAGCGTCACGTAAGACACAGCAAGGGGACTCCAAAAAGAGTCTCCATTTTTTCCCAAAATTGTGGCACAGACACCACTTAACCCTAGAACGCATACCTGTGGCCTCGCAGGCCCTCCCTGTTAATTGTTTTCTATTTTCTGCAAGATTACCTTAGTTAGAATTTTGAAACTCTAGGTATTCTTCATGTATATAGTTGTTTGTCATTTGAGTTTGAGTTATTCCATGTTATTTGCACATGGGCCTAAAAGGTCCCAGGTATGTGAAAGTGTAGATTTTTATGGTCATGCGTTCGAGGGTTATGTGGCATTAATTGCCCCACAGTTGCTTAAAATGGTTGGTGAGGTGATTTTACGAAATCCTCAAGCTTTTAGTCCCCCCAGGATGACACAGGGGTGGAAAAGTCCTTGCGAATCCATGATTTGTTCATCTTTATGAGTCTGTCTACATTCTCAGTGGACAGCCGCGTGCGATTATCTGTCAGCACACCACCTGCAGCGCTGAACACACGTTCAGAGAGAACGCTGGCTGCAGGGCATGACAAAATCTCCAAGCCGTGAGTGGCGAGCTCAGGCCATTTTTCCAGATTGGAATCCCAAAATGAGCAAGGGTCCAGTGACACAGTCATGGCTTCGATGTTCACTTGGAGATACTCCTGTACCATCCTCTTTAGGCGTTGACTATGTGTCAGACTTCTTGTCTCCTATGGCCTTGCAAAGGATGGTCTAAAAAAGTGGAGAAACGATTCCACAAAATTGCTGTTACCAGCAGATACTGTGTTACTGTTACGGTTTGAGTGATGAAGACTCGACAGTCCCACGGTTGGCAAGTTAGAACTGTGAGATTCACTACGTGCACCACTGGTGTTTTGTGGAAAAACACATGTAAGATTCTGCAACAGCGTCTGCAGATACTCCTGCATGCGTAAATCCCTTTTAAGGCAGGAATTATTTCTGCAAATTTACTTTTGTACCGGGGATCTAAGAGTGTGGCAACCCAGTAGTCGGGAATACTTCGAATTCTGACAATCCGAGGGTCATGTTGCCGGTAGTGCAGTAAGAAGGCACTCATGTGTCTTGCGCATCCAGGAGGACCAAGTCCTTGTTGTGTTGGTAGCGAGGTAAGAATCATGCTTCCTTCCTCTGCCCTCTCCCCCCAACCTCGCACAACAGAAATGTGATCAAGGTCTCCCTCATCTGTTGAGTCTTCCATGCCCATCGCCAGTTCGTCCTCCACTTCTTCCTCGGCTCCTGCACCTTCCTCAATGGTTTGGCTGCTACCATGCGCCCTGGTTAATCCTTCTCCCCCACCCTCCCATGCCTGCCGCCTTGGTTCTGCCGACCGTCTGGACCTTGGAGATGTTATCCCTTCCGCATACGACTTCTCCTCTACTTCCTCCACCTCCTCTTGTCCCACCACCTGACTCTGAATTCTGTTGTCTGTGTGCTCCAGCATGTAAATCACCGGAATAGTCATGCTGATAATGGCATCGTCGTCAGCACTAAACATCTTCGTCGCCATTTAAAAACTGTTCAGAAGGGTGTGTGGCGCCCCTGAGGGTTCAGTCGCCACAGAGTTACTGCATCTCACCCAGAGGTGTGGTATCTCACCCTCAGGTAAGGAAGGCGTATGGCTCGGGACCCTAACACCTGCATCCAACACATACCCGCAGTGGGGGTATGGCAAGATTAATCCTAATTGAGAGCACAGTCCCAGGTCCCTAGCTGGCGGGAGGGTCCTATGTAGTGGGTGCTTAGGGGAGCAGGTTAGGGGAGCACATGACAGGGAGAGTATAAATAGGAAGCCATCTTAGAAAGAGCAAGCAAGTCAGAGGAGGAAAAGTGACAGGAGCAGAGGCTCTGCATGAGCTCTGCTCCGGAGGCGGGCCTAGCCTGGGAGGCCCAGGACTGAAGGAGAGAAGAGAGGAGTGGGAGCAGGAAGGCTCCAGGAACCGAAGGGACCCTAGGGGTACGGGCCGTGCAGAAGCCACCCGTACTCCAGCTGCTACCAGGAGGTAGAGGGGTCAGGCCATATAAGGAGAACCGGTCCCTCAACTAGCGGAGAAACAGCAAGGCTCAACTAGAAACCGGAGGCTGCAGCATTTCATGTACTGCAGGCCAAAGTCCACACCAGTCTCACTAAGAAGGTAGCCACATAGGACCCAGGGGATGGAACACACGTCACCCGTCAAGGCCCGAGGATACCGGACAGAAGTGTCACTGGGTGTGAGGTGCAGGGAGAAGGCCAGAGAAAGGACACACAGAAAGGGGTCCTGCTAATTACTCCAGAGCTATCTGGGGGTGGACTGAGCCACTCACTGAGTATGCACAGCACGACGGGGGAGATTGCTCTGTTACCTGTAATCTGGACTGCAACAACTGTGAGTAAAGATCTTGGGACTGCATCACACGGACTCTGTGTTCATTACTGACTCCCTGCACTACAACCACCATCATCCACCCACACTTCCCTGAAGCTACACTCTTCCTGTGGGGAGTAATAATACCATTGCTGCAAAACCACCAGCTTCAGAGGACTGTTCCGCAGCGGTGGCCCCTTTGGCCACACTCCACAGGTGGCGTAGTCGGACATTATAAAACCCATATATACAAATTACCCTTGGATTGACCTCCCTGGGTCACGGACCGGGTGACCGCCACAGTGACTACAACCCCCAGCGTCTACCGGCCCGGCTCCGGGTACCCAACGGCCCAGGGAGCGCGTCAACTTCATAGGTCCCTGATCTGAGACCACTCCTGCAGCATGATTTTCCCCACCTCTGGATCTCGTTGGCCCAGGCTATACGTCAGAACGTATTGCACCAGGGCTTGTCGGTGCTGCCACAGT
Organism: Phyllobates terribilis; assembly: GCF_046119375.1. Classification (NCBI taxonomy): domain Eukaryota; kingdom Metazoa; phylum Chordata; class Amphibia; order Anura; family Dendrobatidae; genus Phyllobates; species Phyllobates terribilis. Next base: position 1,203,107,610 of record NW_027362761.1, on the reverse strand, counting down.
CGCTGCAACATGTGCTGAGTTGAATTCCACCGTGTCGGCACATCGCATTTCAGCCGGTGAACTGGCAGACCCAACGACTTCTGTAGAGATGTAAGTCGTTGAGCTGCGGGATGCGAACGGCGGAAGTGAGCACACAGAGACCGTGCCCTCTGCAGAAGGCCATCTAGTCCGGGATAGTGGGCTAAAAATTGATGGACAACCAGGTTCAATATGTGAGCCATACAAGGCACGTGTGTGACATTGACCCGGCGAAGGGTCGCACCCAGGTTTGCAGCATTGTCGCACACGGCCTTCCCTGGTTGCAGGTCCAGTGAAGACAACCATTCATGAACCTGGGTCTCCAGAGCTGACCACAACTCCTCAGCTGTGTGACTCACATTTCCCAGACATTTCAAAGTAAACACTGATGCCATTGAGCCCTGCTGCCAGCATAGTAAGGGGGTGTGCAGGATTCTTTCTGCGCAGTTAGAAAGCAGGTGGCATTACCAGACATGCTTTGGATGCAGGTGGAGGACTGAGAGGAGGTTGAGGAGGCAGAAGCAGTGGAGGATCTTCGAGATAAAGAGGATGGACGCACAACTCGTGGGGATGGTAAGACTTGGACAGCAGCCCCTTGTCCTGCTGTCACCATAGTTACCCAGTGCCCAGTCTGCGACATGTAATTCCCCTGTCCATGCCTACTCGTCCAAGTGTCTGTGGTGAAATTCACCCTGTCACACACAGAGTTTCTCAAAGAAGCGGTGATGTTGTGTGCGACATGCTGGTGGAGAGCAGGCACACCTTTCTTTGAGAAGTAGTACCGACTGAGCATCTGGTACTGGGGCACTACGACGGACATAAGGTCTCGAAAATCCTCTGTGTCCTGCAGGCGGAAAGGCAGCATTTCTGTAGCCAACAGCTTGCAGATGGTGAAATTCAACCTCTTAGCTTTGTCATGGCTAGGAGGAAATGGTCTTTTACTTTTCCACATCTGAGGGACCGAGGGCTGGCTGTTGTGCTTAGACGGGGTGGAGTAGGGTGTCCCCGGCAAACTGCCGGTGTGTGAGGATGATGCAGGAGAACATGTTAGGTTGCCTTGATCCAAAGGTTGTGCTCTCGATGTTGGAGAGCGCTCAACACCAGTAGGTGTTTCCACTTCCCAATGAACTGACGACCTCCCAATCTCACTGGCTGTTGCGGGTAAAGAGGTGGCAGGTCTGCGTCCAAAAACATGTGAGACTGCTGTACCCCCAGTCACAGAGGATGAAGAGGCTGCGGATGCACAAGATGGGGCAGACAGTGGTTGGCCTGGCCTGCTAGGCCGCATTGTAGCACAGTGAGCTTCCCACTGCAACTTATGCTTCATATCCATGTGACGGTACATGCATGATGTACTCAAACTATGGATTTTTTGGCTTCTACTTAGGTTTTGGTGACAAATATTACAGATAACACGAGTTGGGTCATCTTTATCGATCTGAAAAAATGCCCAGGCTATGCAAGGCTTACAGCCCATGCGACCTGAAGAGCCACCACGACTTGTGGTCAGAGGCAGGGTTGTGGTTGAGGATGCAGTTGTTGACGTGCTTCCAGTGCTTTGTCTCTGTCCAGGAAGGCGCAACCTAACCTCATTGTCAATAGCATCTGTGACGCCCCTCTGAGCTTGGTATCACAGATCCTAGAATAGTGCATTGATGGAACCCTCCACAAGAGGCCCACATAAACATTCACACATCTCCACCTTCCACCTCAGACCACCAGAGGGAACCCGTTATGGATATAAATAGGGAAGGTGGAGCTAGGCAGTTCAGTTCCTCTGAAGAGTTCCTGCAGTAGAGAAGCCTAAGAGAGGTCAGTCTGCAGTGGAGCTCAGTCTAGTCTAGAGAACTCAGTTAATAGTTCAGCAGTGGAGCACGAGGCTCCTGCTAGATAGATTCAGGGAGCACAGTTAGAGCTTAAGGTGTGCCGGCGCCATAAGATCGGTGAAGCACGGCAAGCTGCCGTTAGTGTGTATAGCCTAATGAGGGCCCGAGTAGGCCAAAGGCGAGTGGCGAGTTAGTACATAAGGGGCAGAGGAGCTTAACCAGCTCACCCCGAAGAATTTACCGGACATCGGATCCAAGCTTACCGGGATCTCTATGACCCAGTAGGGCATAACCGGAATCCCTGGAGAACTACAAGTCCCAGGATCGCTAAGGTGCTGATACGTAACAGAGCCAGGAGACGCTTAGGCCCCGCATACTGGGAGCGTGAACTCCAAGAGAAGGCCCTACCACAAGGTCAGCCAGCACAGGACAGAGACAAAGTTAGGCCTAGCTCCAGGCAGGTCAGAAACTTACTACACAGAGGCATGAAACAGGAGGCCCTACACCCGCTCATTTGGGAGGATCCTTATATGCACACTTCACCCTACAGTGCTCCGGGATGTGTCTGAATTTCAACCAGTAAAAGGTACTGAAGTGACAGAGTCCGTTCCCGTCCTTGCTCTGACCCAGCTGGGTCTTGCCTGTCCTGCATTCCCCCTGCATACGCTGCCCTGAGACCTAGCTCCACCTGTGGGGAGCTATACCATCGAGCTGCCTTATCACGGGCCTCAGTGGACTGCTGCAGCGCTGGTGCTTCTCACCAAATACCACAGGTGGCGTCATGAACTCTTATAAAATTAACAATTATCCACCCTTTTAAAGAGTGACCCCAGGGTACGGGCCAGGGAGCCGACCACCGCGACATCCACAAGGCCAGGCAAAGGCCCGGGTACCGAGTCATCCCCATCCCCTGGGCTAGTCACATCCTCCTCCAGCTCCTCTGCTGACCTCATCGACTAGCTGACTGTGGGTTGACAGTAAGTGGGATCTCCAACCTCGTCATCATCACCCTGTGTGTTCTCACATCCGTCGTCCTCAGAGCCAACCTCTTCCTGCCCTGATCGAAAAGTCAAGTTGTCGCTCCAATCAGGTATTTGAGTCTCACCATCGTCTTCATCATTGTCTCCACCAACAGGAGTTACAGTTTGGGAACGAAGGTCTACATTATGCTCAGAACCTTCTTCATCTCGACCTGGATCCGACTTATAAAGATTCTGGGCATCAGTGCAGATCATTTCCTCGTCGGGATTAACAGAAGCGCTGGAGCAGACCTCCATTTCCCAGGCTATAGTATGAGTAAACAGCGGTGCAGACTCAACCATCTGTGTTTCCCCATACTCAGACGGGCAGCTGGAGACTTGGGAGCTGTGCGATTTGGTTGACACCTCTGAGGACTGGAGTATTTGTAATGTTGAAGTTGAGGTGGAGGAGAGCCCACTTGAAGGAGCACTTGATAGCCGTTGAAGCACCTGCTGTTTTTGTGCCTCATCTGGAATTTGTAGCGATGGGCGTGTCCATAAGAAAGGGATCGTATCACATTGTCCACGAAAAGAAGTCGATAGCTTAGTTTGGCTGGAGGATGGTCTTTCTTCTGCAGATGTTCCCCCCCACCCACAGCGGGGGGGCTCGACCCACCAGCGGACAGGCACCAGTATTGGGAGAGGGGGGCTGGCCGTCAGGGTCCACCGCGGCTCTGGCACAAACCCGGCGACACGGAGGTGGCACAGGCAGGAACGGACTGGCCGTGTCGGCTTCGCACTTTTTTGGTTTTAGAAGGGCATGACATGCCTATATCTGTGTCTCCCCCTCCTTTTACTCCTCCACCTCTTTTCTTTTCGCATAACTATATGTACTTGTCACTTTTCCATGTGTTAGTTATGTCTTCTGAGCAGTTTTTCAGCTTTTGGACACCTTTGAAGGTGTTTTCTATGTGTTTCTATGTGTTTTTGTTTGCCTGCCATTGGTTTTAACGGTGTTTGAAGGTGTTCGTCGAACAGTTCGGGGAACATACGGGTGTTCAACGAATCGAACCGAACTCGAAAACTACTGGGGTGGCTCAACACTAATTGCTACCACTATTGGAAACAGTTCCAGGACTGTCTTTTTGTCATCACTTGTTCTGGCCAATACGGATGCCATAAGCTTGTTCAACATTGGTTATTTAGTATGGCTGCATATCCGCCTGATTCTGCCGCCCTGGTGAATAATCTTAGTTCAATGTTGGACTGTTCTGCTGACATAAATAACATGTGACCGTTAAATGATTATAAGAAGGTTTTCCACACCTCTAAGTCCGCCCGTAGCTGCCTGCTGATTCTGATTGTATGACTCAGTTTAGATGCCCCTTTTGTTGCGGGCGATAAATGAAGAGAAAAAACCCTTCCGACTGGCATCTCCCGGCTCGCAAACACGAGGAGACCTAGTAATACTTGCATCTGCTGTAGTGTTACTTTCCATACTGTGCAAATAACCTAGATCAGGTGTAATGTTTTGGTATTTTTTCCCATGGGAGGCGGAACAACCTTGCTGTGGTGTCGATTTCGATGCCTAAGAAAGATATCTTTGTTGTGGGGCCTATGTTTTTGGTTGGGCATAATGGGACTCCAAACCGATGGGAGATGTTTGTGAATTCGTTGAGTAAGGGGCAGCGAAAGTGGATGACCAATCGCCACGGCCCGCGGACGGGTCACCACAGTCAGTGAATCCTTCCTTAGTTAGTATAGAGTCTACCAATACTTTGGGCATAGTATCCCAGCTGCGAAGCAAGCTGCACCACTTGTGTATCTAATAAGAATTTTTTACTGCATCTAACCCAGCCAATCATTTGATAGTATTGCTAGTAGCAGTGTCGCATGGGCTCTAAACCTTGCATAGCCTGGGCATTTTTTGAGATGTCTAAGGATGACCCAACTCATGTTATCTGTAACATTTGTCACCAAAAGCTAAGTAGAGGCCAAAAAAACAATAGTTTGAGTACTTTATGCTTGAACCGTCACATGAATATGAAGCATAAGTTGCAGTGCTACAATGCGGCATAGCGGGCCGGTTCAACCACCATCTGCCCCACCTGTGTCATCCTGGGGAGACTAAAAGCTTTAGGATTTTGTAAAATCACCTCACCAACCATTTTAGGCAACTCTGGGACAATTGATGCCACTTAAGTGGTGTCTGTGCCACAATTTTTGGAAAAAATGGAGACTTTTTTTGGAGTCCCCTTGCTGTGTGTTACATGACGTTGGCATCGTCCATTCCAGGTGGGTCGGGTCTCTACCCCCCCTTTTAACCGTAAGAAAGTACATACACTATGGCTTGGGGTAACACAGATGGTTGAGTCTGAAGAGCTGTTTACTCATACTATAGCCTGGGAATCAGAGGTCTGCTGCAATGCTTCAGTGTCTGCTAGTCAGCGGAGTAGCCACCGCCTGTAGATCTAATTTTAAATTTTTAACTGCATCTAGCCCAGGCAATACTTTGGGCCTAGTAGCAGTGTCTGCTAGTCAGCGGATTATCCCAGCTGTTAAGCGAGCTACACCACCTGTAGTTTGGACACTTAATTTTTCAAAGGAAATGCTTCGGGCCCCCGGGACACTCAGTGAAGAGCATCGGGGGAGGCACCCCAAGGCACAGGAGCTGGGACTGGCAGTAGGACGCCTTGCGGTGGTTCGCCAAGCTCGGTCCGTATAAAAGCTTTTTAACTGCAGCAGCTTTAGTGGATGCTACTGGAGCTGGAATTACCGCGGCTGCTGGCATCAGACTTGCCCTCCAATAGATCCTTGTAAAAGGATTTAAAATGTATTCATTCAAATTAGAGAGACAATTTAAATTACAGAGCATAGACCTGCCTCCACCGTGGGGGGGCTAGACCCACCAGCGGACAGGCACCAGTATTGGGAGAGGGGGGCTGGCCGTCAGGGTCCACCGCATCTCTGGCACAAACCCGGCGACACGGAGGACGCACGGGCAGGAACGGACTGGCCGTGTCGGCTTCGCACTTTTTTGGTTTTAGAAGGGCATGACATGCCTATATCTGTGTCTCCCCCTCCTTTTACTCCTCCACTTCTTTTCTTTTCGCATGACTATATGTACTTGTCACTTTTCCATGTGTTAGTTGTGTCTTCTGAGCAGTTTGTCAGGTTTTGGACACCTTTGAAGGTGTTTTCTATGTGTTTCTATGTGTTTTTGTTTGACTGCCATTGGTTTTAATGGTGTTCGACGGTGTTCGACGAACAGTTCGACGAACATACGGGTGTTCGACGAAACGAACCGAACTCGAACACTACGGGGGTGGGTCAACACTACTGTAGACGTTGTACGCATCACACACACACTGTATATGCCGTACGCACGACGCACACACACTGTATACGCAGTCCGCACCACACACACAAACGCTTTATATGCCCTACGCACCACACACACACTGTATACGCCGTACACACCACCACACACACTGTATACGCCGTACGCACCACACACACTCTGTATATGCTGTACGCACCACACACACACACACACTGTTTACGCCGAACACACCGCACACACACTATATACGCCATATGCACTACACACACACTCTATACTCCATACGCACCACACATACACTGTATACGCCGTACGCACGACACACACGCACTGTATAGGCAGTATGCACCATACACACTGTATACGCAGTACGCAACACACACACACACACTGTATACGCTCTATGCACCACACACACACTGTATACGCCATATGCACAACACACACTGTATACTCCATACGCACCACACACACACTGTATACGCCATACGCACACACACACACTGTATACGCCGTACGCATGACACACATGCACTGTGCACGCCGTTTGCACCACACACACTGTATACGCCATACGCACCACACACACACTCTATACGCTTTACACACCACACACACACAAACTCTGTATACGCCGTACGCACACACACTGTATATGCCGTATGAACCACACACACACACTGTATACGCCGTGCACACCACACACACACACTCTGTATATGCCGTACACACCACACACACACACACACTATATACGCCGTATACACCACACACACACTGTATACTCCATACGCACCACATACACACTATATACGCCATACTCACCACACACACACTGTAGACGCTGTACTCACCACACACAAACACTGCATACACCGTACGCATCACACACACTATATACGCTGTACACACCACACACACACTGTATATGCAGTACGCACCACACAAACACACTGTATATGCCATATGCACCACACACACACTGTATACGCCCTATGCACCACACACACACTGTATACGCCGTACACACCACCACACACACTGTATACGCCATACGCACCACACACACTCTGTGTATGCTGTACGCACCACACACACACTGTATATGCCAAACACACCACACACACACTATATGCGCCATATGCACCACACACACACTGTTTGCACCGAACACATCGCACCCAACCTATATACGCCATACGCACCACACACACACTGTATACTCCATATGCACCACACATACAATGTATACGCCATATGCACCACACACACACTGTATAAGCCATATGCACCACACACACACTGTATACGCCATATGCACCACACACACACTGTAGACGCTGTACGCATCACACACACACACACTGTATACGCCGTACGCATGACACACAAGCACTGTACACGCAGTATGCACCACACACACTGTATACACCGTACGCAACACACACACACACTGTATACGCCCTATGCACCACACACACACTGTATACGCCATGCGCACCACACACCCACAATCTGTATATGCCGAACACACCACACACACACTGTATACGCCATACACACCACAGACACACAAAAACACACTGTATACGCCGTACGCACCACACACACACGCACACTGTATACGCCGTACGCACCACACACGCACACTGTATACTCCGCACGCACCACACACACACATACACACTGTATACTCCATACGCACCACACACACACACTGCATATGCCGTACGCACCACACACACACTGTATACGTCGTACGTACCACTCACGCACAATGTATATGCTGTACGCACCACACACACACACTGTATACGCTGTATGCACCACACACGCACTGTATACGGCGTACGCACCACACACTTTCTGTACATGCTGTACACACCACACACACACACTGTATATGCCGAACACACCACACACACACTATATACGCCATATGCACCACACACACACTGTATACGCCGAACACACCGCACATACACAATATACACCATATGCATCACACACACACTCTGTATACGCCATACGCACCACACAATCACACACTGTAGATGCTGTTACCACCACACATACAAACTGTATACGCCGTACGCACGACACGCATGCACTGTATACGCAGTATGCACCACACACAGTGTATACACCGGACGCACCACACACACATACACACACTGTATACGCTCTATGCACCATACACACTGTATACGCCATGCACACCACACACACACTCTGTATATGCCGAACACACCCCACACACACTGTATACACCATACGCACCACTCACACACCACACACACACTGTATATGCCGTACGCACCACACACACACTGTATATGTCATATGCACCACACACACACTGTATACACCGTATGCACCACACACACACATTGTATACGCCGTACTCAGCACCACACACTCTGTATATGCTGTAAGCACCACAAGCATTCTGTATATGATGTAAGCACCACAAGCACTCTGTATACGCCCTATGCACCACACACACACACTCTCTATGCCATACGCACCACACACACTCTTTACGTTGTACGCACCACACACACACACACACTCTGTATACGCCGTAAGCACCACACACACACTGTATACGCCGTACGCATCACACACACTGTATACGCCGTGCGCACCACACACACTCTGCATATGCCGTACGCACCACACAATCACACTGTATACGCCGAACACACTGCACACACACTACACTATATACGCCATACGTACAACACACATACTGTATACTCCATACGCACCACACACACACTATATATGCCATACGCACAACACACACTGTAGACGCTGTATGCACCACACACACACTGTATACGCCGTACGCATCACACACACACTGTATACGCTGTACACACCACACACACTGTATACGCCGTACACACCACCACACACACTGTATACGCCATACGCACCACACACACACTGTATACGCCCTATGCACACACACACTGTATACGCTGTACACACCACACACTGTATACGCCGTACACACCACCACACACACTGTATATGCCGAGCACACCACACACACTATATACACCATATGCACCACACACATACTGTATACGCCGTATGCACCACACACACACACACTGTATATGCCATATGCACCACACACACACACACTGTATACGCCGTACGCACCACACACACACTGTATACACCCAACACACTGCACACACAATATATACGCCATATGCACCACACACATACTGTATACGCCGTATGTACCACACACACACACACTGTATACGCCATACGCACCACACACACACTGTATACACCGTACGCATCACACGCACAAACTGTATGCCCCATACACACCACACACACACTCTATACGCCATACGCACTACACACATGCACTGTATAAGCCGTACACACCATACACCCATACACACTGTTTACACCGTAAGCACCATATACACACAAACTTTATACGCACCACGCACACTGTATACACCGTACACAGCACACACACACACACACTATATAAGCCGTACGCACCACACACACATGCAAACACTGTATATGCCGTACGCACTACACACACACTGTATATGCCATACGCACCACACACACTGTATACGCTGCACGCACCACACACACTGTATACACCGTACACAGCACACACACACACACTGTATATGCCGTACACACCACACACATGCAAACACTGTATATGCCGTACGCACTATACACACACTGTATATGCCATATGCACCACACACACACACACACTGTATACGCTGCACGCACCACACACACACACTGTATATGCCATACGCACCACACACACACACACTGTTTACTCCTTACGCAGCACACACACACACTGTATACATCATATGCACCACACACACACACTCACACTGCGAGGCAATCCCTGCCACCCCTGCGAGCTGCAGACCCGCAACCGCTGCTGGTCACTCCAATCAATAGTGTTCGCATTTGAAAACATTTGGGCCTAAAACCACCAAAGTGGCATCAATTTCAAAAGTGTATAAGTAGTATAATGGAGACAAACACCTCTTCCACTACAGCAAACCCAATAGATGGAGAACCAATCAAGATTCCCCACATTTCCAAAAATTACTGCCAGACGCCAGTAAAGTGGCATCAATTTCACTAGAGTAGAAATAGTATAATTAGGACCAACACTTCTTCGCCTACAGCCAACCCACTAGATGGAGACCCAATCAGGTGTGTTCCCATTTGCAAACATTTGGGCCTAAAACCAACAAAGTAGCAACAATTTCACTAAAGTATAAGTAGTATAATGGGGACCGACACCTCTTCCACTACAGGCAACTCAATAGATGGAGAACCAAACAGGATTCCCCACATTTCCAAAAATTACTGGCAGACACCACCAAAGTGGCATCAATTTCATTACAGTAAAAATTGTAGAATTAGCAATGACACCTCTTCCCTTACAGCCAACCCAGTAGATGGAGTCCTAATCAGAAGCGTTCCCCTTTGATAAGCATTTGGGCCTAAAACCACCAAAATAGCATCAATTTCACTAGAGTATAACTAGTATAATCGGGACTGACACCTCTTCCACTACAGCCAACCCAATAGATGGAGAACCAACCAGGATTCCCCACATTTCTAAAAATTACTGGCAGACACAACCAAAGTGGCATCAATTTCACTGCAGTAGAAATTGTAAAATTAGGAAAGACACCTCTTCCACTACAGCCTAGCCAGGAGATGGAGACCTAACCTGGAGTGTTCATGATTCCCTAAAATAGGACCTAACACCAATAAAGTGTCATCAATTTGAGTATAGTAGAAATTGTCGAAATTGGAACAACCCCTCTTCCACTACAGCCAACCCAATGTATTGAGAGACTAAATCTGAATTCTCCACATTTCAAAAATATAGGGGCTAAAACCTGCAGCAGCAGCAAGAGCAGGCACACAAGCCATATCACAGATTGCAATTCCGCATGATCAATGCAGCACATTAAAAACTACAACATCGCCTACTCTGTACAGTCTACAATTGGGGTGCAAAATTCATTTGAGATCCATGTCCATCCTTGTTCATCTTGATGAAAGTTAAGCGGTCAACACTTTCATGGGACAGCCGGGTGCGCTTATCTGTCAGGACACCACCAGCAGCTCTGAACACACGTTCTGAGACAACGCTGGTTGCCGGGCATGATAAAACCTCCAAGGTGTGACAGGCGAGCTCAGACCATTCATCCATTTTTGAAGAAATGCTCCCTGTTGGTATTCATATTAAACTCTAGATACTCCTCCACCATCCTCTCCAGTCGTTCTCCACGTGTCAGGTGGGGAAAACCTATGTTACGATTGTGTAAAAGTGTGTTTCGATACTCCAACATTCGCAGGTCCCTTTCTAGGGCAGGAAGAATCTGGCAAAATTTACACTTACAACGTTGATCTGACAGAGTGGCAACCCAGTAGTCAGTAGTATTTTGAATCATAACTATACGGGGATCATGTTGCAGAGAGTGCAGCAAGAACGCACTCATATGTCGGGCTCTTACAGGTGGTCCAAAGCCAGACTATATTGTTGGCTGCGTAACACTGATACATGTTTCCTTCATCTCCTCCTGCAAAGCACGTTCAACAGAGAGGGGATGATTATCCTCTTCATCTTCGGACTGTTGCTTGCCTGTCACCTCTTACTCCTCCTCCATTTGTTGTCTGTGACATGCTGGTGTAGAGCAGGCACAGCTTTATTAGAGAAGTACTGGTGACTGGGCAACTGGTACTGGGGGACTGCGATTGCTATCAGCTTTTGGAAACCATCTGTATGTACCAGGCACAAAGGCAGCATTTCTATGGCCAACAGATTGGGAATGGTGGAGTTCAACCTCTTAGCTTTGTCAAGTGTAGGATGAAACAATCTTTTACCTGACCACAACTGTGGGACTGAGGGCTGGCTGCTGTGCTGAGAGAAGGCGGAGTATGGTGAAACGGGCAAACTGCTGGACTGTGAGTGAGGTTCAGGCGCAGATGTTATGGTGGATTGAGAAACATGTGACGTGCTTGGTGAAACAAACACAGCAGGCATGTTCCCTTCCCTTACAGCTGACGGGCTCTCACTCAGCTTGACTGGAGTGGGTAGAGAGCCAGAACTTTTGCGGTGGGAGCCCTGCGTGCCAATACTTGCCATGGTAACAGTGGTGGAGGAAGAAGCAGCGGATGCAGTTGATGGGGCAGCTGATGGTTATTGAGGTCTGCTGGTCTGCATTTTAGCGCAGTGAGATTCCCAGCGTAACCATGTTGTGTGTGCATGTGAAGGTTCATGCATGTAGTAGACAAATTATTGCAGTTTTTCCCTCTACTGAGTTTTTTCTTGCAAAGTGTGCAGATAACGTGAGCTGGCTCATCCTTTGTGGTCTCAAAAAAGGTCCAGGCTAGGCATCTCTTGCCACGCCTGCGAGATGCAGACCGGCGGCCGCTGCTGGCCACAGCCACAGTTGTGGCTAAGGATGCAGTGGTTCTCATGCTTGCATAACTCCATGTCTGCGCCGTGGGGTGGAAGATAACCTCCTCATCTTCCTTCTCCACCTCCTCAGATGAGCTAATTGGCTGCGTGACTCTAGGTTCCAACCAAGTAGGATCTTAAGCCTCATCATCATCCAATGTGTTATACCATTCCTCGCCCTCAGAGTGACACTTTTCCTCTTCTTGCCCTGACAGCACAGTACAGTCCGCATGAGCCTCACTTATCTTAGTCTCATCACGATCACCTCCCTCCCCGGTAGTTAACGTCTAATGATGAGGGTCAGGAACCTGCTCAGACCCTTCTCCATCCTGTCCTGAATCCAACCTAAAAAAATTTTTGGCATCGGTGCAGATTATTTCCTCCTCTTCTTGACTCTGTGACTGTTTATAGTACACTTCTGATGCCCATGGTATAGAATGGGTGAACAGTTCTACAGACTCACCCATCTGTGGTATGCTACAGTTAGTTAGGCACTTCAACAGTCGTGACATTGGGGGAAGTAAGGGTAATTGGGGTGCCACCTCTGTGGACTGTATAGTGTGTGATGTTGAGAAGGAGAAAGAAGAGGAGAGCAGCGCTTGCCATCCGCTGGGGCACCTGCTCTTTCTGGCCCTTATCAAGAAGGTGTATCGCTGTGCGGCTACCTAAGAAAGGGAGTGGAGTAGCCCGTCCAATAACAGAAGTTGTCAGTTGTCTTTGGGTAGTACATGACTGTGTTGGTTCACTAGTGCTTTCACTAACATTACCACCTACCTCATGTTTAACTTGAACACCAAGCCTGTTCCCCCTTCCACCACAACCTCTCATTTTCATGTTGCTCATATAGTGTGGTAGGAGCACGCTATTATCAAAACAAAATTTTATTTTTTCCTCTGCAACAGCTCTGTATAAATCAGCTGACATGTGCCCAGTTCAGTGCGGGCTCAGTGCCGGAGTCCGCGCTGAACCGGAGGTTTGACGTGGTGCGTACTATTACATACCAAGTCGGAAAGGGGTCAAAGAACCAAAAAAAACCTCTCTTTTCTTCAAAATTGTGAACAAGGTCTGCTCCCCTCCACAGATATAATATGGATCTTTACACCTCCTGCCTCCAGTGTGCTCTTATGCAGAGTTTTTTGGGATACACATTATCACTCTAACAGTTAATACTGAGTTGTACCTCTCTGTCCTCTTTAATAAAACTTCTGGCCAAATGTTTAACAATCCAAACAGTGCAATTATTATATACTGTTGCACTCACTACTCCACAATAGCCTATCCCACATCTTCCCCCCAATATTGATGTTGCAAGTATGCTGCTTTAAGCTTGTGTCCTCAATCTTTCTAGACCTCCTATAGAATTTGAAACTTTCTCTTTCTGTTTTAAAATGTTTACATATAATTAGACTTAAAAAGTCTCATGTTTTATAACGTGGATATAAACAAATGTTAAAGATAATTTGTTTTTGAAAATATCCTGTCTATATTTGTTGTAATGCAATCGTATAAAATGAAAATGTATAAAAAGATTTTGAAAACGGAAAAAAAGTCCTTGAAAGTAGTAATCTGGGGAGGAGGGGGAACACTCTGGGTAAGGCCTCCTTCACATATCCATAAAAAACCTGAACAGCTGAGCAAACATCATTAGCCTACTCACTGATTATTCGGCCATATGTAGAATGGTGGTACCTGGCATTTATTTTTTGGGGGGAACATTGTAAATCGAATTGAAGAGTGTTAAAATTTGTGGGGCTCTGCAAATTCGATTTATCAAGATTCACATTTTCTGAAAAAATTGGTAAATTTCAAAAAGTATATTTATTTTTAGATGTTGTTTTCTTTTTTTCAGTGCATGCATTTTTATAGACAAAAATTACAAACTCCGTTACAATATGGTTCTTGGTGAGATATGAACCCAAGACATCAGTTTTGCAAGTCTGCAGTGCTAACCACTGAGCCTCAATCATGACTCTTCTTATGAAGAGGGATATTTGGTACATAATGCAAGTAGAAATTCCATGTGGAAATTATATTAGGGATAGATTTGGCATGGTAATGCAGTTAGAATTATGTCTAGGAATTTTGAAACAACCTCTTTGCTATATTTACCAAATGGGGAAACCTTATATAATACCCCTCATTAAAGACTATAAAATTTTACTTTTATTACATTTTCTATTAAAATGCACACTGGGTATTAAAAAACATCTCAGATCTTCCTAAACTTTCTAATATAATCACACATATTTGTTCTGATGGCCTCATAGGAAACCACCATTCGTGGCAGAATAGAAAGGTACTTTATACTAAAGTTACATTTTATAATCTTTAGTGAGGGGTATTATATGGGGTTACCCCATTTGGTAAATATTGCATAAGCATCCCTCCCGGCTATTTATATTCCTCTTGTTGGTATTTGCAACCTCTTTGATAGGATAGTGGATGAACCCATGGGAGGAAATAATACATGAGATGAGGGGGTCTCTCGCACCCAAACAAGTGATCCTCTGTGTTTTGTGTTTCTTGCCTTGCTGGTGGAGATCAGAATTTCCTACACAATAATATGCAGTATAGAGTATATATAATACATGACATCCACTATTGTCATACACATAAAAAAACATAGGGTACTTGGCTAACATTTCTTGATCTAAAAATAAAAAAGCCATCCAGGCTTAAATTTCTGGGAAAGATGGGTGCATGAGGGTACGCAGCCCAACAGTGGGCAATACTTTATTCACCCCAATGCAAAATTAAAAAACACAAAGAGGGTCTGCATTATTTAGGTGCAAAAATACTTCATGATCAATAGACAAACATATGGTATGCATCTTCTTCCGCCCAGAGGTTTTAATAACGAACTACAGCTTCCATTTCTTTCCCAGTTTAGTTGAGGTCTGGATAGACACATTGAGAGATCGGTCATAAGGGTTAGGGGCCATCCAAAATAAAGGTCAACTTATCAAGGTTGGTTGGCTTTTAAGTTTCTTGATCTCTAAGGGTTAACATAGCCTCAATTCATTAAGACTGGCATATTGTTAATACAGTTTTAATGAGGGGCATGCAGGAATAAGATGTGCCTAATTAATTAAAATGCACACAACATGTGATAAATTCAGCGCATCTTGGCAGTGGCATAAAAAACTATGCAACTATTGTTGAATTTGATGGGCAAATGTAGCTATGTTCCATGTCACCCAAGTTCTTCCCTAGCTATGCCCATTTTGACAGAGCAGCCCACAATTTTTTAAGACAATATTTTTTCTTTTTTCATTTTCAGGTTAGTTATGGAGCAAGAGATTCTGTACTCAGTGATAAAAGATTGTATCCACACTTCTTCCGAACAGTCCAGGATAACGAGATGCAATATTTGGCTTTAGTGAAGTTGTTGTTGTACTTTAATTGGAACATGGTTTGTATTTTTGCTACAAATGATGGCATTGGAGAACAGGATCTTCGCTTTCTTAGCAAAGAGCTGACAAAATCTGGAATATGTATTGAAGAAATAATTTTTCTCACACATATAGAAAGCTTACGCTCATCTGTCATAAAGAATTTAAAAGCAGAAGTTATTCTACTTTGTGGCACAAGTAGTGGTCTGTTTCAGAATATTCTATCTCGTTCAGCACAAATTATCAAAAACAAAACTTTTATCTTTTTGACATCATGGTCACATGGCTCCATTTATTTGTATGGACATTGGATTAATTGTAGCCTTGTATTTAGTCCTTTTAAGTACAGTTTCGATGAGGAAATGGTTTTAAGTTTTCATCCATCCACACGACCAAATGATCCAATTCTTGAAGATCTTTGGATAACTTCATTGCATTGTGCTTCAAGAAATAATCTGAAGAATAACCTTTTACATTATAGTGTTGACTTATTTCCCCTTCGTAATTGCACTGGAGATGAACGTTTTACAAATCACAGCCATTATTTTATGGATGGAGTGCCATACAGAGTGTACACAGCTGTACTGATGATGGCTCAAGCACTGGATGACATGTATGAAATCTTAAAAATTAGTGGATTAAACAAGGAAGAAAATTATTTTAACATATATAGAAAAAAAGTAAGAAAACAATAGTTCATAAAAAACTTGACTATTTGAAAAAAAAGACACCAAAAAAAATAATAGGAAAACATGTTAACCAGATGCATTGTAGTAGTATATTTAACAGTACTCATATCCACAGTGAGCAAACCCTAATAGCATGACCAATATTGATGATAAAATTATTTGAACTTGCCAAGAAATATGATTTGCATCATGGTCTGTGTTTCCATTTTTTTGTGCAGTTCCCTTTATTCTTCCAGAGTTAAAGACTTTTTTGCCAATTAAAATGTTGTCTCTTTTGGTATCTTATTTCAAGTTGGATGAGGATAGTTTTCTTGTCATATTGTTAATTCTGTTTAATGGGTAGTACAGTGAATACGGATAGTATTCAGACCCCTTTAAATTTTTCACTCTTTGTTTCATTGCAACCATTTGGTAAATTCTAAAAAGTTCATTTTTTACTCATTAAAATACACTCTGCACCCCATGTTGACTGAAAAAAACAGAAATCTAGAAATTTTTGCAAATTTATTAAAAAAGAAAAACTGAAATATCACATGGTCATAAGTATTCAGACTCTTTGCTCAGACACTCATATTTAAGTCAAATGCTGTCCATTTCCTTGTGATCCTCCTTGAGATGGTTCTACTCCATCATTGGAGTCCAGTTGTGTTTAATTACACTGATAGGACTTGATTTGGAAAGGCACATACCTGTCTATTAGTGATGAGCGAGCATGCTCGCTACTGCTCGGTGCTCGCCTGAGCATCTCACTGCTCGAGATGCTCGGTGCTCGCCAAGTATTTACGTGTTGCGTGGGCGGGAACTCGGGTCCCCTCCCTACATGTTTGGCGCTCTTTAGAGAGCCAATGAACATGCAGGGATTACCTTCCATGCACTGTAATGCCATAGCCATTTTGGCTGTGGGCTTTACAGTGATTGGCTGGTAGCACAACGTCAACAGGTCTATATCAGACTTGGCGCCGCCATGCGCTTTACAGTTACTTCGGATCAAAGAGTATAGGGAGAGCTGCTGCTCTGTCAGGGAGAGATTTGATCGTGTATTAGGTAGTGTAGGGAGAAAATTACACATATCCATCTTAACAAACAGTCCTTCTGAGGACTAATCCATCTGCAGAGATATCAGGCAGGCAGGGTGTATAGGCAGGCAGTGTATATAGCAGACTGCAGTGCATATAGCACGGAAGGCTCCATTCCAATTCAGCCTTCTGCTGCTCTTAGATATTTCTATACAAAGGCCCAGGTCTCAGGGGCCAGGAATACTTTTCTTTGGATCTTAATCCTCATTATTTTTTTAAAAAGCAATCCAGAGAACACAGTTTTTTCTGCGCCATTTGCTTGTTGGTACTGCAGAATGCAACCAGGTCCTTTCCATATTAGAGAGCTAGAAATCCAGCTATTTAAAACTGTGGTTTTTTTACGTCAAATGGATCACAAATGCGTTGTCAGAAAACACTGTAATTTCTGGCCTCCATTAAAAATGGGCAAGGCACGTGGCAAGTGAAGGGAAACTGGACGTAATGATAATGGTGCATGCAGAGGCCGAGGACAAGGCCGTGGACAAGCCGAAATTGTGCCACAACAAACACCCACATCTTCTCGCCTGACCTTCCTGTCCCAATTTCTAGGGGACAGCAGCACACCACTATTGAACCCAGAGCAGTGTCAAAAGGTTTTTGGTTGGATAGCGGATAATGCTTCCAGCCACCACCACCACAACGCTGTCTTCCACATGGTTAAGTCTCATTAGCCGTGAGTCTGGACCGCATATTCCTCACCCTGATCCTCCTTCTTCCCACCATGCCGAGTACCCAGAGACAACTGATCCCACACTTGGACAATCTGAAGAGCTGTTCACTTTTCCATTTATAGATTCGGGCCTCTCGGCCGGTCCACTTTAAGTGGGGCAAGAGGAGATCGCATGTAGCGATGCCCAAATATTTGTGCAGCCGCGGTTACATGAAGGCGACGGTGGGAAAGTGTCACAAGAGGTGGATGATGATGAGACACAATTGCCAGGAAGTCTGGAGGAGGACCAGGGTGCGGAAGTGGAAGACGAGGTGGTGGATGATATAGTAACTGACCCTACCTGGCAGGAGGACATGCAGAGCGAGGACAGCAGCACACAGGGGGAGGGAGGCAGAGCACCCCAACAGGCAGGATGAAGCAGTGTGGTGGCCAAAGACAGAAGGCAGGCAACCGTTCCCCATAACACCAACATGAAGGAAGTTGCCAGTACAACTGTTAGGTCTTCCCGAGTCTGGTTGTTTTTTAAAGGCTCTGCCGATAACCCCAAAATGGCCATTTGCACCTCCTGCCAGGCTAGCATCAGCAGGGGTGGCAAAACGACTAGCCTGACCACCACCAGCATGATCAGGCACATGGCAGCAATGCACACGACTTTGTGGGCCGAAACCCAGGGTCCAGGACCATTGTCTGCAGGTGGCACCATTGCTGCTTCCGCTGTTGTGCATGCAAGCCAATCCCCTGTCCACGGTGCATGCGAAGATGCTTCCTGCCTTGCACCTGTCATTGCACACTCTCAAGTAGCACCATCAGGAAGCACGTCCATGTCCTTGTCCCAGCACAGCGTTCAGTTGTCCATACCCCAGTCCTTGGAACGTAAGCGCAAATATGCAGCCAAAGCCCAATAGGCCACACTAATAAATTCTCACAATTCATGCCTGCTTCCACTCAAAATGTTGCCTTTTAGGCTCATGGAGACGGAAGCATTCCACAACCTGATGGCAGCGGCTGTCCCTCGGTACTCAGTCCACAGCCGCCACTATTTCTCCCGGTGTGCCATCCCCGCATTTTACAAGCACGGGTCCCAAAACATTAGCCGTGCTCTCAAAAACACAGTTACCGGTAAAGTCCACCTAACCATGGACACGTGGAAAAGTGCTTGTGGGCAGGGACGGTACATCTCGCTGACGGCGCACTGGGTTAACATAGTGGAAGCCGGGACCCAGTCGGACCTTGGGACGGAACACGTCCCCTCGACGCCAAGGATTGTGGGCCCTAAGTCAATCAGGGTTGCCCCCACAGTCTACAGCTCCTGCACATCATCCTCCTCAGCCTCCTCCTCCTCTTCAGCCTCCATCTCCGTAATGACCGCATCAGTCACAAGCTGGAATCACTGCAGCACTTCCTCGGCCAAGCGGCAACAGGCTGTGCTGAAGCTAATATGCTTAGGTGAAAAAACGCACAATGCTGAAGAGTTGTGGACAGCTCTGAAAGAGCAGGAAGATCTGTAGCTCACACCGCTGAACCTACAGCCAGGCATGGTCGTGTGTGACAATGGCCAGAACCTGGTAGCGGTTCTGAGGCGAGGCGAGCTCAGACACGTACCATGCATGGCCCACGTGCTTAACCTCGTGGTTCAGCGGTTTCTCAAATCCTACCCACAGCAGCCGGATCTGCTTGTTAAAGTATGCTGCCTGTGTGCCCATTTTAGAAATACAGCTACAGCTTCCGCCGCCCTTGCAGTATTTCTGCAGCATTTGCAGCTTCCGGCTCACAGGCTAGTGTGTGATGTCCCCATGCATTGGAACTCTACACTACAGATGTTGGGAAGGATTTGTGAGCAGAAGAGGGCAGATGTTGAGTACCAGCATCAACAAGGCTGTCAGTAACAATCAAAGAGGATGCATTGCAGGCGGATCACGATGAGATGGAGCAAGGAACCATACAGAGTGATTACACACAGCCAAACCTCATCTCATCCCAATGTGGATTGGGTGACAATGAGGAAGAGGAGGAAGGACAGGAGCTAGTTTCATGCACTATAGATGGTACTACCTGCACAGCTGTCATATCGTCTGTTCAGTGTGCATGGCCAGAGCACAGAGAGGAGGAGGAGAAGAGCATGGTCAGTCAACCTCTTGGTGAGGACACGGAAGTCTTGCCTGTTAGTAGTCTGGCATGCAAGGCCGAGTTTATGTTATGCTGCCTTTCCCATGACCCTTGCGTTCCAAAATTTTGGGTGACAGTCAGTAGTGGTTGGTGACACTTCTAGACCCACGCTACAAGGAGAACTTTATATCTCTTATTCCTGAGGCAGACAGGTCTGCAAAAATGGGGCTGTACCAGAAGTCTCTTGTTGCGGAACTATTAAAAAAATTCCCATCCAAAAACACTGGCGGCAGAGGGCACACTTCGTTGGACAACCAAGGAGTACATGTGAGAGAGACACAACTTCATTCCAGCAGAGGCAGGGGAGCACTGTTAAAGTTCCGGGAGAGTTTTCTCAGACCCTCCGATCAGACATGCCCTGAGGCGCGGGGTACTCTCACAAGGAGTTCAAAGTTTGGGAACATGCTGAGGGAGTACCTTGCCGACCGTATCAACGTCCTCCGTGATTCCGCTGTGCCTTATAATTTTTGGGTATCCAAGCTGGATACGTGGAATGAACTGGCTCTCTATGCCTTGGAGGTCCTGGCCTGCCAGGCCGCCAGCGTTTTATCAGAGCAGGTTTTTAGTGCCGCTGGTGGAATTATAACTGATAAGCGCATCCGCCTGTCAACTGAAAATGCTGACAGGCAAACTCTTATAAAAATGAACAAGGGCTGGATTGGGCCAGACTTCTCAACACCACCGAATGATAGCAGCGTAACATAAACTCCAATCCAGTGTCTTTTCTTGGGAGGTGTATTCCCATGCACCTTTTCACACACACACATGGGTATATACTTCCTGATTTTGGCTATTTGCTCTTGTCCTCCTCCTACTCCTCATCCTCCACCACCATATCACCAGGGTAACCGTGGTCCGTAATGCAACACCCACCTAATTTTTGTAAGGGGTGTTTATGATGCCCGTAAAAAAAAAAATTTATACAGTATGTTCATGTATACCCCCCAGGGGTAAAAGTTTATCAGCCCGTACACTTAGTGCATGGGCATTACAAGTATAGGAGGCCCGCTCCTTTCTAATGGGAACATTTTTTTATGAGGCCCTCCTCCACGTCTCTTCCAAGGGGCATTGAAGTGCCTCCAAATTTTTGGCAGCCCTTGCATTCACTGCATAGGCCAACACTATGGGAGACTCTATCCTTTCTAATGGGAATTTGTAGCCCTGCTCTGTGTGTCTTTAAATTCTTAGGGGGCTTTTCCTAAAATTGGTCAGCCGTTGGACTCACTGCATACCCTATAACTGTATAGCAGACTCTCTCCTTTCAAACGGGAACATGTCGTACTTGTTACTGTGGCCCTGCTCCATGTGTCTTTAAATTCTTAGTGGTGTTTTTACTAAAATTGGTCTGCCGTTGGACTCACTGCATACCCTATAACTATATAGCAGACCCTTTCCTCTCTAATGGGAACATGTCGTACTTGTTACTGTAGCCCTGCTCCATGTGTCTTTAATTTCTTAGTGGGGTTTTTCCTAAAATTGTCAGCTGTTGTAATCACTGCATACCCTATAAATGTTTAGAAGACCCTCTCTTTTCTAATGGGAACATGTCGTACCTTGTTACTGTGGCCCTGCTCTGTGTGTTCTTAAATTCTTAATGGGGTTTTTCCTAAAATTGTCAGCTGTTAGACTCACTGCATACCCTATAACTGTATAGCAGACCCTCTCCTTTCTAATGGGAACATGTCGTACCTTGTTACTGTGGCCCTGCTCTATGTGTCTTTAATTTCTTAGTGGGGTTTTTCCCAAATTTTGGCAGCCCTTGCAGTCACAGCATGGGCATTAACACTATAGGAGGCCCACTCCTTTATAATTGGAACTTTTTTTTACTGAGACCCTCCTCTATGTCTCTTCAATGGGGTATTGGGTTGCGTCCAAATTTTTGGCAGCCCTTGCAGTCACCTGATACGCAATAACAGTATAGGAGACCCACTTGTTAATAATGGGAAAAACAAAGCATAGCCAGCTGATGGCTCTCTAATAAAAGCTAGGGCCGACTGCTGGCCTTTTAAGAATAGTAAGGGCCGTCTGATGTCCCTATAAAAATAGGCTTTATGACTTTCAGAGTCCCTCCATCATAAATAAAACAGGATGTGTCTGATGATGTGTCACACACCACATTGCCAGATAAGGTTGTAAAATGTTAAAATGACATTTCCCGGTGAATACATTTGTCTTAAAAAAAAATGTAAAAAAACCCAAAACAATAGCATGTTTCTTTAGTATAAAAAACAGCATCACCAATTTAACAACAATGTAATCACATTGTTCAGTTCATGCACCTCCTCCTCCATCTCCGAAATTACCACATCAGTCACAAGCTGACATCACTGTAGCACTGCCTTGGCCAAGCAGCAACAGGCTGTGCTGAAGATAACATGCTTAATGCTTAATTGACAAACCACACAGTGCTGCAGAGTTGTTTAAAGCTGTAACACAGCAGCCTGATCTGTGGCTCTCACCACTGAACATACAGCCAGGCATGGTCGTGTGTGACAATGGGGAGAACCTGATGATGGAGAAATGACAACCGGGGTAGATACGGTTTCCCTCTATGCCTGTCCATTCACCGAGCTAAAGAATATGGCTGTGGTAAAATACAAATCCCACTGAGAAGCTGTTTCAGATTGAAAAAAATTGTACCCACCAGAGGATTTGATTCTGAGGGCTAACCTTTCTCCCCCGCTCAAGAGCCCCATTGCTGCTGCAAAGTTAGCGCTATCATGAACTCTCCTGAGGTAGAAGCCAAGGCACACCAGAGGATTCTCTGGTGGGACCGTCCAACCCTTCCAACAAGCAGTCCTGGCTATGTCTGCTTTTTTTTTACTAAGGAAGAAACACACGCAAACACGGGGAGAACATACAAAGTCCTTGTAGATGGTGTCCTTGCTGGGATTTGACCCCAGGATCCCAGTGCTGCAAGTCTTCAGTGCTAACCACTGATCCAATGTGATGCTGTTCACCCTCTAATATCTAACAGGCTGGAGAAACTTTCACCTACTGCCACTCTATCTTCAGCTCCTTTGTGAGAAAATGTATTTGGGCAGCCACTCAGTCTAACAAATAAAATTCCTGAGAAGGAAATTGGGGATGGCTTCACTACAGGTACTGGGTGCAGCGCTAATACCATGGCTTCGTACCATAGTTTGCTGGAAATATTCCAGGCTGGTAGTAGGCAAGCTAATTCCCACAGAAAAGTACCAGCAGTAATGTTCAGGGACTCGCGCTTTTAGAAGACTGAGACTACACGGGGAGAAATAGTGACGGCTGGGGACCGAGTATGGACACAAGGCATGAGGTATGTGGTTGTGAAAAGCTTCCGCCTCCATGAGCCTAAAAGGCCACATTTCAAGTGAAACCAGCTTTACAGGACTTTCTGTGAGAAATGACACGCAGGGTAGATAGGGTTTCCCTCTATGCCAGTCCTTTCACCGAGCTAAATACAACTGTCAGCAAAAAAAGTTGTGGACTGGCTCCGTACCGTCCCTGGCCACATTCACCTGTCCACGTGTTTGTGGTTAGGTGGTCCTTCCCAGTAAGTACACTGCGGAGGGCACGGGAAATATTGTGGGACTTGTGCTTGTGGAAGGCGGAGGCAAAGCCGGGAAATATAGTGGCGGCTGGGGACCGAGTATGGACACCCGGCCGCTGCAGGCATGAGGTTGTGAGAAGCGTCTGCCTCCACGAGCTTAAAAGGCCATATTTCAAGAGCAAAAAGCTGCCCAGAAATCTTGCAGTTTAGTGTTGCGGCCTGTTATGGCTGCATACTTGCACTTGCATTCCAAGTAACAGAAAACTAAGCAGATGGTGGCCTCTATCATCATCATGGCCTCACCTCGGCACTATGAACTCTCCTGAAGGAGAAGCCAGGGCCCTCTGGAGGAGTCTCCAGTTCTCTGGTGGGCCCGTCCAACCATGCCGAAAAGCAGACCTTGCTAATTAAAGTGTGGGGGAAGGTTCCCGGACACTCTATGGCTGCTTTTTAAATGTGGATCGGCCATACTTATGCATGTTATTTTTCAAACGGCATTACAGATCAGGCCATTGTCCAACTCTGTATTCACGAAATTAAATACGCAAAGAAAGATGTGTGTGTCAAAGCACCACTGACAAGTGCGAGTTGATGCTGCATGGGCTGCCATTGCTTCTGCAAAAAGCAGCATTACAGGACTTCCTGTGAGAAATGACTTGCAGGGTAGATAGGGTTTCCCTCTATGCCAGTCTTTTCACTGAGCTAAATACAACTGTCAGCAAAAAAAGTTGTGGACTGGCTCCGTACCGTCCCTGGCCACATTCACCTGTCCACGTGTTTGTGGTTAGGCGGTCCATCCCAGTAAGTACACTGGGGAGGGCACGGGAAATGTTGTGATATCCATGCATGTGGAAGGTGGAGGCGATACCGGGAATTATAGTGGTGGCGGGGGACCGTGTATGGACACCAGGCCGCCACCGGCATGAGGTTGTGAAAAGCTTCCACCTTCATGAGCTTAAAAGGCCATATTTCAAGTGCAAAAAGCTGCCCTGAAATCTGCCAGTTTAGTGTTGCGGCCTGTGGGTGGGTGGCTGGCTGCATAAATGCACTTACATTCCAAGTAACAGAAAACTAAGCAGATGGTGGCCTCTATTATCATCATGGCCTCATCTCGGCACTATGAACTCTCCTGAAGGAGAAGTCAGGGCCCGCTGTAGGAGACTCTGGATCTCTGGTGGGCCTGTCCAACCCTGCTGAAAAGCAGCCCTGGCTAAGAAAAGTGTGGGGGAAGGTTCCCGCACACTCTATGGCTGCTTTTTTAATGTGGATCGGCCATGCTTATGCATATTATTTCTCAAATGACATTACAGATCAGGTTATTGTCCAACTCTGTATTCAAGCAATTAAATGAAAGATGTGTGTGTGTCAAAACACCACCGACAAGGGCGAGTTGATGTTGGACAAGCTGCCATTGCTTCTGCTACAAGTTGCATTACAGGACTTCCTGTGAGAAATGACATGCAGGGAAGATAGGGTTTCCCTCTATTCCAGTGCTTTCACCGAGCTAAATACAACTGTCAGCAAAAAAAGTTGTGGACTGGCTTCTTACCCTCCCTGGTCACATTCACCTGTCCACGTGTTTGAGGTTAGGCGGTCCTTCCCAGTAAGTGCACTGGGGAGGGCATGGGTAATGTTGTGGGACCCGTGCTTGTGGAAGGCGGAGGCAATACCGGGAAATATAGTGGTGGCTGGGGACCGAGTATGGACACCCGGCCACTGCCGGCAGGAGGTTATGAAAAGCTTCCACCTTCACGAGTCTAAAAGGCCACATTTCAACTGCAAGCAGCTGTCAAAAATTTGGCAGTAAAGTATTGCAGCTTGTGGGTGTGTGGCTGGCTGCATACTTGCGCTTGAATTCCAAGAAATGGGGTAGGGACAACTAAACGCTGCACTGGGATAGGGACATGGACGGTGATTGTCGCAATTCTGCAACGACAGATGCATGGCGGGAGGCATCTTCACATGCGTCAAGGATCACTTATGATGGGCACACTTTTAGGCAGTGACCTGGGAGTCAGAAATGCTTCCAGAGGTCTTCCCCTTGCTGTTCCCATGTCTTTTCAGCACTGTATGCATGTGTCTGATGATGTGTCACACACCACATGGCCAGATAAGGTTGTTAAATGTTAAAATAACATTTCCCAGTGAATGCATTTGTCTTTGTTGAAAGCAATGCAAAAGTGTAAAAACGCATCAAAAACGCTACATGTGAACATAGCCCAAGGTGTGTATTTTTGGTTTTGGTTATTTATTTTGCCTTATATACAAGTCATTACCCTGGAAATTACAAGTCATTACCCTGGATGTTCCTTAATATATTTCCCAGGAAAATCCATTATGGTTTTGATTTTGTATGTTTTATTGTGAATCCGTAAAAGTGGCATAATACTCTGACAACGTTGTTGACAGCAGTGACCTGGGAGTCAGAAATGCTTCCAGGGGTCTTCGCCATGCTGTTCCCATGTCATTTGAGCACTGTTCCCATCGATTGGGGTAATTTTTAGGCCCCCTGCAGACCGCCGGGGGGAGTCGCCTGAAAAATGCTCGAGTTTCCCATAGACTTACATTGGGCTTGTTGCTCGGGTTGAGCACCCGAATATTCCAATTGGCTCTACCCGAGCAACGAGTACCCGAGCATTTTAGTGCTCGCTCATCACTAGTTATTATATTATAGTGTATACTTGCTGCATAGTTTTTATGTTCAATTTATAAAACATTGCTAAATATTTATTGTATTTATGTTGTAGTTGAGACATTACATGAAGCTTTTATGTATCAATGATCTGAAGACAGGAAAATTATGTTTTAATGATAAAGGTGAAATACCTGAGACATTAGAGATTCTTAATTTTATAACTAAACGACATCATAATACTACAGGAGGAGACATAATAGAAGGATTCACAGCAACTGTTGGTTCATTTGATGGATTACTTCCACCAGATCAGCAACTTAATATGTCATCTTTAGGAATAATTTGGATTAACAATAAGGTAAGTCAACCAAGATATTAAATAGCTTGTGTAATTAAGAAAATGCATATTTAGAAATTACTATTAATACTACTATCAATTCTACTGCTACTACTTTTACTCTCACTACTATTATTCATAATAATAACAATAATGACCATATTCTTAATTACATTAGTGAGTGATGGAAAGTATTCAACTTTTATTTTCTTGATTTCAAGTGTAGCGTGACAACTGTAAGGCTTTACTAAATTTACACAATACTTTTGTAAGTTCTTCCATCTTCCATCCAGGTTTTATTAAGAGCCAGTTGGTTAAGAGAGTTTGAATGCAAAAAGTCAGGGTCATAAAAAAGTTTTTTACACACTGATCGTGAGTAGGCCATGCAAATAATATTAATGAGATTAGCAGGGTTTCTGAGTTTAGCGGAAAAGGAGTTTAATTTATAATTACAAGGATGGCTCAGACTAAGGGAGATACCTATTATGACTAGGAGTAGGATAATATAGAGACTGAGCAGATGATTCACTGATTTGTGAGAGGGTATCTGGTGTTGTAAGGTCGGAGTGAATGCATCTGTATTTTTATGAATGTGAAAAGAGCAGGTGAGCTGTACCTAGAAGAGAGAGGAGAAGAAAGGGGCTGAAATAGATAGAGCACACAAAGTGTGTGTAAGGGCGATAGATATGAAGGAATACAGTAAATAGATATAGTAGAGAGATGTTATAACACATGCAAACTTTTATATCTTACTTGTCTCCTTCCCTGTCCAATAACCATGTCCAACAACCAAATGAGAAACAAATTAATTGAGATCTATCAGTCTAGAAAAGGTTATAAAGCCAATTCTAATGCTTTGGGACTCCAGTAAACCACAGTGAGAGTCATTATCCACAAATGGCAAAAACATGGAACAGTGATGAACCTTCCACTTAGTGGCCCGTCAACCAAAATTTCCCCAAGAGTGCAGCAAAGACTCATCCAAGAGTTCACAAAAGACCCCACAATAACATCCAAAGAACTGCAGGTCTCACTTGCCTCAGTTAAGGTCTGTGTTCATGACTCCACCATAAGAAATAGTGTGACAATCATGCAAAAAAATAAGAAATCAGAAAGGGGGCAAACAGCTTTTCACATCACTTTATGTATGTACAGTATGTATTTTTATACATATATATATATACAGCTATGTATATATATGCCGTATTTTTCGGACTATAAGAAGCATGGGACCATAAGACGCACCTAGGGTTTAGAGGAGGAAAAAAAAAAATAAAGCGAAAAATGTGGTTATAATGCCCTTTTAAGGGAGAGGGGGTATGCTGCTTACACTGTTACAGGGGTAATGTCCCCCAATTCTGTTAATATCCCCCATCCTGGTATATATTGCCCTCTCCTTCCTGTTATACATGGCCCTCATCACCATCCTGATATGCATGGCACCCCAATTCTCCATCCTGGTATGCATAGCCCCCTCATCCCTCTTCCTGGTATGTATGGCACCCTTCATCCTGGTATGTATGGCCCCCGCTCACACCCATCCTGGTATGTATGGCACCTTCATTCCTCTTCCCGGTATGTATGGCACTCTTCATCCCTGTATGTATGGTCCCCCTCATCCTGGTATGTATGGCACCCTTCATCCCTGTACGTATAGCCCCCTTCATGCCTCATCCCTGTATGTATGGCCCCCCTCATCCTTGTATGTGTTTCCCCCCCCTCATCCCTCTACGTTTGGCCCCCCACATCCCTCTTCCTGGTATGTATGGCACCCTTCATCCCTGTATGTATGGCCCCCTCATCCTTGTATGCTTGGTACCATCTGATCCCTGTCGCGCTACACAGAAAAAAATAAACAATTATGCTCACCTCCTCTCTCCTCCAGTGCTGTGTCCCGCTCTGTGCCGGAATAGTCACTGCTCCCCATGCGGGGACTGTGTGCGTGGGGAGCAGTGACCATTCATTCTCCCTAATAGCGTGCACACTGTAGCTGCAGCGTGGCTCCTGCTGCACTCGGCTGTCAGCGTGACCACTATTAAAGTCCATGAATATTCACCACACCCATGGGAGTGGTGAATATTCATAGACTTTAATAGCGGGCACGCTACAGCCGAGCGCAGCAGGAGCCGCGCTGCAGGTAAGTAAAAGGTAAAAAGTGTGTCTTATAGTCCGAAAAATATGGTATATATTTTTTTTTTTGCAGCTCTAAAAGTCCGTACGACTTCCAAATTTGCATATGTCCTGCAGTCCTTAAATTAATTTCTATTTTTCTTTTTATCACGTAGGTGCCTTATAGCCGCTGCTCAGAAGAGTGTTTTCCAGGATCAAGAAAAGCTGTCATAAAAGGGCATCACATTTGTTGCTATGACTGTATCTTGTGTTCTAGTGGAGAAGTTTCCAATAATTCTGGTAACAGAAGCTAGTAAAACTGGAAAAAAATGAGGAAAAAAGTTTCAAAAAGAGAAAATTCTATTTACTACTTCCCCACATCAAAATACTTTGTGATCAACTCTGAATTCAAATTTAAAATATCTTTCTGGCATTAATGACACATATATACGGTATATGTAATAATAAGTACATGAATACAAAGAATAACATAACAAAATTAAAAAAAAAATTTTTCTCAATATTATCATTAATTTTAACAAGTGATGAGCGAGCATGCTCGTCGCTATACGTCACCTGCCAGAGCATCAATGCTGGTTACTTGGCAGGTGTTTTTTCAATGTTTGGGTGGGAGCTCGAGTCCTGCCAGTCACTGAAATGCCGTGGCCATGTTGGCCGTGGTGTTACTGTGACTGGCCGCATAGTGTCATCAGGTCTATACAAGATCCGTAACCCTATACTCATCACAGTCTACCCCAAAAACAGACATAGCAGGGAGATCTGCTGCTAAGCGAGGGAGAGAATTGTAGCTGCGTTTAGGCAGGGATTCCACACAACTTTTATTTATTTTATCTGCAACAACAGCTCTTGTAGGCTCATTCTGATCAATACTAATATTGATGTTAGGGAGAATTTGTGGAGGAATAGTGCAGGACAGGTTAGGGTTCATTGCATGTTCTTTCTGCTGCTGGAACTCATATCTGAAGCCCTTCTCAGGAATAAGAATATTATTTTTGCTCTTATTCCTACTAATTGCTTTGAAAATAAATATAATACAACATTTAAACTGGTATATTTTTGCACTAAAAGCATACAGCCACACTTGGTTGAATATAATAGCATTGTTATATAGTGCAAGCAGTGAAAAAGTCCATTAGAGGTGTGCAAAATTTGCTGCGATTAAAATACTGCAAAATTTCCTCAGCAACAAAACATTCTACGTTATTTAAACTGCCACAGTTGTGTATTGAAAACATACATCCAGATTTGGCCGGTAACCAAGAGAATCGCAATATTCCTACTGCAGCATAACAAGTCCATCTGAGATGTGCTAAATTTACTGCAATAATAATACTGAAATTTTTTTGAAGCAACAAAATATTATACAAAATTTAAACTGTGACAGTTGTGTGTTTAAAATGTAAATCCAGACTTGTCTGATAACCAGTAGCATCGGTATATTGCTATTGTACTGTTCCAAGTTGATCTGAGGTGGGCAAATTTTACTGCACCAAAAGTAGTACACAATTTTCTCAGCAGGGAAATATCATACTTTGAAATTGGCAAGGCACATGGTAAGGGACGGAGACGTGGACATGATGCTGATGGTAAGTGCAGAGGCAGAGGCCAAGGGCAAGAGGGAGCTGTGCCTGGTGCACAAGCACAACAAACACACACATTATATTGACCTAGCTTCCTGTCACATTTTTTTTGAGTCACAGAACACCACTCTTGAAACTAGACCAATTATAAAAGGTTGTTGGTTGGATAGCAGATAATGCTTCTAGTCAGTTTGCAGCACCACCCTGTCTTCCACATGGTCCAGTCTCAGCAGCCGTGATTCTGGACTATATAATCCTCACCCTGATCCTCCTTCCTCCCACCATGCCGAGTGCCTGGAACTAGTGATCCCACACTTGGACACTCCGTAGAGCTGTTCATATTTCGATTTATAGGTTCTCGCCTCCCGCCCTGCCTGATTCAAGTGGGACATGAGGAGATCACATGCAACAATGCCCAAATATTTGAGCAGCCACGGTCACAAGAAGGCGATGGTGGAAAACTGCAAATACTGTTGCAAGAAGTGGATGATGATGAAAAAAACTTGCCAGCAAGTCAGAAGGAAGACCAGGGTGTGGAAGTGGAAGACGAGGTGGTGGACGATGAAGTCACTGACCTAACCTGGGAAGGCGACATGCAGAGCGAGGACAGCAGTACAGAGGTGGGGGTATCTGCAGCACCAAAAAAGGCAGGAAGAGGCAGTTGGGTGGCCAGAGACACAAGGAGGGCAACTGTTCCCCAGAACATCAACATGAGGGAAGTTGCCAGTCCAACTCTTAGGTCTTCATGAGACTGGCAATTTTTTAAAATCTGTCCAGTTAACCCAAAAAGGCCATTTGCAACATCTGCCATGCCAACATCAGCAGGGGCAGCACAACTACCAGCCTGCCCACCACCAGCATACTCAGGAACATGACAGCAAAGGAGCCGACTAGTTGGGTTGAATACCATGGTCCAGAAACAGTGTCTGTGGGTGACACCACTGCCTCTTCACCTGTTCTACATGCACGGCAATCCCTTGTCAAGGGGATGATGCCTCCCACCCTGCACCTGTTGTTGCACACTTGCAACCACGTCCACGCCATTGTCCCAGTGTAGCCTTCAGTTGTCCCTACCCCAGTCTTTGTAACAAAAGCGAAAATGCGCAGTCATCCAACCTCAGGCCACATACTAAATGGCCACATTTCCATGCTGCTTGCCTTTGAAATGTTGCCATTTAGGCTTGTGGAGACAGAAGCTTTCCACAACCTCATGGCGGCAGCCATCTCTCAGGACTCAGTCCCCAGCCGTTACTATTTCTTCCGTTGTGTCTTCCCCGCCTTATACAAGCACGTCTCATAACATTACCCGTGCCATCACCAAAGGAGTTACTTGGAAGGTCCACTTCACCATGGAAAAGTGGACCAGTGCTTGTGGCCAGGGATGCTACATTTCCCTGATGGCACACTGGGTGAGTATTGTGGAAGCCGGGACTCAATGGCACTGTGTGATGGAACACGAGCAACCGACGCTGCGGATTGTGGGCCCTGGTTCAATCAGGGTTGCCCCCACCTTCTACAGAAGTTACTGCACCTCCTCCTCAGCCTCCATATTTGAAATGACATCAGTCGCAAGCTGGAAACACTGCAGCACTGCCTTGGCAAAGTGCCATCAGGCTGTGCTGAAGCTAATCTGCCACCGCCACAGAATTGTTGAAAGGTTTAACAGACCAGACTGATCAGTGTCTCTCGTCCCTGAACCTACAGCCAGGCATGGTCATGTGTGACAATGCCCATAACCTGGTGGTGGCTCTAAAGCTTGGCAACCTTGCATAAGTATCATGCCTGGCCTACATGCTCAACTCAACTCAATTCAGTGGTTTCTCAAAACCTACCCTGATCTGCATGAGCTGCTTGTGAAAGCACACCATATGTGTGCCGATTTTTGCAAGTCAGCTTATCTTCAACCGCCCTGGCATTGCTTCAGCAGCTTTTGCAACTTCCAGCTCATTGACATGGTATCAAAGCCTTGCCAGCATATGCAACATGGAGCTCCAATGTGTGGCGATATCACCACACATTGGAGATCCATGTTACATATGCTGGCAAGGCTTTGAGAGCAGCAGAGGGCAGTAGTTGAATACCAGCTACAATATGCTCGTCACTATTCCGGTCATCCTTCGCACATAAGTGATAATGAGTAGGCATGGATGTTGGACATCTATACTGTTTTTCAAAATTTTGAGGACTTGACCAAGATGGTGAGCGGCGATGACGCGATAATCAGCGTAACCATCTCGCTTCTATTTATACTGAAACGCTCGCTGCTCACAATTAAAGAGGAGGCTTTAAATACCGCTGTTAGCTACATTCAGTATAAGGACAGGTGCTAGGTATCATCTGCTGGAAATGAGTGTTCATTCTGGCGCATACATCTTTTCTACAGTCCATAACTTGATTGATTTTTTCAATACACTCATTGACCGATTCATAATTTTTACGGTGATCTGTATTCAAAAATGTATCAAGGTTTACAGAAATTCGTCAACGGTGACAGAAATGTATCAAAGTTGACAGAAATTCATCAAAGTTGACAGAAATACTTTTATGCCCAAAATTGCCAAATTTGTAATATTGCCTGAAGAAGGAGCCCCTGTGCCTTGACAGCTTACATATATATATATTTTTTTTCTGGTTAGCCAATAAAGGTATCACTCTGAGAATACTTTTGACATTTTTGGGCATAAAAGTATTTACATCGATTTTTCTGGCTAACATGGTACCAAAATATAACTTTTATTGTACATTATCAAAATTATCAACGTTAACAGAAATTCATCAAAGTTAACAAAATTTACTGATTTTATGTGTCTATTCGCAATTTCTCTTCAGCATCTGTATGTAAGAGGTAGTGGTGGGAGACTTTATGCTACTGCAGCTGCAATTACCACTTCAGAACTCTTCAGTGCTTTGTTTCCATCTATTTCTGGGTGCTTCTTGAAGTATGTTTGGGATCTCTGTTCTTCTTGAAGATCCTTGACCTAGGATGCAAACCCAGCTTTATGACACTGAGCACTACATTGTGACCCAAAATCCTTTGGGAATTTTCATATTTCATGATGCCTTGCACACAGTCAAAGCACCTAGTTCCAGAGGCAGAAAAACAACCCCTAAAATATCTTTGAACCTCCACCATATTTGACTGTAAGTACTGTGTTCTTTTATGTGCAGGCCTCATTCCATTTACAGTAAACAGTTGAATGATGTGCTTTACCTAAAAGCTCTATCTTGGTTTCATCTGTCCAGTAGATGCCTGCTGGCCATCTAAAAATAGTGGAGGCCACCTGCTGGACATCCAAAAATTGTGAGGGATGCTTGCTGGCCCTCCAAATTTCAAACTGTAAATAATATATTATATTATACTGCATTATACTACAAGCATAGCTGGTTGCTGGCCCTCCAAAAATGCTTAGTGAGGGCAGGCTACTGGACCTTTAAAAATGTTGAATGAGGGATGTGTGCCGCACCTCTAAAAATTAACTGAAGGCCGCCGGATGGCCCTCTGACAATAGTGAGGGCAGCCAGCTGGCCCTCTAACAATAGTGAGGGCCACCTAATGGCCCTTTAACAATAGTGAGGGCTGACTGCTAGCCCTCCAACAATAGTAAGAGCCACTAGATAACCCTTTAAAATATAGTGAGATCTGCCTGATGGCCCTAAAAAAAGGCTTTGTGACTTCAGAGTCCCTTCTTAAAAAATGAAACAGGATGTGTCTGATCATATCTCACACACCACATGGCCAGATAAGGTAGTAAAATGTTTAAATTACATTAACTGGAGAATGTATTTTTCACAGTTGAAATCAAGCAAGGTGTGGAGGGGCATTTTTTTTCTCTTATTTATTTTGCCTAATATACAAGGGATTATCCTGTAAAGAATGTTTCTTAACATTTTTTCCAGTAAAATCCATTCTATCTTCGTTTTGTATGTTTTATTGTCAGTCCGTAAAAGTGGCATAATACCTCTGACAACATTGTTCACAGTATTGACCTGGGAGTCAGAAATGCTTCCAGGGGTCTTCCCCATGCTGTTTTCATGTAATTTCAGCGCTGTTTCCATCAATTTTACAAATTCTTAGACCTCCTCCAGACCTCCAGGGGGGGCGCTGGTAAAGTGCTTGAGTTTTCCACCGACTTCCATCATACTTGTTACTCGGGTCGAGCACCCGAGCATTACAATTTATTCTACATGAGTAATGAGTACCCGAGCATTTTATTGCTCACTTGTCATCACTAATATTAACCTAATTTCTTAACTAGGGATCAAATTTAAATTTGAATTCAGCAGATTCACTTAAATTTGATTGGGAAATTCAGATGACAAGGAATTTATTTGATGAAAATTTAAGAACCTAGTAAAATAAGTAATAAATTCAGGGTTTAAAAAAAATGTCTAACATCTCCCAAGACTTCCCCTTTTTCTAGGAATCTTATTACTCATTCCCTTTTCTTTATAGGACATTTTCATAGTTCCTGTCTCTTCTATGATCACTCTAGGGCTTGCTAGGCATCTTGGCATCATTACATGCATTGCACCAGGACGTCATGATCTGGCAAAATGTACTATGCAACTTAAATGCTGAAGTGTGAGCCAGAACTATGAAAATGAAGACAGTAGATCTGTAAAAAAGAAAATACAACACACTATTAGGGCTAGGCCCGGCATTAGGGCAGGGCAGACTACGCATCTGCCTAGGGCCCCTACTCCCATGGGGGTCCCCCGCGTCTAGAGCAGATGCTTCACTGATAACAGTATTATCAGTGGAAATTTTGATGTAGAGACTGGTATAGGACCTGTAGTAACACCTCGATCATGTGCATTGTCATGTGATCATGATGTCACCACAGGCCTTGCACTCTGGGAACTTCAGCATCTTTGGTGAGGGCATGGCATTGAATGAGGATTGTGCAGTGAAGGACAATCACACCAGCCACTGAACCTTCCCCATTAGAGTGATAGAAGCGCTCATTGGCCAGTCCTCCAGACCTCCTGCACATGGCCTCTGGTGGGAAAGGAGAGCCAGAGACCTGGCACTTACCAAACTGAGCTGTGAGATAAGTTGTCCTGTATCCTCTGTGTGCTGTGCTGCTCCAGGTGATCGTGGATGCAGTTCATGTCCTGTCAGCTCATCCTGCTCTTGTCAGCAGTCCCAGCAAAGGAGAGGGCAGGGAGCTGTCTGCTGGGAAAGTGCTGCTGTGAGCAGGAGAAGCTGCAACTCATAGTGTGGAACATCTTTCTTCCCTCCAATTTAAAGCAGTGTGCATAAGTGAGGTATGTGCAGAGTGTGTATGTGAGGTATGTGCAGTGTGTGTATGTGAGGTATGCGCAGTGTGTGTATGTGAGGTATGGGATTGTGTGTATGTGAGGTATGGGCATTGTGTATGTGAGGTATGGGCATTGTGTGTGTGAGTGTGAGGTGTGTGCTGTCTGTGAGATATTTGTATATTTTTATTAATTAAATAATTTGCACTTTGGCTAAAATGGACACGATATGGATGAGTGACAGTCATCAGTCAGAAAGCCACATTCAGGGACAGCATCCCTGCCAAATTTTTTACTTTTTTTATGTATGATCTCCTTTTCTTTACCATGTATCCCATTTATGATGCTAATACAACCCCTGGCAAAATTTATAAAATCACTAGGCTCGGAGGATGTTCATTCAGTTGTTTAATGTTGTTGAGAAAAAGCAGATCACAGACATGGCACAAAACTAAAGTCATTTCAAATGGCAACTTTATGGCTTTAAGAAACACTAAAAGAAATCAAGTTTAAAAATATGGTACTCAGTAAGGGTAATTTTTTTCAGACCAAGCAGAGGGAAAAAATTATGGAATCACTCAATTCTGAGGAAAAATTTTGAAATCATGAAAAACAAACACACAAAAGAACACTCCAATACATCACTAGTATTTTTTTGCACCACCTCTGGCTTTAGTAACAGCTTGTAGTCTCTGAGGCATGGACTTAATCAGTAACAAACAGTACTCTTCATCAAACTGGCTCCAACTTTCTCTGATTGCTGTTGCCAGATCAGCTTTGCAGGTTGGAGACTTGTCATGGACCATTTTCTTCCACTTCCACCAAAGATTTTCAATTGGATTGGGATCCGGACTATTTGCAGGCCATGACATTGACCTTATGTGTCTTCTTTCAAAGAATGTTGTCACAGTTTTTGCTCTATGGCAGGATGCATTATCATCTTGAAAAATGATGTCATCATCCCCAAACATCATTTCAATTGATGGGATAAGAAAACTGTCCAAAATATCAAAGTAAACTCGGGCATTTATTGAAGATGTAATGACAGCCATCTCCCCAGTGCCTTTACCTGACATGCAGCCCCATATCATCAATGACTGTGGAAATTTGCATGTTCTCTTCATGCAGTCATCTTTATAAATCTCATTGGAACGGCACCAAACAAAAGTTCCAGCATCATCACCTTGCCCAATGCAGATTCGCGATTCATCACTGAATATGACTTTCATCCAGTCATCCACAGTCCACGATTGCTTTTCCTTAGCCCATTGTAACCTTGTTTATTCTGTTTAGGTGTTAATGATGGCTTACGCTTAGCTTTTCTGTATGTAAATCCCATTTTCTTTTGGCGGTTTCTTACAGTTCTGTCTCAGACATTGATTCAAGTTTCCTCCCATTCTTTCCCCATTTGTTTTGTTGTGCATTTCCTGTTTTGGAGACATATTGCTTTAAGTTTCCAGTCTTGACGCTTTGATGTCTTCCTTGGTCTACCAGTATGTTTGCCTTTAACAAACTTCCCATGTTTTTTGTATTTGGTCCAGGTTTTAGACACAGCTGACTGTGAACAGCCAACATCTTTTGCAACATTGCTTGATGATTTACCTTCTTTTAAGAGTTTGATAATCCTCTCCTTTATTTTAATTGACATCTCTCGTGTTGGTGCCATGATTCATGTCAGTCCACTTGGTACAACAGCTTTCCAAGGTGTGATCACTCCTTTTTAGATGCAGAATAATGAGCAGATCTAATTTGATGCAGGTGTTTGTTTTGGAAATGAAAATTTACAGGGTGATTCCATATTTTTTTCCTCAGAATTGAGTGATTCCATAATTTGCTCCCTCTGCTTGTTCTGAAAAAAATTACCCTTACTGAGTACCACATTTTTTATCTTGATTTCTTTTAGTTTTTCTTAAAGCCATAAAGTTGCCATTTGAAATGACTTTAGTTTTGTGCCATGTCTGTGATCTGCTTTTTTTCAACAACATTAAACAACTGAATGAACATCCTCCGAGCCTGATGATTCCATAATTTTTGCCAGGGGTTGTAGATAGGCTTATGATTTCTGGAAGGTATATATTTTAACTACATTATGTAGTTTAGAAATCTTATTTTTACTCTCCAATAGCTGTTTTTTTTCCTTTTGTTAATGATAAATGAAACTGTTTGTCTAGGAAAACTTTTATACATGGCTTTCCATTCCAGGGTAGTGGCAGCTGGGTGGTAACTGTTGGTGAGCAAATAACTTCTCGATGTTCTGTATCCGATCTTTCCTATCTGTCCATAAGTCCCCCGTGTTGACCCTGAAAATAGGGGGCAATACTCAAGCAGCCACACAAAAGTGGTTACTGGAACTCGTAACTAAAGTGTATACAGAGTGGTTCTAATAAGTGTGAATTAGCCAGCAGCGAATAGACAAAAACCATGACTTTCACAGGAAAAAAAAATATTTACTAATAGTGATGAGCAAGCATGCTCACCACTGCTCGGTACTCATCTGAGCATCCCACTGCTCAAGAAGTTCGGCGCTCGACGAGTATTTCCGGGTTGCTCGAGCGGGAGCTCGAGTCTCCTACCTGCATGGTTGACGCTCTTTAGAGAGACAATGAACATGCAGGGATTGCCTGCCATGCACTGTAATGCCTTAGCCATGTTGGTTGTGGGCATAACAGTGATTGACTGGCCGCACAGCATCATCAGGTATATATAAGATCGGGCGCCGTCATGTTCGTCACAGTCTACTCCGGAATCAGTCACAGTAGAGAGAGGTGCTGTACGTCAGGGAGAGATTTGCTTCTTCATAGTAAGAATAGGTATTCCACAACATATATTTATATCCATCTCTACTAACAGTCCTTCTGAGGAATAATTCAGCTACATATATTCAGTGGTGATAGCAGGAATTAGGCAGGCAGGCAGGCAGTGTATGTGGCAGACTGCAGTGCATAAAGTGTGCGGTATACTCTGCCAAGGAGGGAAAAGTGATGAAAGATGCTGAGGGAGTACATTGCCGACAGAGCCAACATCCTCCGTGATTCCTCAGTGCATTATAATTATTGGGTATCAAAGCTGGATACGTGGAAAGAACTGGCTCTCTACGAGTTTGGAGGTCCTGGCCTGCCCTGCTGCTAGCATTTTGTGAGAGCGTGTTTTTAGTGTCGCTGGTGGAATTAAAAGTAATAGGTGCATTCGCCTGTCAAATGAAAATGATGACAGGGTAACTCTATTCTCATGCACCTCTGTCTTCACACCCAGACATGGGTGTACGCTTTCTAATTTTGTCTATTTGCTCTTGTCCTCTTCCTTCTCTGCATCCTCATCCTACACCACCATAGCACCACCATATGTACCATATCAACATATCTATGTCTCTTGCAAGGGGCATTGGAGTTTCTTCAAATTTTTGGCAGCCATGCTTCAGTGCATAGGCAAACAGTATGGGAGACCCACTTCCTAATAACAGGAGCATTTTTTGCAGGAGGCCCTCCGACTTCTATGTCTATTGCAAGGGGTATTGGAGTTCCTCCAAATTTTTGCCAGCTGTTGATTCACTGCATAGGCAAAGAGTATGGGAGATTCACTTCCTAATAATGAGAGAATTTTTTGCAGGAGGCCCTCTGACATCTATGTCTATTGCTAGGGGCATTGGAGTGCCTCCAAATTTTTGACAGGCATTGCAGTCACTGCATAGGCAAACAGTATGGGAGACCAGCTCCTTTCTAAAGGGAATATGTCATTACTATGGCCCTGCTCTATGTGTCTTTAAATTGTTAGTGTTTTTTTTTCTAAAATTTGGCAGCCGTTGGACTCACTGCATACCCTATAACTGTATAGCAGACCCGCTCCTTTCTAATGGAAACATGTCATTACTGTGACCCTGTTCTATGTGTTTTTAAATTGTTAGTGGGGTTTTTAACAAATTTTGGCAGCCCTTGCAGTCGCTGCATGGGCATTACCACTATAGAAGACCCGCTCCTTTATAATGGGAACAATTTTTTTTACTGAGACCCTCTTCTATGTCTCTTCAAAGGGGTATTGGGTTGCATCCATATTTTTGGCACCCTTGCAGTCACTGCATACGCAATAACAGTATAGGAAACCCACTTTTTATTAATCGGAACAACAAAGCATAGCAGGCTGATGGCTCTCTAACAATAGAGAGGGTCAACTGCTGGCCCTTTAAAATAGTAAGGGCCGCCTGATAACCCTATAAAAATAGGCTTTGTGACTTTCCAAGTCCCTCCATCATAAATGAAACAGGATGTGTCTGATGATGTGTCACACACTAAATGGCCAGATAAGGGTGTAAAATTTTAAAATGACATTTCCCGGTGAATGCATTTGTCTTAAAAAATAACGTAAAAAAAAAATAAAAACACAATAGGATATTTGTTTAGTATTAAAACCAGACTCGCCAACGTAACCTCAATATAATCACATTGTTCAACTCCTGCACCTCCTCCTCCACTTCGGCCTCCATCTCCAAAATGACCACATCACTCACAAGCTGGAAGCACTGCAGCACTGCCTTGGCCAAGCCGCAACAGGCTGTGCTGAAGATAACATGCTTAATGCTTAGGTGACAAACTGCCCACCGCTGCAGTTGTTAAAAGCTGTAATGCAGCAGCCTGATCGGTGGCTCTCGCCGCTGATCATACAGCCAGGCATGGTCGTGTTTGACAATGGGCAGAACCTGGCAATGGAGAAATGACAGCAGGAGTAGAAAAGGTTTCCCTCTATGCCAGTCCTTTTCACTGAGCTAAAGAAAATGGCTGTGCTGAAATACTACTCCCACTGAGAAGCAGTTTCAAACTGAAAAACATTGGGACCACCAGAGGATTTGATTCTGAGGGCTCACCTTTCTCCCTCGCTCAAGAGCCTCATAGCTGCTGCAAAGTTTACGCTATCATGCGCTCTCCTGAAGGAGAAGCAAGGGCCCACTCAAGGATTCTCTGGTGGGACCGTCCAATCCTGCCGAGAAACAGTCCTGGCTAAGAAAAGTGTATGGGAAGGTTCCCGGACACTCTATGGGTGCTAATTTAATGTGGATTGGATGTGCTTAATTGCATGTTTTTTTCTGTAACTGCATTGCAGATCAGGCCATTGCCCATCTTAGTAGTCATGAAATTAAAGGGCAAAGAAAGATGTTTGCGTTTCAAAGCACCACCGACAAGTGCGATCTGATGTTGGACGGGCTGCCATTGCTTATTCGCCAACCTGCATTAGATGATATCCTGGGAGAAATGACAGCTGGATACGGTTTCTCAAGTCAGTCCATCAACCGAGCTAAAAAATATAGCTGTGGTGATATGAAACTCTCACCGACAAGCTGTGGACTGGCTCCGTACCATCCCTGGCCACAATCAGTGTCCACATATTTATGGTTAGGCAGTTCTTCCCGGAAAGTGCACTGGGGTGGGCACGGGTAATGTTCTGGGACCTGTGCTTGTGGAAGGCGGAGATGATAACAGGAGAAATAGTGGCGGCTGGGGAACAAGTATGGACACCCGGCCGCCGCCATGAGGTTGTGAAAAGCTTCCCCCCTCCACGAGCCTAAAAGGCCACATTTCAAGTGCAAGCAGTTGCCCAGAAATCTGACAGTTTACTACTGCTGCCTATGGGTGGGTGTGCGGCTGGCTGCATACTTGCGCTTCCATTCCAAGTAACAGAAAACTAAGCAAATAGTGGCCTCTATCGTCATCATGGTCTCACCTTGGGCCTATGAGCTCTCCTGAAGGAGAAGCCAGGGCCCACTGTAGGAGTCTACAGTGGGCCTGTCCAACCCCACTGAGAAACAACCCTGGCTAAGAAAAGTGTGTTGGAAGGTTCCCCGACCCTCTGAGGCTGCTTTTTTTTTGGATTGGACAAGCTTAATTGCATGTTATTTCTGAAACCACATTTCAGATCAGGCCATTTCCCAACTCTGTAGTCATGAGTTTAAAGGGCAAAGAAAGAAGTTTGTGTGTGAGCTGATGTTGGACAGGCTGCCATTGCTTATGCGCCAGGCTGCATTAGAGGACTTCCAGGGAGAAATGACTGCTGGAGTAGATATGGTTTCCCAAGTCAGTCCTTTCACCGAGCTAAAAAATATGGCTGTGGTGAAATATAATTCTCACAAAAAGCTGTGGACTGGCTCCGTACCGTCCCTGGCCACATTCACTTGTCCATGTGTTTGTGGTTAGGCGGTCCTTACCATTAAGTGCACTGGGGAGGGCACGGGTAATGTTGTATTACCCGTCCTTGTTGAAGGCGGAGACGACACCGGTACAAATAGTGGCATCTGGGGATGGAGTATGGCACCCGGCCGCCACCATAAGGTTGTGGACAGCTTCTACCTCCACGAGACTAAAAGGCCACATTTAAAGTGCAAGCAGCTGTCAAAAATTTGGCAGCATAGTATTGCAGCCTGTGGGTGGGTGGCTGGCTGCATACTTGCGCTTATATTCCAAGGAATGGGGTAGGGACAACTGAACGATGCGCTGGGACAAGGACGTGGATGCTGATTGTTGTGAGTCTGCAATGACAAGTGCATGGCGGGAGGCATCTTCGCATGCGCCAAGGATTACTTGGTTTTCCCCATGCTGTTCCCATGTGTTTTCAGCACTGTATGCATGTGTCTGATGATGTGTCACACACCACATGGCCAGATAAGGTTGTAAAATGTTAAAATGACATTTCCCGGTGAAAGTATTTGTCTTGCTTGAAAGCAATGCAAAAGTGTAAAAACGCATCAAAAACGCTACGTGTGAACAAAGCCCAAGGTGTGGAGGAGCATTTTTGTTTCGGTTATTTATTTTACATTTTACAGTCATTACCCTGGAAAGGATGTTCCTTAACATATTGCCCAGGAAAATCCATTTTTGTTTCTTTTTTGCATGTTTTATTGTAAGTCCGTAAAAGTGGCGTAATACCTCTGACAACGTTGTTGATAGCAGTGACCGGGAAATCAGAAATGCTTCCAGGGGTCTTCCCCATGCTGTTCCCAGGTCATTTGAGCACTTTTCCATCAATTTGGGCAATTTTTTGGCCCTCCGCAGACAGCCGACGGGAGCCACCAGAAAATTGCTCGAGTTTCCCATAGACTTACATTGGACTCTTTACTTGGACCGAGCACTCTAGCATTACAATTTGCTCGATTTGAACAATGAGTACACAAGCATTTTAGAGCTCGCTCATCACTGTTTACTAATTAAACTGCTATACCTCTTGAGGACTACTCCCCTGTTAAAACCACCAAGTCTGCTGTGCACACCGGAGTACTAATCCAGTTAGCTATGACATTATTTGCACCCCTTGTATAATTATAAGAAGCTCCCTCTTCTGTGGTACTTTGTAAAGCCTTTTTTTCTTGAATGTACACCACCTACAGTTAGGACACACCTTCTCATTTAAAGATTTTTCTGTATTTTCATGACTATGAAAATTGTACATTCACACTGAAGGCATCAAAACTATGAATTAACATATGTGGAATT
Organism: Phyllobates terribilis; assembly: GCF_046119375.1. NCBI lineage: Eukaryota > Metazoa > Chordata > Amphibia > Anura > Dendrobatidae > Phyllobates > Phyllobates terribilis. Next base: position 1,203,064,030 of record NW_027362761.1, on the reverse strand, counting down.
ATATGCTTAACAAAAAAGTGTGAAACAACTGAAAATATGTCTTATATTCTAGGTTCTTCAAAGTAGCCACCTTTTGCTTTGATGACTGCTTTGCACACTCTTGCCATTCTCTTGATGAGCTTCAAGTGGTAGTAACCGGAAATGGTTTTCACTTCACAGGTGTGCCCTGTCAGGGTTAAAAAGTGGGATTTCTTGCCTTATAAATGGGGTTGGGACCATCAGTTGTGTTGTGCAGAAGTCAGGTGGATACACAGCTGATAGTCCTACTGAATAGATTGTTAGAATTTGTATTATGGCAAGAAAAAAGCAGCTAAGTAAAGAAAAATTAGTGGCCATCATGACTTTAAGAAGTGAAGATCAGTCAGTCCGAAAAATTGGGCAAACTTTGAAAGTGTCCCCAAGTGCAGTTGCAAAAACCATCAAGCACTACAAAGAAACAGGCTCACATGAGGACCGCCCCAGGAAAGGAAGACCAGGAGTCACCTCTGCTTCTGAGGATAAGTTTATCCGAGTCACCAGCATCAGAAATCACAGATTAACAGCAGCTCAGGTTAGAGACCAGGTCAATGTCACACAGAGTTCTAGCAGCAGACACATCTCTACAACAACTGTTAAGAGGAGACTTTGTGCAGCAGGCCTTCAAGGTAAAATAGCTGCTAGGAAACCACTGCTAAGGACAGGCAACAAGCAGAAGAGACTTGTTTGGGCTAAGGAACACAAGGAATGGACATTAGACCAGTGGAAATCTGTGCTTTGGTCTGATGAGTCCAAATTTGAGATCTTTGATTCCAACCACCGTGTCTTTGTGCGACGCAGAAAAGGTGAACATATGGACTCTACATGCCTGGTTCACACCGTGAAGCATGGGGGAGGAGGTGTGATGATGTGGGGGTGCTTTACTGTTGACATTGTTGGGGATTTATTCAAAATTGAAGGCCTACTGAACCAGCATGGCTATCACAGCATCTTGCAGCGGCATGCTATTCCATCCGGTTTGCGTTTAGTTGGACCATCATTTATTTTTCAACAGGACAATGACCCCAAACACACCCCCAGGCTGTGTAATGGATATTTGACCAAGTAGGAGAGCGATGGCTTGCTACGCCAGATGACCTGGCCTCCACAGTCACCAGACCTGAACCCAATCGAGATGGTTTGGGGTGAGCTGGACAGCAGAGTGAAGGCAAAAGGGCCAACAAGTGCTAAGCATCTCTGGGAACTCCTTCAATATTGTTGGAAGACCATTTCCGGTGACTACCTCTTGAAGCTCATCAAGAGAATGCAAAGAGTGTGCAAAGCAGTCATCAAAGCAAAAGGTGGCTACTTTGAAGAGCCTAGAATATAAGACATATTTTCCGTTGTTTCACACTATTTTGTTGAGTATATAATTCCACATGTGTTAATTCATAGTTTTGATGCCTTCAGTGTGAATGTACAATTTTCATAGTAATGAAAATACAGAAAAATATTTAAATGAGAAGGTGTATCCAAACTTTTGGTCTGTACTGTACTTGTTGGCATGGTATAGTGTGCTATCCTATTACTCTTATTGCTGTTGCTATTTTAGGAATTAACTCATCACAATTCTGCAATATAAGCTATGTTACCTAACCATGCCTTCAGGTTTTATTACTGGTTGACCATTATTACTATATCTACTTATAATCTTATATGTGATTTAATTTTATTGAATAAACGACTGTCACGGATTCATATGGTGTACATTTTAGCCAAAGCGCAAATTATTTAATTAATAATATTTTTTTCCCTGACAAAGTCGTGTTTTTTTGTCTATTCACTGCTGACTTAATTAACACTTATTACGGCCACTCTGTATGCACATTAGATTTGTATATTTTTGAACATTTGTCCTGCATACATGTGCTGTGTATAATGTGTGTATCTACTAAGCGTTTGTTGTGCAGCATGTATGTGCCAACTATAAGAGTGTGCCATGTACATGTGTGTGTATTAGAGTTTGCCGTGTGTTTGTGTGTATGTATAGGAGTGTGCTGTGTACGTTTGTGTGTATAAGAGTGTGCCGTGTACGTGTGTGCATGAGTGTTCTGTGTACATGTGTGTGTGTATAAGAGTGTGCCGTGTAAGTGTGTGTATAAAAGTGTGCAGTGTAAAAAATGTGTGTGTATAAGAGTGTGGCATGTACGTGTGTGTGTATAAGAGTGTGCCGTGTACACTTGCGTGTATAAGAGTGTGCCGTGTACGTGGATGGGTATAAGAGTGTGCCGTGTACATGTGTGGGTGTGTATAATAATGTGCCGTGTAAGTGTGTGTGTATAAGAGTGTGCTGGGTAAGTGTGTGTGTATAAAATTGTACCGTGTAAGTGTGTGTGTATAAGAGTGTGCCGTGTACGTGTGTATAAGAATGTGCCTTGCTCTTGTGTGTATGTATAAGAGTGTGCTGTGTATGTTTGTGTGTATAAGAGTGTTCTGTGTACATGTGTGTGTGTATAAGAGTGTGCCGTGTAAGTTTCTGAATAAAAGTGTGCCGTGTAAATGTGTGTGTATAAGAGTGTGGCATGTACGTGTGTGTGTGTATAAGAGTGTGCCGTGTACACTTGTGTGTATAAGAGTGTGCCGTGTACGTGTGTGTGTATAAGAGTGTGCCGTGTAAGTGTGTGTGTATAAAAGTGTACCGGGTAAGTGTGTATGTTTAAGGGTGTGCCGTTTACGTGTGTATAAGAATGTGCCTTGTACGTGTGTGTGCATAAGAGTGTGCCGTGTAAGTGTGTATGTATAAGAGTGTGACGTGTACATTTTTGTGTATAAGAGTGTGCCATGTAAGTGTGTGTATAAGAGTGTGCCGTATATGTGTGTGTATAAAGTGTGACGTGTAAGTGTGTGTGTGTATAAGAGTGTTCCGTGTACATATGTGGGTGTGTAAAAGAGTGTGCCGTCTACATGTGTGTGTATAAGAGTGTGCTGTTTAAATGTGTGGGTGTGTATAAAAGTGTGCCATGTAAGTGTCTGTATAAAAGTGTGCCATGTAAGTGTGTGTATAAGAGTGTGCCATGTATGTGTGTGTGCATAAGAGTGTGCAATATACGTGTCTGGGCGTGTATAAGAGTGTGCCGTGTGTGTCACCCAGGGGGATATAGGGGACTCGCTACCACGGAAGTCGTCTCCCGGGCCCGTACTCTGGGGTCTCTCTTGAAAAAGGGGTTTTCAGTGTATGGTTTGTTTCGTGACGCAACCTGTGGTTTTCGGTAATGGTTACCGGCGCTGCTGCAGACCTCCGGGGATGATGAGATGGCAGCTGGGAAGTTTCCCCCGGGCAGAGTTGATGGAAGGGATGCAGGTGAGAGATGGCCAGGTCAGGGGGAGTGATGGACACGCACACAGGCAGTTCGCTTCAGTACCTTTACTGGTGTAACGGCAGGTATGGTCCAGGGTACTTTCTAGGAAGGGTTCACTTCAGGACTTCTTCCCAGTGAGCGGGTATAAGGCCTCCTGATCCATGTCTCCCTCTATCTAAGCTTGTAGCCAGCCTGGAACTTGGCCTAGCTTCTGTGTTGTATTGCTCTCTCACCTGAACGCTTGGTAGTAGGACCTTTCTTTGGCAACCACTATCCCTGGACGCCGGGGCCTTTGTGGTTCCTAGTCCTTTTATTGCTGATAGCTTCAGGACCACCAGGGGTCTTGAAGCCTCCTGGTATGCCGGTTGTCCCTACTGGGTATAGAGGACCCTGTAGGCGCGGACCCGGTGTCTGGTTTGTGTCTTGGGGTGAGCCTATGATGCTCCTCTGCACCCTCAACTCCTCTCTCCTCTCCTCTTTGCCTCCGGCCACACTCGGGGCCCTCAATACAGCAGCAGACGTGCTGCGTCTTCACTGCTCTCAGTGGCAGCACACTGTCTCACTGAACTCTCTGACTGGACTCACTGCCTTACGCCACCCTCCATATATATATATCCCTAACAGGGCTCCCTCTTGTGGTCTGAGGTGGAAGGGTGGAGGTGTTTGTTTGTAGTGAGGGCCTCTTGTGGAGTAGTCCATCCATGCACCCTTTTGGGTCCTGTGGTACCTGTAGTAGCAGGGTGCCACACCATGTACACTTGTGTGTATAAGAGTGTGACATGTAAGTGTGTGTGTGTATAAGAGTGTGCCGTGTACATGTGTGGGTGTGTATAAGAGTGTGCCGTGTACGTGTGTGTGTGTAAGAGTGTGCCGTGTACATGTGTGGGTGTGTATAAGAGTGTGCTGTGTAAGTGTGTGTATAAGAGTGTGCCATGTAAGTGGGTGTATAAAGAATGACCGTGTAAGTTTGTATGCATAAGAGTGTGCCGTGTACATGTTTGTGTATAAGAGTGTGCCATGCAAGTGTGTGTATAAGAGTGTGCCATGTATGTGTGGGTATAAGAGTGTGCCGTGTACATTTGTGTGTATAAAGTGTGACGTTTAAGTGTGATGTGTGTATAAGAGTGTGCCGTGTACATGTGTGTGAGTATAAGAGTGTGCTGTGTACATGTGTGGGTGTGTATAAGAGTGTGCCATGTAAGTGTGTGTATAAAAGTGTACTGTGTAAGTGTGTGTTTAAGAGTGTGCCTTGTACATGTGTGCATAAGAGTGTATCGTGTACGGGTCTGTGCATAAGTGTGTGCCGTGTAAGTGTGTCTGTATAAGAGTGTGCCGTGTACGTGTTTGTGTATTAGAGTGTGACATGTAAGTGTGTGCATAATAGTGTGCCATATAAGAGTGTGACATGTAAGTGTGTGCATAATAGTGTGCCGTTTATGTGTGTGTATGAGTGTGCCGTGTACAACTGTGTGTATAAGAGTGTGACGTGTAGGTGTGTGTTTATAAGAGTGTGCCATATACATGTGTGGATGTGTATAAGAATGTGCCGTGTATGTGTGTGTGTATAAGAGTGTGCCATGTAGATGTGTGGGTGTGTATAAGAGTTTACCATGTAAGTGTGTGTGTATAAAAGTGTGCCGTGTACGTGTGTGTGCACAACAGTGTGCCATGTATGTGTGTGTATAAGAGGGTGCCGTGTACGTGTGTGCTCATAAGAGTGTGCTGTGTACATGTGTATAAGCGTGTCCTGTGTACGTGTGTGTATAGGAGTGTACCGTGTACATGTGTGTGTTTAAGAGTATGCTGTGTACTTGTGTGTAAGAGTGTGCCGTGTACGTGTGTGTAAGAGTGTGCCGTGTACGTGTGTATAAGAGTGTACTGTGTATATGTGTCTCTATAAGAGTGTGCCATGTACATGTGTATAAGAGTGTGCCATGTACATGTGTGTATAAGAGTGTACTGCGTACGTGTGTATAAGAGTGTGTTGTGTACATGTATGTATAAGAGTATGCTGTGTACGTGTATGTGTGTGTGTATAAGAGTGTGCCGTGTACTTATGTGTATAAGAGTGTGCCGTGTACTTATGTGTATAAGAGTGTGTATACGAGTGTGCCGTGTACTTATGTGTATAAGAGTGTGCCATGTACTTATGTGTATAAGAGTGTGCCATGTACTTATGTGTATAAGAGTGTGTATAAGAGTGTGCCATGTACTTATGTGTATAAGAGTGTGCCATGTACTTATGTGTATAAGAGTGTGCCATGTACTTATGTGTATAAGAGTGTGTATACGAGTGTGCCGTGTACTTATGTGTATAAGAGTGTGCCATGTACTTATGTGTATAAGAGTGTGCCATGTACTTATGTGTATAAGAGTGTGCCATGTACTTATGTGTATAAGAGTGTGTATAAGAGTGTGCCATGTACTTATGTGTATAAGAGTGTGCCATGTACTTATGTGTATAAGAGTGTGCCATGTACTTATGTGTATAAGACTGTGTATAAGAGTGTGCCATGTACTTATGTGTATAAGAGTGTGCCATGTACTTATGTGTATAAGAGTGTGCCATGTACTTATGTGTATAAGACTGTGTATAAGAGTGTGCCATGTACTTATGTGTATAAGACTGTGTATAAGAGTGTGCCATGTACTTATGTGTATAAGAGTGTGCCATGTACTTATGTGTATAAGAGTGTGCCATGTACTTATGTGTATAAGACTGTGTATAAGAGTGTGCCATGTACTTATGTGTATAAGAGTGTGCCATGCACTTATGTGTATAAGAGTGTGCCATGTACTTATGTGTATAAGAGTGTGTATAAGAGTGTGCCATGTACTTATGTGTATAAGAGTGTGCCATGTACTTATGTGTATAAGAGTGTGTATAAGAGTGTGCCATGTACTTATGTGTATAAGACTGTGTATAAGAGTGTGCCATGTACTTATGTGTATAAGAGTGTGCTATGTACTTATGTGTATAAGAGTGTGCCATGTACTTATGTGTATAAGACTGTGTATAAGAGTGTGCCATGCACTTATGTGTATAAGAGTGTGCCGTGCACTTATGTGTATAAGACTGTGTATAAGAGTGTGCCATGTACTTATGTGTATAAGAGTGTGCCATGTACTTATGTGTATAAGAGTGTGCCATGCACTTATGTGTATAAGAGTGTGCCATGTACTTATGTGTATAAGAGTGTGCCATGTACTTATGTGTATAAGAGTGTGTATAAGAGTGTGCCATGTACTTATGTGTATAACAGTGTGTATAAGAGTGTGCCATGTACTTATGTATATAAGACTGTGTATAAGAGTGTGCCGTGCACTTATGTGTATAAGAGTGTGTATAAGAGTGCACCATTGTTTATGGCAGAACAAAAATCCTTGTTGTCAGCAGCACATCGCCCAGTGTAAACTGCAGATCTGCTGCTGATAACATGATACAGTATGGAGACAGATTGATCTATTAGTGATTGTTCTGTGTCCATCATTCCTCCTCATCTAGTGTAAAGAGGCCGGGAAACAAGAGCCAAACGACTTCAATATTGTTGATCATGCTCATTGAATGGCCTAAACTCAGCTCATGTAAATGCAACATAAATGTTTGAGTGTGATGGTGCAATATGTCAGCATTAAGGGCCTCATTTTAACCTTTTGCCCAGGGCCCCACTTTGTCTAAAACCAGCCCTGGATAGGTTAATGGTCTTTGAATCATATATATAAATGAGAATCCAAAGACAATTTGCCAATCCTCACAATTACACATTACACAAACCTTTCCTCTTGATGTGATGTCATTTTAATGAAAACCAAATAAGAATTGTGTGTTTTAAGGATGCTACTAGTTATCTTCACTTTGCTCTCAAAATATGGCACAACAAAACTTTTTTTGTTTTATTCCCAAAATAAATAAAATAAATATACAGGTGCTTCTCACAAAATTAGTATATCATTAAAAAGTTAATTTATTTAAGTTATTCAATACAAAAAGTGAAACTCATATAATATATAGAGTCAATATAAACAGAGTGATCTATTTCAATAGTTTTTTTCTGTTAATGTTGATGATTATGGCTTACAGCCAATGAAAACACAAAGGTAATTATCTCAGTAAATTAGAATAATTAACAAAAAACACCTGCAGAGGCTTCCTAAGCATTTGAAAAGGTACCTTAGTCTCTTTCAGTAGGCTCCACAATCATGGGACTTGACAGATGTCCAGAAGGCAGTCATTGACACACTCCACAAGGAGAGTGAACCACAAAAGCACATTGCTAAAGTAGCTGGCTGTTCACAGAGTGCTGTATCCAAGCATATTAATGGAAAGTTGAGTGGACGAAAAAAGTGTGTTAGAAAAAGGTGCACAAACAACCGGGATAACAGCAGCCTTGAAAGGATTGTTAAGAAAAGGCCATTCAAAAATTTTGGGGAGATTCACAAAGAGTGGACTGCTGCTGGAGTCATTGCTTCAAGAGCCACCACACACAGAAGTATCCAGGACATGGGCTACAAGTGTCGCATTCCTGGTGTCAAGCCACTCATGACCAATAGACAACACCAGAAGCATCTTATCTTGGCCAAGGAGTAAAAGACCTGGGCTGTTGCTCAGTGGTCTAAGGTGTTGTTTTCAGATGAAAGTAAATTTAGTATTTCATTTGGAAATCATGGTCCCAGAGTCTGGAGAAAGAGTGGATAGGCCACAATCCAAGCTGCTTGAGGTCTAGTGTGAAGTTTCCACAATCAGTGATGGTGGGGAGCCATGTCATCTGCTGGTGTAGGTCCACTGTCCAGTTCATGCTTCCCTCTGCTGACAAACTTTGTGGAGATGGAAATGTCATTCTCCAGCAGGACTTGGCACCTGTCCACACTGCCAAAAGTACCAATACCTGGTTTACAAACAACAGTATCACTGTGCTTAATTGGCCAGCAAACTCGCCTGACCTTAACCCCATAGAGAATCTATGGGGTATTGTTAAGAGGAAGATGAGAGACACCAGACCCAACAATGCAGACCAGCTGAAGGCTGCTATCAAAGCAACCTGGGCTTCCATAACACCTCAGCAGTGCCACAGGCTGATCGCCTCCATGCCACACCGCATTGATGCAGTAATTGATGCAAAAGGAGCCCCGATCAAGTACTGAGTGCATTTACTGAACATACATTTCAGTAGGCCAACATTTTGGATTATTAAAACATTTTTCAAGCTGTTGTTATAAAGTATTCTAATTTACTGAGATGATGACTTTTGTGTTTTCATTGGCTGCAAGCCATAATCATCAACATAAAAAGGAATAAACACTTGAAATATGCTACACGCATGCCGCTAGGGTCAGATAGGGGTGGCACAGGTTAAATAAATTCTTTGGAATCCTGGGGGAACCGTTACTCAGGGTGAACATAGAACATGTGCTGCAGCTTTTCTCCGGCACACAGGGGTAATGACCCTCGTGCACAGACATGTAGGTTGTTTCACTTGCTGACCAGACTCACTTGACAAGAGTCCTCATAAATAGAGATGAGCGTTGTTCGACTCGAACTGTTCGCCAATCTCAAATTCGAGCTGTTTTGGGCGGTGTTCGAGCCGTTCGGCGAACACGAACGATTTGAGAAAAATTCGGCTGTTCGAGGTTATGTTCAATAACTGTTCGTGCGCCAAAATCATAACTGGATTTTTTGTCAGTAATGATGAAAATTAATGTTAATACGCAGTTTGAGTGTACAGCGGGGTGGGGGGAGGGGCAGGGAATGGATCTCTGCAGGAATAATGAAGATCTCCATTTTTTTTTCTCTTTCCCGCATTTACAGTGGGGAGGTGCAATCTGTCAGCCTATCAGCAGCGCACACACGGAGCGAAGTGCTTTTTTTCACACAAGCAAGGGCATGTGTCATTGGCAGTGTATGTCACATGTCCTAGCCCTATAAGACCAAGCCATTTTCCCCGTCGCCACCATTTTCTCACTGCTGCAGCTGCGTGTTAGACGGCACCGCTGTTGCTGTGTGCGCTATACCTTGTTAATTTCAAGCCAATTTTGGCACAAATCTACAGATAGCTTGGGAGTAGGGAATAGTTGTGATTGCAGTCCTTTTAAGGACTAGGTTACAGCATTTCCTATGACTTTTATCAGGCAGGTCTGTGCTCTTAAATAGATAGATTGTGGGAGTAAAGACTAATTGTAATTGCAGTCCTTTTCAGGACTAGGTTACATCAGTTCCTATCAGTTTTTGCCAGGCAGGTCTGTGCCAGTGCTGTGCAAGTTTTTTTCACAGCATTTGGCTGAATCTAGCAAAGCTAATCCTTTTTGGACTATTGCAGAGTGTGTTAGTCAGTGGAGTAGCCTATCTGTGTTGCAAGATATACCACCTGTGTATAGAATACCAATTTTTTTACTGCACCTAGTGAAGTAAAATCTTTTGAGCATAGCGTCATTCTATTAGTCCATCTATACTGACCTCCATCAGGTTGCAAATTGAATATAATTTTTTTCTGCATCTAGCTCTGAAAAAATATTTGGGCTTCTAGCAGTGTGTGGGACTTGTTCTATTAGTCCATCTATACTGACCTCCATCAGGTTGCAAACTGAATATAATTTTTTTCTGCATCTAGCTCTGAAAAAATATTTGGCCTTCTAGCTGTGTGTGGGACTTTCTCTATTAGTCCATCTATACTGACCTCCATCAGGTTGCAAATTAAAAATAATTTATATCTGCATCTAGCTCTGAAAAAGTATTTGGCCTTCTAGCAGTGTGTGGGACTTTCTCTATTAGTCCATCTATACTGACCTCCATCAGGTTGCAAACTGATTATATTTTTTTTCTGCATCTACCTCTGAAAAAATATTGGGCTTCTAGCTGTGTGTGGGACTTGTTCTATTAATCCATCTATACAGACCTCCATCAGGTTGCAAACTGAATATAATTTTTTTCTGCATCTACCTCTGAAAAAATATTTGGGCTTCTAGCTGTGTGTGGGACTTGATCTATTAGTCCATCTATACTGACCTCCATCAGGTTGCAAACTGAATATAGTTTTTTTTCTGCATCTAGCTCTGAAAAAATATTTGGCCTTCTAGCTGTGTGTGGGACTTTCTCTATTAGTCCATCTATACTGACCTCCATCAGGTTGCAAATTAAAAATAATTTATATCTGCATCTAGCTCTGAAAAAATATTTGGCCTTCTAGCAGTGTGTGGGACTTTCTCTATTAGTCCATCTATACTGACCTCCATCAGGTTGCAAACTGAATATATTTTTTTTCTGCATCTACCTCTGAAAAAATATTGGGCTTCTAGCTGTGTGTGGGACTTGTTCTATTAATCCATCTATACAGACCTCCATCAGGTTGCAAACTGAATATAATTTTTTTCTGCATCTACCTCTGAAAAAATATTTGGGCTTCTAGCTGTGTGTGGGACTTGTCCTATTAGTCCATCTATACTGACCTCCATCAGGTTGCAAACTGAATATAATTTTTTTCTGCATCTAGCTATGAAAAAATATTTGGCCTTCTAGCAGTGTGTGGGACTTTCTCTATTAGTCGATCTATACTGACCTCCATCAGGTTGCAAATTAAAAATAATTTTTATCTGCATCTAGCTCTGAAAAAATATTTGGCCTTCTAGCAGTGTGTGGGACTTTCTCTATTAGTCCATCTATACTGACCTGCATCAGGTTGCAAACTGAATATATTTTTTTTCTGCATCTACCTCTGAAAAAATATTGGGATTCTAGCAGTGTGTGGGACTTTCTCTATTAGTCCATCTATACTGACCTCCATCAGGTTGCAAATTAAAAATAATTTTTATCTGCATCTACCTCTGAAAAAATATTTGGGCTTCTAGCTGTGTGTGGGACTTGTTCTATTAGTCCATCTATACTGAACTCCATCAGGTTGCAAACTGAATATAATTTTTTTCTGCATCTAGCTCTGAAAAAATATTTGGCCTTCTAGCAGTGTGTGGGTCTTTCTCTATTAGTCCATCTATACTGACCTCCATCAGGTTGCAAATTAAAAATAATTTTTATCTGCATCTAGCTCTGAAAAAATATTTGTCCTTCTAGCAGTGTGTGGGACTTTCTCTATTAGTCCATCTATACTGACCTCCATCAGGTTGCAAACTGAATATATTTTTTTTCTGCATCTACCTCTGAAAAAATATTGGGCTTCTAGCTGTGTGTGGGACTTGTTCTATTAATCCATCTATACAGACCTCCATCAGGATGAAAACTGAATATAATTTTTTTCTGCATCTACCTCTGAAAAAATATTTGGGCTTCTAGCTGTGTGTGGGACTTGTTCTATTAGTCCATCTATACTGACCTCCATCAGGTTGCAAACTGAATATAATTTTTTTCTGCATCTAGCTATGAAAAAATATTTGGCCTTCTAGCAGTGTGTGGGACTTTCTCTATTAGTCGATCTATATTGACCTCCATCAGGTTGCAAATTAAAAATAATTTTTATCTGCATCTAGCTCTGAAAAAATATTTGGCCTTCTAGCAGTGTGTGGGACTTTCTCTATTAGTCCATCTATACTGACCTCCATCAGGTTGCAAACTGAATATATTTTTTTTCTGCATCTACCTCTGAAAAAATATTGGGCTTCTAGCAGTGTGTGGGACTTTCTCTATTAGTCCATCTATACTGACCTCCATCAGGCTGCAAATTAAAAATAATTTTTATCTGCATCTACCTCTGAAAAAATATCTGGCCTTCTAGCTGTGTGTGGGACTTGTTCTATTAGTCCATCTATACTGACCTCCATCAGGTTGCAAACTGAATATAATTTTTTTCTGCATCTAGCTCTGAAAAAATATTTGGCCTTCTAGCAGTGTGGGGGATTTTCTCTATTAGTCCATCTATACTGACCTCCATCAGATTGCAAATTAAAAATATTTTTTTGTCTGCATCTAGCTCTGAAAAAATATTTGGCCTTCTAGCAGTGTGTGGGACTTTCTCTATTAGTCCATCTATACTGACCTCCATCAGGTTGCAAACTGAATATATTTTTTTTCTGCATCTACCTCTGAAAAAATATTTGGGCTTCTAGCTGTGTGTAGGACTTGTTCTATTAGTCCATCTATACTGACCTCCATCAGGTTGCAAACTGAATACAATTTTTTTCTGCATCTACCTCTGAAAAAATATTTGGGCTTCTAGCTGTGTGTGGGACTTGTTCTATTAGTCCATCTATACTGACCTCCATCAGGTTGCAAATTGAATATAATTTTTTTCTGCATCTAACCCAGCCAATAGTTTTGGCCTAATACCACAGTTTGGCCACTCAGCTCTGCTCGGTTCCCATCCATTGTTTTTTTGTGCAAACAACTCCAGAGTTGTGAATTAGTTAACCACCAAAATGAGTGGAAAAAGGCCTGCTGCTGGTGGAAAGGGGAATAGGCGTGTTGGGAAGGGGAAAAAAGGTTGTGTCCGTGGGGTAGCTGTTAAAGCAACAGTAACATCTGCAGAAGAAAGACCATCTTCCAGCCAAACTAAAATGTCTACTTCTTTTAGCAGACAATGTGATAAGATCCCTTTCTTACGGCCACGCCAATCGCTACAAATTCCAGATGAGGCACAAAAACAGCAGGTGCTTCAACGGATATCAAGTGCTCCTTTAAGTGGGCTCTCCTCCACATCAACTTCAACATCACAAATACTCCAGTCCTCAAAGGTGTCACCCCAATCGCACTTGCTTCCTCACAGCTCCCAAATCTCCAGCTGCCCGTCTGAGTATGAGGTAGAACAGATGGTTGAGTCTGCAGAGCTGTTTACTCATACTATAGCCTGGGAATCAGAGGTCGACTCCAGCGCTTCTGTGAATCCAGACGAGGAAATGATCTGCACTGATGCCCAGAATCTTTATGAGTCGGATCCAGGACCAGACGCAGAAGGTTCTGACCATAATGTAGACCCTCATTCCCAAACTGTAACTCCTGTTGGTGGAGACAATGAGGAAGACGATGATGAGACTCAAATACCTGATTGGAGCGACAACTTTAGTTTTTTGTCAGGGCAGGAACAGGTTGGCTCTGAGGACGACGGGTGTGATAACGCACAGGGTGATGATGATGAGGTTGGAGATCCCACTTACTGTCAACCCACAGTCAGCCAAGAGATGAGGTCAGCAGAGTAGGTGGAGGAAGATGCTATTGACAACGAGGTCAGGTTGCGCCTTCTTGGACAGAGACGTAGTACTGGAAGCACGTCAACAACTGCATCCTCAAACACAACTCTGCCTCTCACCACAAGTCGTGGTGGCTCTTCAGGTCGCATGGGTGCTAAGCCTTGCATAGCCTGGGCATTTTTTCAGATCGATAAAGATGACCTAACTCGTGCTATCTGTAACATTTGTCAGCAAAAGCTAAGTAGAGGCCAAAAAATACATAGTTTGAGTACTTCATGCATGAACCGGCACATGGACATGAAGCATAAGTTGCAGTGGGAAGCTCAGTGTGCTACAATGCGGCCTAGCCGGCCGGGCCAACCACCGTCTGCCATATCTTGTGCATCCGCGGCCTCTTCATCCTCTGTGACTGGGGGGACAGCAGTCACACCTGTTTTGGGGCGCAGACCTGCCACCCCATTACCCGCAACAGCCAGCGTGATTGGCAGGTCATCATTTTCTTTGGAGGTGGTAACACCAGCTGGTGTTGAGCGCTGTCCGACATCGATAGCACCACCTTTGGATCAAGGCAACCTAACATGTCCGCCTGCATCTTCCTCACAGACCGGCAGTTTGCCGGGGACACCCTTATCAACCCCGTCTAAGCACAATAGCCAGCCCTCGGTCCCTCAGATGTGGACAAGTAAAAGACCATTTCCTCCTAGCCATGAGAAAGCTAAGAGGTTGAATTTCACCATCTGCAAGCTCTTGGCTACAGAAATGCTGCCTTTCCGCCTGGTGGACACAGAGGATTTTCGAGACCTTATGTCCGTCGCAGTGCCCCAGTACCAGATGCCCAGTCGGCACTACTTCTCAAAGAAAGGTGTGCCTGCGCTCCACCAGCATGTCGCACACAACATCACCGCTTCTTTGAGAAACTCTGTGTGTGACAGGGTGCATTTCACCACAGACACTTGGACGAGTAGGCATGGACAGGGGCGTTACATGTCGCTGACTGAGCACTGGGTAGCTATGGTGACAGCAGGACAAGGGGCTGCTGTCCAAGTCTTGCCGTCCCCACGAGTTGTGCGTCAATCCTCTTTATGTCAAAGTTCCTCCACTGCTTCTGCCTCCTCAACCTCCTCTCGGTCTTCCACCTGCACCCAAAGCCTGTCTGGTCATGCCACAAGCTTTCTAACTGCGCAGAAGGGATCCTGCACACCTCCTTACTATGCTGGCAGTAGGGCTCAATGTCATCAGGCGGTTTTTACTTTGAAATGTCTGGGAAATGTGAGTCACACAGCTGAGGAGTTGTGGTCAGATCTGGAGAACCAATTTCATGAATGTTTGTCTCCACTGGACCTGAAACCAGGGAAGGCCGTGTGCGACAATGCTGCAAACCTGGGTGCGGCCCTTCGCTGGGGCAATGTCACACACGTGCCTTGTATGGCTCACGTGTTGAACCTGGTTGTCCAGCAATTTTTAGCCCACTATCCCAGACTAGATGGCCTTCTGCAGAGGGCACGGTCGCTGTGTGCTCACTTCCGCCGTTCGCATCCCGCAGCTCAGCGACTTACATCTCTACAGAAGTCGTTGGGCCTGCCACTTCACCGGCTAAAATGCGATGTGCCTACCTGGTGGAATTCAACTCTGCACATGTTGCAGCGACTGTGGCAGCACCGATAAGCCCTGGTGCAATACGTTCTGACGTATAGCCTGGGCCAACGAGATCCAGACGTGGGGCAAATCAAGCTGGAGGAGTGGTCTCAGATCAGGGACCTATGCACCCTTCTGCACAGTTTTGAAATGGCGATGAAGATGTTTAGTGCTGACGATGCCATTATCAGCATGACTATTCCGGTGATTTACATGCTGGAGCACATGTTAAACAGAATTCGGAGTCAGGTGGTGGCACAAGAGGAGGTGGAGGAAGTAGAGGATTAGGAGTTGTATGCGGAAGGGCAAACATCTGCAAGGTCCAGACGGTCGGCAGCACAAAGGTGGCAGGCATGTGAGGGTGGGGGAGATGGTTTTACCAGGGCGCATGGTAGCAGCCAAACTAGTGAGGAAGGTGCAGGAGCCCAGGAAGAAGTGGAGGACGAACTGATGGAAGACTCATCAGATGAGGGAGACCTTGATCACATTTCTGTTGTGTGAGGTTGGGGGGAGAGGACAGAGGAAGGAAGCATGATTGTTACCTCGCCACCAACACAACAGGGACTTGGTGCTCCTGGATGTGCAACACACATGAGTGCCTTCTTGCTGCACTACCTGCAACATGACCCTCGAATTGTGAGAATTAGAAATAATCCTGACTACTGGGTTGCCACACTGTTAGATCCCCGGTACAAAAGTAAATTTGCAGAAATTATTCCTGCTATAGAAAGGGATGCACGCATGCAGGAGTATCAGCAGAGACTGTTGCAGAATCTTACATGTGCTTTTCCACAAAACACCAGTGGTGCACGTAGTGAATCTCACAGTTCCAACTTGCCAACCGTGGGACCGTCAAGTGTTCAGCACTCAAACCGTAACAGAACCACAGTATCTGCTGGTAACATCAATTTTGCGGAATCATTTCACCACTTTTTTAGCCCATCCTTTGCAAGGCCACAGGAGACAAGAAGTGTGACACATAGTCAACGCCTAGAGACGATGGTACAGGAGTATCTCCAAGGAAACATTGAAGCCATGACTGTGTCACTGGACCCTTGCTCTTTTTGGGCTTCCAATCTGGATAAATGGCCGGAGCTAGCCACTTACGCCTTGGAGATCTTGTCATGCCCCGCAGCCAGCGTTCTGTCTGAACGTGTGTTCAGCGCTGTTGGTGGTGTGCTGACAGATAAGCGCACGCGGCTCTCCACTGATAATGTAGACAGATTCAAGTTCATAAAGATGAACAAATCATGGATCCGAAACGACTTTTCTACCCCTGTGTCATCCTGGGGAGAGTAAAAGCTTGATGATTGGTTAAAATCACCCTACCAACCGTTTTAAGCTTTCAAATTACTAATCATGTTTATCTGTATCTTGGCTGGAAAATAATTTGGGCTTTGTAGCAGTGTGCAGCACTGATTCTATTAGGCCATCTATAATAAGCTCCACCAGATTTAAAATTACTAATCATGTTTATCTGTATCTTGACTGGAAAATAATTTGGGCTTTGTAGCAGTGTGCAGCACTGATCCTATTAGGCCATCTATACTAAGCTCCACCAGATTTAAAATTAATAATAATTTTTAGCTGCATCTAGCCCGGAAAATAATTTTTTTGGATCCGAGATGCGCAAGACACATAAGTGCCTTCTTGCTGCACTACCTGCAACATGACCCTCATATTGTCAGAATTTGAAGTAATCATGACTACTGGGTTGCCACACTCTTAGATCCGCCAAACTTTTCGATCAACCTTTTCATTTTAATAAAGACCAAAAAAATGGTCATTTTTGAAATTATAAGCATTAGCAGGTTATGAGAAACTGAAATCAAACAGTTTTCAACTCAAAACTTTATTCTAGGTGATGTTACATTTTCACATAGGACCCCTTGTTCGAAGGGAACTTCTGAACCCTCTCGTCCATTGAATTTGTCAGGTTTTGGAT
Organism: Phyllobates terribilis; assembly: GCF_046119375.1. Taxonomy (NCBI): domain Eukaryota; kingdom Metazoa; phylum Chordata; class Amphibia; order Anura; family Dendrobatidae; genus Phyllobates; species Phyllobates terribilis. The sequence goes on along the minus strand of NW_027362761.1, from coordinate 1,203,047,011 downwards.
GGTTTCTGCTTCAATTGTTTTGCATGAGGACAGAATACCCTTCCAGAGCTGTTGCTTAGATGTGAACTGCCTCCCGTCATCATAGACACTCCTTTTGATGATGCTCCAGAGGTTCTAAATGGGGTAGAGGTCAGGGGAGCATGGGGGTCACACCATAAGTTTGTCCCCTTTTATGCCCATATCAGCCAGAGATGCAGATGTTTTATGTGCAGCATAAGATGGTGCATTATCATGCAAAAAAAATGATCTTGCTGTGAAATACACGGTTCTTCTTCTTGAACCATGGCAGGAAATGCTGTTTGAGAAAATCCACATACATTATGGAGTTCATCTTTAGCGCCTTCAGGGATCCTAAAGGGGCCGACAATCTCTCTCCCCATGATTCCAGCCCAAAACATTACTCCACCTCCTCCTTGTTGGCGCTGTAGCCGTGTTTGCATGGGGTGTCCATCAACCAGCCATCCTCCACTCCATCCATCTGGACCATCGAGCGCTGCATGGCACTCATCCGTGAACAAAACAGTTTTGAAATCAGTCTTCATGTAATGTTTGGCCTACTGGAGCCGTTTCTGCTTGTGTGAAGTGGATAGAGGAGGTCGACAGGATGGCGTATGCACAGCTGCAAACCTCTGAAGGACCCTGCATCTTGGTGTTCGGGGGACGTTGGAGGCACCAGCAGCTTCAAAAACTTGTCTGCTGCTATGACAAGGCTTTTTTGCCGCTGCTCTTTTAACCTGACGTAATTGCCTGTAGGAAAGAGTCCTCAATTTGCCCTTATTAGCACACACACGTGTGTACTGTGAATCAGCTACATACTTCTTGATTGCCAAGACACTTCATCCTGATCATCGCACAATGTTGATTGTAGTCATGCCTTGACCTAAACACTCCACAATTTGTTGCTTCTCAGCAGCCGACACATCCTTTTTCTTTCCCATTTTGGCAGAAAATGTAGGCTGCTTAATAATGTGAGACAGCCTTCTTAAGTAGTCTTGCCTTTCATTGGACACACCTGCCAAACTAATTAGCACAGGTGTCTGCAATTGCTTACAGTGATATAAAGAGCCCTGACACACATCACCATCAATGAGTTTAACTGACAAACAAACAAATTCTTCCCTTATCACTCCTAAACACTTTTTGCATAATAATTTGGAACACAGTGTACATGTGCTTTTCCACAAAACACCAGTGGTTCACGTAGTGAATCTTACAGTTCTAACTTGCCAACCGTGGTCTGTATGGAGTTGTTCAATAAAGGGCCCAAAATTAAGATAACATAGATGGGAGAGGTCTCTATGAATAGGAATTCCTAAGTATTTGATACCCTGTGAGGGCCAGGCAAAGGGAAAGTTGGACTGGATGGAATCCTATATGGATTTGGGGAGGGAGACATCGAGGGCCTCAGACTTCGCTGCACTGATTTTAAAATTTGACCATGTAACAAAGTGATGTATTTCAGCCATAACAGCATGGATGGATATATGTGATTGAGTGATATATACTAGGACATCATCAGCAAATAGAGAGCACTTGTACTCGGTGCCTCCCACCTCAATCCACCTAATATTGGGGTTATGGCGAATTGATGAGAGCAGGTGCTCCGTCACTAGGATGTATAAGAGAGGGGACAGAGGACATCCCTGCCTTGTCTCATTGGTGATTGTGAAAGGTGATGAAAATGTTCTGATGCACCCCCTGGGCCTTGGGACACCCGGAGCCGGACCCTTTTTGGTGGATGCTGGTGGTTGTAGTCTTCGTGGCGGCGACCCGGTTCCGTGGCTCAGGGTGGTCAAACCAGTGGCGGAACTATTTATGTGGTTTTGATGTTTAAATGTCCGACTACGCCAACCGTGGATTGCGGTCAGAGTGAACCGCCGCTGCAGGGCAGACCGCTGAGGCTGGTGTTGTGGGTGCAGCAGAGCATAGCATAACTCCCCACGGGAGGAGTATAGCCTCAGGGCAGTGTATGCGGAGGACGGGGGTGATGGTGCAGGGCAGCAGCAGTAACAACACGGAGTCAGTGATGCAGTCCAGGGCCTTTACTCACAGTTCTTATTATCCAGACCACGTCTGCAGGTAATGGCTGCCCACGTCGTACTTTGCTCACCAGGTGAGGGGCTCAGACAACTCCCAGATAACTTTGGAGCGCTTCACAGGACAGCCTTTGTGTGTCCTTTGTCTGGCCTTTCTTTCCAACCCTTCTATCCGGCTGCGTCGGGCCTCCTCTTGGTAAACTTGGCGCCAGTTTCCCTGACCCTATGTGGTGCCTTCCTAGTGGGTGTAGCGAGGGGCTGCGCCACATAAAATGTCACAGCCTCCGGTTTCTAGCTGAGGGTCGTTTCCTGCCTCCACTAGTTTCGGGGACCGGTCTCCCCCTTTGGCCTGACCCCTCCACGCAGGTGGATTCGGGCGTGCGGTGGCGACTCGCCCGTCCGCACCCCTGGGATCCCTTCATTCCTCGTTCCTGGAGCCTTCTCCGCTCCTCTTCCTTCCTTCTCCCTCTTCCAGGCCTGGGCCTCTGTTACTAGGCCCGCCTCCGGAGCAGATCTCATGCAGAGCCCCTGCTCCCTGCCACTTCTGCTCAGACTTCTCTGCACTGAACTAAGATGGTGCCCACCTTTTATACTCCCTTCTCAATGCACCCAGGAACTGCTTCCTCCCTGCTCCTGCACTACAGGGTTCCCCTTCCTCAGTGTTCCCTCCCCCCACTCCAGCCAGGGACAGGGACTGTCGTGCCCATCTCAGGGGCATATTGGTCGCCCTGCCCCACGGCAATGTGGTGTAATGCATGCAGGTGTCGGGTCCTGATCCACACTCCATCCTTACCTGAGAGTGAGATATCACACCTCTGGGTGAGGTGCAATACCTCTGTAGCAACCGAGCCCTCAGGGTGCTACAGTTCCATTTATCTTCAGCCTAGGTGACGTATTGTGATACAGGGCCGTGATTTTGGCTATAAAAGGGTCCCCTAGACCCCTACCCCAAGCTTTTTAAGAGAATCATATATGGCGTGCTAGGAGACTCTATGGAATGCTTTCTCAGCATCCAACGAGAGTATCTAATTACAAATTTTTAACTGCATCTAGCCCAGGAAATACTTTGTGCCTAGTAGCAGTGTCTGCTAGTCAGCGGATTATCCCGGCTGTTAAGCAAGCTACACCACCTGTCATTTGGACACTTAATTTTTTCAAAGGAAATGCTTCGGGACCACGGGATACTCAATGAAGAGCATCAGGAGGCACCCCAAGGCATAGGGGCTGGGACTGGCAGTAGGATGCCTTGCGGTGGACAGCCGAGCTCGATCCTTATAAAAGCTTTTTAACTGCAGCAGCTTTAGTGGACGCTACTGGAGCTGGAATTACGCGGCTGCTGGCATGAGACTTGCCCTCCAATAGATCCTTGTAAATGGATTTAAAGTGTATTCATTCAAATTAGAGAGACAATTTAAATTAAAAAGCTTAGAGCTGCCTCCACCACAGGGGGGCTCGCTCGACCCACCAGCGGACAGGCACCAATATTGGGAGAGGGGGGCTGGCCGTCAGGGTTCACCGCGGCTCTGGCTCAAACCCGGCGACACGGAGGTGGCACGCGCAGGAGCGGACTGAACGTGTCGGCTTCTCACTTTTTGGATTTTAGAAGGGCATGACATGCCTATATCTGTGTCTCCCCCTCCTTTACTCCTCCACCTCTTTTCTTTTCACATGACTATATGTACTTGTCACTTTTCCATGTGTTAGTTGTGTCTTCTGAGCAATTTGTCAGCTTTTGGACACCTTTGAATGTGTTTTCTATGTGTTTCTATGTGTTTTTGTTTGTCTGCCATTGGTTTTAACGGTGTTCGAAGGTGTTCGGCGAACACACGGGTGTTCGACGAACCGAACCGAACTCGAACACTACGGGGGTGGCTCAACACTACTCATAAACGGTACAACAGTAGCATTTAATAAGAAGCCGCACAGCCAGTGCATGTTAAGTCTTATCAGCAACAGGCTCCATTGACAAACAGTGCAGTTTCCTTAGCAGCACAGCAGTTCACAGTCTTCCCTGTAGTACAGGACAGCACAGTTCTAATGCAAAGGCACATGAATGAACACAGCATTCTTTACAGCACAGTGAGATGGAGGAGGTGGGGGGGGTTGCTGAGGAAATTATCCCTGTGACACCATTTCTTCCAGTCCTTATCTTTATGCCAGACAATACTCTGCACTGTTAGTTCAGTAACTCTACCTGGCCTGTGCTTAACTTCACTCCTGACTTGAATCCTTTTCACTTGCAGGGGCGCTTCTGTGAGATACAGAATACACACATCACCTTTCTCTTCAGCTCCAGCCAGACAGTAAACAACTTCCCCACAATCCCCCTGGGGCTCTGCTAAAACACTCCCCTTCTCCTCTGACTGTTGTAAGGGGGCCGCCGGACATGTCTTTGAGGGGAAATATGTGTTGCTGAGGTTGGCAGCTTCAGTGATGTGAAACCCGGAGAGCATGCTTCAGCACACATATTGCTGAGAGGGTTAATAGGGCGTATCAGGGCCATTTTTTGGAGCAGTCATAAGAGATGGGGGGGATTGGCTGCTCACATATCCCCAAACCAGGGAGTGTGTATAAAATGGAGACCAAGAGTCTCATTCAGTGTCTGTGGCTGGATGTGTGGAGACCTTCAGAGTGTTTGAGGGTAAAAAGACACTGACCATGACTGTGAGCAGGTGAAGCCGCCATATTGAATGGACTGTTTACCTTCTGTTTTGTTACACTGTGTCGGACAATGTTTTCTTTTGTTTACTTCAGGAAGTACAGTTTATGCAGCATAATAAACCTGCCTTGGACATTTTTAAAGAGACAGTGTCCCTTGCCTACCTCTAAAGTGGCTAATTGAGTACCTGAACCCTACAATTGGTGCTAGAACCATGGGCACGAATCCCAAGGGGCAGTGCGACTGCTATAAGAAACAGTTTATGTCCTGGGTGAGGGCCGCCAGCCAGCAAGTGACGTCTAGCAACATGGAGGAGCTGATTAAGCAACTGGTGCAGGCTTACCTCCAGCAGCACCAACAGCAGCAGCAGTGGCAACAGCAGCAGCAAGCACAGCAGCAGAAGTGGCAACAGCATCAGCAGATGCAATAACTACAGCACAAGCAGCAGATGGAGCTCTTGGCCTAGATGATCCGTGGCAGGGCAACTGCCCCACCCCCTATTCCAGGGGATGACTCACACATCAGGAAGATGGTAATTAGCGCATTGCAAAGATGACCCTGGGTGATGATGTCGAGGCGTTCCTGACGGTCTTTGAGAGGGTGGCGGAACAGGAAAAATTGCCTCCGGAGCAGTGGGCAGAGGTGCTGACGCCATATTTAACAGGGGAGCTGCAGAAGGCCTATTTTGACCTGACCTTTCAGGATGCAAAGGAGCATGCCAAGTACGCCAAATGAGATTTTGGTGTGCTTGGGAGTGACTCTGACTGTCAAGGCACAACGGGTGTACCACTGGGCCTATTGCAATGACAAACCTCCCCAGTCCCAGATGTTTGACCTCCTACACCTGGTACAATAGTGGTTGCAACCTGAATCTTCCTCCCCTGCACAAATGGTTGAGAAAGTTGTCATGGACAATTTCATACACTCTCTTCCGAGGTCGGTGCAGTCCTGGGTTGCCCAGGGAGATCCCCGCAATGCCGATGACTTGGCGGGGTTGGTGGAAAGGTACCAGGAGGTTGAGAGTTCCTTGGGGAAACAAGGGGTCATAGCGTTTCCATACTTGAGTTCCCAAAATGGGGCGGACACCCAAAAGAGGGAAGGTAGAGCCACACCTGGGGGGGCATCCTAGACCTCAGGAGAGATCTGAGTTTCTGCCCAAGGTCCCGCCCCATAACGTAGTATGTTGGAGGTGTTATACCCAAGGTCACATAGCCGTCTGTTGCCCCATGACCAAGGAGCCAATGGACTGCAGCGCAGGACGGCGCTGCTTGTACTTTGCATACCCTGCCTGCAGTGCTGTTCCTCAACCAGACAATGGACCGCAGGCGTGCTCTGTATTGGTAAGTTTGGTAACCCTAGTGAGGGCCACAGTTCCTCATCAACTGGTTCCGGAAAAAAAGGTCGTCGTCCGTTGTATCCATGGGGACGCTAAGGACTACCCTGTGGCCCGAGAGGTCATAGATACAAACTGTGGTGCCGAAGCCCATGAGGTGGGCGTAGTCAAGGACCTGTTGCACCCTGTGCTAATAGGGCTGGACTTTGCATTGTTTTATTACTTGTGGGAGAAAGGGAGGAAGCCAGGTTGTCCGGACAACAACCAGGTTGCTCCGGATGAAACCTCCTCACGTTCCGCCGCTGCCGGTTTTCCTGTTGGTGTGCTTGTTGGGGATGAGGATGAGGCAGCATCCCCGGAGGCCAACGTCCCTGAGCTGGAGGTGTCCGGGGGAAACTTTGCAACTGCCCAGCTCAGAGACTTGACTCTAAAAGGGGCGTTTGATAATGTCACTGTTCTCAATGGTGTTGCTCAGGAGCCGGGGGCTGACAGCCGATATCTGCACTTCGCTGTAAATGGTGAGTTGTTATATAGGGTCACCAAGCTCAGAGGGGAGGTAATTAAGCAGTTACTGGTGCCAGGGATGTACAGGCACAGGGTGTTAGATATGGGCCATACACAAGTGTTAGGTGGTCATCTGGGGGTCGAGAAAACCCAGGAAAGGATCCTCAGGAGGTTCTATTGGCCCGGATGTCACTGAGAAGTTGTACATTTTTGTAGGTCATGTCCTACCTGCCAGCTGACCTCCCTGGTTGCCCACTTCCGTAGCCCCTTAGTGCCATTGCCAGTCATTGAGGTGCCATTGGATCGCATAGCCATGGATCTAGTGGGACCCCTGGTCAAGTCCGCCAGAGGACATCAGTATATCCTGGTGGTATTGGACTAAGCTACACATATACGGAGGCCGTGCCACTACGTAACGCCTCTGCCAAATGTATAGCACGGGAGTTGGTCCACATCTTCTCTAGAACAGGGTTGCCTAAGGAGATCCTCACAGACCAAGGGATCCCGTTTATGTCATGGATGATGAGGGATTTGTGCAAAACCCTGCAAATCACACAACTCAGAAAATCAGTCTACCACCCACAGACAGATGGCTCAGTGAAGAGGTTCAATAAAACCCTGAAGGCCATGTTAAAGAAGGTAGTATAGAAAGATGGCCAGGACTCGGACTGTCTACTACCGTACCTTCTGTTCTCTATTAGAGAAGCCCCGCAGGCCTCTACTGGGTTCTCCCAATTTGAACTGTTGCATTGCCGACACTCCCGTTGACTCCTGGAAGTGGCAAAGGAGACCTGGGAGGTCTACACCCTACAAGAGTGTGAACGAACATGTGGCCCAGATGCAAGAGAGGATTGCAGAGGTGATGCCCATTGTGAAAGGACACCTCTTCAAAGCACAAGGGGCACAGTCAAGAGTGTACAATAGATCAGCGAGAGTGAGACATTTCAACCCTGGGAATCGGGTACTAGTGCTGGTACCTACGGTGGAGATCAAGTTCCTGGCCAAGTGGCAGGGCTCCTATGAAGTGGTTGAAAAGGTTGGTGACGTCAACTATAGGGTCCACGAACCAGGGAGACCGAAGACCTACCAGTTGTACCATGTCAACCTCATTAAGCCGTTGCAAGACAGGGAGCCTGTGGAAGCTCCGTGTTAGATAACAAAGACTGAAACCAATGTGCAGGAAGTCAAGGTGGCAGAGTCACTGTCACGTGCCCAGAAGCAACAATGCCAGGAGTTGCTACAGCAGAACAAGGACCTATTCTCGGATCTACCGGGCTGTACTCAGGTCATAGAGCATGAGGTACTTACGGAGCCGCATGTCTGAGTGAATATGAAGCCATATCGGATTCCTGAAGCCCGCAGATAGGTGATCTCGATGGAGGTAGAGCGCATGCTGAACCTAGGGGTCATCGAAGAGTCTAAGAGTAGCTGGTCCAGTCCCATAGTCTTAGTGCCGAAATCAGATGGAGAGTGGTGCTTCTACAATGACTATAGGAAACTGAATGAGGTCTCTAAGTTTGATTCGTACCCAATGCCCAGGGTAGATGAACTAATTGAGAGTCTAGGGTCGGCCAGGTACATCACCACCCTTGACCTCACAAAAGGGTATTGGCATATCCCTATGTCCCAAGAGGCCAAGGAGAAGACGGCCTTTTCAACACCAGATGGGTGTTTCCAATACACCAGAATGCCGTTTGGGTTGCAAGGAGCACCAGCTACCTTCCAGAGAGCCATGGACCGAATCCTAGCTCCCCATAGGAAGTATGCAGCTGCCTACCTGGATAATATTGTAATCTACAGCCAGGATTGGGGTAGCCATCTGAGTAAAGTCCAGGCGATATTCGATGCTCTTCAGAAGGCGAGGTTTTCCATCAACCCGAATAAATGTGCCATGGGCATGGATGAAGCCAAATATTTGGGCTATGTTATAGGCAGAGGCATGATCAAGCCCCAAATAAATAAAATTAATGCGATTCAGGGTTGGCCAAAACCTCCCTCAAAAAAGCTGGTCAGAGCATTCCTGGGCATCGTGGGCTACTACCGCCGCTTCATCCCCAACTTCGCCATGGTAGCCGCCCTTTTGACAGACCTCCTAAAACGGACAAAGTCAGTTATGGCTAACTGGACTCCAGAAGCAGAGATGGCTTTCCAGGAACTAAAAGATTTTTCAAAAGTGTTTGTGGGCCAGATGGACGCGTCAGATGTCAGACTGGGTGCTGTCCTCTTACAAGACGTGAATGGGGAGGAGCACCCCATAATGTATTTAAGCCGGAAGCTGACATCTTGTGAAAAAAATAACTCCATAGTGGAGAAGGAATGTTTGGCCATCAAGTGGGCCCTGGACACCCTAAGGTACTACCTCTTAGGCAGGAAGTTCAGACTAGTATCAGACATGCCCTACTAAGATGGATGAGCGAGAAAATGGGGAACAATGCTCGAGTGACCAGGTGGTTCCTAGCCCTTCAGGATTTTAGCTTCCATGTAGATCATAGGTCTGGGAAACTGCATGCAAATGCTGGCACATTGTCGAGCATCCACTGTTTATAAAGCAGAAGGGGCAAGCCCCCCGGCTTTAGGCAGAGGGGAGGAGTATGTAAGAGGGCTGACGGACATGTCCTTGAGGGGAGATATGTGTCGCTTAGGTTGGCAGCTTAAGTGAAACTGGGAAAGCATGCTCCATCACACATAGTGCTGAGAGGGTTAATAGGACGTATCAGGGCCGTTTTTTTCAAGCAGTCATAATAGATGGGGGGGATTGGCTTCTCACATATCCCCACTCCAGGGCGTGTGTATAAAATGGAGACCAAGAGTCTCATTCAGTGTCGGTGGCTGGTGAACCCACCATTTTGGACGGACTGTTTACTTTCTGTTTGGTTACACTGTGCTGGACAAGGTTCTCTTTTGTTTACTACTGGAAGTGCGGGTTATGCAGCATAATAAACCTGCCTTGGACATTTTTAAAGACACAGTGTCCCGTGCCTTCCTCTATCGCAGATAAGTGAGTACCGAACCCTACACTGTGTTAACCCCTCTAGTTTCTGGATGCTCCTGGAGCACAACACTTCCTGTCTCATGTGCTTGTGTTACTGCTAATAGTTGCTGAATGCTTTAAAAGCAACAGCACTACTTCTGCATGTCACACAATGCAAAAGCAGTACTTCTGCAGGTTGCACTACTTCTGCAGGTTACAAAAACAACCCCAGGCAAAAATTATGGAATCACCGTGCTTGGAGTATGTTCATTTAGTTGTTTAATGTTGTTGAAAAAAAGCAGATCACAGACATGGCACAAAACTAAAGTCATTTTAAATGGCAACTTTAGGGCTTTAAGAAACACTAAAAGAAATCAAGATAAAAAATGTGGTACTCAGTAAGGGTAATTTTTTTCAGACCAAGCAGAGGGAAAAATTATGGAATCATTCAATTCTGAGGAAAAAATTATGTAATCATGAAAAATAAACACACAAAAGAACACTCCAATACATCACTAGTATTTTGCTGCACCCCCTCTGACTTTAATAACATCTTGCAGTCTCTGACGCAAGGACTTAATGAGTGACAAACAGTATTCTTCATCAATCTGGCTCCAACTTTCTCTGATTGCTGTTGCCAGATCAGCTTTGCAGGTTGGAGCCTTGCCATGGACCATTTTCTTCAACTTCCACCAAATATTTTCAATTGGATTGAGATCTGGACTATTTGCAGACCATGACATTGACCTTATGGGTCTTCTTTCAAGGAATGTTTTCACAGTTTTTGCTCTATGGCAGGATGCATTACCATCTTGAAAAATGATGTCATCATCCCCAAACATACTTTAAATTGATGGGATAAGAAAGCTGTCCAAAATATCAAAGTAAAAATGGGCATTTATTGAAAATATAATGACAGCCATCTCCCTAGTGCCTTTACCTGACATGCAGCCCCATATCATCAATGACTGTGGAAATTTGCATGTTCTCTTCATGCAGTCATCTTTATAAATCTCATTGGAACAGCACCAAACAAAAGTTCCAGCATCATCACCTTGCCCAATGCAGATTCGCAATTCATCACTGAATATGACTTTCATCCAGTCATCCACAGTCGGTGATTGCTTTTCCTTAGCCCATTGTAACCTTTTTTTTCTGTTTTAGGTGTTAATGATTGCTTATGTTTAGCTTTTCTGTATGTAAATCCCATTTCCTTTAGGCGGTTTCTTACAGTTCTGTCACAGACATTGACTCCAGTTTCCTCCCATTTGTTCCTCATTTGTTTTGTTGTGCATTTCCTGTTTTGGAGACATATTGCTTTAATTTTCCGGTCTTGAAGCTTTAATATCTTCCTTGGTCTACCAGTATGTTTGCCTTTAACAACCTTCTCATGTTGTTTGGCATTTGGTCCAGATTTTAGACACAGCTGACTGTGAACAACCAACATCTTTTGCAACATTGTGTGATGATTTACCTTCTTTTAAGAGTTTGATAATCCTCTCCTTTGTTTCAATTTACATCTCTCGTGTTGGAGCCATAATTTATGTCAGTCTACTTGGTGCAACAGCTCTCCAAGGTGTGATCACTCCTTTTTAGATGTAGACAAACGAGCAGATCTAATTTGATGTATGTGTTAGTTTTGGAAATGAAAATTAACAGGGTGATTCCATAATTTTTTCCTGAGAATTGAGTAATTCCATAATTGAATGAATAAATAAATAAATATTAGGGTTATCCAAGTGGCGTAGGTCCTGTGGCGCCAGAGGGTTGGCGAGAGCTACTCTTAACTGTATCAGAGAGTACAACACGTCAATATATGTAAACTCAATGGTCTCCCTGCACTATCTCGGTTCTGTAGGCCATAGGTCACAATCAGCCGGCGTAATACAGAATAGCACCATGCCACACTGGATGAGACCCAAATGGGAGGGGGGAGTTGGAGAAGCAACATGACATCACCACCGTGGTCTGCCAACAACTTATAGCTTTCCGCCCCTGAAATCACCAGAATCCAGAGTTAGGTGAATATATGTCTTTTTTATTTACTAGTACTTGTAGGGAAGCTGTGGGGGGCATGATGCAATGTGGAGTGAACAATACTGTGTTTAGGAGACCTACAGACATTATACTGTGTACAGGGACCTATAGGGGCATTACACTGTGCATAAGGGAGCTATATGGGCATTATAATTAATGTTGAGCCAATCCCGTAGTGTTCGAGTTCGGTTCGGTTCGTCGAACACCCGTGTGTTCGCCGAACTGTTCGTCGAACTGTTCGTCGAACACCTTCGAACACCGTTAAAACCAATGGCAGGCAAACAAAAACACATAGAAACACATAGAAAACACCTTCAAAGGTGTCCAAAAGCTGACAAACTGCTCAGAAGACATAACTAACACATGGAAAAGTGACAAGTACATATAGTCATGCGAAAATAAAAGAGGTGGAGGAGTAAAAGGAGGGGGAGACACAGATATAGGCATGTCATGCCCTTCTAAAATCCAAAAAGTGAGAAGCCGACACGGCCAGTCCGCTCCTGCCCGTGCCACCTCCGTGTCGCCGGGTTTGTGCCAGAGCCGCGGTGAACCCTGACGGCCAGCCCCCCTCTCCCAATACTGGTGCCTGTCCACTGGTGGGTCGAGCGAGCCCCCTGTGGTGGAGGCAGCTCTAAGCTTTTTAATTTAAATTGTCTCTCTAATTTGAATGAATACACTTTAAATCCATTTACAAGGATCTATTGGAGGGCAAGTCTCATGCCAGCAGCCGCGGTAATTCCAGCTCCAGTAGCGTCCACTAAAGCTGCTGCAGTTAAAAAGCTTTTATAAGGATCGAGCTCGGCTGTCCACCGCAAGGCATCCTACTGCCAGTCCCAGCCCCTATGCCTTGGGGTGCCTCCTGATGCTCTTCACTAAGTATCCCATGGTCCCGAAGCATTTCCTTTGAAAAAATTAAGTGTCTAAACTACAGGTGGTGTAGCTTGCTTAACAGCCGGGATAATCCGCTGACTAGCAGACACTGCTACTAGGCACAAAGTATTTCCTGGGCTAGATGCAGTTAAAAATTTGTAATTAGATACTCTCGTTGGATGCTGAGAAAGCATTCCATAGAGTCTCCTGGCACGCCACATATGATTCTCTTAAAAAGCTTGGGGTAGGGGTCTAGGGGACCCTTTTATAGCCAAAATCACGGCCCTGTATCGCAATACGTCACCTAGGCTGAAGATGAATGGAACTGTAGCACCCTGAGGGCTCGGTTGCTACAGACGTATTGCACCTCACCCAGAGGTGTGATATCTCACTCTCAGGTAAGGATGGAGTGTGGATCAGGACCCGACACCTGCATGCATTACACCACATTGCCGTGGGGCAGGGCGACCAATATGCCCCTGAGATGGGCACGACAGTCCCTGTCCCTGGCTGGAGTGGGGGGAGGGAACACTGAGGAAGGGGAACCCTGTAGTGCAGGAGCAGGGAGGAAGCAGTTCCTGGGTGCATTGAGAAGGGAGTATAAAAGGTGGGCACCATCTTAGTTCAGTGCAGAGAAGTCTGAGCAGAAGTGGCAGGGAGCAGGGGCTCTGCATGAGCTCTGCTCCGGAGGCAGGCCTAGTAACAGAGGCCCAGGCCTGGAAGAGGGAGAAGGAAGGAAGAGGAGCGGAGAAGGCTCCAGGAACGAGGAATGAAGGGATCCCAGGGGTGCGGACGGGCGAGTCGCCACCGCACGCCCGAATCCACCTGCGTGGAGGGGTCAGGCCAAAGGGGGAGACCGGTCCCCGAACTAGTGGAGGCAGGAAATGACCCTCAGCTAGAAACCGGAGGCTCTGACATTTTATGTGGCGGAGCCCCTCGCTACACCCGCTAGGAAGGCACCACATAGGGTCAGGGAAACTGGCGCCAAGTTTACCAAGAGGAGGCCCGAGGCAGCCGGACAGAAGTGTTGTTAAGAAAGGCCAGACAAAAGACACACAAAGGGGGTCCTGTGAAGTGCTCCAAAGTTATCTGGGAGTTGTCTGAGCCCCTCACCTGGTGAGCACAGTACGACGTGGGCAGCCGTTACCTGCAGACGTGGTCTGGATAATAAGAACTGTGAGTAAAGGCCCTGGACTGCATCACTGACTCCGTGTCGTTACTGCTGCTGCCCTGCACCATCACCCCCATCCTCCGCATACACTGCCCTGAGGCTATACTCCTCCCGTGGGGAGTTATGCTACGCTCTGCTGCACCCACAACACCAGCCTCAGCGGTCTTCCCTGTAGCGGCGGTTCACTCTGACCGCAATCCACGGGTGGCGAAGTCGGACATTTAAACATCAAAACCACATAAATAGTTCCGCCACTGGTTTGACCGCCCTGAGCCACGGAACCGGGTCGCCGACACGAAGACTACAACCACCAGCATCCACCAAAAAGGGTCCGGCTCCGGGTGTCCCAAGGCCCAGGGGGTGCGTCAGAACATTTTCATCACCTTTCACAATCACCAATGGGACAAGGCAGGGATGTCCTCTGTCCCCTCTCTTATACATCCTAGTGACGGAGCACCTGCTCTCATCAATTCGCCATAACCCCAATATTAGGTGGATTGAGGTGGGAGGCACCGAGTACAAGTGCTCTCTATTTGCTGATGATGTCCTAGTATATATCACTCAATCACATATATCCATCCCTGCTGTTATGGCTGAAATAGATCACTTTGTTACATGGTAAAATTTTAAAATCAATGCAGCGAAGTCTGAGGCCCTCGATGTTTCCCTCCCCAAATCCATATAGGATTCCATCCAGTCCAACTTTCCCTTTGCCTGGCCCTCACAGGGTATCAAATACTTAGGAATTCCTATTCATAGAGACCTCTCCCATCTATGTTATCTTAATTTTGGGCCCTTTATTGAACAATTCCATACAGACCACGGTTGGCAAGTTAGAACTGTAAGATTCACTACGTGAACCACTGGTGTTTTGTGGAAAAGCACATGTACACTGCGTTCCAAATTATTATGCAAAAAGTGTTTAGGAGTGATAAGGGAAGAAATTGTTTGTTTGTCAGTTAAACTCATTGATGGTGATGTGTGTCAGGGCTCTTTATTTCACTGTAAGCAATTGCAGACACCTGTGCTAATTAGTTTGGCAGGTGTGTCCAATGAAAGGCAAGACTACTTAAGAAGGCTCTCTCACATTATTAAGCAGCCTACATTTTCTGCCAAAATGGGAAAGAAAAAGGATGTGTCGGCTGCTGAGAAGCAACAAATTGTGGAGTGTTTAGGTCAAGGCATGACTACAATCAACATTGTGCGATGATCAGGATGAAGTGTCTTGGCAATCAAGAAGTATGTAGCTGATTCACAGTACACACGTGTGCGTGCTGATAAGGGCAAATTGAGGACTCTTTCCTACAGGCAATTACGTCAGGTTAAAAGAGCAGCGGTAAAAAAGCCTTGTCATAGCAGCAGACAAGTTTTTGAAGCTGCTGGTGCCTCCAACGTCCCCCGAACAACAAGATGCAGGGTCCTTCAGAGGTTTTCAGCTGTGCATACGCCATCCTGTCGACCTCCTCTATCCACTTTACACAAGCAGAAACGGCTCCAGTGGGCCAAACATTACATGAAGACTGATTTCAAAACTGTTTTGTTCACGGATGAGTGCCGTGCAGCGATCGATGGTCCAGATGGATGGAGTGAAGGATGGCTGGTTGATGGACACCCCACGCAAACACGGCTACAGCGCCAACAAGGAGGAGGTGGAGTAATGTTTTGGGCTGGAATCATGGGGAGAGAGATTGTCGGCCCCTTTAGGATCCCTGAAGGCGCTAAAGATGAACTCCATAATGTATGTGGATTTTCTCAAACAGCACTTCCTGCCATGGTTCAAGAAGAAGAACCGTGTATTTCACAGCACGATCATTTTTCTGCATGATAATGCACCGTCTCATGCTGCACATAAAACATCTGCATCTCTGGCTGATATGGGCATAAAAGGGGACAAACTTATGGTGTGACCCCCATGCTCCCCTGACCTCTACCCCATTCAGAACCTTTGGAGCATCATTAAAAGGAGTGTCTATGATGGCGGGAGGCAGTTCACATCTAAGCAACAGCTCTGGGAGGGTATTCTGTCCTCATGCAAAACAATTGAAGCAGAAACCATCCAAAACCTGACAAATTCAATGGACGAGAGAGTTCAGAAGCTCCTTTCGAACAAGGGGTCCTATGTGAAAATGTAACATCACCTACAATAAAGTTTTGAGTTGAAAACTGTTTGATTTCAGTTTCTAAAAACCTGCTAATGCTTATAATTTCAAAAATGACCATTTTTTTGGTCTTTATTAAAATGAAAAGGTTGATCGAAAAGTTTGGGGGATCTAAGAGTGTGGCAACCCAGTAGTCATGATTACTTCGAATTCTGACAATATGAGGGTCATGCTGCAGGTAGTGCAGCAAGAAGGCACTTATGTGTCTTGCGCATCTCGGAGCCCCAAAATTATTTTCCGGGCTAGATGCAGCTAAAAATTATTTTTAATTTTAAATCTGGTGGACCTTATTATAGATGGCCTAATAGGATCAGTGCTGCACACTGCTACAAAGCCCAAATTATTTTCCAGTCAAGATACAGATAAACATGATTAGTAATTTGAAAGCTTAAAACGGTTGGTGAGGTGATTTTAACCAATCATCAAGCTTTTACTCTCCCCAGGATGACACAGGGGTAGAAAAGTCGTTTCGGATCCATGATTTGTTCATCTTTATGAACGTGAGTCTGTCTACATTATCAGTGGAGAGCCGCGCGCGCTTTCTGTCAGCACACCACCAGCAGCGCTGAACACACGTTCAGACAGAACGCTGGCTGCGGGGCATGACAAGATCTCCAAGGCGTAAGTGGCTAGCTCCGGCCATTTATCCAGATTGGAAGCCCAAAAAGAGCAAGGGTCCAGTGACACAGTCGTGGCTTCAATGTTTACTTGGAGATACTCCTGTACCATCGTCTCTAGGCGTTGACTATGTGTCAGACTTCTTGTCTCCTGTGGCCTTGCAAAGGATGGGCTAAAAAAGTGGTGAAATGATTCCGCAAAATTGATGTTACCAGCAGATACTGTGGTTCTGTTACGGTTTGAATGCTGAACACTTGACGGTCCCACGGTTGGCAAGTTGGAACTGTGAGATTCACTACGTGCACCACTGGTATTTTGTGGAAAAGCACATGTAAGATTCTGCAACAGTCTCTGCTGATACTCCTGCATGCGTGCATCCCTTTCTATGGCAGGAATAATTTCTGCAAATTTACTTTTGTACCGGGGATCTAACAGTGTGGCAACCCAGTAGTCAGGATTATTTCTAATTCTCACAATTCGAGGGTCATGTTGCAGGTAGTGCAGCAAGAAGGCACTCATGTGTGTTGCGCATCCAGGAGCACCAAGTCCCTGTTGTGTTGGTGGCGAGGTAACAATCATGCTTCCTTCCTCTGTCCTCTCCCCCCAACCTCGCACAACAGAAATGTGATCAAGGTCTCCCTCATCTGATGAGTCTTCCATCAGTTCGTCCTCCACTTCTTCCTGGGCTCCTGCACCTTCCTCACTAGTTTGGCTGCTACCATGCGCCCTGGTAAAACCATCTCCCCCACCCTCACATGCCTGCCGCCTTGGTGCTGCCGACCGTCTGGACCTTGCAGATGTTAGCCCGTCCACATACAACTCCTCCTCCTCTACTTCCTCCACCTCCTCTTGTGCCACCACCTGACTCCGAATTCTGTTTAACATGTGCTCCAGCATGTAAATCACCGGAATAGTCATGCTGATAATGGCATCGTCAGCACTAAACATCTTCGTCGCCATTTCAAAACTGTGCAGAAGGGTGCATAGGTCCCTGATCTGAGATCACTCCTCCAGCGTGATTTGCCCCACCTCTGAATCTCGTTGGCCCAGACTATACGTCAGAACGTATTGCACCAGGGCTTGTCGGTGCTGCCACAGTCGCTGCAACATGTGCAGAGTTGAATTCCACCGGGTAGGCACATCGCATTTTAGCCGGTGAAGTGGCAGGCCCAACGACTTCTGTAGAGATGTAAGTCGCTGAGCTGCGGGATGCGAACGGCAGAAGTGAGCACACAGCGACCGTGCCCTCTGCAGAAGGCCATCTAGTCTGGGATAGTGGGCTAAAATTGCTGGACAACCAGGTTCAACACGTGAGCCATACAAGGCACGTGTGTGACATTGCCCCGGCGAAGGGCCGCACCCAGGTTTGCAGCATTGTCGCACACGGCCTTCCCTGGTTTCAGGTCCAGTGGAGACAACCATTCATGAAATTGGTTCTCCAGAGCTGACCACAACTCCTCAGCTGTGTGACTCACATTTCCCAGACATTTCAAAGTAAAAACCGCCTGATGACGTTGAGCCCTACTGCCAGCATAGTAAGGAGGTGTGCAGGATCCCTTCTGCGCAGTTAGAAAGCTTGTGGCATGACCAGACAGGCTTTGGGTGCAGGTGGAAGACCGAGAGGAGGTTGAGGAGGCAGAAGCAGTGGAGGAACTTTGACATAAAGAGGATTGACGCACAACTCGTGGGGACGGCAAGACTTGGACAGCAGCCCCTTGTCCTGCTGTCACCATAGTAACCCAGTGCCCAGTCAGCGACATGTAACGCCCCTGTCCATGCCTACTCGTCCAAGTGTCTGTGGTGAAATGCACCCTGTCACACACAGAGTTTCTCAAAGAAGCGGTGATGTTGTGTGCGACATGCTGGTGGAGCGCAGGCACACCTTTCTTTGAGAAGTAGTGCCGACTGGGCATCTGGTACTGGGGCACTGCGACGGAGATAAGGTCTCGAAAATCCTCTGTGTCCACCAGGCGGAAAGGCAGCATTTCTGTAGCCAAGAGCTTGCAGATGGTGAAATTCAACCTCTTAGCTTTCTCATGGCTAGGAGGAAATGGTCTTTTACTTGTCCACATCTGAGGGACCGAGGGCTGGCTATTGTGCTTAGACGGGGTTGATAAGGGTGTCCCCGGCAAACTGCCGGTCTGTGAGGAAGATGCAGGCAGACATGTTAGGTTGCCTTGATCCAAAGGTGGTGCTATCGATGTCGGACAGCGCTCAACACCAGCTGGTGTTACCACCTCCAAAGAAAATGATGACCTGCCAATCACGCTGGCTATTGCGGGTAAAGAGGTGGCAGGTCTGCGCCCCAAAACAGGTGTGACTGCTGTCCCCCCAGTCACAGAGGATGAAGAGGCCGAGGATGCACAAGATATGGCAGACGGTGGTTGGCCCGGCCGGCTAGGCCGCATTGTAGCACACTGAGCTTCCCACTGCAACTTATGCTTCATGTCCATGTGCCGGTTCATGCATGAAGTACTCAAACTATGTATTTTTTGGCCTCTACTTAGCTTTTGCTGACAAATGTTACAGATAACACGAGTTGGGTCATCTTTATCGATCTGAAAAAATGCCCAGGCTATGCAAGGCTTAGCACCCATGCGACCTGAAGAGCCACCACGACTTGTGGTGAGAGGCAGAGTTGTGTTTGAGGATGCAGTTGTTGACGTGCTTCCAGTACTACGTCTTTGTCCAGGAAGGCGCAACCTGACCTCGTCGTCACTAGCATCTTCCTCCACCTCCTCTGCTGACCTCATCTCTTGGCTGACTGTGGGTTGACAGTAAGTGGGATCTCCAACCTCATCATCATCACCCTGTGTGTTATCACACCCGTCGTCCTCAGAGCCAACCGGTTCCTGCCCTGACAAAAAACTAAAGTTGTCGCTCCAATCAGGTATTTGAGTCTTATCATCGTCTTCCTCATTGTCTCCACCAACAGGAGTTACAGTTTGGGAATGAGGGTCTACATTATGGTCAGAACCTTCTGCGTCTGGTCCTGGATCCGACTCATAAAGATTCTGGGCATCAGTGCAGATCATTTCCTCGTCTGGATTCACAGAAGCGCTGGAGTCGACCTCTGATACCCAGGCTATAGTATGAGTAAACAGCTCTGCAGACTCAACCATCTGTTCTACCTCATACTCAGACGGGCAGCTGGAGATTTGGGAGCTGTGAGGAAGCAAGTGCGATTTGGGTGACACCTTTGAGGACTGGAGTATTTGTGATGTTGAAGTTGATGTGGAGGAGAGCCCACTTAAAGGAGCACTTGATATCCTTTGAAGCACCTGCTGTTTTTGTGCCTCATCTGGAATTTGTAGCGATTGGCGTGGCCGTAAGAAAGGGATCTTATCACATTGTCCGCTAAAAGAAGTAGACATTTTAGTTTGGCTGGAAGATGGTCTTTCTTCTGCAGATGTTACTGTTGCTTTAACACCTACCCCACGGGCACAACCTTTTTTCCCCTTCCCAACACGCCTATTCCCCTTTCCACCAGCAGCAGGCCTTTTTCCACTCATTTTGGTGGTTAACTAATTCACAACTCTGGAGTTGTTTGCACAAAAAAACAATGGATGGTAACCGAGCAGAGCTGAGTGGCCAAACAGTGGTATTAGGCCAAAACTATTGGATGGGTTAGATTAAGAAAAAAATTATATTCAATTTGCAACCTGATGGAGGTCAGTATAGATGGACTAATACAACAAGTCCCACACACAGCTAGAAGCCCAATATTTTTTCAGAGGTAGATGCAGAAAAAAATATATTCAGTTTGCAACCTGATGGAGGTCAGTATAGATGGACTAATACAACAAGTCCCACACACAGCTAGAAGCCCAAATATTTTTTCAGAGGTACGGTAGATGCAGATAAAAATTATTTTTAATTTGCAACCTGATGGAGGTCAGTATAGATGGACTAATAGAGAAAGTCCGACACACTGCTAGAAGGCCAAATATTTTTTCAGAGCTAGATGCAGAAAAAAATTAGATTCAGTTTGAAACCTGATGGAGGTCTGTATAGATGGATTAATAGAACAAGACCCACACACAGCTAGAAGCCCAATATTTTTTCAGAGGTAGATGCAGAAAAAATATATTCAGTTTGCAACCTGATGGAGGTCAGTATAGATGGACTAATACAACAAGTCCCACACACAGCTAGAAGCCCAAATATTTTTTCAGAGGTACTATAGATGCAGATAAAAATTATTTTGAATTTGCAACCTGATGGAGGTCAGTATAGATGGACTAATAGAGAAAGTCCGACACACTGCTAGAAGGCCAAATATTTTTTCAGAGGTACTGTAGATGCAGATAAAAATTATTTTTAATTTGCAACCTGATGGAGGTCAGTATAGATGGACTAATAGAGAAAGTCCGACACACTACTAGAAGGCCAAATATTTTTTCAGAGCTAGATGCAGAAAAAAATTATATTCAGTTTGCAACCTGATGGAGGTCAGTATAGATGGACTAATACAACAAGTCCCACACACAGCTAGAAGCCCAATATTTTTTCAGAGGTAGTTGCAGAAAAAAATATATTCAGTTTGCAACCTGATGGAGGTCAGTATAGATGGACTAATACAACAAGTCCCACACACAGCTAGAAGCTCAATATTTTTTCAGAGGTAGATGCAGAAAAAAATATATTCAGTTTGCAACCTGATGGAGGTCAGTATAGATGGACTAAGAGAGAAAGTCCCACACACTACTAGAAGGCCAAATATTTTTTCAGAGCTAGATGCAGAAAAAAATTATATTCAGTTTGCAACCTGATGGAGGTCTGTATAGATGGATTAATAGAACAAGACCCACACAGCTAGAAGCCCAATAATTTTTCAGAGGTAGATGTAGAAAAAAATATATTCAGTTTGCAACCTGATGGAGGTCAGTATAGATGGACTAATACAACAAGTCCCACACACAGCTAGAAGCCCAAATATTTTTTCAGAGGTACTGTAGATGCAGCTAAAAATTATTTTGAATTTGCAACCTGATGGAGGTCAGTATAGATGGACTAATAGAGAAAGTCCGACACACTGCTAGAAGGCCAAATATTTTTTCAGAGGTACTGTAGATGCAGATAAAAATTATTTTTAATTTGCAACCTGATGGAGGTCAGTATAGATGGACTAATAGAGAAAGTCCGACACACTACTAGAAGGCCAAATATTTTTTCAGAGCTAGATGCAGAAAAAAGTTATATTCAGTTTGCAACCTGATGGAGGTCAGTATAGATGGACTAATACAACAAGTCCCACACACAGCTAGAAGCCCAAATATTTTTTCAGAGGTACTGTAGATGCAGCTAAAAATTATTTTGAATTTGCAACCTGATGGAGGTCAGTATAGATGGACTAATAGAGAAAGTCCGACACACTGCTAGAAGGCCAAATATTATTTCAGAGGTACTGTAGATGCAGATAAAAATTATTTTTAATTTGCAACCTGATGGAGGTCAGTATAGATGGACTAATAGAGAAAGTCCGACACACTACTAGAAGGCCAAATATTTTTTCAGAGCTAGATGCAGAAAAAAATATATTCAGTTTGCAACCTGATGGAGGTCAGTATAGATGGACTAATACAACAAGTCCCACACACAGCTAGAAGCCCAAATATTTTTTCAGAGGTACTGTAGATGCAGCTAAAAATTATTTTGAATTTGCAACCTGATGGAGGTCAGTATAGATGGACTAATAGAGAAAGTCCGACACACTGCTAGAAGGCCAAATATTTTTTCAGAGGTACTGTAGATGCAGATAAAAATTATTTTTAATTTGCAACCTGATGGAGGTCAGTATAGATGGACTAATAGAGAAAGTCCGACAAACTACTAGAAGGCCAAATATTTTTTCAGAGCTAGATGCAGAAAAAAATTATATTCAGTTTGCAACCTGATGGAGGTCAGTATAGATGGACTAATACAACAAGTCCCACACACAGCTAGAAACCCAATATTTTTTCAGAGGTAGATGCAGAAAAAAATATATTCAGTTTGCAACCTGATGGAGGTCAGTATAGATGGACTAATACAACAAGTCCCACACACAGCTAGAAGCCCAATATTTTTTCAGAGGTAGATGCAGAAAAAAATATATTCAGTTTGCAACCTGATGGAGGTCAGTATAGATGGACTAATACAACAAGTCCCACACACAGCTAGAAGCCCAAATATTTTTTCAGAGGTACGGTAGATGCAGATAAAAATTATTTTTAATTTGCAACCTGATGGAGGTCAGTATAGATGGACTAATAGAGAAAGTCCGACACACTACTAGAAGGCCAAATATTTTTTCAGAGCTAGATGCAGAAAAAAATTATATTCAGTTTGCAACCTGATGGAGGTCAGTATAGATGGACTAATACAACAAGTCCCACACACAGCTAGAAGCCCAAATATTTTTTCAGAGGTACTGTAGATGCAGCTAAAAATTATTTTGAATTGCAACCTGATGGAGGTCAGTATAGATGGACTAATAGAGAAAGTCCGACACACTGCTAGAAGGCCAAATATTTTTTCAGAGGTACTGTAGATGCAGATAAAAATTATTTTTAATTTGCAACCTGATGGAGGTCAGTATAGATGGACTAATAGAGAAAGTCCGACACACTACTAGAAGGCCAAATATTTTTTCAGAGCTAGATGCAGAAAAAAATTATATTCAGTTTGCAACCTGATGGAGGTCAGTGTAGATGGACTAATACAACAAGTCCCACACACAGCTAGAAACCCAATATTTTTTCAGAGGTAGATGCAGAAAAAAATATATTCAGTTTGCAACCTGATGGAGGTCAGTATAGATGGACTAATACAACAAGTCCCACACACAGCTAGAAGCCCAATATTTTTTCAGAGGTAGATGCAGAAAAAAATATATTCAGTTTGCAACCTGATGGAGGTCAGTATAGATGGACTAATACAACAAGTCCCACACACAGCTAGAAGCCCAAATATTTTTTCAGAGGTACTGTAGATGCAGATAAAAATTATTTTGAATTTGCAACCTGATGGAGGTCAGTATAGATGGACTAATAGAGAAAGTACGACACACTGCTAGAAGGCCAAATATTTTTTCAGAGCTAGATGCAGAAAAAAATTATATTCAGTTTGCAACCTGATGGAGGTCTGTATAGATGGATTAATAGAACAAGACCCACACACAGCTAGAAGCACAATATTTTTTCAGAGGTAGATGCAGAAAAAAATATATTCAGTTTGCAACCTGATGGAGGTCAGTATAGATGGACTAATACAACAAGTCCCACACACAGCTAGAAGCCCAAATATTTTTTCAGAGGTACTGTAGATGCAGATAAAAATTATTTTGAATTTGCAACCTGATGGAGGTCAGTATAGATGGACTAATAGAGAAAGTCCGACACACTGCTAGAAGGCCAAATATTTTTTCAGAGGTACTGTAGATGCAGATAAAAATTATTTTTAATTTGCAACCTGATGGAGTTCAGTATAGATGGACTAATAGAGAAAGTCCGACACACTACTAGAAGGCCAAATATTTTTTCAGAGCTAGATGCAGAAAAAAATTATATTCAGTTTGCAACCTGATGGAGGTCAGTATAGATGGACTAATACAACAAGTCCCACACACAGCTAGAAGCCCAATATTTTTTCAGAGGTTGATGCAGAAAAAAATATATTCAGTTTGCAACCTGATGGAGGTCAGTATAGATGGACTAATACAACAAGTCCCATACACAGCTAGAAGCCCAAATATTTTTTCAGAGGTACTGTAGATGCAGATAAAAATTATTTTGAATTTGCAA
Source organism: Phyllobates terribilis (assembly GCF_046119375.1). Classification (NCBI taxonomy): domain Eukaryota; kingdom Metazoa; phylum Chordata; class Amphibia; order Anura; family Dendrobatidae; genus Phyllobates; species Phyllobates terribilis. The sequence continues at coordinate 1,203,022,869 of NW_027362761.1, read as the reverse complement.
CCTGATGGAGGTCAGTATAGATGGACTTATAGAGAAAGTCCGACACTCTGCTAGAAGGCCAAATATTTTTTCAGAGCTAGATGCAGAAAAAAATTAGATTCAGTTTGCAACCTGATGTTGGTCAGTATAGATGGACTAATAGAATGATGCTATGCCCAAGAGATTTTACTTCACTAGGTGCAGTAAAAAAATTGGTATTCTATACACAGGTGGTTTATCTTGCAACACAGATAGGCTACTCCACTGACTAACACACTCTGCAATAGGCCAAAAAGGATTAGCTTTGCTAGATTCAGCCAAATGCTGTGAAAAAAACTTGCACAGCACTGGCACAGACCTGCCTGGCAAAAACTGATAGGAACCTAGTCCTGAAAAGGACTCCAATTACAATTAGTCTTTACTCCCACAACCTATCTATTTAAGAGCACAGACCTGCCTGATAAAAGTTGTAGGACATGCTGTAACCTAGTCCTTAAAAGGACTGCAATCACAACTATTCCCTACTCCCAAGCTATCTGTATATTTGTGCGAAAATTGGCTTGAAATTAACAAGGTATAGCGCACACAGCAACAGCGGTGCCGTCTAACACGCAGCTGCAGCAGTGAGAAAATGGTGGCGACGGGGAAAATGGCTTGGTCTTATAGGGCAAGGACATGTGACATACACTGCCAATGACACATGCCTTTGCTTGTGTGAAAAAAAGCACTTCGCTCCGTGTGTGCGCTGCTGATAGGCTGACAGATTGCACCTCCCCACTGTAAATGCGGGAAAGAGAAAAAAAAATGGAGATCTTCATTGTTCCTGCAGAGATCCATCCCCTGCCCCTCCCCCCACCCCGCTGTACACTCAAACTGCGTATTAACATTAATTTTCATCATTACTGAAAAAAAATCCAGTTATGATTTTGGTGCACGAACAGTTATCGAACATAACCTCGAACAGCCGAATTTTTCTCAAATTGTTCGTGTTCGCCGATCGGCTCGAACACCGCCCAAAACAGCTCGAATTTGAGATTGGCGAACAGTTCGAGTAGAACAACGCTCATCTCTAATTATAATGTGTGAGGACTAGGATGGCTGAATATTATACAGTGTAGGAACATAATGTTGTGCATAGGAAACTGTCAGAGCACCACGGTGTGAGATTTATTCTGTGTACAGTATAGAGAGGTTTTGAGAGCTATAATACTGTGCATAGAGAAGAGTGGGGACAATGCACTGTGTATAGGGGATCAATGGGGACATTAACTCCTTAGTGACAGGACCAATTTATTGAAATCTGACCAGTGTCACTTTTTGTAGTAATAACTATGGAATGCTTCATCATATCCCATTGATTTTGAGATTGCTTATTTTGTGACACATGATACTTTATAATAATGGTAAATTTAGGTTGATATGTTTTGTGTTTATTTATAAAAGTATCATAAATTTGACAAAAATGTTTTAAAAATTGCAATTTTCAAACTTTGAATGACTATCCCTTTAATCTCAATAATCATTCCACACAAAAACATTAATAAATAACATTTACATCAGCACCATTTGTAAAATGTTGCTTATTTTTGTTAACATTTTAGAAGGTTTAAAAATGTTGCAGAAATTTTTTATTTTTTCAAAGAAATTTACAAAACTTATTTTTATAGGGACCTGTTCAGTTTTGAAGTGACTTTGGGGGTCCTAAATGTTGGAAACCACCCAAAAGTGATACCATTTTAAAAACTGCACCCCTCAAAGTATTTAAAATTGCTTTCAGGTAGTTCAGGAAGTAATGGAAAGTGGCATAACAAGAATGAGGCTATGTGCACACAATGCAGATTTAATGCGCTTCTGCGGCTGTTTTTCCGCCGTTGAAATGCATTAAAACCGCTTGTTAATAGGTCTGCCATGTATAGCAATGAGAATCCGGATGTGCTGTGAAATTTCCGCTCCGGCTTACCATTGTGGTAAAAACCACAGCATTACCATTTATTGCTCGATTCCACGGCGAATTTGCGCACATTGACTTGCATTCAATCGCAGCAAACTTTCAGGTAGAATATCTATACCTGCGGAATTGCTGGATTTCAATGAAAATGAATAGGGGCGAAATTGCACCGGAAACGCAGTGCGGGAGGTACCCGGGTCAGGAGAGGAGGCTATTACTCCTCTCATCCGACTGTGTCTCTGGCTGATAACACCGAAATTAGCGTGGATGGGAGGATCAGCAGTCTGCTCTGCCCAACCCGTGTGCCCATGGTAGTAAATAAATAAATAAAAAATAAAAAAATAAACCTTTATACTCACCTGTCCGATGGCATCCGGTATCCTGCTGGTTCCCGGCAATGCTGTCTCCCTGGCGGCCAGCGGTACACTACGGGGAGCGGGCTCGTGCCCCGCAGTGTACTGAGCTGCGACGACCTGCGCTTACGTCACTGATCAGCTGATGGTCACTTGACCATCAGCTGATTAGTGTCAGCAGCGATCAGCTGATAGTCACGTGACCTACAGCTGATCATTGCCGGCAGCGATTAGCTGATAGTCACGTGACCATCACCTCATAGGTGACACCAGCGATCAGCTGATCGGTCACGTGATCTTCAGCTGATCAACCCCAGTGAACTCTTTCAGCAGCATGTATACTGACAGGGGTGATTTTATACCCCTGGCAATATACATTGCTGTCTTCTACAGCAGTGACATCAGTGGTGGCTGATGTCACGGCTGTGGAAGTGACCCAGATTGCTGTGGGACACTCGGCGTAATCATGGACTGCGTCGTTGATGGCAGACAGCGAGGGATATATTTTTTTGTTTTTTTACGTTTTTTTCAGGAGATCACGGGCTTTGCGGATGGAGGGTAATAAAAAAAATTTAGAACCATGTGTGTTTTTTATTTCATTAAAATACTTTCTTCTGGCCCTGTCTTTTATTGAAAAGGCGGTGACCATTTTACTACGCAGTTAATAATGGGGGAGTCTTATACACGCCCTCCATTACTAGCCTGGGCTTAATATCAGCCGCCAATACAAGTCTGACGTGAACCCCAACCCCATTACCCTACTTGCCACAACTACAGGTTATTGGGAAGGCGAGGCTAAGTTCCAGATTTGACGCATCTTAAGAATGCGCCATTTCTGGGACTGCTGACGGGTGATATTAATAGCCACAGAGGTGGCTAATGTCCATGGCCCCTTCCCTGGTTATTAATATCAGCATGCAGCTGTCTAGTTTAGCCTTTGCTGGTTAGATTATATAGGGGGACCCCACATCAATTTTTTTCTGGGGTCCCCCTGTAATCTAGCCAGTAAAGGTTAAACAAACAGCTATGGGCTGATATTAATAGCCAGGGAACATTGTTGGCTAATGGCCCCTTCCCCGGTTACTAATATCTGCCCCCAGTGGTCGGCTTTCCCTCTGCTGGTTATAAAAATCATGCCATTTTTTTTTTATTTTAGGCTCTGTGCCCATAATTCAGCACTTTGGACGCAATTTTTTTTCTGCGTCCAAAATATTGCATTCTATTGAATGCAGGTAAATCCACATGTGTACACTGAACCATGCGGATTTACCACATTCAATACTTTCTAGTGGTCAAATTTCTGTTGTGGAGACTAGCAACTCCGCAAGAGAATTTGACATGCTGCGGTCCTGAATGACGTGCCACATGTCAGTGTCCACAGGTGATTCGCAGCCTCTGATGCACACATAGTGGACATGGGATTTCTAGAGATCCCATCCACTGTGCTGTAACATCTGGACACTGCGGGTTTGACGCTGTATAAACACGCAGCGTCAAACCTGCAGCGGCTCCTGACCGTGGCAATGTACCCAACTCGCTCTCAGCATGTCAATTTCAGTAGTGGGCACGATAGTCTCCACTGCAGATTTTGAGCAATTGAAATGTCATTATATGCAGTGGATTCACATGTACTGACAACAAAAGTGCGGGAATAGAACAACAAAAATATGCCACGTCCAAAGCGCTGCTGAGTGCTGATCGGGGGGATGTAACGGCTATCGAAACGTCTGTGAGATGTTAATTATGGCCAGGGAAAATGTTTGCTTAATGGAATCTTCCCAGGCTAAAAATAACAGCTCACAGCAGCCGCATAAATTACATGAATAGAAATGCCAATGAAGATTGGGCGAATGGGACTAGCTGACACTCAGCTCTTTTGTTTGGTCAGATCAAGGTTTCAAGGTTTCATAACCAAAGTTAATTCAATTAAAGAGTTAAATAAACACACAGAGTAAACACTTTATTTGAATTACAGCAGACACATTCTTTAATCATTTAAATGAACCAATGTACTCACACCAGTTCCATGGTAATTTAAGGGTTTAAGCAATGCCCCACCAAATAACTTAATTTAGCTCCAAAAAGCATTCTTTGATGTACAAAAACGCTGCATGCATTTTTTATGCCAGGGAGAGGCAAAAACGCTCAGGAAATTTCTACTTCAATTCCGCATTGTGTGCGCAGAGCCTGAAAGTTTATTTTTAGCACCTAAATTTTGATAACTTCTGAAAAGGCATTATTTGGCAATGAACTGCAAGGCAAACATCAGGACCACACAATCAAGATCTCAGTGTGCTGATGAGGGTAAAGAGGAAGCCAGCACACTTTGTTAACTATTTAGATTCTGTAGTCACTATTGACAGCAGAATCTAAGGGGTTAAATGTTCATGGTCAGTGCCAATACTGATGGTGGCTGATGCAGAAAGTTGTCAGCTATAGTGTACAGGTGACAGTTACCGGATTGTTACCTGTCGGGGAACGCTAGTCTCTTATATCTCAGGTCAGTAAAAAGATGTCTAGTGGTCACTAAGGGGTTAAATTGTGCATATGGTAACTATTATATACAGTAGCTATAGAGTCATCACTCTCTGTATAGGAGATCAGTTTGGACATCATACTGTGGGGAGGTAATTTGTGCACCATCATAATGTATATAGGGGAGCTATAGTGACATACTGTGCATGGGGTAGCTGTGGGGGAAACATCCTGTAAATAGAGAAGCAGAAAACTGATCCTTGGGGAGATGTGGGGGCATTATGCTATGTAAAGAGGAGATATTGGGGCATCCTACTGTGTTTAGGAGAGCTCTAAATGGGGGAATCAGAGGACATTATTACTGTAAATTGGGAATTTAGGGGACATTATTAGTGTAAGTGAGGGAGACTGAGGCTGTAGGGCTCCTTTGACATAAAAATGTCATGCGAGCCCTGGAAACCATTGTCTGATAGTGATGGAACAGCACTAGAACTGGAGGTAAGTACAAGCTGTGTTTTTTTATTTTACATAAGGGAATATAGCAATTGAGAATGAGTTGTTTGAGTAGTGGACAACCCCTTTAAAGCCAAACTAAGCCTTGTCAGAATAGAATTCATTTTGCATACAATGCCATTAAATATTTTCCAAAAGACATTTTTTAAATTTTTTCTTTTTCTTTTCTAATACTTACATTCTATATTTCAGATGCTGAAAACTGTGAAAAGTGTTTTACCACCGAATGGCCAAATGAGACAAGAGACAAGTGTGTCCCTAAAGTTATTGAATTTCTCTCTTATGACACTGATGTAGTCGCCTATGTTTTCTTATTCTTGTTAGTTTTATGTTCTACTATAATTATATTACTAATAGGAATATTTACATTTTTCTGGAATTCTCCTGTTGTCAGAGCTAATAATCGTAACCTCAGCTTCATTATCCTTGTTTCTCTCAAGCTCAGTTTGCTCTGTATCTTTCTCTTTATTGGTAAACCAGTGGACACGACCTGTATGCTCCGGCATATCTTCTATGGAATCATCTTCACTATTGTATTGTCATCAATCTTGGCCAAGACCATCACAGTTTGTATCGCCTTCAAAGCTACCACTCCTGGCAGCCCCTGGAGAAAATGGCTTAGTGTTAAACTCCCTAATTCTATAGTCATGATTTTATCATCTCTTCAGGTCCTAAATGGAATACTTTGGTTGTTGTTTTCTCCTCCTTTTCAGGAGCTTGACATGGACTCCTATCCTGGAAAGATCATCATTCAATGTAATGAGGGCTCAAGACTGGCCTTTTATTTCATGTTGGGTTATATGGGGTTTCTGGCAGCGGTGAGTTTAATTCTGGCTTTCATGGTAAGAAATTTACCTGATATCTACAATGAAGCCAAGTACATCACCTTCAGCATGCTGGTGTTCTTCAGTGTCTGGATCTGTGCCATCCCGGCTTACGTAAGCAGTAAAGGAAAAAATATGGTTAGTGTAGAAGTTTTTGCCATATTGGCTTCAGGTAATGGAATAGTGATATGTATATTCTTACCTAAGCTGTGGAACATACTGACAAAAACAGAAATAAAAAAAAATAAAAAATGAACAAAAAAAAACCACAGATAAGTTGTACGGATTGTCTGAATTTGATAAACTTTTATTGATTCCTAACCGGTCAAAATATAGATTGAATACCCTGGATGCAGGTTAAAAAATCATAAATGATTGACAGTTATGGGGAAGAAAACCTGCTGCTGGCCATGTGTTTTGCTCCATCCATCTTCCCATCAACTCTTTCCAGATGGGCAGGAATAGTAGATCTTTTTAAAGTTAAAAAACAATTGCTTGTCAATAAGCCGTGAATAGAATTATTATTATTTTATTTATATTATTTTCATGTTTATGTGTGGGCTTAAAGCTGCAGTGGCAGCATCAGAAGCCACATTGTAAAAAATATTATAGATCAGTCAAGAAGAGGTCTGGCAGTGTATGGACAACAACGGCAACCTGGGCATATACAGCACTGTAGAGCACTATAATACACAGTGTGCAGCCAAGACATGCTTGACTACTTGCCTGGTTATGCAGTGGCAGTGTAAGAGGAAGAAGCTGCATTGGATAGAATTATTATGCATAAGGCATGGCAAGTAAACCAGGCAAGTAGATGTCTGGCAGAGTAGTGCCATCAAGGGCAGCCCCGGTAGCAGCAGTACAGTATAAAACACAGAGTGCAATGAGATTTTCTGTTGTGCAGTGTCAGTAGCAGCAACAGAAGCCACACAGTATAAGAAAGTGATGGGCCAGTCAAGGAGATATCTGGCAGTGTAGGGCCAGCAAAGACAGACCTGGCAGCAATACAGTATAGCACTATAAAACACAGTGTACAACCAGGAGATGATTAGCTGATATGGCTCTGCAGTTGCAGCCACAGCAGAAGAAGCCAAGTTACAAAAAAATATGATGGGTCAGTAAAGAAAATTATCTGGTTGTATAATGCAGTAGTGGGGAAGGAAGTAGCTTCCCTCAGGCACTAAAAAGGTAAAAGAGAATGTTCCTGACAGTTAGATCTCTCTGGGCTGCAGTTAGGTCCAGTTAAGGGGTTAGTTGTGACAATCCAGCCAAGTAGAGGAAAGGGGAACCCAGTGCTATGGTTGAGCATAGAATGAATAAGGCATTGTTTCTAATATGTTTACTTGTGGACTGTATTATTGATAACCAGCCAAAAGATGCCACTGTCCCAGACACAAATGACAGGTTAATCAGCCAGTAGTATTGCAGACCTTTAGGACAGTGAGGGGGTTAATTGTGTGTGAGGACAGCCAATAGACAGTGGGCACTGCATGAAACATTTAGTTAGTTTCCAGGAGCAGGAAGTGATGAGTCAGTGAGAGATAGTACTTGGGATAGTACAGGCTGCCTCGATAAGCAGGCAGGAAACCCATACCCAAGACAGTGGATCCCCAAGGAGAAAAATCCCTCCACAAGAGTCCCCTTAGCTGGCCTGGGAAACTCAAGAGAGACATTGAGGACCCAGGGGCACATTCTGTCTGCAGGCTGTAGAAGACATCAGGACTTAAACCTAAGATGTGAAGAGAACTAGGATCCGGATATACTGTCACTGGTGAGGAAGATTCTCTAGGGCTAGAGTACAAGGCAACAGAGATGATTCACTTAAATTGGGAACCAGGGATGAAGTTCTATTAAGTACCCGTGGGAAAGATGACAACTTGTTGGGCCTTATACATTATATCTGCCTGTAAATATTTTACATATTCCCCTTCCAAAAAGTAAAGTCCCAGTTATGATTATGAACCTCATGTCCTCTGAATTTATTGCTGCCCTGGTTCCAGAAGAGAAATGCCTGGAATGGCTGGTCTGAAGTAAGTGGGAAGCACCACATACACTGCAGCACATCAGAGGGAGGACACACCTTGTCTGTAGAGTGCCTGAGTGAGCAGAGGCTACAGTTCACCCACAACTACCATGCTGAGGCACCTTACATTTGGCGTAGTCGGCAGGATGCGAGCTCCTGACACGAAGAAAACGGGGAAGAGCCGAATCAGAATGCAGAAGGAAAAGTGTTGGAAGGCATGCGGCCCAAGATGGCGGCCTGAAACATGGATTCCAAAATGGCAGCAGTGTCAGTAAAGAACAGGAGAAGAACCTCCTATTGTGGGAGTGGATGGCGCCTAAGAGCGCGAATAGGTGTCCAGCCCCTACGAGCTACGGCACAAAGAAAGATTGGCCCAGCAACAAGGATTCATCCCAGGATGCGAGGTACAGTGAAGAAGAGGGTGAGGTGCAGAGTGACGCACAGCCCATTGAGTAGCAGTGCGTCAGGGAAGGAGGCACAACTTATTTTATATGTGACTGACATGTTTCTATCTATCTAATCTACGTGTGATGCTCTATTCTTTCTGTTCTAAATTGTCGGGTACCGATGTATGCCACTGATGAATTGCCAGCCGGCTTTTTTAAAGAGACAAAAACACTATTATTTTTTTTAAATAAATCCTTTATTTTAACACTAAATAACAAGTACAGTAACCAACACTGACACTGTACTTATAATATATGTGACTGACATGTTTCTATCTAATCTATGTATGATGCTCTATTCTTTCTGTTCTAAATTGTCGGGTACCGGTGTATGCCGCTGATGAATTGCCGGCCGGCTTTTTTAAAGAGACGGGTGCATGAAAATCGGAGGGCACTAGTGTGTTCCCAGTGCCCTGATATGTTTTTCATGCACCCTCCTATATACCCTGCCTGCCTGTGTGTCTATATATTCTGCCTGCCTGACGTTTAATTGTGCACTGTTCCCATCGATTTGGGCAATTTTTGACCTTCTGCAGACAGCCGGGGGGACCGCCAGAAAAATGCTCGAGTTTCCCATAGACTTACATTGGGCTCGTTGCTCGGGTCGAGCACCCGAGTATTCCAATGTGCTCGACCCGAGCTTCGAGCACCCGAGCATTTTAGTGCTCGCTCATCACTAGTAACGACATATTCCCATTAGAAAGGAGAGTGTCTGCTATCCAGTTACAGGGTATGCAGTGAGGCCAACGGCTGCCAAAATTTAGGAAAAACCCCACCAACAACACATAGAGATGGGCCACAGTAATGAGTACGACATGTTCCCATTAGAATGGAAAGGGTCTGGTATTCAGTTATAGGGTATGCAGTGAGTCCAACGGCTGCACAAACTTAGGAAAAATCCTACTAACAATTTAAAGACACATAGAGCTGGGCTACAATAACGAGTACGACATGTTCCGATTAAAAAGAAATGGGTCCCCTATACTATTTGTTTACTATTTGTAAACAATGCAACGGCTGCCAAAAATTTGGAGGAACTCCAAAGTCCTTTGCAAGAGACGTAAAGGTTGGAGGGCCTCCTGAAAACAATGTTCCCATTATTAGTTAGTGGTTCTCCCATACTCTTTGCCTATGCAGTGAAGCAACGTCTAGCAAAAATATAAAGAAACTCCAATTCCCCTTGCAAGAGATGTAGAGGTCAGAGGGCATCCTAAAAAATTGCTCATATTTTTAGGAAGTGTGTCTCCCATACTATTTGCCTATGCAGTGAATGCAAAGGCTGCCAAAAATTTGGAATAACTCCAACGTCCCTTGCAAGAGACATAGAGGTTGGAGTGCCTCCAGAAAACTATGTTCCCATTATTAGTAAGTGGGTCTCCTAGTAATGTAAAGGGCATATTGATACTCATGCTAGAGCAACTCCAATTTGTCTGCTTGCTTTAAAATCATGTTATTATCACTCCTTGCATAACATACATTCTTTCTTTCTCTTCCCATGGAACTTATCTCACACTAACCTTTTCTCAACAGAACATTTTGTCAGACACTCTGTTATCTAACTTGTTTAGGCCAGGTTTGACCTTGTAAAGTTTCCATAGTGCTTCAAACTAACAATGATAATATGACCATATATGTGCTTCCGTAATAATTGTACTAACGTCAGTTAGCCTATAGTATTGTAGCATGGCTGTAGAGTTTATTGGCTATTTGATATACTCAAAACAATATAAAATGCTTAGCAATATAAACGGGATCAGAGATTCTTTGAATCTTCACAATACAGAGCACGCATTGCCTCCGTTTGGTTTTCTGTGGATTGCGCAATCAACATAATAATTTGACACTCACTTGGTCAACCGTGAAGGGTTATTTCCCTCCCTTAACAGTAAGTGGGTCTTCCATACTGTTTGCCCTTGCAGTGAATGCAACGGCTGCCAAAAATTTGGAGAAACTCAAATGTCCCTTGCAAGAGAAATAGAGATTGGAGGACCTCCTGAAAACAATGTTCCCAGTATTAGGAAGCGGATTTCACAAACTGTTTGCCTATGCAGTAAAGCAACATGTGCCAAAAATTTGGAGAAACTCCAATGCCCCTTGCAAGAGACGTAGAGTTCAGAGGGCCTCCTGAAAAAAATGCTCCCATTATTAGGAAGTGGGTCTCCCATACTGTTTGCCTATGCAGTGAATGCAACGGCTGCCAAAAATTTGGAGGAACTCCAATGTCCTTTGCAAGAGATGTAGATATGTTGATATGGTACATATGGTGGTGATATGGTGGTGGAGGATGAGGATGAGGAGAAGGAGGAGAACAAGAGCAAATATACTCAGTCAAGAAGCGTATACCCATGTCTGGGTGTGAAGACAGAGGTGCATGGGAATAGAGTTAAACCTGCCCAAAATATACACTGTATTTGATTTTATGTTACGCTGCTATCATTCGGTTGTGTTGAGAAGTCTGGTCCAATCCAGCCCTTGTTCATTTTTATAAAAGTCCGCCTGTCAGCATTTTCAGTTGACAGGCAGATGCGCCTAATGGTTATAATTCCACCGCCGGCACTAAAAACCCACTCTGACAAAACGCTAATGGCAGGGCAGGCCAGGACCTCAAAGGCATAGAGAGACAGTTCATGCCAAGTGTCCAGCTGGATACCCAATAATTATAAGGCACAGAGGAATCACGGAGGACCTTGGCACTGTCGGCAAGGTACTCCCTCAGCATCTTCCAAAATGTTTCCCTCCTTGTTAGAGTACCCCGTGCCTCAGGACTTGTGCGGTGGGAGGGTCTGAGAAAACTGTCCCAGAACTTTGACAGTGTTCACCTTCCTCTGCTGGATTGCATTTGTGTCTCTCTCACCTGTACTCCTTGGTTGTCCAACGAACTGTGACCTCTGGTGCCAGCGTTCTCAGATGAAAATTTTTAGCTAATTCCACAACAATGGCCTTCTCATACTGCACTATTTTATTAGGCTTGTCCTGCAAGGAAATAAGAGACAGAAAGTTCTCCTTGTAGTGTGGGTCTAGAAGTGTCACCAGCCAATAATGACTGTCACCCAAAATATGGACAACGTGAGGGTCACGGGAAAGGCAGCGTAACATAAACTCAGCCATGTGTGCCAGATTGCTAACTGGCAAGGCTACCATGTCCACATCAAGAGGACGCCTGACCATGTTCTCCTCCTCATCCTCCTCCTCCTCCCTGTCCTCAGGCCATTAACGCTGAACAGACGGTATGACAGTTGTGCAGGTAGTACCGTCTATAGTGCAGGAAACTAGCTCGTGTTCTGCCTCCTCCTCTTCCTCTACCTCATTGTCACCCAATCCATGTTGGGATGAGATGAGGCTGGGCTGTATGTAATCATCCTGTATGGTTCTTTGCTCCATCTCATCATGCTCTGCCTGCAATACATCCTCTTTAATTGTGAACAGAGAGTGTTTCAGAAGACGGAGAAGCGAGATGGTGATGCTAATTATGGCGTCATCGCTGCTCACCATGTCGTAAGCTGCAAAGCTGCTGAAGCAAAGCAAGGGCGGTGGTAGCTGTAGCTGACTTTCTAAAATGGGTACACGAGCGGTGTACTTTGATAAGCAGATCTGACAGATCCCGATAGGTTTTGAGAAACCGCTGAACCATGAGGTTAAACACATGGTCAAGGCATGGTACGTGTGTGAGATCGCCTCGCCTCAGAGCAGCCACCAGGTTCTGGCCACTGTCACACACGACCATGCCTGGATGTAGGGTCAGCGGTGTCAACCACAGATCGGCCTGCTCTTTCAGAGCTGTCCACAACTCTTCAGCGCTGTGCGGTTTGTGACTGAGGTAGTGCTGCAGTGCTTCCAGCTTGCGACTCATGTGGTCATTTCGGAGCTGGAGACTGAAGAGGAGGAGGAGTAGGTTCAGAAGCTGTAGAATGTGAGGGCAACCCTTACTGACCCAGGGCCCGCAATCCTCGGCGTCAGGTGGATGTGTTCCGTCCCAAGGTGCGACTGAGTCACAGCTTCCACTATATTAATCCAGTGTGCCGTCAGTGAGATGTACCGTCCCTGCCCACAAGCACTTCTCCACGTGTCCATGGTTGAGTGGACTTTCCCAGTAACTGTGTTGTTGAGGTCACGGCTAATGCTCTGGGACATGTGCTTGTGTAATAGGGTGATGGCAGACCAGGAGAAATAGTAGCGGCTGGGGACCAAGTACCAAGGGATGGCCGCCGCAATCAGGTTGCCGAAAGGTCCGTCTCCATGAGCCTAAAAGGCAACGTTTCGAGCACAATCATTTACGAAATGTGTGAATTTAGTAATGTGGCCTATGTGGACCCTGTGCTTCGGCTCACTTAGTGAGGTGCTTTGCTGCCATGTGCCTGATTCTGCTGGTGGAGGTCAGGCTGCTAGTTTTGCTACCCTTGCTGATGCTGGCCTGACAGGTGGTGCAAATGGCTTTTATGGGGTTATCTACAGAATCTTTAAAAAACAACCAGACTCAGGAAGATCTAACAGTTGTAATGGCAACTTCTGTCATGTCGGCGATACAGGGAACACTTTCCTGCCTTGTGTCTGTGGTCACCACACTGCTTCTTCCTGCCTGTTGTGGTGCTACGCCTCCCTCCCCCTGTGTATTTTTGTCCTCACTCTGTATGTCCCTCTGCCAGGTTGGGTCAATTACTATGTCATCCAACACCTCGTCTTCCACTTTCGCACCTTGTTCCTTCACCTGACTTTCTGGCAATTGTGTCTCATGATCATCATCCACCTCTTGCGACAGTAATTGCGCTTTCCCACCATTGCCTTCATGTGACGGTTGCTGCTCCAATATTTGGGGATCGCTAGACGCGTTCTCTTGACTCGCTTGAAGCTGGCTGAGTGAAAGGCCTAAATCTCCAGATGGAAAAGTGAACAGCTCTTCTGAGTGTCCAAGTGTGGGATCAGTTGTCTCCGTGCACTCGGCATGGTGGGAGGAAGGAGGATCAGGGTGAGGAATATGCGGTCCAGATTCACGGCTACTGAGAAGTGTTGAGCCACCCCTGTAGTGTTCGGGTTCTGTTCGGTTCGTCGAACACTGGCATGGTCGTCGAATGGTTCATCAAACAGTTCGTCGAACACCGTCGAACACCGTCGAACACCATTAAAACCAATTGCAGGCAAACAAAAACACATACAAACACATTGAAAATATGTAGAAAACACCTTCAAAGGTGTCCAAAAGCTGACAAACTGCTCAGAAGACACAACTAACACATGGAAAAGTGACAAGTACATATAGTCATGCAAAAAGAAAAGAAGTGGAGGAGTAAAAGGAGGAGGAGACACAGATATAGGCATGGCATGCCCTTCTAAAGGAAGGCTGGAGTGAAAATCTAAAATCAGCCTACCAACATCCAGACGTCATGACAAGAAAATTAAAAAAAGAAATATCTTTAGGTAGAATGGCGGTTCCATTCAGATCACTTTCCATACAAGATGTAGTAGTATCCCCGTTGGGAGTCAGGCCAAAAACGGAACCCAATACATTAGGACTAATCCAACATTTGTCATATCCAAGGGGCAGGTCAGTAAATGACAACATCGATGCGGAACCAAGTACAGTATTATATACTGTACCTCCTTTGACAAGGCAATCAGGCGGGTCAAGAAGTTGGAAAGGGGCACCCTAATGGCAAAACAGACATTGAGGGAGTATTCCGGTTACCTACTACTAGAGATGAGCGGTGTTCGACTCGAACTGTTCGCCAATCTCAAATTCGAGCTGTTTTGGGCGGTGTTCGAGTCGTTCGACGAACTCGAATGATTTGCAAAAAATTCGGCTGTTCGAGGTTATGTTCGATAACTGTTCGTGCACCAAAAGCGTAACTGGATTTTTTCACAGTAGTACTATTAATTAGTGATGAGCAAGCATGCTCTCCACTGCTCGGTACTCGCCCGAGCATCTCAGTACTCGAGATGCTCGGAGCTCGCCGAGTACTTTCGAGATGCTTGGGCGGGAGCTCGGGTCCCTGTCCTGCATGTCTGGCGCTATTTAGAGCACCAAAAATGGAGGCATTGTCTGCCACTCACTGTAATGCCACAGCCATGGTGGTTGTGGCATTACAGCGTTTGCCCAAATCGATGGGAACAGTGCTCACAGTGAAACATGTAAAGCCGGCAATTCAGCAGCGGAATACACCGGTACCGACAATTTAGAACAGAAAGAATTGAGCATTACACATAGATTAGATAGATAGAAACATGTCGGTCACATATATAATAAGTACAGTGACAGTGTTGGTTACTGTACTTGTCATTTAGTGTTAAAATAAAGGATTTATTAAAAAAGAAATTGGCGTGGGGTTCCCCGTAATTTTAGTCTCTGCCAGTGGCAGTGCATGGCAAGCAATCCCTGCATGTTCTTTGGCTCTCTAAAGAGCGCCAAACATGCAGGGTGAGGACCCGAGTTCCCGCCCCAGCAACAGGGAAATAGTCGCCAACTTTTCGATGATGGTGAATCACTAGCCCTCAGGCAACATGGAAAACAAAATAATTTCTCCTACCACAAAAAACTATGTAACAATATATGTCAGAAGGTAGGAACGTATCCTTAAAATTCTGCAACAGTTGTGTTGCATGGTTACCAAAATGGAATATTAGAATGGGTATGCAAAAAGTAAAACATATATAATGTTTAGAAATTTTAATTTGTTTATTTATTTTTGTTAAATATTTATTATTCCCAAACATAAAAACTAAAAAAATGTTTCAAGACTTTAACTTTTTTAAATATTTTATTTATTCATTTTTAATATTCCCATTCACCAAAAATGTTACCTTGCTAATTAGCTAAACATATATTCATGCCCAGAAGGAAACATGGGGCAACAACATGCAGTATAGTAGTGGGCTATACGGTTGCTAAATTGGACTATAAGCAAAGGGCTTAAAAAAATTAAAAAGTGTCCTTTTTGACAGTTAAAAAAAAGATGGGCCCTTACAACAAAATGGATTGGATGGGAAAAGAGAAAAAGGTAGGTAGGTTAACAGGCTGCTGTATTCGAGTGGTGTCTATGGGTGTAATTTTGGACTATTTCTATAAGGAAGTGTGAAAAAAAATACCATTTTTTTACAACACTATTTAGCGGAGCTGATTCAAACTAACATGAAAACTCCAGAAATCGCTAAATTTTTGAGCAACGTTCTATTGCGCAAAAATTTTGCACATTTTCAAAGCCTTTTTAACACATATTTTCTGGCACAAAGCTTTGATGAATCTGCCTGAAGGTTTGTTATGAGGCAAAAAAGAATAGGAGAAATAAAGAAAAAAATAGCAAACCTGATTGTGTGATATTAGTGACAATAAAGATACATATTATCTGTTTTATGATTTGAGACCTTTAGCTACGCAGGTGTCAATGTTCAGTATTGATTCATTAATGATAATAACACTTTTCCAGTCACCTCCACAAGGTGGTTTGTTAATCTTTTCAATTGCTGTTACTACAAGCATGGACACAACACCATGGTGCATTTGCAAGAAATGCCATGAAATGCCATGAAACTCCAGACAGAGACTAGATGCTACATTATCATATGAAATATGTTCTGAGATGCGTTTTTACAAAGTTCTGATGGTACAAACTATATATAACTTAACACACACGTGGCATTAAATTCGATATATTAATTCAGAGATCTTACAATTTATTTAGTAGATGGTTTTATGTTGCTTGTCGGAAAAAGTTTTCGTTTTTTATATATTTGCACTACAAAGGCACTACAAGAGTACAGTAAGTATCCTTGCAATAAACCTAGTAATTTGTATTTCATTTTTCCCTAAAGAGGCTTGGTGAAAGTTGTATGCCAAGCGATACTCCTCGTCTAGTAAAATATTTTACACAAACCAGGAGAATTTTGGAAAGTTTTTTTTTAACTTTTTTTTTAAAAGGTGAATAAGGATGTTAATTATGGTAATAATTTGTAGATTGTACTGTACAGTGTTGAAAAAAATGTTTAAAAATTATTTCTTCCATTATTTAAATAAAAAATATAAAGTTTTTTAGATTAGCTATATTTGTGCCCAGATTAGAATTTTATTTCAATTCCTACAAAGACATATAATCTTTGTTCAATTATTTTGTATTCATTTTTATATGAGGAATTTATAGTACAATTCTGTCATAATTTTACAAATCTTCCAGGTGGTAACATTTTAACAACAAAGTCCAGTGGACTTTCAGTGTAAATTGGTATTGATAATGTTCTTGTACAAATATCCATTCAAAATCTTCTGACAGGTATTATGGACAACAGCCACTCCTGTATGGGATAAAGCAAAATCCTTCATTTTAGTCTTAATATGATTATTGTACTTATAATTATTATTATTATTATTTATTATAGCGCCATTTATTCCATGGCACTTTACATGTGAAAAAGGGGTATACATACAAGAACAATTACAATAATCTTGAACACAATGTGACAGCGACTGGTACAGGAGGAGCGAGGACCCTGCCCGCGAGGGCTCACAATCTACAAGGGATGGGTGAGGATACTGTAGGTGAGGGTAGAGCTGGTCGTGCAGCGGTATGGTGGAGCGGTGGTTAATTCAGGTTGAAGGCTTATTGGAAGAGGTGGGTCTTCAGGCTCCTTTTAAAGGTTTTCACGGTCGACGAGAGTCTGATGTGTTGGGGTAGAGAGTTCCAGAGTAGGGGAGAAGCACGGGAGAAATCTTCTATGCGATTGTGGGAGGAGGAGATAAGAGGGGAGTAGAGAAAGAGATCTTGTGAAGATCGGAGAATGCGTGCGGGTATGTAACGGGAGACTAGGTCAGAGATATATAGAGGAGATAGGTTGTGAATGGCTTTGTATGTCATGGTTAGGGTTATGAACTGGAGTCTCTACTTAATTGTTTTTATTATGTATACCCCTTTTCACATGTAAACCACTTTAGAATAAATGTAATATAATTAAAATACTAATAAATAATAATAATAATATGTTGTACTTCAAGAGTTTAACTCAATGTGCTGCCTTCAAGCTCTTGGACATAGAACTGAATTGGCTCCACTAGCTGTAAGAAGCTTTTTTTGTAAGGATTATGACTGGAATTGGAGTTATTTTAACTATGCTCTCTGTAAGTCAGATCACTAATCACTGATAAGTCAGATCACTAATAGAATATTGGTTTCTTCCTTTTTGCGTTCATTTCCAATTTTTGGTGAATAAAAAGATATAAATGATGTAATTTTGAAATATAGCATCTATTCATCATGGCAGTTAGTAGTGATGGGCGAACCCGTGACTGTTCGGGTTCGGCTAATTGAGCCGAACCCTGAACAGTTTTTTAAAAGTTTGGGTTTTGGTACCAGAACAATACCCGAACCTCAAACAAGAACACGGACCCCATTCATGTGAATGGGGGAGCTGAATATTAATGATTTCCTACACTATCACTTGAGTGACAGCGCTGGAAACACAGGCTCTAATCGACGGTAAAAGCATTACCGCGGTCAGAGCGCTGTGGCATCATGCTGACAAGTGTCAGCATGATGCCACAGCTGTGAAAGTGACCCGCGGTAAAAAGCCGGCTGACCCGCAGGTCATATGTGCCGGCTGACCATCAGACGGCGCCTACTGCCATAGGAAAGAGCAAGCGCAGGCACCGCTGAATGGGAGCCGTAGTCTTCCATCTGCCGACTCCTGCTGAAAGTAAAAAAAAAATGTTAAAATTAATAAAAAAAATATTCAAATAAAAACAAAACACATCATACTCACCTAGACCTTGTCTCCGATGTTCTCCACCCCTGCAAAAAATCAAAAATAAAAAAAAAACATATACTCACCTTACAACTAATCCCCGAAGCCCATGATCACCTGAAGTAAAGTAAATTAATAAAGCAATCTCATTCTCACCTGTCCGCTGCAGTCCAAATAGTGAGGGTCCCACGAAGATCCCATGAACAGAGCGGCCATAGTGTAAAATGTGACCCCTCCGTGGAGCAGCCTGCAGTACACTAATGTTCAGTGTATTGCTTGCAAATGATGTCAGCACATGTGCAGTGGTTATCTTCCCACACTTGCAATAAGTTTAACTAAGTTCAACTAGTTGACAAGCGTGGGAAAAAACTCACTGCACATGTGTTGACCTCATTTGCCGGCAATACACTGAGTTAGTGTATTGCAGGCTGCTGAACAGTGAGGTCACATTTTACAATGTGGCTGCTCTGTTCATGGGATCATCATGGGACCTTCGATATTTGGACTGCAGCGAATAGGTAAGGATGAGGTTGGTTTATTATTTTAATTTTATTATAGGTGATCTACAGCTGTAGAAAGATATATGCATAGATACAGTACAGACCAAAAGTTTGGACACACCTTCTCATTTAAAGATTTTTCTGCATTTTCATGACTATGAAAATTGTACATTCACGCTGAAGACATCAAAACTATGAATTAACACATGTGGAATTATATACTTAGCAAAAAAGTGTGAAACAACTGAAAATATGTCTTATATTCTAGGTTCTTCAAAGTAGCCACCTTTTGCTTTGATGACTGCTTTGCACACTCTTGGCATTCTCTTGATGAGCTTCAAGAGGTAGTCACCAGAAATGGCCTTCCAACAATCTTGAAGGAGTTCCCAGAGATGCTTAGCACTTGTTGGCCCTTTTGCCTTCACTCTGCAGTCCAGCTCACCCCAAACCATCTCGATTGGGTTCAGGTCTGGTGACTGTGGAGGCCAGGTCATCTGGAGTAGCACCCCATCACTCTCCTTCTTGGTCAAATAGCCCTTACACAGCCTGGAGGTGTGTTTGGGGTCTTTGTCCTGTTGAAAAATAAACGATGGTCCAATTAAACGCAAAGCGGATGGAATAGCATGCCGCTGCAAGATGCTGTGGTAGCCATGCTGGTTCAGTATGCCTTCAATTTTGAATAAATCCCCAACAGTGTTACCAGAAAAGCACCCCCACACCATCACATCTCCTCCTCCATGCTTCATGGTGGGAACCAGGCGTGTAGAGTCCATCTGTTTACCTTTTCTGCGTCGCACAAAGACACGGTGGTTGGAACCAAAGATCTCAAAATTGGACTCATCAGACCAAAGCACAGATTTCCACTTGTCTAATGTCCATTCCTTATGTTCTTTAGCCCAAAAAAGTCTCTTCTGCTTGTTACCTGTCCTTAGCAGTGGTTTCCTAGCAGCTATTTTTCCATGAAGGCCTGCTGCACAAAGTCTCATCTTAACAGTTGTTGTAGAGATGTGTCTGCTGCTAGAACTCTGTGTGGCATTGACCTGGTCTCTAATCTGAGCTGCTGTTCACCTGTGATTTCTGAGGCTGGTGACTCAGATAAACTTATCCTTAGAAGCAGAGGTGACTCTTGGTCTTCCTTTCCTGGGGCCGTCCTCATGTGAGCCAGTTTCTTTGTAGCACTTGATGGTTTTTGCAAATGCACTTTGGAATACTTTCAAAGTTTGCCCAAATTTTTCGCACGGATTGACCTTCATTTCTTAAAGTAATGATGGCCACTCGTTTTTCTTTATTTAGCTGCTTTTTTCTTGCCATAATACAAATTCTAACAGTCTATTTAGTAGGACTATCAGCTGTGTATCCACCTGACTTCTGCACAACACAACTGATGGTCCCAACCCCATTTATTAGGCAATAAACCCCAATTATTAAACCAGACAGGGCATACTTGTGAAGTGAAAACCATTTCCGGTGACTACCTCTTGAAGCTCATCAAGAGAATGCCAAGAGTGTGCAAAGCAGTCATCAAAGCAAAAGGTGGTCACTTTGAAGAACCTAGAATATAAGACATATTTTCAGTTGTTTCACACTTTTTTGTTAAGTATATAATTCCACATGTGTTAATTTATAGTTTTGATGCCTTCAGTGTGAATGTACAATTTTCATAGTCATGAAAATACAGAAAAATCTTTAAATGAGAAGGCGTGTCCAAACTTTTGGTCTGTACTGTATATGGATAGATAAATAGATTTATATATAGATAGATAATATTTAGATATATGGATATATAGATACTAGCTATTGAACTGTTCTACACCCGGGTGGGGAGCATTTTTATTGGTATATGGTCTGCCATGCTGGTATGTGCTGCCCCCACATACTGGTATTTGTGCTGCCCCCATCCTGTACCACAATTCCATACTGGTATGCATGGCACCCCTCATCCATTTCCTGGTATGCATGGCACCCCTCATTCCTATCCTGGTATGCATGGCACCCCTAATCTCTATCCTGGTATGCATGGCGCCCCTCATCCCATCCTGGTATGCATGGCACCATTCACCCCATCCTGTTATGCATGGCACCATTCACCCCCAATCCTGGTATGCATGGCACTCCTCACCCCCAATCCTGGTATGCATGGCACCCCTCACCCCCAATCCTGGCATGCATAGCGCCCCTCATCCCTCATCCTGGTATGCATGGGTCCGTCACACCCAATCCTGGTATGCATGGCCCCCTCAGCCTTATCCTGGTATGCCATGCATACCAGGATAGGGGGTGAGGGGTTCCATGCATACCAGGATTTGGGGTGAATGGTGCCATGCATACCAGGTTGGGGGTGAGGGGTGCCATGCATACCAGGATTGGGGGTGAGGGGTTCCATGCATACCAGGATTGGGGGTGAATGGTGCCATGCATACCAGGTTGGGGGTGAGGGGTGCCATGCATACCAGGATTGGGGGTGAGGGGTGCCATGCATACCAGGAGTGTGGGTGAATGGTGCAATGCATACCAGGATGGGTATCAGGGGTGCCATGCATACCAAGAAAGTGATGAGGGGTGCCATGCATACCAGGATATGGATGAGGGGTGCCATGCATACCAGGATAGGATGGGGGTACAGTCCAGCCGCGAATTGGCGCTGGATTTGAACCACGCTTCGCTGATTGGTCGAGCCCGGCCGGGACCAATCAGCGATATTTGCACGGCTACTTTAAATTAACCCCCCAATGTATCCCCCCGGGGCCCCTAATGAATTTCGTAAATACCTCATGTTGCCAATACTGCCTGTGTGCGGCGCTATCGCTGACCGCGCACAGGCAGCACGTGACCTCCTGGCTGCAGCCAGCTCTTGCTTCCACTTACGTCATGGCTATTTGCGGCTGCAGCCAGGGGTCTCCTGTTCCGCGTTCCATGGTGAGTGATGGGTCGTGGGCAGGGTTATCCCCCATCACATCATACCCGGCATCCACCGCGCGCTCTCTCAATGTATGTGGCCCTGGAGGAAAACATTGGGGGGTTAATTTAAAGTAGTGGAAACCCCTTTAAACCCCACTTTGCTGATTGGTCGCGGCCGGCCGGGCGGGACCAATCAGCGATATTGGTGCACAATTTAAACCCCGTGTCAGTATTCGGGGTTTTCTAGGTAACCTTGTGAATGATTTTGCCCTTTGTTAAGATGGAGTTTGCTGTTTTTGTATGCCCTACTTCCTGTTCGTTTGTTTAAAACCCGGCTCAGGTGCTGGCTTCCTTGCTGGAGTATTCTGCTTCCGTTTCCCTTCAGTCCAGCTGCCTTGTCCTACTATTATCTCCCAGATCTCTTGTGTATTTACCAGGTTAATCTTCACATGTTTCTCAGCAGCAGCAGCAGCCAGCTTCTACCTGTGGCTCTGGACATTCTCTGCATATGTAAGCTACACTCACTGTGTTATCATTAACCTGTTGACTTTGGAATTTAACCCTTGGCTCACTCTACCCGGTAAGAACTGTGTTTCTGAACTGTGTTGTTGTTTAACCCTTTGTTCACTCCCTCCGGGGAGGGCTGCGGGAACTATTTACTGGAATATTACTTAAATGTGAACTTGTTTCTGGACTTCCCTGAATCTACGCCTCATCTAGGATTAACTTGTGAACTTGTTCTTGGACTTCCCTGTGGCCACGTCACCAGTGTGTCAGACTTTCCTTTTGATCACATTTGTGTGAGGACTCCGTCGTAAGAACATTGCAGACTTTGCTATATAGGTTCCAAAGACTTAATATCGCTGGACTTATTTCATTGTATGTCACTACGGGTTATCTGTATATTGTTTTTGGGTGTTATTGCTGTTGCACAAATACATTATTTGCATTAAAGAAACCCGTCTCTGCTTGTTCATTGCCCCACGCTATCAGAATCCTCGAGTTCCTACAATAGTATTACAGGATACTCCAGCCAAAAGGAGGATTCTGCTGGGGCAATGACGGAGACACGGGCAGACAAGCTGTTCACCATAATTAACTCCTTGCAGCAGGAGATAGAGGTTATACACAATAAGATTGGAGACATGGCATCCCAGGTTGACCACAACGCACAGGTGTTAGGTCAGGCTCTCCAAGATCTACGTTCTAAGTTAGAAGTCCGGGAGGCCTTACCTACTGAGCCTACATCATCCACTAGTATGCCCAAAATGCCTCCATTCCGGTTTAATGGTGACCGAAGTCAATTCCGTGGGTTTGTTAACCAATGTATATTATTCTTTGATGTACGTGCCTCCTATTACCGGTCTGATAGATCTAAGGTTCTATGTATTATCATGTTGTTGACATCACGGGCACTGGCTTGGGCAAATCCTATGGTTGAAAGTCATGATACCCATCTAAATAATTTGGATGATTTTCTGACAGCCATGGCACAAATGTTCGACGATCCCAACCGCCGTGCTACAGCTGAATCTGCCTTGCTTTCCTTACGCCAGGGGAAACGTTCAGTCATAGAATATGTTACTGAATTTAAAAGGTTAGTGGTGGACACCAACTGGGATAACAATGCTTTATTGCCAATCTTTAGAAAGGGTTTGTCTAGTGCAATCAAGGATGAGCTATATCGTTCAGAGTCTCCACAGGAGTTTGAGTTGTTTTTACAACACTGTGTACGTATTGATATCTGTCTAACTGAACGCAGACAAGAAAAATGGGCAGCTGTAAATCGTATCACTAATTTCTCTCTTCCGTCTAGGGAAACCACAGGCAAAAACTTGCGGGAGGCCGAGGAGGTGCCTATGCAGGTGGACTTGCTACAAAAACGTGAGAGTAATGAACGCCGCGAATACCGTCTCCGTGAGCGCTTATGTTTTTATTGTGGCCAATCAGACCATTTCCTTATCAATTGTCCTAAATGTCCCAGGCGACCCAACAAGGTGTTGGCGGTAGTAGGGGATTATGATAACACTGACGCTGAGTCTGAAGTTTCGGAGACAAGTCTACATCTGGATGCTGTTTTTCCCCCTATATTGATGCCGACTTCCTCTAAAGACCAAGGGGAGAAATATTCACATTGTTCTCTTCCTATTCAGATTCAGTAAGGAGGGACAGTGGATATCAAGTTCTGCCATGATAGACTCTGGAGCAGGTGGGAATTTCATGGATTTTCTTTTGCCAGGGATCATGGTATAAAGACGCAACTAAGAGCTTCACCAGTCACTATGGAAACGGTGGATGGTTCCCCATTAGTTTCTGGACCAGTAGATCGGTAGACAGTGCTTCTGGAGTGTTGTTATGCACACGCCCGGGCTAAGCGGCGTGTGCGTGTGATTGGTAGTGATTCCACTGGACCGTGCCGGAGAGTGAATGCCTGGAGGGGCGTGACTAAGTATTCACCCGATCCGACCAGGGTCGCACGACGGCATACGACGCCAGTGCACCAAGGAGGAACCGAGCAGAGGGACCAGGTGCTACTCCAGGACAGACCCCGGACACGGCTGTTGACCCACACAGGGAAATACAGGAACAGGCTGGTAGGCTGGCACACAGACTGGAGGGTATAGGCAGGCACGACTGGTATGCAGGCAGGCGGGTATGCAGGCAGGGGGGTAAAGGCAAGCACAGCTAGAGTGCAGACAGGGAGGCACTAGCAGGTAGGAACACAGGCGGGAAAGGACCCAGTACACACCGGGACTCAGGAACAATACAGGCAGAGGGTTACAGGCAAGCACAGCTAGAGTGCCGACAAGGCTGAGCAGGGAGGACAGGGCTCTGTTCACACGGAACAGACAGGAAGGGAAAGACAGAGCCAGATACTCACACAGTACTTGCAGAGACAACAAGCAGGAGTTAGGTACGAGTTCAGACTCTGCAGAAAAAGGAAGGGAACGGACATAGAGGCAAAACAGGTAAAGGACAGGAGAGAGTTCAGACTGGAACTGAGTGTACGGAGGAGACCGACACTGCAGAGGGATACAGGAGCGGGTCTGGGAATACGGCCCCCAGAGAGGCGGAACGAACAGGCAAGGAGCGTGTTCAGACAGGACAGACCAGACACAGGAGCGGGTCTAGGAAAACGGCCACTAGAAGGCGAGAGGAACAGGCTAGGAGCGAGTTCAGACAGGTCAGACAAGATACAGGAACGGGTCTAGGTAATCGGCCCCTAGAAGGCAGGAGGAACAGGCTAGGAGCGTGTTCAGACAGGACTGACAAGAGACAGGAGCGGGTCTAGGTAATCGGCCCCTAGAAGGCGGGGGGGAACAGGCTAGGAGCGTGTTCAGACAGGACAGACAAGATACACAGAAAGGACTCAGTTCAGACACGGGAACTAATACCGCAAAGCAGGAGACATACATGACTCAGTTCAGACACGGGAACTAATACCGCAAAGCAGGAGACATACAGGACACAGTTCAGACAGGCCTGGAAATACAGCCTCCAGGAAAGGCAGACAAGGAAACAAAGGACGGGACCTGGCACCTTCAGAGTGCAAGCACACACTGAAGGAAACACTTGCTCAGGCAGGGATAGAAGGGAGCTGCTGAGCTATATACCAAGTGTCAGACAGCAATAGGCTGAGGACGCACAAGGGGTGTGACCCACAGCAGGTACAAAAAGCAGGAAGTGATCGGGCGCCGCCCTTAAGCAGCAGAGACAGACACAAACAGACAGCATGGAGGGAAGCCAGAGAGACACTCTGGACAGGAGATCAAGTGCGCTCTCTTGCACAGTGGGAGATGGACCACCATGCAAGGACGCCGCCAGGTATGTTACAGTACCTCCCCCCTTACGCCCCCTCTTCTTCAGGCCTGCCAGAATCTTCCGCAGGGAATTCGAGGACCAGTCGTTCACTGGGTTGGAGGGGGACAGAGACTTGAGGGTAATCTCTGCTTCGAGGTACATCTTGTCAAGCTCACAGGAAAAAATAGACGGGTTATCAGGTACATAATGAGGAAAAGTCACTGTCTCTTTGTTATCTGGTGGTACCCCGGAGGATTCAGGAAACAACTGGAGGTCCTCCGCCGGGTCAGAAGAGTGCAGAGGCTCAGAGAAAACAACTGCTTCAGAGTACACTAGGTCGGACTCACTGGAGGAAGCAGGCGAGGTATCGGGTACCGAGTATAGGAAAGTCTCTGTCCATTCACCACCAGGTGGCACCCCGAAGGGTTCTGAACACAACTGGAGGTCCTCCGCCTGGTCGGAGGGGTGTAGAGACTCGGGAGTAACCTCTGCTTCGGAGTACACTAGGTTGGACTCACTGGACGAAGCGAGCGAGGTATCAGGTACAGGATATAGGAAAGTCTCTGTCCATTCACCACCAGGTGGCACCCCGAAGGATTCTGAACACAACTGGAGGTCCTCCGCCTGGTCGGAGGGGTGTAGAGACTCAGGAGTAACCTCTGCTTCGGAGTACACTAGGTTGGACTCACTGGACGAAGCGAGCGAGGTATCAGGTACAGAGTATAGGAGAGTCTCTGTCCTTTCGCTACCAGGTAGCACCCCGAAGGGTTCAGGAGACAACTGGAGATCCTCCGCCTGGTCGGAGGGGTGTAGAGACTCGGAGGTAACTACCACTTTGGGGTACCCATTGTCAGGCTCACAGGACGAAGCGGACAAAGTATTGAGTACCGGGTGTAGAGAAGTCTCTCTCCATTTGTCATCGAGTGGTATCCCGGAGGATTCAGGAGGCAACAGGGGATCCTCCGCCAGGTAGTAGAGGTGCACAGACTCAGAGGTAACCACAGCTTTGGAGCATCCTTGGACATGCACACCGGTTAAAGAGAGAGAAGCATCTGATGCCGGGTGCAGCAAGTTCTCCTGTGTGGAGTCTGGATGGGCAGAAGTCTCTTCGGGCAGGAGAACTGGTGCACTACCCACGCACACTACCCATTGGGGTTTCTCCGGGATACAGGGAGATGAAGCTTCAGTAGGGACTTCAAGGTTGGGGTCAGGAGGTCTCAGGGAGGACAGGCCCTGGCGTGACGGCTTGCCTCTAAGTCTAGCACGTCTGGACTGCCTCTTGAGGTTGAGAGAAGTATTCCGGAAAGCGTAGTCACCCTGAGAGGATTCTGGGTGGGCAGTAGTCTCATTGGGCTGGAGGACTATTGCGCTACCCACACACATTACCCATTGGGGCTGCTCCGGGATATTGGGAAGTGAAGCTTCAGCAGGAGCCTCCGGGTTAGGATCATCGAAGACCATTAGAAAGGCCACCATGAAGGCCATTAGGTCCCGGAGGATCGGATCCTGTGTTTCATATAGGGGGTTGATCCATTCCAAGGCATCACCCGCCAGGTAAGACATCATAAAGGCCACTTTAGCCCAATCGGAAGGAAAATAAAGAGGGTAGGCCTTAAAGTGTAGCATGCATTGCTCCACAAATGCACGACACTGTCTTGGATCCCCATAGTAACGTGGCGGATCCGCAGGAACGAGAGCTGATAGATCCATCTGGACGGGTGCGTAATTCGCCTGGAACTCAGCTAAAGGGGGAAAAAAATTTATTTATTTATTTTAATGCATGTATTCGCTGGCCTGAGCATGCTGTTATGCACACGCCCGGGCTAAGCGGCGTGTGCGTGTGATTGGTAGTGATTCCACTGGACCGTGCCGGAGAGTGAATGCCTGGAGGGGCGTGACTAATTATTCACCCGATCCGACCAGGGTCGCACGACGGCATACGACGCCAGTGCACCAAGGAGGAACCGAGCAGAGGGACCAGGTGCTACTCCAGGACAGACCCCGGACACGGCTGTTGACCCACACAGGGAAATACAGGAACAGGCTGGTAGGCTGGCACACAGACTGGAGGGTATAGGCAGGCACGACTGGTATGCAGGCAGGCGGGTATGCAGGCAGGGGGGTAAAGGCAAGCACAGCTAGAGTGCAGACAGGGAGGCACTAGCAGGTAGGAACACAGGCGGGAAAGGACCCAGTACACACCGGGACTCAGGAACAATACAGGCAGAGGGTTACAGGCAAGCACAGCTAGAGTGCCGACAAGGCTGAGCAGGGAGGACAGGGCTCTGTTCACACGGAACAGACAGGAAGGGAAAGACAGAGCCAGATACTCACACAGTACTTGCAGAGACAACAAGCAGGAGTTAGGTACGAGTTCAGACTCTGCAGAAAAAGGAAGGGAACGGACATAGAGGCAAAACAGGTAAAGGACAGGAGAGAGTTCAGACTGGAACTGAGTGTACGGAGGAGACCGACACTGCAGAGGGATACAGGAGCGGGTCTGGGAATACGGCCCCCAGAGAGGCGGAACGAACAGGCAAGGAGCGTGTTCAGACAGGACAGACCAGACACAGGAGCGGGTCTAGGAAAACGGCCACTAGAAGGCGAGAGGAACAGGCTAGGAGCGAGTTCAGACAGGTCAGACAAGATACAGGAACGGGTCTAGGTAATCGGCCCCTAGAAGGCAGGAGGAACAGGCTAGGAGCGTGTTCAGACAGGACTGACAAGAGACAGGAGCGGGTCTAGGTAATCGGCCCCTAGAAGGCGGGGGGGAACAGGCTAGGAGCGTGTTCAGACAGGACAGACAAGATACACAGAAAGGACTCAGTTCAGACACGGGAACTAATACCGCAAAGCAGGAGACATACAGGACTCAGTTCAGACACGGGAACTAATACCGCAAAGCAGGAGACATACAGGACTCAGTTCAGACACGGGAACTAATACCGCAAAGCAGGAGACATACAGGACACAGTTCAGACAGGCCTGGAAATACAGCCTCCAGGAAAGGCAGACAAGGAAACAAAGGACGGGACCTGGCACCTTCAGAGTGCAAGCACACACTGAAGGAAACACTTGCTCAGGCAGGGATAGAAGGGAGCTGCTGAGCTATATACCAAGTGTCAGACAGCAATAGGCTGAGGACGCACAAGGGGTGTGACCCACAGCAGGTACAAAAAGCAGGAAGTGATCGGGCGCCGCCCTTAAGCAGCAGAGACAGACACAAACAGACAGCATGGAGGGAAGCCAGAGAGACACTCTGGACAGGAGATCAAGTGCGCTCTCTTGCACAGTGGGAGATGGACCACCATGCAAGGACGCCGCCAGGTATGTTACAAGTGTAAGATGGAACCAGACCATCAAGAAACACTTTCATTCATGTTAATATCTTCTCCTCATTTTCCTGTAATTTTAGGAATTCCCTGGTTACGGTCACAAAATCCAAACATCAATTGGGAAACCAAGGAGATATCCTTCCTCCCGAAGTGCAGTCCTACCATCAGTCCAACGGTAGCGGTTCCAGTCACCCAGAACTTCAAAGAGGCAATACAGGTACCCACTCTCTCTCTGGTTTACCAGGAATTCTCGGACGTTTGTGACAAGAGGAAGGCAGATCAACTTCCCCCACATAGACCGTATGATTGCCCCATAGAATTGCTTCCTGGGGCAGCGATTCCTTTCGGCCATGTTTACCCTCTGGCGGCTCCGGAATTAAAATCATTACGAGAATATATAGATGAGAATTTAGGTAAGGGGTTTATCCGACCATCTTCTTCACCAGCGGGAGCCCCTATATTCTTTGTAAAGAAGAAGGATGGGACTCTAAGACCCTGCATAGACTACCGGGAGTTAAATAAGGTAACCATTCGTAACAGGTAACCGTTGCCGCTAATTCCGGAATTGTTGGAAAGAGTTCGCCAGGCCAAAGTATTTACCAAATTAGATCTTCGCAGGGCATATAAACTACTTCGTATACGTCCCGGAGACGAATGGAAGACAGCTTTTAGATGCCGGTATGGACATTATGAATATTTGGTGATGCCATTCGGACTCTGTAACGCTCCTGCTGCTTTTCAATATTTAGCCAACGATATTTTCAGGGATTTATTGGACCAATATGTGGTAATTTACCTGGATGACATTATGATCTTCTCTGATTCCTTACAGGAACATCGGGAACATGTTAAGACCGTGCTTAGACGTTTGAGAGATAACCATTTGTACATCAAACTCGAAAAGTGTGAATTTCATTGCTCCGAAATCCAATTTTTAGGCTATATTATTTCTCCTCAGGGATTGAATATGGAGTCTAGCAAGATCCAGGCAATCTTAGACTGGCCGGTACCAGGAAACATTAAAGAGGTACAACGATTCATTGGTTTCGCTAACTTTTATAGACGTTTCATCCGAAATTTTTCAGAAGTTGTCCGTCCCATCACTCTCCTCACCAAGAAGGGGAAGAAGTTTGTATGGTCTTCGCAAGCTCATGGAGCCTTTGATCGCCTCAAGGTTTGTTTTACCACGGCTCCGATATTGATGCATCCGGATCCTGCACTGCCTTTCATCGTGGAGGTGGACGCTTCTGACTGTGCATTGGGAGCTATCCTCTCACAACGTACCGGAGACAAAGGTTTGCTGCACCCGTGTGCCTTCTTTTCTCGTAGGTTATCTTCTGCTGAACTGAACTATGATATTGCAGATAAGGAACTTTTGGCAATTATTTCCGCCTTTAAGGAATGGAGACATCATTTGCAGGGAGCAACTCAACAGGTAGTAGTACTCACGGATCATCGTAATTTGGAATTCCTTAAGTCTGCCAGGTGTCTTTCTCCTCGACAAGCTAGGTGGAGTTTGTTCTTGAACCAGTTTAATTTTATTATTTCGTACCGCCCAGGTTCACGTAATGGGAAAGCTGACGCATTATCCCGAATCCATACGGTGGACTCCGTGCCTGGGACCCCGTCTAAGACCATCTTGTCTGATGCCAATTTCGTAGGAGTGCTCCAGGACCGGGACTTGTGGCAGGAGATCAAGCTGGCCTATGACGGTGACGTGTTTCTTGCTGCTCCACCTGACAACGTGAATCTTGTCCTTCGGAATGGTGTGTGGCTTAGAGATCGATGTATTTATGTCCCGGAGGCTGTGAGACTTCGAATTCTCAAATTGGTCCATGACTCTGTATTGGCTGGTCATAGGGGGGTACAGAAGACGCAGGAATTTTTAAGTCTTTTTTTTGGTGGCCTACCTGTTTGAAAGATGTGAATGACTATGTCCGCTCTTGTGAGGTTTGTGCCCGGCACAAAGTTCCTCGCGTGTCACCTACTGGTCTTCTTAAACCGCTACCTGTACCGTCTCGCCCTTGGGGGTCTATTTCGATGGACTTTATTGTGGAGTTACCCACCTCTGGCGGTAAAAATTCTATTTTGGTGGTAGTAGATGATTTAACGAAGGCTGCTCATTTCATTCCGTGTACCGGTCTTCCCTCAGCTACAGAGACAGTGGATCTGGTTATCCAGAACGTTTTCCGGCTGCATGGGGTACCAGATGAGATGATTTCTGACCGGGGAATACAATTTAACACTAGATTCTGGAAAGGATTTTGTTCTGCGCTCCACATTAATGTTTGCTTGTCTTCTGCATACCATCCTCAGACCAACGGGCAGACTGAACGGACAAATCAAACCTTGGAGCAATATCTACGCTGTTACGTCAGTCATTTGCAGGAATATTGGCTGAAGCTACTTCCTTTAGCGGAATTTTCATACAACAACTCTCAGAGCAGTTCTACGAAGGTAACGCCTTTTTTTGCCAATCTGGGATATCATCCAAATATTTTGCCTAGGTCTCCGGTTGCTATTTCGGTACCGGCGGTTGAAGATAGAGTGGCGGTGTTGCAACGTAATCTGGAAGTTTTGAAGGACACCCTGACCGTAGCACAGGAGCGTTACAAGAAGTCGGCAGATAGGTTCCGGAAACCGGCACCTATGTATAAGGTAGGAGACGCGGTTTGGTTGTCTACCAAGAATCTAAGATTGGGTGTTCCTTCGCAGAAACTGGGACAGAAATTCATCGGTCCATTCAAGATCACTGGGATTGTGAGCTCTGTTGCCTGTCGGCTGAAGCTACCACGGACTTTAAAGGTACACCCAGTATTTCATATTTCTTTATTAAAACCGGTCTCTCCTAACACGTTTCAGGGACGTATCGTATCTCCCCCTCCACCAGTGTTGGTTGATGGTGAAGAGCAATTTGTGGTACAGGATATTGTTGACTCGAGACTTCATAGGAACCGGCTTCAGTATCTAGTCAGATGGCAAGGTTACTCTCCCGAAAACGATTCTTGGGAACCAGTAAGTAACATCAATGCTCCCCTGAAGGTCGCTCTGTTTCATCAGAGATACCCGGACAAGCCTGGTCCCGGATCGTCCGGAGGCCGTCTTTAGGGGGGGAGTAATGTCAGTATTCCGGGTTTTCTAGGTAACCTTGTGAATGATTTTGCCCTTTGTTAAGATGGAATTTGCTGTTTTTGTATGCCCTACTTCCTGTTCGTTTGTTTAAAACCCGGCTCAGGTGCTGGCTTCCTTGCTGGAGTATTCTGCTTCCGTTTCCCTTCAGTCCAGCTGCCTTGTCCTACTATTATCTCCCAGATCTCTTGTGTATTTACCAGGTTAATCTTCACGTGTTTCTCAGCAGCAGCAGCGAGCTTCTACCTGTGGCTCTGGACATTCTCTGCATATGTAAGCTACACTCACTGTGTTATCATTAACCTGTTGACTTTGGAATTTAACCCTTGGCTCACTCTACCCGGTAAGAACTGTGCTTCTGAACTGTGTTGTTGTTTAACCCTTCGTTCACTCCCTCCGGGGAGGGCTGCGGGAACTATTTACTGGAATATTACTTAAATGTGAACTTGTTTCTGGACTTCCCTGAATCTACGCCTCATCTAGGATTAACTTGTGAACTTGTTCTTGGACTTCCCTGTGGCCACGTCACCAGTGTGTCAGACTTTCCTTTTGATCACATTTGTGTGAGGACTCCGTCGTAAGAACATTGCAGACTTTGCTATATAGGTTCCAAAGACTTAATATCGCTGGACTTATTTCATTGTATGTCACTACGGGTTATCTGTATATTGTTTTTGGGTGTTATTGCTGTTGCACAAATACATTATTTGCATTAAAGAAACCCGTCTCTGCTTGTTCATTGCCCCACGCTATCAGAATCCTCGAGTTCCTACAATAGTATTACACCCCGCTTCGTGGATTGGTCGCGCCCAGCCGGCCACGACCAACCAGAGATATTGGCGCGGAATTTAACCCCCAGTCACAGCGTGACGTAGTTCACTCACATTTACTGAACAAGTTCTGTCAGTCACAGTGTTCATTCATGTTTATTGGACAAGGTCTGCCAGTCACAGTGTGATGAAGTTCAGTCACGTTTACTGAATAATTTCTGTCAGTCACAGTGCCACATAGTTCACTCACGTTTACTGAACAAGTTCTGTCAGTCACAGTGCCACTTTGTTCAGTCACGTTTACTTAACAAGTTCTGTCAGTCACAGTGCCACATATTTCAGTCACGTTTACTGAACACTTTCTGTAAGTCACGGTGCGAGTTAGTTCACTCACGTTTACTGAACACGCTCTGTCAGTCACAGCGCGCTGAGCAGATATTTCTTTACTGTACGCTATCACGATTTACGCTTCCTGTCTTCCAATGGGTCGAAAGCGAAAATACGCCAATGAGGATGACAGAAAAGCAGCAGCAGCAGCAAGGCAACGACAACGTTGAGAGCAAGAGACACTTCAACAAACTGCCGCCAGACAAGCCCAGGATGCGGAATCTCACAGATAACATCGCCAACAGAAGATACCACAACAAACTGACACACGACAGTTACAAGTAGCTGATTCACAGAGACAACATCGGGAACAGGAGACACCAC
This sequence comes from Phyllobates terribilis, assembly GCF_046119375.1. Lineage (NCBI taxonomy): Eukaryota > Metazoa > Chordata > Amphibia > Anura > Dendrobatidae > Phyllobates > Phyllobates terribilis. The sequence goes on along the minus strand of NW_027362761.1, from coordinate 1,202,989,444 downwards.
AACACACTGCCGCTAGGCAGGAACACGATGCGGAATCCCACAGACAACGTCGGGTGAATGAAGCTCCATAATCCTGGGCAAACAGACAACAACACGATCGCCAAATTCATAAAAAACGAATGCTCTGCCAACTAAGGCAAGCCCAGCAGAATATTCAACAACTTGCATGTTACGTAACAGACAACGAAACTACAATTATTGAACACTACTGTGGGAATATGAATGCAGTTTGCTCTAAATGCGACTCTCTGAATTTTATTGCTGAAAAACCATCTGACAATCAGTTTACTAAATGCTGCCTAAAAGGAAAAGTTATGCTACCGAGACCTCACTATGCAGATCTGTTTGAGCAGTTGATGAAAGGAACGCATCAACACAGTAGAAATTTTATTGAAAATATCAGAAGCATCAACAGTTCTCAGGCTTTTGCTTCATTTGGTGCCAACATTGCACCGCCCCATGGATTCGGACCGTATTGTTTTAAAATTCACATCCAGATATGCCACCGCACTGGAACACTTCACCCAGAAATAGGACAACCACCAAAATTTGCACAATTATACATCCTTGATACAAATGAGGCTACAGAACAAAGCATGAACCTGAAAGAAAACGAAAAGTGTGATACTGAACTGATGAACCAAATTGCCGTACATTTACCAAAAATCAGCCCATTTGCTGCCGCATATTGCATGCTAAAAGACATTGAAGCCCAGGGGGAAAAGAGGGCTATACAAAATGGGACTGAAATGCCTTCTATTGTCATGGCCATCAAACAAGAACGTAAACATGACCCCCGACTTTACAGCAAACCACGTGTAAGTGAGGTAACAGTTGTTTTTCAAAATGATGGCAGAGAGCCTCCTTTTCAAAGGGATATATTAGTCCATCTTAAGCCAGACCAAAACAACCCTTTGGTTCCAAAGACACAACGAATTAGCATTTTGCCCAGCAACCTTTATGCTCTTCTGTATCTGCTATTCTTTCCAAGAGGTGATCAAGGGTGGCATGAAAACCTACACCAGCAAGGAACTTCAAGAAGAATTACACAACTGCAGTACTGCGGTTTTCTTCTCTCTGTCCGAAATTACTTCAATCCTATTTTAAACGGTGGAAAACAGACACAACAGTACTTAGTCGACGCATACGTTAAAATTGAAGCTAATCGTCTACATTTCATATGAATGAACCAAAAACAACTTAAAGTTGAAGACTACTGCCTTCTTCAAGAACATTTGCAAAAACAATAAATTCAAAAGGGAAATCCAATTGGAAAAAAAGTAATTCTCCCGTCGTCATTTGAAGGTAGCCCCCGCAACATGCAACAGCGTTATCAAGATGCAATGGCAATAGTAACAAAGTATGGAAGACCTGACATTTTTGTGACAATAACCTGTAATCTTAAATGGCAGGAAATTACCGAAAATTTAGAACCCTGGCAACAAGTTGAACACAGGCCGGACTTAGTTGCACGCGTAATTTTCACTGAAACTCAGCAGCCTTTTGAAAGACATCAAAAATGGGCTTTTTGGAACAGTCATAGCAATGGTACACGTCATAGAGTTTCAGAAACGAGGTCTCCCACATGCGCATATACTAATTATCTTAGAAGCGAAGATTCCAAGTTTTGCATGGAGGAAGAAATCGACAACATAGTGTGGGCTGAAATTCCGAACCAAGGTATCCTGAACTATATAATATTGTAGTCTCTCATATGGTTCATAGCCCTTGTGGTGGAGCAAATCCAAAAAGTCCATGCATGGAGAACGGAAAGTGTACAAAAGGGTTTCCTAAGGAGTTCAAACAGCACACTGTTAAAGACTTTGATGGCTACGCTTCCTAACGGCGACAACACATTGATAACATTGTTCGCAACAAAAAAATTATAAATAACTCATGGATAGTTCCATACAACCCGTACTTATCAAAATGCTACAACTGTCACATCAACGTAGAAATCTGTGCTTCAATAAAAAGTGTAAAATATCTTTTCAAGTACAGCTACAACGGGCATGACAAAGCTAACGTCGAAATACAACAGAAAACAATCAATCACGATGAATCGTCAACTTTTGTTGAATAGAGATATATGAGTGCTCCAGAAGCTGCTTGGAGGATATTTGTGTTTCCAATGCATTCACAGACCCATGCTATTATACGTTTAACTATTCATTTACCAAATCAACAGCAGCTTTATTTCTTTGAAGATTCTCAAGTGAAAGATGTCTCAAAAACTTTAAGCACGACTTCAACATTAATGGAATGGTTTTTGCTGAACCAACGTGACGAAAACGCAAGGCAGTATTTGTATCGAGAGATTCTATAGCATTACGTTTGGAATAAAACTTAGAATCCAAGACAACGAGGACTTAGCAGAATAATTGGACACATGTACAGTGCTGGCCAAAAGTATTGGCACTCCTGCAATTCTGTCAGATAATACTCAGTTTCTTCCTGAAAATGATTGCAATCACAAATTCTTTGGTATTATTCTCTTCATTTAATTTGCTTGCAAGGAAAAAACAGAAAAGAGAATGAAGCAAAAATCAAATCATTGATCATTTCGCACAAAACTCCAAAAAAGGGCCGGACAAAAGTATTGGCACCCTCAGCCTAATACTTGGTTGCACAACCTTTAGCCCAAATAACTGCGAACAAACGCTTCCGGTAACCATCAAGGAGTTTCTTACAATGCTCTGCTGGAATTGTAGACCATTCTTCTTTGGCAAACTGCTCCAGGTCCCTGATATTTGAAGGGTGCCTTCTCCAAACTGCCATTTTGAGATCTCTCCACAGGTGTTCTATGGGATTCAGGTCTGGACTCATTGCTGGCCACCTTAGAAGTCTCCAGTGCTTTCTCTCAAACCATTTTATAGTGCTTTTGGAAGTGTCTTTTGGGTTATTGTCCTGCTGGAAGACCCATCACCTCTGAGGGAGACCCAGGTTTCTCACACTGGGCCCTACATTATGCTGCAAAATTTGATGGTAGTCTTCAGACTTCATAATGTCATGCACACGGTCAAGCAGTCCAGTGCCAGAGGCAGCAAAGCAACCCCAAAACATCAGGGAACCTCCGCCATGTTTGACTGTAGGGACCGTGTTCGTTTCTTTGAATGCCTCTTTTTTTTCCTGTACACTCTATGTTGATGCTTTTTCCCAAAAAGCTCTACTTTTGTCTCATCTGACCAGAGAACGTTCTTCCAAAACGTTTTAGGCTTTCTCAGGTAAGTTTTGGCAAACTCCAGCCTGGCTTTTTATGTCTCGGGGTAAGAAGTGGAGTCTTCCTGGGTATCCTACCATACAGTCCCTTTTCATTCAGACGTCGACGAATGGTACGGGTTGACACTGTTGTACCCTTGGACTGCAGGGCAGCTTGAACTTGTTTGGATGTTAGTCGAGGTTCTTTATCCACCATCCGCACAATCTTACGTTGAAATCTCTCGTCAATTTTTCTTTTCCGTCCACATCTAGGGAGGTTAGCCACAGTGCCATGGGCTTTAAACTTCTTGATGACACTGCGCACGGAAGACACAGGAACATTCAGGTCTTTGGAGATGGACTTGTAGCCTTGAAATTGCTCATGCTTCCTCACAATTTGGTTTCTCAAGTCCTCAGAAAGTTCTTTGGTCTTCTTTCTTTTCTCCATGCTCAATGTGGTACACACAAGGACACAGGACAGAGGTTGAGTCAACTTTAATCCATGTTAACTGGCTGCAAGTGTGATTTAGTTATTGCCAACACCTGTTAGGTGCCACAGGTAAGTTACAGGTGCTGTTAATTACACAAATTAGAGAAGCATCACATGATTTTTCAAAGGGTGCCAATACTTTTGTCCACCCCCTTTTTTAGGTTTGGTGTGGAATTGTATCCAATTTGGCTTTAGGACAATTCTTTTTGTGTTTTTTTCATTGAAGACAAATTAAATGAAGAGAATAATACCAAAGAATTTGTGATTGAAATCATTTTCAGGAAGAAACTGAGTATTATCTGACAGAATCGCAGGGGTTCCAATACTTTTGGCCAGCACTGTATACTGTTAGTGTCAAGGATCAAGAAAGATATTGCCTTCGGCTGTTACTACTGCATGTGAAAGGAGCTACAAGTTATGACGATTTGAAAACCGTTAACGGAGTATTGCACGATACATTTAAAGCTGCAGCTTTGGCTTTAGGACTTCTATTAGATGATACTGTGTGGAGACTTACTTTAGAAGACGCAGTTACCCTACATATGCCTAAGCAACTTTGTGAATTGTTTGCCTACATCTGTGTATTTGGACCGCCTACACATCCAGCTCAACTTTGGACAAATTTCAAAGAACATATAATCGAGGATTACTTGTTATGACTTCACAACAGAAGTGGAAATAGTCAAAATTACGAATCTTATGCCATGCAAGATGTCCAAAATGTCTTACTACTGCATGGAAAAATGTTTTCAGACTTAAATTTGCCACAGCCTGCAATTCCAGCTCCACAAGTTCCAGAGTATGACGAAGCGTATGAATTATTGTTGGCAACTGAGAAGAGAAACTCCTTAAATGAACAACAACGGATTGCATATGACACTATTGTGAGCGCTATAGAAAACCAAGAAGATGCAAGGCCAAAATGTTTCTTTATTGACGGTCCAGGAGGGAGTGGTAAAACATATCTCTATGAAGTTTTAATGCATCAGGTTAGAGAGTTGGGAAAAGTCGTATTGCCATCGGCTACAACAGGTATTGCAGAAAACCTTTTACGAGGAGGTCGCACTATCCATTCACTCTTTGGGATACCAGTTCCAGTCAACAAAATCTCAGTTTCCAGAATAAAAGAAGACACATTTGCAGGAAGACAGTTAAACAACGCAAATCTTTTGATACTTGACGAGGGCACCATGGCACCCAAATACGCTTTGAGCTTAATTGACAGACTTCTGCGTGAAGTAATGACTACAAATGTTGCTGAAAAAAGTGAAATTCCGTTTGGAGGTAAAGTTTTTGTTATTGGCGGAGATTTTAGGCAATGCCTTCCAGTCATACCAAATGCAACAATAATAGATGTTATAGAGTCCAGCTTAAAATGGCTGACCTTTGGAAACAGTTTAATAAACTCCAACTAATTAACAACATGCGATATTCTGACCCAGAGTACAGCAAGTGTCTTCTTAAACTTGGTAACGGTGACCTTAGCAATGAATACAACCTTGGAGAAGACATTATTGTGATACCAGAAGACATGTTGTGCACTGACTGCATCGTTAGTGATGTTTTTGGACAATACGTTGATGTGAACGACCAAAGCAGTGTTGAGAGGGCCTCTTCCCATGCAATTCTCTATCCCAAGAACTATGACGTGGCTCTGCTAAATTCCAGTGTGATGGATAGAATGCCTGGAGAGTTTAAGTTCTACAAAAGTGATGATTCATTGGATGTAGACCATGAAGATGAACGAGAGCATTATCCAGTTGAATTTTTAAATAGTCTTGCGCCATCAGGAATGCCATCCCACAGACTATAACTCAAAATTGGAAAAATCATAATGTTGCTGTGGAATCTAAATACAAAAAATGGTCTATGTAATGTAACCCCCCTTATTGTTACTGGACTCCATTCCCACATAATTCAAGCAAGAGTGATCACTGGATCAGCAAAAGGAGATGAAGTGTTTATTCCACGCATTGATTTATGTCTTTCGGACACATGTCTTCCATTTAGTCTTCGGCGTCGACAGTTTCCAGTAAAACAAGCTTTTGCCACGACAATAAACAAGTCACAAGGTCAAACTCTACACCGTGTGGCATATATCTACCGGAGCCCGTTTTTGGTCATGGACAACTCTACGTTGCATTTTCAAGAGTTAAAATGAGATCCAACGTCAAGATGCAAGTTCTTCATACCCCTTTACAAGGAAAGTTGGTTATAGATAGTCAAAACGTATTCACAAGAAATGTGGTGTACAAAAATATTTTGGGTTGATATTGTTAACAAATATATTATAGTGTCGATGTACTTCTTTAGTCCGATGATTTATTTAAATACAGTTAGATATTCATGTAATGGTTTATATATTTTGATGATCTGTTTAATAATTTCGTTCAGTTGTATTAAGTTCTATGAGCAACAAAATTGAATGATAATGTATATATTTTACCCGTAAAATCCTGTGTATTCACTGCATTATTCTTAAATCTTCATAAATAAACTACATACATATTCTAGAATACCCGATGCGTTAGAATCGGGCCACCATCTAGTATCTATATATCCATATATCTAACTATTATCTATATATCTATAAATCTATTTATCTATCCTTATATCTATGTACTTATCTATCTATCTATCTATCAATCTATTATCTATTATCTATCTATATATCTATCCATATATATATATTAACTATCCATATATCTATCTATACATATATCTATTTTCTATCTATCCATACATTTATTATCTACTGTATCTATCTATCTATCTATCTATCTATCTATTTATCTATTCATATACAGGTGTATCTCACTAAATTAGAATAACATCAAAAAGTTTATTTATTTCAGTTCTTCAATACAAAAGGTGAAATTCATATACAGTACACTGCTCAAAAAAATAAAGGGAACACTCAAATAACACATCCTAGATCTGACTGAATTAAATATTCTCATTGAATACTTTGTTCTGTACAAAGTTGAATGTGCTGACAACAAAATCACTCAAAAATCATCAATGAAAATCAAATTTATTAACCAATGGAGGCCTGGATTTGGAGTCACCCCCAAAATTAAAGTGGAAAAACACACTACAGGCTGATCCAACTTTGAAGTAATGTCCTTAAAGCAAGTCAAAATGTGGCTCAGTATTGTGTGTGGCCTCCACGTGCCAGTATGACCTCCCTACAACACCTGGGCATGATCCTGATGAGGTTGCGGTTGGTCTCCTGTGGGATCTCCTCCCAGACTTGGACTAAAGCATCCACCAACTCCTGGACAGTCTGTGGTGCCGTGTGACGTTGTTGGATGGAGCGAGATATGATGTCCCAGAAGTGCTCAATTGGATTCATGTCAGGGGAACGGGCGGGCCAGTCCATAGCTTCAATGCCTTCATCTTGCAGGAACTGCTGACACACTCCAGCCACATGAGGTCCGGCATTGTCCTGCATTAGGAGGAACTCAGGGCCATCCGCACCAGCATATGGTCTCACAAGTGGTCTTGCATATAAGGCAGGAGAATTCTCCTGCTCAAGCGCTGAGCGGTGAGAATTTTCCCACGCTGTCAGTGACGTGCATGAGGTGAGCTGAGTTCATTGGACATGACCTCGGCTCATCTTTATACCGTCACAGCGAGACACTGAGGAGCGCAAGCATGCCTGTGCTTCTCAGTGTCTGCGGCATAGCAAGCTGAATGGCAGCGTTCTGCTGCGGTCCAGCCTGTCATGTGAATGTAGCAGAGCTGAAGCTGTCGTGGGAACCATGGAAAGGTAAGGATGAGGATGCTTTATTATTTTACTTTTATTGCAGAAGACATTGGCTTCAGCTGGAATGGGCGTGATGGTAAGTATTGTTTAATTTAGAACAATAAAGAATTGTGTCTTTATTTCAATTAAAGGACTTTTTTCTTGGTGTTTGTGTTTTTTTTTAACTTTGACTATGGGGTTAGTAATGAGGGTGTCTTATAGATGCCTCTCCATTGCTTACCTGGACTTGATGTCAGCTGGCATTATAAGCTGACATCAACCACAACCCTATTACCCCACTGCCACCGCTACAGGGCAGTGGGAAGAGCGAGGCTAAGTGCCAGAATTGGCGCATCCTATGGATGCGCCATTTCTGGGGAGGCTGACGGCTGGTGTTTCTAGCCTGGGAGGGGGCCAATATTCATGGCACCCTTCCTGGGCTATTAATATCAGCCCCCAGCTGTCTGCCTAGCCTTTGCTAGCTATTAAAATAGGGGGCACCCCACGTCATTTTTTTGGGGGTCCCCCATTTTAATAGCTAGTAAAGGCTAGGTATTCAGCTGGGGGCTGATATTAGTAGCCTGAGAAGCTCCGTGGGTATTACCCCCTTCCCAGGATTCAAACATCTGCCCCAGCCATCTGCTTAACCTCCGCTAGAGACTAAAATTACGGGGAACCCCACGCCAATTTTTTTTTTAATAAATCCATTTTTTTAACACTAAATGACAAGTACAGTAATCAACACTATCGCTGTACTTCTTATATATGTGACAGACATGTTTCTATGTATTTAATCTATGTGTGATGCTTATTCTTTCTATTCTAAATTGTCGGGTACAGATGCTGAATTGCCGTCCGGCTTTTTTAAAGAGACGGTGCATGAAAACACTAATATTTTTTTTAATAAATCCTTTAACACCAAATGACAAGTACAGTAACCAACACTGTCACTGTACTTCTTATATATGTGACTGACTTGTTTCTATCTATCTAATCTATGTGTGATACTCTATTCTTTCTGTTCTAAATTGTCGGGTGCCGGTGTATGCCGCTGCTGAATTGCCGGCTTTTCATGTTTCACTGTGAGCACTGTTCCCATCGATTTGGGCAACCACTGTAATGCCACAACCACCATGGCTGTGGCATTACAGTGAGTGGCAGACAATCCCTGCATGATTGGTGCTCTAAATAGCGCCAGACATGCAGGACACGCTTTTGGTGCACGAACAGTTATCGAACATAACCTCGAACAGCCAAATTTTTTGCAAATCGTTCGCGTTCGTCGAACGGCTCGAACACCGCCCAAAACAGCTCGAATTTGAGATTGGCAAACAGTTCTAGTAGAACACCGCTCATCTCTACTACCAGGGCACTGCCTAAAACTGTGGTCATCTCATCAGACGTGATCCTATATTACTGCGTTAATAATACAGACATTTTTGGCAACGTGACAAATCTTAAACTCCATTTAAAATGGGCAAGGTGTGTGTCATGGGACGGGGAAGTGGACGTTATGGTGAAGGTGATAGTGCATGCAGCTACTGTGAGCAAGATGAAACTGTGTCTGCTGAGAGAGTACAACAAACACCCATGTCATGTCAAACTACCTTCCTGTCCCAATATCTAGGGGCCACAAAACACCACTATTGAAGCCAGAGCAGTGTGAAAAGGTTGTTGGTACGATTGCAGATAATGCTTCCAGTCAGTTTGCCACCACCACCACCTTGTGTTCCACATGGTCCAGTCTCAGTAGATGTGAGTTAGGATAACATTATTATTATTACTTTATCGCCATTTATTTCATGGCACTTTACATGTGCAAAAGGGGTATACATCACAAAAACAATTACAATAATATTGAACAAAAATGTGACAGTGACTGGTACAGGAGAGGAGTGGAGAGGACCCTGCCCACAAGGGCTCAGTCTACAAGGCACGGATGAGAATACAGTAGGTGAGGATAGAGCTGATCTTGCAGAGGTATGGTGGCGCGAGGGTTACTGCAGGTTGTGTGCATGTCACAAGACGTGGGTCTTCAGCTTCCTTTTAAAGTTTTCAACAGTAGGCGAGAGTCAGAAATGGTGGGGTAGAGAGTTCCAGAGAAGGGGGGATGCACGGAAGGAATCTTGTATGCGACTGTGGGAAGAGGAGATAAGAGGGGAATAGGGAAGGAGATCTTGTGAGGATCGGAGGTTCCATGCAGTTAAGTACTGGGAGACTAGGTCACAGAAGTATGGAGGAGACAAGTTGGGGATAGCTTTGCATTCCAAGGTTAGGGTTTTGAACTGGAGTTTCTGGGTAATCGGGAGCCAGTGAAGGGATTGACTGAGAGGAGAGGCCAGGTAATAGCGAGGGGACAGGTAGATTAGTCGGGCAACAGAGTTTAGGATAGATTGGAGGAATGCGAGAGTGTTAGAAGGGAGGCCATAGAGCAAGATGTTGCAGTAGTCGAGAAGGGAGATGATGAGCCCGTGCACTAGTGTTTTTGTAGATTTGTGATTGAGGAATGTGTGGATCCGAGAGATTTTTTTTACTTGGATTCGGTAGCTTCCTCACCCTGATCCTCCTTCTTCCCAACATTCCGAGTGCCCTGAGACAACTTATCTCACAATTGGACACTTCGAAGAGCTGTTTTATTCATCTTTCCATTTATAGATTCTGGCCTCTCACTCGGTCCGCTTGAAAATGGAAAGAGCTTAGATATGTAGTTTGAAGAAAAGATTAGAGTTCAGGGTTACCCCAAGAGCTGTTCACTTTTCCATCAATAAATTTGGGTCTCTCGACCAGCCAGATTCGGGCAGGGCAACAGAAAATCACATGTAGCAATTTGAAGAGCCATGGTCACCCAAAGGTGATGGTGGGAAAGTGCAAATACTGTCACAAGAGGTGGATAATGATGAGACACAATGGACAGAAAGTCAGGAGGAGGACCAGGGTGCAGAAGTGGAAAACGAAGCGGAGGACGATGAAGTCACTATCCCAACCTGGCAAGGGGACAAGTAGAGTGAAGACAGCAGCACACAGGGGGAGGGAGGCATATCACCACAACAGGCAGGAACAAGCCGTGTGGTGGCCACAGACACAAGGTGGGCAACTGCTCCCTGGAACACCAACACGACGGAGTTGCCAGTACAACTGTTAGGTCCTTCCGAGTCTGGTTCGTTTTTAAAGACTGTTTAGATAACACCAAAAAGGCCATTTGCAACATCAGTCAGGCCAGCATCAACAAGAGCATCAAAATTTTGAGCCTGACCACTAGAGATGAGCCTTGTTCTACTCGAACTGTTCGCCAATCTCAAATTCGATCTGTTTTGGGCGGTGTTCGAGCCGGTCGGCGAACACGAACAATTTGAGAAAAATTCGGCTGTTCGAGGTTATGTTCGATAACTGTTCGTGCACCAAAATCATAACTGGATTTTTTCTCAGTAATGATGAAAATTAATGTTAATACGCAGTTTGAGTGTACAGCGGGGCGGGGGGAGGGGCAGGGGATGGATCTCTGCAGGAACAATGAAGATCTCCATTTTTTTTTCTCTTTCCCGCATTTGCAGTGGGGAGGTGCAATCTGTCAGCCTATCAGCAGCGCACACACGGAGCGAAGTGCTTTTTTTCACACAAGCAAGGGCATGTGTGATTGGCAGTGTATGTCACATGTCCTTGCCCTATAAGACCAAGCCATTTTCCCCGTCGCCACCATTTTCTCACTGCTGCAGCTGCATGTTAGACGGCACCGCTGTTGCTGTGTGTGCTATACCTTGTTAATTTCAAGCCAATTTTCGCACAAATATACAGATAGCTTGGGAGTAGGGAATAGTTGTGATTGCAGTCCTTTTAAGGACTAGGTTACAGCATTTCCTACGACTTTTATCAGGGAGGTCTGTGCTCTTAAATAGATAGGTTGTGGGAGTAAAGACTAATTGTAATTGGAGTCCTTTTCAGGACTAGGTTACATGAGTTCCTATCAGTTTTTGCCAGGCAGGTCTGTGCCAGTGCTGTGCAAGTTTTTATCACAGCATTTGGCTGAATCTAGCAAAGCTAATCCTTTTTGGCCTATTGCAGAGTGTGTTAGTCAGTGGAGTAGCCTATCTGTGTTGCAAGATATAACACCTGTGTATAGAATACCAATTTTTTTACTGCACCTAGTGAAGTAAAATCTTTTGGGCAGAGCATCATTCTATTAGTCCATCTATACTGACCTCCATCAGGTTGCAAACTGAATATAATTTTTTTCTGCATCTAGCTCTGAAAAAATATTTGGGCTTCTAGCGGTGTGTGGGACTTGGTCTATTAGTCCATCTATACTGACCTCCATCAGGTTGCAAATTAAAAATAATTTTTTTCTGCATCTACCTCTGAAAAAATATTTGGGCTTCTAGCAGTGTGTGGGACTTGGTCTATTAGTCCATCTATACTGACCTACATCAGGTTGCAAATTAAAAATAATTTTTTTCTGCATCTAGCTCTGAAAAAATATTTGGGCTTCTAGCGGTGTGTGGGACTTGGTCTATTAGTCCATCTATACTGACCTCCATCAGGTTGCAAATTAAAAATAATTTTTTTCTGCATCTAGCTCTGAAAAAATATTTGGGCTTCTAGCGGTGTGTGGGACTTGGTCTATTAGTCCATCTATACTGACCTCCATCAGGTTGCAAATTAAAAATAATTTTTTTCTGCATCTAGCTCTGAAAAAATATTTGGGCTTCTAGCAGTGTGTGGGACTTGGTCTATTAGTCCATCTATACTGACCTCCATCAGGTTGCAAATTAAAAATAATTTTTTTCTGCATCTAGCTCTGAAAAAATATTTGGGCTTCTAGCAGTGTGTGGGACTTGGTCTATTAGTCCATCTATACTGACCTCCATCAGGTTGCAAATTAAAAATAATTTTTTTCTGCATCTAGCTTTGAAAAAATATTTGGGCTTCTAGCAGTGTGTGGGACTTGGTCTATTAGTCCATCTATACTGACCTCCATCAGGTTGCAAATTAAAAATAATTTTTTTCTGCATCTAGCTCTGAAAAAATATTTGGGCTTCTAGCAGTGTGTGGGACTTGGTCTATTAGTCCATCTATACTGACCTACATCAGGTTGCAAATTAAAAATAATTTTTTTCTGCATCTAGCTCTGAAAAAATATTTGGGCTTCTAGCGGTGTGTGGGACTTGGTCTATTAGTCCATCTATACTGACCTCCATCAGGTTGCAAATTAAAAATAATTTTTTTCTGCATCTAGCTCTGAAAAAATATTTGGGCTTCTAGCAGTGTGTGGGACTTGGTCTATTAGTCCATCTATACTGACCTCCATCAGGTTGCAAATTAAAAATAATTTTTTTCTGCATCTAGCTCTGAAAAAATATTTGGGCTTCTAGCAGTGTGTGGGACTTGGTCTAATAGTCCATCTATACTGACCTCCATCAGGTTGCAAATTAAAAATAATTTTTTTCTGCATCTAGCTCTGAAAAAATATTTGGGCTTCTAGCGGTGTGTGGGACTTGGTCTATTAGTCCATCTATACTGACCTCCATCAGGTTGCAAATTAAAACTAATTTTTTTCTGCATCTAGCTCTGAAAAAATATTTGGGCTTCTAGCAGTGTGTGGGACTTGGTCTATTAGTCCATCTATACTGACCTCCATCCGGTTGCAAATTAAAAATAATTTTTTTCTGCATCTAGCTCTGAAAAAATATTTGGCTTCTAGCAGTGTGTGGGACTTGGTCTATTAGTCCATCTATACTGACCTCCATCAGGTTGCAAATTAAAAATAATTTTTTTCTTCATTTATCTCTGAAAAAATATTTGGGCTTCTAGCAGCGTGTGGGACTTGTTCTATTAGTCCATCTATACTGACCTCCATCAGGTTGCAAATTAAAAATAATTTTTTTCTGCATCTAGCTCTGAAAAAATATTTGGGCTTCTAGCAGTGTGTGGGACTTGGTCTATTAGTCCATCTATACTGACCTCCATCAGGTTGCAAATTAAAAATAATTTTTTTCTGCATCTAGCTCTGAAAAAATATTTGGGCTTCTAGCAGTGTGTGGGACTTGGTCTTTTAGTCCATCTATACTGACCTCCATCAGGTTGCAAATTGAATAAAAAAATTTTCTGCATCTAGCTCTGAAAAAATATTTGGGCTTCTAGCGGTGTGTGGGACTTGGTCTATTAGTCCATCTATACTGACCTCCATCAGGTTGCAAATTAAAAATAATTTTTTTCTGCATCTAACCCAGCCAATAGTTTTGGCCTAATACCACAGTTTGGCCACTCAGCTCTGCTCGGTTACCATCCATTGTTTTTTTGTGCAAACAACTCCAGAGTTGTGAATTAGTTAACCACCAAAATGAGTGGAAAAAGGCCTGCTGCTGGTGGAAAGGGGAATAGGCGTGTTGGGAAGGGGAAAAAAGGTTGTGTCCGTGGGGTAGGTGCAGAAGAAAGACCATCTTCCAGCCAAACTAAAATGTCTACTTCTTTTAGCGGACAATGTGATAAGATCCCTTTCTTACGGCCACGCCAATCGCTACAAATTCCAGATAGGCACAAAAACAGCAGGTGCTTCAACGGATATCAAGTGCTCCTTTAAGTGGGCTCTCCTCCACATCAACTTCAACATCACAAATACTCCAGTCCTCAAAGGTGTCACCCAAATCGCACTTGCTTCCTCACAGCTCCCAAATCTCCAGCTGCCCGTCTGAGTGTGAGGTAGAACAGATGGTTGAGTCTGCAGAGCTGTTTACTCATACTATAGCCTGGGAATCAGAGGTCGACTCCAGCGCTTCTGTGAATCCAGACGAGGAAATGATCTGCACTGATGCCCAGAATCTTTATGAGTCGGATCCAGGACCAGACGCAGAAGGTTCTGACCATAATGTAGACCCTCATTCCCAAACTGTAACTCCTGTTGGTGGAGACAATGAGGAAGACGATGATAAGACTCAAATACCTGATTGGAGCGACAACTTTAGTTTTTTGTCAGGGCAGGAACAGGTTGGCTCTGAGGACGACGGGTGTGATAACGCACAGGGTGATGATGATGAGGTCGGAGATCCCACTTACTGTCAACCCACAGTCAGCCAAGAGATGAGGTCAGCAGAGGAGGTGGAGGAAGATGCTAGTGACGACGAGGTCAGGTTGCGCCTTCCTGGACAGAGACGTAGTACTGGAAGCACGTCAACAACTGCATCCTCAAACACAACTCTGCCTCTCACCACAAGTCGTGGTGGCTCTTCAGGTCGCATGGGTGCTAAGCCTTGCATAGCCTGGGCATTTTTTCAGATCGATAAAGATGACCCAACTCGTGTTATCTGTAACATTTGTCAGCAAAAGCTAAGTAGAGGCCAAAAAATACATAGTTTGAGTACTTCATGCATGAACCGGCACATGGACATGAAGCATAAGTTGCAGTGGGAAGCTCAGTGTGCTACAATGCGGTCTAGCCGGCCGGGCCAATCACCGTCTGCCATATCTTGTGCATCCGCGGCCTCTTCATCCTCTGTGACTGGGGGGACAGCAGTCACACCTGTTTTGGGGCGCAGACCTGCCACCTCTTTACCCGCAACAGCCAGCGTGATTGGCAGGTCATCATTTTCTTTGGAGGTGGTAACACCAGCTGGTGTTGAGCGCTGTCCGACATCGATAGCACCACCTTTGGATCAAGGCAACCTTACATGTCCGCCTGCATCTTCCTCACAGACCGGCAGTTTGCCGGGGACACCCTTATCAACCCCGTCTAAGCACAATAGCCAGCCCTCGGTCCCTCAGATGTGGACAAGTAAAAGACCATTTCCTCCTAGCCATGAGAAAGCTAAGAGGTTGAATTTCACCATCTGCAAGCTCTTGGCTACAGAAATGCTGCCTTTCCGCCTGGTGGACACAGAGGATTTTCGAGACCTTATGTCCGTTGCAGTGCCCCAGTACCAGATGCCCAGTCGGCACTACTTCTCAAAGAAAGGTGTGCCTGCGCTCCACCAGCATGTCGCACACAACATCACCGCTTCTTTGAGAAACTCTGTGTGTGACAGGGTGCATTTCACCACAGACACTTGGACTAGTAGGCATGGACAGGGGCGTTACATGTCGCTGACTGGGCACTGGGTAACTATGGTGACAGCAGGACAAGGGGCTGCTGTCCAAGTCTTGCCGTCCCCACGAGTTGTGCGTCAATCCTCTTTATGTCAAAGTTCCTCCACTGCTTCTGCCTCCTCAACCTCCTCTCGGTCTTCCACCTGCACCCAAAGCCTGTCTGGTCATGCCACAAGATTTCTAACTGCGCAGAAGGGATCCTGCACACCTCCTTACTATGCTGGCAGTAGGGCTCAACGTCATCAGGCGGTTTTTACATTGAAATGTCTGGGAAATGTGAGTCACACAGCTGAGGAGTTGTGGTCAGCTCTGGAGAACCAATTTCATGAATGGTTGTCTCCACTGGACCTGAAACCAGGGAAGGCCGTGTGCGACAATGCTGCAAACCTGGGTGCGGCCCTTCGCCGGGGCAATGTCACACACGTGCCTTGTATGGCTCACGTGTTGAACCTGGTTGTCCAGCAATTTTTAGCCCACTATCCCAGACTAGATGGCCTTCTGCAGAGGGCACGGTCGCTGTGTGCTCACTTCCGCCGTTCGCATCCCGCAGCTCAGCGACTTACATCTCTACAGAAGTCGTTGGGCCTGCCACTTCACCGGCTAAAATGCGATGTGCCTACCCAGTGGAATTCAACTCTGCACATGTTGCAGCGACTGTGGCAGCACCGACAAGCCCTGGTGCAATACGTTCTGACGTATAGCCTGGGCCAACGAGATTCAGAGGTGGGGCAAATCACGCTGGAGGAGTGGTCTCAGATCAGGGACCTATGCACCCTTCTGCACAGTTTTGAAATGGCGACGAAGATGTTTAGTGCTGACGATGCCATTATCAGCATGACTATTCCGGTGATTTACATGCTGGAGCACATGTTAAACAGAATTCGGAGTCAGGTGGTGGCACAAGAGGAGGTGGAGGAAGTAGAGGAGGAGGAGTTGTATGCGGAAGGGCTAACATCTGCAAGGTCCAGACGGTCGGCAGCACCAAGGCGGCAGGCATGTGAGGGTGGGGGAGATGGTTTTACCAGGGCGCATGGTAGCAGCCAAACTAGTGAGGAAGGTGCAGGAGCCCAGGAAGAAGTGGAGGACGAACTGATGGAAGACTCATCAGATGAGGGAGACCTTGATCACATTTCTGTTGTGCGAGGTTGGGGGGAGAGGACAGAGGAAGGAAGCATGATTGTTACCTCGCCACCAACACAACAGGGACTTGGTGCTCCTGGATGCGCAACACACATGAGTGCCTTCTTGCTGCACTACCTGCAACATGACCCTCGAATTGTGAGAATTAGAAATAATCCTGACTACTGGGTTGCCACACTGTTAGATCCCCGGTACAAAAGTAAATTTGCAGAAATTATTCCTGCCATAGAAAGGGATGCACGCATGCAGGAGTATCAGCAGAGACTGTTGCAGAATCTTACATGTGCTTTTCCACAAAATACCAGTGGTGCACGTAGTGAATCTCACAGTTCCAACTTGCCAACCGTGGGACCGTCAAGTGTTCAGCACTCAAACCGTAACAGAACCACAGTATCTGCTGGTAACATAAATTTTGCGGAATCATTTCACCACTTTTTTAGCCCATCCTTTGCAAGGCCACAGGAGACAAGAAGTCTGACACATAGTCAACGCCTAGAGACGATGGTACAGGAGTATCTCCAAGTAAACATTGAAGCCACGACTGTGTCACTGGACCCTTGCTCTTTTTGGGCTTCCAATCTGGATAAATGGCCGGAGCTAGCCACTTACGCCTTGGAGATCTTGTCATGCCCCGCAGCCAGCGTTCTGTCTGAACGTGTGTTCAGCGCTGCTGGTGGTGTGCTGACAGATAAGCGCACGCGGCTCTCCACTGATAATGTAGACAGACTCACGTTCATAAAGATGAACAAATCATGGATCCGAAACGACTTTTCTACCCCTGTGTCATCCTGGGGAGAGTAAAAGCTTGATGATTGGTTAAAATCACCCTACCAACCGTTTTAAGCTTTCAAATTACTAATCATGTTTATCTGTATCTTGACTGGAAAATAATTTGGGCTTTGTAGCAGTGTGCAGCACTGATCCTATTAGGCCATCTATACTAAAGCTTCACCAGATTTAAAATTAAAAATAATTTTTAGCTGCATCTAGCCCGGAAAATAATTTTGGGGCTCCGAGATGCGCAAGGCACATAAGTGCCTTCTTGCTGCACTACCTGCAGCATGACCCTCATATTGTCAGAATTCGAAGTAATCATGACTACTGGGTTGCCACACTCTTAGATCCCCCAAACTTTTCGGTCAACCTTTTCATTTTAATAAAGACCAAAAAAATGGTCATTTTTGAAATTATAAGCATTAGCAGGTTGTTAGAAACTGAAATCAAACAGTTTTCAACTCAAAACTTTATTCTAGGTGATGTTACATTTTCACATAGGACCCCTTGTTCGAAAGGAGCTTCTGAACTCTCTCGTCCATTGAATTTGTCAGGTTTTGGATGGTTTCTGCTTCAATTGTTTTGCATGAGGACAGAATACCCTCCCAGAGCTGTTGCTTAGATGTGAACTGCCTCCCGCCATCATAGACACTCCTTTTAATGATGCTCCAAAGGTTCTGAATGGGGTAGAGGTCAGGGGAGCATGGGGGTCACACCATAAGTTTGTCCCCTTTTATGCCCATATCAGCCAGAGATGCAGATGTTTTATGTGCAGCATGAGATGGTGCATTATCATGCAGAAAAATGATCTTGCTGTGAAATACACGGTTCTTCTTCTTGAACCATGGCAGGAAGTGCTGTTTGAGAAAATCCACATACATTATGGAGTTCATCTTTAGCGCCTTCAGGGATCCTAAAGGGGCCGACAATCTCTCTCCCCATGATTCCAGCCCAAAACATTACTCCACCTCCTCCTTGTTGGCGCTGTAGCCGTGTTTGCGTGGGGTGTCCATCAACCAGCCATCCTCCACTCCATCCATCTGGACCATCGAGCGCTGCACGGCACTCATCCGTGAACAAAACAGTTTTGAAATCAGTCTTCATGTAATGTTTGGCCCACTGGAGCCGTTTCTGCTTGTGTGAAGTGGATAGAGGAGGTCGACAGGATGGCGCATGCACAGCTGCAAACCTCTGAAGGACCCTGCATCTTGTTGTTCGGGGGACGTTGGAGGCACAAGCAGCTTCAAAAACTTGTCTGCTGCTATGACAAGGCTTTTTTGCCCCTGCTCTTTCAACCTGACGTAATTGCCTGTAGGAAAGAGTCCTCAATTTGCCCTTATCAGCACGCACACGTGTGTACTGTGAATCAGCTACATACTTCTTGATTGCCAGGACACTTCATCCTGATCATCGCACAATGTTGATTGTAGTCATGCCTTGACCTAAACACTCCACAATTTGTTGCTTCTCAGCAGCCGACACATCCTTTTTCTTTCCCATTTTGGCAGAAAATGTAGGCTGCTTAATAATGTGAGAGAGCCTTCTTAAGTAGTCTTGCCTTTCATTGGGCACACCTGCCAAACTAATTAGCACAGGTGTCTGCAATTGCTTACAGTGATATAAAGAGCCCTGACACACATCACCATCAATGAGTTTAACTGACAAACAAACAAATTCTTCCCTTATCACTCCTAAACACTTTTTGTATAATAATTTGGAACGCAGTGTACATGTGCTTTTCCACAAAACACCAGTGGTTCACGTAGTGAATCTTACAGTTCTAACTTGCCAACCGTGGTCTGTATGGAGTTGTTCAATAAAGGGCCCAAAATTAAGATAACATAGATGGGGGAGGTCTCTATGAATAGGAATTCCTAAGTATTTGATACCCTGTGAGGGCCAGGCAAAGGGAAAGTTGGACTGGATGGAATCCTATATGGATTTGGGGAGGGAGACATCGAGGGCCTCAGACTTCGCTGCATTGATTTTAAAATTTTACCATGTAACAAAGTGATCTATTTCAGCCATAACAGCATGGATGGATATATGTGATTGAGTGATATATACTAGGACATCATCAGCAAATAGAGAGCACTTGTACTCGGTGCCTCCGACCTCAATCCACCTAATATTGGGGTTATGGCGAATTGATGAGAGCAGGTGCTCCGTCACTAGGATGTATAAGAGAGGGGACAGAGGACATCACTGCCTTGTCCCATTGGTGATTGTGAAAGGTGATGAAAATGTTCTGACGCACCCCCTGGGCCTTGGGACACCCGGAGCCGGACCCTTTTTGGTGGATGCTGGTGGTTGTAGTCTTCGTGGCGGCGACCCAGTTCCGTGGCTCAGGGCGGTCAAACCAGTGGCGGAACTATTTATGTGGTTTTCATGTTTAAATGTCCGACTACGCCACCCGTGGATTGCGGTCAGAGTGAACCGCCGCTACAGGGCAGACCACTGAGGCTGGTGTTGTGGGTGCAGCAGAGCGTAGCATAACTCCCCACGGGAGGAGTATAGCCTCAGGGCAGTGTATGCGGAGGATGGGGGTGATGGTGCAGGGCAGCAGCAGTAACGACACGGAGTCAGTGATGCAGTTCAGGGCCTTTACTCACAGTTCTTATTATCCAGACCACGTCTGCAGGTAACGGCTGCCCACGTCGTACTGTGCTCACCAGGTGAGGGGCTCAGACAACTCCCAGATAACTTTGGAGCACTTCACAGGACCCCCTTTGTGTGTCCTTTGTCTGGCCTTTCTTACCAACCCTTCTGTCCGGCTGCCTCGGGCCTCCTCTTGGTAAACTTGGCGCCAGTTTCCCTGACCCTATGTGGTGCCTTCCTAGCGGGTGTAGCGAGGGGCTGCGCCACATAAAATGTCAGAGCCTCCGGTTTCTAGCTGAGGGTCATTTCCTGCCTCCACTAGTTCGGGGACCGGTCTCCCCCTTTGGCCTGACCCCTCCACGCAGGTGGATTCGGGCGTGCGGTGGCGACTCGCCCGTCCGCACCCCTGGGATCCCTTCATTCCTCGTTCCTGGAGCCTTCTCCGCTCCTCTTCCTTCCTTCTCCCTCTTCCAGGCCTGGGCCTCTGTTACTAGGCCCGCCTCCGGAGCAGAGCTCATGCAGAGCCCCTGCTCCCTGCCACTTCTGCTCAGACTTCTCTGCACTGAACTAAGATGGTGCCCACCTTTTATACTCCCTTTTCAATGCACCCAGGAACTGCTTCCTCCCTGCTCCTGCACTACAGGGTTCCCCTTCCTCAGTGTTCCCTCCCCCCACTCCAGCCAGGGACAGGGACTGTCGTGCCCATCTCAGGGGCATATTGGTCGCCCTGCCCCACGGCAATGTGGTGTAATGCATGCAGGTGTCGGGTCCTGATCCACACTCCATCCTTACCTGAGAGTGAGATATCACACCTCTGGGTGAGGTGCAATACGTCTTTAGCAACCGAGCCCTCAGGGTGCTACAGTTCCATTTATCTTCAGCCTAGGTGACGTATTGCGATACAGGGCCGTGATTTTGGCTATAAAAGGGTCCCCTAGACCCCTACCCCAAGCTTTTTAAGAGAATCATATATGGCGTGCCAGGAGACTCTATGGAATGCTTTCTCAGCATCCAACGAGAGTATCTAATTACAAATTTTTAACTGCATCTAGCCCAGGAAATACTTTGTGCCTAGTAGCAGTGTCTGCTAGTAAGCGGATTATCCCGGCTGTTAAGCAAGCTGCACCACCTGTAGTTTAGACACTTAATTTTTTCAAAGGAAATGCTTCGGGACCATGGGATACTTAGTGAAGAGCATCAGGAGGCACCCCAAGGCATAGGGGCTGGGACTGGCAGTAGGATGCCTTGCGGTGGACAGCCGAGCTCGATCCTTATAAAAGCTTTTTAACTGCAGCAGCTTTAGTGGACGCTACTGGAGCTGGAATTACCGCGGCTGCTGGCATGAGACTTGCCCTCCAATAGATCCTTGTAAATGGATTTAAAGTGTAGTCATTCAAATTAGAGAGACAATTTAAATTAAAAAGCTTAGAGCTGCCTCCACCACAGGGGGGCTCGCTCGACCCACCAGCGGACAGGCACCAGTATTGGGAGAGGGGGGCTGGCCGTCAGGGTTCACCGCGGCTCTGGCACAAACCCGGCGACACGGAGGTGGCACGGGCAGGAGCGGACTGGCCGTGTCGGCTTCTCACTTTTTGGATTTTAGAAGGGCATGACATGCCTATATCTGTGTCTCCCCCTCCTTTTACTCCTCCACCTCTTTTATTTTCGCATGACTATATGTACTTGTCACTTTTCCATGTGTTAGTTATGTCTTCTGAGCAGTTTGTCAGCTTTTGGACACCTTTGAAGGTGTTTTCTATGTGTTTCTATGTGTTTTTGTTTGCCTGCCATTGGTTTTAACGGTGTTCGAAGGTGTTCGACGAACAGTTCGACGAACAGTTCGGCGAACACACGGGTGTTCGACGAACCGAACCGAACTCGAACACTACGGGGGTGGCTCAACACTACTGACCACCACAAGCATGCTCAGGCACATGACAGGAAAGCACCTGATAAGCTGGGCCAAACACCAGAAACAGCATCTGCTGGTGACACCACTGCCTCTTCCGCTCTGTGCGTGCACGCCAATCTCCTGTCCATGACGCATGGGAAGATGCCTCCCACCCTGCACCTGTCATTGCAGACTTTCAATCATCACAGTCCACATCCTTGTCCCAGCACAGCATTCAGTTGTCCCTACCACAGTTCTTGGAATGCAAGCTCAAGTATGCAGCCAGTCAGCAACCCACCCACAGGCCGCAATACTAAACTGCTATATTTCTGGACTTCTTGCACTTGAAATGTTGCCTTTTTGTCACGGGTGTGTTGCCACGAAGATCGTCACGAGTACACAGCCTGACTTCTCGCAGCTGACTTGTTGGTGCTTTGTGTTTTCTCGGCAGTGATGGAGTTAATTCTCTCTCTCTCTGGGCTAGCTGAGGTCCAGCCTCGCCCAGCTGCAATCAATGCTTCGTTAGTGAGACTCCTTTATATTCCTGCAGGTCTGTTTGTGAGGTGTCGGTGAAAGCTTTTCATTCAGACTTACAGAGCGGATCGTGGTGTTTGGAGTTGCTGAGATAAGTGTATTTGAAAGTGTTATTTCCCTTTCCTCGCTTTATCATTTATCTCCTTTCCCGTTGGTGTTCCCTCTGTTGTAGTTTTGTTGAAGTTGTATGCAAGGTGGTTTTGGTTTTTCCCTTGTACTGTCTCGTTCGTCTAAATACTGTGTGTGGGCATATTATTGCTGGTTCCCAATTGTTGTGATCAGGGTCCTTCTCAGGACTAGATTACTGTGGTGCAGGGATCCTCAGGAGGTAGGGGTTACGCTGGCGGCCTGGACCTCTGTACCTTTAACAGTACCTCCAGGATGAGGGATTAGTCAGGGCCCCAGCTTAGGGTCAGCTTAGGCCCCCTACCTCCAGTATTCTGTGACAGTGTGACATTTTCACCGACCAACTTAGTTTTTCTCCTGCTACCATGGATCCAGTAGCCGGTCTAGCTCAGCAGTTGCAGAGTTTGTCCATGGGGCTGGCGGACGTTAGGTCCAAGGTTTTGCATCCTCTGGAGCAAGCCGGACCAGAACCTAAAGTAGCTCTCCCTGACAGGTTCACTGGGGGGCGGGACAAGTTTTTTGTTTTCCGGGAGGCATGCAAATTGTACTTTCGGCTGCGGCCTCGGTCATCGGGCAGTGAAGAACAAAGGGTGGGAATTGTCATCTCGCTCCTACAAGGGGACCCACAATCTTGGGCGTTCTCTCTTCCCCCTAGCTCCCCAGTTCTCCAGTCAGTGGATAGGTTTTTCGCTGCTTTGGGACTCGTATATGATGACCCAGATCGGATCTCCCTTGCTGAGTCTAAGTTACGTAGGATTCAGCAGGGAGATCGTCCGGCGGAGGAATTCTGTTCGGAGTTCCGTAGGTGGGCCACGGACACCCAGTGGAATGACCCGGCTCTTAGGAGCCAGTTTTGTCATGGTTTATCCGACAAATTACAGGATGTGTTGGCACAGTATGACTCTCCCGCGTCACTGGAAGCCGCTATGGCCCTTGCTATTCGCGTTGACAGACGGCTTCGGGAGAGGTGCGGGATAACTCTACCCCCTGTAATGTCTCCACCTCTTACAAGGTCCCCTCATATGGTGGTTCCCCTGGTCAGTCCGGAGGAGCCTATGCAATTAGGGGGGACATCATTTCGGGGAAGGGGACCGGTGGTGCGCCATAAGACAGGAGGGTGTTTCCTCTGCGGGAAAAAGGGACATTTTATTGGGGGGTGTCCATCCCGCCCCTTGCTGAGTAAAGAGTCGTCGAAAAAACTATTGATCCCAGGTTGTGTGGTGGACGGTAATCTGGGAGTAGGTATTTCGTCCCTAGGTTCGTCTCAGTTTCTCGTACCGGCGGAGGTGGTGGTGGGTACGAGAACTGTGAGGATATCTGTTCTTCTGGATAGTGGGGCCGGGGCTAATCTGGTTGATGCTCGGTTTGCCCGGGTTCAAGGTATGCGATTGAGTGAGTTGGCTAAACCCATCCCCATATTCTCGATCGATGCCAGGCCTCTCGGTCAGGGAAGTTTTTTGCAAGCTGTGCATGGCGTAAAACTTCAAGTGGGGGCAATACATAAAGAACTGTTGTCTTGCTACGTGTTGGAGGGTCTTCCCACTCCTATAGTGTTGGGCCTTCCTTGGTTAGCTAAGCATAACCCTGTTATTAATTGGAAAACCAGAGAGATAAGCCAATGGAGTAAATTCTGTAATAAAAACTGCATGAACACGGTCATCGGTGCGGTTACTCCTTGGGTCTTACCTCCATTTCTGGCAGACTTTGAGGATGTATTCTCGGAGAATGGGTGTCAGGAACTACCTCCTCATCGCGAGTATGACTGTTCTGTAAAACTGCTCCCTGAGGCCAAGTTACCTAAAGCTAGGTTGTATAACCTTTCTGGTCCTGAGAGGCAGGCCATGAAGGATTATATTTCTGAAAGTCTGGCTAAGGGGCATATTAGACCTTCATCTTCACCGGTGGCCGCGGGGTTCTTCTTTGTTAAGAAGAAAGATGGAGGCCTACGCCCTTGCCTGGATTTCCGTGAACTTAATCGGATTACGGTCCGAGATCCGTATCCGCTCCCACTTATTCCCGATCTCTTTAATCAGATCGTGGGCGCCAAATGGTTCTCTAAGTTGGATCTCAGGGGGGCGTACAATTTGATTAGGATGAAGGAGGGGGATGAGTGGAAGACGGCTTTTAACACTCCGGAGGGGCATTATGAGAACCTTGTCATGCCATTCGGTCTGACTAATGCCCCGGCGGTGTTTCAACACTTTGTTAATGATATTTTTCGCCACCTGGTGGGACAGTTTGTTGTCATATATCTGGATGATATCTTAATTTACTCGCCGGATCTGGTGTCTCATCAGGAGCACGTTAGACAGGTGTTACAGATCTTGCGGGATAATAAACTGTATGCCAAGTGGGAAAAGTGTGTGTTCGCCGTACAGGAACTCCAGTTTTTAGGCTTCCTGGTTTCTGCGTCCGGTTTTCGTATGGACCCTGGGAAAGTGCGGGCAGTTCTTGAGTGGGATCGGCCGGAGAATCTTAAGGCACTACAACGTTTCCTGGGGTTTGCTAACTATTACCGGAAGTTCATTCGTAATTTCTCGTCCGTGGTTAAGCCTCTCACAGACATGACTAAAAAGGGGACGGATTTTTCTAGGTGGTCTGACAAGGCTTGTCAAGCATTTTCCTCCTTGAAAAAATGTTTTGCCTCGGCACCCATACTCATTCAACCTGATGCGTCTCAGCCATTCTTTGTAGAGGTAGACGCTTCCGAGGTAGGGGTGGGAGCAGTATTGTCACAGGGTTCGTCCCCTGGTAAGTGGCATCCGTGCGCCTTTTTCTCTAAAAAATTGTCGTCCGCTGAGAGGAATTATGATGTCGGCAATAGGGAACTCCTGGCCATTAAGTTAGCTTTTGAGGAGTGGCGCCATTTTTTGGAGGGGGCAGTTCATCCGGTCACCGTCGTCACCGATCACAAGAACCTGCTATATCTGGAGTCCGCTAAACGTCTGAATCCCAGACAAGCTAGGTGGTCATTGTTTTTTACCAGGTTTAATTTCGTCGTTACATATCGTCCTGGGTCTAAAAATGTAAAGGCGGATGCCTTATCTCGTAGTTTCCCTGGGGCCGGGAATACGGACGACCCGATTCCTGTTCTTCAGGAGGGGGTGGTGGTTTCGGCAGTATGCTCTGAGCTGGAGGAGGAGATATTGGAGGCTCAGGGGGACGCCCCTGTTGGACCTCCGGGGAGACTGTTCGTTCCAGATCAGTTGCGACAAAAGGTGATCGAGGCACACCATAACTCAGTTTTTGCAGGACACCCGGGGAGTAAAGCAACTGTGGATCTCCTCTCGCGTCGGTTTTGGTGGCCTAACTTACATAAAGAGGTGGTAACTTTTGTCGCGTCCTGTGGGGTTTGTGCGCGCTCAAAGACCTCACATACCCGTCCGTCTGGGGCCCTCTTACCCTTGAAGATCCCGGAGCGTCCTTGGACTCATCTGTCTATGGACTTTATTACGGACCTCCCTCCGTCTTCGGGTAAAACGGTCATACTCGTTGTAGTGGACAGGTTCAGCAAGATGGCACATTTTATCGCTCTTCCGGCTCTCCCTAATGCTAAAACTCTTGCGCAGGTGTTCATTGGGGAGATTGTGAGGCTTCACGGGGTACCCTCCGAGGTGGTGTCTGATCGGGGGTCTCAGTTTGTGTCCAAGTTCTGGAAGGCGTTTTGTGCACGGCGGGGGATGCATTTGTCATTCTCGTCGGCTTTTCATCCTCAGACCAATGGTCAGACGGAACGTATGAACCAGAGCTTGGAGACATATCTTCGGTGTTTTGTGTCAGAGAACCAGGAGGACTGGGCTTCTTTCCTACCTCTGGCAGAGTTTGCTCTCAATAATAGGCGAAGCGAGTCCACTGGTAAGTCCCCGTTTTTTGGGGCATATGGTTTTCACCCCCAGTTTTGTACTTTCAGTAGGGGGGGCTCTTCGGGGGTTCCGGAGGAGGAACGATTTTCCTCATCTCTCGCTTCAGTATGGAGAGGGGTGCTGAAGAATCTGAATACTATGGGGAACCGATACAAACGTATGGCTGATAGGAGGAGAGTGTCTGGTCCGGACTTAAGTGTGAACGATCAGGTATGGTTGTCTACCAGGAATATTAAACTTAAGGTTCCCTCCTGGAAACTGGGTCCCAGGTTCATCGGGCCGTACAGAATCAGTTCTGTTATTAATCCGGTGGCATTCCGTCTTGACCTCCCCCCTACGTTTAAAATTCACAACGTGCTTCACAGATCATTGCTTAAGAGGTATGTGGCGCCGGTGGTACCGTCACCTTTACATCCCCCTCCTGTGGTTGTCAATGGTAACTTGGAGTTCCAGGTATCGAGGGTCATTGATTCACGCTTTAATCGCCGGTCCCTTCAGTACTTGGTTCATTGGAAGGGGTATGGTCCTGAGGAGAGGATGTGGGTTCCTGCGTCGGATATTAACGCAGACCGATTAGTTCGGGCCTTCCACACGACTCACCCGGATAAACCTGCCCCTGAGGGTCCGGAGGCCCCTCGTAGAAGGGGGGGTACTGTCACGGGTGTGTTGCCACGAAGATCGTCACGAGTACACAGCCTGACTTCTCGCAGCTGACTTGTTGGTGCTTTGTGTTTTCTCGGCAGTGATGGAGTTAATTCTCTCTCTCTCTGGGCTAGCTGAGGTCCAGCCTCGCCCAGCTGCAATCAATGCTTCGTTAGTGAGACTCCTTTATATTCCTGCAGGTCTGTTTGTGAGGTGTCGGTGAAAGCTTTTCATTCAGACTTACAGAGCGGATCGTGGTGTTTGGAGTTGCTGAGATAAGTGTATTTGAAAGTGTTATTTCCCTTTCCTCGCTTTATCATTTATCTCCTTTCCCGTTGGTGTTCCCTCTGTTGTAGTTTTGTTGAAGTTGTATGCAAGGTGGTTTTGGTTTTTCCCTTGTACTGTCTCGTTCGTCTAAATACTGTGTGTGGGCATATTATTGCTGGTTCCCAATTGTTGTGATCAGGGTCCTTCTCAGGACTAGATTACTGTGGTGCAGGGATCCTCAGGAGGTAGGGGTTACGCTGGCGGCCTGGACCTCTGTACCTTTAACAGTACCTCCAGGATGAGGGATTAGTCAGGGCCCCAGCTTAGGGTCAGCTTAGGCCCCCTACCTCCAGTATTCTGTGACAGTGTGACACTTTTAGGCTCATGGATGTGGAAGCTTTCCACAACCTCATGGCCTGGTGTCCATACTCGGTCCCCATCCACTACTTTTTTTCCCGATATCGTCTCCGCTTCCACAACCGCGGGTCCCAAAAAATTACATGTGCCCTTCCCAGAGCACTTACGTGGGAAGGACCGCCTAACCACAAACATGTGGACAAGTGAATGTGGCCAGGGACGGTACATTTCCCTGACCCATGTCACTGAGTTAATATTGTGCTTGGTCTCCTAGACAACTATCCAATTATTCATGATGGTTGGATCATTCATCTCCTTAGCTTTGTGTTACTTGGAATGCAAGCGCAAGTATGCAGCCACCAACCCACAGGCCGCAATACTAATCTGCCACATTTCTGGACTGCTTGTTTGCACTTAAAATGTTGCCTTTTAGGCTCATGGAGGTGGAAGCTGTTCACAACCTCATGTCGGCGGCGGCCGTGTGTCCATACTCGGTCCCCAGCCGCCATTATTTCTCCCAGTGTCGTCTCCACCTTCCACAAGCGCGGGTCCCAGAAAATTACCCATGCCCTTCCCAGTGCACTTACAGGGAAGGACCGCCTAACCACAAACACATGGTCAAGTGAATGTGGCCAGGGACGGTACATTTCCCTGACACATGTCACTGAGTTAATATTGTGCTTGGTCTCCTATACAATGACCAAATTATTCATGATGGTTGGATCATCCATCTCCTTAGCTTTGTGTTACTTGGAATGCAAGCGCAAGTATGCAGTCACCAACCCACAGGCCGCAATACTAATCAACTACATTTCTGGACTGCTTGCTTGCACTTAAAATGTTGCCTTTTAGGCTCGTGGAGGCGGAAGCTCTTCACAACCTCATGTCGGCGGCGGCCGGGTGTCCATACTCGGTCCCCAGCCGCCATTATTTCTCCCAGTGTCATCTCCACCTTCCACAAGCGCGGGTCCCAGAAAATTACCCATGCCCTCCCCAGTGCACTTACAGGGAAGGACCGCCTAACCACAAACACATGGTCAAGTGAATGTGGCCAGGGATGGTACATTTCCCTGACACATGTCACTGAGTTAATATTGTGCTTGGTCTCCTATACGATGACCAAATTATTCATGATGGTTGGATCATCCATCTCCTTAGCTTTATGTTACTTTGAATGCATGCGCAAGTATGCAGTCACCAACCCACAGGCCGCAATACTAATCTACCACATTTCTGGACTGCTTGCTTGCACTTAAAATGTTGCCTTTTAGGCTCGTGGAGGCGGAAGCTCTTCACAACCTCATGTCGGCGGCGGCCGGGTGTCCATACTCGGTCCCCAGCCGCCATTATTTCTCCCAGTGTCGTCTCCACCTTCCACAAGCGCGGGTCCCAGAAAATTACCCATGCCCTCCCCAGTGCACTTACAGGGAAGGACCGCCTAACCACAAACACATGGTCAAGTGAATGTGGCCAGGGATGGTATATTTCCCTGACACATGTCACTGAGTTAATATTGTGCTTGGTCTCCTATACAATGACCAAATTATTCATGATGGTTGGATCTTCCATCTCCTTAGCTTTGTGTTACTTGGAATGCATGCGCAAGTATGCAGTCACCAACCCACAGGCCGCAATACTAATCTACCACATTTCTGGACTGCTTGCTTGCACTTAAAATGTTGCCTTTTAGGCTCGTGGAGGCGGAAGCTCTTCACAACCTCATGTCGGCGGCGGCCGGATGTCCATACTCGGTCCCCAGCCGCCATTATTTCTCCCAGTGTCGTCTCCACCTTCCACAAGTGCGGGTCCCAGAAAATTACCCATGCCCTCCCCAGTGCACTTACAGGGAAGGACCGCCTAACCACAAACACATGGTCAAGTGAATGTGGCCAGGGATGGTACAGAGCCAGTCCACAGTAAAAAAAAAAAGAAAAAAAAACAGCCATAGAGTGTCCAGGAACCTTTCCACACACTTTTCTTAGCCATGGCTGCTCCTAGACAGGGTTGAACTTTCTCCATTAGGAAAGTTCATAGTGCTGAGGTGAGGTCGTGATGATGATAGAGGCCACCATCTTCTTAGCTTGCTGCTGGTACTTTTCTGTGGGAATCAGCTTGGCTCCAACAAGCCTGGAATATTTCCAGTGTTTTGGTATTTGCACCCAGTACCAGAAGCGAAGCCATCCACAATTTTCTTCTCAGGAATTTTATTTGGTAGACTGAGTGGCTGCCCAAACACATTCACAAAAGAGCTGAAGATACTGATTGGCAGTAGGTGCAAGTTTCTCCAGCATGTTAGATATCAGACAGAGAACAGAGAGGGCAGCACAATGGCTCAATGATTAGCACTGAAGCCTTGCAGCGCTGGGGTCCATGGTTCAAATCCCACCAAGGACAACATCTGCAAGGATTTTGTATGTTCTCCCCGTGTTTGTGTAGGTTTCCCCCTCAGTAAAAAAGCAGCCATAGAGTGTCCAGGAACCTTCCCACACACTTTTCTTAGCCAGGGCTGCTTCTTGGCAGGGTTGGACAGGCCCACCAAAGAACCAGAGAATCGTCCGGTGGACCCTGGCTTCTCCTTCAGGAGAGTTCATAGTGCCGAGGTGAGGTCATGATAATAAAAGAGGCCACCATCTGATTAGTTTTCTATTACTTGGAATGCAAGTGCAAGTATGCAGCCACCCACCCACAGGCTGCAATACTAAAGTGCCACGTTTCTGGACAGCTGCTTGCTCTTGAAATATGGCCTTTTAGGCTCATGGAAGCTGAAGCTTTCCACAACCTCATGGCGGCAGCGGCCGGATGTCCATACTCGGCCCCCAACCACCACTATTTCTCCTGGTAACGTCTCTGCCTTCCTCAAGCGCGAGTCCCAGAACATTACCCATGCCCTGCCCAGTGTAGTTAAGTTTGAGGGACCGCTTAACCACAAACACGTGGACAAGAGAATGTGGCCAGGGATGGTTCATCTCACTGACGCATTCCATTGTGTTAATATTGTGGAAGCAGGGACCCATTGGGATCATGGTACAGAAAACGTCCTCCCGATGCAGAGGATTGTGGGTCCTGGGTCAATCAGGGTTACCCCTACATTCTACAGCTCCTGCACCACCTCCTCCTCCTCCTCTTCAGCCTCCATCTCCATCACTTGATTCATTTTTTCAGGACATATTCCAGATTATTTACTTAAACTTTGTGTGTGGCAATAAAAATAAGCAGGGCTGTATGATTAGGTGACAATCCGCACACTGTTGCAAAGTTGTTGAAAGCTG
Source organism: Phyllobates terribilis (assembly GCF_046119375.1). Lineage (NCBI taxonomy): Eukaryota > Metazoa > Chordata > Amphibia > Anura > Dendrobatidae > Phyllobates > Phyllobates terribilis. The sequence continues at coordinate 1,202,958,474 of NW_027362761.1, read as the reverse complement.
TATCAGAGAACCTGGTGTCTGCTCTGAAGCTAGGCAAGCTTGCACATGTACCATGCCAGGCCCATGTGCTCAACTTAGTGGTTATGCAGTTTCTCAAAGTCTGCACAGTTCTGAAAGAGTTGCTTGTGAAAGTACGCCACATGTTTAGCCATTTCAGAAGGTCAGCTTCAGCTTCCGCTGCTCTGGCAGGGCTTCAGCAGCGTTTGCAGCTTCCAGCTCACCGACTGGTGTGCGATATGACTACGCATTGGAAATCAATGTTGCAGATGTTTGGAATGATTTTGAGCAGCAGAGAGCAGAGAGCAGTTGTTGAGCAACAGCTTCAACTCGTCCGTCAGAATTCAGGTCAGCTTCCGAACATAAGAGCTGATGAGTGGGCATGGAAGTCTGACATCTGTGCCTTCCTTCAAAACTTTGAGGACTTCACCAAGATGGTGAGCGACGATGATGCCATAATTAGCGTCACCATCCCGCATCTCTGTCTACTGAAACGCTTGTGGCTCACAATTAAAGAGGAGGCATTTCAGGAAGAGGAAGAGAACATAGACAATAATACTCTTGGTGAGAACAGGGAAGTCTTGGCTGTTGGCAGTATGGCACACAAGGCCAACTTTATGTTCCCCTGCCTTTACCGTGAGCATTGCGTTGTGAGCGTTACAGAAAACTGAATAGCATGAGAGAATTCTTGGAGACGGAGGTGTGAGGTTCTGATTAAGGAGGATGTCTGTCTTAGATCAGTTGCAGAACGGAGGGCACAGAAGGGATGATACACAGAAATGAGGGAAGAAATAAAGTCCGGTGCAGAACTGTGGACAGCTTGGTGGGTGAGAGAGATGAGTTTGTATTCTATTCTGTAGTGATTGCCTAACCCGTGCAATGACTGACACAGGGCAGAGGCGTCGGTGAAGCGGCTTGATATAAATACAACGCTGGCTGCTGCATTCAGAAGGGATTGATGAAGAGACTGTTTGTTTAGAGGGAGACCAATTATTAGATAGTTGCACTAGTGAATAAGAGTGACAGTAAGAGTTTTTGCAGTATCAAAGGTGAGAAAAGGTCGACTTCTGGATACATTTTTAAGGTGCAGTTGATATGAGAGAGTGAGTGATTTTCTAAGTTGAATAAAGGAAAGTTTTGTGTCAAATAAGACTCCAAGATAGCAGGTGTGCAGAGTAAGAGTTATGGTGGCAGCACCATAGGAAACTGCAAAGTCAGGTATAGGTAGGTTAGCAGAGGGAGGAAACCGATGGAGTTCATTTTGGGAGATATTAAGTTCAGGTTTTTGTTGAAGAATAATAACAAAAAAAAAATTCCCATCTGACAACGCTGGGGGCAGAGGTCACAGTCAGACAGTTCATTGGATAACCAAGGAGTACAAGTGAGAACGACACAAACAAGAGGCAGGAGAATGCTGTAAAAGGTCTGGGACAGTTTTCTCAGACCCTCCCAGTGACCAGGCCCTAATACACGGGATACTCTGACATAGAGGGAAAAGTTTTGGAAGATGCAAGCTGGACACGTGGCATTAACTTTCTTTCTACACCTTGGAGGTCCTGGCTGCTAGTGGTTTGTCAGAAATAGTTTTTAGTGCCGCCAGATAAAACTGATAGGTGCATCCGCCTGTCAAATGAAAATACCAACAGGATGACTCTTATAAAAATGAACAAGGGCTGAATTGGGCAAGACTTCTCAACACCACCAGATGATCAAACTTAAACTCAACTCCAATGGTTATTTTTTGGGGGGTCTATTCCCATGCATTGTTCTATTTTATGTCGCCCTGCTCCTTCTCCTCATCCTCCACCACCATATCACCAGGGAGAAGATGATGCAACACCCACATAATTTTTTTTGGGTGTTTCTGATTAGAGACAAGCAAATATTTCAATATTCCTTTCGGATTACAATCGCCATTTTTGCAATATTCGCCAATGTAATTGTCGAATATTCGCCAAACATTGCCAAATGCCATTGGATTCAATGGGTGCCAAAAACCAAATGTATACACAACACCTTCAAAGGGGACCAAAAGCTGCCAAAACAAATACATTTAAGGGCAGTCACCAGGAAAGTGCCATCAATTGATCCAGAGTACAAGTAGTATAATTATTACTATTCATTATTATAGCACCCTTTATTGCGTTGCACTTTACATGTGAAAAGAAGTCACTGACTGGTACAAGTGCAGAGAGGACCCTGCCTGTGAGGGTGCACAGTCTATAAGGGATGATTGAGGATACAGTAGGTGAGGGTACAGCTGGTCGTGCAGCAGTATGGTGGAGCGAGGGTTACTGCAAGTTGTAGGCTTGTCAGAAGAGGTGGGTCTTCAGCTTCCTTTTAAAGGATTCAATAGTAGGTGAGAATCTGATATGTTGGGGTACACAGTTCAAGAGTAGAAGGGATGCGCAGGAAAAATCTTGTATGCGATTATGGGAAGAGGAGAGAAGACGGGAGTAGAGAAGGAGATCTTGTGAAGATCAAAGGTTGCTTGCTGGTATGTACCGGGAGACTAGGTCACAGATATATGAAGCAGACAGGTTGTGGATGGCTTTGATTGTCATGGTTACAATTTTAAACTGAAGTCTCTGGCCAATGGGGAGCCAGTGAAGGGATCATAGATTGCAATCTTATAGATTACTGGAGCCAGTCCACAGTAAAAAGCAGCCATAGAGTGTCCAGGAACTTTCCCATACTGACTTTTTAGCTAGTGCTGCTTCTCGGCAGGGTTTTACAGGCTGTTACGGGTCCGGGAGGTGGAACCTCTATGCTACGGTGCAAGGAGGGACCCAGAGGGGCGTAACTAAGTATCAACTCGGACCGACCCTGGTCGTACAGCGGCTAACAACTCCGTGACCAGAGAGGGACAGAGCCGAGGGACCAGGTGCTACTCTGGGGATGACCATGTAAGGGAGCAGGTGACTCCCACGGTACAGATGGCAGGGACTGACCGGAATAGCCGGTAGGCACAGCAGGCAGGCTGGTGAGCAGAAGCCTCCAGGTAGGCTAACAGGTAGACACGGCAAGTGACGGCAGAAGCCCCTGGGTAGGCACGGCAGGTAACAAGAATAACAAGCAGGTAACAGGCAGGCAACAGGCAAGTGCTCCCAGGTGAGCGGGCTGGCAGGCATGGCAGGTGACAGGCAGGCAACAGGCAAGTGCTCCCAGGTGAGCGGGCTGGCAGGCACGGCAGGTAACAGGCAGGTAACAGGCAGGTAACAGGCTGGCGGGCAAGACTGGTAGTCAGGCTAGAAGCGGGAACTGAGGGCTGAAGCAGAGGTCAGAAACACTGTGCAACAACTTTTGCTCGGGCACCTCCATTTTGGAGGAGGTGCCTTATATATGGGAGGATCCTCGGCTATTGGCCGGGGACTCCTTAGGAGCTGCGCGCGCCGGCAGCAGGAAGAGGAGCGCTGGAAAACGCAGAGCGGGGAGCACGGGGAGCGAGGAGGTGAGTGGGACGGCATCTCTGCCTTGCAGGGGCCGAGACGCCGAGGCTACATAGGCCCATCAGAGATTCCTCGGGTGGGCCCTGGCTTCTCCATCAGGAGAGTTCACGATAACGCAAACTCTGCAGCTGCTATGGGGCTCTTGAGCGAGAGAGAAAGGTGGGCCCTCAAAATCAAATCCTCTGGTGGGCCCAATGCTTTACACTGACATTGCTTCTCGGTGAGAGTTGTATTTTACCACAGCCATATTCTTTAGCTCAGTGAAAGGACTGGCATAGAGGGAAACCGTATCTACTCCGGGTGTCATTTCTCTGCCACCAGGTTCTGTCCATTGTCACACACGACCATGCCTGGCTGCATGTTCAGCGGTGAGAGCCACAGATCAGGCTGCTGTGTTACAGCTTCAACTTTCAACAACTCTGCAGCGCTGGGCAGTTTGTCACCTAAGCATTAGGCATATTATCTTTAGCACAGCCTGTTGCCATTTGTCCAAGGCAGTGCTGCAGTACTTCCAGCTTGTGACTGATGTGGTCATTTTGGAGATAGTGGCCGAATTGGAGGAGGAGGTGCAGGAGCTGAATAATGTGATTACATTGTGGTTGCGAGTCTGGTTTTTATACTAAAGAAAGATTCTACTGTGATTTTATTTTTATTTTTTTTTTACATCTCTTCAAATGTGTATTGGAGTGCGTCCTAATTTTTGGCAACCCTTGAAATTGTTGCATATGCAATAACAGTATAGGAGACACACTCCTTAATAATCAGAAAGACAATTCAAATAGATTCTATGTTCTAGAATATTAACTGTCTTATCTGAAATTCTTTTACGGGTGAGGTATTGCAGTATGGATAGCGTATTACACCGATTCAGCAGGTATTATTGACTTATGCCGCGTGCTGCTGGTGCTGCCCAAAAAAATGTAAAATCTATTCTATTCCCTATTGATAACTCCGTCAGATGCATTTACAACAGGAACAGATGCTGCTAGGTGGCATCATCACCAGCTACACATGAGTGTTTATTCTGGTCACATACTTGTCTTCTACAGTCTATAACTTTATTTTTTTTTATTTATTTGGTCTTATATACAAGTCATTACCCTGGAAAGAATGGTTCTTAACATTTTTTTCCATGCTTGTTTTTTGTATGTTTTTTTTTGTCAGTCCGCAAAAGTGCCTCAATACTCTGACAACATTGTACACAGATATACTATTTGTCAGTGGCCACCTGAGAATAGGTTTGACACCATAACTATAATACTTTAAATGGAGTGTAATATTTGACACACTGCAGCAAAATGGAAAAGGAGGCCAATATTTTCCACGTTCAGTTAAAATTTCTGGATTTTTATTGCTGAAATATGGAACACATCTGGCTTTATTCTGCAGTGAGAACAAGCAAATGGAGCAGAAAAATAGTGTACTCTGGATTGCTTTTTAACCAGGATGAATATAAAAAAAATATTGCCCTGGCCCCTGATATCTGGGGCTATGTCTACAAATATCTGTAATTATTACAGCATCAGCAGACAGGACATTCAATGGACCACCTTGTGATGCATTATACACTGCAGTCTGCCACATACACTGCCTGCCTGCCAAGCACTGATTATATGCAGATTGATTAGTCCTCAGAAGGACTGTTAGTTCAGATGGATATACATATATATATATATATATATATATATATATATATATATATATATAAATATATGTATATAATAAAACCATGGTTGTGTCCTTCTGTCCGAAGCCTCTATAGACTGAGCATGCTCAGTGCGGCGCCATAACGACAATTTGTCCGGGATGAGAGAGAGAGAAAGAGAGAGACAAATTTGTGAATACACCCCTATATTCTTAGTACATTATATATACAGCAGTCAGTATAAGTGAGTACACCCCCTGTATTCTCAAAACTTTATACATACAGCACTCAGCGTGAGTACACCCCCTGTATTTTCTGTACATTATATATACTGCGTTCAACGTAAGTGAGTACACTCTCTGTATTCTCAGTACATTATACATACAGCGCTAAGCGTAAGTGAGTACATCCCCTGTATTCTCAGAACGTTATATATACAGCGCTCAGCGTAAGTGAGTACACCCCCTGTATTCTCAGACCGTTATATATACAGCGCTCAGCGTAAGTGAGAACACCCCCTGTATTCTCAGTACGTTATATATACAGCGCGCAGCGTAAGTGAGTACACCCCCCTGTATTCTAAGTACGTTATGCTTACAGCAGTCAGCGTAAGTAAGTATACCCACCATATTCTCAGTACCTTATATATACAGCATTCAGCATAAGTGAGTACACCCCCATATTATCAGTACATTATACGTACAGTGCTTAACGTGAGTACACCCCCTTGTATTCTCAGTAAATTATACATACAGTGCTCAGCGTAAGTGAGTACACCCCCTGTATTCTCAGTACATTATATTTACAGCAGTCAGCATAAGTGAGTACACCCCATTGTATTCTCAGTATGTTACATCTACAGCGCTCAGCATAAGTGAGTACACCCCCCTGTATTTTCAGTATGTTACATCTACAGCGCTCAGCATAAGTGAGTACACCCCGCTGTATTATCAGTACGTTATACATACAGTGCTCAGCTTAAGTGAGTACATCCCCCTGTATTCTGTATTTTCTGTACGTTACACCTACAGCGCTCAGCGGAAGTACACTCCCTGTATTCTCAGTACGTTATGCATACAGCAGTCAGTGTAAGTAAGTACACCCCCATATTCTCAGTACCTTATATATACAGCATTCAGCGTGAGTACACCCCCATATTCTCAGTACCTTATATATACAGCATTCAGCGTGAGTACACCCCCTGTATTCTCAGTACATTATACAAACAGCGCTCAGTGTGAGTACACCCCCTGCATTCTCAGTATGTTACATCTACAGCGCTCAGCATAAGTGAGTACACCCCCTGTAATCTCAGTATGTTATACATACAGCGCTTAGCGTGAGTACATCGCGCTGTATTATCAGTACGTTATACATACAGCGCTCAGCATAAGTGAGTACACCCCTCTGTATTCTGTTTTCTCAGTACGTTACATCTACAGCAAAGCATTTGACAAAGTATCTCACACCATCCTTATTGAAAAAATGACCAAGTATGCAATGGACCAGGCAACTGTTAGGTGGATTCATAACTGGCTTAGTGATCGGACTCAAAGGGTGGTTGTAAATGGCTTCACATCCAGCTGGATGAATGTCTCAAGTGGGGTACCACAGGGCTCTGTCCTGGGACCTGTATTGTTCAACATCTTTATCAATGATTTAGATGAAGGAATTGAGGGTAAACTGATTAAATTTGCTGATGACACAAAGCTAGGAGGGATAGCTAATACTAGAGAAGAGAGAGAGAGGATTCAAAAAGACCTAAATAAACTGGAGCAGTGGGCAGCAACCAACAGAATGGTTTTTAACAGGGAAAAATGCAAAGTACTACATCTGGGCAATAAAAATGAAAAAAGCATATACAGAATGGGAGGAATAGAGCTAAGCAACAGTACATGTGAAAAAGACTTAGGTATACTAATAGATCATAGACTGAACATGAGTCAACAGTGTGATGCAGCAGCAAAAAAGGCAAATACAATTCTGGGATGTATTAACAGAAGCATACAGTCTAGATCACGTGAAGTCATTATCGGTCTTTACTCCTCTTTGGTCAGACCTCATCTGGAGTACTGTGTACAGTTTTGGGCACCACATTTTAAAAAAGACATAGACAAACTGGAGCAAGTTCAGAGAAGAGCGACCAGAATGGTGACTGGTCTGCAAACCATGTCCTATGAGGAACGGTTGCAGGATTTGGGAATGTTTAGCTTGCAAAAAAGAAGACTGAGAGGAGACTTAATAGCTGTCTACAAATATGTCAAGGGGTGTCACATTGTAGAAGGATCATCTTTATTCTCATTTGCACAAGGAAAGACTAGAAGCAATGGGATGAAACTAAATGGGAGGAGACACAGATTAGATATTAGAAAAAACTTTTTGACAGTTAGGGTGATTAATGAGTGGAACAGGCTGCCACGAGAGGTGGTGAGTTCCCCTTCAATGGACGTCTTCAAACAGAGGCTGGACAGACATCTGTCTGAGATGATCTAGTGAATCCTGCTTTGAGCAGGGGGTTGGACCAGATGACCCAGGAGGTCCCTTCCAACTCTACCATTCTATGATTCTATGATTCTACAGCGCTCAGCGTAAGTGAGTGCGCTCCCTGTATTCTCAGTATGTTATAAATACAGCGCTCAGCATAAGTGAGTACACCCCCTGTATTCTCAATACGTTGTACACACAGCACTCAGGGTAAGAGAGTACACCCTCCTGTGTTCTCAGTATGTTACATCTACAGCGCTCAACATAAGTGAGTACACCCCTCTGTATTCTCAGTACGTTATACATACAGCGTTCAGCGTAAGTGAGTATACCGCCCTGTATTCTCAGTACGTTATACATACAGCGCTCAGTTTAAGAGAGTACACCCTCCTGTGTTTCCAGTACAATATATATGCAGCGCTCAGCGTAAGTGAGTACACCCCCCTGTATTCTCAGTACGTTAAACATATAGCGCACAGTGTAAGTGAGTACACCCCCTGTATTCTCAGTACAATACATCTACAGTGCTCAGCGTAATTGAGTACAGCCCCTGTATTCTCAGTACGTTATACACACAGCGCTCAGTGTGAGTACATCCCCCTGCATTCTCAGTACATTATACATACAGAGCTCAGCTTATGTGAGTACACCCCCTGTATTCTTAGTACATTATACATACAGCGCTCATCGTTAGTATACTACTCTGTATTCTCAGTATGTTATATATACAGCGTTCAGCATAAGTGAGAACATCCCCTGTATTCTCAGTATGTTATATTTACAGCACTTAGCGTAAGTGAGTACACCTCCCTGTATTCTCAGTACATTTTATATATGCTGGACGCATCCTTCTGTTCGAAGCTGGGATGGGTAGCACCTGCGCAGTGAGGCGCTGGAGTCAGCACTTATGCATACCACACTATGGTGACATTTTATTGAAGACATATATATATGTAGTGGAATAACTATACTAACAGGAAGTTCAATGGACCTTCTTGTGCAGTATCATGCACTGCTGTCTGCCACATACACTGGCTGCCTGCCTAACTCCTGCTATCACCACTGAATATATGCAGCTCGATTAGTCCTTAGAAGGACTGTCAATTCAGTTGGATAAAGAGTATATACAGTATATGTTGTGGGATAGCTATACTAACTATAAACAAGCAAATCTCTCCCTGACGCAGCAGCAGCTCTCCTTACTCTGCCTGATTCCGAAGTGACTGTGACGAGCATGGCAGCACCAGGTCTGATATAGACCTGATGACGCTGTGTGGCCAGCCAATCACTGTAATGCCCACAACCACCATGGGTACGGCATTACAGTGAGTGGCAGGCAATCCCTACTTATTCATTGGCTCTCTAAAGAGCACAAAACATGCAGGGAGGGGAAAAGAGTTCCAGCCCGAGCAACCCGCAAATACTCGCCGAGCTTGTCGAGCACCGTGATGCTTGAGCGAGTACCGAGCAGTGGTGAGAACGTTTGCTCATCACTAATGATTACGCTTACAGCCAATGAAAACACTAACGTCATTATCTCAGTAAATTAGAATACTTTATAACAACAGCTTGAAAAATGTTTTTAAAATCCAAAATGTTGGCCTACTGAAATGTATGTTCAGTAAATGCACTCAGTACTTGGTCGGGGCTCCTTTTGCATCAGTTACTGCATCAAAGCGGCATGGAGGCGATCAGCCTGTGGCACTGCTGAGGTGTTATGGAAGCCCAGTTTGCTTTGATAGTAGCCTTCAGCTCGGCTGCATTGTTGGGTCTGGTGCCTCTCATCTTTCTCTTGACAATACCCCATTGATTCTCTATGTCATTAAAGTCAGGCGAGTTTGCTGGCCAATTAAGCACAGTGATACTGTTGTTTGTAAACCAGGTATTGGTACTTTTGGCAGTGTGGACAGGTGCCAAGTCCTGCTGGAGAATTAAATTTCCATCTCCAAAAAGCTTGTCGGTAAAAGGAAGCATGAAGTGCTCTAAAATTTCCTGGTAGACGGCTGCGCTGACATTGCTCTTGATAAAACACAGTGGACCTACTCCAGCAGATGACATGGCTCCCCAAACCATCACTGATTGTGGAATTTTCACACTAGACCTCAAGCAGCTTGGATTGTGGCCTCTCCACTCTTCCTCCTGACTCTGGGACCTTGTGGAGTGTCAATGACTGCCTTCTGGACATCTTTGAAGTTAACAGTCTTCCCCATGATTGTGGAGCCTACTGAAACAGACTAAGGGACCCTTTTTAAAAGCTTAGGAAGCCTTTGCAGGTGTTTTTTGCTAATTAGTTTAATTCACTGAGATAATGACTTTTGTGTTTTCATTGACTGTAAGCCATAATCATCAACATTAACAGAAATAAACACTCTATTTGTAATGACTATATATAATATTCATGTGTTTCACTTTTTGTATTGATGAACAGAAATAAATAAACTTTTTGATGATATTCCAATTTAGTGAGATGCAGCTGTATCTATTATCTATCAATATATCTATATATCCATATATCTATTATCTATCATTAAATCTATTTATCTATCTATCCATCTATCTATCTTTCTATCAATCAATCAATCAATCTATTATCTATATACCTATCTATTATCTATCCATATATCTATTATCTATCTATCTATATATCTATTAATCTATTTATCAATCTATACATATATTTGTTATCTATCCATCAAAATATCTATATATCCATATATCTAACTAACATACACTGTGTGCAGAATTATTAGGCAAGTTATATTTTAGAGGATTATTTTTATTATTGATCAACAACTATGTTCTCAATCAACCCAAAAGACTCAAATATCCAAGCAAAATATTTTTGGAAGATGGAGTGGTTTTTTTTTTAGATTTGGCTATCTTAGGAGGATATCTGTTTGTGCAGATAACTATTACTGTGCAGAATTATTAGGTAACTTAATAAAAACCAAATAAAATCACATCTCACTTGTTTATTTTCACCAGGTAAACCAATATCAGTGCACAAAATTTAGAAATAAACATTTCTGACATGCAAAAACAAAAAAAAATAGCGATCAATATAGCCACCTTTCTTTATGAGGACACTCAACAGCCTTCCATCCAAAGATTCTGTCAGTTGCTTGATCTGTTTTCGATCAACATTGCGAGCAGCAGCCACCACAGCCTCCCAGACACTGTTCTGAGAGGTGTACTGTTTTCCCTCCCTGTAGATCTCACATTTTATGATGGATCACAGGTTCTCTATGGGGTTCAGATCAGGTGAACAAGGGGGCCATGTCATTATTTTTTCTTCTTTTAGACCTTTACTGGCCAGCCACGCTGTGGAGTAGTTGGATGCATGTGATGGAGCATTGACCTGCATGAAAATCATGTTTTGCTTGAACAATATCGACTTCTTCCTGTACCACTGCTTGAAGAAGTTGTTTTCCAGAAACTGGCATTAGGTCTGGGAGTTGAGCTTTAATCCATCCTCAACCCGAAAAGGTCCCACAAGTTCATCTTTGATGATACCAGCCCATACCAGTAACCCACCTCCAACTTGCTGGCGTCTGAGTCAGAGTGGAGCTCTCTGCCCTTTACTGATCCAGCCTCAGGTCCATCCATCTGGTCCAACAAGAGTCACTCTCATTTCATCAGTCAATAAAACCTTTGAAAAATCAGTCTTAAGATATTTCTTGGCCCATTCTTGACGTTTTATCTTATGTTTCTTGTTCAAAGGTGGTCGTTTTTCAGCCTTCCTTACCTTGGCCATGTCCATGAGTATCGCACACAATGTGCCTTTTGATACTCCAGTAACGTTGCAGCTCTGAAATATGGCAAAACTGGTGGCGAACGGCATCTTGGGAGCTTCACGCTTGATTTTCCTCAATTCATGGGCAGTTATTTTGAGCCTTTTTTGGCCAACACGCTTCTTGCGACCCTGTTTGCTATTTGCCATGAAACGCTTGATTGTTCGGTGATCACGCTTCAAAAGTTTGAATATTTCAAGACTGCTGCATCCCTCTGCAAGACATCTCACAATTTTGGACTTTTCAGAGCCCGTCAAATCTCTCTTCTGACCCATTTTGCCAAAGGAAAGGAAGTTGCCTAATAATTAAGCACACCTTATATAGGTTGCTGATGTCATTAGTAGAGATGAGCGGTGTTCGACTAGAACTGTTCGCCAATCTCAAATTCGAGCTGTTTTGGGTGGTGTTCGAGTTGTTCGACGAACCCGAACGATTTGCAAAAAATTCGGCTGTTCGAGGTTATGTTCGATAACTGTTCGTGCACCAAAAGCGTGTCCTGCATGTCTGGCGCTATTTAGAGCACCAATCATGCAGGGATTGTCTGCCACTCACTGTAATGCCACAGCCATGGTGGTTGTGGCATTACAGTGATTGCCCAAATCGATGGGAACAGTGCCAACAGTGAAACATGAAAAGCCGGCAATTCAGCAGCGGCATACACCGGTACCCGACAATTTAGAACCGAAAGAATAGAGCTTCACACATAGATTAGATAGATATAAACATGTCAGCCACATATATACGAAGTACAGTGAAAGTGCTGCTTACTGTACTTGTCATTTAGCGTAAAGGATTTATCAAAAAAAATATTAGTGTTTTCGTGCACCGTCTCTTTAAAAGAGCCGGCCGGCAATTCAGCAGCGGTACCCGACAATTTATAACAGACAGAATAGAGCTTCACACATAGATTAGATAGATAGAAACATGTCAGTCACATATATATGAAGTACAGTGATAGTGTTGGTTACTGTACTTGTCATTTAGTATTAAAATAAAGGATTTATTATTAAAAAAATTGGCGTGGGGTTCCCCTTAATTTTAGGCTCTAGCGGAGGTTAAGCAGACGGCTGGGGCAGATGTTTGAAGCCTGGGAAGGGGGTAATACCCACGGAGCTTCCCAGGCTACTAATATCAGCCCCTAGCTGAATACATAGCCTTTACTAGCTATTAAAATGGGGGACCCCCCCAAAAAAATGACGTGGGGTCCCCCCTAATTTTATAGCTAGCAAAGGCTAGGCAGACAGCTGGGGGCTGATATTAATAGCCCAGGAAGGGAGCCATGAATATTGGCCCCCTCCCAGGCTAGAAACACCAGCCGTCAGCCGCCCCAGAAATGGCGCATTCATAGGATGCGCCAATTCTGGCACTTAGCCTCGCTCTTCCACGCTGCCCTGGTGCGGTGGCAGGGGGTAATAGGGTTGGGGTTGATGTCAGCTTATAATGCCAGCTGACATCAAGCCCAGGTTAGTAATGGAGAGGCGTCTATAAGACACCCCCATTACTAACCCCATAGTCAAAGTTAAAAAAAACACAAACACCCAGAATAAAGTCCTTTAATTGAAATAAAGACACAATCCTTTATTGTTCTAAATTAAACCATACTTACCGTCACGCCCATTCCAGCTGAAGCCAACGATCTCCTGCAATAAAAGAAAAATAATAAAGCAACCTCATCCTTACCTTTCCATGGTTCCCACGACAGCTTCAGCTCTGCTACATCGAGATGACAGGCTGGACCGCAGCAGAACGCTGCCATCCAGCCTCTCATCCCGCAGACACTGAGAAGCGCAGGCTTGCTTGCGCTGCTCAGCGTCTCTCTGTGACGACATCCAGATGAGCCGAGTTCATGTCCAATGAACTCGGCTCACCTCATGCACGTCACTGACAGCGTGGGAAAATTCTCACGCTGAAGTGGTGAGTGCAGGAGAATTCTCCCACGCTGTCAGTGACGTGCATAAGGTGAGCTCATGTCCAATGAACTCAGCTCACCTCCTGCACGTCACTGACAGCGTGGGAGAATTCTCCTGCACTCAGCGCTTCAGTGTGAGAATTCTCCCACTCTGAAGCGCTGAGTGCAGGAGAATTTTCCCACGCTGTCAGTGACGTGCATGAGGTGAGCCGAGTTCATTGGACATTAACTCGGCTCATCTGGATGCCCTCACAGAGAGACACTGTAGAGCGCAAGCAAGCCTGCGCTTCTCAGTGTCTGCGGGATGACAGGCTGGATGGCAGCGTTCTGCTGCGGTCCAGCCTGTCATCTCGATGTAGCAGAGCTGAAGCTGTCATGGGAACCATGGAAAGGTAAGGATGATGTTGCTTTATTATTTTTCTTTTATTTCAGGAGATCGTTGGCTTCAGCTGGAATGGGCGTGATGGTAAGTATGGTTTAATTTAGAACAATAAAGAATTGTGTGTTTATTTCAATTAAAGGACTTTTTTCTGGGTGTTGTGTTTTTTTTAAATACTTTACTAGAAATTCATGGTGGTCATGTCTAATATTGGCGTGACCCCATGAATTTCGGGCTTAGGGCCAGCTGATAATGCCAAGCTGGCCCTAACCCCTTTATTACCCAGTGAGCCACCGCATCAGGGCCCTGGATGAGTTGGGTACAGCGCCAGAAGATGGCGCTTCTATGAACGCGCCATTTTCCGGGGTGGCTGCGGACTGCAATTTGCAGCGGGGGTGGCCCAGAAAGCTTGGGCCTCCCTGCGCTGCGGATTCCAGCCCCCAGCTGCCTAGTTGTACCTGGCTGGACACAAAAACAGGGCGAAGCCCACGTCAATTTTCTTTAAATTATTTCATGAAATAATTAAGAAAAAAAGGGCTTCCCTATATTGTTGTGTCCGGCCAGGTACAAATAGGCAGCTGGTGGTTGGGGGCAGCCCGTTCCTGCCTGCTGTACCTGGCTGGACACAAATATAGTGCGAAGCCCCACGTCAATTTTTTTTTAATTATTTCATGAATTTCCTGAAATAATTTAAAAAAATTGAAGTGGGGCTTCGCACTATATTTGTGTCCAGCCAGCTACAGCAGGCAGGAACGGGCTGCCCCCATCCACCAGCTGCCTATTTGTACCTGGCCGGACACAACAATATAGGGAAGCCCTTTTTTTCTTAATTATTTCATGAATTTCATGAAATAATTAAAAAAAATTGAAGTGGGGCTTCGCACTATATTTGTGTCCAGCCAGGTACAGCAGGCAGGAACGGGCTGCCCCCAACCACCAGCTGCCTATTTGTACCTGGCCGGACACAACAATATAGGGAAGGCCTTTTTTTCTTAATTATTTCATGAATTTCATGAAATAATTAAAAAAAAAGTACGTGGGGCTTCGCCCTATTTTTGTGTCCAGCCAGGTACAGCAGGCAGGAACGGCTGCCCCCATCCACCAGCTGCCTATTTGTACCTGGCCGGACACAACAATATAGGGAAGCCCTTTTTTTCTTAATTATTTCATGAATTTCATGAAATAATTAAAAAAAATTGAAGTGGGGCTTCGCACTATATTTGTGTCCAGCCAGGTACAGCAGGCAGGAACGGGCTGCCCCCAACCACCAGCTGCCTATTTGTACCTGGCCGGACACAACAATATAGGGAAGGCCTTTTTTTCTTAATTATTTCATGAATTTCATGAAATAATTAAAAAAAAAGTACGTGGGGCTTCGCCCTATTTTTGTGTCCAGCCAGGTACAACTAGGCAGCTGGGGGCTGGAATCTGCAGCGCAGGGAGGCCCAAGCTTTCTGGGCCCCCCCCCCGCTACAAATTGCAGTCCGCAGCCACCCCAGAAAATGGCGCGTTCATAGAAGCGCCATCTTCTGGCGCTGTACCCAACTCATCCAGGGCCCTGGTGCGGTGGCTCACTGGGTAATAAAGGGGTTAGGGCCAGCTTGGTATTATCAGCTGGCCCCAAGCCCAAAATTCATGGGGTCACGCCAGTATTAGACATGACCGCCATGAATTTCTAGTAAAGTATTTAAAAAAAACACAACACCCAGAATAAAGTCCTTTAATTGAAATAAAGACACAATTCTTTATTGTTCTAAATTAAACCATACTTACCATCACACCCATTCCAGCTGAAGCCAACGATCTCCTGCAATAAAAGAAAAATAATAAACCAACCTCATCCTTACCTTTCCATGGTTCCCACGACAGCTTCAGCTCTGCTACATCGAGATGACTGGCTGGACCGCAGCAGAACGCTGCCATCCAGTCTGTCATCCCGCAGACACTGAGAAGCGCAGGCATGCTTGCGCTCCTCACTGTCTCGCTGTGACGGCATCCAGATGAGCCGAGGTCATGTCCAATGAACTCGGCTCACCTCCTGCACGTCACTGACAGCGTGGGAAAATTCTCCTGCAATCAGCGCTTCAGCGTGAGAATTTTCCCACGCTGTCAGTGACGTGCATGAGGTGAGCCGAGTTCATTGGACATGAACTCGGCTCATCTGGATGTCGTCACAGAGAGACGCTGAGCAGCGCAAGCAAGCCTGCGCTTCTCAGTGTCTGCGGGATGACAGGCTGGATGGCAGCGTTCTGCTGCGGTCCAGCCTGTCATCTCGATGTAGCAGAGCTGAAGCTGTCGTGGGAACCATGGAAAGGTAAGGATGAGGTTGCTTTATTATTTTTCTTTTATTGCAGGAGATCGTTGGCTTCAGCTGGAATGGGCGTGATGGTAAGTATGGTTTAATTTAGAACAATAAAGGATTGTGTCTTTATTTCAATTAAAGGACTTTATTCTGGGTGTTTGTGTTTTTTTTAACTTTGACTATGGGGTTAGTAATGGGGGTGTCTTATAGACGCCTCTCCATTACTAACCTGGGCTTGATGTCAGCTGGCATTATAAGCTGACATCAACCCCAACCCTATTACCCCCTGCCACCGCACCAGGGCAGCGTGGAAGAGCGAGGCTAAGTGCCAGAATTGGCGCATCCTATGAATGCGCCATTTCTGGGGCGGCTGACGGCTGGTGTTTCTAGCCTGGGAGGGGGCCAATATTCATGGCTCCCTTCCTGGGCTATTAATATCAGCCCCCAGCTGTCTGCCTAGCCTTTGCTAGCTATTAAATTAGGGGGGACCCCACGTCATTTTTTTTGGGGGGTCCCCCATTTTAATAGCTAGTAAAGGCTATGTATTCAGCTGGGGGCTGATATTAGTAGCCTGGGAAGCTCCGTGGGTATTACCCCCTTCCCAGGCTTCAAACATCTGCCCCAGCCGTCTGCTTAACCTCCGCTAGAGCCTAAAATTAAGGGGAACCCCACGCCAATTTTTTTAATAATAAATCCTTTATTTTAATACTAAATGACAAGTACAGTAACCAACACTATCACTGTACTTCATATATATGTGACTGACATGTTTCTATCTATCTAATCTATGTGTGATGCTCTATCTTTCTGTTCTAAATTGTCGGGTACCGCTGCTGAATTGCCGGCCGGCTTTTTTAAAGAGACGGTGCATGAAAACACTATTATTTTTTTTGATAAATCCTTTACGCTAAATGACAAGTACAGAAAGCAACACTGTCACTGTACTTCGTATATATGTGGCTGACATGTTTCTATCTATCTAATCTATGTGTGAAGCTCTATTCTGTCTGTTATAAATTGTCGGGTACCGCTGCTGAATTGCCGGCCGGCTTTTTTAAAGAGACGGTGCACGAAAACACTAATATTTTTTTAAATAAATCCTTTACACTAAATGACAAGTACAGTAAGCAACACTATCACTGTACTTATTATATATGTGACTGACATGTTTCTATCTATCTAATCTATGTGTGAAGCTCTATTCTTTCTGTTCTAAATTGTCGGGTACAGATGCTGAATTGCCGGCCGGCTTTTTTAAAGAGACGGTGCATGAAAACACTAATATTTTTTTTAATAAATCCTTTACACTAAATGACAAGTGCAGTAACCAACACTGTCACTGTGCTTCTTATATGTGTGACTGACATGTTTCTATCTATCTAATCTATGTGTGATGCTCTATTCCTTCTTGTCTAAATTGTCGGGTACCGGTGTATGCCGCTGCTGAATTTGCCGGCCGGCTTTTTTAAAGAGAGTGTCTTCTGAGCAGTTTGTCAGCTTTTGGACACCTTTGCAGGTGTTTTCTATGTGTTTCTATGTGTTTTTGTTTGCCTGCCATTGGTTTTAACGGTGTTCGACGGTGTTCTAAGGTGTTCGACGAACAGTTCGACGAACAGTTCCTCGAACATCCCGGTGTTCGACGAACCGAACCGAACCCGAACACTACGGGGGTGGCTCAACACTAGTCATTAGTCAACACCCCTCCTCATTACAGAGATGCACATCACCAGATTTACTTAATTGGTAGTAGGCTCTCAAGCCTATGCAGCTTGGAGTAGGACAACATGTATAAAAAAGTATCATGTGATCAAAATACTCATTTGCATAATAATTCTGCACACAGTGTATATCTATAAATCTATTTATCTATCCATATACAGTACAGACAAAAAGTTTGGACAAACCTTCTCTTTTAAAGATTTTTCTGTACTTTCATGACTATGAAAATTGTACATTCACACTGAAGGCATCAAAACTATGAATTAACACATGTGGAATTATATACTTAGCAAAAAAGTGTAAAACAACTGAAAATATGTCTTATATTCTAGGTTCTTCAAAGTAGCTACCTCTTGCTTTGATGACTGCTTTGCACTCTTGGCATTCTCTTGATGAGCTTCAAGAGGTAGTCACCAGAAATGGTCTTCCAACAATATTGAAGGAGTTCCCAGAGATGCTTAGCACTTGTTGGCCCTTTTGCCTTCACTCTGCGGTCCAGCTCACCCCAAACCATCTCGATTGGGTTCAGGTCTGGTGACTGTGGAGGCCAGGTCATCTGGGGAAGCACCCCATAACTCTCCCTCTTGGTCAAATAGCCCTTACACAGCCTGGAGGTGTGTTTGGGGTCATTGTCCTGTTGAAAAATAAATGATGGTTCAACTAAACGCAATCCGAATGGAATAGCATGCCGCTGCAAGATGCTGTGGTAGCCATGCTGGTTCAGTATGCCTTCAATTTAGAATAAATCCCCAACAGTGTCACCAGCAAAGCACCCCCACACCATCACACCTCCTGCTCCATGCTTCACGGTGGGAACCAGGCATGTAGAGTCCATCTGTTCACCTTTTCTGCGTCGCATAAAGACATGGTGGTTGGAACCAAAGATCTTAAATTTGGACTCATCAGACGAAAGCGCAGATTTCCACTGGTCTAATGTCCATTCCTTGTGTTCTGTAGCCCAAACAAGTCTCTTCTGCTTGTTGCCTGTCCTTAGCAGTGGTTTCCTAGCTGCTATTTTACCATGAAAGCCTGCTGCACAAAGTCTCCTCTTAACAGTTGTTGAAGAGATGTGTCTGCTGCTAGAACTCTGTGTGGCATTTTCCTGGTCTCTAATCTGAGCTGCTGTTAACCTGCGATTTCTGAGGCTGGTGACATGGATAAACTTATCCTCAGAAGCAGAGGTGACTCTTGGTCTTCCTTTCCTGGGGCGGTCCTCATGTGAGCCAGTTTCTTTGTAGCGCTTGATGGTTTTTGCAACTGCACTTGGGGACACTTTCAAAGTTTGCCCAATTTTTCGGACTGACTGACTTTAATTTCTTAAAGTAATGATGGCCACTCATTTTTCTTTACTTACCTGCTTTTTTCTTGCCATAATACAAATTCTAACAGTCTATTCAGTAGGACTATCAGCTGTGTATCCACCAGACTTCTGCACAACACAAGTGATGGTCCCAACCCCATTTATAAGGCAAGAAATCCCACTTATTGAACCTGACAGGACACACCTGTGAAGTGAAAACCATTTCCGGTGACTATCTCTTGAAGCTCATCAAGAGAATGCCAAGAGTGTGCAAAGCAGTCATCAAAGCAAAAAGGTGGCTACTTTGAAGAACCTAGAATATAAGACATATTTTCAGTTGTTTCACACTTTTTTGTTAAGTATATAATTCCACATGTGTTAGTTCATAGTTTTGATGCCTTCAGTGTGAATGTACAATTTTCAAAGTCATAAAAATATAGAAAAATCTTTAAATGAGAAGGTGTGTCCAAACTTTTGGTCTGTACTGTATATATACTGTATATCCTTTATCTACCTATCTATCCATATATCTATTATCTATCTGTCCATATATGTCTATCCATATCTGTATTAATCTATTTATCTATCTATACATATATCTATAAATATCTTTATCCATACATCTATATATCTATCGATCTATTGTCTATCAATATATCTATCTACCTATCAATATATCTATATATCCATTATATCCATATATCTATCTATTATCTATCTTAGATAGATAATTAGATAGGTCAACATAGATATATGGATAGATAATAAATAAATAGATATATGGATAGCTAGATATATATATAATACATAGATAATAGATAATAGATAGATATAGAGATAGATATAAATATGTGATATATATAATCCGTGCTTTGCATTTGTACCTTACTGTTCATGTAATTTATTAATAAATGAGTACGTTTCTGGGAAAAAAATCACGTCGGGTCTCCCGTAATTTTATTTACCAGCAGAGGAAAAATGGACAGCTGGGGCAGAAGTTTTTAGCCTCTGAAGGGAGTAATACCAATGGAGCTTCCCAGGCTACTAATATCAGCCCCCAGCTGAATACCTAGCCTTTACTAGCTGTTAAAATGGGAGACCCCTAAAAAAATGACGTGGGTTCCCCCTATTTTAACGGCTAGAAAAGGCTATGCAGACAGCAGGGGGCTGATATTAATAGCCTAGGAAGGGGCCATGAATATTGGCCCCCTCCGAAGCTAGAAACAGGAGCCTTCAGTGCCCCAGAAATGGGGCATCCATACGATGCGCCAATTCTGGCACTTAGCCTCTCTCCGCCCATTGCCCTGTAGTGGTGGCAGTGGGGTTATAGGGTTGGAGTTGATGCCAGCTTATAATTTCAGCTGATATCAAGCCCAGGTTAGTAAAGGAGAGGCATTTATAAGACGCCCCCATTACTAACCCCAATGTGAAGGTGAAATGTAAAATAAATACACCCATATCCAGAGCAAAATATATATTTTTAAATAAACCCAGACACCTTTATTGTTCTAAATTAAACCATACTTACCATCACATCCATTCCAACTGAAGCCCATGATCACCTGTAATTAAAATAAAATAATAAACCAACTTCATCCAAGTTTCTTTATGTTTTTAACTTTATTACAGGTGATCGTGGGCTTCGGGGATGAGGTGTAAGGTGAGTATATGTTGCTTTTTTATTTTTTATTTTTTGCAGGGGCAGAGAAAATCAGGGACAAGGTGTAGGGGAGTATAATGTGTTTTATTTTTATTTGAATGTTTTTTCATTAATTTTAACATTTTTTTTTTACTTTCAGCAGAGCACAAGCATCGGCGGATAGGAGGCTGCTGCTCCCATCCAGCGGGGCCTGCGCTCTCTTTTTCCTATGGCAGTAGGCGCCAGTTGATGGTGGTAGTAGTACCATCAGCCGGCACCTATGACCCGCGGTAAGCTTTTTGCCGTGGCTCACTGTCAAAACTGTGGCATCATGCTGACACCTGTCAGCATGATGCCATAGTGCTCTGTCTGCGGTAATGCTATTACTGCTGATTGGAGACTGTGTTTCCTGCTCTGTCATTTAAGTGACAGAGCGGAAAACACCCAAATCGGAACACAAACAGTAACTCGGACTTCCTGAGGAACTCCATGTTCGGGGTCCGTGCCCGAACAGTAGGTGTTTGGTACAGACCCAGAACTTTTCTGTTTGGGTTCGCCCATCACTAGCAGTTAGTAATCACCCCCAGTGATTGGAGGTTTTCCAGATCCTGCATTCATAGCTTGGCGCAATTAAGGCTGGGTGGAGACTTAAAAGGCCCCATTATAGAAAACAAATCCTCTCTTGTCAAATGCATATAGAGTTGGTAATATAGACAACTTTGTGAGATTCTGTGGGCTCCGTAGGGGCTGGCTCAGTTAATTAAATTTGGAGCCGCCCCAGTGACTCACAGCGATTTCGCATTGACATTTTACTTATGCTGAAAATATCCCATGGTTCCTCGAATCTTTTCTAACCCCAGACCTATTAAGCTTCAGGATTTCCTGCATGTGAACTTTCCATTTGGTCCAGGTGCCTGGAAGCTTAACTGGCCTAAGTTTAAAAGAAACTAAATTATGAAGTATCTGAGAGATGCCTACATTGTTTGCAGTAATAAATAAATTTTATTCCAAGTGTGTTTCTTTTCTTGATTACAGTTTAAATGCATTGAACACAATATGAGCAGAGGTGGATCCTCAAGGATTACACAGATATGCAAAATTTGGGTTCATGAAAAATTTTTCAATTCCAATAACTGACTCATATGTTTTCTTATGCCATGATTTAAAAAACACTTCTATTTTTAATTTCCGCAAATTGAAATTATGTACAAGTGAGAAGAACAAGAAACATTTTTAATGTAGCCAAAAATGTACAAATAATTTTTTTTGAACATTCACTCTGCAACTTTAATGAAAATTGATTCTTGTGACTTTTCCTTGTCTCATCAAAGCTTCTCTTCATACCTTTTCTCTCATAGGCCTGCGGATCTTCGCGAAGCATCCAGCAGTAGTAACTCATTATGTTCATATTCCATCTGTTGTACCTTGGTTTGTATCGTCGTTCCATCTCCTTGATATTCTGATGAAATCTTTCTCCTTGCTCTTCACTTACAGCACCAAGGTTTTAAAGAAAGTAGTCCAATGTTAATGTAAAAAATGTAACTTCAAATGCATCAGACAACCGAAGGCTTTGAAATGTTTCAGCATGTTTTCCACGATAGACTTAAATTTTGGATCTTAGCTGTTACCTAGAAATTTCTTCATGACTTCTTTAAAAGAGTCCCAAGCCCTTTTCTAAACAGCTTTCATTTTTGTTTTGAACATATTGTCCTTCATGAGTTTCTCAAAAGCCCACAAAAATGCCTTCTTTCAGTTGTCCTTTGGACAGTCCCTGAATCTTGAGGAGAGCTTTCACAAACTGCTTAATCAGTCCAAGCTTAATGTGGAGTGGTGGCAGGAGAACTTGAGTCCAGGTTGCAAAGATGTTCTTATTGTCCAACTTCTTTGCCTCCAGAGATGAGTCCTATCCCAGCTGTCCCATTCAC
This sequence comes from Phyllobates terribilis, assembly GCF_046119375.1. Taxonomy (NCBI): domain Eukaryota; kingdom Metazoa; phylum Chordata; class Amphibia; order Anura; family Dendrobatidae; genus Phyllobates; species Phyllobates terribilis. The sequence goes on along the minus strand of NW_027362761.1, from coordinate 1,202,935,935 downwards.
GCAAAAAGCATCGGTACTTTGTGTATCTTCCTTGCTGCCCAAGAAGCAAAGAGAGAATTTTCCGATCACCACATATTGACCATCCTTGATCCTCTTTAAGGTTCTTGAGAATAAAGTCTAAATTCTCATAGCTGCTCTTCAAGTGCAAGGAAACGCCCTACGGGAAATGATTAAGCATACTTGCTTCCATTGTGCAATAGCACAGCTTTCAGACTATTTTGGAATACTCAATAAAGAGTCTCCACGTGCTCACATTGTTCTCAATGTTAAATTTTTCCATCAGCCCTGGAACATCACTGCAATACACTAGAGCACCATCTTGAAAAAAAAGCATGGAAAGAATTCCTTTTCTATGCTTCTTTACCATGAAAAACAGGTACCAGTGGCAAGCAGGTTCATTTCCTTTAGTCTTTTCTACAGAATGTTTAGGAAGGTCCAAGTCTCTGACTAAATCATTTAATTTGAGCTGGGGAAAAAGCAGTGGCTCATTGGGACTAGTGTGAAAGTCTTCATCAAAATCCTGATCTTCATGTTCTAAATCTTCTAAATCAGGAGTATCTTCAAGTTTCTCCAGAGGTGAGGGGACAGGTATTCCTCGACCATGAGACACAGGGTGAATCGTCGATGGGAGGTCCGGGTATAATCCACCACAAACACTAAATGCTGAAAGGAATCATGGTAAGTACACCACCACATGCTTATAAACTCTGTCTAAAAGAAAATCTGCCTTTGCTCCCCATGGCAACCAATCACAGTACATATTTCAGTTCTGCTACTGCTGAGGTAAAAAAAGATATACTATGATTGGATGCTATGGACACCACCAATCTGTTTGGAAGCTGAGTCAAGAAAATCTTCTCTGCCCACAGCAATTAATTATAGCATAGCATCCATTAATTTCTAGCTAATCTATTGTCATCAAAATCATCCACCAAAGGTCACGCAAAGGGGTCAAAGTATGGTGCAAGAAAAAGCCTATGGAGTCCATGTTTGTGAAAAAACTGTGCATGATTGAATTTTTTTTAGATTTTTACTGACTTCAGTGATCGAAAATATATAAATATCATCTCTTACTTTTCAAACAATTTTACACTTACAGACCTGTTTTTTTAGACAAAACTACTTTGCCTGCTGTATAGAGATCTTCTGATCTGAAGAGATATAAATTCACCAAATCTGTCAAATTTTACTGTAAATTCTATTTGTAATTCTATTATGCAAGTTGCAATAGCTATTATTATGCTCTGGGTTCTGAAGTTGTAGAAAAAATAAGTCAACAAATACTGACCTGACCGCTCATCTCCACTGCTCACTGTCATCCTCACAGGATCTCTCCTCATTGCTGTCATGATCGGAAACCTTGGGCATCTTACTGCTAGGATGGAACTTCCAACCATTGGTAGGCATGTGCAAGGTTTTCCAGGGCTCAGTCGGGGCTGGAAGTACTGGTTTACAGTGCACGTTGTAAGATCATGGCAGATGTCATGACTGGCTGCAACATGCAAGTCATAAGACGACAGAGCCATCCCAGGCCTGGTGGCAGCCAGAAATCCCAGCCTATTATGAAGAAGCCCTAAGTTTTAGTCTGCTGCGCGGGTAGGAAGAGGTGGCAAGGACTGTACAGGGGTGAGCTTGTAGTGGAGGTGGTCGGGAGGTGAGTGGTGATGTAAGTATTTTTTTCTCTTTAACCTTTTGCAAGCCCTCTATGGTTTAGCAAAACTTTTAGCAAAATTTGCACTGTACAAATGACAAAAAAAATGCATTCTGGAGAATAGGGATTTTTGATACCTCTTCAATGGCTGTGCGAAGAAGCTGGTTATTGGCGGGAACTTGAATACGCTGTCGTATACGCTGATCCAGAGCATCCTAAAGATGCTTAATGAGTAATGTGTACCTTGAGTATGCTGGCCATGCAAGAAATTCGCACAGCCATTGAAGAGGAGTGGACCAACAATCCACAGGCCACAATCCAAAACCAGATCAACTTTATGCGAAGGTGATGTGTTGCACTGCGTGAGGCTAACAGTGGTCACACCAGATACTCAGATGAGGAAAAAGGGAAGGATGATCCAGCATATCAGGCTAATTTCTTAAAATAAATCATAGCTTTTATTGTGTCCATTAAAACATTGCTCCACTCCAATTGTCCATATGGTGCACTACAAGGAAAGGATCAGGACCTACGCGTTTCGACGTTTAAGTCTCAATCATGGTCCATATGGACAATTGGTGTGGAGCAATGTTTTAATGGACACAATAAAAGCTATGTTTTATTTAAAGAAATAAGCCTGACACTGCAGCTTCTATGACTGGATTTGGGCGAGGCGATTTGGCTCCACGCGCCGAATGGTGAGCGGACAGTGCATGTGTCACACCAGATATTGACTGGTTTTCTGATACCCCCCTCCTCCACATCACCTAATACTGTAAAACTCCGTATTTTAGAGTGGCCTTTTATTTTGGCCTGCCTCAGGCACATTTGTGCAATATTCAGGCTGTCTAATCAGCATTTGGATATGTCACACTTGTGAGGTGGATGGATTACCTCAGCAAAAGAGTAGTGCTCATTAACACAAATTTAGACAAATTTTTGAACAATATTTGAGAGAAAAGGGCCTTTTGTGTACATAGAAAAAGTCTTAGATCTTTGAGTTCAGCTCATGAAAAATGTAAGCAAAAACAGTGTTGTGTTTATACTTTTGTTCAGTATATATTCAGCAGTTGTAGTCTCCTATATGAAGTATGTTTAGAAGTTTCAGTCTCTTTTGTGATGTATATACAGCAGTCACAATATCTCTTATATGTTATAGAGGCAGCACTCTTAGCATCTCCTATATAATGGATATACAGCAGTTGCAGTGTCTCCTATAAAATATATATATACAGCAGCTGCTGTGTCTCCTATGTGATGAATGTTCAACAGTTGCAATCTCCTATTTGATGTATGTATAGTAGTCACAGTCTCCTTTGTAATGTACAATATATAAAGTCCAGGCTCAACCAATGGAGTGAAGGTGCCAGGAACTCAACAAGACTGCATAATATCTACTAAGGTTCTGGCACTCGAATAATAATGGAAAGTCAATTGATGTGTTTCAAACAGGTGGATGCTTTAATAGATTCTCCAAGTTAAAGGTAGCTCAAACAGGTGCCCAACGTTTCAACCCCACCGGGGTTTTCATCAGGGGCTTCAAAGGAGCTTGAAATTGGAGCATAGACATAAATACATAAATGAGTATTAGTAAAACAAAAAATATACACATGAAAACATATCAAAAAGTAGTGTGTCCCTGTCGGGAAAAAGAAACAACAAAGGAACAAAAGGGAGACATATGTACTGTAATACCAGGTTGGACCCTACTAAATCAACAAAAGGAAAGGACTGGAGGGGAACCGGTTCCCCTCCAGTCCTTTCCTTTTGTTGATTTAGTAGGGTCCAACCTGGTATTACAGTACATATGTCTCCCTTTTGTTCCTTTGTTGTTTCTTTTTCCCGACAGGGACACACTACTTTTTGATATGTTTTCATGTGTATATTTTTTGTTTTACTAATACTCATGTATGTATTTATGTCTATGCTCCAATTTCAAGCTCCTTTGAAGCCCCTGATGAAAACCCCGGTGGGGTTGAAACGTTGGGCACCTGTTTGAGCTACCTTTAACTTGGAGAATCTATTAAAGCATCCACCTGTTTGAAACACATCAATTGACTTTCCATTATTATTCGAGTGCCAGAACCTTAGTAGATATTATCCTTTGTAATGTATACACAGCAGTTGCAATGTCTCCTATATGATGTACCGTGGCTTGTGAAAGTATTCATCCCCCCTGGCATTTTTTGTGTATTGATACCTTACAACCTGGAATTTCACAGCTTTTTTTGCATCAGTTCATGTAAACAACATGCCTACAACTGTAAACGTCTGGTTTTCTTTTTATTGTGAAGCAAACAACAAACAGGAAACAATAACTATAAACTTCAATGTGCATATCCATTCACCCCCCTCTAAAGTCAGTACTTTGTAGAGCCTCCTTTTGTGGAAATTACAGCTGCAAGTCACTTTGGATAAGTCTCTGTGAGCTTTCCACGTCTTGTCACAGGGATTATTGTCCACTCCTCAAAGTAAAACTGCACCAACTCTTTCAAGTTAGATAGTTTCCTCTGGTGAACAGCAATCTTCAAGCCTAACCACAGATTCTCATTTGGATTAAGGTCTGGGTTTCAACAAGGCCACTCCAAAACATTTACATGTTTCCCCTTAAGCTACTTGAGTGTTGCTTCAGCAGTATCCTTTTTGTCATTGTGCTGTTGGAAGGTGAACTTCTGTCACAGTCTCAAATCGCTGACAGAAAGGTTTTGCTCAAGAATATCCTTGTATTTCGCACCATCCATCTTCCTTTTAACTCAAACCATGTTCCCTGTCCCTGCTCCAGGAAAACATCCATACAGCATGATGCTGCCACCACCATGTTTCATTGTACGGATAGTGTTCATGGGGTGATGAGCTGTGTTGGTTTTGCGCCAGACATAGCTTTTACATTGTGGGCCAAAGCGTTCAGTTTTGTTCTCATTTGACCACAGCACCATTCTCCATACATTTGTGGAGTCTTCCAAATGTCCGTTAGCGAACTCAAAATGAGCCTTACGATTTTTATGTAAAAGCAAATACTTTTTTCTGCCCACTCTTTCATAAAGGCCACATCTATGTAGTGTATGACATAGTGTGGTAGAATGGACAGATACTTCATTCTCCGATTGGGAATTCTGAAGCTCCTCAGGATTACCTTTGGTCTCTGCGCTGCCTCTCTAATTAATGCCTTCATTGCCTGAGAGTTTTGGTGGGTAGTCCTCTCTTGGTAGGTTTATTGGGGTACCATGATCTTTCAATTTTATAATAATGGACTTAATGGGGCTCCCGGTGATCATTAGAGATTGGGGTATTCTTTTATAACCCAACCCTGGTTTGTACTTCTCAACAACTTTGTCCCTGACTTGTTTGGAGATCGCCTTGGTCTTCATGGCGTTGTTAGGATAGTGGTGCCTGGAGATGAATCCTCTCTGGCCTTTCAGAAAAGGTGTGTATTTATTGACGCCCCATGTGACACTTAGATTGCACACAAGTGGACTTCCTTTCACTAAGCATGTGACAGTGAGCTTTTAAACTAGGATCTGGGGGGAGAGAGAGTAGTTGTGCTAATAAGGGGATAGAGAAAACAGAGAGAGTGAGACAGTAGGGGTTAATGAGTATTTAGGGGGGTGGGATAGGCAAGAAAAGTAGGGAGGTAAGTAGGAGTAATAAATGTGCTAATAGTATTAAATATCCGCTGGCAAATGCAATTAGTCTTGCAAACAAAATGAATGAATTGAAGACTATTATGTCGGCCACAGAATACAACGTGGTGGGCATTATGTAAACCTGGATTGACAATAGCCTTGACTGGGGGACAAGCCTAGAGGGTTACGCTATATTTAGAAAGGACATTAAAGACAAAAAGGGTGGAGGGGTATATATTTTAGTTAAATTCAACTTAGACCTTAGAAAAATATGATTCATGAGCAATGTGGGCCACTTAACCCAAGATCACCATGTATGAAGGAAGGAAAATCTGACTGTATTAATCTCAGCATCCATCTTGAAAATGGACGAGTTTATCTGATTACCAATAATGCAGAGGAAAGAGTTTGACCACCTAAAATAACATTAACAGCTTTCTTTCTCCTGTGTCAAGCAGATCCATTTGTGAGAACTTTATTATATTCAGACGTTCCAAAATTTTATACATGGAATAAATTAAAAAAAGTTTTTTGCAAAAGGAAACATGGTGCAAGGGTCCAAGGATGGGACGGACATTCCAGTGATGCTCTTGGACGCATGTAAGCAGTTCATCCAAACAATGTAGAATGTTACTACCTACCTTAATAGCTTCACACTTTCTTTGGGCCAATGTCTTTCACAGATTTAACAACAGTTGATAGTGAGCTATGTCAAACTTACAGGGAGTGATTCCAAAAGAGTTGTCTGATTGAAGAAGATCAACACTGGGACATGACATTGAAAGAGGCATTCCTCACTCACTTTACACCTCAACTTCAAAATCTGTTCACTGTAATAATTACAACCTGTGCACCTTCCAATCTCCATGCTCTACTGGATATATACAAAGAATATGTTAGCAAAGATATTCTTAGAGTGCACAGGAGAGTTAATCCAGACTTAGACTTAAATTTCACTGCCAACATATTCAACAAAGTCCTCTTGATGCTAGAAGAAAGATGCATATGTATCAAAAGTAGAGATGGGTGAACCCAAACAGTAAAGTTCAGGGTCTGTACTGAACACCTAGTGGAGATCCATAGACAACACCAGCTCTGTTTCATCTTGATGGCAGGTTGAATTGTTGCATAAAGCGACTATACAGCCTGCCATTCAGCAGAGAAACTGAGCTGTGCGTGATTCTGTACCTCAGTGACTCATGATGATTTGATAAAGGTGAGCGGGCTTCATATCCAATGAACTCTGTGCACCTCACTGATGTCACCACATGTGTGAGAAAGTCACCACAAGTGTGAGAAAGTTCTCATGCTCGCAGTGCCATCAGAATGTCATCAGAGTTCAGAGTCACCACAATCACATCAGCTCGAGCGCCATGCTAAAGTTCTCATCACGCTCGCTCTGATGTCATTGAAATGAATGGAGTTCATTGGATATGAAGCTCGCTCACCTTTATGACATCACCGCGAATCAATGAGGTGCACAATCACGTGCAGCTCAGTGTCTCTGCTGGATAGCAGGCTGTATAGTCGCATCATACAACAATTCAGCCTGCCATCTAGATGTATCAGAGATGCAGTCATTAATTGACAAATGAATTATTATCTTCTCGTCGGGCACATGTGAGAAATATTGTTGTTTATTTTTTTTACCTCTTTTACATGTGATATGGGCATTATGGTAAGTATAAGAGTTTTTGGTTAATGTAGATTCAATAAAGGAGTGTGTTTTTATTTCAAATAAAGAGCTTTATACTGGGTGTTTGTATTTTATTTAATTATTTGACTATGGGGTTAGTAATAGGGGCATTTTATAGATGCCTCTCCACTGCTAATCCCTGGGCTTCATGTCAGCTGCCAATACAAAGCTGCCATCAACCCCAACCCTATTACCATACTTGCAACCACATCAGGGCAAGTGGGAAGAGTGGAGGCTAAGTGCCAGAATTGGCGGATATTATGGGCCATTTCTGGGGTGGCTGAAAGCTGATTTTTTTAGTTTGGGAGGGGACCAATAGCCATGGCCCCTTCCAATGCTATTAATATTAGCCCGCAGCTGTCTGCCTAGCCTTTGCTGGTCATTAATTATAGAGTGTCACCACATAAATTTTTTAAGGTGTCCCCCATTTAATAGCCAGTAAAGGCTAAGTATATAGCTGTGAGCTCATATTAATAGCCTGGGAAGAAACATGGGTATTACCCCTTTCCCAGGCTATGAACAGCAGCCCCAGCTGTCAGCTTTCCCTCTTCTGGTTAATAAAATGTAGGGGGATCCAGCACCATTTTTTAAAGAAAATAATTCATTTTGTACTAAATATATGTACAGTAATTCACACATGCAAAGCACTGAGTATAGATCTCAATCACATATTTACATCTATATGTATCTATCTATAAATAAATATATATATATATATATATACAATTTCAGTTGAGAAAAAAAATCGAAGATGAGTAGAGACTCATAGATTAACATTGGTCAAAGTGCAATTCGCTTTTTTATCGGTATGCACTCGTCCGTTTTTCACGAATATAAGTATGAGCCCTTGTACATAGCCCAGGCCAGTGGACATGGCCTTTCTCTCCATACACATGCATGAAGCACAGCTGTGCCTTCTAGTCAGCCATGTCCACTAGACGGCGCACGGCCTTGGCTCAATACAAGTACATGGATCAAGGCCGGGCTCACTGGCCGGGAGTGTGTACAACTCATACAAACCCTCCAGTCCCTGGTCAGAAACTGGTGAATGCCTGCAGCACACAGAGCGTGCTCTGGGGAGATTCATAGATTTATCGGTTTTGACCAGACAACCCCTTTAAAATGCCCCCAAAGCTTCCCATGAGGTTTACGGGCCTCTCAGCTGCTGGGAGACCCGTTGGCTTTGAACTCTGGTGAAAGGTTACCTGAGATTAAGCTACCGGGTTTCACAGTAGCTCTAGTGCCAGACTATTGAATGCCGGAGTGCAGGTGCTGTGTGCTGAGTGCAGCTCATATCTTTGTCACCTGTTCTCACTGAAATCAGTCTGACGAGGCGACAATGATAGGTGTTGTAGTCAGCACCCGCAGTTTACATTATGTGTAAAATAAAGAATTAAATTAAAAAACCAGCGTGGGCTCCTGCCGATTATTCATGAGCAGCACAGTGAAAGCGGCCCGCTGGGGACTAATATTACTAGCCAGGAAAAGGGGCCATTAGTCCAAAATGTTCTCTGGCTATTAGTAACAGCTCACAGCTATTTGATTAGCGTTTTCTGGCTAGTAAACAGGAGGACCCCAGAAAAAAATTGAAGAAGGATCCCCCTTAAAATCTAACCAGCAAAGGCTGAACAGACAGTTGCAGGCTAATATTAATAGCCAGGAAAGGGGCCATGGATCCTGGCCCCCTCTGAGGCTAATAACATCAGCCCTCAGTGGCCCCAGAAATGGTACATCATTAGGATGCACCAAATCTGGTGCTTAGCCTCGGTTCATCCCACTTGCCCTGGTGCGATGGAAAGTGGGGTCATAGGGTTGGGGTCAATGTCAGCCTTGTATTGGCAGCAGACATGAAGCTCAGAGGTTAATATGGGGAGACATCTATAATACACCCCCAATACTAACCCCATAATTAAAGTTTTTAAATAAAGACACTCCAAGAAAAATTTTTTTTATTTTAAATAAGGGTCCACACCATTTTTTACACATTTATGTAACAATAAGAAACACAGTTATAGTCACCTAACGCCAAATCCTCTGAAGCCATTGTCCTCTGGAAAAAAAAAACTGAAAATAAAAAAGCAACCTTATACTCACCTAACGCCCAATCAATTTTAAGTCATTATCACCTGTAAAACAACAAATAAACAACAACAATATTCCTTACCTGTCCGAAGTGTTGAAATAATCCACACTGTCCCACTATAATCCCACTTGTAGAACAGTCACATCAGCAGATGTGACTGCTCTGCATGACAGCAGGCTACACACTGACAAAGGCAGTGTATAGCACTGAGCTGCTGTGACAGAGTTCACAGGAGTTCATCAGCTGCTGCACAGGGGCTGCATGAGAACTCTCTCACACCATGGTGCAGTAAGTGAGATAACCAGAGCTCATCAGCTGATGAACTACAGTGAACTATGTCACGGCAGCGCAGCGCTATATACTGTGGGAGCGATTACGCTCTTGTTAGTGTGTTGGTGGCTGCCTGGTAGAACAGTCACATCTGCTGATGTGAATGTACTACAAGTGATGTGATCATCATGGGACAGTGTGGATTACGGCGGATCGGTGAGGGGTATGGTGGTTTATTATTTTTTTATTTTTTTACAGATGACATGGGATTTTGGGATTAGGAGTTAGGTGAGTATTATGGTGATTTTATGTGTGTTTTTATTTTCTGTTTTTTACAGGGTACAAGAGCTTCAGGGATTAGGTGTTAGGTGAGTATAACTGTTTCTTATTTCTATTTCAAAATTGTATTTATTTAATTAAACTTTTTTTTATTTTGAGCACAGGCACCGGCTGATGATTACTCCCATCAGCGGCACCTGTGCATGCTGTTAACATTGACAGCAGGCATAGGTTGATGGGAGTAGCAGTCTCTCATCAGCTGATGCCTGTGAGCCGTGGTAAGCTTTTTATGGCGGGTCAAAGTCACAGCTGCAGGCTCACACTGAGATCTGACAGCGTGATCCAGCAGTACTCTGACTGGTGGCAACAATGTTACTGAAAATCAGAGCCCATGTTTCTTGCATTGTCACGCAGATGACAACGTGAGAAACCTTCAATGTTCAGACCCCCCATTCATATAAATTGGTCCAGGTTCGGTTTCGGGTACTGTTCTGGTACCCAAACCTCAACTTTTAATAGATGTTTGGCCGAACCCACCAGACTCGATCACCTAGGGGTCCGCCAATCTCTAATCAATATTAAAAGGATAGTGTCAGCTCCATAAATTGACAAGCATAGGGGAGACTGCCTGGTCAAGCGACGACATACATGTCCATTGATTCAGTCATGGATAGTGAACTTAGGAGCCTTGACCCACCAAAACTGTGTAAAGGCACAAAGTTGTATTGAGAATCTCATGTCCAATGTTATTGAAGCCATTATTCTTATGGGAAACTCTAATTGAGAAAATGATTACATTGGGCGTATTCCCTTACTACCAAGGTACATGCACTTCCATTTTAAGCTTCTGCAGTTCCCTATCCGACTTTCATTGGCTATGACTATAAACAAAAGCAAAAGGTCAATCACTTAAATTAGTCGGCATTAATTTGGAGAACCTGTGTTTTTCACAATGTCAACTCTGCGTTGCTTGCTCTCGTTTGTGTTACCCCAAAAATCTTTTCACATTTGCATTTGAAAATAAAATTCAAAACGTTGTTTGCCAAAAAGCACTACAATAGACAGCTGAGAATTTGTAAATCAATCTTACTCCGTGTCCGTTAACCACTGATAGACTACACTGCAGGAGGTGGGTGAAGGGTTACACTATGCTGTCCCCTACTTAATTTTTTTATGTGTTTGTGAAAAGAAAGTAAATTTTAATATTTAATAAAAAATCATTCAAAAAGTAGATGTTGTTCTCCTCAGAGTTACGACAAATTTGTAAAAATAAACAACTGTTGACACCAAATTAACATAAAAGAAGAGTAGAAAAAACTAATTTTAAATACTGAAGATGTCAATTTCAAGGTGAAACTGAAAATGTACCTTATCAAGCCTAACCAATAATTTAATATATTTTCCGTGAGCGAAACCGCAGGTATTTTCCTAGTATTCAATAAAACATTTCTAAGGAAAAATGCTAAATCCTTGAACTTTAGGAAATATGATTGCAACAAATTAAGGGTAGCTCTTAATTATGTAGATTGGGACTATATCATGGTAACTGGGGATACCGCTGGGGATACCGAACATAAATGGGGCATGTTTAAGGATATACTACTATAATCCTGTAGAAAACTTCTACTCTCAGGTAATAAAATGTCCAGGAATAAAAAGAAGCCATTAAGGATAAATAAGACAGTACAAAGTTTATTAAGACAAAAACAAAGGGCATTCAAAATCTTGAAGCCCGAGAAAACAGAAATAGCATTTCAGGAGTATAAAGATCTCAATAAGAAATGTAAAAAAGAAGTCAAGATAGCAAAGGTAGCTACTGAAACACAAATCGCCTGCAATATTAAAATAAATCTCAAAAATGTTTATAAATACATCAATGCCAAAAAGAAAAAAATTGATTATCGGCCCCTTTAAATATGATAATAACAAGATAATTGTAGAGGACAAATAAAAGGCTGAGATATTAAACAGGCACTTTTCTTCTATGTTCACCAATGAACTGACTGTTCCAGGGATCATTCAACAAGGCAAAAATCAAAGTTTACCACCTGATATAGCTATTTTAATACAAGAAGAAGTACGCCTGCGTCTGAGCAAATTAAACATTGACAAATCCCCCGGCCCAGATGGTATTTATCCACGGATACTGAAGGAATTTAGCTCAGTAATTGACAGACCGCTGAATCTCATCTTCTTAGACTCTCTTGTAACAGGGGTAGTGCCGCAGGATTGGAGGACGGCTGATGTGATACAGATATTTAAGAAATGTAAGAAGGTGGATCCAGGTAACTACCGTCCGGTAAGTCTGACATCAGTAGTGTGCAAAGGTTTTGAGGGCATCATAAGAGATGACCTGCAGAAATATATTGCAGAGAATAATATAATAACTGACAATCAGCATAGATTCATGAAAAATAGGTCTTTTCTAACCAACATGTTGGGTTTCTGTGAGGAGGTAAGTGCAAATCTGGATATTGGTAATGCAGCTGATGAGATTTATCTGGACTTTGTTAAGGCATTTAGTACTGTATCACATAGCAGCCTTATACTGAAGCTACAGAAGCAAGGACTTGGGGCAACTATATGCAGATGGGTAAGGAATTGACTAAATAATAGGAAACAGAGTCGTCATAAATGGTACATTCTCTAAATGGGATATAGTCACCAGTGGGGATCTGAACTAGATCAGGTTCTTTTTAATCTCTTTATTAATGGCCTTGTGGATGGGATTGAGAGTAAAGTATCAGTCTTTACTGACAGCATCAAACTATGTATGGTAGGATATTAAAATCTACATTCACTCTCAGCGGCGGTTAGGAGATTTATATACAGAAAGAAAAAAATATCTTTTCAATCATATCATACACTCCTCACTTTCACAATATCTTTTTCCACTTGGATATTTAAATTTTTTTATTACATGTGATATAAAAATATCTCCATCAGTTATATAATTTATGTAATTTTAATTTAACTATAATATAAATTCATTCATGTCCATTATTATTGTCATGTCACTGTAAAATTTGTCATTTACGTATCAATCTATGTAATTTTATAATTGTAGTCTATTTCAGAATCCATTTTTATTAAATCCATTCTCCACGGCTGGTATTTGTGCTGCCCCCATCCTGTCCCCTCCATCCTATCCTGGTATGCATGGCACCCCTCATCCCTATCCTGGTATGCATGGCACCCCTCACCCCCATCCTGGTATGCATGGCACCCCTCACCCCCAATCCTGGTATGCATGGCACCCCTCACCCCAATCCTAATATGCATGGCACCCCTCAACCTCAATCCTGGAAAGCATGGCACCTCTTACCCCCAATCCTGGTACGCGTGGCACCCCTCGTCCCCAATCCTGGTATGTGTGGTACTCCTCATCCCTATCCTGGTATGTGTGGTACTCCTCATCCCAATCCTGGTATGCATGGTACCCCATCCCTTATCCCTATCCTGGTATGTATGTTACCTCTCATCCTGGTATGCATGGGTCCCTCACCACATCCTGGTATACATGGCACCCCTCACCACTATCCTGGTATGAATGGCACTCCTCATCCCTATCCCGGTATGCATGGCACTCCTCATCCCCTATCCCGGTATGCATGGCTCCCGTTATCCCCAATCCTGGTATGCATGGCACCCCTCATACCCAATCGTGGTATGCATGGCACCCCACCCCTCATCCTCAATCCCGGTATGCATGACACCCCTCATCACCAATCCCGGTATGCATGGCTCCCTCATCCTAAATACTGGTATGCATGGTCTCCCTCAACCCCAATTCTGGTATACATGGCACCCCTCATCCCCAATCCTGGTATGCATGGCACCCCTCATTCTCGATCCCGGTATGCATGTCACCCCTCATCCCCAATCCCGGTATGCATGGCACCCCTCATCCCTATCCCGGTATGCATGGCTCCCTCATCCTCAATCCCGGTTTGCATGGCTTCCTCATCACCAATCCTGGTATGCATGGCTCCCTCATCCCCAATACTGGTATGCATGGCTCCCTCATCCCAAATCCTGGTATGCATGGCACCCCTCAACCCTAATCCTGGTATGCATGGCTCCCTCATCCCGAATCCTGGTATGCATGGCTCCCTCATCCCGAATCCTGGTGTGCATTGCTCCCTCAACCCCAATCCTGGTATGCATGGCACCTCTCATCCCCAATCCTGGTATGCATGGTACCCCTCATCCCCAATCCTGGTATGCATGTCTCCTTCAGCCCCAATCCTGGTATGCATGGCTCCCTCATCCCCAATCCTGGTATACATGGCTCCCTCATCCCCAATTCTGGTATTCATGGCTCCCTCATCCCCAATCCTGGTATTCATTGCACCCCTCATTCCTAATCCTGGTATGCATGGTACCCCTTATCCCCAATCCTTGTATGCATGACTCTCTCATCCCCAATCCTGGTATACATGGCACCCCTCACCACTATCCTGGTATGAATGGCACTCCTCATCCCTATCCCGGTATGCATGGCACTCCTCATCCCCTATCCCGGTATGCATGGCTCCCGTTATCCCCAATCCTGGTATGCATGGCACCCCTCATACCCAATCGTGGTATGCATGGCACCCCACCCCTCATCCTCAATCCCGGTATGCATGACACCCCTCATCACCAATCCCGGTATGCATGGCTCCCTCATCCTAAATACTGGTATGCATGGTCTCCCTCAACCCCAATTCTGGTATACATGGCACCCCTCATCCCCAATCCTGGTATGCATGGCACCCCTCATTCTCGATCCCGGTATGCATGTCACCCCTCATCCCCAATCCCGGTATGCATGGCACCCCTCATCCCTATCCCGGTATGCATGGCTCCCTCATCCTCAATCCCGGTTTGCATGGCTTCCTCATCACCAATCCTGGTATGCATGGCTCCCTCATCCCCAATACTGGTATGCATGGCTCCCTCATCCCAAATCCTGGTATGCATGGCACCCCTCAACCCTAATCCTGGTATGCATGGCTCCCTCATCCCGAATCCTGGTATGCATGGCTCCCTCATCCCGAATCCTGGTGTGCATTGCTCCCTCAACCCCAATCCTGGTATGCATGGCACCTCTCATCCCCAATCCTGGTATGCATGGTACCCCTCATCCCCAATCCTGGTATGCATGTCTCCTTCAGCCCCAATCCTGGTATGCATGGCTCCCTCATCCCCAATCCTGGTATACATGGCTCCCTCATCCCCAATTCTGGTATTCATGGCTCCCTCATCCCCAATCCTGGTATTCATTGCACCCCTCATTCCTAATCCTGGTATGCATGGTACCCCTTATCCCCAATCCTTGTATGCATGACTCTCTCATCCCCAATCCTGGTATACATGGCTCCCTCATCCCCAATCATGGTATGGATGGCTCCCTCATCACCAATCCTTGTATGCATGACTCCCTCATCCTTATCCTGGTATGTGTAATGCACATGCCCGGGCTGAGCGGCGTGTGCGTGTGATTCCACTGTATCGTGCCGGAGAGTGAATGCCTGGAGGGGCGTAACTAGGTATTCACCCGATCCGACCAGGGTTGCACGACGGCATACGACGCCAGTGCACCAAGGAGGAACCGAGCAGAGGGACCAGGTGCTACTCCAGGACAGACCCCGGACACGGCTGTTGACCCACGCAGGGGAATACAGGAACAGACCGGTTAGGCTGGCACACAGACTGGTGGGTATAGGCAGGCACGACTGGTATGCAGGCAGGCGGGTATGCAGGCAGGGGGGTAAAGGCAAGCACGGCTAGAGTGCAGACAGGGAGGCACTAGCCGGTAGGAACACAGGCGGGATAGGACCCAGTACACACTGGGACTCAGGAACAGAACCACAGATGTGGCGGACAAACACAGCAGAGTAAGGCCGTCTAGAGTGGTGAGCGAGAGCAGGGCAAGACGAGACCGCCTAGAGTGGTGAGCGAGAGTAGTGTAGGACGAGGCCGTCTGGATGCGGTGAGCAAGAGTAGAGCAGGACGAGGCCGCCTGGAGCGGTGAGCAAGAGTAGAGCAGGACGAGGCCACCTGGAGCGGTGAGCAAGAGTAGTCAGAGCAGAGCGGGACTGCCGGAGCAGTGAGCAAAGGGTCAGAGCGGAGCGTGACTGCCGGAGCAGTGAGCAAAGGGTCAGAGCGGAGCGAGACTGCCGGAGCAGTGAGCAAAGGGTCAGAGAAGAGCGAGACTGCCGGAGCAGTGAGCAAAGGGTCAGAGCAGAGCGAGACTGCCGGACCAGTGAGCAAAGGGTCAGAGCGGAGCGAGACTGCCGGAGCAGTGAGCAAAGGGTCAGAGCGGAGCGAGACTGCCGGAGCAGTGAGCAAAGGGTCAGAGCAGAGCGAGACTGCCGGAGCAGTGAGCAAAGGGTCAGAGCGGAGCGAGACTGCCGGAGCAGTGAGCAAAGGGTCAGAGCGGAGCGAGACTGCCGGACCAGTGAGCAAAGGGTCAGAGTGGAGCAAGACTGCCGAAGCAGTGAGCAAAGGGTCAGAGCGGAGCAAGACTGCCGGAGCAGTGAGCAAAGGGTCAGAGCAGAGCGAAACTGCCGGAGAGGTGTGCAAGGCAGAGCAGGGGGGACAGGGCTCTGTTCACATGGAACAGACAGGAAGGGAAAGGCAGAACCAGATACCCACAGGGTTCTTGCAGTGAAGTAGCGAGTGGACCACAAACTCACAAAAGGAAGTACAGTGACAACGAGCAGGAGTTAGGTACGAGTTCAGACTCTGCAGAAAAAGGAAAGGTACAGACACAGGAAACAGGCTAGAAGAGTATACAGACAAGAACAGACACAGTAGCAAGATACAGGAGCGGGTCTAGGTATGCATCCCCTAGAAGGCGGGAGGAACAGGCTAGGAGCGTGTTCAGACAGGACAGACAAGATACGGGAGCGGGTCTAGGTATGCGGCCCCTAGAAGGCGCAACGAACAGGCAAGGAGCGTGTTCAGACAGGACTGGAAATACAGCCTACAAGAAAGGCAAGCAAGCAAACACAGAAAGGGACCTGGCACATTCAGAGTGAAAGCGCACACTGAATGAAACACAATGCTCAGGCAGGGATTCATTGGAGCAGCTGGGTTAAATACCAGGTGACAGAAAGCAATAGGCTGAGGACGCACAAGGGGTGTGCCCACAGCAGATACAAGAAACAGGAAGTGATCGGGCACCACCCTTAAGCAGCAGACACAGAGGCAAGCAGACAGCATGGAGGGAAGCCAGGCTAGCAAACTGGACTGGAGATCAAGTGCGCGCTCTTGCACAGTGGGAGATGGACCACTATGCAAGGACACCACCAGGTATGTTACAGTATGCATGGCACCCCTCATCCCCAATCCTGGTATGTATGGCACCATTCATCCCCAATCCTGGTATGCATGGCACCCCTCATCCCCAATCCTGGTATGCATGCCACCCCTCATCCCCAATCCTGGTATGCATGGCTCCTTCACCCCCATCCTGGTATGAATTGCCCTCCTCAGCCCTATCCTGGTATGCATGGGCCCCTCATCCCCAATCCTGCTATACAAGTACCCCTCATCCCTATCCTGGCATGCATGGCACTCCTCATCCCTATTCTGGTATGTATGGTACCCCTGATCCTTGTATGCATGGCACCCCTCATCCCAATTCTGGTATGTATGGCCTCCTCATCCCAGAAACCTGGTATGGCACCCAAGCCCTCATGCTAGTATGCATGACACCCCTCATCCTTATCCTGTTATGTATGGTACCCCTCATCCTGGTATGCATGGCAACCCATCCCTAATCCTTGTATGTAGAGATGAGCGTTGTTCTACTCGAACTGTTCGCCAATCTCAAATTCGAGCTGTTTTGGGCGGTGTTCGATCCGTTCGGCGAACACGAACGATTTGAGAAAAATTCGGCTGTTCGAGGTTATGTTCGATAACTGTTCGTGCACCAAAATCATAACTGGATTTTTTCTCAGTAATGATGAAAATTAATGTTAATACGCAGTTTGAGTGTACAGCGGGGTGGGGGGAGGGGCAGGGGATGGATCTCTGCAGGAATAATGAAGATCTCCATTTTTTTTTCTCTTTCCCGCATTTGCAGTGGGGAGGTGCAGTCTGTCAGCCTATCAGCAGCGCACACACGGAGCGAACTGCTGTTTTTCACACAAGCAAGGGCATGTGTCATTGGCAGTGTATGTCACATGTCCTTGCCCTATAAGACCAAGCCATTTTCCCCGTCGCCACCATTTTCTCACTGCTGCAGCTGCGTGTTAGACGGCACCGCTGTTGCTGTGTGCGCTATACCTTGTTAATTTCAAGCCAATTTTCGCACAAATCTACAGATAGCTTGAGAGTGAGGAATAGTTGTGATTGCAGTCCTTTTAAGGACTAGGTTACAGCATTTCCTACGACTTTTATCAGGCAGGTCTGTGCTCTTAAATAGATAGATTGTGGGAGTAAAGACTAATTGTAATTGCAGTCCTTTTCAGGACTAGGTTACATCAGTTCCTATCAGTTTTTGCCAGGCAGGTCTGTGCCAGTGCTGTGCAAGTTTTTTTCACAGCATTTGGCTGAATCTAGCAAAGCTAATCCTTTTTGGCCTATTGCAGAGTGTGTTAGTCAGTGGAGTAGCCTATCTGTGTTGCAAGATACACCACCTGTGTATAGAATACCAATTTTTTTACTGCACCTAGTGAAGTAAAATCTTTTGGGCATAGCATCATTCTATTAGTCCATCTATACAGACCTCCATCAGGTTGCAAATTGAATATAATTTTTTTCTGCATCTAGCTCTGAAAAAATATTTGGCCTTCTAGCAGTGTGTGGGACTTGTTCTATTAGTCCATCTATACTGACCTCCATCAGGTTGCAAACTGAATATATTTTTTTCTGCATCTAGCTCTGAAAAAATATTTGGCCTTCTAGCAGTGTGTGGGGCTTTCTCTATTACTCCATCTATACTGACCTCCATCAGGTTGCAAATTAAAAATAATTTTTATCTGCATCTAGCTCTGAAAAAATATTTGGGCTTCTAGCTGTGTGTGGGACTTGGTCTATTAGTCCATCTATACTGACCTCCATCAGGTTGCAAACTGAATATAATTTTTTTCTGCATCTAGCTCTGAAAAAATATTTGGCCTTCTAGCAGTGTGTGGGACTTTCTCTATTAGTCCATCTATACTGACCTCCATCAGGTTGCCAACTGAATATATATTTTTTCTGCATCTACCTCTGAAAAAATATTGGGCTTCTAGCTGTGTGTGGGACTTGTTCTATTAATCCATCTATACAGACCTCCATCAGGTTGCAAACTGAATATAATTTTTTTCTGCATCTACCTCTGAAAAAATATTTGGGCTTCTAGCTGTGTGTGGGACTTGTTCTATTAGTCCATCTATACTGACCTCCATCAGCTTGCAAACTGAATATTATTTTTTTCTGCATCTAGCTCTGAAAAAATATTTGGCCTTCTAGCAGTGTGTGGGACTTTCTCTATTAGTCCATCTATACTGACCTCCATCAGGTTGCAAACTGAATATATTTTTTTTCTGCATCTACCTCTGAAAAAATATTGGGCTTCTAGCTGTGTGTGGGACTTGTTCTATTAATCCATCTATACAGACCTCCATCAGGTTGCAAACTGAATATAATTTTTTTCTGCATCTACCTCTGAAAAAATATTTGGGCTTCTAGCTGTGTGTGGGACTTGTTCTATTAGTCCATCTATACTGACCTCCATCAGGTTGC
Organism: Phyllobates terribilis; assembly: GCF_046119375.1. Classification (NCBI taxonomy): domain Eukaryota; kingdom Metazoa; phylum Chordata; class Amphibia; order Anura; family Dendrobatidae; genus Phyllobates; species Phyllobates terribilis. Next base: position 1,202,916,610 of record NW_027362761.1, on the reverse strand, counting down.
AAATTGAATATAATTTTTTTCTGCATCTAACCCAGCCAATAGTTTTGGCCTAATACCACAGTTTGGCCACTCAGCTCTGCTCGGTTCCCATCCATTGTTTTTTTGTGCAAACAACTCCAGAGTTGTGAATTAGTTAACCACCAAAATGAGTGGAAAAAGGCCTGCTGCTGGTGGAAAGGGGAATAGGCGTGTTGGGAAGGGGAAAAAAGGTTGTGCCCGTGGGGTAGGTGTTAAAGCAACAGTAACATCTGCAGAAGAAAGACCATCTTCCAGCCAAACTAAAATGTCTACTTCTTTTAGCGGACAATGTGATAAGATCCCTTTCTTACGGCCACGCCAATCGCTACAAATTCCAGATGAGGCACAAAAACAGCAGGTGCTTCAACGGATATCAAGTGCTCCTTTAAGTGGGCTCTCCTCCACATCAACTTCAACATCACAAATACTCCAGTCCTCAAAGGTGTCACCCCAATCGCACTTGCTTCCTCACAGCTCCCAAATCTCCAGCTGCCCGTCTGAGTATGAGGTAGAACAGATGGTTGATTCTGCAGAGCTGTTTACTCTTACTATAGCCTGGGAATCAGAGGTCGACTCCAGCGCTTCTGTGAATCCAGACGAGGAAATAATCTGCACTGATGCCCAGAATCTTTATGAGTCGGATCCAGGACCAGACACAGAAGGTTCTGACCATAATGTAGACCCTCATTCCCAAACTGTAACTCCTGTTGGTGGAGACAATGAGGAAGACGATGATGAGACTCAAATACCTGATTGGAGCGACAACTTTAGTTTTTTGTCAGGGCAGGAACACGTTGGCTCTGAGGACGACGGGTGTGATAACGCACAGGGTGATGATGATGAGGTTGGAGATCCCACTTACTGTCAACCCACAGTCAGCCAAGAGATGAGGTCAGCAGAGGAGGTGGAGGAAGATGCTAGTGACGACGAGGTCAGGTTGCGCCTTCCTGGACAGAGACGTAGTACTGGAAGCACGTCAACAACTGCATCCTCAAACACAACTCTGCCTCTCACCACAAGTCGTGGTGGCTCTTCAGGTCGCATGGGTGCTAAGCCTTGCATAGCCTTGGCATTTTTTCAGATCGATAAAGATGACCCAACCCGTGTTATCTGTAACATTTGTCAGCAAAAGCTAAGTAGAGGCCAAAAAATACATAGTTTGAGTACTTCATGCATGAACCGGCACATGGACATGAAGCATAAGTTGCAGTGGGAAGCTCAGTGTGCTACAATGCGGCCTAGCCGGCCGGGCCAACCAACTTCTGCCATATCTTGTGCATCCGCGGCCTCTTCATCCTCTGTGACTGGGGGGACAGCAGTCACACCTGTTTTTTGGTGCAGACCTGCCACCTCTTTACCCGCAACAGCCAGCGTGATTGGCAGGTCATCATTTTCTTTGGAGGTGGTAACACCAGCTGGTGTTGAGCACTGTCCGACATCGATAGCACCACCTTTGGATCAAGGCAACCTAACATGTCCGCCTGCATCTTCCTCACAGACCGGCAGTTTGCCGGGGACACAATTATCAACCCCGTCTAAGCACAATAGCCAGCCCTCGGTCCCTCAGATGTGGACAAGTAAAAGATCATTTCCTCCTAGCCATGAGAAAGCTAAGAGGTTGAATTTCACCATCTGCAAGCTCTTGGCTACAGAAATGCTGCCTTTCCGCCTGGTGGACACAGAGGATTTTCGAGACCTTATGTCCGTCGCAGTGCCCCAGTACCAGATGCCCAGTCGGCACTACTTCTCAAAGAAAGGTGTGCCTGCGCTCCACCAGCATGTCGCACACAACATCACCGCTTCTTTGAGAAACTCTGTGTGTGACAGGGTGCATTTCACCACAGACACTTGGACGAGTAGGCATGGACAGGGGCGTTACATGTCGCTGACTGGGCACTGGGTAACTATGGTGACAGCAGGACAAGGGGCTGCTGTCCAAGTCTTGCCGTCCCCACGAGTTGTGCGTCAATCCTCTTTATGTCAAAGTTCCTCCACTGCTTCTGCCTCCTCAACCTCCTCTCGGTCTTCCACCTGCACCCAAAGCCTGTCTGGTCATGCCACAAGCTTTCTAACTGCGCAGAAGGGATCCTGCACACCTCCTTACTATGCTGGCAGTAGGGCTCAACGTCATCAGGCGGTTTTTACTTTGAAATGTCTGGGAAATGTGAGTCACACAGCTGAGGAGTTGTGGTCAGCTCTGGAGAACCAATTTCATGAATGGTTGTCTCCACTGGACCTGAAACCAGGGAAGGCCGTGTGCGACAATGCTGCAAACCTGGGTGCGGCCCTTCGCCGGGGCAATGTCACACACGTGCCTTGTATGGCTCACGTGTTGAACCTGGTTGTCCAGCAATTTTTAGCCCACTATCCCAGACTAGATGGCCTTCTGCAGAGGGCACGGTCGCTGTGTGCTCACTTCCGCCGTTCGCATCCCGCAGCTCAGCGACTTACATCTCTACAGAAGTCGTTGGGCCTGCCACTTCACCGGCTAAAATGCGATGTGCCTACCCGGTGGAATTCAACTCTGCACATGTTGCAGCGACTGTGGCAGCACCGACAAGCCCTGGTGCAATACGTTCTGACGTATAGCCTGGGCCAACGAGATCCAGAGGTGGGGCAAATCACGCTGGAGGAGTGGTCTCAGATCAGGGACCTATGCACCCTTCTGCACAGTTTTGAAAAGGCGACGAAGATGTTTAGTGCTGACGATGCCATTATCAGCATGACTATTCCGGTGATTTACATGCTGAAGCCCATGATAAACAGAATTCGGAGTCAGGTGGTGGCACAAGAGGAGGTGGAGGAAGTAGAGGAGGAGGAGTTGTATGCGGAAGGGCTAACATCTGCAAGGTCCAGACGGTCGGCAGCACCAAGGCGGCAGGCATGTGAGGGTGGGGGAGATGGTTTTACCAGGGCGCATGGTAGCAGCCAAACTAGTGAGGAAGGTGCAGGAGCCCAGGAAGAAGTGGAAGACGAACTGATGGAAGACTCATCAGATGAGGGAGACCTTGATCACATTTCTGTTGTGCGAGGTTTGGGGGAGACGACAGAGGAAGGAAGCATGATTGTTACCTCGCCACCAACACAACAGGGACTTGGTGCTCCTGGATGCGCAACACACATGAGTGCCTTCTTGCTGCACTACCTGCAACATGACCCTCGAATTGTGAGAATTAGAAATAATCCTGACTACTGGGTTGCCACACTGTTAGATCCCCGGTACAAAAGTAAATTTGCAGAAATTATTCCTGCCATAGAAAGGGATGCACGCATGCAGGAGTATCAGCAGAGACTGTTGCAGAATCTTACATGTGCTTTTCCACAAAACACCAGTGGTGCACGTAGTGAATCTCACAGTTCCAACTTGCCAACCGTGGGACCGTCAAGTGTTCAGCACTCAAACCGTAACAGAACCACAGTATCTGCTGGTAACATCAATTTTGCGGAATCATTTCACCACTTTTTTAGCCCATCCTTTGCAAGGCCACAGGAGACAAGAAGTCTGACACATAGTCAACGCCTAGAGACGATGGTACAGGAGTATCTCCAAGTAAACATTGAAGCCATGACTGTGTCACTGGACCCTTGCTCTTTTTGGGCTTCCAATCTGGATAAATGGCCGGAGCTAGCCACTTACGCATTGGAGATCTTGTCATGCCCCGCAGCCAGCGTTCTGTCTGAACGTGTGTTCAGCGCTGCTGGTGGTGTGCTGACAGATAAGCGCACGCGGCTCTCCACTGATAATGTAGACAGACTCACGTTCATAAAGATGAACAAATCATGGATCCGAAACGATTTTTCTACCCCTGTGTCATCCTGGGGAGAGTAAAAGCTTGATGATTGGTTAAAATCACCCTACCAACCGTTTTAAGCTTTCAAATTACTAATCATGTTTATCTGTACCTTGGCTGGAAAATAATTTGGGCTTTGTAGCAGTGTGCATCACTGATTCTATTAGGCCATCTATAATAAGCTCCACCAGATTTAAAATTACTAATCATGTTTATCTGTATCTTGACTGGAAAATAATTTGGGCTTTGTAGCAGTGTGCAGCACTGATCCTATTAGGCCATCTATACTAAGCTCCACCAGATTTAAAATTAATAATAATTTTTAGCTGCATCTAGCCCGGAAAATAATTTTGGGGCTCCGAGATGCGCAAGACACATAAGTGCCTTCTTGCTGCACTACCTGCAACATGACACTCATATTGTCAGAATTCGAAGTAATCATGACTACTGGGTTGCCACACTCTTAGATCCCCCAAACTTTTCGATCAACCTTTTCATTTTAATAAAGACCAAAAAAATGGTCATTTTTGAAATTATAAGCATTAGCAGGTTATTAGAAACTGAAATCAAACAGTTTTCAACTCAAAACTTTATTCTAGGTGATGTTACATTTTCACATAGGACCCCTTGTTCGAAAGGAGCTTCTGAACTCTCTCGTCCATTGAATTTGTCAGGTTTTGGATGGTTTCTGCTTCAATTGTTTTGCATGAGGACAGAATACCCTCCCAGAGCTGTTGCTTAGATGTGAACTGCCTCCCCCCATCATAGACACTCCTTTTGATGATGCTCCAGAGGTTCTGAATGGGGTAGAGGTCAGGGGAGCATGGGGGTCACACCATAAGTTTGTCCCCTTTTATGCCCATATCAGCCAGAGATGCAGATGTTTTATGTGCAGCATGAGATGGTGCATTATCATGCAAAAAAATGATCTTGCTGTGAAATACACGGTTCTTCTTCTTGAACCATGGCAGGAAGTGCTGTTTGAGAAAATCCACATATATTATGGAGTTCATCTTTAGCGCCTTCAGGGATCCTAAAGGTGCCGACAATCTCTCTCCCCATGATCCCAGCCCAAAACATTACTCCACCTCCTCCTTGTTGGCGCTGTAGCCGTGTTTGCGTGGGGTGTCCATCAACCAGCCATCCTCCACTCCATCCATCTGGACCATCGAGCGCTGCACGGCACTCATCCGTGAACAAAACAGTTTTGAAATCAGTCTTCATGTAATGTTTAGCCCACTGGAGCCGTTTCTGCTTGTGTGAAGTGGATAGAGGAGGTCGACAGGATGGCGTATGCACAGCTGCAAACCTCTGAAGGACCCTGCATTTTGTTGTTCGGGGGACGTTGGAGGCACCAGCAGCTTCAAAAACTTGTCTGCTGCTATGACAAGGCTTTTTTGCCGCTGCTCTTTTAACCTGACGTAATTGCCTGTAGGAAAGAGTCCTCAATTTGCCCTTATCAGCACGCACACGTGTGTACTGTGAATCAGCTACATACTTCTTGATTGCCAGGACACTTCATCCTGATCATCGCACAATGTTGATTGTAGTCATGCCTTGACCTAAACACTCCACAATTTGTTGCTTCTCAGCAGCCGACACATCCTTTTTCTTTCCCATTTTGGCAGAAAATGTAGGCTGCTTAATAATGTGAGACAGCCTTCTTAAGTAGTCTTGCCTTTCATTGGACACACCTGCCAAACTAATTAGCACAGGTGTCTGCAATTGCTTACAGTGATATAAAGAGCCCTGACACACATCACCATCAATGAGTTTAACTGACAAACAAACAAATTCTTCCCTTATCACTCCTAAACACTTTTTGCATAATAATTTGGAACACAGTGTACATGTGCTTTTCCACAAAACACCAGTGGTTCACGTAGTGAATCTTACAGTTCTAACTTGCCAACCGTGGTCTGTATGGAGTTGTTCAATAAAGGGCCCAAAATTGAGATAACATAGATGGGAGAGGTCTCTATGAATAGGAATTCCTAAGTATTTGATACCCTGTGAGGGGCAGGCAAAGGGAAAGTTGGACTGGATGGAATCCTATATGGATTTGGGGAGGGAGACATCGAGGGCCTCAGACTTCGCTGCATTGATTTTAAAATTTGACCATGTAACAGTGATCTATTTCAGCCATAACAGCATGGATGGATATATGTGATTGAGTGATATATACTAGGACATCATCAGCAAATAGAGAGCACTTGTACTCGGTGCCTCCCACCTCAATCCACCTAATATTGGGGTTATGGCGAATTGATGAGAGCAGGTGCTCCGTCACTAGGATGTATAAGAGAGGGGACAGAGGACATCCCTGCCTTGTCCCATTGGTGATTGTGAAAGGTGATGAAAATGTTCTGATGCACCCCCTGGGCCTTGGGACACCCGGAGCCGGACCCTTTTTGGTGGATGCTGGTGGTTGTAGTCTTCGTGGCGGCGATCCGGTTCCGTGGCTCAGGGTGGTCAAACCAGTGGCGGAACTATTTATGTGGTTTTGATGTTTAAATGTCCGACTACGCCACCCATGGATTGCGGTCAGAGTGAACCGCCGCTGCAGGGCAGACCGCTGTGGCTGGTGTTGTGGGTGCAGCAGAGCGTAGCATAACTCCCCACGGGAGGAGTATAGCCTCAGGGCAGTGTATGCGGAGGATGGGGGTGATGGTGCAGGGCAGCAGCAGTAACGACACGCAGTCAGTGATGCAGTCCAGGGCCTTTACTCACAGTTCTTATTATCCAGACCACGTCTGCAGGTAACGGCTGCCCACGTCGTACTGTGCTCACCAGGTGAGGGGCTCAGGCAACTCCCAGATAACTTTGGAGCGCTTCACAGGACCCCCTTTGTGCGTCCTTTGTCTGGCCTTTCTTACCAACCCTTCTGTCCGGCTGCCTCGGGCCTCCTCTTGGTAAACTTGGCGCCAGTTTCCCTGACCCTATGTGGTGCCTTCCTAGCGGGTGTAGCGAGGGGCTGCGCCACATTAAATGTCACAGCCTCCGGTTTCTAGCTGAGGGTCGTTTCCTGCCTCCACTAGTTTCGGGGACCGGTCTCCCCCTTTGGCCTGACCCCTCCACGCAGGTGGATTCGGGCGTGCGGTGGCGACTCGCCCGTCCGCACCCCTGGGATCCCTTCATTCCTTGTTCCTGGAGCCTTCTCCGCTCCTCTTCCTTCCTTCTCCCTCTTCCAGGCCTGGGCCTCTGTTACTAGGCCTGCCTCCGGAGCAGAGCTCATGCAGAGCCCCTGCTCCTTGCCACTTCTGCTCAGACTTCTCTGCACTGAACTAAGATGGTGCCCACCTTTTATACTCCCTTCTCAATGCACCCAGGAACTGCTTCCTCCCTGCTCCTGCACTACAGGGTTCCCCTTCCTCAGTGTTCCCTCCCCCCACTCCAGCCAGGGACAGGGACTGTCGTGCCCATCTCAGAGGCATATTGGTCGCCTTGCCCCATGGCAATGTGGTGTAATGCATGCAGGTGTCGGGTCCTGATCCACACTCCATCCTTACCTGAGAGTGAGATATCACACCTCTGGGTGAGGTGCAATACCTCTGTAGCAACCGAGCCCTCAGGGTGCTACAGTTCCATTTATCTTCAGCCTAGGTGACGTATTGTGATACAGGGCCGTGATTTTGGCTATAAAAGGGTCCCCTAGACCCCTACCCCAAGCTTTTTAAGAGAATCATATATGGCGTGCCAGGAGACTCTATGGAATGCTTTCTCAGCATCCAACGAGAGTATCTAATTACAAATTTTTAACTGCATCTAGCCCAGGAAATACTTTGCGCCTAGTAGCAGTGTCTGCTAGTCAGCGGATTATCCCGGCTGTTAAGCAAGCTACACCACCTGTAGTTTGGACACTTAATTTTTTCAAAGGAAATGCTTCGGGACCACGGGATACTCAGTGAAGAGCATCAGGAGGCACCCCAAGGCATAGGGGCTGGGACTGGCAGTAGGATGCCCTGCGGTGGACAGCCGAGCTCGATCCTTATAAAAGCTTTTTAACTGCAGCAGCTTTAGTGGACGCTACTGGAGCTGGAATTACGCGGCTGCTGGCATGAGACTTGCCCTCCAATAGATCCTTGTAAATGGATTTAAAGTGTATTCATTCAAATTAGAGAGACAATTTAAATTAAAAAGCTTAGAGCTGCCTCCACCACAGGGGGGCTCGCTCGACCCACCAGCGGACAGGCACCAGTATTGGGAGAGGGGGGCTGGCCGTCAGGGTTCACCGCGGCTCTGGCACAAACCCGGCGACACGGATGTGGCAAGGGCAGGAGCGGACTGAACGTGTCGGCTTCTCACTTTTTGGATTTTAGAAGGGCATGACATGCCTATATCTGTGTCTCCCCCTCCTTTTACTCCTCCACCTCTTTTCTTTTCGCATGACTATATGTACTTGTCACTTTTCCATGTGTTAGTTGTGTCTTCTGAGCAGTTTGTCAGCTTTTGGACACCTTTGAAGGTGTTTTCTATGTGTTTCTATGCGTTTTTGTTTGCCTGCCATTTGTTTTAACGGTGTTCGAAGGTGTTCGACGAACAGTTCGACGAACAGTTCGGCGAACACACGGGTGTTCGTCGAACCGAACCGAACTCGAACACTACGGGGGTGGCTCAACACTACTTGTATGCATGGTGCACCACATTCCTATCCTGGTATGTATGGTACCCCTCATCCCTATTCTAGTATGCATGGCACCCCTCACCCCCCAATCCTGGAATGCATTTTCCCCTTACCCCCTAATACTGGTAAGCATGGTCCCCTCACCCCAGAATCCTGGTATGCCGGGTACTCCTCAACCTGGTATGCATGGTCCCCTCACCCCCCAATCCTGGTATGCATGGTACCCTTCATCCTGGTTTGCATGCTCCCTTCACCCACCAATCCTGGTATGTGTGGTACCCCTCACCCCCCAATCCTGGTATGCATGGTCCCCTCACCCCCCAATACTGGTATGTGTGGTACCCCTCATTCCACAATCCTTGTATGGGTGGCCCCCTCACCCCCCAATCCTGGTATGTGTGACCCCCTCACCCCCCAATCCTGGCATGTGTGGCCCCCTCATCCCTTTCACGCTGTACAGACATTCAAAAAAATAAACACTTATACTCACCTTTCTTCCCTGTGCTCCAGCGCTGCTGCGTCCTGTTCTGCTGGAGGCCTGGGGAGGAGTCTGGTGCCGAAGTACACGTGTGCCCATACCACGCTGTCCAGCGCCATTTTGCTGAAGACACATTGCAAATGTGTCTTCAGTTAAATGGCGCCGGATAGCGCCATGCGCATGCTCCGATCCGACCCCTCACTCCTGCCCCGGTCTCCGGTGAAGAGAGGCACCGCTCCTCCCAGTCTGGTAAGTATGTAAGTATGGCGCCGGAGATCGCAATATGCCTTCAGTGTCTATGCATACCGCGATTTCCGGCACCATACACACCTCTTACCTATAATGGCTGGATGCGTTCTTTCGTCTGGAGCCAGACTGCGCGTCGAGCATACGCAGTCTATAGAGGCTTCAGACAGAGACATGCATCCCCGGTTATATTATAGATTATTTTACTGTCTAATAAGACCCTCTTGGCTTGTTTGCTCCCCAGCTACCGCACAATTATGGGGATAAAGGCTCCTGATATTTGGGGTAAGAGGAACAGTCTCTTGGTGTGGTTGACACCAATATGATCAAGCAGGTCAGCATTAAAGGGAGAAAACTGTGTAATTGCCCATGGTGCGTACTCCCTCAGGGCCCCCCAATATTTACAGCAGAAATTATATACTGTGTTCCAAATTATTATGCAAATAATATTTTCTCAGATTTTCCCAAATTACCTATATGAATTGCAGTCATTGTAATTTTCCAGTCAGATAACTATTAGAGTACAATTGAAAGGTTTTTGTACAAACTGCCTATGATAACAGTATATTTTTAAAAAAATAAACTCAAACTGCACTCAAAATGCATGTTCCAAATTATTATGCACAGCAGAGTTTTCAACCTTTTCATTTTAATAAAGAACAAAAAAATGGTCATTTTTGAAATTATAAGCATTAGCAGGTTATTACAAACTGAAATCAAACAGTCTTCAACTCAAAACTTTATTCTAGGTGATGTTACATTTGCACATAGGACCCCTTGTTCGAAAGGAGCTTCTGAACTCTCTCGTCCATTGAATTTGTCAGGTTTTGGATGGTTTCTGCTTTAATTGTTTTGAATGAGGACAGAATACCCTCCCAGAGCTGTTGCTTAGATGAGAACTGCCTCCCGCCATCATAGGCACTCCTTTTGATGATGCTCCAGAGGTTCTCAATGGGGTTGAGGTGAGGGGAGAATGGGGGTCACACCATAAGTTTGACCCCTTTTATTCCCATAGCAGCCAGAGATGCAGATGTGTTATGTGCAGCATGAGACGGGGCATTATCATGCATGAAAATGATCTTGCTGCAGAATCCAAGGTTCTTCTTCTTGAACCATGGAAGGAAGTGCTGTTTGAGAAACTCAACATACATTATGGAGTTCATCTTTACCCCTTCAGGGACCCTAAAAGGGCCGACAATGTCTCTCTCCATGATTCCAGCCCAAAACATTACTCCACCTCCTCCTTGTTGGCGCCGTAGCCGTGTTTGCATGGGGTGTTCATCAACCTGCCATCCTCCACTCCATCCATCTGGACCATTGAGATCATTTCATGCATGATAATGCCCGTCTCATGCTGCACATAACACATCTGCATCTCTGGCTGCTATGGGCATAAAAGGGGACAAACTTATGGTGTGGCACCCATGCTCCCCTGACCTCAACCCCATTGAGAACCTCTGGAGCATCATCAAAAGGAGTGTCTATGATGGCGGGAGGCAGTTCACATCTAAGCAACAGCTCTGGGAGGGTATTCTGTCCTCATGCAAAACAATTAAAGCAGAAACCATCCAAAACCTGACAAATTCAATGGACGAGCGTAATGCACACGCCCGGACTGACTGGTGTGCCTGTTTAGTAGTTCCACTGGGCCATGAACCGGAGAGTGCCTGGATGGGCGTAACTAAGTGTCTGCCCGATCCGACCAAGGTCGCACGACGGCATGTGACGCCAGTGCACCAGGGAGGAACCGAGCAGAGGGACCAGGATCTACACCAGGTCAGACTCCGGACACAGCTGTTGGCCCACACCGGGGAATACAGGAACTGGAAGGTAAGGCTGGAACACAGACTGGGGGTATAGGCAGACACGGCTGATATGCAGACGGATGGACACTGGTAAGCACGACTGGTATGCAGGCAGAGAGGTGCTGGCAGGTACGGCCGGAAAGCAGGCAGGTGGATGCTGGTAAGCATGACTGGTATGCAGGCAGGGAGGTACTGGCAGGCACGACAGGCTGGAGCACAGAGTGGATAGGACCCAGTGCAGACTGGGACTTCCAGAACAGAACCGCAGATGTGGTGGACAAACACAGTAGGGTGAGACCGCCCGGAGCGGCGGGCAAGAGCAGAGCAAGACTGCCGGAGCAGCGAGCAATGGGTCAGAGCAGAGCAAGGCTGCCGGAGCAGCAAGCAAAGGGTCAGAGCAGAGCGAGACTGTCGGAGCAGCGAGCAAAGGGTCAGAGAAGAGCGAGACAGCCGGAGCAGCGAGCAAAGGGTCAGAGCAAAGCAAGGCTGCCGGAGCAGCGAGCAAAGGGTCAGAGCAGAGCGAGGCTGCCGGAGCAGCGAGCAAAGGGTCAGAGCAGAGCGAGACTGCCGGAGCAGCGAGCAAAGGGTCAGGGCAGAGCGAGACTGCCGGAGCGGTGAGCGAAGGGTCAGAGCAGGCTAGAATCGCCGGAGCGATGAGCAAGGCAGAGCAGGCTAGAACCGCCGGAGCGGTGAGCAAGGCGGAGCAGAGCGGAAACCGCAGGAGTGGTGAGCAAGTCGGAGCAGAGTGGAAACCGCAGGAGTGGTGAGCAAGGCGGAGCAGAGCGGAAACCGCAGGAGCGGTGAGCAAGGCGGAGCAGAGAGGAAACCGCAGGAGCGGTGAGCAAGGCGGAGCAGAGAGGAAACCGCAGGAGCGGTGAGCAAGGCGGAGCAGAGCAGAAACCGCAGGAGCAGTGAGCAAGGCGGAGCAGAGCGGAAACCGCAGGAGTGGTGAGCAAGTCGGAGCAGAGTGGAAACCGCAGGAGTGGTGAGCAAGGCGGAGCAGAGCGGAAACCGCAGGAGCGGTGAGCAAGGCGGAGCAGAGAGGAAACCGCAGGAGCGGTGAGCAAGGCGGAGCAGAGCGGAAACCGCAGGAGCAGTGAGCAAGGCGGAGCAGAGCGGAAACCGCATGAGAGGTGAGCAAGGCGGAGCAGAGCGGAAACCGCAGGAGCGGTGAGCAAGGCGGAGCAGAGTCCAAACCGGAGGAGCGGTGAGCAAGGCGGAGCAGAGTGGAAACCGCAGGAGCGGTGAGCAAGGCGGAGCAGAGTGGAAACCGCAGGAGCGGTGAGCAAGGCGGAGCAGAGCGGACAGGGCTCTGTTCACGCGGAACAGACAGGAAGCAAAAAGGCAGAACCAGATACACACTAGATACTTGCAATGAAGTAGCGAGTGGACACTAAACTCACAAACGAAAGTACAGTGACTACGAGTAGGAGTTAGGAGCAGGTACAGACACTGGAGAAAAAGGGAAGGGACGGATATATAAACAAAACAGGTAAAAGGTAGGAGAGTGTTCAGACAGGAACTGAGTGTTCGGACAGAAACCGATACTGCAGCGAGAGATAGGAGCGAGTCTGGGTATGCGGCCCCCAGAGAGGCGGGACGAACAGGCAAGGAGCGTGTTCCGACTGGCCTAGAAATACAGCCTCAGGAAGGCGGACAGACAGGCAAACAAGCACAGAAACAGATCTAGGTATGCAGCCCCTAGAAGGCAGGATGAACAGGCTAAGAGCGTGTTCAGACAGGACACAGTTCAGACACGGGAACTGATACCGTAAGGCAGGGAACAGGGAAGGACCTGGCGCGTCAGCGACCAAAGGTCAACTGACAGAGCAATATGCTCAGGCAAGGATTCCAGGAAAGAGCTGGGTTAAATACCAGGTGACAGACAGCAATAGGCTGAGGACGCACAAGGGGTGTGCCCGCAGCAGCTACAAGAAGCAGGAAGTGATCGGGCGCCGCCCTTAAGCAGAAGAAACAAAGGCAAGCAGACAGCATGGAGGAAAGCCAGAGTGATAGTCTGGACTGGAAATCAAGTGCGCGCTCTTGCACAGTGGGAGATGGACCACTATGCAAGGACGCCACCAGGTATGTTACAACGAGAGAGTTCAGAAGCTCCTTTCGAACAAGCGGTCCTATGTGCAAATGTAACATCACATAGAATAAAGTTTTGAGTTGAAAACTGTTTGATTTCAGTTTGTAATAACCTGCTAATGCTTATAATTTAAAAAATGACCATTTTTTTGTTCTTTATTAAAATGAAAAGGTTGAAAACTCTGCTGTGCATAATAATTTGGAACATGCATTTTGAGTGCAGTTTGAGTTTTTTATTTGTTTAAAAATATACTGTTATCATAATCAGTTTGTACAAAAACCTTTCAATTGTACTCTAATAGTTATTTGACTGGAAAATTACAATGACTGCAATTCATATAGGTAATTTGGGAATATCTGAGAAACTATTATTTGCATAATAATGTGGAACACAGTGTATTGATAACAGCAGTTCTGCATTATCAGTGTAGTTTCCGATGTTGAGAGGGTATCAGGACCTTTGGTGACATTATGGCGACATTAAGGTCATGTGACCATAATGTAACCAAAGTTTTTACTACCTGAAAAAATCGGGAAAATTTGAATAACAGAATACAGATGGGTAAGTCCGTTATAGTGTGTGAATGTATGTGTGTTTGTATTTGTATGTGCTCTGTGTATACATGTGTCTGTATGTATTTATATACTCTATGTATACATATATTTCTGTATGCTTTGTGTAAACATGCATTTTTTATGTGCTTTGTGCATGCACATGTCTGTATGTATGTGCTCTGATTGTACATATACTGTATGTCTGTTTCTATTTGCTTTCTACATACGTGTTTGTATTTTCTCTGCATATGAGTATGTCTATATGTATGTGCATTAAGCATACAGATATACAGTTATATGAAAAAGTTTGGGCACCCCTATTAATCTTAAGCTTATTGTTTTATAAAAATTGGTGTTTTTGCAACCTGCATTCAAACAAAATTTCACAGGTGCATAAGTATGGGCACCTCACCAGAAAAGTGACATTAATATTTAGTAGATCCTTCTTTTGCAAAAATAACAGCCTCTAGTCGCTTCCTGTAGCTTTTAATGAGTTCCTGGATCCTGGATGAAGGTATTTTTGACCATTCCTCTTTACAAAACAATTCCAGTTCAGTTAAGTTTGATGGTCGCCAAGCATGGACAGCCCTCTTCAAATGATCCCACAGATGTTCAATGATATTCAGGTCTGGGGACTGGGATGGCCATTCCAGAACATTGTAATTGTTCCTCTGCATGAATGCCTGAGGAGATTTGGAGCAGTGTTTTGAATCATTGTCTTGCTGAAAGATCCATCCCCTGCGTAACTTCAACTTTATCACTGATTCTTGAACATTATTGTCAAGAATCTGTTGATATTGAGTGGAATCCATGCGTCCCTCAACTTTAACAAGATTCCCGATGCCGGCATTGGCCACACAGCCCCAAAGCATGATGGAACCTCCACCAAATTTTACTGTGGGTAGCAAGTGTTTTTCTTGGAATGCTGTGTTTTTTTGCCGCCATGCATAACGCCTTTTTGTATGACCAAACAACTCAATCTTGGTTTCATCAGTCCACAGGACCTTCTTACCAAAAGAAATTGGCTTCTCCAAATGTGCTTTTGCATACCTCAGCCGACTCTGTTTGTGTCGTGCTTGCAGAAACGGCTTCTTTCGCATCACTCTCCCATACAGCTTCTCCTTGTGCAAAGTGCGTTGTATAGTTGACCGATGCACAGTGACATCATCTGCAGCAAGTTGATGCTGCAGCTCTCTGGAGGTGGTCTGAGGATTGTCCTTGACTGATCTCACCATTCTTCTTCTCTGCCTTTCTGATGTTTTTCTTAGCCGGCCACTTCTGGCCTTAACAAGAACTGTTAGTGTGTTCTTCCATTTCCTTACTATGTTCCTCACAGTGGAAACTGACAGATTAAATCTCTGAGACAGCTTTTTGTATCCTGCCCCTGAACAACTATGTTGAATAATCATTGTTTTCAGATCATTTGAAAGTTGTTTTGAGGAGCCCATGAT
The DNA here is from genome assembly GCF_046119375.1 of Phyllobates terribilis. Lineage (NCBI taxonomy): Eukaryota > Metazoa > Chordata > Amphibia > Anura > Dendrobatidae > Phyllobates > Phyllobates terribilis. The sequence continues at coordinate 1,202,901,551 of NW_027362761.1, read as the reverse complement.
GCCACTCTTCAGAGGAGAGTCAAACAGGAGAACAACTTGCAAGTGGCCACTTTAAGTAGCTTTTCTCATGATTGCATATACCTGGCTATGAAGTTCAAAGCTCAATGAGGTTACAAAAACAAAAAAAGTGCTTTAGTAAGTCAGTAAAAAGTAGGTAGGAGTATTTAAAACAAGAAAATTATAAGGGTGCCCATACTTATGCACCTGTCAAATTTTGTTTGAATGCAGATTGCACATTTTCTGTTAGTACAATAAACCTCATTTCAAGGCAGAAACATTACTGTGTCCAACAGTTATTACATATATCAAACTGAAATAGCTGTTGCAAAAACACCAATTTTTATAAAACATTAAGCTTAAGATTAATAGGGGTGCCCAAACTTTTTCATATAACTGTATCTGTATGTATAGTATGCGCTCTGTACATACATATATGTCTGCTTGTATGTATATGCTCTGTGTATACATGTATCTGTATGTGCTTTGCGGATATTTGTGTTTATGCATATATGTGCTATGAGTATGTGTGTGTGTAATATATATACACTGCTCAAAAAAATAAAGGGAACACTTGAACAACAGAATATAACTCCAAGTGAATCAAACTTCTGTGAAATCAAACAGTCCACTTAGGAAGCAACATTACATCAAAGTTGGATAAGACTGTAGTGTGTTTTTGCACTTTAATATTGGGGTGACTCCAAATCCAGGCCTCCATTGGTTAATAAATTTGATTTCCATCGATGATTTTTGTGTGATTTTGTTGTCAGCACATTCAACTTTGTACAGAACAATATTTCATTCATTCAGATTTAGGATGAGTTATTTGAGTGTTCCCTTTATTTTTCAGCAGTGTATATATATATTTATATATATATATATGGCTGTGTATATGTTTTTTGTGTATAGATATGTGTGTAAGTATGTGCATTGTGTGTACATGTGCGTATGTGCACTATGTATAAGTGGAAGTATGTTTGTCTGTGTGTGTGTGTATGGGCTATGTGTATACAGGCATTGTATGTTTATATGTGGTCTACATACAAACAAACTGTATGTGTATTAGAGATTTGTGGATTAAACAAATTTCAAATTTCCCTTTTTGGACAGATTTTCTGTAAAATTCGATTTACAGACAAGTTATTCTGCAGTAATTTAATGTCTCTTATTATTTCTGGGCCCACTTCCGACCCAAGCGCATATTAAACATTATATGTAAAAAATAAAAAAAAAATCTTTATACTCACTAGACACCTGCAAAGTGCCATCAATTGACCCAGAGTACAAGTACTATAATTTTTATTACTATTACAGCAACATTTATTCCGTGGCACTTTACATGTTAAAAGGGGTCACCGACTGGTACAAGAGGAGATAGGACCCTGCCAGCGAGGGCAAACAAACAATTTACAAGGGATGGGTGAGGATACAATAGGTCAAGGTACAGCTAGTCATGCAGTGGTATGCTAGAACGAGGGTTACCACAGATTGTGCGCTTGTCACAAGAAATGGGTCTTTAGCTCCCTTTTCAAGCTTTGCACGGTAGGCGACAGTCTGATGTGTTGGGGTACAGAGTAACACAGTAGTGGAGATGCACAGGACAAATCTTGTATGCAATCGTGACAAGAAGTGAAAAGAGGGAAGAAGAGAGGGAAGAAGAGAAGGAGATCTTGGAAGGATTAGAAGTTGCATGCAGGTAACTAGTACAGGGAGACTAAGTCACACATGTATGGAGGAGACAGGCTTTCAATGGCTTGGTATGCCAAAGTTAGACTTTTCAATTGGAGTCTCTGGGCAACAGGGAGCCAGCGCAGGCATTGACAGAGGGGAGAAGCCTGGGAATAGTGGGGTAACAGGTGGATTAATCGGCCAGCCTAGTTTAGGATAGATTGGAGGGGTGTGAGAGAAGAAGAAGGGAGGCCACAGAGCAGGAGCTTGCAATAGTCGAGGCGGGAGATGATGAGTGTGTGCACTGGTGTTTTTCTACATTCATGGTTGGAGAATGTGCAAATCCCTGAGATAATTTGGAGTTAAATTCAGCAGCAATTGCAGCGATCTGACATTTGAAGGACAGATCAGAGACAAGCTTGAAGGACTGGGGAGAATGGGCAGTCATTCACTTTAATGGATAGGTCAGTTGGGTGAGTGAATGACATGGTGGAAAGACAATGCATTCTGTTTTATCCATGTTAATTTTTACAAATCTAGCAGAGAAGAAAGATGAAATACAGGACACACATTGTGGGATTCTGGTTAGTAAGGAGGTGATATCAGGTCCAGAGAGGTAGATCTGTGTATCATCAGCATAGAGGTGATACAGAAAGCTGTGAGACCATGAGCTCTCCGAGGTCGAAGGTGTAGATGGAGAAGAGCATAGATCCCACAACTGAACCTTAGGGGACACCGACAAATAGGGGGTGAGATCAGGATGTTGTGTGTGAGTGGGAGACACTGAATGTCCTGTCGGTTAAGAATGAAAAGATCAAAGACAGGGCCAATTCTGTGATGCTGAAAGATGAGAGTCTAAAGTTAAAGGTAATGGTCTACTGTGTCAAAGGCAGATGACAGGTCTAGGAGGAGGAAGACAGAGTAGACTGGCTTGGATTTGGCTGTTAGTAGGTCATTGGTGACTTTAGTCAGGGCAGTTTCAGTGGAATGGTGAGGTCGGAAGCCTGATTGTAAGTGGTCAAAGAGGGAGCAGGAGGAGAGATGGGAGGAGAGTTCAAAATAGATGTGTTAATCCAGTAGTTTGAAGGCATAGGGGAGAAGTGAGATGGGGCGATAGCTAAGCATAGGATTGGTCAAGGGAGGGCTTTTGGAGAATGGGTGTGGTGGAGGTATGTTTGAATCATGAGGGGAAGACGTCAGATGTTAGCGACACGTAGAATCATAGAATCATAGAATCATAGAATGGTAGAGTTGGAAGGGACCTCCTGGGTCATCTGGTCCAACCCCCTGCTCAAAGCAGGATTCACTAGATCATCTCAGACAGATGTCTGTCCAGCCTCTGTTTGAAGACGTCCATTGAAGGGGAACTCACCACCTCTCGTGGCAGCCTGTTCCACTCATTAATCACCCTAACTGTCAAAAAGTTTTTTCTAATATCTAATCTGTGTCTCCTCCCATTTAGTTTCATCCCATTGCTTCTAGTCTTTCCTTGTGCAAATGAGAATAAAGATGATCCTTCTACAATGTGACAGCCCTTGACATATTTGTAGACAGCTATTAAGTCTCCTCTCAGTCTTCTTTTTTGCAAGCTAAACATTCCCAAATCCTGCAACCGTTCCTCATAGGACATGGTTTGCAGACCAGTCACCATTCTGGTCGCTCTTCTCTGAACTTGCTCCAGTTTGTCTATGTCTTTTTTAAAATGTGGTGCCCAAAACTGTACACAGTATTCCAGATGAGGTCTGACCAAAGAGGAGTAAAGACCGATAATGACTTCACGTGATCTAGACTGTATGCTTCTGTTAATACATCCCAGAATTGTATTTGCCTTTTTTGCTGCTGCATCACACTGTTGACTCATGTTCAGTCTATGATCTATTAGTATACCTAAGTCTTTTTCACATGTACTGTTGCTTAGCTCTATTCCTCCCATTCTGTATATGCTTTTTTCATTTTTATTGCCCAGATGTAGTACTTTGCATTTTTCCCTGTTAAAAACCATTCTGTTGGTTGCTGCCCACTGCTCCAGTTTATTTAGGTCTTTTTGAATCCTCTCTCTCTCTTCTCTAGTATTAGCTATCCCTCCTAGCTTTGTGTCATCAGCAAATTTAATCAGTTTACCCTCAATTCCTTCATCTAAATCATTGATAAAGATGTTGAACAATACAGGTCCCAGGACGGAGCCCTGTGGTACCCCACTTGAGACATTCATCCAGCTGGATGTGAAGCCATTTACAACCACCCTTTGAGTCCGATCACTAAGCCAGTTATGAATCCACCTAACAGTTGCCTGGTCCATTGCATACTTGGTCATTTTTTCAATAAGGATGATGTGAGATACTTTGTCAAATGCTTTGCTGAAGTCAAGATATACTATATCTACAGCATTTCCCTGATCCACCCAGTCAGTGATTCTGTCATAGAAGGAAATTAAGTTAGTCTGACATGACTTGTTAGTTATAAACCCATGCTGACTCTGGTTAATCACTTCATTCTTATCCATGTACTTACATACATGTTGTTTAATAATTTGTTCAAAGATCTTTCCTGGTATAGAAGTCAGACTCACCGGCCTATAGTTCCCTGGGTCCACCTTCTTCCCCTTTTTGAAGATAGGAACAACATTTGCTCTTCTCCAGTCTTCTGGGACTTCTCCTGTTCTCCAAGAATTTTCAAAGATTATGGAGAGTGGTTCTAAAATTTCTTCTACAATCTCCTTCAGTACTCTGGGGTGTAATTCATCTGGACCTGGAGACTTGAACTCATTTATGTTAGCTAAATATTCCCTCACAATCTTTCTGTTTACTGATAACTTGGATTCCTCTATTCCTTTAAAAGGACAGTGAACATCAGTTGATGTTACATTTTCTTTCTGAGAGAAAACAGATGCAAAATAGGAATTAAAAAGTTCGGCCTTCTCAACATCCTCTCTTACCATTTCTCCATTTTCATCCTGTAAAAATCCTATAGCATCTTTGACTTTTCTTTTACTTTTGACATACCCCCAAAATCCTTTTTTATTGCTTTTGACATCTCTTGCAAGCCTTAATTCATTGTCAGCTTTAGCTAACCTGATACGTGCCCTACAGGATCTGCAGACTGCATTATAATCTTCTTTAGATATGCCTCCCTCTTTCCATTTAATAAACATTTCTTTCTTTCTTTTTAGCATGTGTTTAAGTTCTGTGTTCATCCATCCTGGTTTCCTTAAATGCTTCCCATTCTTCCTACTTTTCGGGATTGTTAACGATTGTGCTTTGAGAATCTCATTTTTAAAAATTTCCCATCCTTCCTGGACATTTTTGTCCTTAAGGACATCCAGCCATTGGATCCCTCCTATTCTCTTTCTGAGTCTCTTAAAATCTGCCTTTCTAAAATCTAACCTTGAAGTTTGAGTCTTCACATGTCTTCCTCCTCTAGTTATCCAAAATTCTATAATAGCATGATCGCTGCCTCCTAGGGTCCCAGCCACCTTTACCTCCTCAACCATTTCCTCCCTGTTTATAAGAATTAGATCCAAAGTAGCAGATCCCCTTGTTTTCTCCCCTACCTTTTGGAAGATAAAGTTGTCAGCAAGAGAGGATAAGAATTTGCTTGACCTGTTAGTTTTACTTGAGAGAGATTCCCAACAAATGTCTGGATAGTTGAAATCTCCCATGACCACTACGTCATATTTTTTGGAGAACTTGGTCATTTGATACATAAAGAGTTCATCCATATATTCAGCTTGCCCAGGTGGCCTGTAGTAAATGCCTACAATGGTGTCCTTTCCGTTGTTCTCTCCTTGTATTCTTACCCAAACAGTTTCCACAGAACTCCCAGTCTCTGAAGCTTCAATCTCTGTGCAGATATACGCTTTTCTAACATACAATGCAACACCTCCTCCTCGTTTATCAAGTCTGTTTCTTGCAAATAAGTTGTATCCTTTTAGCCTTTTATTCCAATCATGTGTATCGTCCCACCAAGTTTCAGTGATTCCAATGACATCATATTCCTTTTCCTGCATTAGTAGTTCCAATTCTCCTTGTTTGTTGCCCATGCTTTGTGCATTTGTATAAAAACATTTCAGTTTGTGATTGGTTTCTCTTCCTCCCATATTTTTATTATTTAGATTTTTTTGTCTTTGTTCTTCTTTTCCACTTCCAGTAGCAGAGATCTCAATAGTATTTGTCAGCTGTATGGCTTTTTCTGGCCTTTTGCTTCCCTTCCCACATTGTTCTAGTTTAAAGCTCTTCTGATGAGTGTAGCAAGGCGACTTCCAAATACATGTTTTCCAGTCTTCGTAAGGTGCACCCCATCTCTAGCAAGTAGTCCATCGTATAGGTAATTCATTCCGTGATCCAGAAATCCAAATCCTTGTTGACGGCACCATCGACGTAGCCAGTTGTTCACCTGTAGAATCTTATTCCACCTCATTGTTCCATGGCCATCCACTGGGAGGATGGATGAGAAGACCACCTGCGCTCCCAATTCTTTCACTTTCTTGCCTAAGTCTTCAAAGTCACTGCAGATGGTTTCCAGGTCCTTTCTTGCGGTGTCATTTGTCCCCACATGTATTAGCAGGAATGGGTAGTGATCTGTAGGTCTGAAGAGTCTTGATATCCTGTCAGACACATCTTTAATTTTTGCTCCTGGAAGACAGCACATTTCTCTTGAGGTTATGTCTGGTCTGCAGATAGCGGCCTCTGTTCCTCTTAACAGGGAATCCCCCATGACCACCACTCTCCGTTTTTTCTTCACAACATTCTTCTTTCTCCATCCAGGAGGATTCTGAGGGCTTACAAGGTTATTCATTGCTGGCAAAGTCTTATCTTGCTGTATTTCTTCATGGTTCTCCTGTGTGAGAGCCTGGTACTGGTTCCTGAGCAGTATGGGTGCTGACTGCCTCTCGATCCTCCTGCTTCTGTGGGTCACATGCTTCCATTCCTCTGTTTCGTCAGGTGCAGTTCGAATTTCTTCTCTTTCTGAATCATGAAGAGATAATTCTGCTCTGTCTAAGAACTCTTCACCTTCCTTAATGATTTTCAAGGTAGTTAACCTCTCTTCTAGATTTCGCAACTTTTCCTCCAACAGGGACACAAGCTTGCATTTCTGGCATGTGAAGTTTGGCTTTTCCACTGGCAAGTCTGTGAACATGTAGCAGGATATGCAGCTCACCAAATGGCTCCTGGACTCTTCCATGTTCTTATTGTTAATGTTCTGAAAACAGTGAAAAAAGCTTAAAAAAAAAAGCTTCAAAATGCGCGCGCCTACCGGCGCGCGGTTTACCGATGTCCTCTTTTCAGCTCCAACAGCCAAAATCCAGTGTTCTTTGAGCTCGCGGAGACTCTTCACTTACCCCAAAATGCAGTGGGAATATGCAAATTATCTCCTCAGGACTCCTCTCCTGGTTTACCGATGTCCTCTTTTCAGCTCCAACAGCCAAAATCCAGTGTTCTTTGAGCTCGCGGAGACTCTTCACTTACCCCAAAATGCAGTGGGAATATGCAAATTATCTCCTCAGGACTCCTCTCCTGGTTTACCGATGTCCTCTTTTCAGCTCCAACAGCCAAAATCCAGTGTTCTTTGAGCTCGCGGAGACTCTTCACTTACCCCAAAATGCAGTGGGAATATGCAAATTATCTCCTCAGGACTCCTCTCCTGGTTTACCGATGTCCTCTTTTCAGCTCCAACAGCCAAAATCCAGTGTTCTTTGAGCTCGCGGAGACTCTTCACTTACCCCAAAATGCAGTGGGAATATGCAAATTATCTCCTCAGGACTCCTCTCCTGGTTTACCGATGTCCTCTTTTCAGCTCCAACAGCCAAAATCCAGTGTTCTTTGAGCTCGCGGAGACTCTTCACTTACCCCAAAATGCAGTGGGAATATGCAAATTATCTCTTCAGGACTCCTCTCCTGGTTTACCGATGTCCTCTTTTCAGCTCCAACAGCCAAAATCCAGTGTTCTTTGAGCTCGCGGAGACTCTTCACTTACCCCAAAATGCAGTGGGAATATGCAAATTATCTCCTCAGGACTCCTCTCCTGGTTTACCGATGTCCTCTTTTCAGCTCCAACAGCCAAAATCCAGTGTTCTTTGAGCTCGCGGAGACTCTTCACTTACCCCAAAATGCAGTGGGAATATGCAAATTATCTCCTCAGGACTCCTCTCCTGGTTTACCGATGTCCTCTTTTCAGCTCCAACAGCCAAAATCCAGTGTTCTTTGAGCTCGCGGAGACTCTTCACTTACCCCAAAATGCAGTGGGAATATGCAAATTATCTCCTCAGGACTCCTCTCCTGGTTTACCGATGTCCTCTTTTCAGCTCCAACAGCCAAAATCCAGTGTTCTTTGAGCTCGCGGAGACTCTTCACTTACCCCAAAATGCAGTGGGAATATGCAAATTATCTCTTCAGGACTCCTCTCCTGGTTTACCGATGTCCTCTTTTCAGCTCCAACAGCCAAAATCCAGTGTTCTTTGAGCTCGCGGAGACTCTTCACTTACCCCAAAATGCAGTGGGAATATGCAAATTATCTCCTCAGGACTCCTCTCCTGGTTTACCGATGTCCTCTTTTCAGCTCCAACAGCCAAAATCCAGTGTTCTTTGAGCTCGCGGAGACTCTTCACTTACCCCAAAATGCAGTGGGAATATGCAAATTATCTCCTCAGGACTCCTCTCCTGGTTTACCGATGTCCTCTTTTCAGCTCCAACAGCCAAAATCCAGTGTTCTTTGAGCTCGCGGAGACTCTTCACTTACCCCAAAATGCAGTGGGAATATGCAAATTATCTCCTCAGGACTCCTCTCCTGGTTTACCGATGTCCTCTTTTCAGCTCCAACAGCCAAAATCCAGTGTTCTTTGAGCTCGCGGAGACTCTTCACTTACCCCAAAATGCAGTGGGAATATGCAAATTATCTCTTCAGGACTCCTCTCCTGGTTTACCGATGTCCTCTTTTCAGCTCCAACAGCCAAAATCCAGTGTTCTTTGAGCTCGCGGAGACTCTTCACTTACCCCAAAATGCAGTGGGAATATGCAGAGGAGGGTTAGGCTTGGGTGAAGACTGTGGTATGGCATGAAAAAAGGTAGGATGGTATTTGGTCAAGTTCACAGGTGGTGAGGTGATTTGGAGAGTGAAGATGATCTTCTATGATAGCGGAGAAGCTTGTTTTGGAGTAGGAGAGTTGAGTTGTTGTGAGAGAAGGGGCTGTTGAATATTTAAGAAAAATGTTTGCCCTATGTTGTCAATCTTCTGCTTGAAGAATGAGGCTAAGTCTTCAGCTGAGATGAGAGGAGAGGAGAGGGAGATGGAGCTGGTGGACAGAGGAGGGACTTGAAAGTACTGAATAGCTGTTTAGGGTTGTGAGACACGTACAATATGAGAGATGAGAAGTAGGTTTGTTTGCTGCAGTGAGCAATTGTGCAGCATTTTGAAAACTTCTGTATCTGGACTCCACTCCCTTTCTTTGGCAGTCGCACAGCGGTATGCCTTGTAGATGAGGGGCAGGAAGAACATGTGCTCCAGTAGATGACAAGCGCTGAATCAAGTGGCCTCTGCTCCTCTACCTCCACCTTAACATCATACACAGTACTGTCCTCAGAGGTGCCATCCCAATTTACCTTTGCTTTCACCCATGTCACAACTCTCCAACCGGCCAACTGACTGTGGGGAAGCACAGATGGGCGAGTCTGCAGAGCTGTTCACACATTCTATTCCGGGGCATCAGAGGTCTGATCCAAAGCTTCAAAGACTCAAGAGTGGGAAAGTATGTGTAGCGATATCCAAATTTTTTGTCAGTTGATCCTGGCCCGGACAAAGTAGGGTCCGAGAAGAATCTAAACCCTCGTCACCAGACGTTAACCCCTGGGGGTGGGCATGGATGGGTTGGAGAAAGAAATAAATGCACACCAGAACACGGAGAGCTAAACTAATATACAACAGGGGTTGGAGAACTAAACTACTAAACAGCTAAGTTTGGAGAATGAAACAAATACACACCAGAACATGGAGTACTAAACTAATAGAAAACAGGGGTTGGAGAACTAAACTAATAAGACAACAGGTGTTGGAAAACGAACCTACTAAATAGCTAGGTTTGAGAACTAAATCACTAGACACCAATGTGTCACTAGACAACAAGTGTTGGAATCCCCAAGGCTTGTGGGACAAACCTCTGAATCTAACACTTCCTCCAGTGCTTCTGCATCCACTACCTCCTCTAGATACTCAACCTGCACCCTCAATCTCTGCATTACTGAGACACACATTCCAACAGTGCAGAGAGAATCCCCCCACCTCTGTACTGCGCAACAGGTATCACCGTTGCGCAGGGGAGGAGTCCTGAGGAGATAATTTGCATATTCCCACTGCATTTTGGGGTAAGTGAAGAGTCTCCACGAGCTCAAAGAACACTGGATTTTGGCTGTTGGAGCTGAAAAGAGGACATCGGTAAACCAGGGGAGGAGTCCTGAGGAGATAATTTGCATATTCCCACTGCATTTTGGGGTAAGTGAAGAGTCTCCGCGAGCTCAAAGAACACTGGATTTTGGCTGTTGGAGCTGAAAAGAGGACATCGGTAAACCAGGGGAGGAGTCCTGAGGAGATAATTTGCATATTCCCACTGCATTTTGGGGTAAGTGAAGAGTCTCCGCGAGCTTAAAGAACACTGGATTTTGGCTGTTGGAGCTGAAAAGAGGACATCGGTAAACCGCGCGCCGGTAGGCGCGCGCATTTTGAAGCTTTTTTTTTAAGCTTTTTTCACTGTTTTCAGAACATTAACAATAAGAACATGGAAGAGTCCAGGAGCCATTTGGTGAGCTGCATATCCTGCTACATGTTCACAGACTTGCCAGTGGAAAAGCCAAACTTCACATGCCAGAAATGCAAGCTTGTGTCCCTGTTGGAGGAAAAGTTGCGAAATATAGAAGAGAGGTTAACTACCTTGAAAATCATTAAGGAAGGTGAAGAGTTCTTAGACAGAGCAGAATTATCTCTTCATGATTCAGAAAGAGAAGAAATTCGAACTGCACCTGACGAAACAGAGAAATGGAAGCATGTGACCCACCGAAGCAGGAGGATCGAGAGGCAGTCAGCACCCATACTGCTCAGGAACCAGTACCAGGCTCTCTCGCAGGAGCACCATGAAGAAATACAGCAAGATAAGACTTTGCCAGCAATGAATAACCTTGTAAGCCCTCAGAATCCTCCTGGATGGAGAAAGAAGAATGTTGTGAAGAAAAAACGGAGAGTGGTGGTCATGGGGGATTCCCTGTTAAGAGGAACAGAGGCCGCTATCTGCAGACCAGACATAACCTCAAGAGAAATGTGCTGTCTTCCAGGAGCAAAAATTAAAGATGTGTCTGACAGGATATCAAGACTCTTCAGACCTACAGATCACTACCCATTCCTGCTAATACATGTGGGGACAAATGACACCGCAAGAAAGGACCTGGAAACCATCTGCAGTGACTTTGAAGACTTAGGCAAGAAAGTGAAAGAATTGGGAGCGCAGGTGGTCTTCTCATCCATCCTCCCAGTGGATGGCCATGGAACAATGAGGTGGAATAAGATTCTACAGGTGAACAACTGGCTACGTCGATGGTGCCGTCAACAAGGATTTGGATTTCTGGATCACGGAATGAATTACCTATACGATGGACTACTTGCTAGAGATGGGGTGCACCTTACGAAGACTGGAAAACATGTATTTGGAAGTCGCCTTGCTACACTCATCAGAAGAGCTTTAAACTAGAACAATGTGGGAAGGGAAGCAAAAGGCCAGAAAAAGCCATACAGCTGACAAATACTATTGAGATCTCTGCTACTGGAAGTGGAAAGGAAGAACAAAGACAAAACAATTTAAATAATAAAAATATGGGAGGAAGAGAAACCAATCACAAACTAAAATGTTTTTATACAAATGCACAAAGCATGGGCAACAAACAAGGAGAATTGGAACTACTAATGCAGGAAAAGGAATATGATGTCATTGGAATCACTGAAACTTGGTGGGACGATACACATGATTGGAATAAAAGGCTAAAAGGATACAACTTATTTGCAAGAAACAGACTTGATAAACGAGGAGGAGGTGTTGCATTGTATGTTAGAAAAGCGTATATCTGCACAGAGATGGAAGCTTCAGAGACTGGGAGTTCTGTGGAAACTGTTTGGGTAAGAATACAAGGAGAGAACAACGGAAAGGACACCATTGTAGGCATTTACTACAGGCCACCTGGGCAAGCTCAAGATATGGATGAACTCTTTATGTATCAAATGACCAAGTTCTCCAAAAAATATGACGTAGTGGTCATGGGAGATTTCAACTATCCAGACATTTGTTGGGAATCTCTCTCAAGTAAAACTAACAGGTCAAGCAAATTCTTATCCTCTCTTGCTGACAACTTTATCTTCCAAAAGGTAGGGGAGAAAACAAGGGGATCTGCTACTTTGGATCTAATCCTTATAAACAGGGAGGAAATGGTTGAGGAGGTAAAGGTGGCTGGGACCCTAGGAGGCAGCGATCATGCTATTATAGAATTTTGGATAACTAGAGGAGGAAGACATGTGAAGACTCAAACTTCAAGGTTAGATTTTAGAAAGGCAGATTTTAAGAGACTCAGAAAGAGAATAGGAGGGATCCAATGGCTGGATGTCCTTAAGGACAAAAATGTCCAGGAAGGATGGGAAATTTTTAAAAATGAGATTCTCAAAGCACAATCGTTAACAATCCCGAAAAGTAGGAAGAATGGGAAGCATTTAAGGAAACCAGGATGGATGAACACAGAACTTAAACACATGCTAAAAAGAAAGAAAGAAATGTTTATTAAATGGAAAGAGGGAGGCATATCTAAAGAAGATTATAGTGCAGTCTGCAGATCCTGCAGGGCACGTATCAGGTTAGCTAAAGCTGACAATGAATTAAGGCTTGCAAGAGATGTCAAAAGCAATAAAAAAGGATTTTGGGGGTATGTCAAAAGTAAAAGAAAAGTCAAAGATGCTATAGGATTTTTACAGGATGAAAATGGAGAAATGGTAAGAGAGGATGTTGAGAAGGCCGAACTTTTTAATTCCTATTTTGCATCTGTTTTCTCTCAGAAAGAAAATGTAACATCAACTGATCTTCACTGTCCTTTTAAAGGAATAGAGGAATCCAAGTTATCTGTAAACAGAAAGATTGTGAGGGAATATTTAGCCAACATAAATGAGTTCAAGTCACCAGGTCCAGATGAATTACACCCCAGAGTACTGAAGGAGATCGTAGAAGAAATTTTAGAACCACTCTCCATAATCTTTGAAAATTCTTGGAGAACAGGAGAAGTCCCAGAAGACTGGAGAAGAGCAAATGTTGTTCCTATCTTCAAAAAGGGGAAGAAGGTGGACCCAGGGAACTATAGGCCGGTGAGTCTGACTTCTATACCAGGAAAGATCTTTGAACAAATTATTAAACAACATGTATGTAAGTACATGGATAAGAATGAAGTGATTAACCAGAGTCAGCATGGGTTTGTAACTAACAAGTCATGTCAGACTAACTTAATTTCCTTCTATGACAGAATCACTGACTGGGTGGATCAGGGAAATGCTGTAGATATAGTATATCTTGACTTCAGCAAAGCATTTGACAAAGTATCTCACACCATCCTTATTGAAAAAATGACCAAGTATGCAATGGACCAGGCAACTGTTAGGTGGATTCATAACTGGCTTAGTGATCGGACTCAAAGGGTGGTTGTAAATGGCTTCACATCCAGCTGGATGAATGTCTCAAGTGGGGTACCACAGGGCTCCGTCCTGGGACCTGTATTGTTCAACATCTTTATCAATGATTTAGATGAAGGAATTGAGGGTAAACTGATTAAATTTGCTGATGACACAAAGCTAGGAAGGATAGCTAATACTAGAGAAGAGAGAGAGAGGATTCAAAAAGACCTAAATAAACTGGAGCAGTGGGCAGCAACCAACAGAATGGTTTTTAACAGGGAAAAATGCAAAGTACTACATCTGGGCAATAAAAATGAAAAAAGCATATACAGAATGGGAGGAATAGAGCTAAGCAACAGTACATGTGAAAAAGACTTAGGTATACTAATAGATCATAGACTGAACATGAGTCAACAGTGTGATGCAGCAGCAAAAAAGGCAAATACAATTCTGGGATGTATTAACAGAAGCATACAGTCTAGATCACGTGAAGTCATTATCGGTCTTTACTCCTCTTTGGTCAGACCTCATCTGGAATACTGTGTACAGTTTTGGGCACCACATTTTAAAAAAGACATAGACAAACTGGAGCAAGTTCAGAGAAGAGCGACCAGAATGGTGACTGGTCTGCAAACCATGTCCTATGAGGAACGATTGCAGGATTTGGGAATGTTTAGCTTGCAAAAAAGAAGACTGAGAGGAGACTTAATAGCTGTCTACAAATATGTCAAGGGCTGTCACATTGTAGAAGGATCATCTTTATTCTCATTTGCACAAGGAAAGACTAGAAGCAATGGGATGAAACTGAATGGGAGGAGACACAGATTAGATATTAGAAAAAACTTTTTGACAGTTAGGGTGATCAATGAGTGGAACAGGCTGCCACGAGAGGTGGTGAGTTCCCCTTCAATGGACGTCTTCAAACAGAGGCTGGACAGACATCTGTCTGAGATGATCTAGTGAATCCTGCTTTGAGCAGGGGGTTGGACCAGATGACCCAGGAGGTCCCTTCCAACTCTACCATTCTATGATTCTATGATTCTATGATTCTATGATTCTATGATAATCAGGCAGTGTTAAAATTATTATGCCTTGCAAAATCGCAGACATACAGCTGAAGAGCTGTGAACAGCTCTCCAGGCTGAGTTTGAGCAATGGCTGTCTCAACAGAACCTGGAGCAAAGGAAGGCCGTGTACGATAATGGTGCAAACCCAGTGGCAGCCCTACGCCAGGGTAACCTCAGACATTTGGCTTACATGGCTCGCATCCTCAACCTGATGGTACAGCAATTTCTCCGCCACTTTCCCGACCTGGAAGCGCTGCTGCAGAAACCATGGTCTCTTCATGCTCACTTAAAACTATAAAAATGAGTAGGATCTTTAGTATAAAAGCTAGACTACTAGATAATGAGAAAACTCTGTCATGATGATAGAGGCCACCATCTCCTTAGCTTGCTGGTACTTTTCTGTGGGAATGAGCTTGTCTCCAACCAGCCAGGAATATCCAGTGAATGGCATGCCATGGTTTAGTATTAAAACCAAGTACCAGAAGCAAACCCATGCACAATTTCTGTACCTCATAAATGTTATTTGTTAGACTGGTTGAGCAAACATTAGTTTCTCAAAACGGAGCTGAAGAAACTGAGTGGCAGTAGGTGGAAGTTTCTCCAGCATGACATGTTTGTTTTTGTTAGATATCAGAGGGAGAACATAACTGAGCTTAGTCAAGGTGCCACATTGCATCTTAAGTCTTATAGACCCTGCACTTATTGCCTAACATTCTACAGGATGGTGGGGAAGGAGACAGTAGGTCATGGAGTTGCATTAGCTCCAGTATTGCTGAAATGAGGTGGCAACAAGGCAATGGCAGGCTGTATGCTGTCTTGAACAGATGGGTTTTCAGGTTGTGTCTGAAGGAACTGAATGTGATGGCTAATCGGTCGTGTTGAGGCACAGAATTCTAGAGGATGGGGGATATTTGGTAGAAGCATTGGAGGTGATTGGGTGAGGAACAAATAAGCATGTTAAGAAGGAGGTCTTGGGAGGACCGGAGATTAGAGAAGGGAATATATCGGGAGATTAGTTCAGAGATGTATGGGGAAGAAAGGTTATGGATGGCTTTGTACATCAGTGTTAGTAGTTTGAACTAGATACGCTGGGCAATTGGGAGCCAGTGAAGGGATCTTTTAGACTGCAATCTTATGGATTGCTGGAGCTAGTCCACTGTAAAAAAGCAGCCATAGAGTGTCTGGGAACCTTCCCACACACTTTTCTTAGCCATGGCTGCTTCTCAGCAGGGTTGGACTGGCCCACCAGAGACTCAAATAATTCTCCAGTTGGCATTGGCTTTTCCAGCAGGAGAATTCATAACGCAAACTTTTCAGGTTGTGATGATGATAAGGCCATCCATCTCCATAGTTTTCTGTTACATGGAATGCTAGTGCAAGTATGCAGTCAGCCACGCACCCACCCACAGGCCGCAATACTAAACTGCCACATTTCTGGACAGCTGCTTGCACTTGAAATGTTGCCTTTTAGGCTCGTGGAGGCGGAATCTTTTCACAACCTCATGGCGGTGGTGGCCGGGTCTCCATACTTGGTCCCCAGCCACCACTATTTTTCCCGGTGCTGTCCCTGCCTCCCACAAGCACGGGTCCAAGAACATCACTCATGCCCTCCCCACTGCACTTAGTGGGAAGGACCGCCTAACCACAAACACATGGACAAGTGAATGTGGCCAGGGATGGTATGGAGCCAGTCCACAGAAAAAAAAAACAACCATAGAGTGTCCAGGAAACTTCCCGAACACTTTTCTTAGCCAGGGAAGCTCCTCGGCAGGGTTGAACGGGCCCACCAGAGAATCCTTGGGTGGGCCCTGGCTTCTTCATCAGGAAAGTTCATGAAACTCTGTAGCTGCTATGCAGCACTTGAGCGGGAGAGAAAGGTGGGCCCTCAGAATCAAATCCTCTGGTGGGCCCAATGTTCTTCAGTCTAACACTGCTTTTCGGTGACAGTAGTACTGAATTGAAAGGATTGGCATAGAGGGAATCCATATCTACTCTGGCTGTCATTTCTCCCAGGAAGTCCTCTAATGCAGCTTGTTGCATATGCAATGGCAGCCCGTCCAGCATCAGCTCACATTTCCTGGTGGTCAAAGACAAAGATCTTTCTTTACGCCTTGAATTTAATCACTACAGAGTTGGACAATGGCCTGATCAGCAATGCGTTTTGAGAAATAACGTGCATAAGAAAAGCCACGGTTTAGGCCACTGAAGGTCATTAAGCAAAACTCATACAGATTTCCCACAGACTGAAAGAGGGATATCAAGACTTCCAAGACAGCCAAGAGTTCCCTATCCTCCCCAAGAGGATGACTGTCCATGTTCTCCTCCTCATCCTCATCCTGTTCCTCATTATCACCCAATTTACATTGAGATGAGATGATGCTGAGCTGCATAGTTCCTTGCTCCACCTGCAATGCCTCCTCTTTAACTGTGAGCACCGAGCGCTTCAATAGACAGAGAAGCGGGATGGTGACGCTAATTATTGCATCATCGCCGCTCACCATCTTGTTGGAGTCCTGGAGGATGGCCCAGATGTCAGACATCCATTCAAACTTATCAGTTATTACATGCAGAGGCTGACCTGAATGCCGATGGGCGTGTTGAAGCTGGTGCTCAACAACTACCCTCTGTTGCTCACAAATCCTTCCCAACATCTACAACATTGATTTCAAACGTGTGGTGACATCGCACAACAATCGGTGAGCTGTATGCTGCATATGCTGCTGAAGCACGATGAGGGCGGCGGAAGCTATAGCTGACTTTATGAAATAGGCACACATGCTTTGTCCTTTCACAAGCAGCTCTGGCTGATCTGGGTAGGTTTTGAGAAACTGCTGAACCATTAAGTTGAGCACATTTAATGCTCTCTCATTACTAATGTGAAGCCCTGTATGGAGCACGAAATCAGCGCCGAAAAATTAAAAGATGAAATATAGAATGCTTTATATACCATGGTACTAAGAAAAACAATTTAGATTATATCTTGTGCTCCCCTGTCACAAAAATATCTGCACCAAAGAATTAAAAGAAAGTTGATTTTAATCAATAGATCTTGGAATAATAATAACTTCCACAATTGAATGTGTTTAAATAAAATGTTCCTGTGCGGAGATAATCTTATAAATGTGCCTCTGCTGTTTAATGTGTAATGGCTGTGGCTGCCCATGCAGGAACATGATGGGATCATACCACAGCTCCTGGGCAGGGGAGGAAGCAAAAGAGTGAACGGACATTACACCACTAGATCACAGCTGATTCTTTCTTTGAGGTAAAACATTTCCCTGCCTCTTTTTAAACAATGTTTTACTTCAAAGAAAGAATCAGCTGTGATCCCCTGCTGTAATATCTGTATATTACTTAGCTTCCTCCCCTGACCAGGACCTGTGGTATGACCGTGTTCAGTACACAGTCAGACACAGCCATTACACAGTACAGAGCGGGGACACATTTATAAGATTATCTCAGCACAGGACCATTTTATTTAAACAAATCCAATTGTGGAACTTATTATCATTCCAAAATCTATTAATTAAAATTAACTTTTGATTGTGGGAAAACCCCTTTAATTTAACTAGAGTAGAACTAGTATAATGGTGATGAACAACTCTTCCACTACACCGAAACCCAATAGACAGAGACCCAATAAGGATTCCCCACATTTCAAAAAGTAGGGCCTAAAACCACCAAAGTGACATAAATTTTATCAGAGTAGAAGTAGCTTAATGGAGACTAAAACCTCTTCCACTACAACCAACCCAATAGATAGAGACACAATCAGGATTCTCCACATTTAAAAAAATTAGTGGCAGACACCAGCAAAGTGCCATAAATTTCAGAACAGTACAAATTGCAGAATTAGGAATGACACGTCTTCCCCTAAAGCCAAACCAGTAGATGGAGACTCAATCAAAAGTGTTTACATTTCCCTAAATTATGGCCTAACACCACCAAAGTGGCATCAATTTCACCATAGTAGAAGTAGTTTAATGGAGATAGAAACCTCTTCCTCTACAGCCTAACACAATAGATGGAGACACAATCAGGATTCTTCACATTTCCAAAAAATAGTGGCAGACACCAGCAAAGTGGCATTAATTTCACTAGAGTTTAAGTAGTATGTTACAGTAGATTGAGAAACATGTGGTGTCCTCAGTGAAGCAAACACAGCAGTCATGTCAGCTTCTGTTACAGTTGACGAGCTCTCACTCAGCCTGACTGGAGCGAGTACACAACCGCAGGTTCTGCAGTCGGAGACCTGTGTGACAATACTTGGTAAGGTAACAGAGGAGGAGGAAGAAGCAGCAGATGAGTTTGATGAGGCTGCTGATGGTTGTTTATTGAAAACCAATTTGGAGTTAATCATGTTAGTATACCCCTTTGTGGAGAACAATATTTGCAACAAATAATTTATTTCACTACAGTATAACTATACAAATAGATGGAGACCAAAACCTCTTTCACTACGACTGTTAGGGGGAGCAGTTGCAGACAACTTTATATAATGGAATGCAACCGACCCCGGGGTCCGCGATGCAGCCTAGAGGACTGCTGCCGAACACTTCCCGGGTGGAAAGGCAAACGACAAATAAATGATAAACCCTTCCATGTTAACTTCACACCGGACAGGGTATAGCGGTACGCTCTATCTCCGTTTACTGCACGGAGGAGAGAGCGACCGGCGACGCACCTAACAATAATCTTATCCCTTCATGTTAACGCACACGGAAGGGTAAGACGGTACGCACAATATCCAAGAACCGCAGGGAGACGTGCGTCCGTGGGAACAGCAGTAACCCTGTCTTTGATACAGGCGCTACGCTATGGGGATTGGCGCTAAAGTGGTTCACACAATCTCCAAGAACCGCAGGGAGACGTGTGACCGGACAATGAGCAGTAGCCCTGTCTTCGGTACAGGCGCTACGCTATAGGAGACGGCGCTAGCTTGCGGGTGATACCCGCCGGGTATTCGAGCACTCAGCCGGCGTGCTACCGGACTGAGCAAACCCGCTCTATTAAACTCACAGGCGGCTCGGGGTATAAGGGCGAACCCCCTGGTCAGATCTAGTCAACGAAGCGAAGCTACCAGCCTCTATGAAGCTAACCTGCCTCTATGGAGCTAAACCTGCCTAGCGGAAACTATGGCTCTTTGAGCCCGGAGTCAGCGTGCACACCACAAACAGCTAGCTCAAATTATCTGAGCGCACCGCCATGTTTGTGGGCGGGCCTTTTAAAGATTAAGCCCTGCCCCACTGTCGCACCATTGGTGACGACACCCGTGACCAATCAGGCGGTGCCAGGTCACAGCATCAGGTGGGTGCCAAACCACCAATCATGATCTGCCAGGTCACGGACATGCTCAGTGCGGCGAATCCTGGACTTAGACTCCATGAGCCCTGTCTCCCTCTGCAGCCTATGCTTAACACTGCTAGGCACAAATGCCTGGGAGACAATCTGTAGGGCTCATGGAACAGCTATGCGTTGAGGCTGACAACAATGCTGGGCAGTATCAGCCCTGGCTGGCCTGGAATGGGAGACCACAGAAGGTCCTGGACCCATTTCAAATCCAGCCCCAGACTGACGCCTAACAACGACCAACCCAGGAGATGGAGACTTAATCAGGAGAATTCACATTTCCCTAAATTAGGGCCTAACACCAACAAAGTGGAATCAATTTAACTAGAGTAGAAGTAGTTTAATGGAGACAGAAACCTCTTCCACTACAACCAAATAGATGGAGACCCAATCAAGATTCTCCACATTTCCAAAAATTAGTGGCAGACACAAGCAAAGTAGCATTAATTTCACTACAGTAGAAATTGTATGATTAGCAACCAAAACCTCTTCCACTACAGCCAAACCAGCAGATGGAGACTCAATCAAGAGTGCACCATCCTCTCCAGTCGTTCACCACATGTCAGACTTGTACTCTGTTGTGCAGGTGCTTGAGGTGGTCTAAAAATTGTGTGAAAGGACTCACAGAAATTGCTTCTGCCACTTATGATGCTGCTGCTAATATTTTGGCATTGACTAATTGAAGTGCCGAAGGTTGGAAGTGTAGAGCTGCGATGAACTCTGTGTGCCTTACTGCTGGCTTGGAGAAAACCTATCTTAAGGCTGTGAAAAAGCGTGTTTTGATACTCCAGCATTCGCGGGTCCCTTTCCAGGGGTGGTGGCATCTGGCAAAATTTACTCTTATAATGTGGATCTAACAGAGTGGCAACCCAGTCGTCAGCACTATTTTGAATCATAACTATACGGGGATCATGTTGCAGATAGTACAGCAAGAACGCACTCTTATGTCGGCCTCTTTCCTGAGGATCAAGCCCATGCTGTGTTGGTGGCTGGGTAATTCTGATGCTTGTTTCCTCCGTCCCCTCCCGCCAAACACGAACAGAGAGGTAATGATTATCCATTTCATGTTCTGACTGTTGCTCGCTAGTGTTGAGCGAGCACTAAAATGCTCGGGTGCTCGAAGCTCGGGCCGAGCTCACTGTGATACTCGGGTGCTCGACCCGAGCAACGAGCCCAATGTTAGTCTATGGGAGACCTGAACATTTTTGCGGCGGCTCCCCCGGCAGTCTGTAGAAAGCCTAAAAAGTGCCCAAAACGATAGTGACAGTGCTCAAATGACATGGGGACAGCATGGGGATCACCCCTGGAAGCATTTCTGACCCCGAGGTCACTGCTGTCAACAACTTGGTCAGAGGTATTAAGCCACTTTTACAGGCTCACAATAAAACGTTCAAAAACGAAAGTGAAAGTGCTTTCCTGTGAAATATGTTAACCCCTTAACGACCATGGGTCTTTCTGTTTTTGTGTTTTCCTTTTTTGCTCCCCTTCTTCCCAGAGCCAGAACTTTTTTAATTTTCGTTCAATATGGCCATCTGAGGGCTTATTTTTTGCAGGACGAGTTGTACTTTTAAACACCATCACTGGTTTTACCATATCATGTGCTGGAAAATGGGGAAAAAATTCCAAGTGCCGTGAAGCTGCAAAAAAAAAGCAATTCCACAGTTGTTTTTTGGGTCCTTATTTTACCACGTTCACAGATTGCTAAAACTGACCTGCCATCATTATTTTCCAGGTCGTTATGAGTTCATAGACACCAAACATGTATAGGTTCTTTTTTATTTAATTGGTGAAAAAAAATCCAAAGCTTGCTAAAAAAACAAAAAAAAATGACGCCATTTTCCAAGACCCTTAGCTTCTCCATTTTTCAGGATCTGGGGCCAGGTGAGGGCTTATTTTTTGCGTGCCGGGCTGACGTTTTTATTGATACCATTTTGGGGTAGATCCGATGTTTTGATCGCCCGTTATAGCATTTTATTGCAAAGTTGTAGCGACCAAAAAAACTTAATTCTGGCGTTTAAAATTTTTTTCTCGTTACGCCGTTTACTGATTGTATTAATTCTTCTTTTATATTGATAGATCGGGCGATTCTGAACGCGGCGATACCAAATATGTGTATGTGTTGTTTTTTTTATATATATATATATTTTATTTTGAATGGGGCGAAAGGGGGGTGACTTAAACTTTTATACATTTTTTATTTTTTTTATTTTTTTAAAAACTTTTTTTTACACTTTCTGCTTGCTTCTATAGTCTCCAGAGGAGACTAGAAGCAGCAGTTGTCTGATTGCTTCTACTGAATACAAGCGATGAGCAGATCGCTTGTATGCAGGAGAAATGCTCACTTGCTATGAGCGCTGACCACTAGGTGGCGCTCATAGCAATTGAGACCTGACAACCACAGGCGTCTAAGCAGACCCTGAGTTGTTATGCCCACCCATTGGTGACCCGCGATCACGTGACGGGGTCACTGATGGGCGGGGCTTTGGACTCCCGGAAGCGCGAGTTAAATGCCACTGTCAGAGATTTAACATGTTAACAGCCGCGGGTGGATTGCGATTCCAATAATCAGCTGACATGTGCTCGCTTCAGTGCGGGCTCACCGCCGGAGCCCCCGCTGAACCGGCCTTCCCGACCTGGTGCGTACTATTTACTGACCAGGTCGGAAAGGGGTTAAGGAACATCCTTTCCAGGGTAAAGACTTGTGTATAAGGTAAAATAAATAACCAAAAACAAAAATACTCCTCCACACCTTGGGCTATGTTCACAAGTAGTATTTTTTATGCGTTTTTGCTCGTTTGTATTGCTTTCAACCGTGACAAATGCATTCACCGGGAAATGTCATTTTAACATTTTACAACCTTATCTGGCCATGTGCTGTGTGACACATGCATACAGTGCTAAAAAGACATGGGAACAGCATGGGGAAGACCCCTGGAAGCATCTCTGACACCCAGGTCACTGCCTAAAAGTGTGCCCATCAGAAGTGATTCTTGCCGCATCAGAAGATGCAGACTTGCAACTATCCCCGTGCAAGTCCTTGTCCCAGGGCAGTGTTCAATTGTACCTCCCCCATAACTTGCAACACCAGCGCAAGTATGCAGCCTGCCACCCACCCACCCCCAGGCTGCAATACCATACTGCTAGCTTGCTTGCACTTGAAATTGGGCCTTTTAGGCATGTGGAGGTGGAATCTGGCCACCACGTCATGGCTGCGTCGGTAGCCTGGTATTCATACTCAGTCCCCAGCCGCCCGGCGGCCGGGTGTCCACGCTTGGTCCCCAGCCACCAGGGGGCGGCCGGGTGTCCATACTCAGTCCCCAGCCGCCCCGCGGCCGGGTGCCCACACACAGTTCCCAGCCGCATGGGGGTGGCCGGGTGTCCATAAACGGTCCCCAGACGCCCCTATTTGTCCCGGTGCGCCTTATACACAAGCGCGCATACCAAAACATTACCTGTGCCCTCCCCAGTGCATTTAGTGGGAAGGACAGCCTAACCACAAACACGTGGACAAGTGAATGTGGCCAGGAATGGTCCATCTCACTGACGCCTTCACACTGGGTTAATATTGTGGAAGCTGAAACACAGTTGTACACTGGGATGCAACACGTCCTCCAGACATAGAGGATTGCGGGTCCTGGGTCAATCAGGCTTCAACACAAAGTTCAGAAGGTAGACAGCAGCAGTGGTCGGCCTCCTACACAACGAGTAATTTATTCATGATCATGAGGCCATCCACCTCCTTAGCTTTCTGTTCCTTGGAATGCAAGCGCATGTATGTAGTAGCAGCTAGGCCTGAGGTGGTCAGCGTTTTGACGCATATTCTACCTCCTTCGAGGATTGCTGGATGATTTCCTGCTACTATCCCAGTTCTATGACTCCCGTTAAAACAAAGCTTCAGGTGATGAATGATGGATGAGGTCGTGGCAAAGGAGAAAGAGCAGGAGGAACAGGGACCATTCACATCAATATCAGGCCAGCCAACCACACATGTCTTGTAGGATATGTTTCTGTACCAAAAGGAGCGGTTCAGCTACACAATTATAAGGTATACAGTGAATGCAATGCCTACCAAAAATTTCGAGGCACTTCAATGCCCCTTGGAAGTGACATGGAGGTCAGAGGGCCTTAACTAAACCGTTTTTTCCATTTATAGCAACTGGGTATCCTGTACACTGTTGGCCTAGCAGGGAATGGAAGGCTTTCCACAAATTATTAGGCACTGCAATTCCCCTTGAAACAGACGTGGATTACAGCGTATTAAAACCCTTCTACCCATTATTGGGGAGTGGGTCTCCCTTAGTGTTCGCCTATGCATTGAAAAGCAAAAGCTGACAAAAATTAGGAGGAAATGCAATGCCCGTTGCAAGAGTCGTGGAGGTAAGAGGTAATTAAAAACAACATGTCAATGCCCCTTGGAAGAGCTGTGGAGTTCAGAGTGGTTTAACAAGACAGTTTTAATGCCCCTTGGAAGAGATGTGGAGGTCACAGTAGCTTAACAAGATGGTTTTATTGCTCCTTGGAAGAGACGTGGAGTTCAGAGTGGTTTAACAAGACAGTTTTAATGCCCCTTGGAAGAGTGGTGGAGGTTACAGTGGAATAAAAAACAATATCAATGCCCCGTGGAAGAGACGTGGAGGTCACAGTAGCTTAACAAGACGGTTTTAATGCCCCTTGGAAGAGTGGTGGAGGTCGCAGTGGAATAAAAAGACAATATCAATGTCCCTTGGAAGAGTGGTGGAGGTTACAGTGGAATAAAAAGACAATATCAACGCCCTGTGGAAGAGACGTGGAGGTCACAGTAGCTTAACAAGACGCTTTTAATGCCCCTTGGAAGAGTGGTGGAGGTCGCAGTGGAATAAAAAGACAATATTAACGACCCTTGGAAGAGACGTGGAGGTCACAGTAGCTTAGCAAGAAGATTTTAATGCCCCTTACAAGAGCCATGCAGTACAGCATATTAAAAACATTATTCCCATTATTGGGGAGTGGGTCTCCCATAGTCTTTGCCTATGCCTTCCAAGCAAAAGCTGCCAAAAATTAGGACAGAGGAACTTGCAATGCTGGCAACATGGACCACGGTCACACCGGTGGTATGAGAAGTCTGGCCCAATCCAGCCCTTGTTCATTTTGATAAGGGTCAGCTTGTCAGCATTGTCAGTTGACAGGCAAGTGCGCTTATTAGTTATAATTCCCCCAGCGGCACTAAAAACATGCTCCGATAACACGCTAGCGGCAGGGCAGGCCAGGACCTCCAATGCATACAGAGTGAGTTCATTCCAAGTGTCCAGCTTGGATACCCAATAATTAAATGGCACAGAGGAATCACGGAGGACGCTGGTACTCCATCATCATCTTTTGAAACTTTCCACTTCTTGTGAGAGTACCCTGCGCCTCAGGGCCTGTAAGCTGGGCAGATCTCAGAAAACTGTCCTAGAACATTGACAGTGTTCCCCTGCCTCTGCTGGATTGGAGTTGCGTCTCTCTCACCTGTATGCCTTAGTTGGGTAGCGAACTGTGACCTCTGCCGCTACCGTGTTCAGATGGGAATTTTTTTAATAGTTCTGCAGCAAGGGCCTTCTGGTACTGCCCCATTTTTGTAGACCTCTCCAACTCAGGAATAAGAGAGTGAAAGTTCTCCTTGTAGAGGGGGTCTAAAAGTGTTATCAACCAGTAATGACTGTCACCCAACATTTTGACAATGCGGGGGTCACGGTTAAGACAGCGTAACATAAAGTCAGCCATGGGTGACAGACTGGTAACGGGCAAGACTTCCGTGTCCTCACCAAGATGACGACTGATAGTGTTGAGCGATCACTAAAATGCTCGGGTGCTCGAAGCTCGGGCCGAGCTTACCGTGATACTCGGGTGCTCGACCCGAGCAACGAGCCCAATGTTAGTCTATGAGAGACCCGAGCATTTTTGCGGCAGCACCCCCGGCAGTCTGTAGAAAGCTTAAAAAGTGCCCAAAATGATAGTGACAGTGCTCAAAAGACATGGGGGCAGCATGGGGATTGCCCCTGGAAGCATTTCTGACCCCCAGGTCACTGATGTCAACAACGTGGTCAGAGGTATTAAGCCACTTTTGCGGGCTCACAATAAAACGTTCAAAAACGAAACTGAAACGGTTTTCCTGTGAAATATTTTAAGGAATTTCCTTTCCAGGGTAAAAACTTGTGTATAAGGTAAAATAAATAACCAAAAACAAAAATACTCCTCCAAACCTTGGGCTATGTTCACAAGTAGCATTTTTCATGCGTTTTTGCACTTTTGTATTGCTTTCAACTGTGACAAATGCGTTCACCAGGAAATGTCATTTTAACATTTTACAACCTTATCTGGCCATGTGCTGTGTGACACATGCGTACAGTGCTGAAAAGACAAGGGATCAGCATGGGGAAGACCCCTGGAAGCATCTCTGACCCCCAGGTCACTGTCTAAAAGTGTGCCCATCAGAAGTGATCCTTGCCGCATCAGAAGATGCAGACTTGCAACTATCCCCGTGAAAGTCATTGTCCCAGGGCAGTTTTCATATGTACCTCCCCATTCCTTGCAATGCAAGCGAAAATTTGCATCCAACAACACACCCACCCGCAGGCTGCAATACCATACTGCTAGCTTTCACTTGAAATGGGGCCTTTTAGTTTGGAGGAGGCCGAAGCTGGCCACTACCTCATGTCCGCTTCGGCAGCAAGGTATCCATACTCTGTAACCAGCCGCCCGGCGGCCGGGTGTCCACGCTCGGTCCCCAGCCGCCAGGTGGCGACCAGGTGTCCATACTCGGTCCCCAGCCGCCCTGATTTCTCCTGTCACCTTCCCCCACACTTTTCTTAGCCTGGCCTGCTTTAGGGCAGCATTGGACGAGCCCACCAGAGAACCAGACTCCTCCGGTGGGCCCTGGCTTCTCCATCAGGGGAGTTGAGAGTGCCTAGGTGAGGAGCATGATGATGATGATAGAAGTTAGCATCTGCTTTGTTTTCTTGGAATGCAAGCGCATGTATGTAGTAGCGGCTAGGTCTGAGGTGGTCCGCGTTTTGGCGCATATCCTACCTCCTCCGAGGATTGCTGGATGTTTTCCTGCTACTATCCCAGTTCTATGACTCCCGTTAAAACAAAGCTTCAGGTGATAAATGATGGATGAGGTGGTGGCAAAGGAGAAAGAACAGGAGGAACAGGGACCATTCACATCAATATCAGGCCAGTCAACCAGATATGTCTTGTAGGATATGTTTCTGTAACAAAAGGAGCGGTTCGGCTCCGCAGTTATAGGGCATACAGTGAGTGCAATGCCTACCAAAAATTTCGAGCCACTCCAATGCCTCTTGGAAATGACATGGAGGTCAGAGGGCGTTAACTAAACCTTTTTTTCGATTTATAACAACAGGTTCTCCCGTGCACTGTTGGCCTAAGTATTGAAAGGAAGGCTTTCCAAAAATTATGAGAAACTGCAATGCCCCTTACAAGAGCCATGTGTGGCACCCCAGGGGTCTGGTCACCACAGTAATAGAGATATTACGCTGGAGAGCAAGTGGGAGGTTTCCTGGTCAGGATCCCTTAAACATGCAACATCCTCCTGCCCCAGTCCTGGGAGGGGAGAATTCTGCCCTTATAAACTGGATCTGGAGCGGGGTTGAGTGAGTCAGAGAACAGTCAGAGTCAGAGTGAGAGCAAGGGAAAGTAACAGCAAGGAGCTCTGTAGGAGCTAGGAGCTAAAGACCAGGGGCTCGAAGCTGAGCAGAGCTCGCCGTGGCAGAAGACAATAGGAACCGGACACAGGAGTCCGAATCTGTGAGGACTTATATATCCAGCATCAGAATCCAGCCGGCAGGGGATTTCAGGTCCTCTGGCCATAGAAGCCCGGAGGCATAAGTCACAAGCAAGGGACCAGCACCGCCGTCGTGGAGCGTAGGCTAACAGAAGGCCCTAAGTCACCAGCCATACGGGTGAGCACTACACGGTACACTCAGGGCCGTGGGCTACTTCTACCCGCTTACAGCAAGGTAGCCAGGAAGAGTGCAGACAGACGGGGAGGCCTACAACTCCACCTGGCCAGGGGAACTCCTGCTTGCTCACAGACTGACCAGGTCTCTTATGTTAGCCAGTACTCCCGGGAGGGTCTACCTTATAATCATCAGTAAAGACCCTGACCTGCACAGCAAAGACTCTGAGTCGTTCCTGCTGCGCTCGTGCACCATCACCCCCATCATCCACACTCACTGCCCTGAGGCTATACTCCTCCCGAGGGGAGTTATCCCATTCTATGCTGCGCACACAACACCAGCCTCAGCGGTCTGCCTCGCAGCGGTGGTACTCCCTGACCGCAATCCACGGGTGGCGCAGTCGGACAATTAACCTCAAAACCTAAGAAAGACTGCCACTGGTTTGACCAGCCTGAGCCATGGGACCGGGTCACCGCCACGGAGACTACAGACCCCAGAGACCCGGCACCGGGTATCCCACACACGTGTACACACGGCCCAGGGGGCGCGTCACATGCAGTACAGCATATTACAAACATAAGTCCCATTATTGGGGAGTGGGTGTCCCATAGTATTTGCTTATGCCTTGCAAGCAAAAGCTGCCAAAAATTAGGACGGAGCAACTTGCAATGCCCCTTACAAGAGCCATGCAGTACAGCATATTACAAACATAAGTCCCATTATTGGGGAGTGGGTCTCCCATAGTATTTGCTTATGCTTTCCCAGCAAAAGCTGCCAAAAATGAGGACGGAGCAGCTTGCAATGCCCCTTACAAGAGCCATGCAGTACAGCATATTACAAACATAAGTCCCATTATTGGGGAGTGGGTGTCCCATGGTATTTGCTTATGCTTTCCCAGCAACAGCTGTCAAAAATTAGGACGGAGCAACTTGCAATGCCCCTTACAAGAGCCATGCCGTATAGCATATTACAAACATAAGTCCCATTATTGGGGAGTGGGTCTCCCATAGTATTTGCTTATGCTTTCCCAGCACAAGCTGCCAAAAATTAGGATGGAGCAACTTGCAATGCCCCTTACAAGAGCCATGCAGTACAGCATATTACAAACATAAGTCCCATTATTGGGGAGTGGGTGTCCCATGGTATTTGCTTATGCTTTCCCAGCAAAAATTAGGACGGAGGAACTTGCAATGCTGGCACCCTGGTGGTATAGTGGTGGTGGAGGCTGAGGATAAGGAGAAGAAGATTAAACAGCCGAAACGAGGAAGCGTATACCCATGTGTGGGTGTGAAGCGGTGCATGTGAATACACCTCCCAAAATAACACAGTGGATTTGACTTTATGTTACTCTGCTGTCATTTGGTGGTGATGAGAAGTCTGGCCCAATCCAGCCCTTGTTCATTTTGATAAGGGTCAGCTTGTCAGCATTGTCAGTTGACAGGCGAGTGCGCTTATCAGTTATAATTCCCCCAGCGGCACTAAAAACACGCTCCGATAACACGCTAGCGGCAGGGCAGGCCAGGACCTCCATGGCGTACAGAGCGAGTTCATTCCAAGTGTCCAGCTTGGATACAAAATAATTAAAAGGCACAGAGGAATCACGGAGGACGCTGGTACGATCGGCAAGGTACTCCCTCACCATCTTTTGAAACTTTCCACTCCTTGTGAGAGTACCCCGCGCCTCAGGGCCTGTAAGCTGGGCGGGTGTCAAAAAACTGTCCCAGAACGTTGACAGTGTTCCCCTGCCTCTGCTGGATTGGAGTTACCTCTCTCTCGCCTGTACGCCTTGGTTGGGCAACGAACTGTGACCTCTGCCGCTAGCATGTTGAGATGGGAATTTTTTTAAGTGTTCTGCAGCAAGGGCCTTCTGGTATTGCCCAATTTTTGTAGACCTCTCCACCTCAGGAATAAGAGAGTGAAAGTTCTCCTTGTAGCGGGGGTCTACAAGTGTCACCAACCAGTAATGACTGTCACCCAACATTTTGACAACGCGAGGGTCACGGTTAAGGCAGCGTAACATAAAGTCAGCCATGCGTGCCAGACTGGTAACGCTCAAGATTTCCGTGTCCTCACCAAGATGACGACTGACCATGCTCTCCTCCTCCTCTTCCTCCTCCCCCCTGTCCTCAGGCCACCCACGCTGAACCGACGGTATGACACTTGTACAGGTACTACCGTCTACAACGCATGATAGCAGCTCCTGTTCTTCCTCCTCCTCCTCCTCCTCCTCTCCCTCATTGTCCCCCAATGCACGTTGGGATGAGGTGAGGCTGGGCTGTGTGTAATCGCCCGCTACGGCTTCTTGATCTATCTCATCATACTCTGGCTGCAATGCCTCCTCTTTAATTCTCTGCAGAGAGCATTGCAAAAGACAGACAAGTGGGATGCTGACACTAATGATGGCGTCATCGCCACTCACCATCTTGGTGGCCTCCTCAAAGTTTGTCAGGATGGTACATATGTCAGACATCCAGGTCCACTCCTGAGGTCTTACGTGTGGAGTCTGACCTGAATATCGACGGCCTTGTTGCAGCTGGTACTCCACAACTGCTCTCTTCTGCTCACAAATCCTTTGCAACATGTGGAGGATAGAGTTCCAACGTGTGGGGACATCACACACCAGTCGGTGTGCCGGAAGCTGCAAACGCTGCTGCAACACAGCAAGGGCGGCGGAAGCTGTAGCCGACTTGCGAAAATGAGCTGACAGGCGGCGTACTTTCACGAGCAGATCTGGCAACTTGGGGTACGATTTAAGAAACCGCTGAACCACGAGGTTAAGCACATGAGCCAGGCATGGTACGTGAGTGATCTCACCTCGCCTCAGAGCCGCCACCAGGTTACGGCCATTGTCACACACGACCATGCCGGGATGTAGGTTCAGCGGTCTCAGCCACAGATCTGCCTGCTCTTTCACAGCTGTCTACAACTCACAAGCAGTGTGAGGTTTATCACCTAAGCTTATAAGTTTCAGCACAGCCTGTTGCCGCTTGGCGGAGGCAGTACTGCAATGCTTCCAGCTTGTAACTGATGTGGTGATATCTGAGATGGAGGCTGAACATGAGGAGGAGGAGGAGGAGGATGCGCAGGAGCTGTACACTGTGGGGGCAACTCTGACTGACATAAGGCCCGCAATCCTCGGTGTGGGGAGGATGTGTTCCGTCCCAAGGTCCAACTGGGTCCCGGCTTCCACTATGTTTTCCCAGTGTGCCGTCAGAGAGATGTACCGTCCCTGGCCACAAGCACTTGTCCACGTGTCCGTTGTCAGGTGGACTCTCCCAGTAACTGCATTGTTGAAGGCACGGCAGATGCTTTGAGACACGTGCTTGTGTAGTGCGGGGATGGCACACTGGGCAAAATAGTGTCGGCTGGGGACCGAGTAACGAGGGACGGCCACCGCCATAAGATTGCGGAAGGATTCCGTCTCCACCAGCCTAAAAGGCAGCTTTTCCAATGCAAGCAGTCGTGAAATGTGCGAATTTAGGACTGTGGCCTGTGGGGCGTTAGCTGCGAATTTCCGCTTTCTTTCAAAGGTCTGGGATATGGACAATTGAACGCAGAGGTGGGACGAGGACGTGGACGTTTATGCTGTTTCTGGAGAATCTGCCATAACCAGTGAAGACTGAGAGGAGGGGGCATCTTTACATGCAGTATGGACAGGGGATTGCCTTGCACACACAACAGGGGGTTCTATTGCACGCACAACAGTGGAAGAAGCAGTGGTGACACCCGCTGACACTGGTTGTGGACCCTGGGTTTCGCCCCACAAAGTGGGTGCTTTGCTGCTATGTGCCTGATCATGCTGGTGGTGGTCAGGCTGGTAGTTTTGTCACCCCTGCTGATGCTGGCATGGCAGGTGAAACATTTGGCCTTTTTGGGGTTATCAGCAGAGTCTTTAAAAAAATTCCAGACTCTGGAAGACCTACCGCTTGTACTAGCAACGTCCCTCGTGTTGGTGTTACGGGGAACAGTTGCCTGCCTTCTGTCTGCGGCCACCACACTGCTTCTTCCTGCCTGTTGAGGTACTCTGCCTCCCTCCCCCTGTGTGCTGCTGGCCTCACTCTGCATGTCCTCTTTCCACGTTTGGTCAGTTACTAGATCATCCACCACCTCCTCCTCTTCCACTTGCGCACCACGATCCTCCTCCTCACTTCCTGGCAATTGTGTCTCGTCATCGTCCACCTCTTGTGACAGATTGCCAACGTCGACTTCCTGTGGCCGTGGCTGTTCAAATATTTGGGCATCGCAACATGGGATCTCCTCTTCCACCACTTCAAGCGTATCAGGCGAGGGGCCCAAATATGGAAATGGACCAGTGAACAGCTCTTCAGAGTGTCCAAGTGTGGGATCACTTGCTGTCTGACGACACTCGGCATGGTGGGAGGAAGGAGCATCAGGGTGAGGAGGAGTATGCGGTCGAGACTCACGAGTTGACCGTGTGGAAGACAGACCGGAGGTGGTGGTGCCCAGGTAACTGGAAGTATTGTCTGCTATCCAATTAATAACCTGTTCACACTGATCAGTTCTCAATACTGGTGTTGTTCTGTGCTTCCCTAGTAATTCGGTCTAGAAGTGGGAGCGAGAAGATGTGGCTGTTGGTTGTGGCACATTTTCACCTTGGCCACGGCCCCGTCCTCTGCACGAGCCATCAACAGAACGTCCACTTCCACGTCCCTTGCCACGCGCCTTGCCCATTGTAAATGAAGTAAAATAGCTTACACTTGCACTATCAATGGAAAAAGGGTAATAAAGAGTAGATTAGAACCGTGGAAGAGGAAAACCACAGTTATTGTTTACTGGGGTATACCACACTTTTTTAAATAGAGATATTTGCGGCTGAACAGTGAGCGACACACTCAAACTGCTTTTTTTTTAGATACCAAAGGCCCAAAACTGGATAGTACAGCGATTTGACCCCTGGAACTGCGAAACCACACTGGGATGTCGGGCCTACACAAGACTATTTTCAACAGATATATTTTTGTGTCACAACAGTCAGGAGACACTACTGTTTTTCTTTACTGAAAAAACTACCAAAACCTGAATAATAGAGATTTTTTACCGTGGAACAGCAAAACCACAGTTATAATTTACTGGTGTATACCAGGCTTTTTAAAATATATATATATATTTGCAGCTGAACAGTGAGCGACACACTCAAACTGTTTTTTTTAGATACAAATGGCCCAAAAGTGGATAATACAGAGGTTTGTACCGTGGAACTGCAAAACCACACTTGTATTTCTCGGGCCTACACCAGACTATTTTCAACAGATATATTTGTGTCTGAAAAATCAGGGAGACACTATTTTTTTTTTTTACAGCAAAAAATGCAAAAAGCAGGATAATAGAGATTTTTTACCGTGGAACAGCAAAAGCACACTTCTGTCTCTCTGGCCTACACCAGACTATTTTCAACAGATATATTTGTGTCTGAAAAATCAGGGAGACACTATTATTATTTTTATACAGCAAAAAATGCCAAAAACAGGATAATAGAGATGTTTTACCGTGGAACATCAAAACCACAGTAATAATTTACTGGTGTATACCAGGCTTTTTAAAATATATATATATTTGCGGCTGAACAGTGAGCGACAAACTCAAACTGTTTTTTTTTTATACAAATGGCCCAAAAGTGGATAATACAGAGGTTTGTACTGTGGAACTGCAAAACCACACTTGTATTTCTCGGGCCTACACCAGACTATTTTCAACAAATATATTTGTATCTGAAAAATCAGGGAGACACTATTTTTTTTTTTTTTACAGCAAAAAATGCAAAAAGCAGGAAAATAGAGATTTTTTACCGTGGAACAGCAAAAGCACACTTCTGTCTCTCTGGCCTACACCAGACTATTTTCAACAGATATATTTGTGTCTGAAAAATCATGGAGACACTATTATTATTTTTAAACAGCAAAAAATGCCAAAAACAGGATAATAGAGATGTTTTACCGTGGAACATCAAAACCACAGTAATAATTTACTGGTGTATACCAGGCTTTTTAAAATATATATATATTTGCGGCTGAACAGTGAGCGACAAACTCAAACTGTTTTTTTTTTATACAAATGGCCCAAAAGTGGATAATACAGAGGTTTGTACTGTGGAACTGCAAAACCACACTTGTATTTCTCGGGCCTACACCAGACTATTTTCAACAAATATATTTGTATCTGAAAAATCAGGGAGACACTGTTTTTTTTTTTTTTACAGCAAAAAATGCAAAAAGCAGGAAAATAGAGATTTTTTACCGTGGAACAGCAAAAGCACACTTCTGTCTCTCTGGCCTACACCAGACTATTTTCAACAGATATATTTGTGTCTGAAAAATCATGGAGACACTATTATTATTTTTAAACAGCAAAAAATGCCAAAAACAGGATAATAGAGATGTTTTACCGTGGAACATCAAAACCACAGTAATAATTTACTGGTGTATACCAGGCTTTTTAAAATATATATATATTTGCGGCTGAACAGTGAGCGACAAACTCAAACTGTTTTTTTTTTATACAAATGGCCCAAAAGTGGATAATACAGAGGTTTGTATTGTGGAACTGCAAAACCACACTTGTATTTCTCGGGCCTACACCAGACTATTTTCAACAAATATATTTGTATCTGAAAAATCAGGGAGACACTATTTTTTTTTTTTTTACAGCAAAAAATGCAAAAAGCAGGATAATAGAGATTTTTTACCGTGGAACAGCAAAAGCACACTTCTGTCTCTCTGGCCTACACCGGACTATTTTCAACAGATATATTTGTGTCTGAAAAATCAGGGAGACACTATTATTATTTTTATACAGCAAAAAATGCCAAAAACAGGATAATAGAGATGTTTTACCGTGGAACATCAAAACCACAGTAATAATTTACTGGTGTATACCAGGCTTTTTAAAATATATATATATTTGCGGCTGAACAGTGAGCGACACACTCAAACTGTTTTTTTTTTATACAAATGGCCCAAAAGTGGATAATACAGAGGTTTGTACTGTGGAACTGCAAAACCACACTTGTATTTCTCGGGCCTACACCAGACTATTTTCAAGAGATATATTTGTGTCTGAAAAATCAGGGAGACACTATTTTTTTTTTTTTTTACAGCAAAAAATGCAAAAAGCAGTATAATAGAGATTTTTTACCGTGGAACAGCAAAAGCACACTTCTGTCTCTCTGGCCTACACCAGACTATTTTCAACAGATATATTTGTGTCTGAAAAATCAGGGAGACACTTATTATTTTTATACAGCAAAAAATGCCAAAAAACAGGATAATAGAGATGTTTTACCGTGGAACATCAAAACCACAGTAATAATTTACTGGTGTATACCAGGCTTTTTAAAATATATATATATTTGCGGCTGAACAGTGAGCGACACACTCAAACTGTTTTTTTTTTATACAAATGGCCCAAAAGTGGATAATACAGAGGTTTGTACTGTGGAACTGCAAAACCACACTTGTATTTC
Organism: Phyllobates terribilis; assembly: GCF_046119375.1. Classification (NCBI taxonomy): domain Eukaryota; kingdom Metazoa; phylum Chordata; class Amphibia; order Anura; family Dendrobatidae; genus Phyllobates; species Phyllobates terribilis. The sequence goes on along the minus strand of NW_027362761.1, from coordinate 1,202,866,371 downwards.
TCGGGCCTACACCAGACTATTTTCAAGAGATATATTTGTGTCTGAAAAATCAGGGAGACACTATTTTTTTTTTTTTTTACAGCAAAAAATGCAAAAAGCAGTATAATAGAGATTTTTTACCGTGGAACAGCAAAAGCACACTTCTGTCTCTCTGGCCTACACCAGACTATTTTCAACAGATATATTTGTGTCTGAAAAATCAGGGAGACACTTATTATTTTTATACAGCAAAAAATGCCAAAAAACAGGATAATAGAGATGTTTTACCGTGGAACATCAAAACCACAGTAATAATTTACTGGTGTATACCAGGCTTTTTAAAATATATATATTTGCGGCTGAACAGTGAGCGACACACTCAAACAGTTTTTTTTAGATACAAATGGCTCATAGATCTGCAAAACCACACTTCTATTTCTCTGGCCTACACCAGATTATTTTCAACAGATATATTTGTGTCTGAAAAATCAGAGGCACACTTTTTTTTTGGGGGGGGGGGGGCACCAAAAGGTTAATAAGATGGGTATTTGTACATTGTGAAGGAGGAAAAAAAAAGAGGATTTAGATGAAAAAAAAGGATTTTTCCTGGCCCCAGGGACCTGGAGCTAAGTCCAGCAATTTCAGCAACAGGAGCAGCACACAGGACTGTAATGCAGCATTTGCTGTTTTAACCACTGCGTCTCTTATACAGCCTGCCTGCCTGCCTGATATACCTGGGATGGATATTAGTCCTGAGAAGGACTGTTTGCTTGATCTGGCAGCCTTTACAGACCCTACACTAACTATTTTGCAGGATATATCTCTCCCTAAATCAGCAGCGCTGTCCCTACACTGTCTGATCCGGAGCGACTGTGTCCAAGATGGCGGCGCCCGGTTTTATATACTCGAGGTGACGCTGTGCGGCCAGCCAATCACTGTAATGCTCACAAACAACATGGCTGCGGCATTACAGTGACTGGCTGGCAATCCCTGCATGTTCATTGGCTCTGTAAAGAGCGCCAAACATGCAGGGCGGAGACCCGAGCTCCTGCCCGAGTAACCCGGAAATGCTCGGTGCTCGCCGAACATCCCAAGTAGCGTGATGCTCGGGCGAGTACCGAGCAGTGTCGAGCATGTTCGCTCAACACTATTGCTCGCCCATCACCACTTCCTCTTCCATCTATTCCTCGCCTTCACTAACACCTTCATTAACAGTTTTTCTGATATCGTCAACCCACCTCGATTGCAGTGAACCTCCCTCCCTTGGCACTCTGAGATGTCCCTTAGTTTATGACGTTAGTAACAGAAGAAAGTATTTTTTTAGTGTGGATGAGACCAGTATAAAATAGGAGATATGCTACGAACAATTTCAAACTGAGATGTCCCCTACTGTCTCACATTAGTAACAGATGAAAGTATTTTTTTTATTGTGGATGAGGCTTGTATAATATATGAGATATTCTCCAAACTAATTCAAACTGAGATATCCACTACTGTATAACGTTAGGAATCGAAGAAAGTATTTTTTGAGTGTGGATGAGGCCTGTATAACATAGGATATATGCTCCAAGATATTTCAAACTCAGATCTAGCCTGCTGCATCACGTTGGTCACAGTAAAAAATAGATTTATTTACTCTGCATAAGCTCTGCATACAGCTGAATTTCACCGCCACTAAAGGACTAGGTGGCTTATGGCAGAGTGTAACACGTCTGCGACACAAAAAAATATTTGGTCAACTGTGGCTAGCAACAGAAAAAATCATTTTTTTAACTCTGAAAACAGCTGAAGTCCATCTCCACTAACACAGTAGCTGACGCATAGCAGAGTGTATGACGTTTGTCACACAAAAAAATCTTTGGTGGACTGTGACTAGCAACAGAAAAAATATATTTTTTTACTCTGAAAACAGCTGAAGTTCACTGCCACTAAAAGCACTAGATGGCTTATAGCAGATTGTAACACGTCTGCGACACAAAAAAATCTTTGGCGGACTGTGGCTAGCAACAGAAAAAAATATTTTTTTTGCTCTGAAAACAGCTGAATTTCACCCCCCAAAAAGTGACAAACTGGGCTAACACAGTTTGCACATTAGCAAATGAAAAAAAATGTTTTTGTGCTCTTCACTCAGAAGCACTGCAGATAGCTGAATTTCAACCCCACAAAATTAAAAAGTGGCCTACAAGGTCTTTCTTGCTTGCTTTATCACATTAGCAAGTGCAAAAATAGATTGAAGATCTGCATGGAGCACAGACAGTACAACCGGTGCACAACACTGTTCTATGCCATAGGCCCTGCTCTTTCTGTGAGAATCTCAGTAATTGCACAAAACCAAACAAAATGGCTGCAAGGTCTATTGAACAGGTACACAGCAAAGGACTTATCTACACTTTCTGACTTCCACAGAAGCGTCCATCTATCTCGCTAATATCTCTCATTACACAGGACAGAGCACACTCAGCAGCGTCTATCTCCATCAGTGACATGCAAAAAATGGCGCTGAGGGAACATGGCTGGTTTTTATATGGAGAGGACATATGATTTCAGCATCCAATAGCAGAAGTCCTTGTGTCTGGGACACTGTGTATGCTTCCTGCGCTCTGATTGGCTAACCGCGATTTCCTGACAAAGTTACCGCCTACAGAAAAAAAAAACACAGAGCTCCACTAATCTGACCTGTTCTGAGCTATCACCAGCCCCCCCACTCATCTACTATGTCTCCACACTCATCATACACAAGCACTATGCTAGCAAAACTGTAAAAAAATGCTGTAGTTGGCCCTCAATCACATAACCACGGAAATTCGCCGAACGTTACTGACTTTCCCGAATTTAACACATATTTCTCGCCTTTCTGATCATGAATCCTAATGTGCCACATTCGTGTTGAACTTAAGTTTGGAGATTAGATCTTGAACGTATTTGCTCATCACTACTCACCTCTCCGACCTCTCCGCTTGTTACTGTCATCTGTCAAGTCCTCATTGCATCTTTAGATCGCCACAGCTCACGATAGGCATGAATTTCCATGTTTCATTAGACTGTAGGGGGTCATGCACATGCAAAAGGTCATTGAGCAAGCCATGATGTCATGATGCTGTCATCTTTTGCATCATGGAATTGTGGCCTTTGCAAGAAAATGCTCAGAACACTTGCCCTTCTAGTAAATCCCAGAAGTCTTGGTCTAGCTGTGAATGTGCTCTGTGCATACATTGATGGGTGTAATCTGTGTATGTGTGTTTGTGTACTCAGTGTAAGCATGTGCATATGCATGTGCTCTCAATGTACATGTTAGTGTGTGTATGTATGTGCTCTGTGTATACAGTGGGTATGGAAAGTATTCAGACCCCTTTAAATTTTTCACCCTTTGTTTCATTGCAAACATTTCGTAAATTCTAAAAAGTTCATTTTTTTCTCATTAAAGTACACTCTGCACCCCATCTTGACTGAAAAAAAACAAATGTAGAAATTTTTGCAAATTAATTAAAAAAGAAAAACTGAAATATCACATGGTCATAAGTAGTGATGAAGGAACACTAAAATGTTCGGGTAATTGATGCTCGGGTCAAGCAAATTGAAATACTAGAGTGCTCGGTCCGAGTAATGAGCCCAATGTAAGTCTATGGGAAACTCGAGCATTTTTCAGACGGCTCCTCCCGGCGGTCTGCAAAAGGCCTAAAAATTGCCCAAATCGATGGGAACAGTGCACAAATGACATGGGGACAGCATGGAGAAGACCCCTGGAAGCATTTCTGACTCCCAGGTCACTGCTGTCAACAACGTTGTCAAAGATATTAGGCCACGTTTACGGACTCACAATAAAACATACAAAAACAAATCCAAAATGAATTTTCCTGGGAAATATGTTAAGGAACATCCTTTCCAGGGTAATAACTTGTATGTAAGGCAAAATAAATAACCAGAATCAAAAATACTCCTCCACACCTTGGGCTATGTTCACACATAGCATTTTTGATGCGTTTTTGCACTTTTGCATTGCTTTCAACCAATACAAATGCATTCACTGGGAAATGTAATTTTAGCATTTTACAACCTTATCTGGCCATATGGTAACATAGTAACATAGTTTTAAGGTTGAAGGAAGACTATGTCCATCTAGTTCAACCCAAAGCCTAACTTGTTGATCCAGAGGAAGGCAAAAAAAAACCATGTGGCAAACACTAAGCTCCACATTGGGGAAAAAAATTCCTTCCCGACTCCATATGACAATCAGACTAGTTCCCTGGATCAATGCCCTATCAAGGAATCTAGTATTTATAACCTGTAATATTATACTTTTCAAGAAAGGCATCCATGCCCTTCTTAAATTTTAACAGTGAATCACTCATTACAACATCATGCGGCAGAGAGTCCCATAGTCTCACTGCTCTTACAGTAAAGAATCCCCGTCTGTGATTATGATTAAACCTTCTTTCCTCCAGACGTAGAAGATGCCCCCTTGTCCCCGTCTCAGGCCTCAAAGTAAAAAGATCAGTAGAAAGGTCTTTGTACTGTCCCCTCATATACCTATACATAGTAATAAGATCACCCCTAATCCTTCTTTTTTCCACAGTAAATAACCCCAAGTGTAATAACCTGTCTTGGTATTGCAGACCCCCCAGTCCTCTAATAACCTTGGTCGTTGTTCTCTGCACCCGCTCTAGTTCAGCTATGTCTTTCTTATACACCGGAGACCAGAACTGTACACAGTATTCTAAGTGTGGTCGCACTAATGACTTGTATAGAGGTAAAATTATGTTCTCCTCATGAGCATCTATGCCTCTTTTAATGTATCCCATTATTTTATTTGCCTTTGCAGCAGCAGCCTGACACTGGCCACTAAACGTGAGCTTGTCGTCCACCAATACACCCAGGTCTTTTTCAGTTACAGTTTTGCCCAGTGTTTTACAATTAAGCATATAATTATACATTTTATTTCCTCTGCCCAAGAGCATTACCTTACATTTATCCCCATTAAAGCTCATTTGCCATTTATCAGCCCAAGCTTCTAGTTTACATAGATCCTCCTGTAATATAAAATTGTCCTCCTCTGTATTGATTACCCTGCAGAGTTTAGTGTCATCTGCAAATATTGAAACATTACTCTGTATACCCCCTACAAGGTCATTAATAAATATGTTAAAAAGAAGGGGGCCCAATACTGACCCCTGTGGTACCCCACTGTTAACTGAGACCCAGTCAGAGTGTTTTCCATTAATAACCACCCTTTGTTTACTATCACTGAGCCAATTCTTAACCCACATACATATATTTTCCCCTATCCCCATTGTTCTCATTTTATGTATCAACCTTTTGTGTGGAACCGTATCTAAAGCTTTTGAAAAGTCCATATACACAACATCCACTGCATTTCCTTGGTCCAGTCCAGAACTTGCCTCCTCATAAAGACTGATCAGATTAGTTTGACAGGAACGGTCCCTCGTAAACCCATGTTGATATTGGGTTATGAGGTTATTCTTCTTCAGATACTCTATCATAGCATCTCTTAGGAAACCCTCCAGGATTTTACCCACAGTAGAGGTTAAGCTTACCGGCCTATAATTTCCAAGTTCAGTTTTTGTCCCCTTTTTGAATATTGGCACCACATTTGCTATACGCCAGTCCTGTGGTACAGACCCTGTTATTATGGAATCTTTAAAGATTAAAAATAATGGTCTATCTATGACATTAATTAATTACTGCAGTACTCGCGGGTGTATCCCATCTGGGCCTGGGGATTTGTCAACTTTAGTGATTTTTAGACGCCGCCGTACTTCCTGCTGGGTTAAACAAGTGACATTTAATGGAGAATTTTTGTTATCACTGATCATGTTTTCTGTCATGCGATTTTCTTGTATAAGTACGGTTGAAAAAAAATCATTTAGCATATTGACTTTTTCCTCATCCTCATCCACCATTTCACCCAGACTATTTTTAAGGGGGCCAACACTATTATTTTTTAGTCTTTTACTATTTATGTAGTTAAAGAATATTTTGGGGTTATTTTAATGATTCTCTCTGCCTCAATCTTTGCTGCCTTGATTTGTTTTTTACATAATTTATTTAATTTTCTATATTTATTCAATGCCTCATCACTACCTATTTGCTTTAGTTCTCTAAATGCTTTCTTTTTGTCACTTATTGCGCCCCTTACAGCTCTATTTAGCCATAGTGGTTTCCTCCTATTTCTAGCATGTTTATTCCCAAGGGGTATATATTGTGCACAGGTCCTATTCAGGATGTTAATAAATGTCTCCCATTTGCTTTGTGTAGCTTTATGTCTCAGGATACATCATCAGACACATGCATACAGTGCTGAAAAGACATGGGAACAGCATGGGGAAGACCTCTGGAAGCATTTCTGACTCCCAGGTCACTGCCTAAAAGTGTGCCCATCATAAGTGATCTTTGATGCATGCGAAGATGCCTCCTGCCATGCACCTGTCGTTGCAGACTTGCAACAATCACCATCCACGTCCTTGTCCCAGTGCAGCGTTCAGTTGTTCCTTGGAATGCTAGCGCAAGTATACAGCTAGCCACCCACCCACCCACAGCCTGCAATACTATACTGCCAAATTTTTGACAGCTGCTTACACTTGAAATGTGGCCTTTTAAGCTCGTGGAGGCGGAAGCTGTCAACAATCTTATGGCGTCAGTGGCCATTTATCCATACTCGGTCCCAAGCCGCCAATATTTGTCCCGGTGTCATCTCCGCCTTCCACAAGCACGGGTCCAACAACATGACCCGTGCCATCCCCAGTGAACTTACTGGGAAGGACCGCCTACCCACAGACACATGGTCAAGTGAATGTGGCCAGGGACCGTACGGAGCCAGTCCACAGCTTTTTTTGCTGAGTTGTAATTAGTGTTGAGCCACCCCCGTAGTGTTCGAGTTCGGTTCAGTTCGTCGAACACCCGTGTGTTCGCCGAACTGTTCGTCGAACTGTTCATCGAACACCTTCGAACACCGTTAAAACCAATGGCAGGCAAACAAAAACACATAGAAACACATAGAAAACACCTTCAAAGGTGTCCAAAAGCTGACAAACTGCTCAGAAGACATAACTAACACATGGAAAAGTGACAAGTACATATAGTCATGCGAAAATAAAAGAGGTGGAGGAGTAAAAGGAGGGGGAGACACAGATATAGGCATGTCATGCCCTTCTAAAATCCAAAAAGTGAGAAGCCGACACGGCCAGTCCGCTCCTGCCCGTGCCACCTCCGTGTCGCCGGGTTTGTGCCAGAGCCGCGGTGAACCCTGACGGCCAGCCCCCCTCTCCCAATACTGGTGCCTGTCCGCTGGTGGGTCGAGCGAGCCCCCCTGTGGTGGAGGCAGCTCTAAGCTTTTTAATTTAAATTGTCTCTCTAATTTGAATGAATACACTTTAAATACATTAATAAGGATCTATTGGAGGGCAAGTCTCATGCCAGCAGCCGCGGTAATTCCAGCTCCAGTAGCGTCCACTAAAGCTGCTGCAGTTAAAAAGCTTTTATAAGGATCGAGCTCGGCTGTTCACCGCAAGGCATCCTACTGCCAGTCCCAGCCCCTATGCCTTGGGGTGCCTCCTGATGCTCTTCACTAAGTATCCCATGGTCCCGAAGCATTTCCTTTGAAAAAATTAAGTGTCTAAACTACAGGTGGTGCAGCTTGCTTAACAGCCGGGATAATCCGCTTACTAGCAGACACTGCTACTAGGCACAAAGTATTTCCTGGGCTAGATGCAGTTAAAAATTTGTAATTAGATACTCTCGTTGGATGCTGAGAAAGCATTCCATAGAGTCTCCTGGCACGCCATATATGATTCTCTTAAAAAGCTTGGGGTAGGGGTCTAGGGGACCCTTTTATAGCCAAAATCACGGCCCTGTATCGCAATACGTCACCTAGGCTGAAGATAAATGGAACTGTAGCACCCTGAGGGCTCGGTTGCTAAAGACGTATTGCACCTCACCCAGAGGTGTGATATCTCACTCTCAGGTAAGGATGGAGTGTGGATCAGGACCCGACACCTGCATGCATTACACCACATTGCCGTGGGGCAGGGCGACCAATATGCCCCTGAGATGGGCACGACAGTCCCTGTCCCTGGCTGGAGTGGGGGGAGGGAACACTGAGGAAGGGGAACCCTGTAGTGCAGGAGCAGGGAGGAAGCAGTTCCTGGGTGCATTGAGAAGGGAGTATAAAAGGTGGGCACCATCTTAGTTCAGTGCAGAGAAGTCTGAGCAGAAGTGGCAGGGAGCAGGGGCTCTGCATGAGCTCTGCTCCGGAGGCGGGCCTAGTAACAGAGGCCCAGGCCTGGAAGAGGGAGAAGGAAGGAAGAGGAGCGGAGAAGGCTCCAGGAACGAGGAATGAAGGGATCCCAGGGGTGCGGACGGGCGAGTCGCCACCGCACGCCCGAATCCACCTGCGTGGAGGGGTCAGGCCAAAGGGGGAGACCGGTCCCCGAACTAGTGGAGGCAGGAAACGACCCTCAGCTAGAAACCGGAGGCTCTGACATTTTATGTGGCGCAGCCCCTCGCTACACCCGCTAGGAAGGCACCACATAGGGTCAGGGAAACTGGCGCCAAGTTTACCAAGAGGAGGCCCGAGGCAGCCGGACAGAAGTGTTGGTAAGAAAGGCCAGACAAAGGACACACAAAGGGGGTCCTGTGAAGTGCTCCAAAGTTATCTGGGAGTTGTCTGAGCCCCTCACCTGGTGAGCACAGTACGACGTGGGCAGCCGTTACCTGCAGACGTGGTCTGGATAATAAGAACTGTGAGTAAAGGCCCTGAACTGCATCACTGACTCCGTGTCGTTACTGCTGCTGCCCTGCACCATCACCCCCATCCTCCGCATACACTGCCCTGAGGCTATACTCCTCCCGTGGGGAGTTATGCTACGCTCTGCTGCACCCACAACACCAGCCTCAGTGGTCTGCCCTGTAGCGGCGGTTCACTCTGACCGCAATCCACGGGTGGCGTAGTCGGACATTTAAACATGAAAACCACATAAATAGTTCCGCCACTGGTTTGACCGCCCTGAGCCACGGAACTGGGTCGCCGCCACGAAGACTACAACCACCAGCATCCACCAAAAAGGGTCCGGCTCCGGGTGTCCCAAGGCCCAGGGGGTGCGTCAGAACATTTTCATCACCTTTCACAATCACCAATGGGACAAGGCAGTGATGTCCTCTGTCCCCTCTCTTATACATCCTAGTGACGGAGCACCTGCTCTCATCAATTCGCCATAACCCCAATATTAGGTGGATTGAGGTGGGAGGCACCGAGTACAAGTGCTCTCTATTTGCTGATGATGTCCTAGTATATATCACTCAATCACATATATCCATCCATGCTGTTATGGTTGAAATAGATCACTTTGTTACATGGTAAAATTTTAAAATCAATGCAGCGAAGTCTGAGGCCCTCGATGTCTCCCTCCCCAAATCCATATAGGATTCCATCCAGTCCAACTTTCCCTTTGCCTGGCCCTCACAGGGTATCAAATACTTAGGAATTCCTATTCATAGAGACCTCTCCCATCTATGTTATCTTAATTTTGGGCCCTTTATTGAACAACTCCATACAGACCACGGTTGGCAAGTTAGAACTGTAAGATTCACTACGTGAACCACTGGTGTTTTGTGGAAAAGCACATGTACACTGCGTTCCAAATTATTATACAAAAAGTGTTTAGGAGTGATAAGGGAAGAATTTGTTTGTTTGTCAGTTAAACTCATTGATGGTGATGTGTGTCAGGGCTCTTTATATCACTGTAAGCAATTGCAGACACCTGTGCTAATTAGTTTGGCAGGTGTGTCCAATGAAAGGCAAGACTACTTAAGAAGGCTCTCTCACATTATTAAGCAGCCTACATTTTCTGCCAAAATGGGAAAGAAAAAGGATGTGTCGGCTGCTGAGAAGCAACAAATTGTGGAGTGTTTAGGTCAAGGCATGACTACAATCAACATTGTGCGATGATCAGGATGAAGTTTCCTGGCAATCAAGAAGTATGTAGCTGATTCACAGTACACACGTGTGCGTGCTGATAAGGGCAAATTGAGGACTCTTTCCTACAGGCAATTACGTCAGGTTGAAAGAGCAGCGGCAAAAAAGCCTTGTCATAGCAGCAGACAAGTTTTTGAAGCTGCTTGTGCCTCCAACGTCCCCCGAACAACAAGATGCAGGGTCCTTCAGAGGTTTGCAGCTGTGCATGCGCCATCCTGTCGACCTCCTCTATCCACTTCACACAAGCAGAAACGGCTCCAGTGGGCCAAACATTACATGAAGACTGATTTCAAAACTGTTTTGTTCACGGATGAGTGCCGTGCAGCGCTCGATGGTCCAGATGGATGGAGTGGAGGATGGCTGGTTGATGGACACCCCACGCAAACACGGCTACAGCGCCAACAAGGAGGAGGTGGAGTAATGTTTTGGGCTGGAATCATGGGGAGAGAGATTGTCGGCCCCTTTAGGATCCCTGAAGGCGCTAAAGATGAACTCCATAATGTATGTGGATTTTCTCAAACAGCACTTCCTGCCATGGTTCAAGAAGAAGAACCGTGTATTTCACAGCAAGATCATTTTTCTGCATGATAATGCACCATCTCATGCTGCACATAAAACATCTGCATCTCTGGCTGATATGGGCATAAAAGGGGACAAACTTATGGTGTGACCCCCATGCTCCCCTGACCTCTACCCCATTCAGAACCTTTGGAGCATCATTAAAAGGAGTGTCTATGATGGCGGGAGGCAGTTCACATCTAAGCAACAGCTCTGGGAGGGTATTCTGTCCTCATGCAAAACAATTGAAGCAGAAACCATCTAAAACCTGACAAATTCAATGGACGAGAGAGTTCAGAAGCTCCTTTCGAATAAGGGGTCCTATGTGAAAATGTAACATCACCTAGAATAAAGTTTTGAGTTGAAAACTGTTTGATTTCAGTTTCTAACAACCTGCTAATGCTTATAATTTCAAAAATGACCATTTTTTTGGTCTTTATTAAAATGAAAAGGTTGATCGAAAAGTTTGGGGGATCTAAGAATGTGGCAACCCAGTAGTCATGATTACTTCGAATTCTGACAATATGAGGGTCATGCTGCAGGTAGTGCAGCAAGAAGGCACTTATGTGCCTTGCGCATCTCGGAGCCCCAAAATTATTTTCCGGGCTAGATGCAGCTAAAAATTATTTTTAATTTTAAATCTGGTGAAGCTTTAGTATAGATGGCCTAATAGCATCAGTGCTGCACACTGCTACAAAGCCCAAATTATTTTCCAGTCAAGATACAGATAAACATGATTAGTAATTTGAAAGCTTAAAACGGTTGGTAGGGTGATTTTAACCAATCATCAAGCTTTTACTCTCCCCAGGATGACACAGGGGTAGAAAAGTCGTTTCGGATCCATGATTTGTTCATCTTTATGAACGTGAGTCTGTCTACATTATCAGTGGAGAGCCGCGTGCGCTTATCTGTCAGCACACCACCAGCAGCGCTGAACACACGTTCAGACAGAACGCTGGCTGCGGGGCATGACAAGATCTCCAAGGCGTAAGTGACTAGCTCCGGCCATTTATCCAGATTGGAAGCCCAAAAAGAGCAAGGGTCCAGTGACACAGTCGTGGCTTCAATGTTTACTTGGAGATACTCCTGTACCATCGTCTCTAGGCGTTGACTATGTGTCAGACTTCTTGTCTCCTGTGGCCTTGCAAAGGATGGGCTAAAAAAGTGGTGAAATGATTCCGCAAAATTGATGTTACCAGCAGATACTGTGGTTCTGTTATGGTTTGAGTGCTGAACACTTGACGGTCCCACGGTTGGCAAGTTGGAACTCTGAGATTCACTACGTGCACCACTGGTATTTTGTGGAAAAGCACATGTAAGATTCTGCAACAGTCTCTGCTGATACTCCTGCATGCGTGCATCCCTTTCTATGGCAGGAATAATTTCTGCAAATTTACTTTTGTACCGGGGATCTAACAGTGTGGCAACCCAGTAGTCAGGATTATTTCTAATTGTCACAATTCGAGGGTCATGTTGCAGGTAGTGCAGCAAGAAGGCACTCATGTGTGTTGCGCATCCAGGAGCACCAAGTCCCTGTTGTGTTGGTGGCGAGGTAACAATCATGCTTCCTTCCTCTGTCCTCTCCCCCCAACCTCGCACAACAGAAATGTGATCAAGGTCTCCCTCATCTGATGAGTCTTCCATCAGTTCGTCCTCCACTTCTTCCTGGGCTCCTGCACCTTCCTCACTAGTTTGGCTGCTACTATGCGCCCTGGTAAAACCATCTCCCCCACCCTCACATGCCTGCCGCCTTGGTGCTGCCGACCGTCTGGACCTTGCAGATGTTAGCCCTTCCGCATACAACTCCTCCTCCTCTACTTCCTCCACCTCCTCTTGTGCCACCACCTGACTCCGAATTCTGTTTAACATGTGCTCCAGCATGTAAATCACCGGAATAGTCATGCTGATAATGGCATCGTCAGCACTAAACATCTTCGTCGCCATTTCAAAACTGTGCAGAAGGGTGCATAGGTCCCTGATCTGAGACCACTCCTCCAGCGTGATTTGCCCCACCTCTGAATCTCGTTGGCCCAGGCTATACGTCAGAACGTATTGCACCAGGGCTTGTCGGTGCTGCCACAGTCGCTGCAACATGTGCAGAGTTGAATTCCACCGGGTAGGCACATCGCATTTTAGCCGGTGAAGTGGCAGGCCCAACGACTTCTGTAGAGATGTAAGTCGCTGAGCTGCGGGATGCGAACGGCGGAAGTGAGCACACAGCGACCGTGCCCTCTGCAGAAGGCCATCTAGTCTGGGATAGTGGGCTAAAAATTGCTGGACAACCAGGTTCAACACGTGAGCCATACAAGGCACGTGTGTGACATTGCCCCGGCGAAGGGCCGTACCCAGGTTTGCAGCATTGTCGCACACGGCCTTCCCTGGTTTCAGGTCCAGTGGAGACAACCATTCATGAAATTGGTTCTCCAGAGCTGACCACAACTCCTCAGCTGTGTGACTCACATTTCCCAGACATTTCAATGTAAAAACCGCCTGATGACGTTGAGCCCTACTGCCAGCATAGTAAGGAGGTGTGCAGGATCCCTTCTGCGCAGTTAGAAAGCTTGTGGCATGACCAGACAGGCTTTGGGTGCAGGTGGAAGACCGAGAGGAGGTTGAGGAGGCAGAAGCAGTGGAGGAACTTTGACATAAAGAGGATTGACGCACAACTCGTGGGGACGGCAAGACTTGGACAGCAGCCCCTTGTCCTGCTGTCACCATAGTTACCCAGTGCCCAGTCAGCGACATGTAACGCCCCTGTCCATGCCTACTCGTCCAAGTGTCTGTGGTGAAATGCACCCTGTCACACACAGAGTTTCTCAAAGAAGCGGTGATGTTGTGTGCGACATGCTGGTGGAGCGCAGGCACACCTTTCTTTGAGAAGTAGTGCCGACTGGGCATCTGGTACTGGGGCACTGCGACGGACATAAGGTCTCGAAAATCCTCTGTGTCCACCAGGCGGAAAGGCAGCATTTCTGTAGCCAAGAGCTTGCAGATGGTGAAATTCAACCTCTTAGCTTTCTCATGGCTAGGAGGAAATGGTCTTTTACTTGTCCACATCTGAGGGACCGAGGGCTGGCTATTGTGCTTAGACGGGGTTGATAAGGGTGTCCCCGGCAAACTGCCGGTCTGTGAGGAAGATGCAGGCGGACATGTTAGGTTGCCTTGATCCAAAGGTGGTGCTATCGATGTCGGACAGCGCTCAACACCAGCTGGTGTTACCACCTCCAAAGAAAATGATGACCTGCCAATCACGCTGGCTGTTGCGGGTAAAGAGGTGGCAGGTCTGCGCCCCAAAACAGGTGTGACTGCTGTCCCCCCAGTCACAGAGGATGAAGAGGCCGCGGATGCACAAGATATGGCAGACGGTGATTGGCCCGGCCGGCTAGGCCGCATTGTAGCACACTGAGCTTCCCACTGCAACTTATGCTTCATGTCCATGTGCCGGTTCATGCATGAAGTACTCAAACTATGTATTTTTTGGCCTCTACTTAGCTTTTGCTGACAAATGTTACAGATAACACGAGTTGGGTCATCTTTATCGATCTGAAAAAATGCCCAGGCTATGCAAGGCTTAGCACCCATGCGACCTGAAGAGCCACCACGACTTGTGGTGAGAGGCAGAGTTGTGTTTGAGGATGCAGTTGTTGACGTGCTTCCAGTACTACGTCTCTGTCCAGGAAGGCGCAACCTGACCTCGTCGTCACTAGCATCTTCCTCCACCTCCTCTGCTGACCTCATCTCTTGGCTGACTGTGGGTTGACAGTAAGTGGGATCTCCGACCTCATCATCATCACCCTGTGCGTTATCACACCCGTCGTCCTCAGAGCCAACCTGTTCCTGCCCTGACAAAAAACTAAAGTTGTCGCTCCAATCAGGTATTTGAGTCTTATCATCGTCTTCTTCATTGTCTCCACCAACAGGAGTTACAGTTTGGGAATGAGGGTCTACATTATGGTCAGAACCTTCTGCGTCTGGTCCTGGATCCGACTCATAAAGATTCTGGGCATCAGTGCAGATCATTTCCTCGTCTGGATTCACAGAAGCGCTCGAGTCGACCTCTGATTCCCAGGCTATAGTATGAGTAAACAGCTCTGCAGACTCAACCATCTGTTCTACCTCACACTCAGACGGGCAGCTGGAGATTTGGGAGCTGTGAGGAAGCAAGTGCGATTTGGGTGACACCTTTGAGGACTGGAGTATTTGTGATGTTGAAGTTGATGTGGAGGAGAGCCCACTTAAAGGAGCACTTGATATCCGTTGAAGCACCTGCTGTTTTTGTGCCTCATCTGGAATTTGTAGCGATTGGCGTGGCCGTAAGAAAGGGATCTTATCACATTGTCCGCTAAAAGAAGTAGACATTTTAGTTTGGCTGGAAGATGGTCTTTCTTCTGCACCTACCCCACGGACACAACCTTTTTTCCCCTTCCCAACACGCCTATTCCCCTTTCCACCAGCACCAGGCCTTTTTCCACTCATTTTGGTGGTTAACTAATTCACAACTCTGGAGTTGTTTGCACAAAAAAACAATGGATGGTAACCGAGCAGAGCTGAGTGGCCAAACTGTGGTATTAGGCCAAAACTATTGGCTGGGTTAGATGCAGAAAAAAATTATTTTTAATTTGCAACCTGATGGAGGTCAGTATAGATGGACTAATAGACCAAGTCCCACACACCGCTAGAAGCCCAAATATTTTTTCAGAGCTAGATGCAGAAATTTTTTTTATTCAATTTGCAACCTGATGGAGGTCAGTATAGATGGACTAATAGACCAAGTCCCACACACTGCTAGAAGCCCAAATATTTTTTCAGAGCTAGATGCAGAAAAAAATTATTTTTAATTTGCAACCTGATGGAGGTCAGTATAGATGGACTAATAGACCAAGTCCCACACACTGCTAGAAGCCCAAATATTTTTTCAGAGCTAGATGCAGAAAAAAATTATTTTTAATTTGCAACCTGATGGAGGTCAGTATAGATGGACTAATAGAACAAGTCCCACACGCTGCTAGAAGCCCAAATATTTTTTCAGAGATAAATGAAGAAAAAAATTATTTTTAATTTGCAACCTGATGGAGGTCAGTATAGATGGACTAATAGACCAAGTCCCACACACTGCTAGAAGCCCAAATATTTTTTCAGAGCTAGATGCAGAAAAAAATTATTTTTAATTTGCAACCTGATGGAGGTCAGTATAGATGGACTAATAGACCAAGTCCCACACACTGCTAGAAGCCCAAATATTTTTTCAGAGCTAGATGCTGAAAAAAAATATTTTTAATTTGCAACCTGATGGAGGTCAGTATAGATGGACTAATAGACCAAGTCCCACACACCGCTAGAAGCCCAAATATTTTTTCAGAGCTAGATGCAGAAAATTTTTTTATTCAATTTGCAACCTGATGGAGGTCAGTATAGATGGACTAATAGACCAAGTCCCACACACTGCTAGAAGCACAAATATTTTTTCAGAGCTAGATGCAGAAAAAAATTATTTTTAATTTGCAACCTGATGGAGGTCAGTATAGATGGACTAATAGACCAAGTCCCACACACTGCTAGAAGCCCAAATATTTTTTCAGAGCTAGATGCAGAAAAAAATTATTTTTAATTTGCAACCTGATGGAGGTCAGTATAGATGGACTAATAGAACAAGTCCCACACGCTGCTAGAAGCCCAAATATTTTTTCAGAGATAAATGAAGAAAAAAATTATTTTTAATTTGCAACCTGATGGAGGTCAGTATAGATGGACTAATAGACCAAGTCCCACACACTGCTAGAAGCCCAAATATTTTTTCAGAGCTAGATGCAGAAAAAAAT
The DNA here is from genome assembly GCF_046119375.1 of Phyllobates terribilis. Lineage (NCBI taxonomy): Eukaryota > Metazoa > Chordata > Amphibia > Anura > Dendrobatidae > Phyllobates > Phyllobates terribilis. The sequence goes on along the minus strand of NW_027362761.1, from coordinate 1,202,850,027 downwards.
TATTTTTAATTTGCAACCTGATGGAGGTCAGTATAGATGGACTAATAGACCAAGTCCCACACACCGCTAGAAGCCCAAATATTTTTTCAGAGCTAGATGCAGAAAAAAATTATTTTTAATTTGCAACCTGATGGAGGTCAGTATAGATGGACTAATAGACCAAGTCCCACACACCGCTAGAAGCCCAAATATTTTTTCAGAGCTAGATGCAGAAAAAAATTATTTTTAATTTGCAACCTGATGTAGGTCAGTATAGATGGACTAATAGACCAAGTCCCACACACTGCTAGAAGCCCAAATATTTTTTCAGAGCTAGATGCAGAAAAAAATTATATTCAGTTTGCAACCTGATGGAGGTCAGTATAGATGGACTAATAGAATGATGCTATGCCCAAAAGATTTTACTTCACTAGGTGCAGTAAAAAAATTGGTATTCTATACACAGGTGTTATATCTTGCAACACAGATAGGCTACTCCACTGACTAACACACTCTGCAATAGGCCGAAAAGGATTAGCTTTGCTAGATTCAGCCAAATGCTGTGAAAAAAACTTGCACAGCACTGGCACAGACCTGCCTGGCAAAAACTGATAGGAACTCATGTAACCTAGTCCTGAAAAGGACTCCAATTACAATTAGTCTTTACTCCCACAACCTATCTATTTAAGAGCACAGACCTCCCTGATAAAAGTCGTAGGAAATGCTGTAACCTAGTCCTTAAAAGGACTGCAATCACAACTATTCCCTACTCCCAAGCTATCTGTATATTTGTGCGAAAATTGGCTTGAAATTAACAAGGTATAGCACACACAGCAACAGCGGTGCCGTCTAACACGCAGCTGCAGCAGTGAGAAAATGGTGGCGACGGGGAAAATGGCTTGGTCTTATAGGGCAAGGACATGTGACATACACTGCCAATCACACATGCCCTTGCTTGTGTGAAAAAAAGCACTTCGCTCCGTGTGTGCGCTGCTGATAGGCTGACAGATTGCACCTCCCCACTGCAAATGCGGGAAAGAGAAAAAAAAATGGAGATCTTCATTGTTCCTGCAGAGATCCATCCCCTGCCCCTCCCCCCGCCCCGCTGTACACTCAAACTGCGTATTAACATTAATTTTCATCATTACTGAGAAAAAATCCAGTTATGATTTTGGTGCACGAACAGTTATCGAACATAACCTCGAACAGCCGAATTTTTCTCAAATTGTTCGTGTTCGCCGACCGGCTCGAACACCGCCCAAAACAGCTCGAATTTGAGATTGGCGAACAGTTCGAGTAGAACAACGCTCATCTCTAGTTGTAATTCACCACAGCCATATTGTTTAGCTTGGTGAAAGGACTTGGGAAACCATATCTACTCCAGCTGTCATTTCTCCCAGGAAGTCCTATAAAGCTGCTTTCATTTGAAATGTGGTCTTTAAGGCTCATGGAGGGGGAAGCTTTTCATAACCTCATGCAGTCGGTATCCATACTCGGTCCTCAGTCACCACAGTTTCTCCCGGTATCATCTCCACCTTCCACAAGCACGGGTCCCACAACATTACCCATGCCCTCCCCAGTGCACTTACTGCGAAGGACCGCCTAACCACAAACACGTGGACAGGTGAATGTGGCCAGGGACAGTTCGGAGCCAGTCCACAGCTTTTTTTTGCTGAGAGTTGTATTTCACGACAGCCATATTCTTTAGCTCGTTGAAAGGACTGACATAGAGGGAAACAGTATCTACTCTGGGTGTCATTTTTCCCAGGAAGTCCTCTAATGCAGCTTGTTGCAGAAGCAATGGCAGCCCGTCCCAAATCAAATCGCACTTGTCCGTGGTGCTTTAACACAAAAACATCTTTATTTGCGCATTTAATTTCATGAATACAGAGTTGGACAATGGCCTGATCTGCAATGCAGTTTAAGAAATAACATGCATAAGCATGTCCAAATCACATTAAAAAAGCAGCCATAAAGTGTCCGGGAACCTTCCCCCACATTTTTCTTAGCCAGGGCTGCTTCTCGGCAGGGATGGACAGGCCCACCAGAGAACCGTAGACTCCTCCGGTGGGCCTTGGCTTCTCCTTCAGGAGAGTTCATAGTGCTGAGGTGAGGCCATGATGATGATAGAGGCCACCATCTTCTTAGTTTTCTGTTACTTGGAATGCAAGCACAAGTATGCAGCCAGCAACCCACAGACCCACTTACCCTAAGGCGGCAATACTAAACTGCCAGATATCTGGGCAGCTGCTTGCACTTGAAATGTGGCCTTTTTGGCTCGTGGAGGGGGAAGCTTTTTACAACCTCATGCCTCATGCCTCGTGTCCATACTCGGTCCCCAACCGAGTCTTTTACTCCCGATGTTGTCTCCGCCTTCTACAAGCGCGGGTCCCTGAACATTACTGCTGGTAATTTTCTGTGGGAATCTGCTTGCCTCCTACAAGCCTGGAATATTTCCAGTAAACTATGGTACGACGCTATGGTATTAGCACTGCATGCAGTACCAGTAGCGAAGCCATCCCCAAATTCCTTCTCAGGAATTTTATTTGGTAGACAGAGCGGCTGCCCAAATATATTAGTTTCTCACAAAGGAGCTGAAGATAGAGTGGCTGTAGGTGCAAGTTTCTCTAGCCTGTTATCAGAAGGTGAACGGCAGCACATTGGATCAGTGGTTAGCACTGAAGCCTTGCAGTGCTGAGATCCTGGGTTCAAATCCCAGCAAGGACAACATCTGCAATGATTTTGTATTTTCTCCCCGTGTTTGCGTGTGTTCCCACCTCAGTAAAAAAGCAGCCATAGAGTGTCCGGGAACCTTCGCACACACTTTTCTTAGCCAGGGCTGCTTCTAGGCAGGGTTGTGTGATCCCACCAGGGAATCCTCTAGAGTGCCCTGGCTTCTACATCAGGAAAGTTGATGATAGCGCTAACTTTGCAGCTGCTATGGGGCTCTTGAGCAGGAGAGAAAGGTGGGTCCTCAGAATCAAATCCTCTGGTGGGCCCAATGTTTTTCAATCTGAAACAGCTTCTCAGTGGGAGGTGTATTTCAAAACAGCCATATTCTTTAGCTAGGTTAAAGGACTGGCATAGAGGGAAACCATTTCTACACCAGCTGTCATTTCTCCATCACCAGGTTCCGCCCATTGTCACACATGACCATGCCTGTCTGTATGTACAGCTGTGAGAGCCACAGACTGGCGGCTGTGTTACAGTTTTCAACAACTCTCCAGCGCTGGGCGGTTTGTCACGTAAGCATTAAGCATGTTATCTTCAGCACAGCCTATTGCCGCTTGGCCAAGGCAGTGCTGCAGTGCTTTCAGCTTGTGACTGATGTGGTCATTTCGGAGATGGAGGAGGAGGTGCAGGAGCTGAACAATGTGATTACATTGAGGTTACATTGGTGACTCTGTTTTTTATACTAAAGAACAATACTACTGTTTTTTTTTACGTTATTTTTTAATTCAAATGCATTCACCGGGAAATGTCATTTTAACATTTTACAACCTGGCCATGTGGTGTGTGACACATCATCAGACACATCCTGCTTCATTTATGATGGAGGGACTCTCTAAGTCACAAAGCCTAGTTTTATAGGGCCATCAGGTGGCAATTACTATTCTTAAAAGGCCAGCAGTCGGCCCTCGCTATTGTTAGAAAGCCATCAGCCGGCTATGCTTTGTTGTTCCATTATTAACAAGTGGGTCTCCTATACTGTTATTCTGTATGCAGTGACAGCAAAGGCTGCCAAAAATTCGGACGCAACCCAATACCCCCTTGAAGAGACATAAAGGAGGGTCTCAGTAAAAAAAATTTCACCATTATAAAGGAGCAGTTCTAATATAGTGGTAATGCCCATGCTGTGACTGCAAGGGCTGACCAAAATTTGTGAAAAACCCCACTAAGAAGTTAAAGACACAGAGCAGGGCCACAGTAACGAGTACGACATGTTTCCATTAGAAAGGAGAGGGTCTGCTATATAGTTATAGGGTATGCAGTGAGTCCAATGGCTGACCAAATTTAGGAAAAATTCCACTAAGAGTTTAAAAACACATAAAGCAGGGCCACTGTAATGACATTTTTCCATTACAAAGGAGCGTGTGTGCTATACAGTTATAGGGTATGCATTGAGTCCAAAGGCTGACCAAATTTAGGAAAAATGCCACTAAGAATTTAAAGACACACAGAGCAGGGCAACAGTAACGACAAATTAACATTAGAAAGGAGAGGGTCTCCCATAGTGTTGGCCTATTCAGTGAATGCAAGGGCTGCCAAAAATTGGGAGGCACTCCAATGCCCCTTGGAATAGACTTAGAGGGCTTCATAAAAAAATGTTCCCATTAGAAAGGAGCGGGTCTCCTATACTTGTAATGCCCATGCAAGTGTATGGGCTGACAAACATTTTCCCCTGGGGGGTAGACATGAACATACTGTATAATTTTTTTTTTTTTAACGGGCATCATAAACACCCTTTAAAAAAATTATGTGGGTGTTGCATTATGGACCACAGACACGCTGGTGATATGATGGTGGAGGATGAGGATGAGGAGAAGGAGGAGGACAAGAGCAAATAGCCAAAATCAGGTAGCGTATACCCATGTGTTGGTGTGAAGAGGTGCATGGGAATACACCTCCCCAAAAAAGACACTGGATTTGAGTTTATGTTATGCTGCTATCATTCGATGGTGTGGGGAAGTCTGGCACAATCCAGCCCTTGTTCATTTTTATAAGAGTCAGCCTGTCAGCATTTTCAGTTGACAGGCGGAAGAGCTTATCATTTATAATTCCACCAGCGGCACTAAAAACCCGCTCTGATGAAACGCTAGCGTCAGGGCAGCCCAGGACCTCCATGGCATAGAGAGCCAGTTCATTCCACGTGTCCAGCTTGTATACCCAATAATTTTTAGGCACAGAGGAATCACAGAGAACGTTGGTACGGTTGGCAAGGTACTCTCTCAGCATCTTCCCAAACTTTCACTTCTTGTGAGAGTACCCCGCACCTCAGGGCCTGTGTGATGGGAGGGTCTGAGAAAACTGTCCCAGAACTTTGACAGTGTTACCCTGCCTGTGCTGGATTGCATTTGTGTCTCTCTCGCCTGTACTCCTTGGTTGTCCAACGAACTGAGACCTCTGCCACCAGCGTTTTCACATGGGAATTTTTTTAATAGTTCCGCAACAAGGGCCTTCTGGTACTGCCCCTTTTTTGTAGACCTGTCTGCCTCAGGAATAAGAGATATAAAGTTCTCCTTGTAGAGTGGGTCTAGAAGTGTCACCAATCAGTATTGACTGTCACCCAAAATTTTGAGAATGCGAGGGTCATGGGAAAGGCAGCGTAACATAAACTCAGCCATGCGTGCCGGACTGCTAACAGGCAAGACTTCCATATCCTCACCAAGAGGATGACTGACCATGCTCTCCTCCTCCTCCTTCTATCTGTCCTCTGGCCATCCACGCTGATCAGATGGTATGATAGTTGTGCAGGTAGTACCGACTATAGCACATGAAACTAGCTTCTGTTCTTCCTACTCCTCTTCCTCTTCCTCATTGTCACCCAATCCATGTTGGGATGAGATGAGGCTGGGCTTTGTATTATCACCCTGTATGGTTCCTTACTCCATTTAATCATGCTCCGCCTTCAATTCATCCTCTTTGATTTTGAGCAGAGAGCATTTCAGATGACAGAGAAATGGCATAATGATGCTAATTATGGCGTCATCGCCGCTCACAATCTTGGTGGAGTCCTCAAAGTTTTGGAGGATGGTACATATGTCTGACATCCATGTCCACTCCTGAGGTCTTATGTGTAGAGTCTGAACTGAATACCGACGGCCTTGTTGATGCTGGTACTCAACAACTGCCCTCTTCTGCTCACAAATCCTTCCCAACATCTGCAGTGTAGAATTCCAACACGTGGGGACATCACATACCAGTCTGTGAGCCGGAAGCTGCAAACACTGCTGAAACAAGGCAAGGGCGGCAGAAGCTGTAGGTGACTTTCTAAAATTTACACACAGGCGACGTACTTTAAAAAGCAGATCCGGCTTCTCCGGGTAGGATTTGAGAAACCGTTGAACCACGAGGTTAAGCACGTGGGCCATGCATGGTACGTGTCTGAGCTCGCCTCGCCTCAGAACCGCTACCAGGTTCTGGCCATTGTCACACATGACCATGCCTGGCTGTAGGTTCAGCGGTGTGAGCCACAGATATGCCTGCTCTTTCTGAGCTGTCCACAACTATTCAGCATTGTGCAGTTTATCACCTAAGAATATTAACTTAAGCACAGCCTTTTGCCGCTTGGCCGAGGCAGTGCTTCAGTGCTTCCACCTTGTGACTGATGTGGTCATTTCAGATATGGGGGCTGAAGAGGAGGAGGAGACTGAGGAGGATGAGGTGCAGGAGCTGTAGACTGTGTGGGCAACCCTGATTTACCTAGGGCCCGCAATCCTTGGCGTCTGAAGGACGTGGTCCGTCCCAAGGTCCGACTGGGTCCCGGCTTCCACTATGTTAACACAGTGTGCCATCAGCGAGATGTACCATCCCTGCCCACAAGCACTTGTCAACGTGTCCGTGGTTAGGTGGACTTTCCCAGTAACTGCGTTTTTGAGGGCACGGCTAATGTTTTGGGACACGTGTTTGTGTAACGCGGGGACGGCACACCGGGAGAAATAGTGGGGAACGAGTACCGAGGAACGGCCGCCGCCATAAGGTTGCAGAATGCTTCCATCTCTACGAGCCTACAAGGCAACATTTCAAGCGTAAGCAAGCGCGAAATGTGGGAATTTAGAATGTAGTAGTGTGGCCTGTTGGGCTTTGGCTGGGTATTTGCGCTTGCTTTCCAAGGACTGGGGTATGGAAAACAGAACACTGGGCTGGGACAAGGACGTGGACGTGATTCTTGATGCTGCTACTTTAGAGTATGCAATGACAAGTGCAAGGCAGGAGGCATCTTCGCATGCCCCATGGACAGGGTATTGGCTCGCATGCACAACAGCGGAAGAGGCAGTGGTGCCACCCGTACCGTAGACACTGTTCCTGGACCTTTGGGTTCGGCCCACAAATTTGGGTGCTTTGCTGCCATGTGCCTGAACATTCTGGTGGTGGTCAGGCTGGTCGTTTTGCCACCCCTGCTGATGCTGGCCAGGCAGGTGGTGCAAATGGCCTTTTTGGGGTTATCGGCAGAGTCTTTTAAAAACAACCAGACTCGGGAAGACCTAAAAGTTCTACTGGCAACTTTCTTCGTGTTGGTGTTACGGAGAACGGTTGCCTGCCTTCTATCTGCGGCCAACACAAGTCATCTTCCTGCCTGTTGGGGTGCTCTGCCTTGCTCCCCCTGTGTGCTGCTGTCCTTGTTCTGCATGTCCTCCTGCCAGGTTGGGTCAGTTACTATATCATCCACCACCTTGTCTTCTGCTTCCGCACTCTGGTCCTCCTGACTTTTTTGGCAATTGTGTCTCATCTTCGTCCACCTTTTGTGACACTTTCCCACCATCGCCTTCATGTGACCGTGGCTGCTCAAATATTTGGGCATCGCTACATGCGATCTCCTCTTGCCCTGCTTCAAGTGGACCGGGCGAGAGGCCTGAATCTATAAATGGATAAGTAAACAGCTCTTCGGAGTGTCCAAGTGTGGGATCAGTTGTTTCTGGGCACTCGGCAAGGTGGGAGGAAGGGGGTTCATGGTGAGGAATATGCAGTCTAGACTCACAGCTACTGAGACTTGACCGTGCGGAAGACAAGTTGGAGGTGGGGGTGGCTAAGTGACTGGAAGCATTATCTGCTATCCAACCAATAACCTTTTCACACTGCTCTGTGTTCAATAGTAGTGTTCTGCGCTCCCCTATTAATTGGGACAGGAAGGTCGAGCGAGAAGATGTGGGTGTTTGTTGTGGCACAATTTCAGCTTGCCCACGGCCTCGGCCTCTGCATGCACCATCATCACCATCACATGACATCCAGTTACCCATCCCTTGCCATGTGCCTTGCCCATTTTAAATGGAGGAAAATATCTTCCTCACTCGCTGCAAATGACTGAATTTGGAGAGAAATTTATATGTGATCCGTGTGACCGAGAAACCACAGTTTTAAGTGCCTAGCCTGTAGGTAACTATTTTGAACAGCAAACTGGTGTCAATTGCTTCACTGACACACTGAAACAAATTTTTAATGGAGGTCAGAAATGGCAGTATTTTCTGAAAGCGTATATGCGATCGGTGTGACGGAGATACCACAGTTTTAAATAGCTGGATTTTTAGCGCTGTAATATGGAAAGGACCTGGCTGTATTCTGCAGTGCCAACATGCAAATAGCTCAGAAAAACTGTGCTCTCTGGATTGCTATTAAAGCAAATGATGAGGATTAAGATCGAAAAGAAAATTATTCCTGGCCCCTGAGGCCTGGGCCTATTTCTTGAAACATCTAACAGCAGCAGCAGACAGAACTGGAATGGAGCCTCTTGTGCTATGTGCACTGCAGTCTGCAATATACTGTACACTGCCTGCCTGCCTATATACACTGCCTGCCTGATATCTAGGCAGATGGATTAGTCCTCAGAAGGACTGTTTGTTGAGATGGATATATATATATATATATATATATATATATATACACATATGTTGTGGAATAACTACACTAACTAGAAACAAGCAAATCTCTCCCTAGCTTAGCAGCAGCTCTCCCTACACTGTCTGATTCCGGAGTGACTGTGACGAGCATGGCGGCGCCAGGTCTGATATAGACCTGATGACGCTGTGCGGCCTGCCAATCACTGTAATGCCACAACCAACATGGCTACGGCATTACAGTGAGTGGCAGGCAATCCCTGCATGTTCACCTGCGCTCTAAAGAGCGCCAAATATGCAGGGAGGGGACCCGAGCTCCCGCCGAGCAACCCTGGAAATACTCGGCGAGCGTCAAGCATCTCATACAGTGAGATGCTCGGGCAAGCACCGAGCAGTAGCGAGCATGCTCCCTCATCACTAGTCATAAGTATTCAGACCCTTTGCTCAGTATTGAATAGAAGCACCCTTTTGAGCTAGTACAGCCATGAGTCTTCTTGGGAATGATGCAACCCAAGTTTTTCACACCTGGATTTGGGGATCCTCTGCCATTCTTCCTTGCAGATCCTCTCCAGTTCCATCAGGTTGAATGGTGAACGTTGGTGGACAGCCATTTTCAGGTCTCTCCAGAGATGCTCAATTGGGTTTAGGTCAGGGCTCTGGCTGGGCCAGTCATGAATGGTCACAGAGTTGTTCTGAAGCCACTCCTTTGTTATTTTAGTTGTGTGCTTAGGGTCATTGTCTTGTTGGAAGGTGAACCTTCAGCCAAGTCTGAGGTCCAGAACACTCTTGAAGAGGTTTTCATCCTGTATATATCTGTACTTGGCCGCATTCATGTTTCCTTCAATTGCAACCAATCGTCCTGTGCCTGCAGCTGAAAAATATCTCCATAGAATGATGCTGCCACCACCATGTTTCACTGTTTGGATTGTATTGGGAAGGTGATGAGCAGTGCCTGGTTTTCTCCACACATACCACTTAGAATTATCCCCAAAAAGTTCTATCTTCGTCTCATCAGACCAGAGAATCTTATTTCTCATAGTCTGGGAGTCCTTCTTGTGTTTTTGAGCCAACTCTATGCGGCTTTCAAATGTCTTGAAATGAGGAGAGGCTTCCGTCGGGCTACTCTGCCATAAAGGACCGACTGCTGGAAGGCTGCAGTGATAGTTGACTTTCTCCCATCTCCATACTGCATCTCTGGAGCTCAGCCACGGTGATCTTGGGGTTCTTCTTTACCTCTCTGACCAAGGCTCTTCTCTCACGATTGCTCAATTTGGCTGGACAACCAAGTCTAGGAAGACTTCGGTGATCCCAAACTTCTTCCATTTTAGGATTATGGAGGCCACTGTGCTCTTATGAACCTTGAGTAATGCAGAAATTCTTTTGTAACCTTCCCCAGATCTGTGCCTTGCCACAATTCTGTCTCTGAGCTCCTTGGGCAGCTCCTTTGAGCTCATGATTCTCATTTGGTCTGACATGCACTGTGAGCTGTGAGGTCTTATATAGACAGGTGTGTGCCTTTCCAAATCAATTCCTATCAGTTTAATTAAACACAGCTGGACTCAAATGAAGGAGTAGAACCATCTCATGGAGGATCACATGGAAATGTACAGCATTTGACTTAAATATGAGTGTCTGAGCAAAGTGTCTGAATACTTATGATCATGTGATATTTCAGTTTTTCTTTTGTAATCAATTTGCAAAAATGTCTACATTTCTGTTTTTTTTCAGTCAAGATGGGGTGCAGAGTGGATTTTAATGAGAAAAAAAATGAACTTTTTTGATTTTAACAAATGGCTGCAATGATACAAAGAGTGAACAATTTAAAGGGGTCTGAATACTTTCCATACCCACTCTACATGTGTGTGCTGTGTGTATAAGAATCAAAATACTAATCTTGAAGCTATGATACCTTTTAATGGCTAACAAAAATAAAAAAATATTGCTGTTACAAAGCAAGCTTTCAAAACAGCTTAGGCCTCTTAATAAAGCATCGCATAACAAATAATCAGAAAAAACACAAATATATATATACAAAAAGAGCAGCAAAATGGCATGATGAATGGATATTTAAAAAAGAAAATAAACTAAGCTTTGAAAGTGAATCCTTATTTAGCTTAGATCAGTGGTCTCATATAAGATCGGATTGTAATAAAGATTTTATTTACTTATTTATTATGATTGCTTATAAAGTGGCATCATATTCTGCAGTGCTTTACAGACTTAATTTTTGTCCCCATTGGGACTCACAATCTAAATTCCTTATCAGTATGTCTTTGGAGTGTGAGAGGAAACCAGAATACCTGGAAGAAACCCACACAAGCATGAGGAGAGCATAAAAACTTCTTATAAATGTTGTCTTTGGTGGGATTGTAATGTATAGGAGAAGCTTTGCGATTTATTTATTTATTTTTTCATATATTAAAGTCAATGATTAAACACAGATGGTGAAAACTGTCACACTGACCAAACACTGATGAAACTTGGATCCAAAAGACTGGTAATAGTCATAACATGGTTTGCGCATGTGAAAAATCTATAACGTCTGAATGAAGCCAAATACTGAACCCCCTCATAATTAGAATTCCCTGCTCCTTATTATTACAGCTGATGTTTTTCCAATTTTCATGATGAAGCTTATTAAGACATAGGAATAACACTTTAATTTATCCCTGATGAAGCTACATGTGATGGGGCAATACACATGGGGACATGCAAACCCCCAACTTTGTCTACAGTCTCTTTGATCTTATATGGAATTTATATTTTCAACAACACTTAATTGCTTGATTTCTGATTTTGATATATTAGCTTAAGTACATGCATGTGCTTTATTACACTATAAAATTGCATTTTATGTTGTGTGTTACTTGTATATTTTCATTTATTGGCCAGTGACCAGGAGGTAGGTGGTAAATCTAGCCACTTATCATGGAAAGCCAGATGGACACAATAGTACAAAAGTGAATTAAAAAAAAATGTTTTTCAGCATTAGTGTTGTTTCTATGTATTTTGGACCAAAGCTTTAAAAAAATTGTATTATTCATGAAAGGCATTAGTGTGCACTGCTATTAATCGTATAACTCTTGGTCTTTTATTTTGGTACAAGCGTTTTGATATGCAGGCATGTAGCTCCTTGAGATTGTTTGTGGGTTGTAGCAGTAAATTTTCTACATACACTGCTCAAAAAAATAAAGGGAACACTTAAACAACAGAATATAACTCCAAGTAAATCAAACTTCTGTGAAATCAAACTGTCCACTTAGGAAGCAACACTGATTGAAAATCAATTTCACATGCTGTTGTGCAAATGGAATAGACAATAGATGGAAATTATTGGCAATTATCAAGACACCCTCAATACAGGAGTGGTTCTGCAGGTGGCGACCACAGACCACATCTCAGTACCAATGCTTTCTGGCTGATGTTTTGGTCACTTTTGAATGTTGGTTGTGCTTTCACACTCGTGGTAGCATGAGACAGACTCTACAACCCACAGAAGTTGCTCAGGCAGTGCAGCTCATCCAGGATGGCACATCAATGCGAGCTGTGGCAAGAAGGTTTGCTGTGTCTGTCAGCGTAGTGTCCAGAGGCTGGAGGCGCTATCAGGAGACAGGCCAATACACCAGGAGATGTGGAGGGGGCCGTAGGAGGGCAACAACCCCGCAGCAGGACCGCTACCTCTGCCTTTATGCAAGGAGGAACAGGAGGAGCACTGCCAGAGCTCTGGAAAATGACCTCCAGCAGGCCACAAATGTGCATGTGTCTGCACAAATGGTTAGAAACCGACTCCATGAGGGTGGTATGAGGGCCCAATGTCCACAGTTGGGGGTTGTGCTCACAGCCCAACACTGTGCAGGACGCTTGGGATTTGCCACAGAACACCAGGATTGGCAAAGTTGCCACTGGCACCCTGTGCTCTTCACAGATGAAAGTAGGTTCACACTGAGCACATGTGACAGACGTAACAGAGTCTGGAGATGCCATGAAGAGCGATCTGCTGCCTGCAACATCCTTCAGCATGACCGCTTTGGCAGTGGGTCAGTAATGGTGTGGGGTGGCATTTCTTTGGAGGGCCGCACGGTCCTCCATGTGCTCGCCAGAGGTAGCCTGACTGCCATTAGGTACCAAGATGTGATCCTCAGACCCCTTGTGAGACCATATGCTGGTGCGGTTGGCCCTGGGTTCCTCCTAATGCAGGACAACATAAGACCTCATGTGGCTGGAGTGTGTCAGCAGTTCCTGCAAGATGAAGGCATTGAAGCTATGGACTGGCCCTCCCATTCCCCAGACCTGAATCAGATTGAGCACCTCTGTGAAATCATGTCTCGCTCCATCCACCAACGTCACGTTGCACCACAGACTATCGAAGAGTTGGCGGATGCTTTCGTCCAGGTCTGGGAGGAGATCCCACAGGAGGCCATCTGCAACCTCATCAGGAGCATGCCCAGACCTTGTAGGGAGGTCATACAGGCACCTCAAGGCCACACACAACACTAAGCCACATTTTGTCTTGTTTTAAGGACATTACATCAAAGTTGGATCAGCCTGTAGTGTGTTTTTCCACTTTAATTTTGGGGGTGACTCCAAATCCAGTCCTCTATTGGTTAATAAATCTGATTTGCATTGATGATTTTTGTGTGATTTTGTTGTCAGCACATTCAACTTTGTACAGAACAAAGTATTCAATGAGAATATTTCATTCATTCAGATCTAGGATGTGCTATTTGAGTGCTTTTTTGAGCAGTGTATATTAATGACAATGCCTGTATCAGTCTCCATGGGGGTTTTCCCAGATTATTTTTTAACAGAGGATGATCTTTGTAATTGTGGCTCATGTGTGCTTGTTACCATAGCCAAAGCAGAGCTGGTATAGGGCACTATGTGCTGACCGCTTGCTGTATGAACTCACCCAGCGAGGAATCTTTACCTTGAAAATAAGCTCCTGAGTCCCACGCTCCATCTGCAGTAGATTGCCCATTGGCTTGTGTTCTCAACCCAATTTTCTGACTATATGAGTCAGTTGCTCCAGTCAGCCAGACCACATCCTTTCCAGAGTAAGGATGAAACTCCGAAGTCCCTTTCTTTAATCACCTGACTGCTGAGTTCTGCGATTGACTGCCATTCTCAGGTCACTGGAACAAATGTCATTAGAGCAATATCCATTTAAGCATCGTACAACCTCATTAAACAATGAACCTTTGCGCTTGTGACACGTCCATTACTTAAGCGCACTATACGCCTGTGATCTACCACTCAAAGATATCTTACAACCTCGTGATGTGAAAAGGTTTATTTTACCTCTTGCCATATCTTTTGAAATACAAAAAGGATGAGTTTTGATGGGACTAACTATGGATCATTCATGACACACCATCCACAGTACTTATACATAGCTAAGGTATGATTAAATCATGTTGCCTGTGTGTAGCAGAAATGCTCACTTGCTATGAGCACCGACAGCTGGGCGGCACTCATAGCAGTCTCGCAATGACAAACACAGGGGTCTCCTGCCGAACCCAGGTTATCATGCTAACACATCGGTGACCCACGATCATGTGATGGGGTCGCCGATGGGCGAGGCCAATGACGCACTTCCCGGAAACACGAGTTAACACGAGTTAAATGTCGCTGTCAGAGATTGACAGCGGCATTTAACTAGTTAACAGCCTCGGGTTGATCGCGATTAAAGCCGCTGCTGTTGCAGGCACATGTCAGCTGTATAGATCAGCTGACATGTGCCCAGAAAGGTGCGGGATCAGCGCCGGAGCTGCACCCAACAGGGGGTTATGACGTGTGTCGTACTATCACGGAACACTTCATAAGTGGGTTAACTCTGCACTACCACTACCCTTCTAAAACTGCACTGAAATTTATTTTCAAAAGATTCAATGTTGAGAAATCCAGATCACTGTGTAGGTTTAAAGGATAAATACCAAGGAATCCTTAAAATTTTATAACTTGGCTTAGCTGGCACCAATCAGACTGAGAACTAGATGATCTACTTTCAGTTCAAATTCATTATATGCAGTAAGTGAAGATGAGTGGATTAATTAGCAGAAGACTGAGTTTAAGTAAATTTTCCTGAAATTTGTGGTTCCGCGTGAATTTAAATATTTTGAGATTCGCTTTGCGGTTCGCAAAAATAAAAACTTGCCTGGCACCATTTCACACACTGCTGTGGTATCAGAGAGTGAGAGAAGGACATTTTGCATATGCACATGGGCCAGTCCTATAATTCCCTGCAGCTATGACATCTTACAGATTATCATACCTTGTACAGCGGCGGTCAGTACCTGGACCATGACAGATCAGTGGTTCACAAGGGAGCACTGTCTGTATCTTTAGGTGTTTTCCATCTTCAGTGTCACTTAGTACATTTCAATTTTTATGCATAGTGTAAAGTCTTATGGTTAGTGAAGATATCTACCTCTCTCTTGATTTTCTGTAGTATCTAATCCCTTGTGGTCAGCAGGGGGGTCTCTCCAACCTGTAGTGTGCAAGGTCTTATAGTCAGCAAGGTTCTCTATTTCTCTCTTGCGCCTGTAAAGAATAAGGCTATGTTCGCATGCTCAGTATTTGATTGCAGAAATTTCTGCAAGGTTTCTGCATCTCTTGGCAGCAAAAGCACAGGGGCAAAAAAAGTGTTTTGCCGCAATTTTGCAGCAATTTTGATTCGTTTTTTTGATGCATTTTTGTACAGCAATAAATTCTTTTTGGAGCTAAATAAAGACATTTAGAAAAAGAAACGTGGGACATCGCTTTAACCCTTGGATTTCCGTCAGAACTAGGGTGAGTATACTGGTTAATTTAAATGATTAAAGAATATGTTTGTTGTATTTCAAAGTGCTTTATTCTCAGTGTGTATGTTTATTTAACTCTTTGCTTACATGTTTAGTAATGAGAGTATCTAGCTGACACGTCTTCATTATTAAAGCTAGGGTTAGGTGTCAGCGACACCTAATCCAATTAACCCTAATCCCATTACTCCTAATGCCTCACTTGTTTTGTCAGTACTTATGGTTAAAATCTCAGCGGAGACTAGAGTTTCCGCTGCAAAAAATTGACATGCTGCGGGTGAGTTTGAGTACGTGTCCATGATCAGAAAATACTGTGGGTTTTAATGCTGCATATTTATGCAGTGTCAAACCCGCAGTGGCCAGATGTTACAGCATAGTGGATGGTATTTCTAGAAGGCATTTATGAGGCTGTGGATTACCCTCAGACACTGACATGCGGTGCGTCTTTCAGGACCGCAGCATGCCAATTTCTCTTGTAGAGTTGCTAGTCCCCCCAACAAAAATTTGACCACTAGAATGTATTGATTGCAGTAAATCTACATGGTTCAGTGAACACATGCGGATTTACCTGCTTTCAATAGAACGTAGAGTTTTGGAAGCAGCGAAAATATGCTGCGTAGAAAGAGCTGCAGTGTCTGGATCGTGGACACTTAGGCTAAAATAAAAAAATTGGCATTGCCTCCTGCATCATTTTCATAACCAGCAGAGGGGAAGCCAACCACTAAGGGCTGATATTACCAGCCGGGAAAATGGCAAAAATGTTCCCCGGCTATTAATAACAGCCCACAGATGTTTGCTTAGCCTTTACTGGCTAGATTATACGGGGACCCCAAAATTTTTTTCACGTAGGGTCCTCCAATAAAATATAACCAGCATAGGCAAGGCAGACAGCAGTGGGCTTATATTAATAGCCAGGGAAGAGATCATGAATATTGGGCCCCTCAGAGGCTAATAATATCAGCTTTCAGCAGCCCCAGAAATGGCGAATCCATAAGATGCGCTCAATTTGGCGCTTAGCCTCCGCTCTTCTCAATTGCCCTGGTGCAAGTGGGGTAATAAGGTTGGGGTTCATGTCTTATGGTTAGTCTATAAGATGCCCCCTTTATAAACACTGTAGCAAAGGTTTAGAAAAAAAGATACGGCCAAGTATAAAGTATTTTATATTAAATAAAAGTCCACACGGTTTTAATCGTTTATTAAAAAATAAATATCACTGTATACTCACCTAACACCTAATCCGCTGAAGCCAATGTCTCCAGTAAAAAAAACGAAAACAAAAAAACAACTCTATCCCTCACCTGTCCGACGTGATGACATAATCCAGAGTGTCCCGCAAAGATCTGAGTCACTTCAAGAGCAGCCACATCAGCAATCACTGATGTGACTGTTCTAGAGGACAGCACTCTATACACTGTAGACACTCCTGTCAGTGTATAGTGCTGAGCTGAGGAGACAGAAGTGACTGGAGTTCAACCAGCTGATGGTCAACTGAAAAGTTCTGATGACCTCACTTACAGCACCAGTGCTGCATGCCATAAATTAGGTCACCGGAGCTCATCAGCTGATCATCAGCTGAATGAACTTCAGTGACCTCCATCTCAGCAGCTCAGCACTATACACTGCCGGGAATGATGGTGCTCATTTCAGCATACAGCCTGCTAACCGGTGATAGGATCTCGGTAGGACATCAGCATTACAATGGTAGTGGGCTGATGGGAGGGGTTGTCTCCTGCGGTCAATTCTTTGCGTGTTTTTGCCGAATTTTTGACTCATTGACTTGAGTCAGTCAAATACGCAGCAAACATTCACAGCAAATCCACAAATATTTTTATACCTGCGTTTTTGCTGCAGATGACTGACACAATTGAAGTCAATGGGTGAAAAACTCTGCAAAAATGCACAAAGAATTGACATGGTGCAGATTTAAACGTAATGACAATCCTTACAGGAAAATTCCTGATTATGTTCAGGGCACTTCAGGATTGTCATTGCATTAGCTGGCACAATGATTCCCTAGCTTTTATGGCCTATTTCAGAGCGGAAAAAACACCACGAAAACGCACCAGAACGCACATAGCCTAAACTCTTAGAGTCACTGGAGTCTTCTCTCTTCCGTAGTATGTAAGTTCTTATTGTCAGAAGAATCCTCTCCCTATCTCCCTTCTGTATTGTATAGACCCTTATGGTCAGCAGGTTCCTTTTTCTCTTTCCCCTGTAAACTGTAAGCTTTTATGGTCAGTGGGTATCTCTCCTCTCCCCACATGTGTATTTTCCAAGCAATTACAAGCTGTCCAGGAATGAGTTTTATGGAAATTTATTTGAAACAAATCAAATCTTTTGGGAAAGTTTGGAATACTCGGCAAATTGGAATGTCATTATATCCCCTCATCTCTAACAGGAAGGAGAGGAGCATGATTACTCGAGTTTTCTTAATCAAAGAATTAAGTAAAAAATGTGCTAACAATCCAATTTGTAGGTAACAATTTGTATGTGCAGTCTTAACTAAGTTCATTTCTATTCTATTCCATTTTTGTTATCTTTTACTCTGCTAAATTATGGAAGAAATTATATTTTTAATCTTCTCTGCAGTTGGCTTTTTATATTCATCTCAGGTTTCAGGAAAATAATGTAGCATTTTGGAAAAAATATAAAAGTTAACAGTCCTGCACTCGATGCCAATATAGAAAAAACTTCTACTGCCACCATATTTTTTCCTTTGGTGCTCAGATAAGAAGGAACCATTGTAATCCACACACTGCAGAATATGAGCATACTAAATGTGATGTACTTTGCTTCATTAAAACTGTCAGGTAATGTTCTAGCCAAATATGCTACACTAAAACTAACAGCAGCCAAGAAGAATAGATAACCTATATTTGCAAAGAAACCAACTTGTGATCCTTCATTGCACTGAATGATAATCTTTCTTTGAAAGGAATGAATGTCCTTCTCCAGATAGGGGGGTGAAAAGTATAGCCAACTAATGCTTATTATGACCTCAATGGATGAGGCCATCACAACTACTGAGTTGGTCACTTTTATTCCAATTAGCTTTCTCCATGATCTTCCAGGTCTAGATGTTTTAAAAGCCATGTAGACCATTATAGTTTTGGCCAAAATAGAAGACACAGAGATGGAGAAGATAATGCCAAAAACAATTTGTCGTAATTTGCAGGTTTTTTCGACAGGATGTCCAATAAATAAAAATACACACAAAAAGCACAACGAGAGTGAGACAAGTAGGACAAAGCTAAGATGTTTGTTATTTGCTTTCACAATTGGCGTATCTTTATGTGACACAAAAATTCCTAATATTAGAACAGAAAATGACCAAAAAATAATAGAAATGGTCAATAATGTTATAGCGAGGCTGTCAGAATAATCAAGGAATTCTTCAAATTTGGGAAGACATTGATCTCTTGTGCTGCTTGACCATTCTGTAGGCAAACATTGCATGCAGTTTTCACTGTCTGTAAAGACATAAAATAACAGGAATTATTGTTGATTGCCAATGTATTGCCAGGATGTTGCAGTTTAAAAGTTCTAAGAATTAAATAAAATTTTTTATAAAGGAAAATCTGGTGCTTTGGACGTTGTATTCATCCCACCTGAATAAGACAATATTAATAGAGTAAAGGACATACAGTAGTATTTAACACATGTCAAACCTACAATAAAATGGAGTAATATGTCCAAAAAAGCAATATTAAAAAAAATTAAATTTATTATATAACCTCAAAATATTGAACAACATAAACTGATATGGCTTGAATTGGATAGGATATGTAGGGGTCACTCACGTTAAATGCTGAAGTCTATAAAGTCTGTAACATGGCAAGTATTTCAATGCACATTATGCCAATTCACTAACAAGTGAAAATCCAACCATAATATCAGCTAATATTGTGCTAATCCGTGATAGTATCTGCATCTGCAGCCCCGACAAGCATTTTGCACATAATGATAATACCACAATTTTTTACTGTGGTATTACACTTACATTACTCTTTTCGCTCTTCATTTTTCCCTTCCAGTTAATTTTTATTCATGTTTAGTTCATCTCTATTTCCCATCTATATTATGGCTTTCATTGGTGTTTATTTTCCATTCAAACTTTTGTCACGGGTGTGTCAAAGGTGACAGACAGTCGCCCTGCAGTTGGTTGCAGGAGATCTCTACGTTTGGAATTACAGACATCTTCTTAGAGGCTGGCTGTCTCTAGGACCCAGAGGCTACCTCCTTCTGACTAATTAGCTCCCTGGCATGGGTGTATAAATACCTGGTGTGTCTGAGAGGGAGCTGCCTGTTATAGTCATTACTTCTTGTGAGGTCTTAGCAAGAGCAGTACTTTGTCCTCTCTGGAGCCTGAGGCTGTGTGCGCATTTGTTTGGAGTCATCTAAAGCTAAGCAATTCCCACCTGTTTGTCTACCCTTGTTGTCTCTAGAGTTTAGTGGAGATCGACTAGTGCTCATCTCCTTCCTTCTCTAGCCTTAACCTTACGCAGGGAAAGTCAGGGTGAGGTACGCGTGCAGCGATTGGTGAACAGCCAATATAGGGACAGTAGTTGAGACAGGGTGTCACTAGACCAGACTAGGAAGACTCCACTCAAAAAACTGTCATTTTTTTTTTTCTCCGTGTGTTTTTGCATGTAGATCTTTTTTTTTCATTCTCATTTGGTATGGGTTCAGTTGCAGAGCGGCTGCACAGGCTGTCTCTGGAGTTGAATGACCTCTGCGGTGAGGTACAGCAGCAGCATCAGCGTCTACAGGTCGCCAATATGGGGGTCTCTGCCGGACAGGATTTCTGGAGGTAGGGACAAGTTTTTTGTATTCAAGGAGGCCTGCAAATTGTATTTTAAACTTTGTCCCTATTTCTCTGGAAATGAGGAGCAATGGGCTGGAATTGTGATCTCTCTACTGCAGGGCGATCCTGAATCCTGGGCGTTTTCTTTATCGCAGGATTCGGTTTATCTCTAGTCTGTGGAGGGGTTTTTCTGGGCTCTGGCCCTAATTTATGATGATCCTGACCGAGTCGCCTTGGCTGAGTCTAGGCTACGTTGTCTTCAGCGGGAGAACCGGTCAGTGGAGATGTGCAGTTTGGAATTCTGTAGATGGGCGACGGATTCCAAATGGAATGACTCAGCCCTTAAAAGTCAATTTTGTGAGGGGCTTACTGAAAGGTTGAAAGATGCCTTGGCTGTATTTGAAACCCCTCAGTCCTTGGATGCTGCCTTATCTTTTGCCATACGTCTTGATAGACGCCTCCGGGATAGATGGGTGAGACCTCCTTCTCGGAGGCCCTTCTTGTCGGGGTTGTGTACCTTTGCCAGGGGAGTCATCTGGGAGTAAACCAGTACTGGGGAGGGTGGAGGAACCCATGCAGTTGGGGGGTGTCTCTGTATCATACATCTCATCGGAGATTTTCAAGAAAAAAGGAGTATTTTTTTTTTGGGACAAAGGGACATTTTGTTGGACCTGTCATTCAATTCCTAAACAAAAGGAGACTCTATTAACTCTTGGTAGTCTGGAATTGTATAAAGAAGGGGTACATTTTTGGCCAAACTGCAGTTCCTGCTTTGTCCTGACAGCATTGGTGGTGCTAGAGAGCAAAACCGAGAACATTTCTGTGTTTGTTGGCAGTGAAGCTGGAGTCAGCATGGTGGATGCTGAGTTTGTGAAAACTCATGGTCTTGCTTGCTGCACTTTATATAAACCTATTTCAATTTCCTCCATCGACTCAGTGCCACTTGCAGGAAGAATTTACTCAGAATGTACATAATGTAACACTGAGGGTGGGGTCAGTTCATTGTGAAATAATCCCTTGCTATGTTTTGGACAATCTTTCCACACCAATTGTCTTGGGTATCCCTTGGCTTGTTAAAAATAATCAGTTGGTGGATTGGCAAACCGGGGAGATTATTGAATGGGGAGATTACTGCCATGAGAACAAATTAGATATATCCCTTGCTACTGTCTCTATGGAAATATTACCTCTTTTCTGTCTGGTTTTGAGGACTTTTTTTCTGAGAGGGGGTGTCAGGATTTACCTCCTCATCGTGCTTATGACTGTTCTATTAACCTGACCCCCAGAGCTAAACTACTGAAGTCCAGACTGTAAAATCTTTTTGGCCCTGAGAGACCAGACATGAAGGATTTCATTGTGGAAAGTCTGAAGAAGGGACATATCAGACCCTCATCTTCGGGGCGGTCTACGTCCCTGTTTAGATTTCCTGGAATTAAATCAAATTACCATCCGTGATCCATACCTTCTTCCTCTGAATCCTAATTTGTTCAGCCAGGTTGTGGGAGCTAAGGTTTTCTTCAAGTTGGATTTAAGGGGAGTCTACAACCTGGTTAGAATCATAGAAGGGGACAAATGGAAAACAGCTTTCAATACCACGGAAGGACATTTCGAGAGTCTGGTTATGCCTTTTTGTTTGACCAATGCACCTGCGGTATTGCAGCATTTGATAAATAACATTTTCCATCATTTGGTGGGGAGGTTTGTGGTTGTCTATCTGGATGAGATTTTGGTTCACTCACCTGATTTTGAGACTCATGAGGGGCATGTTAAGCAGGTGCTGCAGATATTAAGAGATAACAAACTCTATGCCAAACTACAAAAATATGTTTTCGCTGTTCTGAAGGTGCAGTTTTTGGGGTACTTGCTGTCATCTTTGGGTTTTTGGATGAATCCGGAGAAGATTTGTGTAGTCCTTGAATGGGAACTTCCCGAGAACCTGAAGGCTCTACAACGTTTTTTGGGCTTTACTAATTTTTACTGGAAATTCATCCAAAATTATTCTGTTATAGTGAAACCCCTTACTGACATGACTAAGAAGGGGTCTGATTTGGATGGTCAGATGCTTCCCTCCAGGCTTTTTCTTCCTTAAAGAATAATTTTGGCACTCTATCTTGAATTGGAGGGTGAGGTGTTGAAGGCACAGGGGGATGCCCCTGCCTCCTGCCCTTCATGAAAATTATTTGTACCATCTAATCTGCACCACAAAGTAATTAAGGAACATCATAACTCTGTCCTTGCTGGGCATCCAGGTGGTAAGGCAACCATGGATGTCCTCGCTCGTCGTTTTTGGTGGCAGGGGTTGCATCGGGATGTACTTGGACACATCGCTGTTTGTGGCATTTGTGCGCATTCTAAGGTTTTTCATACCCGTCCGTCTGGTACTCTTCTTCCGCAAGCCATTCCTAGTAGGTCATGGACATACTTTTCCATGGATTTTATACTGACCTACTGGTTTCTACAGGCAAAATGGTGGTTTTGGTGGTAGTAGATAGGTTCAGTAAAACGGTTAATTTTGTCGCATTGCCTGCACTTCCAAATGCCAAGACTCTTGCTCTGGTGTTCATAAATGAGATCATGAAGCTTCACGGGGTTCCCCCTGATGTGGTGTCAGATCAGGGGACCCAGTTTATTTCCAAGATCTGGAAGCCATTCTGTTCTTGACTGGGGGTGCAGATGTCCTTTTCCTCTGCCTTCCACTCTCAGTCAAACGGACAGACCGAGCGTGTCAATCAGAATTTTTGGAAATTCAGAAGGATTGGGCATCCTACCAACCGCTGGCATAATTTACCATTAATAATCATCGTCAAGAATCCCCTGGCAGGTCACCGTTCTTCGGTGCATACGGTTATCACCCACAGTTTGATACCTTTAGTGGGGGAGAAGTTTCAGGAGTTACTGAGCAGGAACAGTTTTCTTCTTCACTCTCCTCTGTATGGCAGGGTGTGCTGAGTAATTTAAAGATCATGGGAGAAAGGTATAAACATATGACTGACAGGAAACTCTTGCCCAGTTCGGACCTGAATGTGAATGACTTTGTGTGGTTGTCTACCAGGAATATAAGTTTTAAAGTTCCTTCTTGGAAGCTGGGACCTATGTTTATTGGTCCCTATAAAATAACCGCCATCATTAACTCAGCAGCATTTTGTCTTGAACTTCCTCAGGCCCTTAAAGTTCACAACGTGCTCCTTAGGTCCTTATATAAAAAATATGTGGAACCTTTTGAGCCCTTGCCTCTACCACCACCCCCAGTAATGGTTGATGGTAATCTGGAGTTCCAGATTTCGAGAATTGTAGATTCTCGTCTCCAACATCGTTCTCTACAATTCTTGGTGCACTGGAAAGGTTATGGTCCAGAGGAGAGGATGTGGGTTTCAGCGTCATAGGTGAAAACTCTCAGATTGGTTCGCTCATTTCACATATCTTTTCCTGATAAACCCGGTCCTGAGTGTTCGGAGGCCACTTGTAGAGGGGGTTACTGTCACGGGTGTGTCAGAGGTGATAGTCGCCCTGCAGTTGGTTCATGCAGATCTCTACGTTTGGAATTAAAAACATCTTCTTAGAGGCTGGCTGTCTCTAGCACCCAGCGGCTACCTCTCTCTGACTAATTAGCTCCCTGGCCTAGGTGTATAAATACCTGTGGTGTCTCTGTGGGAGGTGATGGCGATATTCATTACTACTTGTGATGCTTTAGCAAGAGCAGTACTTTATCCTCTCTGTAGCTTGAGGCCGTGTGGGCATTTGTTTGGAGTCATCTAAAGCTAAGCAATTCCCCCCCTGTTTTTCTACCCTTGTTGTCTATAAAGTTTAGTGGAGATTGATTAGTGCTCATCTCCTTCCTTCCATGGTGTGATGGTAAACATGCATGTGCCTCTTCTTTGGCTCAAACACCTTCACCTGAGGAGAGGTGTATATATAGGACAGACTTCTACTCAGGCATGCAAAGACCCATAATGAAGAATATGTAAAACTTTCATCCAGGCTGCAGGTGCACATTGGAACACATACTATCATGAGTAAGCACAATATTAGTTGATATAATGGTTGGATTTACATTTCTAAATTGATTGCCATAATTTTCTCTGAAATACTTGCCGTGGCACAGACTTTAAAGTTTGTGAGTGACCACTACATATAAATATGGGTATCCATTCACTTTGATTAATGGTCTCAGTAACTTATCTGTATCCTCATATTTTCCCACAATGTGCTTCTTTTGTGCTATTTTATCTTTTGAAAGGCTGGATTTTTTTTGTCCTTTATCTCTTTGTCCTTAATCTTTTTTTCTGGTGCACTACTGGATTTGTGCATCTTCTACTTTCTATGATGAGTGAAGCTGACTTTCATGGCTTTTTTGATTATTTTCGAGTGCTGTCATGCTCCCCATTAAGAGACACTGAAGGATTGGACTGTGACAGTGGAGATTAATAGGTTCACCTACTTTGTGAAATTTGGATTTTATTGCTTCATAAATGTCCTAGTCACCAATTACAAAATGGATTATTAATATATTTTCTGCATCACTGCATGCTCCGTCACATGATGAGAACTTTGCCCTAAGGCGCAGAAAAGTAGCGTCAATTTTTCTGGGGAATATAAGAAACAAGACCGCATTACCGATGAATTTGACCCACATTTGAAAGAGTTGGAAAATCTTCTGACAAAAGAACTCAAATTATGGTGGGATAGTACCACTCTAAACTCATACCTCGAGAAGCATATGATCCCTAGGGGACTGCATATTTAAAAAACATATACCAATCAATTTTCTGATCATTTCACCGACAAGTGGTATAGCATTCTAGATCAGTGTTCCAAACAGCTGATGCAGCTAATTGTTTCTCACGAGCAAGAAAAAATTAAGGTGCATGCTGACATTCAAAGGATAAAATGCTCTATTGCACTCTTTTTGAATAGCACTGATTTTAAAGAATGAGATGATGTCATGAAAACTAAAATGGCAGACTTGGAACAATATATTATGTCTTTTAAAAAAATCTAAATTTGAGTGAGATTTGAAGGATTATACGAATAATGAGGTTCACATTTGGAATAGACACAAGAATGGTCATAAATCAATTCTTAGGCGCCAAAATAATAAGAAACGCACTCAGAAAGATTTTTTTTTTTTTTTTTAAAAGTCAGCTTCACGGATACTGAATCCTCAATTGAGACTACAGATGGGATGACATCAGAAGACCTCTCCGACTCCTTTTTGGATATTCAGACAGCTAGTACTACCAGGAGAAATACGGCATGTAATAAAGGTTTTACTAACATTAGCTTTGATCCACCGTGGATCATTCAAAAAACAGAAGAAGAGGAGAAGAGTTAACATAGTAATATAGTAACATCATTTTTAAGGTTGAAGGAAGACTAAGTCCGTCTAGTTCAATCTATAGCCTAACATGTTGATCCAGTAAAATAAGTGGTAGGAAGCACAAAAACTCCAGTAAAATACAACTCCCGGCAGAAGAATTATTACCGCTGGCTGTAATAAATCTTTCTAGATATTTCATCAGTGAGTCTAAGTGATCTTTATTGTCCAAAGGACTTTCATTTTTACCCACGAATGAATTTAACTTGTATAGAACTAGTCTAGATGTGAACAAGTTCGCTAGAACACTTACACTGTGCTGTCACTTTGACAATGCATCGGAACAAGAAACTGCCGACACATTTAGTACCTCTAGGTCTGTGACTAATCCATCTACACTAATGAGACTTGGGACCTTCTCAGAGACTTGTTCTGTATTTGATCTCAGAGCACTGTAAAGTGAATGTTCTCATGAAATAACTAACTTGAACTTGCCCTTTCGTGTTAAAAACCCGTTTTTTCTACCCGATTCAATCCAGACCAATTGTTCTGGACATTTTCCAATATAAAATAGAAGAGGAGCTTCGAGTATTAAAAAAACACATTAAAAATGCAATAACCAAACTCCAACCTTACAATGCAGGAAAAGATGGCAATAGATCAAATAAAATCCAACTCAGATCTGTTAGTCTGCCAGGCCGACAAAGGCGGTGCTGTAGTACTTACAGGTGCATCTCACAAAATTAGAATATCATCAAAAAGTTAATTTCAGTTCTTCAATACAAAAAGCGAAACTCATATATTATGTAGAGTCATTACAAACAGAGTGATCTATTTCAAGTGTTTATTTCCATTAATGTTGATGATTATGGCTTACAGCCAATGAAAACACAAAAGTCATTATCTCAGTAAATTAAAATAATTAACCAAAAACACCTGAAAAGGCTTCCGAAGCGTTTAAAAAGGTCCCTTAGTCTTTTTCAGTAGACTCCACAATCATGGTGAAGACTGCTGACTTGACAGATGTCCAGAAGGCAGTCAATAACACTCCAAAAGGTCCCAGAGTTCCAATTTTCATTTGGAAATCGAGGTCCCAGAGTCTGGAGGAAGAGTGGAGAGGCCACAATCCAAGCTGCTTGAGGTCTAGTGTGAAGTTTCCATAATCAGTGATGGTTTGGGGAGCCATGTCATCTGCTGGTGTAGGTCCACTGTGCTTTATCAAGATTAAAGCCAATGCAGCCGTCTACCTGGAAATTTTAGTGAACTTCATGCTTTCCTCTGCCGACAACCTATTTGGAGATGGAAATTTCTTTCTCCAGCAGGACTTTGCACCTATCCACACTGCCAAAAGTACCAATACCTGGTTTAAAAACAACAGTATCACTGCGCTTGATTGGCCAGCAAACTCGCCTGACCTTAACCCCATAAAGAATCTATGGGGTATTCTCAAGAGGAAGATGAGAGACATCAGAACCAACAATGCAGATGAGCTGAAGGCTGCTATCAAAGTAACCTGGGCTTCCATAACACCTCAGCAGTGCCACAGGCTGATCGCCTCCATGCTACGCTGCATTGATGCAGTAATTGATGCAAAAGTAGCTCTGACCAAGTACTGAGTGCATTTACTGAACATAAATTTCAGTAGGCCAACATTTATGATTTTAAAACATTTTTCAAGCTGTTGTTATAAAGTATTCTAATTTACTGAGATAATGACCTTTGTGTTTTCATTGGCTGTAAGCCATAATCATGAACATTAACAGAAATAAACACTTGAAATAGATCACTCTGTTTGTAATGACTCTATTTAATATTGGAGTTTCACTTTTTGTATTTAATAACTGAAATAAAATAACTTTTTGGTGATATTCTAATTTAGTTGAGATGCACCTGTATGAACGTGGGTTTATATGAATAACAAAATCTGAATATATTACGAGATATGGATACTTACCAGCAACTTAGTCTGAACCCTGTTGCTAAAATTCAAACAGCTTTAAGGGATTTACTTAATGAAGGTCTGGGTATGGGAATTTTGAATGAGAAATTGAGTGAAAGTCTTATGGTCAATGATCCTATTACACCAATCCTCCATTCACTTCCAAAAGTGCATAAGGAAGTTTTCCCACCCCCTTGAGACCTATCGTTGCAGGAATAGGTGCTCTGGGGGAAAGACTTAGCTCCTGGGTGGACATGCACTTGCAACCGCTGATCAGAAATCTTCCAGGCTATCTGAAGGACACTGAACATCTCATTTCCTCCTTTGATGGCCCAAAATGGCCAGGTACCGCTGTGTGGTTATTGTGTGATGTAGTTGGTCTTTATCCAAGTTTGCTTCATGATAAGGCTCTCTTTGTTTTAAATTAATATTTACAAAAATGCAGCTGTTAATCCCGGGAATTACAGAATTTTTTGATTGTCGGTTTGAATTTTTACTGCATAATAATTATTTCTGTTTCAATGGTACATATTGCATACAGAATCGGGGAGCCCCTATGGGGGCGGGATTTTCACCTTCCATCGCTAATTTATATATGTCAAACTGGGAGGATATTGTCATTTTGGAGGGTCTTTTTCTTGTTCTACCTACATTAAATGGTATGCACGTTTCATTGACAATTTGCTTTTAATATGGGAGGGGGATTTGGAGTCTATTGTGACCTTGGTCAAACACATAAATTCAAATGATATGAACCTACGCTTTATTTATTGTGTAGAAACCACCAGAATTATTTTCCTAGATGTCACCTTGGATAGCAATTTGTGTAATATTGTTACAATTTCACCGTATAGGAAGAGCACGGCCAGAAATTCTATTCTTTTAGCCTCCTCGTGAGATCCAAAATGTGTTATTAAGAATATCTTTAAAGGTGAACTAATCAGGGCTAAGAGGAACAGATCAGGTATTTTTGATTATGTTAGGGAGCAGAACATAGTGAAACAAAGACTTAGAGAACGTGTGTATCCTTCATTGATGTTGGAGCGGTTACAGCTCTGAACAATAAATCTAGGCAAGATATTTAAAAGAAAAAGTTGTGGCAGTCAACAGTGACAACGACTGTGTTAATTTTGTGACTACTTATAGTCCCCAATTCACAGCTGTGAAGCAAATTATCAATAAATGTATTCCCATTTTATTACAAGATCAGAAATTAAATAATGTTGTTATGAGTCCCATTAGATTCACAGTGAGGAGTGCTCCCACATTAGGAGGCCTACTATCACCTAGTCTTTTTTTGGACAGCCATACTCCTGTTAATAAAACTTGGTTAGATGTTGCAGGGTGTTTTAGACTTTGACACAACGTCTGCATTTGTTGTAGCCATATCAATAGGAGTGCTATGTTCATCTTACGCTCGCGCCCGGACTGACTGGCGTGAGCGTGATTAGTGATCCCACTGTACCATGAACCGAGGAGTGCCTGGAGGGGCGTAACTAAGTATAAACCCGATCCGACCAAGGTCGCATGGCGTGAACCAAGGAGGAACTGAGCAGAGGGACCAGGTGCTACTCCAGGTCAGACCTCGGTCACAGTTGTTGACCCACAATGGGGGATGCAGGAACAGGCAGATTAGACTGGCAAACAGGCAGGTGGGTATTGGCAAGTACGGCTGGTATGGAGACAGGTGGGTACTGGCAAATATGGCTGGTATGCAGACAGGTGGGCACTGTCAAGCACGGCTGGTATGCAGACAGGTAGGCACTGGCAAGGGTGGCTGGTATGCAGACAGGTGGGCACTGGCAAACAGGGCTGGAGTGCAGACAGGGAGGTACTAGCAGGTTGGAGCGCAAGCTGGATAGGGTCCAGTACAGACTGGGAGACTGGTACAGAGCCGCAGATGCGGTAGACAAGCAGAGCAGAGAGGAACTGCTGGAGCAATGAGCAAGCAGAGCGGAGTGAAAACCACAGATGTGGTGGGCAAGGCAGAGCAGAGTGGATCCGCCGGAGTGGTGGACAAGGCAGAGCATAGAGGAACCGCCGGAGCGGTGGACAAGGCAGAGCAGAGCGAAACTGCAGGTGCGGTGGACAAGGCAGAGCAGAGCAAAACCGCAGGTGCGGTGGACAAGGCAGAGCAGAGCGGAACCGCTGGAGCGGTGGGCAAGGCAGAGCAGAAAGAAGCTGCTGGAATGGTGGGCAAGGCAGAGCAGAGAGAAGCCGCCGGAGCGGTGGGCAAGTCAAAGCAGAGAGAAGCCGCCAGAGGAGTGGTGGGCAAGTCAGAGCAGAGGGAAGCCGCCATAGCGGTGGGCATGTAAGAGCAGTTAGAAGCCGCCGGAGCGGTGGGTAAGGCAGAGCAGAGGGAAGCCGCCAGAGCGGTGGGCACGTCAGAGCAGAGAGAAACCGCTGGGGCGGTGAGCAAGCAGAGCCGAACAGGGCTAAAGGTGCAGGCAGAGAGGACAGGTCTCTGTTCACATGGAACAGACTGGAAAATACAGGAAGATGGCTAGAGCACAGGAGGAAGATACGGAGGAAGGGAAAGGGGACAAGCAGAACCAGATAAGCACAAGGTACTTACTGTGAAGTAGTGAGTGGACACAAAACTCACAAACGGAAGTACAAGGACAACAAGTTGGAGTTAGGTGCAGGATCAGATACAACAGGAAAAGGGAAGGTACGGACATAAAGGCAAACAGGTAGCAGGCTAGGATACAGTTCAGACAGGAACTGCTACTGCAATGAGATACAAGAACGAGCCTGGGTATACAGCCCCCAGAGTGGCGGAAACAGACTAGAAGTCACAGGTAACAGGCCTGGTTATACAGCCTCCAGAGTGGCGGAAACAGACTAGAAGTCAGAGATAACAGGTCTGGGTATGCAACCCCTAGAGTGTTGGAAACAGACAAGATACAGTACAGGACCTGGCAATTCAGTTGCAAAGACAAACTGAGTGAAGGTGTTGTTCAGTCACCTCCTTCTGGGTGGAGGGGGTTTAAATATCCAGTGACTCACAGCAATAGGCTGGGGACACATCAGGAGTGCGCCCACAGCAGCTATAAGAATCAGAAAGTAACCGGGCCACCGCCTTAAGAAATCAGACAAGAGAGATGCACACAGCATGAACTGGAGCAAGGTTTGCAGGCTGGACTGACAGGTAAGATTGCGTTCTTGCATAGTGGGAGGTGGTGCACTATACAAGCACACCGCCAGAGATGTTACAGTACCCCCCATTTATGCCCCCTCTTCTTCAAGCCTGCAAGGGTCTTCTGCGGAGAATTTGGAGGCCAATCCTTCTCTTCAAGAGGATTACCTCTTCTGTCCATTAGAGGAAACGAAACTGATCTCATCATCTTTGTGACTAGGATGCTTCCTCCTATCAAGCCATCCTCAGCAACAGATGACGTGGGTGCAGTACCAGGAACAGCACACAGGAAATTCTCTCTCCATTTGTTATCAGGTAGCACCCTGGTGGATTCAGGAGACAACTCGAGGTCCTCCACCTTGTTGGAGGGGTGCAGAGACTCGGGGGTAACCACCGCCTTGACATACACTTTGCCAAGCTTACTGGATGAAGTGGGCGGCGTACCAGGTACCGGGTGTAGGAAAGTCTCTCTCCGTATATCAGGTAGCACCTCGGAGGATTCAGGAGACAACTGGAGGTCCTCCGCCTGGTTGAAGGGGTGCAGAGACTCGGGGGTAATCACTGCTTCAAAGTACACTTTGCCAAGCTTACTGGATGAAGTGGGCAAAGTACCAGGTACAGGGTGTAGGAAAGTCTCTCTCCATTTGTTATCAGGTAGCACCCTGGAGGATTCTGGAGACAACTGGAGGTCGCCCGCCTTGTTGGAGGGGTGCAGAGACTCGGGGGTAATCACTGCTTCGAAGTACACTTTGCCAAGCTTACTGGATGAAGTGGGCAAAGTACCAGGTACAGGGTGTAAGAAAGTCTCTCTCCCTTTGTTATCAGGTGGCACCCCGGAGGATTCAGGAGACAACTGGAGGTCCTCCACCTGGTTGGAGGGGTGCAGAGACTCGGAGGTAAACACCGCCTTGATGGACGTAGGACCAGATTTATTAGAGACGAAGGGTCCTTGCTTTAGGACCATCTTCAGACTGGTTTCAGAGATTACATGTCTGTAAGGCGGGACGGTGCCTGAAGCCAGATTATTGGTACAATCGTCGAGACTGTGTGGGGACATCGCCTCCGCTTCTCTTCCATCGGAGACTTCAGCATACAGCGAGTCAGCGACTAGCAGATCTGGTGAAGAAGAAGAAGAAACTGCTGACTGTCCTGAAGATGTAGGGACTGGACACCCCTTGTACCTTAGCAGTCCCCCAGGATACACCATGCAGGATCTCCAGACCTGAGCGGGCACTAGATCTCTCAGCTCTGGATGACCTGTCAGTAAGCCAATCAGCACCTGGAATGTGAACTTCTTCATGTGTAATGCTCCAATCTGGAGATTAATTTGTACAGACATATTTTGACTGTATCTGAGTAGGTCGCACGGCGGCTTAGTTGACTCCGTGAACCAAGGAGGAACCGACCAGAGGGACCAGGTGCTACTCCAGGTCAGACCCCGGTCACAGTTGTTGACCGACTCCGGGGAATGCAGGAACAGGCAGGTTAGACTGGCATACAGGCAGGTGGGTATTGGTAAGTATGGCTTGTATGAAGACAGGTGGGTACTGGCAAGTACGGCTGGTATGCAGACAGGTGGGCACTGGCAAGCATGGCTGGTATGCAGACAGGTGGGCACTGGCAAGCACGGCTGGTATGCAGACAGGTGGGCACTGGCAAGCATGGCTGGGGTGCAGACAGGGAGATACTGGCAAGCACGGCTGGAGTGCAGACAGGGAGGTACTAGCAGTTTGGAGCACAGGCTGGATAGGGTCCAGTACAGACTGGGAGACAGGTACAGAGTGGTAGACAAGCAGAGTAAAGCGAAACCGCCGGAGCAGAGGACAAGGCAGAGCAGAGAGGAACTGCTGGTGCTGTGAGAAAGGCAGAGCGGAGCGAAAACCGCAGATGCGGTCGGCAAGGCAGAGCAGAGCGGAACCGCCAGAGCGGTGGACAAGGCAGAGCAGAGAGGAACCGCCGGAGCGGTAAACAAGGCATCCAGCTTGCCATGCCACAGACATTGAGAAGCGCAGGCATGCTTGCGCTCCTCAGTGTCTGGCTGTGACGGCATCCAGATGAGCCAAGTTCATGTCCAATGAACTTAGCTCACCTCATGCACGTCACTGATAGAGTGGGAGAATTCTCGGCTCATCTGGATGCCGTCACAGCCAGACACTGAGTAGCGCAAGCATGCCTGCGCTTCTCTGTGTCTGCGGCATGGCAAGCTGGATGGCAGCTTTTGGCTGCGATCCAGCCTGTCATGTCAATGTAGCAGAGCTGGAGCCATCCTGGGAACCATAGAAAGGTAAGGATGAGGTTGGTTTATTATTTTATTTTTATTGCAGGAGATCGTTGGCTTCAGCTGGAATGGATGTTATAGTAAGTATGGTTTAATTTAGAACATTAAAGAATTGGGTGTTTATTTCAATTATAGGACTTTATTTTGGGTGTTTATGTTTTATTTTAACTTTGACTATGGGGTTAGTAATGGGGGTGTCTTATAGACGCCTCTCCGTTACCAACCTGGGCTTGATGTCAGCTGGCATTATAAGCTGACATCAACCCCAGCCATATTACCCCTCTGCCACCGCTACAGGGTAGTGGGAAGAGCAAGGTTAAGTGCCAGAATTGGCGCATACTATGGATGCGCCATTTCTGGGGCGGCTGACGGCCGGTTTTTCTAGCCTGGGAGGGGGCCAATATTCATGGCACCCTTCCTGGGCTATTAATATCAGCCCCCAGCTGTCTGCCTAGCCTTTGCTAGCTATTAAAATAGGGGGGACCCCACGTCATTTTTTGGGGGGGTCCCCCATTTTAATAACTTGTAAAGGCTAGGTATTCAGCTGGGGGCTGATATTAGTAACCTGGGAAGATCCGTGGGTATTACCCCCTTCCCAGGCTTTAAACATCTTTCCCAGCCGTCTGCTTAACCTCCGCTAGAGACTAAAATTACGGGGAACCCTACACCAATTCTTTTTTAATAAATACTTTATTTTAACACTAAATGACAAGTACTGTAACCAACACTGTCACTCTATTTATTATATATGTGACTGATATGTTTCTATCTATCTAATCTATGTGTGATGCTCTATTCTTTCTGTTCTAAATTGTCGGGTACCTATGTATGCCGCTGAAGAATTGCCGGACGGCTTTTTTAAAGAGACAGGTGCATGAAAACACTATTATTTTTTTTTAATAAATCCTTTATTTTAACACTAAATAACAAGTACAGTAACCAACAATGTCACTGTACTTATTATATATGTGACTGACATGTTTCTATCTATCTAATCTATGTGTGATGCTCTATTCTTTCTGTTCTAAATTGTCGATACTGGTGTATGCCGCTGATGAATTGCCGGCTTTTCATGTTTCACTGTGAGCACTGTTCCCATCGATTTGGGCAATCACTGTAATGACACAACCACCATGGCTGTGACATTACAGTGAGTGGCAGACAATCCCTGCATGATTGGTGCTCTAAATAGTGCCAAACATGCAGGACGGGGACCCGAGCTCCCGTCCGAGCATCTCGAAAGTACTCGGCGAGCTCCGAGCATCTCGAGTACTGAGATGCTCTGTCTAGTACCGAGCAGTGGCGAGCATGCTCGCTCATCACTAGTCCTCACCATTGATCCAATTCTAATTTTATCATTATATGATGTTGTCCAATATTTTTTGAAGTTATATAATAATATTTGATTTTTTTTTAATACTGCTTTTAAGGAGAGTTTATTACTCAGTGTAGTTGTAGGTTTGATATAGCATTTGGAGTTTCCCACGTCTATATATTATTGGGGATATGACTTCTTATTTTTCCATTTTGTACTGTATGTGTGTGTTATCTAATTATAGCAATTTAATTTACATATAGTAGTCTTGTGGCATCTATATTTTATTAATCATAGTTTATAACAAGTGCTTTTGTGCAAACAAAGGGTGACATAATACTAAATTATGATGAATTAGCACATATAACAATATTCCGTACTCATAATTAGGGATGAGCAGACCCATGGATGTTTGGATTCGTTGGATTTCAGCAAACTTTAGTCCAAAGTTTGGTTCGGGTACCCTTACTACGTCCATTTTACAGCACCAAAGTTAGGGTAATGGTGCTGTAAAATGGACATAGTAAGGGCTAGGGGGCTGCAAATGGTGCTTTGGTGCTGTAAAATGTATGCAGTAAGGGCTAGCAGACTGTAAAGTTCTCTTTATAATCAGCATAAGAACTCCGAACACTAAAATGGACTTCCGGGAGAAGTCCATAATCGGAGTTCAACACCAGACACTGGGTGTCCTGTAAGAACCCCGAACTTTACAGTTCGGATTTGCTCATCTCTACTCATAATGAAAGGTCACCTCCTGATTTGCCCCAACCAAAATAAGACCTTCAGATGCACTGTATGTGCTGCTGATTAAACTACAAGAAGGAAGATGTACACAGATACATTCAGATGTAAAAATTATATTAAAATTAGTTAGTGTAAAATAATCATTTAGCATATAGGTAATTTAAATTACAAAAACACAAAGCACATCATAAATTATTAAAAAATGATTGGTTACATTTTTTGATCAAAAATGTATTTTATAATTACCAGTTATATTGGATATTTCTCCTTCTGAGCACATTATGCAGTCATAACAACAGATTGGCTTCAAATTATTCTTGATCTTTCTGCTACCAGGTGGACAATTTTCTGAACATTGAGATCTCGGTACCTATGAAGAGAATTAAATTATGAAAAAACATTGAAGAAAGAAGTGTATTCTTTATTTGACAAATAGTTTTGATTAGGGATGAGTGAATCTGAACAATAAAGTTTGGGGTTGGTTCCAAACACCTAGTGTCAGTGCACTGACTTTGAACACGGACTTCTCCAGGAAGTCTGCGTTACTGTTTGGATTCGGCAGCCCAAACACCAGGTGTTTCCAATGCTGTCATCTGTGTGACAACACGAGAAATACTGGCTCTGATAAGTGGTAAGTTCATTACCACAAGAGGGAGCCGGCAGGCGTGGAAAGCTGTCAAATCATTTAAGTGACCGCTATCCAAATCATCCAGGTCATCGTGGGATCGGGCGGTATCAAACACCTAATGTCACTGCACGGACTCCGAACACAGACTTCTCCAGGAAGTCCACGTTACAGTTTGGATTCGGCAGCCAAAACATTTGGTTTTTCCAATGCTGTCATCTGACTGACAGCGCAAGAAATACTGGCTCTGATAAGTGGTAAGTTCATAACCACAAGTGGGAGCCGGCTGGCATGGAAAGCTGCCAAATCATTTAAGTGATCGCTATCCAAAATCATCCAGATCATCGTGGGACAGATATGGATAATCTTATTGTCAGAGAGGTGAGGAATATGGTGGTTTATAATTTGTTGGTCATTTACAGAGGACATTGGCTTCAGTAGTTTATCTTCTTGTCGGACAGGTGAGTGTAAGTTTGTTTATTCATTTTTATTTTGTGATTAAATGAGTAAAAGAGGGTGGGGAGTTTTATTTCTTATAAAAGTGTCAATGTCTTTCTTTTAGTTAAAGGACTTTATTCTTGCTGTGTCTTTATTATAATCTGACTATGGAGTTAGCAATGGGGTCTTACAGACGCCTCTCCATTACTAACATGTGGGCTTGACATTACAAAGCTGACATCAACCCCACAATTATTACCCCATTTGCCACTGCACCAGGGCAAGTGGGAAGAGCAACGTTAAGCTCTAAAATTGGCACATCTAATGGATACACCATTTCTGGGGTGGCTGAGAGCTGATGTTTTTAGTATTAGAGGAGGGGCAATATTCATGGACTTTCCAAGGCTAATAATATCAGTCCACAGCTGTCTGTTTAGCCTTTGCTGGTTACTGATATATATAGGTCTGCCCTATAATAACCAGTAAAGGCTAAGCAAACAGCTGTGAGCTTATATTAATAGCCTTTGAACCTTTATGGCTATTGTCTCCTTCCCAGATTATTTACAGTGGGTACGGAAAGTATTCAGACCTCATTAAATTTTTCACTCATTGTTTCATTGCAGCCATTTGGTTAATTCTAAAACGTTAATTTTTTTCTATTTAAAGTACATTCTGCACTCCATCTTGACTGAAAAAAAGTAGAAATGTAAAAATTTTTGCAATTGTATTAAAAAAAAAACTGAAATATCACATTGTTATAAGTATTCAGACCCTTTGCTCAGATGCTCATATTTAACTCGCATGCTGTCCATTTCCATGTGATCCTCCATCTGACAGTTCTACTTCTTCATTGGAGTCCAGCTGTGTTTAATTAAACTGATAGGACTTGATTTGGAAAGGCACACTCCTGTCTATATAAGACCTCACAGCTCTCAGTGCATGTCAGACCAAATGGACCACATGAGAATCATGACCTCAAAGGAATTGCCCAAGGAGCTCAGAGACAGAATTGTGGCAAGGCACAGATCTGGCCAAGGTTACAAAATAATTTCTGCATTACTGAAGGTTTCTAAGAACACAGTGGCCTCCATAATCCTTAAATAGAAGAAGTTTGGGATCACCAGAAGTCTTCCTAGACCTGGCCGTTCTGCCAAACTGAGCAATCGTGGGAAAAGAGCCTTGGTGAGAGAGGTAAAGAAGAACCCCAAGATCACTGTGGCTGAGCACCAGAGATGCAGTAGGGAAATGGGAGAAAGGTCCACAAAGTCAACTATCACTGCAGCCCTCCACCAGTCAGGCCTTTATGGCAGAGTGGCCCGACAGAAGCCTCTCCTCAGTGCAAGACATATGAAAGCCCACATAGAGTTTGCTCAAAAACACATGAAGGACTCCCAGACTATGAGAAATAAGAATCTCTGGTCTGATGAGACGAAGATAGAACTTTTTGGTGATAATTCTAAGGGGTATGTGTGGAGAAAACCAGGAATTGCTCATCACCTGCCCAATACAATCCAAACATTGAAACATGGTGGTGGCAGCATCATGCTATCGGGGTGTTTTTCAGCTGCAGGGACAGGACGGCTGGTTGCAATTGAAAGAAACATGAATGCTGCCAAGTACAGAGATATCCTGGATGAAAACCTCTTCCAGAGTGCTCTGGACCTCAGACTTGGCCGAAGGTTCACCTTCCAATAAGACAATGACCCTAAGCACACAGCTAAAATAGCAAAGGAGTGGCTTCAGAACATCTCTGTGACCATTCATGACTTGCCCAGACAGAGCCCTGACCTAAACCCAATTGAGCATCTCTGGAGAGACCTGAAAATGGCTGTCCACCAAAGTTCACCATCCAACCTGACATAACTGGAGAGGATCTGCAAGGAAGAATGGCAGAGGATCCCCAAATCCAGGTGTGAAAAAATTGTTGCATTATTCCCAAGAGGACTCATGGCTGAACTAGCTCAAAAGGGTGCTTCTAATCAATACTGAGAAAAGGGTCTGAATACTTATGACTATGTGATATTTCAGTTTTTCTTTTTTAATAAATTTGCAAAAAATTCTACATTCCTGTTTTTTTTTAGTCCAGATGTGGCGCAGAGTGTACTTTAATGAGAAAAAAAATGAACTTTTTAGAATTTACCAAATGGCTGCAATGAAAGAAAGAGTGAATACTTTCCGTACTCACTGTATATCATCCCCAGCCATCGGCTTTCCATATACTGATTGTGAAATTTATGTGGGACCCCACAAGGTTTTTTCAATACATTTTTTATTACATTTTATAACAAGAACAGCAAGGTCATCTGAGTTCATAGCAGCTGTTTCTCTTGCTTTGCAAGTGCCAATGCTGGACTCGTGAATGACCATGAGAACTGTGACATTCAACAGTCCGGCACTGGAGCTACAGTGAGACCCGGTGGCTTGAACCTCAGATTACCAGATTTCAGAACCATTAGGTCTCCAAAAAGCTGTGAGGACCAGAAACCTCATCGGAAACGTTGAAGGACATTTTAAGGTTACTGGAGTTTTCAGCTGCTGGAACACCTGGAGACTGTGTACTAAGATTAACTTGGGCATGTATTTTATTTTACTGGACTGAACCGTATGGAAGAAGCTAGCCTCATTCTCTGTGAGGGCACTGTTAAAATTTTTATGTTATTCATTTACTTCCTATTTTACCATAATTGCTATGGTGACAAAAAACCTTTAAGTCATTTCACTATTCACATTTGTTTGCAGGGCAATTGTCCTGCTCTTAACCCTATTTAGCTTCTT
This sequence comes from Phyllobates terribilis, assembly GCF_046119375.1. Classification (NCBI taxonomy): domain Eukaryota; kingdom Metazoa; phylum Chordata; class Amphibia; order Anura; family Dendrobatidae; genus Phyllobates; species Phyllobates terribilis. Next base: position 1,202,811,328 of record NW_027362761.1, on the reverse strand, counting down.
TTTGCAGCCCCCATGCCATGACGGTGACCATTTTACAGCCATTTTAAAGCACTGAAGTTCGGGCCCCCACTGACTTGTATTGGGTTCAGGTCCAAACCTTTAACTGTATGTTCATCCAGTAGGGTGAACTCAAACAACCACTGGTTCACTCATCTTTACTTATAATATTCTGAGTTCACAATCAATATATCACATCACTGTATCACAAAGATATCAACTACATCAAGTACTATATCTCTAGATCATTATATCACTAGATCACAATGAATATCACATCCCAAGATCACTTAACTTGGTTAAAATTATATAACAGAAATACATACAAAAAAATAATTCATTATTTTAATGTAAGGAGATGATCCTTGTCCGCTCCATTAAACGCTAGATTTTTACTCACTGGACAACCTCTGTTGCATAAATTTTCCACCCAAAATGTGCCAGTGGAGAAGGATGCAGCTAATCAGTGGCTGCTAATTGCCTGCAGACGTCACATGACATTGTGTGACTTGACAGCCGGTAGATACAATTTTAAGATTAGAGGAGCCGCTCCCATCCAGAAGATAAGTATGCAGTGTTTTAATCTTGTGTTGCAGAGTTGAGGTTTTTAGGGGGAAATTTATCCCAAATTCTATAACAAAATTATTTTCCATTCCTCCATTTCTCACCTTTTCAATTTTCCAGGACATTAATGATGTATCAATGCTAAGTTGCTGGTCTGGTGATTCCCAGGGTGTGAAAGAACCCACGTAGTTAATTTTGACTATGTCTTCACTGGTCTTTATCCAGTTGTATATCATATATATTGTATTCAATTCCCCCTTATCATCATAGTATAATCTCTTCTTGGATCCATCATAAAGCTGAATAATTCTCAAGTATTGCTTTAGCTTTAAACAAAACATTACCTTTATGTTATTAAATTTAATAACTTTTAAAGGGGTTTACATTTTTTTTCTTCTTTTAGCATCAACTTCTTGGCTCGGTCGCTAACATTTTGCATTCTTACAAAATGATAAAGAGAAATATGGACACAATGGGAATATATTTATCATTCTTGGTGCACCTTGATGTTGGTGGGAAATGAGCCAGTTTATTAGTGTAGCTTAAAAATGTTACAACATGCCCGAAATTTAATGACAGTTCTAGGTGGTTTGAAGTTAGACAAGAGCATCTAGAAATGGGTCAAATGTATCATCCTGCAACTACAATTGTGATAAATTTGGCAAACTTCTTATTTTAAGTCTGTAGTGACTAATGTACAAGTAAAGTAAATATGACCAATATTTTTTTCATAGTTGTGTCTTATATCTATAGATTTTTTTACATTATAATTAATCTCTTCACGACATATGATGTACATTTACATCATAAGTCATGTCACTGCCTTTGATGTGGGCACAAAATCTGAGCCCATGTCATTCCTGGCAGATGGAAACAGCTGTTAGCATGTTAAATGCCACTGTCAATCGACTGAAAGTGTTAACAGTTCAATGCTAGTACTTTTACTGCAGCTTTGGGTTTAGATATTATGATGGTATTCGTGCCTTATTACAAAACATCATAGTACATGGCAGGTGATGGTCTAGTCTAGATTTTGCTTCATGGGCCAGTATTTGCTCCCTTACAACTGAAACTTGAAATATTGTAAACCTGTGTTGAATTTCATTGTGCAAAGTATCTTTTCAACATCACTGACTAGACACTAAGCACATTCAAGTAGCTTAAAGAACCAATGCACTTCAAAATTCCTACTAGACATCCATTTTACTAGTTATCTTTCTACCATATTTTGTTTCTTTTTCACAATATATCTGCTCTCATGAATAACTTATTTTTCTTCCTTGTGCAAAATACAGTATAACATCAAACTTAAAATAGTCATTTCAATAATATAATATATTATATGACATATGTGTGACACATGACATCATAAACAAACATAACATAGTTTCAAGATTGTTAAGATTGAAAAAGATATACAGTACAGACCAAAAGTTTGGAATTATATACTTAACAAAAAAGTGTGAAACAACTGAAAATATGTCTTATATTCTAGGTTCTTCAAAGTAGCCACCTTTTGCTTTAAAGACTGCTTTGCACACTCTTGGTATTCTCTTGATGAGCTTCAAGAGGTAGTCACTGGAAATGGTTTTCACTTCACAGGTGTGCCCTGTTAGGTTTAATAAGTGGGATTTCTTGCCTTATAAATGGGGTTGGGACCATCAGTTGTGTTGTGCAGAAGTCAGGTGGATACACAGCTGATAGTCCTACTGAAGAGACTGTTAGAATTTGTATTATGGCAAGAAAAAAGTAGATAAGTAAAGAAAAACGAGTGGCCAACATTACTTTAAGAAATGAAGGTTAGTCAGTCCTAAAAATTGGGAAAACTTTGAAAGTGTCCCCAAGTGCAGTTGCAAAAACCATCAAGCGCTACAAAGAAACTGGCTCACATGAGGACCGCCCCAGGAAAGGAAGACCAAGAGTCACCTCTGCTTCTGAGGATAAGTTTATCCGAGTCACCAGCCTCAGAAATCGCAGGTTAACAGCAGCTCAGATTAGAGACCAGGTCAATGCCACAGAGAGTTCTAGCAGCAGACACATCTCTACAACAACTGTTAAGAGGAGACTTTGTGCAGCAGGCCTTCATGGTAAAATAGCTGCTAGGAAACCACTGCTAAGGACAAGCAACAAGCAGAGGAGACTTGTTTGGGCTAAAGAACACAAGGAATGGACCTTAGACCAGTGGAAATCTGTGCTTTGGTCTGATGAGTCCAAATTTGAGATCTTTGGTTCCAACCACCGTGTCTTTGTGAGATGCAGAAAAGGTGAACGGATGGACTCTACATGCCTGGTTCCCAACGTGAAGCATGGGGGAGGAGCTGTGATGGTGTGGGGGTGCTTTGCTGGTGACACTGTTGGGGATTTATTCAAAATTGAAGGCATACTGAACCAGCATGGCACCACAGCATCTTGCAGCGGCATGCTATTCCATCTGGTTTGCGTTTAGTTGGACCATCATTTATTTTTCAACAGGACAATGACCCCAAACACACCTTCAGGCTGTGTAAGGGCTATTTGATCAAGTAGGAGAGTGATGGGGGGCTACGCCAGATGACCTGGCCTCCACAGTCACCAGACCTGAACCCAATCGAGATGGTTTGGGGTGAGCTGCACCGCAGAGTGAAGGCAAAAGGGCCAACAAGTGCTAAGCATCTCTGGGAACTCCTTCAAGATTGTTGGTAGACCATTTCCTGTGACTACCTCTTGAAGCTCATCAAGAGAATGCCAAGAGTGTGCAAAGCAGTCATCAAAGCAAAAGGTGGCTACTTTGTAGAACCTAGAATATAAGACATATTTTCAGTTGTTTCACACTTTTTTGTTAAGTATATAATTCCACATGTGTTAATTCATAGTTTTGATGCCTTCAGTGTGAATGTACAATTTTCATAGTCATGAAAATACAGAAAAATCTTTAAATTAGAAGGTGTGTCCAAACTTTTGGTCTGTACTGTAGGTCCATTAAGTTCAACTTACAATGACATGTAAAAGTTTGGGCACCTCTGGTCAAATTAACTGTTATTGTGAACAGTTAAGCATTTTGAAGATACAATTATTTCTAATAGGGCTAAAGTTAAAGATCAAACATTTAAATTGTATTTTAAGCAAAAAAATATATATATAAATTTTCATCTTTTACATTTTAAAAAGTACAAAAAGACAAATGAGCCGATACAAAAGTTTGGGCACACTGAATAGTTAGTACCTAGTCGCACCATCTTTTGAAAGTATCACAGCTTGTAAACACTGTTTGTACCCAGACAAGAGTCTTTCAGTTCTTATTTGAGAGATTTTCATCCATTCTTCCTTGAAATATTCTTCCAGTTCAGTGAGATTCCTGGGTCGTCTTGCATGCACTGATATTTTGAGGTCTAGCCACAGATTTTCAATAATGTTTAGATCAGGGGAGTGTGAGGGCCATTGTAAAACCTTCATCTTGCACCTTTTGAGGTAATCTATTGTGGATTTTAGTGTACATATAACTTGGCCCACAGACTGATTTTATTTACATTGAATAACTATTGGAGTGTATTATATTCTCTATTACTATTGTGGATTTTGACGTGTGTCTAGGATCATTATCCACTAGTGATGAGCAAGTACTAAAATACTCGGGTACTCATTACTCGGGTTGAGTAAATCATAATGCTCAGGTGCTCGACCCAAGTAATGAGGCATCTCTGAATTCCAGGTCACTGCTGTGAACAATGTTGTCAGAGTAATACGCCAGTTTTAAAGACTGACAATAAAACATACAAAAACAAAGCTAAAAATTTATTTTTTTGGAAAAAATGTTAAGAAACATTTTTTCCAGGGTAATGACTTGTAAATAAGGCAAAATAAATAACAAAAAAACAAAAATTCACCTCAACACCTAGAGCAATGTTCACACGTAGTGTTTTTGATGCATTTTTGTACTTTAGCATTGCTTTCAACAATGAAAAATACATTGTCAAGCAAATGTAATTTTAACATTTTACTACTCGATCTGGCCATGTGGTGTGTGAGACATGATCAGACACATCCTGTTTCATTTATGAAGGAGGGACTCTGAAAGTCACAAAGCCTATTTTTACAGGGTCATCAGGCGGCCATTACTATTGTTAACATATCGATCAGAGGTGGTGAAATTTTATTTTTTTAATATATTCTGTAAAGTTTGAAATTTGAATGTCCAGCAGGCGGCCCTCACAATTTCTGGATGTCCAGCAGGTGGCCACCACTATTTTTAGAGGGCCAACAGGCATCTTGGGGACAGATGAGACCAAGATAGAGCTTTTTGGTAAAGCACATCATTCAACCATTTACTGTAAATGGAATCAGGCCCAGAACTAAAAGAGCACAGTACTTACAGTCAAATAAGGTGGAGGTTCAAATATATTTAGCGGTTGTCTTGCTGCCTCTGTCACAGAGTGCGTTGACTGTGTGCAAGGCATCGTGAAATGTGAAGATTGCCAAAAGATTTTGAGCCGCAATGTAGTGCCCACCATCATAATCTTGATTTGCATCCTAGGTCATGGGTCTTCCAGCAGGATAATGACTGCAAACATTCTTGAAGAAGCACCCAGAAATGGAAACAAATGTCTGGAGAGTTCTGAAGTGGTAATTTCAGCTCCAGTAGCGTCAAGTCTCCCACAACTACCTCTTACATACAGAAGCTACAAAGAAACTGCGCATGGACACATTCAATTTTGTTAACTTTGATTAATTTCTGTCAATTTTTTAAAATTTCTGACAACTTTGATGATTTTGTGTCAAATATGATACATTTCTGTCAACTTTGATTAATTTGTGTACAGATCACCGTAAAAATTATGAATCGGTCAATGAGTGTACGGAAAAAAACAATCTAGTTATGGACTGTGGAAGAAATGTATGCTACCAGATTGAACATTCATTTCCAGCAGATGTTACCATCTAGCACACGTCCCTATTCTAAATTAAGCTAACAGTGGTATCGATAGGGAATAGAATAGATTATTTTTTTTTTTTGTAGCAGCAAGGAGTATTGTGCAATAATACCTGTCTGAATGCATGCTATAAGCTATCCATAGTGCGATAGCTCACCCATACATGAATTGCAGATAAGAGAGGTAATATTTTAGAATAAAAAATAGATTTTCGCGGGCCCCAAAGGGTTTTTTTGGTGCGTGGCAGCACCAAACTGTGGAGGAATGCAAGCAACCCTGCATGCTTTGATGAATTTCTGAGTGTATTAAAAAACATGAATCTGTCAATGATTTTTTTAGAAAAGCAATCCAGTTATGGACTGTGGAAGAAATGTAAGTGAGCGACCAGACTGACCACTCATTTCCAGCTGATGATACCTAGCACATGTCCCTATTCTAAATGCAGATAACAGTGGTATCAATAGGTTATACAATATATATATTTTTTTTTGTTTGGTTGCAGCTAGAGATGAGCAAATATTTTAATGTTTGGATTCATGCTCCCGAACACGAACCCAAACGCGAATATGGCTCCGAATATCCCTAGTTTCCGTGCTGTCATCTGTGTGACAGTGCGGGAATTAAGGGCTGTGACAGGCAGTAATATCGCTACCGCCGGTAACAGCGCTGCGGGGATCATGCTGTTTGCTGTCAGCGTGATCCCCGCAGCTGTGACAGTGACACGGGAATCAGGGGCTGTGACCAGTGGTAAGATCACTATTGCCGATCATAGCGCTGCGGGATCATACTGACAGTGATTGCTGATTAGAGATGAGCGTTGTTCTACTCGAACTGTTCGCCAATCTCAAATTCAAGCTGTTTTGGGCGGTGTTCGAGCCGTTCGGCGAACACGAACAATTTGAGAAAAATTCGGCTGTTCGAGGTTATGTTCGATAACTGTTCGTGCACCAAAATCATAACTGGATTTTTTCTCAGTAATGATGAAAATTAATGTTAATACGCAGTTTGAGTGTACAGCGGGGTGGGGGGAGGGGCAGGGGATGGATCTCTGCAGGAACAATGAAGATCTCCATTTTTTTTTTCTCTTTCCCGCATTTACAGTAGGGAGGTGCAATCTGTCAGTATATCAGCAGCGCACACACGGAGCGAAGTGCTTTTTTTCACACAAGCAAGGGCATGTGTCATTGGCAGTGTATGTCACATGTCCTTGCCCTATAAGACCAAGCCATTTTCCCCGTCGCCACCATTTTCTCACTGCTGCAGCTGCGTGTTAGACGGCACCGCTGTTGCTTTGTGCGCTATACCTTGTTAATTTCAAGAAATTTTCGCACAAATCTACAGATAGCTTGGGAGTAGGGAATAGTTGTGATTGCAGTCCTTTTAAGGACTAGGTTACAGCATTTCCTATGACTTTTATCAGGCAGGTCTGTGCTCTTAAATAGATAGGTTGTGGGAGTAAAGACTAATTGTAATTGGAGTCCTTTTCAGGACTAGGTTACATCAGTTCCTATCAGTTTTTGCCAGGCAGGTCTGTGCCAGTGCTGTGCAAGTTTTTTTCACAGCATTTGGCTGAATCTAGCAAAGCTAATCCTTTTTGGCCTATTGCAGAGTGTGTTAGTCAGTGGAGTATACCACCTGTGTATAGAATACCAATATTTTTACTGCACCTAGTGAAGTAAAATCTTTTGGGCATAGCATCATTCTATTAGTCCATCTATACTGACCTCCATCAGGTTGCAAATTGAATATAATTTTTTTCTGCATCTAGCTCTGAAAAAATATTGGGCTTCTAGCTGTGTGTGGGACTTGTTGTATTAGTCCCTCTATACTGACCTCCATCAGGTAGCAAACTGAATATATTTTTTTCTGCATCTACCTCTGAAAAAATATTGGGCTTCTAGCTGTGTGTGGGACTTGTTCTATTAATCCATCTATACAGACCTCCATCAGGTTGCAAACTGAATATATTTTTTTCTGCATCTACCTCTGAAAAAATATTGGGCTTCTAGCTGTGTGTGGGACTTATTGTATTAGTCCATCTATACTGACCTCCATCAGGTTGCAAATTAAAAATAATTTTTATCTGCATCTACAGTACCTCTGAAAAAATATTTGGGCTTCTAGCTGTGTGTGGGACTTGTTCTATTAGTCCATCTATACTGACCTCCATCAGGTTGCAAATTGAATATAATTTTTATCTGCATCTAGCTCTGAAAAAATATTTGGCCTTCTAGCAGTGTGGGGGACTTTCTCTATTAGTCCATCTATACTGACCTCCATCAGGTTGCAAATTAAAAATAATTTTTATCTGCATCTACCTCTGAAAAAATATTTGGGCTTCTAGCTGTGTGTGGGACTTGTTCTATTAATCCATCTATACAGACCTCCATCAGGTTGCAAACTGAATATATTTTTTTCTGCATCTACCTCTGAAAAAATATTGGGCTTCTAGCTGTGTGTGGGACTTGTTGTATTAGTCCATCTATACTGACCTCCATCAGGTTGCAAACTGAATATATTTTTTTCTGCATCTACCTCTGAAAAAATATTGGGCTTCTAGCTGTGTGTGGGACTTGTTCTATTAATCCATCTATACAGACCTCCATCAGGTTGCAAACTGAATATATTTTTTTCTGCATCTACCTCTGAAAAAATATGTGGCCTTCTAGCAGTGTGTGGGACTTTCTCTATTAGTCCATCTATACTGACCTCCATCAGGTTGCAAACTGAATATAATTTTTTTCTGCATCTAGCTCTGAAAAAAATATTTGGCCTTCTAGCAGTGTGTGGGACTTTCTCTATTAGTCCATCTATACTGACCTCCATCAGGTTGAAAATTCAAAATAATTTTTTGTCTGCATCTAGCTCTGAAAAAATATTGGGCTTCTAGCTGTGTGTGGGACCTGTTGTATTAGTCCATCTAAACTCACCTCCATCAGGTTGCAAATTAAAAATAATTTTTATCTGCATCTACAGTACCTCTGAAAAAATATTTGGGCTTCTAGCTGTGTGTGGGACTTGTTCTATTAGTCCATCTATACTGACCTCCATCAGGTTGCAAATTGAATATAATTTTTATCTGCATCTAGCTCTTAAAAAATATTTGGGCTTCTAGCTGTGTGTGCGACTTGTTCTATTAATCCATCTATACAGACCTCCATCAGGTTGCAAACTGAATATATTTTTTTCTGCATCTACCTGTGAAAAAATATTGGGCTTCTAGCTGTGTGTGGGACTTGTTGTATTAGTCCATCTATACTGACCTCCATCAGATTGCAAACTGAATATATTTTTTTCTGCATCTACCTCTGAAAAAATATTGGGCTTCTAGCTGTGTGTGGGACTTGTTCTATTAATCCATCTATACAGACCTCCATCAGGTTGCAAACTGAATATATTTTTTTCTGCATCTACCTCTGAAAAAATATGTGGCCTTCTAGCAGTGTGTGGGACTTTCTCTATTAGTCCATCTATTCTGACCTCCATCAGGTTGCAAACTGAATATAATTTTTTTCTGCATCTAGCTCTGTAAAAATATTTGGCCTTCTAGCGGTGTGTGGGACTTACTCTATTAGTCCATCTATACTGAGCTCCATCAGGTTGCAAATTCAAAATAATTTTTTGTCTGCATCTAGCTCTGAAAAAATATTGGGCTTCTAGCTGTGTGTGGGACCTGTTGTATTAGTCCATCTATACTGACCTCCATCAGGTTGCAAATTAAAAATAATTTTTATCTGCATCTACAGTACCTCTGAAAAAATATTTGGGCTTCTAGCTGTGTGTGGTACTTGTTCTATTAGTCCATCTATACTGACCTCCATCAGGTTGCAAATTGAATATAATTTTTATCTGCATCTAGCTCTTAAAAAATATTTGGCCTACTAGCAGTGTGTGGGACTTTCTCTATTAGTCCATCTATACTGACCTCCATCAGGTTGCAAATTAAAAATAATTTTTTTCTGCATCTACCTCTGAAAAAATATTTGGGCTTCTAGCTGTGTGTGGGACTTGTTCTAATAGTACATCTATACTGACCTCCATCAGGTTGCAAATTAAAAATAATTTTTTTCTGCATCTACCTCTGAAAAAATATTTGGCCTTCTAGCAGTGTATGGGACTTTCTCTATTAGTCCATCTATACTGACCTCCATCAGGTTGCAAATTAAAAATAATTTTTATCTGCATCTGCCTCTGAAAAAATATTTGGGCTTCTAGCAGTGTGTGGGACTTGTTCTATTAATCCATCTATACAGACCTCCATCAGGTTGAAAACTGAATATATTTTTTTCTGCATCTACCTCTGAAAAAATATTGGGCTTCTAGCTGTGTGTGGGACTTGTTCTATTAATTCATCTATACAGACCTCCATCGGGTTGCAAACTGAATATATTTTTTTCTGCATCTACCTCTGAAAAAATATGTGGCCTTCTAGCAGTGTGTGGGACTTTCTCTATTAGTCCATCTATACTGACCTCCATCAGGTTGCAAACTGAATATAATTTTTTTCTGCATCTAGCTCTGAAAAAATATTTGGCCTTCTAGCAGTGTGTGGGACTTTCTCTATTAGTCCATCTATACTGACCTCCATCAGGTTGCAAACTGAATAATTTTTTTTTTCTGCATCTAGCTCTGAAAAAATATTTGGCCTTCTAGCAGTGTGTGGGACTTCCTCTATTAGTCCATCTATACTGACCTCCATCAGGTTGCAAATTCAAAATAATTTTTTGTCTGCATCTAGCTCTGAAAAAATATTGGGCTTCTAGCTGTGTGTGGGACTTGTTGTATTAGTCCATCTATACTGACCTCCATCAGGTTGCAAATTAAAAATAATTTTTATCTGCATCTACAGTACCTGTGAAAAAATATTTGGGCTTCTAGCTGTGTGTGGGACTTGTTCTATTAGTCCATCTATACTGACCTCCATCAGGTTGCAAATTGAATATAATTTTTATCTGCATCTAGATCTGAAAAAATATTTGGCCTTCTAGCATTGTGTGGGACTTTCTCTATTAGTCCATCTATACTGACCTCCATCAGGTTGCAAATTAAAAATAATTTTTATCTGCATCTACCTCTGAAAAAATATTTGGGCTTCTAGCTGTGTGTGGGACTTGTTCTATTAGTCCATCTATGCTGACCTCCATCAAGTTGCAAATTGAATATAATTTTTATCTGCATCTAGCTCTGAAAAAATATTTGGCCTTCTAGCAGTGTGTGGGACTTTCTCTATTAGTACATCTATACTGACCTCCATCAGGTTTCAAATTAAAAATAATTTTTATCTGCATCTACCTCTGAAAAAATATTTGGGCTTCTAGCTGTGTGTGGGACTTGTTCTATTAATCCATCTATACAGACCTCCATCAGGTTGCAAACTGAATATATTTTTTTCTGCATCTACCTCTGAAAAAATATTGGGCTTCTAGCTGTGTGTGGGACTTGTTCTATTAGTCCATCTATACTGACCTTCATCAGGTTGCAAATTAAAAATAATTTTTATCTGCATCTACAGTACCTGTGAAAAAATATTTGGGCTTCTAGCTGTGTGTGGGACTTGTTCTATTAGTCCATCTATACTGACCTCCATCAGGTTGCAAATTGAATATAATTTTTATCTGCATCTAGATCTGAAAAAATATTTGGCCTTCTAGCATTGTGTGGGACTTTCTCTATTAGTCCATCTATACTGACCTCCATCAGGTTGCAAATTAAAAATAATTTTTATCTGCATCTACCTCTGAAAAAATATTTGGGCTTCTAGCTGTGTGTGGGACTTGTTCTATTAGTCCATGTATACTGACCTCCATCAAGTTGCAAATTGAATATAATTTTTATCTGCATCTAGCTCTGAAAAAATATTTGGCCTTCTAGCAGTGTGTGGGACTTTCTCTATTAGTACATCTATACTGACCTCCATCAGGTTTCAAATTAAAAATAATTTTTATCTGCATCTACCTCTGAAAAAATATTTGGGCTTCTAGCTGTGTGTGGGACTTGTTCTAATAGTACATCTATACTGACCTCCATCAGGTTGCAAATTAAAAATAATTTTTTTCTGCATCTACCTCTGAAAAAATATTTGGCCTTCTAGCAGTGTATGGGACTTTCTCTATTAGTCCATCTATACTGACCTCCATCAGGTTGCAAATTAAAAATAATTTTTATCTGCATCTGCCTCTGAAAAAATATTTGGGCTTCTAGCAGTGTGTGGGACTTGTTCTATTAATCCATCTATACAGACCTCCATCAGGTTGAAAACTGAATATATTTTTTTCTGCATCTACCTCTGAAAAAATATTGGGCTTCTAGCTGTGTGTGGGACTTGTTCTATTAATTCATCTATACAGACCTCCATCGGGTTGCAAACTGAATATATTTTTTTCTGCATCTACCTCTGAAAAAATATGTGGCCTTCTAGCAGTGTGTGGGACTTTCTCTATTAGTCCATCTATACTGACCTCCATCAGGTTGCAAACTGAATATAATTTTTTTCTGCATCTAGCTCTGAAAAAATATTTGGCCTTCTAGCAGTGTGTGGGACTTTCTCTATTAGTCCATCTATACTGACCTCCATCAGGTTGCAAACTGAATAATTTTTTTTTTCTGCATCTAGCTCTGAAAAAATATTTGGCCTTCTAGCAGTGTGTGGGACTTCCTCTATTAGTCCATCTATACTGACCTCCATCAGGTTGCAAATTCAAAATAATTTTTTGTCTGCATCTAGCTCTGAAAAAATATTGGGCTTCTAGCTGTGTGTGGGACTTGTTGTATTAGTCCATCTATACTGACCTCCATCAGGTTGCAAATTAAAAATAATTTTTATCTGCATCTACAGTACCTGTGAAAAAATATTTGGGCTTCTAGCTGTGTGTGGGACTTGTTCTATTAGTCCATCTATACTGACCTCCATCAGGTTGCAAATTGAATATAATTTTTATCTGCATCTAGATCTGAAAAAATATTTGGCCTTCTAGCATTGTGTGGGACTTTCTCTATTAGTCCATCTATACTGACCTCCATCAGGTTGCAAATTAAAAATAATTTTTATCTGCATCTACCTCTGAAAAAATATTTGGGCTTCTAGCTGTGTGTGGGACTTGTTCTATTAGTCCATCTATGCTGACCTCCATCAAGTTGCAAATTGAATATAATTTTTATCTGCATCTAGCTCTGAAAAAATATTTGGCCTTCTAGCAGTGTGTGGGACTTTCTCTATTAGTACATCTATACTGACCTCCATCAGGTTTCAAATTAAAAATAATTTTTATCTGCATCTACCTCTGAAAAAATATTTGGGCTTCTAGCTGTGTGTGGGACTTGTTCTATTAATCCATCTATACAGACCTCCATCAGGTTGCAAACTGAATATATTTTTTTCTGCATCTACCTCTGAAAAAATATTGGGCTTCTAGCTGTGTGTGGGACTTGTTCTATTAGTCCATCTATACTGACCTTCATCAGGTTGCAAATTAAAAATAATTTTTATCTGCATCTACAGTACCTGTGAAAAAATATTTGGGCTTCTAGCTGTGTGTGGGACTTGTTCTATTAGTCCATCTATACTGACCTCCATCAGGTTGCAAATTGAATATAATTTTTATCTGCATCTAGATCTGAAAAAATATTTGGCCTTCTAGCATTGTGTGGGACTTTCTCTATTAGTCCATCTATACTGACCTCCATCAGGTTGCAAATTAAAAATAATTTTTATCTGCATCTACCTCTGAAAAAATATTTGGGCTTCTAGCTGTGTGTGGGACTTGTTCTATTAGTCCATCTATACTGACCTCCATCAAGTTGCAAATTGAATATAATTTTTATCTGCATCTAGCTCTGAAAAAATATTTGGCCTTCTAGCAGTGTGTGGGACTTTCTCTATTAGTACATCTATACTGACCTCCATCAGGTTTCAAATTAAAAATAATTTTTATCTGCATCTACCTCTGAAAAAATATTTGGGCTTCTAGCTGTGTGTGGGACTTGTTCTATTAATCCATCTATACAGACCTCCATCAGGTTGCAAACTGAATATATTTTTTTCTGCATCTACCTCTGAAAAAATATTGGGCTTCTAGCTGTGTGTGGGACTTGTTCTATTAGTCCATCTATACTGACCTCCATCAGGTTGCAAACTGAATATATTTTTTTCTGCATCTACCTATGAAAAAATATTGGGCTTCTAGCTGTGTGTGGGACTTGTTCTATTAATCCATCTATATAGACCTCCATCAGGTTGCAGACTGAATATATTTTTTTCTGCATCTACCTCTGAAAAAATATTGGGCTTCTAGCTGTGTGTGGGACTTGTTCTATTAATCCATCTATACAGACCTCCATCAGGTTGCAAACTGAATATATTTTTTTTTGCATCTACCTCTGAAAAAATATTGGGCTTATAGCAGTGTGTTGGACTTTCTCTATTAGTCCATCTATACTGACCTCCATCAGGTTGCAAACTGAATATAATTTTTTTCTGCATCTAGCTCTGAAAAAATATTTGGCCTTCTAGCAGTGTGTGGGACTTTCTCTATTAGTCCATCTATACTGACCTCCATCAGGTTGCAAATTCAAAATAATTTTTTGTCTGCATCTAGCTCTGAAAAAATATTGGGCTTCTAGCTGTGTGTGGGACTTGTTGTATTAGTCCATCTATACTGACCTCCATCAGGTTGCAAATTAAAAATAATTTTTATCTGCATCTACAGTACCTGTGAAAAATTATTTGGGCTTCTAGCTGTGTGTGGGACTTGTTCTATTAGTCCATCTATACTGACCTCCATCAGGTTGCAAATTGAATATAATTTTTATCTGCATCTAGATCTGAAAAAATATTTGGCCTTCTAGCATTGTGTGGGACTTTCTCTATTAGTCCATCTATACTGACCTCCATCAGGTTGCAAATTAAAAATAATTTTTATCTGCATCTACCTCTGAAAAAATATTTGGGCTTCTAGCTGTGTGTGGGACTTGTTCTATTAGTCCATCTATACTGACCTCCATCAAGTTGCAAATTGAATATAATTTTTATCTGCATCTAGCTCTGAAAAAATATTTGGCCTTCTAGCAGTGTGTGGGACTTTCTCTATTAGTACATCTATACTGACCTCCATCAGGTTTCAAATTAAAAATAATATTTATCTGCATCTACCTCTGAAAAAATATTTGGGCTTCTAGCTGTGTGTGGGACTTGTTCTATTAATCCATCTATACAGACCTCCATCAGCTTGCAAACTGAATATATTTTTTTCTGCATCTACCTCTGAAAAAATATTGGGCTTCTAGCTGTGTGTGGGACTTGTTCTATTAATCCATCTATATAGACCTCCATCAGGTTGCAAACTGAATATATTTTTTCTGCATCTACCTCTGAAAAAATATTGGGCTTCTAGCTGTGTGTGGGACTTGTTCTATTAGTCCATCTATACTGACCTCCATCAGGTTGCAAACTGAATATATTTTTTTCTCCATCTACCTCTGAAAAAATATTGGGCTTCTAGCTGTGTGCGGGACTTGTTCTATTAATCCATCTATATAGACCTCCATCAGGTTGCAAACTGAATATATTTTTTTCTGCATCTACCTCTGAAAAAATATTGGGCTTCTAGCTGTGTGTGGGACTTGTTCTATTAATCCATCTATACAGACCTCCATCAGGTTGCAAACTGAATATATTTTTTTTTGCATCTACCTCTGAAAAAATATTGGGCTTCTAGCTGTGTGTGGGACTTGTTCTATTAGTCCATCTATACTGACCTCCATCAGGTTGCAAACTGAATATATTTTTTTCTGCATCTACCTCTGAAAAAATATTGGGCTTCTAGCTGTGTGTGGGACTTGTTCTATTAATCCATCTATACAGACCTCCATCAGGTTGCAAACTGAATATATTTTTTTCTGCATCTACCTCTGAAAAACTATTGGGCTTCTAGCTGTGTGTGGGACTTGTTCTATTAATCCATCTATACAGACCTCCATCAGGTTGAAAACTGAATATATTTTTTTCTGCATCTACCTCTGAAAAAATATTGGGCTTCTAGCTGTGTGTGGGACTTGTTCTATTAATTCATCTATACTGACCTCCATCGGGTTGCAAACTGAATATATTTTTTTCTGCATCTACCTCTGAAAAAATATTTGGCCTTCTAACAGTGTGTGGGACTTTCTCTATTAGTTCATCTATACTGACCTCCATCAGGTTGCAAACTGAATAATTTTTTTTTTCTGCATCTAGCTCTGAAAAAATATTTGGCCTTCTAGCAGTGTGTGGGACTTTCTCTATTAGTCCATCTATACTGACCTCTATCAGGTTGCAAATTCAAAATAATTTTTTGTCTGCATCTAGCTCTGAAAAAATATTGGGCTTCTAGCTGTGTGTGGGACTTGTTGTATTAGTCCATCTATACTGACCTCCATCAGGTTGCAAATTAAAAATAATTTTTATCTGCATCTACAGTACCTCTGAAAAAATATTTGGGCTTCTAGCTGTGTGTGGGACTTGTTCTATTAGTCCATCTATACTGACCTCCATCAGGTTGCAAATTGAATATAATTTTTATCTGCATCTAGCTCTGAAAAAATATTTGGCCTTCTAGCAGTGTGTGGGACTTTCTCTATTAGTCCATCTATACTGACCTCCATCAGGTTGCAAATTAAAAATAATTTTTTTCTGCATCTACCTCTGAAAAAATATTTGGGCTTCTAGCAGTGTATGGGACTTTCTCTATTAGTCCATCTATACTGACCTCCATCAGGTTGCAAATTAAAAATAATTTTTATCTGCATCTACCTCTGAAAAACTATTGGGCTTCAAGCTGTGTGTGGGACTTGTTGTATTAGTCCATCTATACTGACCTCCATCAGGTTGCAAATTAAAAATAATTTTTATCTGCATCTACAGTACCTCTGAAAAAATATTGGGCTTCTAGCTGTGTGTGGGACTTGTTCTATTAATCCATCTATACAGACCTCCATCAGGTTGAAAACTGAATATATTTTTTTCTGCATCTACCTCTGAAAAAATATTGGGCTTCTAGCTGTGTGTGGGACTTGTTCTATTAATTCATCTATACTGACCTCCATCGGGTTGCAAACTGAATATATTTTTTTCTGCATCTACCTCTGAAAAAATATTTGGCCTTCTAACAGTGTGTGGGACTTTCTCTATTAGTTCATCTATACTGACCTCCATCAGGTTGCAAACTGAATAATTTTTTTTTTCTGCATCTAGCTCTGAAAAAATATTTGGCCTTCTAGCAGTGTGTGGGACTTTCTCTATTAGTCCATCTATACTGACCTCTATCAGGTTGCAAATTCAAAATAATTTTTTGTCTGCATCTAGCTCTGAAAAAATATTGGGCTTCTAGCTGTGTGTGGGACTTGTTGTATTAGTCCATCTATACTGACCTCCATCAGGTTGCAAATTAAAAATAATTTTTATCTGCATCTACAGTACCTCTGAAAAAATATTTGGGCTTCTAGCTGTGTGTGGGACTTGTTCTATTAGTCCATCTATACTGACCTCCATCAGGTTGCAAATTGAATATAATTTTTATCTGCATCTAGCTCTGAAAAAATATTTGGCCTTCTAGCAGTGTGTGGGACTTTCTCTATTAGTCCATCTATACTGACCTCCATCAGGTTGCAAATTAAAAATAATTTTTTTCTGCATCTACCTCTGAAAAAATATTTGGGCTTCTAGCAGTGTATGGGACTTTCTCTATTAGTCCATCTATACTGACCTCCATCAGGTTGCAAATTAAAAATAATTTTTATCTGCATCTACCTCTGAAAAACTATTGGGCTTCAAGCTGTGTGTGGGACTTGTTGTATTAGTCCATCTATACTGACCTCCATCAGGTTGCAAATTAAAAATAATTTTTATCTGCATCTACAGTACCTCTGAAAAAATATTTGGGCTTCTAGCTGTGTTTGGGACTTGTTCTATTAGTCCATCTATACTGACCTCCATCAGGTTGCAAATTGAATATAATTTTTATCTGCATCTAGCTCTGAAAAAATATTTGGCCTTCTAGCAGTGTGTGGGACTTTCTCTATTAGTCCATCTATACTGACCTCCATCAGGTTGCAAATTAAAAATAATTTTTTTCTGCATCTACCTCTGAAAAAATATTTGGGCTACTAGCAGTGTATGGGACTTTCTCTATTAGTCCATCTATACTGACCTCCATCAGGTTGCAAATTAAAAATAATTTTTATCTTCATCTACCTCTGAAAAAATATTTGGGCTTCTAGCTGTGTGTGGGACTTGTTCTATTAATCCATCTATACAGACCTCCATCAGGTTGAAAACTGAATATATTTTTTTCTGCATCTACCTCTGAAAAAATATTGGGCTTCTAGCTGTGTGTGGGACTTGTTCTATTAATCCATCTATACAGACCTCCATCAGGTTGCAAACTGAATATATTTTTTTCTGCATCTACTTCTGAAAAAATATGTGGCCTTCTAGCAGTGTGTGGGACTTTCTCTATTAGTCCATCTATACTGACCTCCATCAGGTTGCAAATTCAAAATAATTTTTTGTCTGCATCTAGCTCTGAAAAAATATTGGGCTTCTAGCTGTGTGTGGGACTTGTTGTATTATTCCATCTATACTGACCTCCATCAGGTTGCAAATTAAAAATAATTTTTATCTGCATCTACAGTACCTGTGAAAAAATATTTTGGCTTCTAGCTGTGTGTGGGACTTGTTCTATTAGTCCATCTATACTGAGCTCCATCAGGTTGCAAATTGAATATAATTTTTATCTGCATCTAGATCTGAAAAAATATTTGGCCTTCTAGCATTGTGTGGGACTTTCTCTATTAGTCCTTCTATACTGACCTCCATCAGGTTGCAAATTAAAAATAATTTTTATCTGCATCTACCTCTGAAAAAATATTTGGGCTTCTAGCTGTGTGTGGGACTTGTTCTATTAGTCCATCTATACTGACCTCCATCAAGTTGCAAATTGAATATAATTTTTATCTGCATCTAGCTCTGAAAAAATATTTGGCCTTCTAGCAGTGTGTGGGACTTTCTCTATTAGTACATCTATACTGACCTCCATCAGGTTTCAAATTAAAAATAATTTTTACCTGCATCTACCTCTGAAAAAATATTTGGGCTTCTAGCTGTGTGTGGGACTTGTTCTATTAATCCATCTATACAGACCTCCATCAGGTTGCAAACTGAATATATTTTTTTCTGCATCTACCTCTGAAAAAATATTGGGCTTCTAGCTGTGTGTGGGACTTGTTCTATTAGTCCATCTATACTGACCTCCATCAGGTTGCAATCTGAATATATTTTTCTCTGCATCTACCTATGAAAAAATATTGGGCTTCTAGCTGTGTGTGGGACTTGTTCTATTAATCCATCTATATAGACCTCCATCAGGTTGCAAACTGAATATTTTTTTTTTCTGCATCTACCTCTGAAAAAATATTGGGCTTCTAGCTGTGTGTGGGACTTGTTCTATTAATCCATCTATACAGACCTCCATCAGGTTGCAAACTGAATATATTTTTTTTTGCATCTACCTCTGAAAAAATATTGGGCTTCTAGCAGTGTGTGGGACTTTCTCTATTAGTCCATCTATACTGACCTCCATCAGGTTGCAAACTGAATATAATTTTTTTCTGCATCTACCTCTGAAAAAATATTTGGCCTTCTAGCAGTGTGTGGGACTTTCTCTATTAGTCCATCTATACTGACCTCCATCAGGTTGCAAATTCAAAATAATTTTTTGTCTGCATCTAGCTCTGAAAAAATATTGGGCTTCTAGCTGTGTGTGGGACTTGTTGTATTAGTCCATCTATACTGACCTCCATCAGGTTGCAAATTAAAAATAATTTTTATCTGCATCTACAGTACCTGTGAAAAAATATTTGGGCTTCTAGCTGTTTGTGGGACTTGTTGTATTAGTCCATCTATACTGACCTCCATCAGGTTGCAAATTGAATATAATTTTTATCTGCATCTAGATCTGAAAAAATATTTGGCCTTCTAGCATTGTGTGGGACTTTCTCTATTAGTCCATCTATACTGACCTCCATCAGGTTGCAAATTAAAAATAATTTTTATCTGCACCTACCTCTGAAAAAATATTTGGGCTTCTAGCTGTGTGTGGGACTTGTTCTATTAGTCCATCTATACTGACCTCCATCAAGTTGCAAATTGAATATAATTTTTATCTGCATCTAGCTCTGAAAAAATATTTGGCCTTCTAGCAGTGTGTGGGACTTTCTCTATTAGTACATCTATACTGACCTCCATCAGGTTTCAAATTAAAAATAATATTTATCTGCATCTACCTCTGAACAAATATTTGGGCTTCTAGCTGTGTGTGGGATTTGTTCTATTAATCCATCTATACAGACCTCCATCAGGTTGCAAACTGAATATATTTTTTCTGCATCTACCTCTGAAAAAATATTGGGCTTCTAGCTGTGTGTGGGACTTGTTCTATTAGTCCATCTATACTGACCTCCATCAGGTTGCAAACTGAATATATTTTTTTCTGCATCTACCTCTGAAAAAATATTGGGCTTCTAGCTGTGTGTGGGACTTGTTCTATTAATCCATCTATATAGACCTCCATCAGGTTGCAAACTGAATATATTTTTTTCTGCATCTACCTCTGAAAAAATATTGGGCTTCTAGCTGTGTGTGGTACTTGTTCTATTAATCCATCTATACAGACCTCCATCAGGTTGCAAACTGAATATATATTTTTTTGCATCTACCTCTGAAAAAATATTGGGCTTCTAGCTGTGTGTGGGACTTGTTCTATTAGTCCATCTATACTGACCTCCATCAGGTTGCAAACTGAATATATTTTTTTCTGCATCTACCTCTGAAAAAATATTGGGCTTCTAGCTGTGTGTGGGACTTGTTCTATTGATCCATCTATACAGACCTCCATCAGGTTGCAAACTGAATATATTTTTTTCTGCATCTACCTCTGAAAAAATATTGGGCTTCTAGCTGTGTGTGGGACTTGTTCTATTAATCCATCTATACTGACCTCCATCAGGTTGCAAACTGAATATATTTTTTTCTGCATCTACCTCTGAAAAAATATTGGGCTTCTAGCTGTGTGTGGGACTTGTTCTATTAATCCATCTATACAGACCTCCATCAGGTTGCAAACTGAATATATTTTTTTTTGCATCTACCTCTGAAAAAATATTGGGCTTCTAGCTGTGTGTGGGACTTGTTCTATTAGTCCATCTATACTGACCTCCATCAGGTTGCAAACTGAATATATTTTTTCTGCATCTACCTCTGAAAAAATATTGGGCTTCTAGCTGTGTGTGGGACTTCTTCTATTAATCCATCTATACAGACCTCCATCAGATTGCAAACTGAATATATTTTTTTCTGCATCTACCTCTGAAAAAATATTGGGCTTCTAGCTGTGTGTGGGACTTCTTCTATTAATCCATCTATACAGACCTCCATCAGGTTGCAAACTGAATATATTTTTTTCTGCATCTACCTCTGAAAAAATATTGGGCTTCTAGCTGTGTGTGTGACTTGTTGTATTAGTCCATCTATACTGACCTCCATCAGGTTGCAAACTGAATATATTTTTTTCTGCATCTACCTCTGAAAAAATATGTGGCCTTCTAGCAGTGTGTGGGACTTTCTCTATTAGTCCATCTATACTGACCTCCATCAGGTTGCAAACTGAATATAATTTTTTTCTGCATCTAGCTCTGAAAAAATATTTGGCCTTCTAACAGTGTGTGGGACTTTCTCTATTAGATCATCTATACTGACCTCCATCAGGTTGCAAACTGAATAATTTTTTTTTTCTGCATCTAGCTCTGAAAAAATATTTGGCCTTCTAGCAGTGTGTGGGACTTTCTCTATTAGTCCATCTATACTGACCTCTATCAGGTTGCAAATTCAAAATAATTTTTTGTCTGCATCTAGCTCTGAAAAAATATTGGGCTTCTAGCTGTGTGTGGGACTTGTTGTATTAGTCCATCTATACTGACCTCCATCAGGTTGCAAATTAAAAATAATTTTTATCTGCATCTACAGTACCTCTGAAAAAATATTTGGGCTTCTAGCTGTGTGTGGGACTTGTTCTATTAGTCCATCTATACTGACCTCCATCAGGTTGCAAATTGAATATAATTTTTATCTGCATCTAGCTCTGAAAAAATATTTGGCCTTCTAGCAGTGTGTGGGACTTTCTCTATTAGTCCATCTATACTGACCTCCATCAGGTTGCAAATTAAAAATAATTTTTTTCTGCATTTACCTCTGAAAAAATATTTGGGCTTCTAGCAGTGTATGGGACTTTCTCTATTAGTCCATCTATACTGACCTCCATCAGGTTGCAAATTAAAAATAATTTTTATCTGCATCTACCTCTGAAAAAATATTGGGCTTCTAGCTGTGTGTGGGACTTGTTGTATTAGTCCATCTATACTGACCTCCATCAGGTTGCAAATTAAAAATAATTTTTATCTGATTCTACAGTACCTCTGAAAAAATATTTGGGCTTCTAGCTGTGTGTGGGACTTGTTCTATTAGTCCATCTATACTGACCTCCATCAGGTTGCAAATTGAATATAATTTTTATCTGCATCTAGCTCTGAAAAAATATTTGGCCTTCTAGCAGTGTGTGGGACTTTCTCTATTAGTCCATCTATACTGACCTCCATCAGGTTGCAAATTAAAAATAATTTTTTTCTGCATCTACCTCTGAAAAAATATTTGGGCTACTAGCAGTGTATGGGACTTTCTCTATTAGTCCATCTATACTGACCTCCATCAGGTTGCAAATTAAAAATAATTTTTATCTGCATTTACCTCTGAAAAAATATTTGGGCTTCTAGCTGTGTGTGGGACTTGTTCTATTAATCCATCTATACAGACCTCCATCAGGTTGAAAACTGAATATATTTTTTTCTGCATCTACCTCTGAAAAAATATTGGGCTTCTAGCTGTGTGTGGGACTTGTTCTATTAATCCATCTATACAGACTTCCATCAGGTTGCAAACTGAATATATTTTTTTCTGCATCTACCTCTGAAAAAATATGTGGCCTTCTAGCAGTGTGTGGGACTTTCTCTATTAGTCCATCTATACTGACCTCCTTCAGGTTGCGAACTGAATATAATTTTTTTCTGCATCTAGCTCTGAAAAAATATTTGGCCTTCTAGCAGTGTGTGGGACTTTCTCTGTTAGTCCATCTATACTGACCTCCATCAGGTTGCAAATTCAAAATAATTTTTTGTCTGCATCTAGCTCTGAAAAAATATTGGGCTTCTAGCTGTGTGTGGGACTTGTTGTATTATTCCATCTATACTGACCTCCATCAGGTTGCAAATTAAAAATAATTTTTATCTGCATCTACAGTACCTGTGAAAAAATATTTGGGCTTCTAGCTGTGTGTGGGACTTGTTCTATTAGTCCATCTATACTGACCTCCATCAGGTTGCAAATTGAATATAATTTTTATCTGCATCTAGATCTGAAAAAATATTTGGCCTTCTAGCATTGTGTGGGACTTTCTCTATTAGTCCTTCTATACTGACCTCCATCAGGTTGCAAATTAAAAATAATTTTTATCTGCATCTACCTCTGAAAAAATATTTGGGCTTCTAGCTGTGTGTGGGACTTGTTCTATTAGTCCATCTATACTGACCTCCATGAAGTTGCAAATTGAATATAATTTTTATCTGCATCTAGCTCTGAAAAAATATTTGGCCTTCTAGCAGTGTGTGGGACTTTCTCTATTAGTACATCTATACTGACCTCCATCAGGTTTCAAATTAAAAATAATTTTTATCTGCATCTACCTCTGAAAAAATATTTGGGCTTCTAGCTGTGTGTGGGACTTGTTCTATTAATCCATCTATACAGACCTCCATCAGGTTGCAAACTGAATATATTTTTTTCTGCATCTACCTCTGAAAAAATATTGGGCTTCTAGCTGTGTGTGGGACTTGTTCTATTAGTCCATCTATACTGACCTCCATCAGGTTGCAAACTGAATATATTTTTTTCTGCATCTACCTATGAAAAAATATTGGGCTTCTAGCTGTGTGTGGGACTTGTTCTATTAATCCATCTATATAGACCTCCATCAGGTTGCAAACTGAATATATTTTTTTCTGCATCTACCTCTGAAAAAATATTGGGCTTCTAGCTGTGTGTGGGACTTGTTCTATTAATCCATCTATACAGACCTCCATCAGGTTGCAAACTGAATATATTTTTTTTTGCATCTACCTCTGAAAAAATATTGGGCTTCTAGCAGTGTGTGGGACTTTCTCTATTAGTCCATCTATACTGACCTCCATCAGGTTGCAAATTGAATATAATTTTTATCTGCATCTAGCTCTGAAAAAATATTTGGCCTTCTAGCAGTGTGTGGGACTTTCTCTATTAGTCCATCTATACTGACCTCCATCAGGTTGCAAATTAAAAATAATTTTTTTCTGCATCTACCTCTGAAAAAATATTTGGGCTTCTAGCAGTGTATGGGACTTTCTCTATTAGTCCATCTATACTGACCTCCATCAGGTTGCAAATTAAAAATAATTTTTATCTGCATCTACCTCTGAAAAAATATTGGGCTTCTAGCTGTGTGTGGGACTTGTTGCATTCGTCCATCTATACTGACCTCCATCAGGTTGCAAATTAAAAATAATTTTTATCTGATTCTACAGTACCTCTGAAAAAATATTTGGGCTTCTAGCTGTGTGTGGGACTTGTTCTATTAGTCCATCTATACTGACCTCCATCAGGTTGCAAATTGAATATAATTTTTATCTGCATCTAGCTCTGAAAAAATATTTGGCCTTCTAGCAGTGTGTGGGACTTTCTCTATTAGTCCATCTATACTGACCTCCATCAGGTTGCAAATTAAAAATAATTTTTTTCTGCATCTACCTCTGAAAAAATATTTGGGCTACTAGCAGTGTATGGGACTTTCTCTATTAGTCCATCTATACTGACCTCCATCAGGTTGCAAATTAAAAATAATTTTTATCTGCATTTACCTCTGAAAAAATATTTGGGCTTCTAGCTGTGTGTGGGACTTGTTCTATTAATCCATCTATACAGACCTCCATCAGGTTGAAAACTGAATATATTTTTTTCTGCATCTACCTCTGAAAAAATATTGGGCTTCTAGCTGTGTGTGGGACTTGTTCTATTAAGCCATCTATACAGACTTCCATCAGGATGCAAACTGAATATATTTTTTTCTGCATCTACCTCTGAAAAAATATGTGGCCTTCTAGCAGTGTGTGGGACTTTCTCTATTAGTCCATCTATACTGACCTCCTTCAGGTTGCGAACTGAATATAATTTTTTTCTGCATCTAGCTCTGAAAAAATATTTGGCCTTCTAGCAGTGTGTGGGACTTTCTCTATTAGTCCATCTATACTGACCTCCATCAGGTTGCAAATTCAAAATAATTTTTTGTCTGCATCTAGCTGTGAAAAAATATTGGGCTTCTAGCTGTGTGTGGGACTTGTTGTATTATTCCATCTATACTGACCTCCATCAGGTTGCAAATTAAAAATAATTTTTATCTGCATCTACAGTACCTGTGAAAAAATATTTGGGCTTCTAGCTGTGTGTGGGACTTGTTCTATTAGTCCATCTATACTGACCTCCATCAGGTTGCAAATTGAATATAATTTTTATCTGCATCTAGATCTGAAAAAATATTTGGCCTTCTAGCATTGTGTGGGACTTTCTCTATTAGTCCTTCTATACTGACCTCCATCAGGTTGCAAATTAAAAATAATTTTTATCTGCATCTACCTCTGAAAAAATATTTGGGCTTCTAGCTGTGTGTGGGACTTGTTCTATTAGTCCATCTATACTGACCTCCATGAAGTTGCAAATTGAATATAATTTTTATCTGCATCTAGCTCTGAAAAAATATTTGGCCTTCTAGCAGTGTGTGGGACTTTCTCTATTAGTACATCTATACTGACCTCCATCAGGTTTCAAATTAAAAATAATTTTTATCTGCATCTACCTCTGAAAAAATATTTGGGCTTCTAGCTGTGTGTGGGACTTGTTCTATTAATCCATCTATACAGACCTCCATCAGGTTGCAAACTGAATATATTTTTTTCTGCATCTACCTCTGAAAAAATATTGGGCTTCTAGCTGTGTGTGGGACTTGTTCTATTAGTCCATCTATACTGACCTCCATCAGGTTGTAAACTGAATATATTTTTTTCTGCATCTACCTATGAAAAAATATTGGGCTTCTAGCTGTGTGTGGGACTTGTTCTATTAATCCATCTATATAGACCTCCATCAGGTTGCAAACTGAATATATTTTTTTCTGCATCTACCTCTGAAAAAATATTGGGCTTCTAGCTGTGTGTGGGACTTGTTCTATTAATCCATCTATACAGACCTCCATCAGGTTGCAAACTGAATATATTTTTTTTTGCATCTACCTCTGAAAAAATATTGGGCTTCTAGCAGTGTGTGGGACTTTCTCTATTAGTCCATCTATACTGACCTCCATCAGGTTGCAAATTGAATATAATTTTTATCTGCATCTAGCTCTGAAAAAATATTTGGCCTTCTAGCAGTGTGTGGGACTTTCTCTATTAGTCCATCTATACTGACCTCCATCAGGTTGCAAATTAAAAATAATTTTTTTCTGCATCTACCTCTGAAAAAATATTTGGGCTTCTAGCAGTGTATGGGACTTTCTCTATTAGTCCATCTATACTGACCTCCATCAGGTTGCAAATTAAAAATAATTTTTATCTGCATCTACCTCTGAAAAAATATTGGGCTTCTAGCTGTGTGTGGGACTTGTTGCATTCATCCATCTATACTGACCTCCATCAGGTTGCAAATTAAAAATAATTTTTATCTGCATCTACAGTACCTCTGAAAAAATATTTGGGCTTCTAGCTGTGTGTGGGACTTGTTCTATTAGTCCATCTATACTGACCTCCATCAGGTTGCAAATTGAATATAATTTTTATCTGCATCTAGCTCTGAAAAAATATTTGGCCTACTAGCATTGTGTGGGACTTTCTCTATTAGTCCATCTATACTGACCTCCATCAGGTTGCAAATTAAAAATAATTTTTATCTGCATCTACCTCTGAAAAAATATTTGGGCTTCTAGCTGTGTGTGGGACTTGTTCTATTAGTCCATCTATACTGACCTCCATCAAGTTGCAAATTGAATATAATTTTTATCTGCATCTAGCTCTGAAAAAATATTTGGCCTTCTAGCAGTGTGTGGGACTTTCTCTATTAGTACATCTATACTGACCTCCATCAGGTTTCAAATTAAAAATAATATTTATCTGCATCTACCTCTGAAAAAATATTTGGGCTTCTAGCTGTGTGTGGGATTTGTTCTATTAATCCATCTATACAGACCTCCATCAGGTTGCAAACTGAATATATTTTTTCTGCATCTACCTCTGAAAAAATATTGGGCTTCTAGCTGTGTGTGGGACTTGTTCTATTAGTCCATCTATACTGACCTCCATCAGGTTGCAAACTGAATATATTTTTTTCTGCATCTACCTCTGAAAAAATATTGGGCTTCTAGCTGTGTGTGGGACTTGTTCTATTAGTCCATCTATACTGACCTCCATCAGGTTGCAAACTGAATATATTTTTTTCTGCATCTACCTCTGAAAAAATATTGGGCTTCTAGCTGTGTGTGGGACTTGTTCTATTGATCCATCTATACAGACCTCCATCAGGTTGCAAACTGAATATATTTTTTTCTGCATCTACCTCTGAAAAAATATTGGGCTTCTAGCTGTGTGTGGGACTTGTTCTATTAGTCCATCTATACTGACATCCATCAGGTTGCAAACTGAATATATTTTTTTCTGCATCTACCTCTGAAAAAATATTGGGCTTCTAGCTGTGTGTGGGACTTGTTCTATTGATCCATCTATACAGACCTCCATCAGGTTGCAAACTGAATATATTTTTTTCTGCATCTACCTCTGAAAAAATATTGGGCTTCTAGCTGTGTGTGGGACTTGTTCTATTAATCCATCTATACAGACCTCCATCAGGTTGCAAATTGAATATAATTTTTATCTGCATCTAGCTCTGAAAAAATATTTGGCCTACTAGCATTGTGTGGGACTTTCTCTATTAGTCCATCTATACTGACCTCCATCAGGTTGCAAATTAAAAATAATTTTTATCTGCATCTACAGTACCTCTGAAAAAATATTTGGGCTTCTAGCTGTGTGTGGGACTTGTTCTATTAGTCCATCTATACTGACCTCCATCAGGTTGCAAATTGAATATAATTTTTATCTGCATCTAGCTCTGAAAAAATATTTGGCCTACTAGCATTGTGTGGGACTTTCTCTATTAGTCCATCTATACTGACCTCCATCAGGTTGCAAATTAAAAATAATTTTTATCTGCATCTACCTCTGAAAAAATATTTGGGCTTCTAGCTGTGTGTGGGAC
This sequence comes from Phyllobates terribilis, assembly GCF_046119375.1. Taxonomy (NCBI): domain Eukaryota; kingdom Metazoa; phylum Chordata; class Amphibia; order Anura; family Dendrobatidae; genus Phyllobates; species Phyllobates terribilis. The sequence goes on along the minus strand of NW_027362761.1, from coordinate 1,202,783,392 downwards.
TTGTTCTATTAGTCCATCTATACTGACCTCCATCAAGTTGCAAATTGAATATAATTTTTATCTGCATCTAGCTCTGAAAAAATATTTGGCCTTCTAGCAGTGTGTGGGACTTTCTCTATTAGTACATCTATACTGACCTCCATCAGGTTTCAAATTAAAAATAATATTTATCTGCATCTACCTCTGAAAAAATATTTGGGCTTCTAGCTGTGTGTGGGATTTGTTCTATTAATCCATCTATACAGACCTCCATCAGGTTGCAAACTGAATATATTTTTTCTGCATCTACCTCTGAAAAAATATTGGGCTTCTAGCTGTGTGTGGGACTTGTTCTATTAGTCCATCTATACTGACCTCCATCAGGTTGCAAACTGAATATATTTTTTTCTGCATCTACCTCTGAAAAAATATTGGGCTTCTATCTGTGTGTGGGACTTGTTCTATTAGTCCATCTATACTGACCTCCATCAGGTTGCAAACTGAATATATTTTTTTCTGCATCTACCTCTGAAAAAATATTGGGCTTCTAGCTGTGTGTGGGACTTGTTCTATTGATCCATCTATACAGACCTCCATCAGGTTGCAAACTGAATATATTTTTTTCTGCATCTACCTCTGAAAAAATATTGGGCTTCTAGCTGTGTGTGGGACTTGTTCTATTAGTCCATCTATACTGACATCCATCAGGTTGCAAACTGAATATATTTTTTTCTGCATCTACCTCTGAAAAAATATTGGGCTTCTAGCTGTGTGTGGGACTTGTTCTATTGATCCATCTATACAGACCTCCATCAGGTTGCAAACTGAATATATTTTTTTCTGCATCTACCTCTGAAAAAATATTGGGCTTCTAGCTGTGTGTGGGACTTGTTCTATTAATCCATCTATACAGACCTCCATCAGGTTGCAAACTGAATATATTTTTTTCTGCATCTACCTCTGAAAAAATATTGGGCTTCTAGCTGTGTGTGGGACTTGTTCTATTAATCCATCTATACAGATCTCCATCAGGTTGCAAACTGAATATATTTTTTTTTGCATCTACCTCTGAAAAAATATTGGGCTTCTAGCTGTGTGTGGGACTTGTTCTATTAGTCCATCTATACTGACCTCCATCAGGTTGCAAACTGAATATATTTTTTTCTGCATCTACCTCTGAAAAAATATTGGGCTTCTAGCTGTGTGTGGGACTTCTTCTATTAATCCATCTATACAGACCTCCATCAGGTTGAAAACTGAATATATTTTTTTCTGCATCTACCTCTGAAAAAATATTGGGCTTCTAGCTGTGTGTGTGACTTGTTGTATTAGTCCATCTATACTGACCTCCATCAGGTTGCAAACTGAATATATTTTTTTCTGCATCTACCTCTGAAAAAATATTGGGCCTTCTAGCAGTGTGTGGGACTTTCTCTATTAGTCCATCTATACTGACCTCCATCAGGATGCAAATTCAAAATAATTTTTTGTCTGCATCTAGCTCTGAAAAAATATTGGGCTTCTAGCTGTGTGTGGGACTTGTTCTATTAATCCATCTATACAGACCTCCATCAGGTTGCAAACTGAATATATTTTTTTTTGCATCTACCTCTGAAAAAATATTGGGCTTCTAGCTGTGTGTGGGACTTGTTCTATTAGTCCATCTATACTGACCTCCATCAGGTTGCAAACTGAATATATTTTTTTCTGCATCTACCTCTGAAAAAATATTGGGCTTCTAGCTGTGTGTGGGACTTGTTCTATTGATCCATCTATACAGACCTCCATCAGGTTGCAAACTGAATATATTTTTTTCTGCATCTACCTCTGAAAAAATATTGGGCTTCTAGCTGTGTGTGGGACTTGTTCTATTAATCCATCTATACAGACCTCCATCAGGTTGCAAACTGAATATATTTTTTTCTGCATCTACCTCTGAAAAAATATTGGGCTTCTAGCTGTGTGTGGGACTTGTTCTATTTATCCATCTATACAGACCTCCATCAGGTTGCAAACTGAATATATTTTTTTTTGCATCTACCTCTGAAAAAATATTGGGCTTCTAGCTGTGTGTGGGACTTGTTCTATTAGTCCATCTATACTGACCTCCATCAGGTTGCAAACTGAATATATTTTTTCTGCATCTACCTCTGAAAAAATATTGGGCTTCTAGCTGTGTGTGGGACTTCTTCTATTAATCCATCTATACAGACCTCCATCAGGTTGCAAACTGAATATATTTTTTTCTGCATCTACCTCTGAAAAAATATTGGGCTTCTAGCTGTGTGTGGGACTTCTTCTATTAATCCATCTATACAGACCTCCATCAGGTTGCAAACTGAATATATTTTTTTCTGCATCTACCTCTGAAAAAATATTGGGCTTCTAGCTGTGTGTGTGACTTGTTGTATTAGTCCATCTATACTGACCTCCATCAGGTTGCAAACTGAATATATTTTTTTCTGCATCTACCTCTGAAAAAATATTGGGCCTTCTAGCAGTGTGTGGGACTTTCTCTATTAGTCCATCTATACTGACCTCCATCAGGATGCAAATTCAAAATAATTTTTTGTCTGCATCTAGCTCTGAAAAAATATTGGGCTTCTAGCTGTGTGTGGGACTTGTTGTATTAGTCCATTTATACTGACCTCCATCAGGTTGCAAATTAAAAATAATTTTTATCTGCATCTACAGTACCTCTGAAAAAATATTTGGCCTTCTAGCTGTGTGTGGGACTTGTTCTATTAGTCCATCTATACTGACCTCCATCAGGTTGCAAACTGAATATAATTTTTATCTGCATCTAGCTCTGAAAAAATATTTGGCCTTCTAGCAGTGTGTGGGACTTTCTCTATTAGTCCATCTATACTGACCTCCATCAGGTTGCAAATTGAATATAATTTTTATGTGCATCTAGCTCTGAAAAAATATTTGGCCTTCTAGCAGTGTATGGGACTTTCTCTATTAGTCCATCTATACTGACCTCCATCAGGTTGCAAATTAAAAATAATTTTTAACTGCATCTACCTCTGAAAAAATATTTGGGCTTCTAGCTGTGTGTGGGACTTGTTCTATTAATCCATCTATACAGACCTCCATCAGGTTGAAAACTGAATATATTTTTTTCTGCATCTACCTCTGAAAAAATATTGGGCTTCTAGCTGTGTGTGGGACTTGTTCTATTAATCCATCTATACAGACCTCCATCGGGTTGCAAACTGAATATATTTTTTTCTGCATCTACCTCTGAAAAAATATGTGGCCTTCTAGCAGTGTGTGGGACTTTCTCTATTAGTCCATCTATACTGACCTCCATCAGGTTGCAAACTGAATATAATTTTTTTCTGCATCTAGCTCTGAAAAAATATTTGGCCTTCTAGCAGTGTGTGGGACTTTCTCTATTAGTCCATCTATACTGACCTCCATCAGGTTGCAAATTCAAAATAATTTTTTGTCTGCATCTAGCTTTGAAAAAATATTGGGCTTCTAGCTGTGTGTGGGACTTGTTCTATTAATCCATCTATACAGACCTCCATCAGGTTGCAAACTGAATCTATTTTTTTCTGCATCTACCTCTGAAAAAATATTTGGCCTTCTAGCAGTGTGTGGGACTTTCTCTATTAGTACATCTATACTGACCTCCATCAGGTTTCAAATTAAAAATAATTTTTATCTGCATCTACCTCTGAAAAAATATTTGGGCTTCTAGCTGTGTGTGGGACTTGTTCTATTAATCCATCTATACAGACCTCCATCAGGTTGCAAACTGAATATATTTTTTTCTGCATCTACCTCTGAAAAAATATTGGGCTTCTAGCTGTGTGTGGGACTTGTTCTATTAGTCCATCTATACTGACCTCCATCAGGTTGCAAACTGAATATATTTTTTTCTGCATCTACATCTGAAAAAATATTGGGCTTCTAGCTGTGTGTGGGACTTGTTCTATTAATCCATCTATACAGACCTCCATCAGGTTGCAAACTGAATATATTTTTTTCTGCATCTACCTCTGAAAAAATATTGGGCTTCTAGCTGTGTGTGGGACTTGTTCTATTAATCCATCTATACAGACCTCCATCAGGTTGCAAACTGAATATATTTTTTTTTGCATCTACCTCTGAAAAAATATTGGGCTTCTAGCTGTGTGTGGGACTTGTTCTATTAGTCCATCTATACTGACCTCCATCAGGTTGCAAACTGAATATATTTTTTTCTGCATCTACCTCTGAAAAAATATTGGGCTTCTAGCTGTGTGTGGGACTTATTCTATTAATCCATCTATACAGACCTCCATCAGGTTGCAAACTGAATATCTTTTTTTCTGCATCTACCTCTGAAAAAATATTGGGCTTCTAGCTGTGTGTGGGACTTGTTCTATTAATCCATCTATACAGACCTCCATCAGGTTGCAAACTGAATATATTATTTTCTGCGTCTACCTCTGAAAAAATATTGGGCTTCTAGCTGTGTGTGGGATTTGTTCTATTAATCCATCTATACAGACCTCCATCAGGTTGCAAACTGAATATATTTTTTTTGCATCTACCTCTGAAAAAATATTGGGCTTCTAGCTGTGTGTGGGACTTGTTCTATTAAAGCATCTATACAGACCTCCATCAGGTTGCAAACTGAATATATTTTTTTCTGCGTCTACCTCTGAAAAAATATTGGGCTTCTAGCTGTGTGTGGGACTTGTTCTATTAATCCATCTATACAGACCTCCATCAGGTTGCAAACTGAATATATTTTTTTTGCATCTACCTCTGAAAAAATATTGGGCTTCTAGCTGTGTGTGGGACTTGTTCTATTAATCCATCTATACAGACCTCCATCAGGTTGCAAACTGAATATATTTTTTTCTGCGTCTACCTCTGAAAAAATATTGGGCTTCTAGCTGTGTGTGGGACTTGTTCTATTAATCCATCTATACAGACCTCCATCAGGTTGCAAACTGAATATATTTTTTTTTGCATCTACCTCTGAAAAAATATTGGGCTTCTAGCTGTGTGTGGGACTTGTTCTATTAATCCATCTATACAGACCTCCATCAGGTTGCAAACTGAATATATTTTTTTCTGCATCTACCTCTGAAAAAATATTGGGCTTCTAGCTGTGTGTGGGACTTGTTCTATTAATCCATCTATACAGACCTCCATCAGGTTGCAAACTGAATATATTTTTTTCTGCATCTACCTCTGAAAAAATATTGGGCTTCTAGCTGTGTGTGGGACTTGTTCTATTAATCCATCTATACAGACCTCCATCAGGTTGCAAACTGAATATATTTTTTTCTGCATCTACCTCTGAAAAAATATTGGGCTTCTAGCTGTGTGTGGGACTTGTTCTATTAATCCCTCTATACAGACCTCCATCAGGTTGCAAACTGAATATATTTTTTTCTGCATATACCTCTGAAAAAATATTGGGCCTTCTAGCAGTGTGTGGGACTTTCTCTATTAGTCCATATATACTGACCTCCATCAGGATGCAAATTCAAAATAATTTTTTGTCTGCATCTAGCTCTGAAAAAATATTGGGCTTCTAGCTGTGTGTGGGACTTGTTGTATTAGTCCATTTATACTGACCTCCATCAGGTTGCAAATTAAAAATAATTTTTATCTGCATCTACAGTACCTCTGAAAAAATATTTGGGCTTCTAGCTGTGTGTGGAACTTGTTCTATTAGTCCATCTATACTGACCTCCATCAGGTTGCAAATGAATATAATTTTTATCTGCATCTAGCTCTGAAAAAATATTTGGCCTTCTAGCAGTGTGTGGGACTTTCTCTATTAGTCCATCTATACTGACCTCCATCAGGTTGCAAATTGAATATAATATTTATCTGCATCTAGCTCTGAAAAAATATTTGGCCTTCTAGCAGTGTGTGGGACTTTCTCTATTAGTCCATCTATACTGACCTCCATCAGGTTGCAAATTAAAAATAATTTTTATCTGCATCTACCTCTGAAAAAATATTTGGGCTTCTAGCAGTGTGTGGGACTCATTGTATTAGGCCATCTATACCAAGCTCCACCAGCTTTGAAATTAATAATAATTTTTAGCTGCATCTAGCCCTAAAAATAATTTTTCACAATAGTGGTAGCAATAGAAATATGGGGCGCGCGCCTGGCTAACAAAAATATACGCTTCATAACACAAAACACCAGCCTAGCACACTGCATTAATAAGATGGCATCATCGTCTCTCCCAGTGCTAGGCCTACTACGCAGGCTAGTATTCTTGTGCCTAAAACACAATGTATGGGTCCGCGCTAGCCACTATGCTGAGGGGTATAAAGCTGCTGCTAACGCTTTATAACAATTCAATTGGCAGATTTTCACAGAGCTCTTCCACAACGCCCACCCATCGGGCAACAGTTGCCCACCCTCCCTATGGGATCTAGTGGCGAATAGTTGATGCCATTAATCAGAGCGTCAGTTGCCCCGTCAACGTGGCAAGCATACGGTAAGGCATGGGAAGAGTGGACACGACTAGTAGCAGGCAGATGGGTTGACCAGTGTGAACAAGCCAGATCACAAGTCACCATAGAATTTCTCCACCAGCTAATGATGAGGGGCATATCAGGGGCGTCAGCGCAGCGGTGTCTGACCGGAGTAGCATTTCACTTCCAACTACTGAATTGGGGAGATGTGACAAAGATTCATCATCAGACAATCCATAAAAGGGTGGAAAAGGGGTCAGCCAAGTCAGGAATGTAGACGTCCCGTGTCACTAAAACTGATTTCTCACATCTTATCCCTAACACCATTAACAGGACACTCACAATTTGAAGCAACACTAATGTCTACTGCATTTGTGATCGCCTTCTTCGGGGCGCTATGTATAAGCGAATTAGTCCCTCAATCCAAAATTACCACCAGTGGACGCTTATTACACCAGGAAGTAGTCATAGCCAATAATGCAATACGTGTACGCATACACCAATCGAAAACGGTTCCAGCGGGCAGGGGTACTTGGGTACTTCTACAACCCACAAACGGTACACTGAGTCGGGTAACAATAGTAAAAACATATCTAACCATCAGTTCACAAAGTAATTTCTTCGTATCACACATTGATGGAACGCCATTATCAAGATACCTGTTCCAAGCTAAATTTAATAAATGCATAACATCGGCAGGGAACCACCCCAAAGATTACGGGACACAGTCATTCCGCATAGGTGCGGCCACGGAAGCAGCAAGAGCAGAACTCTCAGAAACGGAAGTTCAGAGGATAGGGAGATGGCGATCCACATGTTTGGCGAGATACATAAGACCGGACTTGTTATCCTAACGTGGTTTGTTTCTTTTACAGGTGACGCTAAGCCAACAGTGTGAGTGATAGGCCACTCGTATATATATTGGGCACAAAAAAGGGCGAAAGTCCGCCCAGGCGGGAGGAAATTAGAGTTTCATAACACATATTTCAACTGGAGAGGTATTAGAGGCCTGCTATGGCCACAGGTACTAATGGAGGTAATCAAGGTAGGGAGAGAGGCAAGAGGTTCGGTCATCTTAGTTATACAGGCCGGGGGAAACAACCTAGGTCATCACAAGAGCGCATAACTAATGGCAATAATGAAACTAGACACTGAGCGCTTCAGAGAATTTTTCACAAAATTAGCTATAGTATGGTCAGAGATTGTGCCGATAGCGGTATGGCAAGGTGCCCGAGATATCACGGCCATCGAATGGACAAGGCGGGTAATAAATATTCGGATGGCAAAATTTAGAAGAGACAGAGGCGGTGTAGTGATACGACACCGACAACTGGAAGGAGATAAAGCAGGCCTCATAAGGCCCGACGGTGTTCACTTAATAGATATTGGACTGGACATATTCCTGTCAGGACTCCAGGATGGAGTGGAACAAGCGTTAAGAGTGATGGGTGGGGGTCAGAGTCCTGCATACGAGTACGCTGGAACCTCCGTGGCCTGGAAATAGAAATGACATGTTGGAGAGTTACACTTGTTGGCCAACTTGCCGGAGTGGGGACCCAGGGCATGCTGCAACAAGCTGAATTATTTTAGAAATAAAATGCCTTTCTAATGGAATGAGTATAAAGAGTTAATAAAGCTGTGACCGATCCTCACCCATCCAGTTGTAAGAGTTACATTATTGGGTTGTCCATGAAAGGGGGGCGGTAGGGGGGCTGAGCATCTGGGTTTGGTTGGGGGTCCCCACAGTCTGCCTAGGCTAGATTAATTTAAAAATTCTTATTAGATACACAGGCGGTGCAGCTTGCTTCGCAGCTGGGCTACTGCGCCCAAAGTATTGCCTAGGCTAGATGCAGTTAAAAATTCTATGCTGACTAGCAGACACTGAAGATTTGGAGCAGACCTCTGAGTAAACAGCTCTTCAGACTCAACCATCTGTGTTACCCCAAGCCATAGTGTATGTAGTTTCTTACAGTTAAAAGGGGGGGGTGCGACCCAACCCACCTGGAATTGACGATGCCAAGTCACGTAAGACACAGCAAGGGGACTCCCAAAATTGTGGCACAGACATCACTTAACCCTAGAACGCATACCTGTGGCCTTGCAGGCCCGCCCAGTTAATTGTTTTCTATTTTCTGCAAGATTACTTTAGTTACAATTTTGAAACTCTAGGTATTCTTCATGTATATAGTTGTTTGTCATTTGAGTTTGAGTTATTCCATGTTATTTGCACACGGGCCTAAAGGGCCCCAGGTATGTGAAAGTGTAGATTTTTATGGTCATGCGTTCTAGGGTTAAGTGGCATCAATTGCCCCACTGTTGCTTAAAACGGTTGGTGAGGTGATTTTACCAAATCAGAAGATTTTAGTCTCCCAAGGATGACACAGGGGTAGAAATGTCCTTGCGAATCCATGATTTGATCATCTTTATGAACGTGAGTCTGTCTACATTCTCAGTGGACAGCCGCATGCGCTTATCTGTCAGCACACCACCAGCAGCGCTGAACACACGTTCAGAGAGAACGCTGGCTGCATGGCATGACAAGATCTCCAAGGCGTGAGTGGCGAGCTCCGGCGATTTTTCAAGATTGGAATACCAAAATGAGCAAGGGTCCAGTGACACAGTCATGACTTCGATGTTCACTTGGAGATTCTCCTGTACCATCCTCTCTAGGCATTGACTATCTGTCAGACTTCTTGTCTCCTGTGGCCTTGCAAAGGATGGTCTAAAAAAGTGGTGAAACGATTCCACAAAATTGCTGTTACCAGCAGATACTGTGTTACTGTTACTGTTTGAGTGATGAAGACTCGACAGTCCCACTGTTGGCAAGTTAGAACTGTGAGATTCACTACGTGCACCACTGGTGTTTTGTGGAAAAGCACATGTAAGATTCTGCAACAGATACTCCTGCATTCGTCAATACCTTTTTATGGCAGGAATTATTTCGGCAAATATACTTTTGTACCGGGGATCTAAGAGTGTGGCAACCCAGTAGTCTGGATTACTTCGAATTCTGATAATCCGGGGTCATGTTGCAGGTAGTGCAGCAAGAAGGCACTCAAGTGTCTTGCGCATCCAGAAGGACCAAGTCCTTGTTGTGTTGGTAGCGAAGAAAGAATCATGCTTCCTTCCTCTGCCCTCTCCCTCCAACCTCGCACAACAGAAATGTGATCAAGGTCTCCCTCATCTGATGAGTCTTCCATGCCCATTGCCAGTTCGTCCTCCACTTCTTCCTCGGCTCCTGCACCTTCCTCAACAGTTTGGCTGCTACCATGCGCCCTGGTTAATCCCTCTCCCCCACCCTCCCATGCCTGCCGCCTTGGTGCTGCCAACCGTCTGGACCTTGGAGATGTTATCTCTTCCGCATACGACTCCTCCTCTACTTCCTCCACCTCCTCTTGTCCCACCACCTGACTCCGAATTCTGTTTAACATGTGCTCCAGCATGTAAATCACCGTAATAGTCATGCTGATAATGGCATCGTCAGCACTAAACATCTTCGTCGCCATTTCAAGACTGTGCAGAAGGGTGCATAGGACCCTGATCTGAGACCACTCCTCCAGTGTGATTTGCCCCACCTCTGGATCTCGTTGGCCCAGGCTATACGTCAGAACGTATTGCACCAGGGCTTGTCGGTGCTGCCACAGTCGCTGCAACATGTGCAGAGTTGAATTCCACCGTGTCGGCACATCGCATTTCAGCTGGTGAACTGGCAGGCTCAACGACTTTTGTAGAGATGTAAGTCGTTGAACTGCGGGATGCGAACGGCGGAAGTGAGCACACAGCGACCGTGCACTCTGCAGAAGGCCATCTAGTCCGGGATAGTGGGCTAAAAATTGCAGGACAACCAGGTTCAACACGTGAGCCATACAAGGCACGTGTGTGACATTGCCCCGGCGAAGTGCCGCACCCAGGTTTGCAGCATTGTCGCACATGGCCTTCCCTGGTTGCAGGTCCAGTGGAGACAACCTTTCATGAAACTGGGTCTCCAGAGCTGACCAAAACTCCTCAGCTGTGTGACTCACATTTCCCAGACATTTCAAAGTAAACACTGATGCGTTGAGCCCTGCTGCCAGCATAGTAAGGAGGTGTGCAGGATTCCTTCTGCGCAGTTAGAAAGCAGGTGGCATTACCAGACAGGCTTTGGGTGCAGGTGGAGGACCGAGAGGAGGTTGAGGAGGCAGAAGCAGTGGAGGAAGTTCGAGATAAAGAGGATTAACACACAACTCGTGGGGACGGTAAGACTTGGACAGCAGCCCCTTGTCGTGCTGTCACCATAGTTACCCAGTGCCCAGTCAGCGACATGTAACGCCCCTGTCCATGCCTTCTCGTCCAAGTGTCTGTGGTGAAGTGCACCCTGTCACACACAGAGTTTCTCAAAGAAGCGGTGATGTTGTGTGCGACATGCTAGTGGAGCGCAGGCACACCTTTCTTTGAGAAGTATTGCCGACTGGGCATCTGGTACTGGGGCACTGTGACGGACATAAGTTCTTGAAAATCCTCTGTGTCCTCCAGGTGGAAAGGCAGCATTTCTGTAGCCAACAGCTTGCAGATGGTGAAATTCAACCTCTTTGCTTTCTCATGGCTAGGAGGAAATGGTCTTTTACTTTTCCACATCTGAGGGACCGAGGGCTGGCTGTTGTGCTTAGACGGTGTTGAGTAGGGTGTCCCCGGCAACTGCCGGTCTGTGAGGAAGATGCAGGCGGACATGTTAGGTTGCCTTGATCCAAAGGTGGTGCTCTCGATGTCGGAGAGCGCTCAACACTAGCAGGTGTTTCCACTTCCCAATGAACTGACGACCTGCCAATCACACTGGCTGTTGCGGGTAAAGAGGTGGCAGGTCTGCGTCCAAAAACATGTGTGACTGCTGTCCCCCCAGTCACAGAGGATGAAGAGGCTGCGGATGCACAAGATGGGGCAGACGGTGGTTGGCCCAGCCGGCTAGGCCGCATTGTAGCACAGTGAGCTTCCCACTGCAACTTATGCTTCATATCCATGTGACGGTGCATGCATGAAGTACTCAAACTATGTATTTTTTGGCCTCTACTTAGCTTTTGCTGACAAATATTACAGATAACACGAGTTGGGTCATCCTTATCGATCTGAATAAATGCCCAGGCTATGCAAGGCTTAGAGCCCATGTGACCTGAAGAGCCATTACGACTTGTGGTCAGAGGCAGAGTTGTGGTTGAGGATGCAGTTGTTGACGTGCTTCCAGTACTCCGTCTCTGATAGGAAGGCGCAACCTAACCTCGTCGTCAATAGCATCTGTGATGCCCCGCTGCGCTTGGTATCACAGATCCTACAAGAGTGCATTGATGGAATCCTCCACAAGAGGCCCCCATAAACATTCACACATCTCCACCTTCCACCTCAGACCAGCAGAGGGAGCCCGTTAGGGATATAAATAGGGAAGGTGGAGCTAGGCAGTTCAGTTCCTCTGAAGAGTTTCTGCAGTAGAGAAGCCTAAGAGAGGTCAGTCTGCAGTGGAGCTCAGTCTAGTCTAGAGAACGCAGTTAATAGTTCAGCAGTGGAGCACGAGGCTCCTGCTTGCTAGATTCAGGGAGCCCAAATAGAGCTTAAGGTGTGCCGGTGCCGTAAGATCAGTGAAGCGCGGCAAGCTGCCGTTAGTGTGTATAGCCTAGTGAGGGCCCGATTAGGCCGAAGGCGAGTGGCGAGTTAGTACATAAGGGGCAGAGGAGCTTAACCAGCTCACCCCGAAGCATTTACCGGACACAGGATCCGAGCTTTCCGGTATCTCTATGACCCAGTAAGGCATAACCGGAATCCCTGGAGAACTACAAGTCCCAGGATCGCTAAGGTGCTGATATGTAACAGAGCCAGGAGACGCTTAGGCCCCGCATACTGGGAGCGTGAACTCCAAGAGAAGGCCCTACCACAAGGTCAGCCAGCGCAGGACAGAGACAAAGTTAGGCCTAGCTCCAGGCAGGTCAGAAACTTACTACGCAGAGGCAAGAAACAGGAGGCCCTACACCCGCTCATTGGGGAGGATCCTGATATGCACCCTTCACGCTACAGTGCTCCGGGATGTGCCTGAATTTCCACCAGTAAAAGGTACTGAAGTGACTACCGTGTCCGTTCCCGTTCTTGCTCTGACCCAGCTGGGTCTCGCCTGTCCTGTATTCCCCTTGCATACGCTGCCCTGAGACATAGCTCCACCTGTGGGGAGCTATACCATCGAGCTGCCTTATCACCGGCCTCAGTGAACTGCTGCAGCGCTGGTGCTTGTCACCAGATACCAGAGGTGGCGTCATGAACTCTTATAAAATTAACAATTATCCACCCTTTTAAAGAGAGACCCCAGGGTACGGGCCAGGGAGCCGACCACCGCGACATCCCCAAGGCCAGGCAAATGCCCGGGTACCGAGTCATCCCCATCCCCAGGGCTAGTCACATCCTCCTCCACCTCCTCTGCTGACCTCATCGACTGTCTGACTGTGGGTTGACAGTAAGTGGGATCTCCAACCTCGTCATCATCACCCTGTGTGTTATCACACCCATCACCCTCAGAGCCAACCTCTTCCTGCCCTGACCGAAAAGTCAAGTTGTCGCTCCAATCAGGTATTTGAGTCTCATCATCGTCTTCATCATTGTCTCCACCAACAGGAGTAACAGTTTGGGAACAAGGGTCTACATTATGCTCAGAACCTTCTTCATCTGGTCCTGGATCCAACTTATAAAGATTCTGGGCATCGGATCAGATCATTTCCTCATCTGGATTAACAGAAGCTCTGGAACAGACCTCCGTTTCCCAGGCTATAGTATGAGTAAACAGCTGGGCAGACTCAGCCATCTGTGTTACCCCATACTCAGACGGGCAGCTGGAGACTTGGGAGCTGTGAGGAAGCAAGTGCGATTGGGGTGACACCTCTGAGGACTGGAGTATTTGTGATGTTGAAATTCAGGTGATGGAGAGCCCACTTGAAGGAGCACTTGATATCCATTGAAGCACCTGCTGTTTTTGTGCCTAATCTAGAATTTGTAGCGATGGGCGTGTCCGTAAGAATGGGATCGTATCACATTGTCCACGAAAAGAAGTCGACATCTTAGTTTGGCTGGAAGATGGTCTTTCTTCTGCAGATGTTACTCCCCCCCCACCGTGGGGGGCCTCGACCCACCGGCGGACAGGCACCAGTATTGGGATAGGGGGCCTGGCCGTCAGGGTCCACCGCGGCTCTGGCACAAACCCGGCGACACAGAGGTGGCACAGGCAGGAACGGACTGGCCGTGTCGGCTTCTCACTTTTTGGATTTTAGAAGGGCATGACATGCCTATATCTGTGTCTCCCCCTCCTTTTACTCCTCCACCTCTTTTCTTTTCGCATGACTATATGTACTTGTCACTTTTCCATGTGTTAGTTGTGTCTTCTGAGCAGTTTGTCAGCTTTTGGACACCTTTGAAGGTGTTTTCTATGTGTTTCTATGTGTTTTTGTTTGCCTGCCATTGGTTTTAACGGTGTTCGAAGGTGTTCGACGAACAGTTCGACGAACAGTTCGGCGAACACAGGGGTGTTCGACGAACCGAATCGAACTCGAACACTACGGGGGTGGCTCAACACTATTGCTGATGTCCCTTCTGTAGAAGTGACACAGATCACCACGGGACACTCGGATTACATCATGACAGCGGACAGGTGAGGGATATAGTTGTTTTTTTATTTTTTATTTTTTTACAGAAGATCAAGGGCTTCGGGGACTCAGTGAGTAATAGATACATTACTAAAACAATGTGGAATTTTACTTAAATAAAATACTTTATTCTGGCTGTGTCTTTATTGAAAAAGCATCGTAAACCTTTACTACATAGTTAGTAATGGGGTCGTCTCCATTACTTACCTGGGCTTCATGTCAGCCGCCAATACGAGGCTGACGTGAACCGCAACCCTTTTACCCCACTTGCCACAGCTACACGGCAGTGGGAAGAGCGAGGCTAAGCACCAGATTTGGCACATCTTATGGATGTGCCATATATGGGACTGCTGAGGGCTGATGCTATTAGCCTCGGAGGGAGCCAGGATCCATGGCCCCTTCCCTGGCTATTAATAGCAGCTCACAGCTGTCTGTTTAGCCTTTGCTGGTTAAATTTTATAGGGGGACCGTACGTCAATTTTTTTCTGGGGTCCTCCTGTAATCTAGCCAGTGAAGGCTAAGCAAACTGATGGGAGCTGTCATTAATAGCCAGTGAACATATTTGGCTAAAGCCCACGCCATTTTTTTATTTAATTCTTCATTATATTTAATTTATAAGAAATCCCATGCCTACTGTGTTTGTTTTTGATTCTGTGTAAACTCACCCACAGCATGTCAATTTCTGTAGTGGAAATGCAATTCTCCGCTGCAGATTTTGACCGATTCAAATGTCCGCATGTACTGACAAAACTAGTGCAGCATTAGAATGCCGCGTTTCAGATGCAGGGAAAATACTCACTCCTAGTCCGACGGTAATCCAAGGGTTAGGGTATGTGCACACGATCTGGACAGGCAGCATTTTGGACGCAGTATACTTTATGCTGCGTCCAAAGTGCTGTGTTCTATTGAATGCACGTGAATCCACATGTGTTCATTGAACCATGCAGATTCACCACATTCAATACATTGTATGGATCAGATTTCTCTTGCGGAAACTAACGACTCTGCAAGAGAAATTGACATGCTGCGATCCTGAAAGACGTGCCGCATGTCGTGTTCGCGAGAGACCTGAAGGCACAGATGAGCACATAGTGGGCATGGGAGTTCTACAAATCCTTGCATAAGCACGCAGCGTCAAACCCGCAGCGGCTCCTGATTGTGTGCACATACCCTTAAAGTGATGTCCCACGTTTCTTTTTTCAAATATCTTTATTTAGCTCCAAAAACCATTGATTGCTGTATAAAAACGCATGCAAAAAACTCACCAAAATGTGTCATGCACACGCTGAGTATTTTTTTATTTGAAAATTTGGTGCAGAAAATAATCATCAGCATGTTAATTCTCTGTGCATTTTTCCTGCGGTTTTTGCCTGCGTTTTTTCAGTGCATTCAATTGGTGAAAAACACACCAAAAGCCAACATAGAAAATAATCTTTAGCATATCAATTTTCTGTGCATTGAATGCACTAAAAAAGCGCATCAAAATTGTGACAAAAAATGTGGCAAAATCGCGACAAAAACACAGGCAATAAAACGCATCAATATTGCGATAAAATTACAGAAAAAACTTAGTGGGCACCATTCAGCCCACAAAGTGCATGGGCTGAAAAACACTTACTCCTAGAGAGTATACATATTTATTTTATAGAATGTTAAAAATAGTCCCTATGGGTACCATAAATACTCTGAAAAAAATTTTGGGTGTTGCACGATGGTTACCCTATTGATATGGTGGTGGAAGATGAGGATAAGGAGAAGGAGGAGGACAATATAAAATCGGCAAAATCCTGAAGCTATACAGATGTCTCGGATTGAAAGGGTGCAATAGAAACCCCCCCAAAAAAACACTGCATTTGAGTTTATGTTCCGCTGCTATCATCCAGTGATGTTGAGAAGTCTGGCTCAGTCCAGGACTTGTTCATTTTGATAAGAGTCTGCCTGTCAGCATTTTCACTTGACAGTCAGATGTGCCTATCAGTTATAATACCCCCGGAGGCAATAAACACTGGCTCTGACAAAACGTTAGCGGCAGTGCAGGCCAGGACCTCCAAAGCATTGGGAGACAGTTCATGTCAGCTTTTATACCCAATAGATGTAAGGCACAGAGGAATCACTGAGGACACTGGTATGGTCGCAAAGGTAATCCTTCAGCATCTTCCAAGACTTTTCACTCCTTGTCAGAGTACCCCACGCATCAGAGCTTGGGCACTGGGAGGATTTGAGAAAACTGTCCCACACCTTTGACAGTGCTCCCCTTCCTCTGCTGAAACTGGGTCATGTCTCCCTCGCCTGTACTCCAAGAAATTGTGACCTCTACTGCCAGCATTGTCAGATGGGAATTCTTTTAATAATTCTACAACAAGGGCCTTCTACAATGATACTGCAACATTTTATTAGACCTCTCCAACACAGAAAGAAGAAATAGAAAGTTCACCTTGTAGTGTGGGTCTATAAGTGTGACCAATCAGTAATTACTGTTGCCCAAAATGTGTGCCACACGATGGTCACGGTAAAGGCAGCGGAACATAAACTCAACCATGTGTTCCCGACTGCCAACCGCCAAGACTTACCCGTCCACACCAAGACGACGACTGTCCATGTTCTCCTCCTCATCCTTCTGCTGGTTCTCCTCATGGTCCTCCCCCTATTCCCCCTCTTCAGGTCATCCACGCTGACCAGATGGTATGAATGTGGTGTGGGTAGTACGTCTGAAGTGCAGGAAACCAGCACCTGTTCCTCCTCCTCCTCATTATCACCAAATCTGCATTGAGATGAGATGAGGCTGGGCTGTGTAGCATCAACCTCTACAGCTTCTTGCTCCATCTCATCGTGCTACACCTGCAAAGCCTCCTCTTTAATTGTGAGCAGCAATCGTTTCAGTAGGCAGAGAAGCGGGATGGTGAAAGAGATTGGAGAGTGTTTATTTTAAATAAAGGATTTTTTTGTGCGTTTTGTTCAATTAAAGGACTTTTTTGTGTGTGTCCATTATTAACCCCTAGGCTTGATGTCTCCAGACACAAAATAACATCAAATCCTAAACTTTTATACCACTTGCCACCACAGCAGGCCATGTGGGAAGTGTCAAGACTAATCGCCAGATTTGGTGCATCTAATGGATGTGCATTTTCTGTGGCCGTTAAGGGCTTGCATTTTTAGTCCTATATCCAAGGCCCCTCTTCAGCCTATTAATATCAGCCTGCAGCTGTCTGTTTAGCCTTTGCTGGTTAGTAATAATAGAGGGAACTCCACGTCATTTTTTGGGTGGCATTCCTTCTTTACTAACCAGTAAAGGCTATGCAGACAGCTGTGAGCTGATATTAATAGCCTGGTAAGCTTCATGGATATTGGCCTCTTCCCAGAATAATAACACCAGCCCCCAGCTGTTGTTTTTTCTTCATCCGGTTAGGAAAATTAAGGGGGCCCCATGCCATTTTTTTCAATTATTTATTTATTAAAAAAAAAAAAATACAGTAAGCTCTGGTGCAGTTTGTAAAAATGTAATACATAAAAAAAATGTGGGATCTCCCCTATTCTTGATATCCAGTGCATGTAAAGCTAACACCTGCGGGCTACAGTCTACAGCTGTCGAGCTTTATCTTGGCTGGTTATCAAAAATAGAGGGGTCCCTTACTGTTTTATTATTTTGAATTTTACAGTAATAAATGGGTAAATGAGGATGGGGAGTGTTTATTTAAAATAAAGGTTTTTTTATGTGTATTTATTTCAATTAAATACATTTTTCTGTGTGTCTTTATTTAATTTTCAGTACTGGGTTAGTAATAGGGATGTCTTACGGACGCTTCCCCATTATGAACCCCTAGGCTTCAAGTCAGCTGACATTAGAAAGCTGACATCAACCCCACAAATATTGCCCCACTAGCCTTCGCACCAGGGCAAGTGGGAAGAGTAGTGCAAAGCGCCAGAATTGGTGCATCTAACAGATGTGCCTTTTCTGGGGCAGCTGCGGGCTGATATTTTAGGCTGGAGAGCACCAATATTCATGGATTTTTCCCAAGGTAAAGAATACCAGCTCCCTACTGTCTGCTTTAGCTTGGCTGGTTGTCAAAAATGAGGGGGACCCCCACACCATTTTTTAAAATTATTTATTAAAATAATTTTAAAAATGTTGCGGGACCCCTATATTTTTGATAACAAGCAGCTGTCAGCTTTACTTGCGCTGGTCAGCACAAATAGAGGGGACCGCTGGTCATTTTTATTTTTTTTACACAGTTTGCACCTGCCAATCACAGCCATGCCAATCACTTGTCATTGCTGTGATTGAGCTGGAAGTGCCCAAACTGGCAAAGCTTGTTGATTGGCTGCAGCCTTTCAACAAACTTTGTTCAAGCTGCCGAACCCGGATAGTAGCATGGACTTCCTTCAGAAGTCCGTGTTCAGGGTCAGTGCACGAACACTTGGTGTTCGGTATAGACCACGAACATTACCAATCCAGTTTGACCATCCCTACTCTTTAGCAATCCTATAAGCAGCTCTCACTGAAATTTAGCTTGGTCTTCCAGACCTTATCTTGACCTCCACTGTTCCTTTTAACTGCCATTTATTAATTACATTTCGAACTGAGGAAAGTGCATCTTGAAAATGCTTTGCTGTTCTCTTACAGCCTTCTCCTGCTTTGTAGGCCTCCACCTTTTTCATTTTCAGATTGCTGGACAGCTGCTTAGAAGAATCCATGGTTGCTGTTTTTTGCTACAATGTTAGAGAAGGCTGGGTTTCTATAAAGCTGGGAAATTTGCATCACGCATCCTTTCCCAACATTGATAGTGAACAAACCACAACCCTAACAGGCAAATTAAAGTCTGAAACCTTGGTCAAGTTATCTGAGCACACAAGTTTCCAAGGGTGCCCAAACTTTTGCATCTGCCCATTTTTCTTTTTGCAATTTTTAAAATGAAAAAAAAAAAGAAAATATTTTTTTTGCCTGAAATACGAAGAAAATGTGTCATCTTTAACTTTTGTGCCTTTTAGAGATCATTTCAACTTCAACTTGCTTAGCTGTTCACAATAACACTAGTTTTGACAAGAAACCCAAACTTTTACATGCACTGTTTAACAATCAAATTGAGAAGAGGTTGTCATGGTAGTGTACAACCCCTTTTATGCAGGTACCACTTAATTTGCACTTTTCTATATTAGGGATCATCGGTATAGAGTGCTGCCCCCCTACTACTTTGTTTTGCACTTTAGATCCTAATGGTCATTAATAATGTGAGAATGAGTGATTCTACTGAGATTCAAATTGTCTTGAATTTTGCAGGGAAATTTAACTCTCTCCTTGTGCTGAGTTGAATGCAAACATCACGATAACTTAATATCATGATGTGTGTCACCCATGATAATGAGCGCTGTGATGTTTGAGAACTGCTCAACAGCAGAAGTCCACGGCTGAGTGCAGATTGTAGAATGCACAAAAGAGGCATGGAGCACTCTCGTTGGGCTGCAGCAATGACAAATGTAAGCAGAGAGGTTTTATTTCACCATTTTGCACACTCCAATGCAGTAAAAGAGCTGCTGCCAGGCCACCGTTTTGCTAAATTGATGTGAAGCAAATTGCGAAACATTCGAAGTCTAGAGAATTAAAATTTCAATAAAATGCAAGACAAATTCACTTTGCCTCAGATTAACTAATTTCCCATTTCTATTATTCGTTTACCTTATTTCTGTATTCATGATTTTTAAATTTATCCCTATAAAAATCTTTTCCCAGTGAAAGAAGCATAGCATCAAGTGCATAAGCCATGGTGAGTAATGCATCATATACAATGGGTGAGCCAATATTGAACAATGCATATGAAAATTCTGTTAAATCCTCGTCTCCTGAACATTTGCGCAGTTTTTTATCATATAATATCTCAAATATGCTGTTTTTCAGTTTATTCCTTGACAGGCATCTGTATTGTGTCATCCATAAATCTTCAAGCATCTTATCATCTGGATAATTTAAAGGATGGACATTTTTCATAAATTGCTTCATGTTGTCTATTTTATATGGAGTTATCCTCAGTTCTTCCAGTTCTTCACTGCTGTTATACTCATTATGAGAACCCATGTTGTATACAAATCCCAAACTACAGTTAAATGCTGGAAAAGATAGAGCCACCATTTCATAAGTGGTAAACCAGCTGGGAGGAAGGATGAAAGTTTTTGTTTTCAAAACATAATCTGGCAAACGGAAGCTGTCAGCCATATAGAAAGAAATCGTTCCACAAATAAGAATAATATTAGAGGATGATTTTGAGATTATTTTCTTGTTTTTCTCATTCATAACTTGCATGTTTTGACTTTTTAAATCACCATAAATAACTCTTAAAGAAATTATTCTAGCAATAAACTCTACGCAGACGCCATGACTATTAAGGATTGAGGAGAGAGTTTGACTCTCTTTGTCTCCACTGTCATCTGCACTCGTTACAATTCCAACCCAATTCCATGAAAAATGCTTCAATAATGTTAAAACAGCAGAGAAGTAGACATTGTCATTATGTGCTGCACGGAAAAGATATGGGTACATAGCTCTGTCACTGAGCATCGGATCTGTAGCTCCATAACTGATCTGGGAAAAAAAATAATTCTGTTCAAATTTATAAAGTTATTTCAATAAAAAAATAATTTGACAAAAGCCAAATCATTTCTTTAAAGTAGTTGTCCCCAGTAGAGATTAGAGATGGCCCTGTGTAATAGTGATAACTCTTAAAATAATTGTTAAAACAGACACACAATGAGCATTAAACCTACTATGGCCATTAGTTGTCAGATGTTCTCCCCAAAGCATTTTTTTCAGTGTAATTTTTATCAATTTCCTCTTTGCATATAACATGGTTTATAGCCATCCCTATTCTCTTTTTTATTTTATTAATATTCTACTATTAGATGATGATGTACACAATGGTAGTATCATACCCTCATCAATGCTTCTCACCTCTTTTTGCCATACTGTGCTGGAGGGAAAAAAAGGCTGGATGGTAGGATAAATGGAAACAAGGCTTAAGAACGACAGCACAAAGCTGAACCAGAGTGAGTGCATACATGTCCAACCTAGGTTATAAAGGAATAGGCAGATTGTAGTACTAATCCTTGGGGCTGCTTAGTTTGGAGAAAATACACATTGGGGTCATCCTAATTACACTGATCAAAAATTTAAAAAGATAGGACAGTAGAGATGAGAGGATCAGACAAAATTAGAATTTGTCTATTCGTGTTTTCTTCCCGACAAATTTAATGTCCTTTATAAATCTCTAGGGTCTTTCTAGACCACAGAGTATAAGAAATGTAATGTGTAAAAAAATAAATTAATTGTTATACTCATCCTCTGCTCTCTCTCTGGCACCTCGGCTAATTTCCGCCACTTGTCTGGTCCTTGGAGCATCTTCTGATCCCTCTTTACTTGTGTTGGGTCCAGTTCTGCAAAGCACATGAGAAGTCACCAGCACATGTTGTAATGTCGTGATGTCGTTGACCTCTTGCATGCCTGCGCAGAACCCTCCACAGTATAACACCCAAAAGTCCAGCACAGTGGGTGATGTCCAAATATCCCATTGTGAGTGATCGAGAATCAGAAGATGCGGCAAGGACTGAACAAGTGGCGGTTAGTAGCTTTAGGGTTAAACAGATGAGCAGTAAGTTGAATATAACGATTGTTTAACATTTTGATGGCCCGTAATGGCACATATGATGGCCATTTTGCTGAATCCTTGTAGAAGTGAATTACAAATACCCGCATTTTTCACAAATGTGGATTTTTGTAGAATTCAATTCCATTTAAATTTATTTACTCATCTGTACAAGGAAGAGATCTTTCTAATGATGTCTTTACACTGAGGCCTGAAATGAGGATACTGAGTCATCTCGCAAGAGTCAAGGAAAGAAAGTTCTAGTTTTATTACATTCATATAGTCTTTGTAATAGCTTTGTAGCTATGGATCTCTTTGCAACAAATTGTTGTATTCATTTAATAAGTTACAAAATTAAAAATCTAACATTACAGTTTAAATACTAGATTTCTGGAGGTAGCAATAAAAAATCTGTGGATCAATTTTGTATGTCATGTTTGCAGTCAGGAAGGAAATGTTCCCCTAATTTTACGTGGTTAGCATCTGCTTCATGAGTTTTTACCTTTCTCTAGTAATAAATACTTTGTAATAACCATGATGTCATTGTGGTAGAGAAAATTATCTCTCCGATGGCTTAACCAGTCAGTCAGTGTAACAGTCATTTTAATTACTATTTCATGAATCAATAGTACACATGAAAATAAGACACATTGTAATAGATCTTAACAAAAAGATCTGCTTTTTTCTCTGCCAGAATTGATCAGTCATTATCAAAATTCTCATTTCAGAGGTAAAATCTGTATTCAGTGTAGACTTTCCCATTACTGAGATAGGAGATGGCTGCTGCTGCTACTGATAAGCTTCTATGTAGATGGGACGAGGAGGGTGAGGGAGGAGCTCTGTCTCTAGATCTTTAATCCTATCTAGATAGAATCTTATCAGTAGCAATTGCCATCTCCTATCTCAGTAATGGGAGAGTCATCACTGAACACAGATTTTATCTCTGAATTGAGAATTTTGATAATGACTGATCAATTCTGGCAGAGAAGAAAACAGATTTCTCTAAAAAGATAAATTCTTAGTTTAGTTTGGTTCTCATGACTGTTTTGTTTCGCATGACCTTAATACATGGTCCAAGTCAGTAGTCTCAGGCTGTAGACAGAAGCTAAATGAATTTCCTTACTCTTCAGGATCCCAGGCTCAGGTTATTATTAGCTGACCTGACAAAAATTATTTTTGTGGTGTGCGGCGCACAGGTGACATCTCGTCAGATCAGCTAATGATGAACAAAACCTGAGATCCTGGACCATGGACTATGGACTGGTGCAAAGCAGTCTGCTCATTTCTAATTGTTGGCTGCTGGTTTCTTACCTGTGTATATCCATAGAGATTCAGAAGTTCTGCCATCGGTACAGATGTTACTGATAACATATCTCCAATAAAACTTGCAATGTTACCTTCTTTCTTGCAGTTATAGTTAGGTACGTTAGCTTCTGGTCCTGATAATATTTGTATTGTACTTTTCACAGCATATTTAGCACTGTTACAAGAATCAGACACATGGTATCCTAAAGTCACATTAGGTAAAATGTAAGGATTTTTATTCACTTCCTCTATGGCAAATTGAAAATCCAAAAAGAACTTGTAAGTGGAAAAAACAGGTCTGAAAAGATGCAAAACATTTCTACCAGTTAAAGAATAATGACATCATGTTTCATATCGGATTAAATAATACATTATAATAGGCAGGCGTCTGTGACACTTTGAAATTCAACAGATTTTTTTTTCCAATTGTACATGATTTAATAAAAATGTAGTAGTAATGTGTGAAAATACAAGGATTATATCATTTTTCTTAATATTGTATTAATATTTCTTAGGGTTTACATTACAGTTACACAGATGTCATTAGAAAAATTACAAGGTCAAATGTGTTCAAAACTTATTGCCATAGTAATAAAATTTCATATTTTGCTTTTCTCCTTCCTTTCTTCGAAAAGTCATTAATTGGTTTAAAAATAAAAAAAAAGATATGACATCATTCATTTTACCATGTATAGTACTGAGAAACTGGTAAAAAAAATTCTAAGTGGGGTGATATGGAAAAAACAAGCAATTCTACCATTGTTTGTTGGGCTTTGTTTTTACAACATTTACTTTGCTGTGACTTAATTTATCCTGGTTGACAGAAAGACATTTTCAGTTATGAATAATTCACATAAAAAAAATACTTTCAGCAAAATAGTTAAAATGCCAAAAAAATAAGAAAACAAAAGAAAAACAACTAACAAAAGTGAGCGATATAAACAGACAAAAATGTAAAAAAAAAATTGCAAGAAAATGGTATATTAAGGTATATTAAATCATTGTTAGTAACACTACATAATACAGAGATACTATGAAAAATGTTTTAGAAATCGTATTTATATTTTTTTTGGGCTGAGCTGCAATATATATGAAAGCAAACATGTTTTTTTTCATGGCCTAAACAACTTCTCTACCTGTATATTTCTGCTAAGCAAAACTTGAGTTTGCATTAATAAATTGTTCAAATCATTCTGCCAATCAATTATTTTTAAACATAGAAAAAAAATAATTTTCTTGATCATTTTTCACTCAAATATGAAAGCAATTTTTCATTTTGACTTACCCGTTGCAAAACAGTAATGTAAGTTTTGTGTTTTTTAGAAGCTCATCCATGTTTAAATTAACAGTGAATATTCCTCCGATGATAATGTCCCCATGCTGATAATATTCATATTCTTCTACTGCTTTATTCATTCTCAGCTCACATTTTGCAGAAATTGCCAAAGTCACATAAAGAGAAAGGCACAGGATGATTACAGTTGTCATTACTGGATGACAAGAAATTATGAAATTGCAGTTATTTTATCAAATTAAATCAGTCAATGAGTAATCTATTCTTCGTAGAATTCAATAATACAGCACCTGCAACGGGACAATGATGATTTTCATCTGTGATAGAGAAAACAACATCCCACACATTATATAACTATTGGAGTTACTTAAAATATGTAATTAAGTCAAATATAATATTAAACTTACCAGATGTGTCCAACTTTTTTTCTTTATATGTTTAAATAAAATTATCTTGTTAACTCATTCCTGGCAAACCAGCATACATGTCTAAATGTCCTAAGAAAAATCTAAATTTTCACCTTTTGAAATGACATATTCAAGAAGCAATAAAGTGCTTTACTTTATACCTAAATACTAAAATAGTTAGATTAATACTTAGTTTAGTCAGTAGGAGATTAGCTTTATAGCGTTTGGCAAATGGGTTTTAATGCAGTCAGAGAAAGTGACAGATGTTCAGACA
The DNA here is from genome assembly GCF_046119375.1 of Phyllobates terribilis. Classification (NCBI taxonomy): domain Eukaryota; kingdom Metazoa; phylum Chordata; class Amphibia; order Anura; family Dendrobatidae; genus Phyllobates; species Phyllobates terribilis. The sequence continues at coordinate 1,202,758,415 of NW_027362761.1, read as the reverse complement.
TGGCTTCTCCTGCTCTTGTTGGTGTAAAAAAACTAATGTATAGCCTTTACATTCAAACTAAAAAAAATGAACCCCTGTTTGAGCAAAACATTAAATAGACGTTAGAGTCAATTAGTGTATAGGTGGCATAATTAAAATTAGCCAAAACAATTCGTATGACAGCTATTGTTTCAAGCTAATGGAACCAAGAAGAGACTAGCAGTTCTCAGCAACAAAGTCTCTAAAACATGTAGTTTTTGCCTCATCAAATCATTTTCCTATTAAAACTGCATATATTGGAAAACTATCTTAAGCCCCTTCACATATATGTGTTTCTAGTGTGTGTGGTGTCTGATTTTTTCATGGAAAACACATGTACCTATTATTACTAGAGACGAACGAACCTTTAAATGTTCAGTTTGTCCCGGCTCAGCTAACTTCCTGATGTTCACCGAATAATTAGCGGAATGGTTCGGCGAACATACCGAACCCCATTGTATTCAATGGTAAGCAAAACCAAACACATACATAACACCTTCAAATGGGCCCAAAAGCTACCACAACAGCTCAAATTAGGGGCAGACGCCAGGAAAGTGGCATCAATTGACCCAGAGTACAAGTAGTATAATTATTATTTATTATTATATTACCATTTATTTCATGGCACTTTACATGTGAAAAGGGGTCACCGACTGGTACAGGAGGAGATAGGACCTTGCTCATGAGGGCTCACAAACAATCTACAAGGGATGGGTGAGGATACAGTAGGTGAGGGTACAGCTGGTCGTGCAGCAATATGGTTGAACGAGGGTTACTGCAGGTTGCACGCAAGTCGGAAGAAGTGGGTCTTCAGGTTCCCTTTGAAGATTTCCATGGTAGGTGTGAGTCTGATTTGTTGTGGTAGAGAGTTCCTCAGTAGGGGAGATGCATGGGACAAATCTTGTATGCGATTGTGGCAAGAAGAGATAAGAGGGAAGTAGAAAAGAAGATCTCGTGAGGATATGAGGTTGCACGCAGGTAAGTACAGAGAGACTAGGACATAGATGTATGGAGGAGACAGGTTTTGGCTGTCTTTGTATGCCAAAGTAAGGGTTTTCAACTGGTGTCTCTTGCCAACAGAGAGCCAGTGCAAGGATTGACAGAGGAGAGAAGCCGGGTATTAGAAAGAAGACAGGTGGATTAATTAGCCAGCAGAGTTTAGGATAGATAGGAGGGGTGCAAAAGTGTTAGACTGGAAGTCACAGAGCAGGAGGTTGCATTAGTTGAAGCTGGAGATGATGAGGGTGTGCGCTGGTGTTTTTGCAGATTCATGGTTGAGGATCCCGGAGATATTTTGGAGCTGGAGTTGGCAGGAAATGGAAATGGCTTGGATCTCAGGTTTGAAGGAGAGATCAGAGTCAAGCTTACATGATGGGGGAGAGACAGGGATGAAAACTGTGGTAAGATTTGGAATTAGGTGGGACGGGATTGGGTCAAATTCACAGGTAGTGAGATGTGATTTTGAGAGTAAAGAGGAAAGATTATCTTTCGTGATAGGGGAGAAGCTGGTTTTGGAGGAGAGTTTAGTAATTATGAGGAGGAGCTATGGGTACTTTTAGCAAAAGCTTTGCCTTATGTTGCCAATCTTATGCTTGAAGAATGAGGCAAAGTCTTCAGCTAAGATGAGAGGAGAGGGAGGTAGAGCTGGTGGACGGAGGAGAGAATTTAAAGGACTGCATAGCTGTGCTGCAGTGAACAATTGAGCAGCATTTTGACAACTTCTGTTACTGGACAAGCTACTCCACTCCCTCTCTTTTCAGCCACACAGCAGTATGCCTTGTTGATGGGACCAGAAAGAGCATGTGCTCCAGTGGATGGCAAACTCTGCATGAAGTGGCCTCTGCTCCTCTTCCTCCACCTTAAAATCACAAACATTACAGACCTCAGAGGTGGCACCCCAATTACCCTTGTTTCCCCCCCACATCACAACTATCCAATTGCCCAACTGACAGTGGGGAACTGCAGATGGGCAAGTTTGAAGAGCTGCTCACACATTCTATTCCTGAGCATCAAAGGTCTGATCCAAAGATTCACAGACTCAAGAGGAGGAAAGCATGTGCAGCGATGCCCAAATTTTTTTTCAGTTTTATCTGGGGCATGACAAAGTAGGGTCCGAGCAGAATACAAACCCTCAACACCAGACGTTAAACCCTGTAGGTGGAGGTGATCCTGATGAGACTAAGATACTTATAGTGCACGCGGACTGTACTGTGCTGTCGGGGCAGAAAGATAAGTAGGGTAACTCTCAGGGCGAGGAGTGGGAGAACAGAGAGGATGACGATGAGGTTGCAGATCCCACTTGGTGGGAGCCGAGAGGCATGCAGCTGAGTAGCTCAGGAGAGGAGGTGGAGGAGGAATAAAATGAGGAGGTTACATTGTGGCTTCCTACACAGACACGTAGTTATGCAACCACCACGACAAGCACTCCTCAGCCCCAACTCTGGCAGTGACCAGCATCGTTCACGGGTCTGCAGTTTGCAGGGGTGGCAATTGTTGTCTAGCCTGGGTCTTTTTTGAAACTGCAAAAAATGACACAACTTATGTTATCTTCTAACTTTGTTTAAAATGACAGAGCCGTGGTGGACCCTGACGGCAAGCCCCCCTCTCCCAATGCTGGTGCCTGTCTGCTGGTGGGTCGAGTGAGCCCCCCTGCGGTGGAGGTTGGTCTAATCTTTTTAATTTAAATAGTCTCTCTAATTTGAATGAGTACACTTTAAATCTTTTTACAAGGATCTATTGAAGGGCAAGTCTCATGCCAGCAGCCGCGAAATTCCAGCTCCAGTAGCGTCCACTAAAGCTGCTGCAGTTGAAAAGCTTTTATAAGGATCGAGCTTGGCGGTCCACCGCAAGGCATTCTACCGCCAGTCCCTGAGCCCCTGTGCCTTCGGGTGCCTCCCCGATTCTCTTCACTGAGTGTCCCGAGGGCCCGACTCATTTCCTTTGAAAAAATTAAGTGTCCAAACTACAGGTGGTGTAGCTTGCTTAACAGCTGGGATAATCCGCTGACTAGCAGACACTGCTACTAGGCACAAAGTATTTCCTGGGCTAGATGCAGTTAAAAATTTGTAATTAGATACTCTCGTTGGATGCTGAGAAAGCATTCCATAGAGTCTTCTGGCACGCCATATATTATTCTCTTAAAAAGCTTGGGGTAGGGGTCTAGCGGACCCTTTTATAGGCAAAATCACGGCCCTGTATCGCAATACGTCACCTAGGCTGAAAATAAATGGAACATTTTCATCACCTTTCATAATCACCAATGGGACAAGGCAGGGATGTCCTCTGCTCTCATCAATTCGCCATAACCCCAATATTAGGTGGATTGAGGTGGGAGGCACCCAATACAAGTGCTCTGCATTTGCTGATTATGTCCTAGTATATATCACTCAATCACATATATCCAACCCTGCTGTTATGGCTGAAATAGATCACTTTGTTGCCTGGTCAAATTTTAAAATCAATGCAGCGAAGTCTGAGGCCCTCGATGTCTCCCTCCCCAAATCCATACAGGATTCAATCCAGTCCAACTTTCCCTTTGCCTGGTCCTCACAGGGTATCAAATACTTAGGAATTCGTATTCATAGAGAACTCTCCCATCTATGTTATCTTAATTTTGGGCCCTTTATTGAACAACTCCATAAAGACCACAGTTGGCAAGTTAGAACTGTAAGATTCACTACATGAACCACTAGTGTTTTGTGGAAAAGCACATGTACACTATGTTCCAAATTATTATGCAAAAAGTGTTTAGGAGTGATAAGGGAAGAATTTTTTTGTTTGTCAGTTAAACTCATTGATGGTGATGTGTGTCAGGGCTCTTTATATCACTGTAAGCAATTGCAGACACCTGTGCTAATTAGTTTGGCAGCTGTGTCCAATGAAAGGCAAGACTACTTAAGAAGGCTGTCCCACATTATTAAGCAGCCTACTTTTTATGCCAAAATGGGAAAGAAAAATGATCTGTCGGCTGCTGAGAAGCAACAAATTGTGGACATTGCCAAACAGTTCATCCTGACCATCGCACAATCAATAAGTATGAAGCTGATTCACAGTATACATGTGTGTGTGCTGATAAGGGAAAATTGAGGACTCTTTTCTACAGGTAATTAAGTCCGGTTAAAAGAGCAGTGGCAAAAAAGCCTTGTCATAGCAGCAAACACATTTTTGAAGCTGCTGGTGCCTCCAACGTCCCCCGAACAACAAGATGCAGGGTCCTTCAGAGGTTTGCAGCTGTGCGTAAGCCATCCTATCAACCTCCTCTATCCACTGCACACAAGCAGAAATGGCTCCAGTGGGCCAAACAATACATGAAGACTGACTTCAAAACTGTTTTGTTCACCGATGATTGCCGTGCAATGATCGATGGTCCAGATGGATGGAGTGGAGGATGGCTGGTTGATGAACACCCCATGCAAACATGGCTATGGCGCCAACAAGGAAGAGGTGGAGTAATGTTTTGGGCTGGAATCATGGGGAGAGAGATTGTCAGCCCCTTTAGGATCCCTGAAGGGGTAAAGATGAACTCCACAATGTATGTGGAGTTTCTCAAACAGCACTTCCTGCCATGGTTCAAGAAGAAGAACCGTGTATTCCGCAGCAAGATCATTTTCATGCATGATAATGCACCATCTCATGCTGCACATAACACATTTGCATCTCTGGCTGATATGGGCATAAAAGGGAACAAACTTATGGTGTGAACCCCATGCTCCCCTGACCTCAACCCCATTGAGAACCTCTGGAACATCATCAAAAGGAATGTCTATGATGGCAGGAGGCAGTTCACATCTAAGCAACAGCTCTGGGAGGGTATTCTGTCCTCATGCAAAACAATTGAAGAAGAATCCATCCAAAACCTGACAAATTCAATGGATGAGAGAGTTCAGAAGCTTCTTTCGAACAAGGGGTCCTATGTGCAAATGTAACATCACCTAGAATAAAGCTTTGAGTTGAAAACTGTTTGTTTTCAGTTTCTAATAACCTGCTATTGCTTATAATTTCAAAAATGACCATTTTTGTGTTCCTTATTAAAATGAAAAGGTTGATCAAAGAGTGTGGGGGATCTAAGAGTGTGGCAACCAAGTAGTCAGGATTATTTCGTATTCTGACAATCTGAGGGTCATGTTGCAGGTAGTGCAGCAAGAAGACACTCATGTGTCTTGCGCATCTAGGAGCCCCAAAATTATTTTCCGGGCTAGATGCAGCTAAAAATTATTATTAATTTGAAAGCTGGTGGAGCTTAGTATAGATGGCCTAATAGAATCAGTACTGTAAACTGCTACAAGGCCCAAATTATTTTCCAGCCAAGATACAGATAAACATGATTAGTAATTTTAAATCTGGTGGAGTTTAGTATAGATGGCCTAATAGAATCAGCACTGCACACTGCTACAAGGCCCAAATTATTTTCCAGCCAAGATACAGATAAACATGATTAGTAATTTTAAATCTGTTGGAGTTTAGTATAAATGGTCTAATAGAATCAGTATTGCACACTGCTACAAGGCCCAAATTATTTTCCAGCCAAGATACAGATAAACATGATTAGTAATTTTAAATCTGGGGAGTTTAGTATAGATGGCCTAATACAATCAATACTGCACACTGCTACAAGGCCCAAATTATTTTCCAGCCAAGTTACAGATAAACATGTTTAGTAATTTGAAAGCTTGAAACGGTTGGTGAGGTGATTTTAACAAATCATCAAGCTTTTACTCTCCCCAGGATGACACAGGGGTAGAAAAGTAGTTTCGGATCCATGATTTGTTCATCTTTATGAACGTGAGTCTGTCTACATTATCAGTGAAGAGCCACGTGCGCTTATCTGTCAGCACACCACCAACTGCGCTGAACACACGTTCAGACAGAACGCTGGCTGCGGGGCATGACAAGATCTCCAAGGCGTAAGTGGCGTGCTCCGGCCATTTATCCAGACTGGAAGCCCAAAAAGAGCAAGGGTCCAGTGACACTGTCATGGCTTCAATGTTTAATTGGAGATACTCCTGTACCATCGTCTCTAGGCATTGACTATGAGTAAGACTTCTTGTCTCCTGTGGCCTTGCAAAGGATGGGCTAAAAAAGTGGTGAAATGATTGCGCAAAATTGATGTTACCAGCAGATACTGTGTTTCTGTTACGTTGTACATGCTGAACACTCGATGGTCCCACGGTTGGCAAGTTGGAACTGTGAGATTCACTACGTGCACCACTAGTGTTTTGGGGAAAAGCACATGTAAGATTCTGCAACAGTCTCTAATGATACTCTTGGATGCGTGCAACTCTTTCTATGGCAGGAATAATTTCTGCAAATTTACTTTTGTACCGGGGATCTAACAGTGTGGCAGCCCAGTAGTCAGGATTATTTCTAATTCTCACAATTCGAGGGTCATGTTGCACGTAGTGCAGCAAGAAGGCACTCATGTGTCTTGCGCATCTATGAGCACCAAGTCCCTGGTGTTGGTGGTGAGGTAACAATCATGCTTTCTACCTCTGCCCTCTCCTTCCAACCTCGCACAACAGAAATGTGATCAATGTCTCCCTCATCTGATGAGTCTTCCATCAGTTCATCCTCCACTTCTTCCTGGGCTCCTGCACCTTCCTCTCTAGTTTGGCTGCTACCACACACCCTGGTAAAACCATCTCCCCCACCCTCACATGAATGACGCCTTGGTGCTGCCGACCGTCTGGACCTTGCAGATGTTAGCCCTTCCGCATACAACTCCTCCTCCTCTACTTCCTCCACCTCCTCTTGTGCCACCACCTGACTCCGAATTCTGTTTAACATGTGCTCCAGCATGTAAATCACCTGAATAGTCATGCTGATAATGGCATCGTCAGCACTAAACATCTTTGTCGCCATTTCAAAACTGTGCAGAAGGGTGCATAGGTCCCTGATCTGAGACCACTCCTCCAGCGTGATTTGCCCCACCTCTGGATCTCGTTGGCCCAGGCTATATGTCAAAATACATTGCTCCAGGGCTTGTCAGTGCTGCCACAGTCGCTGCAACATGTGCAGAGTTGAATTCCACCGGGTAGGCACATCGCATTTTAGCCGGTGAAGTGGCAGGCCCAACGACTTCTGTAGAGATGTAAGTCGCTGAGCTGCGCGATGCCAACGGCGGAAGAGAGCACACAGCGACTGTGCCCTCTGCAGAAGGCCATCTAGTCCGGGATAGTGGGCTAAAAATTACTGGACAACCAGGTTCAACACGTGAGCCATACAAGGCACGTGTGTGACATTGCCCCGGCGAAGGGCCGCACCCAGGTTTTCAGCATTGTCGCACACAGCCTTCCCTGGTTTCAGGTCCAGTGGAGACAACCATTCATGAAACTGGTTCTCCAGAGCTGACCACAACTCCTCAGCTGTGTGACTCACATTTCCCAGACATTTCAAAGTAAAAACCGCCTGATGACGTTGAGCCCTGCTGCCAGCATAGTAAGGAGGTGTGCAGGATCCCTTCTGCGCAGTTAGAAAGCTAGTGGCATGACCAGACAGGCTTTGGGTGCAGGTGGAGGACCGAGAGGAGGTTGAGGAGGCAGAAGCAGTGGAGGAACTTTTAGATAAAGAGGATTGACGCACAACTCGTGGGGACGGCAAGACTTGGACAGCAGCCCCTTGTCCTGCTGTCACCATAGTTACCCAGTGCCCAGTGAACGACATGTAACGCCCCTGTCCATGACTACTTGTCCAAGTGTCTGGTGAAATGCACCCTGTCACACACAGAGTTTCTCAAAGTAGTGGTGATGTTGTGTGCAACATGCTGGTGGAGCACAGGCACACCTTTCTTTGAGAGGTAGTGTCGACTGGGCATCTGGTACTGGGGCACTGCTACGGACATAAGGTCTCGAAAATCCTCTGTGTCCACCAGGCGGAAAGGCAGCATTTCTGTAGCCAAGTGCTTGCAGATGGTGAAATTCAACCTCTTAGCTTTCTCATGGCTAGGAGGAAATGGTCTTTTACTTGTCCACATCTGAGGAACCAAGGACTGGCTGTTGTGCTTAGACGGGGTTGAGAAGGGTGTCCCCGGCAAACTTCCAGTCTGTGAGGAAGATGCAGGCGGACATGTTAGGTTGCCTTGATCCAAAGGTGGTGCTATCGATGTCGGACAGCGCTGAACACGAGCTGGTGTTTCTACCTTCAAAGAAAATGATGACCTGCCAATCACACTGGCTGTTGCGGGTAAAGAGGTGGCAGGTCTGAGTCCCAAAACAGGTGTGACTGCTGTCCCCCAGCCACAGAGGATGAAGAGGCCGCGAATGCGCAAGATGTGGCAGACGGTGGTTGGCCCGGCCCGCTAGGCCGCATTATAGCACAGTGAGCTTCCCACTGCAACTTATGCTTCATATACATGTGCCGATTCATGCATGAAGTACCCAAACTATGTATTTTTTGGCCTCTACTTAGCTTTTGCTGACAAATGTTACAGATAACACGAGTTGGGTCATCTTTATCGATCTGAAAAAATGCCCAGGCTATGCAAGGCTGAGCACCTGAAGAGCCACCACGACTTGTGGTCAGAGGCGGAGTTGTGTTTGAGGATGCAGTTGTTGACGTGCTTCCAGTACTACGTCTCTGTCCTGAAAGGCGCAACCTGAACGCGTCATCACTAGCTTCCTCTTCCACCTCCTCTGCTGACCTCATCGACTGGCTGACTGTGGGTTGACAGTAAGTGGGATCTCCAACCTCGTCATCATCTCCCTGTGTGTTATCACACCCGTCGTCCTCAGAGCCAACCTCTTCCTGCCCTGACAAAAAACTAAAGCTGTCACTCCAATCAGGTATTTGAGTCTCATCATCGTCTTCCTCGTTGTCTCCACCAACAGGAGTTACAGTTTGGGAACGAGGGTCTACATTTTGGTCAGAACCTTCTGCGTCCTTGATCCGACTCATAAAGATTCTGGGCATCAGTGCAGATCATTTCCTTGCCTGGATTCACATAAGCTCTGGAGCTGGCCTCTGATTCCCAGGCTATAGTATAAGTAAACAGCTCTGCAGACTCAACCATCTGTTCTGCCCTATACTCAGACGGGCAGCTGGAGACTTTGGAGCTGTGAGGAAGCAAGTGCGATTGGGGTGACACCTCTGAGGACTGGAGTATTTGTGATGTTGAAGTTGAGGTGGAGGATAGCCCACTTAAAGGAGCACTTGATATCCATTGAAGCACCTGCTGTTTTTGTGCCTTAACTGGAATTTGTAGCGATTGGCGTTGCTGTAAGAAAGGGATCTTATCACATTTAGAGATGAGCGTTGTTCTACTCGAACTGTTCGCCAATCTCAAATTCGAGCTGTTTTGGGCGGTGTTCGAGCCGTTCGGCGAACACGAACAATTTGAGAAAAATTCGGCTGTTCGAGGTTATGTTCGATAACTGTTCGTGCACCAAAATCATAACTGGATTTTTTCTCAGTAATGATGAAAATTAATGTTAATACGCAGTTTGAGTGTACAGCGGGGTGGGGGGAGGGGCAGGGGATGGATCTCTGCAGGAACAATGAAGATCTCCATTTTTTTTTCTCTTTCCCGCATTTGCAGTGGGGAGGTGCAATCTGTCAGCCTATCAGCAGCGCACACACGGAGCGAAGTGCTTTTTTTCACACAAGCAAGGGCATGTGTCATTGGCAGTGTATGTCACATGTCCTTGCCCTATAAGACCAAGCCATTTTCCCCGTCGCCACCATTTTCTCACTGCTGCAGCTGCGTGTTAGACGGCACCGCTGTTGCTGTGTGCGCTATACCTTGTTAATTTCAAGCCAATTTTCGCACAAATCTACAGATAGCTTGGGAGTAGGGAATAGTTGTGATTGCAGTCCTTTTAAGGACTAGGTTACAGCATTTCCTACGACTTTTATCAGGGAGGTCTGTGCTCTTAAATAGATAGGTTGTGGGAGTAAAGACTAATTGTAATTGGAGTCCTTTTCAGGACTAGGTTACATGAGTTCCTATCAGTTTTTGCCAGGCAGGTCTGTGCCAGTGCTGTGCAAGTTTTTTTCACAGCATTTGGCTGAATCTAGCAAAGCTAATCCTTTTTGGCCTATTGCAGAGTGTGTTAGTCAGTGGAGTAGCCTATCTGTGTTGCAAGATATAACACCTGTGTATAGAATACCAATTTTTTTACTGCACCTAGTGAAGTAAAATCTTTTGGGCATAGCATCATTCTATTAGTCCATCCATACTGACCTCCATCAGGTTGCAAACTGAATATAATTTTTTTCTGCATCTAGCTCTGAAAAAATATTTGGGCTTCTACCAGTGTGTGGGACTTGGTCTATTAGTCCATCTATACTGACCTCCATCAGGTTGCAAATTAAAAATAATTTTTTTCTTCATTTAGCTCTGAAAAAATATTTGGGCTTCTAGCAGTGTGTGGGACTTGTTCTATTAGTCCTTCTATACTGACCTCCAGCAGGTTGCAAATTGAATATAATTTTTTTCTGCATCTAGCTCTGAAAAAATAGTTGGGCTTCTAGCGGTGTATGGGACTTGGTCTATTAGTCCATCTATACTGACCTCCATCAGGTTGCAAATTAAAAATAATTTTTTTCTGCATCTAGCTCTGAAAAAATATTTGGGCTTCTAGCAGTGTGTGGGACTTGGTCTATTAGTCCATCTATACTGACCTCCATCAGGTTGCAAATTAAAAATAATTTTTTTCTGCATCTAGCTCTGAAAAAATATTTGGGCTTCTAGCAGTGTGTGGGAATTGGTCTATTAGTCCATCTATACTGACCTCCATCAGGTTGCAAATTAAAAATAATTTTTCTCTGCATCTAGCTCTGAAAAAATATTTGGGCTTCTAGCAGTGTGTGGGACTTGGTCTATTAGTCCATCTATACTGACCTCCATCAGGTTGCAAATTAAAAATAATTTTTTTCTTCATTTAGCTCTGAAAAAATATTTGGGCTTCTAGCAGTGTGTGGGACTTGTTCTATTAGTCCTTCTATACTGACCTCCAGCAGGTTGCAAATTGAATATAATTTTTTTCTGCATCTAGCTCTGAAAAAATAGTTGGGCTTCTAGCGGTGTGTGGGACTTGGTCTATTAGTCCATCTATACTGACCTCCATCAGGTTGCAAATTAAAAATAATTTTTTTCTGCATCTAGCTCTGAAAAAATATTTGGGCTTCTAGCAGTGTGTGGGACTTGGTCTATTAGACCATCTATACTGACCTCCATCAGGTTGCAAATTAAAAATAATTTTTTTCTGCATCTAGCTCTGAAAAAATATTTGGGCTTCTAGCGATGTGTGGGACTTGGTCTATTAGTCTATCTATACTGACCTCCATCAGGTTGCAAATTAAAAATAATTTTTTTCTGCATCTAGCTCTGAAAAAATATTTGGGCTTCTTAGCAGTGTGTGGGACTTGGTCTATTAGTCCATCTATACTGACCTCCATCAGGTTGCAAATTAAAAATAATTTTTTTCTGCATCTAACTCTGAAAAAATATTTGGGCTTCTAGCGGTGTGTGGGACTTGGTCTATTAGTCCATCTATACTGACCTCCATCAGGTTGCAAATTAAAAATATTTTTTTTCTGCATCTAGCTCTGAAAAAATATTTGGGCTTCTAGCAGTGTGTGGGACTTGGTCTATTAGTCCATCTATACTGACCTCCATCAGGTTGCAAATTAAAAATAATTTTTTTCTTCATTTAGCTCTGAAAAAATATTTGGGCTTCTAGCAGTGTGTGGGACTTGTTCTATTAGTCCTTCTATACTGACCTCCAGCAGGTTGCAAACTGAATATAATTTTTTTCTGCATGTAGCTAAGAAAAAATATTTGGCCTTCTAGCAGTGTGTGGGACTTGTTCTATTAGTCCATCTATACTGACCTCCATCAGGTTGCAAACTGAATATAATTTTTTTCTGCATCTAGCTCTGAAAAAATATTTTACCTTCTAGCAGTAAGAGGGACTTGTTCTATTAGTCCATCTATACTGACCTCCATCAGGTTGCAAACTGAATATAATTTTTTTCTGCATCTGGCTCTGAAAAAATATTTGGCCTTCGAGCCGTGTGTGGGACTTGTTCTATTAGTCCATCTATACTGACCTCCATCAGGTTGCAAATTCAAAATAATTTTTATCTACATCTAGCTCTGAAATAATATTTGGCCTTCTTGCAGTGTGTGGGACTTGTTCCATTAGTCCATCTATACTGACCTCCATCAGGTTGCAAATTGAATATAATTTTTTTCTGCATCTAGCTCTGAACAAATATTTCGCCTTCTAGCAGTGTGTGGGACTTGTTCTATTGGTCCATCTATACTGACCTCCATCACGTTGCAAATTGAATATAATTTTTTTCTGCATCTAGCTCTGAAAAAATATTTCGGCTTCTAGCAGTGTGTGGGACTTGTTCTATTAGTCCATCTATACTGACCTCCATCACGTTGCAAATTGAATATAATTTTTTTCTACATCTAGCTCTGAAACAATATTTGGGATTCTAGCAGCGGGTGGGACTTGTTCTATTAGTCCATCTATACTGACCTCCATCAGGTTGCAAATTGAATATAATTTTTTTCTGCATCTAGCTCTGAAAAAATATTTGGGCTTCTAGCAGAGTGTGGGACTTGTTCTATTAGTCCAACTATACTGACCTCCATCAGGTTGCAAACTGAATATAATTTTTTTCTACATCTACCTCTGAAAAAGTATTTTGGCTTTTAGGATTGTGTGGGACTTGTTCTATTATTCAATCTATACTGACCTCCATCAGGTTGCAAACTGAATATAATTTTTTTCTGCATCTACCTTTGAAAAAATATTTGGGCTTCTAGCAGTGTGTGGGACTTGTTCTATTAGTCCATCTATACTGTTCTCCATCAGGTTGCAAACTGAATATAATTTTTTTCTGCATCTAGCTCTGAGAAAATATTTGAGGTTCTAGCAGTGTGTGGGACTTGTTCTATTAGTCCATCTATACTAACCTCCATCGGTTTGCAAATTGAATATAATATTTTTCTGCATCTAGCTCAGAAAAAATATTTGGCCTTCTAGCAGTAAGTGGGACTTGTTCTATTAGTCCATCTATACTGACCTCCATCAGGTTGCAAACTGAATATAATTTTTTTCTGCATCTAGCTCTGAAAAAATATTTGGCCTTCTAGCAGTGTGTGGGACTTGTTCTATTAGTCCATCTATACTGACCTCCATCAGGTTGCAAACTGAATATAATTTTTTTCTGCATCTACCTCTGAAAAAATATTTGGGCTTCTAGCAGTGTGTGGGACATGTTCTAGAAGTCCATCTATACTGACCTCCATCAGGTTGCAAATTGAATATAATATTTTTCTGCATGTAGCTCAGAAAAAATATTTGGCCTTTTAGCAGTAAGTGGGACTTGTTCTATTAGTCCATCTATACTGACCTCCATCAGGTTTCAAACTGAATATAATTTTTTTCGGCATCTAGCTCTGAAAAAATATTTGGCCTTTTAGCAGTAAGTGGGACTTGTTCTATTAGTCCATCTATACTGACCTCCATCAGGTTTCAAACTGAATATAATTTTTTTCGGCATCTAGCTCTGAAAAAACATTTGGCCTTCTTGCAGTGTGTGGGACTTGTTCTATTAGTCCATCTATACTGACCTCCATCAGGTTGCAAATTGAATATAATTTTTTTCTGCATCTAGCTCTGAAAAAATATTTCGCCTTCTAGCAGTGTGTGGGACTTGTTCTATTAGTCCATCTATACTGACCTCCATCACGTTGCAAATTGAATATAATTTTTTTCTGCATCTAGTTCTGAAAAAATATTTCGGCTTCTAGCAGTGTGTGGGACTTGTTCTATTAGTCCATCTATTCTGACCTCCATCACGTTGCAAATTGAATATCATTTTTTTCTGCATCTAGCTCTGAAAAAATAGTTGGGCTTCTAGCGGTGTGTGGGACTTGGTCTATTAGTCCATCTATACTGACCTCCATCAGGTTGCAAATTAAAAATAATTTTTTTCTGCATCTAGCTCTGAAAAAATATTTGGGCTTCTAGCAGTGTGTGGGACTTGGTCTATTAGACCATCTATACTGACCTCCATCAGGTTGCAAATTAAAAATAATTTTTTTCTGCATCTAGCTCTGAAAAAATATTTGGGCTTCTAGCGATGTGTGGGACTTGATCTATTAGTCCATCTATACTGACCTCCATCAGGTTGCAAATTAAAAATAATTTTTTTCTGCATCTAGCTCTGAAAAAATATTTGGGCTTCTTAGCAGTGTGTGGGACTTGGTCTATTAGTCCATCTATACTGACCTCCATCAGGTTGCAAATTAAAAATAATTTTTTTCTGCATCTAACTCTGAAAAAATATTTGGGCTTCTAGCGGTGTGTGGGACTTGGTCTATTAGTCCATCTATACTGACCTCCATCAGGTTGCAAATTAAAAATATTTTTTTTCTGCATCTAGCTCTGAAAAAATATTTGGGCTTCTAGCAGTGTGTGGGACTTGGTCTATTAGTCCATCTATACTGACCTCCATCAGGTTGCAAATTAAAAATAATTTTTTTCTTCATTTAGCTCTGAAAAAATATTTGGGCTTCTAGCAGTGTGTGGGACTTGTTCTATTAGTCCTTCTATACTGACCTCCAGCAGGTTGCAAACTGAATATAATTTTTTTCTGCATGTAGCTAAGAAAAAATATTTGGCCTTCTAGCAGTGTGTGGGACTTGTTCTATTAGTCCATCTATACTGACCTCCATCAGGTTGCAAACTGAATATAATTTTTTTCTGCATCTAGCTCTGAAAAAATATTTGGCCTTCGAGCCATGTGTGGGACTTGTTCTATTAGTCCATCTATACTGACCTCCATCAGGTTGCAAATTCAAAATAATTTTTATCTACATCTAGCTCTGAAAAAATATTTGGCCTTCTTGCAGTGTGTGGGACTTGTTCTATTAGTCCATCTATACTGACCTCCATCAGGTTGCAAATTGAATATAATTTTTTTCTGCATCTAGCTCTGAACAAATATTTCGGCTTCTAGCAGTGTGTGGGACTTGCTCTATTAGTCCATCTATACTGACCTCCATCACGTTGCAAATTGAATAAAAAATTTTTCTGCATCTAGCTCTGAAAAAATATTTCGGCTTCTAGCACTGTGTGGGACTTGTTCTATTAGTCCATCTATTCTGACCTCCATCACGTTGCAAATTGAATATAATTTTTTTCTACATCTAGCTCTGAAAAATTATTTGGGCTTCTAGCAGCATGTGGGACTTGTTCTATTAGTCCACCTATAATGACCTCCATCAGGTTGCAAATTGAATATAATTTTTTTCTGCATCTAGCTCTGAAAAAGTATTTTGGCTTTTAGGATTGTGTGGGACTTGTTCTATTATTCAATCTATACTGACCTCCATCAGGTTGCAAACTGAATAGAATTTTTTTCTGCATCTAGCTCAGAAAAAATATTTCGCCTTCTAGCAGTGTGTGGGACTTGTTCTATTAGTCCATCTATACTGACCTCCATCACGTTGCAAATTGAATATAATTTTTTTCTGCATCTAGCTCTGAAAAAATATTTCGGCTTCTAGCAGTGTGTGGGACTTGTTCTATTAGTCCATCTATTCTGATCTCCATCACGTTGCAAATTGAATATAATTTTTTTCTGCATCTAGCTCTGAAAAAATATTTGGGCTTCTAGCAGTGTGTGGGACTTGTTCTATTAGTACATCTATACTGACCTCCATCAGGTTGCAAACTGAATATAATTTTTTTCTGCATCTAACTCTGAAAAAATATTTTGGCTTCTAGCATTATGTGGGACTTGTTCTATTATTCAATCTATACTGACCTCCATCAGGTTGCAAACTGAATATAATTTTTTTCTGCATCTACCTCTGAAAAAATATTTGGGCTTCTAGCAGTGTGTGGGACTTGTTCTATTAGTCCATCTATACTGTTCTCAATCAGGTTGCAAATAGAGATGAGCGTTGTTCTACTCGAACTGTTCGCCAATCTCAAATTCGAGCTGTTTTGGGCGGTGTTCGAGCCGTTCGGCGAACACGAACAATTTGAGAAAAATTCGGCTGTTCGAGGTTATGTTCGATAACTGTTCGTGCACCAAAATCATAACTGGATTTTTTCTCAGTAATGATGAAAATTAATGTTAATACGCAGTTTGAGTGTACAGCGGGGTGGGGGGAGGGGCAGGGGATGGATCTCTGCAGGAACAATGAAGATCTCCATTTTTTTTTCTCTTTCCCGCATTTGCAGTGGGGAGGTGCAATCTGTCAGCCTATCAGCAGCGCACACACGGAGCGAAGTGCTTTTTTTCACACAAGCAAGGGCATGTGTCATTGGCAGTGTATATCACATGTCCTTGCCCTATAAGACCAAGCCATTTTCCCCGTCGCCACCATTTTCTCACTGCTGCAGCTGCGTGTTAGACGGCACCGCTGTTGCTGTGTGCGCTATACCTTGTTAATTTCAAGCCAATTTTCGCACAAATATACAGATAGCTTGGGAGTAGGGAATAGTTGTGATTGCAGTCCTTTTAAGGACTAGGTTACAGCATTTCCTACCACTTTTATCAGGGAGGTCTGTGCTCTTAAATAGATAGGTTGTGGGAGTAAAGACTAATTGTAATTGGAGTCCTTTTCAGGACTAGGTTACATGAGTTCCTATCAGTTTTTGCCAGGCAGGTCTGTGCCAGTGCTGTGCAAGTTTTTTTCACAGCATTTGGCTGAATCTAGCAAAGCTAATCCTTTTTGGCCTATTGCAGAGTGTGTTAGTCAGTGGAGTAGCCTATCTGTGTTGCAAGATATAACACCTGTGTATAGAATACCAATTTTTTTACTGCACCTAGTGAAGTAAAATCTTTTGGGCATAGCATCATTCTATTAGTCCATCTATACTGACCTCCATCAGGTTGCAAACTGAATATAATTTTTTTCTGCATCTAGCTCTGAAAAAATATTTGGGCTTCTAGCAGTGTGTGGGACTTGGTCTATTAGTCCATCTATACTGACCTCCATCAGGTTGCAAATTAAAAATATTTTTTTTCTTCATTTAGCTATGAAAAAATATTTGGGCTTCTAGCAGTGTGTGGGACTTGTTCTATTATTCCCTCTATACTGACCTCCAGCAGGTTGCAAATTGAATATAATTTTTTTCTGCATCTAGCTCTGAAAAAATAGTTGGGCTTCTAGCGGTGTGTGGGACTTGGTCTATTAGTCCATCTAAACTGACCTCCATCAGGCTGCAAATTAAAAATAATTTTTTTCTGCATCTAGCTCTGAAAAAATATTTGGGCTTCTAGCAGTGTGTGGGACTTGGTCTATTAGTCCATCTATACTGACCTCCATCAGGTTGCAAATTAAAAATAATTTTTTTCTGCATCTAGCTCTGAAAAAATATTTGGGCTTCTAGCAGTGTGTGGGACTTGGTCTATTAGTCCATCTATACTGACCTCCATCAGGTTGCAAATTAAAAATAATTTTTTTCTGCATCTAGCTCTGAAAAAATATTTGGGCTTCTAGCAGTGTGTGGGACTTGGTCTATTAGTCCATCTATACTGACCTCCACCAGGTTGCAAATTAAAAATATTTTTTTTCTTCATTTAGCTCTGAAAAAATATTTGGGCTTCTAGCAGTGTGTGGGACTTGTTCTATTAGTCCTTCTATACTGACCTCCAGCAGGTTGCAAATTGAATATAATTTTTTTCTGCATCTAGCTCTGAAAAAATAGCTGGGCTTCTAGCGGTGTGTGGGACTTGGTCTATTAGTCCATCTATACTGACCTCCATCAGGTTGCAAATTAAAAATAATTTTTTTCTGCATCTAGCTCTGAAAAAATATTTGGGCTTCTAGCAGTGTGTGGGACTTGGTCTATTAGACCATCTATACTGACCTCCATCAGGTTGCAAATTAAAAATAATTTTTTTCTGCATCTAGCTCTGAAAAAATATTTGGGCTTCTAGCGGTGTGTGGGACTTGGTCTATTAGTCCATCTATACTGACCTCCATCAGGTTGCAAATTAAAAATAATTTTTTTCTGCATCTAGCTCTGAAAAAATATTTGGGCTTCTAGCAGTGTGTGGGACTTGGTCTATTAGTCCATCTATACTGACCTCCATCAGGTTGCAAATTAAAAATAATTTTTTTCTGCATCTAGCTCTGAAAAAATATTTGGGCTTCTAGCGGTGTGTGGGACTTGGTCTATTAGTCCATCTATACTGACCTCCATCAGGTTGCAAATTAAAAATATTTTTTTTCTACATCTACCTCTGAAAAAATATTTGGGCTTCTAGCAGTGTGTGGGACTTGGTCTATTAGTCCATCTATACTGACCTCCATCAGGTTGCAAATTAAAAATAATTTTTTTCTTCATTTAACTCTGAAAAAATATTTGGGCTTCTAGCAGTGTGTGGGACTTGTTCTATTAGTCCTTCTATACTGACCTCCATCAGGTTGCAAATTAAAAATAATTTTTATCTGCATCTACAGTACCTCTGATAAAAATATTTGGGCTTCTAGCAGTGTGTGGGAAAATTTGTATTAGTCCATCTATACTGACCTCCATCAGGTTGCAAATTCAAAATAATTTTTTTCTGCATCTAACCCAGCCAATAGTTTTGGCCTAATACCACAGTTTTACCACTCAGCTCTGCTCGGTTACCATCCATTGTTTTTTTGTGCAAACAACTCCAGAGTTGTGAATTAGTTAACCACCAAAATGAGTGGAAAAAGGCCTGCTGCTGGTGGAAAGGGGAATAGGCGTGTTGGGAAGGGGAAAAAAGGTTGGTCCGTGGGGTAGGTGTTAAAGCAACAGTAACATCTGCAGAAGAAAGACCATCTTCCAGCCAAACTAAAATGTCTACTTCTTTTAGCCGACAATGTGATAAGATCCCTTTCTTACGGCCACGCCAATCGCTACAAATTCCAGATGAGGCACAAAAACAGCAGGTGCTTCAACGGATTTCAAGTGCTCCTTTAAGTGGGCTCTCCTCCACATCAACTTCAACATCACAAATACTCCAGTCCTCAAAGGTGTCACCCAAATCGCACTTGCTTCCTCACAGCTCCCAAATCTCCAGCTGCCCGTCTGAGTATGAGGTAGAACAGATGGTTGAGTCTGCAGAGCTGTTTACTCATACTATAGCCTGGGAATCAGAGGTCGACTCCAGCGCTTCTGTGAATCCAGACGAGGAAATGATCTGCACTGATGCCCAGAATCTTTATGAGTCGGATCCAGGACCAGACGCAGAAGGTTCTGACCATAATGTAGACCCTCATTCCCAAACTGTAACTCCTGTTGGTGGAGACAATGAGGAAGACGATGATAAGACTCAAATACCTGATTGGAGCGACAACTTTAGTTTTTTGTCAGGGCAGGAACAGGTTGGCTCTGAGGACGACGGGTGTGATAACGCACAGGGTGATGATGATGAGGTCGGAGATCCCACTTACTGTCAACCCACAGTCAGCCAAGAGATGAGGTCAGCAGAGGAGGTGGAGGAAGATGCTAGTGACGACGAGGTCAGGTTGCGCCTTCCTGGACAGAGACGTAGTACTGGAAGCACGTCAGCAACTGCATCCTCAAACACAACTCTGCCTCTCACCACAAGTCGTGGTGGCTCTTCAGGTCGCATGGGTGCTAAGCCTTGCAAAGCCTGGGCATTTTTTCAGATCGATAAAGATGACCCAACTCGTGTTATCTGTAACATTTGTCAGCAAAAGCTAAGTAGAGGCCAAAAAATACATAGTTTGAGTACTTCATGCATGAACCGGCACATGGACATGAAGCATAAGTTGCAGTGGGAAGCTCAGTGTGCTACAATGGGGCCTAGCCGGCCGGGCCAATCACCGTCTGCCATATCTTATGCATCCGCGGCCTCTTCATCCTCTGTGACTGGGGGGACAGCAGTCACACCTGTTTTGGGGCGCAGACCTGCCACCTCTTTACCCGCAACAGCCAGCGTGATTGGCAGGTCATCATTTTCTTTGGAGGTGGTAACACCAGCTGGTGTTGAGCGCTGTCCGACATCGATAGCACCACCTTTGGATCAAGGCAACCTAACATGTCCGCCTGCATCTTCCTCACAGACCGGCAGTTTGCCGGGGACACCCTTATCAACCCCGTCTAAGCACAATAGCCAGCCCTCGGTCCCTCAGATGTGGACAAGTAAAAGACCATTTCCTCCTAGCCATGAGAAAGCTAAGAGGTTGAATTTCACCATCTGCAAGCTCTTGGCTACAGAAATGCTGCCTTTCCGCCTGGTGGACACAGAGGATTTTCGAGACCTTATGTCCGTCGCAGTGCCCCAGTACCAGATGCCCAGTCGGCACTACTTCTCAAAGAAAGGTGTGCCTGCGCTCCACCAGCATGTCGCACACAACATCACCGCTTCTTTGAGAAACTCTGTGTGTGACAGGGTGCATTTCACCACAGACACTTGGACGAGTAGGCATGGACAGGGGCGTTACATGTCGCTGACTGGGCACTGGGTAACTATGGTGACAGCAGGACAAGGGGCTGCTGTCCAAGTCTTGCCGTCCCCACGAGTTGTGCGTCAATCCTCTTTATGTCAAAGTTCCTCCACTGCTTCTGCCTCCTCAACCTCCTCTCGGTCTTCCACCTGCACCCAAAGCCTGTCTGGTCATGCCACAAGCTTTCTAACTGCGCAGAAGGGATCCTGCACACCTCCTTACTATGCTGGCAGTAGGGCTCAACGTCATCAGGCGGTTTTTACATTGAAATGTCTGGGAAATGTGAGTCACACAGCTGAGGAGTTGTGGTCAGCTCTGGAGAACCAATTTCATGAATGGTTGTCTCCACTGGACCTGAAACCAGGGATGGCCGTGTGCGACAATGCTGCAAACCTGGGTGCGGCCCTTCGCCGGGGCAATGTCACACACGTGCCTTGTATGGCTCACGTGTTGAACCTGGTTGTCCAGCAATTTTTAGCCCACTATCCCAGACTAGATGGCCTTCTGCAGAGGGCACGGTCGCTGTGTGCTCACTTCCGCCGTTCGCATCCCGCAGCTCAGCGACTTACATCTCTACAGAAGTCGTTGGGCCTGCCACTTCACCGGCTAAAATGCGATGTGCCTACCCGGTGGAATTCAACTCTGCACATGTTGCAGCGACTGTGGCAGCACCGACAAGCCCTGGTGCAATACGTTCTGACGTATAGCCTGGGCCAACGAGATTCAGAGGTGGGGCAAATCACGCTGGAGGAGTGGTCTCAGATCAGGGACCTATGCACCCTTCTGCACAGTTTTGAAATGGCGACGAAGATGTTTAGTGCTGACGATGCCATTATCAGCATGACTATTCCGGTGATTTACATGCTGGAGCACATGTTAAACAGAATTCGGAGTCAGGTGGTGGCACAAGAGGAGGTGGAGGAATTAGAGGAGGAGGAGTTGTATGCGGAAGGGCTAACATCTGCAAGGTCCAGACGGTCGGCAGCACCAAGGCGGCAGGCATGTGAGGGTGGGGGAGATGGTTTTACCAGGGCGCATGGTAGCAGCCAAACTAGTGAGGAAGGTGCAGGAGCCCAGGAAGAAGTGGAGGACGAACTGATGGAAGACTCATCAGATGAGGGAGACCTTGATCACATTTCTGTTGTGCGAGGTTGGGGGGAGAGGACAGAGGAAGGAAGCATGATTGTTACCTCACCACCAACACAACAGGGACTTGGTGCTCCTGGATGCGCAACACACATGAGTGCCTTCTTGCTGCACTACCTGCAACATGACCCTCGAATTGTGAGAATTAGAAATAATCCTGACTACTGGGTTGCCACACTGTTAGATCCCCGGTACAAAAGTAAATTTGCAGAAATTATTCCTGCCATAGAAAGGGATGCACGCATGCAGGAGTATCAGCAGAGACTGTTGCAGAATCTTACATGTGCTTTTCCACAAAATACCAGTGGTGCACGTAGTGAATCTCACAGTTCCAACTTGCCAACCGTGGGACCGTCAAGTGTTCAGCACTAGAGATGAGCGGTGTTCGACTAGAACTGTTCGCCAATCTCAAATTCGAGCTGTTTTGGGCGGTGTTCGAGTTGTTCGACGAACCCGAACGATTTGCAAAAAATTCGGCTGTTCGAGGTTATGTTCGATAACTGTTCGTGCACCAAAAGCGTGTCCTGCATGTCTGGTGCTATTTAGAGCACCAATCATGCAGGGATTGTCTGCCACTCACTGTAATGCCACAGCCATGGTGGTTGTGGCATTACAGTGATTGCCCAAATCGATGGGAACAGTGCTCACAGTGAAACATGAAAAGCCGGCAATTCAGCAGCGGCATACACCGGTACCCGACAATTTAGAACCGAAAGAATAGAGCTTCACACATAGATTAGATAGATATAAACATGTCAGCCACATATATACGAAGTACAGTGAAAGTGCTGCTTACTGTACTTGTCATTTAGCGTAAAGGATTTATCAAAAAAAATAATAGTGTTTTCATGCACCGTCTCTTTAAAAAAGCCGGCCGGCAATTCAGCAGCGGTACCCGACAATTTACAACAGAAAGATAGAGCATCACACATAGATTAGATAGATATAAACATGTCAGTCACATATATAAGAAGTGCAGTGACAGTGTTGATTACTGTACTTGTCATTTAGTGTAAAGGATTTATTTAAAAAAATAATAGTGTTTTCATGCACTGTCTCTTTAAAAAAGCCGCCGGCAATTCAGCAGCGGTACCCGACAATTTATAACAGACAGAATAGAGCATCACACATAGATTAGATAGATAGAAACATGTCAGCCACATATATACGAAGTACAGTGACAGTGTTGCTTACTGTACTTGTCATTTAGCCTAAAGGATTTATCAAAAAAAATAATAGTGTTTTCATGCGCCGTCTCTTTAAAAAAGCCGGCCGGCAATTCAGCAGCGGTACCCGACAATTTATAACAGACAGAATAGAGCTTCACACATAGATTAGATAGATAGAAACATGTCAGTCACATATATATGAAGTACAGTGATAGTGTTGGTTACTGTACTTGTCATTTAGTATTAAAATAAAGGATTTATTATTAAAAAAATTGGCGTGCGGTTCCCCTTAATTTTAGGCTCTAGCGGAGGTTAAGCAGACGGCTGGGGCAGATGTTTGAAGCCTGGGAAGGGGGTAATACCCACGGAGCTTCCCAGGCTACTAATATCAGCCCCCAGCTGAATACATAGCCTTTACTAGCTATTAAAATGGGGGACCCCCCCAAAAAAATGACGTGGGGTCCCCCCTAATTTAATAGCTAGCAAAGGCTAGGCAGACAGCTGGGGGCTGATATTAATAGCCCAGGAAGGGAGCCATGAATATTGGCCCCCTCCAAGGCTAGAAACACCAGCCGTCAGCCGCCCCAGAAATGGCGCATTCATAGGATGCGCCAATTCTGGCACTTAGCCTCGCTCTTCCACGCTGCCCTGGTGCGGTGGCAGGGGGTAATAGGGTTGGGGTTGATGTCAGCTTATAATGCCAGCTGACATCAAGCCCAGGTTAGTAATGGAGAGGCGTCTATAAGACACCCCCATTACTAACCCCATAGTCAAAGTTAAAAAAAACACAAACACCCAGAATAAAGTCCTTTAATTGAAATAAAGACACAATCCTTTATTGTTCTAAATTAAACCATACTTACCGTCACGCCCATTCCAGCTGAAGCCAACGATCTCCTGCAATAAAAGAAAAATAATAAACCAACCTCATCCTTACCTTTCCATGGTTCCCACGACAGCTTCAGCTCTGCTACATCGAGATGACAGGCTGGACCGCAGCAGAACGCCGCCATCCAGCCTCTCATCCCGCAGACACTGAGAAGCGCAGGCTTGCTTGCGCTGCTCAGCGTCTCTCTGTGACGACATCCAGATGAGCCGAGTTCATGTCCAATGAACTCGGCTCACCTCATGCACGTCACTGACAGCGTGGGAAAATTCCCAAGCTGAAGCGGTGAGTGCAGGAGAATTCTCCCACGCTGTCAGTGACGTGCATAAGGTGAGCTCATGTCCAATGAACTCAGCTCACCTCCTGCACGTCACTGACAGCGTGGGAGAATTCTCCTGCACTCAGCGCTTCAGCGTGAGAATTCTCCCGCTGAAGCGCTGAGTGCAGGAGAATTTTCCCACGCTGTCAGTGACGTGCATAAGGTGAGCTCATGTCCAATGAACTCAGCTCACCTCCTGCACGTCACTGACAGCGTGGGAGAATTCTCCTGCACTCAGCGCTTCAGTGTGAGAATTCTCCCACGCTGAAGCGCTGAGTGCAGGAGAATTTTCCCACGCTGTCAGTGACGTGCATGAGGTGAGCCGAGTTCATTGGACATTAACTCGGCTCATCTGGATGCCCTCACAGAGAGACACTGTGGAGCGCAAGCAAGCCTGCGCTTCTCAGTGTCTGCGGGATGACAGGCTGGATGGCAGCGTTCTGCTGCGGTCCAGCCTGTCATCTCGATGTAGCAGAGCTGAAGCTGTCATGGGAACCATGGAAAGGTAAGGATGATGTTGCTTTATTATTTTTCTTTTATTTCAGGAGATCGTTGGCTTCAGCTGGAATGGGCGTGATGGTAAGTATGGTTTAATTTAGAACAATAAAGAATTGTGTGTTTATTTCAATTAAAGGACTTTTTTCTGGGTGTTGTGTTTTTTTTAAATACTTTACTAGAAATTCATGGTGGTCATGTCTAATATTGGCGTGACCCCATGAATTTCGGGCTTAGGGCCAGCTGATAATGCCAAGCTGGCCCTAACCCCTTTATTACCCAGTGAGCCACCGCATCAGGGCCCTGGATGAGTTGGGTACAGCGCCAGAAGATGGCGCTTCTATGAACGCGCCATTTTCCGGGGTGGCTGCGGACTGCAATTTGCAGCGGGGGTGGCCCAGAAAGCTTGGGCCTCCCTGCGCTGCGGATTCCAGCCCCCAGCTGCCTAGTTGTACCTGGCTGGACACAAAAACAGGGCGAAGCCCACGTCAATTTTCTTTAAATTATTTCATGAAATAATTAAGAAAAAAAGGGCTTCCCTATATTGTTGTGTCCGGCCAGGTACAAATAGGCAGCTGGTGGTTGGGGGCAGCCCGTTCCTGCCTGCTGTACCTGGCTGGACACAAATATAGTGCGAAGCCCCACGTCAATTTTTTTTTAATTATTTCATGAATTTCCTGAAATAATTTAAAAAAATTGAAGTGGGGCTTCGCACTATATTTGTGTCCAGCCAGCTACAGCAGGCAGGAACGGGCTGCCCCCATCCACCAGCTGCCTATTTGTACCTGGCCGGACACAACAATATAGGGAAGCCCTTTTTTTCTTAATTATTTCATGAATTTCATGAAATAATTAAAAAAAATTGAAGTGGGGCTTCGCACTATATTTGTGTCCAGCCAGGTACAGCAGGCAGGAACGGGCTGCCCCCAACCACCAGCTGCCTATTTGTACCTGGCCGGACACAACAATATAGGGAAGGCCTTTTTTTCTTAATTATTTCATGAATTTCATGAAATAATTAAAAAAAAAGTACGTGGGGCTTCGCCCTATTTTTGTGTCCAGCCAGGTACAACTAGGCAGCTGGGGGCTGGAATCTGCAGCGCAGGGAGGCCCAAGCTTTCTGGGCCCCCCCCCGCTACAAATTGCAGTCCGCAGCCACCCCGGAAAATGGCGCGTTCATAGAAGCGCCATCTTCTGGCGCTGTACCCAACTCATCCAGGGCCCTGGTGCGGTGGCTCACTGGGTAATAAAGGGGTTAGGGCCAGCTGGCCCCAAGCCCAAAATTCATGGGGTCACGCCAGTATTAGACATGACCGCCATGAATTTCTAGTAAAGTATTTAAAAAAAACACAACACCCAGAATAAAGTCCTTTAATTGAAATAAAGACACAATTCTTTATTGTTCTAAATTAAACCATTTTCCCAGCGTGGGAAAATTCTCACGCTGAAGTGCTGAGTGCAGGAGAATTCTCCCACGCTGTCAGTGATGTGCATGAGGTGAGCTCATGTCCAATGAACTCAGCTCACCTCCTGCACGTCACTGACAGCGTGGGAAAATTCTCCTGCAATCAGCGCTTCAGCGTGAGAATTTTCCCACGCTGTCAGTGACGTGCATGAGGTGAGCCGAGTTCATTGGACATGAACTCGGCTCATCTGGATGTCGTCACAGAGAGACGCTGAGCAGCGCAAGCAAGCCTGCGCTTCTCAGTGTCTGCGGGATGACAGGCTGGATGGCAGCGTTCTGCTGCGGTCCAGCCTGTCATCTCGATGTAGCAGAGCTGAAGCTGTCGTGGGAACCATGGAAAGGTAAGGATGAGGTTGCTTTATTATTTTTCTTTTATTGCAGGAGATCGTTGGCTTCAGCTGGAATGGGCGTGATGGTAAGTATGGTTTAATTTAGAACAATAAAGGATTGTGTCTTTATTTCAATTAAAGGACTTTATTCTGGGTGTTTGTGTTTTTTTTAACTTTGACTATGGGGTTAGTAATGGGGGTGTCTTATAGACGCCTCTCCATTACTAACCTGGGCTTGATGTCAGCTGGCATTATAAGCTGACATCAACCCCAACCCTATTACCCCCTGCCACCGCACCAGGGCAGCGTGGAAGAGCGAGGCTAAGTGCCAGAATTGGCGCATCCTATGAATGCGCCATTTCTGGGGCGGCTGACGGCTGGTGTTTCTAGCCTGGGAGGGGGCCAATATTCATGGCTCCCTTCCTGGGCTATTAATATCAGCCCCCAGCTGTCTGCCTAGCCTTTGCTAGCTATTAAATTAGGGGGGACCCCACGTCATTTTTTTTGGGGGGTCCCCCATTTTAATAGCTAGTAAAGGCTATGTATTCAGCTGGGGGCTGATATTAGTAGCCTGGGAAGCTCCGTGGGTATTACCCCCTTCCCAGGCTTCAAACATCTGCCCCAGCCGTCTGCTTAACCTCCGCTAGAGCCTAAAATTAAGGGGAACCCCACGCCAATTTTTTTAATAATAAATCCTTTATTTTAACACTAAATGACAAGTACAGTAAGCAACATTGTCACTGTACTTCATATATATGTGACTGACATGTTTCTATCTATCTAATCTATGTGTGATGCTCTATCTTTCTGTTCTAAATTGTCGGGTACCGCTGCTGAATTGCCGGCCGGCTTTTTTAAAGAGACAGTGCATGAAAACACTATTATTTTTTTAAATAAATCCTTTACACTAAATGACAAGTACAGTAAGCAACACTATCACTGTACTTATTATATATGTGACTGACATGTTTCTATCTATCTAATCTATGTGTGAAGCTCTATTCTTTCTGTTCTAAATTGTCGGGTACAGATGCTGAATTGCCGGCCGGCTTTTTTAAAGAGACGGTGAATGAAAACACTAATATTTTTTTTAATAAATCCTTTACACTAAATGACAAGTGCAGTAACCAACACTGTCACTGTGCTTCTTATATGTGTGACTGACATGTTTCTATCTATCTAATCTATGTGTGATGCTCTATTCCTTCTTGTCTAAATTGTTGGGTACCGGTGTATGCCGCTGCTGAATTTGCCGGCCGGCTTTTTTAAAGAGAGTGTCTTCTGAGCAGTTTGTCAGCTTTTGGACACCTTTGCAGGTGTTTTCTATGTGTTTCTATGTGTTTTTGTTTGCCTGCCATTGGTTTTAACGGTGTTCGAAGGTGTTCTAAGGTGTTCGACGAACAGTTCGATGAACAGTTCCTCGAACATCCCGGTGTTCGACGAACCGAACCGAACCCGAACACTACGGGGGTGGCTCAACACTATTCAGCACTCAAACCGTAACAGAACCACAGTATCTGCTGGTAATATCAATTTTGCGGAATCATTTCACCACTTTTTTAGCCCATCCTTTGCAAGGCCACAGGAGACAAGAAGTCTGACACATAGTCAACGCCTAGAGACGATGGTACAGGAGTATCTCCAAGTAAACATTGAAGCCACGACTGTGTCACTGGACCCTTGCTCTTTTTGGGCTTCCAATCTGGATAAATGGCCGGAGCTAGCCACTTACGCCTTGGAGATCTTGTCATGCCCCGCAGCCAGCGTTCTGTCTGAACGTGTGTTCAGCGCTGCTGGTGGTGTGCTGACAGATAAGCGCACGCGGCTCTCCACTGATAATGTAGACAGACTCACGTTCATAAAGATGAACAAATCATGGATCCGAAACGACTTTTCTACCCCTGTGTCATCCTGGGGAGAGTAAAAGCTTGATGATTGGTTAAAATCACCCTACCAACCGTTTTAAGCTTTCAAATTACTAATCATGTTTATCTGTATCTTGACTGGAAAATAATTTGGGCTTTGTAGCAGTGTGCAGCACTGATCCTATTAGGCCATCTATACTAAAGCTTCACCAGATTTAAAATTAAAAATAATTTTTAGCTGCATCTAGCCCGGAAAATAATTTTGGGGCTCCGAGATGCGCAAGGCACATAAGTGCCTTCTTGCTGCACTACCTGCAGCATGACCCTCATATTGTCAGAATTCGAAGTAATCATGACTACTGGGTTGCCACACTCTTAGATCCCCCAAACTTTTCGATCAACCTTTTCATTTTAATAAAGACCAAAAAAATGGTCATTTTTGAAATTATAAGCATTAGCAGGTTGTTAGAAACTGAAATCAAACAGTTTTCAACTCAAAACTTTATTCTAGGTGATGTTACATTTTCACATAGGACCCCTTGTTCGAAAGGAGCTTCTGAACTCTCTCGTCCATTGAATTTGTCAGGTTTTGGATGGTTTCTGCTTCAATTGTTTTGCATGAGGACAGAATACCCTCCCAGAGCTGTTGCTTAGATGTGAACTGCCTCCCGCCATCATAGCCACTCCTTTTAATGATGCTCCAAAGGTTCTGAATGGGGTAGAGGTCAGGGGAGCATGGGGGTCACACCATAAGTTTGTCCCCTTTTATGCCCATATCAGCCAGAGATGCAGATGCTTTATGTGCAGCATGAGATGGTGCATTATCATGCAGAAAAATGATCTTGCTGTGAAATACACGGTTCTTCTTCTTGAACCATGGCAGGAAGTGCTGTTTGAGAAAATCCACATACATTATGGAGTTCATCTTTAGCGCCTTCAGGGATCCTAAAGGGGCCCACAATCTCTCTCCCCATGATTCCAGCCCAAAACATTACTCCACCTCCTCCTTGTTGGCGCTGTAGCCGTGTTTGCGTGGGGTGTCCATCAACCAGCCATCCTCCACTCCATCCATCTGGACCATCGAGCGCTGCACGGCACTCATCCGTGAACAAAACAGTTTTGAAATCAGTCTTCATGTAATGTTTGGCCCACTGGAGCCGTTTCTGCTTGTGTGAAGTGGATAGAGGAGGTCGACAGGATGGCGCATGCACAGCTGCAAACCTCTGAAGGACCCTGCATCTTGTTGTTCGGGGGACGTTGGAGGCACAAGCAGCTTCAAAAACTTGTCTGCTGCTATGACAAGGCTTTTTTGCCGCTGCTCTTTCAACCTGACGTAATTGCCTGTAGGAAAGAGTCCTCAATTTGCCCTTATCAGCACGCACACGTGTGTACTGTGAATCAGCTACATACTTCTTGATTGCCAAGACACTTCATCCTGATCATCGCACAATGTTGATTGTAGTCATGCCTTGACCTAAACACTCCACAATTTGTTGCTTCTCAGCAGCCGACACATCCTTTTTCTTTCCCATTTTGGCAGAAAATGTAGGCTGCTTAATAATGTGAGAGAGCCTTCTTAAGTAGTCTTGCCTTTCATTGGACACACCTGCCAAACTAATTAGCACAGGTGTCTGCAATTGCTTACAGTGATATAAAGAGCCCTGACACACATCACCATCAATGAGTTTAACTGACAAACAAACATATTCTTCCCTTATCACTCCTAAACACTTTTTGCATAATAATTTGGAACGCAGTGTACATGTGCTTTTCCACAAAACACCAGCGGTTCACGTAGTGAAT
Organism: Phyllobates terribilis; assembly: GCF_046119375.1. NCBI lineage: Eukaryota > Metazoa > Chordata > Amphibia > Anura > Dendrobatidae > Phyllobates > Phyllobates terribilis. The sequence goes on along the minus strand of NW_027362761.1, from coordinate 1,202,728,498 downwards.
CTTACAGTTCTAACTTGCCAACCGTGGTCTGTATGGAATTGTTCAATAAAGGGCCCAAAATTAAGATAACATAGATGGGAGAGGTCTCTATGAATAGGAATTCCTAAGTATTTGATACCCTGTGAGGGCCAGGCAAAGGGAAAGTTGGACTGGATGGAATCCTATATGGATTTAGGGAGGGAGACATCGAGGGCCTCAGACTTCGCTGCATTGATTTTAAAATTTTACCATGTAACAAAGTGATCTATTTCAGCCATAACAGCAGGGATGGATATATGTGATTGAGTGATATATACTAGGACATCATCAGCAAATAGAGAGCACTTGTACTCGGTGCCTCCCACCTCAATCCACCTAATATTGGGGTTATGGCGAATTGATGAGAGCAGGTGCTCCGTCACTAGGATGTATAAGAGAGGGGACAGAGGACATCCCTGCCTTGTCCCATTGGTGATTGTGAAAGGTGATGAAAATGTTCTGACGCACCCCCTGGGCCTTGGGACACCCGGAGCCGGACCCTTTTTGGTGGATGCTGGTGGTTGTAGTCTTCGTGGCGGCGATCCGGTTCCGTGGCTCAGGGCGGTCAAACCAGTGGCGGAACTATTTATGTGGTTTTGATGTTTAAATGTCCGACTACGCCACCCGTGGATTGCGGTCAGAGTGAACCGCCGCTACAGGGCAGACCGCTAAGGCTGGTGTTGTGGGTGCAGCAGAGCGTAGCATAACTCCCCACGGGAGGAGTATAGCCTCAGGGCAGTGTATGCGGAGGATGGGGGTGATGGTGCAGGGCAGCAGCAGTAACGACACGGAGTCAGTGATGCAGTTCAGGGCCTTTACTCACAGTTCTTATTATCCAGACCACGTCTGCAGGTAACGGCTGCCCACGTCGTACTGTGCTCACCAGGTGAGGGGCTCAGACAACTCCCAGATAACTTTGGAGCGCTTCACAGGACCCCCTTTGTGTGTCCTTTGTCTGGCCTTTCTTACCAACACTTCTGTCCGGCTGCCTCGGGCCTCCTCTTGGTAAACTTGGCGCCAGTTTCCCTGACCCTATGTGGTGCCTTCCTAGCGGGTGGAGCAAGGGGCTGCGCCACATAAAATGTCAGAGCCTCCGGTTTCTAGCTGAGGGTCGTTTCCTGCCTCCACTAGTTCGGGGACCGGTCTCCCCCTTTGGCCTGACCCCTCCACGCAGGTGGATTCGGGCGTGCGGTGGCGACTCGCCCGTCCGCACCCCTGGGATCCCTTCATTCCTCGTTCCTGGAGCCTTCTCCGCTCCTCTTCCTTCCTTCTCCCTCTTGCAGGCCTGGGCCTCTGTTACTAGGCCCGCCTCCGGAGCAGAGCTCATGCAGAGCCCCTGCTCCCTGCCACTTCTGCTCAGACTTCTCTGCACTGAACTAAGATGGTGCCCACCTTTTATACTCCCTTCTCAATGCACCCAGGAACTGCTTCCTCCCTGCTCCTGCACTGCAGGGTTCCCCTTCCTCAGTGTTCCCTCCCCCCACTCCAGCCAGGGACAGGGACTGTCGTGCCCATCTCAGGGGCATATTGGTCGCCCTGCCCCACGGCAATGTGGTGTAATGCATGCAGATGTCGGGTCCTGATCCACACTCCATCCTTATCTGAGAGTGAGATATCACACCTCTGGGTGAAGTGCAATACGTCTGTAGCAACCGAGCCCTCGGTGCTACAGTTCCATTTATCTTCAGCCTAGGTGACGTATTGTGATACAGGGCCGTGATTTTGGCTATAAAAGGGTCCCCTAGACCCCTACCCCAAGCTTTTTAAGAGAATCATATATGGCGTGCCAGGAGACTCTATGGAATGCTTTCTTAGCATCCAACGAGAGTATCTACTTACAAATTTTTAACTGCATCTAGCCCAGGAAATACTTTGTGCCTAGTAGCAGTGTCTGCTAGTCAGCGGATTATCCCGGCTGTTAAGCAAGCTACACCACCTGTAGTTTGGACACTTAATTTTTTCAAAGGAAATGCTTCGGGACCACGGGATACTTAGTGAAGAGCATCAGGAGGCACCCCAAGGCATAGGGGCTGGGACTGGCACTAGGATGCCTTGCGGTGGACAGCCGAGCTCGATCCTTATAAAAGCTTTTTAACTGCAGCAGCTTTAGTGGACGCTACTGGAGCTGGAATTACGCGGCTGCTGGCATGAGACTTGCCCTCCAATAGATCCTTGTAAATGGATTTAAAGTGTATTCATTCAAATTAGAGGGACAATTTAAATTAAAAAGCTTAGAGCTGCCTCCACCACAGGGGGGCTCTCTCGACCCACCAGCGGACAGGCACCAGTATTGGGAGAGGGGGGCTGGCCGTCAGGGTTCACCGCGGCTCTGGCACAAACCCGGCGACACCGAGGTGGCACGGGCAGGAGCGGACTGGCCGTCTCGGCTTCTCACTTTTTGGATTTTAGAAGGGCATGACATGCCTATATCTGTGTCTCCCATTGCTTTTACTCCTCCACCTCTTTTCTTTTCGCATGACTATATGTACTTGTCACTTTTCCATGTGTTAGTTGTGTCTTCTGAGCAGTTTGTCAGCTTTTGGACACCTTTGAAGGTGTTTTCTATGTGTTTCTATGTGTTTTTGTTTGCCTGCCATTGGTTTTAACGGTGTTCGAAGGTGTTCGACGAACAATTCGACGAACAGTTCGGCGAACACACGGGTGTTCGACGAACCGAACTGAACTCGAACACTACGGGGGTGGCTCAACACTAATAAAGAGCCCTGACACACATCACCATCAATGAGTTTAACTGACAAACAAACAAATTCTTCCCTTATCACTCCTAAACACTTTTTGTATAATAATTTGGAACGCAGTGTACATGTGCTTTTCCACAAAACACCAGTGGTTCACGTAGTGAATCTTACAGTTCTAACTTGCCAACCGTGGTCTGTATGGAGTTGTTCAATAAAGGGCCCAAAATTAAGATAACATAGATGGGAGAGGTCTCTATGAATAGGAATTCCTAAGTATTTGATACCCTGTGAGGGGCAGGCAAAGGGAAAGTTGGACTGGATGGAATCCTATATGGATTTGGGGAGGGAGACATCGAGGGCCTCAGACTTCGCTGCATTAATTTTAAAATTTTACCATGTAACAAAGTGATCTATTTCAGCCATAACAGCATGGATGGATATATGTGATTGAGTGATATATACTATGACATCATCAGCAAATAGAGAGCACTTGTACTCGGTGCCTCCCACCTCAATCCACCTAATATTGGGGTTATGCCGAATTGATGAGAGCAGGTGCTCCGTCACTAGGATGTATAAGAGAGGGGACAGAGGACATCACTGCCTTGTCCCATTGGTGATTGTGAAAGGTGATGAAAATGTTCTGACGCACCCCCTGGGCCTTGGGACACCCGGAGCCGGACCCTTTTTGGTGGATGCTGGTGGTTGTAGTCTTCGTGGCGGCGTCCCAGTTCTGTGGCTCAGGGCGGTCAAACCAGTGGCGGAACTATTTATGTGGTTTTCATGTTTAAATGTCCGACTACGCCACCCGTGGATTGCGGTCAGAGTGAACCGCCGCTACAGGGCAGACCACTGAGGCTGGTGTTGTGGGTGCAGCAGAGCGTAGCATAACTCCCCACGGGAGGAGTATAGCCTCAGGGCAGTGTATGTGGAGGATGGGGGTGATGGTGCAGGGCAGCAGCAGTAACGACACGGAGACAGTGATGCAGTTCAGGGCCTTTACTCACAGTTCTTATTATCCAGACCACGTCTGCAGGTAACGGCTGCCCACGTCGTACTGTGCTCACCAGGTGAGGGGCTCAGACAACTCCCAGATAACTTTGGAGCACTTCACAGGACCCCCTTTGTGTGTCCTTTGTCTGGCCTTTCTTACCAACACTTCTGTCCGGCTGCCTCGGGCCTCCTCTTGGTAAACTTGGCGCCAGTTTCCCTGACCCTATGTGGTGCCTTCCTAGCGGGTGTAGCGAGGGGCTGCGCCACATAAAATGTCAGAGCCTCCGGTTTCTAGCTGAGGGTCGTTTCCTGCCTCCACTAGTTCGGGGACCGGTCTCCCCCTTTGGCCTGACCCCTCCACGCAGGTGGATTCGGGCGTGCGGTGGCGACTCGCCCGTCCGCACCCCTGGGATCCCTTCATTCCTCGTTCCTGGAGCCTTCTCCGCTCCTCTTCCTTCCTTCTCCCTCTTCCAGGCCTGGGCCTCTGTTACTAGGCCCGCCTCCGGAGCAGAGCTCATGCAGAGCCCCTGCTCCCTGCCACTTCTGCTCAGACTTCTCTGCACTGAACTAAGATGGTGCCCACCTTTTATACTCCCTTCTCAATGCACCCAGGAACTGCTTCCTCCCTGCTCCTGCACTACAGGGTTCCCCTTCCTCAGTGTTCCCTCCCCCCACTCCAGCCAGGGACAGGGACTGTCGTGCCCATCTCAGGGGCATATTGGTCGCCCTGCCCCACGGCAATGTGGTGTAATGCATGCAGGTGTCGGGTCCTGATCCACACTCCATCCTTACCTGAGAGTGAGATATCACACCTCTGGGTGAGGTGCAATACGTCTGTAGCAACCGAGCCCTCAGGGTTCTACAGTTCCATTTATCTTCAGCCTAGGTGATGTATTGCGATACAGGGCCGTGATTTTGGCTATAAAAGGGTCCCCTAGACCCCTACCCCAAGCTTTTTAAGAGAATCATATATGGCGTGCCAGGAGACTCTATGGAATGCTTTCTCAGCATCCAACGAGAGTATCTAATTACAAATTTTTAACTGCATCTAGCCCAGGAAATACTTTGTGCCTAGTAGCAGTGTCTGCTAGTGAGCGGATTATCCCGGCTGTTAAGCAAGCTGCACCACCTGTAGTTTAGACACTTAATTTTTTCAAAGGAAATGCTTCGGGACCATGGGATACTTAGTGAAGAGCATCAGGAGGCACCCCAAGGCATAGGGGCTGGGACTGGCAGTAGGATGCCTTGCGGTGGACAGCCGAGCTCGATCCTTATAAAAGCTTTTTAACTGCAGCAGCTTTAGTGGACGCTACTGGAGCTGGAATTACCGCGGCTGCTGGCATGAGACTTGCCCTCCAATAGATCCTTGTAAATGGATTTAAAGTGTATTCATTCAAATTAGAGAGACAATTTAAATTAAAAAGCTCAGAGATGCCTCCACCACAGGGGGGCTCGCTCGACCCACCAGCAGACAGGCACCAGTATTGGGAGAGGGGGGCTGGCCGTCAGGGTTCACCGCGGCTCTGGCACAAACCCGGCGACGCGGAGGTGGCACGGGCAGGAGCGGACTGGCCGTGTCGGCTTCTCACTTTTTGGATTTTAGAAGGGCATGACATGCCTATATCTGTGTCTCCCCCTCCTTTTACTCCTCCACCTCTTTTATTTTCGCATGACTATATGTACTTGTCACTTTTCCATGTGTTAGTTATGTCTTCTGAGCAGTTTGTCAGCTTTTGGACACCTTTGAAGGTGTTTTCTATGTGTTTCTATGTGTTTTTGTTTGCCTGCCATTGGTTTTAACGGTGTTCGAAGGTGTTCGACGAACAGTTCGGCGAACACACGGGTGTTCGACGAACCGAACCGAACTCGAACACTACGGGGGTGGCTCAACACTAGTCCTAAGGCCCAGGGGGCGCATCAGAACATTTTCATCACCTTTCATAATCACCAATGGGACAAGGTAGGGATGTCCTCTGTCCTCTCTCTTATACATCCTAGTGACGGAGCACCTGCTCTCATCAATTCGCCATAACCCCAATATTAGGTGGATTGAGGTGGGAGGCACCGAGTACAAGTGCTCTCTCTATGCTGATGATGTCCTAGTATATATCACTCAATCACATATATCCATCCCTGCTGTTATGTCTGAAATAGATCACTTTGTTACATGGTCAAATTTTAAAATCAATGCAGCAAAGTCTGAGACCCTCGATGTCTCCCTCCCCAAATCCGTACAGGATTCAATCCAGTCCAACTTTCCCTTTGCCTGGCCCTCACAGGGTATCAAATACTTAGGAATTCCTATTCATAGAGACCTCTCCCGTCTATGTTATCTTCATTTTGGGCCCTTTATTGAACAACTCCATGCTGTTATGCACACGCCCGGACTGACTGGCGTGTGCGTGTTTATGTAGTGATTCCACTGTGCCATGAACTGGAGAGTGCCTGGAGGGGCGTAACTAAGTATCTACCCGATCCGACCAAGGTCGCACGACGGCATACGACGCCAGTGCACCAGGGAGGAACCGAGCAGAGGAACCAGGGTCTACTCCAGGTCAGACTCCGGACACGGCTGTTGACCCACACCGGGGAATACAGGAACAGGCAGACTAGAGCACAAGCTGGGTAGGGTCCAGTACAGACTGGGAGACAAATTCGAAACCGCAGACGCGGTAGACAGAGCTGAGCAAAGCGAAAACCGCAGACGCGGTGGACAGAGCTGAGCAAAGCGAAAACCGCAGACGCGGTGGACAGAGCTGAGCAAAGCGAAAACCGCAGACGCGGTGGACAGAGCTGAGCAAAGCGAAAACCGCAGACGCGGTGGACAGAGCTGAACAAAGCGAAAACCGCAGACGCGGTGGACAGAGCTGAGCAAAGCGAAAACCGCAGACGCGGTGGACAGAGCTGAGCAAAGCGAAAACCGCAGACGCGGTGGACAGAGCTGAGCAAAGCGAAAACCGCAGACGCGGTGGACAGAGCTGAGCAAAGCGAAAACCGCAGACGCGGTGGACAGAGCTGAGCAAAGCGAAAACCGCAGACGCGGTGGACAGAGCTGAGCAAAGCGAAAACCGCAAACGCGGTGGACAGAGCTGAGCAAAGCGAAAACCGCAAACGCGGTGGACAGAGCTGAGCAAAGCGAAAACCGCAGACGCGGCGGACAGAGCTGAGCAAAGCGAAAACCGCAGACGCGGCGGACAGAGCTGAGCAAAGCAAAAACCGCAGACGTGGTGGACAGAGCAGAGCAAAGCAAAAACCGCAGACGCGGAAGGAACAGGGCTCAGTTCACACGGAACAGACTAGAAGGGAAAGGCAGAACCAGATACCCACAGGGTACTTGAAGAGAAGTAGTGAGTGGACCACAAACTCACAAACGGAAGTACAGTGACAATGAGCAGGAGTAGGTACGAGTTCAGACTCTGCAGAAAAAGGAAAGGAACGGACATAGAGAAAAAACAGGTAAAAGATAGGAGAGAGTTCAGACTGGAACTGAGTGTACGGAGGAGACCGACACTGCAGCGGGATACAGGAGCGGGTCTGGGAATACGGCCCCCAGAGAGGCGGGACGAACAGGCAAGGAGCGTGTTCAGACTGGCCTGGAAATACAGCCTCCAGGAAGGCGGAACGAACAGGCAAGGAACGAGTACAGACTGCAGGTTAAGGTACACAGATAGGACACAGTACAGACATGGGAACAGATACTGCAAGACAGGTAACATAGACAGGACCTGGCATGTCAGAGACAAAAGCCAACTGACAGGGCAAGATGCTCAGGCATGGGTTAATGGGGCAGCTGGTTTAAATACCAGGTGACAGACAGCAATAGGCTGAGGACGCACAAAGGGTGTGCCTGCAGCAGGTACAAAAAGCAGGAAGTGATCGGGCGCCGCCCATAAGCAGCAGACACAGAAGCAAACAGACAGCATGGAGGGAAGCCAGAGAGACATCCTGGACTGGAGATCAAGTGCGCGCTCTTGCACAGTGGGAGATGGACCACTATGCAAGGACGCCGCCAGGTATGTTACACACACAAACCACGGTTGGCAAGTTAGAACTGTAAGATTCACTACGTGAACCACTGGTGTTTTTTGGAAAAGCACATGTACACTGAGTTCCAAATTATTATGCAAAAAGTGTTTAGGAGTGATAAGGGAAGAATTTGTTTGTCAGTTAAACTCATTGATGGTGACGTGTGTCAGGGCTCTTTATATCACTGTAAGCAATTGCAGACACCTGTGCCAATTAGTTTGGCAGGTGTGTCCGAAGAAAGGCAAGAATATTAAGCAGCCTTCATTTTCTGCCAAAATGGGAAAGAAAAAGGATGTGTCGGCTGCTGAGAAGCAACAAATTGTGGAGTGTTTAGGTCAAGGCATGACTACAATCAACATTGTGCGATGATCAGGATGAAGTGTCTTGGCAATCAAGAAGTATGTAGCTGATTCACAGTACACACGTGTGCATGCTGATAAGGGCAAATTGAGGACTCTTTCCTACAGGCAATTACGTCAGGTTAAAAGAGCAGTGGCAAAAAAGCCTTGTCATAGCAGCAGACAAGTTTTTGAAGCTGCTGGTGCCTCCAATGTCCTCCGAACAACAAGATGCAGGGTCCTTCAGAGGTTTGCAGCTGTGCGTACGCCATCCTGTCGACTTCCTCTATCCACTGCACACAAGCACAAACGGCTCCAGTGGGCCAAACAATACATGAAGACTGATTTCAAAACTGTTTTGCTCACGGATGAGTGCCGTGCAACGATCGATGGTCCAGATGAATGGAGTGGAGGATGGCTGGTTGATGGACACCCCATGCAAACACCGCTACAGCGCCAACAAGGAGGAGGTGGAGTAATGTTTTGGGCTGGAATCATGGGGAGAGAGATTGTGGGCCCCTTTAGGATCCCTGAAGGGGTAAAGATGAACTCCATAATGTATGTGGAGTTTCTCAAACAGCACTTCCTGCCATGGTTCAAGAAGAAGAACCGTGTATTCCACAGCAAGATCATTTTCATGCATGATAATGCACCGTCTCGTGCTGCACCTAAAACATCTGCATCTCTTTCTGATATGGGCAGAAAAGACGACAAACTTATGGTGTGACCCCCATGTTCCCCTGACCTCTACCCCATTCAGAACCTCTGGAGCATCATCAAAAGGAGTGTCTATGATGGCGGGAGGCAATTCACATCTAAGCAACAGCTCTGGGAGGGTATTCTGTCCTCATGCAAAACAATTGATGCAGAAACCATCCAAAACCTGACAAATTCAATGGACGAGAGAGTTCAGAAGCTCCTTTCGAACAAGGGGTCCTATGTGCAATTGTAACATCACCTAGAATAAAGGTTTGAGTTGAAAACTGTTTGATTTCAGTTTCTAATAACCTGCTAATACGTATAATTTCAAAAATGACCATTTTTTTGGTCTTTATTAAAATGAAAAGGTTGATCGAAGAGTGTGGGGGATCTAAGAGTGTGGCAACCCAGTAGTCAGGATTACTTCGAATTCTGACAATCTGAGGGTCATGTTGCAGGTAGTGCACCAAGAAGGCACTTATGTGTCTTGCGCATCTCGGAGCCCCAAAATTATTTTCCGGCTAGATGCAGCTAAAAATTATTATTAATTTTAATTCTGGTGGAGCTTAGTATAGATGGTATAATAGAATCAGGACTGCACACTGCTACAAAGCCCAAATTATTTTCCAGCCAAAATACAGATAAACATGATTAGTAATTTTAAATCTGGTGGAGCTTAGTATAGATGGCCTAATAGATACAGTGCTGCACACTGCTACAAAGCCCAAATTATTTTCCAGCCAAGATACAGATAAACATGATTTGTAATTTTAACTCTGGTGGAGCTTAGTATAGATGGCCTAATAGAATCAGTACTGCACACTGCTACAAAGCCCAAATTATTTTCCAGCCAAGATACAGATAAACATGATTAGTAATTTTTGAAGCTTAAAACGGTTGGTGAGGTGATTTTAACCAATCATCAAGCTTTTACTCTCCCCAGGATGACACAGGGGTAGAAAAGTCATTTCAGATCCTTGATTTGTTCATCTTTATGAACGTGAGTCTGTCTACATTATCAGTGGAGAGCCGCGTGCGCTTGTCTGTCAGCACACCACCAGCAGCACTGAGCACACGTTCAAACAGAACGCTGGCTGCTGGGCAGGACAAGATCTCCAAGGCGTAAGTGGCTAGCTCCGGCCATTTATCCAGATTGGAAGCCCAAATAGAGCAAGGGTCCAGTGACACAGTCATGGCTTCAATGTTTACTTGGAGATACTCCTGTACCATCGTTTCTAGGCGTTGACTATGTGTCAGACTTCTTGTCTCCTGTGGCCTTGCAAAGGATGGGCTAAAAAAGTGGTGAAATGATTCCGCAAAATTGATGTTACCAGCAAATACTGTGTTTCTGTTACGGTTTGAGTGCTGAACACTCGACGGTCCCAATGTTGGCAAGTTGGTACTGTGAGATTCACTACGTGCACCACTGGTGTTTTGTGGAAAAGCACATGTAAGATGCGGCAACAGTCTCTGCTGATACTCCTGCATGCGTTCATCCCTTTCTATGGCAGGAATAATTTCTGCAAATTTACTTTTGTACCGGGGATCTAACAGTGTAGCAACCCAGTAGTCAGGATTATTTCTAATTCCCACAATTCGAGGGTCATCTTGCAGGTAGTGCAGCAAGAAGGCACTCATGTGTCTTGCGCATCAAGGAGCACCAAGTCCCTGTTGTGTTGGTGGTGAGGTAACAATTATGCTTCCTTCCTCTGTCCTCTCCCCCCAACCTCGCACAACAGAAATGTGATCAAGGTCTCCCTCATCTGATGAGTCTTCTATCAGTTCGTCCTCCACTTCTTCCTGGGCTCCTGCACCTTCCTCACTAGTTAGGCTGCTACCATGCGCCCTGGTAAAACCATCTCCCCCACCCTCACATGCCTGCCGCCTTGATGCTGCCGACCGTCTGGACCTTGCAGATGTTAGCCCTTCCGCATACAACTCCTCCTCCTCTACTTCCTCCACCTCCTCTTGTGCCACCACCTGACTCCTAATTCTGTTTAACATATGCTCCAGCATGTACATCACCGGAATAGTCATGCTGATAATGGCATCGTCAGCACTAAACATCTTCGTCGCCATTTCAAAACTGTGCAGAAGGGTGCATAGGTCCCTGATCTGAAACCACTCCTCCAGCGTGATTTGCCCCAGCTCTGGATCTCGTTGGCCCAGGCTATACGTCAGAATGTATTGCACCAGGGCTTGTCGGTGCTGCCACAGTCGCTGCAAAATGTCCAGAGTTGAATTCCACCGGGTAGGCACATCGCATTTTAGCCGGTGAAGTGGCAGGCCCAACGACTTCTGTAGAGATGTAAGTCGCTGAGCGGCGGAATGCGAACGGCGTTAGTGAGCACACAGCGACCGTGCCCTCTGTTGAAGGCCATCTAGTCTGGGATAGTGGGCTAAAAATTGCTGGACAAGCAGATTCAACACTTGAGCCATACATTCCACGTGTGTGACATTGCCCCGGCGTAGGGCCGCACCCAGGTTTGCAGCATTGTCGCACACAGCCTTCCCTGGTTTCAGGTCCAGTGGAGACAACCATTCATGAAATTGGTTCTCCAGAGCTGACCACAACTCCTCAGCTGTGTGACTCACATTTCCCAGACATTTCAAAGTAAAATCCGCCTGATGACATTGAGCCCTATTGCCAGCATGGTAAGGAGATGTGCAGGATCCCTTCTGCGCAGTTAGAAAGCTTGTGGCATGACCAGACAGGCTTTGGGTGCAGGTGGAGGACCGTGAGGAGGTTGAGGAGGCAGAAGCAGTGGAGGAACTTTGAGATAAAGAGGATTGACGCACAACTCGTGCGGACGGCAAGACTTGGACAGCAGCCCCTTGTCTGCTGTCACCATAGTTACCCTGTGCCCAGTCAGCGACATGTAACGCCCCTGTCCATGCCTACTCGTCCAAGTGTTTGTGGTGAAATGCACCCTGTCACACTCAGAATTTCTCAAAGAAACGGTGATGTTGTGTGCGACATGCTGGTGGAGCACAGGCACACCTTTCTTTGAGAAGTAGTGCCGACTGGGCATCTGGTACTGGGGCACTGCGACGGACATAAGGTCTCGAAAATCCTCTGTGTCCACCAGGCAAAAAGGCAGCATTTCTGTAGCCAAGAGCTTGCAGATGGTGAAATTCAACCTCTTAGCTTTCTCATGGCTAGGAGAAAATGATCTTTTACTTGTCCACATCTGAGGGACCGAGGGCAGGCTGTTGTGCTTAGACGGGGTTGAGTAGGGTGACCCCGGCAAACTTCCGGTCTGTGACGAAGATGCAGGCGGACATGTTAGGTTGCCTTGATCCAAAGGTGGTGCTATCGATGTCGGACAGCGCTCAACACCAGCTGGTGTTGCCACCTCCAAAGAAAATGATGACATGCCAATCACGCTGGCTGTTGCGGGTAAAGAGGTGGCAGGTCTGCGTACCAAAACAGGTGTGACTGCTGTCCCCCCAGTCACAGAGGATGAAGAGGCAGCGGATGCACAAGATGTGGCAGACGGTGGTTGGCCGAGCCTTCTAGGCCGCATTGTAGAAAAGTGAGCTTCCCACTGCAACTTATGCTTCATGTCCATGTGCCGGTTCATGCATGAAGTACTCAAACTATGTATTTTTTGGCCTCTACTTAGCTTTTGCTGACAAATGTTACAGATAACATGAGTTGGGTCATCTTTATCGATCTGAAAAAATGCCCAGGCAATGCAAGGCTTAGCACCCATGCGACCTGAAGAGCCACCACGACTTGTGGTGAGAGGCAGAGTTGTGTTTGAGGATGCAGTTGTTGACGTGCTTCCAGTAATACGTCTCTGTCCAGGAAGGCGCAACCTGACGTCGCCGTCACTTGCATTCTCCTCCACCTCCTCTGCTGACCTCATCTCTTGGCTGACCGTGGGTTGACAGTAAGTGGGATCTCCAACCTCATCATCATCACCCTGTGTGTTATCACACCCGTCGTCCTCAGAGCCAACCTGTTCCTGCCCTGACAAAAAACTAAAGTTGTCGCTCCAATCAGATACTTGAGTCTCATCATCGTCTTCCTCATTGTCTACACCAACAGGAATTACAGTTTGGGAATGAGGGTCTACATTATGGTCAGAACCTTCTACGTCTGGTCCTGGATCCGACTCATAAAGATTCTGGGCATCAGTGCAGATCATTTCCTCGTCTGGATTCACAGAAGCGCTGGAGCCGACCTCTGATTCCCAGGCTATACTATGAGTAAACAGCTCTGCAGACTCAACCATCTGTTCTACCTCATACTCAGATGGGCAGCTGGAGATTTGGGAGCTGTGAGGAAGCAAGTGCGATTGGGGTGACACCTCTGAGGACTGGAGTATTTGTGATGTTGAAGTTGTTGTGGAGGAGAGCCCACTTAAAGGAGCACTTGATATCCGTTGAAGCACCTCCTGTTTTTGTGCCTCATCTGGAATTTGTAGCGATTGGCGTGGCCGTAAGAAAGGGATCTTATCACATTGTCCGCTAAAAGAAGTAGACATTTTAGTTTGGCTGGAAGATGGTCTTTCTTCTGCAGATGTTACTGTTGCTTTAACACCTACCCCACAGACAAAACCTTTTTTACCCTTCCCAACACGCCTATTCCCCTTTCCACCAGCAGCAGGCCATTTTCCACTCATTTTGGTGGTTAACTAATTCACAACTCTGAAGTTGTTTGCACAAAAAAACAATGGGTTGGGAACCGAGCAGAGCTGAGTGGCCAAACTGTGGTATTAGGCCAAAACTATTGGCTGAGTTAGATGCAGAAAAAAATTATATTCAATTTGCAGCCTGATGGAGGTCAGTATAGATGGACTAATAGAACAAGTCCCACACACTGCTAGAAGCCCAAATATTTTTTCGGAGCTAGATGCAGAAAAAAATTATATTCAATTTGCAACCTGGTGGAGGTCAGTATAGATGGACTAATAGAACAAGTCCCACACACTGCTAGAAGCCCAAATATTTTTTCAGAGCTAGATGCAGAAAAAAATTATTTTTAATTTGCAACCTGATGGAGGTCAGTATAGATGGACTAATAGACCAAGTCCGACACACTGCTAGAAGCCCAAATATTTTTTCAGAGCTAGATGCAAAAAAAAATTATATTCAATTTGCAACCTGGTGGAGGTCAGTATAGATGGACTAAAAGAACAAGTCCCACACACTGTTAGAAGGCCAAATATTTTTTCAGAGCTAGATGCAGATAAAAATTATTTTTAATTTGCAACCTGATGGAGGTCAGTATAGATGGACTAATAGAACAAGTCCAACACACTGCTAGAAGCCCAAATATTTTTCAGGAGCTAGATGCAGAAAAAAATTATATTCAATTTGCAACCTGGTGGAGGTCAGTATAGATAGACTAATAGAACAAGTCCCACACACTACTAGAAGCCCAAATATTTTTTCAGAGCTGGATGCAGATAAAAATTATTTTTAATTTGCAACCTGATGGAGGTCAGTATAGATGGACTAATAGACCAAGTCCCACACACTGCTAGAAGCCCAAATATTTTTTCAGAGCTAGATGTAGAAAAAAATTATATTCAATTTGCAACCTCATGGAAGTCAGTATAGTTGGACTAATAGAACAAGTCCCACACTCTGCTAGAAGCCCAAATATTTTTTCAGAGCTAGATGCAAAAAAAAATTATATTTAATTTGCAACCTGGTGGAGGTCAGTATAGATGGACTAAAAGAACAAGTCCCACCCACTGTTCGAAGCCCAAATATTTTTTCAGAGCTAGATGCAGAAGAAAATTAAATTCAATTTGCAACCTGATTGAGGTCAGTATAGATGGACTAATAGACCAAGTCCCACACACTGCTAGAAGCCCAAATATTTTTTCAGAGCTAGATGCAGAAAAAAATTATATTCAATTTGCAACTGGGCGGAGATCAGTATAGATGGACTAATAGAACAAGTCCCACACACTGCTAGAAGCCCAAATATTTTTCAGAGCTAGATGCATATAAAAAATATTTTTAATTTGCAACCTGAAGGAGGTCAGTATAGATGGACTAATAGAACAAGTCCCACACGCTGCTAGAAGCCAAAATATTTTTCCTGAGCTAGATGCCGAAAAAAATTATATTCAATTTGCAACCTGGTTGAGGTCAGTATAGATTGACTAATTGAACAAGTCCCACACACTGCTAGAAGCCCAAATAATTTTTCAGAGCTAGATGCAGGTAAAAATTATTTTTACTTTGCAACCTGATGGAGGTCAGTATAGATTGACTAATAGACCAAGTCCCACACACTGCTAGAAGCCCAAATATTTTTCCAGAGCTAGATGCAGAAAAAAATTATATTCAATTTGCAACCTGATGGAGGTCAGTATAGATGGACTAATAGACCAAGTACCACACACTGCTAGAAGCCCAAATATTTTTTCAGAGCTAGATGCAGAAAAAAATTATATTCAATTTGCAACCTGGCGGAGGTCAGTATAGATGGACTAATAGAACAAGTCCCACACACTGCTAGAAGCCCAAATATTTTTCAGAGCTAGATGCAGATAAAAATTATTTTTAATTTGCAGCCTGATGGAGGTCAGTATAGATGGACTAATAGAACAAGTCCCACACACTGCTAGAAGCCCAAATATTTTTTCAGAGCTAGATGCAGAAAAAAATTATTTTCAATTTGCAATCTGGTATTGGTCAGTATAGATGGACTAATAGAAGGAGTCCCACACACTGCTAGAAGCCCAAATATTTTTTCAGAGCTAGATGCAGAAAAAAATTAAATTCAATTTGCAACCTGATGGAGGTCAGTATAGATGGACTAATAGACCAAGTCCCGCACGCTGTAAGAAGCCCAAATATTTTTTCAGAGCTAGATGCAGAAAAAAATTAAATTCAATTCGCAACCTGATTGAGGTCAGTATAGATGGACGAATAGACCAAGTCCCACACACTGCTAGAAGCCCAAATATTTTTTCAGATCTAGATGCAGATAAAAATGATATTCAATTTGCAACCTGGTGGAGGTCAGTATACATCGACTAATAGAACAAGTCCCACACACTCCTAGAAGCCCAAATATTTTTTCAGAGCTAGATGCAGGTAAAATTATTTTTACTTTGCAACCTGATGGAGGTCAGTATAGAAGGACTAATAGACCAAGTCCCACACACTGATAGAAGCCCAAATATTTTTTCAGAGCTGGATGCAGATAAAAATTATTTTTAATTTGCAACCTGATGGAGGTCAGTATAGATGGACTAATAGACAAAGTCCCACACACTGCTAGAAGCCCAAATATTTTTTCAGAGCTAGATGTAGAAAAAAATTATATTCAATTTGCAACCTCATGGAAGTCAGTATAGTTGGACTCATAGAACAAGTCCCACACTCTGCTAGAAGCCCAAATATTTTTTCAGAGCTTGATGCAAAAAAAAATTATATTCAATTTGCAACCTGGTGGAGGTCAGTATAGATGGACTAAAAGAACAAGTCCCTCCCACTGTTAGAAGCCCAAATATTTTTTCAGAGCTAGATGCAGATAAAAATTATTTTTAATTTGCAACCTGATGGAGGTCAGTATAGATGGACTAATAGAACAAGTCCAACACACTGCTAGTAGCCCAAATATTTTTTCAGAGCCTGATGCAGAAAAAAATTATATTCAATTTGCAACCTGGTGGAGGTCAGTATAGATGGACTAATAGAAGAAGTCCCACACACTGCTAGAAGCCCAAATATTTTTTTCCGAGCTAGATGCAGATAAAAATTATTTTTAATTTGCAACCTGATGGAGGTCAGTATAGATGGACTAATAGACCAAGTCCCGCACACTGTAAGAAGGCCAAATAATTTTTCAGAGCTAGATGCAGAAAAAAATTCAATTCAATTTGCAACCTGATTGAGGTCAGTATAGATGGACTAATAGAACAAGTCCCACACACTGCTAGAAGCCCAAATATTTTTTCAGAGCTAGATGCAGAGAATAATTATATTCAATTTGCAACCTGGTGGAGGTCAGTATAGAGGGACTAATAGAACAAGTCCCACACACTGCTAGAAGCCCAAATATTTTTTCAGAGCTAGATGCAGATAAAAATTATTTTTAATTTGCAACCTGATGGAGGTCAGTATAGATGGACTAATAGACCAAGTCCCACACACTGCTAGAATCCCAAATATTTTTTCAGAGCTAGATGCAGAAAAAAATTATATTCAATTTGCAACCTGATTGAGGTCAGTATAGATGGACTAATAGAACAAGTCCCACACACTGCTAGTAGCCCAAATATTTTTTCAGAGCTACATGCATATAAAAATTATTTTTAATTTGCAACCTGATGGAGGTCAATATAGATGGACTAATAGACCAAGTCCCACACACTGCTAGAAGCCCAAATGTTTTTTCAGAGCTAGATGCAGAAAAAAATTATACTCAATTTGCAATAGGCGGAGATCAGTATAGATGGACTAATAGAACAAGTCCCACACACTGCTAGAAGCCCAAATATTTTTCAGAGCTAGGTGCAGATAAAAAATATTTTTAATTTGCAACCTGAAGGAGGTCAGTATAGATGGACTAATAGAACAAGTCCCACACGCTGCTAGAAGCCAAAATATTTTTCCTGAGCTAGATGCCGAAAAAAATTATATTCAATTTGCAACCTGGTTGAGGTCAGTATAGATTGACTAATTGAACAAGTCCCACACACTGCTAGAAGCCCAAATAATTTTTCAGAGCTAGATGCAGGTAAAAATTATTTTTACTTTGCAACCTGATGGAGGTCAGTATAGACTGACTAATAGACCAAGTCCCACACACTGTAAGAAGCCCAAATATTTTTCCAGAGCTAGATGCAGAAAAAAAATATACTCAATTTGCAACCTGATGGAGGTCAGTATAGATGGACTAATAGACCAAGTCCCACACACTGCTAGAAGCCCAAATATTTTTTCAGAGCTAGATGCAGATAAAAATTATTTTTAATTTGCAACCTGATGGAGGTCAGTATAGATGGACTAATAGAACAAGTCCCAAACACTCCTAGAACCCCAAATATTTTTTCAGAGCCTGATGCAGAAAAAAATTATATTCAATTTGCAACCTGGTGGAGGTCAGTATAAATGGACTAATAGAACAAGCCCCACACACTGCTAGAAGCCCATATATTTTTTCAGAGCTAGATGCAGAAAAAAATTATATTCAATTTGCAACCTGGTGGAGGTCAGTATAGATGGACTAATAGACCAAGTCCCACACACTGTAAGAAGCCCAAATATTTTTCCAGAGCTAGATGCAGAAAAAAAATATACTCAATTTGCAACCTGATGGAGGTCAGCATAGATGGACTAATAGAACAAGTCCCACACACTGCTAGAAGCCCAAATATTTTTTCAGAGCTAGATGCAGATAAAAATTATTTTTAATTTGCAGCCAGATGGAGGTCAGTATAGATGGACTAATAGACCACGTCCCACACACTGCTAGAAGCCCAAATATTTTTTCAGAGCTAGATGCAGAAAAAAATTATATTCAATTTGCAACCTGATTGAGGTCAGTATAGATGGACTAATAGACCAAGTCCCACACACTGTAAGAAGCCCAAATATTTTTTCAGAGCTAGATGCAGAAAAAAATTAAATTCAATTTGCAACCTGATTGAGGTCAGTATAGATGGACTAATAGACCAAGTCCCACACACTGCTAGAAGCCCAAAAATTTTTTCAGAGCTAGATGCAGATAAAAATTATATTCAATTTGCAACCTGGTGGAGGTCAGTATAGATGGACTAATAGAACAAGTCCAACACACTGCTAGAAGCCCAAATATTTTTTCAGAGCTAGATGCAGAAAAAAATTATATTCAATTTGCAACCTGATTGAGGTCAGTATAGATGGACTAATAGAACAAGTCCCACACACTGCTAGAAGCCCAAATATTTTTTCAGAGCTACATGCATATAAAAATTATTTTTAATTTGCAACCTGATGAAGGTCAGTATAGATGGAATAATAGACCAAGTCCCACACACTGCTAGAAGCCCAAATATTTTTTCAGAGCTAGATGCAGAAAAAAATTATATTCAATTTGCAACTGGGCGGAGATCAGTATAGATGGACTAATAGAACAAGTCCCACACACTGCTAGAAGCCCAAATATTTTTCAGAGCTAGATGCAGATAAAAAATATTTTTAATTTGCAACCTGAAGGAGGTCAGTATAGATGGACTAATAGAACAAGTCCCACACGCTGCTAGAAGCCAAAATATTTTTCCTGAGCTAGATGCCGAAAAAAATTATATTCAATTTGCAACCTGGTTGAGGTCAGTATAGATTGACTAATTGAACAAGTCCCACACACTGCTAGAAGCCCAAATATTTTTCAGAGCTAGATGCAGATAAAAAATATTTTTAATTTGCAGCCTGATGGAGGTCAGTATAGATGGACTAATAGAACAAGTCCCACACACTGCTAGAAGCCCAAATATTTTTTCAGAGCTTGATGCAGAAAAAAATTATTTTCAATTTGCAACCTGGTGGTGGTCAGTATAGATGGACTAATAGAAGAAGTCCCACACACTGCTAGAAGCCCAAATATTTTTTCAGAGCTAGATGCAGAAAAAAATTAAATTCAATTTGCAACCTGATGGAGGTCAGTATAGATGGACTAATAGACCAAGTCCCGCACGCTGTAAGAAGCCCAAATATTTTTTCAGAGCTAGATGCAGAAAAAAGTTAAATTCAATTCGCAACCTGATTGAGGTCAGTATAGATGGACGAATAGACCAAGTCCCACACACTGCTAGAAGCCCAAATATTTTTTCAGATCTAGATGCAGATTAAAATGATATTCAATTTGCAACCTGGTGGAGGTCAGTATAGATCGACTAATAGAACTAGTCCCACACACTCCTAGAAGCCCAAATATTTTTTCAGAGCTAGATGCAGGTAAAATTATTTTTACTTTGCAACCTGATGGAGGTCAGTATAGATGGACTAATAGACCAAGTCCCACACACTGATAGAAGCCCAAATATTTTTTCAGAGCTGGATGCAGATAAAAATTATTTTTAATTTGCAACCTGATGGAGGTCAGTATAGATGGACTAATAGACCAAGTCCCACACACTGCTAGAAGCCCAAATATTTTTTCAGAGCTAGATGTAGAAAAAAATTATATTCAATTTGCAACCTCATGGAAGTCAGTATAGTTGGACTCATAGAACAAGTCCCACACTCTGCTAGAAGCCCAAATATTTTTTCAGAGCTTGATGCAAAAAAAAATTATATTCAATTTGCAACCTGGTGGAGGTCAGTATAGATGGACTAAAAGAACAAGTCCCTCCCACTGTTAGAAGCCCAAATATTTTTTCAGAGCTAGATGCAGATAAAAATTATTTTTAATTTGCAACCTGATGGAGGTCAGTATAGATGGACTAATAGAACAAGTCCAACACACTGCTAGTAGCCCAAATATTTTTTCAGAGCCTGATGCAGAAAAAAATTATATTCAATTTGCAACCTGGTGGAGGTCAGTATAGATGGACTAATAGAAGAAGTCCCACACACTGCTAGAAGCCCAAATATTTTTTTCCGAGCTAGATGCAGATAAAAATTATTTTTAATTTGCAACCTGATGGAGGTCAGTATAGATGGACTAATAGACCAAGTCCCGCACACTGTAAGAAGGCCAAATAATTTTTCAGAGCTAGATGCAGAAAAAAATTCAATTCAATTTGCAACCTGATTGAGGTCAGTATAGATGGACTAATAGAACAAGTCCCACACACTGCTAGAAGCCCAAATATTTTTTCAGAGCTAGATGCAGAGAATAATTATATTCAATTTGCAACCTGGTGGAGGTCAGTATAGAGGGTCTAATAGAACAAGTCCCACACACTGCTAGAAGCCCAAATATTTTTTCAGAGCTAGATGCAGATAAAAATTATTTTTAATTTGCAACCTGATGGAGGTCAGTATAGATGGACTAATAGACCAAGTCCCACACACTGCTAGAAGCCCAAATATTTTTTCAGAGCTAGATGCAGAAAAAAATTATATTCAATTTGCAACCTGATTGAGGTCAGTATAGATGGACTAATAGAACAAGTCCCACACACTGCTAGTAGCCCAAATATTTTTTCAGAGCTACATGCATATAAAAATTATTTTTAATTTGCAACCTGATGGAGGTCAATATAGATGGACTAATAGACCAAGTCCCACACACTGCTAGAAGCCCAAATATTTTTTCAGAGCTAGATGCAGAAAAAAATTATACTCAATTTGCAATAGGCGGAGATCAGTATAGATGGACTAATAGAACAAGTCCCACACACTGCTAGAAGCCCAAATATTTTTCAGAGCTAGGTGCAGATAAAAAATATTTTTAATTTGCAACCTGAAGGAGGTCAGTATAGATGGACTAATAGAACAAGTCCCACACGCTGCTAGAAGCCAAAATATTTTTCCTGAGCTAGATGCCGAAAAAAATTATATTCAATTTGCAACCTGGTTGAGGTCAGTATAGATTGACTAATTGAACAAGTCCCACACACTGCTAGAAGCCCAAATAATTTTTCAGAGCTAGATGCAGGTAAAAATTATTTTTACTTTGCAACCTGATGGAGGTCAGTATAGACTGACTAATAGACCAAGTCCCACACACTGTAAGAAGCCCAAATATTTTTCCAGAGCTAGATGCAGAAAAAAAATATACTCAATTTGCAACCTGATGGAGGTCAGTATAGATGGACTAATAGACCAAGTCCCACACACTGCTAGAAGCCCAAATATTTTTTCAGAGCTAGATGCAGATAAAAATTATTTTTAATTTGCAGCCAGATGGAGGTCAGTATAGATGGACTAATAGACCACGTCCCACACACTGCTAGAAGCCCAAATATTTTTTCAGAGCTAGATGCAGAAAAAAATTATATTCAATTTGCAACCTGATTGAGGTCAGTATAGATGGACTAATAGACCAAGTCCCACACACTGTAAGAAGCCCAAATATTTTTTCAGAGCTAGATGCAGAAAAAAATTAAATTCAATTTGCAACCTGATTGAGGTCAGTATAGATGGACTAATAGACCAAGTCCCACACACTGCTAGAAGCCCAAAAATTTTTTCAGAGCTAGATGCAGATAAAAATTATATTCAATTTGCAACCTGGTGGAGGTCAGTATAGATGGACTAATAGAACAAGTCCAACACACTGCTAGAAGCCCAAATATTTTTTCAGAGCTAGATGCAGAAAAAAATTATATTCAATTTGCAACCTGATTGAGGTCAGTATAGATGGACTAATAGAACAAGTCCCACACACTGCTAGAAGCCCAAATATTTTTTCAGAGCTACATGCATATAAAAATTATTTTTAATTTGCAACCTGATGAAGGTCAGTATAGATGGAATAATAGACCAAGTCCCACACACTGCTAGAAGCCCAAATATTTTTTCAGAGCTAGATGCAGAAAAAAATTATATTCAATTTGCAACTGGGCGGAGATCAGTATAGATGGACTAATAGAACAAGTCCCACACACTGCTAGAAGCCCAAATATTTTTCAGAGCTAGATGCAGATAAAAAATATTTTTAATTTGCAACCTGAAGGAGGTCAGTATAGATGGACTAATAGAACAAGTCCCACACGCTGCTAGAAGCCAAAATATTTTTCCTGAGCTAGATGCCGAAAAAAATTATATTCAATTTGCAACCTGGTTGAGGTCAGTATAGATTGACTAATTGAACAAGTCCCACACACTGCTAGAAGCCCAAATATTTTTCAGAGCTAGATGCAGATAAAAAATATTTTTAATTTGCAGCCTGATGGAGGTCAGTATAGATGGACTAATAGAACAAGTCCCACACACTGCTAGAAGCCCAAATATTTTTTCAGAGCTTGATGCAGAAAAAAATTATTTTCAATTTGCAACCTGGTGGTGGTCAGTATAGATGGACTAATAGAAGAAGTCCCACACACTGCTAGAAGCCCAAATATTTTTTCAGAGCTAGATGCAGAAAAAAATTAAATTCAATTTGCAACCTGATGGAGGTCAGTATAGATGGACTAATAGACCAAGTCCCGCACGCTGTAAGAAGCCCAAATATTTTTTCAGAGCTAGATGCAGAAAAAAGTTAAATTCAATTCGCAACCTGATTGAGGTCAGTATAGATGGACGAATAGACCAAGTCCCACACACTGCTAGAAGCCCAAATATTTTTTCAGATCTAGATGCAGATTAAAATGATATTCAATTTGCAACCTGGTGGAGGTCAGTATAGATCGACTAATAGAACAAGTCCCACACACTCCTAGAAGCCCAAATATTTTTTCAGAGCTAGATGCAGGTAAAATTATTTTTACTTTGCAACCTGATGGAGGTCAGTATAGATGGACTAATAGACCAAGTCCCACACACTGATAGAAGCCCAAATATTTTTTCAGAGCTGGATGCAGATAAAAATTATTTTTAATTTGCAACCTGATGGAGGTCAGTATAGATGGACTAATAGACCAAGTCCCACACACTGCTAGAAGCCCAAATATTTTTTCAGAGCTAGATGTAGAAAAAAATTATATTCAATTTGCAACCTCATGGAAGTCAGTATAGTTGGACTAATAGAACAAGTCCCACACTCTGCTAGAAGCCCAACTATTTTTTCAGAGCTAGATGCAAAAAAAAATTATATTCAATTTGCAACCTGGTGGAGGTCAGTATAGATGGACTAAAAGAACAAGTCCCACCCACTGTTAGAAGCCCAAATATTTTTTCAGAGCTAGATGCAGATAAAAATTATTTTTAATTTGCAACCTGATGGAGGTCAGTATAGATGGACTAATAGACCAAGTCCCACACACTGCTAGAAGCCCAAATATTTTTTCAGAGCTAGATGCAGAGAAAAATTATATTCAATTTGCAACCTGGTGGAGGTCAGTATAGAGGGACTAATAGATCAAGTCCCACACACTGCTAGAAGCCCAAATATTTTTTCAGAGCTAGATGCAGATAAAAATTATTTTTAATTTGCAACCTGATGGAGGTCAGTATAGATGGACTAATAGACCAAGTCCCACACACTGCTAGAAGCCCAAATATTTTTTCAGAGCTAGATGCAGAAAAAAATTATATTCAATTTGCAACCTGATTGAGGTCAGTATAGATGGACTAATAGAACAAGTCCCACACACTGCTAGAAGCCCAAATATTTTTTCAGAGCTACATGCATATAAAAATTATTTTTAATTTGCAACCTGATGGAGGTCAATATAGATGGACTAATAGACCAAGTCCCACACACTGCTAGAAGCCCAAATATTTTTTCAGAGCTAGATGCAGAAAAAAATTATATTCAATTTGCAATAGGCGGAGATCAGTATAGATGGACTAATAGAACAAGTCCCACACACTGCTAGAAGCCCAAATATTTTTCAGAGCTAGATGCAGATAAAAAATATTTTTAATTTGCAACCTGAAGGAGGTCAGTATAGATGGACTAATAGAACAAGTCCCACACGCTGCTAGAAGCCAAAATATTTTTCCTGAGCTAGATGCCGAAAAAAATTATATTCAATTTGCAACCTGGTTGAGGTCAGTATAGATTGACTAATTGAACAAGTCCCACACACTGCTAGAAGCCCAAATAATTTTTCAGAGCTAGATGCAGGTAAAAATTATTTTTACTTTGCAACCTGATGGAGGTCAGTATAGATTGACTAATAGACCAAGTCCCACACACTGTAAGAAGCCCAAATATTTTTCCAGAGCTAGATGCAGAAAAAAAATATACTCAATTTGCAACCTGATGGAGGTCAGTATAGATGGACTAATAGAACAAGTCCCACACACTGCTAGAAGCCCAAATATTTTTTCAGAGCTAGATGCAGATAAAAATTATTTTTAATTTGCAACCTGATGGAGGTCAGTATAGATGGACTAATAGAACAAGTCGCAAACACTGCTAGAACCCCAAATATTTTTTCAGAGCCTGATGCAGAAAAAAATTATATTCAATTTGCAACCTGGTGGAGGTCAGTATAAATGGACTAATAGAACAAGCCCCACACACTGCTAGAAGCCCACATATTTTTTCAGAGCTAGATGCAGAAAAAAATTATATTCAATTTGCAACCTGGCGGAGGTCAGTATAGATGGACTAATAGAACAAGTCCAACACACTGCTAGAAGCCCAAATATTTTTTCAGAGCTAGATGCAGATAAAAATTATTTTTAATTTGCAACCTGATGGAGGTCAGTATAGATGGACTAATAGACCAAGTCCCACACGCTGTAAGAAGCCCAAATATTTTTTCAGAGCTAGATGCAGATAAAAATTATTTTTAATTTGCAACCTGATGGAGGTCAGTATAGATGAACTAATAGACCAAGTCCCACACACTGCTAGAAGCCCAAATATTTTTTCCGAGCTAGATGCAGATAAAAATTATTTTTAATTTGCAACCTGACGGAGGTCAGTATAGATCGACTAGTAGACCAAGTCCCACACACTGCTAGAAGCTCAAATATTTTTTCAGAGCTAGATGCAGAAAAAAATTATATTCAATTTGCAACCTGGCGGAGGTCAGTATAGATGGACTAATAGAACAAGTCCCACACACTGCTAGAAGCCCAAATATTTTTCAGAACTAGATGCAGATAAAAATTATTTTTAATTTGCAGCCTGATGGAGGTCAGTATAGATGGACTAATAGAACAAGTCCCACACACTGATAGAAGCCCAAATATTTTTTCAGAGCTAGATGCAGAAAAAAATTAAATTCAATTTGCAACCTGATGGAGGTCAGTGTAGATAGACTAATAGACCAAGTCCCGCACGCTGTAAGAAGCCCAAATATTTTTTCAGAGCTAGATGCAGAAAAAAATTATATTCAATTTGCAACCTGATGGAGGTCAGTATAGATGGACTAATAGACCAAGTCCCACACACTGCTAGAAGCCCAAATATTTTTTTAGAGCTAGATGCAGAAAAAAATTATACTCAATTTGCAACCTGATGGAGGTCAGTATAGATGGACTAATAGAACAAGTCCCACACACTGCTAGAAGCCCAAATATTTTTTCAGAGCTAGATGCAGATAAAAATTATCTTTAATTTGCAACCTGATGGAGGTCAGTATAGATGGACTAATAGACCAAGTCCCACACACTGCTAGAAGCCCAAATATTTTTCAGGAGCTAGATGCAGAAAAAAATTATATTCAATTTGCAACCTCGTATAGGTCAGTATAGATAGACTAATAGAACAAGTCCCACACACTGCTAGAAGCCCAAATATTTTTTCAGAGCTGGATGCAGATAAAAATTATTTTTATTTTGCAACCTGATGGAGGTCAGTATAGGTGGACTAATAGACGAAGTCCCACACACTTCTAGTAGCCCAAACATTTTTTCAGAGCTAAATGCAGTAAAAAATTATATTCAATTTGCAACCTCATAGAGGTCAGTATAGATGGAATAATAGACCAAATACCACACACTGCTAGAAGCCCAAATATTTTTTCAGAGCTAGATGCAGATAAAAAATATTTTTAATTTGCAACCTGATGGAGGTCAGTGTAGATGAACTAATAGATTAAGTCCCACACACTGCTAGAAGCCCAAATATTTTTTCAGAGCTAGATGCAGAAAAAAATTATATTCAATTTGCAACCTCATGGAAGTCGGTATAGATGGACTAATAGAACAAGTCCCACACACTGCTAAAAGCCTAAATATTTTTTCAGAGCTAGATGCAGAAAAAATGATATTCAATTTGCAACCTGGTGGAGGTCAGTATAGATGGACTAAAAGAACAAGTCCCACACACTGTTAGTAGCCCAAATATTTTTTCAGAGCTAGATGCAGATAAAAATTATTTTTAATTTGCAACCTGATGGAGGTCAGTTTAGATGGACTAATAGACCAAGTCCCGCACACTGTAAGAAGCCCAAATATTTTTTCAGAGCTAGATGCAGAAAAAAATTAAATTCAATTTGCAACCTGATTGAGGTCAGTATAGATGGACTAATAGACCCAGTCCCACACACTGCTAGAAGCCCAAATATTTTTTCAGAGCTTCAAGCAGATAAAAAATATTTTTAATTTGCAACCTGATGGAGGTCAGTATAGATGGACTAATAGACCAAGCCCCACACACTGCTAGAAGCCCAAATATTTTTTCAGAGCTAGATGCAGAAAAAAATTACATTCAATTTGCAACTGGGCGGAGATCAGAATAGATGGACTAATAGAACAAGTCCCACACACTGCTAGAAGCCCAAATATTTTTTCAGAGCTACATGCAGATAAAAATTATTTTTAATTTGCAACCTGATGGAGGTCAGTATAGATGGACTAATAGACCAAGTCCCACACACTGCTAGAAGCTCAAATATTTTTTCAGAGCTAGATGCAGAAAAAAATTATATTCAATTTGCAACTGGGCGGAGATCAGTATAGATGGACTAAAGGAACAAGTCCCACACACTGCTAGAAGCCCAAATATTTTTCAGAGCTAGATGCAGATAAAAAATATTTTTAATTTGCAACCTGATGGAGGTCAGTATACATGGACTAATAGAACAAGTCCCACACGCTGCTAGAAGCCCAAATATTTTTCCTGAGCTAGATGCCGAAAAAAATTATATTCAATTTGCAACCTGGTTGAGGTCAGTATAGATTGACTAATTGAACAAGTCCCACACACTGCTAGAAGCCCAAATAATTTTTCAGAGCTAGATGCAGGTAAAAATTATTTTTACTTTGCAAACTGATGGAGGTCAGTATAAATTGACTAATAGACCAAGTCCCACACACTGCTAGAAGCCAAAATATTTTTCCAGAGCTAGATGCAGAAAAAAATTATATTCAATTTGCAACCTGATGGAGGTCAGTATAGATGGACTAATAGACCAAGTACCACACACTGCTAGAAGCCCAAATATTTTTTCAGAGCTAGATGCAGAAAAAAAATATACTCAATTTGCAACCTGATGGAGGTCAGTATAGATGGACTAATAGAACATGTCCCACACACTGCTAGAAGCCCAAATATTTTTTCAGAGCTAGATGCAGATAAAAATTATTTTTAATTTGCAACCTGATGGAGGTCAGTATAGATGGACTAATAGAACAAGTCCCAAACACTGCTAGAAGCCCAAATATTTTTTCAGAGCCTGATGCAGAAAAAAATTATATTCAATTTGCAACCTGGTGGAGGTCAGTATAAATTGACTAATAGAACAAGCCCCACACACTGCTAGAAGCCCATATATTTTTTCAGAGCTAGATGCAGAAAAAAATTATATTCAATTTGCAACCTGGTGGAGGTCAGTATAGATGGACTAATAGAACAAGTCCAACACACTGCTAGAAGCCCAAATATTTTTTCAGAGCTAGATGCAGATAAAAATTATTTTTAATTTGCAACCTGATGGAGGTCAGCATAGATGGACTAATAGACCAATTCCCAAACACTGTAAGAAGCCCAAATATTTTTTCAGAGCTAGATGCAGATAAAAATTATTTTTAATTTGCAACCTGAAGGAGGTCAGTATAGATGAACTAATAGACCAAGTCTCACACACTGCTAGAAGCCCAAATATTTTTTCAGTGCTAGATGCAGATAAAAATTATTTTTAATTTGCAACCTGATGGAGGTCAGTATAGATGGACTAATAGACCAAGTCCCACACACTGCTAGAAGCCCAAATATTTTTTCAGAGCTAGATGCAGAAAAAAATTATATTCAATTTGCAACCTTGCGGAGGTCAGTATAGATGGACTAATAGAACAAGTCCCACACACTGCTAGAAGCCCAAATATTTTTCAGGAGCTAGATGCAGAAAAAAATTATATTTAATTTGCAACCTCGTATAGGTCAGTATAGATAGACTAATAGAACAAGTCCCACACACTGCTAGAAGCCCAAATATTTTTTCAGAGCTGGATGCAGATAAAAATTATTTTTATTTTGCAACCTGATGGAGGTCAGTATAGGTGGACTAATAGACCAAGTCCCACACACTTCTAGAAGCCCAAACATTTTTTCAGAGCTAGATGCAGTAAAAAAATATATTCAATTTGCAACCTCATGGAGGACAGTATAGATGGAATAATAGACCAAATACCACACACTGCTGGAAGCCCAAATATTTTTTCAGAGCTAGATGCAGATAAAAAATATTTTTAATTTGCAACCTGATGGAGGTCAGTATAGATGGACTAATAGATTAAGTCCCACACACTGCTAGAAGCCCAAATATTTTTTCAGAGCTAGATGCAGAAAAAAATTATATTCAATTTGCAACCTCATGGAAGTCGGTATAGATGGACTAATAGAACAAGTCCCACAAACTGCTAGAAGCCTAAATATTTTTTCAGAGCTAGATGCAGAAAAAAATGATATTCAATTTGCAACCTGGTGGAGGTCAGTATAGATGGACAAAAAGAACAAGTCCCACACACTGTTAGAAGCCCAAATATTTTTTCAGAGCTAGATGCAGATAAAAATTATTTTTAATTTGCAACCTGATGGAGGTCAGTATAGATGGACTAATAGACCAAGTCCCGCACACTGTAAGAAGCCCAAATATTTTTTCAGGGCTAGATGCAGAAAAAAATTAAATTCAATTTGCAACCTGATTGAGGTCAGTATAGATGGACTAATAGACCAAGTCCCACACAATGCTAGACGCCCAAATATTTTTTCAGAGCTAGATGCAGATAAAAATTATATTCAATTTGCAACCTGGTGGAGGTCAGTATAGATGGACTAATAGAACAAGTCCCACACACTGCTAGAAGCCCAAATATTTTTTCAGAGCTAGATGCAGATAAAAATTATTTTTAATTTGCAACCTGATGGAGGTCAGTATAGATGGACTAATAGAAGAAGTCCCACACACTGCTAGAAGCCTAAATATTTTTTCAGAGCTAGATGCAGAAAAAAATTATATTCAATTTGCAACCTGGTTGAGGTCAGTATTGATGGAATAATAGAACAAGTCCCACACACTGCTAGAAGCCCAAATATTTTTCAGGAGCTAGATGCAGAAAAAAATTATATTCAATTTGCAACCTGGTATAGGTCAGTATAGATGGACTAATAGAACAAGTCCCACACACTGCTAGAAGCCCAAATATTTTTTCAGAGCTGGATGCAGATAAAAATTATTTTTAATTTGCAACCTGATGGAGGTCAGTATAGATGGACTAATAGACCAAGTCCCACACACTGCTAGAAGCCCAAATATTTTTTCAGAGCTAGATGCAGTAAAAAATGATATTCAATTTGCAACCTCATGGAGGTCAGTATAGATGGAATAATAGACCAAATCCCACACACTGCTGGAAGCCCAAATATTTTTTCAGAGCTAGATGCAGACAAAAAATATTTTTAATTTGCAACCTGATGGAGGTCAGTATAGATGGACTAATACACCAAGTCCCACACACTGCTAGAAGCCCAAATATTTTTTCAGAGCTAGATGCAGAAAAAAATTCTATTCAATTTGCAAACTGGTGGAGGTCAGTATAGATGGACTAAAAGAACAAGTCCCACACACTGTTAGAAGCCCAAATATTTTTTCAGAGCTAGATGCAGATAAAAATTATTTTTAATTTGCAACCTGATGGAGTTCAGTATAGATGGACTAATAGAACAAGTCCAACACACTGCTAGAAGCCCAAATATTTTTTCAGAGCCTGATGCAGAAAAAAATTATTTTCAATTTGCAACCTGGTGGTGGTCATTATAGATGGACTAATAGAAGAAGTCCCACACACTGCTAGAAGCCCAAATATTTTTTCAGAGCTAGATGCAGATAAAAATTATTTTTAATTTGCAACCTGATGGAGATCAGTATAGATGGACTAATAGAAGAAGTCCCACACACTGTAAGAAGCCCAAATATTTTTTCAGAGCTAGATGCAGAAAAAAATTAAAATCAATTTGCAACCTGATTGAGGTCAGTATAGATGGACTAATAGACCAAGTCCCACACACTGCTAGAAGCCCAAATATTTTTTCAGAGCTAGATGCAGATAAAAATTATATTCAATTTGCAACCTGGTGGAGGTCAGTATAGATGGACTAATAGAACAAGTCCCACACACTGCTAGAAGCCCAAATATTTTTTCAGAGCTAGATGCAGATAAAAATAATTTTTAATTTGCAACCTGATGGAGGTCAGTATACATGGACTATTAGAACAAGTCCCACACACTGCTAGAAGCCCAAATATTTTTTCAGAGCTAGATGCAGAAAAAAATTATATTCAATTTGCAACCTCATGGAAGTCAGTATAGATGGACTAATAGAACAAGTCCCACACACTGCTAGAAGCCTAAATATTTTTTCAGAGCTAGATGCAGAAAAAAATTATATTCAATTTGCAACCTGGTGGAGGTCAGTATAGATGGACTAAAAGAACAAGTCCCACACACTGTTAGAAGCCCAAATATTTTTTCAGAGCTAGATGCAGAAAAAAATTATTTTAAATTTGCAACCTGGTGGTGGTCAGTATAGATGGACTAATAGAAGAAGTCCCACACACTGCTAGAAGCCCAAATATTTTTTCAGAGCTAGATGCAGAAAAAAATTAAATTCAATTTGCAACCTGATGGAGGTCAGTATAGATGGACTAATAGACCAAGTCCCGCACGCTGTAAGAAGCCCAAATATTTTTTCAGAGCTAGATGCAGAAAAAAATTAAATTCAATTCGCAACCTGATTGAGGTCAGTATAGATGGACGAATAGACCAAGTCCCACACACTGCTACAAGCCCAAATATTTTTTCAGAGCTAGATGCAGATAAAAATTATATTCAATTTGCAACCTGGTGGAGGTCAGTATAGATCGACTAATAGAACAAGTCCCACACACTCCTAGAAGCCCAAATATTTTTTCAGAGCTAGATGCAGATAAAAATTATTTTTAATTTGCAACCTGATGGAGGTCAGTATACATGGACTAATAGAACAAGTCCCACACACTGCTAGAAGCCCAAATATTTTTCCTGAGCTAGATGCAGAAAAAAATTATATTCAATTTGCAACCTGGTTGAGGTCAGTATAGATTGACTAATTGAACGAGTCCCACACAATGCTAGAAGCCCAAATATTTTTTCAGAGCTAGATGCAGTAAAAAATTATATTCAATTTGCAACCTCATGGAGGTCAGTATAGATGGAATAATAGACCAAATCCCACACACTGCTGGAAGCCCAAATATTTTTTCAGAGCTAGATGCAGATAAAAAATATTTTTAATTTGCAACCTGATGGAGGTCAGTATAGATGGACTAATACACCAAGTCCCACACACTGCTAGAAGCCCAAATATTTTTTCAGAGCTAGATGCAGATAAAAATTCTATTCAATTTGCAACTTCATGGAAGTCAGTATAGATGGACTAATAGAACAAGTCCCACACACTGCTAGAAGCCTAAATATTTTTTCAGAGCTAGATGCAGAAAAAAATTATATTCAATTTGCAACCTGGTGGAGGTCAGTATAGATGGACTAAAAGAACAAGTCCCACACACTGTTAGAAGCCCAAATATTTTTTCAGAGCTAGATGCAGATAAAAATTATTTTTAATTTGCAACCTGATGGAGTTCAGTATAGATGGACTAATAGAACAAGTCCAACACAATGCTAGAAGCCCAAATATTTTTTCAGAGCCTGATGCAGAAAAAAATTATTTTCAATTTGCAACCTGGTGGTGGTCAGTATAGATGGACTAATAGAAGAAGTCCCACACACTGCTAGAAGCCCAAATATTTTTTCAGAGCTAGATGCAGATAAAAATTATTTTTAATTTGCAACCTGATGGAGGTCAGTATAGATGGACTAATAGAAGAAGTCCCACACACTGTAAGAAGCCCAAATATTTTTTCAGAGCTAGATGCAGAAAAAAATTAAAATCAATTTGCAACCTGATTGAGGTCAGTATAGATGGACTAATAGACCAAGTCCCACACACTGCTAGAAGCCCAAATATTTTTTCAGAGCTAGATGCAGATAAAAATTATATTCAATTTGCAACCTGGTGGAGGTCAGTATAGATGGACTAAAAGAACAAGTCCCACACACTGTTAGAAGCCCAAATATTTTTTCAGAGCTAGATGCAGAAAAAAATTATTTTCAATTTGCAACCTGGTGGTGGTCATTATAGATGAACTAATAGAAGAAGTCCCACACACTGCTAGAAGCCCAAATATTTTTTCAGAGCTAGATGCAGAAAAAAATTAAATTCAATTTGCAACCTGATGGAGGTCAGTATAGATGGACTAATAGACCAAGTCCCGCACGCTGTAAGAAGCCCAAATATTTTTTCAGAGCT
Organism: Phyllobates terribilis; assembly: GCF_046119375.1. Lineage (NCBI taxonomy): Eukaryota > Metazoa > Chordata > Amphibia > Anura > Dendrobatidae > Phyllobates > Phyllobates terribilis. The sequence continues at coordinate 1,202,695,412 of NW_027362761.1, read as the reverse complement.
AGATGCAGAAAAAAATTAATTCAATTCGCAACCTGATTGAGGTCAGTATAGATGGACGAATAGACCAAGTCCCACACACTGCTACAAGCCCAAATATTTTTTCAGAGCTAGATGCAGATAAAAATTATATTCAATTTGCAACCTGGTGGAGGTCAGTATAGATCGACTAATAGAACAAGTCCCACACACTCCTAGAAGCCCAAATATTTTTTCAGAGCTAGATGCAGATAAAAATTATTTTTAATTTGCAACCTGGTTGAGGTCAGTATAGATTGACTAATTGAACGAGTCCCACACACTGCTAGAAGCCCAAATATTTTTTCAGAGCTAGATGCAGGTAAAATTATTTTTACTTTGCAACCTGATGGAGGTCAGTATAGATGGACTAATAGACCAAGTCCCACACACTTGTAGAATCCCAAATATTTTTTCAGAGCTAGATGCAGAAAAAAATTATACTCAATTTGCAACCTGATGGAGGTCAGTATAGATGGACTAATAGAACAAGTCCCACACACTGCTTGAAGCCCAAATATTTTTTCAGAGCTAGATGCAGATAAAAATTATTTTTAATTTGCAACCTGATGAAGGTCAGTATAGATGTACTAATAGACCAAGTCCCACACACTGCTAGAAGCCCAAATATTTTTCAGGAGCTAGATGCAGAAAAAAATTATATTTGATTTGCAACCTGGTGGAGGTCAGTATAGATAGACTAATAGAACAGGTCCCATACACTGCTAGAAGCCCAAATATTTTTTCAGAGCTGGATGCAGATAAAAATTATTTTTAATTTGCAACCTGATGGAGGTCAGTATAGATAGACTAATAGACCAAGTCCCACACACTGCTAGAAGCCCAAATATTTTTTCAGAGCTAGATGTAGAAAAGAATTATATTCAATTTGCAACCTCATGGAAGTCAGTGTAGATGGACTAATAGAACAAGTCCCACACACTGCTAGAAGCCCAAATATTTTTTCAGAGCTAGATGCAGAAAAAAATTATATTCAATTTGCAACCTGGTGGATGTCAGTATAGATGGACTAATAGAAGAAGTCCCACACACTGTAAGAAGCTCAAATATTTTTTCAGAGCTTGATGCAGAAAAAAATTAAAATCAATTTGCAACCTGATGGAGGTCTGTATAGATGGACTAATAGACCAAGTCCCACACACTGCTAGAAGCCCAAATATTTTTTCAGAGCTAGATGCAGATAAAAATTATATTCAATTTGCAACCTGGTGGAGGTCAGTATAGATGGACTAATAGAACAAGTCCCACACACTGCTAGAAGCCCAAATATTTTTTCAGAGCTAGATGCAGATAAAAATTATTTTTAATTTGCAACCTGATGGAGGTCAGTATACATGGACTATTAGAACAAGTCCCACACACTGCTAGAAGCCCAAATATTTTTTCAGAGCTAGATGCAGAAAAAAATTATATTCAATTTGCAACCTCATGGAAGTCAGTATAGATGGACTAATAGAACAAGTCCCACACACTGCTAGAAGCCTAAATATTTTTTCAGAGCTAGATGCAGAAAAAAATTATATTCAATTTGCAACTTGGTGGAGGTCAGTATAGATGGACTAAAAGAACAAGTCCCACAGACTGTTAGAAGCCCAAATATTTTTTTAGAGCTAGATGCAGAAAAAAATTATTTTCAATTTGCAACCTGGTGGTGGTCATTATAGATGGACTAATAGAAGAAGTCCCACACACTGCTAGAAGCCCAAATATTTTTTCAGAGCTAGATGCAGAAAAAAATTAAATTCAATTTGCAACCTGATGGAGGTCAGTATAGATGGACTAATAGACCAAGTCCCGCACGCTGTAAGAAGCCCAAATATTTTTTCAGAGCTAGATGCAGAAAAAAATTAAATTCAATTCGCAACCTGATTGAGGTCAGTATAGATGGACGAATAGACCAAGTCCCACACACTGCTACAAGCCCAAATATTTTTTCAGAGCTAGATGCAGATAAAAATTATATTCAATTTGCAACCTGGTGGAGGTCAGTATAGATCGACTAATAGAACAAGTCCCACACACTCCTAGAAGCCCAAATATTTTTTCAGAGCTAGATGCAGATAAAAATTATTTTTAATTTGCAACCTGATGGAGGTCAGTATACATGGACAAATAGAACAAGTCCCACACACTGCTAGAAGCCCAAATATTTTTCCTGAGCTAGATGCAGAAAAAAATTATATTCAATTTGCAACCTGGTTGAGGTCAGTATAGATTGACTAATTGAACGAGTCCCACACACTGCTAGAAGCCCAAATATTTTTTCAGAGCTAGATGCAGGTAAAATTATTTTTACTTTGCAACCTGATGGAGGTCAGTATAGATGGACTAATAGACCAAGTCCCACACACTGCTAGAATCCCAAATATTTTTTCAGAGCTAGATGCAGAAAAAAATTATACTCAATTTGCAATCTGATGGAGGTCAGTATAGATGGACTAATAGAACAAGTCCCACACACTGCTAGAAGCCCAAATATTTTTTCAGAGCTAGATGCAGATAAAAATTATTTTTAATTTGCAACCTGATGGAGGTCAGTATAGATGGACTAATAGACCAAGTCCCACACACTGCTAGAAGCCCAAATATTTTTTTAAAGCTAGATGCAGATTAAAAATTATTTTTAATTTGCAACCTGATGAAGGTCAGTATAGATGTACTAATAGACCAAGTCCCACACACTGCTAGAAGCCCAAATATTTTTCAGGAGCTAGATGCAGAAAAAAATTATATTCGATTTGGAACCTGGTGGAGGTCAGTATAGATAGACTAATAGAACAAGTCCCATACACTGCTAGAAGCCCAAATATTTTTTCAGAGCTGGATGCAGATAAAAATAATTTTTAATTTGCAACCTGATGGAGGTCAGTATAGATGGACTAATAGACCAAGTCCCACACACTGCTAGAAGCCCAAATATTTTTTCAGAGCTAGATGTAGAAAAGAATTATATTCAATTTGCAACCTCATGGAAGTCAGTGTAGATGGACTAATAGAACAAGTCCCACACACTGCTAGAAGCCCAAATATTTTTTCAGAGCTAGATGCAGAAAAAAATTATATTCAATTTGCAACCTGGTGGAGGTCAGTATAGATGGACTAAAAGAACAAGTCCCACACACTGCTAGAAGCCCAAATATTTTTTCAGAGCTAGATGCAGAAAAAAATTATATTCAATTTGCAACCTGATGGAGGTCAGTATAGATGGACTAATAGAACAAGTCCAACACACTGCTAGAAGCCCAAATATTTTTTCAGAGCTAGATGCAGATAAAAATTATTTTTAATTTGCAACCTGATGGAGGTCAGTATAGATCGACTAATAGACCAAGTCCCGCACACTGTAAGAAGCCCAAATAATTTTTCAGAGCTAGATGCAGAAAAAAATTAAATTCAATTTGCAACCTAATTGAGGTCAGTATAGATGGACTAATAGACCAAGTCCCACACACTGCTAGAAACCAAATATTTTTTCAGAGCTAGATGCAGATAAAAATGATATTCAATTTGCAACCTGGTGGAGGTCAGTATAGAGGGACTAATAGAACAAGTCCCACACACTGCTAGAAGCCCAAATATTTTTTCAGAGCTACATGCATATAAAAATTATTTTTAATTTGCAACCTGATGGAGGTCAATATAGATGGACTAATAGACGAAGTCCCACACACTGCTAGAAGCCCAAATATTTTTTCAGAGCTAGATGCAGAAAAAAATTATATTCAATTTGCAATAGGCGGAGATCAGTATAGATGGACTAATAGAACAAGTCCCACACACTGCTAGAAGCCCAAATATTTTTCAGAGCTAGATGCAGATAAAAAATATTTTTAATTTGCAACCTGAAGGAGGTCAGTATAGATGGACTAATAGAACAAGTCCCACACGCTGCTAGAAGCCAAAATATTTTTCCTGAGCTAGATGCCGAAAAAAATTATATTCAATTTGCAACCTGGTTGAGGTCAGTATAGATTGACTAATCTAACAAGTCCCACACACTGCTAGAAGCCCAAATAATTTTTCAGAGCTAGATGCAGGTAAAAATTATTTTTACATTGCAACCTGATGGAGGTCAGTATAGATTGACTAATAGACCAAGTCCCACACACTGTAAGAAGCCCAAATATTTTTCCAGAGCTATATGCAGAAAAAAAATATACTCAATTTGCAAACTGATGGAGGTCAGTATAGATGGACTAATAGAACAAGTCCCACACACTGCTAGAAGCCCAAATATTTTTTCAGAGCTAGATGCAGATAAAAATTATTTTTAATTTGCAACCTGATGGAGGTCAGTATAGATGGACTAATAGAACAAGTCCCAAACACTGCTAGAACCCCAAATATTTTTTCAGAGCCTGATGCAGAAAAAAATTATATTCAATTTGCAACCTGGTGGAGGTCAGTATAAATGGACTAATAGAACAAGCCCCACACACTGCTAGAAGCCCATATATTTTTTCAGAGCTAGATGCAGAAAAAAATTATATTCAATTTGCAACCTGGTGGAGGTCAGTATAGATGGACTAATAGAACAAGTCCAACACACTGCTAGAAGCCCAAATATTTTTTCAGAGCTAGATGCAGATAAAAATTATTTTTAATTTGCAACCTGATGGAGGTCAGTATAGATGGACTAATAGACCAAGTCCCACACGCTGTAAGAAGCCCAAATATTTTTTCAGAGCTAGATGCAGAAAAAAATTAAATTCAATTTTCAACCTGATGGAGGTCAGTGTAGATAGACTAATAGACCAAGTCCCACACACTGCTAGAAGCCCAAATATTTTTTCAGAGCTAGATGCAGAAAAAAATTATACTCAATTTGCAACCTGAAGGAGGTCAGTATAGATTGACTAATTGAACGAGTCCCACACACTGCTAGAAGCCCAAATATTTTTTCAGAGCTAGATGCAGGTAAAATTATTTTTACTTTGCAACCTGATGGAGGTCAGTATAGATGGACTAATAGACCAAGTCCCACACACTGATAGAAGCCCAAATATTTTTTCAGAGCTAGATGCAGAAAAAAATTATATTCAATTTGCAACCTGATGGAGGTCAGTATAGATGGACTAATAGACCAAGTCCCACACAATGCTAGAAGCCCAAATATTTTTTTAGAGCTAGATGCAGAAAAAAATTATACTCAATTTGCAACCTGATGGAGGTCAGTATAGATGGACTAATAGAACAAGTCCCACACACTGCTAGAAGCCCAAATATTTTTTCAGAGCTAGATGCAGATAAAAATTATTTTTAATTTGCAACCTGATGGAGGTCAGTATAGATGGACTAATAGACCAAGTCCCACACACTGCTAGAAGCCCAAATATTTTTCAGGAGCTAGATGCAGAAAAAAATTATATTCAATTTGCAACCTCGTATAGGTCAGTATAGATAGACTAATAGAACAAGTCCCACACACTGCTAGAAGCCCAAATATTTTTTCAGAGCTGGATGCAGATAAAAATTATTTTTATTTTGCAACCTGATGGAGGTCAGTATAGGTGGACTAATAGACGAAGTCCCACACACTTCTAGTAGCCCAAACATTTTTTCAGAGCTAAATGCAGTAAAAAATTAGATTCAATTTGCAACCTCATAGAGGTCAGTATAGATGGAATAATAGACCAAATACCACAAACTGCTAGAAGCCCAAATATTTTTTCAGAGCTAGGTGCAGATAAAAAATATTTTTAATTTGCAACCTGATGGAGGTCAGTATAGATGAACTAATAGATTAAGTCCCACACACTGCTAGAAGCCCAAATATTTTTTCAGAGCTAGATGCAGAAAAAGATTATATTCAATTTGCAACCTCATGGAAGTCGGTATAGATGGACTAATAGAACAAGTCCCACACACTGCTAAAAGCCTAAATATTTTTTCAGAGCTAGATGCAGAAAAAATGATATTCAATTTGCAACCTGGTGGAGGTCAGTATAGATGGACTAAAAGAACAAGTCCCACACACTGTTAGTAGCCCAAATATTTTTTCAGAGCTAGATGCAGATAAAAATTATTTTTAATTTGCAACCTGATGGAGGTCAGTTTAGATGGACTAATAGACCAAATCCCGCACACTGTAAGAAGCCCAAATATTTTTTCAGAGCTAGATGCAGAAAAAAATTTAATTCAATTTGCAACCTGATTGAGGTCAGTATAGATGGACTAATAGACCCAGTCCCACACACTGCTAGAAGCCCAAATATTTTTTCAGAGCTACATGCAGATAAAAATTATTTTTAATTTGCAGCCTGATGGAGGTCAGTATAGATGGACTAATAGACCAAGTCCCACACACTGCTAGAAGCCCAAATATTTTTTCAGAGCTAGATGCAGAAAAAAATTACATTCAATTTGCAACTGGGCGGAGATCAGTATAGATGGACTAATAGAACAAGTCCCACACACTGCTAGAAGCCCAAATATTTTTTCAGAGCTACATGCAGATAAAAATTATTTTTAATTTGCAACCTGATGGAGGTCAGTATAGATGGACTAATAGACCAAGTCCCACACACTGCTAGAAGCCCAAATATTTTTTCAGAGCTAGATGCAGAAAAAAATTATATTCAATTTGCAACTGGGCGGAGATCAGTATAGATGGACTAAATGAACAAGTCCCACACACTGCTAGAAGCCCAAATATTTTTCAGAGCTAGATGCAGATAAAAAATATTTTTAATTTGCAACCTGATGGAGGTCAGTATACATGGACTAATAGAACAAGTCCCACACGCTGCTAGAAGCCCAAATATTTTTCCTGAGCTAGATGCCGAAAAAAATTATATTCAATTTGCAACCTGGTTGAGGTCAGTATAGATTGACTAATTGAACAAGTCCCACACACTGCTAGAAGCCCAAATAATTTTTCAGAGCTAGATGCAGGTAAAAATTATTTTTACTTTGCAAACTGATGGAGGTCAGTATAAATTGACTAATAGACCAAGTCCCACACACTGCTAGAAGCCAAAATATTTTTCCAGAGCTAGATGCAGAAAAAAATTATATTCAATTTGCAACCTGATGGAGGTCAGTATAGATGGACTAATAGACCAAGTACCACACACTGCTAGAAGCCCAAATATTTTTTCAGAGCTAGATGCAGAAAAAAAATATACTCAATTTGCAACCTGATGGAGGTCAGTATAGATGGACTAATAGAACAAGTCCCACACACTGCTAGAAGCCCAAATATTTTTTCAGAGCTAGATGCAGATAAAAATTATTTTTAATTTGCAACCTGATGGAGGTCAGTATAGATGGACTAATAGAACAAGTCCCAAACACTGCTAGAAGCCCAAATATTTTTTCAGAGCCTGATGCAGAAAAAAATTATATTCAATTTGCAACCTGGTGGAGGTCAGTATAAATTGACTAATAGAACAAGCCCCACACACTGCTAGAAGCCCATATATTTTTTCAGAGCTAGATGCAGAAAAAAATTATATTCAATTTGCAACCTGGTGGAGGTCAGTATAGATGGACTAATAGAACAAGTCGAACACACTGCTAGAAGCCCAAATATTTTTTCAGAGCTAGATGCAGATAAAAATTATTTTTAATTTGCAACCTGATGGAGGTCAGCATAGATGGACTAATAGACCAAGTCCCACACACTGTAAGAAGCCCAAATATTTTTTCAGAGCTAGATGCAGATAAAAATTATTTTTAATTTGCAACCTGAAGGAGGTCAGTATAGATGAACTAATAGACCAAGTCTCACACACTGCTAGAAGCCCAAATATTTTTTCAGTGCTAGATGCAGATAAAAATTATTTTTAATTTGCAACCTGATGGAGGTCAGTATAGATGGACTAATAGACCAAGTCCCACACACTGCTAGAAGCCCAAATATTTTTTCAGAGCTAGATGCAGAAAAAAATTATATTCAATTTGCAACCTGGCGGAGGTCAGTATAGATGGACTAATAGAACAAGTCCCACACACTGCTAGAAGCCCAAATATTTTTTCAGAGCTAGATGCAGATAAAAATTTTTAATTTGCAACCTGATGGAGGTCAGTATAGATGGACTAATAGAACAAGTCCCACACACTGCTGGAAGCCCAAATATTTTTCCAGAGCTGGATGCAGACAAAAATTAAATTCAATTTGCTACCTGGTTAAGGTCAGTATTGATGGACTAATAGAAAAAGTCCCACACACTGCTAGAAGCCCAAATATTTTTTCAGAGCTAGATGCAGGTAAAAATTATTTTTAATTTGCAACCTGATGGAGGTCAGTATAGATGGATCAATAGACCAAGTCCCACACACTGCTAGAAGCCCAAATATTTTTTCAGAGCCAGATGCTGAAAAAAATTATATTCAATTTGCAACCTGATGGAGGTCAGTATAGATGGACTAATAGACCAAGTCCCAAACACTGCAAGAAGACCAAATATTTTTTCAGAGCTAGATGTAGAAAAAAATTATTCTTAATTTGCAACCTGATGGAGGTCAGTATAGATGGACTAATAGAACAAGTCCCACACACTGCTAGAAGCCCAAATATTTTTTCAGAGCTAGATGCAGATAAAAATTATATTTAATTTGCAACCTGATGGAGGTCAGTATAGATGGACTAATAGAACAAGTCCCACACACTGCTAGAAGCCCAAATATTTTTCAGGAGCTAGATGCAGAAAAAAATTATATTTAATTTGCAACCTCGTATAGGTCAGTATAGATAGACTAATAGAACAAGTCCCACACACTGCTAGAAGCCCAAATATTTTTTCAGAGCTAGATGCAGATAAAAATTATTTTTATTTTGCAACCTGATGGAGGTCAGTATAGGTGGACTAATAGACCAAGTCCCACACACTTCTAGAAGCCCAAACATTTTTTCAGAGCTAGATGCAGTAAAAAAATATATTCAATTTGCAACCTCATGGAGGACAGTATAGATGGAATAATAGACCAAATACCACACACTGCTAGAAGCCCAAATATTTTTTCAGAGCTAGATGCAGAAAAAAAATATTTTTAATTTGCAACCTGATGGAGGTCAGTATAGATGGACTAATAGATTAAGTCCCACACACTGCTAGAAGCCCAAAAATTTTTTCAGAGCTAGATGCAGAAAAAAATTATATTCAATTTGCAACCTCATGGAAGTCGGTATAGATGGACTAATAGAACAAGTCCCACACACTGCTAGAAGCCTAAATATTTTTTCAGAGCTAGATGCAGAAAAAAATGATATTCAATTTGCAACCTGGTGGAGGTCAGTATAGATGGACTAAAAGAACAAGTCCCACACACTGTTAGAAGCCCAAATATTTTTTCAGAGCTAGATGCAGATAAAAATTATTTTTAATTTGCAACCTGATGGAGGTCAGTATAGATGGACTAATAGACCAAGTTCCGCACACTGTAAGAAGCCCAAATATTTTTTCAGAGCTAGATGCAGAAAAAAATTAAATTCAATTTGCAACCTGATTGAGGTCAGTATAGATGGACTAATAGACCAAGTCCCACACAATGCTAGACGCCCAAATATTTTTTCAGAGCTAGATGCAGATAAAAATTATATTCAATTTGCAACCTGGTGGCGGTCAGTATAGATGGACTAATAGAACAAGTCCCACACACTGCTAGAAGCCCAAATATTTTTTCAGAGCTAGATGCAGATAAAAATTATTTTTAATTTGCAACCTGATGGAGGTCAGTATAGATGGACTAATAGAAGAAGTCCCACACACTGCTAGAAGCCTAAATATTTTTTCAGAGCTAGATGCAGAAAAAAATTATATTCAATTTGCAACCTGGTTGAGGTCAGTATTGATGGAATAATAGAACAAGTCCCACACACTGCTAGAAGCCCAAATATTTTTCAGGAGCAAGATGCAGAAAAAAATTATATTCAATTTGCAACCTGGTATAGGTCAGTATAGATGGACTAATAGAACAAGTCCCACACACTGCTAGAAGCCCAAATATTTTTTCAGAGCTGGATGCAGATAAAAATTATTTTTAATTTGCAACCTGATGGAGGTCAGTATAGATGGACTAATAGACCAAGTCTCACACACTGCTAGAAGCCCAAATATTTTTTCAGAGCTAGATGCAGTAAAAAATTATATTCAATTTGCAACCTCATGGAGGTCAGTATAGATGGAATAATAGACCAAATCCCACACACTGCTGGAAGCCCAAATATTTTTTCAGAGCTAGATGCAGATAAAAAATATTTTTAATTTGCAACCTGATGGAGGTCAGTATAGATGGACTAATACACCAAGTCCCACACACTGCTAGAAGCCCAAATATTTTTTCAGAGCTAGATGCAGAAAAAAATTCTATTCAATTTGCAACCTCATGGAAGTCAGTATAGATGGACTAATAGAACAAATCCCACACACTGCTAGAAGCCTAAATATTTTTTCAGAGCTAGATGCAGAAAAAAATTATATTCAATTTGCAACCTGGTGGAGGTCAGTATAGATGGACTAAAAGAACAAGTCCCACACACTGTTAGAAGCCCAAATATTTTTTCAGAGCTAGATGCAGATAAAAATTATTTTTAATTTGCAACCTGATGGAGTTCAGTATAGATGGACTAATAGAACAAGTCCAACACACTGCTAGAAGCCCAAATATTTTTTCAGAGCCTGATGCAGAAAAAAATTATTTTCAATTTGCAACCTGGTGGTGGTCAGTATAGATGGACTAATAGAAGAAGTCCCACACACTGCTAGAAGCCCAAATATTTTTTCAGAGCTAGATGCAGATAAAAATTATTTTTAATTTGCAACCTGATGGAGGTCAGTATAGATGGACTAATAGAAGAAGTCCCACACACTGTAAGAAGCCCAAATATTTTTTCAGAGCTAGATGCAGAAAAAAATTAAAATCAATTTGCAACATGATTGAGGTCAGTATAGATGGACTAATAGACCAAGTCCCACACACTGCTAGAAGCCCAAATATTTTTTCAGAGCTAGATGCAGATAAAAATTATATTCAATTTGCAACCTGGTGGAGGTCAGTATAGATGGACTAATAGAACAAGTCCCACACACTGCTAGAAGCCCAAATATTTTTTCAGAGCTAGATGCAGATAAAAATTATTTTTAATTTGCAACCTGATGGAGGTCAGTATACATGGCCTATTAGAACAAGTCCCACACACTGCTAGAAGCCCAAATATTTTTTCAGAGCTAGATGCAGAAAAAAATTATATTTAATTTGCAACCTCATGGAAGTCAGTATAGATGGACTAATAGAACAAGTCCCACACACTGCTAGAAGCCTAAATATTTTTTCAGAGCTAGATGCAGAAAAAAATTATATTCAATTTGCAACCTGGTGGACGTCAGTATAGATGGACTAAAAGAACAAGTCCCACACACTGTTAGAAGCCCAAATATTTTTTCAGAGCTAGATGCAGAAAAAAATTATTTTCAATTTGCAACCTGGTGGTGGTCAGTATAGATGGACTAATAGAAGAAGTCCCACACAATCCTAGAAGCCCAAATATTTTTTCAGAGCTAGATGCAGAAAAAAATTAAATTCAATTTGCAACCTGATGGAGGTCAGTATAGATGGACTAATAGACCAAGTCCCGCACGCTGTAAGAAGCCCAAATATTTTTTCAGAGCTAGATGCAGAAAAAAATTAAATTCAATTCGCAACCTGATTGAGGTCAGTATAGATGGACGAATAGACCAAGTCCCACACACTGCTACAAGCCCAAATATTTTTTCAGAGCTAGATGCAGATAAAAATTATATTCAATTTGCAACCTGATTGAGGTCAGTATAGATGGACGAATAGACCAAGTCCCACACACTCCTAGAAGCCCAAATATTTTTTCAGAGCTAGATGCAGATAAAAATTATTTTTAATTTGCAACCTGATGGAGGTCAGTATACATGGACTAATAGAACAAGTCCCACACACTGCTAGAAGCCCAAATATTTTTCCTGAGCTAGATGCAGAAAAAAATTATATTCAATTTGCAACCTGGTTGAGGTCAGTATACATTGACTAATTGAACGAGTCCCACACAATGCTAGAAGCCCAAATATTTTTTCAGAGCTAGATGCATTAAAAAATTATATTCAATTTGCAACCTCATGGAGGTCAGTATAGATGGAATAATAGACCAAATCCCACACACTGCTGGAAGCCCAAATATTTTTTCAGGGCTAGATGCAGATAAAAAATATTTTTAATTTGCAACCTGATGGAGGTCAGTATAGATGGACTAATACACCAAGTCCCACACACTGCTAGAAGCCCAAATATTTTTTCAGAGCTAGATGCAGATAAAAATTCTATTCAATTTGCAACCTCATGGAAGTCAGTATAGATGGACTAATAGAACAAGTCCCACACACTGCTAGAAGCCTAAATATTTTTTCAGAGCTAGATGCAGAAAAAAATTATATTCAATTTGCAACCTGGTGGAGGTCAGTATAGATGGACTAAAAGAACAAGTCCCACACACTGTTAGAAGCCCAAATATTTTTTCAGAGCTAGATGCAGATAAAAATTATTTTTAATTTGCAACCTGATGGAGTTCAGTATAGATGGACTAATAGAACAAGTCCAACACACTGCTAGAAGCCCAAATATTTTTTCAGAGCCTGATGCAGAAAAAAATTATTTTCAATTTGCAACCTGGTGGTGGTCAGTATAGATGGACTAATAGAAGAAGTCCCACACACTGCTAGAAGCCCAAATATTTTTTCAGAGCTAGATGCAGATAAAAATTATATTTAATTTGCAACCTGATGGAGGTCAGTATAGATGGACTAATAGAACAAGTCCCACACACTGCTAGAAGCCCAAATATTTTTCAGGAGCTAGATGCAGAAAAAAATTATATTTAATTTGCAACCTCGTATAGGTCAGTATAGATAGACTAATAGAACAAGTCCCACACACTGCTAGAAGCCCAAATATTTTTTCAGAGCTAGATGCAGATAAAAATTATTTTTATTTTGCAACCTGATGGAGGTCAGTATAGGTGGACTAATAGACCAAGTCCCACACACTTCTAGAAGCCCAAACATTTTTTCAGAGCTAGATGCAGTAAAAAAATATATTCAATTTGCAACCTCATGGAGGACAGTATAGATGGACTAATAGAACAAGTCGAACACACTGCTAGAAGCCCAAATATTTTTTCAGAGCTAGATGCAGATAAAAATTATTTTTAATTTGCAACCTGATGGAGGTCAGCATAGATGGACTAATAGACCAAGTCCCACACACTGTAAGAAGCCCAAATTTTTTTTCAGAGCTAGATGCAGATAAAAATTATTTTTAATTTGCAACCTGAAGGAGGTCAGTATAGATGAACTAATAGACCAAGTCTCACACACTGCTAGAAGCCCAAATATTTTTTCAGTGCTAGATGCAGATAAAAATTATTTTTAATTTGCAACCTGATGGAGGTCAGTATAGATGGACTAATAGACCAAGTCCCACACACTGCTAGAAGCCCAAATATTTTTTCAGAGCTAGATGCAGAAAAAAATTATATTCAATTTGCAACCTGGCGGAGGTCAGTATAGATGGACTAATAGAACAAGTCCCACACACTGCTAGAAGCCCAAATATTTTTTCAGAGCTAGATGCAGATAAAAATTTTTAATTTGCAACCTGATGGAGGTCAGTATAGATGGACTAATAGAACAAGTCCCACACACTGCTGGAAGCCCAAATATTTTTCCAGAGCTAGATGCAGAAAAAAATTAAATTCAATTTGCTACCTGGTTAAGGTCAGTATTGATGGACTAATAGAAAAAGTCCCACACACTGCTAGAAGCCCAAATATTTTTTCAGAGCTAGATGCAGGTAAAAATTATTTTTAATTTGCAACCTGATGGAGGTCAGTATAGATGGATCAATAGACCAAGTCCCACACACTGCTAGAAGCCCAAATATTTTTTCAGAGCCAGATGCTGAAAAAAATTATATTCAATTTGCAACCTGATGGAGGTCAGTATAGATGGACTAATAGACCAAGTCCCAAACACTGCAAGAAGACCAAATATTTTTTCAGAGCTAGATGTAGAAAAAAATTATTCTTAATTTGCAACCTGATGGAGGTCAGTATAGATGGACTAATAGAACAAGTCCCACACACTGCTAGAAGCCCAAATATTTTTTCAGAGCTAGATGCAGATAAAAATTATATTTAATTTGCAACCTGATGGAGGTCAGTATAGATGGACTAATAGAACAAGTCCCACACACTGCTAGAAGCCCAAATATTTTTCAGGAGCTAGATGCAGAAAAAAATTATATTTAATTTGCAACCTCGTATAGGTCAGTATAGATAGACTAATAGAACAAGTCCCACACACTGCTAGAAGCCCAAATATTTTTTCAGAGCTAGATGCAGATAAAAATTATTTTTATTTTGCAACCTGATGGAGGTCAGTATAGGTGGACTAATAGACCAAGTCCCACACACTTCTAGAAGCCCAAACATTTTTTCAGAGCTAGATGCAGTAAAAAAATATATTCAATTTGCAACCTCATGGAGGACAGTATAGATGGAATAATAGACCAAATACCACACACTGCTAGAAGCCCAAATATTTTTTCAGAGCTAGATGCAGAAAAAAAATATTTTTAATTTGCAACCTGATGGAGGTCAGTATAGATGGACTAATAGATTAAGTCCCACACACTGCTAGAAGCCCAAAAATTTTTTCAGAGCTAGATGCAGAAAAAAATTATATTCAATTTGCAACCTCATGGAAGTCGGTATAGATGGACTAATAGAACAAGTCCCACACACTGCTAGAAGCCTAAATATTTTTTCAGAGCTAGATGCAGAAAAAAATGATATTCAATTTGCAACCTGGTGGAGGTCAGTATAGATGGACTAAAAGAACAAGTCCCACACACTGTTAGAAGCCCAAATATTTTTTCAGAGCTAGATGCAGATAAAAATTATTTTTAATTTGCAACCTGATGGAGGTCAGTATAGATGGACTAATAGACCAAGTTCCGCACACTGTAAGAAGCCCAAATATTTTTTCAGAGCTAGATGCAGAAAAAAATTAAATTCAATTTGCAACCTGATTGAGGTCAGTATAGATGGACTAATAGACCAAGTCCCACACAATGCTAGACGCCCAAATATTTTTTCAGAGCTAGATGCAGATAAAAATTATATTCAATTTGCAACCTGGTGGAGGTCAGTATAGATGGACTAATAGAACAAGTCCCACACACTGCTAGAAGCCCAAATATTTTTTCAGAGCTAGATGCAGATAAAAATTATTTTTAATTTGCAACCTGATGGAGGTCAGTATAGATGGACTAATAGAAGAAGTCCCACACACTGCTAGAAGCCTAAATATTTTTTCAGAGCTAGATGCAGAAAAAAATTATATTCAATTTGCAACCTGGTTGAGGTCAGTATTGATGGAATAATAGAACAAGTCCCACACACTGCTAGAAGCCCAAATATTTTTCAGGAGCTAGATGCAGAAAAAAATTATATTCAATTTGCAACCTGGTATAGGTCAGTATAGATGGACTAATAGAACAAGTCCCACACACTGCTAGAAGCCCAAATATTTTTTCAGAGCTGGATGCAGATAAAAATTATTTTTAATTTGCAACCTGATGGAGGTCAGTATAGATGGACTAATAGACCAAGTCTCACACACTGCTAGAAGCCCAAATATTTTTTCAGAGCTAGATGCAGTAAAAAATTATATTCAATTTGCAACCTCATGGAGGTCAGTATAGATGGAATAATAGACCAAATCCCACACACTGCTGGAAGCCCAAATATTTTTTCAGAGCTAGATGCAGATAAAAAATATTTTTAATTTGCAACCTGATGGAGGTCAGTATAGATGGACTAATACACCAAGTCCCACACACTGCTAGAAGCCCAAATATTTTTTCAGAGCTAGATGCAGAAAAAAATTCTATTCAATTTGCAACCTCATGGAAGTCAGTATAGATGGACTAATAGAACAAGTCCCACACACTGCTAGAAGCCTAAATATTTTTTCAGAGCTAGATGCAGAAAAAAATTATATTCAATTTGCAACCTGGTGGAGGTCAGTATAGATGGACTAAAAGAACAAGTCCCACACACTGTTAGAAGCCCAAATATTTTTTCAGAGCTAGATGCAGATAAAAATTATTTTTAATTTGCAACCTGATGGAGTTCAGTATAGATGGACTAATAGAACAAGTCCAACACACTGCTAGAAGCCCAAATATTTTTTCAGAGCCTGATGCAGAAAAAAATTATTTTCAATTTGCAACCTGGTGGTGGTCAGTATAGATGGACTAATAGAAGAAGTCCCACACACTGCTAGAAGCCCAAATATTTTTTCAGAGCTAGATGCAGATAAAAATTATTTTTAATTTGCAACCTGATGGAGGTCAGTATAGATGGACTAATAGAAGAAGTCCCACACACTGTAAGAAGCCCAAATATTTTTTCAGAGCTAGATGCAGAAAAAAATTAAAATCAATTTGCAACATGATTGAGGTCAGTATAGATGGACTAATAGACCAAGTCCCACACACTGCTAGAAGCCCAAATATTTTTTCAGAGCTAGATGCAGATAAAAATTATATTCAATTTGCAACCTGGTGGAGGTCAGTATAGATGGACTAATAGAACAAGTCCCACACACTGCTAGAAGCCCAAATATTTTTTCAGAGCTAGATGCTTATAAAAATTATTTTTAATTTGCAACCTGATGGAGGTCAGTATACATGGCCTATTAGAACAAGTCCCACACACTGCTAGAAGCCCAAATATTTTTTCAGAGCTAGATGCAGAAAAAAATTATATTTAATTTGCAACCTCATGGAAGTCAGTATAGATGGACTAATAGAACAAGTCCCACACACTGCTAGAAGCCTAAATATTTTTTCAGAGCTAGATGCAGAAAAAAATTATATTCAATTTGCAACCTGGTGGACGTCAGTATAGATGGACTAAAAGAACAAGTCCCACACACTGTTAGAAGCCCAAATATTTTTTCAGAGCTAGATGCAGAAAAAAATTATTTTCAATTTGCAACCTGGTGGTGGTCAGTATAGATGGACTAATAGAAGAAGTCCCACACAATCCTAGAAGCCCAAATATTTTTTCAGAGCTAGATGCAGAAAAAAATTAAATTCAATTTGCAACCTGATGGAGGTCAGTATAGATGGACTAATAGACCAAGTCCCGCACGCTGTAAGAAGCCCAAATATTTTTTCAGAGCTAGATGCAGAAAAAAATTAAATTCAATTCGCAACCTGATTGAGGTCAGTATAGATGGACGAATAGACCAAGTCCCACACACTGCTACAAGCCCAAATATTTTTTCAGAGCTAGATGCAGATAAAAATTATATTCAATTTGCAACCTGATTGAGGTCAGTATAGATGGACGAATAGACCAAGTCCCACACACTCCTAGAAGCCCAAATATTTTTTCAGAGCTAGATGCAGATAAAAATTATTTTTAATTTGCAACCTGATGGAGGTCAGTATACATGGACTAATAGAACAAGTCCCACACACTGCTAGAAGCCCAAATATTTTTCCTGAGCTAGATGCAGAAAAAAATTATATTCAATTTGCAACCTGGTTGAGGTCAGTATAGATTGACTAATTGAACGAGTCCCACACAATGCTAGAAGCCCAAATATTTTTTCAGAGCTAGATGCATTAAAAAATTATATTCAATTTGCAACCTCATGGAGGTCAGTATAGATGGAATAATAGACCAAATCCCACACACTGCTGGAAGCCCAAATATTTTTTCAGGGCTAGATGCAGATAAAAAATATTTTTAATTTGCAACCTGATGGAGGTCAGTATAGATGGACTAATACACCAAGTCCCACACACTGCTAGAAGCCCAAATATTTTTTCAGAGCTAGATGCAGATAAAAATTCTATTCAATTTGCAACCTCATGGAAGTCAGTATAGATGGACTAATAGAACAAGTCCCACACACTGCTAGAAGCCTAAATATTTTTTCAGAGCTAGATGCAGAAAAAAATTATATTCAATTTGCAACCTGGTGGAGGTCAGTATAGATGGACTAAAAGAACAAGTCCCACACACTGTTAGAAGCCCAAATATTTTTTCAGAGCTAGATGCAGATAAAAATTATTTTTAATTTGCAACCTGATGGAGTTCAGTATAGATGGACTAATAGAACAAGTCCAACACACTGCTAGAAGCCCAAATATTTTTTCAGAGCCTGATGCAGAAAAAAATTATTTTCAATTTGCAACCTGGTGGTGGTCAGTATAGATGGACTAATAGAAGAAGTCCCACACACTGCTAGAAGCCCAAATATTTTTTCAGAGCTAGATGCAGATAAAAATTATATTTAATTTGCAACCTGATGGAGGTCAGTATAGATGGACTAATAGAACAAGTCCCACACACTGCTAGAAGCCCAAATATTTTTCAGGAGCTAGATGCAGAAAAAAATTATATTTAATTTGCAACCTCGTATAGGTCAGTATAGATAGACTAATAGAACAAGTCCCACACACTGCTAGAAGCCCAAATATTTTTTCAGAGCTAGATGCAGATAAAAATTATTTTTATTTTGCAACCTGATGGAGGTCAGTATAGGTGGACTAATAGACCAAGTCCCACACACTTCTAGAAGCCCAAACATTTTTTCAGAGCTAGATGCAGTAAAAAAATATATTCAATTTGCAACCTCATGGAGGACAGTATAGATGGAATAATAGACCAAATACCACACACTGCTAGAAGCCCAAATATTTTTTCAGAGCTAGATGCAGAAAAAAAATATTTTTAATTTGCAAGCTGATGGAGGTCAGTATAGATGGACTAATAGATTAAGTCCCACACACTGCTAGAAGCCCAAAAATTTTTTCAGAGCTAGATGCAGAAAAAAATTATATTCAATTTGCAACCTCATGGAAGTCGGTATAGATGGACTAATAGAACAAGTCCCACACACTGCTAGAAGCCTAAATATTTTTTCAGAGCTAGATGCAGAAAAAAATGATATTCAATTTGCAACCTGGTGGAGGTCAGTATAGATGGACTAAAAGAACAAGTCCCACACACTGTTAGAAGCCCAAATATTTTTTCAGAGCTAGATGCAGATAAAAATTATTTTTAATTTGCAACCTGATGGAGGTCAGTATAGATGGACTAATAGACCAAGTTCCGCACACTGTAAGAAGCCCAAATATTTTTTCAGAGCTAGATGCAGAAAAAAATTAAATTCAATTTGCAACCTGATTGAGGTCAGTATAGATGGACTAATAGACCAAGTCCCACACAATGCTAGACGCCCAAATATTTTTTCAGAGCTAGATGCAGATAAAAATTATATTCAATTTGCAACCTGGTGGAGGTCAGTATAGATGGACTAATAGAACAAGTCCCACACACTGCTAGAAGCCCAAATATTTTTTCAGAGCTAGATGCAGATAAAAATTATTTTTAATTTGCAACCTGATGGAGGTCAGTATAGATGGACTAATAGAAGAAGTCCCACACACTGCTAGAAGCCTAAATATTTTTTCAGAGCTAGATGCAGAAAAAAATTATATTCAATTTGCAACCTGGTTGAGGTCAGTATTGATGGAATAATAGAACAAGTCCCACACACTGCTAGAAGCCCAAATATTTTTCAGGAGCTAGATGCAGAAAAAAATTATATTCAATTTGCAACCTGGTATAGGTCAGTATAGATGGACTAATAGAACAAGTCCCACACACTGCTAGAAGCCCAAATATTTTTTCAGAGCTGGATGCAGATAAAAATTATTTTTAATTTGCAACCTGATGGAGGTCAGTATAGATGGACTAATAGACCAAGTCTCACACACTGCTAGAAGCCCAAATATTTTTTCAGAGCTAGATGCAGTAAAAAATTATATTCAATTTGCAACCTCATGGAGGTCAGTATAGATGGAATAATAGACCATATCCCACACACTGCTGGAAGCCCAAATATTTTTTCAGAGCTAGATGCAGATAAAAAATATTTTTAATTTGCAACCTGATGGAGGTCAGTATAGATGGACTAATACACCAAGTCCCACACACTGCTAGAAGCCCAAATATTTTTTCAGAGCTAGATGCAGAAAAAAATTCTATTCAATTTGCAACCTCATGGAAGTCAGTATAGATGGACTAATAGAACAAGTCCCACACACTGCTAGAAGCCTAAATATTTTTTCAGAGCTAGATGCAGAAAAAAATTATATTCAATTTGCAACCTGGTGGAGGTCAGTATAGATGGACTAAAAGAACAAGTCCCACACACTGTTAGAAGCCCAAATATTTTTTCAGAGCTAGATGCAGATAAAAATTATTTTTAATTTGCAACCTGATGGAGTTCAGTATAGATGGACTAATAGAACAAGTCAAACACACTGCTAGAAGCCCAAATATTTTTTCAGAGCCTGATGCAGAAAAAAATTATTTTCAATTTGCAACCTGGTGGTGGTCAGTATAGATGGACTAATAGAAGAAGTCCCACACACTGTAAGAAGCCCAAATATTTTTTCAGAGCTAGATGCAGAAAAAAATTAAAATCAATTTGCAACATGATTGAGGTCAGTATAGATGGACTAATAGACCAAGTCCCACACACTGCTAGAAGCCCAAATATTTTTTCAGAGCTAGATGCAGATAAAAATTATATTCAATTTGCAACCTGGTGGAGGTCAGTATAGATGGACTAATAGAACAAGTCCCACACACTGCTAGAAGCCCAAATATTTTTTCAGAGCTAGATGCAGATAAAAATTATTTTTAATTTGCAACCTGATGGAGGTCAGTATACATGGCCTATTAGAACAAGTCCCACACACTGCTAGAAGCCCAAATATTTTTTCAGAGCTAGATGCAGAAAAAAATTATATTTAATTTGCAACCTCATGGAAGTCAGTATAGATGGACTAATAGAACAAGTCCCACACACTGCCAGAAGCCTAAATATTTTTTCAGAGCTAGATGCAGAAAAAAATTATATTCAATTTGCAACCTGGTGGACGTCAGTATAGATGGACTAAAAGAACAAGTCCCACACACTGTTAGAAGCCCAAATATTTTTTCAGAGCTAGATGCAGAAAAAAATTATTTTCAATTTGCAACCTGGTGGTGGTCAGTATAGATGGACTAATAGAAGAAGTCCCACACAATCCTAGAAGCCCAAATATTTTTTCAGAGCTAGATGCAGAAAAAAATTAAATTCAATTTGCAACCTGATGGAGGTCAGTATAGATGGACTAATAGACCAAGTCCCGCACGCTGTAAGAAGCCCAAATATTTTTTCAGAGCTAGATGCAGAAAAAAATTAAATTCAATTCGCAACCTGATTGAGGTCAGTATAGATGGACGAATAGACCAAGTCCCACACACTGCTACAAGCCCAAATATTTTTTCAGAGCTAGATGCAGATAAAAATTATATTCAATTTGCAACCTGATTGAGGTCAGTATAGATGGACGAATAGACCAAGTCCCACACACTCCTAGAAGCCCAAATATTTTTTCAGAGCTAGATGCAGATAAAAATTAATTTTAATTTGCAACCTGATGGAGGTCAGTATACATGGACTAATAGAACAAGTCCCACACACTGCTAGAAGCCCAAATATTTTTCCTGAGCTAGATGCAGAAAAAAATTATATTCAATTTGCAACCTGGTTGAGGTCAGTATAGATTGACTAATTGAACGAGTCCCACACAATGCTAGAAGCCCAAATATTTTTTCAGAGCTAGATGCATTAAAAAATTATATTCAATTTGCAACCTCATGGAGGTCAGTATAGATGGAATAATAGACCAAATCCCACACACTGCTGGAAGCCCAAATATTTTTTCAGAGCTAGATGCAGATAAAAAATATTTTTAATTTGCAACCTGATGGAGGTCAGTATAGATGGACTAATACACCAAGTCCCACACACTGCTAGAAGCCCAAATATTTTTTCAGAGCTAGATGCAGATAAAAATTCTATTCAATTTGCAACCTCGTGGAAGTCAGTATAGATGGACTAATAGAACAAGTCCCACACACTGCTAGAAGCCTAAATATTTTTTCAGAGCTAGATGCAGAAAAAAATTATATTCAATTTGCAACCTGGTGGAGGTCAGTATAGATGGACTAAAAGAACAAGTCCCACACACTGTTAGAAGCCCAAATATTTTTTCAGAGCTAGATGCAGATAAAAATTATTTTTAATTTGCAACCTGATGGAGTTCAGTATAGATGGACTAATAGAACAAGTCCAACACACTGCTAGAAGCCCAAATATTTTTTCAGAGCCTGATGCAGAAAAAAATTATTTTCAATTTGCAACCTGGTGGTGGTCAGTATAGATGGACTAATAGAAGAAGTCCCACACACTGCTAGAAGCCCAAATATTTTTTCAGAGCTAGATGCAGATAAAAATTATTTTTAATTTGCAACCTGATGGAGGTCAGTATAGATGGACTAATAGAAGAAGTCCCACACCACTGCTAGAAGCCCAAATATTTTTTCAGAGCTAGATGCAGAAAAAAATTATATTCAATTTGCAACCTCATGGAAGTCAGTATAGATGGACTAATAGAACAAGTCCCACACACTGCTAGAAGCCTAAATATTTTTTCAGAGCTAGATGCAAAAAAAAATTATATTCAATTTGCAACCTGGTGGAGGTCAGTATAGATGGACTAAAAGAACAAGTCCCACACACTGTTAGAAGCCCAAATATTTTTTCAGAGCTAGATGCAGAAAAAAATTATTTTCAATTTGCAAACTGGTGGTGGTCATTATAGATGGACTAATAGAAGAAGTCCCACACCACTGCTAGAAGCCCAAATATTTTTTCAGAGCTAGATGCAGAAAAAAATTAAATTCAATTTGCAACCTGATGGAGGTCAGTATAGATGGACTAATAGACCAAGTCCCGCACGCTGTAAGAAGCCCAAATATTTTTTCAGAGCTAGATGCAGAAAAAAATTAAATTCAATTCGCAACCTGATTGAGGTCAGTATAGATGGACGAATAGACCAAGTCCCACACACTGCTACAAGCCCAAATATTTTTTCAGAGCTAGATGCAGATAAAAATTATATTCAATTTGCAACCTGGTGGAGGTCAGTATAGATCGACTAATAGAACAAGTCCCACACACTCCTAGAAGCCCAAATATTTTTTCAGAGCTAGATGCAGATAAAAATTATTTTTAATTTGCAACCTGGTTGAGGTCAGTATAGATTGACTAATTGAACGAGTCCCACACACTGCTAGAAGCCCAAATATTTTTTCAGAGCTAGATGCAGGTAAAATTATTTTTACTTTGCAACCTGATGGAGGTCAGTATAGATGGACTAATAGACCAAGTCCCACACACTGCTAGAATCCCAAATATTTTTTCAGAGCTAGATGCAGAAAAAAATTATACTCAATTTGCAACCTGATGGAGGTCAGTATAGATGGACTAATAGAACAAGTCCCACACACTGCTAGAAGCCCAAATATTTTTTCAGAGCTAGATGCAGATAAAAATTATTTTTAATTTGCAACCTGATGGAGGTCAGTATAGATGGACTAATAGACCAAGTCCCACACACTGCTAGAAGCCCAAATATTTTTTTAAAGCTAGATGCAGATTAAAAATTATTTTTAATTTGCAACCTGATGAAGGTCAGTATAGATGTACTAATAGACCAAGTCCCACACACTGCTAGAAGCCCAAATATTTTTCAGGAGCTAGATGCAGAAAAAAATTATATTCGATTTGCAACCTGGTGGAGGTCAGTATAGATAGACTAATAGAACAAGTCCCATACACTGCTAGAAGCCCAAATATTTTTTCAGAGCTGGATGCAGATAAAAATTATTTTTAATTTGCAACCTGATGGAGGTCAGTATAGATGGACTAATAGACCAAGTCCCACACACTGCTAGAAGCCCAAATATTTTTTCAGAGCTAGATGTAGAAAAGAATTATATTCAATGTGCAACCTCATGGAAGTCAGTGTAGATGGACTAATAGAACAAGTCCCACACACTGCTAGAAGCCCAAATATTTTTTCAGAGCTACATGCAGAAAAAAATTATATTCAATTTGCAACCTGGTGGATGTCAGTATAGATGGACTAATAGAAGAAGTCCCACACACTGTAAGAAGCTCAAATATTTTTTCAGAGCTAGATGCAGAAAAAAATTAAAATCAATTTGCAACCTGATTGAGGTCAGTATAGATGGACTAATAGACAAAGTCCCACACACTGCTAGAAGCCCAAATATTTTTTCAAAGCTAGATGCAGATAAAAATTATATTCAATTTGCAACCTGGTGGAGGTCAGTATAGATGGACTAATAGAACAAGTCCCACACACTGCTAGAAGCCCAAATATTTTTTCAGAGCTAGATGCAGATAAAAATTATTTTTAATTTGCAACCTGATGGAGGTCAGTATACATGGACTATTAGAACAAGTCCCACACACTGCTAGAAGCCCAAATATTTTTTCAGAGCTAGATGCAGAAAAAAATTATATTCAATTTGCAACCTCATGGAAGTCAGTATAGATGGACTAATAGAACAAGTCCCACACACTGCTAGAAGCCTAAATATTTTTTCAGAGCTAGATGCAGAAAAAAATTATATTCAATTTGCAACCTGGTGGAGGTCAGTATAGATGGACTAAAAGAACAAGTCCCACACACTGTTAGAAGCCCAAATATTTTTTCAGAGCTGGATGCAGAAAAAAATTATTTTCAATTTGCAACCTGGTGGTGGTCATTATAGATGGACTAATAGAAGAAGTCCCACACACTGCTAGAAGCCCAAATATTTTTTCAGAGCTAGATGCAGAAAAAAATTAAATTCAATTTGCAACCTGATGGAGGTCAGTATAGATGGACTAATAGACCAAGTCCCGCACGCTGTAAGAAGCCCAAATATTTTTTCAGAGCTAGATGCAGAAAAAAATTAAATTCAATTCGCAACCTGATTGAGGTCAGTATAGATGGACGAATAGACCAAGTCCCACACACTGCTAGAAGCCCAAATATTTTTTCAGAGCTAGATGCAGATAAAAATTATATTCAATTTGCAACCTGGTGGAGGTCAGTATAGATCGACTAATAGAACAAGTCCCACAAACTCCTAGAAGCCCAAATATTTTTTCAGAGCTAGATGCAGATAAAAATTATTTTTAATTTGCAACCTGATGGAGGTCAGTATACATGGACAAATAGAACAAGTCCCACACACTGCTAGAAGCCCAAATATTTTTCCTGAGCTAGATGCAGAAAAAAATTATATTCAATTTGCAACCTGGTTGAGGTCAGTATAGATTGACTAATTGAACGAGTCCCACACACTGCTAGAAGCCCAAATATTTTTTCAGAGCTAGATGCAGGTAAAATTATTTTTACTTTGCAACCTGATGGAGGTCAGTATAGATGGACTAATATACCAAGTCCCACACACTGCTAGAATCCCAAATATTTTTTCAGAGCTAGATGCAGAAAAAAATTATACTCAATTTGCAACCTGATGGAGGTCAGTATAGATGGACTAATAGAACAAGTCCCACACACTGCTAGAAGCCCAAATATTTTTTTAAAGCTAGATGCAGATTAAAAATTATTTTTAATTTGCAACCTGATGAAGGTCAGTATAGATGTACTAATAGACCAAGTCCCACACACTGCTAGAAGCCCAAATATTTTTCAGGAGCTAGATGCAGAAAAAAATTATATTCGATTTGGAACCTGGTGGAGGTCAGTATAGATAGACTAATAGAACAAGTCCCATACACTGCTAGAAGCCCAAATATTTTTTCAGAGCTGGATGCAGATAAAAATTATTTTTAATTTGCAACCTGATGGAGGTCAGTATAGATGGACTAATAGACCAAGTCCCACACACTGCTAGAAGCCCAAATATTTTTTCAGAGCTAGATGTAGAAAAGAATTATATTCAATTTGCAACCTCATGGAAGTCAGTGTAGATGGACTAATAGAACAAGTCCCACACACTGCTAGAAGCCCAAATATTTTTTCAGAGCTAGATGCAGAAAAAAATTATATTCAATTTGCAACCTGGTGGAGGTCAGTATAGATGGACTAAAAGAACAAGTCCCACACACTGCTAGAAGCCCAAATATTTTTTCAGAGCTAGATGCAGAAAAAAATTATATTCAATTTGCAACCTGATGGAGGTCAGTATAGATGGACTAATAGAACAAGTCCAACACACTGCTAGAAGCCCAAATATTTTTTCAGAGCTAGATGCAGATAAAAATTATTTTTAATTTGCAACCTGATGGAGGTCAGTATAGATGGACTAATAGACCAAGTCCCGCACACTGTAAGAAGCCCAAATAATTTTTCAGAGCTAGATGAAGAAAAAAATTAAATTCAATTTGCAACCTAATTGAGGTCAGTATAGATGGACTAATAGACCAAGTCCCACACACTGCTAGAAACCAAATATTTTTTCAGAGCTAGATGCAGATAAAAATTATATTCAATTTGCAACCTGGTGGAGGTCAGTATAGAGGGACTAATAGAACAAGTCCCACACACTGCTAGAAGCCCAAATATTTTTCAGAGCTAGATGCAGATAAAAATTATTTTTAATTTGCAACCTGATGGAGGTCAGTATAGATGGACTAATAGACCAAGTCCCACACACTGCTAGAAGCCCAAATATTTTTTCAGAGCTAGATGCAGAAAAAAATTATATTCAATTTGCAACGTGATTGAGGTCAGTATAGATGGACTAATAGACCAAGTCCCACACACTGTAAGAAGACCAAATATTTTTTCAGAGCTAGATGCAGAAAAAAATTTAATTCAATTTGCAACCTGATTGAGGTCAGTATAGATGGACTAATAGACCAAGTCAAACACACTGCTAGAAGCCCAAATATTTTTTCAGAGCTAGATGCAGAAAAAAATTATATTCAATTTGCAACCTGGTATAGGTCAGTATAGATAGACTAATAGAACAAGTCCCACACACTGCTAGAAGCCCAAATATTTTTTCAGAGCTGGATGCAGATAAAAATTATTTTTATTTTGCAACCTGATGGAGGTCAGTATAGATGGACTAATAGACCAAGTCCCACACACTGCTAGAAGCCCAAACATTTTTTCAGAGCTAGATGCAGTAAAAAATTATATTCAATTTGCAACCTCATGGAGTTCAGTATAGATGGAATAATAGACCAAATCCCACACACTGCTAGAAGCCCAAATATTTTTTCAGAGCTAGATGCAGAAAAAAATTATATTCAATTTGCAACCTGGTGGAGGTCAGTGTAGATGGACTAACACAACAAGTCCCACACACTGTTAAAAATCCAAATATTTTTTCACAGCTAGATGCAGATAAAAATTATTTTTAATTTGCAACCTGATGGAGTTCAGTATAGATGGACTAATAGAACAATCCAACACACTGCTAGAAGCACAAATATTTTTTCAGAGCCTGATGCAGAAAAAAAATATTTTCAATTTGCAACCTGGTGGAGGTCAGTATAGATGGACTAATAGAAGAAGTCCACACACTGCTAGAAGCCCAAATATTTTTTCAGAGCTAGATGCAGATAAAAATTATTTTTAATTTGCAACCTGATGGAGGTCAGTATAGATGGACTAATAGACCAAGTCCCGCACACTGTAAGAAGCCCAAATATTTTTTCAGAGCTAGATGCAGAAAAAAATTAAATTCAATTTGCAACCTGATTGAGGTCAGTATAGATGGACTAATAGACCAAGTCCCACACAATGCTAGAAGCCCAAATATTTTTCCTGAGCTAGATGCAGAAAAAAATTATATTCAATTTGCAACCTGGTTGAGGTCAGTATAGATTGACTAATTGAACAAGTCCCACACACTGCTAGAAGCCCAAATATTTTTTCAGAGCTAGATGCAGGTAAAAATTATTTTTAATTTGTAACCTGATGGAGGTCAGTATAGATGGACTAATAGACCAAGTCCCACACATTGCTAGAAGCCCAAATATTTTTTCAGAGCCAAATGCAAAAAAAAATTATATTCAATTTGCAACCTGATGGAGGTCAGTATAGATGGACTAATAGACCAATTCCCACACACTGCTAGAAGACCAAATATTTTTTCAGAGCTAGATGTAGAAAAAAATTTTTCTTAATTTGCAACCTGATGGAGGTCAGTATAGATGGACTAATAGAACAAGTCCCACACACTGTTAGAAGCCCAAATATTTTTTCAGAGCTAGATGCAGATAAAAATTATTTTTAATTTGCAACCTGATGGAGGTCAGTATAGATGGACGAATAGAACAAGTCCCACACAATGCTAGAAGCCCAAATATTTTTCAGGAGCTAAATGCAGAAAAAAATTATATTCAATTTGCAACCTGGTATAGGTCAGTATAGATAGACTTATAGAATAAGTCCCACACACTGCTAGAAGGCCAAATATTTTTTCAGAGCTGGATGCAGATGAAAATTATTTTTAATTTGCAACCTGATGGAGGTCAGTATAGATGGACTAATAGACCATGTCCCACACACTGCTAGAAGCCCATATATTTTTTCAGAGCTAGATGCAGAAAAAAATTATATTCAATTTGCAACCTCATGGAAGTCAGTATAGATGGACTAATAGAACAAGTCCCACACACTGCTAGAAGCCTAAATAATTTTTCAGAGCTAGATGCAGAAAAAAATTATATTCAATTTGCAACCTTGTGGAGGTCAGTATAGATGGACTAAAAGAACAAGTCCCACACACTGTTAGAAGCCCAAATATTTTTTCAGAGCTAGATGTAGATAAAAATTATTTTTATTTGCAACCTGATGGAGTTCAGCATAGATGGACTAATAGAACAAGTCCAACACACTGCTAGAAGCCCAAATATTTTTTCAGAGCCTGATGCAGAAAAAAATTATTTTTAATTTGCAACCTGGTGGAGGCCAGTATAGATGGACTAATAGAAGAAATCCCACACACTGCTAGAAGCCCAAATATTTTTTCAGAGCTAGATGCAGATAAAAATTATTTTTATTTGCAACCTGATGGAGGTCAGTATAGATGGACTAATAGACCAAGTCCCACACACTGTAAGAAGCCCAAATATTTTTTCAGAGCTAGATGCAGAAAAAAATTAAATTCAATTTGCAACCAGATAGAGGTCAGTATAGATGGACTAATAGACCAAGTCCCACACACTGCTAGAAGCCCAATTATTTTTTCAGAGCTAGATGCAGAAAAAAATTAAATTCAATTTGCAACCTGATTGAGGTCAGTATAGATGGACTAATAGACCAAGTCCCACACACTGCTAGAAACCCAAATATTTTTTCAGAGCTAGATGCAGATAAAAATTATATTCAATTTGCAACCTGGTGGAGGTCAGTATAGAGGGACTAATAGAACAAGTCCCACACACTGCTAGAAGCCCAAATATTTTTTCAGAGCTAGATGCAGATAAAAATTAATTTTAATTTGCAACCTGATGGAGGTCAGTATAGATGGACTAATAGACCAAGTCCCACACACTGCTAGAAGCCCAAATATTTTTTCAGAGCTAGATGCCGAAAAAAATTATATTCAATTTGCAACCTGATTGAGGTCAGTATAGGTGGAATAATAGACCAAGTCCCACACACTGTAAGAAGCCCAAATTTTTTTTCAGAGCTAGATGCAGAAAAAAATTTAATTCAATTTCCAACCTGATTGAGGTCAGTATAGATGGACTAATAGACCAAGTCCCACACACTGCTAGAAGCCCAAATATTTTTTCAGAGCTAGATGCAGATAAAAATTATATTCAATTTGCAACCTGGTGGAGGTCAGTATAGATGGACTAATAGACCAAGTCCCACACACTGCTAGAAGCCCAAATATTTTTTCAGACCTAGATGCAGGTAAAAATTATTTTTAATTTGCAACCTGATGGAGGTCAGTATAGATGGACTAATAGACCAAGTCCCACACACTGCTAGAAGCCCAAACATTTTTTCAGAGCTAGATGCAGTAAAAAATTATATTCAATTTGCAACCTCATGGAGGTCAGTATAGATGGAATAATAGACCAAATCCCACAGAATGCTAGAAGCCCAAATATTTTTTCAGAGCTAGATGCAGATAAAAAATATTTTTAATTTGCAACCTGATGGAGGTCAGTATAGATGGACTAATAGACCAAGTCCCACACACTGCTAGAAAATCAAATATTTTTTCAGAGCTCGATGCAGAAAAAAATTATATTCAATTTGCAACCTCATGGAAGTCAGTATAGATGGACTAATAGAACAAGTCCCACACACTGCTAGAAACCTAAATATTTTTTCAGAGCTAGATGCAGAAAAAAATGATATTCAGTTTGCATCCTTGTGGAGGTCAGTATAGATGGACTAAAAGAAAAAGTCGCACACACTGTTAGAAGCTCAAATATTTTTTCAGAGCTAGATGCAGATAAAAATTATTTTTAATTTGCAACCTGATGGACTTCAGTATAGATGGACTAATAGAACAAGTCCCACACACTGCTAGAAGCCCAAATATTTCTTCAGAGCCTGATGCAGAAAAAAATTATTTTCAATTTGCAACCTGGTGGAGGTCAGTATAGATGGACTAATAGAAGAAGTCCCACACACTGCTAGAAGCCCAAATAATTTTTCAGAGCTTGATGCAGAAAAAAATTAATTTCAATTTGCAACCTGATTGAGTTCAGTATAGATGGACTAATAGACCAAGTCCCACACACTGCTAGAAGCCCAAATATTTTTTCAGAGCTAGATGCAGATAAATATTATATTCAATTTGCAACCTGGTGGAGGTCAGTATAGATGGACTAAAAGAACAAGTCCCACACACTGCTAGAAGCCCAAATATTTTTTCAGAGCTAGATGCAGATAAAAATTATTTTTAATTTGCAACCTGATGGAGGTCAGTATACATGGACTAATAGAACAAGTCCCACACACTGCTAGAAGCCCAAATATTTTTCCTGAGCTAGATGCAGAAAAAAATTATATTCAATTTGCAACCTGGATGAGGTCAGTATAGATTGACTAATTGAACAAGTCCCACACACTGCTAGAAGCTCAAATATTTTTCCAGAGCTAGATGCAGAAAAAAATTATTCTTAATTTGCAACCTGATGGAGGTCAGTATAGATGGACTAATAGACCAAGTCCCACACACTGCTAGAAGCCCAAATATTTTTTCAGAGCCAGATGCAGAAAAAAATTATATTCAATTTGCAACCTGATGGAGGTCAGTATAGATGGACTAATAGACCAATTCCCACACACTGCTAGAAGACCAAATATTTTTTCAGAGCTAGATGTAGAAAAAAATTATTCTTAATTTGCAACCTGATGGAGGTCAGTATAGATGGACTAATAGAACAAGTCCCACACACTATTAGAAGCCCAAATATTTTTTCAGAGATAGATGCAGATAAAAATTATTTTTAATTTGCAACCTGATGGAGGTCAGTATAGATGAACTAATAGAACAAGTCCCACACACTGCTAGAAGCCCAAATATTTTTCAGGAGCTAGATGCAGAAAAAAATTATATTCAATTTGCAACCTGGTAAAGGTCAGTATAGATAGACTTATAGAACAAGTCCCACACACTGCTAGAAGCCCAAATATTTTTTCAGAGCTGGATGCAGATAAAAATTATTTTTATTTTGCAACCTGATGGAGGTCAGTATAGATGGACTAATAGACGAAGTCCCACACACTGCTAGAAGCCCAAATATTTTTTCAGAGCTAGATGCAGTAAAAAAATATATTCAATTTGCAACCTCATGGAGATCAGTATAGATGGAATAATAGACCAAATACCAGACACTGCTGGAAGCCCAAATATTTTTTCAGAGCTAGATGCAGATAAAAAATATTTTTAATTTGCAACCTGATGGAGGTCAGTATAGATGGACTAATAGAACAAGTCCCACACACTGCTAGAAGCCTAAATATTTTTTCAGAGCTAGATGCAGAAAAAAATTATATTCAATTTGCAACCTTGTGGAGGTCAGTATAGATGGACGAAAAGAACAAGTCCCACACACTGTTAGAAGCCCAAATATTTTTTCAGAGCTAGATGCAGATAAAAATTATTTTTAATTTGCAACCTGATGGAGTTCAGTATAGATGGACTAATAGAACAAGTCCAACACACTGCTAGAAGCCCAAATATTTTTTCAGAGCCTGATGCAGAAAAAAATTATTTTCAATTTGTAACCTGGTGGAGGTCAGTATAGATGGACTAATAGAAGAAGTCCCACACACTGCTAGAAGCCCAAATATTTTTTCAGAGCTAGATGCAGATAAAAATTATTTTTATTTGCAACCTGATGGAGGTCAGTAAAGATGGACTAATAGACCAAGTCCCGCACACTGTAAGAAGCCCAAATATTTTTTCAGAGCTAGATGCAGAAAAAAATTAAATTCAATTTGCAACCAGATTGAGGTCAGTATAGATGGACTAATAGACCAAGTCCCACACACTGCTAGAAGCCCAAATATTTTTTCAGAGCTAGATGCAGAAAAAAATTAAATTCAATTTGCAACCTGATTGAGGTCAGTATAGATGGACTAATAGACCAAGTCCCACACACTACTAGAAACCCAAATATTTTTTCAGAGCTAGATGCAGATAAAAATAATATTCAATTTGCAACCTGGTGGAGGTCAGTATAGAGGGACTAATAGAACAAGTCCCACACACTGCTAGAAGCCCAAATATTTTTTCAGAGCTAGATGCAGATAAAAATTAATTTTAATTTGCAACCTGATGGAGCTCAGTATAGATGGACTAATAGACCAAGTCTCACACACTCCTAGAAGCCCAAATATTTTTTCAGAGCTAGATGCAGAAAAAAATTATATTCAATTTGCAACCTGATTGAGGTCAGTATAGATGGACTAATAGAACAAGTCCCACACACTGTAAGAAGCCCAAATATTTTTTCAGAGCTAGATGCAGAAAAAAATTTAATTCAAATTGCAACCTGATTGAGGTCAGTATAGATGGACTAATAGACCAAGTCCCACACACTGCTAGAAGCCCAAATATTTTTTCAGAGCCAGATACAGAAAAAAATTATATTCAATTTGCAACCTGATGGAGGTCAGTATAGATGGACTAATAGACCAAGTCCCACACATTGCTAGAAGACCAAATATTTTTTCAGAGCTAGATGTAGAAAAAAATTATTCTTAATTTGCATCCTGATGGAGGTTAGTATAGATGGACTAATAGAACAAGTCCCACACACTGCTAGAAGCCCAAATATTTTTTCAGAGCTAGATGCAGATAAAAATTATTTTTAATTTGCAACCTGATGGAGGTCAGTATAGATGGACTAATAGAACAAGTCCCACACACTGCTAGAAGCCCAAATATTTTTCAGGAGCTAGATGCAGAAAAAAATTATATTCAATTTGCAACCTGGTATAGGTCAGTATAGATAGACTAATAGAACAAGTCCCACACACTGCTAGAAGCCCAAATATTTTTTCAGAGCTGGATGCAGATAAAAATTATTTTTATTTTGCAACCTGATGGAGGTCAGTATAGATGGACTAATAGACCAAGTCCCACACACTGCTAGAAGCCCAAACATTTTTTCATAGCTAGATGCAGTAAAAAATTATATTCTATTTGCAACCTCATGGAGGTCAGTATAGATGGAATAATAGACCAAATCCCACAGAATGCTAGAAGCCCAAATATTTTTTCAGAGCTAGATGCAGATAAAAAATATTTTTAATTTGCAACCTGATGGAGGTCAGTATAGATGGACTAATAGACCAAGTCCCACACACTGCTAGAAACCTAAATATTTTTTCAGAGCTAAATGCAGAAAAAAATGATATTCAATTTGCAACCTCATGGAAGTCAGTATAGATGGACTAATAGAACAAGTCCCACACACTGCTAGAAACCTAAATATTTTTTCAGAGCTAAATGCAGAAAAAAATGATATTCAATTTGCAACCTGGTGGAGGTCAGTATAGATGGACTAAAAGAACAAGTCCCACACACTGTTAGAAGCTCAAATATTTTTTCAGAGCTAGATGCAGATAAAAATTATTTTTAATTTGCAACCTGATGGAGGTCAGTATAGATGGGCTAATAGAACAAGTCCCACACACTGCTAGAAGCCCAAATATTTTTTCAGAGCTAGATGCAGATAAAAATTATTTTTAATTTGCAACCTGATGGAGGTCAGTACACATGGACTAATAGAACAAGTCCCACACACTGCTAGAAGCCCAAATATTTTTCCTGAGCTAGATGCAGAAAAAAATTATATTCAATTTGCAACCTGGTTGAGGTCAGTATAGATTGACTAATTGAACAAGTCCCACACACTGCTAGAAGTCCAAATATTTTTTCAGAGCTAGATGCAGGTAAAATTATTTTTACTTTGCAACCTGATGGAGGTCAGTATAGATGGACTAATAGACCAAGTCCCACACACTGCTAGAAGCCCAAATATTTTTCCAGAGCTTGATGCAGAAAAAAATTATATTCAATTTGCAACCTGATGGAGGTCAGTACAGATGGACTAATAGACCAAGTCCCACACACTGCTAGAAGCCCAAATATTTTTTCAGAGCTGGATGCAGAAAAAAATTATACTCAATTTGCAACCTGATGGAGGTCAGTATAGATGGACTAATAGAACAAGTCCCACACACTGCTAGAAGCCCAAATATTTTTTCAGTGCTAGATGCAGATAAAAAATATTTTTAATTTGCAACCTGATGGAGGTCAGTATAGATGGACTAATAGAACAAGTCCAACACACTGCTAGAAGCCCAAATATTTTTTCAAAGCCTGATGCAGAAAAAAATTATATTCAATTTGCAACCTGGTGGAGGTCAGTATAGATGGACTAATAGAACAAGTACCACACACTGCTGGAAGCCCAAATATTTTTCCAGAGCTAGATGCAGAAAAAAATTATATTCAATTTGCAACCTGATTGAGGTTAGTATAGATGGACTAATAGACGAAGTCCCACACACTGCTTGAAGCCCAAATATTTTTCCAGAGCTAGATGCAGATAAAAATTATTTTTAATTTGCAACCTGATGGAGGTGAGTATAGATGGACTAATAGACCAAGTCCCACACACTACTAGAAGCCCAAATATTTTTTCAGAGCTAGATGTAGAAAAAAATTATATTCAATTTGCAACCTCATGGAAGTCAGTATAGATGGACTAATAGAACAAGTCCCACACACTGCTAGAAGCCCAAATATTTTTTCAGAGCTAGATGCAGAAAAAAATTATATTCAATTTGCAACCTGGTGGAGGTCAGTATAGATGGACTAAAAGAATAAGTCCCACACACTGCTAGAAGCCCAAATATTTTTTCAGAGCTAGATGCAGATAAAAATTATTTTTAATTTACAACCTGATGGAGGTCAGTATAGATGGACTAATAGAATAAGTCCAACACACTGCTAGAAGCCCAAATATTTTTTCAGAGCCTGATGCAGAAAAAAATTATATTCAAATTGCAACCTGGTGGAGGTCAGTATAGATGGACTAATAGAAGAATTCCCACACACTGCTAGAAGCCCAAATATTTTTTCAGAGCTAGATGCATATAAAAATTATTTTTAGTTTGCAACCTGATGGAGGTCAGTATAGATGGACTAATAGAACAAGTCCCACACACTGCTAGAAGCCCAAATATTTTTTCAGATCTAGATGCAGAAAAAAATTATTTTCAATTTACAACCTGATTGAGGTCAGTATAGATGGACTAATAGACCAAGTCCCACACACTGTAAGAAGCCCAAATATTTTTTCAGAGCTAGATGCAGATAAAAATTATATTCAATTTGCAACCTGGTGGAGGTCAGTATAGATGGACTAATAGACCAAGTCCCACACACTGCTAGAAGCCCAAATATTTTTTCAGAGCTAGATGGAGAAAAAAATTATATTCAATTTGCAACCTGATTGAGCTCAGTATAGATGGACTAATAGACCAAGTCCCACACACTGCTTGAAGCCCAAATATTTTTTCAGAGCTAGATGCAGAAAAAAAATTAAATTCAATTTGCAAACTGATGGAGGTCAGTATAGATGGACTAATAGACCAAGTCCCACACACTGCTAGAAACCCAAATATTTTTTCAGAGCTAGATGCAGATAAATATTATATTCAATTTGGAACCTGGTGGAGGTCAGTATAGATGGACTAATAGTACAAGTCCCACACACTGCTAGAAGCCCAAATATTTTTTCAGAGCTAGATGCAGATAAAAATTATTTTTAATTTGGAACCTGATGGAGGTCAGTATAGATGGACTAATAGACCAAGTCCCACACACTGCTAGAAGCCCAAATATTTTTTCAGA
Source organism: Phyllobates terribilis (assembly GCF_046119375.1). Taxonomy (NCBI): domain Eukaryota; kingdom Metazoa; phylum Chordata; class Amphibia; order Anura; family Dendrobatidae; genus Phyllobates; species Phyllobates terribilis. The sequence goes on along the minus strand of NW_027362761.1, from coordinate 1,202,659,024 downwards.
GCTAGATGCAGAAAAAAATTATTTTCAATTTGCAACCTCATGGAAGTCAGTATAGATGGACTAATAGAACAAGTCCCACACACTGCTAAAAGCCTAAATATTTTTTCAGAGCTAGATGCAGAAAAAAATTATATTCAATTTGCAACCTGATTGAGGTCAGTATAGTTGGACTAATAGAACAAGTCCCACACACTGCTAGAAGCCCAAATATTTTTTCAGAGATAGATGCAGATAAAAATTATTTTTAATTTGCAACCTGATGGAGGTCAGTATAGATGAACTAATAGAACAAGTCCCACACACTGCTAGAAGCCCAAATATTTTTCAGGAGCTAGATGCAGAAAAAAATTATATTCAATTTGCAACCTGGTAAAGGTCAGCATAGATAGACTTATAGAACAAGTCCCACACACTGCTAGAAGCCCAAATATTTTTTCAGAGCTGGATGCAGATAAAAATTATTTTTATTTTGCAACCTGATGGAGGTCAGTATAGATGGACTAATAGACCAAGTCCCACACACTGCTAGAAGCCCAAATATTTTTTCAGAGCTAGATGCAGTAAAAAAATATATTCAATTTGCAACCTCATGGAGATCAGTATAGATGGAATAATAGACCAAATACCAGACACTGCTGGAAGCCCAAATATTTTTTCAGAGCTAGATGCAGATAAAAAATATTTTTAATTTGCAACCTGATGGAGGTCAGTATAGATGGACTAATAGAACAAGTCCCACACACTGCTAGAAGCCTAAATATTTTTTCAGAGCTAGATGCAGAAAAAAATTATATTCAATTTGCAACCTTGTGGAGGTCAGTATAGATGAACTAAAAGAACAAGTCCCACACACTGTTAGAAGCCCAAATATTTTTTCAGAGCTAGATGCAGATAAAAATTTTTTTTAATTTGCAACCTGATGGAGTTCAGTATAGATGGACTAATAGAACAAGTCCAACACACTGCTAGAAGCCCAAATATTTTTTCAGAGCCTGATGCAGAAAAAAATTATTTTCAATTTGTAACCTGGTGGAGGTCAGTATAGATGGACTAATAGAAGAAGTCCCACACACTGCTAGAAGCCCAAATATTTTTTCAGAGCTAGATGCAGATAAAAATTATTTTTATTTGCAACCTGATGGAGGTCAGTATAGATGGACTAATAGACCAAGTCCCGCAAACTGTAAGAAGCCCAAATATTTTTTCAGAGCTAGATGCAGAAAAAAATTAAATTCAATTTGCAACCAGATTGAGGTCAGTATAGATGGACTAATAGACCAAGTCCCACACACTGCTAGAAGCCCAAATATTTTTTCAGAGCTAGATGCAGAAAAAAATTAAATTCAATTTGCAACCTGATTGAGGTCAGTATAGATGGACTAATAGACCAAGTCCCACACACTACTAGAAACCCAAATATTTTTTCAGAGCTAGATGCAGATAAAAATAATATTCAATTTGCAACCTGGTGGAGGTCAGTATAGAGGGACTAATAGAACAAGTCCCACACACTGCTAGAAGCCCAAATATTTTTTCAGAGCTAGATGCAGATAAAAATTAATTTTAATTTGCAACCTGATGGAGCTCAGTATAGATGGACTAATAGACCAAGTCTCACACACTCCTAGAAGCCCAAATATTTTTTCAGAGCTAGATGCAGAAAAAAATTATATTCAATTTGCAACCTGATTGAGGTCAGTATAGATGGACTAATAGAACAAGTCCCACACACTGTAAGAAGCCCAAATATTTTTTCAGAGCTAGATGCAGAAAAAAATTTAATTCAATTTGCAACCTGATTGAGGTCAGTATAGATGGACTAATAGACCAAGTCCCACACACTGCTAGAAGCCCAAATATTTTTTCAGAGCTAGATGCAGATAAAAATTATTTTTAATTTGCAACCTGGTATAGGTCAGTATAGATAGACTAATAGAACAAGTCCCACACACTGCTAGAAGCCCAAATATTTTTTCAGAGCTGGATGCAGATAAAAATTATTTTTATTTTGCAACCTGATGGAGGTCAGTATAGATGGACTAATAGACCAAGTCCCACACACTGCTAGAAGCCCAAACATTTTTTCAGAGCTAGATGCAGTAAAAAATTATATTCTATTTGCAACCTCATGGAGGTCAGTATAGATGGAATAATAGACCAAATCCCACAGAATGCTAGAAGCCCAAATATTTTTTCAGAGCTAGATGCAGATAAAAAATATTTTTAATTTGCAACCTGATGGAGGTCAGTATAGATGGACTAATAGACCAAGTCCCACACACTGCTAGAAGATCAAATATTTTTTCAGAGCTCGATGCAGAAAAAAATTATATTCAATTTGCAACCTCATGGAAGTCAGTATAGATGGACTAATAGAACAAGTCCCACACACTGCTAGAAACCTAAATATTTTTTCAGAGCTAAATGTAGAAAAAAATGATATTCAATTTGCAACCTGGTGGAGGTCAGTATAGATGGACTAAAAGAACAAGTCCCACACACTGTTAGAAGCTCAAATATTTTTTCAGAGCTAGATGCAGATAAAAATTATTTTTAATTTGCAACCTGATGGAGGTCAGTATAGATGGGCTAATAGAACAAGTCCCACACACTGCTAGAAGCCCAAATATTTTTTCAGAGCTAGATGCAGATAAAAATTATTTTTAATTTGCAACCTGATGGAGGTCAGTACACATGGACTAATAGAACAAGTCCCACACACTGCTAGAAGCCCAAATATTTTTCCTGAGCTAGATGCAGAAAAAAATTATATTCAATTTGCAACCTGGTTGAGGTCAGTATAGATTGACTAATTGAACAAGTCCCACACACTGCTAGAAGCCCAAATATTTTTTCAGAGCTAGATGCAGGTAAAATTATTTTTACTTTGCAACCTGATGGAGGTCAGTATAGATGGACTAATAGACCAAGTCCCACACACTGCTAGAAGCCCAAATATTTTTCCAGAGCTTGATGCAGAAAAAAATTATATTCAATTTGCAACCTGATGGAGGTCAGTACAGATGGACTAATAGACCAAGTCCCACACACTGCTAGAAGCCCAAATATTTTTTCAGAGCTAGATGCAGAAAAAAATTATACTCAATTTGCAACCTGATGGAGGCCAGTATAGATGGACTAATAGAACAAGTCCCACACACTGCTAGAAGCCCAAATATTTTTTCAGTGCTAGATGCAGATAAAAAATATTTTTAATTTGCAACCTGATGGAGGTCAGTATAGATGGACTAATAGAACAAGTCCAACACACTGCTAGAAGCCCAAATATTTTTTCAAAGCCTGATGCAGAAAAAAATTATATTCAATTTGCAACCTGGTGGAGGTCAGTATAGATGGACTAATAGAACAAGTACCACACACTGCTGGAAGCCCAAATATTTTTCCAGAGCTAGATGCAGAAAAAAATTATATTCAATTTGCAACCTGATTGAGGTTAGTATAGATGGACTAATAGACGAAGTCCCACACACTGCTAGAAGCCCAAATATTTTTCCAGAGCTAGATGCAGATAAAAATTATTTTTAATTTGCAACCTGATGGAGGTGAGTATAGATGGACTATTAGACCAAGTCCCACACACTACTAGAAGCCCAAATATTTTTTCAGAGCTAGATGTAGAAAAAAATTATATTCAATTTGCAACCTCATGGAAGTCAGTATAGATGGACTAATAGAACAAGTCCCACACACTGCTAGAAGCCCAAATATTTTTTCAGAGCTAGATGCAGAAAAAAATTATATTCAATTTGCAACCTGGTGGAGGTCAGTATAGATGGACTAAAAGAATAAGTCCCACACACTGCTAGAAGCCCAAATATTTTTTCAGAGCTAGATGCAGATAAAAATTATTTTTAATTTGCAACCTGATGGAGGTCAGTATAGATGGACTAATAGAATAAGTCCAACACACTGCTAGAAGCCCAAATATTTTTTCAGAGCCTGATGCAGAAAAAAATTATATTCAAATTGCAACCTGGTGGAGGTCAGTATAGATGGACTAATAGAAGAATTCCCACACACTGCTAGAAGCCCAAATATTTTTTCAGAGCTAGATGCATATAAAAATTATTTTTAGTTTGCAACCTGATGGAGGTCAGTATAGATGGACTAATAGAACAAGTCCCACACACTGCTAGAAGCCCAAATATTTTTTCAGATCTAGATGCAGAAAAAAATTATTTTCAATTTACAACCTGATTGAGGTCAGTATAGATGGACTAATAGACCAAGTCCCACACACTGTAAGAAGCCCAAATATTTTTTCAGAGCTAGATGCAGATAAAAATTATATTCAATTTGCAACCTGGTGGAGGTCAGTATAGATGGACTAATAGACCAAGTCCCACACACTGCTAGAAGCCCAAATATTTTTTCAGAGCTAGATGGAGAAAAAAATTATATTCAATTTGCAACCTGATTGAGCTCAGTATAGATGGACTAATAGGCCAAGTCCCACACACTGCTTGAAGCCCAAATATTTTTTCAGAGCTAGATGCAGAAAAAAATTAAATTCAATTTGCAAACTGATGGAGGTCAGTATAGATGGACTAATAGACCAAGTCCCACACACTGCTAGAAACCCAAATATTTTTTCAGAGCTAGATGCAGATAAATATTATATTCAATTTGGAACCTGGTGGAGGTCAGTATAGATGGACTAATAGTACAAGTCCCACACACTGCTAGAAGCCCAAATATTTTTTCAGAGCTAGATGCAGATAAAAATTATTTTTAATTTGCAACCTGATGGAGGTCAGTATAGATGGACTAATAGACCAAGACCCACACACTGCTAGAAGCCCAAATATTTTTTCAGAGCTAGATGCAGAAAAAAATTATTTTCAATTTGCAACCTCATGGAAGTCAGTATAGATGGACTAATAGAACAAGTCCCACACACTGCTAAAAGCCTAAATATTTTTTCAGAGCTAGATGCAGAAAAAAATTATATTCAATTTGCAACCTGATTGAGGTCAGTATAGATGGTCTAATAGAACAAGTCCCACACACTGCTAAAAGCCTAAATATTTTTTCAGAGCTAGATGCAGAAAAAAATTATATTCAATTTGCAACCTGATTGAGGTCAGTATAGATGGACTAAAAGAACAAGTCCCATACACCGTTAGAAGCCCAAATATTTTTTCAGAGCTAGATGCAGATAAAAATTATATTCAGTTTGCAACCTGATTGAGGTCAGTATAGATGGACTAATAGAACAAGTCCCACACACTGCTAGAAGCCCAAATATTTTTTCAGAGCTACATGTAGATAAAAATTATTTTTAATTTGCAACCTGATGGAGGTCAGTATAGATGGACTAATAGACCAAGTCCCACACACTGCTAGAAGCCCAAATATTTTTTCAGAGCTAGATGCAGTTAAAATTATATTCAATTTGGATCCTGGTGGAGGTCAGTATAGAAGGAATAATAGAACAAGTCCCACACACTGCTAGAAGCCCAAATATTTTTTCAGAGCTACATGCAGATAAAAGTTATTTTTAATTGCAACCTGATGGAGGTCAGTATAGATGGACTAATAGACCAAGTCCCACACACTGCTAGAAGCCCAAATATTTTTTAAGAGCTAGATGCAGAAAAAAATTATATTCAATTTGCAACCTGGCGGAGGTCAGTATAGATGGACTAATAGAACAAGTCCCACACACTGCTAGAAGCCCAAAGATTTTTCCTGAGCTAGATGCCGAAAAAAATTATATTCAATTTGCAACCTGGTTGAGGTCAGTATAGATTGACTAATTGAACAAGTCCCACACACTGCTAGAAGCCCAAATATTTTTTCAGAGCTAGATGCAGATAAAAATTATATTCAATTTGGAACCTGGTGGAGGTCAGTATAGAAGGAATAATAGAACAAGTCCCACACACTGCTAGAAGCCCAAATATTTTTTCAGAGCTAGATGCAGATAAAAATTATTTTTAATTTGCAACCTGATGGAGGTCAGTATAGATGGACTAATAGACCAAGTCCCACACACTGCTAGAAGCCCAGATATTTTTCCAGAGCTAGATGCAGAAAAAAATTATATTCAGTTTGCAACCTGATGGAGGTCAGTATAGATGGACTAATAGACCAAGTCCCACACACTGCTGAAAGCCCAAATATTTTTTCATAGCTAGATGCAGAAAAAAATTCTACTCAATTTGCAACCTGATGGAGGTCAGTATAGATGGACTAATAGAACAAGTCCCACACACTGCTAGAAGCCCAAATATTTTTTCAGAGCTAGATGCAGATAAAAATTATTTTTAATTTGCAACTTGATGGAGGTCAGTATAGATGGACTAATAGACCAAGATCCACACACTGCTAGAAGCCCAAATATTTTTTCAGAGCTTGATGCAGAAAAAAATTATATTCAATTTGCAACCTGATTAAGGTCAGTATAGATGGACTAATAGACGAAGTCCCACACACTGCTAGAAGCCCAAATATTTTTTCAGAGCTAGATGCAGATAAAAATTATTTTTAATTTGCAACCTGATGGAGGTCAGTATAGATGGACTAATAGACCAAGTCCCACACACTGCTAGAAGCCCAAATATTTTTTCAGAGCTAGATGGAGAAAAAAATTATATTCAATTTGCAACCTGATTGACCTCAGTATAGATGGACTAATAGACCAAGTCCCACACACTGCTTGAAGCCCAAATATTTTTTCAGAGCTAGATGCAGAAAAAAATTAAATTCAATTTGCAAACTGATGGAGGTCAGTATAGATGGACTAATAGACCAAGTCCCACACACTGCTAGAAACCCAAATATTTTTTCAGAGCTAGATGCAGATAAATATTATATTCAATTTGGAACCTGGTGGAGGTCAGTATAGATGGACTAATAGAACAAGTCCCACACACTGCTAGAAGCCCAAATATTTTTTCAGAGCTAGATGCAGATAAAAATTATTTTTAATTTGCAACCTGATGGAGGTCAGTATAGATGGACTAATAGACCAAGTCCCACACACTGCTAGAAGCCCAAATATTTTTTCAGAGCTAGATGCAGAAAAAAATTATTTTCAATTTGCAACCTCATGGAAGTCAGTATAGATGGACTAATAGAACAAGTCCCACACACTGCTAGAAGCCTAAATATTTTTTCAGAGCTAGATGCAGATAAAAATTATTTTTAATTTGCAACCTGATGGAGGTCAGTATAGATGGACTAATAGACCAAGTCCCACACACTGCTAGAAGCCCAAATATTTTTTCAGAGCTGGATGCAGAAAAAAATTCTATTCAATTTGCAACCTGATTGAGGTAAGTATAGATGGACTAATAGAACAAGTCCCACACACTGCTAGAAGCATAAATATTTTTTCAGAGCTACATGCAGATAAAAATTATTTTTAATTGCAACCTGATGGAGGTCAGTATAGATGGACTAATAGACCAAGTCCCACACACTGCTAGAAGCCCAAATATTTTTTAAGAGCTAGATGCAGAAAAAAATTATATTCAATTTGCGACCTGGCGGAGGTCAGTATAGATGGACTAATAGAACAAGTCCCACACACTGCTAGAAGCCCAAAGATTTTTCCTGAGCTAGATGCCGAAAAAAATTATATTCAATTTGCAACCTGGTTGAGGTCAGTATAGATTGACTAATTGAACAAGTCCCACACTCTGCTAGAAGCCCAAATAATTTTTCAGAGCTAGATGCAGGTAAAAATTATTTGTACTTTGCAACCTGGTGGAGGTCAGTATAGATGGACTAATAGAACAAGTCCCACACACTGCTAGAAGCCCAAATATTTTTTCAGAGCTAGAAGCAGATAAAAATTATATTCAATTTGGAACCTGGTGGAGGTCAGTATAGAAGGAATAATAGAACAAGTCCCACACACTGCTAGAAGCCCAAATATTTTTTCAGAGCTAGATGCAGATAAAAATTATTTTTAATTTGCAACCTGATAGAGGTCAGTATAGATGGACTAATAGACCAAGTCCCACACACTGCTAGAAGCCCAGATATTTTTCCAGAGCTAGATGCAGAAAAAAATTATATTCAGTTTGCAACCTGATGGAGGTCAGTATAGATGGACTAATAGACCAAGTCCCACACACTGCTGGAAGCCCAAATATTTTTTCTTAGCTAGATGCAGAAAAAAATTCTACTCAATTTGCAACCTGATGGAGGTCAGTATAGATGGACTAATAGAACAAGTCCCACACACTGCTAGAAGCCCAAATATTTTTTCAGAGCTACATGCAGATAAAAATTATTTTTAATTTGCAACCTGATGGAGGTCAGTATAGATGGACTTATAGACCAAGTCCCACACACTGCTAGAAGCCCAAATATTTTTTCAGAGCTAGATGCAGATAAAAATTATATTCAATTTGCAACCTGGTGGAGGTCAGTATAGATCGACTAATAGACCAAGTCCCACACACTGCTAGAAGCCCAAATATTTTTTCAGAGCTAGATGCAGATAAATATTATTTTTAATTTGCAACCTGATGGAGGTCAGTATAGATGGACTAATAGAACAAGTCCCACACACTGCTAGAAGCCCAAATATTTTTTCAGAGCTAGATGGAGAAAAAAATTATATTCAATTTGCAACCTGATTGAGCTCAGTATAGATGGACTAATAGACCAAGTCCCACACACTGCTTGAAGCCCAAATATTTTTTCAGAGCTAGATGCAGAAAAAAATTAAATTCAATTTGCAACCTGATTGAGGTCAGTATAGATGGACTAATAGACCAAATCCCACACACTGCTAGAAACCCAAATATTTTTTCAGAGCTAGATGCAGATAAATATTTTATTCAATTTGGAACCTGGTGGAGGTCAGTATAGATGGACTAATAGAACAAGTCCCACACACTGCTAGAAGCCCAAATATTTTTTCAGAGCTAGATGCAGATAAAAATTATTTTTAATTTGCAACCTGATGGAGGTCAGTATAGATGGACTAATAGACCAAGTCCCACACACTGCTAGAACCCCAAATATTTTTTCAGAGCTAGATGCAGAAAAAAATTATATTCAATTTGCAACCTGATTGAGGTCAGTATAGATGGACTAATAGAACAAGTCCCACACACTGCTAGAAGCCCAAATATTTTTTCAGAGCTACATGCAGATAAAAATTATTTTTAATTTGCAACCTGATGGAGGTCAGTATAGATGGACTAATAGACCAAGTCCCACACACTGCTAGAAGCCCAAATATTTTTTCAGAGCTAGATGCAGATAAAAATTATATTCAATTTGGAACCTGGTGGAGGTCAGTATAGATGGACTAATAGAACAAGTCCCACACACTGCTAGAAGCCCAAATATTTTTTCAGAGCTAGATGCAGATAAAAATTATTTTTAACTTGCAACCTGATGGAGGTCAGTATAGATGGACTAATAGAATAAGTCCCACACACTGCTAGAAGTCCAAATATTTTTTCAGAGCTGGATGCAGAAAAAAATTATATTCAATTTGCAACCTGATTGAGGTAAGTATAGATGGACTAATAGAACCAGTCCCACACACTGCTATAAGCCCAAATATTTTTTCAGAGCTACATGCAGATAAAAATTATTTTTAACTTGCAACCTGATGGAGGTCAGTATAGATGGACTAATAGACCAAGTCCAACACACTGCTAGAAGCCCAAATATTTTTTCAGAGCTAGATGCAGAAAAAAATTATATTCAATTTGCAACCTGGCGGAGGTCAGTATAGATGGACTAATAGAACAAGTCCCACACACTGCTAGAAGCCCAAAGATTTTTCCTGAGCTAGATGCCGAAAAAAATTATATTCAATTTGCAACCTGGTTGAGGTCAGTATAGATTGACTAATTGAACAAGTCCCACACACTGCTAGAAGCCCAAATAATTTTTCAGAGCTAGATGCAGGTAAAAATTATTTTTACTTTGCAACCTGATGGAGGTCAGTATAGATGGACTAATAGACCAAGTCCCACACACTGCTAGAAGCCCAGATATTTTTCCTGAGCTAGATGCAGAAAAAAATTATATTCAGTTTCCAACCTGATGGAGGTCAGTATAGATGGACTAATAGACCAAGTCCCACACACTGCTGGAAGCCCAAATATTTTTTCATAGCTAGATGCAGAAAAAAATTATGCTCAATTTGCAACCTGATGGAGGTCAGTATAGATGGACTAATAGAACAAGTCCCACACACTGCTAGAAGCCCAAATATTTTTTCAGAGCTAGATGCAGATAAAAATTATTTTTAATTTGCAACCTGATGGAGGTCAGTAGAGATGGACTAATAGACCAAGTCCCACACACTGCTAGAAGCCCAAATATTTTTTCAGAGCTCGATGCAGATAAAAATTATTTTTAAATTGCAACCTGATGGAGGTCAGTATAGATGGACTAATAGACCAAGTCCCACACACTGCTAGAAGCCCAAATATTTTTTCAGAGCTAGATGCAGATACAAATTATTTTTAATTTGCAACCTGATGGAGGTCAGTATAGATGGACTAATAGACCAAGTCCCACACACTGCTAGAAGCCCAAATATTTTTTCAGAGCTAGATGCAGAAAAAAATTATATTCAATTTGCAACCTGATTGAGGTCAGTATAGATGGAATAATAGACCAAGTCCCACACACTGTAAGAAGCCCAAATATTTTTTCAGAGCTAGATGCAGAAAAAAATTTAATTCAATTTCCAACCTGATTGAGGTCAGTATAGATGGACTAATAGACCAAGTCCCACACACTGCTAGAAGCCCAAATATTTTTTCAGAGCTAGATGCAGATAAAAATTATATTCAATTTGCAACCTGGTGGAGGTCAGTATAGATGGACTAATAGACCAAGTCCCACACACTGCTAGAAGCCCAAATATTTTTTCAGACCTAGATGCAGGTAAAAATTATTTTTAAATTGCAACCTGATGGAGGTCAGTATAGATGGACTAAGAGACCAAGTCCCACACACTCTTAGAAGCCCAAATATTTTTTCAGAGCCAGATACAGAAAAAAGTTATATTCAATTTGCAACCTGATGGAGGTCAGTATTGATGGACTAATAGACCAAGTCCCACACACTGCTAGAAGACCAAATATTTTTTCAGAGCTAGATGTAGAAAAAAATTATTCTTAATTTGCATCCTGATGGAGGTCAGTATAGATGGACTAATAGAACAAGTCACACACACTGCTAGAAGCCCAAATATTTTTTCAGAGCTAGATGCAGATAAAAATTATTTTTAATTTGCAACCTGATGGAGGTCAGTATAGATGGACTAATAGAACAAGTCCCACACACTGCTAGAAGCCCAAATATTTTTCAGGAGCTAGATGCAGAAAAAAATTATATTCAATTTGCAACCTGGTATAGCTCAGTATAGATAGACTAATAGAACAAGTCCCACACACTGCTAGAAGCCCAAATATTTTTTCAGAGCTGGATGCAGATAAAAAAATTTTTCATTTTGCAACCTGATGGAGGTCAGTATAGATGGACTAATAGACCAAGTCCCACACACTGCTAGAAGCCCCAACATTTTTTCAGAGCTAGATGCAGTAAAAAATTATATTCAATTTGCAACCTCATGGAGGTCATTATAGATGGAATAATAGACCAAATCCCACAGAATGCTAGAAGCCCAAATATTTTTTCAGAGCTAGATGCAGATGAAAAATATTTTTAATTTGCAACCTGATGGAGGTCAGTATAGATGGACTAATAGAACAAGTACCACACACTGCTGGAAGCCCAAATATTTTTTCAGAGCTAGATGCAGAAAAAAATTATATTCAATTTGCAACCTGATTGAGGTTAGTATAGATGGACTAATAGACGAAGTCCCACACACTGCTTGAAGCCCAAATATTTTTCCAGAGCTAGATGCAGATAAAAATTATTTTTAATTTGCAACCTGATGGAGGTCAGTATAGATGGACTAATAGAATAAGTCCAACACACTGCTAGAAGCCCAAATATTTTTTCAGAGCCTGATGCAGAAAAAAATTATATTCAAATTGCAACCTGGTGGAGGTCAGTATAGATGGACTAATAGAAGAATTCCCACACACTGCTAGAAGCCCAAATATTTTTTCAGAGCTAGATGCATATAAAAATTATTTTTCATTTGCAACCTGATGGAGGTCAGTATAGATGGACTAATAGAACAAGTCCCACACACTGCTAGAAGCCCAAATATTTTTTCAGAGCTAGATGCAGAAAAAAAATATTTTCAATTTACAACCTGATTGAGGTCAGTATAGATGGAATAATAGACCAAGTCCCACACACTGGAAGAAGCCCAAATATTTTTTCAGAGCTAGATGCAGAAAAAAAATTAATTCAATTTGCAACCTTTTTGAGGTCAGTATAGATGGACTAATAGACCAAGTCCCACACACTGCTAGAAGCCCAAATATTTTATCAGAGCTAGATGCAGATAAAAATTATATTCAATTTGCAACCTGGTGGAGGTCAGTATAGATGGACTAATAGACCAAGTCCCACACACTGCTAGAAGCCCAAATATTTTTTCAGAGCTAGATGCAGATAAAAATTATTTTTAATTTGCAACCTGATGGAGGTCAGTATAGATGGACTAATAGACCAAGTCCCACACACTGCTAGAAGCCCAAATATTTTTTCAGAGCTAGATGGAGAAAAAAATTATATTCAATTTGCAACCTGATTGAGCTCAGTATAGATGGACTAATAGACCAAGTCCCACACACTGCTTGAAGCCCAAATATTTTTTCAGAGCTAGATGCAGAAAAAAATTAAATTCAATTTGCAAACTGATGGAGGTCAGTATAGATGGACTAATAGACCAAGTCCCACACACTGCTAGAAACCCAAATATTTTCTCAGAGCTAGATGCAGATAAATATTATATTCAATTTGGAACCTGGTGGAGGTCAGTATAGATGGACTAATAGAACAAGTCCCACACACTGCTAGAAGCCCAAATATTTTTTCAGAGCTAGATGCAGATAAAAATTATTTCTAATTTGCAACCTGATGGAGGTCAGTATAGATGGACTAATAGACCAAGTCCCACACACTGCTAGAAGCCCAAATATTTTTTCAGAGCTAGATGCAGAAAAAAATTATTTTCAATTTGCAACCTCATGGAAGTCAGTATAGATGGACTAATAGAACAAGTCCCACACACTGCTTGAAGCCTAAATATTTTTTCAGAGCTAGATGCAGAAAAAAATTATATTCAATTTGCAACCTGGTGGAGGTCAGTATAGATGGACTAAAAGAGCAAGTCCCATACACTGTTAGAAGCCCAAATATTTTTTCAGAGCTAGATGCAGATAAAAATTATATTCAATTTGCAACCTGATTGAGGTCAGTATAGATTGACTAATAGAACAAGTCCCACACACTGCTAGAAGCCCAAATATTTTTTCAGAGCTACATGCAGATAAAAATTATTTTTAATTTGGAACCTGATGAAGGTCAGTATAGATGGACTAATAGACGAAGTCCCACACACTGCTTGAAGCCCAAATATTTTTCCAGAGCTAGATGCAGATAAAAATTATTTTTAATTTGCAACCTGATGGAGGTGAGTATAGATGGACTAATAGACCAAGTCCCACACACTGCTAGAAGCCCAAATATGTTTTCAGAGCTAGATGCAGAAAAAAATTATATTCAATTTGCAAAATGATGGAGGTCAGAATAGATGGACTAAAAGAATAAGTCCCACACACTGCTAGAAGCCCAAATATTTTTTCAGAGCTAGATGCAGATAAAAATTATTTTTAATTTGCAACCTGATGGAGGTCAGTATAGATGGACTAATAGAATAAATCCAACACACTGCTAGAAGCCCAAATATTTTTTCAGAGCCTGATGCAGAAAAAAATTATATTCAAATTGCAACCTGGTGGAGGTCAGTATAGATGGACTAATAGAAGAATTCCCACACACTGCTAGAAGCCCAAATATTTTTTCAGAGCTAGATGCATATAAAAATTATTTTTCATTTGCAACCTGATGGAGGTCAGTATAGATGGACTAATAGAACAAGTCCCACACACTGCTAGAAGCCCAAATATTTTTTCAGAGCTAGATGCAGAAAAAAAATATTTTCAATTTACAACCTGATTGAGGTCAGTATAGATGGACTAATAGACCAAGTCCCACACACTGGAAGAAGCCCAAATATTTTTTCAGAGCTAGATGCAGAAAAAAAATTAATTCAATTTGCAACCTTTTTGAGGTCAGTATAGATGGACTAATAGACCAAGTCCCACACACTGCTAGAAGCCCAAATATTTTATCAGAGCTAGATGCAGATAAAAATTATATTCAATTTGCAACCTGGTGGAGGTCAGTATAGATGGACTAATAGACCAAGTCCCACACACTGCTAGAAGCCCAAATATTTTTTCAGAGCTAGATGCAGATAAAAATTATTTTTAATTTGCAACCTGATGGAGGTCAGTATAGATGGACTAATAGACCAAGTCCCACACACTGCTAGAAGCCCAAATATTTTTTCAGAGCTAGATGGAGAAAAAAATTATATTCAATTTGCAACCTGATTGAGCTCAGTATAGATGGACTAATAGACCAAGTCCCACACACTGCTTGAAGCCCAAATATTTTTTCAGAGCTAGATGCAGAAAAAAATTAAATTCAATTTGCAACCAGATTGAGGTCAGTATAGATGGACTAATAGACCAAGTCCCACACACTGCTAGAATCCCAAATATTTTTTCAGAGCTAGATGCAGAAAAAAATTAAATTCAATTTGCAACCTGATTGAGGTCAGTATAGATGGACTAATAGACCAAGTCCCACACACTGCTAGAAACCCAAATATTTTTTCAGAGCTAGATGCAGATAAAAATTATATTCAATTTGCAACCTGGTGGAGGTCAGTATAGAGGGACTAATAGAACAAGTCGCACACACTGCTAGAAGCCCAAATATTTTTTCAGAGCTAGATGCAGATAAAAATTAATTTTAATTTGCAACCTGATGGAGGTCAGTATAGATGGACTATTAGACCAAGTCTCACACACTCCTAGAAGCCCAAATATTTTTTCAGAGCTAGATGCAGAAAAAAATTATATTCAATTTGCAACCTGATTGAGGTCAGTATAGATTGACTAATAGAACAAGTCCCACACACTGTAAGAAGCCCAAATATTTTTTCAGAGCTAGATGCAGAAAAAAATTTAATTCAATTTGCAACCTGATTGAGGTCAGTATAGATGGACTAATAGACCAAGTCCCACACACTGCTAGAAGCCCAAATATTTTTTCAGAGCCAGATACAGAAAAAAATTATATTCAATTTGCAACCTGATGGAGGTCAGTATAGATGGACTAATAGACCAAGTCCCACACATTGCTAGAAGACCAAATATTTTTTCAGAGCTAGATGTAGAAAAAAATTATTCTTAATTTGCATCCTGATGGAGGTCAGTATAGATGGACTAATAGAACAAGTCCCACACACTGCTAGAAGCCCAAATATTTTTCAGGAGCTAGATGCAGAAAAAAATTATATTCAATTTGCAACCTGGTATAGGTCAGTATAGATAGACTAATAGAACAAGTCCCACACACTGCTAGAAGCCCAAATATTTTTTCAGAGCTGGATGCAGATAAAAATTTTTTTTATTTTGCAACCTGATGGAGGTCAGTATAAATGGACTAATAGACCAAGTCCCACACACTGCTAGAAGCCCAAACATTTTTTCAGAGCTAGATGCAGTAAAAAATTATATTCAATTTGCAACCTCATGGAGGTCAGTATAGATGGAATAATAGACCAAATCCCACAGAATGCTAGAAGCCCAAATATTTTTTCAGAGCTAGATGCAGATAAAAAATATTTTTAATTTGCAACCTGATGGAGGTCAGTATAGATGGACTAATAGACCAAGTCCCACACACTGCTAGAAGATCAAATATTTTTTCAGAGCTCGATGCAGAAAAAAATTATATTCAATTTGCAACCTCATGGAAGTCAGTATAGATGGACTAATAGAACAAGTCCCACACACTGCTAGAAACCTAAATATTTTTTCAGAGCTAGATGCAGAAAAAAATGATATTCAATTTGCAACCTGGTGGAGGTCAGTATAGATGGACTAAAAGAACAAGTCCCACACACTGTTAGAAGCTCAAATATTTTTTCAGAGCTAGATGCAGATAAAAATTATTTTTAATTTGCAACCTGACGGAGTTCAGTATAGATGGACTAATAGAAGAAGTCCAACACACTACTAGAAGCCCAAATATTTTTTCAGAGCTAGATGCAGATAAAAATTATTTTTAATTTGCAACCTGATGGAGGTCAGTATAGATGGGCTAATAGAACAAGTCCCACACACTGCTAGAAGCCCAAATATTTTTTCAGAGCTAGATGCAGAAAAAAATTATATTCAATTTGCAACCTGGTGGAGGTCAGTATGGATGGACTAATAGACCAAGTCCCGCACACTGTAAGAAGCCCAAATATTTTTTCAGAGCCAGATGCAGAAAAAAATTTAATTCAATTTGCAACGTGGTTGAGGTCAGTATAGATTGACTAATTGAACAAGTCCCACACACTGCTAGAAGCCCAAATATTTTTTCAGAGCTAGATGCAGAAAAAAATTATACTCAATTTGCAACCTGATGGAGGCCAGTATAGATGGACTAATAGAACAAGTACCACACACTGCTAGAAGCCCAAATATTTTTTCAGTGCTAGATGCAGATAAAAAATATTTTTAATTTGCAACCTGATGGAGGTCAGTATAGATGGACTAATAGAACAAGTCCAACACACTGCTAGAAGCCCAAATATTTTTTCAAAGCCTGATGCAGAAAAAAATTATATTCAATTTGCAACCTGGTGGAGGTCAGTATAGATGGACTAATAGAACAAGTACCACACACTGCTGGAAGCCCAAATATTTTTTCAGAGCTAGATGCAGAAAAAAATTATATTCAATTTGCAACCTGATTGAGGCCAGTATAGATGGACTAATAGACGAAGTCCCACACACTGCTTGAAGCCCAAATATTTTTTCAGAGCTAGATGCAGATAAAAATTATTTTTAATTTGCAACGTGATGGAGGTCAGTATAGATGGACTAATAGAATAAGTCCAACACACTGCTAGAAGCCCAAATATTTTTTCAGAGCCTGATGCAGAAAAAAATTATATTCAAATTGCAACCTGGTGGAGGTCAGTATAGATGGACTAATAGAAGAATTCCCACACACTGCTAGAAGCCCAAATATTTTTTCAGAGCTAGATGCATATAAAAATTATTTTTCATTTGCAACCTGATGGAGGTCAGTATAGATGGACTAATAGAACAAGTCCCACACACTGCTAGAAGCCCAAATATTTTTTCAGAGCTAGATGCAGAAAAAAAATATTTTCAATTTACAACCTGATTGAGGTCAGTATAGATGGACTAATAGACCAAGTCCCACACACTGGAAGAAGCCCAAATATTTTTTCAGAGCTAGATGCAGAAAAAAAATTAATTCAATTTGCAACCTTTTTGAGGTCAGTATAGATGGACTAATAGACCAAGTCCCACACACTGCTAGAAGCCCAAATATTTTATCAGAGCTAGATGCAGATAAAAATTATATTCAATTTGCAACCTGGTGGAGGTCAGTATAGATGGACTAATAGACCAAGTCCCACACACTGCTAGAAGCCCAAATATTTTTTCAGAGCTAGATGCAGATAAAAATTATTTTTAATTTGCAACCTGATGGAGGTCAGTATAGATGGACTAATAGACCAAGTCCCACACACTGCTAGAAGCCCAAATATTTTTTCAGAGCTAGATGGAGAAAAAAATTATATTCAATTTGCAACCTGATTGAGCTCAGTATAGATGGACTAATAGACCAAGTCCCACACACTGCTTGAAGCCCAAATATTTTTTCAGAGCTAGATGCAGAAAAAAATTAAATTCAATTTGCAAACTGATGGAGGTCAGTATAGATGGACTAATAGACCAAGTCCCACACACTGCTAGAAACCCAAATATTTTTTCAGAGCTAGATGCAGATAAATATTATATTCAATTTGGAACCTGGTGGAGGTCAGTATAGATGGACTAATAGAACAAGTCCCACACACTGCTAGAAGCCCAAATATTTTTTCAGAGCTAGATGCAGATAAAAATTATTTCTAATTTGCAACCTGATGGAGGTCAGTATAGATGGACTAATAGACCAAGTCCCACACACTGCTAGAAGCCCAAATATTTTTTCAGAGCTAGATGCAGAAAAAAATTATTTTCAATTTGTAACCTCATGGAAGTCAGTATAGATGGACTAATAGAACAAGTCCCACACACTGCTTGAAGCCTAAATATTTTTTCAGAGCTAGATGCAGAAAAAAATTATATTAAATTTGCAACCTGGTGGAGGTCAGTATAGATGGACTAAAAGAGCAAGTCCCATACACTGTTAGAAGCCCAAATATTTTTTCAGAGCTAGATGCAGATAAAAATTATATTCAATTTGCAACCTGATTGAGGTCAGTATAGATTGACTAATAGAACAAGTCCCACACACTGCTAGAAGCCCAAATATTTTTTCAGAGCTACATGCAGATAAAAATTATTTTTAATTTGGAACCTGATGAAGGTCAGTATAGATGGACTAATAGACGAAGTCCCACACACTGCTTGAAGCCCAAATATTTTTCCAGAGCTAGATGCAGATAAAAATTACTTTTAATTTGCAACCTGATGGAGGTGAGTATAGATGGACTAATAGACCAAGTCCCACACACTACTAGAAGCCCAAATATTTTTTCAGAGCTAGATGTAGAAAAAAATTATACTCAATTTGCAACCTCATGGAAGTCAGTATAGATGGACTAATAGAACAAGTCCCACACACTGCTAGAAGCCCAAATATGTTTTCAGAGCTAGATGCAGAAAAAAATTATATTCAATTTGCAAAATGATGGAGGTCAGAATAGATGGACTAAAAGAATAAGTCCCACACACTGCTAGAAGCCCAAATATTTTTTCAGAGCTAGATGCAGATAAAAATTATTTTTAATTTGCAACCTGATGGAGGTCAGTATAGATGGACTAATAGAATAAGTCCAACACACTGCTAGAAGCCCAAATATTTTTTCAGAGCCTGATGCAGAAAAAAATTATATTCAAATTGCAACCTGGTGGAGGTCAGTATAGATGGACTAATAGAAGAATTCCCACACACTGCTAGAAGCCCAAATATTTTTTCAGAGCTAGATGCATATAAAAATTATTTTTCATTTGCAACCTGATGGAGGTCAGTATAGATGGACTAATAGAACAAGTCCCACACACTGCTAGAAGCCCAAATATTTTTTCAGAGCTAGATGCAGAAAAAAAATATTTTCAATTTACAACCTGATTGAGGTCAGTATAGATGGACTAATAGACCAAGTCCCACACACTGGAAGAAGCCCAAATATTTTTTCAGAGCTAGATGCAGAAAAAAAATTAATTCAATTTGCAACCTTTTTGAGGTCAGTATAGATGGACTAATAGACCAAGTCCCACACACTGCTAGAAGCCCAAATATTTTATCAGAGCTAGATGCAGATAAAAATTATATTCAATTTGCAACCTGGTGGAGGTCAGTATAGATGGACTAATAGACCAAGTCCCACACACTGCTAGAAGCCCAAATATTTTTTCAGAGCTAGATGCAGATAAAAATTATTTTTAATTTGCAACCTGATGGAGGTCAGTATAGATGGACTAATAGACCAAGTCCCACACACTGCTAGAAGCCCAAATATTTTTTCAGAGCTAGATGGAGAAAAAAATTATATTCAATTTGCAACCTGATTGAGCTCAGTATAGATGGACTAATAGACCAAGTCCCACACACTGCTTGAAGCCCAAATATTTTTTCAGAGCTAGATGCAGAAAAAAATTAAATTCAATTTGCAAACTGATGGAGGTCAGTATAGATGGACTAATAGACCAGGTCCCACACACTGCTAGAAACCCAAATATTTTTTCAGAGCTAGATGCAGATAAATATTATATTCAATTTGGAACCTGGTGGAGGTCAGTATAGATGGACTAATAGAACAAGTCCCACACACTGCTAGAAGCCCAAATATTTTTTCAGAGCTAGATGCAGATAAAAATTATTTCTAATTTGCAACCTGATGGAGGTCAGTATAGATGGACTAATAGACCAAGTCCCACACACTGCTAGAAGCCCAAATATTTTTTCAGAGCTAGATGCAGAAAAAAATTATTTTCAATTTGCAACCTCATGGAAGTCAGTATAGATGGACTAATAGAACAAGTCCCACACACTGCTTGAAGCCTAAATATTTTTTCAGAGCTAGATGCAGAAAAAAATTATATTCAATTTGCAACCTGGTGGAGGTCAGTATAGATGGACTAAAAGAGCAAGTCCCATACACTGTTAGAAGCCCAAATATTTTTTCAGAGCTAGATGCAGATAAAAATTATATTCAATTTGCAACCTGATTGAGGTCAGTATAGATTGACTAATAGAACAAGTCCCACACACTGCTAGAAGCCCAAATATTTTTTCAGAGCTACATGCAGATAAAAATTATTTTTAATTTGGAACCTGATGAAGGTCAGTATAGATGGACTAATAGACGAAGTCCCACACACTGCTTGAAGCCCAAATATTTTTCCAGAGCTAGATGCAGATAAAAATTATTTTTAATTTGCAACCTGATGGAGGTGAGTATAGATGGACTAATAGACCAAGTCCCACACACTACTAGAAGCCCAAATATTTTTTCAGAGCTAGATGTAGAAAAAAATTATATTCAATTTGCAACCTCATGGAAGTCAGTATAGATGGACTAATAGAACAAGTCCCACACACTGCTAGAAGCCCAAATATGTTTTCAGAGCTAGATGCAGAAAAAAATTATATTCAATTTGCAAAATGATGGAGGTCAGAATAGATGGACTAAAAGAATAAGTCCCACACACTGCTAGAAGCCCAAATATTTTTTCAGAGCTAGATGCAGATAAAAATTATTTTTAATTTGCAACCTGATGGAGGTCAGTATAGATGGACTAATAGAATAAGTCCAACACACTGCTAGAAGCCCAAATATTTTTTCAGAGCCTGATGCAGAAAAAAATTATATTCAAATTGCAACCTGGTGGAGGTCAGTATAGATGGACTAATAGAAGAATTCCCACACACTGCTAGAAGCCCAAATATTTTTTCAGAGCTAGATGCATATAAAAATTATTTTTCATTTGCAACCTGATGGAGGTCAGTATAGATGGACTAATAGAACAAGTCCCACACACTGCTAGAAGCCCAAATATTTTTTCAGAGCTAGATGCAGAAAAAAAATATTTTCAATTTACAACCTGATTGAGGTCAGTATAGATCGACTAATAGACCAAGTCCCACACACTGGAAGTAGCCCAAATATTTTTTCAGAGCTAGATGCAGAAAAAAAATTAATTCAATTTGCAACCTTTTTGAGGTCAGTATAGATGGACTAATAGACCAAGTCCCACACACTGCTAGAAGCCCAAATATTTTATCAGAGCTAGATGCAGATAAAAATTATATTCAATTTGCAACCTGGTGGAGGTCAGTATAGATGGACTAATAGACCAAGTCCCACACACTGCTAGAAGCCCAAATATTTTTTCAGAGCTAGATGGAGAAAAAAATTATATTCAATTTGCAACCTGATTGAGCTCAGTATAGATGGACTAATAGACCAAGTCCCAAACACTGCTTGAAGCCCAAATATTTTTTCAGAGCTAGATGCAGAAAAAAATTAAATTCAATTTGCAAACTGATGGAGGTCAGTATAGATGGACTAATAGACCAAGTCCCACACACTGCTAGAAACCCAAATATTTTTTCAGAGCTAGATGCAGATAAATATTATATTCAATTTGGAACCTGGTGGAGGTCAGTATAGATGGACTAATAGAACAAGTCCCACACACTGCTAGAAGCCCAAATATTTTTTCAGAGCTAGATGCAGATAAAAATTATTTCTAATTTGCAACCTGATGGAGGTCAGTATAGATGGACTAATAGACCAAGTCCCACACACTGCTAGAAGCCCAAATATTTTTTCAGAGCTAGATGCAGAAAAAAATTATTTTCAATTTGCAACCTCATGGAAGTCAGTATAGATGGACTAATAGAACAAGTCCCACACACTGCTTGAAGCCTAAATATTTTTTCAGAGCTAGATGCAGAAAAAAATTATATTCAATTTGCAACCTGGTGGAGGTCAGTATAGATGGACTAAAAGAGCAAGTCCCATACACTGTTAGAAGCCCAAATATTTTTTCAGAGCTAGATGCAGATAAAAATTATATTCAATTTGCAACCTGATTGAGGTCAGTATAGATGGACTAATAGAACAAGTCCCACACACTCCTAGAAGCCCAAATATTTTTTCAGAGCTACATGCAGATAAAAATTATTTTTAATTTGGAACCTGATGAAGGTCAGTATAGATGGACTAATAGACCAAGTCCCACACACTGCTAGAAGCCCGAATATTTTTTCAGAGCTAGATGCAGATAAAAATTATATTCAATTTGGAACCTGGTGGAGGTCAGTATAGAAGGAATAATAGAACAAGTCCCACACACTGCTAGAAGCCCAAATGTTTTTTCAGAGCTAGATGCAGATAAAAATTATTTTTAATTTGTAACCTGATGGAGGTCAGTATAGATGGACTAATAGACCAAGTCCCACACACTGCTAGAAGCCCAAATATTTTTTCAGAGCTGGAAGCAGAAAAAAATTATATTCAATTTGCAACCTGATGGAGGTCAGTATAGAAGGAATAATAGACCAAGTCCCACACACTGCTAGAAGCCCAAATATTTTTTCAGAGCTAGATGCAGAAAAAAATTATACTCAATTTGCAACCTGATGGAGGCCAGTATAGATGGACTAATAGAACAAGTCCCACACACTGCTAGAAGCCCAAATATTTTTTCAGTGCTAGATGCAGACAAAAAATATTTTTAATTTGCAACCTGATGGAGGTCAGTATAGATGGACTAATAGAACAAGTCCAACACACTGCTAGAAGCCCAAATATTTTTTCAAAGCCTGATGCAGAAAAAAATTATATTCAATTTGCAACCTGGTGGAGGTCAGTATAGATTGACTAGTAGAACAAGTACCACACACTGCTGGAAGCCCAAATATTTTTTCAGAGCTAGATGCAGATAAAAATTATTTTTAATTTGCAACCTGATGGAGGTCAGTATAGATGGACTAATAGAATAAGTCCAACACACTGCTAGAAGCCCAAATATTTTTTCAGAGCCTGATGGAGAAAAAAATTATATTCAAATTGCAACCTGGTGGAGGTCAGTATAGATGGACTAATAGAAGAATTCCCACACACTGCTAGAAGCCCAAATATTTTTTCAGAGCTAGATGCAGAAAAAAAATATTTTCAATTTACAACCTGATTGAGGTCAGTATAGATGGACTAATAAACCAAGTCCCACACACTGGAAGAAGCCCAAATATTTTTTCAGAGCTAGATGCAGAAAAAAAATTAATTCAATTTGCAACCTTTTTGAGGTCAGTATAGATGGACTAATAGACCAAGTCCCACACACTGCTAGAAGCCCAAATATTTTATCAGAGCTAGATGCAGATAAAAATTATATTCAATTTGCAACCTGGTGGAGGTCAGTATAGATGGACTAATAGACCAAGTCCCAAACACTGCTAGAAGCCCAAATATTATTTCAGAGCTAGATGCAGATAAAATTTATTTTTAATTTGCAACCTGATGGAGGTCAGTATAGATGGACTAATAGACCAAGTCCCACACACTGCTAGAAGCCCAAATATTTTTTCAGAGCTAGATGGAGAAAAAAATTATATTCAATTTGCAACCTGATTGAGCTCAGTATAGATGGACTAATAGACCAAGTCCCACACACTGCTTGAAGCCCAAATATTTTTCCAGAGCTAGATGCAGAAAAAAATTAAAGTCAATTTGCAAACTGATGGAGGTCAGTATAGATGGACTAATAGACCAAGTCCCACACACTGCTAGAAACCCAAATATTTTTTCAGAGCTAGATGCAGATAAATATTATATTCATTTTGGAACCTGGTGGAGGTCAGTATAGATGGACTAATAGAACAAGTCCCACACACTGCTAGAAGCCCAAATATTTTTTCAGAGCTAGATGCAGATAAAAAATATTTTTAATTTGCAACCTGATGGAGCTCAGAATAGATGGACTAATAGACCAAGTCCCACACACTGCTAGAAGATCAAATATTTTTTCAGAGCTCGATGCAGAAAAAAATTATATTCAATTTGCAACCTCATGGAAGTCAGTATAGATGGACTAATAGAACAAGTCCCACACACTGCTAGAAACCTAAATATTTTTTCAGAGCTAGATGCAGAAAAAAATGATATTCAATTTGCAACCTGGTGGAGGTCAGTATAGATGGACTAAAAGAACAAGTCCCACACACTGTTAGAAGCTCAAATATTTTTTCAGAGCTAGATGCAGATAAAAATTATTTTTAATTTGCAACCTGATGGAGTTCAGTATAGATGGACTAATAGAAGAAGTCCAACACACTACTAGAAGCCCAAATATTTTTTCAGAGCTAGATGCAGATAAAAATTATTTTTAATTTGCAACCTGATGGAGGTCAGTATAGATGGGCTAATAGAACAAGTCCCACACACTGCTAGAAGCCCAAATATTTTTTCAGAGCTAGATGCAGAAAAAAATTATATTCAATTTGCAACCTGGTGGAGGTCAGTATAGATGGACTAATAGACCAAGTCCCGCACACTGTAAGAAGCCCAAATATTTTTTCAGAGCCAGATGCAGAAAAAAATTTAATTCAATTTGCAACCTGGTTGAGGTCAGTATAGATTGACTAATTGAACAAGTCCCACACACTGCTAGAAGCCCAAATATTTTTTCAGAGCTAGATGCAGAAAAAAATTATACTCAATTTGCAACCTGATGGAGGCCAGTATAGATGGACTAATAGAACAAGTACCACACACTGCTAGAAGCCCAAATATTTTTTCAGTGCTAGATGCAGATAAAAAATATTTTTAATTTGCAACCTGATGGAGGTCAGTATAGATGGACTAATAGAACAAGTCCAACACACTGCTAGAAGCCCAAATATTTTTTCAAAGCCTGATGCAGAAAAAAATTATATTCAATTTGCAACCTGGTGGAGGTCAGTATAGATGGACTAATAGAACAAGTACCACACACTGCTGGAAGCCCAAATATTTTTTCAGAGCTAGATGCAGAAAAAAATTATATTCAATTTGCAACCTGATTGAGGTTAGTATAGATGGACTAATAGACGAAGTCCCACACACTGCTTGAAGCCCAAATATTTTTCCAGAGCTAGATGCAGATAAAAATTATTTTTAATTTGCAACCTGATGGAGGTGAGTATAGATGGACTAATAGACCAAGTCCCACACACTACTAGAAGCCCAAATATTTTTTCAGAGCTAGATGTAGAAAAAAATTATATTCAATTTGCAACCTCATGGAAGTCAGTATAGATGGACTAATAGAACAAGTCCCACACACTGCTAGAAGCCCAAATATTTTTACAGAGCTAGATGCAGAAAAAAATTATATTCTATTTGCAACCTGGTGGAGGTCAGAATAGATGGACTAAAAGAATAAGTTCCACACACTGCTAGAAGCCCAAATATTTTTTCAGAGCTAGATGCAGATAAAAATTATTTTTAATTTGCAACCTGATGGAGGTCAGTATAGATGGACTAATAGAATAAGTCCAACACACTGCTAGAAGCCCAAATATTTTTTCAGAGCCTGATGCAGAAAAAAATTATATTCAAATTGCAACCTGGTGGAGGTCAGTATAGATGGACTAATAGAAGAATTCCCACACACTGCTAGAAGCCCAAATATTTTTTCAGAGCTAGATGCATATAAAAATTATTTTTCATTTGCAACCTGATGGAGGTCAGTATAGATGGACTAATAGAACAAGTCCCACACACTGGAAGAAGCCCAAATATTTTTTCAGAGCTAGAT
This sequence comes from Phyllobates terribilis, assembly GCF_046119375.1. NCBI lineage: Eukaryota > Metazoa > Chordata > Amphibia > Anura > Dendrobatidae > Phyllobates > Phyllobates terribilis. The sequence continues at coordinate 1,202,632,952 of NW_027362761.1, read as the reverse complement.
GCAGAAAAAAAATTAATTCAATTTGCAACCTTTTTGAGGTCAGTATAGATGGACTAATAGACCAAGTCCCACACACTGCTAGAAGCCCAAATATGTTATCAGAGCTAGATGCAGATAAAAATTATATTCAATTTGCAACCTGGTGGAGGTCAGTATAGATGGACTAATAGACCAAGTCCCACACACTGCTAGAAGCCCAAATATTTTTTCAGAGCTAGATGCAGATAAAAATTATTTTTAATTTGCAACCTGATGGAGGTCAGTATAGATGGACTAATAGACCAAGTCCCACACACTGCTAGAAGCCCAAATATTTTTTCAGAGCTAGATGGAGAAAAAAATTATATTCAATTTGCAACCTGATTGAGCTCAGTATAGATGGACTAATAGACCAAGTCCCACACACTGCTTGAAGCCCAAATATTTTTTCAGAGCTAGATGCAGAAAAAAATTAAATTCAATTTGCAAACTGATGGAGGTCAGTATAGATGGACTAATAGAACAAGTCCCACACACTGCTAGAAGCCCAAATATTTTTTCAGAGCTAGATGCAGAAAAAAATTATTTCTAATTTGCAACCTGATGGAGGTCAGTATAGATGGACTAATAGACCAAGTCCCACACACTGCTAGAAGCCCAAATATTTTTTCAGAGCTAGATGCAGAAAAAAATTATTTTCAATTTGCAACCTCATGGAAGTCAGTATAGATGGACTAATAGAACAAGTCCCACACACTGCTTGAAGCCTAAATATTTTTTCAGAGCTAGATGCAGAAAAAAATTATATTCAATTTGCAACCTGGTGGAGGTCAGTATAGATGGACTAAAAGAGCAAGTCCCATACACTGTTAGAAGCCCAAATATTTTTTCAGAGCTAGATGCAGAAAAAAATTATATTCAATTTGCAACCTGATTGAGGTCAGTATAGATGGACTAATAGAACAAGTCCCACACACTGCTAGAAGCCCAAATATTTTTTCAGAGCTACATGCAGATAAAAATTATTTTTAATTTGCAACCTGATGGAGGTCAGTATAGATGGACTAATAGAACAAGTCCAACACACTGCTAGAAGCCCAAATATTTTTTCAGAGCTAGATGCAGATAAAAATTATATTCAATTTGGAACCTGGTGGAGGTCAGTATAGAAGGAATAATAGAACAAGTCCCACACACTGCTAGAAGCCCAAATGTTTTTTCAGAGCTAGATGCAGATAAAAATTATTTTTAATTTGCAACCTGATGGAGGTCAGTATAGATGGACTAATAGACCAAGTCCCACACACAGCTAGAAGCCCAAATATTTTTTCAGAGCTGGATGCAGAAAAAAATTATATTCAATTTGCAACCTGATGGAGGTCAGTATAGAAGGAATAATAGACCAAGTCCCACACACTGCTAGAAGCCCAAATATTTTTTCAGAGCTAGATGCAGAAAAAAATTATACTCAATTTGCAACCTGATGGAGGCCAGTATAGATGGACTAATAGAACAAGTCCCACACACTGCTAGAAGCCCAAATATTTTTTCAGAGCTAGATGCAGAAAAAAATTATTTTCAATTTACAACCTGATTGAGGTCAGTATAGATGGACTAATAGACCAAGTCCCACACACTGTAAGAAGCCCAAATATTTTTTCAGAGCTAGATGCAGAAAAAAAATTAATTCAATTTGCAACCTTTTTGAGGTCAGTATAGATGGACTAATAGACCAAGTCTCACACACTGCTAGAAGCCCAAATATTTTATCAGAGCTAGATGCAGATAAAAATTATATTCAATTTTCAACCTGGTGGAGGTCAGTATAGATGGACTAATAGACCAAGTCCCACACACTGCTAGAAGCCCAAATATTTTTTCAGAGCTAGATGCAGATAAAAATTATTTTTAATTTGCAACCTGATGGAGGTCAGTATAGATGGACTAATAGAACAAGTCCAACACACTGCTAGAAGCCCAAATATTTTTTCAAAGCCTGATGCAGAAAAAAATTATATTCAATTTGCAACCTGGTGGAGGTCAGTATAGATGGACTAATAGAACAAGTACCACACACTGCTGGAAGCCCAAATATTTTTTCAGAGCTAGATGCAGAAAAAAATTATATTCAATTTGCAACCTGATTGAGGTTAGTATAGATGGACTAATAGACGAAGTCCCACACACTGCTTGAAGCCCAAATATTTTTCCAGAGCTAGATGCAGATAAAAATTATTTTTAATTTGCAACCTGATGGAGGTGAGTATAGATGGACAAATAGACCAAGTCCCACACACTACTAGAAGCCCAAATATTTTTTCAGAGCTAGATGTAGAAAAAAATTATATTCAATTTGCAACCTCATGGAAGTCAGTATAGATGGACTAATAGAACAAGTCCCACACACTGCTAGAAGCCCAAATATTTTTCAGAGCTAGATGCAGAAAAAAATTATATTCAATTTGCAACCTGGTGGAGGTCAGAATAGATGGACTAAAAGAATAAGTCCAACACACTGCTAGAAGCACAAATATTTTTTCAGAGCCTGATGCAGAAAAAAATTATATTCAAATTGCAACCTGGTGGAGGTCAGTATAGATGGACTAATAGAAGAATTCCCACACACTGCTAGAAGCCCAAATATTTTTTCAGAGCTAGATGCATATAAAAATTATTTTTAATTTGCAACCTGATGGAGGTCAGTATAGATGGACTAATAGAAAAAGTTCCACACACTGCTAGAAGCCCAAATATTTTTTCAGAGCTAGATGCAGAAAAAAAATATTTTCAATTTACAACCTGATTGAGGTCAGTATAGATGGACTAATAGAACAAGTCCCACACACTGGAAGAAGCCCAAATATTTTTTCAGAGCTAGATGCAGAAAAAAAATTAATTCAATTTGCAACCTTTTTGAGGTCAGTATAGATGGACTAATAGACCAAGTCCCACACACTGCTAGAAGCCCAAATATTTTATCAGAGCTAGATGCAGATAAAAATTATATTCAATTTGCAACCTGGTGGAGGTCAGTATAGATGGACTAATAGACCAAGTCCCACACACTGCTAGAAGCCCAAATATTTTTTCAGAGCTAGATGCAGATAAAAATTATTTTTAATTTGCAACCTGATGGAGGTCAGTATAGATGGACTAATAGACCAAGTCCCACACACTGCTAGAAGCCCAAATATTTTTTCAGAGCTAGATGGAGAAAAAAATTATATTCAATTTGCAACCTGATTGAGCTCAGTATAGATGGACTAATAGACCAAGTCCCACACACTGCTTGAAGCCCAAATATTTTTTCAGAGCTAGATGCAGAAAAAAATTAAATTCAATTTGCAAACTGATGGAGGTCAGTATAGATGGACTAATAGACCAAGTCCCACACACTGCTAGAAACCCAAATATTTTTTCAGAGCTAGATGCAGATAAATATTATATTCAATTTGGAACCTGGTGGAGGTCAGTATAGATGGACTAATAGAACAAGTCCCACACACTGCTAGAAGCCCAAATATTTTTTCAGAGCTAGATGCAGATAAAAATTAATTCTAATTTGCAACCTGATGGAGGTCAGTATAGATGGACTAATAGACCAAGTCCCACACACTGCTAGAAGCCCAAATATTTTTTCAGAGCTAGATGCAGAAAAAAATTATTTTCAATTTGCAACCTCATGGAAGTCAGTATAGATGGACTAATAGAACAAGTCCCACACACTGCTTGAAGCCTAAATATTTTTTCAGAGCTAGATGCAGAAAAAAATTATATTCAATTTGCAACCTGGTGGAGGTCAGTATAGATGGACTAAAGGAGCAAGTCCCATACACTGTTAGAAGCCCAAATATTTTTTCAGAGCTAGATGCAGATAAAAATTATATTCAATTTGCAACCTGATTGAGGTCAGTATAGATGGACTAATAGAACAAGTCCCACACACTGCTAGAAGCCCAAATATTTTTTCAGAGCTACATGCAGATAAAAATTATTTTTAATTTGCAACCTGATGAAGGTCAGTATAGATGGACTAATAGACCAAGTCCCACACACTGCTAGAAGCCCAAATATTTTTTCAGAGCTAGATGCAGATAAAAATTATATTCAATTTGGAACCTGGTGGAGGTCAGTATAGAAGGAATAATAGAACAAGTCCCACACACTGCTAGAACCCCAAATGTTTTTTCAGAGCTAGATGCAGATAAAAATTATTTTTAATTTGCAACCTGATGGAGGTCAGTATAGATGGACTAATAGACCAAGTCCCACACACTGCTAGAAGCCCAAATATTTTTTCAGAGCTGGATGCAGAAAAAAATTATATTCAATTTGCAACCTGATGGAGGTCAGTATAGAAGGAATAATAGACCAAGTCCCACACACTGCTAGAAGCCCAAATATTTTTTCAGAGCTAGATGCAGAAAAAAATTATACTCAATTTGCAACCTGATGGAGGCCAGTATAGATGGACTAATAGAACAAGTCCCACACACTGCTAGAAGCCCAAATATTTTTTCAGTGCTAGATGCAGACAAAAAATATTTTTAATTTGCAACCTGATGGAGGTCAGTATAGATGGACTAATAGAACAAGTCCAACACACTGCTAGAAGCCCAAATATTTTTTCAAAGCCTGATGCAGAAAAAAATTATATTCAATTTGCAACCTGGTGGAGGTCAGTATAGATTGACTAATAGAACAAGTACCACACACTGCTGGAAGCCCAAATATTTTTTTAGACCTAGATGCAGAAAAAAATTATATTCAATTTGCAACCTGATTGAGGTTAGTATAGATGGACTAATAGACGAAGTCCCACACACTGCTTGAAGCCCAAATATTTTTCCAGAGCTAGATGCAGATAAAAATTATTTTTAATTTGCAACCTGATGGAGGTGAGTATAGATGGACTAATAGACCAAGTCCCACACACTGTAAGAAGCCCAAATATTTTTTCAGAGCTAGATGCAGAAAAAAAATTAATTCAATTTGCAACCTTTTTGAGGTCAGTATAGATGGACTAATAGACCAAGTCCCACACACTGCTAGAAGCCCAAATATTTTATCAGAGCTAGATGCAGATAAAAATTATATTCAATTTGCAACCTGGGGGAGGTCAGTATAGATGGACTAATAGACCAAGTCCCACACACTGCTAGAAGCCCAAATATTTTTTCAGAGCTAGATGCAGATAAAAATTATTTTTAATTTGCAACCTGATGGAGGTCAGTATAGATGGACTAATAGACCAAGTCCCACACACTGCTAGAAGCCCAAATATTTTTTCAGAGCTAGATGGAGAAAAAAATTATATTCAATTTGCAACCTGATTGAGCTCAGTATAGATGGACTAATAGACCAAGTCCCACACACTGCTTGAAGCCCAAATATTTTTTCAGAGCTAGATGCAGAAAAAAATTAAAGTCAATTTGCAAACTGATGGAGGTCAGTATAGATGGACTAATAGACCAAGTCCCACACACTGCTAGAAACCAAAATATTTTTTCAGAGCTAGATGCAGATAAATATTATATTCATTTTGGAACCTGGTGGAGGTCAGTATAGATGGACTAATAGAACAAGTCCCACACACTGCTAGAAGCCCAAAGATTTTTCCTGAGCTAGATGCCGAAAAAAATTTTAATCAATTTGCAACCTGGTTGAGGTCAGTATAGATTGACTAATTGAACAAGTCCCACACACTGCTAGAAGCCCAAATAATTTTTCAGAGCTAGATGCAGGTAAAAATTATTTTTACTTTGCAACCTGATGGAGGTCAGTATAGATGGACTAATAGACCAAGTCCCACACACTGCTAGAAGCCCAGATATTTTTCCAGAGCTAGATGCAGAAAAAAATTATATTCAGTTTGCAACCTGATGGAGGTAAGTATAGATGGACTAATAGACCAAGTCCCACACACTGCTGGAAGCCCAAATATTTTTTCATAGCTAGATGCAGAAAAAAATTATGCTCAATTTGCAACCTGATGGAGGTCAGTATAGATGGACTAATAGAACAAGTCCCACACACTGCTAGAAGCCCAAATATTTTTTCAGAGCTAGATGTAGGTAAAAATTATTTTTACTTTGCAACCTGATGGAGGTAAGTATAGATGGACTAATAGACCAAGTCCCACGCACTGCTAGAAGCCCAGATATTTTTCCAGAGCTAGTTGCAGAAAAAAATTATATTCAATTTGCAACCTGATGGAGGTCAGTATAGATGGACTAATAGACGAAGTCCCACACACTGCTGGAAGCCCAAATATTTTTTCATAGCTAGATGCAGAAAAAAATTATACTCAATTTGCAACCTGATGGAGTTCAGTATAGATGGACTAATAGAACAAGTCCCACACACTGCTAGAAGCCCAAATATTTTTTCAGAGCTAGATGCAGATAAAAATTATTTTTCATTTGCAACCTGATGGAGGTCAGTATAGATGGACTAATAGACCAAGTCCCACACACTGCTAGAAGCCCAAATATTTTTTCAGAGCTAGATACAGAAAAAAATTATATTCAATTTGCAACCTGATTAAGGTCAGTATAGATGGACTAATAGACGTAGTCCCACACACTGCTAGAAGCCCAAATATTTTTTCAGAGCTAGATGCCGACAAAAATTATTTTTAAGTTGCAACCTGATGGAGGTCAGTATAGATGGACTAATAGACCAAGTCCCACACACTGCTAGAAGCCCAAATATTTTTTCAGAGCTAGATGCAGAAAAAAATTATATTCAATCTGCAACCTGATTGAGGTCAGTATAGATGGACTAATAGAACAAGTACCACACACTGCTAGAAGCCCAAATATTTTTTCAGAGCTACATGCAGATAAAAAATATTTTTAATTTGCAACCTGATGGAGGTCAGTATAGATGGACTAATAGACCAAGTCCCACACACTGCTAGAAGCCCAAATATTTTTTCAGAGCTAAATGCAGAAAAAAATTATATTCAATTTGCAACCTGGCGGAGGTCAGTATAGATGGACTAATAGAACAAGTCCCACACACTGCTATAAGCCCAAATATTTTTTCAGAGCTAGATGCAGATAAAAATTATTTTTAATTTGCAACCTGATGGAGGTCAGTATAGATGGACTAATAGAACAAGTCCCACACACTGCTAGAAGCCCAAATATTTTTTCAGAGCCTGAGGCAGAAAAAAATTATATTCAATTTGCAACCTGGTGGAGGTCAGTATAGATGGACTAATAGAACAAGTCCCACACACTGCTAGAAGCCCATATATTTTTTCAGAGCTAGAAGCAGAAAAAAATTATATTCAATTTGCAACCTGGTGGAGGTCAGTATAGATGGACTAATAGAACAAGTCCCACACACTGCTAGAAGCCCAAATATTTTTTCAGAGCTAGATGCAGATAAAAATTATTTTTAACTTGCAACCTGATGGAGGTCAGTATAGATGGACTAATACACCAAGTCCCACACACTGCTTGAAGCCCAAATATTTTTTCAGAGCTAGATGCAGAAAAAAATTAAATTCAATTTGAAACCTGATGGAGGTCAGTATATATGGACTAATAGACCAAGTCCCACACACTGCTAGAAACCCAAATATTTTTTCAGAGCTAGATGCAGAAAAAAATTATATTCAATTTGGAACCTGGTGGAGGTCAGTACTGATGGACTAATAGAACAAGTCCCACACACTGCTAGAAGCCCAAATATTTTTTCAGAGCTACATGCAGATAAAAATTATTTTTAATTTGCAACCTGATGGAGGTCAGTATAGATGGACTAATAGACCAAGTCCCACACACTGCTAGAAGCCCAAATATTTTTTCAGAGCTAGATGCAGAAAAAATATATATTCAATTTGCAACCTGATTGAGGTCAGTATAGATGGACTAATAGAACAAGTCCCACACACTGCTAGAAGCCCAAATATTTTTTCAGAGCTACATGCAGATAAAAATTATTTTTAATTTTCAACCTGATGGAGGTCAGTATAGATGGACTAATAGACCAAGTCTCACACACTGCTAGAAGCCCAAATATTTTTTCAGAGCTAGATGCAGAAAAAAATTATATTCAATTTGCAACCTGGCGGAGGTCAGTATGGATGGACTAATAGAACAAGTCCCACACACTGCTAGAAGCCCAAATATTTTTCAGAGCTAGATGCAGATAAAAATTATTTTTAATTTGCAACCTGATGGAGGTCAGTATAGATGGACTAATAGAACAAGTCCCACACACTGCTAGAAGCCCAAATATTTTTCCTGAGCTAGATGCCGAAAAAAATTATATTCAATTTGCAACCTGATTGAGGTCAGTATAGATTGACTAATTGAACAAGTCCCACACACTGCTAGAAGCCCAAATAATTTTTCAGAGCTAGATGCAGGTAAAAATTATTTTTACTTTGCAACCTGATGGAGGTCAGTATAGATGGACTAAGAGACCAAGTCCCACACACTGCTAGAAGCCCAGATATTTTTCCAGAGCTATATGCAGAAAAAAATTATTTTCAATTTGCAACCTGATGGAGGTCAGTATAGATGGACTAATAGACGAAGTCCCACACACTGCTGGAAGCCCATATATTTTTTCATAGCTAGATGCAGAAAAAAATTATACTCAATTTGCAACCTGATGGAGGTCAGTAAAGATGGACTAATAGAACAAGTCCCACACACTGCTAGAAGCCCAAATATTTTTTCAGACCTAGATGCAGATAAAAATTATTTTTAATTTGCAACCTGATGGAGGTCAGTATAGATGGACTAATAGACCAAGTCCCACACACTGCGAGAAGCCCAAATATTTTTTCAGAGCTAGATGCAGATAAAAATTATTTTTAATTTGCAACCTGATGGAGGTCAGTATAGATGGACTAATAGAACAAGTCCCACACACTGCTAGAAGCCCAAATATTTTTTCAGAGCCTGATGCAGAAAAAAATTATATTCAATTTGCAACCTGGTGGAGGTCAGTATAGATGGACTAATAGAACAAGTCCCACACACTGCTAGAAGCCCATATATTTTTTCAGAGCTAGATGCAGAAAAAAATTATATTCAATTTGCAACCTGGTGGAGGTCAGTATAGATGGACTAATAGAACATGTCCCACACACTGCTAGAAGCCCAAATATTTTTTCAGAGCTAGATGCAGATAAAAATTATTTTTAATTTGCAACCTGATGGAGGTCAGTATAGATGGACTAATAGACCAAGTCCCACACACTGCTAGAAGCCCAAATATTTTTTCAGAGCTAGATGCAGATAAAAATAATTTTTAATTTGTAACCTGATGGAGGTCAGTATAGATGGACTAATAGACCAAGTCCCACACACTGCTTGAAGCCCAAATATTTTTTCAGAGCTAGATGCAGAAAAAAATTAAATTCAATTTGCAACCTGATGGAGGTCAGTATAGATGGACTAATAGACCAAGTCCCACACACTGCTAGAAACCCAAATATTTTTTCAGAGCTAGATGCAGAAAAAAATTATATTGAATTTGGAACCTGGTGGAGGTCAGTACTGATGGACTAATAGAACAAGTCCCACACACTGCTAGAAGCCCAAATATTTTTTCAGAGCTACATGCAGATAAAAATTATTTTTAATTTGCAACCTGATGGAGGTCAGTATAGATGGACTAATAGACCAAGTCCCACACACTGCTAGAAGCCCAAATATTTTTTCAGAGCTAGATGCAGAAAAAAATTATATTCAATTTGCAACCTGATTGAGGTCAGTATAGATGGACTAATAGAACAAGTCCCACACACTGCTAGAAGCCCAAATATTTTTTCAGAGCTACATGCAGATAAAAATTATTTTTAATTTGCAACCTGATGGAGGTCAGTATAGATGGACTAATAGACCAAGTCTCACACACTGCTAGAAGCCCAAATATTTTTTCAGAGCTAGATGCAGAAAAAAATTATATTCAATTTGCAACCTGGCGGAGGTCAGTATAGATGGACTAATAGAACAAGTCCCACACACTGCTAGAAGCCCAAATATTTTTCAGAGCTAGATGCAGATAAAAATTATTTTTAATTTGCAACCTGATGGAGGTCAGTATAGATGGACTAATAGATCAATTCCCACACACTGCTAGAAGCCCAAATATTTTTCCTGAGCTAGATGCCGAAAAAAATTATATTCAATTTGCAACCTGGTTGAGGTCAGTATAGATTGACTAATTGAACAAGTCCCACACACTGCTAGAAGCCCAAATAATTTTTCAGAGCTAGATGCAGGTAAAAATTATTTTTACTTTGCAACCTGATGGAGGTCAGTATAGATGGACTAAGAGACCAAGTCCCTCACACTGCTAGAAGCCCAGATATTTTTCCAGAGCTAGATGCAGAAAAAAATTATATTCAATTTGCAACCTGATGGAGGTCAGTATAGATGGACTAATAGACGAAGTCCCACACACTGCTGGAAGCCCATATATTTTTTCATAGCTAGATGCAGAAAAAAATTATACTCAATTTGCAACCTGATGGAGGTCAGAATAGATGGACTAATAGAACAAGTCCCACACACTGCTAGAAGCCCAAATATTTTTTCAGAGCTAGATGCAGATAAAAATTATTTTTAATTTGCAACCTGATGGAGGTCAGTATAGATGGACTAATAGAACAAGTCCCACACATTGCTAGAAGCCCATATATTTTTTCAGAGCTAGATGCAGAAAAAAATTATATTCAATTTGCAACCTGGTGGAGGTCAGTATAGATGGACTAATAGAACAAGTCCCACACACTGCTAGAGGCCCAAATATTTTTTTCAGAGCTAGATGCAGAAAAAAATTATATTCAATTTGCAACCTGGCGGAGGTCAGTATAGATGGACTAATAGAACAAGTCCCACACACTGCTAGAAGACCAAATATTTTTCAGAGCTAGATGCAGATAAAAATTATTTTTAATTTGCAAACTGATGGAGGTCAGTATAGATGGACTAATAGAACAAGTCCCACACACTGCTAGAAGCCCAAAAATTTTTCCAGAGCTGGATGCAGAAAAAAATTATATTCAATTTGCAACCTGGTTGAGGTCAGTATTGATGGACTAATAGAACAAGTCCCACACACTGCTAGAAGCCCAAATATTTTTTCAGAGCCAGATGCAGAAAAAAATTATATTCAATTTGCAACCTGATGGAGGTCAGTATAGATGGACTAATAGACCAAGTCCCACACACTGCTAGAAGACCAAATATTTTTTCAGAGCTAGATGTAGAAAAAAATTATACTTAATTTGCAACCTGATGGAGGTCAGTATAGATGGACTAATAGAACAAGTCCCAAACACTGCTAGAAGCCAAATATTTTTTCAGAGCTAGATGCAGATAAAAATTATTTTTAATTTGCAACCTGATTTAGGTCAGTATAGATGGACTAATAGAACAAGTCCCACACACTGCTAGAAGCCCAAATATTTTTCAGGAGCTAGATGGAGAAAATAATTATATTCAATTTGCAACCTGGTATAGGTCAGTATAGATAGACTAATAGAACTAGTCCCACACACTGCTAGAAGCCCAAATATTTTTTCAGAGCTGGATGAAGATAAAAATTATTTTTATTTTGCAACCTGATGGAGGTCAGTATAGATGGAGTAATAGACCAAGTCCCACACACTGCTAGAGACCCAAATATTTTTTCATAGCTAGATGCAGTAAAAAATGATATACAATTTGCAACCTCATGGAGGTCAGTATAGATGGAATAATAGACCAAATCCCACACACTGCTAGAAGCCCAAATATTTGTTCAGAGCTAGATGCAGAAAAAAATTATATTCAATTTGCAATCTGATGGAGGTCAGTATAGATGGACTAATAGACCAAGTCCCACACACTGCTAGAAGCCCAAATATTTTTTCAGAGCTAGATGCAGTAAAAAATTATACTCAATTTGCAACCTGATGGAGGTCAGTATAGATGGACTAATAGAACAAGTCCCACACACTGCTAGAAGCCCAAATATTTTTTCAGTGCTAGATGCAGATAAAAATTATTTTTAATTTGCAACCTGAAGGACTTCAGTATAGATGGACTAATAGAACAAGTCCCACACACTGTAAGAAGCCCAAATATTTTTTCAGAGGTAGATGCAGAAAAAAATTATATTCAATTTGCAGCCTGATGGAGGTCAGTATAGATGGACTAATAGTCCAAGTCCCACACACTGCTAGAAGCCCAAACATTTTTTCAGAGCTAGATGCAGATAAGAATTATATTCAATTTGCAACCTGGTGGAGGTCAGTATAGATGGACTAATAGTACAAGTCCCAAACACTGCTAGAAGCCCAAATATTTTTTCAGAGCTAGATGCATGTAAAAATTATTTTTAATTTGCAACCTGATTGAGGTCAGTATAGATGGACTAATAGACCAAGTCCCACACACTGCTAGAAGCCCAAATGTTTTTTCAGAGCTAGATGCAGAAAAAAATTATATTCAATTTGCAACCTGGTGGAGGTCAGTATAGATGGACTAATAGAACAAGTCCCACACACTGCTAGAACCCCAAATATTTTTTCAGAGCTAGATGCAGATAAAAATTATTTTTAATTTGCAACCTGATGGAGGTCAGTATAGATGGACTAATAGACCAAGTCCCACACACTGTAAGAAGCCCAAATATTTTTTCAGAGCTAGATGCAGATGAAAATTATTTTTAATTTGCAACCTGATGGCGGTCAGTATAGATGGACTAATAGACCAAGTCCCACACACTGCTAGAAGCCCAAATATTTCTTCAGTGCTTGATGCAGATAAAAATTATTTTTAATTTGCAACCTGATGGAGGTCAGTACAGATGGACTAATAGACCAAGTCCCACACACTGCTAGAGGCCCAAATATTTTTTTCAGAGCTAGATGCAGAAAAAAATTATATTCAATTTGCAACCTGGCGGAGGTCAGTATGGATGGACTAATAGAACAAGTCCCACACACTGCTAGAAGCCCAAATATTTTTCAGAGCTAGATGCAGATAAAAATTATTTTTAATTTGCAACTGATGGAGGTCAGTATAGATGGACTAATAGAACAAGTCCCACACACTGCTAAAAGCCCAAATATTTTTCCAGAGCTAGATGCAGAAAAAAATTATATTCAATTTGCAACCTGGTTGAGGTCAGCATTGATGGACTAATAGAACAAGTCCCACACACTGCTAGAAGCCCAAATATTTTTTCAGAGCCAGATGCAGAAAAAAATTATATTCAATTTGCAACCTGATGGAGGTCAGTATAGATGGACTAATAGACCAAGTCCCACACACTGCTAGAAGACCAAATATTTTTTCAGAGCTAGATGTAGAAAAAAATTATACTTAATTTGCAACCTGATGGAGGTCAGTATAGATGGACTAATAGAACAAGTCCCATACACTGCTAGAAGCCCAAATATTTTTTCAGAGCTAGATGCAGATAAAAATTATTTTTAATTTGCAACCTGATGGAGGTCAGTATAGATAGACTAATAGAACTATTCCCACACACTGCTAGAAGCCCAAATATTTTTCAGGAGCTAGATGCAGAAAAAAATTATATTTAATTTGCAACCTGGTATAGGTCAGTATAGATAGACTAATAGACCAAGTCCCACACACTGCAAGAGGCCCAAATATTTTTCAGAGCTGGATGCAGATAAAAATTATTTTTACTTTGCAACCTGATGGAGGTCAGTATAGATGGACTAATAGACCAAGTCCCACACACTGCTAGAGGCCCAAATATTTTTTCATAGCTAGATGCAGTAAAAAATTATATTCAATTTGCAACCTCATGGAGGTCAGTATAGATGGAATAATAGACCAAATCCCACACACTGCTAGAAGCCCAAATATTTTTTCAGAGCTAGATGCAGAAAAAAATTATATTCAATTTGCAATCTGATGGAGGTCAGTATAGATGGACAAATAGACCAAGTCCCACACACTGCTAGAAGCCCAAATATTTTTTCAGAGCTAGATGCAGAAAAAAATTATACTCAATTTGCAACCTGATGGAGGTCAGTATAGATGGACTACTAGAACAAGTCCCACACACTGCTAGAAGCCCAAATATTTTTTCAGTGCTAGATGCAGATAAAAATTTTTTTTAATTTGCAACCTGATGGAGGTCAGTATAGATGGACTAAAAGAACAAGTCCCACACACTGCTAGAATCCCAAATATTTTTTCAGAGCCTGATGCAGAAAATAATTATATTCAATTTGCAACCTGGTGGAGGTCAGTATAGATGGACTATTAGAACAAGTCCCGCAAACTGCTAGAAGCCCAAATATTTTTTCAGAGCTAGATGCAGATAAAAATTATTTTTAATTTGCAACCTGATGGAGGTCAGTATAGATGCACTAATAGACCAAGTCCCACACACTGTAAGAAGCCCAAATATTTTTTCAGAGCTAGATGCAGATAAAAATTATTTTTAATTTGCAACCTGATGGAGGTCAGTATAGATGGACTAATAGACCAAGTCCCACACACTGCAAGAAGCCCAAACATTTTTTCTGAGCTAGATGCAGATAAAAATTATTTTTAATTTGCAACCTGGTTGAGGTCAGTATTGATGGACTAATAGAACAAGTCCCACACACTGCTAGAAGACCAAATATTTTTTCAGAGCTAGATGCAGAAAAAAATTATACTCAATTTGCAACCTTATGGAGGTCAGGATAGATGGACTAATAGAACAAGTCCCACACACTGCTAGATGCCCAAATATTTTTTCAGAGCTAGATGCAGATAAAAATTATTTTTAATTTGCAACCTGATGGAGGTTAGTAGAGATGGACTAATAGACCAAGTCCCACACACTGTAAGAAGCCCAAATATTTTTTCAGAGGTAGATGCAGAAAAAAATTATATTCAATTTGCAACCTGGTGGAGGTCAGTATAGATGGACTAATAGTACAAGTCCCACTCACTGCTAGAAGCCCAAATATTTTTTCAGAGCTAGATGCATGTAAAAATTATTTTTAATTTGCAACCTGATTGAGGTCAGTATAGATGGACTAATAGACCAAGTCCCACACACTGCTAGAAGCCCAAATGTTTTTTCAGAGCTAGATGCAGAAAAATATTATTTTTAATTTGCAACCTGATGGAGGTCAGTATAGATGGACTAATAGACCAAGTCCCACACACTGCTAGAAGCCCAAATATTTTTTCAGAGCTACATGCAGAAAAAAATTATATTCAATTTGCAACCTGGTGGAGGTCAGTATAGATGGACTAATAGAACAAGTCCCACACAATGCTAGAAGCCCAAATATTTTTCAGGAGCTAAATGCAGAAAAAAATTATATTCAATTTGCAACCTGGTGGAGGTCAGTATAGATGGACTAATAGAACAAGTCCCACACACTGCTAGAAGCCCAAATATTTTTCAGGAGCTAGATGCAGAAAAAAATTATATTCAATTTGCAACCTGGTGGAGGTCAGTATAGACGGACTAATAGACCAAGTCCCACACACTGCTAGAAGCCCAAATATTTTTTCAGAGCTAGATGCAGATAAAAATTATTTTTAATTTGCAACCTGATTGAGGTCAGTATAGACGGACTAATAGACCAAGTCCCACACACTGCTAGAAGCCCAAATATTTTTTCAGAGCTAGATGCAGAAAAAAATTAAATTCAATTTGCAACCTGATTGAGGTCAGTATAGATGGACTAATAGACCAAGTCCCACACACTGCTAGAAGCCCAAATATTTTTCAGGAGCTAGATGCAGAAAAAAATTATATTCAATTTGCAACCTGGTGGAGGTCAGTATAGATGGACTAATAGAACAAGTTCCACACACTGCTAGAAGCCCAAATATTTTTTCAGCGCTAGATGCAGATAAAAATTATTTTTAATTTGCAACCTGATGGAGGTCAGTATAGACGGACTAATAGACGAAGTCCCACACACTGCTAGAAGCCCAAATATTTTTTCAGAGCTAGATGCAGATAAAAATTATTTTTAATTTGCAACCTGATTGAGGTCAGTATAGACGGACTAATAGACCAAGTCCCACACACTGCTAGAAGCCCAAATATTTTTTCAGAGCTAGATGCAGAAAAAAATTAAATTCAATTTGCAACCTGATTGAGGTCAGTATAGATGGACTAATAGACCAAGTCCCACACACTGCTAGAAGCCCAAATATTTTTTCAGTGCTTGATGCAGAAAAAAATTATATTCAATTTGCTACCTGGTGGAGGTCAGTATAGATGGACTAATAGAACAAGTCCCACACATTGCTAGAAGCCCAAAAATTTTTCAGAGCTAGATGCAGAAAAAAATTATATTCAATTTGCAACCTGGTGGAGGTCAGTATAGATGGACTAATAGAACAAGTCAAATACAATGCTAGAAGCCCAAATATTTTTTCAGAGCTAGATGCAGATAAAAATTATTTTTAATTTGCAACCTGATGGAGGTCAGTATAGATGGACTAATAGACCAAGTTCCACACACTGTAAAAAGCCCAAATATTTTTTCCGAGCTAGATGCAGATAAAAATACTTTTAATTTGCAACCTGATGGAGGTCAGTATAGATGGACTAATGGACCAAGTCCCACACACTGCTAGAAGCCCAAATATTTTTTCAGAGCTAGATGCAGATAAAAATTATTTTTAATTTGCAACCTGATGGAGGTCAGTATAGATGGACTAATAGAACAAGTCAAACACAATGCTAGAAGCCCAAATATTTTTTCAGATCTAGATGCAGATAAAAATTATTTTTAATTTGCAACCTGATGGAGGTCAGTATAGATGGACTAATAGACCAAGTCCCACACACTGTAAGAAGCCCAAATATTTTTTCCGAGCTAGATGCAGAAAAAAATTATATTCAATTTGCAATCTGATGGAGGTCAGTATAGATGGACTAATAGACCAAGTCCCACACACTGCTAGAAGCCCAAATATTTTTTCAGAGCTAGATGCAGAAAAAAATTATCCTCAATTTGCAACCTCATGGAGGTCAGTATAGATGGACTAATAGAACAAGTCCCACAAACTGCTAGAAGCCCAAATATTTTTTCAGTGCTAGATGCAGATAAAAATTATTTTTAATTTGCAACCTGATGGAGGTCAGTATAGATGGACTAATAGACCAAGTCCCACACACTGTAAGAAGCCGAAATATTTTTTCAGAGGTAGATGCAGATAAGAATTATATTCAATTTGCAACCTGGTGGAGGTTAGTATAGATGGACTAATAGTACAAGTCCCACACACTGTAAGAAGCCCAAATATTTTTTCAAAGCTAGATGCATGTAAAAATTATTTTTAATTTGCAACCTGATTGAGGTCAGTATAGATGGACTAATAGACCAAGTCCCACACACTGCTAGAAGCCCAAATGTTTTTTCAGAGCTAGATGCAGAAAAAAATTATATTCAATTTGCAACCTGGTGGAGGTCAGTATAGATGGACTAATAGAACAAGTCCCACACACTGCTAGAAGCCCAAATATTTTTTCAGAGCTAGATGCAGATAAAAATTATTTTTAATTTGCAACCTGATGTAGGTCAGTATATATGGACTAATAGACCAAGTCCCACACACTGTAAGAAGCCCAAATATTTTTTCAGAGCTAGATGCAGATGAAAATTATTTTTAATTTGCAACCTGATGGCGGTCAGTATAGATGGACTAATAGACCAAGTCCATCACACTGCTAGAAGCCCAAATATTTTTTCAGAGCTAGATGCAGATAAAAATTATTTTTAATTTGCAACCTGATGGAGGTCAGTATAGATAGACTAATAGAACTAGTCCCACACACTGCTAGAAGCCCAAATATTTTTTCAGAGCTGGATGCAGTTAAAAATTATTTTTATTTTGCAACCTGATGGAGGTCAGTATAGATGGACTAATAGACCAAGTCCCACACACTGCTAGAGGCCCAAATATTTTTTCATAGCTAGATGCAGTAAAAAATTATATTCAATTTGCAACCTCATGGAGGTCAGTATAGATGGAATAATAGACCAAATCCCACACACTGCTAGAAGCCCAAAAATTTTTTCAGAGCTAGATGCAGAAAAAAATTATATTCAATTTGCAATCTGATGGAGGTCAGTATAGATGGACTAATAGACCAAGTCCCACACACTGCTAGAAGCCCAAATATTTTTTCAGTGCTAGATGCAGATAAAAATTATTTTTAATTTGCAACCTGATGGAGGTCAGTATAGATGGACTAAAAGAACAAGTCCCACACACTGCTAGAAGCCCATATATTTTTTCAGAGCCTGATGGAGAAAAAAAATATATTCAATTTGCAACCTGGTGGAGGTCAGTATAGATGGACTAATAGATCAAGTACCACACACTGCTAGAAGCCCAAATATTTTTTCAGAGCTAGAAGCAGAAAAAAATAATATTCAATTTGCAACCTGGTGGAGGTCAGTATAGATGGACTAATAGAACAAGTCCCACACACTGCTAGAAGCCCAAATATTTTTTCAGAGCTAGATGCAGATAAAAATTATTTTTAATTTGCAACCTGTTGGAGGTCAGTATAGATGCACTAATAGACCAAGTCCCACACACTGTAAGAAGCCAAAATATTTTTTCAGAGCTAGATGCAGATTAAAATTATTTTTAATTTGCAACCTGATGGAGGTCAGTATAGATGGACTAATAGACCAAGTCCCACACACTACTAGAAGCCCAAACATTTTTTCTGAGCTAGATGCAGATAAAAAATATTTTTAATTTGCAACGTGCTGGAGGTCAGTATAGATGGACTAATAGACCAAGTCCCACACACTGCTTGAAGCCCAAATATTTTTTCAGTGCTAGATGCAGATAAAAATTATTTTTAATTTGCAACCTGATGGAGGTCAGTATAGATGGACTAATAGACCAAGTCCCACACACTGCTAGAAGCCCAAATATTTTTTCAGAGCTAGATGCAGAAAAAAATTATATTCAATTTGCAACCTGGCGGAGGTCAGTATAGCTGGACTAATAGAACAAGTCCCACACACTGCTAGAAGCCCAAATATTTTTTCAGAGCTAGATGCAGAAAAAAATTATACTCAATTTGCAACCTGATGGAGGTCAGTATAGATGGACTAATAGAACAAGTCCCACACACTGCTAGAAGCCCAAATATTTTTTCAGTGCTAGATGCAGATAAAAATTATTTTTAATTTGCAACCTGATGGAGGTCAGTATAGATGGACTAAAAGAACAAGTCCCACACACTGCTAGAAGCCCATATATTTTTTCAGAGCCTGATGCAGAAAAAAAATATATTCAATTTGCAACCTTGTGGAGGTCAGTATAGATGGACTAATAGATCAAGTACCACACACTGCTAGAAGCCCAAATATTTTTTCAGAGCTAGAAGCAGAAAAAAATAATATTCAATTTGCAACCTGATTGAGGTCAGTATAGATGGACTAATAGACCAAGTCCCACACACTGCTAGAAGCCCAAATATTTTTTCAGAGCAAGATGCAGATAAAAATTATTTTTAATTTGCAACCTGATGGAGGTCAGTATAGATGCACTAATAGACCAAGTCCCACACACTGTAAGAAGCACAAATATTTTTTCAGAGCTAGATGCAGATAAAAATTATTTTTAATTTGCAACCTGATGGAGGTCAGTATAGATGGACTAATAGACCAAGTCCCACACACTGCTAGAAGCCCAAACATTTTTTCTGAGCTAGATGCAGATAAAAATTATTTTTAATTTGCAACGTGATGGAGGTCAGTATAGATGGACTAATTGACCAAGTCCCACACACTGCTTGAAGCCCAAATATTTTTTCAGTGCTAGATGCAGATAAAAATTATTTTTAATTTGCAACCTGATGGAGGTCAGTATAGATGGACTAATAGACCAAGTCCCACACACTGCTAGAAGCCCAAATATTTTTTCAGAGCTAGATGCAGAAACAAATTATATTCAATTTGCAACCTGGCGGAGGTCAGTATAGCTGGACTAATAGAACAAGTCCCACACACTGCTAGAAGCCCAAATATTTTTCAGAGCTAGATGCAGATAAAAATTATTTTTAATTTGCAACCTGATGGAGGTCAGTATAGATGGACTAATAGAACAAGTCCCACACAATGCTAGAAGCCCAAATATTTTCCAGAGCTAGATGCAGAAAAAAATTATATTCAATTTGCAACCTGGTTGAGGTCAGTATTGATGGACTAATAGAACAAGTCCCACACACTGCTAGAAGCCCAAATATTTTTTCAGAGCTAGATGCAGATAAAAATTATTTTTAATTTGCAACCTGATGGAGGTCAGTATAGATGGACTAATAGAACAAGTCCCACACAATGCTAGAAGCAGAAATATTTTTCCAGAGCTAGATGCAGAAAAAAATTATATTCAATTTGCAACCTGGTTGAGGTCAGTATTGATGGACTAATAGAACAAGTCCCACACACTGCTAGAAGACCAAATATTTTTCAGAGCTAGATGCAGAAAAAAATTATACTCAATTTGCAACCTTATGGAGGTCAGTATAGATGGACTAATAGTACAAGTCCCACACACTGTAAGAAGCCCAAATATTTTTTCAGAGGTAGATGCAGAAAAAAAATATATTCAATTTGCAACCTGGTGGAGGTCAGTATAGATGGATTAATAGTACAAGTCCCACTCACTGCTAGAAGCCCAAATATTTTTTCAGAGCTAGATGCATGTAAAAATTATTTTTAATTTGCAACCTGATTGAGGTCAGTATAGATGGACTAATAGACCAAGTCCCACACACTGCTAGAAGCCCAAATGTTTTTTCAGAGCTAGATGCAGAAAAAAATTATATTCAATTTGCAACCTGATGGAGGTCAGTATAGATGGACTAATAGACCAAGTCAAACACACTGCTAGAAGCCCAAATATTTTTTCAGAGCTAGATGCAGATAAAAATTATTTTTAATTTGCAACCTGATGGAGATCAGTATAGATGGACTAATAGACCAAGTCCCACACACTGCTAGAAGCCCAAATATTTTTTCAGAGCTACATGCAGAAAAAAATTATATTCAATTTGCATCCTGGTGGAGGTCAGTATAGATGGACTAATAGAACAAGTCCCACACACTGCTAGAAGCCCAAATATTTTTCAGGAGATAGATGCAGAAAAAACTTATATTCAATTTGCAACCTGGTGGAGGTCAGTATAGATGGACTAATAGAACAAGTCCCACACACTGCTAGAAGCCCAAATATTTTTCAGGAGCTAGATGCAGAAAAGAATTATATTCAATTTGCAACCAGGTGGAGGTCAGTATAGATAGACTAATAGAACAAGTTCCACACACTGCTAGAAGCCCAAATATTTTTTCAGAGCTAGATGCAGATAAAAATAATTTTTAATTTGCAACCTAATGGAGGTCAGTATAGACGGACTAATAGACCAAGTCCCTTACACTGCTAGATGCCCAAATATTTTTTCAGAGCTAGATGCAGAAAAAAATTATATTCAATTTGCAACCTCATGGAAGTCAGTATAGATGGACTAATAGAACAAGTCCCACACACTGCTAGAAGCCCAAATATTTTTTCTGAGCTAGATGCAGAAAAAAATTAAATTCAATTTGCAACCTGATTGAGGTCAGTATAGATGGACTAATAGACCAAGTCCCACACACTGCTAGAAGCCCAAATATTTTTTCAGTGCTTGATGCAGAAAAAAATTATAATCAGTTTGCTACCTGGTGGAGGTCAGTATAGATGGACTAATAGAACAAGTCCCACACATTGCTAGAAGCCCAAATATTTTTCAGAGCTAGATGCAGAAAAAAATTATATTCAATTTGCAACCTGGTGGAGGTCAGTATAGATGGACTAATAGAACAAGTCAAATACAATGCTAGAAGCCCAAATATTTTTTCAGAGCTAGATGCAGATAATTATTTTTAATTTGCAACCTGATGGAGGTCAGTATAGATGGACTAATAGACAAAGTCCCACACACTGTAAAAAGCCCAAATATTTTTTCCGAGCTAGATGCAGATAAAAATTACTTTTAATTTGCAACCTGATGGAGGTCAGTATAGATGGACTAATAGACCAAGTCCCACACACTGCTAGAAGCCCAAATTTTTTTTCAGAGCTAGATGCAGATAAAAATTATTTTTAATTTGCAACCTGATGGAGGTCAGTATAGATGGACTAATAGAACAAGTCAAACACAATGCTAGAAGCCCAAATATTTTTTCAGAGCTAGATGCAGATAAAAATTATTTTTAATTTGCAACTTGATGGAGGTCAGTATAGATGGACTAATAGACCAAGTCCCACACACTGTAAGAAGCCCAAATATTTTTTCCGAGCTAGATGCAGATAAAAATTATTTTTAATTTGCAACCTGATGGAGGTCAGTATAGATGGACTAATAAACCAAGTCCCACACACTGGTCGACGCCCAAATATTTTTTCAGAGCTAGATGCAGAAAAAAATTATATTCAATTTGCAACCTCATGGTAGTCAGTATAGATGGACTAATAGAACAAGTCCCACACACTGCTAGAAGCCCAAATATTTTTTCAGAGCTAGATGCAGAAAAAAATTATATTCAATTTGCAACCTGGTGGAGGTCAGTATAGATGGACTAAAAGAACAAGTCCCACACACTGCTTGAAGCCCAAATATTTTTTCAGAGCTAGATGCAGATAAAAATTATTTTTAATTTGCAACCTGATGGAGGTCAGTATAGATGGACTAATAGTACAAGTCTCACTCACTGCTAGAAGCCCAAATATTTTTTCAGAGCTAGATGCATGTAAAAATTATTTCTAATTTGCAACCTGATTGAGGTCAGTATAGATGGACTAATAGACCAAGTCCCACACACTGCTAGAAGCCCAAATGTTTTTTCAGAGCTAGATGCAGAAAAAAAATATATTCAATTTGCAACCTGATGGAGGTCAGTATAGATGGACTAATAGACCAAGTCAAACACACTGCTAGAAGCCCAAATATTTTTTCAGAGCTAGATGCAGATAAAAATTATTTTTAATTTGCAACCTGATGGAGATCAGTATAGATGGACTAATAGACCAAGTCCCACACACTGCTAGAAGCCCAAATATTTTTTCAGAGCTACATGCAGAAAAAACTTATATTCAATTTGCAACCTGGTGGAGGTCAGTATAGATGGACTAATAGAACAAGTCCCACACACTGCTAGAAGCCCAAATATTTTTCAGGAGCTAGATGCAGAAAAGAATTATATTCAATTTGCAACCTGGTGGAGGTCAGTATAGATAGATTAATAGAACAAGTACCACACACTGCTAGAAGCCCAAATATTTTTTCAGAGCTAGATGCAGATAAAAATTATTTTTAATTTGCAACCTAATGGAGGTCAGTATAGACGGACTAATAGACCAAGTCCCTCACACTGGTAGAAGCCCAAATATTTTTTCAGAGCTAGATGCAGAAAAAAATTATATTCAATTTGCAACCTCATGGAAGTCAGTATAGATGGACTAATAGAACAAATCCCACACACTGCAAGAAGCCCAAATATTTTTTCTGAGCTAGATGCAGAAAAAAATTAAATTCAATTTGCAACCTGATTGAGGTCAGTATAGATGGACTAATAGACCAAGTCCCACACACTGCTAGAAGCCCAAATATTTCTTCAGTGCTTGATGCAGAAAAAAATTATATTCAATTTGCTACCTGGTGGAGGTCAGTATAGATGGACAAATAGAACAAGTCCCACACATTGCTAGAAGCCCAAATATTTTTCAGAGCTAGATGCAGAAAAAAATTATATTCAATTTGCAACCTGGTGGAGGTCAGTATAGATGGACTAATAGAACAAGTTAAATACAATGCTAGACGCTGAAATATTTTTTCAGAGCTAGATGCAGATAAAAATTATTTTTAATTTGCAACCTGATGGAGGTCAGTATAGAGGGACTAATAGACCAAGTCCCACACACTGTAAAAAGCCCAAATATTTTTTCCGAGCTAGATGCAGATAAAAATTACTTTTAATTTGCAACCTGATGCAGGTCAGTATAGATGGACTAATAGACCAAGTCCCACACACTGCTAGAAGCCCAAATATTTTTTCAGAGCTAGATGCAGATAAAAATTATTTTTAATTTGCAACCTGATGGAGGTCAGTATAGATGGACTAATAGACCAAGTCCCACACACTGCTAGAAGCCCAAATATTTTTTCAGAGCTAGATGCAGAAAAAAATTATATTCAATTTGCAACCTGGTGGAGGTCAGTATAGATGGACTAAAAGAACAAGTCCCACACACTGCGAGAAGCCCAAATATTTTTTCAGAGCTAGATGCAGATAAAAATTATTTTTAATTTGCAGCCTGATGGAGGTCAGTATAGATGGACTAATAGACCAAGTCCCACACACTGTAAGAAGCAAAATATTTTTTCAGAGCTAGATGCAGAAAAAAATTATATTCAATTTGCAACCTGGTTGAGGTCAGTATTGATGGACTAATAGAACAAGTCCCACACACTGCTAGAAGAACAAATTTTTTTTCAGAGCTAGATGCAGGTAAAAATTATTTTTAATTTGCAACCTGATGGAGGTCAGTATAAATGGACTAATAGACCAAGTCCCACACACTGCTTGAAGCCCAAATATTTTTTCAGAGTCAAATGCAGAAAAAAAATATATTCAATTTGCAACCTGATGGAAGTCAGTATAGATGGACTAATAGACCAAGTCCCACACACTTCTAGAAGACCAAATATTTTTTCAGAGCTAGATGCAGAAAAAAATTATACTCAATTTGCAACCTGATGGAGGTCAGTATAGATGGACTAATAGAACAAGTCCCACACACTGCTAGAAGCCCAAATATTTTTTCAGAGCTAGATGCAGATAAAAATTATTTTAAATTTGCAACCTGATGGAGGTCAGTAGAGTTCGACTAATAGACCAAGTCCCACACACTGTAAGAAGCCCAAATATTTTTTCAGAGGTAGATGCAGAAAAAATATATATTCAATTTGCAACCTGATTGAGGTCAGTATAGATGGACTAATAGACCAAGTCCCACACACTGCTAGAAGCCCAAATATTTTTTCAGAGCTAGATGCAGATAAGAATTATATTCAATTTGCAACCTGGTGGAGGTCAGTATAGATGGACTAATAGAACAAGTCCCACACACTGCTAGACACCCAAATATTTTTCCAGAGCTAGATGCAGAAAAAAATTATATTCAATTTGCAAGCTGGTGGAGGTCAGTATAGATGGACTAATAGAACTAGTCCCACACACTGCTAGAAGCCCAAATATTTTTTCAGAGCTAGATGCGGATAAAAATTATTTTTAATTTGCAACCTGATGGAGGTCAGTTTAGATGGACTAAAAGAACAAGTCCCACACACTGCTAGAAGCCCAAATATTTTTCAGAGCTAGATGCAGAAAAAAATTATCTTCAATTTGCAACCTGGTGGAGGTCAGTATAGATGGACTAATAGACCAAGTTCCACACACTGCTAGAAGCCCAAATATTTTTTCAGAGCTAGATGCAGATAAAAATTATTTTTAATTTGCAACCTGATGGAGGTCAGTATAGATGGACTAAAAGACCAAGTCCCACACACTGCTAGAAGCCCAAATATTTTTTCAGAGCTAGATGCAGATAAAAATTATTTTTCATTTGCAACCTGATGGAGGTCAGTATAGATGGACTAATAGACCAAGTCCCACACACTGCTAGAAGCCCAAATATTTTTTCAGAGCTAGATGCAGAAAAAAATTATATTCAATATGCAACCTGGTGGAGGTCAGTATAGATGGACTAATAGAACAAGTCCCACACACTGCTAGAAGCCCAAATATTTTTTCAGAGCTAGATGCAGATAAAAATTATTTTTCATTTGCAACCTGATGTAGGTCAGTATAGATGGACTAATAGAACAAGTCCCACACACTGCTAGAAGCAAAATACTTTTCAGGAGCTAGATGCAGAAAAAAATTATATTCAGTTTGCAACCTGGTGGAGGTCAGTACAGATAGACTAATAGAACATGTCCCACACACTGCTAGAAGCCCAAATATTTTTTCAGAGCTGGATCCAGATAAAAATTGTCTTTATTTTGCAACCTGATGGAGGTCAGTATAGATGGACTAATAGACCAAGATCCACACACTGCTAGAAGCCCAAATATTTTTTCAGAGCTAGATGCAGTAAAAAATTATATTCAATTTGCAACCTCATGGAGGTCAGTATAGATGGAATAATAGACCAAATCCCACACACTTCTAGAAGACCAAATATTTTTTCAGAGCTAGATGCAGAAAAAAATTATTTTTAATTTGCAACCTGATGGAGGTCAGTAAAGATGGACGAATACACCAAGTCCCACACACTGCTAGAAGCCCAAATATTTTTTCAGAGCTAGATGCAGAAAAAAAATATATTCAATTTGCAACCTCATGGAAGTCAGTATAGATGGACTAATATAACAAGTCCCACACACTGCTAGAAGCCCAAATATTTTTTCAGAGCTATATGCAGAAAAAAATTATATTCAATTTGCAACCTGGTGGAGGTCAGTTTAGATGGACTAAAAGAACAAGTCCCACACACTGCTAGAAGTCCAAATATTTTTTCTGAGCTAGATGCAGAAAAAAAATATTTTTAATTTGCAACCTGATGGAGGTCAGTATAGATGGACTAATAGAACAAGTCCAACACACTGCTAGAAGCCCAAATATTTTTTCAGAGCCTGATGCAGAAAAAAATTATATTCAATTTGCAACCTTGTGGAGGTCAGTATAGATGGACTAATAGAAGAAGTCCCACACACTGCTAGAAGCCCAAATATTTTTTCAGAGCTAAATGCAGATAAAAATTATTTTTAATTTGCAACCTGATGGAGGTCAGTATAGATGGACTAATAGACCAAGTCCCACACCCTGTAAGAAGCCCAAATATTTTTTCAGAGCTAGATGCAGATAAAAATTATATTCAAATTGCAACCAGGTGGAGGTCAGTATAGATGGACTAATAGAACAAGTTCCACACACTGCTAGAAGCCCAAATATTTTTTCCGAGCTAGATGCAGATAAAAAATTTTTTAATTTGCAACCTGATGGAGGTCAGTATAGATGGACTAATAGACCAAGTCCAACACACTGCTAGAAGCCCAAATATTTTTTCAGAGCTAGATGCAGAAAAAAATTATATTCAATTTGCAACCTGATTGAGGTCAGTATAGATGGACTAATAGACCAAGTCCCACACACTGCTAGAAGCCCAAATATTTTTTCAGAGCAAGATGCAGATAAAAATTATTTTTAATTTGCAACCTGATGGAGGTCAGTATAGATGGACTAATAGACCAAGTCCCACACACTGCTAGAAGATCAAATATTTTTTCAGAGCTAGATGCAGAAAAAAATTATATTCAATTTGCAACCTGGCGGAGGTCAGTATAGATGGACTATTAGATCAAGTCCCACACACTGCTAGAAGCCCAAATATTTTTCAGAGCTAGATGCAGAAAAAAATTATTTTTAATTTGCAACCTGATGGAGGTCAGTATAGATGGACTAATAGAACAAGTCCCACACACTGCTAGAAGCCCAAATATTTTTCCTGAGCTAGATGCAGAAAAAAATTATACTCAATTTGCAACCTGATGGAGGTCAGTATAGTTGTACTAATAGAACAAGTCCCACACACTGCTAGAAGCCCAAATATTTTTTCAGAGCTAGATGCAGAAAAAAATTATACTCAATTTGCAACCTGATGGAGGTCAGTATAGTTGGACTAATAGAACAAGTCCCACACACTGCTAGAAGCCCAAATATTTTTTCAGAGATAGATGCAGATAAAAATTATTTTTAATTTGCAACCTGATGGAGGTCAGTATAGATGGACTAATAGACCAAGTCCCACACACTGTAAGAAGCCCAAATGTTTTTTCAGAGCTAGATGCAGATGAAAATTATTTTTAATTTGCAACCTGATGGAAGTCAGTATAGATGGACTAATAGACCAAGTCCCACACATTTCTAGAAGCCCAAATATTTTTTCAGAGCTAGATGCAGAAAAGAATTATACTCAATTTGCAACCTGATGGAGGTCAGTATAGATGGACTAATAGACCAAGTGCCACACACTGCTAGAAGCCCAAATATTTTTTCAGTGCTAGATGCAGATAAAAAATATTTTTAATTTGCAACCTGATGGAGGTCAGTATAGATGGACTAATAGACCAAGTCCCACACACTGCTAGAAGCCCAAATATTTTTTCAGAGCTAGATGCAGAAAAAAGTTATATTCAATTTGCAACCTGGCGGATGTCAGTATAAATGGACTAATAGAACAAGTCCCACACACTGCTAGAAGCCCAAATATTTTTCAGAGCTAGATGCAGAAAAAAATTAATTTTAATTTGCAACCTGATGGAGGTCAGTATAGATGGACTAATAGAACAAGTCCCACACAGTGTTAGAAGCCCAAAGATTTTTCCAGAGCTAGATGCAGAAAAAAATTATATTCAATTTGCAACCTGTTTGAGGTCAGAATTGATGGACTAATAGAACAATTCCCACACACTGCTAGAAGCCCAAATATTTTTTCAGAGCTAGATGCAGGTAAAAATTATTTTTAATTTGCAACTTGATGGAGGTCAGTATAGATGGACTAATAGACCAAGTCCCACACACTGCTAGAAGCCCAAATATTTTTTCAGAGCCAGATGCAGAAAAAAATTATATTCAATTTGCAACCTGATGGAGGTCAGTATAGATGGACTAATAGACCAAGTCCCACACACTGCTTGAAGACCAAATATTTTTTCAGAGCTAGATGCAGAAAAGAATTATACTCAATTTGCAACCTGATGGAGGTCAGTATAGATGGACTAATAGACCATGTCCCACACACTGCTAGAAGCCCAAATATTTTTTCAGAGTTAGATGCAGAAAAAATTATTTTTAATTTGCAACCTGATGGAAGTCAGTATAGATGGACTAATAGACCAAGTCCCACACATTTCTAGAAGCCCAAATATTTTTCCAGAGCTAGATGCAGAAAAAAATTATATTCAATTTGCAACCTGGTGGAGGTCAGTATAGATGGACTAATAGAACAAGTCCCACACACTGATAGAAGCCCAAATATTTTTTCAGAGCTAGATGCGGATAAAAATTATTTTTAATTTGCAAACTGATGGAGATCAGTATAGATGGACTAATAGAACAAGTCCCACACACTGCTAGAAGCCCAAATATTTTTCCAGAGCTAGATGCAGAAAAAAATTATCTTCAATTTGCAACCTGGTGGAGGTCTGTATAGATGGACTAATAGTACAAGTCCCACACACTGCTAGAAGCCCAAATATTTTTTCAGAGCTAGATGCAGGTAAAAATTATTTTTAATTTGCAAGCTGATGGAGGTCAGTATAGATGGACTAATAGACCAAGTCCCACACACTGCTAGAAGCCCAAATATTTTTTCAGAGCTAGATGCAGAAAAAAATAATATTCAATTTGCGACCTGATGGAGGTCAGTATAGATGGACTAATAGACCAAGTACCACACACTGCTAGAAGCCCCAATATTTTTTCAGAGCTTGATTCAGATAAGAATTATTTTTAATTTGCAACCTGATGGTGGTCAGTATAGATGGACTAATAGTACAAGTCCCACACACTGCTAGAAGCCCAAATATTTTTTCAGAGCTAGATGCAGATAAAAATAATTTTTCATTTACAACCTGATGTAGGTCAGTATAGATGGACTAATAGAACAAGTCCCACACACTGCTAGAAGCAAAATACTTTTCAGGAGCTAGATGGAGAAAAAAATTATATTCAGTTTGCAACCTGGTGGAGGTCAGTACAGATAGACTAATAGAACATGTCCCACACACTGCTAGAAGCTAAAATATTTTTTCAGAGCTGGATCCAGATAAAAATTATCTTTATTTTGCAACCTGATGGAGGTCAGTATAGATGGACTAATAGACCATTATCCACACACTGCTAGAAGCCCAAATATTTTTTCAGAGCTAGATGCAGTAAAAAATTATATTCAATTTGCAAACTCATGGAGGTCAGTATAGATGGAATAATAGACCAAATCCCACACACTTCTAGAAGACCAAATATTTTTTCAGAGCTAGATGCAGATAAAAATTATTTTTAATTTGCAACCTGATGGAGGTCAGTAAAGATGGACGAATACACCAAGTCCCACACACTGCTAGAAGCCCAAATATTTTTTCAGAGCTAGATGCAGAAAAAAATTATATTCAATTTGCGACCTGATGGAGGTCAGTATAGATGGACTAATAGACCAAGTACCACACACTGCTAGAAGCCCAAATATTTTTTCAGAGCTTGATTCAGATAAGAATTATTTTTAATTTGCAACGTGATGGTGGTCAGTATAGATGGACTAATAGTACAAGTCCCACACACTGCTAGAAGCCCAAATATTTTTTCAGAACTAAATGCAGATAAAAATTATTTTTAATTTACAAACTGATGGAGGTCAGTATAGATGAACTAATAGACCAAGTCCCACACACTGCTAGAGGCCCAAATATTTTTTCAGAGCTAGATGCAGATAAAAATTATTTTTAATTTGCAACCTGATGGAGGTCTGTATAGATGGACTAATAGAACAAGTCCCACACACTGGTAGAAGCCCAAATATTTTTTCAGAGCTAGATGCAGATAAAATTATTTTTAATTTGCAACCTGATGGGGGTCAGTATAGATGGACTAATAGACCAAGTCCCACACCCTGCTAGAAGCCCAAATATTTTTTCAGAGCTAGATGCAGAAAAAAATTAAATTGAATTTTCAACCTGATGGAGGTCAGTATAGATGGACTAATAGACCAAGTCCCACACACTGCTAGAAGCCCAAATATTTTTTCAGAGCTAGATGCAGAAAAAAATTGTATTCAATTTGCAACCTGGTGGAGGTCAGTATAGATGGACTAATAGAACAACTCCCACACACTGCTAGAAGCCCAAATATTTTTTCAGAGCTAGATGCAGATAAAAATTATTTTTCATTTGCAACCTGATGTAGGTCAGTATAGATGGACTAATAGAACAAGTCCCACACACTGCTAGAAGCAAAATACTTTTCAGGAGCTAGATGGAGAAAAAAATTATATTCAGTTTGCAACCTGGTGGAGGTCAATACAGATAGACTAATAGAACATGTCCCACACACTGCTAGAATCCCAAATATTTTTTCAGAGCTGGATCCAGATAAAAATTATCTTTATTTTGCAACCTGATGGAGGTCAGTATAGATGGACTAATAGACCATTATCCACACACTGCTAGAAGCCCAAATATTTTTTCAGAGCTAGATGCAGTAAAAAATTATATTCAATTTGCAACCTCATGGAGGTCAGTATAGATGGAATAATAGACCAAATCCCACACACTTCTAGAAGACCAAATATTTTTTCAGAGCTAGATGCAGATAAAAATTATTTTTAATTTGCAACCTGATGGAGGTCAGTAAAGATGGACGAATACACCAAGTCCCACACACTGCTAGAAGCCCAAATATTTTTTCAGAGCTAGATGCAGAAAAAAATTATATTCAATTTGCGACCTGATGGAGGTCAGTATAGATGGACTAATAGACCAAGTACCACACACTGCTAGAAGCCCAAATTTTTTTTCAGAGCTTGATTCAGATAAGAATTATTTTTAATTTGCAACGTGATGGTGGTCAGTATAGATGGACTAATAGTACAAGTCCCACACACTGCTAGAAGCCCAAATATTTTTTCAGAACTAAATGCAGATAAAAATTATTTTTAATTTACAAACTGATGGAGGTCAGTATAGATGAACTAATAGACCAAGTCCCACACACTGCTAGAGGCCCAAATATTTTTTCAGAGCTAGATGCAGATAAAAATTATTTTTAATTTGCAACCTGATGGAGGTCTGTATAGATGGACTAATAGAACAAGTCCCACACACTGGTAGAAGCCCAAATATTTTTTCAGAGCTAGATGCAGATAAAATTATTTTTAATTTGCAACCTGATGGGGGTCAGTATAGATGGACTAATAGACCAAGTCCCACACCCTGCTAGAAGCCCAAATATTTTTTCAGAGCTAGATGCAGAAAAAAATTAAATTGAATTTTCAACCTGATGGAGGTCAGTATAGATGGACGAATAGACCAAGTCCCACACACTGCTAGAAGCCCAAATATTTTTTCAGAGCTAGATGCAGAAAAAAATTGTATTCAATTTGCAACCTGGTGGAGGTCAGTATAGATGGACTAATAGAACAACTCCCACACACTGCTAGAAGCCCAAATATTTTTTCAGAGCTAGATGCAGATAAAAATTATTTTTAATTTGCAACCTGTTGGAGGTCAGTATAGATGGACTAATACACCTAGTCCCACACATTGCTAGAAGCCCAAATATTTTTTCAGAGCTAGATGCAGATAAAAATTCTTTTTAATTTGCAACCTGATGGAGGTCAGTATAGATGGACTAATAGACCAAGTCCCACACACTGCTAGAAGCCCAAATATTTTTTCAGAGCTAGATGCAGAAAAAAATTATATTCAATTTGCAACCTGATGGAGGTCAGTATAGATGGACTAATAGAACAAGTCCCACACACTGCTAGAAGCCCAAATATTTTTTCAGAGCTAGATGCAGAAAAAAATTATATTCAATTTGCAACCTGGTGGAGGTCAGTATAGATGGACTAAAAGAAAAAGCCCTACATACTGCTAGAAGACCAAATATTTTTTCAGAGCTAAATGCAGAAAAAAATTTATATTCAATTTGCAAACTGATTGAGGTCAGTATAGATGGACTAATAGACCGAGTCCCACACACTGCTAGAAGCCCAAATATTTTTTCAGAGCTAGATGCAGATAAAAATTATTTTTAATTTGCAACCTGATGGAGGTCAGTATAAATGGACTAATAGACCAAGTCCCACACACTGCTAGAAGCCCAAATATTCTTTCAGAGCTAGATGCAGAAAAAAATTCTATTCAATTTTGCAACCTGATGGAGGTCAGTATAGATGGACTAATAGAACAAGTCCCACACACTGCTAGAAGCCCAAATATTTTTTTCTGAGCTAGATGCAGAAAAAAATTATATTCAATTTGCAACCTGGTGGAGGTCAGTATAGATGGACTAAAAGAACAAGTCCCACACACTGCTAGAAGCCAAAATATTTTTTCAGAGCTATCTGCAGATAAAAAATATTTTTAATTTGCAACCTGATGGAGGTCAGTATAGATGGACTAATAGAACAAGTCCCACACACTGCTAGAAGCCCAAATATTTTTTCAGAGCCAGATGCAGACAAAAATTATATTCAATTTGCAACCTGTGAAGGTCAGTATAGATGGACTAATAGTACAAGTCCCACACACTGCTAGAAGCCCAAATATTTTTTCAGAGCTAGATGCAGATAAAAATTATTTTTAATTTGCAACCTGATGGAGGTCAGTATAAATGTACTAATAGACCAAGTCCCACACACTGCTAGAAGCCCAAATATTTTTTCAGAGCTAGATGCAGATAAAAATTATTTTTAATTTGCAACCTGATGGAGGTCAGTATAGATGGACTAATACACCAAGTCCCACACACTGCTAGAAGCCCAAATATTTTTTCAGAGCTAGATGCAGATAAAAATTATTTTTAATTTGCAACCCGATGGAGGTCAGTATAGATGGACTAATTGACCAAGTCCCACACACTGCTTGAAGCCCAAATATTTTTCCAGAGCTATATGCAGATAATAATTATTTTTAATTTGCAACCTGATGGAGGTCAGTATAGATGCACTAATAGAACAAGTCCCACACACTGCTAGAAGCACAAATATTTTTTCAGAGCTAGATGCAGAAAAAAATTATATTGAATTTGCAACCTGATGGAGGTCAGTATAGATGGATTAATAGACCAAGTCCCACACACTGCTAGAAGCCCAAATATTTTTCCAGAGTTAGATGCAGAAAAAAATTATATTCAATTTGCAACCTGGTGGAGGTCAGTATAGATGGACTAATAGAACAAGTCCCACACACTGCTAGAAGCCCAAATATTTTTTCAGAGCTAGATGCAGATAAAAATTATTTTTAATTTGCAACCTGATGGAGGTCAGTATAGATGGACTAATACACCAAGTCCCACACACTGCTATAAGCCCAAATATTTTTTCAGAGCTAGATGCAGATAAAAATTATTTTTAAATTGCAAC
Source organism: Phyllobates terribilis (assembly GCF_046119375.1). Lineage (NCBI taxonomy): Eukaryota > Metazoa > Chordata > Amphibia > Anura > Dendrobatidae > Phyllobates > Phyllobates terribilis. Next base: position 1,202,598,738 of record NW_027362761.1, on the reverse strand, counting down.
CTGATGGAGGTCAGTATAGATGGACTAATAGACCAAGTCCCACACACTGCTAGAAGCCCAAATATTTTTTCAGAGCTAGATGCAGAAATTTTTTTTATTCAATTTGCAACCTGATGGAGGTCAGTATAGATGGACTAATAGAATGATGCTATGCCCAAAAGGTTTTACTTCACTAGGTGCTGTAAAAAAATTGGTATTCTATACACAGGTGGTGTAGCTTGCAACACAGATAGGCTACTCAACTGACTAACACACTCTGCAATACGCTAAAAAGGATTATCTTTGCTAGATTTAGCCAAATGCTGTGAAAAACACTTGCACAGCACTGGCACAGACCTGCCTGGCAAAAACTGATAGGAACTGATGTAACTTAGTCCTGAAAAGGACTGCAATTACAATTAGTCTTTACTCCCAACCTATTTATTTAAGAGCACAGACCTGCCTGATAAAAGTCATAGGAAATGCTGTAAACTAGTCCTTAAAAGGACTGCAATCACATCTCTTCCCTACTCCCAAGCTATCTGTAGATTTGTGCGAAAATTGGCTTGAAATTAACAAGGTATAGCGCACACAGCAACAGAGGTGCCGTCTAGAAAGCAGCTGCAGCAGTGAGAAAATGGTGGCGACGGGGAAAATGTCCATCTATACTGACCTCTATCAGGTTGCAAATTAAAAATAATTTTTATCTGCATCTAGCTCTGAAAAAATATTTGGGCCTCTAGCAGTGTGTGGGACTTGGTCTATTAGTTCATCTATACTGACCTCCATAAAGGTTGCAAATTGAATATAATTTTTTTCTGCATCTAGCTCTGAAAAAATATTTGGTCTTCTAGCAGTGTGTGGGACTTGGTCTATTAGTCCATCTATACTGACCTCCATCAGGTTGCAAATTAAAAATAATTTTTATCTGCATCTAGCTCTGAAAAAATATATGGGCTTCTAGCAGTGTGTGGGACTTGTTCAATTAGTCCATCTATACTGACCTCCACCAGGTTGCAAACTGAATATAATTTTTTTCTGCATCTAGCTCTGAAAAAATATTTGGGCTTCTAGCAGTGTGTGGTACTTGTTCAATTAGTCCATCTATACTGACCTCCACCAGGTTGCAAACTGAATATAATTTTTTTCTGCATCTAGCTCTGAAAAAATATTTGGGCTTCTAGCAGTGTGTGGGACTTGGTCTATTCGTCCATCTATACTGACCTCCATCAGGTTGCAAATTAAAAATAATTTTTTTCTGCATCTAGCTCTGAAAAAAATATTTGGGCTTCTAGCAGTGTATGGGACTTGGTCTATTAGACCAACTATACTGACCTCCATCAGGTTGCAAATTGAATATAATTTTATTCTGCATCTAGCTTTGAAAAACTATTTGGGCTTCTAGCAGTGTGTGGGACTTGGTCTATTAGTCCATCTATACTGACCTCCATCAGGTTGCAAATTAAAAATAATTTTTATCTGCATCTAGCTCTGAAAAAATATTTGGGCTTCTAGCAGTGTGTGGGACTTGTTCTATTAGTCCATCTATACTGACCTCCATCAGGTTGCAAATTGAATATAATTTTTTTCTGCAATCTAGCTCTGAAAAAATATTTGGGCTTCTAGCAGTGTGTGGGACTTGGTCTATTAGTCCATCTATACTGACCTCCATCAGGTTGCAAATTAAAAATAATTTTTATCTGCATCTAGCTCGGAAAAAATATTTGGGCTTCTAGCAGTGTGTGGGACTTGGTCTATTAGTCCATCTATACTGACCTCCATCAGGTTGCAAATTGAATATAATTTTTTTCTGCATCTAACCCAGCCAATGGTTTTGGCCTAATACCACAGTTTGGCCACTCAGCTCTGCTCGGTTCCCATCCATTGTTTTTTTGTGCAAACAACTCCAGATTTGTGAATTAGTTAACCAGCAAAATGAGTGGAAAAAGGCCTGCTGCTGGTGGAAAGGGGAATAGGCGTGTTGGGAAGTGGAAAAGAGGTTGTGTCCGTGGGGTAGTTGTTAAAGCAACAGTAACATCTGCAGAAGAAAGACCATCTTCCAGCCAAACTAAAATGTCTACTTCTTTTAGCGGACAATGTGATAAGATCCCTTTCTTACGGCCACGCCAATTGCTACAAATTCCAGATGAGGCACAAAAACAGCAGGTGCTTCAACGGATATCAAGTGCTCCTTTAAGTGGGCTCTACTCCACATCAACTTCAACATCACAAATACTCCAGTCCTCAGAGGTGTCACCCCAATCGCACTTGCTTCCTCACAGCTCCCAAATCTCCAGCTGCCCATCTGAGTATGAGGTAGAACAGATGGTTGAGTCTGCAGAGCTGTTTACTCATACTATAGCCTGGGAATCAAAGGTCGGCTCCAGCGCTTCTGTGAATCCAGTCAAAGAAATGATCTGCACTGATGCCCAGAATCTTTATGAGTCGGATCCAGGACCAGACGCAGAAGGTTCTGACCATAATGTAGACCCTCATTCCCAAACTGTAACTCCTGTTGGTGGAGACAATGAGGAAGATGATGATGAGACTCAAATACCTGATTGGAGTGACAACTTTAGTTTTTTGTCAGGGCAGGAACAGGTTGGCTCTGAGGACGACGGGTGTGATAACGCACAGGGTGATGATGATGAGGTTGGAGATCCCACTTACTGTCAACCCACAGTCAGCCAAGAGATGAGGTCAGCAGAGGAGGTGGAGGAGAATGCTAGTGACGGCGAGGTCAGGTTGCGCCTTCCTGGACAGAGATGTATTACTGGAAGCACGTCAACAACTGCATCCTCAAACACAACTTTGCCTCTCACTTTGCCTCTCAAGTGCTAAGCCTTGCATAGCCTGGGCATTTTTTCAGATCGATAAAGATGACCCAACTTGTGTTATCTTTAACATTTCTCAGCAAAAGCTAAGTAGAGGCCAAAAAATACATAGTTTGAGTACTTCATGCATGAACTGGCACATGGACATGAAGCATAAGTTGCAGTGGGAAGCTCACTGTGCTACAATGCAGCCTAGCCGGCCGGGCCAACCACCGTCTTCCACATCTTGTACATCCGCGGCCTCTTCATCCTCTGTGACTGGGGGGACTGCAGTCACACCTGTTTTGGGATGCAGACCTGCCACCTCTTTACCCGCAACAGCCAGCGTGATTGGCAGGTCATCATTTTCTTTGGAGGTGGTAACAACAGCTGGTGTTGAGCGCTGTCCGACATCGATAGCACCACCTTTTTATCAAGGCAACCTAACATGTCTGCCTGCATCTTCCTCACAGACCGGCAGTTTGCCGGGGACACCCTTATCAACCCCGTTTAAAAACAACAGCCAGTTCTCGGTCCCTCAGATGTGGACAAGTAAAAGACCATTTCCTCCTAGCCATGAGAAAGCTAAGAGGTTGAATTTCACCATCTGCAAGCTCTTGGCTACAGAAATGCTGCCTTTCCGCCTTGTGGACACAGAGGATTTTCAGGACCTTATGTCCATCGCAGTGCCCCAGTACCAGATGCCCAGTCAGCACTACTTCTCAAAGAAAGGTGTGCCTGCGCTCACCAGCATGTCGAACACAACATCACCGTTTCTTTGAGAAACTCTGTGTGTGACAGGGTGCAATTCACCACAGACACTTGGACGAGTTGGCATGGACAGGGGCGTTACATGTCGCTGACTGGGCACTGGGTAACTACGGTGACTGCAGGACAAGGGGCTGCTGTCCAAGTCTTGCCGTCCCCACGAATTGTGCGTCAATCCACTTTATCTCAAAGTTCCTCCACTTTTTCTGCCTCCTCGACCTCCTCTCGGTCCTCCACCTGCACCCAAAACCTGTCTGGTCATGCCACAAACTTTCTAACTGCGCAGAAGGGATCCTGCACACCTCCTTACTATGGTGGCATTAGGGCTCAACGTCATCAGGCGGTTTTTACTTTGAAATGTCAGGGAAATGTGAGTCACACAGCTGAGGTGTTGTGGTCAGCTCTGGAGAATCAATTTCATGAATGGTTGTCTCCACTGGACCTGAAACCAGGGAAGGCCGTGTGCGACAACGCTGCAAACCTGGGTGCGGCACTTCGCCGGGGCAATGTCACACACGTGGCTTGTATGGCTGAAGTGTTGAACCTGGTTGTCCAGCAATTTTTAGCCCACTATCCCGGACTAGATGGCCTTCTGCAGAGGGCACGGTCGCTGTGTGCTCACTTCCGCCGTTCGCATCCCGCAACTCAGCGACTTACATCTCTACAGAAGTCGTTGGGCCTGCCACTTCACCAGCTAAAATGCGATGTGCCTACTAGTGTTGAGCCACCCCCGTAGTGTTCGGGTTCGGTTCGGTTCGTCGAACACCGGGATGTTCGAGGAACTGTTCGTCGAACTGTTCGTCGAACACCTTAGAACACCGTCGAACACCGTTAAAACCAATGGCAGGCAAACAAAAACACATAGAAACACATAGAAAACACGTTCAAAGGTGTCCAAAAGCTGACAAACTGCTCAGAAGACGCTTTCTTTAAAAAAGCCGGCCGGCAATTCAGCAGCGGCATACACCGGTAACCGACAATTTAGACAAGAAGGAATAGAGCCTCACACATAGATTAGATAGATAGAAACATGTCAGTCGCATATATATGAAGTACAGTGACAGTGTTGCTTACTGTACTTGTCATTTAGTGTAAAGGATTTATTAAAAAATATAATAGTGTTTTCATGCACTGTCTCTTTAAAAAAGCCGGCCGGCAATTCAGCATCTGTACCCGACAATTTATAACAGACAGAATAGAGCTTCACACATAGATTAGATAGATAGAAACATGTCAGTCACATATATATGAAGTACAGTGACAGTGCTGCTTACTGTACTTGTCATTTAGTGTAAAGGATTTATTAAAAAAAATAATAGTGTTTTCATGCACTGTCTCTTTAAAAAAGCCGGCCGGCAATTCAGCATCTGTACCCGACAATTTATAACAGACAGAATAGAGCTTCACACATAGATTAGATAGATAGAAACATGTCAGTCACATATATATGAAGTACAGTGATAGTGTTGGTTACTGTACTTGTCATTTAGTATTAAAATAAAGGATTTATTATTAAAAAAATTGGCGTGGGGTTCCCCTTAATTTTAGTCTCTAGCGGAGGTTAAGCAGACAGCTGGGGCAGATGTTTGAAGCCTGGGAAGGGGGTAATACCCACGGAGCTTCCCAGGCTACTAATATCAGCCCCCAGCAGAATACATAGCCTTTACTAGCTATTAAAATGGGGGACCCCCCAAAAAAAATGACGTGGGGTCCCCCCTAATTTAATAGCTAGCAAAGGCTAGGCAGACAGCTGGGGGCTGATATTAATAGCCCAGGAAGGGAGCCATGAATATTGGACACCTCCCAGGCTAGAAACACCAGCCGTCAGCCGCCCCAGAAATGGCGCATTCATAGGATGCGCCAATTCTGGCACTTAGCCTCGCTCTTCCACGCTGCCCTGTAGCGGTGGCAGGGGGTAATAGGGCTGGGGTTGATGTCAGCTTATAATGCCAGCTGACATCAAGCCCAGGTTAGTAATGGAGAGGCGTCTATAAGACACCCCCATTACTAACCCCATAGTCAAAGTTAAAAGAAAACACAAACACCTGGAATAAAGTCCTTTAATTGAAATAAAGACACAATCCTTTATTGTTCTAAATTAAACCATACTTACCATCACGCCCATTCCAGCTGAAGCCAACGATCTCCTGCAATAAAAGAAAAATAATAAAGCAACATCATCCTTACCTTTCCATGGTTCCCACGACAGCTTCAGCTCTGCTACATCGAGATGACAGGCTGGACCGCAGCAGAACGCTGCCATCCAGCCTGTCATCCCGCAGACACTGAGAAGCGCAGGCATGCTTGCGCTCTGCAGTGTCTGGCTGTGACGGCATAAAGATGAGACGAGTTCATGTCCAATGAACTCGGCGCACCTCATGCACGTCACTGACAGCGTGGGAAAATTCTCACGCTGAAGCGCTGAGTGCAGGAGAATTCTCCCACGCTGTCAGTGACGTGCATAAGGTGAGCTCATGTCCAATGAACTCAGCTCACCTCCTGCACGTCACTGACAGCGTGGGAGAATTCTCCTGCACTCAGCGCTTCAGCGTGAGAATTCTCCCACGCTGAAGCGCTGAGTGCAGGAGAATTTTCCCACGCTGTCAGTGACGTGCATGAGGTGAGCCGAGTTCATTGGACATTAACTCGGCTCATCTGGATGCCCTCACAGAGAGACACTGTGGAGCGCAAGCAAGCCTGCGCATCTCAGTGTCTGCGGGATGACAGGCTGGATGGCAGCGTTCTGCTGCGGTCCAGCCTGTCATCTCGATGTAGCAGAGCTGAAGCTGTCATGGGAACCATGGAAAGGTAAGGATGATGTTGCTTTATTATTTTTCTTTTATTTCACTAGATCGTTGGCTTCAGCTGGAATGGGCGTGACGGTAAGTATGGTTTAATTTAGAACAATAAAGAATTGTGTGTTTATTTCAATTAAAGGACTTTTTTCAGGGTGTTGTGTTTTTTTAATTATTTCATGAATTTCCTGAAATAATTTAAAAAAATTGAAGTGGGGCTTCGCACTATATTTGTGTCCAGCCAGGTACAGCAGGCAGGAACGGGCTGCCCCCAACCACCAGCTGCCTATTTGTACCTGGCCGGACACAACAATATAGGGAAGGCCTTTTTTTCTTAATTATTTCATGAATTTCATGAAATAATTAAAAAAAATTGAAGTGGGGCTTCGCACTATATTTGTGTCCAGCCAGGTACAGCAGGCAGGAACGGGCTGCCCCCAACCACCAGCTGACTATTTGTACCTGGCCGGACACAACAATATAGGGAAGGCCTTTTTTTCTTAATAATTTCATGAAATAATTAAAAAAAAAATACGTGGGGCTTCGCCCTATTTTTGTGTCCAGCCAGGTACAACTAGGCAGCTGGGGGCTGGAATCTGCAAATTGCAGTCCGCAGCCACCCCGGAAAATGGCGCGTTCATAGAAGCGCCATCTTCTGGCGCTGTACCCAACTCATCCAGGGCCCTGGTGCGGTGGCTCACTGGGTAATAAAGGGGTTAGGGCCAGCTTGGTATTATCAGCTGGCCCCAAGCCCAAAATTCATGGGGTCACGCCAGTATTAGACATGACCGCCATGAATTTCTAGTAAAGTATTTAAAAAAAACACAACACCCAGAATAAAGTCCTTTAATTGAAATAAACACACAATTCTTTATTGTTCTAAATTAAACTATACTTACCATCACACCCATTCCAGCTGAAGCCAACGATCTCCTGCAATAAAAGAAAAATAATAAACCAACCTCATCCTTACCTTTCCATGGTTCCCACGACAGCTTCAGCTCTGCTACATCGAGATGACAGGCTGGACCGCAGCAGAACGCTGCCATCCAGCCTGTCATGCCGCAGACACTGAGAAGAGCAGGCATGCTTGCGCTCCTCAGTGTCTCGCTGTGACGGCATCCAGATGAGCCGAGGTCATGTCCAATGAACTCGGCTCACCTCATGCACGTCACCGACAGCGTGGGAAAATTCTCACGCTGAAGTGCTGAGTGCAGGAGAATTCTCCCACGCTGTCAGTGACGTGCATGAGGTGAGCTCATGTCCAATGAACTCAGCTCACCTCATGCACCTCACTGACAGCGTGGGAAAATTCTACTGCACTCAGCGCTTCAGCGTGAGAATTCTCCCACGCTGTAAGTGACGTGCATGAGGTGAGCCGAGTTCATTGGACATGACCTCGGCTCATCTTTATGCCGTCACAGAGAGACAATGTGGAGCGCAAGCAAGCCTGCTCTTCTCAGTGTCTGCGGGTTGACAGGCTGGATGGCAGCGTTCTGCTGCGGTCCAGCCTGTCATCTCGATGTAGCAGAGCTGAAGCTGTCGTGGGAACCATGGAAAGGTAAGGATGAGGTTGCTTTATTATTTTATTTTTATTACAGGAGATCGTTGGCTTCAGCTGGAATGGGCGTGACGGTAAGTATGGTTTAATTTAGAACAATAAAGAATTGTGTCTTTATTTCAATTAAAGGACTTTATTCTGGGTGTTTGTGTTTTTTTTAACTTTGACTATGTGGTTAGTAATGGGGGTGTCTTATAGACGCCTCTCCATTACTAACCTGGGCTTGATGTCAGCTGGCATTATAAGCTGACATCAACCCCAGCCCTATTACCCCCTGCCACCGCACCAGGGCAGCGTGGAAGAGCGAGGCTAAGTGCCAGAATTGGCGCATCCTATGAATGCGCCATTTCTGGGGCGGCTGACGGCTGGTGTTTCTAGCCTGGGAGGGGGCCAATATTCATGGCTCCCTTCCTGGGCTATTAATATCAGCCCGCAGCTGTCTGCCTAGCCTTTGCTAGCTATTAAATTAGGGGGGACCCCACGTCATTTTTTTGGGGGGGACCCCCATTTTAATAGCTAGTAAAGGCTATGTATTCAGCTGGGGGCTAGTATTAGTAGCCTGGGAAGCTCTGTGGGTATTACCCCCTTCCCAGGCTTCAAACATCTGCCCCAGCTGTCTGCTTAACCTCCGCTAGAGACTAAAATTAAGGGGAACCCCACGCCAATTTTTTTAATAATAAATCCTTTATTTTAATACTAAATGACAAGTACAGTAACCAACACTATCACTGTACTTCATATATATGTGACTGACATGTTTCTATCTATCTAATCTATGTGTGAAGCTCTATTCTGTCTGTTATAAATTGTCGGGTACAGATGCAGAAATGCCGGCCGGCTTTCTTAAAGAGACGGTGCATGAAAACACTATTATTTTTTTTAATAAATCCTTTACACTAAATGACAAGTACAGTAAGCAACACTGTCACTGTACTTCATATATATGTGACTGACATGTTTCTATCTATCTAATCTATGTGTGATTCTCTATTCCTTCTATTCTAAATTGTTGGGTACAGATGCTGAATTGCCGGCCGGCTTTTTTAAAGAGACGGTGCATGAAAACACTATTATTTTTTTTGATAAATCCTTTACACTAAATGACAAGTACAGTAATCAACACTGTCACTGTACTTCATATATATGTGACTGACATGTTTCTATCTATCTAATCTATGTGTGAAGCTCTATTCTGTCTGTTATAAATTGTCGGGTACAGATGCTGAATTGCCGGCCGGCTTTTTTAAAGAGACGGTGCATGAAAACACTATTATTTTTTTTGATAAATCCTTTACGCTAAATGACAAGTACAGTAAGCAGCACTTTCACTGTACTTCGTATATATGTGGCTGACATGTTTATATCTATCTAATCTATCTGTGAAGCTCTATTCTTTCGGTTTTAAATTGCCGGGTACCGGTGTATGCCGCTGCTGAATTGCCGGCTTTTTATGTTTCACTGTTGGCACTGTTCCCATCGATTTGGGCAATCACTGTAATGCCACAACCACCATGGCTGTGGCATTACAGTGAGTGGCAGACAATCCCTGCATGATTGGTGCTCTAAATAGCGCCAGACATGCAGGACACACTTTTAGTGCACGAACAGTTATCGAACATAACCTCGAACAGCCGAATTTTTTGCAAATCGTTCGGGTTCGTCGAACAACTCGAACACCGCCCAAAACAGCTCGAATTTGAGATTGGCGAACAGTTCTAGTCGAACACCGCTTATCTCTAGTGCCTACCCGGTGGAATTCAACTCTGCACATGTTGCAGCCACTGTGGCAGCACTGACAAGCCCTGGTGCAATATGTTCTGACGTATAGCCTGGGCCAATGAGATCCAGAGGTGGGGCAAATCACGCTGGAGGAGTGGTCTCAGATCAGGGACCTATGCACCCTTCTGCACAGTTTTGAAATGGCGACGAAGATGTTTAGTGCTGAATATGCCATTATCAGCATGACTATTCCGGTGATTTACATGCTGGAGCACATGTTAAACAGAATTCGGAGTCAGGTGGTGGCACAAGAGGAGGTGGAGGAAGTAGAGGAGGAGGAGTTGTATGCGGAAGGGCTAACATCTGCAAGGTCCAGACGGTCGGCAGCACCAAGGCGGCAGGCATGTGAGGGTGGGAGAGATGGTTTTACCAGGGTGCATGGTAGCAGCCAAACTAGTGAGGAAGGTGCAGGAGCCCAGGAAGAAGTGGAGGACGAACTGATGGAAGACTCATCAGATGAGGGAGACCTTGATCACATTTCTGTTGTGCGAGGTTGGGGGGAGAGGACAGAGGAAGCATGATTGTTACCTCGCCACCAACACAACAGGGACTTGGTGCTCCTGGATGCGCAAGACACATGAGTGCCTTCTTGCTGCACTACCTGCAACATGACCCTCGAATTGTGAGAATTAGAAATAATCCTGACTACTGGGTTGCCACACTGTTAGATCCCCGGTACAAAAGTAAATTTGTAGAAATTATTCCTGCCATAGAAAGGGATGCACGCATGCAGGAGTATCAGCAGAGACTGTTGCAGAATCTTACATGTGCTTTTCCACAAAACACCAGTGGTGCACGTAGTGAATCTCACAGTTCCATCTTGCCAACCGTGGGACCGTCAAGTGTTCAGCACTCAAACCTTAACAGAACCACAGTATCTGCTGGTAACATCAATTTTGCGGAATCATTTCACCACTTTTTTAGCCCATCCTTTGCAAGGCCACAGGAGACAAGAAGTCTGACACATAGTCAACGCCTAGAGACGATGGTACAGGAGTATCTCCAAGTAAACATTGAAGCCATGACTGTGTCACTGGACCCTTGCTCTTTTTGGGCTTCCAATCTGGATAAATGGCCGGAGCTAGCCACTTACACCTTGGAGATCTTGTCATGCCCCGCAGCCAGCGTTCTGTCTGAACGTGTGTTCAGCGCTGCTGGTGGTGTGCTGACAGATAAGCGCACACGGCTCTCCACTGATAATGAAGACAAACTCACGTTCATAAAGATGAACAAATCATGGATCTGAAATGACTTTTCTACCCCTGTGTCATCCTGGGGAGAGTAAAAGCTTGATGATTGGTTAAAATCACCTCACCAACCGTTTTAAGCTTTCAAATTACTAATCATGTTTATCTGTATCTTGGCTGGAAAATAATTTGGGCTTTGTAGCAGTGTGCAGCACTGATTCTATTAGGCCATCTATACTAGGCTCCACCAGATTTAAAATTAATAATCATTTTTAGCTGCATCTAGCCCGGAAAATAATTTTGGGGCTCCGAGATGCGCAAGACACATAAGTGACTTCTTGCTGCACTACCTGCAACATTACCCTCAGATTGTCAGAATTCGAAGCAATCCTGACTACTGGGTTGCCACACTCTTAGATCCCCACACTCTTCGATCAACCTTTTCATTTTAATAAAGACAAAATAAAATGGTCATTTTTGAAATTATAAGCATTAGCAGGCTATTAGAAACTGAAATCAAACAGTTTTCAACTCAAAACTTTATTCTAGGTGATGTTACATTTGCACATAGGACCCCTTGTTCGAAAGGAACTTCTGAACTCTCTCGTCCATTGAATTTTTCAAGTTTTGGATGGTTTCTGCTTCAACTGTTTTGCATGAGAACAGAATACCCTCCCAGAGCTAATGCTTAGATGTGAACTGCCTCCCGCCATCATAGACACTCCTTTTGATGATGCTCCAGAGGTTCTGAATGGGGTAGAGGTCAGGGGAGCAAGGGGGTCACACCATAATTATGTCCCCTTTTATGCACATATCAGCCAGAGATGGAGATGTGATATGTGCAGCATGAGACGGTGCATTATCATGCATGAAAATGATCTTGCTGTGGAATACACAGTACTTCTTCTTGAACCATGCCAGGAAGTGCTGTTTTAGAAACTCCAAATACATTATGGAGTTCATCTTTACTAGTGTTGAGCCACCCCCGTAGTGTTCGAGTTCAGTTCGGTTCGTCGAACACCCGTGTGTTCGCCGAACTGTTCGTCGAACTGTTCGTCGAACACCTTCGAACACCGTTAAAACCAATGGCAGGCAAACAAAAACACAAAGAAACACATAGAAAACACCTTCAAAGGTGTCCAAAAGCTGACTAACTGCTCAGAAGACACAACTAACACATGGAAAAGTGACAAGTACATATAGTCATGCGAAAAGAAAAGAGGTGGAGGAGTAAAAGGAGGGGGAGACACAAATATAGGCATGTCATGCCCTTCTAAAATCCAAAAAGTGAGAAGCCGACACGTTCAGTCCGCTCCTGCCCGTGCCACCTCCGTGTCGCCGGGTTTGTGCCAGAGCCGCGGTGAACCCTGACGGCCAGCCTCCCTCTCCCAATACTAGTACCTGTCCGCTGGTGGGTCGAGCGAGCCCCCCTGTGGTGGAGGCAGCTCTAAGCTTTTTAATTTAAATTGTCTCTCTAATTTGAATGAATACAATTTAAATCCATTTACAAGGATCTATTGGAGGGCAAGTCTCATGCCAGCAGCCGCGTAATTCCCGCTCCAGTAGCGTCCACTAAAGCTGCTGCTGTTAAAAAGCTTTTATAAGGATCGAGCTCAGCTGTCCACCGCAAGGCATCCTACCGCCAGTCCCAGCCCCTATGCCTTGGGTGCCTCCTGATGCTCTTCACTGAGTATCCCGTGGTCCCGAAGCATTTCCTTTGAAAAAATTAAGTGTCCAAACTACAGGTGGTGTTGCTTGCTTAACAGCCGGGATAATCCGCTGACTAGCAGACACTGCTACTAGGCACAAAGTATTTCCTGGGCTAGATGCAGTTAAAAATTTGTAATTAGATACTCTCGTTGGATGCTGAGAAAGCATTCCATAGAGTCTCCTGGCACGCCATATATGATTCTCTTAAAAAGCTTGGGGTAGGGGTCTAGGGGACCCTTTTATAGCCAAAATCACGGCCCTGTATCACAATACGTCACCTAGGCTGAAGATAAATGGAACTGTAGCACCCTGAGGGCTCGGTTGCTACAGAGGTATTGCACCTCACCCAGAGGTGTGATATCTCACTCTCAGGTAAGGATGGAGTGTGGATCAGGACCCGACACCTGCATGCATTACACCACATTGCCGTGGGGCAGGGCGACCAATATGCCTCTGAGATGGGCACGACAGTCCCTGTCCCTGGCTGGAGTGGGGGGAGGGAACACTGAGGAAGGGGAACCCTGTAGTGCAGGAGCAGGGAGGAAGCAGTTCCTGGGTGCATTGAGAAGGGAGTATAAAAGGTGGGCACCATCTTAGTTCAGTGCAGAGAAGTCTGAGCAGAAGTGGCAGGGAGCAGGGGCTCTGAAAGAGCTCTGCTCCGGAGGCAGGCCTAGTAACAGAGGCCCAGGCCTGGAAGAGGGAGAAGGAAGGAAGAGGAGCGGAGAAGGCTCCAGGAACGAGGAATGAAGGGATCCCAGGGGTGCGGACGGGCGAGTCGCCACCGCACGCCCGAATCCACCTGCGTGGAGGGGTCAGGCCAAAGGGGGAAACCGGTCCCCGAAACTAGTGGAGGCAGGAAACGACCCTCAGCTAGAAACCGGAGGCTCTGACATTTTATGTGGCCCAGCCCCTCGCTACACCCGCTAGGAAGGCACCACATAGGGTCAGGGAAACTGGCGCCAAGTTTACCAAGAGGAGGCCCGAGGCAGCTGGACAGAAGGGTTGGTAAGAAAGGCCAGACAAAGGACACACAAAGATGGTCCTGTGAAGCGCTCCAAAGTTATCTGGGAGTTGTCTGAGCCCCTCACCTGGTGAGCACAGTACGACGAGGCAGCTGTTACCTGCAGACGTGGTCTGGATAATAAGAACTGTGAGTAAAGGCCCTGGACTGCATCACTGACTCCGTGTCCTTACTGCTGCTGCCCTGCACCATCACCCCCATCCTCCGCATACACTGCCCTGAGGCTATACTCCTCCCGTGGGAAGTTATGCTACGCTCTGCTGCACCCACAACACCAGCCTCAGCGGTCTGCCCTGCAGCGACGGTTCACTCTGACCACAATCCACGGGTGGCGTAGTCGGACATTTAAACATCAAAACCACATAAATAGTTCCGCCACTGGTTTGACCACCCTGAGCCACGGAACAGGGTCGCCGCCACGAAGACTACAACCACCAGCATCCACCAAAAAGGGTCCGGCTCCGGGTGTCCCAAGGCCCAGGGGGTGCATCAGAACATTTTCATCACCTTTCACAATCACCAATGGGACAAGGCAGGGATGTCCTCTGTCCCCTCTCTTATACATCCTAGTGACGGAGCACCTGCTCTCATCAATTCGCCATAACCCCAATATTAGGTGGATTGAGGTGGGAGGCACCGAGTACAAGTGCTCTCTATTTGCTGATGATGTCCTAGTATATATCACTCAATCACATATATCCATCCATGCTGTTATGGCTGAAATAGATCACTTTGTTACATGGTCAAATTTTAAAATCAATGCAGCGAAGTCTGAGGCCCTCGATGTCTCCCTCCCCAAATCCATATAGGATTCCATCCAGTCCAACTTTCCCTTTGCCTGTCCCTCACAGGGTATCAAATACTTAGGAATTCCTATTCATAGAGACCTCTCCCATCTATGTTATCTTAATTTTGGGCCCTTTATTGAACAACTCCATACAGACCACGGTTGGCAAGTTAGAACTGTAAGATTCACTACGTGAACCACTGGTGTTTTGTGGAAAAGCACATGTACACTGTGTTCCAAATTATTATGCAAAAAGTGTTTAGGAGTGATAAGGGAAGAATTTGTTTGTTTGTCAGTTAAACTCATTGATGGTGATGTGTGTCAGGGCTCTTTATATCACTGTAAGCAATTGCAGACACCTGTGCTAATTAGTTTGGCAGGTGTGTCCAATGAAAGGCAAGACTACTTAAGAAGGCTGTCTCACATTATTAAGCAGCCTACATTTTCTGCCAAAATGGGAAAGAAAAAGGATGTGTCGGCTGCTGAGAAGCAACAAATTGTGGAGTGTTTAGGTCAAGGCATGACTACAATCAACATTGTGCGATGATCAGGATGAAGTGTCTTGGCAATCAAGAAATATGTAGCTGATTCACAGTACACACGTGTGCGTGCTGATAAGGGCAAATTGAGGACTCTTTCCTACAGGCAATTACGTCAGGTTAAAAGAGCAGCGGCAAAAAAGCCTTGTCATAGCAGCAGACAAGTTTTTGAAGCTGCTGGTGCCTCCAACGTCCCCCGAACAACAAGATGCAGGGTCCTTCAGAAGTTTGCAGCTGTGCATACGCCATCCTGTCGACCTCCTCTATCCACTTCACACAAGCAGAAACGGCTCCAGTGGGCTAAACATTACATGAAGACTGATTTCAAAACTGTTTTGTTCACGGAAGAGTGCCGTGCAGCCCTCGATGGTTCAGATGGATGGAGTGGAGGATGGCTGGTTGATGGACACCCCACGCAAACACGGCTACAGCGCCAACAAGGAGGAGGTGGAGTAATGTTTTCGGCTGGAATCATGGGGAGAGAGATAGTCGGCCCCTTTAGGATCCCTGAAGTCGCTAAAGATGAACTCCATAATGTATGTGGATTTTCTCAAACAGCACTTCCTGCCATGGTTCAAGAAGAAGAACCGTGTATTTCACAGCAAGATCATTTTTTTGCATGATAATGCACCATCTCAGGCTGCACATATCACATCTGCATCTCTGGCTGATATGGGCATAAAAGGGGACAAACTTATGGTGTGACCCCCATGCTCCCATGACCTCTACCCCATTCAGAACCTCTGGAGCATCATCAAAAGGAGTGTCTATGATGGTGGGAGGCAGTTCACATCTAAGCAACACCTCTGGGAGGGTATTCTGTCCTCATGCAAAACAATTGAAGCAGAAACCATCCAAAACCTGACAAATTCAATGGACGAGAGAGTTCAGAAGCTCCTTTCGAACAAGGGGTCCTATGTGAAAATGTAACATCACCTAGAATAAAGTTTTGAGTTGAAAACTGTTTGATTTCAGTTTCTAATAACCTGCTAATGCTTATAATTTCAAAAATGACCATTTTTTTGGTCTTTATTAAAATGAAAAGGTTGATCGAAAAGTTTGGGGGATCTAAGAGTGTGGCAACCCAGTAGTCATGATTACTTCGAATTCTGACAATATGAGGGTCATGTTGGAGGTAGTGCAGCAAGAAGGCACTTATGTGTCTTGTGCATCTCGGAGCCCCAAAATTATTTTCCGGGCTAGATGCAGCTAAAAATGATTATTAATTTTAAATCTGGTGGAGCTTAGTATAGATGGCCTAATAGGATCAGTGCTGCACACTGCTGCAAAGCCCAAATTATTTTCCAGCCAAGATACAGATAAACATGATTAGTAATTTTAAATCTGGTGGAGCTTATTATAGATGGCCTAATAGAATCAGTGCTGCACACTGCTACAAACCCCCAATTATTTTCCAGCCAAGATACAGATAAACATGATTAGTAATTTGATAGCTTAAAACGGTTGGTAGGGTGATTTTAACCAATCATCAAGCTTTTACTCTCCCCAGGATGACATAGGGGTAGAAAAGTCATTTCGGATCCATGATTTGTTCATCTTTATGAACGTGAGTCTGTCTACATTATCAGTGGAGAGCCGCGTGCGCTTATCTGTCAGCACACCACCAGCAGCGCTGAACACACGTTCAGACAGAACGCTGGCTGCGGGGCATGACAAGATCTCCAAGGCGTAAGTGGCTAGCTCCGGCCATTTATCCAGATTGGAAGCCCAAAAAGAGCAAGGGTCCAGTTACACAGTCATGGCTTCAATGTTTACTTGGAGATACTCCTGTACCATCGTCTCTAGGCGTTGACTATGTGTCAGACTTCTTGTCTCCTGTGGCCTTGCAAAGGATGGGCTAAAAAAGTGGTGAAATGATTCCGCAAAATTGATGTTACCAGCAGATACTGTGGTTCTGTTACGGTTTGAGTGCTGAACACTTGACGGTCCCACGGTTGGCAAGTTGGAACTGTGAGATTCACTACGTGCACCACTGGTGTTTTGTGGAAAAACACATGTAAGATTCTGCAACAGTCTCTGCTGATACTCCTGCATGCGTGCATCTCTTTCTATGGCAGGAATAATTTCGGCAAATTTACTTTTGTACCGGGGATCTAACAGTGTGGCAACCCAGTAGTCAGGATTATTTCTAATTCTCACAATTCGAGGGTCATGTTGCAGGTAGTGCAGCAAGAAGGCACTCATGTGTGTTGCGCATCCAGGAGCACCAAGTCCCTGTTGTGTTGGTGGTGAGGTAACAATCATGATTCCTTCCTCTGTCCTCTCCCCCCAACCTCGCACAACAGAAATGTGATCAAGGTCTCCCTCATCTGATGAGTCTTCCATCAGTTCGTCCTCCACTTCTTCCTGGGCTCCTGCACCTTCCTCACTAGTTTGGCTGCTACCATGCGCCCTGGTAAAACCATCTCCCCCACCCTCACATGCCTGCCGCCTTGGTGCTGCCGACCGTCTGGACCTTGCAGATGTTAGCCCTTCCGCATACAACTCCTCCTCCTCTACTTCCTCCACCTCCTCTTGTGCCCCCACCTGACTCCGAATTCTGTTTAACATGTGCTCCAGCATGTAAATCACCAGAATAGTCATGCTGATAATGGCATCGTCAGCACTAAACATCTTCGTCGCCATTTCAAAACTGTGCAGAAGGGTGCATAGGTCCCTGATCTGAGACCACTCCTCCAGCGTGATTTGCCCCACCTCTGGATCTCGTTGGCCCAGGCTATACGTCAGAACGAATTGCACCAGGGCTTGTCGGTGCTGCCACAGTCGCTGCAACATGTGCAGAGTTGAATTCCACCGGGTAGGCACATCGCATTTTAGCCGGTGAAGTGGCAGGCCCAACGACTTCTGTAGAGATGTAAGTCGCTGAGCTGCGGGATGCGAATGGCGAAAGTGAGCACACAGCGACCGTGCCCTCTGCAGAAGGCCATCTAGTCTGGGATAGTGGGCTAAAAATTGCTGGACAACCAGGTTCAACACGTGAGCCATACAAGGCACGTGTGTGACATTGCCCCGGCGAAGGGCCGCACCCAGGTTTGCAGCATTGTCGCACACGGCCTTCCCTGGTTTCAGGTCCAGTGGAGACAACCATTCATGAAATTGGTTCTCCAGAGCTGACCACAACTCCTCAGCTGTGTGACTCACATTTCCCAGACATTTCAATGTAAAAACCGCCTGATGACGTTGAGCCCTACTGCCAGCATAGTAAGGAGGTGTGCAGGATCCCTTCTGCGCAGTTAGAAAGCTTGTGGCATGACCAGACAGGCTTTGGGTGCAGGTGGAAGACCGAGAGGAGGTTGAGGAGGCAGAAGCAGTGGAGGAACTTTGACATAAAGAGGATTGACGCACAACTCGTGGGGACGGCAAGACTTGGACAGCAGCCCCTTGTCCTGCTGTCACCATAGTTACCCAGTGCCCAATCAGCGACATGTAACGCCCCTGTCCATGCCTACTCGTCCAAGTGTCTGTGGTGAAATGCACCCTGTCACACACAGAGTTTCTCAAAAAAGCGGTTATGTTGTGTGCGACATGCTGGTGGAGCGCAGGCACACCTTTCTTTGAGAAGTAGTGCCGACTGGGCATCTGGTACTGGGGCACTGCGATGGACATAAGGTCTCGAAAATCCTCTGTGTCCACCAGGCGGAAAGGCAGCATTTCTGTAGCCAAGAACTTGCAGATGGTGAAATTCAACCTCTTAGCTTTCTCATGGCTAGGAGGAAATGGTCTTTTACTTGTCCACATCTGAGGGACCGAGGGCTGGCTATTGTGCATAGACGGGGTTGATAAGGGTGTCCCCGGCAAACTGCTGGTCTGTGAGGAAGATGCAGGCGGACATGTTAGGTTGCCTTGATCCAAAGGTGGTGCTATCGATGTCGGACAGCGCTCAACACCAGCTGGTGTTACCACCTCCAAAGAAAATGATGACCTGCCAATCACGCTGGCTGTTGCGGGTAAAGAGGTGGAAGGTCTGCGCCCCAAAACAGGTGTGACTGCTGTCCCCCCAGTCACAGAGGATGAAGAGGCCGCGGATGCACAAGATATGGCAGACGGTGGTTGGCCCGGCCGGCTAGGCCGCATTGTAGCACACTGAGCTTCCCACTGCAACTTATGCTTCATGTCCATGTGCCGGTTCATGCATGAAGTACTCAAACTATGTATTTTTTGGCCTCTACTTAGCTTTTGCTGACAAATGTTACAGATAACACGAGTTGGGTCATCTTTATCGATCTGAAAAAATGCCCAGGCTATGCAAGGCTTAGCACCCATGCGACCTGAAGAGCCACCACGACTTGTGGTGAGAGGCAGAGTTGTGTTTGAGGATGCAGTTGTTGACGTGCTTCCAGTACTACGTCTCTGTCCAGGAAGGTGCAACCTGACCTCGTCGTCACTAGCATCTTCCTCCACCTCCTCTGCTGACCTCATCTCTTGGCTGACTGTGGGTTGACAGTAAGTGGGATCTCCAACCTCATCATCATCACCCTGTGCGTTATCACACCCGTCGTCCTCAGAGCCAACCTGTTCCTGCCCTGACAAAAAACTAAAGTTGTCGCTCCAATCAGGTATTTGAGTCTTGTCATCGTCTTCCTCATTGTCTCCACCAACAGGAGTTACAGTTTGGGAATGAGGGTCTACATTATGGTCAGAACCTTCTGCGTCTGGTCCTGGATCCGACTCATAAAGATTCTGGGCATCAGTGCAGATCATTTCCTCGTCTGGATTCACAGAAGCGCTGGAGTCGAACTCTGATTCCCAGGCTATAGTATGAGTAAACAGCTCTGCAGAATCAACCATCTGTTCTACCTCATACTCAGACGGGCAGTTGGAGATTTGGGAGCTGTGAGGAAGCAAGTGCGATTGGGGTGACACCTTTGAGGACTGGAGTATTTGTGATGTTGAAGTTGATGTGGAGGAGAGCCCACTTAAAGGAGCACTTGATATCCGTTGAAGCACCTGCTGTTTTTGTGCCTCATCTGGAATTTGTAGCGATTGGCGTGGCCGTAAGAAAGGGATCTTATCACATTTTCCGCTAAAAGAAGTAGACATTTTAGTTTGGCTGGAAGATGGTCTTTCTTCTGCAGATGTTACTGTTGCTTTAACACCTACCCCACGGACACAACCTTTTTTCCCCTTCCCAACATGCCTATTCCCCTCTCCACCAGCAGCAGGCCTTTTTCCACTCATTTTGGTGGTTAACTAATTCACAACTCTGGAGTTGTTTGCACAAAAAAACAATGGATGGGAACCGAGCAGAGCTGAGTGGCCAAACTGTGGTATTAGGCCAAAACTATTGGCTGGGTTAGATGGAGAAAAAAATTATATTCGATTTGCAACCTGATGGAGGTCAGTATAGATGGACTAATAGAACAAGTCCCACACACAGCTAGAAGCCCAAATATTTTTTCAGAGGTAGATGCAGAAAAAAAATATATTCAGTTTGCAATCTGATGGAGGTCAGTATAGATGGACTAATAGAGAAAGTCCCACACACTGCTAGAAGGCCAAATAATTTTTCAGAGCTAGATGCAGACAAAAAATTATTTTGAATTTGCAACCTGATGGAGGTCAGTATAGGTGGACTAATAGAACAAGTCCCACACACTGCTAGAAGGCCAAATATTTTTTCAGAGCTAGATGCAGAAAAAAATTATATTCAGTTTGCAACCTGATGGAGGTCAGTATGGATGGACTAATAGAACAAGTCCCACACACAGCTAGAAGCCCAAATATTTTTTGAGAGGTAGATGCAGAAAAGAATTATATTCAGTTTGCAACCTGATGGAGGTCTGTATAGATCGATTAATAGAACAAGTCCCACACACAGCTAGAAGCCCAATATTTTTTCAGAGGTAGATGCAGAAAAAAAATTATTTTTAATTTGCAACCTGATGGAGGTCAGTATAGATGGACTAATAGAGAAAGTCCCACACACTGCTAGAAGGCCAAATCTTTTTTCAGAGATAGATGCAGAAAAAAATTATATTCAGTTTGCAACCTGATGGAGGTCAGTATAGATGGACTAATAGAAAAAGTCCCACACACACCTAGAAGCCCAAATATTTTTTCAGAGGTAGAAGCAGATAAAAATTATTTTTAATTTGCAATCTGGTGGAGGTCAGTATAGATGGACTAATAGAGAAAGTCCCACACACTACTAGAAGGCCAAATATTTTTTCAGAGCTAGATGAAGAAAAAAATTATATTCAGTTTGCAACCTGATGGAGGTCAGTATAGATGGACTAATAGAACAAGTCCCACACACAGCTAGAAGCCCAAATATTTTTTCAGAGGTAGATGCAGATAAAAATTATTTTCAATTTGCAACCTGATGGAGGTCAGTATAGATGGACTAATAGAGAAAGTCCCACACACTGCCAGAAGGCCAAATATTTTTTCAGAGCTAGATGCAGACAAAAAATTATTTTGAATTTGCAACCTGATGGAGGTCAGTATAGGTGGACTAATAGAACAAGTCCCACACAGTGCTAGAAGGCCAAATATTTTTTCAGAGCTAGATGCAGAAAAAAATTATATTCAGTTTGCAACCTGATGGAGGTCAGTATAGATGGACTAATAGAACAAGTCCCACACACAGCTAGAAGCCCAAATATTTTTTCAGAGGTAGATGCAGAAAAAAATTATATTCAGTTTGCAACCTGATGGAGGTCAGTATAGATGGACTAATAGAACAAGTCCCACACACAGCTAGAAGCCCAAATATTTTTTCAGAGGTAGATGCAGATAAAAATTATTTTCAATTTGCAACCTGATGGAGGTCAGTATAGATGGACTA
The DNA here is from genome assembly GCF_046119375.1 of Phyllobates terribilis. Lineage (NCBI taxonomy): Eukaryota > Metazoa > Chordata > Amphibia > Anura > Dendrobatidae > Phyllobates > Phyllobates terribilis. Next base: position 1,202,576,991 of record NW_027362761.1, on the reverse strand, counting down.
ATAGAGAAAGTCCCACACACTGCTAGAAGGCCAAATATTTTTTCAGAGCTAGATACAGATAAAAATTATTTTTAATTTGCAACCTGATGGAGGTCAGTATAGATGGACTAATAGAGAAAGTCCCACACACTGCTAGAAGGCCAAATATTTTTTCAGAGCTAGATGCATAAAAAAATTATGTTCAATTTGCAACCTGATGGAGGTCAGTATAGATGGACTAATAGAACAAGTCCCACACACTGCTAGAAGCCCAACTATTTTTTCAGAGCTAGATGCAGAAAAAAATTATATTCAATTTGCAACCTGATGGAGGTCAGTATAGATGGACTAATAGAATGATGCTATGCCCAAAAGATTTTACTTCACTAGGTGCAGTAAAAAAATTGGTATTCTATACACAGGTGGTATATCTTGCAACACAGATAGGCTACTCCACTGACTAACACACTCTGCAATAGGCCAAAAAGGATTAGCTTTGCTAGATTCAGCCAAATGCTGTGAAAAAAACTTGCACAGCACTGGCACAGACCTGCCTGGCAAAAACTGATAGGAACTGATGTAACCTAGTCCTGAAAAGGACTGCAATTACAATTAGTCTTTACTCCCACAATCTATCTATTTAAGAGCACAGACCTGCCTGACAAAAGTCGTAGGAAATGCTGTAACCTAGTCCTTAAAAGGACTGCAATCACAACTATTCCCTACTCCCAAGCTATCTGTAGATTTGTGCGAAAATTGGCTTGAAATTAACAAGGTATAGTGCACACAGCAACAGCGGTGCCGTCTAACACGCAGCTGCAGCAGTGAGAAAATGGTGGCGACGGGGAAAATGGCTTGGTCTTATAGGGCAAGGACATGTGACATACACTGCCAATGACACATGCCCTTGCTTGTGTGAAAAACAGCAGATCGCTCCGTGTGTGCGCTGCTGATAGGCTGACAGACTGCACCTCCCCACTGCAAATGCGGGAAAGAGAAAAAAAATGGAGATCTTCATTATTCCTGCAGAGATCCATTCCCTGCCCCTCCCCCCACCCCGCTGTACACTCAAACTGCGTATTAACATTAATTTTCATCATTACTGAGAAAAAATAGAGTTATGATTTTGGTGCACGAACAGTTATCGAACATAACCTCGAACAGCCGAATTTTTCTCAAATCGTTCGTGTTCGCCGAACGGCTCGAACACCTCCCAAAACAGCTCGAATTTGAGATTGGCGAACAGTTCGAGTAGAACAACGCTCATCTCTAATCTTTACCCCTTCAGGGATCCTAAAGGGGCCGACAATGTCTCTCCCCATGATTCCAGCCCAAAACATTACTCCACCTCCTCCTTGTTGGCGCTGTAGCCGTGTTTGCGTGGGGTGTCCATCAACCAGCCATCCTCCACTCCATCCATCTGGACTATCGAGCATTGCACGGCACTAATCGGTGAACAAAACAGTTTTGAAGTCAGTCTTCATGTATTGTTTGGCCCACTGGAGCCGTTTCTGCTTGTGTGCAGTGGATAGAGGAGGTCGACAGGATGGCGTACGCACAGCTGCAAACCTCTGAAGGACTCTGCATCTTGTTGTTCGGGGGACGTTGGAGGCACCAGCAGCTTCAAAAACTTGTCTGCTGCTATGACAAGGTTTTTTTGCCGCTGCTCTTTTAACCTGACGTAATTGCCTGTAGGAAAGAGTCCTCAATTTGCCCTTATCAGCATGCACACGTGTGTACTGTGAATCAGCTACATACTTCTTGATTGCCAAGACACTTCATCCTAATCATCGCACAATGTTGATTGTAGTCATGCCTTGACCTAAACACTCCACAATTTGTTGCTTCTCAGCAGCCGACACATCCTTTTTCTTTCCCATTTTGGCAGAAAATGTAGGCTGCTTAATAATGTGGGATAGCCTTCTTAAGTAGTCTTGCCTTTCATTGGGCACACCTGCCAAACTAATTAGCACAGGTGTCTGCAATTGCATACAGTGAAATAAAGAGCCCTGACACACATCACCATCAATGAGTTTAACTGACAAACAAACAAATTCTTCCCTTATCACTCCTAAACACTTTTTGCATAATAATTTGGAACACAGTGTACATGTGCTTTTCCACAAAACACCAGTGGTTCACGTAGTGAATCTTACAGTTCTAACTTGCCAACCGTGGTCTGTATGGAGTTGTTCAATAAAGGGACCAAAATTAAGATAACATAGACGGGAGAGGTCTCTATGAATAGGAATTCCTAAGTATTTGATGCCCTGTGAGGGCCAGGCAAAGGGAAAGTTGGACTGGATGGAATCCTGTATGGATTTGGGGAGGGAGACATCGAGGGCCTCAGACTTCGCTGCATTGATTTTAAAATTTGACCATGTAACAAAGTGATCTTTTTCAGCCAGAACAGCAGGGATGGATTTATGTGATTGAGTGATATATATTAGGACATCATCAGCAAATAGAGAGCACTTGTACTCGGTGCCTCCCACCTCAATCCACCTAATATTGGGGTTATGGCGAATTGATGAGAGCAGGTGCTCCGTCACTAGGATGTATAAGAGAGGGGACAGAGGACATCCCTGCTGAGGCTGGTCTTGTGGGTGCAGCAGAGCGTAGCATAACTCCCCACGGGAGGAGTATAGCCTCAGGGCAGTGTATGCGGAGGATGGGGGTGATGGTGCAGGGCAGCAGCAGTAACGAAACGGAGTCAGTGATGCAGTCCAGGGCCTTTTCTCACAGTTCTTATTATCCAGACCACTTCTGCAGGTAACGGCTGCCCACGTCGTACTGTGCTCACCAGATGAGGGGCTCAGATAACTCCCAGATAACTTTGGAGCGCTTCACAGGACCCCCTTTGTGTGTCCTTTGTCTGGCCTTTCTTACCAACCCTTCTGTCCGGCTGCCTCGGGCCTCCTCTTGGTAAAGTTGGCGCCAGTTTCCCTGACCCTATGTGATGCCTTCCTAGCGGGTGTAGCGAGGGGCTGCGCCACATAAAATGTCACAGCCTCTGGTTTCTAGCTGAGGGTCATTTCCCACCTCCACTAGTTTCGGGGACCGGTCTCCCCCTTTGGCCTGACCCCTCCACGCAGGTGGATTCGGGCGTGCGGTGGCGACTCGCCCGTCCACACCCCTGGGATCCCTTCATTCCTCATTCCTGGAGCCTTCTCCACTCCTCTTCCTTCCTTCTCCCTCTTCCAGGCCTGGGCCTCTGTTACTAGGCCCACCTTTGGAGCAGAGCTCATGCAGAGCCCCTGCTCCCTGTCACTTCTTCTCAGACTTCTCTGCACTGAACTAAGATGGTGCCCACCTTTTATACTCCCTTCTCAATGCACCCAGGAACTGCTTCCTCCCTGCTCTTGCACTACAGGGTTCCCCTTCCTCAGTGTTCCCTCCCCCCACTCCAGCCAGGGACAGAGACTGTCGTGCCCATCTCAGGAGCATATTGGTCACCCTGCCCCACGGCAATGTGGTGTAATGCATGCAGGTGTCGGGTCCTGGTGTCGGGTCCTGATCCACACTACATCCTTACCTGAGAATGAGATATCACACCTCTGGGTGAGGTGCAATACCTCTGCAGCAACTGAGCCCTCAGGGTGATACAGTTCCATTTATCTTCAGCCTGGGTGACGTATTGCGATACAGGGCCGTGATTTTGGCTATAAAAGGGTCCCCTAGACCCCTACCCCAAGTTTTTAAGAGAATAATATATGGCGTGCCAGGAGACTCTATGGAATGCTTACTCAGCATCCAACGAGAGTATCTAATTACAAATTTTTAACTGCATCTGGCCCAGGAAATACTTTGTGCCTAGTAGCAGTGTCTGCTAGTCAGCGGATTATCCCGGCTGTTAAGCAAGCTACACCACCTGTAGTTTGGACACTTAATTTTTTCAAAGGAAATGCTTCGGGACCACGGGATACTCAGTGAAGAGCATCAGGAGGCACCCCAAGGCATAAGGGCTGGGACTGGCGGTAGGATGCCTTGCAGTGGACAGCCGAGCTTGATCCTTATAAAAGCTATTTAACTGCAACAGCTTTAGTGGACGCTACTGGAGCTGGAATTACCGCGGCTGCTGGCATGAGACTTGCCCTCCAATAGATCCTTATAAAAGGATTTAAAGTGTATTCATTCAAATTAGAGAGACAATTTAAATTAAAAAGTTTAGAGCTGCCTCCACCACAGGGGGGCTCGCTCGACCCACCAGCGGACAGGCACCAGTATTGGGAGACGGGGTCTGGCTGTCAGGGTCCACCGCGGCTCTGGCACAAACCCGGCGACACGGAGGTGGCAAGGGCAGGAACGGACTGGCCGTGTCTGCTTCTCACTTTTTGGACTTTAGAAGGCCATGACATGCCTATATCTGTGTCTCTCCCTCCTTTTACTCCTCCACCTCTTTTCTTTTTGCATGACTATATGTACTTGTCACTTTTCCATGTGTTATTTATGTCTTCTGAGCAGTTTGTCAGCTTTTGGACACCATTTTGAAGGTGTTTTCTATGTGTTTCTATGTGTTTTTGTTTGCCTTCCATTGATTTTAACGGTGTTCGAAGGTGTTCGACGAACAGTTCGACGAACAGTTCGGCGAACACACGGGTGTTCGACGAACCGAACCGAACTCGAACACAACGGCGGTGGCTCAACACTACTGATTAATTGCCCACCGGCTTATTTAAAGAGATGGGTGCATGAAAATCGGAGGGCACTAGTGTGTTCCAATTGAACTGCTATGTTTTTCATGCATCCTACTATATACCCTGCCTGCCTGTCTGCCTATATATTCTGCCTGCCTGATGTATAATTGAGCACCGTTCCCATCGATTTGGGCAATTTTTGACCATCTGCAGACCGCCGGGGGGGACCGACAGAAAAATGCTCGAGTTTCCCGTAGACTTACTTTGGGCTCGTTGCTCGGGTCGAGCACCCGAGAATTACAATGTACTCGACCCGAGCTTCGAGCACCCGAGCATTTTAGTGCTCTCTCATCACTAGTCCTTAGGGCACCATGATAGGAATCAGGATACCAGCCGGATCGTGTGAACGTATAGATTTATTCAACACTACACGTCGAATATAAGGTATTAATTTGTATTTGTTTTTTTTTCTTATTATTTGATTTGTATTCATGTAATATTATGAATTTTTTACTTTTTTACATAATCCACTAATCAACCAAATGCATCATTACATCAGTGCCGGTCTATTTAAAGTGCTGAGTAAAGTTTATGTTCTATACTCACCTGACGAGGGCGATGGATCGTCCCTGAATCCTGTAGTGTCAAATAAATCTATACGTTCACTTGATCCCTTGGGTATCCTGATTCATAGTGTTGGGCCCTAAGAATTTCAGCTGCCTACTACTTCCATCATTTTTCCTATCATACGGCTCCTGCGCTAGACACCAGGGGCAGACGGAAAGTGCTGCAGTGCCCCAGGATCGCCGGCATTCAATGTTCATTCTCAGTGTTGTGTCTTGTTTGCGCAACCACCGGAAGTGAGAGTGATACTTTTCCCTCCTTCACTTTGTCTGGGGTTACCTTCACGTTGAGGCAATAGTCATCAGTATTGTTTAGCCACCTTCTTGTTAGCCAACTGCAAAATCGTAAAGGGGTTGGCTACAACAAGAACAACACCTACTTGATCTAAATGTTTGGCACTGATAAAATAAATACACTTATAGTCACCTTCTGTGCCAGTGCCTTTCTAGTGGTGTTGGCACCCGCATTGTCGAGGTTCTCATGCAGTTGTTATGAAATGTGAGCCCTGCACCCAATGAGCCCTGACTTCACTGTCCATGCCTTCGGATGTATTGAGCATCATCAAATAGTCAGAGTTGCGGATGCTCTCTGATAGAGATGAGCGGTGTTCGAATCGAACTGTTCGCCAATCTCAAATTCGAGCTGTTTTGGGGCGGTGTTCGAGCCGTTCGGCGAATACTAGCGATTTGAAAAAAATTTGGCTGTTCGAGGCTATGTTCGATAACTGTTCATGCACCAAAATCATAACTGGATTTTTTCTCAGTAATGATGAAAATTAATGTTAATACGCAGTTTGAGTGTACAGCGGGGGGGGGGGGGCAGGGGATGGATCTCTGCAGAAATAATGAAGATCTCCATTTTTTTTTCTCTTTCCCGCATTTACAGTGGGGAGGTGGAATCTGTCAGCTTATCAGCAGCAAACACACGGAGCGAACTGCTTTTTTTCACACAAGCAAGGGCATGTGTCATTGGCAGTGTATGTCACATGTCCTTGCCCTATAAGACCCAGCCATTTTCCCCGTCGCCACCATTTTCTCACTGCTGCAGCTGCATGTTAGACGGCACCGATGTTGCGGTGTGCGATATACTTTGTTAATTTCAAGCGAATTTTCGCACAAATCTACAGATATCTTGGGAGTAGGGAATAGTTGTGATTGCAGTCCTTTTAAGGACTAGGTTACATAATTTCCTACGACTTTTATCAGGCAGGTCTGTGCTCTTAAATAGATAGGTTGGGAGTAAAGACTAATTATAATTGCAGTCCTTTTCAGGGCTTGGTTACATCAGTTCCTATCACTTTTATCGGGCAGGTCTGTGCTCTTAAATAGATAGGTTGGGAGTAAAGACTAATTGTAATTGCAGTCCTTTTGAGGGCTAGGTTACATCAGTTCCTATCACTTTTTGCCAGGCAGGTCTGTTTTAGTGTTGTGCAAGTTTTTTTCACAGCATTTGGCTAAATCTAGCAAAGCAAATCCTTTTTGGCCTCTTGCAGTGTGTGTTAGTCAGTGGAGTAGCCTATCTGTGTTGCAAGCTACACCACCTGTGTATAGAATACCAATTTTTTTACTGCACCTAGTGAAGTAAAACCTTTTGGGCTTGGCATAATTCTATTAGTCCATCTATACTAACCTCCACCAGGTTGCAAATTCAATATAATTTTTATCAGCATCTAGCTCTGAAAAAATATTTCGGCTTGTAACAGTGTGTGGGACTACTTCTATTAGTCCATCTATACTAACCTCCACCTGGTTGCAAATTCAAAATAATTTTTATCTGCATCTAGCTCTGAAAAAATATTTGGGCTTCGGCTTGTAGCAGTGTGTGGGACTTGTTCTATTAGTCCATCTATACTAACCTCCACCAGGTTGCAAATTAAAAATAATTTTTAGCTGCATCTTGCCTGTAAACTAATTTTGGGCATATTAGCTGTGTGTCGGACTCATTCTATTAGGCCATCTAAACTAAGCTCCACCAGCTTTCAAATTACTAATAATTTTTAGCTGCATCTTGCCTGGAAAATAATTTTGGGCATAGTAGCAGTGTGTGGTACTCATTGTATTACGCCATCTATACCAAGCTCCACCAGCTTTGAAATTAATAATAATTTTTAGATGCATCTAGCCCGGAAAAAAATTTTTCTTTCCAATAGTGGTAGCAATAGAAATATGGGGCGCGGTCCTGACTAACAAAAATATACGCTTCATTACAAAAAACACCAGCCAAGCGCACTGCATTAATAAGATGGCATCATTGTCTCTCCCGTCTACGCCGGCTAGCATTCCTGCGCCTTAAACACAATGCATGGGTCCGCGCTAGCCACGATGCTGAGGGGTCTAAAGCTGCTGCTAACGCTTTATCACAATTCAATTGGCAGATTATCATAGAGCTCCTCCCCAACGCCCACCCATCGGGCAACAGTTGCCCACCCACCCTATGGGATCTAGTGGCGAATAGTTGATGCCATTAATCAGAGCGTCAGTTGCCCCGTCGACATGGCAAGCATACGGTAAGGCATGGGAAGAGTTGACACGACTAGTAGCAGGCAGACGGGTTGACCAATGTGAACAAGCCAGATTACAAGTCACCATAGAATTTCTCCACCAGCTAATGATGAGGGGCATATCAGGGGCTTCAGCACAGCGGTGTCTGACCGGAGTAGCATTTCACTTCCAACTATTGAATTGGGGAGATGTGACAAAGAGATTCATCATCAGACAATCCATAAAAGGGTGGAGAGGGGTCAGCCAAGTCAGGAGTGTAGACGTCCCGTCCCGTGTCACTAAAACTGATTTCTCACATCATATCCCTAACACCATTAACATGACACTCACAATTTGAAGCAACACTACTGTCTACTGCATTTGCGATCACCTTCTTCGGGGCGCTATGCATAAGCGAATTAGTCCCTCAATCCAAAATTACCACCAGTGGAGGCTTATTACCCCAGGACGTAGTCATAGCCAATAATGCAATATGTCTACGCATACGCCAGTTGAAAACGGTTCCAGTGGGCAGGGGCACTGGGGTACTTCTACAACCCACAAACGGTACACTAAGTCAGGTGACATTAGTAAAAACATATACAACCATCAGATCACAAAGTAATTTCTTCCTATCACACATTGATGGAACGCCATTATCAAGATACCAGTTCCAAGCTATATTTAATAAATGCATAACATCGGCAGGGAACCACCCCAAAGATTACGGGACACACTCATTCCGCATTGGCACGGCCACGGAAGCAGCAAGAGCAGGTCTGTCAGAAACGGAAGTTCAGAGGATAGGGAGATGGCGATCCACGTGTTTGGCGAGATACATAAGACCGGACTTGTTATCCTAACGTGGTTTGTTTCTTTTACAGGTGACGCTAAGCCAACAGTGTGGGTGATAGGCCACTCGCATATATATTGGGTGGAAAAAAGGGCGAAAGTCCACCCAGGTGGGAGGAAATTAGAGTTTCATAACACATATTTCAACTGGAGAGGTATTAGAGGCCTGCTATGGCCACAGGTACTAATGGAGGTAATCAAGGTAGGGAGAGAGGCAAGAGGTCCGGTCATCTTAGTTATACAGGCCCGGGGAAATGACCTAGGTCAACACCAGAGCGCATAACTAATGGCAATAATGAAACTAGACACTGAGCGCTTCAGAGAATTTTTCACAAAACTAACTATAGTATGGTCAGAGATTGTGCCGATAGTGGTATGGCAAGGTGCGCGAGACATCACGGCCATCGAACGGACAAGGCGGGTAATAAATATTCCGAAGGCAAAATTTAGAAGAGACTGTGGCGGTGTAGTTATACAACACCGACAACTGGAGGGAGATAAAGCAGGCCTCATGTGGCCCGACGGTGTTTACTTAATGGATATTGGACTTGACATATTCCTGTAAGTACTCCAGGACGGAGTGGAACAAGCGTTAAGAGTGATGGATGGGGGTCAGAGTCCTGCATACGAGTACGCAGGATCCTCCATGGCCAGGAAATAGAAAGGAAATGTTGGAGAGTTACACTTATTGGCCAATTTGCTGGTGTGGAGCCCCAGGGCATGCTGCAACAAGCTGAATTATTTTAGAAATAAAATGCCTTTCTAATGGAATGAGTATAAAGAGTTAATAAAGCTGTGACTGATCCTCACCCATCCAGCTGTAAGAGTTACATTATTGTATTGTCAAGGAAAGGGGGGCGGTAGGGGGGCTGAGAGTCTGGGTTTGGTTGGGGGTCCCCACAGTCTGCCTAGGCTAGATGCATTTAAAAATTCTTATTAGATACACAGGCGGTGCAACTTGGTACGCAGCTGGGCTACTACGCCCAAAGTATTGCCTGGGCTAGTTGCAGTTAAAAATTCTACACTGAAGCTGGGGGGGGCGACCCAACCCACCTGGAATTGACGATGCCAACGTCACGTAAAACACAGCAAGGGGACTCCAAAAAGAGTCGCCATTTTTTCCAAAAATTGTGGCACAGACACCACTTAAGTGGCATCAATTGCCCCAGAGTTGCTTAAAACGGTTGGTGAAGTGATTTTACCAAATTCTCAAGCTTTTAGTCTCCCCATGATGACACAGGGGTAGAAAAGTCCTTGCGGATCCATGATTTGTTCATCTTTATGAACGTGAGTCTGTCTACATTCTCAGTGGACAGCCGCGTGCGCTTATCTGTCAGCACACGACCAGCAGCTCTGAACACACGTTCAGAGAGAACGCAGGCTGCAGGGCATAACAAGATCTCCAAGGCGTGAGTGGCGAGCTCCGGCCATTTTTCCAGATTGGAAGCCCAAAATGAGCAAGGGTCCAGTGACACAGTCATAGCTTCGATGTTCACTTGGAGATACTCCTCTACCATCCTCTCTAGGCGTTGACTATGTGTCAGACTTCTTGTCTCCTGTGGCCTTGCAAAGAATGGTCTTAAAAAGTGGTGAAACGATTCCACAAAATTGCTGTTACCAGCAGATACTGTGTTACTGTTACTGTTTGAGTGATGAAGACTCGACAGTCCCACGGTTTGCAAGTTAGAACTGTGAGATTCACTACGTGCATGACTGGTGTTTTGTGGAAATGCACATGTAAGTTTCTGCAACAGCCTCTGCAGATACTCCTGCATGCGTGAATCCCTTTCTATGGCAGGAATTATTTTGGCAAATTTACTTTTGTACCAGGGATCTAAGAGTGTGGCAACCCAGTAGTCGGGACTACTTCGAATTCTGACAATCCGAGGGTCATGTTGCAGGTAGTGCAGCAAGAAGGCACTCATGATTCTTGCGCATCCAGGAGGACCAAGTCCTTGTTGTGTTGGTAGCGAGGTAAGAATCATGCTTCCTTCCTCTGCCCTCTCCCCCCAATCTCGCACAACAGAAATGTGATCAAGATCTCCATCATCTGATGACTTTTACATGCCCATCGCCAGTTCGTCCTCCACTTCTTCCTCGTCTCCTGCACCTTCCTCAACAGTTTGACTGCTACCATGTGCCCTTGTTAATTCCTCTCCCACACCTTCCCATGCCTGACGCCTTGGTGCTGCCGACCGTCTGGACCTTGGAGATGTTATCCCTTCCGCATATGACTCCTCCTCTACTTCCTCCACCTCCTCTTGTCCCACCACCTGACTCTGAATTCTGTTTAACGTGTGCTCCAGCATGTAAATTACAAGAATAGTCACGCTGATAATGGCATCATCGTCAGCACTAAACATCTTCGTCGCCATTTCCAAACTGTGCAGAAGGGTGTGTGGTGCCCCTGAGGGTTCAGTCACTACAGAAGTACTGCATCTCACCCAGAGGTGTGGTATCTCTCCCTCAGGTAAGGAAGGAGTATGGCTCGGGACCCTAACACCTGCATCCAACACATACCTGCAGTGGGGGTAGGGCGAGATTGCTCCTAAGGGAGAGCACAGTCCCAGGTCCCTAGCTGGTGGGAGGGTCCTATGTAGTGGGTGTGGGTGGAGAAAACAGCTTAGGGGAGCACATGACAGGGAGAGTATAAATAGGAAGCCATCTTAGAAAGAGCAAGCCAGTCAGAGGAGGAGAAGTGACAGGATCAGAAGCTCTGCATGAGCTCTGCTCCAGAGGCGGGCCTAGCCTGGGAGGCCCAGGACAGAAGGAGAGAAGAGAGGAGTGGGAGCAGGAAGGCTCCAGGAACCGAAGGGACCCTAGGGGTACGGGCCATGCAGAAGGCCACCCGTACACCCGCTGCTACCAGGAGGTAGAGGGATCAGGCCAGATAAGGGGAACCGGTCCCTCAACTAGCGGAGAAACAGCAAGGCTCAACTAGAAACCGCAGGCTGCAGCATTTCATGTACTGCAGGCCAAAGTCCACACCAGTCTCACTAAGAAGGTAGCCACATAGGACCCAGGGGACGGAACACACATCGCCCGCCAAGGCCCGAGGGTACCGGATAGAAGTGTCACTGGGTGTGAGGTGCAGGGAGAAGGCCAGAGAAAGGACACACAGAAGGGGGTCCTGCTAAGTACTCCGGAGCTATCTGGGGGTGGACTGAGCCCCTCACTGAGTGCGCACAGCATGACGGGGGAGATTGCTCTGGTACCTGTAATTTGGACTGCAACAACTGTGAGTAAAGATCTTGGGACTGCATCACACGGACTCTGTGTTCATTACTGACTCCCTGCACTACAACCACCATCATCCACCTACACTGCCCTGAAGCTACACACTTCCTGTGGGGAGTAATAATATCATTGCTGAAAAACCGCCAGCTTCAGAGGACTGTTCCGCAGCGGTGGCCCCATTGGCCGCACTCCACAGGTGGCGTAGTTGGACATTATAAAACCCATATATAAAAATTACCCTTGGATTGACAGCTCTGGGTCACGGACCGGGTCACCGCCACAGTGACTACAACCCCCAGCGTCTACAGGCCCGGCTCCGGGTACCCCATGGCCCAGGGGGCACGTCAACTTCATGGGTCCCTGATCTGAGACCACTCCTGCAGCGTCATTTGCCCCACCTCTGGATCTCGTTGGCCAAGGCTATACGTCAGAACGTATTGCACCAGGGCTTGTCGGTGCTGCCACAGTCGCTGCAACATGTGCAGAGTTGAATTCCACCATGTCGGCACATCGCATTTCATCCTGTGAACTGGCAGGCCCAACGACTTCTGTAGAGATGTAAGTCATTGAGCTGTGGGATGCAAACGGCAGAAGTGAGCACACAGCAACCGTGCCCTCTGCAGAAGGCCATCTATTCCAGGATAGTGGGCTAAAAATTGCTGGACAACCAGGTTCAACACGTAAGCCATACAAGGCACGTGTGTGATATTGCCCCGGCGAAGGGCCGCACCCAGGTTTACAGCATTGTCGCACACGGCCTTCCCTGGTTGTAGGTTCAGTGGAGACAACCATTCATGAAACTGGGTCTCCAGAGCTGACCACAACTCCTCAGCTGTGTGACTCACATTTCCCAGACATTTCAAAGTAAACACCGCCTGATGCCGTTGAGCGCTGCTGCTAGCATAGTAAGGAGGTGTGCAGGATTCCTTCTGCACAGTTAGAAAGCGGGTGGCATTACCAGACAGGCTTTGGGTGCAGGTGGAGGACCGAGAGGAGGTCGAGGAGGCAGAAGCAGTGGAGGAACTTCAAGATAAAGAGGATTGACGCACAACTCGTGGGGACGGCAAGACTTGGACAGCAGCCCCTTGTCCTCCTGTCACCATAGTTACCCAGTGCCCAGTCAGCGACAAGTAACACCCCTGTCCATGCCTACTCGTCCAAGTGTCTGTGGTGAAATGCACCTTATCACACACAGAGATTCTCAAAGAAGCGGTGATGTTGTGTGTGACATGCTGGTGGAGCGCAGGCACACCTTTCTTTGAGAAGTAGTGCCGACTGGGCATCTGGTACTGGGGCACTGCGACGGACATAAGGTCTCGAAAATCCTCTGTGTCCACAATGCGGAAAGGCAGCATTTCGGTAGCCAAGAGCTTGCAGATGGTGAAATTCAACCTCTTAGCTTTGTCATGGCTGGTCAATAGAAAATGAAAGGATTCATCCAGTCTGTTCAGTTCTCCCAGGAGACAGGCACCAGGCAGAGGTATTAAAAGTCTTCAGAAATTTACTTAGATAAAAATCATCATAAAAAAAGATACATAGAACAACGTGTTTCGGCTATATACTTGTATACAATAACCTTCCTCAGGTAAGATATTGCTTGACAGTCTGATAGAGTTATATAGTCTATATAGGTTCACTTGAATAAATTAATTATGTTAAATGGTCAAGACCTGGTGGTTCTTCATTAGCTTAATTGCTGCTTGGTGGTTTTCAGTATGCAGCTTTAGCTTGTCCTTGTTTCTTTTATTGTTACAAGTATATTTGGAATACATGATAAAATATATGGTGAAAAACACACACACATAAAAAACATTACAAACATTGATTTGCGTGTATACAGCAAAAGTGGATGTATAAAAAAAAGTAAATCTATAGCATTATCCACACATACAACATATATTCAATGATCATATTAGGACTATTATATTATACTTCTTTTACTAGAAAAACTTTTCTTATGAGAGAAAACACAACACAAAAAAAAATAAAAATAAAAAAAAAAATAAAAAAAAATAAAAAAAATAAAAAATAAATAAATAAAAAAAGAATAATCATATTACATTAATCTAATCGTATTGTGAGTTCTATGTCTTTATTTGCTGTGGGAACTTTTTAGATAAGTTAGTTTTTTCTACTGGGATTGAACTCGTGTAGTCCACACTCCAGGGTCTATTGTGTTTCTCTCATTGGTATTTATCTCTATGCTGTGGATGTCCTCATGACGCTGGCTTCACTATTCAGAGGTTTATGGGCAAACCAAAGAATATATCATAAAAAATATATCTAGCCTGGGTTACCATATATTCTATTCTTTCTATACATTTCTATTGGTCAGCAACACTGTCCTGATCTAATTCGATGTTCTATATGTTCTCCAGTCTATCATTGACGCCGTTTGGATGTAGAGAGCGCAATCTGTACATCCAGAAATCCTTTTTCTTATTCAGTAGATGGATTCTGTTTGATATATTCTGAGGAATTTCTTCGACAGGAGTCAAAGTTATCTCAAAGCTCTTATTATGATTTAGTAAGAGATGTCTCGATAGGCTATGTGTTAGTAGCCCAATTTTCGAATTATGTCGGTGTGCGTTTATACGTGATCTGACCATCTGTGTCGTCCGGCCAACATATTGCATTCCGCAACTACATGTAATTACATATATAACATAGCTGCTAGTGCAAGTCAGGTGATGTTTTATGGGAAAGGTTTCTCCTGTACTATTGGAGGTGATAGATTGATGGCCATGGGTTATTGTTTGGCAGCATTGGCACTTTTTCTGGTTGCATTTAAAAGTGCCATTGAGTGTATTGGTTGTCTTTTTTGTTATAGGATTAGTAGTTTTAAATTTGGGAGACACTTGTTTTTTTCCAGAGCTTTTCACTACAGATTTTTTCAAGCGACTACGTGCTATTATGTTTCTGAGTGTTTTACCCCTTCTAAAGGTGATGCCTGGTCTCTCTGGTAGTACATCCCGTAGAAGGGGATCTTGTCTCAGTATCTACCAGTACTTTTGTAGTATTTCTCTAATTTTTTGGTTACCTTTATTATAAGTGGTGACAAAGTTGTGTGCCCATCTCCTGGGATTGTCTATTTCCTGAGCATTTCTTTTTTTGTTGTCTGGTGAGGTAAGATTCCCCAAACAATCCTTCTGAGTTTTATTTAAATTAATCCTGTATGCCTCATTGACAATTTTTTTAGGGTATTTTTTCATCATAAATCTTTCCTTTAGAAGATCAGATTGCTGTTCATAGTCCAATTCCCTCGTATTATTCTTTCTAATACGAAAGAACTGGCCATAGGGGATATTGTTCTTCCATTTGGTATAATGGGCACTCCTGTAATCCAAGTACCCATTCACATCTACTGATTTGAAATGAGTCTTGGTGATTATTCTGTTATTTTCATGCATAATTTCAAGATCTAAATAAACTGCTTTCTCTTTCTCTATATTTGTGACAAATTATATGCCCCAAGTACTATCATTCAGATCTTTTACCAATAGTTCAGCATCCTCTCGGGTACCGTTCCATATGATGATCAAATCATCAATATAGCGTCTATATAGTATTATATTCTGTGCATATCTGGAGGAGCATAGGGGTGACAGGGACTCGAATAGCCCCATGAACAAGTTAGCAAAACTTGGGGCTACCTGAGTCCCCATCGCGGTCCCGTGTCTCTGTAAGGACAACTGGCCCTCAAACTAGAACAGATTATGCTTGAGTATGAAGTCCAGAGCCGTCACAAGAAATTGGATTGGGTGGAAGACGGTTTGCAGGAAATCAAAGGCTGCGATCTCCTGATGGAACATTTTAGCAACAGACTAGTAAAAAGGCATGAAGCCTTTGCTGCTATTAACCCATATAGAGAAACATACGTTAGTACAGCACCCGTATTGAATGACATAGATTTGGAAACAAAAAAGAAGATCAGAAATGTCTTTTTTAATTTTGAGAAGAATATAAAAATGGAGATTCGCCACCATTTGGATGCTGAGTTTCTGGACTTATGCATTAAAGAGAAAATTATACCCAAAGGGCTACAGATATATTTTAATAGTACATTTCCAACGGATTTAGAGTACTCAAAAAAGTAGTGTGACACTATAGACACATGCTCTTATAACCTAATAATAAGTTTGATAGAGAAGCGCAAGGAGCTTGCACTCCTTGCAACTCAAGAATGTGAATCTTTGATCAAGGAACGTGAGATTTACAAAACGGTTCCATATTATGATGCATTAAACTCTGACACAAATATCAATCAAAAAAAATTTGAGAATAATCTCATGGAAATAAAAACTAAAAAACTAAGGAGAGATGTCTTCCTAAACAAAAATAAAAACCTTTCAGGTAAGGATGATAGCAGATCCAAAGAAGGATCTGCAAATCATTCTACCCCATTAGATTCTTTCTCCAAAAAACAAAGAATTACAGCTAATCAATTACGCACTTTTTACAACTCTAAGCTATCAAATAGTATTGAAATGAAGAAATCCCGGCACTCATGTGTATTCGATCAGTTCATTTATTCCACATGTAGGAAAACTACAACAAGACGTTTCAGCCCCTCACAGGCTTTTTTCAATTGTGAATAACAAAAAAACTTTCACAATATATAAAGGAATTCAAAGGAAATGACATCATAAAAAGTTTTTACAAAAAAATTTCAAAGGAATATACAAAAACCACAACAGAATATGACACAAAATACAACATATAATAATAAAGTATCATAAAAAACAAGTAATATCTCCATACTGATACTAAAAGGAAAATCAAGATGTCCCATTTTAAATAGTCCAATCAACCTAATCAAAATATATAAGTGAACAATCCACAAATTACTATAGATGGAATAATTTTATAGAATATTTTTATACATCACTAATTATAGTTTATATATAAAAAACTGTCTTTCCATTTTTTTATATTTTTTATATATTATTATTTTTATTAATTTTATAATTTTTATTATTAATTTTATAATGCTCACTCTATTTAATTGTTAGCCCCAACATATTAACTCCAATCGTTAAAATATTACCAATATTTAAATCATATCATATATAATATAACAAAAGAATTTCTTGGCTGAAGAATTTTTTTATTTTTTATTATTATTATTGTTATTCATCTTATGATGTTCTCTGGATTGAAAGGAGACTAATCTCTAGTATATATACTGAATAACGAAATCTTTCAATATAGAATCGAATCACAATTATGGCATCACAAATCATACTAATTATCATCCAACTACTAATCCTATTATAAGGATAAATAAGTTCCAGGTGATGGAAAGTCTCAAAAACATGTAATTTCATGTCTCAAATAATATACTAGATTACTACAGGATATAGCCGTATCAACAGATCAGCTCTTCACAATATCAATAATCAGGCAATATCATGCATAATCAAACTATGATAGTTCCATGAAGATTTTTTTGCAGATAAATACCCTTGGTTATAAAGGTTTTTTTATTATTATTTTCTATTTATTTATTAACCCTATGATGTTCTCAAAATTCAATATATGAAAAGACTGATCTTATGAAATGTCACCAATAATAAATCCTATAATAAAAATAAATTAGTTCAAAATAACAAATAATAAAAAAGTCTCAGAAACACATAATTTCATACCCCAAATAATATGTAACACTACTGCAGAGTATAGCCATATCCGCAGGTTGTTTTTTCATTGACCTCCTCCATTATTGTAATATCCAGAAAAAAATGTTCATTGATTTTGAATAGTCTAAAGAGGAGGAAAAAAAGAGTAGAGATTTTAGAACATTTGACTTACATTATAGTCCCTATTCAGATCATTAGGAAATAAACTATTAAGTGTAAAAATCCAATATGCCTCTCTCTTCAAAAGAAGTTTTTAGAGGCTTCCCCCTTTTCTAGGTGTGTGGACTTCCTTAATTACTTGGTATTTTAATTGTGCCACAGAATGGTTTTTTTCTTTAAAATGTAATGGCAATGGGAGTGTGACATCACAGCATCTAATTGTAGATTTATGCTTGTTAATGCATACACCGACAGCCTGTGTAGTCTCGCCTATATAAATAGAACCACAGGGGCATTTAATTAAATAAACGACATTGGTAGATTTACAAGTAAAAAAACCTTTTATATTAAATCTCCTCCCAGTGTGGGGATGGCAGAAATATTCTCTTCTGATGACATTATTACATTGTGCACATCCCAAACAGGGATGCGTGCCTCTATTTTTTGTACTGAGGAATGTCTGTCTGGGGATCAATAAATCACTGCCTACATCAGCATGTACTAATTTATCCCTGATGTTGGGAACCTTTTTGTTACAAATTCTGGGAAGCGTTTGAAACTCATTCACATTTGGAAAAGCTTCCTTCAAAATATGCCAATGTTTTTTAATGATTTTATCAACTTTAACATTAATCGGGTGATATTGTCTAACAAAAGATATCTGGGGCATATTGTCATCTCTTTTAACCCTGTCCAATTCCATATCTCTCTCTGCCTGATTCAGAACATGTTTTGGGTAACCACGGCGTTGAAAATTATACCTCATTTCTTTCATGCGTTGTTCATAAATTATAGGATCTGTAACAATCCTTTTAACTCTTAAAAGTTGTCATTTATGAATCGCTTGTTTCATAGAATACGGGTGGGCACTTTTAAAATGTAAAAAACTATTTCTATCTGTGTTTTTTTTGTATAGATCAATATTCACACGTCCAGTGCCAGTCTTAATAATCATTGTATCAAGAAAATTCATGTGCTGACCATCGTATGATAAAGTAAATTATAATTCTAGCCATATACCATTTAAATAACTCTGGAACTCTATGAGTGTATCATGTGGCCCCTCCCATATGCAAAAAATATCATCTATAAATCTTAACCAAATTTTAGCATGGGTTTTAAATAATTCATGACAGTAGACGAATTTTTCTTCAAAGAATGTCATATATAGATTTGCATATGGGGGGGCCACTTTAGCACCCATCGCCGATCCCCTTTTCTGTTTATAAAAAACATCTTGAAATAAGAAATAATTCTCATATAAAACAATTTCAAGTAGATCAATTATAAACTCTAGCCGTGTTTCAGGGACTTGGAATTCTTCCAATGTCCAGTTAACTGCATTTAACCCCTTCTGGTGTTCAATGGAAGTGTATAAACTAACCACATCAATAGTGGCAATAATGGCATTTTCAGAGATATCGTCAATATTTTTAATCTTTTGCAAAAAGTCGCCTGTATCAAGTAAAAAAGATTTACTTCTTTGAGTAAAAGGAGTCAAAATTCGTTCTAAAACAATCGACAAGGGGCTCAACATAGATTATGAGGAGGCAACTATTGGTCTCTCGGGGGGGTCAATTAAAGTCTTATGGACCTTAGGCAACGCATAGATCACAGGGGTAATGGGGTCCACCTTAATCAAATATTCAACCAATTTAGTATCAATAATACCCCTGGATCTATGTTTGTCAACCACATTTTTAATCTTAATTTGTATTTCAGATAATGGATTCTTTTTCAAAGGCATATATGTTTCAATATCCATCAATTGGCTTTGAATCTCACAAGTATATTTATCACGATCCATTATGACAATTGATCCCCCCTTGTCGGCAGGTTTAATTTCAATCTGTTTGTCCCCTTGCAATTGTTTCAGAGCTTCCTTCTCTTCAAATGTTAGATTACCATAAATCTCAAAATCTCCTCGCTGTACTTGGTTAAGTAAACTACTCACATCCCTTCTGACAAAATCAATATACGTTTCTATCGGGTGGTATATCTTTGGGGGTACAAAATTACTTCTGTTCCTAAGACCCAAATCAAATAACTTTAAAGGATCATTTCCACCACCTGAAGTCATCGCTGGCAAAGACGACGGAACATTAGAAAAATGTGATTTCAACCTAAGATTTCTATAAAAACGATTTAAATCAATGTTCAATTGAAAACCATTTAAATCAGTCAATATGCCGAAGGATAAACATTTTTGCAAGGTCTGAATCTGCTTCTGTGATATAGTTTTAGACAAAATGTTTATATTCAATGATTCTTCAGTACCTGAGACCTGGTGATCATTGAAGGTGTAGTGTCTCCTGTGGTGGCAGGATATAGCCGTATCAACAGATCCCCTTTTCACAATATCAATAATCAAGCAATATCATGCATAATATGACCTTTATAACTAGGGGTATATATCAGCAAAAAAATTCTTCATGGAACTATCATAATTTAATTATGCATGATATTGCTTGATTATTGATATTGTGAAGAGGGGATCTGTTGATACGGCTATATCCTGTAGTAAGGCAGTATATTATTGGAGACATGAAAATATATGTTTTTGAGACTTTCCATCACCTGGAACTTATTTATCCTTATAATAGGATTAGTAGTTGGATGATTATTAGTATGATTTGTGATGCCATAATTGTGATTCGATTCTTTATAGAAAGATTTCGCTATTCAGTATGTATACTAGAGATTAGTCTCCTTTCAGTCCAGAGAACATCATAAGATGAATAACAATAATAATAATAAAAAATAAAAAAATTCTTCAGCCAAGAAATTCTTTTGTTTTATTATATATGATATGATTTAAATCTTTGTAGTATTTTAACAATTGGAGTTAATATGTTGGGGCTAAAAATGATTTAGAGTGAGCATTAAAAAAATTAATAATAAAAATTATAAAATTAATAAAAATAATAATATATAAAAAATATAAAAAAATGGAAAGACAGTTTTTTATATATAAACTATAATTAGTGATGTATAAAAATATTCTATAAAATTATACCATCTATAGTAATTTGTGGATTGTTCACTTATATATTTTGATTAGGTTGATTGGACTATTTATAATGGGACATCTTGATTTTTGTTTTTGTATCAGTATGGAGATATTACTTGTTTTTTATGATACTTTATTATTATATGTTGTATTTTGTGTCATATTCTGTTGTTGTTTTTGTATATTCCTTTGAAATTTTTTTGTAAAAACTTTTTATGATGTCATTTCCTTTGAATTCCTTTATATATTGTGAAAGTTTTTTTGTTATCCACAATTGAAAAAAGCCTGTGAGGGGCTGAAACGTCTTGTTGTAGTTTTCCTACATGTGGAATAAATGAATTGATCGAATACACGTTAGTGCCGGGATTTCTTCATTTCATTTGTAATCTCTCCACGTGCACCACTACTATTAACGAGGACTACGGAGTGCTGACTATTTCTTTGTATTTGTATTGCTTGGAGTACGTGCACACGTTGGATATACATGGCCGCAGTGAGTAAAGCCTTTAATGATGAGGAAGGTACAAGGATTATTTCACAATCTACAATGTCTACAGACTTTTTAAAGATACCTGCAAGTGAGTTCAGAAAACGAGACTTTGATAAGGAGTCTAAGAGATTATTCTCATGTGAACTCCATGCTGTTACTTTAACAGAGTATTATCGTGAAAAATGGATCCCACGTGGATTGAGAGCACATTTAAGCCCCACACTTTTTTCTAATGATCCAGTCTTTTGTGATGAATTTGAACATATTATTAATAAATGTTCTTTGGATTTGATTCTTTTAACTATGGAGAGATTACAGAAAGCTATTATTGAATTGAAGAGCGAAATACAAAATGTTGAAATACAGCTCAGCTCCTGTATGAAACCGGATGAATTGAGTGCTTTGAAGGACTCTACTAATACTATGCTGGAGAGTTTTCGTAAGGAACTGCAAGATAAAAAGCGACGAAAGTTCACCAGAGACACTGAGGATTATTTATCCAACAGAGTTTATAGGTGGCGTGACCCGAGATCTGGCTTTGAAAGAGGATTTAAATCTTTCTCTCGGACTGGCTATTATTCATCAGACTCTGGGAGTGACACTTCCAGCTCCTGGAATCAACAGTGTATTACTTTTTTCCGAAGAGGGAGAGGACGCTACTCCACAAGAAAACGCGGAGAGGGGGCTGCCACCACAGGAGAAACTACACCTTCAATGATCACCAGGTCTCAGGTACTGAAGAATCATTGATTATAAACATTTCGTCTAAAACTATATCACAGAAGCAGATTCAGACCTTGCAAAAAGGTTTATCCTTCGGCATATTGACTGATTTAAATGGTTTTCAATTGGACATTGATTTAAATCGTTTTTATAGAAATCTTAGGTTGAAATCACATTTTTCTAATGTTCCATCGTCTTTGCCAGCGATGACTTCAGGTGGTGGAAATGATCCTTTAAAGTTATTCGATTTGGGTCTTAGGAACAGAAGTAATTTTGTACCCCCAAAGATATACCACCCGATAGAAACGTATATTGATTTTGTCAGAAGGGATGTGAGTAGTTTACTTAACCAAGTACAGCGAGGAGATTTTGAGATTTATGGTAATCTAACATTTGAAGATAAGGAAGCTCTGAAACAATTGCAAGGGGACAAACAGATTGAAATTAAACCTGCCGACAAGGGGGGATCAATTGTCATAATGGATCGTGATAAATATATTTGTGAGATTCAAAGCCAATTGATGGATATTGAAACATATATGCCTTTGAAAAAGAATCCATTATCTGAAATACAAATTAAGATTACAAATGTGGTTGACAAACATAGATCCAGGGGTTTTATTGATACTAAATTGGTTGAATATTTGATTAAGGTGGACCCCATTACCCTTGTTATCTATGCGTTGCCTAAGGTCCATAAGACTTTAATTGACCCCCCCGGGAGACCAATAGTTGCCTCCTCAGAATCTGTGTTGAGCCCCTTGTCGATTGTTTTAGAACGAATTTTAACTCATTTTACTAAAAGAAGTAAATCTTTTTTACTTGATACAGGCGACTTTTTACAAAAGATTAAAAATATTGACGATATCTCTGAAAATGTCATTATTGCCACTATTGATGTGGTTAGTTTATACACTTCCATTGAACACCAGAAGGGGTTAAATGCAGTTAACTGGACATTGGAAGAATTCCAAGTCCCTGTAACACGGTGAGAGTTTATAATTGATCTACTTGAAATTGTTTTATATGAGAATTATTTCTTATTTCAAGATGTTTTTTATAAACAGAAAAGGGGATCGGCGATGGGTGCTAATGTGGCCCCCCCATATGCAAATCTATATATGACATTCTTTGAAGAAAAATTCGTCGACTGTCATGAATTATTTAAAACCCATGCTAAAATTTGGTTAAGATTTATAGATGATATTTTTTGCATATGGGAGGGGCCACATGATACACTCATAGAGTTCCAGAATTATTTAAATGGTATATGGCTAGAATTAAAATTTACTTTATCATACGATGGTCAACGCATGAATTTTCTTGATACAATGATTATTAAGACTGGCACTGGACGTGTGGATATTGATCTATATATAAAAAAACCACAGAGAGAAACAGTTTTTTACATTTTAAAGTGCCCACCCGTATTCTATGAAACAAGCGATTCATAAATCACAACTTTTAAGAGTTAAAAGGATTGTTACAGATCCTATAATTTATGAACAACGCATGAAAGAAATAAGGTATAATTTTCAATGCCGTGGTTACCCCAAACATGTTCTGGATCAGGCAGAGAGAGATATGGAATTAGACAGGGTTAAAAGAGATGACAATATGCCCCAGATATCTTTTGTTAGACAATATCATCCGATTAATGTTAAAGTTGATAAAATCATTAAAAAACATTGGCATATTTTGAAGGAATCTTTTCCAAATGTGAATGAGTTTCAAACGCTTCCCAGAATTTGTAACAAAAAGGTTCCCAACATCAGGGATAAATTAGTACATGCTGATGTAGGCAGTGATTTATTGATCCCCAGACAGAAATTCCTAAGTACAAAAAATAGAGGCACGCATCCCTGTTTGGGATGTGCACAATGTAATAATGTCATTAGAGGAGAATATTTCTGCCATCCCCACACTGGGAGGAGATGTAATATAAAAGGTTTTTTTACTTGTAAATCTACCAATGTCGTTTATTTAATTAAATGCCCATGTGGTTCTATTTACATAGGCGAGACTACATAGGCTGTCGGTGTACGCATTAACAAGCATAAATCTACAATTAGATGCTGTGATGTCACACTCCCGTTGCCATTACATTTTAAAGAAAAAAACCATTCTGTGGCAGAATTAAAATACCAAGTAATTGAGGAAGTCCACACACCTAGAAGAGGGAGAAGCCTCAAAAAACTTCTTTTGAAGAGAGAGGCATATTGGATTTTTACACTTAATAGTTTATTTCCTAATGGTCTGAATAGGGACTATAATGTAAGTCAAATGTTCTAAAATCTCTACTCTTTTTCCTCCTCTTTAGACTATTCAAAATCAATGAACATTTTTTTCTGGATATTACAATAATGGAGGAGGTCAATGAAAAATCAACCTGCGGATATGGCTATATTCTGCAGTAGTGTTACATATTATTTGGGGTATGAAATTATGTGTTTCTGAAACTTTTTTATTATTTGTTATTTTGAACTAATTTATTTTTATTATAGGATTTATTACTGGTGACATTTCATAAGATCAGTCTTTTCATATATTGAATTTTGAGAACATAATAGGGTTAATAAATAAATAGAAAATAATAATAAAAATCCTTTATAACTAGGGGTATATATCTGCAAAAAAATTCTTCATGGAACTCTCATAATTTGATTATGCATGATATTGCTTGATTATTGATATTGTGAAGAGGGGATCTGTTGATACGGCTATATCCTGTAGTAATGTAGAATATTATTTGAGACATGAAATTATATGTTTTTGAGACTTTCCATAACCTGGAACTTATTTATCCTTATAATAGGATTAGTAGTTGGATGATTATTAGTATGATTTGTGATGCCATAATTGTGATTCGATTCTATATAGAAAGATTTCGCTATTCAGTATATATACTAGAGATTAGTCTCTTTTCAATCCAGAGAACATCATAAGATGAATAACAATAATAATAATAAAAAATAAAAATATTCTTCAGCCATGAAATTCTTTTGTTATAATATATATGATATGATTTAAATATTGGTAGTATTTTAACGATTGGAGTTAATATGTTGGGGCTAACAATTACATAGAGTGAGCATTATAAAATTAGTAATAAAAATTATAAAATTAATAAAAATAATAATTTATAAAAAAAATGGAAAGACCGTTCTTTATATATAAACTATAATTAGTGATGTATAAAAATATTCTATAAAATTATACCATCTATAGTAATTTGTGGATTGTTCACTTATATATTTTGATTAGGTTGATTGGACTATTTAAAATGGGACATCTTTATTTTTGTTTTTGTATCAGTATGGAGATATTACTTGTTTTTTATGATACTTTATTATTATATGTTGTATTTTGTGTCATATTCTGTTGTGGTTTTTGTATATTCCTTTGAAATGTTTTTGTAAAAACTATTTATTATGTCATTTCCTTTGAATTCCTTTATATATTGTGAAAGTTTTTTTATTATCCACAATTGAAAAAAGCCTGTGAGGGGCTGAAACGTGTTGTTGTAGTTTTCCTACAAGTGGAATAAATGAACTGATCGAATACACGTGAGTGCCGGGATTTCTTAATTTCATTTGTAATATCTCCACGTGCACCACTACTACTATCGAGGACTACGGAGTGCCGACTATTTCTTTGTATCAAATAATATTGAACCTAAATCTATGAGCAAATTCCCCAATAAATATCAAGGGAACACAGGAGCAATACCTAAACATAAACAAACACATGGTACACCGCTATCAACTATACATAGATGTGATAGGTTATTGACTTTGAATAAAAACAATAAGGACACAAATCATAGTCTAACTTTAAAACAAAATTTGCCTATCCATAATCCAGGATTACCATCTTTAAATATTATATCAACTAAGAAACAACAAGCTCTTTTAGAAAAAAACAACAGACAGAACTGAAAATGCAGATGAGACCAAGACTAATGACAATATTTTTTTTGATCTACATGATCTCACCACACATAGCATTGAAGATACTTCTTCAATGTTCACCACAGTGATACAGGCGTCCACCCTATCACCAATATCTTTAAGCTCACATGTCTCTTTTTTAGAGATCGGCCCCTTATGCCCACCCCCCTTGGTGGAAACAATTGTCTCCTCGATTTTAAGTCAGTCGAATCTGGCTCTAAGTATGGTCCCCAGAGGAAACACGATTACTGCTTCCCAACCTCAGATTACAAAGTATTTCACTCCAGTAACCATTCACCCCAAAAAAAGAAAAGGAGGACCCGAGGTTCTAGAGGGGGAAAAAACTCCCCAAAAAACATCAAAAGATCCAGATACCTTGGAAACAGTGGAAATACAGGGTCAAAGAATAATCTGATAGTTGAAACAGATCTAAATTGACATAATGGAAAGGTAGATAACAGAAAAAGGATTTTTAATCTCTCCAAATACCCACTAGATCCGATAGAATGAAAAGTCCTCACAAAAGGCCTCAATTTCTGTCCAAGCCAGGAGGCTAATAATTTTGTCCTCTTTATTGATTTAAACAAATTTGTGAGGAGATTAACACTTACAAGACACTTTACTCTTAAAAAGAAAAATTAAAATACCTCAAATCCGAAAACCGCTAAATGTTCAGAAACCATAGATAATAGAGCTACCACTATAGACTCTAATCTACATCTTGAATTAAAAACAAAGTCAAACTTTAATCCTGTCCATAATAGGGGGAGCTACATAGAAACGTTCCTCGCACTAACCGGCGAGGAATTTCGTACTCTTAAGTCACAAGAATTTTCAAAAAAGAAAAAGAAAAATCAAGTGACTAGAGAAACCAAAAACCCCATCCAGAAGGCTAATATAGCAAGGAAAGAACAAATGGGGATCGCTAAATTAAAAAATAATAGAGAAATTGTAATCCGTGAAGCCGATAAGGGGGGAGGGGTAGTTGTCCAAGACAGAGAAGCCAATATTAATGAAGCATACAAAATTTTATCCGATGGTAAATACTACCAAAAACTATCTACAGATCCATCAAAAATCTTCACAAAAGAATATCATGATCTAATTGATAGGGCTTTCTCCGAAGGCATTCTGAATAAAAAGGAAAGGAATTTTTTAGTTAATAAAGAGGCTTCCACTGCCTTTTTTTACCATTTGCCTAAAGTCCATAAGGACCCTATCAACCCTCCGGGACGCCCTATCATCTCAGGGATTAATTCCCTGGCTAGTCCTCTATCTCACTTCCAAGACCTTCATCTCCAAGAACATGTTAAGGAATTACATTCTTACCTTAAAGATTCTACCCAGCTAATCCATGAATTAAACACAATATCTTGGAATGAAAATTACTGGATAATCACATTGGACGTAAATGCCTTGTACTCCAATATAGATCATGAGTTAGGAAAAAATGTGACTAAATATTATTTACAAAAAAATGGAAATATGCCTGAAAAACAGGTAGAATTTCTTGTGACGGCTCTGGACTTCATACTCAAACATAATCTGTTCGAGTTTGAGGGCCAGTTGTACTTACAGAGACACGAGACCGCGATGGGGACTCGGGTAGCCCCAAGTTTTGCTAACTTGTTCATGGGGCTATTCGAGTCCCTGTCACCCCTATGCTCCTCCAGATATGCACAGAATATAATACTATATAGATGCTATATTGATGATTTGA
The DNA here is from genome assembly GCF_046119375.1 of Phyllobates terribilis. Lineage (NCBI taxonomy): Eukaryota > Metazoa > Chordata > Amphibia > Anura > Dendrobatidae > Phyllobates > Phyllobates terribilis. Next base: position 1,202,549,491 of record NW_027362761.1, on the reverse strand, counting down.
TCATCATATGGAACGGTACCCGAGAGGATGCTGAACTATTGGTAAAAGATCTGAATGATAATACTTGGGGCATATCATTTGTCACAAATATAGAGAAAGAGAAAGCAGTTTATTTAGATCTTGAAATTATGCATGAAAATAACAGAATAATCACCAAGACTCATTTCAAATCAGTAGATGTGAATGGGTACTTGGATTACAGGAGTGCCCATTAAACCAAATGGAAGAACAATATCCCCTATGGCCAGTTCTTTCAAATTAGAAAGAATAATACGAGGGAATTGGACTATGAACAGCAATCTGATCTTCTAAAGGAAAGATTTATGATGAAAAAATACCCTAAAAAAATTGTCAATGAGGCATACAGGATTAATTTAAATAAAACTCAGAAGGATTGCTTGAGGACTCTTACTTCACCAGACAACAAAAAAAGAAATGCTCAGAAAATAGACAATCCCAGGAGATGGGCACACAACTTTGTCACCACTTATAATAAAGGTAACCAAAAAATTAGGGAAATACTACAAAAATACTGGTACATACTGAGACAAGATCCCCTTCTACGGGATGTACTACCAGAGAGACCAGGCATCACCTTTAGAAGGGGTAAAACACTCAGAAACATTATAGTACCTAGTTGCTTGAAAAAATCTGTAGTGAAAAGCTCTGGAAAAAAACAAACGTCTCTCCAATTTAAAACTACTAATCCTATAACAAAAAAGACAACCAATACACTCAATGGCACTTTTAAATGCAACCAGAAAAAGTGCCAATGCTGCCAAACATTAACCCATGGCCATCAATCTATCACCTCCAATAGTACAGGAGAAACCTTTCCCATAAAACATCACCTGACTTGCACTAGCAGCTATGTTATATATGTAATTACATGTAGTTGCGGAATGTAATATGTTGGCTGGACGACACAGATGGTCAGATCACGTTTAAACCCACACCAACATAATGCGAAAATTGGGCTACTAACACATAGCCTATCGAGACATCTCTTAATAAATCATAATAAGAGCTTTGAGATAAGTTTGACTCCTGTCGAAGAAATTCCGCAGAATATATCAAACAGAATCCATCTACTGAATAAGAAAGAGGCTTTCTGGATGTACAGATTGCGCTCTCTACATCCGAACGGCCTCAATGATAGACCGGAGAACATATAGAACATCGAATTAGATCAGGACAGCGTTGCTGACCAATAGAAATATATAGAAAGAATAGAATATATGGTAACCCAGGCTAGATATATTTTTTATGATATATTCTTGGGTTTGCCCATAAACCCCTGACTAGTGAAGCCAGCATCATGATGACATCCACAGCTTAGAGGTAAATGCCAATGAGAGAAACACAATAGACCCTGGAGTGTGGACTACACGAGTTCAATCCCTGTAGAAAAAACTAACTTATCTAAAAAGTTCCCACAGCAATTAAAGACATAGAACTCACAATGTGATTAGATTAATGTAATATGATTATTCTTTTTTTTTATTTATTTTATTTTTTTTTTTTTGTGTTGTGTTTTCTCTCATAAGAAAATTTTTCTGGTAAAATAAGTATAATATAATAGTCCTAATATGATCATTGAATATATGTTGTATGTGTGGATAATGCTATAGATTTACATTTTTTTATACATCCACTCATGCTGTATACACGCAAATCAATGTTTGTAATGTTTTTTATGTGTGTGTGTGTTTTTCACCATATATTTTATCATGTATTGCAAATATACTTGTAACAAAAAAAGAAACAAGGATAAGCTAAAGCTGCATACTGAAAACCACCAAGCAGCAATTAAGCTAATGAAGAACCGCCAGGTCTTGACCATTTAACATAATTAATTTATTCAAGTGAACCTATATAGACTATATAACTCTAACAGACTGTAAAGCAATATCTTACCTGAGGAAGGCTATTCTGTACAAATATATAGCCGAAACGCGTTGTTCTATGTATCTTTTTTTATGATGATTTTTATCTAAGTAAATTTCTGAAGACTTTTAATACCTCTGCCTGGTGCCTGTCTCCTGGGAGCGCTGAACAGACTGGATGATTCCTTTCATTTTCTTCTGACCTTCATTCCACGGTCCCCTGGCTGAGAGATCCGTTGTATCCAGACTATAGCTGCACATCAAGGAGTCAAGGCATCTCAGTCAGACCTAAGAGGTCGATACGCTATGCCACAAGCTACATCAAAGGTGAGCAAATTAGCTTCTGAAAATTTGCTGAACCTAATAATCTGCACTTAGATCTGCGCCTGTGTTTTCTGTCTTTTCCCCTCTCCTAGACGCTATAGCCTTGGGGTCATATACCTCTGAGCTTTGTCATGGCTAGGAACTGAATTACAGACAAAGGGAGGACAACAAAAGGGTACCTCTTCTGGTCACATACAACCCCCACATGAACATCCTAAGGAAAATTGGTGCTGATCTCCAACCCAAATTCCACAGAGACCACAAACTGAAAGAAATATTCCCAGAAATACCACTTCTCTCCTACAAATTGCCCCCTAAGTTAAGGAATTTCCTTGTCGGAAGTGTCCTCTCATCACCATCAGTGAGGGGCACATTCCCATGTAAAAACAAAAAATGCAAAACTTGTACCCACATATTACCATCAAATACAGTCTGCATACCTAACACAAATCAGGACTACAAAATCATGGATGTCTTTTCATGTACATCCTCCAATGTGGTGTACATGATACAATGTACAAAGTGCCCAGAAGGAGTTTATATTGGAGAAACTATGCAAAGACTGCAAACCAGAATGAATTTACACAGACACACAATTAAGAATGAACTGGATACACCTGTGGGAAAACATTTCTCTGGCCGGGGACACTGTATGAAAGATCTAAAAGTTTTAATACTAAAAGGTCACTTCAAGGGCAACAGAGAAAGAAAAATTTGGGAATTCAAATTTATAAGGATGTTCAATTCACTGACAACAGGACTAAATATAACACCGGGCTTTATGAGTCACTATATGGACATAATTCACACCTTCAGATAATTAAACATTACCAAGGCCTCTCATTTTGCAACAAAAAAAAACTAATTAGCTCTCCCTAACTTATCAGTAGGAGGCATCACAACTTACACCTCATGAACAAATGTCTTGTAACATCTCTCAAATGCTGTGCCTTTTGTCTTATGAATTCATTTGTAATCTTGCCTGAAGAAGGAGCCTCTGTGCTCTGAAAGCTTGCATATATATATATTTTTTTTTTCTGGTTAGCCAATAAACGTATCACCACAGGAATACTTCTGTCATTTTTGGCATAAAAGTATTTACATCGATTTTTCTGGCTAACACGGTACCACAATATTACTTTGTATTGTACATCATCATGGTTAGGAGGAAATGGTCTTTTACATGTCCACATCTGAGGGACTGAGGGCTGGCTGTTGTGTTTAGATGGGGTTGAGAAGGGTGTCCCCGGCAAACTGCGGGTCTGTGAGGAAGATGCAGGCGGACATGTTATGTTGCCTAAATCCAAAGGTGGTGCTCTCGATGTCGGAGAGCGCTCTACACCAGCAGGTGTTTCCACTTCCTAATGAACTGACGACCTGCCAATCACACTGGCTGTTGCGGGTAAAGAGGTGGCAAGTCTGTGTCCAAAAACATGTGTGACTGCTGTCCCCCCAGTGACAGAGGATGAAGAGGCTGCGGATGCACAAGATGGGGCAGACGGTGGTTGGCCCGGCCCGCTAGGCCGCATTGCAGCACAGTGAGCTTCCCACTGTAACTTATGCTTCATATCCATGTGACGGTTCATGCATGAAGTACTCAAACTATGGATTTTTTGGCCTCTACTTAGCTTTTGGTGACAAATGTTACAGATAACATGAGTTGGGTCATCCTTATCGATCTCAAAAAATGCCCAGGCTATGCAAGGCTTAGAGCCCATGCGACCTGAAGAGCCTCCACGACTTGTGGTCATAGGCCGAGTTGTGGTTGAGGATGCAGTTGTTGACGTGCTTCCAGTACTCCGTCTCTGTCCAGGAAGGCGCAACCTAACCTCGTCGTCAATAGCATCCTCCTCCACCTCCTCTGCTGACCTCATCGACTGGCTGACTGTGGGTTCACAGTAAGTGGAATCTCCAACCTCGTTATCATCACCCTGTGTGTTCTCACACCTGTTGTCCTCAGAGCCAACCTCTTCCTGCCCTGACCAAAATGTCAAGTTGTCGCTTCAATCAGGTATCTGAGTCTCATCATCGTCTTCCTGATTGTCTCCACCAACAGGAGTTACAGTTTGGGAATGAGGGTCTACATTATGCTCAGAACCTTTTTCATCTGGGCCTGGATCCGACTCATAAACATCCTGGGCATCAGTGCAGATCATTTCCTTATCTGTATTCACAGAAGCTCTGGAGCAGACCTCTGATTCCCAGGCTATAGTATGAGCAAACAGCTCTGCAGACTCAACCATCTGTGTTACCCCATACTCAGACGGGCAGCTGGAGACTTGGGAGCTGTGAAGAAGCAAGTGCGATTGGGGTGACACCTCTGAGGACTGGAGTATTTGTGATGTTGAAGTTGAGGTGGAGGAGAGCCAACTTGAAGGAGCACTTGATATCCATTGAAGCACCTGCTGTTTTTGTGCCTCATCTGGAATTTGTAGCGATGGGCGTGTCCGTAATAAAGGGATTGTATAACATTGTCCACGAAAAGAAGTAGACATCTTAGTTTGGCTGGGAGATGATCTTTCTTCTGCAGATGTTACTCACCCCCCACCGCGGGGGGCTCGACCCACCAGCGGACAGGCACCAGTATTGGGACAGGGGGCTGGCCGTCAGGGTCCACCGCAGCTCTGGCACAAACCCGGCGACACGGAGGTCGCATGGGCAGGAACAGACTGGCGGTGTCGGCTTCGCACTCCAGCGTAGTCCCTCTGCCCGCTCGCGTCCGTAACCACAAAGGGACGCGCAAGCGTCTTTTCTTCCCAGGGCTGTTCCCCACACCCAGCAGGAACGTGGGGGAGCTCAGGTCGGCCTTCCACTGTACTCCCTTACCTCCCTCGCCCTCTTTCCTTCTCCATTCTCCATCTAACCACTCGGCTCTGTAGTGTCCGCTCTCCCTCCAGCTCTCTCCTTCTCACAGGTGGACTACCGCGTGTATTCACACTGTGGCAAATCTTTTGGGCCCAGGCATAAGAAGTTGTCGAGGTAATGGATAATATGTGGCCCCTTAGAAACGTCCAATACAACCCTTTCGAGGAAGCAACTAAATGCCTCAAATTGTGAGCAGGATCTGGAGCACCCCATGGGCAAACAGTGATCTATATAGTATGCTCCTTACCAGAAGCAGCCCAATAGGTGGACACTATTCGGAGGCACAGGTAGTAAGTAACCGGAACGCCGCTTCAATGTCTGTTTTGGCCATTAGGATGACCTTTCGCAACTTCTTGATCCGCCTGATTGCCTTGTCAAAGGATGTACAGTATATACTACTGTACTTGGTTCCGCGTCGATGTTGTCGTTTACTGACCTGCCCCTTGGATATGACAAATGGTGGATTAGTCCGAATGTATTGGGTTCCTTTTTTGGCACAACTCACAACGGGGATACCACTATGTCTTGTAAGGAAAGTGTTCTGAATGGAACCGCCATTCTACCTAAAGATATATATTTTTTAATTTTCTTGTCACGACATCTGGGTGTTGGTAGGCTGATTTTAGATTTTTACTCCAGCCTTTCTTGATTTTAGAAGGGCATGACATACCTATTTCTGTGTCTCCCCCTCCTTTTACTCCTCCACCTCTTTTCTTTTCGCATGACTATATGTACTTGTCACTTTTCCATGTGTTAGTTGTGTCTTCTGAGCAGTTTGTCAGCTTTTGGACACCTTTGAAGTGTTTTCTATGTGTTTTCTATGTGTTGTTATGTGTTTTTGTTTGCCTGCCATTGGTTTTAATGGTGTTCAAAGGTGTTCGTCGAACAGTTCGACGAACAGTTCGTCGAACACACGGGTGTTCGACGAACCGAACCGAACTCGAACACTACGGGGGTGGCTCAACACTACTCTCTGACTACCTTTTGATGTTTGGTTTGTCTGGAGTTGCAGACCGTGACATCGGCGCTGACTGGGCACAGAGCTCACGTGTCATAACAACTGCATGAGAGACCCAGGAATGCGAGTGCTGAAAGCGTTGCAACGGTGCTGGAATGGGGGGTGAATAAAAAGGTTTTTATTTTATGGACACCAAATATTCTGACCGAGAAGGTGTTGTCCAAGTAGCAATCCTTTTAACCTGTTATTTTTTAGTACATTTTATTTTTTAGTTTGACAATATTCAATCTTCAACCAAAGAAAAACCTTATTTCAGGAAACCAAAAACGTTAGGGTGAGAGGCTGCTACACATAGGTTCACATCCAGAAATCAACATGATATAAAAGCAGGGATGTTTTTTTTTAAAAGTGAAAAATAAAAGGCCAAGTGCCTTTACTAAATAGAATGGGATTAGAAAATCTAGGTAGAATCACATCATAAAGCAAGCAACTGCAATTGGCCCTGTAGTCAGAGTAATGAAGCCCACTGAAAATTATTTTAACCAACCCCCTAATTTTGGTAGATAACAGTTGTGTTTAAGGTTCAGGATTATAGATATTTCTCCTTTTTAAAGAATGCATTGCGACTCTCAAAACATAAAAATCACTCTTTCACTGATACACAAGCCTTGAATTCAGAATTTGATTTTATTTGCTAAATTAGCAATGAAGGGTTCAATACTGCCCTTCTTGCTTGCATTGTGTTAAAAATGCATCTATTTAGGTGATGTTACTGCAGGATCAACGATCATTCAATTCACATTCACAGTTACATTGAGTGGATATACAGTACATCTACAGCAGTTCCCTGTATGTCTTTTGAATCTTTGGATTAGTATTCACAGATTGAGACTATAATTTTAATTTGGTACATCACCATTGAGGTAGTACCCACAACTACATCAGGCATTTTTCTCTCCCTAAGCAGTGTGTTTGGTCCTCCTATCCCTACATAGAACAAGTGTAAAATGATGTCCATTGGCCAGCCCTAATATTTTATATTGGCTGTGATATCCCCCTTCACCCCTGATTGGCTGGGCTAGATTATTTAACTGATTGCTTAATTTTTGCATTGACATAGTAATATGCAAGCTTGTTTTAGCAGGATGAGGTGTATATTTAAATTAAACCATTTATTTTAAAATATATTATACTGAAAAACAGAGAAAAAAATGTGCAGATTAATTGCGATAAAGGAAAATTCTTTTTTTTGTGTGTTTTGATTTTAAAACAATAATTCTGAAGTAAAAATTATAGCAGTTTGATACTACAAGTCAGTATGATAACAGCAATACCAAACGTTTTGTTTTATTGTTGAAACAGTAAAAAAATGTTAAATTGGTAAAATCATAAAAAATGGTTTGTGTCGCAATTTTCCAAGACACATAACATTTTCATTTTTCTCAGTGGAGCTGGTTGACAGCCTATTTTTTACAAGGTAAGATGATGTTTTTATTTATACAATTTTGAGGCACGTATAATGTTTTAATAACTTATTGACTTTTTTGGCATAGTATATATGGCTAAAAAAAACAATTGATTCTGGAATTTCAATGTATTTATCTCTTTATTAATTTAACTGTATGGAATAATTAGTTTTATATTTTGATAGAGAATACTTTTATAAACGCAGTGAGTCCAAACATGTTTATTTTTCTATTTTATTATTTGTAATGGAGGAAAAGTGAATGATTTGAATTAGAATTTTTTTTATATTTTAGCCTTCCTGGTGGACCTTCCCCATGCGATCGCTTGTTCTACAGTGTATACTAAAACACCAAACTATTACAGTGTATGTTAAAAATCAAAAGAATAAAAAATGTACTCAAAGGGAATCATACTGTATGGGGAAGAATGTAATGGGGAGGCTTTATACTGCGTATGGGGGAATTTAATGTGGAGGTTTTATACTCAGTGTGAAGGTAAGACCTTTGGGTACATCATATTGTGTGTGGAGGAATGAACTGTGGAGGCTTCATACTGTATGGGGAAAGGTACTATGGGAATATCATACAGTGTGAGGGGAATTTATTGTTGGGATATCATACTGTATGTTGGAGAATGCACTGTGGTGACATCATACTGTGTGTGGGAGAATGTGCAGTGGGGGCATCATACTGTGTGTGGGAGAATGTGCAGTGGGGGCATCATACTGTGTGTGGGAGAATGTGCAGTGGGGCATCATACTGTGTGTGGGGAATGTACTGTGGGGCATCATACTGTGTGTGTGGGAATGTACTGTGAGAATATCATACTGTGTGTGGGGGAATGTATTGTGAGGACATCATACTGTATGTTGGAGAATGCACTGTGGGGACATCATACTGTGTGTGGGAGAATGTGCAGTGGGGGCATCATACTGTGTGTGGGGGAATGTACTATGGAGACATCATACTGTGTGTGAGAGAATGCACTGTGGGGACATCATACTGTGTGTGGGAGAATGCACTGTGAGGACATCATACTGTGTGTGGGAGAATGTGCAGTGGGGGCATCATACTATGTGTGTGAGAATGTACTGTGAGGACATCATACTGTATGTGGGGTAATATACTGTGGGACATCATACTGTGTTTATAGAATGTACTGTGGGGGCATCATACTGTGAATGGGGATGTGAATGGGGAATCTACAATGAACCTTGAAATGTACTGTGGGGACATCATAATATGTGTAGGAATGTACTGTGGAGGTATCATCTAATATAACCATAGATGTGTCCCTCTGTCTTTAGCCTCTATAAACTGCGGAGTCTGGCTCCAGACAGAAGAAAACATCTGCCGTTACGGGTGAGAGGAATGAGGACATGGCCAGGGTGAAGGACTGTGGTGCCGGAGATCGTGGTATGCGGAAACGTTCACTGCATACCGCTATCTCCTGCGCCATTAGGACACAAGCCTCGCTCTCCGGCGAGTCTGGAGGAGGAGTGTGGCGCTGGAGTTCGCACATGCGCTCAACGCAATCTCCGGCGCCATTATGTTGAAAACAAATTTGCAGTGTGCAAATTTGTCTTCAACAAAATGGTGCCAGAGATCGCGCAATGCACAGGCGTGAACCCCGGCTCCACATTCCACCTTCAGACTCGCCGGAGATCGAGGACGTGCTGCAAGGGAGAGGGGAAAAGGTGAGTAGGAATGTATTATTTTTTTGTATGGATGGGGGCAGCACATAACAGGATGGGGGAGCACATGACAGGATGCGGGCAGCACAATTACCAGGATGGTAGGCAGTACAAATACCAGGATTGGGGGCAGCACATAACAAAATGGGGGCACAGGATGGGAGCAGCACATAACGGGATGGAGGAGCACATGACAGGATGGGGGCATAGGATGGGGGCAGCACAAATACCGGGATGGGAGGAAGCACATAATGGGATGGAGGAGCACATGACAGGATGGGGGCACAAAATGGGTGCAGCACAAATAGCGGGATGGGGCAGCACAAATACCAGGATGGGGGCAGCACATAACAGGATAGGGGTACTGGATGGGGGGCAGCACATAACAGGACTGGGAAGCAGTATGGTGACGCACATAACGGGATGGGGGTGACCACAACAGGATTTGGAAGCAGGATGGGGGCGCACATAACCGGATGGGGGTGACCATAACAGGATTGAGAAGCAGGATGGGGGCAGCACATAATGGGATGGGGCAGCGGATAACAGGATGGGGGCAAACATAACAGGATTGAGAAGCAGGATGGGGGAAGCACATAATGGGATGGGGCAGCGCATAACAGGATGGGCAGCGCATAACGGGATGGGGTGCACATAACAGAATGGGGGTGCAGGATGGGGCAGCACATAACAGGATTGGGGAACAGGATGGGGGCACACATAACAGGATTGGGGAGCAGGATGGGGGTAGCACATCACAGGATGGGGCGCAGGATGGGGGCACAAGATAGGGGCAGCACATAACAGGATGGAGTCGTCAGATGGGGGCACAAGATAGGGGTAGCACATAACAGGATGAGGACGCAGGATGCAGGCAGCACAATTACCAGGATGGGGGCAGCACAAACACCTGGATGGGGGCAACACAAACACCTGGATGGGGGCAGCACAAATACCTGGATGGGGGCAACACAAATACCAGGATTGGTGCAGCACAAATACCAGGATGGCGGCTGCATATAACAGGATGGGGGGCAGCACAAATGCCAGGATGGGGGCTGCACATAACAGGAAACGGGCTGCACATAACAGGATGGGAGACCATATACTAATAAAAATGCTCGCCACCCGGGCATAGAACGAGTTCAATAGCTAGTACTATATATGAAAGGATGTACTCTAGAGGCTTCATACTGTTTGGCAGGAATGTGCTGTAGGGCATCATACTGTATGTGGGGAGTTGTACTATCAAAACATAATAATGTGTGTGGGGAATGTACTGTGGGGACATTACACTGTATGGGAGGATTGTATTGTAAAGCATCATACTGTATTTGGTGGCACTGAAGGGACCATATAACATTACCATGATGTGTTGGAACACTAATGAGCTTCACTACTAGCAATATTTATGTGTTGGCTCATATGAAAAAAACTAGGAAAGGTTAGGATAATGGATTAAAATTATTATAATTTAAAGTTGGAAGATATGCATATGTTATAACTATATATCCTGTATATATATATATATATATATATATATATATATATATATATACCGTATATTCCGGCGTATAAGACGACCTGGTGTATAAGACGACCCCCCTACTTTCCTGTTAAAATATAGAGTTTAGGATATATTCACCGTATAAGACTACCCCTTTTCCAACGCATACCAAACACCGGTAAAAATTTTAAAAAAACAGATTTGAATTTAACATGGTCCTTTTTTAATTTAAATTCTTATGACATGCAGGTATATAGCAGGAAAACTGTCACTCATAAACATATTAAAATAGGGGGGACCCCACGTCATTTTTTGGGGGGGTCCCCCATTCTAATAGCTAGTAAAGGCTAGGTATTCAGCTGGGGGCTGATATTAGTAGCCTGGGAAGCTCCGTGGGTATTACCCTCTTCCCAGACTTCAAACATCTGCCCCAGCCGTCTGCTTAACCTCCGCTAGAGACTATAATGATGGTGGATCCCACGCCAATTTTCTTTTTAAAAAATCCTTTATTTTAACACTAAATGACAATTGAGGGGTTAATAAAGATGCAGTCCCTAAATTATTAATTTTGTAATTAATTTTTCCCAAAAATGTTGACGTGGGGCTTCGCCATATTTTTGTGTCCAGCCAGGTACAGCAGGCAGGAACGGGCTGCCCCCAACCACCAGCTGCCTATTTGTACCTGGCCGGACACAACAATATAGGGAAGCCCTTTTTTTTTTAATTATTTCATGAAATAATTAAAAAAAAAAATACGTGGGGCTTCGCCCTATTTTTGTGTCCAGCCAGGTACAACTAGGCAGCTGGGGACTGGAATCTGCAGCGCAGGGAGGCCCAAGCTTTCTGGGCCCCACCCGCTGCAAATTGCAGTCCGCAGCCACCCGGAAAATGGCGCGTTCATAGAAGCGCCATCTTCTGGCGCTGTACCCAACTCATCCAGGGCCCTGGTGCGGTGGCTCACTGGGTAATAAAGGGGTTAAGGCCAGCTTGGCATTATCAGCTGGCCCTAAGCCCGAAATTCATGGGGTCACGCCAATATTAGACATGAACACCATGAATTTCTAGTAAAGTAATTAAAAAAAACACAACACCCAGAATAAAGTCCTTTAATTGAAATAAAGACACAATTTTTTAATGTTCTAAATTAAACCATACTTACCATCACACCCATTCCAGCTGAAGCCAACGATCTCCTGCAATAAAAGTAAAATAATAAAGCAACCTCATCCTTACCTTTCCATGGTTCCCAGGACAGCTTCAGCTCTGCTACATTCACATGACAGGCTGCACCGCAGCAGAACGCTGCCGTTCAGCTTGCCATGCGGCAGACACTGAGAAGCGCAGGCATGCTTGTGCTCCTCAGTGTCTGACTGTGACGGCATCCAGATGAGCCGAGATCATGTCCAATGAACTCGGCTCACCTCATGCACGTCACTGACAGCGTGGGAAAATTCTCCTGCTCCCCGCATGCGCAGTAGAAGTTTCCCACGCTGTCAGTGACGGACGTCCAGGAGGTGAGCTGAGTTCATTGTCGGCTCATCTGGATGCCGTCACAGCCAGACACTGAGGAGCGCAAGCATGCCTGCGCTTCTCAGTGTCTGCGGGATGACAGGCTGGATGGCAGCTTTCTGCTGCGGTCCAGCCTGTCATCTCGATGTAGCAGAGCTGGAGCCGTCGTGGGAACCATGGAAAGGTAAGGATGAGGTTGCTTTATTATTTTTCTTTTATTGCAGGAGATCGTTGGCTTCAGCTGGAATGGGCGTGATGGTAAGTATGGTTTAATTTAGAACAATAAAGGAATGTGTCTTTATTTCAATTAAAGGACTTTATTCTGGGTGTTTGTGTTTTTTTTAACTTTGACTATGGGGTTAGTAATGGGGGTGTCTTATAGACGCCTCTCCATTACTAACCTGGGCTTGATGTCAGCTGGCATTATAAGCTGACATCAACCCCAGCCCTATTACCCCACTGCCACCGCTACAGGGCAGTGGGAAGAGCGAGGCTAAGTGCCAGAATTGGCGCATCCTATGGATGCGCCATTCCTGGGGCGGCTGACGGCTGGTGTTTGTAGCCTGGGAGGGGGCCAATATTCATGGCTCCCTTCCTGGGCTATTAATATCAGCCTCCAGCTGTCTGCCTAGCCTTTGCTAGCTATTAAAATAGGGGGGACCCCACGTCATTTTTTTGGGATCCCCCATTTTAATAGCTAGTAAAGGCTAGGTATTCAGCTGGGGGCTGATTTTAGTAGCCTGGGAAGCTCCGTGGGTATTACCCCCTTCCCAGGCTTCAAACATCTGCCCCAGCCGTCTGCTTAACCTCCGCTAGAGACTAAAATTAAGGGGAACCCCACGCCAATTTTTTTTTTAATAAATCCGTTATTTTAACACTAGATGACAAGTACAGTAACCAACACTATCACTGTACTTCATATATATGTGACTGACATGTTTCTATCTATCTAATCTATGTGTGAAGCTCTATTCTGTCTGTTATAAATTGTCGGGTACAGATGCTGAATTGCCGGCCGGCTTTTTTAAAGAGACAGTGCATGAAAACACTATTATTTTTTTAAATAAATCCTTTACACTAAATGACAAGTACAGTAAGCAACACTGTCACTGTACTTCATATATATGTGACTGACATGTTTCTATCTATCTAATCTATGTGTGAAGCTCTATTCTTTCTATTCTAAATTGTCGGGTGCCGGCTTATGCCGCTGCTGAATTGCCGGCTTTTCATATATTGTCACAGAAGCGATGCGAACTTCCCAGCTCCGGACACAGCGCAGCGCTTCTGTGACAAGTGAAAGCTGTCGGCACAGAAGCCCTGCGCTGTGTCCAGAGCTGGGAATACGCAGCGATGTGTCCGTTTCAGCACAGAAGCGCTGACCGTCTGGACCTACCGCCACCGTATCTTAACTCCCTCCACCTTATATTAACTCCGACATGGCAGGGATACGGCCACGGCAGCTTATTAACACCCCCAGAGTATCCCCGCATGTCAATTTCTGAAAGCTCAAAAGCATTACCGGCGTATAAGACGACCCCAGACTAGACAGAAGATTTTTCAGTCTTCAAAAGTCGTCTTATACGCCAGAATATACGGATATATATATATATATATATAGATATATATATATATGTGTATATATACATATATCACAATTTTAAGTTTTGCCTATGTTTTCTTGGATAAACTACTTTTACAATTTAAATCTGGTCTCAGTAGTATAATATAACATTTTGGAAAAAATATGCAACCTAAAATGCCAATATTTGATGAAATTATAGCAAAAATTTCTACAAGAACAGTATTTTTCCCAGTAACGCTCATATAGGATGAGATAAAAGCCACCCAGACACTGCACACAACCAACATGCTGAATGTGATGTTTTTAGCTTCATTAAAACTATCTGGTAAATTTCTAACCAAGAAAGCAACAATGAAACTAATCGCCGTAAGTAACCCCACATAACCAAGGAGTATGGAAAAGGCCAGCATTGACCCCTCATTACATTGAAAAATAATTTTCTCTTTAAATAAGTGAGTGTTCATTTCTGGGAATGGAGGAGAAGTAGACAACCAAATGATATTGAGTAAAAGTTGTATAAATGAACAGAAGAAGACCACACAGATTGCAGTTTTCACACCAATAAATTTCCTCCAGGAGCTTCCTGGTTTGGTGGCTTTGAAGGCCATGTAGACCATGATGGTTTTATCCAGAACACAAGAAATAGCTACTGAGAAGATGATCCCAAATGAAGTCTGTCGAAGCATACAGGTGATATGTGTAGGTTGATGAAGGAAAAAAAATACACAAAGGTAATTAAACATAATAGAAACCAGGAGAATAAAACTTAGGGACTGATTATTTGATTGAACAATTGGAGTGTACTTAAAAAAAATGAAAATGCCAAAAATTATAGCTGTCTTGAAAAAACAAATAGCAGAAATTACAGAAATTATTAGGGCCACAGGGTCGTTCTTGTAGGACAAAAATTCAATAGGTTTCGGTACACACTGATGAAGATCATTTGGCCATTGATCTTCTGGACATTTTTGGCATGATAGAATGTCTACAAAAGAAGAAAAAATGTAAACTTATAGACAACAGAGATCTGCCCAAAAAAAGAAAATAATAAAGTGTTGGTAATATTGGTGATAATCACATAATAGGCACAGACGTCAGTTAAAGAGGTACTCTCATGTACAATGGTCCTTGAATGTTTGCAAAGCCTTTTGAATTATTCATATTTCTGCATAAATGTGACCTAAAGCTGCATTAGATTTTAACTCTAGTCCTAAAAATGGATGAGAATCAAATCAAATAAATATGTACAAATGATTAGACTTTGTATTTTTTTTTATTGTGGACGATAATCTAATTACACATGTCTGAGTGCCAAAATATGTGAACCTTTGCTTTAAGATACTTCTGTGACCCCCTTGCGCAGGACTAACTGCATATAAGCATTTCTAATGTAAGTGTTTTTTTTTATACCTGTTGCATTATCATACTGCATGTGAACATGGTTGTTCATAAACAAATGAAAAATGAAATCAAAAACTTAATTTTTATTTTTTTTTATCAAAAATGTTAAAAGGCCTTATTGTAATATTCATGCATATTGCACATTTGCACATAAAAAATATATTATTTATATAACTGGAAACTTTAATATCATCAAACTGTATGTAAATATATTTTTTTCCAAAGAATCAAAAAAAATGAAAAGTTCATTTTTTTCTATATGAAATGGTAAATAAGGTTCACGGTGCTAAATTTACTGTTTGAATTCGCCACACGTATAATTTACATGTCTTTTACATAAGTACTTTGCACAACTGCAATATATCACATTTGTTTTTTGATTACTTGATGTTGGACAGAAGGCACATTGTTTCTGTTTTAGGCTGGTTGCATTGATGGTGGAGGCCGTGGGTATCGTAGCAGTGCCGGAGGAAGCCGTTGGTTCACTTTCTTTAGCATGCTGTTGGATCCTGTGGACAATGGCTTCCGCTCCATCATCTCTGGGTGTTACTTTTCTTTCTTCGATATATGGGCTAACCAGTGATTTTCCCAACTCCTCTATAAAAATTCTACTTTTATATAGTTTATTTTTGTTCCAATTTGGGTGTATTTCATGCCATAACACAAATGCATTGTATGCCGACACATGAAGAATGTTGTAAAAAACAGCCATTGGCCGCCGATTTGTTTTGCGTTTACAGGAGTAAGTGCCTATAAGTTGATCTAGAGTATCAACTGCTCCTGTTGTGGCATTGTAATGTAAAATCATGTCCAGCTTTCTGTCGTCTCGATCACTGATTGCACTATCATGGTGCATTGTGCACATCAGAAGGACCTGTTTGTGTTTTTTGGGAACGTAAGAAACTACTGTTGTATCCTTAGTAAAATAAAACATTTATATATATAATCGTCTTATCCCGTCTGTCTGTCTGTGTGTCTGTCTGTCCAGGAAATCCCGCATCGCTCATTGGTCCGGCAGCGGCCAATCAGCGCCGCGGGATTTCTGAAAAAAGATGGCGGCCGTTAGCGGCTGATCTGCGGGACGGAGCAGAGCGGCGATGCAGCCGGGAGATGAGCGCCGCGAGGCGCTCATCTCCCGGCCGGCAACAGCAGAAGGAACCCGACCGCCGGACCCATCTGCAGGACGGAGATGCAGCCGGGAGATGAGCGGCGCGAGGTGCTTATCTCCCGGCCGGTATCAGCGGAAGGACCGCCGGCGCCGCTGACCTCCATGCGGAAGGGAGGACCGGGGAGCAGCGCTGCGGGTCGGGATACTTCTGCTGCGAGCGCCCGCTATGTCCCGGGTTCTCGCAGCATAAGTACCCGCACAGGCAGCGCCGCTCCCCGGTCCTCAGCAAGACGATTCGATGATTGGTCGCGGTCTTCGGACCCGACCAATCACTGATCTTAGTGCAAAACTTAAACACCGCTGTGCTGATTGGTTGCCGACGCTGCCCGCGACCAATCACAGATTTGGGCGCCACATTTAAATATCGGCCGCGACCAATCAGCACAGCGGTGTTTAAGTTTGGCAGCAAGATCAGTGATTGGTCGCGGGCCAAGTCCGCGACCAATCAACGATTTATGCGGCACATTTAAATAGCGGCCGCGACCAATTGGACCCGCAGCGCTGCTCCCCGGTCCTCCCTTCACTCCCTAGCCGCATGGATGTCAGCGGCGCTGCCTGTGCGGGTACTTCTGCTCCGAGAACCCGGGACATGAGCGGGCGCTCGGAGCAGAAGTATCCGGACCCGCAGCGCCGCTCCCCGGTCCTCCCTTCACACCCTAGCCGCTGATGTCCCCACAGTATCCGCATGGTGTTACAAAGGTCCGGACATTTGTGTTAAAAAACGCTGATTGGTCACTGGCGCTGCCCGCGACCAATCACCGATTTCGGCGCCAAATTTAAATATCGGCCGCGACCAATCACCGATCTTGGCTCCACATTTAAACACCGCTGTACTGATTGGTCGCGGACGCTATTTAAATGTGCCGCCCAAATCGGTGATTGGTCGCGCACAGCATCGGCGACCAATCAGCACAGCGGTGTTTAACTTTAGCGCCAAGATCACTGATTGGTTGCGTGTGGAGAGCGCGACCAATCAGCGAATTGTATTGGTGAGGAGCGGGGAGCGGAATCGTATTAGTGAGGACCGGGGAGCGCCGCTGCCTGTGCGGATACTTCCACTCCGAGAAGCTGGGACATGAGCGACTGCTCGCAGTAGAAGTATCCCGACCAGCAGCGCCGCTCCCCGGTCCTCCCTTCACACCCTAGCCGCTGATGTCCCCACAGTATCCGCATGGTGTTACAAAGATCCGGACATTTGTGTTAAAAATAGCTGATTGGTCGCTTGCGCTTCCCTTGACCAATCACCAATTTGGACGCCAAATTCAAATATCGTCTGTGACCAACCAGCACAGCGGTGTTTAAATGTGGAGCCAAGATCGGTGATTGGTCGCGACCGATATTTAAATTTGGCGCCCAAATCGGTGATTGGTCGCGGGCAGCGCCAGCGACCAATCAGCGATTTTTAAAACAAATGTCCGGACCTTTGTAACACCATGCGGATACTGTGGGGACATCAGCGGCTAGGGTGTGAAGGGAGGACTGGGGAGCGGTGCTGCGGGTCGGGATACTTCTGCTGCGAGCAGTCGCTCATCTCCCGACTTCTCGGAGTGGAAGTATCCGCACTGGCAGCGGCGCTCCCCGGTCCTCACTAATACGATTCCGCTCCCCGCTCCTCACCAATACGATTCGCTGATTGGTCGCACTCTCCACACGAGACCAATCAGTGATCTTGGCGCTAAAGTTAAACACCACTCTGCTGATTGGTCGCGGCCGCTGCCCGCCACCAATCACCGATTTGGGCGCCACATTTAAATAGCGGCCGCGACCAATCACCGATCTTGACGCGACATTTAAACACTGCTGTGCTAATTGGTCGTGGACGCCAGCCGCGACCAATCAGCGAGCTTGGCGCCAAATTTAAACAGCGCTCTGCTCATTGGTCGCGGATGCCAGACGCGTCCAATCAGCGAGATTGGCGCCAAATTTAAACAATGCTCTGCTGATTGGTCGCGGCTGCTGCCCGCCACCAATCACCGATTTGGGCGCCACATTTAAATAGCGGCCGCGACCAATCACCGATCTTGCCGCGACATTTAAACACTGCTGTGCTAATTGGTCGCGGACGCCAGCCGCGACCAATCAGCGATTTTGGCGCCAAATTTAAACACCGCTCTGCTGATTGTTCGCGGCCGCCATCCGCTACCAATCAGCGAGATTGGCGCCAAATTTTAACAACGCTCTGCTGATTGGTCGAGGCCGGCGACCGCGACCAATCAGCAGAGCGATGCAGAGCGGGGTTTTAATTTGGTCCCAAAGTCGCTGATTAGTCGCGGCTGATGGCCGCGACCAATCAGCAGAGCGTTGTTTAAATTTTGCGCCAAAATCTCTGATTGGTCGCGGCCGGCGGCCTTGACCAATCAGCAGTATTGCCGCCAAATTTAAACACCGCTCTGCTGATTGGTCGTGACTAATCAGCGATTTTGGTGCCAAATTTAAACACGCTCTCCAGTCCTCACTAACACAGTTCGCTGATTGGTCGCGGCCGCCGCCCGCGACCAATCACCAATATTGCCGCCAAATTTAAACACCGTTTTGCTGATTGGTCGCGGTAGCCGAACGCGACCAATCAGCAATTTTGGTGCAAAATTTAAACACCGCTCTGCTAATTGCGCCCGGTCAGCCGCATACCTATTCTAGAATACCCGATGCATTAGAATCGGGCCACCATCTAGTAGAACTATAAACGTCTCTCTTACTGAGGATGCCATGGGGAAGTTCTGGATTATTTTTTTAGTGCTTTTTTCAGGTCAGCATTACACAGTAATAGAACCAGCTAACACAAGGAAAATAAGAAAATCTTTTCATTTACAATGGGAAATGATGACAACTGAATTGAAATATTTCTATACGAACGGTAAATAAGATATAGCGAAAAAATGTTGCACATAACTATACCAGAAGCGAATCCATCTGCTGTATCATAATTTGAAAATGTATGTGTTAGAACCCTCCTGTTTGTTTTTTCCATCTTGTGTTTTGCGGTCATGAGACAATCTGCCTTTATATTCCAGCTCCGCCCTTTTGGCTGTGCTGGACTTCAGTGTTTGACTGTTTCTCTAGCCTGGTGCTTTGGTGACTTTCTCTGTCAGTTCGCTTGGTCATTCTGGGACCTCTAGTACCTTTTTTTCAGTTTGTCTTTTTGTGTTCTGCAACAACTTCTCTGTTTAGGAGGTGTCCCATTTTTGTCCCAGTCCTTAGTTCTTTTAGGGACCCCTCCCTTAATGCTATAGGTCTTTGTTCTGACTAGCCAAGGACTAAGACGTGTCTGTTTGCTAGGAACAGGCAGCCCGCTACATCGTAGGGATTCAGCTTAGGCTTACTGTAGGGACAGCTTTCCCCTATCTTCCCTTAGTACTTGTTGCAGATCATAACAGTATGTATGTGTAAATCTGCACGGACCAAAATGACCGAGATAAATTAATGAATAGTAGTAGATGCAATATATAGTCCAAAATTCGATTATAGCTCCTTTATTTTACTCAAAAAATGGCTGGAGATTAGAATAAATGGCTATTGGTCATTTTTGTCTGATCAGTACAAGTGTAAAAAAAAACATGAAGCAAAAAGTAAAAAATAAAAAACTTATAGTAAGAACCCCTCAAATGAGGAAAAGTCAATTTACCTCAAGTTTCAGAACCACATAATGAATATTTAAAAAAATATAAAATTTTAAATTCGGTCATTTTTATCCGAACAGAAGAGCATGATTAAGAAGCCCTCCTACTCAGCACTCACTACCTGTATTAATTGCACTTGTTTGAACTCGTTACCTGTATAAAAGACACCTGCCCACACTCTCAATCAATCACATTCCAACCTCTCCGCTATGGCCAAAACCAAAGAACTGTCTAAGGACACCAGGGACAAAATTGTAAACCTGCACAAGGCTGGTATGGGCTACTGCTTAATAGGCAAGCAGCTTGGTGAGAAGTCAACAACTGTTGGCTCAATTATTAAAAAATGGAAGAAGCACAATATATCTGTCAATCTTCCTTGGTTTGGGGCTCCATGCAAGATCTCACCTCATGGGGAGAGGATGATTCGGAGAAACGTCAGGAATAAGCCCATAACTACATGGGAGGACCTGGTTAGTGACCTGAAGAGAGCTGGGACCACAACCTCAAACATTACCATTAATAACACAGTACGCCGTCAGTCATGGATTAAAATCCTGTAGGGTATACAAGGTCCCCCTCGCATGCCACCACATGTCCAAGCCCGTTTGAAGTTCACCAATGACCATGTCAAAAGGAAAACTAGATGATGGTGCAGTCTTTGCCACCGAGGGAGATCAAGGTGCAGGAACTTTAGGTTGCTTGGAAGTAAAATTGTTTTATTCACACTAATATAAAACAAATAAAAATTATATACACAACGAGTTTTGGCTGTTTGCAGCCTTCTTCAGGTGTATGGAAAAAATCAATTTGACCTTCTTTTATAGCCCTTTGCCAGAGTAAGAGAGGGAGGGGTTACAAAAGAGGAAGAGGAGGAGTGCTTCATTCTGCATTGTTGTCAGTTTTTTTCATATATATAAACAAAAAACATAAAAACATATAAATATTATATATAAAATAACAAATAGCAAAACCTTTCTTTGTAAGAAACATGTCAATCTGATTAACATCCCATTATCTAGAAAACTAAAAATACAGATCTGTTCTTTATGTGTTAAATAATATTGAATAATAAATAAATTAAATGAAAAAAAAACATATACACATAAGTATATATTTATATATACAGTATATATTTATATATATATAAAATTTAGGGAAGAAAAAAAGATATATGCATGTGTATAAAAAAATATATAGATACAACACTTGTGGGAAAAGATACATAAACGGGGAATGTTTATATATACATTGGTACTTTGCTATTTAGCTATTTAGATGTAGGACTTTACATTACAAATACTCATATTTCTAGAAAAAACAGAGATTCATAATAAAATAGGGATCCATAATAAAAATTATTTGTAATGATGATCAAACTTGTTCTAGTTTTATCCTTCAGACCATCTGGAAATAAACATCGCAATTTAAATATCCAAAATGATTCTTTAGAATTCAATGTCTCTTTTTCTATTTAGTGATTCTATATTGATTTGTTCCAGTGGTGTAAGTTTGACCACATCAAAGTTTTTATTGTGCTTCATCACTATATGTCTAGATAGACTTTGTTTGAAAAAAACATTTGCTACATTATGTAATGCTTGTGCTCTGCAGTGTCTCTTAAGGATGACAAACTGGATGGCAGCGTTCTGCTACCATCCAACCTGCCATCTCAATGCCGTCCCAGTGTGGGAGAATTCTCCTGCTCAAGCGGTGACGTCATTTGCCGGCACCTCATGCGCAGGAGAATTCTCCCACACTGTCAGTGACGTGCATGAGGTGAGCTGAGTTCATTGGACATGAACTCGGCTCATCTGGATGCCGTCACAGCCAGACACTGAGGAGCTTCACAGAGGGGCTTCTCAGTGTCTGCGGCAAGGCAAGCTGGACGGCAGCGTTCTGCTGCAATCCAGCCTGTCATGTCAATGTAGCAGAGCTGAAGCCATCTTGGGAACCATGGAAAGGTAAGGATGAGGTTGGTTTATTATTTTATTTTACTTTACTTTTATTTCAGGAGATCGATGGCTTCAGCTGGAATGGGCGTGACGGTAAGTAGAGTTTAATTTAGAACAATATAGAATTGTGTCTTTATTTCAATTAAAATACTTTATTCTGGGTGTTTGTGTTTTTTTTAACTTTGACTATGGGGTTAGTAATGGGGGTGTCAAATAGATGCCTCTCCATTACTAACCTGGGCTTGATGTCAGCTGGAATTATAAGCTGACATCAACTCCAACCCTATTACCCCACTGCCACCTCTACAGGGCAGTGGGAAGAGCGAGGCTAAGTGCCAGAATTGGCGCATCCTATGGATGCGCCATTTCTGGGGCGGCTGACGGCTGGTATTTCTAGCCTGGGAGGGAGCCAATATTCATGGCACCCTTCCTGGGCTATTAATATCAGCCCCCAGCTGTCTGCCTAGCATTTGCTAGCTATTAAAATAGGGGGAATCCCACGTCATTTTTTTTTGGGTCCCCCATTTTAATAGCTAGTAAAGGCTAGGTATTCAGCTGGGGGCTGATATTAGTAGCCTGGGAAGCTCCGTGGGTATTACCCCCTTCCCAGGCTTCAAACATCTGCCCCAGCCGTCTGCTTAACCTCTGCTAGAGACTAAAATTAAGGGGAACCCTACTCCAATTTTTTTTTTAATAAATCCTTTATTTTAACACTAAATAACAAGCCCAGTAACCAACACTGTCACTGTACTAGTTATATATGCGACTGACATGTTTTTATCTATCTAATCTATGTGTGATGCTCTATTCTTTCTGTTCTAAATTGTCGGGTACCGGTGTATGCCGCTGCTGAATTTCCGGCTTTTCATGTTTCACTGTGAGCACTGTTCCCATCGATCTGGGCAATCACTGTAATGCCACAACCACCATGGCTGTGACATTACAATGAGTGGCAGACAATCCCTGCATGATTGGCACTCTAAATAGCGGCTAACATGCAGGACGGGGACCCGAGCTCCCGCCCGAGCATCTCGAAAGTACTCGGCGAGCTCCGAGCATCTCGAGTACCGAGCAGTGGCGAGCATGTTTGCTCATCACTATAAATAAAATATTCAGCAATATGTTAATATATCCCTTTAAAACACAGATGTGAGATAAGTTGGTGGAAGTCACTGGTTACCTGGATGATCACATTTTCCAGGTTTTTGAGATTTTCAACGAGACTAATAAGATACAGAGATAATTAATCATAATTACTAATCAGCATACTATAGTACTAGATTACCTGACAGCAAAAGTAGGGGGAATGTGTCAAATAATTCGTCCCACCTGTTGTAATTATATTGAACCTGATGGCAAACTTCAGATCAAAGCAAATATAAATAAAATAAGTGAACTTGAAGACAATTGGTCAAAACAACACAGCGCTGGGAGAAGCTGCCCACTTACTAAAGACTATGATACTTTTCCAGCAATGGACCATCATTTTGGTCAATATAATTATTGTGTTTTATTAGTGATTTAATTATGTTTTATATACAGTACAGACCAAAAGTTTGGACACACCTTCTCATTTAAAGATTTTTCTGTACTTTCCTGACTATGATAATTGTACATTCACGCTGAAGGCATCAAAACTATGAATTAACACATGTAAAATTATATACTTAACAAAAAAGTGTGAAACAACTGAAAATATGTCTTATATTTTAGGTTCTACAAAGTAGCCACCTTTTACTTTGATGACTGCTTTGCACACTCTTGCCATTCTCTTGATGAGCTTCAAGAGGTAGTCACCCGGAAATAGTTTTCACTTCACAGGTGTGCCCTGTCAGGTTTAATAAGTGGGATTTCTTGCCTTATAAATGGGGTTGGGACCATCAGTTGTGTATCCACTAGCAGAAGTCTGGTGGATACACAGCTGATAGTCCTACTGAATAGACTGTTAGAATTTGTATTAGGGCAAGAAAAAAGCAGCTAAGTAAAGAAAAACGAGTGGCCATCATTACTTTAAGAGATGAAGGTCAGTCAGTCTGAAAAATTGGGAAAACTTTGAAAGTGTCCCCAAGTGCAGTTGCAAAAATCATCAAGCGCTACAAAGAAACTGGCTCACATGAGGACCGCCCCAGGAAAGGAAGATCAAAAGTGACACCTCTGCTTCTGAGGATAAGTTTATCCGAGTCACCAGCCTCAGAAATCGCAAGTTAACAGCAGCTCAGATAAGAGACCAGGTCAATGCCACACAGAGTTCTAGCAGCAGACACATCTCTTCACCAACTTTTAAGTGGAGACTTTGTGCAGCAGGCCTTCATGGTAAAATAGCTGCTAGTAAACCACTGCTAAGGACAGGCAACAAGCAGAAGAAACTTGTTTGGACTAAAGAACACAAGGAATGGACATTAGACCAGTGGAAATCTGTGCTTTGGTCTGATGAGTCCAAATTTGAGATCTTTGCTTCCAACCACCATGTCTTTGTGAGATGCAGAAAAAATGAACGGATGGACTCTACATGCCTGGTTCCCACTGTGAAGCATGGAGGAGGAGGTGTGATGGTGTGGGGTGCTTTGCTGGTGACACTGTTGGGGATTTATTCAAAATTGAAGGCATATTGAACCAGCATGGCTACCACAGCATCTTGCAGCGGCATGCTATTCCATCCGGTTTGCATTTAGATGGACCATCATTTATTTTTCAACAGGACAATGACCCCAAACACACCTCCAGGCTGTGTAAGGGATATTTGACCAAGAAGGAGAGTTATGGGGTGCTACGATAAAATGACCTGGCCCCCACAGTCACCAGACCTGAACCCAATCGACATGGTCTGGAGTGAGATGGACCGCAGAGTGAAGGCAAAAGGGCCATCAAGTGCTAAGCATCTCTGGGAACTCCTTCAAGATTGTTGGAAGAACATTTCTGGTGACTACCTCTTGAAGCTCATCAAGAGAATGCCAAGAGTGTGCAAAGCAGTCATCAAAGCAAAAGGTGACTACTTTGAAGAAACTAGAATATAAGACATATTTTCAGTTGTTTCACACTTTTTTGTTAAGTATACAATTCCACATGTGTTAATTCATAGTTTTGTTGCCTTCAGTGTGAAAGTACAATTTTCAAAGTCAAGAAAATACAGAAAAATCTTTAACCCTAGAACGCATACCTGGGGCCTCGCAGGCCTGCTAGGTTACTTGTTTTCTATTTTCATCAAGATTACTTTAGTTAGAATTTTGAAACTCTAGGTATTCCTCAGGTATATAGTTGTCAGTAATTTCCAGTTGTTCATATATTTTTATGTTATAGGCATATCGGTAAAACAACTCTTTTTGGGGACTACCCCATATTCACATACCTGGGGCCTTTTCGGCCTGTACTTGGTTTACATGTGATCTTCAGTCTTTTTGTCTGTACTGTTACTTAGAAGGAAAACATATCGCTTCAGGAAGAAAAAAAACATGGAAAAATATAATAAAAGAGGAACTATATGGTTTTATTGCCCTTACTCTTCTGGCAGGGTGTACAAAATCGTACGATGTTCCAATCAGAGAATTATTTCTGAACCCTTTTTCAAATCCACACTACAAAGCTACAATGTCAGTCAATAGATTTGAGAATATTCGGAGAAGCCTTCATTTTGATGATAAGAGAACTCGTGCTGTGAGGTTGGAAACAGATAAATTAGCCCCTATTAGCTAAAATCTTTTCATCAAAAACTGTACAAACCTTTACCATTCTAATGACAATGTGACAGTGGATGAGTAACTTCTTGCCTTTAGGGGACGTTGCAAATTCATTCAGTACATGCCCAGTAGACCTGCCAAGTATGGCATAAAAATTTTCTGGATGTGTGATTCTGCAAGCTATTATGGCATGAATGGTCTGATTTACTGTGGAAAAGAAGCTGATGCTCCAGTCCAGAAAGTCCTATGTTCTGACATAGTAAAAAAGCTTGCAGTACCGATTTTTAATTCTGTAAAAAAATATAACAATGGACAACTACTTTACCAATCTGGAACTGGGCAAATTTTTGCTTCAGAAAAAACTCACACTTGTTGGTACTATGAGGCTAAACCGCCGTGAAATTCCTCCAATTATGAAGCACAATCCCAAGCGACCACTTTATGAGAGTGTCTTTGATTTCTGCAATCAAGAGACAATGGTATCTTATAAAGCAAAGAAATAAAAATCTGTGATATTACTAAGAACAATGCATCATGATGGAAGTATTGACACCGATGACAGGAAACAGAAACCTAAAATCATAATGCATTCTAATAAAACAAAAGGAGGTGTGGTCAAGATGGATGAAATGATTGGAGAGTATTCGTGCAAGAGGCAGACAAAACGTTGGCCTGTAGTCATTTTTTATAATATCCTTGATGTGTCAGCCCTCAATAGCTATATTGTTTATAGTGAAACTCATCCAGAATTCCATGCCAACAGGAAGGACAAGAGATATCTATTCTTGACTGAACTTTGCTATGAACTTTTGATGCCTACCATGATGAAGCGAAGCAACACGAAATGCTTGCCAAGGCAAATTACGGAAGCTATGATCCGATGTGGTATATTTTCAGGAACATCCAGAGCCAAGAGAAAAAAAAAGAAAGCACTGTTATATTTGTCCAGCAAAGAAGGAAAGGAAATCTGAGCGTTTCTGTACTACTTGTTGACAAAATGTCTGCAAGGAACAATCTTCCGAAAAAATATGTGAAAATTGTTGGGGTAATCAGTAAAGTTGAAAAGGAAAGTTTTTGAAAAAGAAATATTCCTGCACCATGTTTACTACAACTTATATATAAAAAACTTTTAGACAAAAAAATAGTTTTACATATATATATATATATATATATATATATACTGTATAAAGAATTATATAGAATGCATATATTGGGCGTTTTAAGCCGGTGTAATTATTATTTTTTGTTTTATCCACATAATTATAATATTTTGAAATATTCACATCTCAAATAAACTTTGAAAAGTATTTCTATTTGAGTTACTCCATGTTATTTGCACACAGGCCTAAAAGGCCCCAGGTATGTGAAAGTGTAGATTTCTATGGTTGCGCGTTCTAGGGTTAAATGAGGAGGTGTGTCCAAACTTTTGGTCTGTACTGTAGTTCTGCTAACTTGTCAGTATGTGCACTAGATTCACTTGTAAAATGTCCAGCAGTCCACTAATCTGTATTACAGGAGTATCTAACCATTGTTTCAAAAGCCAATAATCTCATTATGTGTGTGTAGATTGTAGGCACAGTGGAGCTGTCACCACAGGGGGTCTTACATGCAGTCTCAGATGAAGGCTTCTAGAATATTCTTCATTGTTTTAGCTAACAGTGAATGTTTAAGTGGGAGGGCGTGTTCACTTCTGACCTGGGAGGGGACTGATCCCAGTGGAAGAAAGGAGAGACATGTTTTAGAAAAAGTTGTGTGGAAGCATTTAAGGAAGAGGATCGAGACCGTGGACTTGGAAGGAAAGATGGATAAACATGTTACCATTATTGATTATGTCGGTTGGATTTAAACTTTCTTAAAAGGACTGTTGCAACTGGATACATGTGCTTTTATTGTTTTATCTGCCGTCTAGGGGATCATAGACTGTGGCTACAGACTATAATGGCTGGAGATACAAAATCTGTGGGCCAACCAAAAGTTGGGAGACAGTGAGTATGGCCTTATACAAAGGTAGTGGAACTTCTGAACTCAGATTGGGAACTTGAGGACTGAGAAAACTGTATTTTGGCCATTTACCTGGAATTGCTTTATTATCCTGGCTGTTATTAAAAAAATATTGTTTCATCGTTAACCTGTCTAGGTGATTACTTACAACCCACAACCTCAGATCTTTACAAGTGGTGGCAAGCAGGTAGTATCCCCTATCTCTGGACAGCATACCAGGGAAAGTTATTGAGAGGTGACTTGGCTGAAGAGATGGCAGACTCCATCTACAAGAGACTCAAGAAGGAGGAGCTGAGAGCCCTTTGCTCTGAGAGAGAGCTAGAGTGGCTGATGGAGGAAAATTGCGCGACTTTAATGCAACGCTTGGACGATTGGGACCAGGAACAACCATATGAAGAGGTCAGTTCAGACATGGATGAGGGACAACAGCCTAGGGCTGTCATCCAGATGGTGGAGGATTGACCAACTGAGTTGAGGTGGATGCTGGACGCGCTAGGAGATCGGGCTATGGAGATAGAGCGGGCGGCAGTGTTGAGCAAATATCTGGGTGTACAAGTAGCAGTACCCCTACCCACCCCATTGCAGAGGACAGTGGATAACAGGAGAGAGGGACCTGTATCTTTAAGGTACTGGGATATACCACAGTTCATTGAGGACTCCTCGGATATTGATGAACATCTCCGATTATTTGAGAACCTCTGTCTGCTGCATGAGTTGTCAGTCGGTGACTGGCCCAGATTTTTAAGCGTTGGCCTGACCGGAAAAGTAAGAGTAGCTTTAATAACTTGTCTTCTTGGGATCAGAGATGTTACTATACCATTCGCAGAACATTACTAGAGAGGTATTCCGTCACTCCGGAAACCTACCGGAGGAAGTTTCGTGAGACTGACAAGCCCACTGCACACACACATTGGGATTTTGCCAACACACTACGGACGGCATGCACTCGGTGGATGGAAAGACTGAGGGCTTGGAAAGCAGAACATGTAATGGATATAGTCATGCTGGAACAATTTATGTCAAAGCTCCCAGGTGATTTAAAAGAATGGGTGGCAGATAGAAAACGACTCAGCTGGCTGAGGCTGCAAGATTGGCTGTTGATTGGTCTGCTTATCGACCAGAGCAACGTGGAAGTACAGCCCCAGTGAGTCGAGAACGGAAGCTTACAGGGAGGCCATTGACACCCAATGACTGGCCAGAGGAGGAATGGCAGGGAGTTCGGACTGCACAAAGAGGGGGAGGTTGCCTAAGCCCCTAAGTTGGGACGAGGAGGGCTTACTGCCATAACTATGAACACATGGGACACTTTGCCAGGGAATGCCAGGAACGTTCTAGTCCACATCATCCGCGTCCCCAACCTTTGAAAACTGTCTTGCAATGGTGCTGGAATCCTGAGGAAGAGAGGATCCCACTACCCCGACCGGAAGAAGAAGATGCATATGTGGTACAAGGAGAAGTGTCCCGGACTAGATGGGATGCCTCAGAGTCTATTAACCAGCATCTGCAGTCGGTCAGGGTAGAGGGTGTTGAGGCTATGGGATTTCGTGACTCCGGAGCCTCAGTCACATTGATAAAAGACCTTTTATTACCGGACCAATATATTGTCCCTGGCAGCCGTATGTTAGCCAATATAGCCGGAGGAGAATCTTTGAATATTCGTAGGGCCCGACTACATTTAGACTGGGGTCACAGCCATGGAATGGTGGATGAAGGAGTAGTGCAGCACCTACCAGTAGATGTGTTGCTGGGAAACAATCTGGGAGCAGGATTGGTGTGCCACTGGGCCAATGTCGTAACCGGAAGCCAAGGACCGGTTCACACTGCATCAGCCGATAGGGAAAGGAGCAATATCAACATGTCAGCCGTGAGTGATACACAAAATGCAATGACTGTCACAATGAAGGAATGTCATCTGGGGGAGGTAAATTGCATCAGGGAGGAGGCCCAGTGACTTCGGGACACTGGATCTCCAATCACCCTGGTCAGCGGAGATACTGTCCCCCCAGAGCACCCTTTACCAGGCCTCCAAGTGACCATCCCCTAACTGGGTGTTAGTACTCTGGGGTTGGTCGCAATGGATACAAGTTTGGTTCTCATTGGGCACATGGGGAGTTTCCCAGAACAAACCGGAGATCAGGGGGGGGATATGGATGACCCCGCCGAAGGGACAGACCCCTGATACAGCAAACTAACTACAGAGTCCTCATTTCAGGGCTTCCCCCAACGGGAAGTTGGCAGGTTCTAAAAGACCATATGAGAGAAGCTGGAGAAGTCTATTACACTGACGTATACCAGGGTGCAATGGGGACTGTGGAGTATATTCACAAGGGCGACGTGGAATATGCTTTGAGGAAACTGGATGATGCAAAGTTTCGTTCTCATAAAGGCCAGACCTCTTACATTCGTGTCCGTGCTGAAAAACTGGGGGAAGTATCTGAGGAGCTGCACACTTTCTAAAGACTGTGATACTTTTCCAGCAAAGGACCACCATTTTGATCAATATAATTATTGTGTTTTATTAGTGATTTACTTATGTTTTAAATAGTTCTTCTAACTTGTCAGTATGTGCACTAGATTCACTTCTAAAATGTCCAGCAGTCCAATAATCTGTATCTCAGGAGTATCTAACCATTGTTCCAACAGCCAATAGTCATATTCTCTAGCAACATTTTTCCATGGTATTTAATTCATCCATCCGTTTGTGTGCTGTCTGATAAGTGTGAACAGAGTCATATTCTCTAGCAACATTTTTCCATGGTATTTAATTCCTTGGTCCTGTGTATTTTTGTCTTTTTTGTTTTTGTTGTCTTGTTTCTATTTTAAAATGTTCAAAGCCATCTAATTCACTGTTTTATGGCCTCTGTGTTTATCTTACATAGAATTGCCTGCTCTAGCCCTGTGCTAATTGGTTAATTACTCAGTATGACCAACTGGTGCTGGACTCTAGCAGGCATTTCATTTCATATATATTCAGCTCTTTCTCGGGAAAGCACGCGTGCTGGGTCACGCG
Organism: Phyllobates terribilis; assembly: GCF_046119375.1. Lineage (NCBI taxonomy): Eukaryota > Metazoa > Chordata > Amphibia > Anura > Dendrobatidae > Phyllobates > Phyllobates terribilis. Next base: position 1,202,518,874 of record NW_027362761.1, on the reverse strand, counting down.
TGCAATAGATTTTAAGTGCAACAGTAAAAAGTGCAGTTATACAATGGCAGTTGGACAGGGCAGGAGACAGGCAAATTGCATAGGATATTCATACAAACATGCTTCTCGGTCTCTCATACTGCATTATGCATTAGTCTTATCAATCTGCTTTTTATTTGTTTTCACTTCTGCTTTCTCACAACTCGCCCACCCTTCAACACATTCTGTGCACTCTCTCTATGTCAACCCATCCCTTCTCCCCTCTCCCATGTATAACTCTGACGCTCTACTGACATTCCTCACCCACTGCAAACCATCCTCTACCTCTATACAGCACTCAAAACGTTCATACAAATCATTAGACCACCTGCTCTTTCTCTTCATTCTCTTTTTACTAGTCGCAGGCGACATCTCCCCCAACCCTGTGCCCTCCTCCACTAGCATACATTACTCTCCTCCAGCTGCATATAGAAACCCTGCTAATCTTACTAACGTTCAGTGCATGCCCTCTCCTATTGATTTCCATTGTGCTCTCTGGAACGCACGGTCTGTGTGTAACAAACTAACTTACATCCATTATTTTTTCCTCTCTAAAACCCTTAACCTTCTGGCTATCACAGAAACCTGGATTCAGCAGCCAGACACCACCGCTGCTGCTGCTCTCTCGTTTGGTGGGCTGAAATTTTCACATACCGCCAGACCCGGCAACAGACAGGGTGGAGGTGTTGGTCTGCTCCTTTCGTCACAATGTGCTTTCCAGGTCATCCCCCCGGTTCCCTCACTTATGTTTCCTTCCTTTGAAGTCCACACCATCAGACTCTTTAAACCCTTCTCCCTGTGAGTGGCAGTTGTGTATCGCCCTCCAGGCTCCTCCCGCCAGTTCTTGGATCACTTTGCCACCTGGCTTCCTCACTTTTTATCCTGTGACATCCCCACCCTCATCATGGGCGACTTTAACATCCCCATCGATGATCCCCTCTCCCAATCTGCCTCTCATCTACTTTCTCTAACCTCTTCATTCCGTCTCTCACAGTTTACTAATTCTCCTACCCATGAAGACGGGAATACTCTGGACCTGTTTTTTTCCAGTCTCTGCTTGCTGGACGACTTTACCAACTCTCCTCTCCCGCTCTCGGACCACAACCTTCTTTCCTTCTCTGTTAAGAATTGTCTCCTCACCCGGGACACCCCCACTTACCACACTTATAGGAATACACGTACCATTAATACACAGCAGCTTATGGACAATCTCCACACATCTTTACCCCCATCTCCTCCTTCTCCTGTCCAGACTTAGCATTGTCACACTACAATAATGTACTGAAGAGTGCCCTAGATGAAGCAGCTCCTTCTACTCGCAGAAAGATCCGACACAGACAATGGCAGCCCTGGCACACGATGCAAACACGTTTTCTTCAACGTTGCTCAAGGTGTGCTGAGCGTCAGAGGAGAAAATCTCTATTAGCAGAGGACTTCATCCACTATAAATTCATGCTCAAAACCTATAACTCTGCCCTTCATCTGGCCAAACAATCCTACTTCACCACCCTCATCACTTCAATATCCAACAATCCAAAACCTCTTTTTGAAACCTTAAACTCCCTCCTGAAACCTAAAGCACAGGCCCTCACCACCAACCTCAGCGGGGAGGATCTGGCCACTTATTTATTTGAAATAATCAACCACATCCATCAGGACATCTCAGCCCAATCTCCTCAGTGCCTGGATCCCCTTCCCTGCCGCACTTCAAGCTCACTTGCCATCTTTGAGCCTGTCACAGAAGAAGAAGTTACCCAGCTCCTCGCTTCTTCTAGGCCTACAACCTGCAACAGTGACCCCATTCCTTCACATCTCCTGCAGTCCCTCTCACCTGTGGTCACCACTCACCTTACTAAAATATTTAACCTCTCTCTTTCTTCGGGTATCTTTCCCTCCTCATTTAAACAAGTCATCATAACCCCTTTACTTAAAAAGCCATCCCTGGACCAGAACTGCGCTGCTAACTACAGACCTGTCTCTAACGTTCCTTTCATCTCTAAATTCCTGGAACGCTTGGTCCACTCCCGTCTAATCCGCTATCTCTCAGATAACTCTCTCCTCAACCCTCTACAATCTGGTTTCGGCTCCTTACACTGCACTGAAACTGCCCTCACTAAAGTCTCTAATGATCTACTAACAGCCAAATCCAAAGGTCACTGCTCCCTGCTGATTCTCCTGGATCTCTCTGCAGCATTTGACACTGTGGATCACCAGCTCCTCCTCACTATGCTCCGCTCTATAGGCCTCAAGGAAGTCGTTCTCTCCTGGTTCTCCTCCTACCACTCTGACCGCTCCTTCACTGTATCTTTTGCCAGCTCCTCTTCCCCTCCTTATCCCCTTACTATCGGGGTTCCGCAGGGCTCAGTCCTAGGCCCCCTCCTCTTCTCTCTATTCACTGCCCCTATTGGAGAAACAATCAGCAGATTTGGGTTCCAGTATCATCTCTATGCTGACGACACCCAATTATACACTTCTTCCTCTGACATCACCCCTACCCTAATACAAAATACCAAGAATTGTTTTTCTGCTGTGTCTAGCATCATGTCCTCCCTCTATCTTAAACTGAATCTCTCCAAAACTAAACTTCTTGTGTTTCCCCCCTCTACTAACCTAACTCTACCTAACATCGAAATTACCTTGGAGGGTTCAACCATAACTCCCAAGCAGCACGCCCGCTGCCTTGGGGTCATATTCAACACTAACTTTTCCTTTACTCCCTATGTGACGGGTCTGGGAGGCGGAACCTCTGAGCAACTATACAAGGGGGCGGTCCTTGTAAGGAAGCGGGTGGCTCCCAGGGAAGACGGGCAGGTAGTCACGGCAAGTGACAGGGACAGTCTCTGGGTAGAAAGGCAGGTAGTCGCGGCAAGTGACAGGGACAGTCTCTGGGTAGAAGGGCAGGTAGTCACGGCAAGTGACAGGGACAGTCTCTGGGTAGAAGGACGGGTACTCACGGGAAGTGACGGCAGAGCCTCCAGGTAGGCTAGCAGGGAGGTAGCAGGTGAGTGCTCCCAGGTGAGCAGGCAACAGTCTCTGGACAGGCAGGTGGTCACGGCAAGTGACGGCGGAGCCTCCAGGTAGGCTAGCAGGCAGGTAGCAGGTGAGCGCTCCCATGTGAGCAGGCAAGAGTCTCTGGACAGGCAGGTGGTCACGGCAAGTGACGGCGGAGCCTCCAGGTAGGCTAGCAGGCAGGTAGCAGGTGAGCGCTCCCAGGTGAGCGGGCAGGCTGGTCCATAGACAGACTGACAGGTGTCGGAAGGCAGACCGTCGGACCGCAGGCTTGCAAGCAGGTAAACGGATATCAGGCAGGTATCAAGCAGGAATCTGACAGGTGACTGGCAGGTAACTGGTAACGGGACCTGAGGGCTGAAGCAGAGTGAAGGCTTTGCAACAACATTGCTCGGGCACCTCCATTTTGGAGGAGGTGCCTTAAATATGGTGAGGTCCTCCGGCCATTGGCCGTGGACTCCTTAGGACGGCGCGCGCGGCCCCTTTAAGAGAGGGGGAGCACGCGCGCGCGCGCCCTAAGCACAGTGGCCGGGAAGCAGCGCGCGCTGCCAGCAGAGCGGGAGGAGGACGCCGGGCACGGAGTGGAGAGGTGAGGGGAACAGCGTCCCTGCCTAACAGGAGGCAGGGACCCCGATGCTACACCCTATAGCCGATCACTCACTCGCTCTTGTCACCTGCATCTTAAAAACATCTCCAGAATCCGATCTTTTCTCACTTTGGAAACTGCTAAAACTCTTACTGTCGCTCTTATTCACTCTCGCCTGGACTACTGCAACTCTCTTCTGATCGGTCTCCCTCTTACCAAAATTTCCCCTCTCCAATCTGTCCTGAATGCGTCAGCCAGGGTCGTATTTCTGTCCATCCGCTTCACCGATGCCTCCACCTTGTGCCAGTCATTACACTGGTTACCCATTTACTACAGGGTCCAATATAAACTCATTGCTCTCACCCACAAAGCTCTCCACAGTTCTGCACCACCTTATATCTCCTCTATCATCTCAGTCTATCATCCTACACGTGCCCTCCGTTCCACAAATGACCTAAGACTAACATCCCCCACAATCCGAACCTCGCACCTCCGTTTCCAAGAATTCTCTCATGCTGCAGTTCTCTGGAATGCTCTACCCCAGACCATCCGATTGATGCCTAGCCCCGATGTCTTCAAGTGCGCTTTAAAAACCAATCTCTTTAAACAAGCCTACCACCTCAAATACCCAGTAAACTAACTTTCCCCTGTTCCCTCCTAAATACTATTCAGAATCTGCCCTCTACTGTTCATCTGTCTCTACACCCTCCATGCACATGATAACTGCACTCGGTAATTGAGTATTGCACTTGAACATACAGGCTGATGACCGGATCATACAGCTTTATATGATAATCCCGACTTATTATTATTGTCTGACCTGAAATAACAAGCACTTTCCACCTATTGTGTCCCCCATTTCCGTGTTGAATGTAAGCTTTTGAGCAGGGACCTCATTCCTGATGTAACTTATTGTTTGTACATGTCCCCGCTTAATTGTAAAGTGCTGCGGAATATGTTGGCGCTATGTAAATAATAATTATTATTATTATTATAATCTCATTATATGTGTGTATATTGTATGCACAGTGGAGCTGTCACCACAGGGGGTCTTACACGCAGTCTCAGATAAAGGCTTCTAGAATATTCTTCATTGTTTTAGCTAACAGTGAATATTTAAGGGGGAGGGCATGATCACTTCTAACCTGGGAGGGGACTGATCCCAGTGAAAGAAAGGAGAGACATGTTTTAGAAAAAATTGTGTGGAAGGATTGAAGGAAGAGGATCGAGACCGTGGACTTGGAAGGATGGATGAATAAACATGTTACCATTATGGATTATCTCGGTTGGATTTAAACTTTCTTAAAAGGACTGTTGGAACTGGATACATGTGCTTTCATCATTTTATCTGCTGTCTAGAGAATCATGGACTGTGGCTACAGACTATACTGGCTGGAGATACGAAATCTGTGGGCCAACCAAAAGTTGGGAGACAGTGAGTATGGCTTTATACAAAGGTAGTGGAACTTCTGAACCCAGATTGGGAACTTGAGGACTGAGAGAACTGTATTTTGGCCATTTACCTGGAATTGCTTTATTACCCTGGCTGTGATTAAAAAAATATTGTTGCATCGTTAACCTGCCTAGGTGATTACTTACAACCCACAACCTCAGATCTTTATAAGCGCAAACAGAAACTCCTGGTGGGGGAATAAATTCTCCTTTTTAAATCCAGCCAATTAGTTCAGTGGCCTAGTGGGTTGGATTTCTGGTATTGTACAGACTTGCATGCAGATTTTATTGTTTTGTTTACTGCTCTGTGTAACTGTTAGAACGCTGATATATATTTTCCAAGCTATTGAATAATGTATGTGTTAAGAAATCTTATGCTGAACCCTCCGTAGTGTATCATAGACCACCCATAATCACTAATTATGGGGAAAGTGGGGGTACAAACTGAGGGTGGTTGGGCGAAGCAGGTAGGAAGCCCCTTTATGGGTACAAAAGCCATGAGACAGTAGCTCCTCTGTTGACACCAACTAACCCTGTAGTAGAGTTAATATATAACATTTACTAAAGGGGGGATTGATATAGAAGGCTTAATGTTTTTCCTCCTTTTCTGACAATGCTATATTTCTCTGTCTTGCTTTTCTTGTCTATATTCTTGTTTAGAATCACCCAGCCTCATAGTCTCATAATCAAGGACTTTTATGCTTCTTATCTCATATGCAATATTCTTATGATTTCTAGAAAAACATGTTACAGGTACAGAGTGTATAAAATTGTCATGACCTGGGTAGCACGGGGGGGTGCTACATGAGCTACATTGAGTTGCATTGCTTGTAAATGGTATAAGAGATATTATTTTTGTGTGAATAAACAAAAATTGATTTGCTCACGACCAGTGTGCAGCACTTTCTCTGAGCGCTTGTTATATTCGAGGGCCTATGATCTAAATTTGATCTCATTGGCGATCCGGCATATCTGACTTTGGGTCAGAACAAAAATAGCTACAACAATGACTGAAAACATCAGACACTATTTGTTCTTTCAAATTTACTTGCTAATCATAAAGTCTCACAAACTTTTGCCACTCACAAAAAAGACACAGTTTTATATTTTTGACATTTTTTTTTATTTGGTTCTCCTTTTCTACTTTTAGAATGTGAGTGAAAATTTGATGTACTTTATGTTAAATTTATGCAGAAATATTGAAAATTCGGTAGATTTCCCAAACTTTTAAGCATTACTGTATATTCAGCATTTACATCATTGCTCTTTCTATGATTCCAAGTCCAGTAGGTGGTCCTTTTTAGTTATTAACAGCTATCTCTGAATGCTCTATCACAGTGAAGACACATATAGTAAATATGACTTTCCACTCTACTCCAAAAGAGCTGAGCAGGTGGTCCTATTAAGTATTTAACCACTAGTGATCACCTCTCTGTTCGCTTTCGTACATGGAGAATTATGTCAATTACTGAAAAGGACTGCTTATTAGGCTTTAAAGCATTAGTGATGAACTACACAAGATTGATGGAGCCAGTGCTTGAATCAAGTCACTCCAGTGGGTTTATAGGCATGTTTATGCTGCAACACCATAAACAAAAACTGGAGGAGAACATTAGAGAAACAGTGCTACTCTGCTTCTTCAGCTCTTCAAGCAAACTGCATGCAGATCAGACATCTTGTTTCAAATGACTGACTCACATCAACCCATGTTACAGAACTTTTTTCATTTTTTAATAAAAAAATTATTTTGAAACACACTATCAATTTAATGGTGTTTAAGTTAGAAGACACATGTTAAGATTCTTTACCTGTTTCATTGGATACTTCACCCTCTAAACATTTCAAACATTCAAAGCAGCATTTATGTATTCCCAGCTTTAAAATACTTTTATAACCTGGAGGACACTGTTCCGAGCAAGTAGAGACTGGAATCTGAAACACAAAATGAGAAATACAAGATGCGACAGTGAAATCATTGTATTAGTATTTTTACTTTAAAGAAACAAAACTATTAAATGGATGATTTAAAAAATGTTGAAAGAAAGTGGTATTATATTAATAGAAGTTTGTTTTACTTTTTTAATTCATTCTTTATTTTTATTTTTTTTCGATTTAACCCCTTTCTGACGTGATCAGTAATAGTATGTCCCTGGTACCTGGGTCTATTGGACTAGGTACATCGTATTGTGAATCACGGGATCGCGCCCGCACACAAGTGGTGAGGGGCGATCACCGCAGGATGTCAGCTGATTGTCACAGCTGACACCCAGTGCTATGTGCTAGCAGCAGTCCCGCACCGATCCCAGCACATTAACCCCTTGAAATGCTGCAACCGAAGTTGATCGCAGCATTCCAGGAGCAAGTGGAGATAAAGGCTGCTGCATACCTCTTCTCTGGCATCCCGCGTAGTCTGTGCCGGGTCCCGGTAGTTGCCTTTTTGACCCGATGTCGTCATGACGACATCCGGGTCACCAGGCATCAGCAAGTTAGCTAGATCGTGCTCAGTGCAGGGGCTGCATAGCACTTGTGTGTGTAGGGGCTGCATAGAGAGACTGCTGCAGCATTTCTATGCTATGCATGTGATCTGCCTTCAAAAAGTGAAAATCCCATAGTGGGAAAGAGTGTAAAAGTAAAGAAAAGTGTCAAAAAGTGAAATTTAAAATTGCAAAAATATAAAGAACATGAAAAAATAATTTAAAAAAATATATACGGTACCCATAAAAAAATATTATTATGAAAAAAAAAAACACATTAAAAGTACACATATTTGGTATCAACGCCTCCAGAATGACGGGACCTATAAAATTGTCCCACTAATTAAGCCTTTTAATGAACAAGGTCTAAAGCTCCTGCACCTCATCCTCTTCAGCCTCCTCCTCCTCTTCAGCCTCCATCTCTGAAATAACCACATCAGTCACAAGCTGGAAGCACTGAAGCACTGCCTCAGCCAAGTGGCAACAGGCTGTGATGAAGCTAATATGCTTAGGTGACAAAACGCACAATGCTGAAGAGTTGTGAAAAGCTCTAAAAGAGCAGGCAGATCTGTGGCTCACACCGCTGAACCTACAGCCAGGCATGGTCGGGTGTGACAATGGTCCGATCCTGGTGGTGACTCTATGGCAAGGCAAGCTCCCACACGTACCATGCCTGGCCCATGTGCTTAACCTCATGGTTCAACGGTTTCTCAAATTCTACCCAGAGCTGCCGGATCTGCTTGTTAAAGTACACCGCCTGTGTGCCCATTTTAGAAAGTCAGCTATAGCTTACGCTGCCCTTTATTGTTTGCAGCTTCCGGATGTCCCCATGTGTTGGAACTCTACACTGCAGATGTTGGGAAGGTTTTGTGAGCAGAAGAGGGCAGTTGTTGACTACCATCATCAACAAGGCCGTCGGTATTCAGTTCAGACTCCACTCATAAGACCTCAGGAGTGGACATGGATGTCAGACATATGTACCATCTTCCAAAACTTTGAGGACTCCACCAAGATGGTGAGCGGCAATGACGCCATAATTAGCATCACCATCCCACTTCTCTGTCTTCAGAAATGCTCTCTGTTCACAATCAAAGAGGAAGCATTGCAGGCGGAGCACGATGAGATTGAGCAAGGAAACATACAGGGTGATTACACACAGCCAAGCCTCATCTCATCCCAACATGGATTGGGTGACAATGAGGAAGAGGAGGAGGAGGAGGAAGGACAGAAGCTAGTTTCATGCACTATAGATGGTACTACCTGCACATTTGTCATACCGTCTGTTCAGCGTGGATGGCCAGAGGACAGAGAGGAGGAGAGCATGGTCAGTCATCGTCTTGGTGAGGACACGGAAGTCTTGCCTGTAGTAGAAGCACGCATGGCTGAGTTTATGTTACGCTGCATTTCCCATGACCTTCGCGTTCTCAAAATTTTGGGTGACAGTCATTACTGGTTGGTGACACTTCTAGACCAACGCTACAAGGAGAACTTTATATCTGTTATTCCTGAGGCGGACAGGTCTACAAAAATGGGGCTGTACCAGAAGGCCCTTGTTGCGGAACTATAAAGAAAATTCCCATCTGAAAACGCTGGTGGCAGAGGGCACACTTCGTTGGACAACAAAAGAGTACAGGCGAGAGAGACACAACTTCAATCCAGCAGAGGCAGGGGAACACTGTCAAAATTCTGGGAGAGTTTTCTCAGCCCCTCTCATCGAACAGGCCCTGAGGCACGGGGTACTCTCACAAGCAGTGCAAATTTTGGGAGATGCTGAGGGAGTACCTTGCCGACCGTACCAACGTCCTCCGTGATTCCGCTGTGCCTTATGATTATTGGGTATCCAAGATAGATACGTGGAATGAACTGCCTCTCTATGCCTTGGAGGTTAGCGTTTTGTCAGAGCGGGTTTTAGTGCTGCTGGTGGAATTATAACTGATAAGCGCATTCGCCTGTCAACTGAAAATGCTGACAGGCTGACTCTTATAAAATTGAGCAAGGGCTGGATTGGGCCTGACTTCTCAACATCACCGAATGATAGCAGCATAACATAAACTCAAATCTAGTGTCTTTTCTTGGGAGGTGTATTCCCACGCACCTTTTCACACCCACACATGGGTATACGCTTCCTGATTTTGGCTATTTTCTCTTGTCCTCCTCCTTCTCCTCATCCTCCAGCACCATATCACCACCGTGACCGTGGTCCGTCATGCAACACCCACATAATTTTTTTAAAGGGTGTTTATGATGGCTGTAAAAAAAAATTTTTATACAGTTAGTTCATGTATACCCCCCAGGGGTAAATTTTTGTCAGCCCATACACTTAGTGCATGGGCATTACAAGTATAGGAGGACTGCTCCTTTCTAATGGGAACATTTTTTTATGAGGCCCTCCTCCATGTATCTTCCAAGGGGCATTGAAGTGCCTCCAAATTTTTAGCAGCTCTTGCATTCACTGCATAGGCCAACACTATGGGAGACTTTCTCCTTTCTAATGGGAATTTGTCATTACTGTGGCTCTGCTCTATGTGTCTTTAAATTCTTAGTGGGGTTTTTCCTAAAACTGGTCAGTCGTTGGACTCACTGCATACCCTATAACTGTATAGCAGACCCTCTCCTTTCTAAAGGGAACATGTCATACTTATTACTGTGGCCCTGCTCTGTGTGTCTTTAAATTCTTAGTGGGGTTATTACTAAAATTGGTCAGCCGTTGGACTCACTGCATACCCTATAACTGTATGGCAGACTCTCTCCTTTCTAAGTGGAATTTGTCGTTACTGTGGCCCTGCTCTATGTGTCTTTAAATTCTTAGTTTGTTTTTTTCCAAATTTTGGCAGCCCTTGGAGTCACAGCATGGGCATTACCACTATAGGAAACCCGCTCCTTTCTAATGGGAACATTTTTTTTACTGAGACCCTCCTCTATGTCTCTTCAAAGGGGTATTGGGTTACGTCCAAATTTTTGGCAGCCCTTGCAGTCACTGGATAAGCAATCACAGAATAGGAGACCTACTTGTTAATAATGGGAACAACAAAGCATAGCCGGCAGATGACTCTCTAACAATAGCGAGGGCCGACTGCTGGCCTTTTAAGATGAGCAGTCCCTCCATAATAAATAAAACAGGATGTGTCTGATGATGTGTCACACACCACATTGCCAGATAAGGTTGTAAAATATTAAAATTACATTTCCCGGTGAATGCATTTGTCTTAAAAATTAATGTAAAAAAAACAAAACAATAGGATCTTTCTTTAGTATAAAAAACAGTGTCACCAATTTAACCTCAATGCAATCTCATTGTTCAGCTCCTGCACCTCCTCCTCCATCTCTGAAATGACCACATCAGTCACAAGCTGACAGCAGTGCATCACTGCCTTGGCCAGGCGGCAACAGGCTGTGCTGAAGATAACATGCTTAATGCTTAAATGACAAACCGCCCAGCGCTGCAGAGTTGTTGAAAGCTGTAACACAGAAGCCTGATCTATGGCTCTCACCGCTGAACATACAGCCAGGCATGGTCGTGTGTGACAATGGGCGGAACCTGGTGACGGAGAAATGACAGCCGGAGTAGATATGGTTTCCCTCTATGCCAGCACTTTCACAGAGCTAAATACAACTCTCAGCAAAAAAAGCTGTGGACTGGCTCCATACCGTTCCTGGCCACATTCACCTCTCCATGTGTTTGTGGGTAGGCGGTCCTTCCCAGTTAGTGCACTGGGGAGGGCACGGGTAATGTTGTGGGACCCGTGCTTGTGGAAGGCGGAGTTGATACTGGGAGAAATAGTGGCTGCTGGGGACCGAGTATGGAAAGCTTCCGCCTACACAAGCCTAATAGGCCATATTTCAAGTGCAAGCGGCTGCCCAGAAATCTGACAGTTTAGTGTTCCGGCCTGTGGGTGGGTGGCTGGCTGTATACTTGCGCTTGAATTCTAAGTAACAGAAAGCTAAGCAGATGGTGGCCTCTATCATCATCATGGCCTCACCTCGGCACTATGAACTCACCTGAAGGAGAAGCCAGGGCCCACCGGAGGAGTCTCCGGTTCTCTGGTGGGCCCATCCAACCCTTCCGAGAAGCAGCCCTGGCTAAGAAAAGTGTGGGGGAAGGTTCCTCGACACTCTATGGCTGTTTTTTTAATGTGGATCGGGCATGCTTATACATGTTATTTCTTAAACCTCATTGCAGATCAGGCCATTATCCAACTCTGTATTCATGAAATTAAATGCACAAAGAAAGATGTTTGTGTGTCAAAGCACAACCGACAAGTGCGAATTGATGTTGGACAAGCTGCCATTGCTTCTGCAACAAGCTGAATTAGAGGACTTCCTGGGAGAAATGACACCCAGGGAAGATATGGTTTCCCTCTATGCCAGTCCTTTCACCGAGCTAAATACAACTCTCAGCAAGAAAAGCTGTGGACCGACTCTGTACTGTCCCTGGCCACATTCACCTGTCCACATGTTTGTGGTTAGGCGGTCCTTCGCAGTAAGTGCACTGGGGAGGGCACGGGTAATGTTGTGGGACCCGTGCTTGTGGAAGGCAGAGATGATACCGGGAGAAATAGTGGTGGCTGGGGAAAAAGTTTGGACACCCGGCCGCTGCCAGCATGAGGTTATGAAAAGCTTCCGCCTCCATGAGCCTAAAAAGCCACATTTCAAGTGCAAGCAGCTGTCAAAAATTTGGCAGCAGAGTATTGCAGCCTGTTGGTGGGTAGGTGGCTGTCTGCATACTTGCTCTTGCATTCCAAGGAATGGGGTAGGGACAACTAAACGCTGCACTGGGACAAGGACGTGGATGGTGATTGTTACAAGTATGCAATGGCAATTGCATGGCGGGAGGCATCTTCGCATGCGCCAAGGATCACTTATGATGGGCACACTTTTAGGCAGTGACCTGGGAGTCAGAAATGCTTCCAGAGGTCTTCACCATGCTGTTCCCATGTCCTTTCAGCACTGTATGCATGTGTCTGATGATGTGTCACACACCACATGGCCAGATAAGGTTGTAAGCTGATAAAATAACATTTCCCAGTGAATGCATTTGTCTTTGTTGAAAGCAATGCAAAAGTGCAAAAATGCATCAAAAATGCTACGTGTGAACTAGTGTTGAGCCACCCCCGTAGTGTTCGAGTTCGGTTCGGTTCGTCGAACACCCGTGTGTTCGCCGAACTGTTCGTCGAACTGTTCGTCGAACACCTTCGAACACCGTTAAAACCAATGGCAGGCAAACAAAAACACATAGAAACACATAGAAAACACCTTCAAAGGTGTCCAAAAGCTGACAAACTGCTCAGAAGACATAACTAACACATGGAAAAGTGACAAGTACATATAGTCATGCGAAAATAAAAGAGGTGGAGGAGTAAAAGGAGGGGGAGACACAGATATAGGCATGTCATGCCCTTCTAAAATCCAAAAAGTGAGAAGCCGACACGGCCAATCCGCTACTGCCCGTGCCACCTCCGTGTCGCCGGGTTTGTGCCAGAGCCGCGGTGAACCCTGACGGCCAGCCCCCCTCTCCCAATACTGGTGCCTGTCCGCTGGTGGGTCGAGCGAGCCCCCCTGTGGTGGAGGCAGCTCTCAGCTTTTTAATTTAAATTGTCTCTCTAATTTGAATGAATACACTTTAAATCCATTTACAAGGATCTATTGGAGGGCAAGTCTCATGCCAGCAGCCGCGGTAATTCCAGCTCCAGTAGCGTCCACTAAAGCTGCTGCAGTTAAAAAGCTTTTATAAGGATCAAGCTCGGCTGTCCACCGCAAGGCATCCTACTGCCAGTCCCAGCCCCTATGCCTTGGGGTGCCTCCTGATGCTCTTCACTAAGTATCCCATGGTCCCGAAGCATTTCCTTTGAAAAAATTAAGTGTCTAAACTACACGTGGTGCAGCTTGCTTAACAGCTGGGATAATCCGCTGACTAGCAGACACTGCTACTAGGCACAAAGTATTTCCTGGGCTAGATGCAGTTAAAAATTTGTAATTAGATACTCTCGTTGGATGCTGAGAAAGCATTCCATAGAGTCTCCTGGCACGCCATATATGATTCTCTTAAAAAGCTTGGGGTAGGGGTCTAGGGGACCCTTTTATAGCCAAAATCACGGCCCTGTATCGCAATACGTCACCTAGGCTGAAGATAAATGGAACTGTAGCACCCTGAGGGCTCGGTTGCTACAGACGTATTGCACCTCACCGAGAGGTGTGATATCTCACTCTCAGGTAAGGATGGAGTGTGGATCAGGACCCGACACCTGCATGCATTACACCACATTGCCGTGGGGCAGGGCGACCAATATGCCCCTGAGATGGGCACGACAGTCCCTGTCCCTGGCTGGAGTGGGGGGAGGGAACACTGAGGAAGGGGAACCCTGTAGTGCAGGAGCAGGGAGGAAGCAGTTCCTGGGTGCATTGAGAAGGGAGTATAAAAGGTGGGCACCATCTTAGTTCAGTGCAGAGAAGTCTGAGCAGAAGTGGCAGGGAGCAGGGGCTCTGCATGAGCTCTGCTCCGGAGGCGGGCCTAGTAACAGAGGCCCAGGCCTGGAAGAGGGAGAAGGAAGGAAGAGGAGCGGAGAAGGCTCCAGGAACGAGGAATGAAGGGATCCCAGGGGTGCGGACGGGCGAGTCGCCACCGCACGCCCGAATCCACCTGCGTGGAGGGGTCAGGCCAAAGGGGGAGACCGGTCCCCGAACTAGTGGAGGCAGGAAACGACCCTCAGCTAGAAACCGGAGGCTCTGACATTTTATGTGGCGCAGCCCCTCGCTACACCCGCTAGGAAGGCACCACATAGGGTCAGGGAAACTGGCGCCAAGTTTACCAAGAGGAGGCCCGAGGCAGCCGGACAGAAGTGTTGGTAAGAAAGGCCAGACAAAGGACACACAAAGGGGGTCCTGTGAAGTGCTCCAAAGTTATCTGGGAGTTGTCTGAGCCCCTCACCTGGTGAGCACAGTACGACGTGGGCAGCCGTTACCTGCAGACGTGGTCTGGATAATAAGAACCGTGAGTAAAGGCCCTGAACTGCATCACTGACTCCGTGTCGTTACTGCTGCTGCCCTGCACCATCACCCCCATCCTCCGCATACACTGCCCTAAGGCTATACTCCTCCCGTGGGGAGTTATGCTACGCTCTGCTGCACCCACAACACCAGCCTCAGCGGTCTGCCCTGTAGCGGCGGTTCACTCTGACCGCAATCCACGGGTGGCGTAGTCGGACATTTAAACATCAAAACCACATTAATAGTTCCGCCACTGGTTTGACCGCCCTGAGCCACGGAACCGGGTCGCCGCCACGAAGACTACAACCACTAGCATCCACCAAAAAGGGTCCGGCTCCGGGTGTCCCAAGGACCAGGGGGTGCGTCAGAACATTTTCATCACCTTTCACAATCACCAATGGGACAAGGCAGTGATGTCCTCTGTCCCCTCTCTTATACATCCTAGTGACGGAGCACCTGCTCTCATCAATTCGCCATAACCCCAATATTAGGTGGAATGAGGTGGGAGGCACCGAGTACAAGTGCTCTCTATTTGCTGATGATGTCCTAGTATATATCACTCAATCACATATATCCATCCATGCTGTTATGGCTGAAATAGATCACTTTGTTACATGGTAAAATTTTAAAATCAATGCAGCGAAGTCTGAGGCCCTCGATGTCTCCCTCCCCAAATCCATATAGGAATCTATCCAGTCCAACTTTCCCTTTGCCTGGCCCTCACAGGGTATCAAATACTTAGGAATTCCTATTCATAGAGACCTCTCCCATCTATGTTATCTTAATTTTGGGCCCTTTATTGAACAACTCCATACAGACCACGGTTGGCAAGTTAGAACTGTAAGATTCACTACGTGAACCACTGGTGTTTTGTGGAAAAGCACATGTACACTGCGTTCCAAATTATTATGCAAACAGTGTTTAGGAGTGATAAGGGAAGAATTTGTTTGTTTGTCAGTTAAACTCATTGATGGTGATGTGTGTCAGGGCTCTTTATATCACTGTAAGCAATTGCAGACACCTGTGCTAATTAGTTTGGCAGGTGTGTCCAATGAAAGGCAAGACTACTTAAGAAGGCTCTCTCACATTATTAAGCAGCCTACATTTTCTGCCAAAATGGGAAAGAAAAAGGATGTGTCGGCTGCTGAGAAACAACAAATTGTGGAGTGTTTAGGTCAAGGCATGACTACAATCAACATTGTGCGATGATCAGGATGAAGTGTCTTGGCAATCAAGAAGTATGTAGCTGATTCACAGTACACACGTGTGCGTGCTGATAAGGGCAAATTGAGGACTCTTTCCTACAGGCAATTACGTCAGGTTGAAAGAGCAGCGGCAAAAAAGCCTTGTCATAGCAGCAGACAAGTTTTTGAAGCTGCTTGTGCCTCCAACGTCCCCCGAACAACAAGATGCAGGGTCCTTCAGAGGTTTGCAGCTGTGCATGCGCCATCCTGTCGACCTCCTCTATCCACTTCACACAAGCAGAATCGGCTCCAGTGGGCCAAACATTACATGAAGACTGATTTCAAAACTGTTTTGTTCACGGATGAGTGCCGTGCAGCGCTCGATGGTCCAGATGGATGGAGTGGAGGATGGCTGGTTGATGGACACCCCACGCAAACACGGCTACAGCGACAACAATGAGGAGGTGGAGTAATGTTTTGGGCTGGAATCATGGGGAGATAGATTGTCGGCCCCTTTAGGATCCCTGAAGGCGCTAAAGATGAACTCCATAATGTATGTGGATTTTCTCAAACAGCACTTCCTGCCATGGTTCAAGAAGAAGAACCGTGTATTTCACAGCAAGATCATTTTTCTGCATGATAATGCACCATCTCATGCTGCACATAAAACATCTGCATCTCTGGCTGATATGGGCATAAAAGGGGACAAACTTATGGTGTGACCCCCATGCTCCCCTGACCTCTACCCCATTCAGAACCTTTGGAGCATCATTAAAAGGAGTGTCTATGATGGCGGTAGGCAGTTCACATCTAAGCAACAGCTCTGGGAGGGTATTCTGTCCTCATGCAAAACAATTGAAGCAGAAACCATCCAAAACCTGACAAATTCAATGGACGAGAGAGTTCAGAAGCTCCTTTCGAACAAGGGGTCCTATGTGAAAATGTAACATCACCTAGAATAAAGTTTTGAGTTGAAAACTGTTTGATTTCAGTTTCTAACAACCTGCTAATGCTTATAATTTCAAAAATGACCATTTTTTTGGTCTTTATTAAAATGAAAAGGTTGATCGAAAAGTTTGGGGGATCTAAGAGTGTGGCAACCCAGTAGTCATGATTACTTCGAATTCTGACAATATGAGGGTCATGCTGCAAGTAGTGCAGCAAGAAGGCACTTATGTGCCTTGCGCATCTCGGAGCCCCAAAATTATTTTCCGGGCTAGATGCAGCTAAAAATTATTTTTAATTTTAAATCTGGTGAAGCTTTAGTATAGATGGCCTAATAGGATCAGTGCTGCACACTGCTACAAAGCCCAAATTATTTTCCAGTCAAGATACAGATAAACATGATTAGTAATTTGAAAGCTTAAAACGGTTGGTAGGGTGATTTTAACCAATCATCAAGCTTTTACTCTCCCCAGGATGACACAGGGGTATAAAAGTCGTTTCGGATCCATGATTTGTTCATCTTTATGAACGTGAGTCTGTCTACATTATCAGTGGAGAGCCGCGTGCGCTTATCTGTCAGCACACCACCAGCAGCGCTGAACACACGTTCAGACAGAACGCTGGCTGCGGGGAATGACAAGATCTCCAAGGCGTAAGTGGCTAGCTCCGGCCATTTATCCAGATTGGAAGCCCAAAAAGAGCAAGGGTCCAGTGACACAGTCGTGGCTTCAATGTGTACTTGGAGATACTCCTGTACCATCGTCTCTAGGCGTTGACTATGTGTCAGACTTCTTGTCTCCTGTGGCCTTGCAAAGGATGGGCTAAAAAAGTGGTGAAATGATTCCGCAAAATTGATGTTACCAGCAGATACTGTGATTCTGTTACGGTTTGAGTGCTGAACACTTGACGGTCCCACGGTTGGCAAGTTGGAACTGTGAGATTCATTACGTGCACCACTGGTATTTTGTGGAAAAGCACATGTAAGATTCTGCAACAGTCTCTGCTGATACTCCTGCATGCGTGCATCCCTTTCTATGGCAGGAATAATTTCTGCAAATTTACTTTTGTACCGGGGATCTAACAGTGTGGCAACCCAGTAGTCAGGATTATTTCTAATTCTCACAATTCGAGGGTCATGTTGCAGGTAGTGCAGCAAGAAGGCACTCATGTGTGTTGCGCATCCAGGAGCACCAAGTCCCTGTTGTGTTGGTGGCGAGGTAACAATCATGCTTCCTTCCTCTGTCCTCTCCCCCCAACCTCGCACAACAGAAATGTGATCAAGGTCTCCCTCATCTGATGAGTCTTCCATCAGTTCGTCCTCCACTCCTTCCTGGGCTCCTGCACCTTCCTCACTAGTTTGGCTGCTACCATGCGCCCTGGTAAAACCATCTCCCCCACCCTCACATGCCTGCCGCCTTGGTGCTGCCGACCGTCTGGACCTTGCAGATGTTAGCCCTTCCGCATACAACTCCTCCTCCTCTACTTCCTCCACCTCCTCTTGTGCCACCACCTGACTCCGAATTCTGTTTAACATGTGCTCCAGCATGTAAATCACCGGAATAGTCATGCTGATAATGGCATCGTCAGCACTAAACATCTTCGTCGCCATTTCAAAACTGTGCAGAAGGGTGCATAGGTCCCTGATCTGAGACCACTCCTCCAGCGTGATTTGCCCCACCTCTGAATCTCGTTGGCCCAGGCTATACGTCAGAACGTATTGCACCAGGGCTTGTCGGTGCTGCCACAGTCGCTGCAACATGTGCAGAGTTGAATTCCACCGGGTAGGCACATCGCATTTTAGCCGGTGAAGTGGCAGGCCCAACGACTTCTGTAGAGATGTAAGTCGCTGAGCTGCGGGATGCGAACGGCGGAAGTGAGCACACAGCGACCGTGCCCTCTGCAGAAGGCCATCTAGTCTGGGATAGTGGGCTAAAAATTGCTGGACAACCAGGTTCAACACGTGAGCCATACAAGGCACGTGTGTGACATTGCCCCGGCGAAGGGCCGCACCCAGGTTTGCAGCATTGTCGCACATGGCCTTCCCTGTTTTCAGGTCCAGTGGAGACAACCATTCATGAAATTGGTTCTCCAGAGCTGACCACAACTCCTCAGCTGTGTGACTCACATTTCCCAGACATTTCAATGTAAAAACCGCCTGATGACGTTGAGCCCTACTGCCAGCAAAGTAAGGAGGTGTGCAGGATCCCTTCTGCGCAGTTAGAAAGCTTGTGGCATGACAAGACAGGCTTTGGGTGCAGGTGGAAGACCGAGAGGAGGTTGAGGAGGCAGAAGCAGTGGAGGAACTTTGACATAAAGAGGATTGACGCACAACTCGTGGGGACGGCAAGACGTGGACAGCAGCCCCTTGTCCTGCTGTCACCATAGTTACCCAGTGCCCAGTCAGCGACATGTAACGCCCCTGTCCATGCCTACTCGTCCAAGTGTCTGTGGTGAAATGCACCCTGTCACACACAGAGTTTCTCAAAGAAGCGGTGATGTTATGTGCGACATGCTGGTGGAGCGCAGGCACACCTTTCTTTGAGAAGTAGTGCCAACTGGGCATCTGGTACTGGGGCACTGCGACGGACATAAGGTCTCGAAAATCCTCTGTGTCCACCAGGCGGAAAGGCAGCATTTCTGTAGCCAAGAGCATGCAGATGGTGAAATTCAACCTCTTAGCTTTCTCATGGCTAGGAGGAAATGGTCTTTTACTTGTCCACATCTGAGGGACCGAGGGCTGGCTATTGTGCTTAGACGGGGTTGATAAGGGTGTCCCCGGCAAACTGCCGGTCTGTGAGGAAGATGCAGGCGGACATGTTAGGTTGCCTTGATCCAAAGGTGGTGCTATCGATGTCGGACAGCGCTCAACACCAGCTGGTGTTACCACCTCCAAAGAAAATGATGACCTGCCAATCACGCTGGCTGTTGCGGGTAAAGAGGTGGCAGGTCTGCGCCCCAAAACAGGTGTGACTGCTGTCCCCCCAGTCACAGAGGATGAAGAGGCCGCGGATGCACAAGATATGGCAGACGGTGGTTGGCCCGGCCGGCTAGGCCGCATTGTAGCACACTGAGCTTCCCACTGCAACTTATGCTTCATGTCCATGTGCCGGTTCATGCATGAAGTACTCAAACTATGTATTTTTTGGCCTCTACTTAGCTTTTGCTGACAAATGTTACAGATAACACGAGTTGGGTCATCTTTATCGATCTGAAAAAATGCCCAGGCTATGCAAGGCTTAGCACCCATGCGACCTGAAGATCCACCACGACTTGTGGTGAGAGGCAGAGTTGTGTTTGAGGATGCAGTTGTTGACGTGCTTCCAGTACTACGTCTCTGTCCAGGAAGGCGCAACCTGACCTCGTCGTCACTAGCATCTTCCTCCACCTCCTCTGCTGACCTCATCTCTTGGCTGACTGTGGGTTGACAGTAAGTGGGATCTCCGACCTCATCATCATCACCCTGTGCGTTATCACACCCGTCGTCCTCAGAGCCAACCTGTTCCTGCCCTGACAAAAAACTAAAGTTGTCGCTCCAATCAGGTATTTGAGTCTTATCATCGTCTTCCTCATTGTCTCCACCAACAGGAGTTACAGTTTGGGAATGAGGGTCTACATTATGGTCAGAACCTTCTGCGTCTGGTCCTGGATCCGACTCATAAAGATTCTGGGCATCAGTGCAGATCATTTCCTCGTCTGGATTCACAGAAGCGCTGGAGTCGACCTCTGATTCCCAGGCTATAGTACGAGTAAACAGCTCTGCAGACTCAACCATCTGTTCTACCTCATACTCAGACGGGCAGCTGGAGATTTGGGAGCTGTGAGGAAGCAAGTGCGATTTGGGTGACACCTTTGAGGACTGGAGTATTTGTGATGTTGAAGTTGATGTGGAGGAGAGCCCACTTAAAGGAGCACTTGATATCCGTTGAAGCACCTGCTGTTTTTGTGCCTCATCTGGAATTTGTAGCAATTGGCGTGGCCGTAAGAAAGGGATCTTATCACATTGTCCGCTAAAAGAAGTAGACATTTTAGTTTGGCTGGAAGATGGTCTTTCTTCTGCAGATGTTACTGTTGCTTTAACACCTACCCCACGGACACAACCTTTTTTCCCCTTCCCAACACGCCTATTCCCCTTTCCACCAGCAGCAGGCCTTTTTCCACTCATTTTGGTGGTTAACTAATTCACAACTCTGGAGTTGTTTGCACAAAAAAACAATGGATGGTAACCGAGCAGAGCTGAGTGGCCAAACTGTGGTATTAGGCCAAAACTATTGGCTGGGTTAGATGCAGAAAAAAATTATTTTGAATTTGCAACCTGATGGAGGTCAGTATAGATGGATTAATAGAACAAGACCCACACACAGCTAGAAGCCTAATATTTTTTCAGAGGTAGATGCAGGAAAAAAATATATTCAGTTTGCAACCTGATGGAGGTCAGTATAGATGGACTAATACAACAAGTCCCACACACAGCTAGAAGCCCAAATATTTTTTCAGAGGTACTGTAGATGCAGATAAAAATTAGTTTTAATTTGCAACCTGATGGAGGTCAGTATAGATGGACTAATAGAGAAAGTCCGACACACTACTAGAAGGCCAAATATTTTTTCAGAGGTAGATGCAGAAAAAAATATATTCAGTTTGCAACCTGATGGAGGTCAGTATAGATGGACTAATAGAGAAAGTCCGACACACTACTAGAAGGCCAAATATTTTTTCAGAGCTAGATGCAGAAAAAAATTATATTCAGTTTGCAACCTGATGGAGGTCAGTATAGATGGATTAATAGAACAAGACCCACACACAGCTAGAAGCCCAATATTTTTTCAGAGGTAGATGCAGAAAAAAATTTATTCAGTTTGCAACCTGATGGAGGTCAGTATAGATGGACTAATACAACAAGTCCCACACACAGCTAGAAGCCCAATATTTTTTCAGAGGTAGATGCAGAAAAAAATATATTCAGTTTGCAACCTGATGGAGGTCAGTATAGATGGACTAATACATCAAGTCCCACACACAGCTAGAAGCCCAAATATTTTTTCAGAGGTACTGTAGATGCAGATAAAAATTAGTTTTAATTTGCAACCTGATGGAGGTCAGTATAGATGGACTAATAGAGAAAGTCCGACACACTACTAGAAGGCCAAATATTTTTTCAGAGCTAGATGCAGGAAAAAATTATATTCAGTTTGCAACCTGATGGAGGTCAGTATAGATGGATTAATAGAACAAGACCCACACACAGCTAGAAGCCCAATATTTTTTCAGAGGTAGATGTAGAAAAAAATATATTCAGTTTGCAACCTGATGGAGGTCAGTATAGATGGACTAATACAACAAGTCCCACACACAGCTAGAAGCCCAATATTTTTTCAGAGGTAGATGCAGAAAAAAATATATTCAGTTTGCAACCTGATGGAGGTCAGTATAGATGGACTAATACAACAAGTCCCACACACAGCTAGAAGCCCAAATATTTTTTCAGAGGTACTGTAGATGCAGATAAAAATTAGTTTTAATTTGCAACCTGATGGAGGTCAGTATAGATGGACTAATAGAGAAAGTCCAACACACTACTAGAAGGCCAAATATTTTTTCAGAGCTAGATGCAGAAAAAAATTATATTCAGTTTGCAACCTGATGGAGGTCAGTATAGATGGACTAATAGAGAAAGTCCGACACACTACTAGAAGGCCAAATATTTTTTCAGAGCTAGATGCAGAAAAAAATTATATTCAGTTTGCAACCTGATGGAGGTCAGTATAGATGGATTAATAGAACAAGACCCACACACAGCTAGAAGCCCAATATTTTTTCAGAGGTAGATGCAGGAAAAAAATATATTCAGTTTGCAACCTGATGGAGGTCAGTATAGATGGACTAATACAATAAGTCCCACACACAGGTAGAAGCCCAAATATTTTTTCAGAGGTACTGTAGATGCAGATAAAAATTAGTTTTAATTTGCAACCTGATGAGGTCAGTATAGATGGACTAATAGAATGATGCTATGCCCAAAAGATTTTACTTCACTAGGTGCAGTAAAAAAATTGGTATTCTATACACAGGTGGTATATCTTGCAGCACAGATAGGCTACTCCACTGACTAACACACTCTGCAATAGGCCAAAAAGGATTAGCTTTGCTAGATTCAGCCAAATGCTGTGAAAAAAACTTGCACAGCACTGGCACAGACCTGCCTGGCAAAAACTGATAGGAACTGATGTAACCTAGTCCTGAAAAGGACTCCAATTACAATTAGTCTTTACTCCCACAACCTATCTATTTAAGAGCACAGACCTCCCTGATAAAAGTCGTAGGAAATGCTGTAACCTAGTCCTTAAAAGGACTGCAATCACAACTATTCCCTACTCCCAAGCTATCTGTATATTTGTGCGAAAATTGGCTTGAAATTAACAAGGTATAGCGCACACAGCAACAGCGGTGCCGTCTAACACGCAGCTGCAGCAGTGAGAAAATGGTGGCGACGGGGAAAATGGCTTGGTCTTATAGGGCAAGGACATGTGACATACACTGCCAATGACACATGCCCTTGCTTGTGTGAAAAAAAGCACTTCGCTCCGTGTGTGCGCTGCTGATAGGCTGACAGATTGCACCTCCCCACTGCAAATGCGGGAAAGAGAAAAAAAAATGGAGATCTTCATTGTTCCTGCAGAGATCCATCCCCTGCCCCTCCCCCCACCCCGCTGTACACTCAAACTGCGTATTAACATTAATTTTCATCATTACTGAGAAAAAATCCAGTTATGATTTTGGTGCACGAACAGTTATCGAACATAACCTCGAACAGCCGAATTTTTCTCAAATTGTTCGTGTTCGCCGAACGGCTCGAACACCGCCCAAAACAGCTCGAATTTGAGATTGGCGAACAGTTCGAGTAGAACAACGCTCATCTCTAGTGTGAACATAGCCCAAAGTGTGGAGGAGTATTTTTGGTTTTGGTTATTTCTTTTGCCTTATATACAAGTCTTTACCCTGGAAAGGATGTTCCTTAATATATTTCCCAGGAAAATCCATTTTGGTTTTGTTTTTATATGTTTTAGTGTGAATCCGTAAAAGTGGCATAATACACTGACAACGTTGTTGACAGCAGTGACCTGGGAGACAGAAATTCTTCCAGGGGTCTTCCCCATGCTGTTCCCATGTCATTTGAGCACTGTTCCCATCGATTTGGGCAATTTTTAGGCCCTCTGCAGACCGCCGGGGGGAGCTGCCTGAAAAATGCTTGAGTTTCCCATAGACTTACATTGGGCTCGTTGCTCGGGTCGAGAACCTGAGTATTCCAATATGCTTGACCCGAGCAACGAGTACCCGAGCATTTTAGTGCTCGCTCATCACTAGTACTGACCCATAATAGAAAGTGATCAAAAAATGTCACCAGCCCGAAAATGGTACCAATAAAATTGTCAACTTGTCCAACAAAAAACAAGCTGTCACATCACTCGGCCGTCCGAAACATGAAAAAATTAAAGCTCTCAAAATATGGCGATTCAAAAACTAGTCTTTGCAAAAAAAAAGGGATTTTTTATTGTGTGCCAGATGTCAATCAAAGAACTCGATATGATTCTGATATTGCTGTAATCGCACTGACCCGAAGAATAAAGTAATCTAATCACTTATACTGTACGAGGACAGGAGTAAAAAATAAACTCTAGGGTTAGGGTTGTGTTAGGGTTAGGGTTGTGCTAGGGTTAAGGTTTTGCTATGGTTAGGGTTGTGCTATGGTTAAGGTTGCTTTAGGGTTAGGGTTGTGCTAGGGTTAGGGTTAGGCTTGTGCTAGGGTTAGGGTTGGGCTAGGGTTAGGTTTGGGCTAGGCTTAGGGTTGTGCCAGGGTTAGGGTTAGGCTCGTGCTCGGGTTACGGTTGTGATAGAGTTAGGGTTAGCGTTTTGCTAATGTTGGTGTTGTATTAGGGTTGGGGTTAGGGTTGTGGATTTTTTCAAAAGTAAAGAAAAAAAATGACGACAATATGGGGACTAATAGTGATGGAGTATGTTTTATTAACCCTTTCGCCATGTATGCTCGGACGAGCACTGAGTATTTACAGCTGCTCGGTGATATGTTTGAATCACTCCAGTGTGTATGATTTGTGACTGTTTGACAACTTTAATACATGTGAGGAATGTTTATTTCTTACACATTCCTCACATGTATTAAAGCTGTCAAACAGTTGCAAATCATGCACACGTGAGTGATTCAAACATATAACTGAGCAGCTGTAAATACTTGGTGCTTGCCCGAGCATACTCGGCAAAAGGATTAACAAAACATACTCGCTCAACACTAGCGACTAGTGTTAAGCGCAAGTACTGGCTACTTGAGTTTGCATCGGCTGCTCGGGTATGCATCGAGTAACGCGGGTGCTCAAGTGACATGCTCGAGTCTCCACTCCATATGTTTTGCAGCTGTTATACAGCCAAAAAAACCCTTGTGGGGTTTGCCTGCAATGCAAGAACGATCCCCGCATGTTTTTTTGTTTTCTCTAATAACCGTGAAACATGCGATGCGAGAACTTGAGCATGTCACTTGAGCACCCGCGATACTTGGTGAATACCCAAGTACCTGATGCAAAGTCAAGTAGCGAGCACTTGTGCTCAAGACTAATGACAACTTATTCAATATGATGACCTAATGTTATCAAATTCTGTGTCTACCTCTGAGTTCAAAATATTCACTATACCCCTTGATAGAATCATTTACGGGTGTAGTTCACGAAATGGCAGTTACTTGTGGTGGGTTTCCATTGTTTAGGCACATCAGGGGCTCACCAAACTTGACATGGTGTCCGCTCTCGATTCCAGCCAATTTTGCCTTCAAAAAGTCACATAGTGCTCTTTACCTTCTGATCCCTGCTAAGTGTATTTTCCCGTCTGCACAACCGTTTTTGAGGTCTATTTTCCCCTCTTACCCTTGTAAAAATAAAAAATTTGGGGCTAAAAGATCTTTTTTGTGAAAAAAGTTTGAATATTTTATTTTCACGGCTCCGTGTTGTTAACAAGTTCCTTGAGGGGTCTAGTTTCCAAAATGGTGTCACTTGTGGGGGGCTTCCACTGTTTAGGCACATCAGGGGCTCTCCAAACACGACATGATGTCTGTTAATTATTCCAGCAAACTTTATATTAAAAAAGTCAAATTGCGCTCCTTTCCTTCTGAGCACTGCTGTGTGCCCAAACAGTGTTTTTTCCCACATATGGGGTATCTGCGTGCTTATGAGAAATTGCTGAACAAATTTTTTCCTGTTACCATTGCAAAACTAAAAAAATTTGGGTCTAAAATAAAATTTTTGTGAAAAAAATAAATGTTAATTTTTTTCTTCCACATTCCAAAAATTCCTGAAGGGTTAATAAACTTTTTGAATGTGGTTTTGAGCACCTTAATAGGTGCAGTTTTTAGAATGGTGTCACTTTTGGGTATTTTCTGTCATAAAGCCACCTCAAAGTCACTTCAAATGTGATGTGGTCCCTAATAAAATGATTTTGTAAATTTTGTTGGAAAAATGAGTATTTGCTAGTCAAATTTTAACCCTTATAACTACCTTACTAGTGTTGAGCGAGCATGTTCTGTCCGAGTACGCTCGGGCAGAGCTCTGAGTATTTATAGCTGCTCGGTGATAAGGTTAAATCGCTCCCGTGTGCATGATTTGCAACTGTTTGGCAGCTTTATTACATGTGAGGAATGTGTAACAAATAGATATTCCTCACATGTAATAAAACTGTCAAACAGTTGCAAATCATGCATATGGGAGCTATTCAAACACATCACCGAGCAGCTATAAATACTCGGCCCGAGCATACTCGGTGAAAGTGTTAACAGAAAATAGTCGCACAACACTATACCTTACAAAAAAAAAATTTTGGTTCCAAAATTGTGCTAACATAAAATAGACATGTAGAACATCCAAGAAAGGAGGGAGAGGAATATTATAGAAATAATACCAATATATAGAAAGAGCATCGCCCTCAATAATAAGCAGCCAGAGATATAGCTGTTGTTACAAAATACAGTATCTTTATTAGTTAAAATACAACATATAATGTATAACCGTAAAGGACAAAAAGGAGTGACTAGGATGAAAGACCCCAATGGGGGTTAAGATGGAGAAAACCCCATAAGAGTGAGAGGGAAACCTTAGCCCAGTTGCAGGTGTAACTCCATAATGAATGACCAGGTATAATACATAGTCAGGCAATGTGGTATGGGTCCAGCTAGGCTATAAATCTGAGTTAAATAGAATAATATAGCAGATAAGGTATCTGAGATGATCTGCTAGTAATAATCAGAATAGCCGCACATTACCTTGTGACATAATGATGACCGGGTAACGGGAGTCTGCAAGAGGGAATGAATAGCGCGCCTCGACGCGCGTTTCACCGGAATGGCTTCGTCAGGAGGCGTGGCTAAGGTCCGTCGGAGGGTGTATATATATAGGAACTGATAGCAGCGTCTGTCCAATGGACACACAGCCCGTCATAACATCCCGCCCCCTCAGGCACCCGAGCGAGTCCCGTGCCGCCAGACACAGCAGGAAGGGAGGAAGAGACGTCCCCTCCGCTGTCTAGGCAACCAAGGACACGCCCACGACGCCCGAGCAGCAGGTAAAGGATCAGAGAAGACAGGAGAGAAATGGGAGTAGGAAAGTTGCGATCATGAGCGGATCTCCTGCCGAGGGGTGGGTGGCCAATACACAGATCGGCAGGGAGGCGCTCAGATCCGCAAAATAAAGAATAGAATAAAAAGGACATAGAGTCTCCTATGTAAAGAGGACGATTGAAAAGGTGTGCAGTAGCCAACCCCATAGAGATAATAAAAAATACAGTAAGGAACAAACCACTGTAGTGGTAAGATAATATAGCAGGTCATCAACAAAAACACAAATAAATACGCTCCAGTTATGCATACAATCCTACAGAACAAAGCATATAGATAATATCAAGCCGGAGTCACTGCTACAATACATTGCTAAATTACATAGATTATAACAATTCAAAAGGATCCCGCTAGTCAGTCATAGAAAATAAAGCTGAAGAGTACAGCTATTGATATTTAAGGTTCATATAATAATCACGAAACAGTCAGGCAAGAGTAGATCACAGCTTGCCAGTATTGTAAATATGTCTATTGTTGATTGCAGACTATATTAGTTATAAAGTTTATGAAGTATATGGATCTTCAGAGGTGGTATATTATGGCACACGTCCGTCACTCCCGTACAGGTCGGGCGCTGCTAGTGTGAAGAACATAAGGAAGTATCTAGAATAAAGTAAAGACAGCAGTTAATATCTTATATAAACACACAGAGTAAATAAAATGGACTATATAACCCACCGGTTCTTTAGACCAAGAACGACTTAAAACTAACATATTCATTCAGTCCGAAGGGAGCTATTGTATTAAGGACCGTTATCCAACGGGTTTCTATTTGTAGAAGTTTTTGTTTAACATTACCCCCTCTAATCCCCAGATAAACATGATCAATACCACATATGGTTGTACCCATAGGGTTACCCTTATGTATATCTAAATAGTGTCTGGGGATTGTTTTTAGGGTTTGTGGATCAGGACATGTGCTAGAATTTTTAATATCACGGATATGTTCTTGAATGCGGACTTTTAGTGGTCTCGTGGTCATTCCTATATAGATAAGTCCACAGGGGCAAGTAAGATGGTATACCACAGCCTCAGTGTCACATGATATGTGGTGTACTATTTTGTATATTTTATTGTCACTAGAACCATGAAAATCTGAAGTTCTGGGAACATATTTGCAAATAGAGCATTTGCTGCAGGGGAAACTTCCCCATGGTGGACCTTTACTACCAAAGATAAACTTGTTACAAGGTGGTATGTAGTGACTCCTAGAAAGCAAATCTCCTAATGTTTTAGATTTACGCCAGGTAATGGTAGGATATGCTGTAAGATTAGGACGTAAGTCCTTATCTGTGAGAAGAATAGGCCAGTGTCTGGAGACAATAGATTTCATTTCTGACCAATTAGTATTAAATGTAGAAATAAAGCGAGGAGTTATATTGGATTGAATATTGCCCTTATTTCTGTGTGTGCCTTGGGGTTTATTTAGGAGATTTTGTCTATCGGACTGTAGGGCTCGGGTAAATCCTCTGTCAATATCCCGATATTTATACCCCCTCTCATAGAATCGTTTTGACAGTTCCTGAGCTTGATCCAAAAAATTATCCTCAGTAGAACAAATCCTGCGAGCCCTCAAGAACTGACCAATTGGTATAGAGTTCTTGAGTTTTGGAGGATGAGATGAGGTATAGTGTAGTAAAGAATTCGTTGAAGTTTTTTTACGGAAAATATCCGTTTCCAGACTTCCGTCTGAATTTTTATAAATAAGAAGATCTAGGAAATCAATCTGTTTTTGGCTGTACTTCCATGTCAGCCTAATATTTTGGTCATTGTTGTTAAGACGAGTAAGGAAGTCCTCCAACTGCAACGCGGAGCCCTGCCAGACGAATAATACGTCATCGATAAAGCGTGACCAGAGGATCACCGCCTCATTGCCCGGAGTGTTAAGGACCGTATCCCTCTCCCACAGCCCCAGGAAGAGATTAGCATAAGAGGGCGCACAGGACGCCCCCATTGCTGTACCCTGGAGCTGTAGGAAGGGGCGGTCCTTAAACACAAAATAATTATGAGTTAGAATGAATTTCAAAAGTCCCAGTATGAAGTTAATCATCTGGGGTTCAAGATTAGTCATGTTTAAGAAGAATTTGGCGGCTCGAATTCCCTGGTCATGCCTTATCGATGTATAGAGCGACTCCACGTCGCAGGTGACTAACCACATGTTCTCGTCAAGCTGAACCCCATCCAACCTTGTTAGGACATCGGTAGTGTCCTTAACAAAGGAAGGGAGGGTCTCCACACATTGTTGCAAGAAAAAGTCCACAAATTTGCATATGGGTTCACAAAGACCCCCCATGCCAGAAACAATAGACATGTGGTAAAAGTTATTTATTTTATTACCTATTTTGCGTGACCTATCTCTCTTATTTAAGGGCATGAAAATTCAAATTTTAAAAATTTTCAACATTTTCACCAAATTTTCGATTTTTTTACAAATAAAGGCTAGTCATAGAGAATAAATGTTACCACTATCATGAAGAACAAGATGTCACGGAAAACAGTCTCAGAATCAGTGGCATCCGTTGAAGCATTCCAGAATTATTACCTCATAAAGTGACAGTGGTCAGAATTAGAGATGAGCAAACATTTCAATGACGTACAAATAGACATTCTCGAATCCCATAGGAGTCAATGGCGAGCCAAAAAAATGCATATACAACACTTACAAATGGGCCCAAAAGTTGTCAAAACACATCAAATTAGGTGTAGACACCAGGGAAGTGCCATCAATTGATCCAGAGTACAGTACTATAATTATTATTACCATGACCGCCACATTTATTCCGTGGCACTTTAGATGTCAAAAGGGGTCACTGACTGGTGCAAGAGGAGAGAGGACCCTGCCTGCGAGGGCGCACAAACAATATGCAAAGGATGGCGGAGGATGCAGTTGGTCAGGATACAGCTAGTCGTACAATGGTATTCTGGAGCGAGGGTTGCCGCAGATTTTACGCTTGTCCCAAGAAGTGAGTCTTCCGCTTCCATTTCAAGGTTTCCACGGTAAGTGACAGTCTGAGGTGTTGGGGTACAGAGTTACACAGTAGCGGAGATGCACCGGACAAATCTTGTTTGTGATTGTGACAAGAAGAGATAAGAGGGAAGTAGAGAAGGAGATCTTGGAAGGATGGGAGGTTGCGTGCAGGTAAATTGTACAGGGAGTCTAGGTCACACATGTCTGGAGGAAACAGGTTTTTGATGGCTTGGTATGCCAAAGTTAGGCTTTTTAACTGGAGTGTCTGGGCAACAGGGAGCCCGCACAGGGATTGACCGAGGGGAGAAGCCTGAGAATAACGGGGTGACAGGTGGATTAATTGGCCAGCACACTTTAGGATAGATTGGAGGAGTGCGAGAGTGGTAAAAGGGAGGCTACAGATCAGGAACTTGTAGTAAAAGAGGCCGGAGATGATGCATGCACTGGTGTTTTTCTAGATGCATGGGTGAGGAATGTGCGGATCCCCGAGATACTTTGGAGTTGGACTCAGCAGCAAGTGGAAAGGGCTTGGATCTGACATTTAAGGACAGATCAGAGTCAAGCTTGCAGGACTGGGGAGAGTGGGCAGCCATTCCATTTGATGGATAGGTCAGTTGGGGGGGGATAAATGAGATGGTGGAAAGATGATGCATTCTGTTTTATCCATGTTAAGTTTTACAAAATTAGCAAATAAGAAAGGTGAAATACGGGACACACAATGTGGGATTCTGGTTAGTAAGGAGGTAATATCAGGTCCAGAGAGGTAGATCTGTGTGCCCTCAGCATAGAGATGATACCGAATGCCATGAGACCATGAGCTGTCCCAGGCCGATGGTGTAGATGGAGAAGAGCCTGTGTCCCAGAACATTACCAGTGCCCTCCCCAGTGCACTTACTGGGAAGGACAGCCTAACCACAAACACGTGGACAAGTTAATGTAGCCAGGGATGGTACGGAGCCAGTCCACAGTGAAAAATCATATAAAAAGTGTTGGGGAACCTTCACGCAGACTTTTCTTAACTAGGGCTGCTTATTGGCAGGGTTGGATGGGCCCACCAGAGAAACGAAGAATCTCCCAGTGAGCCCTAACTTCTCCATCAGGCGAGTTCAAAGTGCAAACCTTGCAGGTTGTGATGATAATGAAGCCATCCATCTCCTTAGTTTTCTGTTACTTGGAATGCAAGAGCAAGTATGCAGCCAGCCACCGGCTCACCCACAGGCCGCAATAGTAAACTGCCACATTTCTGGGCAGCTGCTTGCTCTTGAAATGTTGCCTTTTAGGCTCGTGTAGGCAGAAGATTTTCACAACCTAATGGCGGCTGGGTCTCGATACTCGGTCTCCAAACGCCACTATTTCTCCTGGTGTCATCCCCTCCTTCCACAAGCATGGGTCACAGAACATTACCCTTGCCCCCTCCCCCAGTGCACTGACTGGGAAGGACCGTTCGGTGAAAGGTCTTGGGAAACCGTATTTACTCCAGCTGTCTTTTCTCCCAGGAAGTCCTCTAATGCCTCTTCTTGCATAAGCAATCATAGCCCTTCCAACATCAGCTCACAATTCTTGTTGGTGCTTAGCCACAGAAAAAGATCTTTCTTGACGCCTTGAATTTAATCACTGCAGAGTTGGACAATGCCCTGATCTGCAATGCGTTTTGAGAAATAACGTGCATAAGCAAAGCCATTGTTTAGGCTACTGAAGGTCATAAAGCAAAACTCATACAGCTTTCCCACAGACTGAAAGAGGGGTATCAAGACTTCCAAGACAGGCAAGACTTCCCTGTCCTCCCTAAGAGGATGACTGTCCATGTTCTCCTCCTCATCCTCCTTATTATCACTATTACTAATTTGTAACCCTGTATGGAGAACAATATCAGCACCAAAATTGAAAGATGAAATATAGCATGCTTTATATATCATGGTACTAAGAAAACCAATTTTGATTCTATCTTGTGTACCCCTGTGATAAAAATATCTGCGCCAAAGAATTAATTTCACTAGAGTAGAACTAGTATAATGGTGACCGACAACTCTTCCATTACAGGAAAACCCAATATAGACCCAATCGGGAAACTCCACATTTTCAAAAATTAGTAGCATACACCATCAAAGTGGGATCGATATCACCAGAGTTGAAGTAGTTTAATCGAGACAGAAACCTCTTCCACTACAGCCGAACCCAATAGATAGAGACTAGTGTTTAGCGAGCACTAAAATGCTCGGGTGCTCGAAGCTTGGGCCGAGCTCTTCGTGAAACTCAGGTGATCGACCCGAGCAATGAGCCCAATGTTAGTCTATGGGAGACTCGAGCATTTTTGCGGCGGTACCCCCGGCAGTCTGTAGAAAGCCTAAAAAGTGCCCAAAACGATAGTGACAGTGCTCAAATTACATGGGGACAGCATGGGGATCGCCCCAGGTAGCATTTCTGACCCCCAGGTCACTACTGTCAACAACGTGGTCAGAGGTATTTAGCCACTTTTATGGGCTCACAATAAAACGTTCAAAAACGAAACTGAAACTGTTTTCCTGTGAAATATGTTAAGGAACATCCTTTCCAGGGTAAAGACTTGTGTATAAGGTGAAATAAATAACCAAAAACAAATATACTCCTCCACACCTTGGGCTATGTTAATAAGTAGCATTTTTTATGCGTTTTTGCACTTTTGTATTGCTTTCAACCGTGACAAATGCATTCACTGGGAAATGTCATTTTAACATTTTAAAACCTTATCTGGCCATGTGCTGTGTGACACATGCATACAGTGCTGAAAATACATGGGAAAGACCCCTGGAAGTATCTCTGACACCAAGGTCACTGCCTAAAAGTGTGCCCATCAGAAGTGATCCTTGCCGCATCAGAAGATGCAGGCTTGCAACTATCCTCGTGCAAGTCCTTGTCCCAGGGCAGTGTTCAATTGTACCTCCCCTATTCCTTGCAATGCAAGCGCAAATATGCAGCCAACCACCTACCGACCCGCAGGCTGCAATACTATACTGCTAGCTTGCACTTGAAGTGGGTCCTTTTAGTTTGGAGGAGGCCAAAGCTGGCCACAACTTCATGGCTGCTTCAGCAGCGAGAACTCCATACTCAGTCCCCAGCCGCCACTATTTGTCCCGCTACCCTTCCCCACACTTTTCTTAGCCTAGCCTGCTTTAGGGCAGCATTGGACAAGGCCACCAAACTATCAGACTCCTCCGGTGGGCCCTGGCTTCTCCATAAGGGGAGTTGAGAGTACCAAGGTGAAGAGCAAGATGATGATAGAAGTTAGCATCTGCTTTGTTTTCTTGGAATGCAAGCGTAAGTGTGCAGCCTGCCACCCACCCACCCCCAGGCTGCTATACGATATTGCTAGCTTGCTTGCACTTTAAATGAGGCCTTTTAGGCTTGTGGAGGCAGACGCTGGCCACCATGTCATGGCTACGTCGGTGGCCGGGTATCCATACTCAGTCCCCAGCCGCCCGGCGGCCGGGTGTCTACACTCGGTCCCCAGCCACCAGGGGGCGGCCGTGAGTCCATACTAGGTCCCCAGCCACCCCTATTTGTCCCTGTGCGCCTTGTACATAAGCGCGCATACCAAACATTGCCTGTGCCCTCCCCAGGGCATTTAGTGGGAAGGACAGCCTATTCCGCTGTAGTGTGTGCACGCCAACCCCCTGTTCATGGCACATGTGAAGATGCCTCCCACCCTGCACCTGTCGTTGCAGACTTGCAACTATCTCCATTCAAGTCCTTGTCCCAGGGCAGTATTCAATTGTACCTCCCCCATTCCTTGCAATGCAAGCGCAAGTATGCAGCCTGCCACCCACTCACCCCGAGGTTGCAATACCATACTGCTTGCTTGCACTTGAAATTGGGCCTTTTAGGCATGTGGAGGCGGATTCTGGCCACCACGTCACCAGGGGGCAGCCGGGTGTCCATACTCGGTCCCCAGCCACCCCGTGGCTGGGTGCCCACATACGGTCCCCAGCCGCCTGGGAGTGCCTGGTTGTCCTTAAACGGTCCCCAGCCGGCCCTATTTGTCCCGCTGCTCCTTAAACACAAGCATGCATATCAAAACATTACCTGTGCCCTCCCCAGTGTATTTAGGGGGAAGGATAGCCTAACCACAAACACGTGGACAAGTGAATGTGGCCAGGGATGGTCTATCTCATTGACGCCTTCACACTGGGTTAATATTGTGGAAGCCGGGAAACAGTTGGACAATACGTCTTCCAGACATAGGGGATTGCGGGTCCTGGGTTAATCAGGCTTCAACAAAAAGTTCAGTAGGTAGACAGCAGCAGTGGTCGGCCTCCTACACAACGAGTAAATTATTCATGATCATGAGGCCATACATCTTCTTAGCTTTCTGTTCCTTGAAATGCAAGCGCATGTATGTAGTCGCGGCAAGGACTAAGGTGGTCAGCGTTTTGGCGCATATCCTACCTCCTCCGCGGATTGCTGGATGTTTTCCTGCTACTATCCCAGTTCTATGACTCCCGTTAAAAAAAAGCTTCAAGTGATGAATGATGGATGAGGTGGTGGCAAAGGAGAAAGAGCAGGAGGAACAGGGACCATTCACATCAATATCAGGCCAGTCAACCACACATGTCTTGTAGGATATGTTTCTGTACCAAAAGGTGCGGTTCGGCTACACAGTTATAGGGCATACAGTGAGTGCAATGCCTACCAAAAATTTTGAGGCACTCCAATGCCCCTTGGAAGTGACATGGAGGTCAGAAGGCCTTAACTAAACCGTTTTTTCCATTTATAGCAACTGGGACTCCTGTGCACTGTTGGCCTAAGCAGTGAATGGAAGGATTTGCAAAAATGGTGAGAAACTGCAAAGCCCCTTGAAACATACGTGGATTACAGCATACTAAAAACTTCTACCCATTAATGGGGAGTGAGTCTCACTTAGTGTTCGCCTATGCATTGAATAGCAAAAGCTGTCTAAAATTAGGAGGAAATGCAATGCCCATTGGAAGAGTCGTGGAGATTACAGTTAATTAAAAACAACACTTCAAAGCCCCTTGGAAGAGCTGTGGAGTTCAGAGTGGTTTAACTACACGATTTTAATCCCACTTGGTAGAGACGTGGAGCCCAGAGTGGTTTAACAAGACAGTTTTAATACCCCTTGGAAGAGCTGTGGAGTTCAGAGTGGTTTAACAAGACTGTTTTAATGCCCCTTGGAAGAGACGTGTAGGTCCCAGTAGCTTAACAAGACGGTTTGAATGCCCCTTGGAAGAGATGTGGAGGTCACAGTAGCTTAACAAGACAATATCAATGCCCCTTGGAAGAGTGGTAGAGGTCACAGCAGCTTAACAAGACAGTTTTAATGCCCCTTGGAAGAGCTGTGGAGGTCAGAGTGGTTTATCAAGAGGGTTTTAATGCCCCTTGGAAAATACGTGGAGGTAACAATAGCTTAACAGGACGGTTTTAATGCCCCTTGGAAGAGCTGTGGAGTTCAGAGTGGTTTAACAAGACATTTTTAATTCCCCTTGGAAGGGTGGTGGAGGTCACAGTAGCTTAATAAGACAGTTTTAATGCCCCTTGGAAGAGTGGTTGAGGTCGCAGTGGAATAAAAAGACAATATCAATGCCCCTTGTAAGAGTGGTGGAGGCCACAGTAGCTTAACAAGACAGTTTTAATTCCCCTTGGAAGAGTGGTGGAGGTCACAGCAGCTTAACAAGACGGTTTTAATGCCCCTTGGAAGAGTGGTGGAGGTCGCAGTGGAATAAAAAGACAATGTCAATGCCTCTTGAAAGAGTGGTGGAGGTCACAGTAGATTAACAAGAAGGTTTTAATGCCCCTTGAAAGAGCTGTGGAGTTCAAAGAGGTTTAACAAGACTGTTTTAATGCCCCTTGGAAGAGTGGTGGAGGTCACAGTAGCTTAACAAGACTGTTTTAATGCCCCTTGGAAGAATGGTGGAGGTCACAGTAGCTTAACAAGACAGTTTTAATACCCCTTGGAAGAGTGGTGGAGGTCACAGTAGCTTAACAAGACCGTTATAATTAGAGATGAGCGGTGTTCGACTAGAACTGTTCGCCAATCTCAAATTCGAGCTGTTTTGGGCGGTGTTCGAGTTGTTCGACGAACCCGAACGATTTGCAAAAAATTCGGCTGTTCGAGGTTATGTTCGATAACTGTTCGTGCACCAAAAGCGTGTCCTGCATGTCTGGCGCTATTTAGAGCACCAATCATGCCGGGATTGTCTGCCACTCACTGTAATGCCACAGCCATGGTGGTTGTGGCATTAGAGTGATTGCAGAAATCGATGGGAACTGTGCTCACAGTGAAACATGAAAAGCCGGCAATTCAGCAGCGGCGTACACCGGTACCCGACAATTTAGAACCGAAAGAATAGAGCTTCACACATAGATTAGATAGATAGAAACATGTCAGTCACATATATAAGAAGTACAGTGACAGTGTTGCTTACTGTACTTGTCATTTAGTGTAAAGAATTTATTAAAAAAATATATTAGTGTTTTCATGCACCGTCTCTTTAAAAAAGCCGGCCGGCAATTCAGCAGCGGTACTCGACAATTTAGAATGGAAGGAATAGAGAATCACACATAGATTAGATAGATAGAAACATGTCAGTCACACATATAAGAAGTACAGTGACAGTGTTGATTACTGTACTTGCCATTTAGTGTAAAGGATTTATTAAAAAAAATATTAGTGTTTTCATGCACCGTCTCTTTAAAAAAGCCGGCCGGCAATTCAGCAGGGTACCCGACAATTTAGAATGGAAGGAATAGAGCATCACACATAGATTAGATAGATAGAAACATGTCAGTAACATATATAATAAGTACAGTGATAGTGTTGGTTACTGTACTTGTCATTTAGTGTTAAAATAAATGATTTATTTAAAAAAAAATTGGCGTGGGGTTCCCCGTAATTTTAGGCTCTAGCGGAGGTTAAGCAGACGGCTGGGGCAGATGTTTGAAGCCTGGGAAGGGGGTAATACCCACGGAGCTTCCCAGGCTACAAATATCAGCCCCCAGCTGAATACCTAGCCTTTACTAGCTATTAAAATGGGGGACCCCCCAAAAAAATGACGTGGGGTCCCCCCTATTTTAATAGCTAGCAAAGGCTAGGCAGACAGCTGGGGGCTGATATTAATAGCCCAGGAAGGGTGCCATGAATATTGGCCCCCTCCCAGAAACACCAGCCGTCAGCCGCCCCAGAAATGGCACATCCATAGGATGCGCCAACTCTGGCACTTAGTCTCGCTCTTCCCACTGCCCTGTAGCGGTGGCAGTGGGGTAATAGGGCTGGGGTTGATGTCAGCTTATAATGCCAGCTGACATCAAGCACAGGTTAGCAATGGAGAGGCGTCTATAAGACACCCCCATTACTAACCCCATAGTCAAAGTTAAAAAAAAACACAAACACCCAGAATAAAGTCCTTTAATTGAAATAAAGACACAATTCTTTATTGTTCTAAATTAAACCATACTTACCATCACGCCCATTCCAGCTGAAGCCAACGATCTCCTGCAATAAAAGAAAAATAATAAAGCAACATAAACCTTACCTTTCCATGGTTCCCACGACAGCTTCAGCTCTGCTACATCGAGATGACAGGCTGGACCGCAGCAGAAAGCTGCCATCCAGCCTGTCATCCCGCAGACACTGAGAAGCGCAGGCTTGCTTGCGCTCCTCAGCGTCTCTCTGTGACGGCATCCAGATGAGCCGAGTTCATGTCCAATGAACTCGGCACACCTCATGCACGTCACTGACAGCGTGGGAAAATTCTCACGCTGAAGCGCTGAGTGCAGGAGAATTCTCCCACGCTGTCAGTGACGTGCATGAGGTGAGCTCATGTCCAATGAACTCAGCTCACCTCATGCACGTCACTGACAGCGTGGGAAAATTCTCCTGCACTCAGCGCTTCAGCGTGAGAATTCTCCCACGCTGTAAGTGACGTGCATGAGGTGAGCTGAGATCATTGGACATGAACTCACCTCATGCACGTCACTGACAGCGTGGGAAAATTCTCACGCTGAAGCGCTGAGTGCAGGAGAATTTTCCCACGCTGTCAGTGACGTGCATGAGGTGAGCTGAGTTCATTGGACATGAGCTCACCTCATGCACGTCACTGACAGCGTGGGAGAATTCTCCTGCACTCAGCGCTTCAGCGTGAGAATTTTCCCACGCTGTCAGTGACGTGCATGAGGTGAGTTCATGTCCAATGATCTCAGCTCACCTCATGCACGTCACTGACAGCGTGGAAAAATTCTCCTGCACTCAGCGCTTCAGCGTGAGAATTCTCCCACGCTGAAGCGCTGAGTGCAGGAGAATTTTCCCACGCTGTCAGTGACGTGCATGAGGTGAGCCGAGTTCATTGGACATGACCTCGGCTCATCTGGATGCTGTCACAGCGAGACACTGAGGAGCGAAGCAAGCCTGCTCTTCTCAGTGTCTGCGGGTTGACAGGCTGGATGGCAGCGTTCTGCTGCGGTCCAGCCTGTCATCTCGATGTAGCAGAGCTGGAGCTGTCCTGGGAACCATCGAAAGGTAAGGATGATGTTGGTTTATTATTTTATTTTTATTGCAGGAGATCGTTGGCTTCAGCTGGAATGGGCGTGACGGTAAGTATGGTTTAATTTAGAACATTAAAAAATTGTGTGTTTATTTCAATTAAAGGACTTTATTCTGGGTGTTTGTGTTTTTTTTAACTTTCACTATGGGGTTAGTAATGGGGGTGTCTTATAGACGCCTCTCCATTACTAACCTGGGCTTGATGTCAGCTGGCATTATAAGCTGACATCAACCCCAGCCCTATTACCCCACTGCCACCGCTACAGGGCAGTGGGAAGAGCGAGGCTAAGTGCCAGAATTGGCGCATCCTATGGATGCGCCATTTCTGGGGTGGCTGACGGCTGGTGTTTCTAGCCTGGGAGGGGGCCAATATTGATGGCACCCTTCCTGGGCTATTAATATCAGCCCCCTGCTGTCTGCCTAGCCTTTGCTAGCTATTAAATTAGGGGGGACCCCACGTCATTTTTTTGGGGGGTCCCCCATTTTAATAGCTAGTAAAGGCTAGGTATTCAGCTGGGGGCTGATATTAGTAGTCTGGGAAGCTCCGTGGGTATTACCCCCTTCCCAGGCTTCAAACATCTGCCCCAGCCGTCTGCTTAACCTCCGCTAGAGACTAAAATAACGGGGAACCCCACGCTAATTTTTTTTTTAATAAATCCTTTATTTTAACACTAAATGACAAGTACAGTAACCAACACTATCACTGTACTTATTATATATGTGACTGACATGTTTCTATCTATCTAATCTATGTGTGATTCTCTATTCTTTCTGTTCTAAATTGTCGAGTACAGATGCTGAATTGCCTGCCGGCTTTTTTAAAGAGTCAGTGCATGAAAACACTATTATTTTTTTAAATAAATCCTTTACACTAAATGACAAGTACAGTAAGCAACACTGTCACTGTACTTATTATATATGTGACTGACATGTTTCTATCAATCTAATCTAAGTGTGATGCTCTATTCCTTCTTGTCTAAATTGTCGGGTACCGGTGTATGCCGCTGCTGAATTTGCCGGCCGGCTTTTTTAAATAGAGTGTCTTCTGAGCAGTTTGTCAGCTTTTGCACACCTTTGAAGGTGTTTTCTATGTGTTTTTGTTTGCCTGCCATTGGTTTTAATGGTGTTCGACGGTGTTCTAAGGTGTTCAACGAACAGTTCGACGAACAGTTCCTCGAACATCCCGGTGTTCGACGAACCGAACCCAAACACTATGGGGGTGGCTCAACACTAGTTATAATGCCACTTGGAAGAGTGGTGGAGGTCACAGTAGCATAACAAGATGGTTTTAATGCCCCTTGGAAGAGTGGTGTAGGTCACAGCAGCTTAACAAGACAGTTTTAATGCCCCTTGGAAGAGTGGTGGAGGTCACAGTATCTTAATATGATGGTTTTAATGCCCCTTGGAAGAGCTGTGGAGTTCAGAGTGGTTTAACAATACGGTTTTAATGCCCCTTGGAAGAGTGGTGGAGGTCACAGTAGATTAACAAGACGGTTTTAATGCCTATTGGAACAGTGGTGGAGGTGACAGTGTCTTAATAATATGGTTTTAATGCCCCTTGGAAGAGCTGTGGAGTTCAGAGTCGTTTAACAAGACTGTTTTAATGCCCCTTGGAATAGCTTTGGAGTTCAGAGTGGTTTAACAAGACGGTTTTAATGCCTCTTGGAGGAGTGGTGGAGGTCACAGTAGCTTAACAACATGGTTTTAATGCCCCTTGGAAGAGCTGTGGAGTTCAGAGTGGTTTAACTAGAAGTTTTAATGCCCCTTGGAAGAGTAGTGGAGGTCACAGTAGCTTAACAAGACATTTTTAATGCCCCTGGGAAGAGTTGTGTAGGTCACAGTGAAATAAAAAGACAATATCAATGCCCCTTGGAAAAATGATGGAGGTCACAGTAGCATAACAAGATGGTTTTAATGCCCCTTGGAAGAGCTGTGAAGTACAGAGTGGTTTAACAAGACGGTTTTAATGCCCCTTGCGAAAGTGGTGGAGGTAACAGTAGCTTAAAAAGACATGTTTAATGCCCCTTGAAAGAGTGGTGTAGGTCGCAGTGAAATAAAAAGACAATATCAATGCCCCTTGGAAGAATGGTGGTGGTCACAGTAGCATGACAAGACGTTTTTAATGCCCCTTCGGAAGAGTGGTGGAGGTCATAGTAGCTTAACAAGACGGTTTTAATGCCCGTTGGAAGACTCTTGAAGGTCGCAGTGGAATAAAAAGACAATTTCAATGCCCAATGGAAGAGTGGTGGAGGTCACAGTAGCTTAACAAGACGGTTTTAATGACTCTTGGAAGAGCTGTGGAGTTCAGAGTGGTTTAACAAGATGGTTTTAATGCCCCTTGGAAGAGTGGTGGAGGTCACAGTAGCTTAACATAACGGTTTTAATGCCCCTTGGAAGAGTGGTGGAGGTCACAGCAGCTTAACAAGACAGT
The DNA here is from genome assembly GCF_046119375.1 of Phyllobates terribilis. NCBI lineage: Eukaryota > Metazoa > Chordata > Amphibia > Anura > Dendrobatidae > Phyllobates > Phyllobates terribilis. The sequence goes on along the minus strand of NW_027362761.1, from coordinate 1,202,477,624 downwards.
TTTAATGCCCCTTGGAAGAGTGGTGGAGGTCACAGTAGCTTAACAAGATGGGTTTAATGCCCCTTGGAAGAGTGGTGGAGGCCGCAGTGGAAAAAAAAGACAATATCAACACCCCTTGGAAGAGTGGTGAAGGTCACAGTAGCTTAACAAGACGGTTTTAATGCCCCTTGGGAGAGCTGTGGAGTTCAGAGTGTTTTAACAAGACGGTTTTAATGCACCTTGGGAGAGTGGTGGAGGTCACAGTAGCTTAACAAGACAGTTTTATTGCCTATTGGAAGAGCTGTGGAGTTCAGAGTGGTTTAACAAGATGGTTTTAATGCCCCTTGGAAGAGTGGTGGGGGAAGCAATGGAATAAAAAGACATTATCAATGCCCCTTGGAAGAGTGGTGGAGGTCACAGCAGTTTAACAAGATGGTTTTAATGCCCCTTGGAAGAGCTGTGGAGTTCAGAGTGGTTTAACAAGACGGTTTTAATGCCCCTTGGAAGAGTGGTGGAGGTCACAGTAGCTTAACAAGACAGTTGTAATGCCCCTTGGAAGAGTGGTGGAGGTCGCAGTGGAATAAAAAGACAATATCAATGCCCCTTGGAAGAGTTGTGGAGGTCACAGTAGCTTAACAAGATGATTTTAATGCCCCTTGGAAGAGTGGTGGAGGTCACAGTGGCTTAACAAGACAGTTTTAATGCCCCTTGAAAGAGTAGTGGAGGTTACAGTAGCTTTGCAAGACAATTTTTATGCCCCTTGGAAGAGTGGTGGAGGTTGCAGTGCAATAAAAAGACAATATCAATGCTTCTTGGAAGAGTGGTGGAGGTCACAGTATCTTAACAAGACAGTTTTAATGCCCCTTGGAAGAGCTGTGGAGTTCAGAGCGGTTTAACAAGACGGTTTTAATGCCCCTTGGAAGAGTGGTGAAGGTCACAGTAGCTTAACAATACAGATTTAATGCCCCTTGGAAGAGTGGTGGAGGTCGCTGTGGAATAAAAAGACAATATCAATGCCCCTTGGAAGAGTGGTGGAGGTCACAGTATCTTAACAAGGCGGTTTTAATGCCCCTTGAAAGAGTGGTGGAGTTCAGAGTGGTTTAACAAGACAGATTTAATGCCCCTTGGAAGAGTAGTTGAGGTCGTAGTGGAATAAAAAGCCAATATCAATGCCCCTTGGAAGAGTGGTGGAGGTCACAGTAGCTTAACAAGACGGTTTTAATGCCTCTTGGAAGAGCTGTGGAGTTTAGAGTGGTTAAACAAGAAGGGTTTAATGCCCCTTGGAAGAGTGGTGGAGGTCACAGTAGCTTAACAATATAGTTTTAATGCCCCTTGGAAGAGTGGTGGAGGTCAGAGTAGCTTAACAAGACGGTTTTAATGCCCCTTGGAAGAGCTGTGGAGTTCAGAGTGGTTTAACAAGACGGGGATAATGCCCCTTGGAAGAGTGGTGGAGGTCACAGTAGCTTAATAAGATGGTTTTAATGCCCCTTGGAAGAGTGGTGGAGGTCGCAGTTGCATAAAAAGACAATAACAATGCCCCTTGGAAGAGTGGTGGAGGTCGCAGTAGCTTAACAAGATTATTTTGATGCCGCTTCGATGAGCTGTGGAGTTCAGAGTGGTTTAACAATACGGTTTTAATGCCCCTTGGAAGAATGATGGAGGTCACAGTAGGTTAACAAGACGGTTTTAATGCCTCTTGGAAGTGTGGTGGAGGTCACAGTATCTTAATAAGACGGTTTTAATGACCCTTGGAAGAGCAGTGGAGTTCAGAGTGGTTTAACAAGACAGTTTTAATGCCCCTTGGAAGAGCTGTGGAGTTCTGAGTAGTTTAACAAGACGGTTTTAATGCCCCTTGGAAGAGTGGTGGAGGTCACAGTAGCCTAACAAGATGGTTTTAATGCCACTTGGAAGAGTGGTGGAGGTCACAGTAGCTAACAAGACGATTTTAATGCCCCTTGGAAGAGCTGTGGAGTTCAGAGTGGTTAAAGAAGATGGTTTTAAAGCCCCTTGGAAGAGACATGGAGGTCACAGTAGCTTAACAAGATGGTTTTAATGCCCCTTGGAGGAGCTGTGGAGTTCAGAGTGGTTTAACAAGATTGTTTTCATGCCCCTTACAAGTGCCATGCAGTACAGCATATTAAAAACATTATTTCCATTATTGGGGAGTGGGTCTCCCATAGTCTTTGCCTTTGCCTTCCAAGCAAAAGCTGCCAAAAATTAGGACGGAGGTACTTGCAATGCTGGCAAACAAGAGCCATGCAGTACAGCATATTAAAAACATTATTCCCATTATTAGGGAGTGGGTCTCCCATAGTCTTTGCCTATGCCTTCAAAGCAAAAGCTGCCAAAAATTAGGACGGAGGAGCTTGCAATGCTGGCAACATGGACCATGGTCTCCCTGGTGGTATAGTGGTAGTAGAGACTGAGGATAAGGAGAAGAGCAAAATACAGCCGAAATGAGGAAGCGTATACCCATGTGTGGGTGTGAAGCGGTGCATGGGAATACACCTCCCAAAAAAACACAGTGGATTTGACTTCATGTTACTCTGCTGTCATTTGGTGGTGATGAGAATTCTGGCCCAATCCAGCCCTTGGTCATTTTGATAAGGGTCAGCTGGACAGCATTGTCAGTTAACAGGCGAGTGCGCTTATCAGTTATAATTCCCCCAGGGGCACTGAAAACACGCTCTGATAACACGCTAGCGGCAGGTCAGGTCTGGACCTCCAAGGCATACAGAGCAAGTTCATTCCAAGTGTCCAGCTTGGATACCCAATAATTAAAAGGCACAGAGGAATCACAGAGGATGCTGGTACGGTCGGCAAGGTACTCCCTCACCATCTTTTGAAACTTTCCACTGCTTGTGAGAGTACCCCGCGCCTCAGGGCCTGTAAGCTGGGTGGGTCTCAGATTACTGTCCCAGAATGTTGACAGTGTTCACCTGCCTCTGCTGGATTGGAGTTTCGTCTCTCTTGCCTGTACGCCTTGGTTGGTCAACGAACTGTGACTCTGCCGCTAGCGTGTTCAGATGGGAATTTTTTTAACAGTTCTGCAGCAAGGGCCTTCTGGTACTGTCCTATTTTTGTAGACCTCTCCACCTCAGGAATAAGAGACTGAAGGTTCTCCTTGTAGTGGGGGTCTAAAAGTGTCACCAACCAGTAATGACTGTCACCCAACATTTTGACAACGCGAGGGTCACGGTTAAGGCACCATAACATAACGTCAGCCATGCGTGCCAGACCGGTAACGGGCAAGACTTCCTTGTTCTCACCAAGATGACGATTGACCATGCTCTCCTCCTCCTCCTCCTCCTCCCCCCTGTTGTCAGGCCGCACATGCTGAACCAACGGTATGACAGTTGTACAGGTACCACCATCTACAGCGCATGATACCAGCTCCTGTTCTTCCTCCTCCTCCTCCTCCTCCTCTCCCTCATTGTCCCCCAATGCACGTTGGGATGAGATGAGGCTGGGCTGTGCATAATCCCCCTTTACGGCTTCTTGATCCATCTCATCATACTCTGGCTGCAATACCCCCTCTTTAATTCTCAGCATAGAGCGTTGCAAATGACAGACAAGTTGGATGCTGACGCTATTGATGGCATCATCGTCACACACCATCTTGGTGGACTCCTCAAAGTTTGTCAGGATGGTACATATGTCAGACATCCAGGTCCACTCCTGAGGTTTTCTGTGTGGAGTCTGACCTGAATATCGACAGACTTGTTGCAACTGGTACTCCACAACTGCTCTCTTCTGCTCACAAATCCTTTGCAACATGTGGAGGGTAGAGTTCCAACGCATTGGGACATCACACACCAGTCGGTGTGCCGAAAGCCGCAATCTCTGCTGCAACACAGCAAGGGCGGCGAAAGCTGTAGCCGACTTGCGAAAATGAGCTGACAGGCAGCGTACTTTGACGAGCATATCTGGCAACTTGGGTTACGATTTAAGAAACTGCTGAACCACGAGGTTAAGCACATGAGCCAGGCATGGTACGTGTGATCTCGCCTCGCCTCAGAGTCGCCACCAAATTACGGCCATTGTCACACACGACCATGCCTGGATGTAGGTTCAGCGGTCTCAGCCACAGATCTGCCTGCTCTTTCACAGCTGTCCACAACTCACAAGCAGTGTGAGGTTTATCACCTAAGCTTATGAGTTTCAGCACAGCCTGTTGCCCTTTGGCTGAGGCAGTACTTCAGTGCTTCCAGCTTGTATCTGATGTAGTGATATCTGAGATGGAGGCTGAACATGAGGAGGAGGAGGAGGATGATGTGCAGGAGCTGTACACTGTGGGGGCAACTCTGACTGACATAGGGCCCGCAATCCTCGGTGTGGGGAGGTTGTGTTCCGTCCCAAGGTCTGACTGGGTCCCGGCTTCCACTATGTTTACCCAGTGTGCCGTCAGGGACATTGTACCATCCCTGGCCACAAGCACTTGTCCACGTGTCCGTTGTCAGGTGGACTCTCCCAGTAACTGCATTGTTGAGGGCACGGCAGATGTTTTGGGACACGTGCTTGTGTAGTGCGGGGATGGCACACTGGGCAAAATAGTGTCGGCTGGGGACCGAGTACCGAGGGACGGCCACAGTCATAAGGTTGTGGAAGGATTCCATCTCCACCTGCCTAAAAGGCAGCGTTTCCAATGCAAGCAGTCATGAAATGTGCGAATTTAGGACTCTGGGCTGTGGGGCGTTGGCTGCGAATTTGCGCTTTCGTTCAAAGCTCTGGGACATGGACAATTGAACGCTGCAGTGGGACGTGGACGAGGACATTGATGCTGTTTCTTGAGAAACTGCCATAACAAGTGAGGACTGAGAGGAGGGGGCTTCTTTGCATGCAGTATGGACAGGGGATTGCCTTGCACGCACAACAGCGGGTTCCCTTACACGCACAACAGCGGAAGAAGCAGTGGTGACACCCGCTGACACTGGTCGTGGACCCTGGGGTTCGCCCCACAAAGTCGGGTGCATTGCTGACATGTGCCTGATTATGCTGGTGGTGGTCAGGCTGGTAGTTTTGTCACCCCTGCTGATGCTGGCATGGCAGGTGGTACAAATGGTCTTTTTGGGGTTATCAGCAGAGTCTTTAAAAAAATTCCAGACTGTGGAAGAACTACCGGCTTTACTGGCAACGTCCCTCGTGTTGGTGTTATGGGGAACTGATGCCCGCCTACTGGTGCGGCCACCACACTGCTCATTCCTGCATGTTGGGGTACTCTGCCGCCCTCCCCCTGTGTGCTGCTGGCCTCGCTCTGCGTGTCCTCCTGCCACGTTGGGTCAGTTACTAGATCATCCACCACCTCCTCCTCTTCCACTTGCACACCACGATCCTCCTCCTCACTTCGTGGCAATTGTGTCTCGTCATCGTCCACCTCTGTTGACAAATTGCCAGCGTCGACTTCCTCTGGCCTTGGCTGTTCAAATATTTGGGCATCTCTATATGGGATCTCCTCTTCCACCACTTAAAGCGTATCAGGCGAGGGGCACAAATATGGAAATGGACCAGTGAACAGCTCTTCAGAGTGTCCAAGCGTGGTATCAGTTGCTGTCTGACGACACTCGGCATGGTGGGAGGAAGGAGCATCAGGGTGAGGAGGAGTATGCGGTCGAGACTCATGGCTACAAAACTTGACCGTGTGGAAGACAGACCAGAGGTGGTGGTGCCCAGGTAACTGGAAGTATTATCTGCTATCCAATTAATAACCTGTTCACACTGATCAGTTCGCAATACTGGTGTTGTAGTGTGCTTCCCTTGTAATTCTGTCAAGAAGTAGGAGTGAGAACATGTGGCTGTTGATTGTGGCACATTTTCACCTTGGCCACGGCCCCGTCCTCAACACGCTCCATCACCAGTACGTCCAGTTCCACTTCCCTTGACACGCGCCTTGCCCATTGTAAATGAAGTAAAATAGCTTACACTCGCATTATCAATAGAAAAAGGGTAATAAATAGGAGATTAGAACCGTGGAAGAGGAAAACCACAGTTCTATTTCTCTGGCCTACACCAGAATCTTTTAAACAGATATATTTGTGTCTGACCACTGAGCGAGACACTCAATTTTTTTATTTTTTATGTAAAAGAGGCAAAAAGGTGGATAATACAGAGATTTGAACCGTGGAACTGCAAAACCACAGTTATAGTTATTTGGCCTAGACCAGAATCTTTTAAACAGTTATATTTGTGTCTGAACAGTCAGGGGGACACTATTACTGTTTTTTTTATGGAAAAAATGTCAAAAGCAGGATAATAGAGAGATTTGAACTGTGGAACTGCAAAACCACTGTTCTAGTTATCTGGCCTACACCAGAATCTTTTAAACAGATATATTTGTGTCTAAACAGTCAGAATGGTCAGGGAGACACTATTACTGTTTTTTTTAAGGAAAAAATGCCAAAAGCCAGATAACACAGAGATTTGAACCGTAGAACTGCAAAACCACGGTTATAGTTATGTGGCCTACATCAGAATCTTTTAAACAGATATATTGGTGTCTGAACAGTCAGGGAGACACTATTGCTGTTTTTTTTTTACGGAAAAAAATGCCAAAAGCTGGATAATACAGAGATTTGAACCGTGGAACTGCAAAACCACAGTTATAGTTATGTGGCCTACACCAGAATCTTTTAAACATATATATTTGTGTCTAAACAGTCAGGGAGACACTATTACTGATTTTTTTTTACGGAAAAAATGCCAAAAGCAGGATAATACAGAGATTTGAAATGTGGAACTGCAAAACCAAAGTTCTAGCTATCTGGCCTACACCAGACTCTCTTAAACAGATATATTGGCGTCTGAACAGTCACAGACACACTAAATTTTTTTTTGGGGGGTGGAAAAAATACCAAAAGGTTAATAAGAAGCATATTTGTACAGTCTGAGAAAAAAAAAATACAGGATTTAGATGAAAAAAAAAAGGATTTTTCCTGAGACCGGGGATAAGTCTAGCAATTTGACCAGCAGAAGCACACAGGTCTGTAATGCATTGTTTGTTGGTATAACCACTGCGTCTCCTATACAGCCTGCCTGCCTGATATTTGGGATGGATATTAGTCCTGAGAAGGACTGTTTGTTTGATTTGGCAGCCTTTAGAGACCCTACAATACCTATTTCGCACTATCTATCTCTCCCTAACTCAGCAGCACTGATCCTACACTGTCTGATCCCGGGCGACTGTGTCCAAGATGGCGGCGCCCGGTTTTAAATGCTCGAGGTGACGCTGTGCGGCCAGCCAATCACTGTAATGATCACAAACAACATGGCTGCTGCATTACAGTGACTGGCTGGCAAACCCTGCATGTTCATTGGCTCTGTAAAGAGTGCAAAAGGTGCAGGGCGGAGCCCCGAACTCCCGGCCGAGTAACCCGGAAATGCTCAGTGCTCGCCGAACATCCCGAGTAGTGAGATGCTCGGGCAAGTACCGAGCAGTGTCGAGCATGTTCGATCAACACTAACAATTACCTTTCACAACTGGTTCAGGACCCAACAAGAAATGGGGCACTGCTAGACCTAATATTAACCAACAGGCCGGACCGCATATCAAATATACGAGTTGGGGGTCACTTGGGTAATAGTGATCACAAAATAATAAGTTTTCATGTATCCTTTAATAAGATGTGTAGTAGAGGGGTTACAAGGACACTAAACTTCAGGAAGGCAAATTTCCAATGGTTGAGAGATGACCTTAGTGCAATAAACTGGGACGATATCCTGAGACATAAAACTACAAAAAGCAAATGGGAGACATTTATTAGCATCCTGAATAGGACCAGTGCACAATATATACCCTATGGGATTAAACATGCTAGAAATAGGAGGAAACCACTATGGCTAAATAGAGCTGTAAGTGGAGCAATAAGTAACAAAAGGAAAGCATTTAGAGAACTAAAGCAAGTATGTAGTGATGAGGCATTAAATAAATACAGAAGATTAATTAAATTCTGTAAACACCAAATCGAGGCAGCAAAGATTGAGACAGAGAGAATCATTGCCAGAGAAAGTAAAAATAATCCCAAAATATTCTTTAACTACATAAATAGTAAAAAACTAAAAAATGATAGTGTTGGCCCCCTTAAAAATAGTCTGGGTGAAATGGTGGATGAGGATGAGGAAAAAGCCAATATGCTAAATGATTTTTTTTCAACCGTATTTACACAAGAAAATCGCATGACAGAAAACATGATTAGTGATAACAAAAAATCTCCATTAAATGTTACTTGCTTAACCCAGCAGGAAGTATGGCGGCGTCTAAAAACCACTAAAGTTGACAAATCCCCGGGCCCGGATGGGATACACCCGCGAGTACTGCAGGAATTAAGTAGCGTCATAGATAGACCATTATTTTTAATCTTTAAAAATTACATAAAAGCAGGGTCTGTACCACAGGACTGGCGTATAGCAAATGTGGTGCCAATATTCAAAAAGTGGACATAAACAGAACTTGGAAATTATAGGCCAGTAAGCTTAACCTCTACTGTGGGAAAAATCCTGGAGGGTTTCCTAAGAGATGCTATACTAGAGTATCTGAAGAAGAATAACCTCATGACCCAATATCAACATGGGTTTACGAGGGACCGTTCCTGTCAAACTAATTTGATCAGCTTCTATGAGAAGGCAAGTTCCGGACTGGACCAAGGAAATGCAGTGGATGTTGTGTATATGGACTTTTCAAATGCTTTTGATACTGTTACACACAAAAGGTTTATTCATAAAATGAGAACAATGGGGATAGGGGAAAATATATGTATGTGGGTTAAGAATTGGCTCAGTGAAAGGAAACAAAGGGTGGTTATTAATGGAAAACACTCAGACTGGGTCTCAGTTAACAGTGGGGTTCCACAGGGGTCAGTATTGGGCCCCCTTCTTTTTAACATATTTATTTATGACCTTGTAGGGGGCATACAGAGTAATATTTCATTATTTGCAGATGACACTAAACTCTGCAGGGTAATCAATACAGAGGAGGACAATTTTATATTACAGGAGGATCTATGTAAACTAGAAGCTTGGGCTGATAAATGGCAAATGAGCTTTAATGGGGATAAATGTAAGGTAATGCACTTGGGCAGAGGAAATAAAATGTATAATTATACTCTTAATTGCAAAACACTGGGCAAAACTGTAACTGAAAAAGACCTGGGTGTATTGATGGACGACAAGCTCACGTTTAGTGGCCAGTGTCAGGCAGCTGCTGCAAAGGCAAATAAAATAATGGGATGCATTAAAAGAGGCATAGATGCTCATGAGGAGAACATAATTTTACCTCTCTACAAGTCACTAGTGCGACCACACTTAGAATACTGTGTACAGTTCTGGTCTCCGGTGTATTAGAAAGACATAGCTGAACTAGAGAGGGTGCAGAGAAGATCGACCAAGGTTATTACAGGACTGGGGGGTCGGCAATACCAAGACAGGTTATTACACTTGGGGTTATTTACTGTGGAAAAACAAAGGCTTAGGGGTGATCTTATTACAATGTACAAGTATATGAGGGGACAGTATAAAAACCTTTCTACTGATCTTTTTACTCTGAGTCCAGAGACAGGGACAAGGGGGCATATTCTACGTCTGGAGGAAAGAACGTTTAATCATAATCACAGACGGGGATTCTTTACTGTAAGAGCAGTGAGACTGTGGAACTCTCTGCCGCATGATGTTGTAATGAGTGATTCACTACTAAAATTTAAGAAGGGCCTGGATGCCTTTCTTGAAAAGTATAATATTACAGGTTAGATATACTAGATTCCTTGATAGGGCGTTGATCCAAGGAACTAGTCTGATTGTCATATGGAGTCGAGAAGGAATTGTTTTCCCCAATGTGGAGCTTAGTGTTTGCCACATGTTTTTTTTTTGCCTTCCTCTGGATCAACATGTTAGGCTATGGGTTGAACTAGATGGACATAGTCTTCCTTCAACCTTAAAAACTATGTTAAGATGGTGAGTGGCGATGTCGCCATAATTAGCATCACCTTGCCGACCGTAACTATGTCCTCCGTGATTCCTCTGTGCCTTATAATTATTAGGTATCCAAGCTGGACACGTGGCATGAATTGGCTCTCTACGCCTTGGAGGTCCTGGCCTTCCCTGCTGTTAGCGTTGTGTCAGAGCTGGTTTTTAGTGCCGCTGGAGGAATTATAGCTGATAAGTGCATCCGCATGTCAACTGAAAATGCTGACAGGCTGACTCTTAAAAAAATGAACAAGGGCTGGATTGGGCCAGACTTCTTAACACCACCGAATGATAGCAGTGTAACATAAACTCAAATCCAGTGCCTTTTTTGGGAGGTGTATTCCATTGCACCTTTTCACACCCACACATGGGTATACGCTTCCTGATTTTGTCTAATTGCTCTTGTCATCCTACTTCTCCGCATCCTCATCCTCCAACTCCATATCACCACCATGTGTACAATATCAACATGTCTATGTCTTATGCAAGGGGCATTGGAGTTCCTCCAAATTTTTGGCTGCCGTTGCTTTACTGCATAGACAAACACTATGGGAGACCCACTTCCTAATAATGGGAACATTGTTTTTAGGAGGCTCTCTTACCTCTATGTCTCTTGCAAGGGGTATTGGATTACCTCTAAATGTTTGACAGCCATTGCACTCACTGAGTAGGCAAACAGTATGGGAGACCCTCTCCTTTCTAATGAGAATATGTCGCTACTGTGGCCCTGCTCTTTGTGTCTCTAAATTGTTAGTGTTTTTTTTTCTAAATTTTGGCAGCCGTTGGACCCACTGCATACCCTATAACTGTATAGCAGACCCTCTCCTTCCTAATGGGAACATGTCACACTCGTTAGTGTCGCCCAGCTCTATGTGTCTTTAAATTGTTAGTGGGGTTTCTCACAAATTTTGGCAGCCTTTTCAGTCACAGCATGGGCGTTACCACTATAGGAGACCCGCTCCTTTATGATGGGAACATTTTTTTTACTGAGACCCTCCTCTATGTCTCTTTAAAAGGGTGTTGGTTTGCGTCCAAATTTTTGGCAGCCCTTGCAGTCACTGCATACGCCATAACAGTATACGAGACCCACTCATTAATAATGGGAACAACAAAGCATAGACGACTGATGGCTCTCTAACAATAGCGAGGGCCAACTGCTGGCCCTTTAAGAATAGTAAGGGCCGCCTGATAACATCTTACGGATCCGGGTGGTTGAACCTCTGTGCTGCGGTGCAAGGAGGGACCCAGAGTGGCGTAACTAAGATTCAACTCGGACCGACCCTGGTCTTACGGTGGCAAACGACTCCGTGACCAGGGAGGGACTGAGCAGAGGGACCAGGTGCAACTCTGGGGATGACCTTGTAAGAGAGCAGGTGACTCCCACGGGTCAGATGGCTGAGGCTGACCGATACTGCAGATGGGCACAGCAGGCAGGCAGATGAGAGGTCCGGATAGATGAACTGGTAAAGACAGCAGGCAACAGGCAGAAGTCTCTAGGTAGGCTGTCAGGTGGTCACGGCAAGTGACAGGCGAGAGCCTCTAGGTAGGCTGTCAGGTGGTCACGGCAAGTGACGGGCAGGAGCCTCTGGGTAGGCAAACAGGTGGTCACGGCAAGTGACAGGCAGGAGCCTCTGGGTAGGCAGATAGGTGGTCACGGCAAGTGACAGGCGGAAGCCTCCAGGTAGGCCGACAGGTAACAGGCAGGTGCTCCCAAGTAAGCAGGCGGGCGAAGCCCATAGACAGACTGAACGGAAGACAGACTGTCGGGCTGGAGAATAGTCAGGCTGGCGGACTGGACAGATAGTCAGGCAGGCGGTCAGGACTAGTAGTCAGGCTAGCAGGGGGACCTGAGGGCTGAAGCAGAAGTAAGTACACTGTGCATCAACTATTGCTCGGGCACCTCCATTTTGGAGGAGGTGCCTTATATATGGGAGGACCTCCGGCAATTGGCCGTGGACTCCTTAGGGTGGCGCGAGCAGCCCCCTTAAGAGGAAGGGAGTGCGTGCTTGCCTTAAGCACAGTGCCCGGGAAGCTGCGCACGCCGGCAGCAGAAGCAGGAAGAGGAGGGCTGGAGGATGCCGGGTAGGGAGCGCGGTGGTGAGAGGGACGGCGTCTCTGCCTGGCAGAGGGCAGAGACGCCGATGCTACATGACTCTATAAAAATAAGCTTTGTGACTTTCACAATCCCTGCACCATGAATGAAACAGGATGTGTCACACACCACATGGCGAGATAAGGTTGTAAAATGTTAAAATAACATTTCCCGATGAATGCATTTGTCTTAAATAATAAAGTAAAAAAACCTAAAAAATCAAAGAAATGAAAACACATTAGGATATTTGTTTAGCATAAAAACTAGAGTCGCCATTGTAACCTCAATGTAATCACATTGTTCAGCTCCTGCACCTCCTCCAGTTCGGCCTCTATTTCCGAAATGACCACATCAGTCACAATCTGAAAGCACTGCAGCACAGCCTTGGCCAAGCGGCAACAGCATGTGCTGATGATAACATGCTTAATGCTTAGGTGACAAACTGTCCACCGCTGCAGAGTTGTTGAAAGCTGTAACACAATAGCCTGATCTGTGGCTCTCACCGCTGTACATACAGCCAGGCATGGTCGTGTGTGACAATGGGCAGAATCTGGCAGCGGAGGAATGACAGCAGGAGTAGATACGGTTTCCCTCTATGCTAGTCCTTTCACTGAGCTAAAGAATATGGCTGTGGTGAAATACAACTCCCACTGAGAAGCAGTTTCAAACGGAAAAACATTGTGCCCACCAGAGGATTTGATTCTGAGGGCTCACATTTCTACCCCGCTCAAGAGCCACATAGCTGCTGCATAGAGAAGGAGAAGCCAGGGCCCACCCGAGGATTCTCTGGTGGGACCGTCCAACCCTGCCAAGAAGCAGTACTGGCTAAGAAAAGTGTGTGGGAAGGCTCCCAGACACTCTATGGCTGCTTTTTTTTACTGAGGTGTAAATCCACGCAAACACGGGGAGAAAATATAAAATCCATGCAGATGTTGTCCTTGCTGGGATTTGTATCCAGGATCCCAGCGCTGCAAGGCTTCAGTGCTAACTACTGAGCCAATGTGCTGCCATTCACGTTCTGATTTCTAAAAGGCTGGAGAAACTTGCACCTACTGCTACTCTATCTTCAGCTCCTTTGTGAGAAACTAATGTATTTGGGCAGCCGCTCTGTCTACCAAATAGAATTCCTGAGTAGGAAATTGTGGATGGCTTCGCTACTGGTACTGGGGGCAATACTACTACCATGGCATCATACCATAGTTCACTGTAAATATTCTAGGCTGATAGGAGGCAAGCAGATTCACACAGAAAAGTACCAGCCGTAATATTCTGGGACCTGTGCTTGTGGAAGGCGCAGATGATACCAGGAGAAAAAGCGGTGGCTGAGGACCGAGTATGCACACCCAGTCGCCGCTATGAGGTTGTGGACAGCTTCAGCCTCCACGAGCCTAAAATGTCACATTTCGAGTGCAATCTGCTGTCAAAAATTTGGCAGTATAGTATTGCACCCTGTGGGTGGGTGGCTGGGTGCATACTTGCGCTTGCATTCAAAGGAATGGAGAAGGGACAACTGACCGCTGCGCTGGGACAAGGACATGGACGGTGATTGTTGCAAGTTGGCAATGACAGGTGCATGGCAGGAGGCATCTTCGCATGCGCCAAGGATCACTTATGGTGGGCACACTTTTAGGCAGTGACCTTGGAGTCAGAGATGCTTCTGGGGGTCATCCCCATGCTGTTCCCATTTCTTTTTAACACTGTATGCATGTGACTGATGATGGATCGCACACCACATGGCCAGATAAGGTTGTAAAATGTTAAAATGACATTTCCTGGTGAATGCATTTGTCTTGGTTAAAAGCAGTGCAAAAGTGCAAAAATGCATCAAAAATGCTACGTGTGAACATAGCACAAGGTGTGGAGGAGCATTTTTGTTTTTGTTTATTTATTTTGCCTTATATACAAGTCATTACCCTGGAAAGGATGTTCCTTAACACTTTTCCCAGGAAAATCCATTTTGGTTTCGGTTTTGCATGTTTTATTGTGAGTCAGTAAAAGTGGTGTGACACCTCTGACAACATTGTTAACAACAGTGATCTGGACATCCAGGGTTCCAGGGTTCTTCCCCATGCTGATCTCATGTCATTTTTTCACTGTTCCCATCGATTTTGGCAATTTTTAGGCCCTCTGCAGACCCCCAGCGAGAGCCGCCGGATAGAAGCTCGAGTCTCCTATAGACTTACATTGGGCTCGTTAATTCGTCCGAGCACTCGAGCATTCCAATTTGCTGAACTAGAACAACGAGTACCCGAGCATTTTAGTGCTCGCTCGCCACTATTAATTTTGAATCAACTTTTTTGTGGTTGGGATTTAGCAAAGCCGGCGAATTTGAGTTTCAAATCATCCATTCATCTCTACTAGTAACTACTAAGATTGCAAAGAAAGCTGATATTGCATATGAATTGATTTATTATAGTAGGAAAAAAAGTTATTACATCAAAATTTTTCCAAACAATTTCGGTATCGTTTAACACCAACCGATTGCTTTCCTCGCATGATGTATTGAACTGTCCGACAAATTTATAGACCAAAATTTCTTCAGAAATAATTGCATAATTAAGGATGGTATAGAGGATAGACATTTCTCCTTTAGCATTAAAATAAACATCTTTTCCAAGAGGATCTTTAAAATGAATTCTTCTTAGATACTAGGAGAAGAAAAGCACATTACATTGGATACAATTAAACTTAATTTAACTTACCGTATTTTTTGGACCATAAGACGCTCTCCCCCCCCCCCAAATTTGGGAGGAAAATGGGGGGTGCATCTTATGGCCTGAAAGTAACTTACCGGTGGTGGTTGAGTGGGATCACACAGCCATCAGAAAGGTGGCGGCAGCAGGCATCAGCTGCAGCAGCAAGAGGCGGTGGCGGCAGCAGCAGAAGAGGAGATGAGGTATCTACTTGGGGAATGGGGTCTTGCCAGGTACAGGGGCCAGTGTCATGCTGTGAGTGGCGTGAGCGTGCACTCTTTCTGAAGATGTGATCTACAGGAAAATGGCCGCTGGCATGGCAGAGCACATGCGCCGGCTCCGGCGGACATTTTCCTGTAGATCACAGATTAAGAAAGATTGCACAGGAAGAGCAAAGACACCGGCCCCGGTACCCGGCAAGACCGACCATCGCTGCTGTCTAGCTGGTAAGCGCTGTCCTGAAGCGGCCAGATATTAGCGGGTAAGAGTGCCAATAAGATACAAGTGTCCAAATAGGAGGCAGTATATATATATGGGTCCAACCTATTCAGGGCGTAGATATCCTAATAGGATTGAGTCAGCACTACCACGCCACTCACAGAAAAACACCAGTCCCTGGCCCCCAGCGCCAGCCACCAGGCCCCAAGCACCAGGCCACCAGTGCCAGGACTGGTTTCCTGAAGGACCCTGACTCCTGTGACCACTGCTACACCATCATCCAGGTAAGATACCTATTCAGACTATAAGATGGACCCACATCTTATAAAAAATATTTTTTTACTATTTTCCACCCCAAAATTTGGGGTGCGTCTTTTAGTCCGAAAAATACAGTATTAAACTTAATTTTTCAAATTCAAAATTGACAATTTTATATCATGATTTAGCAGTGGTTGCAAAGTTTAAAACAATGAATCCATACTGTATTTTTTTAGAGGCAATATTGTCTATGGATGGGGAATGAATTTAGACTTTACACTTATTATATAACTATAGATTAACCTCTTCATGTCCAGGCTATTTTTTTTCTTTTTATTCTACTTTCCTTTTTTCCTCTTGTTTATTCAAGAACCTTAACTTTTTTATTATTGAATCTACATAACCATCCGAGAGCTTTTCTTTTTCACAAATTCATCATTTTTTTGCAGTGCTTATTGTGCAACATTATTCTTCAAGTCAGTATGATGACTAAACTTGAATTTTTTTTATGTTTTAGTGGTCAAAAATTAATTGTTAACTTTTGTAAAAAAAAATGCACTGTTTTTTCTGACTATAAGACACACTGGACCAAAAGATGCATCTAGATTTTAGAGGAGGAAAAGAGAATAAAAATGTGGTCATGATGCACTGTTATGGAGGATGGGGTCTGCTGCTGTCGCTGTTACAGGAGTCATGTCCCCCAATTCTGTACTAATATTCCCCATCCTCATATATATATGCCCCCATCCTGGTATATATGCACCCCACCCATCCTGATATTCCTGATATATATGTCCCCTTCCAGATATATATATGGCCCCCCTTCCCGTTATACGTGACCCCATCCTGGTATATATGGTCCCCCATCCTGGTATGCATGACACCTCCATCCCCATTCTTGTATGCAGGGCACCCCCATTCTGGTATGCGTGGCACACCCATCCGCATCCTGGAATATATGGTACCCCATCATGCTGCATACATAAAAAAATTAACGTGAAAAATATTGACCTCTATTTATAGTTTTGCATCAGTCTATCAGTGAAGCTATTCACATGTGGTCGCTGTGAAGTATAGTAAACTACAGGGCCTCTATTTAAAGCCATGGGTGTCCGTCAGAGGTATCACATAAAACTGCAGTACAAATCCAGCCATTTGTACTGAACGTGGAAAATATTGTACTCCATTTACAGTTTTGCATCAGTGTGTCAGTGAAGCTATTCACATGTGGTCGCTGTGAAGTATAGTAAACTACAGGGCCTCTATTTAAAACCATGGGTGTCCGTCAGAGGTATCACATATAACTGCGATACAAATCCAGCCATTTGTAGCGACTGTACAAAATATTATCTTACATTTAAAATGGGCAAGGCGCGTGGCAAGGGATGGGGAAATGGACGTGATAGTAATGTTGCATTAGATGCACCATTAGAGGTCGAAGCTGAGGCTGTGGGCAAGCTGACCTTCCTATCCCAATTATTATGGGACCACAGGACATCACTATTGAACCCAGAGCAGTGTGAAAATGTTGTTGATTGGATAGCAGATAATGCTTCCAGTCACTTAGCCACCACCTCCACCACCCTGTCTTCCACACGGCAAAGTCTCAGTAGCCATGAGTCTGGATCGCATATTCCTCACCCTGATGCTCTTTCCTTCCACCATGCCAAGATCCTGGAGACAACTGATCCCATACTTGGACACTCCAAAGAGCTGCTTATTTTTCCATTTATAGATTCGGGCCTCTTGCCTGGACAGCTTCAAGCCGGGCAAGAGGAGAACGCATGTAGCAATGCCCAAATATTTGAGCAGCCACAGTCACACAAAGGCAATGGTGGGAAAGCGCAATTACTTTCGCAAGAAGTGGATAATGATGAGACACAATTGACAGAAAGTGAGGAGGAGGACCAGGGTGCGGAAGTGGAAGACGAGGTGGTGTACGATGAAGTCACTGACCCAACCTGGCAAGGTGACATGCAGAGAAAAGACAGCAGCACACAGGGGGAGGGAGGTGTAGCAGCACAACAGGCAGGAACCAGCAGTGTGGTGGCCACAGACAAAAGGTGGGCAACCGTTCTCCGGAACATCAACATGAGGGAAGTTGCCAGAACAACTGTTAGCTCTTCCCGAGTCTGGTTGTTTTTTTAAAGACTCTGATGAACCCCAAAAAGGCCATTTGCAACATCTGCCAGGCAAGAATCAGCAGGGTAGAAAATCTAGTAGCCTGACCACCACCAGCATGTTCTGCCACATGAGAGCAAAGCATCCGACTAGGTGGGCTGAGCACTATGGTTATGAAACAGTGTCTGCGGTTGACACTACTGCTTGTTCAGCTGTTGTGCGTTCACGCCAATCTGCTGCCCATGGCACATGCAAAGATGCCTCCTGACCTGCATCTGTCTTTGCACACTCGCAAACTACCACCATCAGCGTCCAGGTCCACGTCCTTGTCCCATTGTAGTGTTTAGTTGTCCCTTGCCCCAGTCCTTGGAACGCAAGTGCAAATATGAAGCCAACGCCCCACAGGTCACACTACTAAATTCACACAATTCTCGAATACTTGGGCTCAAAATGTAGGCTTAAGGATATGGAAGCTTTCCGCAACCTGATGGAGGCGGCCGTTCCTTGATACTCGGTCCCTAGCCGCCACTATTTCTCCCGGTGTACTTTCAAAAGTATTAGAACCCTCCTGTTAGTTTTTCTATTTTGTGGTTTGCGGTCATGTGACCATCTGCCTTTATATTCCAGCTCCGCCCTTCTGGCTGTGCTGGACTTCTGTGTTCTACTGTGTCTCTAGCATGGTGCTTCTGTGCCTTTCTCTGTCAAGTTCGCTTGGTCCTCTTGGACCTCTAGTACTGTTTGTCAGTTTGTCTTTTTGTGTTCTGCAACAACTTCTGTTTAGGATGTGTCACTTGATTGTCCCAGTACTTAGTTCTTTTAGGGACCCCTCCCTTAATTCTATAGGTCTTCGTTCAGACTAGCTGAGGACTAAGGCGGGTCTGTTCACAAGGAACAGGCAGCCCGCTACATCGTAGGGATTCAGCTTAGTCTTACTGTAGGGACAGCTTTCCCCTATCTTTCCTTAGTATATGTTGCAGATCATAACAGTAAGTCCATCCCAAAAATAAAAAATAAAAGGAGAGAAATTCGGGGATCAGTATGGTTTCCAGGATTTGGCTCAACACCTGCAGGGATTGTCTCTGGAGGAGGCCGAGCTTCAGCAACACGTGAGTAGCTGTCCTGGAGCGCATTTTGTCGAGCCCAAGGTAGGACTGCCTGTTGTTTTTTATGGTAAAATTTTTTTCCTTTAAAAATGCTTGATTGTTATATTTTCATTTGAGACCAAGATTCTCTGGGAATGAATCACAGCGAATTGGTTTTATTATGTCACTTTTGTGCAAAGAATCACAGGGGTGAGCCTTTTATCTCCAGCCTAATGATCCGTATTTAAGGTCTGTTGAAGAATTTTTTTCTGCTATGGGGCTATTATATGATGATCCTGATCGAATCTCATCAGCTGAATCAGAACTTAGACGTTTGAATCAGGGGTCAGATGATGTTAAAAATTATTGCACACACTTCAGGAGATGGGCTTCAGAAGTTAAGTGGAATGATTCGGCACTGAGATGTTTATTTCTTGCTGGTCTGAGTGAAAGGGTTAAAGATTTGCTAATTGCATTCCCTGCACCTGAGACTCTGCAGGAAGCTATGCAGTTAGCTGTTCGAATAGACAAAAGACTGAGGTGCATGCTCAATGAGGTAAAGACTCCTGTAATGTCAGGTCCCAGTCCCCAGAAAAATTGCTCTGACGGTGGGGAACCGATGGAGGTTACGGGAATGTCACTCCGCTCTCAGGAAAAAGACCGGAGATTCGCCGAGGGATTGTGTCTTTATTGTGGTAAAGCTGACCATTTGATTAAGTATTGTGAGCGTCGTTTAAGTAAAGAAAAAAAAGGTCAGTTACGCCCGTATAGGTTGCTTACACTCTGCAGGAGTGTTTCTTTCTGGGAGTACTACTCTGCAGGGAGATTTGATTGAATTTCAGGTATTTGTGGATTGTGGTTAAACACTTAATGTGATTGATAAAGGGTTTTTTGAAAACCTTAAATTGAAATCCAAACCTTTGTCATCACCAATTTCTGTGGTTGCAATTGATAACACTCCTTTGAAATGTATTACTCACAAGACTGCTGCATTTACTCTCACTATCAATGGAGTTCACCAAAAAATTTTGGACTTGGTTGTTTTGGATAATTTGCCCTATCCAGTTGTTCTATGATTGCCTGGGTTAAGATTGCACAATCCTTTATTGGACTGGTCTACTAATGTGATTAAGTCTTGGAGTCCGAAGTGCTATGATAAATGTTGTAATGGTCGCATTGCGGCTGTTGAAAAAGGGGAATTACCTGTACCTATTAAAGATTTTTGGAGGGTTTTTTCGGAGGAGGAGTCGCAGGTTTTGCCTCCTCATAGGGATTATGATTGCGCCATTGAGTTTGTTCCGGGTGCTACTCTTCCCAAAAGTTGATTGTTTAATCTGACTATCCCTGAAAGAAAGGTCTTGGAGGAGTACATAGAGACTAGCCTGGCTGCTGGTCACATTAGACCTTCTAAGTCGCCTGTGGCAGTTGGATTCTTCTTTGTTAAAAAAAAGGATGGCGGTTTATGTCCATGTCTGGATTTTCGTGAAATTAATAAGATTACTGTAAGCAATTCCTACCCATTACCGTTAATTCCTGACTTGTTTAACCAGTTAGTGGGAGCCAAGTGGTTCTCCAAAATTGATCTCCAGGGGGCATACAATTTGTTACGTGTGAAGGAGGTTGATGAATGGAAAACTGCTTTTAACACTCCAGTAGGTCATTTTGAGAATCTGGTGATGCTTTTTGGTCTTACCAATGCACCTGCATTTTTCAGAACCTTATTAATGACATCCTGAGACCTCTGATTGGTAAGAATGTGGTTGTGTATTTGGATGACATTTTGATTTATTCACCAGATCTAGAGTCCCATTGGCAGAGTGTACGTGAAGTTTTGCAGTTATTGAGTGATAATTCACTCTTTGCTAAGCTGGAGAAATGTGAGTTCGCTATGCAGAAAATTAGTTTTTTCGGCTACATTGTCTCCAGCGAGGGCTTTGAGATGGACCCTGTGAAGGTTCAGGCTGTGCAGGAATGGCCTAGGCCTATTGGTTTGAAATCTATACAGAGATTTTGGGGTTTTGCCAATTATTAAAGGAAATTCATTAAGGATTTTTCTGCAATTGTTAAACCTCTAACCGATCTCACCAGGAAAGGTGCAAATACGGCCCAGTGGACTACTTAGGCCTTTGAAGCATTTGAATATGTCAAAAAGAGGTTCAGTTCTGCCCCTATCCTTATGCAGCCTGATGAGACCAAGCCTTTTTTGGTCGAGGTCGATGCTTCATCGGTGGGGGTTGGAGCAGTTCTGTCTCAGGAGAACAAGGGTGGACTACATCCTTGTGCCTTCTTTTCGAAAAAAAAAATTTCAGAAACCGAACTGAATTATGATGTTGGAAATCGGGAGTTGCTGGCTATTAAACTTGCATTTGACCATTGGCGTCATTTTTTGGAAGGCGCTAGATTTCCTATTCAGGTTTTCACAGATCATAAGAATTTGATCTATCTGGATGCTGCCAAGCGCTTGAATGCCCGTCAAGCTAGGTGGGCACTTTTTTTTTCTCGGTTTCATTTTTCTGTTACCTATATCCCTTGTACTAAGAATGTTAAAGCCGATGCTTTATCTCGCAGCTTCTCTCCTACGGTCGGTGCCGAGGAGGAGGAGAGCATTTTACAGAAACGAGTTGTGGTGGCGGCTTTGGACTCCATTTTGGAGAATGAGATTCAGAAAGCTCAAGATGATGCTCCATCTAACACTCCCCATGGGAGGTTGTTCGTGCCTAGAGCCTTTAGGAGAGATTTCTTTGTGGAGTGTCATGATTCTCGGTTGGCAGGTCATCCAGGAATTTCTGAGACGAAGAGACTTATCAGTCGCAGTTTTTGGTGCCCTGGATGGCAGAAGGAAGTCATCAAGTGGGTGCGTCAGTGTACTGTGTGCGCTAGGTCAAAGGCTTCACATACTCCTGCTGCGGGGTTGCTTTGCCCTCTGGAGGTTCCTAGTGCGCCTTGGCGGCATCTCACTATGGATGTTATTACTGATTTTTCTGTCTCCGAGGGTTTTACTGTCATCTGGGTGGTCGTGGACCGTTTTAGTTAGATGTGTCATTTGGTTCCATTCTTTAAGTTTCCCTGCACCAAGACACTCGCTAAGGCGTTTGTTAAGGAGATTGTCAAGCTCCATGGCGTTCCCACGGATATTGTTTCTGATAGAGGACCTCAGTTTGTGGCTTGCTTTTGGTGTGCTTTTTGTGACAGGTTGGGAGTCCATTTGTCATTTTCGTCTGGTTATCATTCTAATGGACAGACTGAAAGAAAGAACCAGGATGTTGAACAGTTTTTTGCGTTGTTTTGTGGCGGACAATCAAGAGGTTTTGTTCTGAGTTTCTGCCTCTCGCAGAATTTGCTCTTAACAATCATACATCCTCCTCTGCTGGGTGTTCTCCTTTTTTTTTGTACTGGGAGACATCCTTCTTTTTGTTCGTTCTCCAAATAGAGGTCGGCGGTGCCGGAAGAGGAGAATTTTTCCCGAGATTTGGAGAGAGTTTGGACTAATGTACGTTGTAATCTTCAAGAGACAGAAAGTCCAAGAAGTATTTTGACAGGAAACGTAAAGAGGTTTTGTTTACTGAGGGTGACATGGTTTGGTTGTCCTCGAAGAAACCTGCGGTTGAGGATTCCCTCTAAAAAACTGGGTCCTAAGTTTGTGGGTCCATTTAAAGTGCTTCAGGTTGTTAACCAGTCTGCTGTTAGGTTGGATGTCCCTACTTCTTGGAAGATTAATCCTGTGTTTCATGTTTCCTTGTTGAAAAAGGCTGACGTATCTGATAGGGACGCCACTGTCACAGTTCCTCCTGTGGTGGAAGACGGCAAAAATGAAATTTCTCGTATCTTGAATTCTAGATGGCATAGAGGGAGATTACAGTTTCTTGTCTCCTGGAAGGGTTTCGGTACCGAAGACAACTCCTTGGTAAGGACGGATAATGTCTCTGCTCCTAGGCTTGTTAAAGCTTTCCACAGGAGGTTTCTGGATAGGCCTGGGCCTGGAGGATCCGGAGGATCCTCATAAAAGAGGGGTTACTGTTAGAACCCTCCTGTTAGTTTTTCTATTTTGTGGTTTGCGTTCATGTGACCATCTGCCTTTATATTCCAGCTCCGCCCATCTGGCTGTGCTGGACTTCAGTGTTCAACTGTTTCTCCAGCCTGGTGCTTCTGTGCCTTTCTCTGTCAAGTTCGCTTGGTCCTCTTGGACCTCTGGTACTGTTTGTCAGTTTGTCTTTTTGTGTTCTGCAACAACTTCTGTTTAGGATGTGTCACTTGATTGTCCCAGTACTTAGTTCTTTTAGGGACCCCTCCCTTAATTCTATAGGTCTTCGTTCAGACTAGCCGAGGACTAAGGCGGGTCTGTTCACAAGGAACAGGCAGCCCGCTACATCGTAGGGATTCAGCTTAGTCTTACTGTAGGGACAGCTTTCCCCTATCTTTCCTTATTATATGTTGCAGATCATAACAAAAAGCAAGGGTCCTAGAACATTAGCCGTGCCCTCAACAATGCAGTTTCTGGGAAGTTCCACCTAACCACGGCACGTGGACAAGTGCTTCTGGGCAGTGACGGTATATATAGTCGCTGGCAATAATAGGGAATGAAAAGACAGCTATTTAAAACCGTGGGTGTCTGTCAGACGTATCACATATAAGTGTGGTACAAATCCAGCCATTTGTAGTGAACAAGGAATATATTGCCCTTTATTTGGAGTTTTGCATCAGTGTGTCACTGAAGCTATTCACAGCAAGCTTGTCCACGTCCTTGTCCCAGTGCAGTATTCAGTTGTCCCTACCCCAGTCCCTGAAACGCAAGCGCAAATACGCAGCTGACGTCCCACAGGCCACAATACTAAACTCACACATTTCGCAAATGCTTGCGCTCGAAATGTTACCTTTTAGGCTCATGGAGACGGAAGCTTTCCGCAACCTGATGGCGGTGGCCATCCTTCGATACTTGGTCCCTAGCTGCCACTATTTCACTTGGTGTCACATCATCGGAATACACAAGCACGTGTCCCACTACATTAGTAGTGCCCTCAACAATGCAGTTACTGGCAAGGTCCACCTAACCATGGACATGTGGACAAGAGAAAGAGGGGAGGGACAGTGGAAACCAGGACCCAGTCGAACCAAGGGACGGAACACATCCTCCCGATGCCGAGGATTGCGGGCCCTGGGTCAATCAGAGTTTCCCCCACAATCTTCAGCTACTGCACCTCCTCCTCCTCTTCAGCCTCCATATCCAAAATGACAAGATTAGTGTTGAGCGAGCATGCTCGACACTGCTCGGTACTCGCCCGAGCATCTCACTACTCGGGATGTTCGGCGAGCACCGAGCATTATCGGCTTTCTCGGTCGGGAGCTCGGTTCTCCGCCTTGCATGTTTTGCGCTCTTTAAAGAGCCAATGAACATGCAGGGATTGCCAGCCAGTCACTGTAATACCACAGCCATGTTGGTTGTGGGCATTACAGTGATTGGCTGGCCGCACAGTGTCACCTCGAG
Source organism: Phyllobates terribilis (assembly GCF_046119375.1). Classification (NCBI taxonomy): domain Eukaryota; kingdom Metazoa; phylum Chordata; class Amphibia; order Anura; family Dendrobatidae; genus Phyllobates; species Phyllobates terribilis. The sequence continues at coordinate 1,202,453,528 of NW_027362761.1, read as the reverse complement.
TATTTGAAACCGGGCACCGCCATCTTGGACACAGTTGCTCCGGATCAGACAGTGTATGGAGAGTGCTGCTGAGCTATGGAGAGATTTTTACTGCGAAATAGGTAGTATAGGGTCTCTAAGGCCTGCAAAATCAAACAAACAGTCCTTCTGAGGACTAATATCCATCCCAAATATCAGGCAGGCAGGCTGTAGTGGTTATACCAAAAAACACTGCATTACAGTCCTGTGTGCTGTTTCTCAAATTGCTAGACTTAGCCCCAGGTCTCAGGGGCCAGGAAAAATCCTTTTTTTTTCACCTAAATCCTCTTTTTTTTTTCCCTCAGTCAGATTGTACAAATACCCGTCTTATTAACCTTTTGGTATCCCCTCCCACCCCCCCCCAAAAAAAAAAAATTGAGTGTGTCTGTGAGTGTGCAGACACAAATATATCTGTTTAAAAAAGTCGGGTTTCAGCCAGAAAACTAGAAATGTGGTTTTGCTGTTCCACGGTTCAAATCTCTATTATCCACTTTTTTGCCTTTTTTCCATAAAAAAAGCAGTTTGAGTGTCTCGCTGACTGTTCAGACACAAATATATCTGTTTAAAAAATTCTGGTGTAGGCCAGAGAAATAGAACTGTGGTTTTCATCTTCCACGGTTGAAATCTGGGTGTAATCCTCCTTTTTGCATAAAAAAAAACAGTTTGAGTGTCTCGTAGTGTTGATGGAGCGCTAAAATGCTCAGGTGCTCGAAGCTCGGGCCGAGCTCGCCGTGATACTCGGGTGCTCGATCCGAGCAACGAGCCCAATGTTAGTCTATGGGAGTCCCGAGCATTTTTGCGGTGGCACCTCCGGCAATCTTTTAAAAGCCTAACAAGTGCCCAAAACGATAGTGACAGTGCTCAAATGACATGGGGACAGCATGGGGATCGCCCCAGGAAGCATTTCTGACCCCCAGGTCACTGCTGTCAACAACGTGGTCAGAGGTATTAAGCCACTTTTACGGGATCACAATAAAACGTTCAAAAACGAAAGTGAAACTTTTTTCCTGTAAAATATGTTAAGGAATTTCTTTTCCAGGGTAAAGACTTGTGTATAAGGTAAAATAAATAACCAAAACCAAAAATACTCCTCCACACCTTGGGCTACATTCACAAGTAGCATTTTTTATGCGTTTTTGCACTTTTGTATTGCTTTCAACCGTGACAAATGCATTCACCGGGAAATGTCATTTTAACATTTTACAACCTTATCTGGCCCTGTGCTGTGTGACACATGCATAAAGTGCTGAAAAGACATGGGAACAGCATGGGGAAGACCCATGGAAGCATCTCTGACACCCAGGTCACTATCTAAAAGTGTGCCCATCATAAGTGATCCTTGCCGCATCAGAAGATGCAGACTTGCAACTATCCCCGTGCAAGTTCTAGTCCCAGGGCAGTGTTCAATTGTACCTCCCCCATTCCTTGCAATACAAGCACAAGTATGCAGCCTGCCACTCACCCACCCCCAGGCTGCAATACTATACTGCTTGCTTGCTCTTGAAAGTGGGCCTTTTAGGCATGTGGAAGCGGAAACTGGCCACCACGTGATGGCTGCGTTGGCGGCCTGGAATCCATACTCAGTCCCCTGTCGCCCGGCGGCAGGGTGTCCATGCTCGGTCCCCAGCCGCCTCGCGGCCGCGTTTCCACACACGGTTCCCAGTTGCCTGGGGACAGCCGGTTGTCCATAAACGGTCCCCAGCCACCCCTATTTCTCCTTGGAACATCCCCCCACACACTTTTCTTAGCCCGGCCTGCTTTAGGGCAGCATTGGACGAGCCCACCAGAGAACCAGACTCCTCCGGTGGGCCCTGGCTTCTCCATCAGAGGAGTTGAGAGTGCCAAGGTGAGGAGAATGATGATGATGACAGAAGTTAGCATCTGGTTTGTTTTCTTTTAATGCAAGTGTAAGTGTGCAGCCTGACACCCACCCTCCCCCAGACTGCAATGCCATACTGCTAGCTTGCACTTGAAATGGGGCCTTTTAGTTTGGAGGAGGCCGAAGCTGGCCACTACCTCATGGCTGATTCGGCAACGATGTATCCATACTCAGTCCCCAGCCGACCCTATTTGTCCTGGTGTGCCTTATACATAAGATTAAGCGCGTATATCAAAACATTACCTGTGCCCTCCCCAGTGCATTTAGTGTGAAGGAGAGCATATTCCGCTGTAGTGTGTGCATGCCAAACCCCTGTTCATGGTACAGGCGAAGATGCCTCCCACCCTGCACCTGTCATTGCAGACTTGCCACTATCCCCTTTCAAGTCCTTGTCTCAGGGCAGTGTTCAATTGTACCTCTCCCATTCCTTGCAATGCAAGCGCAAGTATGCAGCCTGCCACCCACCCACCCCCAGGCTGCAATACTAGACTGCTTGCTTGCTCTTGAAATTGGGCCTTTTAGGCATGTGGAAGCGGAATCTGGCCACCACGTAATGGCTGCGTTGGCGGCCTGGAATCCATACTCAGTCCCCTGTCGCCCGGCGGCAGGGTGTCCATGCTCGGTCCCCAGCCGCCCCGCGGCCGCGTTTCCACACACGGTTCCCAGTTGCCTGGGGACAGCCGGGTGTCCATAAACGGTCCCCAGCCCCCCCTATTTCTCCTTGGAACATCCCCCCACACACTTTTCTTAGCCCGGCCTGCTTTAGGGCAGCATTGGACGAGCCCACCAGAGAACCAGACTCCTCCGGTGGGCCCTGGCTTCTCCATCAGAGGAGTTGAGAGTGCCAAGGTGAGGAGAATGATGATGATGACAGAAGTTAGCATCTGCTTTGTTTTCTTTTAATGCAAGTGTAAGTGTGCAGCCTGCCACCCACCCTCCCCCAGACTGCAATGCCATACTGCTAGCTTGCACTTGAAATGGGGCCTTTTAGTTTGGAGGAGGCCGAAGCTGGCCACTACCTCATGGCTGATTCGGCAACGAGGTATCAATACTCAGTCCCCAGCCGCCCCTATTTGTACTGGTGTGCCTTATACATAAGATTAAGTGCGTATATCAAAACATTACCTGTGCCCTCCCCAGTGCATTTAGTGTGAAGGAGAGCATATTCCGCTGTAGTGTGTGCATGCCAAACCCCTGTTCATGGTACAGGCGAAGATGCCTCCCACCCTGCACCTGTCATTGCAGACTTGCCACTATCCCCGTTCAAGTCCTTGTCTCAGGGCAGTGTTCAATTGTACCTCTCCCATTCCTTGCAATGCAAGCGCAAGTATGCAGCCTGCCACCCACCCACCCCCCGGCTGCAATACTATACTGCTTGCTTGCTCTTGAAATTGGGCCTTTTAGGCATGTGGAAGCGGAATCTGGCCACCACGTGATGGCTGCGTTGGTGGCCTGGAATCCCTACTCAGTCCGCTGTCGCCCGGCGGCCGGGTGTCCATGCTCGGTCCCCAGCCGCCCCGCGGCCGCGTGTCCACACACGGTTCCCAGTTGCCTGGGGACAGCCGGGTGTCCATAAACGGTTCCCAGCCCCCCCTATTTCTCCTTGGAACATCCCCCCACACACTTTTCTTAGCCCGGCCTGCTTTAGGGCAGCATTGGACGAGCCCACCAGAGAACCAGACTCCTCCGGTGGGCCCTGGCTTCTCCATCAGAGGAGTTGAGAGTGCCAAGGTGAGGAGAATGATGAAGATGACAGAAGTTAGGCTGCAATACCATACTGCTTGCTTGCACTCTAAATTGGGTCTTTTAGGCATGTGGAGGCGGAATCTGGCCACCACGCCATGGCTGCGTCGGCGGCCTGGTATCCATACTCAGTCCCCAGCCGCCCAGTGGCTGGATGTCCCCCCTTGCTCCCCAGCCTCCAGGGGGCGGCCGGGTGTTCATACTCGGTCCCCAGCCACCCCTATTTGTCCCGGTAACCTTTCCCACACTTTTCTTAGCCTGGACTGCTTTAGGGCAGCATTGGCCGAGCCCACCAGACAACCAGACTCCTCTGGTGGGTTCTGGCTTCTCCATCAGGGGAGTTGAGAGTGCCAAGGAGAGGAGCATGATGAGGATGATATAAGTTAGCATCTGCTTTGGTTTGTTGCAATGCAAGCCCATCTATGTAGTAGTGGCTAGGCCGGAGGTGGTCAGCGTTTTGGCGCATATCCTACCTCCTCCAAGGATTGCTGGATGTTTTCCTGCTACTATCTAAGTTCTATGACTCCCGTTAAAAGAAAGTTTCAGGTGATAAATGATGGATGAGGTAGTGGCAAAGGAGAAAGAGCAGGAGGAACAGGGACCATTCACATCAATATCAGGCCAGTCAACCAGATATGTCTTGTAGGATATGTTTCTGTAACAAAAGGTGCGGTTCAGCTACACAGTTATAGGGCATACTGTGAGTGCAATGCCTACCAAAAATTTCGAGGCACTCCAATGCCCCTTGGAAATGACATGGAGGTCAGAGGGCCTTAACTAAACCTTTTTTTCCATTTATAGCAACTGGGTCTCCTGTGCACTGTTGGCCTAAGCAGTGAATGGAAGGTTTTCCAAAAATTATGAGGAACTGCAATGCCGCTTACAAGAGCCATGCAGTACAGCATATTACAAACATAAGTCCCATTATTGGGGAGTGGGTCTCCCACAGTCCTTGCTTATGCCTTCCAAGCAAAAGCTGACAAAAATAAGGACGGAGGAACTTGCAATGCTGGCACCCTGGTGGTATAGTGGTGGTGGAGGCTGAGTATAAGAAGAAGAGCATAAAACAGCCGAAATGAGGAAGCGTATACCCATGTGTGGGTGTGAAGCGGTGCATGTGAATACACCTCCCGAAATAACACTGTGGATTTGACTTTATGTTACTCTGCTGTCATTTGGTGGTGATGAGAAGTCTGGCCCAATCCAGCAATTGTTCATTTTGAAAAGGGTCAGCTTGTCAGCATTGTCAGTTGACAGGCGAGTGCGCTTATCAGTTATAATTCCCCCAGCGGCACTGAAAACACGCTCCGATAACACGCTAGTGGCAGGGCAGGCCAGGACCTCCAAGGCGTACAGAGCGAGTTCATTCCAAGTGTCCTGCTTGGATACCCAATAATTAAATGGCACAGAGGAATCACGGAGGACGCTGGTACGGTCGGCAAGGTACTCCCTCACCATCTTTTGCAACTTTCCACTGCTTGTGAGAGTACCACGCGCCTCAGGGCCTGTAAGCTGGGCAGGTGTCAGAATTCTGTCCCAGAACGTTGACAGTGTTCCCTTGTCTCTGCTGGATTGGAGTTGCATCTCTCTCGCCTGTAAGCCTTGGTTGAGCAACGAACTGTGACCTCTGCCGCTAGCATGTTCAGATGGGAATTTTTTTTAAAGAGTTCTGCAGCAAGGGCCTTCTGGTACTGCCCATTTTTGTAGACCTCTCCACCTCAGGAATAAGAGAGTGAAAGTTCTCCTTGTAGCTGGGGTCTAAAAGTGTCACCAACCAGTAATGACTGTCACCCAACATTTTGACAATGCTAGGGTCACGGTTAAGGCAGCGTAACATTAAGTCAGCCATGCGTGCCAGACTGGTAACGGGCAAGATTTCCGTGTCCTCACCAAGATGACGACAGACCATGATCTCCTCCTCCTCCTCCTACCCCCTGTCCTCAGGCCACCCATGCTGAACCGACGGTATGACACTTGTACAGGTACTACCATCTACAGTGCATGATAGCAGCTCCTGTTCTTCCTCCTCCTGCTCCTCCTCCTCTCCCTCATTTACTCCCAATGCACATTGGGATGAGATGAGGCTGGGCTGTGTGTAATCGGCAACTACGGCTTCTTGATCCATCTCATCATACTCTGGCTGCAATGCCTCCTCTTTAATTCTCTGCAGAGAGCGTTGCAAAAGACAAACAAGTGGGATGCTGACACTAATGATGGCGTCATTGCCACTCACCATCTTGGTGGCCTCCTCAAAGTTTGTCAGGATGGTACATATGTCAGACATCTAGGTCCACTCCTGAGGTCTTATGTGTGGAGTCTGACATGAATATCGACGGCCTTGTCGCATCTGGTACTCCACAACTGCTCTCTTCTGCTCACAAATCCTTTGCAACATGTGGAGAGTAGAGTTCCAATGTGTGGGGACATCACACACCAGTCGGTGTGCCAGAAGCTGCAAACGCTGCTGCAACACAGCAAGGGCGGCGGAAGCTGTAGCCGACTTGCAAAAATGAGCTGACAGGCGGAGTACTTTCATGAGCAGATCTGGCAACTCGGGGTATGATTTAAGAAAGCGCTGAACCACGAGGTTAAGCACATGAGCCAGGTATGGTACGTGTGTAATCTCACCTCGCCTCAGAGCCGCCACCAGGTTATGGTTATTGTCACACACGACCATGCCGGGATGTAGGTTCAGCGGTCTCAGCCACAGATCTGCCTGCTCTTTCACAGCTGTCCACAACTCACAAGCAGTGTGAGGTTTATCACCTAAGCTTATGAGTTTCAGCACAGCCTGTTGCCGCTTGGCAGAGGCAGTACTGCAGTGTTCCAGCTTGTAACTGATGTGGTGATATCTGAGATGGAGGCTGAACATGAGGAGGAGGAGGAGGAGGATGATGCGCAGGAGCTATACACTGTGGGGGCAACTATAACTGACATAGGGCCCGCAATCCTCGGTGTGGGGAGGACGTGTTCGGTCCCAAGGTCCGACTGGGTCCCGGCTTCCACTATGTTTACCCAGTGTGCCGTCAGAGAGACGTACTGTCCCTGGCCACATGCACTTGTCCACGTGTCTGTTGTCAGGTGGACTCTCCCAGTAACTGCGTTGTTGAGGGCACGGCAGATGCTTTGGGACACGTGCTTGTGTAGTGCGGGGATGGCACACCGGGCAAAATAGTGTCGGCTGGAGACCGCGTACCGAGTGACGGTCGCCGCCAAAAGATTGCGGAAGGATTCCGTCTCCTCCAGCCTAAAAGGCAGCATTTCCAACTCAAGCAGTCGTGAAATGTGCGAATTTAGGACTGTGGCCTGTGGGGCGTCAGCTGTGAATTTCCGCTTTCGTTCAAAGGTCTGGGATATGGACAATTGAACGCTGCGGATGGACGTGGACATGGACGTTGATGCTGTTTCTTGAGAAACTGCCATAACAAGTGAAGACTGAGAGGAGTGGGCATCTTTACATGCAGTGTGGACAGGGGATTGCCTTGCACACACAACAGGGGGTTCTATTGCACGCACAACAGTGGAAGAAGCAGTGGTGACAGCCGCTGACACTGGTCGTGGACCCTGGGTTTTGCCCCACATAGTCGGGTGCTTTGCTGCCATGTGCCTGATCATGCTGGTGGTGGTCAGGCTGGTAGTTTTGTCACCCCTGCTGATGCTGGCATGGCAGGTGGAACATATGGCCTTTTTGGGGTTATCAGCAGAGTCTTTAAAAAAATTCTAGACTCTGGAAGACCTACCGCTTGTAAAGACAACGTCCCTCGTGTTGGTGTTATGGGGAACGGTTGCCCGCCTTCTGTCTGCAGCCACCACACTGCTTCTTCCTGCCTGTTGGGGTACTCTGCCTCCCTCCCCCTGTGTGCTGCTGGCCTCACTCTGCATGTCCTCCTGCCACGTTGGGTCAGTTACTAGATCATCCACCACCTCCTCCTCTTCCACTTGCGCACCACGATGCTCCTCCTCACTTCCTGGCAATTGTGTTTCATCATCGTCCACCTCTTGTGACAAATTGCCAGCGTCGGCTTCCTGTGGCCATGGCTGTTCAAGTATTTGGGCATCGCTACATCGGATCTCCTCTTCCACCACTTCAAGCTTATCAGGCGAGGGGCACAAATATGGAAATGGACCAGTGAACAGCTCTTCAGAGTGTCCAAGTGTGGGACCAATTGCTGTCTGGCGACACTCGGCATGGTGGGAGGAAGGAGCATCAGGGTGAGGAGGAGTATGCGGTCGAGACTCACGGCTACTAAGAGTTGACCGTGTGGAAGACAGACCGGAGGTGGTGGTGCCCAGGTAACTGGAAGTATTATCTGCTATTCAATTAATAACCTGTTCACACTGATCAGTTCTCAATACTGGTATTGTTCTGTGCTTCCCTAATAATTTGGTCAAGAAGTGGGAGCGAGAAGATGTGGCTGTTGGTTGTGGCACATTTTCACCTTGTCCACGGCCCCGTCCTCTGCACGAACCATCACCAGAACGTCCACTTCCACGTCCCTTGCCACGCGCCTTGCCCATTGTAAAGGAAGTAAAATAGCTTACACTTGCACTATCACTGGCAAAAGGGTAATAAAAAGTTGATTCGAACCGTGGAAGAGGAAAACCACAGTTCTATTTCTCTGGCCTACACCCGACTCTTTTATACAAGCTGAACAATCAGGGAGAAACTATTACTGTTTTTCTTTTCGTAAAAAATAACTAAACCTGAATAATAGAGATTTTTTACCGTGGGATGGCAAAACCAGTTATTGTTTACTGGGGTATACCTGACTTTTTTAATATATAGATTTGCGGCTGAACAGTGAGCGAGACACTCAAACTGTGTTTTTTTAGATACCAAAGGCCCAAAACTGGATAGTACAGAGATTTGACCCGTGGAACTGCAAAACCACACTGGGATTTGTCGGGCCTACACCAGACTATTTTCAACAGATATATTTTTGTGTCACAACAGTCAGGAGACACTTCTGTTTTTCTTTACGGAAAAAATACCAAAACCTGAATAATAGAGATTTTTTACCTTGGGATGGCAAAACCACAGTTATTGTTTACTGGGGTATACCAGACTTTTTTAAATAGATATATTTGCGGCTGAACAGTGAGCGACACAATCAAACTACTTTTTTTTTAGATACAAATGGCCCAAAAGTGGATAATACAGAGGTTTGAACCGTGGAAGTGCAAAACAACACTTCTGTTTCTCTAGCCTACACCTGACTATTTTCAACAGATATATTTGTGTCTGAAAAATCAGAGACACGCTTTTTTTTGGGGGGGGAGGGGACACCAAAAGGTTAATAAGACGGGTATTTGTACAGTGTGAAGGAGGAAAAAAAAAGAGGATTTAGATGAAATAAAATAGGATTTTTCCTGTCCCCTGAGACCTGGAGCTAAGTCCAGCAATTTCAGCAACAGGAGCAGCACACAGGACTGTAATGCAGCGTTTGCTGGTATAACCACAGCTTCTCCTATACAGCCTGCCTGCCTGATATCTGGGATGGATATTAGTCTTAAAAAAGACTGTTTGATTGATCTGGCAGCCTTTACAGACCCTACACTAACTATTTTGCAGTTTATATCTCTCCCTAAATCAGCAGCACTGTCCCTACACTGTCTGATCCGGAGCGACTGTGTCCAAGATGGCGGCGCCCGGCTTTAAATACTCGAGGTCACGCTGTGCGGCCAGCCAATCACTGTAATGCCCACAACCAACATGGCTGCGGCATTACAGTGACTGGCTGGCAATCCCAGCATGTTCATTGGCTCTGTAAAGAGCGCCAAACATGCAGGACGGAGACCCGAGCTCCCGCCCGAGTAACCCGGAAATGCTCGGTGCTCGCCGAACATCCCAAGTAGCGTGATGCTCAGGCGAGTACCGAGCAGAGTCGAGCATGTTCGCTCAACACTAGTGTCTCGCTGACTGTTCAGACACAAATATATCTGTTTAAAAGATTTTGGTGTAGGCCAGAGAACTAGAACTGTGGTTTTCCTCTTTCACAGTTCAAATCTGGGTGTAATCCACGTTTTTGCCTTTTTTACATAAAAAAACGGTTTGAGTGTCTAGCTGACTGTTCAGACACAAATATATCTGTTTAAAAGATTCTGGGGTAGGCCAGAGAAATAGAATTATGGTTTTCCTCTTCCACGGTTCTAATCTCCTTTTTATTATCTCCTTTTGCCATTGATAGTGCTAGTGTAAGCTATTTTACTTCATTTACAATGGGCAAGGTGCGTGGCAAGGGGCGTGGAACTGGACGTTCTGGTGATGGTGCATGCAGAGGACGGGGCCCAGGCCAAGGTAAAAATATGCCACAACCAACAACCACATCTTCACGCTCCCAGTACAAAACCATATTACTAGGGAAGCACACAACAACACCACTATTGCAAACAGGCTATTAATTGGATGGCAGATAATACTTCCAGTCACCTGGACACCACCACCTCCTGTCAGTCTTTCACACGGTCAAGTGTTAGGAGCAATGAGTCTCGACCGCATACTCCTCCTCACCCTGATGCTCCTTCCTCCCACCATGCCGAGTGTCGTCAGACAGCAACTGATCCCACAGTTGGACACTATGAAGCTGTTCACTGGTCCATTTCCATATTTGTGCCCCTCGCCTTCTCCACTTGAAGTGGTGGAAGAGGAGATCCCATGTAGCGATGGCCAAATATTTGAACAGCCACAGCCACAGGAAGGCGACGCTGGCTATTTGTCACAAGAGGTGGACCATGACGAGAAACAATTGCCACGAAGTGAGGAGGAGGACCTTGATGCGGAAGTGAAAGAGGAGGTGGTGGATGATCTAGCAACTGACCCAACGTGGCAGGAGGACATGCAGAGCGAGGCCAGCAGCACACAGGGGGAGGGAGGCACAGTCCACCAACAGTCAGGAAGAAGCAGTGTAGTGGCCACAGACAGAAGGCGGGAAACCGTTCCCCATAACTCAATCATGAGTGACGTTGCCAGTACAAGCGGTAGTTCTTCCAGAGTCTGGAATTTTTTTAAAGACTCTGTGATAACCCCAAAAAGTCCATTTGTACCACCTGCCAGGCCGGGATCAGCAGGGTGACAAAACTACCAGCCTGACCACCACAAGCATGATCAGGCACATGTCAGCAAAGCACCCGACTTTGTGGGGCGAACTCCAGCGTCCACGACCAGTGTCAGCAGGTGTCACCACTGCTACTTACGCTGTTATGCGTGTAACAGAACCCCCTGTTGTGCGTGCAAGGCAATCCCTTGTCCATACTGCATGCAAAGATGCCCCCTCCTCTCAGTCTTCACTTGTTATGGCAGTTTCTCAAGAAACAGCATCAACGTCCACGTTCCACCGCAGCGTTCAATTGTCCATATCCCAGACCTTTGAACGAAAGCACAAATTCGCAGCCAATGTTCCACAGGCCACAGTCCTAAATTCGCACATATAACGACTGCTTGCATTTGAAATGCTGCCTTTTAGGCTGGTGGAGACGGAATCCTTCCGTAGCCTTGTGGCAGTGGCCGCCCATCGGTACTTGGTCCCCAGCCGACACTATTTTGACCGGTGTGCCATCCCCGCACCACACAAGTACGTGTCTCAAAACATCTGCCTTTCCCTAAACAACGCAGTTACTGGGAGAGTCCACCTGACGACAGACATGTGGACAAGTGCTTGTGGCCAGGGACAGAACATCTCCCTGACGGCACACTGGGTAAACATAGTGGAAGCCGGGTCCCATTCGCACCTTGGGATGGAACACATCCTCCCCACACCGAGGATTGCAGGCCCTATGTCAATCAGAGTTGCCCCCACAGTGTACAGCTCCTGCGCATCATCCTCCTCCTCCTCCTTATGTTCTGCCTCCATCTCAGAGATCACCACATTAGTTACAAGCTGGAAGCACTGAAGTACTGCCTCAGCCAAGCGGCAACAGGCTGTGCTGAAACTCATAAGCTTAGGTGAAAAACCTCACACTGCTTGTGAGTTGTGGGCAGCTGTGAAATAGCAGGCAGATCTGTGGCTGAGACCGCTGAACCTACATCCAGGCATGGTCGTGTTTGACAATGGCCGTAACCTGGTGGTGGCTCTGAGGCGAGGCAAGATCACACACGTACCATGCCGGGCTCATGTGCTTAACCTCGTGGTTCAGCGGTTTCTTAAATCGTACCTCTAGTTGCCAGATCTGCTCGTCAAAGTATGCCGCATGTGAGCTCATTTTCCAAGTTGGCTACAGCTTCCGCCGCCCTTGCTGTGTTGCGGCAGCGTTTGCAGCTTCCGGCACCCCGACTGGTGTGTGATGTCCCCACACGTTGGAACTCTACCCTCCACATGTTGCAAAGGATTTCTGACCAGAAGAGAGCAGTTGTGGAGTACCAGCTGTAACACGGCCGTCGATATTCAGGTCAGACACCACACATAAGGCCTCAGAAGTGGACCTTGATGTCTGATATATGTACCATCCTGACAAACTTTGAGGAGTCCAAAAAGATGGTGAGTGGTTATGACGCCATCATTAGCATCAGCATCCCACTTGTCTGTCTTTTGCAATGCTCTCTGCAGAGAATTAAAGAGGAGGCATTTCAGGGAGAGTATGATGAGATGGATCAAGAAGTCATAGCGGGCGATTACACACAGCCCAGCCTCATCTCATCTCAACATACATTGGGGGACAATGAGGGAGAGGAGGAGGAGGAAGAACAGGAGCTGGTATCATGCGCTGTAGACGGTAGTAGCTGTACAACTGTCATACCTTCGATTGAGCGTGGTTGGCCTGAGGACAGGGGGTAGGAGGAGGAAGAGGCGGAGAGCATGGTCAGTCGTCATCTTTGTGTGGACACGGAATTCTCGCCCGTCATCAGTAAGGCACGCATGGCTGATTATATGTTACGCTGCCTTAACTATGACCCTCGCGTTGTCAAAATGTTGGGTGACAGTCATTACTGGTTGGTGACACTTTTAGACCCCCACTGCAAGGAGAACTTTCACTCTCTTATTCCTGAGGTGGAGAGGTCTACAAAAATGGGGCAGTACCAGAAGGCCCTTGCTGCAGAACTGTTGAAAAAATTCCCATCTGAACACGCTAGCGGCAGAGGTCACAGTTCGTTGTCCAACCAAGGCATACAGGCAAGAGAGACGCAACTCCAATCCAGCAGAGGCAGGGGATCACTGTCAACATTCTGAGACAGTTTTCTGAGACCCGCCCAGCTTATAGGCCCTGAGGCGCGGGGTACTCTCACAAGGAGTGAAAAGTTTCAAAAGATGGTGAGGGAGTACCTTGCCGACCATACCAGCGTCCTCCATAATTCCCCTGTGCCTTTTAATTATTGGGTATCCAAGCTGGACACTTGGAATGAACTCGATCTGTGCGCCTTGGAGGTCCTAGCCTGCCCTGCCGCTAGTGTGTTATCGGAGCGTGTTTTTAGTGCCGCTGGGGGAATTATAACTGATAAGCGCACTCGCCTGTCAACTGAAAATGCTGACAAGCTGACCCTTATCAAAATGAACAAGGGCTGGATTGGGCCAGACTTCTCATCACCTCCAAATAGCAGCAGATTAACGTAAAGTCAAATTCACTGTGTTATTTCGGGAGGTCAATTCCCATGCACCTCTTCACACCCACACATGGGTATATGCTTCCTCGTTTCGGCTGTTTTTTGCTCTTCTCCTTATCCTCAGCCTCCACCACCACTACACCACAAAGGTGACCGTGGTCCGTGTTGCCAGCATTGCAAGTTCCTCCATACTCATTTTTGGCTGCTTTTGCTTGGAAGGCATAGGCAAAGACTATGGGAGACCCACTCACCAATAATGGGAATAATGATTTTAATATGCTGTACTGCATGGCTCTTGTAAGTGGCATTGTAAGTTCCTCCGTCATAATTTTTGGCAGCTTTTTCTTGGAATGCATAGACAAGAACTATGGGAGACCCACTCACCAATAATGGGAATAATGTTTTAAAATCGTCTTGTTAAGCTACTGTGACCTCCACGTCTCTTCCATGGGTCATTGATATTGTCTTTTTATTCCACTGGGACCACTACGTTTCTTCCAAGGGGCATTGACATTGTCTATTTATTCCACTGCGACCTCCACCACTCTTCCAAGGGGCATTAAAACCGTCTTGTTAAGCTACTGTCACCTACACGTCTCTTCCAAGGGGCATTTATATTGTTTATTTATTCCACTGTAACCTCCACCACTCTTCCAAGGGGCATTAAAACCATTTTGTTAAGCTACTGTCCTTGACCCTACCTACATGACCCTTCCACGGGGCATTTATATATATTTTTTTTCCACTGTAACCTCCACCACTCTTCCAAGGGGCATTAAACCGTCTTATTAAGCTAGTGTGACCTCCACGTCTCTTCCAAGGGGCATTAAAACCGTCTTGTTAAACCACGCTGAAATCCACAGCTCTTCCAAGGGGCATTGAAATGTTGTTTTTAATCACCTCTAACTTCCACGACTCTTCCAACGGGCATTGCATTTTCTCCTAATTTTAGTCAGCTTTTGATTTTCAATGCATAGGTGAACACTAAGGGAGACCCACTCCCCAATAATCGGTAGAAGGCTTTTAGTACGCTGTTATCCACGTCTGATTCAAGGGGCATTGCAGTTCCTCATAATTTTTGGAAAGCCTTCCATTCACTGCTTAGTCCATCAGTGTACCGGAGACCCAGTTGCTATAAATAGAAAAAACGGTTTAGTTAAGGCCCTCTGACCTCCATGTCACTTCCAAGGGGCATTGGAGTGCCTCAAAATTTTTGGTAGGCATTGCACTCACTGTATGCCCTATAACTGTGTAGCCGAACCGCACCTTTTGGTACAGAAACATATCCTACAAGACATGTGTGGTTGACTGGCCTGATATTGATGTGAATGGTCCCTGTTCCTCCTGCTCTTTCTCCTTTGCCACCACCTCATCCATCATTCATCTCCTGAAGCTTTGTTTTGGAGGGAGTCATAGAACTGGGACAGTAGCAGGAAAACATCCAGCAATCCTCGGAGGAGGTAGGATATGCGCAAAAATGCTGACCCTCTCAGGCCTAGCCTCTACTATATACATGCGTTTGCATTCCAAGGAACAGAAAGCTAAGGAGATGCATGGCCTCATGATCATGAATAATTTACTTGTTGTGTGGAAGGCCGACCACTGCTGCTGTCTACCTTCTGAACTTTGTGTTGAAGCCTGATTGACCCAGGACCCGCAGTCCTCTATATCTGGAGGACATGTTGCATCCCAGTATCCAACTGTGTCCCGGCTTCCACAATATTAACCAAGTGTGAAGACATCAGTGAGATGGACCATCCCTGGCCACATTCACTTGTCCACGTGTTTGTGGTTAGGCTGTCCTTCCCACTAAATGCACTGGGGAGGGCACAGGTAATGTTTTGGTATGCGCGCTTGTGTATAAGGCGCACCGGGACAAATAGGGGTGGCTGGGGATTGTTTATGGACACCCGGCCGCCCCCAGGCGGCTGTGGACCAAGCGTGAACATCCGGCCGCCGGGCGGCTGGGGACTTAGTATGGATACTAGGCTGCCAACGCAGCTATGACGTGGTGGCCAGATTCTGCCTCCACATGCCTTAAAGGCCCAATTTCACGTGCAAGCAAGCAGTATGGTATTGCAGCCTGGGGGTGCTTGGGTGGCTGCATACTTGCACTTGCATTGCAAGGAATGGGGGAGGTACAATTGAACACTGCCCTGGGACAAGGACTTGCATGGGGATAGTTGCAAGTCTGCATCTTCTGATGCGGCAAGGATCACTTCTGATCGGCACACTTTTAGGCAGTGAAATGGGTGTCAGAGATGCTTACAGGGGTCTTCCCCATGCTGTTCCCATGTCTTTTCAGCACTGTATGCATGTGTCACACAGCACATGGCCAGATAAGATTGTAAAATGTTAAAATGACATTTCCCGGTGAATGCATTTGTCACGGTTGAAAGCAATACAAAAGTGAAAAAACGCATAAAAAATGCTACTTGTGAACATAGCCCAAGGTGTGGAGGAGTATTTTTGTTTTTGGTTATTTATTTTAACTTATACACAAGTCTTTACCCTGGAAAGGATGTTCCTTAACATATTTCACAGGAAAACAGTTTCAGTTTCACTATTGAATGTTTTATTGTTAGCCCGTTAAAGTGGCTTAATACCTCTGACCACGTTGTTGACAGCAGTGACCTGGGGGTCAGAAATGCTTCCTGGAGTGATTCCCATGCTTTCCCAATGTAATTTGAGCATTGTAACTATTGTTTGGGGCACTTTTTAGGCTTTCTACAGCCTGCCGGTGGTGCAGCCGCAAAAATGCTCGGGTCTCCCATAGACGAACATTGGGCTCGTTTCTCGGGTTGAGCACCCGATTATCACGGTGAGCTCGTCCCGAGCTTCGAGCACCCAAGCATTTTAGTGCTTAATCAATACTAAACAACATCAGTCTCAAGCTGGAAGCACTGCAGCACTGCCTCAGCGAAGTGGCAGCAGGCTGAGCTGAAGCTAATATGCTTAGATGTCAAACTGCACACTGCTGAACAGTTATGGACATCTCTGAAAGAGCAGGCATATCTGTGACTGACACCACTGAACCTGCAACCAGGAATAGTCATGTGTGACAATGACCGGAATCTGGTGGTGGATCTTAAGTGAAGAAAGATCACCCACATACCATGCCTGGCCATTGTACTTAACCTCGTGATTCAACTAATTATCAAAACCTACCCATGTGTGCCCATTTTAGAAAGTCAGCTCCAGCTTCTGTCGCCCTTGCCGTGCTTCAGCAATGTTTGCAGATTCCGGCTCACAGACTGGTGTGCTATGTTCCCATGCACAGCAACTCAACGTTGCAGATATTGGGAAGGATTTGTGAGCAGCAGAAGGCAGTTATTGACTACCAGCATCAACATGGCCATCGGTATTCAGGTCAGCCTCCACATATAATAACTCAGGAGTGGGCATGGAGGTCAGACATCTGTCCCATCCTCCAAAACTTTGAGGATTCCACCAAGATGGTGAGCGGCAATGATGCCATAATTAGCATCACCAACCCGCTGCTCTGTCTTCTGAAACACTAGCTGCTCATAATTTAAGAGGATGCATAGCATGCGGAGCATGATGTGATGGAGCAAGGAACCATACAGGGTGATTACATACAGCCCAGCCTCATCTCATCTCAAAGTAGATTGAGTGACAATGAGAAAGAGGAGGAGGAGAAAGAACAGGAGCTAGTTTCCTGTGCTATAGATGGTACTACCTGCACAGCTGTCATACCGCATGGATGTCCTTAGGACAGGAAGGAGGAGGTGGAGGAGGAGATCATGGTCAGTCGTCCTCTTGGTGAGCACATGGAAGTCTTGCCTGTTAGCAGTCTGGCACACATGGCGGAGTTTATGTTACGCTGCCTTTCCCTTGACCCTCACACTGTCTAAATTTTGGATGACAGTCATTAGTGGTTGGTGACACTTCTAGACCCACGATACAAGGAGAACTTTCTGTCTCATATTCCCACGCAGGACTTTCCTAAAAAAATGTGATAGTATAAGAAGGCCCTGATTGCGGAATTATTTAAAAAATTTGCATCCTAAAACGCTGGCGGCAGAGGTCACAGTTCGTTCGACAACCAAGGAGTACATGCGATAAAGACACAAATCCAATCTAGCAGAGGCAGGGGAACACTGGCAAAATTCTGGAACGGTTTTCTCAGACCCTCCAATCGCACAGGCCCTGAGGCACGGGATACTCTCACAAGAAGAAAAAAGTTTTGGAGATGGTGAGGGAGTACCTTGCTGACTGTACCAACATCCTCTGCGATTCCTCTGTGTCTTATAATTATTGAGTATCCAAGCTGGACACGAGGCATGAACTGGCTCTCTATGCCTTGGAGATCCTAGCCTGCCCTGCCGCTAGTATTTTGTCAGAGCGGGTTTTTAGTGTCGCTGGTGGAATTATAACTGATAAGCGCATCTGCCTGTCAACTGAAAATGCTGACAGGCTCACTCTTATAAAAATGAGCAAGAGCTGCATTGGGTCTTCTCAACACCACTGAATGATAGCAGCATAACATAAACTCAAATAGAGTGCCTTTTTTTAGGGAAATCTAACTCTGTTCCCATGCACCGCTGTCTTCACACCCACACATGGGTATACGCTTCCTAATTTTGTCTATTTGCTCTTGTCCTCCTCCTTTTCCACATCCTTATCCTCCACCACCATATTTACCACATCACCAAATCAAGGTCTCTTTCAAGCGACATTGGAGTTCCTCCAAATTTTTGGCAGCCGTTGCATTCACTGCATAGGCAAACAGTATGGGAGACCCACTTCCTAATAATGGGAACATTGTTTTCAGGATGCCCTCTGACCTCTACGTCTCTTGCAAGGGACATTGGCATTCCTCCAAATTTTTGGCAGCCATTGCATTCACTGCATAGGCAAACAGTATGGAAGAACCAGTTCCTAATAATGGGAACATTGTTTTCAGGAGGCCCTCCGACCTCTACGTCTCTTGCAAGGGACATTGTAGTGCCTCCAAATATTTGGCAGCTGTTGCGTTCTCTGCATAGGCAAACAGTATGGGAGACCCACTTCCTAATAATGGGAAGATTGTTTTTAGGATGCCGTCCGACCTCTACATCTCTTGCAACCTATTTCTTTTGTGGCAGTGAAATTAAGCTGTGTGTAGACTGAGCAAACAAATTATTTTTTTCTGTTGGTAACAAGAGTAAAAAATATTTATTTTTTACGACAAATGTGATACAGTACATCATATGTCACATTGTAATTTTGTGGTGGTGAATTTAAGCTGTATGAAGAGCTTATACAGGTAAAAAAAAATATTTTTCCTGTGACTAGCGTGATACAGTAGGCTAAATATGAGTTTGAAATATCTTGGAGAATATAATCTACACTGTGTTCCAAATTATTATTGAAATAATATTTTCTCAGATTTTCCCAAATTACTTATATGAATTGCAGTCATTGTAATTTTCCAGTCAAATAACTATTAGAGTACAATTGAAAGGTTTTTGTACAAACTGCCTATGATAACAGTATATTTTAAAAAAAATAAAAAACTCAAACTGCACTCAAAATGCCTGTTCCAAATTATTATGCACAGCAGAGTTTTCTACCTTTTAATTTTAATAAAGAACAAAAAAATGATCATTTTTGAAATTATAAGCATTAGCAGGTTATTACAAACTGAAATCAAACAGTTTACAACTCAAAACTTTATTCTAGGTGATGTTACATTTGCACATAGGACCGCTTGTTCGAAAGGAGCTTCTGAACTCTCTCGTCCATTGAATTTGTCAGGTTTTGGATGGTTTCTGCTTCAATTGTTTTGCATGAGGACAGAATACACTCCCAGAGCTGTTGCTTAGATGTGAACTGCCTTCTGCCATCATAGACACTCCTTTTCATGATGCTCCAGAGGTTCTCAATGGAGTTGAGGTCAGGGGAGCATGGGTGCCACACCATAACGTTGTCCCCTTTTATGCCCATAGCAGCCAGAGATGCAGATATGTTATGTGCAGCATGAGATGGGGCATTATCATGGGCATAAAAGGGGACAAACTTATGGTGTGGCACCCATGCTGACACCAAAACATTAGCCACAACAGCAGCATAAGTGGCAAAAACAATTTCTATGAGTCCTTTCAAGCATTTTTACAACAGCTCATACACCAGCACAACAGAGTACAAGTCTGACAAGTGGTGAATGACTGGGGAGGATGGTGCAGGAGTATCTAGAGCTCAATATTAGTGTTGAGCCACCCCCGTAGTGTTCGGGTTCGGTTCGGTTCGTCGAACACCGAGATGTTCGAGGAACTGTTCGTCGAACTGTTCGTCGAACACCTTAGAACACCGTCGAACACCGTTAAAACCAATGGCAGGCAAACAAAAACACATAGAAACACATAGAAAACACCTTCAAAGGTGTCCAAAAGCTGACAAACTGCTCAGAAGACACTCTTTTTAAAAAAGCCGGCCAGCAAATTCAGCAGCGGCATACACCGGTACCCGACAATTTAGACAAGAAGGAATAGAGCATCACACATAGATTAGATAGATAGAAACATGTCAGTCACACATATAAAAGCACAGTGACAGTGTTGGTTACTGTACTTGTCATTTAGTGTAGAGGATTTATTAAAAAAAATATTAGTGTTTTCATAAACCGTCTCTTTAAAAAAGACGGCCGGTAATTCAGCAGCGGCATACACCGGTACCCGACAATTTATAACAGATAGAATAGAGCATCACACATAGATTAGATAGATAGAAACATGTTAGTCACATATATAATAAGTACAGTGCCAGTGTTGCTTACTGTTCTTGTCATTTAGTGTAAAGGATTTATTTAAAAAAATAATAGTGTTTTCATGCACCGTCTCTTTAAAGAAGCCGGCCGGCAATTCAGTATCTGTACCCGACAATTTAGAACAGAAAGATAGAGCATCACACATAGATTAGATAGATAGAAACATGTCAGTCACATATATATGAAGTACATTGATAGTGTTGGTTACTGTACTTGTCATTTAGTGTTAAAATAAAGGATTTATTTAAAAAAAAATTGGCATGGGGTTCCCCATAATTTTAGGCTCTAGCGGAGGTTAAGCAGACGGCTGGGGCAGATGTTTGAAGCCTGGGAAGGGGGTAATACCCACGGAGCTTCCCAGGCTACTAATATCAGCCCCCAGCTGAATACCTAGCCTTTACTAGCTATTAAAATGGGGGACCCCCCCAAAAAAATGACGTGGGGTCCCCCCTATTTTAATAGCTAGCAAAGGCTAGGCAGACAGCTGGGGGCTGATATTAATAGCTCAGGAATGGTGCCATGAATATTGGCCCCCTCCCAGGCTAGAAACACCAGCCGTCAGCCGCCCCAGAAATGGCGCAT
This sequence comes from Phyllobates terribilis, assembly GCF_046119375.1. NCBI lineage: Eukaryota > Metazoa > Chordata > Amphibia > Anura > Dendrobatidae > Phyllobates > Phyllobates terribilis. Next base: position 1,202,433,002 of record NW_027362761.1, on the reverse strand, counting down.
CCATAGGATGCGCCAATTCTGGCACTTAGCCTCGCTATTCCACACTGCCCTGTAGCGGTGGCAGTGGGGTAATAGGGCTGGGGTTGATTTCAGCTTATAATGCCAGCTGACATCAAGCCCAGGTTAGTAATGGAGAGGCGTCTATAAGACACCCCCATTACTAACCCCATAGTGAAAGTTAAAAAAAACACAAACACCCAGAATAAAGTCCTTTAATTGAAATAAACACACAATTCTTTATTGTTCTAAATTAAACCATACTTACCGTCACGCCCATTCCAGCCAGGTATAACTAGGCAGCTGGGGGCTGGAAGCCGCAGCGCAGGGAGGCCCAAGCTTTCTGGGCAACCCCCGCTGCAAATTGTAGTCCGCAGCCACCCCGGAAAATGGCGCGTACATAGAAGCGCCATCTTCTGGCGCTGTACCCAACTCATCCAGGGCCCTGGTGCGGTGGCTCACTGGGTAATAAAGGGGTTAGGGCCAGCTTGGCATTATCAGCTGGCCCTAAGCCGGAAATTCATGGAGTCACGCCAATATTAGACATGACCACCGCCATGAATTTCTAGTAAAGTATTTAAAAAAAACACAACACCCAGAAAAAAGTCCTTTAGTTGAAATAAACACACAATTCTTTATTGTTCTAAATTAAACCATACTCACCATCACGCCCATTCCAGCTGAAGCCAAAGATCTCCTGCAATAAAAGTAAAATAATAAAGCAACATCATCCTTACCTTTCCATGGTTCCCATGACAGCTTCAGCTCTGAAACATCGAGATGACAGGCTGGACCGCAGCAGAACGCTACCATCCAGCCTGTCATCCCGCAGACACTGAGAAGCGCAGGCATGCTTGCGCTCCTCAGTGTCTCGCTGTGACGGCATCCAGATGAGCCGAGGTCATGTCCAATGAACTCGGCTCACCTCATGCACGTCACTGACAGCGTGGGAAAATTCTCCTGCATTCTGCGCTTCAGCGTGAGAATTCTCCCACGCTGTCAGTGACGTACATGAGGTGAGCTGAGATCATTGGACATGAGCTTACCTCATGCACGTCACTGACAGGGTGGGAAAGTTCTCGCGCTGAAGCACTGAGTGCAGGAGAATTTTCCCACGCTGTCAGTGACGTGCATGAGGTTAGCCGAGTTCATTGGACATGAACTCGGCTCATCTGGATGCCATCACAGAGAGACGCTGAGGAGCGCAAGCAAGCCTGCGCTTCTCAGTGTCTGCGGGATGACAGGCTGGATGGCAGCTTTCTGCTGCGGTCCAGCCTGTCATCTCGATGTAGCAGAGCTGAAGCTGTCGTGGGAACCATGGAAAGGTAAGGATTATGTTGATTTATTATTTTTCTTTTATTCCAGGAGATCGTTGGCTTCAGCTGGAATGGGGGTGATTGTAAGTATGGTTTCATTTAGAAAAATAAAGAATTGTGTCTTTATTTCAATTAAAGGACTTTATTCTGGGTGTTTGTGTTTTTTTTTAACTTTGACTATGGTGTTAGTAATGGGGGTGTCTTATAGACGCCTCTCCATTACTAACCTGGGCTTGATGTCAGCTGGCATGATAAGCTGACATCAACCCCAGCCCTATTACCCCACTGCCACCGCTACAGGGCAGTGGGAAGAGCGAGGCTAAGTGCCAGAATTGGCGCATCCTATGGATGCGCCATTTCTGGGGCGGCTGACGGCTGGTGTTTCTAGCCTGGGAGGGGGCCAATATTCATGGCACCCTTCCTGGGCTATTAATATCAGCCCCCAGCTGTCTGCCTAGCCTTTGCTAGCTATTAAAATAGGGGGGACCCCACGTCAATTTTTTGGGGGGTCCCCCATTTTAATAGCTAGTAAAGGCTAGGTATTCAGCTGGGGGCTGATATTAGTAGCCTGGGAAGCTCCGTGGGTATTACCCCCTTCCCAGGCTTCAAACATCTGCCCCAGCCGTCTGCTTAACCTCCGCTAGAGCCTAAAATTATGGGGAACCCCACGCCAATTTTTTTTTTTAAATAAATCCTTTATTTTAACACTAAATGACAAGTACAGTTTTTTAAAGAGACGGTGCATGAAAACACTAATATTTTTTTAATAAATCCTTTACACTAAATGACAAGTACAGTAATCAACACTGTCACTGTACTTCTTATATATGTGACTGACATGTTTCTATTTATCTAATCTATGTGTGATGCTCTATTCTTTCTGTTCTAAATTGTCAGGTATCGGTGTATGCCGCTGCTGAATTGCCGGCTTTTCGTGTTTCACTGTGAGCACTGTTCCCATCGATTTGAGCAATCACTGTAATGGCACAACCACCATGGCTGTGGCATTACAGTGAGTGGCAGACAATCCCTGCATGATTGGTGCTCTAAATAGCGCCAGACATGCAGGACACGCTTTTGGTGCACGAACAGTTATCGAACATAACCTCTAACAGCGGAATTTTTTGCAAATCGTTCGGGTTCGTCGAACAACTCGAACACCGCCCAAAACAGCTCGAATTTGAGATTGGTGAACAGTTCTATTCGAACACCGCTCATCTCTACTCAACATGAATAACATCAGGGAGGATTAGGACCCTTTTACATTTTGGTCTTCAAAAATGGATGAATGGCCTGAGCTCGCCTATCATGCCTTGGAGGTTTTATCATGCCCAGCAACCAGCATTCTCCCAGCGCTGCTGGTGGTGTCCTGATGGATAAGCGCAGCCGGCTGTCTCCTGAAAGTGTAGACCGTCTAATTTTCATCAAGATGAACAAGTCATGGATCTCCAAGGATTTTTGTATGCCAATCACAGGCTGAACAGACTGGGCAATGTGTGTAGTTTCTAGTGTGCTGGATTCATCCAGCATAATTGCAGTCTGTGATATGGCTACTGTGCCTGCTCTTGCTGCTGCAAATTATAGGAAATGTGGAGAATCCTGATTGTATCTCCATCTGCTATATTGGCTCTAGTGGAAGAGGTTTTGGTCAACATTATATTACTCTTGTGAAACTGATGCCACTAATTTTTGGAAATGTCGAGAATCCTGATTTGGTCTCCATTTGTTGGGTTGGCTGTAGTGGAAGAGGTGTTGGTCTCCATTATACTACTTCTATTATATTGAAATTGATGTCACTTCACTGGTGTCTGCCACAAATTTTTGGAAATGTGAACACTCCTGATTGTGTCTCCATCTACTGGGTTGGCTGTAATGGAAGAGGTTTTGGTTTCCATTACACTAGTTTTGCTCTAATCAAGTTGATGCAACTTCGGTGGGGTTAGGCTCTAATTTAAGGAATGTGAACACGCCTGATTGTGTCTCCATCTACTGGGTTGGCTGCAGTGGAAGAGGTTTTAGTCTCCATTACACTACTACTACTCATGGATTGGCTGTAGTTGAAGAGGTGTCGGTCCTAATTATACTATTTCTACTGTAGTGAAATTGATGTCACTATGCTGATGTCTACCACTAATTTTTGCAAATGTGGAGAATCCTGATTAGGTCTCCATCTGCTGGGTTGGCTGTAGTGGATGATGTTTTTGTCTCCTTTACAATAGTTATACTCTAGTGAAATAAATTTTAAGTGCAGATATTGTTCTCCACACAGAGTTACACAGACATGATGAACTGAAAATTGGCTTTCTTATTACCATGGTATATAAAGAAGGCTACATCTCAGCATAAAATTCTTTTTTGCAAATATTTATCTCCATACAGGGGAAAAAAAAAGTGGGTTCTGCGCATCTTCCTGATCGTTCTCATCAGCTGTTAACCCCAGGGGGGGAGGTGATTCTGATGCGAGTTAGATACCTGAGGGTCACATGAACTGTACTGTGCTGTCAGGGCAAAAAGAGGAGGAGGGTGACTCTCAGATCGAGGAGTGGAATAACCCATTTGATGATGATGAGGTTGTAGATCCCACTTGGTGTGAACCCAGAGGCATGCAGCTGAGTAGCTCTGAGGAGGTGGAGAAGGAAGACAAGGAGGTGATGCAACCGCGATGAGCAATACATCCTTATCCACAACAGTGGCATTGACCAGCACCGGTCGCAGCTCTGCAGCTCACAGGGGCAGTGAATGTTGTCTCGCCTGAGCCTTTTTTGACACAGCAAAGGATGAGCCAACTCACGTTATCTGGCAACTTTGCAAGAAAAATCTCAGTAGAGAGTAGTGTTGAGCCACCCCCGTAGTGTTCGAGTTCGGTTCGGTTCGTCGAACACCCGTGTGTTCGCCGAACTGTTCGTCGAACTGTTCGTCGAACACCTTCGAACACCGTTAAAACCAATGGCAGGCAAACAAAAACACATAGAAACACATAGAAAACACCTTCAAAGGTGTCCAAAAGCTGACAAACTGCTCAGAAGACATAACTAACACATGGAAAAGTGACAAGTACATATAGTCATGCGAAAATAAAAGAGGTGGAGGAGTAAAAGGAGGGGGAGACACAGATATAGGCATGTCATGCCCTTCTAAAATCCAAAAAGTGAGAAGCCGGCACGGCCAGTCCGCTCCTGCCCGTGCCACCTCCGTGTCGCCGGGTTTGTGCCAGAGCCGCGGTGAACCCTGACGGCCAGCCCCCCTCTCCCAATACTGGTGCCTGTCCGCTGGTGGGTCGAGCGAGCCCCCCTGTGGTGGAGGCAGCTCTAAGCTTTTTAATTTAAATTGTCTCTCTAATTTGAATGAATACACTTTAAATCCATTTACAAGGATCTATTGGAGGGCAAGTCTCATGCCAGCAGCCGCGGTAATTCCAGCTCCAGTAGCGTCCACTAAAGCTGCTGCAGTTAAAAAGCTTTTATAAGGATCGAGCTCGGCTGTCCACCACAAGGCATCCTACTGCCAGTCCCAGCCCCTATGCCTTGGGGTGCCTCCTGATGCTCTTCACTAAGTATCCCATGGTCCCGAAGCATTTCCTTTGAAAAAATTAAGTGTATAAACTACAGGTGGTGTAGCTTGCTTAACAGCCGGGATAATCCGCTGACTAGCAGACACTGCTACTAGGCACAAAGTATTTCCTGGGCTAGATGCAGTTAAAAATTTGTAATTAGATACTCTCGTTGGATGCTGAGAAAGCATTCCATAGAGTCTCCTGGCACGCCATATATGATTCTCTTAAAAAGCTTGGGGTAGGGGTCTAGGGGACCCTTTTATAGCCAAAATCACGGCCCTGTATCGCAATACGTCACCTAGGCTGAAGATAAATGGAACTGTAGCACCCTGAGGGCTCGGTTGCTACAGACGTATTGCACCTCACCCAGAGGTGTGATATCTCACTCTCAGGTAAGGATGGAGTGTGGATCAGGACCCGACACCTGCATGCATTACACCACATTGCTGTGGGGCAGGGCGACCAATATGCCCCTGAGATGGGCACGACAGTCCCTGTCCCTGGCTGGAGTGGGGGGAGGGAACACTGAGGAAGGGGAACCCTGTAGTGCAGGAGCAGGGAGGAAGCAGTTCCTGGGTGCATTGAGAAGGGAGTATAAAAGGTGGGCACCATCTTAGTTCAGTGCAGAGAAGTCTGAGCAGAAGTGGCAGGGAGCAGGGGCTCTGCATGAGCTCTGCTCCGGAGGCGGGCCTAGTAACAGAGGCCCAGGCCTGGAAGAGGGAGAAGGAAGGAAGAGGAGCGGAGAAGGCTCCAGGAACGAGGAATGAAGGGATCCCAGGGGTGCGGACGGGCGAGTCGCCACCGCACGCCCGAATCCACCTGCGTGGAGGGGTCAGGCCAAAGGGGGAGACCGGTCCCCGAACTAGTGGAGGCAGGAAACGACCCTCAGCTAGAAACCGGAGGCTCTTACATTTTATGTGGCGCAGCCCCTCGCTACACCCGCTAGGAAGGCACCACATACGGTCAGGGAAACTGGCGCCAAGTTTACCAAGAGGAGGCCCGAGGCAGCCGGACAGAAGTGTTGGTAAGAAAGGCCAGACAAAGGACACACAAAGGGGGTCCTGTGAAGTGCTCCAAAGATATCTGGGAGTTGTCTGAGCCCCTCACCTGGTGAGCACAGTACGACGTGGGCAGCCGTTACCTGCAGACGTGGTCTGGATAATAAGAACTGTGAGTAAAGGCCCTGGACTGCATCACTGACTCCGTGTCGTTACTGCTGCTGCCCTGCACCATCACCCCCATCCTCCGCATACACTGCCCTGAGGCTATACTCCTCCCGTGGGGAGTTATGCTACGCTCTGCTGCACCCACAACACCAGCCTCAGCGGTCTGCCCTGTAGCGGCGGTTCACTCTGACCGCAATCCACGGGTGGCGTAGTCGGACATTTAAACATCAAAACCACATAAATAGTTCCGCCACTGGTTTGACCGCCCTGAGCCACGGAACCGGGTCGCCGCCGCGAAGACTACAACCACCAGCATCCACCAAAAAGGGTCCGGCTCCGGGTGTCCCAAGGCCCAGGGGGTGCGTCAGAACATTTTCATCACCTTTCACAATCAACAATGGGACAAGGCAGGGATGTCCTCTGTCCCCTCTCTTATACATCCTAGTGATGGAGCACCTGCTCTCATCAATTCGCCATAACCCCAATATTAGGTGGATTGAGGTGGGAGGCACCGAGTACAAGTGCTCTCTATTTGCTGATGATGTCCTAGTATATATCACTCAATCACATATATCCATCCCTGCTGTTATGGCTGAAATAGATCACTTTGTTACATGGTAAAATTTTAAAATCAATGCAGCGAAGTCTGAGGCCCTCGATGTCTCCCTCCCCAAATCCATATAGGATTCCATCCAGTCCAACTTTCCCTTTGCCTGGCCCTCACAGTGTATCACATACTTAGGAATTCCTATTCATAGAGACCTCTCCCATCTATGTTATCTTAATTTTGGGCCCTTTATTGAACAATTCTATACAGACCACGGTTGGCAAGTTAGAACTGTAAGATTCACTACGTGAACCACTGGTGTTTTGTGGAAAAGCACATGTACACTGCGTTCCAAATTATTATGCAAAAAGTGTTTAGGAGTGATAAGGGAAGAATTTGTTTGTTTGTCAGTTAAACTCATTGATGGTGATGTGTGTCAGGGCTCTTTATATCACTGTAAGCAATTGCAGACACCTGTGCTAATTAGTTTGGCAGGTGTGTCCAATGAAAGGCAAGACTACTTAAGAAGGCTCTCTTACATTATTAAGCAGCCTACATTTTCTGCCAAAATGGGAAAGAAAAAGGATGTGTCGGCTGCTGAGAAGCAACAAATTGTGGAGTGTTTAGGTCAAGGCATGACTACAATCAACATTGTGCGATGATCAGGATGAAGTGTCTTGGCAATCAAGAAGTATGTAGCTGATTCACAGTACACACGTGTGCGTGCTGATAAGGGCAAATTGAGGACTCTTTCCTACAGGCAATTACGTCAGGTTGAAAGAGCAGCGGCAAAAAAGCCTTGTCATAGCAGCAGACAAGTTTTTGAAGCTGCTTGTGCCTCCAACGTCCCCCGAACAACAAGATGCAGGGTCCTTCAGAGGTTTGCAGCTGTGCATACGCCATACTGTCGACCTCCTCTATCCACTTCACACAAGCAGAAACGGCTCCAGTGGGCCAAACATTACATGAAGACTGATTTCAAAACTGTTTTGTTCACGGATGAGTGCCGTGCAGCGCTCGATGGTCCAGATGGATGGAGTGGAGGATGGCTGGTTGATGGACACCCCACGCAAACACGGCTACAGCGCCAACAAGGAGGAGGTGGAGTAATGTTTTGGGCTGGAATCATGGGGAGAGAGATTGTCGGCCCCTTTAGGATCCCTGAAGGGGCTAAAGATGAACTCCATAATGTATGTGGATTTTCTCAAACAGCACTTCCTGCCATGGTTCAAGAAGAAGAACCGTGTATTTCACAGCAAGATCATTTTTCTGCATGATAATGCACCATCTCATGCTGCACATAAAACATCTGCATCTCTGGCTGATATGGGCATAAAAGGGGACAAACTTATGGTGTGACCCCCATGCTCCCCTGACCTCTACCCCATTCAGAACCTTTGGAGCATCATTAAAAGGAGTGTCTATGATGGCGGGAGGCAGTTCACATCTAAGCAACAGCTCTGGGAGGGTATTCTGTCCTCATGCAAAACAATTGAAGCAGAAACCATCCAAAACCTGACAAATTCAATGGACGAGAGAGTTCAGAAGCTCCTTTCGAACAAGGGGTCCTATGTGAAAATGTAACATCACCTAGAATAAAGTTTTGAGTTGAAAACTGTTTGATTTCAGTTTCTAACAACCTGCTAATGCTTATAATTTCAAAAATGACCATTTTTTTGGTCTTTATTAAAATGAAAAGGTTGATCGAAAAGTTTGGGGGCTCTAAGAGTGTGGCAACCCAGTAGTTATGATTACTTCGAATTCTGACAATATGAGGGTCATGCTGCAGGTAGTGCAGCAAGAAGGCACTTATGTGTCTTGCGCATCTCGGAGCCCCAAAATTATTTTCCGGGCTAGATGCAGCTAAAAATTATTTTTAATTTTAAATCTGGTGGAGCTTATTATAGATGGCCTAATAGGATCAGTGCTGCACACTGCTACAAAGCCCAAATTATTTTCCAGTCAAGATACAGATAAACATGATTAGTAATTTGAAAGCTTAAAACGGTTGGTAGGGTGATTTTAACCAATCATCAAGCTTTTACTCTCCCCAGGATGACACAGGGGTAGAAAAGTCGTTTCGGATCCATGATTTGCTCATCTTTATGAACGTGAGTCTGTCTACATTATCAGTGGAGAGCCGCGTGCGCTTATCTGTCAGCACACCACCAGCAGCGCTGAACACACGTTCAGACAGAACGCTGGCTGCGGGGCATGACAAGATCTCCAAGGCGTAAGTGGCTAGCTCCGGCCATTTATCCAGATTGGAAGCCCAAAAAGAGCAAGGGTCCAGTGACACAGTCGTGGCTTCAATGTTTACTTGGAGATACTCCTGTACCATCGTCTCTAGGCGTTGACTATGTGTCAGACTTCTTGTCTCCTGTGGCCTTGCAAAGGATGGGCTAAAAAAGTGGTGAAATGATTCCGCAAAATTGATGTTACCAGCAGATACTGTGGTTCTGTTACGGTTTGAGTGCTGAACACTTGACGGTCCCACGGTTGGCAAGTTGGAACTGTGAGATTCACTACGTGCACCACTGGTGTTTTGTGGAAAAGCACATGTAAGATTCTGCAACAGTCTCTGCTGATACTCCTGCATGCGTGCATCCCTTTCTATGGTGGCAGGAATAATTTCGGCAAATTTACTTTTGTACCGGGGATCTAACAGTGTGGCAACCCAGTAGTCAGGATTATTTCTAATTCTCACAATTCGAGGGTCATGTTGCAGGTAGTGCAGCAAGAAGGCACTCATGTGTGTTGCGCATCCAGGAGCACCAAGTCCCTGTTGTGTTGGTGGCGAGGTAACAATCATGCTTCCTTCCTCTGTCCTCTCCCCCCAACCTCGCACAACAGAAATGTGATCAAGGTCTCCCTCATCTGATGAGTCTTCCATCAGTTCGTCCTCCACTTCTTCCTGGGCTCCTGCACCTTCCTCACTAGTTTGGCTGCTACCATGCGCCCTGGTAAAACCATCTCCCCCACCCTCACATGCCTGCCGCCTTGGTGTTGCCGACCGTCTGGACCTTGCAGATGTTAGCCCTTCCGCATACAACTCCTCCTCCTCTACTTCCTCCACCTCCTCTTGTGCCACCACCTGACTCCGAATTCTGTTTAACATGTGCTCCAGCATGTAAATCACCGGAATAGTCATGCTGATAATGGCATCATCAGCACTAAACATCTTCGTCGCCATTTCAAAACTGTTCCGAAGGGTGCATAGGTCCCTGATCTGAGACCACTCCTCCAGCGTGATTTGCCCCACCTCTGGATCTCGTTGGCCCAGGCTATACGTCAGAACGTATTGCACCAGGGCTTGTCGGTGCTGCCACAGTTGCTGCAACATGTGCAGAGTTGAATTCCACCGGGTAGGCACATCGCATTTTAGCCGGTGAAGTGGCAGGCCCAACGACTTCTGTAGAGATGTAAGTCGCTGAGCTGCGGGATGCGAACGGCGGAAGTGAGCACACAGCGACCGTGCCCTCTGCAGAAGGCCATCTAGTCTGGGATAGTGGGCTAAAAATTGCTGGACAACCAGGTTCAACACGTGAGCCATACAAGGCACGTGTGTGACATTGCCCCGGCGAAGGGCCGCACCCAGGTTTGCAGCATTGTCGCACACGGCCTTCCCTGGTTTCAGGTCCAGTGGAGACAGCCATTCATGAAATTGGTTCTCCAGAGCTGACCACAACTCCTCAGCTGTGTGACTCACATTTCCCAAACATTTCAAAGTAAAAACCGCCTGATGACGTTGAGCCCTACTGCCAGCATAGTAAGGAGGTGTGCAGGATCCCTTCTGCGTAGTTAGAAAGCTTGTGGCATGACCAGACAGGCTTTGGGTGCAGGTGGAAGACCGAGAGGAGGTTGAGGAGGCAGAAGCAGTGGAGGAACTTTGACATAAAGAGGATTGACGCACAACTCGTGGGGACGGCAAGACTTGGACAGCAGCCCCTTGTCCTGCTGTCACCATAGTTACCCAGTGCCCAGTCAGCGACATGTAACGCCCCTGTCCATGCCTACTCGTCCAAGTGTCTGTGGTGAAATGCACCGTCACACACAGAGTTTCTCAAAGAAGCGGTGATGTTGTGTGCGACATGCTGGTGGAGCGCAGGCACACCTTTCTTTGAGAAGTATCGCCGACTGGGCATCTGGTACTGGGGCACTGCGACGGACATAAGGTCTCGAAAATCCTCTGTGTCCACCAGGCGGAAAGGCAGCATTTCTGTAGCCAGGAGCTTGCAGATGGTGAAATTCAACCTCTTAGCTTTCTCATGGCTAGGAGGAAATGGTCTTTTACTTGTCCACATCTGAGGGACCGAGGGCTGGCTATTGTGCTTAGACGGGGTTGATAAGGGTGCCCCCGGCAAACTGCCGGTCTGTGAGGAAGATGCAGGCGGACATGTTAGGTTGCCTTGATCCAAAGGTGGTGCTATCGATGTCGGACAGCGCTCAACACCAGCTGGTGTTACCACCTCCAAAGAAAATGATGACCTGCCAATCATGCTGGCTGTTGCGGGTAAAGAGGTGGCAGGTCTGCGCCCCAAAACAGGTGTGACTGCTGTCCCCCCAGTCACAGAGGATGAAGAGGCCGCGGATGCACAAGATATGGCAGACGGTGGTTGGCCCGGCCGGCTAGGCCGCATTGTAGCACACTGAGCTTCCCACTGCAACTTATGCTTCATGTCCATGTGCCGGTTCATGCATGAAGTACTCAAACTATGTATTTTTTGGCCTCTACTTAGCTTTTGCTGACAAATGTTACAGATAACACGAGTTGGGTCATCTTTATCGATCTGAAAAAATGCCCAGGCTATGCAAGGCTTAGCACCCATGCGACCTGAAGAGCCACCACGACTTGTGGTGAGAGGCAGAGTTGTGTTTGAGGATGCAGTTGTTGACGTGCTTCCAGTACTACGTCTCTGTCCAGGAAGGCGCAACCTGACCTCGTCGTCACTAAGAGACTCAGAAAGAGAATAGGAGGGATCCAATGGCTGGATGTCCTTAAGGACAAAAATGTCCAGGAAGGATGGGAAATTTTTAAAAATGAGATTCTCAAAGCACAATCGTTAACAATCCCGAAAAGTAGGAAGAATGGGAAGCATTTAAGGAAACCAGGATGGATGAACACAGAACTTAAACACATGCTAAAAAGAAAGAAAGAAATGTTTATTAAATGGAAAGAGGGAGGCATATCTAAAGAAGATTATAATGCAGTCTGCAGATCCTGCAGGGCACGTATCAGGTTAGCTAAAGCTGACAATGAATTAAGGCTTGCAAGAGATGTCAAAAGCAATAAAAAAGGATTTTGGGGGTATGTCAAAAGTAAAAGAAAAGTCAAAGATGCTATAGGATTTTTACAGGATGAAAATGGAGAAATGGTAAGAGAGGATGTTGAGAAGGCCGAACTTTTTAATTCCTATTTTGCATCTGTTTTCTCTCAGAAAGAAAATGTAACATCAACTGATCTTCACTGTCCTTTTAAAGGAATAGAGGAATCCAAGTTATCTGTAAACAGAAAGATTGTGAGGGAATATTTAGCTAACATAAATGAGTTCAAGTCTCCAGGTCCAGATGAATTACACCCCAGAGTACTGAAGGAGATCGTAGAAGAAATTTTAGAACCACTCTCCATAATCTTTGAAAATTCTTGGAGAACAGGAGAAGTCCCAGAAGACTGGAGAAGAGCAAATGTTGTTCCTATCTTCAAAAAGGGGAAGAAGGTGGACCCAGGGAACTATAGGCCGGTGAGTCTGACTTCTATACCAGGAAAGATCTTTGAACAAATTATTAAACAACATGTATGTAAGTACATGGATAAGAATGAAGTGATTAACCAGAGTCAGCATGGGTTTGTAACTAACAAGTCATGTCAGACTAACTTAATTTCCTTCTATGACAGAATCACTGACTGGGTGGATCAGGGAAATGCTGTAGATATAGTATATCTTGACTTCAGCAAAGCATTTGACAAAGTATCTCACACCATCCTTATTGAAAAAATGACCAAGTATGCAATGGACCAGGCAACGGTTAGGTGGATTCATAACTGGCTTAGTGATCGGACTCAAAGGGTGGTTGTAAATGGCTTCACATCCAGCTGGATGAATGTCTCAAGCGGGGTACCACAGGGCTCCGTCCTGGGACCTGTATTGTTCAACATCTTTATCAATGATTTAGATGAAGGAATTGAGGGTAAACTGATTAAATTTGCTGATGACACAAAGCTAGGAGGGATAGCTAATACTAGAGAAGAGAGAGAGAGGATTCAAAAAGACCTAAATAAACTGGAGCAGTGGGCAGCAACCAACAGAATGGTTTTTAACAGGGAAAAATGCAAAGTACTACATCTGGGCAATAAAAATGAAAAAAGCATATACAGAATGGGAGGAATAGAGCTAAGCAACAGTACATGTGAAAAAGACTTAGGTATACTAATAGATCATAGACTGAACATGAGTCAACAGTGTGATGCAGCAGCAAAAAAGGCAAATACAATTCTGGGATGTATTAACAGAAGCATACAGTCTAGATCACGTGAAGTCATTATCTGTCTTTACTCCTGTTTGGTCAGACCTCATCTGGAATACTGTGTACAGTTTTGGGCACCACATTTTAAAAAAGACATAGACAAACTGGAGCAAGTTCAGAGAAGAGCGACCAGAATGGTGACTGGTCTGCAAACCATGTCCTATGAGGAACGGTTGCAAGATTTGGGAATGTTTAGCTTGCAAAAAAGAAGACTGTGAGGAGACTTAATAGCTGTCTACAAATATGTCAAGGGCTGTCACATTGTAGAAGGATCATCTTTATTCTCATTTGCACAAGGAAAGACTAGAAGCAATGGGATGAAACTAAATGGGAGGAGACACAGATTAGATATTAGAAAAAACTTTTTGACAGTTAGGGTGATTAATGAGTGGAACAGGCTGCCACGAGAGGTGGTGAGTTCCCCTTCAATGGACGTCTTCAAACAGAGGCTGGACAGACATCTGTCTGAGATGATTTAGTGAATCCTGCTTTGAGCAGGGGGTTGGACCAGATGACCCAGGAGGTCCCTTCCAACTCTACCATTCTATGATTCTATGATTCTATGATTCTTCCTCCACCTCCTCTGCTGACCTCATCTCTTGGCTGACTGTGGGTTGACAGTAAGTGGGATCTCCAACCTCATCATCATCACCCTGTGTGTTATCACACCCGTCGTCCTCAGAGCCAACCTGTTCCTGCCCTGACAAAAAACTAAAGTTGTCGCTCCAATCAGGTATTTGAGTCTTATCATCGTCTTCCTCATTGTCTCCACCAACAGGAGTTACAGTTTGGGAATGAGGGTCTACATTATGGTCAGAACCTTCTGCGTCTGGTCCTGGATCCGACTCATAAAGATTCTGGGCATCAGTGCAGATCATTTCCTCGTCTGGATTCACAGAAGCGCTGGAGTCGACCTCTGATTCCCAGGCTATAGTATGAGTAAACAGCTCTGCAGACTCAACCATCTGTTCTACCTCATACTCAGACGGGCAGCTGGAGATTTGGGAGCTGTGAGGAAGCAAGTGCGATTTGGGTGACACCTTTGAGGACTGGAGTATTTGTGATGTTGAAGTTGATGTGGAGGAGAGCCCACTTAAAGGAGCACTTGATATCCGTTGAAGCACCTGCTGTTTTTGTGCCTCATCTGGAATTTGTAGCGATTGTCGTGGCCGTAAGAAAGGGATCTTATCACATTGTCCGCTAAAAGAAGTAGACATTTTAGTTTGGCTGGAAGATGGTCTTTCTTCTGCAGATGTTACTGTTGCTTTAACACCTACCCCACGGACACAACCTTTTCTCCCCTTCCCAACACGCCTATTCCCCTTTCCACCAGCAGCAGGCCTTTTTCCACTCATTTTGTTGGTTAACTAATTCACAACTCTGGAGTTGTTTGCACAAAAAAACAATGGATGGTAACCGAGCAGAGCTGAGTGGCCAAACTGTGGTATTAGGCCAAAACTATTGGCTGGGTTAGATGCAGAAAAAAATTATATTCAATTTGCAACCTGATGGAGGTCAGTATAGATGGACTAATACAACAAGTCCCACACACAGCTAGAAGCCCAATATTTTTTCAGAGGTAGATGCAGAAAAAAATATATTCAGTTTGCAACCTGATGGAGGTCAGTATAGATGGACTAATACAACAAGTCCCACACACAGCTAGAAGCCCAATATTTTTTCAGAGGTAGATGCAGAAAAAAATATATTCAGTTTGCAACCTGATGGAGGTCTGTATAGATGGATTAATAGAACAAGTCCCACACACAGCTAGAAGCCCAATATTTTTTCAGAGGTAGATGCAGAAAAAAATATATTCAGTTTGCAACCTGATGGAGGTCAGTATAGATGGACTAATACAACAAGTCCCACACACAGCTAGAAGCCCAAAATTTTTTCAGAGGTAGATGCAGAGAAAAATTATATTCAGTTTGCAACCTGATGGAGGTCTGTATAGATGGATTAATAGAACAAGACCCACACACAGCTAGAAGCCCAATATTTTTTCAGAGGTAGATGCAGAAAAAAATATATTCAGTTTGCAACCTGATGGAGGTCAGTATAGATGGACTAATACAACAAGTCCCACACACAGCTAGAAGCCCAAATATTTTTTCAGAGGTACTGTAGATGCAGATAAAAATTATTTTTAATTTGCAACCTGATGGAGGTCAGTATAGATGGACTAATAGAGAAAGTCCGACACACTGCTAGAAGGCCAAATATTTTTTCAGAGCTAGATGCAGAAAAAAATTAGATTCAGTTTGCAACCTGATGGAGGTCAGTATAAATGGACTAACAGAGAAAGTCCCACACACTGCTAGAAGGCCAAATATTTTTTTAGAGCTAGATGCATACAAAAAATTATTTTGAATTTGCAACCTGATGGAGGTCAGTATAGGTGGACTAATAGAACAAGTCCCACACACTGCTAGAAGGCCAAATATTTTTTCAGAGCTAGATGCAGAAAAAAATTATATTCAGTTTGCAACCTGATGGAGGTCTGTATAGATGGATTAATAGAACAAGACCCACACACAGCTAGAAGCCCAATATTTTTTCAGAGGTAGATGCAGAAAAAAATATATTCAGTTTGCAACCTGATGGAGGTCAGTATAGATGGACTAATACAACAAGTCCCACACACAGCTAGAAGCCCAAATATTTTTTCAGAGGTACTGTAGATGCAGATAAAAATTATTTTTAATTTGCAACCTGATGGAGGTCAGTATAGATGGACTAATAGAGAAAGTCCGACACACTACTATAAGGCCAAATATTTTTTCAGAGCTAGATGCAGAAAAAAATTATATTCAGTTTGCAACCTGATGGAGGTCAGTATAGATGGATTAATAGAACAAGACCCACACACAGCTAGAAGCCCAATATTTTTTCAGAGGTAGATGCAGAAAAAAATATATTCAGTTTGCAACCTGATGGAGGTCAGTATAGATGGACTAACAGAGAAAGTCCCACACACTACTAGAAGGCCAAATATTTTTTCAGAGCTAGATGCAGAAAAAAATTATATTCAGTTTGCAACCTGATGGAGGTCTGTATAGATAGATTAATAGAACAAGACCCACACACAGCTAGAAGCCCAATATTTTTTCAGAGGTAGATGCAGAAAAAAATATATTCAGTTTGCAACCTGATGGAGGTCAGTATAGATGGACTAATACAACAAGTCCCACACACAGCTAGAAGCCCAATATTTTTTCAGAGGTAGATGCAGAAAAAAATATATGCATTTTGCAACCTGATGGAGGTCAGTATAGGTGGACTAATAGAACAAGTCCCACACACTGCTAGAAGGCCAAATATTTTTTCAGAGCTAGATGCAGAAAAAAATTAGATTCAGTTTGCAACCTGATGGAGGTCAGTATAGATGGACTAATAGAATGATGCTTTGCCCAAAAGATTTTACTTCACTAGGTGCAGTAAAAAAATTGGTATTCTATACACAGGTGGTATATCTTGCAACACAGATAGGCCACTCCACTGACTATCACACTCTGCAATAGGCCAAAAAGGATTAGCTTTGCTAGATTCAGCCAAATGCTGTGAAAAAAACTTGCACAGCACTGGCACAGACCTGCCTGGCAAAAACTGATAGGAACTGATGTAACCTAGTCCTGAAAAGGACTCCAATTACAATTAGTCTTTACTCCCACAACCTATCTATTTAAGAGCACAGACCTGCCTGATAAAAGTCGTAGGAAATGCTGTAACCTAGTCCTTAAAAGGACTGCAATCACAACTATTCCCTACTCCCAAGCTATCTGTATATTTGTGCGAAAATTGGCTTGAAATTAACAAGGTATAGCGCACACAGCAACAGCGGTGCCGTCTAACACGCAGCTGCAGCAGTGAGAAAATGGTGGCGACGGGGAAAATGGCTTGGTCTTATAGGGCAAGGACATGTGACATACACTGCCAATGACACATGCCCTTGCTTGTGTGAAAAAAAGCACTTCGCTCCGTGTGTGCGCTGCTGATAGGCTGACAGATTGCACCTCCCCACTGTAAATGCGGGAAAGAGAAAAAAAAATGGAGATCTTCATTGTTCCTGCAGAGATCCATCCCCTGCCCCTCCCCCCACCCCGCTGTACACTCAAACTGCGTATTAACATTAATTTTCATCATTACTGAGAAAAAATCCAGTTATGATTTTGGTGCACGAACAGTTATCGAACATAATCTCGAACAGCCAAATTTTTCTCAAATTGTTCGTGTTCGCCGAACGGCTCGAACACCGCCCAAAACAGCTCGAATTTGAGATTGGCGAACAGTTCGAGTAGAACAACGCTCATCTCTAGTAGAGAGAAAAAGCGTAATAATTTGACTACTGTGTGCATGAACCTTCACATGCGCAATCAACACTCTTTACACTGCCAATCTCACTGTGATAAAATACAGACCTCAACAACCATCAGCCACCCCATCAACCACATCTGCTGCTTCTTCCTCCTCCTCTGTTATCGTGCCAGGTATTGTCATGCAGGTCTCTGATTGTAGAACCTACGGTTGTATACTCATTCCAGTCAGGCTGAGTGAGAGCCCGTCAGCTGTAATGGAAGCGGACGTGCCTGCTACGTTTATTTCTCTGAGCACACCACATCTTTCTCAGTTTACTATAACATCTCCGCCTGCACCTCACTCACGGTCCAGCAATTTGTCCGGTTCAACATACTCCACCCTGTCTCATCACTGCAGCCAGCCTTTGGTCCCGCAGTTGTGGTCAAGTAAAAGATTGTTTCCTCTCCACATGACAAAGATAAAAGGTTGAACTCCACCATCTCTAAACTGTTGGCCACAGAATTCGTTGTGTTGGGACCTATTTTTTTTTTAAAAGTGAACACTCCTGATTGTGTCTCCATCTGTTGGGTTTGCTGTAGTGGAAAAGTTGTCTGTCCCCATTATAATAATTATACTCTATTTAAATTAATTGTTCGGTGAAGGTATTGTTCTCACAAAGGAACACATGATAAAATAGAAATTGGTTTTCTTTCTACCGTGGTATATAAAGCAGACTATATCTCAGCTTAAAATTCTTTGGGGTAGGTATTGCTCTCCACAAAGGAGTACACTGACATGATAAACTCAAAATTGGTATATAAACAGACTAGATCTCAGCTTAAAATTCTTTGGGGTAGATTTTGTTCTCCACATGGGTACACAGACATGATAAACTCAAAATTTGTATATAAACAGACTAGATCTCAGCTTAAGATTCTTTGGGGCAGATTTTGTTCTTCTCACGGGTACACAGACATGATAAACTCAAAATTGGTACATAAAGCAAACTACATCTCAGCTTAAAATTATTTGGGACAGATAATGTTCTCCATAGAGGGGAAAAAAAAAGGTTGGGTTCGAACAGCTTCCTGACCCTTGACTGTACAGTGCTGTCAGGGCAAGAAGAGGAGGAGGGTGTCTCTCAGGGCGAGGAATGGGATAACACATTGGATGATGATGAGGTTGTAGATCCCAATTGGTGTGAATCCAGAGGCACACAGCTGAGTAGCTCATCTGAGAAGGTGGAGGAGGAAGACATGGAGTTGATGCAACCGCGACAAGCAATACATCCTGAGCCACAACAGTGCAGTGACCAGCACCGGTCGCGGGTCTGCAGCTCGCAGGGGCGGCGAGGCTTGTCAAGCCTGGGCATTTTTTGACTCCGCAAAGGATGGGCCAACTCACATTATGTGCAAACTTTGCAAGAAAAAACTCAATAGAGGAAAAAAGTGCAATAATTTGACTGCTACATGCATGAATCTTCACATGGCAAATTAACATGCATTACTCTGGCAATCTCACTGTGAAAAAATGCGGATCTCAACATCCATCAGCCACCCCCTCAAACGCATACGTTGCTTCTTCATCCTCCTTTGTTACTGTATGATGTATGGTCACACAGGTCTCCCACCACAGAACCTCCTGTTCTTTACGTGATCCTGTCAGGCTCAGTGAGAGCCCGTCAGCTGTAATGTAAGCAGACATGCCTGCTGTTTTTGACTGATCTCAGGAAATGAGCACACCACAACTTTACCAATCCATCGTAACATCTCAGCCTGCATCTCACTCATGTTCCAGCAGTTTGTCCGGTTCACCGTGCTCCGCCCTCTCTCAACACAGCAGCCAGCCTTTGGTCCCATAGTTGTGGTCATGTAAAAGATTGTTTCCTCCTACTCATGACAAAGCTAAGAGATTGGACTCCACCATCTTCAATGAGTTTGCCAAGGAAATAGTGGTCTCATGCCCTAATTTTTTGAAATGTGAACACTCCTGGTTGGGTCTCCAGCTGCTGGGTTGGCTGTAGTGGAAGAGTTGTCGGTCCCCATTAAAGTAGTTCTACTTTAGTGAAATTAATTGTTTGGTGCAGATATTATTGTCACAGGGGTACACATGATATAATTGAAGCTGTTTTTCTCACTACTGTAGTATATAAAGCAGGCTACATTTCATCTTTTAATTCTTTGGTGCTGATATTGTTCTCCATACAGGGGTAAAATTAGTGATGGGTAAGCACTAAATGTGCTCAACTTAGTGGTTCAGCGGTTTCTTAAAACCTACCCAGATCTTTCATAGCTGTTTGTTAAAGTATGCCGCTTGCGTGCCTATTTCAGAAAGACAGCTACACATTCCGCCACCCTAGCAGTGCTTCAGCAGCGATTTCAGCTTCCAGTTAACCTACTGATGTGCGATGTGACCACACGTTGTAAATTAACATTGCAGCTGTTGGGAAGCATTTGTGAGCAGCAGAGGGCAGTTGTTTAGTTCCAGCTTTAACACGCCCGTTCAAATTCAGGTCAGCCTCTGCACATAAGAGCTGATGAGTGGGCATAGAAGTCTGACATCCGTGTCGTCCTCCAAAACTTTGAAGGCTCCACCAAGGTGGTGAGTGGTGATGACATTATAATTAGCTATACCATCCCTTTCCTCTGTCTACTGAACGGCTTGATACTCACAATTAAAGAGGAGGCATTGCAGGAGGAGCAAAGAAAAAACAGGGTGATGCTACACAGCCCAGCCTCATCTCATCTTAACACGGATTATGTGATAATGAGGAGGAGGAGAACATGGAGAGTCGTTGTCTTGGAAGTCTTGATACCCCTCTTTCATTCTATGGGAAAGCTCTATTAGTTTCCCTTAATGATGACATTCAGTAGCCTAAACCGTGGCTTTTCTTATGCACGTTATTTCTCAAAACGCATTGCAGATCAACCCATTTCCCAACTCTGCAGTCATGAAATTCAAGGCATAAAGAAAGATCTAAGCACCACTGAGAAATGTGCGATGATGTAGGACAGGTTGCCATTGCTTATGGAACAAGCTGCATTACAGGACTTCCTGGGTGAAATGACAGCTTGAGTAGATACGGTCTTCCACTGTGCCACTCCTTTCACCGACCTAAAGAATATGGCTGAGTTGAAATACAATTCTCACCAAGAAGCAGTGTCAGACTGAAGAACATTGGGCCCACCAGAGGATTTGATTCTGAGGGCCCACCTTTCACTCCCGCTCAAGAGCCCCATAGCAGCTGCAAATTGGCGCTATGAACTCTCCTGAAGGAGAAGCCAGAGCCCACGGAAGGATTCTCTGGTTCTCTGGTTGGCCCGTCCAACCTTGCCAAGAAGCAGCCCTGGCTAAGAAAAGTCTGTGGCTGCTTTTTTTAACTGCAGAGGAAACTGGAGAACCAGGGGAAACCCCTGAAAACACGGGGAAAACATACAAACTACTTGCAGATGTTGTCCTTGGTGGGATTTGAACCCAGGATGACAGCGCTGCAAGGCTGCAGTGCTAACCACTGAGCCACCAAGCTGCTCTCTCTGCTTTCCCTCTGATATCTAACATGTTGGAGAAACGTGCACTTACTGCCACTCAGTCTACCAAATAAAAGGAAATTGTGGATGGCTTTGCTTCTGGTACTGGGTGCACTGCTAATACCATGGTGCCCCATTAATTGCAGGAAATATTCCAGGCTGGATGGAGACAAACTCATTCCCACAGAAAAGTACCAGTAGCAAGCTAAGGAGATGATGGCCTCTATTATCATAAAGGAGTTAGCTCGTTGTCAAGGAGACCAACCACCACTGCTGTATACCTTGTGAACATTGTGTTGAAGCATGCAAGATGTCATGGGTTTACCATGACAGAGAGGAGCCAGAAGACAGCAGCGTCTGATTCCTCCCACTCCCGCACTCTTTAGAAGCCTTTCGCCTTCATATTAATCGGTGCTGGTTTCTTTTAGCAGTGCAGGGGTTAATCTGCTCAGTTGGGAGCTCCTGGAATCTTACCTTCATTTAGGCTCTCTACAGATTTGATCTGTGCATCTCCCCTTCTAGGTAACTCTGTATCCAACACATCACACTCTTGCCTACCGCGGAAACTTTGAAAAGGAAGCTGATGACCCATTTCTTCTGACAAGTGTACAATCTGCGGTAACCCTCGCTCCAGCATACCGCTGCACGACCAGCTGTACTCTAACCTACTGTATCCTCAACCATCCCTTGAACATTGTTTGTGCACCCTCATAGGCAGGGTCCTCTCTCCTCTTGTACCAGTGGATGACCCATTTTCACATGTAAAGCGCAACGGAATAAATGTCGCTGTAAAATTAATAATAATTATAGTACTTGTATTCTGGTTCAATTGATGGCACTTTCCTGGTGTCTGCCACTAATTTGATGTGTTTTGGCAGCTTTTGGGCCCATTTGAAGGTGCTGTGTATGCATTTGTTTTTGCCCCCCATTGAATCCAATGATGTTCAGAAATGTTCAGTGAATATTCAATGAATAAATTGGCAAATATTGCAAATTCAGTTATCGCAATCCGAACCGAACATTGAAACACTCGCTCATCTCTACTTAAGATCTGCAATATGGCATCTTGGCAAAGGCAATTCTGTTTTCCCTCTGATATCTGTCACGGATGTGTCATGTTTGACAGACAGTCATATGGAATCCTGCTGTTGAAGGTCACTGGGTTTGGCCTTGCAAACATTTTCCAGATACTTTCATTATACCTCTCTCTCTAGGAACCTGCGATGATCCTCAACTTCTGCTGCTAATTACCACACCCTTGCTAGATCCTTAAATACACTCAGTTTCTCCACAGGGAAAGTATATATTTTTGTACCGTGTTAGCCAGTAGATAAAAAAAAATTAGATTTGAGAGTTCTCAGTATTTGATACATTTTAATGGCTAACTGAAAAGATGGTAATAAGTTGCAAGCTTTCAAAACTACTCAGGTTTCTTCATCAGGCATAGTATAACAGAAAATGTGCATGTGTCTGCACAAATGGTTAGAAACCGACTCCATGAGGGTGGTATGAGGGCCCGACATCCACAGATGGGGGTAGTGCTCACAGCCCAACACCGTGCAGGACGCTTTGCATTTGCCACAGAACACCAGGATTGGCAAAGTCACCACTGGTGCCCTGTGCTCTTCACAGATGAAAGCAGGTGCATACTGGGCACATGTGACAGACATGACAGAGTCTGGAGACGCCGTGGAGAGCGATCTGCTGCCTGCAACATCTTTCAGCATGACCGGTTTGGCAGTAGGTCAGTAATGGTGTGGGGTGGCATTTCTTTGGAGGGCCATACAGCCCTGCATGTGCTCGCCAGAGGTAGCCTGACTGCCATTAGGTACCAAGATGAGATCCTCAGACCCCTTGTGAGACCATATGTTGGTGCAGTTGGCCCTGGGTTCCTCCTAATGCAGGACAATGCCATACCTCATGTGGCTGGAGTGTGTCAGCCGTTCCTGCAAGATGATGGCATTGAAGCTATGGACTGGCCCATCCGTTCCCCAGACCTGAATCTGATTGAGCACTTCTGGGATATCATATCTCGCTCCATCCACCAAAGTCACGTTGCACCACAGACTGTCCAGGAGTTGGAGTATGCTTTAGTCCAGGTTTGGGAGGAGATCCCACAGGAGACCATCCGCAACCACATCAGGAGCATGCCCAGGCATTGTAGGGAGGTCATACAGGCACGTGGAGGCCACACGCAATACTGAACCTCATTTTGACTTGTTTTAAGGACATTAAATCAAAGTTGGATCTGCCTGTAGTGTGTTTTCCACTTTAATTTTGGGGGTGACTCCAAATCCAGGCCTCCATTGGTTAATAAATTTAACTTCCATTGATGATTTTTGTGTGATTTTGTTGTCAGCACATTCAACTTTGTACAGAACAAAGTATTCAATGAGAATATTTCATTCATTTAGATGTGTTATTTGAGTGTTCCCTTTATTTTTTTGAGCAGTGTATAATTAAGTACACTACATTAGATGTGATACAGCTGAAAGTACCTGGAATCTTATAGTCCTGATGTGAATTGGGGATCTTTATCTTGTCTGTGGTCAGTATGAATGGACAGGTTTTACATTTTTCTGTTTGCAGGGAAAGGTTCCTATAGCTGGTGGAGATGACAGGGAGCTTCTGACAATGATGCTTCTTAGATTTGGGGGCTGTCTGAAACACAGTAGTTGGGGGTATGGAAATAAGGATTGCAATAGGGCATTGTTTTATAGTAAAGGTTGTAGTTTCCTTGCAGCTCTCCTTAGCGCCTCCAGATTTGGATTGTAGGTGACTACTAGAGGCACCCAGTTGTATTCTTGTTTAGTTTTGCAATGTAGGAGATGATCCCTTGTTATTCTGGTGGCTCTTGTAATCTGGTTCTCAATTGTTCTTGAATGGTAGCCTTGATTCAAAAAGGTTATTCTGAGGCCACCAAGGTGTTTGTCTCTATCCATAGGTTTGGAACATAACTGATTGTATCTGATGGCTTGGCTGTAGACAATAGTGTTTTTTATGTGTTTGGGGTGGAAACTGTCCCATTTAAGGTGTGTTGGACGGTCAATTGGCTTGCGGCACAAGAATGTCTCTAATTCACTGTTCTGTAGCTTAACGATGGTGTCCAAAAAGTCAATTTCAGAACAGGAGTAGTTGAGTGCTAGGTTGATGGTAGGATGAAATTGATTAAAGTGTTCATGGAACGTCTTCAGCTGTTGCTCAGACTCTATCCAGATTATTACATTATCGTCAATGTAACGATAGTAGGCCAGAGGCCTGATTGGACATGAGTAGCGATGAGCGAGCACTAAAATGCTCGGGTGCTCGAAGCTCGGGTCCAGCACATTGGAATACTTGGGTGCTCGACCTGTGCAACGAGACCAATGTAAGTCTATGGGAAACTCGAGCATTTTTCTGGTGGTCCCCCTTGGCAGTCTGCAGAAGGTCAAAAATTGCCCAAATCGATGGAAACAGTGCTCAATTAAACGTCAAGCTGGCAGAATATACAGGCAGACAGGCAGGGTATATAGGAGTGTGCATAAAAATCATAGCAGGGCTCTTGTAACACACTAATGCCCTCCTATTTTCATGCAAACGTCTCTTTAAAAAAGCCGGCCGGCAATTCAGCGGCATACACCGGTACCCGACAATTAAGAACAGAAAGAATAGAGCATCACACATAGATTAGATAGATAGAAACATGTCAGTCACATATGTACAGTGACAGTGTTGGTTACTGTACTTGCTATTTAGTGTTAAAATAAAGGATTTATTAAAAAAAAATAATAGTGTTTTTGTCTCTTTAAAAAAGACGGCCGGTAATTCATCAGCGGCATACACCGGTACCAGACAATTTAGAACAGAAAGAATAGAGCATCACACATAGATTAGATACATAGAAACATGTCAGTCACATATATAATAATTACAATGATAGTGTTGATTACTGTACTTGTCATTTAGTGTTAAAATAAAGGATTTATTTAACAAAAAAATTGGCGTGGGGTTCCCCGTAATTTTAGTCTCTAGCGGAGGTTAAGCAGACAGCTGGGGCAGATGTTTGAAGCCTGGGAAGGTGGTAATACTAACGGAGCTGCCCAGGCCACTAATATCAGCCCAGAGCTGAATACCTATACCTACCTGAATACCATTAATGTTCTAAATTAAACCATACTTACCATCACGCCCATTCCAGCTGAAGCCAATGTGTTCTGCAATAAAAGTAAAATAATAAAGCAACCTCATCCTTACCTCTCCATTGTTCCCACGACAGCTTCAGCTCTGCTACATTTACATGACAAGCTGGATCGCAGCTGAAAGCTGCCATCCAGCTTGCCATGCCGCAGACACTGAGAAGCGCAGGCATGCTTGCGCTCCTCAGTGTCTCGCTGTGACGGCATCCAGATGAGCCGAGTTCATGTACAATGAACTCAGCTCACCTCATGCATGTCACTGACAGCGTGGGAGAATTCTCCTGTGCTCAGCGCTTGGCAGGAAAATTCTCCCACTCTGGGATGGCATTGAGATGACAGGCTGCATCGCAGCTGAACGCTGCTATCAAGCTTGTCATCCTTCAGAGACAGTGCAGAGCGCAAGCATGCCTGCGCTTCTCAGTGTCTGTGGCATGGCAAGCTGGATGGCAGCTTTCGGCAGCGATCCAGCCTGTCATGTGAAGGTAGCAGAGCTGGAGCCGTCCTGGGAACCATTGAAAGGTAAGTATGATGTTGGTTTATTATTTTATTTTTATTGCAGGAGATCGTTGGCTTCAGCTGGAATGGGCGTGATGGTAAGTATGGTTTAATTTAGAACATTAAAGAATTGTGTGTTTATTTCAATTAAAGGACTTTACTATCGGTATTTGTGTTTTGTTAGCTTTGACTATGTGGTTAGTATTGGGGGTGACTTATAGATGCCTCTCCAATACTAACCTGGGCTTGATGTCAGCTGGCATTATAAGCTGACATCAACCCCAGCCGTATTACCTCACTGCCACCGCTACATGGCAGTGGGAAGAGCTAGGCTAAGTGCAAGAATTGTCGCATCCTATGGATGCGCCATTTCTGGTGCGGCTGATGGCTGGTGTTTCTAGCCTGGGAGGGGGCCAATATTCATGGCACGCTTCCTGGCCTATTAATATCAGCCCCCAGCTGTCTGCCTAGCCTTTGCTAGCTATTAAAATAGGGGGGTCCCCATGTCATTTTTTTGGGGGGGTCCCCCATTTTAATAGCTGGTAAAGCCTAAGTATTCAGCTGGGGGCTGATATTAGTAGCCTGGGAAGCTCCGTGGGTATTACACCCTTCCCAGGCTTCAAACATCTGCCCCAGCTGTCTGCTTAACCTCCGCTAGAGACTTAAATTGCGGGGAACCCCACGCCAATTTTTTTTAACATAAATCCAACACTGTCACTCTACTTATTATATATGTGATTGACATGTTTCTATCTATCTAATCTATGTGTGATGCTCTATTCTTTCTGTTCTAAATTGTCAGGTATCGGTGTATGCCGCTGCTGAATTGCCGGCTTTTCGTGTTTCACTGTGAGCACTGTTCCCATCGATTTGGGCAATCACTGTAATGCCACAACCACCATGGCTGTGACATTACAGTGAGTGGCAGACAATCACTCCATGATAGGTTCTCTAAATAGCGCCAAACATGCAGGACGGGGACCCGAGCTCCTGCCCAAATATCGGGCAAGTTCTCGGCGAGCTCCGAGCATCTCGAGTACTGAGATGCTCGGACGAGTACTGAGCAGTGGCGAGCATGCTCGCTCGTCACTAGATATGAGGACAAAAAGTCACTTTCAAACTTGGCCATGAAAAGATTTGCGTACTGTGGAGCCATTTTACTTCCCATCACTGTACCAGTCTCCTGTAGATATATGTTGTTATCAAATTCAAAGTAATTGTGGTGAGGATGAATTTTGTAAGTTTCACCACAGAATCAGCATCAATTCCTGTAATTTTCCATGATGATTTTGCTGGCATTTAATCCACCCTGTTATGGGATATTAGAGTACAAAGATTCCACATCCATGGTGGCCAGGATGCTTCCTTCTGGCAGAGGACCTATTGCTGCTAGTTTATTCACTAGGTTCGTCGTGTACTGAATGTAGATTTTGTGTTATACTATGCCTGATGAAGAAACCTGAGTAGTTTGCAACTTGTTACCATCTTTTCAGTTAGCCATTAAAATGTATCAAAAACTGAGGACTCTCAAATCTAAATATTTTTCAGTTTCTCCAGAGAGTTGCTGGTTAAAGAGTTACCTCTTCTATACATGCCCGGAATTCTAGTAGTTGGCTAGAATTACCTTGGAGTACCTTAGTGGATTGTAGCCATTTTCTCTCTGGTGTCATACTAAAGCTAAGTGTATTCATTTGTATGTTTCCCTGGTTTGTACTTTTGTTTGCAGTGGGGCTGACTAGTGTTCACCCCTTCCCCTCCCTATCTAAGGCCTAGGTCAAGGGTCAGTAAGACTAGGTATCCTGCTTGGCAATAGGTGTGAAACCTATGTAGGGTCAATAGGGAAGTCAGGTTGTCATTGGATCTGCTTAGGGGTCTCCACTTTCCCTTTCCATAGTTGTAGGGCTTACTCCCCTGTTTCCAAAGATATTCAAAGCTACCATGATCCCGATAGAAAAAAATCCTAAAATCACTATAGAGGACAAAAAAAAAAAGTTATATTCCTTGAAATATTGATAAAAAAAATAGGTAAATTCTAATCTTTATTTGGTAAGGACTTAAGATATCACTCAGAAAAAATAAACATTCACAATAGGCAGCAAGGGAGAAGATCTGTATGTTTGGGTGTCAAGAAAGACAACTCTAACTTTGGATGCTGGAGACACCGTTATTTATGGCTCTATCAGTGTGGACTCTGGAATTGCTGAGTAAACAGGTGTGAATAGTTTTACATTTATTTAATTTGCACTTGATAATAGTAACACATTTTCTTTAGATTTATCTCCATTATTTCAATATTATTTCTCTTGATCAGGATAAAAAAGGCTTACAAATACAATATGTATAAACACTAAGAAAGTCACAGAAGTTGAAAACTTTTTTTTAGCACTGAGCTATATATATTTTACATGTCATTTCTTACCTTTGACATGAGTATGTGAACTTCTTTGTGTTTATCTTTTAAAATTTTTTGCCTCTGTAATTGCATTTCATGTAATGAATGTGCCAAAGCATAGACAGATTTATACACTAAATATGTAACGCCAAAACCATTAGTGTAATATAAAATGTTTTTAAGTTCTCCTAACTTAATCGTTTTGTTGCATTCATGAAGAGGCAAATCAACTATTTCATTAAGTAATGGATCCCTTGTTGAGCAATAAAAACTATATGCCAAGATAAGCTCCACCAAAATATCATGTGGACGATTTGTTAGACTGATATCATCTAAAAATCTTTTCAAAGCTGGTATATTTTCGACAGGAGGTGAGAATACCAAACTTCCATGCAATGATGGTTTTCTGTGTTTGGGAAAAACAATCTGAGTAATCCGACCAGCTGGTACAATGATGGTCCTTTCATAAGCTTTGTTGAATTGTAACTCAATAAAAATTATAATGACAATAGAAAATCTTCCACATATTACAATGATTTGTGATGTTGAGTTGTTAAGAATCAATGCTTTTTCATACAAACTTGCAGCATTTTCCTTTTCATCATTTATTTTAATAATATAATCAACACAGATTTTATCATTAGCAGCCATGGTCTTTAATTCTTGACTTTCTTTCTCTCCAAGATCATCATCAGATGTAATAATACCGATCCATGTCCAGTTATAATGTCTGAGTAATTGCACAATGGCAAGACACTGGGTTGAGTAATTAGGAAGTGTTTGGAAGAGAGATGGGTAGAGGTTTACATTACTCACAATGGAATCCTTTACGCCATAACTGATCTGAATAATACAGTAATTATTATATAGCATTAATATAACAACTATTAAAACACCGTACTGTATCTTCTACTCTAATATTACAGTATTAAGCACATGCACATCACTAATATCTGAGGACAAGTATAATCAGTTTCATCACACTATATGACATATGATAGGAAAAGCCCTCATATATTCACACATTGAAAATAATTTGTAAGTCTAGATAAAATATTCACTTTTGAAAATAAAAAGTATATTAAATAAAGATGACCATTTCAAATCATGCTGCCCTGGTTCAGGAGTCAGTCCAGTCCTGTCATGGCAGTTGGTCTTCAGTTCTGATGTCCCAGACATAGTAAGTGTAAGAATAACAGAGGATTCTGAGCCAAAGTAGTGAAGACCGAATACCATGGAGGAAAAGACTGAATGCCTGACCAGGGCACTATAAAAGAATTGGCTCATGTCTAATAATATTAATAGCTGAAGACAGATAGGTTCATTATCATTTTTTAAATAATCGATATACAAGTAATTATTTTAACAATATGTTATTAAGTATATTAATTACAGATAACCAACGCAATTCATGCAGCCCTGGTTCAAGATTCAGTCTGGCTCTCCGTGGCAGCCGGTTTTAATTTCTGATGTCCCAGACATAGAAAGTGTAAGAATAACCTAGGATACTTAGCTAAGGCAGTGAAGATTGATTACACAGAGGAAAGGAATGGATGTTTGACCAGGACAGCATAAATCAATGTACTCATCTCTAATATTACTAACAGCTGAGGACAGACAGGTTCAAAATCAGTTTTTAAATGTTCA
The DNA here is from genome assembly GCF_046119375.1 of Phyllobates terribilis. Lineage (NCBI taxonomy): Eukaryota > Metazoa > Chordata > Amphibia > Anura > Dendrobatidae > Phyllobates > Phyllobates terribilis. The sequence continues at coordinate 1,202,403,363 of NW_027362761.1, read as the reverse complement.
GTCTACAAAGTTATTTGCTTATTTAAACCAAAAAATAATGAGTACATAATGGCCCAAATAAGAACACCAAGAATGTCCATGCTAGCGCTCAAAATGCAATTCCGTTTATTAATGGGTTACATTGAGGACAGCTTATACAAATCATGGAGACAATTACGGGATAAACAAAGGACTGAGCAGAGAGGCAAGGTAGGGGAAGAGAATAACACGAAGGCAACAGAGGCAAAATAAAGTGCATCTGGTAAAGTTAAGGGTCCTTGTGCATAGTAGCAAAATTGGGTCCCAGTATTATGACAAGGGATATAACAAGGGTAGAAGAATCCGTCCCTATATCCCTCTCTGAAGTGCCAACAGGTCCCCAAATTATTGTTCACCCTTACTGTATCCAGGAGTCGTGTGTCTCTCCATGTCAACGTGTCAAAGTGCAGCCCCGACGCGTGTTTCGCTAGATGCTGCTTACGGGGCATGTGGAGAGGAGTGTGCAAATGGGGAGGTTTATAAGAGTACCTCTGGTGCTTAATTGGCATCACCGGCACATGTGGGCTGTGTCAGGCCGGCAGAGGAGCAGTGAGTTATTTGCTTAGTTTGCAAATCTGAGGTACTGTATGACACAAGATGGGATGAGCCCTCATAAATCCACCATTTGAAAGTAATTATATAAACATAGTCTATGTAAAATATAACATTTTCAAATAAAAATATATTAATAAGCAGAGATGGGAAATTCAATTTTCTCTCTCCTGGTTTAGGATCCAGCCAATCCAATGGGGCAGCTGGTCTTCAATTGGCATTGCAACCATATTAAGTGTAAAAGTCCCTCTGGTTGAACGGTTGACTTCTTGGCAAAGAAGTGAAGACTAACTACCAAAGAGGACTGGACTGGATACTTGACAATGGAACTTTGAATAGAATTCCTCATCTCTAATGTTAAAATATTCTTCATAGTGATATTAAGAACACATATAAAGGAGTAAAAATTCGTATTTAAAAGTTGACACCCCCTTCAACACAAGTAACCACTGGACCATGAAAGGTAAATTGAAGAGTAATCCAGTTTGATTTCCAATAGCTCAAAAAAACTGGATGTATAATAAATTTCTATATTTGTAACCACTCGCACAAGTAATCAATGCAGGGGAAAGATATACCTGTCAATATCAACATGGGTCTTCGAGGGACCGTTCCTGTCAAACTAATCTGATCAGCTTTTATGAAGAGGTAAGTTCCAACTGGACCAAGGAAATGCAGTGGATGTTGTGTATATGGACTTTTCAAAATCTTTTGTTACGGTTCCACACAAAAGGTTGATACATAAAATGAGGGCAATGGGGATAAGGGAAAATATATGTAAGTGGGTTAAGAACTGCTCAGTGATAGGAAACAAAGGGTGGTTATAAATGGAACACACTCAGACTGGGTCTCAGTTAACAGTGGGGTACCACAGGGGTCAGGATTGGGCCCACTTCTATTTAACATATTTATTAATGACCTTGTAGGGGGCATACAGAGTAATATTTCAATATTTGCAGATGACACTAAACTCTTTAGGGTAATCAATAAAGAAGAGGACAATATTACAGGAGGATCTATGTAAACTAGAAGCTTGGGCTGATAAATGGCAATTGAGCTTTAATGGGGATAAATGTAAGGTAATGCACTTGGGCAGAGGAAATAAAATGTATAATTATATGCTTAATAGTTTTGAGCGAGTATGTTCTGTTCCGAGTTTGCTCGGGCATACAGTCTTACACCCTCCTCCCGCCTTAATTACATTAGATTCCGGGTACATTGTTTCATATATATATATATATATATATATATATATATATATATATATATATATATATATTTATGTATATATATATATATATATATATATATATAAACTTACACGACAATCACTTGAACCAACAATAAGTGTACACAGTGCACTGTCCTCTTTGTGAGCACTTAGGACGGGCGCCCTAACAGAATATCCTCAAACAGAAAACAACTGGACTTGTTATGATGACCCAGCCACAAGATTTGATCAGCTTCCTCGGTCACCAATTTCTCTGTCACGGGAGCAGAAACAGTTTAAGATCAATTCCAGTATTGTTTCACGGAGCACTCCTATGGCATCCACGTTTACCAGAGTGTCAATATACTGGAGTTCACACAGTCTCCATCAGTCCATCTATATTCTCATTAATAGCAATGTTCCTTGTGAAGCTGTGAATCCTATCCAGCCCTCCCTAACTAACTAAACAGTCGGTGACCGGTCACACATTAGAGTTTACTCACGGAGCTTCTCCCTCTGTATCACACCATCCAATTTGGATCACTTTAGAGTCCCAGCCCTCTGTGTCACAACCACAGAACCTCTCTTCAAAGTCACCTCAGGGAAAATGACCATTTTTCTCTACTTCCTGTTTTCAGTCTTTTCTTCACTTGTTCCAAGGTGACCTCTAGTGGCCGAACTAAGTTATTGCGGCATAATATCTTAGAACAGAATACATCCCTTACTATTCTTAAAGGGCCAGCAGTCGGCCTTCACTATTGTGAGAGAGCCATCAGCCGGCAATGCTTTTTTGTTCCCATTATTAACGAGTGGTTCTCCTATACTGTTATTGCGTATGCAGTGGCTGCAAGTGCTTCCCAAAATTTGGACGCAACCGAATACCCCTTTAAAGAGACATAGAGGAGGGTCTCAGTGATAAAAATGTTCCCATTATTAAGGAGTGGGTCTCCTATAGTGGTAATTCCCATGCTGTGACTGCAAGGGGTGCCAAAATTTGGGAAAATCCCCACTAAGAATTTAAAGACACATAGAGCATGGCCACATTAACAAGGTACGACATGTTCCCATTAGAAAGGAGAGAGTCTGCTATACAGTTTTAGAGTATGCAGTGAGTCCAACGGTTGACCAATTTTAGGAAAGGCCCCACTAAGAATTTAAAGGCACACAGAGCAGGGCCACAGTAAAAGGTACAACATGTTCCCATTAGAAAGGAGATGGTATGCTATACAGTTTTAGGGTATGCAGTGAGTCCAACGGCTGACCAATTTTAGGAAAAACACCACTTAGAATTTAAAGACACATAGAGCAGGGCCACAGTAACAAGATACGACATGTTCCCATTAGAAAGGAGAGAGTCTGCTATACAGTTATAGGGTATTCAGTGAGTCCAACGGCTGACCAATTCTAGGAAAAAACCCACTAAGAATTTAAAGACACATAGAGCAGGGCCACAGTAATAAGGTACATCATTTTCCCTTTAGAAAGGAGAGGGTCTGCTATACAGTCATAGGGTATGCAATGAGTCCAATGGCTGACCAATTTTAGGAAAAACCCCACCCACAAATTAAAGACACACAGAGCAGGGCCACAGGAACAAGTACGACATGTTCCCATTAGAAAGGAGAGGGTCTGCTATACAGTTTTAAGGTATGCAGTGAGTTCAACGGCTGACCAATTTTAGGAAAAGCCTCACTAAGAATTTAAAGATACACATAGAGCAGGGTCACAGTAACAAGGTACGACATGTTTCCATTAGAAAGGCGAGGGTCTTCTATACAGTTATAAGGTATTCAGTGAGTCCATCGGCTGACCAAGTTTAGGAAAAACCCCACTAAGAATTTAAAGACACATAGAGCAGGGCCACAGAAATGACAAATTCCATTTAGAAAACAGAGAGTCTGCTATACAGTTATAGGGTATGCAGTGAGTCAAATAGCTGACCAATTTTAAGAAAAACCCACTAAGAATTTAAAGACACATAGAGCAGGACTGCAGTAATGACAAATTCCCATTAGAAAGGAAAGAGTCTCCCATAGTGTTGGCCTATGCAGTGAATGCAAGGGCTGCGAAAAATTTGGAGGCACTTCAATACTCCTTTGAAGAGACGTGGAGGTGGGCCTCTTAAAAAAATGTTCCTATTAGAAAGGAGCGGGCCTCCTATACTTGTAATCCCCATGCACCAAGTGTATGGGCTGCCAAACATTTACCCCTGGGAGTATACAAGAACATACTGTATAATTTTATTTTTTTTTACAGGCATCATAAACACCCTTTAAAAAAATTACTTGGATGTTGCATCACGGACCACAGTCAGCCTGGTGATATGGTGGTGGAGGATGAGGAGAAGGAGAAGGACAAGAGCAAATAGCCAAAATCAGGAGCCATATACCCATGTCTGAGTGTGAAAAGGTACATGGGAATACACCTCCCAAGAAAAGACACTGGATTTGAGTTTTTATTTCGCTGCTATTATTCGGTGGTGTTCAGAAGTCTGGCCCAATCCAGCCCTTGCTCATTTTTATAAGAGTCAGCCTGTCAGCATTTTCAGTTGACAGGCAGATGCGCTTATCATTTATAATTCCATCAGCGGCAATAAAAACTCGCTCTGATAAAACGCTGGCGGCAGGGCAGGCCAGGACCTCCAAAGCATAGAGAGCCAGTTCTTTCCATGTATCCAGCTTGGATGCCCAATAATTATAAGGCACAGAGGAATCACGGAGGACATTGGTACCGTCGGCAAGGTACTCCCTCAGCATCTTCCAAAACTTTGCACTCCTTGTGAGAGTACCCCGCACCTCAGGGCCTGTGAGAATAGTCATTTACCACACTAACAATTTATAGAGTGCATTTCTGATTCATTTAATGTTAACTTCATTGAAAAAAATGCGCTTTTCTTTTAAAAGTAATGAAATTCCAAAATAACGCCAAAATTTTGAACGATAGTGTATATATATATATATATATATATATATATATATATATATATATATACAGTACAGACCAAAAGATTGGACACACCTTCTCATTTAAAGATTTTGCTGTATATTCATGACTTTGAAAATTGTACATTCACACTGAAGGCATCAAAACTATGAATTAACACATGTGGAATTATATACTTAAGAAAAAAAACTACTGAAAATATGTCTTATATTCTAGGTTCTTCAAAGTAGCCACCTTTTGCTTTGATGACTGCTTTGCACACTCTTGGCATTCTCTTGATGAGCTTCAAGAGGTAGTCACCGGAAAAGGTTTTCACTTCACAGGTGTGCCCTGTCAGGTTTAATAAGTGGGATTTCTTGTCTTATAAATGGGGTTGGGACCATCAGTTGTGTTGTGCTGAAGTCAGGTGGATACAGAGCTGATAGTCCTACTGAATAGACGGTTAGAATTTGTATTATGGCAAGAAAAAGAAGATAAGTAAAGAAAAATGAGTGGCCATCATTACTTTAAGAAATGAAGGTCAGTCAGTCCGAAAAATTGAAAAAACTTTGAATGTGTCCCCAAGTGCAGTTGCAAAAACCATCAAGCGCTACAAAGAAACTGGCTCACATGAAGATCGCCCCAGGAAAGGAAGACCAAGAGTCACCTCTGCTTCTGAGGATTAGTTTATTCGAGTCACCAGCCTCAGAAATCGCAGGTTATCAGCAGCTCAGATTAGAGACCAGGTCAATGCGACACAGAGTTCTACCAGCAGACACATCTCTACAACAACTGTTAAGAGGAGACTTTGTGCAGCAGGCCTTCATGGTAAAATAGTTGCTAGGAAACCACTGCTAAGGACTGGCAACAAGCAGAAGAGACTTGTTTGGGCTAAAGAACACAAGAAATGGACATTAGACCAGTGGAAATCTGTGCTTTGGTCTGATGAGTCCAAATTTGAGATCTTTGATTCCAACCACCGTGTCTTTGTGCGACGCAGAAAAGGTTACCGGATGGACTCTACATGCCTGGTTCCCACAGTGAAGCATGGAGGAGGAGGTGTGAGGGTGTGGGGTGCATTGCTGGTGACACTGTTGGGGATTTATTCAAAATTGAAGGCATACTGAACCAGCATGGCTAACACAGCATCTTGCAGCGGCATGCTATTCCATCCGGTTTGCGTTAAGTTCGACCATCATTTATTTTTCAACAGGACAATGACCCCTAACACACCTCCAGGCTGTGTAAGGGCTATTTGACCAAGAAGGAGAGTGATGGGGTCTACGCCAAATGACCTGGCCTCCACAGTCACCACACCTGAACCCAATCGAGATGGTCTGGGGTCAGCTGGACCGCAGAGTGAAGGCAAAAGGGCCAACAAGTGCTAAGCATCTCTGGGTAATCCTACAAGATTGTTGGAAGACCATTTCCAGTGACTACCTCTTGAAGCTTATCAAGAGAATGCCAAGAGTGTGCAAAGCAGTCATCAAAGCAAAAGGTGGTTACTTTGAAGAACCTAGAATATAAGACATATTTTCAGTTGTTTCACACTTTTTTGTTAAGTTTATAATTCCACATGTGTTAATTCATGGTTTTGATGCATTCAGTGTGAATGTACAATTTTCATAGTCATGAAAATACAAAAAAATCTTTAAACGAGAGGGTGTGTCCAAACTTTTGGTCTGTACTATACATATACATATATATATATATATATATATATATATATACAGTACAGTCTAAAAGTTTGGACACACTTTCTTATTTAAAATTGTTTCTGTATTTTCATGACTTTGAAAATTGTACATTCGCACTGAAGGCATCAAAACTATTAATTACCACATGTGGAATTATACACTTAACAAAAAAGTGTGAAACAACTGAAAATATGTCTTATATTCTAGGTTTTTCAAAGTAGCCACTCTTGGCATTCTCTTGATGAGCTTCAAGAGGTAGTCTCCGGAAATGGTTTTCACTTCACAGGTGTGCCCTGTCAGGTTTAATAAGTGGGATTTCTTGCCTTATAAATTGGGTTGGGACCATCAGTTGTGTTGTGCAGAAGTCTGGTGGATACACAGCTAATAGTCCTACTGAATAGACTGTTAGAATTTGTATTATGGCAAGAAAAAAGCAGCTAAGTAAAGAAAATTAGTGGCCATCATTAGATTAAAAAATGAAGGTCAGTCAGTGCGAAAAACTGGGAAAACTTTGAAAGTGTCCCCAAGTGCAGTTGCAAAAAACATCAAGCGCTACAAAGAAACTGACTCACATGAGGACCACCCCAGAAAAGGAAGACCAAGATTCACCTCTGCTTCTGAGGATAAGTTTATCCGAGTCACTAGCCTCAGAAATCGCAGGTTTACAGCAGTTCAGATTAGAGAATATGTCAATGCCACACAGAGTTCTAGCAGTAGACACATCTCTTCAACAACTGTTAAGAGGAGACTTTGTGCAGAAGGCCTTCATGGTAAAATAGCTGCTAGGAAACCACTGCTAAGGACAGCCAACAAGCAGAAGAGACTTGTTTGGGCTAAAGAACACAAGGAATTGACATTAGACCAGTGGAAATCTGTGCTTTGGTCTGATGAGTCCAATTATGAGATCTTTGGTTCCAACCACCGTGTCTTTGTGCGACACAGAAAAGATGAACGGAAGGACTCGACATGCCTGGTTCTCTCAGTGAAGCATGGAGGAGGAGGTGTGATGGTGTGGGGGTTCTTTGCTGGTGACACTGATGGGGATTTATTCAAAATTCAAGGCATACTGAACCAGCATGGCTACCACAGCATCTTGCAGCAGAATGCTATTCCATCCGGTTTGCGTTTAGTTGGACCATCATTTATTTTTCAACAGGACAATGACCCCAAACACACCCCCAGGCTGTGTAAGGGCTAATTGACCAAGAAATTGAGAGTGATATACTCACCTTTCTTCCCTGTGCTCCAACGCTGCTGTGTCCTGTTCTGCTGGGAGGAGTGCGGCCCCGGAGCACCGCGCTGTCCGGTGCCATTTTGCACAAGACACACTGCAAATGTGTCTTTAGTAAAATGGCGCCGGATAGCGCTATGTGCATGTGCCGATTCCGACGCCTTCACTCCGCCACGGTCTCTGGCCAGAAGAGAGGTGCCGCGGCAACGCTCCTCCCGGTCAGGTAAGTATGTAAGTATGGTGCCGGAGATCGCGGTATGCGTTTAGTGTCTACACATACCGCGATCTCCGGCGCCATACACTCCTCTTACCTGTAACGGCTCCATGCATTCTTCTGTCTGGAGCCAGACTGCGCATCGCGCATGCGCAGTCTATAGAGGCTTCAGACAGAGGGATGCTTGGCCAGTTATATTATTGATATTTTATATGCTGTGGAATACCTATACTAACAGGACATTCAATGGACCCTCTTGTGCTGTATCATGCACTGCAGTCTGCCACATGCGCTGCCTGGCTGCCTAACAACTGCTATCACCACTGAATATATGCAGCTGTATTAGTCCTCAGAAGGACTAATAGTTCAGTTAGATATTTATATATAAACAAATACAGTATATATATATATATATATACAGTACCATTCAAAAGTTTGGGGTCATTTAGAAATGTCATTATTTTTTAAAGAAAAGCACATTTTTTTTCAATGAAGCTAACATTAAATGAATCAGAAATACACTCTATACATTGTTAATCTGGTAAATGACTATTCTAGCAGCAAACATCTTGTTTTTATTGCAATATCTACATAGGTGTATAGAGGCCCATTTCCAACAACCACCACTCCAGTGTTTTAATGGTAACTGTGTTTGCTAACTGTGTAAGAAAGCTAATGGATATGTAGAAAAATAGATAAAAATTGTGTGTAGGCGCTGGTAGGTGGGCCTGGATTTTACCTGCTGCAAGGGATAGACAACCACCACAGGTTGACAGTATTGGAAAAGTCCAATGTTTAAAAGGTAGAAAAAGTTAAAATATCCTGCGCTGGTAAGGTTTAGGCCGTATACTTGAGGGGGGAAGGTTGTTGGGGGCAAAAAAGTGGACAATAAAAGAGGATGATAAAATAGTTTTATTTTAAATAGTAAATCTCGCATAAAAATGACGTTAAATCATAGAGAAGGTTAAAAAATGATAAAAAATTAGATAGAGATAGCTGGTGGGTCTTATGGGGTGGAGGCTTTTTCGAGGTTCCTGGTAGTGGTAGTCTCGTGGGTTTCTAGGCCAGTTTTTAGAGGGATAGTAGTCTGGATATTTCCTAGGTGTAAAAAGGAGAAAGAGAAGGGGAAAAAAAAGGGGGGGGGGGTTTAGTGACCGGATTATTCCCCGTATACTTAGAGTGGTTACTCTCACCGGTGTGAGAAGTGATTTACCTGTTGTCGGTCTGGGTAGGTTTCCAGGTGTTGCTGGCTTGTGCTTGGGCTGATGATCGTTTGTAGATATTTAGGCAGCGGGATTGGAGAGTGCTACTAATGAAAATAGAGTAATATTAGTTAGGCCAATACGCTTGGAATAGGGTCTGAATGGCACATATAAGGGGATGCAGTTTTTTACCTGTAGAGGAGGGGGGTTCTGTGTAAGTAGCAGGGTTGCACTAGATGGTGTCTGCGGTCTTGATTGTTGTCTGGTTCTAGGTGATGGACAGCTGTTGTAAATCGTAGTGCTTGAAGCTGCTTGCTACTGTTGGCGGATAGTAGAAGGGTTTTGTTATACCTGTGGTACAGTACAGCGGGTCTGAGTGGCACAGGTGAGAAGATATGCGTATTACCTGTACGAGGTGCTGTATAGGTTCCAAGGTAGCCTGGGCTGGTGACTACGGTTTTAAAGTCAGTTATCTGAGGCTGGGTGATGGACAGTTGTATGCGTATCCAAAAGAGCTTTGAAGGATAAATGTTAATATAGGTATATCTATGGATTCTATTGAGTAGGGGGAGGGGGGGGGAAGACCTTTATAGTGCAGGTAAAATAATTAAAATGTTACCTGTTGGGTTAGAGCACTGAAAGTATGCATGTTCCTTAGACTCACTGGTAGTATCAGTAGCAGTGGGGAAGCAGTATCTGTGCTCTGTGTTAGGGTACTGAGGATCTGCTTAAACCTTTTGAGCTTATTCGTGGTGGTAGTTGCAATCCGGAGAGGTGGGCAGTCTAGTGTGTGTGCAACATGTGCACACTGCAGTGCAGTCTTAGATGCTGAATGTCACCGTGGGAGCAGAGCTCAGTACTTACTGTTAGTAGTCTGTCAGGGATGGTTCTGCTAACAGGGATTCGTTGGCATCCCACTGTGCTCTCAGAGTCACAGCTGGCAGTGGGGGAATAGAAGAGTAGTGGGGCATAGAGATGGGTCGCGCAAGGAGTGAGACAGGGTCCCGGCCGGTGACCAGCTGTTCTCCCTTGCGCTGCGTGTCCTCCGTCGGCGGTCTATGGAGGGCGGGAAGGACCTGAAGTATGCATCGTGTATCAACGCAGTAGGACCTGCGTGACGTGAGTGCACGTGACAGCGCGCATGTGACCCGTACCGGTACGGTGGCTTACAGGGACCAAAAAGACCAACGCGTTTCAAGAACTGCGGTTCTCTTCCTCAGGGATGGTCTGCTGCTGTAAGTAGGTCACTTAAATATGCGCGCTTGTGCATAATTAATTAGTGGGGGCGGGGTCTGTTTGGTAATATGTTTTATTGTGGATGGATGCATTAGTCATCATTGAAAGCAAACAACTCAATCTCAGAATTGAGTCCCTTTGGTTTTAATGTGTCCAGGTTGAATATCCACTTGCTTTCAGCCCTGGACATTTGTTTTAGATAGTCCCCTTTACGCCATTGTTTGTGGACCTTCTGTAGGCCTGTGATGGTGGTGTCCTTAATGGAACCTCCATGTTTTTCGGAGTAATGTATAGATAGAGGGTGTCCGTCAAATTTTTTGGAAATATTGCGCAGATGTTCATTTATGCGCACTTGTAGGGGGCGTTTGGTTCTACCTATATAAAGTTTGTTGCATGGACATTGGAGGCTGTAGATGACGCCTTCGGTGTTGCAAGTAATGAAGTCTGAGATTTTGTAGGTGGTTTGGTCTTCCGTGATAGTTTTTTGTTTTTTAGTGTGCAGCTTCTTGCATGCTGCACATTTATTGCAGGGATAAAAACCAACAGTTTCTTTAATGAGTGTGGGTTGATTAATGATTTGAGGATTGCGAACTGTTGGTGCGATAAGGTTCCCTAGGTTTTTTGCTTTCCTATAGATGAATCTTGGTTTTGGTGGAATAAGATCACCTATTGTTTTGTCATCATGAAGGATGTGCCAGTGTTTTGAAATTATTTTTCTTAATAAATATGTATTGGAGTTGTATTGAGTTATGATAGGGATATCTGGTTGTGTTGTAGGGTCAGTGGCATTGATTTTTGTGGTGCTGTTCTTGAGGAGGTTATCTCTGGGTACAGTTTGAATCTGATTTTTCACTTTTTGTAAAAATTGTGGATTGTAACCTTTTTCTAAAAATTTATTTGTTAATTGTATGGCTTCTTCGTTGAAGTCCCCAGTGTTGGAGCAATTTCTATATAATCTCATGTATTGACTGCGTGGGATGTTTAACAGCCAGCTGGGGAGGTGACAGCTGTCCAGAGAGATGAAGCTATTTGAGTCCGTTGGCTTCATATATGTTTTTGTATGAATTTTTTGATCTTGGATATATATGTTGAGATCTAAGAAGTTTACCTGTTTTTGGCTTATGTTGGAGGTAAATTCCAAGAAAAAGTTATTGATATTAATCTCCCTGATAAAGGAGTCTAGGGATTCTTGGTCACCAGACCAGATAAAAAGTACATCATCAATAAATCTATGCCAAAATACCAAGTTGGGTCTGAGTGTGCCGCCTGGGTGGATAGCTAACTCCTCCCATTTGCCAACATATAGATTGGCATAGCTTGGGGCAAATCTAGTACCCATTGCTGTGCCCCATTGTTGTGTGTAGAAAAGTTTATCGTGTTTAAAATAATTGTGCGTCAGTATGAACTTCATACATTCCTTGATGAACATTATTTGTTCTTTAGGTAGTTTGTTTTGTTTCAAAAGAAAATGCGTGGCTGCGTCGCAGCCCGCATTATGCTGAATCACGGTGTATAAGGACGAAATGTCCAGGGTGCCCAGGATGAAATTGTCATGCCATTTGATTTTTTGTAGAAGCTGGAGTACATGTTGACTGTCTTTTAAATATGTCGGCAAAAGGGGTACTAGGTCTTGTAAGTGTTTATCCACAAATCTGGATAGATTTGATGTTAGGCATTGGATACCTGAGATGATAGGTCTGCCTGGAGGATGGGAGAGAGACTTATGTATTTTTGGTAGATAATAAAATGTTGCGAGACGTGGGTGGGAGATAGTGATGTATTCAAACTCCTGTTTCGTAAGGAAGCCTTTATCTAGTCCTTTGGTGGTTAGTGTTTTTAGTTCTTTTAGGTACATGTCTGTGGGGTCCTCCCTCATAGTATTGTATGTTCTTGTGTCACTTAGTAGTCTATTTGTTTCTGATTGATATTGTTCTAGATCTAGTATAACTATACCACCTCCTTTATCAGCTGGACGGATAATTATGCTCTGATTTTTCTGTAAGATAAATATTGCTTTCCTCTCAGAGGCGTTAAGGTTGTATTGGAATTTGTTACATTTTTTGTGGCTTAATTTACGGATATCTGAAATGACATTGTTTTGAAAACTTTCGAGTGCAGATGAGTATTCGTTTAGTGGATGGAATTTGGATTTGGTTTTTAAGTTGGTGTGGGCATATTTCAAAGTGAGTGAGTTTCTGGGTTCATTTATGTGCCCCTGGTCCTGATGTTTCAGGTAGTATTTTTTGAGTGCTAGTTTTCGCATAAACTGTTTGACTCCAATGAAAGCTTGGAATTTATTGAATCCTGTGGATGGGGCATATTTAAGACCTTTAGTTAGGAGGTTGATTTCGTATGGTTTTAGGATATGTTTACTGAGATTGAAGATAGTGTCAGCTTTTTGATTTATCTCTTCTGTGTCTGCCTTTTTCTTTTTGGAGAGTTGCCATCCTCTACATCCCCTCTTACGTTTGTTTTTTGTGCCCTCTGAAAAAAATTTGAGGAGCTGGTTTTCTTGCGTACTTGTGGGTGTCTGGGGTTACTATCGCGACTTTGTCTCTTGGGGGTGTTATTGGAGGCCATGTCTGATTGGTCTTCCTCGTTGAATGGAGATTCATTAATAGTTTCTAGAATGTCAAATCTATTATTTAAAGTGGTGGGAGTGGCTGTAGGTTGTGTGACTTCAATAGTCATCAGGGGTGGAATTGGGTGATTTGGGGGGTTTGAGAGGTTGGGTGGGTTTAAATTAGTAATTTGCCTATTTTGAAGGGGGCTATTGTTCTGGGGTCTCTGAGATGATTCTTCCGGGGTGAGGTGTATTGAGAAGCACTCTTCCAAGTTGGAGGGACTTGTTGGTGTAGGGCTTGCTACCATTTCGTCCAACGTTACGAAGGTGGTGCTGGTTTCTACCCTTGGTGCTACTGCATTCTCTGGTATGGCATCTCTGCCCATTTTTCGTCTTTTTCTTTCAATGATCTCTTTTTCCTTTTCGTATATCCGATTCCTAATGCTGTGTGACAGGTGGGCTATTTCAGGGTGGTTTTTGTGAGGGTCTATGGCCCTGAATAATTGAGAGATTTGTGCCTTATTGGCCAGTAGCTGTTGTTTTCTTTTATTGATAATAAAGGATACTGCCTGTTTGGAAAAGGATTTAAATAGAGCGTCCCATTCTGTGAGGGTGGCTGGGTCGCCTATGTCCCCTGACAGGGATTTAGTGACTGTTAGACCTGCTGGTACACTATCGAATGCTAGGTACCGTTCTAAAGTAGCAACTTCCCACAGGTCTCTCATTTCTTTAAGCAGAAGCTGTTCTAGAATTTTTAAAGAGTTTTTAGCTTCTGTAATGGCTTCCCCACTCGGTGGCAGTGTAGGGTGACTGTGTGTTAGGTTGAAAAATCTGTGGATATTATGAATGCGATCCCGTCGGTCTGTCCATAGATCGCCCATATTGTTAGGGTGTGAAGCCTACTGGAGCTGCCTACAGCTGTGGTATTATAAAATGAAAAATAGATAAAAATTGTGTGTAGGCGCTGGTAGGTGGGCCTGGATTTTACCTGCTGCAAGGGATAGACAACCACCACAGGTTGACAGTATTTGAAAAGTCCAATGTTTAAAAGGTAGAAAAAGTTAAAATATCCTGCGCTGGTAAGGTTTAGGCCGTATACTTGAGGGGGGAAGGTTGTTGGGGACAAAAAAGTGGACAATAAAAGAGGATGATAAAATAGTTTTATTTTAAATAGTAAATCTCACATAAAATTGACGTTAAATCATAGAGAAGGTTAAAAAATGATAAAAAATTAGATAGAGATAGCTGGTGGGTCTTATGGGGTGGAGGCTTTTTCGAGGTTCCTGGTAGTGGTAGTCTCGTGGGTTTCTAGGCCAGTTTTTAGAGGGATAGTAGTCTGGATTTTTCCTAGGTGTAAAAAGGAGAAAGAGAAGGGGAAAAAAAAGGTTTAAGCAGATCCTCAGTACCCCAACACAGAGCACAGATACTGCTTCCCCACTGCTACTGATACTACCAGTGAGTCTAAGGAACATGCATACTTTCAGTGCTCTAACCCAACACGTAACATTTTAATTATTTTACCTGCACTATAAAGGTCTTCCCCCCCCCCCTCCCCCTACTCAATAGAATCCATAGATATACCTATATTAAAATTTATCCTTCAAAGCTCTTTTGGATACGCATACAACTGTCCATCACCCAGCCTCAGATAACTGACTTTAAAACCGTAGTCACGAGCCCAGGCTACCTTGGAACCTATACAGCACCTCGTACAGGTAATACGCATATCTTCTCACCTGTGCCACTCAGACCCGCTGTACTGTACCACAGGTATAACAAAACCCTTCTACTATCCGCCAACAGTAGCAAGCAGCTTCAAGCACTACGATTTACAACAGCTGTCCATCACCTAGAACCGGACAACAATCAAGACCGCAGACACCATCTAGTGCAACCCTGCTACTTACACAGAACCCCCCTCCTCTACAGGTAAAAAACTGCATCCCCTTATATGTGCCATTCAGACCCTATTCCAAGCGTATTGGCCTAACTAATATTACTCTATTTTCATTAGTAGCACTCTCCAATCCCGCTGCTTAAATATCTACAAACGATTATCAGCCCAAGCACAAGCCAGCAACACCTGGAAACCTACCCAGACCGACAACAGGTAAATCACTTCTCACACCGGTGAGAGTAACCACTCTAAGTATACGGGGAATAATCCGGTCACTAAAACCCCCCCCCCCTTTTTTTTCCCCTTCTCTTTCTCCTTTTTACACCTAGGAAATATCCAGACTACTATCCCTCTAAAAACTGGCCTAGAAACCCACGAGACTACCACTACCAGGAACCTCGAAAAAGCCTCCACCCCATAAGACCCACCAGCTATCTCTATCTAATTTTTTATCATTTTTTAACCTTCTCTATGATTTAACGTCATTTTTATGCGAGATTTACTATTTAAAATAAAACTATTTTATCATCCTCTTTTATTGTCCACTTTTTTGTCCCCAACAACCTTCCCCCCTCAAGTATACGGCCTAAACCTTACCAGCGCAGGATATTTTAACTTTTTCTACCTTTTAAACATTGGACTTTTCCAATACTGTCAACCTGTGGTGGTTGTCTATCCCTTGCAGCAGGTAAAATCCAGGCCCACCTACCAGCGCCTACACACAATTTTTATCTATTTTTCATTTTATAATACCACAGCTGTAGGCAGCTCCAGTAGGCTTCACACCCTAACAATAGGGGCGATCTATGGACAGACCGACGGGATCGCATTCATAATATCCACAGATTTTTCAACCTAACACACAGTCACCCTACACTGCCACCGAGTGGGGAAGCCATTACAGAAGCTAAAAACTCTTTAAAAATTCTAGAACAGCTTCTGCTTAAAGAAATGAGAGACCTGTGGGAAGTTGCTACTTTAGAACGGTACCTAGCATTCGATAGTGTACCAGCAGGTCTAAGAGTCACAAAATCCCTGTCAGGGGACATAGGCGACCCAGCCACCCTCACAGAATGGGACGCTCTATTTAAATCCTTTTCCAAACAGGCAGTATCCTTTATTATCAATAAAAGAAAACAACAGCTACTGGCCAATAAGGCACAAATCTCTCAATTATTCAGGGCCATAGACCCTCACAAAAACCACCCTGAAATAGCCCACCTGTCACACAGCATTAGGAATCGGATACACGAAAAGGAAAAAGAGATCATTGAAAGAAAAAGACGAAAAATGGGCAGAGATGCCATACCAGAGAATGCAGTAGCACCAAGGGTAGAAACCAGCACCACCTTCGTAACGTTGGACGAAAAGGTAGCAAGCCCTACACCAACAAGTCCCTCCAACTTGGAAGAGTGCTTCTCAATACACCTCACCCCGGAAGAATCATCTCAGAGACCCCAGAACAATAGCCCCCTTCAAAATAGGCAAATTACTAATTTAAACCCACCCAACCTCTCAAACCCCCCAAATCACCCAATTCCACCCCTGATGACTATTGAAGTCACACAACCTACAGCCACTCCCACCACTTTAAATAATAGATTTGACATTCTAGAAACTATTAATGAATCTCCATTCAACGAGGAAGACCAATCAGACATGGCCTCCAATAACACCCCCAAGAGACAAAGTCGCGATAGTAACCCCAGACACCCACAAGTACGCAAGAAAACCAGCTCCTCAAATTTTTTTCAGAGGGCACAAAAAACAAACGTAAGAGGGGATGTAGAGGATGGCAACTCTCCAAAAAGAAAAAGGCAGACACAGAAGAGATAAATCAAAAAGCTGACACTATCTTCAATCTCAGTAAACATATCCTAAAACCAAACGAAATCAACCTCCTAACTAAAGGTCTTAAATATGCCCCATCCACAGGATTCAATAAATTCCAAGCTTTCATTGGAGTCAAACAGTTTATGCGAAAACTAGCACTCAAAAAATACTACCTGAAACATCAGGACCAGGGGCACATAAATGAACCCAGTAACTCACTCACTTTGAAATATGCCCACACCAACTTAAAAACCAAATCCAAATTCCATCCACTAAACGAATACTCATCTGCACTCGAAAGTTTTCAAAAAAATGTCATTTCAGATATCCGTAAATTAAGCCACAAAAAATGTAACAAATTCCAATACAACCTTAACGCCTCTGAGAGGAAAGCAATATTTATCTTACAGAAAAATCAGAGCATAATTATCCGTCCAGCTGATAAAGGAGGTGGTATAGTTATACTAGATCTAGAACAATATCAATCAGAAACAAATAGACTACTAAGTGACACAAGAACATACAATACTATGAGGGAGGACCCCACAGACATGTACCTAAAAGAACTAAAAACACTAACCACCAAAGGACTAGATAAAGGCTTCCTTACGAAACAGGAGTTTGAATACATCACTATCTCCCACCCACGTCTCGCAACATTTTATTATCTACCAAAAATACATAAGTCTCTCTCCCATCCTCCAGGCAGACCTATCATCTCAGGTATCCAATGCCTAACATCAAATCTATCCAGATTTGTGGATAAACACTTACAAGACCTAGTACCCCTTTTGCCGACATATTTAAAAGACAGTCAACATGTACTCCAGCTTCTACAAAAAATCAAATGGCATGACAATTTCATCCTGGGCACCCTGGACATTTCGTCCTTATACACCGTGATTCAGCATAATGCGGGCTGCGACGCAGCCACGCATTTTCTTTTGAAACAAAACAAACTACCTAAAGAACAAATAATGTTCATCAAGGAATGTATGAAGTTCATACTGACGCACAATTATTTTAAACACGATAAACTTTTCTACACACAACAATGGGGCACAGCAATGGGTACTAGATTTGCCCCAAGCTATGCCAATCTATATGTTGGCAAATGGGAGTTAGCTATCCACCCAGACGGCACACTCAGACCCAACTTGGTATTTTGGCATAGATTTATTGATGATGTACTTTTTATCTGGTCTGGTGACCAAGAATCCCTAGACTCCTTTATCAGGGAGATTAATATCAATAACTTTTTCTTGGAATTTACCTCCAACATAAGCCAAAAACAGGTAAACTTCTTAGATCTCAACATATATATCCAAGATCAAAAAATTCATACAAAAACATATATGAAGCCAACGGACTCAAATAGCTTCATCTCTCTGGACAGCTGTCACCTCCCCAGCTGGCTGTTAAACATCCCACGCAGTCAATACATGAGATTATATAGAAATTGCTCCAACACTGGGGACTTCAACGAAGAAGCCATACAATTAACAAATAAATTTTTAGAAAAAGGTTCCAATCCACAATTTTTACAAAAAGTGAAAAATCAGATTCAAACTGTACCCAGAGATAACCTCCTCAAGAACAGCACCACAAAAATCAATGCCACTGACCCTACAACACAACCAGATATCCCTATCATAACTCAATACAACTCCAATACATATTTATTAAGAAAAATAATTTCAAAACACTGGCACATCCTTCATGATGACAAAACAATAGGTGATCTTATTCCACCAAAACCAAGATTCATCTATAGGAAAGCAAAAAACCTAGGGAACCTTATCGCACCAACAGTTCGCAATCCTCAAATCATTAATCAACCCACACTCATTAAAGAAACTGTTGGTTTTTATCCCTGCAATAAATGTGCAGCATGCAAGAAGCTGCACACTAAAGAACAAAAAACTATCACGGAAGACCAAACCACCTACAAAATCTCAGACTTCATTACTTGCAACACCGAAGGCGTCATCTACAGCCTCCGATGTCCATGCAACAAACTTTATATAGGTAGAACCAAACGCCCCCTACAAGTGCGCATAAATGAACATCTGCGCAATATTTCCAAAAAATTTGACGGACACCCTCTATCTATACATTACTCCGAAAAACATGGAGGTTCCATTAAGGACACCACCATCACAGGCCTACAGAAGGTCCACAAACAATGGCGTAAAGGGGACTATCTAAAACAAATGTCCAGGGCTGAAAGCAAGTGGATATTCAACCTGGACACATTAAAACCAAAGGAACTCAATTCTGAGATTGAGTTGTTTGCTTTCAATGATGACTAATGCATCCATCCACACTAAAACATATTACCAAACAGACCCCGCCCCCACTAATTAATTATGCACAAGCGCGCATATTTAAGTGACCTACTTACAGCAGCAGACCATCCCTGAGGAAGAGAACCGCAGTTCTTGAAACGCGTTGGTCTTTTTGGTCCCTGTAAGCCACCGTACCGGTACGGGTCACATGCGCGCTGTCACGTGCACTCACGTCACGCAGGTCCTACTGCGTTGATACACGACGCATACTTCAGGTCCTTCCCGCCCTCCATAGACCGCCGATGGAGGACACGCAGCGCAAGGGAGAACAGCTGGTCACCGGCCGGTACCCTGTCTCACTCCTTGCGCGACCCATCTCTATGCCCCACTACTCTTCTATTCCCCCACTGCCAGCTGTGACTCTGAGAGCACAGTGGGATGCCAACGAATCCCTGTTAGCAGAACCATCCCTGACAGACTACTAACAGTAAGTACTGAGCTCTGCTCCCACGGTGACATTCAGCATCTAAGACTGCACTGCAGTGTGCACATGTTGCACACACACTAGACTGCCCACCTCTCCGGATTGCAACTACCACCACGAATAAGCTCAAAAGGTTTAAGCAGATCCTCAGTACCCTAACACAGAGCACAGATACTGCATCCCCACAGCTACTGATACTACCAGTGAGTCTAAGGAACATGCATACTTTCAGTGCTCTAACCCAACAGGTAACATTTTAATTATTTTACCTGCACTATAAAGGTCTCCCCCCCCCCTCCCCCTACTCAATAGAATCCATAGATATACCTATATTAACATTTATCCTTCAAAGCTCTTTTGGATACGCATACAACTGTCCATCACCCAGCCTCAGATAACTGACTTTAAAACCGTAGTCACCAGCCCAGGCTACCTTGGAACCTATACAGCACCTCGTACAGGTAATACGCATATCTTCTCACCTGTGCCACTCAGACCTGCTGTACTGTACCACAGGTATAACAAAACCCTTCTACTATCCGCCAACAGTAGCAAGCAGCTTCAAGCACTACGATTAACAACAGCTGTCCATCACCTAGAACCGGACAACAATCAAGACCGCAGACACCATCTAGTGCAACCCTGCTACTTACACAGAACCCCCCTCCTCTACAGGTAAAAAACTGCATCCCCTTATATGTGCCATTCAGACCCTATTCCAAGCGTATTGGCCTAACTAATATTACTCTATTTTCATTAGTAGCACTCTCCAATCCCGCTGCCTAAAAATCTACAAACGATCATCAGCCCAAGCACAAGCCAGCAACACCTGGAAACCTACCCAGACCGACAACAGGTAAATCACTTCTCACACCGGTGAGAGTAACCACTCTAAGTATACGGGGATATGTAGAAAACCCTAGAAAACCCTTGCACAAGTATGTTAGCCCAGTTGAAAATGGTTTGGCTGATTTGAGAAGCTATAAAATTGACCTTCCTTTGAGCTAGTTGAGAATCTGGAGCATTACATTTGTTTGATCTATGAAACTCTCAAAATGGCCAGAAGAAGAGAACTTTCATGTGAAACTCGACAGTCTATTCTTGTTCTTAGAAATAAAGGCTATTCCATGAGAGAAATTGCCAAGAAGCAAAAGATTTCCTACAACGGTGTGTACTACTCCCCTCAGAGGAGAGCACAAACAGGCTCTAACCAGAGTACAAAGAGAAGTGGGAGGCCCCGCTGCCCAACTGAGCAACAAGACAAGTACATTAGAGTCTCTAGTTTGAGAAATCTACGCCTCTCAGCTCCACAACTGGCAGCTTCATCAAATAGTACACGTAAAACGCCAGTATCAACGTCTACAGTGAAGAGGCAACTCCGGGATGCTTACCTTCAGGGCAAAGTGGCAAAGAAAAAGCCATATCTGAGACTGGCTAATAAAAGGAAAAGATTAATATGGGCAAAAGAACACAGACATTGGACAGAGGAAGATTGGAAAAAAGTTTTATGGACAGACGAATCAAAGTTTGAGGTGTTTGGATCACACAGAAGAACATTTGTGAGATGCAGACCAACTGAAAAAAAAGATGCTGGAAGAGTACCTGACACCATCTGTCAAGCATGGTGGAGGTAATGTGATGGTCTGGGGTTGCTTTGGTGCTGGTAAAGTGGGAGATTTGGACAAGGTAAATGGGATTTTGAATAAGGAAAGCTATCACTCCATTTTGCAATGCCATGCCATACCCTGTGGACAGCGCTTGATTGGAGCCAATTTCATCCTGCAACAGGAGAATGAACCAAAGCACACCCCCAAATTATGAATGAACTATTTAGGGAAGAAGCAGGCAGCTGGTATTCTATCTGTAATGGAGTGACCAGCGCAGTTACCAGATCTCAACCCCATTGAGCTGTTGTGGGAGCAGCTTGACCGTATGGTATGCAAAAAGTGCCCATCAAGCCAATCCAACTTGTGGGAGGGGCTTCAGGAAGCATGGGGTGAAATTTCACAAGATTACCTCAGCAAATTACCAGCTAGAATGCCAAGGGTCTGCGATGCTGTAATTGCTGCAAAGGGAGCATTCTTTGATGAAAGCAAAGTTTGAAGGAGAAAATTATTCTTTCAAATAAAAATCATTATTTCTAACCTTGTTAATGTCTGGACTATATTTTCTATTCATTTTTCAACTCATTTGATAAATAAAAGAATGAGTTTTCATGGAAAACACAAAATTATCTGGGTGACCCCAAACTTTTGAATGGTAGTGTATATACACAAAGCTCCAAAAAAAAGGGAACACTCAAATAACGCATCCTAGATGTGAATGAATGAAATATTCTCATTGAATACTTTGTTGTGTACAAAGTTGAATGTGCTGACAACAAAATCACACAAAAATCATCAATGGAAATCAAATTTATTAACCAATGGAGGCCTGGATTTGGAGTCACCCCAAAATTAAAGTGGAAAAACACACTATAGGCTGATCCAACTTTGTTGTAATATCCTTAAAACAAGTCAAATGAGGCTCAGTATTGTGTGTGGCCTCAACATGCCTGTATGACCTCCCTACAATGCTTGGGCATGCTCCTGATGGCTTGCCAATGGTCTCCTCTGGGATCTCCTCCCAGACCTGTACTAAAGCATGCGCCAACTCCTGAACAGTCTGTGGTGCATCGTGACCTTGGTGGATGGAGCGAAACAAGATGTACCAGATGTGCTCAATCGGATTCAGGTCTGGGTAATGTGCGGGCCAGTCCATAGGTTCAATGCCTTCATCTTGCAGGAACTGCTGACACACTCCAGCCACATGAGGTATGGCATTGTCCTGCATTAGGAGGAACCCAGGGCCAACCGCACCAGCATATGGTCTCACAAGGGGTGTGAGAATCTCATCTCGGTACCTCATGGCAGTCAGGGTACCTCTGGAGAGCACATGGAAGGCTGTGCGGCCCTCCAAAGAAATGCCACCCCACACCAATACTGACCCACTGCCAAACTGGTCTTGCTAAAGAATGTTGCAGGCAGCAGACCACTCTCCACGGCGTCTCCAGACTCTGTCACGTCTGTCACATGTGCTCAGTGTGAACCTGCTTACATCTGTGAAAAGCACAGGGCACCAGTGGGGACTTTGCCTGTCCTGGTGTTCTGTGGCAAATGCAAAGCGTCCTGCATAGTGTTGGGCTGTGAGCACAACCCCCATCTGTGGACGTTGGGCATTCATACCACCCTCATGGAGTCAGTTTCTAACCGTTTGTGAAGACACATGCAAATTTGTGGCATGCTGGAGGTCATTTTGCAGGGCGCTGGCAGTGCTCCTCCTGTTCCTCCTTGCACAAAGGCAAAGGTAGCTGTCCTACTGCTGGGTTGTTGCCCTCCTATGGCCCCCTCCATGTCTCCTGGTGTACTGGCCTGTCTCCTTGTAGCGCCTCCAGCCTCTAGACAATACGCTGACAGACACAGCAAACCTTCTTGCCACAGCTCGCATTGATGTGCCATCCTGGATGAGCTGCACTACCTGAGCAACTTCTGTGGGTTGTAAACCCGTCTCATGCTACCACGAGTGTGAAAGCACAACCAACATTCAAAAGTGACCAAAACATAAGCCAGAAAGGATTGGTACTGAGATGTGGTCTGTGGTCCCCACCTGCAGAACCACTAGTGATGAGAGAGCACTAAAATGCTCGGGTACTAGTTGCTCAGGTCAAGCAAATTGGAATACTCGGGTGCTCGACCCGAGCGATGAGCCCAATGTAAGTCTATTGGAAACTCGAGCATTTTTCAGGTGGCTCCCCCCGGAGGTCTGCAGAGGGCCTAAAAATTGCCCAAATCGATGGGAACAGTGCTCAAATGACATGGGAACAGCATGGGGAAGACCCCTGGAAGCATTTCTGACTCCCAGGTCACTGCTGTCTACAACGTTGTCAGAGTATTAAGCCACTTTTACGGACTCACAATAAAACATACAAAAACAAAACAAAAATGGATATTCCTGGGAAATATATTAAGGAACATCCTTTCCACGGTAATGACTTGTATATAAAGCAAAGAAAATAACCAAAACCAAAAATACTCCTCCACACCTTGGGCTATATCCACACGTAGCGTTTTTGATGCGTTTTTGCACTTTTGCATCGTTTTCAACAAAGACAAATGCATTCACTGGGAAATGTCATTTTTACATTATGCAACCTTATCTGGCCATGTTGTGAGTGACACATGATCAGACACATGCATACAGTGCTGAAAAGACATGGGAACAGCATGGGGAAGACCTCTGGAAGCATTTCTGACTCCCAGGTCACTGCCTAAAAGTGTGCTCATCATAATTGATCCTTGGCACATGTGAAGATGCCTCCCACCATGCACCTGTCGCTACAGACTTGCAACAATCACCGTCCATGTCCTTGTCCCAGTGCAGCGTTCAGTTGTCCCTACCCCATTCCTTGGAATACAAGCAAAAGTATGCAGCCAGCCACCCACCCACCCACAGGCTGCAATACTATACTGCCAAATTTTTGACAGCTGCTTGCACTTGAAATCTGGCCTTTTAGGCTCGTGGAGGTGGAAGCTTTTCATAACCTCATGCCGGCGGCGGCTGGTTGTCCATACATAGTCCCCAGCTGCCACTGTTTCTCCCGGTGTCGTCTCCGCCTTCCACAAGCACGGGTCCCACAACATTACCCGTGCCCTCCCCAGTGAACTTACTGGGAAGGACTGCCTAACCACAAACACATGGACACGTGAATGTGGCCAAGGACAGTACGGAGCCAGTCCACAGCTTTTTTTGCAGAGATGTATTTCATCACAGCCGTATTCTTTAGCTTGGTAAAAGGACTTGGAAACCATATCTACCCAGCTGTCATTTCACCCAGGAAGTCCTCTAATGTTGCTTTCACTTGAAATGTGGCCTTTTAGGCTCATGGAGGCGGAAGCTTTTCATAACCTCATGCCGGCAGCGGCTGGGTTTCCATACTTTGTCTCCAGCCGCCACTATTTCTCCCGGTATTGTCTCCGTCTTCCAGAAGCACGGGTCCCACAACATTACCCGTGCCCTCCCCAGTGCACTTACAGGGAAGGACCGCCTAACCACAAACACGTGGACACATGAATGTGGCCAGGGACGGTAGGGAGCCAATCCACAGCTTTTTTTTGCTGAGAGTTGTACTTAGCTCTGTGAAAGGACTTGCAAAGAGGGAAACCGTATCTACCCTGGGTGTCATTTCTCCCAGGAAGTCCTCTAATGCAGCTTGTTGCAGAAG
The DNA here is from genome assembly GCF_046119375.1 of Phyllobates terribilis. Taxonomy (NCBI): domain Eukaryota; kingdom Metazoa; phylum Chordata; class Amphibia; order Anura; family Dendrobatidae; genus Phyllobates; species Phyllobates terribilis. Next base: position 1,202,378,756 of record NW_027362761.1, on the reverse strand, counting down.
CAATGGCAGCCCGTCCAACATCAACTCGCACTTGACGGTGGTAGTTTGACACACAAACATCTTTCTTTGCGCATTTAATTTCACGAATACAGAGTTGGACAATGGCCTGATCTGCAAAGCAGTTTAAGAAATAACATGCATAAGCATGTCCGATCCACATTAACAAAGCAGCCATAGCGTGTCCGGGAACCTTCCCCCACACTTTTCTTAGCCAGGGCTGCTTCTCGGCAGGGTTGGACGGGCCCACCAGAGAACCGGAGACTCCTCCGGTGGGCCCTGGCTTCTCCTTTAGGAGAGTTCATAGTGCCGAGGTGAGGCCATGATGATGATAGAGGCCACCATCTGCTTAGTTTTCTGTTACTTGAAATGCAAGCGCATGTATGCAGCCAGCCACCCACCCACCCACAGGCCGAAAGACTAAACTGCCAGATTTCTGGGCAGCTGCTTGCACTTGAAATATGGCCTTTTAGGCTCGTGGAGGCGGAAACTTTTCACAACCTCTTGCCGGTGGCGGCAGGGTGTCCATACTCGGTCCCCAGCCACCAGTGTTTCTCCCGGTGTGGTCTCCGCCTTCCAAAAGCACGGGTCCCACACCATTACTCTTGCCCTCCCCAGTGCACTTACTGGGAAGGACCGCCTAACCACAAACACGTGGACAGATGAATGTGGCCAAGGACGGTACGGAGCCAGTCCACAGCTTTTTTTGGTGAGTTGTATTTCACCACAGCCGTATTCTTTAGTTTGGTGAAAGGACTTGGAAACCATATCTACCCAGCTGTCATTTCTCCCAGGAAGTCCTCTAAAGCTGCTTTCACTTGAAATGCGGCCTTTTAGGCTGGTGGATACAGAAGCTTTTCACAACCTCATGCCAGCGGCGGCAGGGTATTCATACTCGGTCCCCAGCCGCCATTATTTTTCCCGGTATCGTCTCCGTCTTCCACAAGCATGGGTCCCACAACTTTAGCCGTGCCCTCCCCAGTACACTTACTGGGAAGGACCGCCTACCCACAAACACGTGGACTGGTGAATGTGGCCAGGGACGGTACCGAGCCAGTCCACAGCTTTTTTTGCTGAGAGTTGTATTTAGCTCGGTGAAAGGACATGCAACCGTACATACTATGTGTGTCATTTCTCCGTCACCAGTTTCCGCCCATTGACACACACGACCATGCCTGGCTGTATTTTCAGCGGTGAGAGAAACAGATCAGGCTGCTGTGTTACAGCTTTCAACAACTCTGAAGCGCTAGGCGGTTTGTCAATTAAGCATTAAGCATGTTATCTTCAGCACAGCCTGTTGCCGCTTGGCCAAGGCAGTGCTGCAGTGCTGTCAGCTTGTGACTGATGTGGTCATTTAGGAGATGGAGGAGGAGGTGCAGGAGCTGAACAATATGAGTACATTGAGGTTAAATTGGTGACGCTGTTTTTTATACTAAAGAAAGATCCTATTGTTTGGGTTTTTTTACGTTATTTTTTAAGACAAATGCATTCATCGGGAAATGTCATTTTAACATTTTACAACCTTATCTGGCAATGTGGTGTGTGACACATCATCAGACACATCCTGTTTTATTTATGATGGAGGAACTCTGAAAGTCACAAAGCATATTTTTATAGGCCATCAGATGGCCATTACTATTCTTAAAAGGCCAGCAGTCAACCCTCGCTATTGTTAGAGAGCCATCAGTCGGCTATGCTTTGTTGTTCCCATTATTAACAAGTGGGTCTCCTATACTGTTATTGTGCATCCAGTGACTGCAAGGGCTGCCAAAAATTTAGACGCAACTCAATACCCCTTTGAAGAGACATAGAGGAGGGTCTCAGTAAAAAAAAAAGTTCCCATTATAAAGGAGCGGGTCTCCTATAGTGGTAATGCCCATGCTGTGACTGCAAGGGCTGCCAAAATTTGGGAAAAACCCCACTAAGGCAATGAGCCCACGATGCAGAAATGCTGCATTTTTTTTTCCGCTTCTCCCTGTCAGGAAAAATGCATGTGGATGTTACATGCGTTTTCCTGCCAGGTAGAAGCGTTTGTGAAGCGTTTTTTGCATGCATTTCTGCATGCCGGTTATAAAGCGCTTTTCCAAGCGATTTTAGAATCACTTGGAAAAGTGCTTGACAACTTGTTCACACTATATAAAACCATGCAACCAGCATGGATTTATAGTAGTGTGACCAAGTTAGTTGAAAAAAAGAATAAGAACGGTAAAAAATAAAAAATAAAGATTATGCTCACCTTCTGATGTCCTCCCGGTGTTTTCTCCGCTCCGTCCGGTGTCTTTGGCGTCTCGCGGTGGTGTGAAGGACCTGCGGTGACATCATCGAGTCATGTGTCAGGTTACATGACTCAATGACGTCATGGCAGGTCCTTCACAACACCGCGACCCATACAGTAGACCAGACGAAGCGGAGAAAACTCCGCGAGGACATCAGAAGGTGAGAATAATCTTTATTTTTTGTTTTAAATTCTTTTTTTAACAAGTTCTATGGTACCTGGGTCTGGAGAAGAGTCTCATCTTCTCCAAACCTGGGTACCATCCACACATAGAAATGCATAATATCCATGTGAACAAATGTACTGACACAGATATTATGCGTTTCAATGCAAGTCAATGGCGGCAATTATGCTGCTTGTCCGCAAAATTAATGGACATGCTGCGTATTTTTCTGCAATGATAATCTGCAGCGGAAACTTACGCAGCATGTGCATAGCACATGCGGATTATCATTGGGGACCATGGGGCATATATTACCAAGCGTTTTTTAAGCGTTTTCGCTGCGGAAATTCTGCGGCAAAAAGGCTTGAAAAACGCATAGTGGGCACGCAGCCTAAGAATTTAAAGACACAGAGCAGGGCCACAGTAACGACAAATTCCCATTAGAAAGGAGAGAGTCTGCTATACAGTTATAGGGTATGAAGTGAGTACAAAGGCTGACCAATTTTAGGAAAAACCCCACTATGAATTTAAAGACAAATAGAGCAAGACCACTGTAACGACAAATTCCCATTAGAAAGGAGAGAGTCTCCATAGTGTTGGCTTACACAGTGAGTGCAAGGGCTGCCAAAAATTTGGAGGCACTTCAATGCCCCTTGGAAGAGACATGGAGGTCAGAGGGCCTCCTCAAACAATGTTCCCATTATTAGGAAATGGGTCTCCCATAGTGTTGGCCTTTTCAGTGAAAGCAAGGGTTGCCAAAAATGTAGTGGCACTCCAATGCATCTTGGAAGAGATGTGGAGGAGGGCCTCATAAAAAATGTTCCCATTAGAAAGGAGCGGGCCTCCAATACTTGTAATGCCCATGCACTAAGTGTATGGACTGACAAACATTTACCCCTTGGGGGTATACATGAACATACTGTATAAAACATTTTTTTTACGGGCATCATAAACACCCTTTAAAAAAATTATGTGGGTTTTGCATCACGGACCACGGTCACCTTGGTGATAGGGTGGTGGAGGATGACGAGAAGAAGGAGGACAAGAGCGAATAGCCAAAATCAGGAAGCGCATACCCATGTGTGGGTGTGAAAAGGTGCATGGGAATACACCTCCCAAGATAAGACACTGGATTTGAGTTTATGTTATGCTGCTATCATTCGGTGGTGATGAGAAGTCTGGCCCTATCCAGCCCTTGTCATTTTTATAAGAGTCAGCCTGTCAGCATTTTCAGGTGACAGGCAGATGAGCTTATCAGTTATAATTCCACTAGCGGCACTAAAAGCCGGCTCTGATAAAACGATGGTGGCAGGGCAGGTCAGGACCTCCAAGGCATATAGAGAGCCAATTCATAACGTACATCCAGCTTGGATACACAATAATTATGAGGCATCTTCCAAAACTTTGCACTCATTGTGAGAGTACCCCGCGCCGCAGGGCCTATGCGACGGGAGGGTCTGAGAAAACTCTCACAGAACTTTGACAGTATTCCCTTGCCTCTGCTCGAATGAAGTTGTGTATCTCTCACCTGTACTCCTTGTTGTTCAATGAAGTGTGCCCTCTGCCGCCAGCTTTTTCAGATAGGAATGTTTTTAATAGTTCCGCAGCAAGGGCCTTCTGGTACAGCCCAGACCCATTTTTGTAGACCTGTCCGTCTCAGGAATAAGAGATATATAGGTCTCATTGTAGCGTGGGTCTTGAAGTGTCATCAACCAGTAATGACTGTCACCCAAAATTTTGAGAACGCGAGGGTCATGGGAAAGGCAGCGTAGCATAATCTCAGCCATGCGTGCCAGACTTCTAACAGGCAAGACTTCCGTGTCCTCACCAAGAGGATGACTGACTATGCTCTCCTCCTCCTCCTCTTCCTCCTCTATGTCCTCTGGCCATCCACTCTGAACAGACGGTATGACAGTTGTGCAGGTAGTAAAATCTACAGTGCATGAAACTAGCTCCTGTCCTTCCTCTTCCTCCTCCTCTTCCTCTTTGTCATCCAATCCATGTTGGGATGAGATGAGGCTTGGCTGTGTGTAATCACCCTGTATGGTTCCTTGCTCCATCTCATTGTGCTCCGCCTGCAATGCATCCTATTTGTGTGGAGAGAGCGTTTCTGAAGAAAGAGAAGCGGAATGGTGATGCTAATTATGGCGTCATCGCCGCTCAATATCTTGGTGGAGTCCTCAAAGTTTTGGAGGATGGTACATATGTCTGACATCCATGTCCACTCCTGAGGTCTTATGTGTGGAGTCTGAACTGAATACTGACAGTCTTTTTGATGCTGGTACTCAACAACTGCCCTCTTCTGCTCACAAATCCTTCCCAACATCTGCAGTGTAGAGTTCCAACGCGTGGGGACATCACACACCAGTCTGTGAGAGGAAGCTGCAAACGCTGCTGAAACACGGCAAGAGCGGTGGAAGCTGTAGCTGACTTTCTAAAATGGGCACACTGGCAGCGTACTTTAACAAGCAGACCTGGCAGCTCCGGGTAGGCTTTGCGAAACTGCTGAACCCCGAAGTTCAGCACATGGGCCAGGCATGGTACGTGTGTGAGCTCGCCTTGCCTCAGAGCCACCACCAGGTTCCGGCCGTTGTCACATACGACTAGTGTTGAGCCACCCCCGTAGTGTTCGAGTTCGGTTCGGTTCGTCGAACACTCGTGTGTTCGCCGAACTGTTTGTCGAACTGTTCGTCGAACACCTTCGAACACCGTTAAAACCAAAGGCAGGCAAACAAAAACACATAGAAACACATAGAAAACACCTTCAAAGGTGTCCAAAAGCTGACAAACTGCTCAGAAGACACAACTAACACATGGAAAAGTGACAAGTACATATAGTCATGCGAAAAGAAAAGAGGTGGAGTAAAAGGAGGGGGAGACACAGATATAGGCATGTCATGCCCTTCTAAAATCCAAAAAGTGAGAAGCCGACACGTTCAGTCCGCTCCTGCCCGTGCCACCTCCGTGTCGCCGGGTTTGTGCCAGAGCCGCGGTGAACCCTGACGGCCAGCCCCCCTCTCCCAATACTGGTGCCTGTCCGCTGGTGGGTCGAGCGAGCCCCCCTGTGGTGGAGGCAGCTCTAAGCTTTTTAATTTAAATTGTCTCTCTAATTTGAATAAATACACTTTAAATCCATTTACAAGGATCTATTGGAGGGCAAGTCTCATGCCAGCAGCCGCGTAATTCCAGCTCCAGTAGCGTCCACTAAAGCTGCTGCAGTTAAAAAGCTTTTATAAGGATCGAGCTCGGCTGTCCACCGCAAGGCATTCTACTGCCAGTCCGAGCCCCTATGCCTTGGGGTTCCTCCTGATGCTCTTCACTGAGTATCCCGTGGTCCCGAAGCATTTCCTTTGAAAAAATGAAGTGTCCAAACTACAGGTGGTGTAGCTTGCTTAACAGCCGGGATAATCCGCTGACTAGCAGACACTGCTACTAGGCACAAAGTATTTCCTGGGCTAGATGCAGTTAAAAATTTGTAATTAGATACTCTCGTTGGATGCTGAGAAAGCATTCCATAGAGTCTCCTGGCACGCCATATATGATTCTCTTAAAAAGCTTGGGGTAGGGGTCTAGGGGACCCTTTTATAGCCAAAATCACGGCCCTGTATCGCAATACGTCACCTAGGCTGAAGATAAATGGAACTGTAGCACCCTGAGGGCTCGGTTGCTACAGAGGTATTGCACCTCACCCAGAGGTGTGATATCTCACTCTCAGGTAAGGATGTAGTGTGGATCAGGACCCGACACCTGCATGCATTACACCACATTGCCGTGGGGCAGGGCGACCAATATGCCCCTGAGATGGGCACGACAGTCCCTGTCCCTGGCTGGAGTGGGGGGAGGGAACACTGAGGAAGGGGAACCCTGTAGTGCAGGAGCAGGGAGGAAGCAGTTCCTGGGTGCATTGAGAAGGGAGTATAAAAGGTGGGCACCATCTTAGTTCAGTGCAGAGAAGTCTGAGCAGAAGTGGCAGGGAGCAGGGGCTCTGCATGAGCTCTGCTCCGGAGGCGGGCCTAGTAACAGAGGATCTCAGGGGTGCGGACGGGTGAGTCGCCACCGCACGCCCGAATCCACCTGCGTGGAGGGGTCAGGCCAAAGGGGGAGACCGGTCCCCGAAACTAGTGGAGGCAGGAAACGACCCTCAGCTAGAAACAGGAGGCTGTGACATTTTATGTGGCGCAGCCCCTCGCTACACCCGCTAGGAAGGCACCACATAGGGTCAGCGAAACTGGCGCCAAGTTTACCAAGAGGAGGCCCGAGGCAGCCGGACAGAAGGGTTGGTAAGAAAGGCCAGACAAAGGACACACAAAGGGGGTCCTGTGAAGCACTCCAAAGTTATCTGGGAGTTGTCTGAGCCCCTCACCTGGTGAGCACAGTACGACGCGGGCAGCCGTTACCTGCCGACGTGGTCTGGATAATAAGAACTGTGAGTAAAGGCCCTGGACTGCATCACTGACTCCGTGTCATTACTGCTGCTGCCCTGCACCATCACCCCCATCCTCCGCATACACTGCCCTGAGGCTATACTCCTCCCGTGGGGAGTTATGCTACGCTCTGCTGCACCCACAACACCAGCCTCAGCGGTCTGCCCTGGAGCGGCGGTTCACTCTGACCGCAATCCACGGGTGGCGTAGTCGGACATTTAAACATCAAAATCACATAAATAGTTCCGCCACTGGTTTGACCGCCCTGAGCCACGGAACCGGGTCGCCGCCACGGAGACTACAACCACCAGCATCCACCAAAAAGGGTCCGGCTCCGGGTGTCCCAAGGCCCAGGGGGCGCGTCAGAACATTTTCATCACCTTTCACAATCACCAATGGGACAAGGCAGGGATGTTCTCTGTCCCCTCACTTATACATCCTAGTGACGGAGCACCTGCTCTCATCAATTCGCCATAACCCCAATATTAGGTGGATTGAGGTGGGAGACACCGAGTACAAGTGCTCTCTATTTGCTGATGATGTCCTAGTATAAATCACTCAATCACATATATCCATCCATGCTGTTATGGCTGAAATAGATCACTTTGTTACATGGTCAAATTTTAAAATCAATGCAGCGAAGTCTGAGGCCCTCGATGTCTCCCTCCCCAAATCCATATAGGATTCCATCCAGTCCAACTTTCCCTTTGCCTGGCCCTCACAGGGTATCAAATACTTAGGAATTCCTATTCATAGAGACCTCTCCCATCTATGTTATCTTATTTTTGGGCCCTTTTCTTGAACAACTCCATACAGTCCACGGTTGGCAAGTTAGAACTGTAAGATTCACTACGTGAACCACTGGTGTTTTGTGGAAAAGCACATGTACACTGTGTTCCAAATTATTATGCAAAAAGTGTTTAGGAGTGATAAGGGAAGAATTTGTTTGTTTGTCAGTTAAACTCATTGATGGTGATGTGTGTCAGGGCTCTTTATATCACTGTAAGCAATTGCAGACACCTGTGCTAATTAGTTTGGCAGGTGTGTCCAATGAAAGGCAAGACTACTTAAGAAGGCTGTCTCACATTATTAAGCAGCCTACATTTTCTGCCAAAATGGGAAAGAAAAAGGATGTGTCGGCTGCTGAGAAGCAACAAATTGTGGAGTGTTTAGGTCAAGGCATGACTACAATCAACATTGTGCGATGATCAGGATGAAGTGTCTTGGCAATCAAGAAGTATGTAGCTGATTCACAGTACACACGTGTGCGTGCTGATAAGAGCAAATTGAGGACTCTTTCCTACAGGCAATTACGTCAGGTTGAAAGAGCTGCGGCAAAAAAGCCTTGTCATAGCAGCAGACAAGTTTTTGAAGCTGCTTGTGCCTCCAACGTCCCCCGAACAACAAGATGCAGGGTCCTTCAGAGGTTTGCAGCTGTGCATGCGCCATCCTGTCGACCTCCTCTATCCACTTCACACAAGCAGAAACGGCTCCAGTGGGCCAAACATTACATGAAGACTGATTTCAAAACTGTTTTGTTCACGGATGAGTGCCGTGCAGCGCTCGATGGTCCAGATGGATGGAGTGGAGGATGGCTGGTTGATGGACACCCCACGCAAACACGGCTACAGCGCCAACAAGGAGGAGGTGGAGTAATGTTTTGGGCTGGAATCATGGGGAGAGAGATTGTCGGCCCATTTAGGATCCCTGAAGGCGCTAAAGATGAACTCCATAATGTATGTGGATTTTCTCAAACAGCACTTCCTGCCATGGTTCAAGAAGAAGAACCGTGTATTTCACAGCAAGATCATTTTTCTGCATGATAATGCACCATCTCATGCTGCACATAAAACATCTGCATCTCTGGCTGATATGGGCATAAAAGGGGACAAACTTATGGTGTGACCCCCATGCTCCCCTGACCTCTACCCCATTCAGAACCTTTGGAGCATCATTAAAAGGAGTGTCTATGATGGCGGGAGGCAGTTCACATCTAAGCAACAGCTCTGGGAGGGTATTCTGTCCTCATGCAAAACAATTGAAGCAGAAACCATCCAAAACCTGACAAATTCAATGGACGAGAGAGTTCAGAAGCTCCTTTCGAACAAGGGGTCCTATGTGAAAATGTAACATCACCTAGAATAAAGTTTTGAGTTGAAAACTGTTTGATTTCAGTTTCTAACAACCTGCTAATGCTTATAATTTCAAAAATGACCATTTTTTTGGTCTTTATTAAAATGAAAAGGTTGATCGAAAAGTTTGGGGGATCTAAGAGTGTGGCAACCCAGTAGTCATGATTACTTCGAATTCTGACAATATGAGGGTCATGCTGCAGGTAGTGCAGCAAGAAGGCACTTATGTGTCTTGCGCATCTCGGAGCCCCAAAATTATTTTCCGGGCTAGATGCAGCTAAAAATTATTATTAATTTTAAATCTGGTGAAGCTTTAGTATAGATGGCCTAATAGGATCAGTGCTGCACACTGCTACAAAGCCCAAATTATTTTCCAGTCAAGATACAGATAAACATGATTAGTAATTTTAAATCTGGTGGAGCTTATTATAGATGGCCTAATAGAATCAGTGCTGCACAATGCTACAAAGCCCAAATTATTTTCCAGCCAAGATACAGATAAACATGATTAGTAATTTGAAAGCTTAAAACGGTTGGTAGGGTGATTTTAACCAATCATCAAGCTTTTACTCTCCCCAGGATGACACAGGGGTAGAAAAGTCGTTTCGGATCCATGATTTGTTCATCTTTATGAACGTGAGTCTGTCTACATTATCAGTGGAGAGCCGCGTGCGCTTATCTGTCAGCACACCACCAGCAGCGCTGAACACACGTTCAGACAGAACGCTGACTGCGGGGCATGACAAGATCTCCAAGGCGTAAGTGGCTAGCTCCGGCCATTTATCCAGATTGGAAGCCCAAAAAGAGCAAGGGTCCAGTGACACAGTCATGGCTTCAATGTTTACTTGGAGATACTCCTGTACCATCGTCTCTAGGCGTTGACTATGTGTCAGACTTCTTGTCTCCTGTGGCCTTGCAAAGGATGGGCTAAAAAAGTGGTGAAATGATTCCGCAAAATTGATGTTACCAGCAGATACTGTGGTTCTGTTACGGTTTGAGTGCTGAACACTTGACGGTCCCACGGTTGGCAAGTTGGAACTGTGAGATTCACTATGTGCACCACTGGTATTTTGTGGAAAAGCACATGTAAGATTCTGCAACAGTCTCTGCTGATACTCCTGCATGCGTGCATCCCTTTCTATGGCAGGAATAATTTCTGCAAATTTACTTTTGTACCGGGGATCTAACAGTGTGGCAACCCAGTAGTCAGGATTATTTCTAATTCTCACAATTCGAGGGTCATGTTGCAGGTAGTGCAGCAAGAAGGCACTCATGTGTGTTGCGCATCCAGGAGCACCAAGTCCCTGTTGTGTTGGTGGCGAGGTAACAATCATGCTTCCTTCCTCTGTCCTCTCCCCCCAACCTCGCACAACAGAAATGTGATCAAGGTCTCCCTCATCTGATGAGTCTTCCATCAGTTCGTCCTCCACTTCTTCCTGGGCTCCTGCACCTTCCTCACTAGTTTGGCTGCTACCATGCGCCCTGGTAAAACCATCTCCCCCACCCTCACATGCCTGCCGCCTTGGTGCTGCCGACCGTCTGGACCTTGCAGATGTTAGCCCTTCCGCATACAACTCCTCCTCCTCTACTTCCTCCACCTCCTCTTGTGCCACCACCTGACTCCGAATTCTGTTTAACATGTGCTCCAGCATGTAAATCACCAGAATAGTCATGCTGATAATGGCATCGTCAGCACTAAACATCTTCGTCGCCATTTCAAAACTGTGCAGAAGGGTGCATAGGTCCCTGATCTGAGACCACTCCTCCAGCGTGATTTGCCCCACCTCTGGATCTCGTTGGCCCAGGCTATACGTCAGAACGTATTGCACCAGGGCTTGTCGTTGCTGCCACAGTTGCTGCAACATGTGCAGAGTTGAATTCCACCGGGTAGGCACATCGCATTTTAGCCGGTGAAGTGGCAGGCCCAACGACTTCTGTAGAGATGTAAGTCGCTGAGCTGCGGGATGCGAACGGCGAAAGTGAGCACACAGCGACCGTGCCCTCTGCAGAAGGCCATCTAGTCTGGGATAGTGGGCTAAAAATTGCTGGACAACCAGGTTCAACACGTGAGCCATACAAGGCACGTGTGTGACATTGCCCCGGCGAAGGGCCGCACCCAGGTTTGCAGCATTGTCGCACACGGCCTTCCCTGGTTTCAGGTCCAGTGGAGACAACCATTCATGAAATTGGTTCTCCAGAGCTGACCACAACTCCTCAGCTGTGTGACTCACATTTCCCAGACATTTCAATGTAAAAACCGCCTGATGACGTTGAGCCCTACTGCCAGCATAGTAAGGAGGTGTGCAGGATCCCTTCTGCGCAGTTAGAAAGCTTGTGGCATGACCAGACTGGCTTTGGGTGCAGGTGGAAGACCGAGAGGAGGTTGAGGAGGCAGAAGCAGTGGAGGAACTTTGACATAAAGAGGATTGACGCACAACTCGTGGGGACGGCAAGACTTGGACAGCAGCCCCTTGTCCTGCTGTCACCATAGTTACCCAGTGCCCAGTCAGCGACATGTAACGCCCCTGTCCATGCCTACTCGTCCAAGTGTCTGTGGTGAAATGCACCCTGTCACACACAGAGTTTCTCAAAGAAGCGGTGATGTTGTGTGCGACATGCTGGTGGAGCGCAGGCACACCTTTCTTTGAGAAGTAGTGCCGACTGGGCATCTGGTACTGGGGCACTGCGACGGACATAAGGTCTCGAAAATCCTCTGTGTCCACCAGGCGGAAAGGCAGCATTTCTGTAGCCAAGAACTTGCAGATGGTGAAATTCAACCTCTTAGCTTTCTTATGGCTAGGAGGAAATGGTCTTTTACTTGTCCACATCTGAGGGACCGAGGGCTGGCTATTTTGCTTAGACGGGGTTGATAAGGGTGTCCCCGGCAAACTGCCGGTCTGTGAGGAAGATGCAGGCGGACATGTTAGGTTGCCTTGATCCAAAGGTGGTGCTATCGATGTCGGACAGCGCTCAACACCAGCTGGTGTTACCACCTCCAAAGAAAATGATGACCTGCCAATCACGCTGGCTGTTGCGGGTAAAGAGGTGGCAGGTCTGCGCCCCAAGTCACAGAGGATGAAGAGGCCGCGGATGCACAAGATATGGCAGACGGTGGTTGGCCCGGCCGGCTAGGCCGCATTGTAGCACACTAAGCTTCCCACTTCAACTTATGCTTCATGTCCATGTGCCGGTTCATGCATGAAGTACTCAAACTATGTATTTTTTGGCCTCTACTTAGCTTTTGCTGACAAATGTTACAGATAACACGAGTTGGGTCATCTTTATCGATCTGAAAAAATGCCCAGGCTATGCAAGGCTTAGCACCCATGCGACCTGAAGAGCCACCACGACTTGTGGTGAGAGGCAGAGTTGTGTTTGAGGATGCAGTTGTTGACGTGCTTCCAGTACAACGTCTCTGTCCAGGAAGGCGCAACCTGACCTCGTCGTCACTAGCATCTTCCTCCACCTCCTCTGCTGACCTCATCTCTTGGCTGACTGTGGGTTGACAGTAAGTGGGATCTCCAACCTCATCATCATCACCCTGTGCGTTATCACACCCGTCGTCCTCAGAGCCAACCTGTTCCTGCCCTGACAAAAAACTAAAGTTGTCGCTCCAATCAGGTATTTGAGTCTTATCATCGTCTTCCTCATTGTCTCCACCAACAGGAGTTACAGTTTGGGAATGAGGGTCTACATTATGGTCAGAACCTTCTGCGTCTGGTCCTGGATCCGACTCATAAAGATTCTGGGCATCAGTGCAGATCATTTCCTCATCTGGATTCACAGAAGCGCTGGAGTCGACCTCTGATTCCCAGGCTATAGTATGAGTAAACAGCTCTGCAGACTCAACCATCTGTTCTACCTCATACTCAGACGGGCAGCTGGAGATTTGGGAGCTGTGAGGAAGCAAGTGCGATTGGGGTGACACCTTTGAGGACTGGAGTATTTGTGATGTTGAAGTTGATGTGGAGGAGAGCCCACTTAAAGGAGCACTTGATATCCGTTGAAGCACCTGCTGTATTTGTGCCTCATCTGGAATTTGTAGCGATTGGCGTGGCCGTAAGAAAGGGATCTTATCACATTGTCCGCTAAAAGAAGTAGACATTTTAGTTTGGCTGGAAGATGGTCTTTCTTCTGCAGATGTTACTGTTGCTTTAACACCTACCCCACGGACACAAACTTTTTTCCCCTTCCCAACACGCCTATTCCCCTTTCCACCAGCAGCAAGCCTTTTTCCACTCATTTTGGTGGTTAACTAATTAACAACTCTGGAGTTGTTTGCACAAAAAAACAATGGATGGGAACCGTGCAGAGCTGAGTGGCCAAACTGTGGTATTAGGCCAAAACTATTGGCTGGGTTAGATGCAGAAAAAAATTATATTCAATTTGCAACCTGATGGAGGTCAGTATAGATGGACTAATAGAGAAAATCCCACACACTGCTAGAAGGCCAAATATTTTTTCAGAGCTAGATGCAGAAAAAAATATATTCAGTTTGCAACCTGATGGAGGTCTGTATAGATGGATTAATAGAACAAGTCCCACACACAGCTAGAAGCCCAATATTTTTTCAGAGGTAGATGCAGAAAAAAATATATTCAGTTTGCAACCTGATGGAGGTCAGTATAGATGGACTAATACAACAAGTCCCACACACAGCTTGAAGCCCAAAATTTTTTCAGAGGTAGATTCAGAAAAAATATATTCAGTTTACAACCTAATGGAGGTCTGTATAAATGGATTAATAGAACAAGTCCCACACACAGCTAGAAGCCCAATATTTTTTCAGAGGTAGATGCAGAAAAAAATATATTCAGTTTGCAACCTGATGGAGGTCAGTATAGATGGACTAATACAACAATTCCCACACACAGCTAGAAGCCCAATATTTTTTCAGAGGTAGATGCAGAAAAAAATATATTCAGTTTGCAACCTGATGGAGGTCTGTATAGATGGACTAATACAACAAGTCCCACACACAGCTAGAAGCCCAATATTTTTTCAGAGGTAGATGCAGAAAAAAATATATTCAGTTTGCAACCTGATGGAGGTCAGTATAGATGGACTAATACAACAAGTCCCACACACAGCTAGAAGCCCAATATTTTTTCAGAGGTAGATGCAGAAAAAAATATATTCAGTTTGCAACCTGATGGAGGTCTGTATAGATGGATTAATAGAACAAGTCCCACACACAGCTAGAAGCCCAATATTTTTTCAGAGGTAGATGCAGAAAAAAATATATTCAGTTTGCAACCTGATGGAGGTCAGTATAGATGGACTAATACAACAAGTCACACACACAGCTAGAAGCCCAATATTTTTTCAGAGGTAGATGCAGAAAAAAATATATTCAGTTTGCAACCTGATGGAGGTCTGTATAGATGGATTAATAGAACAAGTCCCACCGACAGCTAGAAGCCCAATATTTTTTCACAGGTAGATGCAGAAAAAAATATATTCAGTTTGCAACCTGATGGAGGTCTGTATAGATGGATTAATAGAACAAGTCCCACACACAGCTAGAAGCCCAATATTTTTTCAGAGCTAGATGCAGAAAAAAATTATATTCCATTTGCAACCTGATGGAGGTCAGTATAGATGGACTAATAGAATGATGCTATGCCCAAAAGATTTTACTTCACTAGCTGCAGTAAAAAAATTGGTATTCTATACACAGGTGGTATATCTTGCAACACAGATAGGCTACTCCACTGACTAACACACTCTGCAATAGGCCAAAAAGGATTAGCTTTGCTAGATTCAGCCAAATGCTGTGAAAAAAACTTGCACAGCACTGGCACAGACCTGCCTGGCAAAAACTGATAGGAACTGATGTAACCTAGTCCTGAAAAGGACTCCAATTACAATTAGTCTTTACTCCCACAATCTATCTATTTAAGAGCACAGACCTGCCTGATAAAAGTCGTAGGAAATGCTGTAACCTAGTCCTTAAAAGGACTGCAATCACAACTATTCCCTACTCCCAAGCTATCTGTAGATTTGTGCGAAAATTGGCTTGAAATTAACAAGGTATAGCGCACACAGCAACAGCGGTGCCGTCTAACACACAGCTGCAGCAGTGAGAAAATGGTGGCGACGGGGAAAATGGCTTGGTCTTATAGGGCAAGGACATGTGACATACACTGCCAATGACACATGCCCTTGCTTGTGTGAAAAAAAGCACTTCGCTCCGTGTGTGCGCTGCTGATAGGCTGACAGATTGCACCTCCCCACTGTAAATGCGGGAAAGAGGAAAAAAAATGGAAATCTTCATTGTTCCTGCAGAGATCCATCCCCTGCCCCTCCCCCCACCCCGCTGTACACTCAAACTGCGTATTAACATTAATTTTCATCATTACTGAGAAAAAATCCAGTTATGATTTTGGTGCACGAACAGTTATCGAACATAACCTCGAACAGCCGAATTTTTCTCAAATTGTTCGTGTTCGCCGAATGGCTCGAACACCGCCCAAAACAGCTCGAATTTGAGATTGGCGAACAGTTCGAGTAGAACAACGCTCATCTCTACATACGACCATGCCTGGCTGTAAGTTCAGCGATGTGAGCCACTGATCTGCCTGCTCTTTCAGAGCTGTCCACAACTCTTCAGCATTGTGCGGCTTGTCACCTAAGCATATTAGCTTCAGTACAGACTGTTGCCGCTTGGCCGAGGCAGTGCTGCAGTGCTTCCAGCTTGTGACTGATGTGGTCATTTCGGAGATGGAGGCTGAAGAGGAGAAGGCTGAGAAGGATGAGCTGCAGGAGCTGTAGACCGTTGGGGCAACCCTGATTGACCTAGGGCCCGCAATCCTTGGTGTCGGGAGGAACGTGTTCCTTCCCAAGGTCTGACTGGGTCCCAGCTACCACTCTATTAACCCAGTGTGCCGTCAGCGAGATGCACTGTCCCTGCCCACAAGCACTTGTCCACGTGCCCATGGTTAGGTGGACTTTCCTGGTAACTGCGTTGTTGAGTGCACGGCTAATGTTTTGAGACGTGTTTGTGTAATGTGGGGATGGCACACCGGAAGAAATAGTGGCGGCTGGGGACCGAGTACCGAGGGATGGCCGCCTCCATCAGGTTGCGAAATGCTTCCTTCTCCACGAGCCTAAAAGGCAACTTTTCGAGAGCAAGCAGTAGTGAAATATGAGAATTTAGTAGTGTGGCCTGTGGGACGTTGGCTGCATATTTGCGCTTGCATTTCAAGGACTGGGGTATGGACAACTGAACTCTGCGCTGGGACAAGGACATGGATGTGCTTCCTGATCATAGAATATTAGAATCATAGAATGGTAGAGTTGGAAGGGACCTCCTGGGTCATCTGGTCCAACCCCCTGCTCAAAGCAGGATTCACTAAATCATCTCAGACAGATGTCTGTCCAGCCTCTGTTTGAAGACGTCCATTGAAGGGGAACTCACCACCTCTGCTACTTGATGCTGCTACTTGAGAGTGTGCAACGACAGGTGCAGGGCAGGAGGCGTCTTCGTATGCACCATGGAAAGGGGATTGGCTTGCATGCACAACAGCAGAAGAAGCAATGGTGCCACCAGCAGACACTGTTCCTGGACCCTGGGGTTCAGCCCACAAAGTCGGGTGCTTTTCTGCCATGTGCCTGATCAAGCTGGTGGTGGTCAGGCTTGTCGTTCTGCCACCCCTGCTTATGCTGGCCTGGCTGGTGGTGCAAATGGCCTTTTTGTGGTTATCGACAGAGTCTTTAAAAAACAACCAGACTCGGGGAGACCTAACAGTTGTACTGGCAACTTCCTTCATATTGGTGTTACGGGGAAGGGTTGCCTGCCTTCTGTCTGCAACCACCACACTGCTTCTTCCAGCCTGTTGGGGTGCTCTGCCTCCCACTCCCTGTGTGCTGCTGTCCTCGCTCTGCATGTTCTTCTGCCAGGTTGGGTCACTTACTATATCATTCACCACCTCGTCTTCCACTTCCGCACCCTGGTCCTTCTCCTGACTTTCTGGCAATTGTGTCTCATCACCGTCCACCTCTTGTGACACTTTCCCACCGTCACCTTCATGTGACCGTGGCTGCCCCTATATTTGGGCATCGCTACACGCAATCTCCTCTTGCCCCACTTCAAGTGGACCAGGCGAGAGGCCCGAATTTATAAATGGAAAAGTGAACAGCTCTTCAGAGTGTTCAAGTGTGGGATCATTTGTCTCTGCGCACTCAGCATGGTAGGAGGAAGGAGGATTAGGGTGAGGAAAATGCGGTCCAGACTCACGGCTACTGAGACTTGACTGTGTGGAAGACAGGGTGGTGGTGGTGGCTAAGTGACTGGAAACATTATCCGCTATCCAACCAGCAACCTTTTGACACTTCTCTGGGTTCAATAGTGGTGTACTGCGGTCCCCTAGGTAATTGGGACAGGTAGGTCAGGCGAGAAGTTATGGATGTTTGTTGTGCCACAATTTCAGCTTGCCCACGGCCTTGTCCTGGGCCTCTTCATGCACCATCACCATCACGTCCAGTTCCCCGTCCCATGCCATGTGCCTTGCCCATTTTAAATGGAGGACAGTATCTTCCACACTCACTACAAATGACTGAGTTTGGAGCAAATTTAAATGTGATCCGTGTGATGGAGAAAACAGAGTTTTAAATACTTGGCCTGTAGGTAAGTAGTTTGAACAGCAAACTGGTGCGAATTGCATCAATGACACACTAAAGGAAATTTTTAATGGAGGCCAGAAATGGCAGTATTTTCTGACAATGTAAATGTGATCCGTTTGATGGAGAAAACACTGTTTTAAATAACTGGATTTCTAGCGCATTAGTATGGAAAGGACCTGGCTGTATTTTGCATTGCCAACAAGCAAATGGCACAGAAAAACGGTGTTCTCTGGATTGCTTTTTATGCAAATAATGAGGATTAAGATCCTAAGAAAAATATTCCTGGCCCCTGAGACCTCGGCCTTTGTATAGAAATATCTAACAGCAGCAGAAGGCAGAATTGGAATGGAGCCTCTTGTGCTATATGCACTGCAGTCTGCTATATACCCTGCCTGCCTATATACACTGCCTGCCTGATATCTCTGCAGTTGGATTAGTCCTCAGAAGGACTGTTTGTTAAGATGGATATGTGTAATGTACGTTTTTTCTCCCTACACTACTTGATTGATTGATTGTCAATCAGTGTTGCTTCCTAAGTGAACAGTTTGATTTCACAGAAGTTTGATTTACTTGGAGTTATATTCTGTTGTTTAAGTGTTCCCTTTATTTTTTTGAGCAGTGTGTATATATATATATATATATATATATATATATATATATATTCAGTACAGACCAAAAGTTTGGACACACCTTCTCATTTAAAGATTTTTCTGTATTTTCATGACTATTAAAATTGTACATTCACACTGAAGGCATCAAAACAATGAATTAACACATGTAGAAATACACACTTAACAAAAAAGTGTGAAACAAGTGAAAATATGTCTTATATTCTAGGTTCTTCAAAGTAGCCACCTTTTGCTTTGATGACTGCTTTGCACACTCTTGGCATTCTCTTGATGAGATTCAAGAGGTAGTCACCGGAAAAGGTTTTCACTTCACAGGTGTGCCCTGTCAGGTTTAGTAAGTGGGATTTCTTGCCTTATAAATGGGGTTGGGACCATCAGTTGTGTTGTGCAGAAGTCAGGTGGATACACAGCTGATAGTCCTACTGAATAGACTGTTAGAATTTGTATTATGGCAAGAAAAAAGCAGCTAAGTAAAGAAAAATGAGTGGCCATCATTACTTTTTAGAAATGAAGGTCAGTCACTTCGAAAAATTGGGCAAACTTTGAAAGTGTCCCCAAGTGCATTGCAAAAACGATCAAGCGCTACAAAGAAACTGGCTCACATGAGGACCGCCCCAGGAAAGGAAGACCAAGAGTCACCTCTGCTTCTGAGGATAAGTTTATCCGAGTCACCAGCCTCAGAAATCGCAGGTCATCAGCAGCTCAGATTACAGACCAGGTCAATGCCACACAGAGTTCTAGCAGCAGACACATCTCTACAACAACTGTTAAGAGAAGACTTTGTGCAGCAGGCCTTCATGGTAAAATAGCTGCTTGGAAACCACTGCTAAGGACAGGCAGCAAGCAGAAGAGACTTGTTTGGGCTAAAGAACACAAGGAATGGACATTAGACCAGTGGAAATCTGTGCTTTGGTCTGATGAGTCCAAATTTAAGATGTTTGGTTCCAACCACCGTGTCTTTGTGCGACGCAGAAAAGGTGAACGGATGTACTCTACAAGCATGGAGGAGGAGGTGTGATGATGTGGGGGTGCTTTGCTGGTGACACTGTTGGGGATTTATTCAAAATTGAAGGCATACTGAACCAGCATGGCTACCACAGCATCTTGCAGCGGCATGCTATTCCATCCGGTTTGCGTTTAGTTGGACCATCATTTATTTTTTAACAGGACAATGACCCCTAACACACCTCCAGGCTGTGTAAGGGCTATTTGACCAAGAAGGAGAGTGATGGGGTGCTACGCCAGATGACCTGGCCTCCACAGTCACCAGACCTGAACCCAATCGAGATGGTTTGGGGTGAGCTGGACTGCAGAGTGAAGGCAAAAGGGCCAACAAGTGCTAAGCATCTCTGGGAAATCCTTCAAGATTGTTGGAAGTCCATTTCCGGTGACTACCTCTTGAAGCTCATCAAGAGAATGCCAAGAGTGTGCAAAGCAGTCATCAAAGCAAAAGGTGCCTACTTTGAAGAACCTAGAATATAAGACATATTTTCAGTTGTTTCACATTTTTTTGTTAAGTATATAATTCCACATGTGTTAATTCATAGTTTTGATGCATCAGTGTGAATATACAATTTTCAAAGTCATGAAAATACAGAAAAATCTTTAAGTGAGGTGTGTCCAAACTTTTGGTCTGTACTGTATATATATATATATATATATATATATATATATATATATATATATATATTTATATATATATGTAAAGATATAAATATATATATATTTTTTTATCTTTATTTCCCCCTTTTTGGTTTTAAAATTAATTCACTGATGGTACGTTATACATTCTAAATTGAAAAATATCTGGAAATCTGGGACAGGTCCAGTGACGTCTACAAAGACAAGCAGAAAAAGAAGGACGCTTGGCAAGCTGTTTTGAGTGAAATCAATCCGCAGTGGGTGCACGCGGACCCAGATGCCCCAGAGGAAATTAGTAAGTATTGATTTTTGCATTTATTTGTACAATATTTTTATATATACAATATTTGTCATTTCATTTTTGTTGTAAATGCAGTACATAAATTGTTTTGTGTTTTGTTATTGCAGTGGCCGATATAAAAAATAGGTGGCGATCGGTCACCGATCGCTTGGTGAGGTGCTGTATGCAGATGAGCTGGCCTTCATCTTAAGCAGTAGAAGTTTGCGGAGATAATTTCATAATAAATATTAGTAATCAAAATATTTATAAAACTGTTGTATTAACATGCCTTCTTTTTTACCTTTTCTTTTTCTATAGAACTGAAGGCAATATTAGGGCCCCTGCACCAGGTCCACAAGAGGAGACAAGCACGGACCAGGGACCAGAGGATTCTGAGGACTTCTTTATAGCTTCCTCTACTGATCAATATGCTGGTCCTTCAACTTCTACCGCTTGTTTGGCAGCTGCCAGTTGTCCTGCCGCTTCATCAAGTCCTGTGGACGTCGTGCCAGGTTCAGGTACTGCTGCTCCTGCTTCAGGCGCTGATGGTAGCTCTACTGGTGGTGCGTCGAGGCCCACTGGGAGGGGGGCTGGTTCTGCTCGTCCCATGGCATCGAGAAGAGAGGAAACAAAAAAGGTCAAAAGCAAAGAGGGTGCGACTAGTGTGATTGAAGCCCTCACTACTCACACCCTCAATCTTATGGACAGGGCAACACAAGAAGATTACCTTGATAAATTTGCCTTGTCCATAGCTGGCTGCCTAAGATCCATGCCACGGGACAAGCAGAACCTGTACATGACAGCAGTCAATGCTCTGGTCATGGCAATTGATGGGACATCAGCTATGCACTTGCCCCCAGACCTACTTACTGGGATATTTAATCTTTTCAATCCCAGTGGGCCTCCACGACCACCAGCAGCTGAAACCCAACGTTTTGGGCAGGTTGCAGCATACCGGCCTGAACCTTTTGAGCTGCAAGCCATTTACGGTCGCCGACCAGCCCCTGGAGCATCAGCGCTTCATCCTGGACAATCTCCTAACAGCAGCTTGTCTCGGGAAATGTTTCCTGGTTACAGCTATGACCCAGAATATCAACAATTTTAGTTTAATTAGTTACCCCCTGTCATCATTTTTGGACAATAACAAATACAGACAGCACCTATAGGTCGTTAGATACACCATTTTTTAGAGAATGACACAATGCGTTAACAAACACCTTTTCTTATGGTCACCTATACCAGGCTTCAGGCATAGGGGACTGTAAGAAAAGGTGTTTAGTTTTATATAATGAAACAACCTACAGGTGCTGCCCGTATTTTATGGCCCAAAACTGATGACATGTCTGCCGTACACAATGTAACATTTGCATATTGTAAAGTTATGGCCAATGTTTTTCCGAATTTTTTTTTTTAAAGTTTGTTGATATTTTTGTATACAAAGTTATGACAGTTGCTATATATTATTTATAAAAAAAAATATTATTTAAACTATTTGTGTTCATTTTACTTTTCAAGTGTATGCTTAGAGTATATGTGTTTGGGTTGGTTTATTGAAAAATTATAACAGAAAAAGTGGGCCCCTAAACTGCACTGACCTGAGCGCAGGTCAGGGCAACGCTAAATTTTGCAAGTTATTCAGCTCCTCTACGTGTGGTCAGCTGTATCCAGGCGTTTTTAAATTATAACTATTCTTGGATATTTTTTTGGACAATACAGTTTTGATGACAAAGGGATGGATACTACTCTCAACATTGTTCTTTGCTAGTTCTGCTCTTAGCGCAAGCAAATGACAATGGTGAGTGATGCCTTCAGCAGCCAATACTTGGGAAGCGTGCTCTAGTAGTAATGCCAATTCCCAGGCACTGATACGTGTGGGTGTTCACGCACACGTATTTGAAAAATATCAACACGGATATGTCATGTGCTTTTAAAATTTTTGGGTCAAGTACCTGAAATATCTTGACGTGTGATGCACTGCTAAGCCAACTTGTGGCCACAACTTGTGACTGAGCATAATCAGAGGTAGGGGTCACAATGTAAGTGTATGATAGCCACATTCTAGCCTTGTTGGGCCTGTCATACACTTACATACACTTTTGCGTTGACATATGGTCCTAAAACAAGATGTAGAAGGTGATAATTTAATAAATATTGTAGACAAGATTAAAAATTAAACCAAATAAAAAAAAATGTTTCTAAATATTTTTGGGCTTTTTTGGAAACAATAACCTTTATGGAAGTTCTACTTTTATTGGTCATCAGATCTTCTCTGCTGGTTAGGCTGCTCAACACCGCAACAGGAGTATTGCCATTGAGGCACCTTCAGGACTCATGAAGTAGTCAGCGAAAGTTTCTCACACCCTGGCACCAGAGTTGGATTGCCTTCCCTGACCCAAGTTGACAACTGGAATTAATTCAGGCAGTTGTGACTCCTCATCTAACTCTGTGCTGTTTTCACGAGCATAGCCTTAATGACAGTGTCAACAGTCTACGGATCCAACTGGATGGCAGTGTGAAAGATCCTCCACTGACTATACATGATTCCGAAGGTGTATTCCACATATCTGCGTGCACAACTCAGCTGATAATTAAAAATCCTCCGCCAGTCATTCAGTCCCCTTCGTGGTTATGGGCGCAGCAGGCTGGTGTTTAAGGGAAATGCCTCATCCGAAACCATCACAAAGGGAACTGGATGTGTGGAACCCGGCAAAGGTCTTGGTGCTGGTAGCGGTAGGCCGAAGAATTTGCAGCCCAATCTGTGATGATCGAAACACCCAAAAGTCCCCAGTACTGCCATAAGCACCAATGTTAATGGCAACAAATTTGAAATGTGCCTCAGCCACCGCTATCAGGACCACAGAAAAATATTTCTTATATTTAAAGGAGCGTGATCCTGACCGTGGTGGCTGCTGAACCCTCACATGTTTGCCATCAACAGCACCTATTCAGTTGGGGAAATTGGCCACAGTTTGAAAGCCTGCTGTGACCTGCAGCCAAGTCTCCTCGGTTGTGGAAGGCATCACGATGGGCTGCAACTTCTGCCAGATGACAGTACATGTGCACCTCACAATTCTGGAAATGGTGGATTTACCAACCCTAAATTGGAGGTGCAGTAATGTATAGCTCTCTCCTGTGGCCAAAAACCTGAAAAGGAAAAATATAAAATTAGAAAAAACAGAAAAAGAAAAGAAATACATGCCAACATTATAATTCTCCATTTTTGATTACTATGGAAAATATTACGGACTTTATTACAAAATACTATTCCAGCACTGAGCGCCCATTCTCCATTTTTTTTTTTTTTTGGTTACACAATTTCTAGGTGTTCTTTCATCTTTTGTTTACTCTTGATTTCACACATATCAATTCTATTCCGTTTTCATTTTGTGGTTGTGTTTGACTCCGATGTTTGCTCTAGAGTTCACACATCAGTGACCTTTTTAGTATGACCTTGGCGCACTGTTATATCATGCCCAAGCAAAAATTAGGTACACGAAAACTTTAAACGCAGAGGTGCCGTCATCACAAACTAACAAAACGAGGTACACCTGAAGGGAGGGGTGAGCTGCTGTGCTCATTCATGGGTGGTGGAACTACTGATCCCAGTTTGGAAAGACAAGGAATGGATAATTGTTTGTAGGACATATGTTTTTTAAAAAAATTACCAAAGTCAGAAGGAACACAACTAATTAAAAGGTAATTTTTCCTATGTGATTATCAAAATACAAAACCACACATCTTTAGGGGTCTTTCACACATCAGTCAGATGATCAGAGGGGCGCTGGTAATGAGGGACATTCAGCAGACGGCCCTCATCCCCATTCCTGAAGTTCCTGCACCTTGATCTCACTTGGTGGCAAAGACAGCGCCATCACCTGGTTCTTCCTTTTGGCATCCTCATTGTGGGATACTCCTGTCTCAGGATTCAATCCCACCTCAGCAGGTCGGTCGTAGCCTTTTGCAAATTCATCCATACTACAAGCGGGAGTTGTACCTCTGTTTGCACAACCGCATCAGGTGAGCAATTTCCTATAGATACTCACCCTTTTAATTGATCAAATCTTACTACGCTTAGATAGCGCCACGTTTTTTCTCCTTTAGGAAATCTATTATCATTTATCAGTGAATTAATTTTTCACCTTTGAAAGCAATGTGAAAGTGTAAAAACGCATCAAAAAACCTATGTGGGAACAGCCAAAGGTGAGGAGGAGAATTTTTGTTTTGGTTAATTAGTTATTTATTTTGTCTTATATACAAGTCATTACCCCTTGAAAGAATGTTGCTTACCATTTTTTCCTGGAAAACACATTTTGGCTTCGTTTTTGTATGTTTTATTGTGAGTCCGTAAAAGTGGCACAATACTCTGACAACATTGTTCACAGCAGCAGCCTGGGAGTCAGAAATGCCTTCAGTGGTCTTCCTCATGCTGTTCTTATATCATTTGAGCACTGCTCCCATAGATTTGGCCAATTTTTAGGCCCTCTCCAGACCTCCAGGGGGGTGGGGGGGGCGCTGGAAAAATGCTCGAGTTTCCCTTTGACTTACATTAGGCTCATTGTCTAGCACCGGAGCATTACGATTTGCTCGACCTGAGGAATGAGCACCCAATCTTTTTAGTGCTGTCAAATCACTAATAATAAACCCTTAAAAGGAGGAGCACTGCCAGAGCCCTGCAAAATAACATCCAGCAGGCCACAAATGTGCATGTGTCTGCACAAACGGTTAGAAACCGACTCCATGAGGGTGGTATGAGGGCCCGACGTCCACAGATGGGGGTTGTGCTCACAGCCCAACACCATGCAGGACGCTTTGCATTTGCCACAGAACACCAGGATTGGCAAAGTCACCACTGGTGCCCTGTGCTCTTCACAGATGAAAGCAGGTGCACACTGGGCACATGTGACAGACATGACAGAGTCTGGAGACGCCGTGGAGAGCGATCTGCTGCCTGCAACATCCTTCAGCATGACATGTTTGGCAGTGGGTCAGTAATGGTGTGGGGTGGCATTTCTTTGGAGGGTCGCACAGCCCTCCATGTGCTCACCAGAGGTAGCCTGACTGCCATTAGGTACCAAGATGAGATCCTCAGACCCCTTGTGAGACCATATGCTGGTGTGGTTGGCCCTGAGTTCCTTCTAATGCAAGACAATGACAGACCTCATGTGGCTGGAGTGTGTCAGCAGTTCCTGCAAGATGAAGGCATTAAAGCTATGGATTGGCCTGCCCGTTCCCCAGACCAGAATCCGATTGAGCACATCTGGGACATCATATCTCGCTCCATCCACTACAGACTGTCCAGGAGTTGGCGGATGCTTTAGTCGAGGTCTTGGAGGAGATCCCACAGGATACCATCCGCAACCACCTCAGGAGCATGCCCAGGTGTTGTAGGGAGGTCATACAGGCACATGGAGGCCACACACAATACTGAGCCTCATTTTGACTTGTTTTAAGGACATTATATCAAAGTTGGATCAGCCTGTAGTGTGTTTTTCCACTTTAATTTTTGGGGTGACTCCAAATCCAGGCCTCAATTGGTTAATAAATTTGCTTTCCATTGATGATTTTAGTGTGATTTTGTTGTCAGCACATTCAACTTTGTATAGAACAAAGTATTCAATGAGAAGATTTCATTCATTCAGATCTAGGATGTGTTATTTGAGTGTTCTCTTTATTTTTTTGAGCAGTGTATTATTAATGTTGAAGAGGTAGAGGGCATAAAAAGTAGAATTTAAATATTTGCAGATGATACTAAACTCTGCAAGGCAATTTACACAGAGGAAGATAATTTAATAATTTAGAGGTATTTATGTTAGATGGAGGCTTTGACTGTGAAACGCCAAATTGAAGATGAAAGTATATAAATATAATGTCATGCATTTATGCACAGGAAATAAAATGTATAATTATATACTAAATGGTAAAGCACAGGGTAAAACTGTCACTGAAAAAAACATGGGTGTATGGATGGACAGCAAACTCAACTACAATAACTAGTGTCATACAGTAGCTGTCAAGGCAAATAAAATCATTGGATTCATTAACCCCTTTCTGCCCTTAGACATATCCATATGTCTGGGTCGCCAGATAGTTACCGACCTGGGGTATATGGATATGTCATATCTTCAATGCGGCACATTAAAATTCCAGCACCGTGTTACCTCAGGGTAGATGGTGTCTTTGTCGTGAGGGGTGGCAATGCCCCCCCCACAACTACGATTGCTGTGATTGGCTGTTTAATTTTGAACAGCCAATTACAGCGTTTCTCAGTGTGTCAGGCAATCAAATTGCCTGAAATACTGATGTCAAGCCTAGGATCAGTTCTGTAAGTGCACCAATCATCGGCTGGTGCCTGGCAACACTAGGCTCACCTGAGCCAGCTCTGATTGGTGTGTTTGATGAAAACATCGATCGCACCAATCAGAGCACACAGACGCGATCTTTCCTAAGGTTGACCTCCTTGTACTTCCTCATTCTAGCTTTGGAATTGTACAGGGTGGTCACTCTGTCCATCTGTACACTGTGCTGGTCCTTGTGGTGCCACAGAATCCTGTAACATCATAATTGCTGCTGCTGCATTTCCTTCACTATTCCTGCTGAAGAAAGAAGAATGAAGTACACTAATGTGTTTAAATTGATTTGTAAATATATGTGTATCTCTGTGGCTATGGACAGACCAGTATTTTTGTATATCCCTGAATGTTGAATTCTATTAGTTTGGAAACAATCATGTTTACTATGCTAATGACAAATTGTACTAAAAGTCAGCTAGATGCTTATTTACAATAGCCCCTGTGATACCAACTATGTAAATTGATTAGCTCAAAGAATGAGACCTGGTGAGCCATGCACATTTACCTTTTACGTCTGACTGATGACCCTACACAGATGTAAATATAAACAGTGATGTCTGTAGTGCTGCAAAGAGACTTAAGGAGAATCAGAAAGACTTTACAAGGAAAATGAGAGACATCCTTCAGGACAGAAGGTGGATTGAATGGCATTACCCAAATAGACACAGATTTTATTTCTATATGATTTTAATCTAAGAGTATTGGCACTGACTGGTAAGATACGGATCTGCTCCATTAACCATCAGGGAGACCATGGATACATTTTGGGGAGACCAGTTTGGGACGAAGAAGTCACCAGGCCCCATGAATATGTTGTTTGAGGTTGCCAGTAGGGACCCACCGGTCACCTGCAACCCATGGAGACATTAGGAGAAGCCAGATAGGGACCCACCGGTCATCTGACTCCATGGCATTGAGGTTCAATAAAGCATTGCCACGCTGTTTTACCCTCGCCCTGTGTTGTCTGAGTAATGTTAGGCCCACAGAAGACCCTGGATTTTAACACTTAACCTTGACTGATCTCTCCTCATCCACCCCACTCCTTCTCTCCCTCCATTTTAGCCCTCTCCCAACCCCCCTTTCTGCCAGTGAGCACTGATCAGTACTTGATCGCTCATCAGTACTTGATCGCTAATCAGTACTTGATCTCTCTGTTTTTGGCAGGTGTTTTTTGTGCATCCTGCTGCGGCCGAGTGTTGATCACTGACGCAAATCACTGATCCACACTCGTGCTCACTGTTTTCCACAACATTTTTTTTTCATTATTTTTTTGTACCCCCTACCTTTGCATCACTCTGTATGTGCGTCCTGCAGCCACTGTGCTGTTGATCAGACGTACACCACTGGTTAGCACCTGTGCTTGTTTTTGGCAAAAACTTTTTTTTCCCTGTCTATTTTTTTCATCACCATAATGCACTACATCAGTGCATGCATTCTACAACCATTGAGCGCTGGTCGGTGATGAACATCCCTGACCGGACTCCGGTTGTTTTTTCTTTTTTTGTGAAAAAAGAATAAGAAAAAATCAATTAGATTTGTTGATAGGACTACATTAGGGACTGTAAAAATGTACCATATTACTTGTCATCCACTATGGTATTTTTAACTGAATTGAGTTACCATATTTTTTGGACTATAAGATGCACCGGACCATAAGATGCACCTAGGTTTTAGAGGAGGAAAATAGAAAAAAAATTTAAGCAAAAAATGTGGTCACGATGCCCTATTAAGGGGGAGGGGGTATGCTGCTAACATTTCAATAGGGGTAATGTCCCCCTATTCTGATAATATTCCCCATCCTGGTAGATATGCCCCCCTTCCTATTATACGTGGCTCCCATCCCCATCCTGATATGCATGGCATACCTCCATCCTGATATGCATGGCACCCCTCATCCCTATCCTGGTATGCATGGCACCCCTCATCCTTATCCTGGTATGCATGGCCCCCTCATCCCTATCCTGGTATGCATGGCACCCCTCATCCCTATTCTGGTATGCATGGCACCTCTCATCCCTATCCTGGTATGCATGGCACCCCTCATCCCTATTCTGGTATTCATGGCACCCCTCATCCCTATCCTGGTATGCATGGCACCCCTCATCCCTATCCTGGTATGCATGGCACCCCTCATCCTTATCCTGGTATGCATGTCACCCCTCATCCCTATCCTGGTATGCATGGCACCCCTCATCCTTATCCTGGTATGTTTGGCACCCTTCATCCTTATCCTGGTATGCATGGCACCCTCACCCTTATCCTGGTATGCATGGCACTCCTCATCCTTACCCTGGTATGTATGGCCCCCTTATCCTTACCCTGGTATGTATGGCCCCCTCATCCTTACCCTGGTATGTATGGCCCCCTCATCCTTATCCTAGTATGCATGGTCCCCTTAATCCCCATCAGGCTGCACATAAAAAAATAAAAACTCCTACTCACCTTTCTTTTCTGTCCTCCAGCGCTGCATAATGTCTGCCGGCACTAATCTCTTCATGTGAGCCATGCATGACGTCACTGCCATGCACGTCTCACAAGGAGAGATCAGCTGCATAGACTCACTGCTCCCCACGCCAGGACTGTGTGTGCAGGGAGCAATGACTTCATGCTCCTTAATAGCCGGCACACAGCGCAGCCGCAGCGCGGCTCCTGATGCTGCCGGGCGATCGCGTGTGCCCACTGTTAAAGGACATGAATATTCACCCCCTCCCCACGCCCAGGTGTGTCCAAGTTTGGACACACCTTCTCATTTAAAGATTTTTCTGTATTTTCATGATTATGAAAATTGTACCTTCACACTGAAGGCATCAAAACTATGAATTAACACATGTGGAATTATATACTTAACAAAAAAGTGTGAAACAACTGAAAATATGTCTTATATTCTAGGTTCTTCAAAGTAGTCACCTTTTGCTTTGATGACTGCTTTGCACACTCTTGGCATTCTCTTGATGAGCTTCAAGAGGTAGTCACCGCAAATGGTTTTCACTTCACAGGTGTGCCTTGTCAGGTTTAATAAGTGGGATTTCTTGCATTATAAATTGGGTTGGGACCATCAGGTGTGTTGTGCAGAAGTCTGGTGGATACACAGCTGATAGTCCTACTGAATAGACTGTTAGAATTTGTATTATGGCAAGAAAAAAGCAGCTAAGTAAAGAAAAATGAGTGGCCATCATTACTTTAAGAAATGAAGGTCAGTCACTGTGATAAATTGGGCAAACTTTGAAAGAGTCCCCAAGTGCAGTTGCAAAAACCATCAAGCGCTACAAAGAAACTGGCTCACATGAGGACTGCCCCTGGAAAGGAAGACCAAGAGTCACCTCTGCTTCTGAGGATAAGTTTATCCAAGTCACCAGCCTCAGAAATCGCAGGTTAACAGCAGCTCAGATTAGAGACCAGGTCAATGCCACACAGAGTTCTAGCAGCAGACACATCTCTTCAACAACTGTTAAGAGGAGACTTTGTGCAGCAGGCCTTCATGGTAAAATGGCTGCTAGGAAACCACTGCTAAGGACAGGCAACAAGCAGAAGAGACTTGTTTGGGCTAAAGAACACATGGAATGGACATTAGACCAGTGTAAATCTGTGCTTTGGTCTGCTAAGTCCAAATTTGAGATCTTGATTCCAACCACCGGGTGTTTGTGCAGCACAGAAAAGGAGAACGGATGGACTCTACATGCCTGGTTCCCACCGTGAAGCATGGAGGAGGAGGTATGATGGTGATGGTATGGGGGTGCTTTGCTGGTGACACTGTTGGGGATTTATTCAAAATTGAAGGCATACTGAACCAGCATGGCTACCACAGCATCTTACAGTGGCATGCTATTCCATCCGGTTTGCGTTTAGTTGGACCATCATTTATTTTTCTACAGCACAATGACCCCAAACACACCTCCAGGCTGTGTAAGGGCTATTTGACAAAGATGGAGTGTGATGGGGTGCTACGCCAGATGACCTGGCCTCCACAGTCACCAGACCTGAACCCAATCGAGATGTTTAGGGGTGAGCTGGACCGCAGAGTGAAGGCAAAAGGGCCAACAAGTGCTAAGCATCTCTGGGAACTCCTTCAAGATTGTTGGAAGACCATTTCCGGTGACTACCTCTTGAAGCTCATCAAGAGAATGCCAAGAGTGTGCAAAGCAGTCATCAAAGCAAGAAGTAGCTACTTTGAAGAACCTAGAATATAAGACATATTTTCAGTTGTTTCACACTTTTTTGTTAAGTATATAATTCCACATGTGTTAATTCATAGTTTTGATGCATTCAGTGTGAATGAACAATTTTCAAAGTCATGAAAATACAGAAAAATCTTTAAATGAGAAGATGTGTCCAAACTTTTGGTCTGTACTGTATATATATATATATATATATATATATATATATATATATGTGTGTATATGTGTATGAATGTATTTAAAATACCTCCCTTCTTCAAAATGCTACAAAAAGGGGACTTAAAAAAGACAAACATACTTTATTATCATCACATCCACATAGAGCTTCTTTCAGCAACAAATATAAGTCTAGCAAGAGTGCAATGTTAGGCTGCCGAACTGTTCTCACAGCTTGATGAAGTCAAACAATGGGTCCTCAAAGCAAATTAGATTTTTTTATCATTCAATGAATTCTGTAAATAAACCACCTTAACCAAACCCCCTATAAAATAAAAATATAGGAGTATCGTTTATTGACTCAATTTTCACTTCAGATTCCTGGAGAGCCAGAGTTGGAGCTACATCACATTGTATTTACCAACAAAATGGCTCTACACAGTGATCCTAAACTTTATCCTCCTTTCTCCAGCTGCTCATAGTAGTGTTTCAATGTTGAAAACATCAAAACTTTTTACAGAATTTTTCATAGTTTCTACCTTTAAAAAAATTAAATATAAACCATTAATTCTTTGCATTTTTTCAATAGTTGTTTTTACATAACTCCTTTAAATTCCTGTTCATTATTGAGTTTTATTAGAAGTGGCCAGATAACTAATATAATAAGCAGTGATGAGCGAGCACTAAAATGCTCGGGTGCTCTTTGCTCGGGACGAGCGAATTGGAAAGCTCGGGTGCTCGACACGAGCAGAGAGCCCAATGTAAGTCTATGGGAAACTCGAGCATTTTTCTGGCGGCTCCCCCCGGCGGTCTGCAGAGAGCCTAAAAATTGCCCAAGTTGATGGGAACAGAACTCAAATGACATGGGGACAGCATGGGGAAGACCCCTGGAAGCATCTCTGACTCCCAGGTCACTGCTGTGAACAATGTTGTCAGAGTATTACTCCACTTTTACTGACTCACAATAAAACATACAAAAACAAAGCCCTTATGGATTTTCCTGGAAAAAATGTTAAGCAACAGTCTTTCCATTATAATGACTTGCATATAAGGCAAAATAAATAACCAAAAACAAAAATGCTCCTCCACACATTGGGCTATATTCACACGTAGTGTTTTTGATGCATTTTTGGACTTTTGCATTGCTTTCAACTGTGAAAAATACATTCACCAGTAAGTGGGATTTTAATATTTTGCTACCTGTAAGCTGGCTGCCCGCCAGTCCTTTACTGGAGACATGTATCCCCCAGGTTGATAGCTTCGGTGATGCAAAACTGGGAAAGCATGCTCCAGCACGTTTAGTGCTGAAAGGGTTAATAGGGCATGTCAGGGCCGTTTTTTACGACCAGTCATAAGAGTGGGGCAGGATTGGCTGCTCACATATCCCTACCTCAGGGTCTGTGTATAAAATAGAGACCGAGTGTCTCATTCAGTGTCTGTAGCTGGAGACGTGGAGATCTCCAGCGTGTCTGTGCTACAGGACACTGACTGTGAGCGGTGTTTTGTTACTTTGTGCCAGACAATGCTATGTTACATTTACTTGGAGAGTGCAGTTTATGAAGTACGAATAAACCCACCTTGGACATTTTAAAGAAACTGACTCCTGTGACTACCTCAAAGCAGCTGAGTGAGTATCAAACCCCTTACAATTGGTGGAGAATGTGGGCAAGATCCATGAAAACGTGTACCTGCCACAGAGATCGGCAGTGGATGTCCTGGGTAAAGGCCACCAGCCAGCCAGAGATGTCCATCAGCTTTGCGGAGCTAAAACACCTGCTGTAAAGCCAACAACAGCAGCACCAGCAGTACTTGCAGAGCCAGCAGAGCCTGCAACAGCAGCACAGGGAGCAGAAACAGATGCAGCAAGAGACTAATAAACTCCTGATGCAGCAGATTCAGCAGCAACAATGGCAGATGGAACTTCTAGCAATGGAAGCTCGCAGCAGAGTGGCCGCCCCTCCCCCAACTCCAGGTGATGATTCACACATCAGGAAGACGGTAAGAAGAGCATTGCAAAAGATGACTCAGATGATGAAGTCGAGGCGTTCCTGACGGTCTTTGAGAGGGTGGTGGAGCGGGAGAGATTGCCTCCGTAGCAGTGGGTGGTGGTGCTGGCACCATATTTAACGGGCAAGCCACAGAAAGCCTATTATGACTTGCCCTGAAGGACGCAAAGGAGTACGCCAAATTAAGAACAGAAATTTTGGCGCTCTTTGGAGTGACTCCTACTGTCATGGCGTACAGGGTTCACCATTGGGCCTATTGCAGTGACAAACCTCCCTGGTCCCAAATGTTCGACCTCCTACACCTAGTTCAAACGTGGCTGTAACCTGAATCTTCCTCCCCAACACAGATGGATCAAGAATTATTAAAAAAAAAATTGCATCTGACAACATTGGCTGCAAGCTGTCGTGATGGCTTCTCACCAATACATTGAATGTAGATTCACATGAAATAACATACTTCTTCCACTTTCACAGAGAGTGCGGTTCTTTCTCTCTGCAATGCCATTCTGTTCTGGGCTGGATGGTATGGTAGTCTGGAACACAATTCCATTTTTTTTCAAAATGTTTTGCACCTTACCACTTGTATATTCAGTCCCATTATCTGCAC
The DNA here is from genome assembly GCF_046119375.1 of Phyllobates terribilis. NCBI lineage: Eukaryota > Metazoa > Chordata > Amphibia > Anura > Dendrobatidae > Phyllobates > Phyllobates terribilis. Next base: position 1,202,345,296 of record NW_027362761.1, on the reverse strand, counting down.
GCAGGGCTTTTGGCATTCTTCCAAATTTGTTAAATACTACAGCAAGAAATTCTACAAGTTTTTGTGGAACTTCATCCTTACTGTGAAGCAGGTAGGCGACTGTATATCTGGAGTAGTTATCAATAAATGTGAGAAAATATCTCTTCTTACTTGGAGTTTGAACAGTCATTGGACCGCAAACATCTGTGTGTATCAAATCCAGTGGCTGCGCGGATCTACTGGTGCTTACTTTAGGAAAAGATTTCCTGGACATTTTCCCTTTAAGACAGCTACTGCACTTCATCATTTGACTAGATTGCTTGATATCCACACCATTTGCAAGTTGACCTAGCTTCCTTATTGCTTCTGGGTCTCTGTGACCAAGACATCTGTGCCATATATGGATACAGTTCTTATGCAGATCTTGTCTAGCACTGTATACTCTTTCTTTGCATTTTAGCCGATAAAGTTCATTTTGGATTTTTCCTTCTGCAAGAGTGTGACCCTTCTTTGATATAATGCATCTGTTGTCTTTAAAAGTAACTACATTCCTTTTTTGTGTAAGCTTCTTTACTGACAGAAAATAGCTTTCAAGACTGGGAACATAGAGAACATTCTTTACTGGGATCTTTCTGCTTTGTGCTGAGGAAACTGGACAGTGGAAGAAGCCGTCTCCTACTCCTTCTGAAGTCGTATATTGACCATTAGCTAAGATGACCTTTTCTGACTTTTTCATCAAGGTCAGTGAAGAAATCCTTGTTATTCGTCATATGGCTGCTAGCACCAGAGTCTATACATACAGTGCCTACAAGTAGTATTCAACCCCCTGCAGATTTAGCTGGTTGACACATTCGGAATTAACTTGGCATTGTGACATTTGTACTGTAGATCAGCCTGGAAGTGGGAAATGCACTGCAGCAAATTTTTTTTTTTTTTTTTTTTTTTTTTAAAACGTAAAAAGTTAATTCAGAGTGTCATTTATTATTCAACCCCTCAAACCACAAGAATTCTGTTTGGTCCCCCTAAAGTATTAAGAAGTAGTTCAGGCACAAGAATAATAAGCTTCACATGTGTGGATTAAAGATCTCTTTTGCCAGCCTTTTCTGACTATTTAAGACCCTCCCCAAACTTGTGAACAGCACTCAGACATGGTCAACATGGGAAAGACAAAGGAGCATTCCAAGGCCATCAGAGACAAGATCGTGGAGGGTCACAAGGCTGGCAAGGGGTACAAAACCCTTTGCAAGGAGTTGGGCCTTCCTGTCTCCACTGTTGGGAGCATCATCCGTAAGTGGAAGGCTTATGGAACTACTGTTAGCCTTCCACGGCCTGGACAGCCTTTGAAAGTGTCCTCCCGTGCCGAGGCCAGGCTTGTCCGAAGAGTCAAGGATAACCCAAGGACAACAAGGAAGGAGCTCCGGGAAGATCTCATGGCAGTGGGGACATTGGTTTCAGTCAATACCATAAGTAACGTACTCCACCGCAATGGTCTCCATTCCAGACGAGCCCGTAAGGTATATTTACTTTCAAAGCGTCATGTCAAGGCTCGTCTACAGTTTGCTCATGATCACTTGGAGGACTCTGAGACAGACTGGTTCAAGGTTCTATGGTCTGATGAGACCAAGATCGAGATCTTTGGTGCCAACCACACACGTGATGTTTGGAGACTGGATGGCACTGCATACGACCCCAAGAATACCATCCCTACAGTCAAGCATGGTGGTGGCAGCATCATGCTGTGGGACTGTTTCTCTGCCAAGGGGCCTGGCCATCTGGTCCGCATCCATGGGAAGATGGATAGCACGGCCTACCAGGAGATTTTGGCCAAGAACCTCCGCACCTCCATCAAGGATCTTAAGATGGGTCGTAATTTCATCTTCCAACAAGACAACGACCCAAAGCACACAGCCAAGAAAACCAAGGCCTGGTTCAATAGTGAAAAAGTCAAGGTGTTGGAGTGGCCTAGTCAGTCTCCTGACCTTAACCCAATTGAAAACTTGTGGAAGCAGCTCAAGAATAAAGTCCACATGAGACACCCAAAGAACCTAGATAACTTGGAGAAGATCTGCATGGAGGAGTGGGCCAAGATAACTCCACAGACCTGTGCCGCCTGATCAGGTCTTATAAAAGACGATTATTAGCTGTAATTGCAAACAAGGGTTATTCCACAAAATATTAAACATAGGGGTTGTATAATAATTGACCCACACTTTTATGTTTAAAATTTAATAAAATTCAACTGAGCAACATAACTTTTTGGTTTGTAAGATTTATGCTTCTGTTCATAAAACCTACTCTCGTTTGCAGTTTGAAGGCTCTAACTTATATGCATCTTATCAAACCAGCTAAATCTGCAGGGGGTTGAATACTACTTGTAGGCACTGTATGCTTTGCAGGTGAGCCTGCACTGGTATTAAATGTAGTTTCAACACATGCAGACTTTTCCTCTACAGCTGTTTTCACCTTTTGATCACTGTTCTGCATTTTAAGCTGACTCATACTTGCTTTCCAAATTCTGCAGTCTGCTTTAAGGTGGCGGGGCTTTCTACAGACAAAACATTCATGAGTTTCCCTTAGATTGCTCTTATTGTTAGGAAAGTCCTGTGTCTTTAATGTTGTTTCTGCTCTAGATTCATTACTGATGCTTTCATTGTGTGTTTTTCGCTTGAATTCATCTTCAAGCTTGCCTTTGACATATTCTAGTGTGAGCTCATCATCTGGCCATGCATCTAGTGCAGTGACAAGTGTGTCATAACTTTCTGGAAGACCACTTAATAGTAGTGCAGCAACATGAAAGTCTTTAATTTCTTCTCCAATGCCCCTGAGACGCTTCACAATCTCTAGGGTGTTTCTTATATAGTCCTGTATATTCTGCCTATCACTTAGCTTAGACTGATACAGTTTTCTCATGAGATAAAGCTTATTGCTGATATTTGATGCACTTTCTGTAATTCATCCCACATCTCTTTTGCAGTTTCACATTTGCATATATGCAAAATCTGATCATCATCTACACTGAGGGAGATAGTGCTTTGCACTTTCTGATCCTTCTCTAGCCAATCATCTGGTAATGGATGAGGCACTTGTTCCGTTGTATATTTCCACCTACCTTCTCTTATGAGCAGCATTTTCACCTTATATTTCCAAGATTGATAATTCTGATTGGTGAGACTTGGCACTGAGAGCTTGCAGTGATCCCTGCTTGTGGACATCTTCTCTGTTGCTCTGTGCTGCTTTTGCTTTGGACTTCTGTTGCTGTATTACTCTTCTGTGTCACTCCTGGAGTTCTGTGTCACGCTGGGGTTCTGGGTCACGCTCGGCCCATAACCTTTTGGCAGCGGATCATTCAGGATACTCTCAAAGCGTGTTGACAACAGAACAAAGCTTTAATTAGCTATAAACAGGTACAAATATGATAGGCTTTGTGGAATCAGGAATATGAATATATTAAGTGTCTCTGTGCAGCATCAGCAGGCTGCTTCTCCTCTCATGCACAGACACAGGAAAATGGATACAGTCACATGGTCTTTTCTGTGTGTGAGCCTCTGGGAGTTTTTTTTTTTTTTTACTTTATAGACAATACACAAACCTAGCAATAGAACATTTACATACACAGGAATGGAGTTGTTGCACTAACCATATTCCAACACCTCCTCAGTAAAAATGCAATCATAGAGTGTCTGGGAACCTTCACACAGACTTTTCTTAGCCAGTGCTGTTTCTCGGTGACAGTTGTATTTCCCCACAGCCATATTCTTTAGCTCGGTGAAAGGACTGGCATAGAGGGAAACCGTATTTACTCCAGCTGTCATTTCTCCCAGGATGTTCCATAAGCAATGGCAGCCCGTCCAACACCAGCTCACAACACCAGCTTCTTGGTGGTGCTACATACAAAGATCTTTCTTTACATCTTGAATTTCATGGCTACAGAGTTGGACAATGGCCTGATCTGCAATGCTTTTTGAGAAATAACATGCATTAGCACATCCAATCCACAGTAAGAAAGCAGCCATAGAGTGTCAGGGAACCTTCACACAGACTTCTTGGCAGGGTTGGATGGGCCCACCAGAGAAGCAGAGAATTCTCTGGTGGGCCCTGGCTTCTCCTTCAGGAGAGTTCATAATGCAAACCATGCAGGTCGGGATGATGATAGAGGTCACCATCTCCATAGCTTGCTGCTGGTACTTTTGTGTGGGAATGAGCTTGACTCCAACCAGCCTGGAATATTTCCAGTGAATTAAAGCACGCCATGGCTTGGTATTAGAACCCAGTACCAGAAGTGAAGACATTCACAATTACCTTCTCAGGAATTTTTTTTGGTAAACTGAGTGGCTGCCCAAACTTTCTCACAAAGGAGCTGGAGAGTGGTAGCAGGTGCAATTTTCTCCAGCATGACCTGTTTGTTAGATATCAGAAGGAGAACATAATTTGGCTTTGCCAAGCTGCCAGATTGCATCTTTTTAAGCCTTTAGATGGCTGGACCCAGTCTGCAGTAAAAAAAAAAACAGCCATGGAGTGTCCAGGAACATTCACACAGACTTTTCTTAGCCAGGGCTGCTTTTCAGTGAGAGTTATATTTTTGTATTTCACCACTGCCATATTCTTTAGGTCAGTGAAAGGACTGGCAGAGAGGAAAACCATATCTACTCCAGCTGTCATTTCTCCGCCACCAGGTTCCAGTCTTTATCCCACACGACCATTCCTGGCTGTATGTTCAGAGGTGAAAGCCACAGATCTGCCTGCTGTGTTACAACTTTTAACAACTCAACAGCTGTGTGTGGCTTGTCACCTAAGCAAAAGCATATTATCTTCAGCACAGTGTGTTGCTGCTTGGCCCAGGCAGTGCTGCAATGCTTCCAGCTTGCAACTGATGTGGTCATTTTGGAGATGGAGGCCGAAGAGGAGGAGGAGGTGCAGGAGCTGTACAATGTGATTACATTGAGGTTACATTGGTGAGTCTGGTTTTTATACTAAATATCCTGCTGTGTTTTTATTTATTAATTTTTTTTTTTTTTACGTCTCATCAAATGTGTATTGGAGTGGATCCTAATTTTTTTAAGCCCTTGAAATGACTGTATCTGCACAATAAAAGTATAGGAGACACACTCTTTAATATTGGAAGGACAATTCAAATACATTCTATATTCTAGAATAGTGTATGGATAGCATATTACACTGATCCAGCCAGGTATTATTGCCTTAAACTGCGTGCTGCTGGTGCTGCAGAAAAAAATACAAATCTATTCTATTCCCCATAGATGCCACTGTTAGATGCATTTACAATAGGGACAGGTGCTGCTAGGTGGCATCATCAGCTCAAGATAAGTATTCATTTTGGTCACATAAATCTCTTCCAAAGTCCGTAATTTTTTTTTTATTTCTTTGGCCTTATATACAAATCATTACCCTGGAAAGAATGTTAACATTTTAACTTAGTGGCGTAATACTCTGACAACATTGTTGACAGATATGCTTTTTTTTCAATGACCAAATGTGAATAGGTTTGAACACAAAACTGCCATACTTTAGATGGAGTACAATATTTGACATGCTCGCAAAAATTTCTGTATTATATTATGGCAGTAATATGGGATCACGTCTCATGGCCACGGTTTCAGTCAGTCGCCTAATAGTATGGTATTTGTCAGCAACTAAGTGTCAATAATTTGGAACAACATACTCCTGGCAGACTTTAAATGGAGTGTAATATCTGACATGTTCCTAAAAATTTTTGTATTATAATGGCAGTAATATGAGATCACGTCTGATGACCACGGTATCAGTCAGTCGTCTAATAGTATGGTATTTGTCAGTGACCAAGTGTCAACAGTTTGGAACAGCATATACCTGACAGACTTTAAATGGAGTGTAATATTAGACACATTCCCAAAAAATTTTTGTATTATTACGGCAGTAATAATGGATCACATCTGATGACCAAGGTTTCAGTCAGTCGACTAATACTATTGCATTTATCAGCAACCAAGTGTGAATAGGTTCAACAAAATACAGCTGACTGACTGTAAATGGAGTGGAATATTTGGCACACTCCACAAAATTTCTGTATTATTATGGCAGTAATATGGGATCACATCTGATGACCAAGGTTTCAGTCAGTCGACTAATACTATTGTATTTGTCAGCAACCAAGTGTGAATAGGTTCAACAAAATACAGCTGACGGATGGTAAATGGAGTGGAATATTTGGCATACTCCACAACATTTCTGTATTATTACCCCAGTAATATGGGATCGCGTGCAGTGATGAGCAAGCATGCTTGCTACTGCTCTGTGCTCGCCCGAGCATATCACTGCTCGAGATGCTCGGCGCTCGCTGAGTATTTTCGGGGTTGCTCGATGGGAGCTCGGGTCTCCTCCCTGCATGTTTGGGGCTCTTTAGAGTGCCAATCAACATACAGGGATTGTCTGCCACACACTGTAATGCTGCAGCCATGTTGATTGTGGCATTACAGTGATTGGCTGGCCTCATAACGTCATCAGGTCTCTATCAGATCTGGCGCTGCAATGCTCACCACAGTCACTCCGAAATCAGAAAGTGTAGGGAGAGCTGCTTCTGAGTTAGAGAGAGATTTGCTTGTTTCTACTTAGTGTAGGTTTACCAACTATAAAGACACATATCCATCTCAACTAACAGTCCTTCTGATGACTAATCCAGCTGCAGAGATATCAGTGCTAGGCAGGCAGTGTATATAGTAGACTACAGTTCACATAGCAAGAGGGTCCATTCTTGTTCTGTCTGCTGCTTTTACAGATATTTGTTGAAATAGCCCCAGGTATGAGGGGCCAGGAATATATATATTTTTTATTTTATTCCTTATTATTTGCTTAAAAAGCAATCCAGAGAACACCGTTTTTCTGTGCCATTTACTTGTTGGCACTGCAGAATACAGCCAGGTCCTTTCCATAATCCAGATATTTAAAACTGGCTTGTCCATCACATAGATCACAAATAATTGCGCTGGCTTCCATTGAAATTTTGTTTCAGAGTGTTAGTGAAGCTATTGCCACCAGTTTGATGTTAAAAATAGTTACCTACAGGCCAGCTATTAAAAACTGTGGTTTGTTCGTCACACGGATCACATATAATTGCGCTGAAAATATTGCCATTTCTGGCCTCCATTGAAATTTGGTTTCAGTGTGTCAGTGAAGCTATTGACGCCAGCTTGCTGTTAAAAATAGTTAACTAAAGGCCAGCTATTTAAAACTGTGGTTTGTTCGTCACACGGATCACATATGTTTGCTCCAAATTCAGCCATTTGTAGTGAGCGTGGAAGATATTGTCCTCCATTTAAAATGGGCAAGGCACGAGGCAAGGGATTGGGAACTGGACGTGATGGTAATGGTGCATGCAGAGGCTGAGGCCGTGGGCAAGCTGAAATTGTGCCACAACAAACACCCACATCTTCTCGCTCAACCTTCATGTCCCAAATAATAGGGGACCGCAGAACAGCACTATTGAAGAGTAGTGTCAAAAGGTTATTGGTTGTATAGCAGATAATGCTTCTAGTCACTTAGCAACCACCACCACCCTGTCTTCCACACGGTCAAGTCTCAGTAGCCATGAGTCTGGACCACATATTCCTCACCCTGATTCCCCTTCCTCCCACCATGCAGAGTGCCCAGAGACAACTGATCCCACACTTGGACGATATGAAGAGCTGTTCACTTTTCAATTTATAGATTCGGGCCTCTCACCTGGTTCACTTGAAGTAGGGCAAGAGGAGATCGCATGTAGCGATGCCAAAATATTTTAGCAGCCACGGTCATACGAAGGCGACGGTGGCAAGGTGTCACAAGAGGTGAATGATGATGAGACAAAATTGCCAGAAAGCCAGGAGGAGGACCAGGGTGCAGAAGTCGAAGATGAGGTGGTGGATGATATAGTAACTGACCCAACCTGGCAGGAGTACATGCAGAGCGAGGAAAGCAGCAAACAGGGGGAGGGAGACAGAGCACCTCAACAGGCAGGAAGTAGCAGTGTAGTGGCCACAGACAGAAGGTGAGCAACTGCTCCCCGTAACATTAACACAATGCAAGTTGCCAGTACAACTGTTAGGTCTTCCAGAGCCTGGTTGTTTTTTAAAGACTCTGCCGATAACCACAAAAAGGCCATTAGCACCACCTGCCAGGCCAGCATCAGCAGGGGTAGAAAAACTATCAGCTTAACCACCACCAGCATGTTTAGGCACAAGGCAGCATAGCAAACAACTTTGTGGGCCGAACCCCAGGGTCCAGGAACAGTGTCTGCGGGTGACACTACTGTTTATTCCGCTGTTGTGCATGCAAGCCAATCCCCTTTCCCTAGTGCATGCGAAGATGCCTCCTGCCCTGCACCTGATGTTGCACACTCTGAACTAGCACCATCAGCAAGCACGTCCTTGTCCCAGCACAGCGTTCAGTTGTCCACACCACAGTCATTAGAACGCAAACACAAATACACAGCCAACGCCCATAGGCCACACTACTAAATTCCCACATTTTGGGACTGCTTGCTTTCGAAATGTTGCCTTTTAGGATCAAGGAGACGAAAGCTTTCTGCAACCTGATAGCGGCAGCCATCCCTCGGTACTCGGTCCCCAGTCACCATTATTTCTCCCGGTGTGCCGTCCCCGCATTACACAAGCACGTGTCCCACAACATTAGCTGTGTCTTCAACAATGCAGTTACAGGGAAAGTCTACCTAACCACGGACACGTGGACAAGTGTTTGTGGGCAGGGATGGTACAGCTCCCTGACGGCACACTGGGTTAACATACTGGAAGCCAGGATCCAGTCGGACCTTGGGATGGACCACGTCCTCCCGACGTCAAGGATTGTGGGTCCTTGGTCAATCAGGGTTGCCCCCACAGTCTACAGCTCCTGCACCTCATCCTCCTCAGCCTCCTCCTCCGCTTCAGCCTCCATCTCCAAAGTGAGCACATCAGTCACAAGCTGGAAGGACTGCAGCACTGCCTCAGCCAAGCAGCAATAGGCTGTGCTGAAGCTAATATGCTTAGGTGACAAACCACACAATGCTGAATAGTTGTAGACAGCTCTGAAAGAGCAGGCAGATCTGTGGCTGACACCGCTGAACCTACAGCCAGGCATGGTCGTGTGTGACAATGGAAAGAAACTGGTGGCGGCTCTGAGTTGAGTCGATCCCACACACTTGGCCCATGTGCTTAATCTCGTCGTTTAGCGGTTCATCAAAACCTACATGGACCTGCTTGTCAAAGTATGCCACCTGTGTGCCCATTTTACGAAGTCAGCTACAGCTTCCACCGCCCTTGCCGTGCTTCAGCAGCATTTGGAGCTTCCGACTCACAGACTGGTGTGTAATATCCCCACGCATTGGAAATCTACAATGCAGATGGGAAGGATTTCTTAGCAGAAGAGGGCAGTTGCTGAGTACCAGCATCAACAAGGCCGTCGTTATTCAGTTCAGACTCCACACATAAGATCTCAGGAGTGGACATGGATGTCAGACATCTGCACCATCCTCGAAAACTTTGAGAACTCCTCCAAGATGGTGTGCGGCGATGACGCCATAATGAGAGTCACCATCTTGCTTCTCTGTCTTCTGAAACGATCTCTGCTCACAATCAAAGAGGATGCATTGCAGGCGGAGCATGATGAGATGGAGCAAGGAACCATACAGGGTGATTACATACAGCCCATCCTCATCTCATCCTAATGTGGATTGGGTGACAATGAGGAAGAGGAGGATAAGGAGGAGGAGGAATAACAGGAGCTAGTATTCTGCGTTATTGATGGTTCTACCTGCATAACTGTCATACCATTTGTTCAGCGTGGATTGCCTGAGGACAAGAGGGAGGAGGAGGAGGAGAGCATGGTTAGTCGTCCTCTTGGTGAGGACATGGAAGTCTTGCCTGTTAGCAGTCTGGCACGCATGGCTGAGTTTATATTATGCTGCCTTTCCCATGACCCTCGCATTCTCAAAATTTTGGGTGACAGTCATTACTGGTTGTTGACACTTCTAGACCCTCTCTACAAGGAGAACTTTATATCTCTTATTCATGAGGTGGACAGGTCTACAAAAATGGGGCAGTACCAGAAGGCCCTTCTTGCTGAACTATTAAAAAAATTTGCATCTGAAAACGCTAGCAGCAGAGGTCATAGTTCGTTGGACAAACAACGAGTACAGGCAAGAGAGACACAACTCTAATTTAGAAGAGGCTAGGGAGCACTGTCAAAGTTCTGGGAGAGTTTTCTCAGCCCCTCCCATTGCACACGCCCTGAGGCACGGGGTACTCACAGAAGGAGGGCAAAGTTTGGGAAGATGCTGAGGGAGTACCTTGCTGACCGTACCAATGTCCTCCGTGATTCCTCTGTGCCTTATAATTATTGGGTATCCAAGCTGGACACTTGGAATGAACTGGCTCTCTATGCCTTGGGCGGGTTTTAAGTGCCGCTGGTTTAATTATAACTGATAAGCGGATCCGCCTGTCAACTGAAAATGCTGACAGGCTGATTCTTATAAAAATGAACAAGGGCTGGATTGGGCAAGACTTCTCAACACCACCGAATGATAGCAGCATAACAAAAAACTCAAATCCAATGTCTTGTTTTGCGAGATGTATTCCCATACACCTTTTCACACCCACACATGGGTATATGCTTCCTGATTTTGGCTATTTGCACTTGTCCTACTCCTCCTCATCCTCATCCTCCACCACCATATAACCAGGGTGACTGTGGTCCGTGATGTAACATGCACATAATTTTTTTAAAGGATGTTTATAATGCCAGTAAAAAAAATTTTTTATACAGTATGTTCATGTACACCACCCAGGAGTAAATGTTTGTCAGCCCATACGCTTAGTGCATGGGCATTACAAGTATAGGAGACCCGCTCCTTTCTAATGGGAACATTTTTTTTATGAGGCCCTCTTCCACATGTTTTCCAAGGTGCATTGGAGTGCCTCCCAATTTTTGGCAGCCCTTGCATTCACTGCATAGGCAAACAGTATGAGAGACCCACTTCCTAATAATAGGAACATTGTTTTTCAGGAGGAACAACTCTACGTCTCTTGCAAGGGGCATTGGAGTAGGTCCAAATTTTTGGTAATCCTTGCATTCACTGCAAAGGTAAACACAATGGGAGGCCCACTTCCTAATAATAGGAACATTGTTTTCAGGAGACTATCTGACCTTCACGTCTCTTTCAAGGGGCATTGGAGTGCCTCCCAATTTTTTGCAGCCCTTGCATTCACTGCATAGGCAAGCAGTATGGGAGACCCACTTCCTAATAATGGGAACATTGTTTTGAGGAGGCCCTCCTCTAAGTTTCTTCAAAGGGGTATTGAGTTGCGTCCAAATTTTAAAAGGGGTATTGGGGTGCGTTCAAATTTTGGCATCCCTGCCACTCACTCCATACGCAATAACAGTGTAGGAGACCCACTCTTTACTAATGGGAGCAACAAAGCATAGCCGGCTGATGGCTCTCTTAAGAATAGCGATGGCCGACTGCTGGCCCTTTAAGAATAATAAAGGCCACCTGATGGCCCTATAAAAATAGACTTTGTGATTTTCAGAGTCCCTCTTTCATAAATGAAACAGGATGTGTCTGATGATGTGTCACACAGGACATGGCCAGATAAGGTTGTAAAATGTTAAAATGACATCTCCTGATAAATGCATTTGTCACAGTTAAAAGCAATACAAAAGTGCAAAAACGCATAAAAAATGCTACGTGTGAACATAGCCCAAGGTGTGGAGGACTATTTTTGGTTTTGGTTATTTATTTTGCCTCGTATACAAGTCATTACCCTGGAAAGGATGTTCCTTAACATATTTCCCAGGAAAATCCATTTTGGTTTCATCTTTGTATGTTTCATCGTGAGTCCGTAAATGTGGCGTAATACTCTAACAACGTTGTTGACAGCAGTGATCTGGGAGTGAGAAATGCTTCCAGCGGTCTTCCCCATGCTGTTCCCATGTCATTTGAGCACTGTTCCCATCAATTTGGGCAATTTTTAGGCCCTCTGCAGACCTCCGGGGGGGGAGCAGCTTGAAGAATTCTCGAGTTTCCCATAGACTTACATTTGGCTCCTTGCTCGGGTCGAGCACCCGAGTATTCCAATTTGCTCGACCCAAGCATCAAGCACCCGAGAATTTTAGTGCTCGCCCATCACTAATCACGTGTGATCATGAAAAAGTTTCTCTGCTTCCTCAAGACAGTAATGCGAATATAATCAATATAATCTGTCTGCATTTTGCTAACAAGAAAATGGAGCGCTAAAATTGTGCACTCTGTATTGTATTTTAAGCAAATAAACAGGATTGAGAACAAAAAAAAATTGCCCGGATATTTAGGGCTATATGGATATCTGTAACAGCAGCAGCATACAGAATGTGCAATGGACTCTATTGTGCAATTTACACTGTCAGAAACTGCTTGCTTAACTCCTACTATCCCCAGTAATATATGCAGCTGGATTAGTTCTCAGAAGGACATATATGGATATATACAGTATATATCTTGCTGTGGAATACCTATAACTAAGTAATAAACAGCCTATTATTTCCATAGCTCAGCAGCATCTCGCCCTACTCTGCCTGTTTTCAGGGTAGACTGTTAAGAGCATAGGGCCATCAGGTCTTATATGGACCTGATGACACTATGCAGGCCAACCAATCTCTGTAATGACTACGGCATTACAGTGAGTGGCAGACATTCCCTGCATGTTAATTGGCTCTCTGAAGAGTGGCAAACCTACAGTGCGGGGACCCGAGCACCCGCCCGAGCAGCCCGGCAATACTTGAGGAGCGCCAAGCATCTCGAGCAGTGAGATGCTGGGACGAGTTCCGAGCAGTGACGAGCACGGTCGCTCATCACTAATAGTAAGATTATCAGTGTTTATCCGCACAATAAATTTGGCCTGTGTGCCAATCTATAGATTGTGATTATCTTTTAGATCTTTTAGGTACATGACTGATATTGTACATTTTCATATCCAACATCAGACCATTAAGCAGTGACAGACTATATGTAAGTCATTTGGGACCATTTATTGGCCCATTAACTTAAGCCAACACTTTATAAGGGGGACAGAATGATCATTCTGTCACCATCATCATCACTTAATATCATGTTTTAATACATCAGGTCAGGAGCGGACACTGTCAGCTTGGGGCCCCTGTGCAAGATATGAGTCTGGGCCCCCCTTCCTGTCCAGCACGTTGCTTATGATGATGGCAATCTCGCGATGGTTCGCCTGGAGCTTCGGGCTTTGAGCAATATGCCAGGTTGCCCTCATAATTACTGCCGTGCAAGAAGGGGTGTACATTAAAATCACAGGGCCACAAAGCAAAAGTTCCATTTGAGCCCCATAAACCTCTAAAAAATATATATATATTTTGTAATGAAATGCAGATAGATAGAGATTGCAGTCAAGTGATAACTGGAGTTTCAGCTATGTCGGTGAATAGAACATTGCAGACCTGGTTGATTCTATAGTTGACACATGACAACAAGTGTGCAGAGCGCATCCTTGTGGTTATGTGATATCTGCTGGAATCGGCAGAGCCCAAATATATATATTACATTATACATTATATGTCTGATCTCTATACTGTCTGGTATCTGGTAGCATTCTGCAAATAAAACTATGGAATAGTGTAGCAGACAGCACTATTGCATACAACGGGATCTGTAAAAATCGTACTTAAAACATTTTTTTTTTTTCTTTACAGTGGATGTTGAAACCACTGTTTTACATCCATAGTAGACAACTGTTTAACATATGCATCATGGTGAATACGCTGAACAGAGGCCATATCCCGATAAGGGATTAGTTACTTATTGTTGGGGGACTGACCACTGACAAGAGGACTATGCAGCTCAGCAATGAATGGATTGGAGGGTGCATTATCGACTACTGCTCTATTCATTGTCTAGGAAACTGATGGAAATGGCCGACAGCTTTATAGATACTGAATAGAGCAGAGGCCAAACAGGCACAACTTGGCACCATTCAGGACGGGACTGCAGAACCCTGTCCTCAGAATTTGTGGGGAGATCCCCAGTAGTGTTGAGCGAGGACTAAAATGGTCGGGTACTCGAAGCTCGGGCAGAGCTCACCGTGATACTCGGGTGCTCAACCCGAGCAACGAGCCCAATGTTAGTCTATGGGAGACGCGAGCATTATTGCGGTAGCACCCCCGGTAGTCTGTAGAAAGCCTAAAAAGTGCCCTAAACAATAGTGACAGTGCTCAAAAGACATGGGGACAGTGGACATCGCCCAGGAAGCATTTCTGACCCCCAGGTCACTGCTGTCAACAACGTGGTCAGAGGTATTAACCCACTTTAACGGGCTCACAATAAAACGTTTAAAAACAAAACTGAAATGGTTTTCCTGTGAAATATGTTAAGGAACATCCTTTCCAGGGTAAAGACTTGTGTATAAGGTAAAATAAATAACCAAAAACAAAAATACTCCTCCACACCTTAGGCTATGTTCACAAGTAGCATTTTTTAAGCGTTTTTGCACTTTTGAATTGCTTTCAACCCTGAAAAATGCATTCACCGGGAAATGTCATTCTAACATTTCACAATCTTATCTGGCCATGTGCTGTGTGAAACATGCATACAGTGCTGAAAAGATATGGGAACAGCATGTGGAAGACCCCTATAAGCATCTCTGACACCCAGGTCATTGCCTAAAAGTGTGCCCATCCGAAGTGATCCTCTCCGCATCAGAAGATGCAGACTTGCAACTATCCCCGTGCAAGTCCTTGTACCAGGGCAGTGTTCAATTGTACCTCCCCCATTCCTTGCAATACAAGCACAAGCATGCAGCCTGCCACCCACTCACCCTCAGGCTGCAATACCATACTGCTAGCTTGCTTGCACTTGAAATAGGGCCTTTTATTTTGGAGGAGGCCGAAGCTGGCCACTACCTCATGGCTGCTTCGGCAGCGAGGTATCCATACTCCGTCCCCAGCCGCCCAGCGGCCGGGAGTCCATGCTCGGTCCCCAGCCGCCAGGGGGTGGCCGGGTGTCCATACTCGGTCCCCAGCCGCCCTGCGGCCGGGTGTCCACGCACGGTCCCCAGCTGCCTGGGGGCGGCCGGGTGTCCATAAAAGGTACCCCGCCGCCCCTATTTCTCCTTTAAACTTCCCCCACACTTTTCTTAGCCTGGCCTTCTTTAGGGCAGCATTGGACGAGCCCACCAGAGAACCAGACTCCTCCGGTGGGCCCTGGCTTCTCCATCAGGGGAGTTGAGAGTAGTGTTGAGCCACCCCCGTAGTGTTCGGGTTCGGTTCGGTTCGTCGAACACCGGTGTCTGCTGCATGGCAAGCTGGATGGCAGCGTTCTGCTGTGGTCCAGCCTGTCATGTGAATGTAGCAGAGCTGAAGGAGTCGTTGGAACCATGGAAAGGTAAGGATGATGTTACTTTATTATTTTACTTTTCTTGCAGGAGATCGTTGGCTTCAGCTAGAATGGGCGTGATGGTAAGTATGGTTTAATTTAGAACAATAAAGAATTATGTCTTTATTTCAATTAAAGGACTTTATTCTGGGTGTTTGTGTTTTTTTGTAACTTTGACTATGTGGTCAGTAATGGGGGTGTCTTATAGATGCCTCTCCATTACTAACCTGGGCTTGATGTCAGCTGGCATTATAAGCTGACATCAACCCCAGCCCTATTACCCCACTGCCACCGATACAGGGCAGTAGGAAGAGCGAGGCTAAGTGCCAGAATTGGCGCATCCTATGGATGCGCCATTTCTGGGGCAGCTGACGGCTGGTGTTTCTAGCCTGGGATGGGGCCAATATTCATGGCACCCTTCCTGGGCTATTAATATCAGCCCCCAGCCTCCTACCTAGCCTTTGCTAGCTATTAAAATAGGGGGGACCCCACGTCATTTTTTTGGGGTCCCCCATTTTAATAGTAAAGGCTAGGTATTCAGCTGGGGGCTGATATTAGCAGCCTGGGAAGCTCCGTGGGTATTACCCCCTTCCCAGGCTTCAAAAATCTGCCCCAGCTGTCTGCTTAACCTCCGCTAGAGACTAAAATTACGGGGAACCCCACGCCAATTTTTTTTTAAATAAATCCTTTATTTTAACACTAAATGACAAGTTCAGTAATCAACACTATAACTGTACTTCTTATATACGAGACTGACATGTTTCTATCTATCTAATCTATTTGTGATGCTCTATTCTTTCTGTTATAAATTGTCGGGTACCGAAGCTGAATTGCCGGCCGGCTTTTTTAAAGAGACGGTGCATGAAAACACTAATATTTTTTTTTAATAAATCCATTACACTAAATGACAAGTAAAGTAAGCAACACTGACACTGTACTTCATATATATGTGACTGACATGTTTCTATCTATCTAATCTATGTGTGATACTCTATTCTTTCGGTTCTAAATTGTATGGTACCGGTGTATGCCGCTGCTGAATTGCCGGCTTTTCATGTTTCACTGTGAGCACTGTTCCCATTGATTTGGGCAATCACTGTAATGCCACAACCACCATGGCAGTGGCATTACAGTGAGTGGCAGACAATCCCTGCATGATTGGTGCTCTAAATAGCACCAGACATGCAGGACACGCTTTTGGTGCACGAACAGTTATCGAACATAACCTCGAACAGCCGAATTTTTTGCAAATCGTTCGCGTTCGTCGAACGACTCGAACACCGCCCAAAACAGCTCGAATTTGAGATTGGCGAACAGTTCTAGTCGAACACCGCTCATCTCTAATTGAGAGTGCCAAGGTGAGGAGCATGATGATGATGATAGAATTTAGCATCTGCTTTGTTTTCTTGGAATGCAAGCGTAAGTGAGCAACCTGCCACCCACCCACCCACCCCCAGGCTGCTATACCATACTGCTAGCTTGCACTTGAAATGGGGCCTTTTAGTTTGGAGGAGGCTGAAGATGGCCACTACCTCATGGCTGCTTCGGGAGCGAGGTATCCATACTCAGTCCCCAGCCGCCCGGCGGCCGGGTGTCCACACTCGTTCCCCAGCCGCCAGGGAGTGGCCGGGTGTCCATACTCGGTCCCCAGCCGCCCCGCGGCCGGATGTCCACACATGGTCCCCAGCCGCCTGGGGGAGGCCGAGTGTCCATAAATGGTCCCCAGCTGCCCCTATTTCTCCTTGAAAGTTCCCCCACAATTTTCTTAGCCTGGCCTGCTTTAGGGCAGCTTTGGACGAGCCCACCAGAGAACCAAACTTCTCTGGTGGGCCCTGGCTTCTCCATCAGGGGAGTTGAGAGTGCCAAGGTGAGGAGCATGATGATGATGATAGAAGTTAGCATCTGCTTTGTTTTCATGGAATGCAAGCGTAAGTGTGCAACCTGCCACCCACCCAACCCCAGGCTGCAATACCATACTTCTAGCTTGCACTTGAAATGGGGCCTTTTAGTTTGGAGGAGGCCAAGGCTGGCCACTACCTAATGGCTGCTACGGCAGTGAGGTATCCATACTCAGTCCTCAGCCGCCCGGCGGCCGGTTGTCCACGCTCGGTCCTCAGCCGCCAGGGGGCGGCCGGGTGTGCCAAGGTGAGGAGCATGATGATGATGATAGAAGTTAGCATCTGCTTTGTTTTCTTGGAATGCAAGCGCATATATGTAGTAGTGGCTAGGCCTGAGGTGGTCAGCGTTTTGGCGCATATCCTAACTCCTCCGAGGATTGCTGGATGTTTTCTTGCTACTATCCCAGTTCTATTACTCTCATTAAAACAAAGCTTCAGGTGATGAATGATGGATGAGGTGGTGACAAAGGAGAGAGAGCAGGAGGAACAGGGACCACTCATATCAATATCAGGCCAGTCAACCACACATGTCTTGTTGGATATGTTTCTGTACCAAAAGGAGCGGTTCAGCTACACAGTTATAGGGGATGCAGTGAGTGCAATGCCTAACAAAAATTTTGAGGCACTCCAATGCCCCTTGGAAGTGACATGAAGTTCAGAGGGCCTTAACTAAACCATTTTTTCCATTTATAGCAACTGGGACTCCTGTGCACTGTTGGCCTAAGCAGTGAATGGAAGGCTTTCCAAAAATTATGAGGAACTGCAATGCCCCTTGAAACAGATGTGGATTACAGCATACTAAAAACGTTCTACACATTATTGGGGAGTGGGTCTCCCTTAGTGTTCGGCTATGCATTGAAATGCAAAAGCTGACTAAAATTAGGAGGAAATGCAATGCCCGTTGGAAGAAAGGTGGAGGTCGGAGTGGAATAAAAAGACAATATCAATGCCCCTTGGAATAGTGGTGGAGGTCGCAGTAGCTTAACAAAATTGTTTTAATGCCCCTTGGAAGAGAGGTGGAGGTTGCAGTAGCTTAACAAGACAGTTTAATGCCCCTTGGAAAAAACGTGGAGGTTTCAGTAGCTTAATAAGATGGTTTTAATGCCCCTTGGAAGAGAAATGGAGGTTGCAGTAGCTTAACAAGACAGTTTTAATGCCCCTTGGAAGAATAGTGGAGGTTGCAGTAGCTTAACAAGACAGTTTTAATGCCCCTTGGAAGAATAGTGGAGGTTGCAGTAGCTTAACTAGACGGTTTTAATGCCCCTGGGGAAAGTAGTGGAGGTTGCAGTAGCTTAACAAGACGGTTTTAATGCCCCTTGGAAAAGACGAGGTGGATGCAGTAGCTTAACAAGACGTTTTTAATGCCCCTTGGAAGAGACGTGGAGGTCGCAGTGGAATAAAAAGACAATATCAATGCACTTGGCAAAAGTGGTGGAGGTTGCAGTAGCTTAACCAGTCGGTTTTAATGCCCCTTGGAAGAGACGTGGAGGTCGCAGTGGAATAAAAAGACAATATTAATGCCCTTGGGAAAAGTAGTGGAGGTCGCAGTAGCTTAACATGACGGTTTTAATGCCCCTGGGGAAAGTGGTGGAGGTCGCAGTAGCTTAACAAGATGGTTTTAATGCCCCTTGGAAGAGACATGGAGGTTACAGTAGCTTAACAAGACAGTTTTAATGCCCCTTGGAAGAATGGTGGAGGTCGCAGTGGAATAAAAAGACAATATCAATGCTCCTGGGAATAGTGGTGGAGGTCGCAGTAGCTTAACAAGACTGTTTTAATGCCCCTTGGAAGAAACGTGTAGGTTGCAGTAGCTTAACAAGACGGTTTAAATACCCCTTGGAAGAGTCATGCTGTACAGCATCTTAAAAACATTATTCCCATTATTGGGGAGTCAGTCTCCCATAGTCTTTGCCTATGCCTTCCAAGCAAAAGCTGACAAAAATGAGAACAGAGGAACTTTCAATGCTGGCAACACGGACCAAGGTCACCCTGGTGGTGTAGTGGTGGTGGAGGCTGAGGATAAGGAGAAGAGCAAAATACAGCCGAAATGAGGAAGCATATACCCATGTGTGGGTGTGAAGCGGTGCATGGGAATACACCTCCCGAAAAAACACAGTGGATTTGACTTTATGTTTCTCTGCTGTCATTTGGTGGTGATGAGAAGTCTGGCCCAATCCAGCCCTTGTTAATTTTGATAAAGGTCAGCTTGTCAGCATTGTCAGTTGACAGGCGAGTGCGCTTATCTGCTATAATTCCCCCAGCAGCACTAAAAACACGCTCCGATAACACGCTAGCGGCAGGGCAGGCCAGGACCTCCAATGCGTACAGAGTGAGTTCATTCCAAGAGTCCAGCATGGATACCCAAAAATTAAAAGGCACCGAGGAATCATGGAGGACGCTGGTACGGTCGGCAATGTACTCCCTCACCATCTTTTGAAACTTTCCACTCCTTGTGAGAGCACCCCGCGCCTCAGGGCCTGTATTCTGGGCGGGTCTCAGAAAACTGTCCCAGAACGTTGACAGTGTTCCCCTGCCTCAACTAGATTGGAGTTGCATCTCTCTCGCTTGTACGCCTTGGTTGGGCAATGTACTGTGACCTCTGCCGCTAGCATGTTCAGATGGGAATTTTTTTAACAGTTCTGCAGCAAGGGCCTTCTGGTACTGCCCCATTTTTGTATACCTCTTCACCTCAGGAATAAGAGAGTGAAAGTTCTCCTTATAGCGGGGGTCTAAAAGTGTCACCAACCAGTAATGACTGTCACCCAACATTTTGACAATGCGAGGGTCACCGTTAAGACAGCGTAACATAAAGTCAGCCATGCGTGCCAGACTGGTAACGGGCAAGACTTCCGTGTACTCACCAAGATGACAACTGACCATGCTCTCCTCCTCCTCCTCCTTCCTGTCCTCAGGCCGCCCACGCTTAACCGACTGTATGACAGTTGTGCAGGTACTACCGTATACAGCGCATGATACAAGCTCCTGTTCTTTCTCCTTCTCCTCCTCCTCCTATCCCTCATTGTACCCCAATGCACGTTGGGATGAGATGAGGCTGGGCTGTGTGTAATTATCTGCTATGGTTTCTTGATCCATCTCATCATACTCTGGCTGCAATGCCTCTTCTTTAATTCTCTGCAGAGAGCGTTGCAAAAGACAGAGAAATTGGATGCTGACGCTAATGATGGAATCATCGCCACTCACCATCTTGGTGGACTCCTCAAATTTTATCAGGATGGTACATATGTCAGACATCCAGGTCCACTCCTGAGGCCTTATGTGTGGAGTCTGACCTGAATATCGACGGCCTTGTTACAGCTGGTACTCCACAACTGCTCTCTTCTGCTCACAAATCATTTGCAACATGTGGAGGGTAGAGTTCCAACGTGTGGGGACGTCACACACCAGTCTGTGTGCCGGAAGCTGCAAACGCTGCTGCAACACAGCAAGGGCGGCGGAAGCTGTAGCCAACTTGCGAAAATGAGCTGACAGGCGGCGTACTTTGACGAGCAGATCTGCTATTTAAGGTACTATTTAGGAAACCGCTGAACCACGAGGTTAAGCACATGAGCCAGGCATGGTACGTGTGTGATCTCGCCTCGCCTCAGAGCCGCCACCAGGTTACGGCCATTGTCACGCACGACCATGCCTGGATGTAGGTTCAGTGGTCTCAGCCACAGATTTGCCTGATCTTTCACAGCTGTCCACAACTCACAAGCAGTGTGAAGTTTATCACGTAAGCTTATGAGTTTCAGCACAGCCTGTTGCTGCTTGGCTGAGGCAGTACTGCAGTGCTTCCAGCTTGTAACTGATGTGGTGATATCTGAGATGGAGGCTGAACATGAGGAGGAGGAGGAGGAGGATGATGCGCAGGAGCTGTACACTGTGGGGGCAACTCTGACTGACATAGGACCCACAGTCCTCGGTGTGGGGAGGATGTGTTCCGTCCCAAGGTCCGACTGGGTCCCGGCTTCCACTATGTTTACCCAGTGTGCCGTCAGGGAGATGTACCGTCCCTGGCCACTAGCACTTGTCCACATGTTCGTTGTCAGGTGGTCTCTCCCAGTAACTGCGTTGTTGAGGGCAAGGCAGATGTTTTGGGACACGTGCTTGTGTAGTGCGGGGATGGCACACTGGGCAAAATAGTGTTGGCCGGGTAACGAGTACCGAGGGACGGCCACCGCCATAACGTTGCGGAAGGATTCCGTCTCCACCAGCCTAAAAGGCAGCATTTCCAACGCAAGCAGTCGTGAAATGTGCGAATTTAGGACTGTGGCCTGTGGGGCATTGGCTGTGAATTTGCGCTTTCATTCAAATCTCTGGGATATGGAAAATTGAATGCTGTGGTGGGACGTGGACGTTGGTGCTGTTTCTTGAGAAACTGCCATAACAAGTGAATACTGAGAAGAGGTGGCATCTTTGCATGCAGTACGGACAGGGGATTGTCTTGCATGCACAACAGGGGGTTCTATCACACGCACAATAGCGGAAGAAGCAGTGGTGACACCCGCTGACACTGGTCGTGGACCCTGGGGTTCGCCCCACAAAGTCGGGTGCTTTGTCAGGATGGTAGTTTTGTCTCCCCTGCTGATGCTTGCATGGCAGGTGGTACAAAAGGCCTTTTTGGGGTTATCAGCAGAGTCTGTAAAAAAATTCCAGACTCTGAAAGACATACCGCTTGTACTGGCAACGTCCCTCGTGTTGGTGTTACAGGGATCTTCTGTGTGCGGCCACCACACTACTTCTTCCTGCTGTTTGGGTACTCTGCCTCCCTCCCCCTGTGTGCTGCTGGCCTCGCTCTGCGTGTCCTCCTGCCACGTTGGGTCAGTTACTAGATCATCCACCACCACCTCCTCTTCTACTTGCGCACCACGATCCTCCTCCTCACTTCGTGGCAATTGTGTCTTGTCATCGTCCACCTCTTGTGACAAATTGCCAGTGTCGACTTCCTGTGGCCGTGGCTGTTCAAATATTTGGGCATCGCTATATGGGATCTCCTCTTCCACCACTTCAAGCGGAGCAGGCGAGGGGCACAAATATGGAAATGGACCAGTGAGCAGCTCTTCAGAGTGTCCAACTGTGGGATCAGTTGCTGTCTGATGACACTCGGCATAGTGGGAGGAAGGAGCATCAGTGTGAGGAGGAGTATGCGGTCGAGACTCACGGCTACTAAAACTTGACCATGTGGAAGACAGACCTGAGGTGGTGGTGCCTAGGTAACTGGAAGTATTATCTGCTATCCATTTAATAACCTGTTCACACTGATCAGTTCGCAATACTGGTGTTGTAGTCTGCTTCTCTAGTAATTTGGTCAAGAACTGGGAGCGAGAAGATGTGGCTGTTGGTTGTGGCACATTTTCACCTTGGCCACGGCCCCGTCCTCTACACGCGCCATCACCAGAACATCCAGTTCCATGTCCCTTGCCAAGCGCCTTGCCCATTGTAAATTAAGTAAAATAGCTTACACTCGCACTATCAATGGAAAAAGGGTAATAAAAAGGAGATTAGAACCGTGGAAGAGGAAAACCACAGTTCTATTTGTCTGGCCTACACCAGAATCTTTTAAACAGATATATTTGTGACTGAACAGACAGGGAGACACTATTACTGTTTTTTTCACGTAAAATAGGCCAAAAGCTGGATAATACAGAGATTTGAAACCGTGGAACTGCAAATCCACAGTTCTAATTTACTGGCATATACCAGACTTTTTTAAATAGATATACTTGGGGCTGAACAGTCAGCGACACACTCAAACTGTTTTTTTTAATGGAAAAAATACCCAAAAGTTGATAATACAGAGATTTGACCCGTGGAACTGCGAAACCACAGTTATATTTTTCTGGCCTACACCAGACTCTTTTAAACAGATATATTGGTGTCTGAACAGTCAGGGAGACACTATTACTGTTTTTTTACGGCAAAAAAAGCAAAAATCAGGATAATACAGAGATTTGACCTGTGGAACTGCAAAACCAAAGTTATAGCTATGTGGCGTACACCAGACTCTTTTAAACAGATATATTGGTGTCTGACGAGTCAGAGAGACACTTTTAGAGCTGAGCCACCCCCGTTGTGTTTGGGTTTGGTTCGGTTCGTCGAACACCGGTGTGTTCGCCGAACTGTTCGTCGAACATCTTCGAAAACAGTTAAAACCAATGGCAGGCAAACAAAAACACATAGAAACACATAGAAAACACCTTCAAAGGTGTCCAAAAGCTGACAAACTGCTCTGAAGACACAACTAACACATGTAAAAGTGACAAGTACATATAGTCATGCGAAAAGAAAAGAGGTGGACGAGTAAAAAGAGGGGGAGACCCAGATATACGCATGTTATGCCCTTCTAAAATCGAGAAAGGCTAGAGTAAAAATCTAAAATCAGCCTACCAACACCCAGACATCGTGACAAGAAAATTAAAAAAAGAAATATCTTTAGGTAGAATGGCAGTTCCATTCAGAACACTTACCTTACAAGACGTAGTGGTATCCCCGTTGTGAGTTGTGCCAAAAACGGAACCCAATACATTTGGACTAATCCACCATTTGTCATATCCAAGGGGCAAGTCAGTAAACGACAACATCGACGCGGAACCAAGTACAGTAGTATATACTGTACATCCTTTGACAAGGCAATCAGGCGGATCAAGAAGTTGGGAAGGGTCACACTAATGGGCAAAACAGACATTGATGCGGCGTTCCGGTAACTTACTACCTGTGCCTCCGAATAGTGTCCACCTATTGGGCTGCTTCTGGGAAGGAGCATACTATATAGATCGCTGTTTGCCCATGTGATGGTCCAGATCCTGCTCACTTTTTGAGGCGTTTAGTTGCTTCCTTGAAGGGGTATTAATGGACGTTGCTAAGGGGGCACATATTATCCATTACCTCGACAACTTCTTATGCCTGGGCCCAAAAGATTTGCCACAGTGTGAATACACGCGGTAGTCCACCTGTGAGAAGGAGAGAACTGGAGGGAGAGCGGACACCACAGAGCCAAGGGGTTAGATGGAGAACAGAAGAAGGAAAGAGGGTGAGGGAGGTAAGCCGCTTGCGCATCCCTTTGAGGTTATGGGCGCGAGCGGCAGAGGGACTACGCTGGAGTGCGAAGCCGACACGGCCAGTCCGATCCTGCCCATGCGACCTCCGTGTCGCCGGGTTTGTGTCCGAACCACGGTGGACACTGACGGCCAGCCCCCCTCTCCCAATAATCGTGACTATCCGCTGGTGGGTCCAGCCCCTCCGCGGTGAAGGCAGGTCTAAGCTCTGTAATTTAAATTGGCTCTGTAATTTGAATGAGTACAAATTAAATCCTTTAACAAGGATCTATTGGATGGCATGTCTGCTGCCTGCAGCCACGGTAGCAGGAAGAGGAAGAGGCGGAGCCTGCCATGTGCTGCTGTGTTTGGTGTGTGGAGACTGCTCCTGGGAAGGGAGGTTTTGTTTTTTCCATCTGGGACTTTTTGTCTGCCCCCTTCCCAGGAAAGGAGACTTGCTGTGGGATTGTCCTCTGGGGCTGAGGCCCCGGCTCCTGCCCCCCGGTCCAAGCCGGCGGGGGGCGGGAGGAACACCATCGTGGCTGGGATGACCAGGTCCGGAAAAGGCAAGGGGTCCGGCATGAAGACCAGTGGGACCCCCGAGGCCACGGCCACGGTGGCTCCTTTCCCCGCAGGTTGACCGAGAATGAGCAGGGGTGCTGCAGTGGTTCCCCTTGATTGGGGCACCAAGGTGGCGAAGGAGTCCAAGGTCAGCTGTGGCTCCCGCATCCATGCGCACCTCTGCGGGTATGAGGATGCCTCTAGGAAGCTAAAATCCCTCTGGGGGGAGTTGAGGGTAGCTCAGGAGAGGTCCGACAGGGCCTCTAGCAGCAAGAAGCCTGAGCTATCCTCCGTGGTCAGTAGGATTAAGAAGGCCATCCAGGAGGTGGAGAGCCGGCTGTGTGCCATCCTGGCTGGCAGCGGGCCATTCAGAGAAAAACTGGAGAACGACGACCAGTTCATAGCCATGGCCGGTTGATCTCTGGAGGGGTCACGGAGCTCCAGCCAGGAGGTGGCGGTGGAGGATGAGGAGGAGGAAGAGTACTGTGAGGAGGAGGTCATCCCCTAGCCGCCATCTGGTGGCCTGGTAAGTGATCTCCAGGCATCGCATAGCAGGATAGCCCCTGAACAGTTGGCTCTCCCTTCTGACTCTAGCCCTTCAGAAGGCAGCGGGAGGGAAGGGGAGGATGAGGATGGTGGTAGTAGTAGTGAGGGGGGCTGCCTCGTCATGAAGCAGATCAGGCAGATTGAGTCCCCGGTACATTTTAACCAGCTGACGTTCGAGGATGAGATCTGCGAGGACGAGGCAACCGGGAGGGGGATGAAGAGGAAAGCGAAGAGAGCTAAGAAAAAGAAAACATCGGTAACACATAAATTTGTGTATGTCCCCCTCTCTGGGGCCCCCTGATCCCGTTGTGTGGCACCCGCTACCCACCCCGGCTCGGGCCTTGTTGTGGGTCCGCAGCGAGGGAGCGGGGAGACCATAGGCCATGGCATGCAGAGCGCCGCCTCTGTTTGCAGTAATGAAGGTGGTGTGTCGAATGTGTCTGACATGGAGCATGGCACGCAGGGCGGCCCGGCGGTGGGCAAAAACCATGGTGGTGCTCAGGCTGGGTCCCCTGTGAGAGAGGGGGCTGGCCTGGCACCTGGTGTGCCTGCTGGCATGTGGGGGGCGGCGAGCGTCACTGCCACTGTTGTCTGCACTGCTGGTGGCACATCGGCAGCTGGGGTCGCATCTCCTGTGGCGTGTGCTGGGAAAGTGTCTGGGTCCCTCACTCCGTTAAAAAGTCTGGATCGCTTTTGGTGACCCAGTTATCCGGTAAAGCATCTGGCAGGGCAAAAAGTGTGGGGCCTGCAGCTCCGGCAGAGCTGGTTCATAAAAGGAAGGTGGTGGGGCCTGCTCCCCCGGCGGGGTCCGTGGCGAAGTCTGGGCCCCCGGCGCAGGGGCCCAGTAATGGGTCGGCGCTGGGGGCTCTGCCGCCAGTGGAAGCCAAGGTGAGTGGCCTAGCCTGGGGCCGGCCGCCGGAGTTGCTGTGGCCAAGCACTTTGTGGCCAAGGAAGTTACGGTGGGGGGTGCTGTGCCTCCGGGAATTGGTGCCGCTGGACCGGGGACCCCCGAGAGTAGACCCGGCTCCGGGTCGGCTTTGGGAGTCCCGTCGCGGCCGTTTTTGGTGGATGTGACCTCCATGGTTTCCCCCGCCCAAGTGGGAGTGGCCACGGAGTGCAGCACTGTGCTGCTGGATGCAGGGGGTGTGGCTTCCTGGGCGGGGCCCACCCATGTAGGAGTGGCCACAGTGAGCAGTACTGTGCTGCCAGGCGCTGGGGGTGTGTCTTCTCAGACCGGGTCTGCCCAGGTGGGCGTGGCCACACCCAGTGGCGGGGCTTAGCGCCCGCGTCAGTGGCTGCTCCTGGAGCTTCAGAGAACGCAGCTGCGGCCAGTGCCAGTGTGGGGGCTGCTGCTGTCGCTGATGCGGGTGCCTGTGTGCCAGGGTCCCCTGTGTCTTGGGGCTTACCTGGGGCAGGTGCTCCGGCAGTGCAGGTGTCTGGGAAAGCTGCAGCAGGGTTGGTTGGTGCAGGGGAAGGAGCTACGCCTGGCTCTCTTCCTGCCAGTAAAGCTGGAAGCACCAGGTATGCTGGGAGCAGTGGTGCTGCACTGCTTAAGTCCTGGAGAGTGGTGCTTGAAAGGCCAGCAGCATTAAATGTACAGAACCCTCCGGCAGGGAAGACACCACCAGCAGGTGGCAGTACCGGCAACACTGGTAATATGGACTGTTGTAGTGAAACTGTGCCCAAAAAGTGTACTCAAAAAAAGAAAAACATTGACCCCAGTGTGCATGGGAGTGGGAGCGGGGCGAGTGGGGTGATTGTGGACACAAATGGGGATGGTGTGGGTATGAATGTGTATGTGGCTGGGGATGCAAATGGTGGGGTGTCTGCAGTTGGGTGCGTGAGTGGAGTGTCTGTTAGTAGCGGGGAGCACGAGGAGGGGACTGGTCCATCTGCCTTCCCGGCTGCGAGCCCCCGGAATTTTGCGGGGGTAGTGGCCGGGGCCTCGGGGTCCTCTCGGGGGGTTTCCTCGTCTCTGGACCTCAGGGACTGTGACTTGCGACGCCATTTTCTGGAGGCCCTCAAGAAGGGAGAACGGATGATCATGGTAGAAGGAAGAGAGGTGGACCTGGCCTTTTGGCTGGACAGGCACGGCCAGGCTTCCTTCCAAGATAAAAGGGAGGGGGAAACAGTGTGGTCCCTTCCAACAGCCGGGTAGGTTGCGGCCAGGAGGAATGTGGTCCGTCTTCGGTGGAGGGGCAGTGAAGAGTGCCCACCTAGAGCGAAGGTCGTGGAGCTCCTCCTGAAGTTGGACTTCAGGGCGATTGACATCTTTGCCCTGATCCATCCTTTTGGTACCTCCATCTTTGACATCAGTTTTGTTCGACCGGAGGGCTTAGAGCTTTTCTGGTCAAATTTTGAACTGGTCAAGGGGGAGCCCGGCTGGCAAGACTTTGCCGTACAGGCGGGGTCTCGCCAAAATGGCGAAAAGATGGTGACCATTCTAACAAATAACGAGTCACTCTCTAGGATTGAGATTATGACGTGGCTTTCTCGCTATGGGGAAGTCACGGAGGTCCCAAAAAAGAACCGGGATGAGTGTGGCATTTGGTCAGGGGGCTGGACCTTCATGATGAAGTTTAAGGTTTCAGGTGGTACTGTCACCCACATCCCCTCCTCGGCATTCCTGGGGAGGGACAGGATCCTGATCTTCTACCAGGGGCAACCGATGGTCTGCCACAGGTGCGGTGACCCCCGCCACTTCAGCGCGGGCTGCAAGGTGCAGAAATGTGCCTTGTGTGGCGGGGTAGGTCATCTGGCTGCAGCCTGTGGTGACATTAGGTGTCACCTTTGTGGTGATCTAGGTCACCCGTATAGCCGCTGCCCTCGCACCTTTTCCAACACCATCTCTGGTCAGGCGGGGGAGAGCCATGGGCGGGTCCCCAGCGGTGCATCCTCTGCTGGAACTGGAGGTGGGGGTGGGAGGGGAGCTGAGGGGTCAGGGAGGAAAGGCGAGGCGAATACACCTGCCCACCAGTGGCAACAGGTGAGGCGCTGAAGGGACAGGGGCAGGATAAACCTCAGGCAACTGGGGTGATGACTGTCCCCTCCCCGAAGGCTGCAGCCGGAGCCTCTGAGGCCCTGGGGGAGAAGGCGGTGAGCGAGGAGATCAGGAGGATGGAGAGGGAGGAGGCGGCTGCTTCCAATAACTCCTCCCAGTATGAAAGTCTGGATGAGGAGGTGGTGGAGCAGCAAAAAGAATCGGGTGACAAAAGTACCTGTAGTCAGAGGAAAAAGAACAGGAAAAGGGAAAAAAAATCTAAAACCCCCCCTTGACTGCTGCGGTGCGTACGGAAGGGCTTACCGGCTCCCCTCTGATCCCCCTCTCCAATCGGTCCAAGCCCTCGATGACTCTGCTGTGTCGGAGGTCGGGGTTACCGAGCTGGAGACAACATCTGGGGTGCCTTCAGGGGGCGGCGGGGTCCATCCCCCAGGGGACTCAGTTGCCCCTGGGGGTAGGACTGCCCCGGGGTCCAGAGGCGAGGAAACCTGTGCTGGGAAGGAGGTGTCCGATGCTGCAGGGGCGGGCATGGACACCTCGGTATCCCTAAAGAGGAGGGGTGACTCGGGCTCCTCCTCAGATGGCTAGAGGAAGAAGGGGGGTACAGTGAAAAAGAAGGCCATCTAACTCAATCACC
This sequence comes from Phyllobates terribilis, assembly GCF_046119375.1. Lineage (NCBI taxonomy): Eukaryota > Metazoa > Chordata > Amphibia > Anura > Dendrobatidae > Phyllobates > Phyllobates terribilis. The sequence continues at coordinate 1,202,316,246 of NW_027362761.1, read as the reverse complement.
CGTGATGGCGGAACCTACCCCGTTGACTCTGGCGTCGATTAATGTCGCCAGTATAAAGTCAGATGTGGCCAGATTTACGGCCTTTTATTTTTTCACCCGTGTTGAGGCTGACATTTTATTTTTGCAGGAGACCAGACTAACGGACACGGGGGTCATTTATAAAGCAAAGAGGAAGTGGAGGAGTGGGCACTCATACTGTTGTCTTGCGGCTGAGCCATATAGCGGGGTAGCGGTCCTTTTTAAGGCCGCTTCAGTGGAATGCAGACGGGTGATTGAGGTAGAAATGGGGAGGTGCTTGGTTCTTGACGTCTTCATGAGGGGACAGGAGCTCCGGCTAATTAATATCTATGGCCCGCAGTCTAAGTGGGACCGTAAATGTCTCTTCCTGAAGGTCAAGCCCTATCTTTTTATGAGCCGGCAGGTGGTCTTCGGTGGGGATTTTAACACTATAACTAGATCCCGTGATAGGGGAGGCCCCGGAGACTGGCTCGCTTATGATAGCATAGCCCTGAATAGCATAGCAAGTGAAGCTCGCCTGGTGGATGTCCACATCCGGCACACCCCAGGTCACGGGGGTTTCACCTGTCATAGGGGTAGCAGTAGGTCTAGGAAAGATAGTTTTTTTCTAAAGGAGGAGGCTGTCTCTTCTGCAGTCTCCGCTGTTGAGGTGGAATTCTCCGACCACTGTTTCATTTTCTTTTCCTTGAATGTTACAGAGACCCCCCGGATGGGGAGAGACCTATGGAAGCTGAATTTATCCCTGTTGGAAGAAGCAGATGTAAGACAATCCTTTGAGGAATTTCTATAGAGGCAGGTACCTCTCTTGGGTCTCTGTAGTACTAAGTCTGAGTGGTGGGAGATCTTCAAAAGAAGGGTTGCAAGGTTCTTCCGTCAGCTCTCGAGCCTCAGGGGCCTGAACAGGTACCCCCTGTATCGGGATCTGGGGAGGAAACTCGAGCAGCTTGTCTCGACTGGAGGGGACCCCGAGGAAATCTCCAGGGTGAAGACCTTGCTCAAGGGGTGCCAGTATGATTGGCACACATCCTTGGTTTTTGAGAGGGATTTCAGCAGGTACCGCTCGCCCGACCCTTACAGGAACTGCAGGATGTCAGTGAGTTGTAAGGTGGTAACAGGACTGATCGACAGTACCGGGTCCATGAACAGATGCAAATCAGGTATCCTGGAGGTGGTCAGATCCTTCTACTCGCACCTCTTGGGGAGGAGGGAACCTGATCGGGATGAGATGTCGGCTTTCCTGGCTGAAACCATCCCTGAGCCAGGGGATGACCCCTCTCTACATGTTTTGGCAGAAGCAATCAGGGAAAAGGAAGTTAGACGGGCGATTGATGGGCTTCTGCCAAAAAAGTTGCTTGGTCTGGATGGCTTAACATCCGAGTTTTACAAGACCTTTAGGGACTCTTTGGTCCCCCTCTTGACTGAGGTGTTTAATGAGTGTCTCTCCTCAGACACTCTGCCCAGTTCAATGAGGAAGTCAGCCTTGATTATTCTGTCAAAAGGTAAAGACTCGTCACGTATTTAGAATTGGCGTCCCATAGTGCTTCTCAATAAGGACCGAAAGGTTCTGGCAAAGGTGCTTTTTAATTGGCTGGTGAAATTTTCACCCCGGCTCCTTTCGGGGGCCCAGCACTGCTCTGTTCCAAGCAGCAGTACATTTAGTGCTGTGCTCGGTGTCCGGGAGGCAGTGGAGCAGAACAGGGCAGGTCACTGGAAGGGGTACTTTCTGTCCTTAAACCAGGCGAAAGCCTTTGACCGGGTTAACCATGAGTACCTCTGGTCCGTTCTTCTGAGGTACGGTCTGCCCGGGAGGTTTGTTGATTGGATGAGAGAGTTATACAATGGGGCAGAGACTCGTGAACGGTTGGGTCGGATACCCTTTTGAGGTGAATTCTGGTGTCCGCCAGTGCTGTCCTCTGAGCCCACTCTTATACGTGTTCGACCCCCTTCTTAGGAGGGTGGAGCGTGGACCGTTGGTGGGAGTCGGGATGGACCATTCGGAGCCAGATGCCACCTTGAGGGTAGTGGCGTATGCCAACGATGTTTCCCTTTTTGTATCCTCAAGAGGGGAGACAGATTGGTCATGTCTGAGGTTGAGCGCTACTCGGTGGCATCCGGGTCCATGATCAACCGGGATAAGTGTGAGAGTCTCTGGCTGGGAGGGGGAGATCCTAGTTTTGATCTCCCGGACACCCGGGCCTCAGGCCACAGCAAAAATTTTAGGCATCAGTTTCAGCCCGGGGGACTATCTCCAGCAAAATTGGGAGGGCAGACTTAAGATCGCTGCCCAGAAAGTGGATCAGTGGAAGGGTTGGTCCTTGACCCTGAGGGAAAGGGTTAGCCTGGCCAAAGGTTTTTTGCTCCCTTTATTAATATACCTGGGCAGCGTCTGCATCTTGCCAGAGCCTCTTTGGACACGGGTCTACAGCCTGTTCTTCCAACTATTATGGGGGAATAGGCTGAACCTAATCAAGAGGGAGGTCACGTACCGCTAGAGGAGACTAGGAGGGTTGAGTATAGTCAACCCAGTGGTGTTCCTTGTAAACACCTTTATTAAGGCAAACATCGCCAACCTCTGGTTAGAGAGGTCTCCTCCATGGGTATTCTCCTGTAGGGGGTGGTTTCAGCCTTTCTTCCAGGAATGGGAGACAGGAGGGCAGGTGAAGGACCTTCGAATGCCTCATGGGCATCTTCCGGCTTATGCTACCCCGGTTCTGAAGGTGATCCACCGGTGGGGTCTGGGAGTGTGGGAGATCAGGACCTTGTCAAGGAGGTTACTTGACAATAGGGTCCTGTTGACCCACTTTCAGAAGCCCCTGGCGCTCAAGGATTGCCCAAGCCGGGATCTGGAGGTAGGGCTTGGGTTATTGAACTCTAAGCGGATCCCCTTGAAGTTTTGGGACTTGGCTTGGCGCTGCTTCCATGGGAGACTGTATGTGAGGGACAACCTGAAGTACAGGAACTCTGATGACCGGGATTGTCCCCGCGAGGAGTGTGGCGGCATGCTTGAAAGCATGGAGCACTTCCTGCTTCAGTGTCCCTTTAATACAGAGGTCTACAGTAGGGTGGGTGATTCCATTGGCTGGCCCAGGCAGGCAGGCCTTTCCTATGCGGAGTGGGCCTATGGGGCATTCAGGTCCCTTGGTGGCCGAGATGGGGGAACTGTTTTCTTAGTTAGCTTAGTGACTAGGTTCTACACGTGGAACGCATGGTGTTTAGTGTCCACCCAGCAGAAAGCCCTCCCTTGGGAAGAGGTGATTAGGAACATCCTGGGTGACCTGGCAAAAGTGCGCTCGCTGGAGTATGAGAGGCTGGGTGCAGGGAGGGCTTCCCTTCTATGGAGGGGGTTCTCATTTACTGTGCCCTAGGGAGAGTTAGGTTAAGTGTGTTAGAACCTTGCTGTTAGGTTTTTTTTCCTTTGCTGGTCACATGACCTTGTTGGCCTATTTAATCCTGCTCCGCCCTTCTGGCTTTGCTGGACTTCATTGTATATCTACTTTCTAGCTAGCCTGTGCTCTGTTTCTAACTCTGTTAGTTTGCTTGGTCTACGGACCTCTAGGTTCTATCTATTTTGTTTGTTCGTCTGTCTGCTGCTATTTCTGTTAGGAGGTGTCCCATATTCCTCCCAGTCCTTAGTACTTGTAGGGATTCCCTCCCCAAATCTATAGGTCTCCGTACAGACTAGATTAGGACTTTAGCAGGTCTGATCGCAGGATCAGGTTCCCTGTTACATCGTAGGGATTCAGCTGAGTCTTATAGTAGGGACAGATCTCCTCTCTTTCCTTAGCTTTGGTAGCAGAACATAACAGTAAGTCCAGCCTGTAAATTCTCTAAGGAAAGATTTTTTTTTTGTTCCATCATGGTGTCGGTTCAGGATTTGGCTAAACACCTGCAGGGACTCTCTCTGGAAGTGGCCGAGCTCCGTCAGCACGTGAGTAACTGTCCTGGAGCATATTTCTTGGAGCCTAAGGTATGTTTGCCGGATTTATTTTTTGGTGAACATCGAGAATTTTTTTCATTTAAAAATGCTTGCTTATTGTATTTTCGTTTGAGACCCAAGTCCTCTGGGGATGAATCCCAGCGCGTAGGGTTCATAATGTCACTTTTGCGCAAAGAGCCTCAGGAGTGGGCCTTTTCTTTGCAACCTAGTGATACATGCTTCAGATCAGTGGATAGTTTTTTTTCTGCTTTAGGACTATTATATGATGATCCTGACCGTGTGGCATCAGCTGAGACTGAGTTGAGACGTTTAAAACAAGGATCAGGTAATATGGAAAAATATTGTACACATTTTCGTCGTTGGTCCACTCAAACAGGGTGGAGCGATTCTGCTCTGAAAAGTCTATTTCTTGCTGGGCTCAGTGAAAAGGTTAAAGACCTGCTAATTGCTTATCCTACACCTGAGGATTTGCAACAGGCTATGCAATTAGCTATACGGGTGGACAGAAGACTGCGTGCTAGGGTTAATGAGAGCAAATCCTCTGCTATGTCAGTTTCTGGTTATGATAATGTGTGTACTAACAGTGGTGAACCGATGGAGATTGGATCGGTGGCACCTCGCTCTCAAGAAAAACACCGTCGTTTTTCAGAAGGCTTGTGTTTCTATTGTGGAAAATCTGGTCATTTGATTAAAGGCTGTGAGCTTCGTATGAAGAAAGAAAAAAAAATGGTCAGTCACGCCCGTATTGCCTGTTTAAATTCCAAGGGTATATTTTTAGCTGCTTCCACGATTGCTCAGGAAAAATTAATGGAATTTCGGGTGTTTGTTGATTGCGGGTCTACACTGAATGTAATTGATGGGGGATTCGTGGAAAAACTCAATTTAAAACCTGAACCTTTATCATCCCCCATTGCTGTGGTTTCTGTGGATGGCTCCCCTTTGAAGAATATTACTCTCAAGGTCAGTGAATTTCCTCTCACTATTAATGGTGTTCACCATGAGAAATTGGATTTGGTAGTGTTGAATAACTTGCCTTCTCCAGTAATATTGGGTTTGCCCTGGTTAAAATTTCACAATCCTGTACTGGATTGGTCTACCAGTGAAATTAAATCCTGGAGCCATAAATGTTATGACAAGTGTTGTAACGGGCGTATTGCAGCTTTGGATAGGGGAGAATTGCCTGTTCCTATTCAGGATTTTTGGAGAGTTTTTTCTGAGAAAGAATCGCAGGTTTTGCCTCCCCATAGAGACTATGATTGTTCTATTGAATTTGTCCCTGGAGCGACTCTTCCTAAAAGTCGTTTATTTAACCTTACTATTCCTGAGAGGAAGGCTTTGGAGGAATACATACAGACAAGTTTGGCCGCCGGTCACATTAGGCCCTCTAAGTCTCCTGTGGCGGTTGGATTTTTTTTTGTAAAAAAAAAGGACGGCGGTTTACGTCCTTGTCTGGATTTTCGTGAGATTAACAAAATTACGGTACGCAATCCTTACCCACTGCCATTGATTCCTGATCTGTTTAACCAGTTATTGGGGGCCAAGTGGTTCTCTAAAATTGACCTTAAGGGGGCATACAATCTGTTGCGCATGAAGGAGGGTGATGAATGGAAGACTGCTTTTAACACTCCTGTGGGTCATTTTGAGAATCTCGTTATGCCTTTTGGTCTTACTAATGCTCCTGCATTTTTTCAGAATCTGATTAATGACATCCTTAGACCTTTGATCGGTAAAAATGTGGTTGTGTATTTGGATGACATTTTGATTTATTCGCCAGATCTGGAGTCTCATTGGCGGAGCGTGCGTGAGGTATTACAGTTATTAATGGACAATTCGCTTTTTGCTAAGCTGGAGAAATGTGAGTTCGCTGTACAGAGAATTAGTTTTTTGGGCTACATTATCTCCGGCAAAGGTTTTGAGATGGATCCGGTTAAGGTTCAGGCTGTGCAGGAATGGCCTAGGCCTATTGGTTTGAAATCAATACAGAGGTTTTTGGGTTTCGCCAATTACTATAGAAAATTCATAAAAAATTTTTCTAGTATTGTCAAACCTCTGACTGATCTCACCAGGAAAGGTGCTGATGCGGTTCAGTGGTCTTCTGAGGCCATTGAAGCTTTTGTGTATCTCAAGGAGAGGTTCACCTCTGCTCCCATCCTTATGCAGCCTGATGTTACTAGGCCGTTTTTGGTTGAGGTTGATGCTTCCTCTGTGGGGGTTGGCGCAGTATTGTCTCAGGATAACGGGGATGGATTACATCCCTGTGCATTTTTTTCAAAAAAATTTTCGGAGACTGAATTGAATTACGATATTGGTAATCGGGAATTATTGGCTATTAAACTCGCATTTGAACACTGGCGCCACTTCTTGGAAGGTGCGGAATTTCCCGTTCAGGTTCTTACGGATCATAAAAATCTGATATATCTTGACGCTGCCAAGCGCCTGAATGCCCGTCAGGCTAGGTGGGCACTGTTTTTCTCGCGGTTTAATTTCTCCGTTACTTACATCCCTGGTACTAAGAATGTTAAGGCGGATGCCTTGTCTCGCAGTTTTTCTCCCATAGTCGGTGCTGAGAAAGAGGAAAACATTTTACAAGAAGGTGTTGTGATAGCTGCTTTAGACTCCGTTTTGGAAGATGAGATTCTTAAAGCTCAGGAGAATGCCCCATCTAACACTCCTCATGGGAGGTTGTTTGTGCCTGGGACCTTTAGGAGAGATTTGTTTGTTGAGTGTCACGAATCTCGGTTGGCAGGTCATCCCGGAATCTCTGAGACCAAGAGACTGGTGGGTCGCAGTTTTTGGTGGCCTGGATGGCAGAAGGAAGTCATTAAGTGGGTGCGCCAATGTACTATATGTGCTAGATCTAAGTCCTCACATACTCCTGCTGCGGGGTTGCTTTGTCCTTTGGAGGTCCCCAGTGCTCCTTGGACACATTTGGCTATGGACTTTATAACTGACCTTCCCCCCTCTGAGGGTTTTACTGTCATCTGGGTGGTCGTGGACCGTTTTAGCAAGATGTGTCACTTGGTTCCCTTCGTCAAACTGCCCTGCGCTAAAACTCTCGCTAAGGCCTTTGTCAAGGAAATTGTCAGACTTCATGGCGTTCCTACTGACATTGTTTCTGATAGGGGTCCTCAGTTCGTGGCTCGTTTTTGGCGTGCCTTTTGTGACAGGTTGGGAATTCATTTGTCGTTTTCGTCCGGATATCATCCTGAATCTAATGGCCAGACAGAAAGGAAAAACCAGGATGTTGAGCAGTTCTTGCGTTGTTTTGTGGCAGACAATCAAGAGGGGTGGTCTGAGTTTCTGCCACTTGCCGAATTTGCTCTGAACAATCATACATCTTCTTCTGCTGGTTGTTCGCCTTTTTTTTGTTGTTCTGGGAGACATCCGTCGTTTGGGTCGTTCTCCAAGTTGGGATCTGCCGTGCCTGAGGAGGAGAATTTTTCCGGTGATTTGGAAAGAGTTTGGACGGATGTGCGTGGTAATCTTCAGGAGGCCAACAGAAAATCTAAAGACTACTTTGATAGGAAACGACAGGAGGTTTTGTTCGCTGTTGGTGACATGGTTTGGTTGTCCTCTAGGAATCTGCGGTTGAGGATTCCTTCTAAGAAATTGGGTCCCAAGTTTGTAGGGCCCTTTAAGGTGCTTCAGGTTGTCAACCAATCTGCTGTTAGGTTGGAGGTTCCTACCTCCTGGAGAATTAATCCGGTCTTTCATGTCTCTCTGTTAAAAAAAGCTGTTGTGTCGGATGGTGACGCCTCTGCCTCTGTTCCTCCGGTGGTGGAGGACGGGGAATATGAAATTTCTCGCATCCTTGACTCTAGACGGTATAGAGGTAGTTTGCAGTATCTTGTGGCCTGGAAAGGTTTCGGACCCGAGGATAACTCTTGGGTGAGGTCAGATGATGTTTCCGCGTCCAGACTTATCAGAGCGTTTCACAGGAGATTTCCTGATAAGCCTGGTCCTAGGGGATCCGGAGGATCCTCTTAGAAGGGGGGGTACTGTTAGAACCTTGCTGTTAGGTTTTTTTTCCTTTGCTGGTCACATGACCTTGTTGGCCTATTTAATCCTGCTCCGCCCTTCTGGCTTTGCTGGACTTCATTGTATATCTACTTTCTAGCTAGCCTGTGCTCTGTTTCTAACTCTGTTAGTTTGCTTGGTCTACGGACCTCTAGGTTCTATCTATTTTGTTTGTTCGTCTGTCTGCTGCTATTTCTGTTAGGAGGTGTCCCATATTCCTCCCAGTCCTTAGTACTTGTAGGGATTCCCTCCCCAAATCTATAGGTCTCCGTACAGACTAGATTAGGACTTTAGCAGGTCTGATCGCAGGATCAGGTTCCCTGTTACATCGTAGGGATTCAGCTGAGTCTTATAGTAGGGACAGATCTCCTCTCTTTCCTTAGCTTTGGTAGCAGAACATAACAAAGTGAGTCTGTGATAGGGTGAGTTTAGTCTCTTTCTATATTTTATATTTATTTGTAGGGTCAGATAGGTGTGTAGGGTCAGGGAGGGACAGACAGGGACAGTCTTCAGGGATAGGTAGTTAGTATTAGGTTGGTAGTGAGGGTCAGAGAGGGACAGGTAGGGACAGGTAGGGAAAGATTGGTAGGGCGGTAGGGACAGGTTTTTATTTTTCTTTAATAGGGAGGGACAGGGTGTTGTGTGTTAGATTAGGATGAGAGCCTCGGTAGTCTCCAGTTTCCTGGTGGTGGGTTGCTCCCTTCACATTATAGTTTTTTGTTTTACGGTATTGGAGACCCAAACATAGGGCTTGCAAGCACTGAACATGGGTCTGACTTTTGGTTCATGGTTTTGGTCAGTTGTTATGTCATGGTAAGTAGTTAGTAGTTGTTCAAGTATATTGTTCTATTGTTATGTTGTGTTTATTGTTATAGTTATGTTGTATAGTGTATGTACAGGTATATTTATGTTGTGTATTGTATGTACAGTTAGGTCCATATATATTTGGACAGAGACAACATTTTTCTAATTTTGGTTCTAGACATTACCACAATGAATTTTAAACAAAACAATTCAGATGCAGTTGAAATTCAGACTTTCAGCTTTCATTTGAGGGTATCCACATTAAAATTGGATGAAGGGTTTAGAAGTTTCAGCTCCTTAACAAGTGCCACCCTATTTTTAAAGGGACCAAAAGTATTTGGACAGATTAAATAATTGTTAATAAAATGTTCATTTCTAGTACTTGGTTGAAAACCCTTTGTTGGCAATGACTGCCTGAAGTCTTGAACTCATGGACATCATCAGACTCTGTGTTTCCTCCTTTTTGATGCTCTGCCAGGCCTTCACTGCAGTGGTTATCAGTTGCTGTTTGTTTGTAGGCCTCCCTGTCTGAAGTTTAGTCTTTAACATGTGAAATGCATGCTCAATTGGGTGGAGATCAAGTGACTGACTTGGTCATTCAAGAATATTCCACTTCTTTGCTTTAATAAACTCCTGAGTTGCTTTGGCTTTATGTTTTGGGTCATTGTCCATCTGTAGTATGAAACGACGATCAATCAGTTTGGCTGCATTTGGCTGGATCTGAGCACACAGTATGGCTCTGAATACATCAGAATTCATTTGACTGCTTCTGTGCTGTGTCACATCATCAATAAACACTAGTGACCGAGTGCCACTGTCAGCCATGCATTCCCAAGCCATCACACTGCCTCCGCTGTGTTTTACAGATGATGTGGTATGCTTTGGATCATGAGCTGTACCACGCCTTCGTCATACTTTTCTCTTTCCATCATTCTGGTAGAGGTTGATCTTGGTTTCATCTGTCCAAAGAATGTTCTTCCAGAACTGTGCTAGCTTTTTAAGATGTTTTTTAGCAAAGTCCAGTCTAGCCTTTTTATTCTTAATGCTTATGAGTGTCTTGCACCATGCAGTGAACCCTCTGTATTTACTCTCATGCAGTCTTCTCTTTATGGTAGATTTGGATATTGATACGCCTACCTCCTGGAGAGTGTTGTTCACTTGGTTGGCTGTTGTGAATGGGTTTCTCTTCTCCATGGAGATTATTCTGCGATCATCCACCACTGTTGGCTTCTGTGGGCGCCCAGGTCTTTTTGCATTGATGAGTTCACCAGTGCTTTGTTTCCTTCTCAGGATGTACCAAACTGTAGATTTTGCCACTCCTAATATTGTAGCAATATCTCGGATGTTTTTTTTCTGTTTTTGCAGCTTAAGAGCGGCTTGTTTCACCTGCATGGAGAGCTCCTTTGACCGCATGTTTACTTCACAGCAAAACTTTCCAAATGCAAGCACCACACCTCAAATCAACTCCAGGCCTTTTATCTGCTTAATTGAGAATGACATAACGAAGGGATTGCCCACACCTGTCCATGAAATAGCCTTGGAGTCAATTGTCCAATTACTTTTGTTCCCTTTAAAAACAGGGTGGCACATGTTAAGGAGCTGAAAGTCCTAAACCCTTCATCCAATTTTAATGTGGATATCCTCAAGTGAAAGCTGAGTCTGAACTTCAACTGCATCTGAATTGTTTTGTTTAAAATTCATTGTGGTAATGTCTAGAACCAAAATTAGAAAATGTTGTCTCTGTCCAAATATATATGGACCTAACTGTATATGTATGTGAAATTTGCGTGTGTGTGTGGGGGGGGTTATTGTAGGTTGGATGGGGGGTTTCGGGGGGAGGGTTTTTTTGAATATGGACATCCTACGGGATGCGGGAAAAAGGACCCGTTATGTGTGAAGAATTTAATGAAGGCCACAAACTTTCGTGGGACCTTGCTGTGATAAGACCACAGACTATCGTGAGAGCTTGGGTGATACAAAAAAAAAAAGAAAAAATGGTGGTGGGAAAAAAAAAAAAAAGGAGTGGTTTTCCTGACTGCAGAGTAGTAAGTTTAAGTTTTTGGCCAGGTTGGCCTATCTCTTATTTCTTTGGGCGATGGGCCAGTCTTTTGTGTTTTTTTTTTCTTAGTGGGTTAGGTGTGAATGTGCAGGTATGAATGTGGTGAATGGAAGGGGTCGTGGCTATGAGGGGTGAGTTGAGGTCTTCCCTAGCCGGGGGAGAGACTTTTTCTTACCGTACATGATATTTTAAACGGACTCTGTGATTTTTGATTTGGGCTATGTCTTGTTGGGGTTTTTGTTACTTGTATGTTTGTATTTGTGGTTATATTTGCGTTTTGTATGTGTTTTGTATTTTTATAATAAAAAAGAGTTCCAGCTCCAGTAGAGTCCACTAAAGCTGCTGCAGTTAAAAAGCTTTAGTAAGGATCGAGCTTGGCGGTCCACCGCAAGGTGTGCTACCACCAGTCCCAGCCCCTTTGCCTCGGGGCGCCTCCCCGATGCTCTTCACAGAGTGTCCCGGGGGCCCTAAGCATTTCCTTTGAAAAAATTAAGTGTCCAAACCACAGGTGGTGTAGTTTGCTTAACAGCTGGGATACTCCGCTGACTAGCAGACACTGCTACTAGGCCCAAAGTATTGCCTGGGCTAGATGCCATTAAAAATTTGTAATTAGATCTACAGGCGGTGGCTACTACGCTGACTAGCAAACACTGAAGCTTTGGAGCAGACCTCTGATTCACAGGCTATAAAATGAGTAAACAACTCTTCAGACTCAATCATCTGTGTTACCCCAAGCCATAGTGTATGTAGTTTCTTATGGTTAAAAGGGGGGGTAGAGACCTGACCCACCTGGAATTGACGATGCCAACGTCATGTAAAACACCTCAAGGGGACTCCAAAAATATTCTCCATTTTTTCCAAAAATTGTGGCACAGACACCACTTAAGTGGCATCAATTGTCCCAGAGTTGCTTAAAATGGTTGGTGAGTTGATTTTCCAAAATCCTCAAGCTTTAAGTCTACCCAGGATGACACAGGTGAGGCAGATGGTGGTTGACCCGGCCCCGCTAGGCCGCATTGTAGCACAGTGAGCTTCGCACTGCAACTTATGCTTCATATCCATGTGATGGTTCAAGCATAAAGTACTCAAACTATTGTTTTTTTGGCCTCTACTTAGCTTTTGGTGACAAATGTTACAGATAACATGAGTTGGGTCATCCTTAGCGATCTCAAAAAATGCCAAGGCTATGCAAGGTTTAGAGCCCATGCGATACTGCTACTAGCAATACTAGCAAATGATTGGCTGGGTTAGATGCAGTAAAAAATTGTTATTAGATACACAGGCAGTGCAGCTTGCTTCACAGCTGGGCTACTACATGCAAAGTATTGCCTGGGCTAGATGCAGTTAAAAATTCTTATTAGATACACAGGCGGTGTAGCTTGCATCACAGCTGGGCTACTATGCCCAAAGTATTGGTAGACTCTATACTAAATAAGGAAGAAGTCACTGACGGTGGTGGCCCCTCCTCGGGCCGTGGCGATTGGTCATCCCCTTTCGCTGCCCCTTACTCAACAAATTCACAAACATCTCCCGTTGGTTTGGAGTCCCATTATGCCCAACAAAAACCATAGGCCCCACAACAAAGCTATCGTTCTTAGGCATCGGAATCGACACCACAGCAAGGTTGTTCCGCCTCCCATGGAGAAAAAATACCAAAACATTACACCTGATCGAGGGTTTTTGCGCAGTATGGAAAGTAACACTACAGCAGATGCAAGTATTACTAGGTCTCCTTGTGTTTGTGAGCCGGGTGATGCCAGCCGGAAGGGTTTTTTCTCTTCATTTATCACCCGCAACAAAAGGGGCATCAAAATCGAGTCATAGAATCAGAATCAGCAGGCAGCTATGGGCGGACTTAGAGACGTGGAAAACCTTCTTATAATCATTCAACGGTCACACGTTATTTATGTCAGCAGAAAAGTCCAACATTGAACTAAGATTATTCACCGGGGCGGCAGAATCAGGCGGATATGCAGCGATACTAAATAACCAATGGTGCACAAGCTTATGGCCTCCGTATTGGGCCGAACAAGTGCTGACAAAAAAACAGACACTCCTGGAACTCTTCCCAATAGTGGTAGCAATAGAAATATGGGGCGCGAGCCTGGCTAACAAAAATATACGCTTCATAACAAAAAACACCAGCCTAGCGCACTGCATTAATAAGATGGCATCATCGTCTCTCCCAGTGCTAGGCCTATTAATCTTTCTAGCATTCCTGTGCCTAAAACACAATGTATGGGTCAGCGTTAGCCACGATGCTGAGGGGTCTAACGCTGCTGCTAATGCTTTATCACAATTCAATTGGCAGATTTTCACAGAGCTCCTCGCCAACGCCCACCCATCAGGCAACAGTTGCCCACCTTCCCTACGGGATCTAGTGGTGAATAGTTGATGCCATTAATCAGAGTATCAGTTGCCCTGTCGACGTGGCAAGCATACGGTAAGGCATGGGAAGAGTGGACTCGACTAGTAGCAGGCAGACGGGTTGACCAATGTGAACAAGCCAGATTACAAGTCGCCATAGAATTTCTCCACCAGCTAATGATGAGGGGCATATCAGGGGCGTCAGCGCTGCGGTGTCTGACCGGAGTAGCATTTCACTTCCAACTACTGAATTGGGGAGATGTGGCATACAGATTCATCATCAGACAATCCATAAAATGGTGGAAAAGGGGTCAGCCAAGTCAGGAGTGTAGACGTCCCATCCCGTGTCACTAAAACTGATTTCTCACATCATATCCCTAACACCATTAACATGACACTCACAATTTGAAGCAACACTACTGTCTACTGCATTTGCGATCGCCTTCTTCGGGGCGCTATGCATAAGCGAATTAGTCCCTCAATCCAAAATTACCACCAGTGGAGGCTTATTACACCAGGACGTAGTCAAAGCCAATAATGCAATATGTCTACGCATGCGTAAATCGAAAACGGTTCCAGCGGGCAGGGGCACTTGGGTACTTCTACAACACTCAAATGGTTCACTGAGTCTGGTAACAATAGTAAAAACATATATAACCATCAGATCACAAAGTAATTTCTTCCTATCACACATTGATGGAAGGCCATTATCAAGATACCAGTTCCAAGCTATATTTAATAAATGCCTAACATCGGCTGGGACCCACCCCAAAGATTACGGGACACACTCATTCCGCATAGGCGCGGCCACAGAAGCAGCAAGAGCAGGACTGTCAGAAACTGTAGTTCAGAGGATAGGGAGATGGCGATCCACGTGTTTGGCGAGATACATAAGACCGGACTTGTTATCCTAACGTGGGTTGTTTCTTTTTCAGGTGACGCTAAGCCAACAGTGTGGGTGATAGGCCACTCGTATATATATTGGGCAGAAAAAAGGGTGAAAGTCCGCCCAGGCAGGAGGAAATTAGAGTTTCATAACACATATTTCAACTGGAGAGGTATTAGAGGCCTGCAATGGCCACGGGTACTAATGGAGGTAATCAAGGTAGGGAGAGATGCAAGAGGTCTGGTCATCTTAGTTATACAGGCCGGGGGAAACGACCTAGGTCATCACAAGAGCGCATAACTACTGGCAATAATGAAACTAGACACTGAGCGCTTCAGAGAATTTTTCACAAAACTAAGTATAGTATGGTCAGTGATTGTGCCGATAGCGGTATGGCAAGGTGTGCGAGACATCACGGCCATCGAACGGACAAGGCAGGTAATAAACATTCGGATGGCAAAATTTAGAAGAGACAGAGGCGGTGTAGTGATACGACACCGACAACTGGAAGGAGATAAAGCAGGCCTCATACGGCCCGACAGTGTTCACTTAATGGATATTGGACTGCACATATTCCTGTCAGGACTCCAGGATGGAGTGGAACAAGCGTTAAGAGTGATGGATAGGGGTCAGAATCCTGCATACGAGTACACTGGATCCTCCGTGGCCTGGAAATAGAAAGGACATGTTGGAGAGTTACACTTGTTGGCGAACTTGCCGTTGTGGAGACACAGGGCATGCTGCAACAAGCTGAATTATTTTAGAAATAAAATGCCTTTCTAATGGAATGAGTATAAAGAGTTAATAAAGTTGTGACCGATCCTCACCCATCCAGTAGTAAGAGTTACATTATTGTTTTGTCAAGGAAAGGGGGGCGGTAGGGGGGCTGAGCATCTGGGTTTGGTTGGGGGTCCCCACAGTCTGCCTAGGCTAGATGCAGTTAAAAATTCTTATTAGAAACCCAGGCGGTGCAGCTTGCTTCGCAGCTGGGCTACTACGCCCAAAGTATTGCTTGGGCTAAATGCAGTTAAAAATTCTTATTAGATACACAGGCGGTGCAGCTTGCTTCACAGCTGGGCTACTATGCTGACTAGCAGACACTAAAGCTTTGGAGCAGACCTCTGAGTAAACAGCTCTTCAGACTCAACCATCTGTGTTACCCCACTCCACAGTGTATGTAGTTTCTTACGGTTAAAGGGGGGGGGGCGACCCAACCCACCTGGAATTGATGATGCCAACGTCACGTAAAACACAGCAAGGGGAATTCAAAAAGAGTCTCCATTTTTTCCTAAAATTGTGACACAGACACCACATAAGTGGCATCAATTGCCCCAGAGTTGCTTAAAACGGTTTGTGAGGTGATTTTACCAAATCCTCAAGCTTTTAGTCTTCCCAGGATGACACAGGGGTAGAAAAGTCCTTGCGGATCCATGATTTGTTCATCTTTATGAACGTGAGTCTGTCTACATTCTCAGTGGACAGCCACGAGTGCTTATCTGTCAGCACACCACCTGCAGCGCTGAACACACGTTCAGAGAGAACGCTGGCTGCAGGGCATGACAAGATCTCCAAGGCGTGAGTGGCGAGCTACGGCCATTTTTCCAGATTGGAAGCCCAAAATGAGCAATGGTCCAGTGACACAGTCATGGCTTCGATGTTCACTTGGAGATACTCCTGTACCATCCTCTCTAGCCGTTGACTATGTGTCAGACTTCTTGTCTCATGTGGCCTGGCAAAGGATGGTCTAAAAAAGTGGTGAAACGATTCCACAAAATTGATGTGACCAGCAGATACTGTGTTACTGTTACGGTTTGAGTGATGAAGACTCGACAGTCCCATGGTTGGCAAGTTAGAACTGTGAGATTCACTACGTGCACCACTGGTGTTTTGTGGAAAAGCACATGTAAGATTCTGCAACAGCCTCTGCTGATACTCCTGCATGCGTGCATCCCTTTCTATGGCAGGAATTATTTCAGCAAATTTACTTTTGTACCGGGGATCTAAGAGTGTGGCAACCCAGTAGTTGGGATTACTTCGAATTCTCACAATCCGAGGGTCATGTTGCAGGTAGTGCAGCAAGAAGGCACTCATGTGTCTTGCGCATCCAGGAGGACCAAGTCCTTGTTGTGTTGGTATCGAGGTAAGAATCATGCTTCCTTCCTCTGCCCTCTCCCCCCAACCTCGCACAACAGAAATGTGATCAAGGTCTCCCTCATCTGATGAGTCTTCCATGCCCATCGCCAGTTCTTCCTCCACTTCTTCCTTGGCTCCTGCATCTTCCTCAACAGTTTGGCTGCTTCCATGCGCCCAGGTTAATCCCTCTGCCCCCACCCTCCCATGCCTGCCGCCTAGGTGCTGTCGACCGTCTAGACCTTGCAGATGTTATCACATCCACATACGACTCCTCCCCTACTTCCTCCACCTCCTCTTGTCCCACCACCTGACTCTGAATTCTCTTTAACGTGTGCTCCAGCATGTAAATCACCAGAATAGTCATGCTGATAATGGCATCGTCAGCACTAAATATCTTCGTCGCCATTTCAAAACTGTGCAGAAGGGTGCATAGGTCCCTGATCTGAGACCACTCCTGCAGCGTGATTTGCCCCATCTCTGGATCTCGTTTGCCCAGGCTATATGTCAGAACGTATTGCACCAGGGCTTGTCGGTGCTGCCACAGTCGCTGCAACATGTGCAGAGTTGAATTCCACCGTGTCGGCACATCGCATTTCAGCCGGTGAACTGGCAGGACCAATGACTTCTGTAGAGATGTAAGTCGTTGAGCTGCGGGAGGCGAAAGGCGGAAGAGAGCACACAGCGACCGTGCCCTCTGCAGAATGCCATCTAGTCCGGGATAGTGGGCTAAAAATTGCTGGACAACCAGGTTCAACAAGTGAGCCATACAAGGCACGTGTGTGACATTTCCCCGGCGAAGGGCCGCACCCAGGTTTGCAGCATTGTCACACACGGTCTTCCCTGGTTGCAGGTCCAGTGGAGACAACCATTCATGAAACTGGGTCTCCAGAGCTGACCACAACTCCTCAGCTCTGTGACTCACATTTCCCAGACATTTCATAGTAAACACCGCCTGATGCCATTGAGCCCTGCTGCCAGCATAGTAAGGAGGTGTGCAGGATTCCTTATGCGCAGTTAGAAAGTGGGTGGCATTACCAGACAGGCTTTGGGTGCAGGTGGAGGACTGAGAGGAGGTTGAGGAGGCAGAAGCAGTGGAGGAACTTCTAGATAACGAGGATTGATGCACAACTCGTGGGCAAGACTTGGACAGCAGCCCCTTGTACTGCTGTCACCATAGTTACCCAGTGCCCAGTCAGCGACATGTAACGCCCCTGTCCATGCCTACTCCTCCAAGTGTCTGTGGTGAAATGCACCCTGTCACACACAGAGTTTCTCAAAGAAGCAGTGATGTTGGGTGCGACATGCTGGTGTAGCGCAGGCACACCTTTCTTTGAGAAGTAGTGCCGACTGGGCATCTGGTACTGGGGCACTGCGACGGACATAATATCTCGAAAATCCTCTGTGACCACCAGGCAGAAAGGCAGCATTTCTGTAGCCAACAGCTTGCAGATGGTGAAATTCAACCTCTTCGCTTTGTCATGGCTAGGAGGAAATGGTCTTTTACTTGTCCACATCTGAGGGACCGAGGGCTGGCTGTTGTGCTTAGACGGGGTTGAGTAGGGTGTCCCCGGCAAACTGCCGGTCTGTGAGGAAGATGCAGGCGGAAAAGTTAGGTTGCCTCGATTCAAAGGTGGTGCTCTCGATGTCTGAGAACGCTCAACACCAGCTGGTGTTTCCACTTCCAAATGAAATGATGACCTGCCAATCACACTGGCTGTTGCGGGTAAAGAGGTGGCATGTCGGCGTCCAAAAACATGTGTGACTGCTGTCCCCCCAGTCACAGAGGATGAAGAGGCCTCAGATGCACAAGATGGGGCAGACGGTGGTTGGCCCGGCCCCGCTAGGCCGCATTGTAGCACAGTGTGCTTCCCACTGCAACTTATGCTTCATATCCATGTGACGGTTCATGCATGAAGTACTCAAACTATAGATTTTTTGGCCTCTACTTAGCTTTATGTGACAAATATTACAGATAGCACGAGTTGGGTCATCCTTATCGTTCTGAAAAAATGCCCAGGCTATGCAAGGCTTAGAGCCCATGCGACTTGAAGAGCCACCACGACTTGTGGTCAGAGGCAGAGTTGTGGTGGAGGATGCAGTTGTTGATGTGCTTCCAGTACTCTGTCAGTGTCCAGGAAGGAGCAACCTAACTCGTCGTCAATAGCATCCTCCTCCACCTCCTCTTCTGACCTCATCGACTGGCTGACTGTGGGATCTCCAACCTCGTCATCCTCACCCTGTGTGTTCTCACACCCGTCGTCCTCAGAGCCAACCTCTTCCTGTCTTGACCGAAAAGTCAAGTTGTCGCTCCAATCAGGTATTTGAGCCTCATCATCGTCGTCATCATTGTCTCCACCAACAGGAGTTTCAGTTTGAGAACAAGGATCTACATTATGCTCAGAACTTTCTGCATCTGGTCCTGGATCCGACTCATAAAGATTCTGGGCATCAGTGCAGATCATTTCCTCGTCTGAATTAACAGAAGCTCTGGAGCAGACCACCATTTCCCAGGCTATAGTATGAGTAAACAGCTCTGCAGACTCAACAATCTGTGTTACCCCATACTCAGACAAGCAGCTGGAGACTTGGGAACTGTGAGGTGTAGCGTCGGCGTCCCTGCCTCCTGCTAGGCAGGGACGCTGTTCCCCTCACCTCTCTGCTCCGTGCCCGGCGGCTTCCTCCCGCTCGGCCTGCAGCGCCCGCTCTCCCCCGGTCACTGTGCTTAGGGCGCGCGCGCTCCCCCTCTCTTAAAGGGGCCGCGCGCGTCGCCCTAAGAAGTCCCCGGCCAATGGCCGGAGGATCCCTCCATATACAAGGCACCTCCTCCAAAATGGAGGTGCCCGAGCAATGTTGTTGCACTGTTCACTACTCTGCTTCAGCCCTCAGGTCCCGTTGCCAGTTACCTGCCAGTTACCTGCCAGTTACCTGCCAGTCTCCTGCCAGTTTGCTGCCTGATTCCTGCCTGTCATCCGCTTTCCTGCTTGCTAGCCTGAGGTCCGACGGTCTGCCTTCCGACACCTGTCAGTCTGTCTATGGACCAGCTTGCCTGCTCACCTGGGAGCGCTCACCTGCTACCTGCCTGATAGCCTACCTGGAGGCTCTGCCGTCACGTGCTGTGACCACCTGCCAGTCAAGAGACTCTTGCCCTCTCACCTGGGAGCGCTCATCTGCTACCTGCCTGTTAGCCTACCTGGAGGCTCCGCCGTCACGTGCTGTGACCACCTGCCAGTCAAGAGACTCTTGCCCGCTCACCTGTGAGCGCTCATCTGCTACCTGCCTGTTAGCCTACCTAGAGGCTCCGCCGTCACGTGCTGTGACCACCTGCCAGTCCAGAGACTCTTGCCCGCTCACCTGGGAGCGCTCATCTGCTACCTGCCTGTTAGCCTACCTGGAGGCTCCGCCGTCACATGCTGTGACCACCTGCTTATCCTGAGACCCTCGCCTGCTCACCTGGGAGCACTCATCTGCCATCTGCCTGCTAGCCTACCTGAAGGCTCAGCCGTCACAGGTCGTACCTGCCCGTTTACCCAGAGACTGCCCCGGTCACTTGCCGTGACCTCCTGCCCGTTTACCCAGAGACTGCCCCGGTCACTTGCCGTGACCTCCTGCCCGTTTACCCAGAGACTGCCCCGGTCACTTGCCGTGACCTCCTGCCCGTTTACCCAGAGACTGTCCCGGTCACTTGCTGTGACCTCCTGCCCGTTTACCCAGAGACTGTCCCGGTCACTTGCTGTGACCTCCTGCCCATTTACCCAGAGACTGTCCCGGTCACTTGCTGTGACCTCCTGCCCGTTTGCCCAGAGACTGTCCCGGTCACCTGCTGTGACCGCCTGCCTGTCTTCCCTGGTCGCCACCCGCTTCCTTACAAGGACTGCCCCCTTGTATAAGTTGCTCAGAGGTTCCGCCTCCCAGACCCATTACATGAGGAAGCAAGTGCGATTTGGGTGACACCTCTGAGGACTGGAGTATTTGTGATAATGAAGTTGAGGTGGAGGAGAGCCCACTTGAAGGAGAACTTGATATCCGTTGAAGCACCTGCTGTTTTTGTGCCTCATCTGGAATTTGTAGCCATGGGCGTGTCCATAAGAAAGGGATCGTATCACATTGTCCACGAAAAGAAGTAGACATCTTAGTTTGGCTAGAAGATGATCTTTTTTCTGCAGATGTTACGGTTGCTTTAACACCTACCCCATGGACACAACCTTTTTTTTCCCTTTCCAACACGCCTATTCCCCTTTCCACCAGCAGCAGGCCTTTTGCCACTCATTTTGGTGGTTAACTAATTGACAACTCTGTAGTTGTTTGCACAAAAAACAATGGATGGAAACCGAGCAGAGCTGAGTGGCCTAAATGTGGTACTAGCCCAAAAGGATTGGCTGGGTTAGATGCAGTAAAAAATTGTTATTAAATACAAAGGTGGTGTAGCTTGGTACAGATTGCCTACTACAATGAGTTCCAGACACTGCTACAGGCCCAAAAGTATTTACTGGGATAGATACAGTAAAAAATTGTTATTAAATACAAAGGTAAAAAGAGGTCTGTAATGCACACGCCCGGGCTGAGCAGCGTGTGCGTGTATATGTAGTGATTCCACTGGACCGTGCCGGAGAGTGAATGCCTGGAGGGGCGTAACTAAGTATCTTCCCGATCCGACCAAGGTCGCACGACGGCATATGACGCCAGTGCACCTGGGAGGAAACAAGCAGAGGAACCTGGGGCTACTTCAGGTCAGACTCCAGACACGGCTGTTGGCCCACACCGGGGAATACAGGAACTTAGGCTGGCACACAGACTGGGGGTATGCAGGCGGGTATGCAGGCAGGGGGGTACAGGCAAGCACGGATAGGACACACTGGGACTCAGGAACAGAACCACAGATGTGGCGGACAAACACAGCAGAGTGAGGCCGCCCATAGTGGTGAGCGATAGCAGGGCAAGACGAGGCCGCCTAGAGTGGTGAGCGAGAGTAGAGCAGGATGAGGCCGCCTGGAGCGGTGAGCAAGAGTAGAGCAGTACTAGACCGCCTGGAGCAGTGAGCAAGAGTAGAGCAGGACGAGGCCGCCTGGAGCAGTGAGCAAAGGGTCAGAGCAGAGCGAAACTGCCGGAGCAGCGAGCAAAGGGTCAGAGTAGAGCGAGACTGCCGGAGCAGCGAGCAAAGGGTCAGAGCAGAGCGAGACTGCCGGAGCAGCGAGCAAAGGGTCAGAGCAGAGCGAGTCTGCCGGAACAGCGAGTAAAGGGTCAGAGCAGAGCGAGACTGCCGGAGCAGCGAGCAAAGTGTCAGAGCAGAGCGAGACTGTGGGAGCAGCGAGCAAAGGGTCAGAGCTGAGCGAGACTGCCAGAGCAGTGAGCAAAGGGTCAGAGCAGAGCGAGACTGCCGGAGCAGCGAGCAAAGGGTCAGAGCAGAGTGAGACTGCCGGAGCAGCGAGCAAAGGGTCAGAGTGGAGCGAGACTGCCGGAGCAGCGAGCAAAGGGTCAGAGCAGAGCGAGAATGCAGGAGCAGCGAGCAAAGGGTCAGAGCAGAGCGAGACTGCCGGAGCAGCGAGCAAAGGGTCAGAGCAGAGCGAGACTGCCGGAGCAGTGAGCAAAGGTTCAGAGCAGAGTGAGAACCGCAGGAGCGGAGAGTGAGGCAGGGCAGAGGAGACAGGGCTCTGTTCACATGGAACAGACAGGCAGGGAAAGACAGAGCCAGATACCCACAGGGTACTTGCAGTGAAGTAGCGAGTGGACCACAAACGGAAGTAAAGTGACAACGAACAGCAGTTAGGTACGAGTTCAGACTCTGCAGTAAAAGAAAAGGTACGGACATAGAGAAAAACAGGAAACAGGCTAGAAGAGTATTCAGACAAGATCAGACACAGTAGCAAGATACAGGAGCGGGTCTAGGTATGCAGCCCCTAGAAGGCGGGAGGAACAGGCTAGGAGCGTGTTCAGACAGGACAGATGAGATACAGGAGCGGGTCTAGGTATGCAGCCCCTAGAAGGCGGAAGGAACAGGCTAGGAGCAAGTTCAGACAGGCCTGGAAATGCAGCCTCCAGGAAAGGCAGGCAAGCAAACACAGAAAGGGACCTGGCACATTCAGAGTGAAATAGCACACTGAATGAAACACAATGCTCAGGCAGGTTTTCCTGGGAGGAGCTGGGTTAAATACCAGGTGACAGACAGCAATAGGCTGAGGATGCATCAGGGGTGTGTCTGCAGCAGGTGCAAGAAACAGGAAGTGATAGGGCGCCTCCCTTAAGCAGCAGAAACAGAGGCAAGCAGACAGCATGGAGGGAAGCCAGGCTAGCAAACTGGACTGGAGACCAAGTGCGCGCTCTTGCACAGTGGGAGATGGACCACTTTGCAAGGACGCCACCAGGTATGTTACAGTACCCACCCCTTACGCCCCCTCTTCTTCAGGCCTGCCAGAATGTTCCGCAGGGAATTCGAGGGCCAATCCTTCACTTCAAGGAGATCGCTACCACTGTCCACAGGAAAAACTGGTCTCATCTGAGTAGCTAGGATGCTACCTCCTATCCAGCCATCCTCAGCAACAGACGAAACAGGTGGAGTACCAGGAACAGCACACAAAGAAGTCTCTCTCCACTTATTATCAGGTAGCACCCCAGTGGGTTCAGGAGACAACTGGAAGTCCTCCGCCGGGTTGGAGGGGTGCAGAGACTCAGGGGTAACCTCTGCTTCGGGGTACATCTTGTCAAGCTCACAGGATGAAATGGGCGAGGTATCAGGTACAAGGTGTAGAAAAGTCACTGTCTCTTTGTTATCTGGTGGTACCCCGGAGGATTCAGGAAACAACTGGGGGTCCTCCACCAGGTCAGAAGAGGACAGAGACTCAGGGTTAACCTCTGCTTCTGAGTACTCTAGGTCGGACTAGCTGGAAGAAGCGGGCGAGGTATCAGGTACCGAGTATAGGAAAGTCCCTGTCCTTTCGCTATCAGGTAGCACCCCGAAGGGTTCAGGAGACAACTGGAGGTCCTCCGCCTGGTCGGAGGGGTGTAGAGACTCGGGGATAACCTCTGCTTCGGAGTACACAAAGTCGGACTCACCGGAAGATGCGGCCGAGGTATCAGGTACCGAGTATAGGAAAGTCTCTGTCCATTCGCTATCAGGTAGCACCCCGAATGGTTCAGGAGACAACTGGAGGTCCTCCGCTTGGTCGGAGGGGTGTAGAGACTCGGGGATAACCTCTGCTTCGGAGTACACTAGGTCGGACTCACTGGACGAAGCGGGCGAGGTATCAGGTACAGAGTATAGGGAAGACTCTGTCCATTCGCTACCAGGTAGCACCCTGAAGGGTTCTGGAGACAACTGGAGGTCCTCCGCCTGGTCAGAGGGGTGTAGAGACTCGGGGTTAACTACTGCTTTGAGGTACCCATTGTCAGGCTCACAGGACGGAGCGGACGAAGTATCGGGTACCAGGTGTAGGCAAGTCTCTCTCCTTTCGTCATCAGGTGGTATCCTGGAGGATTCAGGAGGCAACAGGGGGTCCTCCGCCAGGTAGTAGAGATGCACAGACTCGGAAGTAATCACTGCTTCAGAGTACCCTTGGACAGTCTCACCGGTTAAAGTGGGTGAAGCATCAGATACCGGGTGCAGGAAGTCCTCCTGTGTGGATTCTAGGTGGGCAGAAGTCTCTTCGGGGAGGAGAACTGGTGCGCTACCCACGCACATTACTCGTCGGCGCTGCTCCAGGATACAGGGAAATGAAGCTTCAGCAGGAACCTCAAGGTTGGGATCAGGAGGTCTTTGGGAAGACAGACCCTGGCGTCACGGCTTGCCTCTATGCCTAGCACATCTGGACTGCCTCTTGAGGTTGGGAGAAGTATTCCGGAGAGCGTAGTCATCCTGTGTGGATACTGGGTGGGCAGTAGTCTCTTCGGGCAGGATGACTAGTGGGCTACCCACACACATTACCCATCGGGGCTGCTCCGGGATATTGGGAAGTGAAGCTTCAGCAGGAGCCTCCGGGTTAGGGTCATCGAAGACCATTAGAAAGGCCACCAGGAAGGCCTGTAGGTCCAGGACTATAGGATCCTGTGCTTCCCATAGGGGGGTGATCCATTTCAAGGCATCACCCGCCAGGTAGGACATAATAAATCCCACTTTAATCCGGTCGGTAGGAAAATCAGGAGCATAGAACCGGAAGTGCAGCAGGCATTGCCATACAAACGCACGGCTTTGTTTTGGATCCCCATAGTACCGTGGCGGATCCGCGGGAACGGGTGCAGAAAGCTCCATCTGGACGGATGCGTAACTCATCTTGTAGCACAAAAAAAAAAAAATTTCTTCTAGATGCACGTATTTGCTAGAAAATTACTCAGAGAGCGAAGGCCGTGGGGCTCAACGGGAACCATGGCCTGAGCATGCTGTAATGCACACGCCCGGGCTGAAAGGCGTGTGCGTGTATATGTAGTGATTCCACTGGACCGTGCCGGAGAGTGAATGCCTGGAGGGGCGTAACTAAGTATCTTCCCGATCCGACCAAGGTCGCACGACAGCATACGACGCCAGTACACCTGGAAGGAACCGAGCAAAGGAACCAGGGTTTACTCCAGGTAAGACTCCGGACACGGCTGTTGGCCCACACTGGGGAATACAGGAACTTAGGCTGGCACACAGACTGGGGGAATAGGCAGGCACGACTGGTATGCAGGCAGGCGGGTATGCAGGCAGGGGGGTACAGGCAAGCACGGATAGAGTGCAGACAGGAAGGCACTAGCAGGTTGGAACACAGGCGGGATAGGACTTAGTACACACTGGGACTCAGGAACAAAACCACAGATGTGGCGGACAAACACAGCAGAGTGAGGCTGCCAAATGTGGTGAGCGAGAGCAGGGCAAGACGAGGCCGCCTAGAGCGATGAGCGAGAGTAGAGCAGGACGAGGCCGCCTGGAGCGGTGAGCAAGAGTATAGCAGGACGAGACTGCCTTGAGCGTTGAGCAAGAGTAGAGCAGGACGAGGCCGCCTGGAGCAGTGAGCAAAGGGTCAGAGCAGAGAGAGACTGCCGGAGCAGCGAGCAAAGGGTCAGAGCAGAGCGAGACTGCCGGAGCAGCGAGCAAAGGGTCAGAGCAGAGCGAGACTGCCGGAGCAGCGAGCAAAGGGTCAGAGCAGAGCGAGACTGCCGGAGCAGCGAGCAAAGGGTCAGAGTAGAGCGAGACTGCCGGAGCAGCGAGCAAAGGGTCAGAGCAGAGCAAGACTGCCGGAGCAGCGAGCAAAGGGTCAGAGCAGAGCAAGACTGCCAGAGCAGAGAGCAAAGGGTCAGAGCAGAGCGAGACTGCCGGAGCAGTGAGCAAAGGGTCAGAACAGAGCGAGACTGCCGGAGCAGCGAACAAAGGGTCAGAGAAGAGCGAGACTGCCGGAGCAGCGGGCAAAGGGTCAGAGCAGAGCGAGACTGCCAGAGCAGCGAGCAAAGGGTCAGAGCAGAGCGAGACTGCCGGAGCAGCGAGCAAAGGGTTAGAGCAGAGCAAGAACCGCAGGAGCGGAGAGCGAGGCAGGGCAGAGGGGACAGGGCTCTGTTCACACGGAACAGACAGGAAGGTAAAGGCAGAGCCAGATACCCACAGGGTACTTGCAGTGAAGTAGCGAGTGGACCACAAACGGAAGAACAGTGACAACGAACAGGAGTTAGGTATGAGTTCAGACTCTGCAGAAAAAGGAAAGGTACGGACATAGAGAAAAACAGGAAACAGGCTAGAAGAGTATTCAGACAAGAACAGACACAGTAGCAAGATACAGGAGCGGGTCTAGGTATGCAGCCCCTAGAAGGCGGAAGGAACAGGCTAGGAGCGTGTTCAGACAGGACAGACGAGATACAGGAGCGGGTCTAGGTATGCAGCCCCTAGAAGGCGGAAGGAACAGGCTAGGAGCGAGTTCAGACAGGCCTGGAAATACAGCCTCCAGGAAAGGCAGGCAAGCAAACACAGAAAGGGACCTGGCACATTCAGAGTGAAAGAGCACACTGATTAAAACCCAATGCTCAGGCAGGGTTTCTTGGGAGAAGCTGGGTTAAATACCAGGTGACAGACAGCAATAGGCTGAGAACGCATCAGGGGTGTGTCTGCAGCAGGTACAAGAAACAGGAAGTGATCGGGCTCCGCAATTAAGCAGCAGAAAAAGAGGTAAGCAGACAGCATGGAGGGAAGCCAGGCTAGCAGACTGGACTGGAGACCAAGTGCGCGCTCTTTCACAGTGGGAGATGGACCACTATGCAAGGACGCCGCCAGGTATGTTACAAGGTCTACTGCGCTGGTGTACTGAATCTTAAAATAGCACGAGAGGGTTGGCGGTAAAAAAGGGTTTTATTTGTTCAAAGAATATTTAAAATGATATAAAAAAGTGTGTAGTTAAAATACAAGGTTAAAATCGAGGAGAAGTAAGGGGCTCCTTCATTATTGAGGAATGTGTTCAGAAGTTCAGGTTCTATTATTGGCTTATCTTTATTGATCCAAGATGTATTGGTGCCTGCAAAAAGTTTATATTTGCTATAGCAAGCTCTGCAGAACACCAACAGATTACCTTTAAATAGGTTGTGGTCCTAGTTACCTGGAATGCAGTTATGTGGTGGAAGATTACTGTTCACAGGTGTGTGAGCGCCTCTGGCCTGCTTTGCTGAATCTGTCAGCTGTGAGTGAAGAGGGGGCCAATTAGTAGGAGACAAAACTGCTGCCACCTTTTAACAATGGGTTAGATAGTTACCTGTTTTAGTGAAGATGTGAGTTTGATAATAGAATCTGTTAACCTGGGGAGTCACAGTCCTGGGTAAGCCTGGAGGAATATATGATGGTGTTGAGTAGGAACTTGGGAAAAAGAGGTGAGTAATTATAGCACACTTTTTTTTTTTTAATGTATATATATTATAGATACCTTACCCAAAGGGAGGTGATTGTATGGACTCTAAGAAATTCTCATTTATCCAAGGAAGCTGACCGTGGTCACAGTTTGGCCATCAGTGTTATTTATACAAACCTAAGGAAGTTAGGTGTCAACAGTAAAAATAGTGCACATGGTCAGTGAACACAGGATTGATAGGTCAACTTACTATTATTATGTATTTACATATAGAGGTATATAAGGTTCTGTAATGGGGTCAGAGATCTTACCACAGCAGGGTCTGTATGGTGGGTCAGATTCTGCCCGAGAGGGAACTGGTGGGTCAGATCACAGGTGGTAAATAACTCTTTGGTGCTGCAGGACTCTGAGGTGTTCCCAGCTCTATACCAAGAGCCTGAATGGGCTTTGTAGTAAGTCCTTTAGATAGTAATAAAGTTCCTATGGGTAACTCAGTAACTTGAGGAGATGGAAAAAAAAGAGCAATATAATACCATACCAGTTGATCCAGGGAGTTGTGCGCTGCTGAGGCTTTACCTTTGTAGACTTTTGTTGATTTTTGTTGATGGGTGGCTTTCTGTGTGTGGTCCGGGCTGGTAGATATCGGGGCTGATGGGTGTCGGAGTCCCGTCCGGAGACTCCGCCACCAGCGTGCAGCACCCGGAAGTAGCGGTATACGCAATAGGACCCGCATTGCGTAAGGTCCTAGTCGGTCACGTGACTTGAAGACGGAGAGCAGGAGAGGCCAAATGTCCTACGCGTTTCGGATACTATGGTATACTTCATCAGGGATGGTATTGATTCTCACTACTCACATTATATACATATTAAAGCTGGTGGGAGGTGCTTATAATTAGTCATCATTAAAAGCAAAAAGTTCAATGCCGCTGTTTAGGCCTCTTTGCCTTAATGAGTCCATCTTAAATATCCACTTTGTTTCTGTCTTTGACATCTGTTTAATAAAGTTACCATTTCTCCAGTTTTTTTGGACAATCTGTATCCCTGTTATTTCTATACCTTTTATAGAACCTTTATGTTTGTCTCTGAAATGTTTGGATAAGGGATGTCCCTCATATTGATTTTTAATATTTCTGACATGCTCACTTATTCTTTTATTAAGAGGTCGTATAGTACGTCCAACATATAATTTTTTGCATGGGCACTTTAACCCATATATTACTCCTTTAGTGGTGCACGTAATGTGGTCTTTTATGGGGAATTCTATGTGACCATGGGAAATAAGACTTTGTTTTTTTGTGTGTAAGATTTTACACATTTTGCAATCTCTGCATGGAAAGAAGCCTACGATGCTTGGGGGGTGGGGGGCTTGTGGGTTTTTTATTGTGGGTGCTACCTCCATGCCAATATTTTTTGCTTTTCTAAAGATGAATTTAGGATGGGGAGGTATTAGATCCCCAATTGTCTTATCATCCTTTAGAATGTCCCAGTGTTTCTGGATGATAGTTTTGAGTATTTTGGAGTTAGAGTTATAGGTCGTGATGATAGTAACCTCGAGTGTGGGTTTAGTGGATGTGGGGCAATCTGTATCACTAAGGTTATTGTATGTTAGTAGTTGTGATCGTGGGATTGCCTTAATTTGATTTTTGGTAGTCTCTAGGAAATCTTGTTGGTAGCCTTTGTCAATAAATTTATCTGTGAGAAGATTTGCTTCCTTATTGAAATCCGCCATTTTGGTGCAGTTTATGCGTAATCTTAAGTATTGGCTCATTGGTACATTTAGAAGCCATCTTGGTAGATGGCAGCTGTCCAAGTGGATATATCCATTTGTGTCCGTTGGTTTAAAGAAAGTAATTGTGCACAGTTGGTCTTTGTCAATAAAAATATTTAGATCCAGAAAATTAACTTGTTCTTGGCTGATGGAGGAGGTGAATTTCAGGAAGAAATCATTTTGATTAATTTCCTATAGGATTTCGTCCAGGGCTGATTGGCTGCCTGACCAGATAAACAAAATATCGTCTATGAAGCGGCGCCATAAGACTAGGTTGGTGCGTAGATGTCCTTCTGGGTATATTGTAGAGTGTTCCCACATACCCACATATAAATTTGCGTAGCTAGGCGCAAATCTTGTACCCATAGCGGTGCCCCATCTCTGTGTGTAGTGATTCTTACCATATTTAAAGGAATTATGGTTCAGAATAAAGTACATGCATTCCTTTATAAAATGGGTCTGCGTATCTGGTGTGTTACTCAGTTTTTTTAAAAAGAATGAAGCGGCTTCGCAGCCTTTGTGGTGCTGAATCACCGTATATAGAGATGTAATATCAAGTGTGCCTAGAATATAAAAGTTTTGCCATTGGACTTGGCTGAGCAATTGAAGAGCATGTTTTGTGTCCTTTAAATGAGCAGGTTGTTGTGGTACTAAGTGTTGTATATGGCGGTCCACATATCTAGAGAGGTTAGAGGTGAGACTTTGGATCCCTGATATAATGGGTCTACCCGGGGGGTTCACTAGAGATTTATGAATTTTTGGGAGGTGATAGAAAATAGCTGTTTTGGGGTGGAGAGTCTGTATATACTCATACTCGTTTTTATTACGGAAGCCCTCGTTGAGCCCTCTCTCAAGGAGTAATTTCATCTCCTTTAGATGGTCTCTGGTAGGATAATCTTTGAGTAGTTCATAAGTACGGGTGTCATTCAATAGTCGCATTGACTCTGCATGGTATTGGGAACAGTCCAAAATGACAATGCCCACTCCTTTGTCTGCTGAATCTATAACAATGTTCTCATTATTAGCCAGATCTTGAATAGCTTTACGTTCCCTGTTGTTAAGGTTATTTTTAAACCTCGTAAATTTTTTCTCACTTATTTTCCTGATATCATTCACGACATTTTTCTGAAAGGTTTCCATTGATTCGGAATATTCATGAATAGGATGGAAATTAGATTTTCTCTTTAGGTCCTTGTACGCAATGGTGGAGTTTGTGGTATAGAAGGCATGGAGGTCGTACCTGTTACTTTCTTGAAAAAATATTTTTTGAGGGCTAGATTGCGCATGAATTGTTTTACTCCTATTAAAGCATTAAATTTATTGAACTTGGTTGATGGGGCGTATTTTAGCCCCATCTTTAGTAATTGTATTTCATCTGGTAGTAGTGTGTATTGACTTAAATTGAAGATTAATGTGGGTTTTGTTGAATTTAGTTCCTGAGATTGTATCTTTTTCTTTTTGGTGATTTCCCCCCCCCCTACAGCCCCTCTGGCATTTCTTCCGTTGGCCACGCGAAAAAAATCAGTGCTAGTAGGTCTTTTCCTAACTTGTGGGTGTTGGAGATTCTTCTCTTTGGGTTTAGTATCAGTGTTTGTTTTGGTGGTTAGGTGACTGGTGGCACTGCTTGAGGGCAAATGGGTAGATGTATTTGTTTGAGTAGATGGAAGAGAGAGAAGGGGAAGGGGAGAGGGGGGAAGAGGTGATTCTTCTATACTTTGTAGTGCCCTGTATCTATTTTGAGTGCAGATAGGGGACCTGATGTTAGTTTGATCTGATTCCTGGTTATTTGGTGTTTCCCTATATCTTAGGGGGGTGGTACATTGATTGTGCGTTGCACCCTCGGGGGTTAGATGTATGGAGTAATTTTCCCCAGTGTTTGTGGGACTTGCTGTGCTAGCATCTATTTGCTCAATGATCTCGTAACCATTTTCCGTGATTAGGTTAATAGGGGTGGGTTCAGGTATAGAATCCCTCCCGAATTTCCTGCGTTTCCTTTCAATAATTTCTTGCTCTTTGTTGTCTATTCTGATTTTGATATTTCTAGCTAATTTAATTATATCTGGGTGATTCTGGTGGGGTTTGATTTCTCGGAACAGTTTAGAAATTATGTTTTTGCTTTCCATAAGTTGCTGTTTCCTTTTTTTTATAATGAATAATACTGCTTGTTTGGAGAAGGATTTAAACATATCTTCCCATTCGGTTAGGGTAGTTGGATCCCCTATGTCTCCTGATAGGGGTTTTGTGACACATAAGCCCGCTGGAATTGTGTCATATGTCAAATACCTTTCTAGGGTTGCCACTTCCCACAGGTCACGCATTTCTTTAAGAAGTAGTTGCTCCAATATTTTGAGCGATTCTTTGATATGGTCTATATTACTTGGAGGGGGAGAATTGGGGGATATATGACGTATGTTATAGAATTTTTGGATATTTTGGAATCCATCTGTTCTGTGAGTCCAGAGATCACCCATGTTGGAATTGGGTTTCTAAAGGTTAGGGTGTACACGGGGGTATTAGACTGTGGAGACAAGTAGATATAATTGGGTGTACTCGTGTAGTTGCGCCCACAGCAGCCACCTATTTATTGTGGTACACGTAAATACGAAAAAAAGGGATGCGATATTAGGGGCGCTAGTGGGAATAATCAGATTTACCTGCAGCAAGTAGTAAGGGGCACCATATACCACATAGAACTAAACAAATTGTAAAAAGAGGTCTACTGCGCTGGTGTACTGAATCTTAAAATAGCACGAGAGGGTTGGCGGTAAAAAAGGGTTTTATTTGTTCAAAGAATATTTAAAATGATATAAAAAAGTGTGTAGTTAAAATACAAGGTTAAAATCCAGGAGAAGTAAGTGGTTCCTTCATTATTGAGGAATATGTTCAGGAGTCCAGGTTCTCCTTATTGGCTTATCTTTATAGATCCAAGACATATTGGTGCCTGCAAAAAGTATATATTTGCTATAGTAAGCTCTGCAGAACACCAACAGATTACCTTTTAATAGGTCGTGGTCCTAGTTACCTGGAATGCAGTTATGTGGTGGAAGATTACGGTTCACAGGTGCGTGAGCGCCTCTGGCCTGCTTTGCTGAATCTGTCAGCTGTGAGTGAAGAGGGGGCCAATTAGTAGGAGACAAAACTGCTGCCACCTTTTAACAATGGGTTAGATAGTTACCTGTTTTAGTGAAGATGTGAGTTTGGTAATAGAATCCGTTAACCTGGGGAGTCACAGTCCTGGGTAAGCCTGGAGGAATATATGATGGTGTTGAGTAGGAACTTGGGAAAAAAAGGTGAGTAATTATAGCACACTTTTTTTTTTTTTAATATATATATATATATTACAGATACCTTACCCGTAGGGAGGTGATTGAATGGACTCTAAGAAAATCTCGTTTATCCAAGGAAGCTGATCGTGGTCACAGTTTGGCCATCAGGGTTATTTATACAAACCTAAGGAAGCTAAGTGTCAACAGTAAAAATAGTGCAAAAAAAAAACCCACAAGCCTCCCACCCCCCAAGCATCATAGGCTTCTTTCCGTGCAGAGATTGCAAAATGAGTAAAATCTTACACACAAAAAAACAAAGCTTTATTTCCCATGGTCACATAGAATTCCCCATAAAATACCACATTACGTGCACCACTAAAGGAGTAATATAGACTAACATTGGGCTCGTTGCTCGGGTCGAGCACCTGAGTATCACGGTGAGCTCGGCCCGAGCTTCGAGCACCCGAGCATTTTAGTGCTCGCTCAACACTAATGATAAGACAATCGGGGATCTAATACCTCCCCATCCTAAATTCATCTTTAGAAAAGCAAAAAATATTGGCATGGAGGTAGCACTCACAATAAAAACCCACAAGCCCCCCACACCCCAAGCATCGTAGGCTTCTTTCCGTGCAGATACTGCAAAATGTGTAAAATCTTACACACAAAAAAACAGAGCCTTATTTCCCATGGTCACATAGAATTCCCCATAAAAGACCACATTACGTGCACCACTAAAGGAGTAATATATGGGTTAAAGTGCCCATGCAAAAAATTATATGTTGGACGTACTATACGACCTCTTAATAAAAGAATAAGTGAGCATGTTAGAAATATTAAAAATCAATATGAGGGACATCCCTTATCCAAACATTTCAAAGACAAACATAAAGGTTCTATAAAAGGTATAGAAATTACAGGGATACAGATTGTCCAAAAAAACTGGAGAAATGGTAACTTTACTAAACAGATGTCAAAGACAGAAACAAAGTGAATATTTAAGAAGGACTCATTAAGGCCAAAAGGCCTAAACAGCGGCATTGAACTTTTTGCTTTTAATGATGACTAATTATAAGCATCTCCCACCAGCTTTAATATGTATATAATGTGAGCAGTGAGAATCAAGACCATCCCTGACGAAGGATACCGTAGTATCCGAAACGTGTAGGATATTTGGCCTCTCCTGCTCTCCGTCTTCAAGTCACTTGACCGACTAGGACCGCGTATACCGCTACTTCCGGGTGATGCACGCTGGTGGCGGAGTCTCTGGCCGGGACTCCGACACCCATCAGCCCCGATATCTACCAGCCCGGACCACACACAGAAAGCCGCCCATCAACAAAAATCAACAAAAGTCTACAAAGGTAAAGCCTCAGCAGCGCACAACTCCCTGGATCAACTGGTATAGTATTATATTCCTCTTTTTTTTCCATCTCCTCAAGATACTGAGTTCCCCATAGGAACTTTATTACTATCTAAAGGACTTACTACTGATCCCAATCAGACTCTTGGTATAGAGCTGGGAACACCTCAGAGTCCTGCAGCACCAAAGAGTTATTTACCAGCTGTGATCTGACCCACCAGTTCCCTCTCGGGCAGAATCTGACCCACCATACAGACACTGCTGTGGTAAGATCTCTGAGCCCATAACAGAACCTTATATACCTCTATATGTAAATACATAATAATAGTAAGTTTACCTATCAATCCTGTGTTCACTGACCATGTGCACTATTTTTACTGTTGACACCTAGCTTCCTTAGGTTTGTATATATAACCCAGATGGCCAAACTGTGACTACGATCAGCTTCCTTGGATAAACGAGAATTTCTTAGAGTCCATACAATCACCTCCCTACGGGTAAGGTGTCTATAATATATATATATTAAAAAAAAAAAAAAAAAAGGTGTGCTATAATTGCTCACCTTTTTTTCCCAAGTTCCTACTCAACACCATCATATAGTCCTCCAGGCTTACCCAGGACTGTGACTCCCCAGGTTAACGGATTCTATTACCAAACTCACATCTTCACTAAAACAGGTAACTATCTAACCCATTGTTAAAAGGTGGCAGCAGTTTTGTCTCCTACTAATTGGCCCCCTCTTCACTCACAGCTGACAGATTCAGCAAAGCAGGCCAGAGGCGCTCACACACCTGTGAACAGTAATCTTCCACCACATAACTGCATTCCAGGTAACTAGGACCACGACCTATTAAAAGGTAATCTGTTGGTGTTCTGCAGAGCTTACTATAGCAAATATATACTTTTTGCAGGCACCAATATGTCTTGGATCAATAAAGATAAGCCAATAAGTAGAATCGGGACTCCTGAACACATTCCTCAATACTGAAGGAGCGCCTTACTTCTCCTGGATTTTAACCTTGTATTTTAACTACACACTTTTTTATATCATTTTAAATATTCTTTGAACAAATAAAACCCTTTTTTACCGCCAACCATCTCGTGGTATTTTAAGATTCAGTACACCAGCGCAGTAGACCTCTTTTTACAATTTGTTTAGTTCTATGTGGTATATGGTGCCCCTTACTACTTGCTGCAGGTAAATCTGATTATTCCCACTAGCGCCCCTAAAATCGCATCCCTTTTTTTCGTATTTACGTGTACCACCATAAATAGGTGGCAGCTGTGGGCGCAACTACACGAGTACACCCAATTATATCTACTAGTCTCCACAGTCTAATACCCCCGTGTACACCCTAACCTTTAGAATCCCAATTCCAACATGGGTGATCTCTGGACTCACAGAGCAGATAGAATCCAAAATATCCAAAATTTCTTTAACATACCTCATATATCCCCCAATTCTCCCCCTCCAAGAAATATAGACCATATCAAAGAATCGCTCAAAATATTGGAGCAACTACTTCTAAAAGAAATGCGCGACCTGTGGGAAGCGGCTACCCTAGAAAGGTATTTGACATATGACACAAATTCAGCGGGCTTATGTGTCACAAAACCCCTATCAGGAGACATAGGGGATCCAACTACCCTAACCGAATGGGAAGATATGTTTAAATCCTTCTCCAAACAAGCAGTATTATTCATTATATAAAAAAGGAAACAGCAACTAATGGAAAGCAAAAACATAATTTCTTAACTGTTCCGAGAAATCAAACCCCACCAGAATCACCCAGATATAATTAAATTAGCTAGAAATGTCAAAATCAGAATAGACAACAAAGGGCAAGAAATTATTGAAAGGAAACGCAGGAAATTCGGGAGGGATTCTATACCTGAACCCACCACTATTAACCTAATCACGGAAAATGGTTACGAGATCATTGACCAAATAGATGCTAGCACAGTAAGTCCCTCAAACACTGGGGAAAATTACTCCATACATCTAACCCCCGAGGATGCAACACACAATCAATGTACCACCCCCCTAAGATATAGGGAAACACCAAATAACCAGGAATCAGATCAAACTAACATCAGGTCCCCTATCTGCGCTCAAAATAGATACAGGGCACTACAAAGTATAGAAGAATCACCCCCCCCCCCTCTCCCCTACCCCTTCTCTCTCTTCCATCTACTCAAACCAATACATCTACCCATTTGCCCTCAAGCAGTGCCACTAGTCACCTAACCACCAAAACAAACACTGATACTAAACCCAAAGAGAAGAATCTCCAACACCCACAAGTTAGGAAAAGACCTACTAGCACTGATTTATTTCGCGTGGCCAATGGATGAAACGCCAGAGGGGCTGTAGGGGGGGGAAACTCGCCAAAAAGAAAAAGATACAATCTCAGGAACTAAATACAACAAAACCCACATCAATGTTCAATTTAAGTCAATACACCCTACAACCACATGAAATACAATTACTAAAAAAGGGGCTAAAATATGCCCCATCAACCAAGTTCAATAAATTTATCACTTTTATAGGAGTAAAACAATTCATGCGCAACCTAGCCCTCAAAAAATATTTTCTCAAAAAAGTAAAAGGTACGACCTCCATGCCTTCTATACCCACAAACTCCACCTTTGCGTACACGGACCTAAAGAGAAAATCTAATTTTCATCATATTCATGAATATTCCGAATCAATGGAAACCTTTCAGAAAAATGTCGTGAATGATATCAGGAAAATAAGTGAGAAAAAATGTACGAGGTTTAAAAATAGCCTTAACAACAGGGAACGTAAAGCTATTCAAGATCTGGCTAATAATGACAACATTGTTATACGTTCAGCAGACAAAGGAGTGGGCATTGTAATTTTGGACTGTTCCCAATACCATGCAGAGTCAATGCGACTATTGAATGACACCCGTACTTATGAACTACTCAAAGATGATCCTACCAGAGACCATCTAAAGGAGATGAAATTACTCCTTGAGAGAGGGCTCAACGAGGGCTTCCATAATAAAAACGAGTATGAGTATATACAGACTCTCCACCCCAAAGCATCTATTTTCTATCACCTCCCAAAAATTCATAAATCTTTAGTGAACCCCCCGGGTAGACCCATTATATCAGGGATCCAAAGCCTCACCTCTAACCTCTCTAGATATGTGGACCGCCATATACAACACTTAGTACCACAACTACCTGCTCATTTAAAGGACACAAAACATGCTCTTCAATTGCTCAGCCAAGTTCAATGGCAAAAACATTATATTCTAGGCACACTTGATATTACATCCCTATATACGGTGATTCAGCACAACAAAGGCTGCGAAGCCACTTCATTCTTTTTAAAAAAAACTGAGTAACACACCAGATACGCAGACCCATTTTATAAAGGAATGCATGTACTTTATTCTGAACCATAATTCCTTTAAATATGGTAAGAATCACTACACACAGAGATGGGGCACCGCAATGGGTACGAGATTTGCGCCTAGCTACGCAAATTTATATGTGGGTATGTGGGAACACTCTACAATATACCCAGAAGGATATCTACGCACCAACCAAGTCTTATGGCGCCGCTTCATAGACGATATTTTGTTTATCTGGTCAGGCAGCCAATCAGCCCTGGACGAATTCCTAAAGGAAATTAATCAAAATGATTTCTTCCTGAAATTCACCTCCTCCATCAGCAAAGAACAAGTACATTTTCTGGATCTAAATATTTTTATTGACAAAGACCAACTGTGCACAAGGACTTTCTTTAAACCAATGGACACAAATGGATATATAACTTGGACAGCTGCCATCTACCAAGATGGCTTATAAATGTACCAAAGAGCCAATACATAAGATTACCCAGAAACTGCACCAAAATGGCGGATTTCAATAAGGAAGCAAATCTTCTCACAGATAAATTTATTGACAAAGGCTACCAACAAGATTTCCTCCAGACTAACAAAAATCAAATTAAGGCAATCCCACGATCACAACAACTAACAAACAATAACCTTAGTGATATGGATTGCCCCACATCCACTAAACCCACACTCGAGGTTCCTATCATCGTGACCTATAACTCTAACTCCAAAATACTTAAAACTATCATCCAGAAACACTGGGACATTCTAAAGGATGATAAGTAGTGTTGAGCGAACATGCTCGACATTGCTCGGTACTCGCACGAGCATCACGCTACTCGGGATGTTCGGCGAGCGCCGAGCATTTCCGGGTTACTCGGGCGGGAGCTCGGGTCTCCGCCCTACATGTTTTGCGCTCTTTACAGAGCCAATGAACATGCAGGGATTGCCAGCCAGTCACTGTAATGCTGCAGCCATGTTGGTTGTGGGCATTACAGTGATTGGCTGGCCGCACAGCGTCACCTTGAGTATTTAAAACGGGGCGCCGCCATCTTGGACACAGTCGCTCCGGATTAGACAGTGTAGGGACAGCGCTGCTGATTTAGGGAGAGATATAAACTGCAAAATAGTTAGTGTAGGGTCTGTAAAGGCTGCCAGAACAAACAAACAGTCCTTTTCAGGACTAATATCCATCCCAGATACCAGGCAGGCAGGCTGTATAGGAGACACAGTGGTTATACCAGAAAATACTGCATTACATCCTGTGTGCTCCTGTTGCTGAAATTGCTGGACTTAGCACCAGGTGTCGGGGGCCAGGAAAAATCCTTATTTTTTCATCTAAATCCTCCTTTTTTTTTCCTCCTTCACACTGTACAAATACCCGTCTTATTAACCTTTTGTTGTCCTCCCCCCCCCAAAAAAAAGCGTGTCTCTGATTTTTCAGACACAAATATATCTGTTGAAAATAGTCTGGTGAAGGCTAGAGAAACAGAAGTGTTGTTTTGAACTTCCACTGTTCAAACCTCTGTATTATCCATTTTGGGCCATTTGTATCTAAAAAAAAGCAGTTTGAGTGTGTCGCTCACTGTTCAGCCGCAAATATCTCTATTTAAAAAAGTGTGGTATACCCCAGTAAACAATAACTGTGGTTTTGCCATCCCACGGTAAAAAATCTCTATTATTCAGGTTTTGGTAGTTTTTTCCGTAAACATAGTAACATAGTAACATAGTAACATAGTTTGTAAAGCCGAATAAAGACTTGCGTCCATCAAGTTCGACCTGTTATTTCTGTAATTGCTAAAGTTGATCCAGAGGAGGGCAAAAACCCCAAATGATTTGGCCAATCTTCACCTGAGGAAAAATTCCCTCCCGACTCTGAAACCAGCAGTCAGAATAAATCCCTGTATCAACCTACTATTTTATTTTATTTTTAAGTATATGCTGAAATCTGCCTGGTATCTAGAAATGCATCCAGTCCCCGCTTGAACTGGTGTAGTGAATCCGACATTACCGTCTCCTCACTCAGTGAATTCCATATTCTCACTGCTCTTACCGTAAAGAACCCCTTCCTATGCTGGTGCTGAAACCTTTTCTCTTCCAGTCTTAGTGAATGCCCTCTTGTTACCGTAATATCCCTCCTTTTGAACAAATCCCGGGCTAGATCTCTATACTGTCCCCTAACATATTTGTACACATTTATTATGTCCCCCCTCAACCTTCTCTATTCCAGGCTGAATAGTCCTAGTTTTGCCAACCTCTCTGGGTATTGCAGTCCCTCCATTCCCTTTATTAATTTTGTTGCCCTCCTTTGTACCTTTTCAAGCTCATTTATATCCTTTCTATATATTGGGGCCCATAACTGAGCACAGTATTCCAAGTGTGGTCTGACCAGTGCTTTGTACAGTGGAAGAACAATGTTCTCATCCTTTGCAGCTATACCTCTTCTGATACATCCCATTACCCTGTTTGCCCTTACAGCAGCGGCCTGACTTTGGGCACTCCAATTTAGTTTGCTATCAATCAAGATGCCCAAGTCCTTCTCCATCTCTGAATTCCCCAATGATTTCCCATTCAGTGAGTACTGGTGACTTCCATTTTTCCTTCCCATATGTATGACCTTACATTTCTCCTCGTTAAACCTCATTTGCCATTTAATGCTCCACCTACCCAGCTTATCCAAATCCCTCTGTAGGTCTGCACTGTCCTCTTTTGTATTAATTGCTTTACATAACTTTGTGTCATCTGCAAATATTGATATTTTACTATTTATTCCTTTGACTATGTCGTTAATAAAGATATTAAATAACATTGGGCCTAGTACAGACCCCTGTGGTACCCCACTAGTGACGCTTACCCATTCTGAGTATATTCCATTTATAACCACCCTCTGCCTTCTATCCCTTAGCCAGTTACCTACCCACTTGCAGACATTTTCCCCCAGCCCCATCATTCTCATTTTGTATACCAACCTATTATGTGGCACGCTATCGAACGCTTTTGAGAAGTCGAGATACACGACATCCACTGGTTCCCCCTGATCTACTCGAGAGCTAACCTCCTCGTAGAAGTCAATCAGGTTTGTTTGGCAGGAGCGATTCCTCATGAATCCATGTTGGTTCGGGATTAAAGGATTATTAGCATCAAGATGCTCCGTAATTGCCTCTTTAATGAAGCTTTCAAAAACTTTGCCCACAACGGACGTCAGACTCACCGGCCGATAGTTTCCGGCGTCACTTTTCGCTCCCTTTTTGAATATTGGCACTACATTCGCCTGTCGCCAATCAAGTGGCACAGACCCAGTCTCAACAGCGTCCTTAAATATAAGATATAACGGTCTGTCTATCACATTACTTAGTTCCCTTAGTACCCGTGGGTGTATGCCATCAGGTCCTGGTGATTTGTTTATTTTAATGTTACTGAGGTGTTTCTGTACCCCAGCTTGGGTTAGATTTGTCATACTTAGTGGAGGATTAAGTTTGTCACTTCTCATTTCTCCTGTTAGTTCTATTTCCTTTGTGAAAGTTGTCGAAAAAAAATTATTTAATAGATTAGCTTTATCCTCATCTTTCTCTATGATTTTGCCTTCCTCACTTTTTATCGGTCCAATATTATCCGATTTAATCCTTTTACTATTTATATACGTAAAGAACAGTTTGGGATTTGATCTACTTTCCCTAGCAATACGTATCTCTGTTTCCTCCTTCGCTATTTTTATTTGTTTTTTACAGGTTCTCGTTTTTTCCTTGTAACACATTAGTGCCTCCTTACTGTTTTCCTGTTTTAATCTCTTGAATGCCTCTTTTTTGCTATTTAACGCCCCTTTTACATTCTTGTTCAACCATATTGGTTTCCTCTTATTTCGGGCCCTTTTATTCCCATATGGTATATATCTCTCGCACTGAGTATACAGAATTCTTTTGAAGGTTTCCCATTTACTATTCGTATTCCTTTGATTAAGAACTTTGTCCCAGTCAATAAGTTGAAGGTTTTCTTTCAGCTGATCAAACTTCGCCCTCCTAAAGTTTAATGTTTTTGTTGTTCCCTTATTGATAACCCTACTGAAGGGCATTTTGAAGTCGATAATATTATGGTCGCTATTACCTAGGTGCCCCCCTATCTGTACCTCAGTTATTCTATCAGGCCTATTAGTCAATATTAAGTCCAACACGGCCTTCCCTCTCGTTGGTTCCTGCACTAGTTGGGAGAGATAATTATCCTTAATATTTGTCAAGAACCTTTTTCCTTTCTGAGATCTACAGGTTTCTGTTTCCCAGTCAATATCCGGGTAGTTGAAATCCCCCATTACAATCACTTCATTATGTTTTGATACTTTGTCTATTTGTCCTAATAGCAGATTCTCATTCTCCGCTGTTATATTGGGTGGCTTATAGCAGACCCCCAGTAATATTTTATTATTATTTTTAGTTCCCTCTATCTCTACCCACATGGACTCGACCCCCTCTTCTCCCTCTCCTATATCTTCCCTTAGTCTGGGTTTTAGACATGACTTTACATATAAGCAGACTCCTCCGCCTTTCCCCTGTTTCCGGTCCCTTCTAAATAAACTATAATCTAATAAATTTACCGCCCAGTCGTAGCTATCGTCTAGCCAAGTCTCTGTTATACCTACGATGTCATACCTCTCCTCCGATATAAGCGCCTGCAGCTCATCCGCCTTATTGGTCAGGCTTCTTGCGTTGGTCAGCATGCAAGATAAAACTTTGGGGTTATTTAGCATCCTATTCTTCTCTAACGATCTAACTGTACTATCCCCACCCCCCTCTCCACCCTCATTATATTCACTTCTCCCCTTCCCCCTTGCTTGCCTCACATCCCACCTATTTCCTTGGTTTCCCCCCCCCAGTCTCTAGTTTAAAAACTCCTCC
The DNA here is from genome assembly GCF_046119375.1 of Phyllobates terribilis. NCBI lineage: Eukaryota > Metazoa > Chordata > Amphibia > Anura > Dendrobatidae > Phyllobates > Phyllobates terribilis. Next base: position 1,202,274,578 of record NW_027362761.1, on the reverse strand, counting down.
AACCTATTAGCCATCTTCTTCCCCAGCACCGCTGCACCCTCCCCATTGAGGTGCAGCCCGTCCCTACGGTAGAGCCTGTAGCCGACCGCGAAGTCGGCCCAGTTCTCCATGAACCCAAACCCTTCTGCCTTGCACCAACTCTTTAGCCACTTATTCACCTCCCTAACTTCCCGTTGGCGCTCCTGTGTGGCTCGCGGGATTGGTAGTATTTCTGAGAAAACTACCTTGGAGGTCCTTGCCCTAAGCTTCCTACCTAGGTCCCTGAAATCATTTTTAAGGACCCTCCATCTACCACTCACTTTGTCATTGGTGCCGATGTGGACCATGACTGCTGGGTCTTCGCCAGCCCCACCCAGTAACCTGTCAACCCGATCCGCGATGTGCCGGACTCGAGCGCCAGGGAGGCAGCACACCGTTCGGCGATCCCGGTCTTTGTGACAGATTGCCCTGTCTGTCCCCCTAATAATAGAGTCACCCACTACCAGAACCTGTCTTGCCTGCCCTACACTTCCCCCCTCCCCCTCATTACTGGAGCATACACTCCCCCGGCGGTCAGAGGATCTGTCGTGCTCCAATAATGGCGGTTCTGAACCAGCCTTACTATACTTCTTCCCTCTATCCCTCCTAACTGTCATCCAGCTCCCTGCCTGTTCAGCCTGCACTTCCCCTCTATGCTCCACCCCCAGTATTGACCCATTGAGTGTCTGCTCGGTGAGCAGCAAACTCCGTTCCATGTTGTCGATGCTCCTCAGTACCGCTATCTGAGCACTTAGATCCAGAATTTGGGCTTCCAAGTGCACGATATGCTCACATCTCTCGCAGCAGTATGGATCCTCGAGCGGTTGCTCACGGAATGCATACATTGCGCAAGATGTACACTGCACGGCTCCGGCCAAAATGGACGTCATTCTAAATATGGGGATACAGTCAGTATATATATACAAGTACAAAACACAATTATTTATATATAGGTGTATGGACGAGGATCAATTAGGGATGTGCAAGTGTATCAATTAGATATTGGCGGGGGATCAGTAAAGTATCAAGTATGGACGGGGGAATCAGATAAGTAGGTCAGGTGGATTAATTAAGTAAAAAGTAAAGTAAAGAAAGATGAAATACAGTCAGCAATTAAGTCCTAAGTCCTCCCTTCCAAGAAAAACAGTAGTGTCTCCTGACTGCTGTGACACAAAAATATATCTGTTGAAAATAGTCTTGTGTAGGCCCGACATCCCAGTGTGGTTTCGCAGTTCCATGGGTCAAATCGCTGTACTATCCAGTTTTGGGCCTTTGGTATCTAAAAAAAAGCAGTTTGAGTGTGTCGCTCACTGTTCAGCCGCAAATATCTCTACTTAAAAAAGTGTGATATACCTCAGTAAGCAATAACTGTGGTTTTGCCATCCCACGGTAAAAAATCTCTATTATTCAGCTTTTGGAAGTTTTTTCCGTAAAGAAAAACAGTAGTGTCTCCTGACTGTTGTGACACAAAAATATATCTGTTGAAAATAGTCTTGTGTAGGCCCGACATCCCAGTGTGGTTTCGCAGTTCCACGGGTCAAATCGCTGTACTATCCAATTTTGGGCCTTTGGTATCTAAAAAAAAAGCAGTTTGAGTGTGTCGCTCACTGTTCAGCCGCAAATATCTCTATTTAAAAAAGTGTGGTATACCCCAGAAAACAATAACTCTGGTTTTGCCATCCCACGGTAAAAAATCTCTATTATTAAGGTTTTGGTAGTTTTTTCCGTAAAGAAAAACAGTAGTGTCTCCTGACTGTTGTGACACAAAAATATATCTGTTGAAAATAGTCTTGTGTAGGCCCGACATCCCAGTGTGGTTTCGCAGTTCCACGGGTCAAATCGCTGTACTATCCAGTTTTGGGCCTTTGGTATCTAAAAAAAAAAGCAGTTTGAGTGTGTCGCTCACTGTTCAGCCGCAAATATCTTTATTTAAAAAAGTGTGGTATACCCCAGTAAACAATAACTGTGGTTTTCCTCTTCCACGGTTCTAATCTACTCTTTATTACCATTTTTCCATTGATAGTGCAAGTGTAAGCTATTTTACTTCATTTACAATGGGCAAGGCACGTGGCAAGGGACGTGGAAGTGGACGTTCTGGTGATGGTTCGTGCAGAGGACGGGGCCGTTGCCAAGGTGAAAATGTGCCACAACCAACAGCCACATCTTCTGGCTCCCACTTCTTGACCGAATTACTAGGGAAGCACAGAACAACACCAGTATTGAGAACTGATCAGTGTGAACAGGTTATTAATTGGATAGCAGATAATACTTCCACTTATCTGGGCACCACCACCTCTGGTCTGTCTTCCACACGGTCAACTCTTAGTAGACGTGAGTCTCGACCGCATACTCCTCCTCACCCTGATGCTCCTTCCTCCCACCATGCCGAGTGTCGTCAGACAGCAAGTGATCCCACACTTGGACACTCTGAAGAGCTGTTCACTGGTCCATTTCCATATTTGGGCCCCTCGCTTGATACGCTTGAAGTGGTGGAAGAGGAGATCCCATGTTGAGATGCCCAAATATTTGAACAGCCACGGCCACAGGAAGTCGACGTTGGCAATCTGTCACAAGAGGTGGACGATGACGAGACACAATTGCCAGGAAGTGAGGAGGAGGATCGTGGTGCGCAAGTGGAAGAGGAGGAGGTGGTGGATGATCTAGTAACTGACCCAACGTGGAAGGAGGACATGCAGAGTGAGGCCAGCAGCACACAGGGGGAGGGAGGCAGAGTACCCAAACAGGCAGAAAGAAGCAGTGTGGTGGCCGCAGACAGAAGGCAGGCAACCGTTCCCCGTAGCACCAACACGAGGGACGTTGCCAGTACAAGCGGTAGGTCTTCCAGAGTCTGGAATTTTTTTAAAGGCTCTGCTGATAACCCCAAAAAGGCCATATTTTCCAGCTGCCATGCCAGCATCAGCAGGGGTGACAAAACTACCAGCCTGACCACCACCAGCATGATCAGGCACATGGCAGCAAAGCACCCGACTTTGTGGGGCGAAACCCAGGGTCCACGACCAGTGGCAGCGGGTGTCACCGCTGTTTCTTCCACTGTTGTGCGTGCAATAGACCCCCCTGTTGTGTGTGCAAGGCAATCCCCTGTCCAAACTGCATGTAAAGATGCCCCCTCCTCTCAGTCTTCACTTGTTATGGCAGTTTCTCAAGAAACAGCATCAACGTCCACGTCCACGTCCCACCGCAGCGTTCAATTGTCCATATCCCAGACCTTTGAACGAAAGCGGAAATTTGCAGCTAACGCCCCACAGGCCACAGTCCTAAATTCGCACATTTCACTAGAGCTTGCATTGGAAATGCTGCCTTTTAGGCAGGTGGAGACGGAATCCTTCCGCAATCTTATGGCGGTGGCCGTCCCTCGGTACTCGGTCCCCAGCCGATACTATTTTGCCCGGTGTGCCATCCCCGCACTACACAAGCACGTGTCCCAAAGCATCTGCCGTGCCCTCAACAACGCAGTTACTGGGAGAGTCCACCTGACAACGGACCCGTGGAAAAGTGCTTGTGGCCAGGGACGGTACATCTCTCTGACGGCACACTGGGTAAACATAGTGGAAGCCGGGACCCAGTCGGACCTTGGGACGGAACACATCCTCCCCACACCGAGGATTGCGGGCCCTATGTCAGTCAGAGTTGCCCCCACAGTGTACAGCTCCTGCGCATCCTCCTCCTCCTCCTCATGTCCAGCCTCCATCTCAGATATCACCACATCAGTTACAAGCTGGAAGCATTGCAGTACTGCCTCCGCCAAGCGGCAACAGGCTGTGCTGAAACTCATAAGCTTAGGTGATAAACCTCACACTGCTTGTGAGTTGTGGACAGCTGTGAAAGAGCAGGCAGATCTGTGGCTGAGACCGCTAAACCTACATCCCGGCATGGTCGTGTGTGACAATGGCCGTAACCTGGTGGCGGCTCTGAGGCGAGGTGAGATCACACACGTACCATGCCTGGCTCATGTGCTTAACCTCGTGGTTCAGCGGTTTCTTAAATCGTACCCCGAGTTGCCAGATCTGCTCGTGAAAGTACACTGCCTGTCAGCTCATTTTCGCAAGTCGGCTACAGCTTCCGCCGCCCTTGCTGTGTTGCAGCAGCGTTTGCAGCTTCCTGCACACCGACTGGTGTGTGATGTCCCCACACATTGGAACCCTCCACATGTTGCAAAGGATTTGTGAGCAGAAGAGAGCAGTTGTGGAGAACCATCTGCAATAAGGCCGTCGATATTCAGGTCAGACTCCACACATAAGACCTCAGGAGTGGACTTGGATGTCTGACATATGTACCATCCTGACAAACTTTGAGGAGGCCACCAAGATGGTGAGTGGCGATGACGCCATCATTAGTGTCAGCATCCCACTTGTCTGTCTTTTGCAACGCTCTCTACAGAGAATTAAAGAGGAGGCATTGCAGCCAGAGTATGATGAGATGGATCAAGAAGCTGTAGCGGGTGATTATACACAGCCCAGCCTCATCTCATCCCAACGTGCATTGGGGGACAATGAGGGAGAGGAGGAGGAGGAGGAGGAGGAAGAACAGGAGCTGCTATCATGCGTTGTAGACGGTAGTACCTGTACAAGTGTCATACCGTCGGTTCAGCGTGGGTGGCTTGAGGACAGGGGGGAGGAGGAAGAGGAGGAGGAGAGCATGGTCAGTCGTCATCTTGGTGAGGACACGGAAATCTTGCCCGTTACCAGTCTGGCATGCATGGCTGACTTTATGTTACGCTGCCTTAACCGTGACTCTCGCGTTGTCAAAATGTTGGGTGACAGTCATTACTGGTTGGTGACACTTGTAGACCCCCGCTACAATGAGAACTTTCACTCTCTTATTCCTGAGGTGGAGAGGTCTACAAAAATGGGGCAATACCAGAAGGCCCTTGCTGCAGAACTCTTAAAAAAATTCCCATCTGAACACGCTAGCGGCAGAGGTCACAGTTCGTTGCCCAACCAAGGCGTACAGGCGAGAGAGATGCAACTCCAATCCAGCAGAGGCAGGGGAACACTGTCAATGTTCTGGGACAGTTTTCTGACACCCGCCCAGCTTACAGGCCCTGAGGCGCGGGGTACTCTCACAAGGAGTGGAAAGTTTCAAAAGATGGTGAGGGAGTACCTTGCCGATGGTACCAGCGTCCTCCGTGATTCCTCTGAGCCTTTTAATTATTGGGTATCCAAGCTGGACACTTGGAATGAACTCGCTCTGTACGCCTTGGAGGTCCTGGCCTGCCCTGCCGCTAGCGTGTTATCGTAGCGAATTTTTAGTGCCGCTGGGGGAATTATAACTGATAAGCGCACTCGCCAGTCAACTGACAATGCTGACAAGCTTACCCTTATCAAAATGAACAAGGGCTGGATTGGGCCAGATTTCTCATCACCACCAAATAACAGCAGAGTAACATAAAGTCAAATCCACTGTGTTATTTCGGGAGGTGTATTCACATGCACCGCTTCACACCCACACATGGGTATACGCTTCCTCATTTCGGCTGTTTAATCTTCTTCTCCTTATCCTCAGCTTCCACCACCACTATACCACCAGGGTGCCTTCATTGCAAGTTCCTCTGTCCTTATTTTTGGCAGCTTTTGCTTGCAAGGCATAAGCAAATACTATGGGACACCCACTCCCCAATAATGAGACTTATGTTTGTAATATGCTGTACTGCATGGCTCTTGTAAGGGGCATTGCAAGTTGCTCCGTCCTAATTTTTGGCAGCTTTTGCTGGGAAAACATAAGCAAATACTATGGGACACCCACTCCCCAATAATGGGACTTATGTTTGTAATATGCTGTACTGCATGGCTCTTGTAAGGGGCATTGCAAGTTGCTCCATCATAATTTTTGGCAGCTTTTGCTGGGAAAGCATAAGCAAATACTCTGGGACACCCACTCCCCAATAATGGGACTTATGTTTGTAATATGCTGTACTGCATGGCTCTTGTAAGGGGCATTGCAAGTTGCTCCGTCCTAATTTTTGGCAGCTTTTGCTGGGAAAGCATAAGCAAATACTTTGGGACACCCACTCCCCAATAATGGGACTTATTTTTGTAATATGCTGTACTGCATGGCTCTTGTAAGGGGCATTGCAAGTTGCTCCGTCCTATTTTTTGGCAGCTTTTGCTGGGAAAGCATAAGCAAATACTCTGGGACACCCACTCCCCAATAATGGGACTTATGTTTGTAATATGCTGTACTGCATGGCTCTTGTAAGGGGCATTGCAAGTTGCTCTGTCCTAATTTTTGGCAGCTTTTGCTGGGAAAGCATAAGTAAATACTATGGGACACCCACTCCCCAATAATGGGACTTAAGTTTGTAATATGCTGTACTGCATGGCTCTTGTAAGGGGCATTGCAAGTTGCTCCATCCTAATTTTTGGCAGCTTTTGCTGGGAAAGCATAAGCAAATACCATGGGACACCCACTCCCCAATAATGGGACTTATGTTTGTAATATGCTGTACTGCATGTGACGTGCCCCCTGGGCCATGTGTACACGTGTGTGGGATACCCGGTGCCAGGTCTCTGTGATCTGTAGTCTCCGTGGTGGTGACCCGGTCCTGTGGCTCAGGCTGGTCAAACCAGTGGCAGTCTTTCTTAGGTTTTGAGCTTAATTGTCTGACTGCGCAACCCGTGGATTGCAGTCAGGGAGTACCACCCCTGCGAGGCAGACCGCCGAGGCTGTTGTGTGCGCAGCATAGAATGGGATAACTCCCCTCGGGAGGAGTATAGCCTCAGGGCAGTGAGTGTGGATGATGGGGGTGATGGTGCACGAGCGCAGCAGGAATGACTCAGAGTCTTTGCAGTGCAGTTCAGGGTCTTTACTGATGATTATAAGGTAGACCCTTCCGGGAGTACTGGCTAGCATAAGAGGCCTGGTCTGTCTGTGAGCAAGCAGGAGTTCCCCTGGCCAGGTGGAGTTGTAGGCCTCCCCGTCTGTCTGCACTCTTCCTGGCTACCTTGCTGTAAGCGGGTAGAAGTAGCCCACGTCCCTGAGTGTACTGTGTAGTGCTCACCCGTATGGCTGGTGACTTGGGGCCATCTGTTAGCCTCCGCTCCACGACGGTGGTGCTGGTCCCTTGCTTGTGACTGAGCCTCCGGGCTTCTATGGCCAGAGGACCTGAAATCCCCTGCCGGCTGGTTTCTGCTGCTGGATATATAAGTCCTCACAGCTTCGGACTCCTGTGTCCGGTTCCTATTGTCTTCTGCCTGGGCGAGCTCTGCTCAGCTTCCAGCCCCTGGTCTTTAGCCCCTAGCTCCTACAGAGCTCCTTGCTTTTACTTTCCCTTGCTCTCACTCTGACTCTGACTGTTCTCTGACTCACTCAACCCCGCCCCAGATCCAGTTTATAAGGGCAGAATTCTCCCCTCCTAGGATTGGGGCAGGAGGATGTTGCATGTTTAAGGGATCCTGACCAGGAAATCTCCCACTTGCTCTCCGACGTAATATCTCTATTACTGTGGTGACCAGACCCCTGGGGTGCCACACATGGCTCTTGTAAGGGGCATTGCAGTTCCTCATAATTTTTGGAATGCCTTCCATTCACTGCTTAGGCCAACAGTGCACGGGAGACCCAGTTGCTATAAATGGAAAAAAAGGTTTAGTTAACGCCCTCTGACCTCCATGTCATTTCCAAGGGGCATTGGAGTGGCTGAAAATTTTTGGTAGGCATTGCACTCACTGTATGCCCTATAACTGTGTAGCCGAACCGCTCCTTTTGTTACAGAAACATATCCTACAAGACATATCTGGTTGACTGGCCTGATATTGATGTGAATGGTCCCTCTTCCTCCTGCTCTTTCTCCTTTGCCACTACCTCATCCATGATTTATCACCTGAAGCTTTGTTTTAATGGGAGTCATAGAACTTTGATAGTAGCAGGAAAACATCCAGCAATCCTCGGAGGAGGTAAGATATGCGCCAAAACGCTGACCACCTCGGGCCTAGCTGCTACTACATACATGCGCTTGCATTACAACAACACAAAGCAGATGCTAACTTCTATCATCCTCATCATGCTCCTCACCTTGGCACTCTCAACTCCCCTGATCGAGAAGCCAGGACCCACCGGAGGAGTCTAATAGTCCGGTGGGCTCGGCCAATGCTGCCCTAAAGCAGGCCAGGCTAAGAAAAGTGTGGGAAAGTTTACCGGGACAAATAGGGGTGGCTGGCGACCGAGTATGGACACCCGGCCACCCCCTGGAGGCTGGGGAGCAAGTGGGGACACCCGGCCACCAGGCGTCTGGGGACTGAGTATGGATACCAGGCCGCCGACACAGCCATGGCGTGGTGGCCAGTTTCCGCCTCCACATGCCTAAAAAGCCCAATTTAAAGTGCAAGCAAGCAAGCAGTATGGTATTGCAGCCTGGGGGTGGGTGGGTGGCTGGCTGGCTGCATACTAGCGCTTGCATTGCAAGGAATGGGAGAGGTACAATTGAACACTGCCCTGGGACAAGGACTTGAATGGGGATAGTTGCAAGTCTGCAACGACAGGTGCAAGGTGGGTGGCATCTTGGCATGTACCATGAACAGGGGTTTGGCATGCACACACTACAGCGGAATAGGCTCTCCTTCCCACTAAATGCACTGGGGAGGGCACAGGTAATGTTTTGGTATACACGCTTAATCTTATGTATAAGGCACACCAGGACAAATATGGGCGACTGGGGACTGAGTATGGATACTTCGCTGCCGAAGCAGCCATGAGGTAGTGGCTAGCTTCGGCCTCCTCCAAACTAAAAGACCCCATTTCAAGTGCAAGCTAGCAGTATGGAATTGCAGTCTGGGGGTGGGTGGGTGGCAGGCTGCACACTTACACTTGCATTAAAAGAAAACATAGCAGATGCTAACTTCTGTCATCATCATCATGCTCCTCACCTTGGCACTCTCAACTCCACTGATGGAGAAGTCAGGGTCCACCGGAGGAGTCTGGTTCTCTGGTGGGCTCGTCCAATGCTGCCTAAAGCAGGCCGGGCTAAGAAAAGTGTGTGGGGGGATGTTCCAAGGAGAAATAGGGGCGGCTGGGGACCGTTTATGGACACCCGGCTGCCCCCAGGCGGCTGGGGACCGTGTGTGGACACCCGGCCACGGGGCGGCTGGGGACCGAGTATGGACACCCGGCCGCCGGGCTGCTGGGGACTGAGTAAGGATTCCAGGCCGCCAACACAGCCATGACGTGGTGGCCAGATTCCACCTCCACATGCCTAAAAGGCCCAAATTCAAGTTCAAGCAAGCAAGCAGTATGGTATTGCAGCCTGGGGGTGGGTGGGTGGCAGGCTGCATACTTGAGCTTGTATTGCAAGGAATGGGGGAGGTACAATTGAACACTGCCCTGGGACTAGAACTTGCATGGGTATAGTTGCAAGTCTACATCTTCTGATGCGGTAAGGATCACTTATGATGGGCACATTTTTAGACCTGGGAGTCAGAGATGCTTCCAGGGGTCTTCCCCATGCTGTTCCCTTGTCTTTTCAGCACTTTATGCATGTGTCACACAGCACATGGCCAGAAAAGGTTGTAAAATGTTAAAATGACATTTCACGGAGAATGCATTTGTCATAGTTGAAAGCAATACAAAAGTGCAAAAAGGCATAAAAAATGCTACTTGTGAACATAGCCTATGGTGTGGAGGAGTATTTTTGTTTTTGGTCATTTATTTTAACTTATACACAAGTCTTTACCCTGAAAACATATTTCTCAGTAAAAAAGTTTCACTTTCGTTTTTGAACATTTTATTGTGAGCCTGTAAAAGTGGCTTAATACCTCTGACCACGTTGTTGACAGTAGTGACCTGGGGGTCAGAAATGCTTCCTGGGGCGATCCCCATGCTGTCCCCATGTCATTTGAGCACTGTCACTATCGTTTTGGGCACTTGTTAGGCTTTTAAAAGACTGCCGGGGTGCCACCGCAAAAATGCTCGAGTCTCCCATAGACTAACATTGGGCTCGTTGCTCGGGTCGAGCACCTGAGTATCACGGTGAGCTCGGCCCGAGCTTCGAGCACCCGAGCATTTTAGTGCTCGCTCAACACTAATGATAAGACAATCGGGGATCTAATACCTCCCCATCCTAAATTCATCTTTAGAAAAGCAAAAAATATTGGCATGGAGGTAGCACTCACAATAAAAACCCACAAGCCCCCCACACCCCAAGCATCGTAGGCTTCTTTCCGTGCAGATACTGCAAAATGTGTAAAATCTTACACACAAAAAAACAGAGCCTTATTTCCCATGGTCACATAGAATTCCCCATAAAAGACCACATTACGTGCACCACTAAAGGAGTAATATATGGGTTAAAGTGCCCATGCAAAAAATTATATGTTGTACGTACTATACGACCTCTTAATAAAAGAATAAGTGAGCATGTTAGAAATATTAAAAATCAATATGAGGGACATCCCTTATCCAAACATTTCTAAGACAAACATAAAGGTTCTATAAAAGGTATAGAAATTACAGGGATACAGATTGTCCAAAAAAACTGGAGAACTGGTAACTTTATTAAACAGATGTCAAAGACAGAAACAAAGTGGATATTTAAGATGGACTCATTAAGGCCAAGAGGCCTAAACAGCGGCATTGAACTTTTTGCTTTAAATGATGACTAATTATAAGCACCTCCCACCAGCTTTAATATGTATATAATGTGAGCAGTGAGAATCAAGACCATCCCTGATGAAGGATACCGTAGTATCCGAAACGCGTTAAGACATTTGGCCTTTCCTGTCTCCGTCTTCAAGTCACGTGACCTACTAGGACCTTACGCAACGCAGGTCCTATTGCGTATACGGCTACGTCCGGGTGCTGCACTCTGGTGGCGGAGTCTCCGGCCAGGACTCCGACACCCATCAGCCCCGATATCTACCAGCCTGGACCACACACAGAAAGCCGCCCATCAACAAAAATCAACAAAAGTCTACAAAGGTAAAGCCTCAGCAGCGCACAACTCACTGGATCAACTGGTATGGTATTATATTCTTCTTTTTTTTCCATCTCCTCAAGATACTAAGTTCCCCATAGGAACTTTATTACTATCTAAAGGACTTACTACAGAGCCCAATCAGGCTCTTGGTATAGAGCTGGGAACACCTCAGAGTCCTGCAGCACCAAAGAGTTATTTACCAGCTGTGATCTGACCCACCAGTTCCCTCTCGGGCAGAATCTGACCCACCATACAGACCCTGCTGTGGTAAGATCTCTGACCCCATTACAGAACCTTATATACCTCTATATGTAAATACATAATAATAGTAAGTTGACCAATCAATCCTATGTTCACTGACCATGTGCACTATTTTTACTGTTGACACCTAACTTCCTTAGGTTTGTATAAATAACCCTGATGGCAAAACTGTGACCACGATCAGCTTCCTTGGATAAACGAAAATTTATTAGAGTCCATACAATCACCTCCCTACAGGTAAGGTATCTATAATATATATATATTAAAAAAAAAAAAGTGTGCTATAATTACTCACCTTTTTTTCTCAAGTTCCTACTCAACACCATCATATATTCCTCCTTGCTTACCCAGGACTGTGACTCCCCAGGTTAACGGATTCTATTACCAAACTCACATCTTCACTAAAACAGGTAACTATCTAACCCATTGATAAAAGGTGGCAGCATTTTTGTCTCCTACTAATTGGCCCCCTCTTCACTCACAGCTGACAGATTCAGCAAAGCAGGCCAGAGGCGCTCACACACCTGTGAACAGTAATCTTCCACCACGTAACTGCATTCCAGGTAACTAGGACCACGACCTATTAAAAGGTAATCTGTTGGTGTTCTGCAGAGCTTACTATAGCAAATATATACTTTTTGCAGGCACCAATATGTCTTGGATCTATAAAGATAAGCCAATAAGGAGAACCTGGACTCCTGAACACATTCCTCAATACTGAAGGAACCCCTTCCTACTCCTGGATTTTAACCTTGTATTTTAACTACACACTTTTTTATATCATTTTAAATATTCTTTGAACAAATAAAATCCTTTTTTACCGCCAACCCTCTCGTGCTATTTTAAGATTCAGTACACCAGCGCAGTAGACCTCTTTTTACAATTTGTTTATTTCTATGTGGTATATGGTGCCCCTTAATACTTGCTGCAGGTAAATCAGATTATTCCCACTAGCGCCCCTAAAATCGCCTCCCTTAAATACAAAGGTGGTGTAGCTTGGTACAGATTGGCTACTCCAATGAGTAACAGACACTGCTACTATGCCCAAAAGGTTTTACTTGGCTAGGTGCAGTAAAAAATTGGTATTAGATAAACAGGTGGAGTAGCTTGCAACACAGATAGGCTACTCCACTGTCTAACACACACTGCTAGAGGCCCAAAAGGATTGGCTTAGCTAGATTTAGCCAAATGCTGTGAAAAACACTTGCACAGCACTGGCACAGACCTGCCTGGCAAAAAGTGCTTGAAACTGCTGTAACCTAGCCCTCAAAAGGGCTGGAATTACAATGATTCCCTATTCCCTAAACCTATCTGTCTATTTAAAAGCAAATTCGCTTGCAATTCACACAGTTCCAAAGTATAGCACCCACAGCAGCAGCGGTGCCGTCTAACACTCAGCTGCAGCAGTGAGAAAATGGTGGCGACGGGGAAAATGGCTGAGTCTTATAGGGCAAGGACATGTGACATACACAGCCAACGACACATGCCCTTGCTTGTGTGAAAAAAAAGCACTTTGCTGCGTGTGTGCGCTGCTGATTGGCTGACAGACTGCACCTCCCCACTGTAAATGCGGGAAAGAAAAAAAATCCCCTGCCTATCTCCCCACCCACTCTACACTGAAACTGTCTATTAACATTGATTAACAGTATTACTGTGAAAAAATCCAGTTACGATTTTGGTGCACGAACAGTTATCAAACATAACCTCGAAAAGCCATATATTTTGCAAATCATTCGGGTTCGTCGAACGGCTCGAACACCGCCCAAAACAGCTTGAATTTTAGATTGGCGAACAGTTCGAGTCGAACACAGCTTATCTATAGACACTATTACAGTTTTTTTACGGCAAAAAATGCCAAAAGCAGGATAATACAGAGATTTGACCCGTTGAACTGCAAAACAGCAGTTATAGTTATGTGGCGTACACCACAATCTTTTAAACAGATATATTGGTGTCTGACCAGTCAGAGAGACACTATTACATTTTTTTATGGCTGAAATGCCAAAAACAGGATAATACAGAGATTTGACCTGTGGAACTGCAAAACCACAGTTATAGTTATGTGGCGTACACCAGACTCTTTTAAAGAGATGTATTTGTAACATCCCTAGCGGCTTGCAAAGTGCACCACCTCCGACCATGCAAGACCGCAATCTTACCTGTCAGTCCATGCTGCACTCTTTGCTCCAGTACCTGCTCTGTCCATCTCTCTTGTCTGATTGCTTAGGGCGTTGGCGCAGCTTTCTGCTTGTTTCTTATAGCTACTGTGTGCACAGTCCTAATGCATCCCCAGCCTATTGCTGTGAGTCACTGGATATTTCAGTGGGAGGTGCTTAAGCAACACCTTCACTCAGTTTGTCTTTGCAACTGAATTGCCAGGTCCTGTCCTGTATCTCGTCTTTTTCTGCCACCCTGGGGGCTGTATACCCAGGCCTGTTACCTGCACTTGTGACTTTAGTCAGTTTCCGCCACCCTGGGGGCTGAGTTCCCAGGCTCGTTCATGTATCTTGTTCCTGGTTCAGATCCTGTCTGAACAGTGTCCTAGTCCGTTACCTGTTTGTCTCTATGTCTGTACCTTTCCCTTTTCCTGCAGTGTCTGAACATGCACCTAACTTCAACTCATTGTCTCTTTACTTCTGTTTGTGAGTTTTGTGTCCACTCGCTACTTCATTGTAAGTACCTTGTGTGTATCTGGTTCTGCTTGTCCACTTTCCCTTCCTCCATATCTACCTCCTGTGTTCTAACCATCTTCCTGTATTCTCCAGTCTGTTCCATGTGAACAGAGCCCTGTCCTGTCGGCCTTCACCTTCTGCTATGTTCTGCTCTGCTTGTTCACCGCTCCAGTGATTCTGCTCTGCTCCGCTTGGTTACCGCACCTGCGGTTCTATTCTGCTCTGCTTGTTCACCGCTCCAGCGGTTCCGCTCTGCTTCTCTTGTTTACCGCACCTGTGGTTCTGCTCCGCTCTGCTTGTTCACCGCTCCAGTGGTTTTGCTCCACTCTGCTCGTTTACCGCACCTGCGGTTCTGCTCCGCTCTGCTTGTTCATCGCTCCGGCAGTTTTGATCCTCTCCGATCGTTTACCACACCTGCGGTTCTGCTCCGCTCTGCTTGTTCACCGCTCCGGCGGTTTTGCTCCTCTCTGTTTGTTCTCTGCACCTGCGGTTTTGCTCCACTCTGCTTGTTCACCGCTCTGGCGGTTTTGCTCCTCTCTGCTTGTTTACCCCACTGCGGTTCTGCTCCGTTCTGCTTGTTCTCCGCTCCGGTGGTTTTGCTCCTCTCTGCTTGTTCTCCGTACCTGCGGTTTTGCTCCGCTCTGCTTGTTCACCGCGCCTGCGGTTTTGCTCCGCTTTGCTTGTTCTCCTTTCCGGTGGTTCTGCTCTGCTCCACTTGTTTACCGCACCTGCAGTTCTATTCTGCTCTTCTTGTTCCCCGCTCCGGCGGTTCCTCTCTGCTTCGCTTGTTTACCGCACCTGCGGTTTTGCTCCGCTCTGCTTGTTCACTGCATCTGTGGTTTCGCTCTGCTCTGTTTGCTCACCGCTCCAGCGGTTCTGCTCTGCTTGTTCACCACATCTGCGGTTTTGCTCTGCTCTGCTGTCCACCGCACCTGCGGCACTGTTCCTGTGTCCCAGTCTGAACTGGTCCCTATCCTACCTGCGTTCCTACCTGCCAGTACCCGCCAGTCTGCATACCAGTCATGCCTGCCAGTGCCCACCTGTCTGCATGCCAGCCGAGCCTGCCAGTCCTCTCCTGTCTGCATACCAGCTGTGCCTGCCACTACCCACCTGTCTTCATACCAGCCGTGCCAGCCAGTACCCACCTGTCTGTATATCAGCCTAACCTGCCTATTCCTGCATTCCCCGGTGTGGGTCAACAGCTGTGACCGGGGTCTGACCTGGAGTAGCACCTGGTCCCTCTGCTCGGTTCCTCCCTGGTTCACGGAGTCGACTGAGCCGCAGTGTGACCTTGGTCAGACTGAGTTGATACTTAGTTACGCCCCTCCAGCCACTCCTTGGTTCATGGTACAGTGGGATGACTAATCACGCTCACGCCAGTTAGTCTGGGCGCGAGCGTAACAATATTGGTGTCTGACCAGTCAAGGAGACACTATTACTGTTTTTGTTTACGGCAAAAAATGCCAAAAGCAGGATAATACAGAGATTTGACCCGTGGAACTGCAAAATCACAGTTATATTTATGTGGCGTACACCAGAATCTTTTAAACAGATATATTGGTGTCTGACCAGTCAGGGAGACACTATTACTGTTCATTTTTATGGCAAAAAATGCAAAAAACAGGATAATACAGAGATTTGACCCGTGGAACTGCAAAACCACAGTTCTATTTTTCTGGCCTACAGCAGACTCTTTTTAACAGATATATTGGTGTGTGAACAATCACAGACACACTCAATTTTTTTTTTTGGGTGGGGGGGATGCCAAAGGGTTAATAAGACGCATATTTGGACAGTCTGACTGAGGAAAAAAAAATACAGGATTTAGATGGAAAGAAAAAAAAAATTCCTGGCCCCTGAGACAGGGGTGATAAGTCTAGCAATTTGACCAACAGGAGCTCACAGGACTGTAATGCAGCATTTGCTGGTATAACCACTGCGTCTCCTATACAGCCTGCCTGCCTGATATCTGGGATGGATATTAGTCCTGAGAAGGACTGTTTGTTTGATTTGGCAGGCTTTAGAGACCCTACGCTACCTATTTCGCACTATATATCTCTCCCTAAATCAGCAGCACTGACCCTACACTGGCTGATCCGGAGCGACTGTGTCCAAGATGGCGGCGCCCAGTTTTAAATACTCGAGGTGACGCTGTGCGGCCAGCCAATCACTGTAATGCCCACAAACAACATGGCTGCGGAATTACAGTGACTGGCTGGCAATCCCTGCATGTTCATTGGCTCTGTAAAGAGCGCAAACGTGCAGGGCGGAGACCCGAGTTCCCACCCGAGTAACCCGGAAATGCTCGGTGCTCGCCGAACATCCCGAGTAGCGTGATGCTCTGGCGAGTAACAAGCAGTGTCGAGCATGCTCGCTCAACACTAATCCCCAGTGATCAGCAAGTTATCCAAGATCCTATACATATACATACATACATAAATACCCATATACACCCATATACATACTCACATGTACATATACATACATCCACACATATACACCCTTTTACACAGGCATATATAGAGACATATACACACACATACACTCATATACTAATCTTTTATGGTGTCAGGATCTTCTGGAGTCCACTGTGGAGGAGGGGGCACACTACACAGCAGACAGCACAGATTCCAGCTTCCTGTTCCTGTGCTGTCCCTGCTGTGGACTTTCCTCTCCCACCCTCTGCACCTAGGAGATGCTGCTGGGAAGGGATCAGTGCACTGAGTGCAGGAGGCAGAAGACTCATTGTAAGTTTTTCTACGCTTGTCCCTTGTACTGTACTACTGTGCAGCTGCAGCAGCCGGGCTCCCTGAATTGATTGTGCACCGTATAGGAGGACAGACACAGCAGCCAATAAGCGCTCTCGTAAGTCTGATGTGGAAGCGTTCTTTGGCCATCTCTCTCTCCTGCATGACACGCCCCTTCCTCAATGCCGGCACTCTGCTCGGGGGAATGGGAATTGACTGAGCGGATACTGTTATGAGCATTAAAACCCCTGCCAGCTCTGGGCCACGGTGCAGCTGCACCGGCTGAACCGGTGGTGTGTCTGCTCCTGGATCAGATGATGTGCTGCCGATATCAATGTTTTTATTTTTTGCCAGTTAAAACAAGATAGAAAAAAGTAACTGCAATTCTTAAACCATTACACCAATGTTTCTGTTAATTCTCTTGAATTAAAACTGAAAGTCTACACTTAAAGAATATTTTTTTTAATATATTTTATAAGTATTTAATTTCTACTTTTAACTTAACATTTTACAAAGTGAATTGATTAGAAAAAATGGCTCTAAATTATGGAAAGATGGGTTCACGGCACAGTTCCAAATTAAACATACTTATGATGTCAAATGTTCTAAAAAGAGGAACACGTACATTGTCAAATGTGGCTCATACAGTTGCTTTCGAAAGTATTCAACTCTACTTGACTATTTTGTTACATTACAACCTGTGTTTAAATATTTTTGCAATCTAATTTGTGTGTGATGAATCAGCACTAAATAGTCTAAGTTGGTGAAGAGATGTGAGAAAAATATAGGCATAAATTAAATTTAACTGATCAAATAACTAAAAATTGGCATGTGCATAAAGTGGGTACTCTTTGTTTCATTACAGCCATTTGGTAAATTCTGAAAAGTTTATTTTTTCTCATTAAAGTACACTATGCCCCCTTCTTGACTGAAAAAAACAAATGTAGACATTTTTGAAAATTTATTAAAAAATAAAAAGTGAAATTTAACATGGTCATAAGTATTCTGACTCTTTGCTCAGACACTCATATTTAAGCCACATGCTGTTCATTTCCTTGTGATCCTCCTAGAGATGGTTCTACTGATAGGACTTGATTTGGAAAAGCACACACCTGTCTATATAAGACCCCACAGCTCACAGTGCATGTCAGACCAAATGAGAATCATGAGCTCAAAGTAACTGCCCAAGGAACCCAGAGACAGAATTGTGGCAAGTCACAGATCTTGCCAAGGGTACAAAAGAATTTCTGCATGACTCAAGGTTCCTAAGAGCACAGTGGCCTCTATAATCCTTAAATGGAAGATGTTTGGGACCACAAGAAGTCTTCCTAGACCTGGCCATCCAGCCAAACTGAGCAATCGTGGGAGAAGAGCCTTGGTGAGAGAGGTAAAGAAGACCCCAAGATCACTGTAGCTGAGCTCCAGAGATGCAGTAGGGAGATTGGAGAAAGTTTCACAAAGTTAACTATCACTGCAGCCCTCCACCAGTGGGGCCTTTATGGCAAGAGTGGCCCAACGTAAGCCTCTCCTCAGTGCAAGACATATGAAAGCCGGCATAGAGTTTTCTTAAAAACACATGAAGGACTCCCAGACTATGAGAAATAAGATTCTCTAGTCTGATGAGATGAAGATAGAACTTTTTGGTTTTAATTCTAAGTGGTATGTGTGGAGAAAACCAGAAACTGCTTATCACCTGCCCAATAGAATTCCTACAGTGAAACATGGTGGTGGCAGCATCATGCTATGGGGGTGTTTTTAAGTTGCAGGGACAGGACGACCTCTTTCAGAGTGCTCTGGACCTCAGACTTGGCTGAAGGTTCACCTTCCAACAGGACAATGACCCTAAGCACAAAGCTAAAATATCAAAGGAGTGGCTTCAGAACAACTCTGTGACCATTCTTAACTGGCCCAGCCAGAGCCCTGACCTAAACCCAATTGAGCATCTCTGGAGAGCTGAAAATGGCTGTCCACCAATGTTCATCATACAACCTGACGTAACTGGAGAGGATCTGCAAGAAATAATGGCAGAGGATCCCCAAATCCAGGTGTGAAAAACTGTTTGCATCATTTCCAAGAAGATGCATGGCTGTACTTGGTCAAAAGGGTGCTTCTGCTCAATACTGAGCAAAGGGTCTGAATACGTATGACCATGTGATATTTCAGTTTTTCTTTTTTAATAATTTTGCAAAAATTTCTACCTTTCTGTTTTTTTCAGTCAAGATGTGATGCAGAGTGTACTTTAATGAGAAAAAAATGAACTTTTTAGAATTTAACAAATGGCTGCAATGAAACAAAGAGTGAAAAATTTAACAGGGTCTGAATACTTTTCATACCCACTGTATGTATTCAATCCTCTAAAACATGCAAGCAATTAAAAAGCCACATGTTTAGTGAAAGGAAGTCCATCTGTGCACAATTTAAGTGTCACATGTCTGTCAGTATATACACTTTACCTCTTCTGAAAGGCCACAGAGGCTGCAATACCATTAACAAGAGGCACCACTAACAAAACAGCACCATGAAGACCAAGGAGATCTCCAAACAAGTCAGGGACAAAGTTGTGGAGAAGTACAAGTCAGGAATGGGTTAAAAAAAATTATGCAAATCACTGATGATCCCCCAGAGCACTATCAAATCCATTATCATCAAATGGAAAGAACATGGTACCACAACAAACCTGAAAAGAGATGGTCACCCACCAAAACTCTCAGCCCAGGCAAAGAGAAGCAGCACAAAAACCAAAGGTAACCCTGAAAGAGCAGCAGAGTTTCCAAATAGAGACTGGAGTATTTGTCCATATGACCACAATAAGCCATACACTACATAGAAGTGGCTTTTATGGAAGAGTGGGCAGAAAAAAAGCCTTTACTTACTCACAAAAATTGTAACTCATTTTGAGTTTGCCAAAAACATGTGGGAGACTTCCTAAATATATGGAGGAAGGTGCTGAGGTCAGATGAGACCAAAATTTAACTTTTTGACCACCAAAGCAAACGCTATGTCTGGTGCTAAACTAACACAGCTCATCACCCCAAGAACACCATCCCCACAGTGAAACATGGTGGTGGAAGCAACATGCTGTGGGGATGTTTTTGGGCAGCAGGGAAAGGGGAAATAGTATGAGTTGAGGGAAAGATGGATGGTGCAAAACACGTGGAAATGCTTCATTAAAACCTGTTTTAGTCTGTCAGTGATTTGAGACTGGGACGAAGGTTCACCTTCCAACAAGACAATGACCCAAAGCATGCTGTTAAAGCAACAATCAAGTAGTTTAAGGGGAAAAATGTAAATGTTGTGTAGTGGCCTAGTAACAGCCCAGACCTTAATCCAATAGAGAATCTGTGGTCAGACTTAAAGATTGCTGTTCACCAGAGGAAACCATCTGACCTGAAGGAGCTGGAGCAGTGTTGCCTTGAAGAATGGCAAAAAATCCCAGTGTCAAGATTTGGAAAGCTCATAGAGACTTATCCAAAACAATTTGCTGCTCTAATTGCTGCAAATGGAGGCTCTACAAAGTACTTACTTTAGGGAGGTGAATAGTTGTGCACGTTGAAGTCTTCAGTTATTTTTTCCCATTTTTTGTTTGCTTCATATAAAAAAGAAAACCAAATGTTTACAGTTGTAGGCATGCTCTTTACATGAACAAGTGATGCAAACTCAAAAAATAAACAGTGAAATTGCAGGTTATGAGGTAGAAAACATGAAAAATGACAAGGGGTTGAGTACTTTAGCAAGCCACTGTATATCACTCTAAAGGGAACCTGTCAGCTGATTTATGATGCCTTATGCATGTGCATCAAGAATTTGAGAAAAGTTCCTTCATTTCTTGAATTATAATCATCCAGCATTTCACAGAAAATCCTGGATGTTTTTAATGCAGAAAATGGTCTCTGATTCATGCGGCTTAAACAACTGACAGGTCCACAAGTCAAATGAATTATCTTAAAGGTTCCCTTTAATATAGTTTAAAAATATTGGACAAAAGTTACAAAAAAGAATTAATAGCATATAGTCATATCCATAAAAATATAAGTCACCTGAGAGTATCCAAAAATTCTTAATAATTGTGCTAGGTGAAAAGAAATGTCTGGATTCACATCTCCAATAAAACCAACCAAACTTCCAAAGTTCTCACACAAGTAATTAGGCACTGGGACTCCAGGACCAGATAAAATCTGCAGGACACTATCTATAGCATTATTCACATTGTTACAAGAGTCGTACACATGGTATCCAAGAGTCAGATTTGGCAAAATATCAGGATTCTTGTTAATCTCATCAATTGCAAACATAAAGGCCATAATATATCTGTAAAAACGAGGTGTTGGCCTAAAGAAAGTTAAAAAATCAGAAGTTACATTCTTGTGTCATAACTGATTCACTTTAAGTCACTACTGGAGATGATCGAATTTGATGAAATTTAAATTTGCCAAATCGATTTTACCAGAAAATTTGATTTACAGTGAAGTTATTCTTCATAAATTAGATGTCCCTTTTATGATTTAGAGTCTCTCCAGAACACATTAGGCTTAAAATGTTAAAATAAATAAGTGAAATAATACTTCACTTCTCACCACTTTCAGCTACCCCCAATGATTGCTGTCCCCTGTCCGGTCCACAATGCCTATTATTATCATTGTCGTGTGCAGATAAGAAATGGGGCAAACAACCAGGAAAGGGACAGTAATCATTGTGGCTGCCAGAGAAGAGAGTTGAGTATTTATTTTTGTATTTTAATATTTTGTCTTCTCTCTATGGTTCAATCAACTGGCCACCATTTTGCTGAATTTGCACAAAGGAAGCCACAATAAAAAACATGTATCCTAAGGAATATGCATTTTTGTGAAATTCAAGTAGACTTCAATTCTAAAAATGTCTCACAATAGGACATAAATTCAAAAAACATCACAGAAAAAAGATACAGCATTACTAACACCAGGTAAGATTACTAATGCACTAGCAGGATACAGAAGACCACCATGATAAAGGCAGGTGAAAAATACTGATGAAATCACCATTCACAAATTCACAAACCTATCAATTCATGAAGAGTGAGGTTACCTAGTCCTAAAATGGCACAGAGATGAGGCTTGTCAGTCACACAGTTACGTGTGATGTACAGTGTCTGGCTTACAGTTTTTTGATGATGCCTATACTATTAGATCAGGCGGGCTGTCCAGCACTATATAAGTGCACCATGTAAGGGCAGACACACCAGTCCACTCAAAGGGCCGTGCTGCATCCTGCATAAAAATGGAAAAATGTGCAAAAAAATGTGAAAAATAATGTATAAAATATATGAGGTATTGGTTGATATTTTGGCCAAAATATACAAGCTCAAAACCCTCGTTAAGGGTCCTCATACTTGTGAGCCCTACACTCAATTCAAAATATATCTGTCTTTTTTATCTGTGATCTTTTAAGACTTCAATTCTACTCAAATAAGCTCACTTATCTCTAGTTGCCATACTTACTCTTAGCCTAGACATCTAGCTTATTACTGATTTAAGAGATCTGAAAAAAAGAAAAAAAAAAAAGGGAATAAAGGTCATGTCACCTCCGCGTGTGCATTTCGGTCAGCATGTTGTATCATTGCTGTAAGCCATCAGCAGGAGTGGAACCTGCATTTACATTTCTTCTGTGATTTGGATTCAACCCTGGTTTTGGCTTACAGATGCTGATATTACATAATAAGTGACCTTAAGTGCTGCATTCTAGTTGAAAGCATAACATGTTACCTTACACGCGACATGAGTCCTTGCAAAGTGATTTATTAGACCTTGGCAAAAATGTATTAGTCAGTAAATATGCTTTGTTTACATGAAAATGAAAAACTTGATTTAACTAAAATATATAAAGAATTTGTGTTACGACACTGTTATAGGATATCCCGAGGCTAGGGGCTCCTTCCCTATCCTATCCCAAAAGCTAAGGACTCCCTAGATATCTCTGCCCCCTGGATTACTTCTGATAATGAAGACACTGGGGCCACGGGCTTTGCTCAGCTCCTTAATCAGCCTATATCTGTCCCCCTCCCCACTCAGGGAAATAGGGAGTTGTAGTGTATAGGAATACACAAACCAGACAAACAAGGGAAGACTTACAGGGATAAATAAAAATACCAATCATACAAATATGCACTCTCAAACAACAGAGTGAAACTCCGGGAAGTAAAGGAAGGAAAAAACCAATAGAAGTGGATGAGTATATACACACAGACAAATCACCATTCAACAGTCTTCGGAACAACACTCTAAACGCCTCCTAAAAACAACCAAAACCTCTACTTCCAGAACCAGACAGTATAACACGGCAATCCATGAAACTAACACTGGCGAGTTTATATAGCAAAAAGGAGTGGCCAACATTGAACCTGAGATCATTAACCCCATAAGGTTCAATGACAGACAATGCATGGCATGATTGGTTGTAAGTTCCTGTTCATTGCCATGCAGCGCTAGTCATAGCTTTGAACTGTCATTGTGACAGTGACAGTTAAGTGCTGACAGCTGTCTGTGACAGCTGAGTGGCAAGAAAAGAACTGCAGGGACCCATGCCGGCAGTCCCTGGACCCAGATTGCTGTGATTGGTCAGTCAATATGACTGACCGATCTCAGCATGATAGTACATGAGATGCTGTAATTTGAGCACCTCCTGCTCGATCAGTGATGGAGGTCAGCGCTGTCAGTGGCTGAGCTCCGGCACTAAACATCCAGGAGTGGTGTCTTCACCACCCCTGGCTGTTAGCCCCCTGAATGCTGCAATCATGCTTGATCTCAGCATTCAGGAGGCAGGCAAAGGGGAGGGAGCTCTCTCTGCCTTCAGATCGGTGCCCCGCGACATAATCGCAGGGCCAAATTGTTGCCATGGTGACCATGGGGTTGTCATGACGACCCTTGGGTCACCAAGCTACAGAAAACTGCTGACACCATGCTCACAGCATGATCTCAGGATCTTTAACTATAGGTATGATGCACTGCAATGTAGTGCATTGCAATGCATTATACCTGTAATCAAAGGGAAAAAAGTGAAAATTCATAAAAGAGACTAAGTAAAAAAGTTTCAAAGAATGCTAATTTTTAAAAAAAAAATACGTTCAGTTTTTTTTATAAATAATAATAATAAAAAAAAATTACACTAATAAATACACATTTTTACATAAAAAAATAAAATAAATTAATAAAGTATACATATTTGGTATTGCCGCGTCCAGAATGACCAGACCTACAAAAGGGTCAGACTAGTGAATGCCATAAAGCAAACAATGCTTTATCATCATACCGCTGGAAAAAAGCACAATAAAACGCGATGAAAAACAAATATAAATAAAATTGGCACCACTGAAAATGTCATCTTGTCCCGCAAAAAACAAGCCGCCATGGAGCCCCATCACCAGAAAAATAAAAAAGTTATAGCTTTTAGAATGAAGCGATGCAAAAATAATTATTTTTTCCATAAAAGTTTTTATTGTGTAAAAGCGCCAAATCATAAAAAAAATTATATAAATGAGTTATCGCTGTAATTGTACTGACCCAAAAAATAAAGTTGCCTTATCAATTTTACCACACGCAGAACGGCATAAAAAAAAATTCTGAATTGCTGGTTTTTGTTCATTCTGCCTCCGCAATAATCGGAATAGAAAGTGATCAGAAAATGTCATGTGCCCAAAAATGGTAAAAATAAAAACGTCAACGTGTCCCACAAAAAACAATCCCTCACATGACTGTCTCGGAGGAAGATTCCCTATAATGAGGCAGATGGAAGCACTTTGGACATCGTTTGACCTGTGATCCGGCGATCTCTATCTTTTTATGTTTATGTCTATCTTTTTACATAAAAGTGCAGATGGCCGCAGTTTTGTGCACCTCTAAAAAGAAGGACAATGCTGAACAGAGGTCAAACGGAGTCCAGAGTAACTCTGCTGCCTCATTATAGTGAATGGATTCCTTGGGTTCACCTGAATCACGTCACTCAGAGATTGATTTGGAAAGTAATTGCTCAGTGTAGAGCACTTGATAAATGTGATCCCAAATTTTATGTAAAATGTTCCAAATAAAAGCTTCAACTCAATCCACACAAAAAAACAAAAAAAAACACTCAGGTCCATCATCTGTCAAAGGAATTATAAGGGGCTTCCACGTTACTGGTAGCACAAAGGCTCTGGAAAAGTGAAATGGCTCCTCACCCCTAAAAGAAATTCAGCATGTTCTGCGCTATGAAATTCTAAAGTCCCCCTGCCCTTTTGAGCCTCAGTGTGTACCTAAAGTACATTTAGCATCCACATGTTTGAAAGGGGTATGATTTCCAAAATGGGGTCATTTGAGGGGGGATTCTGTTCTTCTAGCACTTAGGGACTCTGTATATGGAGTCCACAAACTATTCTAGGAAAATCTGCGCTCCAGGAGGAAAATAGCGCTCAGTCTTTCCTGAGTGTCACCGTGTGGCTAAACAGTAGAGTACAGCCACATATGAGGTATTGCCACATTCAGCAGAAATTGTGGGACAATTTTTGGTGCCATTTTTAACCATTATCCCCAGCTGAAAATGTAAAATCTGTGACTAAAACTACATTTTTGTGGTAAAAATGTAATTTACTTTTCTTCCCTGTCCAATGGTATAAAATTCTGTAACTCACCTGTGGTGTCGATATGATAACTGCACCCCTAGATGAGATCATTGAGAGGTGTAGTTTGTAAAATGGGGTCACTTATGGGGAATTCTGCTGTTCTGGCACCTTAAGGGATCTCCCAGTGGGTCATGGCATCCTCAAACGATAATAATAAAATCTGTACTATAATATGGTTCTCCTTTCCTTCTGACCTTTGCACTGTGCCTCAAAAGCATGTAGGGTATTGGTGTACTCAGAAGAAATTGCAAAACAAAATTTGAGGTCAATTTTCTCCTGTTACCCATATGAAAATAAAAGATTTGGGGCTAAAAGACATTTTTTGTGGAAAAAAAATAGATTTTTTTATTTTCATGATTCTAAGTTACAAACTTCTGTGAGGTACCTGGGGGTTCAAAGTGCTCACCATACATCTAGATAAGTTCCTTGAGGGGTCTAGTCTCCAAAATGAGGTTACTTGTTGGGGGGTTTCCACTGTTTAGGCACATCAGGGGCTCTCTAAATGCGACATGGTGTCTTTCTCAATTCCAGCAAATTTTGCGTTTAAAAAGTTAAATGGTACTCCTTCCATTCTGAGTCTTGTTGTACGCCCAAACAGTGTATTTCCCCCCCATATGGGGTATCAGCGTACTCGGAAGAAATTGCACAATAACTTTTGGGTCAATTTTCTCCTGTTATCCTTGTGAAAATCAAAAAATTGGGACTAAAATTTATTTTTGTGTAAAAAATTTGATTTTGATTTTCACGGCTCTACGTTACAAACTTCTGTGAAGCACCTAGGGGTTCAAAGTGCTCTCCGCACATCTAAATAAGTTCATTCAGGGGTCTAGTTTCCAAAATGAGGTCACTTGAGGGGGGCTTCCACTGTTTAGGCACATCAGGGGCTCCCCAAATGCAACATGGTGTCCGCTAATTATTGCAGCAAATTTTGAATTCAATAAGTCAAATGGTGCTCTGTCACTTCCAAGCCCTGCCATGTGCCCAAACAGCAGTTTTCCGCCACATATTGGGTATCGTCATGCTCAAGAGAAATTGTACAATACATTTTGATGTCCATTTTTTTCTGTTACCCTTGTGAAAATAAAAAAATATGGGTCTAAATTTAAGTTCTTGTGAAAAAAAGTTAAATGTTAAATACTTTTTCCTCATTGCTTCAGTTCCTGTGAAGCACCTTAAGGGTTAATTAACTTTTTGAATGTGGTTTTGAGCACCTTGAGTAGTTCAGTTTTTGGAATGGCTTCACTTTTGGGAATTTTGTGTCATTTAGGTCCCTCAAAGTCACTTCAAATGTGATGTGGTCCCTAAAAAAATGGTTTTGTAAATTTTGTTAGAAAAATGAGAAATCGCTGGTCAACTTTTAACCCTTATAACTTCCTGTAGACATGTGAGAAATGTTATTTATTAACTTTTTTTGTATGACATATCTCTCTGATTTAAGGGCATAACAATTCTAAGCTTGAAAATTGCAAAATTTTCTACATTTTCTCCAAATTTACGTTTTTTTTTTCACAAATAAATGCAAGTGATATTGAAGAAATTTTACCACTATCATGAAGTACTATATGTCATGGAAAAACAATCTCAGAATCAGTGGGATCCCTTGATGCATTCTAGATTTATTATATTAATAATAATCTTTATTTTTCATATAATGCTAACATATTCCGCAGCGCTTTACATACATAATCATCTATTAGCTCTTAAAGTGACAGTGGTCAGATTTGAAAAATGAGGTCCGATCATTAACCTACAAAGTGTCTCGGTCTTTAAGGGGTTAAAGCAGGAAAGCTCAAGGAGCTTTCAACTGAACAGGTTAACCCTTTCACTGTGTTCAGAAACTTGCACTGTTTAATATGTTGGAGAAGTGCTTCTAATCAGTGCAGGAGTATGTGACATCAGATACGGTGGTCTTCTGGCCCCTCTCTGTAACACTAAACCTGTGACAATTTGGCTGTATGAGGTTAAGGGCTCCCAGATACAGAGAATGTATGGCAATGAATAGAGACTGCATGGCTCACTAGTAAAATGTCACATAACATTTATGTGCAGCTATGCTACATATGATACATCCTCCAGTCCAAATGACATTTCTTTTGGAGAATATCAATGTATTGTCTGTATCTGATGGATTATGCCATTCGTTTCTAATCCTGAATCATACAGAAGACATTAGATGTTTGTGGAGTTGCAGTAATGACTTCAGCACCTCTATAAAAGCTTAATCTACCTCTAGAAAACAAGAATAAATTTAAGATACTTACAAGTGGCAATAAGAATACAAATCATTCAGTTCTCTGTACTTCATTTGTTCAAAACAACTCACGGCAAATATCCCCCCGATGATGACATCTCCGTCCTGCACATAATGTGCATTGAATAAAGTCGTTCTTTTCCGGAGAGAACATTGTAGACTTTTGCCTATTTTTCGACTGTGTGATAATGAAATAATGCTGAGACATACAATTTCTATAAAGAAAGATTTACCAATCATTGCTGCTTTACAAAGTTTTGGGATCAATTATTTTCAGAGAGAACAGATCATGACACAGTCTCCATGTAGCTGTTCCTAAGGGTATTGTGCAGCCTTGCATAGTCTTATATAGGCATGGCAATACAAGAGAGACAGATTTATTCCTATAATCTCTTGTGACAACCTTACAGTTTTGGTATTTTGTATTTTAAAATACATAAAAACAGATTTTGATTGTAATATTGTTTTCTTTGTACTATTCATGTGCTGAATTCTTACACAAGATGTTTGAAATAGTATCAGATTTTAATCATTCATGTTTATAACTGTAATACTTTATGATGTAAGTTTTCTAACCCCTTCATCACCCCGCCAGTTTCACCTTCCTGACCAGGCCAATTTTTTCAATTCTAACAAGTGTCATTTAACCACTTTCTGATGTTGGGCGTAATAATCCATACCTGCACCCTGGGTCTTAATGACCAGATACTTATTATGCCCTGGTGATCGCACCAACACAGAGGCTGTGCTGGCACGATTGCTGCCAGGTGTCAGTTGATTTTGACTGCTGACACCCGGTACTATGTGCCAAGAGTGGTCCCGCACCACTCCTGGCACACTAACCCCTGAAATGCTGCGATCAAAGTAGATTGCAGCATTTAAGGGGAAAGCAGTGGTAAGAGAGCCCCTCTTACCCTGTATCGGTGACCCAGTGCTGTGAGCACAGGGTCCCGATCATTGCCATGGTTACGATTGATATCGTCATGATGACATCCGGATCTCCAGACATCAGGAAGTAAGGTAGATTGTGCTCAGTGCATGATCTACCTAACTTGTGTTTGCAGGGCTGATAGTCTGCATAGCATAGGAAATACTGCTGCATCTATATGCTATGCAAGCAATCAGCTTTGTCCACTCCTGAGTTCTTATGTGTGGAGTCTGAACTGAATACCAACGCACGTATTGATGCTGGTAGTCAACAACTGCCCTCTTCTACTCACAAATCCTTCCCAACATCTGCAATGTAGAGTTCCAACACGTGGGGACATTGCACACTAGTCGGTGAGCTGGAAGCTGCAAACGCAGCGGAAGCATCGAGGGCTGTGGGATATGGAGATAACTTTCTAAAATGGGCACACATGAGGCATACTTTGACAAGCAGATCTGGCAGATCAGGGTAAGTATTGAGAAACCGCTGAACAACTAGGTTAAACACATGGTCCAGGCATGGTAAGTGAGCTTGCCTCGCTTCAGAGCCACCACCAGGTTCTGGCCATTGTCACACACCATGCCTGGCTGTAGGTTCAGCGGTGTCAGCCAGAGATCTGCCTGCTCTTTCAAAGCTGTCCTCAACTCTTCAGCATTGTGCGGTTTTTCACCTAAGCATATTAGGTTCAGCAAAGTCTGTTGCCGCTTAGCCGAGGTAGTGTTGCAGAGCTTCCAGATTGTGACTGATGTGGTCATTTCAGAGATGGAGGCTGAAGATGAGGAGGAGGAGGAGGTGCAGGAGCTCTAGAATGTGGGGGCAACCCTGATTGACCTAGGGCCCGCAATCCTCTGCATCGGGAGGACCTGTTCCGTGCCAAGGTCCGACTGGGTCCTGGCTTCCACTATATTAACCCAGTGTGCTGTCAGTGAGATGTACCGTCCCTGCCCACAAGCACTTGTCCACGTTTCTGTGGTTAGGTGGACTTTCTCAGTAACTACGTTGATGAGGGCATGGCTAATGTTCTGGCACACGTGATTATGTAATGCGGGGATGACACAATGGGAGAAATAGAGGCAGCTGGGGACCGAGTACCGAGGAACAGCCGCCATCAGGGTTCAGAAAGCTTCCATCTCCATGAGCCAAAAAGGTAAAATTTCGAACACTAATATTCGAGAAATGTGTGAATTTAGTAGTGTTGCCTGTGGGGCATTGGCTGCGTACTTGCTCTTGCTTTCCAATGACATGGGTTGGGACAACTGAACTTTTTGCTGGGACAAGGACGTGGACGTGGTTGCTGATTGTGCTACTTGAGAGTGTGCAACAACAGTTGCAGGGCGGGAGGCTTCTTGGGATGCGCCATGGACAGAGGATTGGCGTGCACGCACAACAGTGGAGGAAACAGTGGTGTCACCTGCAGACACTGGTTCTGGACCCTGGGGTTCAGCCTACTTAGTCAGATGCTTTGCTGCCATTTGCCTGGTCATGCTGGTGGTGGTCAGGCTGCTAGTTTTGCTACCCCTGCTGATACTGGCCTGGCAGGTGGTGAAAATGGCTTTTTTGGGGCTATATGCAGAGTCTTGAAAAATCAACCAGACTCGGGAAGACCTAACAGTTTTACTGGCAATGGGGAACGCTTTGCCTTCTTGTGTCTGCTGCCACCACACTGCTTGTTCCTGCCTGTTGTGATGCTATGCCACCCTCCCCTTGCTCTGCTGCTATCCTTGCTCTGCATGTCCCCTGCCAGGTTGGGCCAGTTATTATATCATCCACCACCTCGTCTTCCACACACTGGTCTTCCTCCTGACTTTCTGGCAATTGTGTCTCATCATCATCCACCTCTTGTGACAGTAATTGCACTTTCCCACCGTTGCCTTCATACGGCTGCTAAAATATTTGGGCATCGCATCACGCATTCTCCTCTTGACCCGCTTGAAGCTGGCCAGGCAAGAAGCCCAAATTTATAAATGGAAAAGTGAACAGCTCTTCTGAGAGTGATTGTCCAAGTGTGGGATCAGTTGTCTCCGGGCACTTGGCATGGTGGGAAGAAGGAGGATAAGAGTGAGGAATATGCGATCCAGACTCAAGGCTACTGAAACTTAACCATGTGGAAGACAAGGTGGTGGTGGTTGAGGCAAAGTGACAGGAAGCATTATCTGTTATCCAACCAAAAACATTTTGACACTGATCTAGGTTCAATAGTGGTGTTCTGCGGTCCCCTAGTATACTTCGACAGGAAGGTCGAGTGACAAGATGTGGGTGTTTGTTGTGGCACATTTTCAGCTTGCTCACGGCCTCGGCCTCGGCTCTGCATGCACCATCACCATCACATCCACTTCCCCGTCCTTTGCCACGTGCCTTACCCATTTTAAATGGAGGACAATATTTTCCACGTTCACTACAAATGGCTGGATTTGGACCGTAGTTACATGTGCTATGTCTGACGGACAACCACAGTTTTAAATAGCGAGCCTGTAGGTTACTATTCTTCACAGCGACCTCGTGTGAATAGCTTCACTGACACATTGCTACAAAATGTAAATGGAGGCCAGAAATGGCTGAATTTGGACCGTAGTTACATGTGATACATCTGATGGACAACCACGGTTTTATATAGTGGGCCAGTAGTTTACTAATACTATTCTTCACAGCGACCTCGTGTGAATAGCTTCACTGACACAAAATTTAAATGGAGGCCAGAAATGGCTGAATTTGGGCCGCAGTTATATGTGATACGTCTGATGGACAACCAAGGTTTTAAATAGTGGGCCTGCAGGTTACTAGTCTTCACAGTGGCCTCGTGTTAATAGCTTCACTGACACACTGCAACAAAATGTAAATGAAGGCCAGAAATGGCTGAATTTGGACCGCAGTTATATGTAATACCTCTGACGGACAATCATGGTTTTAAATAGCTGGCCTGTAGGTTACTATTCTTCACAGCGACCTCGTGTGAATAGCTTCACTGACACTTCAACAAAATATAAATGAGGCCATAAATGGCTGAATTTGGATCTCAGTTATATGTGATACATCTGACTGATAACCAAGTGTGAATAACTTCACTGACACACTGCAATATTTCGTACAATATTTTCCACGTTCACTACAAATTTCTGGATTTTTATCGCTGTAATATGAAAAAGATCTGGCTATATTCTGCAGTGCTAACAAGCAAATTGAGCAGAAAAATGGTGTACTCTGGATTGCTTTTTAAGCAAACAATCAGTATTAAGATAAAAAAAAACTAGCCCTGGCCCCTGATACCTGGGACTATGTCTACAAATATCTGTAACATCAGATCAGGTGCAATGGACCCTTTTGTGCTGCATGCACTGCAGTCTGCCACAAGCTCTGCCTGCCTGCCTAACTCCTGCTATCACCACTGAATATATGTAGTTGGGTTAGTCCTCAGAAGGACTGTTAGTTCAGATGGATATATATATATATATATATATATATATATATATATATATATTTATATATATATACTGTGGAATACTTTTACTAATTATAAACAAGCAAATCTCTCCATGACTCAGCAGCAGCTCTCCCAACTCTGACTGTTTCTGGGGTAAACTGTGATGAGCCTAGCGTAACCGAGTCTTAAATAGACCCGATGACGCTATGCGGCCAGCCAATCACTTTAATGCCACAAGCGACATGCTTACGGCATTACTGAGCATGGCAAGCAATCCCTGCATGTTCATTGGCTCTCTAAAGAGAGCCAAACATGCAGGGCTGGGACCCTAGATTCTGCCTGAGCAACCTGGAAATGCGAGCTTGTTGAGCACAGTGATGCTCGGGTGATTAGTGGTGAGCACGTTCGCTCATCAATAGGATTCACATTATAAAATCAAAACTTTTTCTGTTACTACCGTACTACAGAAAGTAGGCCATATTTGAGCTTGTAATTGTTTTTTGCTTAGATTCTACTGTATCCAGGGCTCCATATTACTGTGCTACATAAACCATGCCACATTTGAGCTTTTAATTCTTTTGCGCTGATATTGTGCTCCTTCCAGGGATTGATATTATAAGATCTAATTTTTTTCTGTTATTATGGTGCTGCAGAGAGAAGGCCACATTTGAGCTTTTAGTTCTTTTGTACTGATATTCTGCTCCATTTAAGGGTTCACATTATGAATGAAGATGGACAAACCCAAACAGGAAAGTTTTGGTTCCATACCCAACACCCACTGTTTGTGCACAGACCCCAAACACAGACTTCTTCAGGAAGTCCGTGTTACTTTTCGGGTCTTGGTTCGCGTGTTTATCGCTCTGTCATCTGCATGACAGTGAAGGAAACATGGTTTCTGATCGATGGTAACATTGTTACCACGGGTGCGAGCTCTGTGGGAACACACTGTGAGTTGTCAGCGTGATCCAGCATGTGTGATTGTCACCTATGACAAAAAGCTTACGGCTGATGACAGGCGCCGGATAGTGAGACTACTACCTTCATCAGCCAGCACCTGCTGCCATTTTAAATAGCAAGTGCTGGCTCTTCTGGATGGAAGCAGTAGTCTCTCATCAGCGGCGCCTGTTCTGAAAGAAAAAAAAAGTTACAATTAATAACTTTTAGTATTGTTTCTTTATTACAGGTGACATGGGCATTGGGGATTATGCGTTAAGGTGACTATATGGTGTTTTTTTATTTTTCACTTTTTTACAGGTGATGAGGGCATCAGCAACTTGGTGTAGGTGAGCATAATTTGATTGCTATTTTTATTTCAATATTTGCTTATTCATTTTAACATTTTTCTTACTTTCAGCACAGGCGCCACTGATTAGAGACTACTGCTCCCATCCAGCGGCACCTGCGCTGCTATTTTCATTGACATCAGGCACCAGCTGATGGAATTAGTATTTTCATCAGCTGGTGCTGGACCTGAACAGTCAGGGGTTCGCCCATCACTAATCATGGTTCGAGATGCTCGGTGCTAGGCAAGGAGCTCGAGTCCCCATCCCACATGTTTGGTGCTGTTTAGACAGCGAATAAACATGCGAGGATTGCCTGCCACTCACTCAAATTCCGAAGCCATGTTAGTTGTGGCATTACAGTAATTGGATGGCCGCATAGCATCATCAGATCTATATCAGACTCTGTGACCCTATGCTCATCAAAGTCTACCCTTCAGACAGGCAGAGTAGGAAGAAGTGCCAGAGCAATATACATATGAACTAACAATTCTTATAAGAACAAATCCACATGCATA
Source organism: Phyllobates terribilis (assembly GCF_046119375.1). Lineage (NCBI taxonomy): Eukaryota > Metazoa > Chordata > Amphibia > Anura > Dendrobatidae > Phyllobates > Phyllobates terribilis. Next base: position 1,202,240,935 of record NW_027362761.1, on the reverse strand, counting down.
TTATTAATCCTGGTGATAGTAGGCATTAGACAGGCAGAGTTTGTGGAGAATGTAAAGAACAGAATAGGGTCCATTGCACATTCTGTCTGCTGCTGTTACTGATATTCATTGGCCTAAATATCATGGCTAATGTACTTTTTTGCTCTTAATCCTAATTATTTGCTTTAAAAGCCATATAATACACAATTTTTACTGCTCTATTTGCTTGTTAGCAGTCTGCAGCCAGATTGGTTTCATTTTATTCACATTGCTGTAATGTGGAAGCAGAGAAACCTCATTTCAGACGTAATCCGATATTACTGTGGTAAAAATCGTGACATTTTTGGGAGCGTTCCAAATATTACACTCCATTTAAAGTCTCCCAGTTGTGTGCTGTTCAACCTATTCACACTTGGTCACTGATCAATACTGTACTACAAGGCCACTGCACAAAACCATGGTCATTAGACTTGATCTGACATTACTGCCATAATAATCGTGACATTTTGTGGAGAGTGCCAAATATTACACTCCATTTAAAATGGGCAAGACACGTGGAGAGGGACAGGGAGGTGGACGTGATGGTGATGGTGCATGCAGAGGTCGAGGCCGTGGGAAAGTTGAAAGAGTTCCTGCTGAGGGAGCGCAACAAGCACCCACATAATGTTGCCCGACCTTCCTGTCCCACTTTGTAGGGGGCTGCGGAATACCACTATTGAAGCCAAAGCTGTGTGAAAAGGTTGTTGGTTTGATAGCAGATAATGCTTCCAGTCAGTTTTCCACCACCACCACCTTTTTTTTCAACACGGTCCAGTCTCAGTCATGAGTGTGGACCACATATTACTCACCCTGATCCTCCTTCCTCTCACCATGCCGAGTTCCCGAAGACAAGTGATCCCACACCAACACAAGGGAAGTTGTCAGTACAACTGTTAAGTCTTCCTGAGTCTGTCCAGTTAACCCCAAAAAGGCCATTTGCAAAATCTGCCATGCCAGCATCAGCAGGGGCAGCAAAATTACCAGCCTGACCACCAGAAGCATGCTCAGGCACATGACAGCAAAGCATCCGACTAGTTGGGCAGAACGCCAGAATCGAGAAACAGTGTCTGCGGGTCACACCACTGCCTGTCCCTGTGTCTATAGCATAGGCGAAGATGCCGCCCGCCCTGCGCCTGTAATTGCACACTTGCAACCACCACCATAAGCAACCATGTCAACATAACATCATTGTCCCAGAGCAGCGTTCAGTTGTCCCTACCCCAGTTCTTGGAATGCAAGCTCATATAAGCATCCAACCACCCACAGGCCACAACACTAAACTGCCACATTTCTCTAATGTTTGCGCTTGAAATATTGCCTTTTAGGCTCATAGAGACAGAATCTTTTAGCAACCTCATGGCGGCAGCCTTCAATAGGTACTCAGTTACCAGCCAAACTCTTTCTCCTGGTGTGCCGCCTAACACAAGCACGCATCCCAGAACATTACCTGTCCCCTCAACAACGCAGTTACTGGGAATGTCCACCTAACCACAGACACATGGACAGGTTATTGTGGCCAGGGACGGTACATCTCGCTGACTGCACATTGGGTTAATAAAGTGAAACTGGGACTCAGTCGGACCCTGGAATGGAACACGTCCTGACTAGTGTTGAGCGATACCTTCCGATATCGGGAAATATCGGATCGGATTGGATCGGACCGATACCCAAAAAATATCGGATATCGCCGATTCCGATACCGGAAACCAATGCAAGTCAATTGGACACAAATATCGCAATTTAAAATAAACCGTTTCCTTCCTTGTAGGTTAATTCTACATGAAGGAAAACAACTAAGAATAATGTAGAATGTATTACATGAAAAGCCGGCAATTCAGAAGCAGCATACACAGGTACCCGACAATTTAGAACAGAAAGAATAAAGCATCATACATAGATTAGATAGATAGAAATATTTCAGTCACATATATAAGAAGTACAGTGACAGTGTTGCTTACTGTACTTGTCATTTAGTGTTAAAGGATTTATTTAAAAAAATAATAGTGTTTTCATGCACCGTCTCTTTAAAAAAGCCAGCTGGCAAATCAGCATCGGTACCTGACAATTTATAACAGAAAGAATAGAGCATCACACATAGATTAGATACATAGAAACATGTCAGTCACATATATAAGAAGTACAGTGATACTATTGATTACTGTACTTGTCATTTAGTGTTAAAATAAAGGATTTATTAAAAAAAAAATTGGCGTGGGGTTCCCCGCAATTTTAGTCTCTAGCGGAGGTTAAGCAGACAGCTGGGGTAGATGTTTGAAGCCTGAGAAGGGGGTAATACCCACAGAGCTTCCCAGTCTACTAATATCAGCCCCCAGCTGAATACCTAGCCTTTACTAGCTATTAAAATGGGGGATCCCCAAAAAGATGACATGGGGTCCCCCCTATTTTAATAGCTAGCAAAGGCTAGGCAGACAGCTGGGGGCTAATATTAATAGCCCAGGAAGGGTGCCATGAATATTGGCCCCCTCCCAGGCTAGAAACACCAGCCGTCAGCCGCCCCAGAAATGGCGCATCCATAGGATGCGCCAATTCTGGCACTTAGCCTCGCTCTTCCCACTGCCCTGTAGCGGTGGCAGTGGGGTAATAGTGCTGGGATTGATGTCATCTTATAATGCCAGCTGACATCAAGCCCAGGTTAGTAATGGAGAGGCATCTATAAGACACCCCCATTACTAACCCCATAGTCAAAGTTAAAAAAAAGCACGAACACCCAGAATAAAGTCCTTTAATTGAAATAAACACATAATTCTTTATTGCTCTAAATTAAACCATACTTACCATCACGCCCATTCCAGCTGAAGCCAATGTCTTCTGCAATAAAAGTAAAATAATAAAGCAACATCATCCTTACCTGTCCATGGTTCCCACGACAGCTTCAGCTCTGCTACATTCACATGACTGGCTGGATCGCAGCCGAAAGACACTGAGCGCTGCTATCCAGCTTGACATCCTTCAGAGACACTGCAGAGCGCAAGCATGCCTGCGCTCTGCAGTGGCTGTGAAGGATGGCATGCTGGATGGCAGCGCTCAGCTGGGATCTAGCCTGTCATCTCAATGCCATCCCAGCGTGGGAGAATTCTCCTGCTGAAGCACTGAGCGCAGGAGAATTTTCCCACGCTGTCAATGACGTGCATGAGGTGAGCTGAGCGCATTGGACCTGACCTTGGCTCATCTGGATGCCGTCACAGCGAGACACTGAGGAGCGCAAGCATGCCTGCGCTTCTCAGTGTCTGTGGCGTGGCAAGCTGGATGGCAGCTTTCTGCTGCGGTCCAGCCTGTCATGTCAATGTAGCAGAGCTGAAGCAGTCGTGGGAACGATGGAAAGGTAAGTATGAGGTTGCTTTATTATTTTGCTTTTATTGCTGGAGATTGTTGGCTTCAGCTGGAATGGGCGTGGTGGTAAGTGTGGCTTAATTTAGAACCTTAAAAAATTGTGTGTTTATTTCAATTAAAGGACTTTATTCTGGGTGTTGTGTTTTGTTAAATATTTTACTAGAAATTCATGGTGGTCATGTCTAATATTGGCGTGACCCCATGAATTTCGGGCTTAGGCCCAGCTGATAATGCCAAGCTGGCCCTAACCCCTATATTACCCAATGAGCCACCGCACCAGGGCCCTGGATGAGTTGGGTACAGCGCCAGAAGGTGGCGCTTCTATGAACGTGCCATTTTCTGGGGTGGCTGTGGACTGCAATTTGCAGCGGAGGGGGGCAGAAAGCTTGGGCCTCCCTGCGCAATGGATTCCAGCCCCCAGCTGCCTAGATGCACCTGGCTGGACACAAAAATAGGGCAAAGCCCAACATATTTTTTTTTAAATTATTTCATGAAATTCATGAAATAATTAAAAAAAAAAAGGGCTTCCCTATATTGTTGCGTCCGGCCAGGTACAAGTAGGCAGCTGGTCGTTGGGGGCAGCCCGTTTCTGCCTGCTGTACCTGGCTGGACACAAAAATAGGTCGAAGCCCCGTCACTTTTTTTAAATTATTTCATGAAATTCATGAAATAATTAAAAAAAGGGCTTCCCTGAAGGCCACGTCAAATTTTTGGTGAAAAATTTAATAAAAATTAAAAAAAAAAAAAATTTAGGGACTGCATCTTTATTAACCCCTCCACGTGAGGGGTTAATAAAGATGCAGTCCCTAAATTATTATTTTTTTTTATTATTTTTTAATTAATTTTTCCCAAAAATGTTGACGTGGGCTTCGCCATATTTTTTTATGCCAGCCAGGTACAGCATCCAGGAACAGGTTGCCCCCAACCACCAGATACCTATTTGTACCTGGCCGGACTCAACAATATAGGTAACCCTTTTTTTTATTAATATTTCATGAATTTCATGAAATAATTAAAAAAAAAATACGTGGGGTCTCGCCCTATTTTTATGTCCAGCCAGGTACATCTAGGCAGGGCCCTGGTGCGGTGGCTCACTGAGTAATAAAGGGGTTAGGGCCAGCTAGGCATTATCAGCTGGCCCTAAGCCCGAAATTCATGGGGTCACGCCAATATTAGACATTACCGCCATGAATTTCTAGTAAAGTATTTAAAAAAACACAACAACAAGAATAAAGTCCTTTAATTGAAAAAAATACACAATTTTTTAATGTTGTAAATTAAACCAAATATACCATCACGTCCATTCCACCTGAAGCCAATGTCTTCTGCAATAAAAGTAAAATAATAAAGCAACATCATCCTTACCTCTCCATGGTTCCAAAGACAGCTTCAGCTCTGCTACATTGACAAGACAGGCTGGATCGCAGCCGAAAGCTGCCATCCAGCTTGTTATGCCGCAGACACTGGGAAGTGAAGGCATGCTTGCGCTCCTCAGTGTCTCGCTGTGATGGCATCTAGATGAGCCGAGGTCATGTACAATGAACTCAGTTCACCTCATGCACGTCACTGACAGCGTGGGAAAATTCTCCTGCGCTCAGCGCTTCAGCAGGAGAATTCTCCCACGCTGGGATGGCATTGAGATGACAGGCTGGATGGCAGCTGAGCGCTGCCATCCAGCATGCCAACCTTCATAGACACTGCAGAGCGCTGGCTTGCTTGCGCTCTGCAATGTCTCTGAAGGATGACAAGCTGGATGGCAGCGCTCATCTGTGATCCACCCTGTCATCTCAATGCCATCCCAGTGTGGGAGAATTCTCCTGCTCAAGCGCTGAGCGCAGGAGAATTCTCGCACGCTGTCAGTGACGTGCATGAGGTGAGCTGAGTTCATTGTACATGAGCTCACCTCATGCACGTCACTGACAGCGTGGGAAAATTCTCCTGCGCTTAGCGCTTCAGCAGGAGAATTTTCTCACGCTCACTGCAAGCGCAGGAGAATTTTCCCATGCTGTCAGTGATGTGCATGAGGTGAGCCGAGTTCATTGGACATGACCTCGGCTCATCTGGATGCCGTCACAGCCAGACACTGAGGAGCGCAAGCATGTCTGCGCTTCTCAGTTTCTGCAGCATGGCAAGCTGGATGGCAGCTTTCGGCTGTGATCCAGCCTGTCATGTGAATGTAGCAGAGCTGGGGCCATCCTGGGAACCATGGAAAGGTAAGGATGAGGTTGCTTTATTATTTTACTTTTATTGCAGGAGATCATTGGCTTCAGCTGGAATGGGCGTGATGGTAAGTATGGTTTAATTTAAAACATTAAAGAATTGTTTGTTTATTTCAATTAAAGGACTTTATTCTGGGTGTTTGTGTTTTTTTTTTTAACTTTGACTATGGGGTTAGTAATGGGGGTGTCTTATAGATGCCTCTCCATTACTAACCTGGGCTTGATGTCAGCTGGCATTATAAGCGGACATCAACCCCAGCCCTATTACCCCACTGCCACCGCTACAGGGCAGTGGGAAGAGCGAGACTAAGTGCTAGAATTGGGGCATCCTATGGATGCGCCATTTCTGGGGCGGCTGACGGCTGGTGATTCTAGTCTGGGAGGGGGCCAATATTCATGGCACCCTTCCTGGTCTATTAATATCAGCCCCCAGCTGTCTGCCTAGCCTTTGCTAGCTATTAAAATAGGGGGGACCCCATGTCATTATTTTGAGGGTCCCCCATTTTAATAGCTAGTAAAGGCTAGGTATTCAGCTGGGGGCTGATATTAGTAGCCTGGGAAGCTCTGTGGGTTTTACCCCCTTCCCAGGCTTCAAACATCTGCCCCAGCCGTCTGCTTAACCTCCGCTAGAGACTAAAATTACGGGGAACCCCACGCCAATTTTTTTTTAATAAATTGTTTATTTTAACACTAAATAACAAGTACAGTAATCAACACTATCACTGTACTTTTTATATATGTGACTGACATGTTTCTATGTATCTAATCTATGTGTGATGCTCTATTCTTTCTATTTTAAATTGTCGGATACCGCTGTCTGAATTGCCGGCCAGCTTTTTTAAAGAGACGGTGCATGAAAACACTATTATTTTTATAAATAAATCCTTTAACACTCAATGGCAAGTACAGTAAGCAACACTGTCACTGTACTTCTTATATATGTGACTGACATGTTTCTATCTATCTAATCTATGTGTGATGCTCTATTAATTCTGTTCTAAATTGTCGGGTACCGGTGTATGCCGCTGCTGAATTGCAGGTTTTCATGTAATACATTCTACATTATTCTTAGCCATCCAGCTTGTCATCCTTCAGAGACACTACAGAGCGCAGGCATTATGGGAACTTCCGATTCCGGTATTCGATATTCTAAAAGTATCGGAAATCAGTATCGGAACTCCGATACCGCGAATATCGGTCGATACCCGATATTTCAGTATCGGAATGCTCAACACTAGTCCTGTGCCTTGCAAGGCTAGTGCACAGTTCTCTGTGCTGTTCACTGCTGTCTGCAAGGTCTCTATGTGTGAGTGCAGCTCACGCTGTAGTGTGTGCTTCAGCCACGTCTGGTTGTAGTGCACTCAGCATGCGTCACTGCCTCATACATTGTGCTTTTTTGCTAATTGATCATTTTTCCTGATTTCTCCTATTAGTGTGGTGGTTCCATCCGTATCCAGCTACATTGGTTCCAAACACACTATATAGGAGTAGAAAGAGAAATTTTATTTTGTATTGCAGCGCTAGTGCACAGTGCTCTGCATTTGCACTGTTCACGGCAGTCTGCAAGGACTCTGTGTGTGAGTGCAGTTCATGCTGTAGTGTGTGCTTCTGCCACGCCTGGTTGTAGTGCTCTCAGCGTGCGTCACTGCCTCATACATTGTCCTTTTTTGCTAATTGATCATTTTTCCTGATTTCTCCTATAAGTGTGGTGGTTCCATCCGTATTCAGCTACATTGGATCCAAACACACTATATAGGAATAGATAGTGGAGCCTTTCTGCAGCCTTGTGCCCTGCAGCCCCAGCCAGATTGGTATTAGCCTATTTTTTGCAGCCTCATCTATTGCATTGTAAGTTACCTTCATGCATTGTAATAGCTACAAAAAGTTTGTGATACTATCGGTATTACATCTTTGGGCACATCCAGTGTCTTTTTGTGACAAAAAAAACCTTAATAAAGTTCACCAAACACTCCACTTTACAGTTGTGTAGGCCACATTAGCTCATATTAAAGGCTAGTCCACACTTTATAAAATTAGTGTTTCTTATACCTGTTAGCAGCTGTTCAGGAATAAGCAAACTAAGCCCTTAGTACTTTTCTGAAAATCTTTATCAGTCTACCAAGATGAAGAAGGCAGGGAGTAAGGCATATGGTTGTGGGCGAGGGCGTGGAGTTTCTGCAGGGAGAGGACGTGAGAATTCTGTGCCTGCAGGGAGAGGACATGGGGATTCTGTGCCTGCTGCGGGCACCAGTAACTCAGCATCCCCGAGTTTTACCAGGGAACAGTCCTTTATGTGCAGCTTTGTAGGAGCTAGCCGTACCCCACTGCTGCGGGAGGACCAAATTGAAGCCGTTGTCGGATGGATGGCAGCTAACGCATAGACTTCAATTAGTTCCAGATCCTCTCAGGTCCTGAGCACTGAATAGCACCCATCTGTCTCTTCATCACCTGCCAAATTGCCCAGGCAGTCAGAGAGCCCTGGACAGGAGCCATCTCTACTTCTGTTCTCTGAATATCTTGGCTTGGAAAGAGTGGGCCAGCCAAGCAGAATTCGAGAATTTGAAGAAGAGGCAGTATGCAGTGATGCGCAACCATTTTGTCTCTCTGAATCTGAAGAGGCGAGTGGGCCAGTGCCTATGGTCAGCAGCACACCTCAGTACGCATCTGATGATGAGACTCAGGTGCCACTTTCTGGTGCGTACTGTGCTGTCGAGACTACCCAGGAGAAGCAATTGTTTGAAGAGGGTGGTGTAGATGATGAGGTCCTTGACCCTTCATTGCGTGAGGGACAGGAAGGTGGTGGGAGCAGCTCTGAGGAAGAGATTCCCCGAACAGCCCAAAAAGGAGGGAGAGAGAGGGGGCAGACTTGGTTGCCTGTAGCCTCCACTTTGGCACCCATTAGGAGCATGGCTCTTCCAAAAATCAAAGCGGGCGCTCCCAAGACTTGCAGTGCCTGGTCCTTTTTTGACACAGTTGCAGATGACATTTGCTTTGTCAAATGCAAGCTGTGTAATCAGAAGGTGAAAAGAGGGAAAAGTGTCAGCAACCTCAATACCACAAATATGTGAAAACATGTGCGGACCGAGCACGTGGTGGAGTTACAAAGACACACTGAAGACCTAGGCCAACCTACAGCCCCACCTACCACCTCTTCAGATCGTGTTGTAGCCTCTTCCTCTAGCTCACACACAGCTGGTTCGGCTTCCTCACTAGTGTTGAGCCACCTCTGTAGTGTTCGAGTTCGGTTCGGTTCGTCGAACACCCGTATGTTCGCCGAACTGTTCGTCGAACTGTTCATCGAACTCCTTCGAACACCATTAAAAGCAATGGCAGGCAAACAAAAACACATAGAAATACATAGGTGTCCAAAAGCTGAAAAACTGCTCAGAAGACACAACCAACACATGGAAAAGTGACAAGTACATATAGTCATGCGAAAAGAAAAGAGGTGGAGGAGTAAAAGGAGGGGGAGACACAGATATAGGCATGTCATGCCCTTCTAAAACCAAAAAAGTGCGAAGCTGACACGGCCAGTCCGTTCCTGCCCGTGCAACCTCCGTGTCGCCGGGTTTGTGCCAGAGCCGCGGTGGACCCTGATGGCCAGCCCCTCTCTCCCAATACTGGTGCCTGTCCGCTGGTGGGTCGAGCCCCCCCACGGTGGGGGGGGGGTAACATCTGCAGAAGAAAGACCATCTTCCAGCCAAACTAAGATGTCTACTTCTTTTCGTGGACAATGTGATATGATCCCTTTCTTACGGACACGCCCATCGCTACAAATTCCAGATGAGGCACAAAAACAGCAGGTGCTTCTACTGATATCAAGTGCTCCTTCAAGTGGGCTCTACTCCACCTCAACTTCAACATCACAAATACTCCAGTCCTCAGAGGTGTCACCCCAATCGCACTTGCTTCTTCACAGCTCCCAAGTCTCCAGCTGCCCGTCTGAGTATGGGGTAACACAGATGGTTGAGTCTGCACAGCTGTTTACTCATACTATAGCCTGGGAAACGGAGGTCTGCTCCAGAGCTTCTGTTAATCCAGACGAGGAAATTATCTCCACTGATGCCCAGAATCTTTATAAGTCAGATCCAGGACCAGATGAAGAAGATTCTGAGCATAATGTAGACCCTCGTTCCCAAACTGTAACTCCTGTTGGTGGAGACAATGATGAAGATGATGATGAGACTCAAATACCTGATTGGAGCGACAACTTGACTTTTCGGTCAGGGCAGGAAGAGGTTGGCTCTGAGGACGACGGGTGTGAGAACGCACAGGGTGATGATAACGAGGTTGGAGATCCCACTTACTGTCAACCCACAGTCAGCCAGTCGATGAGGTCCGGAGAGGAGGTGGAGGAGGATGTGAGTAGCCCAGGGGATGGGGATGACTCGGTACCCGGGCCTTTGCCTGGCCTTGGGGATGTCGCTGTGGTCGGCTCCCGGGCCCGTACCCTGGGGTCACTCTTTAAAAGGGAGGATAATTGTTAATTTTATAAAAGTTTGTGACGCCACCTGTGGTATCTGGTGAGAAGGACCAGCGCTGCAGCAGTCCACTGAGGCCGGTGATAAGGCAGCTTGATGGTATAGCTCCCCACAGGTGGGGCTAGGCCTCAGAAAAGCGTATGCAGGGGGAATGCAGGACAGGCGAGACCCAGCTGGGTCAGAGCAAGAACGGGAACGGACACGGTAGTCACTTCAGTACCTTATACTGGTGGAAATTTAGGCACATCCCGGAGCACAGTAGGGTGAAGGGTGAATATCAGGATCCTCCCCAATGAGCGGGTGTAGGGCCTCCTGTTTCTTGCCTCTGCGTAGTAAGTTTCTGACCTGCCTGGAGCTCGGCCTAACTTTGTCTCTGTCCTGCGCTGGCTGACCTTATGGTAGGGCCTTGTCTTGCAGTACACGCTCCCAGTATGCGGGGCCTAAGCATCTCCTGGCTCTGTTACGTATCAGCACCTTAGCGATCCGGGGACTTGTAGTTCTCCAGGGATTCAGGTTATGCCTTACTGGGTCATAGAGATCACGGTAAGCTCGGATCCGGTGTCCGGTAAATGCTTCGGGGTGAGCTGGTTAAGCTCCTCGGCCCCTTATGTACTAACTCGCCACTCGCCTTCGGCCTACTCGGGCCCTCACTAGGCTATACACACTAACGGCAGCTTGCCGTGCTTCACCGATCTTATGGCGCTGACACATCTTAAGCTGTAACTATGCTCCCTGAATCTAGCTAGCAGGAGCCTCGTGCTCCACTGCTGAACTATTAACTGAGTTATCTAGACTAGACTGAGCTCCACTGCAGACTGACCTCTCTTAGGCTTCTCTACTGCAGGAACTCTTCAGAGGAACTGAACTGCCTAGCTCCACCTTCCCTATTTATATCCCTAACGGGCTCCCTCTGCTTGTCTGAGGTGGAAGGTGGAGATGTGTGAATGTTTATGGGGCCTCTTGTGGAGGATTCCATCAATGCACTCTTCTAGGGTCTGTGATACCAAGCGCAGCTGGGCATCACCGATGCTATTGACGACGAGGTTAGGTTGCGCCTTCCTGGACAGGGACAGAGTACTGGAAGCACGTCAACAACTGCATCCTCAACCACAACTCTGCCTCTGACCACAAGTCGTTGTGGCTCTTCAGGTCGCATGGGCTCTAAGCCTTGCATAGCCTGGGCATTTTTTCAGATCGATAAGGATGACCCAACTCGTGTTATCTGTAATATTTGTCACCAAAAGCTAAGTAGAAGCCAAAAATCCATAGTTTGAGAACTTCATGCATGAACCGTCACATGGATATGAAGCATAAATTGCAGTGGGAAGCTCACCCTTGCTACAATGCGGCCTAGCGGGCCTGGCAAACCACCGACTGCCCCATCTTGTGAATCCACGGCCTCTTCATCCTCTGTGGCTGGGGGGACAGCAGTCACACATGTTTTTGGACGCAGACCTGCCACCTTTATACCCGCAACAGCTAGTTTGATTGGCAGGTCGTCAGTTCATTTGGAAGTGGAAAAACCTGCTGGTGTTGAGCGCTCTCTGACATCGAGAGCTCCACCTTTGGATCAAGGCAACCTAACATGTCTGCCTGCATCTTTCTCACAGACCGGCAGTTTGCCGGGGACACCCTACTCAACCACGTCTAAGCACAACAACCACCCCTCGGTCCCTCAGATGTGGACAAGTAAAAGACCATTTCCTCCTAGCCATGACAAAGCTAAGAGGTTGAATTTCACCATCTGCAAGCTCTTGGCTACAGAAATGCTGCCTTTCCGCCTGGTGGACACAGAGGATTTTCGAGACCTTATGTCCGTCGCAGTGCCCCAAAACCAGATGCCCAGTCAGCACTACTTCTCAAAGAAAGGTGTGCCTGGGCTCCACCAGCAAGTCGCACACAACATCACCGCTTCTTTGTGAAACTCTGTGTGTGACAGGGTGCATTTCACCACAGACACTTGGACGAGTAGGCATGGACAGGGGCGTTACATGTCGCTGACTGGGCACTGGGTAACTATGGTGACAGCGGGACAAGGGGCTGCTGTCCAAGTCTTACCATCCCCACGAGCTGTGCGTCAATCCTCTTTATCTCGAAGTTCTTCCACTGCTTCTGCCTCCTCAACCTCCTCTCGGTCCTCCACCTGCACCCAAAGACAGTCTGGTAATGCCACCTGCTTTCTAACTGCACAGAAGGAATCCTGCACACCTCCTTACTATGCTGGCAGCAGGACTCAACGGCATCAGTGTTTACTTTGAAATGTCTGGGAAATGTGAGACACACAGCTGAGGAGTTGTGGTCAGCTCTGGAGACCCAGTTTCATAAATGGTTGTCTCCACTGGACCTGCAACCAGGGAAGGCCGTGTGCGACAATGCAGCAAACCTGGGTGCAGCCCTTCGCCGGGGCAATGTCACACACGTGTCTTGTAATGCTCACGTGTTGAACCTGGTTGTCCAGCAATTTTTAGCCCACTATCCCAGACTAGATGGCCTTCTGTAATGGGCATGGTCGCTGTGTGCTCACTTCCGCCGTTCGCATCCCGCAGCTCAACGACTTACATCTCTACAGAAGTCGTTGGGCCTGCCAGTTCACCGGCTGAAATGTGATGTGCCGACACGGTGGAATTCAACTCTGCACATGTTGCAGCGACTGTGGCAGCACCGACAAGCCCTGGTGCAATACGTTCTGACGTATAACCTGGGCCAATGAGATCCAGAGGTGGGGCAAATCACGCTGCAGGAGTGGTCTGATATCAGGGACCTATGAAGTTGACGCGCCCCCTGGGCCGTGGGGTACCCGGAGCCGGGCCGGTAGACGCTGGGGGTTATAGTCACTGTGGTAGTGACTCGGTCCGTGACCCAGGGCGGTCAATCCAAGGGTAATTTGTATATATGTGTTTTATAATGCCCCACTATGCCACCTGTGGAGTGCGGCAAAAGGGGCCGCCGCTGCGGAACAGTCCTCTGAAGCTGGTGGTTATGCAGCAATGGTATTATTACTCCCCACAGGAAGAGTGTAGCTTCAGGGCAGTGTGGGTGGATGATTGTGGTTGTAGTGCAGGGAGTCAGTAATGAACACAGAGTCCGTGTGATGCAGTCCAAAGATCTTTACTCACAGTTGTTGCAGTCCAGATTACCGGTACCAGAGCAATCTCCCCCGTCGTGCTGTGCGTACTCAGTGAGGGGCTCAGTCCACCCCCAGATAGCTCCGGAGTACTTAGCAGGACCCCCTACTTTGCGTCCTTTCTCTGGCCTTCTCCCTGCACCTCGCACCCAGTCACACTTCAATCCGGTATCCTCGGGCCTTGGCGGGCGACGTGTGTTCCGTTACCTGGGTCCTATGTGGCTTCCTTCTTAGTGAGACTGGTGTGGACTTTGGCCTGCAGTACATGAAATGCTGCAGCCTCCGGTTTCTAGATGAGCCTTTCTGTTTCTCCGCTAGTTGAGGGACCGGTTCCCGTTATCTGGCCTGACCACTCTACCTCCTGGTAGCAGCGGGCGTACGGTTGGCCTTCTGCACGGCCCATACCCCTAGGGTCCCTTTGGTTCCTGGAGCCTTCCTGCTCCCACTCGTCTCTTCTCTCCTTCAGTCCAGGGCCTCCCAGGCTAGGCCCGCCTCCGGAGCAGAGCTCATGCAGAGCCTCTGCTCCTGTCACTTCTCCTCCTCTGACTGGCTTGCTCTTTATAAGATGGCTTCCTATTTATACTCTCCCTGTCATGTGCTACCCTAAGCTGCTCCCCTAAGCACCCACTACATAGGACCCTCCCGCCAGCTAGGGACCTGGGACTGTGTTCTCCCTTAGGAGCAATCTCGCCCTACCCCCACTGCGGGTATGTGTTGGATGCAGGTGTTAGGGTCCCGAGCCATACTCCTTCCTTACCTGAGGGTGAGATACCACACCTCTGGGTGAGATGCAGTAACTCTGTGGCGATTGAACCCTCAGGGGCGCCACACACCCTTCTGAACAGTTTTGAAATGGCGATGAAGATGTTTAGTGCTGACGACGATGCCATTATCAGCATGACTATTCTGGTGATTTACATGCTGGAGTACACATTAAACAGAATTCAGAGTCAGGTGGTGGGACAAGAGGAGGTGGAGGAAGTAGAGGAGGAGTTGTATGCGGAAGGGATAAAATCTCGAAGGTCCAAACGGTCGTCAGCACCAAGGCGGCAGGCATGGGAGGGTGGGGGAGAGGGATTAACCAGGGCACATGGTAGCAGCCAAACTCTTGAGGAAGGTGCAGGAGCCGAGGAAGAAGTGGAGGACGAACTGGCGATGGGCATGGAAGACTCATCAGATGAGGGAGACCTTGATCACATTTCTGTTGTGCGAGGTTGGGGGGAGAGGGCAGAGGAAGGAAGCATGATTCTTACCTCGCTACCAACACAACAAGGACTTGGTCCTCCTGGATGCGCAAGACACATGAGTGCCTTCTTGCTGCACTACCTGCAACATGACCCTCAGATTGTCAGAATTCGAAGTAATCCCGACTACTGGGTTGCCACACTCTTAGATCCCCGGTACAAAAGTAAATTTGCAGAAATTATTCCTGCCATAGAAAGGGATTCACGCATGCAGGAGTATCTGCAGATGCTGTTGCAGAATCTTACATGTGCTTTTCCACAAAATACCAGTGTTGCACGTAGTGAATCTCACAGTTCTAACTTGCAAACCATGTGACTGTCGAGTCTTCATCACTCAAACCGTAACAGTAACACAGTATCTGCTGGTAACAGTAATTTTGTGGAATCGTTTCACCACTTTTTTAGACCATCCTTTGCAAGGCCACAGGAGACAAGAAGTCTGACACATATACTCTCCCTGTCATGTGCTACCCTGGGAGTTGGGAGTTGGGCCAAAAAATGGCAAATGGGGTTCAATGCCGATAAATGTACCCTGTGCTACCCTGGGAGTTGGGCCAAAAAATGGCAAATGGGGTTCAATGCCGATAAATGTACCCTGTGCTACCCTGGGAGTTGGGAGTTGGGCCAAAAAATGGCAAATGGGGTTCAATGCCGATAAATGTAAGGTCATGCACATGGGAAAGAAAAACAGCAGTCACCCATACATATTAAATGGGAAACCGTGGGGGAAATCTGACATGGAGAAGGACCTGGGCGTCTTGGTTAATAGCAAATTAAATTGGAGTGCCCAGTGTCAGGCAGCAGCTGCGAAGGCAAATAGAGTCATGGCATGCATCAGAAGAGGAATAGGGGCATATGATGAGAACATTGTTCTTCCTCTGTATAAAGCGCTGGTAAGGCCGCACTTAGAATATTGTGCACAGTTCTGGGCTCCGGTGTTCAGGAAAGACATATTGGAGCTAGAGAGGGTACAAAGGAGGGCGACTAAGGTAATAAAGGGAATGGAGGGACTAGAATACCCAGAGAGGTTGTCAAAATTAGGCCTATTTACGTTGGAAAAGAGAAGGCTTAGGGGAGACCTCATAAACATGTATAAATACATCAGGGGGCGGTACAGAGATCTCTCCCATGACCTGTTTATACCAAGGATGGTGACAAAGACGAGGGGGCACACTATGCGTCTGGAGGAAAGGAGGTTCCTGCACCAGCATAGAAGGGGATTCTTTACGGTCAGAGCCGTGAGACTCTGGAACTCTCTGGGAGAGGAAGTGGTGATGTCCAACTCACTTAATGAGTTCAAGAGAGGCCTTTACGCCTTTCTTGATAACAATAAAATTACATCTTATGCTTAGTGATAGTTAATTAATCCAGGGATTTAATCTGACTGCCAGATTGGAGTCGGGAAGTGAATTTTTCCTCAATGATGTAAATTGGCCTATACCGCATGGTTTTTTTTTTGCCTTCCCCTGGATCAACGCTGCGGAATACCTGCAGTGCACAAGAAATAGGCTGAACTCGATGGACGCTTGTCTTTTTTCGGCCTTATAAACTATGTAACATAGTCAACGCCTAGAGAGGATGGTACAGGAGTATCTCCAAGTGGACATCGAAGACATGACTTTGTCACTGGACCCTTGCTCATTTTGGGATTCCAATCTGGAAAAATGGCTGGAGCTCACCACTCACACCTTGGAGATCTTGTCATGCCCTGCAGACAGCGTTCTCTCTGAACGTGTGTTCAGTGATGCTGGTGGTGTGCTGACAGATAAGCGCATGTGGCTGTCCCCTGAGAATATAGACAGACTCACGTTCATAAAGATGAACAAATCATGGATTCGCAAGGACTTTTCTACCCCTGTGTCATCCTGGGGAGACTAAAGCTTGAGGATTTGGTAAAATCACCTCACAAACCATTTTAAGCAACTGTGGGGCAATTGATGCCACTTAACCCTAGAACGCATGACCATAAAAATCTACACTTTCACATACCTGGGGCTTTTTAGGCCCGTGTGCTAATAACATGGAATAACTCAAAGTCAAATGTGTCCGGCAAATTTTCCTACTCTGTCCACATCCACTCTACTACTAATTTAAAACTTGCTCCAATTACACCTCTGGCTCCTCTGTTTTCAGTATTTACCCGGGACTCAAACACCGCTAGCTGCTGCTCAGAAGTGCCGTCTGCACAGTCAACACTTGCTCCAGTGTTATAGGGGTTCAGTAACGTCAGCTGTTCACCTGCTGTGTGTACGGCAATTTCTCCTGCTCTGTCCACATTCCAAAACTACAGATTTTAAAGTTGCTCCAATTAGGCCTGTGGCTCCTCTGTTTTCAGTATTATCCCTGGGCTCCAACACCGCCAGTTGCCACTCAGAAGTGCCGTCTGCACAGTCAACACTTGCTGCCGTGTTATTGGGGTTCAGTAACGTCAGCTGATCCCCAGCTGTGTGTCCGGAAAATTCTCCTGCTCTGTCCACATGCACTCTATTACTAATTTAAAACTTGCTACAATTACACCTCTGGCTCCTCTGTTTTCAGTATTTACCCTGGGCTCCAACACCGCTAGTTGCTGCTCAGAAGTGCAGTCTGCACAGTCAACGCTTACTCCAGTGTTATTTGGGTTCAGCAACGTCAGCTGATCCCCTGCTGTGTGTACAGCAATTTCTCCCTCTCTGTCCACATTCACACTACTACAGATTTTAAAGTTGCTCCAATTAGGCCTCTGGCTCCTCTGTTTTCAGTATTATCCCTGAGTTCCAACACCACCAGTTGCCGCTCAGAAGTGCCGTCTGCACAGTCAACGCTTGTACCAGTGTTATTTTGGTTCAGTAACGTTAGCTAATCCCCAGCTGTGTGTACGACAAATTCTCCAGCTCTGTCCACATCCACTGTACTACAGATTTAAAACTTACTCTAATTACACCTCTGGCTCCTCTCTGTTTTCAGTATTATCCCTGAGCTCCAACACCACCAGTTGCTGCTCAGGAGTGCCGTCTGCACAGTCAACACTTGCTGCCGTGTTTATGGGGTTCAGTAACGTCAGCCGATCTCCAGCTGTGTGTCCGGCAAATTCTCCTGCTCTGTCCACATCCACTGTACTACAGATTTAAAACTTGCTCCAATTACACCTCTGGCTCCTGTCTGTTTTCAGTATTATCCCTGAGATCCAACACCGCCACTTGCTGCTCATAATTGCCGTCTGCACAGTCAACACTTGTTGCCGTGTTATTGGGGTTCAGTAGCGTAAGCTGATCCCCAGCTGTGTGTCCAGCAAATTCTCCTGCTCGGTCCACATTCTCACTACTACTACAGATTTAAAACTTGCTCCAATTGCAACTCTGGCTCCTCTCTGTTTTCAGTATAATCCGTGAGTTCCAACACCACCAGTTGCTGCTCAGAAGTGCCGTCTGCACAGTCAACACTTGCTGCCTTGTTATTGGCGTTCAGTAACGTCAGCTGATCCCCAGCTGTGTGTCCGACAAATTCTCCTGCTCTGTCCACATCCACTCTACTACTAATTTAAAACTTTCTCCAATTACACCTCTGGCTCATCTGTTGTCAGTATTTACCCCGGGCTCCAACACCGCTAGTTGCTGCTCAGAAGTGCCGTCTGCACAGTGAACGCTTGCACAAGTGTTATTGGGGTTCAGTAACGTCAGCTTATCCCCAGCTGTGTGTCCGGCAAATTCTCCTGCTCTGTCCACATTCTCACTACTACTACAGATTTAAAACTTGCTCCAATTACACTTCTGGCTTCTCTCTGTTTTCAGTATTATCCCTGAGCTCCCTCACCGCCAGTAGTTGCTGCTCAGAAGTGCCGTCTGCACAGTCAACACTTGCTGCCATGTTATTGGGGTTCAGTAGCGTCAGCTGATCCCCAGCTGTGTGTCCGGCAAATTCTCCTGCTCGGTCCACATTCTCACTACTACTTCAGATTTAAAATTTGCTCCAATTACACCTCTGGCTCCTCTCTGTTTTCAATATTATCCCTGAGCTCCAACACTGCCAGTTGCTGCTCAGAAGTGCCGTCTGCACAGTCAACACTTGCTGCCGTGTTATTTTGGTTCAGTAACGTCAGCTGATCCCCAGGTGTGTGTCCGACAAATTCTCCTGCTCTGTCCACATCCACTGTACTACAGATTTAAAACTTGCTCCAATTACACCTCTGGCTCCTCTCTGTTTTCAGTATTATCCCTGAGCTCAAACACCACCAGTTGCTGCTCAGAAGTGCCATCTGCACAGTCAACACTTGCTGCCGTGTTATTGAGGTTCAGTAACGTCAGCTGATCTCCAGCTGTGTGTCCGGCAAATTCTCTTGCTCTGTCCACATCCACTGTACTACAGATTTAAAACTTGCTCCAATTACACCACTGGCTCCTCTCTGTTTTCAGTATTATCCCTGAGCTCCAACACTGCCAGTTGCTGCTCATAAGTGCCGTCTGCACAGTCAACACTTGTTGTCGTGTTATTGGGGTTCAGTAACGTCAGCTGATCCCCTGCTGTGTGTCCGGCAAATTCTCCTGCTCGGTCCACATTCTCACTACTACTACAGATTTAAAACTTGCTCCAATTACACCTCTGGATCCGCTCTGTTTTTTGTATTATCCCTGAGCTCCAACACCACCAGTTGCTGCTCAGAAGTTCCATCTGCACAGTCAACACTTGCGGCCGAGTTATTGGGGCTCAGTAACGTCAGCTGATCCAAAGCTGTGTGTCCTGCAAATTCTCCTGCTCTGTCCACATCCACTATACTACCGATTTAAAACTTGCTCCAATTATACCTCTGGCTCCTCTCTGTTTTCAGTAATATCCCTGAGCTCCAACACTGCCAGTTGCTGCTCAGAAGTGCCGTCAACACCGTCAACACTTGCTGCCGTGTTATTGGGGTTCAGTGATGTCAGCTGATCCCCTGCTGTGTGTCCGGCAAATTCTCCTGCTCTGTCGACATCCACTATACTACTAATGTAAAACTTCCTCAAATTACACCTCTGGCTCCTCTGTTTTCAGTATTTACCCTGGGCTCCAACACTGCTAGTTGCTGCTCCGAAGTGCCGTCTGCACAGTCAACGCTTGCGGCCGTGTTATTGGGGTTCCGTAACGTCAGCTGATCCCCAGCTGTGTGTCCAGAAAATTCTCCTGCTCTGTCCACATTCTCACTACTACTACAGATTTAAAACTTTCTCCAATTACACCTCTGGCTCCGCTCTGTTGTCAGTATTATTCCTGAGCTCCATCACCGCCAGGTGCTGCTCAGAAGTGCCATCTGCACAGTCAACACTTGCTGCCATGTTATTGGGGTTCAGTAACGTCAGCTGATCCCCAGCTGTGTGTCCGGCAAATTCTCCTGCTCTGTCCACATACACTTTGCTACAGATTTAAAACTTGCTCCAATTACATCTCAGGCTCCTCTCCGTTTTCAGTATTAACCTGAGCTCCAACAATGCCATTTGCTGCTTAGAAGTGCCGTCTGCACAGTCAACACTTGCTGCCGTGTTATTGGGATTCAGTAACGTCAGCTTATCCCCAGCTGTGTGTCCGGCAAATTCTCCTGATCTGTCTACATTCTCACTACTACTACCGATTTAAAACTTGCTCCAATTACACCTCTGGCTCCTCTCTGTTTTCAGTATTATCCCTGAGCTCCAACACCGCCAGTTGCTGCTCAGAAGTGCCGTCTGCACAGCCAACACTTGCTGCCGTGTTATTGGGGTTCAGTAATGTCAACTGATCCCCAGCTGTGTGTCCGGCAAATTCTCCTGCTCTTTCCAGATCCACTGTACTACAGATTTAAAACTTGCTCCAATTACACCTCTGGCTCCTCTCTGTTTTCAGTGTTATCCCTGACCTCCAACACCGCCAGTTGCTGCTCAGAAGTGCCATCTGAACAGTGAACACTTGCTGCCGTTTTATTGGGCTTCAGTAACGTCAACTGATCCCCAGCTTGTGTCTGACAAATTCTCCTGCTCTGTCCGCATTCTAACTACTACTACAGATTTAAAACTTGCTCCAATTACACCTCTGGATCCGCTCTGTTTTCTGTATTATCCCTGAGCTCCAACACCACCAGTTGCTGCTCAGAAGTTCCATCTGCACAGTCAACACTTGCGGCCGATTTATTGGGATTCAGTAACGTCAGCTGATCCCCAGCTGTGTGTCCTGCAAATTCTCCTGCTCTGTCCACATCCACTATACTACCGATTTAAAACTTGCTCCAATTACACCTCTGGCTCCTCTCTGTTTTCAGTAATATCCCTGAGCTCCAACACTGCCAGTTGCTGCTCAGAAGTGCCGTCTGCACCGTCAACACTTGCTGCCGTGTTATTGGGGTTCAGTAACGTCAGCTGATCCCCTGCTGTGTGTCCGGCAAATTCTCCTGCTCTGTCGACATCCACTCCTCTACTAATGTAAAACTTCCTCAAATTACACCTCTGGCTCCTCTGTTTTCAGTATTTACCCTGGGCTCCAACACTGCTAGTTGCTGATCAGAAGTGCCGTCTGCACAGTCAACGCTTGCGGCCGTGTTATTGGGGTTCCGTAACGTCAGCTGATCCCCAGCTGTGTGTCCGGAAAATTCTCCTGCTCTGTCCACATTCTCACTACTACTACAGATTTAAAACTTTCTCCAATTACACCTCTGGCTCCGCTCTGTTGTCAGTATTATTCCTGAGCTCCATCACCGCCAGGTGCTGCTCAGAAGTGCCATCTGCACAGTCAACACTTGCTGCCGTGTTATTGGGGTTGAGTAACGTCAGCTGGTCTCCAGCTGTGTTTCCGGCAAATTCTCCTTCTCTGTCCACATCCACTTTGCTACAGATTTAAAACTTGCTCCAATTACATCTCTGGCTCCTCTCCGTTTTCAGTATTAACCCTGAGCTCCAACACTGCCATTTGCTGCTTAGAAGTGCCGTCTGCACAGTCAACACTTGCTGCCGTGTTATTGGGGTTCAGTAACGTCAGCTTATCCCCAGCTGTGTGTCCGGCAAATTCTCCTGATTTGTCTACATTCTCATTACTACTACAGATTTAAAACTTGCTCCAATTACACCTCTGGCTCCTCTCTGTTTTCATTATTATCCCTGAGCTGCAACACCGCCAGTTGCTGCTCAGAAGTGCCATCTGCACAGTTAACACTTGCTGCCGTGTTATTGGGGTTCAGTAACGTCAGCTGATCCCCAACTGTGTGTCCGGCAAATTCTCCTGCTCGGTCCACATTCTCACTACTACTACAGATTTAAAACTTGCTCCAATTACATCTCTGGCTCCTCTCTGTTTTCAGTATTATTCCTGAGCTCCAACACCGCCAGTTGCTGTTTAGAAGTGCCGTCTGCACAGTCAACACTTGCTGCCGTGTTATTGGGGTTCAGTAGCATCAGCTGATCCCCAGCTGTGTGTCCGGCAAATTCTCCTGATCTGTCCACATTCTCACTACTTCTACAGATTTAAAACTTGCTCCAATTACACCTCTGGCTCCTCTGTGTTTTCAGTATGATCCGTGAGCTCCAACACCACCAGTTGCTGCTCAGAAGAGCCGTCTGCACAGTCAACATTTGCTGCCGTGTTATTGGGGTTCAGTAATGTCAACTGATCCCCAGCTGTGTGTCCGGCAAATTCTCCTGCTCTGTCCAGATCCACTGTACTTCAGAGTTAAAACTTGCTCCAATTACACCTCTGGCTCCTCTCTGTTTTCAGTGTTATCCCTGACCTCCAACACCGCCAGTTGCTGCTCAGAAGTGCCATCTGAACAGTCAACACTTGTTGCCGTTTTATTGGGCTTCAGTAACGTCAACTGATCCCCAGCTTGTGTCCGACAAATTCTCCTGCTCTGTCTGCATTCTAACTACTACTACAGATTTAAAACTTGCTCCAATTACACCTCTGGATCCTCTCTGTTTTCAGTATCATACCTGAGCTCCAACACCACCAGTTGCTGCTCAGAAGTGCCATCTGCAAAGTCAACACTTGCTGCCGTGTTATTGGGGTTCAGTAACGTCAGCTTGTCCCCAGCTGTGTGTCCGTCAAATTCTCCTGCTCGGTCCACATCTACTATACTACAGATTTAAAACTTGCTCCAATTACACCTCTGGCTCCTCTCTGTTTTCAGTAATATCCCTGAGCTCCAACACTGCCAGTTGCTGCTCAGAAGTGCCGTCTGCACCGTCAACACTTGCTGCCGTGTTATTGGGGTTCAGTAACGTCAGCTGATCCCCTGCTGTGTGTCCGGCAAATTCTCCAGCTCTGTCCACATCCACTCTACTACTAATTTAAAACTAGCTCCAATTACACCTCTGGCTCCTCTGTTTTCAGTATTTACCCTGAACTCCAACACTGTTAGTTGCTGCTCAGAAGTGCGGTCTGCACAGTCAACGCTTGCACCAGTGTTATTGGGGTTCAGTAACATCAGCTGATCCACAGCTGTGTGTCCGGCAAAATCTCCTGCTCTGTACACATTCTCTCTACTACTACAGATTTAAAACTTTCTCCAATTACACCTCTGGCTCCGCTCTGTTGTTAGTATTATTCCTGAGCTCCAACACCGCCAGTTGCTGCTCAGAAGTGCCGTCTGCACAGTCAACACTTGCTGCCGTGTTATTGGGGTTCAGTAACGTCAGCTGGTCTCCAGCTGTGTTTCCGGCAAATTCTCCTTCTCTGTCCACATCCACTTTGCTACAGATTTAAAACTTGCTCCAATTACATCTCTGGCTCCTCTCCGTTTTCAGTATTAACCCTGAGCTCCAACACTGCCATTTGCTGCTTAGAAGTGCCGTCTGCACAGTCAACACTTGCTGCCGTGTTATTGGGGTTCAGTAACGTCAGCTTATCCCCAGCTGTGTGTCCGGCAAATTCTCCTGATTTGTCTACATTCTCATTACTACTACAGATTTAAAACTTGCTCCAATTACACCTCTGGCTCCTCTCTGTTTTCATTATTATCCCTGAGCTGCAACACCGCCAGTTGCTGCTCAGAAGTGCCATCTGCACAGTTAACACTTGCTGCCGTGTTATTGGGGTTCAGTAACGTCAGCTGATCCCCAACTGTGTGTCCGGCAAATTCTCCTGCTCGGTCCACATTCTCACTACTACTACAGATTTAAAACTTGCTCCAATTACATCTCTGGCTCCTCTCTGTTTTCAGTATTATTCCTGAGCTCCAACACCGCCAGTTGCTGTTTAGAAGTGCCGTCTGCACAGTCAACACTTGCTGCCGTGTTATTGGGGTTCAGTAGCATCAGCTGATCCCCAGCTGTGTGTCCGGCAAATTCTCCTGATCTGTCCACATTCTCACTACTTCTACAGATTTATAACTTGCTCCAATTACACCTCTGGCTCCTCTGTGTTTTCAGTATGATCCGTGAGCTCCAACACCACCAGTTGCTGCTCAGAAGAGCCGTCTGCACAGTCAACATTTGCTGCCGTGTTATTGGGGTTCAGTAATGTCAACTGATCCCCAGCTGTGTGTCCGGCAAATTCTCCTGCTCTGTCCAGATCCACTGTACTTCAGAGTTAAAACTTGCTCCAATTACACCTCTGGCTCCTCTCTGTTTTCAGTGTTATCCCTGACCTCCAACACCGCCAGTTGCTGCTCAGAAGTGCCATCTGAACAGTCAACACTTGTTGCCGTTTTATTGGGCTTCAGTAACGTCAACTGATCCCCAGCATGTGTCCGACAAATTCTCCTGCTCTGTCTGCATTCTAACTACTACTACAGATTTAAAACTTGCTCCAATTACACCTCTGGATCCTCTCTGTTTTCAGTATCATACCTGAGCTCCAACACCACCAGTTGCTGCTCAGAAGTGCCATCTGCAAAGTCAACACTTGCTGCCGTGTTATTGGGGTTCAGTAACGTCAGCTTGTCCCCAGCTGTGTGTCCGGCAAATTCTCCTGCTCGGTCCACATCTACTATACTACAGATTTAAAACTTGCTCCAATTACACCTCTGGCTCCTCTCTGTTTTCAGTAATATCCCTGAGCTCCAACACTGCCAGTTGCTGCTCAGAAGTGCCGTCTGCACCGTCAACACTTGCTGCCGTGTTATTGGGGTTCAGTAACGTCAGCTGATCCCCTGCTGTGTGTCCGGCAAATTCTCCAGCTCTGTCCACATCCACTCTACTACTAATTTAAAACTAGCTCCAATGACACCTCTGGCTCCTCTGTTTTCAGTATTTACCCTGAGCTCCAACACTGTTAGTTGCTGCTCAGAAGTGCGGTCTGCACAGTCAACGCTTGCACCAGTGTTATTGGGGTTCAGTAACATCAGCTGATCCACAGCTGTGTGTCCGGCAAAATCTCCTGCTCTGTACACATTCTCTCTACTACTACAGATTTAAAACTTTCTCCAATTACACCTCTGGCTCCGCTCTGTTGTTAGTATTATTCCTGAGCTCCAACACCGCCAGTTGCTGCTCAGAAGTGCCGTCTGCACAGTCAACACTTGCTGCCATGTTATTGGGGTTCAGTAACGTCAGCTGATCCCCAGCTGTGTGTCCGGCATATTCTCCTGCTCTGTCCACATCCACTTTACTACAGATTTAAAACTTGCTCCAATTACACCTCTGGCTCCTCTCCGTTTTCAGTATTAACCCTGAGCTCCAACACTGCAATTTGCAGTTTATAAGTGCCGTCTGCACAGTCAACACTTGCTGCTGTGTTATTGGGGTTCAGTAACGACAGCTTATCCCCAGCTGTGTGTCAGGCAAATTCTCCTGATCTGTACACATTCTCACTACTACTACAGATTTAAAACTTGCTACAATTACACCTCTGGCTCCTCTCTGTTTTCAGTTTTATCCCTGAGCTCCAACACCGCCAGTTGCTGCTCAGAAGTGCCGTCTGCACAGTCAACACTTGCTGCCATGTTATTGGGGTTCAGTAACGTCAGCTGATCCCCAGCAGTGTGTTCGGCAAATTCTCCTGCTCTGTCCACATTCTCACTACTACTACAGATTTAAAACTTGCTCCAATTACACCTCTGGCTCCTCTCCGCTTTCAGTATGATCTGTGAGCTCCTATACTGCCAGTTGCTGCTGAGAAGTTCCGTCTGCACAGTCAACACTTGCTGCCGTGTTATTGGGGTTCAGTAACGTCAGTTGATCCCCAGCTGTGTGTTCGGCAAATTCTCCTGCTCTGTCCACATCCACTTTACTACAGATTTAAAACTTGCTCCAATTAGACCTCTGGCTCCTCTCCGCTTTCAGTTTTAACCCTAAGCTCCAACACTGACATTTGCAGCTTAGAAATGACATCTGCACAGTCAACACTTGCTGCCATGTTATTGGGGTTCAGTAACATCAGCTGATCCCCAGCTGTGTTTCCGGCAAATTCTCCTGCTCGGTTCACATTCTCACTACTACTACAGATTTAAAACTTGCTCCAATTACACCTCTGGCTCCTCTCTGTTTTCAGTATTATCCCTGAGCTCCAACACCGCCAGTTGCTGCTCAGAAGTGCCGTCTGCACAGTCAACACTTGCTGCCGTGTTATTGGGGTTCAGTAACGTCAGCTGATACCCAGCTGTGTGTCCGCAAAATTCTCCTGCTCGGTCCACATTCTCACTACTACTACAGATTTAAAACTTGCTCCAATTACACCTCTGGCTCCTCTCTGTTTTCAGTATGATCTGTGAGCTCCAACACCGCCAGTTGCTGCTCAGAAGTGCCGTCTGCACAGTCAACACTTGCTGCCATGTTATTGGGGATCAGTAACATCAACTGATCCACAGCTGTGTGTCCGGCAAATTCTCCTGCTCTGTCCACATCCACTGTACTACAGATTTAAAACTTGCTCCAATTGCACCTCTGGCTCTTCTCTGTTTTCAGTATGATCTGTGAGCTCCAACACCGCCAGTTGCTGCTCAGAAGTGCCGTCTGCACAGTCACCACTTGCTGCCGTGTTATTGGGGTTCAGTAACGTCAACTGATCCCCAGCTGTGTGTCCGAGAAATTCTCCTGCTCTGTCCACATTCTAACTACTACTACAGATTTAAAACTTTCTCCAATTACACCTCTGGATCCTCTCTGTTTTCAGTATTATCCCTGAGCTCCAACACCACCAGTTGCTGCTCAGAAGTGCCATCTGCACAGTCAACACTTGCTGCCGTGTTATTGTGGTTCAGTAACGTCAGCTGATCCCCAGCTGTGTGTCCGGCAAATTCTCCTGCTCTGGCCACATCCACTGTACTACAGATTTAAAACTTGCTCCAATCACACCTCTGGCTCCTCTCTGTTTTCAGTATTATCCCTGAGCTCCAACACCGCCATTTGCTGCTCAGAAGTGCCGTCTGCACAGTCAACACTTGCTGCCTTGTTATTGGGGTTCAGTAACGTCAGCTGATACCCAGCTGTGTGTCCGAAAAATTCTCCTGCTCTGTCCACATTCTCACTACTACTACAGATTTAAAGCTTGCTCCAATTACACCTCTGGCTCCACTCTTTTTTCAGTACTTACCCTGGGTTACAGACCCATTAGCTGTTTCCTGGCAGTGTCTTTGGCACGGTTACTCCCTAATGCCCAGCCTTGTTCCAGCACGCCAGCTGTTTCCGGGTACTGTCAACATCACTTTGCCTCCAATACTTTGTCCTTTCATGTTGCGGTCGGGTTAGCCGACTCTATTGTGCCTGCAGCTTAGGTGACTCCTATGTGGGCTGCGGGAGATGGCAATGAAGGCTGGTTCCATAGTGCCAATAGGACAAGCACCCCATGTAGGACTGTGGGTTTCGGTAACTCAGGACGGCTCGCGGCCTTGCAACTTTTTTTCATGGGTACCTTCTGCTACCCATCTGAGTTCCAGTACCGTCAGCTGGTTCTCGGCAGTGCCTTTGGCTTAGGTGCCTCCTTCTCGTTATCCAAGTTCCACCAATGTCTGCTGGTCCTTGGTAGTGCTTTCTGGCACAGGTAACTCCTGCTTAGTAACCGGGTTCTAGTACCGTCAGCTGGTCCTCGGTATTTCCATTGGCTCTAGTGCCTTCTGCTCCCCATCCGGGTTCCAGTACCGTCAGCTGGTTCTCGGCAGTTCCTCAGCCTTCTTGTACCTTCTGCTACATTTCCAAGTTCAAGCTTTTTGAAATAGTTCTTGGTAATCACTCTGGATCTTCCTGACATAAACCCTGAAGACAAGGACCCTGAAGACTAGTGTTGAACCACTCCCGTAGTGTTCGAGTTCGGTTCGGTTCGTCGAACACCCGTGTGTTCGCCGAACTGTTCGTCGAACTGTTCGTCGAACACCTTCGAACACCGTTAAAACCAATGGCAGGCAAACAAAAACACATAGAAACACATAGAAAACACCTTCAAAGGTGTCCAAAACCTGACAAACTGCTCAGAAGACACAACTAACACAAGGAAAAGTGACAAGTACATATAGTCATGCGAAAAGAAAAGAGGTGGAGGAGTAAAAGGAGGGGGAGACACAGATATAGGCATGACATGCACTTCTAAAAGCAAAGAAGTGCGAAGCCGACACGGCCAGTCCGTTCCTGCCCGTGTCACCTCCGTGTCGCCGGGTTTGAGCCAGAGCCGCGGTGGACCCTGACGGCCAGCCCCCTCTCCCAATACTGGTGCCTGTCCGCTGGTGGGTCGAGCGAGCCCCCCTGTGGTGGAGGCAGCTCTAAGCTTTTTAATTTAAATTGTCTCTCTAATTTGAATGAATACACTTTAAATCCTTTTACAAGGATCTATTAGAGGACAAGTCTCATGCCTGCAGCCGCGTAATTACAGGTCCAGTAGTGTCCACTAAAGCTGCTGCAGTTAAAAAGCTTTTATAAGGATCGAGCTCGGGGGTCCACCGCAAGGCGTCCTACCGCCAGTCCCAGCCCTTATGCCTTGGGGTGCCTCCTGATTAGAGATGAGCGTTGTTCTACTCGAACTGTTCGCCAATCTCAAATTCGAGCTGTTTTGGGCGGTGTTCGAGCCGTTCGGCGAACACGAACAATTTGAGAAAAATTCGGCTGTTCGAGGTTATGTTCGATAACTGTTCGTGCACCAAAATCATAACTGGATTTTTTCTCAGTAATGATGAAAATTAATGTTAATACGCAGTTTGAGTGTACAGCGGGGGGGGGGGGGGCAGGGGATGGATCTCTGCAGGAACAATGAAGATCTCCATTTTTTTTTTCTCTTT
Source organism: Phyllobates terribilis (assembly GCF_046119375.1). NCBI lineage: Eukaryota > Metazoa > Chordata > Amphibia > Anura > Dendrobatidae > Phyllobates > Phyllobates terribilis. Next base: position 1,202,212,382 of record NW_027362761.1, on the reverse strand, counting down.
CCCGCATTTACAGTGGGGAGGTGCAATCTGTCAGCATATCAGCACGCACACACGGAGCGAAGTGCTTTTTTTCATACAAGCAAGGGCATGTGTCATTGGCAGTGTATGTCACATGTCCTTGCCCTATAAGACCAAGCCATTTTCCCCGTCGCCACCATTTTCTCACTGCTGCAGCTGCGTGTTAGACGGCACCGCTTTTGCTGTGTGCGCTATACCTTGTTAATTTCAAGCCAATTTTCGCACAAATCTACAGATAGCATGGGAGTAGGGAATAGTTGTGATTGCAGTCCTTTTAAGGACTAGGTTACAGCATTTCCTACGACTTTTATCAGGCAGGTCTGTGCTCTTAAATAGATAGATTGTGGGAGTAAAGACTAATTGTAATTGGAGTCCTTTTCAGGACTAGGTTACATCAGTTCCTATCAGTTTTTGCCAGGCAGATCTGTGCCAGTGCTGTGCAAGTTTTTTTCACAGCATTTGGCTGAATCTAGCAAAGCTAATCCTTTTTGGCCTATTGCAGAGTGTGTTAGTCAGTGGAGTAGCCTATCTGTGTTGCAAGATATACCACCTGTGTATAGAATACCAATTTTTTTACTGCACCTAGTGAAGTAAAATCTTTTGGACATACCATCATTCTATTAGTCCATATATACTGACCTCCATCAGGTTGCAAATTGAATATATTTTTTTCTGCATCTACCTCTGAAAAAATATTGGGCTTCTAGCTGTGTGTGGGACTTGTTCTATTAATCCATCTATACAGACCTCCATCAGGTTGCAAACTGAATATATTTTTTTCTGCATCTACCTCTGAAAAAATATTGGGCTTCTAGCTGTGTGTGGGACTTGTTGTATTAGTCCATCTATACTGACCTCCATCAGGTTGCAAACTGAATATTTTTTTTTCTGCATCTACCTCTGAAAAAATATTGGGCTTCTAGCTGTGTGTGGGACTTGTTCTATTAATCCATCTATACTGACCTCCATCAGGTTGCAAACTGAATATATTTTTTTCTGCATCTACCTCTGAAAAAATATTGGGCTTCTAGCTGTGTGTGGGACTTGTTGTATTAGTCCATCTATACTGACCTCCATCAGGTTGCAAACTGAATATATTTTTTTCTGCATCTACCTCTGAAAAAATATTGGGCTTCTAGCTGTGTGTGGGACTTGTTCTATTAATCCATCTATACAGACCTCCATAAGGTTGCAAACTGAATATATTTTTTTCTGCATCTACCTCTGAAAAAATATGTGGCCTTCTAGCAGTGTGTGGGACTTTCTCTATTAGTCCATCTATACTGACCTCCATCAGGTTGCAAACTGAATATAATTTTTTTCTGCATCTAGCTCTGAAAAAATATTTAGCCTTCTAGCAGTGTGTGGGACTTTCTCTATTAGTTCATCTATACTGACCTCCATCAGGTTGCAAATTAAAAATAATTTTTATCTGCATCTACAGTACCTCTGAAAAAATATTTGGGCTTCTAGCTGTGTGTGGGACTTGTTGTATTAGTCCATCTATACTGACCTCCATCAGGTTGCAAATTGAATATAATTTTTATTTGCATCAAGCTCTGAAAAAATATTTGGCCTTCTAGCAGTGTGTGGGACATTCTCTATTAGTCCATCTATACTGACCTCCATTAGGTTGCAAATTGAATATAATTTTTATCTGCATCTAGCTCTGAAAAAATATTTGGCCTTCTAGCAGTGTGTGGGACTTTCTCTATTAGTCCATCTATACTGACCTCCATCAGGTTGCAAATTAAAAATAATTTTTATCTGCATCTACCTCTGAAAAAATATTTGGGCTTCTAGCTGTGTGTGGGACTTGTTCTATTAATCCATCTATACTGACCTCCATCAGGTTGCAAACTGAATATATTTTTTTCTGCATCTACCTCTGAAATAATATTGGGCTTCTAGCTGTGTGTGGGACTTGTTGTATTAGTCCATCTATACTGACCTCCATCAGGTTGCAAATTAAAAATGATTTTTATCTGCATCTACAGTACCTCTGAAAAAATATTTGGGCTTCTAGCTGTGTATGGGACTTGTTCTATTAGTCCATCTATACTGACCTCCATCAGGTTGCAAATTGAATATAATTTTTATCTGCATCTAGCTCTGAAAAAATATTTGGCCTTCTAGCAGTGTGTGGGACTTTCTCTATTAGTCCATCTATACTGACCTCCATCAGGTTGCAAATTAAAAATAATTTTTATCTGCATCTAGCTCTGAAAAAATATTTGGCCTTCTAGCAGTGTGTGGGACTTTCTCTATTAGTCCATCTATACTGACCTCCATCAGCTGGCAAATTAAAAATAATTTTTATCTGCATCTACCTCTGAAAAAATATTTGGGCTTCTAGCTGTGTGTGGAACTTGTTCTATTAATCCATCTATACAGACCTCCATCAGGTTGCAAACTGAATATAATTTTTTTCTGCATCTAGCTCTGAAAAAATATTTGGCCTTCTAGCAGTGTGTGGGACTTGTTCTATTAGTCCACCTATACTGACCTCCATCAGGTTGCAAATTCAAAATAATTTTTTGTCTGCATCTAGCTCTGAAAAAATATTTGGCCTTCTAGCAGTGTGTGGGACTTTCTCTATTAGTCCATCTATACTGACCTTCATCAGGTTGCAAACTGAATATATTTTTTTTCTGCATCTACCTCTGAAAAAATATTGGGCTTGTAGCTGTGTGTGGGACTTGTTCTATTAATCCATCTATACAGACCTCCATCAGGTTGCAAACTGAATAAAAAAATTTTCTGCATCTACCTCTGAAAAAATATTTGGGCTTCTAGCTGTGTGTGGGACTTGTTCTATTAGTCCATCTATACTGACCTCCATCAGGTTGCAAATTGAATATAATTTTTTTCTGCATCTAACCCAGCCAATAGTTTTGGCCTAATACCACAGTTTGGCCACTCAGCTCTGCTCGGTTCCCATCCATTGTTTTTTTGTGCAAACAACTCCAGAGTTGTGAATTAGTTTAACAACCAAAATGAGTGGAAAAAGGCCTGCTGCTGGTGGAAAGGGGAATAGGCGTGTTGGGAAGGGGAAAAAAGGTTGTGTCCATGGGGTAGGTGTTAAAGCAACAGTAACATCTGCAGAAGAAAGACCATCTTCCAGCCAAACTAAAATGTCTACTTCTTTTAGCGGACAATGTGATAAGATCCCATTCTTACGGCCACGCCAATCGCTACAAATTCCAGATGAGGCACAAAAACAGCAGGTGCTTCAACGGATATCAAGTGCTCCTTTAAGTGGGCTCTCCTCCACATCAACTTCAACATCACAAATACTCCAGTCCTCAAAGGTGTCACCCCAATCGCACTTGCTTCCTCACAGCTCCTAAATCTCCAGCTGCCCGTCTGAGTATGAGGTAGAACAGATGGTTGAGTCTGCAGAGCTGTTTACTCATACTATAGCCTGGGAATCAGAGGTCGTCTCCAGCGCTTCTGTGAATCCAGACGAGGAAATGATCTGCACTGATGCCCAGAATCTTTATGAGTCGGATCCAGGACCAGACGTAGAAGGTTCTGACCATAATGTAGACCCTCATTCCCAAACTGTAACTCTTGTTGGTGGAGACAATGAGGAAGACGATGATAAGACTCAAATACCTGATTGGAGCGACAACTTTAGTTTTTTGTCAGGGCAGGAACAGGTTGGCTCTGAGGATGACGGGTGTGATAACGCACAGGGTGATGATGATGAGGTTGGAGATCTCACTTACTGTCAACCCACAGTCAGCCAAGAGATGAGGTCAGCAGAGGAGGTGGAGGAAGATGCTAGTGACGACGAGGTCAGGTTGCGCCTTCCTGGACAGAGACGTAGTACTGGAAGCACGTCAACAACTGCATCCTCAAACACAACTCTGCCTCTCACCACAAGTCGTGGTGGCTCTTCAGGTCGCATGGGTGCTAAGCCTTGCATAGCCTGGGCATTTTTTCAGATCGATAAAGATGACCCAACTCGTGTTATCTGTAACATTTGTCAGCAAAAGCTAAGTAGAGGCCAAAAAATACATAGTTTGAGTACTTCATGCATGAACCGGCACATGGACATGAAGCATAAGTTGCAGTGGGAAGCTCAGTGTGCTACAATGCGGCCTAGCCGGCCGGGCCAACCGCCGTCTGCCATATCTTGTGCATCCGCGGCCTCTTCATCCTCTGTGACTGGGGGGACAGCAGTCACACCTGTTTTGGGGCGCAGAGCTGCCAACTCTTTACCCGCAACAGCCAGCGTGATTGGCAGGTCATCATTTTCTTTGGAGGTGGTAACACAAGCTGGTGTTGAGTGCTGTCCGACATCGATAGCACCACCTTTGGATCAAGGCAACCTAACATGTCCGCCTGCATCTTCCTCACAGACCGGCAGATTGCCGGGGACACGCTTATCAACCCCGTCTAAGCACAATAGCCAGCCCTCGGTCCCTCAGATGTGGACAAGTAAAAGACCATTTCCTCCTAGCCATGAGAAAGCTAAGAGGTTGAATTTCACCATCTGCAAGCTCTTGGCTACAGAAATACTGCCTTTCCGCCTGGTGGACACATAGGATTTTCAAGACCTTATGTCCGTCGCAGTGCCCCAGTACCAGATGCCCAGTCGGCACTACTTCTCAAAGAAAGGTGTGCCTGCGCTCCACCAGCATGTCGCACACAACATCACCGCTTCTTTGAGAAACTCTGTGTGTGACAGGGTGCATTTCACCACAGACACTTGGACGAGTACGCATGGACAGGGGCGTTACATGTCGCTGACTGGGCACTGGGTAACTATGGTGACAGCAGGACAAGTGGCTGCTGTCCAAGTCTTGCCGTCCCCACGAGTTGTGCGTCAATCCTCTTTATGTCAAAGTTCCTCCACTGCTTCTGCCTCCTCAACCTCCTCTCGGTCTTCCACCTGCACCCAAAGCCTGTCTGGTCATGCCACAAGCTTTCTAACTGCGCAGAAGGGATCCTGCACACCTCCTTACTATGCTGGCAGTAGGGCTCAACGTCATCAGGCGGTTTTTACATTGAAATGTCTGGGAAATGTGAGTCACACAGCCGAGGAGTTGTGGTCAGCTCTGGAGAACCAATTTCATGAATGGTTGTCTCCACTGGACCTGAAACCAGGGAAGGCCGTGTGCGACAATGCTGCAAACCTGGGTGCGGCCCTTCGCCGGGGCAATGTCACACACGTGCCTTGTATGGCTCATGTGTTGAACCTGGTTGTCCAGCAATTTTTAGCCCACTATCCCAGACTAGATGGCCTTCTGCAGAGGGCACGGTCGCTGTGTGCTCACTTCGGCCATTCGCATCCCGCAGCTCAGCGACTTACATCTCTACAGAAGTCGTTGGGCCTGCCACTTCACCGGCTAAAATGCGATGTGCCTACCCGGTGGAATTCAACTCTGCACATGTTGCAGCGACTGTGGCAGCACCGACAAGCCCTGGTGCAATACAATCTGACGTATAGCCTGGGCCAATGAGATCCAGAGGTGGGGCAAATCACGCTGGAGGAGTGGTCTCAGATCAGGGACCTATGCACCCTTCTGCACAGTTTTGAAATGGCGACGAAGATGTTTAGTGCTGACGATGCTATTATCAGCATGACTATTCCGGTGATTTACATGCTGGAGCACATGTTAAACAGAATTCGGAGTCAGGTGGTGGCACATGAGGAGGTGGAGGAAGTAGAGGAGGAGGAGTTGTATGCGGAAGGGCTAACATCTGCAAGGTCCAGACGGTCGGCAGCACCAAGGCGGCAGGCATGTGAGGGTGGGGGAGATGGTTTTACCAGGGCGCATGGTAGCAGCCAAACTAGTGAGGAAGGTGCAGGAGCCCAGGAAGAAGTGGAGGACGAACTGATGGAAGACTCATCAGATGAGGGAGACCTTGATCACATTTCTGTTGTGCGAGGTTGGGGGGAGAGGACAGAGGAAGGAAGCATGATTGTTACCTCGCCACCAACACAACAGGGACTTGGAGCTCCTGGATGCGCAAGACACATGAGTGCCTTCTTGCTGCACTACCTGCAACATGACCCTCGAATTGTGAGAATTAGAAATAATCCTGACTACTGGGTTGCCACACTGTTAGATCCCCGGTACAAAAGTAAATTTGCAGAAATTATTCCTGCCATAGAAAGGGATGCACGCATGCAGGAGTATCAGCAGAGACTGTTGCAGAATCTTACATGTGCTTTTCCACAAAATACCAGTGGTGCACGTAGTGAATCTCACAGTTCCAACTTGCCAACCGTGGGACCGTCAAGTGTTCAGCACTCAAACCGTAACAGAACCACAGTATCTGCTGGTAACATCAATTTTGCGGAATCATTTCACCACTTTTTTAGCCCATCCTTTGCAAGGCCACAGGAGACAAGAAGTCTGACACATAGTCAATGCCTAGAGACGATGGTACAGGAGTATCTCCAAGTAAACATTGAAGCCATGACTGTGTCACTGGACCCTTGCTCTTTTTGGGCTTCCAATCTGGATAAATGGCCGGAGCTAGCCACTTGCGCCTTGGAGATCTTGTCATGCCCCGCAGCCAGCGTTCTGTCTGAACGTGTGTTCAGCGCTGCTGGTGGTGTGCTGACAGATAAGCGCACGCGGCTCTCCACTGATAATGTAGACAGACTCACGTTCATAAAGATGAACAAATCATGGATCCGAAACGACTTTTCTACCCCTGTGTCATCCTGGGGAGAGTAAAAGCTTGATGATTGGTTAAAATCACCCTACCAACCGTTTTAAGCTTTCAAATTACTAATCATGTTTATCTGTATCTTGGCTGGAAAATAATTTGGGCTTTGTAGCAGTGTGCAGCACTGATTCTATTAGGCCATCTATAATAAGCTCCACCAGATTTAAAATTACTAATCATGTTTATCTGTATCTTGACTGGAAAATAATTTGGGCTTTGTAGCAGTGTGCAGCACTGATCCTATTAGGCCATCTATACTAAAGCTTCACCAGATTTAAAATTAATAATAATTTTTAGCTGCATCTAGCCCGGGAAATAATTTTGGGGCTCCAAGATGCACAAGACACATAAGTGCCTTCTTGCTGCACTACCTGCAGCATGACCCTCATATTGTCAGAATTCGAAGTAATCATGACTACTGGGTTGCCACACTCTTAGATCCCCCAAACTTTTCAATCAACCTTTTCAATTTAATAAAGACCAAAAAAATGGTCATTTTTGAAATTATAAGCATTAGCAGGTTGTTAGAAACTGAAATCAAACAGTTTTCAACTCAAAACTTTATTCTAGGTAATGTTAGATTTTCACATAGGACCCCTTGTTCGAAAGGAGCTTCTGAACTCTCTCGTCCATTGAATTTGTCAGGTTTTGGATGGTTTCTGCTTCAATTGTTTTGCATGAGGACAGAATACCCTCCCAGAGCTGTTGCTTAGATGTGAACTGCCTCCCGCCATCATAGACACTCCTTTTAATGATGCTCCAAAGGTTCTGAATGGGGTAGAGGTCAGGGGAGCATGGGGGTCACACCATAAGTTTGTCCCCTTTTATGCCCATATCAGCCAGAGATGCAGATGTTTTATGTGCAGCATGAGATGGTGCATTATCATGCAAAAAAATGATCTTGCTGTGAAATACACGGTTCTTCTTCTTGAACCATGGCAGGAAGTGCTGTTTGAGAAAATCCACATACATTATGGAGTTCATCTTTAGCGCCTTCAGGGATCCTAAAGGGGCCGACAGTCTCTCTCCCCATGATTCCAGCCCAAAACATTACTCCACCTCCTCCTTGTTGGCGCTGTATCCGTGTTTGCGTGGGGTGTCCATCAACCAGCCATCCTCCACTCCATCCATCTGGACCATCGAGCGCTGCATGGCACTCATCCGTGAACAAAACAGTTTTGAAATCAGGCTTCATGTAATGTTTGGCCCACTGGAGCCGTTTCTGCTTGTGTGAAGTGGATAGAGGAGGTCGACAGGATGGCGTATGCACAGCTGCAAACCTCTGAAGGACCCTGCATCTTGTTGTTCGGGGGACGTTGGAGGCACCAGCAGCTTCAAAAACTTGTCTGCTGCTATGACAAGGCTTTTTTGCCTCTGCTCTTTCAACCTGACGTAATTGCCTGTAGGAAAGAGTCCTCAATTTGCCCTTATCAGCACGCACACGTGTGTACTGTGAATCAGCTACATACTTCTTGATTGCCAAGACACTTCATCCTGATCATCGCACAATGTTGATTGTAGTCATGCCTTGACCTAAACACTCCACAATTTGTTGCTTCTCAGCAGCCGACACATCCTTTTTCTTTCCCATTTTGGCAGAAAATGTAGGCTGCTTAATAATGTGAGACAGCCTTCTTAAGTAGTCTTGCCTTTCATTGGACACACCTGCCAAACTAATTAGCACAGGTGTCTTCAATTGCTTACAGTGATATAAAGAGCACTGACACACATCACCATCAATGAGTTTAACTGACAAACAAACAAATTCTTCCCTTATCACTCCTAAACACTTTTTGCATAATAATTTGGAACACAGTGTACATGTGCTTTTCCACAAAACACCAGTGGTTCACGTAGTGAATCTTACAGTTCTAACTTGCCAACCGTGATCTGTATGGAGTTGTTCAATAAAGGGCCCAAAATTAAGATAACATAGATGGGAGAGGTCTCTATGAATAGGAATTCCTAAGTATTTGATACCCTGTGAGGGCCAGGCAAAGGGAAAGTTGGACTGGATGGAATCCTGTATGGATTTGGGGAGGGAGACATCGAGGGCCTCAGACTTCGCTGCATTGATTTTAAAATTTGACCATGTATCAAAGTGATCTATTTCAGCCATAACAGCATGGATGGATATACGTGATTGAGTGATATATACTAGGACATCATCAGCAAATAGAGAGCACTTGTACTCGGTGCCTCCCACCTCAATCCACCTAATATTGGGGTTATGGCGAATTGATGAGAGCAGGTGCTCCGCCACTAGGATGTATAAGAGAGGGGACAGAGAACATCCCTGCCTTGTCCCATTGGTGATTGTGAAAGGTGATGAAAATGTTCTGACGCGCCCCCTGGGCCTTGGGACACCCGGAGCCGGACCCTTTTTGGTGGATGCTGGTGGTTGTAGTCTCCGTGGCGGCGACCCGATTCCGTGGCTCAGGGCGGTCAAACCAGTGGCGGAACTATTTATGTGGTTTTGATGTTTAAATGTCCGACTACGCCACCCGTGGATTGCGGCCAGAGTGAACCGCCGCTCCAGGGCAGACCACTGAGGCTGGTGTTGTGGGTGCAACAGAGCGTAGCATAACTCCCCACGGGAGGAGTATAGCCTCAGGGCAGTGTATGCGGAGGATGGGGGTGATGGTGCAGGGCAGCAGCAGTAACGACACGGAGTCAGTGATGCAGTCCAGGGCCTTTACTCACAGTTCTTATTATCCAGACCACGTCTGCAGGTAACGGCTGCCCACGTCGTACTGTGCTCACCAGGTGAGGGGCTCAGACAACTCCCAGATAACTTTGGAGCGCTTCACAGGACCCCCTTTGTGTGTCCTTTGTCTGGCCTTTCTTACCAACCCTTCTGTCCGGTTGCCTCGGGCCTCCTCTTGGTAAACTTGGCGCCAGTTTCCCTGACCCTATGTGGTGCCTTCCTAGCGGGTGTAGCGAGGGGCTGCGCCACATAAAATGTCACAGCCTCCTGTTTCTAGCTGAGGGTCGTTTCCTGCCTCCACTAGTTTCGGGGACCGGTCTCCCCCTTTGGCCTGACCCCTCCACGCAGGTGGATTCGGGCGTGCGGTGGCGACTCGCCCGTCCGCACCCCTGGGATCCCTTCGTTCCTCGTTCCTGGAGCCTTCTCCGCTCCTCTTCCTTCCTTCTCCCTCTTCCAGGCCTGGGCCTCTGTTACTAGGCCCGCCTCCGGAGCAGAGCTCATGCAGAGCCCCTGCTCCCTGCCACTTCTGCTCAGACTTCTCTGCACTGAACTAAGATGGTGCCCACCTTTTATACTCCCTTCTCAATGCACCCAGGAACTGCTTCCTCCCTGCTCCTGCACTACAGGGTTCCCCTTCCTCAGTGTTCCCTCCCCCCACTCCAGCCAGGGACAGGGACTGTCGTGCCCATCTCAGGGGCATATTGGTCGCCCTGCCCCACGGCAATGTGGTGTAATGCATGCAGGTGTCGGGTCCTGATCCACACTACATCCTTACCTGAGAGTGAGATATCACACCTCTGGGTGAGGTGCAATACCTCTGTAGCAACCGAGCCCTCAGGGTGCTACAGTTCCATTTATCTTCAGCCTTGGTGACGTATTGCGATACAGGGCCGTGATTTTGGCTATAAAAGGGTCCCCTAGACCCCTACCCCAAGCTTTTTAAGAGAATCATATATGGCGTGCCAGGAGACTCTATGGAATGCTTTCTCAGCATCCAACGAGAGTATCTAATTACAAATTTTTAACTGCATCTAGCCCAGGAAATACTTTGTGCCTAGTAGCAGTGTCTGCTAGTCAGCGGATTATCCCGGCTGTTAAGCAAGCTACACCACCTGTAGTTTGGACACTTAATTTTTTCAAAGGAAATGCTTCGGGACCACGGGATACTCAGTGAAGAGCATCAGGAGGCACCCCAAGGCATAGGGGCTGGGACTGGCAGTAGGATGCCTTGCGGTGGACAGCCGAGCTCGATCCTTATAAAAGCTTTTTAACTGCAGCAGCTTTAGTGGACGCTACTGGAGCTGGAATTACGCGGCTGCTGGCATGAGACTTGCCCTCCAATAGATCCTTGTAAATGGATTTAAAGTGTATTCATTCAAATTAGAGAGACAATTTAAATTAAAAAGCTTAGAGCTGCCTCCACCACAGGGGGGCTCGCTCGACCCACCAGCAGACAGGCACCAGTATTGGGAGAGGGGGGCCGGCCGTCAGGGTTCACCGCGGCTCTGACACAAACCCGGCGACGCGGAGGTGGCACGGGCAGGAGCAGACTGAACGTGTCGGCTTCTCACTTTTTGGATTTTAGAAGGGCATGACATGCCTATATCTGTGTCTCCCCCTCCTTTTACTCCTCCACCTCTTTTCTTTTCGCATGACTATATGTACTTGTCACTTTTCCATGTGTTAGTTGTGTCTTCTGAGCAGTTTGTCAGCTTTTGGACACCTTTGAAGGTGTTTTCTATGTGTTTCTATGTGTTTTTGTTTGCCTGCCATTGGTTTTAACGGTGTTCGAAGGTGTTCGACGAACAGTTCAACGAACAGTTCGGCGAACACACGGGTGTTCGACGAACCGAACCGAACTCGAACACTACGGGTGTGGCTCAACACTACTCCTGATGCTCTTCACTGAGTATCCCGGGGTCCCGAAGCATTTCCATTGAAAAAATTAAGTGTCCAAACTACAGGTGGTGTTGCTTGCTTAATAGCTGGGATAATCCGCTGACTAGCAGACACTGCTACTAGGCACAAAGTATTTCCTGGGCTAGATGCAGTTAAAAATTTGTAATTAGATACTCTCGTTGGATGCTGAGAAAGCATTCCATAGAGTCTCCTGGCACGCCATATATTATCTTACCTGCAGAAGTGGTCTGGATAATAAGAACTGTGAGTAACGGCCCTGGACTGCATCACTGACTCTGTGTCGTTACTGCTGCTGCCCTGCACCATCACCCCCATCCTCCGCATACACTGCCCTGAGGCTATACTCCTCCCGTGGGGAGTTATACAACGCTCTGCTCCACCCACAACACCAGCCTCAGCGGTCTGCCCTGCAGCGGCGGTTCACTCTGACCGCAATCCACGGGTGGCGTAGTCGGACATTTAAACATCAAAACCACATAAATAGTTCCGCCACTGGTTTGACCGCCCTGAGCAACGGAACCGGGTCGCCGCCACGGAGTCTACAACCACCAGCATCCACCAAAAAGGGTCCGGCTCCGGGTGTCCCAAGGCCCAGGGGGCGAGTCAGAACATTTTCATCACCTTTCATAATCACCAATGGGACAAGGCAGGGATGTCCTCTGTCCCCTCTCTTATACATCCTAGTGACGGAGAACCTGCTCTCATCAATTCGCCATAACCCCAATATTAGGTGGATTGAGGTGGGAAGCACCGAGTACAAGTGCTCTGCATTTGCTGATGATGTCCTAGTATATATCACTCAATCACATATATCCATCCCTGCTGTTATGGCTAAACTAGATCACTTTGATACATGGTCAAATTTTAAAATCAATGCAGCGAAGTCTGAGGCCCTCGATGTCTCCCTCCCAAATCCATACAGGATTCCATCCAGTCCAACTTTCCCTTTGCCTGGCCCTCAAAGAGTATCAAATACTTAGGAATTCCTATTCATATAGACCTTTCCAGTCTATGTTATCTTAATTTTGGGCCCTTTATTGAACAACTCCATACAGATCACGGTTGGCAAGTTAGAACTGTAAGATTCACTACGGGAACCACTGGTGTTTTGTGGAAAAGCACATGTACGCTGTCTTCCAAATTATTATGCAAAAAGTGTTTAGGAGTGATAAGGGAAGAATTTGTTTGTTTGTCAGTTAAACTCATTGATGGTGATGTGTGTCAGGGCTCTTTATATCACTCTAAGCAATTGCAGACACCTGTGCTAATTAGTTTGGCAGGTGTGTCCAAAGAAAGACAAGACTACTTAAGAAGGCTGTCCCACATTATTAAGCAGCCTACATTTTCTGCCAAAATGGGAAAGAAAAAGGATCTGTCGGCTGCTGAGAAGCAGCAAATTGTGGAGTGTTTAGGTCAAGGCATGACTACAATCAACATTGTGCGATGATCAGGGTGAAGTGTCTTGGCAATCAAGAAGTATGTAGCTGTTTCACAGTACACACGTGTGCGTGCTGATAAGGGCAAATTGAGGACTCTTTCCTACAGGCAATTACGTCAAGTTAAAAGAGCAACGGCAAAAAAGCCTTGTCATAGCAGCAGAAAAGTTTTTGAAGCTGCTGGTGACTCCAACGTCCCCCGAACAACAAGATGCAGGGTCCTTCAGAAGTTTGCAGCTGTGCGTAAGCCATCCTGTCGACCGCCTCTATCCACTGCACACAAGCAGAAATGGCTCCAGTGGGCCAAACAATACATGAAGAGAGACTTCAAAACTGTTTTGTTCACGGATGAGTGCCGTGCAACGCTCGATGGTCCAGATGGATGGAGAGGAGGATGGCTGGTTGATGGACACCCCACGCAAACACGGCTACAGCGCCAACAAGGAGGAGGTGGAGTAATGTTTTGGGCTGGAATCATGGGGAGAGAGATTATCGGCCCCTTTAGGATCCCTGAAGGGGTAAAGATGAACTTCATAATTTATGTGGAGTTTCTCGAACAGCACTTCCTGCCATGGTTCAAGAAGAAGAACCGTGTATTTCACAGCAAGATCATTTTCATGCATGATAATGCACCGTCTCATGCTGCACATAACACATCTGAATCTCAGGCTGATATGGGCATAAAAGGGGACAAACTTATGGTGTGACCCCCATGCTCCCCTGACCTCATCCCCATTCAGAACCTCTGGAGCATCATCAAAAGGAGTGTCTATGATGGCGGGAGGCAGTTCACATCTAAGCAACAGCTCTGGGAGGGTATTCTGTCCTCATGCAAAACAATTGAAGCAGAAACCATCCAAAACCTGACAAATTCAATGGACGAGAGAGTTCAGAAGCTCCTTTCGAACAAGGGGTCCTATGTGAAAATGTAACATCACCTAGAATAAAGTTTTGAGTTGAAAACTGTTTGATTTAAGTTTTTAATAACCTGCTAATGCTTATAATTTCAAAAATTACAATTTTTTTATTCTTTATTAAAATGAAAAGGTTGATCGAAGAGTGTGGGAGATCTAAGAGTGTGGCTACCCAGTAGTCAGGATTACTTCGAATTCTGACAATCTGAGGATCATGTTGCAGGTAGTGCAGCAAGAAGGCACTCATGTGTCTTGCGCAACATGGAGCCCCAAAATTATTTTCCGGGCTAGATGCAGCTAAAAATTATTATTAATTTGAAAGCTGGTGGAGCTTAGTATAGATGGCCTAATAGAATCATTACTGCACACTGCTTCAAAGCCCAAATAATTCTCCAGCCAAGATACAGATAAACATGATTAGTAATTTTAAATCTGGTGGAGCTTAGTATAGATGGCCTAATAGAATCAGTACTGCACACTGCTACAAAGCCCAAATAATTTTCCAGCCAATATATAGATAAACATGATTAGTAATTTGAAAGCTTGAAACGGTTGGTGAGGTGATTTTAACCAATCATCAAGCTTTTACTCTCCCCAGGATGACACATGGGTAGAAAAGTCATTTCGGATCCAAGATTTGTTCATCTTTATGAACGTGAGTCTGTCTACATTATCAGTGGAGAGCTGCGTGCACTTATTTGTCAGCACACCACCAGCAGCGCTGAACACACGTTCAGACAGAACGCTGGCTGCGGGGCATGACAAGATCTCCAAGGCGTAAGTGGCTAGCTCCGGCCATTTATCCAGATTGGAAGCCCAAAAAGAGCAAGGGTCCAGTGACACAGTCATGGCTTCAATGTTTACTTGGAGATACTCCTGTACCATCGTCTCTAGGCGTTGACTATGTGTCAGACTTCTTGTCTCCTGTGGCCTTGCAAACGATGGGCTAAAAAAGTGGTAAAATGATTCTGCAAAATTGATGTTACCAGCTGATACTGTGTTTCTGTTAAGGTTTGAGTGCTGAACACTCGACGGTCCCCCGGCTGGCAAGTTGGAACTGTGAGATTCACTACGTGCACCACTGGTGTTTTGTGGAAAAGCAAATGTAAGATTCTGCAACAGTCTCCGCTGATACTCCTGCATGCGTGCATCCCTTTCTATGGCAGGAATAATTTCTGCAAATTTACTTTTGTACCGGGGATCTAACAGTGAGGCAACCCAGTAGTCAGGATTATTTCTAATCTAATTCTCACAATTCGAGGGTCATGTTGCAGGGAGTGCAGCAAGAAGGCACTCATGTGTCTTGCGCATCCAGGATCACCAAGTCCCTGTTGTGTTGGTGGTGAGGTAACAATCATGCTTCCTTCCTCTATCCTCTCCCCCCAACCTCGCACAACAGAAATGTGATCAAGGTCTCCCTCATCTGATGAGTCTTCCATCAGTTCGTCCTCCACTTATTCCTGTGCTCCTGCACCTTCCTCACTTGTTTGGCTGCTACCATGCGCCGTGGTAAAACCATCTCCCCCACCCTCACATGCCTGCTTCCTTGGTGCTGCCGACCGTCTGGACCTTGCAGATGTTAGGCCTTCCGCATACAACTCCTCCTCCTCTACTTCCTCCACCTCCTCTTGTGCCACTACCTGACTCCGAATTCTGTTTAACATGTGCTCCAGCATGTAAATCACCGGAATAGTCATGCGGATAATGGTTTCGTCAGCACTAAACATCTTCGTCGTCATTTCAAAACTGTGCAGAAGGGTGCATAGGTCCCTGATCTGAGACCACTCATCCAGCGTGATTTGCCCCACCTCTGGATCTCGTTGGCCCAGGCTATACGTCAGCACGTATTGCACCAGGGCTTGTCGGTGCTGCCACAGTTGCTGCGACATGTGCAGAGTTGAATTCCACCGGGAAGGCACATCGCATTTTAGCCGGTGAAGTGGCAGGCCCAACGACTTCTGTAGAGATGTAAGTCGCTGAGCTGCGGGATGCGAGCGGCAGAAGTGAGCACACAGTGACCGTGCCCTCTGCAAAAGGCCATATAGTCCGGGATAGTGGTCTAAAAATTGCTGGGCGACCAGGTTCAACACGTGAGCCATACAAGGCACGTGTGTGATATTGACCCGGCGAAGGGCCGCACCCAGGTTTGCAGCATTGTCGCACACGGCCTTCCATGGTTTCAGGTCCAGTGGAGACAACCATTCATGAAATTGATTCTCCAGAGCTGACCACAACTCCTCAGCTGTGTGACTCACATTTCCCAGACATTTCAAAGTAAAAACTGCCTGATGACGTTGAGCCCTACTGCCAGCATAGTAAGGAGGTGTGCAGGATCCCTTCTGCGCAGTTAGAAAGCTTGTGGCATGACCAGACAGGCTTTGGGTGCAGGTTGAGGACCGAGAGGAGGTTGAGGAGGCAGAAGCAGTGGAGAAACTTTGAGATAAAGAGGATTGACGCACAACTCGTGGGGACGGCAAGACTTGGACAGCAGCCACTTGTCCTGCTGTCACCATAGTTACCCAGTGTCCAGTCAGCGACATGTAATGCCCCTGTCCATGTCTACTCGTCCAAGTGTCTGTGGTGAAATGAACCCTGTCACACACAGAGATTCTCAAAGAAGCGGTGATGTTGTGTGCGACATGCTTGTGGAGCCGCAGGCACACCTTTCTTTGAGAAGTAGTGCTGACTGGGCATCTGGTACTGGGGCACTGCGACGGACATAAGGTCTCGAAAATCCTCTGTGTCCACCAGGCGGAAAGGCAGCATTTCTGTAGCCAATAGCTTGCAGATGGTGAAATTCAACCTCTTAGCTTTCTCATGGCTACGTGGAAATGGTCTTTTACTTGTCCACATCTGAGGGACCGAGGGGTGGCTTTTGTGTTTAGACGGGGTTGATAAGGCTGTCCCCGGCAAACTGTCGGTCTGTGAGGAAGATGCAGGCGGACATATTAGGTTGCCTTGATCCAAAGGTGGTGCTATCGATGTCGGACAGCGCTCAACACCAGCTGGTGTTACCACCTCCAAAGAAAATGATGACCTGCCAATCACGCTGGCTGTTGCGGGTAAAGAGGAGGCAGGTCTGCAACCCAAAACAGGTGTGACTGCTGTCCCCCCAGTCACAGAGGATGAAGAGGCCGCGGATGCACAAGATGTGGCAGACGGTGGTTGGCCCGGCCGGCTAGGCCGCATTGTAGCACAGTGAGCTTCCCACTGCAACTTATGCTTCATGTATATGTGCTGGTTCATGGATGATGTACTCAAACTTTGTATTTTTTGGCCTCTACTTAGCTTTTGCTGACAAATGTTACAGAGTTGGGTCATCTTTATCGATCTGAAAAAATGCCCAGGCTATGCAAGGCTTAGCACCCATGCGTCCTGAAGAGCCACCACGACTTGTGGTCAGAGGCAGAGTTGTGCTTGAGGATGCAGTTGTTGACGTGCTTCCAGTACTACGTCTCTGTCCAGGAAGGCACAACCTGACTTCATCGTCACTAGCATCCTCCTCCACCTCCTCTGCTGACCTCATTGACTGGCTGACTGTGGGTTGACAGTAAGTGGGATCTCCAACCTCATCATCATCACCCTGTGTGTTATCACACCCGTCTTCCTCAGAGCCAAACTGTTCCTGCCCAGACAAAAAACGAAAGTTGTCGCTCCAATCAGGTATTTGAGTCTCATCATCATCTTCCTCATTGTCTCCACCAACAGGAGTTACAGTTTGGGAATGAGGGTCAACATTATGGTCAGAACCTTCTGCGTCTGGTCCTGGATCCTACTCATAAAGATTCTGGGCATCAGTGCAGATCATTTCCTCGTCTGGATTCACAGATGCTCTGGAGCCGACCTCTGATTCCCAGGCTATAGTATGAGTAAACAGCTCTGCAGACTCAACCATCTGTTCTACGCCATACTCAGATGGGCAGCTGGAGATTTGGGAGCTGTGAGGAAGCAAGTGCGATTGGGGTGACACCTCTGAGGACTGGAGTATTTGTGATGTTGAAGTTGAGGTGGAGGAGGGCCCACTTAAAGGAGCACTTGATATCCGTTGAAGCACCTGCTGTTTTTGTGCCTCATCTGGAATTTGTAGCGATTGGCGTGGCCGTAAGAAAGGGATCGTATTGCATTGTCCGCTAAAAGAAGAAGACATTTTAGCTTGGCTGGAAGATGGTCTTTCTTCTGCAGATGTTACTGCTGCTTTAACACCTACCCCACAGACACAACCTTTTTTCCCCTTCCCAACATACCTATTCCCCTTTCCACCAGCAGCAGGCCTTTTTCCACTCATTTTGGTGGTTAACTAATTCACAAATCTGGAGTTGTTTGCACAAAAGACAATGGATGGGAACTGAGCAGAGCTAAGTGGCCAAACTGTGGTACTAGGCCAAAAGTATTGGCTGGGTTAGATGCAGATAAAAATGATATTGAATTTGCAACCTGATAGAGGTCAGTATAGATGGACTAATAGAACAAGTCCCACACACTGCTAGAAGCCCAAATATTTTTTCAGAGCTAGATGCAGAAAAAAATTATATTCAATTTGCAACCTGATGGAGGTCAGTATAGATGGACTAATAGAACAAGTCCCACACACAGCTAGAAGCCCAAAATTTTTTTCAGAGGTCGATGCAGAAAAAAAATATTTTTAATTTGCAACCTGATGGAGGTGAGTATAGATGGACTAATAGAACAAGTCCCACACACTGCTAGAAGCCCAAATTTTTTTTCAGAGCTAGATGCAGAAAAAAATTATATTCAATTTGCAACCTGATGGAGGTCAGTATAGATGGACTAATAGACTTATGCTATGCCCAAAAGGATTTACTTCACTTGGTGCAGTAAAAAAAATTGGTATTCTATACACAGGTGGTGTAGCTTGCAACACAGATAGGCTACTCCACTGACTAAGACACTCTGCAATAGGCCAAAAGGGATTAGCTTTGCTAGATTTAGCCAAATGCTGTGAAAAAAACTTGCACAGCACTGGCACAGACCTGCCTTGCAAAAACTGATAGGAACTGATGTAACTTAGTCCTGAAATGGACTGCAATTACAATTAGTCTTTACTCCCAACCTATCTATTTAAGAGCACAGACCTGCCTGATAAAAGTCGTAGGAAATGCTGTAACCTAGTCCTTAAAAGGACAGCAATCACAACTCTTCCCTACTCCCAAGCTATCTGTAGATTTGTACGAAAATTGGCTTGAAATTAACAAGGTATAGCGCACACAGCAACAGCGGTGCCGTCTAACATGCAGCTGCAGCAGTGAGAAAATGGTGGCGACGGGGAAAATGGCTGGGTCTTATAGGGCAAGGACATGTGACATACACTGCCAATGACACATGCCCTTGCTTGAATGAAAAAAAGCAGTTCGCTCCGTGTGTGCTCTGCTAATAGGCTGACAGACTGCACCTCCCCACTGTAAATGCGGGAAAGAGAAAAAAAAAATGGAGATCTTCATTATTTCTGCAGAGATCCATCCCATGCCCCTCACCCCCACCCCGCTGTACACTCAAACTGTGTATTAACATTGATTATCAGCATTACTGTGAAAAAATCTAGTTACGATTTTGGTGCACGAACATTTATCGAGCATAACCTCGAACAGCCGGATTTTATTCAAATCGTTCAGGTTCGTCGAACGGCTCGAACACCGCCCAAAGCAGCTCGAATTTGAGGTTGACAAACAGTTCGATTCGAACACAGCTCATCTCTAAATACTACGTCATGGTGCCCTGTGCTTATTGGTCCAATGACGTACTATTAGTTCATGCGGTGATCGCGCCCGCACACAAGTAGTGTGTCAGCTAATTGTCACAGCTGACACCCGGTACTATGTGCAGTGAGTGGTCATGCACTGCTCACTGCACATTAACCCCCAAAATTCTCCGATCGTAGTCGATCGCAGCATTGCGGGGGCAAGGGGAGGTAAGGGCAGATACTTACCTCCTCTGGCGGTGTCCCGCATTGTCTGCGGCCGCTCCCGGATGTTGTCATGATGACCCGATGTCGTCATGATAACATCCGGGTCACCAGATAGCAGGAAGTTACTTTGATCGTGCACAGTGCATGACCAAAGTAACTTCTCCCTCTGCAGCTGTGACAGCATGTATAGCACAGGGATGCTGCTGCATTGCTGTTGTATACAAGCAATCTGAATATGAAAAGCGAAAGTCCCATAGTGGGACAATGTGTAAAAGTACCAAAAGTCTCAGAAAGTGAAAAACAAAAAAAAAAATGTAAAAATATAAAAAAAAAATAACAAAAAGAATCCAAAAAAATAAAAATATACTGTACCCATGAACAAATATTATTGTGAAAAAAAAACCAATAAAAGTACACATATGTGGTATCACTGTGTCCGGAGCGACCTGACCTATAAAACTGTCACACTAGTTAACCCCTTTAGTGAAGAAAAAAAAAAAAACTAAGCAAAAAACTATGCTTTATCATCATACAGCCAAACAAAAGATGCAATAAAACGCGATAAAAAAGATGAATGCAATTAAAAATGATACCGCTGAAAACGTCATCTTGTCCCGCAAAAAAAACAAGCAGCCATAC
The DNA here is from genome assembly GCF_046119375.1 of Phyllobates terribilis. Taxonomy (NCBI): domain Eukaryota; kingdom Metazoa; phylum Chordata; class Amphibia; order Anura; family Dendrobatidae; genus Phyllobates; species Phyllobates terribilis. The sequence continues at coordinate 1,202,192,135 of NW_027362761.1, read as the reverse complement.
AGCTCCAACGAAAAAATAAAAAAGATATAGCTCTTAGAATAAAGCGTTACAAAAAATTATTTTTTCTATAAAAGTTTTTATTGTGTAAAAGTGCCAAAACATAAAAAAACGATATAAATGTGGAACCACTGTAAACGTACTGACCCTAAGAATAACGCTGCCTTATCAATTTTACCACACGCGGAACGGCATAAAAAAATAAACGATTTCGGAATTGTTGTTTTTTGTTTATTCTGCCTCCCAAAAATTGGAATAGAAAGCGATCAAAAAATGTCACGTGCCCGAAAATGGTAACTTGTCCCGCAAAAAAAAAGCCATCACATGATGGCTGAAATATGGAAAAATTATAGCTCTTAAAATATGGTGATGCAAAAACTAGTCTTTGCAAAAAAAGCATCTTTTAGTGTGTGACAACTCTCAATCATAAAAAACTATATGAATTTGGTATCGCTGTAATTTCACCGACCCGAAGAATAAAGTCGTCTAATCAATTATACCGCACGAGGAACGGAGTTAAAAATAAAATCTAGGGTTGTACTAGGGTTAGGGTTGTGCTAGGGTTAGGATTGGGCTAGGGTTAGAGTTAGGCTAGGGTTAGGGTTGGGCTAGGGTTAGGATTGGGCAAGGGTTAGTGTTGGGCTATGGTTGGGTTAGGAGTTGGGCTAGGGTAAGGGTTGGGCTACGGTTAGCAATGGGCCAGGGTTAGACTAGGGTTATGGTTGGGCTAGGGTTATGGTTGGGGTTAGGCTAGCATTATGGTTGGGCTTGGGTTAGGTTTATGCTAGGGTTAGGGTTGGGCTAGGGTTAGGGATGGGCTAGGGTTAGGGTTGGAGTTGGGGTTGTATTAGGGTTACGATTGTGTTGGGATTTTTTCAAAAGTAAAGAAAAAAAATGATGATGATATGGCCACTAGTGTTGAGCGCAAGTGATCACTACTTGAGTTTGCATCGGGTGCTCGGGTATGCACCAAGTATCGCGGGTGCTCAAGTGACATGCTCGAGTCTCCGTCCCATAAGTTTTGCAGCTGTTATACAGCCAAAAAAAAACTTACGGGGATTGCCTGTCATGCATGAGCGATTCCAGCATGTTTTTTTGGGTGATAATAACCGTGAAACATGTGGGCGGGGACTTGAGCATGTCACTCGAGTACCCGCGATACTTGGTGAATACCCAAGTACCCGATGCAAACTGTAGAAATGAGCACTTCCGCTCAAGACTAATGACAACTTATTCAATATGATGACCTAATGTTATCAAATTCTCTGTCATACCTCTGGGTTCAAAATGTTCACTATATCCCTTTATAAAATCCTTGAGGGGTCTTGGTTCCAAAATGGTGTCACTTGTGGGGGGTTTCCACTATTTAGGCACATCAGGGGCTCCCCAAACGCAACATGGTGTCCACTAATTGTTTAAGCAAATTTTACATTCAAAAGTCAAATGGCGCTCCTTCCCTTCCGAACCCTGCCGTTCGCCCAAACAGTGTTTTTTCCCCACATATTGGGTATCGGCTTACTCAGGAGAAATTGCACAACAAACTACATGGTGCAATTTCTCCTGTTTCCCTTATGAAAATGCAAAATTGGAGGCTGAACAACATTTTTGTTGGAAAATGTGAAAATTTTATTTTTACGGCTCAATGTTCTAAACTTCTGTGACGCACCTGGGTGTTCAAGGAGCTCATTACACATCTAGAAAAGTTCCATGAGGGGTCTAGTTTCCAAAATGGTTTCACTTGTGGGGAGTTTCCACTGTTTAGGCACATCAGGAGCTCCCCAAACGTAAAATGGCGTCCACTAATTGTTCAAGCAAATTTTAAATTCAAAAAGTCAAATGGCGCTCCTTCCTTTCTGAACCCTGCAGTGTGCCCAAACAGTGGTTTTCTCCAACATATTGGGTATGAGCTTACTCAGGAGAAATTGCACAACAAATTGTATGGTGCAATTTCTCCTGTTACCCTTAAGAAAATGACATATTGGAGGCTGAAAAACATTTTTGTTGGAAAAATGTGAAAATTTTATTTTTACGGCTTAATGTTCTAAACTTCTGTGAAGCACATATTGCTGTTCATGCACCTAAATTTCTATTGGCTACATCTTTTGGTTGGAATTTTTCTTTGTTTGTGACACTAATTAAATTAGATCTGTGCTTTAATAAACCAGAAATCCTACTTAGTACACCATGTTAAGGTTGAGATGTCTGAATTCCTGAAATCTTGGAAACAAATCTTAATATTTGTAGTTCAAGACATAGAAAATAATTGATTTTGCTCAAATAATTTGGCGCCCTAACAGGGATCAGAGATGCATTGTACCATCCGGATCTAGAGTGAGAAAGAACTCTTCAGTGAAAGTGAACCTAAAAAGCTGCAGTATAAAATAAGATGCATATTTTTGTATGTTTCCTTCAGTTCCATTGTAAGTTTGGTCCTCTTCCATCCCAGGTGAGTTATTTTGCATTAAATAGTCAGGTACAAGGCCTGAAGAGATACATATGTCTTTATGTACTGTGTGCATGTTAGGGAATTAGTTTATAAATGTGAAATATAGTTGTTCTCAAATTTGGAGGATTAGTAGTGCTGCTGTGTCTTGTTTGGCTGTTGAGAAGGATCAACTCAACAGAAGGGATGTCCTGTAGTTTGTTTACTGGAGTTCGTCTTATGTAGGGTTTGAAATTGGCTTGGTGCCTACTTACACATGAATAAATTGTGTCCTCACTGTGATACAAGTTTCAAGGGTGTTTACCTGAGGGGGTTTGGGGACAAGCAAACTTGCTTTGGAAAGGAAACTTGCCTTAGTAAATGGACATTGAAAACCTAAATGAAAAACAGCAAAGAGAGTGGTCAGAGAAGGTCAAGGCAAAAAATTCCATAACTTATTGTAAAAGAATGTTGAAAAGGGAAAAAATTGAAGGTAGTTTCTGGCACAAATGGCTGGATAAAAATATATAAGTTTATTGAGTCAAGTTAAAAGTCTATTTAAAAATTAAGGACCTCAACTTTTAAATGGACTTTAAATTTGAGTCAATAGGCTTATATATTTTTTATTCAGTGAGTTGTGCCCGAAACTACCCTCGTTTTTTTGTCTGTTAGCTGCAATCACCAGCAGGTACGGCACATGCTGGTTTCTAATCACAGCAACAGATTCATCCATGTTACCAGCATGAACAGCTCTACTGAGACATATACAAACCCAGAGGTGGTCTGTATATGTCTCAGTAGTAGCTGTTCATGAGACAACAGTATAGTTGGCTACAAGACAATTGTCTGAAGTCTAAAGCTGAGCAATGAAAGAATGTGCTTGAGGAAGTGACTAGAGGAGTATGGGTGAAGAAACCACTATAGGTAATAAAATGAAAGTTTTGACAATGGACTGGACAGACTTTGTCAATGAGAACCATCAGTACCTTCTCTCTATAACAGACAGGGAGCGTGGATAAGTACAGAATCCTTGATAAAGAGAAAGTTGTTTAAATTGTGCGGCACCCAAAACTAAGCTTAATGTCCCAAATGCTCCTATAATACATGTGGTGATTAAAACGGATATAGTGCATAGAGGATACAGCACTCAATCTCCCTACATTTGCTGACATGGATTCAGGAGAGGGTCGAGAGTAGCACAGTAGGGGAGGCTTATAGAGGGCCCCTAGACAACTGATTATGAGCCAGGTGGGCCATAGAATAATTCTCCTTGGGCACTGGTGACTGCCCCTCCTCAAAGGGTGGTTGCGATGAGAATAAGCTCTGGTATTCAGGAGGCCAGTTAGGTATGCATGCTGAAACAGCTTCCTAACCCCTACGAGATGCCTGTTCTTTCCTTCAGACATATCCAACAGATACAAGTTTCACATAACTGTACAAGGCAAGATCTTGAGGTGTTAGTAGATGCAAAAAGCAGGAAACCATCAAAAGAATATTGAATTATTACATATGAAGCCGAGTATTTACGGACTTTAGACTCATGGGAATAGTACTGGAAAATATTGCAGCATTGAGGTCTGACAAAGCAGAAGGATTAATCCATAGCATTAAATGACATAACTCAGGAGAAAGATGAGATGATGGAAAAGTATTTTTACAATTTGCAGATGGCTTAGACAGCTATGGTATATTCTCCAAGATATAACCTTAATATACATAGATTGGGAACTGCTTTCGTGAATGAACTAAAGATACCCATTAGGGCGGGACTTGCAAGCGTGTTGTCATGGCTCGGTTTGGAGATTTGTTCCGCTGACCTGTTGGTCCAAGGTCTATTCCTCTTTCTGCTGAGCTATTACATTTTTTCTCCTGTCCAAGTGCTAATGCTTCCAACTGTCTTTGTTTCTCCATTTTCCCATTTTGATCTGCCCTATCACATTCTGGATTGGGCATTATATGTTCACACTTCACTGCACTTCTTTTCTGGCTATACCTCTATTTGGACTTGGGTTAAGGAGTTTCAGCCATTCAGCTAAGGGGTTTACCTTGCATGGTAAACACCATTTTATTTCCAACAGTAAGCCTGTTTGTTTTCTACCCATAATTCCTTTCCTTGCCATATTTCAAGCAGTTTTACACCAGAAAACAGTAACAGGATCTCTCTCCAGAATTTTGAAAACAAAGATTTGACTAAAATACTGGAATAAGCTCATTAGCTGTCTAAAAATTTTATTGAATGTGTGGTCTTTTAAAGGTTTTCACTGTTCCAAAAATCTGATACCATTGAAAACACATAGCAGATTCAACAACAATGATCTAAAATGGAAATTGTATAATTCGTCATTGTGAAAATGAAAAAAATACAAATTGAAAAAAAATCTGAATACATTAAATTGCTAAACATAATTTATGTGGTTATATTTTCTCTATCATATTTATTCTTATTTAACAAATTGCCCTTTGAATTTAAGTCTGGTCTCAGGATAATAATATAACATTTAGGAAAAAATATACAAGCCAGAATTCCAATACTTGAAGACAATATAGCAAATATCTCTACGAGAACTGAACTTTTTCCAGTTACACTTAAATAGGCTGGAATAAAAGCCACCCAGACACTGCAGACAATCAGCATGCTGAATGTGATGTTTTTGGCTTCATTGTAACTATCTGGCAAATTTCTTGCCAGAAAAGCAACAAAGAAACTCACTGCAGCAAGAAACCCCATATTACCCAGAATAATGGAAAAGGCCATTATTGACCCTTCATTACATTGAAGAATAATTTTGTCATCATACAAGTCAAAGTTGTTTTCTGGGAATGGCGGTGCAGTAGATAACCAGATAATGCAAAGTACAACTTGGATAAATGAACAAACAAACACTAAGGAGTTGGTGATCTTTACTCCAATAAATTTTCTACATTTGCTTCCAGGTTTGGTGACTTTGAAGGCCGTGTAGACCATAATAGTCTTAGCCAAAATAGAAGAGATGGCTACTGAGAAGATGATCCCAAATAAAGTCTGACGAAGCATACAGGTGACTCTTGTAGGACGACCAAGGAACAAAAATATACAGAGGAAGCTTAACATAATGGAGACAAGTAAGATGAAGCTTAGGCTTTGGTTAGTTGCTTTTACAACTGGAGTATCTCTAAATAAAGTGAAGATTCCCAAGATAACCGAAGTTTGGAGAAAAAGAAAAATAACAATGATAGCTATAATAAGAGTTATTGAGTCATCGGAATATGATAAAAATTCTGTCTCCTTTGGTGCACATTGATTGTTGTCATTTGGCCACTGGTCTGTAGGACATCTAATGCATGATCGCTTGTCTACAAGCAAAATAAAAGAAAATATATTTTATTTTAAATTTGTTCGATGAATGCAACTATAAGAAATATTTTGAAAAAAAAAAGATATTTACTAGAAAGTGATGAGAACCTACATGATCTAGTTTTACAAAAACAATTGATTACATGTAAAACTGCAACGTAAAAGATAAATTAGTCCAAAATCACTTGAGAAATAAGTGGATTACCAGTGATTAGATAGAAATGTCTAATGTATCATTTTGGTTTTGCTTGATGTAATATTGATTTATGTTAAAAAAAGGACCTGTCATTTGCCATAGATATAGTTTGGCTTGACAGAACATAGCTAAAGGGAATTTTAAATGTTAACATTGATCTTTTTGTAGTTTCCATATTTTGTAAAACCCCATTTGTATTGGATTACACATTACGTTAAACACTTTGTCTCATGCAAAACTCCACATGTATTTTATTCCCTTTGTGCTTGTAGATTTTTCTATATAGGAAAATAATCAGGCATTTATTTGTAAGATTTAGAAAATACAATTGTTCTATATGAATGAGAAAAGGTTCACCAAAATTAATAAAACATATATGTGAGGTCAACTCAGCTAATCCAAAAGGTCTACGTTTTGTAGAACTCGAAGTGTTTAATATTCCAGAATGAGGAGACTTCACAAATTATTACTTGAAAGGGAGGCAAAGTGGATAATTATCTACAAATGCACAAGGCCCTTTAGGTCTATATGACAAGAATGATCTATCTTTGTTGGTATTATATACACTGCTCAAAAAAATAAAGGGAACACTTAAACAACACAATGTAACTCCAAGTCAATGACACTTCTGTGAAATCTACCTGTCCAGTCATGAAGCAACACTGATTGTGAATCAATTTCTCCTGCTGTTGTGCAAATGGAACAGACAACTTGTAGAAATGATAGGCAATTCGCAAGATACCACCTATAAAGGAGGGGTTCTGCATGTGATGACCACAGACCATTTCTCTGTTCTCATCCTTTTTGGTTGTTGTTTTGGTCACTTTTTCATTTTGCCATTGCTCTCATCCCTAGAGGTACAGTAGCATGAGGCTGTGTCTACAGTACAACACACAGAAGTTGCTCAGGTAGTGCAGTTCATCCAGAATGGCACATCAGTGGGAGCTGTGGCAAGAAGGATAGCTGTGTCTGTCAGCACAGTGTCCTCAGCATGGAGCAGATACCAGGAGATGTGGAGGGAGCGATAGTAGGGCAACAAACCAGCAGCAGGACCATTACCTCCTTTTTGTACAATGGAGGAACAGGAGGAGCACTGCAAGAGCCCTGCAAAATTACCTCCTTCAGGCCACAAATGTGCATGTGTCTGCACAAACAGTTAGAAACCGACTCCATGAGGGTGGTATGAGGGCCCGACATCCACAGATGGGGGTTGTGCTCACAGAACACCATGATTGGCAAAGTCGCCACTGCCACCCTGTGCTCTTCACAGATAAAAGCAGGTTCACACTGAGCACATGTGACAGATGTGACAGATGTGACAGAGTCTGGAGACGCCGTGGAGAGCAATCTGCTGCCTGCAACATCTTTCAGCATGACCGGTTTGGCAGTGGGTCAATAATGGTGTGGGGTGGCATTTCTTTGGAGGGCCACACAGCACTCCACGTGCTCGCGAGAGGTAGCCTGACTGCCATTAGGTACCGAGATGAGATCCTCAGACCCCTTGTGAGACCATATGCTGGTGCAGTTGGCCCTGGGTTCCTCCTAATGCAGGACAATGCCAGACCTCATGTGGCTGGAGTGTGTCAGCAGTTCCTGCAAGATGAAGGCATTGAAGCTATGGACTGGCCCGCCCGTTCCCCAGACCTGAATCCGATTGAGCACATCTGGGACATCATGTCTCGCTCCATCCACCAACGTCACATTGCACCACAGACTGTCCAGGAGTTGGCAGATGCTTTAGTCCAGGTCTGGGAGGAGATCCCACAGTAGACCAACCTCAACCTCATCAGGAGAATGCCCAGGCATTGTAGGGAGGTCATACAGGCACGTGGAGGCCACACACAATAATGAGCCTCATTTTCACTTGTTTTAAGGACATTACATAATGGATCAGCCTGTAGTGTGTTTTTCCACTTTAATTTTGGGGGTGACTCCAAATCCAGGCCTCCATTGGTTAATAAATGTGATTTCCATTGATGATTTTTGTGTGATTTTGTTGTCAGCACATTCAACTTTGTACAGAACAAAGTATTCAATGAGAATATTTCATTTATTCAGGATAGGATGTGTTATTTCAGTGTTCCCTTTATTTTTTGAGCAGTGTGCTTTAAACATAAACATATTGCTGTTTTTGTACATAGGAAGTATGCTTATGTCATATTACATTCAGACCTATAGAAGTGTACTGACACGCAAAAATGCCGTCTGGTCACACCCTAAGAACTCCCCGTCGGCCTGTTTGATTTTAATGGACTACAATAAAACTACTTGATTTTTACACTAATTAACCAAAAGAGAACCTCCCATATTAATGCGAATAAGACAAGATAAAAAATATACATAAATCATATATATTTTATTGAACACATATACCAATGACATACAGTACATATTAAAATCAATAAAATACAAAAAGGAGAACACACTGCCACTGAACAAGTCAAGGTAGAGCTAATGTTATTGTAAATATAATATAAGCTCTAACACACTCCACATGGAAAAATATAATACCACATTAGTATTAACAACAATAAATAAGTAATAGGGTTGAGCGAGCATGTTCTGTCCGAGTATGCACACGGGAGCGATTCAACCATATCTCCGAGCAGCTATAAATACTCGGAGCTCGGCTCAAGCATACTCGCCGAAAGGGTTAATAGAACATACTCGCTCAACACTAATAAGTAACAGTCACGGGATTTCTATATCATAAGTACCCAGATGTGGGTTATTATAAAGTGCTCTGTGCAACAAACAATTGTATGGTATTTACTATCCTAATCTCTTAACTAGAGATGAGCGTTGTTCTACTCGAACTGTTCGCCAATCTCAAATTCGAGCTGTTTTGGGCGGTGTTCGAGCCGGTCGGCGAACACGAACAATTTGAGAAAAATTCGGCTGTTCGAGGTTATGTTCGATAACTGTTCGTGCACCAAAATCATAACTGGATTTTTTCTCAGTAATGATGAAAATTAATGTTAATACGCAGTTTGAGTGTACAGCGGGGCGGGGGGAGGGGCAGGGGATGGATCTCTGCAGGAACAATGAAGATCTCCATTTTTTTTCTCTTTCCCGCATTTGCAGTGGGGAGGTGCAATCTGTCAGCCTATCAGCAGCGCACACACGGAGCGAAGTGCTTTTTTTCACACAAGCAAGGGCATGTGTGTTTGGCAGTGTATGTCACATGTCCTTGCCCTATAAGACCAAGCCATTTTCCCCGTCGCCACCATTTTCTCACTGCTGCAGCTGCGTGTTAGATGGCACCGCTGTTGCTGTGTGCGCTATACCTTGTTAATTTCAAGCCAATTTTCGCACAAATATACAGATAGCTTGGGAGTAGGGAATAGTTGTGATTGCAGTCCTTTTAAGGACTAGGTTACAGCATTTCCTACGACTTTTATCAGGCAGGTCTGTGCTCTTAAATAGATAGATTGTGGGAGTAAAGACTAATTGTAATTGGAGTCCTTTTCAGGACTAGGTTACATCAGTTCCTATCAGTTTTTGCCAGGCAGGTCTGTGCCAGTGCTGTGCAAGTTTTTTTCACAGCATTTGGCTGAATCTAGCAAAGCTAATCCTTTTTGGCCTATTGCAGAGTGTCTTAGTCAGTGGAGTAGCCTATCTGTGTTGCAAGATATAACACCTGTGTATAGAATACCAATTTTTTTACTGCACCTAGTGAAGTAAAATCTTTTGGGCATAGCATCATTCTATTAGTCCATCTATACTGATCTCCATCAGGTTGCAAACTGAATATAATTTTTTTCTGCATCTAGCTCTGAAAAAATATTTGGGCTTCTAGCAGTGTGTGGGACTTGGTCTATTAGTCCATCTATACTGACCTCCATCAGGTTGCAAATTAAAAATAATTTTTTTCTTCATTTAGCTCTGAAAAAATATTTGGGCTTCTAGCAGTGTGTGGGACTTGTTCTATTAGTCCTTGTATACTGACCTCCAGCAGGTTGCAAATTGAATATAATTTTTTTCTGCATCTAGCTCTGAAAAAATATTTGGGCTTCTAGCGGTGTGTGGGACTTGGTCTATTAGTCCATCTATACTGACCTCCATCAGGTTGCAAATTAAAAATAATTTTTTTCTGCATCTAGCTCTGAAAAAATATTTGGGCTTCTAGCAGTGTGTGGGACTTGGTCTATTAGTCCATCTATACTGACCTCCATCAGGTTGCAAATTAAAAATATTTTTTTTCTTCATTTATCACTGAAAAAATATTTGGGCTTCTAGCAGCGTGTGGGACTTGGTCTATTAGTCCATCTATACTGACCTCCATCAGGTTGCAAATTAATAATAATTTTTTTCTGCATCTAGCTCTGAAAAAATATTTGGGCTTCTAGCAGTGTGTGGGACTTGGTCTATTAGTCCATCTATACTGACCTCCATCAGGTTGCAAATTGAATAAAAAAAATTTCTGCATCTAGCTCTGAAAAAATATTTGGGCTTCTAGCGGTGTGTGGGACTTGGTCTATTAGTCCATCTATACTGACCTCCATCAGGTTGCAAATTAAAAATAATTTTTTTCTTCATTTAGCTCTGAAAAAATATTTGGGATTCTAGCAGTGTGTGGGACTTGTTCTATTAGTCCTTCTATACTGACGTCCAGCAGGTTGCAAATTGAATATAATTTTTTTCTGCATCTAGCTCTGAAAAAATATTTGGGCTTCTAGCGGTGTGTGGGACTTGGTCTATTAGTCCATCTATACTGACCTCCATTAGGTTGCAAATTAAAAATAATTTTTTTCTGCATCTAGCTCTGAAAAAATATTTGGGCTTCTAGCAGTGTGTGGGACTTGGTCTATTAGTCCATCTATACTGACCTCCATCAGGTTGCAAATTAAAAATAATTTTTTTCTGCATCTAGCTCTGAAAAAATATTTGGGCTTCTAGCAGTGTGTGGGACTTGGTCTATTAGTCCATCTATACTGACCTCCATCAGGTTGCAAATTGAATAAAAAAATTTTCTGCATCTAGCTCTGAAAAAATATTTGGGCTTCTAGCGGTGTGTGGGACTTGGTCTATTAGTCCATCTATACTGACCTCCATCAGGTTGCAAATTAAAAATAATTTTTTTCTGCATCTAACCCAGCCAATAGTTTTGGCCTAATACCACAGTTTGGCCACTCAGCTCTGCTCGGTTACCATCCATTGTTTTTTTGTGCAAACAACTCCAGAGTTGTGAATTAGTTAACCACCAAAATGAGTGGAAAAAGGCCTGCTGCTGGTGGAAAGGGGAATAGGCGTGTTGGGAAGGGGAAAAAAGGTTGTGTCCGTGGGGTAGGTGCAGAAGAAAGACCATCTTCCAGCCAAACTAAAATGTCTACTTCTTTTAGCGGACAATGTGATAAGATCCCTTTCTTACGGCCACGCCAATCGCTACAAATTCCAGATGAGGCACAAAAACAGCAGGTGCTTCAACGGATATCAAGTGCTCCTTTAAGTGGGCTCTCCTCCACATCAACTTCAACATCACAAATACTCCAGTCCTCAAAGGTGTCACCCAAATCGCACTTGCTTCCTCACAGCTCCCAAATCTCCAGCTGCCCGTCTGAGTATGAGGTAGAACAGATGGTTGAGTCTGCAGAGCTGTTTACTCATACTATAGCCTGGGAATCAGAGGTCGACTCCAGCGCTTCTGTGAATCCAGACGAGGAAATGATCTGCACTGATGCCCAGAATCTTTATGAGTCGGATCCAGGACCAGACGCAGAAGGTTCTGACCATAATGTAGACCCTCATTCCCAAACTGTAACTCCTGTTGGTGGAGACAATGAGGAAGACGATGATAAGACTCAAATACCTGATTGGAGCGACAACTTTAGTTTTTTGTCAGGGCAGGAACAGGTTGGCTCTGAGGACGACGGGTGTGATAACACACAGGGTGATGATGATGAGGTTGGAGATCCCACTTACTGTCAACCCACAGTCAGCCAAGAGATGAGGTCAGCAGAGGAGGTGGAGGAAGATGCTAGTGACGACGAGGTCAGGTTGCGCCTTCCTGGACAGAGACGTAGTACTGGAAGCACGTCAACAACTGCATCCTCAAACACAACTCTGCCTCTCACCAAAAGTCGTGGTGGCTCTTCAGTAGTGTTGAGCCACCCCCGTAGTGTTCGGGTTCGGTTCGGTTCGTCGAACACCGGGATGTTCGAGGAACTGTTCTTCGAACTGTTCGTCAAACACCTTAGAACACCGTCGAACACCGTTAAAACCAATGGCAGGCAAACAAAAACACATAGAAACACATAGAAAACACCTGCAAAGGTGTCCAAAAGCTGACAAACTGCTCAGAAGACACTCTCTTTAAAAAAGCCGGACGGCAAATTCAGCAGCGGCATACACCGGTACCCGACAATTTAGACAAGAAGGAATAGAGCATCACACATAGATTAGATAGATAGAAACATGTCAGTCACACATATAAGAAGCACAGTGACAGTGTTGCTTACTGTACTTGTCATTTAGTGTAAAGGATTTATCAAAAAAAATAATAGTGTTTTCATGCACCGTCTCTTTAAAAAAGCCGGCCGGCAATTCAGCAGCGGTACCCGACAATTTAGAACAGAAAGAATAGAGCTTCACACATAGATTAGATAGATAGAAACATGTCAGTCACGTATATAATAAGTACAGTGATAGTGTTGCTTACTGTACTTGTCATTTAGTGTAAAGGATTTATTTAAAAAAATAATAGTGTTTTCATGCACTGTCTCTTTAAAAAAGCCGGCCGGCAATTCAGCAGCGGTACCCGACAATTTAGAACAGAAAGATAGAGCATCACACATAGATTAGATAGATAGAAACATGTCAGTCACATATATATGAAGTACAGTGATAGTGTTGGTTACTGTACTTGTCATTTAGTATTAAAATAAAGGATTTATTATTAAAAAAATTGGCGTGGGGTTCCCCTTAATTTTAGGCTCTAGCGGAGGTTAAGCAGACGGCTGGGGCAGATGTTTGAAGCCTGGGAAGGGGGTAATACCCACGGAGCTTCCCAGGCTACTAATATCAGCCCCCAGCTGAATACATAGCCTTTACTAGCTATTAAAATGGGGGACCCCCCAAAAAAAATGACGTGGGGTCCCCCCTAATTTAATAGCTAGGAAAGGCTAGGCAGACAGCTGGGGGCTGATATTAATAGCCCAGGAAGGGAGCCATGAATATTGGCCCCCTCCCAGGCTAGAAACACCAGCCGTCAGCCGCCCCAGAAATGGCGCATTCATAGGATGCGCCAATTCTGGCACTTAGCCTCGCTCTTCCACGCTGCCCTGGTGCGGTGGCAGGGGGTAATAGGGTTGGGGTTGATGTCAGCTTATAATGCCAGCTGACATCAAGCCCAGGTTAGTAATGGAGAGGCGTCTATAAGACACCCCCATTACTAACCCCATAGTCAAAGTTAAAAAAAACACAAACACCCAGAATAAAGTCCTTTAATTGAAATAAAGACACAATCCTTTATTGTTCTAAATTAAACCATACTTACCATCACGCCCATTCCAGCTGAAACCAACGATCTCCTGCAATAAAAGAAAAATAATAAAGCAACCTCATCCTTACCTTTCCATGGTTCCCACGACAGCTTCAGCTCTGCTACATCGAGATGACAGGCTGGACCGCAGCAGAACGCTGCCATCCAGCCTGTCATCCCGCAGACACTGAGAAGCGCAGGCTTGCTTGCGCTGCTCAGCGTCTCTCTGTGACGACATCCAGATGAGCCGAGTTCATGTCCAATGAACTCGGCTCACCTCATGCACGTCACTGACAGCGTGGGAAAATTCTCACGCTGAAGCGCTGATTGCAGGAGAATTTTCCCACGCTGTCAGTGACGTGCAGGAGGTGAGCTGAGCTCATTGGACATGAGCTCACCTCATGCACATCACTGACAGCGTGGGAGAATTCTCCTGCACTCAGCACTTCAGCGTGAGAATTTTCCCACGCTGTCAGTGACGTGCATGAGGTGAGCCGAGTTCATTGGACATGACCTCGGCTCATCTGGATGCCGTCACAGCGAGACAGTGAGGAGCGCAAGCATGCCTGCGCTTCTCAATGTCTGCGGGATGACAGACTGGATGGCAGCGTTCTGCTGCGGTCCAGCCAGTCATCTCGATGTAGCAGAGCTGAAGCTGTCGTGGGAACCATGGAAAGGTAAGGATGAGGTTGGTTTATTATTTTACTTTTATTGCAGGAGATCGTTGGCTTCAGCTGGAATGGGTGTGATGGTAAGTATGGTTTAATTTAGAACAATAAAGAATTGTGTCTTTATTTCAATTAAAGGACTTTATTCTGGGTGTTGTGTTTTTTTTAAATACTTTACTAGAAATTCATGGCGGTCATGTCTAATACTGGCGTGACCCCATGAATTTTGGGCTTGGGGCCAGCTGATAATACCAAGCTGGCCCTAACCCCTTTATTACCCAGTGAGCCACCGCACCAGGGCCCTGGATGAGTTGGGTACAGCGCCAGAAGATGGCGCTTCTATGAACGCGCCATTTTCCGGGGTGGCTGCGGACTGCAATTTGTAGCGGGGGGGGGCCCAGAAAGCTTGGGCCTCCCTGCGCTGCAGATTCCAGCCCCCAGCTGCCTAGTGCAGCACTGATCCTATTAGGCCATCTATAATAAGCTTCACCAGATTTAAAATTAAAAATAATTTTTAGCTGCATCTAGCCCGGAAAATAATTTTGGGGCTCCGAGATGCGCAAGACACATAAGTGCCTTCTTGCTGCACTACCTGCAGCATGACCCTCATATTGTCAGAATTCGAAGTAATCATGACTACTGGGTTGCCACACTCATAGATCCCCCAAACTTTTCGATCAACCTTTTCATTTTAATAAAGACCAAAAAAATGGTCATTTTTGAAATTATAAGCATTAGCAGGTTGTTAGAAACTGAAATCAAACAGTTTTCAACTCAAAACTTTATTCTAGGTGATGTTACATTTTCACATAGGACCCCTTGTTCGAAAGGAGCTTCTGAACTCTCTCGTCCATTGAATTTGTCAGGTTTTGGATGGTTTCTGCTTCAATTGTTTTGCATGAGGACAGAATACCCTCCCAGAGCTGTTGCTTAGATGTGAACTGCCTCCCGCCATCATAGACACTCCTTTTAATGATGCTCCAAAGGTTCTGAATGGGGTAGAGGTCAGGGGAGCATGGGGGTCACACCATAAGTTTGTCCCCTTTTATGCCCATATCAGCCAGAGATGCAGATGTTTTATGTGCAGCATGAGATGGTGCATTATCATGCAGAAAAATGATCTTGCTGTGAAATACACGGTTCTTCTTCTTGAACCATGGCAGGAAAAGCTGTTTGAGAAAATCCACATACATTATGGAGTTCATCTTTAGCGCCTTCAGGGATCCTAAAGGGGCCGACAATCTCTCTCCCCATGATTCCAGCCCAAAACATTACTCCACCTCCTCCTTGTTGGCGCTGTAGCCGTGTTTGCGTGGGGTGTCCATCAACCAGCCATCCTCCACTCCATTCATCTGGACCATTGAGCGCTGCACGGCACTCATCCGTGAACAAAACAGTTTTGAAATCAGTCTTCATGTAATGTTTGGCCCACTGGAGCCCTTTCTGCTTGTGTGAAGTGGATAGAGGAGGTCGACAGGATGGCATATGCACAGCTGCAAACCTCTGAAGGACCCTGCATCTTGTTGTTCGGGGGACGTTGGAGGCACAAGCAGCTTCAAAAACTTGTCTGCTGCTATGACAAGGCTTTTTTGCCGCTGCTGTTTCAACCTGACGTAATTGCCTGTAGGAAAGAGTCCTCAATTTGCCCTTATCAGCACGCACACGTGTGTACTGTGAATCAGCTACATACTTCTTGATTGCCAAGACACTTCATCCTGATCATCGCACAATGTTGATTGTAGTCATGCCTTGACCTAAACACTCCACAATTTGTTGCTTCTCAGCAGCCGACACATCCTTTTTCTTTCCCATTTTGGCAGAAAATGTAGGCTGCTTAATAATGTGAGAGAGCCTTCTTAAGTAGTCTTGCCTTTCATTGGACTCACCTGCCAAACTAATTAGCACAGGTGTCTGCAATTGCTTACAGTGATATAAAGAGCCCTGACACACATCACCATCAATGAGTTTAACTGACAAACAAACAAATTCTTCCCTTATCACTCCTAAACACTTTTTGCATAATAATTTGGAACGCGGTGTACATGTGCTTTTCCACAAAACACCAGTGGTTCACGTAGTGAATCTTACAGTTCTAACTTGCCAACCGTGGTCTGTATGGAATTGTTCAATAAAGGGCCCAAAATTAAGATAACATAGATGGGAGAGGTCTCTATGAATAGGAATTCCTAAGTATTTGATACCCTGTGAGGGCCAGGCAAAGGGAAAGTTGGACTGGATGGAATCCTATATCGATTTAGGGAGGGAGACATCGAGGGCCTCAGACTTCGCTGCATTGATTTTAAAATTTTACCATGTAACAAAGTGATCTATTTCAGCCATAACAGCAGGGATGGATATATGTGATTGAGTGATATATACTAGGACATCATCAGCAAATAGAGAGCACTTGTACTCGGTGCCTCCCACCTCAATCCACCTAATATTGGGGTTATGGCGAATTGATGAGAGCAGGTGCTCCGTCACTAGGATGTATAAGAGAGGGGACAGAGGACATCCCTGCCTTGTCCCATTGGTGATTGTGAAAGGTGATGAAAATGTTCTGACGCACCCCCTGGGCCTTGGGACACCCGGAGCCGGACCCTTTTTGGTGGATGCTGGTGGTTGTAGTCTTCGTGGCGGCGATCCGGTTCCGTGGCTCAGGGCGGTCAAACCAGTGGCGGAACTATTTATGTGGTTTTGATGTTTAAATGTCCGACTACGCCACCCGTGGATTGCGGTCAGAGTGAACCGCCGCTACAGGGCAGACCGCTAAGGCTGGTGTTGTGGGTGCAGCAGAGCGTAGCATAACTCCCCACGGGAGGAGTATAGCCTCAGGGCAGTGTATGCGGAGAATGGGGGTGATGGTGCAGGACAGCAGCAGTAACGACACGGAGTCAGTGATGCAGTTCAGGGCCTTTACTCACAGTTCTTATTATCCAGACCACGTCTGCAGGTAACGGCTGCCCACGTCGTACTGTGCTCACCAGGTGAGGGGCTCAGACAACTCCCAGATAACTTTGGAACGCTTCACAGGACCCCCTTTGTGTGTCCTTTGTCTGGCCTTTCTTACCAACACTTCTGTCCGGCTGCCTCGGGCCTCCTCTTGGTAAACTTGGCGCCAGTTTCCCTGACCCTATGTGGTGCCTTCCTAGCGGGTGGAGCAAGGGGCTGCGCCACATAAAATGTCAGAGCCTCCGGTTTCTAGCTGAGGGTCGTTTCCTGCCTCCACTAGTTCGGGGACCGGTCTCCCCCTTTGGCCTGACCCCTCCACGCAGGTGGATTCGGGCGTGCGGTGGCGACTCGCCCATCCGCACCCCTGGGATCCCTTCATTCCTCGATCCTGGAGCCTTCTCCGCTCCTCTTCCTTCCTTCTCCCTCTTGCAGGCCTGGGCCTCTGTTACTAGGCCCGCCTCCGGAGCAGAGCTCATGCAGAGCCCCTGCTCCCTGCCACTTCTGCTCAGACTTCTCTGCACTGAACTAAGATGGTGCCCACCTTTTATACTCCCTTCTCAATGCACCCAGGAACTGCTTCCTCCCTGCTCCTGCACTGCAGGGTTCCCCTTCCTCAGTGTTCCCTCCCCCCACTCCAGCCAGGGACAGGGACTGTCGTGCCCATCTCAGGGGCATATTGGTCGCCCTGCCCCACGGCAATGTGGTGTAATGCATGCAGGTGTCGGGTCCTGATCCACACTCCATCCTTATCTGAGAGTGAGATATCACACCTCTGGGTGAGGTGCAATACGTCTGTAGCAACCGAGCCCTCGGTGCTACAGTTCCATTTATCTTCAGCCTAGGTGACGTATTGTGATACAGGGCCGTGATTTTGGCTATAAAAGGGTCCCCTAGACCCCTACCCCAAGCTTTTTAAAAGAATCATATATGGCGTGCCAGGAGACTCTATGGAATGCTTTCTCAGCATCCAACGAGAGTATCTACTTACAAATTTTTAACTGCATCTAGCCCAGGAAATACTTTGTGCCTAGTAGCAGTGTCTGCTAGTCAGCGGATTATCCCGGCTGTTAAGCAAGCTACACCACCTGTAGGTTGGACACTTAATTTTTTCAAAGGAAATGCTTCGGGACCACGGGATACTTAGTGAAGAGCATCAGGAGGCACCCCAAGGCATAGGGGCTGGGACTGGCACTAGGATGCCTTGCGGTGGACAGCCGAGCTCGATCCTTATAAAAGCTTTTTAACTGCAGCAGCTTTAGTGGACGCTACTGGAGCTGGAATTACGCGGCTGCTGGCATGAGACTTGCCCTCCAATAGATCCTTGTAAATGGATTTAAAGTGTATTCATTCAAATTAGAGGGACAATTTAAATTAAAAAGCTTAGAGCTGCCTCCACCACAGGGGGGCTCTCTCGACCCACCAGCGGACAGGCACCAGTATTGGGAGAGGGGGGCTGGCCGTCAGGGTTCACCGCGGCTCTGGCACAAACCCGGCGACACGGAGGTGGCACGGGCAGGAGCGGACTGGCCGTCTCGGCTTCTCACTTTTTGGATTTTAGAAGGGCATGACATGCCTATATCTGTGTCTCCCCCTCCTTTTACTCCTCCACCTCTTTTCTTTTCGCATGACTATATGTACTTGTCACTTTTCCATGTGTTAGTTGTGTCTTCTGAGCAGTTTGTCAGCTTTTGGACACCTTTGAAGGTGTTTTCTATGTGTTTCTATGTGTTTTTGTTTGCCTGCCATTGGTTTTAACGGTGTTCGAAGGTGTTCGACGAACAGTTCGACGAACAGTTCGGCGAACACACAGGTGTTCGACGAACCGAACCGAACTCGAACACTACGGGGGTGGCTCAACACTACTCTTAACTCCTTCAATTGGACACATGCAGTATACCAGCAGATCACTGCAAATAGTATATAATCTAGTGAAATACTGCAGTATACCTGCAAAAATTGAAGACAAATAAGAATGTTTATCAAGCATGCAAATTGCAGTTAGGTCACATGCTGCATTAATCACAGGACAATTCCAACCACAATCTAATAAGGATAGAGGGTGATAAGTATTAATTTAATCATGATAGGAAAGAGCTATCACGCGAAACGCGCGTAAGGGAGAAACAAGTTCTGGTAATTATTGTCTTACCTTCCATCTGGTGTATTTTGCACTTTCCTATCATGATTAAATGAATACAGTACACACAGCGAAAAGTACCAAACAACAGTATCACTGTGCTTGATTGGCAGCAAACTCGCCTGACCTTAACCCCATAGATAATCTATTATAGAGAATCTATGGAGTATTGTCAAGAGGAAGATGAGCGACACCAGACCCAACAATGCAGACGAGCTGAAGGCTGCTATCAAAGAAACCTGGGCTTCCACAACACCTCAGCAGTGCCACAGGCTGATCATCTCCTGGCCACGCCGTATTGATGCAGTAATTGATGCAAAAGGATCCCCGACCAAGTATTGAGTGCATTAACTGAACATACATTTCAGTAGGCCAACATTTTGAATTTTAAAAACCTTTTTCAAGCTGTTGTTATAAAGTATTCTAATTTACTGAGATAATGACTTTTGTGTTTTCATTGACTGTAAGCCATAATCATCAACATTAACAGAAATAAACAATTGGAATAGATCACTGTGTTTGTAATGACTCTATATAATATATGGGTTTCACATTTTTGTATTGAAGAACTGTAATAAATGAACTTTTTGATGATATTCTAATTTAGTGAGATGCTCCTGTATCAAGGCAGATGGGACATACACATAACGGCAGACTACTATTGGAATCTCCAACGTGATTGTCCTGATGACAAAGAGGAAATTGCATAGACAGCAGTTTTTGAAGCACTGACATTAACCCCATTCTGATGTGGGGTGTAATAATACGTACCTGTGCCCTGGGCCTTAATGACCAGGAACAGATTATTATGGCCTGGCGATCGTTTACGTAAAGAGACTGTGCGGGCGTGATAACCGCCAGGTGTCAGCTGATTCAAACAGCTGACACCCAGTACTATGTGCCAGGAGCGGTCCCGAACTGCTCCCGGCACATTAACCCCTAAAATGCTGCGATTAAAGTCGATCGCAGCATTTCCAGGGCAAGCAGAGGTAAGAGCGATATTCTTACCTTGGATCAGAGACCCCGAGTTGTGTGCCATGGTGACCCAATGTCTCCATGATGAAATCCGGGTCGCCAAGTATCAGGAAGTTAGATATATCATGCGCAGTGCACGATCTATATAATTTGTGCCAGTGCAGAGATGGCAGCCTGTATAGCACAGAATTCTCTGGTGGGCCCGTCCAACCCTGCTGTGAAGCAGCCTTGGCTAAGAAAACTGTGTGGGAAGGTTCCTGGAAACTTTATGGCTGCATTTTTAATATTAATTTTTTAATGTGAACTGGCTCCGTACCATCCCTGGCCACATTCACCTGTCCATGTGTTTGTGGTTAGGTGGTCTTTCCCAGTAAGTGCATTGGGGAGGGTACGGGTAATGTTGTGGGACCCGTGATTGTGGACGGCGGAGATGACACCGAGACAAACAGTGGCGGCTGGGGACCGAGTATGGATTCCCGGTCACCGCCATAAGATTGTGGACAGCTTCCGCCTCGACAAGCCTAAAAAGCCACATTTCAAGTGAAAGCAGCTTTAGAGGACTTCGTGGAAGAAATGACAGCTCGAGTAGATATGGTTTCCCAAGTCCTTTCACCAAGCTAAAGAATATGGCTGTGGTGAAATACAACTCAGCAAAAAAAGCTGTGAACTGGCTCTGTACCGTTCCTGTCCACATTCACTTGACCATTCACTTATGGGTAGGCGGTCCATCCCAGTAAGTGCAGTGGGGAGGGCACGGGTAATGTTGTGGGACCCTTGTTTGTGAAAGGCGGAGACAACACCGAGACAAACAGTGGCGGCTGGGGACCGAGTATGGATTCCCGGTCTCCGCCATAAGATTGTGGACAGCTTCTGCCATCCACAAGCCAAAAATGCCACATTTCAAGTGCAAACAGCTGTCAAAAATTTGGCAATATATTATTGCGGCCTGTGGGTGGATGGGTGGCTGGCTGCATACTTGCGCATGCATTCCAAGGAATGGATTAGGGGCAACTGAACGCTGCACTGAGACCCGGATGTGGACAATGATTGTTGCAAGTCTGCAATGACAGGTGCATGACGGGAGGCATCTTCGCATGCACTAAGGATCACTTATGATGAGCACACTTTTAGGCAGTGACTTGGGAGTCAGAGATGATTCCAGAGGTCTTCCCCATGCTGTTTCCATGTCTTTTCAGCACTGTATGCATGTATCTGATGATGTGTCACACACCACATGGCCAGATAAGGTTGTAAAATGGTAAAATGACATTTACCAGTGAATGCATTTGTCTTTGTTGAAAGCAATGCAAAAGTGCAAAAACGCATCAAAAACGCTATGTGTGAACATAGCCCATGGTGTGGATGAGTATTTTTGGTTTTGGTTATTTATTTTGCCTTATATACAAATCATTACCCTGGAACGGATGTTCCTTAATTGTTGGGGGATTTCCACTGTTTAGTTGCATCAGGGGCTCTCCAAACATGACATGGCGTCTGCTCTCGATTCCAGCCAATCTTGCATTCAAAAAGTTGCACAGTGCTCCGTCCCTTCTTAACCCTTCCATGCACCCAAACAGTATATTTTCCCCACATAGGGATATCGGTGCACTCAGGAGAAAATGCACAACAATATTTGGGGTGCACTTTTTCCTCTTACCCTTGTGAAAATAAAAAAACTGGAGCTAAAAGAAAATTTTTGCCGGAAAAATTAGATTTTTTTTTATGTTTATGACTCTACAATTAGAGATGAGCGGTGTTCGACTCGAACTGTTCGCCAATCTCAAATTCAAGCTGTTTTGGGCGCTTTTTGAGCCGTTCGGCGAACACGAACGATTTGAAAAAAATTCGGCTG
The DNA here is from genome assembly GCF_046119375.1 of Phyllobates terribilis. NCBI lineage: Eukaryota > Metazoa > Chordata > Amphibia > Anura > Dendrobatidae > Phyllobates > Phyllobates terribilis. The sequence continues at coordinate 1,202,170,122 of NW_027362761.1, read as the reverse complement.
TTCGAGGCTATGTTCCATAACTGTTCGTGCACCAAAATCATAACTGGATTTTTTCTCAGTAATGCTGAAAATTAATGTTAATACACAGTTTGAGTGTACAGCGGGGCGGGGGGAGGGGCAGGGGATGGATCTCTGCAGAAATAATGAAGATCTCCATTTTTTTTTCTCCTCCCCACATTTACAGTGGGGCGGTGCAGTCTGTCAGCCTATCAGCAGCGCGCACGCGGAGCAAACTGCTTTTTTTCACACAAGCAAGGGCATGTGTCATTGGCAGTGTATGTCACATGTCCTTGCCCTATAAGACCCAGTCATTTTCCCCGTCGCCACCATTTTCTCACTGCTGCAGCTGCGTGTTAGACGGCCCCGCTGTTGCTGTGTGCGCTATACTTTGTTAATTTCAAGCCAATTTTCGCACAAATCTACAGATAGCTTGGAAGGAGGGAAGAGTTGTGATTGCAGTCCTTTTAAGGACTAGGTTACATCATTTCCTATGACTTTTATCAGGCAGGTCTGTGCTCTTAAATAGATAGGTTGGGAGTAAAGACTAATTGTAATTTCAGTCCTTTTCAGGGCTAGGTTACATCAGTTCCTATCACTTTTTGTCAGGCAGGTCTGTGCCAGTGCTGTGCAAGTTTTTTTCACAGCATTTGGCTAAATCTAGCAAAGCAAATCCTTTTTGGCCTGTTGAAGAGTGTGTTAGTCAGTGGAGTAGCCTATCTGTGTTGCAAGCTACACCACCTGTGTATAGAATACAATTTTTTTTGCTGCACCTAGTGAAGTAAAACCTTTTGGGCATAGCGTCATTCTATTAGTCCATCTAAACTAACCTCCATCAGGTTGAAAATTCAATATAATTTTTTTCTGCATCGAGCTCTGAAAAAATATTTAGGCTTTTAGCAGTGTGTGGGACTTGTTCTATTAGTCCATCTATACTGACATCCATCAGGTTACAAGTTCAATATAACTTTTTTCTGCATCAAGCTCTGAAAAAATATTTCGGCTTCTAGCAGTGTGTGGGACTTGTTCTATTAGTCCATCTATACTAACCTCCATCAGGTTGCAAATTCAATATAATTTTTTTCTCCATCTACCTCTGAAAAAATATTTTGGCTTCTAGCAGTGTGTGGAACTTGTTCTATTAGTCCATCTATACTAACCTCCATCTGGTTGCAAGTTCAATATAATTTTTTTCTGCATCGAGGTCTGAAAAAATATTTCGGCTTCTAGCAGTGTGTGGGACTGGTTCTATTAGTCCATCTATACTAACCTACATCAGGTTGCAAGTTCAATATAATTTTTTTCTGCATCGAGGTCTGAAAAAATATTTAGGCTTCTAGCAGTGTGTGGGACTTGTTCTATTAGTCCATCTATACTAACCTCCATCAGGTTGCAAGTTCAATATAATTTTTTTCTACATCGAGGTCTGAAAAAATATTTCGGCTTCTAGCAGTGTGTGGGACTTGTTCTGTTAGTCCATCTATACTAACCTCCATTAGGTTGCAAGTTAAATATAATTTTTTATGCATCTAGGTCTGAAAAAATAGTTAGGCTTCTAGCAGTGTGTGGGACTTGTTCTATTAGTCCATCTATACTAACCTCCATCAGGTTGCAAGTTCAATATAATTTTTTTCTGCATCGAGCTCTGAAAAAATATTTATGCTTCTAGAAGTGTGTGGGACTTGTTCTATTAGTCCATCTATACTAACCTCCAACAGGTTGCAAGTTAAATATATTTTTTTTCTGCATCGAGGTCTGAAAAAATATTTAGGCTTCTAGCAGTATGTGGGACTTGTTCTATTAGTCCATCTAAACTAACCTCCATCAGGTTGCAAGTTCAATATAATTTTTTTCTGCATCGAGCTCTGAAAAAATATTTAGGCTTCTAGCAGTGTGTGGGACTTGTTCTATTAGTCCATCTATACTAACCTCCATCAGGTTGCAAGTTCAATATAATTTTTTTCTGCATCGAGCTCTGAAAAAATATTTATGCTTCTAGAAGTGTGTGGGACTTGTTCTATTAGTCCATCTATACTAACCTCCAACAGGTTGCATGTTAAATATATTTTTTTTCTGCATCGAGGTCTGAAAAAATATTTAGGCTTCTAGCAGTATGTGGGACTTGTTCTATTAGTCCATCTAAACTAACCTCCAACAGGTTGCAAGTTCAATATAATTTTTTTCTGCATCGAGCTCTGAAAAAATATTTAGGCTTCTAGCAGTGTGTGGACTTGTTCTATTAGTCCATCTATACTAACCTCCATCAGGTTGCAAGTTCAATATAATTTTTTTCTACATCGAGGTCTGAAAAAATATTTCGGCTTCTAGCAGTGTGTGGGACTTGTTCTGTTAGTCCATCTATACTAACCTCCATCAGGTTGCAAGTTAAATATAATTTTTTATGCATCTAGGTCTGAAAAAATAGTTAGGCTTCTAGCAGTGTGTGGGACTTGTTCTATTAGTCCATCTATACTAACTTCCATCAGGTTGCAAGTTCAATATAATTTTTTTCTGCATCGAGCTCTGAAAAAATATTTATGCTTCTAGAAGTGTGTGGGACTTGTTCTATTAGTCCATCTATACTAACCTCCAACAGGTTGCAAGTTAAATATATTTTTTTTCTGCATCGAGGTCTGAAAAAATATTTAGGCTTCTAGCAGTATGTGGGACTTGTTCTATTAGTCCATCTAAACTAACCTCCATCAGGTTGCAAGTTCAATATAATTTTTTTCTGCATCGAGCTCTGAAAAAATATTTAGGCTTCTAGCAGTGTGTGGGACTTGTTCTATTAGTCCATCTATACTAACCTCCATCAGGTTGCAAGTTCAATATAATTTTTTTCTGCATCGAGCTCTGAAAAAATATTTATGCTTCTAGAAGTGTGTGGGACTTGTTCTATTAGTCCATCTATACTAACCTCCAACAGGTTGCAAGTTAAATATATTTTTTTTCTGCATCGAGGTCTGAAAAAATATTTAGGCTTCTAGCAGTATGTGGGACTTGCTCTATTAGTCCATCTATACTAACCTCCATCAGGTTGCAAATTCAATATAATTTTTTTCTCCATCTCGCACTGAAAAAATATTTCGGCTTCTAGCAGTGTGTGGGACTTGTTCTATTAGTCCATCTATACAAACCTCCATCTGGTTGCAAATTCAAAATAATTTTTATCCGCATCTAACCCAGCCAATACTTTTGGGCTAATACCACAGTTTGGCCACTCAGCTCTGCTCGGTTCCCATCCATTGTTTTTTGTGCAAACAACTCCAGAGATGTGAATTAGTTAACCACCAAAATGAGTGGAAAAAGGCCTGCTGCTGGTGGAAAGGGGAATAGGCGTGTTGGGAAGGGAATAAAAGGTTGTGTCCGTGGGGTAGGTGTTAAAGCAGCAGTAACATCTGCAGAAGAAAGACCATGTCTACTTCTTTTACAGGACAATGTGATAAGATCCCTTTCTTACGGCCATGCCAATTGCTACAAATTCCAAATGAGGCACAAAAACAGCAGGTGCTTCAACGGATATCAAGTGCTCCTTTAAGTGGGCTCTCCTCCTCCTCAGCTTCAACATCACAAATACTCCAGTCCTCAGAGGTGTCACCCCAATCGCACTTGCTTCCTCACAGCTCCCAAATCTCCAGCTGCCCATCTGAGTATGGGGTAGAACAGATGTTTGAGTCTGCAGAGCTGTTTACTCATACTATAGCCTGGGAATCAGAGGTCGGCTCCAGAGATTCTGTGAATCCAGACGAGGAAATGATCTGCACTGATGCCTAGAATCTTTTTGAGTTGGATCCAGGACCAGACGCAGAAGATTCTGACCATAATGTAGACCCTCGTTCCCAAACTGTAACTCCTGCTGGTGGAAACAATGAGGAAGACGATGATGAGACTCAAATACTTGATTGGAGAGACAACTTTAGTTTTTTGTCAGGGCAGGAAGAGGTTGGCTCTGAGGACGATGGGTGTGATTACACACAGGGTGATGATGACGAGGTGGGAGATCCCACTTACTGTCAACCCACAGTCAGCCAAGAGATGAGGTCAGCAGAGGAGGTGGAGGAGGATGCTAGTGACGATGAAGTCAGGTTGCGCCTTCCTGGATAGAGACATAGTACTGGAAGCACGTCAACAGCTGCATCCTCAAACACAACTCTGCCTCTGACAACAAGTCATGGAGGCTCTTCAGGTCGCCTGGTTGCTAAGCCTTGCATAGCCTGGAAATTTTTTCAGATCGATAAAGATGAACCAACTCGTGTTATCTGTAACATTTGACAGCAAAAGCTAAGTAGAGGCCAAAAAATACATTGTTTGAGTACTTCATGCATGAACCGGCACATGGATATGAAGCATAAGTTGCAGTGGGAAGCTCACTGTGCTACAATGTGGCCTAGCTGGCCGGGCCACCCACCGTCTGCCACATCTTGTGCATCCGCGGCCTCTTCATCCTCTGTGACTGGGGGAACAGCAGTCACACCTGTTTTGGGATGCAGACCAGCCACCTCTATACCTGCAACAGCCAGCGTGATTGGCAGGTCATCATTTTCTTTGGAGGTGGAAACACCAGCTGGTGTTCAGCGCAGTCCGACATCGATAGCACCACCTTTGGATCAAGGCACCCTAACATGTCTGCCTGCATCTTCCTCACAGACCAACTGTTTGCCGGGGACAGCCTTATCAACCCCGTCTAAACACAAAAGCCAGGCCTCGGTCCCTCAGATGTGGACAAGTAAAAGTCAATTTCCTCCTAGCCATGAGAAAGCTAAGAGGTTGAATTTCACCATCTGCAAGCTCTTGGCTACAGAAATGCTGCCTTTCCGCCTGGTGGACACAGAGGATTTTCGAGACCTTATGTCCGTCGCAGTGCCCAAGTACCAGATGCCCAGTCGGCACTACTTCTCAAAGAAAGGTGTGCCTGCGCTCCACCAGCATGTCGCACACAACATCACTGCTTCTTTGAGAAGCTCTGTGTGTGACAGGGTGCATTTCACCACAGACACTTGGATGAGTAGGCATGGACAGGGGCGTTACATGTCGCTGACTGAGCACTGGGTAACTATGGTGACAGCAGGAAAAGGGGCTGCTGTCCAAGTCTTGCCATCCCCACGAGTTGTGCGTCAATCCTCTTTATCTCAAAGTTCCTCCACTGCTTCTGCCTCCTCAACCTCCTCTCGGTCCTCCACCTGCACCCAATGCCTGTCTGGTCATGCCACAAGATTTCTAACGGCGCAGAAGGGATCCTGCACACCTCCTTACTATGCTGGCAGCAGGGCTCAACGTCATCAGGCGGTTTTTACTTTGAAATGTATGGGAAATGTGAGACACACAGCTGAGGAGTTGTGGTCAGCTCTGGCGTACCAGTTTCATGAATGGTTGTCTCCACTGGACCTGAAACCAGGGAAGGCCATGTGCGACAATGCTGCAAACCTGGGTGCGGCCCTTCGCCGTGTCAATGTCTCACACGTGCCTTGTATGGCTCACGTGTTGAACCTGGTTGTTCAGCAATTTTTAGCCCACTATCCCGGATTAGTTGGCCTTCTGCAGAGGGCATTGTCGCTGTGTGCTCACTTCCGCCGTTCGCATCCCGCAGCTCGGTGACTTACATATCTACAGAAGTCGTTGGGCCTGCCACTTCACCGGCTAAAATGCGATGTGCCTACCGGGTGGAATTCAACTCTGCACATGTTGCAGCGACTGTGGCAGCACCGACAAGCCCTGGTGCAATACGTTTTGACGTATAGCCTGGGCCAACGAGATCCAGAGGTGGGGCAAATCACTCTGGAGGAGTGGTCTCAGATCAGGGACCTATGCACCCTTCTGCACAGTTTTGAAATGGCGACGAAGATGTTTAGTGCTGACGATGCCATTATCAGCAAGACTATTCCGGTGATTTACATGCTGAAGCACATGTTAAACAGAATTCGGAGTCAGGTGGTGGCACAATAGGAGGTGGAGGAAGCAGAGGAGGAGGAGTTGTTTGCGGAAGGGCTAACATCTGCAAGGTCCAGACGGTCAGCAGCACCAAGGCGGCAGGCATGTGAGGGTGGGGGAGAAGGTTTTACCAGGGCGCATGGTAGCAGCCAAACTAGTGAGGAAGGTGCAGGAGCCCAGGAAGAAGCGGAGGACGAACTGATGGAAGACTCATCAGATGATGGAGACCTTGATCACATTTCTGTTGTGCGAGGTTGGGGGGAGAGGACAGAGGAAGGAAGCATGATTGTTTCCTCACCACCAACACAACAGGGACTTGGTGCTCCTGGATGCGCAAGACACATGAGTGCCTTCTTGCTGCACTACATGCAACATGACCCTCGAATTGTGCGAAATAGAAATAATCCTGACTACTGGGTTGTCTCACTGTTAGATCCCCGGTACAAAAATAAATTTCTGCAAATCATTCCTGCCATAGAAAGGGATGTATGCATGCAGGAGTATCAGCAGAGACTGTTGCTGAATCTTACATGTGCTTTTCCACAAAACACCAGTGGTGCACGTAGTGAATCTCATAGTTCCAACTTGCCAACCGTGGGACATTCAAGTGTTCAGCACTCAAACCGTAACAGAAACACAGTATCTGCTGGTAACTTCAATTTTGCGGAATCGTTTCACCACTTTTTAAGCCCATCCTTTGCAAGGCCACAGGAGACAAGAAGTCTGACACATAGTCAACGCCAAGAGACGATGGTCAAGCGGCTCTCCAATGATAATGTAGACAGACTCACGTTCATAAAGATGAACAAATCATGGATCCGAAACGACTTTTCTACCCCTGGGTCATCCTGGGGAGAGTAAAAGCTATCTGTATCTTGGCTGGAAAATAATTTGGGCTTTGTAGCAGTTTGCAGTACTGATTCTATTAGGCCATCTATACTAAGCTCCACAAGATTTAAAATTACTAATCATGTTTATCTGTATCTTGGCTGGAAAATAATTTGGGCTTTGTAGCAGTTTGCAGTACTGATTCTATTAGGCCATCTATACTAAGCACCACTAGACTTAAAATTACTAATCATGTTTATCTGTATTTTGGCTGGAAAATAATTTGGGCCTTGTAGCAGTTTGCTGTACTGATTCTATTAGGCCATCTATACTAAGCTCCACCAGCTTTCAAATTAATAATAATTTTTAGCTGCATCTAGCCCGGAAAATAATTTTGGGTCTCATAGATGCCCAAGACACATGAGTGCCTTCTTGCTGCACTACCTGCAACATGACCCTCAGATTGTCAGAATTCAAAGTAATCTTGACTACTGGGTTGCCACACTCTTAGATCCACCACACTCTTCGATCAACCTTTTCATTTTAATAAAGAACAAAAAAATGGTCATTTTTGAAATTATAAGCATTAGCAGGTTATTAGAAACTGAAATCAAACAGTTTTCAACTCAAAACTTAATTCTAGGTGATGTTACATTTAGTCCATTGAATTTGTCAGGTTTTGGATGGTTTCTGCTTCAATTGTTTTGCATGAGGACAGAATACCCTCCCAGAGCTGTTGCTTAGATGTGAACTGCCTCCCGCCATCACAGACACTCCTTTTGATGATGCTCCATAGGTTCTCAATGGGGTTGAGGTCAGGGGAGCATGGGGGTCACACCATAAGTTTGTCCCCTTTTATGCCCATATCAGCCAGTGATGAAGATGTGTTATATGCAGCATGAGACGGTGCATTATCATGCATGAAAATGATCTTGCTGCGGAATACACGGTTCTTCTTCTTGAACCATGGCAGGAAGTGCTGTTTGAGAAACTCCACATACATTATGGAGTTCATCTTTACCCCTTCAGGGATCCTAAAGGGGCCGACAATCTCTCTCCCCATGATTCCAGCCCAAAATATTACTCCACCTCCTCCTTGTTGGCGCTGTAGCCGTGTTTGCGAGGGGTGTCCATCAACCAGCCATTCTCCACTCCATCTACCTGGACCATCGAGTGTTGCACGGCACTCATCGGTGGACAAAACAGTTTTGAAGTCAGTCTTCATGTATTGTTTGGCCCACTGGAGCCGTTTCTGCTTGTGTGCAGTGGATAGAGGAGGTCGACAGGATGGCTTACGCACAGCTGCAAACCTCTGAAGGACTCTGCATCTTGTTGGTCGGGGGACGTTGGAGGCACCAGGAGCTTCAAAAACTTGTCTGCTGCTATGACAAGGCTTTTTTGCCGCTGCTCTTTTAACCTGACGTAATTGCCTGTGGGAAAGAGTCCTCAATTTTCCCTTATCAGCGCGCACACGTGTGTACTTTGAATCAGCTACATACTTCTTGATTGTGCGATGATCAGGATGAAAGTGTCTTGGCAATGTTGATTGTAGTCATGCCTTGACCTAAACACTCCACAATTTGTTGCTTCTCAGCAGCCGACACATCTTTTTTCTTTCCCTTTTTGGCAGAAAATGTAGGCTGCTTAATAATGTGGGACAGCCTTCTTAAGTAGCCTTGCCTTTCATTGGACACACCTGCCAAACTAATTAGCACAGGTATCTGCAATTGCTTACAGTGATATAAAGAGCCCTGACACACATCACTGTCATTGAGTTTAACTGACTAACAAACAAATTCTTCCCTTATCACTCCTAAACACTTTTTGCATAATAATTTGGAACACAGTGTACATTTGCTTTTCCACAAAACACCAGTGGTTCACGTAGTGAATCTTACAGTTCTATCTTGCCAACCATGGTCTGTATGGAGTTGTACAATAAAGGGCCCAAAATTAAGATAACATAGGCGAGAGAGGTCTCTATGAATATGAATTCCTAAGTATTTGATACCCTGTGAGGGCCAGGCAAAGGGAAAGTTGGACTGGATGGAATCCTGTATGGATTTGGGGAGGGAGACATCGAGGGCATCAGACTTCGCTGCATTGATTTTAAAATTTGACCATGTAACAAAGTGATCTATTTCAGCCATAACAGCAGAGATGGATATATGTGATTGAGTGATATATACTAGGACATCATCAGCAAATGCAGAGCACTTGTACTCAGTGCCTCCCAACTCAATCCACCTAATATTGGGGTTATGGCGAATTGATGAGAGCAGGTGCTCCGTCACTAGGATGTATAAGAGAGGGGACAGAGGACATCCCTGTCTTGTCCCATTGGAGATTATGAAAGGTGATGAAAATGTTCTATTTATCTTCAGCCTAGGTGACGTATTGCGATACAGGGCCGTGATTTTGCCTAAAAAATTGTCCCCTAAACCCCTACCCCAAGCTTTTTAAGGGAATAATATATGGCGTGCCAGGAGACTCCATGGAGTTCTTTCTCAGCATCCAACGAGAGTATCTAATTACAAATTTTTAACTGCATCTAGCACAGGAAATACTTTGTGCCAATATCAGTGTCTGCTAGTCAGCGGATTATCCCACCTGTTAAGCAAGCTACACCACCTGTAGTTTGGATGCTTAATTTTTTCAAAGGAAATGGTTCGGGCCCCCGGGACTCTCAGTGAAGAGCATCGGGGAGGCACCCCAAGGCATAGGGGCTGTGACTGGCGGTAGGACGCCTTGCGGTGGACAGCAGAGCTCGATCCTTATAAAAGCTTTTTAACTGCAGCAGCTTTAGTGGACGCTACTGGAGCTGGAATTACGCGGCTGCTGGCATGAGACTTGCCCTCCAATAGATCCTTGTAAAAGGATTTAAAGTGTATTCATTCAAATTAGAGAGACAATTTAAATTAAAAAGCTTAGACCTGCCTCCACCACAGGGGGGCTCGCTCGACCCACCAGCGGACAGGCACCAGTATTGGGAGAGGGGTGCTGGCCGTCAGGGTCCACCGCGGCTCTGGCACAAACCCGGCGACACGGAGGTCTCACGGGCAGGAACGGACTGGCCGTGTCGGCTTTGCACTTTTTTGGTTTTAGAAGGGCATGACATGCCTATATCTGTGTCTCCCCCTCCTTTTACTCCTCCACCTCTTTTCTTTTCGCATGACTATATGTACTTGTCACTTTTCCATGTGTTAGTTGTGTCTTCTGAGCAGTTTGTCAGCTTTTGGACACCTTTGAAGGTGTTTTCTATGTATTTCTATGTGTTTTTGTTTGCCTGCCATTGGTTTTAACGGTGTTCGAAGGTGTTCGACGAACAGTTCGATGAACAGTTCGGCGAACATACGGGTGTTCGACGAACCGAACCGAACTCGAACACTACGGGGGTGGCTCAACACTATCTACAATATAAACTTCTGTGAAGCACCTGGTTCCATGAGGGGTCTAGTTTCCAAAATAAGGTCAGCTGTTGGCAGTTTCCACTGTTTAGGCACATCAGGGGCTCTCCAAATGCGACATGGTGTCGGCTAATTGTTCAAGCAAATTTTACATTCAAAAACTCAAGTAGCGCTCCTTCCGTTCTGAACGCTGCCATGCGCCCAAACATTAGCCTTCCCCCACATATGGGGTATTGACTTACTCAGGAGAAATAGCACAACAAATGTTATGGTGCAATTTCTACTGTTACCCTTATGAAAATGCAAAAACAATTTTGTGTGAAAAATGTGAAAATTTTATTTTCATGGCTCAATGTTATAAACTTCTGTGAAGCACCTGGGGGATCAGGGTGCTCTGCACACATCTAGAGAAATTCCTTGAGGGGTCTAGTTTCCAAAATGGAGTCAGTTGTGGGGTGTTTCCACTGTTTAGGCACAACAGGGGATCTCCAAACGCGACATTGCGTCCACTAATTATTCAAGCAAATTTTACATTCAAAAAGTCAAATAGTGCTCCTTCCCTTCCGAACACTGCCGTGTGCCCAAACAGTAGTAATCCCCCACATCTGAGGTATTGACTTACTCAGGAGAAATAGTACAACCAAAGGTATGGTGAAATTTCTACTGTTACCCTTATGAAAATGCAAAATGCAAAATTTGCTGCTGAAAAACATTTTTGTGTGAAAAATGTGAAAATTTTATTTTTATGGCTCAATATTATAAACTTCTGTGAAGCACCTGGTGGTTCAAGGTGCTCACTACACATCTAGGTAATCTCCCTGATGGGTCTAGTTTCCAAAATGGTGTCCCTTGGGGGGGGTTTTCTCTGTTTAGGCACATCAAGGGCTCTCCAAACATGACATGGTGTCCGTTAGTTATTCAAGAAAATTTTACATTCAAAAAGCCAAATGGCGCTCCTTCCCTTCTGAACCCTGCCGGGCACCCAAACAGTGGTTTTACCCCACATATGCGGTATCGGCATGCTCAGGAGAAATTGAACAACAAATTTTATGGTCCATTTTTTCCTGTAACTCTTGTGAAAATGAAAAAAATTGTGTCTAAATAACATTTTTGTGAAAAATGTTCATTGTTTACTTCCACAGTCCAAAAATTCCTGTGAAGCACCTGAAGGGTTAATAAACTTTTTGAATGTGGTTTTGAGCACCTTGAGGGGTGCAGTTTTTAGAATAGTGTCACTTTTGGGTATTTTCTGTCATAAAGACCCCTAAAAGTCACTTCAAATATGATGTGGTCCCTAAAAAAATGTTTTTGTAAATTTTGTTGTAAAAATGAGAAGTCGCAGGTCAAATTTTAACTTTTATAACTTCCTAACAAAAAAACATTTTAGTTCCAAAATTTGGCTGATGTAAAGTAGATATGTGTGCATTTTATTTATTAACTATTTTGTGTGACATAACTCTCTGATTTAAGGGCATGAAAATTCAAAGTTTGAAAACTGCAAAATTTTCAAACTTTTCGCAAAATTTTTGATTTTTTCACAAAGTAATGCAAGTCATACCAAAGAAATTTTATCACTATCATGAAGTACAATATGTCATGAAAAAACAGAATCAAGGGGATACCTGGAAGCATTCCATAGTTATTACCTCACAAAGTGACAATGGTCAGAACTGTAAAAATTGGCCTGGTGCAAACCGCCGTTGGGAGTAAAAAGGTTAATAATAGTGTTGAGCGAGCACTAAAATGCTCGGGTGCTCGAAGCTCGGGTCGAGCTCACCGTGATACTCGGGTGCTTGACCCGAGCAACGAGCCCAATGTTAGTCTATGGGAGACCCGAGCATTTTTGCGGCGGCACCCCCGGCAGTCTGTAGAAAGCCTAGAAAGTGCCCAAAACGATAGTGACAGTGCTCAAAAGACTTGGGGACAGCTTGGGGATCACCCCAGGAAGCATTTCTGACCCCCAGGTCACTGTTGTCAACAACGTGGTCAGAAGTTTTAAGCCACTTTTACGGGCACACAATAAAACATTCAAAAATGAAACTGAAACTGTTTTCCCCTTTTTTCCCCCCTGAAATATGTTAACCCCTTAACGACCATGGGTCTTTCTGTTTTTGTGTTTTCATTTTTTGCTCCCCTTTTTCCCAGAGCCAGAACTTTTAAAAGTTTAGTTCAATATGGCCATATGAGGGCTTATTTTTTGCGGGACGAGTTGTACTTTTAAACGCCATCACTGGTTTTACCATATCATGAACTGGAAAACGGGAAAAAAATTCCAAGTGTGGTGAAATTGCAAAAAAAATGCAATTCCACAGTTGTTTTTTGGGTCCTTTTTTTTACCACAGTCACTGAATGCTAAAACTGACCTGCCATTATTATTCTCCAAGTCATTATGAGTTTGTAGATACCAAACATGTATAGGTTCTTTTTTAGTTAAGTGGTGAAAAAAAATCCAAAGTTTGCTTAAAAATAAAAAAAATTAAAAAAAAAGACGCCATTTTCCCAGACCCGTAGTGTCTTCATTTTTCGGGATCTGGGGCCTGGTGAGGGCTTAATTTTTGCGCACTGACGTTGTTATTGATACTATTTTAAGGTAGATCCAATGTTTTGATCGCCCGTTATTGCATTTTAATGCAATGTTGCAGCGACAAAAAAAACGTAAATCTGGCGTTTAGATTTTTTTTATCGTTACGCAGTTTACCGATCAGATTAATTCTTCTTTTATATTGATAGATCGGGCAATTCTGAATGCAGCGATACCAAATATGTGTATGTGGGATTTTTTTTTTATTATTTTATTTTGAATGGGGCGAAAGGGTAACGATTTAAACTTTTATATTTTTTTTATTTTTTTAATATTTTTAAAAACATTTTTTTTACACTTACTGCATGCTTCAATAGTCTCCATAGGAGACTAGAATCAGCAGTTGTCTGATTGCTGGGAGTTCTGTGGAAACTGTTTGGGTAAGAATACAAGGAGAGAACAACGGAAAGGACACCATTGTAGGCATTTACTACAGGCCACCTGGGCAAGCTGAAGATATGGATGAACTCTTTATGTATCAAATGACCAAGTTCTCCAAAAAATATGACGTAGTGGTCATGGGAGATTTCAACTATCCAGACATTTGTTGGGAATCTCTCTCAAGTAAAACTAACAGGTCAAGAAAATTCTTATCCTCTCTTGCTGACAACTTTATCTTCCAAAAGGTAGGGGAGAAAACAAGGTGATCTGCTACTTTGGATCTAATCCTTATAAACAAGGAGGAAATGGTTGAGGAGGTAAAGGTGGCTGGGACCCTAGGAGGCAGCGATCATGCTATTATAGAATTTTGGATAACTAGAGGAGGAAGACATGTGAAGACTCAAACTTCAAGGTTAGATTTTAGAAAGGCAGATTTTAAGAGACTCAGAAAGAGAATAGGAGGGATGCAATGGCTGGATGTCCTTAAGGACAAAAATGTCCAGGAAGGATGGGAAATTTTTAAAAATGAGATTCTCAAAGCACAATCGTTAACAATCCCGAAAAGTAGGAAGAATGGGAAGCATTTAAGGAAACCAGGATGGATGAACACAGAACTTAAACACATGCTAAAAAGAAAGAAAGAAATGTTTATTAAATGGAAAGAGGGAGGCATATCTAAAGAAGATTATAATGCAGTCTGCAGATCCTGCAGGGCACGTATCAGGGTAGCTAAAGCTGACAATGAATTAAGGCTTGCAAGAGATGTCAAAAGCAATAAAAAAGGATTTTGGGGGTATGTCAAAAGTAAAAGAAAAGTCAAAGATGCTATAGGATTTTTACAGGATGAAAATGGAGAAATGGTAAGAGAGGATGTTGAGAAGGCCGAACTTTTTAATTCCTATTTTGCATCTGTTTTCTCTCAGAAAGAAAATGTAACATCAACTGATCTTCACTGTCCTTTTAAAGGAATAGAGGAATCCAAGCTATCTGTAAACAGAAAGATTGTGAGGGAATATTTAGCTAACATAAATGAGTTCAAGTCTCCAGGTCCAGATGAATTACACCCCAGAGTACTGAAGGAGATCGTAGAAGAAATTTTAGAACCACTCTCCATAATCTTTGAAAATTCTTGGAGAACAGGAGAAGTCCCAGAAGACTGGAGAAGAGCAAATGTTGTTCCTATCTTCAAAAAGGGGAAGAAGGTGGACCCAGGGAACTATAGGCCGGTGAGTCTGACTTCTATACCAGGAAAGATCTTTGAACAAATTATTAAACAACATGTATGTAAGTACATGGATAAGAATGAAGTGATTAACCAGAGTCAGCATGGGTTTGTAACTAACAAGTCATGTCAGACTAACTTAATTTCCTTCTATGACAGAATCACTGACTGGGTGGATCAGGGAAATGCTGTAGATATAGTATATCTTGACTTCAGCAAAGCATTTGACAAAGTATCTCACACCATCCTTATTGAAAAAATGACCAAGTATGCAATGGACCAGGCAACTGTTAGGTGGATTCATAACTGGCTTAGTGATCGGACTCAAAGGGTGGTTGTAAATGGCTTCACATCCAGCTGGATGAATGTCTCAAGTGGGGTACCACAGGGCTCTGTCCTGGGACCTGTATTGTTCAACATCTTTATCAATGATTTAGATGAAGGAATTGAGGGTAAACTGATTAAATTTGCTGATGACACAAAGCTAGGAGGGATAGCTAATACTAGAGAAGAGAGAGAGAGGATTCAAAAAGACCTAAATAAACTGGAGCAGTGGGCAGCAACCAACAGAATGGTTTTTAACAGGGAAAAATGCAAAGTACTACATCTGGGCAATAAAAATGAAAAAAGCATATACAGAATGGGAGGAAAAGAGCTAAGCAACAGAACATGTGAAAAAGACTTAGGTATACTAATAGATCATAGACTGAACATGAGTCAACAGTGTGATGCAGCAGCAAAAAAGGCAAATACAATTCTGGGATGTATTAACAGAAGCATGCAGTCTAGATCACGTGAAGTCATTATCGTTCTTTACTCCTCTTTGGTCAGACCTCATCTGGAATACTGTGTACAGTTTTGGGCACCACATTTTAAAAAAGACATAGACAAACTGGAGCAAGTTCAGAGAAGAGCGACCAGAATGGTGACTGGTCTGCAAACCATGTCCTATGAGGAACGGTTGCAGGATTTGGGAATGTTTAGCTTGCAAAAAAGAAGACTGAGAGGAGACTTAATAGCTGTCTACAAATATGTCAAGGGCTGTCACATTGTAGAAGGATCATCTTTATTCTCATTTGCACAAGGAAAGACTAGAAGCAATGGGATGAAACTAAATGGGAGGAGACACAGATTAGATATTAGAAAAAACTTTTTGACAGTTAGGGTGATTAATGAGTGGTACAGGCTGCCACGAAAGGTGGTGAGTTCCCCTTCAATGGACGTCTTCAAACAGAGGCTGGACAGACATCTGTCTGAGATGATCTAGTGAATCCTGCTTTGAGCAGGGGGTTGGACCAGATGACCCAGGAGGTCCCTTCCAACTCTACCATTCTATGATTCTATGATTCTATGCTTCTACTGCATACAGGCGATGAGCAGATTGCTTGTATGCAGCAGAAATGCTCACTTGCTATGAGCTCTGACCACTACGTGGCGCTCATAGCAATTGAGACATGACAACCACAGGGGTCTACTGTAGACCCTGGGTTGTCATGCCCACCCGTTGGTGACCCACGATCACGTGACGGGGTCACCGATGGGCGGGGCTTAGGACGCGCTTCCCCGAAGCGCGAGTTAAATGCCGCTGTCAGAGATTGACAGCGGCATTTAGCATGTTAACAGCCGTGGGTGGATCAGCTGACATGTGCCCGGTTCAGTGCGGGCTCAGCGGTGCGTACTATTACTGACCTGGTCGGAAAGTGGTTAAGGAACATCCTTTCCAGGGTGAAGACTTGTGTATAAGGTTAAATAAATAACCAAAAACAAAAATACTCCTCCACACATTGGGCTATGTTCACAAGTAGCATTTTTTATGCGTTTTTGCACTTTTGTATTGCTTTTAACCGTGACAAATGCATTCACCGGGAAATGTCATTTTAACATTTTGCAACCTTATCTGGCCATGTGCTGTGTGACACATGCATACAGTGCTGAAAATACATGGGAACAGCATGGGGAAGACCCCTGGAATCATCTATGACACCCAGGTCACTGCATAAAAGTGTGCCCATCAGAAGTGATCCTTGCCGCATCAGAAGATGCAGACTTGCCACTATCCCCGTGCAAGTCCTTGTCCCAGGGCAATGTTTAATTGTACCTTCCCCATTCCTTGCAATGCAAGAGAAAATATGCAGCCTGCCACCCACCCACTTTACTTTTAATGCAAGGGTAAGTGTGCAGCCTGCCACCCACCGACCCCAAGGCTGCAATGCCATACTGCTAGCTTACATTTGAAATGGGACCTTTTAGTTTGGAGGAGGCCGAAGCTGGCCACTACCTCATGGCTGCTTCATCGGCCTGGTATCCATACTCAGTCCCCAGCCGCCCGGCGGCCGGGTGTCCATACTCAGTCCCCAGCTGCCCCTATTTCTCCTGTCACCTTCCCACACACTTTTCTTAGCCTGGCCTGCTTTAGGGCAGCATTGGACGAGCCCACCAGAGAACCAGACTCCTCCGGTGGGCCCTGGCTTCTCCATCAGGGGAGTTGAGAGTGCCAAGGTGAGGAGCATGATGATGATGATAGAAGTTAGCATCTGCTTTGTTTTCTTTTATTGCCAGCGTAAGTGTGCAACCTGCCACCCACCCACCCCCAGGCTGCAATGCCATACTGCTAGCTTGCACTCGAAATGGGGTCTTATAGTTTGGGGTAGGCCGAAGCTGGCCACTACCTCATGGCTGCTTCGGCGGCCTGTTATCCATACTCAGTCCCCAGCCGTCCGGCAGCCAAGTGTCCACACTCGGTCCCCAGCCGCCAGGGGGCGGCCGGGTGTCTATACTCGGTCCCAAGCTGCCCCGCGGCCGGGTGTCCACACACGGTCCCCAGCCACCTGGGGGTGGCCGAGTGTCCATAAACGGTCCCAAGCCACCCCTATTTCTCCTGTCACCTTCCCACACACTTTTCTTAGCCTGGCCTGCTTTAGGGCAGCATTGAACGAGCCCACCAGAGAACAAGACTCCTCCGGTGGGCCCTGGCTTCTCCATCAGGGGAGTTGAGAGTGCCAAGGTGAGGAGCATGATGATGATGATAGAAGTTAGCATCTTTGTTTTCTTGGAATGCAAGCGCATGAATGTAGTAGCGGCTACGCCTGAGGTGGTCAGCGTTTTGGTGCAAATCCTACCTCCTCCGAGGATTGCTGGATGTTTTCCTGCTACTATCTCAGTTCTATGACTTCAGGTTCAGGTGATAAATGATGGATGATGAGGTGGGGGCAAAGGAGAAAGAGCAGGAGGAACAGGGACCATTCACATCAATATCAGGCCAGTAAACCACACATGTCATGTAGGATATTTTTCTGTACCAAAAGGAGCGGTTTGGCTGCACAGTTATAGGGCATACAGTGAGTGCAATGCCTACCAAAAATTTAGAGGCACTCCAATGCCCCTTGGAAGTGACATGCTGGTCAGAGGGCCTTAACTAAACCATTTTTTTCATTTATAGCAACTGTGTCTCCTGTGCACTGTTGGCCTAAGCAGTGAATGGAAGTTTTTCCAAAAATTATGAGGAACTGCAATGCCCCTTGAAACAGACGTGGATTACAGCATAATAAAAACCTTCTACCCATTATTGGGGAGTGGGTCTCCCTTAGTGTTCGCCTATGCATTGAAAAGCAAAAGCTAACTAAAATTAGGAGGAAATGCAATGCCCGTTGGAAGAGTCGTGGAGGTCGCAGTAGCTTAACAGGACGGTTTTAATGCCCCTTACAAGAGCCATACAGTACAGCATCTTAAAAATATTATTCCCATTATTGGGGAGTGGGTCTCCCACAGTCTTTGCTTATGCCTTCCAAGCAAAAGCTGACAAAAATATGGACGAAGGAACTTTCAATAAAGGCAACACGGACGACGGTGACCCTGGTGGTATAGTGGTGGTGGAGGCTGAGGATAAGGAGAAGAGCATAAAACAGCCGAAATGAAGAAACGTATACCCATGTGTGGGTGTGAAGCGGTGCATGTGAATGAATACACCTCCCGAAATAACACAGTGGATTTGACTTTATGTTACTCTGCTGTCATTTGGTGGTGATGAGAAGGCTGGCCCAATACAGCCCTTGTTCATTTTGATAAGGGTCAGCTTGTCAGCATTGTCAGTTGACAGGCGAGTGCACTTATCAGTTATAATTTCCCCAGTGGCACTAAAAACACGCTCCGATAACACGCTAGCTGCAGGGCAGGCCAGGACCTCCAAGGCGTGCAGAGCAAGTTCATTCCAAGTGTCGAGCTTGGATACCCAATAATAAAAAGGCACAGAGGAATCACGGAGGATGCTGGTACGGTCGGCAAGGTACTCCCTCACCATATTTTGAAACTTTCCATTCCTTGTGAGAGTACCCCACGCCTCACGGTCTGTCCGAAGGGAGGGTCTGAGAAAAGTGTCCCAGAACGTTGACAGTGTTCCCCTGTCTCTGATGGATTGGAGTTTCGTCTCTCTCACATGTACGCCTTGGTGGGGCAACGAACTGTGACCTCTGCTGCTAGCGTGTTCAGATGGGAATTTTTTTTAACAGTTCTGCAGCAAGGGCTTTCTGGTACTGCCCCATTTTTGTTGACCTCTCCACCACAGGAATAAGAGAGTGAAAGTTCTCCTTGTAGCGGGGGTCTAAAAGTGTCACCAACAAGTAATGACTGTCACCCAACATTTTGACAATGCGAGGGTCACGGTTAAGGCAGCATAACAAAGTCAGCCATGCGTGCCAGACTGGTAACCGGCAAGACTTTCGTGTCCTCACCAAGATGACGACTGACCATGCTCTCCTCCTCCTCCTCCCCCCTGTCCTGAGGCCACCCACGCGGAACCGACGGTATGACAGTTGTACAGGTACTACGGTCTACAGTGCAAGATACAAGCTCCTGTTCTTCCTCCTCCGCCTCCTCCTCTCCCTCATTGTCCCCAATGCACGTTGGAATGAGATGAGGCTGCACTGCGTGTAATCGACCGCTACAGCTTCTTTATCCATCTCATCATACTCTGGCTGCAATGACTCCTCTTTAATTCTCTGCAGAGGGCGTTGCAAAAGACAGACTAGGGGAATGCTGATGCTAATGATGGCGTCATCGCCACTCACCATCTTGGTGGACTCCTCAAAGTTTGTCAAGATGGTACATATGTCAGACATCCTGGTCCACTCCTGAAGTCTTATGTGTAGAGTCTGTCCAGAATATCGATGGCCTTGCTGCAGCTGGTACTCCACAACTGCTCTCTTCTGCTTACAAATCCTTTGCAACATGAGGAGGTTGGAGTTCCAGTGTTTGTGGACATCACACACCAATCGGTGTGACAGAAGCTGCAAACGTTGCTGCAACACAGCAAGGGCAGCGGAAGCTGAAGCCTACTTGTGAAAATGAGCTGACAGGCGGCGTACTTTGACGAGCAGATCTGGCAACTTGGGGTACGATTTAAGAAACCGCTGAACCACGAGGTTAAGCACATGAGAAAGGCATGGTACGTGTGTGATCTCGCCTCGCCTCAGAGCCTCCACCAGGTTACGGCCATTGTCACACACGACCATGCCTGGATGTAGGTTCAGCGGTCTCAGCCACAGATCTGCCTGCTCTTTCACAGCTGTCCACAACTTACAAGCAGAGTGAGGTTTCTCACCTAAGCTTATGAGGTTCAGCACAGCCTGTTGCTTCCAGCTTGTAACTGATGTGGTGATATCTGAGATGGAGGCTGAACATGAGGAGGGGGAGGAGGATAATGCGCAGTAGCTGTACACTGTGGGGCAACTCTGACTGACATAGGGCCCGCAATCCTCGGTGTGGGGAGGATGTGTTCCGTCCCAAGGTCCGACTGGATCCCGGCTTCCACTATGTTTACCCAGTGTGCCGTCAGGGAGATTACCGTCCCTTGCCACAAGCACTTGTCCACGTGTCCGTTGTCAGGTGGACTCTCCCAGTAATTGCGTTGTTGAAGGCACAGCAGATGTTTTGGGATACGTGCTTGTGTAGGGCGAGGATGGCACACCGGGCAAAATAGTGTCAGCTGGGGACCGAGTACCGAGGGACGGCCACCGCCATAAGGCTGCAGAAGGATTCCGTCTCCACCAGCCTAAAAGGCAGCATTTCCAACACAAGCAGTCGTGAAATGTGTGAATTTAGAGCTGTGGGTTGTGGGGCATTGGCTGTGAATTTCCGCTTTCATTCAAATGTCTGGGATATGATCAATTGAACCCTGCAGTGGGACGTGGACGTGGACGTTGATGCTGTTTCTTGAGAAACTGCCATAACAAGTGAAGACTGAGAGGAGGGGGCATCTTTGCATGCAGTATGGACAGGGGATTGCCTTGCACACACAACAGGGGGTTCTATTGCACGCACAATAGCGGAAGAAGCAGTGGTGACACCCGCTGACACTTGTCGTGGACCCTGGGGTTCACCCCTCAAAGTCGAGTGCTTTTCTGCCATGTGCCTGATCATGCTGGTGGTGGTCAGGCTGGTAGTTTTGTCACACCTGCTGATGCTGGCATGGCAGATGGTACAAATGGCCTTTTTGGGGTTATCAGTAGAGATGAGCGTTGTTCTACTCGAACTGTTCGCCAATCTCAAATTCGAGCTGTTTTGGGCGGTGTTCGAGCCGGTCGGCGAACACGAACAATTTGAGAAAAATTCGGCTGTTCGAGGTTATGTTCGATAACTGTTCGTGCACCAAAATCATAACTGGATTTTTTCTCAGTAATGATGAAAATTAATGTTAATACGCAGTTTGAGTGTACAGCGGGGCGGGGGGAGGGGCAGGGGATGGATCTCTGCAGGAACAATGAAGATCTCCATTTTTTTTTCTCTTTCCCGCATTTGCAGTGGGGAGGTGCAATCTGTCAGCCTATCAGCAGCGCACACACGGAGCGAAGTGCTTTTTTTCACACAAGCAAGGGCATGTGTGATTGGCAGTGTATGTCACATGTCCTTGCCCTATAAGACCAAGCCATTTTCCCCGTCGCCACCATTTTCTCACTGCTGCAGCTGCATGTTAGACGGCACCGCTGTTGCTGTGTGTGCTATACCTTGTTAATTTCAAGCCAATTTTCGCACAAATATACAGATAGCTTGGGAGTAGGGAATAGTTGTGATTGCAGTCCTTTTAAGGACTAGGTTACAGCATTTCCTACGACTTTTATCAGGGAGGTCTGTGCTCTTAAATAGATAGGTTGTGGGAGTAAAGACTAATTGTAATTGGAGTCCTTTTCAGGACTAGGTTACATGAGTTCCTATCAGTTTTTGCCAGGCAGGTCTGTGCCAGTGCTGTGCAAGTTTTTTTAACAGCATTTGGCTGAATCTAGCAAAGCTAATCCTTTTTGGCCTATTGCAGAGTGTGTTAGTCAGTGGAGTAGCCTATCTGTGTTGCAAGATATAACACCTGTGTATAGAATACGAATTTTTTTACTGCACCTAGTGAAGTAAAATCTTTTGGGCATAGCATCATTCTATTAGTCCATCTATACTGACCTCCATCAGGTTGCAAACTGAATATAATTTTTTTCTGCATCTAGCTCTGAAAAAATATTTGGGCTTCTAGCGGTGTGTGGGACTTGGTCTATTAGTCCATCTATACTGACCTCCATCAGGTTGCAAATTAAAATAATTTTTTTCTGCATCTACCTCTGAAAAAATATTTGGGCTTCTAGCAGTGTGTGGGACTTGGTCTATTAGTCCATCTATACTGACCTACATCAGGTTGCAAATTAAAAATAATTTTTTTCTGCATCTAGCTCTGAAAAAATATTTGGGCTTCTAGCGGTGTGTGGGACTTGGTCTATTAGTCCATCTATGCTGACCTCCATCAGGTTGCAAATTAAAAATAATTTTTTTCTGCATCTAGCTCTGAAAAAATATTTGGGCTTCTAGCGGTGTGTGGGACTTGGTCTATTAGTCCATCTATACTGACCTCCATCAGGTTGCAAATTAAAAATAATTTTTTTCTGCATCTAGCTCTGAAAAAATATTTGGGCTTCTAGCAGTGTGTGGGACTTGGTCTATTAGTCCATCTATACTGACCTCCATCAGGTTGCAAATTAAAAATAATTTTTTTCTGCATCTAGCTCTGAAAAAATATTTGGGCTTCTAGCAGTGTGTGGGACTTGGTCTATTAGTCCATCTATACTGACCTCCATCAGGTTGCAAATTAAAAATAATTTTTTTCTGCATCTAACCCAGCCAATAGTTTTGTCATAATACCACAGTTTGGCCACTCAGCTCTGCTCGGTTACCATCCATTGTTTTTTTGTGCAAACAACTCCAGAGTTGTGAATTAGTTAACCACCAAAATGAGTGGAAAAAGGCCTGCTGCTGGTGGAAAGGGGAATAGGCGTGTTGGGAAGGGGAAAAAAGGTTGTGTCCGTGGGGTAGGTGCAGAAGAAAGACCATCTTCCAGCCAAACTAAAATGTCTACTTCTTTTAGCGGACAATGTGATAAGATCCCTTTCTTACGGCCACGCCAATCGCTACAAATTCCAGATGAGGCACAAAAACAGCAGGTGCTTCAACGGATATCAAGTGGGCTCTCCTCCACATCAACTTCAACATCACAAATACTCCAGTCCTCAAAGGTGTCACCCAAATCGCACTTGCTTCCTCACAGCTCCCAAATCTCCAGCTGCCCGTCTGAGTGTGAGGTAGAACAGATGGTTGAGTCTGCAGAGCTGTTTACTCATACTATAGCCTGGGAATCAGAGGTCGACTCCAGCGCTTCTGTGAATCCAGACGAGGAAATGATCTGCACTGATGCCCAGAATCTTTATGAGTCGGATCCAGGACCAGACGCAGAAGGTTCTGACCATAATGTAGACCCTCATTCCCAAACTGTAACTCCTGTTGGTGGAGACAATGAGGAAGACGATGATAAGACTCAAATACCTGATTGGAGCGACAACTTTAGTTTTTTGTCAGGGCAGGAACAGGTTGGCTCTGAGGACGACGGGTGTGATAACGCACAGGGTGATGATGATGAGGTCGGAGATCCCACTTACTGTCAACCTACAGTCAGCCAAGAGATGAGGTCAGCAGAGGAGGTGGAGGAAGATGCTAGTGACGACGAGGTCAGGTTGCGCCTTCCTGGACAGAGACGTAGTACTGGAAGCACGTCAACAACTGCATCCTCAAACACAACTCTGCCTCTCACCACAAGTCGTGGTGGCTCTTCAGGTCGCATGGGTGCTAAGCCTTGCATAGCCTGGGCATTTTTTCAGATCGATAAAGATGACCCAACTCGTGTTATCTGTAACATTTGTCAGCAAAAGCTAAGTAGAGGCCAAAAAATACATAGTTTGAGTACTTCATGCATGAACCGGCACATGGACATGAAGCATAAGTTGCAGTGGGAAGCTCAGTGTGCTACAATGCGGCCTAGCCGGCCGGGCCAATCACCGTCTGCCATATCTTGTGCATCCGCGGCCTCTTCATCCTCTGTGACTGGGGGGACAGCAGTCACACCTGTTTTGGGGCGCAGACCTGCCACCTCTTTACCCGCAACAGCCAGCGTGATTGGCAGGTCATCATTTTCTTTGGAGGTGGTAACAACAGCTGGTGTTGAGCGCTGTCCGACATCGATAGCACCACCTTTGGATCAAGGCAACCTAACATGTCCGCCTGCATCTTCCTCACAGACCGGCAGTTTGCCGGGGACACCCTTATCAATAGTGTTGAGCCACCCCCGTAGTGTTCGAGTTCGGTTCGGTTCGTCGAACACCCGTGTGTTCGCCGAACTGTTCGTCGAACTGTTCGTCGAACACCTTCGAACACCGTTAAAACCAATGGCAGGCAAACAAAAACACATAGAAACACATGGAAAACACCTTCAAAGGTGTCCAAAAGCTGACAAACTGCTCAGAAGACACAACTAACACATGGAAAAGTGACAAGTACATATAGTCATGCGAAAAGAAAAGAGGTGGAGGAGTAAAAGGAGGGGGAGACACAGATACAGGCATGTCATGCCCTTCTAAAATCCAAAAAGTGAGAAGCCGAGACGGCCAGTCCGCTCCTGCCCGTGCCACCTCCGTGTCGCCGGGTTTGTGCCAGAGCCGCGGTGAACCCTGACGGCCAGCCCCCCTCTCCCAATACTGGTGCCTGTCCGCTGGTGGGTCGAGAGAGCCCCCCTGTGGTGGAGGCAGCTCTAAGCTTTTTAATTTAAATTGTCCCTCTAATTTGAATGAATACACTTTAAATCCATTTACAAGGATCTATTGGAGGGCAAGTCTCATGCCAGCAGCCGCGTAATTCCAGCTCCAGTAGCGTCCACTAAAGCTGCTGCAGTTAAAAAGCTTTTATAAGGATCGAGCTCGGCTGTCCACCGCAAGGCATCCTAGTGCCAGTCCCAGCCCCTATGCCTTGGGGTGCCTCCTGATGCTCTTCACTAAGTATCCCGTGGTCCCGAAGCATTTCCTTTGAAAAAATTAAGTGTCCAAACTACAGGTGGTGTAGCTTGCTTAACAGCCGGGATAATCCGCTGACTAGCAGACACTGCTACTAGGCACAAAGTATTTCCTGGGCTAGATGCAGTTAAAAATTTGTAAGTAGATACTCTCGTTGGATGCTGAGAAAGCATTCCATAGAGTCTCCTGGCACGCCATATATGATTCTCTTAAAAAGCTTGGGGTAGGGGTCTAGGGGACCCTTTTATAGCCAAAATCACGGCCCTGTATCACAATACGTCACCTAGGCTGAAGATAAATGGAACTGTAGCACCGAGGGCTCGGTTGCTACAGACGTATTGCACCTCACCCAGAGGTGTGATATCTCACTCTCAGATAAGGATGGAGTGTGGATCAGGACCCGACACCTGCATGCAATACACCACATTGCCGTGGGGCAGGGCGACCAATATGCCCCTGAGATGGGCACGACAGTCCCTGTCCCTGGCTGGAGTGGGGGGAGGGAACACTGAGGAAGGGGAACCCTGCAGTGCAGGAGCAGGGAGGAAGCAGTTCCTGGGTGCATTGAGAAGGGAGTATAAAAGGTGGGCACCATCTTAGTTCAGTGCAGAGAAGTCTGAGCAGAAGTGGCAGGGAGCAGGGGCTCTGCATGAGCTCTGCTCTGGAGGCGGGCCTAGTAACAGAGGCCCAGGCCTGCAAGAGGGAGAAGGAAGGAAGAGGAGCGGAGAAGGCTCCAGGAACGAGGAATGAAGGGATCCCAGGGGTGCGGACGGGCGAGTCGCCACCGCACGCCCAAATCCACCTGCGTGGAGGGGTCAGGCCAAAGGGGGAGACCGGTCCCCGAATTAGTGGAGGCAGGAAACGACCCTCAGCTAGAAACCGGAGGCTCTGACATTTTATGTGGCGCAGCCCCTTGCTCCACCCGCTAGGAAGGCACCACATAGTGTCAGGGAAACTGGCGCCAAGTTTACCAAGAGGAGGCCCGAGGCAGCCGGACAGAAGTGTTGGTAAGAAAGGCCAGACAAAGGACACACAAAGGGGGTCCTGTGAAGCGCTCCAAAGTTATCTGGGAGTTGTCTGAGCCCCTCACCTGGTGAGCACAGTACGACGTGGGCAGCCGTTACCTGCAGACGTGGTCTGGATAATAAGAACTGTGAGTAAAGGCCCTGAACTGCATCACTGACTCCGTGTCGTTACTGCTGCTGCCCTGCACCATCACCCCCATCCTCCGCATACACTGCCCTGAGGCTATACTCCTCCCGTGGGGAGTTATGCTACGCTCTGCTGCACCCACAACACCAGCCTTAGCGGTCTGCCCTGTAGCGGCGGTTCACTCTGACCGCAATTCACGGGTGGCGTAGTCGGACATTTAAACATCAAAACCACATAAATAGTTCCGCCACTGGTTTGACCGCCCTGAGCCACGGAACCGGATCGCCGCCACAAAGACTACAACCACCAGCATCCACCAAAAAATGTCCGGCTCCGGGTGTCCCAAGGCCCAGGGGGTGCGTCAGAACATTTTCATCACCTTTCACAATCACCAATGGGACAAGGCAGGGATGTCCTCTGTCCCCTCTCTTATACATCCTAGTGACGGAGCACCTGCTCTCATCAATTCGCCATAACCCCAATATTAGGTGGATTGAGGTGGGAGGCACCGAGTACAAGTGCTCTCTATTTGCTGATGATGTCCTAGTATATATCACTCAATCACATATATCCATCCCTGCTGTTATGGCTGAAATAGATCACTTTGTTACATGATAAAATTTTAAAATCAATGCAGCGAAGTCTGAGGCCCTCGATGTCTCCCTCCCTAAATCCATATAGGATTCCATCCAGTCCAACTTTCCCTTTGCCTGGCCCTCACAGGGTATCAAATACTTAGGAATTCCTATTCATAGAGACCTCTCCCATCTATGTTATCTTAATTTTGGGCCCTTTATTGAACAATTCCATACAGACCACGGTTGGCAAGTTAGAACTGTAAGATTCACTACGTGAACCACTGGTGTTTTGTGGAAAAGCACATGTACACCGCGTTCCAAATTATTATGCAAAAAGTGTTTAGGAGTGATAAGGGAAGAATTTGTTTGTTTGTCAGTTAAACTCATTGATGGTGATGTGTGTCAGGGCTCTTTATATCACTGTAAGCAATTGCAGACACCTGTGCTAATTAGTTTGGCAGGTGTGTCCAATGAAAGGCAAGACTACTTAAGAAGGCTCTCTCACATTATTAAGCAGCCTACATTTTCTGCCAAAATGGGAAAGAAAAAGGATGTGTCGGCTGCTGAGAAGCAACAAATTGTGGAGTGTTTAGGTCAAGGCATGACTACAATCAACATTGTGCGATGATCAGGATGAAGTGTCTTGGCAATCAAGAAGTATGTAGCTGATTCACAGTACACACGTGTGCGTGCTGATAAGGGCAAATTGAGGACTCTTTCCTACAGGCAATTACGTCAGGTTGAAACAGCAGCGGCAAAAAAGCCTTGTCATAGCAGCAGACAAGTTTTTGAAGCTGCTTGTGCCTCCAACGTCCCCCGAACAACAAGATGCAGGGTCCTTCAGAGGTTTGCAGCTGTGCACATGCCATCCTGTCGACCTCCTCTATCCACTTCACACAAGCAGAAACGGCTCCAGTGGGCCAAACATTACATGAAGACTGATTTCAAAACTGTTTTGTTCACGGATGAGTGCCGTGCAGCGCTCGATGGTCCAGATGAATGGAGTGGAGGATGGCTGGTTGATGGACACCCCACGCAAACACGGCTACAGCGCCAACAAGGAGGAGGTGGAGTAATGTTTTGGGCTGGAATCATGGGGAGAGAGATTGTCGGCCCCTTTAGGATCCCTGAAGGCGCTAAAGATGAACTCCATAATGTATGTGGATTTTCTCAAACAGCACTTCCTGCCATGGTTCAAGAAGAAGAACCGTGTATTTCACAGCAAGATCATTTTTCTGCATGATAATGCACCATCTCATGCTGCACATAAAACATCTGCATCTCTGGCTGATATGGGCATAAAAGGGGACAAACTTATGGTGTGACCCCCATGCTCCCCTGACCTCTACCCCATTCAGAACCTTTGGAGCATCATTAAAAGGAGTGTCTATGATGGCGGGAGGCAGTTCACATCTAAGCAACAGCTCTGGGAGGGTATTCTGTCCTCATGCAAAACAATTGAAGCAGAAACCATCCAAAACCTGACAAATTCAATGGACGAGAGAGTTCAGAAGCTCCTTTCGAACAAGGGGTCCTATGTGAAAATGTAACATCACCTAGAATAAAGTTTTGAGTTGAAAACTGTTTGATTTCAGTTTCTAACAACCTGCTAATGCTTATAATTTCAAAAATGACCATTTTTTTGGTCTTTATTAAAATGAAAAGGTTGATCGAAAAGTTTGGGGGATCTAAGAGTGTGGCAACCCAGTAGTCATGATTACTTCGAATTCTGACAATATGAGGGTCATGCTGCAGGTAGTGCAGCAAGAAGGCACTTATGTGTCTTGCGCATCTCGGAGCCCCAAAATTATTTTCCGGGCTAGATGCAGCTAAAAATTATTTTTAATTTTAAATCTGGTGAAGCTTATTATAGATGGCCTAATAGGATCAGTGCTGCACACTGCTACAAAGCCCAAATTATTTTCCAGTCAAGATACAGATAAACATGATTAGTAATTTGAAAGCTTAAAACGGTTGGTAGGGTGATTTTAACCAATCATCAAGCTTTTACTCTCCCCAGGATGACACAGGGGTAGAAAAGTCGTTTCGGATCTATGATTTGTTCATCTTTATGAACGTGAGTCTGTCTACATTATCAGTGGAGAGCCGCGTGCGCTTATCTGTCAGCACACCACCAGCAGCGCTGAACACACGTTCAGACAGAACGCTGGCTGCGGGGCATGGCAAGATCTCCAAGGCGTAAGTGGCTAGCTCCGGCCATTTATCCAGATTGGAAGCCCAAAAAGAGCAAGGGTCCAGTGACACAGTCGTGGCTTCAATGTTTACTTGGAGATACTCCTGTACCATCGTCTCTAGGCGTTGACTATGTGTCAGACTTCTTGTCTCCTGTGGCCTTGCAAAGGATGGGCTAAAAAGTGGTGAAATGATTCCGCAAAATTGATGTTACCAGCAGATACTGTGGTTCTGTTACGGTTTGAGTGCTGAACACTTGACGGTCCCACGGTTGGCAAGTTGGAACTGTGAGATTCACTACGTGCACCACTGGTATTTTGTGGAAAAGCACATGTAAGATTCTGCAACAGTCTCTGCTGATACTCCTGCATGCATGCATCCCTTTCTATGGCAGGAATAATTTCTGCAAATTTACTTTTGTACCGGGGATCTAACAGTGTGGCAACCCAGTAGTCAGGATTATTTCTAATTCTCACAATTCGAGGGTCATGTTGCAGGTAGTGCAGCAAGAAGGCACTCATGTGTGTTGCGCATCCAGGAGCACCAAGTCCCTGTTGTGTTGGTGGCGAGGTAACAATCATGCTTCCTTCCTCTGTCCTCTCCCCCCAACCTCGCACAACAGAAATGTGATCAAGGTCTCCCTCATCTGATGAGTCTTCCATCAGTTCGTCCTCCACTTCTTCCTGGGCTCCTGCACCTTCCTCACTAGTTTGGCTGCTACCATGCGCCCTGGTAAAACCATCTCCCCCACCCTCACATGCCTGCTGCCTTGGTGCTGCCGACCGTCTGGACCTTGCAGATGTTAGCCCTTCCGCATACAACTCCTCCTCCTCTACTTCCTCCACCTCCTCTTGTGCCACCACCTGACTCCGAATTCTGTTTAACATGTGCTCCAGCATGTAAATCACCGGAATAGTCATGCTGATAATGGCATCGTCAGCACTAAACATCTTCGTCGCCATTTCAAAACTGTGCAGAAGGGTGCATAGGTTCCTGATCTGAGACCACTCCTCCAGCGTGATTTGCCCCACCTCTGAATCTCGTTGGCCCAGGCAATACGTCAGAACGTATTGAACCAGGGCTTGTCGGTGCTGCCACAGTCGCTGCAACATGTGCAGAGTTGAATTACACCGGGTAGGCACATCGCATTTTAGCCGGTGAAGTGGCAGGCCCAACGACTTCTGTAGAGATGTAAGTCGCTGAGCTGCGGGATGCGAACGGCGGAAGTGAGCACACAGCGACCGTGCCCTCTGCAGAAGGCCATCTAGTCTGGGATAGTGGGCTAAAAATTGCTGGACAACCAGGTTCAACACGTGAGCCATACAAGGCACGTGTGTGACATTGCCCCGGCGAAGGGCCGCACCCAGGTTTGCAGCATTGTCGCACACGGCCTTCCCTGGTTTCAGGTCCAGTGGAGACAACCATTCATGAAATTGGTTCTCCAGAGCTGACCACAACTCCTCAGCTGTGTGACTCACATTTCCCAGACATTTCAATGTAAAAACCGCCTGATGACGTTGAGCCCTACTGCCAGCATAGTAAGGAGGTGTGCAGGATCCCTTCTGCGCAGTTAGAAAGCTTGTGGCATGACCAGACAGGCTTTGGGTGCAGGTGGAAGACCGAGAGGAGGTTGAGGAGGCAGAAGCAGTGGAGGAACTTTGACATAAAGAGGATTGACGCACAACTCGTGGGGACGGCAAGACTTGGACAGCAGCCCCTTGTCCTGCTGTCACCATAGTTACCCAGTGCCCAGTCAGCGACATGTAACGCCCCTGTCCATGCCTACTCGTCCAAGTGTCTGTGGTGAAATGCACCCTGTCACACACAGAGTTTCTCAAAGAAGCGGTGATGTTGTGTGCGACATGCTGGTGGAGCGCAGGCACACCTTTCTTTGAGAAGTAGTGCCGACTGGGCATCTGGTACTGGGGCACTGCGACGGACATAAGGTCTCGAAAATCCTCTGTGTCCACCAGGCGGAAAGGCAGCATTTCTGTAGCCAAGAGCTTGCAGATGGTGAAATTCAACCTCTTAGCTTTCTCATGGCTAGGAGGAAATGGTCTTTTACTTGTCCACATCTGAGGGACCGAGGGCTGGCTATTGTGCTTAGACGGGGTTGATAAGGGTGTCCCCGGCAAACTGCCGGTCTGTGAGGAAGATGCAGGCGGACATGTTAGGTTGCCTTGATCCAAAGGTGGTGCTATCGATGTCGGACAGCGCTCAACACCAGCTGGTGTTACCACCTCCAAAGAAAATGATGACCTGCCAATCACGCTGGCTGTTGCGGGTAAAGAGGTGGCAGGTCTGCGCCCCAAAACAGGTGTGACTGCTGTCCCCCCAGTCACAGAGGATGAAGAGGCCGCGGATGCACAAGATATAGCAGACGGTGATTGGCCCGGTCGGCTAGGCCGCATTGTAGCACACTGAGCTTCCCACTGCAACTTATGCTTCATGTCCATGTGCCGGTTCATGCATGAAGTACTCAAACTATGTATTTTTTGGCCTCTACTTAGCTTTTGCTGACAAATGTTACAGATAACACGAGTTGGGTCATCTTTATCGATCTGAAAAAATGCCCAGGCTATGCAAGGCTTAGCACCCATGCGACCTGAAGAGCCACCACGACTTGTGGTGAGAGGCAGAGTTGTGTTTGAGGATGCAGTTGTTGACGTGCTTCCAGTACTACGTCTCTGTCCAGGAAGGCGCAACCTGACCTCGTCGTCACTAGCATCTTCCTCCACCTCCTCTGCTGACCTCATCTCTTGGCTGACTGTGGGTTGACAGTAAGTGGGATCTCCGACCTCATCATCATCACCCTGTGCGTTATCACACCCGTCGTCCTCAGAGCCAACCTGTTCCTGCCCTGACAAAAAACTAAAGTTGTCGCTCCAATCAGGTATTTGAGTCTTATCATCGTCTTCCTCATTGTCTCCACCAACAGGAGTTACAGTTTGGGAATGAGGGTCTACATTATGGTCAGAACCTTCTGCGTCTGGTCCTGGATCCGACTCATAAAGATTCTGGGCATCAGTGCAGATCATTTCCTCGTCTGGATTCACAGAAGCGCTGGAGTCGACCTCTGATTCCCAGGCTATAGTATGAGTAAACTGCTCTGCAGACTCAACCATCTGTTCTACCTCATACTCAGATGGGCAGCTGGAGATTTGGGAGCTGTGAGGAAGCAAGTGCGATTTGGGTGACACCTTTGAGGACTGGAGTATTTGTGATGTTGAAGTTGATGTGGAGGAGAGCCCACTTAAAGGAGCACTTGATATCCGTTGAAGCACCTGCTGTTTTTGTGCCTCATCTGGAATTTGTAGCGATTGGCGTGGCCGTAAGAAAGGGATCTTATCACATTGTCCGCTAAAAGAAGTAGACATTTTAGTTTGGCTGGAAGATGGTCTTTCTTCTGCACCTACCCCACGGACACAACCTTTTTTCCCCTTCCCAACACGCCTATTCCCCTTTCCACCAGCAGCGGGCCTTTTTCCACTCATTTTGGTGGTTAACTAATTCACAACTCTGGAGTTGTTTGCACAAAAAAACAATGGATGGTAACCGAGCAGAGCTGAGTGGCCAAACTGTGGTATTAGGCCAAAACTATTGGCTGGGCTAGATGCAGAAAAAAATTATTTTTAATTTGCAACCTGATGGAGGTCAGTATAGATGGACTAATAGAACAAGTCCCACACGCTGCTAGAAGCCCAAATATTTTTTCAGAGATAAATGAAGAAAAAAATTATTTTTAATTTGCAACCTGATGGAGGTCAGTATAGATGGACTAATAGACCAAGTCCCACACACTGCTAGAAGCCCAAATATTTTTTCAGAGCTAGATGCAGAAAAAAATTATTTTTAATTTGCAACCTGATGGAGGTCAGTATAGATGGACTAATAGACCAAGTCCCACACACTGCTAGAAGCCCAAATATTTTTTCAGAGCTAGATGCAGAAAAAAATTATTTTTAATTTGCAACCTGATGGAGGTCAGTATAGATGGACTAATAGACCAAGTCCCACACACCACTAGAAGCCCAAATATTTTTTCAGAGCTAGATGCAGAAAAAAATTATTTTTAATTTGCAACCTGATGGAGGTCAGTATAGATGGACTAATAGACCAAGTCCCACACACTGCTAGAAGCCCAAATATTTTTTCAGAGCTAGATGCAGAAAAAAATTATTTTTAATTTGCAACCTGATGGAGGTCAGTATAGATGGACTAATAGACCAAGTCCCACACACTGCTGGATGCCCAAATATTTTTTCAGAGCTACATGCAGAAAAAAATTATTTTTAATTTGCAACCTGATGGAGGTCAGTATAGATGGACTAATAGAACAAGTCCCACACGTTGCTAGAAGCCCAAATATTTTTTCAGAGATAAATGAAGAAAAAAATTATTTTTAATTTGCAACCTGATGGAGGTCAGTATAGATGGACTAATAGACCAAGTCCCACACACCGCTAGAAGCCCAAATATTTTTTCAGAGCTAGATGCAGAATTTTTTTTTATTCAATTTGCAACCTGATGGAGGTCAGTATAGATGGACTAATAGACCAAGTCCCACACACTGCTAGAAGCCCAAATATTTTTTCAGAGCTAGATGCAGAAAATTTTTTTATTCAATTTGCAACCTGATGGAGGTCAGTATAGATGGACTAATAGACCAAGTCCCACACACTGCTAGAAGCCCAAATATTTTTTCAGAGCTACATGCAGAAAAAAATTATTTTTAATTTGCAACCTGATGGAGGTCAGTATAGATGGACTAATAGAACAA
Source organism: Phyllobates terribilis (assembly GCF_046119375.1). NCBI lineage: Eukaryota > Metazoa > Chordata > Amphibia > Anura > Dendrobatidae > Phyllobates > Phyllobates terribilis. The sequence continues at coordinate 1,202,136,711 of NW_027362761.1, read as the reverse complement.
GTCCCACACGCTGCTAGAAGCCCAAATATTTTTTCAGAGATAAATGAAGAAAAAAATTATTTTTAATTTGCAACCTGATGGAGGTCAGTATAGATGGACTAATAGACCAAGTCCCACACACTGCTAGAAGCCCAAATATTTTTTCAGAGCTAGATGCAGAAAAAAATTATTTTTAATTTGCAACCTGATGGAGGTCAGTATATATGGACTAATAGACCAAGTCCCACACACTGCTAGAAGCCCAAATATTTTTTCAGAGCTAGATGCAGAAAAAAATTATTTTTAATTTGCAACCTGATGGAGGTCAGTATAGATGGACTAATAGACCAAGTCCCACACACCGCTAGAAGCACAAATATTTTTTCAGAGCTAGATGCAGAAAAAAATTATTTTTAATTTGCAACCTGATGGAGGTCAGTATAGATGGACTAATAGACCAAGTCCCACACACTGCTAGAAGCCCAAATATTTTTTCAGAGCTAGATGCAGAAAAAAAAAAATTTTAATTTGCAACCTGATGGAGGTCAGTATAGATGGACTAATAGACCAAGTCCCACACACTGCTAGAAGCCCAAATATTTTTTCAGAGCTACATGCAGAAAAAAATTATTTTTAATTTGCAACCTGATGGAGGTCAGTATAGATGGACTAATAGAACAAGTCCCACACGCTGCTAGAAGCCCAAATATTTTTTCAGAGATAAATGAAGAAAAAAATTATTTTTAATTTGCAACCTGATGGAGGTCAGTATAGATGGACTAATAGACCAAGTCCCACACACCGCTAGAAGCCCAAATATTTTTTCAGAGCTAGATGCAGAAAAAAATTATATTCAGTTTGCAACCTGATGGAGGTCAGTATAGATGGACTAATAGAATGATGCTATGCCCAAAAGATTTTACTTCACTAGGTGCAGTAAAAAAATTGGTATTCTATACACAGGTGGTATATCTTGCAACACAGATAGGCTACTCCACTGACTAACACACTCTGCAATAGGCCAAAAAGGATTAGCTTTGCTATATTCAGCCAAATGCTGTGAAAAAAACTTGCACAGCACTGGCACAGACCTGCCTGGCAAAAACTGATAGGAACTGATGTAACCTAGTCCTGAAAAGGACTCCAATTACAATTAGTCTTTACTCCCACAATCTATCTATTTAAGAGCACAGACCTGCCTGATAAAAGTCGTAGGAAATGCTGTAACCTAGTCCTTAAAAGGACTGCAATCACAACTATTCCCTACTCCCAAGCTATCTGTATATTTGTGCGAAAATTGGCTTGAAATTAACAAGGTATAGCGCACACAGCAACAGCGGTGCCGTCTAACACGCAGCTGCAGCAGTGAGAAAATGGTGGCAACGGGGAAAATGGCTTGGTCTTATAGGGCAAGGACATGTGACATACACTGCCAATCACACATGCCCTTGCTTGTGTGAAAAAAAGCACTTCGCTCCGTGTGTGCGCTGCTGATAGGCTGACAGATTGCACCTCCCCACTGCAAATGCGGGAAAGAGAAAAAAAAATGGAGATCTTCATTGTTCCTGCAGAGATCCATCCCCTGCCCCTCCCCCCGCCCCGCTGTACACTCAAACTGCGTATTAACATTAATTTTCATCATTACTGAGAAAAAATCCAGTTATGATTTTGGTGCACGAACAGTTATCGAACATAACCTCGAACAGGCGAATTTTTCTCAAATTGTTCGTGTTCGCCGACCGGCTCGAACACCGCCCAAAACAGCTCGAATTTGAGATTGGCGAACAGTTCGAGTAGAACAACGCTCATCTCTACTTATCAACCCCGTCTAAGCACAGTAGCCAGCCCTCGGTCCCTCAGATGTGGACAAGTAAAAGACCATTTCCTCCTAGCCATGAGAAAGCTAAGAGGTTGAATTTCACCATCTGCAAGCTCTTGGCTACAGAAATGCTGCCTTTCCGCCTGGTGGACACAGAGGATTTTCGAGACCTTATGTCCGTCGCAGTGCCCCAGTACCAGATGCCCAGTCGGCACTACTTCTCAAAGAAAGGTGTGCCTGCGCTCCACCAGCATGTCGCACACAACATCACCGCTTCTTTGAGAAACTCTGTGTGTGACAGGGTGCATTTCACCACAGACACTTGGACGAGTAGGCATGGACAGGGGCGTTACATGTCGCTGACTGGGCACTGGGTAACTATGGTGACAGCAGGACAAGGGGCTGCTGTCCAAGTCTTGCCGTCCCCACGAGTTGTGCGTCAATCCTCTTTATGTCAAAGTTCCTCCACTGCTTCTGCCTCCTCAACCTCCTCTCGGTCTTCCACCTGCACCCAAAGCCTGTCTGGTCATGCCACAAGCTTTCTAACTGCGCAGAAGGGATCCTGCACACCTCCTTACTATGCTGGCAGTAGGGCTCAACGTCATCAGGCGGTTTTTACATTGAAATGTCTGGGAAATGTGAGTCACACAGCTGAGGAGTTGTGGTCAGCTCTGGAGAACCAATTTCATGAATGGTTGTCTCCACTGGACCTGAAACCAGGGAAGACCGTGTGCGACAATGCTGCAAACCTGGGTGCGGCCCTTCGCCGGGGCAATGTCACTCACGTGCCTTGTATGGCTCACGTGTTGAACCTGGTTGTCCAGCAATTTTTAGCCCACTATCCCAGACTAGATGGCCTTCTGCAGAGGGCACGGTCGCTGTGTGCTCACTTCCGCCGTTCGCATCCCGCAGCTCAGCGACTTACATCTCTACAGAAGTCGTTGGGCCTGCCACTTCACCGGCTAAAATGCGATGTGCCTACCCGGTGGAATTCAACTCTGCACATGTTGCAGCGACTGTGGCAGCACCGACAAGCCCTGGTGCAATACGTTCTGACGTATAGCCTGGGCCAACGAGATTCAGAGGTGGGGCAAATCACGCTGGAGGAGTGGTCTCAGATCAGGGACCTATGCACCCTTCTGCACAGTTTTGAAATGGCGACGAAGATGTTTAGTGCTGACGATGCCATTATCAGCATGACTATTCCGGTGATTTACATGCTGGAGCACATGTTAAACAGAATTCGGAGTCAGGTGGTGGCACAAGAGGAGGTGGAGGAAGTAGAGGAGGAGGAGTTGTATGCGGAAGGGCTAACATCTGCAAGGTCCAGACGGTCGGCAGCACCAAGGCGGCAGGCATGTGAGGGTGGGGGAGATGGTTTTACCAGGGCGCATGGTAGCAGCCAAACTAGTGAGGAAGGTGCAGGAGCCCAGGAAGAAGTGGAGGACGAACTGATGGAAGACTCATCAGATGAGGGAGACCTTGATCACATTTCTGTTGTGCGAGGTTGGGGGGAGAGGACAGAGGAAGGAATCATGATTGTTACCTCGCCACCAACACAACAGGGACTTGGTGCTCCTGGATGCGCAACACACATGAGTGCCTTCTTGCTGCACTACCTGCAACATGACCCTCGAATTGTGAGAATTAGAAATAATCCTGACTACTGGGTTGCCACACTGTTAGATCCCCGGTACAAAAGTAAATTTGCAGAAATTATTCCTGCCATAGAAAGGGATGCACGCATGCAGGAGTATCAGCAGAGACTGTTGCAGAATCTTACATGTGCTTTTCCACAAAATACCAGTGGTGCACGTAGTGAATCTCACAGTTCCAACTTGCCAACCGTGGGACCGTCAAGTGTTCAGCACTCAAACCGTGACAGAACCACAGTATCTGCTGGTAACATCAATTTTGCGGAATCATTTCACCACTTTTTTAGCCCATCCTTTGCAAGGCCACAGGAGACAAGAAGTCTGACACATAGTCAACGCCTAGAGACGATGGTACAGGAGTATCTCCAAGTAAACATTGAAGCCACGACTGTGTCACTGGACCCTTGCTCTTTTTGGGCTTCCAATCTGGATAAATGGCCGGAGCTAGCCACTTACGCCTTGGAGATCTTGTCATGCCCCGCAGCCAGCGTTCTGTCTGAACGTGTGTTCAGCGCTGCTGGTGGTGTGCTGACAGATAAGCGCACGCGGCTCTCCACTGATAATGTAGACAGACTCACGTTCATAAAGATGAACAAATCATGGATCCGAAACGACTTTTCTACCCCTGTGTCATCCTGGGGAGAGTAAAAGCTTGATGATTGGTTAAAATCACCCTACCAACCGTTTTAAGCTTTCAAATTACTAATCATGTTTATCTGTATCTTGACTGGAAAATAATTTGGGCTTTGTAGCAGTGTGCAGCACTGATCCTATTAGGCCATCTATACTAAAGCTTCACCAGATTTAAAATTAAAAATAATTTTTAGCTGCATCTAGCCCGGAAAATAATTTTGGGGCTCCGAGATGCGCAAGGCACATAAGTGCCTTCTTGCTGCACTACCTGCAGCATGACCCTCATATTGTCAGAATTCGAAGTAATCATGACTACTGGGTTGCCACACTCTTAGATCCCCCAAACTTTTCGATCAACCTTTTCATTTTAATAAAGACCAAAAAAATGGTCATTTTTGAAATTATAAGCATTAGCAGGTTGTTAGAAACTGAAATCAAACAGTTTTCAACTCAAAACTTTATTCTAGGTGATGTTACATTTTCACATAGGACCCCTTGTTCGAAAGGAGCTTCTGAACTCTCTCGTCCATTGAATTTGTCAGGTTTTGGATGGTTTCTGCTTCAATTGTTTTGCATGAGGACAGAATACCCTCCCAGAGCTGTTGCTTAGATGTGAACTGCCTCCCGCCATCATAGACACTCCTTTTAATGATGCTCCAAAGGTTCTGAATGGGGTAGAGGTCAGGGGAGCATGGGGGTCACACCATAAGTTTGTCCCCTTTTATGCCCATATCAGCCAGAGATGCAGATGTTTTATGTGCAGCATGAGATGGTGCATTATCATGCAGAAAAATGATCTTGCTGTGAAATACACGGTTCTTCTTCTTGAACCATGGCAGGAAGTGCTGTTTGAGAAAATCCACATACATTATGGAGTTCATCTTTAGCGCCTTCAGGGATCCTAAAGGGGCCGACAATCTCTCTCCCCATGATTCCAGCCCAAAACATTACTCCACCTCCTCCTTGTTGGCGCTGTAGCCGTGTTTGCGTGGGGTGTCCATCAACCAGCCATCCTCCACTCCATCCATCTGGACCATCGAGCGCTGCACGGCACTCATCCGTGAACAAAACAGTTTTGAAATCAGTCTTCATGTAATGTTTGGCCCACTGGAGCCGTTTCTGCTTGTGTGAAGTGGATAGAGGAGGTCGACAGGATGGCGCATGCACAGCTGCAAACCTCTGAAGGACCCTGCATCTTGTTGTTCGGGGGACGTTGGAGGCACAAGCAGCTTCAAAAACTTGTCTGCTGCTATGACAAGGCTTTTTTGCCGCTGCTCTTTCAACCTGACGTAATTGCCTGTAGGAAAGAGTCCTCAATTTGCCCTTATCAGCACGCACACGTGTGTACTGTGAATCAGCTACATACTTCTTGATTGCCAGGACACTTCATCCTGATCATCGCACAATGTTGATTGTAGTCATGCCTTGACCTAAACACTCCACAATTTGTTGCTTCTCAGCAGCCGACACATCCTTTTTCTTTCCCATTTTGGCAGAAAATGTAGGCTGCTTAATAATGTGAGAGAGCCTTCTTAAGTAGTCTTGCCTTTCATTGGACACACCTGCCAAACTAATTAGCACAGGTGTCTGCAATTGCTTACAGTGATATAAAGAGCCCTGACACACATCACCATCAATGAGTTTAACTGACAAACAAACAAATTCTTCCCTTATCACTCCTAAACACTTTTTGTATAATAATTTGGAACGCAGTGTACATGTGCTTTTCCACAAAACACCAGTGGTTCACGTAGTGAATCTTACAGTTCTAACTTGCCAACCGTGGTCTGTATGGAGTTGTTCAATAAAGGGCCCAAAATTAAGATAACATAGATGGGAGAGGTCTCTATGAATAGGAATTCCTAAGTATTTGATACCCTGTGAGGGCCAGGCAAAGGGAAAGTTGGACTGGATGGAATCCTATATGGATTTGGGGAGGGAGACATCGAGGGCCTCAGACTTCGCTGCATTGATTTTAAAATTTTACCATGTAACAAAGTGATCTATTTCAGCCATAACAGCATGGATGGATATATGTGATTGAGTGATATATACTAGGACATCATCAGCAAATAGAGAGCACTTGTACTCGGTGCCTCCCACCTCAATCCACCTAATATTGGGGTTATGGCGAATTGATGAGAGCAGGTGCTCCGTCACTAGGATGTATAAGAGAGGGGACAGAGGACATCACTGCCTTGTCCCATTGGTGATTGTGAAAGGTGATGAAAATGTTCTGACGCACCCCCTGGGCCTTGGGACACCCGTAGCCGGACCCTTTTTGGTGGATGCTGGTGGTTGTAGTCTTCGTGGCGGCGACCCAGTTCCGTGGCTCAGGGCGGTCAAACCAGTGGCGGAACTATTTATGTGGTTTTCATGTTTAAATGTCCGACTACGCCACCCGTGGATTGCGGTCAGAGTGAACCGCCGCTACAGGGCAGACCACTGAGGCTGGTGTTGTGGGTGCAGCAGAGCGTAGCATAACTCCCCACGGGAGGAGTATAGCCTCAGGGCAGTGTATGCGGAGGATGGGGGTGATGGTGCAGGACAGCAGCAGTAACGACACGGAGTCAGTGATGCAGTTCAGGGCCTTTACTCACAGTTCTTATTATCCAGACCACGTCTGCAGGTAACGGCTGCCCACGTCGTACTGTGCTCACCAGGTGAGGGGCTCAGACAACTCCCAGATAACTTTGGAGCACTTCACAGGACCCCCTTTGTGTGTCCTTTGTCTGGCCTTTCTTACCAACACTTCTGTCCGGCTGCCTCGGGCCTCCTCTTGGTAAACTTGGCGCCAGTTTCCCTGACCCTATGTGGTGCCTTCCTAGCGGGTGTAGCGAGGGGCTGCGCCACATAAAATGTCAGAGCCTCCGGTTTCTAGCTGAGGGTCGTTTCCTGCCTCCACTAGTTCGGGGACCGGTCTCCCCCTTTGGCCTGACCCCTCCACGCAGGTGGATTCGGGCGTGCGGTGGCGACTCGCCCGTCCGCACCCCTGGGATCCCTTCATTCCTCGTTCCTGGAGCCTTCTCCGCTCCTCTTCCTTCCTTCTCCCTCTTCCAGGCCTGGGCCTCTGTTACTAGGCCCGCCTCCGGAGCAGAGCTCATGCAGAGCCCCTGCTCCCTGCCACTTCTGCTCAGACTTCTCTGCACTGAACTAAGATGGTGCCCACCTTTTATACTCCCTTCTCAATGCACCCAGGAACTGCTTCCTCCCTGCTCCTGCACTACAGGGTTCCCCTTCCTCAGTGTTCCCTCCCCCCACTCCAGCCAGGGACAGGGACTGTCGTGCCCATCTCAGGGGCATATTGGTCGCCCTGCCCCACGGCAATGTGGTGTAATGCATGCAGGTGTCGGGTCCTGATCCACACTCCATCCTTACCTGAGAGTGAGATATCACACCTCTGGGTGAGGTGCAATACGTCTTTAGCAACTGAGCCCTCAGGGTGCTACAGTTCCATTTATCTTCAGCCTAGGTGACGTATTGCGATACAGGGCCGTGATTTTGGCTATAAAAGGGTCCCCTAGACCCCTACCCCAAGCTTTTTAAGAGAATCATATATGGCGTGCCAGGAGACTCTATGGAATGCTTTCTCAGCATCCAACGAGAGTATCTAATTACAAATTTTTAACTGCATCTAGCCCAGGAAATACTTTGTGCCTAGTAGCAGTGTCTGCTAGTAAGCGGATTATCCCGGCTGTTAAGCAAGCTGCACCACCTGTAGTTTAGACACTTAATTTTTTCAAAGGAAATGCTTCGGGACCATGGGATACTTAGTGAAGAGCATCAGGAGGCACCCCAAGGCATAGGGGCTGGGACTGGCAGTAGGATGCCTTGCGGTGGACAGCCGAGCTCGATCCTTATAAAAGCTTTTTAACTGCAGCAGCTTTAGTGGACGCTACTGGAGCTGGAATTACCGCGGCTGCTGGCATGAGACTTGCCCTCCAATAGATCCTTGTAAATGGATTTAAAGTGTATTCATTCAAATTAGAGAGACAATTTAAATTAAAAAGCTTAGAGCTGCCTCCACCACAGGGGGGCTCGCTCGACCCACCAGCGGACAGGCACCAGTATTGGGAGAGGGGGGCTGGCCGTCAGGGTTCACCGCGGCTCTGGCACAAACCCGGCGACACGGAGGTGGCACGGGCAGGAGCGGACTGGCCGTGTCGGCTTCTCACTTTTTGGATTTTAGAAGGGCATGACATGCCTATATCTGTGTCTCCCCCTCCTTTTACTCCTCCACCTCTTTTATTTTCGCATGACTATATGTACTTGTCACTTTTCCATGTGTTAGTTATGTCTTCTGAGCAGTTTGTCAGCTTTTGGACACCTTTGAAGGTGTTTTCTATGTGTTTCTATGTGTTTTTGTTTGCCTGCCATTGGTTTTAACGGTGTTCGAAGGTGTTCGACGAACAGTTCGACGAACAGTTCGGCGAACACACGGGTGTTCGACGAACCGAACCGAACTCGAACACTACGGGGGTGGCTCAACACTAGTTATCAGCAGAGTCTTTAAAAAAATTCCAGACTCTGGAAGACCTGCAGGTTGTACTGGCAACGTCCCTCGTGTTGTTGTTACGGGGAACTGTTGCCTGCCTCCTGTGTGCGGCCACCACACTGCTTCTTCCTGCCTATTGGGGTACTTTGCCTACCTCACCCTGTGTGCTGCTGGCGTCGCTCGGCATTTCCTCCTGCCATGTTGGGTCAGTTACTAGATCATCCACCACCACCTCCTCTTCCACTTGCACACCACGATCCTCCTCCTCACTTCCTGGCAATTGTGTCTCGTCATCGTCCACCACTTGTGACAAATTGCCAGCGTCGACTTCCTGTGGCCGTGGCAGTTCAAAAATTTGTGCATTGTTACATGGGATCTCCTCTTCCACCACTCCAAGCGGAGCAGGTGAGGTGCACCAATCTGGAAATGGACCAGTGATCAGCTCGTCAGAGTGTCCAAGTCTGGGATCAGTTGCTGTATGATGACACTTGGCATGGTGGGAGGAAGGAGCATCAGGATGAGGAGGAGTATGCGGTCGAGACTCACGGCTACTAAGATTTGACCGTGTGGAAGACAGACCGGAGGTGGTGGTGCCCAGGTAACTGGAAGTATTATCTGCTATCCAATTACAAACCTGTTCACACTGATCAGTTCACAATACTGATGTTGTTCTGTGCTTCCCTAGTAATTCGGTCAAGAAGTGGGAGCGAGAAGATGTGGCTGTTGGTTGTGACACATTTTCACCTTGGTCACGGCCCCGTCCTCTGCACGCACCACTACCAGAACGTCCAGTTCCACGTCCCTTGCCACGCGCCTTGCCCATTGTAAGGGAAGTGAAATAGCTTACACTCGAACTATCAATGGAAAAAGTGTAATAAAAAATAGATTAGAACCGTGGAAGAGTAAAACCACAGTTCTATTTCTCTGGCATACACCCGACACTTTTAAACAATCTGAACAATATGGGAGAAACTATTACTGTTTTTCTTTACGGAAAAAGTACCAAAAGCTGAATAATAGAGATTTTATTACCTTGGAATGGCAAAACCACCGGTATTGTTTACTGGGGTATGCCAGACAATTTTAAATAGATATATTTGCGGCTGAACATTGAGCGACACACTCAAACTGCTTTTTTTTAGTTAAAAATGGCCCAAAAGTGGATAATACAGAGGTTTGAACCGTGGAACTGCAAAAACACACTTCTATTTCTCTGGCCTACACCAGACGATTTTCAACAAATATATTTGTGTCTGAACAATCAGGGAGACACTATTAATTTTTTTTTTTCACGGCAAAAAATGCCAAAAGCAGGATAATAGAGATTTTTTACCGTGGAACGGCAAAACCACAGTTATAATTTACTGTTGTATACCAGATTCTTTCAAACAGATATATTGGTTTCTGAACAACCAGGAGACACTATTACTGTTTTTCTTTACGGCAAAAAATGCCAAAAGCAGGATAATACAGAGATTTGACCCGTGGGACTTCAAAACCACAGTTCTATTTCTTGGGCCTACACAAGATTATTTTCAACAGATATATTGGTTTCTGAACAATCAGGAGACACTATTACTGTTTTTCTTTACAGCAAAAAATGTCAAAAGCTGGATAATAGAGATTTTTTTACCGTGGGACAGCAAAACCACAGTTATAATTTACTGGTGTACAGCAGACTCTTTTAAACAGATATATTTGTGTCTGAACAATGAGGAGACACTATTATAGTTTTTCTTTACAGCAAAAAATGGCAAAAGCAGGATAATACAGAGATTTGACCCGTGGAACTGCAAAACCACAGTACTATTTCTCGGGCCTACACCAGACTATTTTCAACAGTTATATTTGTGTCTGAACAATCAGGAGACACTATTACTGTTTTTCTTTACGGCAAAAATTGCCAAAAGCAGGATAATACAGAGATTTGACCCGTGGGACTGCAAAACCACAGTTCTATTTCTCGGGCCTACAACGGACTATTTTCAACAGATATATTTGTCTGAACAATCAGGAGACACTATTACTGTTTTTCTTTACGGCAAAAAATGGCAAAACCAGGATAATACAGAGATTTGACCCGTGGAAGTGCAAAACCACAGTTCTATTTCTTGGGCCTACACCAGACTATTTTCAACAGATATATTTTTGTCTGAACAATCAGGAGACACTATTACGGTTTTTCTTTACGGAAAAAATTCCAAAAGCTGGATTATAGAGATTTTTTACCGTGGGACGGCAAAACCACAGTTATAAGTTACTGGTGTATACCAGACTCTTTTAAACAGATACAGTTATATGAAAAAGTTTGGGCACCCCTATTAATCTTAAGCTTAATGTTTTATAAAAATTGGTGTTTTTGCAGCAGCTATTTCAGTTTGATATATGTAATAACTGTTGGACACAGTAATGTTTCTGCCTTGAAATGATGTTTATTGTACTAACAGAAAATGTGCAATCTGCATTCAAATCAAACAAAAACACCAATATTTATAAAACATTAAGCTTAAGATTAATAGGGGTGCCCAAACTTTTTCATATAACTGTATATTGGTGTCTGAACAATCAGGAGACACTATTACTGTTTTTCTTCACGGAAAAGATACCAAAAGCTGGATAATATAGATTTTTTACCATGGTACGGCAAAACCACAGTTATAATTTACTGGTTTATACCAGATTCTTTTAAACAGATATATTGGTGTCTGAACAATCAGGAGACACTATTGCTTTTTTTCTTTATGGCAAAAAATGCCAAAGGCAGGATAATACAGAGATTTGAACCGTGGAACTGCAAGACCACAGCTCTATTTCTCGGGCCTACACCAAACTATTTTAAACAGATATATTTGTGTCTGAACAATCAGGAGACACTATTTCAGTTTTTATTTACGGCAAAAAATGCCAAAAGCAGGATAATATTTTTCACCGTGGAACAGCAAAACCACAGTTATAATTTGCTGGTGTATACCAGACTTTTTTAAACAGATATGTTGGTGTCTGAACAATCAGGAGACACTATTACTATTTTGCTTTACGGAAAAACTGCCAAAGTCTGGATAATAGAGATTTTTTACCGTAGAACGGCAAAACCACAGTTATAATTTACTGGTGTATACCAGACTCTTTTAAACAGAGTTGGATAATACAGGGGTTTGAACCGTGGGACTGCAAAACCACACTTCTATTTCTCTGGCCTACACCAGACTCTTTTAAAAAAAATTATTTGTGTATGAACTGTCACAGACACAATTTTTTTATTTTTTTTTTTAGGGGGGAGGGGGACACCGAAAGGTTAATAAGATGGGTATTTGTACAGTGTGAAGGAGGGAAAAAAAAAAGAGGATTTAAATTAAAAAAAAGGATTTTTCTTGGCCCCCGAGACCTGGAGCTAAGTCTAGCAATTTCAGCAACAGGAGCACACAGGATTGTAATGCAGCGTTTGCTAACATAACCACTGCGTCTCCTATAAAGCCTGTCTGCCTGCCTGCCTGATATCTGGGATGGATATTAGTCCTGAGAAGGACTGTTTGTTTGATCTGGCAGCCTTTACAGACCCTACACTAACTATTTTGCAGTATATATCTCTCCCTAAATCAGCAGTGCTGTCCCTACACTGTCTGATCCCAGCCGTCTGTGTCCAAGATGGCGGCGCCCGGTTTTAAATACTCAAGGTGACGCTGTGCGGCCAGCCAATCAATGTAATCCCATTGAACACCTGTGGAGAGATCTTAAAATTGCTGTTGGAAGAAGGCACCTTCACATATAAGAGCCAACAATTTTGTCTGACTACTTTTTGGGTTTAGTGTGAATTTATGTCTAATTTGCCATTTTTTCTCATTTATTTGGTGTTCCAATACACAAAAAGGAAATCAACTTGTATAACTAGTGTTGAGCGAACATGCTCGACACTGCTTGGTACTCGCCCGAGCATCACGCTACTCGAGATGTTCGGCGAGCACCGAGCATTTCCGGGTTACTAGGGCGGGAGCTCGGGTCTCCGCCCTGCATGTTTGGCGCTCTTTACAGAGCCAATGAACATGCAGGGATTGCCAGCCAGTCACTGTAATGCTGCAGCCATGTTGGTTGTGGGCATTACAGTGATTGGCTGGCCACACAGCGTCACCTCGAGTATTTAAAACCGGGCGCCGCCATCTTGGACACAGTCACTCCGGTTAGACAGTGTATTGACAGCGCTGCTGATTTAGGGAGAGATATAAACTGCGAAATAGTTAGTGTAGGGTCTGTGAAGGCTGCCAGAACAAACAAACAGTCCTTTTCAGGACTAATATCCATCCCAGATAGCAGGCAGGCAGGCTGTATAGGAGACACAGTGGTTATACCAGCAAACGCTGCATTACAGTCCTGTGTGCTCCTGTTGCTCAAATTGCTGGACTTAGCACCAGGTGTCAGGGGCCAGGAAAAATCCTTTTTCTTCCATCTAAATCCTCCTTTTTTTTCCTCCTTTACACTGTACAAATACGCGTCTTATTAACCTTTTGATGTGTCCCCCCTCCCCCCCCCCAAAAAAAAAGCGTGTCTCTGATTTTTCAGACACAAATATAACTGTTGAAAATAGTCTGGTGTAGGCTAGAGAAACAGAAGTGTTGTTTTGCATTTCCACGGTTCAAACCTCTGTATTATCCATTTTGGGCCATTTGTATCTAAAAAAAAAAAACAGTTTGAGTGTGTCGCTCACTGTTCAGCCGCAAATATCTCTATTTAAAAAATTGTGGTATACCCCAGTAACCAATAACTGTGGTTTTGCCATCCCACGGTAAAAAATCTCTATTATTCACATTTTGGTAGTTTTTTCCGTAAAGAAAAACAGTAGTGTCTCCTGACTGTTGTGACACAAAAATATATCTGTTGAAAATAGTGTTGTATAGGCCCGACATCCCAGTGTGGTTTCGCAGTTCCACGGGTCAAATCGCTGTACTATCCAGTTTTGTGCCTTTGGTATCTAAAAAAAAAGCAGTTTGAGTGTGTCGCTCACTGTTCAGCCGCAAATATCTCTATTTAAAAAAGTGTGGTATACCCCAGTAAACAATAACTGTGGTTTTGCCATCCCACGGTAAAAAATCTTTATTATTCAGCTTTTGGTAGTTTTTTCCGTAAAGAAAAACAATAGTGTCTCCTGACTGTTGTGACACAAAAATATATCTGTTGAAAATAGTCTTGTTTAGGCCCGACATCCCAGTGTGGTTTCGCAGTTCCACGGGTCAAATCACTGTACTATCCAGTTTTGGGCCTTTGGTATCTAAAAAAAAAGCAGTTTGAGTGTGTCACTCACTGTTCAGCCGCAAATATCTCTATTTAAAAAAGTGTGGTATACCCCAGTAAACAATAATTGTGGTTTTGCCGTGCCACGGTAAAAAATCTCTATTATTCAGCTTTTGGTAGTTTTTTCCGTAAAGAAAAACAGTAGTGTCTCCTGACTGTTGTGACACAAAAATATATCTGTTGAAAATAGTCTTGTGTAGGCCTGACATCCCAGTGTGGTTTCGCAGTTCCACGGGTCAAATCGCTGTACTATCCAGTTTTGGGCCTTTGGTATCTAAAAAAAAAGCAGTTTGCGTGTGTCGCTCACTGTTCAGCCGCAAATATCTCTATTTAAAAAAGTGTGGTATACCCCAGTAAACAATAACTGTTGTTTTGCCATCCCACTGTAAAAAATCTTTATTATTCAGCTTTTGGTAGTTTTTTTCCGTAAAGAAAAACAGTAGTGTCTCCTGACTGTTGTGACTCAAAAATATATCTGTTGAAAATAGTCTTGTATAGGCCCGACATCCCAGTGTGGTTTCGCTGTTCCACGGGTCAAATCGCTGTACTATCCAGTTTTGGGCCTTTGGTATCTAAAAAAAAAGCAGTTTGAGTGTGTCGCTCACTGTTCAGCTGCAAATATCTCTATTTAAAAAAGTGTGGTATACCCCAGTAATCAATAACTGTGGTTTTGCCATCCCACGGTAAAAAATTTCTATTATTCAGCTTTTGGTAGTTTTTTCCGTAAAGAAAAACAGTAGTGTCTCCTGACTGTTGTGACAAAAAATATATCTGTTGAAAATAGTCTTGTGTAGGCCCGACATCCCAGTGTGGTTTCGCAGTTCCACGGGTCAAATCGCTGTACTATCCAGTTTTGGGCCTTTGGTATCTAAAAAAAAGCAATTTGAGTGTGTCACTCACTGTTCAGCCGCAAATATCTCTATTTAAAAAAGTGTGGTATACCCCAGTAAACAATAACTGTGGTTTTCCTCTTCCATGGTTCTAATCTACTCTTTATTACCCTTTTTCCATTGATAGTGCAAGTGTAAGCTATTTTACTTCATTTACAATGGGCAAGGCGTGTGGCAAGGGACGTGGAAGTGGACGTTCTGGTGATGGTTCGTGCAGAGGACGGGGCCGTGGCCAAAGTGAAAATGTGCCACAACCAACAGCCACATCTTCTCGCTCCCACTTCTTGACCGAATTACTAGGGAAGCACAGAACAATACCAGTATTGAGAACTGATCAGTGTGAACAGGTTATTAATTGGATAGCAGACAATACTTTCAGTTACCTGGGCACCACCATCTCCGGTCCGTCTTCCACACGGTCAACTCTTAGTAGCCATGAATCTCGACCGCATACTCCTCCTCACCCTGATGCTCCTTCCTCCCACCATGCCGAGTGTCGTCAGACAGCAAGTGATCCCACACTTGGACACTCTGAAGAGCTGTTCACTGGTCCATTTCCATATTTGGGCCCCTCGCCTGATACGCTTGAAGTGGTGGAAGAGGAGATTCCATGTTGCGATGCCCAAATATTTGAACAGCCACGGCCACAGGAAGTCGACGTTGGCAGTCTGTCACAAGAGGTGGACGATGACGAGACACAATTGCCAGGAAGTGAGGAGGAGGATCGTGGTGCACAAGTGGAAGAGGAGGAGGTGGTTTATGATCTAGTAACTGACCCAACGTGGAAGGAGGACATGCAGAGTGAGGCCAGCAGCACACAGGGGGAGGGAGGCAGAGTACCCCAACAGGCAGGAAGAAGCAGTGTGGTGGCCGCAGACAGAAGGCAGGCAACCGCTCCCCGTAACACCAACACGAGGAACGTTGCCAGTACAACCGTTAGGTCTTCCAGAGTCTGGAATTTTTTTAAAGACTCTGCTGATAACCCCATAAGGGCCATATGTTCCACCTGCCATGCCAGCATCAGCAGGGGTGACAAAACTACCAGCCTGACCACCACCAGCATGATAAGGCACATGGCAGCAAAGCACCCGACTTTGTGGGGCGAAACCCAGGGTCCACGACCAGTGTCAGCGGGTGTCACCACTGCTTCTTCCACTGTTGTGCGTGCAATAGAACCCCCTGTTGTGTGTGCAAGGCAATCCCCTGTCCATACTGCATGTAAAGATGCCCCCTCCTCTCAGTCTTCACTTGTTATGGCAGTTTCTCAAGAAACAGTATCAACATCCAGGTCCACGTCCCACCGCAGCGTTCAATTGTCCATATCCCAGACCTTTGAACGAAAGGCCACAGTCCTAAATTCGCACATTTCACGACTGCTTGCATTGGAAATGCTGCCTTTTAGGCTGGTGGAGACGGAATCCTTCCGCAATCTTATGGCGGTGGCCGTCCCAGGGTACTCGGTCCCCAGCCGACACTATTTTGCCCGGTGTGCCATCTCCGCACTACACAAGCACGTGTCCCAAAGCATCTGCCGTGCCCTCAACAACGCAGTTACTGGGAGAGTCCACCTTACAACGGACACGTGGACAAGTGCTTGTGGCCAGGGACGGTACATCTCTCTGACGGCACACTGGGTAAACATAGTGGAAGCCGGGACCCAGTCGGACCTTGGGACGGAACACATCCTCCCCACACCGAGGATTGCGGGCCCTATGTCAGTCAGAGTTGCCCCCACAGTGTACAGCTCCTGCGCATCCTCCTCCTCCTACTCCTCATGTTCAGCCTCCATCTCAGATATCACCACATCAGTAACAAGCTGGAAGCATTGCAGTACTGCCTCCGCCAAGCGGCAACAGGCTGTGCTGAAACTCATAAGCTTAGGTGATAAACCTCACACTGCTTGTGAGTTGTGGACAGCTGTGAAAGAACAGGCAGATCTGTTGCTGAGACCGCTGAACCTACGTCCCGGCATGGTCGTGTGTGACAATAGCCTTAACCTGGTGGCGGCTCTGAGGCGAGCTGAGATCACACACGTACCATGCCTGGCTCATGTGCTTAACCTCGTGGTTCAGCGGTTTCTTAAATCGTACCCCGAGTTGCCAGATCTGCTCGTGAAAGTACGCTTCCTGTCAGCTCATTTTCGCAAGTCGGCTACAGCTTCCGTCGCCCTTGCTGTGCTGCAGCAGCGTTTGCAGCTTCCGGCACACCGACTTGTGTGTGTGGTCCCCACACGTTGGAACTCTACCCTCCACATGTTGCAAAGGATTTGTGAGCAGAAGAGAGCAGTTGTGGAGTACCAGCTGCAACAAGGCCGTCGATATTCAGGTCAGACTCCACACATAAGACCTCAGGAGTGGACCTGGATGTCTGACATATGTACCATCCTGACAAACTTTGAGGAGGCACAAAGCTAGGAGGGATAGCTAATACTAGAGAAGAGAGAGAGAGGATTCAAAAAGACCTAAATAAACTGGATCAGTGGGCAGCAACCAACAGAATGGTTTTTAACAGGGAAAAATGCAAAGTACTACATCTGGGCAATAAAAATGAAAAAAGCATATACAGAATGGGAGGAATAGAGCTAAGCAACAGTACATGTGAAAAAGACTTAGGTATACTAGTAGATCATAGACTAAACATGAGTCAACAGTGTGGTGCAGCAGCAAAAAAGGCAAATACAATTCTGGGATGTATTAACAGAAGCATACAGTCTAGATCACGTGAAGTCATTATCGGTCTTTACTCCTCTTTGGTCAGACCTCATCTGGAATACTGTGTACAGTTTTGGGCACCACATTTTAAAAAAGACATAGACAAACTGGAGCAAGTTCAGAGAAGAGCGACCAGAATGGTGACTGGTCTGCAAACCATGTCCTATGAGGAACGGTTGCAGGATTTGGGAATGTTTAGCTTGCAAAAAAGAAGACTGAGAGGAGACTTAATAGCTGTCTACAAATATGTCAAGGGCTGTCACATTGTAGAAGGATCATCTTTATTCTCATTTGCACAAGGAAAGACTAGAAGCAATGGGATGAAACTAAATGGGAGGAGACACAGATTAGATATTAGAAAAAACTTTTTGACAGTTAGGGTGATTAATGAGTGGAACAGGCTGCCACGAGAGGTGGTGAGTTCCCCTTCAATGGACGTCTTCAAACAGAGGCTGGATAGACATCTGTCTGAGATGATCTAGTGAATCCTTCTTTGAGCAGGGGGTTGGACCAGATGACCCAGGAGGTCCCTTCCAACTCAACCATTCTATGATTCTATGATTCTATGAGGCCACCAAGATGGTGAGTGGCGATGACGCCATCATTAGTGTCAGCATCCCACTTGTCTGTCTTTTGCAACGCTCTCTGCAGAGAATTAAAGAGAAGAGATGAGCGTTGTTCTACTCGAACTGTTCGCCAATCTCAAATTCGAGCTGTTTTGGGCGGTGTTCGAGCCGTTCGGCGAACACGAACAATTTGAGAAAAATTCGGCTGTTCGAGGTTATGTTCGATAACTGTTCGTGCACCAAAATCATAACTGGATTTTTTCTCAGTAATGATGAAAATTAATGTTAATACGCAGTTTGAGTGTACAGCGGGGTGGGGGGAGGGGCAGGGGATGGATCTCTGCAGGAACAATGAAGATCTCCATTTTTTTTTTCTCTTTCCCGCATTTGCAGTGGGGAGGTGAAATCTGTCAGCCTATCAGCAGCGCACACACGGAGCGAAGTGCTTTTTTTCACACAAGCAAGGGCATGTGTCATTGGCAGTGTATGTCACATGTCCTTGCCCTATAAGACCAAGCCATTTTCCCCGTCGCCACCATTTTCTCACTGCTGCAGCTGCGTGTTAGACGGCACCGCTGTTGCTGTGTGCGCTATACCTTGTTAATTTCAAGCCAATTTTCGCACAAATATACAGATAGCTTAGGAGTAGGGAATAGTTGTGATTGCAGTCCTTTTAAGGACTAGGTTACAGCATTTCCTACGACTTTTATCAGGGAGGTCTGTGCTCTTAAATAGATAGGTTGTGGGAGTAAAGACTAATTGTAATTGGAGTCCTTTTCAGGACTAGGTTACATGAGTTCCTATCAGTTTTTGCCAGGCAGGTCTGTGCCAGTGCTGTGCAAGTTTTTTTCACAGCATTTGGCTGAATCTAGCAAAGCTAATCCTTTTTGGCCTATTGCAGAGTGTGTTAGTCAGTGGAGTAGCCTATCTGTGTTGCAAGATATAACACCTGTGTATAGAATACCAATTTTTTTACTGCACCTAGTGAAGTAAAATCTTTTGGGCATAGCATCATTCTATTAGTCCATCTATACTGACCTCCATCAGGATGCAAACTGAATATAATTTTTTTCTGCATCTAGCTCTGAAAAAATATTTGGGCTTCTAGCAGTGTGTGGGACTTGGTCTATTAGTCCATCTATACTGACCTCCATCAGGTTGCAAATTAAAAATAATTTTTTTCTTCATTTAGCTCTGAAAAAATATTTGGGCTTCTAGCAGTGTGTGGGACTTGTTCTATTAGTCCTTCTATACTGACCTCCAGCAGGTTGCAAATTGAATATAATTTTTTTCTGCATCTAGCTCTGAAAAAATAGTTGGGCTTCTAGCGGTGTGTGGGACTTGGTCTATTAGTCCATCTATACTGACCTCCATCAGGTTGCAAATTAAAAATAATTTTTTTCTGCATCTAGCTCTGAAAAAATATTTGGGCTTCTAGCAGTGTGTGGGACTTGGTCTATTAGTCCATCTATACTGACCTCCATCAGGTTGCAAATTAAAAATAATTTTTTTCTGCATCTAGCTCTGAAAAAATATTTGGGCTTCTAACGGTGTGTGGGACTTGGTCTATTAGTCCATCTATACTGACCTCCATCAGGTTGCAAATTAAAAATAATTTTTTTCTGCATCTAGCTCTGAAAAAATATTTGGGCTTCTAGCAGTGTGTGGGACTTGGTCTATTAGTCCATCTATACTGACCTCCATCAGGTTGCAAATTAAAAATAATTTTTTTGCTTCATTTAGCTCTGAAAAAATATTTGGGCTTCTAGCAGTGTGTGGGACTTGTTCTATTAGTCCTTCTATACTGACCTCCAGCAGGTTGCAAATTGAATATAATTTTTTTCTGCATCTAGCTCTGAAAAAATAGTTGGGCTTCTAGCGGTGTGTGGGACTTGGTCTATTAGTCCATCTATACTGACCTCCATCAGGTTGCAAATTAAAAATAATTTTTATCTGCATCTACAGTACCTCTGAAAAAATATTTGGGCTTCTAGCTGTGTGTGGGACTATTTGTATTAGTCCATCTATACTGACCTCCATCAGGTTGCAAACTGAATATATTTTTTTCTGCATCTAGCTCTGAAAAAATATTTGGCCTTCTAGTAGTGTGTCTGACTTTCTCTATTAGTCCATCTATACTGACCTCCATCAGGTTGCAAATTAAAACTAATTTTTATCTGCATCTACAGTACCTCTGAAAAAATATTTGGGCTTCTAGCTGTGTGTGGGACTATTTGTATTAGTCCATCTATACTGACCTCTATCAGGTTGCAAATTCAAAATAATTTTTTTCTGCATCTAACCCAGCCAATAGTTTTGGCCTAATACCACAGTTTGGCCACTCAGCTCTGCTCGGTTACCATCCATTGTTTTTTTGTGCAAACAACTCCAGAGTTGTGAATTAGTTAACCACCAAAATGAGTGGAAAAAGGCCTGCTGCTGGTGGAAAGGGGAATAGGCGTGTTGGGAAGGGGAAAAAAAGTTGTGTCCGTGGGGTAGGTGTTAAAGCAACAGTAACATCTGCAGAAGAAAGACCATCTTCCAGCCAAACTAAAATGTCTACTTCTTTTAGCGGACAATGTGATAAGATCCCTTTCTTACGGCCACGCCAATCGCTACAAATTCCAGATGAGGCACAAAAACAGCAGGTGCTTCAACGGATATCAAGTGCTCCTTTAAGTGGGCTCTCCTCCACATCAACTTCAACATCACAAATACTCCAGTCCTCAAAGGTGTCACCCAAATCGCACTTGCTTCCTCACAGCTCCCAAATCTCCAGCTGCCCGTCTGAGTATGAGGTAGAACAGATGGTTGAGTCTGCAGAGCTGTTTACTCATACTATAGCCTGGGAATCAGAGGTCGACTCCAGCGCTTCTGTGAATCCAGACGAGGAAATGATCTGCACTGATGCCCAGAATCTTTATGAGTCGGATCCAGGACCAGACGCAGAAGGTTCTGACCATAATGTAGACCCTCATTCCCAAACTGTAACTCCTGTTGGTGGAGACAATGAGGAAGACGATGATAAGACTCAAATACCTGATTGGAGCGACAACTTTAGTTTTTTGTCAGGGCAGGAACAGGTTGGCTCTGAGGACGACGGGTGTGATAACGCACAGGGTGATGATGATGAGGTCGGAGATCCCACTTACTGTCAACCCACAGTCAGCCAAGAGATGAGGTCAGCAGAGGAGGTGGAGGAAGATGCTAGTGACGACGAGGTCAGGTTGCGCCTTCCTGGACAGAGACGTAGTACTGGAAGCACGTCAACAACTGCATCCTCAAACACAACTCTGCCTCTCACCACAAGTCGTGGTGGCTCTTCAGGTCGCATGGGTGCTAAGCCTTGCATAGCCTGGGCATTTTTTCAGATCGATAAAGATGACCCAACTCGTGTTATCTGTAACATTTGTCAGCAAAAGCTAAGTAGAGGCCAAAAAATACATAGTTTGAGTACTTCATGCATGAACCGGCACATGGACATGAAGCATAAGTTGCAGTGGGAAGCTCAGTGTGCTACAATGCAGCCTAGCCGGCCGGGCCAATCACCGTCTGCCATATCTTGTGCATCCGCGGCCTCTTCATCCTCTGTGACTGGGGGGACAGCAGTCACACCTGTTTTGGGGCGCAGACCTGCCACCTCTTTACCCGCAACAGCCAGCGTGATTGGCAGGTCATCATTTTCTTTGGAGGTGGTAACACCAGCTGGTGTTGAGCGCTGTCCGACATCGATAGCACCACCTTTGGATCAAGGCAACCTAACATGTCCGCCTGCATCTTCCTCACAGACCGGCAGTTTGCCGGGGACACCCTTATCAACCCCGTCTAAGCACAATAGCCAGCCCTTGGTCCCTCAGATGTGGACAAGTAAAAGACCATTTCCTCCTAGCCATGAGAAAGCTAAGAGGTTGAATTTCACCATCTGCAAGCTCTTGGCTACAGAAATGCTGCCTTTCCGCCTGGTGGACACAGAGGATTTTCGAGACCTTATGTCCGTCGCAGTGCCCCAGTACCAGATGCCCAGTCGGCACTACTTCTCAAAGAAAGGTGTGCCTGCGCTCCACCAGCATGTCGCACACAACATCACCGCTTCTTTGAGAAACTCTGTGTGTGACAGGGTGCATTTCACCACAGACACTTGGACGAGTAGGCATGGACAGGGGCGTTACATGTCGCTGACTGGGCACTGGGTAACTATGGTGACAGCAGGACAAGGGGCTGCTGTCCAAGTCTTGCCGTCCCCACGAGTTGTGCGTCAATCCTCTTTATGTCAAAGTTCCTCCACTGCTTCTGCCTCCTCAACCTCCTCTCGGTCTTCCACCTGCACCCAAAGCCTGTCTGGTCATGCCACAAGCTTTCTAACTGCGCAGAAGGGATCCTGCACACCTCCTTACTATGCTGGCAGTAGGGCTCAACGTCATCAGGCGGTTTTTACATTGAAATGTCTGGGAAATGTGAGTCACACAGCTGAGGAGTTGTGGTCAGCTCTGGAGAACCAATTTCATGAATGGTTGTCTCCACTGGACCTGAAACCAGGGAAGGCCGTGTGCGACAATGCTGCAAACCTGGGTGCGGCCCTTCGCCGGGGCAATGTCACACACGTGCCTTGTATGGCTCACGTGTTGAACCTGGTTGTCCAGCAATTTTTAGCCCACTATCCCAGACTAGATGGCCTTCTGCAGAGGGCACGGTCGCTGTGTGCTCACTTCCGCCGTTCGCATCCCGCAGCTCAGCGACTTACATCTCTACAGAAGTCGTTGGGCCTGCCACTTCACCGGCTAAAATGCGATGTGCCTACCCGGTGGAATTCAACTCTGCACATGTTGCAGCGACTGTGGTAGCACCGACAAGCCCTGGTGCAATACGTTCTGACGTATAGCCTGGGCCAACGAGATTCAGAGGTGGGGCAAATCACGCTGGAGGAGTGGTCTCAGATCAGGGACCTATGCACCCTTCTGCACAGTTTTGAAATGGCGACGAAGATGTTTAGTGCTGACGATGCCATTATCAGCATGACTATTCCGGTGTTTTACATGCTGGAGCACATGTTAAACAGAATTCGGAGTCAGGTGGTGGCACAAGAGGAGGTGGAGGAAGTAGAGGAGGAGGAGTTGTATGCGGAAGGGCTAACATCTGCAAGGTCCAGACGGTCGGCAGCACCAAGGCGGCAGGCATGTGAGGGTGGGGGAGATGGTTTTACCAGGGCGCATGGTAGCAGCCAAACTAGTGAGGAAGGTGCAGGAGCCCAGGAAGAAGTGGAGGACGAACTGATGGAAGACTCATCAGATGAGGGAGACCTTGATCACATTTCTGTTGTGCGAGGTTGGGGGGAGAGGACAGAGGAAGGAAGCATGATTGTTACCTCGCCACCAACACAACAGGGACTTGGTGCTCCTGGATGCGCAACACACATGAGTGCCTTCTTGCTGCACTACCTGCAACATGACCCTCGAATTGTGAGAATTAGAAATAATCCTGACTACTGGGTTGCCACACTGTTAGATCCCCGGTACAAAAGTAAATTTGCAGAAATTATTCCTGCCATAGAAAGGGATGCACGCATGCAGGAGTATCAGCAGAGACTGTTGCAGAATCTTACATGTGTTTTCCACAAAATACCAGTGGTGCACGTAGTGAATCTCACAGTTCCAACTTGCCAACCGTGGGACCGTCAAGTGTTCAGCACTCAAACCGTAACAGAACCACAGTATCTGCTGGTAACATCAATTTTGCGGAATCATTTCACCACTTTTTTAGCCCATCCTTTGCAAGGCCACAGGAGACAAGAAGTCTGACACATAGTCAACGCCTAGAGACGATGGTACAGGAGTATCTCCAAGTAAATATTGAAGCCACGACTGTGTCACTGGACCCTTGCTCTTTTTGGGCTTCCAATCTGGATAAATGGCCGGAGCTAGCCACTTACGCCTTGGAGATCTTGTCATGCCCCGCAGCCAGCGTTCTGTCTGAACATGTGTTCAGCGCTGCTGGTGGTGTGCTGACAGATAAGCGCACGCGGCTCTCCACTGATAATGTAGACAGACTCACGTTCATAAAGATGAACAAATCATGGATCCGAAACGACTTTTCTACCCCTGTGTCATCCTGGGGAGAGTAAAAGCTTGATGATTGGTTAAAATCACCCTACCAACCGTTTTAAGCTTTCAAATTACTAATCATGTTTATCTGTATCTTGACTGGAAAATAATTTGGGCTTTGTAGCAGTGTGCAGCACTGATCCTATTAGGCCATCTATACTAAAGCTTCACCAGATTTAAAATTAAAAATAATTTTTAGCTGCATCTAGCCCGGAAAATAATTTTGGGGCTCCGAGATGCGCAAGACACATAAGTGCCTTCTTGCTGCACTACCTGCAGCATGACCCTCATATTGTCAGAATTCGAAGTAATCATGACTACTGGGTTGCCACACTCTTAGATCCCCCAAACTTTTCGATCAACCTTTTCATTTTAATAAAGACCAAAAAAATGGTCATTTTTGAAATTATAAGCATTAGCAGGTTGTTAGAAACTGAAATCAAACAGTTTTCAACTCAAAACTTTATTCTAGGTGATGTTACATTTTCACATAGGACCCCTTGTTCGAAAGGAGCTTCTGAACTCTCTCGTCCATTGAATTTGTCAGGTTTTGGATGGTTTCTGCTTCAATTGTTTTGCATGAGGACAGAATACCCTCCCAGAGCTGTTGCTTAGATGTGACCTGCCTCCCGCCATCATAGACACTCCTTTTAATGATGCTCCAAAGGTTCTGAATGGGGTAGAGGTCAGGGGAGCATGGGGGTCACACCATAAGTTTGTCCCCTTTTATGCCCATATCAGCCAGAGATGCAGATGTTTTATGTGCAGCATGAGATGGTGCATTATCATGCAGAAAAATGATCTTGCTGTGAAATACACGGTTCTTCTTCTTGAACCATGGCAGGAAGTGCTGTTTGAGAAAATCCACATACATTATGGAGTTCATCTTTAGCGCCTTCAGGGATCCTAAAGGGGCCGACAATCTCTCTCCCCATAATTCCAGCCCAAAACATTACTCCACCTCCTCCTTGTTGGCGCTGTAGCCGTGTTTGCGTGGGGTGTCCATCAACCAGCCATCCTCCACTCCATCCATCTGGACCATCGAGCGCTGCACGGCACTCATCCGTGAACAAAACTGTTTTGAAATCAGTCTTCATGTAATGTTTGGCCCACTGGAGCCGTTTATGCTTGTGTGAAGTGGATAGAGGAGGTCGACACTATGGCGTATGCACAGCTGCAAACCTCTGAAGGACCCTGCATCTTGTTGTTCGGGGGACGTTGGAGGCACAAGCAGCTTCAAAAACTTGTCTGCTGCTATGACAAGGCTTTTTGGCCGCTGCTCTTTCAACCTGACGTAATTGCCTGTAGGAAAGAGTCCTCAATTTGCCCTTATCAGCACGCACACGTGTGTACTGTGAATCAGCTACATACTTCTTGATTGCCAAGACACTTCATCCTGATCATCGCACAATGTTGATTGTAGTCATGCCTTGACCTAAACACTCCACAATTTGTTGCTTCTCAGCAGCCGACACATCCTTTTTCTTTCCCATTTTGGCAGAAAATGTAGGCTGCTTAATAATGTGAGAGAGCCTTCTTAAGTAGTCTTGCCTTTCATTGGACACACCTGCCAAACTAATTAGCACAGTGATAATTGCTTACAGTGATATAAAGAGCCCTGACACACATCACCATCAATGAGTTTAACTGACAAACAAACAAATTCTTCCCTTATCACTCCTAAACACTTTTTGCATAATAATTTGGAACGCAGTGTACATGTGCTTTTCCACAAAACACCAGCGGTTCACGTAGTGAATCTTACAGTTCTAACTTGCCAACCGTGGTCTGTATGGAGTTGTTCAATAAAGGGCCCAAAATTAAGATAACATAGATGGGAGAGGTCTCTATGAATAGGAATTCCTAAGTATTTGATACCCTGTGAGGGACAGGCAAAGGGAAAGTTGGACTGGATGGAATCCTATATGGATTTGGGGAGGGAGACATCGAGGGCCTCAGACTTCGCTGCATTGATTTTAAAATTTGACCATGTAACAAAGTGATCTATTTCAGCCATAACAGCAGGGATGGATATATGTGATTGAGTGATATATACTAGGACATCATCAGCAAATAGAGAGCACTTGTACTCGGTGCCTCCCACCTCAATCCACCTAATATTGGGGTTATGGCGAATTGATGAGAGCAGGTGCTCCGTCACTAGGATGTATAAGAGAGGGGACAGAGGACATCCCTGCCTTGTCCCATTGGTGATTGTGAAAGGTGATGAAAATGTTCTGACGCACCACCTGGGCCTTGGGACACCCGGAGCCGGACCCTTTTTGGTGGATGCTGGTGGTTGTAGTCTTCGTGGCGGCGACCCGGTTCCGTGGCTCAGGGCGGTCAAACCAGTGGCGGAACTATTTATGTGGTTTTGATGTTTAAATGTCTGACTACTCCACCCGTGGATTGCGGTCAGAGTGAACCGCTGCTACAGGGCAGACCGCTGAGGCTGGTGTTGTGGGTGCAGCAGAGCGTAGCATAACTCCCCACGGGAGGAGTATAGCCTCAGGGCAGTGTATGCGGAGGATGGGGGTGATGGTGCAGGGCAGCAGCAGTAATGACACGGAGTCAGTGATGCAGTCCAGGGCCTTTACTCACAGTTCTTATTATCCAGACCACGTCTGCAGGTAACGGCTGCCCACGTCGTACTGTGCTCACCAGGTGAGGGGCTCAGACAACTCCCAGATAACTTTGGAGCACTTCACAGGACCCCCTTTGTGTGTCCTTTGTCTGGCCTTTCTTACCAACACTTCTGTCCGGCTGCCTCGGGCCTCCTCTTGGTAAACTTGGCGCCAGTTTCCCTGACCCTATGTGGTGCCTTCCTAGCGGGTGTAGCGAGGGGCTGCGCCACATAAAATGTCAGAGCCTCCGGTTTCTAGCTGAGGGTCGTTTCCTGCCTCCACTAGTTCGGGGACCGGTCTCCCCCTTTGGCCTGACCCCTCCACGCAGGTGGATTCGGGCGTGCGGTGGCGACTCGCCCGTCCGCACCCCTGGGATCCCTTCATTCCTCGTTCCTGGAGCCTTCTCCGCTCCTCTTCCTTCCTTCTCCCTCTTCCAGGCCTGGGCCTCTGTTACTAGGCCCGCCTCCGGAGCAGAGCTCATGCAGAGCCCCTGCTCCCTGCCACTTCTGCTCAGACTTCTCTGCACTGAACTAAGATGGTGCCCACCTTTTATACTCCCTTCACAATGCACCCAGGAACTGCTTCCTCCCTGCTCCTGCACTACAGGGTTCCCCTTCCTCAGTGTTCCCTCCCCCCACTCCAGCCAGGGACAGGGACTGTCGTGCCCATCTCAGGGGCATATTGGTCGCCCTGCCCCACGGCAATGTGGTGTAATTCATGCAGGTGTCGGGTCCTGATCCACACTCCATCCTTACCTGAGAGTGAGATATCACACCTCTGGGTGAGGTGCAATACGTCTGTAGCAACCGAGCCCTCAGGGTGCTACAGTTCCATTTATCTTCAGCCTAGGTGACGTATTGCGATACAGGGCCGTGATTTTGGCTATAAAAGGGTCCCCTAGACCCCTACCCCAAGCTTTTTAAGAGAATCATATATGGCGTGCCAGGAGACTCTATGGAATGCTTTCTCAGCATCCAACGAGAGTATCTAATTACAAATTTTTAACTGCATCTAGCCCAGGAAATACTTTGTGCCTAGTAGCAGTGTCTGCTAGTGAGTGGATTATCCCGGCTGTTAAGCAAGCTGCACCACCTGTAGTTTAGACACTTAATTTTTTCAAAGGAAATGCTTCGGGACCATGGGATACTTAGTGAAGAGCATCAGGAGGCACCCCAAGGCATAGGGGCTGGGACTGGCAGTAGGATGCCTTGCGGTGGACAGCCGAGCTCGATCCTTATAAAAGCTTTTTAACTGCAGCAGCTTTAGTGGACGCTACTGGAGCTGGAATTACCGCGGCTGCTGGCATGAGACTTGCCCTCCAATAGATCCTTGTAAATGGATTTAAAGTGTATTCATTCAAATTAGAGAGACAATTTAAATTAAAAAGCTTAGAGCTGCCTCCACCACAGGGGGGCTCGCTCGACCCACCAGCGGACAGGCACCAGTATTGGGAGAGGGGGGCTGGCCGTCAGGGTTCACCGCGGCTCTGGCACAAACCCGGCGACACGGAGGTGACACGGGCAGGAGCGGACTGGCCGTGTCGGCTTCTCACTTTTTGGATTTTAGAAGGGCATGACATGCCTATATCTGTGTCTCCCCCTCCTTTTACTCCTCCACCTCTTTTATTTTCGCATGACTATATGTACTTGTCACTTTTCCATGTGTTAGTTATGTCTTCTGAGCAGTTTGTCAGCTTTTGGACACCTTTGAAGGTGTTTTCTATGTGTTTCTATGTGTTTTTGTTTGCCTGCCATTGGTTTTAACGGTGTTCGAAGGTGTTCGACGAACAGTTCGACGAACAGTTCGGCGAACACACGGGTGTTCGACGAACCGAACCGAACTCGAACACTACGGGGGTGGCTCAACACTACTAAGGAGGAGGCATTTCAGCCAGA
This sequence comes from Phyllobates terribilis, assembly GCF_046119375.1. Lineage (NCBI taxonomy): Eukaryota > Metazoa > Chordata > Amphibia > Anura > Dendrobatidae > Phyllobates > Phyllobates terribilis. The sequence goes on along the minus strand of NW_027362761.1, from coordinate 1,202,108,063 downwards.
GTATGATGAGATGGATCAAGAAGCCGTAGCGGGCAATTACACACAGCCCAGCCTCATTTCATCCGAACGTGCATTGGGGGACAATGAGGGAGAGGGGGAGGAGGAGGAGGAGGAGGAAGAACAGGAGCTGCTATCATGCGTTGTAGACGGTAGTACCTGTACAAGTGTCATACCGTCGGTTCAGCGTGGGTGGTCTGAGGACAGGGGGGAGGAGGAAGAGGAGGAGGAGGAGGAGAGCATGGTCAGTCGTCATCTTGGTGAGGACACGGAAATCTTGCCCGTTACCAGTCAGGCACGCATGGCTGACTTTATGTTACGCTGCCTTAACCGTGACCCTCGCGTTGTCAAAATGTTGGGTGACAGTCATTACTGATTGGTGACATTTGTAGACCCCCGCTACAATGAGAACTTTCAATCTCTTATTCCTGAGGTGGAGAGGTCTACAAAAATGGGGCAATACCAGAAGGCCCTTGCTGCAGAACTCTTAAAAAAATTCCCATCTGAACACGCTAGCGGCAGAGGTCACAGGTCGTTGCCCAACCAGGGCGTACAGGCGAGAGAGATGCAACTCCAATCCAGCAGAGGCAGGGGAACACTGTCAACGCTCTGGGACAGTTTTCTGACACCCGCCCAGCTTACAGGCCCTGGGACGCGGGGTACTCTCACAAGGAGTGGAAAGTTTCAAAAGATGGTGAGGGAGTACCTTGCTGATCATACCAGCCTTCTCTGTGATTCCTCTGTGCCTTTTAATTATTGGGTATCCAAGCTGGACACTTGGAATGAACTCGCTCTGTACGCCTTGGAGGTCCTGGCCTGCCCTGCCGCTAGCGTGTTATCGGAGCGTGTTTTTAGTGCCGCTGGGGGAATTATAACTGATAAGCGCACTCGCCTGTCAACTGACAACGCTGACAATCTGACCCTTATGAAAATGAACAAGGGCTGGATTGGGCCAGACATCTCATCACCACCAAATGACAGCAGAGTAATATAAAGTCAAATCCACTGTGTTATTTCGGGAGGTGTATTCATATGCACCACTTCACACCCACACATGGGCATACGCTTCCTCGTTTCAGCTGTTTAATCTTCTTCTCCTTATCCTCAGCCTCCACCACCACTATACCACCAGGGTGCCAGCATTGCAAGTTAATCCGTCCTAATTTTTGGCAGCTTTTGCTGGGAAAGCATAAGCAAATACCATGGGACACCCACTCCCCAATAATGGGACTTATGTTTGTAATATGCTGTACTGCATGGCTCTTGTAAGGGGCATTGCAAGTTGCTCCGTCCTAATTTTTGGCAGCTTTTCCTGGGAAAGCATAAGCAAATACTATGGGAGACCCACTCCCCAATAACGGGACTTATGTTTGTAATATGCTGTACTGCATGGCTCTTGTAAGGGGCATTGCAAGTTGCTCCGTCCTAATTTTTGGCAGCTTTTGCTTGCAAGGCATAAGCAAATACTATGGGACACCCACTGCCCAATAATGGGACTTATGTTTGTAATATGCTGTACTGCATGGCTCTTGTAAGGGGCATTGCAAGTTGCTCCATCCTAATTTTTGGCAGCTTTTGCTTGCAAGGCATAAGCAAATACTATGGGACACCCACTCCCCTATAATGGGACTTATGTTTGTAATATGCTGTACTGCATGGCTCTTGTAAGGGGCATTGCAAGTTGCTCCGTCCTAATTTTTGGCAGCTTTTGCTGGGAAAGCATAAGAAAATACTATGGGACACCCACTCCCCAATAATGGGACTTATGTTTGTAATATGCTGTACTGCATGGCTCTTGTAAGGGGCATTGCAAGTTGCTCCGTCCTAATTTTTGGCAGCTTTTGCTTGCAAGGCATAAGCAAATACTATGGGACACCCACTCCCCAATAATGGGACTTATGTTTGTAATATGCTGTACTGCATGGCTCTTGTAAGGGGCATTGCAAGTTGCTCCATCCTAATTTTTGGCAGCTTTTGCTGGGAAAGCATAAGCAAATACTATGGGAGACCCACTCCCCAATAATGGGACTTATGTTTGTAATATGCTGTACTGCATTGCTCTTGTAAGGGGCATTGCAAGTTGCTCCGTCCTAATTTTTGGCAGCTTTTGCTTGCAAGGCATAAGCAAATACTATGGGACACCCACTGCCCAATAATGGGACTTATGTTTGTAATATGCTGTACTGCATGGCTCTTGTAAGGGGCATTGCAAGTTGCTCCATCCTAATTTTTGGCAGCTTTTGCTTGCAAGGCATAAGCAAATACTATGGGACACCCACTCCCCTATAATGGGACTTATGTTTGTAATATGCTGTACTGCATGGCTCTTGTAAGGGGCATTGCAAGTTGCTCCATCCTAATTTTTGGCAGCTTTTGCTGGGAAAGCATAAGCAAATACCATGGGACACCCACTCCCCAATAATGGGACTTATGTTTGTAATATGCTTTACTGCATGGCTCTTGTAATGGGCATTGCAAGTTGCTCCATCCTAATTTTTGGCAGCTTTTGCTGGGAAAGCATAAGCAAATACTATGGGAGACCCACTCCCCAATAATGGGACTTATGTTTGTAATATGCTGTACTGCATGGCTCTTGTAAGGGGCATTGCAAGTTGCTCCGTCCTAATTTTTGGCAGCTTTTGCTGGGAAAGCATAAGAAAATACTATGGGAGACCCACTCCCCAATAATGGGACTTATGTTTGTAATATGCTGTACTGCATGGCTCTTGTAAGGGGCATTGCAAGTTGCTCCGTCCTAATTTTTGGCAGCTTTTGCTTGCAAGGCATAAGCAAATACTATGGGACACCCACTCCCCAATAATGGGACTTATGTTTGTAATATGCTGTACTGCATGGCTCTTGTAAGGGGCATTGCAAGTTGCTCCATCCTAATTTTTGGCAGCTTTTGCTGGGAAAGCATAAGCAAATACTATGGGAGACCCACTCCCCAATAATGGGACTTATGTTTGTAATATGCTGTACTGCATTGCTCTTGTAAGGGGCATTGCAAGTTGCTCCGTCCTAATTTTTGGAAGCTTTTGCTTGCAAGGCATAAGCAAATACTATAGGACACCCACTCCCCAATAATGGGACTTATGTTTGTAACATGCTGTACTGCATGGCTCTTGTAAGGGGCATTGCAAGTTGCTCCATCCTAATTTTTGGCAGCTTTTGCTGGGAAAGCATAAGCAAATACCATGGGACACCCACTCCCCAATAATGGGACTTATGTTTGTAATATGCTGTACTGCATGGCTCTTGTAAGGGGCATTGCAAGTTCCTCCATCCTAATTTTTGGCAGCTTTTGCTGGGAAAGCATAAGCAAATACTATGGGAAACCCACTCCCCAATAATGGGACTTATGTTTGTAATATGCTGTACGGCATGGCTCTTGTAAGGGGCATTGCAAATTGCTCCGTCCTAATTTTTGGCAGCTTTTGCAAGGCATAAGCAAATACTATGGGACACCCACTCCCCAATAATGGGACTTATGTTTGTAATATGCTGTACTGCATGTGACGCGCCCCCGGGGCCGTGTGTACACGTGTGTGGGATACCCGGTGCCGGGTCTCTGGGGTCTGTAGTCTCCGTGGCGGTGACCCGGTCCCGTGGCTCAGGCTGGTCAAACCAGTGGCAGTCTTTCTTAGGTTTTGAGGTTAATTGTCCGACTGCGCCACCCGTGGATTGCGGTCCGGGAATAGCACCGCTGCGAGGCAGACCGCTGAGGGTGGTGTTGTGTGCGCAGCATAGAATGGGATAACTCCCCTCGGGAGGAGTATAGCCTCAGGGCAGTGAGTGTGGATGATGGGGGTGATGGTGCACGAGCGCAGCAGGAACGACTCAGAGTCTTTGCAGTGCAGTTCAGGGTCTTTACTGATGATTATAAGGTAGACTCTCCTGGGAGTACTGGCTAGCATAAGAGGCCTGGTCAGTCTGTGAGCAAGCAGGAGTTCCCCTGGCCAGGTGGAGTTGTAGGCCTCCCTGTCTGTCTGCACTCTTCCTGGCTACCTTGCTGTAAGTGGGTAGAAGTGGCCCACGTCCCTGAGTGTACCGTGTAGTGCTCATCCGTATGGCTGGTGACTTGGGGCCTTCTGTTAGCCTCTGCTCCACGACGGCGGTGCTGGTCCCTTGCTTGTGACTGAGCCTCCGGGCTTCTATGGCCAGAGGACCTGAAATCCCCTGCTGGCTGTTTTCTGCTGCTGGATATATAAGTCCTCACAGCTTCGGACTCCTTTGTCCGGTTCCTATTGTCTTCTGCCTGGGCGAGCTCTGCTCAGCTTCCAGCCCCTGGTCTTTAGCTCCTAGCTCCTACAGAGCTCCTTGTTGTTACTTTCCCTTGCTCTCACTCTGACTCTGACTGTTCTCTGACTCACTCAACCCTGCCCCAGATCCAGTTTATAAGGGCAGAATTCTCCCCTCCCAGGACTGGGGCAGGAGGATGTTGCATGTTTAAGGGATCCTGACCAGGAAACCTCCCACTTGCTCTCCGACGTAATATCTCTATTACTGTGGTGACCAGACCCCTGGTGTGCCACACATGGCTCTTGTAAGGGGCATTGCAGTTCCTCATAATTTTTGGAAAGCCTTCCATTCTCTGCTTAGGCCAACAGTGCACGGGAGACCCAGTTGCTATAAATCGAAAAAAAGGTTTAGTTAACGCCCTCTGACCTCCATGTCATTTCCAAGGGGCATTGGAGTGGCTCGAAATTTTTGGTAGGCATTGCACTCACTGTATGCCCTATAACTGTGTAGCCAAACCGCTCCTTTTGTTACAGAAACATATCCTACAAGACATATCTGGTTGACTGGCCTGATATTGATGTGAATGGTCCCTGTTCCTCCTGCTCTTTCTCCTTTGCCACCACCTCATCCATCATATATCACCTGAAGCTTTGTTTTAACGGGAGTCATAGAACTGGGATAGTAGCAAGAAAACATCCAGCAATCCTCGGAGGAGGTAGGATATGCGCCAAAACGCGGACCACCTCAGGCCTAGGCGCGACTACATAGATGCGCTTGCATTCCAAGAAAACAAAGCAGATGCTAACTTCTATCATCATCATCATGTTCCTCACCTAGGCACTCTCAACTCCCCTGATGGAGAAGCCAGAGCCACCGGAGGAGTCTGGTTCTCTGGTGGGCTCGTCCAATGCAGCCCTAAAGCAGGCCAGGCTAAGAAAAGTGTGGGGGAAGGTGACAGGAGAAATCAGGGCGGCTGGGGACCGAGTATGGACACCTGGCCGCCACCTGGCGGCTGGGGACCGAGCGTGGACACCCGGCCGCCGGGCAGCTGGGGACAGAGTATGGATACCTCACTGCCGAAGCGGCCATGAGGTAGTGGCCAGCTTCGGCCTCCTCCAAACTAAAAGGCCCCATTTCAAGTGAAAGCTAGCAGTACGGTATTGCAGCCTGCGGGTGGGTGGGTGGTTGGCTGCATATTTTCGCTTGCATTGCAAGGAATGGGGGAGGTACAATTAAACACTGCCCTGGGACAAGGACTTGCACGGGGATAGTTGCAAGTTTGCATCTTCTGATGCGGCAAGGATCACTTCTGATGGGCACACTTTTAGACAGTGACCTGGGGGTCAGAGATGCTTCCAGGGGTCTTCCCCATGCTGATCCCTTGTCTTTTCAGCACTGTATGCATGTGTCACACAGCACATGGCCAGATAAGGTTGTAAAATGTTAAAATGACATTTCCCGGTGAACGCATTTGTCAGGGTTAAAAGAAATACAAAAGTGCAAAAACGCATGAAAAATGCTACTTGTGTACATAGCCCAAGGTGTGGAGGAGTATTTTTGTTTTTGGTTATTTATTTTACCTTATACACAAGTTTTTACCCTGGAAAGGAAATTCCTTAACATATTTCACAGGAAAACCGTTTCAGTTTAGTTTTTGAACGTTTTATTGTGAGCCCGCAATAGTGGCTTAATACCTCTGACCACGTTGTTGACAGCAGTGACCTGGGGGTCAGAAATGCTTCCAGGGGCGATCCCCATGCTGCCCCCATGTCTTTTGAGCACTGTCACTATCGTTTTGGGCACTTTTTAGGCTTTCTACAGACTGCCGGGGGTGCTGCCGCAAAAATGCTCAGGTCTCTCATAGACTAACATTGGGCTCGTTGCTCGGGTCGAGCACCCGAGTATCACGGTAAGCTCACCACTATCAGTCGTCATCTTGGTGAGGACACGGAAGTCTTGCCCGTTACCAGTCTGGCACCCATGGCAGACTTTATGTTACGCTGCCTTAACCGTGACCCTCGCATTGTCAAAATGTTGGGTGACAGTCATTACTGGTTGATGACACTTTTAGACCCCCTCTACAAGGAGAACTTTCACTCTCTTATTCCTGAGTTGGAGAGGTCTACAAAAATGGGGCAGTACCAGAAGGCCCTTGCTGCAGAACTATTAAAAAAATTCCCATCTGAACACGGTAGCGGCAGAGGTCACAGTTCGCTGCCCAACTAAGGCATACAGGCGAGAGAGACGCAACTCCAATCCAGCAGAGGCAGGGGAACACTGTCAATGTTCTAGGACAGTTTTCTGAGACCTGCCTAGCTTACAGGCTGTAACGGGTCTGGGAGGCGGAACCTCTGAGCTACTATACAAGGGGGCAGTCCTTGTAAGGGAGCGGGTGGCGACCAGGGAAGACGGGCAGGAGGTCACAGCAGGTGACCGGGACAGTCTCTGAGTGAACGGGCTGGAGGTCACGGCAAGTGACCGGGACAGTCTCTGGATGAACGGGCTGATGGTCACGGCAAGTGACCGTGGCAGTCTCTGAATGAACGGGCAGATGGTCACGGCAAGTGACCGGGGCAGTCTCTGGATGAACGGGCAGATGGTCACGGCAAGTGACCGGGGCAGTCTCTAGGTAAAGGGTTGGTACGACCTGTGGCGGCTGATGATAGACGTGAGCTCCCAGGTGAGCAGGCGAGAGTCTCTGGATGAACGGGTGGTCACAGCACGTGACGGCGGAGCCTCCAGGAAGACCAACAGACAGGCGGCAGATGAGCGCTCCCAGGTGAGCGGGCAGAAGTCTCTGGACAGGCGGGTGGTCACAGCACGTGACGGCAGAGCCTCCAGGTAGGCTAGCAGACAGGCAGCAGATGAGCGCTCCCAGGTGAGCGAGCAGGAGTCACTGGACAGGCAGGTGGTCACAGCACGTGACGGCGGAGCCTCCAGGTAGACTAGCAGGCAGGTAGCAGGTGTGTGCTCCCAGGTGAGCGAGCAAGCTGGTCCATAGACAGACTGACAGGAGTTGGAAGGCAGACCGTCGGACCTCAGACTAGCAGGCAGGTAGCGGATAATCAGGCAGGAATCTGGCAGGTAACTGGCAGGTAACTGGCAGGTAACTGGCAACGGGACCTGAGGGCTGAAGCAGAGTAGTAAACAGTGCAACAACATTGCTCGGGCACCTCCATTTTGGAGGAGGTGCCTTATATATGGTGAAGTCCTCCGGCCATTGGCCGGGGACTCCTTAGGACGACGCGCGCGGCCCCTTTAAGAGGGAGGGAGAGCGCGCGCGCGCGCCCTAAGCACAGTGGACGGGAAGGAGCACGCGCTGCCAGCAGAGCGGGAGGAGGACGCCGGGCACGGAGCAGGGAGGTGAGGGGAACAGCGTCCCTGCCTAGCAGAGGGCAGGGACGCCGGCGCTACAGTACCCCCCCTTTAGGCCCCCCCTTTTTTAGGCCAGACAGAAATTTAGCTAGGATAAGAGGGGCATGGATGTTCTCCCGGGGCTCCCACGTTCTCTCCTCAGGACCAAACCCCCTCCAATCTACTAGAAAAAAGGTCTTTCCTCTTACCCTTTTGGTGGCAAGAATGTTCTCTACCTCAAACTCGTCCTCAGCAGAAACCGGAGCAGGAGGCGTACCTGTAGACTTGGAAAAAGAGTTAAGGACCACAGGTTTGAGGAGAGATACATGGAAGGAGTTAGGGATCCGTAAGTTGGCCGGGAGTTTTAATTTATAGGCCACCGGGTTGATCTGACAGATGACCTCCAGAGGACCGATGAAACGAGGCCCTAACTTGTAAGAAGGTATCTTGAGTCGGACATATTTAGACGAGAGCCAGACTTTATCTCCAGGACGAAATTGTGGAGGATCCAGGCGTTTTTTGTCAGCGTGTCTTTTCATCCGTTCGGACGACTGGAGGAGTGCGGATCGGGTACTCTCCCAAATGGAGGAAAATTTGCTAACGAGAGATTCCGCAGCCGGGTTGTCCACAGAGGTGGAGACAGGAAAAGGAATCCGAGGATGCTGACCGAAGACTAGAAAAAACGGGGATTTGGAGGAGGATTCGCTCTCGTGATTGTTATAGGAGAACTCGGCCCATGGTAGGAGATCCACCCAGTCAGAATGATGGGCATTAACGAAGTGCCGGAGGTAACTGGTCAGGTTCTGATTGATCCGCTCCACTTGACCATTGGACTGTGGATGGTAAGCGGAAGAGAAGTCCAGCGTGACGTCTAGCAGTTTACAAGTGGCTCTCCAGAAACGTGAGGTGAACTGTACCCCACGATCCGACACGATGTGGAGGGGCAGGCCATGAAGACGGAAGATGTGGCGGATAAAGTCTTTAGCCAGCTCGGGTGCAGACGGAAGGCCAGGCAGGGGAATAAAGTGAGCCATCTTGGAAAAGCGGTCAGCGACCACCCAAATGACCGTACAACCGGCAGAGACGGGGAGATCAGTTATGAAGTCCATAGCAATATGCTGCCAGGGGGCAGCAGGCACAGGAAGCGGAAGAAGGCGTCCAGCTGGCAGGTGTCTCGGGACTTTGCTGCGGGCGCAGGACACACAGGCAGAAACAAAGTCTATTACGTCCTTGTGCAGGGTAGGCCACCAGTAGTGCCGGGCAATAAGCTGGAGGGTCTTTTTCTGACCGGCGTGGCCAGCTAGTTTAGACGAGTGACCCCAGTGTAGGATCTTCTCCCGATCAGGTACTGATACGAACGTCTTACCAGGAGGGAGACGATTTAGGCTCACGGGAGCCACCTGCATTACTCTGGCGGGATCGATGATATGTTTAGGTTCTTCCTCGAGATCGGACACCAGAAAGGATCGGGACAAGGCATCTGCTTTGACGTTTTTGTCAGCCGGGCGAAAATGAAGAACAAAATCAAAGCGAGCAAAATACAAGGACCACCGGGCTTGGCGCGGGTTAAGTCTCTGGGCATGCTGGAGGTAAGCCAAGTTCTTGTGGTCAGTGTAAATTATTACCGGGTGAAGAGCCCCCTTGAGTAGGTAACGCCACTCCTCCAATGCCAGTTTGATGGCCAATAACTCTCGGTCTCCTATGGAATAGTTGCGCTCAGAAGAGGAGAAGAGTTTGGAGAAGAAGCCACAAGTTACCATTTTCCCGGAAGATGATTTTTGAGTAAGTACCGCTCCGGCTCCAGAGGAGGTGGCGTCAACTTCCAGGAAGAACTGCTTGTTGCCGTCCGGGCAATGCAGCACCGGGGCGGAAGAGAGGGCCTGTTTTAGGGAAAGAAAGGCCTCCTCTGCTTCGGGCGGCCACTCTTTGGGGTTAGTACCCTTACGGGTGAGCGCGGAAATTGGGGCAGTCCGGGAAGAGAAGTGTGGTATGAAGAGGCGGTAGTAGTTGGCGAAGCCCAGGAATCGCTGAATGGCCTTCAACCCCTCCGGTCGAGGCCATTTCTTGATGGCAGACAGTTTCTCTGGATCCATTCGTAGGCCGGTCTGAGAAATAATGTAGCCCAAAAACGGAAGCGAGGTCTGCTCAAAGAGGCACTTCTCGTATTTAGCGAAGAGGTGATTCTGCCTGAGCCTGAGCAGGACCTGACGGACGTCCCTCCGGTGAGTCTGGAGATCCGGAGAGAAGACCAAGATGTCGTCCAGGTACACCACTACGCAGGAGTAGAGAAGGTCCCGGAAGATGTCATTGACCAACTCTTGAAAGACGGCAGGAGCGTTACAGAGACCAAAGGGCATTACCAGATATTCATAGGGGCCATCCCGGGTGTTGAATGCCGTCTTCCATTCATCCCCCTGACGGATACGAACCAGGTTGTACGCCCCACGGAGGTCCAGTTTGGTGAAGATTCTAGCCCCCCTCAGACGATCAAATAACTCCGGAATGAGCGGAAGGGGGTACTTATTCTTCACCGTGATCTGGTTAAGGCCTCTATAGTCTATACAGGGACGGAGAGAGCCGTCCTTCTTTTTGACGAAAAAGAAGCCTGCTCCCGCCGGGGAGGTAGATTTCCGGATGAATCCCCTGGCCAGATTCTCCTCAATATATTCGGACATCGACCGGGTCTCAGCAGCGGATAAAGGATAAATACGCCCACGGGGAGGAGTAGTACCAGGTAACAGGTCGATAGGGCAGTCGTATGGTCTATGAGGAGGTAGTGTCTCTGCTTCCTTTTTATTAAAGAAGTCTGCCTAAGACCAATAAGGAATCGGAAGTCCAGGTAGATTAGCTGGGGTAGGAGAAGGACGGACGGGATGGACGGGAACCAGACAGGTCTTATGGCAGTCCTGTCCCCAGCGAAGGACTTCTCCGGTCTGCCAGTCAAGCACGGGTGCATGTCTCTGGAGCCAAGGCAGGCCTAGCAAGAGGGCGTGAGAGAGTCCAGGCAGAACATGAAAGGAGATACTCTCAGAATGCAGCATTCCCACCTGCAGAGTAATGGATTCGGTGATGAGTTGGATGGGGCGTGGTAAGAGGCCCCCATCCACGTCAGCAACAGACAAGGGTACAGCCAGAGGTTTGGTGGGGATGCGGTATTTCTCTACCAGGGACTGTGAAATAAGATTCCCGGCTGCTCCAGAGTCAAGTTGGGCTAGTTCGAAATAACGGTTCTCCCCGCAGATGATTGAGACTGACAGCAGCAGAGATGGAGAGGATTTATTCTTGTCTAGGTTGACCTCTCTGAGCGAACCTAGACACAGGCGTTTCCCGACCTCTCCGGGCAGGCACGGATCCGGTGCTCCTTACTGCCACAGTAGAAGCAGCTCCCCTCGGCACGGCGTAAGTCCTGACGGGTTTTGACCATCTTGGTCTGGTCGACCTGCATAGACTCAGGAGAGTGTACCTGGGTAGAGACGGAGGGAGTGACGGGTTTCTGAAAAGTAGGAGCTAGACATGGTAACCTCCTCTCACGGGTGACCTCTTTGGCACGCTCCTGGAACCGTAGGTCAATCCGGGTGGCAAGAGTTATTAGGTCATCAAGAGTGGTAGGAATGTCCCGACCGGCAAGTTCATCTTTAATACGGCCGGACAGACCCTCCCAGAAGACGGATACCAGAGCGTCGTTATCCCAGGCCAGCTCCGAGGCAAGGGTACGGAACCGTATGGCATATTGGCCCACGGTGAGACTTCCCTGACGGAGGCGTAGCAGTGATGATGCGGATGAGGTCTTCCGTCCGGGTTCGTCGAAGACTTTCCGGAAAGCCGTGAGAAAAGCAGGCAAGTTGGACACCAGGGGGTCTCCTCTCTCCCATAGAGGATTTAGCCAGGCCAGGGCCTCCCCGGTGAGATGGGACATGATGAATGCAATTTTGGCCCGGTCGGAGTTAAACTGGTGGGACAATAGTTCAAAGTGCATGGTGCACTGATTTATGAAGCCCCGAGCCTGGGCGGAGTCGCCTCCGAAGCGAGGAGGTGCAGAAAGCCGGGGTCCGGGGTAGGATACCATGGTATTAGTGGGCAGCGGAGCTGCCGGATTGCGAGACATGGCACTGGCGGAGGTTGCTGGTGGAGCAGTCAGAGTGTCCAGGCGAGTATTGACATTCCGCAGGTGACCCAGGATGGACTCCTGTTGGGACCTTTGACGGGACAGTTCATGACACAGGTCCGAGAGCGAGGGAGCTTGGGTGCCACCGGGTTCCATGGCCCGAGCAAACTGTAGCGGGTCTGGGAGGCGGAACCTCTGAGCTACTATACAAGGGGGCAGTCCTTGTAAGGGAGCGGGTGGCGACCAGGGAAGACGGGCAGGAGGTCACAGCAGGTGACCGGGACAGTCTCTGAGTGAACGGGCTGGAGGTCACGGCAAGTGACCGGGACAGTCTCTGGATGAACGGGCTGATGGTCACGGCAAGTGACCGGGGCAGTCTCTGAATGAACGGGCAGATGGTCACGGCAAGTGACCGGGGCAGTCTCTGGATGAATGGGCAGATGGTCACGGCAAGTGACCGGGGCAGTCTCTAGGTAAAGGGTTGGTCCGACCTGTGGCGGCTGATGATAGACGTGAGCTCCCAGGTGAGCAGGCGAGAGTCTCTGGATGAACGGGTGGTCACAGCACGTGACGGCGGAGCCTCCAGGAAGACCAACAGACAGGCGGCAGATGAGCGCTCCCAGGTGAGCGGGCAGAAGTCTCTGGACAGGCGGGTGGTCACAGCACGTGACGGCAGAGCCTCCAGGTAGGCTAGCAGACAGGCAGCAGATGAGCGCTCCCAGGTGAGCGAGCAGGAGTCACTGGACAGGCAGGTGGTCACAGCACGTGACGGCGGAGCCTCCAGGTAGACTAGCAGGCAGGTAGCAGGTGTGTGCTCCCAGGTGAGCGGGCAAGCTGGTCCATAGACAGACTGACAGGAGTTGGAAGGCAGACCGTCGGACCTCAGACTAGCAGGCAGGTAGCGGATAATCAGGCAGGAATCTGGCAGGTAACTGGCAGGTAACTGGCAGGTAACTGGCAACGGGACCTGAGGGCTGAAGCAGAGTAGTAAACAGTGCAACAACATTGCTCGGGCACCTCCATTTTGGAGGAGGTGCCTTATATATGGTGAAGTCCTCCGGCCATTGGCCGGGGACTCCTTAGGACGACGCGCGCGGCCCCTTTAAGAGGGAGGGAGAGCGCGCGCGCGCGCCCTAAGCACAGTGGACGGGAAGGAGCGCGCGCTGCCAGCAGAGCGGGAGGAGGACGCCGGGCACGGAGCAGGGAGGTGAGGGGAACAGCGTCCCTGCCTAGCAGAGGGCAGGGACGCCGGCGCTACACAGGCCCTGAGGCGCAGGGTACTCTCACAAGGAGTGGAAAGTTTTAAAAGATGGTGAGGGAGTACCAGCATCCTCCGTGATTCCTCTGTGCCTTTTAATTATTGGGTATCCAAGCTGGACACTTGGAATGAACTCACTCTGTATGCCTTGGAGGTCCTGGCCTGCCCTGCCGCTAGCATGTTATCGGAGCGTGTTTTTAGTGCCACTGGGGGAATTATAACTGATAAGCGCACTCGCCTGTCAACTGACAATGCTGACAAGCTGACCCTTATCAAAATGAACAAGGGCTGGATTGGGCCAGACTTCTCATCACCACCAAATTACAGCAGAGTAACATAAAGTCAAATCCACTGTGTTATTTCGGGAGGTGTATTCCCATGCATCGCTTTACACCCACACATGGGTATACGCTTCCTCATTTCGGCTGTTTTTTGCTCTTCTCCTTATCCTCAGCCTCCATGACCACTATACAACCAGGGTGACAGTGGTCCATGTTGTCAGCATTGCAAGTTCCTCTGTCCTAATTTTTGGCAGCTTTTGCTTGGAAGGCATAGGCAAAGACTATGGGAGACCCACTCCCCAATCATGGGAATAATGTTTTTAATATGCTGTACTGCATGGCTCTTGTAAGGGAGATTGCAAGTTCCTCCTTCCTAATTCTTGGCAGCTTTTGCTTGGAAGGCATAGGCAAAGACTATGGGAGACCCACTCCCCAATAATGGGAATAATGTTTTTAATATGCTGTACTGCATGGCTCTTGTAAGGGGCATTAAAATCGTCTTGTTAAGCTACTGTGACCTCCACGTCTCTTCCAAGGGTCGTTAATATTGTCTTTTTATTACACTGCGACCTACACCACTCTTCCAAGGGGCATTAAAAGCGTCTTGTTAAGCTACTGTGACCTCCACGTCTCTTCCACGGGACATTGATATTGTCTTTTTATTCCACTGTAACCTCCACCACTCTTCCAAGGGGCATTGATATTGTCTTTTTATTCCACTGCGACCTCCACCACTCTTCCAAGGGGCATTAAATCCGCCTTGTTAAGCTACTGTGACCTCCACGTCTCTTCCACGGGGCATTGATATTGTCTTTTTATTCCACTGTAACCTCCACCACTCATCCAAGGGGCATTAAAACTGTCTTGTTAAACCACTCTGAACTCCACGACTATTCCAAGGGGCATTAAAACCATCTTGTTAAGCTACTGTTACATCCACATCTCTTCCAAGGGGCAATAAAACTGTCTTGTTAAACCACTCTAAACTCCACGTCTCTTCTAAGGGGCATTAAAACCGTCTTGTTAAACCACTCTGAACTCCACAGTAGTGTTGAGCCACCCCCGTAGTGTTCGAGTTCGGTTCGGTTCGTCGAACACCCGTGTGTTCGCCGAACTGTTCGTCGAACTGTTCGTCGAACACCTTCGAACACCGTTAAAACCAATGGCAGGCAAACAAAAACACATAGAAACACATAGAAAACACCTTCAAAGGTGTCCAAAAGCTGACAAACTGCTCAGAAGACACAACTAACACATGGAAAAGTGACAAGTACATATAGTCATGCGAAAAGAAAAGAGGTGGAGGAGTAAAAGGAGGGGGAGACACAGATATAGGCATGTCATGCCCTTCTAAAATCTAAAAAGTGAGAAGCCGAGACAGCCAGTCCGCCCCTGCCCGTGCCACCTCCGTGTCGCCGGGTTTGTGCCAGAGCCGCGGTGAACCCTGACGGCCAGCCCCCCTCTCCCAATACTGGTGCCTGTCCGCTGGTGGGTCGAGAGAGCCCCCCTGTGGTGGAGGCAGCTCTAAGCTTTTTAATTTAAATTGTCCCTCTAATTTGAATGAATACACTTTAAATCCATTTACAAGGATCTATTGGAGGGCAAGTCTCATGCCAGCAGCCGCGTAATTCCAGCTCCAGTAGCGTCCACTAAAGCTGCTGCAGTTAAAAAGCTTTTATAAGGATCGAGCTCGGCTGTCCACCGCAAGGCATCCTAGTGCCAGTCCCAGCCCCTATGCCTTGGGGTGCCTCCTGATGCTCTTCACTAAGTATCCCGTGGTCCCGAAGCATTTCCTTTGAAAAAATTAAGTGTCCAAACTACAGGTGGTGTAGCTTGCTTAACAGCCGGGATAATCCGCTGACTAGCAGACACTGCTACTAGGCACAAAGTATTTCCTGGGCTAGATGCAGTTAAAAATTTGTAAGTAGATACTCTCGTTGGATGCTGAGAAAGCATTCCATAGAGTCTCCTGGCACGCCATATATGATTCTCTTAAAAAGCTTGGGGTAGGGGTCTAGTGGACCATTTTATAGCCAAAATCACGGCCCTGTATCACAATACGTCACCTAGGCTGAGGATAAATGGAACTGTAGCACCGAGGGCTCGGTTGCTACAGACGTATTGCACCTCACCCAGAGGTGTGATATCTCACTCTCAGATAAGGATGGAGTGTGGATCAGGACCCGACACCTGCATGCATTACACCACATTGCCGTGGGGCAGGGCGACCAATATGCCCCTGAGATGGGCACGACAGTCCCTGTCCCTGGCTGGAGTGGGGGGAGGGAACACTGAGGAAGGGGAACCCTGCAGTGCAGGAGCAGGGAGGAAGCAGTTCCTGGATGCATTGAGAAGGGAGTATAAAAGGTGGGCACCATCTTAGTTCAGTGCAGAGAAGTCTGAGCAGAAGTGGCAGGGAGCAGGGGCTCTGCATGAGCTCTGCTCCGGAGGCGGGCCTAGTAACAGAGGCCCAGGCCTGCAAGAGGGAGAAGGAAGGAAGAGGAGCGGAGAAGGCTCCAGGAACGAGGAATGAAGGGATCCCAGGGGTGCGGACGGGCGAGTCGCCACCGCACGCCCGAATCCACCTGCGTGGAGGGGTCAGGCCAAAGGGGGAGACCGGTCCCCGAACTAGTGGAGGCAGGAAACGACCCTCAGCTAGAAACCGGAGGCTCTGACATTTTATGTGGCGCAGCCCCTTGCTCCACCCGCTAGGAAGGCACCACATAGGGTCAGGGAAACTGGCGCCAAGTTTACCAAGAGGAGGCCTGAGGCAGCCGGACAGAAGTGTTGATAAGAAAGGCCAGACAAAGGACACACAAAGGGGGTCCTGTGAAGCGCTCCAAAGTTATCTGGGAGTTGTCTGAGCCCCTCACCTGGTGAGCACAGTACGACGTGGGCAGCCGTTACCTGCAGACGTGGTCTGGATAATAAGAACTGTGAGTAAAGGCCCTGAACTGCATCACTGACTCCGTGTCGTTACTGTTGCTGCCCTGCACCATCACCCCCATCCTCCGCATACACTGCCCTGAGGCTATACTCCTCCCGTGGGGAGTTATGCTACGCTCTGCTGCACCCACAACACCAGCCTTAGCGGTCTGCCCTGTAGCGGCGGTTCACTCTGACCGCAATCCACGGGTGGCGTAGTCGGACATTTAAACATCAAAACCACATAAATAGTTCCGCCACTGGTTTGACCGCCCTGAGCCACGGAACCGGATCGCCGCCACGAAGACTACAACCACCAGCATCCACCAAAAAGGGTCCGGCTCCGGGTGTCCCAAGGCCCAGGGGGTGCGTCAGAACATTTTCATCACCTTTCACAATCACCAATGGGACAAGGCAGGGATGTCCTCTGTCCCCTCTCTTATACATCCTAGTGACGGAGCACCTGCTCTCATCAATTCGCCATAACCCCAATATTAGGTGGATTGAGGTGGGAGGCACCGAGTACAAGTGCTCTCTATTTGCTGATGATGTCCTAGTATATATCACTCAATCACATATATCCATCCCTGCTGTTATGGCTGAAATAGATCACTTTATTACATGGTAAAATTTTAAAATCAATGCAGCGAAGTCTGAGGCCCTCGATGTCTCCCTCCCTAAATCCATATAGGATTCTATCCAGTCCAACTTTCCCTTTGCCTGGCCCTCACAGGGTATCAAATACTTAGGAATTCCTATTCATAGAGACCTCTCCCATCTATGTTATCTTAATTTTGGGCCCTTTATTGAACAATTCCATACAGACCACGGTTGGCAAGTTGGAACTGTGAGATTCACTACGTGCACCACTGGTATTTTGTGGAAAAGCACATGTAAGATTCTGCAACAGTCTCTGCTGATACTCCTGCATGCGTGCATCCCTTTCTATGGCAGGAATAATTTCTGCAAATTTACTTTTGTACCGGGGATCTAACAGTGTGGCAACCCAGTAGTCAGGATTATTTCTAATTCTCACAATTCGAGGGTCATGTTGCAGGTAGTGCAGCAAGAAGGCACTCATGTGTGTTGCGCATCCAGGAGCACCAAGTCCCTGTTGTGTTGGTGGCGAGGTAACAATCATGCTTCCTTCCTCTGTCCTCTCCCCCCAACCTCGCACAACAGAAATGTGATCAAGGTCTCCCTCATCTGATGAGTCTTCCATCAGTTCGTCCTCCACTTCTTCCTGGGCTCCTGCACCTTCCTCACTAGTTTGGCTGCTACCATGCGCCCTGGTAAAATCATCTCCCCCACCCTCACATGCCTGCCGCCCTGGTGCTGCCGACCGTCTGGACCTTGCAGATGTTAGCCCTTCCGCATACAACTCCTCCTCCTCTACTTCCTCCACCTCCTCTTGTGCCACCACCTGACTCCGAATTCTGTTTAACATGTGCTCCAGCATGTAAATCACCGGAATAGTCATGCTGATAATGGCATCGTCAGCACTAAACATCTTCGTCGCCATTTCAAAACTGTGCAGAAGGGTGCATAGGTCCCTGATCTGAGACCACTCCTCCAGCGTGATTTGTCCCACCTCTGAATCTCGTTGGCCCAGGCTATACGTCAGAACGTATTGCACCAGGGCTTGTCGGTGCTGCCACAGTCGCTGCAACATGTGCAGAGTTGAATTCCACCGGGTAGGCACATCGCATTTTAGCCGGTGAAGTGGCAGGCCCAACGACTTCTGTAGAGATGTAAGTCGCTGAGCTGCGGGATGCGAACGGCGGAAGTGAGCACACAGCGACCGTGCCCTCTGCAGAAGGCCATCTAGTCTGTGATAGTGGGCTAAAAATTGCTGGACAACCAGGTTCAACACGTGAGCCATACAAGGCACGTGTGTGACATTGCCCCGGCGAATGGCCGCACCCAGGTTTGCAGCATTGTCGCACACGGCCTTCCCTGGTTTCAGGTCCAGTGGAGACAACCATTCATGAAATTGGTTCTCCAGAGCTGACCACAACTCCTCGGCTGTGTGACTCACATTTCCCAGACATTTCAATGTAAAAACCGCCTGATGACGTTGAGCCCTACTGCCAGCATAGTAAGGAGGTGTGCAGGATCCCTTCTGCGCAGTTAGAAAGCTTGTGGCATGACCAGACAGGCTTTGGGTGCAGGTGGAAGACCGAGAGGAGGTTGAGGAGGCAGAAGCAGTGGAGGAAAAATGACATAAAGAGGATTGACGCACAACTCGTGGGGACGGCAAGACTTGGACAGCAGCCCCTTGTCCTGCTGTCACCATAGTTACCCAGTGCCCAGTCAGCGACATGTAACGCCCCTGTCCATGCCTACTCGTCCAAGTGTCTGTGGTGAAATGCACCCTGTCACACACAGAGTTTCTCAAAGAAGCGGTGATGTTGTGTGCGACATGCTGGTGGAGCGCAGGCACACCTTTCTTTGAGAAGTAGTGCCGACTGGGCATCTGGTACTGGGGCACTGCGACGGACATAAGGTCTCGAAAATCCTCTGTGTCCACCAGGCGGAAAGGCAGCATTTCTGTAGCCAAGAGCTTGCAGATGGTGAAATTCAACCTCTTAGCTTTCTCATGGCTAGGAGGAAATGGTCTTTTACTTGTCCACATCTGAGGGACCGAGGGCTGGCTATTGTGCTTAGACGGGGTTGATAAGGGTGTCCCCGGCAAACTGCCGGTCTGTGAGGAAGATGCAGGCGGACATGTTAGGTTGCCTTGATCCAAAGGTGGTGCTATCGATGTCGGACAGCGCTCAAGACCAGCTGGTGTTACCACCTCCAAAGAAAATGATGACCTGCCAATCACGCTGGCTGTTGCGGGTAAAGAGGTGGCAGGTCTGCGCCCCAAAACAGGTGTGACTGCTGTCCCCCCAGTCACAGAGGATGAAGAGGCCGCGGATGCACAAGATATGGCAGACGGTGGTTGGCCCGGCCGGCTAGACCGCATTGTAGCACACTGAGCTTCCCACTGCAACTTATGCTTCATGTCCATGTGCCGGTTCATGCATGAAGTACTCAAACTATGTATTTTTTGGCCTCTACTTAGCTTTTGCTGACAAATGTTACAGATAACACGAGTTGGGTCATCTTTATCGATCTGAAAAAATGCCCAGGCTATGCAAGGCTTAGCACCCATGCGACCTGAAGAGCCACCACGACTTGTGGTGAGAGGCAGAGTTGTGTTTGAGGATGCAGTTGTTGACGTGCTTCCAGTACTACGTCTCTGTCCAGGAAGGCGCAACCTGACCTCGTCGTCACTAGCATCTTCCTCCACCTCCTCTGCTGACCTCATCTCTTGGCTGACTGTGGGTTGACAGTAAGTGGGATCTCCGACCTCATCATCATCACCCTGTGCGTTATCACACCCGTCGTCCTCAGAGCCAACCTGTTCCTGCCCTGACAAAAAACTAAAGTTGTCGCTCCAATCAGGTATTTGAGTCTTATCATCGTCTTCCTCATTGTCTCCACCAACAGGAGTTACAGTTTGGGAATGAGGGTCTACATTATGGTCAGAACCTTCTGCGTCTGGTCCTGGATCCGACTCATAAAGATTCTGGGCATCAGTGCAGATCATTTCCTCGTCTGGATTCACAGAAGCGCTGGAGTCGACCTCTGATTCCCAGGCTATAGTATGAGTAAACAGCTCTGCAGACTCAACCATCTGTTCTACCTCATACTCAGACGGGCAGCTGGAGATTTGGGAGCTGTGAGGAAGCAAGTGCGATTTGGGTGACACCTTTGAGGACTGGAGTATTTGTGATGTTGAAGTTGATGTGGAGGAGAGCCCACTTAAAGGAGCACTTGATATCCGTTGAAGCACCTGCTGTTTTTGTGCCTCATCTGGAATTTGTAGCGATTGGCGTGGCCGTAAGAAAGGGATCTTATCACATTGTCCGCTAAAAGAAGTAGACATTTTAGTTTGGCTGGAAGATATTCTTTCTTCTGCACCTACCCCACGGACACAACCTTTTTTCCCCTTCCCAACACGCCTATTCCCCTTTCCACCAGCAGCAGGCCTTTTTCCACTCATTTTGGTGGTTAACTAATTCACAACTCTGGAGTTGTTTGCACAAAAAAACAATGGATGGTAACCGAGCAGAGCTGAGTGGCCAAACTGTGGTATTAGGCCAAAACTATTGGCTGGGTTAGATGCAGAAAAAAATTATTTTTAATTTGCAACCTGATGGAGGTCAGTATAGATGGACTAATAGACCAAGTCCCACACACCGCTAGAAGCCCAAATATTTTTTCAGAGCTAGATGCAGAAAAAAATTATTTTTAATTTGCAACCTGATGGAGGTCAGTATAGATGGACTAATAGACCAAGTCCCACACACTGCTAGAAGCCCAAATATTTTTTCAGAGCTAGATGCAGAAAAAAATTATTTTTAATTTGCAACCTGATGGAGGTCAGTATAGATGGACTAATAGACCAAGTCCCACACACCGCTAGAAGCCCAAATATTTTTTCAGAGCTAGATGCAGAAAAAAATTATATTCAATTTGCAACCTGCTGGACGTCAGTATAGAAGGACTAATAGAACAAGTCCCACACACTGCTAGAAGTCCAAATATTTTTTCAGAGCTAAATGAAGAAAAAAATTATTTTTAATTTGCAACCTGATGGAGGTCAGTATAGATGGACTAATAGACCAAGTCCCACACACTGCTAGAAGCCCAAATATTTTTTCAGAGCTAGATGCAGAAAAAAATTATTTTTAATTTGCAACCTGATGGAGGTCAGTATAGATGGACTAATAGACCAAGTCCCACACACCGCTAGAAGCCCAAATATTTTTTCAGAGCTAGATGCAGAAATTTTTTTTATTCAATTTGCAACCTGATGGAGGTCAGTATAGATGGACTAATAGACCAAGTCCCACACACTGCTAGAAGCCCAAATATTTTTTCAGAGCTAGATGCAGAAAAAAATTATTTTTAATTTGCAACCTGATGGAGGTCAGTATAGATGGACTAATAGACCAAGTCCCACACACTGCTAGAAGCCCAAATATTTTTTCAGAGCTAGATGCAGAAAAAAAATATTTTTAATTTGCAACCTGATGGAGGTCAGTATAGATGGACTAATAGAACAAGTCCCACACGCTGCTAGAAGCCCAAATATTTTTTCAGAGATAAATGAAGAAAAAAATTATTTTTAATTTGCAACCTGATGGAGGTCAGTATAGATGGACTAATAGACCAAGTCCCACACACTGCGAGAAGCCCAAATATTTTTTCAGAGTTAGATGCAGAAAAAAAATATTTTTAATTTGCAACCTGATGGAGGTCAGTATAGATGGACTAATAGACCAAGTCCCACACACCGCTAGAAGCCCAAATATTTTATCAGAGCTAGATGCAGAAAAAAATTATATTCAATTTGCAACCTGCTGGAGGTCAGTATAGAAGGACTAATAGAACAAGTCCCACACACTGCTAGAAGCCCAAATATTTTTTCAGAGCTAAATGAAGAAAAAAATTATTTTTAATTTGCAACCTGATGGAGGTCAGTATAGATGGACTTATAGACCAAGTCCCACACACTGCTAGAAGCCCAAATATTTTTTCAGAGCTAGATGCAGAAAAAAATTATATTCAGTTTGCAACCTGATGGAGGTCAGTATAGATGGACTAATAGAATGATGCTATGCCCAAAAGATTTTACTTCACTAGGTGCAGTAAAAAAATTGGTATTCTATACACAGGTGGTATATCTTGCAACACAGATAGGCTACTCCACTGACTAACACACTCTGCAATAGGCCAAAAAGGATTAGCTTTGCTAGATTCAGCCAAATGCTGTGAAAAAAACTTGCACAGCACTGGCACAGACCTGCCTGGCAAAAACTGATAGGAACTGATGTAACCTAGTCCTGAAAAGGACTCCAATTACAATTAGTCTTTACTCCCACAATCTATCTATTTAAGAGCACAGACCTGCCTGATAAAAGTCGTAGGAAATGCTGTAACCTAGTCCTTAAAAGGACTGCAATCACAACTATTCCCTACTCCCAAGCTATCTGTATATTTTTGCGAAAATTGGCTTGAAATTAACAAGGTATAGCGCACACAGCAACAGCGGTGCCGCCTAACACGCAGCTGCAGCAGTGAGAAAATGGTGGCGACGGGGAAAATGGCTTGGTCTTATAGGGCAAGGACATGTGACATACACTGCCAATCACACATGCCCTTGCTTGTGTGAAAAAAAGCACTTCGCTCCGTGTGTGCGCTGCTGATAGGCTGACAGATTGAACCTCCCCACTGCAAATGCGGGAAAGAGAAAAAAAAATGGAGATCTTCATTGTTCCTGCAGAGATCCATCCCCTGCCCCTCCCCCCGCCCCGCTGTACACTCAAACTGCGTATTAACATTAATTTTCATCATTACTGAGAAAAAATCCAGTTATGATTTTGGTGCACGAACAGTTATCGAACATAACCTCGAACAGCCGAATTTTTCTCAAATTGTTCGTGTTCGCCGACCGGCTCGAACACCGCCCAAAACAGCTCGAATTTGAGATTGGCGAACAGTTCGAGTAGAACAACGCTCATCTCTACTCCACAGCTCTTCCAAGGGGCATTGACATGTTTTTAATTACCTCTAACCTCCACGACTCTTGCAACGGGCATTGCATTTCCTCCTAATTTTTGTCAGCTTTTGCTTTTCAATGCATAGGCGAACACTAAGGGAGACCCACTCCCCAATAATGTGTAGAAGGTTTTTAATATGCTGTAATCCACATCTGTTTCAAGGGGCATTGTAGTGCCTAATAATTTTTGCCTTCCATTCCCTGCTTAGGCCAACAGTGTACAGGAGAACCAGTTGTTATAAATGGAAAAAACTGTTTAGTTAAGGCCCTCTGACCTCCTTGTCACTTCCAAGGGGCATTGGAGTGCCTCAAAATTTTTGGTAGGCATTGAATTCACTGTATGCCTTATAACTGTGTAGCTGGACCGCTCCTTTTGGTACAGAAACATATCCTACAAGACATGTGTGGTTGGCTGGCCTGATATTGATGTGAATGGTCCCTGTTCCTCCTGCTCTTTCTCCTTTGCCACCACCTCATCCATGATTCATCACCTGAAGCTTTGTTTTAACGGGAGTCATAGAACTGGGATAGTAGCAGGAAAACATCCAGCAATCCTCGAAGGAGGTAGAATATGCGCCAAAACGCTGAACACCTCAGGCCTAGCTGCTACTACATACATGCGCTTGCATTCCAAGGAACAGAAAGCTAAGGAGGTGGATGGCCTCATGATCATGAATAATTTACTCGTTGTGTAGGAGGCCGACCACTGCTGCTGTCTACCTTCTGAACTTTGTGTTGAAGCCTGATTGACCCAGGACCCGCAATCCTCTATGTCTGGAGGACGTGTTGCATCCCAGTGTCCAACTGTGTCCCGGCTTCCACAAAATTAAACCAGTGTGAAGGCGTCAGTGAGATGTACCATTCCTGGCTACATTCACTTGTCCACGTGTTTGTGGTTAGGCTGTCCTTCCCACTAAATGCACTGGGGAGGGCACAGGTAATGTTTTGGTATGCGCGCTTGTGTATAAGGCGCACCGGGACAAATAGGGGCGGCTGGGGACCGTTTATGGACTCCCGGCCACCCCCACGCGGCTGGGGACTGTGTGTGGGCACCCGGCCGCGGGGCGGCTGGGGACTGAGTATGGACACCCGGCCGCCCCCTGGCGGCTGGGGACCAAGCGTGGACACCCGGCCGCCGGGTGGCTGGGGACTGAGTATGAATACCAGGCTACCGACGCAGCCATGACGTGGTGGCCAGATTCCACCTCCACATGCCTAAAAGGCCCAATTTCAAGTGCGAGCAAGCTAGCAGTATGGTATTGCAGCCTGGGGGTGGGTGGGTGGCAGGCTGCATACTTGCTCTTGTACTGCAAGTTATGGGGGAGGTACAATTAAACACTGCCCTGGGACAAGGACTTGCATGGGGATAGTTGCAAGTCTGCATCTTCTGATGCGGCAAGGATCACTTCTGATGGGCACGCTTTTAGGCAGTGACCTGGGTGTCAGAGATGCTTCCAGGGTTCTTCCCCATGCTGTTCCCATGTCTTTTAAGCACTGTATGTGTAGCGCCCCGAGGGTTCGGCTGCTACAGGGGTATTGCACCTCAGTCCAGAGGTGTGATATTCCACTCCCGGGTAAGGATGGAGTATGGACCAGGGCTCAGTTAGCTGCATACAGCACACACACCCCATTTCCGAGGGACAGCTCAACGGTGCTCCCACTAGACATAAGTGCAGGCACGACCGACTATGTCCCTGCCTGGAGTGGAGAGGGGGGTGGAACACCCAGTGCTGTAGGGGCAGATAGGGGTTGGTTCCTGAGTGTAGATAGGAGCCCATTGGTTGCTGGTCACCTGAGCTCATGGCTAGAGGGAGGTATAAAAGGTGGGCACCATCTTAGTTCTGGGTGAGTTCAGCCAGAGGAGAAGACAGGGAGTAGAGGCTCTGTAGGAGCTCTACTCCAGGAGGGCCTAGTGAGAGGCCGAGGAGGAGGTGATGGGGAGCTGGGATTTTGGCTCATCTCAGCTCCAAGAGAATGGAACAGAAAGGAACAGAAAGGAACAGAGAAAGAGAAGGAGAGACAGAGAAACAGAAGAGCTCAGGAACAAGAAGGTGGAAGGGACCCTAAGAACCCACGAGAATCCAGGGTGCAGGGTCAGGCAGATTAAGGGTACCGGATCCCAAGTTGGTGGAGGAGAAACAACCCTCAGCCAAAGACCGGTCGTCGTGATCATCTATTGGTGCGACTCCTAATCAAACCTGCTAGGAGGGCACCATATAGGACAGCGGAGGACGGGGCCCACGTTTAACCGCACAAGTCCGCGGCAGCCGGACAAAAGTGGGTCACTGGTGAGGCAGGCCAGAGAAAGGATTAAAGGGGGTCCTGTGCCATGCTCTTGACTGCTTGGGAGTTGACCGAGCCCCACACCTGGTGGACGCAGCACGGCTCGGGCGGTCACTGCCGACGGAAGTGACCCGGAACAAACGAACTGTGAGTAAAGACCCTGGACTGTAACTTGTTGTCCGTGTGCTCCTTCGCTCCTCCGGAACTACCGGTACTGGGACCTTCACCACCATCACTCCCACCATCCACTACACTGCCCTGGGGCTGCACTCTTCCCGTGGGGAGTCACACTACTCTAGCTGCACACCTCATCAGCCCCAGCGGTCTGCATGCAGCGGCAGTTCCTAATAACCGCAATCCACGGGTGGCGTAGTCGGACATTATCTAAAGTACAGTAGCAGACTACCATTGGTCTGACCACCCTGAGCCTCGGGACCGGGCCGCCACTACTACTACTCCCATCGTTCCCTATTGCCCGGATCAGCGTGCCCCACGGCTCAGGGGGCGAGTCATATGCATGTGTCACACAGCACATGGCCAGATAAGGTTGTAAAATGTTAAAATGACATTTCCCTGTGAATGCATTTGTCACGGTTGAAAGCAATATAAACGTGCAAAAACGCATAAAAAATGCTACTTGTGAACATAGCCCAAGGTGTGGAGGAGTATTTTTGTTTTTGGTTATTTATTTTACCTTATACACAAGTCTTTACCCTGGAAAGGATGTTCCTTAACCCCTCTCCGACCTGGTCAGAAATAGTACGCACCAGGTCGGGAAGGCCGGTTCAGCGGGGGCTCCGGCGGTGAGCCCGCACTGAAGCGAGCACATGTCAGCTGATTATTGGAATCGCAATCCACCCGCGGCTGTTAACATGTTAAATCTCTGACAGTGGCAATTAACTCGCGCTTCCGGGAGTCCTAAGCCCCGCCCATCAGTGACCCCGTCACGTGATCGCGGGTCACCAATGGGTGGGCATGACAACTCAGGGTTTGCAGCAGACGCCTGTGGTTGTCATGTCTCAATTGCTATGAGCGCCACCTAGTGTTCAGCGCTCATAGCAAGTGAGCATTTCTCCTGCATACAAGCGATCTGCTCATCGCTTGTATGCAGTAGAAGCAATCAGACAACTGCTGCTTCTAGTATCCTCTCGAGACTATAGAAGCAAGCAGAAAGTGTAAAAAAAAAGTTTTTAAAAAAATAAAAAAAATATATAAAAGTTTAAGTCACCCCCCTTTCGCCCCATTCAAAATAAAATATATATATATAAAAAAAAAACACATACACATATTTGGTATCGCCGCGTTCAGAATCGCCCGATCTATCAATATAAAAGAAGAACTAATACAATCAGTAAACGGCGTAGCGAGAAAAAAATTTTAAACGCCAGAATTAAGTTTTTATGGTCGCTACAACTTTGCAATAAAATGCAATAACGGGCGATCAAAACATCGGATCTACCCCAAAATAGTATCAATAAAAACGTGAGCTCGGCATGCGAAAAATAAGCCCTCACCTGGCGCCAGATCCCGAAAAATGGAGAAGCTAAGGGTCTCGGAAAATGGCGTCATTTTTTTTTGTTTTTTTAGCAAGCTTTGGATTTTTTTTTCACCACTTAAATAAAAAAGAACCTATACATGTTTGGTGTTTATGAACTCGTAACGACCTGGAAAATAATGATGGCAGGTCAGTTTTAGCAATCTGTGAACGTGGTAAAAAAAGGACCCAAAAAACAACTGTGGAATTGCATTTTTTTGCAGTTTCACTGCACTTGGAATTTTTTTCCCATTTTCCAGCACACGATATGGTAAAACCAGTGATGGTGTTTAAAAGTACAACTCGTCCCGCAATAAATAAGCCCTCACATGGCCATATTGAACGAAAATTTAAAAAGTTCTGGCTCTGGGAAGAAGGGGAGCAAAAAAGGAAAACACAAAAACAGAAAGACCCATGGTCGTTAAGGGGTTAACATATTTCACAGAAAAGCACTTTCACTTTCGTTTTTGAACGTTTTATTGTGAGCCTGTAAAAGTGGCTTAATACCTCTGACCACGTTGTTGACAGCAGTGACCTGGGGGTCAGAAATGCTTCCAGGGGTGATCCCCATGCTGTCCCCATGTCATTTGAGCACTGTCACTATCGTTTTGGGCACTTTTTAGGCTTTCTACAGACTGCCGGGGGAGCCGCTGCAAAAATGTTCGGGTCTCCCATAGACTAACATGGGGCTCGTTGCTCGGGTCGAGCACCCGAGTATCACAGTGAGCTCGGCCCGAGCTTCGAGCACCCGAGCATTTTAGTGCTCGCTCAACACTAATCAGGATCTAAGACTTATGAGATTCGAAAACGTATCGATTGTACATCTAGATATATTATATACTTTGCTACATGTCATTGTGGACTCATATACGTGGGGTTAACCTCTCGTCAGATTAAAGTAAGGATCCGTTGTTATGCACACGCCCGGACTGACTGGCGTGTGCGGGTGTTGTGGTTCCACTGGACCATGGACCGGAGAGTGCCTGAAGGGGCGTGACTAAGTATCTGGCCGATCCGACCAAGGTGGCACGACGGCATACGACGCCAGTGCACCAGGGAGAAACCGGGCAGAGGGACCAGGTGCTACTCCAGGTCAAACTCCGGACACGGGGGTTGACCCACACTAGGATTACTGGAACAGGGAGGTTAGGCTGGCACAGACTGGTGGATGTAAGCAAACACGGCAGGAATGCAGATGGGTGGATACAGGCGAGTATGCAGGCAGGGAGGTACTGGCCGAAAGGACGGGCTGGAGCACAGAGAGGTTAAGACCCAGTACAGACTGGGTCACAGAACCGCAGATGCGGTAGACAACCACAGCAGAGAGGGAACGCCCGAAGCGGTGGGCAAGAACAGAGCAGGACGGGGCTGCAGGAGCAGCGAGCACAAGCAGGGCAGGACAGGACTGCCGGAGCAGCGGGCAGAAGCAGGGCAGGGCGGAAACCGCAGAAGCAGTAAGCAAGATAAGAGCAGAGCAGAAACCGCAGGAGCGGCAAGCAAGGCAAGAGCAGAGTGAAAACCGCAAGAGCGGCAAGCTAAGCAGGAGCAGAGCGGACACCGCAGAGCGGTAAGCAAGGCAGGAGCAGAGCAGAAACCGCAAGAGCGGCAAGCTAAGCAGGAGCAGAGCGGACACTGCAGAGCGGTAAACAAGGCAGGAGCAGAGCAGAAACTGCAAGAGCGGCAAGCTAAGCAGGAGCAGAGCGGACACCGCAGAGCGGTAAACAAGGCAGGAGCAGAGTAGAAACCGCAAGAGCGGCAAGCTAAGCAGGAGCAGAGCGGACACCGCAGAGCGGTAAACAAGGCAGGAGCAGAGCAGAAACCGCAAGTGCGGCAAGCTAATCAGGAGCAGAGCGGACACCGCAGAGCAGTAAACAAGGCAGGAGCAGAGCAGAAACCGCAAGAGCGGCAAGCTAAGCAGGAGCAGAGCGGACACCGCAGAGCGGTAAACAAGGCAGGAGCAGAGCAGAAACCGCAAGAGCGGCAAGCTAAGCAGGAGCAGAGCGGACACCGCAGAGTGGTAAACAAGGCAAGGGGATAGGACTCTGTTCACAAAGAACAGACGGAGAAGGAAAGGCAGAACCAGAAGCACGCACAGTACTTACATAGAAGCAGCGAGCGTACACTAAATTCACAACAGAGGTACAGAGACGACGAGAAGGAATTTAGGAGCGGGTTCAGACTCTGCAGAAAGACGCAGAAAACAGACATAGAGGGAAAAGGGAGACAAGGTTAAAGTAGAAACGAGGCACAGACAACAGGGAACAGAGGAACGGGAACAGAGATAGCAAGGCAGGAACACAAACAGGACTCTGTTCAGACGGGAACAGATACCGCAAGGCAGGGACACAAACAGGACTCTGTTCAGACAGGAACAGATATCGCAAGGCAGAGACACAAACAGGACTCTGTTCAGACAGGAACAGATACCGCAAGGCACAGACAGGCAGATCTAGGAATACGGCCCCTAGAAGGCGAAAGAACAGGCAAGAGGAATGTTCACAAGAACAGACCACAGTTCAGACACAGAACTGGAAAACAGGCAGGAAAACAGGATAGGACCTGGCATATCAGAGACAAAAAGCCAACTGACAAGAAACAATGCTCAGGCGCCATCTTGAGGAAGAAGGTGGTATAAATACCCAAAGATTGACAGCAATAGGCTGAAGGTGCAACAGGGGCGTGTCCGCAGCAGGTACAAGAAACAGGAAGTTCAGCGGGCGTCGCCCTATGCAGCCAAAGTGGAGCAGAGCAGAGCACAAGGAAAGAAGCCAGACCAGGAAGCTGGGCGGGAGATGAAGTTTGCGATCTTGCATGATGAGAGATGGAACACCATGCAAGAACGCCGCCAGGTATGCTACATCCGTGAGCATGTATTGGGCATTCAGGCACCAGTTGACCACTCGGATGTGTCCACGCTCAGGGCCATACCTCGTCATTTTAAACTATATCATAACTGTGACAGTACACAATTAAAAGTTAGAGGTAAAGATCAACTTGTTGGAACTGTAAGAGGTGGAAAGGTAAGCCAACGTTTGGCCCAATTAGAAACTAATTGGATTTGGACCTTGGATACTGTCCATCCCAAGGGTATCAACGAAAACTTGAGTTTTGTCCCACTTTTGTGATCACCCAATGTGAACACATGTACATATATGAGTTTTAAGTGTTTTTTATCATTGAATTTATTTTAATTATCCTTAGATGTTCACACGTCTATCTACGTATCTGATCATGATGTATTACAGATGCTATTATTATTCCATCACTCTAATACTTACGATGTGGGAGCTGCCATTATGAATAGTACATATCCTAAAACTAAGAAGATATCTACATCTACATCTATTCTATAGAGCCAAATGCCCAGTTGACCACGAGGAATCAGGGCTTTAAGATCGGAAACTATAACATTTTGAATATGGAAATGATGGCTATTTACTGTGTGGGAGCTATAATTGCAAATGTTAAGCACTTTGTCTGAATAAGATTTTCTATATGTATAAAAAGTCACTGATACCTATTAATGTGCAAAATGGCATAAATGTTAAAATTTGTACCCCTTGTAATTGTCACAATATATGTGTGGGCACTATATGTTCCCTTGAACCGATTTTGGGTGTAGACATGAGTTTAGTAGATTTATATGGCTGATCTGCCGTTTAGCCATTAGAATTCTCGATGGGATATGTACGATATATTTATAGTCTCCCACCTTCATTCCATATGATCATCCCTAAATACTTATTTTTGGGAGCCGAAGTATACATGCGTATCATGCCTGTGGCGCGCCCCCCGGCCCTCGGCATCTCATTGTGAGGACCTGCACTGCGTTCAGCTGATCGTGATGCGGGTACCACGTGATGCCGACGCTGTTGGCTGCTCCACCTGCCGTGACTCGATATTCGTCATCAAAGGTCGTCAAACAGATTGATCAGAACACGGATATCCGGCTCTGTGCACGTGGTGATTGGTGTGGGGACATTTAAAAACACTGATACTGCCATATACCCCCTGACAAAGGTTCGCCGAAATACGCGTTGGGGTGGATTTACACCATCCAGCCGGTGGTACGCTCCAGGCTTCCTATATGTAAGGTAGCTATATACTCTATTCTATACATATAATCATGATTTACCAACTGCCCCAGATTGGTGGGAATGTTGGAGAGATATTTTTGATTGGAGCATGTGAATGTAATCATTTACAGTACTGTTATGCCATAATGGCTGGCGGGTTGTTACATCCATTGTTTCTTGTACATGGCCATTGGTGTTAAAGACTCCTTATGCAATTGAACTTATTTTTTACCAAGATATGTTTAATAAAGATATATATATTTTTACATCAAACAAATGCTTATGGGCTTTATGTCGTGGCTTTTCCCATCCCTTTTCTTCAGTTGTTTTTGCAATGCCCTTTTGCTAGTTGTACATGAGTCTCCCCATTGTGGTGATATATCTTTTGTGAGATTATGCAGACTCTTCCGTGGTATGTTTTAATCATTTCGGCCATATCTGCAAATATGCTTATTCAAAATAGAGAGTATTAAATTAAACTTATAACATGAAAACAACTGCTGTATAAATTGTAAAGATCACCATAATTGTAATGCATGCAAATTATCCTAGAATTAAATAGCAATTAATAATATATAAAGTACATAGGAAAGGTAGCACTCACCAGTGGCAGCAGTAAAGCAGACGTAATTCAGAGAAAAGTTATCACGGGAAGCGGTAGGCTAGGTTGTGCGTGAGAGTGCAGGACTGGACATCACTGGAAGCCTACTGCTTCCCATAATGACTTTTCTCTGAATAAAGATTGTTTTACTGCTGCCGCTGGTGAGTGCTACCTTTCCTATGTTATCTATATATTATTATAGCAATCTTGGTGCAGCACCATGGACCATCGGCAGGCAGTTTTTTGCTTCTATCTAGATGATTACAAGTCCCATAAGCCCATAAGCTCTAAAGACTCGTGCCTTCAGTACTCCATTTCTCCTGGGATTCATTAAATAGCTATTAATACCTGTCTCATTAGATATTTCCCCATCAGAACACTGCAGACATTCAAAGCAGCACTTAAGTCTTCTTCCATTCATTAAGATTCTTCGATAACCTGGTGGACAGTCTTCAGTGCACTTAGAGACTGGAATCTAAAACGTAAGTGATGACATTTTTTAATACAATATATGAATTCTCATATTGTTGAAACTAAAAAATACTAAAATATTAAATATCTATAACATTTCTTTATACATTTACAAGTTTGTAAAGATGTGAAAAAATAAAAACAAAAGTAAAAAAATGGAAAATATATTGCAAGTAAAAACAATATTTTCCTATAAAAACAAAAATAAAGTAAAAAAAAGTACACTTATTGTAAAACAAGCCCTTATATAGCTCTAAAACACAATTG
This sequence comes from Phyllobates terribilis, assembly GCF_046119375.1. Classification (NCBI taxonomy): domain Eukaryota; kingdom Metazoa; phylum Chordata; class Amphibia; order Anura; family Dendrobatidae; genus Phyllobates; species Phyllobates terribilis. Next base: position 1,202,076,053 of record NW_027362761.1, on the reverse strand, counting down.
TTTGTAAAAAATTGCTTTTAGTGTGCAAAAATAGCAAATCATAAAAAAGTGTATATATACACTGCTCCAAAAAATCAAGGGAACACTTAAACAACAGAATATAACTCCAAGTAAATCAAACTTCTGTGAAATCAAACTGTCCACTTAGGAAGCAACACTGGTTGAAAATCAATTTCACAAGCTGTTGTGCAAATGGAATAGACAATAGATGGAAATTATTGGCAATTATCAAGACACACTCACTAAAGGAGTGGTTCTGCAGGTGGGGACCACAGACCACATCTCAGTACCAATGCTTTCTCGCTGATGTTTTGGTAACTTTTGAATGGTGGTTGTGCTTTCACACTCGTGGTAGCATGAGACAGACTCTATAACCCACTGAAGTTGCTCAGGTAGAACAGCTCATCCAGGATGGCACATCAATGCGAGTTGTGGCAAGAAGGTTTGCTTTGTCTGTCAGCGTAGTGTCCAGAGGATGTAGGCACTACCAGGAGACAGGCCAGTACACCAGGAGACTTGGAGGGGACCATAGGAGGGCAACAACTCAGCAGTAGGACCGCTACCTCTGCCTTTGTGCAAGGAGGAACAGGAGGAGCACTGCCAGAGCCCTGCAAAATGACCTCAAGCAGGCCACAAATGTGCATGTGTCTGCACAAATGGTTAGAAACTGACTCCATGATGGTGGTATGAGGGCCCGACATCCACAGATGGGGGTTGTGCACACAGCCAAACACCGTGCAGGACGCTTGGCATTTGCCACAGAACGCAAGGATTGGCAAAGTTGCCACTGGCGCCCTGTGCTCTTCTCAGATGAAATAAGGTTCACACTGAGCACATGTGACAGACGTGACAGAGTCTGGAGATGCCGTGGAGAGCGATCAGCTGCCTGCAACATCCTTCAGCATGACTGGTTTGGCAATGGGTCAGTAATGGTGTGGGGTGGCATTTCTTTGGAGGAACGCACAGCCCTCCATGTGCTTGCCAGAGGTAGCCTGACTGCCATTAGCTACCGAGATTAGATCCTCAGACCGCTTGTGAGACCATATGCTGGTGCGGTTGGCCCTGGGTTCCTCCTAATGCAGGACAATGCCAGACCTCATGTGGCTGGAGTGTATCAGCAGTTCCTGCAAGATGAAGGCATTGAAGCTATGGGCTTGCCCGCCCCTTCTCCAGACCTGAATCCGATTGAGCACATCTCGCTCCATCCACAAACGTCACGTTGCACCACACTCTGTCCAGGAGTTGGCATATGCTTTAGTCCAGGTCTGGGAGAAGATCCCACAGTAGACCCACCGCAACCTCATCAGGAGCATGCCCAGGCATCGTAGGGAGGTCATACAGGCACGTGGAGGCCACACACAATACTGAGTCTCATTTTGACTTGTTTTAAGGACATTACAGCAAAGTTGGATCAGCCTGTAGTGTGTTTTTCCACTTTAATTTTGGGTGTGACTCCAAATCCAGGCCTCTATTCGTTAATAAATTGATTTCCAATGATTTTTGTGTGATTTTGTTGTCATCACATTAAACTATGTACAGAACAAAGTATTCAATGAGAATATTTCATTTATTCAGATCTAGGATGTGTTATTTGAGTGTTCCCAATATTTTTTTGAGCAGTGTATATTGGTATCGGAATGATCTGAAGAATAAAGTTTTCTGACAACTTTTGCCTCACAATAAATAGCGTGGAAAAAAGTAAAAATACAAACAATATATAAACTTTTCTTTTTTGTTCACTCTGCCATCCAAAAATCAGAAAAAGGCAATCAAAATAAGATATGGAGACCAAAATAATACTAATAAAAAAGTCAGCTCATCCCACAGAATACCAGCCTCAACACTGCTTGTTCAGCGGAAAAATTAAAAGTGATACAGTTGAAACCGGAAGTTTACATACACTATATAAAGAGACACATATGCATGTTTTTCTCAATATCTGACATGAAATCAGAAAATACCTTACCCATTTTAGGTTAATTAGGGTGCCATAATGTTTAATATTTGTCAAATGCCAGAATAATGAGATAGACAAGGTTTTGAGGCATTTTTATTAGTTGCTGCAAAGACAAAAGCTTACATACACTAAGATTGCCATGCCTTTAAACAATTCTGGGCTGTCCATATGATCATGTCATTATGAGTTAATTAGAGACACACCTGTGGATGTATTTTAATGCACACCTGAAACACACGGCTTCTTTGTGCAGCATCATGGGAAAGTCTAAAGAAATCAGCCAAGATGTCAGGAAGACAATTGTGGACTTGCACAAGTCTGGCTCATTCTTGCATACAATTTCAAGATACCTGAAGGTGCCTCGTTTATCTGTACAAACAACTATACGCAAGTACATACAAGATGGGAATGTCCAGCCATCATACCGCTAAGGAAGGACACGGATTCAGTGTCCCTGAGATGAACGTGCTTTGGTCCAACATGTGCATATCAACCCAATGACAAAAGCAAAAGACCTTGTGAAGATGATGGCGGAAACTGGTAAGATTATGTCAATAACCACAGTGGAACTAGTACTGTATCACCATGGGCTGAAAAGCCACTCTGCCAGGAAGAAGCCATTACTCCAAAAGAAACATAAAAAATCCAGATTAATGTTTGCAAATGCACACAGGAACAAAGACCTTTTTTGGAGACATGTCCTGTGGTTTGATGAAACTAAAGTGTAACTTTTTGGGCATAATGACCATCGTTACTTTTGGAGGAAAAAGGGAGAAGCTTGGAAGCCTAAGAACACCATCCCAACTGTGAAACACGGGGGTGGCAACATCATGTTGTGGCGTTGTTTTTCTGCAGGACGGACTGGTGAACTTCACAAAATAGATGGCATCATGAGAAAAGAAGAATATGTGGCATTACTGAAGCAGCATCTCAACCCATCAGTCAGGATGTTGAAGCTTGGGTGGAAATGGGTCTTCCAAATGGACAATGACTCGAAGCATACTGCCAAAATGGTAACAAAGTGGCTTAAGGATAACAAAGTCAATGTTTTGGAGTGGCCATAACAAAGCCATGATCTCAATCCTATTGAAAATTTATGGGCAAAGCTTAAAAGGCAGGTGCGAGCAAGGCGACTTACAAACCTGGATCAGTTACACCAGTTTTGTTAGGAGGAATAAACCCAAATTCCGACCAACTATTGTGAAAAGCTTGTGGAAGGATATCCCAAACGTTTACCCCAAGCAATTCAGTTTAAGGGCAATGGTACCAAATATTAATGAAATGTATGTAAACTTTTGACTTTGCAGTAAGTAATAAAAATGCCTTAAAACATTCTCTCTCTCTTTATTCTGGTACTTGGAAAGGTTTATTCTGATTTCATGTCAGATATTGAGACAAACATGGATATGTGTCTTTTTATATAGTGTATGGAAACTTCTGCTTTCAACTGTAGCTATCAGAATTAGAGATGAGCGGTGTTCGACTAGAACTGTTCGCCAATCTCAAATTCGAGCTGTTTTGGGCGGTGTTCGAGTTGTTCGACGAACCCGAACGATTTGCAAAAAATTCGGCTGTTCGAGGTTATGTTCGATAACTGTTCGTGCACCAAAAGCGTGTCCTGCATGTCTGGCGCTATTTAGAGCACCAATCATGCAGGGATTGTCTGCCACTCACTGTAATGCCACAGCCATGGTGGTTGTGGCATTACAGTGATTGCCCAAATCGATGGGAACAGTGCTCACAGTGAAACATGAAAAGCCGGCAATTCATCAGCGGCATACACCGGTACCCGACAATTTAGAACAGAAAGAATAGAGCATCACACATAGATTAGATAGACAGAAACATGTCAGTCACATATATATGAAGTACAGTGACAGTGTTGCTTACTGTACTTGTCATTTAGTGTAAAGGATTTATCAAAAAAAAATAATAGTGTTTTCATGCACCGTCTCTTTAAAAAAGCCGGCCGGCAATTCAGCAGCGGTACCCAACAATTTAGAATAGAAGAAATAGAGAATCACACATAGATTAGGTAGATAGAAACATGTCAGTCACATATATATGAAGTACAGTGACAGTGTTGCTTACTGTACTTGTCATTTAGTATAAAGGATTTATTAAAAAAAATAATAGTGTTTTCATGCACTGTCTCTTTAAAAAAGCCGGCCGGCAATTCAGCATCTGTACCCGACAATTTAGAATAGAAGGAATAGAGAATCACACATAGATTAGATAGATAGAAACAGGTCAGTCACATATATATGAAGTACAGTGACAGTGTTGCTTACTGTACTTGTCATTTAGTGTAAAGGATTTATTAAAAAAAAATAATAGTGTTTTCATGCACCGTCTCTTTAAAAAAGCAGGCCGGCAATTCAGCATCTGTACCCGACAATTTAGAATAGAAGGAATAGAGAATCACACATAGATTAGATAGATAGAAACATGTCAGTCACATATATATGAAGTACAGTGATAGTGTTGATTACTGTACTTGTCATTTAGTGTTAAAATAAAGGATTTATTTAAAAAAAAAGTGGCGTGGGGTTCCCCTTAATTTTAGTCTCTAGCGGAGGTTAAGCAGACTGCTGGGGCAGATGTTTGAAGCCTGGGAAGGGGGTAATACCCACGGAGCTTCCCAGGCTACTAATATCAGCCCCCAGCGGAATACCTAGCATTTACTAGCTATTAAAATGGGGGACCCCCCAAAAAAATGACGTGGGGTCCCCCCTATTTTAATAGCTAGCAAAGGCTAGGCAGACAGCTGGAGGCTGATATTAATAGCCCAGAAGGGTGCCATGAATATTGGCCCCCTCCCAGGCTAGAAACACCAGCCGTCAGCCGCCCCAGAAATGGCGCATCCTTAGAATGCGCCAATTCTGGCACTTAGCCTCGCTCTTCCCACTGCCCTGTAGCGGTGGCAGTGGGGTAATAGGGTTGGGGTTGATGTCAGCTTATAATGCCAGCTGACATCAAGCCCAGGTTAGTAATGGAGAGGCGTCCCCATTACTAACCCCATAGTCAAAGTTAAAAGAAAACACAAACACCCAGAATAAAGTCCTTTAATTGAAATAAAGACACATTCCTTTATTGTTCTAAATTAAACCATACTTACCGTCACGCCCATTCCAGCTGAAGCCAACGATCTCCTGCAATAAAAGAAAAATAATAAAGCAACCTCATCCTTACCTTTCCATGGTTCCCACGACAGCTTCAGCTCTGCTACATCGACATAACAGGCTGGACCGCAGCAGAACGCCGCCATCCAGCCTGTCATCCCGCAGACACTGAGAAGCGCAGGCATGCTTGCGCTCTGCAGTGTCTGGCTGTGACGGCATCCAGATGAGCCGAGGTCATGTCCAATGAACTCGGCGCACCTCATGCACGTCACTGACAGCGTGGGAGAATTCTCCTGCACTCAGCACTTCAGCGTGAGAATTCTCCCACGCTGTCAGTGACGTACATGAGGTCAGCTGAGTTCATTGGACATGAATGAGCTCACCTCATGCACGTCACTGACAGCGTGGGAAACTTCTCCTGCACTCAGCGCTTCAGCGTGAGAATTTTCCCACGCTGTCAGTGACGTGCATGAGGTGAGCTCATTCATGTCCAATGAACTCAGCTGACCTCATGTACGTCACTGACAGCGTGGGAGAATTCTCACGCTGAAGTGCTGAGTGCAGGAGAATTCTCCCACGCTGTCAGTGACGTGCATGAGGTGAGCCGAGTTCATTGGACATGAACTTGTCTCATCTTTATGCCGTCACAGCCAGACACTGCAGAGCGCAAGCAAGCCTGCGCTTCTCAGTGTCCGCGGGATGACAGGCTGGATGGCAGCTTTCTGCTGCGGTCCAGCCTGTCATCTCGATGTAGCAGAGCTGAAGCTGTCCTGGGAACCATGGAAAGGTAAGGATGATGTTGGTTTATTATTTTACTTTTATTGCAGAAGACATTGGCTTCAGCTGGAATGGGCGTGATGGTAAGTATGGTTTATTTTAGAACAATAAAGAATTGTGTGTTTATTTCAATTAAAGGACTTTATTCTGGGTGTTTGTGTTTTTTTAAATACTTTACTAGAAATTCATGGTGGTCATGTCTAATATTGGCGTGACCCCATCAATTTCGGGCTTAGGGCCAGCTGATAATGCCAAGCTGGCCTTAACCCCTTTATTACCCAGTGAGCCACCGCACCAGGGCCCTGGATGAGTTGGGTACAGCGCCAGAAGATGGCGCTTCTATGAACGCGCCATTTTCTGGGGCGGCTGCGGACTGCAATTTGCAGCGGGTGGGGCCCAGAAAGCTTGGGCCTCCCTGCGCTGCGGATTCCAGCTCCCAGCTGCCTAGTTGTACCTGGCTGGGCACAAGAATAGGGCGAAGCCCCACGCATTTCTTTTTTAAATTATTTCATGAAATTCATGGAATAATTAAGAAAAAAAGGGCTTCCCTATATTGTTGTGTCCAACCAGGTACAAATAGGCAGCTGGTGGTTGGGGGCAGCCCGTCCCTGCCTGCTGTACCTGGCTGGACACAAATACAGTGCGAAGCCCCACGTCAATTTTTTTTTAATTATTTCATGAAATAATTTTTTTAAAAAAGGGCTTCCCTATATTGTTGTGTCTGGCCAGGTACAAATAGGCAGCTGGTGGTTGGGGGCAGCCCGTTCCTGCCTGCTGTACCTGACTGGACACAAATATAGGGCGAAGCCCCACGTCAATTTTTTTTAAATTATTTCAGGAAATTCATGAAATAATGGAAAAAAAATTGATGTTGGGCTTCGCCCTATATTTGTGTCCAGTCAGGTACAGCAGGCAGGAACGGGCTGCTCCCAACCACCAGCTGCCTATTTGTACCTAGCCGGACACAACAATATAGGGAAGCCCTTTTTTTCTTAATTATTCCATGAATTTCATGAATCTAAAAAAAAAATGCGTGGAGCTACGCCCTATTTTTGTGTCCAGCCAGGTACAACTAGGCAGCTGGGGGCTGGAATCTGCAGCGCAGGGAGGCCCAAGCTTTCTGGGCCCCACCCGCTGCAAATTGCAGTCCGCAGCCGCCCCGGAAAATGGCGCGTTCATAGAAGCCCCATCTTCTGGCGCTGTACCCAACTCATCCAGGGCCCTGGTGCGGTGGCTCACTGGGTAATAAAGGGGTTAGGGCCAGCTTGGTATTATCAGCTGGCCCCAAGCCCAAAATTCATGGGGTCACGCCAGTATTAGACATGACCGCCATGAATTTCTAGTAAAGTATTTAAAAAAAACACAACACCCAGAATAAAGTCCTTTAATTGAAATAAAGACACAATTCTTTATTGTTCTAAATTAAACCATACTTACCATCACACCCATTCCAGCTGAAGCCAACGATCTCCTGCAATAAAAGAAAAATAATAAAGCAACCTCATCCTTACCTTTCCATGGTTCCCACGACAGCTCCAGCTCTGCTACATCGAGATGACTGGCTGGACCGCAGCAGAACGCTGCCATCCAGTCTGTCATCCCGCAGACACTGAGAAGCGCAGGCATGCTTGCGCTCCTCACTGTCTCGCTGTGACGGCATCCAGATGAGCCGAGGTCATGTCCAATGAACTCGGCTCACCTCATGCACGTCACTGACAGCGTGGGAAAATTCTCACGCTGAAGCGCTGAGTGCAGGAGAATTCTCCCACGCAGTCAGTGACGTGCAGGAGGTGAGCTGAGTTCATTGGACATGAGCTCACCTTATGCACGTCACTGACAGCGTGGGAGAATTCTCCTGCACTCACCGCTTCAGCGTGAGAATTTTCCCACGCTGTCAGTGACGTGCATGAGGTGAGCCGAGTTCATTGGACATGAACTCGGCTCATCTGGATGTCGTCACAGAGAGACGCTGAGCAGCGCAAGCAAGCCTGCGCTTCTCAGTGTCTGCGGGATGAGAGGCTGGATGGCAGCGTTCTGCTGCGGTCCAGCCTGTCATCTCGATGTAGCAGAGCTGAAGCTGTCGTGGGAACCATGGAAAGGTAAGGATGAGGTTGCTTTATTATTTTTCTTTTATTGCAGGAGATCGTTGGCTTCAGCTGGAATGGGCGTGATGGTAAGTATGGTTTAATTTAGAACAATAAAGGATTGTGTCTTTATTTCAATTAAAGGACTTTATTCTGGGTGTTTGTGTTTTTTTTAACTTTGACTATGGGGTTAGTAATGGGGGTGTCTTATAGACGCCTCTCCATTACTAACCTGGGCTTGATGTCAGCTGGCATTATAAGCTGACATCAACCCCAACCCTATTACCCCCTGCCACCGCACCAGGGCAGCGTGGAAGAGCGAGGCTAAGTGCCAGAATTGGCGCATCCTATGAATGCGCCATTTCTGGGGCGGCTGACGGCTGGTGTTTCTAGCCTGGGAGGGGGCCAATATTCATGGCTCCCTTCCTGGGCTATTAATATCAGCCCCCAGCTGTCTGCCTAGCCTTTGCTAGCTATTAAATTAGGGGGGACCCCACGTCATTTTTTTTGGGGGGTCCCCCATTTTAATAGCTAGTAAAGGCTATGTATTCAGCTGGGGGCTGATATTAGTAGCCTGGGAAGCTCTGTGGGTATTACCCCCTTCCCAGGCTTCAAACATCTGCCCCAGCCGTCTGCTTAACCTCCGCTAGAGTCTAAAATTAAGGGGAACCCCACGCCAATTTTTTTAATAATAAATCCTTTATTTTAATACTAAATGACAAGTACAGTAACCAACACTATCACTGTACTTCATATATATGTGACTGACATGTTTCTATCTATCTAATCTATGTGTGATGCTCTATCTTTCTGTTCTAAATTGTCGGGTACCGCTGCTGAATTGCCGGCCGGCTTTTTTAAAGAGACAGTGCATGAAAACACTATTATTTTTTTAAATAAATCCTTTACACTAAATGACAAGTACAGTAAGCAACACTATCACTGTACTTCATATATATGTGACTGACATGTTTCTATCTATCTAATCTATGTGTGAAGCTCTATTCTTTCTGTTCTAAATTGTCGGGTACAGATGCTGAATTGCCGGCCGGCTTTTTTAAAGAGACGGTGCATGAAAACACTAATATTTTTTTTAATAAATCCTTTACACTAAATGACAAGTGCAGTAACCAACACTGTCACTGTGCTTCTTATATGTGTGACTGACATGTTTCTATCTATCTAATCTATGTGTGATGCTCTATTCCTTCTTGTCTAAATTGTCGGGTACCGGTGTATGCCGCTGCTGAATTTGCCGGCCGGCTTTTTTAAAGAGAGTGTCTTCTGAGCAGTTTGTCAGCTTTTGGACACCTTTGCAGGTGTTTTCTATGTGTTTCTATGTGTTTTTGTTTGCCTGCCATTGGTTTTAACGGTGTTCGACGGTGTTCTAAGGTGTTCGACGAACAGTTCGACGAACAGTTCCTCGAACATCCCGGTGTTCGACGAACCGAACCGAACCCGAACACTACGGGGGTGGCTCAACACTAGTTGTGATAGCTGCTTTAGACTCCGTTTTGGAAGATGAGATTCTTAAAGCTCAGGAGAATGCCCCATCTAACACTCCTCATGGGAGGTTGTTTGTGCCTGGGACCTTTAGGAGAGATTTGTTTGTTGAGTGTCACGAATCTCGGTTGGCAGGTCATCCCGGAATCTCTGAGACCAAGAGACTGGTGGGTCGCAGTTTTTGGTGGCCTGGATGGCAGAAGGAAGTCATTAAGTGGGTGCGCCAATGTACTATATGTGCTAGATCTAAGTCCTCACATACTCCTGCTGCGGGGTTGCTTTGTCCTTTGGAGGTCCCCAGTGCTCCTTGGACACATTTGGCTATGGACTTTATAACTGACCTTCCCCCCTCTGAGGGTTTTACTGTCATCTGGGTGGTCGTGGACCGTTTTAGCAAGATGTGTCACTTGGTTCCCTTCGTCAAACTGCCCTGCGCTAAAACTCTCGCTAAGACCTTTGTCAAAGAAATTGTCAGACTTCATGGCGTTCCTACTGACATTGTTTCTGATAGGGGTCCTCAGTTCGTGGCTCGTTTTTGGCGTGCCTTTTGTGACAGGTTGGGAATTCATTTGTCGTTTTCGTCCGGATATCATCCTGAATCTAATGGCCAGACAGAAAGGAAAAACCAGGATGTTGAGCAGTTCTTGCATTGTTTTGTGGCAGACAATCAAGAGGGGTGGTCTGAGTTTCTGCCACTTGCCGAATTTGCTCTGAACAATCATACATCTTCTTCTGCTGGTTGTTCGCCTTTTTTTTGTTGTTCTGGGAGACATCCGTCGTTTGGGTCGTTCTCCAAGTTGGGATCTGCCGTGCCTGAGGAGGAGAATTTTTCCGGTGATTTGGAAAGAGTTTGGACGGATGTGCGTGGTAATCTTCAGGAGGCCAACAGAAAATCTAAAGACTACTTTGATAGGAAACGACAGGAGGTTTTGTTCGCTGTTGGTGACATGGTTTGGTTGTCCTCTAGGAATCTGCGGTTGAGGATTCCTTCTAAGAAATTGGGTCCCAAGTTTGTAGGGCCCTTTAAGGTGCTTCAGGTTGTCAACCAATCTGCTGTTAGGTTGGAGGTTCCTACCTCCTGGAGAATTAATCCGGTCTTTCATGTCTCTCTGTTAAAAAAAGCTGTTGTGTCGGATGGTGACGCCTCTGCCTCTGTTCCTCCGGTGGTGGAGGACGGGGAATATGAAATTTCTCGTATCCTTGACTCTAGACGGTATAGAGGTAGTTTGCAGTATCTTGTGGCCTGGAAAGGTTTCGGACCCGAGGATAACTCTTGGGTGAGGTCAGATGATGTTTCCGCGTCCAGACTTATCAGAGCGTTTCACAGGAGATTTCCTGATAAGCCTGGTCCTAGGGGATCCGGAGGATCCTCTAAGAAGGGGGGGTACTGTTAGAACCTTGCTGTTAGGTTTTTTTTCCTTTGCTGGTCACATGACCTTGTTGGCCTATTTAATCCTGCTCCGCCCTTCTGGCTTTGCTGGACTTCATTGTATATCTACTTTCTAGCTAGCCTGTGCTCTGTATCTATCTCTGTTAGTTTGCTTGGTCTACGGACCTCTATGTTCTATCTATTTAGTTTGTTCGTCTGTCTGCTACTATTTCTGTTAGGAGGTGTCCCATATTCCTTGCAGTCCTTAGTACTTGTAGGGATTCCCTCCCCACATCTATAGGTCTTCGTACAGACTAGATTAGGACTTTAGCAGGTCTGATCGCAGGATCAGGTTCCCTGTTACATCGTAGGGATTCAGCTGAGTCCTATAGTAGGGACAGATCTCCTCTCTTTCCTTAGCTTTGGTAGCAGAACATAACAGGTGGAGGTTAGTATAGATGGACTAATAGGTCAAGTCCCACACACTGCTACAAGCCGAAATATTTTTTCAGAGCTAGAAGCAGATAAAAATTATTAAGAATTTGCATCCTGGTGGAGGTTAGTATAGATGGACTAATAGAACAAGTCCCACACACTGCTACAAGCCGAAATATTTTTTCAGAGCTAGATGCAGATAAAAATTATATTGAATTTGCAACCTGGTGGAGGTTAGTATAGATGGACTAATAGAACAAGTCCCACACACTGCTACAAGCCGAAGCCAAAATATTTTTTCATAGCTAGATGCAGATAAAAGTTATATTGAATTGGCAACCTGGTGGAGTTTAGTATAGATGGACTAATAGAACAAGTCCAACACACGCTACAAGCCAAAATATTTTTTCAGAGCTAGATGCAGATAAAAATTATTTTGAATTTGCAACCTGGTGGAGGTTAGTATAGATGGACTAATAGAACTAGTCCCACGCAATGCTACAAGCCGAAATATTTTTTCAGAGCTAAATGCAGAAAAAAATTATATTGAATTTGCAACCTGGTGGAGGTTAGTTTAGATGGACTAATAGAACATGTCACACACACTGTTACAAGCCAAAGCTGAAATATTTTTTCAGAGATAGATGCAGATAAAAATTATATTGAATTTGCAACCTGGTGGAGGTTAGTATAGATGGACTAATAGGTCAAGTCCCACACACTGCTACAAGCCGAAATATTTTTTCAGAGCTAGATGCAGAAAAAAATTATATTGAATTTGCAACCTGTTGGAGGTTAGTACAGATGGACTAATAGAACAAGTCAAACACACTGCAACAAGCCGAAATATTTTTTCAGAGCTAGATGCAGATAAAAATTATTTTGAATTTGCAACTTGGTGGAGGTTAGTATAGATGGACTAATAGAACAAGTCCCACACACTGCTACAAGCCGAAGCGAAAATATTTTTTCAGAGCTAGGTGCAGATAAAAATTATTTTGAATTTGCAACCTGGAGGAGGTTAGTATTGATGGACTAATAGAACAAGTCCCACACACTGCTACAAGCCCAAATATTTTTTCACAGCTAGATGCAGATAAGAATTAATTTGAATTTGCAACCAGATGTAGGTTAGTATAGATGGACTAATAGAACAAGTCCCACACACTGCTACAAGCTGAAATATTTTTCCAAAGCTAGATGCAGATAAAAATTATTTTGAATTTGCATCCTGATGTAGGTTAGTATAGATGGACTAATAGAACAAGTCCCACACACTGCTACAAGCTGAAATATTTTTTCGGAGCTAGATGCAGATAAAAATTATATTGAATTTGCAACCTGGTGGAGGTTAGTATAGATGGACTAATAGGTCAAGTCCCACACACTGCTACAAGCCGAAATATTTTTTCAGAGCTAGATGCAGATAAAAATTATATTGAATTTGCAACCTGTTGGAGGTTAGTATAGATGGACTAATAGAACAAGTCCCACACACTGCTACAAGCCGAAGCGAAAATATTTTTTCAGAGCTAGATGCAGATAAAAATTATTTTCAATTTGCAACCTGGTGGAGGTTAGTATTGATGGACTAATAGAACAAGTCCCACACACTGCTACAAGCTGAAATATTTTTCCAAAGCTAGATGCAGATAAAAATTATTTTGAATTTGCAACCTGGTGTAGGTTAGTATAGATGGACTAATAGAACAAGTCCCACACACTGCTACAAGCTGAAATATTTTTTCGGAGGTAGAAGCAGATAAAAATTATATTGAATTTGCAACCTGGTGGAGGTTAGTATAGATGGACTAATAGGTCAAGTCCCACACACTGCTACAAGCCAAAATATTTTTTCAGAGCTAGAAGCAGATAAAAATTATTAAGAATTTGCATCCTGGTGGAGGTTAGTATAGATGGACTAATAGAACAAGTCCCACACACTGCTACAAGACGAAATATTTTTTCAGAGCTAGATGCAGAAAAAAATTATATTGAATTTGCAACCTGGTGGAGGTTAGTATAGATGGACTAATAGAACAAGTCCCACACACTGCTACAAGCTGAAGCCAAAATATTTTTTCAGAGCTAGATGCAGATAAAAATTATATTGAATTTGCAACCTGGTGGAGGTTAGTATAGATGGACTAATAGGTCAAGTCCCACACACTGCTACAAGCCGAAATATTTTTTCAGAGCTAGATGCAGAAATAAATTATATTGAATTTGCAACCTGGTGGAGGTTAGTATAGATGGACTAATAGAACAAGTCCCACACACTGCTGCAAGCCGAAATATTTTTTCAGAGCTAGATGCAGAAAAAAATTATATTGAATTTGCAACCTGGTGGAGGTTAGTATAGATGGACTAATAGAACAAGTCCCACAGACTGCTACAAGCCGAAATATTTTTTCAGAGCTAGATGCAGGTAAAAATTATTTTGAATTTGCAACCTGGTGGAGGTTAGTTTAGATGGACTAATAGAATGATGCTATGCCCAAAAGGTTTTACTTCACTAGGTGCAGTAAAAAAATTTGTATTTTATACACAGGTGGTGTAGCTTGCAACACAGGTAGGCTACTCCGCTGACTCACACACACTACACAAGGCCAAAAAGGATTTGCTTTGCTAGATTTAGCCAAATGCTGTGAAAAAAACTTGCACAGCAGTAAAACAGACCTGCCTGGCACAAAGTGATAGGAACTGATGTAACCTAGCCCTCAAAAGGACTGCAATTACAATTAGTCTTTACTCCCAAACTATCTATTTAAGAGCACAGACCTACCTGATAAAAGTGATAGGAACTGATGTAACCTAGCCCTGAAAAGGACTGTAATTACAATTAGTCCTTACTCCCAACCTATCTATTTAAGAGCACAGACCTGCCTGATAAAAGTCATAGGAAATTATGTAACCTAGTCCTTAAAAGGATTGCAATCACAACTATTCCCTACTCCCAAGCTATCTGTAGATTTGTGAGAAAATTGGCTTGAAATTAATAAAGTATAGTGCACACAGCAACAGCGGTGCCGTCTAACACGCAGCTGCAGCAGTGAGAAAATGGTGGCGACGGGGAAACTGGCTGGGTCTTATAGGGCAAGGACATGTGACATACAATGCCAATGACACATGCCCTTGCTAGTGTGAAAAAAAAGCAGTTCGCTCCGTGTGTGCACTGCTGATAGGCTGACAGATTGCACCTCCCCACTGTAAATGCGGGAAGGATAAAAAAAATGGAGATCTTCATTATTTCGAAAGAGATCCATCCCCTGCCCCTCCCCCCACCCTGCTGTACACTCAAACTACGTATTAACATTAATTTTCAGCATTACTAAGAAAAAATCCAGTTATGATTTTGGTGCACGAACAGTATCGAACATAACCTCAAACAGCCGAATTTTTTTCAAATTGTTCGTGTTCGCCGAACGGCTCGAACACCGCCCAAAACAGCTCGAATTTGAGATTGGCGAACAGATCAAGTCGAACACCGCTCATCTCTAATAATAATAGCTCTGCTTTTCATCACCTGTCTCATCTATTGCATTATTTCTGTGTCTTATTGTGTATAAATATGGGACTCTTCAGATTTTGGGTTATATCAGCCTGATGAAGAGGCCTGAGTAGTCTCAAAGCTTGCAACCTGTTACCATCTTTTCACTTAGCCATTGAAAGGTATCAACCACTGAGGACCGTCAAATCAAAGTATTTTTCATACGTAAGAAAGGGATTTTGACAAATCAATGAGGGTTTAAGGACCAAGACCCCGACGGATGAGTGTCTCACTGCGCAGTGCCTGTCCTATATTAAAGCTTTTATAAGTGATAGTAACAGTTTAGAAATAGAAAACTAATGAAAATTGAGTTCAGCCCCAGTCTTCTATGACGTTCCTCAAACGAAAAGTCACATGAATTAAAGTATAAAAACTTATTTAAGCAATAGCCTGATAGGTTGAAGTGAAGGGTATTTTATAATAAAGCAAACCATAAAAGTGCTTAAAGTGTTAAAATATATATTTATAAAGGACACCCTTTTGAGTTTGGTGGAGACCATTTTCAGTATTGTTGTTTGTGTATTTTTTAAGCTAGCTTCCGACATCTGATTTCTACACATATGAAATCAGCCTTTTATTAAAACAGACAATATGAAAACTCTTAAGCTGTTTGACATTTAAGAAAAATATATTTTCCCAAATATATAATTTTATTACAGGGAAAAAGTATTAAAGAAAGGCATTTAGATAACATATAACTTATTGACTGTTCAGCCAAATACATTAAATTAATCACACATGAAAAGAGGTTCCGATACTGACCTTGTCATTTTGCCAAAATACTTTACTACTATCTATGAAAAGCTGATCTTCTTCCTGCACAGATAGATTAAATATTCCAACATTTTTTAGAATAAACCAATTTTTAAACATTATTCTAAAAGTATTAATGTGATAGTAAGTGTTCATTACTCCTTTGTTATTAAAGTAAACTTCTTTTCCCATTGAATCTTGGAAATTAAGATTTCTTAAAAAGTACTGAAAGAAATGAAACAGTAATCAATAAGTATAGAGAAAAAAAACTTGGCTCATATATAGTGGCATAACTAGAGACCGATGGGCTCCAATGCAAAATTTGGACCTGTCCCCCTCCTTCCTGCATGTTGGTGAGATGTATGGGCACTTGTAGTGTACTAATTCCTATAAGGAAATACATGTTTCCCCATATTCTGTAGTAATGTCCCCCATACTGTACTAATGTCCCACATCTTGGGCCCATTTTAACCTAGATACTTTCCAGTATATATGTCCCACATCCTGGTATATATTTCTCCCATCCTGGGACCCTGTCTGGTATATATTCCCCTATTCTGGGTTCTTTCCTGGTATATATCTTCTCATTCTGCAATTGTTCTGCATAAAAATAAAGATAAAAAAAATTCTACCCTTCTACTCACCTTCTCCTGCTCCCACGTCGCTCGGTGTCTTCTTCTAAAGCCGACACATAGGCCAGCAGTTGACATCAGCACACCTGCTATGGGTGACGTATTAACTCACTGCCATGCACCGTATGCCAATGTCAGCTGCCAGCCTCTTACTGTGTCACGCCAGGTGTGGAAAACACAGAGGGAAGAGTGAAAGGGACTCCAGACTCTAGGGAATGGGGGGAGTGGAGACCTCCTAGTCTGGTCTAGTGTCACCATGTCTCAACTAACGTCCCTATATTGCCTCCTCAGCAATCGCCGCACGTGTCCCTCCCCCTGTCTTTCCCAGGCACATGGTTAAGGCTAGGGATGGGAAGAGATGAGCACTAGTCGATCTCCACTAAACTGTATGGATAACACGGGTAGACAAACAGGGGAAGAATGCTTAGCTTTAGATGACTACAGATAAATGCGAACTCGGCCTCAAACTCCAGAGAGGACTAAGTACTGCTCTTGCTAAACCTTCAAAAGTTGTAATGAATATAGCCGGCACCTCCCTCAAAGATACACCAGGTATTTATACACCTAGGCCAGGGAGCTAATTAGCAAGATGGAGTTAGCTGCTGGGTCCTAGAAACAGCCAGCCTCTAAGAAGATGTCTGTAATGCCAAACATAAAGATCTCCTGCAACCAAATGCAGGGCGACTGTCTGTCACCTCTGACAAACCTGTGACATATTGGCCGCTAGCATGTATTGCAGTGAAGGGACCCGGCAGGTCTCTGTGCCGCAATCCATTTCAGCTAAATGTACATCTTTAGATGCACATCCAGCTAAAATTGTCACTGTGTTGGCTGGCTTCCTCACGGGTCCAGTTGCGGTAACATTGTCTGCACCCTGCGTACGTTATGCCCATGTTCATAGAAGAAATTTGTTTGGATATTTGTTTAGATTATTTAAAACTGAAGAAGCTGAAAAATTTTGGTGATGACATAATAGGCTTTTTATCGACAGACTTTATCCTACAGCTGTATCCTCCTATAGCCATCGGCTTTCGGTATTCCTCGACGTGTTGGATTGCCTTGTGAACTGTTCAATGCTTGAGTATTTAGGCAGTTAGCATTCATGTCACTAATGTGTATTGCTTCAAAATTTCTGCATTTCTACAATCGATCGCAGCATTCCGGTGGCAAGGGGAGGTAAGTGCCACTTACTCACCTCTTCCCTGGCGTCCCGCTCTGTCTGTGCAGAGTCCAGGTGGTTGTCATGGTGGCCCGATGTCGTCATGATGACATCCGGGTAACCAGACATCAGGAAGTTAGTTAAATCGGGCTCAGTGCGCGGTCTAACTAACTTGTGTGCAGGGCTGCAGCCTGCATAACATAGAAATGATTCCTGCAGCATTTTAATGCTATGCAGGCAAACGGAGTTAAAAAAAATGAAAGTCCCATAGTAGGACAAAGTGTAAAAGTAAAAAAAAAAATCAGAAAGTGAAAAAAATAAAAAATTGTAAAAATATTAAAAAAAAAATAAAAAAATAAAAAATAAAAATATGCTTTACCCATAAATAAATATTATTCTGGAAAAAAAACAAAAAAACAATACAAAAAGTACACATATTTGGTATTACCGCGTCCGGAATGACCTGACCTATAAAACTGTCACACTAGTTAACTCCTTTAGTGAACACGGTAAAAAAATAAATAAAAAGCAAATAAAAAAAAATGCATTATCATCATACCGCCAAACAATAAATGGAATAAATCGCGATCAAAAGACGAATGTAAATGAAAATGGTATCGCTGAAAGCATCATCTTGTCCTGAAAAAATCAAGCCACCATAAAGTTCCATCAGTCGAAAAATAAAAAAGTTATAGCTCTCAGAATAAAGCGAAGCAAAAAAATTGTTTTTTCTATAAAATAGATTTTATTGTGTAAAAGCGCCAAAACATAAAAAAACTATATAAATGTGATACTGTTGTAAACGTACTAACCCAAAGAATATAGCTGTATTATCAATCTTAACTAGTGTTGAGTAACCCCCGTAGTGTTCGAGTTCGGTTCGGTTCGTCGAACACCCGTATGTTCGCCGAACTGTTCGTCAAACTGTTCGTCGAACACCTTCGAACACCGTTAAAACCAATGGCAGGCAAACAAAAACACATAGAAACACATAGAAAACACCTTCAAAGGTGTCCAAAAGCTGACAATCTGCTCAGAAGACACAACTAACACATGGAAAAGTGACAAGTACATATAGTCGTGAGAAAAGAAAAGAGGTGGAGGAGTAAAAGGAGGGGGGGACACAGATTTAGGCATGTCATGCCCTTCAAAAGCCAAAAAAGTGCGAAGCCGACACGGCCAGTCCGTTCCTGCCCGTGCGACCTCCGTGTCGCCGGGTTTGTTCCAGAGCTGCGGTGGACCCTGACGGCCAGCCCACCTCTCCCAATACTGGTGCCTGTCTGCTGGTGGGTCGAGCGAGCCCCCCTGTGGTGGAGGCAGGTCTAAGCTTTTTAATTTAAATTGTCTCTCTAATTTGAATGAATACACTTTAAATCCTTTTACAAGGATCTATTGGAGGGCAAGTCTCATGCAAGCAGCCGCGTAATTCCAGCTCCAGTAGCGTCCACTAAAGCTGCTGCAGTTAAAAAGCTTTTATAAGGATCGAGCTCGGCGGTCCACCGCAAGGCGTCCTACCGCCAGTCCCAGCCCCTATGCCTTGGGGTGCCTCCCCGATGCTCTTCACTGAGTGTCCCGGGGGCCCGAACCATTTGCTTTGAAAAAATTAAGTGTCAAAACTACAGGTGGTGTAGCTTGCTTAACAGCTGGGATAATCCGCTGACTAGCAGACACTGCTACTAGGCACAAAGTATTTCCTGGGCTAGATAATCTCGTTGGATGCTGAGAAAGCGCTCCATAGAGTCTCCTGGCACGCCATATATTATTCCCTTAAAAAGCTTGGGGTAGGGGTCTAGGGGACCCTTTTTTAGGCAAAATCACGGCCCTGTATCGCAATACATCACCTAGGCTGAAGATAAATGGAACATTTTCATCATCTTTCAATATCACCAATGCAACAAGGCAGGGATGTCCTCTGTCCCCTCTCTGATACATCTTAGTGACGGAGCACCTGCTCTCATCAATTCGCCATAACCCCAATATTAGGTGGATTGAGGTGGGAGACACTGAGTACAAGTGCTCTCTATTTGCTGATGATGTCCTAGTATATATCACTCAATCACATATATCCATCCCTGTTGTTATGGCTGAAATAGATCACTTTGTTACATGGTCAAATTTTAAAATCACTGCAGCGAAGTCTGAGGCCCTCGATGTCTCCCTCCCCAAATCCATACAGGATTCCATCCAGTCCAACTTTCCCTTTGCCTGGCCCTCACAGGGTATCAAATACTTAGGAATTCCCATTCATAGAGACCTCTCCCGTCTATGTTATCTTAATTTTGGGCCCTTTATTGAACAACTCCATACAGACCACGGTTGGCAAGTTAGAACTGTAAGATTGACTACGTGAACCACTGGTGTTTTGTGGAAAAGCACATGTACACTGTGTTCCAAATTATTATGCCAAAAGTGTTTAGGAGTGATAAGGGATGAATTTTTTTGTTTGTCCGTTAAACTCATTGATGGTGATGTGTGTCAGGGCTCTTTATATCACTGTAAGCAATTGCAGACACCTGTGCTAATTAGTTTGGCAGGTGTTTGCAATGAAAGGCAAGACTACTTAAGAAGGCTGTCCCACATTATTAAGCAGCCTACATTTTCTGCCAAAATGGGAAAGAAAAAGGATGTGTCGGCTGCTGAGTAGCAACAAATTGTGGAGTGTTTAGATCAAGGCATTACTACAATCAACATTGCCAAGACACTTCATCCTGATCATCGCACAATATTGAAGTATGTAGCTGATTCACAGTACACACGTGTGCGTGCTGATAAGGGAAAATTGAGGACTCTTTTCTACAGGAAATTACGTCAGGTTAAAAGAGCAGGGGCAAAAAAGCCTTGTCAGAGCAGCAGACAAGTTTTTGAAGCTGCTGGTGCCTCCAACGTCCCCCGAAAAACAAGATGCAGAGTCCTTCAGAGGTTTGCAGCTGTGTGTAAGCCATCCTGTCGACCTCCTCTATCCACTGCACACAAGCAGAAACGGCTCCAGTGGGCCAAACAATACATGAAGACTAACTTCAAAACTGTTTTGTTCACCGATGAGTGCCGTGCAACGCTCGATGGTCCAGATGGATGGAGTGGAGGATGGCTGGTTGATGGACACCCCACGCAAACATGGCTACGGCGCCAACAAGGAGGAGGTGGAGTAATGTTTTGGGCTGGAATCATGGGGAGAGAGATTGTCGGCCCCTTTAGGATCCCTGAAGGGGTAAAGATGAACTCAATAATGTATGTGGAGTTTCTCAAACAGCACTTCCTGCCATGGTTCAGGAAGAAGAACCGTGTATTCCGCAGCAAGATCATTTTCATGCATGATAATGCACCGTCTCATGCTGCACATAACACATCTGCATCTATGGCTGATATGGGCATAAAAGGGGACAAACTTATGGTGTGACCCCATGCTCCCCTGACCTCAACCCCATTCAGAACCTCTGGAGCATCATCAAAAGGAGTGTCTATGATGGCGGGAGGCAGTTCACATCTAAGCAACAGCTCTGGGAGGGTATTCTGTCCTCATGCAAAACAATTGAAGCAAAAACAATCCAAAACCTGACAAATTCAATGGACGAGAAATTTCAGAAGCTCCTTTCGAACAAGGGGTCCTATGTGCAAATGTAACATCACCAAGAATAAAGTTTTGAGTTGAAAACTGTTTGATTTCAGTTTCTAATAACCTGCAAATGCTTATAATTTCAAAAAATAACCCATTTTTTTGTTCTTTATTAAAATGAAAAGCTTGATCGAAGAGAGTGGGGGGATCTAAGAGTGTGGCAACCCAGTAGTCAGGATTACTTCGATTTCTGACAATCTGAGGGTCATGATGCAGATAGTGCAGCAAGAAGGCACTCATGTGTCTTGCGCATCTAGGAGCCCCAAAATTATTTTCCGGGCTAGATGCAGCTAAAAGTTATTAGTAATTTGAAAGCTGGTGGAGCTTAGTATAGATGGCCTAATAGAATCAGTACTGCAAACTGCTACAAAGCCCAAATTATTTTCCAGCCAAGATACAGATAAACATGATTAGTAATTTTAAATCTGGTGGAGTTTAGTATAGATGGCCTAATAGAACCAGTACTGCAAACTGCTACAAAGCCCAAATTATTTTCCAGCCAAAATACAGATAAACATGATTAGTAATTTTAAATCTGGTGGAGTTTAGTATAGATGACGTAATATAATCAGTACTGCACACTGCTACAAGGCCCAAATTATTTTCCAGCCAAGATACAGATAAACATGATTAGTAATTTTAAATCTGGTGGAGCTTAGTATAGATGGCCTAATAGAATCAGTACTGCACACTGCTACAAGGCCCAAATTATTTTCCAGCCAAGATACAGATAAACATGATTAGTAATTTTAAAGCTTAAAACGGTTGGTGAGGTGATTTTAACAAATCATCAAGCTGTTACTCTTTACAGAGCCAATGAACATGCAGGGATTGCCAGCCAGTCACTGTAATGCTGCAGCCATGTTGGTTGTGGGCATTACAGTGATTGGCTGGCCGCACAGTTTCTCCTCGAGTATTTAAAACCGGGCGCCGCCATCTTGGACACAGTCGCTCCGTATTAGACAGTGTTGGGACAGCGCTGCTGATTTAGGGAGAGATATAAACTGCGAAATAGTTAGTGTAGGGTCTGTAAAGGCTGCCAGAACAAACAAACAGTCCTTTTCAGGACTAATATCCATCCCAGATACCAGGCAGGCAGGCTGTATAGGAGACACAGTGGTTATACCAGCAAACGCTGCATTACAGTCCTGTGTGCTCCTGTTGCTCAAATTGCTGGACTTAGCACCAGGTGTCGGGGGCCAGGAAAAATCCTTTTTTCCATCTAAATCCTCCTTTTTTTTTCCTCCTTCACACTGTAAAAATACACGTCTTATTAACCTTTTGGTGTGTCCCCCCTCCCCCCCCCCCAAAAAAAAAGCGTGTCTCTGATTTTTCAGACACAAATATAACTGTTGAAAATAGTCTGGTGAAGGCTAAAGAAACAGAAGTGTTGTTTTGCACTTCCACGGTTCAAACCTCTGTATTATCCATTTTGGGCCATTTGTATCTAAAAAAAAAAACAGTTTGAGTGTGTCTCTCACTGTTCAGCTGCAAATATCTCTATTTAAAAAACTGTGGTATACCCCAGTAAACAATAACTGTGGTTTTGCCATCCCACGGTAAAAAATCTCTATTATTCAGCTTTTGGTAGTTTTTTCCGTAAAGAAAAACAGTACTGTCTCCTGACTGTTGTGACACAAAAATATATCTGTTGAAAATAGTCTTGTGTAGGCCCGACATCCCAGTGTGGTTTCGCAGTTTCACGGGTAAAATCGCTGTACTATCCAGTTTTGGGCCTTTGGTATCTAAAAAAAAAGCAGTTTTAGTGTGTCGCTCACTGTTCAGCCGCAAATATCTCTATTTAAAAAAGTGTGGTATACCCCAGTAAACAATAACTGTGGTTTTGCCATCCCACGGTAAAAAATCTCTATTATTCAGCTTTTGGTAGTTTTTTCCGTAAAGAAAAACAGTAGTGTCTCCTGACTGTTGTGACACAAAAATATATCTGTTGAAAATAGTCTTGTGTAGGCCCGACATCCCAGTGTGGTTTCGCAGTTCCATGGGTCAAATCGCTGTACTATCCAGTTTTGGGCCTTTGGTATCTAAAAAAAAAGCAGTTTGAGTGTGTCGCTCACTGTTCAGCCGCAAATATCTCTATTTAAAAAAGTGTGGTATACCCCAGTAAACAATAACTGTGGTTTTGCCATCCCACGGTAAAAAATCTCTATTATTCAGCTTTTGGTAGTTTTTTCCGTAAAGAAAAACAATAGTGTCTCCTGACTGTTGTGACACATAAATATATCTGTTGAAAATAGTCTTGTGTAGGCCCGACATCCCAGTATGGTTTCGCAGTTCCACGGGTCAAATCGCTGCACTATCCAGTTTTGGGCCTTTGGTATCTAAAAAAAAAGCAGTTTGAGTGTGTCGCTCACTGTTCAGCCGCAAATATCTCTATTTAAAAAAGTCTGGTATACCCCAGTAAACAATAACTGCGTTTTTGCCATCCCACGGTAAAAAATCTCTATTATTCAGCTTTTGGTAGTTTATTCCGTAAAGAAAAACAGTAGTGTCTCCTGACTGTTGTGACTCAAAAATATATCTGTTGAAAATAGTCTTGTGTAGGCCCGACATCCCAGTGTGGTTTCGCAGTTCCACGGGTCAAATCGCTGTACTATCCAATTTTGGGCCTTGGGTATCTAAAAAAAAAGCAGCTTGAGTGTGTCGCTCACTGTTCAGCCGCAAATATCTCTATTTAAAAAAGTGTGGTATACCCCAGTAAACAATAACTGTGGTTTTGCATTACCACGGTAAAAAATCTCTATTATTCAGCTTTTGGTAGTTTTTTCCGTAAAGAAAAACAGTAGTGTTTCCTGACTGTTGTGACACAAAAATATATCTGTTGAAAATAGTCTTGTGTAGGCCCGACATCCCAGTGTGGTTTTGCAGTTCCACGGGTCAAATCGCTGTGCTATCCAGTTTTGGGCCTTTGGTATCTAAAAAAAAAAGCAGTTTGAGTGTGTCGCTCACTGTTCAGCCGCAAATATCTCTATTTAAAAAAGTGTGGTATGCCCCAGTAAACAATAACTGTGGTTTTGCCATCCCACGGTAAAAAATCTTTATTATTCACCTTTTGTAGTTTTTTCCGTAAAGAAAAACAGTATTGTCTCCTGACTGTTGTGACACAAAAATATATCTGTTGAAAATAGTCTTGTGTAGGCCCGACATCCCAGTGTGGTTTCGCAGTTCCACGGGTCAAATCGCTGTACTATCCAGTTTTGGGCCTTTGGTATCTAAAAAAAAAGCAGTTTGAGTGTTTCGCTCACTGTTCAGCCGCAAATATCTCTATTTAAAAAGGTGTGGTATACCCCAGTAAACAATAACTGTGGTTTTGCCATCCCACAGTAAAAAATCTCTATTATTTAGCTTTTGGTAGTTTTTTCCGTAAAGAAAAACAGTAGTGTCTCCTGACTGTTGTGACACAAAAATATATCTGTTGAAAATAGTCTTGTGTATGCCCGACATCCCAGTGTGGTTTCGCAGTTCCACGGGTCAAATCGCTGTACTATCAAGTTTTTGGCCTTTGGTATCTAAAAAAAAAGCAGTTTGAGTGTGTCGCTCACTGTTTAGCCGCAAATATCTCTATTTAAAAAAGTGTGGTATACCCCAGTAAACAATAACTGTGGTTTTGCCATCCCACGGTAAAAAATCTCTATTATTCAGCTTTGGGTAGTTTTTTCCGTAAAGAAAAACAGTACTCTCTCCTGACTGTTGTGACACAAAAATATATCTGTTGAAAATAGTCTTGTGTAGGCCCGACATCCCAGTGTGGTTTCGCAGTTCCACGGGTCAAATCGCTGTACTATCCAGTTTTGGGCCTTTGGTATCTAAAAAAAAGCAGCTTGAGTGTGTCGCTCACTGTTCAGCCGCAAATATCTCTATTTAAAAAAGTGTGGTATACCCCAGTAAACAATAACTGTGGTTTTGCATTACCACGGTAAAAAATCTCTATTATTCAGCTTTTGGTAGTTTTTTCCGTAAAGAAAAACAGTAGTGTTTCCTGACTGCTGTGACACAAAAATATATCTGTTGAAAATAGTCTTGTGCAGGCCCGACATCCCAGTGTGGTTTTGCAGTTCCACGGGTCAAATCGCTGTGCCATCCAGTTTTGGGCCTTTGGTATCTAAAAAAAAAGCAGTTTGAGTGTGTCGCTCACTGTTCAGCCGCAGATATCTCTATTTAAAAAAGTGTGGTATGCCCCAGTAAACAATAACTGTGGTTTTGCCATCCCACGGTAAAAAATCTCTATTATTCAGCTTTTGGTAGTTTTTTCCGTAAAGAAAAACAGTAGTGTCTCCTGACTGTTGTGACACAAAAATATATCTGTTGAAAATAGTCTTGTGTAGGCCCGACTTCCCAGTGTGGTTTCGCAGTTCCATGGGTCAAATCGCTGTACTATCCAGTTTTGGGCCTTTGGTATCTAAAAAAAAGCAGTTTGAGTGTGTCGCTCACTGTTTAGCCGCAAATATCTCTATTTAAAAAAGTGTGGTATACCCCAGTAAACAATAACTGTGGTTTTGCCATCCCATGGTAAAAATCTCTATTATTCAGCTTTTGGTAGTTTTTTCCATAAAGAAAAACAGTAGTGTCTCCTGACTGTTGTGACACAAAAATATATCTGTTGAAAATAGTCTTGTGTAGGCCCGACATCCCAGTGTGGTTTTGCAGTTCCACGGGTCAAATCGCTGTGCTATCCAGTTTTGGGCCTTTGGTATCTAAAAAAAAAGCAGTTTGAGTGTGTCGCTCACTGTTCAGCCGCAAATATCTCTATTTAAAAAAGTGTGGTATGCCCCAGTAAACAATAACTGTGGTTTTGCCATCCCACGGTAAAAAATCTCTATTATTCAGCTTTTGGTAGTTTTTTCCGTAAAGAAAAACAGTAGTGTTTCCTGACTGTTGTGACACAAAAATATATCTGTTGAAAATAGTCTTGTGTAGGCCCGACATCCCAGTGTGGTTTTGCAGTTCCACGGGTCAAATCGCTGTTCTATCCAGTTTTGGGCCTTTGGTATCTAAAAAAAAAGCAGTTTGAGTGTGTCGCTCACTGTTCAGCCGCAAATATCTCTATTTAAAAAAGTGTGGTATGCCCCAGTAAACAATAACTGTGGTTTTGCCATCCCACGGTAAAAAATCTCTATTATTCAGCTTTTGGTAGTTTTTTCCGTAAAGAAAAACAGTAGTGTCTCCTGACTGTTGTGACACAAAAATATATCTGTTGAAAATAGTCTTGTGTAGGCCCGACATCCCAGTGTGGTTTCGCAGTTCCACGGGTCAAATCGCTGTACTATCCAGTTTTGGGCCTTTGGTATCTAAAAAAAAAGCAGTTTTAGTGTTTTGCTCACTGTTCAGCCGCAAATATCTCTATTTAAAAAAGTGTGGTATACCCCAGTAAACAATAACTGTGGTTTTGCCATCCCACAGTAAAAAATCTCTATTATTTAGCTTTTGGTAGTTTTTTCCGTAAAGAAAAACAGTAGTGTCTCCTGACTGTTGTGACACAAAAATATATCTGTTGAAAATAGTCTTGTGTATGCCCGACATCCCAGTGTGGTTTCGCAGTTCCACGGGTCAAATCACTGTACTATCCAGTTTTTGGCCTTTGGTATCTAAAAAAAAAGCAGTTTGAGTGTGTCGCTCACTGTTTAGCCGCAAATATCTCTATTTAAAAAAGTGTGGTATACCCCAGTAAACAATAACTGTGGTTTTTCCATCCCACGGTAAAAAATCTCTATTATTCAGCTTTGGGTAGTTTTTTCCGTAAAGAAAAACAGTACTGTCTCCTGACTGTTGTGACACAAAAATATATCTGTTGAAAATAGTCTTGTGTAGGCCCGACATCCCAGTGTGGTTTCGCAGTTCCACGGGTCAAATCGCTGTACTATCCAGTTTTGGGCCTTTGGTATCTAAAAAAAAAGCAGCTTGACTGTGTCGCTCACTGTTCAGCCGCAAATATCTCTATTTAAAAAAGTGTGGTATGCCCCAGTAAACAATAACTGTGGTTTTGCAATCCCACGGTAAAAAATCTCTATTATTCAGCTTTTGGTAGTTTTTTCCGTAAAGAAAAACAGTAGTGTCTCCTGACTGTTGTGACACAAAAATATATCTGTTGAAAATAGTCTTGTGTAGGCCCGACATCCCAGTGTGGTTTCGCAGTTCCATGGGTCAAATCGCTGTACTATCCAGTTTTGGGCCTTTGGTATCTAAAAAAAAGCAGTTTGAGTGTGTCGCTCACTGTTTAGCCGCAAATATCTCTATTTAAAAAAGTGTGGTATACCCCAGTAAACAATAACTGTGGTTTTGCCATCCCATGGTAAAAAATCTCTATTATTCAGCTTTTGGTAGTTTTTTCCATAAAGAAAAACAGTAGTGTCTCCTGACTGTTGTGACACAAAAATATATCTGTTAAAAATAGTCTTGTGTAGGCCCGACATCCCAGTGTGGTTTCGCAGTTACATGGGTCAAATAGCTGTACTATCCAGTTTTGGGCCTTTGGTATCTAAAAAAAAAGCAGTTTGAGTGTGTCGCTCACTGTTAAGCCGCAAATCTCTCTATTTAAAAAAGTGTGGTATACCCCAGTAAACAAAAACTGTGGTTTTGCCATCCCTCGGTAAAAAATCTCTATTATTCAGCTTTTGGTAGTTTTTTCCGTAAAGAAAAACAGTAGTGTCTCCTGACTGCTGTGACACAAAAATATATCTGTTGAAAATAGTTTTGTGTAGGCCCGACATCCCAGTGTGGTTTGTCAGTTCCACGGGTCAAATCGCTGTACTATCCAGTTTTGGGCCTTTGGTATCTAGAAAAAAAGCAGTTTGAGTGTGTCGCTCACTGTTCAGCCGCAAATATCTCTATTTAAAAAAGTGTGGTATATCCCAGTAAACAATAACTGTGGTTTTGCCATCCCACGGTAAAAAATCTCTATTATTCAGCTTTTGGTAGTTTTTTCCGTAAAGAAAAACAGTAGTGTCTCCTGACTGTTGTGACACAAAAATATATCTGTTGAAAATAGTCTTGTGTAGGCCCGACATCCCAGTGTGGTTTCGCAGTTCCACGGGTCAAATCGCTGTACTATCCAGTTTTGGGCCTTTGGTATCTAAAAAAAAAGCAGTTTTAGTGTTTTGCTCACTGTTCAGCCGCAAATATCTCTATTTAAAAAAGTGTGGTATACCCCAGTAAACAATAACTGTGGTTTTGCCATCCCACAGTAAAAAATCTCTATTATTTAGCTTTTGGTAGTTTTTTCCGTAAAGAAAAACAGTAGTGTCTCCTGACTGTTGTGACACAAAAATATATCTGTTGAAAATAGTCTTGTGTATGCCCGACATCCCAGTGTGGTTTCGCAGTTCCACGGGTCAAATCACTGTACTATCCAGTTTTTGGCCTTTGGTATCTAAAAAAAAAGCAGTTTGAGTGTGTCGCTCACTGTTTAGCCGCAAATATCTCTATTTAAAAAAGTGTGGTATACCCCAGTAAACAATAACTGTGGTTTTTCCATCCCACGGTAAAAAATCTCTATTATTCAGCTTTGGGTAGTTTTTTCCGTAAAGAAAAACAGTACTGTCTCCTGACTGTTGTGACACAAAAATATATCTGTTGAAAATAGTCTTGTGTAGGCCCGACATCCCAGTGTGGTTTCGCAGTTCCACGGGTCAAATCGCTGTACTATCCAGTTTTGGGCCTTTGGTATCTAAAAAAAAAGCAGCTTGACTGTGTCGCTCACTGTTCAGCCGCAAATATCTCTATTTAAAAAAGTGTGGTATGCCCCAGTAAACAATAACTGTGGTTTTGCAATCCCACGGTAAAAAATCTCTATTATTCAGCTTTTGGTAGTTTTTTCCGTAAAGAAAAACAGTAGTGTCTCCTGACTGTTGTGACACAAAAATATATCTGTTGAAAATAGTCTTGTGTAGGCCCGACATCCCAGTGTGGTTTCGCAGTTCCATGGGTCAAATCGCTGTACTATCCAGTTTTGGGCCTTTGGTATCTAAAAAAAAGCAGTTTGAGTGTGTCGCTCACTGTTTAGCCGCAAATATCTCTATTTAAAAAAGTGTGGTATACCCCAGTAAACAATAACTGTGGTTTTGCCATCCCATGGTAAAAAATCTCTATTATTCAGCTTTTGGTAGTTTTTTCCATAAAGAAAAACAGTAGTGTCTCCTGACTGTTGTGACACAAAAATATATCTGTTAAAAATAGTCTTGTGTAGGCCCGACATCCCAGTGTGGTTTCGCAGTTACATGGGTCAAATAGCTGTACTATCCAGTTTTGGGCCTTTGGTATCTAAAAAAAAAGCAGTTTGAGTGTGTCGCTCACTGTTAAGCCGCAAATCTCTCTATTTAAAAAAGTGTGGTATACCCCAGTAAACAAAAACTGTGGTTTTGCCATCCCTCGGTAAAAAATCTCTATTATTCAGCTTTTGGTAGTTTTTTCCGTAAAGAAAAACAGTAGTGTCTCCTGACTGCTGTGACACAAAAATATATCTGTTGAAAATAGTTTTGTGTAGGCCCGACATCCCAGTGTGGTTTGTCAGTTCCACGGGTCAAATCGCTGTACTATCCAGTTTTGGGCCTTTGGTATCTAGAAAAAAAGCAGTTTGAGTGTGTCGCTCACTGTTCAGCCGCAAATATCTCTATTTAAAAAAGTGTGGTATATCCCAGTAAACAATAACTGTGGTTTTGCCATCCCACGGTAAAAAATCTCTATTATTCAGTTTTTTTTTGTTTTTTCCGTAAAGAAAAACAGTAATGTCTCCTGACTGTTGTGACACAAAAATACATCTGTTGAAAATAGTCTTGTGTAGGCCCGACATCCCAGTGTGGTTTCGCAGTTCCACGGGTCAAATTGCTGTACTATCCAGTTTTGGGCCTTTGGTATCTAAAAAAAAAGCAGTTTGAGTGTGTCGCTCACTGTTCAGCCGCAAATATCTCTATTTAAAAAAGTGTGGTATATCCCAGTAAACAATAACTGTGGTTTTGCCATCCCACGGTAAAAAATCTCTATTATTCAGCTTTTGGTCGTTTTTACCGCAAAGAAAAACAATAGTGTCTCCTGACTGTTGTAACACAAAAATATATCTGTTGAAAATAGTCTTGTGTAGGCCCGACATCCCAGTGTGGTTTCGCAGTTCCACGGGTCAAATCGCTGTACTATCCAGTTTTGGGCCTTGGGATCTAAAAAAAAAGCTGTTTGAGTGTGACGCTCACTGTTCAGCCGCAAATATCTCTATTTAAAAAAGTGTGATATACCCCAGTAAACAATAACTGTGGTTTTGTCATCCCATGGTAAAAAATCTCTATTATTCAGCTTTTGGTAGTTTTTTCCGTAAAGAAAAACAGTAATGTCTCCTGACTGTTGTGACACAAAAATATATCTGTTGAAAATAGTCTTGTGTAGGCCCGACATCCCAGTGTGGTTTCGCAGTTCCACGGGTCAAATCGCTGTACTATCCAGTTTTGGGCCTTTGGTATCTAAAAAAAAAGCAGTTTGAGTGTGTCGCTCACTGTTCAGCCGCAAATATCTCTATTTAAAAAAGTGTGGTATACCCCAGTAAACAATAACTGTGGTTTTGTCATCCCATGGTAAAAAATCTCTATTATTCAGCTTTTGGTAGTTTTTTCCGTAAAGAAAAACAGTAGTGTCTCCTGACTGTTGTGACACAAAAATATATCTGTTGAAAATAGTCTTGTGTAGGCCCGACATCTCAGTGTGGTTTCGCAGTTCCACGGGTAAAATCGCTGTACTATCCAGTTTTTGGCCTTTGGTATCTAAAAAAAAAGCAGTTTGAGTGTGTCGCTCACTGTTCAGCCGCAAATATCTCTATTTAAAAAAGTGTGGTTTACCCCAGTAAACAATAACTGTGGTTTTGCCATCCCACGGTAAAAAATCTCTATTATTCAGCTTTTGGTAGTTTTTTCCGTAAAGAAAAACAGTAGTGTCTCCTGACTGTTGTGACACAAAAATATATCTGTTGAAAATAGTCTTTTTTAGGCCCGACATCCCAGTGTGGTTTCGCAGTTCCACGGGTCAAATCGCTGTACTATCCAGTTTTGGGCCTTTGGTATCTAAAAAAAAAGCAGTTTGAGTGTGTGGCTCACTGTTCATACGCAAATATCTCTATTTAAAAAAGTGTGGTATACCCAGTAAACAATAACTGTGGTTTTGCCATCCCACGGTAAAAAATCTCTGTTATTCAGCTTTTGGTAGTTTTTTCCGTATAGAAAAACAGTAGTGTCTCCTGACTGTTGTGACACAAAAATATATCTGTTGAAAATAGTCTTGTGTAGGCCCGACATCCCAGTGTGGTTTCGCAGTTCCACGGGTCAAATCGCTGTACTATCCAGTTTTGGGCCTTTGGTATCTAAAAAAAAAGCAGTTTGAGTGTGTGGCTCACTGTTCATACGCAAATATCTCTATTTAAAAAAGTGTGGTATACCCAGTAAACAATAACTGTGGTTTTGCCATCCCACGGTAAAAAATCTCTGTTATTCAGCTTTTGGTAGTTTTTTCCGTATAGAAAAACAGTAGTGTCTCCTGACTGTTGTGACACAAAAATATATCTGTTGAAAATAGTCTTGTGTAGGCCCGACATCCCAGTGTGGTTTCGCAGTTCCACGGGTCAAATCGCTGTACTATCCAGTTTTGGGCCTTTGGTATCTAAAAAAAAAGCAGTTTGAGTGTGTGGCTCACTGTTCAGACGCAAATATCTCTATTTAAAAAAGTGTGGTATACCCCAGTAAACAATAACTGTGGTTTTGCCATCCCACGGTAAAAAATCTCTATTATTCATTTTTTTTTAGTTTTTTCCGTAAAGAAAAACAGTAGTGTCTCCTGACTGTTGTGACACAAAAATATATCTGTTGAAAATAGTCTTGTGTAGGCCCGACATCTGTGTGGTTTCGCAGTCCCACGGGTAAAATCGCTGTACTATCCAGTTTTTGGCCTTTGGTATCTAAAAAAAAAGCAGTTTGAGTGTGTCGCTCACTGTTCAGCCGCAAATATCTCTATTTAAAAAAGTGTGGTATACCCCAGTAAACAATAACTGTGGTTTTGCCATCCCTCGGTAAAAAATCTCTATTATTCAGCTTTTGGTAGTTTTTTCCGTAAAGAAAAACAATAGTGTCTCCTGACTGCTGTGACACAAAAATTTATCTGTTGAAAATAGTTTTGTGTAGGCCCGACAACCCAGTGTGGTTTCGCAGTTCCACGGGTCAAATCGCTGTACTATCCAGTTTTGGGCCTTTGGTATCTAAAAAAAAAGCAGTTTGAGTGTGTCGCTCACTGTCCAGCCGCAAATGTCTCTATTTAAAAAAGTGTGGTATACCCCAGTAAACAATAACTGTGGTTTTGCCATCCCACGGTAAAAATCTCTATTATTCAGCTTTTGGTAGTTTTTTCCGTAAAGAAAAACAGTAGTGTCTCCTGACTGTTGTGACACAAAAATATATCTGTTGAAAATAGTCTTGTGTAGGCCCGATATCCCAGTGTGGTTTCGCAGTTCCACGGGTCAAATCGCTGTACTATCCAGTTTTGGGCCTTTGGTATCTAGAAAAAATGCAGTTTGAGTGTGTCGCTCACTGTTCAGCCGCAAATATCTCTATTTAAAAAAGTGTGGTATATCCCAGTAAACAATAACTGTGGTTTTGCCATCCCACGGTAAAAAATCTCTATTATTCAGTTTTTTTTTGTTTCTTCCGTAAAGAAAAACAGTAATGTCTCCTGACTGTTGTGACACAAAAATATTTCTGTTGAAAATAGTCTTGTGTAGGCCCGACATCCCAGTGTGGTTTCGCAGTTCCATGGGTCAAATAGCTGTACTATCCAGTTTTGGGCCTTTGCTATCTAAAAAAAAAGCAGTTTGAGTGTGTCGCTCACTGTTCAGCCGCAAATATCTCTATTTAAAAAAGTGTGGTATACCCCAGTAAACAATAACTGTGGTTTTGCCATCCCATGGTAAAAAATCTCTATTATTCAGCTTTTGGTAGTTTTTTCCGTAAAGAAAAACAGTAGTGTCTCCTGACTGTTGTGACACAAAAATATATCTGTTGAAAATAGTCTTGTGTAGGCCCGACATCCCAGTGTGGTTTCGCAGTTCCACGGGTCAAATCGCTGTACTATCCAGTTTTGGGCCTTTGGTATCTAAAAAAAAAGCAGTTTGAGCGTGTCGCTCACTGTTCAGCCGCAAATATCTCTATTTAAAAAAGTGTGGTATACCCCAGTAAAAAATAACTGTGGTTTTGCCATCCCACGGTAAAAAATCTCTATTATTCAGCTTTTGGTAGTTTTTTCCGTAAAGAAAAACAGTAGTGTCTCCTGACTGTTGTGACACAAAAATATATCTGTTGAAAATAGTCTTGTGTAGGCCCGACATCCCAGTGTGGTTTCGCAGTTCCACGGGTCAAATCGCTGTACTATCCAGTTTTGGGCCTTTGGTATCTAAAAAAAAAGCAGTTTGAGTGTGTCGCTCACTGTTCAGCCGCAAATATCTCTATTTAAAAAAGTGTGGTATACCCCAGTAAACAATAACTGTGGTTTTGCCATCCCACAGTAAAAAATCTCTATTATTCAGCTTTTGGTAGTTTTTTCCGTAAAGAAAAACAGTAGTGTCTCCTGACTGTTGTGACACAAAAATATAACTGTTGAAAATAGTCTTGTGTAGGCCCGACATCCCAGTGTGGTTTCGCAGTTCCACGGGTCAAATCGCTGTACTATCCAGTTTTGGGCCTTTGGTATCTAAAAAAAAAGCAGTTTGAGTGTGTCGCTCACTGTTCAGCCGCAAATATCTCTTTTTAAAAAAGTGTGGTATACCCCAGTAAACAATAACTGTGGTTTTCCTCTTCCACGGTTCTAATCTACTCTTTATTACCCTTTTTCCATTGATAGTGCAAGTGTAAGCTATTTTACTTCATTTACAATGGGCAAGGCGCGTGGCAAGGGACGTGGAAGTGGACGTTCTGGTGATGATTCGTGCAGAGGATGGGGCCGTGGCCAAGGTGAAAATGTGCCACAACCAACAGCCACATCTTCTCGCTCCCACTTCTTGACCGAATTACTAGGGAAGCACAGAACAACACCAGTATTGAGAACTGATCAGTGTGAACAGGTTATTAATTGGATAGCAGACAATACTTCCAGTTACCTGGGCACCACCACCTCCGGTCTGTCTTCCACACGGTCAACTCTTAGTAGCCGTGAGTCTCGACTGCATACTCTTCCTCACCCTGATGCTCCTTCCTCCCACCATGCCGAGTGCCGTCAGACAGCAAGTGATCCCACACTTGGACACTCTGAAGAGCTGTTCACTGGTCCATTTCCATATTTGGGCCCCTCGCCTGATACGCTTGAAGTGGTGGAAGAGGAGATCCCATGTTGCGATGCCCAAATATTTGAACAGCCACGGCCACAGGAAGTCGACGTTGGCAATCTGTCACAAGAGGTGGACGATGACGAGACACAATTGCCAGGAAGTGAGGAGGAGGATCGTGGTGCGCAAGTGGAAGAGGAGGAGGTGGTGGATGATCTAGTAACTGACCCAACGTGGAAGGAGGACATGCAGAGTGAGGCCAGCAGCACACAGGGGAAGGGAGGCAGAGTACCCCAACAGGCAGGAAGAAGCAGTGTGGTGGCCGCAGACAGAGGGCAGGCAACCGTTCCCCATAACACCAACACGAGGGACGTTGCCAGTACAAGCGGTAGGTCTTCCAGAGTCTGGAATTTTTTTAAAGACTCTGTTGATAACCCCAAAAAGGCCATATGTTCCACCTGCCATGCCAGCATCAGCAGGGGTGACAAAACTACCAGCCTCACCACCACCAGCATGATCAGGCACATGGCAGCAAAGCACCCATCTTTGTGGGGCAAAACCCAGGGTCCACGACCAGTGTCAGCGGGTGTCACCACTGCTTCTTCCACTGTTGTGCGTGCAATATAACCCCCTGTTGTGTGTGCAATCCCCTGTCCATACTGCATGTAAAGATGCCCCCTCCTCTCAGTCTTCACTTGTTATGGCAGTTTCTCAAGAAACAGCATCAACGTCCACGTCCACGTCCCACCGCAGCGTTCAATTGTCCATATCCCAGACCTTTGAATGAAAGCGGAAATTCGCAGCTAACGCCCCACAGGCCACAGTCCTAAATTCGCACATTTCACTAGTGCTTGCATTGGAAATGCTGCCTTTTAGGCTGGTGGAGACGGAATCCTTCCGCAATCTTATGGTGGTGGCCGTCCCTCGGTACTCGGTCCCCAGCCGACACTATTTTGCCCGGTGTGCCATCCCCGCACTACACAAGCACGTTTCCCAAAGCATCTGCCTTGCCCTCAACAACGCAGTTACTGGGAGAGTCCACCTGACAACGGACACGTGGACAAGTGCTTGTGGCCAGGGACGGTACATCTCTCTGACGGCACACTGGATAAACATAGTGGAAGACGGGACCCAGTCGGACCTTGGGACGGAACACATCCTCCCCACACCGAGGATTGCGGGCCCTATGTCAGTCAGAGTTGCCCCCACAGTGTACAGCTCCTGCGCATCCTCCTCCTCCTCTCCCTCATGTTCAGCCTCTATCTTAGATATCACCACATCAGTTACAAGCTGGAAGCATTGCAGTACTGCCTCCGCCAAGCAGCAACAGGCTGTGCTGAAACTCATAAGCTTAGGTGATAAACCTCACACTGCTTGTGAGTTGTGGACAGCTGTGAAAGAGCAGGCAGATCTGTGGCTGAGACCGCTGAACCTACATCCTGGCATGGTCGTGTGTGACAATGGCCGTAACCTGGTGGCGGCTCTGAGGCGAGGTGAGATCACACACATACCATGCCTGGCTCATGTGCTTAACCTCGTGGTTCAGCGGTTTCTTAAATCGTACCCCGAGTTGCCAGATCTGCTCGTGAAAGTACGCCGCCTGTCAGCTCACTTTCGCAATTCGGCTACAGCTTCCGCCGCCCTTGCTGTGTTGCAGCAGTGTTTGCAGCTTCCGGCACACCGACTGGTGTGTGATGTCCCCACATGTTGGAACTCTACCCTCCACATGTTGCAAAGGATTTGTGAGCAGAAGAGAGCAGTTGTGGAGTACCAGCTGCAACAAGGCCGTCGATATTCAGGTCAGACTCCACACATAAGACCTCAGGAGTGGACCTGGATGTCTGACATATGTACCATCCTGACAAACTTTGAGGAGGCCACCAAGATGGTGAGTGGCGATGACGCCATCATTAGTGTCAGCATACCACTTGTCTGTCTTTTGCAACGCTCTCTGCAGAGAATTAAAGAGCAGGCATTGCAGCCAGAGTATGATGAGATGGATCAAGAAGCCGTAGCAGGCGATTACACACAGCCCAGCTTCATCTCATCCCAACATGCATTGGGGGACAATGAGGGAGAGGAGGAAGAGGAGGAGGAGGAGGAAGAACAGGAGCTGCTATCATGCGTTGTAGACGGTAGTACCTGTACAAGTGTCATACCGTCGGTTCAGCGTGGGTGGCCTGAGGACAGGGGGGAGGAGGAAGAGGAGGAGGAGGAGGAGGAGGAGAGCATGGTCAGTCGTCATCTTGGTGAGGACACGGAAATCTTGCTCGTTACCAGTCTGGCACGCATGGCTGACTTTATGTTACGCTGCCTTAACAGTGACCCTCGCGTTGTCAAAATGTTGGGTGACAGTCATTACTGGTTGGTGACACTTGTAGACCCCCGCTACAAGGAGAACTTTCACTCTCTTATTCCTGAGGTGGAGAGGTCTACAAAAATGGGGCAATACCAGAAGGCCCTTGCTGCAGAACTCTTAAAAAAAATTCCCATCTGAACTCGCTAGTGGCAGAGATCACAGTTCATTGCCCAACCAAGGCATACAGGCGAGAGAGATGCAACTCCAATCCAGCAGAGGCAGGAGAACACTGTCAACGTTCTGGGACAGTTTTCTGACACCTGCCCAGCTTACAGGCCCTGAGTCGCGGGGTACTCTCTCAAGGAGTGGAAAGTTTCAAAAGATGGTGAGGGAGTACCTTGCCAATCGTACCAGCGTCCTCCGTGATTCCTCTGTGCCTTTTAATTATTGGGTATCCAAGCTGGACAATTGGAATGAACTCGCTCTGTATGCCTTGGAGGTCCTGGCCTGCCCTGCCGCTAGCGTGTTATCGGAGCGTGTTTTTAGTGCCGCTGGGGGAATTATAACTGATAAGCACACTCGCCTGTCAACTGACAATACTGACAAGATGACCCTTATCAAAATGAACAAGGGCTGGATTGGGCCAGACTTCTCATCAGCACCAAGTGACAGCAGAGTAACATAAAGTCAAATCCACTGTGTTATTTCGGAAGGTGTATTCACATGCACCGCTTCACACCCACACATGGGTATACGCTTCCTCGTTTCAGCTGTTTAATCTTATTCTCCTTATCCTCAGCCTCCACCACCACTATACCACCAGGGTGCCAGCATTGCAAGTTCCTCCGTCCTAATTTTTGGCAGCTTTTGCTGGGAAAGCATAAGCAAATACCATGGGACACCCACTCCCCAATAATGGGACTTATGTTTGTAATATGCTGTACTGCATGGCTCTTTTAAGGGGCATTGCAAGTTGCTCCGTCTTAATTGTTGGCAGCTTTTGCTGGGAAAGCATAAGCAAATACTATGGGAGACCCACTCCCCAATAATGGGACTTATGTTTGTAATATGCTGTACTGCATGGCTCTTGTAAGGGGCATTGCAAGTTGCTCCGTCCTAATTTTTGGCAGCTTTTGCTGGGAAAGCATAAGCAAATACTATGGGAGACCCACTCCCCAATAATGGGACTTATGTTTGTAATATGCTGTACTGAATGGCTCTTGTAAGGGGCATTGCAAGTTGCTCCGTCCTAATTTTTGGCAGCTTTTGCTTGCAAGGCATAAGCAAATACTATGGGACACCCACTCCCCAATAATGGGACTTATTTTTGTAATATGCTGTACTGCATGACTCTTGTAAGGGGCATTGCAAGTTGCTCCGTCCTAATTTTTGGCAGCTTTTGCTTGCAAGGCATAAGCTAATACTATGGGACACCCACTCCCCAATAATGGGACTTATGTTTGTAATATGCTGTACTGCATGGCTCTTGTAAGGGGCATTGCAAGTTGCTCCATTCTAATTTTTGGCAGCTTTTGCTGGGAAAGCATAAGCAAATACTATGGGAGACCCACTCCCCAATAATGGGACTTATGTTTGTAATATGCTGTACTGCATGGCTCTTGTAAGGGGCATTGCAAGTTGCTCCGTCCTAATTTTTTGGCAGCTTTTGCTGGGAAAGCATAAGCAAATACTATGGGAGACCCACTCCCCAATAATGGGACTTATGTTTGTAATATGCTGTACTGCATGGCTCTTGTAAGGGGCATTGCAAGTTGCTCCGTCCTAATTATTGGCAGCTTTTGCTTGCAAGGCATAAGCAAATACTATGGGACACCCACTCCCCAATAATGGGACTTATGTTTGTAATATGCTGTACTGCATGGCTCTTGTAAGGGGCATTGCAAGTTGCTCCGTCCTAATTATTGGCAGCTTTTGCTTGCAAGGCATAAGCAAATACTATGGGACACCCACTCCCCAATAATGGGACTTATGTTTGTAATATGCTGTACTGCATGGCTCTTGTAAGGGGCATTGCAAGTTGCTCCGTCCTAATTTTTGGCAGCTTTTGCTGGGAAAGCATAAGCAAATACCATGGGACACCCACTCCCCAATAATGGGACTTATGTTTGTAATATGCTGTACTGCATGGCTCTTGTAAGGGGCATTGCAAGTTGCTCCGTCCTAATTTTTGGCAGCTTTTGCAGGGAAAGCATAAGCAAATACCATGGGACACCCACTCCCCAATAATGGGACTTATGTTTGTAATATGCTGTACTGCATGGCTCTTGTAAGGGGCATTGCAAGTTGCTCCGTCCTAATTTTTGGCAGCTTTTGCTTGCAAGGCATAAGCAAATACTATGGGACACCCACTCCCCAATAATGGGACTTATGTTTGTAATATGCTGTACTGCATGGCTCTTGTAAGGGGCATTGCAAGTTGCTCCATCCTAATTTTTGGCAGCTTTTGCAGGGAAAGCATAAGCAAATACCATGGGACACCCACTCCCCAATAATGGGACTTATGTTTGTAATATGCTGTATTGCATGGCTCTTGTAAGGGGCATTGCAAGTTGCTCCGTCCTAATTTTTGGCAGATTTTGCTGGGAAAGCATAAGCAAATACTATGGGAGACCCACTCCCCAATAATGGGACTTATGTTTGTAATATGCTGTACTGCATGGCTCTTGTAAAGGGCATTGCAAGTTGCTCCGTCCTAATTTTTGGCAGCTTTTGCTGGGAAAGCATAAGCAAATACTATGGGAAACCCACTCCCCAATAATGGGACTTATGTTTGTAATATGCTGTACTGCATGGCTCTTGTAAGGGGCATTGCAAGTTGCTCCGTCCTAATTATTGGCATCTTTTGCTTGCAAGGTATAAGCAAATACTATGGGACACCCACTCCCCATTAATGGGACTTATGTTTGTAATATGCTGTACTGCATGTGACGCGCCCCCTGGGCCGTGTGTACACGTGTGTGGGATACCCGGTGCCGGGTCTCTGGGGTCTGTTGTCTCCGTGGCGG
Source organism: Phyllobates terribilis (assembly GCF_046119375.1). Taxonomy (NCBI): domain Eukaryota; kingdom Metazoa; phylum Chordata; class Amphibia; order Anura; family Dendrobatidae; genus Phyllobates; species Phyllobates terribilis. Next base: position 1,202,036,480 of record NW_027362761.1, on the reverse strand, counting down.
TGACCCGTTCCCGTGGCTCAGGCTGGTCAAACCAGTGGCAGTCTTTCTTAGGTTTTGAGGTTAATTGTCCGACTGCGCCACACGTGGATTGTGGTCAGGGAGTACCACCGCTGCGCGGCAGACCGCTGAGGCTGGTGTTGTGTGCGCAGCATAGAATGGGATAACTCCCCTCGGGAGGAGTATAGCCTCAGGGCAGTGAGTGTGGATGATGGGGGTGATGGTGCACGAGCGCAGCAGGAACGACTCAGAGTCTTTGCAGTGCAGTTCAGGGTCTTTACTGATGATTATAAGGTAGACCCTCCCGGGAGTACTGGCTAGCATAAGAGGCCTGGTCTGTCTGTGAGCAAGCAGGAGTTCCCCTCGCCAGGTGGAGTTGTAGGCCTCCCCGTCTGTCTTCACTCTTCCTGGCTACCTTGCTGTAAGCGGGTAGAAGTAGCCCACGTCCCTGAGTGTACCGTGTAGTGCTCACCCGTATGGCTGGTGACTTGGGGCCTTCTGTTAGCCTCCGCTCCACGACGGCGGTGCTGGTCCTTTGCTTGTGACTGAGCCTCCGGGCTTCTATGGCCAGAGGACCTGAAATCCCCTGCCGGCTGGTTTCTTCTGCTAAGTCCTCACAGCTTCGGACTCCTGTGTCCGGTTCCTATTGTCTTCTGCCAGGGCGAGCTCTGCTCAGCTTCCAGCCCCTGGTCTTTAGCTCCTAGCTCCTACAGAGCTCCTTGCTGTTACTTTCCCTTGCTCTCACTCTGACTCTGACTGTTCTCTAACTCACTCAACCCCGCCCCAGATCCAGTTTATAAGGGCAGAATTCTCCCCTCCCAGGACTGGGGCAGGAGGATGTTGCATGTTTAAGGGATCCTGACCAGGAAAACTCCCACTTGCTCTCCGACGTAATATCTCTATTACTGTGGTGACCAGACCCCTGGGGTGCCACACATGGCTCTTGTAAGGGGCATTGCAGTTCCTCATAATTTTTGGAAAGCATTCCATTCACTGCTTAGGCCAACAGTATACAAGAGACCCAGTTGCTATAAATTGAAAAAAAGGTTTAGTTAACGCCCTCTGACCTCCATGTCATTTCCAAGGGGCATTGGAGTGGCTCGAAATTTTTGGTAGGCATTGCACTCACTGTATGCCCTATAACTGTGTAGCCGAACCGCTCCTTTTGTTACAGAAACATATCCTACAAGACATATCTGGTTGACTGGCCTGATATTGAAGTGAATGGTTCCTGTTCCTCCTGCTCTTTCTCCTTTGCCACCACCTCATCCATCATTTATCACCTGAAGCTTTGTTTTAACAGGAGTCATAGAACTGGGATAGTAGCAGGAAAACATCCAGCAAACCTCGAAGGAGGTAGGATATGCGCCAAAACGCGGACCACCTCAGGCCTAGCCGCTACTACATACATGCGCTTGCATTCCAAGAAAACAAAGCAGATGCTAACTTCTATCATCATCATCAAGCTCCTCACCTAGGCACTCTCAACTCCCCTGATGGAGAAGCCAGGGCCCTCCGGAGGAGTCTGGTTCTCTGGTGGGCTCATCCAATGCTGCCCTAAAGCAGGCCAGGCTAAGAAAAGTGTGGGGGAAGGTGACAGGAGAAATCAGGGCAGCTGGGGACCGAGTATGGACACCAGGCCGCCACCTGGCGGCTGGGGACCGAGAGTGGACAGCAGGCCGCCGGGCAGCTGGGGACAGAGTATGGATACCTCACTGCCGAAGCGGCCATGAGGTAGTGGCCAGCTTCGGCCTCCTCCAAACTAAAATGCCCCATTTCAAGTGAAAGCTAGCAGTATGGTATTGCAGCCTGCAGGTGGGTGGGTGGTTGGCTGCATATTTTCGCTTGCATTGCAAGGAATGGGGGAGGTACAATTGAACACTGCCCTGGGACAAGGACTTGCACGGGGATAGTTGCAAGTCTGCATCTTCTGATGCAGCAAGGATCACTTCTGATGGGCACACTTTTAAGCAGTGACCTGGGGGTCAGAGATGCTTCCAGGGGTCTTCCCCATGCTGATCCCTTGTCTTTTCAGCACTGTATGCATGTGTCACACAGCACATGGCCAGATAAGGTTGTAAAATGTTAAAATGACATTTCCCGGTGAACGCATTTGTCACGGTTGAAAGCAATACAAAAGTGCAAAAACGCATGAAAAATGCTACTTGTGAACATAGCCCAAGGTGTGGAGGAGTATTTTTGTTTTTGGTTATTTATTTTACCTTATACACAAGTTTTTACCCTGGAATGGAAATTCCTTCACATATTTCACAGGAAAACCGTTTCAGTTTCGTTTTTGAACGTTTTATTTTGAGCCCGCAAAAGTGGCTTAATACCTCTGACCACGTTGTTGACAGCAGTGACCTGGGGGTCAGAAATGCTTCCAAGGGCGATCCCCATGCTGCCACCATGTCTTTTGAGCACTGTCACTATCATTTTGGGCACTTTTTAGGCTTTCTACAGACTGCCGGGGGTGCTGCCGCAAAAATGCTCGGGTCTCTCATAGACTAACATGGGGCTCGTTGCTCGTGTCGAGCACCCGAGTATCACGGTAAGCTCGGCCCGAGCTTCGAGCACCCGAGCATTTTAGTGATCGCTCAACACTATCAGTCGTCATCTTCGTGAGGACACGGAAGTCTTGCCCGTTACCAGTCTGGCACCCATGGCTGACTTTATGTTACACTGTCTTAACCATGACCCTCGCATTGTCAAAATGTTGGGTGACAGTCATTACTGGTTGATGACACTTTTAGACCCCCTCTACAAGGAGAACTTTCACTCTCTTATTCCTGAGTTGGAGAGGTCTACAAAAATGGGGCAGTACCAGAAGGCCCTTCCTGCAGAACTATTAAAAAAATTCCCATCTGAACACGGTAGCGGCAGAGGTCACAGTTCGCTGCCCAACTAAGGCATACAGGCGAGAGAGACGCAACTCCAATCCAGCAGAGGCAGGGGAACACTGTCAATGTTCTAGGACAGTTTTCTGAGACCTGCCCAGCTTACAGGCCCTGAGGCGCAGGGTACTCTCACAAGGAGTGGAAAGTTTCAAAAGATGGTGAGGGAGTACCAGCGTCCTCCGTGATTCCTCTGTGCCTTTTAATTATTGGGTATCCAAGCTGGACAATTGGAATGAACTCGCTCTGTACACCTTGGAGGTCCTGGCCTGCCCTGACACTAGCGTGTTATCGGAGCGTGTTTTTAGTGCCGCTGGGGGAATTATAACTGATAAGCGCACTCGCCTGTCAGCTGACAATGCTGACAAGCTGACCCTTGTCAAAATGAACAAAGGCTGGATTGGGCCAGACTTCTCATCACCACCAAATGACAGCAGAGTAACATAAAGTCAAATCCACTGTGTTATTTCGGGAGGTGTATTCCCATGCATCGCTTCACACCCACACATGGGTATACGCTTCCTCATTTCGGCTTTTTTTGCTCTTCTCCTTATCCTCAGCCTCCATGACCACTATACCACCAGGGTGACCGTGGTCCATGTTGCCAGCATTGCAAGTTCCTCTGTCCTAATTTTTGGCAGCTTTTGCTTGGAAGGCATAGGCAAAGACTATGGGAGTCCCACTCCCCAATAATGGGAATAATGTTTTTAATATGCTGTACTGCATGGCTCTTGTAAGGGACATTGCAAGTAGTGTTGAGCCACCCCCGTAGTGTTCGGGTTCGGTTCGGTTCGTCGAACACCGGGATGTTCGAGGAACTGTTCGTCGAACTGTTCGTCGAACACCTTAGAACACCGTCGAACACCGTTAAAACCAATGGCAGGCAAACAAAAACACATAGAAACACATAGAAAACACCTGCAAAGGTGTCCAAAAGCTGACAAACTGCTCAGAAGACACTCTCTTTAAAAAAGCCGGCCGGCAAATTCAGCAGCGGCATACACCGGTACCCGACAATTTAGACAAGAAGGAATAGAGCATCACACATAGATTAGATAGATAGAAACATGTCAGTCACACATATAAGAAGCACAGTGACAGTGTTGGTTACTGCACTTGTCATTTAGTGTAAAGGATTTATTAAAAAAAATATTAGTGTTTTCAAGCACCCTCTCTTTAAAAAAGCCGGCCGGCAATTCAGCATCTGTACCCGACAATTTAGAACAGAAAGAATAGAGCTTCACACATAGATTAGATAGATAGAAACATGTCAGTCACATATATATGAAGTACAGTGATAGTGTTGCTTACTGTACTTGTCATTTAGTGTAAAGGATTTATTTAAAAAAATAATAGTGTTTTCATGCACTGTCTCTTTAAAAAAGCCGGCCGGCAATTCAGCATCTGTACCCGACAATTTAGAACAGACAGATAGAGCATCACACATAGATTAGATAGATAGAAACATGTCAGTCACATATATATGAAGTACAGTGATAGTGTTGGTTACTGTACTTGTCATTTAGTATTAAAATAAAGGATTTATTATTAAAAAAATTGGCGTGGGGTTCCCCTTAATTTTAGGCTCTAGCGGAGGTTAAGCAGACGGCTGGGGCAGATGTTTGAAGCCTGGGAAGGGGGTAATACCCACAGAGCTTCCCAGGCTACTAATATCAGCCCCCAGCTGAATACATAGCCTTTACTAGCTATTAAAATGGGGGACCCCCCAAAAAAAATGACGTGGGGTCCCCCCTAATTTAATAGCTAGCAAAGGCTAGGCAGACAGCTGGGGGCTGATATTAATAGCCCAGGAAGGGAGCCATGAATATTGGCCCCCTCCCAGGCTAGAAACACCAGCCGTCAGCCGCCCCAGAAATGGCGCATTCATAGGATGCGCCAATTCTGGCACTTAGCCTCGCTCTTCCACGCTGCCCTGGTGCGGTGGCAGGGGGTAATAGGGTTGGGGTTGATGTCAGCTTATAATGCCAGCTGACATCAAGCCCAGGTTAGTAATGGAGAGGCGTCTATAAGACACCCCCATTACTAACCCCATAGTCAAAGTTAAAAAAAACACAAACACCCAGAATAAAGTCCTTTAATTGAAATAAAGACACAATCCTTTATTGTTCTAAATTAAACCATACTTACCGTCACGCCCATTCCAGCTGAAGCCAACGATCTCCTGCAATAAAAGAAAAATAATAAAGCAACCTCATCCTTACCTTTCCATGGTTCCCACGACAGCTTCAGCTCTGCTACATCGAGATGACAGGCTGGACCGCAGCAGAACGCTGCCATCCAGCCTCTCATCCCGCAGACACTGAGAAGCGCAGGCTTGCTTGCGCTGCTCAGCGTCTCTCTGTGACGACATCCAGATGAGCCGAGTTCATGTCCAATGAACTCGGCTCACCTCATGCACGTCACTGACAGCGTGGGAAAATTCTCACGCTGAAGCGGTGAGTGCAGGAGAATTCTCCCACGCTGTCAGTGACGTGCATAAGGTGAGCTCATGTCCAATGAACTCAGCTCACCTCCTGCACGTCACTGACAGCGTGGGAGAATTCTCCTGCACTCAGCGCTTCAGCGTGAGAATTTTCCCACGCTGTCAGTGACGTGCATGAGGTGAGCCGAGTTCATTGGACATGACCTCGGCTCATCTGGATGCCGTCACAGCGAGACAGTGAGGAGCGCAAGCATGCCTGCGCTTCTCAGTGTCTGCGGGATGACAGACTGGATGGCAGCGTTCTGCTGCGGTCCAGCCAGTCATCTCGATGTAGCAGAGCTGAAGCTGTCGTGGGAACCATGGAAAGGTAAGGATGAGGTTGGTTTATTATTTTTCTTTTATTGCAGGAGATCGTTGGCTTCAGCTGGAATGGGTGTGATGGTAAGTATGGTTTAATTTAGAACAATAAAGAATTGTGTCTTTATTTCAATTAAAGGACTTTATTCTGGGTGTTGTGTTTTTTTTAAATACTTTACTAGAAATTCATGGCGGTCATGTCTAATACTGGCGTGACCCCATGAATTTTGGGCTTGGGGCCAGCTGATAATACCAAGCTGGCCCTAACCCCTTTATTACCCAGTGAGCCACCGCACCAGGGCCCTGGATGAGTTGGGTACAGCGCCAGAAGATGGCGCTTCTATGAACGCGCCATTTTCCGGGGTGGCTGCGGACTGCAATTTGTAGCGGGGGGGGGCCCAGAAAGCTTGGGCCTCCCTGCGCTGCAGATTCCAGCCCCCAGCTACCTAGTTGTACCTGGCTGGACACAAAAATAGGGCGAAGCCCCACGTACTTTTTTTTTAATTATTTCATGAAATTCATGAAATAATTAAGAAAAAAAGGCCTTCCCTATATTGTTGTGTCCGGCCAGGTACAAATAGGCAGCTGGTGGTTGGGGGCAGCCCGTTCCTGCCTGCTGTACCTGGCTGGACACAAATATAGTGCGAAGCCCCACTTCAATTTTTTTTAATTATTTCATGAAATTCATGAAATAATTAAGAAAAAAAGGGCTTCCCTATATTGTTGTGTCCGGCCAGGTACAAATAGGCAGCTGGTGGTTGGGGGCAGCCCGTTCCTGCCTGCTGTACCTGGCTGGACACAAATATAGTGCGAAGCCCCACTTCAATTTTTTTAAATTATTTCAGGAAATTCATGAAATAATTTAAAAAAAATTGACGTGGGGCTTCGCACTATATTTGTGTCCAGCCAGGTACAGCAGGCAGGAACGGGCTGCCCCCAACCACCAGCTGCCTATTTGTACCTGGCCGGACACAACAATATAGGGAAGCCCTTTTTTTCTTAATTATTTCATGAAATAATTTAAAGAAAATTGACGTGGGGCTTCGCACTATATTTGTGTCCAGCCAGGTACAGCAGGCAGGAAAGGGCTGCCCCCAACCACCAGCTGCCTATTTGTACCTGGCCGGACACAACAATATAGGGAAGCCCTTTTTTTCTTAATTATTTCATGAAATAATTTAAAGAAAATTGACGTGGGGCTTCGCCCTGTTTTTGTGTCCAGCCAGGTACAACTAGGCAGCTGGGGGCTGGAATCCGCAGCGCAGGGAGGCCCAAGCTTTCTGGGCCACCCCCGTTGCAAATTGCAGTCCGCAGCCACCCCGGAAAATGGCGCGTTCATAGAAGCGCCATCTTCTGGCGCTGTACCCAACTCATCCAGGGCCCTGATGCGGTGGCTCACTGGGTAATAAAGGGGTTAGGGCCAGCTTGGCATTATCAGCTGGCCCTAAGCCCGAAATTCATGGGGTCACGCCAATATTAGACATGACCACCATGAATTTCTAGTAAAGTATTTAAAAAAAACACAACACCCAGAAAAAAGTCCTTTAATTGAAATAAACACACAATTCTTTATTGTTCTAAATTAAACCATACTTACCATCACGCCCATTCCAGCTGAAGCCAACGATCTCCTGCAATAAAAGAAAAATAATAAAGCAACCTCATCCTTACCTTTCCATGGTTCCCACGACAGCTTCAGCTCTGCTACATCGAGATGACAGGCTGGACCGCAGCAGAACGCTGCCATCCAGCCTGTCATCCCGCAGACACTGAGAAGCGCAGGCTTGCTTGCGCTCCACAGTGTCTCTCTGTGAGGGCATCCAGATGAGCCGAGTTATTGTCCAATGAACTCGGCTCACCTCATGCACGTCACTGACAGCGTGGGAAAATTCTCCTGCACTCAGCGCTTCAGCGTGGGAGAATTCTCACACTGAAGCGCTGAGTGCCGGAGAATTCTCCCACGCTGTCAGTGACATGCAGGAGGTGAGCTGAGTTCATTGGACATGAGCTCACCTTATGCACGTTACTGACAGCGTGGGAGAATTCTCCTGCACTCACCGCTTCAGCGTGAGAATTTTCCCACGCTGTCAGTGACGTGCATGAGGTGAGCCGAGTTCATTGGACATGAACTCGGCTCATCTGGATGTCGTCACAGAGAGACGCTGAGCAGCGCAAGCAAGCCTGCGCTTCTCAGTGTCTGCGGGATGAGAGGCTGGATGGCAGCGTTCTGCTGCGGTCCAGCCTGTCATCTCGATGTAGCAGAGCTGAAGCTGTCGTGGGAACCATGGAAAGGTAAGGATGAGGTTGCTTTATTATTTTTCTTTTATTGCAGGAGATCGTTGGCTTCAGCTGGAATGGGCGTGACGGTAAGTATGGTTTAATTTAGAACAATAAAGGATTGTGTCTTTATTTCAATTAAAGGACTTTATTCTGGGTGTTTGTGTTTTTTTTAACTTTGACTATGGGGTTAGTAATGGGGGTGTCTTATAGACGCCTCTCCATTACTAACCTGGGCTTGATGTCAGCTGGCATTATAAGCTGACATCAACCCCAACCCTATTACCCCCTGCCACCGCACCAGGGCAGCGTGGAAGAGCGAGGCTAAGTGCCAGAATTGGCGCATCCTATGAATGCGCCATTTCTGGGGCGGCTGACGGCTGGTGTTTCTAGCCTGGGAGGGGGCCAATATTCATGGCTCCCTTCCTGGGCTATTAATATCAGCCCCCAGCTGTCTGCCTAGCCTTTGCTAGCTATTAAATTAGGGGGGACCCCACGTCATTTTTTTTGGGGGGTCCCCCATTTTAATAGCTAGTAAAGGCTATGTATTCAGCTGGGGGCTGATATTAGTAGCCTGGGAAGCTCGTGGGTATTACCCCCTTCCCAGGCTTCAAACATCTGCCCCAGCCGTCTGCTTAACCTCCGCTAGAGCCTAAAATTAAGGGGAACCCCACGCCAATTTTTTTAATAATAAATCCTTTATTTTAATACTAAATGACAAGTACAGTAACCAACACTATCAGTGTACTTCATATATATGTGACTGACATGTTTCTATCTATCTAATCTATGTGTGATACTCTATCTTTCTGTTCTAAATTGTCGGGTACCGCTGCTGAATTGCCGGCCGACTTTTTTAAAGAGACGGTGCATGAAAACACTATTATTTTTTTTGATAAATCCTTTACGCTAAATGACAAGTACAGTAAGCAGCACTGTCACTGTACTTCATATATATGTGACTGACATGTTTCTATCTATCTAATCTATGTGTGATTCTCTATTCTTTCTATTCTAAATTGTCGGGTACCGCTGCTGAATTGCCGGCCGGCTTTTTTAAAGAGACGGTGCACGAAAACACTATTATTTTTTTTGATAAATCCTTTACGCTAAATGACAAGTACAGTAAGCAGCACTTTCACTGTACTTCGTATATATGTGGCTGACATGTTTATATCTATCTAATCTTTGTGTGAAGCTCTATTCTTTCGGTTCTAAATTGTCGGGTACAGGTGTATGCCGCTGCTGAATTGCCGGCTTTTCATGTTTCACTGTTGGCACTGTTCCCATCGATTTGGGCAATCACTGTAATGCCACAACCACCATGGCTGTGGCATTACAGTGAGTGGCAGACAATCCCTGCATGATTGGTGCTCTAAATAGCACCAGACATGCAGGACACGCTTTTGGTGCACGAACAGTTATCGAACATAACCTCGAACAGCCGAATTTTTTGCAAATCGTTCGGGTTCGTCGAACAACTCGAACACCGCCCAAAACAGCTCGAATTTGAGATTGGCGAACAGTTCTAGTCGAACACCGCTCATCTCTAATTGCAAGTTCCCCCTTCCTAATTTTTGTCAGCTTTTGCTTGGAAGGCATAGGCAAAGACTATGGGAGACCCACTCCCCAATAATGGGAATAATGTCTTTAATATGCTGTACTGCATGGCTCTGGTAAGGGGCATTAAAATCGTCTTGTTAAGCTACTGTGACCTCCACGTCTGTTCCAAGGGTTGTTAATATTGTCTTTTTATTCCACTGCGGCCTCCACCACTCTTCCAAGGGGCATTAAAAGCGTCTTGTTAAGCTACTGTGACTTCCACGTCTCTTCCACAGGGCGTTGATATTGTCTTTTTATTCCACTGTAACCTTCACCACTCTTCCAAGGGGCATTGATATTGTCTTTTTATTCCACTGCGACCTCCACCACTCTTCCAAGGGGCATTAAAACCATCTTGTTAAGCTACTGTGACCTCCACATCCCTTCCAAGGGGCATTAAAACCATCTTGTTAAGCTACTGTGACCTCCACATCTCTTCCAAGGGGCATTAAAACTGTCTTGTTAAACCACTCTGAACTCCACGTCTCTTCTAAGGGGCCTTAAAACCGTCTTGTTAAACCACTCTGAACTCCACAGCTCTTCCAAGGGGCATTGACATGTTGTTTTTAATTACCTCTAACCTCCACGACTCTTGCAACGGGCATTGCATTTCCTCCTAATTTTTGTCAGCTTTTGCTTTTCAATGCATAGGCGAACACTAAGGGAGACCCACTCCAAAATAATGGGTAGAAGGTTTTTAATATGCTGTAATCCACGTCTGTTTCAAGGGGCATTGCAGTGCCTAATAATTTTTGGAAAGCCTTCCATTCCCTGCTTAGGCCAACAGTGTACAGGAGACCCAGTTGCTATAAATGGAAAAAATGGTTTAGTTAAGGCCCTCTGACCTCCATGTCACTTCCAAGGGGCATTGGAGTGCCTCGAAATTTTTGGTAGGCATTGCATTCACTGTATGCCTTATAACTGTGTTGCTGAACCGCTCCTTTTGGTACAGAAACATATCCTACAAGACATGTGTGGTTGGCTGGCCTGATGTTGATGTGAATGGTCCCTGTTCCTCCTGCTCTTTCTCCTTTGCCACCACCTCATCCATCATTCATCACCTAAAGCTTTGTTTGGGGAGGGCACAGGTAATGTTTTGGTATGCGCGCTTGTGTATAATGCGCACCGGGACAAATAGGGGCGGCTGGGGACCGTTTATGGACACCCGGCCACCCCCACGCGGCTGGGGACTGTGTGTGGGCACCCGGCCGCAGGGCGGCTGGGGACTGAGTATGGACACCCGGCCGCCCCCTGGCGGCTGGGGACCAAGCGTGGACACCCGGCAACCGGGCGGCTGGGGACTGAGTATGAATACCAGGCTACCGACGCAGCCATGACGTGGTGGCCAGATTTCACCTCCAAAAGCCTAAAAGGCCCAATTTCAAGTGCAAGCAAGTTAGCAGTATGGTATTGCAGCCTGGGGTGTGGGTGGGTGGCAGGCTGCATACTTGCGCTTGTATTGCAAGTTATGGGGGAGGTACAATTGAACACTGCCCTGGGACAAGGACTTGCACGGGGATAGTTGCAAGTCTGCACCTTCTGATGCGGCAAGGATCACTTCTGATGGGCACACTTTTAGGCAGTATCCTGGGTGTCAGAGATGCTTCCAGGGGTCTTCCCCATGCTGTTCCCATGTCTTTTTAGCACTGTATGCATGTGTCACACAGCACATGGCCAGATAAGGTTGTAAAATGTTAAAATGACATTTCCCGGTGAATGCATTTGTCACGGTTGAAAGCAATACAAACATGCAAAAACGCATAAAAAATGCTACTTGTGAACATAGCCCAAGGTGTGGAGGAGTATTTTTGTTTTTGGTTAATTATTTTACCTTATACACAAGTTTTTACCCTGGAAAGGATGTTCCTTAATCGCTTTCCGACCTGGTCAGTAATAGTACGCACCAGGTCGGGAAGGCCGGTTCAGCGGGGGCTCCGGCGGTGAGCCCGCACTGAAGCGAGCACATGTCAGCTGATTATTGGAATCGCAATCCACCCGCGGCTGTTAACATGTTAAATCTCTGACAGTGGCATTTAACTCGCGCTTCCGGGAGTCCTAAGCCCCGCCCATCATTGACCTCGTCACGTGATCGCGGGTCACCAATGGGTGGGCATGACAACTCAGGGTCTGCAGCAGACGCCTGTGGTTGTCATGTCTCAATTGCTATGAGCGCCACCTAGTGGTCAGCGCTCATAGCAAGTGAGCATTTCTCCTGCATACAAGCGATCTGCTCATCACTTGTATGCAGTAGAAGCAATCAGACAACTGCTACTTCTAGTCTCCTCTGGAGACTATAGAAGCAAGCAGAAAGTGTAAAAAAAAAGTTTTTAAAAAAAATAAAAAATATATAAAAGTTTAAGTCACCCCCCTTTCGCCCCATTCAAAATAAAATATATATATATAAAAAAAACAAACACATACACATATTTGGTATCGCCGCGTTCAGAATCGCCCGATCTATCAATATAAAAGAAGAATTAATGCAATCAGTAAACGGCGTAACGAGAAAAAAATTTTAAACGCCAGAATTAAGTTTTTTTGGTCGCTACAACTTTGCAATAAAATGCAATAACGGGCGATCAAAACATCAGATCTACCCCAAAATGGTATCAATAAAAACGTCAGCCCGGCACGCAAAAAATAAGCCCTCACCTGGCCCCAGTTCCCGAAAAATGGAGAAGCTAAGGGTCTCGGATAATGGCGTCATTTTTTTTGTTTTTTTAGCAAGCTTTGGATTTTTTTTTCACCACTTAAATAAAATAGAACCTATACATGTTTGGTGTCTATGAACTCGTAACGACCTGGAAAATAATGATGGCAGGTCAGTTTTAGCAATCTGTGAACGTGGTGAAAAAAGGACCCAAAAAACAACTGTGGAATTGTATTTTTTTTGCAGTTTCACTGCACTTGGAATTTTTTTCCCATTTTCCAGCACATGATATGGTAAAACCAGTGATGGTGTTTAAAATTACAACTCGTCCCGCAAAAAATAAGCCCTCACATGGCCATATTGAACGAAAATTAAAAAAGTTCTGGCACTGGGAAAAAGGGGAGCAAAAAAGGAAAACACAAAAACAGAAAGACCCATGGTCGTTAAGGGGTTAACATATTTCACAGGAAAGCACTTTCACTTTCGTTTTTGAACGTTTTATTGTGAGCCTGTAAAAGTGGCTTAATACCTCTGACCACGTTGTTGACAGCAGTGACCTGGGGGTCAGAAATGCTTCCAGGGGCGATCCCCATGCTGTCCCCATGTCATTTGAGCACTGTCACTATCGTTTTGGGCACTTTTTAGGCTTTCTACAGACTGCCGGGGGAGCCGCCTCAAAAATGTTCGGGTCTCCCATAGACTAACATTGGGCTCGTTGCTCGGGTCGAGCACCTGAGTTTCACGGCGAGCTCTGCCCGAGCTTCGAGCACCCGAGCATTTTAGTGCTCGCTCAACACTAGTCGTTTCGGATCCATGATTTGTTCATCTTTATGAACGTGAGTCTGTCTACGTTATCAGTGGAGAGCCGCGTGCGCATATCTGTCAGAACAACACCAGCAGCGCTGAACACACGTTCAGACAGAACGCTGGCTGCGGGGCATGACAAGATCTCCAAGGCGTAAGTGGCGAGCTCCGGCCATTTATCCAGATTGGAAGCCCAAAAAGAGCAAGGGTCCAGTGACACAGTCATGGCTTCAATGTTTACTTGGAGATACTCCTGTACCATTGTCTCTAGGCGTTGACTATGTGTCAGACTTCTTGTCTCCTGTTGCATTGCATAGGATGGGCTAAAAAAGTCGTGAAATGATTCTGCAAAATTGATGTTACCAGCAGATACTGTGTTTCTGTTACGTTTTGAGAGCTGAACACTCAACGGTCCCACGGTGGGCAAGTTGGAACTGTGAGATTCACTAATTGCACCACTAGTGTTTTGGGGAAAAGCACATGTAAGATTCTGCAACAGTCTCTGCTGATACTCCTGCATGCGTGCATCTCTTTCCATGGCAGGAATAATTTCTGCAAATTTACTTTTGTACCGGGGATCTAACAGTGTGGCAACCCAGTAGTCAGGATTATTTCTAATTCTCACAATTCGAGGGTCATGTTGCAGGTAGTGCAGCAAGAAGGCACTCATGTGTCTTGCGCATCCAGGAGCACCAAGTCCCTGTTGTGTTGGTGGCGAGTTAACAATCATGCTTCCTTCCTCTGCCCTCTCCCCCCAACCTCGCACAACAGAAATCTGATCAAGGTCTCCCTCATCTGATGAGTCTTCCATCAGTTCGTCCTTCACTTCCTCCTGTGCTCCTGCACCTTCCTCACTAGTTTGGCTGCTACCATGTGCCCTGGTGAAACCATCTCCCCCACCCTCACATGCCGGCCGCCTTGGTGCTGCCGACCGTCTGGACCTTGCAGATGTTAGCCCTTCCGCATACAACTACTCCTCCTCTTCTTCCTCCACCTCCTCTTGTGCCACCACCTGACTCCGAAATCTGTTCAACATGTGATCCAGCATGTAAATCACCGCAATAGTCATGCTGACAATGGCATCGTCAGCACTAAACATCTTCGTCGCCATTTCAAAACTGTGCAGAAAGGTGCATAGGTCCCTGATCTGAGACCACTCCTCCAGCGTGATTTGCCCCACCTCTGGATCTCGTTGGCCCAGGGTATACGTCCCAACCTTTTGCACCAGGGCTTGTCGGTGCTGCAACAGTCGCTGCAACATGTGCAGAGTTGAATTCCACCGGGTTTGCACATCGCATTTTATCCGGTGAAGTGGCAGGCCCAACGACTTCTGTAGAGATGTAAGTCGCTGAGCTGCGGGATGCGAATGGCGGAAGTGAGCACAGAGTGACCGTGCCCTCTGCAGAAGGCCATCTAGTCCGGGATAGTGGGCTAAAAATTGCACGACAACCAGGTTCAACATGTGAGCCATACAAGGCACGTTTGTGACATTGCTCCGGCGAAGGCCCGCACCCAGGTTTGCAGCATTGTCGCACACGGCCTTCCCTTGTTTCAGGTCCAGTGGAAACAACCATTCAAGAAACTGGTTCTCCAGAGCTGACCACAACTCCTCAGCTGTGTGACTCACATTTCCCAGACATTTCAAAGTAAAAACCGCCTGATGACGTTGAGCCCTGCTGCCAGCATAGTAAAGAGGTGTGCAGGATCCCTTCTGCGCAGTTAGAAAGCTTTTGGCATGACCAGACAGGCTTTGGGTGCAGGTGGAGGACCGAGAGGAGGTTGAGGAGGCAGAAGCAGTGGAGGAACTTTGAGATAAAGAGGATTGACGCACAACTCGTGGGGTTGGCAAGACTTGGACAGCAGCCCCTTGTCCTGCTGTCACCATAGTTTCCCAGTACCCAGTCAGCGAAATGTAACGTCCCTGTCCATGCCTACTCATTCAAGTGTCTGTGTTGAAATGCACCCTGTCACACACAGAGTTTCTCAAAGAAGCGGTGATGTTGTGTGCGACATGCTGGTGGAGCGCAGGCACACCTTTCTTTGAGAAGTAGTGCAGACTGGGCATCTGGTACTGGGGCACTGCGACGGACATAAGGTCTCGAAAATCCTCTGTGTCCATCAGGTGGAAAGGCAGCATTTCTGTAGCCAAGAGCTTGCAGATGGTGAAATTCAACCTCTTAGCTTTCTCATGGCTAGGAGGAAATGGTCTTTTACTTGTCCACATCTGAGAGACCGATGGCTGGCTGTTGTGCTTAGATGGGGTTGAGAAGGGTGTCCCTGGCAAACTGCCAGTCTGTGAGGAAGATTCAGGCGGACATGTTAGGTTGCCTTGATCCAAAGGTGGTGCTATCGATGTCGGACAGCGCTGAACACCAGCTGGTGTTTCCACCTCCAAAGAAAATGATGACCTGCCAATCACTCTGGCCTTTCTGTGTCCCAAAACAGGTGTGACTGCTGTCCCCCCAGTCACAGAGGATTAAAAGGCCATGGATGCACAAGATGTGGTAGACGGTGGTTGGCCCGGCCTGCTAGGCCGCATTGTAGCACAGTGAGCTTCCCACTGCAACTTATGCTTCATATCCATGTGCCGGTTCATGCATGAAATACTCAAACTATGTCGTTTTTGGCCTCTACTTAGCTTTTGCTGACAAATGTTACAGATAACACGAGTTGGGTAATCTTTATCGATCTGAAAAAATGCCCAGGCTATGCAAGGCTTAGCACCCATGCGACCTGAAGAGCCACCACGACTTGTGGTCAGAGGCAGAGTTGTGTTTGAGGATGCAGTTGTTAACATGCTTCCAGTACTCCGTCTCTGTCCTGGAAGGCGCAACCTGACCTCGTCATCACTAGCATCCTCCTCTACCCCCTCTGCTGACCTCATCTCTTGGCTGACTGTGGGTTGACAGTAAGTGGGATCTCCAACCTCGTCATCATCACCCTGTGTGTTATCAAACCCGTCGTCCTCAGAGCCAACCTCTTCCTGCCCTGACAAAAAAATTAAGTTGTCGCTCCAATCAGGTATTTGAGTCTCATCATTGTCTTCCTCATTGTCTCCACCAACAGGAATTACAGTTTGGGAACGAGGGTCTACATTATGGTCAGAACCTTCTGCGTCTGGTCCTGGATCCGACTCATAAAGATTCTGGGCAGCAGTGCAGATCATTTCCTCGTCTGGATTCACAGAAGCTCTGGAGCCGACCTCTGATTCCCAGGCTATAGTATGAGTAAACAGCTCTGCAGACTCAACCATCTGTTCTACCCCATACTCAGACGGGCAGCTGGAGACTTCGGAGCTGTGAGGAAGCAAGTGGTATTGGGGTGACACCTCTGAGGACTGGAGTATTTGTGATGTTGAAGTTGAGGTGGAGGAGAGCCCACTTAAAGGAGCACTTGATATCCATTGAAGCACCTGCTATTTTTGTGCCTCATCTGGAATTTGTAGCGATTGGCATGGCCGTAAGAAAGGGATCTTATCACATCGTCCGCTAAAAGAAGTAGACATCTTAGTTTCGCTGGAAGATGGTCTTTCTTCTGCATATGTTACTGTTGCTTTAACACCTACCCCACGGACACAACCTTTTTTTCCCTTCCCAGCACGTCTATTCCCCTTTCCACCAGCAGCAAGCCTTTTTCCACTCATTTTGGTGGTTAACTAATTCACAACTTTGGAGTTGTTTGCACAAAAAACAATGAATGGGAACCGAGCAGAGCTGAGTGGCCAAACTGTGGTATTAGCCCAAAAGTATTGGCTGGGTTAGATGCAGATAAAAATTATTTTGAATTTGCAACCTGCTGGAGGTTAGTATAGATGGACTAATAGAACAAGTCCCACACACTGCTAGAAGCCGAAATATTTTTTCAGAGCTAGATGCAGAAAAAAATTATATTGAATTTGCAACCTGCTGGAGGTTAGTATAGATGGACTAATAGAACAAGTCCCACACACTGCTAGAAGCCGAAATATTTTTTCAAAGCTAGATGCAGAAAAAAATTATATTGAATTTTCAACCTGCTAGAGGTTAGTATAGATGGACTGATAGAACAAGTCCCACACACTGCTGGAAGCAAAAATATTTTTTCTGAGCTAGATGCAGAAAAAAATTATATTGAATTTGCAACCTGCTGGAGGTTAGTATAGATGGACTAATAGAACAGGTCCCACCCACTGCTAGAAGCCGAAATATATTTTCAGAGCTAGATGCAGAAAAAAATTATATTGAATTTGCAACCTGATGGAGGTTAGTATAGATGGACTAATAGAACAAGTCCCACACACTGCTAGAAGCCGAAATAGTTTTTCAGAGCTAGATGCAGAAAAAAATTATATTGAATTTGCAACCTGATGGAGGTTAGTTTAGATGGATAATAGAATGATGCTATGCCCAAAATGTTTTACTTCACTAGGTGCAGTAAAAAAAACAGTATTCTATACACAGGTGGTGTAGCTTGCAACACAGATAGGCTACTCCACTGACTAACACACACTACAAGAGGACAAAAAGGATCAGCTTTGCTAGATTTAGCCAAATGCTGTGAAAAAACTTGCACAGCACTGGCACAGACCTTCCTTGTAAAAAGTGATAGGAACTGATGTAACCTAGCCCTGAAAAGGACTGCAATTACAATTAGTCTTTACTCCCAACCTATCTATTTAAGAGCACAGACCTGCCTGATAAAAGTGATAGGAACTGATGTAACCTAGCCCTGAAAAGGACTGCAATTACAATTAGTCTTTACTCCCAACCTATCTATTTAAGAGCACAGACCTGCCTGATAAAAGTGATAGTAACTGATGTAACCTAGCCCTGAAAAGGACTGCAATTACAATTAGTCTTTACTCCCAACCTATCTATTTAAGAGCACAGACCTGCCTGATAAAAGTGATAGGAACTGATGTAACCTAGCCCTGAAAAGGACTGCAATTACAATTAGTCTTTACTCCCAACCTCTCTATTTAAGAGCACAGACCTGCCTGATAAAAGACGTAGGAAATGATGTAACCTAGTCCTTAAAAGGATTGCAATCACAACTATTCCCTACTCCCAAGCTATCAGTAGATTTGTGCAAAAATTGGCTTGAAATTAACAAAGTATAGCGCACACAGCAACAGCGGTGCCATCTAATACGCAGCTGCAGCAGTGAGAAAATGGTGGCGACGGGGAAAATGGCTGGGTCTTATAGGGCAAGGACATGTGACAAACACTGCCCATGACACATGCCCTTGCTTTTGTGAAAAAAAAAAAGTTTGCTCCGTGTGTGCGCTGCTGATAGGCTGACAGATTGCACCTCCCCACTGTAAATGCGGGAAAGAGAAAAAAAAATGGAGATCTTCATTATTTCTGCAGAGATCCATCCCCTGCCCCTCCACCTGCCTCGCTGTACACTCAAACTGCGTATTAACATTAATTTTCAGCATTACTGAGAAAAAATCCAGTTATGATTTTGGTGCACGAACAGTTAGCGAACATAACCTCGAACAGCCGTATTTTTTGCAAATCGTTCGTGTTCGCCGAACAGCTCGAACACCATCCAAAACAGCTCGAATTTGAGATTGGCGAAAAGTTCGACTCGAACACCGCTCATCTCTAATCTTAACACACACAGTACGGCATAAAAAAAACAAAAAAACTATTCCTGAATTGTTGGTTTCTGTTTATTCTGCCTCCCAAAAATCATACTAGAAAGCGATCAAAAAATGTCATGTGCCTGAAAATGGTACCAATAAAAACATCAACTCGTCCTGCAAAAAACGAGCCATCACAAGACTCGTCTTTTAGTGTGTGACAGATGTCATTCATAAAAACCTGATATGAATCTGGTATCACTGTAATCGCACCGACCCGAAGAATAAAGTCATCTAATCACTTATGCCGCACGAGGAACGGCGTAAAAAATAAACTCTAGGGTTAGGGTTATGCTAGGGATAGGGTTGTGCTAGGATTAGGGTTAGGGTTGTGTGGGGTTGGTACTATCAGCATTTGGTCAGTATTCGGTCAGTATTTTTTCTCAGGAGTGGGAGCCTGAGAATACGGCCAAGGCCTAAAGCTGAAGATGGCCTGTAAAACACGACACCAGTCACGAGCAAAGAATATAGATCAGAGTTGGCTGCGTATTGATTTTTTAAATTTTTTTTTACCCCTTCTGATTATTTTTGAATAGCATAATAACTGTTGGCCTCCCAATAATTTGAGAGGGCTCATGTGATTAAATCACAAAAATTTTTTTAAAAAAAATTCAAAATTCTTTTTGAAATTGAGGCACTCATCTCTAGTTTCCAAATTTTTTTGATTTTGCCATTTTTTAAACACACACCTTTGAATGTAGACATATGTAATATGTGTGAGCTTCATAAAAAAAGTTAAAAAATAAAACTCATTATATAAACAGGAATGTGCATTTCAAATAGACCTAGAAAGAAAACATTTTCCAAGTATTTTTGACGCAGTTTTTGGAGAGTATTTGGAAAATTTTGATCAAACAAAATTTTCAAAAACAGCTTTACAGACTTCCCAGAATACATTTTGTTTGCAAACTCACTTTAAATGGAAGCTGTCCCCAGAAAAATGCTGTTCATTCTGCAGGGACCACATTCTAGAGCAGGGGGAGAGGAGTAGATTGATAGATATTTTTATGAGTAAATATTCAGTATACCTTGTGATTTAATAATTTAAACCTCTGCTCTTTCTGGAATTTTCGGTCCAGTGGGCGATCCTACCAGTTTTCTTTGTATAAATGTATATGAAGTGACAGCTGTTAGTCACTGATAGGAGCAACATTTTTTAAATTAAAATTCTACACTCATTTTTTTTTAAATGCTTCATGGCGAATCAATTTGCAGCAAACAGAAAGTAATTAAACTTCCCTGAAAAAAACATGTATACACTTTGAAGTATCTACAATTGTATTCAAATCATTTTTAGCACTTAATGCAAACATAGACATGTATCTGTCTGTCTCCCGGTACATCATCTGACCCCATCTGCAAACCCCATGCTGCATATCTGACCGTCTTATCCAAACTGTATTTATCTGTCTCCCGGTATCCATCCATCCATTATCTACTGTGTATCCACTGATCCCTGCTAATTTCATTCTATCTGTCCTTGGTATGTTTGATCCAATCTGCATGTTCATCACCTCAATCTTTTGATCCCAATACACACTGGTCCCTAGCTGTCTGTTTCCTGAAAACTTTTAGCCTCTGTGTCCTAATTACTCCCCACCTCCATCCATGCTTTTGTGAGCAGTGTTCCTGTGGCTCCTCCTCTCCTGCACACTTGTCCCACCTAATGTGCTGGCCAGAGCTCCATAAATCAAGCGTACCAAGTTTGGCACAGACGGGTCTGCTTTTAAAGGGTTGCTTTTTATGGGGCTAAAAATTAAATATGCCAGAAATAGGCCATAAGGTATGGATAACTATTTACTACTTGAACTTAGATTCTCTTTCTCATTCACACTTAACATTAATTATTCTTACATATGTCCTTACTGTTTTTGCCCCACTAATCCTCACTCTCCTTCACTATCCCCAAACCCCAGCACCCTCTAACCAAATCATCATCTCTCCTTCCTTCTTACCTCCCCACCTGACCTCATCTACAAACCTGCTCCTCAACCTCAGATCGATGCTACCAAAACATAAAACAAGCCAGACACTCTCCTACTCCCACCTGCTCTCCATCTCTCTGCTTCTCCTCACTGCTAGATCTCCCATTCCTGGACCCCCACAGCTTGCACCTACCACCAGTTCCTCCACCTATCGCATCAAACCAACTGCAAACTACCACAACCTCTCTTACGCAAAACCGGTCCCCATGACACCCACCCCCCTGTTCCCTCTCTCTGGAGCACTCTGGAATGCCCGCTTTGTCTGCAACAAGCTCCGTTTTGTCCACGACCTCTTTACCTCTCATCATCTCTCCTTCCTGGGCATCACAGAGACATGGCTGACACCCTCCGACACTGCCTCCCCTGCTGCACTCTGTTGCGGTGGCTTGCACTTAACCAACATTCCTCGCCCTGGTATCAGACAAGGTGGAGGAGTGGGTCTTCTCCTCTCTAACAATTACACCTTAGCCCTACTCATACTCTTCCCTCCCTTATTTTCATTTCTTTTGAAGTCAACTATGTCCGCATCTACTCTCCTTCCAACCTCCAAGTGGCTGTCATATACCGAGCTCCAGGCTCGGTCAGTGCCTTTATTGACCAATTCTCCACCTCGCTTCTTTACTTTCTCTCTGCTGACACTCCCACAATCATCATGGGCGATTTCAACATCCCCACTGACACTCGCCAGTCAGCAGCATCCAAACTCCTATTGCTTACTTCATCCTTTGGACTTAATCAGTGGTCCTCTTCTGCCACCCACACAGACTTACACACACTAGACCTCATCTTCACTCTACTCTGCTCCCTATCTAACCTCACAACCTCCCCCTACCCCTATCTGACCACCATCTACTCACTTTCTCATCCCTGTCCTCCTTACCTGTCACCCATGTCCAGAAACTGGCACACCACCGCAGAAACCTTGCACATCTAGACACCCACACTCTCTCTGTTCTCCCACTACCATCCATATCTTCACATCATGACACAGACAGCGCCACTGCTTTTTACAATGCCACTCTCGCATCAGCTATTGACTCGGTCGCCCCTCTTATGCATGGCAGAGTGCGACGAGTCAACAGGCAACCCTGGCACAACAACCTCACTAAACAGTTTTGACAAGCATCCAGGGTTGTGGAGCGGCATTGGAAGAAAACACATTCTCAAGATGAATTCACTGCATTCAAACAAGCAACACTCGCATTCAAATGAGCACTCACCTCTGCTAAACAGTCCTGCTTCACAACTTCATATCTACCCTATCATACAACCTCAAACAGCTATTCAACACTTTTAACTCTCTCATTCACCCTCCACTGCCCCCTCCGACCTCCGTTATCTCTGCTGAGGAGTTTGCCACACACTTCAAAAACAAGATTAACCAAACACGGCAAGTCCTTACTGTCCGACCACCACAACACCTTTGTTTTCCACACCATTGCCCTACCGCCATAACCTCTCTTCCTAACATCACGGAAAGAGACCATACTCATCTCCTCTCCAAATCACACCTCACCACATGTGCACTCGGCCCCATCCCATCCCACCTCCTCCCCAACCTCACCCCCACACTCATCCCATCCCTAACCCATCTTTTCAACCTATCACTATCTTCTGGTACCATCCTCGCTGCCTTCAAACATGCCACAATTACGCCCATCCTCAAAAAGCCATCCCTCGACCCAACCGCATTGTCCAGCTATACCCCCATATCACTGCTCGCATTTGCCTCCAAACTCCTTGAGCAACACGTTCACGCTGAACTTTCCTCCCACTTCTCATCTAACTCTCTCTTCGACAACTGACAATCCGGTTTCCGCCCCCATGATTTCACCAAAACTGCCCTTACCAAAATCACCAATGACTTACTTACAGCCAAAGCTAACAGACAATTCTGTACTCCTTCTTCTTTACCTGTCCTCTGCTTTCGATACAGTTGACCACTGCCTCCTACTACAGATCCTCTCTTCCTTTGGTGTCAAAGACCTTGCCCTATCTTGGATTTCCTCATACCTTTCTAACTGCACTATTAGCGTCTCCCACTCCCACACTACCTCCTCACCTCGCCCCCTCTCTGTTGGAGCCCTCAAGGCGATGTCCCAGGGCCCCTACTCTTCTCATTCTATACCCTTGGCCTGGGACAGCTCATAAAATCCCATGGCTTCCAGTACCATCTGTATGCTAATGACACCCAGATCTACCTCTCTGGCCCAGATGTCACCTCTCTGCTGTCCAGAATCACAGCATGTCTAGCAGCCATATCCTCCTTATTCTCCTCCCACTACCTAAAGCTCAATGTGGACAAAACTGAACTTATTATCTTTCCCCCATCTCGCATATCTTTCCCACCTGATCTTTGTATCACAATAAATTACATCACCCTTTCCCCTGTACCGACAATCAGCTGCCCCGTAGTAACCCTTGACTCTGCCCTATCCTTCAAACCCCACATCCAAGCTCTCGCCACCTCCTGTCACCTGCAACTCAAAAATATTTCCAGAATCCGTCCTTTCCTCAACCCTCAATCTACTAAGCTGCTTGTGCATGTCCTCATCATCTCCCGCCTCGACTACTGCAACATCCTCCTATGTGGCCTACCTGCTAGCACTCTCGCACCCCTCCAGTCCATCCTTTACTCTGCTGGTCCATCTCTCGCCACACTACTCCTCTGCTACCTCCCTTTGCAAATCTCTTCACCGGCTCCCATTTCTCCAGTGTATTCAGTTTACACTACTAACACTGACCTAAAAAGCCATTCATAACCTCTCTCCTCCATACATCTTTGAACTAATCTCCTGAAATATTCCCTCATGTAATCTCCGGTCCTCCCAAGACCTCCTTCTCTCCTCCACACTTATTTGTTCCTCACGCAATCTCCTCCAAGATTTCTCCCGAATATCCCACATCCTATGGCATTCTGTGCCTCAACACGTCTGATTATCCGCCACACTTGGATCCTTGAGACGGAACCTGAAAACCCATCTCTTCAATCAAGCTTACAGTCTGCCATGACCTTGCTTGCTGCCACCTCAACAACACCAGAGCTACAGCAACCCCTCAACCTACTGTCACCTTCCCCATTCCTGTAGAATGTAAGCACGAAAAGGCAGGGTCCTCTTCCCTCCGTACGAGTCTATCATTGTTAGTTTGTTTACTGTAAGTGATATCTGTATTTGATATGTAACCGCTCCTTATGTACAGCGCCATGGAATCAATGGTGCTATATAAATAAATAATAATAATATAAAAGTGACCTTAAAATACTGTATATGTCTATCGGTACATGGATAGTAAAGTTCTATTGTTTCTTCAGTGTTTTATGGCTTTCTCTCCTATCTCTAAAGCTAATCTTTGAGTTGTGACATCCTCTCACTATCCATATTCACCACAAACTGGTTGCTGCATTCCCTGCATTTGCTTTTATACCTGCTATTATAATTTCTCCTGATTGTCTATGTTATATGATGTGATGTGATAGCTGCAAAGCATGATAGATTCTCCAGAGGACGCGTGAGCCTTTTCTGGTTGTTGCAATCTTCTGCAATGGAGAAAACCTTTGTAGGTGATTCTCTTGAATAGAAACTCAGTTTGTTTTAGTTTGCTGAATTCAGTAAATTCCTAAAATATTTACACAAATTGGATTTGCATCAAACTAATTTTATTGTGACAGACTCTATTAAAGGTGCATGTCTGTCTACTTTACGAAAAAAATGGTATGGGGTTTTATTATTGTAAGTTTTTTTTATACTGAAAATGTAAAAAATTTGAAAATTGTCCAGACAGAGAAGAAAAGTCACCAATACACCTGGAGTAAAAGGATTCAATTACCTTCATCATGTGCTTACAATTGAATTTTCTTGGCATATGAAGAAAGCCTTCATGTAGAGCGTGAGCCATGGCATAGACAGCGTTATATGCATGATAGGTGGTTCTAAATGTTTCAGTGTAATAATGATTGCTTCCAATTTCTTGTAGTTTTACAGTCTTATTGCAATTTTTAAGTTTGTGTTGATAATATTCTTCAGCTAACATTTTGAGGATGGGGTTTGAAGGTTTACATCTCAGGTATACAATTAGGATATGTTCAAGTATAGGGTCATTTGGACGATTTTCAAGACTTATATCTTCTAAAAATGTTTTCAGCCGTGGGATCTTTATACTTGGTGATGAAAATATGAGGCTTCCATGACATGATGCTTTGCATTTTACTGATGAAAGAATGTGAATATTTGACCCCGCAGGTATTATCAGGGTCTTCACTTTTCCTGAAATGCTTTGTTCCTCAATAAATTCTACAGTGAAAAATGAAATTGTGCCACAAATTACGATAATGTTTGAGGTTGAGTTTTGAAATATCCTTCTGTTCTTTTCATTGCTGTTTTCTACATTTGTGATATCATCCGTTTGCATTTTTAGAATAAACTCAACACAAATATCATAAACTTCTGCCAGTTTCATTAACTCCTGACTTTGCGTGTGCCCTCCATCATCATCAGAGGCAATAACACCAATCCATGTCCAATCAAAATGTTGGAGAAGTTTAACTATTGCCAGATATTGAGTTTGATCATTGGGAAGAGTTTGGAAGAAGGATGGATACAATTGTTTATTAGATAAAAGAGGATATGTGGCACCGTAGCTGATCTAAAGGAAAAAAATAGCAATTAAGCACAAGAAAATTGTAGCAAATGTTAAATTAAAAGTACAAAGACCCAAAAGTCTTAATGAATAGCATATGCACCATTCAAGGAGATGTTAAGCCTCCTTTACCAACAGCACATATAATATCATCTGCTTGAGAGCTGGCTTCGGAACAAGAAAATTTTGCCCTAGAGGATCCATTAGCCACACACCTCCAACTAAGTGTATCGCCGAGTCTAACACCTTTCTTCTCGTGTTCCTAGGTCTTGTCCATCACAAAATCATTATTGTTATCCCAGATTTGTCTCATTGTTGCCAATGTGTGGGAGATGAAATGAGTTTTGCCCCCATCCATGCCAGATTCCAACCTTGAGATTTATTCTGGCTGAGTGCTGCTACCATAGAAAGTGCCTCTACAACTATCGGGGTTGTCATCATGAAGAAGTTGTATACTTTGAAATGCATTGAGAAATAAACCAATTTTTCTCGGATTGGCATCCTTCAACATTTCTTCTAAGGCAGCACAGAATTAACCCATTTGTTTCTAAACTATTTCAACAACCATGGCTCACAAAGCAAGTAACACATCTTGGCATTAGAATTTGGTTCTCCATCTCCTCTAGCCTCATGTCAAGCAGGTACAAAGGCAGACTGTTCTTCTCTTTTAATAAATCAACTGTAGGAAGTTGTCCTGATGTGTAGTACCTTCTTGGGGTTAAGTGGGTTTGGCATCATTTAGATATCAGTAATTTTAACGTAGACAAAAAATAGTACGTTTGACTTCAGTGTTTCAGACCAGCGTGTCTTCAGTGCTTCATTGGTGTATTTCACATATGGATCAATAAATAAATGACTTACAAAGCTTCATCTATCCTTTGCAATGTTAAACAAAGACAGCATACAGATGGCACACGTATGCCATTTATGTACTGTAAAAGTAGACTACAGTGGCTTGCGAAAGTATCCCCCCTTGACTTTTTTACCTATTTTGTTACATTATAACTTGTGTTTCAATATTTTGCAATCCAACTTATGTGTGATGCATCAGCACTGCATAGTCTAAGTTCGCAGAGTGATGTGAGAAAAATATAGGCATAAATTAAATTTATGGGATCAAATAACTAAAAACTGCCATGCACATAAATATTCACCCTTTTTGCTATGAAGCTCCTATACATTTCTGGAGCAAGCAATTACCTTCCTAGGTCACATTCTTAGTGAAAGGAAGTCCATCTGGGTGCAATCCAAGTGTCACATGGTGTGTCAGTATATACACACCTTTTCTGAAAGGCCATAAAGGCTGCAATTCCATTAAGCAAGAGGAACCACTAAGCAAATCAACACCATGAAGACCAAGGAGATCTCCAAACAAGTCACGACCAAAGTTGTTGAGAAGTACAAATCAGAGTTGGGTTAAACAAAAATAGCCCAATCAATTTCTGATGATTCCCTGGCACATAATCAAATTCATTATCATCAAATGGAAAGAGCATGGTACCACAACAAAGATGACAAGAGAGGGCGTCCACCAAAACTTGGGCAGGGAGGGCATTAATCAGAGAGGCTGCAAAGAGACCAAAGGTAACCCTGACAGAACTGCAGAATTCCCAAATAGAGACTGGAGTATCTGTCTTTACACCACAATAAGCCGTACACTCCATAGAGGTAGCCTTTATGGAAGAGTGGGCAGAAAAAAGCTTTTACTTACACACAAAAATTGTAAGGCTCGTTTTAAGTTTGCCAAAAGTTTTCAGTTTATTTTCAGTTTGCCAAAAGATGTGGTAGGCTCCCCAAATGTATGGAGAAATGAGATGTGGTCAGATGAGACAAAAATTGATCTTTTTGGCCACCAAGGTAAATGCTATATCTGAAAACATCTAACTTGAAACAGTTGGACCAGTTTTGCCTTGAAGAATGGCCAAAAATCCCAGTGGCAAAATGTGGAAAGCTCATAGAAACTAATCCAAAGTGACTTGCAGTAGTAATTGCTGCCAAAGAAGGCTGTACAAATTACTGACTTTAGGGGTGTGAATAGTTATACATACTGAAGTTTTCAATTATTTTGTCCTATTTGTTGTTTGCGTCACAATAAAAAGAAAACCAAATGTTCACAGTTGTAAGCATGTTATTTGCATTATCTAATGCAAACCCTAAACAAAACAGTGACATTCTGGGTTGTGGGGTAGCAAAACACAAAAACTGCCAAGGGGGTGAATACTTTTTCAAGCCACTGTATATTTTTACTTTTCATGAGTGGTGCTGGAAAAAACTGACATGCCATTGTGAACTTTGCATGGTCAAATAGTCAGTGAAAAAAATCAGACATGTGAACAGACCCATAGACTTTAATAGGTGCATGTTGTATCCATGAAAAACACGGACAGAACATGTAAATGTAACATGAGGCCTTATTTGACTATGGGCTCATTCACAAGTTAGCCTTTTATGTATGATTGCTTTTCGTGTTTTTCACGGATAGCATTCGTACCTATGATAGCCTGTAGGGCTATTCACATTTCTGTGAATTAATTTGTGGACTGAGTGATCCATGCAGAATAGCACATATATGTCCGATGTGTCCCTGCTGTGACTGAGGCAAGCGTTATGATTCCATTACATCCTTCACTTCCTTATTACTGACATACTGCCAGAGTCAAAGTTGGCCAATTGTGAACTGTGATTCATACTACTTCTGTTGGGATGATTCAATAAGTGCCTGTGGGACTGTTAGTGTTTCCCATATTTTTTGCCATGGTGTAGGTGATTTTTTTTTCTCACTGTACCAGGTCTATTGCCAGTGTCACATTTTGGTTTAACATCCATATTGGACACAAGTATAACATTTAAAGACATTGTCCCCTTTTATACCTTTATATTGAAAGCCTATCCTTAGGCAAAGTCGTCAATATCAAATCAGTAAAGGTGTGACACCCGACAAGCTCACAGATCAACTCTTCCTGGTGCTAGCAGTGTCTAAATGTATTGACTTGAGGAACTGCACAGCACAGCTCTGACAATGCAATAATGGCCACATAAGGGTACTGCACATCTGGCCATTATTGATTGAAATAGCAGGCACTACCGGGCCACGACCATGGAGATGTGCTGTGCATGTGATGTGATGTGGTGGTCATCCTACTGTTTATAGGGGCAATAGGTCATCATACTATATATAGGGACTATGAGCTAGTATGAGGTACATAGGAGACTGTTGGGTCTCATACTGTGTTTGAAGGGCTATGGTCATATCAGTGGTGATAGCAGGAATTAGGCAGGCAGGCACGGTTTGTGGAAGTGTATACAGCACAAGAGGGTCCATTGAACGTTCTGTCTGCTCCTGCTGTTACATACAGTGTATGCGGCAGACTGCAGTGCATATAGTGCAAGAGGGTCCATTGAACATTCCTGCTGCTGCTGTTCTTACAGATATTTGTAGACATAGCCCCAGATATCAGGGTCCAGGGCTAATATTTTTGGATCTTAATCCTGATTATTTGGTTAAAAAGAAATCCAGAGTACACCATTTTTCTGCTCCATTTACTTGTTAGCACTTCAGAATACAGCCAGATCTTTTCCATATTACAGCAATAAAAATCCAAAAACTTGTAGGGAACGTGGAAAATATTGGCCTCCTTTATAGTTTGTTGCATTGTGTCAGTGAAGCCATTCACACGTGCTCGCTGTGAAGAATAGTAAACTGCAGGCCTGCTATTTAAAACCGTGGTTGTCTGTCAGACATATCGCATAACTGCGGTCCATTTGTAGTGACAGTGGAAAAAATTGTCTTCCAATTAAAATGGGCAAGGAAAATGGCAAGTGGACGTGATGGTGATTGTGCAGAGGCCAAGGCCATGGGCAAGCTGAAATTGTGCCACAACAAAAACCCACATCTTGTCGCTCAACCTTGATGTCCCAATTACTAGGGGACCGCAGAACACCATTATTAAACACAGAGCAGTGTCAAAAAGGTTGCTGGTTGGATAGCAGAAAATGCTTCCAGTCACTTTGCCAACACCACCACCACCACCATCACTCTATCTTCCACACAGTCAAGTCTCAGTAGCTTTGAGTCTGGACTGCAAATTCCTCACCTTTATCCTCTTTTATCCCAGCATGCCAAGTGCCCGAAGACATCTGATCCCACACTTGTAGACTCCAAAGAGCTGCTCTCTTTTCCATTTATAGATTCGGGCCTCTTGACCGGCCAGCTTGAAGCGGGGCAAGAGGAAAACGCATGTATCAATGCTCAAATATTTGAGCAGCCATGGTCAAAAAAGGCAACGGTGGGACGGTGCAATTACTGTCACAAGAGGTGGATGATTATGAGACACAATTGTCAGAAAGTCAGAAGGTGGACCAGGGTGCCAAAGTGGAAGACGAGGTGGTGGACAATACAGTAACTGACCCAACCTGGCAGGGGGACATGCAGAGCAAGGACAGCAGCACACAGGGGGTAGGCATAGCACCACCGCAGGCAGGAAAAAGCAGTGTGAAAGCCACAGACACAAGGCGGGAAAGCGTTCCCCTTAACACCAACGTGACGGAAGTTGCCAGTACAACTGTTAGGTCTTCCTGACTCTGGTTGTTTTTAAAGACTCTGCAGATACTTCCAAAATGGCCATTTGCACCATCTGTCAGGCCAGCATCAGCAGGGGTAGCAAAACCTACCAGCCTGCCAACCACCAGCATGATCAGGCACATGACAGCAAAGCACCAAATTAGGTGGGCCGAACGCCAGGGTCCAGAAACAATGTCTGCGGGTGACACCACTGCTTCTTCCACTGTTGTGCATGCACGCCAATCCCGTGTAAATGGCGCATGCAAAGATGCATCCCACCTTGCATCTGTCGTTGCACTCTCTCAACTAGCTCTATCAGAAAGCACGTCCACGTCCTTGTCCGAGAGCAGAGTTCAGTTGTCCCTACCCCAGTCCTTAGAATGCAAGTGCAAATACGCAGCTAATGCCCCACAGGCCACACTACTAAATTCACACATTTCGCGAGTGCTTGCACTCGAAATGTTGAATTTTAGGATTGTTGAGACAGAAGCTTTCCGCAACCTGATGGCAGCAGCCATCCCTTGGCACTCAGTCCCCAGCCGCCACTATTTCTCCCGGTGTGCTGTTGCCGCAAGCACGTGTCCCACAACATTAGCCGTGCCCTCAACAACGTAGTTAATGGGAAAGTCCACCTAACCAAGGACACGTGGACAAGTGCTTGAGGGGAGGGATGGTGGTACATCTTGCTGACGGCGCACTGGGTTAATATAGTGGAAGTCGGGACCCAGTTGGACTTTGGGATGGAACACACCCTCCCGAAGCCGAGGATTGCATGCCCTGGGTCAATCAGGGTTGCCTCCACATTGTACAGCTCTTGCATCTCCTCCTCTTCTGCCTCCATCTCCAAAATGACCACATCTGTCACAAGCTGGAAGCACTTCAGCCCTGCCTCGGCTAAGCTGCAAAAGGCTGTGCTGAAGCCAATATACTTAGGCGACAAACTGCACACCGCTGAACAGTTGTGGACATCTCTGAAAGAGCACGTAGATCCGTGGCTGACACCACTGAACCTACAGTCAGACATGGTTGTGTGAGGCAATGGCCGGAACCTGGTGGCGGCTCTGAAGCAAGGTAAGCTCACACACATACCATGGCTGGCCCATGTGCTTAACTTTGTGATTCAGTGGTTTCTCAAAATCTGCAATTCAAAGAACGCCTTGTGTGTGCCCATTTTAGAAAGTCAGCTACAGCTTCTACCGCCCTTACCGTGCTTTAGCAGTGATTGCAGCTTCCAGCTCATCGACTGGTGTGCAATGTCCCCACATGTTGGAACTCAATGTTGCAGATTTTGGGAAGGATTTGTGAGCATCAGAGGGCAGTTGTTGACTAACAGCATCAATACGGCTTTTGGTATTCAGGTCAGCCTCCACACATAAGACCTCAGGAGTGGGAATGGATGTCAGACATCTGTGCCATCTTCCAAAACTTTGAGGACTAAACCAAGATGGTGAGCGGTGATGACACCATAATTAATATCACCATCCCGCTTCTTTGTCTTCTGAAACGCTTGCTACTCACAAGTAAAGAGGAGGCATTACAGGCGGAGCACAATGAGATGGAGCAAGGAACCATACAGGGTGATTCCATACAGCCTAGCCTCATCTCATCCCAACATGGATTGGATGACAATGAGGAAGAGAAGGAGGAGGAAGAACAGGAGCTAGTTTCCTGTGCTATAGATGGTACCACCCGCACAACTGTCATACTGTCTGTTCAGTGTGAATGGCCTGAGGACAGGGAGGAGGAGGAGAGCATGGTCAGTCGTCCTCTTGGTGAGGACATGGAAATCTTGCCTGCTAGCAGTCTCGCACACATGGCTGAGATTATGTTACGCTGCCTTCTCCAAATTTTGGGTGACAGTAATTACTGATTGGTGACACTATTAACCGCTGCTACAAGTAGAACTTTCTATCTCTTATTCCCATGATGGACAGGTCCGCTAAAATGGGGCAGTACCAGAAGGCCCTTGTTGTGGAATTATTAAAAAAAAATCCCATCTGAAAATGCTGGTGGCAGAGGTCACAGTTCGCTGAACAACCAAGGAGTACAGGCGAGAGAGACACAAATCCAATCCAGCAGAGGCAGGGAATCACTGTGAAAGTTCTGGGACAGTTTTCTCAGACCCTCCCATCGCACAGGCCCTGATGCGCGGGGTAGTCTCACAAGGAGGGAAAAGTTTGGGAAGATGCTGATGGAGTACCTTGCCGACCGTACCAACATCCTCCTTGATTCCTCTGTGCCTTATAATTATTGGGTATTCACGCTGGACACAAGGCATGAACTGGCTTTCTACACCTTGGAGGTCCTGGCTTTCCCTGCCTCTAGCATTTTGTCAGAGCGGGTTTTTTGTGCCGCTGGGGGAATTATAACTGATAGGAGCAACTGCCTTTCAACTGAAAATGCTGACAGGCTGACTCTTACAAAAACGAACAAGGACTGGATTGGGCCAAACCTCTCAACACCACTGAATGATAGCAGCGTAACGTAATCTCAAATTCAGTGTCTTTTTTTGGGAGGTTTAACTCTATTCCCATGCACCTCTGTCTTCACACCCAGACATGGGCATATGATTCCTGATTTTTTCTACTGCTCTTGTCCTTTTCCTTCTCATCATCCTCATCCTCCATCACCATATCACCACCATATCTACCATATCACTATATCTACGTCTCTTGCAAGGGACATTGGAGTACCTCTAGTATTTTGGCAGCCGTTGTATTCACTGCACAGGCAAACAGTATGGGAGACCTTTCTAATAATGGGAACATTTTTTTCATGAGGCCCTCCTCTACGTCTCTTCCAAGGGGCATTGGAGTGCGCCGAAATTTTTTTTTAGCCGCTGCAGTCACTGCATACCCTATAACTTTATAGCAGAACCACTCCTTTCTAATGGGAACATGTCTTTCCTGAGGCCCACCTCTATGTGTCTGTAAATTGGTATTGGGGTTTTTCCTAAATTTTGAAAAAAAGGATGAAAAAATAATCAGCTCACCTGATTGCAGTAGGCTTTTAGATGCAAGGAAGCACAGATACGTGTGGCCTCACGTGTTTAAACGAAGAAAAAAGGAGGAGGAAATCCAGCTTCCAAAATAGGAAAGTTTACTGTGATAAATCCACGCAGTTTAAAATTTCCATGTTGTATCGGGGAATCTCACATAGAAAAAATGTCAACGCGTTTCGAACACAGTCCTGTGTTCTTTGTCAAAGCTAACATGCATCTAACATACTATGATATTATACCCAATGGTGGCCAATGAAATCAATAGACCAAGTCACATGATAGTATGTCCAAGATGCATAATTAGTGTGAGCCAATCATATACAATGGAGAAATATATAAAACCAATATACAGAGAAGACAGACAAATATTGTGACAACATATGTTACATAGAATATATAAAATAGAATAACAGGGGCAAAGTATAAAATCAATAATGAAACATAATTTCATGACGTGCATAAAGACCCTCTGGGAAGCGAGATCCAAGATTATAAATCCAGAATGCCTCCCTGGTAAGTAAACAGCATCTGGAATCACCTCACGTGTTTAAACTAAGAAAAAAGGAGGAAATCTAGCTTCCAAAATAGCAAAGTTTATTGTGATAAATCCACGCAGTTTAAAATTTCCATGTTGTATCGGGGAATCTCACATAGAAAAAATCGCAAAGCGTTTCAAACACAGTCCTGTGTTCTTTGTCAAAGCTAACATGCATCTGACATACTATGATATTATACCCAATGGTGGCCAATGAAATCAATTGACCAAGTCCCATGATAGTATGTCCAAGATGCATAATTAGTGTGAGCCAATCATATTTCTTCGTTTAAACACGTGAGGCCACACGTATCCGTGCTCCCTTGCATCTAAAAGCCTACAGCAATCAGGTGAGCTGATTATTTTTTCATCCTTTTTTTCACTTTGAATGGTCACATTTTCTTGCTCACCGTTCCACTATATAATATTTTTATATATATCGAACTGTATTGATAATATTGAAAATTAAGAAATATTGTGGAACTATTTACCTACGGCTATATAAACAAACCTTTTCAAAAATATTATATACAAGAATCAGAAGGCACATTCTCAACCTGAATGCCAACGCAAGGTGGAGAGTGTTTTTTCTGCAGATAACCAGTATTACATACAATCCAGAGGAGTGTCAATGGGGGCCAAGCACTCTCCTTCGCTGGCAAACTTAGTTATAGCATATTGGGAGGAGTGTTATCTTTACAGTGCCGAAAATCCTTTCATGGAGTGCTTGGTCTCATGTGGCAGATACATTGACGATCTGCTCTTTGTCTGGTCGGGCGATGTGTCTGCCATACCGGACTTTGTACAGTATCTTGACGTCAATCATTGCAATTTGACGTTTACATATAAAACTGAAATTTCTGTTACTTAATTTCTCGATCTCAATTTGCAGGGAATTCCAGATCAACATATACTCACTAGTACATATTGCAAACCACAATCTGGAAATACCATTTTACATTTAAACAGTAGTCATCCCTTCCACACTATTAAAGCGGTACCTGTGGGCGAATTCACACGCAATGCAAGAAACTGCAATGATGATGGTATTCTATCTTCTGAACTCACACAAACATGGTCTAAATTATCTAAAAGAGGTTATCCAAAATGGACTTTAAATAGAGCCAAACATATAATTGAGAACAAAAGATATCGGAATCTTGAAACACATGATATCAAAGGTTCTGTAAATAAATCTAACAGACTGGTTCTATCATTGCAATATAGTCCTCAGTTTAATGCTATTAAATAAATTTTCTTTAAACATATATCCATTTTATATGAGAATGCAACTTTATCCAAAAGTTTGCATTCAAACTGTTCTGTAGTAGCAAGGAGAGGCACCACTATAGGTAATATTTTATCCCCCTTCCTCTTCTCTTCTAAAAAAATTTCCAGCACCTGGTTAAACTGTTCTAGCTTTTATATTTGCTGCCAAAATAGATGCAGTACATGCAAGCACACATCAGCAACCAAAAAATTCCAAAATTATAATCACACAGAAACCTTTAAAATTAAAGATTATATAAATTGTAATAGTTCTAATGTAATCTATGTGATTTTATGCAAAACTTGTGACCTTATGTATGTCGGATGTACTACAAGAAAACTTAAAGTTCGTATCTCAGAACATTTAACTAATATATCATCTCTTTCTAGTGCTAACCGTAATATCTCACATGCTTCTAGACATTTTATTGAATGCCATCAAAGATCCTCAAGTTCCTTGCAGGTTGTTGGTATTGAAAGAGTTAAGCCTGCACATCGAGGAGGTGATTCCAGACGCCGTTTACTTACCAGGGAGGCGTTCTGGATTTATAATCTGGGATGCAGATGTGCAGTACCCCGCTGCACCCACTACAGATGGACGGCCAAGCACCGCAGGCAAGCACTTCCGGCCTGTGGCCACCGGCACCGATAACATCTAATCGGCGAGGGTGCCGAGTGTGGGACTCCGGCCTATCATACATTGATGCCCTATCCTAGGGATAGAGCATCAATGTGAAAGTGGTGGACAACTCCTTTAAACTATGTATAGAGAGGGTTGTGGCACATCATACTGCGTATAAAATCTTTTAAGGCATCATACTCTAAGACATCATACATAGCATATTGGGCTATGGAGCATCATAATGTGTATGGGTGGCTGTAGAAAAGAGGCATAGTATTTAGAAGAGGCACTATAGAAAGGAGGCACAGAATAGATAGGTCACAGAATACACAGGGATATTAGGTAAAGGTGCAGTATAGAGAGAGTGATACGCTGAAAATAGGGAAATACTGGAGAAGGCAGTATGAGGCTCACTGTGGAGATAGGGAAAGCGAGAGGGAAACAGTGGATAGCGGCCAGTCTGAAGTATGGGAAAATGTGATAGCTATAATTCATAAGGACGGACAGTGTAGATGTTATAGTCCATAATGATGGTTAGTATGGAGGTAATAATTTACGAGGGCTGATGGTGTCTAGGTTATAAATCACAAGAGTTGATGGTGTGTTACCGATTATACAGATGGCATGTAGGCTATAGTTGATAAGAGTACCGTAGGTATTGTGGAGGCTATAGATCATAAGGATGGATGTTGTGTAGGTTAGAATTCATAAAAGCTGAAGTAAAGGCTAAAGTTAGAAAGGTCAGATGGTGTGGAGTTTATAGTTCATAAGGGTATATGATGTGCAGATTATAGTACAAAAGGGTAAACAGTGTGGCAGTTGTAGATTTTAAGGGGTACAGTTTTATAATTCATAAAGTTGCACGGTGTAGGCAATATGTTGTAGAAGATGACAGCGTGGAAGCCATGTACCATTAGAGGGACAGTGCAGTAAACACTGTGTGGGAAGAGCAATTATTGTTCAGCTGCACAGCATGGACAGATATTTTTATTCAGGAATACTACAATGTTGCAGAGACAAGCTGTGAATGTCTCCCTGGCATCTGGACCTAATGGAGATGAAAGGGATGAGAATGACAACAAATAGAGTAGGTGTCATCCATAAGGTACCTAGTTGTTAATGTTCATTTTGATACTGCCTATGTTTCAACAGTACTGTGGTTACTGCATAATCTGCAGTTTGATGATGACTGGCACCACCTTATAAATGTTAAGGACATACTAGGCATTATAGGTTCATTTGAAGCCTATAAATACGGCAGGTGCTGGCATGACATTGCAATTAAATGCTGTACTAAGCTTGGACCTGTATTCATGTACTGATTCTAGTGCTTGTGATGTATTCATGTACTGATAGTGATCCTAGTCCGGTATTCCTGTACTAATGGTGATACTGGTGATGTATTAATGTACTGATGGGGGTTAAGGTGATGTATTAATGTACTGATGAATAATTTGGTGATGTTTTTATGTACTGATTATGGTTCCAGTGCTGTATTTCTGTACTGATGGTGGTTCTGGTGATACATTTATGAACTTATGGTTGTCTTTGTGCTGCTTTTATATACTGATGGATGTTTTGATGTGATATTCATGTACTGATAGTGATTCTGGTGATGAATTCATGTACTGATGGTTGTTCTGATGTTGTATTCATGTAATGATGGTGGTTCTGATGATTTATTCATTTACAGATGGTGGTTCTAATGTTGTTTTTATGAAGCGATATTGGTTCCACTTACATATTAATATACTGATGATGGTTCTGGTGATCTACTGATGTACCGATGGTGGTTCTAATGATGTATTCATGTACTGATGGTGGGTCTGGTGATGAGTTCATGCACTGATGGTTGTCCAGATGATGTATTCATGTACTGATAGTGATTCTTATGATTTATACATTTACTGATGGTGGTTCTAGTGTTGTTTGTAGCATCGGCGTCTCTGCCCACTGCTAGGCAGAGACGCCGTCCCTCTCACCTTCCCGCTCCTGGCGCAGCATCCTCCTGCACTCCCCTCCTCGCTGCTGCTGGCACGCGCTCCTTCCTGGGCTCTGTGCTTGGCCGTCCTAAGAAGTCCCCGGCCAATGGCCGGAGGACCTTCCATATATAAAGCACCTCCTCCAAAATGGAGGTGTCCGAGCAAAGTTGTTGCACAGTTTCTGATCTCTGCTTCAGCCCTCAGGTCCCGCTGCCAAGCCTGCCAGCCTGCTCTCCTGGAGCGCTCACCTGTTACCTGCCTGTTACCTGCCCTGTCTGTCTGTCTGCTCACCAGGGAGCATCCGTCTGTTACCTGCAGAGTCCGTCAGCCCGCTCACCTGGGAGCGCTCACCTGTTACCTGCTGTGTCTGTCATCCCGCTCACCTAGGAGCGCCACCTGTTACCTTCCTGTTACCTGCCTTGTCGGTCTGCCTGCTCACCTGGGAGCGCCCGCCTGTTTCCTGCCAGCCTGCCTGGAGGCTCTGCCATCATTTGCTGTGACCACCTGCCTGGTTAACCTAGAGACTACTACCTGCTCTGCTGTCACGTACCATGACCACCTGTCAGCTACCAGAGACTTCTGCCTGCTTGCCGTGTCCATCCGTCATACGAGTCAGTCCCAGCCATCTGACCCATGGGAGCCACATGCTCTCTTACAAGGTCGTCCCCAGAGTAGCACCTGGTCCCTCAGCCTGGATCCTCCCTGGTCACGGTGTCGTTTGCTGCCGTCCAACCAGGGTCTGTTCGGGTTGATACTTAGTCACGCCCCTCTGGGTCCCTCCTTGCACCTCGGCACAGAGGTTCCACCACCCGGACCCGTTACAATGTTTTTATGAAGCGATATTGGTTCCACTTACATATTAATGTACTGATGATTCTGGTGGTGTATTGATGTGCGATGATGGTTCTAGTGATGCATTCATGTACTGATGGTGGGTCTTGTGATGTATTAATGTACCAATGGTGGTTCTGCTGATGTTTTTGTGTACTAATTGTGGTTTTGTTCATGTATTCATATACTATTAGTGGTTCTGGTGATGTACTCATGTCCTGATGGAGCTGGTTTTGCTGTATTCCTGCACTGTTGGTGATTCTTGTGCTTTACTCCTTTATAGGAGACAGTGATTTGTTCTAAAAACGATCAGATGATCACAGGTTCAAGTTCCCTGAGGGAAGAAAATATTAATGAATGAATAAAAGTAAACCCCCCCAAACAATTAAGGAATTGCCTTTCTTTTCACTGCAGGTCTAAATTGCATTACAGGTAGGGATGCCATTTCATTTTTCAATTAAGAAAGTAGAAAATCTAGAATTGGTCCAACTAACAGGTTATAAAGATATATAGACATTTGAGTGCGGCACTTCATATTACAACATAGAGTTGCTGAGAGTTCTGAAAGACTCAAAGTAGCAATATACTAAATGATACCCAACTTAATCCAATGGACACATTTGCACTCTAGTGGCTGCTATAGGAGAAATGTAAAGCCATTCTCATCTTAAACTAATATCAACTATTTCTCAAGGTCTTCATTTGCTAAAATTACATTTCAGTTAGTGATGGGATTGTCATATGAAAATCCGTTAACAATACAATTTTTAGCCAAAATCTTGTTTATGATCATGTCATGATTCCTAAGAATAAATGATACTTACCTGGGTATAACCATAAATATTTAAATGTTCTACTATCTGTAATGACGTCTTTGATGACTGATCGCCAACTACACCCAACAGTTTGTCATTACTGAAACAAGAATAGTTGGGGACTATGTCTCCACGACCAGATAATATCTGTAGTACATTCTCTACTGCTTTATTTTCATTATTACAGGAATCAGTCACATGGTATCCAAGGGTCACATTAGGTAAAATATATGGATTCTTGTTAATCTCATCTATGGCGAAAATAAAGGCAAGAACATATCTATAGAAGGACGGTAAAGGACTGCAAAGGGGTAGCAAAGAGAAAATAAAGATTTTTTTAGATTAGATCGAGATCGAAAAATGTAAAGAAAAGTTCTTAAAAGTACTGCAATAAGAAAACTATGTAGTTTGTGTCTTTTAATCTGGACAGACTTAATGAAGCTAATCTTCCTTTCTGCTTTTTTTTGCATATTCTTATTTGTTCCCTTGAGGAAAACAATCTTTCTCAAGTTGGTAATACATACATATATACAGTATACAAATATAGATATGTACCAGAAGTGCTAACAGTGGCAGGTAGGACATGTGACATTAACTTCTATTAAATTATACACATGACATATAGTGGTTGTATGTATGCATTCTAATAGTCTTTATGTTAAAAGTTACTCTTTTATTTTTCCAAGATAAAATTCATGCAAAAAGTATGATGGGGAGCATTACGTGCTTGCTGCTACCTGCCTGGCTAACAGGATCCTTTGCACTCATTCTTATCTTGAGTGTTTGGATTTGGATTGGAAGCGGTGAGGTTTTCATGCTTTCGCTCATCAAATTAATAGTCCTGGTCATGTAAGTAATACCAATCACTTGGTAATCATAGTATTAACTTAGTTAATCTTGTCATCTTATTTTCTATTTCTTTGGTTACACGTTTCAATCAATTGCTAAATGGAAAACTAACAAAACGTTTCACAAAAATGAAAACAGATAAAAACACAACTCCTCCTTCCTAAACTTCATTTGGTTATTTTTTTGCCTCATATTATAATTAAAGCTGAAAAATATGTCAAGAATGATTTAACTTGTGTCCCAGAAAATTAGCTTCACCCCCTCATTTTCTTGACTGTCTTTGGTCTGGTTGTAAGACAACTAGCTGCAGCTGGAGCCTCCCCTCTGTGCGCAATCTACATTAGGACACAAATATTGTTAGCCCTGCTGTTCTGTTGGGTCAAAAATGACCGAAATTGAAATTTGATCTTTTTTTAAATATTCATTATACGGTTCTGAAACTTGTTGTTGATTGACTTTTCCTCACTTGAGGGGTTCTTACTATGGATATTTTTTTTTTTTACTTTTTACTCCACGTTTTTTTTTACACTTGTACTATTCAGTCAAAAATGACCAATAACCTTTTATACAAATCTCCAGCCATTTTTGGAGTAAAATCTCATTTTAGACTATATTTTGCAAATACTACTATTTATCAATTTATCTTGATCCTTTTGGTCAGTGCAGATTTACGCATACATACATTTTCAAATTATGATAAAACAGATGGATTCGCTTCTGGTATAGTTATGTGCAAATTTTTTTTGCTTTATCTTATTTACCCTCCTGTTCATATAGAAATAGTTCAATTCAGTTGTCATCATTTCCCATTGTAAATGAAAAGATTTTCTTATTTTCCTTGTGTTAGCTGGTTCTATTACTGTGTATTGCTGACCTGAAAAGAGAACTAATAAATTCTGTATATTCCAAGTAAGCCTGCAAAGTACGGCATCAAAATACGGACTTTGTGCGACAGCAAAAGTTCATAAGCTGTAAACACTCAGGTATACATAGGAGAAAACACTGGAGAAAGAGCTGAAAAAAATCAAGGTATGCGAGTAGTTTTGGATTTGACACATGGACTCAAAGGACAAATGTTACGTGCAACAATTTTTTCACATCATACCAACTGGGACAGATGTTGCTGAAAAGAAAAATGACCATGCTGGGTACTGTCATAAAAAATAAGCCAGAACTTAAGCAAGGTATCCTCAGTTATAGAAATGTTTATCGTTCTATTTTACTAAGGATACAACAGTAGTTTCTTATGTTCCCAAAAAACACAAACAGGTCCTTCTGATGAGCACAATGCACCGTGATAGTGAAATCAGTGATCGAGACGATAGAAAGCCGGACATTATTTTATATTACAATGCCACAAAAGGGGCAGTTGATACTCTAGATCAACTCATAGGCACTTACACCTGTAAACGCAAAACAAATCGGTGGCCAATGGTTGTTTTTTACAATATTCTTGATGTGTCGGCATACAATGCATTTGTGTTATGGCATGAAATATACCCAAATTGGAATAAAAATAAACTGCATAAAAGAAATTTTTTATAGAGGAGTTGGAAAAATCACTGGTTAGCCCATATATTGAAGAAAGAAAAGTAACACCCAGAGATGATGGAGCGGAAGCCATTGTCCACAGGATCCAACAGCGTGCTAAAGAAAGTAAACCAACGGCTTCCTCCGGCACTGCTACGATACCCACGGCCTCCACCAGCAATGCAACCAGCCTAAAACGGAAACAATGCGCCTTCTGTCCAACATCAAGTAATCACAAAACAAATGTGATATATTGCAGTTGTGCAAAGTACTTATGCAAAAGACATGTAAATTATACGTGTGACGAATGCAAACAGTAAATTTAGAACCGTGAACCTTATTTACCATTTTATATAGAAAAAAAATGAACTTTTTATTGATTTATTTTTATTCATTTTTTTAAAAAAATATATTTACATACCGTTTGATGTTATTAGTTATAGTTTAGTTATATTAAAAAAAATTTTTTTACGTGCAAATGTGCAATATGCATGAATATTGCAATAAGGCCATGTAATATTTTTTGATACAAAAAAAAAAAAAAAAAAATTAAGTTTATGAACAAACATGTTCACATACAGTATAATAATGACAGCGGCACACATTCCCGGGAACAGCGGCGGCAGCGAGCAAAGCCGGTGCAAGGATGAGTGGAAGAGTTGGCGACTTGAGTCCCAAGCAGGAAGAGGCCTTAGGCACGTTCTGTGAGAGTGTGAAAGACATTCTGCCCCAGCTCCCTTCCTACTGCCATGATGACTACTTTCTGCTGCGCTGGCTTCGGGCCCGATGCTTTAACCTGCATAAATCAGAGAGTATGCTTTGGAAGCATGTGGAGTTTAGAAAGCACATAGATTCTGACAACGTGCTGTAGAAGTGGCAGCCTCCAGAAGCAGTCCAGAAGTATTTGTCAGGAGGACTGTGTGATTTTGACATGGAAGGCTGCCCTATCTGGTACGATGTTGTTGGGCCTTTGGATCCAAAGGGTTTGCTCTTCTCTGCTTCCAGGCAAGACCTTTTAAAGACCAAAATGAGAGACTGTGAGAGAATGCACCTGGAATGTCGTAGGCAGAGTGAGAAGCTGGGCAAAAGGGTTGAAGAAGTTGTGATGATCTATGATGTGGAAGGATTGGGATTAAAGCATGTGTGGAAACCAGCTGTAGATTAATATTGTGAGGTCTTGCAGATGTTTGAAGATAATTATCCCGAGGCTTTAAAAAGACTCTTTGTGATTAAAGCTCCTAAACTTTTCCCAGTGGCATATAACCTTGTTAAACATTTCTTGGGTGAAGACACCAGGTGGAAGATCATTGTGGTAGAAGACAACTGGAAAGAAGTTCTTCAGAAATACATTCCAGCAAATGAAATCCCCAAATACTATGGAGGAACCCTAGAAGACCCAGATGGTGATCCAAAATGTAAATCCAAGATAAATTATGGCGGAGACATCCCTAAATCCTACTATTTGCGGGACCAAGTTAAACAGAATTACGAGCAAATATCAACAGGGGTTCCAGTCAGCAAACGGAGTACGAGATCCTGTTCCCAGGCTGTGTACTCAGGTGGCAGTTCCAATCAGATGGTGGTGACATTGGATTTGGAATTTTCAGGAAGACAAAGGCGGGAGAGCGACAGAAAGCCGGGGAAATGATTGAGGTGGTGCCAAGTGAAAGATACAATTCCCACATGGTACCAGAAAATGGAACTTTGACATGCTCTGACCCTGGCACATATGTACTTCGCTTTTATAATACATACAGCTACATACACGCCAAGAAGGTCAGTTACACTGTAGAAGTCCTGCTACCAGACAAAAGCTCCGAAGAGAAGATTCAGAAACTAGAGGAAAAGTTGGAGACCAGTCTCAGCCTCTAAAAATATAATCCTCTCTATAAAGCCCAGAAGATCCCCAAATACAGCTGTGAAGTAGCACAGTATGTATTGTAAAAGCCCGCTAAGGTTCTGAAGATGCAATATGACATTTGTCCACTATGAAATCGGTTGGGAGTCTTTCATGTGCCTCATTGCATTTCAGATATGAACGTGAGAAGATGCCAGAATTACCTGTAGATAATGGAGTAAAAAATGTAATCATGCTTGAAATGAATACTAAAATGGATAGAGATACTTGAAGCACAGTTCGTTTTATTATTCTTAGAGTCCATACTTCATGATGATTATGGATAATTTGCATACCTCAGTAAATACCGGGATAAAGATTAGAATTATGAATTTTAATTAGATTTTATTTCATAATGAAGTGACAGATATTGCATTGGTTCGGTAATAACTTTAGCACTGTAATGGTTGTATTAGCCAATACCAAGTTCATGAATCAATACAGTATAATAATGCAAACAGATGTTCAAATAAAACACTTAAATTAGCTAAAAATGAAGACGTTAACAGGTCTGGTCAAAAATGACCGGAACATTATAAGTGTATAGTAGACCCGAACAGAATAGCAGGGTTAAAGGAGTTGTCCAGGCCTAAATACTAAGCTATGCACAGGATAGGGTATCAATAGTACATTTGTGGGAGTTCAATACCGGGCACAAATGTGTTTTTTGATTTGTCAGTGACCAGATGTATACACTTTGACTGGAGCTGCTGAACGCACCTCCATTTAAAGTGTTGCAACCACTGCTGGCTGCTGGATGCTACTGCAGAGCTCCTTCTATTAAAAAATTAGGAGCTGTAAGTTATAATTCAGTACTAGGCCCCAGTCAGCAGTACAAGTGCTCAGCAACTGCATTCCGATTGAGCTGTTAGAACCCTCCTGTTTGCTTTTTTTCCATCTTGTGTTTTGCGGTCACATGACCATCTGCCTTTATATTCCAGCTCCGCCCTTTTGGCTGGGCTGGACTTCAGTGTTTGACTGTCTCTCTAGCCAGGTGCTTTGGTGCCTTTCTCTGTCAGTTCGCTTGGTCCTTCTGGGACCTCTAGTACCTTTTGTCAGTTTGTCTTTTTGTGTTTTGCAACAACTTCTCTGTTTAGGAGGTGTCCCATTTTTGTCCCAGTCCTTAGTTCTTTTAGGGACCCCTCCCCTTATGCTATAGGTCATCGTTCAGACTAGCCGAGGACAAAGGCGGTTCTGTTCGCTAGGAACATGCAGCCTGCTACATCGTAGGGATTCAGCTTAGGCATGGAGTCATGGGGACTCGGTCTTGCAGCATGGGTGCTGTGAGGCACCAGACCGCCCGCCCTGCTGGTGAATTGTCACTGCGGCGGTGGTTGACGCACAGCTCTGCTCCCGTTCAGGCAGGAAATGTTAGGACCCACTGCAAGGTTTGCCATGACGTGGCAGTGGGCTTCATACAGTCTGATCAGAATGTTAAACTAAGAACCTCATGTTCAGTTTTATATATTTTTGCCGTGAGGCATTAGATCAACGTATGTTTTTGCAGGTGCGGTCCATTCTCTTTTTCAGCTGGACAACCATCTTTAATTACTACTAATTCTCCATGACCATCTTTTTCTTAGCTGAAAGAGGAAACTCATGCATTCTGAAGAAAATAGAACACTAGGAACTTTACCCATGTGTTCTCTACAGGATTTCTATTTTTTTTTTTCAGGAATGTGCAGAAACATCCTGCAGACTAAAATACAGTAAGGAAGACCTTATCTCCAGTTAGTTTAAAGGGAATCTGTCAGTT
Organism: Phyllobates terribilis; assembly: GCF_046119375.1. NCBI lineage: Eukaryota > Metazoa > Chordata > Amphibia > Anura > Dendrobatidae > Phyllobates > Phyllobates terribilis. The sequence goes on along the minus strand of NW_027362761.1, from coordinate 1,201,991,559 downwards.
GGATCTACCCTACTAAGCCGTCTATATGAACATGCAGGTCATAGAATAAATTAATATCTTAATATCTGCGATCTGATTGTTCCAGAGAAATTTTTCTTTTTTCTTATATGTAAATAATCTGTTAATATCTATGGGCTGAACACAGTTATCTATGAGCATATTCAGCTAGAGCTTATTTTAAATGAAACGGGGAATCGCCAGTGTGAACAAGTAATGAGTGACACTTTGCTCTAATAATCACACACAGCTGTGCAGAAAGATTAGAGCTTACACATTACGACAGAAGTGAAGTGTGACTCATTACAAAAGCATTAGCAACTACAATCCTCTCACAGTACTTAAGCTTCCATTTCACAGGCAACCAGGATGGGGAAAGGCAGTACATTAGAGCTGATTGCACTGTGAGGAGACAACTGCAAACATGTTTGCTGTGTTTGTAATTAGACAAGTTTAAACTCTGATGTACTGAATTAGTAATAACTACTTGACTGATGTTAGTCTCATCTCTAAGACCCCAGACAGGCACCAAAATAAAAGTTATTCTAGTAAACACCTAACAACTACAGTAGGATCAGAGATATGTTTGATCCTGGCCATATGGATGCTGTTGTCAATTCTGACTGCAGAATCTATGCTTTTTAGATAAAGGTTAGGAGCTCCACCTATCACCTACAAGACCCCTGCAATGTGATCATTGGGTGATAATAGGTTGCTTTGGCAGCTGGAGGCCTAACAAATATTGACTATTCTGCTATATATCTGACCTCTTTAAACCCTACAGTAGGGTTCTCTAAGATGCCTGTTAGTATATCATTGATGAACATAATATTGACATATTGCAGTATGTCCCATAATTGGTCAAGTCCCATGATTGGATCAAAAAGTTGTAAAAAAAAATTAAAATAATTCTTCTTGAAAACTAAAAGAAATTGATAGATGTGTCCAGCAAAATAAAAATTATCTTGCTAGATCTGTACTTACAGTTTACAGACTCCATCAATTGGCTGATTCTGGTCACTTTCATAAAAATAATGTACAGTGAATATTCCTCCAATGATCATATCTCCATCCTGGAAATAATTTGTATTTAACAGAGGATAGTCTTTTCTAATAAAACAGTTTGGTCCTGAGCTTAGTTTTTGGCACTGTGTTAGTATAAGGACCTTAAAAATAATAACTATTACTAATAACGACTTCTCCGCCATCTCTGCAGGTTGGTGGCTCATCCATGTAATATTCCTTGGAATATAATCTAATCATAACAGATCCATCTGTCCTGCAGCTTTCTGAATGTTGTATACATTAGTAGGTTACTGAATGAGCCATCTTATATAGTGTGGATGGTGTCTGTGAGAGATTGTGAGGGAATATTATTAGTACAATATTAATATAAATCATGTGCTCTACACAGTCATATGGGAATCAAGCTAAATGCAGTATTGTACTGAAGACTTACAAATGTTTCCATAATAGAATATATTTTTTTCTGCTACAATATTGTATATTTCTATTATTGGTGTTTCCCAAAAATATAAAAAAATTCAATAGATGTTCCGTTTTTTTATTAAAGTTAGGCCCCATTATTTTTTGTTTCCCGCTAATCTGAAGATGAGAAGGTCAAATATCTCTTGAAATCAATGTTCTAATAATTATTAGAATGTAGTGATGAGTGAACGTGCTTGGTTAAGGGGTTATCCGAGCACACTCGGATGCTTACCGAGTATCTTGGGCGTGGTCGAAAACTATGTTTGAGTGGCCATGGCTGCATGTCTTGCGGATGTTAGACAGCTGCGACACATGCAAGGATTGCGTGTTTGTTAGGCAATTCCAGCATGTATCGCGGTTGTCTAACAGCCGCAAGACATGCAACTGCAGCTACTTGAACATAGTTTTCGAGCACACCCAAGATACTCGTTAAGCAAATGAGCATGATTGGTTAACCCTTTTAACCCAGCACGTTGGCTCATCTCAATTAGTATGGTTTACCATGTGAAAACCTACTTATAGCTTGTCCATGTAATGGTTACAAATATATATATTTTGTGACAGGGTCACTGGGGATGCATGTGAGGGGAGATATGTTTCACTATGGCTATTAGCTTCAGTGAACTGAACCTAAATATTTTCTTCAACATGTTAGGTGCTGAAGAGGTTAATCAGCCATTTTGGGTTGGGACCTGTGTGGGTAAGTGTGAGATGGGTGGGACACCTACTTACTATATCTCCACCTCAAGGGTGTAGCTGTAGAAGATAAATCTCCAGCAGTGAGTTGTTTTTCTCTGTTGTGTGTTTGGAGAAGGAAGTCTCCAGACTGTGTGGAACTTTAGCTCAGGATGAGCTGAAGTATGCTGCAATCTAAGTGGGCAACTCCCACATGCTATGGACTCTGCTATGGTTTATCTCTTGTTTTGACATTATGCCAGCAAGGCCATGTTGATTTCATTGAACCTGCAGTACTTTACAACATTTTAAATAAACCTGCAGATTAAAACATTACTGTGTCTATTTCTGGAAGCCACCAAGTGAGTCAATCTACCTGTGAATTGATTAATCTGTGACATAATGCAGCGACAGCACCATTACAACAGCACAAAGAGGGCAGTTTAATACTAGTGATGAGCGAATATGTTCGAGATCCAATCTCCAAACTTAAGTTCGATACAAATGTGGTACATTTGGATTCGTGATCGGAAAGGCGATCAAAGTTTGTTAAATTCTGGAAAATCGGTAACGTTCGGCAAATTTACATGGTAACGTGATTGCAGGGATAACATGGTGTCTTTTACAGTTTTGCTAGCATAGTGCTTGTGTATGATGAGCGGGGACATGTGGCAGATGAGTGAGGGGGCTGGTGATAGCTCAGAACAGGTCAGATCAGCAGCAAGTTTTTCTCTTTTTCCTGTAGGCGTTAACTTTATGTCAGGAAAACGCGGCTAGCCAATTAGAGCGCAGGAAGCATCCAGAGTGTCCCAGACACAAGGGCTTCTGCAATTGGCTGTTGAAATCACATGTCCTCTCCATATAAAAGCTGGCCATGTTCCCTCAGTGCCATTTTATGCATGTCACTGAAGGAGATAGACGCTGCTCAGTGCGCTCTGTTCTGTGTAATGAGAGATATTAGCTAAATAGATGGGCGCTTTGGTAGAATTCAGAAAGTGTAGATAAGTCATGTGTTGTGTACCTGTTCAATCGACCTTGCAGCCCTTACTTTTTGTTTTTGTGCAATGAGATTTTGACAGAAAGAGCAGGGCCTATGTTAGAGAACAGTGTTGTGCAACGGTTGCACTCTCTTTGCTCCATGCCAGGGTATACCTTCAATATATTTTTGCATTTGCTAATGTGATAAAGCAAGCCCTTGTAGACCACTTTTTGTGTTGGTGGGGTTGAAATTCAGCTATCTGCAGAGCTTGTCAGTGCAGAGCTTCTGAGTACGTATGAGCGAACATTTCAATGTTCAGTTCGGAAAAGTTTGCCGAACAAATTGATATTCACCGAATTCATTCGCAGAATGTTCAACGAACATTTCCGAATCCAATAGGAGTCAATGGAAGAACCAAAAAAATGCATAGACAACACCTAGAAACGGGACCAAAAGCTGCCAAAACACATCAAATTAGGTGTAGACACAAGGGAAGTGCCATCAATTGACCCAGAGTACAAGTACTATAAATATTATTACTGTGACAGTGACATTTATTCAGTTGCGCTTTACATGTCAATAGGGGTCACCGACTGGTACAACAGGAGAGAGGACCCTACCTGCGAGGACGCACTGTAACGGACGTGGTATGTGGAACCACTGTTCCACAGACCCCAGAGAGCCAGGAGGGGCGTGACTAAGCGAGCACCGGACTGTTCACTAGAGCCTCTGATGGTGAGGTTAGACTTGGCTCCCGATGAACGCCAGGTGCCACTCCAGGACAGACCAACGGACCCAGTAGAACAGACTATATGGTGCAGCAGGCAGAGTCTGTATCAGAGTGCAGCAGGCAGAGTCTGTATCAGAGTGCAGCAGGCAGAGTCTGTATCAGAGTGCAGCAGGCAGAGTTTGTATCAGAGTGCAGAAGGCAGAGTCTGTATCAGGAGTGCAGCAGGCAGAGTTTGTATCAGGAGTGCAGCAAGCAGAGTCTGTATCAGAGTGCAGCAGGCAGAGTCTGTATCAGAGTGCAGCAGGCAGAGTCTGTATCAGGAATGCAGCAGGCAGAGTCTGTATCAGGAATGCAGCAGGCAGAGTCTGTATCAGAGTGCAGCAGGCAGAGTCTGTATCAGAGTGCAGCAGGCAGAGTCTGTATCAGGAGTGCTGCAGGCAGAGTCTGTATCAGGAGTGCAGCAAGGACTGGTACGCAACCTTACACAACTTAGACTGCAGAACAGGAAGGTTCCACTAGAGCCAATCCAATAGATAGAGACCCAATCAGGATTCCCCACATTTAAAAAAATTTGTGGCAGACAGTAGCAATGTCTAATCAATTTCACTACAGTAGAAATAGTCTAAATAAGACCAAAACCTCTCCCAGTACAGCCCTAAATTAGGGCCTAACACCAACGAAGTGGCATCAATGTCATCAGACTACAAGTAGTTTAACGCAGACCCATACCTGTCCCACTACAGACAACCCAGGAGATGCAGACTCAATCGAAAGTGTTTACATTTAAAAAAATAGGGCCTAAGACCATCATTTCCGTGGCCAACAGATTGGAGATGATGGAGTTCAACCTCTTAGCTTTGTCATGTGTAGGATGAAACAATCTTTTGTGTGACCACAACTGCGGGATTGAGGGCTGGCTGCAGTGCTGAGAGAGGGCAGAGTACGGTGAAATGGACAAACCGATAGACCGTAAGTTAGGTGCAGATGGAGATGTTACGGTGGATTGAGAAACGTGTGATGTGCTCAGAGAAACAAACACAGCAGGTATGTCTACTTCACTTACAGCTGACTGGCTGTCACTCAGCCTAACTGCAGCGGGTATTCAACTGGTTCTGTCGGACACCTGCATGACACAACTTGGCATGGTAACAGAGGAGAAGGAAGAAGCAGCAGAGGTGTTTGATAGGGCGGCTGATGGTTGTTTATTGAGTTTAAAACGTTTGTGTACCCATTTGGGGAGAACAATATCTGCACCAAATGCTCAATTTCATCACAGTATAACTATAGAAATGCATGGAGACCAAAACCTCTTCCACTACAGTCAACCCAATGGATGGAGACCCAATCATGATTCTCCACATTTCAAAAAATTAGTGGCAGACACTAGCAATGTCTAATTAATTTCACTACAGTAGAAATAGTGTAAATAAGACCCACACCTCTTCCAGTACAGCCAACCTAGGAGATGGAGACTAGAGATGAGCGTTGTTCGACTCGAACTGTTCGCCAATCTCAAATTTGAGCTGTTTTGGGCGGTGTTCGAGCCGTTCGGTGAACACGAACGTTTTGAAAAAAATTCGGCTGTTCGAGGTTATGTTCGATAACTGTTCGTGCACCAAAATCATAACTGGATTTTTTCTCAGTAATGATGAAAATTAATGTTAATACACAGTTTGAGTGTACAGTGGGGCGGGGGGAGGGGCAGGGGATGTATCTCTGCAGGAATAATGAAGATCTCCATTTTTTTTTCTCTTTTCCGCATTTACAGTGGGGAGGTGCAATCAGTCAGCCTATTAGCAGCGCACACACGGAGCGAAGCGCTTTTTTTCACACAAGCAAGGCCATGTGTCATTGGCACTGTATGTCACATGTCCTTGCCCTATAAGACCCAGCCATTTTCCCCGTCGCCACCATTTTCTCACTGCTGCGGCTGCGTGTTAAACGGCACCGCTGTTGCTGTGTGCGCTATACCTTGTTAATCTCAAGCCAATTTTCGCACAAATCTACAGATAGCTTGGAAGTAGGCAATAGTTGTGATTGCAGTCCTTTTAAGGACTAGGTTACAGCATTTCCTACGACTTTTATCAGGCAGGTCTGTGCTCTTAAATAGATAGTTTGGGAGTAAAGACTAATTGAAATTGCAGTCCTTTTCAGGACTAAGTTACATCAGTTCCTATCAGTTTTTGCCAGGCAGGTCTGTGCCAGTGCTGTGCAAGTTTTTTTCACAGCATTTGGCTAAATCTAGCAAAGCTAATCCTTTTTGGCCTATTGCAGAGTGTATTAGTCAGTGGAGCAGCCTATCTGTGTTGCAAGCTAAACCACCTGTGTATAGAATACCAATTTTTTTACTGCACCTAGGGAAGTAAAACCTTTTGGGCATAGCATCATGCTATTAGTCCATCTATACTGACCTCCATCAGGTTGCAAATTGAATATAATTTTTTTCTGCATCTAGCTCTGAAAAAATATTTGGGCTTCTAGCAGTGTGTGGGACTTGTTCTATTAGTCCATCTATACTGACTTCCACCAGGTTGCGAATTGAATATAATTTTTATCTGCATTTAGCTTTGAAAAAATATTTGGGCTTCTAGCAGTGTGTGGGACTTGTTCTATTAGTCCATCTATACTGACCTCCATCAGGTTGCAAATTGAATATAATTTTTTTCTGCATCTAGCTCTGAAAAAATATTTGGGCTTCTAGCAGTGTGTGGGACTTGGTCTATTGGTCCATCTATACTGACCTCCATCAGGTTGCAAATTAAAAATAATTTTTATCTGCATCTAACTCTGAAAAAATATTTGGGCTTCTAGCAGTGTATGGGACTTGGTCTATTAGTCCATCTATACTGACCTCCATCAGGTTGCAAATTAAAAATAATTTTTATCAGCATCTAGGTCGGAAAAAATATTTGGGCTTCTAGCAGTGTGTGGGACTTAGTCTATTAGTCCATCTATACTGACCTCCATCTGGTTGCAAATAAAAAATAATTTTTATCTGCATCTAGCTCTGAAAAAAATATTTGGGCTTCTAGCAGTGTGTGGGACATGGTCTATTAGTCCATTTATACTGACCTCCATCAGGTTGCAAATTAAAAATAATTTTTATCTGCATCTAGTTCTGAAAAAATATTTGGGCTTCTAGCAGTGTGTGGGACTTGGTTTATTAGTCCATTTATACTGACCTCCATCAGGTTGCAAATTGAATATAATTTTTTTCTGCATCTAGCTCTGAAAAAATATTTGGGCTTCTAGCAGTGTGTGGGACTTGTTATATTAGTCCATCTATACTGACCTCCACCAGGTTGCAAATTGAATATAATTTTTTTCTGCATCTAGCTCTGAAAAAATATTTGGGCTTCTAGCAGTGTGTGGGATTGTTCTATTAGTCCATCTATATTGACCTCCATCAGGTTGCAAATTGAATATAATTTTTATCTGCATTAAGCTCTGAAAAAATATTTGGGCTTCTAGCAGTGTGTGGGTATTGGTCTATTAGTACATCTATACTGACCTCCATCAGGTTGCAAATTAAAAATAATTTTTATCTGCATCTAGCTCTGAAAAAATATTTGGGCTTCTAGCAGTGTGTGGGACTTGGTCTATTAGTCCATCTATACTGACCTCCATCAGGTTGCAAATTAAGAAAAATTTTTATCTGCATCTAGGTCTGAAAAAATATTTCGGCTTCTAGCAGTGTGTGGGACTTGGTCTATTAGTCCATCTATACTGACCTCCATCAGGTTGCAAATTAAAAATAATTTTTATCTGCATCTAGCTCTGAAAAAAATATTTCGGCTTCTAGCAGTGTGTGGGACTTGATCTATTAGTCCATCTATACTGACCTCCATCAGGTTGCAAATTAAAAATAATTTTTATCTGCATCTAGCTCTGAAAAAATATTTGGGCTTCTAGCATTGTGTGGGACTTGGTTTATTAGTCCATTTATACTGACCTCCATCAGTTTGCAAATTGAATATAATTTTTTTCTGCATCTAGCTCTGAAAAAATATTTTGGCTTCTAGCAGTGTGTGGGACTTGTTCTATTTGTCCATCTATACTGACCTCCACCAGGTTGCAAATTGAATATAATTTTTTTCTGCATCTAGCTCTGAAAAAATATTTGGGCTTCTAGCAGTGTGGGATTTGTTCTATTAGTCCATCTATACTGACCTCCATCAGGTTGCAAATTGAATATAATTTTTTCTGCATCTAGCTCTGAAAAAATATTTGGGCTTCTAGCAGTGTGTGGAACTTGGTTTATTAGTCCATTTATACTGACCTCCATCAGGTTGCAAATTGAATATAATTTTTTTCTGCATCTAGCTCTGAAAAAATATTTGGGCTTCTAGCAGTGTGTGAGACTTGGTCTATTAGTCCATCTATTCTGACCTCCATCAGGTTGCAAATTAAAAATAATTTTTATCTGCATCTAGCTCTGAAAAAATATTTGGGCTTCTAGCAGTGTGTGGGACTAGCTCTATTAGTCCATCTATACTGACCTCCATCAGGTTGCAAATTAAAAATAATTTTTATCTGCATCTAGCTCTGAAAAAATATTTGGGCTTCTAGCAGTGTGTGAGACTTGGTCTTTTAGTCCATCTATACTGACCTCCATCAGGTTGCAAATTAAAAATAATTTTTATCTGCATCTACAGTACCTCTGAAAAAATATTTGGGCTTCTAGCAGTGTGTGGGACTATTTGTATTAGTCCATCTATACTGACCTCCATCAGGTTGCAAATTGAATATAATTTTTTCTGCATCTAACTCTGAAAAAATATATGGGCTTCTAGCAGTTTGTGGGACTTGGTCTATTAGTCCATCTATTCTGACCTCCATCAGGTTGCAAATTAAAAATAATTTTTATCTGCATCTAGCTCTGAAAAAATATTTGGGCTTCTAGCAGTGTGTGGGACTAGCTCTATTAGTCCATCTATACTGACCTCCATCAGGTTGCAAATTCAATATAATTTTTTCTGCATCTAGCTCTGAAAAAATATTTGGGCTTCTAGCAGTGTGTGGGACTTGGTCTATTAGTCCATCTATACTGACCTCCATCAGATTGCAAATTAAAAATAATTTTTATCTGCATCTAGCTCTGAAAGAATATTTGGGCTTCTAGCAGTGTGTGGGACTTGGTCTTTTAGTCCATCTATACTGACCTCCATCAGGTTGCAAATTAAAAATAATTTTTATCTGCATCTAGCTCTGAAAGAATATTTGGGCTTCTAGCAGTGTGTGGGACTTGGTCTTTTAGTCCATCTATACTGACCTCCATCAGGTTGCAAATTAAAAATAATTTTTATCTGCATCTAGCTCTGAAAAAATATTTGGGCTTCTAGCAGTGTGTGGGACTTGGTCTTTTAGTCCATCTATACTGACCTCCATCAGGTTGCAAATTAAAAATAATTTTTATCTGCATCTAGCTCTGAAAGAATATTTGGGCTTCTAGCAGTGTGTGGGACTTGGTCTTTTAGTCCATCTATACTGACCTCCATCAGGTTGCAAATTAAAAATAATTTTTATCTGCATCTAGCTCTGAAAGAATATTTGGGCTTCTAGCAGTGTGTGGGACTTGGTCTTTTAGTCCATCTATACTGACCTCCATCAGGTTGCAAATTAAAAATAATTTTTATCTGCATCTAGCTCTGAAAAAATATTTGGGCTTCTAGCAGTGTGTGGGACTTGGTCTATTAGTCCATCTACAGTCATGGCCAAAAGTTTTGAGAATGACACCAAAATTATATTTTCACATGATCTGCTTGCCTCTGTTTTTTATTAGTGTTTGTCTGATGTTTATATCATATACAGAAATATAATTGCAATCATATTATGAGTACCAATAGGTTATATTGACAGTTAGAATGAGTTAATGCAGCAAGTCAATATTTGCAGTGTTGCCCCTTCTTCTTCAAGACCTCTGTAATTCTCCCTGGCATGCTCTCAATCCACTTTTGGACCAAATCCTGACTGATAGCAATCCATTCTTGCATAATCAATGCTTGCATTTTGCCAGAATTTGTTGGTTTTTGTTTGTCCACCCGTCTCTTGATGATTGACCACAAGTTCTCAATGGGATTAAGATCTAGGGAGTTTCCAGGCCATGGACCCAAAATCTCTATGTTTTGTTCCATGAACCATTTAGTTATCACCTTTGCTTTATGGCAAGGTGCTCCATCATGCTGGAAAAGGCATTGTTGGGCGCCAAACTGCTCTTGGACGGTTGGGAGAAGTTGCTCTTGGAGGACATTCTGGTACCATTCTTTATTCATGGCTGTGTTTTTAGGAAAGACTGTGAGTGAGCCGATGCCCTTGGCTGAGAAGCAACCCCACACATGAATGAATTCAGGATGCTTTACAGTTGGCATGAGAAAAGACTGGTGGTAGCGCTCACCTCTTCTTCTCCGAATAAGCTGTTTTCCAGATGTCCCAAACAATCGAAAAGGGGATTCATCAGAGAAAATGACTTTGCCCCAGTCCTCAGCAGTCCACTCCCTGTACCTTTTGCAGAATATCAGTCGGTCCCTGATGTTTTTTCTGGAGAGAAGTGGCTTCTTTGCTGCCCTCCTTGAAACCAGCCCTTGCTCAAAGAGTCTCCGCCTCACAGTGCATGCAGAAGCACTCACACCAGCCTGCTGCCATTCCTGAGCAAGCTCGGCACTGCTGGTAGTCCGATCCTGCAGCTGAAACAGTTTTACGATACGGTCCTGGCGCTTGCTGGTCTTTTTTGGGCGCCCTGGAGCCTTTTTGACAGCAATGGAAGCTCTCTCCTTGAAGTTATTGATGATGCGATAGATTGTTGATTGAGGTGCAATCGTGGTAACTGCGATACTCTTCCCTGTTAGGCCATTTTTGTGCAGTGCAATGATGGCTGCACGTGTTTCTTTAGAGATAACTATGGTTAACTGAAGAGAAACAATGATACCAAGAACCTGCCTCCTTTCAAAGTGTCCAGTGATGTCATTCTTACTTAATCATGACTGATTGATCGCCAGCCCTGTCCTCATCAACACCCACATCTGTGTTAATGGATCAATCACTAAACCGATGTTTTCTGCTCCTTTTAAGGGCAGGACTGCAATGATATTGAAATGTGTTTTGGGGGTTAAAGTTCATTTTCTGGGCAAATATTGACTTTGCAAGTACAGTAATTGCTGTTAAGCTGATCACTCTTTGACATTCAGGAGTATATGCAAATTGCCATTACAAAAAATGAAGCAGTAAACTTTGGAAAAATTACTATTTGTCTCATTCTCAATACTTTTGGCCATGACTGTATACTGACCTTCATCAGGTTGCAAATTAAAAATAATTTTTATCTGCATCTAGCTCTGAAAAAATATTTGGGTTTGTAGCAGCGTGTGGGACTTGGTCTATTAGTCCATCTATACTGACCTCCAACAGGTTGCAAATTAAAAATAATTTTTATCTGCATCTTGCTCTGAAAAAATATTTGGGCTTCTAGCAGTGTGTGGGACTTGGTCTATTAGTCCATCTATACTGACCTCCATCAGGTTGCAAATTAAAAATAATTTTTATCTGCATCTAGCTCTGAAAAAATATTTGGGCTTGTAGCAGTGTGTGGGATTGGTCTATTAGTCCATCTATACTGACCTCCAACAGGTTGCAAATTAAAAATAATTTTTATCTGCATCTAGCTCTGAAAAAATATTTGGGCTTCTAGCAGTGTGTGGGACTTGGTCTATTAGTCCATCTATACTGACCTCCATCAGGTTGCAAATTAAAAATAATTTTTATCTGCATCTAGCTCTGAAAAAATATTTGGGCTTCTAGCAGTGTGTCGGACTTGTTCTATTAGTCCATCTATACTGACCTCCATCAGGTTGCAAATTGAATATAATTTTTTCTGCATCTAGCTCTGAAAAAATATTTGGGCTTCTAGCAGTTTGTGGGACTTGGTCTATTAGTCCATCTATTCTGACCTCCATCAGGTTGCAAATTAAAAATAATTTTTATCTGCATCTAGCTCTGAAAAAATATTTGGGCTTCTAGCAGTGTGTGGGACTAGCTCTATTAATCCATCTATACTGACCTCCATCAGGTTGCAAATTCAATATAACTTTTTTCTGCATCTAGCTCTGAAAAAATATTTCGGCTTCTAGCAGTGTGTGGGACTTGGTTTATTAGTCCATCTATACTGACCTCCATCAGGTTGCAAATTAAAAATAATTTTTATCTGCATCTAGCTCTGAAAGAATATTTGGGATTCTAGCAGTGTGCGGGACTTGGTCTATTAGTCCATCTATACTGACCTCCATCAGGTTGCAAATTAAAAATAATTTTTATCTGCATCTAGCTCTGAAAAAATATTTGGGCTTCTAGCAGTGTGTGGGACTTGGTCTATTAGTCCATCTATACTGACCTCCATCAGGTTGCAAATTAAAAATAATTTTTATCTGCATCTAGCTCTGAAAAAATATTTGGGCTTGTAGCAGTGTGTGGGACTTGGTCTATTAGTCTATCTATACTGACCTCCAACAGGTTGCAAATTAAAACTAATTTTTATCTGCATCTAGCTCTGAAAAAATATTTGGGCTTCTAGCAGTGTGTGGGACTTGTTCTATTAGTCCATCTATACTGACCTCCATCAGGTTGCAAATTGAATATAATTTTTTCTACATCTAGCTCTGAAAAAATATTTGGGCTTCTAGCAGTTTGTGGGACTTGGTCTATTAGTCCATCTATTCTGACCTCCATCAGGTTGCAAATTAAAAATAATTTTTATCTGCATCTAGCTCTGAAAAAATAGTTGGGCTTCTAGCAGTGTGTGGGACTAGCTCTATTAGTCCATCTATACTGACCTCCATCAGGTTGCAAATTCAATATAATTTTTTCTGCATCTAGCTCTGAAAAAATATTTGGGCTTCTAGCAGTGTGTGGGACTTGGTCTATTAGTCCATCTATACTGACCTCCATCAGATTGCAAATTAAAAATAATTTTTATCTGCATCTAGCTCTGAAAGAATATTTGGGCTTCTAGCAGTGTGTGGGACATGGTCTATTAGTCCATCTATACTGACCTCCATCAGGTTGCAAATTAAAAATAATTTTTATCTGCATCTAGCTCTGAAAAAATATTTGGGCTTGTAGCAGCGTGTGGGACTTGGTCTATTAGTCCAGCTATACTGACCTCCAACAGGTTGCAAATTAAAAATAATTTTTATCTGCATCTTGCTCTGAAAAAATATTTGGGCTTCTAGCAGTGTGTGGGACTTGGTCTATTAGTCCATCTATACTGACCTCCATCAGGTTGCAAATTAAAAATAATTTTTATCTGCATCTAGCTCTGAAAAAATATTTGGGCTTGTAGCAGTGTGTGGGATTGGTCTATTAGTGCATCTATACTGACCTCCAACAGGTTGCAAATTAAAAATAATTTTTATCTGCATCTAGCTCTGAAAAAATATTTGGGCTTCTAGCAGTGTGTGGGACTTGGTCTATTAGTCCATCTATACTGACCTCCATCAGGTTGCAAATTAAAAATAATTTTTATCTGCATCTAGCTCTGAAAAAATATTTGGGCTTCTAGCATTGTGTGGGACTTGTTCTATTAGTCCATCTATACTGACCTCCATCAGGTTGCAAATTGAATATAATTTTTTCTGCATCTAGCTCTGTAAAAATATTTGGGCTTCTGGCAGTTTGTGGGACTTGGTCTATTAGTCCATCTATTCTGACCTCCATCAGGTTGCAAATTAGAAATAATTTTTATCTGCATCTAGCTCTGAAAAAATATTTGGGCTTCTAGCAGTGTGTGGGACTAGCTCTATTAATCCATCTATACTGACCTCCATCAGGTTGCAAATTCAATATAACTTTTTTCTGCATCTAGCTCTGAAAAAATATTTCGGCTTCTAGCAGTGTGTGGGACTTGGTCTATTAGTCCATCTATACTGACCTCCAACAGGTTGCAAATTAAAAATAATTTTTATCTGCATCTAGCTCTGAAAAAATATTTGGGCTTCTAGCAGTGTGTGGGACTTGGTCTATTAGTCCATCTATACTGACCTCCATCAGGTTGCAAATTAAAAATAATTTTTATCTGCATCTAGCTCTGAAAAAATATTTGGGCTTCTAGCAGTGTGTGGGACTTGGTCTATTAGTCAATCTATACTGACCTCCATCAGGTTTCAAATTAAAAATAATTTTTATCTGCATCTAGCTCTGAAAAAATATTTGGGCTTCTAGCAGTGTGTGGGACTTGGTCTATTAGTCCATCTATACTGACCTCCAACAGGTTGCAAATTAAAAATAATTTTTATCTGCATCTTGCTCTGAAAAAATATTTGGGCTTCTAGCAGTGTGTGGGACTTGGTCTATTAGTCCATCTTTACTGACCTCCATCAGGTTGCAAACTGAATATAAATTTTTTCTGCATCTAGCTCTGAAAAAATATTTGGGCTTCTAGCAGTGTGTGGGACTTGTTCTATTAGTCCATCTATACTGACCTCCACCAGGTTGCAAATTGAATATCATTTTTTTCTGCATCTAGCTCTGAAAAAATAGTTGGGCTTCTAGCAGTGTGTGGGACTTACTCTATTAGTGCATCTATACTGAACTCCATCAGGTTGCAAATTGAATATAATTTTTTTCTGCATCTAGCTCTGAAAAAATATTTGGGCTTCTAGCAGTGTGTGGGACTTGTTCTATTAGTCCATCTATACTGACCTCCATCAGGTTGCAAATTAAAAATAATTTTTATCTGCATCTAGCGCTGAAAAAATATTTGGGCTTCTAGCAGTGTGTGGGACTTGGTCTATTAGTCCATCTATACTGACCTCCATCAGGTTGCAAATTGAATATAATTTTTATCTGCATCTAGCTTTGAAAAAATATTTGGGCTTCTAGCAGAGTGCGGGACTTGGTCTATTAGTCCATCTATACTGACCTCCATCAGGTTGCAAATTGAATATATTTTTTTTCTGCATCTAGCTTTGAAATAATATTTGGGCTTCTAGCAGTGTGTGGGACTTGGTCCATTAGTCCATCTATACTGACCTCCATCAGGTTGCACTTTGAATATAATTTTTTTCTGCATCTAACCCAGCCAATAGTTTTGGCCTAATACCACAGCTTGGCCACTCAGCTCTGCTCGGTTCCCATCCATTGTTTTTTTGTGCAAACAACTCCAGAGTTGTGAATTAGTTAACCACTAAAATGAGTGCAAAAAGGCCTGCTGCTGGTGGAAAGGGGAATAGGCGTGTTGGGAAGGGGAAAAAAGGTTGTGTCCATGGGGTAGGTGTTAAAGCAACAGTAACATCTGCAGAAGAAAGACCATCTTCCAGCCAAACTAAAATGTCTACTTCTTTGAGCGGACAATGTGATAAGATCCCTTTCTTATGGCCATGCCAATCGCTACAAATTCCAGATGAGGCACAAAAACAGCAGGTGCTTCAATGGATATCAAGTGCTCCTTTAAGTGGGCTCTCCTCCACATCAACTTCAACATCACAAATACTCCAGTCCTCAGAGGTGTCACCCCAATCGCACTTGCTTCCTCACAGCTCCCAAATCTCCAGCAGCCCGTCTGAGTATGAGGTAGAATAGATGGTTGAGTCTGCAGAGCTGTTTACTCATACTCTAGCCTGGGAATCAGAGGTCGGCTCCAGCACTTCAGTGAATCCAGACGAGGAAATGATCTGCACTGATGCCCTGAATCGTTATGAGTCGGATCCAGGACCAGACGCAGAAGGTTCTGACCATAATGTAGACCCTCATTCCCAACCTGTACCTCCTGTTGTTGGAGACAGTGAGGAAGACGATGATGAGACTCAAATACCTTATTGGAGCGACAACTTGAGTTTTTTGTCAGGGCAGGAACAGGTTGGCTCTGAGGACGACGGGTGTGATAACACACAGGGTGATGATGATGAGGTTGGAGATCCCACTTACTGTCAACCCAAAGTCAGCCAAGAGATGAGGTCAAAAAACCAAGCAATGTGAACTGAGGTCTAAAATGGTAGACATGCAAGAAATAGGAGCATGTTCACACTAGCAAAAAGAAGCAAAACCTACAAAAGACAAAAAATATATCTCATACCCTACCATCATTATATATAAATGTAAAGCAAAGTTGCATAATAAATATAGGGTACTTAGTGAACTATTTTTGATCAAAAAAAGTATACAAGCCGTCCCACCAGCGGCAAGGTGACCCTAAATTGGGACGGTACCTATACTGTCTATATTAAAAACCTTACTGTATATCAAAGTTGAAGTAATGCATATAAAAGGGTAGACAAATAGGACCGGGTTCCAACTCCAGACCACCTAGGCCCGTGGTAAGCTACATATATACTAATCAGCTCAACAAAGGGGATGCCACACCCTTAAATTGCACAGAATGCAAACAAGACAAAAAACCAAGCAATGTGAACTGAGGTCTAAGATGGTAGACATGCAAGAAATAGGAGCATGTTCACACTAGCAAAAAGAAGCAAAACCTACAAAAGACAAAAAATATATCTCATACCCTACCATCATTATATATAAATGTAAAGCAAAGTTGCATAATAAATATAGGGTACTTAGTGAACTATTTTTGATCAAAAAAAGTATACAAGCCATCCCACCAGCGGCAAGGTGACCCTAAATTGGGACGGTACCTATACTGTCTATATTAACAGTAGGTTGTAGGTTTTGGGACGGTACCTATACTGTCTATATTAACAGTAGGTTGTAGGTTTTGTTTCTTTTTGCTAGTGTGAACATGCTCCTATTTCTTGCATGTCTACCATCTTAGACCTCAGTTCACATTGCTTGGTTTTTTGTCTTGTTTGCATTCTGTGCAATTTAAGGGTGTGGCATCCCCTTTGTTGAGCTGATTAGTATATATGTAGCTTACCACGGGCCTAGGTGGTCTGGAGTTGGGACCCGGTCCTATTTGTCTACCCTTTTATATGCATTACTTCAACTTTGATATACAGTAAGGTTTTTAATATAGACAGTATAGGTACCGTCCCAATTTAGGGTCACCTTGCCGCTGGTGGGACGGCTTGTATACTTTTTTTGATCAAAAATAGTTCACTAAGTACCCTATATTTATTATGCAACTTTGCTTTACATTTATATATAATGATGGTAGGGTATGAGATATATTTTTTGTCTTTTGTAGGTTTTGCTTCTTTTTGCTAGTGTGAACATGCTCCTATTTCTTGCATGTCTACCATCTTAGACCTCAGTTCACATTGCTTGGTTTTTTGTCTTGTTTGCATTCTGTGCAATTTAAGGGTGTGGCATCCCCTTTGTTGAGCTGATTAGTATATATGTAGCTTACCACGGGCCTAGGTGGTCTGGAGTTGGGACCCGGTCCTATTTGTCTACCCTTTTATATGCATTACTTCAACTTTGATATACAGTAAGGTTTTTAATATAGACAGTATAGGTACCGTCCCAATTTAGGGTCACCTTGCCGCTGGTGGGACGGCTTGTATACTTTTTTTGATCAAAAATAGTTCACTAAGTACCCTATATTTATTATGCAACTTTGCTTTACATTTATATATAATGATGGTAGGGTATGAGATATATTTTTTGTCTTTTGCAGGTTTTGCTTCTTTTTGCTAGTGTGAACATGCTCCTATTTCTTGCATGTCTACCATCTTAGACTTCAGTTCACATTGCTTGGTTTTTTGTCTTGTTTGCATTCTGTGCAATTTAAGGGTGTGGCATCCCCTTTGTTGAGCTGATTAGTATATATGTAGCTTACCACGGGCCTAGGTGGTCTGGAGTTGGGACCCGGTCCTATTTTTCTACCCTTTTATATGCATTACTTCAACTTTGATATACAGTAAGGTTTTTAATATAGACAGTATAGGTACCGTCCCAATTTAGGGTCACCTTGCAGCTGGTGGGACGGCTTGTATACTTTTTTTGATCAAAAATATTTCACTAAGTACCCTATATTTATTATGCAACTTTGCTTTACATTTATATATAATGATGGTAGGGTATGAGATATATTTTTTGTCTTTTGTAGGTTTTGCTTCTTTTTGCTAGTGTGAACATGCTCCTATTTCTTGCATGTCTACCATCTTAGACCTCAGTTCACATTGCTTGGTTTTTTGTCTTGTTTGCATACTGTGCAATTTAAGGGTGTGGCATCCCCTTTGTTGAGCTGATTAGTATATATGTAGCTTACCACGGGCCTAGGTGGTCTGGAGTTGGGACCCGGTCCTATATGTCTACCCTTTTATATGCATTACTTCAACTTTGATATACAGTAAGGTTTTTAATATAGACAGTATAGGTACCGTCCCAATTTAGGGTCACCTTGCCGCTGGTGGGACGGCTTGTATACTTTTTTTGATCAAAAATAGTTCACTAAGTACCCTATATTTATTATGCAACTTTGCTTTACATTTATATATAATGATGGTAGGGTATGAGATATATTTTTTGTCTTTTGTAGGTTTTGCTTCTTTTTGCTAGTGTGAACATGCTCCTATTTCTTGCATGTCTACCATCTTAGACCTCAGTTCACATTGCTTGGTTTTTTGTCTTGTTTGCATTCTGTGCAATTTAAGGGTGTGGCATCCCCTTTGTTGAGTTGATTAGTATATATGTAGCTTACCACGGGCCTAGGTGGTCTGAAGTTGGGACCGGGTCCTATTTGTCTACCCTTTTATATGCATTACTTCAACTTTGATATACAGTAAGGTTTTTAATATAGACAGTATAGGTACCGTCCCAATTTAGGGTCACCTTGCCGCTGGTGGGACGGCTTGTATACTTTTTTTGATCAAAAATATTTCACTAAGTACCCTATATTTATTATGCAACTTTGCTTTACATTTATATATAATGATGGTAGGGTATGAGATATATTTTTTGTCTTTTGTAGGTTTTGCTTCTTTTTGCTAGTGTGAACATGCTCCTATTTCTTGCATGTCTACCATCTTAGACCTCAGTTCACATTGCTTGGTTTTTTGTCTTGTTTGCATTCTGTGCAATTTAAGGGTGTGGCATCCCCTTTGTTGAGCTGATTAGTATATATGTAGCTTACCACGGGCCTAGGTGGTCTGGAGTTGGGACCCGGTCCTATTTGTCTACCCTTTTATATGCATTACTTCAACTTTGATATACAGTAAGGTTTTTAATATAGACAGTATAGGTACCGTCCCAATTTAGGGTCACCTTGCCGCTGGTGGGACGGCTTGTATACTTTTTTTGATCAAAAATAGTTCACTAAGTACCCTATATTTATTATGCAACTTTGCTTTACATTTATATATAATGATGGTAGGGTATGAGATATATTTTTTGTCTTTTGTAGGTTTTGCTTCTTTTTGCTAGTGTGAACATGCTCCTATTTCTTGCATGTCTACCATCTTAGACCTCAGTTCACATTGCTTGGTTTTTTGTCTTGTTTGCATTCTGTGCAATTTAAGGGTGTGGCATCCCCTTTGTTGAGCTGATTAGTATATATGTAGCTTACCACGGGCCTAGGTGGTCTGGAGTTGGGACCCGGTCCTATTTGTCTACCCTTTTATATGCATTACTTCAACTTTGATATACAGTAAGGTTTTTAATATAGACAGTATGGGTACCGTCCCAATTTAGGGTCACCTTGCCGCTGGTGGGACGGCTTGCATACTTTTTTTGATCAAAAATAGTTCACTAAGTACCCTATATTTATTATGCAACTTTGCTTTACATTTATATATAATGATGGTAGGGTATGAGATATATTTTTTGTCTTTTGTAGGTTTTGCTTCTTTTTCCTAGTGTGAACATGCTCCTATTTCTTGCATGTCTACCATCTTAGACCTCAGTTCACATTGCTTGGTTTTTTGTCTTGTTTGCATTCTGTGCAATTTAAGGGTGTTGCATCCCCTTTGTTGAGCTGATTAGTATATATGTAGCTTACCATGGGCCTAGGTGGTCTGGAGTTGGGACCCGGTCCTATTTGTCTACCCTTTTATATGCATTACTTCAACTTTGATATACAGTAAGGTTTTTAATATAGACAGTATAGGTACCGTCCCAATTTAGGGTCACCTTGCCGCTGGTGGGACGGCTTGTATACTTTTTTTGATCAAAAATAGTTCACTAAGTACCCTATATTTATTATGCAACTTTGCTTTACATTTATATATAATGATGGTAGGGTATGAGATATATTTTTTGTCTTTTGCAGGTTTTGCTTCTTTTTGCTAGTGTGAACATGCTCCTATTTCTTGCATGTCTACCATCTTAGACCTCAGTTCACATTGCTTGGTTTTTTGTCTTGTTTGCATTCTGTGCAATTTAAGGGTGTGGCATCCCCTTTGTTGAGCTGATTAGTATATATGTAGCTTACCACGGGTCTAGGTGGTCTGGAGTTGGGACCCGGTCCTATTTTTCTACCCTTTTATATGCATTACTTCAACTTTGATATACAGTAAGGTTTTTAATATAGACAGTATAGGTACCGTCCCAATTTAGGGTCACCTTGCAGCTGGTGGGACGGCTTGTATACTTTTTTTGATCAAAAATAGTTCACTAAGTACCCTATATTTATTATGCAACTTTGCTTTACATTTATATATAATGATGGTAGGGTATGAGATATATTTTTTGTCTTTTGTAGGTTTTGCTTCTTTTTGCTAGTGTGAACATGCTCCTATTTCTTGCATGTCTACCATCTTAGACCTCAGTTCACATTGCTTGGATTTTTGTCTTGTTTGCATTCTGTGCAATTTAAGGGTGTGGCATCCCCTTTGTTGAGCTGATTAGTATATATGTAGCTTACCACGGGCCTAGGTGGTCTGGAGTTGGGACCCGGTCCTATTTGTCTACCCTTTTATATGCATTACTTCAACTTTGATATACAGTAAGGTTTTTAATATAGACAGTATAGGTACCGTCCCAATTTAGGGTCACCTTGCCGCTGGTGGGACGGCTTGTATACTTTTTTTGATCAAAAATAGTTCACTAAGTACCCTATATTTATTATGCAACTTTGCTTTACATTTATATATAATGATGGTAGGGTATGAGATATATTTTTTGTCTTTTGTAAGAGATGAGGTCAGCAGAGTAGGTGGAGGAGAATGCTAGTGATGACGAGGTCAGTTTGCACCTTCCTGGACAGAGACGTAGTACTGGAAGCACGTCAACAACTGCATCCTCAAACACAACTCTGCCTCTCACCACAAGTCGTGGTGGCTCTTCAGGTCGCATGGGTGCTAAGCCTTGCATAGCCTGGGCATTTTTTCAGATCGATAAAGATGACCCAACTCGTGTTATCTGTAACATTTTTCAGCAAAAGCTAAGTAGAGGCCAAAAAATACATAGTTTGAGTACTTCATGCATGAACCGGCACATGGACATGAAGTATAATTTGCAGTGGGAAGCTCAGTGTGCTACAATGCGGCCTAGCCGGCCGGGCCAACCACCGTCTGCCATATCTTGTGCATCCGCGGCCTCTTCATCCTCTGTGACTGGGGGGACAGCAGTCACACCTGTTTTGGGGCGCAGACCTGCCACCTCTTTACCCGCAACAGCCAGCGTGATTGGCAGGTCATCATTTTCTTTGGAGGTGGTAACACCAGCTGGTGTTGAGCGCTGTCCGACATCTATAGCACCACCTTTGGATCAAGGCAACCTAACATGTCCGCCTGCATCTTCCTCACAGACCGGCAGTTTGCCGGGGACACCCTTATCAACCCCGTCTAAGCACAATAGCCAGCCCTCGGTCCCTCAGATGTGGACAAGTAAAAGACCATTTCCTCCTAGCCATGAGAAAGCTAAGAGGTTGAATTTCACCATCTGCAAGCTCTTGGCTACAGAAATGCTGCCTTTCCGCCTGGTGGACACAGAGGATTTTCGAGACCTTATGTCCGTCGCAGTGCCCCAGTACCAGATGCCCAGTCGGCACTACTTCTCAAAGAAAGGTGTGCCTGCGCTCCACCAGCATGTCGCACACAACATCACCGCTTCTTTGAGAAACTCTGTGTGTGACAGGGTGGATTTCACCACAGACACTTGGACAAGTAGGCATGGACAGGGGCGTTACATGTCGCTGACTGGGCACTGGGTAACTATGGTGACAGCAGGACAAGGGGCTGCTGTCCAAGTCTTGCCGTCCCCACGAGTTGTGCGTCAATCCTCTTTATGTCAAAGTTCCTCCACTGCTTCTGCCTCCTCAACCTCCTCTCGGTCTTCCACCTGCACCCAAAGCCTGTCTGGTCATGCCACAAGCTTTCTAACTGCGCAGAAGGGATCCTGCACACCTCCTTACTATGCTGGCAGTAGGGCTCAACATCATCAGGCGGTTTTTACTTTGAAATGTCTGGGAAATGTGAGTCACACAGCTGTGGAGTTGTGGTCAGCTCTGGAGAACCAATTTCATGAATGGTTGTCTCCACTGGACCTGAAACCAGGGAAGGCCGTGTGCGACAATTCTGCAAACCTGGGTGCGGCCCTTCGCCGGGGCAATGTCACACACGTGCCTTGTATGGCTCACGTGTTGAACCTGGTTGTCCAGCAATTTTTAGCCCACTATCCCAGACTAGATGGCCTTCTGCAGAGGGCACGGTCGCTGTGTGCTCACTTCCGCCGTTCGCATCCCGCAGCTCAGCGACTTACATCTCTAAAGAAGTCGTTGGGCCTGCCACTTCACCGGCTAAAATGCGATGTGCCTACATGGTGGAATTCAACTCTGCACATGTTGCAGCGACTGAGGCAGCACCGACAAGCCCTGGTGCAATACGCTCTGACGTATAGCCTGGGCCAACGAGATGCAGACGTGGGGCAAATCACGCTGGAGGAGTGGTCTCAGATCAGGGACCTATGCACCCTTCTGAACAGTTTTGAAATGGCGACGAAGATGTTTAGTGCTGACGATGCCATTATCAGCATGACTATTCCGGTGATTTACATGCTGGAGCACATGTTAAACAGAATTCGGAGTCAGGTGGTGGCACAAGAGGAGGTGGAGGAAGTAGAGGAGGAGGAGTTGTATGCGGAAGGGCTAACATCTGCAAGGTCCAGACGGTCGGCAGCACCAAGGCGGCAGGCATGTGAGGGTGGGGTAGATGGTTTTACCAGGGCGCATGGTAGCTGCCAAACTAGTGAGGAAGGTGCAGGAGCCCAGGAAGGAGTGGAGGACGAACTGATGGAAGACTCATCAGATGAGGGAGACCTTGATCACATTTCTGTTGTGCGAGGTTGGGGGGAGAGGACAGAGGAAGGAAGCATGATTGTTACCTCACCACCAACACAACAGGGACTTGGTGCTCCTGGATGCGCAACACACATGAGTGCCTTTTTGCTGCACTACCTGCAACATGACCCTCGAATTGGGAGAATTAGAAATAATCCTGACTACTGGGTTGCCACACTGTTAGATCCCCGGTACAAAAGTAAATTTGCAGAAATTATTCCTGCCATAGAAAGGGATGCACACATGCAGGAGTATCAGCAGAGACTGTTGCAGAATCTTACATGTGCTTTTCGACAAAACACCAGTGGTGCACATAGTGAATCTCACAGTTCCAACTTGCCAACCGTGGGACCGTCAAGTGTTCAGCACTCAAACCATAACAGAACCACAGTATCTGCTGGTAACATCAATTTTGCGGAATCATTTCACCACTTTTTTAGCCCATCCTTTGCAAGGCCACAGGAGACAAGAAGTCTGACACATAGTCAACGCCTAGAGACGATGTTACAGGAGTATCTCGAAGTAAACATTGAAGCCATGACTGAGTCACTGGACCCTTGCTCTTTTTGGGCTTCCAATCTGGATAAATGGCCAGAGCTAGCCACTTACGCCTTGGAGATCTTGTCATGCCCCGCAGCCAGCGTTCTGTCTGAACGTGTGTTCAGCGCTGCTGGTGGTGTGCTGACAGATAAGCGCACGCTGCTCTCCACTGATAATGTAGACAGACTCACGTTCATAAAGATGAACAAATCATGGATCCGAAATGACTTTTCTACCCCTGTGTCATCCTGGGGAGAGTAAAACATGGATGATTGGTTAAAATCACCCTACCAACCGTTTTAAGCTTTCAAATTACTAATCATGTTTATCTGTATCTTGGCTGGAAAATAATTTGGGCTTTGTAGCAGTGTGCAGCACTGATTCTATTAGGCCATCTATAATAAGCTCCACCAGATTTAAAATTACTAATCATGTTTATCTGTATCTTGGCTGGAAAATAATTTTGGCTTTGTAGCAGTGTGCAGCACTGATCCTATTAGGCCATCTATACTAAGCTCCACCAGATTTAAAATTAATGATAATTTTTAGCTGCCTCTAGCCCGGAAAATAATTTTGGGGCTCTGAGATGCGCAAGACACATAAGTGCCTTCTTGCTGCACTACCTGCAACATGACCCTCATATTGTCAGAATTCGAAGTAATCATGACTACTGGGTTGCCACACTCTTAGATCCGCCAAACTTTTCGATCAACCTTTTCATTTTAATAAAGACCAAAAAAATGGTCATTTTTGAAATTATAAGCATTAGCAGGTTATTAGAAACTGAAATCAAACAGTTTTCAACTCAAAACTTTATTCTAGGTGATGTTACATTTTCACATAGGACCCCTTGTTCGAAAGGAGCTTCTGAACTCTCTCGTCCATTGAATTTGTCAGGTTTTGGATGGTTTCTGCTTCAATTGTTTTGCATGAGGACAGAATACCCTCCCAGAGCTGTTGCTTAGATGTGAACTGCCTCCCGCCATCATAGACACTCCTTTTGATGATGCTCCAGAGGTTCTGAATGGGGTAGAGGTCAGGGGAGCATGGGGGTCACACCATAAGTTTGTCCCCTTTTATGCCCATATCAGCCAGAGATGCAGATGTTTTATGTGCAGCATGAGATGGTGCATTATCATGCAAAAAAATGATCTTGCTGTGAAATACACGGTTCTTCTTCTTGAACCATGGCAGGAAGTGCTGTTTGAGAAAATCCACATACATTATGGAGTTCATCTTTAGCACCTTCAGGGATCCTAAAGGGGCTGACTATCTCTCTCCCCATGATTCCAGCCCAAAACATTACTCCACCTCCTCCTTGTTGGCGCTGTAGCCGTGTTTTGCGTGGGGTGTCCATCAACCAGCCATCCTCCACTCCATCCATCTGGACCATCGAGCGCTGCACGGCACTCATCCGTGAACAAAACAGTTTTGAAATCAGTTTTCATGTAATGTTTGGCCCACTGGAGCCGTTTCTGCTTGTGTGAAGTGGATAGAAGAGGTCGAAAGGATGGCGTATGCATAGCTGCAAACCTCTGAAGGACCCTGCATCTTGTTGTTCTGGGAAAGATGGAGGCACCAGCAGCTTCAAAAACTTGTCTGCTGCTATGACAAGGCTTTTTTGCCGCTGCTCTTTTAACCTGACGTAATTGCTTGTAGGAAAGAGTCCTCAATTTGCCCTTATCAGCACGCACACGTGTGTACTGTGAATCAGCTACATACTTCTTGATTGCCAAGACACTTAATCCTGATCATCGCACAATGTTGATTGTAGTCATGCCTTGACCTAAACACTCCACAATTTGTTGCTTCTCAGCAGCCGACACATCCTTTTTCTTTCCCATTTTGGCAGAAAATGTAGGCTGCTTAATAATGTGAGACAGCCTTCTTAAATAGTCTTGCCTTTCATTGGACACACCTGCCAAACTAATTAGCACAGGTGTCTGCAATTGCTTACAGTGATATAAAGAGCCCTGACACACATCACCATCAATGAGTTTAACTGACAAACAAACAAATTCTTCCCCTATCACTCCTAAACACTTTTTGCATAATAATTTGGAACACAGTGTACATGTGCTTTTCCACAAAACACCAGTGGTTCACGTAGTGAATCTTACAGTTCTAACTTGCCAACCGTAGTCTGTATGGAGTTGTTCAATAAAGGGCCCAAAATTAAGATAACATAGATGGGAGAGGTCTCTATGAATAGGAATTCCTAAGTATTTGATACCCTGTGAGGGCCAGGCAAAGGGAAAGTTGGACTGGATGGAATCCTATATGGATTTGGGGAGGGAGACATCGAGGGCCTCAGACTTTGCTGCATTGATTTTAAAATTTGACCATGTAACAAAGTGATCTATTTCAGCCATAACAGCATGGATGGATATATGTGATTGAGTGATATATACTAGGACATCATCAGCAAATAGAGAGCACTTGTACTCGGTGCCTCCCACCTCAATCCACCTAATATTGGGGTTATGGCGAATTGATGAGAGCAGGTGCTCCGTCACTAGGATGTATAAGAGAGGGGACAGAGGACATCCCTGCCTTGTCCCATTGGTGATTATGAAAGGTGATGAAAATGTTCTGACGCGCCCCCTGGGCCTTGGGACACCTGGAGCCGGACCCTTTTTGATGGATGCTGGTGGCTGTAGTCTCCGTGGCGGCGACCCGGTTCCGTGACTCAGGGCGGTCAAACCAGTGGCAGTACTATTTATGTGGTTTTGATGTTTAAATGTCCGACTATGCCACCCGTGGATTGCGGTCAGAGTGAACCGCCGCTGCAGGGCAGATCGCTGAGGCTGGTGTTGTGGGTGCAGCAGAGCGTAGCATAACTCCCCACGGGAGGAGTATAGCCTCAGGGCAGTGTATGCGGAGGATGGGGGTGATGGTGCAGGGCAGCAGCAGTAATGACACGGGGTCAGTGATGCAGTCCAGGGCCTTTACTCACAGTTCTTATTATCCAGACCACTCCTGCAGGTAACGGCTGCCCACGTCGTACTTTGCTCACCAGTTGAGGGGCTCAGACAACTTCCAGATAACTTTGGAACGCTTCACAGGACCCCCTTTGTGTGTCCTTTGTCTGGCCTTTCTTACCAACCCTTCTGTCCGGCTGCCTCGGGCCTCATCTTGGTAAACTTGGCGCCAGTTTCCCTGACCCTATGTGGTGCCTTCCTAGCGGGTGTAGCGAGGGGCTGCGCCACATAAAATGTCACAGCCTCCGGTTTCTAGCTGAGGGTCGTTTCCCGCCTCCACTAGTTTCGGGGACCAGTCTCCCCCTTTGGCCTGACCCCTCCACCCAGGTGGATTCGGGCGTGCGGTGGCGACTCGCCTGTCCACACCCCTGGGATTCCTTCATTTCTCGTTCCTGGAGCCTTCTCCGCTCCTCTTCTTTCCTTCTCCCTCTTCCAGGCCAGGGCCTCTGTTACTAGGCCCGCCTCCGGAGCAGAGCTCATGCAGAGCCCCTGCTCCCTGTCACTTCTGCTCAGACTTCTCTGCACTGAACTAAGATGGTGCCCACCTTTTATACTCCCTTGTCAATGCACCCAGGAACTGCTTCCTCCCTGCTCCTGCACTACAGGGTTCCCCTTCCTCAGTGTTCCCTCCCCCCACTCCAGCCAGGGACAGGGACTGTCGTGCCCATCTCAGGGGCATATTGGTCGCCCTGCCCCATGGCAATGTGGTGTAATGCATGCAGGTGTCGGGTCCTGATCCACACTCCATCCTTACCTGAGAGTGAGATATCACACCTCTGGGTGAGGTGCAATACCTCTGTAGCAACCGAGCCCTCAGGGTACTACAGTTCCATTTAGCTTCAGCCTTGGTGACGTATTGCGATACAGGGCCGTGATTTTGGCTATAAAAGGGTCCCCTAGACCCCTACCCCAAGCTTTTTAAGAGAATAATATATGGTGTGCCAGGAGACTCTATGGAATGCTTTCTCAGCATCCAACGAGAGTATCAAATTACAAATTTTTAACTGCATCTAGCCCAGGAAATACTTTGTGCCTAGTAGCAGTGTCTGCTAGTCAGCGGATTATCCCGGCTGTTAAGCAAGCTTCACCACCTGTAGTTTGGGCACTTAATTTTTTCAAAGGAAATGCTTCGGGACCACGGGAAACTCAGTGAAGAGCATCAGCAGGCACACCAAGGCATAGGGGCTGGGACTGGCGGTAGGATGCCTTGAGGTGGACAGCCGAGCTCGATCCTTATAAAAGCTTTTTAACTGCAGCAGCTTTAGTGGACGCTACTGGAGCTGCTGGCATGAGACTTGCCCTCCAATAGATCCTTGTAAAAGGATTTAAAGTGTATTCATTCAAATTAGAGAGACAATTTAAATTAAAAAGCTTAGAGCTGCCTCCACCACAGGGGCGCTCGCTCGACCCACCAGCGGACAGGCACCACTATTGGGAGAGGGGGGCTGGCCGTCAGGGTTCACCGCGGCTCTGGCACAAACCCGGCGACACGGAGGTGGCACGGGCAGGAACAGACTGGCCATGTCGGCTTCTCACTTTTTGGATTTTAAAAGGGCATGACATGCCTATATCTGTGTCTCCCCCTCCTTTTACTCCTCCACCTCTTTTCTTTTCGCATGACTATATGTACTTGTCACTTTTCCATGTGTTAGTTATGTCTTCTGAGCAGTTTGTCAGCTTTTGGACACCTTTGAAGGTGTTTTCTATGTGTTTCTATGTGTTTTTGTTTGCCTGCCATTGGTTTTAATGGTGTTCGAAGTTGTTCAACGAACAGTTCGGCGAACACACGAGTGTTCGACGAACCAAACTGAACTCGAACACTACGGGGGTGGCTCAACACTAATGGAGACCTAACCAAGAGTGTTCACATTGCCCAAAATGAGGGCCTAACACCACCGAAGTGGCATCAATATCATCAGACTACAAGTAGTTTAACGCAGACCCAAACTTGTCCCACTACAGCCAACCCAATGGATGGAGACACAATCAGAATTTTCCACATTTCTCAAAATTAGGGCCTAAACCTGCAGCAGCTAGAGCAGGCACAGAAGCCATATCACAGACTGCAATTCCAAGAGATTAATACAGCACACTCAAAACTACAACATCGCCTACTCTGTACATTCTGTAATTGGGGTGCAAATGTCCATGGAGATCCTTGACTTGTTCATCTTGATGAAAGTTAGGCGTTCTACACTTTCAGGGGATAGCCGGGTGCGCTTATCCATCAAGACACCACCAGCAGAACTGAAGACACGTTCAGAGAGAAAGCTGGCTACCGGCCATGATAAAACCTCCAAGGCATGAGAGGCGAGATCAGGCCTTTCATCCATTTTTGAAGACCAAAATGTAAAAGGGTCAAAATCTTCCCTGGTGGTATTCATATTAAGCTCTACATACTCCTCCACCATCCTTTCCAGTCGTTCACCACATGTCAGACTTGTACTCTGCTCTGCTGGTGCACGAGCTGGTACAAAAAATGTGTGAAAGGACTCCCCGAAATTGCTTCTGCCACTTACTCTGTTGCTGCTAATATTTTGTCGGTGATGCACTGATGTGCCGGTGGTTGAAAGACTACAACTGCGATGAACACTGTTTGCCTCACTGTTATCTTGGAAAAAATCTCTATTAAGGTTGCTTAAAAGCTTGTTTGGACACTCCAACATAAGCGGGTCCCTTTCCAGGCAGGGAAGCATCTGGCAAAATTGACTCTTTTAACGGGAATCTAACAGAGTGGCAACCCAGTAGTCAACATCATTTTAAGTCCTAACTATACAGGGATCGTGTTGCAGATATTGCATCAAGAAGGCACTCATATGTCGGGCTCTTCCAGGAGGTCCAAAGCCAGGCTGTATTGCGGGCTGTGTAACACTGATGCTTGTTTCCTCTGTCCCCTCCTGCCAACCACGTTCAAACGAGAGGGGATGATTATCCTCTTCATCCTCTGACAGTCGCTCGCCCATCACCTCTTTCTCTTCCATTAGTCTATGGCTCTTGCACCTTCACTAACAGTTTGCCTGGTATCACCAAACTCCCTCCATCGCTGTAATCCACTGTCACTTGGCATCCGCCTGTGTGAGGACAGTCTGGAAATTTGAGACATTGGTATCCCTTTCGCATCCTCCTCTTCTTCTGGAGCCACCACCTCCTTCCCCAGGTTATTCAAAGTTTGCTCCAGCATGTATATGACCAGAATAGCGATGCTGATGACGTCATCGTCAGCGCTAACAAGTTTAGTAGCCATTTCAAAACCATGCAGAAGGGTGCAGAGGTCCTTAATCTGTTCCCACTCCGCAAACGTGATATGCCCCAAGTCCGTACTGCACTGCCCCAAGCTATATGTCATGACATACTGTGTCAGAGCTCGTTGCTGCTGGCACAGTCGCTGCAACATGTGCAGAGTGGAATTCCACCACATCGGCACATCACAGATCAACCTATTAACTGGCATGGACAAAGACCTCAGCATCGATGCAAGTCGATGACACTAGGTGTGCGAAATGCGGAAGTGAGCACACAGCTTCCATACTTTGTGAAGCAGCTCATTCAGGCCAGGATAGTGGTGGAGAAATTGCTGTACCACCAGGTTGAGGATGTGAGCCATGCAAGGCATGTGTGCGAACTTGCCTCAGCCTAGGGCCGCCAACAGGTTCGCACCATTATCACACACGGCCTTCCCAAGGTTCAGCAGAGACAGCCATTGCTCAAACTGAGCCTGGAGAGCTGCCCACAACTCTTCACCTGTATGACTGCGATCCCAAGGCTTATTAATTTGAAGACTGCCTGATTACGGTGAACCCTGACTGGGCAGTATGGAGGTATTTCCTCCACTGCTTCTGCTTTGCAGAAGAAGTGGAGTAAGTGGGAAATACAGAGGTTTCTTCTGCAAGCCTTGGGGATTCCAAGATTTGTGGAGCAGCCCCTTCCCTGCCTGCTCCCACAGCCACCAGAGTCACCCAGTGCCCAGTCAGTGAGATGTAACACCCTTGGCCATGCTTACTCGTCCAGGTGTCTGTGGTGATGCACCCTGGCACACGTAGATTTAGACAAGGAACGGGTAATGTTGTCTGCGACATACTGGTGTAGCGCAGACACAGCTTTCTTAGAGAAGCAATGATGACTGGGCAACTACTACTGGGGGATTGCGACGGCCATCAGTTTTCAGAAATCATCTGTATCTACCAGGCGGAAAGGCAGCATTTCCATTGCCAACAGATTGGAGATGTTGGAGTTCAACCTTTTAGCTTTGTCATGTGTAGGATGAAACAATCTTTTACGTGACCACAACTGCGGGACAGAGGGCTGGCTAAGGTGCTGAGAGAGGGTGGAGTATAGTGAACCGGAAAAACTGGTGGAGCGTGAGTGAGGTGCAGATGTTATGGTGGATTGAGAAACATGTTGTGTGCTCGGTGAAACAAACACAGCAGGCATGTCCGCTTCTGTTACAGCTGACGAGCTGTCACTCAGCCTGACTGGAGCGGGTAAAGACCCACAGAGTTTCTGCATTGGGAGACCTGCGTGACAATACTTGGCACGGTAACAGAGGAGTAGGAAGAAGCAGCGGATGCATTTGATGGGGCAGCTGATGGTTGTTGAGGTGCACCAGTCCGCATTTCAGCATGGTAAGATTCCCAGCGTTAAAAATGTTGTTTGAGCATGTGAACATTCATGCATGCAGTAGTCAAATTATTTCAGTTTTTTCCTCTACTGAGTATTTTATTGCAAAGTTTGCAGCTAACGTGAGTTTTCTCATCCTTTGCAGTGACAAAAAAGGCCCATGCTAGGCAACCCTTGCTACCCTTGCGAGCTGCAGACCCATGACCGCTACTGGCCACAGCCACGGTTGTGGCTAAGGATGCAGTGCTCCTCGTGCTTGCATCACTCCGTGTCTGTGCCTTAGGGCGAAATGTAACCTCCTTATCTTCCTCCTCCACATACTCAGATGAGCTACTTGGCTGTGTGACTCTGGGTTCACACCAAGTAGGATCTTCAACCTCGTCATCATCCAATGTGTTATCCTCTTCCTCACCCTCAGAGTGACCCCTCTCATCTTGTTGCCCTGACAGCACAGTATAGTCCGCATAAGCCTCAGGTATCTGAGTCTCATCGAGATCACCTCCCTCCACTGCAGTTAATGTCTGGTGACGAGGGTCAGGAACCTGCTCGGACCCTACTTCATCCTGCTCACGAATCCAAGCTAAAGAAACTTTGGGCATCGGTGCAGATGAATTCCTCTCCTTGACTTTGTGACTGTTTGGAGTACATTTCTGATGCCCATGGTGTAGAATGGGTGAAGAGTTCTCCAGACTCGCCCATCAGTGGTTTGCTACAGTCAGCTGGGCAGTTGGTCAGTTGTGACACTTGGGGAAGCATGGGTAATTGGAGAGCCACCTCTGTGGACTGTACTGCGTGTGATATTGAGGTGGAAGAATTAGAGGAGAGGCCACTGGAATCCGAGCTTGCCATCCACTGGAGCACCTGCTCTTTCTGGGCCTTATCAACAAGGCATATCGCTGTGCGGCTGCCAAAGGTAAGGAGTGCAGTAGGCCATCCACTAACTTAATGATGCGCCCCCTGGGCCTGTGTTGTGCAGGGGAACCTGGAACCGGGCCTGTTGTAGAATGCTGGGGGTTGTAGTCTCCGTGTGGCGGTGACCCGGTCCGTGCCCAGGGTGGTCAAACCAGTGTCAGTCTTAATGTATAGCAAATGTCCGACTACGCCACCTGTGGATTGCGGTCAGTGGGGACCGCCGCTGCGCTGCCGACCGCTGAGGCTGATGTTGTTTGAGCAGCCGAGTATGGGATAACTCCCCACGGGAGAAGTATTGCCTCAGGGCAGCTAATGTGAGAGATGATGGGAGTGATGGTGTGAGGGTCCCAGTGCTAATGGTGCTGGTGCGGCAAGGAATCACAGAGACGTGAGGTGCAGTTCAGGGTTTTTACTGAGGGTACAAGGCAGACCCTCCTGGGAGTACTGGCTAGTATAAGGGGCCTGGTCAGTCTGCGAGCAAGCAGGAGTTCCCCTGGCCAGGTGGAGTTGTAGGCCTCCCCGTTTATCTGCACTCTTCCTGGCTACCTTGCTGTCAGCGGTTACAAGTAGCCCACGTCCCTGAGTATACCGTGTGGTGCTCAACCGTATGGCTGGTGACTTGGGGCCTTCTGTTAGCCTCCGCTCCTAGATGGCGGCGCTGGTCCCTTCTTTGTGACTGAGCCTCCGGGCTTCTATGGCCAGAGGACCTGGAATCCCCTGCCGGCTGGTTTCTGCTGCTGGGTATATATCAGTCCCCACAGCCTCGGACTCCTGTGTCCGGTTTTAGTAACTTCAGCCAGGGCGAGCAATATCTCTGCTCACAGCCCCTGGCCTTCTGCCTCTGCTCCTACAGAGCTCCTGATGTATCTTTTCCTGTGTCTGGAACTTTACTCCAGGCTCTGACTGACTTAATCCCGCCCCAGACCCAGTTTATAAGGGCAGATTCCTCCCGTCCCAGGTCTGGGCGGGCAGTGTTGCATGCTTAGGGCTCCTGACCAGAGAAACCTCCCACTTGCTCTCAGACATAATATCTCTATTACTGTGGCAACCAGACCCCTGGGGTGTCACATTCCCCCCTAGTAAATTTTAGTACTCCGGGACTAAACACTTTTTTAAAACATAAGAACAGGGTATAAACAATAATACGATAACATTTTTACAAGAAGCTTTAGTTCTTTAAAGGTCACGGCGTGTCCGCAACCGGGTGTCCATATCACCCAAGGTGAAGCTTTAAGCGAAGTAGGGGACCTGTCCAAAGCAAACCCCTTGCGTTGGCCTTGGGCGTGGCTGCAAGGGTAGATTAACTACTTTGGGCCGCAAGGAGGCCACGCCAGACAAGTTTTCTCTTCCGCGGCCGTCTTCGCAAGAGGCACCAAGGTGCAACTATCTACAAAACTGTTCCGGTTATCCAGCGTCCATAACCTGTTAGTCCATAAAAATCTGCAGGGTAACTGAGAAACATAATTAATAACAGGCAACAAACATAAACCATAAATAGTTAACAGATAAATTCACAGTGCATTAGTTTAGATTCTCCAGCGAGTGGGCATCTGACCTCTAGTGACTCTAGTGGACCTACGGAGCTCACTAACTGGTTCTGCACTACAGGGTGTAGGAGGTGTTATGGGTAAGCTGGGCAGCTGTCTGCGCACTCTTTGGCTGACTAGGGGCACGGCAGGCTCACTACTAGCAGAGGGTTGATCCTCCTGTACTGCTGGTGAGGACTCTTCTGCCTCTTGGGCCGGCTGCTCTTCCAGCTCTACCGGTTCCTCTGTAGGCACTTGCGGGGCTGGCTGGAGAGAGGTGAGGACGGGTACCACGACAGCGCCGTTTACTGTGTCCAAGACCGGGGGAAGTCTCCGAGTACGGTACTGATCATTTCTTCCCTTTCCTCTGCGGGTTGAGGGTTTCCTTGATCTTCTTCAGGGCTTTGCAGCTGCTCGGGACACTTCTTCAGGTGGTCTCTGGAGACAATGGCTGTGGTTTCTCCTCCATCCTTACTGATTACGCAGATTTTTGAGTTCTCATGGCTTGATGGCAGTACGGTGTACGGGTCCTTCTCCCACTGGTCGTCCAACTTGTGGAGCCGCCTCTTCCTCTTCAAGACCTGCTCTCCAGGTACCAGGGGAACAGTGGGAGCATACTGGTTATAAGCCTTCTCTTGCCTTTCTCTAGCTTGAGACAGACTTCGCTCGACGCTCTCCTGTACTTTCCGATACTGCTGCTGCCGTTCTGCATCCCAGTCTGCCTCTGGCGAGGTGTCCTCAGGCGTCAGGACTCCCATATCCAGGTCAATAGGCAGCTTACCAGGTCTTGCTCTCATTAGGTAAGCCGGGGTACAGTTGGTGGAACCTACAGGGATGTGGTTATACAGGTCCACCAGATCGGGCAGTTTCTCAGGCCACAGACTGCGTTCTTCCAGGGGCAATGTTTTTAGCAGATCTATCACCACCTGGTTCATCTTCTCGCAGAGTCCATTGGTTTGAGGGTGATAGGGCGTTGTTCTTATCTTCTTGCAGCCATACAGGTTGCAGAACTCCTGGAAGACCTCCGCTTCAAAGGATGGTCCTTGGTCTGTCAACACTTGGTCCGGGTACCCGTGTGGACGGCAGAAGTGCTGCTGGAAGGCTCTAGCTGCTGTTTGAGCCATTAAGTCCTTGACCTGGACCACCACCAGGAACCGGGAGTAATGATCTACGATTGTGAGGGCGTAGACATACCCAGATCTGCTTGGAGCCAGTTTCACATGGTCCAGGGCTGCCAGGTCCAGTGGCTGTCTGGTGATGATGGGCTGCAGGGGAGTCTTCTGGCTGGCTCGGTCTTTTCTTCTCAGGTGGCACGGGCCACAGTCTCTGCACCACCTCTCGATGGCTCCTCTCATGCCTACCCAGTAGAACCGTTCACGCAACAAGAACTCCAGCTTCTTCCATCTGAAATGCCCTGCTCCGTTGTGGTATGCCTCCAGAACCATAGCCGCGTCTCGTCTTGGGACCACTACCTGCCAAGTCATCTCATGTGTTCGAGAGTTAACCATTCTCCGGCACAGCTTCTCCCTGTAGAGGAACAGCTTACTTTTCTCCTTCCACAGTTGCTTGGTCTCCTCCGGAGCATCTAGGTCAAGACGGGCATCGGCCTGGGTCAGCATTTCCTTCACCAAATGGACTGCGGGATCACTGTCTTGCGTCTCCGCCCAGTTGTAGTGGGGCAAGGGATTGAACGTCACGGAGCGCCTGTCCTTCACACCGTGGGAATACAGGGTAATCCCATGACGGTGGAACGCAGGGAGCTCAACTTCTTCCAGATCTTCTGGATCTTCCCCTACGTCCGGTAAGTTCGGCATGCTAGACAGACATCCGCGTTGGCATTTGAGCGTCCTGCCCGGTATTTGATGGTGAATTCAAAATTGGACAGGCGGGCCATCCATCTCTGTTCCAGGGCACCGAGCCTTGCAGTGTCCAGGTGTGTCAACGGGTTGTTATCCGTGTACACGGTGAATTTGGAGGAGGCAAGGTAATGGTTGAAACGTTCGGTCACTGCCCACACTACTGCCAGGAACTCCAGCTTGAATGAGCTATAATTCTCAGGGTTCCTCTCCGTGGGCCGTAGCTTTCGGCTGGCGTAAGCGATTACCCGTTCTTTCCCTTGCTGGATCTGGGACAGTACGGCTCCTAGCCCGATGTTGCTTGCGTCCGTGTGGAGGATAAAGGGCTGGCTGTAGTCTGGATATGCCAGGATTTCATCCCCCGTGAGGGCCATCTTCAGCTGGCAGAAGGACTCCTCTTCCAGCTTTTCCCACCTAAAGGTTCTGGTTTTTGGCTTTCCGAGATTGACCTATCAGGAGGTCCTACATAGGGGCTGCCATTTTGGTGAAACCGGGAATGAATCTTCGGTAGTAGCCTACCAACCCGAGGAACTGCTGCACTTCCTTTATGCTGGAGGGTCTTGGCCAGTCCTTAATCACGGTGATCTTATCAGGGTCAGGAGCCACTCCATCAGCACTCACCACGTGTCCCAGGTATTGCTCCTTTGGCTTCAGGAGGTGACACTTGGAGGGTTTCACCTTTAGGCCGTAGTTTGCCAGAGCTTCGAACACTTTTGCCAGGTGTTTCAGGTGGTCCTCGTAGGTCTTGGAATAGACGATGACATCGTCCAGGTATAACAGGACCGTCTCGAAGTTCCGGTGTCCCAGACAGCATTCCATCAACCGTTGGAAGGTTCTTGGTGTGTTGCAGAGCCCGAATGGCATACAGTTAAATTCGCTGAGACCCATCGGGGTGGTGAATGCGGTCTTCTCCCGGTCCGCCTCTGCTACAGGAACCTGCCAGTACCCGCTAGTGAGATCCAAAGTAGAGAAGAAGTTAGCAGATTTTAATGCAGCTAAGAACTCTTCTAACCTTGGTAACGGGTACGCATCTTTGTGTGTGATACGGTTGACCTTCCTGTAGTCTACACACATTCTCATGGTGTTGTCTTTCTTTTTCACTAAGACAAGTGGAGCTGCCCAGGGGCTACAGCTGTTCCTGATTACCCCAGCCTCCTTCATGTCTCTAAGCATCACCTTGGCGTGTTGGTAGTGTGCCGGGGGTACGGGTCGGTATCTCTCCTTTATGGGAGGATGGTCTCCCGTGGGGATGTGGTGTTCTACCCCCTTTACTCGCCCGAAGTCTAGCAGGTGTTTACTAAACACTCTCTCATATCACCCGATAGACTCCCTGTTTCTGGTGTGAGGGAGTGGAGTCAGTACCCAAATGCAGTTGCTGACACCAGTCCTCCATTGGTTTCTTAGAGCCGTTACCTTCCTCTGGTTGAGATGGAGGCAAGGGTTCAACGGCCTGTACAGAGTTCTGGTTGAAGGTGAACAATTTGGCTAGCGTGGCATACCGGGGCAGGTGTACTTCTCTCTCCCCGATATTTATGATGCGAATGGGCACCCTCCCATGGCGTACATCGACCACCCCCCGTGCTGTCAAAATGGTGGGCCTACTGTCTGAGTAGACGGGTTCTACCATTGCTTGGTAGTCTCTACCTCTTAGACCAATAGCTGCCCGGCACCAAATCATCATCTCACTTTTTGGGGGCATGGCAATAGGGAACGGGTCACACATTCTCACGCTACCTATCTCACCACCAGATAGTTCCACCTGTTGCCGCTTCATCAGTGCCCGGATCTCTTTTTGGAGCACACGCTGCTGGCCGGAACTGGCGTTCTTGGCAACCTGCTGTAAAATGAGAATCAACTCTGCAAGACAATTTTCAATCACATTAGTTCCCAAGGTTATTCTAGGGTGACTCTCATGACGGTCTATGTCCACTATAATCAGTCCTTGTGCCACCAGTTCGACTTTACCGATCTTAATGGTCACCTCTTTGAATCCCACCTGCGGCACGGGCTGACCATTGCTGGCGATGATATTCAGGTCGTCATCTGGGTAGCGGGTTATGTCCGAGTCATTCCAGTACTGTTTAAAGAGCACATACAGGATGGTGGTCACCTGTGACCCAGTGTCTAGTAGGGCACTCATAGGAATGCCATCCAGTACCACATGCAAGATTGGACATCCCCCTACGTATTTATCATGCCAGTTTGATGGGCCTGATGGTCTTATGCCTGGGGGTTGGCCCTCTACCCCAAGTTGTGCCCGTTTAAATGACAGTACCTTTCCACATGTCTGGGTTGATTGCAGCGGCGGCAGATGGGTCGTCCGTCCTCATTATATCTGTCGCTGGGTCTTACTCTGGCTGGTGGGGTCCTCCTCAGTCGGTGCCACGGAACGTCCTCCGGGTCCGGATGCCAGCTGGATCTTTCCTGGAGAAGAGACCTGTAAAGACTGCACAGTTCTGGTTAGCGTTTTTGGTGGACTCAAAAACCAAAAATATATATATAGGTTTGACTATGCGTACATGCTGAATTTGACCGCCACTGACGTAGTAGCTGGCTTATAGCACTGTATGACTTTTGGCACAGGAAAAAAATATTTTTTTTGACTAGGCGTAGCAAGAGAAAAAAAATATTTTTTTTACTCTGAAACCACCTGAAGTTCAACTCCACTAAAATAGTATCTGACACTGAAAAAAACTTTAGTGCACACAACTTTCAATATCACAATAGCAACAGAAAAAAAAACAGATTTGTGCTCTGCAATAAGAAGCCCTGCAGACTGTGCAGAGCACAATTCAACCCCACTAAATGAAAAGGTGCACTGCGCTTGCTTGATCACATTAGCAAGTGCAAAAAAAGATAAAGGGTATACTGAGACCTGGAGCTCTATACCAGCGGTGCACAGCACTATTGTATGGCATGGGCCATCTGTTTCTGTCAGAATCTCAGTACTTGCACAAGAACACCAAAAATGTGCTCTACCAGTGGTTGCAGAGGTACACAGGCCAGGAATTATCTACACTATCTGACTACCACACAAGCGCCCATCTATCTAGCTAATATCTCTCATTACACCGGAGAACACTGAGCTGCGTCTGTCTCCAGCAGTGACATGGATATAATGGCACTGAGGGAACATGGCTGCTTTTTATATTGAGAGGACATGTGATTTCTGCAGCCAATTGCAGAAGCCTTTATGTCCTCAGTTAAAGTTACCGCCCACAGAAAAAAAAAAACTGCACCGCTGATCTGACCTGTTCTAAGCTCTCCACAGCCCCCAAACTTACCTGGCACATGTCACCGCTCATCATACACTTGCACTATGCTAAAAAAACTGTTCAAAATGGCGTGGTTGCCCTGTATTCGCGGTCTCGTGCAAATTCGTCGAACTTTTCCGATTTTAAGAAAATTTGCTCGCCTTTACGATCACGAATCCGAATGTGCCATATTTGTGCCGAATTTGAAACTTTCGAACATTCGCCGAACAAATTCACTCAACACTACTGAGTGCAGAGTACAAAAAAATTTTTTTTCATTTGCTAATGTGATCGTGCAAGCTTTGTTAGCCCAGTTTGTCATTTTTTGGGGGTGAAATTCAGCTGTTTTCAAAGAAAAAAATAGATGTTTTCTGTTGCTAGCCACAGTCCATCAAAGATTTTTTTTGTGTTGCAGACGTGTTACACTCTGCTATAAACCCCCTAGTGCTTTTAGTGGCGGTGAAATTCAGCTGTTTTCAGAGTAAAAAATAGTTTTTTTCTGTTGCTAGCCACAGTCCACCAAAGAGTTTTTTGTGTGGCAAACGTCATATACTCTGCTATACCTCAACTACTATGTTAGTGGCGGTGAAGTTCAGTTGTTTTCTGTAAAAAAAAAGTAATAATTCTGTTGCTAGTCAGAGTCCACATTTTTGGGTGTCACAAACGTGATACACTTTGCTAAAAGCCACATATTATTTTAGTGGCGGTGAAATTCATCTATATGCAGAGCTTATGCAGAGTAAATAAATCTATTTTTTACTGTGATTAACGTGATACAGCAGGCTAGATCTGAGTTTGAAATATTTTGGAGCATATATTCTATGTTATACAGGCCTCACCCACAGTCAAAAAATACTTTCTTAGATTCCTAACGCTATATAGCATGGGATATCTCAGTTTGAATTAGTTTGGAGAATATGTTATATAGGCCTCATCCACAATAAAAAAATACTTTCCTCTGTTGCTAACATTATACACTAGGGGACATCTCAGGGTGCCAAGGGAGGGTGGTTTACTGCAATCTAGATGGGTTGGCGATACCAGAAAAACTGTTAGTGAAGGTGTTAGTGAAGGCGAGGAACAAATGGAAGAGGAAGAGGTGATGGGCGAGCAACAGTCAGAACATGAAGAGGATAATCACCCCGTCTCTGTTCGTGTTTGGCGGGAGGGGAAGGAGGAAACAAGCATAAGAATTACCCAGCCACTGATACAGCATGGGCTTGTACCTCAGGAAAGAGGTCAACATATGAGTGCGTTCTTACTGCACTATCTACAACATGATCCCCGTATTGTTATGATTCAAAATAGTGCTGACGACTGGGTTGCCATTCTGATAGATCCACGTTATAAAAGGAAATTTTGCCAGATGCTTCCTGCCCTGGTAAGGGACCCGTGAATGCTGGAGTATCGAAACACACTTTTACACAACCTTAAGATTTCCCGAAGCCATCACTGAGGCACACAGAGTTCATCGCAGCTCTATACTTCCAACCTCCGGCACGTCAATTCATCAACACCAAAATATTATCAGCAGCAGTAATGTAAGTGGCAGAAACAATTTCTACGAGTCCTTTTACACATTTTTTAGACAAGCTCATGCATCTGCACAACAGAGTACAAGTCTGACACGTGATGAACGACTGGAGAGGATGGTACACTCATGATTGAGTCTCCATCGGCTGGGTTGGCTATAGTGGAAGAGGTTTTGATTCCGAATTCTACAATTTCTTCTGTAGTGAAATTAATGCCACTTTGCTGGTGTCTGACACTAATTTTTGGAAATGTGGAGAATCCTGATTGCGTCTCCCTCTGTTGGGTTTGGCTGTAAGTGGAAGAGGTTTCTATCTCCATTAAACTACTTAAACTCTAGTGAAATTGATGACATTTTGGTGGTTTTAGGCCCTAATTTAGAGAAATGTAAACACTTCTGACTGAGTCTCCATCTATTTGGTTGGCTTTAGGGGAAGACGTGTCGTTCCTAGTCCTACAATTTCTACTCTAGTGAAATTTATGCCACTTTACTGTTGTCTGCCACTAATTTTTGAAAATGTGGAGAATCCTGATTGGGTCTCCATCTATTGGGTTTGGCTGTAGTGGAAGAGTTGTCAGTCACCATTATACTAGTTCTACTCTAGTGAAATTAATTCTTTGGTGGTAAAAAAATATTAAGATTTGAGAGTCCTCAGTGGTTCATACCTTTTAACGGCTAACTGAAAAGATGGCAACAAGTTGCAAGCTTTCGAGGCTATTCAGGCCTCTTCATTAGTGTTGAGCCACCCCCGTAGTGTTCGAGTTCGAGTTCGGTTCGTTGAACTCCCGTGTGTTCGCCGAACTGTTCGTCGAACTGTTCGTCGAACACCTTCGAACACCGTTAAAACCAATGGCAGGCAAACAAAAACACATAGAAACACATAGAAAACACCTTCAAAGGTGTTCAAAAGCTGACAAACTGCTCAGAAGACACAACTAACATATGGAAAAGTGAAAAGTACATATAGTCATGCGAAAAGAAAAGAGGTGGAGGAGTAAAAGGAGGGGGAGACACAGATATAAGAATGTCATGCCCTTCTAAAATCCAAAAAGTGAGAAGCCGACACGGCCAGTCGGCTCCTGCCCGTGCCACCTCAGTGTCGCCGGGTTTGTGCCAGAGCCGCGGTGAACCCTGACGGCCAGCCCCCCTCTTCCAATACTGGTGCCTGTCCGCTGGTGGGTCGAGCGAGCCCCCCTGTGGTGGAGGCAGCTCTAAGCTTTTTAATTTAAATTGTCTCTCTAATTTGAATGAATACACTTTAAATCCATTTACAAGGATCTATTGGAGGGCAAGTCTCATGCCAGCAGCCGCATAATTCCAGCTCCAGTAGCGTCCACTAAAGATGCTGCAGTTAAAAAGCTTTTATAAGGATCGAGCTCGGCTGTCCACCGCAAGGCATCCTACTGCCAGTCCCAGCCCCTATGCCTTGGGGTGCCTCCTGATGCTCTTCACTGAGTATCCCGTGGTCCCGAAGCATTTCCTTTGAAAAAATTAAGTGTCCAAACTACAGGTGGTGTAGCTTGCTTAACAGCCGGGATAATCCGCTGACTAGCAGACACTGCTACTAGGCACAAAGTATTTCCTGGGCTAGATGCAGTTAAAAAATTGTAATTAGATACTCTCGTTGGATGCTGAGAAAGCATTCCATAGAGTCTCCTGGCACGTCATATATGATTCTCTTAAAAAGCTTGGGGTAGGGGTCTAGGGGACCCTTTTATAGCCAAAATCACGGCCCTGTATCGCAATACATCACCTAGGCTGAAGATAAATGGAACTTTAGCACCCTGAGGGCTCGGTTGCTACAGAGGTATTGCACCTCACCCAGAGGTGTGATATCTCACTCTCAGGTAAGGATGGAGTGTGGATCAGGACCCGACACCTGCATGCATTACACCACATTGCCGTGGGGCAGGGCGACCAATATGCCCCTGAGATGGGCACGACAGTCACTGTCCCTGGCTGGAGTGGGGGGAGGGAACACTGAGGAAGGGGAACCCTGTAGTGCAGGAGCAGGGAGGAAGAAGTTCCTGGGTGCATTGAGAAGGGAGTATAAAAGGTGGGCACCATCTTAGTTCAGTGCAGAGAAGTCTGAGCAGAAGTGACAGGGAGCAGGGGCTCTGCATGAGCTCTGCTCCGGAGGCAGGCCTAGTAACAGAGGCCCAGGCCTGGAAGAGGGAGAAGGAAGGAAGAGGAGCTGAGAAGGCTCCAGGAACGAGGAACGAAGGTATCCCAGGGGTGCGGACGGGTGAGTCGCCACGGCACGCCCGAATCCACCTGCGTGGAGGGGTCAGGCCAAAGGGGGAGAATGGTCCCCGAAACTAGTGGAGGCAGGAAACGACCCTCAGCTAGAAACCGGAGGCTGTGACATTTTATGTGGCGCAGCCCCTCGCTACACCCGCTAGGAAGGCACCACATAGGGTCAGGGAAACTGGCGCCAAGTTTACCAAGAGGAGGCCCGAGGCAGCCGGACAGAAGGGTTGGTAAGAAAGGCCAGACAAAGGACACACAAAGGGGGTCCTGTGAAGCGCTCCAAAGTTATCTGGGAGTTGTCTGAGCCCCTCACCTGGTGAGCACAGTACGACGTGGGCAGCCGTTACCTGCAGACGTGGTCTGGATAATAAGAACTGTGAGTAAAGGCCCTGGACTGCATCACTGACTCCGTGTCATTACTGCTGCTGCCCTGCACCATCACCCCCATCCTCCGCATACACTGCCCTGAGGCTATACTCCTCCCGTGGGGAGTTATGCTACGCTCTGCTGCACCCACACCACCAGCCTCAGCG
Organism: Phyllobates terribilis; assembly: GCF_046119375.1. Taxonomy (NCBI): domain Eukaryota; kingdom Metazoa; phylum Chordata; class Amphibia; order Anura; family Dendrobatidae; genus Phyllobates; species Phyllobates terribilis. The sequence goes on along the minus strand of NW_027362761.1, from coordinate 1,201,948,522 downwards.
TCTGCCCTGCAGCGGCGGTTCACTCTGACCGCAATCCACGGGTGGCATAGTCGGACATTTAAACATCAAAACCACATAAATATTTCCGCCAATGGTTTGATCGCCCTGAGCCACGGAACCGGGTCGCCGCCACGGAGACTACAACCACCAGCATCCACCAAAAAGGGTCCGGCTCTGGGTGTCCCAAGGCCCAGGGGGTGCATCAGAACATTTTCATCACCTTTCACAATCACCAATGGGACAAGGCAGGGATGTCCTCTGTCCCCTCTCTTATACATCCTAGTGACGGAGCACCTGCTCTCATCAATTCGCCATAACCCCAATATTAGGTGGATTGAGGTGGGAGGCACCGAGTACAAGTGCTCTCTATTTGCTGATGAAGTCCTAGTATATATCACTCAATCACATATATCCATCCATGCTGTTATGGCTGAAATAGATCACTTTGTTACATGGTCAAATTTTAAAATCAATGCAGCGAAGTCTGATGCCCTCGATGTCTCCCTCCCCAAATCCATACAGGATTCCATCCAGTCCAACTTTCCCTTTGCCTGGCCCTCACAGGGTATCAAATACTTAGGAATTACTATTCACAGAGACCTCTCCCATCTATGTTATCTTAATTTTGGGCCCTTTATTGAACAACTCCATACAGACCACGGTTGGCAAGTTAGAACTGTAAGATTCACTACGTGAACCACTGGTGTTTTGTGGAAAAGCACATGTACACTGTGTTCCAAATTATTATGCAAAAAGTGTTTAGGAGTGATAAGGGAAGAATTTGTTTGTTTGTCAGTTAAACTCATTGATGGTGATGTGTGTCAGGGCTCTTTATATCACTGTAAGCAATTGCAGACACCTGTGCTAATTAGTTTGGCAGGTGTGTCCAATGAAAGGCAAGACTACTTAAGAAGGCTGTCCCACATTATTAAGCAGCCTACATTTTCTGCCAAAATGGGAAAGAAAAAGGATGTGTCGGCTGCTGAGAAGCAACAAATTGTGGAGTGTTTAGGTCAAGGCATGACTACAATCAACATTGTGCGATGATCAGGATGAAGTGTCTTGGCAATCAAGAAGTATGTAGCTGATTCACAGTACACACGTGTGCGTGCAGATAAGGGCAAATTGAGGACTCTTTCCTACAGGCAATTACGTCAGGTTAAAAGAGCAGCGGCAAAAAAGCCTTGTCATAGCAGCAGACAAGTTTTTGAAGCTGCTGGTGTCTCCAACGTCCCCCGAATAGGAAGATGCAGGGTCCTTCAGAGATTTGCAGCTGTGCATACGCCATCCTGTCGACCTCCTCTATCCACTTCAAACAAGCAGAAACGGCTTCAGTGGGCCAAACATTACATGAAGACTGATTTCAAAACTGTTTTGTTCACGGATGAGTGCCGTGCAACGCTCGATGGTCCAGATGGATGGAGTGGAGGATGTCTGGTTGATGGACACCCCACGCAAACACGGCTACAGCGCCAACAAGGAGGAGGTGGAGTAATGTTTTGGGCTGGAATCATGGGGAGAGAGATTGTCGGCCCCTTTAGGATCCCTGAAGGGGTAAAGATGAACTCCATAATGTATGTGGAGTTTCTCAAACAGCACTTCCTGCCATGGTTCAAGAAGAAGAACCGTGTATTCCACAGCAAGATCATTTTTATGCATGATAATGCACCATCTCATGCTGCACATAAAACATCTGCATCTCTGGCTGATATGGGCATAAAAGGGGACAAACTTATGGTGTGACCCCCATGCTCCCCTGACCTCTACCCCATTCAGAACCTCTGGAGCATCATCAAAAGGAGTGTCTATGATGGCGGGAGGCAGTCCACATCTAAGCAACAGCTCTGGGAGGGTATTCTGTCCTCATGCAAAACAATTGAAGCAGAAACCATCCAAAACCTGACAAATTGAATGGACGAGAGAGTTCAGAAGCTCCTTTCGAACAAGGGGTCCTATGTGAAAATGTAACATCACCTAGAATAAAGTTTTGAGTTGAAAACTGTTTGATTTCAGTTTCTAAAAACCTGCTAATGCTTATAATTTCAAAAATTACCATTTTTTTGGTCTTTGTTAAAATTAAAAAGTTGATTGAAAAGTTTGGGGGATCTAAGAGTGTGGCAACCCAGTAGTCAGGATTACTACGAATTCTGACATTATGAGGGTTATGTTGCAGGTAGTGCAGCAAGAAGGCACTTATGTGTCTTGCGCATCTCGGAGCCCCAAAATTATTTTCCGGTCTAGATGCAGCTAAAAATTATTATTAATTTTAAATCTGGTGGAGCTTAGTATAGATGGCCTAATAGAATCAGTGCTGAACACTGCTACAAAGCCCCAATTATTTTCCAGCCAAGGTACAGATAAGCATGATTAGTAATTTTAAATCTGGTGGAGCTTAGTATAGATGGCCTAATAGAATCAGTACTGCACACTGCTAAAAAGCCCAAATTATTTTCCAGCCAAGATACAGATAAACATGATTAGTAATTTTAAATCTGGTGGAGCTTATTATAGATGGCCTAATAGAATCAGTGCTGCACATTGCTACAAAGCCCAAATTTTTTCCAGCCAAGATACAGATAAACATGATTAGTAATTTGAAAGCTTAAAACGGTTGGTGAGGTGATTTTAACCAATCATCAAGCTTTTACTCTCCCCAGGATGACACAGGGGTAGAAAAGTCATTTCGGATCCATGATTTGTTCATCTTTATGAACGTGAGTCTGTCTACATTATCAGTGGAGAGCAGCGTGCGCTTATCTGTCAGCACACCACCAGCAGCGCTGAACACACGTTCAGACAGAACGCTGGCTGCGGAGCATGACAAGATCTCCAAGGCGTAAGTGGCTAGCTCCGGCCATTTATCCAGATTGGAAGCCCAAAAAGAGCAAGGGTCCAGTGACACAGTTATGGCTTCAATGTTTACTTGGATATACTCCTGTACCATCGTCTCTAGGCGTTGACTATGTGTCAGACTTCTTGTCTACTGTGGCCTTGCAAAGGATGGGCTAAAAAAGTGGTGAAATGATTCCGCAAAATTGATGTTACCAGCAGATACTGTGGTTCTGTTTCGGTTTGAGTGCTGAACACTCGACGGTCCCACGGTTGGCAAGTTGGAACTGTGAGATTCACTACGTGCACCACTGGTGTTTTGTGGAAAAGCACATGTAAGATTCTGCAACAGTCTCTGCTGATACTCCTGCATGCGTGCATCCCTTTCTATGGCAGGAATAATTTCTGCAAATTTACTTTTGTACCGGGGATCTAACAGTATGGCAACCCAGTAGTCAGGATTATTTCTAATTCTCACAATTCGAGGGTCATGTTGCAGGTAGTGCAGCAAGAAGGCACTCATGTGTGTTGCGCATCCAGGAGCACCAAGTCCCTGTTGTGTTGGTGGCGAGGTAACAATCATACTTCCTTCCTCTGTCCTCTCCCCCCAACCTCGCACAACAGAAATGTGATCAAGGTCTCCCTCATCTGATGAGTCTTCCATCAGTTCGTCCTCCACTTCTTCCTGGGCTCATGCACCTTCCTCACTAGTTTGGCTGCTACCATGCCCCCTGGTAAAACCATCTCCCCCACCCTCACATGCCTGCCGCTTTGGTGCTGCCGACCGTCTGGACCTTGCAGATGTTAGCCCATCCGCATACAACTCCTCCTCCTCTACTTCCTCCACCTCCTCTTGTGCCACCACCTGACTCCGAATTCTGTTTAACATGTGCTCCAGCATGTAAATCACCGGAATAGTCATGCTGATAATGGCATCGTCAGCACTAAACATCTTTGTCGCCATTTCAAAACTGTGCAGAAGGGTGCATAGGTCCCTGATCTAAGACCACTCCTCCAGCGTGATTTTCCCCACCTCTGGATCTCGTTGGCCCAGGCTATACGTCAGAACGTATTGCACCAGGGCTTGTCGGTGCTGCCACAGTCGCTGCAACATGTGCAGAGTTGAATTCCACCGGGTAGGCACATCGCATTTTAGCCGGTGAAGTGGCAGGCCCAACGACTTCTGTAGAGATGTAAGTCGCTGAGCTGCGGGATGCGAACGGCGGAAGTGAGCACACAGCGACCGTGCCCTCTGCAGAAGGCCATCTAGTCCGAGATAGTGGGCTAAAAATTGCTGGACAAACAGGTTCAACACGTGAGCCATACATGGCACGTGTGTGACATTGCCCCGGCGAAGGGCTGCACCCAGGTTTGCAGTATTGTCGCACACGGCCTTCCCTGGTTTCAGGTCCAGTGGAGACAGCCATTCATGAAATTGGTTCTCCAGAGCTGACCACAACTCCTCAGCTGTGTGACTCACATTTCCCAGACATTTCAAAGTAAAAACCGCCTGATGACGTTGAGCCCTACTGCCAGCATAGTAAGGAGGTGTGCAGGATCCCTTCTGCGCAGTTAGAAAGCTTGTGGCATGACCAGACAGGCTTTGGGTGCAAGTGGAGGACCGAGAGGAGGTTGAGGAGGCAGAAGCAGTGGAGGAACTTTGAGATAAAGAGGATTGACGCACAACTCGTGGGGACGGCAAGACTTGGACAGCAGCCCCTTGTCCTGCTGTCACCATAGTTACCCAGTGCCCTGTCTGCGACATGTAGTGCCCCTGTCCATGCCTACTCGTCCAAGTGTCTGTGGTGAAATGCACCCTGTCACACACAGAGTTTCTCAAAGAAGCGGTGATGTTGTGTGCGACATGCTGGTGGAGCGCAGGCAGACCTTTCTTTGAGAAGTAGTGCCGACTGGGCATCTGGTACTGGGGCACTGCGACGGATATAAGGTCTTGAAAATCCTCTGTGTCCACCAGGCGGAAAGGCAGCATTTCTGTAGCCAAGAGCTTGCAGATGGTGAAATTCAACCTCTTAGCTTTCTCATGGCTAGGAGGAAATGGTCTTTTACTTGTCCACATCTGAGGGACCGAGGGCTGGCTATTGTGCTTAGACGGGGTTGATAAGGGTGTCTGTGAGGAAGATGCAGGCGGACATGTTAGGTTGCTTTGATCCAAAGGTGGTGCTATCGATGTCGGACAGCGCTCAACACCAGCTGGTGTTACCACCTCCAAAGAAAATGATGACCTGCCAATCACGCTGGCTGTTGCGGGTAAAGATGTTGCAGGTCTGCGCCCCAAAACAGGTGTGACTGCTGTCCCCCCAGTCACAGAGGATGAAGAGGCCGCGAATGAACAAGATATGGCAGATGGTGGTTGGCCCGGCCGGCTAGGCCGCATTGTAGCACAGTGAGCTTCCCACTGCAACTTATGCTTCATGTCCATGTGCCGGTTCATGCATGAAGTACTCAAACTATGTATTTTTTGGCCTTTACTTAGCTTTTGCTGACAAATGTTACAGATAACACGAGTTGGGTCATCTTTATTGATCTGAAAAAATGCCCAGGCTATGCAAGGCTTAGCACCCATGCGACCTGAAGAGCCACCACGACTTGTGGTGAGAGGCAGAGTTGTGTTTGAGGATGCAGTTGTTGACGTGCTTCCAGTACTACGTCTCTGTCCAGGAAGGTGCAACCTGACCTAGTCGTCACTAGTATTCTCCTCCACCTCCTCTGCTGACCTCATCTCTTGGCTGACTGTGGGTTGACAGTAAGTGGGATCTCCAACCTCATCATCATCACCCTGTGCGTTATCACACCCGTCGTCCTCAGAGCCAACCTGTTCCTGCCCTGACAAAAAACTAAAGTTGTCGCTCCAATCAGGTATTTGAGTCTCATCATCGTCTTCCTCATTGTCTCCACCAACAGGAGTTACAGTTTGGGAATGAGGGTCTACATTATGGTCAGAACCTTCTGCGTCTGGTCCTGGATCCGACTCATAAAGATTCTGGGCATCAGTGCAGATCATTTCCTCGTCTGGATTCACAGAAGCGCTCGAGTCGACCTCTGATTCCCAGGCTATAGTATGAGTAAACAGCTCTGCAGACTCAACCATCTGTTCTACCTCATACTCAGACGGGCAGCTGGAGATTTGGGAGCTGTGAGAAAGCAAGTGCGATTGGGGTGACTCCTTTGAGGACTTGATAATTTGTGATGTTGAAGTTGATGTGGAGGAGAGCCCACTTAAAGGAACACTTGATATCCGTTGAAGCACCTGCTGTTTTTGTGCCTCATCTGGAATTTGTAGCGATTGGCGTGGCCGTAAGAAAGGGATCTTATCACATTGTCCGCTAAAAGAAGTAGACATTTTAGTTTGCCTGGAAGATGGTCTTTCTTCTGCAGATGTTACTGTTGCTTTAACACCTACCCCACGGACACAACCTTTTTTCCCCTTCCCAACACACCTATTCCCCTTTCCACCAACAGCAGGCCTTTTTCCACTCATTTTGGTGGTTAACTAATTCACAACTCTGGAGTTGTTTGCACAAAAAAACAATGGATGGGAACCGAGCAGAGATGAGTGGCCAAACTATGGTATTAGGCCAAAACTATTAGCTTGGTTAGATGCAGAAAAAAATTATATTCAATTTGCAACCTGATGGAGGTCAGTATAGATGGACTAATAGAACAAGTCCCACACACAGCTAGAAGCCCAATTATTTTTTCAGAGGTAGATGCCGAAAAAAAATATATTCAGTTTGCAACTTGATGGAGGTCAGTATAGATGGACTAATAGAGAAAGTCCCACACACTGCTAGAAGGCCATATATTTTTTCAGAGCTAGATGCAGATAAAAATTATATTCAGTTTGCAACCTGATGGAGGTCAGTACAGATGGACTAATAGAACAAGTCCCACACACAGCTAGAAGTCCAAATATTTTTTCAGAGGTAGATGCAGATAAAAATTATTTTTAATTTGCAACCTGATGGAGGTCATTATAGATGGACTAATAGAGAAAGTCCCACACACTGCTAGAAGGCCAAATATTTTTTCAGAGCTAGATGCAGACAAAAAATTATTTTGCTTTTGCAACGTGATGGATGTCAGTATAGATGGACTAATAGAACAAGTCCCACACACTGCTAGAAGCCCAAATATTTTTTCAGAGCTAGATGCAGAAAAAAATTATATTCAATTTGCAACCTGATGGAGGTCAGTATAGATGGACTAATAGAATGATGCTATGCCCAAAAGATTTTACTTCACTAGGTGCAGTAAAAAAATTGGTATTCTATACACAGGTGGTATATCTTGCAACACAGATAGGCTACTCCACTGACTAACACACTCTGCAATAGGCCAAAAAGGATTAGCTTTGCTAGATTCAGCCAAATGCTGTGAAATAAACTTGCACAGCACTGGCACAGACCTGCCTGGCAAAAACGGATAGGAACTGATGTAACCTAGTACTGAAAAGGACTGCAATTACAATTAGTCTTTACTCCCACAACCTATCTATTTAAGAGCACAGACCTGCCTGATAAAAGTCGTAGGAAATGCTGTAACCTAGTCCTTAAAATGACTGCAATCACAACTATTCCCTACTCCCAAGCTATCTGCAGATTTGTGCGAAAATTGGCTTGAAATTAACAAGGTATAGCGCACACAGCAACAGCGGTGCCGTCTAACACACAGCTGCAGCAGTGAGAAAATGGTGGCGACGGGGAAAATGGCTTGGTCTTATAGGGCAAGGACATGTGACATACACTGCCAATGACACATGCCCTTGCTTGTGTGAAAAAAAGCACTTCGCTCCGTGTGTGCGCTGCTGATAGGCTGACAGATTGCACCTCCCCACTGTAAATGCGGGAAAGAGAAAAAAAAATGGAGATCTTCATTATCCCTGCCCCTCCCCCCGCCCCGCTGTACACTCAAACTGCGTATTAACATTAATTTTCATCATTACTGAGAAAAAATCCAGTTATGATTTTGGTGCACGAACAGTTATTGGACATAACCTCGAACAGCCGAATTTTTCTCAAATCGTTCGTGTTCGCCGAACGGCTCGAACACCGCCCAAAACAGCTCGAATTTGAGATTGGCGAACAGTTCGAGTAGAACAACGCTCATCTCTCCTCTTCATCAGGCTAGTATAACACAAAATCTGAAGAGTCACGTATTTATACACAATAGGACACAGAAATAATGCAATAGATGAGACAGGTAACGTTAAGCAGAGCTATTACTGTGGTAGAAAGATAAACAGTTATGGCTGTAAATATTGGATTGGTTCATAGATAAGGACTGTTATGATGACCCCAAAGCTCTGAGGATCACATTGTTTAGTTGATGCAGAATGACATTCTTTGGTGCTGATATTTTTGTCACAGTGGTACACAAGATATAATTGAAATTGGTTTTCTTAGTACCATGGAATATAAAACAGGCTATATTTAATATTTTAATTTTTTGGTGCCCATATTGATCTCCATACAGGGGTACACATTAGTAATTAGAGAGCACTAAATATGTTCAACTTTGTGGTTTAGTGGTTTCTCAAAACCTACCCAGATCTGCCAGAGCTGCTTGTGATAGTACAACGCGTGAGTGCCCATTTCAGAAAGTCAGCTATAGCTTCCGCTACCCTGGCAGTGCATCAGCAGCGTTTGCAGCTTTCAGCTCACTGACTGTTGTACAATGTCACCACATGTTGGAAATCAATGTTGCCAAAATTGGGAAGGATTTGTGAGCAGCAGAGTGTGGTTGTTGAGTACCAGCTTCAACACGCCCATTGGCATTCTTGTCAGCCTCCGCACATAAGAGCTGATGAGTGGGAATGGATGTCTGACATCTGTGCCATGCTCCAAAACTTTGAGGACTCCACCTCATCTCATCTCAATGCAGATTGGGTGAAAATGAGGAGGAAGATGATGAGGAGAAAATGGACAGTCATCATCTTGTGGAGAACAGGGAACTCTTGGCTGTCTTAGAAGTCTTGATACCCCTCTTTCAGTCTGTGGGAAATCTGTATGAGTTTCGTTTAATGACTTTCAGTGGCCTAAACCGTGGCTTTGCTTATACATGTTATTTCTCAAAACATATTGCAGATAAGGCCATTGTCCAACTCTGTAGTGATTAAATTGAATGTGTAAAGAAAGATTTTTGTCTGTGACAAAACACCATCGAGAATTGTGAGCTGATGTTGTACGGGCTGCCATTGCTTATGCAACAAGCTGCATTAGAGGACTTCCTGGGAGAAATGACACCTGGAGTAGATACAGTTTGCCTCTATGCCAGGTCTTTCAACGAGCTAAAGAATATGGCTGTGATGAAATACAACTCTCCCCGAGAAGCAGTGTCAGACTGAAGAACATTGGGCCCAGTAGAGGACTTGAGTCTGAGGGCCCACCTTTCTCCCCTGCTCAAGAGCCCCATAACAGCTGCAAAGTTTGCACTATCATGAACCCTCCTGATGGAGAAGCCAGGGCCCACCGGAGGATTCTAATGTTCTCTGGTGGGCCTCCCCAAGCCTGCCGAGAAGCAGCCCTGGCTAAGAAAAGTCTGTGTGAAGGTTCCTGGACACTCTATGGCTGCTTTTTTACTGAGAGGTAAACCCATGCAAACACGGGCAGAACATACTAAAACCTTGCAGATATTGTCCTTGGTGGGATTTGAAGCCAGGACCCCAGCGCTGCAAGGCTTCAGTGCTAACCACTGAGCCACTGTGCTGCCCTCTCTTTTCTTCCTCTGATATCTAACATGCTGGAGAAACTTGCACCTACTGCCACTCAGTATCTACAGCTCCTTTATGAGAAATTAATGTATTTGACAGCCACTCAGTCTACCAAATAAAATTCCTGAGAAGGAAATTGTGAATTGCTTCGTTACTGGTACTGGGGGCACTGCTAATACCATGGCGTCGTGCCATAGTTCACTGGAAATATTCCAGGCTGGTTAGAGCCAAGCTGATTCCCATAGAAAACTGCCTGAAGCAACCTAAGGAGATGGTGGCCTCTGTCATCATCACGACCTCTATCATCATCACAACCTCGACACTATGAACTCTCTGAAGGAGAAGCCAGGGCCCACTGGAGGAGTTTCCGGTTCACTGGTGGGCCCGTCCAACCATGCTGAGAAGCAGCCATGGCTAAGAAAAGTCTTTGGGAAGGTTCCTGGACACTCTATGGCTGCTTTTTCAGTGGACTGGCTCCAGTGAGATGTACAGTCCCTGGCCACATTCACTTGTCCACGTGTTTGTGGTTAGGCAGTCCTTCCCACTAAGTGCACTGGGGAGGGCACGGGTAATGTTCTGGGACCCGTGCTTGTGGAAGGCGGGGACGTCACCGGGATAAATAGTGGCAGCTGGGGACCGAGTATGGAGACCCGGCCACAGCCATAAGGTTGTGAAAAGCTTATACCTCTACGAGCCTAAATGGCAACATTTCAAGTGCAAGCAGCTGTCCAGAAATGTGGAGGTTTAGTTTTGCGGCCTGTGGGTGGGTGGATGGCTGGCTGCATACTTGCGCTTGCATTCCAAGTAACAGGAAACTAAGGAGATGGATGGCATCATCATCATCAAAATCTGAAAGGTTTGTGCTATGAACTCTTCTGAAATGTGTGGGAAAGTTCCCGGACACTCTATGGCTGCCATTGTACTGTGGAATGTCTACAGCAATCCATAAGATTGCAATCTATGAGATCTCTTCACTGGCTCCCAATTTCCCAGCGTATCCATTCAAACTAACACTGACGTACAAAGCCATACATAAACTTTCTTCTCCATACATCTCTGAACTAATCTCCCGATATATTCCCTTACATAATCTCCGGTCCTCCCAAGACCTCCTTCTTTCCACACATATTAGTTCCTTACCCAATCACCTCCAATTCTTCTACCAAATATGTCCCATCCTCTGGAATTCTGTGCCTCAACACGTCCGATTAGCCCCCACATTCGGATCCTTCAGACACAACCTGAAAACCCATCTCTTCAAGACAGCCTGCCACTGCCTCGCTGCCACCTCTGTAGCTAATGCAACTCCTTCCCCATCATCCTGTAGAATGTAAGGCCACAAGTGCCGGGTCTATAAGACTTAAGATGCAATATGGCACCTTGGCAAAGCCCAGTTATCTTCTCTCTCTGATATCTAACAATAACAAACAGGTCATGCTGGAGAAACTTGCACCTCCTGCCACTCAGTGTCTTCAGCTCCTTTGTGAGAAACTAATGCTTGCTCAGCCAGTCTACCAAATAAAATTTCTGAGGTACAGAAATTGTGGATGACTTTGCTTCTGGTACTGGGTGCTAATACCAAACCATGGCGTGCCATTCACTGGATATTCCTGGCTGGTTGGAGACAAGCTCTTTCAAACAGAAAAGTACCAGCAAGCTACGGTGGAATCTATCATCATGAAGGAGTTTGCTCATTGTGTAGTAGTCTGGCTTTTATACTAAAGATCCTGCTTATTTTTATAGTTTTAAATGAGCACGATGAGACCTAGGTATCTGCAGCAGCGCATCCAGGCTGGGATAGTGGCGGAGAAATTGCTGTACCATTAGGTTGAGGATGGGAGCCATGCAAGGCACGTGTCTGAGGTTTCCCCGGCATAAGGCTGCCACCGGGTTTGCACCGTTATTGCACACGGCCTTCCCTTGCTCCAGGTTCAATGGAGACAGCCATTGCTCAAACTCGGCCTAGAGAGCTGTCCACAACTCTTCAGCTGTATGACTGCGATCTCCATGGCATATTAATTTTAACACTGCCTAGTTGTGGTGAGACCTGGCTGTGCAGTACGGAGGCTGGGGATTCTCTCTGCACTGTTGGAACATGTGTCTCAGTAAGGCAGAGGTTGAGGGCCTAGAGGAGGTGAAGGATTCAGAAGCATAGGAGGAAGTGTTACATACAGAGGTTTGTCCCGCAAGCCTTGGGAATTCCAACACTTGCTCTCTAGTGACACTTTGGTGTCTATTGGTTTAGTTCTCCATTCCCAGGTGTGTTGAGGCATTACAGTGATTGGCTGGCCACACAGTGTCATCAGGTCTATATCAGACCTGGCGCTGCCATGTTCGTCACAGTCACTCCGGAATCAGACAGTGTAGGGAGAGGTGCTCATGTGTCAGGGAGAGATTTGCTTGTGTATTAGGTAGTGTAGGGAGAAAAACCATACATTACACATATCCATCGTAACAAACAGTCCTTTTGAGGACTAACTAATCCATCTGCAGAGATATCAGGCAGGCAGTGCATATAGGCAGGCAGGCAGGGTATATAGCAGACTGCACTGCATATAGCACAAGAGGCTCCATTCCAATTCTGCCTTCTGCTGCTGTTAGATATTTCTATACAAAGGCCCAGGTCTCTGAGGCCAGGAATACTTTTTTTTGGATCATAATCCTCATTATTTGCTTAAAAAGCAATCCAGAGAACACCGTTTTTCTGTGCCATTTGCTTGTTGGCACTGCAGAATACAGCCAGGACCTTTCCATATTACAGCACTAGAAATTCAGCTATTTAAAACTGTGTTTTCTCCGTCAAACAGATCACATATACTGCCATTTCTGGCCTCCATTAAAAATTTCCTTTAGTGTTTAAGTGAAGAAATTCACACCAGTTTGCTGTTCAAACTACTTACCTAGAGGCCAGGTATTTATAACTCTGCTTTCCCCGTCACACGGATCACATATACGTTGTCAGAAAATACTGCCATTTCTGGCCTCCATTAAAAATTTCCTTTAGTTTGTCAGTGAAGCAATTCACACAGTTTGCTGTTTAAACTACTTAACTACAGGCCAGGTAATTAGAACTCTGTTTTCTCCGTCACACGGATCACAAACACGTTGTCAGAAAATACTGCCATTTCTCGCCTCCAGTAAAAATTTCTTTCAGTGTGTCAGTGAAGCAATTTACACCAGTTTGCTGTTCAAACTACTTACCTACAGGCCAGGTATTTAAAGCTCTGTTTTCTCCGTCACACGGATCACATATAAGTTCGCTCCAAACTCAGTCATTTTTAGTGAGCATGGAAGATACTGTCCTCCATTTAAAATGGGCAAGGCACGTGGCAATGGAGGGGTAACTGGACATGATGGTAATGGTGAATGCAGAGGCCGAGGACAAGGCCGTTGGGAAGCCGAAATTGTGCCACAACAAACACCCACATCTTCTCACCTGACCTTCCTGTCCCAATTCCTAGGGGACCGCAGCACACCACTATTGAACCCAGAGCAGTGTCAAAGGGTTGTTGATTGGATAGCGGATAATGCTTCCAGTCACTTAGCCACCACCACCACCACCCTGTCGTCCACATGGTCAAGTCTCAGTAGCCGTGAGCATAATCCTCACCCTGATCCTCCTTCCTCCCACCATGCCAAGTGCCCAGAGACAAATGATCCCATACTTGGACACTCTGAAGAACTGTTCACTTTTCCATTTATAGATTCGGGCCTCTGGCCCGGTCCACTTGAAGCGGGGCAAGAGGATATCGCGTGTAAAGATGCGCAAATATTTGAGCAGCCACGGTCACATGAAGGCGATGGTGGGAAAGTGTCACAAGAGGTGGACGATGATGAGACACAATTGCCAGAAAGTCAGGGGGAGGACCAGGGTGCGGAAGTGGAAGACGAGGTGATGGATGATAAAGTAACTGACCCAACCTGTCAGGAGGACATGCAGAGCGAGGACAGCAGCACACAGGCGGTGGGAGGCAGAGCAACCCAACAGGCAGGAAGAAGCAGTGTGGTGGCTGCAGACAGAAGGCAGGCAACCATTCCTCGTAACACCAACACGAAAGAAGTTGCCAGTACAACTGTTAGGTCTTCCCGAGTCTGGTTGTTTTTTAAAGACTCTGCCGATAACCCCAAAAAGGCCACTTGCACCACTTGCCAGGCCAGCATCAGCAGGGGTGGCTGAATGACCAGCCTGACCACATCCGGCATGATCAGGCACATGGCAGCAAAGCACCCGACTTTGTGGGCCGAACCCCAGTTTCCAGGAACAGTGTCTGCAGGTGGCACCATTGCTCCTTCCGCTGTTGTGCATGCAAGCTAATCCTCTGTCCATGGTGCATGCGAAGATGCCTCCTGCCCTGCACCTGTCGTTGTGCACTCTCAAGTAGCAGCATCAGGAAGCACATCTGACTCTCCCCCTGAGCCGTGGGGCACTCGGAACCGGGCAATAGGGAGATGATGGGGGTAGAAGTGGCGACCCGGTCCCGTGGCTCAGGGTGGTCAGACCAGTGGCAGTCTTTTAGATGTTTTAGATAATGTCCGACTACGCCACCCGTGGATTGCGGTTATTAGGAACCGCCGCTGCCAGTCAGTCCGCTGGGGCAGATGATGTATGCAGCTGGGATGGTGTGACCCCCACGGGAAGAGTGCGGCCCCAGGGCAGTGTAGTGGATGGTGGGAGTGATGGTGGTGAGAGTCCCAGTACCGTTAGTGCTGGAGGAGCAAAAGAGCACACAGACAACGTACTGCAGTCCAATGTCTTTTACTCACAGTTCAAGTACTCCGGGTCACTTCTGTACAGGTAGTGACTGCCCGAGCCGTCCTGCTTCCACCAGGTGAGGGGCTCGGTCAACTCCCAGGCAGCTCAGGAATATGGAACAGGACCCCCTCTTTCCTTTCTCTGGCCTGCCTCACCAGTGACCCACTTTTGTCCAGCTGCCGCGGACTTGTGCGGGTAAACGTGGGCCCCGTTCTCCGCTGTCCTATATGGTGCCTTCCTAGCAGGTTTAATGAGGTGTTGCACCAATAAATGATCACAACGTCCGGTCTTTGGCTGAGGGAAGTTTCTCCTCCACCAACTTGGGATCCGGCACCCTTAATCTGCCTGACCCTTCACCCTGTATTCTCATGGGTTCTTAGGGTCCCTTCCACCTTCTTGTTCCTGAGCCCTTCTGTTTCTCTGTCTCTTCTTCTCCTTTTCTGTTCCATCCTGTTCCTTTCTGTTCCTTTCTCGTGGAGCTGGGATGAGACTTAATCACAGCTCCCTTTCACCTCCTCTCTCTCTCTTCCTCGGCCTCTCCCTAGGCCCATTCTGGAGTAGAGCTCCTACAGAGCCTCTACTCCCTGTCTTCTCCTCAGTCGGCACAGACTACCTGAACTTCACTTCTCTCAGAGCTAAGATGGTGCCCACCTTTTATACCTCCCTCTGACCATGAGCCCAGGTGACCAGCAGCCAATGGGCTCCTACCTACGCTCAGGAACCAACCCCTATCTGCCCCTACAGCACTGGGTGTTCCACCCCCCTCCCCACTCCAGTCAGGGACATAGTCGGTCGTGCCTGCACTTCTGTCTAGTGGGAGCACCGTTGAGCTGTCCCTCGGAAATGGGGTGTGTGTGCTGTGTGCAGCTAACTGAGCCCTGGTCCATACTCCATCCTTACCCGGGAGTGGAATATCACACCTCTGGTTTGAGGTGCAATACCCCTGCAGCGGCCGAACCCTCGGGGCGCTACACATCCATGTCCTTGTCCTAGAGCAGCGTTCAGTTGTCCATACCCAAGTCCTTGAAACGCAAGCGTAAAAAATGCAGCCAACACCCGACAGGCCATAATACTAAATTCTCACATTTCAAGACTACTTGCGCTCAAAATGTTGCCTTTTAGGCTTGTGGAGACGGAAGCATTCCGCAACCTGATGTCGGTGGCCGTCCCTCAGTGCTCTGTCCCCAGCCGCCACTATTTCTACCGGTGTGACGTCATTACACAAGCACGTGTCCCAAAACATTAGCCGTGCCCTCAAAAACGCTGTTAGCGGGAAAGTCCACCTAAGCACAGACACATGAACAAGTGCTTTTGGGAAGAGACGGTACATCTCACTGACGGCACACTGGGTTAACATAGTGGAAGCCGGGACCCAGTCAGACCTTGGGACGGAACCCATCCTCCAGACACCAAGGATTGTGGGCCCTAGGTCAATCAGGGTTGCCCCCACGGTCTACAGCTCCGGCACCTCATCCTCCTCAGCCTCCTCCTCCTCTTCAGCCTCCATCTCTGAAATGACCACATCAGTCACAAGCTGGAAGCACTGCAGCACTGCCTCGGCCAAGCGGCAACAGGCTGTGCTGAAGATAATATGCTTAGGTGACAAACAGCACAATACTGAAGAGTTGTGGACAGCTCTGAAAGAGAAGGCAGATCTGTGGCTCAAACTGCTGAACGTACAGCCAGGCATGGTCATGTGTGACAATGGCAAGAACCTGGTGGCGGCTCTGAGGCGAGGCGAGCTCACACACGTACCATGCCTGGCCCATGTGCTTAACCTCATGGTTCAGCGGTTTCTCAAATCCTACCTGGAGCTGCTGGATCTGTTTGTTAAAGTACGCCACCTGTGTGCCTCTTTTAGAAAGTCAGCTACAGCTTCTGCCGCCCTTGCCGTCTTTCAGCAGCGTTTGCAGCTTCTGGCTCATAGACTGGTGTGTAATGTCCCCACGTGTTGGAACTCTACACTGCAGATGTTGGGAAGGATTTGAGAGAAGAAGAGGGCAGTTGTTGAGTACCAGCATTAACAAGGCCGTCTGTATTCTGTTCAGACTCCACTCATAAGACCAAAGGAGTGGACATGGATGTCAGACATATGTACCATCCTCCAAACCTTTGAGGACTCCACCAAGATGGTGAGCGGCGATGATGCCATAATGAGCGTCACCATCCCACTTCTCTGTCTTCTGAAACGCTCTCTACTCACAATCAAAGAGGATGCATTGCAGGCGGAGCACGATGAGATGGAGCAAGGAACCATACAGGGTGATTACTCACAGCCAACCTCATCTCATTCCAACGTGGATTGTGTGTTAATGAGGAAGAGGAGGAGGAGGGAGGACAGGAGCTAGTTTCATGCACTATAGACGCTACTACCTGCACAGCTGTCATACCGTCTGTTCACCGTGGATGGCCAGAGGACAGAGAGGAGGAGGAGGAGAGCATGGTCAGTCATCCTCTTGGTGAGGATACAGAAGTCTTGCCTGTTAGTAGTCTGGCACGCATGGCTGAGTATATGTTACGCTGCCTTTCCCATGACAGTCGGGTTCTCAAAGTTTTGGGTGACAGTCATTACTGGTTGGTGACACTTCTAGACCCATGCTACAAGGAGATCTTTATATCTCTTATTCCTGAGGCGGAAAGGTCTACAAAAATGGGGCTGTACCAGAAGGCCCTTGTTGCGGAACTATTAAAAAAATTCCCATCTGAAAATGCTGGTGGCAGAGGGCACACTTCGTTGGACAACCAAGGAGTACAGGCGAGAGAGACACAAATTCAATCCAGCAGAGGCAGGGGAACACTGTCAAAGTTCTGGGAGAGTTTTCTCAGACCCTCCCATCGCACAGGCCCTGAGGCGCGTGGTACTCTCACAAGGAGTGCAAAGTTTGGGAAGATGCTGAGGGAGTACCTTGCCGACCGTACCAACGTCCTCCGTGATTCCGCTGTGCCTTATAATTATTGGGTATCCAAGATGAATACGTGGAATGAACTGGCTCTCTATGCCTTGGAGGTCCTGGCCTGCCCTGCCGCCAGCGTTTTATCAGAGACGTTTTTTAGTGCCACTGGTGGAATTATAACTGCTAAGCGCATCCTGTCAACTGAAAATTCTGACAGGCTGACTGTATTAAAAAAAGTACAAGAGCTGGATTGGGCCAGACTTCTCAACACCACCGAATGATCGCAGTGTAACATAAACTCAAATCCAGTGACTTTTCTTGGGAGGTGTATTCGCATGCACCTTTTCACACCAACACAGGGTAATACGCTTCCTAATTTTGGCTTTTTGCTCTTGTCCTCCTCCTTCTCCTCATCCTCCACCACCATATCAGCAGGGTGACCGTGGTCCGTGATGAAACACCCACATAATTTTTTTAAAGGGTGTTTATGATGCCTGTAAAAAAAAATTTTCATACAGTATGTTCATGTATATCCCCCAGGGGTAAATGTTTGTCAGGCCATACACTAAGTGCATGGGCATTACAAATATAGGAGGCCCGCTCCTTTCTAATGGAAACATTTTTTTAAAAGGCCCTCCTCCGCATCTCTTCCAAGGGGCATTGAGGTGCCTCCAATTTTTTGGCAGCCCTTGCATTAACTGCATAGGCCAACACTATGGGAGACTCTCTCCTTTCTAATGGGAATTTGTCGTTACTGTGGCGCTGCTCTATGTCTCTTTAAATCGTTAGTGGGGTTTTTCCTAAATTTGGTCAGCCGTTGGACTCACTGCATACCCTATTACTGTATAGCAGGCCCTCTCCTTTCTAATGGGAACATGTCGTACCTTCTTACTGTGGCCCTGCTCTATGTGTCTTTAAATCCTTAGTGGGGTTTTTCCTAAAATTGGTCAGTCATTGGACTCACTGCATACCCTATAACTGTACAGCAGACTCTCTCCTTTCTAAATGGAATTTGTCATTACTGTGGCCCTGCTCTATGTGTCTTTAATTTCTTAGTGGGGTTTTTCCTAAATTTGGTCAGCTGTTGGACTCACTGCATAACCTAGAACTGTATAGCAGACCCTCTCCTTACTAATGGGAACATGTCGTACTTGTTACTGTGGCCCTGCTCTATGTGTCTTTAAATTCTTAGTGGGGGTTTTCCTAAATTTGGTCAGCCGTTGGACTCACTGCATACCCTATAACTTTATAGCAGACCCTCTCCTTTCTAATGGGAACATGTCGTACTTGAAACTGTGGCCCTGTTCTATGTGTCCTTAAATTCTTAGTAGGGTTTTTCCTAAAATTGGTCAGCCGTTGGACTCACTGCATACCCTATAACTGTAGAGCAGACTCTCTACTTTCTAAATGGAATTTGTCATTACAGTGGCTCTGCTCTATGTGTCTTTAAATTCTTAGTGTCTTTTTTCCTAAAATTGGTCAGCCGCTGGACTCACTGCATACCCTATAACTGTATAGCAGACCCTCTCCTTTCTAATGGTAACATGTCGTACTTGTTACTGTGGCCCTGCTCTGTGTGTCTTTATATTCTTAGTGGGGTTTTTCCTAAAATTGGTCAGCCGTTGGACTCACTGCATACACTATAACTGTATAGCAGACTCTCTCCTTTCTTAATGGAATTTGTCGTTACTGTGGCCCTGCTCTATGTGTCTTTAAATTCTTAGTGGGGTTTTTCCCAAATTTTGGTATCCCTTGCAGTCACAGCATGGGCATTACCACTATAGGAGACTCGCTCCTTTATAATGGGAACATGTCTCTTCAAAGGTGTATTGTCTTGCGTCCAAATTTTTGGCAGCCCTTGCAGTCACTGGATATGCAATAACAGTATAGGAGACCCACTTGTTAATAATTGGAACAACAAAGCATAGCCGACTCATGGCTCTCTAACAATAGCGAGGGCCGACTGCTGGCCTTTTTAGAATAGTAATGGCCGTCTGAAGGCCCTATAAAAATAAGCTTTATGAATTTCAGAGTCCCTCTATCATAAATAAAACAGGATGTGTCTGATGATGTGTCACACACCACATTGCCAGATGAGGCTGTAAAATGTTAAAATGACATTTCCCGGTGAATGCATTTGTCTTACAAATAACGTAAAAAAAACAAAGCAATAGGATCTTTTTTTAGTATAAAAAACAGCGTCACCAATTTAACCTCAATGTAATCACATTGTTCAGCTCCTGCACCTACTCCTCCATCTCCGAAATGACCATGTCAGTCACAAGCTGACAGCACTGCAGCACTGCCTTGGCCAAGCGGCAACAGGCTGTGCTGAAGAAAACATGCTTAATTAACAAACCGCCCAGCACTGCAGAGTTGTTGAAAGCTGTAACACAGCAGCCTGATCTGTGGCACTCACTGCTGAACATACAGCCAGGCATGGTCGTGTGTGACAATGGGCGGAACCTGGTGACGGAGAAATGACAGCTGGGGTAGATACGGTTTCCCTCTATGCCAGTCCATTCACCGAGCTAAATACAACTCTCAGCAAAAAAAAGCTGTGGACTGGCTCCGTACCGTCCCTGGCCACATTCACCTGTCCACGTGTTTGTGGGTAGGCGGTCTTTCCCAGTAAGTGCACTGGGGAGGGCTAGGGAAATGTTGTGGGACCCATACTTGTGGAAGATGGAGATGATACTGGGAAAAATAATGGCGGCTGGGGACCGAGTATGGATACCCGCTTGCCGCCGCCGTAAGATTGTGTAAAGCTTTCTCCTCCACGAGCCTAAAAGGCCACATTTCAAGTGCAAGCAGTAAACCAGAAATCTGGCATTTTAGTGTTGCGGCCTGTGGGTGGGTGGCTGGATGCATACTTGCGCTTTCATTCCAAATAACAGAAAACTAAGCAGATGGTGGCCTCTATCATCATCATGGCCTCACCTCGGCACTATGAACTCTTCTGAAGGAGAAGCGAGGGCCCACCGGAGGAGTCTCCGGTTCTCTGGTGGGCCCGTCCAACCCTGCCGAGAAGCAGCCCTGGCTAAGAAATGTGTGGGGGAAGGTTCCAGGACATTCTATAGCTGCTTTTTTAATGTGGATCGGAGGTGGTTATGCATGTTATTTCTCAAACCGCAATGAAGATCATGCCATTGCCCAACTCAGTAGTCATGAAATTAAATGCGCAAAGAAAGATGTTTGTGTGTCAAAGCACAACCAACAAGTGCGAGCTTATGTTGGATGGGCTGCCATTGCTTCTGCAATAAGCTGCATTAGAGGACTTCCTGGGAGAAATGACACCCAGAGTAGATACAGATTCCCTCTATGCCAGTTATTTCACTGAGCTAAAGAATATGGCTTTGGTGAAATACAACTCTCAACAAAAAAAGCTGTTGACTGGCTCCGAACTGTCCCTGGCCACATTCACCTGTCCAGGTGTTTGTGGTTAGGAGGTCCTTCCCAGTAAGTGCACTTCAGAGGGCACAGGTAATGTTGTGGGACTCGTGCATGTGGAAGGCGGAGACGATACCGGGAGAAATAGTGGCGGCTGGGGACTGAGTATGGACATGCGGCCGCTGGCATGAGGTTGTGAATAGCTTCCTCCTCCATGAGCCTAAAAGGCCACATTTCAAGTGAAACCAGCTTTAGAGGACTTCCTGGGAGAAATGACAGCTGGAGTAGATATGGTTTCCCAAGTCCTTTCACCAAGCTAAAGAATATGGTTATGGTGAAATACAACTCAGCAAAAAAAGCTGTGGACAGGCTCTGTACCGTCCCTGGCCACATTCACTTGACCTCGTGTTTGTGGTTATGCGGTCCTTCCCAGTAAGTGCACTTGGGAGGGCACGGGTAATGTTGTGGGACTCGTGCATGTGGAAGGCGGAAACGACACCGGGACAAATAGTGGCGGCTGGGGACCGAGTATGGATACCCGATCACTGACACCTTAAGATTGTGGACAGCTTCTGCCTCCACGAGCCTAAAAGGCCACATTTCAAGTACAAGCAGCTGTCATTAATTTGGCAGTATAGTATTGCAGCCTATGGGTGGGTGGGTGGCTGGTTGCATACTTGCCCTTGAATTCCAAGGAATGGGGTGTGGACAACTGAATGCTGCACAGGTACAAGGACGTGGATGGTGATTGTTGCAAGTCTGCAACTACAGGTGCATGGCGGGAGGCATCTTTGCATGCGCCAAGGATGAGCACACTTTTAGGCAGTGACCTGGGAGTCAGAGATTCTTTCAGAGATCTTCCCCATGCTGTCTTTTCAGCACTGTATGCATGTGTCTGATGATGTTTCACACACCACATGGCCAGATAAGGTTGTAAAATGTTAAAATGACATTTTCAGTCAATGCATTTGTCTTGGCTGAAAGCAATGTAAAAGTGCAAAAACGCATCAAAAACGCTACGTGTGAACATAGCCCAAGGTGTGGAGGAGTATTTTTGGTTTGGGTTATTTATTTTGCCTTTTATACAAGTCATTACCCAGGAAAGGATGTTCCTTAACATATTTCCCTAGAAAATCCATTTTGGATTTGTTTTTGTATGTTTTATTGTGAGTCTGTAAAAGTGGCGTAATACCTCTGACAACGTTGTTGACAGCAGTGACCTGGGAGTCAGAACTGCTTCCGGGGGTCTTCCCCATGCTGTTCCCATGTCATTTGAGCACTGTTCCCATCGATTTGAGCAAGTTTTGACTCTCAGTCTTTCCTCAGATCAATTATCTGATAACACCAATTGGTTGCGATATAAACAGTGTTTTTAATGTTGTCACACACGCTGCCTTTACTACAGAGTAACATTCCCAACAACTAATTTAACTTCTTTTCTTACCAAAATAAGTTGTAGTATTAAACAACAGATACAAATTGTAACATCGATTTGAAATATATTTAATTTCTTGAGCAATTTGATGTGTTCAATATGTTGGCTGATGTTTGATCTGTAGTTTTCAAAAAATAATCTGAACACATCTTTTTGATGTTGGAAAGACAGGCAAAAACATATCAGTGGTTTCAACCCATTTTACCAGTTCTTTGATACTTTTCCTTGAATCTGCTTCCTAATGTTTTTAAATTGAAAAGGGACATTATTACCAGTGTGAGACATGTAGATCAGGAGAGCAGACTGTAAGTCTTTACAGGTCTCTAGGTAGTAATGACCATTTCATTTAAAATAATCTCTGGAGGCAGATCCTTACACAGATCCTAACAGCTCATTTCTATATTAAGAAAAATGTTGATTTCTCTGGAATTAGATATCGGTTTGCTGATAACAAGGTATCATTTCATTCAGCTTACTATGACCTACATTTTCACAAAGACAGGATTCCCTTTAAACTAATGTCATTAATTCCATGTGGATTCAAAAAAGAGACTGGACATTATCATTCATGCTTAATATTGTATTTTGTGTCATATGCATTCTATGTTTTGATGTGCATTGACTATTTCCTATATTTTCAAATTATTTTGTATTACTAGATTATTGTTACCATATTGTTACCATATTTTTAATTTTCACAACATATTCTTTAATATTTGATATCCATTCATTGCACATGCTTGTATGCATGGCTATAACTAAATAATTATTTTCATTTTTTCATGCTAACTTGTGATAGTGTCTATTTAAGAATTAATGTTTAGGTTCACAATGTACTATGACTGAGAGCCAAAATTTCCCAATATGCATCATCTTTCTATGGGATTTTATCTGAGTTTGTTTCAATGCTTTAATTGTATCAGGATAAAGCATCAATCTTTCATGGGTCTCTTGGATCATGAATATCTTCTTCTCTTATTATGTAATATTCAAAAATTGTATATATTTTATTGGTTTAGTACAAAGAGGTATTAGCAGCACCGATTCACAAAAGAAGTGCATGTCTTATGTTCTCTGTGGCCATGAGGCCTGTTGTAGATGTAATAGTAAAATAGGACCAAAATCCATAAAGCGATCTCTTAAGAGAGGATGTGTCACGCTCATTTTGAGTATTGAAGCATGGCTTCATCATGAATTGAAGAAAACAAGAGCTAGCACTCAAAAACACTCTACATGATTCCTATTTAGCTAGAACCCCCCTCCTATTAGCAGGTAATTGAAGTGGGTTATCGGATAGAGAGCAGACATGAAGTCTATACCACAGGCTGGGGGGCGACAAACATCATCTCTGGAGGTAACTCTATTAATCTTCAAAGGAATTATATCAGACTCTCTGGCACCGAAGTCCAGTTATGAATATTTTTATTTGTGACAGGCATAGGTCCTACAGTTATGAGAGACATATTTTCGGTGTCGGGAAAAGTCCCAAATAATATCAGACAGATTGAAAATGATATGTAGGCCATGTTTCCTATCTATGGAAAGATAAAATCATGAAAGGAAAAATGGCATTAATATCTTCCGCCTGGGACATCCAGATGGGCAGATATCCTGAAAATTGGGGATCTCATAATTTTTTGGGACCGAGCCCAGTCTCATTGGCCAGCCCCCATATGAGGTCACCAAGGGGAGTTATGTGGAACTGACATATCTAATAAATGCAAATTCTGATTTATAATCATTGTCAGTTCTGGAAGATACAGTTCATTATAGTTTTGTACAATTTTCAAAGGAGAGCTTTCGTCCACAAAGCTTGGAGACATTCCTGTGACCACAGGTTTAGTACTTTTCTTTTGTTTTCTTTGTTATCGCTTTTTATTTTATGTAATTGTATATACTGCATTGTTTTGTCCCTTTTTGTAATATTGTGAAGACACGGGGTCTTGCGTGGTCATAATACTACTCAGACAACACAGGGTGAGGATAAAACAGTGTAGTAGTACTTTATTGAACCACCAAACAGACAATAAACATATAGAACAGTCCCAGCAAGCACCCAAGGTGGTAAAAAATTATACAGTCTCACCCTTCCGCTGGCCCGCCGGGAATAGAGCAGCTGCGACTTTGGGACTTCCAGGGCCAACTACCTCAACCAGTGGCACCTGCATTGGATGAATACCCACAGATACGAGGTAGCAACAAGCTTAGGAAGCTGACAGTCCATTGAGGTACGTGGCTAGGATACCCAAGGATACCACCCTGGCTTCTCTGGACATATCCATAGAACCAGGTGACCAGATGGTCCCAGCCTAGCTTTCTCCGAACATATCTGTAAAGATCTGAGGTTGTGGGTTGTAAGTAATCACCTAGGCAGGTTAACAATGCAACAATATTTTATTGATCACAGTCATGGTAATAAAGCAATTCAAGGCAAATGGCCAAAATACAGTTCTCTCAGTCCTCAAGTTCCCAATCTGGGTTCAGAAGTTCCACTGGCTTTGTATAAGGCCATACTCACTGTCTCCCAACTTTTGGTTGGCCCACAGATTTCATATCTCCAGACAGTATAATCTGTAGCCACAGTCCATGATCCTCTACATGGCAGATAAAACAATGAAAGCACATGTATCCAGTAGCAACAGTCCTTTTAAGAAAGTTTAAATCCAACCGACATAATCCATACTGGTAGCATGTTTATCCATCCATCCTTCCAAGTCCACAGTATCCATCCTCTTCCTTCAATCCTTCCACAGAACTTTTACTAAAACATGTCTCTCCTTTCTTCCACTGGGATCAGTCCCCTCCCAGGACAGAGTGATCACGCCCTCCCCCTTAAACATTCACTGTTAGCTAAAACAATGAAGAATATTCTAGAAGCCTTCATCTGAGACTGTATTTAAGACCCCCTGTGGTGACGGCTCCACTGTGCCTACAATCTACACAGACATAATGAGATTATTGACTGTTGGAAGAATGGTTAGATACTCCTGAGATACAGATATACTGAGATACAGATTAGTGGAATATTGGACATTTTACAAGTGAATCTCATGCACGTACTGAAAAGTTAGCAGAACTATATAAAACATAACAAGTAAATCACTAATAAAAAACAATAATAATATTGACAAAAGTGGTGGTCCATTGCTGGAAAAGTATCATAGTCGTTAGTAATTGGGCAGCTCCTCACAATATCCATGGAGCCAAGTGACTGGATTTCTCTGAGTGTATTCATGGGTTCCAGGTGACTGGAAGGTCCCAACTTGGCTAACACAAACATCTCCATGGGACCAGGTGACCTGATGGTCCCATCCTGGCTTTCTCACAAATGTATTCATGGGTTCTGTGACAGTCAATGAACAGATCTGTATCCCTCTGCATGGAGCCATGCTGTCCTGTAGAGCTGTCACGTAGAGTATTCCAGTCTGTGATTTTGTAAAAGAAGACTTCTGATACAGAGGCATAACCCCCTTATATAAGTCCCAACTGTTCTTCAAGACATTATCTAAAGGTCAGGGGTGAGGTGAGATGAGTTTAACTCTCCATTGTTTGAGCATTTAATCGATCTGCACAGCTTATACTCCTCTGCTCTGCGAGTCAACAAGCCACAGGGCTCACATAATGGTAAATTAACATATTTAGCAAAATTAGCAAACATCCATTGTTCAAAGACCATGCGTCTCTGTCTTACAAAATTAACAGACAATAAATTGCAGTAAATATCAACTCAAGTGTCAACATTCAGACACTATGACAAAGTCTCCTGACCTACTGAAAATAGACATGTGGATAATTGAGATTAAAAGCTCTGTCATCACAAATATCTTTTCTATATTTTTATAAACAATGTCTACTTTTTCAATTAAATATATAAAATGTAATAGCTTTGTTCCTCTTGCTCTATAAACAACATCCCTGAAACCATACAATACCCATAACAGGTGTCCAATCAGCCTGTATAAACAATTAGTGGTGGCAGCTTGCTTTTATTGGGTTATTTGCTAGTAGTGCAACCAGCCATGACCTCATCCATAACTTGTCAGTCAATTGCGTAATTGTCCTGACAATTCGTGGCATCAGTGGGATATCAACGTGTTACACTTGTTGTCCCCCTGACAACAGATGGCCTCGGTGAGACATAGAGCATTAGTGATCTCGCTTGAGCACTCATTCCTGTCACTAAAAACTTGCACGGTCCTTGCGAGCAATTCTGTGCAGAGTTTTGAGGATCTGACTCAGTGTTTATTCATGCCTGAAACATTCCTGTAAGTGTAACAGCTACACCCCTCCCCCTCTCATGTTTTTCTGTCCTATCTTTTGTTTGGTATTTGGTAATCATGGCTACAGTTAGGGAGGCTTGGTACAACCAGCAGAAGAAGGAGGTTCTTGCTGCCATATGTACATCAAGACAAATTGACCCACCTATGGATGCAAGCCACATCAGCAACCAATGTAGCTTGGACCCCCACCTGCAGACAGCCCATCTGCAATTAAGTGCAGACAATCATGAGGGACAACTGAAGCTGATTGAGCAATTTCAAGAGGTAGCAGAGCAACAAGCGAGAGTCTGCGGAGCAGCAGACTGAGAGAGTGGAGCGACAGACTTACAGACAACACCAGCTGGCATTAGCCCAACTCCAAATGCAGTGTTCTACACAAGTGTGAATCCAGTATTGTTAACACATTTAAACCCCATCCAAGTATTTTTCTGTCATGTAAAAGGACACAGATTTGGACACATTTCTCAGTGGAACTGAAAAGGCTAATAATAAGAGCAGTTGCCCAATAATAACAAGTGGGCTTGATACCTAACCCTATGGCTAAAAGCCAAAGCTCTGGAGGTGTTTTTCACTCTCCTTCAAGACCAAGATGGAGACTATGAGACCATCAAACAGTTCCTGATAAGAAAATATCATCTGACTCCAGAAGCATACTGTACAAGAATCTGGACCCTTCAGCATAGATCTAATGACAGGTAAGTTGATGTGGCAGACAGGCTTAGAACCAACCTCGAGCAGTGGGTCCAAGGACTATTGATTGCCACCTTAGAGAAATTGAAGGACCTGATGGTGAATGTAGAGTGAAGTGTCACTATTTGCCCCGATATATGCTCCTCTGGTGTTCCTATGTTCTCATGTCCGCTCAAATATAAATCAGCCATATTCCACAACTTATTTTGTCCCCCACCTATATGTAATAATGCCCCATGCTTAGGAATGTCCCTTCATCCCTTGATAGGATATGCCCAGGACAAGACCTGTCCAGGTATATTAAAGAATATGGACAATTGTCCATCTGTTGTCTTTGGTCATATGCTGACGTGGTTAATTACCATGTCAGGAAAGATCCACAGCCTCACGCAGCCTGCTCTGTGTCCCCTTCATCTCCTCACTTTGACACAGCCCCTCAACCCTTCTCTTTCTTTCAACCGTATTTTTTAATATCATCCTTCTCCTACAGTGTCCCTTTGCCTCCTCTTCTACAGAAGCACCATCACTCTGTCTCCCCTTCCTGCTCCTCTCCTGCTCTCTCTCTCTCAGTCCGAAGCCTCACTGTCCATAGCCCCCTATGTGTCACCTTACTTATCTTCCTCACAGCCACACCAAGTGTCCCTTCTCTTCTCTCCACATATCAAGTGCACTCTGTCCCTCTCTGTGTGCCCTCCTCCCAGATACAATCCACACAAACAGTATCCACTCTCTACTAAGAGAAAGAGACCTATTATTCTGACTTGGACAGAGAGCTACTCCAACTGTATACTGAGATAAATCAATTAAAGAACAGAGTCGCATCCACAGATGCACTGGTTAATACACTTAGAGAGATTCTGACTGCAAAGACGCAAGCCATTGCAGATTTGCAACAGGTCATCTCCAATCTGTCATGGTCTGGTAAGAATAGCTTGTTAACCTTGCTGTAACGGGTCTGGGAGGTGGAACCTCTGAGCTACTATACAAAGGGAAGTCCTTGTAAGGAAGCGGGTGGCTCCCAGGGAAGGCGGGTAGGTAGACACGGAAAGTGACAAGGACAGTCTCAGGGTGGAAGGGCAGGGCGGTCACAGCAAGTGACGGGGACAGTCTCTTGACAGGCGGGTGGTCACGGCAAGTGACAGGGACAGTCTCTTGACAGGCGGGTGGTCATGGCAAGTGACAACAGGGTAAGAGTCTCTAGGCAGCCAGGGGGTCACGGCAAGTGACGGCAGAGCCTCCAGGTAGGCTAGCAGGCAGGTAGCAGGTGAGCGCTCCCAGGTGAGCGAGTAAGAGTCTCTGGACAGGCAGGTGGTCACAGCAAGTGACGGCTAAGCCTCCAGGTAGGCTAGCAGGCGGGTAGCAGGTGAGCGCTCCCAGGTGAGCGGGTAAGAGTCTCTGGACAGGCAGGCAGGTATCAGGCAGGTATCTGGCAGGTACTTCCTGGTCCTCAGGCGGACTGATCCATAGACAGACTGACAGGTGCTGGTAGGCAGACTGTCGGACCACAGGATTGCAAGCAGGAAGACAGAAATCAGGCAGATATCAGGCAGGTATCAGGCAGGTATCAGGCAACGGGACCTGAGGGCTGAAGCAGAGTTTAAAGGCTTTGCAACAACATTGCTCAGGCACCTCCATTTTGGAGGAGGTGCCTTATATATGGTGAGGTCCTCCGGCCATTGGCCGGGGACTCCTTAGGACGGCGCGCGTGGCCCCTTTAAGAGAGAGGGAGCGCGCGCGCGCATCCCCTAAGCACAGTGACCGGGAAGCAGCGTGCGCTGCCAGCAGAGCGAGAGGAAGACGCCGGGCACGGAGCGGAGAGGTGAGGGGAACGGCGTCCCTGCCTAGCAGTAGGCAGGGACGCTGACGCTACACTTGCCCACGAAACAGGTTAGTGAATCGGGAACGGCAAAGGAGGAGATGGCGGCAACAGAGCCACGTCTACCATGGATGAAAGATCTTAAATGCTAAGGAAAAAAAATATCTGAAATATATGTTTATTATTTATTATTATATCGCCATGTATTCCATGGCACTTTACATGTGAAAAAGGGGGTATTCATAGATAAAACAATTACAAAAATCTTGGACAATAACGCAATGGCAAACTAGTACAGGAGGAGAGAGGACTTTGCCCTCGAGGGCTCACAATGTATGGGAATATATCAAGGGGTATAAATGACTAGTGTTGAGCCACCCCCGTAGTGTTCGAGTTCGGTTCGGTTCGTCGAACACCCGTGTGTTCGCCGAACTGTTCGTCGAACTGTTCGTCGAACACCTTCGAACACCGTTAAAACCAATGGCAGGCAAACAAAAACACATAGAAACACATAGAAAACACCTTCAAAGGTGTCCAAAAGCTGACAAACTGCTCAGAAGACACAACTAACACATGAAAAAGTGACAAGTACATATAGTCATGCAAAAAGAAAAGAGGTGGAGGAGTAAAAGGAGGGGGAGACACAGATATAGGCATGTCATGCCCTTCTAAAATCCAAAAAGTGAGAAGCCGAGACGGCCAGTCCGCTCCTGCCTGTGCCACCTCCGTGTCGCCGGGTTTGTGCCAGAGCCGCGGTGAACCCTGACGGCCAGCCCCCCTCTCCCAATACTGGTGCCTGTCCGCTGGTGGGTCGAGAGAGCCCCCCTGTGGTGGAGGCAGCTCTAAGCTTTTTAATTTAAATTGTCCCTCTAATTTGAATGAATACACTTTAAATCCATTTACAAGGATCTATTGGAGGGCAAGTCTCATGCCAGCAGCCGCGTAATTCCAGCTCCAGTAGCGTCCACTAAAGCTGCTGCAGTTAAAAAGCTTTTATAAGGATCGAGCTCGGCTGTCCACCGCAAGGCATCCTAGTGCCAGTCCCAGCCCCTATGCCTTGGGGTGCCTCCTGATGCTCTTCACTAAGTATCCCGTGGTCCCGAAGCATTTCCTTTGAAAAAATTAAGTGTCCAAACTACAGGTGGTGTAGCTTGCTTAACAGCCGGGATAATCCGCTGACTAGCAGACACTGCTACTAGGCACAAAGTATTTCCTGGGCTAGATGCAGTTAAAAATTTGTAAGTAGATACTCTCGTTGGATGCTGAGAAAGCATTCCATAGAGTCTCCTGGCACGCCATATATGATTCTCTTAAAAAGCTTGGGGTAGGGGTCTAGGGGACCCTTTTATAGCCAAAATCACGGCCCTGTATCACAATACGTCACCTAGGCTGAAGATAAATGGAACTGTAGCACCGAGGGCTCGGTTGCTACAGACGTATTGCACCTCACCCAGAGGTGTGATATCTCACTCTCAGATAAGGATGGAGTGTGGATCAGGACCCGACACCTGCATGCATTACACCACATTGCCGTGGGGCAGGGCGACCAATATGCCCCTGAGATGGGCACGACAGTCCCTGTCCCTGGCTGGAGTGGGGGGAGGGAACACTGAGGAAGGGGAA
Organism: Phyllobates terribilis; assembly: GCF_046119375.1. Lineage (NCBI taxonomy): Eukaryota > Metazoa > Chordata > Amphibia > Anura > Dendrobatidae > Phyllobates > Phyllobates terribilis. The sequence goes on along the minus strand of NW_027362761.1, from coordinate 1,201,918,082 downwards.
CCCTGCAGTGCAGGAGCAGGGAGGAAGCAGTTCCTGGGTGCATTGAGAAGGGAGTATAAAAGGTGGGCACCATCTTAGTTCAGTGCAGAGAAGTCTGAGCAGAAGTGGCAGGGAGCAGGGGCTCTGCATGAGCTCTGCTCAGGAGGCGGGCCTAGTAACAGAGGCCCAGGCCTGCAAGAGGGAGAAGGAAGGAAGAGGAGCGGAGAAGGCTCCAGGAACGAGGAATGAAGGGATCCCAGGGGTGCGGACGGGCGAGTCGCCACCGCACGCCCGAATCCACCTGCGTGGAGGGGTCAGGCCAAAGGGGGAGACCGGTCCCCGAACTAGTGGAGGCAGGAAACGACCCTCAGCTAGAAACCGGAGGCTCTGACATTTTATGTGGCGCAGCCCCTTGCTCCACCCGCTAGGAAGGCACCACATAGGGTCAGGGAAACTGGCGCCAAGTTTACCAAGAGGAGGCCCGAGGCAGCCGGACAGAAGTGTTGGTAAGAAAGGCCAGACAAAGGACACACAAAGGGGGTCCTGTGAAGCGCTCCAAAGTTATCTGGGAGTTGTCTGAGCCCCTCACCTGGTGAGCACATTACGACGTGGGCAGCCGTTACCTGCAGACGTGGTCTGGATAATAAGAACTGTGAGTAAAGGCCCTGAACTGCATCACTGACTCCGTGTCGTTACTGCTGCTGCCCTGCACCATCACCCCCATCCTCCGCATACACTGCCCTGAGGCTATACTCCTCCCGTGGGGAGTTATGCTACGCTCTGCTGCACCCACAACACCAGCCTTAGCGGTCTGCCCTGTAGCGGCAGTTCACTCTGACCGCAATCCACGGGTGGCATAGTCGGACATTTAAACATCAAAACCACATAAATAGTTCCGCCACTGGTTTGACCGCCCTGAGCCACGGAACCGGATCGCCGCCACGAAGACTACAACCACCAGCATCCACCAAAAAGGGTCCGGCTCCGGGTGTCCCAAGGCCCAGGGGGTGCGTCAGAACATTTTCATCACCTTTCACAATCACCAATGGGACAAGGCAGGGATGTCCTCTGTCCCCTCTCTTATACATCCTAGTGACGGAGCACCTGCTCTCATCAATTCGCCATAACCCCAATATTAGGTGGATTGAGGTGGGAGGCACCGAGTACAAGTGCTCTCTATTTGCTGATGATGTCCTAGTATATATCACTCAATCACATATATCCATCCCTGCTGTTATGGCTGAAATAGATCACTTTGTTACATGGTAAAATTTTAAAATCAATGCAGCGAAGTCTGAGGCCCTCGATGTCTCCCTCCCTAAATCCATATAGGATTCCATCCAGTCCAACTTTCCCTTTGCCTGGCCCTCACAGGGTATCAAATACTTAGGAATTCCTATTCATAGAGACCTCTCCCATCTATGTTATCTTAATTTTGGGCCCTTTATTGAACAATTCCATACAGACCACGGTTGGCAAGTTAGAACTGTAAGATTCACTATGTGAACCACTGGTGTTTTGTGGAAAAGCACATGTACACCGCGTTCCAAATTATTATGCAAAAAGTGTTTAGGAGTGATAAGGGAAGAATTTGTTTGTTTGTCAGTTAAACTCATTGATGGTGATGTGTGTCAGGGCTCTTTATATCACTGTAAGCAATTGCAGACACCTGTGCTAATTAGTTTGGCAGGTGTGTCCAATGAAAGGCAAGACTACTTAAGAAGGCTCTCTCACATTATTAAGCAGCCTACATTTTCTGCCAAAATGGGAAAGAAAAAGGATGTGTCGGCTGCCGAGAAGCAACAAATTGTGGAGTGTTTAGGTCAAGGCATGACTACAATCAACATTGTGCGATGATCAGGATGAAGTGTCTTGGCAATCAAGAAGTATGTAGCTGATTCACAGTACACACGTGTGCGTGCTGATAAGGGCAAATTGAGGACTCTTTCCTACAGGCAATTACGTCAGGTTGAAAGAGCAGCGGCAAAAAAGCCTTGTCATAGCAGCAGACTAGTTTTTGAAGCTGCTTGTGCCTCCAACGTCCCCCGAACAACAAGATGCAGGGTCCTTCAGAGGTTTGCAGCTGTGCATACGCCATCCTGTCGACCTCCTCTATCCACTTCACACAAGCAGAAACGGCTCCAGTGGGCCAAACATTACATGAAGACTGATTTCAAAACTGTTTTGTTCACGGATGAGTGCCGTGCAGCGCTCGATGGTCCAGATGAATGGAGTGGAGGATGGCTGGTTGATGGACACCCCACGCAAACACGGCTACAGCGCCAACAAGGAGGAGGTGGAGTAATGTTTTGGGCTGGAATCATGGGGAGAGAGATTGTCGGCCCCTTTAGGATCCCTGAAGGCGCTAAAGATGAACTCCATAATGTATGTGGATTTTCTCAAACAGCACTTCCTGCCATGGTTCAAGAAGAAGAACCGTGTATTTCACAGCAAGATCATTTTTCTGCATGATAATGCACCATCTCATGCTGCACATAAAACATCTGCATCTCTGGCTGATATGGGCATAAAAGGGGACAAACTTATGGTGTGACCCCCATGCTCCCCTGACCTCTACCCCATTCAGAACCTTTGGAGCATCATTAAAAGGAGTGTCTATGATGGCGGGAGGCAGTTCACATCTAAGCAACAGCTCTGGGAGGGTATTCTGTCCTCATGCAAAACAATTGAAGCAGAAACCATCCAAAACCTGACAAATTCAATGGACGAGAGAGTTCAGAAGCTCCTTTCGAACAAGGGGTCCTATGTGAAAATGTAACATCACCTAGAATAAAGTTTTGAGTTGAAAACTGTTTGATTTCAGTTTCTAACAACCTGCTAATGCTTATAATTTCAAAAATGACCATTTTTTTGGTCTTTATTAAAATGAAAAGGTTGATCGAAAAGTTTGGGGGATCTAAGAGTGTGGCAACCCAGTAGTCATGATTACTTCGAATTCTGACAATATAAGGGTCATGCTGCAGGTAGTGCAGCAAGAAGGCACTTATGTGTCTTGCGCATCTCGGAGCCCCAAAATTATTTTCCGGGCTAGATGCAGCTAAAAATTATTTTTAATTTTAAATCTGGTGAAGCTTATTATAGATGGCCTAATAGGATCAGTGCTGCACACTGCTACAAAGCCCAAATTATTTTCCAGTCAAGATACAGATAAACATGATTAGTAATTTGAAAGCTTAAAACGGTTGGTAGGGTGATTTTAACCAATCATCAAGCTTTTACTCTCCCCAGGATGACACAGGGGTAGAAAAGTCGTTTCGGATCCATGATTTGTTCATCTTTATGAACGAGAGTCTGTCTACATTATCAGTGGAGAGCCGCGTGCGCTTATCTGTCAGCACACCACCAGCAGCGCTGAACACACGTTCAGACAGAACGCTGGCTGCGGGGCATGACAAGATCTCCAAGGCGTAAGTGGCTAGCTCCGGCCATTTATCCAGATTGGAAGCCCAAAAAGAGCAAGGGTCCAGTGACACAGTCGTGGCTTCAATGTTTACTTGGAGATACTCCTGTACCATCGTCTCTAGGCGTTGACTATGTGTCAGACTTCTTGTCTCCTGTGGCCTTGCAAAGGATGGGCTAAAAAAGTGGTGAAATGATTCCGCAAAATTGATGTTACCAGCAGATACTGTGGTTCTGTTACGGTTTGAGTGCTGAACACTTGACGGTCCCACGGTTGGCAAGTTGGAACTGTGAGATTCACTACGTGCACCACTGGTATTTTGTGGAAAAGCATATGTAAGATTCTGCAACAGTCTCTGCTGATACTCCTGCATGCGTGCATCCCTTTCTATGGCAGGAATAATTTCTGCAAATTTACTTTTGTACCGGGGATCTAACAGTGTGGCAACCCAGTAGTCAGGATTATTTCTAATTCTCACAATTCGAGGGTCATGTTGCAGGTAGTGCAGCAAGAAGGCACTCATGTGTGTTGCGCATCCAGGAGCACCAAGTCCCTGTTGTGGTGGTGGCGAGGTAACAATCATGCTTCCTTCCTCTGTCCTCTCCCCCCAACCTCGCACAACAGAAATGTGATCAAGGTCTCCCTCATCTGATGAGTCTTCCATCAGTTCGTCCTCCACTTCTTCCTGGGCTCCTGCACCTTCCTCACTAGTTTGGCTGCTACCATGCGCCCTGGTTAAACCATCTCCCCCACCCTCACATGCCTGCCGCCTTGGTGCTGCCGACCGTCTGGACCTTGCAGATGTTAGCCCTTCCGCATACAACTCCTCCTCCTCTACTTCCTCCACCTCCTCTTGTGCCACCACCTGACTCCGAATTCTGTTTAACATGTGCTCCAGCATGTAAATCACCGGAATAGTCATGCTGATAATGGCATCGTCAGCACTAAACATCTTCGTCGCCATTTCAAAACTGTGCAGAAGGGTGCATAGGTCCCTGATCTGAGACCACTCCTCCAGCGTGATTTGCCCCACCTCTGAATCTCGTTGGCCCAGGCTATACGTCAGAACGTATTGCACCAGGGCTTGTCAGTGCTGCCACAGTCGCTGCAACATGTGCAGAGTTGATTTCCACCGGGTAGGCACATCGCATTTTAGCCGGTGAAGTGGCAGGCCCAACGACTTCTGTAGAGATGTAAGTCGCTGAGCTGCGGGATGCGAACGGCGGAAGTGAGCACACAGCGACCATGCCCTCTGCAGAAGGCCATCTAGTCTGGGATAGTGGGCTAAAAATTGCTGGACAACCAGGTTCAACACGTGAGCCATACAAGGCACGTGTGTGACATTGCCCCGGCGAAGGGCCGCACCCAGGTTTGCAGCATTGTCGCACACGGCCTTCCCTGGTTTCAGGTCCAGTGGAGACAACCATTCATGAAATTGGTTCTCCAGAGCTGACCACAACTCCTCAGCTGTGTGACTCACATTTCCCAGACATTTCAATGTAAAAACCGCCTGATGACGTTGAGCCCTACTGCCAGCAAAGTAAGGAGGTGTGCAGGATCCCTTCTGCGCAGTTAGAAGGCTTGTGGCATGACCAGACAGGCTTTGGGTGCAGGTGGAAGACCGAGAGGAGGTTGAGGAGGCAGAAGCAGTGGAGGAAAAATGACATAAAGAGGATTGACGCACAACTCGTGGGGACGGCAAGACTTGGACAGCAGCCCCTTGTCCTGCTGTCACCATAGTTACCCAGTGCCCAGTCAGCGACATGTAACGCCCCTGTCCATGCCTACTTGTCCAAGTGTCTGTGGTGAAATGCACCCTGTCACACACAGAGTTTCTCAAAGAAGCGGTGATGTTGTGTGCGACACGCTGGTGGAGCGCAGGCACACCTTTCTTTGAGAAGTAGTGCCGACTGGGCATCTGGTACTGGGGCACTGCGACGGACATAAGGTCTCGAAAATCCTCTGTGTCCACCAGGCGGAAAGGCAGCATTTCTGTAGCCAAGAGCTTGCAGATGGTGAAATTCAACCTCTTAGCTTTCTCATGGCTAGGAGGAAATGGTCTTTTACTTGTCCACATCTGAGGGACCGAGGGCTGGCTATTGTGCTTAGACGGGGTTGATAAGGGTGTCCCCGGCAAACTGCCGGTCTGTGAGGAAGATGCAGGCGGACATGTTAGGTTGCCTTGATCCAAAGGTGGTGCTATCGATGTTGGACAGCGCTCAAGACCAGCTGGTGTTACCACCTCCAAAGAAAATGATGACCTGCCAATCACGCTGGCTGTTGCGGGTAAAGAGGTGGCAGGTCTGCGCCCCAAAACAGGTGTGACTGCTGTCCCCCCAGTCACAGAGGATGAAGAGGCCGCGGATGCACAAGATATGGCAGACGGTGGTTGGCCCGGCCGGCTAGACCGCATTGTAGCACACTGAGCTTCCAACTGCAACTTATGCTTCATGTCCATGTGCCGGTTCATGCATGAAGTACTCAAACTATGTATTTTTTGGCCTCTACTTAGCTTTTGCTGACAAATGTTACAGATAACACGAGTTGGGTCATCTTTATCGATCTGAAAAAATGCCCAGACTATGCAAGGCTTAGCACCCATGCGACCTGAAGAGCCACCACGACTTGTGGTGAGAGGCAGAGTTGTGTTTGAGGATGCAGTTGTTGACGTGCTTCCAGTACTACGTCTCTGTCCAGGAAGGCGCAACCTGACCTCGTCGTCACTAGCATCTTCCTCCACCTCCTCTGCTGACCTCATCTCTTGGCTGACTGTGGGTTGACAGTAAGTGGGATCTCCGACCTCATCATCATCACCCTGTGCGTTATCACACCCGTCGTCCTCAGAGCCAACCTGTTCCTGCCCTGACAAAAAACTAAAGTTGTCGCTCCAATCAGGTATTTGAGTCTTATCATCGTCTTCCTCATTGTCTCCACCAACAGGAGTTACAGTTTGGGAATGAGGGTCTACATTATGGTCAGAAACTTCTGCGTCTGGTCCTGGATCCGACTCATAAAGATTCTGGGCATCAGTGCAGATCATTTCCTCGTCTGGATTCACAGAAGCGCTGGAGTCGACCTCTGATTCCCAGGCTATAGTATGAGTAAACAGCTCTGCAGACTCAACCATCTGTTCTACCTCATACTCAGACGGGCAGCTGGAGATTTGGGAGCTGTGAGGAAGCAAGTGCGATTTGGGTGACACCTTTGAGGACTGGAGTATTTGTGATGTTGAAGTTGATGTGGAGGAGAGCCCACTTAAAGGAGCACTTGATATCCGTTGAAGCACCTGCTGTTTTTGTGCCTCATCTGGAATTTGTAGCGATTGGCGTGGCCGTAAGAAAGGGATCTTATCACATTGTCCGCTAAAAGAAGTAGACATTTTAGTTTGGCTGGAAGATGGTCTTTCTTCTGCACCTACCCCACGGACACAACCTTTTTTCCCCTTCCCAACACGCCTATTCCCCTTTCCACCAGCAGCAGGCCTTTTTCCACTCATTTTGGTGGTTAACTAATTCACAACTCTGGAGTTGTTTGCACAAAAAAACAATGGATGGTAACCGAGCAGAGCTGAGTGGCCAAACTGTGGTATTAGGCCAAAACTATTGGCTGGGTTAGATGCAGAAAAAAATTATTTTTAATTTGCAACCTGATGGAGGTCAGTATAGATGGACTAATAGACCAAGTCCCACACACCGCTAGAAGCCCAAATATTTTTTCAGAGCTAGATGCAGAAAATTTTTTTATTCAATTTGCAACCTGATGGAGGTCAGTATAGATGGACTAATAGACCAAGTCCCACACACTGCTAGAAGCCCAAATATTTTTTCAGAGCTAGATGCAGAAAAAAATTATTTTTAATTTGCAACCTGATGGAGGTCAGTATAGATGGACTAATAGACCAAGTCCCACACACTGCTAGAAGCCCAAATATTTTTTCAGAGCTAGATGCAGAAAAAAATTATTTTTAATTTGCAACCTGATGGAGGTCAGTATAGATGGACTAATAGACCAAGTCCCACACACTGCTAGAAGCCCAAATATTTTTTCAGAGCTAGATGCAGAAAAAAATTATTTTTAATTTGCAACCTGATGGAGGTCAGTATAGATCGACTAATAGACCAAGTCCCACACACCGCTAGAAGCCCAAATATTTTTTCAGAGCTAGATGCAGAAAAAAATTATATTCAATTTGCAACCTGCTGGACGTCAGTATAGAAGGACTAATAGAACAAGTCCCACACACTGCTAGAAGCCCAAATATTTTTTCAGAGCTAAATGAAGAAAAAATTTTTTTTTAATTTGCAACCTGATGGTGGTCAGTATAGATGGACTAATAGACCAAGTCCCACACACTGCTAGAAGCCCAAATATTTTTTCAGAGCTAGATGCAGAAAAAAATTATTTTTAATTTGCAACCTGATGGAGGTCAGTATAGATGGACTAATAGACCAAGTCCCACACACCGCTGGAAGCCCAAATATTTTTTCAGAGCTAGATGCAGAAATTTTTTTTATTCAATTTGCAACCTGATGGAGGTCAGTATAGATGGACTAATAGACCAAGTCCCACACACTGCTAGAAGCCCAAATATTTTTTCAGAGCTAGATGCAGAAAAAAATTATTTTTAATTTGCAACCTGATGGAGGTCAGTATAGATGGACTAATAGACCAAGTCCCACACACTGCTAGAAGCCCAAATATTTTTTCAGAGCTAGATGCAGAAAAAAATTATTTTTAATTTGCAACCTGATGGAGGTCAGTATAGATGGACTAATAGAACAAGTCCCACACGCTGCTAGAAGCCCAAATATTTTTTCAGAGATAAATGAAGAAAAAAATTATTTTTAATTTGCAACCTGATGGAGGTCAGTATAGATGGACTAATAGACCAAGTCCCACACACTGCTAGAAGCCCAAATATTTTTTCAGAGCTAGATGCAGAAAAAAATTATTTTTAATTTGCAACCTGATGGAGGTCAGTATAGATGGACTTATAGACCAAGTCTCACACACCGCTAGAAGCCCAAATATTTTTTCAGAGCTAGATGCAGAAAAAAATTATATTCAGTTTGCAACCTGATGGAGGTCAGTATAGATGGACTAATAGAATGATGCTATGCCCAAAAGATTTTACTTCACTAGGTGCAGTAAAAAAATTGGTATTCTATACACAGGTGGTATATCTTGCAACACAGATAGGCTACTCCACTGACTAACACACTCTGCAATAGGCCAAAAATGATTAGCTTTGCTAGATTCAGCCAAATGCTGTGAAAAAAACTTGCACAGCACTGGCACAGACCTGCCTGGCAAAAGCTGATAGGAACTGATGTAACCTAGTCCTGAAAAGGACTCCAATTACAATTAGTCTTTACTCCCACAATCTATCTATTTAAGAGCACAGACCTGCCTGATAAAAGTCGTAGGAAATGCTGTAACCTAGTCCTTAAAAGGACTGCAATCACAACTATTCCCTACTCCCAAGCTATCTGTATATTTGTGCGAAAATTGGCTTGAAATTAACAAGGTATAGCGCACACAGCAACAGCGGTGCCGTCTAACACGCAGCTGCAGCAGTGAGAAAATGGTGGCGACGGGGAAAATGGCTTGGTCTTATAGGGCAAGGACATGTGACATACACTGCCAATCACACATGCCCTTGCTTGTGTGAAAAAAAGCACTTCGCTCCGTGTGTGCGCTGCTGATAGGCTGACAGATTGCACCTCCCCACTGCAAATGCGGGAAAGAGAAAAAAAAATGGAGATCTTCATTGTTCCTGCAGAGATCCATCCCCTGCCCCTCCCCCCGCCCCGCTGTACACTCAAACTGCGTATTAACATTAATTTTCATCATTACTGAGAAAAAATCCAGTTATGATTTTGGTGCACGAACAGTTATCGAACATAACCTCGAACAGCCGAATTTTTCTCAAATTGTTCGTGTTCGCCGACCGGCTCGAACACCGCCCAAAACAGCTCGAATTTGAGATTGGCGAACAGTTCGAGTAGAACAACGCTCATCTCTATAAATGACTAACGATAAATGGGCAACTTAAACTCTGTCTACAGTGAATTGTAATCAGCCTGCAGCTTTCACCTGACATCTACCTTGATGCTCCAAAGAGAGCACTGAACAAACAGGAAAAAAGAAGAAGTGACAGTGGACAATTCATAAACCGTGGAAGGTAATAATACAGATAAGGAAACTCACATGCTAGAGGGGGAGGCAGCTAGCCCCCATCCCCTGTATACTGGTGCAAAGGAAACCCGTGACCGTGCCTTCAGTTGTGGTGCTCACACGGCTGTCACCCCGCTGGATGTGATGTGCAGCTCTGCATGCGCTGTCAGAATGCCGGGTCAGCAGATTTGTAACACAGCTGAATACCGTTAACTCCTCTTGCAGTAGGTAATGATGGATTACGCCCACAGATACCCATGAGTATGGTGAAAAAAGTTATTTAATGTCAGAATAAAAACAAAACCCCCTTCCTCAGGCATAAAAACATATATAATTACAAACATGGATTGAGGTTTGTCTCTTACATGATTGTTTTTTTTACACCCCTCCCTTCATCACCCTTATTAATCCTCACGAGACTGCATGCAATTAATCATTCGTGGGGCAGGGTGTTACCACCATCAATGTGATTACCTTGCAGCAAAAAATATCCTCCACACACTTTTACACAGTGAGGTATAATGCTATTATTATTATTATTAGTAGTAGTAGTAGTAGTAGTAGGATTGCTATTATTAATATTATTAGTAGTATTATTAATAACAGTAGTAGTAGTTTTTACTGCTGATTTATGGCTTGGAAAAGAAAACTTAGCAAATATAAAAATAAGATTAATAAAATCCAATAACTTAAACAGTTAAAATGCTAAAATACACATTTTGCTTATCACTCCTGTGTCATTTATAACATTGAACCGTACAAGGAAAGTTGTTTGGGTATCTACCGCACTTACTAAAAGTAAAAAGAACAGAGGGGAAAATAACTAAATTTTTCATAATAAATAAATATAATTATTGTATTCCTTATAAAGTCCTGCCTTTGGTCTTTTTATCAAGATCCTTTCCTTATTTATTTATTTATATTTACAATCCTATTTTTTAGCATGCTATGTGTTCTGCAGGTTGAATTTTGATTTATGAATTATTTCTGATAGCCAAACAACTTTCTTTGTAATTTATCTCCACTTGGATTCCTCCGCAGTATCCATGCATCTGCCTGCAGCTTCTATACTTTTTGACCCTTACAGCCTAAGATCCTTATACTCAGGGTGCTAGTGTATATTCCATTATTCCTAACATTGAACCTTATTTTTAATGTATTTTTTCAGTCTATTTTGATATTGATTTCAACTATTGCTAATGACGAGGCACTACTCATCATTTTCTCTCATGTTACAGATGGGTTACGAAAAATTTGGTGATCAATTCTCATTGGAAAGATCAAGAGTTGTAAACAAGTAAAAGTTTTGTCTTTGTTCTCCAAAGTCGTCATTAAAGCGACATAAGGTTTCTCCCCTGTCATTATGATTCTGAATGAGCGGCATATGGCGGGGAAATTCTACACTGAGCGGCATTGTGAGATGTGAGGAGGGGGTCACTCCTGTCACTTGGATCATTTTTTACTTTCTAGTAACTTTGATTCACTGTGTAATTATGTATCCAGGTAACTGACTCCTGGATGTAATACAGATTTATCCATGTAGTGAGGAGCGCGGGAGGGCAGCGGAGTGTGACACATGTGACTGCAGCCCCGATATGTCATCTGTTATATGAGTAGAATCAGAGTAATATCTAACATAGTGATTGATACTAAACATATACTAAATGATACTAAATTAATATCTAAAGTGATTAATACTAATGTCTCAATTCTGACTAGTGTCACTTTATGTGGTAATCAGAAATGCTTCAACATATTTCAGTGGATCAGTTTTTTCATGACACATTGTACATCATACTAGTGTTAAATTTAGGTCAATATGATTTGTGTTTATTTATAAAAAAAAAACAGAAATTTGATTATTATTTTTTTTTTATTTGATTTTTTTAATTTTCATGCCCTTAAAGCAGGTAGTCATACCACTAGAAATAATTAATAATTAACATTTGCCACTTGTTTAATTTATATCAGCATCATATCATTTTCTTGTTAGAAATGTAAAAGGGTTAAACCAGCAATTTTGCATTTTTACAACACAATTTACAAAACCTGTTATTGTTATGTTAAGGAACACTTCAAATTTGAAGTGACTTTTTTATAAGTAAAAAAAACGCACAAAGTGACCCTATTTGAAAATCCCTTCAAAGTATTCAAAATCACATTTAGGAAATTGTTTAACCCTTCAGGTGTTTCACACTTTAAAACAAAGTAGGAGCAAAAAATGAAAAAATAATTAATTTCCACAAACATTTTGTTATAGCCCCAATTTTTTCATTTTCACCAGGGTAACAGAAGAAAATGGATCAAACAATTTGTTGTGCAATTTCTCCTGAGTACACTTACGCCCAAAATGTAGGCAAAAACTACTGCATGTGCACACGGCAGGGCTCAACAGAAAGGAATGCTGTTTGAATTTTGGAGCACAATTTGGCTGGAATAGATTGCAGATACTTTACGTGCTAAAACAGTAGAAACCCCCCACTATTGACCCCATTTTGGAAAATACATAAAGGAGTTCATCTAGGGGTGTGGTGACTAGTGTTGAGCCAATTTCTTCAGCATTTCAAATTCGGGTTCGTGTTCGGGTTCGGTCTTGTTCGCGCCAAAAAAATTGGCTCCATCCATGAGCATCCCTGATTTGCCACTCTGACACGCAGATAACATCTGCTTGACAAATCAGGGATGTTCATGGGCGGAGCCGATTTTTTGGCGTGAACAAGCCGGAACCCTGAACACCAACCCGAATTTGAAATGCCGAACAAATTCGCTCAACACTAGTGGTGACCCTCTTGAACTCATAAGTGATTCATGAAATTTTATAACATCTGGAAATCAAAATAAAAAATTAAATTTTTCCACATGAATGTTGTTTTCGCCCCAATTTTTTTACAATTTCACAAGAGTAGCTGGAGAAAATGGACCACAAAAGTGAAATTTCTCTTAGGTACAACAATCTCCCATATCTGGCTGTAAACAAATGTTTTCGAGTGCCAATTTTGCTAGAATAGTCACCTCCAACAGGCTATGTGGTTTTTGGGAGTTTAATATACCACCGTAATGGAACACAAAGCACGTTACACTATATGGAAACCTAATAGAATCCAGAAAGATTTTTTTAACTTTTTTTTGTACAGTAATACCAGCCTAATGTAACTCGAAGCACGATATGCATTGCTAATTCATTCCAGGAAGATTTTTTGAACATTTTTTGGAGGGTAATAGCACCGTAATGTAACACTAAGCACGCTACACTGTATGGATGACAAACTGAATCCATAAAGATTTTTAATGTTTTTTGGGAGAGTAATACCACCGTATTGTAACACTAAGCATGTTACACTGTATGAATCACTAATTCACTCCAGAAACCTTTTTTTACTTATTTTTTAATTTTATATATTACTGTAAGTTAACATTAACCACGTTAAACTCTATGGATGACAATAAGGTTAATTTTTTCACTCGCCCCCCGAAAAAAGAATGTAGTCACCTGCAGCAGATAAATATTTAGCAACGGACTGCAGAGCCCTAAACTTTGCCTGGAGGCTATATTCTGCCACTGTCCCTGCAGCTGCAACTGTCTCTCCCTAGTAGTGTTAAGCCACCCCCGTAGTGTTCGAGTTCGGTTCGGTTCGTCGAACACCCGTGCGTTCGCCGAACTGTTCGTCGAACTGTTCGTCGAACAGCTTCGAACACCGTTAAAACCAATGGCAGGCAAACAAAAACACATAGAAACACATAGAAAACACCTTCAAAGGTGTCCAAAAGCTGACAATTTGCTGAGAAGACACAACTAACACATGGAAAAGTGACAAGTACATATAGTCATGAGAAAAGAAAAGAGGTGGAGGAGTAAAAGGAGGGGGAGACACAGATATAGGCATGTCATGACCTTCTAAAATCCATAAACTGAGAGGCCGACACGTTCAGTCCGCTCCTGCCCGTGCCACCTCTGTGTCACCGGGTTTGTGCCAGAGCTGCGGTGAACCCTGATGGCCAGCCCCCCTCTCCCAATACTGGTGCCTGTACGCTGGTGGGTCGAGCGAGCCCCCCTGTGGTGGAGGCAGCTCTAAGCTTTTTAATTTAAATTGTCTCTCTAATTTGAATGAATACACTTTAAATCCATTTACAAGGATCTATTGGAGGGCAAGTCTCATGCCAGCAGCCGCATAATTCCAGCTCCAGTAGCGTCCACTAAAGCTGCTGCAGTTAAAAAGCTTTTATAAGGATCGAGCTCGGCTGTCCACCGCAAGGTATCCTACTGCCAGTCCCAGCCCCTATGCCTTGGGGTGCCTCCTGATGCTCTTCACTGAGTATCCCGTGGTCCCGAAGCATTTCCTTTGAAAAAATTAGGTGTCCAAACTACAGGTGGTGTAGCTTGCTTAACAGCCGGGATAATCCGCTGACTAGCAGACACTGCTACTAGGCACAAAGTATTTCCTGGGCTAGATGCAGTTAAAAATTTGTAATTAGATACTCTCGTTGGATGCTGAGAAAGCATTCCATAGAGTCTCCTGGCACGCCATATATGATTCTCTTAAAAAGCTTGGGGTAGGGGTCTAGGGGACCCTTTTATAGCCAAAATCACGGCCCTGTATCGCAATATGTCACCTAGTCTGAAGATAAATGGAACTGTAGCACCCTGAGGGCTCGGTTGCTACAGAGGTATTGCACCTCACCCAGAGGTGTGATATCTCACTCTCAGGTAAGGATGGAGTGTGGATCTGGACCCGACACCTGCATGCATTACACCACATTGCCGTGGGGCAGGGCGACCAATATGCCCCTGAGATGGGCACGACAGTCCCTGTCCCTGGCTGGAGTGGGGGGAGGGAACACTAAGGAAGGGGAACCCTGTAGTGCAGGAGCAGGGAGGAAGCAGTTCCTGGGTGCATTGAGAAGGGAGTATAAAAGGTGGGCACCATCTTAGTTCAGTGCAGAGAAGTCTGAGCAGAAGTGGCAGGGAGCAGGGGCTCTGCATGAGCTCTGCTCCGGAGGCGGGCCTAGTAACAGAGGCCCAGGCCTGGAAGAGGGAGAAGGATGGAAGAGGAGCGGAGAAGGCTCCAGGAACGAGGAACGAAGGGATCCCAGGGGTGCGCACGGGCGAGTCGCCACCGCACGCCCGAATCCACCTGCATGGAGGGGTCAGGCCAAAGGGGGCGACCGGTCCCCGGAACTAGTGGAGGCAGGAAACGACCCTCAGCTAGAAACCGGAGGCTGTGACATTTTATGTGGCGCAGCCCCTCGCTACACCCGCTAGGAGGGCAGCACATAGGGTCAGGGAAACTGGTGCCAAGTTTACCAAGAGGAGGCCCGAGGCAGCCGGACAGAAGGGTTGGTAAGAAAGGCCAGACAAAGGACACACAAAGGGAGTCCTGTGAAGCGCTCCAAAGTTATCTGGGAGTTGTCTGAGCCCCTCACCTGGTGAGCACAGTACGACGTGGGCAGCCGTTACCTGCAGACGTGGTCTGGATAATAAGAACTGTGAGTAAAGGCCCTGGACTGCATCACTGACTCCGTGTCATTTCTGCTGCTGCCCTGCACCATCACCCCCATCCTCCGCATACACTGCCCTGAAGCTATACTCTTCCCGTGGGGAGTTATGCTACGCTCTGCTGCACCCACAACACCAGCCTCAGCGGTCTGCCCTGCAGCGGCGGTTCACTCTGACCGCAATCCACGGGTGGCATAGTCGGACATTTAAACATCAATACCACATAAATAGTTCCGCCACTGGTTTGACCACCCTGAGCCACGGACCTGGGTCGCCGCCACGAAGACTACAACCACCAGCATCCACCAAAAAGGGTCCGGCTCCAGGTGTCCCAAGGCCCAGGGGGTGCATCAGAACATTTTCATCACCTTTCACAATCACCAATGGGACAAGGCAGGGATGTCCTCTGTCCCCTCTCTTATACATCCTAGTGACGGAGCACCTGCTCTCATCAATTCGCCATAACCCCAATATTAGGTGGATTGAGGTGGGAGGCACCGAGTACAAGTGCTCTCTATTTGCTGATGATGTCCTAGTATATATCACTCAATCACATATATCCATCCATGCTGTTATGGCTGATATAGATCACTTTGTTACGTGGTCAAATTTTAAAATCAATGCAGTGAAGTCTGAGGCCCTCGATGTCTCCCTCCCCAAATCCATATAGGATTCCATCCAGTCCAACTTTCCCTTTGCCTGGCCCTCACAGGGTATCAAATAGTTAGGAATTCCTATTCATAGAGACCTCTCCCATCTATGTTATCTTAATTTTGGGCCCTTTATTGAACAACTCCTTACAGACCACGGTTGGCAAGTTAGAACTGTAAGATTCACTACGTGAACCACTGGTGTTTTGTGGAAAAGCACATGTACACTGTGTTCCAAATTATTATGCAAAACGTGTTTAGGAGTGATAAGGGAAGAATTTGTTTGTTTGTCAGTTAAACTCATTGATGGTGATGTGTGTCAGGGCTCTTTATATCACTGTAAGCAATTGCAGACACCTGTGCTAATTAGTTTGGCAGGTGTGTCCAATGAAAGGCAAGACTACTTAAGAAGGCTGTCTCACATTATTAAGCAGCCTACATTTTCTGCCAAAATGGGAAAGAAAAAGAATGTGTCGGCTGCTGAGAAGCAACAAATTGTGGAGTGTTTAGGTCAAGGCATGACTACAATCAACATTGTGCGATGATCAGGATGAAGTGTCTTGGCAATCAAGAAGTATGTAGCTGATTCACAGTACACACGTGTGCGTGCTGATAAGGGCAAATTGAGGACTCTTTCCTACAGGCAATTACGTCAGGTTAAAAGAGCAGCGGCAAAAAAGCCTTGTCATAGCAGCAGACAAGTTTTTGAAGCTTCTGGTGCCTCCAACGTCCCCCGAACAACAAGATGCAGGGTCCTTCAGAGGTTTGCAGCTGTGCATATGCCATGCTGTCGACCTCCTCTATCCACTTCACACAAGCAGAAACGGCTCCAGTGGGCCAAACATTACATGAAGACTGATTTCAAAACTGTTTTGTTCATGGATGAGTGCCGTGCAGCGCTCGATGGTCCAGATGGATGGAGTGGAGGATGGCTGGTTGATGGACACCCCACGCAAACACGGCTACAGCGCCAACAAGGAGGAGGTGGAGTAATGTTTTGGGCTGGAATCATGGGGAGAGAGATTGTCGGCCCCTTTAGGATCCCTGAAGGCGCTAAAGATGAACTCCATAATGTATGTGGATTTTCTCAAACAGCACTTCCTGCTATGGTTCAAGAAGAAGAACCATGTATTTCACAGCAAGATAATTTTTTTGCATGATAATGCACCATCTCATGCTGCACATAAAACATCTGCATCTCTGGCTGATATGGGCATAAAAGGGGACAAACTTATGGTGTGACCCCCATGCTCCCCTGACCTCTACCCCATTCAGAACCTCTGGAGCATCATCAAAAGGAGTGTCTATGATGGCGGGAGGCAGTTCACATCTAAGCAACAGCTCTGGGAGGATATTCTGTCCTCATGCAAAACAATTGAAGCAGAAACCATCCAAAACCTGACAAATTCAATGGACGAGAGAGTTCAGAAGCTCCTTTCGAACAAGGGGTCCTATGTGAAAATGTAACATCACCTAGAATAAAGTTTTGAGTTGAAAACTGTTTGATTTCAGTTTCTAATAACCTGCTAATGCTTATAATTTCAAAAATGAACATTTTTTTGGTCTTTATTAAAATGAAAAGGTTGATCGAAAAGTTTGGGGGATCTAAGAGTGTGGCAGCCCAGTAGTCATGATTACTTTGAATTCTGACAATATGAGGGTCATGTTGCAGGTAGTGCAGCAAGAAGGCACTTATGTGTCTTGCACATCTCGGAGCCCCAAAATTATTTTCCGGGCTAGATGCAGCTAAAAATTATTTTTAATTTTAAATCTGGTGAAGCTTATTATAGATGGCCTAATAGGATCAGTGCTGCACACTGCTACAAAGCCCAAATTATTTTCCAGTCAAGATACAGATAAACATGATTAGTAATTTGAAAGCTTAAAACGGTTGGTAGGGTGATTTTAACCAATCATCAAGCTTTTACTCTCCCCAGGATGACACAGGGGTAGAAAAGTCGTTTCGGATCCATGATTTGTTCATCTTTATGAACGTGAGTCTGTCTACATTATCAGTGGAGAGCCGCGTGCGCTTATCTGTCAGCACACCACCAGCAGCGCTGAACACACGTTCAGACAGAACGCTGGCTGCGGGGCATGACAAGATCTCCAAGGCGTAAGTGGCTAGCTCCGGCCATTTATCCAGATTGGAAGCCCAAAAAGAGCAAGGGTCCAGTGACACAGTCGTGGCTTCAATGTTTACTTGGAGATACTCCTGTACCATCGTCTCTAGGCGTTGACTATGTGTCAGACTTCTTGTCTCCTGTGGCCTTGCAAAGGATGGGCTAAAAAAGTGGTGAAATGATTCCGCAAAATTGATGTTACCAGCAGATACTGTGGTTCTGTTACGGTTTGAGTGCTGAACACTTGACGGTCCCACGGTTGGCAAGTTGGAACTGTGAGATTCACTACGTGCACCACTGGTATTTTGTGGAAAAGCATATGTAAGATTCTGCAACAGTCTCTGCTGATACTCCTGCATGCGTGCATCCCTTTCTATGGCAGGAATAATTTCTGCAAATTTACTTTTGTACCGGGGATCTAACAGTGTGGCAACCCAGTAGTCAGGATTATTTCTAATTCTCACAATTCGAGGGTCATGTTGCAGGTAGTGCAGCAAGAAGGCACTCATGTGTGTTGCGCATCCAGGAGCACCAAGTCCCTGTTGTGGTGGTGGCGAGGTAACAATCATGCTTCCTTCCTCTGTCCTCTCCCCCCAACCTCGCACAACAGAAATGTGATCAAGGTCTCCCTCATCTGATGAGTCTTCCATCAGTTCGTCCTCCACTTCTTCCTGGGCTCCTGCACCTTCCTCACTAGTTTGGCTGCTACCATGCGCCCTGGTTAAACCATCTCCCCCACCCTCACATGCCTGCCGCCTTGGTGCTGCCGACCGTCTGGACCTTGCAGATGTTAGCCCTTCCGCATACAACTCCTCCTCCTCTACTTCCTCCACCTCCTCTTGTGCCACCACCTGACTCCGAATTCTGTTTAACATGTGCTCCAGCATGTAAATCACCGGAATAGTCATGCTGATAATGGCATCGTCAGCACTAAACATCTTCGTCGCCATTTCAAAACTGTGCAGAAGGGTGCATAGGTCCCTGATCTGAGACCACTCCTCCAGCGTGATTTGCCCCACCTCTGAATCTCGTTGGCCCAGGCTATACGTCAGAACGTATTGCACCAGGGCTTGTCGGTGCTGCCACAGTCGCTGCAACATGTGCAGAGTTGAATTCCACCGGGTAGGCACATCGCATTTTAGCCGGTGAAGTGGCAGGCCCAACGACTTCTGTAGAGATGTAAGTCGCTGAGCTGCGGGATGCGAACGGCGGAAGTGAGCACACAGCGACCATGCCCTCTGCAGAAGGCCATCTAGTCTGGGATAGTGGGCTAAAAATTGCTGGACAACCAGGTTCAACACGTGAGCCATACAAGGCACGTGTGTGACACTGCCCCGGCGAAGGGCCGCACCCAGGTTTGCAGCATTGTCGCACACGGCCTTCCCTGGTTTCAGGTCCAGTGGAGACAACCATTCATGAAATTGGTTCTCCAGAGCTGACCACAACTCCTCAGCTGTGTGACTCACATTTCCCAGACATTTCAATGTAAAAACCGCCTGATGACGTTGAGCCCTACTGCCAGCATAGTAAGGAGGTGTGCAGGATCCCTTCTGCGCAGTTAGAAGGCTTGTGGCATGACCAGACAGGCTTTGGGTGCAGGTGGAAGACCGAGAGGAGGTTGAGGAGGCAGAAGCAGTGGAGGAAAAATGACATAAAGAGGATTGACGCACAACTCGTGGGGACGGCAAGACTTGGACAGCAGCCCCTTGTCCTGCTGTCACCATAGTTACCCAGTGCCCAGTCAGCGACATGTAACGCCCCTGTCCATGCCTACTTGTCCAAGTGTCTGTGGTGAAATGCACCCTGTCACACACAGAGTTTCTCAAAGAAGCGGTGATGTTGTGTGCGACACGCTGGTGGAGCGCAGGCACACCTTTCTTTGAGAAGTAGTGCCGACTGGGCATCTGGTACTGGGGCACTGCGACGGACATAAGGTCTCGAAAATCCTCTGTGTCCACCAGGCGGAAAGGCAGCATTTCTGTAGCCAAGAGCTTGCAGATGGTGAAATTCAACCTCTTAGCTTTCTCATGGCTAGGAGGAAATGGTCTTTTACTTGTCCACATCTGAGGGACCGAGGGCTGGCTATTGTGCTTAGACGGGGTTGATAAGGGTGTCCCCGGCAAACTGCCGGTCTGTGAGGAAGATGCAGGCGGACATGTTAGGTTGCCTTGATCCAAAGGTGGTGCTATCGATGTTGGACAGCGCTCAAGACCAGCTGGTGTTACCACCTCCAAAGAAAATGATGACCTGCCAATCACGCTGGCTGTTGCGGGTAAAGAGGTGGCAGGTCTGCGCCCCAAAACAGGTGTGACTGCTGTCCCCCCAGTCACAGAGGATGAAGAGGCCGCGGATGCACAAGATATGGCAGACGGTGGTTGGCCCGGCCGGCTAGACCGCATTGTAGCACACTGAGCTTCCAACTGCAACTTATGCTTCATGTCCATGTGCCGGTTCATGCATGAAGTACTCAAACTATGTATTTTTTGGCCTCTACTTAGCTTTTGCTGACAAATGTTACAGATAACACGAGTTGGGTCATCTTTATCGATCTGAAAAAATGCCCAGGCTATGCAAGGCTTAGCACCCATGCAACCTGAAGAGCCACCACGACTTGTGGTGAGAGGCAGAGTTGTGTTTGAGGATGCAGTTGTTGACGTGCTTCCAGTACTACGTCTCTGTCCAGGAAGGCGCAACCTGACCTCGTCGTCACTAGCATCTTCCTCCACCTCCTCTGCTGACCTCATCTCTTGGCTGACTGTGGGTTGACAGTAAGTGGGATCTCCGACCTCATCATCATCACCCTGTGCGTTATCACACCCGTCGTCCTCAGAGCCAACCTGTTCCTGCCCTGACAAAAAACTAAAGTTGTCGCTCCAATCAGGTATTTGAGTCTTATCATCGTCTTCCTCATTGTCTCCACCAACAGGAGTTACAGTTTGGGAATGAGGGTCTACATTATGGTCAGAACCTTCTGCGTCTGGTCCTGGATCCGACTCATAAAGATTCTGGGCATCAGTGCAGATCATTTCCTCGTCTGGATTCACAGAAGCGCTGGAGTCGACCTCTGATTCCCAGGCTATAGTATGAGTAAACAGCTCTGCAGACTCAACCATCTGTTCTACCTCATACTCAGACGGGCAGCTGGAGATTTGGGAGCTGTGAGGAAGCAAGTGCGATTTGGGTGACACCTTTGAGGACTGGAGTATTTGTGATGTTGAAGTTGATGTGGAGGAGAGCCCACTTAAAGGAGCACTTGATATCCGTTGAAGCACCTGCTGTTTTTGTGCCTCATCTGGAATTTGTAGCGATTGGCGTGGCCGTAAGAAAGGGATCTTATCACATTGTCCGCTAAAAGAAGTAGACATTTTAGTTTGGCTGGAAGATGGTCTTTCTTCTGCACCTACCCCACGGACACAACCTTTTTTCCCCTTCCCAACACGCCTATTCCCCTTTCCACCAGCAGCAGGCCTTTTTCCACTCATTTTGGTGGTTAACTAATTCACAACTCTGGAGTTGTTTGCACAAAAAAACAATGGATGGTAACCGAGCAGAGCTGAGTGGCCAAACTGTGGTATTAGGCCAAAACTATTGGCTGGGTTAGATGCAGAAAAAAATTATTTTTAATTTGCAACCTGATGGAGGTCAGTATAGATGGACTAATAGACCAAGTCCCACACACCGCTAGAAGCCCAAATATTTTTTCAGAGCTAGATGCAGAAAATTTTTTTATTCAATTTGCAACCTGATGGAGGTCAGTATAGATGGACTAATAGACCAAGTCCCACACACTGCTAGAAGCCCAAATATTTTTTCAGAGCTAGATGCAGAAAAAAATTATTTTTAATTTGCAACCTGATGGAGGTCAGTATAGATGGACTAATAGACCAAGTCCCACACACTGCTAGAAGCCCAAATATTTTTTCAGAGCTAGATGCAGAAAAAAATTATTTTTAATTTGCAACCTGATGGAGGTCAGTATAGATGGACTAATAGACCAAGTCCCACACACTGCTAGAAGCCCAAATATTTTTTCAGAGCTAGATGCAGAAAAAAATTATTTTTAATTTGCAACCTGATGGAGGTCAGTATAGATGGACTAATAGACCAAGTCCCACACACCGCTAGAAGCCCAAATATTTTTTCAGAGCTAGATGCAGAAAAAAATTATATTCAATTTGCAACCTGCTGGACGTCAGTATAGAAGGACTAATAGAACAAGTCCCACACACTGCTAGAAGCCCAAATATTTTTTCAGAGCTAAATGAAGAAAAAATTTTTTTTTAATTTGCAACCTGATGGTGGTCAGTATAGATGGACTAATAGACCAAGTCCCACACACTGCTAGAAGCCCAAATATTTTTTCAGAGCTAGATGCAGAAAAAAATTATTTTTAATTTGCAACCTGATGGAGGTCAGTATAGATGGACTAATAGACCAAGTCCCACACACCGCTGGAAGCCCAAATATTTTTTCAGAGCTAGATGCAGAAAATTTTTTTATTCAATTTGCAACCTGATGGAGGTCAGTATAGATGGACTAATAGACCAAGTCCCACACACTGCTAGAAGCCCAAATATTTTTTCAGAGCTAGATGCAGAAAAAAATTATTTTTAATTTGCAACCTGATGGAGGTCAGTATAGATGGACTAATAGACCAAGTCCCACACACTGCTAGAAGCCCAAATATTTTTTCAGAGCTAGATGCAGAAAAAAATTATTTTTAATTTGCAACCTGATGGAGGTCAGTATAGATGGACTAATAGAACAAGTCCCACACGCTGCTAGAAGCCCAAATATTTTTTCAGAGATAAATGAAGAAAAAAATTATTTTTAATTTGCAACCTGATGGAGGTCAGTATAGATGGACTAATAGACCAAGTCCCACACACTGCTAGAAGCCCAAATATTTTTTCAGAGCTAGATGCAGAAAAAAATTATTTTTAATTTGCAACCTGATGGAGGTCAGTATAGATGGACTTATAGACCAAGTCTCACACACCGCTAGAAGCCCAAATATTTTTTCAGAGCTAGATGCAGAAAAAAATTATATTCAGTTTGCAACCTGATGGAGGTCAGTATAGATGGACTAATAGAATGATGCTATGCCCAAAAGATTTTACTTCACTAGGTGCAGTAAAAAAATTGGTATTCTATACACAGGTGGTATATCTTGCAACACAGATAGGCTACTCCACTGACTAACACACTCTGCAATAGGCCAAAAATGATTAGCTTTGCTAGATTCAGCCAAATGCTGTGAAAAAAACTTGCACAGCACTGGCACAGACCTGCCTGGCAAAAACTGATAGGAACTGATGTAACCTAGTCCTGAAAAGGACTCCAATTACAATTAGTCTTTACTCCCACAATCTATCTATTTAAGAGCACAGACCTGCCTGATAAAAGTCGTAGGAAATGCTGTAACCTAGTCCTTAAAAGGACTGCAATCACAACTATTCCCTACTCCCAAGCTATCTGTATATTTGTGCGAAAATTGGCTTGAAATTAACAAGGTATAGCGCACACAGCAACAGCGGTGCCGTCTAACACGCAGCTGCAGCAGTGAGAAAATGGTGGCGACGGGGAAAATGGCTTGGTCTTATAGGGCAAGGACATGTGACATACACTGCCAATCACACATGCCCTTGCTTGTGTGAAAAAAAGCACTTCGCTCCGTGTGTGCGCTGCTGATAGGCTGACAGATTGCACCTCCCCACTGCAAATGCGGGAAAGAGAAAAAAAAATGGAGATCTTCATTGTTCCTGCAGAGATCCATCCCCTGCCCCTCCCCCCGCCCCGCTGTACACTCAAACTGCGTATTAACATTAATTTTCATCATTACTGAGAAAAAATCCAGTTATGATTTTGGTGCACGAACAGTTATCGAACATAACCTCGAACAGCCGAATTTTTCTCAAATTGTTCGTGTTCGCCGACCGGCTCGAACACCGCCCAAAACAGCTCGAATTTGAGATTGGCGAACAGTTCGAGTAGAACAACGCTCATCTCTATAAATGACTAACGATAAATGGGCAACTTAAACTCTGTCTACAGTGAATTGTAATCAGCCTGCAGCTTTCACCTGACATCTACCTTGATGCTCCAAAGAGAGCACTGAACAAACAGGAAAAAAGAAGAAGTGACAGTGGACAATTCATAAACCGTGGAAGGTAATAATACAGATAAGGAAACTCACATGCTAGAGGGGGAGGCAGCTAGCCCCCATCCCCTGTATACTGGTGCAAAGGAAACCCGTGACCGTGCCTTCAGTTGTGGTGCTCACACGGCTGTCACCCCGCTGGATGTGATGTGCAGCTCTGCATGCGCTGTCAGAATGCCGGGTCAGCAGATTTGTAACACAGCTGAATACCGTTAACTCCTCTTGCAGTAGGTAATGATGGATTACGCCCACAGATACCCATGAGTATGGTGAAAAAAGTTATTTAATGTCAGAATAAAAACAAAACCCCCTTCCTCAGGCATAAAAACATATATAATTACAAACATGGATTGAGGTTTGTCTCTTACATGATTGTTTTTTTTACACCCCTCCCTTCATCACCCTTATTAATCCTCACGAGACTGCATGCAATTAATCATTCGTGGGGCAGGGTGTTACCACCATCAATGTGATTACCTTGCAGCAAAAAATATCCTCCACACACTTTTACACAGTGAGGTATAATGCTATTATTATTATTATTAGTAGTAGTAGTAGTAGTAGTAGGATTGCTATTATTAATATTATTAGTAGTATTATTAATAACAGTAGTAGTAGTTTTTACTGCTGATTTATGGCTTGGAAAAGAAAACTTAGCAAATATAAAAATAAGATTAATAAAATCCAATAACTTAAACAGTTAAAATGCTAAAATACACATTTTGCTTATCACTCCTGTGTCATTTATAACATTGAACCGTACAAGGAAAGTTGTTTGGGTATCTACCGCACTTACTAAAAGTAAAAAGAACAGAGGGGAAAATAACTAAATTTTTCATAATAAATAAATATAATTATTGTATTCCTTATAAAGTCCTGCCTTTGGTCTTTTTATCAAGATCCTTTCCTTATTTATTTATTTATATTTACAATCCTATTTTTTAGCATGCTATGTGTTCTGCAGGTTGAATTTTGATTTATGAATTATTTCTGATAGCCAAACAACTTTCTTTGTAATTTATCTCCACTTGGATTCCTCCGCAGTATCCATGCATCTGCCTGCAGCTTCTATACTTTTTGACCCTTACAGCCTAAGATCCTTATACTCAGGGTGCTAGTGTATATTCCATTATTCCTAACATTGAACCTTATTTTTAATGTATTTTTTCAGTCTATTTTGATATTGATTTCAACTATTGCTAATGACGAGGCACTACTCATCATTTTCTCTCATGTTACAGATGGGTTACGAAAAATTTGGTGATCAATTCTCATTGGAAAGATCAAGAGTTGTAAACAAGTAAAAGTTTTGTCTTTGTTCTCCAAAGTCGTCATTAAAGCGACATAAGGTTTCTCCCCTGTCATTATGATTCTGAATGAGCGGCATATGGCGGGGAAATTCTACACTGAGCGGCATTGTGAGATGTGAGGAGGGGGTCACTCCTGTCACTTGGATCATTTTTTACTTTCTAGTAACTTTGATTCACTGTGTAATTATGTATCCAGGTAACTGACTCCTGGATGTAATACAGATTTATCCATGTAGTGAGGAGCGCGGGAGGGCAGCGGAGTGTGACACATGTGACTGCAGCCCCGATATGTCATCTGTTATATGAGTAGAATCAGAGTAATATCTAACATAGTGATTGATACTAAACATATACTAAATGATACTAAATTAATATCTAAAGTGATTAATACTAATGTCTCAATTCTGACTAGTGTCACTTTATGTGGTAATCAGAAATGCTTCAACATATTTCAGTGGATCAGTTTTTTCATGACACATTGTACATCATACTAGTGTTAAATTTAGGTCAATATGATTTGTGTTTATTTATAAAAAAAAAAACAGAAATTTGATTATTATTTTTTTTTTATTTGATTTTTTTAATTTTCATGCCCTTAAAGCAGGTAGTCATACCACTAGAAATAATTAATAATTAACATTTGCCACTTGTTTAATTTATATCAGCATCATATCATTTTCTTGTTAGAAATGTAAAAGGGTTAAACCAGCAATTTTGCATTTTTACAACACAATTTACAAAACCTGTTATTGTTATGTTAAGGAACACTTCAAATTTGAAGTGACTTTTTTATAAGTAAAAAAAACGCACAAAGTGACCCTATTTGAAAATCCCTTCAAAGTATTCAAAATCACATTTAGGAAATTGTTTAACCCTTCAGGTGTTTCACACTTTAAAACAAAGTAGGAGCAAAAAATGAAAAAATAATTAATTTCCACAAACATTTTGTTATAGCCCCAATTTTTTCATTTTCACTAGGGTAACAGAAGAAAATGGATCAAACAATTTGTTGTGCAATTTCTCCTGAGTACACTTACGCCCAAAATGTAGGCAAAAACTACTGCATGTGCACACGGCAGGGCTCAACAGAAAGGAATGCTGTTTGAATTTTGGAGCACAATTTGGCTGGAATAGATTGCAGATACTTTACGTGCTAAAACAGTAGAAACCCCCCACTATTGACCCCATTTTGGAAAATACATAAAGGAGTTCATCTAGGGGTGTGGTAACTAGTGTTGAGCCAATTTCTTCAGCATTTCAAATTCGGGTTCGTGTTCGGGTTCGGTCTTGTTCGCGCCAAAAAAATTGGCTCCATCCATGAGCATCCCTGATTTGCCACTCTGACACGCAGATAACATCTGCTTGACAAATCAGGGATGTTCATGGGCGGAGCCGATTTTTTGGCGTGAACAAGCCGGAACCCTGAACACCAACCCGAATTTGAAATGCCGAACAAATTCGCTCAACACTAGTGGTGACCCTCTTGAACTCATAAGTGATTCATGAAATTTTATAACATCTGGAAATCAAAATAAAAAATTAAATTTTTCCACATGAATGTTGTTTTCGCCCCAATTTTTTTACAATTTCACAAGAGTAGCTGGAGAAAATGGACCACAAAAGTGAAATTTCTCTTAGGTACAACAATCTCCCATATCTGGCTGTAAACAAATGTTTTCGAGTGCCAATTTTGCTAGAATAGTCACCTCCAACAGGCTATGTGGTTTTTGGGAGTTTAATATACCACCGTAATGGAACACAAAGCACGTTACACTATATGGAAACCTAATAGAATCCAGAAAGATTTTTTTAACTTTTTTTTGTACAGTAATACCAGCCTAATGTAACTCGAAGCACGATATGCATTGCTAATTCATTCCAGGAAGATTTTTTGAACATTTTTTGGAGGGTAATAGCACCGTAATGTAACACTAAGCACGCTACACTGTATGGATGACAAACTGAATCCATAAAGATTTTTAATGTTTTTTGGGAGAGTAATACCACCGTATTGTAACACTAAGCATGTTACACTGTATGAATCACTAATTCACTCCAGAAACCTGTTTTTACTTATTTTTTAATTTTATATATTACTGTAAGTTAAGATTAACCACGTTAAACTCTATGGATGACAATAAGGTTAATTTTTTCACTCGCCCCCCGAAAAAAGAATGTAGTCACCTGCAGCAGATAAATATTTAGCAACGGACTGCAGAGCCCTAAACTTTGCCTGGAGGCTATATTCTGCCACTGTCCCTGCAGCTGCAACTGTCTCTCCCTAGTAGTGTTAAGCCACCCCCGTAGTGTTCGAGTTCGGTTCGGTTCGTCGAACACCCGTGCGTTCGCCGAACTGTTCGTCGAACTGTTCGTCGAACAGCTTCGAACACCGTTAAAACCAATGGCAGGCAAACAAAAACACATAGAAACACATAGAAAACACCTTCAAAGGTGTCCAAAAGCTGACAATTTGCTGAGAAGACACAACTAACACATGGAAAAGTGACAAGTACATATAGTCATGAGAAAAGAAAAGAGGTGGAGGAGTAAAAGGAGGGGGAGACACAGATATAGGCATGTCATGACCTTCTAAAATCCATAAACTGAGAGGCCGACACGTTCAGTCCGCTCCTGCCCGTGCCACCTCTGTGTCACCGGGTTTGTGCCAGAGCTGCGGTGAACCCTGATGGCCAGCCCCCCTCTCCCAATACTGGTGCCTGTACGCTGGTGGGTCGAGCGAGCCCCCCTGTGGTGGAGGCAGCTCTAAGCTTTTTAATTTAAATTGTCTCTCTAATTTGAATGAATACACTTTAAATCCATTTACAAGGATCTATTGGAGGGCAAGTCTCATGCCAGCAGCCGCATAATTCCAGCTCCAGTAGCGTCCACTAAAGCTGCTGCAGTTAAAAAGCTTTTATAAGGATCGAGCTCGGCTGTCCACCGCAAGGTATCCTACTGCCAGTCCCAGCCCCTATGCCTTGGGGTGCCTCCTGATGCTCTTCACTGAGTATCCCGTGGTCCCGAAGCATTTCCTTTGAAAAAATTAGGTGTCCAAACTACAGGTGGTGTAGCTTGCTTAACAGCCGGGATAATCCGCTGACTAGCAGACACTGCTACTAGGCACAAAGTATTTCCTGGGCTAGATGCAGTTAAAAATTTGTAATTAGATACTCTCGTTGGATGCTGAGAAAGCATTCCATAGAGTCTCCTGGCACGCCATATATGATTCTCTTAAAAAGCTTGGGGTAGGGGTCTAGGGGACCCTTTTATAGCCAAAATCACGGCCCTGTATCGCAATATGTCACCTAGTCTGAAGATAAATGGAACTGTAGCACCCTGAGGGCTCGGTTGCTACAGAGGTATTGCACCTCACCCAGAGGTGTGATATCTCACTCTCAGGTAAGGATGGAGTGTGGATCTGGACCCGACACCTGCATGCATTACACCACATTGCCGTGGGGCAGGGCGACCAATATGCCCCTGAGATGGGCACGACAGTCCCTGTCCCTGGCTGGAGTGGGGGGAGGGAACACTAAGGAAGGGGAACCCTGTAGTGCAGGAGCAGGGAGGAAGCAGTTCCTGGGTGCATTGAGAAGGGAGTATAAAAGGTGGGCACCATCTTAGTTCAGTGCAG
Organism: Phyllobates terribilis; assembly: GCF_046119375.1. Lineage (NCBI taxonomy): Eukaryota > Metazoa > Chordata > Amphibia > Anura > Dendrobatidae > Phyllobates > Phyllobates terribilis. Next base: position 1,201,889,134 of record NW_027362761.1, on the reverse strand, counting down.
AGAAGTCTGAGCAGAAGTGGCAGGGAGCAGGGGCTCTGCATGAGCTCTGCTCCGGAGGCGGGCCTAGTAACAGAGGCCCAGGCCTGGAAGAGGGAGAAGGATGGAAGAGGAGCGGAGAAGGCTCCAGGAACGAGGAACGAAGGGATCCCAGGGGTGCGCACGGGCGAGTCGCCACCGCACGCCCGAATCCACCTGCATGGAGGGGTCAGGCCAAAGGGGGCGACCGGTCCCCGAAACTAGTGGAGGCAGGAAACGACCCTCAGCTAGAAACCGGAGGCTGTGACATTTTATGTGGCGCAGCCCCTCGCTACACCCGCTAGGAGGGCAGCACATAGGGTCAGGGAAACTGGTGCCAAGTTTACCAAGAGGAGGCCCGAGGCAGCCGGACAGAAGGGTTGGTAAGAAAGGCCAGACAAAGGACACACAAAGGGAGTCCTGTGAAGCGCTCCAAAGTTATCTGGGAGTTGTCTGAGCCCCTCACCTGGTGAGCACAGTACGACGTGGGCAGCCGTTACCTGCAGACGTGGTCTGGATAATAAGAACTGTGAGTAAAGGCCCTGGACTGCATCACTGACTCCGTGTCGTTTCTGCTGCTGCCCTGCACCATCACCCCCATCCTCCGCATACACTGCCCTGAAGCTATACTCTTCCCGTGGGGAGTTATGCTACGCTCTGCTGCACCCACAACACCAGCCTCAGCGGTCTGCCCTGCAGCGGCGGTTCACTCTGACCGCAATCCACGGGTGGCATAGTCGGACATTTAAACATCAATACCACATAAATAGTTCCGCCACTGGTTTGACCACCCTGAGCCACGGACCTGGGTCGCCGCCACGAAGACTACAACCACCAGCATCCACCAAAAAGGGTCCGGCTCCAGGTGTCCCAAGGCCCAGGGGGTGCATCAGAACATTTTCATCACCTTTCACAATCACCAATGGGACAAGGCAGGGATGTCCTCTGTCCCCTCTCTTATACATCCTAGTGACGGAGCACCTGCTCTCATCAATTCGCCATAACCCCAATATTAGGTGGATTGAGGTGGGAGGCACCGAGTACAAGTGCTCTCTATTTGCTGATGATGTCCTAGTATATATCACTCAATCACATATATCCATCCATGCTGTTATGGCTGATATAGATCACTTTGTTACGTGGTCAAATTTTAAAATCAATGCAGCGAAGTCTGAGGCCCTCGATGTCTCCCTCCCCAAATCCATATAGGATTCCATCCAGTCCAACTTTCCCTTTGCCTGGCCCTCACAGGGTATCAAATAGTTAGGAATTCCTATTCATAGAGACCTCTCCCATCTATGTTATCTTAATTTTGGGCCCTTTATTGAACAACTCCTTACAGACCACGGTTGGCAAGTTAGAACTGTAAGATTCACTACGTGAACCACTGGTGTTTTGTGGAAAAGCACATGTACACTGTGTTCCAAATTATTATGCAAAAAGTGTTTAGGAGTGATAAGGGAAGAATTTGTTTGTTTGTCAGTTAAACTCATTGATGGTGATGTGTGTCAGGGCTCTTTATATCACTGTAAGCAATTGCAGACACCTGTGCTAATTAGTTTGGCAGGTGTGTCCAATGAAAGGCAAGACTACTTAAGAAGGCTGTCTCACATTATTAAGCAGCCTACATTTTCTGCCAAAATGGGAAAGAAAAAGAATGTGTCGGCTGCTGAGAAGCAACAAATTGTGGAGTGTTTAGGTCAAGGCATGACTACAATCAACATTGTGCGATGATCAGGATGAAGTGTCTTGGCAATCAAGAAGTATGTAGCTGATTCACAGTACACACGTGTGCGTGCTGATAAGGGCAAATTGAGGACTCTTTCCTACAGGCAATTACGTCAGGTTAAAAGAGCAGCGGCAAAAAAGCCTTGTCATAGCAGCAGACAAGTTTTTGAAGCTTCTGGTGCCTCCAACGTCCCCCGAACAACAAGATGCAGGGTCCTTCAGAGGTTTGCAGCTGTGCATATGCCATGCTGTCGACCTCCTCTATCCACTTCACACAAGCAGAAACGGCTCCAGTGGGCCAAACATTACATGAAGACTGATTTCAAAACTGTTTTGTTCATGGATGAGTGCCGTGCAGCGCTCGATGGTCCAGATGGATGGAGTGGAGGATGGCTGGTTGATGGACACCCCACGCAAACACGGCTACAGCGCCAACAAGGAGGAGGTGGAGTAATGTTTTGGGCTGGAATCATGGGGAGAGAGATTGTCGGCCCCTTTAGGATCCCTGAAGGCGCTAAAGATGAACTCCATAATGTATGTGGATTTTCTCAAACAGCACTTCCTGCTATGGTTCAAGAAGAAGAACCATGTATTTCACAGCAAGATCATTTTTTTGCATGATAATGCACCATCTCATGCTGCACATAAAACATCTGCATCTCTGGCTGATATGGGCATAAAAGGGGACAAACTTATGGTGTGACCCCCATGCTCCCCTGACCTCTACCCCATTCAGAACCTCTGGAGCATCATCAAAAGGAGTGTCTATGATGGCGGGAGGCAGTTCACATCTAAGCAACAGCTCTGGGAGGATATTCTGTCCTCATGCAAAACAATTGAAGCAGAAACCATCCAAAACCTGACAAATTCAATGGACGAGAGAGTTCAGAAGCTCCTTTCGAACAAGGGGTCCTATGTGAAAATGTAACATCACCTAGAATAAAGTTTTGAGTTGAAAACTGTTTGATTTCAGTTTCTAACAACCTGCTAATGCTTATAATTTCAAAAATGACCATTTTTTTGGTCTTTATTAAAATGAAAAGGTTGATCGAAAAGTTTGGGGGATCTAAGAGTGTGGCAGCCCAGTAGTCATGATTACTTTGAATTCTGACAATATGAGGGTCATGTTGCAGGTAGTGCAGCAAGAAGGCACTTATGTGTCTTGCGCATCTCGGAGCCCCAAAATTATTTTCCGGGCTAGATGCAGCTACAAATTATTATTAATTTTAAATCTGGTGGAGCTTAGTATAGATGGGCTAATAGGATCCGTGCTGCACACTGCTACAAAGCCCAAATTATTTTCCAGTCAAGATACAGATAAACATGATTAGTAATTTGAAAGCTTAAAACGGTTGGTAGGGTGATTTTAACCAAACATCAAGCTTTTACTCTCCCCAGGATGACACAGGGGTAGAAAAGTCGTTTTGGATCCATGATTTGTTCATCTTTATGAACGTGAGTCTGTCTACATTATCAGTGGAGAGCCGCGTGCGCTTATCTGTCAGCACACCACCAGCAGCGCTGAACACACGTTCAGACAGAATGCTGGCTGCGGGGCATGACAAGATCTCCAAGGCGTAAGTGGCTAGCTCCGGCCATTTATCCAGATTGGAAGCCCAAAAAGAGCAAGGGTCCAGTGACACAGTCATGGCTTCAATGTTTACTTGGAGATACTCCTGTACCATCGTCTCTAGGCGTTGACTATGTGTCAGACTTCTTGTCTCCTGTGGCCTTGCAAAGGATGGGCTAAAAAAGTGGTGAAATGATTCCGCAAAATTGATGTTACCAGCAGATACTGTGGTTCTGTTACGGTTTGAGTGCTGAACACTTGACGGTCCCACGGTTGGCAAGTTGGAACTGTGAGATTCACCACGTGCACCACTGGTGTTTTGTGGAAAAGCACATGTAAGATTCTGCAACAGTCTCTGCTGATACTCCTGCATGCGTGCATCCCTTTCTATGGCAGGAATAATTTCTGCAAATTTACTTTTGTACCGGGGATCTAACAGTGTGGCAACCCAGTAGTCAGGATTATTTCTAATTCTCACAATTCGAGGGTCATGTTGCAGGTAGTGCAGCAAGAAGGCACTCATGTGTGTTGCGCATGCAGGAGCACCAAGTCCCTGTTGTGTTGGTGGAGAGGTAACAATCATGCCTCCTTCCTCTGTCCTCTCCCCCCAACCTCACACAACAGAAATGTGATCAAGGTCTCCCTCATCTGATGAGTCTTCCATCAGTTCGTCCTCCACTTCTTCCTGGGCTCCTGCACCTTCCTCACTAGTTTGGCTGCTACCATGCGCCCTGGTAAAACCATCTCCCCCACCCTCACATGCCTGCCACCTTGGTGCTGCCGACCGTCTGGACCTTGCAGATGTTAGCCCTTCCGCATACAACTCCTCCTCCTCTATATCCTCCACCTCCTCTTGTGCCACCACCTGACTCCGAATTCTGTTTAACATGTGCTCCAGCATGTAAATCACCAGAATAGTCATGCTGATAATGGCATCGTCAGCACTAAACATCTTCGTCGCCATTTCAAAACTGTGCAGAAGGGTGCATAGGTCCCTGATCTGAGACCACTCCTCCAGCGTGATTTGCCCCACCTAAGGATCTCGTTGGCCCAGGCTATACATCAGAACGTATTGCACCAGGGCTTGTCGGTGCTGCCACAGTCGCTGCAACATGTGCAGAGTTGAATTCCACCGGGTAGGCACATCGCATTTTAGCCGGTGAAGTGGAAGGCCCAACGACTTCTGTAGAGATGTAAGTCGCTGAGCTGCGGGATGCGAACTGCGGAAGTGAGCACACAGCGACCGTGCCCTCTGCAGAAGGCCATCTAGTCTGGGATAGTGGGCTAAAAATTGCTGGACAACCAGGTTCAACACGTGAGCCATACAAGGCACGTGTGTGACATTGCCCCGACGAAGGGCCGCACCCAGGTTTGCAGCAATGTCGCACACGGCCTTCCCTGGTTTCAGGTCCAGTGGAGACAACCATTCATGAAATTGGTTCTCCAGAGCTGACCACAACTCCTCAGCTGTGTGACTCACATTTCCCAGACATTTCAAATTAAAAACCGCCTGATGACGTTGAGCCCTACTGCCAGCATAGTAAGGAGGTGTGCAGGATCCCTTCTGCGCAGTTAGAAAGCTTGTGGCATGACCAGACAGGCTTTGGGTGCAGGTGGAAGACCGAGAGGAGGTTGAGGAGGCAGAAGCAGTGGAGGAACTTTGACATAAAGAGGATTGACGCACAACTTGTGGGGACGGCAAGACTTGGACAGCAGCCCCTTGTCCTGCTGTCACCATAGTTACCCAGTGCCCTGTCAGCGACATGTAACGCCCCTGTCCATGCCTACTCGTCCAAGTGTCCTTGGTGAAATGCACCCTGTCACACAGAGAGTTTCTCAAAGAAGCGGTGATGTTGTGTTCGACATGCTGGTGGAGCACAGGCACAACTTTCTTTGAGAAGTAGTGCCGACTGGGCATCTGGTACTGGGGCACTGCGACGGACATAAGGTCTCGAAAATCCTCTGTGTCCACCAGGCGGAAAGGCAGCATTTCTGTAGCCAAGAGCTTGCAGATGGTGAAATTCAACCTCTTAGCTTTCTCATGGCTAGGAGGAAATGGTCTTTTACTTGTCCACATCTGAGGGACCGAGGGCTGGCTATTGTGCTTAGACGGGGTTGATAAGGGTGTCCCCGGTAAACTGCCGGTCTGTGAGGAAGATGCAGGCGGACATGTTAGGTTGCCTTGATCCAAAGGTGGTGCTATCGATGTCGGACAGCGCTCAACACCAGCTGGTGTTACCACCTCCAAAGAAAATGATGACCTGCCAATCACGCTGGCTGTTGCGGGTAAAGAGGTGGCAGGTCTGCGCCCCAAAACAGGTGTGACTGCTGTCCCCCCAGTCACAGAGGATGAAGAGGCCGCGGATGCACAAGATATGGCAGACGGTGGTTGGCCCGGCCGGCTAGGCCGCATTGTAGCACACTGAGCTTCCCACTGCAACTTATGCTTCATGTCCATGTGCCGGTTCATGCATGAAGTACTCAAACTATGTATTTTTTGGCCTCTACTTAGCTTTTGCTGACAAATGTTACAGATAACACGAGTTGGGTCATCTTTATCGATCTGAAAAAATGCCCAGGCTATGCAAGGCTTAGCACCCATGCGACCTGAAGAGCCACCACGACTTGTGGTGAGAGGCAGAGTTGTGTTTGAGGATGCAGTTGTTGACGTGCTTCCAGTACTGCGTCTCTGTCCAGGAAGGCGCAACCTGACCTCGTCGTCACTAGCATCTTCCTCCACCTCCTCTGCTGACCTCATCTCTTGGCTGACTGTGGGTTGACAGTAAGTGGGATCTCTAACCTCATCATCATCACCCTGTGCGTTATCACACCCGTCTTCCTCAGAGCCAACCTGTTCCTGCCCTGACAAAAAACTAAAGTTGTCGCTCCAATCAGGTATTTGAGTCTCATCATCGTCTTCCTCATTGTCTCCACCAACAGGAGTTACAGTTTGGGAATGATGGTCTACATTATGGTCAGAACCTTCTGCGTCTTGTCCTGGATCCGATTCATAAAGATTCTGGGCATCAGTGCAGATCATTTCCTCGTCTGGATTCACAGAAGCGCTGGAGTCGACCTCTGATTCCCAGGCTATAGTATGAGTAAACAGCTCTGCAGACTCAACCATCTGTTCTACCTCATACTCAGACGGGCAGCTGGAGATTTGGGAGCTGTGAGGAAGCAAGTGCGATTGGGGTGACACATTTGAGGACTGGAGTATTTGTGATGTTGAAGTTGATGTGGAGGAGAGCCCACTTAAAGGAACACTTGATATCCGTTGAAGCACCTGCTGTTTTTGTGCCTCATCTGGAATTTGTAGCGATTGGCGTGGCCGTTAGAAAGGGATCTTATCACATTGTCCGCTAAAAGAAGTAGACATTTTAGTTTGGCTGGAAGATGGTCTTTCTTCTGCAGATGTTACTGTTGCTTTAACACCTACCCCACAGACACAACCTTTTTTCCCCTTCCCAACACACCTATTCCCCTTTCCACCAGCAGCAGGCCTTTTTCCACTCATTTTGGTGGTTAACTAATTCACAACTCTGGAGTTGTTTGCACAAAAAAACAATGGATGGGAACCGAGCAGAGCTGAGTGAACAAACTGTGGTATTAGGCCAAAACTATTGGCTGGGTTAGATGCAGAAAAAAATTATATTCAATTTGCAACCTGATGGAGGTCAGTATAGATGGACTAATAGAGAAAGTCCCACACACAGCTAGAAGCCCAAATATTTTTTCAGAGGTAGATGCAGAAAAAAAATATATTCAGTTTGCAACCTGATGGAGGTCAGTATAGATGGACTAATAGAGAAAGTCCCACACACTGCTAGAAGGCCAAATATTTTTTCAGAGCTAGATGCAGACAAAAAATTATTTTCAGTTTGCAACCTGATGGAGGTCAGTATAGATGGACTTATAGAACAAGTCCCACACACAGCTAGAAGCCCAAATATTTTTTCAGAGGTAGATGCAGAAAAAAATTATATTCAGTTTGCAACCTGATGGAGGTCAGTATAGATGGACTAATAGAACAAGTCCCACACACAGCTAGAAGCCCAAATATTTTTTCAGAGGTAGATGCAGAAAAAAATTATATTTAGTTTGCAACCTGATGGAGGTCTGTATAGATGGATTAATAGAACAAGTCCCACACACAGCTAGAAGCCCAATATTTTTTCAGAGGTAGATGTAGAAAAAAAATATATTCAGTTTGCAACCTGATGGAGGTCAGTATAGATGGACTAATAGAGAAAGTCCCACACACTGCTAGAAGGCCAAATATTTTTTCAGAGCTGGATGCAGATAAAAATTATTTTTAATTTGCAACCTGATGGAGGTCAGTATAGATGGACTAATAGAGAAAGTCCCACACACTGCTAGAAGGCCAAATATTTTTTCAGAGCTGGATGCAGATAAAAATTATTTTTAATTTGCAACCTGATGTAGGTCAGTATAGATGGACTAATAGAGAAAGTCCCACACACTGCTAGAAGGCCAAATATTTTTTCAGAGCTAGATGCAGAAAAAAATTATATTTAGTTTGCAACCTGATGGAGGTCAGTATAGATGGACTAATAGAACAAGTCCCACACACAGCTAGAAGCCCAAATTTTTTTTCAGAGGTAGATGCAGATAAAAATTATTTTTAATTTGCAACCTGATGGAGGTCAGTATAGATGGACTAATAGAACAAGTCCCACACACAGCTAGAAGCCCAAATATTTTTTCAGAGGTAGATGCAGATAAAAATTATTTTTAATTTGCAACCTGATGGAGGTCAGTATAGATGGACTAATAGAACAAGTCCCACACACAGCTAGAAGCCCAAATATTTTTTCAGAGGTAGATGCAGAAAAAAATTATATTCAGTTTGCAACCTGATGGAGGTCTGTATAGATGGATTAATAGAACAAGTCCCACACACAGCTAGAAGCCCAATATTTTTTCAGAGGTAGATGCAGAAAAAAAATTTATTCAGTTTGCAACCTGATGGAGGTCAGTATAGATGGACTAATAGAGAAAGTCCCACACACTGCTAGAAGGCCAAATATTTTTTCAGAGCTAGATGGAGAAAAAAATTATATTCAGTTTGCAACCTGATGGAGGTCAGTATAGATGGACTAATAGAACAAGTCCCACACACGGCTAAAAGCCCAAATATTTTTTCAGAGCTAGATGCAGAAAAAAATTATATTCAATTTGCAACCTGATGGAGGTCAGTATAGATGGACTAATAGCATGATGCTATGCCCAAAAGGTTTTACTTCCCTTGGTGCAGTAAAAAAATTGGTATTCTATACACAGGTGGTATATCTTGCAACACAGATAGGCTACTCCACTGACTAACACACTCTGCAATAGGCCAAAAAGGATTAGCTTTGCTAGATTCAGCCAAATGCTGTGAAAAAAACTTGCACAGCACTGGCACAGACCTGTCTGGCAAAAACTGATAGGAACTGATGTAACCTAGTCCTGAAAAGGACTGCAATTACAATTAGTCTTTACTCCCACAATCTATCTATTTAAGAGCACAGACCTGCCTGATAAAAGTCGTAGGAAATGCTGTAACCTAGTCCTTAAAAGGACTGCAATCACAACTATTCCCTACTCCCAAGCATTCTGTAGATTTGTGCGAAAATTCGCTTGAAATTAACAAGGTATAGCGCACACAGCAACAGCGGTGCCGTCTAACACGCAGCTGCAGCAGTGAGAAAATGGTGGCGACGGGGAAAATAGCTTGGTCTTATAGGGCAAGGACATGTGACATACACTGCCAATGACGCATGCCCTTGCTTGTGTGAAAAAAGCACTTCGCTCCGTGTGTGCGCTGCTGATAGGCTGACAGATTGCACCTCCCCACTGTAAATGCGGGAAAGAGAAAAAAAAATGGAGATCTTCATTATTCCTGCAGAGATCCATCCCCTGCCCCTCCCCCCACCCCGCTGTACACTCAAACTGCATATTAACATTAATTTTCATCATTACTGAGAAAAAATCCAGTTATGATTTTGGTGCACGAACAGTTATCGAACATAACCTCGAACAGCCGAATTTTTCTCAAATCGTTCGTGTTCGCCGAACGGCTCGAACACCGCCCAAAACAGCTCGAATTTGAGATTGGTGAACAGTTCGAGTAGAACAACGCTCATCTCTACTCCCTAGGCTAAATGCAGAATGTATCTGGTACAAACAGCAAAACACAGGATTAGCCCTTAGAAGGACTGTTAATATGATGATTCAGCATCAACACCAGTATCAACACCAAAGGAATCAGATTTGTTAAACTGTGCACACACAGACCTGGAAAACCACTTCCTCCCTCCCATAAGAACTGTCCCTGAGCTATGCACTGGCGTCAATGTGCCGAGTGTGGTGACGCCTGTTGTTTTATAACCCCTGATGATGAAATGCAGCCAACCAATCACAGTAATGCCATCACCAAGATGGCAACTGCATTACAGTGACTGGCAGGCAATTCCCACATTTTTATTTGCTGTGTAACAGGTGACAAACATAAGGGGTGAGGATTCAAGCTTCAAATCCTAGCATCAGCCGATGCTCGCAGAGTGCCGAGTAAATCCCTACTGTTAGCTGCTTTTAGAAAAAAGACATGTGCTAGGTATCATCAGCTGGAAATGAGTGTTCAGATTCTGGTCCCATACATACTGTATCTTCCACAGTGCATAACTTGATTAATTTTTTCCATACATTCTTTGACCTATTCATCATTTTTAACTGTGATCTGAAATTAGAAATTGATGAAAGCAAACAGGGTTGCTTGCAGTCCTCCGCAATATGGTTGTGCAATGTACCAAAAAACCTCTTCGGAGCTGGTTAAATTCTATTTTATAGTGTACTATATTACATCTCTTATCTGAGATTCGTGTAAAGGTGACCTTTTGCAGTTGGGATAGTGTCTTACAGGCATCTAGTTCGGGATTATTGTATAATACTTCATGCTGAAAAAAAAAATTCTATTCTCTATTGATAATGCTGTTAGCTGCTGTTAAAATATGGACAGGTGATAGATGGTATTATCAGCTAGAAATGAATGTTCATTCTGGATGTGTTTGATCATGTCTCACACACGACATGGCCAGATAAGGTAGTAGCTGTTAAAATTACAATTACTGGTGAAAGTATTTTTCACCTTTGAAATAAATGCAAAACTGCAAAAATGCGTCAAAAACACTACGTGTAAACAAAGCCCAAGGTGTGGAGAAGCATTTTTGTTTTTGTTATTTATTTGGCCTTATATACAAGTCATGACCCTGGAAAGAATGTTGCTTAATATTTATTCCAGGAATATCCATTTTAGCTTTGTTTTTGTATGTTTTATTGTCAGGACGTAAAAGTGGCGCAATACTCTGACAACATTGTTCACAGCAGTGACCTGGGAGTAAGAAATGCTTCCAGGGGTCTTCCCTAAGCTGTTCCCATGTCATTTCAGCACTGTTTCCATCAATTTGACCAATTTTTAGGCCCCCCTCTAGACCTCCGGGTTGGTGCTGGAAAAATGCTCGGGTTTCTCATAGACTTACATTGGGCTTGTTACTTGGGTTGAGCAACCAAGCATTATGATTTACTCGACCCGAGTAATGAGTACCCGAGCATTTCATTGCTCGCTCATCACTAGGGGAGACTCCTGGTTGGGTCTCCATCTGCTGGGTTGGGTTTAGTGGAAGAGGTGTTGGTCCTAATTATACAATTTATACTCTGGTGAAGTTGATGCCACTTTGGTGCGGTCTGCCACTAATTTTGGAAATGTTGACACTCCTGATTGGGTCTCCATCCGCTGGGTTGGCTGTAGTGGAAGAGATGTTGGTCTTAACTATACTATTTCTACTCTACTGGAATTGATGGCACTTTGGTGTTATCAGCACCAAATTTTTGGAAATGAGGAGACTGCTGTTTGGGTCTCCTTCATGTGTGTTGCCTGTAGCAGTAGGCCTCCCAGACCAGCAGGGCTCCTCTTACTTTCAGCCAACTACCTGTATTACTATCATTACATTTTTCTACCAATACTAATCTATGAAACTGATTTTTCTGCCATTCGAGTGTGGCTGAGCATAAAAGCAGGTTGAACTGTTGCATGTGATATTATGGTTTCCAGCACAGCAGGCCTACATCGATCCCTCAACCAACTCGTCTTAATTTGAAGTTCAATTCAAAGCTGTAAATGCTGGCCCAGTCCCTGATACATTATGCATGGCCCAAGGCTGATTGCTGCTGTGCCATTATAAAATATGTGCTGTGGGTCAATTGAGACCACTTTCCTGGTGTCTGCCCATAATTTGATCTGTTTTGGCAGCTTTAGGGCCCGTTTGAAGGTGTTATCTATGTATTTCATTCTGCCTTCCATTGAATCAAATGGGGCTTTGATATGTTCGGCAAATGTTCTACGAATTAATCAGCGAATATTGCATATTAGGCAATCGTAAACCGAACCGAACATTGAAATGTTTGCTTATCTCTACTTATTAGTCCCCACAGAGGACTTGAATCTGCGATAGTCTGATAGTTTGTGCTATACATAGCAGTGCATCAGCATCACAATGTCCTCTGAATGCCAGTCACAGACTTGCTTTGACGATCATAATGGGGGTCATCAACAGGTCCCTGGCTGCCATGACAAACCATCGGCCCTCCACAATCACATCACGGGTGCGCCTATGAGCATAACAGTGTAATAACTGCGAGCGGAGTGGCTGTTAAAGGCACACAATGGCTAATTAAAACAGCCGTCATGTACTGGGAAACATCTTGGCTCGGTGTGCAAGCCGGCATTCAAGTCAGGTAAGGGTTACTTCTTATGTCAGTGAGGGGTTTAAATTTATTTTTATTTTCCTGAAGACTCAACACCTTATCAAGTGTACATCACAGTCTTACCAATGGCTCAGGCTTTACATACTATGAATACAGTTCTCGATATTCATGAGAAATACAATCCTTCAACAAACAATGACTATAAATACAGGGTAAGTAAGAAACATTAAAGGGGTATTGTGGGGTTTAAATATCAATGACCTATAATTTTGAAAGGTCATCAATACTTTTAGTGAAATAGTGAATGGAGTACATCATCAATCACTACTGAATGGAGACAGAATTGAATGAACTCATAGACTTATCTATATAAATATTAACAGAACTCAGAAATCTATCGAACTCATTAAGAAGGTGGAAATGTTCAGGTTTATGATTGTCCACTACCTTCTAAATATTTTTGGAACTATGAGTAGTAGAGAAGAGATAACCGGGCAGGCTCCGCATGTGGGAACCTATTGTTACACAAGATTCTAGCTTTAGCCGTGTGATTCTAATATCATGAGTATTATGGCATCACTGATTTGAACAGAAAGTATGTTATCTATCGTGGTTAGCATTTTTATTAAATGTTTTCTTCAATGAGGCTTGCTAATATAGATGTTATTTATTTGGAATTACTGAGAAATTTCCTTTCTGTTGAGAAACACAAAAACATTGCAGCAGAGCAGGTATCAGTAATAATTAGAGATATGCCGATCGATCTATTGATTCCTGAAAATCACAGATTCCTGTGAATTTAAACACTTTGCAATTCGATTTCTGAGGATCACAAAATGAAAAAAAAAGAAATGTCCTATGCTTTGTGTTCTTTCTCCAGTAGATAAATCGATCCTTGATCTCATTGACTTTTGGGTCAGCAGATTGGACCACTGATGACTACTAGCCATGTTTGCCCAAAATATATCCAATTTTTGGTGTTATGACTATGAAACTTTGGCAAAACAGCTTTACTTCACCCAGTCTGAATCACCCTAGGGTGTTAAAGTGATATAAATAGAAATCTGAGGAATGATGTCAGAATTATACATCTATGGTATTGTGGCACCCTGCTACTACAAGTACCACAGGACCCAAAAGGGTGCATGGATGAACTTCTCCACAAGAGGCCCTCACTATATTACAAACACCTCCACCCTTCTACCTCATACCACCAGAGGGAGCCCTGTTAGGGATATATATACAGTACAGACCAAAAGTTTGGACACACCTTCTCATTTAAAGATTTTTCTGTATTTTCATGACTATGAAAATTGTACATTCACACTGAAGGCATCAAAACTATGAATTAACACATGTGGAATTATATACTTAACAAAAATATGTGAAACAACTGAAAATATGTCTTATATTCTAGGTTCTTCAAAGAAGCCACCTTTTGCTTTGATGACTGCTTTGCACACTCTTGGCATTCTCTTGATGAGCTTCAAGAGGTAGTTACCTGAAATGGTCTTCCAACAATCTTGAAGGAGTTCCCAGAGATGCTTAGCACTTGTTGGCCCTTTTGCCTTAACTCTGCGGTCCAGCTAACCCCAAACCATCTCGATTGGGTTCAGATCTGGTGACTGTGGAGGCCAGGTCATCTGGCATAGCACTCCATCACTCCCTTTCTTGGTCAAATAGCCCTTACACAGCCTGGAGGTGTGTTTGGGGTCATTGTCCTGTTGAAAAATAAATAATGGTCTAACTAAACGCAAACCGGATGGAATAGCATGCCGCTGCAAGATGCTGTGGTAGCCATGCTGGTTCAGTATGCCTTCAATTTTGAATAAATCACCAACAGTGTCACCATCAAAGCCCCCCACACCATCACACCTCCTCCTTCATGCTTCACGGTGGGAACCAGGCATGTAGAGTCCATCCGTTCACCTTTTCTGCATTGCACAAAGACACGGTGGTTGGAACCAAAGATCTCAAATTTGGACTCATCAGACGAAAGCACAGATTTCCACTGGTCTAATGTCCATTCCTTGTGTTCTTTAGCCCAAACAAGTCTCTTCGGCTTGTTGCCTGTCCTTAGCAGTGGTTTCCTAGCACCTATTTTACCATGAAGGCCAGCTGCACAAAGTCTCCTCTTAACAGTTGTTGTAGAGATGTGTCTGCTGCTAGAACTCTATGTGGCATTGACCTGGTCTCTAATCTGAGCTGCTGTTAACCTGCGATTTCTGAGGCTGGTGACTCAGATAAACTTATCCTCAGAAGCAGAGGTGACTCTTGGTCTTCCTTTCCTGGGGCAGTCCTCATGTGAGCCAGTTTCTTTGTAGCGCTTGATGGTTTTTGCAACTGCACTTGGGGACACTTTCAAAGTTTGCCCAATTTTTTGGACTGACTGACCTTCATTTCTTAAAGTAATGATGGACACTTGTTTTTCTTTACTTAGCTGCTTTTTTCTTGCCATAATACAAATTCTAACAGTCTATTCAGTGGGACTATGAGCTGTGTATCCACCTGACTTCTGCACAACTGATGGTCCCAACCCCATTTATAAGGCAAGAAATCCCACTTATTAAACCTGACAGGGCACACCTGTGAAGTGAAAACCATTTCCGGTGACTACCTCTTGAAGCTCATCAAGAGAATGCCAAGAGTGTGCAAAGCAGTCATCAAAGCAAAAGGTGGCTACTTTGAAGAACCTAGAATATAAGACATATTTTCAGTTGTTTCACACTTTTTTGTTAAGTATATAATTCCACATGTGTTAATTCATAGTTTTGATGCCTTCAGTGTGAATGTACAATTTTCAAAGTCATGAAAATACAGAAAAATCTTTAAATGAGAAGGTGTGTCCAAACTTTTGGTCTGTACTGTATATAGAGGGTGGAGATAGGCAGTCAGAAAGTCAGACAGTGTTCTGGCACATAGACCAGTGAAGAAGCAGCACGTGAGCTGTTGTGTACTGAGGGTCCCGAGTGTGGCCAGAGGCAAAGAGGAGAGTAGAAAGGAGTTAAGGGGGCAGAGGAGCATCACAGGCTCACCTCAGAATATAAACTGGACACCGGGTCCGCGCCTACAGAGTCCTCTACACCCAGTAGGGATTACCGGCATACCAGGAGGATTACAGATCCCTGGTCGACCTGAAGCTAAACCCTTTACAGGACTAGGAACCACGAAGACCCCAGCATCCAGGGATAGTGGTTGCCAGAGAAAGGTCCTACTATCAAGCGACAACTGAGAGAACAACACATCACAGAAGCTAGGCCCAGTTGCAGGCTGGCCAGGAGCTTGGAGAGAGGGAGAAATGGACCAGGAGGCCTTATACCTGCTCACTGGGGAGAGTCCAGAAGTGCACCCTTCCTACTGAGTACCCTGGACTGTACCTGGCACCTGCACCAGTAAAGGTACTGAAGTGAATCTCCTGTCTCTGTCAGTTACTCCTGCTGCACCATCTCGTCTCCACTACAATGCCCAGAATCACCATCTGCACCTACACTGCGCTGTGGAGAGCTGCAGCAACCCAGCTGCCCTAACACCTGCCCCAGAGGTCTGCAGCAGCGCTGGTACCCGTAAACTGAAACCACAGGTGGCGTCACGAGACAAAAGCTGTTACCAACCAAAAAACCCTCTTTCAAGAGAGACCCCAGAGTACGGGCCCGGGAGCTGACTGCCGTGACATCCTAAACAAGGTAAAAGGCCCGGGTACCGAGTCCCCTATATCCCCCTGGGCGAGTCAGTATAGCATTTGATATAAAAAGAAATTCTCATTTGCATTGATGTATTTTGATCTGCATTTGAATTAGGAGTTATAAACAAAAATCTGATGTAAACATAATTAGAAAAAATAAATATATATATATATAAGTATTTTTTTTATTTTTTTATATTTTATACCAGCCTTGATGAAGAGTGAGCTGGAATAAGATGAGCCACATTCATTTAGAAGCTTGTGTGTCTTAATGAATTTTGACCATGAGCCACTGCAAGAAATGTGCATTTCTGTCATAATTTGTTACTTTTTTGGTATAAACGATGATGAATTTATTATATATTTTCAGCCATACTTTTCCAAAATTTTTGTGCACAACTTTTGCCATATTTCAGGCAGTTTTACACCAGAAAAATGGTGAAAACTGCTTCATCAATAATGACCAGAATCTTGTTTTTTTAATGACATGCAATAGGATCTCTTTTCTGAATGTTGCCATCAAAGATATGACTAAAATAAAGTAATAAGTTCATTAGGTAACTAAAAGATTTATTGAATGCAAAGTCTTTTGAATGTTTTCACTGTTCCAAATTTCTGAAACCATTTATTATACATAACAAAATTGTAAAAAAGATCTAAAATGGAAATTGATTGATTGGTCATTAAGAAAATTAAAAAAAAATCACATTGGAAATATCTGAATACATTAAATTGCTAAACAAGGTTTATGTGATTATAGTTTCTCTATCATATTAAGGCTTTTTTAACAAATTGTCCTTTGAATTTAAGTCTGGTCTCAGGATAATAATATAAAATTTAGGAAAAAATATACAAGCCAAAATACCAACACTTGAAGATAATATAGCAAATATCTCTACAAGAACTGAACTTTTTCCAGTTACACTTAGATAGGCTGGAATAAAAGCCACCCAGACACTGCAGACAACCAGCATGCTGAATGTGATGTTTTTAGCTTCATTGAAACTATCTGGCAAATTTCTTGCAAGAAAAGCAACAAAGAAACTCACTGCAGCAAGAATCCCCATGTAACCCAGGATAATGGAAAATGCTACTATTGAGCCTTCATTACACTGAAGTATAATTTTGTCCACATACAAGTCAAAGTTATCTTCTGGGAATGGCGGTGCAGTAGATAACCAGATGATACAAAGTACAACTTGGATAAATGAACAAACAAACACTAAACAGTTGGAGATCTTTACTCCAATAAATTTTCGACATTTGCTTCCAGGTTTGGTGGCTTTGAAGGCCGTGTAGACCATAATAGTCTTAGCCAGAATAGAAGAGATGGCTACCGAGAAGAAGATCCCAAATAAAGTCTGACGAAGCATACAGGTGGCTCTTGTAGGACGACCAAGGAACAAAAATATACAGAGGAAGCTTAATATAATGGAGACAAGTAAGATGAAGCTTAGGCTTTGATTAGATGCTTTTATTACTGGAGTATCTCTAAATAATGTAAAGATGCCCAAGATAACTGAAGTTTTGAGGAAAAGAAAAATAACAATAATAGTTATAATAAGAGTTATTGAGTCATCGGTATAAGATAAATAATCTGTCTCTTTTGGTGCACATTGATTGTTGTCATTTGGCCACTGGTCTCTTTGACATCTGATGCATGATGGCTTGTCTAAAAGAAGAATACATATATCAAAATCAAAATAAAAAATATATAAAAGAGCAGTTCTTGAGATTTTTTTTTTGTACATTGAAATTTTGCCACTGTGCAAAACTAGAGATCCTTAGTACTTGACTTGCTTAATGCTCATGCTATTTCTGATAACTAGAGGATCTGACATCGTACAGATTTGAAGCTTCTGTCGGAGAAGGTTCAAATCTGTCTTTTTGGCCAGGATAAGCCTTTTAAATGAAATATAGAGTAATGATTAAATTAATAGCAATGTGTTCACAAACATATGTTAAGCACACAATGGTTAAACTCATTGCACACTATTTTCAAATTCAAAACATGAAGAGAAATATATGTATAATTTTTAAATACTTTAGAGAAAATAACAAAAATGAATTTTGGACTTTTCTATAAACATTCCAATCCAATAGGGATTTAGCATTCCTGTGAATCACTAACCTAATATTTAGTTGTAGACCCACTATTTTTTAGAACTGCTTCACATCTATGTTGCATAGAGTCAACCAACTACTGTCACCTGTCACCTGTTATTCCGGCCCAGGATGCTTTGACTACATCCCACAATTTTTTGCCATTTGTTAACTTTACCTCATAAAGGGCATTTTTGATGTCACCCCACAAGTATTCTTTCGGATTAAGGTACAGAGATTGGGCTGGTCACACCATAAACTCAATTTTGTTGGACTCGAACAAACATTTTACTCATTTATTGGTGTGTTTAGGGTTATTGCCTTGTTGAAACACCCATTTCAAGGGCATATCCTCTTCAGCGTAAGGCAACATGACCTCTTCAATTATTTTAATATATCCAAACTGGTCTATGATCTCTGGTAAATAGGTTCAGCACCATAGAAAGAGAAACATGCCCATATCATGTTGCATACACCACCATGCTTCACCTATTATTGTCTGCACTTCTTTATAAGTTTTACCCTCTCCAATCAACTTCATAATCAAAGTACTCTGTTCTTTTGAACAATAACTCGAACAACCTATATTTCTCAGGCTTTCAAGGAGAAATGCATGTACAACATGAGCTGGCTTCACCCTTAAGTAAGTGCTATCTGATTCACATCTGTTTCTTCACAGAATGATTGACCTCACTAGTTCAACTCCACACTGCTATTATTTTGAACATGCCCCCTTCCAATTAATTATTCATATACACAAACTCAAAAATATGCACATCACGAATGCTGAGTCTGTTGGTTTTCTTAGAATCTACTGCACCAACTGGTAAATTGTTTGACACGTGGTGATATAATTTATACCAAACACCGTGATTAATCTGGTTAGTCATATTGTACTGCTGTGATTTGATACGCCATCAGTGTCTGTTGTTAGAAAACCTCAAATGAAATCACTTAATGAAATAGTATATAAATAAGTCTGACATTTACAGTTACAATTATAGTCCTTCTCTTTAATATAAGAAGTTGGGTCATGCAATCCCTAGTTTGACAACCAATGTCGTTCATGTGTAGACAGAACGACATCCAGTAGCCTATCTAGAGTCCTACAGACTCTGCTGCAAAATTTAGACAATGTCCCTCACCAGTATGCTCATCAGATGTTTGGGCCCCTCTAGTGTTTTCGATCCTATAAAAACATATGTGTTCACTCACCCCATTACAAAAATACTATTCATAAGAAATGAAGTATATAACTCTCATAAGAAACATGACAATAAGATCATTTTCTAAGTAATACTTCTAGATATTAGTCATACTACCAAATAATAAGCATTGCATATTGTTACTGAACAGGTCCTCTACAACAAAACTACACTCAATGACCATATATTATCACGTCTCATACACATATATTATCATATCTCATACTTCTAGTGTCTGAGTATAAGCACCATCCTTTTACTGAAAAAATCCATTATAGCAAGACCAATATAGCAATAAGATCACATACATGGGAAAAATACCACCACACAAAATATTATCACATATAGTGGCTGAATAATACAACCATGCTGATTATTATAAACTGTAATAACAGTAATAACACTAATAATACCACCAGTGACATCATACATTGGAGTGCTGTAGATTGTCTAAGTTTATATAGTAAAGGTAAATCCGATTAAAAGAACAAAAAAGTACAAATACTGAAACTAAGACAAAAAAAAACAATAGATCTCTGGACCTATATAATCCTTAGACCAAAAGGCTGACAAAACACACATGCAAAAAAGATCAAACTAGTAGGTAGCTCTGCCACTAGTATAGAGATCAATATTCCCAGTACTGGCAATTAAGTATACTTTGGACCTACAGTATATGCCCTATCAAGTCTGTAACTGCAGATCAGGGGCACCTACCATATATTCTTTTGGTCCCAAGTACAATTTTATAGCAGAAAAACATTTTTTATACACAATGCAAACTGTACCAACAGACACTTATGTTAAAGGTGTGTCCGATAACGTTGATTAGTACATGCATAGTTTATGTGCTTATAGCAAGAAATCATTGCAAGCTGAGATCACTTATAGTATTGGTAAGGCAATTCATAGAACACCATGGAGCCTTCTTGTAAGACAATGAAACAGTGCTTATGTCAAACCATATATAGCAATAGAGAAACTATAACACTTATGGGCTGTAGCTGTCATATGTCAAATTAGCACAGTCTCACCCAATGCTGCAGTGACAGGTCTGTAGACTCATCCTGGTATACTGTATATTCATGCTTCAAGGCTACATCACCAGGTGGTCTCATAGGGATTGGAGGTAAAATGATCCCTGCGCATTTCCTCCCATAAAGATTCCTCAGGGGAGACTTAGGTGGCCTGGGGGGACATCACCAGGCACATCCAGCCCGCAACCTCCTGTCTCTGGTTGCATCAAAAGGATCCAGAGCCACATAGTCATTCCTGTCTTGGAGTTTCCTTTTAACTCAGCCGTGTTTGTATATCGCCGCTATGTCACTTCCGGTCACATGGAGTGAGCCATCTGGCGCTTTGAGCACATCCACCTTGCGGTGGGGCGCACTCGGACATCTCATGATCGTCACATCTGGTGACGTCATTACTGACATCCGGCGCTTGGAGCACATTTACCATATGGTGGAACACACTGAGCCTTTTCATGATAGTCACATCCGGTGACGTCATTTCCTGTTACCGGAACGCATGTGCATATTGCTGAAGCACATATTTTAGTAACTTCAAACTGCGCTATATAGAGAGAGAACGCCACACCTCACTTAAACCTCACCCAGGGATGGCAAAAAGGGAAAGTGTATATATACTGCCATCATTTTTACATTTGTGCTGAGTCTAATTTCCCAATTGTGAACTGGTGATGTTTGCCATATACATGCCAGCATTGCTGTAGAATCCTTATATTCATCGATACCTCATAAACTGATCCTGGAGGCTGTGAATTTTTTCTTGTGTACTAGAGGATGTCAATTTGCCAATCACAATGACTTTATCCTGAGATCACTTGATTTTTACCATAACAGAAATGTGTTGCTTTTCGACCGAGAGTACTTCCACCAGCTCAAGGGGACAGCGATGGGGAGTCCTTGTGCCCCATCATATGCAAATCTTTACCTGGGCTGGTGGGAGGAAACGGTCATCTTTGGTGAACACCCGATGGAGTTACGTGAAAGGATAACCCTGTGGGTACGGTATATCGATGATATCCTGATTTTTTGGTACTGAGACCCTGCACAGTTTAACACCTTTGTTAGTGCACTTAGTCGTAAAAACCTCAACCTAAGATTTACATTTGAGATACATAGGGATACCCTTCCATTCTTGGACATCTTGATTTGTAAAAATGAAGCTGGTAATATCACCACTCAGACGTATCGCAAAAAAACAGCCACCAATTCACTGTTAAAATGGGAGAGTAACCACCCTTTGCCCTTAAAGAAGGGCATCCCTAAAGGGCAATTTATGAGGGTTCGGAGGAGCTGCTCGGAAGGTGCGATGTTTGATCAACAGGCTGATGAGCTGCGAAGGAGGTTTATTGAAAGGGGTTGTCCGAGTAAAGTCTTATCTAGGGCATATGAGGCGACGTTGGTGAAGGATCGTACGGCTCTACTTAACCCGTCCCCACGTGTTGAAGAACAAAATTTTATCTGCCGAGTTATCACCACATACTTGAATAAAGCTTATGAGGTCAAACAGATCCTCCAAAAATATTGGAAAATCTTGCTCATGAATAACAACATTGGTGACTATGTCGGGCCCACCCCCCAAATTACATACCGTAGGGGTAGGACGCTCCGGGATAGGCTGGTACATGGCCACTATGTCTCAAGATCAGAAGCAGATTGGCTACAATCTAGTGTTAAGGGCTATTTTAGATGTAGTGGCTGTGTGGCGTGCAAGGCGATTATGCAATGTGAGATATTTAACAGTAATGTCACTGTAAAAGTGTTCAAAATAAATTCCTTTATCAACTGCAGATCAAGGGGGATTATCTACAAGGCTACGTGTCAGTGTAATGCCGAGTATCTAGGTAAAACTAAAAGAGAACTTAGAAAGCGAGTAGGAGAACGCTTACGAGATATCATTAATAGAAGAGATACATGCCTGGCAAAACGTGTCAACAACATGCATCAAGGACAAGGTGATTGTGTTAAGTTTGTGGGGATTGAAAGGGTTGAGATCCCACAGAGAGGTGGGGACTGGGATAAGATCCTACTTCAAAAAGAGCTCAAGTGGATTCATGATCTGCGTACTATTACACCCAATGGACTCAATGAGTTAATTTCATGCAAATGTTTATTATGAGCGCACGGACATGATAAGGACAGGAGTGTATAGATTATCGTCGAGGAGTGGGGGCACCAATGTGCAGGTTTCTAGGGTGCCAACCTCCACTGATAGGTATGGTGACGTATACAGTGTGTGTAGAATTATTAGGCAAGTTGTATTTTAGAGGATTATTTTTATTATTGATCAACAACTATGTTCTCAATCAACCCAAAAGACTTATAAATATCCAAGCTTAATATTTTTGGAAGTTGGAGTGGGTTTTTTTTAGATTTGGCTATATTAGGAGGATATCTGTTTGTGCAGGTAACTATTACTGTGCAGAATTATTAGGCAACTTAATAAAAACCAAATATAATCCCATCTCACTTGTTTTTATTTTCACCAGGTAAACCAATATCAGTGCACCCAATTTAGAAATAAACATTTCTGATATGCAAAAACAAAAACCAAAAAAAATAGTGATCAATATAACCACCTTTCTTTATGATGACACTCAACAGCCTTCCATCCATAGATTCTGTCAGTTGCTTGATCTGTTTTCGATCAACATTGCGTGCAGAGGCCACCCCAGCCTCCCAGACACTGCTCCCAGAGGTGTACTGTTTTCCCTTCCTGTAGATCTCACATTTTATGATGGACCATAGGTTCTCTATGGGGTTCAGATCAGGTGAAGCAGGGGGCCATGTCATTATTTTTTCTTCTTTTAGACCTTTACTGGCCAGCCACGCTGTGGAGTAGTTGGATGCATATGATGGAGCATTGTCCTGCATGAAAATCATGTTTTTCTTGAATGATACCGACTTCTTCCTGTACCACTGCTTGAAGAAGTTGTCTTCCAGAAAATGGCAGTAGGTCTGGGAGTTGAGCTTCACTCCATCCTCAACCCGAAAAGGTCTCACTAGTTCATCATTGATGATACCAGCCCATACCAGTACCCCACCTCCACCTTGCTGGCGTCTGAGTCGGATTGGAGCTCTCTGCCCTTTACTGATCCATCCTCTGGCCCATCCATCTGGCCCACCAAGAATCACTCTCATTTCATCAGTCCATAAAACCTTTGAAAAATCAGTCTTAAGATATTTCTTGGCCCATTCTTGACATTTTATCTTATGTTTCTTGTTCAAAGGTGGTTGTTTTTCAGCCTTCCTTACCATGGCCATGTCCCTGAGTATCGCACACCTTGTGCTTTTTGATACTCCAGTAACGTTCCAGCTCTAAAATAAGGCAAAACTGGTGGAGAATGGCATATTGGCAGATTCACGCTTGATTTTCCTCAATTCATGGGCAGTTTTTTTGTGCCTTTTTTGGCCAACACGCTCCTTGCGACCCTGTTGGCTATTTTCCATGAAACGCTTGATTGTTCAGTGATCATGCTTCAAAAGTTTGGAAATTTCAAGACTGCTGCATCCCTTGGCAAGACATCTCACAATTTTGGACTTTTCAGAGCCCGTCAAATCTCTCTTCTGACCCATTTTGCCAAAGGAAAGGAAGTTGCCTAATGATTAAGCACACCTTATATAGGGTGTTGATGTCATTAGTCAACACCCCTCCT
Source organism: Phyllobates terribilis (assembly GCF_046119375.1). NCBI lineage: Eukaryota > Metazoa > Chordata > Amphibia > Anura > Dendrobatidae > Phyllobates > Phyllobates terribilis. Next base: position 1,201,865,381 of record NW_027362761.1, on the reverse strand, counting down.
CATTATAGAGATGCACATCACCAGATTTACTTAATTGGTAGTTGGCTCTCAAGCCTGTGCAGCTTGGAGTAGGACAACATGTATAAAAAGTATCTGTTATGATCTGCTACAAGCACTAAGGAAAGAAAGGAGATCTGTCCCTACAATAGAACTAATCTAGATCCCTACGATGTAACGGGGAACCTGATCCTGCGATCAGACCCGCTAAAGTCCTCGGCTAGTCTGTACGAAGACCTATAGATGCAAGGGAGGGATCCCTACAAGAACTAGGGACTAGGATAAAGTTGGACACCTCCTAGCAGAAATTGTAGCAGTAAAAGACAAACAAACAACATAGAACATAAAGGTTCGAAGACCTAGCAAAACTGACTGAGAAAGGTAACTAAGCACCAGGCTAGCTAAAGAGTAGAAATTACAATGAAGTCCAGGAAGGCCAGAAGGGCAGAGCAGGACTAAATAGGCAAAAAGGTCATGTGACCAGCAAGATCGAAAAAACCTAACAGGAGATTTCTAACAGTACCCCCTCTTCTAAGAGGATCCTCTGGATCCCCTAGGCCCAGGCTTATCAGGAAACCTCTTGTGAAACGCTCTGACAAGTCTGGAAGCAGAAACATCATCCGCCCTCACCCATGAGTTATCCTCGGGTCCGAAACCCTTCCAAGCGACGAGATACTGCAAACTCCCTCTATACCGTCTAGAATTTAGGATGCGGGAAATTTCGTATTCCCCGTCCTCCACCACCGGAGGAACAGTGGCAGAGGCGTCTCCATCCGACACATAAGCTCTTTTCAACAGAGAAACATGAAACACCGGATTAATCTTCCAGGAAGTAGGAACCTCCAACCTAACAGCAGATTGGTTAACTACCTGAAGCATCTTAAAGGGCCCTACAAACTTGGGACCCAATTTTTTAGAAGGAATCCTCAACCGCAGATTCTTAGAGGACAACCAAACCATGTCACCAATAGCAAACAAAACCTCTTGCCGTTTCCTATCAAAGTGCCTCTTAGATTTTTTGTTAGACTCCTGAAGATTACCACGCACATCTGTCCAAACTCTCTCCAAATCACCGGAAAAACTCTCCTCCTCAGGCACAGCCAATACCAATTTGGAGAATGACCCAAAAGACGGATGTCTCCCAGAACAACAAAAAAAAGGTGAACAACCAGCAGAAGAGGATGTATGGTTGTTAAGGGCAAACTCAGCAAGTGGCAGAAACTCAACCCACCCCTCCTGATTGTCTGCCACAAAACAACGCAAGAACTGCTCAACATCCTGATTCTTCCTTTCTGTCTGGCCATTAGACTCAGGATGATATCCGGATGAAAACGACAAATGAACGCCCAACCTGTCACAAAAAGCACGCCAAAAACGAGCCACGAACTGAGGTCCCCTATCCGAAACAATGTCAGTAGGAACGCCATGTAGTCTGACAATTTCCTTGACAAAGGCCTTAGCGAGTGTCTTAGCGCAAGGCAGTTTAATGAAAGGAACCAAGTGACACATCTTGCTAAAACGGTCCACGACCACCCAGATGACCGTGAAACCCTCAGAGGGGGAAAGGTCAGTAATAAAGTCCATAGCCAGATGTGTCCAAGGTGCACTAGGAACCTCCAGAGGGCAAAGCAACCCCGCTGCAGGAGTATGTGAAGACTTAGATCTAGCACACACCGTACATTGACGCACCCACTTAATGACTTCCTTCTGCCATCCAGGCCACCATAAACTGCGACCCACAAGTCTCTTGGTCTCAGAAATTCCTGGATGACCTGCCAACCGAGACACATGACACTCAACAAACAAATCTCTTCTAAAGGTCCTAGGCACAAACAACCTCCCATGGGGATTGTTAGATGGGTTATTCTCATGTGCTTTAAGAATCTCATCTTCCAAAACGGAGTCCAAAGCAGCAATCACAACACCTTCTTGTAAAATGCTCTCCTCCTCCTCAGCACCGACCATGGGAGAAAAGCTGCGAGACAAAGCATCAGCTTTAACATTCTTGGTACCCGGGATGTAAGTAACGGAAAAATTAAACCGCGAGGAAAAAAGTGACCACCTAGCCTGACGGGCTCAAGCGCTTGGCAGCATCAAGATAGATCAGATTTTTATGATCAGTGAAAACCTGAATGGGAAATTCAGCACCTTCCAAGAGATGACGCCAGTGTTCAAATGCGAGTTTAATAGCCAGCAATTCCCGATTACCAACATCGTAATTAAGTTCACTCTCAGAAAATTTTTTTGAAAAAAAAGCACAGGGATGTACTCCATCCTTGTTTTTCTGAGACAACACCGCACCGACCCCTGCCGAAGAAGCATCAACCTCAACCAAAAACGACTTAGTCACATCAGGCTGCATAAGGATGGGAGCAGAGCTGAACCTCTCCTTTAGAAACACAAAAGCTTCAATGGCCTCAGTAGTCCACTGAACCGCATTAGCACCTTTCCTGGTGAGATCGGTCAGTGGTTTGACAATAATAGAAAATTTTTTAATGAATTTTCTGTAATAATTGGTGAAACCCAAAAACCTCTGTATCGATTTCAAACCAATAGGCCTAGGCCATTCCTGCACAGCTTGAACTTTCACCGGGTCCATCTCAAAGCCCTCGCTGGAGATAATGTAGCCCAAAAAACTAATTCTCTGTACAGCGAACTCACATTTCTCCAGCTTAGCAAAAAGCGAATTGTCAATTAATAACTGTAATACCTCACGTACGCTGTGCCAATGAGACTCCAGATCCGGTGAATAAATAAAAATGTCATCCAAATACACAACCACATTTTTGCCGATCAAAGGTCTAAGGATGTCATTAATAAGATTCTGAAAAATGGCTAGAGCATTGGTAAGACCAAAAGGCATAACCAGATTCTCAAAATGACCCAGAGGAGTGTTAAAAGCAGTCTTCCATTCATCACCCTCCTTCATGCGCAACAAATTGTATGCCCCCGGAGATCAATTTTAGAGAACCATTTGGCCCCCACTAACTGGTTAAACAAATCAGGAATCAATGGCAGTGGGTAAGGATTGCGTACAGTAATTTTATTAATCTCACGAAAGTCCAGACAAGGACGTAAACCGCTGTCCTTTTTTTTATCAAAAAAAAATCCAACAGCCACAGGAGACTTGAAAGGCCTAATGTGACCGCCGGCCAAGCTTGTCTGTATGTATTCCTCCAAAGCCTTTCTCTCAGGAATAGTAAGATTAAATAAACGGCTTTTAGGAAGAGTCGCTACAGGGACAAATTCAATGGTACAATCATAGTCTCTATGGGGAGGCAAAATTTGCGACTCCTCCTCAGAAAAAACTCTCCAAAAATCCTGAATAGGTACAGGTAATTCCCCTTTTTCCACCGCAGTAATACGTCCGTTACAACACTTGTCATAACACTTAGGGCTCCAGGACTTAATTTCATTGGTAGACCAATCCAGTACAGGATTGTGCAATTTTAACCGGGGTAACCCCAAAACTACTGGAGAAGGCAAATTATTTAATACTACCAAATCCAAATTCTCTTGGTGAATACCATTAATAGTGAGGGGAAATTCACAGACCTTGTGAGTAACACTCTTCAAGGGAGAGCCATCAACAGAAACCACAGCAATAGGGGATGACAAAGGTTTGGGTATTAATTTAAGTTTTTCCAAGAATCCCCCATCAATCACATTCAGAGTAGAACCACAATCCACAAATACCCGAAATTCAATTAATTCTTCCTGAGCAGCAGTAGTAGCAGAAAGAAATACACCCTTAGTGTTTAAACAGGCTATACGGGTGTAACTGACCTTTTTTTTTTCCTTGTTCATACGAAGCACACAGTTCTTAATAAAATGGTCAGATTTCCCACAATAAAAGCACAAACCTTCAGAAAGCCTGCGGTCTTTTTCCTGAGAGCGGGGTGCCATCGCCCCAATCTCCATCGGCTCTCCAATGTCAGTACAGACCCTCTCAAGACTCGGAGCTGACATGGCAGAGGATTTACTCTCATTAACCCTTGCACGCAGTCTCCTGTCCACCCGTATAGCTAATTGCATTGCCTCCTGCAAGTTTCCAGGTGTGGGATAAGCAATCAGAAAATCCTTAACCCTTTCACCTAGCCCCGCAAGAAACAAACTTTTCAAAGCAGAATCGTTCCACCCCACCTGGGCAGACCACCGACGGAAGTGAGAACAATATTTTTCCACATTACCTGATCCCTGCCTCAAACGTCTCAATTCAGTCTCAGCTGATGAGACACGATCAGGATCATCATACAACAAACCCAAAGCAGAAAAAAAACTATCCACTGATCTAAAGCATGGATCACTAGATTGGAGAGAAAAGGCCCATCCCTGAGGTTCTTTGTGCAAAAGTGACATTATGAACCCTATGCGCTGTGATTCATCACCAGAGGATTTGGGTCTCAAACGAAAATACAACAAACAAGCATTTTTAAAGAAAAAAAAATCTTGTTGATCACCAAAAAATAAATCAGGCAAACATACCTTTGGCTCCAAAAAATGTGCTCCAGAACAGCTACTCACGTGTTGTTGGAGCTCGGCCACCTCCAGAGAGAGTCCCTGCAGGCGTTGAGCCAAATCCTGAACCGACACCATGATGGAAACTGGAAGTCTTTCCTTAGAGATATTTTATGGGCTGGACTTACTGTTATGATCTGCTACAAGCACTAAGGAAAGAAAGGAGATCTGTCCCTACAATAGAACTAAGCTAGATCCCTACGATGTAATGGGGAACCTGATCCTGCGATCAGACCCGCTAAAGTCCTCGGCTAGTCTGTAAGAAGACCTATAGATGCAAGGGAGGGATCCCTACAAGAACTAGGGACTGGGATAAAGTTGGACACCTCCTAGCAGAAATTGTAGCAGTAAAAGATGTAACGGGTCTGGGAGGCGGAACCTCTGAGCTACTATACAAGGGAGCGGTCCTTGTAAGGGAGCGGGTGGCGACCAGGCAGGCAGTCACAGCAGGTGACCGGTACAGTCTCTAGAAGAACGGGCAGGAGGTCACGGCAAGTGACCGGGGCAGTCTCTGGATGAACGGGCAGATGGTCACGGCAAGTGACCGGGGCAGTCTCTGGGTGAACGGGCAGATGGTCACGGCAAGTGACCGGGGCAGTCTCTGGGTGAACGGGCAGATTGTCACGGCAAGTGACCGGGGCAGTCTCTGGGTGAACGGGCAGATGGTCACGGCAAGTGACCGGAGCAGTCTCTGGGTAAAGGGTTGGTATGACCTGTGGCGGCTGATGGTAGACGTGAGCTCCCAGGTGAGCAGGCGAGAGTCTCTGGATAAACGGGTGGTCACAGCATGTGACGGCGGAGCCTCCAGGAAGACCAACAGACAGGCGGCAGATGAGCGCTCCCAGGTGAGCGGGCAGAAGTCTCTGGACAGGCGGGTGGTCACAGCACGTGACGGCAGAGCCTCCAGGTAGGCTAGCAGGCAGGTAGCAGGAGTGCGCTCCCAGGTGAGCGGGCAAGCTGGTCCATAGACAGACTGACAGGAGTAGTAAGGCAGACTGTCGGACCTCAGGCTAGCAGGCAGGTAGCAGGATATCAGGCAGCAATTGGACAGCAGACTGGCAGGAATCTGGCAGGTATCTGGCAGGTAACTGGCAACGGGACCTGAGGGCTGAAGCAGAGTAGTGAACAGTGCTACAACATTGCTCGGGCACCTCCATTTTGGAGGAGGTGCCTTTTATATGGGAGGTCCTCCGGCAATTGGCCGGGGACTCCTTAGGACGGCGCGCGCGGTCCCTTTAAGAGAGGGGGAGCGCGCGCGCGCGCGCCCTAAGCACACTGCCGGGGAAGGAACGCGTGCCGGAAGCAGCGGGGAGAGCAGCGCTGGAGGACGCCGCGCCAGGAGCGGGGAGGTGAGAGGGATGGCGTCTCTGCCTAGAACGGGGCAGAGACGCCGATGCTACTGTACCCCCCCCCCTTTAAGACCCCTCTTTTTTTGGCCAGAAAGAAATTTCTCAAGGAGAAGCGGGGCGTTGATGTTCTCCCTGGGTTCCCAAGTTCTCTCCTCAGGACCAAACCCCTTCCAATCTACCAGAAAAAAGGTCTTTCCTCTTACCCTCTTGGAGGCCAGAATACTCTCTACCTCAAAGACGTCATCAGCGGAAACCGGAGCAGGAGGGGCACCTGGATTATTGGAAAAAGAGTTAAAGACAACGGGTTTGAGGAGAGACACATGGAAGGAGTTAGGAATCCGTAAGGTGGCCGGGAGTTTCAGTTTGTAGGCCACCGGATTTATTTGCCTGAGGATTTCGAATGGGCCGATGAAGCGAGGACCTAACTTGTAGGAGGGTATCTTGAGCCGCACATGTTTGGAGGAGAGCCAAACCTTGTCTCCCGGACGGAATTGAGGCGGATCCAGACGTCTCTTATCAGCATATCTCTTCATCCGCTCGGAGGACAGAAGAAGTGCGGATCTAGTACTCTCCCAAATGTTAGAAAACTCGCTGACAAGAGACTGCGCGGCAGGGTTGTCCACAGAGGCGGAGACGGGAAACGGAATCCGGGGGTGCTGGCCAAAGACAACAAAGAACGGGGATTTGGAAGAGGACTCGCTCTCGTGGTTATTGTAAGAGAACTCGGCCCAAGGGAGGAGGTCCACCCAATCAGAATGGTGGGCATTAACAAAGTGCCGGAGATAGCTGGTAAGGATCTGATTGATCCGCTCCACTTGACCATTGGACTGAGGGTGGTAAGCGGAGGAGAAGTCCAGGGTGACGTCCAGCAGTTTACATGTGGCTCTCCAGAAGCGCGAGGTGAACTGAACTCCTCGATCCGACACGATGTGGAGGGGTAGGCCATGAAGACGGAAGATATGGCGGATAAAGTCCTTAGCCAGCTCAGGTGCAGATGGAAGACCAGGCAGGGGAATAAAGTGGGCCATTTTAGAAAAGCGGTCAGCGACCACCCAAATGACAGTACACCCGGCAGAGACAGGAAGATCGGTAATGAAGTCCATAGCGATGTGTTGCCACGGGGCAACAGGTATGGGAAGCGGCAGGAGATGACCAGCTGGTAAGTGTCTGGGAACCTTGTAGCGGCCACAAGATGAACATGCAGAGACGAAGTCTACCACATCCTTACGCAGGGTAGACCACCAGTAATGCCGGGAAATGAGTAGGAAGGTCTTTTTTTGGCCGGCATGGCCAGCAAGTTTAGAAGAATGACCCCAGTGAAGAACCTTCTCACGGTCAGGAGGCGCCACGAACGTCTTGCCGGGTGGAAGACGAGTCAAATCCAGGGGGGCCACATTCATCACCTTGGAGGGGTCGATAATGTGCATAGGCTCCTCCTCTTGGTCGGAGGACAGGAAGGATCGGGACAAGGCATCAGCTTTGACATTCTTGTCCGCCGGGCGGAAATGAAGGATGAAATCGAAGCGGGCAAAAAACAAAGACCACCGGGCCTGACGTGGATTAAGTCTCTGGGCATTTTGGAGATATGCCAGGTTTTTGTGATCCGTGTAGATGATCACCGGGTATAGAGCACCTTCAAGCAGGTAACGCCACTCCTCCAGCGCCAATTTAACGGCTAACAGTTCTCGGTCTCCAATGGAGTAATTGCGCTCAGAGGAGGAGAAGATTTTAGAGAAGAAGCCGCAGGTTACCATTCTCCCGGAAGAAGACTTTTGGGTGAGCACCGCTCCGGCTCCAGAGGAGGAAGCATCAACTTCCAGGTAGAACTGTTTGTTGCAGTCCGGACGGTGCAGCACAGGGGCAGAGGAGAAGGCTTGCTTCAGGGAAAGGAAGGCCTCCTCAGCTCCGGGTGGCCATACCTTGGGATTTGCTCCCTTACGGGTGAGCGCAGATATGGGCGCAGTCCGAGACGAGAAGTGAGGAATGAAGAGACGATAGTAATTAGCGAAGCCCAGGAATCGCTGTATCGCCTTCAAGCCCTCCGGCCTGGGCCACTTTAGGACAGCAGAGAGCTTCTCGGGATCCATTCGCAAACCCGTCTGGGAGATAACGTAGCTCAGAAATGGAAGAGAGGTCTGCTCAAAAAGGCACTTCTCGTATTTAGCATAGAGGTGGTTCTGCCTGAGCCTCAGCAGGACCTGACGAACATCCCTCCAGTGTGAGGGAAGATCCGGAGAGAAGACCAAGATATCATCCAGGTATACCACCACGGAGGAGTAAAGAAGGTCACGGAAGATGTCGTTGACCAGTTCTTGGAAGATGGCGGGAGCATTGCAGAGACCGAAGGGCATCACACGGTACTCATAGTGTCCGTCACGGGTATTAAATGCCGTTTTCCACTCGTCTCCCTGACGGATACGGACCAGGTTATACGCTCCACGTAGATCCAGCTTGGAAAAGATCCTGGCGCCTTTAAGGCGATCAAATAACTCGGAGATGAGCGGAAGGGGGTATTTATTTTTAACCGTGATCTGATTGAGTCCTCTATAGTCAATACAGGGGCGTAGCGAGCCATCTTTTTTTTTGACAAAGAAGAATCCGGCTCCTGCCGGGGAAGTAGACTTCCGGATGAATCCCCTGGCCAGATTCTCCTCTATGTACTCAGACATGGCCCGGGTTTCGGCCGCAGACAACGGATAAATACGCCCACGGGGTGGAGTGGCGCCAGGAACCAGGTCAATCGGGCAATCATATGGCCTATGAGGTGGCAATGTCTCTGCTTCCTTCTTACCAAAGACGTCAGCATAGGTCCAGTAAGGAGCCGGAAGACCGGGTAAGTTAGCTGGGGTAGGTGGAGGACGAACCGGACGAACCGGAACCAGGCAGGTCTTATGGCAGTCCGGCCCCCACCGGAGTACTTCACCGGAATGCCAGTTCAACATGGGTTCGTGTGTTTGGAGCCAAGGTAGACCTAGCAAAAGGGAGTGGGAGAGTCCGGGCAACACATGGAAGGAGATTACCTCAGAGTGCAGCATTCCCACCTGCAGGGTTATGGGTTCCGTGGCGAGAAGGATGGTCACCGGAAGGAGTCCTCCATCCACTGAGGCGACCGACAAGGGTTCAGCCAGAGACTTGGTAGGAATACGGTATTTCTCAACCAGGGACTGGGAGATGAGGTTTCCAGCGGATCCAGAATCCAGGTGGGCGAGTTCAAAGTGACGGGTCTCTCCCCAGGAGATAGATACAGACAAAGTCAGGGTTGGAGAGGATTTATTTTTGTCTAGGGCGACCTCTCCGAGCGGTCCTAGACACTGGAGTTTCCCGGCCTCTCCGGGCAGGAACGAATCAAGTGCTCCTTACTGCCACAATAGAAGCAGCTCCCCTCGGCTCGGCGAGACTCCTGGCGAGATTTGACCATCTTGGTCTGGTCGACCTGCATGGGCTCGGGTGAGTGTGCCCGGGGAGTGACAGAAGAGGAGACAGGTTTCTGGAAAGTAGGAGCTAGGCGGGGAAACCTTCTCTCTCGGGTGGTCTCTTTGGTGCGTTCTTGAAACCGGATGTCAATCCGGGTAGCCAACGACACCAGGTCATCCAGGGTGGTAGGAATATCCCGACCGGCGAGCTCATCTTTAATCCGACCGGAAAGGCCCTCCCAGAAGACGGACACCAGGGCCTCATTATCCCAGGCAAGCTCAGAAGCGAGGGTGCGGAACCGTATGGCATATTGGCCCACGGTGAGACTCCCTTGACGGAGACGTAGCAAAGAGGAGGCAGATGAGGTTTTTCGTCCCGGTTCATCGAAGACTCTCCGGAAAGCAATGAGGAAAGACGACAGGTCGGACACCAGGGGATCCCCTCTCTCCCACAGGGGGTTAAGCCATGCCAGTGCCTCCCCAGTGAGATGGGACATGATTAATGCCACTTTGGCCCGGTCGGAGATAAACTGCTGAGTCAAGAGTTCAAAGTGCAGGGTGCACTGGTTTATGAAGCCCCGAGCTTGAGCGGGGTCCCCTCCGAAGCGAGGAGGTGCAGACAGCCGGGGTCCGAGACAGGATGCCATGGTATTGGTGGGCAACGGTGCTGCCGGGGCGCGAGTCGTGACACTAGCGGTGGTTGCTGGTGGAGCAGACAGTGTGTCCAGGCGGGAGTTGACATTCCGCAGGTGGTTCAGGATGGACTCCTGCTGGGATCTCTGACGGGAGAGTTCATGGTATAGGTCAGAGAGCGAGGGAGCTTGGGTGCCACCGGGTTCCATGGCCCGAGCAAACTGTAACGGGTCTGGGAGGCGGAACCTCTGAGCTACTATACAAGGGAGCGGTCCTTGTAAGGGAGCGGGTGGCGACCAGGCAGGCAGTCACAGCAGGTGACCTGGACAGTCTCTAGAAGAACGGGCAGGAGGTCACGGCAAGTGACCGGGGCAGTCTCTGGATGAACGGGCAGATGGTCACGGCAAGTGACCGGGGCAGTCTCTGGGTGAACGGGCAGATGGTCACGGCAAGTGACCGGTGCAGTCTCTGGGTGAACGGGCAGATGGTCACGGCAAGTGACCGGGGCAGTCTCTGGGTGAACGGGCAGATGGTCACGGCAAGTGACCGGGGCAGTCTCTGGGTAAAGGGTTGGTACGACCTGTGGTGGCTGATGGTAGACGTGAGCTCTAAGGTGAGCAGGCGAGAGTCTCTGGATAAACGGGTGGTCACAGCATGTGACGGTGGAGCCTCCAGGAAGACCAACAGACAGGCGGCAGATGAGCGCTCCCAGGTGAGCGGGCAGAAGTCTCTGGACAGGCGGGTGGTCACAGCACGTGACGGCAGAGCCTCCAGGTAGGCTAGCAGGCAGGTAGCAGGAGTGAGCTCCCAGGTGAGTGGGCAAGATGGTCCATAGACAGACTGACAGGAGTAGTAAGGCAGACCGTCGGACCTCAGGCTAGCAGGCAGGTAGCAGGATATCAGGAAGGAATTGGACAGCAGACTGGCAGGAATCTGGCAGGTATCTGGCAGGTAACTGGCAACGGGACCTGAGGGCTGAAGCAGAGTAGTGAACAGTGCTACAACATTGCTCGGGCACCTCCATTTTGGAGGAGGTGCCTTTTATATGGGAGGTCCTCCGGCAATTGGCCGGGGACTACTTAGGACGGCGCGCGCGGTCCCTTTAAGAGAGGGGGAGCGCGCGCGCGCCCTAAGCACACTGCCGGGGAAGGAGCGCGTGCCGGAAGCAGCGGGGAGAGCAGCGCTGGAGGACGCTGCGCCAGGAGCGGGGAGGTGAGAGGAACGGCGTCTCTGCCTAGAACGGGGCAGAGACGCCGATGCTACAAAAGACAAACAAACAACATAGAACATAAAGGTTCGAAGACCTAGCAAAACTGACTGAGAAAGGTAACTAAGCACCAGGTTAGCTAAAGAGTAGAAATTACAATGAAGTCCAGCAAGGCCAGAAGGGCGGAGCAGGACTAAATAGGCAAAAAGGTCAAGTGACCAGCAAGATAGAAAAAACCTAACAGGAGAGTTCTAACCGTATCATGTGATCAAAATACTCATTTGCCTAATAATTCTGCACATAGTGTATAGGGTGTTTTAGTATCATCGATAGGTTGCACCCTTTTCTATCTACAATCTTAGCTCATGTATTGCCCTCTTATCCTTTGCCTCGGTCGCTCTTTGTCCAGGATTTATCCTCGATATTTCTAAGAATTTCCCTTGTGAATGAGAATTATCAAAAATCTTTTTTTTCTTCTGTATTCTACGTCATTCTACTGCGGGTTTGAAAATGATGTGTGTTGGTCTAATCTCTTCTGGCTGGCCCAGCTGATTCTGAAAGATATGTGGTCAGATACTATTCTTTACCTTTTATGGGGTGGGATAGCGCATTAAATATTTGACTGAATATGTCAGCCTAGTCCCTAAATCAAGTGCTTGCTTGCTGTACATATATGGCGAACACCACCAGTTTACAATTGGGAGATTAGACTCAGCATAAATGAAAAAATGATGGCTGTGTATATTTATACAACCCCTGGCAAAAATTATGCAATCACCGGGCTCGGAGGTTGTTCATTCAGTTGTTTAATGTTGTTGAAAGAAAAGCAAATCACAGACATGGCACAAAACTAAAGTCATTTCAAATGGCAACTTTAGGGCTTTAAGAAACACTAAAAGAAATCAAGATAAAAAATGTGGTACTCAGAAAGGGTAATTTTTTTCAGACCAAGCAGAGGGAAAAACTTATGGAATCACTCAATTCTGAGGAAAAAATTATGGAATCATGGAAAACAAACACACAAAAGAACACTCCAATACATCACTAGTATTTTGCTGTACCACCTCTGGCTTTAATAACAGCTTGCAGTCTCTGAGGCATGGATTTAATGAGTGACAAACAGTACTCTTCATCAATCTGGCTCCAACTTTCTCTGATTGCTGTTGCCAGATTAGCTTTGCAGGTTGGAGCCTTGCCATGGACCATTTTCTTCAACTTCCACCAAAGATTTTCAATTGGATTGAGATCCGGACTCTTTGCAGGCCATGACATTGACCTTATGTGTCTTCTTTCAAGGAATGTTTTCACAGTTTTTGCTCTATGGCAGGATGCATTATCATCTTGAAAAATTATGTCATCATCCCCAAACATCCTTTCAATTAATGGGATAAAAAAACTGTCCAAAATATCAATGTAAACTTGGGCATTTATTGAAGATGTAATGACAGCCATATCCACAGTGCCTTTACCTGACATGCAGCCAAATATCATCAATGACTGTGGAAATTTTCATGCTCTCTTCTTGCAGTCATCTTTATAAATCTCATTGGAACGGCACCAAACAAAAGTTCCAGCATCATCACCTTGCCCAATGCAGAGTCGCGATTCATCACTGAATATGACTTTCATCCAGTCATCCACAGTCCACGATTGCTTTTCCTTAGCCCATTGTAACCTTTTTTTGTCTGTTTAGGTGTTAATGATGGCTTATGTTTAGCTTTTCTATATGTAAATACCATTTCCTTGAGGCGGTTCCTTACAGTTCGGTCACAGACATTGACTCCAGTTTCCTCCCATTCGTTCCTCATTTGTTTTTTTGTGCATTTCCTGTTTTGGAGACATATTGCTTAAAGTTTCCGGTCTTGACATTTTGATGACTTCCTTGGTCTACCAGAATGTTTGTATTTAACAACCTTCCCATGTTGTTTGTACTTGGTCCAGATTTTAGACACAGCTGACTGTGAACAACAAACATCTTTTGCAACATTGCATGATGATTTACCTTCTTTTAAGAGTTTGATAATCCTCTCCTTTGTTTCAATTGACATCTCTATGTTGGAGCAATGATTCATGTCAGTCCACTTGGTGCAACAGCTCTTCAAGGTGTAATCACTCCTTTTTAGATGCAGACTAACGAGCAGATCTAATTTGATGCAGGTGTTATTTTTAGAAATGAAAATTTACAGGGTGATTCTGTAATTTTTTCCTCAGAATTGAGTTATTCCATAATTTTTTTCCCTCTGCTTGGTATTAAAATTTACCCTTACTGAGTACAACATGTAGCGTCGGCGTCCCTGCCCTCTGCTAGGCAGGGACGCTGTTCCCCTCACCTCTCTGCTCCGAGCCCGGCATCCTCCTCCCGCTCTGCTGGCAGCGCGCGCTCCTTCCCGGCCCCAGTGCTTAGGGCGCGCGCGCGCTTCCTCCCTCTTAAAGGGGCCGCGCGCGCCGTCCTAAGGAGTCCCCGGCCAATGGCCGGAGGACTTCACCATATATAAGGCACCTCCTCCAAAATGGAGGTGCCCGAGCAATGTTGTTGCACAGTTCACTACTCTGCTTCAGCCCTCAGGTCCCGTTGCCAGTTACCTGCCTGATTCCTGCCAGAGTCCTGCCAGTTTGCTGTCTGTTTCCTGCCTGATATTCCTGCTACCTGCCTGCTAGCCTGAGGTCCGACGGTCTGCCTTACTACTCCTGTCAGTCTGTCTAAGGACGAGCTTGCCCGCTCACCTGGGAGCGCACATCAACTACCTGCCTGCTTGCCTGAGGTCCGACGGTCTGCCTTCCAACTCTTGTCAGTCTGTCTATGGACCAGCTTGCCCGCTCACCTGGCAGCGCACATCTGCTACCTGCCTGCTAGCCTACCTGGAGGCTCTGCCGTCACGTGCTGTGACCACCTGCCTGTCCAGTGACTCCTGCCCGCTCACCTGGGAGCGCTCATCTGCTGCCTGTCTGCTAGCCTACCTGGAGGCTCTGCCGTCACGTGCTGTGACCACCTGCCTGTCCAGAGACTTCTGCCCGCTCACCTGGGAGCGCTCATCTGCCGCCTGTCTGTTGGTCTTCCTGGAGGCTCCGCCGTCACATGCTGTGACCACCCGTTTATCCAGAGACTCTCGCCTGCTCACCTGGGAGCTCACGTCTGCCATCAGCCGCCACAGGTCGTACCAACCCTTTACCCAGAGACTGCCCCGGTCACTTGCCGTGACCTCCTGCCCGTTCATCCAGAGACTGCCCCGGTCACTTGCCGTGACCTCCTGCCCGTTCATCCAGAGACTGCCCCGGTCACTTGCCGTGACCTCCTGCCCGTTCATCCAGAGACTGCCCCGGTCACTTGCCGTGACCTCCTGCCCGTTCATCCAGAGACTGCCCCGGTCACTTGCCGTGACCTCCTGCCCGATCATCCAGAGACTGCCCCGGTCACTTGCCGTGACCTCCTGTCCGTTCATTCAGAGACTGTCCCAGTCACCTGCTGTGACTGCCTGCCCGTCTACCCTGGTCGCCACCCGCTCCCTTACAAGGACCGCCCCCTTGTATAGTAGCTCAGAGGTTCCGCCTCCCAGACCCGTTACACAACATTTTTAATCTTGATTTCTTTTAGTGTTTCTTAAAGCCCTAAAGTTTCCATTTGAAATGACTTTAGTTTTGTGCCATGTCTGTGATTTGCTTTTTTTCAACAACTTTAAACAACTGAATGAACATCCTTCGAGCCCAGTGATTCCATAATTTTTGCCAGGGGTTGTACTTTCCCTTTTTGCCGCCCCTGGGTGAGGTTTAAGTGAGGTGTGTCGGTCCCTATCTAAGTAGCGCAGTTTGAAGTTACTAAGAAATGCGCTTCAGCAATATAGACATGCGTTCCTGTAACAGGAAATGACGTCACCGGATGTGACGATCATGAAAAGGCCGAGTGTGTTCCACCATATGGTGTATGCGCTCCAAGCACTGGATGTCGGTAATAACGTCACCAGATGTGATGATCTTGAGAAGTCCGAGCGCGTTTCGTCCCAAGGTGGATGCGCACCAAGCGCCGGATGTCGCACTCCATGTGACCAGTAGTGACGTAGCAGAGGTACACTAGCGAGGCTGAGTTAAACGGAAACTCCAAGACAGGAGTGACTATGTGGCTCTGGATCCTTTTGATTCAACCATTGACAAGAGGTTGCGGGCTGGGTGTGCCTGGTGATGTTCCCCAAGCCCACCTAAGTCTCCCGTGAGGAATCTTTATGGGATGAAACGCGTTGGGAGCATTTTACCGATCCCTATGAGACCACCTGGTGATGTTGCCTTGAAGCATGAATATATACCAGGATGAGTCTACAGACCTGTCACTGCAGTATTGGGTGAGACTGTTCTAATTTTACATATGACAGCTACAGCCCATAAGTGTTACAGTTTCTCTATTGCTATTAGTGATGAGTGAGCATGCTCGCTACTGCTCGGTGCTCGCCCAAGCATCTCACTGCTTAGGATGCTCAGCCCAGCATCTCACTGCTTGAGATGCTCGGCGCTCGCTGAGTATTTCTGGGGTTGCTCAGCGAGACCCCGATCCTCTGCCTGCATATTTGGCGCTCTTTAAAGCGCCAATTAACATGCAGGGATTGCCTGTCACTCATTGTAATCCTGCAGCCATGGTGGTTGTGGCATTACAGTGATTGGCTGGCCGCACAGTGTCATCATGTCTATATCAGACCTGGCGCCGCCATGCTCGTCACAGTCACTCCGGATCAGACAGTGTAGGGAGAGCAGCTGCTGCGTCAGGAAGAGATTTGCTCTGTTTATTAAGTAGTGTAGGGAGCAAAACCGTACATTACACATATCCATTTTAACTAACAGTCCTTTTGAGGACTAACTAATCAATTTGCTGAGATATCAGGTAGGGTATATAGGCAGGCAGTGTATATAGCAGACTACAGTGCAAATAGCACAAGAGGATCCATTCTAATTCTGCCTTCTGCTGCTGTTAGATATGTCTATACAAAGGCCCAGGTCTCAGGGTCCACGAATACTTTTTTTTGGATCTTAATTCTCATTATTTGCTTAAAAAGCAATCCAGAGACCACCGTTTTTCTGTGCCATTTTCTTGTTGGCACTGCAGAATACAGCCAGGTCCTTTCCATATTACAGCGCTAGAAATCCAGTTATTTAAAACTCTGTTTTCTCCGTCAAACAGATCACATATACATTGTCAGAAAATACTGCCATTTCTGGCCTCCATTAAAAATTTTCATAGTGTCAGGGAAGCAATTCACAGCAGTTTACTGTTGAAACTACTTACCTACAGGCCAGGTATTTAAAACTCTGTTTACTTCATCACACGGATCACATATACGTTGTCAGAAAATACTGCCATTTCTGGCCTCAATTAAAAATTTCCTTCAGTGTGTCAGCGAAGTTTTTGATACCGGTTTGCTGTTCAAACTAGTTACCTACTGGCCAGGTAATTAAAACTCTGTTTTCTTCATCACACGGATCACATATACAGTGGTGGCCAAAAGTAATGGCACCCCTGCAATTCTGTCAGATAATTCTCAGTTTCTTCCTGAAAATGATTGCAATCACAAATTCTTTGGTATTATTATCTTCATTTAATTTGTCTTCAATTAAAAAACACAAAAAGAATTGTCCTAAAGCCAAATTAGATATAATTCCACACCAAACCTAAAAAAGGGGGTGGACAAAATTATTGGCACTGCTTGAAAAATTATGTGATGCTTCTCTAATTCGTGTAATTAACAGCACCTGTAATTTACCTGTGGCACCTAACAGGTGTTGGCAATAACTAAATCACACTTGCAGCCAGTTAACATGGATTAAAGTTGACTCAACCTCTGTCCTGTGTCCTTGTGTGTACCACATTGAGCATGGAGAAAAGAAAGAAGACCAAAGAACTGTCTGAGGACTTGAGAAACCAAATTGTGAGGAAGCATGGGCAATCTCAAGGCTACAAGTCCATCTCCAAAGACCTGAATGTTCCTGTGTCTTCCGTGCGCTGTGTCATCAAGAAGTTTAAAGCCCATGGCACTGTGGCTAACCTCCCTAGATGTGGACGGAAAAGAAAAATTGATGAGAGATTTCAACGCAAGATTGTGCGGATGGTGGATAAAGAACCTCGACTAACATCCAAGCAAGTTCAAGCTGCCCTGCAGTCCGAGGGTACAACAGTGTCAACCCGTACTATCCGTCGGCGTCTGAATGAAAAGGGACTGTATGGTAGGATACCCAGGAAGATCCCACTTCTTACCCCGAGACATAAAAAAGCCAGGCTGGAGTTTGCCAAAACTTAACTGAGAAAGCCTAAAATGTTTTGGAAGAATGTTCTCTGGTTACATGAGACAAAAGTAGAGCTTTTTGGGAAAAAGCATCAACATATAGTGTACAGGAAAAAAAGAGGCATTCAAAGAAAAGAACACGGTCCCTACAGTCAAACATGGCAGAGGTTCCCTGATGTTTTGGGGTTGCTTTGCTGCCTCTGGCACTGGACTGCTTGACCATGTGCATGGCATTATGAAGTCTGAAGACTACCAACAAATTTTGCAGCATAATGTAGGGCCCAGTGTGAGAAAGCTGGGTCTCCCTCAGAGGTCATGGGTCTTTCAGCAGGACAATGACCCAAAACACACTTCCAAAAGCACTATAAAATGGTTTGAAAGAAAGCAATGGAGACTTCTAAGTTTTTGAAACCGGTTTGCTGTTCAAACTACTTACCTACAGGCCAGGTATTTAAAACTCTGTTTTCTCCATCACACGGATTACATATACGTTGTCAGAAAATACTGCCATTTCTGGCCTCCATTAAAAATTTCTTTCAGTGTGTCAGTGGAGCATTTCACATCAGTTTGCTGTTCAAACTAGTTATCTACAGGCCAGGTATTTAAAACTCTGTTTTCTCCATCACACAGATCACATATACGTTTTTAGAAAATATTGCCATTTCTGGCCTCCATTCCAATGTGGCTACTTTCCTAGTGGCTGGTGTGGACGGCCTGTTGTACTTGAAGTGCTGCAGCCTCTGGTTCCCAGTTGAGCCCTGTAGTCTCCGCTGGCTGGGGGACCCGGTTCCCCTTCTTTGGCCTGAGCCCCCTACCTACTGGCAGCGGCGGGCGTACGGGTGGCGGCTGCACGGCCCGTACCCCTAGGGTCCCTTCACTCCTCGTCCTGGAGCTCGTACAGAGCCTCTGCCCCCTGTCAACACCTCAGTCTGACTGACTGGAACTGCACCCTCTTCACTCCCTGTACTAAGATGGTTCCTTACTTTTATACTTCCTACTACAGCGCTCCCAGGATCTACGTCCTCCACCCATCCACTACATAGTTCCCCCTCTCTTAGTGGTTCCTCCCCACTCCAGCCAGGGATCAGGGACTGTGCTCTCCCGTAGGAGCAATCTCGCCCTGTCCCCCGGAAATGTGGTGTAGTGGATGTAATGTTAGGGTCCTAAGCCATACTCCACTTACAGGGCCAGTGTAAGAGCCCACGACGTCCTGTGCTCACGCATTGAGGGGCCCGGTCGACCCTTGGGGTACTCCAGAGTATTTTCCTTGTCCCCCTTCTGTGTGTCCTCTCTCACCTATCTCTTTGTACCTCACACCTAGTGGCACCTCTGTCCAGTGTCCTCGGACCTAAGTGGGCGACGTGTGTTCCGTCCCCTGGCCCTATGTGGCTACTTTCCTAGTGGCTGGTGTGGACGGCCTGCTGTACTTGAAGTGCTGCATCCTCCGGTTCCCAGTTTAGCCCTGTAGTCTCCGCTGGCTGGGGGACCCGGTTCCCCTTCTTTGGCCTGACCCCCCTACCTACCGGCAGCGGCGGGCGTACAGGTGGCGGTTGCATGGCCCATACCCCTAGGGTCCCTTCACTCTTCGTCCTGGAGCCTTCCTGCTTCCTATTTCCTCTCCTTTCTCCTTCAGGCTCAGGCCTCCTGGCTGGGCCTGCCTGTGGAGCAGAGCTCGTACAGAGCCTCTGCCCCCTGTCAGCACCTCAGTCTGACTGACTGGAACTGCACTCTCTTCACTCCCTGAACCAAGATGGTTCAATACTTTTATACTTCCTACTACAGTGCTCCCAGGATCTACATCCTCTACCCATCCACTAAATAGTTCCCCCTCTCTAAGTGGTTCCTCCCCACTCCAGCCAGGGATCAGGGACTGTGCTCTCTAGTAGGAGCAATCTCGCCCTGTCCCCCGGAAATGTGGTGTAGTGGATGTAGTGTTAGGGACCTGAGCCATACTCCTTCCGTACCTGAGAGTGAGAAACCACACCTCTGGGTGAGATGCAATACCTCTGTGGCGACCGAACACTTAGGGAAAATACTGTCATTTCAGCCTCCACTAAAAAATTTTTTCATTGTATCAGTGAAGCATTTCACACCAGTTTGCAGTTCAAACTAGTTACCTACAGGCCAGGTATTTAAAACTCTGTTTTCTCTGTCACACGGATCACATATAAGTTCATTCCAAACTCAGTCATTTGTAGTGAGCGTGGAAGATACTGTCCTCCATTTAAAATTGGCAAGGCACATGGGAAGGGACGGGGAACTGGACGTAGTGGTGATGGTGCATGCAGAGGTCGAGGACAAGGCCGTGGGTATGCTGAAATTGTGTCACAACAAACACCCACATCTTCGCGCCCGACCTTCCTGTCCCAATTCCTAGGGGACCGCAGCACACCACTATTGAACCCAGAGCAATGTCAAAAGATTGTTGGTTAGATAGCGGATAATTTTTTCTGTCACTTAGCTACCACTACCACCCTGTCTTCCACATGGTCAAGTCTCAGAAGCAATGAGTTTGGACTGCATATTCCTCGCCCTGATCCTCCTTCCTGCCACCATTCTGAGTGCCCGGAGACAACTGATCCCACACTTGGACACTCTGAAGAGCTGTTCACTTTTCCATTTATAGATTCGGGCCTCTCGCCCAATCCACTTGAAGTGGGGCAAGAGGAGATCGCGTGTAGCGAAGCCCAAATACTTGAGAAACCACGTTCACATGAAGGCGACGGTGGGAAAGTGTCACAAGAGGTGGACGATGATGAGACACAATTGCCAGAAAGTCAGGAGGAGGACCAGGATGCAGAAGTGGAAGACGAGGTGATGGATGATATAGTAACTGAGCCAACCTGGCAGGAGGACATGCCAAGTGAGGAGAGCAGCACAGAGGGGGGGGAGGCAGAGCAGGAAAAACAGAGAGACAGAAAGCAGGCAACCATTCCCCGTAACAACAAAACGAAGGAAGTTGCCAGTTGGGTCTTCCCGAGTCTGGTTGTTTTTAAAAACTCTGCCGATAACCACAAAAAGGCCATTTGCACCACCTGCCAGGCCAGCATCAGCAGGGGTGGCAAAATGACAAGCCTGACCACCACCAGCATGACCAAGCACATGGCAGCAAAGCAACCGACTTTGTGGGCCAAACCCCAGGGTCCAGGAACAGTGTCTGCAGGTGGCACCATTGCTTCTTCAGCTGTTGTGCATGCATGCCAATACCCTGTCCATGGTGCATGCAAAGATGCCTCCTGCCCTGCCCCTGTCGTTGCTCACTCTTTAGTAGCAGCATCAGGAAGTACGTCCATGTCCTTGTCCCAGCAGCGCAGCAGTTGTCCATTCCCCAGCCCATGGAAAGCAAGCGCAAATATGCAGCCAACGCTCCACCGGCCACACTACTAAATTCTCACAATTCACAACTGCTTGCGTTCAAAATGTTGCATTGTAGGCTCGTGGAGACAGAAGCATTCTGCAACCTGATGGTGGCAGCCGTCCCTTGGTACTTGGTCCACAGCCGCCACTATTTCTCCCTGTGTGCCGTCCCCGCATTACACAAGTACGTGTCCCAAAACATTAGCCGTGCCCTCAACAACACAGTTACCGGGAAAGTCCACCTAACCACGGACACGTGGACAAGTGCTTGTGGGCAGGGATGGTATAACTCGCTGATGGCACACTGGGTTAACATAGTGGAAGCCGGTACCCAGTCGGACCTTTGGACAGAACACATCCTCCCGACGCCAAGGATTGCGGGCCATAGGTCAATCACGGTTGCCCCCATGGTCTACAGCTCCTGCACCTCATCCTCCTCAGCCTCCTCCTCCTCTTCAGCCTCCATCTCCGAAATGATCACATCAGTCACAAGCTGGAAGCACTGCAGCACTGTCTCGGCCAAGTGGCAACAGGCTGTGCTGAAGCTAATATGCTTAGGTGACAAACCACACAATGCTGAAGAGTTGTGGACAGCTCTGAAAGAGCAGGCAAATCTGTGGCTCACAACGCTGAACCTACAGCCAGGCATGGTCATGTGTGACAATGGCCGGAACCTGGTGCCAGCTCTTAGGTGAGGCAAGCTCACACACGTACCATGCCTGGCCCATGTGCTTAACCTCATGATTCAGCGGTTTCTCAAATCCAACCCGGAGCTGCCGTATCTGCTTGTTAAAGTACGCCACTTTTGTGCCCATTTTAGAAAGTCAGCTACAGTTTCCGCCGCCCTTGCTGTGTTTCAGCAGCATTTGCAGCTTCCGGCTCACAGACTGGTGTGTCACGTCCCCACGCATTGGAACTCTACACTGCAGATGTTGGGAAGAATTTGTGAGCAGAAGAGGGCAGTTGTTGAGTACCAACATCAACAAGGCCGTCGGTATTCAGGTGAGACTCCACACATAAGACCTCAGGAGTGGACATGGATGTCAGACATATGTACCATCCTCCAAAATTTTGAGGACTCCACCAAGATGGTGAGCTTCGATGAAGCCATAATTAGCGTCACTATCCCGCTTGTCTGTCTTCTGAAATGCTCTCTGCTCATAATCAAAGAGGATACATTGCAGGTGGAGCACAATGAGATAGAGCAAGGAACCATACAGGGTGATTACACACAGCCCAGACTCATCTCATCCCAATGTGGATTGGGTGACAATGAGGAAGAGGAGGATTAGGAGGAGGAGGAAGGACAGGAGCTAGTTTCATGTGCTATGGACGTTACTACCTGCACAGGTGTAATACCCTCTGCTCAGCGTGGATGGCCAAAGGACAGGGAGGAGGAGGAGGAGAGCATGGTCAGTCATCCACTTGGTGAGGACACGGAAGTCTTGCGTGTTAGTAGTCTGGCACACATGGCTGAGTTTATGTTACACTGCCTTTCCCATGATCCTCGTGTTCTCAAAATGTTGGGTGACAGTCATTACTGGTTGGTGACACTTCTATACCCACGCTACAAGGAGAACTTTATATCTCTTAATCCTGAGGCGGACAGGTCTACAAAAATGGGACTGCACCAGAAGACCCTTGTTGCGGAACTATTAAAAAAATTCCCATCTGAAAATGCTGGCATCAGAGGGCACACTTTGTTGGACAACAAAGGAGTACAGGCAAGAGAGACACAACTTCAATCCAGCAGAGGCAGGGGAACATTGTCAAAGTTCTGGGAGAGTTTCCTCAGACCCTCCCATTGCACAGGCCCCGACGCACGGGGTACTCTCAAAAGGAGTGCAACGTTTTGGACGATGCTGAGGGAGTACCTTGCTGACTGTACCAACATTCCTCTGTGCCTTATAATTATTGGGTATCCAAGCTGGATATGTGGAATGAACTGTCTCTCTATGCCTTGGAGGTCCTGGCCTGCACTGCAGCCAGCGTTTTATCAGAGCGGGGTTTTAGTGCCTCTGGTTGAATTATAACTGATAAGCGCATCCGCCTGTCAACTGAAAATGCTGACAGGCTGACTCTTATAAAAATTAACAAGGGCTGGATTGGGCCAGACTTCGCAACACCATCGAATGATAGCAGCGTGACATAAACTCAAATCCAGTGTCTTTTCTTGGGAGGTGTATTCCCATGCACCTTTTCACAACCACACATGGGTATACGCTTTCTGATTTTTGGCTATTTGCTCTTGATCTCTTCCTTCTCCTCCTCCTCCACCACCATATCACCAAGGTGACCATGTTCCATGATGCAACACTCACATAATTTTTTTAAAGGGTGTTTATGATGCCCGGAAAAAAAAAAATTATACATTATGTTCATGTATACCCCCCAGGGGTAAATGTTTGTCATCCCAAACACTAAGTGCATGGGCATTACAAGTATAGGAGGCCCGCTCCTTTCTAATAGTAACATTTTTTTATGAGGCCCTCCTCCACGTCTCTTCCAAGGGGCATTGGAGTGCCTCCAAAGTTTTGGCAACCCTTGCATTCACTGCATAGGCCAACACTATTTGAGAGCCACTTCCTAGTAATGGTAACATTGTTTTGAGGAGGCCCTCTGACCTCCATATCTCTTCCAAGGGGCATTGAAGTGCCTCCAAATTTTTGGCAGCCCTTGCATTCACTGCATAGGCCAACACTATGGGAGACTCTCTCCTTTCTAATGGGAATTTGTCGTTACTGTGGCCCTGCTCTATGTCTCTTTAAATTCTTATTGGGGTTTTTCCTAAATTTGGTCAGCCGTTGGACTCACTGCATACCCTATAACTGAATAGCAGACCCTCTCCTTTCTAATGGGAACATGTTGTACTTGTTACTGTGGCCCTGCTCTATGTGTCTATAAATTCTTAGTTGGGTTTTTCTAAAATTTGGTCTGCCGTTGGACTCACTGCATACCCTATAACTTTATAGCAGAATGTCTCCTTTCTAATGGGAACATGTCGTACTCGTTACTGTGGCCCTGCTCTATGTGTCTTTCAGAGTCCCTCCATCATCAATGAAACTGGATGTGTCTGATGATGTGTCACACACCACATTGCCAGATAAGGTTGTAAAATGTTAAAATGACTTTTCCCGGTGAATGCATTTGCCTTAAAAATAACGTAAAAAAAGAAAACAGTAGGATCTTGCTTTAGTATAAATCACAGTCACCAATGTAACTTCAATGTAATCACATTGTTCAGCTCCTGCACCTATTCCTCCATCTACGTAATGTCCACATCAGTCACAAGCTGAAAGCAGTGCAGCACTGCCTTTCCAAGCGGCAACAGGCTATGCTGAAGATAACATGCTTAATGCTTAGGTGACAAACCGTCCAGCGCTGCAGAGTTGTTGAAAGCTGTAACACAGCAGCTTGATCTGTGGCTCTCACCGCTAAACATAGACCCAGTCATGCTCGTGTTTGCCCACCAGAGGATTTGATTGTGAGGGCTCACCTTTCTCCCCCGCTCAAGAGCCCCATAGCAGCTGCAAAGTTAGCACTATCATGAACTCTCCTGATGTAGAAGCCAAGGCACACCAGAGGATTCTCTGGTGGGACCGTCCAACCCGGCCGAGAAGCAGTCCTGGCTAAGAAAAGTGTATGGGAAAGTTCCCGGACACTCTATGGCTGCTGTTTTACTGAGGTGTAAACCCATGCAAACATCCCAGCGCTGCAAGGCATCAGTGCTAACTAGTGTTGAGCGATACCTTCCGATATCAGGAAATATCGGATCGGATTGGATCGGGCAGATACTCAAAAAGTATCGGATATCGCCGATTCCGATACTGGAAACCAATGCAAGTCAATGGGACACAAATATCGGAATGAAAATAAACCCTTTCTTTCCTTGAAGTTTAATTCTACATGAAGGAAAACAACTAACAATAATGTAGAATGTATTGGGGGAGGTGGTTGCCCAAATCGATGGGAACAGTGCTCACAGTGAAACATGAAAAGCCGGCAATTCATCAGCGGCATACACCGGTACCCGACAATTTAAAACAAAATGAATAGAGCTTCACACATAGATAAGATAGATAGAAACATGTCAGCCACATATATAAGAAGTACAGGGACAGTGTTGCTTACTGTACTTGTCATTTAGTGTAAAGGATTTATTTAAAAAAATAATAGTGTTTTTGTGCACCGTCTCTTTAAAAAAGCCGGCCAGCAATTCAGCAGCGGTACCCGACAATTAAGAACAGAAAGATAGAGCATCACACATAGATTAGATAGATACTTGTCATTTAGTGTTAAAATAAAGATTTATTAAAAAAAAAATTGGCGTGGGGTTCCCCGTAATTTTAGTCTCTAGCGGAGGTTAAGCAGACGGCTGGGGCAGATGTTTGAAGCTTGGGAAGGGGGTAATACCCACGGAGCTTCCCAGGCTACTAATATCAGCCCCCAGCTGAATACCTAGCCTTTACTAGCTATTAAAATGTCGGACCCCAAAAAAATTACGTGGGGTCCCCCCTATTTTAATAGCTAGCAAACACCAGCCGTCAGCCGCCCCTATGGTGGCGCCATTTCTGGGGTGGCTGACGGCTGGTGTTTCTAGCCTGGGAGGGGGCCAATATTCATGGCACCCTTCCTGAGCTATTAATATCAGCCCCCAGCTGTCTGCCTAGCCTTTGCTAGCTATTAAAATAGGGGTGACCCCACGTCATTTTTTTTTGGGGGGGTCCCCCATTTTAATAGCTAGTAAAGGCTAGGTATTCAGCTGGGGGCTGATATTAGTAGCCTGGGAAGCTCCGTGGGCATTACCCCCTTCCCAGGCTTCAAACATCTGCCCCAGCCGTCTGCTTAACCTCCGCTAGAGACTAAAATTACGGGGAACCCCACGCCAATTTTTTTTTAATAAATCCTTTATTTTAACACTAAATGACAAGTGCAGTAAGCAACACTGTCACTGTACTTATTATATATGTGACTGACATGTTTTTATCTATCTAATCTATGTGTGATTCTCTATTCTTTCTATTCTAAATTGTCGGGTACCGCTGCTGAATTGCCGGCCGGCTTTTTTTAAGAGACGGTGCATGAAAACACTATTATTTTTTTTAATAAATCCTTTACACTAAATGACAAGTACAGTAAGCTGAGCGCTGCCATCCAGCTTGTCATCCTTCAGAGACACTGCAGAGTGCAGGCATTTTGGGAACTTCTGATTCCGGTATTCGATATTCCAAAAGTATCGGAACTCAGTATCGGAACTTCGATACCGCGAATATCGGCCGATACCCGATATTTCAGTATCGGAATGCTCAACACTAGTGCTAACCACTGATCCAATGTGCTGCCGTTCACCCTCTAATATTTAACAGGCTGGAGAACTGGAGAAACTTGTACCTACTGTCACTCTCTCTTCAGCTCCTGTGTGAGAAACTAATTATTTGGGCAGCCACTCAGTCTACCAAATAAAATTCCTGAGAAGAAAATTGAGGATGGCTTCGCTACTGTTACTGGCTGCAGTGCTAATACCATGACGTCGTACCATAGTTTACTGGAAATATTACAGACTGGTAGGAGGTAAGCAAATTCCCACAGAAAAATACCAGCAGTAATGTTCAGGTACCCGCGCTTGTAGAAGGTGGAGACAACACCGGGAGAAATAGTGATGGCTGCGGACTGAGTATGGACATGAGGCATGACGCATGAGGTTGTGAAAAGCTTCTTCCTCCACGAGCCTAAAAGGCCACATTTCAAGTTCAAGCAGCTGCCCAAAAATCTGGCAGTTTAGTATTGCAGCCCGTGGGTGGGTGGCTGGCTGCATACTTGCGCTTGCATTCCAAGTAACAGAAAACTAAGCAGATAGTGGCCTCTATCGTCATCATGGCCCCACCTCGGCACTATGAACTCTCCTGAAGAAGAAGCCAGGGCCCACCAGAGGAGTCTCCAGTTTTCTGGTGGGTCTTTCCAACCCTGCCGAGAAGCAGCCCTGACTAAAAAAAAGTGTGGGGGAAGGTTCCCGGACACTCTAGGGCTGTTTTTTTAATGTGGATCGGATGTGCTTGTGCAACTCTCAGCAAAAAAAGCTGTGGACTGGCTCCGTACCGTCCCTGGCCACATTCACCTGTCCACGTGTTTGTGGTTAGGCAGTCCTGCACTGGGGAGGGCACGGGGAATGTTGTGGGACCGTGCTTTTGGAAGTCTGAGACGATACCGGGAGAAACAGTGGCGGCTGGGGACCGAGTATGGACACCCGGCCGCAGCCTGCATGAGGTTATGAAAAGCTTCCGCCTCCACGAGCCTAAGGCTCTGTGCCCACTATGCGTTTTTTAAGCGTTTCCGCAGCTACAATTCCGCTGCAGAAACGCTTAAAAATGCTTAGTAGAAGGTCTGCCATGTTCCCCAATGATAATCCGCATGTGCTGTGCACATGCTGTGGAAATTTCCGCTGCAGATTATCATTGCGGAAAAATCCGCAACACTACCAATTTTTTTGCGTAAACGCAACGTTTTTGCCGCCATTGACTCTTGCATTGGAACGCATGGAATCCGCATCACTGCATCTGCAGATGCGGAATCCATGCGTTTTAATGTGTGGATGGTACCCGGGTTTGGAGAAGAGGAGACTCTCCTTCAGACCCGGGTACCATAGAACCTTGGAAAAAAAAGAATAAAATAAAAAATATACATTATACTCACCATCTGATGGCCCCCGGTCTCCATAGCGATGCATCCTGGCTTGCCGGCAGCTCGCGATGGTCTGATACGGACCTGCCATGACGTCATTTAGTCATGTGACAGGTCACGCGACCGCTGACGTCAGCAGGCCCTTTAGTCTATCGCGAGCTGCCGGCAAGCCGAGACGCATCGAATTAAGAGACCGGGGGCCATCAGAAGGTAAGTATAGATTTATTTTTTTATTTTTTACCATTCTTTACGGTCACACTATATAAATCCATGCTGTTTGCATGGATTTATATAGTGTGACCAATTTGTCAAGCACTTTCCAAGTGATGCTAAAATCGCTTGGAAAGCGCTTGACAACCCGCATGCGGAAATGCATGTGAAGAACGCTTCACTTCCGCTTGTCCCTGGCAGGAAAATACATGGGAACCGAGTATGGATACCCGGTGGCCGCCGCCATAAGATTGTGAACAGCTTCTGCCTCCACGAGCCTAAAAGGCCAAATTTGAAGTCCAAGCAGCTGTCAAAATTTGGCAGTATAGTATTGCAGCCTGTGGGTTGGTGGGTGGTTGGCTGCATACTTGCGCTTGCATTCCAAGGAATGGAGTAGGGACAACTGAATGCTGCACTGGGACAAGGATGTTGACGGTGATTGTTGCAAGTCTGCAATGACAGGTGCATGGCGGGAGGCATCTTCGCATGTGCCAAGGATCACTTATGATGGGCACACTTTTAGGCAATGAGCTGTGAGTCAGAGATGCTTCCAAAGGTCTTTCCCATGCTGTTCCCATGTCTTTTCAGCACTGTATGCATGTGTCTGAAGATGTGTCACACACCGCATGGACAGATAAGGTTGTAAAATGTTAAAATTACATTTCTTGGTGAATGCATTTCTCTTGGTTGAAAGCAATGCAAAAGTGCAAAAACGAATCAAAAATGCTACGTGTGAATATAGCCCAAGGTGTGGAGTCCGTAAAAGTGGCATAATACTCTGACAACGTTGTTGACAGCGATGACCTGGGAGTCAGAAATGCTTCCAGGGGTCTTCCCCATGCTGTTCCCATTTCATTTGAGTACTGTTCCCATCGATTTAGGGCAATTTTTAGGACCTCTGCAGACCGCCGGAGGGAGTCACCTGAAAAATGCTCGAGTTTTCCATAGACTTAGATTGGGCTCATTGCTCGGGTCGAGCACCCGAGTATTCCAATGTGCTCGACCCGAGCAATGAGTACCCCAGCATTTTAGTGCTCGCTCATCACTAATTGCTATTTATGGTTTGGCATAATCACTGTTTCATTGTCATACAAGAAGGCTCCATGGTGTTCTATGAATTGCCTTACCAATACTATATGTGATCTCAACTTACACTGATTTCTTGCTATAAGCACATAAACTATGCATGTACTAATCACCATTATCGGACACACCTTTAACATAAGTGTCTGTTGGTACAGTTTGCATTGTGTATGAAAAAAATTCTTTGCCTATAACATTGTACTTGGGACCAAAAGAATATATGGTAGGTGCCCCTGATCTGCTGTTACAGACTTGATAGGGCATATAGGTCAAAAGTATACTTAATTGCCAGTACTGGGAATATTGATCTCTATACTAGTGGCAGAGCTACCTACTGGTTTGATCTTTTTTGCATGTGTGTTTTGTCAGCCTTTTGGTCTAAGGATCAACTAGGTCGAGAGTTCTATTGTTTTTTTGTCTTAGTTTCAGTATTTGTACTTTTTTGTTCCTTTAATCTTATTTATTAAAGATTATACTTTAAATACCACTTTGCTGCTAAAACTTGATTATTATCAGTAGTGAATATACCCCCCATTGATATCTAGGGTAAATCTGTTCAACGCATCCAAATGAAGTCATTCATTTACTCTTTCCTATTTCATCCAGCATAGACCACTATTACTACTTCCATCTAGGTCTCACTTTTCAAGAAAGTTCCACACATACAGTACATCCATGACTGATTATTATTATTATTATTATTTATTATTATTCTAGTGCCATTTATTTCATGGCACTTTACATGTGAAAAAGGAGCATGCATAGCAAAAAACAATTACAATAATCTTGAACACAATGTGACAGCGACTGGTACAGGAGGAGCAAGGACCCTGCCTGCGAGGGTTCCCAATCTACAAGGGATGGGTGAGGATACAGTAGGTGAGGGTAGGGCTGGTCGTGCAGCGGTATGGTGGAGCGGTGGTTACTGCAGGTTGTAGGCTTGACTTCTACAGGACCCTCCACAGTTTTTCCCCACTTCTGCACTGTGAAAAAAAGTACAATAGTTCCGCACTGGTGCCTTGTAGAGTCAAAGTACCTCTCCTTTTAGTTGTCCCTATAGTAACAGTATCCAAACAAATAAAATATATTACAATAGTGACGTCTCCCTTTCTTTCCTCTTTAGTGTAGAAATGCCCCAAATATGCTCCAAATGCCTCAGTGGCTCTCATACAGAATTAATGTTTATCTCCCCTTTTGTAGTTCCCGTGCAATACTAAAATTCCTCTTGTGATCACATTCAGTTGTAAAGTCCAACTTTGTGCTTAAATACAATATTAATAACCCCTCCCTAGTGGCAACAGTACAATAGTAACGCATTTCTACCTCCATACATAATAGCATCCAGTTGGAATGTCCCAAATTGCGTCTCTATAAGTTAATTATTAGTGATGAGCGAGTATGTTTTCTTAACCTTTTCGCCGAGTATACTCGGCCGAGTACCAAGTATTTATAGCATGCTCGGGCTTTAAGTTTTCGTTGCTCGGTGAATATGATTTGCAACTGTTTGACAGAATTAATACATGTGAGGAATGCCTGTTTTTCCAGCATTCCTCACATGTATTAAATCTGTCAAACAGTTGCAAATCATGGTCACGGAGCAACGAAAACTTAAAGCCCGAGCACGCTATAAATACTCGGTGATCGGCCGAGTATACTCGGCGAAAGGGTTAACAAAACATACTCGCTCATCACTATTAATTATTAATAATACTGGCTATTGAACCCGTTCTACTCCCGGGTGGCGAGCATTTTTATTGGTATATGGTCTCCCATGCTGATATGTGCTGCCCCCCTCCTGGTATTTGCGCTGCCCCCATCCTGTCTCCACCATCCTTTCCTGGTATGCATGGCACCCCTCATCCCAAATCCTGGAATGCGTGGCACCCCTCATCCCCAATCCTGGTATGCGTGGCACTCCTCACCCCCAATCCCAGTATGCATGGCACCCCTCACCCCCCCAATCCCATTATGCGTGGCACCCCTCAACGCCGATCCTGGTATGCATGGCTCCCCTCACCCCCAATCCCGGAATGCGTGGCACCCCTCACCCCCAATCCCGGTATGCATGGCACCACTCACCCCCCAATCTTGGTATGCATGGTCCCCTCACCCCCCAATCCTGTTATAGATGGTCCCGTCACCCCCCAATCTAGGTGCATGGTGTCCCCCTCACCCTGGTATGCATGGTCCCCCTCATCCTGGAATGCATGGTCCCCTCACCTCCCAATGCTGGTATGTGTGGTACACCTCACCCCCCAATCCTGGTATACATTGTCCCCTCACCCTCCAATCCTGGTATGTGTGGTACTACTAACCCCTCAATCCTGATATATATGGTACCCCTCACCTCCCAATCCTGGTATTCATGGTCCCCTCACCCCTCAATCCTGGTATGTGTAGACCCCTCATCCCCAAATCTTGGTTTGCATGCTCCCCTCACACCCCAATCATGGTATGTGTGGTACCCCTCACCCCCCAATCCAGGTATGCATGATACACCTCACCTCCAAATCCTGGTAAGCATGGTCCCCTCACCCCCCCAATCCTGGTATGTGTGGTACTCCTTACCCCCCTATCCTGGTATGTATGGTACCCCTCACCCCCCAATCCTGGAATAAATGGTCCCCTCACCTCTCAATCCTGGTATGTGTAGCGACCTCATCCCCAATCCTGGTTTCCATGGTCCCCTCACCCACCAATCCTCGTATGTGTGGTGCCCCTCACCCCCAAATCCAGGTATGCGTGTTACAACTAACCCTCCAATCCTGATATGCATGGTCCCCTCACCCCAATCCTGGTATGTGTGGTACTCCTCACCCCCCAATCCTGGTATGTGTGGTACGCCTTACCCCCAAACCTGGCATGTATGGCACCCCTCACCCACCAATCCTGGAATGCATGGTCACCTCACCCCCCAATCCTGGTATGTATGGCACCCCTCACCCCCCAATCCTGGTATGCGTGGTCCCTCACCCCACAATCCTGATATGCATGGTACCCCTCATCCTGGTATGCATGGACCCCTCACCCCACAATCCTGGTATGCATTGTCCCCTCACCCCCCAATCCTGGTATGTGTGGTACCCCTCACCCCCAATCCTGGCATGTATGGCACCCCTCTCCCATCAATCCTAGTATGCATGGTACCCTCACCCCTCAATTCTAGTATGCATGGTCCCCTCACCCCCCAAACCGGGTATGTGTGGTACTCCTCACCTCCCAATCCTGGTATACATGGTTTCCTAACCCCCCAATCTTAGTATGTGTGGCACTCCTCACCTCCCAATCCTGGTATGCATGGTCCCCTCACCCCACAATTCTGGTATGCATGGCAACCCTCATCCCCAATCCTGGTATGCATGGCACCCCTCATTCCTAATCCTGGTATGCATGGCACCCCTCATCCCCCAATTCTGGTATGTGTGGCACCCCTCACCCCCCAATCCTGGTAAGCATGGTCCTCTCACCACCTAATCCTGGTATGTGTAGCCCCCTCATCCCCCAATCCGGGTATGCATGGTCATCTCAACTCCCAATCCTGATATGTGTGGTACCACTCACCGCTTAATCCTGGTACATATGGCACCACTCACCCCCCAAATCCTGGTATGCGTGGTCCCTCACCCCCCAATCCTGGTATGTGTGGCACCCCTCACCCACCAAACCTGGTATAAATGGTCCCCTCACCCCCTCAATCCTGGTATGTATGGTACCCATCAACCTGGTATGCATTGTCCCCTCACCCCAATCCTGGTATGTGTGGTACTCCTCACCCCCCAATCCTGGTATGTGTGGTACGCCTTACCCCCAAACCTGGCATGTATGGCACCCCTCATCCACCAATCCTGGAATGCATGGTCACCTCACCCCCCAATCCTGGTATGTATGGCACCCCTCACCCCCCAATCCTGGTATGCGTGGTCCCTCACCCCACAATCCTGATATGCATGGTACCCCTCATCCTGGTATGCATGGACCCCTCACCCCACAATCCTGGTATGCATTATCCCCTCACCCCCCAATCCTGGTATGTGTAGTACCCCTCACCCCCAATCCTGGCATGTATGGCACTCCTCTCCCATCAATCCTAGTATGCATGGTACCCTCACCCCTCAATTCTAGTATGCATGGTCCCCTCACCCCCCAAACCGGGTATGTGTGGTACTCCTCACCTCCCAATCCTGGTATACATGGTTTCCTAACCCCCCAATCCTAGTATGTGTGGCACTTCTCACCTCCCAATCCTGGTATGCATGGTCCCCTCACCCCACAATTCTGGTATGCATGGCAACCCTCATCCCCAATCCTGATATGCATGGTACCCCTCATCCTGGTATGCATGGACCCCTCACCCCACAATCCTGGTATGCATTGTCCCCTCACCCCCCAATCCTGGCATGTGTGGTACCCCTCACCCCCAATCCTGGCATGTATGGCAAACCCTCTCCCATCAATCCTAGTATGCATGGTACCCTCACCCCTCAATTCTAGTATGCATGGTCCCCTCACCCCCCAAACCGGGTATGTGTGGTACTCCTCACTAGAGATGAGCGTTGTTCTACTCGAACTGTTCGCCAATCTCAAATTCGAGCTGTTTTGGGCGGTGTTCGAGCCGGTCGGCGAACACGAACAATTTGAGAAAAATTCGGCTGTTCGAGGTTATGTTCGATAACTGTTCGTGCACCAAAATCATAACTGGATTTTTTCTCAGTAATGATGAAAATTAATGTTAATACGCAGTTTGAGTGTACAGCGGGGCGGGGGGAGGGGCAGGGGATGGATCTCTGCAGGAACAATGAAGATCTCCATTTTTTTTTCTCTTTCCCGCATTTGCAGTGGGGAGGTGCAATCTGTCAGCCTATCAGCAGCGCACACACGGAGCGAAGTGCTTTTTTTCACACAAGCAAGGGCATGTGTGATTGGCAGTGTATGTCACATGTCCTTGCCCTATAAGACCAAGCCATTTTCCCCGTCGCCACCATTTTCTCACTGCTGCAGCTGCGTGTTAGACGGCACCGCTGTTGATGTGTGCGCTATACCTTGTTAATTTCAAGCCAATTTTCGCACAAATATACAGATAGCTTGGGAGTAGGGAATAGTTGTGATTGCAGTCCTTTTAAGGACTAGGTTACAGCATTTCCTACGACTTTTATCAAGCAGGTCTGTGCTCTTAAATAGATAGATTGTGGGAGTAAAGACTAATTGTAATTGGAGTCCTTTTCAGGACTAGGTTACATCAGTTCCTATCAGTTTTTGCCAGGCAGGTCTGTGCCAGTGCTGTGCAAGTTTTTTTTCACAGCATTTGGCTGAATCTAGCAAAGCTAATCCTTTTTGGCCTATTGCAGAGTGTGTTAGTCAGTGGAGTAGCCTATCTGTGTTGCAAGATATACCACCTGTGTATAGAACACCAATTTTTTTACTGCACCTAGTGAAGTAAAATCTTTTGGGCATAGCATCATTCTATTAGTCCATCTATACTGACCTCCATCAGGTTGCAAACTGAATATAATTTTTTTCTGCATCTAGCTCTGAAAAAATATTTGGGCTTCTAGCAGTGTGTGGGACTTGGTCTATTAGTCCATCTATACTGACCTCCATCAGGTTGCAAATTAAAAATAATTTTTTTCTTCATTTAGCTCTGAAAAAATATTTGGGCTTCTAGCAGTGTGTGGGACTTGTTCTATTAGTCCTTCTATACTGACCTCCAGCAGGTTGCAAATTGAATATAATTTTTTTCTGCATCTAGCTCTGAAAAAATATTTGGGCTTCTAGCGGTGAGTGGGACTTGGTCTATTAGTCCATCTATACTGACCTCCATCAGGTTGCAAATTAAAAATAATTTTTTTCTGCATCTAGCTCTGAAAAAATATTTGGTCTTCTAGCAGTGTGTGGGACTTGGTCTATTAGTCCATCTATACTGACCTCCATCAGGTTGCAAATTAAAAATAATTTTTTTCTTCATTTATCTCTGAAAAAATATTTGGGCTTCTAGCAGCGTGTGGGACTTGTTCTATTAGTCCATCTATACTGACCTCCATCAGGTTGCAAATTAAAAATAATTTTTTTCTGCATCTAGCTCTGAAAAAATATTTGGGCTTCTAGCAGTGTGTGGGACTTGGTCTATTAGTCCATCTATACTGACCTCCATCAGGTTGCAAATTGAATAAAAAAATTTTCTGCATCTAGCTCTGAAAAAATATTTGGGCTTCTAGCGGTGTGTGGGACTTGGTCTATTAGTCCATCTATACTGACCTCCATCAGGTTGCAAATTAAAAATAATTTTTTTCTGCATCTAGCTCTGAAAAAATATTTGGGCTTCTAGCAGTGTGTGGGACTTGGTCTATTAGTCCATCTATACTGACCTCCATCAGGTTGCAAATTGATAAAAAAATTTTCTGCATCTAGCTCTGAAAAAATATTTGGGCTTCTAGCGGTGTGTGGGACTTGGTCTATTAGTCCATCTATACTGACCTCCATCAGGTTGCAAATTAAAAATAATTTTTTTCTGCATCTAGCTCTGAAAAAATATTTGGGCTTCTTGCAGTGTGTGGGACTTGGTCTATTAGTCCATCTATACTGACCTCCATCAGGTTGCAAATTAAAAATAATTTTTTTCTTCATTTAGCTCTGAAAAAATATTTGGGCTTCTAGCAGTGTGTGGGACTTGTTCTATTAGTCCTTCTATACTGACCTCCAGCAGGTTGCAAATTGAATATAATTTTTTTCTGCATCTAGCTCTGAAAAAATATTTGGGCTTCTAGCGGTGTGTGGGACTTGGTCTATTAGTCCATCTATACTGACCTCCATCAGGTTGCAAATTAAAAATAATTTTTTTCTGCATCTAGCTCTGAAAAAATATTTGGGCTTCTAGCGGTGTGTGGGACTTGGTCTATTAGTCCATCTATACTGACCTCCATCAGGTTGCAAATTAAAAATAATTTTTTTCTGCATCTAGCTCTGAAAAAATATTTGGGCTTCTAGCAGTGTGTGGGACTTGGTCTATTAGTCCATCTATACTGACCTCCATCAGGTTGCAAATTGAATAAAAAAAATTTCTGCATCTAGCTCTGAAAAAATATTTGGGCTTCTAGCGGTGTGTGGGACTTGGTCTATTAGTCCATCTATACTGACATCCATCAGGTTGCAAATTAAAAATAATTTTTTTCTGCATCTAACCCAGCCAATAGTTTTGGCCTAATACCACAGTTTGGCCACTCAGCTCTGCTCGGTTACCATCCATTGTTTTTTTGTGCAAACAACTCCAGAGTTGTGAATTAGTTAACCACCAAAATGAGTGGAAAAAGGCCTGCTGCTGGTGGAAAGGGGAATAGGCGTGTTGGGAAGGGGAAAAAAGGTTGTGTCCGTGGGGTAGGTGCAGAAGAAAGACCATCTTCCAGCCAAACTAAAATGTCTACTTCTTTTAGCGGACAATGTGATAAGATCCCTTTCTTACGGCCACGCCAATCGCTACAAATTCCAGATGAGGCACAAAAACAGCAGGTGCTTCAACGGATATCAAGTGCTCCTTTAAGTGGGCTCTCCTCCACATCAACTTCAACATCACAAATACTCCAGTCCTCAAAGGTGTCACCCAAATCGCACTTGCTTCCTCACAGCTCCCAAATCTCCAGCTGCCCGTCTGAGTATGAGGTAGAACAGATGGTTGAGTCTGCAGAGCTGTTTACTCATACTATAGCCTGGGAATCAGAGGTCGACTCCAGCGCTTCTGTGAATCCAGACGAGGAAATGATCTGCACTGATGCCCAGAATCTTTATGAGTCAGATCCAGGACCAGACGCAGAAGGTTCTGACCATAATGTAGACCCTCATTCCCAAACTGTAACTCCTGTTGGTGGAGACAATGAGGAAGACGATGATAGGACTCAAATACCTGATTGGAGCGACAACTTTAGTTTTTTGTCAGGGCAGGAACAGGTTGGCTCTGAGGACGACGGGTGTGATAACGCACAGGGTGATGATGATGAGGTCGGAGATCCCACTTACTGTCAACCCACAGTCAGCCAAGAGATGAGGTCAGCAGAGGAGGTGGAGGAAGATGCTAGTGACGACGAGGTCAGGTTGCGCCTTCCTGGACAGAGACGTAGTACTGGAAGCACGTCAACAACTGCATCCTCAAACACAACTCTGCCTCTCACCACAAGTCGTGGTGGCTCTTCAGGTCGCATGGGTGCTAAGCCTTGCATAGCCTGGGCATTTTTTCAGATCGATAAAGATGACCCAACTCGTGTTATCTGTAACATTTGTCAGCAAAAGCTAAGTAGAGGCCAAAAAATACATAGTTTGAGTACTTCATGCATGAACCGGCACATGGACATGAAGCATAAGTTGCAGTGGGAAGCTCAGTGTGCTAAAATGCGGCCTAGCCGTCCGGGCCAACCACCGTCTGCCATATCTTGTGCATCCGCGGCCTCTTCATCCTCTGTGACTGGGGGGACAGCAGTCACACCTGTTTTGGGGCGCAGACCTGCCACCTCTTTACCCGCAACAGCCAGCGTGATTGGCAGGTCATCATTTTCTTTGGAGGTGGTAACACCAGCTGGTCTTGAGCGCTGTCCGACATCGATAGCACCACCTTTGGATCAAGGCAACCTAACATGTCCGCCTGCATCTTCCTCACAGACCGGCAGTTTGCCGGGGACACCCTTATCAACCCCGTCTAAGCACAATAGCCAGCCCTCGGTCCCTCAGATGTGGACAAGTAAAAGACCATTTCCTCCTAGCCATGAGAAAGCTAAGAGGTTGAATTTCACCATCTGCAAGCTCTTGGCTACAGAAATGCTGCCTTTCCGCCTGGTGGACACAGAGGATTTTCGAGACCTTATGTCCGTCGCAGTGCCCCAGTACCAGATGCCCAGTCGGCACTACTTCTCAAAGAAAGGTGTGCCTGCGCTCCACCAGCATGTCGCACACAACATCACCGCTTCTTTGAGAAACTCTGTGTGTGACAGGGTGCATTTCACCACAGACACTTGGACGAGTAGGCATGGACAGGGGCGTTACATGTCGCTGACTGGGCACTGGGTAACTATGGTGACAGCAGGACAAGGGGCTGCTGTCCAAGTCTTGCCGTCCCGACGAGTTGTGCGTCAATCCTCTTTATGTCAAAGTTCCTCCACTGCTTCTGCCTCCTCAACCTCCTCTCGGTCTTCCACCTGCACCCAAAGCCTGTCTGGTCATGCCACAAGCTTTCTAACTGCGCAGAAGGGATCCTGCACACCTCCTTACTATGCTGGCAGTAGGGCTCAACGTCATCAGGTGGTTTTTACATTGAAATGTCTGGGAAATGTGAGTCACACAGCTGAGGAGTTGTGGTCAGCTCTGGAGAACCAATTTCATGAATGGTTGTCTCCACTGGACCTGAAACCAGGGAAGGCCGTGTGCGACAATGCTGCAAACCTGGGTGCGGTCCTTCGCCGGGGCAATGTCACACACGTGCCTTGTATGGCTCACGTGTTGAACCTGGTTGTCCAGCAATTTTTAGCCCACTATCCCAGACTAGATGGCCTTCTGCAGAGGGCACGGTCGCTGTGTGCTCACTTCCGCCGTTCGCATCCCGCAGCTCAGCGACTTACATCTCTACAGAAGTCGTTGGGCCTGCCACTTCACCGGCTAAAATGCGATGTGCCTACCCGGTGGAATTCAACTCTGCACATGTTGCAGCGACTGTGGCAGCACCGACAAGCCCTGGTGCAATACGTTCTGACGTATAGCCTGGGCCAACGAGATTCAGAGGTGGGGCAAATCACGCTGGAGGAGTGGTCTCAGATCAGGGACCTATGCACCCTTCTGCACAGTTTTGAAATGGCGACGAAGATGTTTAGTGCTGAAGATGCCATTATCAGCATGACTATTCCGGTGATTTACATGCTGGAGCACATGTTAAACAGAATTCGGAGTCAGGTGGTGGCACAAGAGGAGGTGGAGGAAATAGAGGAGGAGGAGTTGTATGCGGAAGGGCTAACATCTGCAAGGTCCAGACGGTCGGCAGCACCAAGGCGGCAGGCATGTGAGGGTGGGGGAGATGATTTTACCAGGGCGCATGGTAGCAGCCAAACTAGTGAGGAAGGTGCAGGAGCCCAGGAAGAAGTGGAGGACAAACTGATGGAAGACTCATCAGATGAGGGAGACCTTGATCACATTTCTGTTGTGCGAGGTTGGGGGGAGAGGACAGAGGAAGGAAGCATGATTGTTACCTCGCCACCAACACAACAGGGACTTGGTGCTCCTGGATGCGCAACACACATGAGTGCCTTCTTGCTGCACTACCTGCAACATGACCCTCGAATTGTGAGAATTAGAAATAATCCTGACTACTGGGTTGCCACACTGTTAGATCCCCGGTACAAAAGTAAATTTGCAGAAATTATTCCTGCCATAGAAAGGGATGTACGCATGCAGGAGTATCAGCAGAGACTGTTGCAGAATCTTACATGTGCTTTTCCACAAAATACCAGTGGTTCACGTAGTGAATCTTACAGTTCTAACTTGCCAACCGTGGTCTGTATGGAATTGTTCAATAAAGGGCCCAAAATTAAGATAACATAGATGGGAGAGGTCTCTATGAATAGGAATTCCTAAGTATATGATACCCTGTGAGGGCCAGGCAAAGGGAAAGTTGGACTGGATGGAATCCTATATGGATTTAGGGAGGGAGACATCGAGGGCCTCAGACTTCGCTGCATTGATTTTAAAATTTTACCATGTAACAAAGTGATCTATTTCAGCCATAACAGCAGGGATGGATATATGTGATTGAGTGATATATACTAGGACATCATCAGCAAATAGAGAGCACTTGTACTCGGTGCCTCCCACCTCAATCCACCTAATATTGGGGTTATGGCGAATTGATGAGAGCAGGTGCTCCGTCACTAGGATGTATAAGAGAGGGGACAGAGGACATCCCTGCCTTGTCCCATTGGTGATTGTGAAAGGTGATGAAAATGTTCTGACGCACCCCCTGGGCCTTGGGACACCCGGAGCCGGACCCTTTTTGGTGGATGCTGGTGGTTGTAGTCTTCGTGGCGGCGATCCGGTTCCGTGGCTCAGGGCGGTCAAACCAGTGGCGGAACTATTTATGTGGTTTTGATGTTTAAATGTCCGACTACGCCACCCGTGGATTGCGGTCAGAGTGAACCGCCGCTACAGGGCAGACCGCTAAGGCTGGTGTTGTGGGTGCAGCAGAGCGTAGCATAACTCCCCACGGGAGGAGTATAGCCTCAGGGCAGTGTATGCGGAGGATGGGGGTGATGGTGCAGGGCAGCAGCAGTAACGACACGGAGTCAGTGATGCAGTTCAGGGCCTTTACTCACAGTTCTTATTATCCAGACCACGTCTGCAGGTAACGGCTGCCCACGTCGTACTGTGCTCACCAGGTGAGGGGCTCAGACAACTCCCAGATAACTTTGGAGCGCTTCACAGGACCCCCTTTGTGTGTCCTTTGTCTGGCCTTTCTTACCAACACTTCTGTCCGGCTGCCTCGGGCCTCCTCTTGGTAAACTTGGCGCCAGTTTCCCTGACCCTATGTGGTGCCTTCCTAGCGGGTGGAGCAAGGGGCTGCGCCACATAAAATGTCAGAGCCTCCGGTTTCTAGCTGAGGGTCGTTTCCTGCCTCCACTAGTTCGGGGACCGGTCTCCCCCTTTGGCCTGACCCCTCCACGCAGGTGGATTCGGGCGTGCGGTGGCGACTCGCCCGTCCGCACCCCTGGGATCCCTTCATTCCTCGTTCCTGGAGCCTTCTCCGCTCCCCTTCCTTCCTTCTCCCTCTTGCAGGCCTGGGCCTCTGTTACTAGGCCCGCCTCCGGAGCAGAGCTCATGCAGAGCCCCTGCTCCCTGCCACTTCTGCTCAGACTTCTCTGCACTGAACTAAGATGGTGCCCACCTTTTATACTCCCTTCTCAATGCACCCAGGAACTGCTTCCTCCCTGCTCCTGCACTACAGGGTTCCCCTTCCTCAGTGTTCCCTCCCCCCACTCCAGCCAGGGACAGGGACTGTCGTGCCCATCTCAGGGGCATATTGGTCGCCCTGCCCCACGGCAATGTGGTGTAATGCATGCAGGTGTCGGGTCCTGATCCACACTCCATCCTTACCTGAGAGTGAGATATCACACCTCTGGGTGAGGTGCAATACGTCTGTAGCAACCGAGCCCTCAGGGTGCTACAGTTCCATTTATCTTCAGCCTAGGTGACGTATTGCGATACAGGGCCGTGATTTTGGCTATAAAAGGGTCCCCTAGACCCCTACCCCAAGCTCTTTAAGAGAATCATATATGGCGTGCCAGGAGACTCTATGGAATGCTTTCTCAGCATCCAACGAGAGTATCTAATTACAAATTTTTAACTGCATCTAGCCCAGGAAATACTTTGTGCCTAGTAGCAGTGTCTGCTAGTCAGCGGATTATCCCGGCTGTTAAGCAAGCTACACCACCTGTAGTTTAGACACTTAATTTTTTCAAAGGAAATTCTTCGGGACCATGGGATACTTAGTGAAGAGCATCAGGAGGCACCCCAAGGCATAGGGGCTGGGACTGGCAGTAGGATGCCTTGCGGTGGACAGCCGAGCTCGATCCTTATAAAAGCTTTTTAACTGCAGCAGCTTTAGTGGACGCTACTGGAGCTGGAATTACCGCGGCTGCTGGCATGAGACTTGCCCTCCAATAGATCCTTGTAAATGGATTTAAAGTGTATTCATTCAAATTAGAGAGACAATTTAAATTAAAAAGCTTAGAGCTGCCTCCACCACAGGGGGGCTCGCTCGACCCACCAGCGGACAGGCACCAGTATTGGGAGAGGGGGGCTGGCCGTCAGGGTTCACCGCGGCTCTGGCACAAACCCGGCGACACGGAGGTGGCACGGGCAGGAGCGGACTGGCCGTGTCGGCTTCTCACTTTTTGGATTTTAGAAGGGCATGACATGCCTATATCTGTGTCTCCCCCTCCTTTTACTCCTCCACCTCTTTTATTTTCGCATGACTATATGTACTTGTCACTTTTCCATGGGTTAGTTATGTCTTCTGAGCAGTTTGTCAGCTTTTGGACACCTTTGAAGGTGTTTTCTATGTGTTTCTATGTGTTTTTGTTTGCCTGCCATTGGTTTTAACGGTGTTCGAAGGTGTTCGACGAACAGTTCGACGAACAGTTCGGCGAACACACGGGTGTTCGACGAACCGAACCGAACTCGAACACTACGGGGGTGGCTCAACACTACTCCTCACCTCCCAATCCTGGTATACATGGATTCCTAACCCCCCAATCCTAGTATGTGTGGCATTCCTCACCTCCCAATCCTGGTATGCATGGTCCCCTCACTCCACAATTCTGGTAT
This sequence comes from Phyllobates terribilis, assembly GCF_046119375.1. Lineage (NCBI taxonomy): Eukaryota > Metazoa > Chordata > Amphibia > Anura > Dendrobatidae > Phyllobates > Phyllobates terribilis. The sequence continues at coordinate 1,201,823,332 of NW_027362761.1, read as the reverse complement.
GCATGGCAACCCTCATCCCCAATCCTGGTATGCATGGCACCACTCATTCCAAATCCTGGTATGCATGGCACCCCTCATCCCCCAATTCTGGTATGTATGGCACCCCTCACCCCCCAATCCTGGTAAGCATGGTCCTCTCACCACCTAATCCTGGTATGTGTAGCCCCCTCATCCCCCAATCCGGGTATGCATGGTCATCTCAACTCCCAATCCTGATATGTGTAATACCACTCACCCCTTAATCCTGGTACATATGGCACCACTCACCCCCCAAATCCTGGTATGCGTGGTCCCCTCACCCCCCAATCCTGGTATGTGTGGCACCCCTCACCCACCAAACCTGGTATAAATGGTCCCCTCACCCCCTCAATCCTGGTATGTATGGTACCCCTCAACCTGGTATGCATTGTCCCCTCACCCCAATCCTGGTATGTGTGGTACTCCTCACCCCCCAATCCTGGTATGTGTGGTACGCCTTAACCCCAAACCTGGCATGTATGGCACCCCTCATCCCCCAATCCTGGAATGCATGGTCACCTCACCCCCCAATCCTGGTAAGTATGGCACCCCTCACCCCCCAATCCTGGTATGCGTGGTCCCTCACCCCACAATCCTGATATGCATGGTACCCCTCATCCTGGTATGCATGGACCCCTCACCCCACAATCCTGGTATGCATTGTCCCCTCACCCCCCAATCCTGGTATGTGTGGTACCCCTCACCCCCCAATCCTGGTATGTGTGGTACCCCTCACCCCCAATCCTGGCATGTATGGCACCCCTCTCCCATCAATCCTAGTATGCATGGTACCCTCACCCCTCAATTCTAGTATGCATGGTCCCCTCACCCCCCAAACCGGGTATGTGTGGTACTCCTCACCTCCCAATCCTGGTATACATGGTTTCCTAACCCCCCAATCCTAGTATGTGTGGCACTCCTCACCTCCCAATCCTGGTATGCATGGTCCCCTCACCCCACAATTCTGGTATGCATGGCAACCCTCATCCCCAATCCTGGTATGCATGGCACCCCTCATTCCTAATCCTGGTATGCATGGCACCCCTCATCCCCCAATTCTGGTATGTATGGCACCCCTCACCCCCCAATCCTGGTAAGCATGGTCCTCTCACCACCTAATCCTGGTATGTGTAGCCCCCTCATCCCCCAATCCGGGTATGCATGGTCATCTCAACTCCCAATCCTGATATGTGTGGTACCACTCACCCCTTAATCCTGGTACATATGGCACCACTCACCCCCCAAATCCTGGTATGCATGGTCCCCTCACCCCCCAATCCTGGTATGTGTGGCACCCCTCACCCACCAAACCTGGTATAAATGGTCCCCTCACCCCCTCAATCCTGGTATGTATGGTACCCCTCAACCTGGTATGCATTGTCCCCTCACCCCCCAATCCTGGTATGTGTGGCACCCCTCACCCACCAATCCTGGCATGCATGGCACCCCTCACCCACCAATCCTGGTATGCATGGTCACCTCACCCCCCAATCCTGGTATGTGTGGTACCCCTCACCCCCCAATCCTGGCATGTATGGCACCCCTCACCCATCAAAACTAGTATGCATGGTCCCCTCACCCCTCAATCCTTGTATGCATGGTCCCCTCACCCTCCAATCCTGGTATGTGTGGTACTCCTCACCTCCCAATCCTGGTATGCATAGTTCCCTCACCCCCAATCCTAGTATGTGTAGTACTCCTCATCACCCAATCCTGGTATGCATGGTCTCCTCATTCCACAATCCTGGTATGCATGGCAACCCTCATCCCCAATCCTGGTATGCATGGCACCCCTCATCCCCAATCCAGGTATGCATGGCACCCCTCACACCCCAATTCTGGTATGTATGGCACCCCTCACCCCCCAATCCAGGTATGCATGGTCCTCTCACCCCCCAATCCTGGTATGTGTGGCCCCCTCATCCCCCAATCCTGGTATGTATGGTCCCCTCACCCCCCAATCCTGGTATGCGTGGTCCCCTCACCCCCCAATCCTGATATGTGTGGGACCACTCACCCCTTAATCCTGGTACATATGGCACCTCTCACCCCCCAATCCTGATATGCGTGGTCCCCTCACCCCACAATCCTGGTATGTATGGCACCCCTCACCCGCCAATCCTGGTATAAATGGTCCTCTCACCCCCCAATCCTGGTATGCTTGGTACCCCTCATCCTGGTATGCATGGTCCCCTCACCCCCCAATCCTGGTATGTGTGGTACCCCTCACCCCCAATACTGGCATGTAGGGCACCCCTCACCCACCAATCCTGGTATGCATGTTCACCTCACCCACCAATCCTGGTATGTATGGCACTGACTCACCCCACAATCCTGTTATGCATGGTACCCCTCATCCTGGTATGCATGGTCCCCTCACCCCCCAATCCTGGTATGTGTGGTAGCCCTCACCCCCCAATCCTGGTATGTGTGGCCCCCTCATAACCCAATCCTGGTATGTATGGTCCCCTTACCTCCCAAACCTGATATGTGTGGTACCACTCACCCCTTAATCCTGGTACGTATGGCACCTCTCATCCCCCAAATCCTGGTATGCGTGGTCCCCTCACCCCCCAATCATGGTATGTATGGCACCCTTCACCCCCAATCCTGGTATAAATGGTCCACTCAACCCCTCAATCCTGGTATGCATGGTACCTCTCATCCTGGTATGCATTGTTCCCTCATCCCCCAATCCAGGTATGTGTGGCACCCCTAACCCACCAATCCTGGTATGCATGGCACCCCTCACCCCCCAATCCTGGTATGCGTGGTCCCGTGACCCCTCAATTCTCGTATGTGTGGTACCCCTCACCCCAAATCCTGGCATGTATGGTATCCCTCACCTATCAATCCTAGTATGCATGGTCCCCAAACCCCTCAATCCTGGTATGCATGGTCCCCTCACCCCCTAATCCAGGTATGTGTGGTACTCCTCACCTCCCAATCCTGATATGCATGGTTCTCTCACCCCCCAATCCTATTATGTGTGGTACTTCTCACCTCCCAATCCTGGTATGCATGGTCCCCTCACCCCACAATCCTGGTATGCATGGCAACCCTCATCCCCAATTCTGGTATGCATGACACCCCTCATCCCCAATCCTGGTATGCATGGCACCCCTCAACACCCAATTCTGGTATGTATGGCACCCCTCACCCCCCAATCCTGGTATGCATTTTCCTCTCACCCCCCCAATTTACTGATATGTGTGGTACCACTCACCCCTTAATCCTGGTACGTATGGCACCTCTCACCCCCAATCCTGGTCTGCGTGGTCCCCTCACTCCCCAATCCTGGTATGTATAGCACCCCTCACCCACCAATCCTGGTATAAATGGTCCCTTCACCCCCAGTCCTGGTATGCATGGTCACCTCACCCCCCAATACTGGTATGTATGGCACCCGTCAACCTCCTATCCTGGTATGCGTGGTCCGCTCACCCCACAATCCTGGTATGCATGGTACCCCTCATCCTGGTATGCATGTTCACCTCACCCCCCAATCCTGGTATGCATTGTCCCCTCACCCCCCAATCCTGGTATGTGTGGTACCCCTCACCCCCAATCCTGGCATGTATGGCACCCCTCACCCATCAATCCTAGTATGCATGGTCCCCTCACCCCTCAATCCTGGTATGCATGGTCCCCTCACCCCCCAATCCTGGTCTGTGTGGTAATCCTCACCTCCCAATCCTAGTATGCATGGTACCCTCACCTCACAATCCTGGTATGCATGGCAACCCTCATCCCCAATCCTGGTATGCATGGCACCCCTCACCCCCCAATTCTGCTATGTATGGCACCCCTCACCCCCCAATCCTGGTATGCATGGTCCTCTCACATCTCAATCCTGGTATGTGTGGCCATCTCACCCCCAATCCTGGTATGCGTGGTCCCCTCACCACCCAATCCTGATATGTGGTACCACTCACACCTTAATCCTGGTACGTCTGGCACCTCTCAACCCCCAATCCTGGTATGCATGGTCCCCTCGCCCCCCAATCCTGGTATGTATGGCACCCCTCACCCACCAATCCTGGTATACATGGTTCCCTCACCCCCCAATCCTGGTATGCATGGTACCCCTCTTCCTGGTATACATGGTTCCCTCACCCCCCAATCCTGGTATGCTTGGCACCCCTCTCCCCCCAATCCTGGTATGCATGGTCCCCTCACCCCCCAATCCTGGTATGTGTGGTATTCCTCAGCCCCCAATCCTGGTATGTATGGTACCTCTCACCCCCAAATTCTGGTATGCATGGTCCCCTCACCCCCCAATTCTGGTATGTGTTGCCCCCTCATCTCCCAATCCTGGTATGCATGGTCCCCTCATCCCCCATTCCTGGTATGCATGGTCCCCTCACCCCCCAATCCTGGTATGCGTGGTCCCCTCACCCCCAATCCTGGTTTGTGTGGTACCCCTCACCCCCCAATCATGGTATGCATGGTCCCCTCATCCCCCATTCCTGGTATGCATGGTCCCCTCACCCCCCCAATCCTGGTATGCATGGTCCCCTCACCCCCCAATCCTGGTATGTGTGGTACCCCTCACCCCCCAATCCTGGTATGTAAGGCACCCCTCACCTCCAATCCTGGTATGCATGGTCCCCGCACCCCCAATCCTAGTTTGCATGGTCCCCTCACCCCCCAATCCTGGTATGCATGGTCCCCTCACCACCCACTCCTGGTATGTGTAGCCCCCTCATCCCTTTCACACTGTACACACATACAAAAACACTTCTCTGTGCTCCAGCGCTGCTGCGTCCTATTCTGCCAGAGGCCGGGGGAGGAGTGCGGCACCGGAGCACTGCGTTGTCCAGCGCCATTTGAGACAACCATCCCCGGTTATATTATAGATATGAGTCACATTGGCAAATATTATACAGATATGCAAAATGTGTTTATCATTTTTTTTTCAAATCCAATGGCTGATTCTTATGTTTTCTTTTTCCCTGATTTCAAAAAACACTACTATTTTTAACCATCAAGTATGGATTTTGCATAAAATGTGCATGAAATTGAGAACAAGCAAGATGAACAACAAAAATCTTGATTGTAGCCAAAAATGTACACAATATTTTATATAAAAAATTATTGAACATTCATTCTGCAACTTTATGGTAAATTAATACTTGCACATTTTCCTTTTCTTTTCAAAGCTTCTCTTGATACCTTATCTCTTATAGAAGGCCTGCAAATCTTCTCTGTGAAGCATCCAGGAGTAGTCCCCCATCATGTTCAAGTTCCATCTACCTTGTTATCCTCGTTCCAGCTCCATAATATCCTGATGAAATCTTTATCCTTGCTCTTCACTAACAGCACCTAGGTTTTAAGGAAAGTAGTCCAAATGGAAATGTAAAAAATGTCACATCAAATTCATAAGACAACCGAAAGCCTTAAAACGTTTCAGAATGTTCACCACAATGGACTTGGGATCTTTGCTGTTACCTAGAAATTTCTTCACAGCTTCTTAGAAAGAATCACAAAACTTTTTCTCAACAGCTTTCATTTTTGTTTTGGACACGTCAACCTTCATGATTCTCCAAATATTCGGACCCATTAAATGCCTTCTTTCAGTTTTGCTTCAGAAAGTCCCTGAACCTTGGTACACAGGTACTTAAAAGTATCTCTTACTTTCGATAGAGCTTTCACAAACTGCATCATCAGTCCAAGCTTAATGTGGAGTGATGGTAGTAGAACTTTAGTGGGATCAACTAAACTTTCGGTAACTATGTTCTTGCGTCCAGGTTGCAAAGATGTTCTCGCTGGCCAACTTTTTTGGCTCCAGTGATGAGTCCTATCCTAGCTGTCCCATTCACAGTGAAAGCATGGGTACTTTGTGTATCCTCCTTGCTGCCAACAAAGCAAAGAGAGAGCTTTCAGATCACCACATATTGACAATCCTTGATCCTTGTAGTTAAGTTTCTTGACATTAAAGTTTAAATTCGCTTAACTTTCCTTCAAGTGCACACAATATCCTACAGGCCTCATCTCTGCTTCTGTGTCATGAAAAACAGGTACCAAGAGCTAGCGGGTTCTTTTCCTTTAGTCTAGCGCCTAAAAGTTCTGCAGAAAGTATAAGAAGGTCCAAATCCGTAATTAACCCCTCAGTGATCGGGACAATTTTTTCAAATCTGACCAGTGTCATTTTATGTAGTAATAACTCTGAATTCTTCAACATATTCGCCTGAGGACCCTTCCAAATTAATGGTAGAGGGCCACCTGAGGGCCCTACCAAATGTGTGAGTGAGGGCCGGCTGCTACTTAAATTTTAAGAGGGTATTTATGAGTTCTCCTTTTAATGTGGGTCGAGAAGGGTGAAAAACCAGTAATGACCATTGTCCAAACTGCATATAGTGTGGGTCACGGGAAACATAAAGTTAGCCATGTCTGCCAGAGTCCCAACAGTCAAGGCTTCCCTGTCCCCAGAAAGAGGAGGACTTTCCATCTCCTCCTCCTCTCTCTCCTCCTCTTTATATTTCCGTATTGCTGCAGGACCAAATTTTTTAAAAATTTTGCAAAAAGCCTATGAGGCAGATCATTTATAATTATCCTGACACTGTGAACCACAGATCTGCCAGCAAATTATTCCTGTTGGATTTACAACTTTTTCAATAAAAAAGGCCCTCCCAAATTTATGGTAGAGCTGCTTGAGGGCCCTCCCAAATGTATGAGTGAGGAACGCTTGATGGCCCTTCAAAAATTCTGGTTAAGGGTAGTGTTGAGCCATCCCCATAGTGTTCGAGTTCGGTTCGGTTCGTCGAACACCCGTGTGTTCGCCGAACTGTTCGTCGAACTGTTCGTCGAACACCTTCGAACATCGTTAAAACCAATGGCAGGCAAACAAAAACACATAGAAACACATAGAAAACACCTTCAAAGGTGTCTAAAAGCTGACAAACTGCTCTGAAGACACAACTAGCACATGGAAAAGTGACAAGTACATATAGTCATGCGAAAAGAAAAGAGGTGGAGGAGTAAAAGGAGGGGGAGACACAGATATAGGCATGTCATGCCCTTCTAAAATCCAAAAAGTGAGAAGCCGACACGTTCAGTCCGCTCCTGCCCGTGCCACCTCCGTGTCGCCGGGTTTGTGCCAGAGCCGCGGTGAACCCTGATGGCCAGCCCCCCTCTCCCAATACTGGTGCCTGTCCGCTGGTGGGTCGAGAGAGCCCCCCTGTGGTGGAGGCAGCTCTAAGCTTTTTAATTTAAATTGTCTCTCTAATTTGAATGAATACACTTTAAATCCATTTACAAGGATCTATTGGAGGGCAAGTCTCATGCCAGCAGCCGCGTAATTCCAGCTCCAGTAGCGTCCACTAAAGCTGCTGCAGTTAAAAAGCTTTTATAAGGATCGAGCTCGGCTGTCCACCGCAAGGCATCCTACTGCCAGTCCCAGCCCCTATGCCTTGGGGTGCCTCCTGATGCTCTTCACTGAGTATCCCGTGGTCCCGAAGCATTTCCTTTGAAAAAATTAAGTGTCAAAACTACAGGTGGTGTAGCTTGCATAACAGCCGGGATAATCCGCTGACTAGCAGACACTGCTACTAGGCAAAAAGTATTTCCTGGGCTAGATGCAGTTAAAAATTTGTAATTAGATACTCTCGCTGGATGCTGAGAAAGCATTCCATAGAGTCTCCTGGCATGCCATATATGATTCTCTTAAAAAGCTTGGGGTAGGGGTCTAGGGGACCCTTTTATAGCCAAAATCACGGCCCTGTATCGCAATACGTCACCTAGGCTGAAGATAAATGGAACTGTATTACCCTGAGGGCTCGGTTGCTACAGAGGTATTGCACCTCACCCAGAGGTGTGATATCTCACTCTCAGGTAAGGATGGAGTGTGGATCAGGACCCGACACCTGCATGCATTACACCACATTGCCGTGGGGCAGGGTGTCACGGGTGTGTCGCCACGAAGATCGTCACGATTACACAGCCTGACTTCTCGCAGCTGACTTTTTGGTGCTTTGTGTTTTTCGGCAGTGAGAGAGTTAATTCTCTCTCTCTCTGTGCTAGACGAGGTCCAGCCTCGCCCAGCTGCAATCAATGCTGCTGTAGTGAGACTCCTTCAAATGCCTGCCGGTCTGTTAGGGAAGTGTCGGTGAAAGCATTTCATGCAGACTAACAGAGCGGATCGTGGTATTTGGAGTTTCAGAGATAAGTGTATTCGGAGAGTTTTTTCCCTTCCTCGCTTTATCATTTATCTACTTTCCCGTTGGTGTTCCCTCTGTTGTAGTTGTGTAGTTTTTGTATGCAAGGTGGTTTTGGCTTTTCCCTTGTACTGTCTCGTTCGTCTAAGTACTGTGTGTGGGCATATTATTACTTGTCCCCTTTTGTTGTGATCGGGGTCCTTCTCAGGACTAGATTACTTAGCTGCAGGGATCCTCAGGAGGTAGGGGTTACGCTGGCGGCCTGGACCTCTGTACCTTTAACAGTACCTCCAGGTTGAGGGATTAGTCAGGGCCCCAGCTTAGGGTCAGCTTAGGCCCCCTACCTCCAGTATACAGAGACAGCGTGACATTTTCACCGACCACTTAGTTTTTCTCCAGCTACCATGGATCCAGTAGCCGGTCTAGCTCGGCAGTTGCAGAGTTTGTCCATGGAGCTGGCGGACATTAGGTCCAAGGTTTTGTATCCCCAGGAGCAAGCCGGACCAGAACCTAAAGTAGCTCTCCCTGACAGGTTCACTGGGGGACGGGACAAGTTTTTTGTTTTCCGGGAGGCATGCAAGTTGTACTTTCGGCTGCGGCCTCGGTCATCGGGGAGTGAAGAACAAAGGGTGGGAATTGTCATCTCGCTCCTACAAGGGGACCCACAATCTTGGGCGTTCTCTCTTCCCCCGGGCTCCCCGGCTCTCCAGTCAGTGGATAGGTTTTTCGCTGCTCTGGGACTCGTATATGATGACCCAGATCGGATGTCCCTTGCTGAGTCTAAGTTACGTAGGATTCAGCAGGGAGATCGTCCGGCGGAGGAATTCTGTTCGGAGTTCCGTAGGTGGGCCACGGACACCCAGTGGAATGACCCGGCTCTTAGGAGCCAGTTTTGTCAAGGTTTATCCGACAAATTACAGGATGTATTGGCACAGTATGACTCTCCCGCGTCACTGGAAGCCGCTATGGCCCTTGCTATTCGCGTTGACAGACGGCTTCGGGAGAGGTGCGGGATAACTCTACCCCCTGTGATGACTCCACCTCCTACAAGGTCCCCTCATATGGTGGTTCCCCTGGTCAGTCCAGAGGAGCCTATGCAATTAGGAGGGACATCATTTCGGGGGAGGGGACCGGTGGTGCGCCATAAGACAGGAAGGTGTTTCTTCTGCGGGAGAAAGGGACATTTTATTGGGGGGTGTCCATCCCGTCCCTTGCAGAGTGTAGAGTCGTCGGAAAACTGTTGATCCCAGGTTGTGTGGTGGACGGCAATCTGGGAGTAGGTATTTCGTCCCTAGGTTCGTCTCAGTTTCTCGTACCGGCGGAGGTGGTGGTGGGTACGAGAACTGAGAGGATATCTGTTCTTCTGGATAGTGGGGCCGGGGCTAATCTGGTTGATGCTCGGTTTGCCCGGGTTCAAGGTATGCGATTGAGTGAGTTGGCTAAACCCATCCCCATATTCTCATCGATGCCAGGCCTCTCGGTCAGGGAAGTTTTTTGCAAGCTGTACATGACGTAAAACTTCAAGTGGGGGCGATACATAAAGAACTGTTGTCTTGCTACGTGTTGGAGGGTCTTCCCACTCCTATAGTGTTGGGCCTTCCTTGGTTAACTAAGCATAACCTGGTTATTAATTGGCAAACCAGAGAGATAAGCCAATGGAGTAAATTCTGTAATAAAAACTGCATGAACACGGTCATCGGTGCAGTTACTCCTTGGGTCTTACCTCCATTTCTGGCGGACTTTGAGGATGTATTCTCGGAGAAAGGGTGTCAGGAACTACCTCCTCATCGCGAGTATGACTGTTCTGTAAAACTGCTCCCTGAGGCCAAGTTACCTAAAGCTAGGTTGTATAACCTTTCTGGTCCTGAGAGGCAGGCCATGAAGGATTATATTTCAGAAAGTCTGGCTAAGGGGCATATTAGACCTTCATCTTCACCGGTGGCTGCGGGGTTCTTCTTTGTTAAGAAGAAAGATGGAGGCCTACGCCCTTGCCTGGATTTCCGTGAACTTAATCGGATTACGGTCCGAGATCCGTATCCGCTCCCACTTATTCCCGATCTCTTTAATCAGATCGTGGGCGCCAAATGGTTCTCTAAGTTGGATCTCAGGGGGGCGTACAATCTGATTAGGATGAAGGAGGGGGATGAGTGGAAGACGGCGTTTAACACTCCGGAGGGGCATTATGAGAACCTTGTCATGCCATTCGGTCTGACTAATTCCCCGGCGGTGTTCCAACACTTTGTTAATGACATTTTTCGCCGCCTGGTGGGACAGTTTGTTGTCATATATCTGGATGATATCTTAATTTACTCGCCGGATCTGGTGTCTCATCAGGAGCATGTTAGGCAGGTGTTACAGATCTTGCGGGATAATAAACTGTATGCCAAATGGGAAAAGTGTGTGTTCGCCGTACAGGAACTCCAATTTTTAGGCTTCCTGGTTTCAGCGTCCGGTTTTCGTATGGACCCTGGGAAAGTGCGGGCAGTTCTTGAGTGGGATCGGCCAGAGAATCTTAAGGCACTACAACGTTTCCTGGGGTTTGCTAATTATTACCGGAATTTCATTCGTAATTTCTCGACCATGGTTAAGCCTCTCACAGACATGACTAAAAAGGGGACGGATTTTTCTAGGTGGTCTGACAAGGCTTGTCAAGCATTCTCCTCCTTGAAAAAATGTTTTGCCTCGGCACCCATACTCATTCAACCTGATGCGTCACAGCCATTCATTGTAGAGGTAGACGCTTCCGAGGTAGGGATGGGAGCAGTATTGTCACAAGGTTCGTCCCCTGGTAAGTGGCATCCGTGCGCCTTTTTCTCTAAAAAATTGTCGTCCGCCGAGAGGAATTACGATGTCGGCAATAGGAAACTCTTGGCCATTAAGTTAGCTTTTGAGGAGTGGCGCCATTTTTTGGAGGGGGCAGTCCATCCGGTCACCGTCATCACCGATCACAAGAACCTGCTATATCTGGAGTCCGCGAAACGTCTGAATCCCAGACAAGCTAGGTGGTCATTGTTTTTTACCAGGTTTAATTTTGTCGTTACATATCGTCCTGGGTCAAAAAATGTAAAGGCGGATGCCTTATCTCGTAGTTTCCCTGGGGCCGGGAATACGGACGACCCGATTCCTATCCTTCAGGAGGGGGTGGTGGTTTCGGCAGTATGCTCTGAGCTGGAGGAGGAGGTATTGGAGGCTCAGGGGGACGCCCCTGTTGGACCTCCGGGGAGACTGTTTGTTCCAGATCAGTTGCGACAAAAGGTGATCGAGGCACACCATAACTCAGTTTTTGCAGGACACCCGGGGAGTAAAGCAACTGTGGATCTCCTCTCGCGTCGGTTTTGGTGGCCTAACTTACATAAGGAGGTGGTAACTTTTGTCGCATCCTGTGGGGTTTGTGCACGCTCTAAGACCTCACATACCCGTCCGTCTGGGGCCCTCTTACCTTTGAAGATCCCGGAGCGTCCTTGGACTCATCTGTCTATGGACTTTATTACGGACCTCCCTCCGTCTTCGGGTAAAACGGTCATACTCGTTGTAGTGGACAGGTTCAGCAAGATGGCACATTTTATCGCTCTTCCTGCTCTCCCTAATGCTAAAACTCTTGCGCAGGTGTTCATTGGGGAGATTGTGAGGCTTCACGGGGTACCCTCCGAGGTGGTGTCTGATCGGGGGTCTCAGTTTGTGTCCAAGTTCTGGAAGGCGTTTTGTGCACGGCGGGGGATGCATTTGTCGTTCTCATCGGCTTTTCATCCTCAGACCAATGGTCAGACGGAACGAATGAACCAGAGCTTGGAGACATATCTCCGGTGTTTTGTGTCAGAGAACCAGGAGGACTGGGCTTCTTTCTTACCTCTGGCAGAGTTTGCTCTTAATAATAGGCGGAGCGAGTCCACTGGTAAGTCCCCGTTTTTTGGGGCATATGGTTTTCACCCCCAGTTTTGTACTTTCAGTAGGGGGGGCTCTTCGGGGGTTCCTGAGGAGGAACGATTTTCCTCATCACTCGCTTCAGTATGGAGAGGGGTGCTGAAGAATCTGAATACTATGGGGAACCGATACAAACGTATGGCTGATAGGAGGAGAGTGTCTGGTCCGGACCTAAGTGTGAACGATCGGGTATGGTTGTCTACCAGGAATATAAAACTTAAGGTTCCCTCCTGGAAACTGGGTCCCAGGTTCATCGTACAGAATCAGTTCTATAATTAATCCGGTGGCATTCCGTCTTGACCTCATCCCTACGTTTAAAATTCACAACGTGTTCCACAGATCGTTGCTTAAGAGGTATGTGGCGCCGGTGGTACCGTCACCTTTACCTCCCCCTCCAGTGGTGGTCAATGGTAACTTGGAGTTCCAGGTATCGAGGGTCTTCACGCTTTAATCGCCGGTCCCTTCAGTACCTGGTTCATTGGAAAGGGTATGGTCCTGAGGAGAGGATGTGGGTTTCTGCGTCGGATATTAACGCAGACCGATTAGTTCGGGCCTTCCACACGACTCACCCGGATAAACCTGGCCCTGAGGGTCCGGAGGCCCCTCGTAGAAGGGGGGGTACTGTCACGGGTGTGTCGCCACGAAGATCGTCACGATTACACAGCCTGACATCTCGCAGCTGACTTTTTGGTGCTTTGTGTTTTTCGGCAGTGAGGGAGTTAATTCTCTCTCTCTCTGTGCTAGACGAGGTCCAGCCTCGCCCAGCTGCAATCAATGCTGCTGTAGTGAGACTCCTTCAAATGCCTGCCGGTCTGTTAAGGAAGTGTCGGTGAAAGCATTTAATGCAGACTAACAGAGCGGATCGTGGTATTTGGAGTTTCAGAGATAAGTGTATTCGGAGAGTTTTTTCCCTTCCTCGCTTTATCATTTATCTCCTTTGCCGTTGGTGTTCCCTCTGTTGTAGTTGTGTAGTTTTTGTATGCAAGGTGGTTTTGGTTTTTCCCTTGTACTGTCTCGTTCGTCTAAGTACTGTGTGTGGGCATATTATTACTTGTCCCCTTTTGTTGTGATCGGGGTCCTTCTCAGGACTAGATTACTTAGGTGCAGGGATCCTCAGGAGGTAGGGGTTATGCTGGCGGCCTGGACCTCTGTACCTTTAACAGTACCTCCAGGTTGAGGGATTAGTCAGGGCCCCAGCTTAGGGTCAGCTTAGGCCCCCTACCTCCAGTATACAGAGACAGCGTGACACAGGGCGACCAATATGCCCCTGAGATGGGCACGACAGTCCCTGTCCCTGGATGGAGTGGGGGGAGGGAACACTGAGGAAGGGGAACCCTGTAGTGCAGGAGCAGGGAGGAAGCAGTTCCTGGGTGCATTGAGAAGGGAGTGTAAAAGGTGGGCACCATCTTAGTTCAGAGCAGAGAAGTCAGAGCAGAAGTGGCAGGGAGCAGGGGTTCTGCATGAGCTCTGCTCCGGAGGCGGGCCTAGTAACAGAGGCCCAGGCCTGGAAGAGGGAGAAGGAAGGAAGAGGAGCGGAGAAGGCTCCAGGAACGAGGAACGAAGGGATCCCAGGGGTGCGGACGGGCGAGTCGCCACCGCACGCCCGAATCCACCTGCGGGGAGGGGTCAGGCCAAAGGGGGAGACCGGTCCCCGAAACTAGTGGAGGCAGGAAACAACCCTCAGCTAGAAACAGGAGGCTGTGACATTTTATGTGGCGCAGCCCCTCGCTACACCCGCTAGGAAGGCACCACATAGGGTCAGGGAAACTGGTGCCAAGTTTACCAAGAGGAGGCCCGAGGCAGCCGGACATAAGGGTTGGTAAGAAAGGCCAGACAAAGGACACACAAAAGGGGTACTGTGAAGCGCTCCAAAGTTATCTGGGAGTTGTCTGAGCCCCTCACCTGGTGAGCACAGTACGACGTGGGCAGCCGTTACCTGCAGACGTGGTCTGGATAATAAGAACTGTGAGTAAAGGCCCTGGACTGCATCACTGACTCCGTGTCGTTACTGCTGCTGCCCTGCACCATCACCCCCATCCTCCGCATACACTGCCCTGAGGCTATACTCCTCCCGTGGGGAGTTATGCTACGCTCTGCTGCACCCACAACACCAGCCTCAGCCGTCTGCCCTGGAGCGGCGGTTCACTCTGACCGCAATCCACGGGTGGCGTAGTCGGACATTTAAACATCAAAACCACATAAATAGTTCCGCCACTGGTTTGACCGCCCTGAGCCACGGAACCGGGTCGCCGCCACGGAGACTACAACCACCAGCATCCACCAAAAAGGGTCCGGCTCCGGGTGTCCCAAGGCCCAGGGGGCGCGTCAGAACATTTTCATCACCTTTCACAATCACCAATGGGACAAGGCAGGGATGTTCTCTGTCCCCTCTCTTATACATCCTAGTGACGGAGCACCTGCTCTCATCAATTCGCCATAACCCCAATATTAGGTGGATTGAGGTGGGAGGCACCGAGTACAAGTGCTCTCTATTTGCTGATGATGTCCTAGTATATATCACTCAATCACATATATCCATCCATGCTGTTATGGCTGAAATAGATCACTTTGTTACATGGTCAAATTTTAAAATCAATGCAGCGAAGTCTGAGGCCCTCGATGTCTCCCTCCCCAAATCCATATAGGATTCCATCCAGTCCAACTTTCCCTTTGCCTGGCCCTCACAGGGTATCAAATACTTAGGAATTCCTATTCATAGAGACCTCTCCCATCTATGTTATCTTAATTTTGGGCCCTTTATTGAACAACTCTATACAGACCACGGTTGGCAAGTTAGAACTGTAAGATTCACTACGTGAACCACTGGTGTTTTGTGGAAAAGCACATATACACTGTGTTCCAAATTATTATGCAAAAAGTGTTTAGGAGTGATAAGGAAAGAATTTGTTTGTTTGTCAGTTAAACTCATTGATGGTGATGTGTGTCAGGGCTCTTTATATCACTGTAAGCTATTGCAGACACCTGTGCTAATTAGTTTGGCAGGTGTGTCCAATGAAAGGCAAGAATACTTAAGAAGGCTGTCACACATTATTAAGCAGCCTACATTTTCTGCCAAAATGGGAAAGAAAAAGGATGTGTCGGCTGCTGAGAAGCAACAAATTGTGGAGTGTTTAGGTCAAGGCATGACTACAATCAACATTGTGCGATGATCAGGATGAAGTGTCTTGGCAATCAAGAAGTATGTAGCTGATTCACAGTACACACGTGTGCGTGCTGATAAGGGCAAATTGAGGACTCTTTCCTACAGGCAATTACGTCAGGTTAAAAGAGCAGCGGCAAAAAAGCCTTGTCATAGCAGCAGACAAGTTTTTGAAGCTGCTGGTGCCTCCAACGTCCCCCGAACAACAAGATGCAGGGTCCTTCAGAGGTTTGCAGCTGTGCGTACGCCATCCTGTCGACCTCCTCTATCCACTTCACATAAGCAGAAACGGCTCCAGTGTGCCAAACATTACATGAAGACTGATTTCAAAACTGTTTTGTTCACGGATGAGTGCCGTGCAGCGCTCGATGGTCCAGATGGATGGAGTGGAGGATGGCTGGTTGATGGACACCCCACGCAAACACGGCTACAGCGCCAACAAGGAGCAGGTGGAGTAATGTTTTGGGCTGGAATCATGGGGAGAGAGATTGTCGGCCCCTTTAGGATCCCTGAAGGCGCTAAAGATGAACTCCATAATGTATGTGGATTTTCTCAAACAGCACTTCCTGCCATGGTTCAAGAAGAAGAACCGTGTATTTCATAGCAAGATCATTTTTTTGCATGATAATGCACCATCTCATGCTGCACATAAAACATCTGCATCTCTGGCTGATATGGGCATAAAAGGGGACAAACTTATGGTGTGACCCCCATGCTCCCCTGACCTCTACCCCATTCAGAACCTCTGGAGCATCATTAAAAGGAGTGTCTATGATGGCGGGAGGCAGTTCACATCTAAGCAACAGCTCTGGGAGGGTATTCTGTCCTCATGCAAAACAATTGAAACAGAAACCATCCAAAACCTGACAAATTCAATGGACGAGAGAGTTCAGAAGCTCCTTTCGAAGAAGGGGTCCTATGTGAAAATGTAACATCACCTAGAATAAAGTTTTGAGTTGAAAACTGTTTGATTTCAGTTTCTAATAACCTGTTAATGCTTATAATTTCAAAAATAACCATTTTTTGGTCTTTATTAAAATGAAAAGGTTGATCAAAAAGTTTGGGGGATCTAAGAGTGTGGCAACCCAGTAGTCATGATTACTTCGAATTCTGACAATATGAGGGTCATGTTGCAGGTAGTGCAGCAAGAAGGCTCTTATGTGTCTTGCGCATCTCGGAGTCCCAAAATTATTTTCCGGGCTAGATGCAGCTAAAAATTATTATTAATTTTAAATCTGGTGGAGCTTAGTATAGATGGCCTAATAGGATCAGTGCTGCACACTGCTACAAAGCCCAAATTATTTTCCAGCCAAGATACAGATAAACATGATTAGTAATTTTAAATCTGGTGGAGCTTATTATAGATGGCCTAATAGAATCAGTGCTGCACACTGCTACAAAGCCCAAATTATTTTCCAGCCAAGATACAGATAAACATGATTAGTAATTTGAAAGCTTAAAACGGTTGGTAGGGTGATTTTAACTAATCATCCATCTTTTACTCTCCCCAGGATGACACAGGAGTAGAAAAGTCGTTTTGGATCCATGATTTGTTCATCTTTATGAACGTGAGTCTGTCTACATTATCAGTGGAGAGCCGCGTGCGCTTATCTGTCAGCACACCACCAGCAGCGCTGAACACACGTTCAGACAGAACGCTGGCTGCGGGGCATGACAAGAGCTCCGGCCATTTATCCAGATTGGAAACCCAAAAAGAGCAAGGGTCCAGTGACACAGTCATGGCTTCAATGTTTACTTGGAGATACTCCTGTACCATCGTCTCTAGGCGTTGACTATGTGTCAGACTTCTTGTCTCCTGTGGCCTTGCAAAGGATGGGCTAAAAAAGTGGTGAAATGATTGCGCAAAATTGATGTTACCAGCAGATACTGTGGTTCTGTTATGGTTTGAGTGCTGAACACTTGACGGTCCCACGGTTGGCAAGTTGGAACTGTGAGATTCACTACGTGCACCACTGGTGTTTTGTGGAAAAGCACATGTAAGATTCTGCAACAGTCTCTGCTGATACTCCTGCATGCGTGCATCCCTTTCTATGGCAGGAATAATTTCTGCAAATTTACTTTTGTACCGGGGATCTAACAGTGTGGCAACCCAGTAGTCAGGATTATTTCTAATTCTCACAATTCGAGGGTCATGTTGCAGGTAGTGCAGCAAGAAGGCACTCATGTGTGTTGCGCATCCAGGAGCACCAAGTCCCTGTTGTGTTGGTGGCGAGGTAACAATCATGCTTCCTTCCTCTGTCCTCTCCCCCCAACCTCGCACAACAGAAATGTGATCAAGGTCTCCCTCATCTGATGAGTCTTCCATCAGTTCGTCCTCCACTTCTTCCTGGGCTCCTGCACCTTCCTCACTAGTTTGGCTGCTACCATGCGCCCTGGTAAAACCATCTCCCCACCCTCACATGCCTGCCGCCTTGGTGCTGCCAACCGTCTGGACCTTGAAGATGTTAGCCCTTCCGCATACATCTCCTCCTCCTCTACTTCCTCCACCTCCTCTTGTGCCACCACCTGACTCCGAATTCTGTTTAACATGTGCTCCAGCATGTAAATCACCGGAATAGTCATGCTGATAATGGCATTGTCAGCACTAAACATCTTCGTCACCATTTCAAAACTGTGCAGAAGGGTGCATAGGTCCCTGATCTGAGACCACTCCTCCAGCGTGATTTGCCCCACGTCTGGATCTCGTTGGCCCAGGCTATACGTCAGAACGTATTGCACCAGGGCTTGTCGGTGCTGCCACAGTCGCTGCAACATGTGCAGAGTTCAATTCCACCGGGTAGGCACAACGCATTTTAGCCGGTGAAGTGGCAGGCCCAACGACTTCTGTAGAGATGTAAGTCGCTGAGCTGCGGGATGCGAACGGCGGAAGTGAGCACACAGCGACCATGCCCTCTGCAGAAGGCCATCTAGTCTGGGAGAGTGGGCTAAAAATTGCTGGACAACCAGGTTCAACACGTGAGCCATACAAGGCACGTGTGTGACATTGCCCCAGCGAAGGGCCGCACCCAGGTTTGCAGCATTGTCGCACACGGCCTTCCCTGGTTTCAGGTCCAGTGGAGACAACCATTCATGAAATTGGTTCTCCAGAGCTGACCATAACTCCTCAGCTGTGTGACTCACATTTCCCAGACATTTCAAAGTAAAAACTGCCTGATGACGTTGAGCCCTACTGCCAGCATAGTAAGGAGGTGTGCAGGATCCCTTCTGCGCAGTTAGAAAGCTTGTGGCATGACCAGACAGGCTTTGGGTGCAGGTCGAAGACCGAGAGGAGGTTGAGGAGGCAGAAGCAGTGGAGGAACTTTGACATAAAGAGGATTGACGCACAACTCGTGGGGATGGCAAGACTTGGACAGCAGCCCCTTGTCCTGCTGTCACCATAGTTACCCAGTGCCCAGTCAGCGACATGTAACGCCCCTGTCCATGCCTACTCGTCCAAGTGTCCGTGGTGAAATGCACCCTGTCACACACAGAGTTTCTCAAAGAAGCGGTGATGTTGTGTGCGACATGCTGGTGGAGCGCAGGCACACCTTTCTTTGAGAAGTAGTGCCGACTGGGCATCTGGTACTGGGGCACTGCGACGGACATAAGGTCTCGAAAATCCTCTGTGTCCACCAGGCGGTAAGGCAGCATTTCTGTAGCCAAGAGCTTGCAGATGGTGAAATTCAACCTCTTAGCTTTCTCATGGCTAGGAGGAAATGGTCTTTTACTTGTCCACATCTGAGGGACCGAGGGCTGGCTATTGTGCTTAGACGGGGTTGATAAGGGTGTCCCCGGCAAACTGCCGGTCTGTGAGGAAGATGCAGGCGGACATGTTAGGTTGCCTTGATCCAAAGGTGGTGCTATCGATGTCGGACAGCGCTCAACACCAGCTGGTGTTACCACCTCCAAAGAAAATGATGACCTGCCAATCACGCTGGCTGTTGCGGGTAAAGAGGTGGCAGGTCTGCGCCCCAAAACAGGTGTGACTGCTGTCCCTTCAGTCACAGAGGATGAAGAGGCCGCGGATGCACAAGATATGGCAGACGGTGGTTGGCCCGGCCAGATAGGCCGCATTGTAGCACACTAAGCTTCCCACCGCAACTTATGCTTCATGTCCATGTGCCGGTTCATGCATGAAGTACTCAAACTATGTATTTTTTGGCCTCTACTTAGCTTTTGCTGACAAATGTTACAGATAACACGAGTTGGGTCATCTTTATCGATCTGAAAAAATGCCCAGGCTATGCAAGGCTTAGCACCCATGCGACCTGAAGAGCCACCACGACTTGTGGTGAGAGGCAGAGTTGTGTTTGAGGATGCAGTTTTTGACGTGCTTCCAGTACTACGTCTCTGTCCAGGAAGCCGCAACCTGACCTCGTCGTCACTACCATCTTCCTCCACCTCCTCTGCTGACCTCATATCTTGGCTGACTGTGGGTTGACAGTAAGTGGGATCTCCAACCTCATCATCATCACCCTGTGCGTTATCACACCCGTCGTCCTCAGAGCCAACCTGTTCCCGCCCTGACAAAAAACTAAAGTTGTCGCTCCAATCAGGTATTTGAGTCTCATCATCGTCTTCCTCATTGTCTCCACCAACAGGAGTTAAAGTTTGGGAATGAGGGTCTACATTATGGTCAGAACCTTCTGCGTCTGGTCCTGGATCCAACTCATAAAGATTCTGGGCATCAGTGCAGATCATTTCCTCGTCTGGATTCACAGAAGCGCTGGAGTCGACCTCTGATTCCCAGGCTATAGTATGAGTAAACAGTTCTGCAGACTCAACCATCTGTTCTACCTCATACTCAGACGGGCAGCTGGAGATTTAGGAGCTGTGAGGAAGCAAGTGCGATTGGGGTGACACCTTTGAGGACTGGAGTATTTGTGATGTTGAAGTTGATGTGGAGGAGAGCCCACTTAAAGGAGCACTTGATATCCATTGAAGCACCTGCTGTTTTTGTGCCTCATCTGGAATTTGTAGCGATTGGCGTGGCCGTAAGAAAGGGATCTTATCACATTGTCCGCTAAAAGAAGTAGACATTTTAGTTTGGCTGGAAGATGGTCTTTCTTCTGCAGATGTTACTGTTGCTTTAACACCTACCCCATGGACACAACCTTTTTTCCCCTTCCCAACATTCCTATTCCCCCTTCTACCAGCAGCAGGCCTTTTTCCACTCATTTTGGTGGTTAACTAATTCACAACTCTGGTGTTGTTTGCACAAAAAAACAATGGATGGTAACCGAGCAGAGCTGAGTGGCCAAACTGTGGTATTAGGACAAAACTATTGGCTGGGTTAGATGCAGAAAAAAATTATATTCAATTTGCAACCTGATGGAGGTCAGTATAGATGGACTAATAGAACAAGTCCCACACACAGCTAGAAGCCCAAATATTTTTTCAGAGGTAGATGCAGAAAAAAATATATTCAGTTTGCAACCTGCTGGAGGTCAGTATAGATGGACTAATAGAGAAAGTCCCACACACTGCTACAAGGCCAAATATTTTTTCAGAGCTAGATGCAGACAAAATTTTTTTTTGAATTTTCAACCTGATGGAGGTCAGTATAGGTGGACTAATAGAACAAGTCCCACACACTGCTAGAAGGCCAAATATTTTTTCAGAGCTAGATGCAGAAAAAAATTATATTCAGTTTGCAACCTGATGGAGGTCAGTATAGATGGACTAATAGAGAAAGTCCCACACACTGCTAGAAGGCCAAATATTTTTTCAGAGCTAGATGCAGAAAAAAATTATATTCAGTTTGCAACCTGATGGAGGTCAGTATAGATGGACTAATAGAGAAAGTCCCACACACTGCTAGAAGCCCAATATTTTTTCAGAGGTAGATGCAGAAAAAAATATATTCAGTTTGCAACCTGATGGAGGTCAGTATAGATGGACTAATACAACAAGTCCCACACACAGCTAGAAGCCCAATATTTTTTCAGAGCTAGATGCAGAAAAAAATTATATTCAATTTGCAACCTGATGGAGGTCAGTATAGATGGAGTAATAGAACAAGTCCCACACACAGCTAGAAGCCCAAATATTTTTTCAGAGCTAGATGCAGATAAAAATTATTTTTAATTTGCAACCTGATGGAGGTCAGTATAGATGGACTAATAGAGAAAGTCCCACACACTGCTAGAAGGCCAATTATTTTTTCAGAGCTAGATGCAGAAAAAAAATTATTTTGAATTTGCAGCGTGATGGAGGTCAGTATAGATGGACTAATAGAACAAGTCCCACACACAGCTAGAAGCCCAAATATTTTTTCAGAGGTAGATGCAGATAAAAATTATTTTTAATTTGCAACCTGATGGAGGTCAGTATAGATGGACTAATAGAGAAAGTCCCACACACTGCTAGAAGGCCAAATATTTTTTCAGAGCTAACTGCAGAAAAAAATTATATTCAGTTTGCAACCTGATGGAGGTCTGTATAGATGGATTAATAGAACAAGTCCCACACACAGCTTGAAGCCCAATATTTTTTTCAGAGCTAGATGCAGAAAAAAATTATATTCAGTTTGCAACCTGATGGAGGTCTGTATAGATGGATTAATAGAACAAGTCCCACACACAGCTAGAAGCCCAATATTTTTTCAGAGGTAGATGCAGAAAAAAATCTATTCAGTTTGCAACCTGATGGAGGTCAGTATAGATGGACTAATACAACAAGTCCCACACACAGCTAGAAGCCCAATATTTTTTCAGAGCTAGATGCAGAAAAAAATTATATTCAATTTGCAACCTGATGGAGGTCAGTATAGATGGAGTAATAGAACAAGTCCCACACACAGCTAGAAGCCCAACTATTTTTTCAGAGCTAGATGCAGATAAAAATTATTTTTAATTTGCAACCTGATGGAGGTCAGTATAGATGGACTAATAGAGAAAGTCCCACACACTGCTAGAAGGCCAAATATTTTTTCAGAGCTAGATGCAGAAAAAAATTATATTCAGTTTGCAACCTGATGGAGGTCTGTATAGATGGATGAATAGAACAAGTCCCACACACAGCTAGAAGCCCAATATTTTTTCAGAGGTAGATGAAGAAAAAATATATTCAGTTTGCAACCTAATGGAGGTCAGTATAGATGGACTAATACAACAAGTCCCACACACAGCTAGAAGCCCAATATTTTTTCAGAGCTAGATGCAGAAAAAAATTATATTCAATTTGCAACCTGATGGAGGTCAGTATAGATGGAGTAATAGAACAAGTCCCACACACAGCTAGAAGCCCAAATATTTTTTCAGAGCCAGATGCAGATAAAAATTATTTTTAATTTGCAACCTGGAGGAGGTCAGTATAGATGGACTAATAGAGAAAGTCCCACACACTGCTAGAAGGCCAAATATTTTTTCAGAGCTAGATGCAGAAAAAAATTATATTCAGTTTGCAACCTGATGGAGGTCTGTATAGATGGATTAATAGAACAAGTCCCACACACAGCTAGAAGCCCAATATTTTTTCAGAGGTAGATGCAGAAAAACATATATTCAGTTTGCAACCTGATGGAGGTCAGTATAGATGGAGTAATAGCACTAGTCCCACACACAGCTAGAAGCCCAATATTTTTTCAGAGCTAGATGCAGAAAAAAATTATATTCAATTTGCAACCTGATGGAGGTCAGTATAGATGGACTAATAGAACAAGTCCCACACACAGCTAGAAGCCCAAATATTTTTTCAGAGGTAGATGCAGAAAAAAATTATATTCATTTGCAACCTGATGGAGGTCTGTATAGATGGATTAATATAACAAGTCCCACACACAGCTGCAAGCCCAATATTTTTTCAGAGGTAGATGCAGAAAAAAATATATTCAGTTTGCAACCTGATGGAGGTCAGTATAGATGGACTAATACAACAAGCCCCACACACAGCTAGAAGCCCAATATTTTTTCAGAGCTAGATGCAGAAAAAAATTATATTCAATTTGCAACCTGATGGAGGTCAGTATAGATGGAGTAATAGAACAAGTCCCACACACAGCTAGAAGCCCAAATATTTTTTCAGAGCTAGATGCAGATAAAAATTATTTTTAATTTGGAACCTGATGGAGGTCAGTATAGATGGACTAATAGAGAAAGTCCCACACACTGCTAGAAGGCCAAATATTTTTTCAGAGCTAGATGCAGACAAAAAATTATTTTGAATTTGCAGCGTGATGGAGGTCAGTATAGATGGACTAATAGAACAAGTCCCACACACAGCTAGAAGCCCAATATTTTTTCAGAGCTAGATGCAGAAAAAAATGATATTCAATTTGCAACCTGATGGAGGTCAGTATAGATGGAGTAATAGAACAAGTCCCACACACAGCTAGAAGCCCATATATTTTTTCAGAGCTAGATGCAGATAAAAATTATTTTTAATTTGCAACCTGATGGAGGTCAGTATAGATGGACTAATAGAACAAGTCCCACACACTGCTAGAAGGCCAAATATTTTTTCAGAGCTAGATGCAGAAAAAAATTATATTCAGTTTGCAACCTGATGGAGGTCTGTATAGATGGATTAATAGAACAAGTCCCACACACAGCTAGAAGCCCTATTTTTTTTCAGAGGTAGATGCAGAAAAAAATATATTCAGTTTGCAACCTGATGGAGGTCAGTATAATACAACACGTCCCACACACAGCTGGAAGCCCAATATTTTTTCAGAGCTAGATGCAGAAAAAAATTATATTCAATTTGCAACCTGATGGAGGTCAGTATAGATGGAGTAATAGAACAAGTCCCACACACAGCTAGAAGCCCAAATTTTTTTTCAGAGGTAGATGCAGAAAAAAATTATATTCAGTTTGCAACCTGATGGAGGTCTGTATAGATGGATTAATAGAACAAGTCCCACACACAGCTACAAGCCCAATATTTTTTCAGAGGTAGATGCAGAAAAAAATATATTCAGTTTGCAACCTGATGGAGGTCAGTATAGATGGAGTAATAGAGAAAGTCCCACACACTGCTAGAAGGCCAAATATTTTTTCAGAACTAGATGCAGAAAAAAATTATATTCAATTTGCAACCTGATGGAGGTCAGTATAGATGGACTAATAGAATGATGCTATGCCCAAAAGATTTTACTTCACTAGGTGCAGTAAAAAAATTGGTATTCTATACACAGGTGGTATATCTTGCAACACAGATAGGCTACTCCACTGACTAACACACTCTGCAATAGGCCAAAAAGGATTAGCTTTGCTAGATTCAGCCAAATGCTGTGAAAAAAATTTGCACAGCACTGGCACAGACCTGCCTGGCAAAAACTGATAGGAACTGATGTAACCTAGTCCTGAAAAGGACT
The DNA here is from genome assembly GCF_046119375.1 of Phyllobates terribilis. Lineage (NCBI taxonomy): Eukaryota > Metazoa > Chordata > Amphibia > Anura > Dendrobatidae > Phyllobates > Phyllobates terribilis. Next base: position 1,201,798,761 of record NW_027362761.1, on the reverse strand, counting down.
CCAATTACAATTACTCTTTACTCCCACAACCTATCTATTTAAGAGCACAGACCTGCCTGATAAAAGTCGTAGGAAATACTGTAACCTAGTCCTTAAAAGGACTGCAATCACAACTATTCCCTACTCCCAAGCTATCTGTAGATTTGTGCGAAAATTGGCTTGAAATTAACAAGGTATAGTGCACACAGCAACAGCGGTGCCGTCTAACACGCAGCTGCAGCAGTGAGAAAATGGTGGCGACGGGGAAAATGGCTTGGTCTTATAGGGCAAGGACATGTGACATACACTGCCAATGACACATGCCCTTGCTTGTGTGAAAAAAAGCACTTCGCTCCGTGTGTGCGCTGCTGATAGGCTGACAGATTGCACCTCCCCACTGTAAATGCGGGAAAGAGAAAAAAAAATGGAGATCTTCATTATTCCTGCAGAGATCCATCCCCTGCCCCTCCCCCCACCCCGCTGTACACTCAAACTGCGTATTAACATTAATTTTCATCATTACTGAGAAAAAATCCAGTTATGATTTTGGTGTACGAACAGTTATCGAACATAACCTCGAACAGCCGAATTTTTCTCAAATCGTTCGCCGAACGGCTCGAACACCGCCCAAAACAGCTCGAATTTGAGATTGGCGAACAGTTCGAGTAGAACAACGCTCATCTCTAGTTAAGGGCTGCCTGATGGCCCTCCAAAATTTTTTGGGCCAGCTGACGTTCAGTGGGGGCGCAATTGCGTAATTTTAGGGTGCCAACCTCCATGGTCAGGGAGGGACAAATCACGGTCATGTTCAGTGTCTCGCTGTGACAGCATCTGCAGTGTCTCTGAAGGATAACAAGCTGGATGGCAGCATTCTGCTACGATCCAGACTGCCTTCTCAATGCCATCCCAGCGTGGGAGAATTCTCCTGCTCAAGAAGGTGACATCATTTGCCGGCACCGCATGCGCAGGAGAATTCTCCCACGCTGTCAGTGACGTACATCAGGTGAGGTGAGTTCATTGGACATGAACTCGGCTCATTTGGATGCGGTCACAGCGAGACACTGAGGAGCTTCTCAGTGTCTGCGGCATGGCAAGCTGGATGGCAGCATTCTGTTGCGATCCAGCCTGTCATGTCAATGTAGCAGAGCTGAAGCGGTCCTGGGAACCATGGAAAACTAAGGATGAGGTTGGTTTATTATTTTACTTTTATTGCAGAAGACATTGGCTTCAGCTGGAATGGGCGATACGGTAAGTAGAGTTTAATTTAGAACATTAAATTATTGTGTCTTTATTTCAATTAAAGTATTTTATTCTGGGTGTTGGTGTTTTTATTTCACATTTCACTTTCACTATAGGGTTAGTAAGGGGGGTGTCTTATAGACGCCTCTCTTTACTAACCTGGGCTTGATGTCAGCTGGCATTATAAGCTGACATCAACCCCAGCCCTATTACCCCACTGCCACCGCTACAGGGCAGTAGGAAGAGCGAGGCTAAGTGACAGAATTGACACATCCTATGGATGCGCCATTTCTGGGGCAGCTGACGGCTGGTATTTCTAGCCTGGAAGGGGGCCATTAATCATGGCCCCCTTCCTGGGCTATTAGTATTAGCCCCCAGCTGTCTGCTTAGCCTTTGCTAGCTATTAGAATAGGGGGACCCCACGTCATTTTTTTTGGGGTCCCCCATTTTAATAGCTAGTAAAGGCTAGTTATTCAGCTGGGGGCTGATATTAGTAGCCTGGGAAGCTCCGTGGGTATTACCCCCTTCCCAGGCTTCAAACATCTGCCCCAGCCATCTGCTTAACCTCCGCTAGAGACTAAAATTACGGGGGATCCCACGCCAATTTTCTTTTTTAATAAATCCTTTATTTTAGAACTAACTGACAAGTACAGTAACCAACACTGTCACTGTACTTATTATATATGTGACTGACTATCTAATCTATGTGTGATGCTCTATTCTTTCTGTTCTAAATTGTCGGCTACCGGTGTATGCCGCTGATGAATTGCCGGCCGGCTTTTTTAAAGAGACGGGTGCATGAAAATCGGAGGGCACTAGTGTGTTCCAAGTGCCCTGCTATGTTTTTCATGCACCCTCCTATATAACCTGCCTGCCTGTCTGCTTATATATTCTGCCTGCCTGATGTTTAATTGAGCACTGTTCCCATCGATTTGGGCATTTTTGTACGCTCACCCGCCGCCTCCCATCCCGATCATAAGTTAGGACCGGGTGGGGAGCGAAGCACCAAGGAGCGGGGAGCATACATCAGGGAGCGGGGAGCCCAGCACTGAACGGAAAAGCAGGCAGTGAAGTCTTTTCACTGCCGGCATTCCCGCATGGTCCTTTGCTCCCCTCCCCCTGGTGCTGCGCTCCCCTCCAGGTCCTAACTTAGGATCGGGATGGGAGGCGGCGGGGGAGCGGAGGATCGGGATGGGAGGCTGCGGGGAAGCGACAATGTGGCTGAGTGTTTGTTTAAAAGCCGGCAGCTTTTACCGCCGGCTTTTAAACAATCATGCACCCATTTCAGCCTTTTCCTCAGCCCCCAGAACGCTTTATAGGCTCCAGCAGACACTTACTCGGCTTACTCGCTTTTCCCATTGACTTACATTGGACTCGCTACTCGTAACGAGTACCCGAGTCTTGGGACCTAATCGTTGCGAGTATAGCGAGTCCAATTATTTTACTACTCGCTCATCCCTAGTCATAATAAAAATTTATTTTCTTTGCCTTACAACGCCTGGAGTAGGGACATCTGAATGCTGCGCTGGAACAAGGAAGTGGATGTTGATGCTGATTGTGCTTGCGAATGTTCAACGATAGTTGCAGGGATGGACACATCTGCGCCTGCATCATGGGCATAGCACCCTTTGTATTTTTTTCCTCCATCTCTGCCTGGTCCACATGCAAACCATCCTCTTTAATTGTGAGTAGGGAGCGTTTGAGTACACACAGAAGTGGGATGTTTGTGATGATTATGGTGAAATCGCCGCTCACAATCTTAGTTGATTTCTCACAGATGTCACACATCCATAGCCATTCATAACTTGTTAGGTACGGAGGCTGAGTGGAATATCGATGGGCATAATGGAGCTGGTATTCAACTACTGCGCACTGCTGCTCACAAAGCCTTGTCAAGTACATATTTAATGTTGATTTCCAGCGTGTAGGCAGACCGCAAACCAGTTGGTGAGCTGGCACTTGCAATCAATGCTGGAGCACTGCCAAACAAGCATTTGCTGTAGCTGACTTGCGGAAATGAGCACAACAGTTGGCCGCCTTCTCCCTCTAGACACCCCAATGCCTCTGATGGCCCTCTAAAAATTGAGTGAGAGCCGCATGATGACTCTGTTAATATGGTGGAGGAGGAGGCCAAAAATAGACCCTCAACCATATTCCCGTTTTGATTTTGGAAGGGGTGAGGAACACCTATCCCTTATTGTGGGACCCTACCACATGTAGGTTCTCTGGGGAACAGTTGTCCGCCTTCTCCCTCTGGACACCCCACTGCCTTTGATGGCTCTCTAAAAATTGTTTAAGTGCCACATGGTGAATCTGTGGATATGGTGGAGGAGAAGGACAAAAAAAACATGAATATTCAAAAGTGACCAAAACATCAGCCAGAAAGCATTGGTAGTGAGATGTGGTCTGTGGTCCACACATGCAGAACCACTCCTTTATTGAGTGTGTCTTGATAATTGCCAATAATTTCCATCTATTGTCTATTCCATTTCCACAACAGCATGTGAAATTGATTGTCAATCAGTGTTGCTTCCTAAGTGTACAGTTTGATTTCACAGAAGTTTGATTTACTTGGAGTTATATTCTGCTGTTTAAGTATTCCCTTATTTTTTTGAGCACTGTATAAAAATTATTAACCAAAGGAAGGATGACACCACAGCTACATAGGCGACTGTCTGATAGCCCAGCTTAACTAACCATCTACTGAAAACCCTTTCACCTTTTTGAGACTTAGGTGGAGGACATCATCTCTGAAAATAGGGTCCCACAGCTGCACTACATCACTTTGAGAAGCACTCTTAGAAGAGTCAATACCATTAGACCACAGGGGGCGAATAACTCCTCACTTTACACTGAGGATGATTTAATTCTCCAGGGATTACTCAGGAGTGGTTCTTGTGGTGGGATGCAGGTTTGGACAGTTCTCATCATCATATTAAATAGATAAGGATTAATGTATGTGTGTGTATGCTTTCTTAAAGATGGTGTTATGTGCACAAGTTAATCTGCTCAGTAGCGACTCGCACCGTACAAGCAAATGCACAGTGATAGATGCACTTAGCGCAAGCCAGCACTGCTAGGCAAGTCCTTAAGGGCCGGGATATTCTTCATCCACTCCTGATAAGGAAAGGGGCTTTACAGAGCCCTTCCAAGACAGCTGTCGCAGGGTAGCTGGCATCTGGAGAAGCATACGATGCTAGAGTCAGGATACCAGAGTAAGTTCTAAGCTAGAAGCATTAAACAAAAAGGAAAAGCAAAAAGGAAATCAAAAGCTAAGGAAGAAGAACTGGAAAAGACAGTAAGCAACTGCTGAGAAGCAACATGAACTTCACCAGGGAAAACTCACTCCACCATTACGCAAAGAAACTTAATAAACAGCACTGGACTGGAAAGGAGCAGGCTTTAAATAGCCAGCCCAATGCTAAAGGTAAAAATCAGGTGATGCATTCCTCCCAGTCATGTCCAGGGAGCTGCTCCCTGCTCACCTGAACAGCAGGGTGCATATATTCCCACCATTGGCTTACACCAGACAAGGCAGCGCCCTGCGTTGCCTGGCAATCGAGAGATACAGCATCAGGGGCGTACATAGAAGTCATGGGGCCCCATAGCAGAAGCTCTAATTGGGCCCCCCCCCCTACAAAAATAAATATTTGTCAGTGTCACAGAAGAGCAGATCTCATACCTTTCCAGCCTTTACATAGTAATTTACCTCCTTCTGAAGTCGTAGATTCCTCCTTCATTGCCCCTTTAAAGTATGATGCCAACAAAAGTGCCCCCCAAACAGTATGATACCCCTATGGTGCATTCCACCACATGCACAGTATAATGACACTATTGTACCCCACTTCAACTCCCACGGCAAAGTATGGTGACCCTAACACAGTATAATCCCCCATCTATGAGCCCCACAGAGCCCTCCATACACTCTCATGGCCCCACATAGCCCTCCAAACAGTATAATGGCCCCCACAAAGCCCTCCAAACAGTATAATGACCCCACACAAACATTCACACTGTATAATTGCTTTCATACAGTATAATGGCCCCCCACATAGCCCTCAAAATATTATAATGGCCCCAAATAGCCTTCCATATAGTATAATGCACCACCAATAATCTTCCATATAGTATAATGCGCCCCCATAATCCTCCATATAGTATAATGCTCCCCACATAAACCTCCATATAGTATAATCCACCCCCAATAATACTCCATATTGTATAATGAACTTCCCATGGTCCTCCATAGAATATAATGCACTCCCCATAGTCCTCCATACAGTATATGACACACCCCATAGGGTAAAATGCAGCCCCCATATAGTATAATGCACACCACAGTCCTGCAGTAAAATGGGCACCACGTACTCACTGATTTTAAAATACCGTATATTCTAAATAAGCCGACCAGAATATAAGCCGAGGCCCCTAATTTTACCACATAAAAATGGGAAAACTTATTGACTTGAGTATAAGCCTAGGGTGGGAAATGCAGCAGCTACTGGTAAATTTCCCCATCCTCGTATGAGTGGCCCCCTCAATCCCACAATCCCTGGTATATGTGGCCCCCATAAATTCTGGTATGTGTGGCCCCCACAATCCCTGGTATGTGTGGCCCCCACAATCCCTGGTATGTGTGGCCCCCACAATCCCCAAATTCTGGTATGTGTGGCCTCCTCAATCCCCCAATTCTGGTATGTGTGGCCTCCTCAATCCCCCATTCCTGGTATGTGTGGCCTCCTCAATCCCCCATTCCTGGTATGTGTGGCCTCCTCAATCCCCCAATCCTGGTATGTGTGGCCTCCTCAATCCCCCCTACCTGGTATGTGTGGCCTCCTCAATCCCCTAATCCCTGGTATGTGTGGCCTCCTCAATCCCCAAATCCTGGTAAGTGTGGCCTCCTCAATCCCACATTCCTGGAATGTGTGGCCTCCTCAATCCAAGTATCCTGGTATGTGTGGCCTCCTCAATCCCCCATTCCTGGTATGTATGGCCTCCTCAATCCCCTAATCCCTGGTATGTGTGGCCTCCTCAATCCCCAAATCCTGGTAAGTGTGGCCTCCTCAATCCCCCATTCCTGGTATGTGTGGCCTCCTCAATCACGCATTCCTGGTATGTGTGGCCTCCTCAATCCAAGTATCCTGGTTTGTGTGGCCTCTTCAATCCAAGTATCCTGGTATGTGTGGCCTCCTCAATCCCCCATTCCTGGTATGTGTGGCCTCCTCAATCCCCAATCCTTGTAAGTGTGGCCTCCTCAATCCCCCAATCCTGGTATGTGTGGCCTCCTCAATCCCCCAATCCTGGTATGTGTGGCCTCCTCAATCCCCCATTCCTGCTATATGTGGCCTCCTCAACCCCCCAATCCTGGTATGTGTGGCCTCCTCAATCCCCCATTCCTGGTATGTGTGGCCTCCTCAATCCCCCATTCCTGGTATGTGTGGCCTCCTCAATCCAAGTATCCTGGTATGTGTGGCCTCCTCAATCCCCTAATCCCTGGTATGTGTGGCCCCCTCAATCCCCAAATCCTGGTAAGTGTGGCCTCCTCAATCCCCCATTCCTGGTATGTGTGGCCTCCTGAATCCCCCAATCCTGGTATGTGTGGCCTCCTCAATCCCCCAATCCTGGTATGTGTGGCCTCCTCAATCCCGCAATCCTGGTATATGTGGCCTCCTCAATCCCTCATTCCTGGTATGTGTGGCCTCCTCAATCCCCTATTCCTGGTATGTGTGGCCTCCTCAATCCCCCAATCCTGGTATGTGTGGCCTCCTCAATCCCCCATTCCTGGTATGTGTGGCCTCCTCAATCTCCCAATCCTGGCATGTGTGGCCTCCTCAAACCCCCATTCCTGGTATGTGTGGCCTCCTCAATCCCCTAATCCCTGGTATGTGTGGCCTCCTCAATCCCCAAATCCCGGTAAGTGTGGCCTCCTCAATCCCCCATTACTTGTATGTGTGGCCTCCTCAATCCCCCATTACTGGTATGTGTTGCCTCCACAATCAAAGTATCCTGGTATGTGTGGCCTCCTCAATCCCGCATTCCTGGTATGTGTGGCCTCCTCAATCCCCCAATCCTGGTGTGTGTGGCCTCCTCAACCCCCAATCCTGGTATGTGTGGTCTTCTCAATCCTCCAATCCTGGTATGTGTGGCCTCCTCAATCCCCCAATCCTGGTATGTGTGGCCTCCTCAATCCCCTAATCCTGGTATGTGTGGCCTCCTCAATCCCCCAATCCTGGTATGTGTGGCCTCCTCAATCCCCCAATCCTGGTATGTGTGGCTTCCTAAATCCCCCAATCCTGGTATGTGTGGCTTCCTCAATCCCCCAATCCTGGTATGTGTGCCCTCCTCAATCCCCCAATCCTGGTATGTGTGGCCTCCTCAATCCCCCAATACTGGTATGTGTGGCCTCCTCAATCCCCTATTCCTGGTATGTGTGGCCTCCTCAATCCAAGTATCCTGGTATGTGTGGCCTCCTCAATCCCCCATTCCTGGTTTGTGTGGCCTCCTCAACCCTCCAATCCTGGTATGTGTGGCCTCCTCAATCCCCCATTCCTGGTATGTGTGGCCTCCTCAATCCCCCATTCCTGATATTTGTGGCCTCCTCAAACCAAGTATCCTGGTATGTGTGGCCTCCTCAATCCCCCATTCCTGGTATGTGTGGCCTCCTCATCCCCCCAATCACTGCACACAAAACAATAAACACTTATACTCACCTTCCTTCCTCACCTCTGCTCCAGCGCTGCGTCTGTCTGCTGCAGCTCATGTCGTCATCTGAGCAGCACGCGCTCTCAGTCACAGAGGTGAGCTGCTGCCGGCACATTCACTCCTCTGCACTGACAGCAGGATCCGGGGCTCAGCACTCCTCCATGCCTGCTACTAAAGAGAATGAATATGGGAGTGGAGAAGAGGGAATATTCATGTGCCTTTAGCAGCGGGGACACGTGGTGGCTGCGGGAGCCAGCTACTGCATGTGCGCCTCTCGTCCACTGCGCAACCCGCTCTTCTGCCGCCGCAACCTCCTACTCACCGATCCTCCTCTTTCCCAAGCTGCTTGGGGCCCTCACAGGCCCCCTCCGGCCACGGGCCGCAAAGCAGTGGGGTGGTCTGCCGCCATTGGCGGTACGCCACTGCACAGCATCACCTGGGCTGCAAAACAAGTACTTTTCTCTAAAACTTAAAAAAATTATTCTCCTCATCTGTTGTTGCACCAATAACAAGCTGCGTTCTCTTCCTGCTGCATAGCCAGCGCAAGGAGGTGGTGTAGCACATGGTAGTAATGTCGTGTGTCACCTCCGACGGGAATGCCAACATCAGTTGCTGGCCACTGATAAGCCCAGTGGCTTAAATAGCTATTGTGGTGCAGGGAGTCAATGGCTTTCCGCGCGACTGTATATTTCAACGATGCACACTCAGCTGAACAACACCACTTGTGTTGGTGAATCCCCATAGCCTCAACTATGACCGTGATCATTATCTCTCTGATTATATCATTACTAGTGTTGAGTGAGTATGTTCTGTTCCGAGTATGCTCGGGCGAGCTCCGAGTATTTGTAGCTTCTCGGTGATATGGTTGATTTGCGACTGTTTGACAGTTTTATTACATGTGAGGAATGTGTAAAAAATAGACATCCCTCACATGTAGTAAAAATGTCAAACAGTCGCAAATCATGCACACGGGAGCGATTCAACCATATCAGCGAGCAGCTATAAATACTCGGAGCTCGGCCCGAGCATACTCAGCGAAAGGGTAAATAGAACATACTCGCTCAACACTAATCATTACCTATCAGTTTTCCTCTGGCAGCTGAGTTCACCCCTCGTCAGTCAATGGCACAAATCTACATGTAAAATAATCCTGATACACAAAAGACAGTTTGTCAAATAAATGTACTTATTCAGAGAATATATAGAAAAACTTATAAAATGAAAAAACATCTGTGTAAATTGTACTGATCTCTATAAATGTAACATTAGAACATTTTCCAGGAATAAAAAAGTAATTAATACCTGTCTCATTAGATATTTCCCCATCAGAACACAGCAGACATGTGAAGCAGCACTTATGGCTGTCGTTCATTAGCATTCTTCGATAACCTGGTTGACAGTCCTCAGTGCACTTAGAGACTGGAATCTAAAACAGAAGTGATCACATTTTTTTAATACAATATACAGTGCATTGTGAAAGTATTTGGCCCCTTGAACTTTTCTACCTTTTGCCACATTTCTGGCTTCAAACATAAAGATATAAAATTCTACTTTTTTGGGGAGGAATCAACAAGTGGGACATAATCGTGAAGAGGAACGAAATTTAATGGATATTTTAAACTTTTTTAACAAATTCAAAACTGAAAAGTGGGGCATGCAATATTATTCGGCCCCCTTGAGTTAATACTTTGTAGCGCCACATTTTGCTGCAATTACAGCTGCAAGTTGCTTGGGGTATGTCTCTATCAGTTTTGTACATTGAGAGGCTGAAATTCTTGCCCATTCTTCCTTGCAAAACAGCTTGAGCTCATTGAGGTTGGATGGAGGGTGTTTGTGAACAGCAGTTTTCAGCTCTTTCCACAGATTCTCGATTGGATTCAGGTCTGGACTTTGACTTGGCCATTCTAACACCTGGATACGTTTATTTTTGAACCATTCCGTTGTATATTTTTCTTTATATTTGGGATCATTGTCTTGTTGGAAGAAAAATCTCCGTCCCAGTCTCAGGTCTTTTGCAGACTCCAACAGGTTTTCTTCCAGAATGGTCCTGTATTTGGCTCCGTCCATCTTTCCATCAATTTTAACCATCTTCCCTGTCCCTGCTGAAGAAAAGCAGGCCCAAACCATGATGCTGCCACCACCATGTTTGACAGTGGGGATGGTGTTTTGAGGGTGATGAGCTGTGTTGCTTTTACGCCAAACATATCATTTTGCATTGTGGCCAAAAAGTTTGATTTTGGTTTCATCTGAACAGAGGACCTTATTACACATGTTTGGTGTGTCTCCCAGGTGGCTTGTGGCAAACTTCAAACAAGACTTTTTATGGATATCTTTGAGAAATGGCATTCTTCTTGCCACTCTTCCATAAAATACAGATTTGTGAAGTGTACGACTGATTGTTGTCCTATGGACAGACTCTCCCACCTCAGCTGTAGATCTTTGCAGTTCATCCAGAGTGATCATGGGCCTTTTGGCTGCATCTCTGATCAGTCTTCTCCTTGTTCGAGATGAAAGTTTAGAGGGACGGCCGGGTCTTAGTAGATATGCAGTGGTCTGATACTCCTTCCATTTCAATATGATCGCTTGCATAGTGCTCCTCGAGATGTTTAAAACTTGGGAAATCTTTTTTTATCCAAATCCGGCTTTAAACTTCACCACAACAGTATCTCGGACCTGCCTGGTGTGTTCCTTGGTCTTCATGATGCTCTCTGTGCTTGAAACAGAACCCTGAGACTATCACAGAGCAGGTGCATTTATACGGAGACTTGAATACACACAGGTGGATTCTATTTATCATTACCAGCCATTTAGGACAACATTGGATCATTTAGAGATCCTCACTGATCTTTTGGAGTGAGTTTGCTGCACTGAAAGTAATGGGTATGACAGATTCACCTCTAGCAGAGGGTAGATTCTCCTAATCTGCTGCTGATGAAGCATCTGTTTCTGGGGCTGAATGGTCTCTCTGCTGTTCTGGAGCCTCTGCAGCTTCCGGCGAGGCCGCTTAGAGAAAGGTCAGGACAGGTACCATGATTGCTTGGTTCACCTGCGTCCAAGACTGGGGAAATTCTCCAAGGATTGTTTGGACCATTACTTCCACCTTTCCTGTGTGCTGGATGTTGTCTTGGTCTTCTTTATGTTTCAACTGATCAGGGCATATCTTCAAGTTGTCTCTTGACACTGCCGCTGAAGTTTCCCCTCCATCTTTACTGATGAGGCACACCTTGGTGTTATCGAAATATGAGGGTAAGACGGTGTATGGCTCAACCTCCCACTGGTCATCTAATTTGTAGACTCGTCTCTTCCTTTTGAGTACTTGCTCTCCAGGTGATAAGGGAACTGCAGGTGCATGCTGATTGTAAGTTTTCTCCTGCCTCTGTCTCGCCTGGGACAAACTTATTTCCACACATTCTTGCACCTTGCGGTATTGTTGCTGCAGCTCCACATCCCAGTCTGCATCTGGAGATGTCATCTCAGATGTTAAGACTCCCATGTCTAAGTCAATGGGTAGCTTGCCAGGTCTTGCTCTCATCAGGTAGGCGGTGTACAGTTGGTGGAGTTCACCGGGATATGGTTATATAGGTCCACCAAATCTGGTGACTTCTCTGGCCACAGGCTACGCTCTTCAAGAGGCAACGTCTTCAACAGGTCTATTACCACCTGGTCCATCTTCTCGCACAACCCGTTGGTCTGATGATACGGCGTCTTCCTTATTTTCTTGCAGCCGTACAGGTTACAGAATTCTTTAAACACTTCTGCTTCAAATGCTGGGCCTTGGTCAGTCAGCACTCATTCAGGGTAACCGTGCAGGTGGCAAAAGTGTTTTTGAAATGCTTTGGCTGCCGTCTGAGCTGTCTGATCTTTTACTGGCACTACTACCAGGAATCGGGAGTAGTGGTCTACTATGGTGAGAGCGTAGACATAGCGTGACCTGCTTGGGGCTAGCTTCACATGGTCCAAGGCTAACAGTTCACGTGGTGGTTTGGTGATTATGGGCTGCAGGGGAGCCAAGCTGGCTATCACAGTCTTTTTGTCTCAGGCTGCATGGACCACATTCTCTTTATTGCTTTCCTCCTGCCAGCCCAGTAGAATCACTCATGTAGCAGGACTTCCAACTTCTTCCACCAGAAGTGTCCTGCTCCATCGTGGTACGGTTCTAAGACCATTGGCACATCCCGCCTCGGGACTACCACCTGCCAGACCAGTTCATGTGTCCCGGAGTTGATACTTCTTTGACACAGCTTTCCCTAGATGAACAGTTTGCCCTTCTCCTTCCACAACTGTTGGGTCTCCTGTGGAGCATCTGGATCAGGGTGCTAGTCAGCTTGTGTCAGCAACTTTACACAGAGGATTCTTTACGGTCAGAGCCGTGAGACTCTGAAACTCTCTGGGAGAGGAAGTGGTGATGTCCAACTCACTTAAAGAGTTCAAGAGAGGCCTGGACGCCTTTCTTGAGAACAATAAAAGTACATCTTATGCTTAGTGATAGTTAATTAATCCAGGGATTTAATCTGACTGCCAGATTGGTGTCGGGAAGTGAATTTTTCCTCAATGATGTAAATTGGCCTATACCGCATGTTTTTTTGCTGCCTTCCCCTGGATCAACGCTGCGGAATAGCTGCAGTGCACAAGAAATAGGCTGAACTGGATGGACGCTTGTCTTTTTTCGGCCTTATAAACTATGTAACTATGTAACTCATTTACCAGGCGGACAGCCGGGTCGCTATCCTGCGTCTCTGCCCATCCATGGTGGAGCAATGGGTTAAACATGGCCTCTCTGTTAGCGGAGCGCTTGTCCCTCACACAGTGTGAGCACTGGGTCACCCCGTGACGATGGAAAGCGGGTAGCTCTATCTCCTCCAGCTCTTCTGGGTCTTCTCTCCCATCTGGCACGTTGGGCATCCTGGACAGCGCATCAGCATTAGTGTTTTTATGTCTTGCTCGATACTTGATGGTAAACTCGTAGTTCGACAGTCGAGCCATCCATCGCTGTTCTAGGGCACCAATCTTCGCAGTCTCCAAGTGCATCAGCGGGTTGTTATCCGTGAAGACTGTAAATATGGAGGAGGCTAGGTAATGTTTGAAGTGCTCTGTTACAGCCCAGACTATGACTAAAAACTCTAACTTGAAGGAACTATAGTTGCCGGGGTTCCTTTCCATGGACTGGAGCTTCCTGCTGGGGTAGGCAATCACTCTCTCTTTGCCCTGCTGTACCTGGGACAGCACCGCTCCCAATCCCACGTTGCTGGCATCCATATGGATTATAAAGGGTTGGCCATAGTCGGGGTAGGCCAGAACTTCGTCTCCCGTAAGAGCCACTTTCAGTCGAGTGAAGGATTCGTCTTCTGGTTTACACCATTTGAACGGATGATTCAGGTTCTTGCTCCTCTTGGACTGGCCTACTAAGAGGTCCTGCATGGGTGCCACTATCTTCATGAAACCCTTGATGAATCTCCTATAGTAGCCTACAAGCCCGAGGAACTGCCGCACTTCCTCGATAGTGGAGGGCCTTGGCCAGTCCTTGATCACAGTGACTTTTTCAGGGTCTGGTGCTACACCTTCTGCGATTACCACATGACCTAGGTACTGCACCTTGGGATTCAATAGGTGGCACTTGGACGTCTTTACTTTCAGGAAATAACTAGTGTTGAGCATTCAGATAATGAAATATCAAGTATCGGCCGATATTTGCAGTATCGGAATTCCGATACTTAATTCCGATACTTTTAGAATATCGTATACCGGAATCGGAAGTTCCCATTTTATTCAGCCAATGAGGATCCTAAGAAGTGTGGGCACATCGTGTTAGGCATGTAGGCATGTTAACTAAAGGCATGGCTGTGATTGGCTGCTGAAATGATGTCATGATGCACTATAAAATCCGCCGCTGCCATTTTGAGCTCACTCTGCTGTGAATTCAGTTAGGGATAGGACGCTGTTGTTCTGAGGGACAGTTTTAGCTACCTATTTGCTCTATTCTGCTTTACCCAATCTACTTTATAAATCGCTGTGCCTTGCAGCTCTAGTGCACAGTTCTCTGTGCTGTTCATCGCTGTCTGCAAGGTCTCTGTGTGTGAGGCCAGCTCACGCTGTAGTGTGTGCTTCAGCCACGTCTGGTTGTAGTGCTCTCAGCGTGCGTCACTGCCTCATACATTGTCCTTTTTTGCTAATTGATCATTTTTCCTGATTTCTCCTATTAGTGTGGTGGTTCCATCCATATGCAGCTACATTGGTTTCAAACACAGTATATAGGAGTAGATAGAGGAGCCTTTCTGCAGCATTGTGCCCTTCAGCCCAAGCCAGATTAGTATTAGCCTATTTTTTGTAGCCTCATCTATTGCATTGTAGGTTACCTTCCTGCATTGTAATAGCTACAAAAAGTTTGTGATACTATCGGTATTACTTCTTTGGGCACATCCAGTGTCTTTTTGTGACAAAAAAAAACTAAATAAAGTTCACCAAACACTCCACTTTACAGTTGTGTAGGCCACATTAGCTCATATTAAAGTCTAGTCCACACTTTATAAAATTAGTGTTTCTTACACCTGTTAGCAGCTGTTCAGGAATAAGCACACTAAGCCCTTAGTACTTTTCTGCCTATCTTTATCAGTCTACCAAGATGAAGAAGGCAGGGAGTAAGGCATGTGGTTGTGGTCGTGGGCATGGGTGTGGAATTTCCGCAGGGAGAGGACATGAGGATTCTGTGCCTGCAGGGAGAGGACGAGGGGACTCTGTGCCTGCTGCGGGCACCAGTGACTCAGCATCCCCCAGTTTTACCAGGGAACAGTCCTTTATGCGCAGCCTTGTAGGAGCTAGCCGTACCCCACTGCTGCGGGAGGACCAAATTGAAGCCGTTGTCGGATGGATGGCAGCTAAAGCATCGACTTCAATTAGTTCCAGATCCTCTCAGGTCCTGAGCACTGAAGAGCACCCATCTGTCTCTTCACCACCTGCCAAATTGCCCAGGCAGTCAGAGAGCCCTGGACAGGAGCCATCTCTACTTCTGTTCTCCGAATCTCTTGGCTTAAAAAGAGGGGGCCAGCCAAGCAGAATTCTAGAATTTGAAGAAGAGGTAGTATGCAGTGATGCGCAACCGTTTTGTCTTTCTGAATCTGAAGAGGCGGGTGCGCCAGTGCCTATAGTCAGCAGCACACCTCAGTACGCATCTGATGATGAGACTCAGGTGAAACTTTCTGATGCATACTGTGCTGTCGAGACTACCAAGGAGAAGCAGTTGTTTGAAGAGGGTGTTGTAGATGATGAGGTCCTTGACCCATCATGGCGTGAGGGACAGGAAGGTGGTGGGAGGAGCTCTAAAGAAGAGATTCCCCAAACGGCCCAAAAAGGAGGGAGAGGGAGGGGGCAAACTTGGTTGCCTGTAGCCTCCACTTCAGCACCCATTAGGAGCATGGCTCTTCCAAAATCCAAAGCGGGCACTCCCAAGACTTGCAGTGCCTGGTAATTTTTTGACACAGTTGCAGATGACATTTGCTTTGTCAAATGCAAGCTGTGTAATCAGAAGGTGAAAAGAGGGAAAAGTGTCAGCAACCTCAATACCACAAATATGTGGAAACATGTGCGGACCAAGCACGAGGTGGAGTTACAAAAACACACTGAAGACCTAGGCCAACCTACAGCGCCACCTACCACCTCTTCAGCTCGTGTTGTAGCCTCTTCCTCCAGCTCACACACAGCTGGTTCGGCTTCCTCACAGGATTGCCATGGAAGAACCTCTGGCACTGTTGTACAGAGACACAGTGTAATTCCACCCACAGCACCACTTTCCCTGTCATCCTCACACTCCCAGGCCAGTCTACAGCCATCGTTAGCACAGGCATGGGAGAAAAGGCGCCCATACTCGGCAAACCACCCCTGAGCACAGGCTCTGAATGCTGGCATTGCAAAACTACTGACCCTTGAAATGCTATCATTCAGGCTGGTGGAGACTGACACCTTCCATAACTTTATGGCATTGGCAGTCCCACAATACAACGTGCCCAGCCACTTTTATTTCAGCAGGCAAGCCATCCCTGCCCTGCAACAGCATGTGGAGGGAAAAATTTAACATGCGCAACAAAACGCCGTCAGTAGCAAGGTCCAACTGACCACCGATGCATGGACCAGTAAGCATGGACAGGGACGATACCTTTCCCTCACTGCCCATTGGGTAAATGTTGTGGAGCCGGGTACAAATCTTGAGAGTGGCGCTGTACATGTTCTGCCAACTTCAAGGATTGCAGGAATCCAGTCTGTACACATTGACTCCTCCTCATCCTCCAATTCCTCTGAATCAGTGCTGCAGGAGCCGTCACGGTCTACCGCCACATCGACCCGTGAACGGTTACCTGTTATGATGACCGATATGAGCACTGTCGTGGCCAAACGTCAACAGGCCGTATTAAAATTAATTTATTTGGGGAATCGAAACCACACAGCGTAGGAGCTCTGGAATGCAATCAAGCAGCAGAGCGACATGTGGTTTGTGCCAACCAATCTCCAGCCAGGCATGGTAGTGTGTGACAATGACCGAAATCTGGTGGCAGCTCTGGGCCTAGGCAAGCTCACTCACATCAAATGTCTGGCACATGTGCTCATCTTGGTCGTGCAGAGTTTTTTGAGGGACTATCCCGATCTTGATGCACTGATGCTCAGTCCGCATAGAGTTCGCTCACTTGCGGCGTTCCAGCAACGCAAGATCACGCATTGCAGCTCTGCAGAGCCGATTACGTCTTCCGGAACATCGCATCATATGTGACCTACACACCAGGTGGAATTCAACATTACATATGTTGGAAAGGTTGTGTGAGCAGCAGGCAGCAATAATGGAGTACCAGCTGCAGCAGGCGCAAACAAGTCACAGTGCGCGCAGTTCACACTTCACCACCACTGAGTGGGCCTCTATGAAGGACATTTGCCACGTCTTGCGTGCCTTCGATTATTCCATTCGGATGGCGAGTACAGATGATGCACTAGTCAGCATGACTATCCCCCTTATCTGCCTGCTTGAAAAAACACTGCAAGCACTAAAGCCCCCGTCTCACATAGCGAGATCGCTAGCGAGATCGCTGCTGTGTCACGGTTTTGGTGACGCAACAGCGATCTCACCAGCGATGTCGCTATGTGTGACACTTTGCAACGATCAGGCCCCTGCTGTGAGGTCGCTGATCGCTGCAAAGTGTCCTGGACCATTTTTTGGTCGTTGCCCTTCCGCTGGTCAGCACACATCGCTGTGTGTGACCAGCGGGAGCAGCGATCAGGCTGGTAACCATGGTAAACATCGGGTTACTAGGGGCACACGCGCACCTAGTAACCCGTTGTTTATCATGGTTACCACTCTGCTACAGTGAGCGGTAACCTCCCGCTCACTGTAGCAGAGTGGTAACCATGATAAACAACGGGTTACTAGGTGCGCGTGTGCCCCTAGTAACCCGATGTTTACTATTGTTACCAGCCTGCTCCTGTTTCAGCAGGCTCGTAACCAGGAGCAGGACATCGTGGAAAGATTCTTTCCATGATGTCGCTGCTCCCCTGATCGTTGGTGAGCCTGCCTGATTGACAGCTCACAAGCGACCACATAGCGACGCAGGAACAATCCCTGACAGGTCGTATCGTTGTCGAGATCATTGCAGCGTCGCTAAGTGTGATGGGGCCTTAAGGGAGGAGGTTTTGGAAGAGGTGGAGGATGAGGAGTCACAAATGCCATCTGCTTCTGTACAGTCTGCGCAACGTGGTTCCTCACAAAGGCCTGGGCAGGGGACACTTTGTGAGGAGGATGAGGAGGAGTCAATGGAGGAGGAAGACATCTGTCCAGAGGAGGGAGGTACACAATGCTCTAGTAGTCAGTATCTAGAGCGAGGGTGGAGTGATGCAGAGCAGGCAGAGATCACGGCTCAAGGAGGGGACAGCGTTTCTTGGCCAGTTGGCATTCTGCAGCACATGGTTGATTTCATGCTGCAGTGCCTGAGAAACGACCGCCGCATTGCCCACTTTCTCAACACGGCTGATTATTGGGTGTCCACCCTCCTAGATCCTCGCTACCGGGACAACTTACAAAGCCTCATAACACCGTTGAACCAGGAGCGTTAAATGCGGGAGTACCAAGACGCAATGGTGCCTTCCATCATGTTCTCCATTCAAACCGAGAGCAGTGCTGCTAGTGCTTTACAAAGCAGCTCAGTGCGTCGAGGCAGTGGAGGAAGCTCTGCACAAAGAGGGAGCAGAAGCAGCACCTCAGCACAAGGCAAGACCAGTATGGCCCAAATGTGGCAAAGTTTTGTGTCCCCGCCGCCACAAATGTCTACACCATCACAGACAGCTCCAGTCAGCAGGAGGCAACGTTTCCGTCAGATGGTGACAGACTAAATGTCTTGCCCTCTCAGTGTACTTCCAGACGGCTCTACCCCTTCAAGTTTTGGGTCTCTAAGCTGGATCCATGGCCAGAGCTTAGCCAGTATGCATTGGAGGTGCTGGCTTGCCCTGCTGCTAGTGTATTATCGGAACGCGTCTTTAGTGCCGCAGGTGGTGTACTAACAGACCGTCGCATGCGCCTATCCTCCGATAACGTTGACCGGCTTACTTTTCTGAAAATGAAGAAGGCCTGGATCTCGCATGAATTTGCCAGTCCTCTTCTAGAATAAATAATTGGTTGGAAACAGTATCCAGGTCTACTGTTGTGTTCATGTTTCTACCACCTGAACTGTAATCGCTACGCTCCAACACCACCAATTGCTGCTCAGAAGTGCCATCTGCACAGTCAACGCTTGCTCCAGTGTTATTGGGGTTCAGTTACGTCAGCACATCCCCAGCTGTGTGTCCGGCAAATTCTCCTGCTCTGTCCACATCCACTGTGCTACTAAATTAAAACTTGCCACAATTACACCTCTGGCTCCTCTGTTTTTAGTATTTACCCTGGGCTCCAACACCGCTAGTTGTTGCTCAGAAGTGCCGTCTGCACAGTCAACACTTACTCCAGTGTTATTGGGGTTCAGTAACGTCAGCTGATCCCCAGCTGTGTGTCCAGCAAATTCTCCTGCTCTGTCCACATCCACTGTACTACTAATTTAAAACTTGTTCCAATTACACCTTTCGCTCCTCTGTTTTTAGTATTTACCCTGGGCTCCAGCACCGCTAGTTGCTGCTCAGAAGTGCCGTCTGCACAGTCAATGCTTTCTCCAGTGTTATTGGGGTTCATTAACGTCAGCTGATCCCCAGCTGTGTGTCCGAAAATTCTCCTGCTCTGTACACATCCACTGTACTACTAATTTAAAACTTGCTCCAATTACACCTCTGGCTCCTCTGTTTTCAGCAATTACCCTGGGCTCCAACACCGCTAGTTGCTGCTCAGAAGTGCCTTCTGCACAGTCAACGCTTGCTCCAGTGTTATTGAGGTTCAGTAACGTCAGCTAATCCCCAGCTCTGTGTCCGGAAAATTCTCCTGCTCTGTACACATCCACTGTATTACCAATTTAAAACTTGCTCCAATTACACCTCTGGCTCCTCTGTTTTCAGTTTTTACCTTGGGCTCCAACACCGCCAGTTGCTGCTCAGAAGTGCCGTCTGCACAGTCAACGCTTGCTCCAGTGTTATTGGGGTTCAGTAACGTCAGCTGATCCCCAGCTGTGTGTCTGGAAAATTCTCCTGCTCTGTCCACATCCACTGTACTACTAATTTAAAACTTGCTCCAATTACAACTATGGCTCCTCTGTTTTTAGTATTTACCCTGGGCTCCAACACCGCTAGTTGCTGCTCAGAAGTGCCGTCTGCACAGTCAACGCTTTCTCCTGTGTTATTGGGGTTTAGTAACGTCAGCCGATCCCCAGCTGTGTGTCGGGCAAATTCACTTGCTCTGTCCACATCCACTGTACTACTAATTTAAAACTTGCTCCAATTACACCTCTCGCTCCGCTGTTTTTAGTATTTACCATGGGCTCCAACACCGCTAGTTGCTGCTCAGAAGTGCCGTCTGCACAGTCAATGCTTTCTCCAGTGTTATTGGGGTTCAGTAACGTCAGTTGATCCCCAGCTGTGTGTCCGGCAAATTCTCCTGCTCTGTCCACATCCACTGTCCTACTAATTTAAAACTTGCCCTAATTACACCTTTGGCTCCTCTATTTTTATTACTTACCCTGGGCTCCAGCACCGCTATTTGCTGCTCAGAAGTGCCGTCTGCACAGTCAACGCTTGCTCCAGTGTTACTGGGGTTCAGTAACGTCAGCTGATCCCCAGCTGTGTGTCTGGCAAATTCTCCTGCTCTGTCCACATCCACTGTACTACTAATTTAAAACTTGCTCCAATTACACCTCTGGCTCCTCTGTTTTCAGCAATTACCCTGTGCTGCAACACCGCTAGTTGCTGCTCAGAAGTGCCTTCTGCACAGTCAACGCTTGCTCCAGTGTTATTGGGGTTCAGTAACGTCAGCTAATCCCCAGCTCTGTGTCCGGAAAATTCTCCTGCTCTGTACACATCCACTTTACTACTAATTTAAAACTTGCTCCAATTACACCTCTGGCTCCTCTGTTTTTAGTTTTTACCTTGGGCTCCAACACAGCCAGTTGCTGCTCAGAAGTGCCGTCTGCACAGTCAACGCTTGCTCCAGTGTTATTGGGGTTCAGTAACGTCAGCTGATCCCCAGCTGTGTGTCTGGAAAATTCTCCTGCTCTGTCCACATCCACTGTACTACTAATTTAAAACTTGCTCCAATTACAACTATGGCTCCTCTGTTTTTAGTATTTACCCTGGGCTCCAACACCGCTAGTTGCTGCTCAGAAGTGCCGTCTGCACAGTCAACGCTTTCTCCTGTGTTATTGGGGTTTAGTAACGTCAGCCGATCCCCAGCTGTGTGTCGGGCAAATTCACTTGCTCTGTCCACATCCACTGTACTACTAATTTAAAACTTACTCCAATTACACCTCTCGCTCCGCTGTTTTTAGTATTTACCATGGGCTCCAACACCGCTAGTTGCTGCTCAGAAGTGCCGTCTGCACAGTCAATGCTTTCTCCAGTGTTATTGGGGTTCAGTAACGTCAGTTGATCCCCAGCTGTGTGTCCGGCAAATTCTCCTGCTCTGTCCACATCCACTGTACTACTAATTTAAAACTTGCCCTAATTACACCTTTGGCTCCTCTATTTTTATTACTTACCCTGGGCTCCAGCACCGCTAATTGCTGCTCAGAAGTGCCGTCTGCACAGTCAACGCTTGCTCCAGTGTTACTGGGGTTCAGTAACGTCAGCTGATCCCCAGCTGTGTGTCTGGTAAATTCTCCTGCTCTGTCCACATCCACTGTACTACTAATTTAAAACTTGCTCCAATTACACCTCTGGCTCCTCTGTTTTCAGCAATTACCCTGTGCTCCAACACCGCTAGTTGCTGCTCAGAAGTGCCTTCTGCACTGTCAACGCTTGCTCCAGTGTTATTGGGGTTCAGTAACGTCAGCTAATCCCCAGCTCTGTGTCCGGAAAATTCTCCTGCTCTGTACACATCCACTGTACTACTAATTTAAAACTTGCTCCAATTACACCTCTGGCTCCTCTGTTTTCAGTTTTTACCTTTGGCTCCAGCACCGCCAGTTGCTGCTCAGAAGTGCCATCTGCACAGTCAACGCTTGCTCCAGTGTTATTGTGGTTCAGTAACGTCAGCTGATCCCCAGCTGTGTGTCTGGCAAATTCTCCTGCTCTGTCCACATCCACTGTACTACTAATTTAAAACTTGCTCCAATTACAACTCTGTCTCCTCTGTTTTTAGTATTTACCCTGTGCTCCAACACCGCTAGTTGCTGCTCAGAAGTGCCGTCTGCACAGTCAACGCTTTCTCCTGTGTTATTGGGGTTTAGTAACGTCAGCCGATCCCCAGCTGTGTGTCGGGCAAATTCACTTGCTCTGTCCACATCCACTGTACTACTAATTTAAAACTTGCTCCAATTACACCTCTCGCTCCTCTGTTTTTAGTATTTACCCTGGGCTCCAACACCGCTAGTTGCTGCTCAGAAGTGCCGTCTGCACAGTCAATGCTTTCTCCAGTGTTATTGGGGTTCAGTAACGTCAGCTGATACCCAGCTGTGTGTCCGGAAAATTCTCCTGCTCTGTCCACATCCACTGTACTACTAATTTAAAACTTGCCCTAATTACACCTTTGGCTCCTCTATTTTTATTACTTACCCTGGGCTCCAGCACCGCTAATTACTGCTCAGAAGTGCCGTCTGCACAGTCAACGCTTTCTCCAGTGTTATTGGGGTTCAGTAACGTCAGCTGATCCCCTCCTGTGTGTCCGGAAAATTCTCCTGCTCTGTCCACATCCACTGTACTACTAATTTAAAACTTACTCCAATTACACCTCTGGCTCCTCTGTTTTTAGTATTTATCTTGGGCTCCAACACCGCTAGTTGCTGCTCAGAAGTGCCGTCTGCACAGTCAACGCTTGCTCCAGTGTTATTGGGGTTCAGTAACGTCAGCTGATACCCAGCTGTGTGTCCTGCAAATTCTCCTGATCTGTCCGCATCCACTGTGCTACTAATTTAAAACTTGCTACAATTAAACCTCTGGCTACTCTGTTTTTAGTATTTACCCTGGGCTCCAACACCGCTAGTTGCTGCTAAGAAGTGCCGTCTGCACAGTCAACGCTTGCTCCAGTGTTATTGGGGTTCAGTAACATCAGCTGATCCATAGCTGTGTGTCCGGCAAATTCTCCTGATCTGTCCACATCCACTGTACTACTATTTTAAAACTTGCTCCAATTATACCTCTGGCTCCTCTGTTTTTCTTATTTACCCTGGGCTCCAACACCGCTAGTTGCTGCTAAGAAGTGCTGTCTGCACAGTCAACGCTTGCTCCAGTGTTATTGGGGTTCAGTAACGTCAGCTGATCCATAGCTGTGTGTCCGGCAAATTCTCCTGATCTGTCCACATCCACTGTACTACTATTTTAAAACTTGCTCCAATTATACCTCTGGCTCCTCTGTTTTTCTTATTTACCCTGGGCTCCAACACTGCTAGTTGCTGCTCAGATGTGCCATCTGCACAGTCAACACTTGCTCCAGTGTTTTTGGGGTTTAGTAACGTCAGCTATTCCCCCACTTAATGTCCAGCAAATTCTCCTGCTCTGTCCACATTCTCACTACTTCAGATTTTAAAGTTGCTCCAGTTACACCTCTGGCTCCTCTGTTTTCAGTATTATCCCTGAGCTCTAACACCGCCAGTTGGCGCTCAGAAGTGCCGTCTGCGCAGTCAACACTTGCTGCCATGTTTTTGGGGTTCAGTAACGTCAGCTGTACACTTGCTGTGTTTACGGCAATTTCTCCTGCTCTGTCCACATTCACACTACTACAGATTTTAAAGTTGCTCCACTTACACCTCTGGCTCCTCTGTTTTCACTATTATCCCTGAGCTCCAACACCGCCAGTTGGCGCTCAGAAGCGCCGTCTGCACAGTCAACACTTGCTGCCGTGTTATTGGGGTTCAGTAACGTCAGCTTTTCCCCTGCTGTGTGTATGGCAATTTCTCCTACTCTGTCCACATTCACACTACTACAGATTTTAAAGTTGCTCCAATTATACCTCTGGCTCCTCTGTTTTCAGTATTATCCCTGAGCTACAAAACCGCCAGTTGGCGCTCAGAAGTGCCGTCTGCACAGTCAACACTTGCTGCCGTTTTATTGGGGTTCAGTAATGTCAGCTGTTCCCCTGCTGCGTGTATGGCAATTTCTCCTGCTCTGTCCACATTCATACTACTACAGATTTTAAAGTTTCTCCAATTACACTTCTGGCTCCTCTGTTTTCAGTATTATCCCTGAGCTCCAACACCGCCAGTTGGCGCGCAGAAGTTCCGTCTGCACAGTCAACACTTGCTGCCGTGTTATTGGGGTTCAGTAACATCAGCTGTTCCCCTGCTGTGTGTACGGCAATTTCTTCTGCTCTGTCCACATTCAAACTACTACACATTTTAAACTTGCTCCAATTACACCTCTGGCTCCTCTGTTTTCAGTATTATCCCTGAGCTCCAACACCGCCAGTTGGAGCTCAGAAGTGCCGTCTGCACAGTCAACGCTTCCTCTAGTGTTATTGGGGTTCAGTAACGTCAGCTGATCCACAGCTGTTTGTCTGGAAAATTCTCCTGCTCTGTCCATATCCACTGTACTATTAATTTAAAACATGCTCCAATTACACCTCTGGCTCCTCTGTTTTTAGTATTTACCCTGGGCTCCAACACCGCTAGTTGCTGCTCAGAAGTGCCGTCTGCACAGTCAACGCTTGCTCCAGTGTTATTTGGATTCAGTAATGTCAGCTGATCCCCAGCTGTGTGTCCAGCAAATTCTCCTGCTCTGTCCACATCCACTGTACTACTAATTTAAAACTTGCTCCAATTATACCTCTGGCCCCTCTGTTTTAGTATATACCCTGGGCTCCAACATCGCTAGTTGCTGCTCAGAATTGCCGCCTGCATAGTCAACGCTTGCTCCAGTGTTATTGGGGTTCAGTAACGTCAGCTGATCCCCAGCTGTGTGTCCAGCAAATTCTCCTGCTCTGTCCACATCCACTGTACTACTAATTTAAAACTTGCTCCAATTATACCTCTGGCCCCTCTGTTTTTAGTATTTACACTGGGCTCCAATACCGCTAGTTGCTGCTCAGAAGTGCCGTCTGCACAGTCAACGCTTGCTCCCGTGTTATTGGGGTACAGTAACATCAGCTCTTCCCCTGCTTTATGTCCGGCAAATTCTCCTGCTCTGTCCACATTTTCACTACTACAGATTTTAAAGTTGCTCCAATTACACCTCTGGCTCCTCTGTTTTCAGTATTATCCCTGAGCTCCCACACCGCCAGTTGGCGCTCAGAAGTGCCATATGTACAGTCAACACTTGCTGCCGTGTTATTGGGGTTCAGTAACGTCAGCTGTTCCCCTGCTGTGTTTACGGCAATTTCTCCTGCTCTGTCCACATTCACACTACTAAATATCTTAAAGTTGCTCTAATTACACCTCTGGCTCCTCTGCTTTCAGTATTATCCCTGAGCTCCAACACCGCCAGTTGGCATTTAGAAGTGCCGTCTGCACAGTCAACACTTGCTGCCAAGTTATTGGGGTTCAGTAACGTCAGCTGTTCCCCTGCTGTGTGTATGGCAATTTCTCCTGCTCTGTCCACATTCACACTACTACAGATTTTAAAGTTGCTCCAATTACACCTCTGGCTCCTCTGTTTTTAGTATTTACCCTTGGCTACAACACCGCTATTTGCTGCTCAGAAGTGCCGTCTGCACAGTCAACGCTTGCTCCAGTGTTATTGGGGTTCAGTAACGTCAGCTGATCCCCAGCTGTGTGTCCGGCAAATTCTTCTGCTCTGTCCACATCCACTGTACTACTAATTTAAAACTTGCTCCAATTATACCTCTGGCTCCTCTGTTTTTAGTATTTACTCTCGGCTCCAACACTGCTAGTTGCTGCTCAGGAGTGCCGTCTGCACAGTCAACGCTTGCTCCAGTGTTATTGGGGTTCAGTAACGTCAGCTGTTCCCCTGTTGCGTGTCCAGAGAATTATCCTGCTCTGTCCACATTCTCACTACTACAGATTTTAAAGTTGCTCCAATTACACCTCTGGCTCCTCTGTTTTCAATATTATCCCTGAGCTCTAACACCGCCATTTTGCGCTCAGCAGTGCGGTCTGCACAGTCGACACTTGCTGCCGTGTTATTGGGGTTCAGTAATGTCAGCTGTTCCCCTGCTGTGTGTATGGCAATTTCTCCTGCTCTGTCCACATTCACACTACTACAGATTTTAAAGTTCCTCCAATTACTCCTCTGACTCCTCTGTTTTCAGTATTATCCCTGAGCTCCAACACTGCCAGTTGGAGCTCAGAAGTGCCTTCTGCACAGTCAACACTTGCTGCCATGTTATTGGGGTTCGGTAACGTCAGCTGTTCCCCTGCTGTGTGTACGGCAATTACTCCTGCTCTGTCCATATTCACACTACTAGTCTACTACTGATTTTAAAGTTGCTCCAATTAGGCCTATGGCTCCACTCTGTTTTTAGTATTTACCCTGGGTTCCAGCACCGCCCCTGTTTCCCAGCTGTGTCTTTGGCACGGGTACTCCCTCCTGCCCAGCCTGGTTCCAGCACACCAGCTGTTTCCGGGTAGTGTCAACTAGAGTTGAGCCACCCCCGTAGTGTTCGAGTTCGGTTTGGTTCGTCGAACACCCGTATGTTAGCCGAACTGTTCGTCGAACTGTTCATCGAACACCTTCGAACACCGTTAAAACCAATGGCAGGCAAACAAAAACACATATAAACACATAGAAAACTCATAGAAAACACTTCATAGGTGTCCAAAATCTGAAAAACTGCTCAGAAGACACAACTAACACATGGAAAAGTGACAAGTACATATAGTCATGCGAAAAGAAAAGAGGTGGAGGAGTAAAAGGAGGGGGAGACACAGATATAGGCATGTCATACCCTTCTAAAATCAAGAAAGCTGGAGTAAAAATCTAAAATCAGCCTACCAACACCCAGACGTTGTGACAAGAAAATTAAAAAAAGAAATAACTTTAGGTAGAATGGCGGTTCCATTCCGAACACTTTCCTTATAAGATGTAGTTGTGAGTTGTGCCAAAAACGGAACCCAATACATTCGGACTAATCCACCATTTGTCATATCCAAGGGGCAGGTCCGTAAACGACAACATCGACGCGGAACCAAGTACAGTTGTATATACTGTACATCCTTTGACAAAGCAATCAGGCCGATCAAGAAGTTGGAAGGGTCACCCTAATGGCCAAAATAAACATTCATGCAGCGTTCTGGTTACTTACTACCTGTGCCTCCAAATAGTGTCCACCTGTTGGGCTGCTTCTGGGAAGGAGCATACTATATAGATCGCTGTTTGCCCATGAGGTTCTCCAGATCCTGCTCACTATTTGAGGCATTTAGTTGCTTCCTTGAATGGGTTGTAATGGACGTTTCTAAGGGGGCACACATTATCCATTACCTGGACAACTTCTTATGCTTTGGCCCAAAAGATTTGCCACAGTGTGAATACCCGCAGTAGGCCACCTGTGAGAAGGAGAGAGCTGGAGGGAGAGCGGACACCACAGAGCCGAGGGGTTAGATGGAGAACGGAAGAAGGAAAGAGGGCGAGGGAGGTAAGGGAGTACAGTGGAAGGCCGACCTGAGCTCCCCCACGTTCCTGCTGGGCGGAGAACAGCCCTGGGAAGAAAAGTCGCTTGCGCATCCCTTTGAGGTTACGGGCGCGAGCGGGCAGAGGGACTACGCTGGAGTGCGAAGCCGACACGGCCAGTCTGTTCCTGCCCGTGCGACCTCTGTGTCACCGGGTTTGTGCCAGAGACGCAGTGGACCCTGACGGCCAGCCCCCCTCTCCCAATACTGGTGCCTGTCCGCTGGTGGGTCGAGCCCCCCCGCGGTGGGGGGGAGTAACATCTGCAGAAGAAAGATCATCTTCCAGCCAAACTAAGATGTCTACTTGTTTTCGTGGACAATGTGATGCGATCCCTTTCTTACGGACAAATCCATCGCTACAAATTCCAGATGAGGCACAAAAACAGCAGGTGCATCAATGGATATCAAGTGCTCCTTCAAGTGGGTTCTCCTCCACTTCAACTTCAACATCACAAATACTCCAGTCCTCAGAGGTGTCACCCCAATCGCACTTGCTTCCTCACAGCTCCCAAGTCTCCAGCTGCCCGTCTGAGTATGGGGTAACACAGATGGTTGAGTATGCACAGCTGTTTACTCATACTATAGCCTGGGAAACAGAGGTCTGCTCCAGAGCTTCTGTTAATCCAGACGAGGAAATGATCTTCACTGATGCCCAGAATCTTTATGAGTCAGATACAGGACCAGATGAAGAAGGTTCTGACCATAATGTAGACCATCGTTCCCAAACTGTAACTCCTGTTGGTGGAGACAATGATGAAGACGATGATGAGACTCCAATACCTGATTGGAGCGACAACTTTACTTTTCAGTCAGGGCAGGTAGAGCTTGGCTCTGAGGACGACGGGTGTGAGAACACAAATTGTGATGATGAAGAGGTTGGAGATCCCACTTACTGTCAACCCACAGTCAGCCAGTTGATGAGGTCAGCAGAGGAGGTGGAGGAGGATGTGACTAGACCAGGGGATGGGGATGACTCCATACGCTGGCCTTTTCCTGGCCTTGGGGATGTCGCGGTGGTGGCTCCCGGGCCCGTACCCTGGGGTGACTGTTTAAAAGGGTGGATAATTGTTAATTTTATAAGAGTTCGTAGCTCCACCCGTGGTATATGGTGAGAAGCACCAGCGCTGCAGCAGTCCACTGAGGCTGGTGATAAGGCAGCTCAATGGTATAGCTCCCCACAGGTGGAGCTAGGCCTCAGAAAAGCGTATGCAGGGGGAATGCAGGACAGGTGAGACTCAGCTGGGTCAGAGCAAGAAAGGGCACGGACACGGTAGTCACTTCAGTACCTTTTATTGGTGGAAATTCAGGTACATCCCAGAGCACTGTAGGGTGAAGGGTGCATATCAGGATCCTCCCCAATGAGCGTGTGTAGGGCCTCCTGTTTCTTGCCTCTGCGTAGTAAGTTTCTGACCTGCCTGGAGCTAGGCCTAACTTTGTCTCTGTCCTACACTGGCTGACCTTGTGGTACGGCCTTGTCTTGGAGTTCAAGCTCCCAGTATGCGGGGCCTAAGCTTCTACTGGCTCTGTTACGTATCAGCACCTTAGCGATCCTGGGACTTGTACTTCTCCAGGGATTACGGTTATGCCTTACTAGGTCATAGAGATCCCGCTAAGCTCGGATCTGATGTCCGGTAAATGCTTCGGGGTGAGCTGGTTAAGCTCCTCTGCCCCCTATGTACTAACTCTCAACTCGCCTTCGGCCAACTCGGGCCATCACTAGGCTATACACACTAACAGCAGCTTGCCGCGCTTCATCGATCTTATGGCGCAGGCACACCTTAAGCTCTAACTGGGCTCCATGAATCTAGCTAGCAGGAGCCTCGTGCTCCACTGCTGAACTATTAACTGAGTTCTCTAGACTAGACTGAGCTCCACTGCAGACTGACCTCTCTTAGGCTTCTCTACTGCAGGAACTCTTCAGAGGAACTGAACTGCCTAGCTCCACCTTCCCTATTTATATTCCTAACGGGCTCCCTCTGCTGGTCTGAGGTGGAAGGTGGAGATGTGTGAATGTTTATGGGGGCCTCTTGTGAAGGATTCCATCAATGCACTCTTCTAGGATTTGTGATACCAAGCGCAGCTGGGCATCACAGATGCTATTGACGACGAGGTTAGGATGCGCCTTCCTGGACAGAGACGGAGTGCTGTAAGCACGTCAACAGCTCCATCCTCAACCACAACTCTGCCTCTGACCACAAGTCGTAGTGGCTCTTCAGGTCGCATGGGCTCTAAGCCTTGCATAGCCTGGGCATTTTTTCAGATCAACAAGGATGACACAACTTGTGTTATCTGTAATATTTGTCACCAAAAACTAAGTAGAGGCCAAAAAATCCATAATTTGAGTACTTCATGCATGAACCGGCACATGGATATGAAGCATAAGTTGCAGTGGGAAGCTCACTGTACTACAATTCGGCCTAGCGGGCCGGGCCAACCACCGTCTGCCCCATCTTGTGCATTCACGGCCTCTTCATCCTCTGTGACTTGGGGGACAGCAGTCACGCATGTTTTTGGACGCAGACCTGCCACCTCTTTACCCGCAACAGCCAGTGTGATTGGCAGGTCATCATTTCATTTGGAAGTGGAAACACCAGCTAGTGTTGAGCGCTCTCCGACATCGAGAGCACCACCTTTGGATCAAGGCAACCTAACTTTTCTGCCTGCATCT
Organism: Phyllobates terribilis; assembly: GCF_046119375.1. NCBI lineage: Eukaryota > Metazoa > Chordata > Amphibia > Anura > Dendrobatidae > Phyllobates > Phyllobates terribilis. Next base: position 1,201,769,016 of record NW_027362761.1, on the reverse strand, counting down.
TCCTCACAGACCGGCAGTTTGCTGGGGACACGCTACTCAACCCCGTCTAGGCACAACAGCCAGCCCTCGGTCCCTCAGATGTGGACAAGTAAAAGACCATTTCCTCATAGCCATGACATAGCTAATAGGTTGAATTTCACCATCTACAAGCTCTTGGCTACAGAAATGCTGCCGTTCCGCCTTGTGGACACAGAGGATTTTCGAGACTTTATGTCCGTCGCAGTGCCCCAGTACCAGATGCCCAGTCGGCACTACTTCTCAAAGAAAGGTGTGCCTGCGCTACACCAGCATGTCGCACACAACATCACCGCTTCTTTGAGAAACTCTGTGTGTGACAAGGTGCATTTCACCACAGACAGTTGGACGAGTAGGCATGGACAGGGGCGTTACATGTCGCTGACTGGGCACTGGGTAACTATGGTGACAGCAGGACAAGGGGCTGCTGTCCAAGTCTTGCCGTCCCCACGAGTTGTACATCAATCCTCTTTATCTGGAAGTTCCTCCACTGCTTCTGCCTCCTCAACCTCCTCTCGGTCCTCCACCTGCAACCAAAGCCTGTCTGGTAATGCCACCCGCTTTCTAACTGTGCAGAAGGAATCCAGCACACCTCCTTACTATGCTGGCAGCAGGGCTCAACGGCATAAGGCGTTGTTTACTTTGAAATGTCAGGGAAATGTGAGTCACACAGCTGAGGAGTTGTGGTCAGCTCTGGAGACCCAGTTTCATGAATGGTTGTCTCCACTGGACCTGCAACCAGGGATGGCCGTGTGCGACAATGCTGCAAACCTGGGTGCGGCCCTTCGCCAGTGCAATGTCACACACGTGCCTTGTATGGCTCACGTGTTGAACCTGGTTGTCCAGCAATTTTTAACCCACTCTCGCGGACTAGATGGCCTTCTGCAGAGGGCACGGTCGCTCTGTGCTCATTTCCGCCGTTCGCATCCCGCAGCTCAACGACTTATATCTCTACAGAAGTCGTTGCGCCTGCCAGTTCTCCGGCTGAAATGCGATGTGCCGACATGGTGGAATTCAACTCTGCACATGTTGCAGCGACTGTGGCAGCACCGACAAGCCCTGGTGCAATACGTTCTGACGTATAGCCTGGGCCAAAGAGATCCAGAGGTGGGGCAAATGACGCTGCAGGAGTGGTCTCAGATCAGGGACCTATGAAGTTGACGCACGCCCTGTGCCATAGGGTACCCGGAGCCGGGCCGGTAGATGCTGGGGGTTGTAGTCACTGTGGCGTTGACCCGGTCCGTGACCCACGGCGGTCAATCCAAGGGTAATTTGTATATATGGGTTTTATAATGTCCGACTACGCCACCTGTGGAGTGCGGCCAAAGGGGCCCCTGCTGCGGAACAGTCCTCTGAAGCTGGTGGTTTTGCAGCAATGGTATTATTACTCCCCACAGGAAGAGTGTAGCTTCAGGGCAGTGTGGGTGGATGATGGTGGTTGTAGTGCAGGGAGTCAGTAATGAACACAGAGTCCATGTGATGCAGTCCCAAGATCTTTACTCACAGTTGTTGCAGTCCAGATTACAGGTACCAGAGAAATCTCCCCCGTCGTGCTGTGCGTACTTAGTTAGGGGCTCAGTCCACCCCCAGATAGCTCCGGAGTACTTGGCAGCACCCCCTTCTGTGTGTCCTTTCTCTGGCCTTCTCCCTGCACCTCACACCCAGTGACACTTCTATGCGGTATCCTCGGGCCTTGGCGGGCGACGTGTGTTCCGTCCCCTGGGTCCTATGTGGCTACCTTCTCAGTGAGACTGGTGTGGACTTTGGCCTGCAGTACATGAAATGCTGCAGCCTCCGGCTTCTTGTTGAGCCTTGCTGTTTCTCTGCTAGTTGAGGGACCGGTTCCCCTTATCTGGCCTGACCCCTCTACCTCCTGGTAGCAGCGGGCGTACGGGTGGCCTTCTGCATGTCCCATACCCCTAGGGTCCCTTCGGTTCCTGGAGCCTTCCTGCTCCCACTCCTCTCTTCTCTCCTTCAGTCCGGGTCCTCCCAGGCTAGGCCCGCCTCCGGAGCAGAGCTAATGCAGAGCCTCTGCTCCTGTCACTTCTCCTCTGACTGGCTTGCTCTTTCTAAGATGGCTTCCTATTTATACTCTCCCTGTCATGTGCTCCCCTAAGCTGCTTTCTCCACACACACCCACTACATAGGACCCTCCCGCCAGCTAGGGACCTTGTACTGTGCTCTCCCATAGGAGCAATCTCGCCCAACCCCCACTGCGGGTATGTGTTGGATGCAGGTGTTAGGGTCCCCAGCCATACTCCTTCCTTACCTGAGGGTGAGATACTACACCTCTGGGTGAGATTCAGTACCTCTGTGGCCACTGAACCCTCAGGGGCACCACACACCCTTCAGCACAGTTTTGAAATAGCAACGAAGATGTTTAGTGTTGACGATGCCATTATCAGCATGACTATTCCGGTGATTTACATGCTGTAGCACAAGTTAAACAGAATTCAGAGTCAGGTGGTGGGACAAGAGGAGGTGGAGGAAGTAGAGGAGGAGTCGTATGCGGAAGGGATAACATCTCCAAGGTCCAGATGGTCGGCATCACCAAGGCGGCAGGCATGGGAGGGTGGGGGAGAGGGATTAACCAGGGCGCATGGTAGCAGCCAAACTGTTGAGGAAGGTGCAGGAGCCGAGGAAGAAGTGGAGGACGAACTGGCGATGGGCATGGAAGACTCATCAGATGAGGGAGACCTTGATCACATTTCTGTTGTGTGATGTTGGGGGGAGAGGGCAGAGGAAGGAAGCATGATTCTTACCTCGCTACCAACACAACAAGGACTTGGTCCTCCTGGATGTGCAAGACACATGAGTGCCTTCTTGCTGCACTACCTGCAACATGACCCTTGGATTGTCAGAATTCGAAGTAATCCCGACTACTGGGTTGCCACACTCTTAGATCCCCGGTACAAAAGTAAATTTGCCGAAATAATTCCTGCCATAGAAAGGGATTCACGCATGCAGGAGTATCAGCAGAGGCTGTTGCAGAATCTTGCATGTGCTTTTCCGCAAAACACCAGTGGTGCACGTAGTGAATCTCACAGTTCTAACTTGCAAACCGTGGGACTGTCGAGTCTTCATCACTCAAACCGTAACAGTAACACAGTATCTGCTGGTAACAGCAATTTTGTGGAATCGTTTCACCACTTTTTAGACCATCCTTTGCAAGGCCACAGGAGACAAGAAGTCTCACACATAGTCAACGCCTAGAGAGGATGGTACAGGAGTATCTCCAAGTGAACATCGAAGCCATGACTGTGTCACTGGACCCTTGCTCATTTTGGGATTCCGATCTTGAAAAATATCCAGAGCTTGCCACTGATGCCTTGAAGATCTTGTCATGCCCTGCAGCCAGCGTTCTCTCTTAATGTGTGTTCAGCGCTGCTGATGGTGTGCTGACAGATAAGCGCACGCGGCTGTCCACTGAGAATGTAGACAGACTCATGTTCATAAAGATGAACAAATCATGGATCCACAAACTCTTTTCTACCCCTGTGTCATCCTGGGGAGACTAAAAGCTTGAGGATTTGGTAAAATCACCTCACCAACCGTTTTAAGCAACTCTGGGGCAATTGATGCCACAATTTTTGGAAAAAATGGAGACTCTTTTTGGAGTCCCCTTGCTGTGTTTTACGTGACGTTGGCATCGTCAATTCCAGGTGGGTTTGGGTGCCCCCCCCTCCCTTTTAACTGTAAGAAACTACATACACTATGGCTTGGGGTAACACACATGGTTGAGTCTGAAGAGCTGTTTACTCAGAGGTCTGCTCCAAAGATTCAGTGTCTGCTTGTCAGCATAGAATTTTTAACTGCATCTAGCCTAGGCAATACTTTGGGCGTAGTAGCCCAGCTGCGAAGCGAGCTGCACCGCCTGTGTATCTAATAAGAATTTTTAAATGCATCTAGCCTAGGCAGACTGTGGGGACCCCCAACCAAACCCAGACACTCAGCCCCCCTACAGCCCCCTTTTACTTGACAATACAATAATGTAACTCTTACAACTGGATGGGTGATGAACTGTCACAGCTTTATTAACTCTTTATACTCATTCCATTAGAAAGGCATTTTATTTCTATAATAATTCAGCTTGTTGCAGCATGCCCTGGGTCTCCACACCGGCAAGTTGGCCAACAAGTGTAATTCTCCAACATGTCCTTTCTATTTCCAGGCCACTTAGGATCCTGCGTACTCGTATGCAGGACTCTGACCCCCATCCATCACTCTTAACACTTGTTCCACTCCGTCCTGGAGTCCTGACAGGAATATGTCCAGTCCAATATCCATTAAGTGAACACCGTCGGGCCGTACGAGGCCTGCTTTATCTCCTTCCAGTTGTCGGTGTTGTATCACTACATCGCCTCTGTCTCTTCTAAATTTTGCCATCCGAATATTTATTACCCGCCTTGTCAGTTCGATGGCCGTGATGTCTCGCGCAACTTGCCATACCGCTATCGGCACAATCTCTGACCAGTTAGTTTTGTGAAAAATTCTCTGAAGAGCTCAGTGTCTAGTTTCATTTTTGCCATTAGTTATGCGCTCTTGTGATGACCTAGGTCATTTCCCCCGGCCTGTATAACTAAGATGACGGGACCTCTTGCCTCTCTCCCTACCTTGATTACCTCCATTAGTACCTGTGGCCATAGAAGGCCTCTAATACCTCGCCAGTTGAAATATGTGTTATGAAACTCTAATTTCCTCCCACCTGGGTGGACTTTCGCCATTTTTTCTGCCCAATATAAATACGTGTGGCCTATCACCCACACTGTTGGCTTAGCGTCACCGGTAAAAGAAACAAACCACGTTAGGATAAAAAGTTCGGTCTTATGTATCTCGCCAAACATGTGGATCGCCATCTCCCTATCCTCTGATCTTCCATTTCTGACAGTCCTGCTCTTGCTGCTTCTGTGGCTGCGCCTATGCAGAATGAGTGTGTTCCATAATCTTTAGGGTGGTTCCCTGCCGATGTTATGCATTTATTAAATATAGCTTGGAACTGGTATCTTGATAATGGCATTCCATCAATGTGTGATAAGAAGAAATTACTTTGTGATCTGATGGTTATATATGTTTTTACTATTGTTACCCGACTCAGTGTACCATTTGTGGGTTGTAGGAGTACCAAGTGCCCCTGCCCGCTGGAACCGTTTTCGATTGGCGTATGCGTAGACTTATTGCATTATTGGCTATGACTATGTCCTGGTGTAATAAGCCTCCACTGGTGGTAATTTTGGATTGAGGGACTAATTCGCTTATGCATAGCGCCCCTAACAAGGTGATCGCAAATACAGTAAACAGTAGTGTTGCTTCAAATTGTGAGTGTCATGTTAATGGTGTTAGGAATATGATGTGAGAAATCAGTTTTAGTGACACGGGACGGGACGTCTACACTCCTGACTTGGCTGACCCCTTTTCTACCCTTTTATGGATTGTCTGATAATGAATCTCTTTGTCACATCTCCCCAATTCAGTAGTTGGAAGTGAAATGCTACTCCGGTCAGACACCGCTGCGCTGACGCCCCTGATATGCCCCTCATCATTAGCTGGTGGAGAAATTCTATGGTGACTTGTAATCTGGCTTGTTCACATTGGTCAACCCGTCTGCCTGCTACTAGTCATGTCCACTGTTCCCATGCCATACCGTATGCTTGCCACATTGACAGGGCAACTGACGCTCTGATTAATGGCATCAACTATTCTCCACTAGATCCCATAGGGAGGGTGGGCAACCGTTGCCCGATGGGTGGGCATTGGGGAGGAGCTCTGTGAAAATCTGCCAATTAAAATGTGATAAAGCGTTAGCAGCAGCTTTAGACCCCTCAGCATCGTGGCTAGCGCTGACCCATACATTGTGTTTTAGGCACAGGAATGCTAACCGGCGTAGTAGGCCTAGCACTGGGAGAGACGATGATGCCATATTATTAATGAAGTGCGCTAGGCTGGTGTTTTTTGTTATGAAGCGTATATTTTTGATAGCCAGTCGCGCGCCCCATATTTCTATTGCTACCACTATTGGGAAGAAAAATTATTTTCCAGGCTAGATGCAGCTAAAAATTAATAATTTCAAAGCTGGTGGAGCTTAGTATAGATGGCCTAATAGAATGAGTACCACACACTGCTAATACGCCCAAAATTATTTTACAGGCAAGATGCAGCTAAAAATTATTATTAATTTCAAAACTGGTGGAGCTTGGTATAGATGGCCTAATACTATGAGTACCACACACTGCTACTATGCCCAAAATTATTTTCCAGGCAATATGCAGCTAAAAATTATTAGTAATTTGAAAGCTTCTGGAGCTTAGTATAGATGGCCTACTAGAATGAGTACCACACACTGCTACTATGCCCAAAATTATTTTACAGGCAAGATGCAGCTAAAAATTATTATTAATTTCAAAGCTGGTGGAGCTTGGTATAGATGGCCTAATCGATTGACAACCACAAACTGCTACAGGCCCAAAAGGTTGTACTTGGTTAGGTGCAGTAAAAAATTTGTATTACATACACAGGTGGTGTAGCTTGCAACACAGATAGGCTACTCCACTGACTAACACACACTGCAAGAGGCCCAAAAGGATTTGCTTAGCTAGATTTAGCCAAATGCTGTGAAAAACACTTGCACAGCACTAAAACAGACCTGCCTGGCAAAAAGTGATAGGAACTGATGTAGCCCAGCCCTCAATAGGGCTGAAATCACAAACTAGTCCCTACTCCCAAAACTTTTCTGTCTATTTAAGAGAATATTTGCTTGCAATTCAGTTACACAATATAGTGCTAACAGCAGCAGCAGTCTAACACTCTGCTGCAGCAGTGAGAAAATGGTGGCGACGGGGAAAATGGCTGGGTCTTATAGGGCAAGGACATGTGACATACACAGCCAATGACACATGCCCTTGCTTGTGTGAAAAAAAGCACTTCGCTCCGTGTGTGCGCTGCTGATAGGCTGACAGACTGCACCTCCCCACTGTAAATGCGGGAAAGAGAAAAAAAAATGGAGATCTTCATTATTTCTGCAGAGATCCATCCCATGCCCCTCCCCCCGCCCTGCTGTACACTCAAACTGTGTATTAACATTGATTATCAGCATTACTGTGAAAAAATCCAGTTACCATGTGGGTGCACGAACAGTTATCGAACATAACCTCGAACAGCCGGATTTTTTTCAAATCGTTCGGGTTCGTCAAACGACTCGAACACCGCACAAAACAGCTTGAATTTGAGATTGGCGAACAGTTTGATTCGAACACCGCTCATCTCTAGTGTCAACGTCACTTTGCCTCCAATATGTTGTCCTGTCGTGTTGCGGTCGGGTTAGCTGACTCTATGGTGCCTGCAGTTTAGGTGACTCCTCTGTGGGCTGCGAGATCTGGCAATGAAGGCTGATTCCATAGTGCCAATAGGCCAAGCACCCCCTGTAGAACTGTGGGTTTCGGCATCTGCGGCCGGCTCACGGCCTTGCAACTTTTTTTTTCATGGGTACCTTCTGCTACCCATCCGAGTTCCAGTACCGTCAGCTGGATCTCGGCAGTGCCTTTGGCTTAGATGCCTCCTTCTCGGTATCCAAGTTCCACCAACGTCTGCTGGTCCTTCCTAGTGCTTTCTGGAACAGGTACCTCCTGCTTAGTAACCGAGTTCCAGTACCGTCAGCTGGTCATCGGTAGTTCCATTGGCTCTTTTACCTTCTGCTACCCATCCGAGTTCCTGCACCGTCAGCTGGTTCTCGGCAGTGTCTTTGGCATGGGTACTCCCTCCTGCCCAGCCTGGTTCCAGCACGCCAGCTGTTTCCGGGTAGTGTCAACGTCACTTTGCCTCCAATGGGTTGTTCTGTCGTGTTGTGGTCGGGGTAGCCGACTCTATGGTGCCTGCAGTTTAGGTGACTCCTATGTGGGCTGTGGGATCTGGCAATGAAGGCTGGTTCCATAGTGCCAATAGGACATGCACCCCCTGTAGGACTGTGGGTATCGGTAACTGCGGCCGGCTCGTGGCCTTGCAACTTTTTTTTTCATGGGTACCTTCTGCTACCCATCCGAGTTCCAGTACCGTCAGCTGGTTCTCGGCAGTGCCTTTGGCTTAGGTGCCTCCTTCTCGGTATCCAAGTTCCACCAACATCTGCTGGTCCTCGGTAGTGCTTTCTGGCACAGGTACCTCCGGCTTAGTAACCGAGTTCCAGTACCGTCAGCTGGTCCTCGGTAGTTCCATTGGCTCTTGTACCTTCTGCTACCCATCCGAGTTCCAGTACCATCAGCTGGTTCTCGGCAGTGTCTTTAGCACGGGTACACCCTCCTGCCCAGCCTGGTTCCAGCACGCCAGCTGTTTCCGGGTAGTGTCAACGTTACTTTGCCTCCAATGCCTTGTCCTGTCATGTTGTGGTCGGGTTAGCCGACTCTATGGTGCCTGTAGTTTAGGTGACTCCTATATGGGCTGTGGGATCTGGCAATGAAGGCTGGTTCCATAGTGCCAATAGGACAAGCACCCCCTGTAGGACTGTGGGTTTCGGTAACTGCGGCCGGCTCGCGGCCTTGCAACTTTTTTTTTCATGGGTACCTTCTGCTACCCATCCGAGTTCCAGTACCGTCAGCTGGTTCTCGGCAGTGCCTTTGGCTTAGGTGCCTCCTTCTCGGTATCCAAGTTCCACCAACATCTGCTCGTCCTCAGTAGTGCTTTCTGGCACAGCTACCTCCTGCTTAGTAACCGAGTTCCAGTACCGTCAGCTGGTCCTCGGTAGTTCCATTGGCTCTTGTACCTTCTGCTACCCATCCGAGTTCCAGTACCGTCAGCTGGTCCTCGGTAGTTCCATTGGCTCTTGTACCTTCTGCTACCCATCCAGGTTCCAGTGCCTTCAGCTGGTCCTCGGCAGTGCCTTTGGCTTAGGTGCCTCCTTCTCGGTATCCAAGTTCCACCAACGTCTGCTGATCCTTGGTAGTGCTTTCTGGCACAGGTACCTCCTGCTTAGTAACCAGGTTCCAGTACTGTCAGCTGGTCCTCGGTAGTTCTATTGGTTCTTGTACCTTCTGCTACCCATCCGGGTTCCAGTACCGTCAGCTGGTTCTCGGCAGTTCCTCAGCCTTCTTGTACCTTCTGCTACAGTTCCAAATTCAAGCTTTTTGAAATGGTTCTTGGTAATCACTCTGGATCTCCCTGACGAGGACCCTGAAGACCACTCCGAAGAAGACGAGGACCCCGAAGACCAGGACCCTGAAGAAGAGGACCCTGAAGACCACCCCGAAGAAGATGAGGACCCCGAAGACGATGACCCTGAAGACGACGACCCTGATGAAGATGACCCTGAAGACGAGGACCCTGAAGACCACCCTGAAGAAGACGAGGACCCCGAAGACGATGACCCTGAAGACGACGACCCTGAAGACCACCCCGAAGAAGACGAGGACCCCGAAGACGAGGACCCTGAAGACGAGGACCCTGAAGACGAGACCCCGAAGACGACAACCCTGAAGACGACGACCCTGAAGACCACCCCGAAGAAGACCAAGAAGATGACCAAGAGGACAAAGAACAAGAAGACAACCTCCAAGATACAGAAGAACAAGAGACAGAAAACCAAGAAGCAGAAGTACAAGAAGCTGCAGAACAAAAAGCGGAAGAACATTAAGCATAAGACTAAAAATCAGAGCAAAATATATTATCTAAATTATAAGCAGAAGAAGACTAAGCAGTGTATGGGGGTAAGTCCGTTCCTCCTCGTGGTGCCCCTGGAAAAGATCTGCTGCTGCAGGCCAAACTGAATGCGGACAAATACTGTTGTAAATATTTTGTGACGGGCAGAACGAAAGGTGTAATGTTCAAACTTTTATAGATAACAACTACAGGAATGCCTTTCACAAATAAGAATATGATGAAGAAGAAGAATATGAAGAACATGAAGAAGTAGAATATGAAGAAGAATAATAGTTGAATAAGAAGAATATGAAGAATGTAAAAAAATAGAATAATACGAAGAAGGTGAAGAAGAAGAAGAAGATGAAGAAGGTGAAGAAGAAGTTGATGAAAAAGATGCTGATGCTGAGGATGATGAAGGAGAAAGTGTGGGAGAAGTAAAAAAGAAGGTGAAGAGCATGGAAGTAGTGAAACATAAATATCTGACAAAATATAAAAATACTTAACATAGTCAATATTTCCGTAACTCAGAACGTCTTAAAAAAAATATTAATTCCTGCTATTCCATTTGATTGGGCTAAACCTCTATGCCTTTATTGTCTCCCCCTCCTCCCCCAATACATTCTACATTATTCTTAGTTGTTTTCCTTCATGTAGAATTAACCTACAAGGAAAGAAAGGGTTTATTTGTATTCCGATATTTCTGTCCCATTGACTTGCATTGGTTTCCGACATCGGAAACGGCGATATCCGATATTTTTTGGGTATCGATCCGATACAATCCGATCCGATATTTCTCGATATCGGAAGGTATCGCTCAACACTAGCCATAACCAGATAGGGCTTTGAACACCTCGGCCAGGTGCTCCAGGTGGTCTTCATATGTCTTTGAGTAGACGATTATGTCATCTAAGTACAGCAGAACAGTTTTGAAGTTTTTGTGTCCCAGGCAACACTCCATTTACCGCTGGAAAGTTCCTGGGGCATTGCAGAGCCCAAATGGCATGCAGTTGAACTCGCTGAGGCCCATTGGTGTAATAAACGTGGTCTTTTCTCTGTCCACCTCTGCTACGGGAACCTGCCAATACCCACTGGTGAGATCCAAAGTGGAGTGGTTAGCGGATCTTAGTGCAGCTAATGATTCCTCAATTCTGTGTAATGGGTAGGCCTCCTTATGTGTAATGCAGTTAATCTGCCTGTAATCAACACACATCCTCATTGTACCATCTTTCTTTCTCACGAGAACTAATGGAGCTGCCCAGGGCTACAACTATCTCTGATCACCCCAGCCTCCTTCATCTCCCGTAGCATTCCTCTGGCACATTGATAGTGAGCTGGGGGTACAGGTCGGTACCTCTCTTTAATGGGCGGATGATCTCCTGTGGGGATATGATATTGGACCCTTTTACCTGCCCAAAGTCTAGTGGGTGTTTGCTGAAGACTCACTCATATTCTTGAACCATCCGGTACACTCCATGCTTTTGATGCAAAGGGGTGGAGTCAGTGCCTACTTGTAGCTTCTGACACCAATCCTCCATCTGCCCCTTGGAGTCATTATTCTCCACCGGTTTGGATGGAGGCAAGGGTTCCACTGCCTTTATTGCATTGTTACTGACAGTGAACAGCTTAGCAAGGGTAGCATACCGGGGTAAATGGACTTCTTTCTCCCCACAATTCAGGATGCGTATCGGTACTCACCCCTTGCGAACATCGACTACCCCCCTGGCTGTCAAGATGGTGGGCCTACTAACAGAGTTCATGGGTTGTACCAGGGCCTGATAATCTTGACCCCTATTGCTGCCCGACACCATATTAACATTTCACTCCGAGGAGGGGGTATTGCAATGGGGAATGGAACACTCATTCTGACACTGCCAACTTCTCCTCCAGACAGCTCTACCTGTTGTCTTTGTATCAGGGCTCTGATCTCCTTCTGCAGAACTGGCTGCTGACTGGAACTGCAGTCTCCGTGACCTGTTGCAGCAAAACAATAATTTCTCCAAGAAAATTCCCTATCACATTGGTGCCTATAGTTATCATAGGATGACTTTCTCGGAGATCTATATCAACAATAATCATTCCTTGTGATGGCAATTCTACTCGGCCAACTTTTATGGTCACCTCTTTATACCCCACCTGAGGCAAGGGCTGACCATTGCTGACATAGATGCTAAGATGTTCATCTGGACTGCGGGTAATGTCTGAGTCAGTACAGTATCGTTTAAAAAGGATATATGGTATCGTTGTCACCTGGGTACCCGTGTCCAGTAACGCATTCATCGGGATGCCATCCAGCACGACAGGTAGGACCGGTCGTCCTCCCACGTACTTGTCTCACCAGCTTTGTGGACCTGGTCGTCTTACTCCTGGGGGTTGGCCCTCTGCCCCAGGGGTTGCTCGTTTAAATTACAGAATCTTGATAAGTGCCCCACCTTTTGACAGCGGCGTCTGATGGGTTGTTCGTCCTGGTCGTAGTGATCACGGTTTTTCCCTCTGGTCGGTGGAATCCTTCTCTGCCGTTGCCAAGGGACGTCATATGGACTGGAAGCCAGCTGGATCTTTCCTTTGGAGACACTTGTATGGTCTGCACGGTTTTGGTTAGTGCAGCCATATTTTTGGTCAGCTCCTGAACCTGAAGGCGTAGGTCTGCAGATGGGTCATTATCTAGGGTCTGCGCGTCAGCCTCCACAGGTGTCAGGGAAAAGGATGCCACCCCCTGGTGGTATGTGATAGCTGGGTGCCAGAGGGATGCAGTTCCACCTGGGGTTGGCTCTCGTAGCACCCAGATGGCTCGGTCTTTAAATTGCACAAAGCCAGATCAGGGTTTACAGAGCCATAATGCGCAGCTGTGTCCGGTAAGCGTTAGACAGGAGCCCCTCGATAAACTGCTCAGTTAGCAACCTATCCTCGTCTCGCACACTGTCAGGGTCTACCTGTTTAATGGCCCGCAGCGCCTCCTGCAGGTTTAGAGCATAGTCCCGTACACTGTCCTGCACCCTTTGTTTGCACCCGTAGAACTTCATTTTAATCTCTGCTGCTGTGCGGGTGTCAAAGGTATCCTTCAACCGGGCCAGTATTTCCTTAACAGTGCTTTTGTCCCTGCCCAGCCAGGACTTCACCTCTCTTTGGGCTGCACCGATTAACTGGCCTATGAGGATGCTGACTTTCTGCTCCTCAGACAGGGGGTACACTTGTAACAAACTGCGCAGTCTATCCTCAAAGTCACTCAGGGTGTGCGACTCCCCTGAGTACTGGGGCAACCATGCCACCCCCGGGTATATATGGCATTGACAATGGCATTACAGTGGCGCGACCGCGACTGAACCCTCTCCCATGTTGGGCATCTTCCTCTCCCCTAGTGAACCACAGCCAGGTCCTGAGCTTCTGCTGGCGTACCAGTCTGCTGCTCTGCTGGTCACTGTACAGCTGCACTCTTGCTGCACAGCTTCTCACACTTGTGCTGTATTCACAGAGCTGTAGCAGCTGAGATCGTCGGATGGGTGGATGGATCACACAGCACAGGGCTGCAGCAGATGGATAGATGGGATCACAAAACACAGGGCTACAGCAGCTGGATGGATGGGATCACACAGCACAGAGCTGCAGCAGCTGGATGGATGGGATCACATAGCCCTCTGCAGGGGGAGGCGACAATCTTCCCCCTCAGTCTGATGCAATGGGGAAGGCTGGCACCTTTCAGCCTGAGTGACAGACAACGCTGGTAAAGTCTATGCTAGTGAGAGGGGCCTATTTTGGCGCCATTTATGAGGCTCTGCCCACGGTGGGACACCCCACATATCATTAACTCCACATGTACGACAGTAATGGCTGCAGTTTATACAGTTATACACAGTCTTTGTGGCACACAGGACCCGTTGTAACGGGTTGGTTCGTCCTGTTCGTGACGCCAAGTATGACACACCCCCTGGGCCGTGGGGTACCCGGTAGCTGGGCCGGTCGGTGCTGGGGGTGTCACGGTAGAAGTGACACGGTCAATGACCCAGGGCAGTCAATTAAAGGGAAAGATAGAAGGGGAATAAAGTTTTTATATATATTGTTCGCGACGCCACTTTTGTTATGCGGCTATATGGAGCCGCAGCTGCGGTGCAGATCCTCTGGAGCTGATGGTGATGCAGCAGAGTTGGTTCAGCTCTCCACAGGTTGAGCTTAGCTCCAGGGCAGGATGTAGTGATACTATAGGGTAGATGTGGTTGGTGCAGTGTAATGCAGGTGATGGCACAGATAATGACCAGTCCTCAATTTAATGGCAGTTTCCTCTTATCTTTACCTGCGGTTGTGAAGCAGACCGGGGCATGGGTACTAGCTGGTAGTAGCGGTCCGGGTGGCCTGGAAGCAAGTTGGTGATCCACCTCGCCAGGTAAAGTTGTAGGCCATCCCTCTGCGCTTTTCTCTTTGGCCCTGCTGCTTGTAGCTATCCTGCGGCCCTCGTCCCTGAGTAAAATGTCTATTCCTCACCCGTATGGCAGGCAGCTCGGGCCTTCTTGGAGTGTCGCTCCCATGTGGCGGTGCTGGGACCTATGGTGCTGCTGAGCCTCCGGGCTTCTGATGGGGCCAGGAGACCTGCAGTCTCCTGCCCTCTGGCTTCTGTTGGTGGGCCTTCAGTGCCCCACAACCTCGGACTCCGGTGTCCGGTTCTTCTGCGCTTCTCTCTGGGGTGAGCTGACTCACAGCTCCACTCCCCAGGTCCTTCCTCATCGCTGTCCTGTCTTCAACTCCTCTCAACTCCGTCTTACTAACCCCGCCTCCAGATTCCAGTTGTCAAGGGGAGGAGCTCCCTTTACTGGTCTGTAGCCAGGAAAGTGTTGTATGCTAGTGAACCTGACTAGGGGACCCCTGCTTGCTTCCAGGCATGGCATCACCCCTTGTGAGGGAGGCAATGCCACTGTGGCAACCGGACCCCTGGGGTGCTACAGATACAGGTAGCTCTATGAGAATGAATTATGGACCCACAGACTTAAGATTGAGCCCATGTACCTCTCTTGTGCGTAGCTCATGCAAAATAGGGATTTTGAAAGATCAGTGATTGTCTCAGGACCAAATTCCCCACCAATTAGCAGCACTGCACAGTACCTGTCATACAATCATGGCCAAAAGGGTTGGCACCCTTGAAATTTAGAAAGGAATAAGTCCAGCGCTATAAGTCCATAAAAAATTCATTCTTCATTTATTTCATAGCTTCAAATGGTAAAAAATCCATTAAGTCACAGTCCAGACGTTAAAAACATACGCGTTTCCACGCAAAGCAGTGCGTCTTAATCATTGACAAGGATCTGATGGCGACTGAACATTTTAAACTAGTTCACAATTCAGTCTCCACTCACCAGATCCGGCCATTAGATGGGATCAGCTGTGCCGAGAAACCTGGCGGGAGATTAACCCCTTACAGACTGAAAACATACATTACATCAAATATGCATTTCCCTAAAGCTAAAGATGAGGTCCGTGTCAGACTGACAGGAAGGGGTTACTCCAAGTGGTTGTTAGACAGGGCTGAAAACATAATCAGTCACAAAGATAGAGCAGAGAACGGAGAAAAATGTCATAAATATAGGTCCAATCATATAGATAAAAATGATGGAGTAGTTTTTACAACTATATATAGTCCACATTTCTCAAATATTACTAACATTATTAAAAAATGATTACCTATATTATATCAAGATAAAAAACTGGTGAAAATCCTGACAAATCCTGAGAAATTTATTGCAAAAAAAAGCTTCCACTTTAGGAGATATTATGTCCCCCGGCCTCTATCTCAATGATAACAATAATAAAAAGGAGAATTGGCTCCATACTAGAGGGTCATACAAGAGCTGGCACAATACATGCACCTGCTGCAAGTATATGAAAAATACTAAAACATTTGTCTCTTGTGCAAATAAAAAAAGAATATATGATTAATTCCTACATAAACTGCAACACAAGCAACGTGGTGTATACTGTGCGATGCGGTCTGTGTGACCTCCAATATGTCGGCTGTACAGGGGGCTGCTGAAAATCAGGATAAGACGTCACCTCTCAGACGCCATCAACAAAATCATTAATAAAAGTTCAGCAATTTCCAATCATTTTATTACTAGCCATGGAGGTGATGTGTCTTCTTTTGAAGTGTCAGGCATAGAAAGAGTTAAAATCCCATCCCGGGGGATATCAAAAGAAAACTAATAAGCCATGAATCTACCAGCTGAACACTAGGGGGCACCACATGGTATCAATATCAGACAGGATCTGATTTACCACTATGAATAGAGAAATGCATATTTGATGTAATTTAGTGTTTTCAGTCTGTCAGGGGTTAATCTCCCGCCAGGTTTCTCGGCACAGCTGATCCCATCTAATGGCCAGATCTGGTGAGTGGGGACTGAATTGTGAACTAGTTTAAAATGTTCAGTCGCCATCAGATCCTTGTCAATGATTAAGACGCACTGCTTTGGGTGGAAACGCGTATGTTTTTAATGTCTGTTCTGTGACTTAATGGATTTTATACCATTTGAAGTTATGAAATAAATGAAGAATGGATTTTTTATGGACTTATAGCGCTGGACTTATTCCTTTCTAAGTTCTGAAAACTTCCTGCACAGCAGGATCCGTGCGCTCCAGGAGATGGTGAGCAGACATTAACTTTTTCCTATGTTTTCCACCCATGAAATTGTTACAGAAAATGACGTATTTTTCCCAGAAAATGATTGCAGTTACACATGTTTTGTTATACACAGGTTTATTTCCTTTCAGTGTATTTTAACAACACAAAAACACAGAGAAGAAAAGGCAAATTTGACATAATTTCACACAAAACCCCAAAAATGAGCCTGACAAAATTGTTGGCTCCCTCGACTTAATATTTAGTTGCACACCCTTTGGAATAAATAATTGCAATTAGTCACTTCCTATAACCATCAGCTTCTTCCACCTCTCAGCTGGGATCTCGGACTCTTCTTACAAACACCTCCAGGTCTCTCATATTTGAAGGCGTCTTCTCCCAACAGCAATTGTAAGATCTCTCAACAGGTGTCAATGGGATTTAGGTCAGGACTTATTGCTGTCATTTCAGAACTCTCCAGCGCTTTGTTTCCATTCCATTATTTAATTTATTTAATATTTTGATAGATCCAACTTTTACAAACACAATGATAGCCAATATTTGTATTTTTTTTAAATTTGTTTTTATTTCTTAATTTTTAATGAGGGAAATGGGAGTGACTTTATTATTATTATTTTTTTTTAATACCTTCATATTTTTTTAAACATTTTTTTTTTTTTTTTTTTTTTTTTTTTACTCTTCACCATATTTGTTAGTCCCATTTGGAACTCTTAGACTGCGATTGTCTATTCGCTTGTGTTATATGTAGCAATGCTAGAGCATTGCTGTATATAGTAAAAATCATCGTCTCCCAGGAACACAGGCTATCTTTCATAGCTGATGAGTGGTTAGAACAGCGCAACCCGCTGACGGTGCACTGTAAATACTGCTATAGCAGATTTACTGGTTTACAGCCACGGACGAAGCTCTGCTCCACCGGTGCCTGTTAGAGGTAGATGATGATTGAATAATTCAGCCATCATCTGCCAGGAAAGATGCGGGCCCGGCTTGCGAGACAGGGAGATGGTATATGTCGGATGTAGCATGTTATATGTCATTAAGGGGTTAAGTTTGGTGAAGACCATTTTCAGTAATGTTGTTAGTGTATTTTTTTTTTTAAGTTAGCTTCTAAAATCAGACTTTTTCACATCTGTAAACAACCTTTTAGCAAAATAATAACTTTGAAGCCTCTTAAGCTTATTAACATTTAAGAAAATTAAATATTTAGATAACCATATAACTTATTGAATGTTCAGCCAACTATATATTTATATTAAAGTAGTCATACATGGACAGACACTATAATACTGACCTTGCCATTTTTCCAAAATATTTTACTAGTATTTATGAAAAGCTGATCTTCATCTCGCACAGATAGATTAAATTCTCCAACATGTTTTAATTTAAACCAAGATTGAACCATTATTCTAATATTATTAATGTGATAGTAATTGGTCATTTCTCCTTTATCATTAAAGTAAACTTCTTTTCCCATTGAATCTTGGAAATGAAGTTTTCTTAAGAAGTACTGAAATAAATGATACAGTAATCAATAAGAATAGGGAAAACACACTTGGCACATATAAGGACAGTGTTTGGATATTTTTTGAGATTTGAAACAGAAGAGGCTGAAAACTTTTGGCGAAGATAGGGTAGCGGTTGTGCAGTAACAAGCACCGACCACTTAACAGCTTATAGGTGGGGGTGCTGCGTGCGGGACCCTGGCCGATCATACATTGATGCCGTATCCTACGGATTGTAAATTTTATTTTTTATATAGGTTCTTCATCTTAGTACAACCAGATCAGTTGTATCAATCACTTGTGTTACTACAGGGGCCTGTTTTAACCTCCACAAAAAAATTATTTTAATGACTTCTTGGGTGAAAAATTATTAAAAAAAAATTCTGTATTCTGTATAAAAAACAGAAATTATCAAATTTTCATATAATTATTACTCCTTCGTCATGAAAAGCCAGCAGATATACCCATATCCAGCCATGTGACCAGGACTAGACTAAACTGCATTCTAAATCATTATGCACAATGGATTTATATGTCATAAAGTTATAATATTTTGTTTTTTTTTCTCATAGTCTCATGGATGGTTTGTGTCTCAGGGCTCTTTGGATCACTGAAAACAATCTCATCTCCCTGTGGTAAATAGTTTCCAGGTGCCCAATTAAAGAAAAACTACTTAATACAGACTTTTCCACATTATTAAGCAGGCCACAGTTTTCAAGCGATATGGGAAAGAAAAAGAATCTCTCTGCTGCTGAATTGTGTCAAATAGTGCAATGCCTTGGACAAGGTATGAAAATAGGTGTGTCATGAAAACTTAAGCTTGATCATTGTACTATAAAGAGATTTGTGGAAGATATAGAGCACAGATGGGTCTGTACAGATAAAGGCATAATAAGGAAGGTTTCCACCAGACTAATTCATCAGACTAAGAGAGTAGCTTTTAAATACCATTACAAAGCTGGAAACAGGCATTTGAAGCTGCTAGTGCCTTTGGAGACCCACATACCTCAAGTTGTAGGATCCTTCAGGTATATTCAGTTGTGCATAAACCTACTATTCAGCCACCCCTAAACAGTGCTCATAAGCAGAAATGGTTTCAGTGGGCTCAGACATACATGCACCCTAATTGTAAAGCAGTCTTGCTTACTCATGATTAGTAATGAACGAATTTGTTCGAAATCCAATCTTACAACTTAAATTCTACACAAATATGGCACATTCGGATTCGTGATCAGAAATTAAGCAAAATTTCTTAAATTCGGGAAAAATAGGCAACGTTCGGTGAATAAATGCGGGAACATGATTGCGGGGCAACTACAGTGTTTTTAACTGTTTTTCTAGCATAGTGCTTGTGTATGATGAGCGGGGGGACGTGGTAGATGAGTGGGGGAGCTGGTGATAGCTCAGAACAGGTCAGATCAGCGGCACGCTTGTAATTTTTTTTCTTCCTGTAGGCGGTAACTTTAAGTCAGGAAAGCACGACTAGCCAATCAGAGCGCAGGAAGCATCCACTCTGTCCTGACACAAGGGCTTCTGCAATTAGCTGCTGAAATTACATGTCCTCTCTATATAAAAAATGACCATGTTCCCTCAGCGCCATTTTATCCATGTCAATGAAGGAGACAGATGCTGCTCAGTGTGCTCTGTCCTGTGTTATAAGAGATATTAGCTAGATAGAGGGGCGCTTGTTAGGAAGTCAGATAGTGAAGACAAGTGTGACATGCAGAAGTAGTGCTGTTGCAGAGTGTGACATGCAGAAGTAGTGCTGTTGCTTTAAAAGCATTCAGCAACTATTAGAAGTAATACAGGCTCAGGAAACAGGAAGTGTTGTGCTCCAGAAGCATTCAGCAACTAGAGGGGTTAACAGTCACAGGAGAAGGGGAGTGTTTTTGCAGAGCCCAAGGGGGATTGTGGGGAAGTTCTTTACTTGCTGGCGCCGAAGAGAAAGGTGGTGTTTGTGTTCTGTATCTCACAGAAGAGCCCCTGCAAGTGAAAAGGATTCAAGTCAGGAGTGAAGCTAAGCACAGGTTAGGTAAAGTTCCTGAACTAGCAGTGCAGAGTTTTGTCAGGCAGAAAGATAAGGACTGGAAGAAATGGTGTCACAGGGATCATCTCCCTCAGCAAACCCTCCCACCCTCCTCCATCTCACTGTGCTGTAAAGAATGCTGTTTTCATTAATGTGCCTTTTCATTAGAACTGTGCTGTCCTGTACTACTGATAAGATGTGAACTGCTGTGCTGCTAAGGAAATTGTACTCATTTTCACTGGAGCCTGTTGCTCATAAGACTTAAGAAGCCACACAGCCAGTGCAAGTTATTAAATGTAACTGTTCTACTGTTTACGAGGACTCCTGTCAAGTGTGTCTGGTCAGCAAGTGAAACAACTTATGTGTCTGTGCCTGAGGGTCAATACCCCGTGTGCCTGAGAGAAGCTGTAGCACATGGTCTATGGTCCCCCAGGATTCCAAAGAATCCATGTAACCTGTCTCGCCCCTATCTGAACCTAGCGGCGTGTGTGTAACCTAAGTCTTGTGCTGTGTACCTGTTCAATCGACCTTGCAGTACATTTTTTTGCTTGTGTAATTTTTTTCTTGTGCAATTACTTTTTTTGAGAGAAAGAGCAGAGTCCATGCTATAGATTAGTGAGTTTGAAATAGTTTTGAGAATATCTCCTATGTTATACAGGCGTCTCCTCAAGAGAACAAACCTCTGTACTTCCCACTTTCTCCACTGCTTCTGCCTCCTCCACCTCCTCTAGGGCCTTCCAATAGTGGAGAGCGAATCCACACCACCTTGGTACTGCGCACTCAGGGCTCAATGCAATCAGGCAGTCTTCAAATTAATATGCCTTGGAGATCGCAGTCATACAGCTCAAGAGTTGTGGACAGCTCTCCATGCTCAGTTTGAGCAATGACTGTCTCCGCTGAACCTTGAGCCAGGGCAGACCATGTGCAATAATGGTGCGAACCTGTGGGCGATCCTACGCTGAGGCAAGCTCACACACGTGCCTTGCATGGCTCACATCCTCAACCTGATGGAACAGCGATTTCTCAGCCACTCTCCGGGCCTGGATGAGCTGCTTCAGAAAGTATAGGAAACTGTGTGCTCACTTCAGCCATTCACACCCCTCATGTCATCAACTTGCATCGATACAGAGGTCTTTCTCCATACTAGTTAACAGGTTGATATGCGATGTGCCGATGCGGTGGAATTCCACACTGCCCATGCTGCAGCAACTGTGTTAGCAGAAATGATCCCTGATGCAATATGTCATGTCGTGTAGCCTGGGCCAACGCAGTATGGATGTGGGGCATATAACATTTACGGAGTAGGAACAGATATATCCGGGGATGCACGTCTCTGTCTCAAGCCTTTATAGACTGCTCATGCGTGACGCGCAGTCTGGCTCCAGACACAAGCATTCATCCAGCCTTTACAGGTAAGAGGAGAGTATGGCACCGGAGGTCGCGGTATGCATAGACACTGAATGCATACCGCGATCTCCGGCGCCATACTTGCATACTTACCTGACTGGGAGGAGCGTTGCCGCGACGCCTCTCTTCGCAAGAGACCGGGGCAAGAGTGAGGCATTGGGTATACGCATATCGCTATCCGTCGCCATTTTACTGATGACAAATTTGCAGTGTGTCTTCAGCAAAATGGCGTTGGACAGCGCGGTTCTCTGGCGCTGCACTCCTCCCCCGGCCTCCAGCAGAACAGGACACCCCAGCGCTGGAGCACAGGGAAGAAAGGTGAGTTAGTGTTTATTTTTTTGTATGTGTGTACAGCGTGAAAGGAATGAGGGGGCCACACATACCAGGATTGGGGTATGAGGGGGCCACACATACCAGGATTGGGGGGTGAGTGGTACCACACATACCAGGATTGGGGAGTGAGGGGACCATGCATACCAGGATGAGGGGTACCTTGCACACCAGGATTGGGGGGTGAGGGGACCATGCATACCAGGATGAGGGGAATCATGCATACCAGGATTGGGGGATGAGGGGACCATGCATACCAGGATTGGGGGGTGAGGGGACTATGCATGCCTAGATTGGGAGGTGAGGGGTGCCATGCATTCCAGAATAGATAGGGATGAGGGGAGCCATACATACCAGGATAGGAATGCAGGGCACCATGCATACCAGGATGAGGGATAGGGTGCCAGGCATACCAGGATGTGGGGTGCCATGCATACTAGGATGAGGGATTGGGTGGCATGCATACCAGGTTTCTGGGATGAGGAGGCCGTACTTACCAGAATTGGGATGAGGGGTGCCATGCACACCAGGATGAGGGGTGCCAAATATACCAGAATAGGTATGAGGGGTACCATGTATACCGAGATTGGGGGTGAGGGGTGCCATGCATATCGGGATTGGGGGTGAGGGGTGCCATGCATACCGGGATAGAATGGGGGCAGCACAAATACCAGGATGGGGGCAGCACATACCAGCATGGTAAACCATATACCAATAAAAATTCTCTCCACCCGGGCGTAGAACAGGTTCAATAGCTAGTGTGTGTGTGTGTGTGTGTGTGTGTGTATATATATATATATATATATATATATATATATATATATATATATATATATATATATATATATATATATATATATATATATATATATATATATATATATATATATATATATATATATATTACAGTACAGACCAAAAGTTTGGACACAACTTCTCATTTAAAGATTTTTCTGTATTTTCATGACTATGAAAATTGTACATTCACACTGAAGGCATCAAAACTATGAATTAACACATGTGGAATTATATAGTTAACAAAAAAAGTGTGAAACAACTGAAAATATTTCTTATATTCTAGGTTCTTCAAAGTAGCCACCTTTTGCTTTGATGACTGCTTTGCACACTCTTGGCATTCTCTTGAGGAGCTTCAAGAGGTAGTCACCGGAAATGGTTTTCACTTCACAGGTGTGCCCTGTCAGGTTTAATAAGTGGGATTTCTTGCCTTATAAATGGGGTTGGGACCATCAGTTGTGTTGTGCAGAAGTCTGGTGGATACACAGCTGATAGTCCTACTGAATAGACTGTTAGAATGTGTATTATGGTAAGAAAAAAGCAGCAAAGTAAAGAAAAACGAGTGGCCATCATTACTTTAAGAAATGAAGGTCAGTCAGTGCAAACAATTGGGCAAACTTCGAAAGTGTCCCCAAGTGCAGTTGCAAAAACCATCAAGCGCTACAAAGAAACTGGCTTACATGAGGACCGCCCCAGGAAAGGAAGACCAAGAGTCACCTCTGCTTCTGAGGATAAGCTTATCCGAGTCACCAGCCTTAGAAATCGCAGGTTAACAGCAGCTCAGATTAGAGACCAAGTCAATGCCACCCAGAGTTCTAGCAGGAGACACACCTCTTCAACAACTGTTAAGAGGAGACCTTGTGCAGCAGGCCTTCATGGTAAAATAGCTGCTAGGAAACCACTGCTAAGGACAGGCAACAAGCAGAAGAGACTTGTTTGGGCTAAAGAGCACAAGGAATGGACATTAGACCAGTGGAAATCTGTGCTTTGGTCTGATGAGTCCAAATTTGAGATCTTTGGTTCCAACCACCGTGTCTTTGTGCGACGCAGAAAAGGTGAATGGATGGACTCTACATGCCTGGTTCCCACCGTGAAGCATGGAGGAGGAGGAGGTGTGATGGTGTGGGGGTGCTTTGCTGGTGACACTGTTGGGGATTTATTCAAAATTGAAGGCATACTGAACCAGCATGGCTAACACAGCATCTTGCAGCGGCATGCTATTCCATCCGGTTTGCGTTTAGTTGGACCATCATTTATTTTTCAACAGGACAATGACCCCAAACACACCTCCAGGCTGTGTAAGGGCTATTTGAACAAGAAGGAGAGTTATGGGTAGAGATGAGCGTTGTTCGACTCGAACTGTTCGCCATTCTCAAATTAGAGCTGTTTTGGGCGGTGTTCGAGCCGTTCGGCGAACACGAACAATTTGAAAAAAATTTGTCTGTTCGAGGTTATGTTCGATAACTGTTCGTGCACCAAAATCATTACTGGATTTTTTCTCAGTAATGCTGAAAATTAATGTTAATATGCAGTTTGAGTGTACAGTGGGGCGGGGGGAGGGGCGTGGGAGGGGCAGAGGATGGAGCTCTGCAGGAATAATTAAGATCTCCATTTTTTTTTCTCTTTCCCGCATTTACAGTGGGGAGGTGCAGTCTGTCAGCTTATCAGCAGCGCACACACGGAGCGAACTGCTTTTTTTCACACAAGCAAGGGCATGTGTCATTGGCAGTGTATGTCACATGTCCTTGCCCTATAAGACCCAGCTATTTTCCCCGTTGCCACCATTTCCTCACTGCTGCAGCTGCGTGTTAGACGGCACCGCTGTAGCTGTGTGTGCTATACCTTCTTAATTTAAAGCCAATTTTCGCACAAATCTACAGATAGCTTGGTAGTAGGGAAGAGTTGTGATTGCAGTCCTTTTAAGGACTAGGTTACAGCATTTCCTACGACTTTTATCAGGCAGGTCTGTGCTCTTAAATAGATAGGTTGGGAGTAATGACTAATTGTAATTGCAGTCCTTTTCAGGACTAAGTTAGATCAGTTCCTATCAGCTTATGCCAGGCAGGTCTGTGCCAGTGCTGTGCAAGTTTTTTTCACAGCATTTGGCTAAATCTAGCAAAGCTAATCCTTTTTGGCCTATTGCAGAGTGTGTTAGTCAGTGGAGTAGCCTATCTGTGTTGCAAGATATACCACCTGTGTATAGAATACCAATTTTTTTACTGCACCTAGTGAAGTAAAACCTTTTGGGCATAGTATCATTCTATTAGTCCATATATACAGACCTCCATCAGGTTGCAAATTAAAAATAATTTTTTTCTGCATCTAGCTCTGAAAAAATATTTGGTCTTCTAGCAGTGTGTGGGACTTGGTCTATTAGTCCATCTATACTGACCTCCATAAGGTTGCAAATTGAATATAATTTTTTTCTGCATCTAGCTCTGAAAAAATATATGGGCTTCTAGCAGTGTGTGGGACTTGTTCTATTAGTCCATCAATACTGACCTCCATCAGGTTGCAAATTGAAAATAATTTTTTTCTGTATCTAGCTCTGAAAAAATATTTGGGCTTCTAGCAGTGCGTGGGATTTGTTCTATTAGTCCATCTATACTGACCTCCATCAGGTTGCAAATTAAATATAATTTTTTTCTGCATCTAACCCAGACAATAGTTTGGGCCTAATAACACAGTTTGGCCACTTAGCTCTGTTCGGTTTCCATCCATTGTTTTTTTGTGCAAACAACTCCAGAGTTGTGAATTAGTTAACCACCAAAATGAGTGGAAAAAGGCCTGCTGCTGGTGGAAAGGGGAATAGGCGTGTTGGGAGGGGGAAAAAAGGTTGTGTCCATGGGGTAGGCGTTAAAGCAACAGTAACATCTGCAGAAGAAAGACCATCTTCCAGCCAAACTAAAATGTCTACTTCTTTTAGCGGACAATGTGATAAGATCCCTTTCTTACGGCCACGCCAATCGCTACAAATTCCAGATGAGGCACAAAAAAAGCAGGTGCTTCAACGGATATCAAGTGCTCCTTTAAGTAGGCTCTCCTCCACATCAACTTCAACATCACAAATACTCCAGTCCTCAGAGGTGTCACCCCAATCGCACTTGCTTCCTCACAGCTCCCAAATCTCCAGCTGCCCGTCTGAGTATGAGGTAGAACAGATGGTTGAGTCTGCAGAGCTGTTTACTCATACTATAGCCTGGGAATCAGAGGTCGGCTCCAGCGCTTCTGTGAATCCAGACGAGGAAATGATCTGCACTGATGCCCAGAATCTTTATGAGTCGGATCCAGGACCAGACGCAGAAGGTTCTGACCATAATGTAGACCCTCATTCCCAAACTGTAACTCCTGTTGGTGGAGACAATGAGGAAGACGATGATAAGACTCAAATACCTGATTGGAGCGACAACTTTAGTTTTTTGTCAAGGCAGGAAGAGGTTGGCTCTCAGGACGACGGGTGTGATAACCAGGGATTGAAGCTTGAAGAGGGCAATTTGCATATTCCAGGTGCCTTCTGGGAAAAGCGAAGAGTCTCCTTCAGTTAGAAGATCGTTGGGGTATCACAAGAAAGAAGACAGACATCAAGTCAGCAGGGACAAGGAGCAGCATGGCAGATGTGAAAACCTACATGGTGAGCTGCAACATGTGCTACATGTTCACAGATCGACCAGAAGCTGAAACCAACTTCACCTGCCAGAAGTGTAGACTACTGGCTCTTTTAGAAGAAAAGGTGCGGGGACTGGAAGAAAGAATTGCGACATTAAAACTCATCAAGGAAAATGAAGACTTCCTGGACAGAACAGAAGCGTCACTACTGGTCACAGAAAGTGAAGGAAGCGTCAGAGAACCTCCAGAGGCAGACAAGTGGAGGCAAGTGACCAAAAGAAGCAAGAAGACCATGGAGACACCACCAACCACACAACTGAGAAACAGATTCCAAGAACTTGTGGAGGACGAAGATGGCACACATAAGGATGAGGAACTACCAGCAAGCAAAAAAGAAAAGAGTACCCAGAAACACCCAGAAGCGACAAGAAAAAGGACAGCCAAGAAGGGAAGAAGAGTGGTGGTGGTGGGAGACTCACTACTGAGAGGAACAGAAGCAGCTATCTGCAGACCGGACATAACCGCAAGAGAAGTATGCTGCCTCCCAGGGGCGAAGATCAAGGATGTTACCGATAGGATACCAAAGCTCATCAGTCCCAAGGATGTCCACCCATTTCTTCTGATACATGTTGGCACCAATGACACGGCAAAGAAGGACCTACCGACAATCTGCAAGGACTTTGAAGCATTGGGGAAGAAAGTAAAAGAACTGGATGCGCAGGTAGTTTTTTCTTCTATCCTTCCAGTAGACGGGCATGGCGTCAGGAGATGGAACAGGATCCTTGATGT
The DNA here is from genome assembly GCF_046119375.1 of Phyllobates terribilis. Lineage (NCBI taxonomy): Eukaryota > Metazoa > Chordata > Amphibia > Anura > Dendrobatidae > Phyllobates > Phyllobates terribilis. The sequence continues at coordinate 1,201,742,306 of NW_027362761.1, read as the reverse complement.
GAACAGCTGGCTGAGACGATGGTGCAGACAACAAGGATTTGGATTCCTGGACCACGGTGTGAATTACCTCTATGATGGACTCCTTGCCAGAGACGGACTACACCTCAACAAACCCGGGAAACACACATTCGCCAGGAGACTCGCAACACTCATCAGGAGGGCGTTAAACTAGAAGAAGAGGGGATGGGAAGAAAAACGCCGGACATGAACATGCAACCAGAGGACATACTAATGAAAGATATGAAGTGCGACAAAGAAGGTCCAAGACAAGATACTTGGAAGGGAGGTAAGAAAATTTCTAATACAATCCACAGGGAGAAGATTGGAGCAAGACAAAATCATGTAAACTGCGTGCTAGCAAATGCCAGAAGCCTGACAAACAAGATGGGTGAACTGGAAGCAGAAATATCTACAGGTAACTATGACATAGTGGGAATAACCGAGACATGGTTGGATGAAAGCTATGACTGGGCAGTTAACTTACAGGGTTACAGTCTGTTTAGAAGGGATCGAAGAAATCGGAAAGGGGGTGGAGTCTGTCTATATGTAAAGACGTGTCTAAAGCCTACAATACGGGAGGATGTATGGGAGGGAAATGAGGAGGTCGAGTCCTTATGGGTGGAGATACATGGGGCAAAAAACAATAATAAAATTATCATAGGAGTCTGTTATAAACCACCAAATATAGCAGAAGCCACGGAAAGTCTATTAATGAGACAAATAGACGAAGTAGCAAAAAATAACGAGGTGATTATTATGGGGGACTTCAACTACCCCGATATAGACTGGGAAACCGAAAGCTGTAGATCTCAGAAAGGAAACAGGTTTCTGTCAATTATCAAAGACAATTATTTGTCACAACTTGTGCAGGAACCAACTAGAGGGACGGCCCTTTTAGACTTAATATTAACTAACAGGCCAGACAGAATAACTGAGGTGCAGGTCGGGGGGCACCTGGGAAATAGTGACCACAACATTATACAATTCCACATGTGCTTCAGTAGGTGCCCAGCAAGGGAGTCACAAAAACACTGAACTTCAGCTAAGAGATGCCCTTCACCTTATAGACTGGGATAGGATCTGCAGTAATAGGAGCACGGATAGAAAATGGGAAATTTTCAAAACAGTCCTACATAGTCACTGTAGAAGGTACATACCTTATGGGAATAAAAGGGCTAGGAATAGGAGGAAGCCAATGTGGCTAAATAAGGAAGTCAAGAGGGCAATGAAAAACAAAAAAAGGGCTTTCGGTAAACTTAAACAAGAAGGCAGCGAGGAAGCGTTAATAACTTATAGAGAAAAAAACAAAATCTGTAAGAAACAAATAAGAATAGCAAAAGAGGAGACAGAGAGACTAATTGCCAAAGAAAGTAAAACGAATCCCAAACTGTTCTTTAACTATATAAACAGTAAAAGGATTAAAACTGATGGAGTTGGCCCATTGAAAAATAACCTGGGTAAAATCATAGAGGGCGATGAGGGTAAAGCAAACCTACTCAATAGCTTCTTCTCCACTGTTTTCACAAAAGAAAACAATTTATCAGAGGAAATGCAAAGTGATAAAGTAAACCCTCCACTAAATATCACCCACCTAACCCAGGAGGAAGTTCAGAAACGCCTAAATAATATCAAAATAGACAAGTCACCAGGCCCAGATGGCATACACCCCCGGGTACTAAAAGAATTAAGTAATGTGATAGACAGACCGCTGTATCTTATATTCAAGCACTCTTTATGGACAGGGACTGCCCCACTAGACTGGCGCCAAGCAAATGTGGTACCAATATTCAAAAAGGGGTCTAAAAGTGACCCTGGGAACTATAGACCAGTAAGCTTAACGTCTGTTGTGGGTAAATTGTTTGAAGGATTTCTTAGAGATGCTATTGTAGAATATCTTAATGATAATAACTGTCTAACTCCATATCAACATGGATTCATGAGAGATCGCTCCTGCCAAACAAACCTGATTGCCTTCTACGAGGAGGTGAGCTCACAGCTGGACCGGGGAGAGTCAGTGGATGTTGTATACCTTGACTTCTCCAAAGCGTTTGATACCGTGCCACACAAAAGGTTGGTATATAAAATGAGAATGCTTGGTCTGGGGGATAATGTGTGCAAGTGGGTAAATAGCTGGCTGAGTGATAGAAAGCAGAGGGTGGTTATCAATGGAGTAAGCTCAGGGGGTGTCAGGGTTACTAGCGGGGTGCCTCAAGGGTCTGTCTTGGGCCCTATATTATTTAATATATTTATTTATGATCTAGTGGAAGGGTTGCATAGTAAAATAGCAATATTTGCAGATGATACTAAACTTTGTAAAGTAGTTAACACAGATGAGGATAGGGCACAGCTCCAGGAATATTTAGATAAATTGGGGAGTTGGGCCAAAAAATGGCAAATGGGGTTCAATGCCGATAAATGTAAGGTCATGCACATGGGAAAGAAAAACAGCAGTCACCCATACATATTAAACGGGAAAACGTTGGGGAAATCTGACATGGAGAAGGACCTGGGCGTCTTGGTTAATAGCAAATTAAATTGGAGTGCCCAGTGTCAGGCAGCAGCTGCGAAGGCAAATAGAGTCATGGCATGCATCAGAAGAGGAATAGGGGCATATGATGAGAACATTGTTCTTCCTCTGTATAAAGCGCTGGTAAGGCCGCACTTAGAATATTGTGCACAGTTCTGGGCTCCGGTGCTCAGGAAAGACATATTGGAGCTAGAGAGGGTACAAAGGAGGGCGACTAAGGTAATAAAGGGAATGGAGGGACTAGAATACCCAGAGAGGTTGTCAAAATTAGGCCTATTTACGTTGGAAAAGAGAAGGCTTAGGGGAGACCTCATAAACATGTATAAATACATCAGGGGGCAGTACAGAGATCTCTCCCATGACCTATTTATACCAAGGATGGTGACAAAGACGAGGGGGCACACTATGCGTCTGGAGGAAAGGAGGTTCCTGCACCAGCATAGAAGGGGATTCTTTACGGTCAGAGCCGTGAGACTCTGGAACTCTCTGGGAGAGGAAGTGGTGATGTCCAACTCACTTAATGAGTTCAAGAGAGGCCTGGACGCCTTTCTTGAGAACAATAAAATTACATCTTATGCTTAGTGATAGTTAATTAATCCAGATTGGTGTCGGGAAGTGAATTTTTTCCTCAATGATGTCAATTGGCCTATACCGCATGTTTTTTTTTTGTTTGTTTTGTTTTTTTTTGCGTTCCCCTGGATCAACGCTGCGGAATAGCTGCAGTGCACAAGAAATAGGCTGAACTGGATGGACGCTTGTCTTTTTTCGGCCTTATAAACTATGTAACTATGTAACTATGTAACTATAACACAAAGGGTGATTATGATGAGGTTGGAGATCCCACTTACTGTCAACCCACAGTCAGCCAAGAGATGAGGTCAGTAGAGGAGGTGGAGGAGGATGCTAGTGACAACGAGGTCAGGTTGCGCCTTCCTGGACAGAGACGTAGTACTGGAAGCACGTCAACAACTGCATCCTCAAACACAACTCTGCTTCTGACCACAAGTCGTGGTGGCTCTTCAGGTCGCATGGGTGCTAAGCCTTGCATAGCCTGGGTGCTTTTTCAGATTGATAAAGATGACCCAACTCGTGTTATCTGTAACATTTGTCAACAAAAGCTAAGTAGAGGCCAAAAAATACATAGTTTGAGTACTTCATGCATGAACCGGCACATGGACATGAAGCATAAGTTGCAGAGGGAAGCTCACTGTGCTACAATGCGGCCTAGCCGGCCGAGCCAACCACTGTCTGCCACATCTTGTGCATCCGCGGCATCTTCATCCTCTGTGACTGGGGGGACAGCAGTCACACCTGTTTTGGGACGCAGACCTGCCACCTCGTTACCCGCAACAGCCAGCGTGATTGGCAGGTCATCATTTTCTTTGGAGGTGGTAACACCAGCTGGTGTTGAGCGCTGTCTGACATCGATATCACCACCTTTGGATCAAGGCAACCTAACATGTCCACCTGCATCTTCCTGCAGTTTGCCGGGGACACCCTTATCAACCCCGTCTAAGCACACCAGCCAGCTCTCGGTCCCTCAGATGTGGACAAGTAAAAGACCATTTCCTCCTAGCCATGAGAAAGCTAAGAGGTCGAATTTCACCATCTGCAAGCTCTTGGCTAGAGATGAGCGTTGTTCTACTCGAACTGTTCGCCAATCTTAAATTCGAGCTGTTTTGGGCGGTGTTCGAGCCGTTCGGCGAACACAAACAATTTGAGAAAAATTTGGCTGTTCGAGGTTATGTTCGATAACTGTTCGTGCACCAAAATCATAACTGGATTTTTTCTCAGTAATGATGAAAATTAATGTTAATACGCAGTTTGAATGTACAGCGGGGTGGGGGGAGGGGCAGGGGATGGATCTCTGCAGGAACAATGAAGATCTCCATTTTTTTTTTTCTCTTTCCCGCATTTACAGTGGGGAGGTGCAATCTGTCAGCCTATCAGCAGCGCACACACGGAGCAAAGTGCTTTTTTTCACACAAGCAAGGGCATGTGTGATTGGCAGTGTATGTCACATGTCCTTGCCCTATAAGACCAAGCCATTTTCCCCATCGCCACCATTTTCTCACTGCTGCAGCTGCGTGTTAGACGGCACCGCTGTTGCTGTGTGTGCTATACCTTGTTAATTTCAAGCCAATTTTCGCACAAATCTACAGATAGCTTGGGAGTAGGGAATAGCTGTGATTGCACTCCTTTTAAGGACTAGGTTACAGCATTTCCTACGACTTTTATCAGGCAGGTCTGTGCTCTTAAATAGATAGATTGTGGGAGTAAAGACTAATTGTAATTGGAGTCCTTTTCAGGACTAGGTTACATCAGTTCCTACCAGTTTTTGCCAGGCAGGTCTGTGCCAGTGCTGTGCAAGTTTTTTTCACAGCATTTGGCTGAATTTAGCAAAGCTTATCCTTTTTGGCCTATTGCAGAGTGTGTTAGTCAGTGGAGTAGCCTATCTGTGTTGCAAGATATACCACCTGTGTATAGAATACCAATTTTTTTACTGCACCTAGTGAAGTAAAATCTTTTGGGCATAGCATCATTCTATTAGTCCATCTATACTGACCTCCATCAGGTTGCAAATTGAATATAATTTTTTTCTGCATCTAGCTCTGAAAAAATATTGGGCTTCTAGCTGTGTGTGGGACTTGTTGTATTAGTCCATCTATACTGACCTCCATCAGGTTGCAAACTGAATATATTTTTTTCTGCATCTACCTCTGAAAAAATATTGGGCTTCTAGCTGTGTGTGGGACTTGTTGTATTAGTCCATCTATACTGACCTCCATCAGGTTGCAAACTGAATATATTTTTTTCTGCATCTACCTCTGAAAAAATATTGGGCTTCTAGCTGTGTGTGGGACTTGTTCTATTACTCCATCTATACTGACCTCCATCAGGTTGCAAACTGAATATATTTTTTTCTGCATCTACCTCTGAAAAAATATTGGGCTTCTAGCTGTGTGTGGGACTTGTTCTATTACTCAATCTATACTGACCTCCTTCAGGTTGCAAACTGAATATATTTTTTTCTGCATCTAGCTCTGAAAAAATATTTGGCCTTCTAGCAGTGTGCGGGACTTTCTCTATTAGTCCATCTATACTGACCTCCATCAGGTTGCAAATTGAATATAATTTTTATCTGCATCTAGCTCTGAAAAAATATTTGGCCTTCTAGCAGTGTGTGGGACTTTCTCTATTAGTCCATCTATACTGACCTCCATCAGGTTGCAAATTAAAAATAATTTTTATCTGCATCTACCTCTGAAAAAATATTTGGGCTTATAGCTGTTTGTGGGACTTTTTCTATTACTCCATCTATACTGACCTCCACCAGGTTGCAAACTGAATATATTTTTTTCTGCATCTACCTCTGAAAAAATATTGGGCTTCTAGCTGTGTGTGGGACTTGTTGTATTAGTCCATCTATTCTGAACTCCATCAGGTTGCAAATTGAATATAATTTTTATCTGCATCTAGCTCTGAAAAAATATTTGGCCTTCTAGCAGTGTGTGGGACTTTCTCTATTAGTCCATCTATACTGACCTCCATCAGGTTGCAAATTAAAAATAATTTTTATCTGCATCTACCTCTGAAAAAATATTTGGGCTTCTAGCTGTGTGTGGGACTTGTTCTATTAGTCCATCTATACTGACCTCCATCAGGTTGCAAATTGAATATAATTTTTATCTGCATCTAGCTCTGAAAAAATATTTGGCCTTCTAGCAGTGTGTGGGACTTTCTCTATTAGTCCATCTATACTGACCTCCATCAGGTTGCAAATTAAAAATAATTTTTATCTGCATCTACCTCTGAAAAAATATTTGGGCTTCTAGCTGTGTGTGGGACTTGTTCTATTACTCCATCTATACTGACCTCCATCAGGTTGCAAACTGAATATATTTTTTTCTGCATCTACCTCTGAAAAAATATTGGGCTTGTAGCTGTGTGTGGGACTTGTTCTATTGATCCATCTATACAGACCTCCATCAGGTTGCAAACTGAATAAAAAATTTTTCTGCATCTACCTCTGAAAAAATATTTGGGCTTCTAGCTGTGTGTGGGACTTGTTCTATTAGTCCATCTATACAGACCTCCATCAGGCTGCAAACTGAATATAATTTTTTTCTGCATCTAACCCAGCCAATAGTTTTGGCCTAATACCACAGTTTGGCCACTCAGCTCTGCTCGGTTCCCATCCATTGTTTTTTTGTGCAAACAACTCCAGAGTTGTGAATTAGTTAACCACCAAAATGAGTGGAAAAAGGCCTGCTGCTGGTGGAAAGGGGAATAGGCGTGTTGGGAAGGGGAAAAAAGGTTGTGTCCGTGGGGTAGGTGTTAAAGCAACAGTAACATCTGCAGAAGAAAGACCATCTTCCAGCCAAACTAAAATGTCTTCTTCTTTTAGCGGACAATGTGATAAGATCCCTTTCTTACGGCCACGCCAATCGCTACAAATTCCAGATGAGGCACAAAAACAGCAGGTGCTTCAACGGATATCAAGTGCTCCTTTAAGTGGGCTCTCCTCCACATCAACTTCAACATCACAAATACTCCAGTCCTCAAAGGTGTCACCCCAATCGCACTTGCTTCCTCACAGCTCCCAAATCTCCAGCTGCCCGTCTGAGTATGAGGTAGAACAGATGGTTGAGTCTGCAGAGCTGTTTACTCATACTATAGCCTGGGAATCAGAGGTCGACTCCAGCGCTTCTGTGAATCCAGACGAGGAAATGATCTGCACTGATGCCCAGAATCTTTGAATCGGATCCAGGACCAGATGAAGAAGATTCTGAGCATAATGTAGACCCTCATTCCCAAACTAACTCCTGTTGGTGGAGACAATGAGGAAGACGATGATAAGACTCAAATACCTGATTGGAGCGACAACTTAATTTTTTTGTCAGGGCAGGAACAGGTTGGCTCTGAGGACGACGGGTGTGATAACGCACAGGGTGATGATGATGAGGTTGCAGATCCCACTTACTGTCAACCCACAGTCAGCCAAGAGATGAGGTCAGCAGAGGAGGTGGAGGAAGATGCTAGTGACGACGAGGTCAGGTTGCGCTTTCCTGGACAGAGACGTAGTACTGGAAGCACGTCAACAACTGCATCCTCAAACACAACTATGCCTCTCACCACAAGTCGTGGTGGCTCTTCAGGTCGCATGGGTGCTAAGCCTTGCATAGCCTGGGCATTTTTTCAGATCGATAAAGATGACTCAACTCGTGTTATCTGTAACATTTGTCAGCAAAAGCTAAGTAGAGGCCAAAAAATACATAGTTTGAGTACTTCATGCATGAACCGGCACATGGACATGAAGCATAAGTTGCAGTGGGAAGCTCAGTGTGCTACAATGCGACCTAGCCGGCTGGGCCAACCGCCGTCTGCCATATCTTGTGCATCCGCGGCCTCTTCATCCTCTGTGACTGGGGGGACAGCAGTCACACCTGTTTTGGGGCGCTGACCTGCCACCTCTTTACCCGCAACAGCCAGCGTGATTGGCAGGTCATCATTTTCTTTGGAGGTGGTAACACCAGCTGGTGTTGAGCGCTGTCCGACATCGATAGCACCACCTTTGGATCAAGGCAACCTAACATGTCCGCCTGCATCTTCCTCACAGACCGGCAGTTAGCCGGGGACACCCTTATCAACCCCGTCTAAGCACAATAGCCAGCCCTCGGTCCCTCAGATGTGGACAAGTAAAAGACCATTTCCTCCTAGCCATGAGAAAGCTAAGAGGTTGAATTTCACCATCTGCAAGCTCTTGGCTACAGAAATGCTGCCTTTCCGCCTGGTGGACACAGAGGATTTTCGAGACCTTATGTCCGTCGCAGTGCCCCAGTACCAGATGCCCAGTCGGCACTACTTCTCAAAGAAAGGTGTGCCTGCGCTCCACCAGCATGTCGCACACAACATCACCGCTTCTTTGAGAAACTCTGTGTGTGACAGGGTGAATTTCACCACAGACACTTGGATGAGTAGGCATGGACAGGGGCGTTACATGTCGCTGACTGGCCTCTGGGTAAGTATGGTGACAGCAGGACAAGGGGCTGCTGTCCAAGTCTTGCCGTCCCCACGAGTTGTGCGTCAATCCTCTTTATGTCAAAGTTCCTCCACTGCTTCTGCCTCCTCAACCTCCTCTCGGTCTTCGACCTGCACCCAAAGCCTGTCTGGTCATGCCACAAGCTTTCTAAGTGCGCAGAAGGGATCCTGCATACCTCCTTACTATGCTGGCAGTAGGGCTCAACATCATCAGGCGGTTTTTACATTGAAATGTCTGGGAAATGTGAGTCACACAGCTGAGGAGTTGTGGTCAGCTCTGGAGAACCAATTTCATGAATGGTTGTCTCCACTGGACCTGAAACCAGGGAAGGCCGTGTGCGACAATGCTGCAAACCTGGTTGCGGCCCTTCGCCGGGGCAATGTCACACATGTGCCTTGTATGGCTCACGTGTTGAACCTTTTGCAGAGGGCACGGTCGCTGTGTGCTCACTTCCGCCGTTTGCATCTCGCAGCTCAGCGACTTACATCTCTACAGAAGTCGTTGGGCCTGCCACTTCACCGGCTAAAATGCGATGTGCCTACCCGGTGGAATTCAACTCTGCACATGTTGCAGTGACTGTGGCAGCACCGACAAGCCCTGGTGCAATACGTTCTGACGTATAGCCTGGGCCAACGAGATCCAGAGGTGGGGCAAATCACGCTGGAGGAGTGGTCTCAGATCAGGGACCTATGCACCCTTCTGCACAGTTTTGAAATGGCGACGAAGATGTTTAGTGCTGACGATGCCATTATCAGCATGACTATTCCGGTGATTTACATGCTGGAGCAAATGTTAAACAGAATTCGGAGTCAGGTGGTGGCACAAGAGGAGGTGGTGGAAGTAGAGGAGGAGGAGATGTATGCGGAAGGCCTAACATCTGCAAGGTCCAGACGGTCGGCAGCACCAAGGCGGCAGACATGTCAGGGTGGTGGGAGATGGTTTTACCAGGGCGCATGGTAGCAGCCAAACTAGTGAGGAAGGTGCAGGAGCCCAGGAAGAAGTGGAGGACGAACTGATTGAAGACTCATCAGATTAGGGAGACCTTGATCACATGTCTGTTGTGCGAGGTTGGGGGGACAGGGCAGAGGAAGGAAGCATGATTGTTACCTCGCCACCAACACAACAGGGACTTGGTGCTCCTGGATGCGCAAGACACATGAGTGCCTTCTTGCTGCACTACCTGCAACATGACCCTCGAATTGTGAGAATTAGAAATAATCCTGACTACTGGGTTGCCACACTGTTAGATCCCCGGTACAAAAGTACATTTGCAGAAATTATTCCTGCCATAGAAAGGGATGCACGCATGCAGGAGTATCAGCAGAGACTGTTGCAGAATCTTACATGTGCTTTTCCACAAAACACCAGTTGTGCACGTAGTGAATCTCACAGTTTCAACTTGCCAACCATGGGACCGTCGAGTGTTCAGCACTCAAACTGTAACAGAAACACAGTATCTGCTGGTAACATCAATTTTACGGAATCATTTCACCACTTTTTTAGCCCATCCTTTGCAAGGCCACAGGAGACAAGAAGTCTGACACATAGTCAACTCCTAGAGACGATGGTGCAGGAGTATCTCCAAGTAAACATTGAAGCCATGACTGTGTCACTGGACTCTTGCTCTTTTTGGGCTTCCAATCTGGATAAATGGCCGGAGCTCGCCACTTACGCCATGGAGATCTTGTCATGCCCCGCAGCCAGCGTTCTCTCTGAACGTGTGTTCAGCGCTGCTGGTGGTGTGCTGACAGATAAGCGCATGCTGCTCTCCACTGATAATGTAGACAGACTAACGTTCATAAAGATAAACAAATCAAGGATCTGAAATGACTTTTCTACCCCTGTGTCATCCTGGGGAGAGTAAAAGCTTAATGATTGGTTAAAATCACCTCACCAACCGTTTTAAGCTTTCAAATTACTAATCATGCTTATCTGTATCTTTGCTGGAAAATTATTTGGGCTTTGTAGCAGTGTGCAGTACTGATTCTATTAGGCCATCTATACTAAGCTCCACCAGATTTAAATTTACTAATCATGTTTATCTGTATCTTGGCTGGAAAATTATTTGGGCTTTGTAGCAGTGTGCAGTAATGATTCTATTAGGCCATCTATACTAAGCTCCACCAGATTTAAAATTACTAATCATGTTTATCTGTATCTTGGCTGGAAAATTATTTGGGCTTTGTAGCAGTGTGCAATAATGATTCTATTAGGCCATCTATACTAAGCTCCACCAGATTTAAAATTACTAATCATGTTTATCTGTAACTTGGCTGGAAAATTATTTGGGCTTTGTAGCGGTGTGCAGTAATGATTTTATTAGGTCATCTATACTAAGCTCCACCAGATTTAAAATTAATAATAATTTTTAGCTGCATCTAGCCCGGAAAATAATTTTGGGGCTCCTAGATGCGCAAGACACATGAGTGCCTTCTTGCTGCACTACCTGCAACATGACCCTCAGATTGTCAGAATTCGAAGTAATCCTGACTACTGGGTTGCCACACTCTTAGATCCCCCACACTCTTCGATCAACCTTTTCATTTTAATAAAGACCAAAAAAATGGTCATTTTTGAAATTATAAGCATTAGCAGGTTATTAGAAACTGAAATCAAACAGTTTTCAACTCAAAACTTTATTCTAGTAGATGCTACATTTGCACATAGGATCCCTTGTTCGAAAGGAGCTTCTGAACTCTCTCATCCATTGAATTTGTCAGGTTTTGGATGGTTTCTGCTTCAGTTGTTTTGCATGAGGACAGAATACCCTCCCAGAGCTGTTGCTTAGATGTGAACTGCCTCCCACCATCATAGACACTCCTTTTGATGATGCTCCAGAGGTTCTCAATGGGGTTGAGGTCAGGGGAGCATAGGGGTCACACCATAAGTTTGTCCCCTTTTATGCCCATATCAGCCAGAGATGCAGATGTGTTATGTGCAACATGAGACGGTGCATTATCATGCATGAAAATTATCTTGCTGTGGAATACACGGTTCTTCTTCTTGAACCATGGCAGGAAGTGCTGTTTGAGAAACTCCACATACATTTTGGAGTTCATCTTTACCCCTTCAGGGATCCTAAAGGGGCTGACAATCTCTCTCTCCATGATTCCAGCCCAAAACATTACTCCACCTCCTCCTTGTTGGCGCTGTAGCCGTGTTTGCGTGGGGTGTCCATCAATCAGCCATTCTCCACTCCATCCATCTGGACCATCGAGCGTTGCACGGCACTCATCCGTGAACAAAACAGTTTTGAAGTCAGTCTTCATGTATTTTTTGGCCCACTGGAGTCGTTTCTGCTTGTGTGCAGTGGATAGAGGAGGTCGACAGGATGGCTTACACACAGCTGCAAACCTCTGAAGGACCCTGCATCTTGTTGTTCGGGGGACGTTGGAGGCACCAGCAGCTTCAAAAACTTATCTGCTGCTATGACATGGCTTTTTTGCCGCTGCTCTTTTAACCTGACGTAATTGCCTGTAGGAAAGAGTCCTCAATTTGCCCTTATCAGCACGCACACGTGTGTACTGTGAATCAGCTACATACTTCTTGATTGCCAAGACACTTCATCCTGATCATTGCACAATGTTGATTGTAGTCATGCCTTGACCTAAACACTCCACAATTTGTTGCTTCTCAGCAGCCGACACATCCTTTTTCTTTCCCATTTTGGCAGAAAATGTAGCCTGCTTAATAATGTGGGACAGCCTTTTTAAGTAGTCTTGTCTTTCATTGGACACACCTGCCAAACTAATTAGCACAGGTGTCTGCAATTGCTTGCAGTGATATAAAGAGCCCTGACACACATCACCATCAATGAGTTTAACTGACAAACAAACAAATTCTTCCCTTATCACTCCTAAACACTTTTTGCATAATAATTTGCAACACAGTGTACATGTGCTTTTCCACAAAACACCAGGGTTCACGTAGTGAATTTTACAGTTCTAACTTGCCTACCGTGGTCTGCATGGAGTTGTTCAATAAAGGGCCCAAAATTAAGATAACATAGATGGGAGAGGTCTCTATGAATAGGAATTCCTAAGTATTTGATACCCTGTGAGGGCCAGGCAAAGGAAAAGATGGACTGGATGGAATCCTGTATGGATTTGGGGAGGGAGACATCGAGGGCCTCAGACTTCGCTGCATTGATTTTAAAATTTGACCATGTAACAAAGTGATCTATTTCAGCCATAACAGCAGGGATGGATATATGTGATTGAGTGATATATACTAGGACATCATCAGCAAATGCAGAGCACTTGTACTCGGTGCCTCCCACCTCAATCCATCTAATATTGGGGTTATGGTGAATTGATGAGAGCAGGTGCTCCGTCACTAGGATGTATAAGAGAGGGGACAGAGGACATCCCTGCCTTGTCCCATTGGTGATTATGAAAGGTGATGAAAATGTTCTGACGCACCCCCTGGGCCTTGGGACACCCGGAGCCGGACCCTTTTTGGTGGATGCTGGTGGTTGTAGTCTCCGTAGCAGCGACCCGGTTCCGTGGCTCAGGGTGGTCAAACCAGTGTCGGAACCATTTATGTGGTTTTGATGTTTAAATGTCCGACTACGCCACCCGTAGATTGCGGTCAGAGTGAACCGCCGCTGCAGGGCAGACCGCTGAGGCTGGTGTTGTGGGTGCCGCAGATCGTAGCATAACTCCCCACGGGAGGTGTATAGCCTCAGGGCAGTGTATGCATATAATGGGGGTGATGGTGCAGGGCAGCAGAAGTAACGACACGGAGTCAGTGATGCAGTCCAGGGCCTTTACTCACAGTTCTTATTATCCAGACGACTTCTGCAGGTAACGGCTGCCCACGTCGTACTGTGCTCACCAGGTGAGGGGCTCAGACAACTCCCAGATAACTTTGGAGCGCTTCACAGGACCCCCTTTGTGTGTCCTTTGTCTGGCCTTTCTTACCAACCCTTCTGTCCGGCTGCCTCGGGCCTCCTCTTGGTAAACTTGGCGCCAGTTTCCCTGACCCTGTGTGGTGCCTTCCTAGCGGGTGTAGCGAGGGGCTGTGCACATAAAATGTCACAGCCTCCGGTTTCTAGCTGAGGGTCGTTCCCCGCCTCCACTAGTTTCGGGGACCGGTCTCCCCCTTTGGCCTGACCCCTCCACGCAGATGGATTTGGGCGTGCGGTGGCGACTCGCCCTTCCGCACCCCTGGGATCCCTTCGTTCCTCGTTCCTGGAGCCTTCTCCTCTCCTCTTCCTTCCTTCCTTCCTTCTCCCTCTTCCAGGTCTGGTCCTCTGTTACTAGGCCCGCCTCCGGAGTAGAACTCATGCAGAGCCCCTGCTCCCTGTCACTTCTGCTCAGACTTCTCTGCACTGAACTAAGATGGTGCCCACCTTTTATACTCCCTTCTCAGTGCACCCAGGAACTGCTTCCTCCTGCTCCTGCACTACAGGGTTCCCCTTCCTCAGTGTTCCCTCCCCCCACTCCAGCCAGGGAAAAGGACTGTCATGCCCATCTCAGGGGCATATTGGTCGCCCTGCCCCATGGCAATGTGGTGTAATGCATGCAGGTGTCGGGTCCTGATCCACACTCCATCCTTTCCTGAGAGTGAGATATCACACCTCTGGGTGAGGTGCAATACTTCTGTAGCAACCGAGCCCTCAGGGTGCTACAGTTCCATTTATCTTCAGCCTAGGTGACGTATTGCGATACAGGACCCCTACCCTAAGCCTTTTAAGAGAATAATATATGGCGTGCCAGGAGACTCTATGGAATGCTGTCTCAGCATCCAGAGAGTATCTAATTACAAATTTTTAACTGCATCTAGCCCAGGAAATACTTTGTGCCTATTAGCAGTGTCTGCTAGTCAGCAGATTATCCCAGCTGTTAAGCAAGCTACACCACCTGTAGTTTGGACACTTAATCTTTTCAAAGGAAATGCTTCGGGACCACGGGATACTCAGTGAAGAGCATCAGGAGGCACCCCAAGGCACAGGGGCTGGGATTGGCGGTAGTACGCCTTGCGGTGTAGAGTTGAGCTCGATCCTTATAAAAGCTTTTTAACTGCAGCAGCTTTAGTGGACGCTTCTGGAGCTGGAATTACGTGGCTGCTGGCGTGAGACTTGCCCTCCAATAGATCCTTGTAAAAGGATTTAAAGTGTATTCATTCAAATTAGAGAGACAATTTAAATTAAAAAGCTTAGAGCTGCCTCCACCACAGAGGGGCTCGCTCGACCCACCAGCGGATAGGCACCAGTATTGGGAGAGGGGTCTGGCCGTCAGGGTCCACCGCGGCTCTGGCACAAACCCGGCGACACGGAGGTGGCACGGGCAGGAACGGACTGGCCGTGTCGGCTTCTCACTTTTTGGATTTTAGAAGGGCATGACATTCCTATATCTGTGTCTCCCCCTCCTTTTACTCCTCCTCCTCTTTTCTTTTCACAATACTATATGTACTTGTCACTTTTCCATGTGTTAGTTATGTCTTCTGAGCAGTTTGTCAGCTTTTGGACACCTTTGAAGGTGTTTTCTATGTGTTTCTATGTGTTTTTGTTTGCCTGCCATTGGTTTTAACGGTGTTCGAAGGTGTTCGACGAACAGTTCGACGAACAGTTCGGCGAACACACGGGTGTTCGACGAAACCGAACCGAACTCGAACACTACGGGGGTGGCTCAACACTAGTTATGGGGTGTTACCCCAGATGATCTGGCCTCCACTGTCACCAGACCTGAACCCAATCGAGATGGTTTGGGGTGAGCTGGACCGCAGAGTGAAGGCAAAAGGGCCAACAAGTGCTAAGCATCTCTGGGAACTCCTTTAAGATTGTTGGATGAACATTTCCGGTGACTACCTCTTGAAGCTCATCAAGAGAATGCCAAGAGTGTGCAAAGCAGTAATCAAAGCAAAAGGTGGCTACTTTGAAGAACCTAGAATATAAGACATATTTTCAGTTGTTTCACACTTTTTTTCTTAAGTATATAATTCCACATGTGTTAATTCATAGTTTTGACGCCTTCCGTGTGAATGTACAATTTTCATAGTCATGAAAATACAGAAAAATCTTCAAATGAGAATGTGTGTCCAAACTTTTGGTCTGTACTGTGTGTGTGTATATGTATATATATATATATATATATATATATATATATATATATATATATATATATATATATATATATATATATATATACACATACACACACAGTTTGGGGCATTTTTATGGATACACCTAAATTAAATGGGAATGGTTGGTGATATCAACTTCCTGTTTGTGGCACATTAGTATATGGGAAGGGGAAAACTTTTCCAAATGGGTGGTGACCATGGTGGCCATTTTGAAGTTGGCCATTTTGAATCCAACTTTATTTTTTTCAATGGGAAGAGGGTCATGTGACACATCAAACAATGCGAATTTCATAAGAAAATCAGTAGTGTGCTTGGTTTCAACGTAACATTATTTTTTCATGAGTTTTTTAAAAGTTTATGACCACTTATAAAATGTGTTCAAAGTGCTGCCCATTGTGTTGGATTGTCAATGCAACCCTCCCCCCCCCCCACTCTTGACACACTGATAGCAACACCGCAGAAAAAATGCTAGCACAGGCTTCCAGTATCCATTGTTTCAGATTGTAACATCACCCTTATGCCTGGTGGGGGGAAGAAATTGGGGAGGGGAAAAGAATTATAGAAGAACATCTCCAGGTCGCGTCAAGGGGGAGCGGTCCGATGATGCAGCCCGGTGTGATACAGACCGCGTCACAATGCGCCGCCCATAGAGACACCCCTCGGATGCGCGCGTCAGAGCAACAGAAGACGCGCACGCAGGGCACCAGCCTTAAGCGCACCACAGGTGTCAGCATGCTCCAGACCAGTATGCATCCCAGGCATGCTGCAAGATCCAAGGTGCACACACACAATGCACCACGGGTGTCAGTATGCATCCAAGGCATGCTACAAGATTCTAGGTACACATACAACGCACCACAGGTGTCAGCATGCCCCAGACCGGTATGAATCCCAGGCATGCTGCAAGATCCAAAGCGCACACACACTGCACCACAGGTCTCAGCATGTCCCAGGCCTGTAAGCATCCCAGGCACGCTACAAGATCCAACGTGCACACACACAACACACCACAGGTGACAGTATGCCCCAGACCGGTATGCATCCCAGATATGCTGCAAGATCCAAGGTGTACACACAACACATATTGATCACATGTGCCACACGCACACAGGGCACCAGCTTCATGCGCACCACAAGTGTCAGCATGCCCCAGACCATCACACATCCAAAGCATGCTGCAACATACAACACGTACATATGTGGCGCAGAACAACTACATGTGTCGCCCACCTGTTGATGCCGACGCCCGCACCTAAAAACCACAGGTGAAACTGCGGGATGCTGGCATACAGAGAAATACCAAGGGGTTTGGGGGAGGGACGGGAAACAAAAAGGAGAAAAAAAGCCAAAGAGGGGAGAATAAGCTACATCATAATCCGGACTTATTATAAACCAAAGTATCCATAATAAAAAGTCATGGATCCTTTTATCCCCATGGGTATCTAAATACACTCCAAGAATGGATAATCAATAAACAATATACATCTACAATTGGATCATATGCATCATATAATTGTCATAATAAAATCATTATCTTACACTCTTCTTCCTCCCCTTAATCCCCTTACATCCCCATACATTTCCAGTTTTGTCTATCTATGAGATCTTCGAATAAGATGGTTCATGCCAGAAATCGAGTGGGTATCCATTGAATACATGTGGAGAGGTCTACTTGTCAACCCTCCAGGCACCCACCATGTGGACCACAACAGAAACAAGAACACCGCCAGAAGCCACCATCCGCACACCACTGGAACCTCCGACGAACCACAGCAAACCCCTCCAAGCTTCAACTCCACCGACAGATAGCAACTTAAAGAAATGGGCAGGCAATTGCGCACTACAGAAATAAAAAGGCAGTATAAATACATATATAACATAAACATACAGTGTGGCTCCAGATTACCATCAACCACTACTGGGGGCGGTGGTAAACGTGAGGGCTCAAGAGGTTCCACATACTTCTTCAGTAAGGACCTATGGAACACGTTGTGGACCTTAAGGGCCTGAGGAAGTTCAAGACGAAATGCTGCTGGATGGCGGTTATTTTATAGGGACCAATAAACCTAGGTCCCAGCTTCCAAGAAGGAACTTTCAATCTTATATTCCTGGTATACAACCACACAAATTCATTCACATTCAGGTCCGGACCTGACAAGCGTTTTCTGTCAGCCATACGTTTATATCTGTCTCCCATGATCTTTAAATTACTCAGAACACCCTGCTACACCAAGGATAGCGACAAAGCTCACTGTTACTCCTCAGGAACTCCTGAAGCTCCTCCCCCACTAAAGGTACCAAACTGTGGGTGATAACCATAAGCCCCTAAGAATGGTGACCTTCCAGTAGATTCTTGACAATGATTATTAATGGCAAATTCTGCCAGCGATAAGTAAAATGCCCAATCCTCCTGATTTTCAGAGACGAAACACCTGAGATAGGTCTCCAAATTCTGATTGACACGCTCGGTCTGTTCATCCCACTGAGGGTGGAAGCAGAGGAAAAAGACAGCTGCACCCCCAGTCGAGAACAGAATGTCTTCCAGAACTTGGAAAAGAACTGGGTTCCCCGATCTGACACCACATTGAAGGGAACCTTGTGAAGCTTCACGATCTCATTAACAAACACCTGAGCAAGTGTCTTCGCATTTGGATGTGCAGGCAATGCGACAAAGTGAACCATTTTACTAAACATATCTACTACCACCAAAACCACCGTTTTGCCTGCAGAAACCGATTGGTCAATAATAAAATCAATGGACAAGTGTGTCCATGGCCTACTAGGGATAGGTAGCGGAAGAAGAGTACCAGTTGGGCGGGTATGTGAAATCTAAGAACGCTTGCAAATACTTCAAGCAGCTACGTGTTCAATTACATCCCGATGCAACCCAAGCCACCAAAAACGACGAGAGGAGGTCCGCTGTTGCCTTACCACCTGGATGCCCAGCAAGCACAGAGTTTTGATGTTCGTTAATCACTTTGCAGTGCAGATTAGATGGTACAAATAACTATCCTGGAGAGCAGGAGGCAGAGACATCCCCCTGAGCCTCCAACACCTCACCCTCCAGTTCAGGATAAAGTGCCAAAATGACTACCCCTCTCTAATATCGGGACAGGGTTCTCATGATCACCACCACCAGGGAAGCTCTGGGACAAAGCATCAGCCTTGATATTTTTGACCCCTGGATGAAAAGTGACAACAAAATTGAACATAGTAAAAAACAAGAACATGGTCAGTAATAACAGTAATAGGATGGACAGCCCCCTCCAACCAATGTCGTCATTCTTCGAGCGCCAATTTCATCCCCAAAAGTTCCCTATTACCCATGTCATCATTTCTCTTAGCTGAAGAAAATTTTTAGAAAATAAGGTGCATGAACGCCATTTACCAGGGGATGGACCTTGAGACAACACAGCCCTAATCCCGACATCCGACGCATCAACATCCACAATAAAGGGTTGGGAAATATCGGGTTGACTGAGTATAAGTGCAGTGGCAAAATGATTCTTTAAGGAAGAAAAAGCCTGGAGGGAGGCATCCGACCATTTGGAAAATTCAGACCCCTTCTTAGTCATGTCAGTAAGGGGTATCACAATTACAGAGTAATTTTGGATGAATTTCCGGTACAAATTAGAGCCTTCAGATTCTCGGGAAGTTCTCAATCAAGGACTGCAGAGATCTTCTCCGGATACATCCGAAAACCCGAAGATGACAACAAGTACCCCAAAAACTGCACCTCCTGAACAGCAAGAACACATTGTTCCAGTTTGTCATAAAGCTTGTTATCCCTTAATATCTGGAGCACCTGTTTAACATGCCCATGATGTGGCTCAAAATCAAGTGAGTAAATCTAAATATCGTCCAGATAGACCACCACAAACCTCCCCACCAAATGATGGAAAATATAATTTATGAACTAAAAGGCATAACTAGACTCAAAATGTCCTTCCGGTATATTGAACGCTGTTTTCCATTAGTCCCCTTCTCTGATCCTAACTGGGTTGTAGGCTCCCCTTAAATCCAACATAGAGAATGTAACATACCTGGCGGCGTCCTTGCATGGTGGTCCATCTCCCACTGTGCAAGAGCGCGCACTTGATCTCCAGTCCAGAATGTCTCTCTGGCTTCCCTCCATGCTGTCTGTTTGTGTCTGCTTCTGCTGCTTAAGGGCGGCGCCCGATCACTTCCTGCTTTTTGTACCTGCTGTGGGTCACACCCCTTGTGCGTCCTCAGCCTATTGCTGTCTGTCACCTGGTATATAGCTCAGCTGCTCCCATCTATCCCTGCCTGAGCATAGTGTTTCTTTCAGTGTGTGCTTTCACTCTGAAGGTGCCAGGTCCCGTTCTTTGTCTCCTGCTTTGCGGTATCTGTTCCCGTGTCTGAACTGAGTCCTGTCTGTCTCCTGCCTTGCGGTTTCAGTTCCCGTGTCTGAACTGAGTCCTGTCTATGTCTCCTGCCTTGCGGTATCAGTTCCCGTGTCTGAACTGAGTCCTGTCTGTGTTCTCTTGTCTGCCTATTCTGGAGGCTGTATTTCCAGGCCTGTCTGAACACGCTCCTAGCCTGTTCCTCCCGCCTTCTAGGGGCCGATTATCTAGACCCGCTCCGGTATCTTGTCTGTCCTGTCTGAACACGCTCCTAGCCTGTTCCTCCCGCCTTCTAGGGGCCGATTATCTAGACCCGCTCCGGTATCTTGTCTGTCCTGTCTGAACACGCTCCTAGCCTGTTCCTCCCGCCTTCTAGGGGCCGATTACCTAGACCCGCTCCGGTATCTTGTCTGTCCTGTCTGAACACGCTCCTAGCCTTTTCCTCTTGCCTTCTAGGGGCCGATTACCTAGACCCGCTCCTGTATCTTGTCTGTCCTGTCTGAACACGCTCCTTGCCTGTTCATCCTGCCTCTCTGGGGGCCGTATTCCCAGACCCGCTCCTGTATTCCGCTGCAGTGTCGGTCTCCTCCATACACTCAGTTCCAGTCTGAACTCTCTCCTATCCTTTACCTGTTTTGCCTCTATGTCCGTTCCCTTCCTTTTTCTGCAGAGTCTAAACTCGTACCTAACTCCTGCTTGTTGTCTCTGTACTCCCGTTTGTGAGTTTGTGGTCCACTCGCTACTTCACTGCAAGTACCCTGTGGGTATCTGGCTCTGCCTTTCCCTTCCTGTCTGTTCCGTGTGAACAGAGCCCTGCCCCCCTGCTCAGCCTTGCCTGCTCTGACTCCTTTGCTCACCGCTCCGGCGGTTCTAGCCTGCTCTGACTCCTTTGCTCACCGCTCTGGCGGTTCTAGCCTGCTCTGACTCCTTTGCTTACCGCTCCGGCGGTTCTAGCCTGCTCTGACTCCTTTGCTCGCTGCTCCGGCAGCCTTGCTCCGCTCTGACCCTTTTGCTCACTGCTCCGGCAGTCTCGCTCCGCTCTTATCCTTTTGCTCACTGCTCCGGCAGTCTTGCTCCACTCTTGCTCACCGCTCCAGGCGGTCTCGTCTTGCTCCACTCTTGCTCACTGCTCCGGCAGTCTCGCTCAGCTCTGACCCTTTGCTCACCGCTCCTGGCGGCCTTGTCCTGCTCTACTCTTGCTCACCGCTCCAGGCGGCTTTGTCCTGCCCTGTTCTCGCTCACCTCTCTGGGCGGCCTCACTCTGCTGTGTTTGTCCGCCACATCTGTGGTTCTGTTCCTGAGTCCCAGTGTGTACTGGGTCCTATCAAGCCAGTGTCCCTACCTGCTAGTGCCTCCCTGTCTGCACTCTAGCTGTGCTTGCCTGTACCCCTCTGCCTGTATTTTTCCTGAGTCCCAGTGTGTACTGGGTCCTATCCCGCCTGTGTTCCTACCTGCTAGTGCCTCCCTGTCTGCACTCTAGCTGTGCTTGCCTGTAACCCCCTGCCTGCATACCCGCCTGCCTGCATACCAGTTGTGCCTGCCTATACCCACCAGTCTGTGTGCCAGCCTACCAGTCTGTTCCTGTATTCCCCTGTGTGGGTCAACAGCCGTGTCCGGGGTCTGTCCTGGAGTAGCACCTGGTCTCTCTGCTCGGTTCCTCCTTGGTGCACTGGCGTCGTATGCCGTCGTGCCACCTTGGTCGGATCGGGCAGATACTTAGTTACGCCCCTCCAGGCACTCTCCGGTTCATGGCACAGTGGAATCACTACATAAACACGCACACGCCAGTCAGTCCGGGCGTGTGCATAACAGAGAATACTTTAGGTCCTACAACCTGGCTGAACAAATCTGGAATCAGAGGAAGAAGGTATGGATCACGGATGGTAATTTGATTTAATTCCCAGAGATCTAAACAGGGGCTTAGGCCGCCATTTTCACAAATAATAACCCTGCCACCACGGGTGAAGATGAGGGTCTGATATGTTCCTTCTCCAGACTTTCCACAATGAAAACCTTCATGACTTGCCTCTCAGGGCCAGAAAGATTATACAGTCTGGACTTCGGTAGTTTAGCTCCGGGGGTCAGGTTAATAGAACAGTCATAAGCACGATGAGGAGGCAAATCCTGACACCCCCTCTCAGAAAAATTGCCTTCAAGACCAGACAGAAAAGCAGGTAATTTTTCCATAGTGACAGTAGCAAGGGAAATATCAAAACAGTTCTTATGGCAGTAATCTCCTCATTCAATAATCTCCCCTGCTTGCCAATCCATCAACGGATTATGTTTAACAAGCCAAGGAATACCTAAAATAATTGATGTGGGAAGATTGTCCAGGACATAGCAGGATTAACTCAAAATTGGTATTTAAAGCAGGCTGCATCTCAACGTAAAAGCATTTGGGCCTGCTATTGTTCTCCACCCAGGGGTACACAGACCTGATAAACTCAAAATGGGTATATTAAACAGACTACATCTCAGCTTAAAATTGTTTGGGGCAGATATTGTTCTCCATACAAGGGGGAAAAAAAAGGCTGAGCAAGAGCAGCTTCCTGACCCCTGACTGTACTCTGCTGTCAGGGCAAGAGGAGAATGAGGGTGACTCTGAGGGTGAGGAATGGGATACCACATTGGATGATGAAGAGGTTGTACATCCAACTTGGTGTGAACCCAGAGGCACGCAGCTGTGTAGCTCATCTGAGGAGGTGGAGGTGGAAGACGAGGAGGTTATGATGTGTCCTATGGCGCAGACACGGAGTGATGCAAGCACGAGGAGCACTGCATCCTTAGCGACAGCCGTAGCAGTGAACAGCAGCAGTCGCGGGTCTGAAGATCACAGGAGTGGCAAGGGTTGCCTAGCCTGGGCCTTTTTTGAGACCACAAAGAATGAGCTTGCTCACGTTATCTGCAAACTTTGCACTAAAAAACTCAATAGAGGTAAAAATTGCAATAATTTGTCTACTACATGCATGATCCTTCACATGTGCAATCAACATGCATTACTCTGGCAACCTCACTGCGATAAAATGCAGACCTCAACAACCATCAGCCGCCCCATCAAGCACATCCGCTGCTTCTTCCTCCTCCTCTGTTACCATGGCAAGTTACTGTCAAGTCAGGCTGAGGGAGAGCCCGTCAGCTGTAACGGAAGCGGACATGCCTGTTGTGTTTGTTTCACTGAGCACGCCACGTTTCTCAATCCGCCGTAATATCTGCTCCTGCACCTCACTCACGGTCCCTTCATATTCACCACAAAATGATTGCTGCCTTTGCTTTTATACAAGCTATTAAAATCTCTCCTGATTAACTGTGTTATATCATGTAATGTGATAGCTGCAAAGCATCATAGAGAAGCCCTCCTGGCTGTACCTTAGGTCATATGTGCTTTTTTTTGTGGATGGCACAATTTTTAGGAATGTGTAAATGGAAGTAGCAATTTTTGGTGATTCACTTGAGTCAAATTGCAAATTGTTTAAATTCATTGAATTCAGTCAACTTGTAAAAAATGTACCCAAATTTAATTTGCAACAAATTGATTCTCTTATCTCTATTAAGAAGTAATATTATTGTGATAGACTCCATTTAAAGTGCTTGTGTATTTATTTTCTGGAAAAAATAATATGTTTATTGAGTTCATTATTACGGATGAGAAAGCACTAAAATGCTTGGATTCTCGTTACTCGAACTAAGTAATTCCTAATGCTGGGATGCTCTTTTTGAGTAACGATTATAATGGGAGACGACGGGAAATCCGAGCATTTTTCCGACAGACCCTACCAGGAAGTCTGGGGGCAGTGAAAATGTTGAAACACGGTGCAAAGCCAGAAAAAAAAACATAAAGAGGGTCATCAATTTAACATTGAAGGCACCAAGTGAAGTGCCTCATTAAAAAAAAATTAAGAAAGTATAGTTGTGAAACTTCCACACTCATAAAGGCTTTACACACAGGTCAAAGCCAGAAAAAAATTATAAGGAGTGTCATCCAGTCATCCATAGACCCTTAAAGGCAACAACAAATGGGCCTCATTCAAATATTTTGAAAGTGTAATTTATGCATGCTTACACTTATAAAGACTTTACACAAAGTGCAAAGCCAGGAGAAAATGATAAGGAAGGTAATACAGCTGTTATGCACACGCCCGGGCTAAGCGGCGTGTGCGTGTGATTGTAGTGATTCCACTGGACCGTGCCGGAGAGTGAATGCCTGGAGGGGCGTGACTAAGTATTCACCCGATCCGACCAGGGTCGCACGACGGCATACGACGCCAGTGCACCAAGGAGGAACCGAGCAGAGGGACCAGGTGCTACTCCAGGACAGACCCCGGACACGGCTGTTGACCCACACAGGGGAATACAGGAACAGGCTGGTAGGCTGGCACACAGACTGGTGGGTATAGGCAGGCACGACTGGTATGCAGGCAGGCGGGTATGCAGGCAGGGGGGTAAAGGCAAGCACAGCTAGAGTGCAGACAGGGAGGCACTAGCAGGTAGGAACACAGGCAGGATAGGACCCAGTACACACCGGGACACAGGAACAATACAGGCAAAGGGGTACAGGCAAGCACGGCTAGAGTGCAGACAGGGAGGCACTAGCAGGTAGGAACACAGGCGGGATAGGGCCCAGTACACACTGGGACTCAGGAACATTACAGGCAGAGGGGTACAGGCAGGACAGGACAGGACTGCCGGAGCAGCGGGCAGAAGCAGGGCAGGACAGGACTGCCGAAGCAGCGGGCAGAAGCAGGGCAGGACAGGACTGCCGGAGCAGCGGGCAGAAGCAGGGCAGGACAGGACTGCCGGAGCAGCGGGCAGAAGCAGGGCAGGACAGGACTGCCGGAGCAGCGGGCAGAAGCAGGGCAGGACAGGACTGCCGGAGCAGCGGGCAGAAGCAGGGCAGGACAGGACTCTGTTCACACGGAACAGACAGGAAGGGAAAGACAGAGCCAGACACCCACAGGGTACTTGCAGTGAAGTAGCGAGTGGACCACAAACTCACAAACGAGAGTACAGAGACAACAGGCAGGAGTTAGGTACGAGTTCAGACTCTGCAGAAAAAGGAAGGGAACGGACATAGAGGCAAAACAGGTAAAGGATAGGAGAGAGTTCAGACTGGAACTGAGTGTACGGAGGAGACCGACACTGCAGCGGGATACAGGAGCGGGTCTGGGAATACTGCCCCCAGAGAGGCGGGACGAACAGGCAAGGAGCGTGTTCAGACAGGACAGACAAGATACAGGAGCGGGTCTAGGTAATCGGCCCCTAGAAGGCGGGAGGAACAGGCTAGGAGCGTGTTCAGACAGGACAGACAAGATACAGGAACGGGTCTAGGTAATCGGCCCCTAGAAGGCAGGAGGAACAGGCTAGGAGCGTGTTCAGACAGGCCTGGAAATACAGCCTCCAGGATAGGCAGACAAGAGAACACAGAACGGGACCTGGCACCTTCAGAGTGCAAGCACACACTGAATGAAACACTATGCTCAGGCAGCGATAGAAGGGAGCTGCTGAGCTATATACCAAGTGTCAGACAGCAATAGGCTGAGGACGCACAAGGGGTGTGACCCACAGCAGGTACAAAAAGCAGGAAGTGATCGGGCGCCGCCCTTAAGCAGCAGAGACAGACACAAACAGACAGCATGGAGGGAAGCCAGAGAGACACTCTGGACAGGAGATCAAGTGCGCTCTCTTGCACAGTGGGAGATGGACCACCATGCAAGGACGCCGCCAGGTATGTTACAGTACCTCCCCCCTTACGCCCCCTCTTCTTCAGGCCTGCCAGAATCTTCCGCAGGGAATTCGAGGACCAGTCGTTCACTGGTTTGGAGGGGGACAGAGACTTGAGGGTAATCTCTGCTTCGAGGTACATCTTGTCAAGCTCACAGGAAAAAATAGACGGGTTATCAGGTACATAATGAGGAAAAGTCACTGTCTCTTTGTTATCTGGTGGTACCCCGGAGGATTCAGGAAACAACTGGAGGTCCTCCGCCGGGTCAGAAGAGTGCAGAGGCTCAGAGAAAACAACTGCTTCAGAGTACACTAGGTCGGACTCACTGGAGGAAGCAGGCGAGGTATCGGGTACCGAGTATAGGAAAGTCTCTGTCCATTCACCACCAGGTGGCACCCCGAAGGGTTCTGAACACAACTGGAGGTCCTCCGCCTGGTCGGAGGGGTGTAGAGACTCGGGAGTAACCTCTGCTTCGGAGTACACTAGGTTGGACTCACTGGACGAAGCGAGCGAGGTATCAGGTACAGGATATAGGAAAGTCTCTGTCCATTCACCACCAGGTGGCACCCCGAAGGATTCTGAACACAACTGGAGGTCCTCCGCCTGGTCGGAGGGGTGTAGAGACTCAGGAGTAACCTCTGCTTCGGAGTACACTAGGTTGGACTCACTGGACGAAGCGAGCGAGGTATCAGGTACAGAGTATAGGAAAGTCTCTGTCCATTCACCACCAGGTGGCACCCCGAAGGATTCTGAACACAACTGGAGGTCCTCCGCCTGGTCGGAGGGGTGTAGAGACTCAGGAGTAACCTCTGCTTCGGAGTACACTAGGTTGGACTCACTGGACGAAGCGAGCGAGGTATCAGGTACAGAGTATAGGAGAGTCTCTGTCCTTTCGCTACCAGGTAGCACCCCGAAGGGTTCAGGAGACAACTGGAGATCCTCCGCCTGGTCGGAGGGGTGTAGAGACTCGGAGGTAACTACCACTTTGGGGTACCCATTGTCAGGCTCACAGGACGAAGCGGACAAAGTATTCAGTACCGGGTGTAGAGAAGTCTCTCTCCATTTGTCATCGAGTGGTATCCCGGAGGATTCAGGAGGCAACAGGGGATCCTCCGCCAGGTAGTAGAGGTGCACAGACTCAGAGGTAACCACAGCTTTGGAGCATCCTTGGACATGCACACCGGTTAAAGAGAGAGAAGCATCTGATGCCGGGTGCAGGAAGTTCTCCTGTGTGGAGTCTGGATGGGCAGAAGTCTCTTCGGGCAGGAGAACTGGTGCACTACCCACGCACACTACCCATTGGGGTTTCTCCGGGATACAGGGAGATGAAGCTTCAGTAGGGACTTCAAGGTTGGGGTCAGGAGGTCTCAGGGAGGACAGGCCCTGGCGTGACGGCTTGCCTCTAAGTCTAGCACGTCTGGACTGCCTCTTGAGGTTGAGAGAAGTATTCCGGAAAGCGTAGTCACCCTGAGAGGATTCTGGGTGGGCAGTAGTCTCATTGGGCTGGAGGACTATTGCGCTACCCACACACATTACCCATTGGGGCTGCTCCGGGATATTGGGAAGTGAAGCTTCAGCAGGAGCCTCCGGGTTAGGATCATCGAAGACCATTAGAAAGGCCACCAGGAAGGCCATTAGGTCCCGGAGGATCGGATCCTGTGTTTCATATAGGGGGTTGATCCATTCCAAGGCATCACCCGCCAGGTAAGACATCATAAAGGCCACTTTAGCCCAATCGGAAGGAAAATAAAGAGGGTAGGCCTTAAAGTGTAGCATGCATTGCTCCACAAATGCACGACACTGTCTTGGATCCCCATAGTAACGTGGCGGATCCGCAGGAACGAGAGCTGATAGATCCATCTGGACGGTGCGTAATTCGCCTGGAACTCAGCTAAGGGAAAAAAAATTTATTTATTTATTTTAATGCATATAGTCGCTGGAAAACTTCTCAGAGGGCGAAGGCCGTGGGGCTCAACGGGAACCATGGCCTGAGCATGCTGTTATGCACACGCCCGGGCTAAGCGGCGTGTGCGTGTGATTGTAGTGATTCCACTGGACCGTGCCGGAGAGTGAATGCCTGGAGGGGCGTGACTAAGTATTCACCCGATCCGACCAGGGTCGCACGACGGCATACGACGCCAGTGCACCAAGGAGGAACCGAGCAGAGGGACCAGGTGCTACTCCAGGACAGACCCCGGACACGGCTGTTGACCCACACAGGGGAATACAGGAACAGGCTGGTTGGCTGGCACACAGACTGGTGGGTATAGGCAGGCACGACTGGTATGCAGGCAGGCGGGTATGCAGGCAGGGGGGTAAAGGCAAGCACAGCTAGAGTGCAGACAGGGAGGCACTAGCAGGTAGGAACACAGGCAGGATAGGACCCAGTACACACCGGGACACAGGAACAATACAGGCAAAGGGGTACAGGCAAGCACGGCTAGAGTGCAGACAGGGAGGCACTAGCAGGTAGGAACACAGGCGGGATAGGGCCCAGTACACACTGGGACTCAGGAACATTACAGGCAGAGGGGTACAGGCAGGACAGGACAGGACTGCCGGAGCAGCGGGCAGAAGCAGGGCAGGACAGGACTGCCGAAGCAGCGGGCAGAAGCAGGGCAGGACAGGACTGCCGGAGCAGCGGGCAGAAGCAGGGCAGGACAGGACTGCCGGAGCAGCGGGCAGAAGCAGGGCAGGACAGGACTGCCGGAGCAGCGGGCAGAAGCAGGGCAGGACAGGACTGCCGGAGCAGCGGGCAGAAGCAGGGCAGGACAGGACTCTGTTCACACGGAACAGACAGGAAGGGAAAGACAGAGCCAGACACCCACAGGGTACTTGCAGTGAAGTAGCGAGTGGACCACAAACTCACAAACGAGAGTACAGAGACAACAGGCAGGAGTTAGGTACGAGTTCAGACTCTGCAGAAAAAGGAAGGGAACGGACATAGAGGCAAAACAGGTAAAGGATAGGAGAGAGTTCAGACTGGAACTGAGTGTACGGAGGAGACCGACACTGCAGCGGGATACAGGAGCGGGTCTGGGAATACTGCCCCCAGAGAGGCGGGACGAACAGGCAAGGAGCGTGTTCAGACAGGACAGACAAGATACAGGAGCGGGTCTAGGTAATCGGCCCCTAGAAGGCGGGAGGAACAGGCTAGGAGCGTGTTCAGACAGGACAGACAAGATACAGGAACGGGTCTAGGTAATCGGCCCCTAGAAGGCAGGAGGAACAGGCTAGGAGCGTGTTCAGACAGGCCTGGAAATACAGCCTCCAGGATAGGCAGACAAGAGAACACAGAACGGGACCTGGCACCTTCAGAGTGCAAGCACACACTGAATGAAACACTATGCTCAGGCAGCGATAGAAGGGAGCTGCTGAGCTATATACCAAGTGTCAGACACCAATAGGCTGAGGACGCACAAGGGGTGTGACCCACAGCAGGTACAAAAAGCAGGAAGTGATCGGGCGCCGCCCTTAAGCAGCAGAGACAGACACAAACAGACAGCATGGAGGGAAGCCAGAGAGACACTCTGGACAGGAGATCAAGTGCGCTCTCTTGCACAGTGGGAGATGGACCACCATGCAAGGACGCCGCCAGGTATGTTACAACAGTTATCCATAGATCCTTCAAAGCAGCAACTTGTAGGCCTCATTCAAATATTGAAGATTAAAAACACTTTATGTGCGTTTGTCCTCTGGTGGTGTGGAAAAGTTGGGGCTCATCCAGACTTTATGAATTTTTATCAGACTGAGCCTGTCAGCATTTTCTGTTGACAGCCAAAAGAGCCTGCCTGTTATGCAATACTAAAAATCTGCTCAGACAAGCCACTAACAAGGGGCAGCACAACACCTGCAAGGCAGAGAAGGACAGCTTATGCCAGGTGTCCAGCTTTGAGACCCAATAGTTGTAGGTCACAGAAGAGTTAGAGAATATGCTGGTTTTGTTGGCCAGGTATTGCTTGACAATCTTTAAAAAAATTTCCCTCTTCTTCAAAAATCCCAGTCATGAGGGCATGGATGCTGGGAAGGTGTCATGAAATTGGCCCCGACCATGATCACGACTCTCCATCTTCTCCTCCTCCCTCTCTTCCTCCTCATTCCCCTCCTCAGCCCATCCACAAAGTAGAGACAGGATGAAGATTGTATAGATACTATCCTCTGTAGCACGAGCATCCAGTTACTGTTCATCCTCCTCAAATTCCACCTCCTCATTGTTGCCCAATTCATGCTGAGCTGATGAGATAACGCTGAGTAGTTTCTCCCTGTCTCATGTCTTCCTCCATCTCCACCTGGTAGGCATGCAAAGTTTCAGCTTTAATTGTGAGCACTGACTGTGTAAGTAGGCACAGAAGCAGAATAGTTGCACTGATTATGTGTTATCTCTGCTCACCATCTTTGTGGGGTCTTCAAAGTCTTGGAGAACTGCACAAATGTCAGACATCCATGCCCACTCTTCAGTTATTATGTGCGGAGGCTAACCAGAATACCAATGGGCATGTTGGAACTGATATTCCACAACTTTCCTCTGCTGCTCATAAAGCCTTGCCAGCATGTGCAGAGTGGAGTTAAAGCACATGGTCACATCGCACACCAGTCGATGAGCTGGCACTTGCATGCAGAGCTTTAGCATGGTGGCAGCTGTAGCTGATTTGTGGAAATGGGCGGTGATGTGGAGTACCTTGACCAGAAGCTCTTGTAAATTTGGCTAGGTTTTCAGAAACCGCTGAACCACAAAGTTTAGCATGTGAGCCAAGCATGGTACATGTGTGAGCCTGCCAAGCTTCACAGCCACTACTAGGATATGGCCTTAATCACACACGACCATGCCTGGTTGGAGTTTAAGCGGCGAGAACCACAGATTTGTCTGGCCTGTTACTCCTTTCAATAACTCTGCCGTGGTGTGCGGTTTGTCTCCTAGACAAATTAGGCTTGGCGGAAATCCTCTGTGTCTACAAGAAGCCTAGAAATATTCCCATGTAGCGAATGGGCCTGTGGGTGGGTGGCTTGGAACTTTCTTTTTCGTTCCAAGGCCTGGGGTAGGAAAAGCTGAAAGCTGTGCTGGGAAAAGATTTGGAGGTGTCTGATGATGGTGCCTCAGAATGTGCAGGGACAGGTGCAAGGTCAGAGGCATCTGTGCCAGTATCATGGACATAGGATTGGGAAGCACCTACCGCAGGGAAAGAGGCAGTGGTGTCTCTTGCTGGCACCAATTGTGACCCAAGTGTTCGACCCACCAAGTCGGGGTCACAAATTACATGAGCTTGATCATGCTGGTGGTCGTTAGGCTCTTAGTGTTCAGGCCCCTGCTGATCATGGCATGGCACAGGTTCCGAATGACCATTTCTTGTCTCAGAACTCTCTTTAAAAAAAAAGTCCCAGAAAGGGGAATACCAAACTCTTTGACGGAGAAATTCATGAGTGTTCATTCGTTCCCTCCCCTGAAGCCACATAGGCTACCAGAAAGCAGGCACCCGAACAGGCCTGTATTATATTTCAAACTGGGTCGGTGGTGGCAGCGAATAATATTAATTGGGCTATTGTGAACCTAGCAGTGATCGTACAGGGGCATATACACATATTCAATGGGTTGGGATTTGGAGTTGTATATGCCATACTCTAACTGCGCTCTTGCCGATACCTACATAGTGAGTAACTGGGATCGCGTGTGCACAAATCCCTGACAGAGTGACGGCAGCGGTGGAATATTGTGGAACATCAGTGGCTGAATTGAGCAATCATTCCTGTCCCTGAAAACCTGCATGGTTCTTGTGAAAGTTCTGTGCAAAGTTTTAAGAAATCAGTCTCCGTGTTTTAATATTTTTTATCTGGGACATAACTGTACATGTAGTAGTTGCATCCCTTTCCCTTATCTTGTTTTTCTATCCTATCTTTTGTTTGGCAATAATGGCTGCACGTGGAGAACCATGGAATTACCAGCAGGTGAAGGCCACTATCATTGCCCTCTGTGAGCTGAGACTGACCCCATGGCCAAAACCAAGGCCCAATTGATTGCTGAACTGTTGCAAGGTGCTGCAGAGCCAGTCCGACAGCAAAGCCCTGATGATGGGGCAGCCAGCCAAGGCCCAGATGGCATTGCTGCAGAGGTCCCACCTGTGATTGCCAGCCTGACCCATAGCAAGGATAGTGTGGACCCCCACCTGCAGATGGCCTTGGAGCAGCTAGCCGCAAACGATTGTGACGGACGACTGCAGCTGATCCTGATATTCCAGGAGCGAGCTGAGCAATGGGCCCAAGCTGACCAAGAGGAGCGACAGGCCATGGCTGAGACAGCTGATCAACAGGCCCAAGCAGACCAACAGGCTGCTGAACGCCAGGCCTAAGCTGACCGAGAGGAGCGACAGTCCAAAGCTGAGAGAGTGGAGTGACAGGCCCAAGAGGAGCGACAGTACCAGCTGGAGCTAGCCCGGATTCAGAAGGAGTCATCCTCCACACAGACCCGTGAGTCCAACAATGCCAACTGCTTTAAACCCCGTCCTGAGCGTTTTCCTGTAATGGAGAAAGACAGAGACTTGGACATATTTCTGCGGGGATTTGAAAAAGCCTGCAGGCAGTACCAGCTGCCTGAAGCACAGTGGGTCATGTATTTAACCCCAGGGCTCAGAGGAAAAGCTCTGGAGATGTTTGCTTCTCTCCCTCGGGACAAAGATGTAGACTATGAGGCCGTCAAGCAGGCCCTGATAAAAAATACCAGCTGACTCAGGAAGCTTACCCGAAAAAGTTCCAAGCCCTCCAGCATGGACCACATGACAGTTACAGTGATGTGGTGGATGGGCTCAGTGCCAACTTTGAGCAGTGGGTTCAAGGACTGTCAGTCACCACCTTCGAGGACCTGAAGGATCTCATGGTGAAAGACCAGTTTCTTCATCTTTGCCCAGTGGAAATGCGACAGTTTTTGCTTGACTGGGAGCCGCCAAAGCAGCCCAGATCGCAGATGCCTATGAGGTATGGAAGTCAGACGCCGCCAACTGAAAAGCGGATAAGCCGACACCCACCCTAAGTATTCCAGCTATCCGGCCCTCAGCAGGTTCTGCCTCATTTTCCATCACCCAGACAGCATTTGACTTCCGTAAGTGTTATATTTGTGACCAAATGGGTCACATCAGCCTTGTCTACCCGGAGAGGCAGAAGATGACCTCCACACTTGAGGCCCCAGGGCCTACTGTAGCCATTCTTTTTGCGGGTGGGGCGATTGGAAGGGCCCGGGAGAACTTACCAGTGGTTACTGTGGGCAACACAGTTACTGTTGGCCTTAAGGTCACTGATGCAGAACGTACCCTCATCCGCCCTGAGTTTGTGTTACCAGAAGAACTCCTTCCTGGGAAAACGCTGACTGTCACCAGGTTTGGGGGTATTCGCCGTCCCATACCTATGGCCTGAGTTTTCCTGGACTGGAGTGCGGGGAGGGGGTTAAGGGAAGTGGGGGTGTCAGAGAATCTCCCCACTAATGTGCTATTGAGAACTGATCTGGAATGGTTAGTTGCCAGATACATTCCTGACAACACTGACAAACCAGCTTCTCCGCCATTACGGAAGATCTACTTTCCTCCTTACTCTCCAAGTCACACCTCACTACCTGTGAACTTAACCCTATCCCGTCCCACCTCATCCCTATCCTTACTACAGTCTTCATCCCAACTCTAACCCACCTCTTCTTCCTGTCACTAACAACTGGTGTCTTCCCCTCATGCTTCAAACATGCCTTGATCACACCCATCCTGAAAAAACCCTCCCTTGACCCATTCTCTTTGACTAGATATCGTCCCATATCGCTTCTCCCATATGCCTCCAGACTACTGGAACAACACGCCCATTTTGAACTGTCCTCCCACCTCTCCTCCTGCTCCCTCTTCAACTGCTTATAATCTGGCTTCCGACCATACCATTCAACTGAAAATGCCCTAAAGTCACCAACGACCTACTAACCGCCAAATCCAAGCTACACTATTCTGTCCTCCTCCTGGACCCATAATCTGCCTTCGACACAGTGGACCATTCCCTCTTACTACAGACTCTCTCATCTCTTGGCATCAAAGACTTGGCCATATATTGGATCTCCTCATACTTAACAGACAGGACTTTCAGTGTTTCTCACTCTCTCACCACCTCCTCACCTTGGCCCCTATCTGTTGTTGTCCCACAAGGTTCAGTCATAGGACTCCTGCTCTTCTCCATCTATAACCTCACTAACTATGGGGCAGTAACCACTGACCATGTCAACATCTGGCATGACACTGGTCACCTGCATGGGACGACCCGCTTCCTTGTGTCCGTGCCTGCCCCCATTGTCCTTAGCACTTATACTGGCTTGTTTTACGGATTCCTCAGCAGCATCACCTCCGGTGTGAGACGGCTGAGTTCCCTTTACCAAACACACATTTTCATTATGCATCACATTGACATTATTGACAGTGGCATTACATGACATATTAGATCTAGGAGGGTTATTATTATTATTTATTATTAAAGCGCCATTAATTCCATGGTGCTTTACTTGTGAAAAGAGGGTATATATAGCAAGAACGATGACAAAAATCTTGAACAAAAATGCAACGGCAAACTGGTAAAGAAGGAGAGAGGACCCTGACCGCAAGGGCTCACAGTCTACAAGGGCTAGATGAGGGTACAGTAGGTGAGGGTAGAGCTGGTCGTGCGACGGCGTGGTGGAGTGATGGTTTCTGTAGGTTGTAGGCTTGTCGGAAGAGGTGGGTCTTCAGGTTCGTTTTGAAGGTTTCCATGGTAGAAGAGAGTTTGATAATTTGAGGTATACAGTTCCAGAGTAGGGAGGATGCATGAGAGAAATGTTATATGTGATTGTTGGAAGAGGAGATGAGAATGGAGTAGAGAAGGAAATCTTGTGAGGATCATAGGTTGCGTGTAGGTATGTATCAGGAGACTAGGTCACAGATTTATGGAGGAAACAGGTTGTGAATGGCTTTGTATGCCATGGTTAGGGTTTTGAACTTGAGTCTCTGGATAATGGGGAGCCAGTAAAGGGAATGAAAGAGGGAAGAGGCCAGGGAATAGTGGGGGCAGGTGAATTAATTGGGCAGCAGAGTTTAGTATAGATTGCAGAGGTGCAAGAGTGTTAGAAGGGAGACCACAGAGCAGGAGGTTTCAGTAGTTAAGGCGAGAGATGATGAGGGCATGCACTAGCATTTTTGCAGATTCGTGGTTGAGGAATGTGTGAATCCGGGAGATATTTTTGAGTTGGAGATGGCAGGAAGCGGAAAGGGCTTGGATATGTGGTTTGAAGGAGAGGTCAGAGTCCAGCGTTACCCTGAGGCAACGAGCTTGTGGGACTGGGGAAAGTGGACAGCCATTGATTGTGATGGATAGGTCAGATGGGGGGGCTGAGTGAGATGGGGGGAAAGATGATGAATTCAGTTTTATCCATGTTAAGTTTTAGAAATCTAGCAGAGAAGAAGAATGAGATAGCAGACAGATATTGTGGGATTCTTCTTAGTAAGGAGGTGATATCAAGTCCAGAGAGGTAAATCTGTGTCATCAGCATAGAGATGATACTGAAAGCCGCGGGACTCTTTGAGCTGTCTGAGGCCTAAAGTGTAGATGAAGAAGAGCAGGGGTCCTAGAACTGAACCATGGGGAACACCGACAGATAGGGAGCGAGATGAGGAGGTGGTGTGTGAGTGGGAGACACTGAATGTCCGGTCTGTTAGGCATGAGGAGATCCAGGATAGGGCCAAACATGTGAGATGAGAGAGATTGTAATAAGAGGGAATGGTCCACTGTGTCAAAGGCAGATGACAGGTCCAGGAGGAGGAGGACAGAGTAGTGTCGTTTGGATTTGGCAGTTAGTAGGTCTTTGGTGACTTTAGTCACGGCAGTTTCAGTCGAATGGTGCGGTGGGAAACCAGATTGTAGGTGGTCGAAGAGGCAGCAGGAGGAGAGGTGGGAGGACAGTTCAGAATGGACGTGTTGTTCCAGTATTTTGGAGGCATAGAGGAGAAGTTATATGGAGAAATAGCTAGTGATGAGCGAGCACTAAAATGATTGGGTACTCGTTGCTCTGGTCGAGCAAATTGGAATTCTCCGGGTGCTTGACCCAAGCAACGAGCCCAATGTAAGTCTATAGGAAACTCGAGAATTTTTCAGGCAGCACCCCCCAGCGGTCTGCAGAGGGCCTAAAAGTTGCCCAAATCTATGGGAACAGTGCTCAAATTGTATGGGAACAGCATGGGTAAGACCCCTGGAAGCATTTCTGACTCCCAGGTCACTTTTGTCAACAACGTTGTCACAGGTATTACGTCACTTTTACGGACTCACAATAAAACATACAAAAACAAAACCAAAATGGATTTTCCTGGGAAATATGTTCAGGAACATCCTTTCCAGGGTAATCACTTGTATATAAGACAAAATAATTAACCAAAAACAAAAATACTCCTCCATAATTTGGGCTATGTTCACACGTTGCGTTTTTGATGCACTTTTTCATTGCTTTCAACAAAGACAAATGCATTCACCAGCAAATGTCATTTTAACATTTTACAACCTTATCTGGCCATGTGGTGTGTGACACATCATCAGACACATGCATACAGTGCTGAAAAGACATGGGAACAGCATGGGGAAGACCGCTGGAAGCATCTCTCTCTGACTCCCATGTCACTGCCTAAAAGTGTGCCCATCATAAGTGATCCTTGGTGCATGCGAAGATGCCTCCCGCCATGCACCTGTTATTGCAGACATGCAACAATCACCGTCCACGTCCTTGTCCCACTGCTGCATTCAGTTGTCCCTACCCCATTCCTTGGAATGCAAGCGCAAGTATGCAGGCAGCCAACCTCCCACCCACAGGCTGAAATACTATATTGCCAAATTTTGGACAGCTGTTTGGACTTGAAATGTGGCCTTTTAGGCTCGTGGAGGCGGAAGCTTTTCATAACCTCATGCGGGCGGCGGCCGGGTGTCCCACCCAACAGAGAACCGGAGACTCCTCCGGCGGGCCCTGGCTTCTACTTCATGAGAGTTCATAGTGCCGAGGTAAGGCCATGATGATGATATAGGCAAAAATCTGCTTAGTTTTCTGTTACTTGGAATGCAAGTGCAAGTATGCAGCTAGGCACCCACCCACCCACAGGCTGCAACACTAAACTTTAATAACAGAAGCACTGCCATACAAAAACATCAATAAGAGAGATATGGGCGGATAGCTAGTCACATGACAGGCATCCGTCCAAACAGCAAGCTGAAAAAACTAGTAAAAAAGGAGAACAACTCAGCATAACATTGCAAAAAAGGTGTATTTATTAAATCAAAACAAGAATAAAGAATAAATTATAAAAGACAAAAAGAGGTGACTAGATGGAAAAAAATGCTAGAGGGTCAGTCGCATACAAGTGTTAGAAATAGTAATGTAGGTCCCTGGAATAGGCTAAATTGCACAAATGCCCGTAGTCGAAAAAAAAATATATATATATCAATCATAAGTATGAATATAGAAAATGAGCACAAGAACATTCTCTAATGGAGATCCCTATAAAAGGGGACCTTCCACCTTTAAAATGGCGAGGTAAATCCATTGAAATAGCATAAAAAAAGCATGATCTAAACCAGGTACCCAAACAGTATACAAAATCATGAGTAGTTACCTGACAAACTAGCACAGTCAGAGTGGAGGGGGGAGGATAGAGTGATGCCGCTTTCTCAAGGGCCAGGCACCCACCCACCCACAGG
Organism: Phyllobates terribilis; assembly: GCF_046119375.1. Lineage (NCBI taxonomy): Eukaryota > Metazoa > Chordata > Amphibia > Anura > Dendrobatidae > Phyllobates > Phyllobates terribilis. The sequence continues at coordinate 1,201,704,849 of NW_027362761.1, read as the reverse complement.
CTGCAACACTAAACTGCCAGATTTCTGGGCAGCACTTTGCACTTGAAATATGGCCTTTTAATTTCATGGAGGCGGAATCATTTCACAATCTCATACCGGCGGCGGCCGCGTGTCCATACTCGGTCCCAAGCCCCCACTATATTTCTCGGTATCGCCTCCGCCTTCCACAAGCATGGGTCCCACAACATTACCCATGCCCTCCCCAGTGCACTTACTGGGAAGGACCGCCTAACCATAAACACGTGGACAGGTGAATGTGGCCAGGGATGGTATGGAGCCAATCTACAACTTTTTTTGCTGAGAGTTTTTCTTTAGCCCGGTGAAAAGACTGGCATAGAGGGAAACCGTATCAACCCTGCGTGTAATTTCTCCCAGGAAGTCCTCTAAAGCTGCTTGCACTTGAAATGTGGCCAGAACATTACTGATGGTACTTTTCTGTGGGAATTTGCTTGCCTCCTACCTGTTATGATCTGCAACAAGAACTAAGGAAAGATAGTGGAAAGCTGTCCCTACAGTAAGACTAAGCTGAATCCCTACGATTCACTTTTTCTAACAAAGAAAAATCCAACTGCTACAGGCAAGTTAGAAGGTCTAATGTGACCAGCAGCCAGGCTAGTGTGTATGTACTCCTCCTAGGTCTTTCTTTCAGGGACAGTCAGATTAAACAAGCGACTCTTGGGCAGAGTAGCTCACGGAACAAATTCAATGGCGCAATCATAATCCCTATGAGGAGGTAAAACTTGCAACTCCTCCTCCGAAAAAAGCCTCCAAAAATCTTAAATAGGTACTGGTGATTTCCCTTTTTCCACAGTTGCAATGCGACCATTACAACATTTATCATAGCACTTCGGACTCCAAAACTTAATCACATTAGTAGTCCAGTCCAGTTAAGGATTGTGCAGCTTTAACCAAGGCAAACCTAGAACGACTGGAGAGGGTAAATTATCCAATACAACCAAGTGCAAAATTTCTTGGTGAACTCCATTGATAGTGAGGGGATATGCAGCAACCTTGTGAGTAATACATTTCAAGGGAGTGTAATCAATTGCAATCACAGAAATAGGTGATGACAAAGGTTTGGATTTCAAGTTAAGTTTTTCCAAAAACCCTTTAACAATCACATTAAGTGTTGAACCACAATCCACAAATACCTGAAATTCAATCAAATCTCCCTGCAAAGTAGTGTTTCCAGAAAGAAATACTCCTGCAGAGAGTAAACAAGCAATAAGGGCGTACCTGACCTTTTTTTTTTCTTTACTTAAACAAAGCTCACAATACTTAATCAAATGGTCAGCGTTACCACAATAAAGACACAATCCCTCAGCGAACCTCCGGTCTCTTTCCTGAGAGCGAAGTGACATCGCCCTAACCTCCATCGGCTCTCCGCCATCTGAGCAGATTTTCTGGGGACTAGGACCTGACATTACAGGAGTCTATACCTCATTCAGCCTGAACCTCAGCTTCCTGTCCACACGAACAGGTAATTGCATGGCATCCTGCAGAGTCACAGGTGCAGGGAATGCAATTATCAGATCCTTACCCTTTCACTCAGACCAGCAAGAAATAAACATTTCAGTGCAGGATCATTCCATTTGACTTCTGAAGCCCATCTCCTGTGCAATAATTTTCAACATCACCTGACCCCTGATTCAAACGCCTGAGTTCTGCCTCAGCAGATGAGATTCTATCAAGGTCGTCATGTAATAGACCCACAGCAGAAAAAAATTCTACTACAGACCTTAAGCATGGATCATAAGGTTGGAGAGAAAAGGCCCACCTCTGTGGTTTATTGCGCAAAAGTGACATAATAAAACCAATGCGCTGTGATTCATTCCCAGAGGACCTTGGTCTCAAACGAAAATATAACAAACAAGCATTTTTAAAGGAAAAAAAATCTTGCTGTTTACCATAAATAACTTAAGGCAGTCCTACCTTGGGTTCCACAAAATGCGCTCCAGAACAGCTACTCAGGTGTTGCTGGAGCTCGGCCACCTCCAGAGACGATCCCTACAAGCTTTGCACCAAATCCTGGATGAAAACCAAACTGATCCCCGAATTTCTTTCCTTTTAGTTTTCGGGCTGGACTTACTGTTATGATCTGCAACATGTACTAAGGAAAGATAGGGGAAAGCTGTCCCTACAGTAAGACTAAGCTGAATCCCTACAATGTAGCGGGCTGCCTGTTCATAATGAACAGACCCGCCTTAGTCCTCGGCTAGTCTGAACAAAGACCTATACCATAAGGGAAGGGGTTCCTAAAAGAACTAAGGACTGGAACAAAAATGGGACACCTCCTAAACAGAGAAATTGTTGAAGAACACAAAAAGACAAACTGACAAAAAGGTACTAGAGGTCCCAGAAGGACCAAGCGAACTGACAGAGATAGGCACCTTAGCACCTGGCTAGAGAGACAGTCAAACACTGAAGTCCAGCCCAGCCAAAAGGGCGGAGCTGGAATATAAAGTCAGATAGTCACGTGACAGAAACACAAGATGGAAAAAAACAAACCGGAGGGTTCTAACACTGGCCTGACCTGTGGCCAGCGTTTTATCAGAGCGGGTTCTTAGTGCCGCTGGTGGAATTATAACTGATAAGCGCATCCGCCTGTCAACTGAAAATGCTGACAGGCTGACTCTTATAAAAATGAACAAGGGCTGGATTGGGCCTGACTTCTCAACACCACCGAATGATAGCAGCGTAACATAACCTCAAATTCAGTGTCTTTTCTTGAGAGGTTTATTCCCATGCAACTTTTCACAGCCATACATGGGTATACACTTCCTGATTTTGGCTATTTGCTCTTGTCCTCCTCCTTCTCCTCATCCTCCACCACCATATCACCAGAGTGACCGTGATCCGTGATGCAACACCCACATCATTTTTTTAAAGGGTGTTTACGATGCCAGTAAAACAATTTTTTTATACAGTATGTCCCTAGGGGTAAATGTTTGTCAGCCCATACACTTAGTGCATGAGCATTACAAGTATAGGAGGCCCGCACCTTTCTAATGGGAACATTTTATTTTAGGCCCTCCTCCATGTCTCTTCCAAGGGGCATTGAAGTGCCTCCAAATTTTTGGCAGCCCTTGCATTCACTGCATAGGCCAACACTATGGAAGACTCTCTCCTTTCTAATGGGAATTTGTCGTTACTGTGGCCCTGCTCTATTTGTCTTTAAATTCTTAGTGGGGTCTTTTCTAAAATTGGTCAGCCGTTGGACTCACTGCATACCCTATAACTGTACAGCAGACTCTCTTCTTTCTACATGGAATTTGTCTTTAATCTCGCCCTTCTCTATGTGTCTCTTAGTGGGGTTTTAACCAAATTTTGGTAGCCCTTGCAGTCACAGCATGGGCATTACCACTATAGGAGACCCGCTCCATTATAGTGGGAACATTTTTTTTACTGAGACCTTCCTCTTTGTCTCTTCAAAGGGGTATTGGGTTGCGTCCAAATTTTTGGCAGCCCTTGCAGTCATTGGATACGCTATAACTGTATAGGAGACCCACTTGTTAATTATGGGAACAACAAAGCATAGCTGGCTGATGGCTCTCTAGCAATAGCTAGGGCCCACTGCTGGCCTTTTAAGAATAGTAAGGGCCATCTGATTGCCGTATAAAAATAGGCTTTATGACTTTCAGAGTACCTCCATCATAAATAAAACAGGATGTGTCTGATGATGTGTCACACACCACATTGCCAGATAAGGTTGTAAAATGTTAAAATGACATTTCCCGGAGAATGCATTTGTCTTAAAAAATAACATAAAAAAAATAAAACAATAGGATCTTTCTTTAGTATAAAAAACAGCATCACCAATTTAACCTCAATGTAATCACATTGTTCAGCTCCTGCACCTCCTCCTCCATCTCCGAAATGACTACATCAGTCACAAGCTGACAGCACTGCAGCACTGCCTTGGTCAAGCGGCAACAGGCTGTGCTGAAGATAGCATGCTTAATTGACAACAGGCCAGTGCTGCAGAGTTGTTGAAAGCTGTAACACAGCAGCCTGATGTGTGGCTCTCACCGCTGAACATACAGTCAAGCATGTTAGTGTGTGACAATGGGCGGAACCTGGTGACGGAGAAATGACAGCCGGGGTAGATACGGTTTCCCTCTATGCCAGTCCTTTCACGGAGCTAAAGAATATGGCTGTGGTGAAATACAACTTCCACTGAGAAGCTGTTTCAGATTGAAAAACTTGTGCTCATCAGAGGATTTGATTCAGATAGATAACAATTCTCACCTGCTCAAGAGTCCCATAGCAGCTGCAAAGTTAGTGCTATCATGAACTCTCCTGAGGTAGAAGCTAAGGCACCCCAGAGGATTCTCTGGTGGGACCGTTCAACCCTGCCAAGAAGCAGTCCTTGCTAAGAAAAGTACTTCTCATTCCCCATCGCAATTAGTCAAATACCGAAAAGTTCCAATAATTAGATTAAGTTTAATTGATTGCAAAAAAATAACTTTTTTGCAATCAATTAAACAATCTAATTATTGTAACTTTTCGGTATTTGACTAATTGTGATGAGGAATGAGAAGTAGTTAATGTATTTTTGTACCTTCCTCACTATTTATGTATATTGAAGTGAATAACTGTGATGAACCTAGCTGTCCTAACTTGTATAATTAAACTTGCTAAGAAAAGTGTGTGGGAAGGTTCCCGGACACTCTATTTTTACTGAGGAGGAAACACATGCAAATACGGGGAGAACATACAAAGTCCTTGCAGATGTTGTCATTGCTGGGATTTGAACCCAGGATCCCAGCGCTGCAAGGCTTCAGTGCTACCAACTGATCCAATGTGCTACCGTTTACCCTCTAATATCAAACAGGGTGGAGAAATTTGCTCCTACTACCACTCTATCTTCAGCTCTTTTGTGAGAAAATGTATTTGGGCAGCCACTCAGTCTACCAAATAAAATTCCTGAGAAGGAAATTGGGCATGGCTTCACTACTGGTACTGGGGGCAGTGCTAATACCATGGCGTCGTACCATAGTTTGCTGGAAATATTCCAGGCTGGTAGTGTTAGAAAAAACTAACAGGAGGGTTCTATCTTGTGTTTTGCGATCACGTGACCATCTGCCTATATATTCCAGCTCCGCCCTCTGGCTTTGCTGGACTTCAGTGTTGTTTGACTGTTTTGCTAGCCTGGTGCTTCGATGCCTATCTCTGTCAGTTTGCTTTGTCCTCTGGGACCTCTAGTACTTTTTGTCAGTTTGTCTTTTGTGTTCTACAACAATTTCTGTTTAGGAGGTGTCCCATTTTTGTCCCAGTCCTTAGTTCTTTTAGGGACCCCTCCCTTATTTCTATAGGTCTTCGTTCTGACTAGCCGAGGAGTAAGGTGAGTCTGTTCACAGCCAAATAGATGAAGTATCCTAATAATTATACTGAACCATGGAATGCACTCATAGGTATGTTGCTAGCAATTAAATATATATCAGAGCATTCCATGTTTCAGTATAATTATTAGGATACTTCATCTATTTGGCTGGGACCCAGTGTCTCTCCCCCTTTGTCACTATGGTGGATATCCCATAATCCTTCCCATAGTGCTGCTGCAGTACTTCTCACCCTATTTTATATGATCTTTTCTTGTTCTGTATATTTATATTATATTGAATAAAATTCATTACTTTTCACAAAACTGATTGCCCAGTTTTTTTGAATTCCTGTTTGCCTTTAATGAAATGTTATGATGATTTATTATTATCAGCTAAGGTATATATATATTAGGAAAATCTTTGCTTGTTGGTACTTTTATTTTTTTTCCTTAGTACATGTTGCAGATCATAACAGCCAGGACCTCCAAGGCATAGAGAGCCAGTTCATTCCACGTATCAAGCTTGGATACCCAATAATTTTAAGGCACAGTGGAATCACGGAGAACGTTGGTACGGTCAGCAAGGTACTCCCTCAGCATCTTCCCAAACTTTGCACTCTTTGTGAGAGTACCCCGGACCTCAGCGCCTGTGCGATGGGAGGGTCTGAGAAAACTCTCCCAGAACTTTGACAGTGTTCCCCTGCCTCTGCTGGATTGAATTTGTGTCTCTCTCGCCTATACTCCTTGGTTGTCCAACGAAGTATGCCCTCTGCCGCCAGCGTTTTCAGATGGGAAATTTTTTAATAGTTCCGCAACAAGGGCCTTCTGGTACAGCCCCATTTTTGTAGACCTGTCCGCCTCAAGAATAAGAGGAGTAAAGTTCTCCTTGTAGCGTGGGTCTAGTAGTGTCACCAACCAGTAATGACTATCACCCAAAATTTTGAGATTGCGAGGGTTATGGGAAAGGCAGCGTAACATAAACTCAACCATGCATGCCAGACTACTAACAGGCAAGAGGATGACTGACCATGCTCTCCTCCTCCTCCTCCTCTCTGTCCTCTGGCCATCCACGCTGAACATACGGTATGACAGCTGTGCAGGTAGTACCTTCTATAGTGCATGAAATTAGCTCCTGTCCTTCCTCCTCCTCCTCCTCCTCTTCCTCATTGTCACCCAATCCACGTTGGGATGAGATGAGGCTTGGCTGTGTGTAATCACTCTGTATGGTTCCTTTCTCCATCTCATCGTGCTCCGCCTGCAATGCATCCTCTTTGATTGTGAGCAGAGAGCATTTCAGAAGACAGAGAAGTGAGATGGTCACGCTAATTATTGCGTCATCGCCGCTCACCATCTTGGTGGAGTCCTCAAAGTTTTGGAGGATGGTACATATGTCTGACATCCTGAGGTCTTATGTGTGGAGTCGGAATGAATTCCGAAGGCCTTGTTGATGCTGGTACTCAACAACTGCCCTCTTCTGCTCACAAATCCTTCCCAACATCTGCAGTGTAGAGATCAAAAGCATGGGGACATCACACACCAGTCTGTGAGCCGGAAGCCGCAAATGCTGCTAAAACACTGCAAGGGAGGCGGAAGCTTTAGCTGACTTTCTAAAATGGGCACACAGGAGGCGTAATTTAACAATCAGATCCAGCAGCTCTTGGTAGGATTTGAGAAACAGTTGAACCACGAAGTTAAGCAAATGGGCTAGGCATGGTACGTGTGTGAGCTCGCCTCGCCTCAGACCCGCCACCAGGTTCCGGCCATTGTCACACATGACTATGCCTGGCTGTTGGTTCAGCGGTGTGAGCCACAGATCTTCCTGCTTTTTCAGAGCTGTCCACAACTCTTCAGCATTGTGCGGTTTGTCATCTAAGCATATTAGCTTTAGCACAGCCTGTTGCCGCTTCGCCAAGGCAATGCTGCTGTGCTTTCAGCTTGTGACTGATGTGGTCATTTCGAATATGGAGGCTGAGGAGGATGAGGTGCAGGAGCTGTAGACTGTGGGGGCAACCCTGATTGACCTATGGCCCGCAATCCTTGGTGTCGGGAGGACGTGTTCCATCCCAAGGTCCGACTGGGTCCCGGCTTCCACTATGTTAACCCAGTGTGCCATCAGCGAGATATCCCGTCCCTGCCCACAATCACTTGTCCACATGTCTGTGGTTATGTGGATTTTACCGGTAACAGCATTGTTGAGAGCATGGATAATGTTTTATGGCACGTGCTTGTGTAATGCGGGGACGGCACACCGGGAGAAATAGTGGCGGCTGGGGACCGAATACCGAGGGACGTCTGCCGCCATCAGGTTGCGGAATGCTTCCGTCTCCACGAGCCTAAAAGGCAACATTTCGAGCACAAGCAGTCGTGAAATGTGAGAATTTAGTAGTGTGGACTGTGGGGCATTGGCTGCATATTTGCGCTTGCGTTCCAAGAGCTGGGGTATGGACAACTGAATGTGCGCTGGGACAAGGACATGGACGTGCTTCTTGATGCTGCTATTTGAGAGTGTGCAAGGCAGGAGGCATCTTCGCATGCACTATGGACAGGGGATTGGCTTGCATGCACAGCAGCGGAAGAAGCAATGGTGCCACGCACAGACACTGTTCCTGAACCCTGGGGTTCGGTCGGTTGCTTTGCTGCCATGTGCCTGATCATGCTGGTGGTGGTCAGGTTGGTTGTTTTGCTACCGCTGCTGATGCTGGCCTGGCAGGAGGTGCAAATGGACTTTTTAGGGTTATCGACAGAGTCTTTAAAAAACAACCAGACTCGGGAAGACCTAACAGTTGTACTGGCAACTTCCTTTGTGTTGGTGTTACGGGGAAAGGTTGCCTGCCTTCTATCTGCAGCCACCACACTACTTCTTCCTACCTATTGGGATGCTCTGCCTCCTTCCCCCTGTGTGCTGCTTTCCTCACTCTGCATGTCCTCCTACCAGGTTGGGTCAGTTACTATATCATCCACCACCTCGTCTTCCACTTCCGCACCCAGGTCCTCGTCTTGACTTTCTGGCAATTGTGTCTCATCATCGTCCACCTCTTGTGACCCTTTCCCACCATCACCTTCATGTGTCCGTGGCTGCTCAAATATTTGTGCATCGCTACACGCAATCTCCTCTTGCCCCGCTTCAAGTGGACAGGGCAAGAGGCCCGAATCTATAAATGGAAAAGTGAACAGCTCTTCAGAGTGTCCAAGTGTGGGATCAGTTGTCTCTGGGTACTCGGCATGGTGGGAGGAAGGAGGGTGAGGAATATGCGGTCCAGACTCACGGCTTCTGAGACTTGACCATGTGGAAGACAGGGTGTTGATGGTGGTGGTGGCTAAGTAACTGGAATCATTATCTGCTATCCAACCAACAACCTTTTGACACTGAGCTGGGTTCAACAGTGGTGTGCTGCGTTCCCCTAGAAATTTGGACTGGAAGGTCAGGCGAGAAGATGTGGGTGTTTGTTGTGGCACAATTTCGGCTTGCCCACAGCCTTGTCCTCGCCCTCTGCATGCACCATTACCATGACGTCCAGTTCCCCGTCCCTTGCCACGTGCCTTGTCCATTTTAAATGTAGGACAGTATCTTCCACGCTTACTACAAATGACTGAGTTTGGAGCCAACTTATATGTGATCCATGTGACGGAGAAAAAAGAGTTTTAAACAACTGGCCTGTAGGTAAGTAGCTTGAACAGCAAACTGGTGTGAATTGCTTCACTAACACACTAAAGCAAATTTTTAATAGAGGCCAGAAATGGCAGTTTCTTCTGACAACGTTGTTTGACTCGAACTGTTCGCCAATCTCAAGTTCGAGCTGTTTTGGGCGGTATTCGAGCCGTTCGGCGAACACGAACGATTTGAAAAAAATTCGGCTGTTCGAGGTTGTTTGATAACTGTTCGTGCACTAAAATTATAACTGGATTTTTTCTCAGTAATGCTGAAAATTAATGTTAATACGCAGTTTGAGTGTACAGTGGGGCGGGGGGAGGGGCAGGGGATGGATCTCTGCAGGAATAATGAAGATCTCCATTTTTTTTTCTTTTCCACATTTACAGTGGGGAGGTGCAATCTGTCAGCCTATCAGCAGCGCACACACGGAGCGAACTGCTTTTTTTCACACAAGCAAGGGCATGTGTCATTGGCAGTGTATGTCACATGTCCTTGCCCTATAAGACCCAGCCACTTTCCCCGTCGCCACCATTTTCTCACTGCTGCAGCTGCTTGTTAGACGGCACCGCTGTTGCTGTGTGTGATATACCTTGATAATTTAAAGCCAATTTTCGCACAAATCTACAGATAGCTTGGGAGTAGGGAATAATTGTGATTGCAGTCCTTTTAAGGACTAGGTTACAGCATTTCCTACGACTTTTATCAGGCAGGTCTGTGCTCTTAAATAGATAGGTTGGGAGTAAAGACTAATTGTAATTGCAGTCTTTTTCAGGACTAAGTTACATCAGTTCCTATCAGTTTTTGCCAGGCAGGTCTGTGCCAGTGCTGTGCAAGTTTTTTTTCACAGCATTTGGCTAAATCTAGCAAACCTAATCCTTTTTGGCCTATTGCAGAGTGTGTTAGTCAGTGGAGTAGCCTATCTGTGTTGCAAGCTATACCACCTGTGTATAGAATACCAATTTTTTTACTGCATCTAGTGAAGTAAAACCTTTTGGGCATAGCATCATTCTATTAGTCCCTACATACAATCCTCCATTAGGTTGCAAATTGAATATAATTTTTTTTCTGCATCTAGCTCTGAAAAAATATTTGGGCTTCTAGCATTGTGTGGGACTTGTTCTATTAGTCCATCTATACTGACCTCCACCAGGTTGCAAATTGAATAGAATTTTTTTCTGCATCTAGCTCTGAAAAAATATTTTGGCTTCTAGCAGTGTGTGGGACTTGTTCTATTAGTCCATCAATACTGACCTCCATCAGGTTGCAAATTGAATATAATTTTTTCTGCATCTAGCTCTGAAAAAATATATTTGGGCTTCTAGCAGTGTGTGGGAAATGTTCTATTAGTCCATCTATACTGACCTCCATCAGGTTGCAAACTGAATATAATTTTTTTCTGCATCTAGCTCTGAAAAAATATTTGGGCTTCTAGCAGTGTGTGGGACTTGTTCTATACATCCATCTATACTGACCTCCATCAGGTTGCAAATTGAATATAATTTTTTTCTGCATCTAGCTCTGAAAAAATATTTGGGCTTCTAGCAGTGTGTGGTACTTGGTATATTAGTCCATCTATACTGATCTCCATCAGGTTGCAAATTGAATATAATTTTTTTCTGCATCTAGCTCTGAAAAAATATTTGGGCTTCTAGCAGTGTGTGGGACTTGTTCTATTAGTCCATCTATACTGACCACCATAGGGTTGCAAACTGAATATAATTTTTTTCTGCATCTAGCTCTGAAAAAATATTTGGGCTTCTAGCAGTGTGTGGGACTTGTTCTATTAGTCCATCTATACTGACCTCCATCAGGTTGCAAATTGAATATAATTTTTTTCTGCATCCAGCTCTGAAAAAATATTTGGGCTTTTAGCAGTGTGTGGGACTTGTTCTATTAGTCCATCTATACTGACCACCATCAGGTTGCAAATTGAATATAATTTTTTTCTGCATCTAACCAAGCCAATAGTTTTGGCCTAATACCACAGTTTGGCCACTCAGCTCTGCTCGGTTCCCATTCATTGTTTTTTTGTGCAAACAACTCCAGAGTTGTGAATTAGTTAACCACCAAAATGAGTGGAAAAAGGCCTGCAGCTGGTGGAAAGGGGAATAGGCGTGTTGGGAAGGGGAAAAAAGGTTGTGTCCGTGGGGTAGGTGTTAATGCGACAGTAACATCTGCAGAAGAAAGACCATCTTCCAACCAAACTAAAATGTCTACTTCTTTTAGCGGACAATGTGATAAGATCCCTTTCTTACGGCCACGCCAATCGCTACAAATTCCAGATGAGGCACAAAAACAGCAGGTGCTTCAACGGATATCAAGTGCTCCTTTAAGTGGGCTCTCCTCCACATCAACTTCAACATCACAAATACTCCAGTCCTCAGAGGTGTCACCCCAATCGCACTTGCTTCCTCACAGCTCTCAAATCTCCAGCTGCCCGTCTGAGTATGAGGTAGAACAGATGGTTGAGTCTGCAGAGCTGTTTACTCATACTATAGCCTGGGAATCAGAGGTCGGCTCCAGCGCTTCAGTGAATCCAGACGAGGAAATGATCTGCACTGATGCCCAGAATCTTTATGAGACGGATCCAGGACCAGACGCAGAAGGTTCTGAACATAATGTAGACCCTCATTCCCAAACTGTAACTCCTGTTGGTGGAGACAATGAGGAAGACGATGATGAGACTCAAATACCTGATTGGAGCGACAACTTTAGTTTTTTGTCAGGGCAGGAACAGGTTGGCTCTGAGGACGACGGGTGTGATAACACACAGGGTGATGATGATGAGGTTGCAGATCCCACTTACTGTCAACCCACAGTCAGCCAAGAGATGAGGTCAGCAGAGGAGGTGGAGGAGGATGCTAGTGACGATGAGGTCAGGTTGCGCCTTCCTGGACAGAGACATAGTACTGGAAGCACGTCAACAACTGCATCCTCAAACACAACTCTGCTTCTGACCACAAGTCGTGGTGGCTATTCAGGTCGCATGGGTGCTAAGCCTTGCATAGCCTGGGCATATTTTCAGATCGATTAAGATGACCCAACTCGTGTTATCTGTAACATTTGTCAGCAAATCTAAGTAGAGGCCAAAAAATACATAGTTTGAGTACTTCATGCATGAACAGGCACATGGACAAGAAGCATAAGTTGTAGTGTGAAGCTCACTGTGCTACAATGCGGCCTAGCCGGCTTGGCCAACCACCGTCTGCCCCATCTTGTGCATCCGCAGCCTCTTCATCCTCTGTGACTGGGGGTCAGCAGTCACACCTGTTTTGGGACGCAGACCTGCCACCTCTTTACCCGCAACAGCTAGCGTGATTGGCAGGTCATCATTTTCTTTGGAGGTGGTAACACCAGCTAGTGTTGAGCGCTGTCCGACATCGATAGCACCACCTTTGGATCAAGGCAACCTAACATGTCCGCCTGCATCTTCCTCACAGACCGGCAGTTTGCCGGGGACACCTTTATCAACCCCGTCTAAGCACAACAGCCAGCCCTCGGTCCCTCAGATGTGGACAAGTAAAAGACCTTTTCCTCCTAGCCATGAGAAAGCTAAGAGGTTGAATTTCACCATCTGCAAGCTCTTGGCTACAGAAATGCTACCTTTCCGCCTGGTGGACACAGAGGATTTTCGAGACCTTATGTTCGTCGCAGTGCCCCATACCAGATGCCCAGTCAGCACTACTTCTCAAAGAAAGGTGTGCCTGCGCTCCACCAGCATGTCGCACACAACATCAACGCTTCTTTGAGAAACTCTGTGTGTGACAGGGTGCATTTCACCACAGACACTTGGACGAGTAGGCATGGACAGGGGCGTTACATGTCGCTGACTGGGCACTGGGTAACTATGGTAACAGCAGGACAAGGGGCTGCTGTCCAAGTCTTGCCGTCCTCACGAGTTGTGCGTCAATCCTCTTTATCTCAAAGTTCCTCCACTGCTTCTGCCTCCTCAACCTCCTCTCGTTCCTCCACCTGCACCCAAAGCCTGTCTGGTCATGCCACAAGATTTCTAACTGCGCAGAAGGGATCCTGCATACCTCCTTACTATGCTGGCAGTAGGTCTCAACATCATCAGGCGGTTTTTACTTTGAAATGTCTGGGAAATGTGAGTCACACAGCTGAGGTGTTGTGGTCAGCTCTGGAGAACCAATTTCATGAATGGTTGTCTCCACTGGACCTGAAACCAGGGAAGGCCGTGTGCGATAATGCTGCAAACCTGAGTGCGGCCCTTCGCCGGGGCAATGTCACACACATGCCTTGTATGGCTCACGTGTTGAACCTGGTTGTCCAGCAATTTTAAGCCCACTATCCCAGACTAGATGGCCTTCTGAAGAGGGCACGGTCGCTGTGTGCTCACTTCCGCCGTTCGCATCCCGCAGCTCAGCGACTTACTTCTCTACAGAAGTCGTTGGGCCTGCCACTTCACTGGCTAAAATGCGATGTGCCTACCCGGTGGAATTCAACTCTGCACATGTTGCAGCGACTGTGGCAGCACCGACAAGCCCTGGTGCAATACGTTCTGATGTATAACCTGGGCCAACGAGATCCAGAGGTGGGGCAAATCACGCTGGAGGAGTGGTCTCAGATCAGGGACCTATGCACCCTTCTGCACAGTTTTGAAATGGCGACGAAGATGTTTAGTGCTGACGATGCCATTATCTTGATGACTATTCCAGTGATTTACATGCTGGAGCACATGTTAAACAGAATTCGGAGTCAGGTGGTTGCTAATGTTGAGCGATACCTTCCGATATCAGGAAATATCGTATCGGATTGGATCGGGCCGATACCCAAAAAGTATCGGATATCGCCGATTCCGATACCGGAAACCAATGCAAGTCAACGGGACACAAATATCGGAATGAAAATAAACCCTTTCTTTCCTTGTAGGTTAATTCTACATGAAGTAAAACAACTAAGAATAATGTAGAATGACATGAAAAGCCGGCAATTCAGCAGCGGCATTCACCGGTACCCGACAATTTACAACAGAAAGAATAGAGCATCACACATAGATTAGATAGATAGAAACATGTCAGTCACATATATATGAAGTACAGTGACAGTGTTGCTTACTGTACTTGTCATTTAGTGTAAAGGATTTATTAAAAAAAATATTAGTGTTTTCGTGCACCGTCTCTTTAAAAAAGCCGGCCGGCAATTCAGCATCTGTACCCGACAATTTAGAATAGAAAGAATAGAGCTTCACACATAGATTAGATAGATAGAAACATGTCAGCCACATATATAAGAAGTACAGTGACAGTGTTGCTTACTGTACTTGTCATTTAGTGTAAAGGATTTATTTAAAAAAATATTAGTGTTTTCATGCACCGTCTCTTTAAGAAAGCCGGCCGGCAATTCAGCATCTGTACCCGACAATTTAGAATAGAAAGAATAGAGAATCACACATAGATTAGATAGATAGAAACATGTCAGTCACATATATATGAAGTACAGTGATAGTGTTGGTTACTGTACTTGTCATTTAGTGTTAAAATAAAGGATTTATTTAAAAAAAAATTATCGTGGGGTTCCCCTTAATTTTAGGCTCTAGCGGAGGTTAAGCAGACAGCTGGGGCAAATGTTTGAAGCCTGGGAAGGGGGTAATACCCACGGAGCTTCCCAGGCTACTAATATCAGCCCCCACCTGAATACCTAGCCTTTACTAGCTATTAAAATGGGGGAACCCCCCAAAAAAAATAACGTGGGGTCCCCCCTAATTTAATAGCTAGCACAGGCTAGGCAGACAGCTGGGGGCTGATATTAATAGCCCAGGAAGGGTGCCATGAATATTGGCCCCCTCCCAGGCTAGAAACACCAGCCGTCAGCCGCCCCAGAAATGGCGCATCCATAGGATGCGCCAATTCTGGCACTTAGCCTCGCTCTTCCACGCTGCCCTGGTGCGGTGGCAGGGGGTAATAGGGTTGGGGTTGATGTCAGCTTATAATGCCAGCTGACATCAAGCCCAGGTTAGTAATGGAGAGGCGTCTATAAGACACCCCCATTACTAACCCCATAGTCAAAGTTAAAGAAAAACACAAACACCCAGAATAAAGTCCTTTAATTGAAATAAAGACACAATCCTTTATTGTTCTAAATTAAACCATACTTACCATTACGCCCATTCCAGCTGAAGCCAACGATCTCCTGCAATAAAAGTAAAATAATAAAGCAACCTCATCCTTACCTTTCCATGGTTCCCACGACAGCTTCAGCTCTGCTACATCGAGATGACAGGCTGGACCGCAGCAGAACGCTGCCATCCAGCCTGTCATCCCGCAGACACTGAGAAGCGCAGGCATGCTTGCGCTCCTCAGTGTCTCTCTGTGACGTCATCCAGATGAGCCGAGTTCATGTCCAATGAACTCAGCTCACCTCATGCACGTCACTGACAGCGTGGGAAAATTCTCACGCTGAAGTGCTGAGTGCAGGAGAATTTTCCCACGCTGTCAGTGACGTACATGAGGTGAGCTGAGTTCATTGGACATGACCTCGGCTCATCTGGATGCCGTCACAGCCAGACACTGAGGAGTGGAAGTATGCCTGCGCTTCTCAGTGTCTGCGGGATGACAGGATGGATGGCAGCGTTCTGCTGCGGTCCAGCCTGTCATCTCGATGTAGCAGAGCTGAAGCTGTCGTGGGAGCCATGGAAAGGTAAGGATGATGTTGCTTTATTATTTTACTTTTATTGCAGGAGATCGTTGGCTTCAGCTGGAATGGGCGTGATGGTAAGTATGGTTTAATTTAGAACAATAAAGAATTGTGTGTTTATTTCAATTAAAGGACTTTTTTCTGGGTGTTGTGTTTTTTTAAATACTTTACTAGAAATTCATGGTGGTCATGTCTAATATTGGCGTGACCCCATGAATTTTGGGCTTAGGGCCAGCTGATAATGCCAAGCTGGCCTTAACCCCTTTATTACCCAGTGAGCCACCGCACCAGGGCCCTGGATGAGTTGGGTACAGCGCCAGAAGATGGCGCTTCTATGAACGCGCCATTTTCTGGGGCGGCTGCGGACTGCAATTTGCAGCGGGGGTGGCCCAGAAAGCTTGGGCCTCCCTGCGCTGCGGATTCCAGCCCCCAGCTGCCTAGTTGTATCTGGCTGGGCACAAAAATAGGGCGAAGCCCCACGCATTTTTTTTTTAAATTATTTCATAAAATTCATGGAATAATTAAGAAAAAAAGGGCTTCCCTATATTGTTGTGTCCAACCAGGTACAAATAGGCAGCTGGTGGTTGGGGGCAGCCCATTCCTGCCTGCTGTACCTGGCTGGACACAAATATAGTGCGAAGCCCCACGTCAATTTTTTTTTAATTATTTCAGGAAATTCATGAAATAATTAAAAAAAATTATGTGGGGCTTCGCCCTATATTTGTGTCCAGTAAGGTACAGCAGGCAGGAACGGGCTGCCCCCAACCACCAGCTGCCTATTTGTACCTAGCCGGACACAACAATATAGGGAAGCCCTTTTTTTCTTAATTATTCCATGAATTTCATGAAATAATTAAAAAAAAAAATACGTGGGGCTTCGCCCTATTTTTGTGTCCAGCCAGGTACAACAAGGCAGCTGGGGGCTCGAATCCGCAGCGCAGGGAGGCCCAAGCTTTCTGGGCCCCACCCGCTGCAAATTGCAGTCCGCAGCCGCCCCGGAAAATGGCGCGTTCATAGAAGCGCCATCTTCTGGCGCTGTACCCAACTCATCCAGGGCCCTGGTGCAGTGGCTCACTGGGTAATAAAGGGGTTAAGGCCAGCTTGGCATTATCAGCTGGCCCTAAGCCTGAAATTCATGGGGTCACGCCAATATTAGACATGACCACCATGAATTTCTAGTAAAGTATTTAAAAAAAACACAAACACCCAGAAAAGTCCTTTGATCTCCCATGCACAGCTGTCACATCTGGAGATGGTGACAGCTGTGCATGGCTGCTGTAAGCTCACGCTGCCGGGAACACGTCCGCTCCCGGCAGCGGGAGCCACTGACTGAGGTCACCGGAGTGCATTCAGTCAGCGCAGCTCCGGAGACCTCCTTTACGGCACTGCTGTACCGTGGGAATTTCTCACTATACAGCAGGGCCGTAAAGCAGCTAACCGGAGCAGCGCTGCCTGAACTCCGGTGAACCCGCTTATGCTGTCATTCTAGCGGCGGCAGCGGTTCAGAGCGGTCACATTCTATGTGGCTGCTCTGAACTGGAGATCTTCGTGGGACACTCGTGGACTACTACGGAGGGGTAAGGATAAGGTTGTGGTTTATTATTTTATATTTTATTACAGGAGATCGATGGCTTCGGGGAATTAGGTGTCTTGGTGAGTATAGGTGTAGTTTTTTATTTTTTACTTTATTTTAGGTGGCGATCGGCGGGGACAGGTAATGTATGAACTAATTTCTTTTAGGTAACCACTGGCCACCAATGACATGTATCTAACATTTATTGGGGACACAGTAGGGCAATTTAAATTGCAGGATCAGTCTGATGGAAACTACTGCTCCCATCGAGCTGATCCTGCTGGCAGGAGTGGACGGGGGACAGACATAGGCCGATGGGAGTAGTAGTGTCACATCGGCCTATGTCTGCCTGCACGCACACACACCGCACACACCCGCACACATCGCACAGACACCCCGCACACACACCCCGCACACATCGCACAGACACCGCGCACACCCGCACAAACATCGCGCACACACCCGCACACACACCCCGCACACACACTAATCATGACGGGTCTGGGAGGTGTGGCTGACCTGTGCGGCCGTGGGAAAGTTCATGTGAGTTCATGCAGTCAAGCATGAACTCACATGAACCCTCTGAGGGCAACGCGGCGACTTCAAATGAACAGCTGATCGGCATCACCTGATACCTCAGCTGTTCATTTGAAATAACCGGCGGGAAAGCGCAGCACAGAACGGGAAAGCCGGCGGTGAAGTCTTTTCACTGCCGGCTTCCCCGCCCGGGTCCTTCACTCCCCGCTCCTTGGAGCTGCGCTCCCCGCCCGGTCCTAACTTACGATCGGGATGGGAGGTGGCGAGGGGAGCGGAGGATCGGGGTGGGAGGCTGCGGGGAAGCAGTATGGGGCTGTGTGATTGTTTAAAAGCCGGCGGCTTTATACCGCCCGCCGGCTTTTAAACAATCAGGAGAATTCTCCCCCGCTGGGATGGCATTCTGATGACAGGCTGGATCGCGCTGCCATCCAACTTGTCATCCTTCACAGACACTACAGAGCGCAGGCATTATGGGAACTTCCGATTCCGGTATCCGATATTGTAAAAGTATCGGAATTAAGTATTGGAATTCCGATACCGCGAATATCGGCCGATACCCGATATTACAGTATCGGAATGCTCAACACTAGTGGTTGCACAAGAGGAGGTGGAGGAAGTAGAAGAGGAGGAGTTGTATGCGGAAGGGCTAACATCTGCAAGGTTCAGACGGTCGGCAGCACCAAGGCAGCAGGCATGTGAGGGTGGGGGAGATGGTTTTACCAGGGCGCATGGTAGCAGCTAAACTAGTGAGGAAGGTGCAGGAGTCCAGGATGAAGTGGAGGATGAACTGATGGAATACTCAACAGATGAGGGAGACCTTGATCACATTTCTGTTGTGCGAGGTTGGGGGGAGAGGACAGAGGAAGGAAGCATGATTGTTACCTCGCCACCAACACAGCAGGGACTTGGTGCTCCTGGATGCGCAAGACACATGAGTGCCTTCCTGCTGCACTACTTGCAACATGACCCTCGAATTGTGAGAATTAGAAATAATCCTAACTACCGGGTTGCCACACTGTTAGATCCCCGGTACAAAAGTAAATTTGCAGAAATTATTCCTGCCATAGAAAGGGATGCACGCATGAAGGAGTATCAGCAGAGACTGTTGCAGAATCTTACATGTGCTTTTCCACAAAACACCAGTGGTGCACGTAGTGAATCTCACAGTTCCAACTTGCCAACCGTGGGACCGTCGAGAGTTCAGCACTCAAACCGTAACAGAAACACAGTATCTGCTGGTAACATCCATTTTGCGGAATCATTTCACCACTTTTTTAGCCCATCCTTTGCAAGGCCAGAGGAGACAAGAAGTCTGACACATAGTCAACGCCTAGAGACGATGGTACAGGAGTATCTCCAAGTAAACATTGCAGCCATGACTGTGTCACTGGACCCTTGCTCTTTTTGAGCTTCCAATCTGGAAATATGGCCGGAGCTCGCCACTTACGCCTTGGAGATCTTGTCCTGCCTAGCAGCCAGCGTTCTGTCTGAACATGTGGTGGTGTGCTGACAGATAAGCGCACGTGGCTCTCCACAGATAATGTAGACAGACTCACGTTCATAAAGATGAACAAATCATGGATCTGAAATGACTTTTCTACCCCTGTGTCATCCTGGGGAGAGTAAAAGCTTGATGATTGGTTAAAATCACCCTACCAAACGTTTTAAGCTTTCAAATTACTAATCATTTTTATCTGTATCTTGGCTGGAAAATAATTTGGGCTTTGTAGCAGTGTGCAGTACTGATTCTATTAGGTCATCTATACTAAGCTCCAACAGATTTAAAATTACTAATCATGTATATCTGTATCTTGGCTGGAAAATAATTTGGGCTTTGTAGCAGTGTGCAGTACTAATTCTATTAGGACATCTATACTAAGCTCCACCAGATTTAAAATTACTAATCATGTTTATCTGTATCTTGGCTGGAAAATAATTTGGGCTTTGTAGCAGTGTGCAGTACTGATTCTGTTAGGCCATCTATACTAAGCTCCACCAGATTTAAAATTAATAATAATTTTTAGCTGCATCTAGCCCAGAAAATAATTTTGGGGCTCCGAGATGCGCAAGACACATAAGTGCCTTCTTGCTGCATTACCTGCAACATGACCCTCAGATTGTCAGAATTCGAAGTAATCCTGACTACTGGGTTGCCACACTCTTAGATCCCCCACACTCTTCGATCAACCTTTTCATTTTAATAAAGACCAAAAAAATGGTCATTTTTGAAATTATAAGCATTAGCAGGTTATTAGAAACTGAAATCAAACAGTTTTCAACTCAAAACTTTATTCTAGGTGATGTTACATTTGCACATAGGACCCCTTGTTCGAAAGGAGCTTCTGAACTCTCTCGTCCATTGAATTTGTCAGGTTTTGGATCGTTTCTGCTTCAATTGTTTTGCATGAGGACAGAATACCCTCCCAGATCTGTTGCTTAGATGTGAACTGCCTCCCGCCATCATAGACACTCCTTTTGATGATGCTCCCGAGGTTCTGAATATGGTTGAGGTCAGGGGAGCATGGGGGTCACACAATAAGTTTGTCCCCTTTTATGCCCATATCAGCCAGAGATGCAGATGTGTTATGTGCAGCATGAGATGGTGCATTATCATGCATGAAAATGATCTTGCTGTGGAATACACGGTTCTTCTTCTTGAACCATGGCAGGAAGTGCTGTTTGAGAAACTCCACATACATTATGGAGTTCATCTTTACCCCTTCAGGGATCCTAAAGGGGCCGACAATCTCTCTCTCCATGATTCCAGCCCAAAACATTACTCCACCTCCTCCTTGTTGGCGCTGTAGCCGTGTTTGCGTGGGGTGTCCATCAACCAGCCATCCTCCACTCCATCCATCTGGACCATCGAGCGTTGCACGGCACTCATCCGTGAACAAAACAGTTTTGAAGTCCGTCTTCATGTATTGTTTGGCCCACTGTAGCCGTTTCTGCTTGTGTGCAGAGGATAGAGGGGGTCGACAGGATGGCGTACGCACAGCTGCAAGCCTCTGAAGGACCCTGTATCTTGTTGTTCGGGGGACATTGGAGGCACAAGCAGCTTCAAAAACTTGTCTGCTGCTATGACAAGGCTTTTTTGCCGCTGCTCTTTTAACCTGACATAATAGCCTGTAGGAAAGAGTCCTCCATTTGCCTTTATCAGCACACACACGTGTGTACTGTGAATCAGCTACATACTTATTGATTGCCAAGACACTTCATCCTGATCATCGCACAATGTTGATTGTAGTCATGCCTTGACCTAAACACTCCACAATTTGTTGCTTTTCAGCAGCCGACGCATCCTTTCTTCTTTCCCATTTTGGCAGAAAATGTAGGCTGCTTAATAATGTGGGACAGCCTTCTTAAGTAGTCTTGCCTTTCATTGGACACACCTGCCAAACTAATTAGCACAGGTGTCTGCAATTGCTTTCAGTGATATAAAGAGCCCTGACACACATCACCATCAATGAGTTTAACTGACAAACAAACAAATTCTTCCCTTATCACTCCTAAACACTTTTTGCATAATAATTTGGAACACAGTGTACATGTGCTTTTCCACAAAACACCAGTGGTTCACGTAGTGAACCTTACAGTTCTATCTTGCCAACCTTGGTCTGTATGGAGTTGTTCAATAAAGGGAACAAAATTAAGATAACATAGAAGGGAGAGGTCTCTATGAATAGGAATTCCTAAGTATTTGATACCCTGTGAGGGCCAGGCAAAGGGAAAGTTGGACTGAATGGAATCCTGTATGGATTTGGGGAGGGGGACATCGAGGGCCTCAGACTTCGCTGCATTGATTTTAAAATTTGACCATGTAACAAAGTGATCTATTTCAGCCATAACAGCAGGGATGGATGTATGTGATTGAGTGATATATACTGGGACATCATCAGCAAATAGAGAGCACTTGTACTCGGTGCCTCCCACCTCAATCCACCTAATATTGGGGTTATGGCGAATTGATGAGAGCAGGTGCTCCGTCACTAGGATGTATAAGAGAGGGGACAGAGGACATCCCTGCCTTGTCCCATTGGTGATTATGAAAGGTGATGAAAATGTTCTGACGCGCCCCCTGGGCCTTGGGACATCCGGAGCCGGACCCTTTTTGGTGGATGCTGGTGGTTGTATTCTCCGTGGCGGCGACCCGGTTCCGTGGCTCAGGGTGGTCAAACCAGTATAGCGGTCAGAGTGAACGGCCGCTGCAGGGCTGACCACTGAGGCTGGTGTTGTGGGTGAAGCAGAGCGTAGCATAACTCCCCACGGGAGGAGTATAGCTTCAGGGCAGTGTATGCGGAGGATGGGGGTGATGGTGCAGGGCAGCAGCAGTAACGACACGGAGTCAGTGATGCAGTCCAGGGCCTTTACTCACAGTTCTTATTATCCAGACCACTTCTGCAGGAAATGGCTGCCCACGTCGTACTGTGCTCACTAGGTGAGGGGCTCAGACAACTCCCAGATAACTTGGAGCGCTTCACAGGACCCCCTTTGTGTGTCCTTTGTCTGGCCTTTCTTACCAACCCTTCTGTCCGGCTGACCCCTCCATGCAGGTGGATTCTGGCGTGCGGTGGCGACTCGCCCGTCCGCACCCCTGGGATCCCTTTGTTCCTCGTTCCTAGAGCCTTCTCCGCTCCTCTTCCTTCCTTCTCCCTCTTCCAGGCCTGGGCCTCTGTTACTAGGCCCGCCTCCGGAGCAGAGCTCATGCAGAGCCCCTGCTCCCTGTCACTTCTGCTCAGACTTCTCTGCACTGAACTAAGATGGTGCCCACCTTTTATACTCCCTTCTCAATGCACCCAGGAACTGCTTCCTCCCTGCTCCTGCACTACAGGGTTCCCCTTCCTCAGTGTTCCCTCCCCCCACTCCAGCCAGGGACAGGGACTGTCGTGCCCATCTCAGGGGCATATTGGTCGCCCTGCCCCATGGCAATGTGGTGTAATGCATGCAGGTAACGGGTCCTGATCCACACTCCATCCTTACCTGAGAGTGAGATATCACACCTCTGGGTGAGGTGCAATACCTCTGTAGCAACCGAGCCCTCAGGGTGCTACAGTTCCACTTATCTTCAGCCTAGGTGACGTATTGCGATACAGGGCCGTGATTTTGGCTATAAAAGGGTCCCCTAGACCTCTACCCCAAGCTTTTTAAGAGAATAATATATGGCGTGCCAGGAGACTCTTTGGAATGCTTTCTCAGCATCCAACGAGAGTATCTAATTACAAATTTTTAACTGCATCTAGCCCAGGAAATACTTTGTGCCTAGTAGCAGTGTCTGCTAGTCAGCGGATTATCCCGGCTGTTAAGCAAGCTACACCACCTGTAGTTTGGACACTTAATTTTTTCAAAGGAAATGCTTCGCGACCACGGGTTACTCAGTGAAGAGCATCAGGAGGCATCCCAAGGCATAGGGGCTGGGACTGGCGGTAGGACGCCATGTGGTGGACAGCCGAGGTCGATCCTTATAAAAGCTTTTCAACTGCAGCAGCTTTAGTGTACGCTACTGGAGCTGGAATTACGTGGCTGCTGGCCTGAGACTTGCCCTCCAATAGATCCTTGTAAAAGGATTTAAAGTGTATTCATTCAAATTAGAGAGACAATTTAAATTAAAAAGCTTAGAGCTGCCTCCACCACAGGGGGACTCGCTCGACCCACCAGCGGACAGGCACCAGTATTGGGAGAGGGGGGCTGGCCTTCAGGGTCCACCGCGGCTCTGGCACAAACCCGGCGACACGGAGGTGGCACGGGCAGGAACGGACTGGCCGTGTCGGCTTCTCACTTTTTGGATTTTAGAAGGGCATGACATGCATATATCTGTGTCTCCCTCTCCTTTTACTCCTCGACCTCTTTTCTTTTCGCATGACTATATGTACTTGTCACTTTTCCATGTGTTTGTTATGTCTTCTGAGCAGTTTGTCAGCTTTTGGACACCTTTGAAGGTGTTTTTTATGTGTTTCTATGTGTTTTTGTTTGCCTGCCATTGGTTTTAACGGTGTTCGAAGGTATTCGACGAACAGTTCGGCGAACACACTTGTGTTCGACGAACCGAACCGAACTCGAACACTACGGGGGTGGCTCAACACTAGTGACGGGCATGGTGGCGCCTGGTCTGATATAGACCTGATGACGCTGTGCAGCCAGCCTATCACTGTAATGCATACAACCAACATGGCTACGGCCTTACAGTGCATGGAAGGCAATCCCTGCATGTTCATTGACTCTCTAAAGAGCGCCAAACATGCAGGGAGGGGACCCGATTTCCTGCCCGAGCAAGCCGGAAATATTCGGCAAGCGCTGAGCATCTCGAGCAGTGAGATGCTCTGGCGAGCACCTAGCAGTAGCGAGAATGATTGCTCATCACTAAATGGGACCCCATTCTGTTTGCCTTCCTCGGTCATCTTCCTGCGCTGGCTCTCACCCTCCTGCCCTGCACCTCGCAGCCAGTGTCCCAAGCCGGTAACCTCGGATTTTGGCAGCAACCTGCAGTCCCCTGAATCTTATGTGGCTACCCCTTTAGCGATTTAGTTGCGGTTGTGAGCAGCTGCACCCTGAAAGTACTGAAGCCTCTGGTTTCTAGATGAGCCTTGTAGTTCTCCACTAGTTAGGGGCCCGTCCCCTTTGCGGCCTGATCCCTCCACGTTCCTGCAGATTCGGGCGCACGGGCAGCTTCCTGCACTTCCCGTGCCCCTGGGATCCCCTCACTTCTGGAACCTTCCTCTGCTCCCTTCCTCATCCTGCTAGTCCTCCTGGGCCTCTCACTCTAGGCCCGCTCCTCTGAGGAGAGTTCCTGCTCCCACTCCTTCTCCTCAGACTGAACTGATGATGGACAATCGTCCTCTTGGTGGGAACAGGGAAGTCCTCACTGTTTGTAGTCTGGCACACATGGCTGAGGTTATGTTCTGCTGTCTTTCTCAGGACCCTCGCGTTGTACACATTTTGGACAACTCTAATTACTGGTTGGTCACCTTTCTAGACCCACGCTACAAGGAGAACTTTCCTTCTCTCCTTCCCATGGTGAAGAGGGCTACAAAAATGTTACAGTACCAGAAGGTCCTAATTAAAGATTTATTAAAAAATTACCATCTCACAATGCTGGCGACAGAGATCACAGTTTTTTGGATAACCAAGGAGTACAGGTGAGGGAGACACATACCAGATTCAGCAGAGGCTGGGGAGAACTCTAAAAGGTCTAGGACAGTAATCTCAGACCCTCCCAACACCCAGGCCTTGATACGAGGGGTACTCTGTCAAGGAGGGAAAAGTTTTGCAAGATGCTGAAAGAGTACCTTGCCGACCATATCAATGTCCTCTGTGATTCCTCTGTGCCTTACAACTATTGGGTGTGTTAGTTGGACATGTGTAGGAACTGTCTCTCTATGCCTTGAAAGTAGAGCTGCAGCTAGTGTTTTGTCAGCGGGTTTTTAGTACCGCCAGGGGTATTATAACTGATTGATGCATCTGCCTGTCAATGGAAAATGCTTCCAGGCTAACTCTTGTCAAAATGAACCAGGACTGGATTGGCCCAGATTTCTCAACACTAGATGACAGCAGAGTAACATAAACTCAACTCCATTTTTTGGGGGCTATTCCCATGCACCCCTTCACACCCAGACATGGGTATACACTTTAGAATTTTGTCTTTTTTATATCGTCCGCCTCCTTCTTATCCTTATTTTCCACCACCATATCATCCAGGTGATCAGCATGCAATCACCCATTAATTTTTTTAAGGGTATTTATGATGCCTGCAAGCACAATTTTTAGAGAACTAACTTTAAAATTCTTTAAAATATCCAGTGCATTGTGAAAGTATTTGGCACTCTTGAACTTTTTTTTTACCTTTTGCCACATTTCTGGCTTCAAACATAAAGATATAAAATTCTACTTTTTTGGGGAAGAATCAAAAATAAGTGGGACACAATCATGAAGGGGAACAAAATGTATTTGATATTTTATACTTTTTTAACAAATTAAAAACTGAAAAGTGGGCCGTGCAATATTATTCGGCCCCTTTACTTTCAGTGCAGAAAACTCACTCCAGACGTTCAGTGAGGATCTCTGAATGTTCCAATGTTGTCCTAAATAACTGGTAATGATAAATAGAATCCACCTGTGTGTAATCAAGTCTCCATATAAATTCACCTGCTCTGTGATAGTCTCAAGGTTCTGTTTCAAGTGCAGAGAGCATCATGAAGACCAAGGAACACACCAGGCAGGCCCGAGATACTGTTGTGGTGAAGTTTAATGCCGGATTTGGATACAAAAAGATTTCCCAAGTTTTAAACATCTTAAGGAGCACTGTGCAAGTGATCATATTGAAATGGAAATCTACCAATACCCGGCTATCCCTCTAAACTTTCATCTCGAACAAGGAGAAGACGGATCAGAGATGCAGCCAAAAGGCACATGATCACTCAGGATGAACTGCAGAGATTTACATTTGAGATGGGAGAGTCTGTCCATAGGACAATAATCAGTTGTACACTGAACAAATCTGGCCGTTATGGAAGAGTGGTAAGAAGAAAGCCATTTCTCAAAGATATTCATGAAAAGTCTCATTTGAAGTTTGCCACAAGCCACCTGGGAGACACACCAAACTTGTGGAATAAGGTGCTCTGGTAAGATGAAACCAAAATCAAACTTTTTGGCCACAATGCAAAACGATATGTTTGGCGTAAAAGCAACACAGCTCTTCACCCTCAAAACACCATCCCCACTGTCAAACTTGGTGGTGGCAGCATCATGGTTTACGCCTGCTTTTCTTCAGCAGGGACAGGGAAGATGGTTAGAATTGATGGGAAGATGGATGAAGCCAAATACAGGACCATTCTGGAAGAAAACCTGTTGGAGTCTGCAAAAGACCTGAGACTGGGACGGAGATTTATCTTCCAACAGCAATGATCCCAAACATAAAGCAAAATCTACAATGGAATGGTTCAAAAATAAACGTGTCCAGGTGTTAGAATGGCCAAGTCAAAGTCCAGACCTGAATCCAATTGAGAATCTGCTGTTCTCAAACACCCTCCATCCAACCTCAATGAACTTGAGCTGTTTTGCAAGGAAGAATGGGCAAGAATTGCAGCCTCTCGATGTGCAAAACTGATAGAGACATACCCCAAGTGACTTGCAGCTGTAATCGCAGCAAAAGGTGGCGCTACAAAGTATTAACTCAAGGGGGCCGAATAATCTTGCATGCCCCACTTTTCAGTTTTTAATTTGTTTAAAAAGTTTAAAATATCCAATAAATTTCGTTCCACTTCACGATTGTGTCCCACTTGTTGTTGATTCTTCCCCCAAAAATTAGAATTTTATATCTTTATGTTTGAAGCCAGAAATGTGGCAAAACGTAGAAAAGTTCAAGGGGGCCAGATACTTTCACAATGCACTGTATATGTATACACTGAGTGCATGGGCATTACCAGCCTAGGAGACCCACTCATTAATAATGGGAAAACATTAGTGTTGAGCGAACATGCTCGACACTGCTCGGTACTCGCCCGAGCATCACGCTACTCGGGATGTTCGGCGAGCACCGAGCATTTCCGGGTTACTCGGGCGGGAGCTCGGGTCTCCGCCCTGCATGTTTGGCGCTCTTTGCAGAGCCAATGAACATGCAGGGATTGCCAGTCACTGTAATGCCGCAGCCATGTTGTTTGTGGGCATTACAGTGATTGGCTGGCCGCATAGCGTCACCTCGAGTATTTAAAACCGGGCGCCGCCATCTTGGACACAGTCGCTCCGGATCAGACAGCGTAGGGACAGCGCTGCTGATTTAGGGAGAGATATAGCCTGCAAAATAGTTAGTGTAGGGTCTGTAAAGGCTGCCAGATCAAACAAACAGTCCTTCTCAGGACTAATATCCATCCCAGGTATATCAGGCAGGCAGGCAGGCAGGCTGTACAGGAGACGCAGTGGTTATACCAGCAAATGCTGCATTACAGTCCTGTGTGCTGCTCCTGTTGCTGAAATTGCTGGACTTAGCTCCAGGTCCCGGGGGCCAGGAAAAATCCTTTTTTTTTATCTAAATCCTCTTTTTTTTTTCCTCCTTCACAATGTACAAATACCCATCTTATTAACCTTTTGGTGTCCCCTCCCCCCCCCCCCAAAAAAAAAAAAAAGTGTGCCTCTGATTTTTCAGACACAAATATATCTGTTGAAAATAGTCTCGTGTAGGCCAGAGAAATAGAAGTGTGGTTTTGAAGTTCTATGGGCCATATGTATCTAAAAAAAACAGTTTGAGTGTGTCGCTCACAGTTCAGCCGCAAATATATATAATATTTTAAAAAGCCTGGTATACACCAGTAAATTATTACTGTGGTTTTGATGTTCCACGCTAAAACATCTCTATTATCCTGTTTTTGGCATTTTTTGCTGTATAAAAATAATAATAGTGTCTCCCTGATTTTTCAGACACAAATATATCTGTTGAAAATAGTCTGGTGTAGGCTCGACATCCCAGTGTGTTTTCGCAGTTCCACGGGTCAAATCACTGTACTATCCAGTTTTGGGCCTTTGGTATCTAAAAAAAAAGCAGTTTGAGTCTGTCCAGCCGCAAATATCTCTATTTAAAAAAGTGTGATATACCCCAGTAAACAATAACTGTGGTTTTCCTCTTCCACGGTTCTAATCTACTCTTTATTACCCTTTTTCCATTGATAGTGCAAGTGTAAGCTATTTTACTTCATTTACAATGGGCAAGGTGCGTGTCAAGGGACGTGGAAGTGGACGTTCTGGTGATGGTTCGTGCAGAGGACGGGGCCGTGGCCAAGGTGAAAATGTGCCACAACCAACAGCCACATCTTCTCGCTCCCACTTCTTGACCGAATTACTAGGGAAGCACAGAACAACACCAGTATTGAGAACTGATCAGTGTGAACAGGTTATTAATTGGATAGCAGACAATACTTCCAGTTACCTGGGCACCACCACCTCCGGTCTGTCTTCCACACGGTCAACTCTTAGTAGCCGTGAGTCTCGACCGCATACTCCTCCTCACCTTGATGCTCCTTCCTCCCACCATGCCGAGTGTCGTCAGACAGCAAGTGATCCCACAGTTGTACACTCTGAAGAGCTGTTCACTGGTCCATTTCCATATTTGGGCCCCTCGCCTGATATGCTTGAAGTGGTGGAAGAGGAGATCCCATGTTGCGATGCCCAAATATTTGAACAGCCACGGCCACAGGAAGTCGACGTTGGCAATCTGTCACAAGAGGTGGACGATGACGAGACACAATTGCCAGGAAGTGAGGAGGAGGATCGTGGTGCACAAGTGGAAGAGGAGGAGGTGGTGGATGATCTAGTAACTGACCCAACGTGGAAGGAGGACATGCAGAGTGAGGCCAGCAGCACACATGGGGAGGGAGGCAGAGTACCCCAACAGGCAGGAAGAAGCAGTGTGGTGGCCGCAGACAGAAGGCAGGCAACCGTTCCCCGTAACACCAACACGAGGGACGTTGCCAATACAAGCGGTAGGTCTTCCAGAGTCTGGAATTTTTTTAAAGACTCTGCTGATAACCCCAAAAAGGCCATATGTTTCACCTGCCATGCCAGCATCAGCAGAGGTGACAAAACTACCAGCCTGACCACCACCAGCATGATCAGGCACATGGCAGCAAAGCACCCGACTTTGTGGGGCGAAACCCAGGGTCCACGACCAGTGTCAGCGGGTGTCACCACTGCTTCTTCCACTGTTGTGCGTGCAATAGAACCCCCTGTTGTGTGTGCAAGGCGATCCCCTGTCCATACTGCATGCAAAGATGCCCCCTCCTCTCAGTCTTCACTTGTTATGGCAGTTTCTCAAGAAACAGCATCAACGTCCACGTCCACGTCCCACCGCAGCGTTCAATTGTCCATATCCCAGACCTTTGAACGAAAGCGGAAATTCGCAGCTAACGCCCCACAGGCCACAGTCCTAAATTCGCACATTTCACGACTGCTTGCATTGGAAATGCTGCCTTTTAGGCTGGTGGAGACGGAATCCTTCCGCAATCTTATGGCGGTGTCCGTCCCTCGGTACTCGGTCCCCAGCCGACACTATTTTGCCCGGTGTGCCATCCCCGCACTACACAAGCACGTGTCCCAAAGCATCTGCCGTGCCCTCAACGCAGTTACTGGGAGAGTCCACCTGACAACTGACACGTGGACAAGTGCTTGTGGCCAGGGACGGTACATCTCTCTGACGGCACACTGGGTAAACATTGGGGAAACCGGGACCCAGTCGGACCTTGGGACGGAACACATCCTCCCCACACCGAGGATTGCGGGCCCTTTGTCAGTCAGAGTTGCCCCCACAGTGTACAGCTCCTGCGCATCCTCCTCCTCCTCCTCCTCCTCATGTTCAGCCTCCATCTCAGATATCACCACAACAGTTACAAGCTGGAAGCATTGCAGTACTGCCTCCGCCAAGCGGCAACAGGCTGTGCTGAAACTCATAAGCTTAGGTGATAAACCTCACACTGCTTGTGAGTTGTGGACAGCTGTGAAAGAGCAGGCAGATCTGTGGCTGAGACCGCTGAACCTACATCCCGGCATGGTCGTGTGTGACAATGGCCGTAACCTGGTGGCGGCTCTGAGGCGAGGTGAGATCACACACGTACCATGCCTGGCTCATGTGCTTAACCTCGTGGTTCAGTGGTTTCTTAAATCGTACCCCGAGTTGCCAGATCTGCTCGTGAAAGTATGCCGCCTGTCAGCTCATTTTCGCAAGTCGGCTACAGCTTCCATCGCCCTTGCTGTGTCGCAGCAGCGTTTGCAGCTTCCGGCACACCGACTGGTGTGTGATGTCCCCACACGTTGTAACTCTACCCTCCACATGTTGCAAAGGATTTGTGAGCAGAAGAGAGCAGTTGTGGAGTACCAGCTGCAACAAGGCCGTCGATATTCAGGTCAGACTCCACACATAAGACCTCAGGAGTGGACCTGGATATCTGACATATGTACCGTCCTGACAAACTTTGAGGAGGTCACCAAGATGGTGAGTGGCGATGACGTCATCATTAGTGTCAGCATCCCACTTGTCTGTCTTTTGCAACGCTCTCTGCAGAGAATTAAAGAGGAGGCATTGCAGCCAGAGTATGATGAGATGGATCAAGAAGCCGTAGCGGGCGATTAAACACAGCCCAGCCTGATCTCATCCCAATGTGCATTGGGGGACAATGAGGGAGAGGTGGAGGAGGAGGAGGAGGAGGAAGAACAGGAGCTGCTATCATGCGTTGTAGACAGTAGTACCTGTACAAGTGTCATACCGTCGGTTCAGCAAGGGTGGCCTGAGGACAGGGGGGAGGAGGAAGAGGAGGAGGAGGAAGAGAGCATGGTCAGTGGTCATCTTGGTGAGGACACAGAAATCTTGCCCGTTACCAGTCTGGCACGCATGGCTGACTTTGTTACGCTGCCTTAACCGTGACCCTCGCGTTGTCAAAATGTTGGGTGACAGTCATTACTGGTTGGTGACACTTGTAGACCCCCGCTACAAGGAGAACTTTCACTCTCTTATTCCTGAGGTAGAGAGGTCTACAAAAATGGGGCAATACCAGAAGGCCCTTGCTGCAGCACTCTTAAAAAAATTCCCATCTGAACACTCTAGCGGCAGAGGTCACAGTTCGTTGCCCAACCAAGGCGTACAGGCGAAAGAGATGCAACTCCAATCCAGCAGAGGCAGGGGAACACTGTCAACGTTCTGGGACAGTTTTCTGACACCCTCCCAGCTTACAGGCCCTGAGGCGCGGGGTACTCTCACAAGGAGTGGAAAGTTTCAAAAGATGGTGAGGGAGTACCTTGCCGATCGTACCAGCGTCCTCCGTGATTTCTCTGTGCCTTTTAATTATTGGGTATCCAAGCTGGACACTTGGAATGAACTCGCTCTGTACGCCTTGGAGGTCCTGGCCTGCCCTGCCGCTAGCGTGTTATCGGAGCGTGTTTTTAGTGCCGCTGGGGGAATTATAACTGATAAGCGCACTCGCTTGTCAACTGACAATGCTGACAAGCTGACCCTTATCAAAATGAACAAGGGCTGGATTGGGTCAGACTTCTCATCACCACCAAATGACAGCAGAGTAACATAAAGTCAAATCCACTGTGTTATTTCGGGAGGTGTATTCCCATGCATCGCTTCACACCCACACATGGGTATACGCTTCCTCATTTCGGCTGTTTTTTGCTCTTCTCCTTATCCTCAGCCTCCACGACCACTATACCACCAGGGTGACCGTGGTCCATGTTGCCAGAATTGCAAGTTCCTCTGTCCTAATTTTTGGCAGCTTTTGCTTGGAAGGCATAGGCAAAGACTATGGGACACCCACTCCCCAATAATGGGAATAATGTTTTTAATATGCTGTACTGCATGGCTCTTGTAAGGGACATTGCAAGTTCCCCCTTCCTAATTTTTAGCAGCTTTTGCTTGGAAGGCATAGGCAAAGACTATGGGAGACCCACTCCCCAATAATGGGAATAATGTTTTTAATATGCTGTACTGCATGGCTCTTGTAAGGGGCACTAAAATTGTCTTGTTAAGCTACTGTGACCTCCACGTCTCTTCCAAGGGTCGTTAATATTGTCTTTTTATTCCACTGCGACCTTCATCACTCTTCCAAGGGGCATTAAAAGCATCTTGTTAAGCTACTGTGACCTCCACGTCTCTTCCACAGGGCGTTGATATTGTCTTTTTATTCCACTGTAACCTCCACCACTCTTCCAAGGGGCATTGATATTGTCTTTTTATTCCACTGCGAACCGCTCCTTTTGGTACAGAAACATATCCTACAAGACATGTGTGGTTGGCTGGCCTGATATTGATGTGAATGGTCCCTGTTCCTCCTGCTCTTTCTCCTTTGCCACCACCTCATCCATCACCTGAAGCTTTGGTTTAACGGGAGTCATAGAACTGGGATAGTAGCAGGAAAACATCCAGCAATCCTCGAAGGAGGTAGAATATGCGCCAAAACGCTGACCACCTCAGGCCTAGCTGCTACTACATACATGCGCTTGCATTCCAAGGACCAGAAAGCTAAGGAGGTGGATGGCCTCATGATCATGAATAATTTACTCGTTGTGTAGGAGGCCGACCACTGCTGCTGTCTACCTTCTGAACTTTGTTTTGAAGCCTGATTGACCCAGGACCCGCAATCCTCTATGTCTGGAGGACGTGTTGCATCCCAGTGTCCAACTGTGTCCCGGCTTCCACAATATTAACCCAGTGTGAAGGCGTCAGTGAGATGGACCATTCCTGGCCACATTCACTTGTCCACGTGTTTGTGGTTAGGCTGTCCTTCCCACTAAATACACTGGGGAGGGCACAGGTAATGTTTTGGTATGCGCGCTTGTGTATAAGGCGCACCGGGACAAATAGGGACGGCTGGGGACCGTTTATGGACACCCGGCCACGCCCACGCGGCTGGGGACTGTGTGTGGGCACCCGGCCGTGGGGCGGCTGGGGACTGAGTATGGACACCCGGCCGCCCCCTGGCGGCTGGGGACCAAGCGTGGACACCCGGACGCCGGGCGGCTGGGGACTGAGTATGAATACCAGGCTACCGACGCAGCCTTGACGTGGTGGCCAGATTCCACCTCCACATGCCTAAAAGGCCCAATTTCAAGTGCAAGCAAGCTAGCAGTATGGTATTGCAGCCTGGGGGTGGGTGAGTGGCAGGCTGCATACTTGCGCTTGTATTGCAAGTTATGGGGGAGGTACAATTGAACACTGCCCTGGGACAAGGACTTGCACGGGGATAGTTGCAAGTCTGCATCTTCTGATGCGGCAATGATCACTTCTGATGGGCACACTTTTAGGCCGTGACCTGGGTGTCAGAGATGCTTCCAGGGGTCTTACCCATGCTGTTCCCATGTCTTTTTAGCACTGTATGCATGTGTCACACAGCACATGGCCAGATAAGGTTGTAAAATGTTAAAATGACATTTCCCGGTGAATGCATTTGTCACGGTTGAAAGCAATACAAACGTGCAAAAACGCATAAAAAATGCTACTTGTGAACATAGTCCAAGGTGTGGAGGAGTATTTTTGTTTTTGGATATTTATTTTACCTTATACACAAGTCTTTACCCTGGAAAGAATGTTCCTTATCCCCTTTCCGACCTGGTCAGTAATAGTACGCACCAGGTCGGGAAGGCCGGTTCAGCGGGGGCTCCGGCGGTGAGCCCGCACTGAAGTGAGCACATGTCAGCTGATTATTGGAATCGCAATCCACCCGCGGCTGTTAACATGTTAAATCTCTGACAGTGGCATTTAACTCGCGCTTCCGGGAGTCCTAAGCCCCGCCCATCAGTGACCCCGTCACTTGATCGCGGGTCACCAAAGGGTGGGCATGACAACTCCGGGTCTGCAGCAGACGCCTGTGGTTGTCATGTCTCAATTGCTATGAGCACCACCTAGTGTTCAGCGCTCATAGCAAGTGAGCATTTCTCCTGCATACAAGCGATCTGCTCATCGCTTGTATGCAGTAGAAGCAATCAGACAACTGCTGCTTCTAGTCTCCTCTGGAGACTATAGAAGCAAGCAGAAAGTGTAAAAAAAAAAGTTTTTAAAAAAATAAAAAATATATAAAAGTTTAAGTCACCCCCCTTTCGCCCCATTCAAAATAAAATATATATATATATATATATATATATATATATATATATATATATAAAACCACATACACATATTTGGTATCGCCGCGTTCAGAATCGCCCGATCTATCAATATAAAAGAAGAATTAATACAATTAGTAAACGGCGTAACGGAAAAAAATTTTAAATGCCAGAATTAATTTTTTTTGGCCGCTACAACTTTGCAATAAAATGCAATAACGGGCGATCAAAACATCGGATCTACCCCAAAATGGTATCAATAAAAATATCAGCCCGGCACGCAAAAAATAAGCCCTCACCTGGCCCCAGATCCCGAAAAATGGAGAAGCTAAGGGTCTCGGAAAATGGCGTCATTTTTTTTTTGTTTTTTTAGCAAGCTTTGGATTTTTTTTTCACCACTTAAATAAAAAAGAACCTATACATGTTTGGTGTCTATGAACTCGTAAAGACCTGGAAAATAATGATGGCAGGTCAGTTTTAGCAATCTGTGAACGTGGTAAAAAAAGGACCCAAAAAACAACTGTGTAATTGCATTTTTTTACAGTTTCACTGCACTTGGAATTTTTTTCCCATTTTCCAGCACAAGATATGGTAAAACCAGTGATGGCGTTTAAAAGAACAACTCGTCCCGCAAAAAATAAGCCCTCACATGGCCATATTGAACGAAAATTAAAAAAGTTCTGGCTCTGGGAAGAAGGGGAGCAAAAAAGGAAACCACAAAAACAGAAAGACCCATGGTCGTTAAGGGGTTAACATATTTCACAGGAAAGCACTTTCACTTTCGTTTTTGAACGTTTTATTGTGAGCCTGTAAAAGTGGCTTAAGACCTCTGACCACGTTGTTGACAGCAGTGACCTGGGGGTCAGAAATGCTTCCAGGGGCGATCCCCATGCTGTCCCCATGTCATTTGAGCACTGTCACTATCGTTTTGGGCACTTTTTAGGCTTTCTACAGACTGCCGGGGGAGCCGCCGGAAAAATGTTCGGGTCTCCCATAGATTAACATTGGGCTCGTTGCTCGGGTCGAGCACCCGAGTATCACAGTGAGCTCGGCCCGAGCTTCGAGCACCCGAGCATTTTAGTGCCCTCTCAACACTAGAAAACATTTTTTCACTGAAGCGCTCCACTACGTCTCTTCAAAGGAGTATTGGAGTGCCTCCTAATTTTTGGCAGCCCTTGCACTTACTGCATACGCATTAACAGTCTAGAAGACCCATTCCTTAATAATGGGACTTTTGTCTACGTGGCTGTTTCAAATCGATTCTATATTATATAATATTTCCTCTTTTATCTGCAATTCATTTATGGTGAGCTATCGTACAAGGGATAGTATATTTCAGGCATTTAGTCAGGGATTATTATTATAGTCCACGCTGAAACCAAAATAAAAAAATTATATTATTCTAATACCGCTGTTAGCTGGATTTAAAATAGAGACAGGTGCTAGGCAAAAACTCTTTTCAGGGCAGCTTAAAATCTATTTTACAGTCCACAATATTACCTCTCATCTTCAATTCGTGTACGGATGGGTTATTGCACTAGAAATAGTGTAATACATGCATCTAGTCAGGGACTATTGCTTTATACTCCTTGCTGCTGCAACCAAAAAAAAAAAATTCTATTCCTGATTATTGCCACTGTTACCTAGCACCTGTTCCTATTCTAAATGCAGCTATCATCTTTTGGAAATGAGTGTTCATTGTCATCACATACATCTCTTACACTGTCTATAACTTGATTGCTTTTTTCAAAAAACTCTGACAGATTTGTGTTTTTTAAAATAATCTGCACTCAGAAATTCATCAGAGCAGGCAGGGTTGCTTGAATTCCTTCGCAGTTTGGTATTGCCATGTACAAAAAAAACCTCTTTGGGCCAGGCAAAAATCTATTTTACATTCTATAGTATTACTTCTCTTATCTGGGGGTTGGACCAGATGACCCAGGAGGTCCCTTCCAACTCAACCATTCTATGATTATATGATTCTATGATCTGCAATTCGTGTATGGGTTTCGCATCTGTATGTACTGCATCTGTATGTACTGGAGCTGGAATTAACATTTCAGAACTCACCAGTTTTTAGTTTCGGTCCATTCCTGGGTGCTTCTTGAAGTATGTTTTGGGTCATTGTCCTGCTGTTAGATCCATGACCAACGGTGCAAACCCAGCTTTCTAACAATGGGCACTACATTAGGACCCAAAATCCTTTGGGAATCTTCACATTTCATGATGCCTTGCATACAGTCAAGGGACCCTGTGACAGAGTCAGCAAAAAAAAACCTAAATATTTTTGAACCTCCACCACATTTGACTGTAAGTACTGTGTTCTTTTACTTGTCAGCCTCATTCCATTTACAGTAGGCAGATGTATTATGTGCTTTAAAAAAAGCTCTATCTTGGTCTCATCTGTCAACAAGATGCCTGCTAGCCTTCTAAAAATAGTGGGGGCCGTCTGCTTGCATACTATAAATTGTGAAGGCCATCTGCCAGCCCTCCAAGTTCAAAATTTACAGTATTAATACTATTAATACAAAAAAGAAGATTTTACTACCTCAGACGGATAAATTATATTGCAGTAGCAATATACAGCCATAGGGCTGACTGCTGGCTGACTAAAAATGTTGAGTGAGGGAAAGCAACTTACCCTCTAAAATTTGAGTGAGGGCTGCCGGATGACCCTCTGACAATAGGGATAGCCACCTGCTGGTCATCTAACAATAGTGAGGGCCGACTGTTGGCCCTCTAACAATAGTAAGGGTTGCCTGATAGCCCTCTAAAATAGTCAGGTTTACCTGATGGCCCTGTAAAAATAGGGTTTGTGACTTTCAGAGTCCCTCCTTCATAAATTAAAGAGAATGTGTCTGATCAAGTCTAGAAGATAAGGTAGTAAAATGTTAACAATGCAAAGAGATGTAGAAAAATCTCTAGGCACCAGTTTATGAATTTTACAAAGTTCCAAACCTGC
Source organism: Phyllobates terribilis (assembly GCF_046119375.1). NCBI lineage: Eukaryota > Metazoa > Chordata > Amphibia > Anura > Dendrobatidae > Phyllobates > Phyllobates terribilis. Next base: position 1,201,667,570 of record NW_027362761.1, on the reverse strand, counting down.
AGCTGTGTGGGATAATTCCGGTGGTGCAATGCTTAACACATCGTCAGTGAAAAGTATAGAAGATGAATAGAACAGCAGCATTCACCATATCCATAGGCTAAAAGTCCTTTAGTTCATGTAGAATTGGACATCAGGTACAATGGTATTTCATAAAAGCAAGGGAGACATGCGGGTACAGACAGGTGGACCATGACCATTTCGCGTGTCTGACGTTTCTACTAGTGTTGAGCCACCCCCGTAGTGTTCGGGTTCGGTTCGGTTCGTCGAACACCGGGATGTTCGAGGAACTGTTCGTCGAACGGTTCGTCGAACACCTTAGAACACCGTCGAACACCGTTAAAACCAATGGCAGGCAAACAAAAACACATAGAAACACATAGAAAACACCTTCAAAGGTGTCCAAAAGCTGACAAACTGCTCAGAAGACGCTTTCTTTAAAAAAGCCGGCCGGCATTTCAGCAGCGGCATACACCGGTACCCGACAATTTAGACAAGAAGGAATAGAGCCTCACACATAGATTAGATAGATAGAAACATGTCAATCACATATATATGAAGTACAGTGACAGTGTTGCTTACTGTACTTGTCATTTAGTGTAAAGGATTTATTAAAAAATATAATAGTGTTTTCATGCACTGTCTCTTTAAAAAAGCCGGCCGGCAATTCAGCATCTGTACCCGACAATTAATAACAGACAGAATAGAGCTTCACACATAGATTAGATAGATAGAAACATGTCAGTCACATATATATGAAGTACAGTGATAGTGTTGGTTACTGTACTTGTCATTTAGTATTAAAATAAAGGATTTATTATTAAAAAAAATTGGCGTGGGGTTCCCCTTAATTTTAGTCTCTAGCGGAGGTTAAGCAGACAGCTGGGGCAGATGTTTGAAGCCTGGGAAGGGGGTAATACCCACGGAGCTTCCCAGGCTACTAATATGAGCCCCCAGCTGAATACATAGCCTTTACTAGCTATTAAAATGGGGGACCCCCCCAAAAAAATGACGTGGGGTCCCCCCTAATTTAATAGCTAGCAAAGGCTAGGCAGACAGCTGGGGGCTCATATTAATAGCCCAGGAAGGGAGCCATGAATATTGGCCCCCTCCCAGGCTAGAAACACCAGCCGTCAGCCGCCCCAGAAATGGCGCATTCATAGGATGCGCCAATTCTGGCACTTAGCCTCGCTCTTCCACGCTGCCCTGTAGCGGTGGCAGTGGGGTAATAGGGCTGGGGTTGATGTCAGCTTATAATGCCAGCTGACATCAAGCCCAGGTTAGTAATGGAGAGGCGTCTATAAGACACCCCCATTACTAACCCCATAGTCAAAGTTAAAAAAAAAACAAACACCCAGAATAAAGTCCTTTAATTGAAATAAAGACAATTCTTTATTGTTCTAAATTAAACCATACTTACCATCACGCCCATTCCAGCTGAAGCCAACGATCTCCTGCAATAAAAGAAAAATAATAAAGCAACATCATCCTTACCTTTCCATGGTTCCCACGACAGCTTCAGCTCTGCTACATCGAGATGACAGGCTGGACGGCAGCAGAACGCTGCCATCCAGCCTGTTATCCCGCAGACACTGAGAAGCGCAGGCATGCTTGCGCTCTGCAGTGTCTGGCTGTGACGGCATAAAGATGAGCCGAGTTCATGTCCAATGAACTCGGCGCACCTCATGCACGTCACTGACAGCGTGGGAAAATTCTCACGCTGAAGCGCTGAGTGCAGGAGAATTCTCCCACGCTGTCAGTGACGTGCATAAGGTGAGCTCATGTCCAATGAACTCAGCTCACCTCCTGCACGTCACTGACAGCGTGGGAGAATTCTCCTGCACTCAGCGCTTCAGCGTGAGAATTCTCCCACGCTGAAGCGCTGAGTGCAGGAGAATTTTCCCACGCTGTCAGTGACGTGCATAAGGTGAGCTCATGTCCAATGAACTCAGCTCACCTCCTGCACGTCACTGACAGCGTGGGAGAATTCTCCTGCACTCAGCGCTTCAGTGTGAGAATTCTCCCACGCTGAAGCGCTGAGTGCAGGAGAATTTTCCCACGCTGTCAGTGACGTGCATGAGGTGAGCCGAGTTCATTGGACATGAACTCGGCTCATCTGGATGCCCTCACAGAGAGACACTGTGGAGCGCAAGCAAGCCTGCGCTTCTCAGTGTCTGCGGGATGACAGGCTGGATGGCAGCGTTCTGCTGCCGTCCAGCCTGTCATCTCGATGTAGCAGAGCTGAAGCTGGCATGGGAACCATGGAAAGGTAAGGATGATGTTGCTTTATTATTTTTCTTTTATTTCAGGAGATCGTTGGCTTCAGCTGGAATGGGCGTGACGGTAAGTATGGTTTAATTTAGAACAATAAAGAATTGTGTGTTTATTTCAATTAAAGGACTTTTTTCTGGGTGTTGTGTTTTTTTTAAATACTTTACTAGAAATTCATGGTGGTCATGTCTAATATTGGCGTGACCCCATGAATTTTGGGCTTAGGGCCAGCTGATAATGCCAAGCTGGCCCTAACCCCTTTATTACCCAGTGAGCCACCGCATCAGGGCCCTGGATGAGTTGGGTACAGCGCCAGAAGATGGCGCTTCTATGAACGCGCCATTTTCCGGGGTGGCTGCGGACTGCAATTTGCAGCGGGGGTGGCCCAGAAAGCTTGGGCCTCCCTGCGCTGCGGATTCCAGCCCCCAGCTGCCTAGTTGTACCTGGCTGGACACAAAAACAGGGCGAAGCCCCACGTCAATTTTCTTTAAATTATTTCATGAAATAATTAAGAAAAAAAGGGCTTCCCTATATTGTTGTGTCCGGCCAGGTACAAATAGGCAGCTGGTGGTTGGGGGCAGCCCGTTCCTGCCTGCTGCACCTGACTGGACACAAATATAGTGCGAAGCCCCACGTCAATTTTTTTTTAATTATTTCATGAATTTCCTGAAATAATTTAAAAAAATTGAAGTGGGGCTTCGCACTATATTTGTGTCCAGCCAGGTACAGCAGGCAGGAATGGGCTGCCCCCAACCACCAGCTGCCTATTTGTACCTGGCCGGACACAACAATATAGGGAAGGCCTTTTTTTCTTAATTATTTCATGAATTTCATGAAATAATTAAAAAAAAAATACGTGGGGCTTCGCCCTATTTTTGTGTCCAGCCAGGTACAACTAGGCAGCTGGGGGCTGGAATCTGCAGCGCAGGGAGGCCCAAGCTTTCTGGGACCCCCCCGCTGCAAATTGCAGTCCGCAGCCACCCCGGAAAATGGCGCGTTCATAGAAGCGCCATCTTCTGGCGCTGTACCCAACTCATCCAGGGCCCTGGTGCGGTGGCTCACTGGGTAATAAATGGGTTAGGGCCAGCTTGGTATTATCAGCTGGCCCCAAGCCCAAAATTCATGATGTCACGCCAGTATTAGACATGACCGCCATGAATTTCTAGTAAAGTATTTAAAAAAAACACAACACCCAGAATAAAGTCCTTTAATTGAAATAAATACACAATTCTTTATTGTTCTAAATTAAACTATACTTACCATCACGCCCATTCCAGCTGAAGCCAACGATCTCCTGCAATAAAAGAAAAATAATAAACCAACCTCATCCTTAACTTTCCATGGTTCCCACGACAGCTTCAGCTCTGCTACATCGAGATGACAGGCTGGACCGCAGCAGAACGCTGCCATCCAGCCTGTCATCCCGCAGACACTGAGAAGAGCAGGCATGCTTGCGCTCCTCAGTGTCTCGCTGTGACGTCATCCAGATGAGCCGAGGTCATGTCCAATGAACTCGGCTCACCTCATGCACGTCACTGACAGCGTGGGAAAATTCTCACGCTGAAGTGCTGAGTGCAGGAGAATTCTCCCACGCTGTCAGTGACGTGCATGAGGTGAGCTCATGTCCAATGAACTCAGCTCACCTCATGCACCTCACTGACAGCGTGGGAAAATTCTCCTGCACTCAGCGCTTCAGCGTGAGAATTCTCCCACGCTGTAAGTGACGTGCATGAGGTGAGCCGAGTTCATTGGACATGACCTCGGCTCATCTTTATGCCGTCACAGAGAGACAATGTGGAGCGCAAGCAAGCCTGCGCTTCTCAGTGTCTGCGGGATGACAGGCTGGATGGCGGCGTTCTGCTGCGGTCCAGCCTGTCATCTCGATGTAGCAGAGCTGAAGCTGTCGTGGGAACCATGGAAAGGTAAGGATGAGGTTGCTTTATTATTTTATTTTTATTACAGGAGATCGTTGGCTTCAGCTGGAATGGGCGTGACGGTAAGTATGGTTTAATTTAGAACCATAAAGAATTGTGTCTTTATTTCAATTAAAGGACTTTATTCTGGGTGTTTGTGTTTTTTTTTTAACTTTGACTATGGGGTTAGTAATGGGGGTGTCTTATAGACGCCTCTCCATTACTAACCTGGGCTTGATGTCAGCTGGCATTATAAGCTGACATCAACCCCAGCCCTATTACCCCCTGCCACCGCACCAGGGCAGCGTGGAAGAGCGAGACTAAGTGCCAGAATTGGCGCATCCTATGAATGCGCCATTTCTGGGGCGGCTGACGGCTGGTGTTTCTAGCCTGGGAGGGGGCCAATATTCATGGCTCCCTTCCTGGGCTATTAATATCAGCCCCCAGCTGTCTGCCTAGCCTTTGCTAGCTATTAAATTAGTGGGGACCCCACATCATTGTTTTGGAGGGGTCCCCCATTTTAATAGCTAGTAAAGGCTATGTATTCAGCTGGGGGCTGATATTGGTAGCCTGGGAAGTTCCGTGGGTATTACCCCCTTCCCAGGCTTCAAACATCTGCCCCAGCTGTCTGCTTAACCTCCGCTAGAGCCTAAAATTAAGGGGAACCCCACGCCAATTTTTTTAATAATAAATCCTTTATTTTAATACTAAATGACAAGTACAGTAACCAACACTATCACTGTACTTCATATATATGTGACTGACATGTTTCTATCTATCTAATCTATGTGTGAAGCTCTATTCTGTCTGTTATAAATTGTCGGGTACAGATGCTGAATTGCCGGCCGGCTTTCTTAAAGAGACGGTGCATGAAAACACTATTATTTTTTTTAATAAATCGTTTACACTAAATGACAAGTACAGTAATCAACACTGTCACTGTACTTCATATATATGTGACTGACATGTTTCTATCTATCTAATCTATGTGTGATTCTCTATTCCTTCTATTCTAAATTGTTGGGTAGAGATGCTGAATTGCCAGTCGGCTTTTTTAAAGAGACGGTGCATGAAAACACTATTATTTTTTTTAATAAATCGTTTACACTAAATGACAAGTACAGTAATCAACACTGTCACTGTACTTCATATATATGTGACTGACATGTTTCTATCTATCTAATCTATGTGTGATTCTCTATTCCTTCTATTCTAAATTGTCGGGTACCGCTGCTGAATTGCCAGCCGGCTTTTTTAAAGAGACGGTGCATGAAAACACTATTATTTTTTTTGATAAATCCTTTACGCTAAATGACAAGTACAGTAAGCAGCACTTTCACTGTACTTCGTATATATGTGGCTGACATGTTTATATCTATCTAATCTATGTGTGAAGCTCTATTCTTTCGGTTCTAAATTGTCGGGTACCTGTGTACGCCGCTGCTGAATTGCCGGCTTTTCATGTTTCACTGTGAGCACAGTTCCCATCGATTTGGGCAATCACTGTAATGCCACAACCACCATGGCTGTGGCATTACAGTGAGTGGCAGACAATCCCTGCATGATTGGTGCTCTAAATAGCGCCAGACATGCAGGACACGCTTTTGGTGCACGAACAGTTATCGAACATAACCTCGAACAGCCGAATTTTTTGCAAATCGTTCGGGTTCGTCGAACAACTCGAACACCGCCCAAAACAGCTCGAATTTGAGATTGGCGAACAGTTCTAGTCGAACACCGCTCATCTCTAGTTTCTACGGGTCCAATCACAAAACGGCCATAGTCCACTGGTCTCTCCCCACATGTCTCCCCTGCTTTTATGAAATACCGTTGTACCTGATGTCCAATTCTACATGAAATGAAAGTCTTTTCATAAAATGTTAAAATTACATTTACACATGAATGTTTTTTTCAACATTGAAAGCAAAATGTGCGAAAATGTAGCAAAAACATTACTTGTCCACATAACCCAAGGCATGGAGGAATTTTTTTTTTTCTCTTATATTTTTTGCCTTATATACAAGTCATTATCCTGGAAAGAATGTTTCTTAACAATCTTTCCAGTAAAATCCATTTTACCTTTTGGTTTTGTATGTTTTATTGTCAGTCCATAAAAGTGACGTCATACTCTTACAACATTGTTTACAGCAGCGAACTGGGATTCAAAGATGCTTTCAGGGGTTTTCCACAAGCTGTTTACATGTCATTTGAGTGCTGTTTCCATTGATTTCAACAATTTTTAGACCCCCCCCCCAAAACCACCAAGTGGCGCCAGAATGGAAAAGCAGTGGACAACTTCTTTAAGCATTATGTATCTTCCTGTATCACTAGTGATATGCATAAAACTCACCGCTCATCACTAATGGGATTATTGCAGCCTCTGAAAATTCCATCTTGTCCTTGGGGCTCTATATATATGGACTTTTTTGTGGAACTACCAGTTTCAATGGGAAAGAGTTCAATACTAGTAGTGGTGGACCGACTCACCAAAGCAGCACATTTTGTCCCCTTCACTGGTTTACCATCTGCTAAAGAGGCTGCTGATCTTATAATTCCAAATGTGTTTTCTTCTTCACGAGGTCCCAGACGAAGTCTTTTCTGATCATGGAACACAAGTTACATCTAGATTCTTTAAGAATTTTTGTGCAGCATTGGACATTGATGTCAGTTAATCTTCTGCAATCCATCCCCAAGCTAACAGTCAGCCTGAATGCACAAACCAAGCCTTGGAACAATATCTCAGATGCTTCATTTGTCATCTCCAGGATGACTGGGTTGATTTGCTTCCTATGGCAGAATTTTCATACAACAATTCTCAAAATGCTTCGATCAAACAAACACCATTCTTCGCAAATTCAGGGTACCATCTAAGTATCCTTCCTAATTTTCCCAGAGAAACGCCTATTCCTGCTGTCACTGACAGAATACAATCCCTGCCACAGAATCTGGAAATACTAAAAGACACTTTAAGAATTGCCCAGGAGAAATATAAGGAAGCAGCAGAAAAATCTCTCAGACCTTCTCCAAGCTTCCAAGAGGGTGATGAAGTATGGCTTTCCACCAAGAATTTGAAACTACACATACCCTCACCAAAACTGGGATGAAAAATGTATTGGTCCATCTAAAATAGTTGGACAAGTTAGCTCAGTAGCTTTTCGCCTTCAACTTCCCAGAAGAATGAAGAAGATGCATACAGTGTTCCATATCTCCTTACTAAAGCCATTTGTTCCAAATCCTTTTCTAGGGTGTCGTCTGCCTACTCTTGATCCTATTGAAGTGGATGGGCAAGAACATTATACAGTTGAAAAGGTCCTGGATTCCATAAAATTCAGAATCCAGTTGAAGTACTTAATAATAAAGTGGTAATGGTACGGCCCTGAAGATAACTCCTGGGAACCTGTAGAGAATCTCAGTGCTCCTCGATTGCTTAAAGAGTTTCACCAAAAATACCCACACAAACCAAGCCAAGCATCACCCGGAGGCCGCTGTTGAAAGGGGGAGTAATGTCAGGAATTATGTTGCATTCTACAGTTTGACCACTAGTGGCCACTATTGTTTACTTTAATAATTTTCCTGCAGTTTCACTCCTTACCACTGGAGGCTGCTATTGTGTTCTACAATTGCCCTTTTCCAAGAGGGTAGTTTCTGAATCTATGGAATCCATCTTGTTTCCTTTTTGTGCCTACTTAAAGCTTCATGGATCTCTCACTTATTATTTGAGTATTGTGTATAGCTGCTAGTTTAGCTTCAGTCTCCAGCTCCTGAACATTCTTACGCAGTCTGCTCTAATTTTATCTACGGATTGTTTCCTACAACTCCTTGCTATCTCCAAGAACTTCTACTACCGCTTTCTGTTCCTGCTGTGCTCCTTCAGCCAGTGGACTCCAGCAGTACTACTCCAGTATCGTAACATCACCTTTCTGCCACTGGTTCCCTACTGTGACTGTCACCCTGATGTCACCCTCACGCTGCGGCCAAAGTGGGAAAGGTAAGTACCTTATAGAGCTGAAGGCTATAGGGACTTGTATTGTATATGAGGGATGTTAATGTGGTGGCACAGTATCTTGTGGGCAGTATGCAGAAGAGGAAAAGTATAGTTCTAGTGCTGTCCTCATCTATTAACTGGCACTGTCTTCATTTACCAATAGTTGTTTTGGTGCTGTATTCATGTACTGGCGGTGGTTCTTTGAATATGGGAGCTGTGAGCCCACCATACTGTGTGTAGGGAAGGTATGGGGCATTATATTGTGTATAGGGGAACTATGGGGCAATCATTCTATGAATAGGGGAGCTGTGGGGAAATTATACTGAGTATAAAGAAGCTATGGGTCCACTATACTGTATATAAAGGAGTTGAATATTGGGGGACCCAGTGGACATTATTAAATGTCAAGTGGGCACTTAAGGAGCATTATTGTTATAGGGGCATTCATAGTATTTTAGCTATCAAAGGGGCAAAATGTGGACACTTTTCTAAGGCATTTACACAGATCAATAATCTTTTCAGGGGAGCAATTTTACCATCTAGAGAGCACAAATAAAACATTAGTACTTTGTAAGAGGCACATTGGTGGGTATTGTCATGTGAGGAACATAAGAGGAACTCTGTTTTTGTACCACACGGCAGGTGTGGTAAGAGGGACACATAAGGCAGCAGCTCAGTATTGGGGAATCCATAGGATGAGGAGTTTGTGCAGGTTGGGAATAGATGGGGACAGTGCTGTAAATGTGAGAAGTCAAATGTGTTTTCGTCGTTACTGGAAGAAGTTGTTATGTCGGTCTTGGCCAGATGGAAAATACGGGAAAAAAAACTACTCCACTTTAAAACGCCAATTTTTAGGTATTTTATATACCTATACTGTAATTACTTATGTGGTCTGCAGGTCTGGTTTATACCACTATATCATCAGCCAACAAACGCATAACCGAACAAAAAAGATCAAAGGTAAACAAGTTACTTAAAAAACCTTTAATGAATCATGGTTTGGCCATAGATGGCACTGCATAGAGAGACACTCACACAACACTGATACATGTATTTAAAATGATACCATATCTAAACATGATGTGAGTATAATGATATAAATATAATGTATATGTCAGTACAATAATTGACAATATAATACATAATTATCCAGACATCATCAATTTGTACTATTTGTCTCATTAGTGGCAGGGACAGCACAAAATAACTTTCAATTGGAATTTGTACAGACTATGCATACACATGGTGCTTGATGTAATCAGTACTAAAAGGAATATCCTTTATAGGTGTAAAAGCACCACAATTAATCAGTCTTAGCCATAGAAAGAAAGTGCTTTAGTGCAATTAATATCGGACTGGACCAGACAAGGATAAAAGTAGTTCACCATAATTTATGTATATGTGATATATCATCCTGTACTGAACATACATATCAACAACACAGGAAAAGGGGGGTGATATGATGGTCCAATTCAAATAAGTGCAAATAGCATGATACCCTTAGTCTCTTTATACCCAAGTACTGTCAACATATCTAATTCACAAATGAGACCCACATGAAACTGATCTATATAAAGTAAATTGTCTAGGACATACTCATACCTGTATAATATACCAGAGTCGAGTGTTGCCTACCCTGAGGCGCGTTTCGGTATCGCACCTTCGTCCGGCCTGGTATCTACCACTATATGTTATTTTCCGTTACAGCGCGGTCATCTGCTGAGGTTCCTCTATATCTATGATCATGGATCTCCACCGTAGTTGTACTCAGTTACCTGGTTAGGGGGGCCCACTCAGATGTTTTGTCCCTTCCTGAGCTGAATTCCTAGCTTTCTCTGATATAACCGTAATGTAACACTAACCTGGTTAAACTCTATGGATGACTTATTGAATCCAGAAAAAAAATTTGAATTTTTTGCAGTTATATATATCAATGTAATACTAACTGCGTTAAATTCTATGGATGACTAACTGAATTCAGAAAAAAAATTTGAACAATTTTGCTGAGGTTTATATACCATAGTAATGTAACACTAACAATGTTACACTGTATGTATGACTAATTGAATCCAGAATTTTTTTTTAACTATTTTTGCAGTTTTATATACCAACATAATATAAAACTAACCACATTAAACTCCTATGGATGATTAATTGAATCCAGAACAAAATGTAACCTTTTTTTGAGGTTTATATACCATCTTAATGTAACACTAACTAGGTTAAACTCTTTGAATGACTTATTGAATCTAGAATTAGTGAGGTCATAGTGATGTAACACTAACCATGTGGCCTTCTGGGAGGAACATTGTTATCCCCACTGGTCCCCCAATGAACCCTGAGACAATCAGAGGGAAATGCGTCGGGATGAGGGAATAAGGCATGTGAGTCATCTTGGCTGATAAGTACCATATTTTCCGGAGTATAAGATGACTGGGTATATAAGATGACCCCCAACTTTTCCAGTTAAAATATAGAGTTTAGGATATACTCGCCGTAAAAGACTACCCCTCTTCTAACGCACATACGGAAAAATTAAAAAAAAATCAGATTTGATTTCAATATGGTAATTTTAAAGTGATGAACCTTACAGGCGATTGGCTGGTTGTTGTATACAAATCCTGATTGGATTGGTCAGCTCTCCCTGCCTGCCCAGCTTTCCCTGTCTCCAAGACTGTCAGAGCGGTAGCATATCCCTCTTGCCCGCCCTTGTATCCTATTACCGGTACCTCCTTCTCTGCCTCTCTGATCTCACTCCTGAGGACTGCTGTGATGAGGTGAAGGGGTGCCTCACTGGGAAGGTGTAAGTGAAGCAAGCTACAGGCATCTGGGGCGCCCAGGGTATGGAAAAAAGAGACCAGTGCTGTGCCCAGAAAAACATGCCTCTTTCACTCATCTGGCCCGCCCTTGTATTACCTCCTTCTCTGCCTTTCAGATCTCACACATGTGCATCTGTGCCACTTCACTGCAGTCCTTAGGAGTGAGATCTGAGAGGCAGAGAAGGAGGTAATACAAGGGCAGGCCAGACGAGTGAAAGAGGAGTGTTTTTCTGGGCACAGCACCTCTCTTTCTCATTTTTCCATACCTCAGGCGTCCCGGACGCCTGCAGCTTGCTTCACTTACACTTTCCTGGTGAGGCGCCCCCTCACCTCGTCACTACAGTCCTCAGGAGCAAGAGCAGAGAGGTAGAGATGAGGTACCAGTAATAGGATACAAGGGCGGGCCAGAAGGATGTGCTACCACTCTGATAGTCTTGGAGACAGAGAGGGCTTATAAATTACCATAAATACCATATTTTTCGGACTATGCGATGCACTGGACCATAAGACGCACCTAGGTTTTAGAGGAGGAAAATAGAAAAAAAAATGTAAGCAAAAAATGTATTCACGATGCACTTTTAAGGGGGAGGGGGTCTTCTGCTGACACTGGTATAGGGGAAATATATGACCCCCCTTCCTTTTATACGTGGCCCCCATCCCCATCCTGGTATGCATGGCACCCCTCATCTTTATCCTGGTATGCATGACACCCCTCATCCCTATCCTGGTAAGCATGGCACCTCTAATCCCTATCCTGGTATGCACGGCACACCTCATCCCTATCCTGGTATGCATGGCACCTCTAATACCTATCCTGGTATGCATGGCACCCTTCATCCTTATCCTGGTATGTATGGCCCCTCATCCTTATCCTGGTATGTATGGCCCCCTCATCTTTATCCTGTTATGTATGCCCCCCTCAGCCTTATCCTGTTATGTATGATCCTCTCATCCTTATTTTGGTATGCATGGCCCCATAATGCCCATTATGCTGCCCATAAAAAAATAAACACTCCTCACCTTTCTTCTCTCCTCCAGTGCTGCGTCCTGTCTTCCCACACTGATCTTGCCGCGTCACTGCCATGCGTGGCTCACAAGGAGAGATCAGCTGCCAGAAGTCACTGCTCCCGATGACGGAACTGTGTGTGCAGGGAGCAGTGACTTCATGCTCCTTAATAGCCGGCACACAGTGTAGACACAGCGCAGCTCATACTGCTGCCAGGCGATCGCGTGTGCCCGCTATTAAAGGGCATGAATATTCACTCCTCCCCGCGCCCATGAGCGTGGAAAGAGGTTGAGTATTCAAGCCCTTTAACAGAGGGCACAGGCATTCCCAGCAGCAGCAGGAGCCGTGCTGCGGCTACACTGTGTGCCGCTATTAAGGAGCATGAATATTCAGTGCTCGCCACGCCCAATGGGCGTCGGGAGTGCTGAATATTAATTTTCTTTAACAGTTGGGACAGTGTAGGCTGCAGCAGGTGGCTGCTGCCTCCTGTGCCCCGCTCCTCCACGGCTACGGCTCCCCCCACACCCCACACATCATATATATATACCCCTTCCTCCCCCAAAATTCAGACTATAAGGGTATACGCCCTATAAGATGACACCCAGCGTATAAGATGACTCCTGACTTTTGAGACGATTTTCAGGGGTTAAAAAGTTGTCTTATACACGGGAAAATACGGTATCTTGATTTCAAAATTCATTCCACATTGATTTTTTTTTCTATATATACTTCTGAGTGTGGGATTTGATTTGTTTATCTTATTAATATATCTTATTTAGAACGTTGCATATTGATGAGCTTTTGTGTTGAACAGGTCTGACATTCGGTAAAACACATGCCTTTGCTATTTAAGTTGTCTTGATTGTGTTATACTGGTTAAGTCATTGGCTTGAGGACAGCTTCATCTTGAAATTCATGTATCCGCATAACCCAGCACCAATTAGTGGCAGGTTTATGGATACCTGGCATTGGAATTTGTGTATTCTCATATTGTAATGAACTCATATATATTGAATAGCGGCAATCTGTAAGGCAGAGTTGCTATATTTTGGATACAATATTTGAACTTACATACTGCCTTATAATACAATACAGAATCAATTTTTTAGGCTATACATCTATATTTTGAATAGATGATTTTTCAATAGAGGCTTTTCTTTCTCTAGCCCCTTCGCAACCCTGGTATTTTCCGTTTTTGCATTTTCATCTTTTGTTCCCCTTGTTCCCAGAGCCATAGCGTTTTTAATTTTTGGTCAATATGGCCATGTGAGGGCTTCTTTTTTGCTGGACGAGTTGTACTTTTCAACGCCATTACTAGTTTTACCATATCTGGTACGGGAAAACAAGAAAAAAAATCCAAGTGCTGTGAAATTGCAAAAAAAGTGCAATACCACAGATGTCTCTTTTTTTTTTTATCACATTCACTGAATGCTTAATCTGACCTGCCATTATTATTCTCCAGGTAATTTCAAGTTCGTAGACACAAAACATTTATAGGTTCTTTTTTATTTAAGTGGTGAAAAAAAATTCCAAAGTTTGCTAAAAAAAACGCAGCGTCCCCATGTTTCAGGATCTGGGGTCGGGTGAGGGCTTATTTTTTGCGTGCCGAGCTGAAGTTTTTATTGAAACCATTTTGGGGTAGATCCGATGTTTTTATCACCCGTTATTGCATTTTATTGCAATGTTGCGGCGACCAAAAAACGTAATTCTGGCGTTTAGAATTTTTTTCTCCTTACGCCATTTACCGATCAGATTAATTATTTTTTTATATTGATAGATTGGGTGATTCTGAACGTGGCGATATCAAATATGTGTTTTTTTTATTATTATTTTATTTTGTTTGGGGCGAAAGGGGGGTGATTAAAATTTTTATATTTTTGTAATTTTTTTAATATTTTTAAAAACTTTTTTATTTCACTTTTTGCTTGCTTCTATAATCTCCATAGGAGACTAGAAGCAGCACTTGTCTGATCGCCTCTGCTACATAAAGGTGGTTAGCAGATCACCTCTGTGTAGCCGAAATGGTCCTGTGCTATGAGTGCCGACCACTAAGTGGCGCTCATAGCGATCAGCTCATGACAAGCACTGGAGTCTGCTGCAGACCCAGGGTTGTCATGCCCACCCATCAGTGACCCGCGATCACGTGACAGCGTCACTTACCCCGCCCATCGGTGACCCTGTCACTTGATCACGGGTCACTGATGGGTGGGCATGACAACCCTGGGTCTGCAGCAGACTCCAGTGTTTGTCATGAGCTGATCGCTATGAGCGCCACCTAAATGCAGAGATTAACAGCCGCGGGTGGATCATGATTCCACCCCGGGCTGTTGTGGGCACTTGTCAGCTGTAAGAATCAGCTGACATGTGCTCGGTTCAGTGGGGGCTCAGCACCGGAGCCCTCACTGAACAGGGGGTTACAGCCTTGTGCGTACAAATACGGCACAGGCTGTTAAGTGGCTAGACACACATTTTTCTTTGTGCTATACCCCTTTTTTATACCTTAGGGGCTAATAGGGTGTCCAAGTTTATTGATGTGAAGCAGGGGCACCATATCGCACATATTAGGATATCAATCTCTGGTGTCAGGGTGACTGACAGGGATTTTTAGGAAATTGTTAGTCCCCGCAACCATCTGTGTATGTATTTGCTGTTTATTTGTGTGGTTTTTTTATTAAAACCCTGAATGGTCATGATTGATTCTACTTCTTTTTAAAAGAATTTTGGAACTACTTGTAAAATATTAATAAAAGTAAATTTTTAGGGGTCTATTTTCTCAAATTTGAAAGATTTTTGCAGTGTTTTATAACAATCCAATGTACCACTAACCACGTTAAACTATATGGATGAGTAATTGAATTCAGAAAAACTGTTCAAACTTTTTTGGGGAATTTAATACCACCGTAATTTAACACTAAGCATGTTTCACTGTATGGATTACTAATTCAATCCTGAAAGATTTTTTGAACGTTTGTTTAGAGGTTAATACTGCCGTAATGTAACAATAAACACACTACAGTGTATGGATTACTTATTCAATCCAGAGCAATTTTTTTAACATTTTTCTTGCGAGGTTAATACCACAGTAATTTAGCACTAAGCATGTTACACTGTATGGATGACAATATAGTACATTTTTTCACCTGAAAAAAAAAATGTTGGGTCTTGTGTAGCAGCCTTATATTTAACAATGGGCTGCAAAGCCCTAAGCCCTGCCAAAAGACTCTATTCTGCCACTCTCCCTGCTCCTACAACTATCCTTAGGTTAAATGAAAAATGAATCTGATACAAACAGCAAAACACAGGATTAGCCCTTAGAAGGACTGTTAATATGACGGCTCAACATCAGCACCAGTATCTCTAGAGAACCTCTGATTAGGTAAACTGTGCACACACAGTGCTGAACGTGGTGGCTCCTGTCCTTTTATATTGTCTGATGAGGTAATATGGCCAGCCAATCACAGTAATGCCACTACCAAGATGGCTACGGCATTACAGTGACAGCCAAACATCACCGCATGTTAATTGGCAGTGTAACAGGCTCCAAACATGTGGGTAGGGATTTGATCCTCAAATCCGAGCACCAGCTAATGCTCGCCAAGAACCAAGCATATCCTAGCACCTAGATACTCTTGTCATAACCCAGTATCACCAAGCAAATTTGTTCGTCCATATTAATTATTATAAGGCTTTTATATTTCTTTGACAAACAGAAAATAAGTGTCCAATACACCAGGAAGCAAAAGAGTTCAGTTACCTTCAACATGTGTTTGCAATTGAAATTTCTTGGCATATGAAGAAAGCCTTCATGTAGAGCGTGAGCCATGGCATAGACAGCGTTATATACATGATAGGTGGTTCTAAATTTTTCAGTGTGGTAATGAATGCTGCCAAGTTTTTGTAATTTTATTGATCTATTGCAGTTTTTAAGTTTGTGTGGATAAAACTTTTCAGCTAACATGTTCAGGATGGGGTTTGAAGGTTTACAGCTTTGGTATAGAATTAGGATATGTTCAAGTATAGGGTCACTTGGACGATTTTCAAGACTTATATCTTCTAAAAATGTTTTCAATTGTGGGATCTTTATATTTGGTGCTGAAAATATGAGGCTCCCATGACATGATGCTTTATGTTTTACTGATGAAAGAATGTGAATGTTTGACCCTGCTGGTATTATCAGAGTCTTCACGTTTCCTGAAATGCTTTGTTCCTCAATAAATTGTACAGTGAGAAGTGAAATTGTGCCAGAAAGTACAATAATTTTTGAGGTTGATTTTTGAAATATCCTTCTGTTCTTTTCATTGCTGTCTTTCTCATTTTTTACTTCATCAGTTTGCATTTTTAGAATAAACTCAATGCAAATATCATTAACTTCTGCCTGTTTCATTAACTCCTGACTTTGCGTGTGCCCTCCATCATCATCAGAAGCAATAACACCAATCCATGTCCAATCAAAATGTTTTAGAAGTTTAACTATTGCCAGATATTGAGTTTGATCACTGGGAAGAGTTTGGAAGAAGGAAGGATACATTTCCTTATTTAATAAAAGAGGATTTGTGGCACCATAGCTGATCTAGAGAAAAAAAAATAGCAATTATGCACAAGAAATTTTCAGAAACTTTTAAATTAAATGTACAAAGACCCAAAACCTTAATGCATACAGTATGTACAGTATCATTTACAGTATACAGATTCCTATATGTTTCAGTATAGTTCTGTGGACTGTCCTTCGAAAGTCCATAATCAACAGAACAATTACATATAGTCATCTTTAAAGACGATTGAACCACTTGAAATTCAAAATCGCCAACTTTGCAGAACTTACCTAAAAAGTACTGCCAAGTTTCTGATTTCCATGAAAGTCATGGCTTTTTCACAAGAAGAGGTGCAAAAATTACCCTTGTTTGGGAGTATAATTTCTTCTTTGCTAAATGAAGAAGACAAAGCTTTTTCACAAGTCGTCCAAAAATGATTTGTTTTTTAGGGAGCAAGATCAGGTTTGATGTTTTCAATCTGAAGAAGCAATGGCTTATTGTCAAGGAGCCTTTCAAGAAACTAGCCATGTTTTATGAGTAATTTGTTGTTTGTGTACCTTTCAAGAGCGTCAGATTCTCATTTGGAAATACAGTCTAGCACTCTAGTGTAAGTCAAGCAACGGCAGGCCTAGTAGCAGCAGTACAGTCTATACTTATAAAACACAATGGACAGGCAGCCATGAGATGTATGGATGGTGTGGCTGTGCAGTGACAAAGGCAGAGAAATTTTAGTGAGCCTGATAGGCCACATTGTTACGTTCGCAGGGTACACATGTGGCTCATGGATTCACTGTGCCACGAGACCTGGCTTACTTAAGAGGGACATATACCCAATAGAAGTTAACCTTTAATAATTACCCTTAAAAGTGTACTCAGTGGTACAAATGGGACAAAACATAACTACACATATCAATAGAAACACCATATGAGGGAGGAATAGTAAGAGTAGTAAATTATGCAGCCTGACTGCATATATGTTCTTCCTTGTTTGGTTTACTTGATATTATATACCCTCCTCTTTTGCCAACTTGTTTTGGTGTAGTTTTACTGTTTTTTCTTACCTAAGAGGGGCATAGCTAAGTGGCTACCTGGTGTTCACTGGAGCTCCTGATGTTGGAGTCAGGCTTGAGCTGCAGGTAGCCACCAGGTACCACTCCTAGGCAGTCTTCAGCACCTCAGCTGGTGACCTCACGGACACGGGCTCAGAGACACTGATAGAGATAAGCAAACCTCTAAAGATTAAATTCGGTTCAGATTGGTGAAATTCCCGATGTTCTCTGAACAATTTGCCGAACAGTTCAACAAACATATCTGAATGCCACTGCACTCAAAGGGAGGCAAAACCAAACTCGTAGACAACACCTTCAAAGGGGCCAAAAAGCTGCCAAAACAGCTCAAATTGAGGTCAGACACCAGGAAATATGTCATCAATTGACCCATAGTAAATTTATTATTATTTATTATTATAGTGCCATTTATTCCATGTCACTTTACACGTGAAAAGGGGTCACGGACTGGTAGAGTAGGAGAGAGAACCCTGCCCACGAAGACTCACAAACAATCTCCAAGGGATGAGTGAAGATAATGTAGGTAAGGGCACATCTGGTCGTGCAGTGGTATAGTAGAGAGAGGGTTACTGAAGGTTGTATGCTTGTTGGAAGAGGTGGGTCTTAGGTTCCTTTTTGAAGGTTTCCTCAGTAGTAGTGTTGAGCATTCCGATACTGTAATATCGGGTATCGGCCGATATTCGCAGTATCGGAATTCCGATACTTAATTCCGATACTTTTACAATATCGAATACCGGAATCGGAAGTTCCCATAATGCCTGCGCTCTGCAGTGTCTCTGAAGGATGACAAGCTGGGTGGCAGCGCTCAGCTGAGATCCAGCCTGTCATCAGAATGCCATCCCAGCGGGGGAGAATTCTCCTGATTGTTTAAAAGCCGGCGCGCGGTAAAAAGCCGCCGGCTTTTAAACAATCACACAGCCCCATACTGCTTCCCCGCAGCCTCCCACCCCGATCCTCCGCTCCCCTCGCCACCTCCCATCCCGATCGTAAGTTAGGACCGGGCGGGGAGCGCAGCACCAAGGAGCGAAGGACCCGGGCGGGGAAGCCGGCAGTGAAAAGACTTCACCGCCGGCTTTCCCGTTCTGTGCTGCGCTTTCCCGCCGGTTATTTCAAATGAACAGCTGAGGTATCAGGTGATGCCGATCAGCTGTTCATTTGAAGTAGCCGCGGTGCCCTCAGAGGGTTCATGTGAGTTCATGCTTGACTGCATGAACTCACATGAACTTTCCCACGGCCGCACAGGTCAGCCACACCTCACAGACCATCAGACCGGTCATGATTAGTGTGTGTGCGGGGTGTCTGTGTGCGGGGTGTCTGTGTGCGGGGTGTCTGTGTGCGGGGTGTCTGTGCGATGTTTGTGCGGGTGTCTGTGCGGGTGTCTGTGCGTGCAGGCAGACATAGGCCGATGTGACACTACTACTCCCATCGGCCTATGTCTGTCCCCCGTCCACTCGTGCCAGCAGGATCAGCTCGATGGGAGCAGTAGTTCCCATCAGTCTGATCCTGCTATTTAAATTGCCCTACTGTGCCCCAATAAATGTTAAATACATGTCATTGGTGGCCAGTGGTTACCTACAATAAATTAGTTCATACATTACCTGTCCCCGCCGATCGCCACCTAAAATAAAGTAAAAAATAAAAAACTACACCTATACTCACCTAGACACCTAATTCCCCGAAGCCATCGATCTCCTGTAATAAAATATAAAATAATAAACCACAACCTTATCCTTACCCCTCCGGAGTAGTCCACGAGTGTCCCACGAAGATCTCCAGTTCAGAGCAGCCACATAGAATGTGACCGCTCTGAACCGCTGCCGCCGCTAGAATGACGGGGCCGTAAAGCAGCCCCGTCATTGCATAAGCGGGTTCACCGGAGTTCAGGCAGCGCTGCTCCGGTTAGCTGCTTTACGGCCCTGCTGTATCGTGAGAAATTCCCACGGTACAGCACTGCCGTAAAGGAGGTCTCCGGAGCTGCGCTGCCTGAATGCACTCCGGTGACCTCAGTCAGTGGCTCCCGCTGCCGGGAGCGGACGTGTTCCCGGCAGTGTGAGCTTACAGCAGCCATGCACAGCTGTCACCATCTCCAGATGTGACAGCTGTGCATGGGAGATCAGCACAGGAACGTGGACAGGTAACTATTATTTTTAGTGAACTAAGAATTAAATAAAATGGTGTGTTTTATTTCAAATAAATTATTTTTTTCTGGGTGTAGTGTGTTTTTTCTTTTTAACACTTTGTAGGTTAGTAATGGGGGTGTCTTATAGACGCCCATCATTACTAACCTGGGCTTCATGGCAGCTGGCGCTGACATGAACCCCACCACTATTACCCCCTGCCACCGCACCAGGGCAGCGTGGAAGAGCGAGGCTAAGTGCCAGAATTGGCGCATCCTACGGATGCGCCATTTCTGGGGCGGCTGACGGCTGGTGTTTCTAGCCTGGGAGGGGGCCATTATTCATGGCACCCTTCCTGGGCTATTAATATCAGCCCCCAGCTGTCTGCCTAGCCTTTGCTAGCTATTAAAATAGGGGGGACCCCACGTCATTTTTTTGGGGGGGGTCCCCCATTTTAATAGCTAGTAAAGGCTAGGTATTCAGCTGGGGGCTGATATTAGTAGCCTGGGAAGCTCCGTGGGTTTTACCCCCTTCCCAGGCTTCAAACATCTGCCCCAGCCGTCTGCTTAACCTCCGCTAGAGACTAAAATTATGGGGGATCCCACGCCATTTTTTTTTTAAATAAATCCTTTATTTTAACACTAAATGACATTTGAGGAGTTAATAAAGATGCAGTCCCTAAATTATTATTTATTTTTTAATTAATTTTTCCCAAAACTTTTGACGTGGGCTTCGCCATATTTTTGTATGCCAGCCAGGTACAGCATCCAGCTTCTATGAACGCGCCATTTTCCGGGGCGGCTGCGGACTGCAATTTTCAGCGGGGGGGGGGGAGGGGGGCAGAAAGCTTGGGCCTCCCTGCGCTGCGGATTCCAGCCCCCAGCTGCCTAGTTGTACCTGGCTGGACACAAAAATAGGGAGAAGCTCCACGTTTTTTTTTTTTTTCATTATTTCATGAAATTCATGGAATAATTAAGAAAAAAAGGGCTTCCCTATATTGTTGTGTCCGGCTAGGTACAAATAGGCAGCTGGTGGTTGGGGGCAGCCCGTTCCTGCCTGCTGTACCTGGCTGGACACAAATATAGTGCAAAGCCCCACGTCAATTTTTTTTAATTATTTCAGGAAATTCATGAAATAATTAAAAAAAAATTGACGTGGGGCTTCGCTCTATATTTGTGTCCAGCCAGGTACAGCAGGCAGGAACGGGCTGCCCCCAACCACCAGCTGCCTATTTGTACCTAGCCGGACACAACAATATAGGGAAGCGCTTTTTTTCTTAATTATTCCATGAATTTCATGAAATAATTAAAAAAAAAAAATGCGTGGGGCTTCGCCCTATTTTTGTGTCCAGCCAGGTACAACAAGGCAGCTGGGGGCTGGAATCCGCAGCGCAGGGAGGCCCAAGCTTTCTGGGCCCCACCCGCTGCAAATTGCAGTCCGCAGCCGCCCCGGAAAATGGCGCGTTCATAGAAGCGCCATCTTCTGGCGCTGTACCCAACTCATCCAGGGCCCTGGTGCGGTGGCTCACTGGGTAATAAAGGGGTTAAGGCCAGCTTGGCATTATCAGCTGGCCCTAAGCCCGAAATTCATGGGGTCACGCCAATATTAGACATGACCGCCATGAATTTCTAGTAAAGTATTTAAAAAAAACACAAACACCCAGAAAAAAGTCCTTTAATTGAAATAAAGACACAATTCTTTATTGTTCTAAATTAAACCATACTTACCATCACACCCATTCCAGCTGAAGCCAACGATCTCCTGCAATAAAAGTAAAATAATAAAGCAACATCATCCTTACCTTTCCATGGCTCCCACGACAGCTTCAGCTCTGCTTCATCGAGATGACAGCCTGGATCGCAGCAGAAAGTTGCCATCCAGCCTATCATCCCGCAGACACTGAGAAGCGCAGGCATGCTTGCGCTCCTCAGTGTCAGGCTGTGACGGCATCCCGATAAGCCGAGTCTCTCACGCTCACCGCATGCGCAGGAGAATTTTCCCACGCTGTCAGTGACGTGCATGAGGTGAGCTGAGTTCATTGGACATGACCTCGGCTCATCTGGATGCCGTCACAGCCAGACACTGAGGAGCGCAAGCATGCCTGCGCTTCTCAGTGTCTGCGGGATGATAGGCTGGATGGCAACTTTCTGCTGCGATCCAGGCTGTCATCTCGATGAAGCAGAGCTGAAGCTGTCGTGGGAGCCATGGAAAGGTAAGGATGATGTTGCTTTATTATTTTTCTTTTATTGCAGGAGATCGTTGGCTTCAGCTGGAATGGGCGTGATGGTAAGTATGGTTTAATTTAGAACAATAAAGAATTGTGTGTTTATTTCAATTAAAGGACTTTTTTCTGGGTGTTTGTGTTTTTTT
This sequence comes from Phyllobates terribilis, assembly GCF_046119375.1. Classification (NCBI taxonomy): domain Eukaryota; kingdom Metazoa; phylum Chordata; class Amphibia; order Anura; family Dendrobatidae; genus Phyllobates; species Phyllobates terribilis. The sequence continues at coordinate 1,201,645,493 of NW_027362761.1, read as the reverse complement.
TAAATACTTTACTAGAAATTCATGGTGGTCATGTCTAATATTGGCGTGACCCCATGAATTTCGGGCTTAGGGCCAGCTGATAATGCCAAGCTGGCCTTAACCCCTTTATTACCCAGTGAGCCACCGCACCAGGGCCCTGGATGAGTTGGGTACAGCGCCAGAAGATGGCGCTTCTATGAACGCGCCATTTTCCGGGGCGGCTGCGGACTGCAATTTGCAGCGGGTGGGGCCCAGAAAGCTTGGGCCTCCCTGCGCTGCAGATTCCAGCCCCCAGCTGCCTAGTTGTACCTGGCTGGACACAAAAATAGGGCGAAGCTCCACGTTTTTTTTTTTTTAATTCATGAAATTCATGGAATAATTAAGAAAAAAAGGGCTTCCCTATATTGTTGTGTCCAACCAGGTACAAATAGGCAGCTGGTGGTTGGGGGCAGCCCGTTCCTGCCTGCTGTACCTGACTGGACACAAATATAGGGCGAAGCCCCACATCAATTTTTTTTAATTATTTCATGAATTTCCTGAAATGATTTAAAAAAAATTGACGTGGGGCTTCGCACTATATTTGTGTCCAGCCAGGTACAGCAGGCAGGAACGGGCTGCCCCCAACCACCAGCTGCCTATTTGTACCTGGTTGGACACAACAATATAGGGAAGCCCTTTTTTTCTTAATTATTTCATGAATTTCATGAAATAATTAAAAAAAAAAAATACGTGGAGCTTCGCCCTATTTTTGTGTCCAGCCAGATACAACTATGCAGCTGGGGGCTGGAATCCGCAGCGCAGGGAGACCCAAGCTTTCTGGGCCACCCCCGCTGCAAATTGCAGTCCGCAGCCGCCCCAGAAAATGGCGCGTTCATTGAAGCGCCATCTTCTGGCGCTGTACCCAACTCATCCAGGGCCCTGGTGCGGTGGCTCACTGGGTAATAAAGGGGTTAAGGCCAGCTTGGTATTATCAGCTGGCCCTAAGCCCAAAATTCATGGGGTCACGCCAATATTAGACATGACCACCATGAATTTCTAGTAAAGTATTTAAAAAAACACAACACCCAGAAAAAAGTCCTTTAATTGAAATAAACACACAATTCTTTATTGTTCTAAATTAAACCATACTTACCATCACGCCCATTCCAGCTGAAGCCAACGATCTCCTGCAATAAAAGTAAAATAATAAAGCAACCTCATCCTTACCTTTCCATGGCTCCCACGACAGCTTCAGCTCTGCTACATCGAGATGACAGGCTGGACCGCAGCAGAACGCTGCCATCCATCCTGTCATCCCGCAGACACTGAGAAGCACAGGCATGCTTGTGCTCCTCAATGTCTGGCTGTGACGGCATAAAGATGAGCCGAGGTCATGTCCAATGAACTCAGCTCACCTCATGTACGTCACTGACAGCGTGGGAAAATTCTCCTGCACTCAGCACTTCAGCGTGAGAATTTTCCCACACTGTCAGTGACGTGCATGAGGTGAGCTGAGTTCATTGGACATGACCTCACCTCATGTATGTCACTGACAGCGTGGGAGAATTCTCACGCTGAAGCGCTGAGTGCAGGAGAACTTTCCCACGCTGTCAGTGACGTGCATGAGGTGAGCTGAGTTCATTGGACATGAACTCGGCTCATCTGGATGACGTCACAGAGAGACACTGAGGAGCGCAAGCATGCCTGCCTTCTCAGTGTCTGCGGGATGACAGGCTGGATGGCAGCTTTCTGCTGCGGTCCATCCTGTCATCTCGATGTAGCAGAGCTGGAGCTGTCCTGGGAACCATCGAAAGGTAAGGATGAGGTTGCTTTATTATTTTTCTTTTATTGCAGGAGATCGTTGGCTTCAGCTGGATGGGCGTGATGGTAAGTATGGTTTAATTTAGAACAATAAAGAATTGTGTCTTTATTTCAATTAAAGGACTTTATTCTGGGTGTTTGTGTTTTCTTTTAACTTTGACTATGGGGTTAGTAATGGGGGTGTCTTATAGACGCCTCTCCATTACTAACCTGGGCTTGATGTCAGCTGGCATTATAAGCTGACATCAACCCCAACCCTATTACCCCACTGCCACCGCTACAGGGCAGCGTGGAAGAGCGAGGCTAAGTGCCAGAATTGGCGCATCCTATGGATGCGCCATTTCTGGGGCGGCTGACGGCTGGTGTTTCTAGCCTGGGAGGGGGCCAATATTCATGGCACCCTTCCTGGGCTATTAATATCAGCCCCCAGCTGTCTGCCTAGCCTGTGCTAGCTATTAAATTAGGGGGGACCCCACGTTATTTTTTTGGGGGGGTTCCCCCATTTTAATAGCTAGTAAAGGCTAGGTATTCAGCTGGGGGCTGATATTAGTAGCCTGGGAAGCTCCGTGGGTATTACCCCCTTCCCAGGCTTCAAACATTTGCCCCAGCTGTCTGCTTAACCTCCGCTAGAGCCTAAAATTAAGGGGAACCCCACGCCAATTTTTTTTTTAAATAAATCCTTTATTTTAACACTAAATGACAAGTACAGTAATCAACACTGTCACTGTACTTCATATATATGTGACTGACATGTTTCTATCTATCTAATCTATGTGTGATTCTCTATTCTTTCTGTTCTAAATTGTCGGGTACAGATGCTGAATTGCCGGCCGGCTTTCTTAAAGAGACGGTGCATGAAAACACTATTATTTTTTTAAATAAATCCTTTACACTAAATGACAAGTACAGTAAGCAACACTGTCACTGTACTTCATATATATGTGACTGACATGTTTCTATCTATCTAATCTATGTGTGAAGCTCTATTCTTTCTGTTATAAATTGTCGGGTACCGCTGCTGAATTGCCGGCCGGCTTTTTTAAAGAGACGGTGCACGAAAACACTAATATTTTTTTTAATAAATCCTTTACACTAAATGACAAGTACAGTAAGCAACACTGTCACTGTACTTCATATATATGTGACTGACATGTTTCTATCTATCTAATCTATGTGTGAAGCTCTATTCTTTCTGTTATAAATTGTCGGGTACCGCTGCTGAATTGCCGGCCGGCTTTTTTAAAGAGACGGTGCACGAAAACACTAATATTTTTTTTAATAAATCCTTTACACTAAATGACAAGTACAGTAAGCAACACTGTCACTGTACTTCATATATATGTGACTGACATGTTTCTATCTATCTAATCTATGTGTGATGCTCTATTCTTTCTGTTGTAAATTGTCGGGTACCGGTGTATGCCGCTGATGAATTGCCGGCTTTTCATGTCATTCTACATTATTCTTAGTTGTTTTACTTCATGTAGAATTAACCTACAAGGAAAGAAAGGGTTTATTTTCATTCCGATATTTGTGTCCCATTGACTTGCATTGGTTTCCGGTATCGGAATCGGCGATATCCGATACTTTTTGGGTATCGGCCCGATCCAATCCGATACGATATTTCCTGATATCGGAAGGTATCGCTCAACACTACTCAGTAGGCAAGAATCTAAGGTGTTGGGGTAGAGAGTCCAAGAGTAGGGGAGATGCATGGGAAAAATTTTGTATGCAATTGTGGGAAGAGGAGATAAGCGAGAATCAGAGAAGGAGATTTTGTGAGGATCAGAGGTTACACACAGCTACGTACTCGGAGACTAGGTCACAGATGTATGGAGGAGACAGGTTTTGAATTGCTTTGCATCCCAAAGTTAGGATTCCAACTGTGGTCTCTGGGCAACAGGGAGCCAGTGCAAGAATTGACAGAGTGGAGGAACCGGGAATAGCAGAGTGACAGCTGGGTTAGTCAGCTAGCAGAGTTTAGAATACTTTGGAGGGGTGCAAGAGTGTTAGAAGGGAGGCCACATAGCAGGAGCTTGCAGGAGTCAAGGTGGAAGATGCTGAAGTCGTGCACTAGTGTTTCTGCAGATTCATGGTTCAGGAATGTGCAGATCAGAGAGAGCTGGAGTCAGCAAGAAGTGGAAAGGGCTTGGATCTCAGTCAAGCTTGCGGGACTGGGGACAGCGGGAAGCCATTGACTTTGATAGATAGGTCAGTTAGGGGGGTTGAATGAGATGGTGGAAAGATGATGAATTTGATGATACTGATGAGGGAAAGGAGGGTAACTCTCAAGGTGAGGAGTGTAAGAACAAATAGGATGATGATGAGGTTGTAGATCCCATTTGTTGTGAAACCAGAGGCACGCAGCTGAGTAACTCTACAGAGGAGGTGGAGGAAGAGGTTATGTTGACTTCCCGCACAGACACTGAGTGATGCAACCATGACAAGCACTGCATTCACAGCCACAACTGTGACTGTCTAGCAGGGGTTACGGGTCTTTAGTTCCCAGGGGTGGCAAGGGTTTCCTAGCCTGATTTTTTATTTTTTTTTTGGAGATCGCAAAGGCTGATAACGTTTGTTTTATCTGCCAACTTTGTAAAAAAACGAGTGACTAAAGGCAAACATTGCAATTATTTGACTACTACATACATGAACTGGCACATACGCGATCAACATGCTTTAGACTTGGAATCTCACTGCTCTAAAATGCAGATTAGCGGGCTTTACCAACCACAGGCTGCCCCATCAAACGCAAATGCTGTTTTTTCCTTCTCCGTCACAATGGAAAGTGTTCGCACACAGGTCACCAGCCACAGAACCTCCACTTGTTTACCCGCTAGAGTCTGGGTGAGTGAGAGCCCATCAACTGTTAAGGAAGTGGACAAGCCTGCTGTTTTTGACAGATTTTAGACACGGAGCACACCTTATCTTTCTTAATCCACTATAACATCTCCACCTGCACCTCTCTCACAGTCCAGCAGTTTGTCGTGTTCACCCTACTCCACCCTCTCTCAGCATAGCAGCCTGCCCTCGGTCCCACAGTTGTGGTCACGTAAAAGATTGTTTCCTCCTACACATGCCAAAGCAAAGAACTTGAATTTCACCATCTCAAGTCTGTTGGCCACAAAAATGCTGCCTTTGTACCTGGTGGATGCAGACATTTTCCAAAAGCTGATGACCATTGGAGTCCCTCAGTACCCATTGCCCAGTCTCTATTACTTCTCTAAGAAAGATGTGCTGGCACTACACCAGCTTGTTGCAGACAACATTACCCGTTCCTTGAAAAAATCTATGTATCTATGGCTGACGGGGTACATTTCACCATAGACACCTGGACAAGCAAGCAAAGTCAGGGGCATTACATCTCGCTGACTGGGCACTGGGTCACTCTGGTGGCTATGGGGACAGGCGGGGAATGGGCTGGTCCACAAGTCTTGGAATCCCCAAGGCTTGCAGAGCACTTGAGGATAGAGAACAAAGCCAATACCCACCAGAAAATGAAGAACTAAATTACTAGACAACCGAGGTTGGAGAACTAAACTACTAAACAGCTAGAGTTGGAGAACTAAAGCATTGCACATGAGAAGATGGAGAATCAAACTAATAGACATCAGTGTTTGGAGAATTAAACTACTAAATACCTAAGGTTGTAGAACTAAACTGTGACAACACAGCTTCTAAACTTAATTAGCCAGACATATAGATTTGTTAGGTCAAGAGAATTACACTATTGTGTTTGTGTTGACTTTTGAATGTATGTGTTTTTTTTGGGGGGGGCTGGTCAAGAAGGACAGTCACTCAGTGTTTGGGAACAATGATGTTTGTTAATATGCTAAATACATATTGTAATAAGCCAGCTAGTTGTTGATTTAAAGAGTAGGGGGAAACCAACTATGTAAATTGATTAAATGCTCAAACAATGAGACCTAATCCCTGCACCTTTCCCACTGACCTGTGAATGATGACCTTATCCACATATGTAAATATAAAAAGGGTTTTCAATCCTGCTGCAAGGAGAATCAAAGATTCAGAGGATCAAAGTTCTGAGGGACTCTTCAGGACAGTAGTTTGGTAGCATGGCTCCATCCAGAGAGACACAGATTTGGATTCTACAGGATTCCAGCCTAAGGGTACACAGCCCTGGCTGGACGGATACAACTCTGCCCATCAGAGAACCCATGGATACATTTGGGGAAACCAGGTTGAAACAGTGAGGTTACCTTGTCCCATGGATATGTTGTTTGGGGTTACCAGGTGGGACTCTCCGGTCACCTGGAACCCATAGCAACATTCAGAGAAGCCAGGGTGGGACCCTTGGGTTTCCTGGAATTGTACCTCAATGGACTTTCAGCTTCCTCTACTACCTCTTCTCTGTGGAGGCCCGCCAAAAGCAGGGGGCTACTGGTTGAGGCAGTTGGCCCTGGAAGTCCCAAAGTCGCAGCTGATCTGTTCCCGGCAGGCCAGCGGAAGGGTAAGACTGTGTAATTTTGTACCATTTTGGGTATTTGCTGGGACTGGTCTATGTGTTTATTGTCTGTTTGGTGGTTAAATAAAATATTGCCACACTGTTTTACCCTCACCCCATGTTGTCTCCACGGAAGAACAAGGGTATTCACATAAACCACTACATATCAGAAGATGGAGAACTAAACTAATAGACTGAAGGGGTTGGAGAATTATACTACTAAACAGCTAGGGTTGGAGAAATAAACTACTACACACCAGGGGATAGAGAACTAAACCACTAGACTCCCCAAGGCTTGCAGGACTAACCTCTATATCTAACACTTCCTCCACTGACTCTACCTCTTCCACATCCTCTAGGGCCTCCACCTGCACCTTCAACCTCTGCCTTAATGATACACGTGCTCCAACAGTGCAGAGAGAATTTCTCCCACCTCCATGCTTACAACATAGAGTATTATGTGCTTTTTATTAAATTTCGGTGGTGTATAACACTCCAAAAGAGTGTTCCAAAAATTTTCATGATTCAATTAGTCATCCATAAAGTATAACATGCTTTGTGTTACATTTCAGTGGTATATAACACTCCAAAAAAACGTTGAAAAATTGTTCTGTATTCAATTAGTCATCCGTAGAGTATTACATGTTAAGTGTTACATTATTTTGGTATCTGAAATGCCCCAAAAAAAATTAACATTTTTTCTCTAGATTCAATTACTCATCCATATAGTTTAATGTGCTTTGTGTAAAATTATGGTGGTTTAAAAGTAAAAAAAAAACACTTGGCCTGGTACATACTGTATAACCTATAACTACTTTGTGTGAAATTTCGTTGGTTTGAAATAAAAACAAAAATTGGCCTACTAAAGGTGTACTAATTTAGTTGTTCAAAAATTGACTATTACAATATACACTGTAAAACCTGCTTTGTGTGCAATTTAATTGGTTTGAAAAAAAAATGGCTGAGGAAGAGGAGGAGGAACAGGAAATGGCTAATACCGCAAAAGAGGCTAGTACTCACACAAGTTTTGTCTCATCTCCTACATGGATGGACTGAGGAGGGGAATGAGGAGGAAGAGATGTAGGTGGAGGATGAATAGATGGAGAGTAGTCATCGTGGTGACAAAGAAGTGTTGGCTTAATACACAAACTAAGCTGTTGAGAAAAGTCAGCGTAGGGTAAATTGAATTATTAGCATGTTGCCAAAAGGCAAAAAAATGCCTAACTAAAGACCATTAAAATGTAACTTTTATTACACTATTTACAGAGGAATACAAAAATTAAAATGATAAAGGTCAGTATGTGGTTCAGAAATATTAGGGTATGGTACCAATTTTCATTATCTATAGTAGCCATTCTGTTTGTTACGCACCACCTAATTAATATTGTTTTTAAGATCTAAATTTACCTTAGTGCGAATTAACACTATCCTATGATAAAATATTAAATCAATATACACAAATCTGAGTTATGCTATTAAAAAGACAACCCTAAGCCTCCACAACATGTTTCACCAGACTAAATTGCGTCATCAGTAGTGATTAGCGAGCATGCTCGCTACTGCTCGGTGCTCGCCCGAGCATCTCACTGCTCTAGATGCTCGGCGCTCGCAGAGTATTTCCCGGGTTGCTCGGGTGGGATCTCAGGTCCCCTCCCTGCATGTTTGGCTCTCTTTAGAGTGCCAATCAACATGCAGGGATTGCCTGCCAGTAACTGTAATGCCGTAGGCATGTTGGTTGCGGCATTACAGTGATTGGCTGGCCGCACAGCGTCATCAGGTCTATATTAGACCTGACACCGCCATGCTCGTCACAGTCACTCCAGATCAGACAGTGTAGGGAGAGGTGCTGCTGAGCTAGTGAGAGATTTGCTTGTGTATTAGGTAGTGTAGGTAGAAAAAAAGTACATTACACATATCCATCTTAACAAACAGTCCTTCTGAGGACTAATCTATCTGCAGAGTTATCAAGAAGGCAGGGTGTATAGGCAGGCAGGGTATATAGCAGACTGCAGTGCATATAGCACAAGAGGCTCCATTCCAATTCTGCCTTCTGCTGCTGTTAGATATTTCTATACAAAGGCCCAGGTCTCAGGGGCCAGGAATACTTTTCTTCGGATCTTAATCCTCATTATTTGCTTAAAAAGCAATCCAGACAACACCATTTTTTCTGCGCCATTTGCTTGTTGGCACTGCAGAATACAGCCAGCTCCTTTCCATATTACAGTGCTAGAAATCCAGCTATTTAAAACTGTGTTTTCCCTGTCAAACGAACTACATATACGTTGTCAGAAAATACTGCCATTTCTGGCCTCCATTAAAAATTTCCTCTACTGTGTCATTGAAGCAATTCACCGTAGTTTGCTGTTCAAATTACTTACCTACAGGCCAGGTATTTAAAAATCCATAACACGGATCACATATAAGTTCACTCCAAACTCAGTCATTTGTAGTGAGCATGGAAGATACAGTCCTCCATTTAAAATGGGCAACGCACGTGGCAAGGGACGAGGAACTGGACATGATGGTGATGGTGCATGCAGAGGCCGAGGACAAGGCCGTGGGCAAGCTGAAATTGTGCCACAACAAACACCCACATCTTCTCGCCTGACCTTCCTGTCCCAATTTCTAGCAGACCGCAGCACACCACTATTGAAAGCAGAGAAGTGTGAAAAGGTTGTTGGTTGGATAGCGGATAATGCTTCCAGTCACTTAGCCAACACCACCACCACCCTATCTTCCACACGGTCAAGTCTCAGTAGCCGTGAGTCTGGACCACATATTCCTCACCCTGATCCTTCTTCCTCCCACCATGCCAAGTGCCCAGAGACAATTAATCCCACACCTGGACACTCTGAAGAGCTGTTCACTTTTCCATTTATAGATTCGGGCCTCTCACCTGGTCCACTTGAAGCGGGGCAAGAGGAGATCACATGTAGCGATGCCCAAATATTTGAGCAGCCACGGTCACACGAAGGCGACAGCAGGAAACTGTCAGAAGAGGTGGACGATGATGAGACACAATTGCCAGAAAGTCAGGAGGAGGTCCTGGGTGCGGAAGTGGAAAACGAGGTGGTGGATGATATAGTAACTGACCCAACCTGGCAGGAGGACATGCAGAGTGAGGACAGCAGCAGACAGGGGGAAGGAGGCAAAGCACCCCAACAGGCAGAAAGAAGCAGTGTGGCGACCACAGACAGAAGGCAGGCAACCGTTCCCCATAACACCAACATGAAGGAAGTTGCCAGTACAACTGTTAGGTCTTCCCGAGTCTGGTTGTTTTTTAAAGACTCTGTCGATAACCCCAAAAAGGCCATTTGCACCACCTGCAAGGCCAGCATCAGCAGGGGTGGCAAAACGACCAGCCTGACCCCCACCAGCATGATCAGGCACATGGCAGCAAAGCACCCGACTCTGTGGGCCAAACCACAGGGTTCAGGAACAGTGTCTGTGCATGCAGCATCATGAAAGCACGACCATGTCCTTGTCCCAGCGCAGCGTTCCATTTTCCATGCCCCAGTTCTTGGAACGCAAGCGCAAATATGCAGCCAACACCCCACAGGCCACACTACTAAATTCTCACATTTCACGACTGCTTGCGCTCGAAATGTTGCCTTTTAGGCTTGTGGAGACGGAAGCATTTTGCAACCTGAAGGCGGCAGCCGTCTCTCGGTAATCGGTCCCCAGCCGGTGTGCCGTCCCCGCATTACTCAAGCACGTGTCCCAAAACATTAGCCGTGCCCTCAACAACGCAGTTACCGGGATATCCAACCTAACAGCAGACGAGTTACCAACCTGAAGCACTTTAAATGGACCCACAGACTTCTGACCCAGTTTTTTAGACGGAATACTCAACCGCAGGTTCTTCGAGGACATCATAACCATGTCACCCACAGTAAACAAAACCTCTTTACGTTTCCTGTCAAAATACTTCTTGGACTTCTCGTTAGCCTCTTGAAGGTTGCAACGTACATTAGTCCAAACTCTCTCCAAATCACTGGAAAAATTCTCCTCCTCTTGCACCGCCAACCCCAATTTGGACAACGAACCAAAAGACGGATGTCTCCCAGTACAACAAAAGAAAGGAGAACACCCAGCAGAGGAAGATGTATGATTGTTAAGAGCAAATTCTGCGAGAGGCAGAAACTCAGACCACATCTCTTTATTTTCTGCCACAAGACAACCCAAAAGCTGTTCAACATACTGCTTCTTTCTTTCAGTCTGTCGATTAGACTCAGGATGATAACCAGACGAAAATGACAAATGGACTCCCAACCTGTCACAAAAAGCACGCCAAAAGCGAGCCACAAACTGAGGTCCTCTATTAGAAACAATATCCGTGGGAACGCCATGGAGGTTGACAATCTCCTTAACAAACGCCTTAGCGAGTGTCTTGGCGCAGGGCAGCTTAATGAATGGTAGCAAATGACACATCTTACTAAAATGGTCCACGACCACCCAGATGACAGTAAAACCCTCGGACACAGGAAGATCAGTAATAAAATCCATTTCAAGATGCATCCAAGGTGCACTAGGAACCTTCAGAGGGCAAAGCAACCCCGCAGCAGGAGTATGTGAAGCCTTTGACCTAGCACACACAGTACACTGATGCACCCACTTAAAGACTTCCTTCTGCCATCCAGGCCACCAAAAACTGCGACTGATAAGTCTCTTAGAATCCGAAATTCCTAGTTGACTTGCCAACCGAGACTCATGACACTCCACAAACAAATCTTTCCTAAAGACTCTAGGCACGAACAATCTCCCTTGGGAAGTGTTAGATGGAGCATCATCGTGAGCATTCAGAATCCCATTCTCCAAAACGGAGTCCAAAGCCGCCACCACAACTCCTTTCTGTAAAATGCTCTCCTCCTCCTCGGCACTGACCGTAGGAGAGAAGCTGCGAGATAAAGCATCGACTTTAACATTCTTAGTACCAGGGATATAGATAACAGAAAAATGAAACCGAGAAAAAAAAAGTGCCCACCTAGCTTGACAGGCATTCAAGCGCTTGGCAACATCCAGATAGATCAAATTCTTATGACCTGTGAAAACCTGAATAGGAAATCTAGCGCCTTCCAAATATTGATGCTAATGTTTAAACGCAAGTTTAATAGCCAGCAAATCCTGATTTACAACATCATAATTCAGTTCAGTTTCCGAATTTTTTTTTCTAAAAGAAGGCACAAGGATGCACTCCACCCTTGTTCTCCTGAGACATAACTGCTCCGACCCCCACCGATGAAGCATTGACCTCGACCAAAAAAGGCTTGGTCTCATAAGGCTGCATAAGGATAGGGGCAGAACTGAACCTCTCTTTGAGATACTCAAATGCTTCAATGGCCTCAGTAGTCCACTGGGCCGTATTCGCACCCCTTCCTGGTGAGATCGGTTAGAGGTTTAACAATTACAGAAAAATTCTTAATGAATTTCCTGTAATAATTTGCAAAACCCAAAAATCTCTGTATAGATTTCAAACCAATAGGCCTAGGCCATTCCTGCACAGCCTGAACCTTCACAGGGTCCATCTCAAAGCCCTCGCTGGAGACAATGTAGCCCAAAAAACTAATTTTCTGCACAGCGAACTCACATTTCTCCAGCTTAGCAAAGAGTGAATTATCACTCAATAACTGTAAAACTTCACATACACTCTGCCAATGGGACTCAAGGTCTGGTGAATAAATCAAAATGTCATCCAAATACACAGCCACATTCTTACCAATGAAAGGTCTCAGGATGTCATTAATAAGGTTCTGAAAAAATGCAGGAGCATTGATAAGACCAAAAGGCATCATCAGATTCTCAAAATGAACTACCGGAGTGTTAAGAGCAGTTTTCCATACATCACCCTCCTTCACACTTAACAAATTGTATGCCCCCCGGAGATCAATTTTGGAGAACCAATTGGCTCCCACTAACTGGTTAAACAAGTCAAGAATTAACGGCTATGAGTAGGAATTGCGTACGGTAATTTTATTAATTTCACGAAAATCCAGACATGGACGTAAACTGCCATCCTTTTTTTTAACAAAGAAGAATCCAACTGCCACAGGCAATTTAGAAGGTCTAATGTGACCAGCAGCCAGGCTAGTCTGTATGTACTACTCCAAGGCCTTTCTTTCAGGAATAGTCAGATTAAACAAGCGACTCTTGGGAAGAGTAGCTCCAGGAACAAACTCAATGGTGCAATCATAATCCCTATGAGGAGGTAAAACTTGCGAATCCTCCTCCGAAAAATCCCTCCAAAAATCTTGAATAGGTACCGGTAATTCCCCTTTTTCCACAGCTGCAATGAGAGCATTGCAACATTTATCATAGCACTTCGGACTCCAAGACTTAATCACATTAGTAGACCAGTCCAATAAAGGATCGTGCAGTTTTCACCAAGGCAATCCTAGAACAACTGGAGAGGGCAAATTATTCAAAACAACCAAGTCCAAAATTTCTTAGTAAACACCATTGATAGTGAGAGGAAATGCAGCAGTCTTGAGAGTAATACATTTCAAGGGAGTATTATCAATTGCAATCACAGAAATAAGTGATGACAAAGGTTTGGATTTCAATTTAAGGTTTTCCAAAAACCCTTTATCAATCACATTAAGTGTTGAAACACAATCCACAAATACCTGAAATTCAATCAAATCTCCCTGCAGAGTAGTACACCCAGAAAGAAATACTCCTGCAGAGCGTAAACAAGCTATACGGGCATAACTGACCATTTTTTTTTTCTTTACTTAAGCGACCCTCACAATACTTAATCAAATGGTCAGATTTACCACAATAAAGACACAAACCCTCGGCAAACCTCTGGTCTCTTTCCAAAGAGTGGAGTGACATCGCCCCAACCTCCATCGGTTCTCTGTAGTCAGAGCAGACTTCCTGGAGACTAGGAACTGACATTACAGGAGTCTTTACCTCATTGAGCCTGCACCTCAGTCTCCTGTCTCCTGAACAGCTAACTGCATAGCATCCTGTAGAGTCTCAGGTGCAGGGAATGCAATTAGCAAATCCTTAACCCTTTCCCTCAGACTAGCAATAAATAAACATCTCAGCACATTCCACTTAACTTCTGAAGCCCATCTCCTGAAGTGTGTGCAATAATTTTAAACATCATCAGACCCCTGATTCAAATGTCTAAGTTCTGATTCAACAGATGAGATTCGATCAGGATCATCATATAATAACCCCATAGCAGAAAAAAATTCTTCAACAGACCTTAAACACGGATCATTAGGCTGGAGAGAAAAGGCCCACCCCTGTGGTTCATTGCGTAAAAGTGACATAATAAAACCAATGCACTGTGATTCATTCCCAGAGGATCTTGGTCTCAAATGAAAATATAAAAAACAAGCATTTTTAAAGGAAAAAAATTTTGCTGTTTACCATAAACATCAGGCAGTCCTACCTTGGGTTCGTTAAAATGCGCTCCAGAACAGTTACTCACGTGTTGCTGAAGCTCGGCCACCTCAAGAGACAATCCCTGCAGGCGTTGAGCCAAATCCTGGACGGAAACCATACTGATCTCCGAATTTCTTTCCTTTTAGTTTTCTTTTTTGGGCTGGACATACTGTTATGATCTGCAACATTTACTAAGGAAAGATAGGGGAAAGCTGTCACTACAATAAGACTAAGCTGAATCCCTACGATGTAGCGGGCTGCCTGTTCCTAGTGAACAGACCAGCCTTAGTCCTCGGCTAGACTGAACGAAGACCTATAGAATTAAGGGAGGGGTCCCTAAAAGAACTAAGGACTGGGACAAAAATGGGACACCTCCTAAACAGAAGTTGTTGCAGAACACAAAAAGACAAACTGGCAAAAAGAACTAGAGGTCCCAGAGGACCAAGCGAACTAGACAGAGAAAGGTACCGAAGCACCAAGCTAGAGAAACAGTCAAACACTGGAGTCCTGCACAGCCAGAAGGGCGGAGCTAGAATTTGAAGGCAGATGGTTACGTGACCGCAAAAGACAAAAAAGAAAAAACAAACAGGAGGGTTCTAACACTCCACACTAAAGACCTCGGGAGTGGACATGGATGTCAGGCAAATGTACCATCCTCCAAAACTTTGAGCTCTCCACCAAGATGGTGAGTGGCGATGATGCCATAATTAGCGTCACCATCCCACTTCTCTGTCTTCTGAAACGCTCTCTGCTCACAATCAAAGAGGATGCATTGCATGTGGAGCACGATGAGATGGAGCAAGGAACCATACTGGGTGATTACACACAGACACGCCTCATCTCATCCCAATGTGGAGGAAGAGGAGGAGGAATAAGGACAGGTGCTAGTTTCATGCACTATAGACGGTACTACCTGCACAGATGTCATACCGTCTGTTCAGCATGGATGGAAAGAGAGGAGGAGAGCATGGTCAGTCATCCTCTTGGTGAGGACACGGAAGTCTTGCCTGTTAGTAGTCTGGCAAGCATGGCTGAGTTTATGTTATGCTGCCTTTCCCATGACCCTTGTGTTCTCAAAATTTTGGGTGACAGTCATTACTGGTTGGTGACACTTCTAGACCCACTCTACAAGGAGAACTTTATTTTTCTTATTCCTGATGTGGACAGGTCTACAAAAATGAGGATGTACCAGATGGCACTTGTTGCGGAAATAAAAATTCCCATCTGAAAATGCTGGCGGCAGAGGGCACACTTCTTTGGACATCTAAGCAGTACAGGCGAGAGAGACACAACTTCAATCCAGCAGAGGCAGGGGAACACTGTCAAAGTTCTGGGAGAGTTTTCTCAGACCCTCCCATCGCACAGGCCCTGAGGCGCGGGGTACTCTCAAAAAGAGTGAAAAGTTTTGGAAGATGCTGAGGGAGTACCTTGCCGACCGTACCAAGGTCCTCCTTGATTCATCTGTGCCTTATAATTATTGGGTATCCAAGCTGGATTTGTGGAATGAACTGGCTCTCTATGCCTTGGAGGTCCTGGCCTGCCCTGCAGCCAGCGTTTTATCAGAGCAGGTTTTTAGTGCGCTGGTGGAATTATAACTGATAAGCACATCCACCTGTCAACTGAAAATGCTGACAGGCTGACTCTTTTAAAAATGAACAAGGGCTGGATTGGGCCAGACTTCTCAACACCACCGAATGATAGCAGCGTAACATAAAATCAAATACAGTGTCTTTTCTTGGGAGGTGTATTCCCATGCACCTTTTCACACCCACACATGGGTATACGCTTCCTGATTTTGGCTATTTGCTCTTGTCCTCCTCCTTCTCCTCATCCACCACCACCATATCACCAGGGTGACCGTGGTCCGTGATGCAACACCCACATAATTTTTTTAAAAGGTGTTTATGATGCCCATAAAAAAATAATTTTATACAGTGTGTTCTTGTATACGCCCCCCAGGGGTAAATGTTTGTCAGCCCATATACTTGTGCATGGGCGTTACAAGTATAGGAGGCCCGGTCCTTTCTAACAGGAACATTTTTTGATGAGGCCTTCCTCCACGTCTCTTCCAAGGGGCATTGGAGTGCCTCCAAATTTATGGCAGCATTTGCATTCACTGCATAGGCCAACACGATGGGAGACTCTCTCCTTTCTAATGGGAATTTGTTGTCGCTGTAGCCCTGCTCTATGTCTCTTTAAATTGTTAGTGGGGTTTTTCCTAAATTTGGTCAGCCGTTTGTCTCACTGCATACCCTATAAATGTATAGCAGACTCTCTCCTTTCTAATGGGAACATGTCATTCTTGATACTGTGGCCCTGCTCTGTGTGTCTTTAAATTCTTAGTGGGTTTTTTCCTAAAATTGGTCAGCTGTTGGACTCCCTGCAAACCCTATAACTGTTTAGCAGACTCTCTCCTTTCTAATGGGAATTTGTCGTTACTGTGGCCCTGCTCTATGTGTCTTTAAATTCTTAGTGGGTTTTTTCCCAAATTTTGGCAGCACTTGCAGTCACAGCATGGGCATTACCACTATAGGAGACCCGCTTCTTTTTAATGGGAACATTTTTGTTACTGAGACCCTCCTCTGTCTCTTCAAAGGGGTATTGGATTCTTCCAAATTTTTGGCAGCCCTTGCAGTTACTGCATGCACAATAACAGAATAGAAGACACACTTGTTATTAATGGGAAAAACAAAGCATAGCTGGCTGTTGGCTCTCTAACAATAGTGAGGGCCGACTGCTGGCCTTTTAAGAATAGTAAAGGCCAACTGATGGCGCTAAAAAAATAGGCTTTATGACTTTGAGTCCCTCCATCATAAATAAAAAGATGTGTCTGATAATCTGTCATACACCACATTGCCGGATAAGGTTGTAAAATGTTAAAATGACATTTCCCGGTGAATGCGTTTGTCTTAAAAAATAACGTAAAAAAAACAGGCATGGTCGTGTGTGACAATGGGCAGAATCTGGTGACAGAGAAATGACAGCCGGAGTAGACACGGTTTCCCTTTATACCAGTCCTTTCACCGAGCTAAAGAATATGAATATGGCTGTGGTGAAATACAACTTCCACTGAGAAGCTGTTTCAGATTGAAAAACATTGTGCCCACAAAAGGATTTAATTCACCTTTCTCACCCGCTCAAGAGCCCTCAGAATCAAATCCTCTCATGGTCACATGATAGCAGCTGGAAAGTTTGCGCTATCCTGAACTCTCCTGAGGTAAAAGCCAAGGCACACCAGAGGATTCTCCGGTGGGGCCGTCCAACCCTGCCGAGATGCAGTCCTGGGTAAGAAAAGTTTGGGGGTAGGTTCCCGGACACTCTATGTCTGCTTTTTTAATGCGGATCAGATGTGCTTATGCATGTTATTTCCCAAACCGCATTGCAGATCAGGCCATTGTCCATCTCTGTATTCATGAAATTAAATGCGCAAAGAAAGATATTTGTGTGTCAAAGCACCACAGACAAGTGAGAGTTGGTGTTGGATGGGCTGCCATTGCTTCTGCAACAAGGTGCATAAGAGGACTTCCTGGGAGAAATGACACTCAGGGTAGATACGGTTTCCCTCTATGCCAGTCCTTTCACTGAGCTAAATACAACTCTCAGCAAAAAAAGTTGTGGCCTGGATCCGTACCGTCCCTGGCCACATTCACCTGTCCACGTGTTTGTGGTTAGGCGGTTCTTCCCGGTAAGTGCACTGGGGAGGACACGGGTAATGTTGTGGGACCCGTGCTTGTGGAAGGCAGAGACGACACCGGGAGAAACAGTGGCGACTGGGGACAGAGTATGGACACCCGGCCGCCACCGGCATGAGGTTATGAAAAGCTTCCGCCTCCACAAGCCTAAAAGGCCACATTTCAAGTGCAAGCAGCTATCAAAAATTTGTCAGTATAGTATTGCAGCCGGTGGGTGGATGGCTGGCTGCATACTTGCGCTTGCATTCCAAGGAATGGGGTAGGGACAACGGAGTGCTGCACTGGGACAAGGACGTGGACGGTGATTGTTACAAGTCTGCAATGACAGGTGCATGGCAGGAGGCATCTTTGCATGCGTCAAGGAACACTTATGATGGGCACACTTTTAGGCAGTGACCTGGGAGTCAGAGATGCTTCTAAAGGTCTTCCCCATGCTGTTCCTATGTCTTTTCAGCACTGTATGCATGTGTTTGATGATGTGTCACACACCACATAGCCAGATAAGGTTGTAAAATGTTAAAATTACATTTCCTGGTGAATGCATTTGTCCTTGTTGAAAGCATTGCAAAAGTGCAAAAAAGCATCAAAAACGCAATGTGTGAACATAGCCCAAGGTGTGGAGGAGTATTTTTGGTCATTACCCAGGAAAGGATGTTCCTTAATATAATTCCCAGGAAAATCCATTTTGGTTTGTTTTTGTATGTTTTATTGTGAATCTGTAAAAGTGGCGTAATACGTTGTTAATAGCAGTGAAATGCTTTGGTACTCATTGTTCGAGTCAAGCAAATTGAAATGCTCCAGTGCTCGGACCGAGTAACGAGCCCAATGTAACTCCATGAGAAACTCGAGCATTTTTCCTGCAGCTCCCCCCCCCCAGCGGCCTGCAGAGGGCCTAAAATTTGCCCAAGTCGATGGGAACACTGCTCATATGACAAGGGAACAGCATGGAGAAGACCCCTGGACGCATCTCTGACTCCTATGTCACTGCCTAAAAGTGTTCCCATCATAAGTGATCCTTGGCGCATGCGAGAATGCCTCCCGCCATGCACCTGCGATTGCAGACTTGCAACAATCACCGTTCACGACCTTGTCCCAGCGCAGCAATCAGTTGACCCTACCCCATTCCTTGGAATGCAAGAGAAAGTATGCAGCCAAACACCCACCCACTGGCCGCAATACTAAACTGCCAAATTTCTGGGCAGCTGCTAGCACTTGAAATGTGGCCTTTTAGGCTCGTGGAGCTGGAAGCTGTCCACAACCTCATGGCGGCGGCGGCCGGTTGTCCATACTCGGTCACCAGCCGCCACTGTTTCTCTCGGTATCGTCTCCGCTTTCCACAAGCACGGGTCCCACAACATTACCCGTGCCCTCCCCAGTGCACTTACTGGGAAGTACCGCCTAACCACAAACACGTGGACAGGTGAATGTGGCCAGGGACAGTACGGAGCCAGTCCACATTAAAATGCAACCATAGAGTGTCCGGGAACCATCCCAAACACTTTTCTTAGCCAGGGCTGCTCGGGTGGACCCTGGCTTCTCCACCAGGTGAGTTCACGATAGACGTAAACTTTGCAGCTGCTATGGGGTTCTGGAGCGGGGGAGAAAGGTGGCCCTCAGAATCAAATCCTCTAGTGGGCCCTGTGTTTTTCAGTCCCACTGCTTCTCAGTGGGAGTTGTGTTTCACCACAGCCATATTCTTTAGCTTGGTGAAAGGACTGGCATAGAGGGAAACCATATCTACTCTGAGTCTCATTTCCTCCAGGAAGTTCTCTAGTGCAGCTTGTTGCATAAGCAATGGCAACCTGTCCAAAATCAGCTCGCACTTGTCGGTGGTGATTCGACAGACACACACACACATCTTTCTTTGTGCCTTTAATCCCATGACTACAGAGTTGGGCAATGGCCTGATCTGCAATGCGGTTTGAGAAATAACATGCATAAGCATGTCCAATTCACATTAAAAAAGCAGCCATAGAGTGTCCGGGAACCTTCCCACACACTTTTCTCAGCCAGGACTGTTTCTCTGCAGGGTTGGACGGGCCCACCAGAGAACCAGAGACTCCTCCATTGGGCCCTGGCTTCTCCTTCAGGAGAGTTCATATCTGCTTAGTTTTCTGTTACTTGAAATGCAAGCGCAAGTATGCAGCCAGGCACCCATTTACCCACAGGCCACAATAGTAAACTGCCACATCTCTGGGCAGCTGCTGTAACGGGTCTGGGAGGCGGAACCTCTGGGCTACTATACAAGGGAGCGGTCCTTGTAAGGGAGCGGGTGGCGACCAGGCAGGCAGTCACAGCAGGTGACCGGGACAGTCTCTGGGTGTACGGGCAGGAGGTCACGGCAAGTGATCAGGGCAGTCTCTGGAAGAACGGGCTGGAGGTCACGGCAAGTGACCGGGGCAGTCTCTGGAAGAACGGGCTGGAGGTCACGGCAAGTGACCGGGGCAGTCTCTAGGTAAAGGGTATGTACGACCTGTGATGGCTGAACCTCCAGGTAGGCTAGCAAGGCAGATGGTGGATGTGTGCTCCCAGGTGAGCAAGCAAGAGTCTCTGGAATAACAGGTGGTCACAGCACGTGACGGCGGAGCCTCCAGGTAGGCAAGCAGGCAGGTAGCGGAGAAGCGCTCCCAGGTGAGCGGGCAAGAGTCTGGAATAGCTGGTGGTCACAGCACGTGACAGCGGAGCCTCCGGGCAGGCAAGCAGGCAGGTAGCGGAGAAGCGCTCCCAGGTGAGCGGGCAAGCTGGTCCATAGACAGACTGACCGGAGTTGTAAGGCAGACCGTCGGACCTCAGGCAAGCAGGCAGGTAGCTGATGTGCGCTCCCAGGTGAGCGGGCAAGTTGGTCCTTAGACAGACTGACCGGAGTTGTAAGGCAGACCGTCGGACCTCAGGCAGGCAGGCAGGTAACAGGAAATCAGGCAGGATTAGGACAGCAAGCTGGCAGGAATCTGGCAGGTAACTGGCAGGTAACTGGCAACGGGACCTGAGGGCTGAAGCAGAGTAGAACGGTGCAACAACATTGCTCGGGCACCTAAATTTTGGAGGAGGTGCCTTATATATGGTAAAGTCCTCCGGCCATTGGCCGGGGACTCCTTAGGACGGCGCACGCGGCCCCTTTAAGAGGGAGGGAGGGCGCGCGCGCGCGCCCTAAGCACAGTGGCCGGGAAGGAGCGCGCGCTGCCAGCAGAGTGGGAGAGGGACGCCGGGCACGGAGCAGAGCGGTGAGGGGAACAGCGTCCCTGCCTAGCAGAGGGCAGGGACGCCGGCACTACAGTACCCCCCCCTTTAGGCCCCCCCTTTTTTAGGCCAGATAGAAATTTAGCTAGGATGAGAGGGGCATGGATGTTCTCCCGGGGCTCCCACGTTCTCTCCTCAGGACCAAACCCCTTCCAATCTACCAGAAAAAAGGTCTTTCCTCTTACCCTTTTGGTGGCAAGAATGTTCTCTACCTCAAACTCGTCCTCAGCAGAAACCGGAGCAGGAGGCGTACCTGTAGACTTGGAAAAAGAGTTAAGCACCACGGGTTTGAGGAGAGATACATGGAAGGAGTTAGGGATCCGTAAGTTGGCCGGGAGTTTCAATTTATAGGCCACCGGGTTGATCTGACTGATGACCTCCAGAGGACCGATGAACCGAGGCCCTAACTTGTAAGAAGGTATCTTGAGTCGAACATATTTAGATGAGAGCCAGACTTTATCTCCTGGACGAAATTGTGGAGGATCCAGGCGTTTTTTGTCAGCGTGTCTTTTCATACGCTCGGATGACAGAAGGAGTGCGGACCGGGTACTCTCCCATATGGAGGAAAATTTGCTAACGAGAGATTCCGCAGCCGGGTTGTCCACAGAGGTGGAGACAGGAAAAGGAATCCGAGGATGCTGACCAAAGACTACAAAAAACGGGGATTTGGAGGAGGATTCGCTCTCGTGATTATTATAAGAGAACTCGGCCCATGGTAGGAGATCCACCCAGTCAGAATGGTGGGCATTAACGAAGTGCCGGAGGTAACTGGTCAGGTTCTGATTGATCCGCTCCACTTGACCATTGGACTGTGGGTGGTAAGCGGAAGAGAAGTCCAGGGTGATGTCTAGTAGTTTACAAGTGGCTCTCCAGAAACGTAAGGTGAACTGTACCCCACGATCCGACACGATGTGGAGGGGCAGGCCATGAAGACGGAAGATGTGGCGGATAAAGTCTTTAGCCAGCTCGGGTGCAGACGGAAGGCCTGGCAGGGGAATAAAGTGAGCCATCTTGGAAAAGCGGTCAGCGACCACCCGAATGACCGTACAACCGGCAGAGACGGGGAGATCAGTTATAAAGTCCATTGCTATATGCTGCCAGGGGGCAGCAGGTACAGGAAGCGGAAGGAGGCGTCCGGCTGGCAGATGTCTCGGGACTTTGTTGCGGGCGCAGGACACACAGGCAGAAACAAAGTCTATTATGTCCTTGTGCAGGGTAGGCCACCAATAGTGCCGAGCAATAAGCTGGAGGGTCTTTTTCTGACCGGCGTGGCCAGCTAGTTTAGACGAATGGCCCCAGTGTAGGATCTTCTCCCGATCAGGTACTGAAACAAACGTCTTACCGGGAGGGAGACGATTTAGACTCACGGGAGCCACCTGCATTACTCTGGCGGGATCGATGATATGTTTAGGTTCTTCCTCGAGATCGGACACCAGAAAGGATCGGGACAAGGCGTCTGCTTTGACGTTTTTGTCAGCCGGGCGAAAATGAAGAACAAAATCAAAGCGAGCAAAAAACAAGGACCACCGGGCTTGGCGCGGGTTAAGTCTCTGGGCATGCTGGAGGTAAGCCAAGTTCTTGTGGTCAGTGTAAATTATTACCGGATGAAGAGCCCCCTCGAGTAGGTAACGCCACTCCTCCAACGCCAGCTTGATGGCCAATAACTCTCGGTCTCCTATGGAATAGTTGCGCTCAGAAGAGGAGAAGAGTTTGGAGAAGAAGCCACAAGTTACCATTCTCCCGGAAGATGATTTTTGAGTAAGTACCGCTCCGGCTCCAGAGGAGGAGGCGTCAACTTCCAGGAAGAACTGCTTGTTGCCGTCCGGGCGATGCAGCACCGGGGCGGAAGAGAAGGCCTGTTTTAGGGAAAGAAAGGCCTCCTCTGCTTCGGGCGGCCACTCTTTGGGATTAGTACCCTTACGGGTGAGCGCGGAAATTGGGGCAGTCCGGGAAGAGAAGTGCGGGATGAAGAGGCGGTAATAGTTGGCGAAGCCCAGGAACCGTTGAATAGCCTTCAACCCCTCTGGTCGGGGCCATTTCTCGATGGCAGACAGTTTCTCAGGATCCATTTGTAGGCCGGTCTGAGAGATAATGTAGCCCAGAAACGGAAGCGAGGTCTGCTCAAAGAGGCACTTCTCATATTTAGCGTAGAGATGGTTCTGCCTGAGCCTGAGCAGGACCTGACGAACATCCCTCCGGTGAGTCTGGAGATCCGGAGAGAAGACAAAGATGTCGTCCAGGTACACCACTACGCAGGAGTAGAGAAGGTCCCGGAAGATGTCATTGACCAACTCTTGAAAGACGGCAGGAGCGTTACAGAGGCCAAAGGGCATTACCAGATATTCATAGTGGCCGTCCCGGGTGTTGAATGCCGTCTTCCATTCATCCCCCTGACGGATACGAACCAGGTTGTACGCCCCACGGAGGTCCAGTTTGGTGAAGATTCTAGCCCCCCTCAGACGATCAAATAACTCCGGAATGAGCAGAAGGGGGTACTTATTCTTCACCGTGATCTGGTTAAGGCCTCTATAGTCTATACAGGGACGGAGAGAGCCGTCCTTCTTTTTGACGAAAAATAAGCATGCTCCCGCCGGGGAGGTAGATTTCCGGATGAATCCCCTGGCCAGATTCTCCTCAATATATTCGGACATCGACCGGGTCTCAGCAGCGGATAATGGATAAATACGCCCACGGGGAGGAGAAGTACCAGGTAACAGGTCGATAGGGCAGTCGTATGGTCTATGAGGGGGTAGTGTCTCTGCCTCCTTTTTATTAAAGACATCAGCATAAGACCAATAAGGAATCGGAAGTCCAGGTAGATTAGCTGGGGTAGGAGAAGGACGGACGGGATGAACGGGAACCAGACAGGTCTTATGGCAGCCCTGTCCCCAGTGAAGGACTTCTCCGGTCTGCCAGTCAAGAACGGGTGCATGTTTCTGGAGCCAAGGTAGGCCTAGCAAGAGGGCGTGAGAGAGTCCAGGCAGAACATGGAAGGAGATACTTTCAGAATGCAGCATTCCCACCTGCAGAGTAATGGATTCGGTGATGAGTTGGATGGGGCGTGGTAAGAGCCCCCCATCCACGGCAGCAACAGACAAGGGTACAGCCAGAGGTTTGGTGGGGATGCGGTATTTCTCTACCAGGGACTGTGAAATAAGATTCCCGGCTGCTCCAGAGTCCAGTTGGGCTAGTTCGAAATAACGGTTCTCCCCGTAGACGATTGAAACTGACAACAGCAGGGATGGAGTGGATTTATTCTTGTCTAGGTGGACCTCTCTGAGCGAACCTAGACACAGGCGTTTCCCGACCTCTCCGGGCAGGCACGGATCCGGTGCTCCTTACTGCCACAGTAGAAGCAGGTCCCCTCGGCACGGCGTAAGTCCTGACGGGTCTTGACCATCTTGGTCTGGTCGACCTGCATAGGCTCAGGAGGGTGTACCTGGTTAGAGACAGAAGGAGTGACGGGTTTCTGAAAAGTAGGAGCTAGACGTGGTAACCTCCTCTCACGGGTGACCTCTCTGGCACGCTCCTGGAACCGTAGGTCAATCCGGGTGGCAAGAGTTATTAAGTCATCGAGAGTGGTAGGAATGTCCCGACCGGCAAGTTCATCTTTAATACGGCCGGACAGACCCTCCCAGAAGACGGAAACCAGAGCGTCGTTATCCCAGGCCAGCTCCGAGGCAAGGGTATGGAACCGTATGGCATATTGGCCCACGGTGAGACTTTCCTGACGGAGGCGTAGCAACGATGATGCGGATGAGGTCTTCCGTCCGGGTTCGTCGAAGACTTTCCGGAAAGCCGTGAGAAAAGCAGGCAAGTTGGACACCAGGGGGTCTCCTCTCTCCCATAGAGGATTTAGCCAGGCCAGGGCCTCCCCGGTGAGATGGGACATGATGAATGCAATTTTGGCTCAGTCGGAGTTAAACTGGTGGGACAATAGTTCAAAGTGCAGGGTGCACTGATTTATGAAGCCCCGAGCCTGGGCTGAGTCGCCTCCGAAGCGAGGAGGTGCAGAAAGCCGAGGTCCGGGGTAGGATATCATGGTGTTAGTGGACAGCGGAGCTGCCGGATTGCGAGACATGGCACTGGCGGAGGTTGTTGGTGGAACAGTCAGAGTGTCCAGGCGAGTATTGACATTCCGCAGGTGACCCAGGATGGACTCCTGTTGGGACCTTTGACGGGACAGTTCATGACACAGGTCCGAGAGCGAGGGAGCTTGGGTGCCACCGGGTTCCATGGCCCGAGCAAACTGTAACGGGTCTGGGAGGCGGAACCTCTGGGCTACTATACAAGGGAGCGGTCCTTGTAGGGGAGCGGGTGGCGACCAGGCAGGCAGTCACAGCAGGTGACCGGGACAGTCTCTGGGTGTACGGGTAGGAGGTCACGGCAAGTGATCAGGGCAGTCTCTGGAAGAACGGGCTGGAGGTCACGGCAAGTGACCGGGGCAGTCTCTGGAAGAACGGGCTGGAGGTCACGGCAAGTGACCGGGGCAGTCTCTAGGTAAAGGGTAGGTACGACCTGTGATGGCTGAACCTCCAGGTAGGCTAGCAAGGCAGATGGAGGATGTGTGCTCCCAGGTGAGCAAGCGAGAGTCTCTGGAATAGCAGGTGGTCACAGCACGTGACGGCGGAGCCTCCAGGTAGGCAAGCAGGCAGGTAGCGGAGAAGCGCTCCCAGGTGAGCGGGCAAGAGTCTGGAATAGCTGGTGGTCACAGCACGTGACAGCGGAGCCTCCGGGCAGGCAAGCAGGCAGGTAGCGGAGAAGCGCTCCCAGGTGAGCGGGCAAGAGTCTGGAATAGCTGGTGGTCACAGCACGTGACAGCGGAGCCTCTGGGCAGGCAAGCAGGCAGGTAGCGGAGAAGCGCTCCCAGGTGAGCGGGCAAGCTGGTCCATAGACAGACTGACCGGAGTTGTAAGGCAGACCGTCGGACCTCAGGCAGGCAGGCAGGTAACAGGAAATCAGGCAGGATTAGGACAGCAAGCTGGCAGGAATCTGGCAGGTAACTGGCAGGTAACTGGCAACGGGACCTGAGGGCTGAAGCAGAGTAGAACGGTGCAACAACATTGCTCGGGCACCTCCATTTTGGAGGAGGTGCCTTATATATGGTAAAGTCCTCCGGCCATTGGCCGGGGACTCCTTAGGACGGCGCACGCGGCCCCTTTAAGAGGGAGGGAGGGCGCGCGCGCGCGCCCTAAGCACAGTGGCCGGGAAGGAGCGCGCGCTGCCAGCAGAGCGGGAGAGGGACGCCGGGCACGGAGCAGAGCGGTGAGGGGAACAGCGTCCCTGCCTAGCAGAGGGCAGGGACGCCGGCACTACAGCTGCTTACACTTGAAATTTGGCCTTTTAGGCTTGTGGAGGTGGAAGCTTTCCACAACCTCATGGCAGCAGTGACCTGGTGTCCATGCTTGGTCCCCAGCCGCCACTATTTCTCCCGGTGTTGTCTCCGCGTTCAACAAGCACGGGTCCCTGAGTATTACTGCTGGTACTTTTCTGCGGGAATCTGCTTGCCTCCTACCAGCCTGGAATATTTCCAGTAAACTATGGTATGACTGCCCCCAGTACAATCAACGAAGCCATCCCCAATTTCCTTCTCAGGAATTTTATTTGGTAGACTGAGTGGCTGCCCAAATACATTCGTTTCTCATAAAGGAGCTGAAGATAGAGTGACAGTAGGTGCAAGTTTCTCCAGCCTGTTAGATATAAGAGGGTGACCGGCAGCACATTAGCTCAGTGGTTAGCACTGAAGCCTTGAAACACTGGGATACTGGGTTCAAATCCCAGCAAGGGCAACATCTGTAAGGATTTTGTATGTTCTCTCCGTGTTTGCCTGGGTTTCCACCTCAGTAAAAAAAAGCAGCCATAGAGTGTCCGGGAACCTTGATTCTTGGCAGGGTTGGACAGTCCCAACAGAGAATCCTCGGGTAGGCCCTGGCTTCTCCATCAGGAGAGTTCATGATAGCGCAAACTTTGCAGCAGATATGGGGCTCTTGAGCGGGGGAGAAAAGTGAACCCTCAAAATCAAATCCTCTGGTGCGCCCAATGTGTTTCAGTCTGAAACTCCTTCTCAGTGGGAGTTGTATTTCACCACAGATATATTCTTTAGCTCAGTGAAAGGACTGACATAGAGGGAAACTCCAGCTGTCATTTCTCCATCACCAGGTTCTGCCCATTGTCACACACAACCATGCCTGACTGTATATTTATCTGTGAGAGGCACAGATCAGGCTGCTGTGTTACAGCTTTCTCCACAACTTTGCAGCGGCGGGCGGTTTGCACCTAAGCATTAAGCATGTTATCTTCAGCACATCCTGTTGCCACTTGGCCAAGTCAGTGCTGCCCTGCTTTCAGCTTTTAGCTTGTGACTGATGTGGTCATTTCGGAGATGAAGGCCCAACTGGAGGAGGAGGTGCAGGAACTGAACAATGTGATTACATTGAGGTTACATTGGCGAATCTGGTTTTTATACCAAAGAAAGATCCTACTGTGCTTTTATTTTTTTAATTATTTTTTTTTTTTACTTTATTTTATAAGACAAATGCAATCACCGTGAAATGTCATTTTAACATTTTACAACCTTATCTGGCCATGTGGTATGTGACACATCAGACACATCCTGTTTTATTTATGATGGAAGGACTCTGAAAGTAACTAAAACTATTTTTATAGGGCCATCAGGAGGCCCTTACTATTCTTAAAGGGCCAGCCGTTGGCCCACGCTATTGTTAGAGAGCCATCAGCCGGCTATGCTTTGTTGTTCCCATTATGAATGAGTGGGTCTCCTATACTGTTATTGCGTATGCAGTGACTTCAAGGAATGCCAAAATTTGGACACAACTCAATACCACTTCGAAGAGACATAGAGGAGGGTCTCAGTAAAAAAATGTTCCCAATATAAAGGAGCGGGTCTCCTATAGTGGTAATGCCCATGCTGTGACTGCAAGGGCTGCCAAAATTTAAGAAAAACACCACTAACAATTTAAAGATACATAGAGCAGGGCCACAGTAGCGACATGTTTCCATTAGAAAGGAGAGGGTCTGCTATTCAGTTATAAGGTACTTAGTGAGTCTAATGGCTGACCAAATTTAGGAAAAACCCCATTAATATTTTAAAGACTCATAGAGCTGGGCCACAGTAACGAGTACAACATATTCACATTAGAAAGGAGAGGATCTCCAATACTGTTTGTGAATGCAATGGCTGCCAAAAATATGGAGGAACTCCAATGCCCATTGCAAGAGATGCAGATATGTTTATATGGTACATATGGTGGAGTATGAAGATGCAGAGAAGGAGGAAGACAAGAGCAAATAGACAAAATCAGGAAGTATATACTCATGTCTGGGTGTGAGGACAGAGGTGCATAGAAATAGAGTTAGAGCTCCCCAAAAAAAGATACTGTATTTGAGTTTATGTTACACTGCTATCATTCTGTCATGTTGAGAAGTCTTGCCGAATACAGTCCATGTTAATTTTTATAAGAGTCAGCAGGTCAGGATTTTCAATTGACAGGCAGATGTGCCTATTGGTGATAATTCCACCAGCGGCACTAAAAACCCGCTCTAACAAAATGATAGTGGCAGGGCAGGCCAAGACCTCTAAGGAGTAAAGAGCCAGTTCATGGTACGTGCCCAGCTTGAGTACCCAATAATTATAAGGCACAGAGGAATCACGGAGGACGTTGGTACGGCCAGCAAGGTACTCCCTCACCATCTTCCAAAACTTTCCCTCCTTGTGAGAGTACCCCGCGCCTCAGGGCTTGTGCGATGGGAGGGTCTGAGAAAACTCTCCGAGAACTTTGACAGTGTTCCCCTGCCTCTGCTGGATTGCATTTATGTCTCTGTCGCCTGTACTTCTTGGTTGTCAAACAAACTGTGACCTCTGGCGCCAGCGTTTTCAGACGGGAATTTTTTTAATAATTCTGCAACAAGGGCATTGTAGTACTGCCCCATTTTATTAGGTCTCTCCTGCATGGGAATAAGAGATAGAAAGTTCTCCTTGTAACGTGGGTCTAGAAGTGTCAACAACCAATAATGACTGTTACCCAAAATTTGAACAATGCGAGGGTCACGGGAAAGGCAGCTTAACATAAACTCAGCCATGTGTGCCAGACTGCAAAGACGCAAGACTTCCGTGTTGTCACCAAGAGGATGAATTACCATGCTCTCCTCCTTATACTCCTCAACTTCCTCCTCCCTGTCCTCAGGCCATCCTCACTGAACAGATGGTATGACAGTTGTGCAGGTAGTACCATCTATAGTGCAGGAAACTAGCTCCTTTTCTTCTTCCTCCTCCCCCTCTTCCTCATTCTCACCAAATCCACGTTGGCTGGTCTGTGTGGAATCACCCTGTATGGTTCCTTGCTCCATCTCATCGTGCTTCACCTGCAATGCATCCTGTTTAATTGTGAGCAGAGAGCAGGGGTGGATTAAGAGTGGTCAGGGCCCCGGGCAGTTTAGAAGGTGTGGGCCCCCCCCCACAGGAACCCGATGTATCACGTGACATATCACATGATCCCCTTTGATAGATCATGTGACTGGTCATGTGACAAACACACAGATGCTTTGGTCACATCTGTAGACGGAAAATGATGGAAATTTTTTTCTATTATGAACACAGTCCTATACATAACATAGCGCTATATATAGTAGAGCAGCGGTGGGAGATTAATTTCCTTGAGGGGCCACATGAGAGACCGTGACTGTTGTGGAAGCCGAACCAACAGGCTGAAATTAATTCTGCTCAATTTTAAAAATATTAACAAAATAATAAAAAAAATATATTAATTGTATGACTTGATATTGAGCAGAATTAAGAATGCTGACATCTCCCTAGATACAGTATGAGCCCCCGCATAGCTCCCTAGATACGTTATGAGCCCCCGCATAGCCCCTATATACAATATGAGCCCCCGCATAGCCTCCTATATATAGTATGAGCCCCCACATAGCTCCCTAGATAAAGTATGAGCCCATACATAGCTCCCTAATTACAGTATGAGCCCCACATAGCTCGCTATATACAGTATGAGCACCCACATAGCTCCCTATATACAATATGAGCCCGTACATAGCTCCCTATAAACAGTATGAGCCCACACAAAGCTCCCTATATACAATATGAGCCCGTATATAGCTCCCTATAAACAGTATAAGCACCCACATAGCTCCCTATATACAATATAAGCCTGTACATAACTCCCTTTTCTGATCGACTGTGGGTTCCACAGCCAGTTCAGAGAATGGTCGAATGCAAAATGCAGCTACCTGGGAGACACCTCTGACCACCGCATGAGGTGGCCCGAAGGCACCCCCCTGATGGCTGTACCCCAGTCACATGCCCCCCCACTGATTCACCTAGGTATGGCCCTGTACATTCTATATGACAATACATGACTGGTATCTATTGTATAATCAGGGATGTGTCTTTCTGTCAGAAGCCTCTATAGACTGCGCAAGCGCAATACCTGCACAGTCTGGCTGCAGGCAGAAAGACACATCCACATACCAGACAGGGATGAGGAGTGTGGCGCCAGAGATCGTGGTATGCTTATGCACTGAACGCATACCGCCATCTCCGGCACCATAAACACATACCTGTTTGGTCCTGTCATCTCTGGAGAGGCCGGGGGAGGAGTGTGGTGCCGGAATCAGCACCTGTGCATACTGCGATTTCCGGTGCTATTTTAGTGAAGACAAATATGAACAGTGTCTTCGACAAAATTGACAGCGTGGTATGCGCATGCGCGTACTTTGGCGCCATTTTGTAGAATACACTCTGCACATTTGTATTCATCCAAATGAAACTGGATATCGCTGTAACATACCTGGCGGCGTCCTTGCATGGTGGTCCATCTCCCACTGTGCAAGAGCGCGCACTTGATCTCCAGTCCAGAATGTCTCTCTGGCTTCCCTCCATGCTGTCTGTTTGTGTCTGTTTCTGCTGCTTAAGGGCGGCGCCCGATCACTTCCTGCTTTTTGTACCTGCTGTGGGTCACACCCCTTGTGCGTCCTCAGCCTATTGCTGTCTGTCACCTGGTATATAGCTCAGCTGCTCCCATCTATCCCTGCCTGAGCATAGTGTTTCATTCAGTGTGTGCCTTCACTCTGAAGATGCCAGGTCCCGTTCTTTGTCTCCTGTCTTGCGGTATCAGTTCCCGTGTCTGAACTGAGTCCTGTCTATGTCTCCTGCCTTGCGGTATCAGTTCCCGTGTCTGAACTGAGTCCTGTCTGTGTACTCTTGCCTGCTGCCTTTCCTGGAGGCTGTATTTCCAGGCCTGTCTGAACATGCTCCTAGCCTGTTCCTCCCGCCTTCTAGGGGCCGATTACCTAGATCCGTTCCTGTATCTTGTCTGTCCTGTCTGAACACGCTCCTTGCCTGTTCGTCCTGCCTCTCTGGGGGCCGTATTCCCAGACCCGCTCCTGTGTCCCGCTCCTGTGTCGGTCTCGTCCGTACACTCAGTTCCAGTCTGTACTCTCTCCTATCTTTCATCTGTCTTTTCTCTATGTCCGTTCCTTTCCTTTTTCTGCAGAGTCAGAACTCGTACCTAACTCCTGCCTGTTGTCTCTGTACTCCCGTTTGTGAGTTTGTGGTCCACTCGCTACTTCACTGCAAGTACCCTGTGGGTGTCTGGCTCTGCCTTTCCCTTCCTGTCTGTTCCGTGTGAACAGAGCCCTATCCCCCCTACTCAGCCTTGCCTGCTCTGACTCCTTTGCTCACTGCTCCGGCGGTTCTAGCCTGCTCTGACTCCTTTGCTCACCGCTCCGGCGGTTCTAGTCTGCTCTGACTCCTTTGCTCACCGCTCCGGCGGTTCTAGTCTGCTCTGACTCCTTTGCTCACCGCTCCGGCGGTTCTAGTCTGCTCTGACTCCTTTGCTCACCGCTCCGGCGGTTCTAGCCTGCTCTGACTCCTTTGCTCGCTGCTCCGGCAGCCTTGCTCCGCTCTGACCCTTTTGCTCGCTGCTCCGGCAGTCTCGCTCCACTCTTGCTCACCGCTCCAGGTGGCCTCGTCCTGCTTTACTCTTGCTCACTGCTCCAGCAGTCTCGCTCAGCTTTGATCCTTTGTTCACCGCTCCTGGCGGCCTTGTCCTGCTCTACTCTTGCTCACCGCTCCAGGCGGCCTTGTCCTGCCCTGTTCTCGCTCACCTCTCTGGGCGGCCTCACTCTGCTGTGTTTGTCTGCCACATCTGTGGCTCTGTTCCTGAGTCCCAGTGTGTACTGGGTCCTATCCCGCCAGTGTCCCTACCTGCTAGTGCCTCCCTGTCTGCACTCTAGCTGTGCTTGCCTGTACCCCTCTGCCTGTATTGTTCCTGAGTCCCAGTGTGTACTGGGTCCTATCCCGCCTGTGTTCCTACCTGCTAGTGCCTCCCTGTCTGCACTCTAGCTGTGCTTGCCTGTACCCCCCTGCCTGCTTACCCGCCTGCCTGCATACCAGTCGTGCCTGCCTATACCCACCAGTCTGTGTGCCAGCCTACCAGTCTGTTCCTGTATTCCCCTGTGTGGGTCAACAGCCGTGTCCGGGGTCTGTCCTGGAGTAGCACCTGGTCCCTTTGCTCGGTTCCTCCTTGGTGCACTGGCGTCGTATGCCGTCGT
This sequence comes from Phyllobates terribilis, assembly GCF_046119375.1. Lineage (NCBI taxonomy): Eukaryota > Metazoa > Chordata > Amphibia > Anura > Dendrobatidae > Phyllobates > Phyllobates terribilis. Next base: position 1,201,613,336 of record NW_027362761.1, on the reverse strand, counting down.
GCGACCCTGGTCGGATCGGGTGAATACCTAGTTAAGCCCCTCCAGGCATTCACTCTCCGGCACGGTCCAGTGGAATCACTACAATCACACGCACACGCCGCTCAGCCCGGGCGTGTGCATAACAATCGCGCTATGCGGACATGGGGAGCATGGACCAGGGTGAAGGGGGAGCATATACCAGGATAGAGGACCAGGATGGGGGAGCATATACAAGGATAGGGAACCAGGATGGGGGAGCATATACCAGGATAGGGGAGCATATTCCAGGATGGGGGGGGCATGTACCAGGATGGGGAAGCATATACCAGGATAGGGGGGGATCATAGACCAGGATGTGGGAGCATATACCAGGAGAGGGGAGCATATTCCAGGATGGGAGGGCATGGACCAGGATGGGGGAGCAAATACCAGGACAAGGGTGCATATACCAGGACGGGGAAGAATATACCACGATATGGGGCCAGGATGGGAGAGCATATAACAATAAAAAAGCTCGCCACCCTGGCGTAGAACGGGTTCAATAGCTGGTACAAAATACTGTGATACAGATATCAGTTGTTATATACTATACACATTGTTATATCCCATCTGATGTCTGTACCACAGTATACCGTACATTAATCTGAATACTGGATGACATTTTTTGTACAGGGATATACACTGTACTGATCACACCTGGACCTGCACACAGGACCTCACATACTATATATGCAGCAGTATAGTATGTGATGTCCTGCAGGTTCAGGGTTGATCAGTCAGTACAGGATCCTTTATTCTGATGTTTGTGGTCTCTGCTGGGGCTCAGTGGTGATTTATTGCAGGACTGTGAATTTTCATGCAGATCTGGTGACACTGGAGCCGATGACCTGGCACTGACAGCGTGACCTGATCTGCAGCAAATGTCAGACTATGGCAATAAGTCACACAGAGCCCCAGCAGAGCAGCCGCCAACCTGACACTAAGGGATCCCTGTGAACTGATCAGGAGGGGAACAGCATCCTGCAGCCCCCTCCTCACTGTGACTCCAGACATCCTGCCCTAGGCCCGACCTAATATTTACTATTTACCACCATCCACTGATGCAGGAGCTCCTCTCTGGCAGGCTGAAGAGAAGCAGCTCCAGGCTCCGCTGTGTGACGTCAGTCCTGGAGAAGCAGCACACAGTGTGGAGGGGGCGTGTCTGTCTCCCTGATGCGGCTGGACAGCGTCTAATTGTACAGTGCGTTCCCCCTGCCCCTGCCTCTGCAGAAAACATTATAATGAGGGCGATCTGGCCATGGGCCCCCCACAGAGTTTCTGGCCCTGGGCGGTAGCCCAGATCGTCCTCATTATAATTCGCCTATGCCAGAGAGCATTTCAGAAGACAGAGAAGCTAATTATGACATCATCCCTTCTCACCATCTTGTTGGAGTACTCAAAGTTTTGGAGGATGGTACATACGTCTGACATCCATGTCCACTTCTGAGGTCTTTTGTGTGGAGTCTGAACTGAATACCAACAACCTTGTTGATGCTGCTTCTCAACAACTGCCCTCTTCTGCTCACAAATCCTTCCCAACATCTGCAATGTAGAGCTAGAAGCTGCAAATGCTCCTGAAGCACGGCAAGGGCTGCGGAAGCTGTAGCTGACTTTCTAAAATAGCACACAGGCAGCGTACTTTGACAAGTGGGTCCAGCAGGTCCGGGTAGGTTTTGAGAAACCACTGAACCATGAGGGTAAGCACATGGGCCAAGCATGGTACTCTTGTGAGCTCGCCTCGCCTCAGAGCCACCACCAGGTTCCATCCATTGTCACACATGACCATACCTGGCTGAAGGGTCAGCGTTGTCAGCCAAGATGTGCTTGCTCTTTCAGAGCTGTCCACATCTCTTCAGCATTGTGTGATTTGTCACCTAAGTACATTAGCTTCATCACAGCCTGTTGCTAATTGGCCGAGGCAGTGCTTCAGTGCTTCCAGCTTGCAACTGATGTGGTCATTTTAGAGATGGATGCTGAAGAAAAGGGGAAGGAGGTGCAAGAGCTGTAGAATGTGGGGCAACCCTGATTGACCTAGGGCACGCAAACCTCGGCATCAGGAGGGCGTGTTCCCTCCCAAGGTCTGACTGGGTCCCGGCTTACACTATATTAACCCAGTATGCCATCAGAGAGATGTACCATCCCTGCCCATAAGTACTTGTCCACCTGTCCGTGGTTAGGTGGACTTTCCCTGTAACTGCGTTGTTGAGGGAACGATTAATATTGTGGGACGCATGCTCATGTAATACGGGGATGGCACACCGGGAGAAATAGTGGCAGCAGGAGACTGAGTACTGAGGGAAGGCCACTGCTATCAGGTTGCGGAAAGCTTCTGTCTCCACGAGCCTAAAAGGTAACATTTTGAGCGCAAGCAGTCGCAAAATGTGTGAATTTAGTAGTGAGGCCTGTGGGGCGTTGGCTGCGTGTTTGCACTTGCATTCCAAGGACTGGGGTAGGGACAACTGACTGCTGCGCTTGGAAAAGGACGTGGACGTGCTTGCTGATGGAGCTACTTGAGAGTGTGCAACAACAGATGCAGGGCGGGAGACATCTTTGCATGCGCCATGAACAAGGGATTGGTGTGCACAATAGCGGAAGAAGATGTGGTGTCACCTGTAGACACTGTTGCTGGACCCTGGGGTCTGACCCACTTAGCTGGGTGCTTTACTGCCATGTGCCTGATCATGCTGGTGGGGGTCAGGCTGCTAGTTTTGCTACCCCTTCTAATGCTGGCCTGGCAGGTCATGAAAATGGCCTTTTTGGGGTTATCTGCAGAGTCCTTAAAAAATAACCAGACTCGGGAAGACCTAACAGTTGTACTGGCAACTTTCTCCATGTTGGCGTTACGAGGAACGCTTTCCCGCCTTGCGTCTGCGGCGACCACACAGCTTCTAACTGCCAGTTATGGTTCTATGCCTCCCTGTGTGCTGCTGTCTTCGCTCTGTATGTCCCCCTACCAGGTTTGATCAGTAACTATATCACCCGTCACCTCGTCTTCCACTTCCGCACACTGGTCCGCTTCCTGACTTTCTGGCAATTGTGTCTCAACATTATCATCATCCACCTCTTGCGACAGTAATTGCACTTTATAACCATCGCCTTCATGTGACCATGGCGGCTCCAATATTTGGCCATCGCTACACTCATTCTCCTCTTGACTCGCTTGAAGCTGGCCGGGCAAGAGGCCCTAATCTACAAATGGAAAAGTGAACAGCTCTTCTGAGTGTCCAAGTGTGGGTTAAGTTGTCTCTGGGCACTCTGTATGGTGGGAGGAACGAGGATCAGGGTGGGAAATATGCAGTCCAGACTCACGGCCACTGAGACTTGACCATGTGGAAGACAGGGTGGAGGTGGTGGTGGCCAAGTGACTGGAAGCATTATCTGCTATCCAACCTACAATCTTTTTTCGTCACTGCTCTGTGTTCAATTCAGGTGTTCTGCCATCCCCTAATAACTGGGACAAGATGTGGGTGTTTGTTGCGGTACAATTTCACCTTGCCCACTGCCATGTCCTCAGCCTCTGCACACACTATCACCATAACGTCCACTTCCCCGTTCCTTGCTACATACCTTGCCCATTTTAAATGGAGGACAATATTTTCCACTTTAACGAGTAATGGCTGATTTTGAAACTCAGTTAGATGTGATACATCTGATAGACAAGCACGGTTTTAAATAGCAGGCCTGTAATTTACTAATATTATTCTACACAGAGACCTAGTGTGAATAGCTTCACCGAAACACTGCAACGGAAGGAAAATGGAAGAAATGTATGATTTTTGAACAGTCTTATAGGTGATATGTCTGACAGAGAACCACGGTTTTAAATAGTAGGCTTGTAATTTACTAATATAATTCTGCACAGAGACCTAGTGTGAATAGCTTCACCGATGCAGTGCAATAGAATGGAAAAGGAGGCCAATATTATCCACGTCCTGTTCAATTTTTCTGGATTTTTATCGCTGAAATATGGAACAGATCTGGCTTTATTCTGCAGTAAGAACAAGCAAATGGAGCAGAAAATGGTGTACTCTGGATTGCTTTTTAAGAAAATAAATAGAACGCCAATCAACATGCAGGGATTGCCTGCCACTCGCTGTACAGTGATTGGCTGGCCGCACAGCATCATCAGGTCTATATCAGACCTGGCGCAGCTGTGCTCGTCAGTCTACTCCGCAATCAGGCAGTGTAGGGAGAGGTGCGGCTGGGCAAGGGAGAGATTTGGTTGTGTATTAGGTAATGTGGGGACAAAACAATTACATTACACATATCCATCTCAACAAACAGTCCTTTTGAGGACTAATCCATCTGCAGAGATATTAGGCAGGCAGTGTATAAAGGCAGGCAGGCAGTGTATATAGCAGACTGCAGTGCATATAGCACAAGTAGATCCATTCCAGTTCTGCCTTCTGCTGCTATTAGATATTTCTAGACAAAGGCCCAGGTCTCAGGGGCCAGTAATATTTTTTTTTATCTTAATCCTCATTATTTGCTTAAAAAGCAATTAAGAGAACACCATTTTTCTGTGCCGTTTGCTTGTTGGCACTGCAGAATACAGCCAGGTCCATTCCATATTACAGCGCTAGAAATCCAGCTATTTAAAACTGTGGTTTATCCATCACACGGATCACATATACTGCGGTGAAAATATTGCCATTTTTGGCCTCCTTTCAACTTTTCTTTCAGTGTGTCAGCAAAGTTTTTGGCACCGGTTTGCTGTTCAAAATAGTTACCTATAGGCCAGGCATTTAAAACTGTGGTTTCTTCATCACACGGTTACATATAACTTTGCTCCAAATTAAGCCATTTGTAGTGAGCGTGGAAGATATTATCCTCCATTTAAAATGTTCAAGGCGCATGGCAAGGGATGGGAAACTGAACGTGATGCTGATAATGCATGCAGAGGCCGAGGCCGTGGGCAAGCTGAAATTGTGCCACAACAAACACCCACATCTTCTTGCCCGACCTTCCTGTCCCAATTACTAGGGGACCGCAGCACACCACTATTGAACCAAGAGCAGTGTCAAAAGGTTGTTGGTTGGATAGCGGATAATGCTTCCAGTCGCTTAGCCATCACCACCATCACCACCCTTTCTTCCACACATTCAAGTCTCAGTACCCATGAGTCTCGACCAAATGTTCCTCACCCTGATCCTCCTTCCTCCCACCATTCCGGGTGCCCAGACACAAATGATCCCACACTTGGACACTCTGAAGAGCTGTTCACTTTTCTATTTATAGATTCGGGCCTCTCGCCTTGTCCACTTGAAGCGGGGAAAGAGGAGATCGCATATAGTGAGCAGCCACAGTCACATGAAGGCGACGGTGGGAAAATGTCACAAGAGGTGGACGATGATGAGACACAATTGCCAGAAAGTCAAGAGGAGGACCAGGGTGCGAAAGTGGAAGATGAGGTGGTGGATGATAAAGTAACTGACCCAACCTGGCAGGAGGACATGCAGAGCAAGGACAGCAGCACACAGCGGTAGGGGGGCAGAGCACCACAACAGGCAGGAAGAAGCAATGTGGTGGCCGCAGACAGAATGCAGGCAACCGTTCCCCGTAACAGCAACACCAAGGAAGTTGCCAGTACAACTGTTAGGTCTTCCTGAGTCTGGTTGTTTTTAAAGACTCTGCCGTTAACCCCAAAAAGACCATTTGCACCACCTGCCAGGCCAGCAACAGCAGGGATGGCAAAGCTTGCAGCCTGACCACCACCAGCATGATCAGGCACATGGTAGCAAAGCACCCGACTATGTTCGCCAAACCCCAGGGTCCAGGAACAGTGTCTGCAGGTGGCACCATTGTTTCTTCCACTGTTGTGCACGCAAGACAATCCCCTGTCCATGTTGCATGCGAAGATGCATCCTGCCATGCACCTCTCATTGCACACTCTCAAGTAGCAGTATCAGGAAGCACGTCCATGTCCTTGTCCCAGCGCAGTGTTCAGTTGTCCATACCCCAGTCCTTGGAAAGCAAGCGCAAATACGCAGCCAATGCCCCACAGGCCACACTACGAAATTCCCACATTTCACGACTGCTTGCACTTGAAATGTTGCCTTTTATGCTCGTGAAGACGGATGCATTTCCAACCTGATGGCAGCGGCCATCCGTCGGTACTCGGTCCTCAGTCACCACTATTTCTCCCGGTGTGCCGTCCCTGCATTACACAAGCATGTGTCCCAAAACATTAGCCGTGCCCTCAACAATGCCATTACCGGAAAAGTCCACCTAACCACGGACACGTGGACAAGTGCTTGTAGGCAGGGACGGTACGTCTTTCTGACGGCACACTGGGTTAACATAGAGGAAGCCGGGACCCATTCGGACCTTGTGACGATGAATGATCGCGGGCCCTAGGTCAATCTGGGTTGCTCCCACGGTCTACAGCTCCTGCACCTCAGCCTCCTCCTCCTCTTCAGCCTCCAACTCTGAAATTAAAACATCAGTCACAAGCTGGAAGCACTGCAGCACTGCCTCGGCCAAGCGGCAACAGCCTGTGCTGAAGCTAATATGCTTAGCTGACAAACCACATAATGCTGAAGAATTGTGGACAGCTTTGAAAGAGCAGGCAGATCTGTGGCTGACACCGCTGAACCTGAAGCCAGGCATGGGTGTGTGAGGCAATGGCCGGAAACTGGTGCCGGCTCTGTAGCGAGGCAAGCTCACACACGTACCATGCCTTGCCCATGTGCTTAACCTCATGGTTCAGCGGTTTCTCAAATCCTACCCGGATCTGCCGGATCTGTTTGTTAAAGTACACTGCCTGTGTGCCCATTTTAGAAAGTCACCTACAGCTTCCGCCGCCCTTGCCTTGTTTCAGCAGTGTTTTCAGCTTCCGGCTCACAGACTGATGTGTGATGTCCCAATGCGTTGGAACTCTACACTGCAGATGTTGGGAAGGATTTGTGAGCAGAAGAGGGCAGTTGTTGAGAACCAGCATCAACAAGGCCGTCAGTATTCAGTTCAGACTCCACACATAAGACCTCAGGAGAATATGAAGGCAGATAGTCACGTGACTGCAAAATGCAAGAAAGAAAAAACAAACAGGAGGGTTCTAACACTCCACACATAAGACATCAGGAGTGGACATGGATGTCAGACATATGTATCATCCTCCAAAACCTTGAGGACTCCACCAAGATGGTGAGCAGCGATGATGCCATAATTAGCATCACCATCCCGCTTCTCTGTCTACTGAAAAGCTCTCTGCTCACAATCAAAGAGGATGTATTGCAGGCGGAGCACGATGAGATGGAGCAAGGAACCATACAGGGTGATTACACACAGCCCAGCCTCATCTCATCCCAATGTGGATTGGGTGACAATGAGGAAGAGGAGGAAGAAGAAAAGGAGCTAGTTTCATGCACTATAGATGGTACTACCTGCTCAGCTGTCATACCGTTGGTTCAGCGTGGAAGGCCAGAGGACAGAGAGGAGGAGGAGGAGAGCATGGTCAGTCATCCTCTTGGTGAGGATACGGAAGTCTTGCCTGTTAGTAGTCTGGCACGCATGGCTGAGTTTATGTTACGCTGCCTTTCCCAAGACCCTCGCAGTCTCAAATTCTGGGTGACAGTCATTACTGGTTGGTAACACTTTTAGACCCAGGCTACAAGGAGAACTTTATATCTCTTATTCCTGAGGCGGACAGGTCTACAAAAATGGGGCTGTACCAGAAGGTACTTGTTGTGGAACTATTAAAAAAATTCCCATCTGAAAACAACTTCAATCCAGCAGAGGCAGGGGAACACTGTAAAAGTTCTGGGAGAATTTTCTCAGCCCCTCCCATCGCACAGGCCCTGAGGCACGGGGTACTCTCACAAGAAGTGCAAAGTTTGGGAAGATGCTGAACGAGTAGCTTGCCGATTGTACCAATGTCCTCAGTGATTCCTCTGTGCCTTATAATTATTGGGCATCAAAGCTGGAAACGTGGAATGAACTGGCTCTCAGTAACATCCCTGGTGGTGTGCTGGCATGGCTTACCATCTGCCACCATGCAAGACCGCCAACTTACCTATCAGTCCAGGCTGTGCACTATACTCCTTTACTCTCTGTGTACCCAGGCTTGTTCCTGTATCTCCTTAAAGTGTCAGTTCCTGTTTGAACTGTGTCCTAGTCCATTACCTGTTTGTCTCTATGTCCTATCCTTCCCTTTTCCTCCTGTGTCTGAACCAGTACCTAACTCCAACTCGTTGTCTCTTTACTTCTGTTTGTGAGTTTTGTGTCCACTCACTACAACATTGCAAGTACATTGTGTGTATCTGGTTCTGCTTGTCCTGTTTCCTTGCCTCCGTTTCCACCTCCTGTGTTCTAGCTATCTTCTTGTGTTTCCCAGTCTGTTCATGTGAACAGAGCCCTGTCCTGTCTGCCTGCACCTTCAGCTTTGCTCTACTCTGCCCTGCTTTGCTTGTCCTCCCCACCTGTGGTTCTGCTCTGCTCTACTCTGCTTGCCCTCCGCACCTGCAGCTTTGCTCTGCTCCGCCCTGCTCTGCTTGTCCTCCACACCTGCGGTTCTGCTCTGTTGTGCTTGTCCTCCCCACCTGCGGTCCTGCTCTTCTCCGCTCCGCTTGCCCTCCGCACCAGCAGCTTTGCTCTGCTCTGCCCTGCTCTGCTTGTCCTCCGCACCTGCGGTTCTGCTCTGTTCTGCTTGTCCTCCGCACCTGCAGTTCTGCTCTACTCTGCTCCGCTTGCCCTCCGCACCTGCAGCTTTGCTCTGCTCTGCCCTGCTCTGCTTGTCCTCCGCACCTGTGGTCCTGCTCTGCTTGTTGTCTGCACCTGCGGTTCCGCTCTGTTCTGCTCCGCTTGCCCTCCGCACCTGCAGCTTCGCTCTGCTCTGCTTGCCCTCCGCAAATGCGGTTCCGCACTGCTCTGCTTGTTTTCCACACCTGTGGTTCTGCTCTGCTCTGCTCCGCTTGTCCTCCACACCTGTGGTTCTGCTCTGCTCTGCTCCGCTTGTCCCCGGCACCTGCAACTCTGTTCCTGCATCCCAGTCTGTACTGGTCCTAATACTGCCTTTTTTCCTACCTGCCAGTACCGGCCCATCTGTATACCAGCTGTACCTGCCTGTACCCGCCTGTCTGCATACCAGCCGTGCCTGCCAGTACCTACCTGTCTGTATACCAGCCATGCCTGCCAGTACCCACCTGTATGCATACCAGCCAAACCTGTCTGTTCCTGCATTCCCCGGTGTGTGTCAATAGCTGTGACCGGGGTCTGACCTGGAGTAGCACCTGGGCCACCTCCCACGTCTCGGACCATGGAGTCGATTAAGCAGCCGTGTGTTTGTGGTCGGATCTGACGAGGCCCCTAGTCACGCCCATCCAGGCACTCCAGTTCGTGGCCCAGTGGGACCACTAACCACACTCACGCCAGTAAGTCCAGGTGTGAGCATAACACTCTCTATGCCTTGGAGGTCCTGGCCTGCCCTGCCATCAGCATTTTATCAGAGCGGGTTTTTAGTTCCGCTGGTGGAATTATAACTGATAAGCGCATCCGCCTGTCAACTGAAAATGCTGACAGGCTGACTCTTTTAAAAATGAACAAGGGCTGGATTGGGCCAGACTTCTCAACACCAGCGAATGATAGCAGCGTAACAAACTCAAGTCCAGTGTCTTTTTTTGGGAGGTGTATTCCCATGCACCTCCTCACACCCACATTGCTCTCTTTGCTCTTGTCCTCCTCCTTCTCCTCATCCTCATCCTCCAACACCATATCACCAGGGTGACCGTGGTCCATGATGCAACAACCACATAATTTTTTTAAACAGTGTTTATGATGCCCGTAAAAAAAAAAAAATTATACAATATGTTCATGTATACCCCCCAGGGGTAAATGTTTGTCAGCCCATACACTTAGTGCGTGGGCATTAGAAGTTTAGGAGGCTCGCTCCTTTCTAATGGGAACATTTTTTTTATGAAGCCCTCCTCCATGTCTCTTCCAAGGGACATTGAAGTGCCTCCCAATTTTTGGCAGCCCTTGCATTCACTGCATAGGCAAACACAATGGGAGACCCACTTCCTAATAATGGGGACATTGTTTTAAGGAGGCCCTCTGACCTCCACGTCTCTTCCAAGAGGCATTGGAGTACTTCCAAATTTTTGGCAACCCTTGCATTCACTGCATTAGCAAACACAAAGGGAGACCCACTTCCTAATAATTGGGACATTGTTTTAGGGAGGCCCTCTGACCTCCACGACTCTTGCAAGGGGCATTGGAGTGCCTACAAATTTTTGGCAACCCTTGCATGGGCAAACACAATGGGAGACCTACTTCCTAATAATGGGAACATTGTTTTCAGGAGGCCCTCCTCTAAGTCTCTTCAAAGGGGTATTGGGGTGCGTACAAATTTTGGGCAGCCATGCCACTCACTGGATACGCAATAACAGTATAGGAGACCCACTCTTTAGTAATGGTAACAATAAAATATAGCCGGCTGATGGCTCTCTAAGAATAGTGATGGCCCGACTAATGGCCCTTTAAGAATAGTAAAGGCCGCCTGATGGCCCTATGAAAATAGGCTTTGTGACTTTCAGAGTCCCTCCTGAAATATGTTAAGGAACATCCTTTCCAGGGTAATGACTTGTATATAAAGCAAAGTAAATAACCAAAAACAAAAAATGCTCCTCTACACCTTGGGCTATGTTCACACATAGCGTTTTTCATGTGTTTTTGCACTTTTGCATTGCTTTCAACCAAAACAAATGCATTCACCGGGAAATGTCATTTTAACATTTTAGAACCTTATCTGGCCATGTGATGTATGAAACCTCATCAGACACATCCTGTTTCATTTACGAAGGAGGGATTGTGAAAGTCACAAACACTATTTTTAAAAGCCTTACTATTCATAAAGGGCCAGCAGTCAGCCCTCGCTATTGTTGGAGAGCCATCAGCCGGCTATGCTTTGTTGTTCCAATTATTAACGAGTGACTCGCCTGTACCTTTATTGCGTATGCAAGGGCGGATAAAAATTTGGAGGAACTCCAATGCCCCTAGCAAGAGACGTAGAGGTCAGAGAGCCTCCTAAATACAATGTTCCCATTAATAGGAAGTGGGTCTCCCATAGTGTTTTCCTATGCAGTGAATGCAAAAGCTGCCAAAAATTTGGAGGCACTCCAAAGCCCCTTGGAAGAGACGTAAAGGTCCGAGAGCCTCCTAAAAACAATGTTCCCATTATTAGGAAGTGGGTATCCCTTAGTGTTTCCCTAAGCAGTGAATGCAAAAGTTGCCAAAAATTTGGAGGAACTCCAATGCCCCTGGCAAGACACATAGAGGAGGTGATATGGTATATATGGTGAAGAATTATATGGTGATGGATGATGAGGAGAAGGAGGAGGACAAGAGAAAATAGACAAAATCAGGAAGTGTAGGTGTGAAGAGGTTCATGGGAATACACCTCCCAAAAAAAGACACTGGATTTGAGTTTATATTACTCTGCTATCATTCGGTGGTGTTGAGAAGTCTGGCCCAATCCAGCCCTTGTTCATTTTTATAAGAGTCAGCCTATCAGCATTTTCAGTTGACAGGCGGATGCGCCTATCGGATATAAGTCCACCGGCAGCACTAAAAACCCGCTCTAATAAAACGCTAGCGGCAGGGCAGGCAAAAACTCCAAGGCGTAGAGAGCCAGTTCATTCCACGTGTCCAGCTGGGATACCCAGTAATCATATGGCACAGAAGAATCATGGAGGATGTTGGTACAGTAGGTAAGGTACTTCCTTACCATCTTCTCAAACTTTGCACTCCTTGTGAGAGTATCCCGCGCCTCAGGGCCTGTAAGATGGGAGGGTCTTAGAAAACTGTCTCAGAACTTTGACAGTGTACCCCTGCCTCTGCTGGATTGGAGTTGTGCCTCTCTTGCCTGTACTCCTTGGTTGTCCAATGAACTGTGACCTTTGCTGCCAGCGTTTTCAGATGGGATTTTTTTTTAATAATTGCACAACATGGGCCTTCTGGTACTGTCGCATTTTAGTAGACCTGTCTGCCTCAGGAATAAGAGCTAGAAAGTTCCCTTTGTAGCATTGGTCTAGAAGTGTCACAAAACAGTAATTACTGTCACCCAAAATTTGGAGAACGTGAGGGTCACGGGAAAGGCAGCGTAACATAAACTCAGCCAGGCATGCCAGACTGCTAACATGCAAGATTTCCGTGTCATCACCAAGAGGACGATTGACCATGCTCTCCTCCTCCTCCTCCCTGTCCTCATGGTATCCATGCTGAACAGACGGTATGACAGTTTTTGAGGTAGTACCGTCTATAGTGCATGAAACTAGCTCCTCCTTCTCTTCCTCATTTTCACCCAATCCGCATTGGGATGAGATGAAGCTGGGCTGGTTGTAATCACCCTGTATGGTTCCTTGTTCCATATCATCGTGCTCCACCTGCAATGCATCCTCTTTGATTGTGAGCAGAGAGCATTTCAGAAGACAGAGAAGCGGGATTGTGATGCTAATTATGGCGCCATCGCCGCTCATCATTTTGGTGTAGTCCTCAAAATTTTGGAGGATGGTACATATAATGTCTGACATCCATGTCCACTCTTGAGGTCTTATGTGTGGAGTCTGAACTGAATACTGATGGCCCTGTTGATGCTGGTAGTCAACAACTGCCCTCTTCTGCTCACAAATCCTTCCAAGCATCTGCAGTGTAGAGTTCCAATGTGTGGGGACATCACTGACCAGTCTGTGAGCCGGAAGCTGCAAACGCTGCTGAACCAAGGCAAGGGTGGCGGAAGCTGTAGCTGACTTTCTAAAAAGCGCACACAGATGGCGTACTTTGACAAGCTCATCCGCAGCTCCGGGTAGGTTTTGAGAAACAGCTGAACCATGAGGTTAATCACATGGGCCAGGCATGGTACCTGTGTGAGCTTGCCTCGCCTCAGAGCCACCACCAGGTTTCTGCCATTGTCACACACAAACATGCCTGGCTGTAGGTACATCGGTATGAGCCAATTTCTGCCTGCTCTTTCAGAGCTGTTCACAACTCTAGAGCATTGTTTGGTTTGTCACCTAAGCATATTAGCTTTAGCACAGCATGTTGCCGAGGCAGTGCTGCAGTGCTTCTATCTTGCGACTGATATTGTCATTTCGGTGATGGATGCTGAAGAGGAGGAGGAGGATGAGGTGCAGGAGCTGTAGACTGTGGGGGCAACCCTGATTGACCCAGGGCCCGCAATCATCGACAAAGGGAGGACGTGTTCTCTCCCAAGGTCCGACTGGGTTCCGGCTTCCACTATGTTAACCCAGTGTGCCTTCAGCGAGATTTACCGTCCCTGCCCACAAGCACTTGTCCACGTATCCGTGATTAGGTGGAATTTCCCAGTAACTGTGTTGTTGAGGACACGGCTAATACTGTGGGACACATGCTCGTGTAATGCGGGGACACCACACTGGGAGAAATAGTGGTGGCTGGGGATTGAGTGCTGAGGGATGGCCGCTGCCATCAGGTTGCAGAAAGCTTCCATCTCCATGAGCTTAAAAGGCAACATTTTGAGCGCAAGCAGTCTCAAAATGTGTGAATTTAGTAGTGAGGCCTGTGGGGCTTTGGCTGCTTGTTTGCGCTTGCGTTCCAAGGACTGAAGTAGGGACAACTGAATGCTGCACTGGGACAAGGACGTGGACGTGCTTTCTGATAGTGCTACTTCAGAGTGTGCAACGACAGGTGCAGGGCAGAGGCATCTTTGCATGCACCATGGACAGAGGATTGGCTTGCACGCACAACACCAGAAGAAGCAGTGGTGCCACCCGCTGACACTGTTCCTGGACCCTGAGGTTTGGCCCACTTAGTTGTGTGCCTTGCTGCCATGTGCCTGATCATGCTGGTGGTGGTCAGGCTGTAGTTTTGCTACCCCTGCTGATGCTGGCCTGGCAGGAGGTGAAAATGGCCTTTTTGTGGTTATTGGCAGAGTCTTTAAAAAACAACCAGATTCGAGAAGACCTAACAGTTGTACTGGCAACTTCCGTCATGTTGATGTTATGTGGAATGGTTGCCCGCCTTCTGTCTGCAGCCCCACACTGCTTCTTTCTGCCTGATGTGGTGCTACAGCTCCCTCTTCCTATGTGTTGCTGTCCTCGCTCTTTATGTCCCCCTGCCAGGTTTTGTCAGTTACTATATCATCCATCACCTCGTTTTCCACGTCTGAGAGCGTAGACATAGCCTGACCAGCTTGGGGCTAGCTTCATGTGGTCCAAGGCTACCAGTTCAAGTGGTTGTTTGGTGACTATGGGCTGCAGGGGAGCCCTCTTGCTATCACAGTCTTTCCGTCTCAGGTTGCATGGACCACATTCTCGACACCATCTCTCGATTGCTTTCCTCATGCCAACCCAGTAGAATCGCTCATGTAGCAGGACTTCCAACTTCTTCCACCCGAAGTGTCCTGCTCCATCGTGGTACGCTTCTAAGACCATTGGCGCATCCTGCTTCAGGACTACCACCTGCCAGACCAGTTCGTGTGTCCGGGAGTTGATGCTTCTCCAACACAGCTTTTCCTCGTAGATGAACAGCTTGCCCTTCTCCTTCCACAACTGTTGGGTCTCCTGTGGAGCATCTGAACCAGGGTACGAGTCAGCTTGTGTCAACAACTCCTTTACTAGGTGGACAGCTGGGTCGCTATTCTGTGTTTCTGCCCATGCATGTTGGGGTAATGGGTTAAACGTGGCCTCTCTGTTGGTGGAACACTTGTCCCTCACACACTGGGAGCACTGGGTCACCCCGTAATGATGAAAAGCCGGTAGCTCCATCTCCTCTAGCTCTTCTGGGTCTTCTCCCCATACTGCAAGTTGGTCATCGTGGACAGTGCATCAGCATTAGCTTTTTTATGCCCCGCCTGATACTTGATGGTGAACTCATAGTTGGACAGCCTGGCCATCCATTGCTGCTCCAGCGCACCTAGCTTCGCTGTTTCAAGGTGAGTCAGCAGGTTATTGTCTGTGAAAATGGTAAACTTCACTGAAGCCAGGTAGTGTTTGAAGCACTCTGTTACAGCCCAGACTATGGATAGAAACTCCATCTTGAAGGAACTATAGTTTTTGTTGTTCCTTTCTCTGGGACGGAGCTTCCTGCTTGCGTAGGCAATCTCTCGATCTCTGCCCTGCTCTACCTGGGACAGCACCGCTCCCAATCCCATGTTGCTGGCATCTGTATAGAGTTTAAAGGGTTGGCCATAGTCAGGGTAGGTCAGGACTTTGTCTCCCGTAAGAGCCACCTTCAGTTCAGTGAAGGATTCTTCTTCTGTTTTACCCCACTTGAACGAAGGATTCAGGTTCTTGGCCTTCTTGGACAGGCCCACTAAGAGGTCCAGCTTGGGTGCTGCTATCTTGGTGAAACCATTGATGAATCTCCTGTAGTAGTCTAGCAGCCCGAGGAGCTGCCGCACTTCCTTGATAGTGGAGGGTCTTGGCCAGTCCTTGATCACGGTGATTTTTTCAGGGTCTGGTGCTACACCTTTGGCGCTTACCACATGGCCAAGGTACTGCACCTTGGGCTTCAATTGGTGGCACTTGGACGGCTTTACTTTCAGGCCAAAACCACATAAGACCTCAAACACCTTGGCCAGGTTCTCTAGGTGGTCTTCATATGTCTTTGAGTAGACGATTACGTCGTCCAGGTACAGCAGAACGGTTTCAAAGTTTTTGTGTCCTAGGCAACACTCCATTAACCGCTGGAATGTTCCTGGAGCGTTGCAGAGCCTGAATGGCATGCAGTTGAACTCGCAGAGGACCATTGGTGTCGTAAACGCAGTCTTCTCTCTGTCCGCCTCTGCCACGGGAACCTACCAATACCCACTGGTGAGGTCTAAAGTGGAGAAATAGTTAGCGGATATCAGTGGAGCTAATCATTCCTCAATTCTGGGTAATGGGTAGGCGTCCTTATGTGTAATGCGGTTAATCTGCCTATAATCAACACACATCCTCATTGTACCATCTTTCTTTCTAATGAGGAGTAATGGAGCTGCCCAGAGGCTACAACTATCTCTGATCACCCCGGCCTCCTTCATCTCCCGTAGCATTCCCTTGGCACATTGATAGTGAGCTGGGGTACAGCCCGGTACCTCTCTTTAATGGGCGGATGATCTCCTGTGGGGATATGATGTTGGACTCCTTTTACTTGCCCAAAGTCTAGTGGGTGTTTGCTAAAGACTCGCTCATATTCCTAGACCACCCCATGCTTTTGGTGCAAAAGGGTGGAGTCAGTGTCTATTTGTAGCCTCTGAAACCAATCTTCCATCTGCCCTTGGAGCCATTGTCCTCCGCCTGTTCGGACAAAGGCAAGGGTTCCACTGCCTTTATTGCATTGTTAATGACAGTGAAAAGCTTAGCAAGGGTGGCATACCGGGGTAAATGGACCTCTTTCTCCCCACAATTCAGGATGCGTATCGGTACTCTCCCCTTGCGGACATCGACTACCCCCCCTGGCCATCAAGATGATGGGCCTACTATCAGAGTACATGGGTTCTACCAGGGCCTGATAATCTTGACCCCTGAGACCTATTTCTGCCCGACACCATATTAACATTTCACTCCTAGGGGGTATTGGGGAATGGAGCACTCACTCTGATACTTCCGACTTATCCACCCGACAGCTCTACCTGTTGTCTCTGCTTTGATCTCCTTCTGCAGAACTCTCTGCTAACTAGAACTGGCAGTCTCTGTGACCTGTTGCAACAAATCAATAATTTGCCCAAGACAATTCTCTATCACATTGGTGCCTAAGTTTATCATAGGGTGGCTTTATCGGCGATTAATATCTACCATAATCAACCCTTGTGATGGCAATTCTACTCGGCCAACCTTTATGGTCACCTCTTTATACCCCACCTGAGGCAAGGGCTGACCATTGCTGGCAAATATGGTAAAGTGTTCATCTGGACTGCGGGTAATGTCTGAATCAGCCCAGTATCGTTTATAAAGGATATATGGCATCGCTGTCATATGGGAACCAGTATATAGTAACGCGTTCATTGGGATGCCATCAAGCACAACGGGCAGGACCTGTCGTCCTCCCATATACTTGTCTCGCCAGCTTTGTGGGCCTGGTTGTCTTACTCCTGGGGGTTGACCCTCTGCCCCAGGGGTTGCTCATTTAAATCATAGAATCTTGCGATGATCCCCGCCTTTTGACAGCGGCGGCAGATGGGTTGTCCGTTCTGGTCATAGCGATCGCTGTCTCTCCCTCTGGTCGGTGGAATTCTTCTCTGCCGTAGCTATGGGATGTCATCTAGACTGGAAGCCATCTGGATTCATTCCTTTGGAGACACTTACATTGCCTGCACAGTTTTGGTTAGTGTAGCCACACTTTTGGTCACCTCCTGGACCTGAAGGCGTAGGTCTGAAGAGGGGTCATTATCTAGGGTCTGCACGTCAGCCTCCACAGGGGAATAGGATGCCGCTTCCTGGTGGTATGTGATAGCTGGGCGCCGGAGGGGTGCAGTGCCACCTGGGGTTGTTTCTTGCAGCACCCAGATGGCCCTGATCTTTAAATTGCGCAAAGTCTAGATCAGGGTTTTGCAGAGCCATAATGCGCAGCTGTGTACGGTGAGCATTAGACAGGAGCCCCTCAATAAACTGTTCGGTTAGCAATCTGTCCTCGTCTTGCACACTGTTTTGGTCTACCTGCTTAATTGCCCGAAGCGCTTCCTGAAGGTTTAGAGCATAATCCCTTACCCTGTCCTACACCCTTTGTTTGCACCCATAGAACTTCATTTTAATCTCCGCTGCTGTGCGGGTGTCAAAGGTATCCTTCAGCCTTGCCAGAATTTGCTTAACAGTGCCTTTGTCCCTGCCCGGCCAGGACTTCATCTCCCTCTGGGCTGCACTGATTAGCTGGCCTATAAGGATGCTGACTTTTTGCTCCTCAGACAGGGGGTACACTTTGAACAAACTATGCTGTCTCTCCTCAGATTCACTCAGAATGTGCGACTCCCCTGAGTACTGAGGCAACCACGCCGCCCCTGGGATATACGGCATGGATAAAGGCATTACAGTTGCTGTGGTCGCGCCCGCAGCTGGATCCTCTTCTAGGTTGGGCATCTTCCTCCCCTCCTAGTGAACCTCAGCCAGGTCCTGGGTTTCTGCTGGTGTACCAGTATGCTGCTCTGCAGGCGAGAAGGATCGCTTACTCGGCGGTTCCAGATCGGGGCCTCCTGCTTCCCCTCGGCTGACGTCAAATGACGTGATTACACAGTTCAGAAAAGTCTATAGCACACAGTACCTTGTTATAGTGGGCTACGACAATCCTGTTCTTGACGCCAAGAATGATGCTCCCCCTAGGACTGTGGGGTACTCGCCACCGGGTCGGTCGATATCTTGGGATTGTCACGGGGGCGTGACATGGTCCGCCCCCGTGACAACCCGGTCCTCGCCCATATGGCAGGCAGCTCGAGCCTTTTTCAGGCATCTCTCCTTCGTGACAGCTCCGGGCTCTAGTATGCTGCTGAGCCGCCGGGTGCTTGGTGGGGCCAGGAGACCTGCAGTCTCCTGCCCTCCAGATTTAACTGCTGGGACTTCAGTACCCGTACAACCATGGACTCCAGTGTCCGGTTTTTCGCGCTTTCCTCTGTGGTGAGCTTGGTCACAGCTCCCCTCCCCAGGTTCTCCTTGTTGCTCTCCTGTCTCTAAATGACTTATCACACTCCAACCGACTTTTCTAAACCCTGCCTCCAGGCTCCAATTTAAAGGGGAAGCTCCCCATTCTGGTCTGGAGCCAGGAAATGTGTTGGATGCTGGTGTTACCTGATAAGGGGACCCCTCCTTGCTTCTAGGCATGGTATCACCCCCTGTGGGGGAGGCAATGCCAATGTGGCAATAGGACTCCTGGGGTGCCACACTGACAAACCACAGTGTTCTTTGGATAGCTTTTTCAGCAAATAATCAGGATTAAGATAAAAAAAAATATTCCTGGCCCCTGATACTTATTTCTAGAAATATCTATATAAGCACCAACAGACAGAACTGGAATGGACCCTCTTGCTATATGCACTGCAGTCTGCCACATAAATTGCCTGCCTGTCTAGCACTGATATCTTTGCAGCTGGATTAGTCATAGAATCATAGAATCATAGAATGGTAGAGTTGGAAGGGACCTCCTGGGTCATCTGGTCCAACCCCCTGCTCAAAGCAGGATTCACTAAATCATCTCAGACAGATGTCTGTCCAGCCTCTGTTTGAAGACGTCCATTGAAGGGGAACTCACCACCTCTCGTGGCAGCCTGTTCCACTCATTAATCACCCTAACTGTCAAAAAGTTTTTTCTAATATCTAATCTGTGTCTCCTCCCATTTAGTTTCATCCCATTGCTTCTAGTCTTTCCTTGTGCAAATGAGAATAAAGATGATCCTTCTACAATGTGACAGCCCTTGACATATTTGTAGACAGCTATTAAGTCTCCTCTCAGTCTTCTTTTTTGCAAGCTAAACATTCCCAAATCCTGCAACCGTTCCTCATAGGACATGGTTTGCAGACCAGTCACCATTCTGGTCGCTCTTCTCTGAACTTGCTCCAGTTTGTCTATGTCTTTTTTAAAATGTGGTGCCCAAAACTGTACACAGTATTCCAGATGAGGTCTGACCAAAGAGGAGTAAAGACCGATAATGACTTCACGTGATCTAGACTGTATGCTTCTGTTAATACATCCCAGAATTGTATTTGCCTTTTTTGCTGCTGCATCACACTGTTGACTCATGTTCAGTCTATGATCTATTAGTATACCTAAGTCTTTTTCACATGTACTGTTGCTTAGCTCTATTCCTCCCATTCTGTATATGCTTTTTTCATTTTTATTGCCCAGATGTAGTACTTTGCATTTTTCCCTGTTAAAAACCATTCTGTTGGTTGCTGCCCACTGCTCCAGTTTATTTAGGTCTTTTTGAATCCTCTCTTTCTCTTCTCTAGTATTAGCTATCCCTCCTAGCTTTGTGTCATCAGCAAATTTAATCAGTTTACCCTCAATTCCTTCATCTAAATCATTGATAAAGATGTTGAACAATACAGGTCCCAGGACGGAGCCCTGTGGTACCCCACTTGAGACATTCATCCAGCTGGATGTGAAGCCATTTACAACCATCCTTTGAGTCCGATCACTAAGCCAGTTATGAATCCACCTAACAGTTGCCTGGTCCATTGCATACTTGGTCATTTTTTCAATAAGGATGATGTGAGATACTTTGTCAAATGCTTTGCTGAAGTCAAGATATACTATATCTACAGCATTTCCCTGATCCACCCAGTCAGTGATTCTTTCATAGAAGGAAATTAAGTTAGTCTGACATGACTTGTTAGTTACAAACCCATGCTGACTCTGGTTAATCACTTCATTCATATCCATGTACTTACATACATGTTGTTTAATAATTTGTTCAAAGATCTTTCCTGGTATAGAAGTCAGACTCACCGGCCTATAGTTCCCTGGGTCCACCTTCTTCCCCTTTTTGAAGATAGGAACAACATTTGCTCTTCTCCAGTCTTCTGGGACTTCTCCTGTTCTCCAAGAATTTTCAAAGATTATGGAGAGTGGTTCTAAAATTTCTTCTACAATCTCCTTCAGTACTCTGGGGTGTAATTCATCTGGACCTGGAGACTTGAACTCATTTATGTTAGCTAAATATTCCCTCACAATCTTTCTGTTTACTGATAACTTGGATTCCTCTATTCCTTTAAAAGGACAGTGAAGATCAGTTGATGTTACATTTTCTTTCTGAGAGAAAACAGATGCAAAATAGGAATTAAAAAGTTCGGCTTTCTCAACATCCTCTCTTACCATTTCTCCATTTTCATCCTGTAAAAATCCTATAGCATCTTTGACTTTTCTTTTACTTTTGACATACCCCCAAAATCCTTTTTTATTGCTTTTGACATCTCTTGCAAGCCTTAATTCATTGTCAGCTTTAGCTAACCTGATACGTGCCCTGCAGGATCTGCAGACTGCATTATAATCTTCTTTAGATATGCCTCCCTCTTTCCATTTAATAAACATTTCTTTCTTTCTTTTTAGCATGTGTTTAAGTTCTGTGTTCATCCATCCTGGTTTCCTTAAATGCTTCCCATTCTTCCTACTTTTCGGGATTGTTAACGATTGTGCTTTGAGAATCTCATTTTTAAAAATTTCCCATCCTTCCTGGACATTTTTGTCCTTAAGGACATCCAGCCATTGGATCCCTCCTATTCTCTTTCTGAGTCTCTTAAAATCTGCCTTTCTAAAATCTAACCTTGAAGTTTGAGTCTTCACATGTCTTCCTCCTCTAGTTATCCAAAATTCTATAATAGCATGATCGCTGCCTCCTAGGGTCCCAGCCACCTTTACCTCCTCAACCATTTCCTCCCTGTTTATAAGGATTAGATCCAAAGTAGCAGATCCCCTTGTTTTCTCCCCTACCTTTTGGAAGATAAAGTTGTCAGCAAGAGAGGATAAGAATTTGCTTGACCTGTTAGTTTTACTTAAGAGAGATTCCCAACAAATGTCTGGATAGTTGAAATCTCCCATGACCACTACGTCATATTTTTTGGAGAACTTGGTCATTTGATACATAAAGAGTTCATCCATATCTTCAGCTTGCCCAGGTGGCCTGTAGTAAATGCCTACAATGGTGTCCTTTCCGTTGTTCTCTCCTTGTATTCTTACCCAAACAGTTTCCACAGAACTCCCAGTCTCTGAAGCTTCAATCTCTGTGCAGATATACGCTTTTCTAACATACAATGCAACACCTCCTCCTCGTTTATCAAGTCTGTTTCTTGCAAATAAGTTGTATCCTTTTAGCCTTTTATTCCAATCATGTGTATCGTCCCACCAAGTTTCAGTGATTCCAATGACATCATATTCCTTTTCCTGCATTAGTAGTTCCAATTCTCCTTGTTTGTTGCCCATGCTTTGTGCATTTGTATAAAAACATTTTAGTTTGTGATTGGTTTCTCTTCCTCCCATATTTTTATTATTTAGATTTTTTTGTCTTTGTTCTTCTTTTCCACTTCCAGTAGCAGAGATCTCAATAGTATTTGTCAGCTGTATGGCTTTTTCTGGCCTTTTGCTTCCCTTCCCACATTGTTCTAGTTTAAAGCTCTTCTGATGAGTGTAGCAAGGCGACTTCCAAATACATGTTTTCCAGTCTTCGTAAGGTGCACCCCATCTCTAGCAAGTAGTCCATCGTATAGGTAATTCATTCCGTGATCCAGAAATCCAAATCCTTGTTGACGGCACCATCGACGTAGCCAGTTGTTCACCTGTAGAATCTTATTCCACCTCATTGTTCCATGGCCATCCACTGGGAGGATGGATGAGAAGACCACCTGCGCTCCCAATTCTTTCACTTTCTTGCCTAAGTCTTCAAAGTCACTGCAGATGGTTTCCAGGTCCTTTCTTGCGGTGTCATTTGTCCCCACATGTATTAGCAGGAATGGGTAGTGATCTGTAGATCTGAAGAGTCTTGATATCCTGTCAGACACATCTTTAATTTTTGCTCCTGGAAGACAGCATATTTCTCTTGAGGTTATGTCTGGTCTGCAGATAGCGGCCTCTGTTCCTCTTAACAGGGAATCCCCCATGACCACCACTCTCCGTTTTTTCTTCACAACATTCTTCTTTCTCCATCCAGGAGGATTCTGAGGGCTTACAAGGTTATTCATTGCTGGCAAAGTCTTATCTTGCTGTATTTCTTCATGGTTCTCCTGTGTGAGAGCCTGGTACTGGTTCCTGAGCAGTATGGGTGCTGACTGCCTCTCGATCCTCCTGCTTCTGTGGGTCACATGCTTCCATTCCTCTGTTTCGTCAGGTGCAGTTCGAATTTCTTCTCTTTCTGAATCATGAAGAGATAATTCTGCTCTGTCTAAGAACTCTTCACCTTCCTTAATGATTTTCAAGGTAGTTAACCTCTCTTCTAGATTTCGCAACTTTTCCTCCAACAGGGACACAAGCTTGCATTTCTGGCATGTGAAGTCTGGCTTTTCCACTGGCAAGTCTGTGAACATGTAGCAGGATATGCAGCTCACCAAATGGCTCCTGGACTCTTCCATGTTCTTATTGTTAATGTTCTGAAAACAGTGAAAAAAGCTTAAAAAAAAAAAAGCTTCAAAATGCGCGCGCCAGTAGGTGCGCGGTTTACCGATGTCCTCTTTTCAGCTCCAACAGCCAAAATCCAGTGTTCTTTGAGCTCGCGGAGACTCTTCACTTACCCCAAAATGCAGTGGGAATATGCAAATTATCTCATCAGGACTCCTCCCCTGGTTCTTCCTCAGAAGGACTGTTAGTTGAGATGGATATGTGTAGAATATGTTGTGGTATACCTACGCTAATTAAGAAACAAGCAAATCTCTCCCTATCTCAGCTACAGAGGATTTCTGCAGTTGCTTGGCAGGAGCTCTGGTCCCCTCCCTGCATGTTTGGCGCTCTTTAGAGCGCCAATCAACATGCAGGGATTGTCTGACACACATTGTAATGCTGCAGCCATGTTGGTTGTGGGATTACAGTGATTGGATGGCAGCACAGCATCGTCAGGTCTATATCAGACCTGGTACTTCCGTGCTCGTCACAGTCTACTTTGGAATCAGGCAGAGAAGGGAGAGCTGCTGCTGAGCTAGTGAGAGATTTGCTTGTTTCTAGTTAGTGTAGGTATACCAAACTATAAAGACTCATATCCTTCTCAAATAACAGTCCTTCTGAGGACTAATCCAGCTGCACAGATATCAGTGCTAGGCAGGCAGGGTATATAGCAGACTGCAGTGCACATGGCAAGAGGGTCCATTCCAGTTCTGTCTACTGCTTTTACACATATTTGTACAAATAGCCCCAGTTATCAGGGGCCAGGAAAATTTTTGTTTTTATGTTAATCGTGATTATATGCTTAAAAAGCAATCCAGAGAACACTGTTTTTCTGTGCCATTTTCTTGTGGGCACTGCAGAATACAGCCAGGTCCTTTCCATATTACAGCACTAAAAATCTAGCTATTTAAAACTGTGGTTTGTCAGTCACACAGATCAGATATCATTGCGCTTAAAATATTATCATTTCTGGCCTCCATTGAAATTGTGTTTCAGTGTGTCAGTGATGCTATTGACACGAATTTGCTGTTAAAAATAATTACCTACAGGCCAGCTATTTAAAACTGTAGTTTGTCCGTCACATGGATCACATATAAGTTCGCTCCAAACTCAGCCATTTGAAGTGAGCGTGGAAGATATTGTCCTCCATTTTAAATGGGCAATGAACATGGCAAGGGACGGGGAACTGGACGTGATGGTGATGGTGCATGCAGAGGCCGAGGCCATGGGCAAGCTGAAATTGTGCGGCCACAACAAACACCCATTTCTTCTCGCTTGACCTTCCTGTCCCAATTAATAGGGGACCGCAGAACACCACTATTGAACACAGAGCAGTGTCAAAATGTTATTGGTTGGATAGCAGATAATGCTTCCAGTCACTTAGCCACAACCA
Organism: Phyllobates terribilis; assembly: GCF_046119375.1. Classification (NCBI taxonomy): domain Eukaryota; kingdom Metazoa; phylum Chordata; class Amphibia; order Anura; family Dendrobatidae; genus Phyllobates; species Phyllobates terribilis. The sequence goes on along the minus strand of NW_027362761.1, from coordinate 1,201,588,906 downwards.
CCCTGTCTTCCACATGGTCAAGTCTCAGTAGCTGTGAGTCTGGACCGCCTATTCCTCACCCTGATCCTCCTTCATCCCACCATGCTGAGTGCCCAGAGACAACTGATCCCACACACATTTGGACACTTCGAAGAGCTGTTCACTTGTCCATTTATAGATTCAAGCCTTTTGCCCGATCCACTTGAAGCGCGGCAAGAGGAAATCGCATATAGCAATGCCAAATATTTGAGCAGCCACGATAATATGAAGGCAACGGTGGGAAAGTGTCACAAGAGGTGGACGATGAGACACAATTGCCAGAAAGTCAGGAGGAGGACCAGGGTGTGGATCTGGAAGATGAGGTGATGGATGATGTTGTAACTGACCCAACCTGGCAGGAGGACATGCAGAGCGAGGACAGCAGCACACAGGGAGAGGGAGGCAGAGCACCCCAACAAGCAGTAAGAACAGTGTGGTAGCCTCGTATAGAAGGCGGGCAACCGTTCCCTGTAACGCCAACACGACGGAAGTTGCCAGTGCAACTCTGATGTCTTCCCGAGTCTGGTTGTTTTTTTAAAAACTCTGCCGATAACCCCAAAAAGGCCATTTGCACTACCTGCCAGGCCAGCATCAGTAGGGGTAGCAAAACTAGCAGCTTGACCACCACCAGCATGTTCAGGCACATGGCAGCAAAGCACCCAAATTTGTGTGCCGAACCTCAGGGTCCAGAAACAGTGTCTGCAGGTGAAACCACTGCTTTTTCCACTTTTGTGCGTGCAAGCGAATCCCCTGTCCATAGTGCATGCGAAGGTATCTCCTACCCTTCACCTGTCATTGCACGATCTCAACTAGCACCATCAGCAAATGTGACGCCCAGCTGCTCATGGTATCACAAATCCTAGAAGGGTGTATTGAAGGATTCCTCCACAAGAGGCCCCCATAACCATTCACACATCTCCACCTTCCACCTCAGACCACCAGAGGGAGCCCGTTAGGGATATATAAGGGAAGGTGGAGCCAGGAAGCAGGAAGTGAGAGTCTAGCTGTGGCTAGAATCGAGTCAGAGTCTGGTTTAGCAGTGAGTCCAGTGCAGTCTGAGAAGAGTTACCTCAGAGGACAAAAGCCTGTTCCAGCTCCTGCAATTGCTATCCTGCAGTGGAGCTTATCCAGATCAAGACTCGGTGTGGCTCAGAGAGGTGAGCTTTAGGTGTGCCGGCGCCATAAGATCGGTGAAACGCGGCATGCTGCCGTTAGTGTGAGTAGCCTATTGAGGGCCCGAGTAGGCCGAAGGCGAGTAGAGAGAATTAGTGCATAGGGGGCAGAGGAGCTTAACTAGCTCACCCCGAAGAAGTAGTTACTGGACACCGGGTCCGAAGTTTACCGGGATCTCTACGACCCAGGAAGATAAACCGGAATCCCTGGAGAACTACAAGTCCCAGGATCGCTAAAGTGCTGATACGTAACAGAGCCAGGAGACACATAGGCCCCGTAAGACGGGAGCGTGCACTCCAAGAGAAGGCCCTACCACATCATCAGCCAGCGCAGGACAGAGACAAAGTTAGGCCTAGCTCCAGGCAGGTCAGAAACTTACTACGCAGAAGCAAGAAACAGGAGGCCTAACACCTGCTCTTTGGGGAGGATCCTGATATGCACCCTTCACCCTACAGTGCTCCCGGACGTGCCTGAATTTCCACCTGTAAAAGGTACTGAAGTGACTGTCGTGTCTGTCCCCTTTCTTGCTTTGACCCGGCCAAGTCTCTCCGTCCGGCACTCCCCATTCATACCCTGCCCTGAGGCCTAGCTCCACCTGTGGGGAGCCATACCATCTAGCTGCCTTATCATCGGCCTCAGTGGACTGCGCAGCACTGGTGGTTCTCACCAGAAACCACAGGTGGCATCACGAACTCTTTAATAAAACTTAACATCTATCAGCGCCTTTTTAAAGAGGGACCTCAGCATATGGGCCCGGGAGCCGACCACCGCGACCTCCTTAAGGCTAAAGGCCCGGGTAACCGAGTAATTCCCATTTCCCCTGGGCGAGTCACAAGCACATCCTTGTCCCAGTGCAGCGTTCAGTTATCCATACCCAGTCTTTGGAACGCAAACACAAATACGCAGCCAATGCCCCACAGGCCTCACTACTAAATTCACACATTTTGCGACTGCTTGCGCTCGAAATATTGCCTTTTAGGCTCGTTGAGACAGAAGCTTTCAGCAACCTGATGGCGGATGCCGTCCCTTGTTACTCAGTCCCCAGTCGCCACTATTTCTTCAGGTGTGCTGTCCCCGCATTACACAAATTCAACCTAACCATGGACATCAGTACTTTTCGCTGACGGCACACTGGGTTAACATAGTAGAAGCCGGGACCCTGTCCTAACGCCGAGGATTGCGGGCAATAGGTCAAGCAGGGTTGCCCCTATAGTCTACAGCTCCTGCACCCCATCCTCCTCTGCCTCATCTTCTGCCTCCATATCCGAAATGACCACATCAGTCACAAGCTGGAAGCACTGCAGCACTGCCTCAGCCAAGTGGCAACAGGCTGTGCTGAAGATAATATATTTAGGTGACAAACCACACAATGCTGAAGAATTGTGGACAGCTCTGAAAGAGCAGGCAGATCTGTGGCTGACACTGCTGAACCTGAAGCCAGGCATGGTCGTGTGTGAGCTCACACACGTACCATGCCTGGCCCATGTGCTTAACCTCGTGGCCCAGCGGTTTATCAAATCCTACCTGGAGCTGCCGAATCTGATTGTTAAAGTACACCGCCTGTGTGCCCATTTAAGAAAGTCAGCTACAGCTTCCGCCGCCCTTGCCGTGTTTCAGCAGCGTTTGCAGCTTCCGGCTCACAGACTGGTGTGTGATGTCCCCACACGTTGGAACTCTACACTGCAGATGTTGGGAGGGATTTGTGAGCAGAAGAGGGCAGTTGTTGAGTACCAGCATCAACAAGGCCGTCACTATTCAGTTTAGACTCCACACATAAGACCTCAGGAGTGGACTTGGATGTCAGACATATGTACCATCCTCCGAAACTTTGAGGACTCCACCAAGATGGTGGGTCGGCGATGACGCCATAATTAGCATGACCATCCTGCTTCTCTGTCTTCTAAAATTCTCTCTGCTCACAATCAAAGACGAAGCATTGCAGGCAGAGCACGATGAGATGGAGCAAGGAACCATACAGGGTGATTACACAGAGCCAAACCTCATCTCATCCCAACATGGATTGAGTGACAATGCGGAAGAGGAGTAGGAGGAGGAAGGACAGGAGCTAGATTCATGCACTATAGACGGTACTACCTGCACAGCTGTCAAACCGTCTGTTCAGCGTCAATGGCCAGAGGATAGAGAAGAGGAGAAGGAGAGCATGGTCAGTCATCCTCTTGGTGAGGACACGGAAGTCTTGCCTGTTAGTAGTCTGGCACGCATGGCTGAGTTTATGTTATGCTGCCTTTCCCATGACCCTCGCGTTCTCAAAATTTTGGGTGACAGTCATTACTGGTTGGTGACACTTCTAGACCCACGCTACAAGGAGAACTTTATATCTCTTATTCCTGAGGCGGACAGATCTAAAAAAATAGGGCAGTACCAGAAGGCCCTTGTTGCAGAACTATTAAAAAAAAATTCCATCTGAAAATGCTGGTGGCAGAGTGCATACTACGTTGGACAACCAAGGAGTACAGACGAGAGAGACACAACTTCAATCGAACAGAGGCAGGGGAACACTGTCAAATTTCTGGGAGAGTTTTTTCAGACCCTCCCATCGCACAGGTCCTGAGGCACGGGGTTCTCTCAAAAGGAGTACAAAGTTTGGGAAGATGCTGAGGGAGTACCTTGCCAACTGTACCAACGTCCTCCTTGATTCCGCTGTGCCTTATAATTATTTTGTATCCAAGCTGGATACGAGGAATGAACTGGCTCTCTATACTTGGGAGGTCCTGGCCTGCCCTGCCACCAGTGTTTTATCAGAGCGGGTTTTTAGTGCCACTGGTGGAATTATAACTGATAAGCGCATTCGCCTGTCAAATGAAAATGCTGACAGGCTAACTCTTATAAAAATGAACAAGGGCTGGATGGGGCTAGACTTCTCAACACCACCGAATGATAGCAGCATAACATAAACACAAATCCATTGTCTTTTCTTGGGAGGTGTATTCCCATGCAACTTTTCACACTCACTCATGGCCTACGCTTCCTGATTTTGTCTATTTGCTCTTGTCCTCCTCCTTCTCATCAACCTCCACCACTATATCACCAGGATGCCCATGGTCCGTGATGCAACACCCACATAATTTTTTTAAAGGGTGTTTATGATGCCCTTGAAAATTTTTTATTATACAGTATTTTCATGTATACCCCCCAGGGGTAAATGTTTGTCAGCCCATACACTTAGTGCATGGGCATTACAAGTATAGGAGGCTCGCTCCTTTCTAATGGCAGCATTTTTTTATGAGGCCCTCCTCCATGTCTCTTCCAAGGGGCATTGAAGTGCCTCCAAATTTTTGGCAGCCCTTGCATTCACTGCATAGGCCCACACTATGGGAGACTCTCTCCTTTATAATGGGAATTTGTCATTACTGTGACCCTGCTCTGTGTGTCTTTAAATTCTTAGTGGGGTTTTTCCTAAAATTGGTCAGCCGTTGGACTCACTGCATACCCTATAACTGTATAGCAGACCCTATCCTTTCTAATGGGATCATGTCATACCTTGTTACTGTGGCCCTGCTCTATGTGTCTTTAAATTCTTAGTGGACTTTTTCCCAAATTTTTTAGCCCTTGCAGTCACAGCATGGGCTTTACCACTATAGGAGACCCGCTCCTTGATAATGGGAACATTTTTTTTACTGAGACCCTCCTCTATGTCTTTTCAAAGGGGTATTGGGTTGCGTCCAAATTTTTGGCAGCCGTTGCAGTCACTGGTTATGCAATAACAGTATAGGAGACCCACTTGTTAATAATGGTAAAAACAAAGCAAAGCCGGCTGATGGCTCTCTAACAATACCTAGGGCCAACTGCTGGCCTTTTAAGAATAGTAAGGGCTGTCTGATGTCCCTGTAAAAATAGGCTTTATGACTTTCAGAGTCCCTCCATCATAAATAAAACAGCATGTGTCTGATGATGTGTCACACACCACATTGCCAGATAAAGTTTTAAAATGTTAAAATGACATTTGCCGGTGAATGCATTTGTCTTAAAAAATAACGTAAAAAAACCCCAAAACAATAGGATCTTTCTTTAGTATAAAAAACAGCGTCAGCAATTTAACCTCAATGTAATCACATTGTTCAGCTCATGCACCTCCTCCTCCATCTCCTAAATGATCACATCAGTCACGAGCTGACAGCACTGCAGCTTTGCTTTGGCCAAGCGGCAACAGGCTGTGCTGAAGATTGACAAACCACCCAGCGCTGCAGAGTTGTTGAAAGCTGTAACATAGCAGCCTGATCTGTGGCTCTCACCGCAGAACATACAGCCAGGCATGGTCGTGTGTGACAATGGGTGGAACCTGGTGATGGAGAAATAACAGCCGGGGTAGATACGGTTTCCCTCTATGCCAGTCCTTTCTCCAAGCTAAAGAATATGGCTGTGGTGAAATACAGCTCCCACTGAGAGGCTGTTTCAGATTGAAAATCATTGTGCTCACCAGAGGATTTGATTGTGAGGGCTAACCTTTCTCACCCGCTCAAGAGCCCCAGAGCAGTTGCAAAGTTAGCGCTATCATGAACTCTCCCCTAGGTAGAAGCCAAGTTTCACCAGGGGATTCTCTGGTGGGACTGTTCAACCCTGCCGAGATGAAGTCCTGCTATGGCTGCTTTTTTACTGAGGAGGAAACACAAGTAAACACGAGGAGAACATACAAAGTCCTTGCACATGTTGCCCTTGCTAGGATTTGAACCCAATATCCCAGCACTGCAAGGCTTCAGTGCTAACTACTGATCCAATGTGCTGCCGTTCACCTTCTAATATCTAACAGGCTGGATAAACTTTCACCTACTGCCATTCCATCTTTAGCTCCTTTGTGATAAAATGTTTTTGGGCAGCCACTTAGTCTACCAAATAAAATTCCTGACAAGAAAATTTGGGGATGGCTTCGCTACTGGTACTGGGGGCTTTGCTATTACCATGGCATCGTACCATAGTTTGCTGGAAATAATCCAGGCTGGTAGGAGGGAAGCAAATTCCCACAGAAAAGTACCAGTAGTAATGTTCAGGCCACATTTCAAGTTCAAGCAGCTTTAGAGGACTTCCTGGGAGAAATTACTTGCATTCCAAGTAATAGAAAACTAAGCAGATGGTGGCCTCTATCATCACAGCCTCACCTCAACACTATGAACTCTCCTGAAGGAGAAGACAAGGCCAGCCGGAGGAGTCTCCGGTACTCTGGTGGGCCCGTCCAACCCTGCCGAAAAGCAGCCCTGGCTAAGAAAAGTGTGGGGGAAGGTTCCCGGACACTCTATGGAAGCTTTTTTTTATGTGACTTGGCCATGCTTATGCATGTTATTTCTCAAAACGCATTACACATCAGGCCATTGTCCAACTCTGTATTCAAGAAATTAAATGCGCAAAAAATGATGTGTGTGTGTGTCAAAGCACCACCGACAAGTGCAACTTGATGTTGGAAGGGCTGCCATTGCTTCTGCAACAAGCTCAATTACAGGACTTCCTGGGAAAAATGACACGCATGGTAGATACGGCTTCCCTCTATGCCAGTCCTTTCACCGAGCTAAATACAACTCTTAGCAAAAAAAGTTGTGGACTGGCTCCGTACCATCTCTGGCCACATTCACCTGTCCACGTGTTTGTGGTTAGGTGGTCCTTCCCAGTAAGTGCACTGGGGAGGGCACGGGTAATGTTGTGGACCGTGCTTGTGGAACGCGGAGGCGATACCGTGAAATATAGTGGCGGCTGGGGACTGAGTATGGACACCCGGCCACCGCTGGCATGAAGTTGTGAAAAGCTTCCTCCTCCACGAGCATAAAAGGCCACATTTCAAGTGCAAGCAGCTGTCAAAAATTTGGCAGTATAGTATTGCAAACTGTGGGTGGGTGGGTGGCTGACTGCATACTTGCGCTTGCATTCCAAGGAATGGGGTAGGGACAAATGAACGCTACAGTGGGACAAGGACGTGGACGGTGATTGTTGCAAGTCTGCAACGACAGGTCCATGGCGGGAGGCATCTTCGCCTGCACCAAGGATCACTTATGATGGTCACACTTTTAGACAGTGACCTGGGAGTCAGATTCTTCCAGATGTCTTCCCCATGCTGTTCTCATGTCTTTTCAGCACTGTATGAATGTGTCTGAAGATGTGTCACGCACCACATGGCCAGATAAGGTTGTAAAATGTTAAAATGACATTTCCTGGTGAATGCATTTGTCTTGGTTGAAAGCAATGCAAAAGTGCAAAAATGCATCAAAAACGCTACATGTGAACATGGCCCAAAGTGTGGAGGAGTATTTTTCTTTTGGTTATATATTTTGCCTTATAAACAAGTCATTACCCTGGAAAGGATGTACCTTAACCGCTTCCCGACCGCCCACTGTACATAAACGTCAGCGCTGCCTGGGCTCTGTGCAGCGCCGACGTTTATGAACGGTCGGTGGTCCCGCAGCCCTCAGGACCCCCAGGGTCCTGCAAGTGCTGCAGTTGCAGTTCAGAGTGACAGCTCTGAAAGGGGACATTATCGGGACCTGATTGGATCAGGTCCCAATGATGTTAACCCTTTGCTATCTTCTATATGCTGTGATCTAAAGTGATCGCGGCATATAGAAAATAGTGAGAGGAGAGGGGGTCGTCCACTTACCTCTCCGACAGCCCCTTGATGCCTTCCAGATTGTGCTGTTGTTATGGCAGCTGGAGGTCACATGACCACCTTCAGATCTGCCATATATGGTGTCCTGCTCAGCTCAGGCTGCAGCTGATTCCAGCAGGAGACAGAGAGTGAGAAACTGTCAGCAAACTTCTCATGCAATGCAATACATTTCTATTGCATTGCATGAGAACAGTGATTAGAAAAATAAAAATTAATGTCCCTTACAGGGACTAAGTAAAAATGTAAAAAAAAGTCTAAAAAATGTTTTCACACTGTTAAAAAAAATTACAAAATATATAAAAATAAATTAAAAAAATATTAAACCAATAAATCAGTATATTTATGCAAAAACAAAAAGAGTACACAAATTTGGCATCGCCGTGTCCGAAACAACCCGATCTATAAAACTGTCACACTAATTAACTCCTTCTGTGCACACCGTAATAAAAATAAATAAAAAACGGAGCAAAAAACTATGCTTTTTCATCATATAGCCAAACAAAAAGTGGAAAAAAATGCGATCAAAAAACACAATTGGAAATAAAAATGGTACCGCTGATAACGTCATCTTCTTCTGCAAAAAAAAAGCCACCATACAGCTCCATCAGCCAAAAGTTAAAAAAGTTATAGCTCTCAGAATAAAGCGATGCAAAAAAAACAATTTTTTCTATAAAATTGTTTTATTGTGTAAAAGCGCCAAAACATAAAAAAATATACAGTAAGTGAAGTATTGCTGTAAACGTACTGACCCGAAGAATAATGCTGCTTTATCACTTTTACCACATGCAGATTGGCATAAAAAAAAAACTCAAAAAACGATTACTGAATTGTTGGTTTTTGTTAATTTTACCTAACAAAAAATGGAATAGAAAGTGATCAAAAAATGTCACGTACCCAAAAATGGTACCAATAAAACTGTCAAGTCGTCCCACAAAAAATAAGCCGTCACATGAATGTCAAATCGTCCCGCAAAAACCAAGCCGTCACATGACTCTGTCGGTCAAAATATGGAAAAATTAGATCTCTCAAAATATGGTGATGCAAAAACTACATTTTGCAAAAAACAGTGTCTTTTAGTGTGTGACAGCTGTCAGTCATAAAAACCCGATATAAATCAGGTATCTCTGTAATCACACCGACCCGAAAAATAAAGTAATCTCATCACTTATACCACACGAGGAACGGCGTAAAAAATAAATAAAACCAATTCTTCACCTGCTACTGATTTGTTTATTACGTCTCCCAAAGATCGCAGTAAGGCTCTGCTCACACTTATCCTGCGCTCTGCGCTGAGCATTTACACCAGAGTTTCTGTGTAAATCTCTGAAATACGTGATTTAGACGGAACCCATGATGGAAGATTTCCTGTAATGAGGCAGATATAGGCCACTGTGGATGCCATCTGGCCTGTGATCCCATGGTGTCATTTTTTTTAGGCGTGCATAAAAGTGCGGTTGGCCACAGTTTTGTGTACTTCTGAAAAAAAGGACACCGCTAAACAGAGGCCAGACGGAGTCCAGAGTAACTCTGCTGCCTCATTATAGTGAATGGATCCTGCAGGGGTTTCATCTGAATTACATAACTTGGAAATTTCGATGGAAACCCCGATGTAAGTGCTTAGCCTAGAGAGCCGGATAAATGTTACGTAAAATGTTCTCAATAAAAGCTTCAACTCGGTCCTCAAAAAAAGCTAGTCCCCACTCAGGTCTGTCATCTGTTAAAAATATAAGGGACTTCCAAGTTACTGGTAGCAGAAAGCCTCTGGAAAAGCGAAATGGCCCTTCCCCCCCAAAAGAAATTCAGAAAATGTTGTGCTCCCAAATCCAAATGCCTAATCTACAATAATTTGTTCTCCAATTGTCAAATAGCGCTCTGTCCCTCCCAGATCTCGCTGTATGGCTAAGCGGTACGATAGAGCCACATATGGGGTATTGCCACTTTTAGAAGAAATTGTGTGACACATTGCGGCACCATTTTTACCCATTGCCCTGTGTGAAAATGTAAAATCTGAGGGTAAAACATTTTTTTGTGGTAAAAATACAATTATGTTTTCTTCACTGCCCAATGGTATGAATTTAAAAATTAAAAAATACTCACTACTTCCCTAGATGAATTCCTTGAGAGGTGTAGTTTACAAAATGGGGTCACTTGTGGGGGTTTCTGCATGTCAGCGACTCTTCAAATGTGACATGGTGTCTGCAACCTATCCCAGCCAACATAGCGCTCCTTTCTCTTCCAAACCTTGCCATACACCAAAGCAGTGGTTTTCCCCCACATAATGGGTATCGGCACACTCAGGAGAAATTGCACAACAAATTTCATGGTGCAATTTCTCCTGTTATCCTTATAACAATGCAAAATTAGGGGATGAAAAACATTTTTTGTGTGAAAAATGTGAAAATTTTACGCCTCAATATTATAAACTTCTATGAAGCAACTGGGGGTGCAAGGTGCTCACCACACATCTAGATAAGTTCCCAAAGGGGTCTAGTTTCCAAAATGGTGTCATTTGTGGGGGGTTTCCACTGTTTAGGCACATCAGGGGCTCCCCAAATGCAACATGGCGTCCGCTAATTATTCAAGCAAATTTTACATTCAAAAAGTGAAATGGAACTCCTTCCCTTCAAAACCCTGCCGTGCACCCAAACAGTCCTTTTTCTCCACATATGGGGTATCAGCGTGTTCAGGAGAAATTTCACAGCAAATTTCATGGTGCAATTTATCCTATTACCCTTATGATAATGCTAAATTAAGGGATGAAATATGTTTTTGTGGGAAAAATGTGAAAATTTTATTTTTACGGCTCAATATTATAAACTTCTGTGAAGCACCTGGGGGAGCAAGGTGCTCACCACACATTTAAATAAGTTCCTTAAGGGGTCTAGTTTCCAAAATGGTGTCATTTGTGGGGGGTTTCCACTTTTTAGGCACATCTGGGGCTCCCCAAACGCAACATGGCGTCTGCTAATTATTCAAACAAATTTTACATTCAAAAAGTCTAATGGCGCTCCTTCCCTTCCGAACCCTGCAGTGCGCCCAAACAGTGGTTTTCCCTCACATATGGGGTATCAGCGCGCTCAAGAGAAATTGCACTACAAATTGTGTATTCCAATTTTTCCTGTTACCCTTGTGAAAATGAAAAATTTGGGCCTAAAGTACCATTTTTGTGAAAAAAAGTTAAATGTTCATTGTTTTCTTCCACATTCCAAAAATTCCCGTGAAACACCTGAAGGGTTAATAAACTTCTTGAATGTGGCTTTGAGCACCTTGAGGGGTGCAGTTTTTAGAATCGTGTCAGTTTTTTGTATTTTCTGTCATAAAGGCCCCTCAAAGTCACTGCAAATTTTGTTGGAAAAATGAGAAATCGCTGGTCAACTTTTAACCCTTATAGCTTCCTAACAAAAAAAAAAAATTTGGTTCCAAAATTGTGCTTATGTAAAGTAAACATGTGGGAAATTTTATTTATTAACTATTTTCTGTGACATATCTCTCTCATTTAAGGGTATGAAAATTCAAAGTTTGAAAATTGCAAAATTTTCAAAATTTTCGCCAAATTTCCGATTTTTTCACAAATAAACGCAAGTGATATCGAAGAAATTTTACCACTATAATGAAGTACAATATTTCACGAAAAAACGATCTCAGAATCAAGGGAATCCATTGAAGCATTCCAGAGTAATTACTTCATAAATTGACAGTGGTCAGAATTGAAAAAATTGGCCTGGTCACGAAGGCAAAAACAGGCTCTGGCGCAAAGTGGTTAACATGTTTCCCAGGAAAATCCATTTTGGTTTTGTTTTTGAATGTTTTATTGTGAGTCCGTAAAAGTGGCGTAATACTCTGACAACATTTTTGACAGCAGTGATCTGGGATTCAGAGATGCTTCCAGGGGTCTTCCACATGATGTTCCCATGTCATTTGAGCACTGTTCCCATCGATTTGGGCAATTTTTAGGCCCTCTGCAGACCGCCAGGGGGAGCCGCCTGAAAAATGCTTGAGTTTCCCATAGACTTACATTGGGCTCGTTGCTCGGGTTGAGCACCCGAGTATTCAAATTTGCTCGACCCGAGCATTTTAGTGCTCGCTCATCACTAGTAGGCACTGACCATATACCGCGTTTTCCTTGGGACGCTGGATGAGGAGTTTGGCATCGCAGTTAGCGCCTGCACATAGCCCAAGCTCCAATATAATTTTATTTAAGACAAATTTGCACTCAGAGTCTTCAACAAAGTGGTGCCGGATAGCACAGTATGCACATGAGCTGACTCTGGCACAATTTTATTTAAATATTTCACACAGCTGATGCTCTGCAGGGGAGCTGGGAAAAGGTGAACAGGAGTGTTTTTTTTGTATGTACAGTATGTACAGTACAGACCAAAAGTTTAGACCCACCTTCTCATTTAAAGATTTTTCTGTATTGTCATGACTTTGAAAATTGTACATTCACACTGAAGGCATCAAAACTATGAATTACCACATGTGGAATTATATACTTAACAAAAAAGTGTGAAACAACTGAAAATATGTCTTATATTCTAGGTTCTTCAAAGTAGCCACCTTTTGCTTTGATGACTGCTTTGCACACTCGGCATTCTCTTGATGATGCTAAGCATCTCTGGTAACTCTTTCAAGATTGTTGGAAGACCATTTCCGGTGACTACTTCTTGAAGCTCATCAAGAGAATTCCAAGAGTGTGCAAAGCAGTCATCAAAGCAAAAGGTGGCTACTTTGAAGAACCTAAAATATAAGACATATTTTCAGTTGTCTCATACTTTTTTGTTAGGTATATAATTCCACATGGGTTAATTCATAGTTTTGATGCCTTCAGTGTGAATGTACAATTCTCATAGTCATAAAAATACAGAAAAATCTTTAAATGAGAAGGTGTGTCCAAACTTTTGGTCTGTACTGTATTTGTGGAACAACAACAGCATAGGAATGATGTGAAGCATATATTAGGATCTGGGACCAGGAAGGGGAGCATATAATAGGATTGAGGAGCATATAATAGGATGGGGGACCAGGTTGGGGGAGCATATACCAGGATGGGTGACCAGGATGGGGAAGCATATAATTTGATGGGGACCAGGATGAGGGAGTATACACCAGGGTGGGGGAGCATATTATAGGATGGGGGACCAGGATGGGGGAGCATATACCAGGCTAGGGGAGCATATACCAGGCTTGGGGAGCATATAGCTGGCTGGGGGAGCATATACCAGGCTGGAGGCCATATACAAGGGTGGGGGACAATATACCAAGATTAGCTATTATTGGTACATTTTTGTGCTGTGTTAAAGGGAACCTGTCACCAGAAATAACGCTGTCAACCTGCAGATATGCGGTTAACAGCGTTATTATGCTGACTGGTGCCTGCACACAGCCAAATGCAGTGGGGAGAAAATGAACTTTATTCTCCCAGACAGCATTCAATTCCAGTCATGGAGTCGGGGGTGGTGCCGGTCCAGTCATTGAGAATACAGAGTGGCCACTGTAACTGCGCCCCCGAACCTGACAGTTGAGCCCCAATGTAGAGCCAGTATCAGTCAGGGCCAGAGGCTCAGTTACAGCGGCCGCTCTGCATACTCAGAGGGGTGACTGAACCAGCGACACCCCCATATCCATGACTGAAACTGAATGGTGACGAGGAGAATTAAGTTATTTTCCCCCCACTGCATCCGGCTGCGTGCAGGTGCCAGGCAGCATAATAATGCTCTTAACCTGCAGATTAACCCCATATCTGCAGGTTAACACTGTTATTTCTTGTGACAGATTCTTTTTAATTTTGCATTACAGCGCATGCTCATACCATGTTATTCGGCGCCATTTTGTCTGCAAATTTACACATATAGTGTCTTCAATAAATTAGCACAGAAGATCGCGATATGTACACACGCTGACTCCGGCGCCTTTTTATTGAATTCATGTACTACACCGTCAACATAGCACCCATCTCCATTATCCCTGTGACCGGTGCATGCACACTCTTATGTTGACATTGTAGTACATTACTTCAATAAAATGGAGCTAGAGTGAGCGAATGTGCATACTTCAATCTCCAACATCATTTTATTGAAGAAACTGTATATTCAAAATCGCAGACACAGTGCCTTAAATAAAAATGGCACCGGAAACGTGCCAATAAAAATGCTCACCACCCGGGTGAAGAACGGGTTCAATAGCTAGTATATTATATGGTACGCAACAAAATCTGTTTTCTTATGATGTTGCTATTCCTAAGATAAATAATTACCTGGGTATAACCATAGACATTTAAATGTTGTATTATCTGTAATGACGTCTTCGATGACTGATCGCCAATTACACCCACCAGTTTGCTATTGCTGAGACAAGAATAGTTGGGGATTATGTCTCCAGGACCGGATAAAATCTGTAGTAAATTCTCTATGGCTTTATTTTCATTATTACAGGAATCAGTCACGTGGTATCCAAGGGTCACATTGGGTAAAATATATGGATTCTTGTTAATCTCATCAATGGAGAAAATAAAGGTCATAATATACTGATAGAAGGATGGTACAGGACTGTAAGTGAATAGCAAGGAGAAGGAAAATATTTTTTAAAAATAGATTGAGATAGAATAATAAAGAAAATTCGAAATATTCTTTAAAATACTACAAATGAGAAAACTATGTGCCATAGCTCATATTTAACTCTAACATACTTAACAAAACTTATCCTCCTTGATGCACTGCTTGTTTATTCTTATTTTTACTCCTGGGAAAAGCAATATTTTAAATTTTTTTATATATATACAGTATACAGTACATATATATATATGATCTGTATGTGGCAGAAGTGTCAGTTAGGACATGTGACATACTGTTATATTAAGTGATATACAGTACAGACCAAAAGTTTGGACACACCTTCTCATTTAAAGATTTTTCTGTATTTTCATAACTTTTAAAATTGTACATTCACACTGAAGGCATCAAAACTATGAATTAACACATGTGGAATTATATACTTAGCAAAACAGTGTGAAACAACTGAAAATATGTCTTATATTCTAGGTTCTTCAAAGTAGCCACCTTTTGCTTTGATGACTGCTTTGCACACTCTTGGAATTTTCTTGATGAGCTTCAAGAGGTAGTCGCCGGAAATGGTTTTCACTTCACAGGTGTGCCCTGTCAGGTTTAATAAGTGGGATTTCTTGCCTTATAAATGGGGTTGGGACCATCAGTTGTGTTGTGCAGAAGTCTAGTGGATGCACAGCTGATAGTCCTACTGAATAGACTGTTAGAATTTGTATTATGGCAAGAAAAAAGCAGCTAAGTAAAGAGAAACGAGTGGCCATCATTACTTTAAGAAATGAAGGTCAGTCAGTCCGAAAAATTGGGCAAACTTTGAAAGTGTCCCCAAGTGCTTTTGCAAAAATCAAAGAAACTGTCTCACATGAGGACTGCCCCAGGAAAGGAAGACCAAGAGTCACCTCTGCTTCTGAGGATAAGTTTATCCGAGTCACCAGCCCCAGAAATCTCAGTTTAACAGTAGCTCAGATTAGAGACCAGGTCAATGCCACACAGAGTTCTTGCAGCAGACACATCTCTACAACAACTGTTAAGAGGAGACTTTGTGCAGCAGGCCTTCATTGTAAAATAGCTGCTAGGAAACCACTGCTAAGGACATGCAACAAGCAGAAGAGACTTGTTTGGGCTAAAGAACACAAGGAATGGACATTAGACATTTTGATGCCTTCAGTGTGAATGTACTATTTTCAAAGTCATGAAAATACAGAAAAATCTTTAAATGAGAAGGTGTGTCCAAACTTTTGGTCTGTAATGTATATGACATATAGTGGTTATCAATATTCATTCCAGCATTCCAAGAAAAATAACATGCAAAAAAGCATGAAACAATCGGCTTTTTACTCATGGCCAGTCCTCTATGCTCCCAGTCATACTTATTTGAATGATTTTTATCTTGGAAAAATAAAAGAGTATTTTAAGACAAGCAGCAGCTAACAGTTCCAGTGCTTGGCAACTCCATTCAAAGTGTTTACCTCCGGTTGATAAATTAGGAGTTCTGAATATGGTACTCTTAAAGCACCACTCCAGAAATTGTTTGTTTTTCACCCCTGGAGTAGTGCTTCAGATGTAAGTCCGCTGCCCCCAGTCATATGTTCACCCTCTGGCGTTTTTGGTGCCACGCTGGTGTTGCGGTGCCATCTTTTGAGCTCAGCTTCTGACTGGCCGGACCTCAGAACCTACATCACAAGCTCTCCATGCAAGTCTATGAGAACCAGAGCCAGGCTCTCATAGACTCACATTAATTAGTGACCTCCGGCTCGCTCCATGAAACACTGGAGCAGCTGGCAGGTCACAAACTGCAGGAGATGGACTGGAACAAGGGCGAAAAAAAGATGAAAATGCTGGAAGGTGAGTATCAGAAAGGGGACAGGGGACTTGGATTTTAAGCACCACTCCAGCAGTAAAATAAAAAAAATCCTGGAGTGGTGCTTTAATGATCTTCTATTGATGATATCCTGTGGACAGGTCATTAATAACTCTGCCTGGACAATCCATTTAAACACCACTCTTTGTATGTGAGGTCTATGTCTTTCTCTACAGCTATAAAATGGTCCATTTTAAGCTGAACCCAGGGGTTAATTCCTGTTGTTCCATTGTCAGCTGAGTGACAGATGGGTATAGATAAAGACCACACATTGATCAAATGCCGCTAAGCAAAAATTAACAAAACTCAAGGTTCTTAGTTTAACATTCTGATCAGACTATATGAAGCCCACTACCACATCACGGTGAACCTCTCAGTGGGTTCCTGACTTCTTATAGCCTTAATGGTGCAGTGTTGTCCACCAACCACAGCTACAGGAATAGTGCACCAGCAGAGTGGGTGACCGGGTGACCCATAACACCCATGCTGCAAGGCTGAGTCCCCATGATGCCAAGCCACACTGCCCCACTGGCCACAACAACAATGGCTGTGGGCTGCTGTTTTTTTGGCATTCCTAACATGTAGTAAAGGTGTCAAACAGTCAAAAATCATGCACACGGGAGTGATTCAATCAAAACACCGAGCAGGCTGAAGATACTAGGTGTTCGCCCGAACATACTCATAAATAGAGATGAGCGGTGTTCGACTAGAACTGTTCGCCAATCTCAAATTCAAGCTGTTTTGGGCGGTGTTCGAGTTGTTCGACGAACCCGAACGATTTGCAAAAAATTCGGCTGTTCGAGGTTATGTTCGATAACTGTTCGTGCACCAAAAGCGTGTCCTGCATGTCTGGCGCTATTTAGAGCACCAATCATGCAGGGATTGTCTGCCACTCACTGTAATGCCACAGCCATGGTGGTTGTGGCATTAGAGTGATTGCCCAAATCGATGGGAACTGTGCTCACAGTGAAACATGAAAAGCCGGCAATTCAGCAGCGGCGTACACCGGTACCCGACAATTTAGTACCGAAAGAATAGAGCTTCACACATAGATTAGATAGATAGAAACATGTCAGTCACATATATAAGAAGTACAGTGACAGTGTTGATTACTGTACTTGTCATTTAGTGTAAAGGATTTATAAAAAAAAATATTAGTGTTTTCATGCACCGTCTCTTTAAAAAAGCCGGCCGGCAATTCAGCAGCGGTACCCGACAATTTAAAATAGAAGGAATAGAGAATCACACATAGATTAGATAGATAGAAACATGTCAGTCACATATATGAAGTACAGTGACAGTGTTGATTACTGTACTTGCCATTTAGTGTAAAGGATTTATTAAAAAAAATAATAGTGTTTTCATGCACCGTCTCTTTAAAAAAACCGGCCGGCAATTCAGCAGCGGTACCCGACAATTTAGGATGGAAGGAATAGAGCATCACACATAGATTAGATAGATAGAAACATGTCAGTCACATATATATGAAGTACAGTGACAGTGTTGATTACTGTACTTGTCATTTAATGTTAAAATAAAGGATTTATTTAAAAAAAAATTGGCGTGGGGTTCCCCATAATTTTAGGCTCTAGCGGAGGTTAAGCAGACGGCTGGGGCAGATGTTTGAAGCCTGGGAAGGGGTAATACCCACGGAGCTTCCCAGGCTACTAATATCAGCCCCCAGCTGAATGCCTAGCCTTTACTAGCTATTAAAATGGGGGATCCCCCAAAAAATTGACGTGGGGTCCCCCCTATTTTAATAGCTAGCAAAGGCTAGGCAGACAGCTGGGGGCTGATATTAATAGCCCAGGAAGGGTGCCATGAATATTGGCCCCCTCCCAGGCTAGAAACACCAGCCGTCAGCCGCCCCAGAAATGGCACATCCATAGGATGCGCCAATTCTGGCACTTAGCCTCGCTCTTCCCACTGCCCTGTAGTGGTGGCAGTGGGGTAATAGGGCTGGGGTTGATGTCAGCTTATAATGCCAGCTGACATCAAGCCCAGGTTAGTAATGGAGAGGCGTCTATAAGACACCCCCATTACTAACCCCATAGTCAAAGTTAAAAAAAAACACAAACACCCAGAATAAAGTCCTTTAATTGAAATAAAGACACAATTCTTTATTGTTCTAAATTAAACCATACTTACAATCACGCCCATTCCAGCTGAAGCCAACGATCCCCTGCAATAAAAGAAAAATAATAAAGCAGCATAATCCTTACCTTTCCATGGTTCCCACGACAGCTTCAGCTCTGCTACATCGAGATGACATGCTGGACCGCAGCAGAAAGCTGCCATCCAGCCTGTCATCCCGCAGACACTGAGTAGCGCAGGCTTGCTTGCGCTCCTCACCGTCTCTCTGTGACGGCATCCAGATGAGCTGAGTTCATGTCCAATGAACTCGGCTCACCTCATGCACGTCACTGACAGCGTGGGAAAATTCTCACGCTGAAGCGCTGAGTGCAGGAGAATTCTCCCACGCTGTCAGTGACGTGCATAAGGTGAGCTCATGTCCAATGAACTCAGCTCACCTCATGCACGTCACTAACAGCGTGGGAAAATTCTCCTGCACTCAGCGCTTCAGCGTGAGAATTCATTGGACATTAACTCGGCTCATCTGGATGCTGGACACTGTGGAGCGCAAGCAAGCCTGCGCTTCTCAGTGTCTGCGGGTTGACAGGCTGGATGGCAGCGTTCTGCTGCGGTCCAGCCTGTCATCTCGATGTAGCAGAGCTGAAGCTGTCATGGGAACCATGGAAAGTTAAGGATGATGTTGCTTTATTATTTTTCTTTTATTTCAGGAGATCGTTGGCTTCAGCTGGAATGGGCGTGACGGTAAGTATGGATTAATTTAGAACAATAAAGAATTGTGTGTTTATTTCAATTAAAGGACTTTTTTCTGGGTGTTGTGTTTTTTTTAAATACTTTACTAGAAATTCATGGTGGTCATGTCTAATATTGGCGTGACCCCATGAATTTCGGGCTTAGGGTCAGCTGATAATGCCAAGCTGGCTCTAACCCCTTTATTACCGAGTGAGCCACCGCATCAGGGCCCTGGATGAGTTGGGTACAGTGCCAGAAGATGGCGCTTCTATGAACGCGCCATTTTCAGGGGTGGCTGCGGACTGCAATTTGCAGCGGGGGTGGCCCAGAAAGCTTGGGCCTCCCTGCGCTGCGGATTCCAGCCCCCAGCTGCCTAGTTGTACCTGGCTGGACACAAAAACAGGGCGAAGCCCCACGTCAATTTTCTTTAAATTATTTCATGAAATAATTAAGAAAAAAAGGGCTTCCCTATATTGTTGTGTCCGGCCAGGTACAAATAGGCAGCTGGTGGATGGGGGCAGCCCGTTCCTGCCTGCTGCACCTGACTGGACACAAATATAGTGCGAAGCCCCACGTCAATTTTTTTTTAATTATTTCATGAATTTCCTGAAATAATTTAAAAAAATTGAAGTGGGGTTTCACACTATATTTGTGTCCAGCCAGGTACAGCAGGCAGGAACGGGCTGCCCCCAACCACCAGCTGACTATTTGTACCTGGCCGGAAACAACATTATAGGGAAGGTCTTTTTTGTGTCCAGCCAGGTACAACTAGGCAGCTGGGGGCTGGAATCTGCAGCGCAGGGAGGCCCAAGCTTTCTGGGCCCCCCCCCTCTGCAAATTGCAGTCCGCAGCCACCCCGGAAAATGGCGCGTTCATAGAAGCGCCATCTTCTGGCGCTGTACCCAACTCATCCAGGGCCCTGGTGCGGTGGCTCACTGGGTAATAAAGGGGTTAGGGCCAGCTTGGTATTATCAGCTGGCCCTAAGCCCAAAATTCATGGGGTCACGCTAGTATTAGACATGACCGCCATGAATTTCTAGTAAAGTATTTAAAAAAACACAACACCCAGAATAAAGTCCTTTAATTGAAATAAACACACAATTCTTTATTGTTCTAAATTAAACCATACTTACCATCACGCCCATTCCAGCTGAAGCCAACGATCTCCTGTAATAAAAGAAAAATAATAAACCAACCTCATCCTTACCTTTCCATGTTTCCCATGACAGCTTCAGCTCTGCTACATCGAGATGACTGGCTGGACCGCAGCAGAATGCTGCCATCCAGCCTGTCATCCCGCAGACACTGAGAAGAGCAGGCTTGCTTGCGCTCCTCAGTGTCTCGTTGTGACGGCATCCAGATGAGCCGAGGTCATGTCCAATGAACTCGGCTCACCTCATGCACATCACTGACAGCGTGGGAAAATTCTCTCGCTGAAGTGCTGAGTGCAGGAGAATTCTCCCACGCTGTCAGTGACGTGCATGAGGTGAGCTCATGTCCAATAAACTCAGCTCACCTCATGCACCTCACTGACAGCGTGGGAAAATTCTCCTGCACTCAGCGCTTCAGCGTGAGAATTCTCCCACGCTGTAAGTGACGTGCATGAGGTGAGCTGAGATCATTGGACATGAACTCACCTCATGCACGTCACTGACAGCGCTTCAGCGTGAGAATTTTCGCACGCTGTCAGTGACGTTCATGAGGTGAGTTGATGTCCAATGATCTCAGCTCACCTCATGCACGTCACTGACAGCGTGGGAAAATTCTCCTGCACTCAGCGCTTCAGCGTGAGAATTCTCCCACACTGAAGCGCTGAGTGCAGGAGAATTTTCCCACGCTGTCAGTGACGTGCATGAGGTGCGCCGAGTTCATTGGACATGACCTCGGCTCATCTGGATGCCGTCACAGCGAGACACTGAGGAGCGCAAGCATGCCTGCTCTTCTCAGTGTCTGCGGGTTGACAGGCTGGATGGCAGCGTTCTGCTGCGGTCCAGCCTGTCATCTCGATGTAGCAGAGCTGGAGCTGTCCTGGGAACCATCGAAAGGTAAGGATGATGTTGGTTTATTATTTTATTTTTATTACAGGAGATCGTTGGCTTCAGCTGGAATGGGCGTGACGGTAAGTATGGTTTAATTTAGAACAATAAAGAATTGTGTGTTTATTTCAATTAAAGGACTTTATTCTGGGTGTTTGTGTTTTTTTAACTTTCACTATGGGGTTAGTAATGGGGGTGTCTTATAGACGCCTCTCCATTACTAACCTGGGCTTGATGTCAGCTGGCATTATAAGCTGACATCAACCCCAACCCTATTACCCCACTGCCACCGCTACAGGGCAGTGGGAAGAGCGAGGCTAAGTGCCAGAATTGGCGCATCCTATGGATGCGCCATTTCTGGGGCGGCTGACGGCTGGTGTTTCTAGCCTGGGAGGGGGCCAATATTCATGGCACCCTTCCTGAGCTATTAATATCAGCCCCCAGCTGTCTGCCTAGCCTTTGCTAGCTATTAAAATAGGGGGGACCCCACGTCATTTTTTTGGGGGGGGTCCCCCATTTTAATAGCTAGTAAAGGCTAAGTATTCAGCTGGGGGCTGATATTAGTAGCCTGGGAAGCTCCATGGGTATTACCCCCTTCCCAGGCTTCAAACATCTGCCCCAGCCGTCTGCTTAAACTCCGCTAGAGACTAAAATTACAGGGAACCCCACGCCATTTTTTATTTTAATAAATCCTTTATTTTAACACTAAATGACAAGTACAGTAACCAACACTATCACTGTACTTCTTATATAAGTGACTGACATGTTTCTATCTATCTAATCTATGTGTGATGCTCTATTCTTTCTGTTCTAAATTGTCGGGTATCGCTGCTGAATTGCCGGCCGGCTTTTTTAAAGAGACGGTGCATGAAAACACTATTATTTTTTTTAATAAATCCTTTACACTAAATGACAAGTGCAGTAACCAACACTGTCACTGTGCTTCTTATATGTGTGACTGACATGTTTCTATCTATCTAATCTATGTGTGATGCTCTATTCCTTCTTGTCTAAATTGTCGGGTACCGGTGTATGCCGCTGCTGAATTTGCCGGCCGGCTTTTTTAAAGAGAGTGTCTTCTGAGCAGTTTGTCAGCTTTTGGACACCTTTGCAGGTGTTTTCTATGTGTTTCTATGTGTTTTTGTTTGCCTGCCATTGGTTTTAACGGTGTTCGACGGTGTTCTAAGGTGTTCGACGAACAGTTCGACGAACAGTTCCTCGAACATCCCGGTGTTCGACGAACCGAACCGAACCCGAACACTACGGGGGTGGCTCAACACTACTCATAAATCTCGAGTAACGAGCATGCTTGCTCATGACTAGCCACCACACAGCACCATGTTGAAAAGGGAACATTAGGAACTTTACCCATGTGTTCTCTTCAGGATTTTTACTTGTTTATTTCAGGTATCTGTAAAGTGAACACCAGTGTAAGCAATGTTTACTTCTGTTCATTTAAGCAGCTGTACGCACTGAATATAGTGAGTGCAGTTTCCTTATAGAAAGTCTTGGCAAAACAGTTGTATTTGCTGTAACTTGTTGACTTATGGTAGGCTCGTGTCTATGACCCCAGACAAGCATCAAAATACAAGGTATTGCTAGTAACCATCCATTTTAACAACTATGATTGGAGATATGTTTGATCCTGGCCATTTAATTGTTGTAGTCAATGCTGAGTGCAGAATCTATATGGTTAAGAATTGGGAAGGGGCTCTGTCTGCCACCCATCAGAGCCCTGAAATATGATCACTTGGTGCTAATGGGTTGGTTTGGCGGCTGGAGGCCTAACAAACATTGCAAGGCTGCTATGGATGGGAACCTTTTAGACCCTACCGGTCTGCCTGTCAGTATATCATTGATGGGCATAATATAGACATATTGCAGTATATTGTAGAGGCAACTAGATTATTGCAGAGTCAAGTCTTATAATGGGGACCAAAAAGTTGTAAGAAAAAGAAAAAAGATTATTCTTGAAAATTGAAAAAGAGAAATTGATAGATGTGTGTAATAAAATAAGATTATCTTTCAAGACCAGTACTTACAATTTACAGACTCGATCAATTGGCTGTTGGCTTTGATTTCCACAAAAATAATGTACAGTGAATATTCCTCCAATGATCATATCTCCATCCTGGAAATAATTTGTGTTTAAAAGAGGATCGTCTTTTCTAATAAAACAATTAGGTCCCGAGCTGAATTTTTGGCATTCTGCTGGTAATAACACATTGGCAATAAAAAATACTACAATTATCAACTTCCCCGACATCTCTGCAGGTTGGTGGCTCATCCATGTAATATTCCTTGGAATCTAATCTAATCATAACAGATCCATCTGTCCTGCAGCTTTCTGAATGTTGTATACAGTAGTAGGTTACTGAACGATCCATTTTATATAGTGTGGATGGTGTTTGTGAGAGATTGTGAGGGAATATTATTAGTACAATATTAATATAAAATCATCTGCTCCATACAGTCATATGGGAATCAAGCCAAATGCAGAATTGTACCAAAGACTTACACATATTTTCATATTAGGATAGATTAATTATATTCAGCTATAATATTTTGCTATTATCAGTGCTTCCCAAACATATAAAAAAATAACATAACTTCCCTATTCTGCTAACTGATGGTTCGTTCCCATTATTTTTAAATTTCAAGTTAAGGCTAGGGATGGGCGAACCCGAGCGATAAAGTTCAGGGTCTGTACCGAACACCTAGTGTCCGTACACGGACCCTGAACATGAACCTCTCCAAGAAGTCCGTGCAGCTGTTGGGGTTCTGCAGCCCTAACAAAGATTGTTGAAAGGCTGCAGCGCAATAAAACACCATTTTCCTCAGCTGTCCGCCCATAATCCATATCTCCCACGACGTGCTTCAACTCTGTTTCATCTGGATTGCGTGGCTAAGTGGGGGCATGATGCGACTGCTCAGCCATGCATCCAAGAGACACTGAGCTAAGCCTGAGAACTCAGCTTCGGTGCCGAGTGGTGATGTCAATGAGGTAAGTGGAGTTCATTGGCTATGGACTCCAGTCACCTTATTGATATCACCGCTCGGCATTGAAGCTGTCTTAAAGAGGCATCTCCTTTACTAACCCCTGGGCTTGATGTCGGCTGACATTTCAAATCTGACATCAACCCCTCAAATATTACCCCACTTGCCACCACACCAGGGCAAGTTGTCACTCACAGTGTGGGAAAGACTAAGTGCAACACAAAGGGATGAGGGAAAGGAAGCCAAGACACTAGAGAAAGGGGGAGTGGAGACCCCTAGGTAGATCTAATGACACCATGCCCACGCTACTGTCCCTATATTGGTTCCACACCAATCGCCGAGGAGGAAATCTATGCCCTGTAAATCTCTAGAGCTAGGCCCTAGATAGGGAGGGGAGGGGTGAGCACCGGTCAGTCACCACTATTAACTAACGACAACAAGGGAGACAAACTAAGGGGAATACTTAGCTTGAGAAGACACCAGAGAGATAACACCAGACGTCCTCCAAGAGCACCAGAGAGGAAGCTATCTGACTGCTGTAGCTCCAAGCCTTCACAAGGGAAAATGTTAATATCACCGGTGACTCCCTGCAGCAGACTGAGAGTTTATAAACACCCAGACCAGATGTGTCAATCAGAGCAGGAGGGAGGTTGCCGCTTGGTCCAAAAGTGATAAAGATTAAGGAAAATGTCTGCAATGCCAAATGCAGTGACCTTCTGCAGCCAGATGCAGAGCGACTGTCTGTCACATCTGACACACCAGTGACACAAGTGAGAGGGGCAAAGTCAAGCAAAAAACGCCAAAATTGGCACATCTAATGGATGCGCCTTTGCTGGGGCAGCTGTGTGCTTCTGTTTTTAGGCTGGAGAGGGCCGATATACATTTGTTACAAGTAGCCAAAGGAGTGGAGTAAAAGTTGATCCTAACTCGCAGAACAAATAGAGTAAGTTTTTTTCCTTACCATAGAAAAAGGTGGGGGGGGAGACAGGAATGCAGCAGCCCCCACTCACATAGCAGATAGCTGGGAATGACTTTTTCCCTTCATCCTAATTATTGAAAACCACTAGTTAAAAACACTATTTCAATGATTAAATGAACTTCAGGCACATTTTTAAATTTTTATTTTTTTCCTTAATAGATACTGGGCAGCCAGGTCTGTATGCAATTAATGTTTTTCTTTGAGAAATCATCAAATCATTTAATGGTGATTTACTTAGAAAATGCATTCTTTTCCATGCCTCTGCACCCAGACTGCCGGTATTTATTTGTTTTTATTTCTAAACAATTTACATGGATGGTGCTATCACAAGGTGCTCAAAATTCACCGATAATGTTTACTTTTGCAATGTTTTCTCATTTTGAAAATTTGTTGACTCCTCCATGTTTGGCGGTTGTGATGTTTTAGTTTAGAGTATGTGGACGATTTATTACTTTGTCCCGATCAAGTCTCATGTCAAGAGCTGTCTATCTCACTTTTGTGTTCCCTACTAGTGTTGAGCCACCCCCGTAGTGTTCGAGTTCGGTTCGGTTCGTCGAACACCCGTGTGTTCGCCGAACTGTTCGTCGAACTGTTCGTCGAACACCTTCGAACACCGTTAAAACCAATGGCAGGCAAACAAAAACACATAGAAACACATAGAAAACACCTTCAAAGGTGTCCAGAAGCTGACAAACTGCTCAGAAGACATAACTAACACATGGAAAAGTGACAAGTACATATAGTCATGCGAAAAGAAAAGAGGTGGAGGAGTAAAAGGAGGGGGAGACACAGACATAGGCATGTCATGCCCTTCTAAAATCCAAAAAGTGAGAAGCCGACACGGCCAGTCCGTTCCTGCCCGTGCCACCTCCGTGTCGCCGGGTTTGTGCCAGAGCCGCGGTGGACCCTGACGGCCAGCCCCCCTCTCCCAATACTGGTGCCTGTCCGCTGGTGGGTCGAGCGAGCCCCCCTGTGGTGGAGGCAGCTCTAAGCTTTTTAATTTAAATTGTCTCTCTAATTTGAATGAATACACTTTAAATCCATTTACAAGGATCTATTGGAGGGCAAGTCTCATGCCAGCAGCCGCGTAATTCCAGCTCCAGTAGCGTCCACTAAAGCTGCTGCAGTTAAAAAGCTTTTATAAGGATCGAGGTC
The DNA here is from genome assembly GCF_046119375.1 of Phyllobates terribilis. Classification (NCBI taxonomy): domain Eukaryota; kingdom Metazoa; phylum Chordata; class Amphibia; order Anura; family Dendrobatidae; genus Phyllobates; species Phyllobates terribilis. The sequence goes on along the minus strand of NW_027362761.1, from coordinate 1,201,562,700 downwards.
GGCTGTCCACCGCAAGGCATCCTACTGCCAGTCCCAGCCCCTATGCCTTGGGGTGCCTCCTGATGCTCTTCACTGAGTATCCCGTGGTCCCGAAGCATTTCCTTTGAAAAAATGAAGTGTCCAAACTACAGGTGGTGTAGCTTGCTTAACAGCCGGGATAATCCGCTGACTATCAGACCCTGCTACTAGGCACAAAGTATTTCCTGGGCTAGATGCAGTTAAAAATTTGTAATTAGATACTCTCGTTGGATGCTGAGAAAGCATTCCATAGAGTCTCCTGGCACGCCATATATGATTCTCTTAAAAAGCTTGGGGTAGGGGTCTAGGGGACCCTTTTATAGCCAAAATCACGGCCCTGTATCGCAATACGTCACCTAGGCTAAAGATAAATGGAACTGTAGCACCCTGAGGGCTCGGTTGCTACAGAGGTATTGCACCTCACCCAGAGGTGTGATATCTCACTCTCAGGTAAGGATGTAGTGTGGATCAGGACCCGACACCTGCATGCATTACACCACATTGCCGTGGGGCAGGGCGACCAATATGCCCCTGAGATGGGCACGACAGTCCCTGTCCCTGGCTGGAGTGGGGGGAGGGAACACTGAGGAAGGGGAACCCTGTAGTGCAGGAGCAGGGAGGAAGCAGTTCCTGGGTGCATTGAGAAGGGAGTATAAAAGGTGGGCACCATCTTAGTTCAGTGCAGAGAAGTCTGAGCAGAAGTGGCAGGGAGCAGGGGCTCTGCATGAGCTCTGCTCCGGAGGCGGGCCTAGTAACAGAGGCCCAGGCCTGGAAGAGGGAGAAGGAAGGAAGAGGAGCGGAGAAGGCTCCAGGAACGAGGAATGAAGGGATCTCAGGGGTGCGGACGGGCGAGTCGCCACCGCACGCCAGAATCCACCTGCGTGGAGGGGTCAGGCCAAAGGGGGAGACCGGTCCCCGAAACTAGTGGAGGCAGGAAACGACCCTCAGCTAGAAACAGGAGGCTGTGACATTTTATGTGGCGCAGCCCCTCGCTACACCCGCTAGGAAGGCACCACATAGGGTCAGGGAAACTGGCGCCAAGTTTACCAAGAGGAGGCCCGAGGCAGCCGGACAGAAGGGTTGGTAAGAAAGGCCAGACAAAGGACACACAAAGGGGGTCCTGTGAAGCGCTCCAAAGTTATCTGGGAGTTGTCTGAGCCCCTCACCTGGTGAGCACAGTACGACGTGGGCAGCCGTTACCTGCAGACGTGGTCTGGATAATAAGAACTGTGAGTAAAGGCCCTGGACTGCATCACTGACTCCGTGTCATTACTGCTGCTGCCCTGCATCATCACCCCCATCCTCCGCATACACTGCCCTGAGGCTATACTCCTCCCGTGGGGAGTTATGCTACGCTCTGCTGCACCCACAACACCAGCCTCAGCGGTCTGCCCTAGAGCGGCGGTTCACTCTGACCACAATCCACGGGTGGCGTAGTCGGACATTTAAACATCAAAACCACATAAATAGTTCCGCCACTGGTTTGACCGCCCTGAGCCACGGAACCGGGTTGCCGCCACGGAGACTACAACCACCAGCATCCACCAAAAAGGGTCCGGCTCCGGGTGTCCCAAGGCCCAGGGGGCGCATCAGAACATTTTCATCACCTTTCACAATCACCAATGGGACAAGGCAGGGATGTTCTCTGTCCCCTCTCTTATACATCCTAGTGACGGAGCACCTGCTCTCATCAATTCGCCATAACCCCAATATTAGGTGGATTGAGGTGGGAGGCACCGAGTACAAGTGCTCTCTATTTGCTGATGATGTCCTAGTATATATCACTCAATCACATATATCCATCCATGCTGTTATGGCTGAAATAGATCACTTTGTTACATGGTCAAATTTTAAAATCAATGCAGCGAAGTCTGAGGCCCTCGATGTCTCCCTCCCCAAATCCATATAGGATTCCATCCAGTCCAACTTTCCCTTTGCCTGGCCCTCACAGGGTATCAAATACTTAGGAATTCCTATTCATAGAGACCTCTCCCATCTATGTTATCTTAATTTTGGGCCCTTTATTGAACAACTCCATACAGACCACAGTTGGCAAGTTAGAACTGTAAGATTCACTACGTGAACCACTGGTGTTTTGTGGAAAAGCACATGTACACTGTGTTCCAAATTATTATGCAAAAAGTGTTTAGGAGTGATAAGGGAAGAATTTGTTTGTTTGTCAGTTAAACTCATTGATGGTGATGTGTGTCAGGGCTCTTTATATCACTGTAAGCAATTGCAGACACCAGTGCTAATTAGTTTGTCAGGTGTGTCCAATGAAAGGCAAGACTACTTAAGAAGGCTCTCACACATTATTCAGCAGCCTACATTTTCTGCCAAAATGGGAAAGAAAAAGGATGTGTCGGCTGCTGTGAAGCAACAAATTGTGGAGTGTTTAGGTCAAGGCATGACTACAATCAACATTGTGCGATGATCAGGATGAAGTGTCTTGGCAATCAAGAAGTATGTAGCTGATTCACAGTACACACGTGTGCGTGCTGATAAGGGCAAATTGAGGACTCTTTCCTACAGGCAATTACGTCAGGTTGAAAGAGCAGCGGCAAAAAAGCCTTGTCATAGCAGCAGACAAGTTTTTGAAGCTGCTTGTGCCTCCAACGTCCCCCGAACAACAAGATGCAGGGTCCTTCAGAGGTTTGCAGCTGTGCATACGCCATCCTGTCGACCTCCTCTATCCACTTCACACAAGCAGAAACGGCTCCAGTGGGCCAAACATTACATGAAAACTGATTTCAAAACTGTTTTGTTCACGGATGAGTGCCGTGCAGCGCTCGATGGTCCAGATGGATGGAGTGGAGGATGGCTGGTTGATGGACACCCCACGCAAACACGGCTACAGCGCCAACAAGGAGGAGGTGGAGTAATGTTTTGGGCTGGAATCATGGGGAGAGAGATTGTCGGCCCCTTTAGGATCCCTGAAGGCGCTAAAGATGAACTCCATAATGTATGTGGATTTTCTCAAACGGCACTTCCTGCCATGGTTCAAGAAGAAGAACCGTGTATTTCACAGCAAGATCATTTTTCTGCATGATAATGCACCATCTCATGCTGCACATAAAACATCTGCATCTCTGGCTGATATGGGCATAAAAGGGGACAAACTTATGGTGTGACCCCCATGCTCCCCTGACCTCTACCCCATTCAGAACCTTTGGAGCATCATTAAAAGGAGTGTCTATGATGGCGGGAGGCAGTTCACATCTAAGCAACAGCTCTGGGAGGGTATTCTGTCCTCATGCAAAACAATTGAAGCAGAAACCATCCAAAACCTGACAAATTCAATGGACGAGAGAGTTCAGAAGCTCCTTTCGAACAAGGGGTCCTATGTGAAAATGTAACATCACCTAGAATAAAGTTTTGAGTTGAAAACTGTTTGATTTCAGTTTCTAACAACCTGCTAATGCTTATAATTTCAAAAATGACCATTTTTTTGGTCTTTATTAAAATGAAAAGGTTGATCGAAAAGTTTGGGGGATCTAAGAGTGTGGCAACCCAGTAGTCATGATTACTTCGAATTCTGACAATATGAGGGTCATGCTGCAGGTAGTGCAGTAAGAAGGCACTTATGTGTCTTGCGCATTTCGGAGCCCCAAAATTATTTTCCGGGCTAGATGCAGCTAAAAATTATTTTTAATTTTAAATCTGGTGGAGCTTATTATAGATGGCCTAATAGGATCAGTGCTGCACACTGCTACAAAGCCCAAATTATTTTCCAGTCAAGATACAGATAAACATGATTAGTAATTTGAAAGCTTAAAACGGTTGGTAGGGTGATTTTAACCAATCATCAAGCTTTTACTCTCCCCAGGATGACACAGGGGTAGAAAAGTCGTTTCGGATCCATGATTTTTTCATCTTTATGAACGTGAGTCTGTCTACATTATCAGTGGAGAGCCGCGTGCGCTTATCTGTCAGCACACCACCAGCAGCGCTGAACACACGTTCAGACAGAACGCTGGCTGTGGGGCATGACAAGATCTCCAAGGCGTAAGTGGCTAGCTCCGGCCATTTATCCAGATTGGAAGCCCAAAATGAGCAAGGGTCCAGTGACACAGTCGTGGCTTCAATGTTTACTTGGAGATACTCCTGTACCATCGTCTCTAGGCGTTGACTATGTGTCAGACTTCTTGTCTCCTGTGGCCTTGCAAAGGATGGGCTAAAAAAGTGGTGAAATGATTCCGCAAAATTGATGTTACCAGCAGATACTGTGGTTCTGTTACGGTTTGAGTGCTGAACACTTGACGGTCCCACGGTTGGCAAGTTGGAACTGTGAGATTCACTACGTGCACCACTGGTATTTTGTGGAAAAGCACATGTAAGATTCTGCAACAGTCTCTGCTGATACTCCTGCATGCGTGCATCCCTTTCTATGGCAGGAATAATTTCTGCAAATTTACTTTTGTACCGGGGATCTAACAGTGTGACAACCCAGTAGTCAGGATTATTTCTAATTCTCACAATTCGAGGGTCATGTTGCAGGTAGTGCAGCAAGAAGGCACTCATGTGTGTTGCGCATCCAGGAGCACCAAGTCCCTGTTGTGTTGGTGGCGAGGTAACAATCATGCTTCCTTCCTCTGTCCTCTCCCCCCAACCTCGCACAACAGAAATGTGATCAAGGTCTCCCTCATCTGATGAGTCTTCCATCAGTTCGTCCTCCACTTCTTCCTGGGCTCCTGCACCTTCCTCACTAGTTTGGCTGCTACCATGCGCCCTGGTAAAACCATCTCCCCCACCCTCACATGCCTGCCGCCTTGGTGCTGCCGACCGTCTGGACCTTGCAGATGTTAGCCCTTCCGCATACAACTCCTCCTCCTCTACTTCCTCCACCTCCTCTTGTGCCACCACCTGACTCCGAATTCTGTTTAACATGTGCTCCAGCATGTAAATCACCGGAATAGTCATGCTGATAATGGCATCGTCAGCACTAAACATCTTCGTCGCCATTTCAAAACTGTGCAGAAGGGTGCATAGGTCCCTGATCTGAGACCACTCCTCCAGCGTGATTTGCCCCACCTCTGAATCTCGTTGGCCCAGGCTATACGTCAGAACGTATTGCACCAGGGCTTGTCGGTGCTGCCACAGTCGCTGCAACATGTGCAGAGTTGAATTCCACCGGGTAGGCACATCGCATTTTAGCCGGTGAAGTGGCAGGCCCAACGACTTCTGTAGAGATGTAAGTCGCTGAGCTGCGGGATGCGAACGGCGGAAGTGAGCACACAGCGACCGTGCCCTCTGCAGAAGGCCATCTAGTCTGGGATAGTGGGCTAAAAATTGCTGGACAACCAGGTTCAAAACGTGAGCCATGCAAGGCACGTGTGTGACATTGCCCCGGCGAAGGGCCGCACCCAGGTTTGCAGCATTGTCGCACACGGCCTTCCCTGGTTTCAGGTCCAGTGGAGACAACCATTCATGAAATTGGTTCTCCAGAGCTGACCACAACTCCTCAGCTGTGTGACTCACATTTCCCAGACATTTCAATGTAAAAACCGCCTGATGACGTTGAGCCCTACTGCCAGCATAGTAAGGAGGTGTGCAGGATCCCTTCTGCGCAGTTAGAAAGCTTGTGGCATGACCAGACAGGCTTTGGGTGCAGGTGGAAGACCGAGAGGAGGTTGAGGAGGCAGAAGCAGTGGAGGAACTTTGACATAAAGAGGATTGACGCACAACTCGTGGGGACGGCAAGACTTGGACAGCAGCCCCTTGTCCTGCTGTCACCATAGTTACCCAGTGCCCAGTCAGCGACATGTAACGCCCCTGTCCATGCCTACTCGTCCAAGTGTCTGTGGTGAAATGCACCCTGTCACACACAGAGTTTCTCAAGGAAGCGGTGATGTTGTGTGCGACATGCTGGTGGAGCGCAGGCACACCTTTCTTTGAGAAGTAGTGCCGACTGGGCATCTGGTACTGGGGCACTGCGACAGACATAAGGTCTCGAAAATCCTCTGTGTCCACCAGGCGGAAAGGCAGCATTTCTGTAGCCAAGAGCTTGCAGATGGTGAAATTCAACCTCTTAGCTTTCTCATGGCTAGGAGGAAATGGTCTTTTACTTGTCCACATCTGAGGGACCGAGGGCTGGCTATTGTGCTTAGATGGGGTTGATAAGGGTGTCCCCGGCAAACTGCCGGTCTGTGAGGAAGATGCAGGCGGACATGTTAGGTTGCCTTGATCCAAACCTGGTGCTATCGATGTCGGACAGCGCTCAACACCAGCTGCTGTTACCACCTCCAAAGAAAATGATGACCTGCCAATCACGCTGGCTGTTGCGGGTAAAGAGGTGGCAGGTCTGCGCCCCAAAACAGGTGTGACTGCTGTCCCCCCAGTCACAGAGGATGAAGAGGCCGCGGATGCACAAGATATGGCAGACGGTGGTTGGCCCGGCCGGCTAGGCCGCATTGTAGCACACTGAGCTTCCCACTGCAACTTATGCTTCATGTCCATGTGCCGGTTCATGCATGAAGTACTCAAACTATGTATTTTTTGGCCTCTACTTAGCTTTTGCTGACAAATGTTACAGATAACACAAGTTGGGTCATCTTTATCGATCTGAAAAAATGCCCAGGCTATGCAAGGCTTAGCACCCATGCGACCTGAAGAGCCACCACGACTTGTGGTGAGAGGCAGAGTTGTGTTTGAGGATGCAGTTGTTGACGTGCTTCCAGTACTACGTCTCTGTCCAGGAAGGCGCAACCTGACCTCGTCGTCACTAGCATCTTCCTCCACCTCCTCTGCTGACCTCATCTCTTGGCTGACTGTGGGTTGACAGTAAGTGGGATCTCCAACCTCATCATCATCACCCTGTGTGTTATCACACCCGTCGTCCTCAGAGCCAACCTGTTCCTGCCCTGACAAAAAACTAAAGTTGTCGCTCCAATCAGGTATTTGAGTCTTATCATCGTCTTCCTCATTGTCTCCACCAACAGGAGTTACAATTTATGAATGAGGGTCTACATTATGGTCAGAACCTTCTGCGTCTGGTCCTGGATCCGACTCATAAAGATTCTGGGTATCAGTGCAGATCATTTCCTCGTCTGGATTCACAGAAGCGCTGGAGTCAACCTCTGATTCCCAGGCTATAGTATGAGTAAACAGCTCTGCAGACTCAACCATCTGTTCTACCTCATACTCAGACGGGCAGCTGGAGATTTGGGAGCTGTGAGGAAGCAAGTGCGATTTGGGTGACACCTTTGAGGACTGGAGTATTTGTGATGTTGAAGTTGATGTGGAGGAGAGCCCACTTAAAGGAGCACTTGATATCCGTTGAAGCACCTGCTGTTTTTGTGCCTCATCTGGAATTTGTAGCGATTGGCGTGGCCGTAAGAAAGGGATCTTATCACATTGTCCGCTAAAAGAAGTAGACATTTTAGTTTGGCTGGAAGATGGTCTTTCTTCTGCAGATGTTTCTGTTGCTTTAACACCTACCCCACGGACACAACCTTTTTTCCCCTTTCCAACACGCCTATTCCCCTTTCCACCAGCAGCAGGCCTTTTTCCACTCATTTTGGTGGTTAACTAATTCACAACTCTGGAGTTGTTTGCACAAAAAAACAATGGATGGTAACCGAGCAGAGCTGAGTGGCCAAACTGTGGTATTAGGCCAAAACTATTGGCTGGGTTAGATGCAGAAAAAAATATATTCAGTTTGCAACCTGATGGAGGTCAGTATAGATGGACTAATAGAGAAAGTCCGACACACTGCTACAAGGCCAAATATTTTTTCAGATGTAGATGCAGAAAAAAATTATATTCAGTTTGCAACCTGATGGAGGTCTGTATAGATGGATTAATAGAACAAGACCCACACACAGCTAGAAGCCCAATATTTTTTCAGAGGTAGATGCAGAAAAAAATATATTCAGTTTGCAACCTGATGGAGGTCAGTATAGATGGACTAATACAACAAGTCCCACACACAGCTAGAAGCCCAAATATTTTTTCAGAGGTACTGTAGATGCAGATACAAATTATTTTTAATTTGCAACCTGATGGAGGTCAGTATAGATGGACTAATAGAGAAAGTCCGACACACTGCTAGAAGGCCAAATATTTTTTCAGAACTAGATGCAGAAAAAAATTATATTCAGTTTGCAACCTGATGGAGGTCAGTATAGATGGATTAATAGAACAAGACCCACACACAGCTAGAAGCCCAATATTTTTTCAGAGGTAGATGCAGAAAAAAATATATTCAGTTTGCAACCTGATGGAGGTCAGTATAGATGGACTAATACAACAAGTCCCACACACAGCTAGATGCCCAAATATTTTTTCAGAGGTACTGTAGATGCAGATAAAAATTATTTTTAATTTGCAACCTGATGGAGGTCAGTATAGATGGACTAATACAACAAGTCCCACACACAGCTAGAAGCCCAAATATTTTTTCAGAGGTACTGTAGATGCAGATACAAATTATTTTTAATTTGCAACCTGATGGAGGTCAGTATAGATGGACTAATACAACAAGTCCCACACACAGCTAGAAGCCCAAATATTTTTTCAGAGGTAGATGCAGAAAAAAATATATTCAGTTTGCAACCTGATGGAGGTCAGTATAGATGGACTAATAGAGAAAGTCCGACACACTGCTAGAAGGCCAAATATTTTTTCAGAGCTAGATGCAGAAAAAAATTATATTCAGTTTGCAACCTGATGGAGGTCAGTATAGATGGACTAATAGAGAAAGTCCCACACACTGCTAGAAGCCCAAATATTTTTTCAGAGGTAGATGCAGAAAAAAATATATTCAGTTTGCAACCTGATGGAGGTCAGTATAGATGGACTAATACAACAAGTCCCACACACAGCTAGAAGCCCAAATATTTTTTCAGAGGTACTGTAGATGCAGATAAAAATTATTTTTCATTTGCAACCTGATGGAGGTCAGTATAGATGGACTAATACAACAAGTCCCACACACAGCTAGAAGCCCAAATATTTTTTCAGAGGTACTGTAGATACAGATACAAATTATTTTTAATTTGCAACCTGATGGAGGTCAGTATAGATGGACTAATAGAATGATGCTATGCCCAAAAGATTTTACTTCACTAGGTGCAGTAAAAAAATTGGTATTCTATACACAGGTGGTATATCTTGCAGCACAAATAGGCTACTCCACTGACTAACACACTCTGCAATAGGCCAAAAAGGATTAGCTTTGCTAGATTCAGCCAAATGCTGTGAAAAAAACTTGCACAGCACTGGCACAGACCTGCCTGGCAAAAACTGATAGGAACTGATGTAACCTAGTCCTGAAAAGGACTCCAATTACAATTAGTCTTTACTCCCACAACCTATCTATTTAAGAGCACAGACCTCCCTTATAAAAGTCGTAGGAAATGCTATAACCTAGTCCTTAAAAGGACTGCAATCACAACTATTCCCTACTCCCAAGCTATCTGTATATTTGTGCGAAAATTGGCTTGAAATTAACAAGGTATAGCGCACACAGCAACAGCGGTGCCCTCTAACACGCAGCTGCAGCAGTGAGAAAATGGTGGGGACGGGGAAAATGGCTTGGTCTTATAGGGCAAGGACATGTGACATACACTGCCAATGACACATGCCCTTGCTTGTGTGAAAAAAAGCACTTCGCTCCGTGTGTGCGCTGCTGATAGGCTGACAGATTGCACCTCCCCACTGCAAATGCGGGAAAGAGAAAAAAAAATGGAGATCTTCATTGTTCCTGCAGAGATCCATCCCCTGCCCCTCCCCCCACCCCGCTGTACACTCAAACTGCGTATTAACATTAATTTTCATCATTACTGAGAAAAAATCCAGTTATGATTTTGGTGCACGAACAGTTATCGAACATAACCTCGAACAGCCGAATTTTTATCAAATTGTTCGTGTTCGCCGAACGGCTCGAACATTGCCCAAAACAGCTCGAATTTGAGATTGGCGAACAGTTCGAGTAGAACAACGCTCATCTCTATTCCCTACCAGAACGTGCATGTAAGGCCTCTAAAAAGAAAGCACAGGTTTATCACCAGAAGGTAGTCTTCTTAGGACATGGCATGTCACAATGCACCTGACATTTCACAGAGGAAAGAAAGGTCACAATACAGTACCTTGCGTTACCCCAAAACACGGACAACTACAAAGACCAGTGGCCTACTACTCAGCTAGGCTGGATCTTGTTGCCAGGGGGGCACCCTCTTGTGTTAGAGCCATTTTTGCGGTTCAAGCCATGCTTGAAAAGGCCACAGAAATAATTCTTGATTACAAGGTCACACTTTACACTCAACATGACATTCATGGTGTCTCCAGTCAGGTAAATTCAAGGCACATTTCAATTATCCAGCAACTTCGACTTCAATGTGCCCTCCTCATTCCCCTTAATGTAGAACTGAAATGACGTACAGTTTTGAATCCAGTTACGGGGGGAAAGATGGGGAAAATTAACTATTTTTACATTCTATGGCAGAGGAGGAAATAGCCAAAATACATACACCCCATGATTGTGTCGCTCTGATGTAGCAAGAGATGGCAGGGTTTGAATATGTCTCAGATGAACCCATTGCTAATGTAGATTTTGAGTTTTTTGTAGATGGATCCAAATGCCAAGATGCTGTTTGGTTCTATACTGGATACGCTGTGATCAGATAACATGAGGTAATAAAAGCTGAACCACTCCCTCCTCACTTATCAACACAGGAGGCAGAGCTGAGGGCACTCACTGTGGCATGTAGAGAGGCAAAGGGTAAGACGGCCAAATGTGTGTTTAGATAGTAGATCTTGCCTAAAGTCACATGAAAAACCTATAAAACCAAAGAGAGCATTAGGGCCCTGATGAAGGCTCTCCTGTTACCAACTAACCTTGGCATAGTGAGAATAAAGCTCACACTCGAGCTGACACCAATGAAGCCAAAGGAAATGCTCGTGCGGATGCCGCCGCCAAGGAAGCAGCAAAGAGGACGAGAGTTGAGAGTCTAGCAATGGTACAGACCATGACCTCAGTGTCACCTGTCACTCCTAATATTCTTAAATCCCTGCAGAAACAAGCGGTTCAACAGGAAAAGAAGGAGTGGAGATGCAGGGAGCCCAGCTCACTGTGGAAGGTTTGTAGAAAAAGGGCAGTAAGCTCTGCCTGCCTCGAGCTCTTTACTCAGTGACGGCCAAGGTAACCCATGGACTAACACATTTGTCAAAAATAGCTAAGTGTGTTTTGGTAGACAAGGTATGGGTGGCGCCAGGGTCCAGTACCCAGGCAAGCCAGGCACACACAGTCTTGTATGACGTGTGCACAAAAACGTAGGGAAAGCTGTGAAGACCCCACAGAAACACACCTCTCGTCCACTCTACCCATTCCAGAGATTGCAGATTGACTATATACAATTACCACAAGTAGGGGTATATGAGTTCGTGCTTGTGTGTGTTGATCTCTTTTCAGGTTGACCTGAGGCATATCTGGTGCAAAAAGCTACTGCAAAGGTTACTGCTCATAAACTCATGAAGGAGGTGGTATGTAGATATGGGGTTCCTGAATTGATTGAAAGTGATAGTGGTACATATTTCACTGGAGAGATCATGAGAGAGATCTTAAAGTCTTTGGGACTTAAGCAGGGTTTAAATACACCTAACCATCCACAGAGTAGTGGGAAGGTATGAAGACTAATTGGGACATTAAAGTTAAAGATTCAGAAGGCAAAAGAGGAATCCGGTAAACCATGGATCGAATGATTGACTCTAGCTCTTTTCTCAATAAGGTACACTCCTGGTAGAAAAACAGGTTTCTCTCCATATGAGATACTTTTTGGTTCAGTACCTAGAACAGGGTTATATTTCCCACAGTCACTTCAGATGCAGAATGACAGCCTGACTAGCTATGTTCAAGCCTTGCATAATCGCCTAAACAGTGAGTAAAAACAGGTATTCTTCCATTCCAGACAATGAAACAGTGTCCGGAACACATGATATCAAGCCTGGAGACTGAGTGGTCCTAAAAAGACACATCAGAAAAAGCCTTGATCCAAGATTTAATTGGCCATTTCAAGTTTTTCTACCACAGCAACTTTGGTGAAGCTTGAGGGAAAAACCACTTGGATACATGCCAGCCACTGTAAACGAGTCTTTTTGACAGTTCTAATGGGGATAGTGGTGGCATTGACTCTAGCAAAGACATTAAATGAGGTTTTGAATGATTACTAGGATAATAAATTCATTAGACATCACCAATAGTGATGAGCGAGCTCTAAAATGCTCGGGTACTCGTTGCTCGGGTTGAGCAAATTGGAATACTAGGGTGCTCAACCCTAGCAACGAGCCCAATGTAAGTCTATTGGAAACTCGAGCAATTTTCAGGCGGCTCCCCCCGGTGGTCTGCAGAGGGCCTAAAAATTGCCTAAATCGATGGGAACAGTGCTCAAATGACATGGGAAAAGCATGGGGAAGACCCCTGGAAGCATCTCTGACTCCCAGATCACGGTTGTCAGCAACGTGGTCAGAGTATTAAACCACTTTTACAGACTCACTATAAAACATACAAAAACGAAACTAAAATGGATTTTCCTGGGAAATATGTTAAGGAACATCCTTTCCAGGGTAATGACTTGTATATATGGCAAAATAAATAACCAAAAACAAAAATACGTTCAGCTGTCCCTATCCCATTTCTTGGAATCCAAGCGCAAGTATACAGGCAGCCAGCCACCCATCCACCCAGCCACAGGCTGCAATACTATACTGCCAAATTTTTGACAGCTGCTTGCACTTGAAATGTGGCCTTATAGGCTCATGGAGGCGGAAGCTTTTCACAACCTCATGCCGGCGGTGGCCGAGTGTCCATACTCGGTCCCCAGTCACCACTATATTTCCCGGTATCGCCTCCGCCTTCCACAAGCACGGGTCCCACAACATTACCTGTGCCCCCCCCAGTGCACTTACTGGGAAGGACCGCCTAACCACAAACACTTGGACAGTTGAATGTGGCCACGGAAGGTACGGAGCCAGTCCACAACTTTTTTTGCTAAGAGTTGTATTTAGCTCAGTGAAAGGACTGGCATAGAGGGAAACAGTATCTACACTGCGTGTCATTTCTCCCAGAAAGTCCAATAATTGAGCTTGTTGCAGAAGCAATGGCAGCCCATCCAACATCAACTCGCACTTATCGGTGGTGCTTTGACACACACACATCTTTCTTTGCGCATTTAATTTCTTGAATAGAAATTGGACATGGTGTGATGTGTAATGCGTTTTGAGAAATAACATGCATAAGCATGGCCGATCTACATAAAAAAAAAAAGCAGCCATAGAGTGTCCGGGAACTTTCCCTCACACTTTTCTTAGCCAGGGCTGCTTTTCGGCAGGGTTGGACGGGCCCACCAGAGTACCGGAGAATCCTCCGGCGGGCCCTGGCTTCTCCTCCAGGGGAGTTCATAGTGCTGAGGTGAGGCCATGATGATGATAAAGGCCACCATCTGCTTACTTTTCTGTTACTTGGAATGCAAGTGCAAGTATGCCGCCAGCCACCCACACACCCAAATGCCGTAACACTAAACTGACAGATTTCTGGACAGCTCTTTGCACTTGAAATATGGCCTTTTAAGCTCGTGAAGGCGGAAGCATTCACAACCTCATGCCGGCGGCAGAGTGTCCATACTCTGTCCCCAGCCGCCACTATATTTCCCGGTATTGCCTCCACCTCCCACAAGCACGGGTCCCATAACAATACCCATGCCCTCCCCAGTGCACTTACTGGGAAGGACCACCTAACCACAAACACGTGGACAGCTGGAATGTGGCCAGGGACGGTAAGGAGCCAGTCCACAACTTTTTTGGCTGAGAGTTGTATTTATCTCTGTGAAAGGACTGAGATAGAGGGAAACCGTATCTACCCTGCTTGTCATTTCTCTCAGGAAGTCCTCTAAAGCTGCTTGCACTGGAAATGTGGCCTGAACATTACTGCTTGTACGTTTCTGTGGGAATTTGCTTGCCTCCTAACAGCCTGGAATATTTCCAGAAAACTATGGTACGACACCATGGTTTTAGCACTGCCCCCCAGTACCAGTAGAAAAGCCATCCCCAATTTCCTTCTCAGGAATTTTGTTTGGTAGACTGAGTGGCTTCCCAAATACATTTTCTCACAAAGGTGCTGAAGATGGAGTGGCAGTAGGTGCAAGTTTCTCCAGCCTGTTAGATATTAGAGGGTGAAAGGCAGCACATTGGATCAGTGGTTAGCACTGAAGCCTTGCAGCACTGGGATCCTGGGTTCAAATCCCAGCAAGGACAACATCTGCAAGGACTTTGTATGTTCTCCCCGTGTTTGTCTGTGTTTCCTCCTCAGTAAAAAATCAGCCGTAGAGTGTCCGGGAACCTTCCCACACACTTTTCTTAGCCAGGACTGCTTCTCAGCAGGGTTGGACGGTCCCACCAGAGAATCCTCTGGTGTGCCTTGGCTTCTACCTCAGGAGAGTTCATGATAGTGCTAACTTTGCAGCTGCTATGGGGCTCTTGAGCAGGTAAGAAAGGTTAGCCCTCAGAATCAAATCCTCTGGTGGGCACAATGTTTTTAAATCTGAAACGCCTTCTTCTCAGTGGGAGTTGTATTTCACCACAGCCATATTCTTTAGCTCGGTGAAAGGGCTGGCATAGGGTGAAACCGTATCTACCCCGACTGTCATTTCTCCATCACCAGGTTCTGCCCATTGTCACACATGACCATGCCTGGCTGTATGCTCAGCAGTGAGAGCCACAGATTTGGCTGCTGTGTTACAGCTTTCAACAACTCTGCAGCGCTGGGCGGTTTGTCAATTAAGCATTAAGCATGTTATATTCAGCACAGCCTGTTGTCCCTTGGCCAAGGCAGTGCTGCAGTGCTGTCAGCTTGCGACTGATGTGGTCATTTCGGAGATGGAGGAGGAGGTGCAGGAGCTGAACAATTTGATTACATTGAGGGGTTAAATTGGTGACTCTGTTTTTTATACTAAAGAAAGATTCTATTGTGTTATCTGGCAATGTGGTGGGTGACACATCATCAGACACATCCTTTTTTATTTATGATGGAGGGACTCTGAAAGTCATAAAGTCTATTTTTACAGGGACATCAGACGGCCCTTACTATTCTAAAAAGGCCAGCAGTTGGCAGTAGCTATTGTTAGAGAGTCATCAGCCGGCTATGCTTTGTTTTTAAAATTATTAACAAGTCAGTCTACTATACTGTTATTGCATATCCAGTGACTACAAGGGCTGCCAAAATTTGGACGCAATCCAAAACCCCTTTGAAGTGACATAGAGGAGGTTCTCAGTAAAAAAAAATTTCCCATTATAAAGGAGCGGGTCTCCTATAGTGGTAATGCCCATGCTATGACAGCAAGGGCTGCCAAAATTTGGGAAAAACCCCACTAAGAATTTAAAGACACATAGAGTAGGGCCACAGTAAAAAGATACGACATGATCCCATTAGAAAGGTGAGAGTCTGCTATACAGTTATAGGGTACGCAGTGAGTCCAATGGCTGACCAATTTTAGGAGAAACCCACTAAGAATTTAAAGACACATGGAGCAGGGCCACAGTAACAAGGTACGACATGTTCCCATTAGAAAGGAGAGGGTCTGCTATACAGTTATAGGGTATGCAGCGAGTCCAAAGGCTGACCAATTTTATGAAAATCCCCACTAAGAATTTAAAGACACATGGAGCAGGGCCACAGTAACAAGGTACGACATGTTCCCATTATAAAGGAGAGGGTCTGCTATAAAGTTATAGGGTTTGCAGTGAGTCCAACGGCTGACCAATTTTAGGAAAAAACCCACTAAGAATTTAAAGACGCACAGAGCAGGGCCACAGTAACAAGTACGACATGTTTCCATTAGAAAGGAGTAGGTCCGCTATACAGTTATAGGGTTTGCAGTGAGTCCAACGGCTGACCAATTTTAGGAAAAACCCCACTAAGAATTTAAAGACACACAGATTCCCATTAGAAAGGAGAGAGTCTCCCATAGTGTTGGTCTATGCAGTTAATGCAAGGGCTGCCAAAAATTTGGAGGCACTTCAATGACCCTTGGTAGAGACGTGGAGGAGGGCCTCATAAAAAAATGTTCCCATTAGAAAGGAGCGGGCCTCCTATACTTGTAATGCCCATTCATTAAGTGTATGGGCTGAGAAATATTTACCCCTGAGGGGGTATTCATGAGCATACTGTATAAAAAAAAATCTTCAGGGGCATCATAAATAGAGATGAGCGTTGTTCTACTCGAACTGTTCGCCAATCTCAAATTCGAGCTGTTTTGGGCGGTGTTCGAGCCGTTCGGCGAACACGAACGATTTGAGAAAAATTCGGCTGTTCGAGGTTATGTTCGATAACTGTTCGCGCACCAAAATCATAACTGGATTTTTTCTCAGTAATGATGAAAATTAATGTTAATACGCAGTTTGAGTGTACAGCGGGGTGGGGGGAGGGGCAGGGGATGGATCTCTGCAGGAATAATGAAGATCTCCATTTTTTTTTCTCTTTCCCGCATTTGCAGTGGGGAGGTGCAGTCTGTCAGCCTATCAGCAGCGCACACACGGAGCGAACTGCTGTTTTTCACACAAGCAAGGGCATGTGTCATTGGCAGTGTATGTCATATGTCCTTGCCCTATAAGACCAAGCCATTTTCCCCGTCGCCACCATTTTCTCACTGCTGCAGCTGCGTGTTAGACGGCACCGCTGTTCCTGTGAGCGCTATACCTTGTTAATTTTAAGCCAATTTTCGCACAAATCTACAGATAGCTTGGGAGTAGGGAATAGTTGTGATTGCAGTCCTTTTAAGGACTAGGTTACAGCATTTCCTATGACTTTTATCAGGCAGGTCTGTGCTCTTAAATAGATAGATTGTGGGAGTAAAGACTAATTGTAATTGCAGTCCTTTTCAGGACTAGGTTACATCAGTTCCTATCAGTTTTTTCCAGGCAGGTCTGTGCCAGTGCTGTGCAAGTTTTTTTCACAGCATTTGGCTGAATGTAGCAAAGCTAATCCTTTTTGGCCTATTGCAGAGTGTGTTAGTCAGTGGAGTAGCCTATCTGTGTTGCAAGATATACCAATTTTGATACTGCACCTAGTGAAGTAAAATCTTTTGGGCATAGCATCATTCTATTAATCCATCTATACAGACCTCCATCAGGTTGCAAACTGAATATAATTTTTTTCTGCATCTACCTCTGAAAAAATATTTGGGCTTCTAGCTGTGTGTGGGACTTGTTCTATTAGTCCATCTATACTGACCTCCATCAGGTTGCAAACTGAATATAATTTTTTTCTGCATCTAGCTCTGAAAAAATATTTGGCCTTCTAGCAGTGTGTGGGACTTTCTCTATTAGTCCATCTATACTGACCTCCATCAGGTTGCAAATTAAAAATAATTTTTATCTGCATCTACCTCTGAAAAAATATTTGGGCTTCTAGCTGTGTGTGGGACTTGTTCTATTAGTCCATCTATACTGACCTCCATCAGGTTGCAAACTGAATATAATTTTTTTCTGCATCTAGCTCTGAAAAAAAATTTGGCCTTCTAGCAGTGTGTGGGACTTTCTCTATTAGTCCATCTATACTGACCTCCATCAGGTTGCAAACTGAATATATTTTTTTTCTGCATCTACCTCTGAAAAAATATTGGGCTTCTAGCTGTGTGTGGGACTTGTTCTATTAATCCACCTATACAGACCTAAATCAGGTTGCAAACTGAATATATTTTTTTTCTGCATCTAGCTCTGAAAAAATATTTGGCCTTCTAGCAGTGTGTGGGACTTTCTCTATTAGTCCATCTATACTGACCTCCATCAGGTTGCAAATTAAAAATAATTTTTATCTGCATCTAGTTCTGAAAAAATATTTGTCCTTCTAGCAGTGTGTGGGACTTTCTCTATTAGTCCATCTATACTGACCTCCATCAGGTTGCAAATTAAAAATAATTTTTATCTGCATCTACCTCTGAAAAAATATTTGGGCTTCTAGCTGTGTGTGGGACTTGTTCTATTAGTCCATCTATACTGACCTCCATCAGGTTGCAAACTGAATATAATTTTTTTCTGCATCTAGCTCTGAAAAAGTATTTGGCCTTCTAGCAGTGTGTGGGACTTTCTCTATTAGTCCATCTATACTGACCTCCATCAGGTGTCAAACTGAATATATTTTTTTTCTGCATCTACCTCTGAAAAAATATTGGGCTTCTAGCTGTGTGTGGGACTTGTTCTATTAATCCATCTATACAGACCTCCATCAGGTTGCAAACTGAATATATTTTTTTTCTGCATCTACCTCTGAAAAAATATTGGGCTTCTAGCTGTGTGTGGGACTTGTTCTATTAATCCATCTATACAGACCTAAATCAGGTTGCAAACTGAATATATTTTTTTTCTGCATCTAGCTCTGAAAAAATATTTGGCCTTCTAGCAGTGTGTGGGACTTTCTCTATTAGTCCATCTATACTGACCTCCATCAGGTTGCAAATTAAAAATAATTTTTATCTGCATCTAGCTCTGAAAAAATATTTGGCCTTCTAGCAGTGTGTGGGACTTTCTCTATTAGTCCATCTATACTGACCTCCATCAGGTTGCAAATTAAAAATAATTTTTATCTGCATCTACTTCTGAAAAAATATTTGGGCTTCTAGCTGTGTGTGGGACTTGTTCTATTAGTCCATCTATACTGACCTCCATCAGGTTGCAAACTGAATATAATTTTTTTCTGCATCTAGCTCTGAAAAAATATTTGGCCTTGTAGCAGTTTGTGGGACTTTCTCTATTAGTCCATCTATACTGACCTCCATCAGGTTGCAAATTAAAAATAATTTTTTTTCTGCATCTACCTCTGAAAAAATATTGGGCTTCTAGCTGTGTTTGGGACTTGTTCTATTAATCCATCTATACAGACCTCCATCAGGTTGCAAACTGAATATAATTTTTTTCTGCATCTAACCCAGCCAATAGTTTTGGCCTAATACCACAGTTTGGCCACTCAGCTCTGCTCGGTTCCCATCCATTGTTTTTTTGTGCAAACATCTCCAGAGTTGTGAATTAGTTAACCACCAAGATGAGTGGAAAAAGGCCTGCTGCTGGTGGAAAGGGGAATAGGCGTGTTGGGAAGGGGAAAAAAGGTTGTGTCCGTGGGGTAGGTGTTAAAGCAACAGTAACATCTGCAGAAGAAAGACCATCTTCCAGCCAAACTAAAATGTCTACTTCTTTTAGCGGACAATGTGATAAGATCCCTTTCTTACGGCCACGCCAATCGCTACAAATTCCAGATGAGGCACAAAAACAGCAGGTGCTTCAATGGATATCAAGTGCTTCTTTAAGTGGGCTCTCCTCCACATCAACTTCAACATCACAAATACTCCAGTCCTCAAAGGTGTCACCCCAATCGCACTTGCTTCCTCACAGCTCCCAAATCTCCAGCTGCCCGTCTGAGTATGAGGTAGAACAGATGGTTGAGTCTGCAGAGCTGTTTACTCATACTATAGCCTGGGAATCAGAGGTCGACTCCAGCGCTTCTGTGAATCCAGACGAGGAAATGATCTGCACTGATACCCAGAATCTTTATGAGTCGGATCCAGGACCAGACGCAGAAGGTTCTGACCATAATGTAGACCCTCATTCCCAAACTGTAACTCCTGTTGGTTTAGACAATGAGTAAGACGATGATGAGACTCAAATACCTGATTGGAGTGACAACTTTAGTTTTTTGTCAGGGCAGGAACAGGTTGGCTCTGAGGACGACGGGTGTGATAACGCACAGGGTGATGATGATGAGGTTGGAGATCCCACTTACTGTCAACCCACAGTCAGCCAAGAGATGAGGTCAGCAGAGGAGGTGGAGGAAGATGCTAGTGACGACGAGGTCAGGTTGCGCCTTCCTGGACAGAGACGTAGTACTGGAAGCACGTCAACAACTGCATCCTCAAACACAACTCTGCCTCTCACCACAAGTCGTGGTGGCTCTTCAGGTCGCATGGGTGCTAAGCCTTGCATAGCCTGGGCATTTTTTCAGATCGATAAAGATGACCCAACTCGTGTTATCTGTAACATTTGTCAGCAAAAGCTAAGTAGAGGCCAAAAAATACATAGTTTGAGTACTTAATGCATGAACCGGCACATGGACATGAAGCATAAGTTGCAGTGGGAAGCTCAGTGTGCTACAATGCGGCCTAGCCGGCAGGGCCAACCACCGTCTGCCATATCTTGTGCATCCGCGGCCTCTTCATCCTCTGTGACTGGGGGGACAGCAGTCACACCTGTTTTGGGGCGCAGATCTGCCACCTCTTTACCCGCAACAGCCAGCATGATTGGCAGGTCATCATTTTCTTTGGAGGTGGTAACACCAGCTGGTGTTGAGCGCTGTCCGACATCGATAGCACCACCTTTGGATCAAGGCAACCTAACATGTCCGCCTGCATCTTCCTCACAGACCGGCAGTTTGCCGGGGACACCCTTATCAACCCCGTCTAAGCACAATAGCCAGCCCTCGGTCCCTCAGATGTGGACAAGTAAAAGACCATTTCCTCCTAGCCATGAGAAAGCTAAGAGGTTGAATTTCACCATCTCCAAGCTCTTGGCTACAGAAATGCTGCCTTTCCGCCTGGTGGACACAGAGGATTTTCGAGACCTTATGTCCGTCGCAGTGCCCCAGTACCAGATGCCCAGTCGGCACTACTTCTCAAAGAAAGATGTGCCTGCGCTCCACCAGCATGTCGCATACAACATCACCGCTTCTTTGAGAAACTCTGTGTGTGACAGGGTGCATTTCACCACAGACACTTGGACGAGTAGGCATGGACAGGGGCGTTACATGTCGCTGACTGGGCACTGGGTAACTATGGTGACAGCAGGACAAGGGGCTGCTGTCCAAGTCTTGCCATCCCCACGAGTTGTGCGTCAATCCTCTTTATGTCAAAGTTCCTCCACTGCTTCTGCCTCCTCAACCTCCTCTCGGTCTTCCACCTTCACCCAAAGCCTGTCTGGTCATGCCACAAGCTTTCTAACTGCGCAGAAGGGATCCTGCACACCTCCTTACTATGCTGGCAGTAGGGCTCAATGTCATCAGGCGGTTTTTACTTTGAAATGTCTGGGAAATGTGAGTCACACAGCTGAGGAGTTGTGGTCAGCTCTGGAGAACCAATTTCATGAATGGTTGTCTCCACTGGACCTGAAACCAGGGAAGGCCGTGTGCGACAATGCTGCAAACCTGGGTGCTGCCCTTCGCCGGGGCAATGTCACACACGTGCCTTGTATGGCTCACGTGTTGAACCTGGTTGTCCAGCAATTTTTAGCCCACTATCCCAGACTAGATGGCCTTCTGCAGAGGGCACGGTCGCTGTGTGCTCACTTCCGCCGTTCGCATCCCGCAGCTCAGCGACTTACATCTCTACAGAAGTCGTTGGGCCTGCCACTTCACCGGCTAAAATGCGATGTGCCTACCCGGTGGAATTCAACTCTGCACATGTTGCAGCGACTGTGGCAGCACCGACAAGCCCTGGTGCAATACTTTCTGACGTATAGCCTGGGCCAACGAGATCCAGAGGTGGGGCAAATCACGCTGGAGGAGTGGTCTCAGATCAGGGACCTATGCACCCTTCTGCACAGTTTTGAAATGGCGACGAAGATGTTTAGTGCTGACGATGCCATTATCAGCATGACTATTCCGGTGATTTACATGCTGGAGCACATGTTAAACAGAATTCGGAGTCAGGTGGTGGCACAAGAGGAGGTGGAGGAATTAGAGGAGGAGGAGTTGTATGCGGAAGGGCTAACATCTGCAAGGTCCAGATGGTCGGCAGCACCAAGGCGGCAGGCATGTGAGGGTGGGGGAGATGGTTTTACCAGAGCGCATGGTAGCAGCCAAACTAGTGAGGAAGGTGCAGGAGCCCAGGAAGAAGTGGAGGACGAACTGATGGAAGACTCATCAGATGAGGGAGACCTTGATCACATTTCTGTTGTGCGAGATGGGGGGAGAGGACAGAGGAACGAAGCATGATTGTTACCTCGCCACCAACACAACAGGGACTTGGTGCTCCTGGATGCGCAACACACATGAGTGCCTTCTTGCTGCACTACCTGCAACATGACCCTCGAATTGTGAGAATTAGAAATAATCCTGACTACTGGGTTGCCACACTGTTAGATCCCTGGTACAAAAGTAAATTTGCAGAAATTATTCCTGCCATAGAAAGGAATGCACGCATGCAGGAGTATCAGCAGAGACTGTTGCAGAATCTTACATGTGCTTCTCCACAAAACACCAGTGGTGCACGTAGTGAATCTCACAGTTCCAACTTGTCAACCGTGGGACCGTCAAGTGTTCAGCACTCAAACCGTAACAGAACCACAGTATCTGCTGGTAACATCAATTTTGCGGAATCATTTCACCACTTTTTTAGCCCATCCTTTGCAAGGCCACAGGAGACAATAAGTCTGACACATAGTCAACGCCTAGAGACGATGGTACAGGAGTATCTCCAAGTAAACATTGAAGCCATGACTGTGTCACTGGACCCTTGCTCTTTTTGGGCTTCCAATCTGGATAAATGGCCGGAGCTAGCCACTTACGCCTTGGAGATCTTGTCATGCCCCGCAGCCAGCGTTCTGTCTGAACGTGTGTTCAGCGCTGCTGGTGGTGTGCTGACAGATAAGCGCACGCGGCTCTCCACTGATAATGTAGACAGACTCACGTTCATAAAGATGAACAAATCATGGATCCGAAACGACTTTTCTACCCCTGTGTCATCCTGGGGAGAGTAAAAGCTTGATGATTGGTTAAAATCACCCTACCAACCGTTTTAAGCTTTCAAATTACTAATCATGTTTATCTGTATCTTGGCTGGAAAATAATTTGGGCTTTGTAGCAGTGTGCAGCACTGATTCTATTAGGCCATCTATAATAAGCTCCACCAGATTTAAAATTACTAATCATGTTTATCTGTATCTTGACTGGAAAATAATTTGGGCTTTGTAGCAGTGTGCAGCACTAATCCTATTAGGCCATCTATACTAAGCTCCACCAGATTTAAAATTAATAATAATTTTTAGCTGCATCTAGCCAAGAAAATAATTTTGGGGCTCCGAGATGCGCAAGACACATAAGTGCCTTCTTGCTGCACTACCTGCAACTTGACCCTCATATTGTCAGAATTCGAAGTAATCATGACTACTGGGTTGCCACACTCTTAGATCCCCCAAACTTTTCGATCAACCTTTTCATTTTAATAAAGACCAAAAAATTGGTCATTTTTGAAATTATAAGCATTAGCAGGTTATTAGCAAATGAAATCAAACAGTTTTCAACTCAAAACTTTATTCTAGGTGATGTTACATTTTCACATAGGACCCCTTGTTCGAAAGGAGCTTCTGAACTCTCTCGTCCATTGAATTTGTCAGGTTTTGGATGGTTTCTGCTTCAATTGTTTTGCATGAGGACAGAATACCCTCCCAGAGGTGTTGCTTAGATGTGAACTGCCTCCCGCCATCATAGACACTCCTTTTGATGATGCTCCAGAGGTTCTGAATGGGGTAGAGGTCAGGGGAGCATGGGGGTCACACCATAAGTTTGTCCCCTTTTATGCCCATATCAGCCAGAGATGCAGATGTTTTATGTGCAGCATGAGATGGTGCATTATCATGCAAAAAAATGATCTTGCTGTGAAATACACGGTTCTTCTTCTTGAACCATGGCAGGAAGTGCTGTTTGAGAAAATCCACATACATTATGGAGTTCATCTTTAGCGCCTTCAGGGATCCTAAAGGGGCCGACAATCTCTCTCCCCATGATTCCAGCCCAAAACATTACTCCACTTCCTCCTTGTTGGTGCTGTAGCCGTGTTTGCGTGGGGTGTCCATCAACCAGCCATCCTCCACTCCATCCATCTGGACCATCGAGCGCTGCACGGCACTCATCCGTGAACAAAACAGTTTTGAAATCAGTCTTCATGTAATGTTTAGCCCACTGGAGCCGTTTCTGCTTGTGTGAAATGGATAGAGGAGGTCGACTGGATGGCGTATGCACAGCTGCAAACCTCTGAATGACCCTGAATCTTGTTGTTCGGGGGACGTTGGAGGCACCAGCAGCTTCAAAAACTTGTCTGCTGCTATGACAAGGCTTTTTTGCCGCTGCTCTTTTAACCTGACGTAATTGCCTGTAGGAAAGAGTCCTCAATTTGCCCTTATCAGCACGCACACGTGTGTACTGTGAATCAGCTACATACTTCTTGATTGCCAAGACACTTCATCCTGATCATCGCACAATGTTGATTGTAGTCATGTCTTGACCTAAACACTCCACAATTTGTTGCTTCTCAGCAGCCGACACATCCTTTTTCTTTCCCATTTTGGCAGAAAATGCAGGCTTCTTAATAATGTGAGACAGCCTTCTTAAGTAGCCTTGCCTTTCATTGGACACACCTGCCAAACTAATTAGCACAGGTGTCTGCAATTGCTTACAGTGATATAAAGAGCCCTGACACACATCACCATCAATGAGTTTAACTGACAAACAAACAAATTCTTCCCTTATCACTCCTAAACACTTTTTGCATAATAATTTGGAACACAGTATACATGTGCTTTTCCACAAAACACCAGTGGTTCACGTAGTGAATCTTACAGTTCTAACTTGCCAACCGTGGTCTGTATGGAGTTGTTCAATAAAGGGCCCAAAATTAAGATAACATAGATGGGAGAGGTCTCTATGAATAGGAATTCCTAAGTATTTGATACCCTGTGAGGGCCAGGCAAAGGGAAAGTTGGACTGGATGGAATCCTATATGGATTTGGGGAAGGAGACATCGAGGGCCTCAGACTTCGCTGCATTGATTTTAAAATTTGACCATGTAACAAAGTGATCTATTTCAGCCATAACAGCATGGATGGATATATGTGATTGAGTGATATATACTAGGACATCATCAGCAAATAGAGAGCACTTGTACTCGGTGTCTCCCACCTCAATCCACTTAATATTGGGGTTATGGCGAATTGATGAGAGCAGGTGCTCCGTCACTAGGATGTATAAGAGAGGGGACAGAGGACATCCCTGCCTTGTCCCATTGGTGATTGTGAAAGGTGATGAAAATTGTCTGATGCACCCCCTGGGCCTTGGGACACCCGGAGCCGGACCCTTTTTGGTGCATGCTGGTGGTTGTAGTCTTCGTGGCGGCGACCCGGTTCCGTGGCTCAGGGTGGTCAAATCAGTGGCGGAACTATTTATGTGGTTTTGATGTTTAAATGTCCGACTACGCCACCCGTGGATTGCGGTCAGAGTGAACCGCCGCTGCAGGGCAGACCGCTGAGGCTGGTGTTGTGGGTGCAGCAGAGCGTAGCATAACTCCCCACGGGAGGAGTATAGCCTCAGGGCAGTGTATGCGGAGGATGGGGGTGATGGTGCAGGGCAGCAGCAGTAATGACACGGAGTCAGTGATGCAGTCCAGGGCCTTTACTCACAGTTCTTATTATCCAGACCACGTCTGCAGGTAACGGCTGCCAACGTCGTACTGTGCTCACCAGGTGAGGGGCTCAGACAACTCCCAGATAACTTTGGAGCGCTTCACAGGACCCCCTTTGTGTGTCCTTTGTCTGGCCTTTCTTACCAACCCTTCTGTCCGGCTGCCTCGGGCCTTCTCTTGGTAAACTTGGCGCCAGTTTCCCTGACCCTATGTGGTGCCTTCCTAGCGGGTGTAGCGAGGGGCTGCGCCACATAAAATGCCACAGCCTCCGGTTTCTAGCTGAGGGTCGTTTCCTGCCTCCACTAGTTTCGGTGACCGGTCTCCCCCTTTGGCCTGACCCCTCCATGCAGGTGGATTCGGGCGTGCCGTGGCGACTCGCCCTTCCGCACCCCTGGGATCCCTTCATTCCTCGTTCCTGGAGCCTTCTCCGCTCCTCTTCCTTCCTTCTCCCTCTTCCAGGCTTGGGCCTCTGTTACTAGGCCCGACTCCGAAGCAGAGCTCATGCAGAGCCCCTGCTCCCTGCCACTTCTGCTCAGACTTCTCTGCACTGAACTAAGATGGTGCCCACCTTTTATACTCCCTTCTCAATGCACCCAGGAACTGCTTCCTCCCTGCTCCTGCACTACAGGGTTCCCCTTCCTCAGTGTTCCCTCCCCCCACTCCAGCCAGGGACAGGGACTGTCGTGCCCATCTCAGAGGCATATTGGTCGCCCTGCCCCACGGCAATGTGGTGTAATGCATGCAGGTGTCGGGTCCTGATCCACACTCCATCCTTACCTGAGAGTGAGATATCACACCTCTGGGTGAGGTGCAATACCTCCGTAGCAACCGAGCCCTCAGGGTGCTACAGTTCCATTTATCTTCAGCCTAGGTGACGTATTGTGATACAGGGCCGTGATTTTGGCTATAAAAGGGTCCCCTAGACCCCTACCCCAAGCTTTTTAAGAGAATCATATATGGCGTGCCAGGAGACTCTATGGAATGCTTTCTCAGCATCCAACGAGAGTATCTAATTACAAATTTTTAACTGCATCTAGCCCAGGAAATACTTTGTGCCTAGTAGCAGTGTCTGCTAGTCAGCGGATTATCCCGGCTGTTAAGCAAGCTACACCACCTGTAGTTTGGACACTTAATTTTTTCAAAGGAAATGCTTCGGGACCACGGGATACTCAGTGAAGAGCATCAGGAGGCACCCCAAGGCATAGGGGCTGGGACTGGCAGTAGGATGCCTTGCGGTGGACAGCCGAGCTCGATCCTTATAAAAGCTTTTTAACTGCAGCAGCTTTAGTGGACGCTACTGGAGCTGGAATTACGCGGCTGCTGGCATGAGACTTGCCCTCCAATAGATCCTTGTAAATGGATTTAAAGTGTATTCATTCAAATTAGAGAGACAATTTAAATTAAAAAGCTTAGAGCTGCCTCCACCACAGGGGGGCTCGCTCGACCCACCAGCGGACAGGCACCAGTATTGGGAGAGGGGGGCTGGCCGTCAGGGTTCACCGCGGCTCTGGCACAAACCCGGCGACACGGAGGTGGCACGGGCAGGAGCGGACTAAACGTGTCGGCTTCTCACTTTTTGGATTTTAGAAGGGCATGACATGCCTATATCTGTGTCTCCCCCTCCTTTTACTCCTCCACCTCTTTTCTTTTCGCATGACTATATGTACTTGTCACTTTTCCATGTGTTAGTTGTGTCTTCTGAGCAGTTTGTCAGCTTTTGGACACCTTTGAATGTGTTTTCTATGTGTTTCTATGTGTTTTTGTTTGCCTGCCATTGGTTTTAACGGTGTTCGAACGTGTTCGATGAACAGTTCGGCGAACACACGGGTGTTCGACGAACCGAACCGAACTCTAACACTACGGGGGTGGCTCAACACTAATCATAAACACCCTTTAAAAAAAGTATGTGGGTGTTGCATCACAGACGACGGTCACCCTGGTGATATGGTGTTGGAGGATGAGGAGAAGGAGGAGGACAAGAGCAGATAGCCAAAATCGGAAAGCATATACATATGTGTCGGTGTGAAAAGGTGCATGGGAATACACCTCCCAAGAAAAGACACTGGATTTGTGTTTACGTTACGCTGCTATTATTCGGTGATGTAGAGAAGTCTGGTCCAATCAAGCCCTTGTTCATTTTTATAAGAGTCAGCCTGTCAGCATTTTCAGTTGACAGGCGGATGCGCTTATCAGTTAAAATTCCACCAGCGGCACTAAAAACCCACTCTCATAAAACGCTGGCGGCAGGGCAAGCCAGGACCTCCAAGGCATAGAGAGCATGTTCATTCCAAGTATCCAGCTTGGATATCCAATAATTATAAGGCACAGAGGAATCACGGAGGATGTTGGTACGGTCGGCAAGGTACTCCCTCAGCATTTCCCAAACTTTGCACTCCTTGTGAGAGTACCCCGCGCCTCAGGGCCTGTGCGATGGGAGGGTCTGAGAAAACTCTCCCAGAACTTTGACAGTTTTCCCCTGCCTCTGCTGGATTGAAGTTGAGTCTCTCTCGCCTGTACTCCTTGGTTGTCCAATGAAGTGTGCCCTCTGCCGCCAGAGTTTTCAGATGGGAATTTTTTTAATAGTTCCGCAACAAGGGCCTTCTGATAATGCCCCATTTATATAGACATGTCCGCCTCAAGAATAAGAGATATAAAGTTCTCCTTGTAGCGTGGGTCTAGAAGTGTCACCAATGAGTAATGATTGTCACACAAAATTTTGAGAACGAGAGGGTCATGGGAAAGGCAGAGCAACATAAACTCAGTCATGCGTGCCAGACTATCAACAGGCAAGACTTCCGTTTCCTCACCAAAAGGATTACTGACCATGCTCTCCTCCTCCTCCTCCTCCTCTCTGTCCTCTTGCAATCCAAACTGAACAGACGATATGACAGGTGTGCAGGTAGAACAGTTTATAGTGCATGAAAGTAGTTACTGTCCTTCCTCCACCACCTCCTCTTCCTCATTGTCACCCAATCCACGTTGGGATGAGATGAGGATTGCCTGTGTGTAATCACCCTGTATGGTTCCTTGCTCCATCTCATCTTGCTCCGCTTGCAAAGCATCCTCTTTGATTGTGAGCAGAGAGCGTTTCAGAAGACAGATAAGCGGGATGTTGACGCTAATTATGGCGTCATCACCGCTCACCATCTTGGTGGAGTCCTCAAAGTTTTGGAGGATGGTACATATGTCTGACATCCATGTCCACTCCTGAGTTCTTATATGTAGAGTCTGAACTGAATACCGACGGCTTTTTTGATGCTGGTACTCGACAACTGCCCTCTTCTGCCCACAAATCCTTCCCAACATCTGCAGTGTAGAGATCCAACGTGTGGGGACATTACACACCAATCTGTGAGCCAGAATCTGCAAACGCTGCTGAGGCACTGAAACGGCAGTAGAAGCTGTAGCTGACTTTCTAAAATGGGCACACAGGCGGCAGACTCGGCATCTCCGGGTAGGATTTGAGAAACCGCTGAACCACGAGGTTAAGCACATGGGCCAGGCGTGATACGTGTGTAAGCTCGCCTCGCCTCAGAGCCACCACCAGGTTCCGGCCATTGTCACACACGACAATGCCATGCTGTAGGTTCAGCGATGTGAGCCACAGATCAGCCTGCTCTTTCAGAGCTGTCCACAACTCTTCAGCATTGTGCATTTTTTCACCTAAGCATATTAGCTTCAGCACAGCCTGATGCCGCTTGGCTGAGGCAGTGCTGCAGTGCTTCCAGCTTGTGACTGATGTGGTCAATTTGGAGATGGAGGCTGAAGAGGAAGAGGAGGCTGAGGACGATGAGCTGAAGGAGCTGTAGACCGTTGCGGCAAACCTGATTGAACTATGGCGTTGGGAGGACGTGTTCCGTCCCAAGGTCCGACTGGGTCTCGGCTACCACTATGTTAACCCATTGTGCCGTCAGCAAGATGTACTGTTGTCCCTACCCACAAGCACTTGTCCACGTGTCCGTGGTTAGGTGGACTTTCCTGGTAACTGCGTTGTTGAGGGCACGGCTAATGTTTTGGGACACGTGCTTGTGTAATGCGGGGATGGCACACCAGAAGAAATAGTGGCGGGTGGGGACCGAGTACTGAGGGACGGCCGTCGCCATCAGGTTGCGAAATGTTTCCATCTCCATGAGCCTAAAAGCAACATTTCGAGTGCAAGCAGTCTTGAAATGTGAGAATTTAGTAGTGTGGCCTGTGGGGCGTTGGCTACATATTTGCGCTTGCGTCCCAAGGACTGGGGTATGGACAACTGAACGCTACTCTGGGACAAGGACATGGACCTGCTTCCTGATGCTGCTACTTGAGAGTATGCAATGACAGGTGCAGGGCAGGAGGCGTCTTCGCATGCACCATGGACAGGGGATTGGCTTGCATGCACAAGAGCAGAAGAAGCAATGGTGCCAACCGCAGACACTGTATCTGGACTCTGGGGTTCAGCCCACAAAGTCGGGTGCTTAGCTGCCATGTGCCTGATCATGCATGTGGTGGTCAGGCTGGTTGTTTGCCACCCCTGCTGACGCTGGCCTGGAAGTTGGTGCAAATGGCCTTTTTAGGGTAATGGGCAGAGACTTTAAAAAACAACCAGACTCGGGGAGACTCAACAGTTGTACTGGCAACTTCCTTCGTGTTGGTTTTACGGGGAACGGTTGCCTGCCTTCTGTCTGCGGCCACCACACTGCTTCTTCCTGCCAGTTGTGGTGCTCTGCCTTCCGCCCCCTGTGTGCTGCTGTCATTGCTCTGCATGTCCTCCTGCCAGGTTGGGTCAGTTACTATATCATTCACCACCTCGTCTTCTACTTCCGCACCCTTGTCTTCCTCCTGACTTTCTGGCAATTGTGTCTCATCATCGTCCACCTCTTTTGACACTTTCCCACCGTTGTCTTCATGTGACCGTGGCTGCTCAAATATTTGGACATTGCTACACGCGATCTCCTCTTGCCCCGCTTCAAGTGTACCGGGCGAGAAGCCCGAATCTGTTAATGGAAAAGTGAACAGCTCTTCAGAGTGTTCAAGTGTGGGATCAGTTGTCTATGGGTACTCGGCATGGTGGGAGGAAGGAGGATCAGGGTGAGTAATATGCGGTCCAGATTCATGGCTACTGAGACTTGACCTTGTGGAAGACAGGGTGTTGGTGGAGGTGGTGGCTAAGTGACTGGAAGCATTATCCGCTATCCAACCAATGACCTTTTAACACTGCTCTGGGTTCAATAGTGGTGTGCTGCGGTCCCCTAGAAATTGGGACAGGAAGGTTAGGTGAGAAAATGTGGATGTTTGTTGTGCCACAATTTCGGCTTGCCCACGGCATTGTCCTCGGCCTTGTCCTCAGCCTCTGCATGCACCATTATCACCACGTCCAGTTCCCCGTCCCTTGCCACGTGCCTTCCCATTTTAAATGGAGGACAGTATCTTCCACGCTCACTACAAATGACTGAGTTTGGAGCGAACTTACAGTACAGACCAAAAGTTTAGACACACCTTCTCATTTAAAGATTTTTCTGTATTTTCATGACTATGAAAATTGTAAATTCACACTGAAGGCATCAAAACTATGAATTAACACATGTGGAATTATATACTTAACAAAAAAGTGTGAAACATCTGAAAATATGTCTTATATTCTAAGCTCTTCAAAGTAGCCACCTTTTGCTTTGATGACTGCTTTGCACACTCTTGGCATTCTCTTGATAAGCTTCAAAAGGTAGTCACTAGAAATGGTATTCCAACAATCTTGAAGGAGTTCCCAGAGATGCTTAGCACTTGTTGGCCCTTTTGCCTTCACTCTGTGGTCCAGCTCACCCCAAACCATCTCGATTGCATACAGGTCTGGTGACTGTGG
Source organism: Phyllobates terribilis (assembly GCF_046119375.1). NCBI lineage: Eukaryota > Metazoa > Chordata > Amphibia > Anura > Dendrobatidae > Phyllobates > Phyllobates terribilis. Next base: position 1,201,531,422 of record NW_027362761.1, on the reverse strand, counting down.
AGGCCAGGTCATCTGACGTAGCACCCCATAACTCTCCCTCTTGGTCAAATAGCCCTTACACAGCCTGGAGGTGTGTTTGGGGTCATTGTCCTGTTGAAAAATAAATGATGGTTCAACTAAATGCAAACCGGATGGAATAGCATGCCGCAGCAAGATGCTGTGGTAGCTATGCTGGCTCAGTATGTCTTCAAATTTGAATAAATCCCCAACAGTGTCACCAGCAACGCACCCCCACACCATCACACCTCATCTTCCATGCTTCACGGTGGGAACCAGGCATGCTGAGTCCATCCGTTCACCTTTTCTGCATTGCACAAAGACACGGTGGTTGGAATCAAAAATCTCAAATTTGGACTCATCAGACCAAAGCAGAGATTTCCACTGGTCTAATGTCCATTCCTTGTGTTCTTTAGCCCAAACAAGTCTCTTCTGCTTGTTGTCTGTCCTTAGCAGTGGTTTCCTAGCAGCTATTTTACCATGAAGGCCTGCTGCACAAAGTCTCCTCTTAACAGTTGTTGAAGAGATGTGTCTGCTGCTAGAACTCTGTGTGGTATTGACCTGGTCCCTAATCTGAGCTGCTGTTAACGTGCGATTTCTGAGGCTGGTGACTTGGATAAACTTATCCTCAGAAGCAGAGGTGACTCTTGGTCTTCCTTTCCTGGGGCGGTCCTCATGTGAGCCAGTTTCTTTGTAGCGCTTGATGGTTTTTGCAACTTCACTTGGGGACACTTTCAAAGTTTTCCCAATTTTTCGCACTGACTGACCTTCATTTCTTAAAGTAATGATGGCCACTCGTTTTTCTTTACTTAGCTGCTTTTTTCTTGCCATGATACAAATTCTAACAGTCTATTCATTAGGATTATTAGCTTTTTATCCACCTGACTTCTGCACAACACAACTGATGGTCCCAACCATATTTATAAGGCAAGAAATCCTACTAATTAAACATGACAGGGCACACCTGTGAAGTGAAAACGATTTCCGATGACTACCTTTTGAAGCTTTTCGAGAGAATACCAAGAGTGTGCAAAGCAGTCATCAAAGCAAAAGGTGGCTACTTTGAAGAACCTAGAATATAAGACATACTTTCAGTTGTTTCACACTTTTTTCTTAAGTATATAATTCCACATGTGTTGATTCATAGTTTTGATGCCTTCAGTGTGAATGTACAATTTTCATAGTCATGAAAATACAGAAAAATCTTTAAATGAGAAGGTGTGTCCAAACTTTTGGTCTGTACTGTATGTAGCCTTAAAAGCGCTGATCTATGTTACTCCTAAGTTACTCAGGTCTATATGTAAGGAAAACCATGTCACAGAACGCCTGGTTGTATACTATGGACCCCAGACAAGAAAGGATACATTGTTTTGATGCAATTTACAGTGTTTAAGTAGGGAACTGAGGTGAAGGTAGGAAAGTCCCACGGATGCGACTAGCGTGCTCCTATATACCTACTGAGATGGCATAATTGGTCTTAAAGGGGGGAAATGTGAGAGAAAAGAATGCATATTGTTTGTCTTTGGTATTCATTTTGTTTTCATGTAATGGTCATCAGGTAACACTGATGGGCAATGAGGTTTCACATTACTATTAGTGTTGAGCCACCCCCATAGTGTTCGAGCTCGGTTCGGCTCGTCGAACACCCGTATGTTCGCCGAACTGTTCGTTGAGCACCTTCGAACACAGTTAAAACCAATGGCAGGCAAACAAAAACACATAGAAACACATAGAAAATACATAGAAAACACTTCAAAGGTGTCCAAAAGCTGACAAACTGCTCAGAAGACACAACTAACACATGGAAAAGTGACAAGTACATATAGTCATGCGAAAAGAAAAGAGGTGGAGGAGTAAAAGGAGGGGGAGACACAGATATAGGCATGTCATGCCCTTCTAAAACCAAAAAAGTGCAAAGCCGACCCGGCCAGTCCGTTTCTGCCCGTGCGACCTCTGTGTCGCCGGGTTTGTGCCAGAGCCGCGGTGGACCCTGACGGCCAGCCCCCCTCTCCCAATACTGGTGCCTGTCCGCTGGTGGGTCTAGCGAGCCCCCCTGCGGTGGTGGCAGGTCTAATCTTTTTAATTTAAATTGTCTCTCTAATTTGAATGAGTACACTTTAAATCCTTTTACAAGGATCTATTGAAGGGCAAGTTTCATGACAGCAGCCACGGTAATTCCAGCTCCAGTAGCGTCCACTAAAGCTGCTGCAGTTAAAAAGCTTTTGTAAGGATCGAGCTTGGCGGTCCACCGCAAGGCGTCCTACCGCCAGTCCCAGCCCTTGTGCCTTGGGGTGCCTCCCCGATGCTCTTCATTGAGTGTCCCGGGGGACCGAACCATTTCCTTTGAAAAAATTAAGTGTCCAAACTACAGGTGGTGTAGCTTGCTTAACAGCTGGGATAATCCGCTGACTAGCAGACACTGCTACTAGGTCCAAAGTATTTCCTGGGCTAGATGCAGTTTAAAATTTGTAATTAGATACTCTCGTTGGATGCTGAGAAAGCATTCCATAGAGTCTCCTGGCACGCCATAAATTATTCTCTTAAAAACCTTGGGGTAGGGGTCTAGGGGACTCTTTTATAGGCAAAACTACGGCCCTGTATCGCAATATGTCACCTAGGATGAATATAAATGGAACATTTTCATCACCTTTCATAATCACCAATGGGACAAGGCAGGGATGTCCTCTGTCCCCTCTCTTATACATCCTAGTGACAGAGCACCTGCTTTAATCAATTCGCCATAACCCTAATATTAGGTGGATTGAGGTGGGAGGCAACGAGTACAAGTGCTCTGCATTTGCTGATGATGTCCTAGTGTATATCACTCAATCACATATATCCATCCCTGCTGATATGACTGAAATAGATCACTTTGTTACGTGGTCAAATTTTAAAATCAATGCAGAGAAAGTCTGAGGCCCTCGATGTCTCCCTCCCCAAATCCATACTGGATTCCATCCAGTCCAACTTTCCCTTTGCCTGGCCCCCACAGGTTATCAAATACTAAGGAATTCATATTCATAGAGACCTCTCCCATCTATGTTATCGTAATTTTGGGCCCTTTACTGAACAACTCCATACAGACCACGGTAGGCAAGTTAGAACTGTAAGATTCACTACGTGAACCACTGGTGTTTTGTGGAAAAGCACATGTATACTGTGTTCCAAATTATTATGCAAAAAGTGTTTAGGAGTGATAAGGTAAGATTTTTTTTTTTTGTGAGTTAAACTCTATGATGGTGATGTGTGTCAGGGCTCTTTATATCACTGTAAGTAACTGCAGACACCTGTGCTAATTAGTTTGGCAGGTGTGTCCAATGAAAGGCAAGACTACTTAAGAAGGCTGTCCCACATTATTAAGCAGCCTACATTTTCTGCCAAAATGGGAAGGAAAAAGGATGTGTCGGCTGCTGAGAAGCAATAAATTGTGGAGAGTTTAGGTCAAGGCATGACTACAATCAACATTTCCAAGACACTTCATCCTTATCATCGCACAATCAAGAAGTATGTAGTTGATTCACAGTACACACGTGTGCGTGCTGATGAGGGAAAATTGAGGACTCTTTCCTTCAGGAAATTACGTCAGGTTAAAAGAGCAGCGGCAAAAAAGCCTTGTCATAGCAGCAGACAAGTTTTTGAAGCTGCTGGTGCCTCCAACGTCCCCCGAACAACAAGATGCAGGGTCCTTCAGAGGTTTGCAGCTGTGGTAAGCCACCCTGTCGACCTCCTCTATCCACTGTACACAAGCAGAAATGGCTCCAGTGGGCCAAACAATACATGAAGACTGACTTCAAAACTGTTTTGTTCTCCAATGAGTGCCGTGCAACGCTCAATGGTCCAGATGGATGGAGTGGAGGATGGCTGGTTGATGGACACCCTATGCAAACACGGCTATGGCGCCAGCAAGGAGGAGGTGGAGTAATGTTTTGGGCTGGAATCATGGGGAGAGAGATTGTCGGCCCCTTTAGGATCCCTGAAGGGGTAAAGATGAACTCCATAATGTATGTGGAGTTTCTCAAACAGCACTTCCTGCCATGGTTCAAGAAGAAGAATCGTGTATTCCCCAGCAAGATCATTTTCATGCATGATAATGCACCGTCTCATGCTGTACATAACACATCTGCATCTCTGGCTGATATGGGCATAAAAGGAGACAAACTTATGGTGTGACCCCCATGCTCCCCTGACCTCTACCCCATTGAGAACCATTGGAGCATCATCAAAAGGAGTGTCTATGATGGCGGGAGGCAGTTCACATCTAAGAAACAGCTCTGGGGGGGTATTCTGTCCTCATGCAAAACAATTGAAGCAGAAACCATCCAAAACCTGACAAATTCAATGGACGAGAGAGTTCAGAAGCTACTCTCGAACAAGGGGTCCTATCTGCAAATGTAAAATCACCTAGAATAAAGTTTTGAGTTGAAAACTGTTTGATTTCAGTTTCTAATAACCTGCTAATGCTTATAATTTCAAAAATGACCATTTTTTTGTTCTTTATTAAAATGAAAAGGTTGATCGAAGAGTGTGGGGGATTTAAGAGTGTGGCAACCCAGTAGTCAGGATTATTTCGAATTCTGACAATCTGAGGGTCATGTTGCAGGTAGTGCAGCAAGAAGGCACTCATTTGTCTTGCGCATCTAGGAGCCCCAAAATTATTTTCTTGGCTAGATGCAGCTAAAAATTATTATTAATTTGAAAGCTGGTGGAGCTTAGTATAGATGGCCTAATAGAATCAGTACTGCACACTGCTACAAGGCCCAAATTATTTTCCAGCCAAGATACACATAAACATGAATAGTAATTTGAAAGCTTAAAAAGGTTGGTGAGGTGATTTTAACAAATCATCAAGCTTTAACTCTCCCCAGGATGACACAGGGGTAGAAAAGTCCTTTCGGATACATGATTTGTTCAACTTTATGAACGTGAGTCTGTCTACATTATCAGTGGAGAGCCACGTGCGCTTATCTGTCAGCACACCACCAGCAGCGCTGAACACACATTCAGACAGTACGCTGGCTGCGGGGCATGACAAGATTTCCAAGGCGTAAGTGGCGAGCTCCGGCCATTTATCCAGATTGGAAGCCCAAAAATAGCAAGGGTCCAGTGACACAGTCATGGCTTCAATGTTTACTTGGAGATACTCCTGTACCATCGTCTCTAGGCGTTGACTATGTGTCAGACTTCTTGTCTCCTCTGGTCTTGCTAAGGATGGGCTAAAAAAGTGGTGAAATGATTCCGCAAAATTGATGTTACCAGCAGATACTGTGTTTCTGTTACGCTTTGAGCGCTGAACACTCGACGGTCCTACGGTTGGCAAGTTGGAACTGTGAGATTCACTACGTGCACCACTGGTGTTTTGTGGAAAAGCACATGTAAGATTCTGCAACAGTCTCTGCTGATACTCCTGCATGTGTGCATCTCTTTCTATGGCAGGAATAATTGATGCAAATATACTTTTGTACCGGGGATCTAACAGTGTGGCAACCCAGTAGTCAGGATTATTTCTAATTCTCACAATTCGAGGGTCATGTTGCAGGTAGTGCAGCAAGAAGGCACTCATGTGTCTTGCGCGTCCCGGAGCACAAAGTCCCTGTTGTGTTGGTGGTGAGGTAAGTATCATGCTTCCTTCCTCTGCCCTCTCCCCCCAACCTCGCACAACAGAAATGTGATCAAGGTCTCCCTCTTCTGATGAGTCGTCCATCAGTTCGTCCTCCACTTCTTCCTGGGCTCCTGCACCTTCCTCACTAGTTTGGCTGCTACCATGCACCCTGGTAAAACCATCTCCCCCACCCTTACATGCCTGCCACCTTGGTGCTGCCAATCGTCTGGACCTTGCAGATGTTAGCCCTTCCGCATACAACTCCTCCTCCTCTACTTCCTCCACCTCTTCTTGTGCCACCACCTGACTCCGAATTCTGTGTTCATGTGCTCCAGCATGTAAATCACCGGAATAGTCATGCTGATAATGGCATCGTCAGCACTAAACATCTTCATCGCCATTTCAAAACTGTGCAGAAGGGTGCATAGGTCCCTGATCTGAAACCACTCCTCCAGCGTGATTTGCCCCACCTCTGGATCTCGTTGGCCCAGGCTATACATCAGAACATATTGCACCAGGGCTTGTCGGTGCTGCCACAGTCGCTGCAACATGTGCAGAGTTGAATTCCACCGGGTAGGCACATCGCATTTTAGCCGGTGAAGTGGCAGGCCCAACGACTTCAGTAGAGATGTAAGTCGCTGAGCGGCGGGATGTGAACGGCGGAAGTGAGCACATAGCGACCGTGCACTCTGCAGAAGGCCATCTAGTCCGGGATAGTGGGCTACAGATTGCTGGACAACCAGGTTCAACACGTGAGCCATACAAGGCACGTGTGTGACATTGCCACGGCGAAGGGCCGCACCCAGGTTTGCAGCATTGTCGCACACGGCCTTCCCTGGTTTCAGGTCCAATGGAGACAACCATTCATGAAACTAGTTCTCCAGAGCTGACCACAACTCCTCAGCTGTGTGACTCACATTTCCCAGACATTTAAAAGTAAAAACCGCCTGATGATGTTGAGCCCTGCTGCCAGCATAGTAAGGAGGTGTGCAGGATCCCTTCTGCACAGTTAGAAAGCTTGTGGCATGACCAGACAGGTTTTGGGTGCAGGTGGAGGACTGAGAGGAGGTTGAGGAGGCAGAAGCAGTGGAGGAACTTCGAGATTAAGAGGATTGACGCGCAACTCGTGGGGACAGCCCCTTGTCCTGCTGTCACCATAGTTACCCAGTGCCCAGTCAGCGACATGTAACGCCCCTGTCCATGCCTACTCGTCCAAGTGTCTGTGGTGAAATGCACCCTGTCACACACAGAGTTTCTCAAAGAAGCGGTGATGTTGTGTGCGACATGCTGGTGGAGCGCAGGCACACCGTTCTTTGAGAAGTAGTGCTGACTGAGCATCTGGTACTGGGGCACTGCGATGGACATAAGGTCTCGAAAATCCTCTGTGTCCACCGGGCGGAAAGGCAGCATTTCTGTAGACAAAAGCTTGCAGATGGTGAAATTTAACCTCTTAGCTTTCTCATGGCTAGGAGGAAATGGTCTTTTACTTGTCCACATCTGAGGGACCTAGGGCTGGCTGTTGTGCTTAGACGGGGTTGATAAGGGTGTCCCCGGCAAACTGCCGGTCTGTGAGGAAGATGCAGGCGGACATGTTAGGTTGCCTTGATCCAAAGGTGGTGCTATCAACGTCGGACAGCGCTGAACACCAGCTGGTGTTTCCACCTCCAAAGAAAATGATGACCTGCCAATCACGCTGGCTGTTGCGGGTAAAGAGGTGGCAGGTCTGCGTCCCAAAACAGGTGTGACTGCTGTCCCCCCAGTCACAGAGGATGAAGAGGCCGCGGATGCACAAGATGTGGCACACGGTGGTTGGCCCGGCCGGCTAGTCCGCATTGTAGCACAGTGAGCTTCCCACTGCAACTTATGCTTCATATCCATGTGTCGGTTCATGCATGAAGTACTCAAACTATGTATTTTTTGGCCTCTACTTAGCTTTTGCTGACAAATGTTACAGATAACACGAGTTGGGTCATCCTTATTGATCTGAAAAAATGCCCAGGCTATGCAAGGCTTAGCACCCATGCGACAAGAAGAGCCACAACGACTTGAGGTCAGAGGCAGAGTTGTGTTTGAGGATGCAGTTGTTGACATGCCTCCAGTACTACGTCTCTGTCCAGGAAGGCGCAACCTGACCCCGTCATCACTAGCATCCTCCTCCACCTCCTCTGCTGACCTCATCGACTGGCTGACTGTGGGTTGACAGTAAGTGGGATCTCCAACCTCGTCATCATCACCCTGTGTGTTATCACACCCGTCATCCTCAGAGCCAACCTCTTCCTACGATGACAAAAAACTCACGTTGTCGCTCCAATCAGGTATTTGAATATCATCATCATCTTCCTCATTGTCTCCAACAACAGGAGTTACAGTTTGGGAACGAGGGTCTACATTATGGTCAGAACCTTCTGCGTCTGGTCCTGGATCCGACTCATAAAGATTCTGGGCAGCAGTGCTGATCATTTCCTCATCTGCATTCACAGAAGCTCTGGAGCCGACCTCTGATTCCCAGGCTATAGTATGAGTAAACAGCTCTGCAGACTCAACCATCTGTTCTACCCCTTACTCAGACGGTCAGCTGGAGACTTGGGAGCTGTGAGAAAGCAAGTGCGATTGGGGTGACACTTCTGAGGACTGGAGTATTTGTGATGTTGAAGTTGAGGTGGAGGAGAGCCCACTTAAAGGAGCACTTGATATCCTTTTAAGCACCTGCTGTTTTTGTGCCTCATCTGGAATTTGTAGCGATTGGCATGGCCATAAGAAAGGGATCTTATCACATTGTCCGCTAAAAGAAGTAGATATCTTAGTTTGGCTGGAAGATGGTCTTTCTTCTGCAGATGTTACTGTTGCTTTAACACCTACCCCACGGACACAACCTTTTTTTCCCTTCCCAACATGCCTAGTCCCCTTTCCACCTGCAACAGGCCTTTTTCCACTCATTTTGGTGGTTAACAAATTGACAACTCTGGAGTTGCTTGCACAAAAAACAATGGATGGAAACCGAGCAGAGCTGAGTGGCCAAACTGTGGTATTAGCACAAAAGTATTGGCTGGGTTAGATGCAGTAAAACAATTTTATTACATACACAGGTGGTGGAGGTTAGTATAGATGGACTAATAGAACAAGTCCCACACACTGCTACAAGCCCAAATATTTTTTCAGAGCTAGATGCAGATAAAAATTATTTTGAATTTGCAACCTGGTGGAGGTTAGTATAGATGGCCTAATAGAATAAGTGCCACACACTGCTACAAGCCCAAATATTTTTTCAGAGCTAGATGCAGATAAAAATTATTTTGAATTTGCAACCTGGTGGAGGTTAGTATAGATGGGCTAATAGAGCAAGTGCCACACACTGCTACAAGCCCAAATATTTTTTCAGAGCTAGATGCAGATAAAAATTATTTTGAATTTGCAACCTGGTGGAGGTTAGTATAGCTGGACTAATAGAATGATGCTATGCCCAAAAGGTTTTACTTGGCTAGGTGCAGTAAAAAAATTTGTATTCTATACACAGTTGTTGTAGCTTGCAACACAGATAGGCTACTCCACTGACTAACACACACTGCAAGAGGCCAAAAAGGATTTACTTAGCTATATTTAGCCAAATGCTGTCATAAAAACTTGCACAGCACTGGCACAGACCTGCCTGGCAAAAAGTGATATGAACTGATGTAACCTAGCCCTCAAAAGGACTGCAATTACAATTAGTCCCTACTCCCAACCTATCTATTTAAAAGCACAGACCTTCCTGATAAAAGTCGTAGGAAATGATGTAACCTAGTCCTCAAAAGGACTGCAATCAGAACTATTCCCTACTCCCAAGCTATCTGTAGAATTGTGCGAAAATTGGCTTGAAATTGACACTCAAAGCATAGCACACACAGCAACAGCGGTGCCATCTAAAACGTAGCTGCAGCAGTGAGAAAATGGTGGCTACGTGGAAAATGGCTGGGTCTTATAGGGCAAGGACATGTGACATACACTGCCAATGACCCATGCCCTTGCTTGTGTGAAAAAATGCAGTTCGCTCCGTGTGTGCGCTGAAGATAGGCTGACAGATTGCACCTCCCCACTGTAAATGCGGGAAAGAGAAAAAAAAAATGGAGATCTTCATTATTTATGCAGAGATCCATCCCCTGCCTCTCCCCCCACCCCGCTGTACACTCAAACTGCGTATTAACATTAATTTTCAGCATTACTGAGATAAAATCCAGTTATGAGTGCGGTGCACGAACAGTTATCAAACATAACCACGAACAGCCGGATTTTTTTCAAATCGTTCGGGTTCGTCGAACGGCTTGAACACTGCCCAAAACAGCTCGAATTTGAGATTGGCGAACAGTTCGAGTTGAACACCGCTCATCTCTAATTACTATTCACTCCCCTAAGGTTACTATTGGTTCATTGGTCAGAGGGAACTATTCCTTTGTCTCTGACTCTATTTACAGTGCCACATGTGCTAATAAATCAGAAGTCTTTTCTAGTGCACCATACAAGGCTGTGCTGTAATGATTTCCCAAGCGCTCGTAAAACAAATCTTATTAAGAAGGCATAGAGGAGAGCGTATTTCGCACACAACACATAGATCTGGACCACAGTAACCAGTAAGACATGTTCCCATTAGAAAGGAGAGGGTCTCCCATACAGTTTGCCTATGCAATGGCTGTCAAATATTTGGAGGCACTCCAATGCCCGTTGCTAGAGACGTAGAGGTCGGAGGGCCTCCTGAAAACAATCTTCCCATTTTTAGGAAGTGGGTCTCCCATACTTTTTGCTTATGCAATGAATGCAATGACTGCCAAAAATTTGGAGGAACTCTAGTGTCCCTTGCAAGAGACGTAGAAGTTGGAGGGCCTCCTGAAAAAAATGCTCCCATTATTATGAAGTGGGTCTCCCATATACCTATGCAGTGAAGAAACGGCTGCCAAAAATTTGGAGAAACTCAATTCTAATCCAGCCCTTGCTTATTTTTATAAGAGTCAGCATGTCAGTATTTTCAGTTGACAGGCGGATGCGCCTATTGGTTATAATTCCATTAGCGGTAATAAAAACCCGCTCTGACAAAATGCTAGCAACAGGGCAGGCCAGGACCTCCAAGGCGTAGAGAGACAGTTCATGACACGTGTCCAGCTTGGATACCCAATAATTATAAGTCACAGAGGGATCATGGAGGACGTTGGTACGGTCGGCAAGGTACTCCCTCACCATCTTCTGAAACTTTTCCCTCCTTGTGTGAGTAACCCGTGCCTCTGGGCTTATGCAATGGGAGGGTATGAGAAAACTGTCCCACAACTTTGACAGTGTTCCCCTGCCTCTGCTGGATTGGAGTTGAATCTCTCTCGCCTGTACTCCTTGATTGTCTAACGAACTGTAACCTCTGCCGCCAGCATTTTCACATGGGAATTTTTTTAATAATTCCGCAATAAGGACATTCTGGTACTGCCCCATTTTATTTGGCCTCTCCTGCGTGGGAATAAGAGACTGAAAGTTCTCCTTTTACCGTGGGTCTATAAATGTCACCAACCAATAATGACTGTCATCCAAAATTTGGACAACGCAAGGGTCTCGGGAAAGGCAGCGTAACATAAACTCAGCCATTTGTGCCAGACTGCAAAGAGGCAACATTCCATGTCCTCAGTAAGAGGATGAGTAACCATGCTCTCCTCCTCATCCTTCTCCTCTTCCTCCTCCTCCCTGTCCTCAGGCCATCCACGCTGAACAGATGGTATGACAGCTGTGCAGGTAGCACCATGTATAGTGCAGAAAACTAGAACCTGTTCTTCCTCCTCTTGCTCTTCCTCATTGTCACCCAATCCACGTTGGGATGAGATGAGGCTGGGCTGTGTGTAATCACCCTGTATGCTTCCTTGATTGTAAGCAGAGAGCATTTCAGAAGACAGAGAAGGGAGATGGTGACACTAATTATGCCATCATCGCCGCTCACCATCTTGGTGGAGTCCTCAAAGTTTTGGAGGATGGTACATATGTCTGACATCCATGTCCACTCCAGAGGTCGTATGTGTGGAGTCTGAACTGAATATCGATGGCCTTGTTGATGCTGGTAATCAACAACTGCCCTCTTCTGCTCACAAATGCTTCCCAACATCTGCAATATAGAGTTCCAACGTGTGGGGACATCTCAGATCAGTCGGTGAGCTGGAAGCTGCAAATGCTGTTGAAGTACGGCAACAATGACGGAAGCTGTAGCTGACTTTCTAAAATGGGCACAGAGGCAAGGTACTTTGATAAGCAGATCCAGCAGATGTGGGTAGATTTTGAGAAACCGCTGTACCACGAGGTTAAGCACATGGGCCAGGCATGGTATGTGGGTGAGCTCGCCTTGCCTCAGAGCCGCCACCATTGTCACACACGATCATGCATGGCTGTAGGGTCAGCGGTGTCAGCCACAGATCAGCTTGCTCTTTCAGAGCTGTCAACAACTGTTCAGCGTTGTATGGTTTTTCACGAAAGCATATTAGCTTCAGCGCAGCCTGTCGCTGCTTGGCCGAGGCAGTGCTGCAGTGCTTCCAGCTTGCGAATGATGTGGTCATTTCAGAGATGGATGCTGGAGAGGAGGAGGATCAGGTGCAGGAGCTGTAGAACATGGGGCAACCCTGATTGACCCACGGCCCGCAATCCTCTGCGTCGGGAGGACTTGTTCCATCCCAAGGTAAGACTGGGTCACGGCTTCCAATATATTAACCCAGTGTGCCATCAGCGACATGTACCATCCCTGCCCACAAGCACTTGTCAACGTGTCCGTGGTTAGGTGGACTTTCTCAGTAACTGCGTTGTTAAGGGCACGGCTAATATTGTGGGAAACGTGCTTGTGTAATGCGGGGACGGCACACCGAGAGAAATAGTGGCGGCTGGGGATCAAGTTTCGAGGGACGGCCGCCATCATCACATTGCAGAAAGCTTCCATCTGCATCAGCCTAAAAGGCAACATTTTGAGCGCAAGCGTTTGCGAACTGTGTGAATTTAGTAGTGTGGCCTGTGAGGCATTGGCTGCGTATTTGTGCTTGCATTTCAAGGACCGGGGTTGGGACAAGTGAACGCTGCGCTGGGACAGGGACGTAGACGTGATAGTTGAGAGCGTGCAACGACAGGTGCAAGGCGGGAGGCAACTTCGCATGCACTATGGACAAGGTATTGGAGTGCATGCACCACAGCGAAAGAAGCCGTGGTGTCACCCGCAGACAATTGACCCTTGGGTTCAACCCACTAAGTCGGGTGCTTTGCTGCCATGTGCCTGATCATGCTGGTGGTGGTCAAGCTGCTAGCTTTGCTACGCCTGCTGATGCTGGCCTGGCAGGTCGTGTAAATGGCCTTTTTAGGGTTATCAGCAGAGTCTTTATAAAATAACTAGACCCAGGAAGACCTAACAGTTGTTCTTGCAGCTTTCTTTGTGTTGGCGTTACAAGGAACGCTTTCCAGCCTTGTGTCTGTGACCACCTCACTGCTTCTTATTGACTGTTGTGGTGCTATGCCTCCCTCCCCCTGTGTGCTGCTGTCCTCGCTCTGTATGTCCCCCTGCCAGGTTGGGTCAGTTACTACATCATCCACCACCTCGTCTTCCACTTCCACACTCTGTTCCTCCTCCTGACTTTCTGGCAATTGTGTTTCATCATCATCATCCACCTCTTGCATCAGTAATTGCACTTTACCACCGTCGCCTTCATGTGACCGTGGCTCATTCAATATTTGGACATTGCTACACGCTCACTCACAGCAGCAGCTCTCCCTACTCTGCCTGATTACAGGGTAGACTGTGACGTTCATGTCGGCGCCAGGTCTTATATAGACCTGATGATGCTGTACATCCAGCCAATCACTGTAATGCCCACAACCAACATGGCTGCGGAATTACAGTGCATGGCAGGCAATCACTGCATGTCCATTGTCTCTCTAAAGAGTGCCAAACATGCAGGGAGGGGACCCAAGTTTTTTCTCAAGCAACCCAGAAATACTTGATGAGTGCCGAGCTTGTCGAGCACAGTGATGCTCAGGCAAGTACCGAGCAGTGGCAAGCATGCTCGCTCATCACTACTCCTCTGTATAAAAGCAGACATGCAAGAGTGTTGACAGTTCAAAAAATTAGAGCCTGACGCCACCATTTTCGTGGCCAACAGATTGTAAATGGTGGAGTTCCCCTTTTAGCTTTGTCATGTGTGGGAGGAAAAAATCTTTTACGTGACCATAACTGTGGGACCGAGAGCTGGCTGCAGTGCTGAGAGAGGGCGCAGTAAAGTGAAACGGACAAAGTGCTGGACCGTGAGTGAGGTGCAGGGGGACATGTTACGGTGGATTGAGAAACATGTGGTGTGCTTATTGAAACAAACACAGCAGGCATGTCCACTTCCGTTACAGTTGATGACTTCTCACTCAGCCTAACTGGAGTGGGTAGAGAACCAGAAATTCTGTGGTGGGAGACCTGCTTGACAATACTGGCATGGTAACAGAGGAGGGGGAAGAAGCAGCTGATTTGGTTGATGGGGCGGCTGATGGTTGTTGAGGTCCGCATTTTATCGCAGTGAGATTGCCAGATTAATGCATGCTGACTGCGCATGTGAGGGTTCATGCATGTAGTAGTCAAATTATTGCACTTTTTCCCTCTACTGATATTTTTATCACAAAGTTTGCAGATAACATGAGCTGGCTCATCCTTTGTGGTCTCAAAAAAGGCCCAGGCTAGGCAATCCTCGCCGCCCCTGCGAACTGCAAACCCACAAACGCTGCTGGTCTGAAGCAGATCTTGCCATTCACTGGAGCACGTGCTCTTTCTGGCCCTTATCAATAAGGAGTATCGCTGTGTGGCTGCCAAAGAAAGGGAGTGGAGTAGCCCGTCTAGTAACAGATGTTATCAGTTGTCTTCAGATAGGACATGACGATGTTGGTTCTCTAGTGCTTTCACTAACATTACCACTTACCCCACATATAGCTCGAACACCAAGCCTATTCCCCATTATACCAAGAACTCTCTTTTTCCACTCATGTTGCTCAGATACTCTAGTAGGAGCACGCTATTAGAAAAAAAAATTTGATATTTTCTTCTGCAACAGCTGTGCACACACCTGAATTTCAGCGGCACTAAATGACAAGGTAAGATATGGCTTGCTTTATACAGTGGGTACGGAAAGTATTCAGACCCTTTTAAATTTTTCACTCTTTGTTTCATTGCAGCCATTTGGTAAATTCAAAAAAGTTCATTTTTTTCTCATTAAGGTACACTCTGCACTGCATCTTGACTGAAAAAAAACAGAAATGTAGAAATTTTTGCAAATTTATTAAAAAAGAAAAACTGAAATATCATATGGTCATAAGTATTCAGACCCTTTGCTCAGTATTAGGTAGAAGCACCCTTTTGAGCTAGTACAGCCATGAGTCTTCTTGGGAATGATAGAACAAGCTTTTACACCTGGATTTGGGAATCATCTGCCATTCCTCCTTGCAGATCCTCTTCAGTTCCGTCTGGTTGGATGGTGAATGTTGGTGGACAGCCATTTTCAGGTCTCTCCAGAGATGCTCAATTGGGTTTAGGTCAGGGATCTGGCTGGGCCAGTCAAGAATGGTCACAGAGTTGTTCTAAAGCCACTCCTTTGTTATTTTAGCTGTGTGCTTAGGTTCATTGTCTTGTTGGAAGGCTAACCTTCGGCAAAGTCTGAGGTCCAGAGCACTCTGGAAGAGGTTTTCATCCTTGATATATCTGTACTTGGCCGCATTCATGTTTCCTTCAATTGCAATCAGTCATCCTGTCCCTGCAGCTGAAAAACACCCCCATAGCATGATGCTGCCACCACCATGTTTCACTGTTGGGATTGTATTCACTGTTGGGATTGTAGTGGGCAGATGATGAGCAGTGCCTGGTTTTCTCCACACATACCGCTTAGAATTATCACCAATTATCACTATGTTCACCTCATCAAAACAGAGAATCTTATTTCTCATAGTCTGGGAGTCCTTCATGTGTTTTTGAGCAAACTCTATGCGGGCTTTCATTTGTCTTGCACTGAGGAGAGGCTTCCGTCAGGCCACGTTGCCATATAGGCCCGTCAGGTGGAGGTCTGCAGTAATAGTTGACTTTGTGGAACTTTCTCCCATCTCTCTACTGCATCTCTGGAGCTCAGCCACAGTAATCTTGGTTTTCTTCTTTACCTCTCTCACCAAGGCACTTCTTCCACAATTGCTCAGTTTGGCTGGATGGCCAGGTCTAGGAAGACTTCTGGTGGTCCCAAACTTCTTCCTTTTGAGGATTATGGAGGCCACTGTGCTCTTAAGCACCTTGAGTAATGAAGAAATTATTTTGTAACCTTGGCCAGATCTGTGCCTTGCCACAATTCTGTCTCTGAGCTCCTTGGGCAGTTCCTTTGAGCTCATGATTCTCATTTGGTCTGACATGCACTGTGACCTGTAAGGTCTTATATAGACAGGTATGTGTCTTTCCAAATCAAGTCCTATAAATTTAATTAAACACAGCTGGACTCCAAGGAAGGAGTAGAACCATCTCAAGGAGGATCACAAGGAAATGGACAGCATGTGACTTAAATATGAGTGTCTGAACAAAGGATCTGAATACTTATGACCATGTGATATTTCTGTTTTACTTTTTTAATAAATTTGCAAAAAAAATTCTACATTTCTGTTTTTTTTTTAGTCAAGATGGGGTGAAAAACGTAAAGGGGTCTAAATATTTTCCATACCCACTATAACATTACTAACAGAAGAAATTATTTTTTAGTGTGCATGAGGACTGTATAACATATGAGATATGGTACTAAAAATTTCAAACTGAGATGTTCCCAGCTGTATAACATTAGAAACAGTAGAAAGTATTTTTTTTAGTGTGGATGAGGCCTGTATAACATGCAAGATATTCCCCAAACTATTTCAAGCTGAGATGTCCTCTGCTGTATAACATTTGGAATCGAAGAAAGTATTTTTTTTAATGTGGATGAGAACTGTAGAACATAAGAGATATTCCCCAAACTATTTCAAACTGAGATGCCCCCTGCTGTGTAACGTTAGGAATCGAAGAAAGTACTTTTTTTTACTGAATATGAGACCTGTAAAACATAGGACATGCGCTAAGAACAATTTCAAACAGAGATGTCCCCTACTTTATCACAGTACTAACAGAAGAAAGTATTTTTTTTAATGTGGATGAGGCCTGTATAACATGAGATATTCTCCTAACTATTTCAAACTGAGATGTCCCCTGCTGTATAACGTTTGGAATCAAAGAAAGTATTTTTTTTTACTGTGGATGAGGCCACAGTAAAATAGAATATTGAAATAGAATATATGCACCTAGATATTTCAAATTCAGATCTAGCCTGCTGTATCACATTAGTGACCGCAAAAAAAAAGATTTTTTTACTTTGCATAAGCTCTGCATACAGCTGAATTTCAGCACCACTAAAGGACTAGGTGGCTTATAGCAAAGTGTAACACGTTTGAGACAGAAAAAAATATTTTTTGTAGTCTGGCTAGCAGCAGAAAAAATATATTTTTTACTCTGAAAACAGCTGAAGTTCAACACCACTAAACTAGTAGATGGCTTTTAGCAGAGTGTATCACGTTTGCAACTGAAAAAAATATTTTTTGTAGTCGGGCTAGCAACAAAAATATATATTTTTTTACTCTGAAAACAGCTGAAGTTCATCGACACTAAAGTTGTAGGTGACTTTTAGCAGAGTGTATCACGTTTGTGACAGAAAAAAATATTTTTTGTAGTCTGGCTAGCAATAGAAAAAACATATTTTTTTACTCTGAAAACAGCTGAAGTTCAATGCCACTTAAGTAGTAGGTGGCTTATGGCAGACTCTATCACGTCTGTCACAGAAAGAAATATTTTTTGTAGTCTGGCTAGCAACAAAATAAAATATGTTTGTTTACTCTGAAAACAGCTGAAATTCATTGACACTAAAGTAGTAGGTGACTTTTAGCAGAGTGCATCACATTTGTGACAGAAAAAAATATTTTTTGCAGTCTGGCTATCAACAAAAAAAATATATTTTTTTACTGTACATACAGCTGATTTTCACCCACAAAAAAATGACAAAGTGGGCTACTATAGCTTGCGCTATCACATTAGCAAATAAAAAAAAAAAAGATTTTTTGCTCTGAGAGTCTGCATACAGCTGAATTTCAACCCCACTAAATGAGCAGGTGGGTTAATAGGGCTTGCTTGCTGTATCACATTAGCAAGTGAAAAAATAGATTGAAGGCATACTGGTGCATAGAGCACAATACAAGCCGTGCACAACACAGTTCTATGCCATGGGCCCTGCGGATTTTGTCCGAACCTGAGTAATTGCACAAGAAATAAAAAAGTGCTGCAAGGTCTATTTCACATGAACCAAGAAAATGAAAGATATGCAAAAAACGAGTATCTCAACAAAAAAATAAGAAAATACACAATCTTTATTTAGCATAATTAATACAGACAACAGAGACATCTAAAAACAGTTAAAAACAGCCCACAAAAATAATTATACATACTGGCCTGACAATAGAGTCAAAAATCTACCCATGCCAAACAAAAAACAGGTATTGAATAATATATTTACTATATACAGTCTAAGGAAGGAAACCATACTGTACTTATAAACAAGATATAAATACAATTGATGGAAGGATGGTTAACCTGAGACTTAGAAAGGCCCACAAAATAAAGTACAAGTGCTTAACTCCCTACTAAGGTGCATGCTTGATGGAATGTTGTTGGATAAGGATGCAGAGTCCACCACAAAAAAATAAAGTGCAAATGCTAGAAGATGTAAAACACCAGAAATCCTGTTATATCAGATGCAAATGCATGAAAAATATAAATAACAGCCCCCATGAGATAGATTCCCATGGAGGTAATAAATATCAGAAAGAGAGGTGTTTAAAGCATAATGCAAACAAATTACAGTCACTCAGGAATGAGATGACTGGATGGAGAGCCTGTCAAGCTGCAATGGAAACAAATAGAGACTCTGAGTGGTAAGGCATGGAGGGGTGCAGGAACCCCACGGGTATCGCTACAGAGAAGCTTCCTCTTGGGCAAAGAAATAAAGATCTCCTTTAACATCCCCATTTTTTGCATATCTTTCTTTTTCTTGGTTCATAATATTTCTATATGCATTGGGTGGATCCCCAAACTGCCTTTTGGTGGTGCCCATCTTTATTCATAGTCAAGGTTGATTTCACACGCACACAGCAGACTACTTATCTATACAATCTCACATCAAAACAACCACCCATCCATCTAGCTAAAATTGCTCTTTACACAGGAGCATACTCAGCAACAGCATCTGTAAGCAGTGACATGCATAAAATGGCGCTGAAGGAACATGGCCACTATTTATATCAAGAGGACATGTGATTTCAGTAGCCAATGGCAGAAGCCCTTGTGTTCGGACATTGTGGATGCTTCCTGCGCTCTGTTTGGCTAGCCGCGATTTGCTCACTTAAAGTTACAGGAAAAAAAAAAAAAAGATTACACGTCCCCCCGCTCATCATACACAAGCACTATGTTAGCCTGCCGCTAGCGTTTTGTCAGAGCGGGTTTTTAGTGCCGCCCGGAGAATTCTAACAGATAGGCGCTGAAAATGCTGAAAATGAAAATGAACTGAAAATGCTGACAGACTGACACCTATCAAAATGAACAAGGGCTGGATTGGGCCTGACTTCTCAACACCAACGAATGATGGCAGAGGAACATAAACTCAAATCCAGTGTCTTTTTTTTTGGGAGGTCTATTCCCATGCACCTCTTCACACCCAGACATGGGTATACGCTTCCTGATTTTGTCTATTTTCTGTTGTCCTTCTCCTCATCCTCCACCACCATATTCCCTGGGTGACCGTCATGCAACACCCACATAATTTTTTTAAAGGGTGTTTATTATGCCCGTAGGGAATTCTTTTAGAGGCATACCTCTAACATTCTGTTTGATATACAATATGTTCATATATACCCCCCAGGGGTAAATGTTTTTCAGCTTATGCACTTAGTGCATGGGCATAACCAGCATAGGAGAGCCACTCCTTAACAATGTTAATAATTTATTGAATGACGACTCCCTCTACCTCTCTTCAAAGGGGTATTGGAATGCGTCCAATTTTTTGGCAGCCTTTGCATTCACTGCATAGGCATTAAACCTATAGGAGACCCACTCTTTTATAATGTGAACATATTTTATATTGATGCCCTCTTCTATGTCTCTTCAAAGGGGTATTGGAGTGCGTCCAAATTTGTATCAGTCCTTGCAGTTACTACATACGCAATACCAGTATAGAAGACCTGCTCCTTTATAATGGGAACATTTTTTTTACTCAGGCCCTTCTCTATGACTCTTCAAAGGGGTATTGGAGCACGTCCTAATTTTGGGCAACCCTTGAAGTCACTGAATATGCAATACAAGTATAGTAGACCCGGTCCTTTAGAATGGGAACATTTTTTTTACTGAGGCCCTCCTCTATGACTCTTCAAAGAGGTATCAGAGGGCGTCCTAATTATTGGCAGCCCTATCGGTAGCTGCATATGCAATAACAGCATAGGAGACCCGCTCCTTTATAATGGGAACATTTTGTTACTGAGGCCCTACTTTATGTCTCTTCAAACTGGTATTGGGGTTTTTCCAAAATTTGGGCAGCACTTTCAATCACTGCATACGCAATAACAGTATAAGAGACCAGCTACTTAATAATGGAAAATTATTTTTTTAAATCAGGCCCTCTATGTCTCTTCAAAGGGATATTGTAGTGTGTCTTAATTTTTGTCAGCCCTTGAAGTCACTGTATATGCTATAACACTAAAGGAGATCGCCTTCCTAATACTGGGAATAACAAAGCATAGCTAGGTAATGGCCCTCTAACAATAGTGAGGGCCGACTGCTGGCACTTTAAGAATAGTAAGGGCTGCCTGATGGCCCTATAAAAATAGGTTTTATGAATTTCAGAGTCGCTCCTTCATAAATGAAACAGGATGTGTCTGATCATGTCTCATACACCACATGGCCAGATAAGGTAGTAAAATGTTAAAATGACATTTACTGGTGAATGAATTTTTCACCAATGAAAGAAATGCAAAAGTGCAAAAACGTATCAAAAACTGTATAAATGTGGAGGGGCATTTTTGTTTTTGGTTATTTATTTTGCCTTATATTCAAGTCATTACCCTGGAAAGGATGCTCTTTAACATTTTTATCAGGAAAATCCATTTAAGTTTCGTTTTTGTATTTTTTTATACAAAAATTCTTGAGTTTCCCTTAGACTTACATTGGGCTTGTTGATCGGGTCGAGTACCCGAGCATTCTAATTTGCTCAACCCAAACAACGAGCACTCGAGCATTTTAGTGCTCTCTCATCAGTAGTTAGTATTATTCCTACCACAGAGCACCCAACCTTGATAGTGCCAAGCAGCTCTGTCAGATCTGGGTAGAGTTTGAGAAACTGCTGAACCACTAAGTTTAGCACATTTAGTTCTCTCTCATTACTGATGTGAACCCCTGTATGGAGAAAAATATCAGCACCAAACAAAAGATGAAATATAGCCTGCTTTATATTCCACAGTACTAAGAAAACCAATTTACATTATATCTTGTGTACTCCTGTGACAAAAATATCTGCATCCAAGAATTAATTTCACTAGAGTAGAACTATTATAATGGTGACCGACAACTCCTCCACTACAGCCAAACCCAAAGGCCTGAGACCCAATCAGAATTCACCACATTTCCAATAATTAGTGGCAGACACCAGCAAAATGGCATCAATTTCACTACAGTAGAAATTGTAGAATTAGGAATGACACTTCCCCTAAAGCCAAACCAGTAGATGGAGACTCAATCTGAAGTGTTTACATTTCCCTAAATTAGGGCCTAACACCAAGAAAGAAGCATGAATTTCACCAGAGTAGAAGTAGTTTAAAGGAGACAGAAACCTCTTCCACTACAGCCAAACCCAATAGACTGAGACCCTATCAGGATTCTCCACATTTCCAAAAATTTGTGGCAGACACCAGCAAAGTGGCATCAATTTCACTAGAGTTTAATTAGTATAATGGGGACCGATACAGCCAACACAGCAGATGGAGACACAAGCAGAACTGTTCACATTTAAAAAAAATTAGGGCCTAAGACCACCATTTCCATGGCCAACAGATTGGAGATGGTGGAGTTCAACCTCTTAGCTTTGTCAATCTTTTACGTGACCACAGCGGTGAGACTGTGCTAGACTGTGAGTGAGGTGCAGGCGGAGATGTTACGGTGGATTTAGAAACATGTGGTGTGCTCAGTGAAACAAATACAGCAGACATGTCAGCTTCTGTTACAGCTGACGGGCTCTCACTCAGCCTGACTGGAGCGAGAATACAACTGTATGTTCTGCAGTCGGAGACCTGCGTGACAATACTTGGCACGGTAACAGAGGAGGAGAAAGAAGTAGCAGATGTGTTTGATGAGGCAGCTGATGGTTGTTTATTGATAAACAATTTTGAGTTAATCATGTTTGTGTACCCCTTTGTGGAGAACAATATCTGCATCAAATAATTAATTTCACTGCAGTATAGCTATACAAATAGAGAGAGACCAAAACTTCTTCCACTATGACCAACCCTGGAGATGGAGACCTAACCAGGAGTGTTCACATTTCCCTAAATTAGGGCCTAACTCCACCAAAATGGCATGAATTTCATCAGACTCAAAGTAGTTTAACTCCTTTATCCCCCAAGGTACTTTGCACGTTAATGCCAAGGCCAATTTTTACAATTCTGACCACTGTCAATTTATGAGGTAATTACTAGTGTTGAGCATTCCGATACTGAAATATCGGGTATCGGCCGATATTCGCGGTATCGGAATTCCGATACTTAATTCCGATACTTTTGCAATATCGTATACCGGAATCGGAAGTTCCCATAATGCAATGAGACATTTTCATTTTATTCAGCCAATGAGGATCCTAAGAAGTGTGGGCACATCCTGTTAGGCATGTAGGCATCTTAACTAATGGCATGGCTGTGATTGGCTGCTGAAATGATGTCATGATGCACTATAAAAGCCACCGCCGCCATTTTGAGCTCACTCTGCTGTGAATTCAGTTAGGGATAGGACGCTGTTGTTCTGAGGGACAGTTTTAGCTACCTATTTGCTCTATACTGCTTTACCCAAGCTACTTTCTAAATCACTGTGCCTTGCAGTGCTAGTGCACAGTTCCCTGTGCTGTTCACCGCTGTCTGCAAGGTCTGTGTGTGTGAGTGCAGCTCACCCTGTAGTGTGTGCTTCAGCCAAGTCTGGTTGTAGTGCACTCAGTGTGTGTCACTGCCTCATACATTGTCCTTTTTTGCCAATTCATAATTTTTCCTGATATCTCCTATTAGTGTGGTGGTTCCATCTGTATTCAGCTAAATTGGTTCCAAACACACTATATAGGAGTAGATAGAGACATTTTTTTCCGTCTTGCAGCACTAGTGCACAGTGCTCTGCATCTGTACTGTTCACCGCTGTCTGCAAGGTCTGGTGTGTGAGTGCAGCTCACCCTGTAGTGTGTGCTTCAACCCTGTCTGGTTGTAGTGCACTCAGTGTGTGTCACTGCCTCATACATTGTCGTTTTTTGCCAATTCATAATTTTTCCTGATATCTCCTATTAGTGTGGTGGTTCCATCCGTATTCAGCTAAATTGGTTCCAAACACACTATATAGGAGTAGATAGAGAAATTTTTTTGGT
This sequence comes from Phyllobates terribilis, assembly GCF_046119375.1. Lineage (NCBI taxonomy): Eukaryota > Metazoa > Chordata > Amphibia > Anura > Dendrobatidae > Phyllobates > Phyllobates terribilis. Next base: position 1,201,508,112 of record NW_027362761.1, on the reverse strand, counting down.
CTTGCAGCGCTAGTGCACAGTGCTCTGCATCTGTACTGTTCACCGCTGTCTGCAAGGTCTGGTGTGTGAGTGCAGCTCACCCTGTAGTGTGTGCTTCAACCCTGTCTGGTTGTAGTGCACTCAGTGTGTGTCACTGCCTCATACATTGTCGTTTTTTGCCAATTCATAATTTTTCCTGATATCTCCTATTAGTGTGGTGGTTCCATCTGTATTCAGCTAAATTGGTTCCAAACACACTATATAGGAGTAGATAGAGAATTTTTTTTCCGTCTTGCAGCGCTAGTGCACAGTGCTCTGCATCTGTACTGTTCACCGCTGTCTGCAAGGTCTGGTGTGTGAGTGCAGCTCACCCTGTAGTGTGTGCTTCAACCCCGTCTGGTTGTAGTGCACTCAGTGTGTGTCACTGCCTCATACATTGTCCTTTTTTGCCAATTCATAATTTTTCCTGATATCTCCTATTAGTGTGGTGGTTCCATCCGTATTCAGCTAAATTGGTTCCAAACACACTATATAGGAGTAGATAGAGAAATTTTTTTGGTCTTGCAGCGCTAGTGCACAGTGCTCTGCATCTGTACTGTTCACCGCTGTCTGCAAGGTCTGGTGTGTGAGTGCAGCTCACCCTGTAGTGTGTGCTTCAACCCCGTCTGGTTGTAGTGCACTCAGTGTGTGTCACTGCCTCATACATTGTCCTTTATTGCCAATTCATAATTTTTCCTGATATCTCCTATTAGTGTGGTGGTTCCATCCGTATTCAGCTAAATTGATTCCAAACACACTATATAGGAGTAGATAGAGGAGCCTTTCTGCAGCCTTGGGCCCTGCAGCCCCAGCCAGATTAGTATTAGCCTATTTTTTGCAGCCTCATCTATTGCATTGTAGGTTACCTTCCTACATTGTAATAGCTACAAAAAGTTTGTGATACTATCGTTATTACATCTTTAGGCACATCCAGTGTCTTTTTGTGACAAAAAAAAACCTAAATAAAGTTCACCAAACACTCCACTTTACAGTTGTGTAGGCCACATTAGCTCATATTAAAGTCTAGTCCACACTTTATAAAATTAGTGTTTCTTATACCTGTTAGCAGCTGTTCAGAAATAAGCACACTAAGCCCTTAGTACTTTTCTGCCTATCTTTATCAGTCTACCAAGATGAAGAAGGCAGGGAGTAAGGCATGTGGTCGTGGGCGTGGGCGTGGAGTTTCTGCAGGGAGAGGACGTGAGGATTCTGTGCCTGCAGGGAGAGGACGTGGGGATTCTGTGCCTGCTGCGGGCACCAGTGACTCAGCATCCCCCAGTTTTACCATGGAACAGTCCTTTATGCGCAGCTTTGTAGGAGCTAGCCGTACCCCACTGCTGCGCGAGGACCAAATTGAAGCCGTTGTCGGATGGATGGCAGCTAACGCATCAACTTCAATTAGTTCCAGATCCTCTCAGGTCCTGAGCACTGAAGAGCACCCATCTGTCTCTTCACCACCTGCCAAATTGCCCAGGCAGTCAGAGAGCCCTGGACAGGAGCCATCTCTACTTCTGTTCTCTGAATCTCTTGGCTTGGAAAGAGGGGGCCAGCCAAGCAGAATTCGAGAATTTGAAGAAGAGGTAGTATGCAGTGATGCGCAACCGTTTTGTCTCTCTGAATCTGAAGAGGCGGGTGGGCCAGTGCCTATGGTCAGCAGCACACCTCAGTACGCATCTGATGATGAGACTCAGGTGCCACTTTCTGGTGCGTACTGTGCTGTCGAGACTACCCAGGAGAAGCAGTTGTTTGAAGAGGGTGGTGTAGATGATGAGGTCCTTGACCCATCATGGCGTGAGGGACAGGAAGGTGGTGGGAGCAGCTCTGAGGAAGAGATTCCCCGAACGGCCCAAAAAGGAGGGAGAGGGAGGGGGCAGACTTGGTTGCCTGTAGCCTCCACTTCGGCACCCATTAGGAGCATGGCTCTTCCAAAATCCAAAGCGGGCGCTCCCAAGACTTGCAGTGCCTGGTCCTTTTTTGACACAGTTGCAGATGACATTTGCTTTGTCAAATGCAAGCTGTGTAATCAGAAGGTGAAAAGAGGGAAAAGTGTCAGCAACCTCAATACCACAAATATGTGGAAACATGTGTGGACCAAGCACGTGGTGGAGTTACACAAACACACTGAAGACCTAGGCCAACCTACAGCGCCACCTACCACCTCTTCAGCTCGTGTTGTAGCCTCTTCCTCCAGCTCACACACAGCTGGTTCGGCTTCCTCACAGGATCGCCATGGAAGAATCTCTGGCACTGTTGTACAGAGACACAGTGTAATTCCACCCACAGCACCACTTTCCCAGTCATCCTCACACTCCCAGGCCAGTCTACAGCCATCGTTAGCACAGGCATGGGAGAAAAGGCGCCCATACTCGGCAAACCACCCCCGAGCACAGGCTCTGAATGCTGGCATTGCTAAACTACTGGCCCTTGAAATGCTATCATTCAGGCTGGTGGAGACTGACACATTCCGTAACTTTATGGCATTGGCAGTCCCACAATACAACGTGCCCAGCCGCTTTTATTTCAGCAGGCAAGCCGTCCCTGCCCTGCAACATCATGTGGAGGGAAAAATTAAACATGCGCTACAAAACGCCGTCAGTAGCAAGGTCCACCTGACCACTGATGCGGGGACCAGTAAGCATTGACAGGGACGATACCTTTCCCTCACTGCCCATTGGGTAAATGTTGTGGAGCCGGGTACAGATCTTGAGAGTGGCGCTGTACGTGTTCTGCCAACTCCAAGGATTGCAGGAATCCAGTCTGTACACATTGACTCCTCCTCATACTCCAGTTCCTCTGAATCAGCGCTGCAGGAGCCGTCACGGTCTACCTCCACATCGACCCGTGAACGGTTACCTGTTATGATGACCGATATGAGCACAGCCGTGGCCAAACGTCAACAGGCCGTATTAAAATTAATTTCTTTGGGGAATCGAAGCCACACAGCGCAGGAGCTCTGGAATGCCATCAAGCAGCAGAGTGACGTGTGGTTTGTGCCAGCGAATCTCCAGCCAGGCATGGTAGTGTGTGACAATGGCCGAAATCTGGTGGCAGCTCTGGGCCTAGGCAACCTCACTCACATCCCATGTCTGGCACATGTGCTCAACTTGGTCGTGCAGAGTTTTTTGAGGGACTATCCGGATCTTGATGCACTGCTTCACAAGGTCCGCATAGAGTGCGCTCACTTGCGGCGTTCCAGCAATGCAAGATCACGCATTGCAGCTCTGCAGCGCCGATTATGTCTTCCGGAACATCGCATCATATGTGACCTACCCACCAGGTGGAATTCAACGTTACATATGTTGGAGAGGTTGTGTGAGCAGCAGGCAGCAGTAATGGAGTACCAGCTGCAGCAGGCGCAAACAAGTCGCAGTGCGCGCCGTTCACACTTCACCACCACTGAGTGGGCCTCTATGAAGGACATTTGCCACGTTTTGCGTGCCTTCGATTATTCCACGCGGATGGCGAGTGCAGATGATGCACTAGTCAGCATGACTATCCCCCTTATCTGCCTGCTTGAAAAAACACTGCAAGCACTAAGGGACGAGGTTTTGGAAGAGGTGGAGGATGAGGAGTCACAAATGCCATCTGCTTCTCTACAGTCTGCGCAACGTGGTTCCTCACAAAGGCCTAGGCAGGGGACACTTTGTGAGGAGGATGAGGAGGAGTCAATGGATGAGGAAGACATCTGTCCAGAGGAGGGAGGTACACAATGCTCTAGTAGTCAGTATCTAGAGCGAGGGTGGGGTGATGCAGAGCAGGCAGAGATCACGCCTCAAGCAGGGGACAGCGTTTCTTGGCCAGTTGGCAGTCTGCAGCACATGGTTGATTTCATGCTGCAGTGCCTGAGAAACGACCGCCGCATCGCCCACATTCTCAACACGGCTGATTATTGGGTGTCCACCCTCCTAGATCCTCGCTACCGGGACAACTTACAAAGCCTCATAACACCGTTGAACCGGGAGCGTAAAATGCGGGAGTACCAAGACGCACTGGTGCATTCCATCATGTTCTCCATTCCAACCGAGAGCAGTGCTGCTAGTGCTTTACAAAGCAGCTCAGTGCGTCGAGGCAGTGGAGGAAGCTCTGCACAAAGAGGGAGCAGAAGCAGCGCCTCAGCACAAGGCAAGACCAGTATGGCCGAAATGTGGCAAAGTTTTGTGTCCCCGCCGCCACAAATGTCTACACCATCACAGACGGCTCCAGTCAGCAGGAGGCAACGTTTCCGTCAGATAGTGACAGACTACATGTCTTGCCCTCTTAGTGTACTCCCAGACGGCTCTTCTCCCTTCAAGTTTTGGGTCTGTAAGCTGGATACATGGCCAGAGCTTAGTCAGTATGCACTGGAGGTGCTAGCTTGCCCTGCTGCTAGTGTATTATCGGAACGCGTCTTTAGTGCCGCAGGTGGTGTACTAACAGACCGTCGCATGCGACTATCCTCCGATAACGTTGACCGGCTTACTTTTCTCAAAATGAACAAGGCCTGGATCTCTCATGAATTTGCCAGTCCTCTTCCAGAATAAATAATTGGTTGGCAACAGTATCCAGGTCTCCTGTTCTGTTCATGTTTCTACCACCTGAACTGTAATCCCTGAGCTCCAACACCGCCAGTTGGCGCTCGGAAGTGCCGTCTGCACAGTCAACACTTGCTGCCGTGTTATTGGGGTTCAGTAACGTCAGCTGTTCCCCTGCTGTGAGGACGGCAATTTCTCCTGCTCTGTCCACATCCACTGTACTACTGATTTAAAACCTCCTCCAAATACACCTCTGGCTCCTCTGTTTTCAGTATTATCCCTGAGCTCCAACACCGCCAGTTGGCGCTCGGAAGTGCCGTCTGCACAGTCAACACTTGCTACCATGTTATTGGGGTTCAGTAACGTCAGCTGTTCCCCTGCTGTGCGGATGGCAATTTCTCCTGCTCTGTCCACATTCTCACTACTACAGATTTTAAAGTTGCTCCAATTACACCTCTGGCTCCTCTGTTTTCAGTATTATCCCTGAGCTCCAACACCGCCAGTTGGCGCTCGGAAGTGCCGTCTGCACAGTCAACACTTGCTGCCGTGTTATTGGGGTTCAGTAACGTCAGCTGTTCCCCTGCTGTGCGGACGGCAATTTCTCCTGCTCTGTCCACATCCACTGTACTACTGATTTAAAACCTCCTCCAAATACACCTCTGGCTCCTCTGTTTTCAGTATTATCCCTGAGCTCCAACACCGCCAGTTGGCGCTCGGAAGTGCCGTCTGCACAGTCAACACTTGCTACCATGTTATTGGGGTTCAGTAACGTCAGCTGTTCCCCTGCTGTGCGGACGGCAATTTCTCCTGCTCTGTCCACATTCTCACTACTACAGATTTTAAAGTTGCTCCAATTACACCTCTGGCTCCTCTGTTTTCAGTATTATCCCTGAGCTCCAACACCGCCAGTTGGCGCACGGAAGTGCCATCTGCACAGTCAACACTTGCTGCCGTGTTATTGGGGTTCAGTAACGTCAGCTGTTCCCCTGCTGTGCGGACGGCAATTTCTCCTGCTTTGTCCACATCCACTGTACTACACATTTTAAAGTTGCTCCAATTACACCTCTGGCTCCTCTGTTTTCATTCTTATCCCTGGGCTCCAACACCGCCAGTTGGCGCTCGGAAGTGCCGTCTGCACAGTCAACACTTGCTGCGGTGTTATTGGGGTTCGGTAACGTCAGCTGTTCCCCTGCTGTGTTCACGGCAATTTCTCCTGCTCTGTCCATATTCACTGTGCTACTTATTTAAAACTTGCTCCAATTACACCTCTGGCTCCTCTCTATTTTTATTCTTATCCCTGGGCTCCAGCACCGCCAGTTGGCGCTCGGAAGTGCTGTCTGCACAGTCAACACTTGCTGCCGTGTTATTGGGGTTCGGTAACGTCAGCTGTTCCCCTGCTGTACGGACGGCAATTTCTCCTGCTTTGTCCACATCCACTGTACTACACATTTTAAAGTTGCTCCAATTACACCTCTGGCTCCTCTGTTTTCATTCTTATCCCTGGGCTCCAGCACCGCCAGTTGGCGCTCGGAAGTGCCGTCTGCACAGTCAACACTTGCTGCGGTGTTATTGGGGTTCGGTAACGTCAGCTGTTCCCCTGCTGTGTTCACGGCAATTTCTCCTGCTCTGTCCATATTCACTGTGCTACTTATTTAAAACTTGCTCCAATTACACCTCTGGCTCCTCCGTTTTTAGTATTTACCCTGGGCTCCAATACCGCTAGTTGCTGCTCAGAAGTGCCGTCTGCACAGTCAACGCTTGCTCCAGTGTTATTGGGGTTCAGTAACGTCAGCTGATCCCCAGCTGTGTGTCCGGCAAATTCTCCTGCTTTGTCCACATCCACTGTACTACGGATTTAAAACCTCCTCCAAATACACCTCTGGCTCCTCTGTTTTTAGTATTTACCCTGGGCTCCAGCACCGCCAGCTGGTTCTCGGCAGTTCCATTTGCTCTTGTACCTTCTGCTACCCATCCGGGTTCCAGTACCGTCAGCTGGTCCTCGGTAGTTCCATTTGCTCTTATATCTTCTGCTACCCATTCGGGTTCCAGTACCGTCAGCTGGTCCTCGGTAGTTCCATTTGCTCTTATATCTTCTGCTACCCATCCGAGTTCCAGTACCGTCAGCTGGTTCTCGGCAGTGTCTTTGGCACGGGTACTCCCTCCTGCCCAGCCTGATTCCAGCACGCCAGCTGTTTCCGGGTAGTGTCAACGTCACTTTGCCTCCAATGCGTTGTCCTGTCGTGTTGCGGTCGGGTTAGCTGACTCTATGGTGCCTGCAGTTTAGGTGACTCCTATGTGGGCTGCGGGATCTGGCAATGAAGGCTGGTTCCATAGTGCCAATAGGACAAGCACCCCCTGTAGGACTGTGGGTTTTAGTAACTGCGGCCGGCTCGCGGCCTTGAACTTTTTTTTACATGGGTACCTTCTGCTACCCATCCGGGTTCCAGTACCGTCAGCTGGTTCTCGGCAGTGCCTTTGGATTAGGTGCCTCCTTCTCGGTATCCAAGTTCCACCAACGTCTGCTGGTCCTTGGTAGTGCTTTCTGGCACAGGTACCTCCTGCTTAGTAACCGAGTTCCAGTAACATCAGCTGGTCCTCGGTAGTTCCATTGGCTCTTGTACCTTCTGCTACCCATCCGGGTTCCAGTACCGTCAGCTGGTCCTCGGTAGTTCCATTTGCTCTTGTATCTTCTGCTACCCATCCGGGTTCCAGTACCGTCAGCTGGTTCTCGGCAGTGTCTTTGGCACGGGTACTCCCTCCTGCCCAGCCTGGTTCCAGCACGCCAGCTGTTTCCGGGTAGTGTCAACGTCACTTTGCCTCCAATGCGTTGTCCTGTCGTGTTGCGGTCGGGTTAGCCGACTCTATGGTGCCTGCAGTTTAGGTGACTCCTATGTGGGCTGCGGGATCTGGCAATGAAGGCTGGTTCCATAGTGCCAATAGGACAAGCACCCCCTGTAGGACTGTGGGTTTTGGTAACTGCGGCCGGCTCGCGGCCTTGAACTTTTTTTTACATGGGTACCTTCTGCTACCCATCCGGGTTCCAGTACCGTCAGCTGGTTCTCGGCAGTGCCTTTGGATTAGGTGCCTCCTTCTCGGTATCCAAGTTCCTCCAACGTCTGCTGGTCCTTGGTAGTGCTTTCTGGCACAGGTACCTCCTGCTTAGTAACCGAGTTCCAGTAACATCAGCTGGTCCTCGGTAGTTCCATTGGCTCTTGTACCTTCTGCTACCCATCCGGGTTCCAGTACCGTCAGCTGGTCCTCGGTAGTTCCATTTGCTCTTGTATCTTCTGCTACCCATCCGGGTTCCAGTACCGTCAGCCGGTTCTCGGCAGTGTCTTTGGCACGGGTACTCCCTCCTGCCCAGCCTGGTTCCAGCACGCCAGCTGTTTCCGGGTAGTGTCAACGTCACTTTGCCTCCAATGCGTTGTCCTGTCATGTTGCGGTCGGGTTAGCCGACTCTATGGTGCCTGCAGTTTAGGTGACTCCTATGTGGGCTGCGGGATCTGGCAATGAAGGCTGGTTCCATAGTGCCAATAGGACAAGCACCCCCTGTAGGACTGTGGGTTTTGGTAACTGCGGCCGGCTCGCGGCCTTGAACTTTTTTTTACATGGGTACCTTCTTCTACCCATCCGGGTTCCAGTACCGTCAGCTGGTTCTTGGCAGTGCCTTTGGATTAGGTGCCTCCTTCTCGGTATCCAAGTTCCACCAACGTCTGCTGGTCCTTGGTAGTGCTTTCTGGCACAGGTACCTCCTGCTTAGTAACCGAGTTCCAGTAACATCAGCTGGTCCTCGGTAGTTTCATTGGCTCTTGTACCTTCTGCTACCCATCCGGGTTCCAGTACCGTCAGCTGGTCCTCGGTAGTTCCTCAGCTTTCTTGTACCTTCTGCTACATTTCCAAGTTCAAACTTTTTGAAATGGTTCTTGGTAATCACTCTGGATCTCCCTGACGAGGACCCTGAAGACGAGAACCCTGAAGACCAACCCTAAGAAGACGAGGACCCCGAAGACAATGACCCTGAAGACGAGGACCCTGAAGACCACCCCGAAGAAGACGAGGACCCTGAAGACCACCCCGAAGAAGACGAGGACCCTGAAGACCAACCCTAAGAAGACGAGGACCCCGAAGACAATGACCCTGAAGACGAGGACCCTGAAGACCACCCCGAAGAAGACGAGGACCCTGAAGACCACCCCGAAGAAGACGAGGACCCCGAAGACCACCCCGAAGAAGACGAGGACCCCGAAGATGAGGACCCAGAAGACCAACCCGAAGAAGACGAGGACCCCGAAGACGAGGACCCCCGAAGACGACGACCCTGAAGACCACCCCGAAGAAGACCAAGAAGATGACCCTGAAGAAGTTGACCAAGAAGACAAAGAAGAGAAGACAAGCACCAAGATACAGAAGAACAAGAGACAGAAAACCAAGAAGCAGAAATACAAGAAGCTGCAGAACAAAAAGCGGAAGAACATTAAGCATAAGACTAAAAATCAGAGCAAAAGATAATATCTAAATTATAAGCAGAAGATGACTAAGCAGTGTATGGGGGTGAGTCCGTTCCTCCTCGTGGTGCCCCTGGAAAAGACCTGCTGCTGCAGGCCAAACTGAACGCGGACAAATCCTGTTGTAAATCTTTTGTGACGGGCAGAACGAAAGGTGTAATGTCCAACCTTTTATAGATAACAACTACAGGAATGCCTGTCACAAATAAGAATATGATGAAGAAGAAGAATATGAAGAAGATGAAGAAGTAGAATATGAAGAATGTAAAAAAAAGAATAATACGAAGAAGGTGAAGAAGAAGAAGGTGAAGAAGAAGTGGATGAAAAAGATGCTGAGGATGATGAAGGAGAAAGTGTGGGAGAAGTAAAAAAGAAGGTGAAGAGCATGGAAGTAGTGAAACATAAATATCTGACAAAATATAAAAATACTTAACATAGTTAATATTTCCGTAACTCAGAACATAATAAAAAAATAGTAATTCCTGCTATTCCATTTGACTGGGCTAAACCTCTATGCCTTTATTGTCTCCCCCACCTCCCCCAATACATTCTACATTATTCTTAGTTGTTTTCCTTCATGTAGAAATAACCTACAAGGAAAGAAAGGGTTTATTTTAATTCTGATATTTATGTCCCATTGACTTGCATTGGTTTCCGGTATCGGAATCGGCGATATCCGATACTTTTTCGGTATCGGTCCGATCCAATCTGATCCGATATTTCCCGATATCGGAAGGTATCGCTCAACACTAGTAATTACACTTCAACGAGTTCCCCTGATTCTGAGAATATTTTTTCATGACATATTGTACTTCATGAGAGTGATAAAATTTCTTCGATATCACTTTTGATATTTGTGAAAAAATCTGAAATTTGGTAAAAATTGTGAAAATTTTGCAATTTTCAAAATTTTTATTTTTATACTCTTAAATCAGAGAGATATGCAACACAAAATAGTTAATAAATAACATTTCCCACATGTCTACTTTACATCAGCACAATTTTGGAAGCAATTTTTTTTTTTTATTTGGGAGCTATAAGTGTTAAAAGTTGACCAGCGATTTCTCATTTTAACAGAAAAATTTAGAAAACCTTTTTTTTAGGGACCACATCATTAAGGGGTCTATATGACAGAAAATACGCAAAAGTGACACCATTCTAAAAACTTCACCCCTTAAGGTGCTCAAAACCACCAAGAAGCTTATTAACCCTTCACATGCTTCATAGGAATTAATTGAAAGTGAAAAGAAAAAATAACACTTAACTTTTTTTCACTAAAATTTTATTTTTGACCCAATTTTTTTTTATTTTTACAAGGGTAACAGGAGAAATTGGACACCAAAAGTTGTTCTTCTATTTCTCCTTAGTATGCTGATACCTCATATGTGGGGGAAAGCCAAAGTTTGGGTGCACGGCAGGGCTTGAAAGGGAAGGAGCTCCTTTTGATGTTTTCAATGTAAAACTCGCTGGAATTGACAGCAGATCCCATGTCACGTCTGGGGAGCCCCTGATGTGCCTAAACAGTAGAAACCCCACACCAGTGACCCCATTTTGGAAACTAGAACCCTCAGGGAACTTATTTAGATGTGTGGTGGGCACTTTGAACTCCCAAGTGTTTCACAAAAGTTTATAATGTAGAGGCGTAAAGAAAAAAAAAATTCCACAAAAACAATATTTTAACCGCAATTTTTTTATTTTCGCGAGGGTAACAGGAGAATTTGGACCCCAAGAGTTTTTGTGAAATTTCTCCAGAGTATACTGATACCTCATATGTGCAGGAAACCCTGCACAAGTGACCCCATTTTGGATACTAGACCCAGCCATTGAATTTATCAAGATGTGCTGTGAGCACCTTGAACCCCTAGGTGCTTTAAAGAAAATTATAACATTGACTTCTGAAAATAAAAAAAAAAACATTTTTTCCACAAAAATGCAGAAAAAAAAATATTTTCACAAGGGTATCAAGAAAAAGTGGACCTCAAAATCTGTTGACCATTTTCTCCTGAGTACGCTGATACCCCATGTGTTGGATAAAACTACTGTTTGTGCGCACGTCAGGGCTCGGAACGAAAGGAGTGATGCTTTGGAATGCAGACTTTGATGAAATGGTCTGGGGGCATCATGTCACGTTCTCAGAGCCCCTCATGTGACTGAACATCAACACTGCCAAATATGAGGGCCTTGATAACTACATCCTGGAAGTGAAGATACGACGTAGAAGTATAGCCTGCACATTGTGACAGAAGGAAAGCATTTTGCATTGCCATCTGTATGATGTGCACGGTCAACTTCTTGTACCACACTTTGGCCTTTCTCAAAACACTGTGCGGCTGGAGGACTTGATCAGAGAGATCAACTCACCCTATGTACTTTTTGTACCCTACTACACAGTCTGGTTTGACGACCTGTGTAGTGGAACCTCGTACAGTGCTGAGGGTGCTGCCATCACCATATATGGTGGTCAAGAACATCCCTCTTGTCCTTGTACTTGACAACCAGAAGGTGATCACTACATTGGGCTCTGCTCTCACCCCTTCTAAGCCGCTGCCAAATTAGCGTCTTCGGGAGGCCTCTCTGATTTTTGCGGACAGTACCGCGCAGAGAGGGACTTAAAGAGCGGAACGCTTGTATAAAAGTTATCCACGTAGAGTTGATAACCTTTATTCAGCAGTGGAGCACCAAATCCCACACAATTTTCTCACTCACTCCCAGGACATGGGGCATTCAGGGAGTTCAATCCAGGAGTCCTTCCCTTCATAAACTCTAAACTTGTGAGTGTACCCTGAGGTACTCTCACACAGTTTATACAGCTTGATTCCGTACCTGGCCCTCATACTGGGCAGGTACTGCCGGACTCTAAGCCGCCCCTTAAAATGGATTAAGGACTCATCCATGCAGATGTCCCTTTGGGGCACATACAGTTCAGCAAACTTGATGTTGAAGTGCTCGATGACCGGCCGAACTTCGGGTGATCACGTGCAGGACATCTTGCATTATCATTGTAATGCAAGAACTTGTGGATGGCCTCAAAACGTTTCCGGGTCATGAGCAATCAGAACACTGGAGTGTTATACAAAACGTCAATACACCAGTATTGCCGAAGTTCTGGCTTCTTCAAGATCCCCATATGAAGGACCAGGCGCCAGAACTTCATCATTTCTTCTGCATCTACAGGAGACCAGTTAGAAAATGATGAAGAGGGGTTTTGTTCCAAAAATTGATGAGTGAATAAATTAGTTTGGCCCACCATGAGGTTTATAAAATCCACAAAGAAAAAGACTTTGAAAAAGTCTATTTCTGTGAGGCCGGTGGTGTCAAACTTGATTCCTGATTCCACCACAAAATCAGTAATCAGTGGCTCATAATTTTCCAGGGTAGGGCGAGGTCCATATGGGGTCAGTAGTAGAGGGGTGACTGTGATGTGGTCCAGCAGCACCTGAGGAGGAAGAAGAAGAGGAGGATGATGAGGAATCAGAAAAATAAAGAAAGGTGGGATCCTCGCCCTCACTGTCAGTGTCGGAGGCAAGGAAAGCGTATGCCTCCTCCGCTGAAGAGCAAGTTTGGGATGAGCGGGACATTTTTTGTTGTGTATGTAGTGCATGTGTGTCAGTAATTTATTTAGAGTGTGTGTGTCAGTGTGCTTGGGAGGGAAAAAAAGGAACAGGCGTAGGTGGTGAAAACAGCGAGCATGAGTGCGGATCGGTGAACTATGTCATCAATCAACTCTCGGCAGCTGCCGGGTGTGCGCGCAGGTGTGGTGCAAATGAGGGGGGAGTGTTAAACTGCGAGCATTAGTGCGGATCAGTGATCTATGGTCACTAATCAGCTGCTGAGGAAAGCACGAAAAAAAAAACGGACAAAAATCGAGTGATCAAGTACTGATCAAGTAATGATCAGCACTTGGTGGCAGAAAGACCGATGGGAAGGGGGGGTAGAGGAGAGGGGGAAGAGGGGCATTGAGGTGGATGAGAATGGATCAAAAAATCCTACTTACAGTTGTCTTCTGTCAGATGTCTTCTGGAACAGGAGCTGCGATTGTAGTGTCACAGGCTTCTGTGGCACCACAAGGCTCAAAACAGCGCACAATAGGACAGCAAGACCGCCCTCTACAAAAGAAAAAAGGTTAGTGGAAAAAAAGTGTAAAATAGCGAGCGCTGATCGTTGATTTGCTTCACCGATCAGCGTTTGGCGGCTGCTGGATGCACGCATGGAAGTGGTGCAAAGAAGGAGGGGGGGGGATAATGGACAGTGGCAAAAAAAAAAGTAATGGAAAACAGCGAGAATGAACGTTGATCCGTGACGTGGTCACTGGTCCGCGCTCGGCCGCTGCAGGACGCACGAAAAAAAAAACTGCCAAAAAACGCGCGATCAATTACTGATCAGTGCTCGGTGGCAGAAAAAGGGGATGGGGAGATCAATAAAAAGAGAGGGGGGGCGGCGGGGTAAAAAGAGGGAGGGAGGGAGGGGGATTGGGGTGGATGAGGAGAGATCAGAGATGGACTTACCAAAGTCTTCTCTGTTTGTTTTTCAGGATCAGGAGCAGGGTCAGTAGCAGGATCAGCAGCAGGAGCCCAGCAGCAGCAGGACACACCGGAGCAGCAGATCCAGAATACCGAAGACTGGAGCAGGTAGGAGAAAATTCTGTGGCACTACAAGGCCCAGCACAGCGCAGATCAGTGTTACTGCTCTGTAAATCCTCACCAAGTGTGAGGATCTGCAGGGCACAGGGGGGTGATAGGGTGGTGACAGCCAGGTCACAGGCTGGTCACAACTTGGTCACCTCCCGGTCAGGTACTCTGATTGGTGAGGTCGATGATGACATAGGCCCAGGGCGCAGCTAAGTACTATTACTGACAAGGTCGGAAAGGGGTTAATGGAGACCGAAACCTCTTCCACTACAGCCAATCCCAATAGATGGAGACTCCATCAGGATTCCCCATATTTCCAAAAATTAGTGGTAGACACCATCAAAGTGGCATCAATTTCACAAGATTAGAAGTAGTTTAATGGAGATATAATTCTCTTCCACTACAGCAGATTGTATGACGTTTGCCACACAAAAAAATCTTTGGTGGACTGTGGCTAGCAACAGAAAATATCATTTTTTTTTACTCTGAAAAGAGCTGAATATCACCCACCAAAAAAAATGACAAACAGGGCTAACACAGCTTGCAATATCACATTAGCAAATGAAATTTTTTTTTTGTCGTCTGCACTGACAAGCTCTGCAGATAGCTGAATTTCAACCCCACAAAATCAAAAAGTGGTCTACAAGGGCTTGCTTGCTTGATTGCACATTAGCAAGTGCAAAAATAGATTGAAGGTCTGCATGGAGCACAGACAGTACAAACGGTGCCCAACACTGTTCTATGCCATATGCCCTGCTCTTCTTGTCAGAATCTCAGTAATTGAACAAAAACAAAAAAAAAGGCTGCAAGGTCGATTGAACAGGTACACAGCACAGGACTTATCTACACTATCTGACTTCCACAGAAGTGCCCATCTATCTAGCTAATATCTCTCATTACACAGGAGCTGGGTGCAAGAGCAGCATCTAACACGAGTGACATGCATGAAATGGCCCCGAGGGAACATTGCCAGTTTTATTTGAAGAGGACATGTGATTCCAGCAGCCAATTGCAGAAGCCCTTGTGTCTGGGGCACTGTGGATGCTTCCTGCACTCTGATTGGCTAGCTGCGCTTTCCTGACTTAAAGTTACCGCCGCCTACAGGAGAAAAAAAAAAGCGCGCAGCTGATCTGACCTCTTCTGAGCTATCACCAGCCCCCCACTCATCTACCATGTCTCCCCGCTCATCATACACAAGCACTATATTAGCAAAGCTGTAAAAAACGCTGTAGTTGGCTCACAATCACGTAAACATGTAAATTCGCCAAACGTTTCCAATTTTCTCCCGAATTTAACAAATTTTGCTCATCTTTACGATCACGAATCCGAATGTGCCACATTCATGTCGAACTTAAGTTTGGAGATTGAATCTCGAACATATTCTCTCATCACTAGTGATTAGACATATCTGTATTAGTTAGTTGATGTTTTGTGACTGAGAACATGCATTGGACCAGTGGCAAGGTCTGACCTAGTTTACTAAGGGTGTACTGTTATGTTCAATCACCAGTATACTCTCAAAGAGAGTTTTTATCATGGCCAGAGGCTTTGTAACACCCTTGCAGGCTGGATACTCCTCTACAAGTGTGGAAAACCTTACATTCATCGAAATGAACCAGGTGTGTATTAGTTTGACTTTCATTCACCTATGGATAATGGCAGTTATTAAATCATTTATACCATCTGCATGCCTCCTTGAGGCCTTGCCTGACCTCTGCCCAGTTCTGCTGCTGTCATTGGTGATAGCCCATTCTTAGCTGGACATCTACTTCAAGTCTATCATGTAATTTATGCAGCACTGCTGTTGTTGCGATTACTGTTGCTGGCCCCTACACTGACAGACATTTCATGCCTGCCCTAGGAAATATTCATATTATGTGCCAACTGCAACTGGTACTGCACATACATTCCAGCCACACATCTCCTGGTTGACAACTAAGTTTACAAATGCTATACTTTGCTTCTTCTGCTAAGGCTACGATCGCTGGTCCTACACTGCTAGACATTTCTTTTTAAGACCATCATATTTTTATATGTAGTGTCTTCCACTGCCACTGCTTCTAGCTATACTGTACTACTACTGGGAATCCTTCTCTCTTCAGGGTACACAAACCTTGGCTGGCTCCCCAAGTAGGACTATTTTTTCACGACCTGTTGACAAGCCACTGCTCCTTTACTTTTAAAACAACTAAGCTGTTCCTGCTCCCTGAAAACAGGGATAATTTTTAGACAATTAGTTAAAAAACTTTTTTATTTGTTTTAACATTCCATCCACTTTTCAAAAAAAGTGGGGCTGGTGAGGACTTGGGTATTACTTCCAAAATTTTTGCTGAAAATTTCTATAGTTCAAGCCATTTTACATGATAAAAGGTGCATAAATCTGCTTGTGGAATATTGACCTTTATCTTGTTTTTTTTAATGTCCTGTAATACTGTAGGTTCTCTTTTCAGAATTTTGACAATGGAGATTTGCCTAAAATACTGGAATAAGTTCATTAGGTGTCTAAAAGACCTATTGAATGTATTTTTTGAAGGTTTTGACTATTACAATATTCTGAACCAATGATTACACATAACAGAACTCTAACAAAGATCTAAAATGGAAATTGTATAATTTGTCATTACGGAAATAAAGAACTACACATTATAATAATAATAATTTTTACTTTTATAGTGCCAACATATTCCGCAGCACTTTACATTTTAGAGGGGAATTGTACAGACAATAAAAGACATTACAGAATAACAATAGTCACATAAATTAACAGATACCAGGAGGAGTGAGGGCCCTGCTCGCAAGCTTACAGTCTATGAGGAAATAGGGGAGACAAGAAAGGTAGATGGTAACAATTGCTTGTATTGTATGGTCAACCATCAATGTAATAAATAGGGTAATCACAAAATGCTGAATGAACAAATCACCAACCAGCATGTGTAAAGTTCAGACACAGAAGTCTATTAAGTGCATGTGGTGTGTGAACAGATGATACGAGGGTCCTGATTTTGAAGGAAATTTTATATGGGAAAAAAAGGGATAGTTACAGTAGATAAGTGAGGTGAGGCGATAGGCCCTTCTGAAGAAATGTGTTTTTAGGGCACGCTTAAAACTGTGGGTATTGGAGATTAATCAAAGAGTCCTGGGTAGTGCGTTCCAAAGAATTGGAACAGCACATGAGAAGTGTGGAAGACGGGAGGTTCAAATTATTGAGGATGTTAACCTTAGGTCATGGGTAGGGTGGTAGACTGACATGAGGGAGGAGATGTAGGGTGGTGCTGAAGAATGGAGAGCTTTGTGGGTGAGGGTGGTGATGAGTTTATATTGAACTCTGTATCAGGTGGGTAACCAGTGCAACGACTGACATAGGGTGGAGGCATCGATGTTGCGGTTGGCAAGGAATATGTTTCTGGCTGATGGAGTCAGGACAGATTGGAGAGGGGATAGTTTAGTAAGAGGGAGACCAATTAGTAGAGAGTTACACATTGAAAATATCTGAATACATTAAATTTCTAAAACAAGATTTACGTGGTTTTATTTTCTCTACCATATTTGTTTTTTTTAACAAATTAGCCTTTACATTTAAGCCTGGTCTCAGAATAATAATATAACATTTAGGAAAAAAAATACAAATTAAAATGCCAACACTTGAAGACAATATAGCAAATATCTCTACAAGAACCGAACTTTTTCCAGTTACACTTAAATAGGCTGGAATAAAAGCCACCCAGACACTGCAGACAACCAGCATGCTGAATGTGATATTTTTAGCTTCATTAAAACTATCTGGCAAATTTCTCGACAGAAAAGCAACCAAGAAACTCACTGCAGCAAGAAACCCAATGTAACCCAGGATAATGGAAAATGCGACTATTGAGCCTTCATTACATTGAAGAATAATTTTGTCCACATACAAGTTAAAGTTGTTTTCTGGGAATGGCGGTGCAGTCGATAACCAGATAATGCAAAATACAACTTGGATAAATGAACAAACAAACATTAAGGAGTTGGTGATCTTTACTCCAATAAATTTTCGACATTTGCTTCCAGGTTTGGTGGATTTGAAGGCCGTGTAGACGATAATAGTCTTAGCCAGAATAGAAGAAATGGCTACTGAGAAGAAGATCCCAAATAAAGTCTGACGAAGCATACAGGTGACTCTTGTAGGACGACCAAGGAACAAAAATATACAGAGGAAGCTTAACATAATGGAGACAAGTAAGATGAAGCTTAAGCTTTGGTTAGATGCCTTTATGACTGGAGTATCTCTAAATATGGAGAAAATTCCCAAGATAAATGAAGTTTTGAGAAAAAGAAAAATAACAATGATAGTTATAATAAGAGTTATTGAGTCGTCGGTATAAGATAAATAATCTGTCTCTTTTGGTGCACATTGATTGTTGTCATTTGGCCACTGGTCTCTTGGACATCTGGTGCATGATCGCTTGTCTAAAACAAGAATAGAAAACAATCTATGAAAGTATATTTTTTGAGAATTTTTTAAAGATAGAAGTTTTTACACTATATACAGACCTAGAAATTTTTTTGTACATGACTTATGCTTATGTAATCTCTGATAACTAGAGGATCTGGCAACAAAGAGATTTGTTCTTGGAAGAAAAAAAATTTTTGGTCCTTTTGTTAGGATAGGCTTCTTTAAAATAAACCTTTGTCCGCAACTCCAGCACATCTAATCCGGCTAACTGTAATTTTATAACCACTTTTGGTCAGTCCCTTGTGGCCTTACAAAAATTGGTAAAAAAATACTGGTTCATTTTGCTCAATGATCCCATTCTTTCAGATCAGCTACCCAAACAACCCAGATTTATTTACAGACGTAGTCGTAATTTATGTAGTTACATTGCTCCCAGTAATTCCTCTATTTTGTCCAAACAGCATAACGGATCGACCCTCTCCAGGGTTGGTTGTTATCGTTGCAATACATCTAAATGCCTCTGTTGTTTGACTACTATGTTGTCTATTTGCTTCAATGTACGTGCTGCTTACAATACGTAGGCCGCACTATACAGACCATGCATGCCAGGCTGAACAAGCATAGGCAAAATATTCGTAATGGTTTTGTTTTCCACAGCTTTTCTAAACATTTTTCATTTGAATATCATAAAGATCCAAAATTTTTAAAACTGATCATTATTGATCAGGTTGGGGACACTGTCAATGATAGATTGCATTGTTTGATCAATAGGGAGATTTACTGGATATATAAATTGGGGACTCTTTCTCCTGAGGGATTAATTTTAACATTGGATAATGTGGTACACTCGTTTTTGCCATTTATGAGTGTGCCATTCACCTGTTATGCATTGTTTTGTTGTTTTATCTGCTCTTAATCTGTTTTGTACCATTATAGGGTAAAAATTATCAGTGCCTGATTGTTGGCTATATAATACCAACCTTGTAATTTCACCCCATGACCTGAAGAATGTAGTATTCCACTGCCGAAACACGTGTTGTTTTATTGACCTAATAAAGGTGTTTTTATTATTTCCTCTTCACCATCCATTCCTTGGCGCTCCATAGACCGCGGCATTGTCCTTCATCTGCTCTTTTTAAAATACACGGCATACATAACAGTAAGATGTCTTTTGATTTGTCATCAATGACTATCGTTAGAAAACTGGAGAAGTACTGATGCATATCACATGTTCAGGTAGAATATAAATAAATCTGACATTTACAGTTACATCCATGGTCCTCCAAATCAAGATAAGAGGTTGGGTCATGGGATCACTAGACTGAAAGCCAATCCAGTACATGCACTAATGTGTAGACAGAATGACATCCAGTGGTGTAACTAGGGGGCTATAGGTCATGTTGCAAAATATGGAAGTGAACCCCAACCAGCATATTCATCAGATGACTATTGCCAAAATATATAAATCTCATAGAAAACGTAGCAATAAGATCATTTATTTTCTAAGTAATATTTCTAAATAAGAGTCATACTGTTGCCAAATAACATATATCATAATATTGTTACTAAACAAGTCTGATATTCCAAAAGTAATCTACCAATAATAAACCACATGAAGGGGATAAATATCTCCTCAGCATGACCAGATAATAACATCATTTGGTGTGTGAGTATAACCAGTTACTGAACAAAATCCACTATAGCAAGACCAATATACCACACCATGACCGGACAACATATCACCACATAGTGACTACCACCATACTGATTATTATTAGTGATGAGCGAGCACTAAAATGCTCGGGTACTCATTGCTCGGATCGAGCAAATTGGAATGCTCGAGTGCTTGGTCCGAGCAATGAGCCCAATGTAAGTCTATGGGAAACTGGGGTATTTTTCCCTGCGGCTCCACCCGGCAGTCTGCAGAGGGCCTAAAAATTGCCGAAAACGACGGGAACAGTACTGAAATGACATGGAAACAGCATGGGGAAGATCCCTGGAAGCATCTCTGACTCCCAGGTCACTGCTGTCAAATATGTTGTCAGAGGTATTATGCCACTTTTAGGGACTCACAATAAAACATGCAAAAATGAAACCAAAATGAATTTTCCTGGGAAAAATTTTGAACATCCTTTCCAGGGTAATGACTTGTATATAAGGCAAAATAAATAACTAAAAACAAAAATGCTCCTCCACACCTTGGGCAATGTTCACATGTTGCGTTTTTGATGCATTTTTGCACTTTTGCATTGCTTTCAATCAAGACAAATGCATTCTCTGGGAAATGTCATTCTAACATTTTACAACCTTATCTGGCCATGTGGTGTGTAACACACCCTGTTTCATTTATGATGGAGGGACTCTGAAAGTCACAAAGCCTATTTTTATTGGGCCATCAGGCGGCCCTTACTATTCTTAAAGGGCTAGCAGTTGGATATACTTTGTTGTTCCCATTATTAACGAGTGAGTCTCCTATAATGTTACTGCGTATGTAGTGACTGCAAGGGCCGCCAAAAATTTGCAGGCACTCCAATGCCCCTTGCAAGAGACGTAGAGGTCAGAGAGCCTCCTAAAAACAATGTTCCCATTATTAGGAAGTGGGTCTCCTATAGCGTTTGCCTATGCAGTGAAGCAATGGCTGCCAAAAATTTTGGAGGAACTCCAATGCCCCTTGCAAAATATGCAGAGGTCAGAGAGCCTCCTAAAAACAATGTTCCCATTATTATGAAGTGGGTCTACCATAGTATTTGCCTATGCAGTGAAGAAACAGCTGCCAAAAATTTGGAGGAACTCCAATGTCCCTTGCAAGAGATGTAGATATTCTGATATGGGACATATGGTGGTGATATGGTGGTTGAGGATGAGGATGCGGAGAAGGAGGAGGACAAGAGCAAATAGACAAAATCAAGAAGCGCATACCCATGTCTGGGTGTGAAGACAGAGGTGCATGGGAATAGAGTTAGACCTCCCCCAAAAAAGACACTGTATTTAAGTTTATGTTACACTGCTATCATTTGGTGGTGTAGAGAAGTTTGGCCAAATCCAGCCCTTGTTCAATTTTATAAGAGTCAGCCTGTCAGCATTTTCAGTTGACAGGCGAATGTGCCTATCAGTTATAATTCTACCGGTGGCACTAAAAACCCGCTCTGTCAAAACGCTAGTGGCAGGGCAGGACAGGACCTCCAAAGTGAAGAGAGCCAGTTCATTCCATGTGTCCAGCTTGGATGCCCAATAATTATAAGGCACAGAGGAATGACGGAGGACGTTGGTATGGTCGGAAGGGTACTCACCATCTTCTGAAACTTTTCACTCCTTGTGAGAGTACCCCCCGCCTCGGGGCCTGTGCGATGGGAAGGTCTGAGAAAACTGTCCCAGAACTTTTACAGTGTTCCCCTGACTCTGCTGGATTTCATTTGTGGCTCTCTTGCCTGTACTCCTTGGTTGTCCAATGAACTGTGACCTCTGCCGCCAGCGTTTTCAGATGGGAATTTTTTCACTAATTCCGCAACAAGGGCCTTCACGTACTGCGCCATTTTATTAGGCCTGTCCTGCAATGGAATACGAAACATAAAGTTCTTTCTGTAGCGTGGGTCTAGAAGTGTCAACAACCAGTAATGACTGTCACCCAAAATTTGGACAACGTGAGGGTCACAGGAAAGCCAGCGTAACATAAACTCAGCCATGTGTTCCAGACTCCAAAGAGGCAAGTCTTCCATTTCCTCACCAAGAAGACGACTGATCATGCTCTCCTCCTCCTCTTCCTCCTCCTCTCTGTCCTCAGGCCATCCACGCTGAATGGACGGTATGGCAGTTGTGCAGGTAGTACCGTCTATAGCGCAGGAAAAAAGCTCCTGTTCTTCCTCCTCCTCTTCTTCATTGTCACCCAATCCACATTGGGATGAGATGAGGCTGGGCTGTGTGTAATCACCCTGTATGGTTCCTTTGCTCCATCTCATCGTGCTCCGCCTGCAATGCATCCTCTTTAATTGTGAGCAGAGAGCATTTCAGAAGACAAAGAAGTGGGATGGTGATGCTAATTATGACGTCATCGCCGCTCACCATCTTGGTGGAGTCCTCAAAATTTTGGAGGATGGTACATATGTCTGTCATCCATGTCCATTCCTGAGGTTTTATGTGTCCAGTCTGACCTGAATACAGACTGCTTTGTTGATGCTGGTAGTCAACAACTGCCCTCTTCTGCTCACAATCCTTCACAACATCTGCAATGTAGAGTTCCAACACGTTTGGACATCACACACCAGTCAGTGATCCAGAAGCGCAAACGCTGCTCAGGCACGGCCAGAGCGGCAGAATCTGTAGTTGACTTTCTAAAATGGGCACACAGGCAGCGTACTTTGACAAACAGATATGACAGATCTGGGTAGGTTTTGGAAAACTGCTGAACCAAGAGGTTATGCACATTGGCAGGCATGGTACGTGTGTGCGGTTGCCTCGCCTCTGAGCCGCCACCAGGTTCCGGCCATTGTCACACACGACCATGCCTGACTGTAGGTTCAGTGGTGTCAGCCACAGATCTGCCTGCTCTTTCACAGCTGTCCACAACTCTTCAGCTTTGTGTGGTTTGTCACCTAAGCATATTAGCTTCAGCACATCCTGTTACTGCTTAGCCAAGGTAGTGCTGCAGTGCTTCCAGCTTGCGACTGATGTGGTCATTTCTGAGATGGATGCTGAAGAGGAGGAGGAGGTTCAGCAGCTGTAGAATGTGGGGGCAACCATGATTAACCCAGGGCCCACAATCCTCGGCGTAGGGAGGACGAGTTCCGTCCCAAGGTATGCTTAGGTCCTGGCTTCCACTATGTTAACCCAGTGTGCCATCTGCGAGATGTACCTTCCCTGCCCACAAGCACTTATCCACATGTTGATGAGGGCACGGTTAATGTTGGGGGACACATGCTTGTGTAATGCGGGGATGCCACACCTGGAGAATTAGTGGAGGCTGGAGACCGATTAACCAGGGACGGCCGCCGCCATCAGGTTGTGGAAAGCTTCCTTATTCACTAACTGAAAAGGCAACATTTCGAGCGCAAGCATTCTCTAAATGTGTGAATTTAGTAGTGTGGCCTGGGAGGCATTAGCTGCGTATTTGCGCTTGCGTTCCAAGGACTAGGGTAGGGACAACTGAACGCTGCGCTGTTACAAGGACGTAGACGTGCTTGCTGATGGTGCTAGTTGAGAGTGTTCAATGGCAGATGCAGAGTGGGAAGCATCTTGGCATGCGCCATGGACAGGTGATTGGTGTGCATGCACAACAGCGCAACAAGCAGTGGTGTCACCCACAGACACTGTTGCTGGACCCTGGAATTCGGCCCACTTTGTTGGGTGCTTTGCTGCCATGTGCCTGATCATGCTGGTGGTGGTCAGGCTGCTAGTTTTGCTACCTTTGCTGATGCTGGCCTGGCAGGTGGTGCAAATGGACTTTTTGGGGTTCTTGGCAGAGTCTTTAAATAACAACCAGACTCGGGAAGACCTAACAATTGTACTGGCAACTTCCTTCATGTTGATGTTACGGGAATGGTTGCCCGCCTTCTGTCTGTGGCCACCACAGTGCTTGTTCTTGCCTGTTGTGGTGCTACGCCTACCTCTCCTTGTATGCTGCTGTTCTCGCTCTGCATGTTACCTTGCCAGGTTGGGTCAGTGACTTCATCGTCCACCACCTCATCTTCCACTTTTGCACCCTGGTCCTCCTCCTGACTTTCTGGCAATTGTGTATCATCATCATCCACCTCTTGTGACAGTTTCCCACCATCTCCTTTGTGTGACCGTGGCTGCTAAAATATTTGAGCATCGCTACATGTGATCTGTTCTTGCCCTGCTTCAAGTGGACTGGACGAGAGTCCCAAATCTATAAATGGAAAAGTGAACAGATCTCCGGAGTGTCCAAGTGTGGTATCAGTTGTCTCCGGGCACTCGGCATGGTGGGAGGAAGGAGGATCAGGGTGAGAAATATGCGGTTCACACTCATGGCTACTGAGACTTAACCATGTGGAAGACAGGGTGGTGGTGGCTAACTGACTGGAAGCATTATCTGCTATCCAACCAATAACCCTTTGACACTGCTCTGTGTTCAATAGTAATGTTCTGCTGTCCCCTATTAATTGAGACAGGAAGGTCGAGAAGATGTGGGTGTTTGTTGTGGCACAATTTCAGCTTGTCCACAGTTTTAAATAGCTGGCCTGTAGGTTACTATTTTTCAAAGTGACCTGGTGTCAATAGCTTCACTGACACACTACAACAAAATGTAAATGGAGGCCACTATTTTCCACGTTCATTACAAATTTCTGTATTTTTATCGCTGTAATATGGAAAGAATCTGGCTGTATTCTGCTGTGGCAACAAGCAAATGGAGTAGAGAAACGGTGTTCTCTGGATTGCTTTTTAACCAAATAATAAGGATTAATATCAAAAAAATAAATTTCCCTGGCCCCTAATACCTGGGGCTATTTGTAGAAATATCTGTAACAGCAGCAGCAGACAGAACTGGAATGGAGCCTCTTGTGCTGTATTATTCTCTGCAGTCTGTCGCATACACTGCCTGCCTGTTTAGTTCCTGCTATCACCACTGATTATATGCAGCTGAGCTAAAGCCCTGAAACGCGTAAACCAGTGTGCTGGGATCTTGCTCTATCAAGCCCTCCACCTCCAAAATGTTTGCCTGTATTTTTTACATCTAAGAATTTTTTGGAATAAAGCTTTGGAACATATCGCTTTGGTACTGGATTTTTTCGCATTGAATATGTTGTGGAATACCTATACTAACTCTAAACAAGCAAATCTCTCCCTGATGCAGCAGCACCTCTCCCTACTCTGCCTGATTCCGGGGTAGACTGTGACGAGCATGGCGGCGCCAGGTCTGATATACATCTGATGATGCTGTGCGGCCAGCCAATCACTGTAATGCCACAACCAATATGGCTACAGAATTACAATGTGTGGCAGGCAATCCCTGCATGTTCATTGCAACCAGGAAATACTCGCAGCAGTAATGAGATGCTTGGGCGAGTACCAAGCAGTGGCGAGCACGTTCACTCATCACTAATTATTATCAAAAACCACAGTAATAACACTAATATTACCACCAGTGACACTATAATTTGAAATGCTGTATTTCGTGTAAGTGTATATAGTACAGGTCAATCATGTGAATTAATGATAACATATCCTAATAAAGTCATTAATTTAGGCTTTTCTATTTCATCCAGTGTAGACCTATATTACTACTTCCAGCTTGTACTCATTTTGGCAGAAAGTAGCATACATATATCTATGACTGATGACTTCTACACCATCCTCCATTCTGTTTCCCCTGCTTCTACAATGCGCCAGATGAAAACAAAAAGTCAAATATCACCACACTGATGCCCTATAGAGTAACAGTACAGTACCTCACTTTTGTTCTCCCTGTAGTAATAAAATATGATAAAGTAGTGATGTCTCTCTTTCGGACCTCCTGGCTGTAAAAATGCCCACCTCTGTGGCCCCCTTATAGAATTATTGCCATTGTCTCCTTTTATAGTTCCCGTGCAATAATAAAATTCGTGTTTGTGCCCCCATTCAGTTGAAATGTCCAATTTTGTACACAAATACAATAGTAGTTCCCCCTCCTCAGTGGCTACAGTACTAACATGCACTATTGCTTCCTCATATAATAATACTGTCCACCTTTTATGCTTTGATATAGTTGGAATGTCCTAAAATTGTTCTATAAGTTAATAATGAATAATGTAAGGGCCACAAGAGGGAATATCATTAATGTTCCTCATTGAGTAGTAACAATGATCCCTATTATGGCCCAATACAGCAATATTGTCCCCTTAATTGGCCTTATACAGTAATTATGTCCTCTACTTTCTACCATAAACTAATAAAGAATGTTCCTTATTATTTCCCCTATCCTGGCAGTTATCTTGTAATAATGTAACCCATCCTGTTATAATATCTCCCGTCCTGTAATAATATTTTCCAATGTGACTCATATCTTGTAAGAATGTCCCCTGCTTTCTACCGAAACTAACAAAGAAAGTAAATCTCCTGGCCCCCATCATGTAATAATATCCCCTATTCTGTGCTTTATCTTGCACTTATGTCTCCCATCCTGTAATAATGTTCTCCATCCTGGCTCTAATCCTATCCTGAAATAATGTTTCACATCCTAGCTCTCATTCTGTAATAAAGTCTCCTACCTTGTAATAATATCCCCCCTTCTTGTCTCCATCATAAAATAATGTCCCCACCTTGTCATAATGACCCCTATCCAGTAATAATGTCCTCAATCCTCTAAAAGTTTCCTCCATCCTGGCCATCATCCTGTAATAATATCCCCTTTCCTATGACAATGTACCCTGTCCTAGCCCCTATACATCAATAATGTCCTCCATCCTGACCCCTATTTTGTAAAAGTGTCCCCCATCCTGGCATCCATTATTTAATAATGTCCTCTATCATGGTCACCGTGTAATATTTCCCCTATTCTGGTCCCTATTCAGTAATAATAAGTAATAATGTCCCACACCTTAGCCCTCATCCAGTAAAAAATGTTCCCCCATCGTGGCCTCTATCCTCTAATTATGCCCCACATCTTGACCTCCATCCTTTAATAATGTCTGAAATCCTGTACCCTATCTTGTAATGATGTGCCCTATCCTGCCCCTATACTGTACCAAAGTTATCTGTCCTCATCTCTTCCATCCTGGCTGTTTGATAGGCTGGCTATTTGTATAGCTCTTGAGAAGCAGGGAGCAGGTGGCTCTCGGCACCGCTGTACATTTCAACTGAATGTGCATCGTTCTTAAAGTATAATTAATACCTGTCTCATTAGATATTTCCCCATCAGAACACTGCAGACATGTGAAGCAGCACTTATGGCTGTTCTTTAAGATCCTTCGATAACCTGGTGGACAGTCTTCAGTGCACTTAGAGACTGGAACCTAAACATAAGCGATTATATTTTTAATACAATGTTTGTATTTTTATATTGTGGAAGCAAAAAAAATTAAATATCTGAAGCATGCATTTATGCATAGTTTTTTGAAGTCCCATCGGTTTTCAAAGTCCAGCCACAGTTAGACATCGCGAATCTAATATTCATTTTTCTTCTCTTCCTGCGGGTATATATTTCCCATTCATCTGCTGTATTTTAACCCTTCTGAAGTCTGCATTGCATCTCCATGCCTATATTGCTCTGCAACTCATTGCTATATATTTCCCATTCATCTACATTTTTCAAGCCATGATGCTTTAAGGTCATCACACTTTCTTGACCAAGTTTTATGATCCATGTAGTTCTGCTAGTCTGTTTTTTTTTTCTGCAGTTTTATTGTCTCCTTTTGTCTTAAGCTAGTTGATTGATTGCTAACGAGTTAAATCTGTGTTAGATCTAAGCACATACTTCCCTTTATAAAGAGAAATAGTTAAGGGGCAGCATTTATGCGGGGTGCATTTATGCATATAGCATTTATGCAAAGTTTTTCAAAGTCCCATCGGTTTTCAAAGTCCCGCCACACTTAGTCATGGCAGTTATACAGGGCAGGAGACAGGTATGACATGAAAGACAATTAAACAAACTTGTTTCCAGGTCATCTGTTTTGCAAACTGTGTTAACCATTTGTATTTGTGCCATTTATATTCTGGCTGCTACACTCATCCACATTCACCATTCTCCCACATTCTCGGCACACTTCATTCATATTAACCCCTCTCGCCTCACTTCTCCTATGTACAGCTATCATGCTCTCTTCACAATGTTATACCACACAGACCCATTCACTCCCACCATACAACACAAGAAATGCTCTCACAAATCACTCAACCATCTGCTCACTCTCTCTATCTTCCGTCTCTTATTCGCAGGTGATATTTTTCCTAATCCAGGACCTTCTTGTAATAATAACACTAATTCTTTCCCTGCTACATTGAGAAACCCTGCCAATCGCATTAATATTCCATGCATTTCTTCTGTCTCATTTAACTGTGCCCTTTGGAGCATGCGGTCAGCATGTAATTAATTCTCCCGCATCCATGATTTCTTCCTCTCAAATTCCCTTAACATTCTGGCTCTCACTGAAACCTGGATCCAGCAGTCGGAAACCACCACCACTGCAACTCTCTCATATGGTGGCCTACACTTCTCTCATACCCCGAGACCTGACAGCAGATCAGGTGGAGGTATTGGTCTGCTCCTTTCAACAAAATGTACTTTTCAGGTTATCCCCTCAGTTCCCTCACTTATCTTCCCTTATTTTGAGGCTCACACAGTCAGACTCTTCGGGCCCTTCTCCCTGCGAGTGGCAGTTGTGTATCGCCCTCCGGCCCCTCCCATCAGTTTCTGGATCACTTTGCCACTTGGCTTCCAAACTTTCTATCCTGTGACATCCCCACTCTCATCATGGGGGACTTTAACATCCCAATTGGCGATCCTCTATCCCCATCTGCAGCTCATCTTTTATTGTTAACCTCCTCCTTCGGCCATTCACAGCTTACTAACTCTCCTACACATGAAGATGGAAATATCCTTAACCTGATCTTCGCCTGGCTTATCTCAATAAATGACCTTATTAACTCTCCTCTTCCACTCACTGACCACAACCTTCTTTCATTCTCTGTCAAGAACTGTCTCCCTGTTCAAGACATCCCCCCTTTCCACACCTATAGAAATATACGCGGCATTAACACCCAGAAATTAGTGAAAACGTTGCAATCATCATTGGCCCCAATCTCCTCCCTCTCGTGTCCTGACTCTGCACTGAAACATTATAACAAAACATTGCAATGCACCATGGATGAAGCCGCACCTCCTACACAGAAAACAACTTGGCACTGACAGCGACAACTCTGGCACACGCTTCAAACACCTTTTCCCCAGCGGTGCTCTAAGTGTGCCAAACAGCTGTGGAGAAAATCTAATCTGGCCAAAGATTTCCTCCATTATAAATACATGCTTAAAACCTATTACTCCGCCCTTCACCTCTCCAAACAAACCTACTTTAACAACCTCATCATCTTACTGTCTAATCCTAAATACCTCTTTGATACTTTTCACTCTCTCCTTAATCAAATAGCACAGGCCTCACCACCGACCTCATCACTGACAATCTAGCCAATTATTTAAAAAAATATTGACCATATCCAACAGGAAATTTTTCTCCCAATCCCCAAATGTTATGTATGCTCCTCCCTCCCACAGTGCATCTTGCTCACTTTCTGACTTTGAACCAGTTACGGTAGTAGAAGTGGTCTGGTTCCTTGCTTCCTCTTACTCTACCACCTGCACCAGTGACCCTATTCCCTCACATCTTCTTGAGTCCCTTTCTCCAGCTGTCACCACTCACCTAACTAAAATATTCAACTTCTCCCTCTCATCTGGTATCTTTCCCTCTTCTTTCAAACATGCCAGCATACATCCATTACTTAAAAAACCATCCCTCGACCAGAACTGTGCTGCTAACTACAGACCTGTTTCCAATCTTCTATTTATCTCTAAACTCCTGGAACGCTTGGTCCACTCCTGTCTGATCCACTATCTCTCAGATAATTCTCTTCTTGACCCTTTACAATCTGGTTTCTGCTCTTCACATTCTACTGAAACTGCCCTCACTAAAGTCTTTAATGATCTACTAACAGCTAAATCTAATGGTCACTACTCCCTGCAGATTCTCCTAGATCTCTCTGCAGCATTTGACACTGTGGATCACCAGCTCCTCCTCATTATTCTCTGCTCTCTTGGCCTCAAGGACACTGTTCTATCCTGGTTCTCCTCTTACCTCTCTGACCGCTCCTTCACTGTGTCTTTTGCTGGCTCCTCTTCCTCTCCCCTTCCCTTTATTGTCGGGGTCCCTCAAGGATCAGTCCTAAGCCTCCTTCTTTTCTCCTTATACACCACTCCTATTGGACAAACAATCAGCAGATTCAGTTTTCAGTACCATATCTACGCTGATGACACCTAATTATAGACCTCTTCTCCGGACATCACCCCTGCATTATTACAAAATACCAGTGATTGTCTTTCTGTTGTGTCTAACATTATGTCCTCCCTCTATCTAAAATTGAATCTGTCAAAAACTGAACTACTCTTCTTTCCTCCCTCCACTAAACTACCTGTGCCTGATATTGCCATTCCCATTTGTGGCTCCTCCATTACTCCCCAGCAACAAGCCCGCTGCCTTTGGGTCATACTCGATTTAGATATTTCCTTCACTCCTCACATCAAATCACTCTCTCGCTTGTTTCATCTACATCTCAAAAACATTTCAAGAATCAGAACTTTTTTTACATTTGACTCGGCAAAAACTCTTACTGTAGCTGTTATTCTCGTCTGGACTATTACAACTCTTTACTAATCGATGTCTCTCTTACTAAACTTTCCCCTCTCCAATCCATCCTGAATGCAGCAGCCAGGATCATATTCCTCTCCAACCGATGCACAGATGCCTTTTCCCTGTGCCAGTCATTGCACTGGTTGCCCATCCAATACAGAGTTCAATATAAACTTATCACTCTTACCCACAAAGCTCTCCAAGATTCAGCACCACTCTACATCTCCTCCCTCATCTCAGTATAACATCCTTCCTGTGCCCTCAGTTCTGCTAATGACTTAAAACTAAAATCCTCCTTAATCCGAACCTCCCACCCCATCTCCAAGATTTCTCATGTGCTACGCCAATTCTTTGGAATGCACTACCCAGGACAATTCAATTAATTCCCAATACCCATCTTTAAGCGTGCCCTAAAAACTAATTTCTTCAGACTGCCCTATTGCCTTAACACACTTATTTAACTGTCATAGTTTGGCCCATATCAAAATTTTCTTCAAAGTCATATTCATACCTTCCATGCATTGATTTGCCTCTGTCTGTACTGTACACATATTGTCTGGCGACCAGTTCATGCAGTGCTATGTAATTACCCTATTTAGCATATTATGGCTTGCTAGCAGGGACCTCACTCCTATTAATATCTGAGTTATGCTTATTTTGTAATGTCGTTTTGTCTGTTCAAGCCCCCCTAAAATTGTAAAGTGCTGCGGAATAATGTTGGCGCTATAAAAATAAAAAATATTATACTATATTAAGCATGTTTTTATGCATTTTGCTATAACAAAAAAAATTATTCAGCTTTGATCATTGGTTACATTTGGCCACTACAAGTGCTGGTTTGAGCTGTACAGTGTGAGATGCTACATGTTTGACCCCCACTGATTACATATTGATGACCTATGGATTGTTTGATTATTATTTCATGGTCTTCAGCTCGATCTCGAGCTTGGCGACTTGATGGATGAATGATCTGTAGGAATATTGATGTTGTACAAGCATAGATAGGTCCACCAGGGTCTTCTCCGCAGTTATCTTGATAGTTTTATACTATCAGGGTTGCTGGTCTTACTCTTCACCTTGTTCCTTCTAATCTTCCGACCATGGTGTCCTTCACCAGTGATTACTCTCTTCATATGATGTGTCTAAATTAGGCAAGTCATAGCTTGGTGATCCTTGCTTCTAGTGACATGTTTTGCTTAATTTGTTCCAAAATTAATTTTCTTGTTCTTCTTGACATCTATGATAATAATAAAATCCTTCTCCAGCACCACATTTTGAAGGCAATGAATGTTATTTTTGTTTATTTATTGTTCAGGTTTTGCATCCATATGTTATTATAGAAATGTTATGTACGAGCCGTGTCTTCATCACCAATGAAATTGTTCCTTGATTTTAAGACCTTGTCCAGTTACTTCCTTGTTGATTTGCCCATAGCTATTCTCCTCTTGACTTCCGGTGTCATCGCTGCATCTTGAGTGATCATCCTCTACTAGTTCCAGTTCATCGCCGACCATCACAAATGTGTCTCACCTTAATGTTATAAACTTTCGTGAAGCACCCATGAGTCCAAAAAGGTTACTACATCCCAAGATGAATTCCTTTCTGGCGTGTAGCTTTCAAAATAGGAGTAATGTTTAGAAGGCTTCTGCTGTTTTGGCACCCTGGGGGCAATACAAATATGACATGGCTTCCACAATCTATTCCAACCTACATTATTCCTTCCCTTCTGTGCCCTGCCATGGGACCAAACAGTAGACCCCGACCACATATTAGGTGTACACACATTCAGTAGGAATAGCTTAACACATTTTTCAATGCATCTTCTCTCATTACATGTTGTGAAAATGAAAAATTTTAGTTTAAAATTAAATTTTAGTCAAACTATATAATTTTTCTTTTTTTTTTTAGATTTTTTTAGATTTTGTATTAATTCTTGTGAAGCGCCTGAAGGGTTAAAAAATGTCCTGAATACAATTTTAATTACATAAAGGGGTGCAGTTTTTGAAATGGTAGCACTTTGGGGGGTTTTCTGACATACAGGCCCCTTCAAGACACTTCATAACTGAAACTGTAAAAAAAAAAAGATTTTATAAGTTTTGTTGAAAATATGAAAATTGATACTAAACTTTTAACCATTCCAACATCCTAATAAAATAAAAGGCTGTTTCAAAGTTATGCTGGTGTAATGTAAACATATGGGAAATGTTATATATTAACTATTTTTGTATGGTATGACTTTCTGTTAAAAATGCACAAATCTTCAAAGTTTGAAAATTGCTAATTTTACTACTTTTTCCTTCAAATTTTCGATATTTCCATTATATAAACAAACATTATATCAACCTAATTTCATCACTATTTTGAAGGACAATGTGTCATGAAAAAACAATAACTGCAATATGCCTACTCTTGGCCACTTTCCGACTAGACGAATCCTTTTAGTAAGTCATTGCAGCACCTCTCCCTAATGACGTCCTGTTCCAGGAGGTGTGATAGACGCTGTGGAAAATTGAGTGCAGACTCAGCATCTTGTAATATCTCATTTGAGACTCCGCATGAAGTGAAGTAGAAAAAGTACATTCAGGGATAAGCTGTATATGGAGAAGTGTAGGGTATTTTATAATAAAGCAAATGACAAATGTGCTTATGGTAATAAAATAAATATGTATAAAGGACATTTTAGGTATCGAACTGCCTCTTAAGGTTAAGTGAAGACCATTTTCAGTATTGTTGTTTGTGTACCTTTTAAGCTAGCTTACGACATCTGACTTCTACACATCTGATATCAGCCTTTTATTAAAATATACAAATTTGAAGACTGTAAAGCACTTTAACATTTAAGAATATTTATTTTCCCAAGAAAAATCAGGGAAATTTCATAGAAAAGGGATTAGAGAAAAACATTCACATATAAATTATTGAATGTTCAGTCAAATACATTAACGCAATACATGAAGAGTGATTATAATACTGACCTTGCCATTTTTCCAAAATATTCTATTAGCATCTATGAAAAGCTGATCTTCATCTCGCACAGATAGATTAAATTCTCCAACATGGTTTAAAACAATCCAAGATTGAAACATTATTCTAATATTATTAATGTGATAGTAATTGGTCATTTCTCCTTTGTCATTAAAGTAAACTTCTTTTCCCATTGAATCTTGGAAATGAAGTTTTCTTAAAAAGTACTGAAATAAATGAAACAGTAATCAATAAGAATAGGTAACATAAACTTTCCACATATAAGAACACTCTTTGGGTATTGTTTGAGACTTGAAAAAGAAGATGAAAACTTTTGAAGACAGTGTAGTCTTTATTTTCTTCAGAGTTGAACTGACTGAACTGTACAGTGTCCATTTTAGGACACGATCAGATATCAAAGACAAACATCAGAATGATGGCAGTTTGAGGCTAAATACCCTGTCTGAGAATTGATTTTGATAAGTGACTTTGATACTTAGTGAGTACGGAAAGTATTCAGACCCCTTTAAATTTTTCACTCTTTGTTTCATTGCAGCCATTTGGTAAATTCTAAAAAATTCATTTTTTCTCATTAAAGTACACTCTGCACCCCATCTTGACTGAAAAAAAACAGAAATGTAGAAATTTTTGCAAATTTATTAAAAAAGAAAAACTGAAATGTCACATAGTCATAAGTATTGAGACCCTTTGCTCAGTATTGAGTAGAAGCACCCTTTTGAGCTAGTATAGCAATGAGTCCTCTTGGGAATGATGAAACAAGTTTTTCACACCTGGATTTGGGGATCCTCTGTCATTCTTCCTTGCAGAACCTCTCCAGTTCCGTCAGGTTGGATGGTGAACGTTGGTGGACAGCCATTTTCAAGTCTCTCCAGAGATGCTCAATTGGGTTTAGGTCAGGGCTCTGGCTGGGCCAGTCAAGAATGGTCACAGAGTTGTTCTGAAGCCACTCCTTTGTTATTTTAGCTATGTCCTTAGGGTCATTGTCTTGTTGGAAGGTGAACCTTCGGCTAAGTCTGAGGACCAAAGGACTCTGGAAGAGGTTTTCATCCAGGATATCTCTGTACTTGGCAGCATTCATGTTTCCTTCATTTGCAACCAGTGGTCCTGTCCCTGCAGCTAAAAAGCACCCATAGCATGATGCTGCCACCACCATGTTTCATTGTTGAGATTGTATTCGGCAGGTGATGAGCAGTGCCTGGTTTTCTCCACACATACTGCTTAGAATTATCACCAAAAAGTTCTATCTATGTCTCATCAGACCAGAGAATCTTATTTCTCATAGTCTTGGAGTCCTACATGTGTTTTTGAGCAAACTCTATGAGGGCTTTCATAGGTCTTTCATAGGTTCATAGGAGAGCCTTCCGTGGGGCCATAAAGTCCCGACTGGTGGAGGACTGCAGTAATAGTTTACTTTGTGGAACATTTT
Source organism: Phyllobates terribilis (assembly GCF_046119375.1). Lineage (NCBI taxonomy): Eukaryota > Metazoa > Chordata > Amphibia > Anura > Dendrobatidae > Phyllobates > Phyllobates terribilis. The sequence continues at coordinate 1,201,473,281 of NW_027362761.1, read as the reverse complement.
CCCATCTCACTGCAGCATCTCTGGAGCTCAGCCACAGTGATCTTGGGTTTCTTCTTTACTTCTCTCACCAAGGCTCTTCTCCCATGATTGCTCAGTTTGGCTGGACTGCCAAGTCTAGGAAGACTTCTGGTTGTCCCAAACTTCTTCTTTTTAATGATTATGGAGGCCACTGTGCTCTTTGGAACCTTGAGTAATGCATAAATTCTTTTGTAACCTTGGCCAGATCTGTGCCTTGCCACAATTCTGTCTCTGAGCTCCTTGGGCAGTTCCTTTGAGCTCATGATTCTCATTTAGGCTGACATGCACTGTGAGCTGTGAGGTCTTATATAGACAGGTGTGTGCCTTTCCAAATTAAGTCCTATCAGTTTAATTAAACACAGCTGGACTCCAATGAAAGAGTAGAATCATCTCAAGAAGGATCACAAGGAAATGGACAGCATGTGACTTAAATATGAGTGTCTGAGCAAAGGGTCAGAATACTTATGACCATGTGATATTTCAGTTTTTCTTTTTTAATAAATTTGCAAAAAATTCTACATTTCTGCTTTTTTTCAGTCAAGATGGGGTGCAGAGTGTACTTTAATGAGAAAAAAAATGAACTTTTAAGAATTAACCAAATAGCTGCAATGAAACAGAGTGAAAAATTTAAAGGGGTCTGAAGACTTTCAGTACCCACTATACGACTTTGATAAGTGACTTTGACATCTGACTTTGATAAGTGACTTTTACAACTGTAATAATAATAATGAAAAGTCACAGCTGCTTCAGTCAGCTCGATTCTGCCACAGCTGTGGCTTTAAGGCTTCCCCACATATCTTCAAAGGCTACTGGTATCTCAAACACAGGGGGATCCAGCCTCTGCCTTCCAGGCTAGTGGAGTCCCACACAGGGACCAGGCCTCTCACCCTCCAAGGCTACTGGTATCCTAAACAAAGGGGGATCCAGCCTCTGCCTTCCAGGCTTCACCAGGCCTCTCTTTCTAGGCCTCACCAGGTCACTCTTTCTCTCCCTGTTTCAAAACTACCAGGGTTTATATATCCTTTTGTGCACACAGGACCTGTGATGATGTCACAGTAACATGATCAGTCACCTGAGGGGGAGGTAAATGGTCAGCTAGAGCACCCCCCCCCACCTGGACATTCTAACAATGCCACAAGCCACTGAATTACATGTGGTATAGGTATTCGAACCAACCAGTGAACAACAACTGTGGCTAACCATATGTCTGATATTCTCATTTTATATTGTTATGTCATTATATTTTAAACATTGTATTCAAAAAAATTTGGATTTTATTATTATTTTGGCTTTTCCTCCAGTTGTTTATATAGGTTCTTATTGTTATGAGAGTGCCTATAATGCTTTGGTTTGTATAGGTGTATTAATTTATTAAGTATTGCATATTACTGAATGCACAGCTATACATAAACTTGTACGCCATTACATGCTATCAATATTATAAATTGTTGTCTGAGGAATATTATGCCATGCTGAATGCAATTAGGCATCAAAATCCACTGCTGGCGGCTGATTTCGCCATTGCCAACCAATGATATCTCAGATGAATTAAATGAAAGAAAAGCCAGGAGACATTGCAGACTATTGTAGAATGTTTAGGCAATGCAAGATGCTTACAGTAGCACCAGCAACATCTGCCTACTGTTGTTATATTGAAAAATTGCTTCTAGGACACTTTGGAGAAATGGCCGTACTACTGCTTCCACAACCAAATCAATGTAATGTCAAGCTGTTATTGCACCTGGAATGAATACTAGAAGAGTCTGACTGTCAAACATTTTGCTATTGTCTCAAGATTGTGATGTTCCCTCATGAAGGCCACTTTATAAGGCTGCGTGCCCACTATGCATTTTTCAATCATTTTTGCCTCTGAACTTCCGCAGCGAAAACACTTAAAAAACGCTTGGTAAAACATGCCCCATGGTCCCGGAAAAAATACGCAGCATTTCCGCATCGTAGGCACTTAGCCTTACTTTTCGTTGCCCATATAGTCTTGTCAGATTTAAAGAATGGCATGTAATGATTCACTCTGTAATGCAAGCAAAATCAGACATCGCATGAGTAGCGTAAGTGGACCAACTGCGTCTACACAAACCATCAGAATGTGTTTGCATGACTTTGGGCTATGAGCCGGACATCCACCTACTGGTGTTCCATTATCATCATTCCACTGTTCCCAAAGTCTATCATGGATGCTGAGGAAGACGTCAATGTAGGCTGGAATGAAGGTCTTATTGATTCAGTGATGAGTTCTCTTTTGTGTTGGATGCAATAAAATTTAAATGGATAGGCCAGAGATGGATCTTGATGATTTCCATGCCTAAGTGCATTTGAGTTGACAGATGATTACATAGAAAACCATTAATAACTTGTTTGGCAGCATACCGAGGCCTGTAAGTGTGTGTATTTCAGCATGTGACACTCAAATTTGATTCTGAATAAATCAAGATGTTTTTAAAATTCTTGCAATATGTGCATAAAATTAACATCTATTTATCCTGGGATTTTCATAGTCCAACAACTTCTCCTTCTTGGTTTTCCATTTTCAATGTTGAAGAGTGATATATGGCTATGGTATCCCAGTAGTAACCAAAAGTGAATATAATAACACAGTGCACTGGCAGTCTTTTTATGATTTTTTTTCCTTAAATGATCCAAAAAGTATTCCTCTTAGTCATTTATGTCAGGCACATTGTTTTGTGCAAATCCAAGAGTCAAACTGATAGTGTCGCGGTTGGAGGTAACAAGTGATGTGCCATTTACTCCACATTATCCTCTGCTTTTTCCCACTAATACATTTGCTGGAGACTAGAGATGAGCGTTGTTCTACTCGAACTGTTCGCCAATCTCAAATTCGAGCTGTTTTGGGCGGTGTTCGAGCCGTTCGGCGAACACGAACAATTTGAGAAAAATTCGGCTGTTCAAGGTTATGTTCGATAACTGTTCGTGCACCAAAATCATAACTGGATTTTTTCTCAGTAATGATGAAAATTAATGTTAATACGCAGTTTGAGTGTACAGCGGGGTGGGGGGAGGGGCAGGGGATGGATCTCTGCAGGAACAATGAAGATCTCCATTTTTTTTTCTCTTTCCCGCATTTGCAGTGGGGAGGTGCAATCTGTCAGCCTATCAGCAGCGCACACACGGAGCGAAGTGCTTTTTTTCACACAAGCAAGGGCATGTGTCATTGGCAGTGTATGTCACATGTCCTTGCCCTATAAGACCAAGCCATTTTCCCCGTCGCCACCATTTTCTCACTGCTGCAGCTGCGTGTTAGACGGCACCGCTGTTGCTGTGTGCGCTATACCTTGTTAATTTCAAGCCAATTTTCGCACAAATATACAGATAGCTTGGGAGTAGGGAATAGTTGTGATTGCAGTCCTTTTAAGGACTAGGTTACAGCATTTCCTACGACTTTTATCAGGGAGGTCTGTGCTCTTAAATAGATAGGTTGTGGGAGTAAAGACTAATTGTAATTGGAGTCCTTTTCAGGACTAGGTTACATGAGTTCCTATCAGTTTTTGCCAGGCAGGTCTGTGCCAGTGCTGTGCAAGTTTTTTTCACAGCATTTGGCTGAATCTAGCAAAGCTAATCCTTTTTGGCCTATTGCAGAGTGTGTTAGTCAGTGGAGTAGCCTATCTGTGTTGCAAGATATAACACCTGTGTATAGAATACCAATTTTTTTACTGCACCTAGTGAAGTAAAATCTTTTGGGCATAGCATCATTCTATTAGTCCATCTATACTGACCTCCATCAGGTTGCAAACTGAATATAATTTTTTTCTGCATCTAGCTCTGAAAAAATATTTGGGCTTCTAGCAGTGTGTGGGACTTGGTCTATTAGTCCATCTATACTGACCTCCATCAGGTTGCAAATTAAAAATAATTTTTTTCTTCATTTAGCTCTGAAAAAATATTTGGGCTTCTAGCAGTGTGTGGGACTTGTTCTATTAGTACTTCTATACTGACCTCCAGCAGGTTGCAAATTGAATATAATTTTTTTCTGCATCTAGCTCTGAAAAAATAGTTGGGCTTCTAGCGGTGTGTGGGACTTGGTCTATTAGTCCATCTATACTGACCTCCATCAGGTTGCAAATTAAAAATATTTTTTTTCTGCATCTAGCTCTGAAAAAATATTTGGGCTTCTAGCAGTGTGTGGGACTTGGTCTATTAGTCCATCTATACTGACCTACATCAGGTTGCAAATTAAAAATAATTTTTTTCTGCATCTAGCTCTGAAAAAATATTTGGGATTCTAGCAGTGTGTGGGACTTGGTCTATTAGTCCATCTATACTGACCTCCATCAGGTTGCAAATTAAAAATAATTTTTTTCTTCATTTAGCTCTGAAAAAATATTTGGGCTTCTAGCAGTGTGTGGGACTTGTTCTATTAGTCCTTCTATACTGACCTCCAGCAGGTTGCAAATTGAATATAATTTTTTTCTGCATCTAGCTCTGAAAAAATAGTTGGGCTTCTAGCGGTGTGTGGGACTTTGTCTATTAATCCATCTATACTGACCTCCATCAGGTTGCAAATTAAAAATAATTTTTTTCTGCATCTAGCTCTGAAAAAATATTTGGGCTTCTAGCAGTGTGTGGGACTTGGTCTATTAGTGCATCTATACTGACCTCCATCAGGTTGCAAATTAAAAATAATTTTTTTCTTCATTTAGCTCTGAAAAAATATTTGGGCTTCTAGCAGTGTGTGGGACTTGTTCTATTAGTCCTTCTATACTGACCTCCAGCAGGTTGCAAATTGAATATAATTTTTTTCTGCATCTAGCTCTGAAAAAATAGTTGGGCTTCTAGCGGTGTGTGGGACTTGGTCTATTAGTCCATCTATACTGACCTCCATCAGGTTGCAAATTAAAAATAATTTTTTTCTGCATCTAGCTCTGAAAAAATATTTGGGCTTCTAGCAGTGTGTGGGACTTGGTCTATTAGTCCATCTATACTGACCTCCATCAGGTTGCAAATTAAAAATAATTTTTATCTGCATCTACAGTACCTCTGAAAAAATATTTGGGCTTCTAGCAGTGTGTGGGACTATTTGTATTAGTCCATCTATACTGACCTCCATCAGGTTGCAAATTCAAAATAATTTTTTTCTGCATCTAACCCAGCCAATAGTTTTGGCCTAATACCACAGTTTGGCCACTCAGCTCTGCTCAGTTACCATCCATTGATTTTTTGTGCAAACAACTCCAGAGTTGTGAATTAGTTAACCACCAAAATGAGTGGAAAAAGGCCTGCTGCTGGTGGAAAGGGGAATAGGCGTGTTGGGAAGGGGAAAAAAGGTTGTGTCTGTGGGGTAGGTGTTAAAGCAACAGTAACATCTGCAGAAGAAAGACCATCTTCCAGCCAAACTAAAATGTCTACTTCTTTTAGCGGACAATGTGATAAGATCCCTTTCTTACGGCCACGCCAATCGCTACAAATTCCAGATGAAGCACAAAAACAGCAGGTGCTTCAACGGATATCAAGTGCTCCTTTAAGTGGGCTCTCCTCCACATCAACTTCAACATCACAAATACTCCAGTCCTCAAAGGTGTCACCCAAATCGCACTTGCTTCCTCACAGCTCACAAATCTCCAGCTGCCCGTCTGAGTATGAGGTAGAACAGATGGTTGAGTCTGCAGAGCTGTTTACTCATACTATAGCCTGGGAATCAGAGGTCGACTCCAGCGCTTCTGTGAATCCAGACGAGGAAATGATCTGCACTGATGCCCAGAATCTTTATGAGTCGGATCCAGGACCAGACGCAGAAGGTTCTGACCATAATGTAGACCCTCATTCCCAAACTGTAACTCCTGTTGGTGGAGACAATGAGGAAGACGATGATAAGACTCAAATACCTGATTGGAGCGACAACTTTAGTTTTTTGTCAGGGCAGGAACAGGTTGGCTCTGAGGACGACGGGTGTGATAACGCACAGGGTGATGATGATGAGGTCGGAGATCCCACTTACTGTCAACCCACAGTCAGCCAAGAGATGAGGTCAGCAGAGGAGGTGGAGGAAGATGCTAGTGACGACGAGGTCAGGTTGCGCCTTCCTGGACAGAGACGTAGTACTGGAAGCACATCAACAACTGCATCCTCAAACACAACTCTGCCTCTCACCACAAGTCGTGGTGGCTCTTCAGTAGTGTTGAGCCACCCCCGTAGTGTTCGGGTTCGGTTCCGTTCGTCGAACACCGGGATGTTCGAGGAACTGTTCGTCGAACTGTTCGTCGACCACCTTAGAACACCGTCGAACACCGTTAAAACCAATGGCAGGCAATCAAAAACACATAGAAACACATAGAAAACACCTGCAAAGGTGTCCAAAAGCTGACAAACTGCTCAGAAGACACTCTCTTTAAAAAAGCCGGCCGGCAAATTCAGCAGCGGCATACACCGGTACCCGACAATTTAGACAAGAAGGAATAGAGCATCACACATAGATTAGATAGATAGAAACATGTCAGTCACACATATAAGAAGCACAGTGACAGTGTTGGTTACTGCACTTGTCATTTAGTGTAAAGGATTTATTAAAAAAAATATTAGTGTTTTCATGCACCGTCTCTTTAAAAAAGCCGGCCGGCAATTCAGCATCTGTACCCGACAATTTAGAACAGAAAGAATAGAGCTTCACACATAGATTAGATAGATAGAAACATGTCAGTCACATATATAATAAGTACAGTGATAGTGTTGCTTACTGTACTTGTCATTTAGTGTAAAGGATTTATTTAAAAAAATAATAGTGTTTTCATGCACTGTCTCTTTAAAAAAGCCGGCCGGCAATTCAGCAGCGGTACCCGACAATTTAGAACAGAAAAATAGAGCATCACACATAGATTAGATAGATAGAAACATGTCAGTCACATATATATGAAGTACAGTGATAGTGTTGGTTACTGTACTTGTCATTTAGTATTAAAATAAAGGATTTATTATTAAAAAAATTGGCGTGGGGTTCCCCTTAATTTTAGGCTCTAGCGGAGGTTAAGCAGACGGCTGGGGCAGATGTTTGAAGCCTGGGAAGGGGGTAATACCCACGGAGCTTCCCAGGCTACTAATATCAGCCCCCAGCTGAATACATAGCCTTTACTAGCTATTAAAATGGGGGACCCCCCCAAAAAAATGACGTGGGGTCCCCCCTAATTTAATAGCTAGCAAAGGCTAGGCAGACAGCTGGGGGCTGATATTAATAGCCCAGGAAGGGAGCCATGAATATTGGCCCCCTCCCAGGCTAGAAACACCAGCCGTCAGCCGCCCCAGAAATGGCGCATTCATAGGATGCGCCAATTCTGGCACTTAGCCTCGCTCTTCCACGCTGCCCTGGTGCGGTGGCAGGGGGTAATAGGGTTGGGGTTGATGTCAGCTTATAATGCCAGCTGACATCAAGCCCAGGTTAGTAATGGAGAGGCGTCTATAAGACACCCCCATTACTAACCCCATAGTCAAAGTTAAAAAAAACACAAACACCCAGAATAAAGTCCTTTAATTGAAATAAAGACACAATCCTTTATTGTTCTAAATTAAACCATACTTACCATCACGCCCATTCCAGCTGAAGCCAACGATCTCCTGCAATAAAAGAAAAATAATAAAGCAACCTCATCCTTACCTTTCCATGGTTCCCACGACAGCTTCAGCTCTGCTTCATCGAGATGACAGGCTGGACCGCAGCAGAACGCTGCCATCCAGCCTGTCATCCCACAGACACTGAGAAGCGCAGGCTTGCTTGCGCTGCTCAGCGTCTCTCTGTGACGACATCCAGATGAGCCGAGTTCATGTCCAATGAACTCGGCTCACCTCATGCACGTCACTGATAGCGTGGGAAAATTCTCACGCTGAAGCGCTGATTGCAGGAGAATTTTCCCACGCTGTCAGTGACGTGCAGGAGGTGAGCTGAGTTCATTGGACATGAGCTCACCTCATGCACATCACTGACAGCGTGGGAGAATTCTCCTGCACTCAGCACTTCAGCGTGAGAATTTTCCCACGCTGTCAGTGACGTGCATGAGGTGAGCCGAGTTCATTGGACATGATCTCGGCTCATCTGGATGCCGTCACAGCGAGACAGTGAGGAGCGCAAGCAAGCCTGCGCTTCTCAGTGTCTGCGGGATGACAGACTGGATGGCAGCGTTCTGCTGCGGTCCAGCCAGTCATCTCGATGTAGCAGAGCTGAAGCTGTCGTGGGAACCATGGAAAGGTAAGGATGAGGTTGGTTTATTATTTTTCTTTTATTGCAGGAGATCGTTGGCTTCAGCTGGAATGGGTGTGATGGTAAGTATGGTTTAATTTAGAACAATAAAGAATTGTGTCTTTATTTCAATTAAAGGACTTTTTTCTGGGTGTTGTGTTTTTTTTAAATACTTTACTAGAAATTCATGGCGGTCATGTCTAATACTGGCGTGACCCCATGAATTTTGGGCTTGGGGCCAGCTGATAATACCAAGCTGGCCCTAACCCCTTTATTACCCAGTGAGCCACCACACCAGGGCCCTGGATGAGTTGGGTACAGCGCCAGAAGATGGCGCTTCTATGAACTCGCCATTTTCTGGGGTGGCTGCGGACTGCAATTTGTAGCGGGGGGGGGGCCCAGAAAGCTTGGGCCTCCCTGCGCTGCAGATTCCAGCCCCCAGCTGCCTAGTTGTACCTGGCTGGACACAAAAATAGGGCGAAGCCCTACGTACTTTTTTTTTAATTATTTCATGAAATAATTAAGAAAAAAAGGCCTTCCCTATATTGTTGTGTCCGGCCATTTACAAATAGGCAGCTGGTGGTTGGGGGCAGCCCGATCCTGCCTGCTGTACCTGGCTGGACACAAATATAGTGCGAAGCCCCACTTCAATTTTTTTTAATTATTTCATGAAATTCATGAAATAATTTAAAAAAAATTGACGTGGGGCTTCGCACTATATTTGTGTCCAGCCAGGTACAGCAGGCAGGAACGGGCTGCCCCCAACCACCAGCTGCCTATTTGTACCTGGCCGGACACAACAATATAGGGAAGCCCTTTTTTTCTTAATTATTTCATGAAATAATTTAAAGAAAATTGACGTGGGGCTTCGCCCTGTTTTTGTGTCCAGCCAGGTACAACTAGGCAGCTGGGGGCTGGAATCCGCAGCGCAGGGAGGCCCAAGCTTTCTGGGCCACCCCCGCTGCAAATTGCAGTCCGCAGCCACCCCGGAAAATGGCGCGTTCATAGAAGCGCCATCTTCTGGCGCTGTACCCAACTCATCCAGGGCCCTGATGCGGTGGCTCACTGGGTAATAAAGGGGTTAGGGCCAGCTTGGCATTATCAGCTGGCCCTAAGCCCGAAATTCATGGGGTCACGCCAATATTAGACATGACCACCATGAATTTCTAGTAAAGTATTTAAAAAAAACACAACACCCAGAAAAAAGTCCTTTAATTGAAATAAACACACAATTCTTTATTGTTCTAAATTAAACCATACTTACCATCACGCCCATTCCAGCTGAAGCCAACGATCTCCTGAAATAAAAGAAAAATAATAAAGCAACATCATCCTTACCTTTCCATGGTTCCCATGACAGCTTCAGCTCTGCTACATCGAGATGACAGGCTGGACCGCAGCAGAACGCTGCCATCCAGCCTGTCATCCCGCAGACACTGAGAAGCGCAGGCTTGCTTGCGCTCCACAGTGTCTCTCTGTGAGGGCATCCAGATGAGCCGAGTTAATGTCCAATGAACTCGGCTCACCTCATGCACGTCACTGACAGCGTGGGAAAATTCTCCTGCACTCAGCGCTTCAGCGTGGGAGAATTCTCACACTGAAGCGCTGAGTGCAGGAGAATTCTCCCACGCTGTCAGTGACGTGCAGGAGGTGAGCTGAGTTCATTGGACATGAGCTCACCTTATGCACGTCACTGACAGCGTGGGAGAATTCTCCTGCACTCACCGCTTCAGCGTGAGAATTTTCCCACGCTGTCAGTGACGTGCATGAGGTGAGCCGAGTTCATTGGACATGAACTCGGCTCATCTGGATGTCGTCACAGAGAGACGCTGAGCAGCGCAAGCAAGCCTGCGCTTCTCAGTGTCTGCGGGATGAGAGGCTGGATGGCAGCGTTCTGCTGCGATCCAGCCTGTCATCTCGATGTAGCAGAGCTGAAGCTGTCGTGGGAACCATGGAAAGGTAAGGATGAGGTTGCTTTATTATTTTTCTTTTATTGCAGGAGATCGTTGGCTTCAGCTGGAATGGGCGTGACGGTAAGTATGGTTTAATTTAGAACAATAAAGGATTGTGTCTTTATTTCAATTAAAGGACTTTATTCTGGGTGTTTGGTTTTTTTTTAACTTTGACTATGGGGTTAGTAATGGGGGTGTCTTATAGACGCCTCTCCATTACTAACCTGGGCTTGATGTCAGCTGGCATTATAAGCTGACATCAACCCCAACCCTATTACCCCCTGCCACCGCACCAGGGCAGCGTGGAAGAGCGAGGCTAGGTGCCAGAATTGGCGCATCCTATGAATGCGCCATTTCTGGGGCGGCTGACGGCTGGTGTTTCTAGCCTGGGAGGGGGCCAATATTCATGGCTCCCTTCCTGGGCTATTAATATCAGCCCCCAGCTGTCTGCCTAGCCTTTGCTAGCTATTAAATTAGGGGGGACCCCACGTCATTTTTTTTGGGGGGTCCCCCATTTTAATAGCTAGTAAAGGCTATGTATTCAGCTGGGGGCTGATATTAGTAGCCTGGGAAGCTCCGTGGGTATTACCCCCTTCCCAGGCTTCAAACATCTGCCCCAGCCGTCTGCTTAACCTCCGCTAGAGCCTAAAATTAAGGGGAACCCCACGCCAATTTTTTTAATAATAAATCCTTTATTTTAATACTAAATGACAAGTACAGTAACCAACACTATCACTGTACTTCATATATATGTGACTGACATGTTTCTATCTATCTAATCTATGTGTGAAGCTCTATTCTGTCTGTTATAAATTGTCGGGTACCGCTGCTGAATTGCCGGCCGGCTTTTTTAAAGAGACGGTGCACGAAAACACTAATATTTTTTTTGATAAATCCTTTACGCTAAATGACAAGTACAGTAAGCAGCACTTTCACTGTACTTCGTATATATGTGGCTGACATGTTTATATCTATCTAATCTATGTGTGAAGCACTATTCTTTCGGTTCTAAATTGTCGGGTACCGGTGTATGCCGCTGCTGAATTGCCGGCTTTTCATGTTTCACTGTTGGCACTGTTCCCATCGATTTGGGCAATCACTGTAATGCCACAACCACCATGGCTGTGGCATTACAGTGAGTGGCAGACAATCCCTGCATGATTGGTGCTCTAAATAGCGCCAGACATGCAGGACACGCTTTTGGTGCACGAACAGTTATCGAACATAACCTCGAACAGCCGAATTTTTTGCAAATCATTCGGGTTCGTCGAACAACTCCAACACCGCCCAAAACAGCTCGAATTTGAGATTGGCGAACAGTTCTAGTCGAACACCGCTCATCTCTACTCTTCAGGTCGCATGGGTGCTAAGCCTTGCATAGCCTGGGCATTTTTTCAGATCGATAAAGATGACCCAACTCGTGTTATCTGTAACATTTGTCAGCAAAAGCTAAGTAGAGGCCAAAAAATACATAGTTTGAGTACTTCATGCATGAACCGGCACATGGACATGAAGCATAAGTTGCAGTGGGAAGCTCAGTGTGCTACAATGCGGCCTAGCCGGCCGGGCCAATCACCGTCTGCCATATCTTGTGCATCCGCGGCCTCTTCATCCTCTGTGACTGGGGGGACAGCAGTCACACCTGTTTTGGGGCGCAGACCTGCCACCTCTTTACCCGCAACAGCCAGCGTGATTGGCAGGTCATCATTTTCTTTGGAGGTGGTAACACCAGCTGGTGTTGAGCGCTCTCCAACATCGATAGCACCACCTTTGGATCAAGGCAACCTAACATGTCCGCCTGCATCTTCCTCACAGACCGGCAGTTTGCCGGGGACACCCTTATCAACCCCGTCTAAGCACAATAGCCAGCCCTCGGTCCCTCAGATGTGGACAAGTAAAGACCATTTCCTCCTAGCCATGAGAAAGCTAAGAGGTTGAATTTCACCATCTGCAAGCTCTTGGCTACAGAAATGCTGCCTTTCCGCCTGGTGGACACAGAGGATTTTCGAGACCTTATGTCCATCGCAGTGCCCCAGTACCAGATGCCCAGTCGGCACTACTTCTCAAAGAAAGGTGTGCCTGCGCTCCACCAGCATGTCGCACACAACATCACCGCTTCTTTGAGAAACTCTGTGTGTGACAGGGTGCATTTCACCACAGACACTTGGACGAGTAGGCATGGACAGGGGCGTTACATGTCGCTGACTGGGCACTGGGTAACTATGGTGACAGCAGGACAAGGGGCTGCTGTCCAAGTCTTGCCGTCCCCACGAGTTGTGCGTCAATCCTCTTTATGTCAAAGTTCCTCCACTGCTTCTGCCTCCTCAACCTCCTCTCGGTCTTCCACCTGCACCCAAAGCCTGTCTGGTCATGCCACAAGCTTTCTAACTGCGCAGAAGGGATCCTGCACACCTCCTTACTATGCTGGCAGTAGGGCTCATCAGGCGGTTTTTACATTGAAATGTCTGGGAAATGTGAGTCACACAGCTGAGGAGTTGTGGTCAGCTCTGGAGAACCAATTTCATGAATGGTTGTCTCCACTGGACCTGAAACCAGGGAAGGCCGTGTGCGACAATGCTGCAAACCTGGGTGCGGCCCTTCGCCGGGGCAATGTCACACACGTGCCTTGTATGGCTCACGTTTTGAACCTGGTTGTCCAGCAATTTTTAGCCCACTATCCCAGACTAGATGGCCTTCTGCAGAGGGCACGGTCGCTGTGTGCTCACTTCCGCCGTTCGCATCCCGCAGCTCAGCGACTTACATCTCTACAGAAGTCGTTGGGCCTGCCACTTCACCGGCTAAAATGCGATGTGCCTACCCGGTGGAATTCAACTCTGCACATGTTGCAGCGACTGTGGCAGCACCGACAAGCCCTGGTGCAATACGTTCTGACGTATAGCCTGGGCCAACGAGATTCAGATGTGGGGCAAATCACGCTGGAGGAGTGGTCTCAGATCAGGGACCTATGCACCCTTCTGCACAGTTTTGAAATGGCGACGAAGATGTTTAGTGCTGACGATGCCATTATCAGCATGACTATTCCGGTGATTTACATGCTGGAGCACATGTTAAACAGAATTCGGAGTCAGGTGGTGGCACAAGAGGAGGTGGAGGAAGTAGAGGAGGAGGAGTTGTATGCGGAAGGGCTAACATCTGCAAGGTCCAGACGGTCGGCAGCACCAAGGCGGCAGGCATGTGAGGGTGGGGGAGATAGTTTTACCAGGGCGCATGGTAGCAGCCAAACTAGTGAGGAAGGTGCAGGAGCCCAGGAAGAAGTGGAGGACGAACTGATGGAAGACTCATCAGATGAGGGAGACCTTGATCACATTTCTGTTGTGCGAGGTTGGGGGGAGAGGACAGAGGAAGGAAGCATGATTGTTACCTCGCCACCAACACAACAGGGACTTGGTGCTCCTGGATGCGCAACACACATGAGTGCCTTCTTGCTGCACTACCTGCAACATGACCCTCGAATTGTGAGAATTAGAAATAATCCTGACTACTGGGTTGCCACACTGTTAGATCCCCGGTACAAAAGTAAATTTGCAGAAATTATTCCTGCCATAGAAAGGGATGCACGCATGCAGGAGTATCAGCAGAGACTGTTGCAGAATCTTACATGTGCTTTTCCACAAAATACCAGTGGTGCAAGTAGTGAATCTCACAGTTCCAATTTGCCAACCGTGGGACCGTCAAGTGTTCAGCACTCAAACCGTAACAGAACCACAGTATCTGCTGGTAACATCAATTTTGCGGAATTATTTCACCACTTTTTTAGCCCATCCTTTGCAAGGCCACAGGAGACAAGAAGTCTGACACATAGTCAACGCCTAGAGACGATGGTACAGGAGTATCTCCAAGTAAACATTGAAGCCACGACTGTGTCACTGGACCCTTGCTCTTTTTGGGCTTCCAATCTGGATAAATGGCCGGAGCTAGCCACTTACGCCTTGGAGATCTTGTCATGCCCCGCAGCCAGCGTTCTGTCTGAACGTGTGTTCAGCGCTGCTGGTGGTGTGCTGACAGATAAGCGCACGCGACTCTCCACTGATAATGTAGACAGACTCACGTTCATAAAGATGAACAAATCATGGATCCGAAACGACTTTTCTACCCCTGTGTCATCCTGGGGAGAGTAAAAGCTTGATGATTGGTTAAAATCACCCTACCAACCGTTTTAAGCTTTCAAATTACTAATCATGTTTATCTGTATCTTGACTGGAAAATAATTTGGGCTTTGTAGCAGTGTGCAGCACTGATCCTATTAGGCCATCTATACTAAAGCTTCACCAGATTTAAAATTAAAAATAATTTTTAGCTGCATCTAGCCCGGAAAATAATTTTGGGGCTCCGAGATGCGCAAGGCACATAAGTGCCTTCTTGCTGCACTACCTGCAGCATGACCCTCATATTGTCAGAATTCGAAGTAATCATGACTACTGGGTTGCCACACTCTTAGATCTCCCAAACTTTTCGATCAACCTTTTCATTTTAATAAAGACCAAAAAAATGGTCATTTTTGAAATTATAAGCATTAGCAGGTTGTTAGAAACTGAAATCAAACAGTTTTCAACTCAAAACTTTATTCTAGGTGATGTTACATTTTCACATAGGACCCCTTGTTCGAAAGGAGCTTCTGAACTCTCTCGTCCATTGAATTTGTCAGGTTTTGGATGGTTTCTGCTTCAATTGTTTTGCATGAGGACAGAATACCCTCCCAGAGCTGTTGCTTAGATGTGAACTGCCTCCCGCCATCATAGACACTCCTTTTAATGATGCTCCAAAGGTTCTGAATGGGGTAGAGGTCAGGGGAGCATGGGGGTCACACCATAAGTTTGTCCCCTTTTATGCCCATATCAGCCAGAGATGCAGATGTTTTATGTGCAGCATGAGATGGTGCATTATCATGCAGAAAAATGATCTTGCTGTGAAATACACGGTTCTTCTTCTTGAACCATGGCAGGAAGTGCTGTTTGAGAAAATCCACATACATTATGGAGTTCATCTTTAGCGCCTTCAGGGATCCTAAAGGGGCCGACAATCTCTCTCCCCATGATTCCAGCCCAAAACATTACTCCACCTCCTCCTTGTTGGCGCTGTAGCCGTGTTTGCGTGGGGTGTCCATCAACCAGCCATCCTCCAGTCCATCCATCTGGACCATCGAGCGCTGCACGGCACTCATCCGTGAACAAAACAGTTTTGAAATCAGTCTTCATGTAATGTTTGGCCCACTGGAGCCGTTTCTGCTTGTGTGAAGTGGATAGAGGAGGTCGACAGGATGGCGCATGCACAGCTGCAAACCTCTGAAGGACCCTGCATCTTGTTGTTCGGGGGACGTTGGAGGCACAAGCAGCTTCAAAAACTTGTCTGCTGCTATGACAAGGCTTTTTTGCCGCTGCTCTTTCAACCTGACGTAATTGCCTGTAGGAAAGAGTCCTCAATTTGCCCTTATCAGCACGCACACGTGTGTACTGTGAATCAGCTACATACTTCTTGATTGCCAAGACACTTCATCCTGATCATCGCACAATGTTGATTGTAGTCATGCCTTGACCTAAACACTCCACAATTTGTTGCTTCTCAGCAGCCGACACATCCTTTTTCTTTCCCATTTTGGCAGAAAATGTAGGCTGCTTAATAATGTGAGAGAGCCTTCTTAAGTAGTCTTGCCTTTCATTCTACACACCTGGCAAACTAATTAGCACAGGTGTCTGCAATTGCTTACAGTGATATAAAGAGCCCTGACACACATCACCATCAATGAGTTTAACTGACAAACAAACAAATTCTTCCCTTATCACTCCTAAACACTTTTTGTATAATAATTTGGAACGCAGTGTACATGTGCTTTTCCACAAAACACCAGTGGTTCACGTAGTGAATCTTACAGTTCTAACTTGCCAACCGTGGTCTGTATGGAGTTGTTCAATAAAGGGCCCAAAATTAAGATAACATAGATGGGAGAGGTCTCTTTGAATAGGAATTCCTAAGTATTTGATACCCTGTGAGGGCCAGGCAAAGGGAAAGTTGGACTGGATGGAATCCTATATGGATTTGGGGAGGGAGACATCGAGGGCCTCAGACTTCGCTGCATTGATTTTAAAATTTTACCATGTAACAAAGTGATCTATTTCAGCCATAACAGCATGGATGGATATATGTGATTGAGTGATATATACTAGGACATCATCAGCAAATAGAGAGCACTTGTACTCGGTGCCTCCCACCTCAATCCACCTAATATTGGGGTTATGGCGAATTGATGAGAGCAGGTGCTCCGTCACTAGGATGTATAAGAGAGGGGACAGAGGACATCACTGCCTTGTCCCATTGGTGATTGTGAAAGGTGATGAAAATGTTCTGACGCACCCCCTGGGCCTTGGGACACCCGGAGCCGGACCCTTTTGGTGGATGCTGGTGGTTGTAGTCTTCGTGGCGGCGACCCAGTTCCGTGGCTCAGGGCGGTCAAACCAGTGGCGGAACTATTTATGTGGTTTTCATGTTTAAATGTCCGACTACGCCACCCGTGGATTGCGGTCAGAGTGAACCGCCGCTACAGGGCAGACCACTGAGGCTGGTGTTGTGGGTGCAGCAGAGCATAGCATAACTCCCCACGGGAGGAATATAGCCTCAGGGCAGTGTATGCGGAGGATGGGGGTGATGGTGCAGGGCAGCAGCAGTAACGACACGGAGTCAGTGATGCAGTTCAGGGCCTTTACTCACAGTTCTTATTATCCAGACCACGTCTGCAGGTAACGGCTGCCCACGTCGTACTGTGCTCACCAGGTGAGGGGCTCAGACAACTCCCAGATAACTTTGGAGCACTTCACAGGACCCCCTTTGTGTGTCCTTTGTCTGGCCTTTCTTACCAACACTTCTGTCCGGCTGCCTCGGGCCTCCTCTTGGTAAACTTGGCGCCAGTTTCCCTGACCCTATGTGGTGCCTTCCTAGCGGGTGTAGCGAGGGGCTGCGCCACATAAAATGTCAGAGCCTCCGGTTTCTAGCTGAGGGTCGTTTCCTGCCTCCACTAGTTCGGGGACCGGTCTCCCCCTTTGGCCTGACCCCTCCACGCAGGTGGATTCGGGCGTGCGGTGGCGACTCGCCCGTCCGCACCCCTGGGATCCCTTCATTCCTCGTTCCTGGAGCCTTCTCCGCTCCTCTTCCTTCCTTCTCCCTCTTCCAGGCCTGGGCCTCTGTTACTAGGCCCGCCTCCGGAGCAGAGCTCATGCAGAGCCCCTGCTCCCTGACACTTCTGCTCAGACTTCTCTGCACTGAACTAAGATGGTGCCCACCTTTTATACTCCATTATCAATGCACCCAGGAACTGCTTCCTCCATGCTCCTGCACTATCTGTCGTGCCCATCTCAGGGGCATATTGGTCGCCCTGCCCCACGGCAATGTGGTGTAATGCATGCAGGTGTCGGGTCCTGATCCACACTCCATCCTTACCTGAGAGTGAGATATCACACCTCTGGGTGAGGTGCAATACCTCTGTAGCAACCGAGCCCTCAGGGTGCTACAGTTCCATTTATCTTCAGCCTAGGTGACGTATTGCGATACAGGGCCGTGATTTTGGCTATAAAAGGGTCCCCTAGACCCCTACCCCAAGCTTTTTAAGAGAATCATATATGGCGTGCCAGGAGACTCTATGGAATGCTTTCTCAGCATCCAACGAGAGTATCTAATTACAAATTTTTAACTGCATCTAGCCCAGGAAATACTTTGTGCCTAGTAGCAGTGTCTGCTAGTGAGCGGATTATCCCGGCTGTTAAGCAAGCTGCACCACCTGTAGTTTAGACACTTAATTTTTTCAAAGGAAATGCTTCGGGACCATGGGATACTTAGTGAAGAGCATCAGGAGGCACCCCAAGGCATAGGGGCTGGGACTGGCAGTAGGATGCCTTGCGGTGGACAGCCGAGCTCGATCCTTATAAAAGCTTTTTAACTGCAGCAGCTTTAGTGGACGCTACTGGAGCTGGAATTACCGCGGCTGCTGGCATGAGACTTGCCCTCCAATAGATCCTTGTAAATGGATTTAAAGTGTATTCATTCAAATTAGAGAGACAATTTAAATTAAAAAGCTTAGAGCTGCCTCCACCACAGGGGGGCTCGCTCGACCCACCAGCGGACAGGCACCAGTATTGGGAGAGGGGGGCTGGCCGTCAGGGTTCACCGCGGCTCTGGCACAAACCCGGCGTCACGGAGGTGGCACGGGCAGGAGCGGACTGGCCGTGTCGGCTTCTCACTTTTTGGATTTTAGAAGGGCATGACATGCCTATATCTGTGTCTCCCCCTCCTTTTACTCCTCCACCTCTTTTATTTTCGCATGACTATATGTACTTGTCACTTTTCCATGTGTTAGTTATGTCTTCTGAGCAGTTTGTCAGCTTTTGGACACCTTTGAAGGTGTTTTCTATGTGTTTCTATGTGTTTTTGTTTGCCTGCCATTGGTTTTAACGGTGTTCGAAGGTGTTCGACGAACAGTTCGATGAACAGTTCGGCGAACACACGGGTGTTCGACGAACCGAACCGAACTCGAACACTACGGGGGTGGCTCAACACTACTGGAGACAAAGGTGGCCAATTGTGTCCTGCGGTTTATTGTACTTCTGCCCAGACATTAGGTACAAGTTGTGGTGTTTTTTTTCAGCTGCTGTTGGCGGCTTTCACATTCATAGCTGTGGTATATACAGAATTTTTTTTTTCTTTTACACCACGCCGTCCATTGCCATTGGCACTATTTATTTCACAATGCATTTTGCACAACACTATAATTAGCTTTAGACAATCATTTCATCCTCAATTATTGATACTTTGTCAAAAACAATATAATAAGAAATGAAAAATAGGTATGTACATGCACAAAAAGTAAAATGTGGCAGCAGGCCGCTGTGTATGTGTGACCTGTATGGTTGTCAAATTGGAGGGCACTGTATTATTGTGTTGTGTATAGATGTAAAATTTGGATAGTGAAACAATTATGCAAAAAAAATGTTTGGGACACACACACACACTTTTCCTTTATATTTTTAAAATGCAATTTTTTCTCCTATCCACTCACAAAAATGATTGCACAAGAGATGCAAAAATTCATCATAGTCACTTAGGCCCAGCAAGCAAAAGGTCCGACAGAGATTTCAGACTCCTTTTTTCTCTACAAACTATTGTGCTGACTAGCTTCTGCTTTCTGGTGAAATAAGAAGGAAGAAAAAAAAAATGTGCCCGGTCTCATGCTGCACATAACACATCTGCATCTCTGGCTGCTATGGGCATAAAAGGGACAAACTTATGGTGTGGCCCCCATGCTCCCCTGACCTCAACCCCATTGAGAAAAACTGGAGCATCATCAAAAGGAGTGTCTATGATGGCGGGAGGCAGTTCACATCTAAGCAACAGCTCTGGGAGAGTATTCTGTCCTCATGCAAAACAATTAAAGCAGAAACCATCCAAAACCTGACAAATTCAATGGACGAGAGTTCAGAAGGTCTTTTCAAACAAGGGGTCCTATGTGCAAATGTAACATCACCTAGAATAAAGTTTTGAGTTGAAAACTGTTTGATTTAAGTTTGTAACAACGTGCTAATGCTTATAATTTCAAAAATGACAATTTTTTTGTTCTTTATTAAAATGAAAAGGTTGAAAACTCTGCTGTGCATAATAATTTGGAACATGCATTTTGAGTGCAATTTGAGTTTTTTATTTTTTAAAAAATATACTGTTTTCATAGGCAGTTTGTACAAAAACCTTTCAATTGTACTCTAATAGTTATTTGACTGGAAAATTACAATGACTGCAATTCATAAAGGTAATTTGGGAAAATCTGAGAAAATATTATTTGCATAATAATTTGGAACACAGTGTATGTCAGATAACTTCTTCTATTATAATTTTCTGTATAGTAAAATATGGGTAAAAGAGGATCGGGGAGTGATTTTTACAATTAAAGAACTTTTCTCTATGTGTGCTTATTTCTATTAGCTATAGACTTAGTATTGGGGGTGTCTGATAGACGCCTCTCCATCACTATGTAATAGAAGGAGAAAAGTCATTCAGAGAATCAGTGCAAGATGCATGTTATAAGGTGAGCATTTCAAGTTTGGACGCTGGACCCGGTCAGGTGACCTCCAGCAGAGAATTTCAAAATTTAACTGTCAAGCACGCAGTGCCTGATGTGATTTCGGCGCCAGACACAGGAAGAGACGTGACACAGGCTGGAGGCACTGAAGGAACCAGTGAGAGAGACCGGGGAGAGAGACCCGTAAGGCAAGACGGGTGGCTGCTGGTTAACGAGTGCGAGATTCAGCGCAGCGGTCCCTTCGGTGTCTCGGCTACGGAAGAGGACCGGGACTTGGAAACGACATTAAGGAAATGTACAAGACCCTCCTACCCACGACGTGGTAAACCGACCTGATTGACATGACAAAGAGAGGATAGAAACAAGTCGTGCCGGAGATATCACGTTAGCAAAAGCCGATGAATGTCATCACTGAACAGGGCTATCACTTCAACCGCTCCCTCACGGTCCTGGGAACAATCGAGTTTAGGGTATCAGGTTGGGAGGGGGACGGGTGAGGTGGAACAAGCCAAACGGGATCTAATTGACTTTGTCAGAAAAAGACTTAAAGGCCTAGCGGGAATAACCGGAGACCCCATTAGGGCCATTTGCATGATTAATCCAATATTTGGGCTAGATACAGTATTTTAGAAAATAATTTTATTGCTATTGTTATTGCTATTATGATGTATTGTATGTTATTGCTATTGTTATTGCGATATTGTTCTCATTGCTAACCCCTGTTGTAGTCCCTGTCAGCTTTGTTTAATATATATGCATATATAAATTGTTATTTATAGCTATTTGACTGCCCTCATTTTGTGACTCTGTGCATTGCATTCTGACACCTGCATTACAACTAAACCCTGGTCTTGATGTCAGTGGACATTATGCAGCTGACATCAATCCCAAAACTATTACCCTGATTGCTAACACACCAGGGCAATTGGAAAGAGCCGAGGCTAAGCACCAGAACTGGCGCATCTAATGGATGTGCCATTTCTAGGGTGGCTGAGGGTTGGTGTTATTAGTCTGGGAGGGGGCCAATATCCATGGCTCCTTCCAGCCTATTAATATAAGCCCGTAGCTGTCGGCTTAGCCTTTGCTGATTATTAAAAATAGGGTGGACCCCGCATCACTTTCTTGGGGGGTTTCCTCTTTTTAATAATGAGTAAAGGCTACGCAGACAGCTGTGAGCTGATATTAATACGCTGGGTAGATCAATGGATAGTGGCCTCTTCCCAGAATAATAACACTAGCTCACAGCTGTATGCTTTCTCTCAGCTAGTTATTATAAATAAAGGGGATTCCATGCCATATTTTTAATTATTTTTTTATTTTATAGGCTAAATAAGGTTAAATACCCTTTAATGCCACACACTAAATATTTTATTATATGTAGGGGTCTTGTGACATTAAATATCTACAGGACATCTATTCTATTTTTTCTATCTATCTACAGTGGGGAAAACAAATATTTGATACACTGCCGATTTTGCAAGTTTTCCCACCTACAATGAATGGAGAAGTCTGTAATTTTTATTGTAGGTACAGTTCAACTGAGAGAGACAGAATCCAAATAAATCCACAAAATCACATTGTATGACTTTTACCTAATTAATTAGCATTTTATTGCATGAAATAAGTATTTGATAGAATCGAAAAAGAAGAACTTAATATATCATACAGAAACTTTTGTTTGCAATAACAGAGGTCAAACGTTTCCTGTAGTTCTTGACCAAGCTTGCACACATTGCAGCAGGGATTTTGGCCCACTACTCCATACAGATCTTCTCCAAATCTTTCAGGTTTCTGGGCTGTTGCTTGCCAACATTGAGTGTCAGCTCCCTCCAAAGATTTTCTATTGGGTTCAGGTCTTGATTCTGGCTAGGTCACTCGAAGACCTTGAAATACTTCTTACGGAGTCACTCCTTAGTTGCCCTGGCTGTGTGTTTTGGGTCATTGTCATGCTGGAAGACCCAGCCACGATTCATCTTCAATGCTCTTACAAAGGGAAGGAAGTTGCTGGCAAAAATCTTGCGATACATCACCCCATCCATCCTGCCATCAATACCATGCAGTCGTTCTGACCCCTTTGCAGAAAAGCACCCCAAAGTATACTGCTCAAAAAAATAAAGGGAACACTCAAATAACACATCCTAGATTTGAATGAATTAAATATGCTCATTGAATACTTTGTTCTGTACAAAGTTGAGTGTGCTGACAACAAAATCACACAAAAATCATCAATGGAAATCAAATTTATTAACCAATGGAGGCCTGGATTTGGAGTTACCCCCAAAATTAAAGTGGAAACACACTCTACAGGCTGATCCAACTTTGATGTAATGTCCTTAAAACAAGTCAAAATGAGGCTCAGTATTGTGTGTGGCCTCCACGTGCCTACAACACCTGGCCATGCTCCTGATGAGAATGCGGATCGTCTCCTGTGGGATCTCCTCCCAGACCTGGACTAAAGCGTCTCCTGGACAGTCTGTGGTGCAACGTGACGTTGGTGGATGGAGCGAGACATGATGTCCCAGATGTGCTCAATCGGACTCAGGTCTGGGGAACGGGCGGGCCAGTCCATAGCTTCAATGCCTTCATCTTGCAGGAAATGCTGACACACTACAGCCACATGAGGTCTGGCATTGTCCTGCATTAGGAGGAACCCAGGTCCAACCGCACCAGCATATGGTCTCACAAGGGGTCTGAGGATCTCATCTCAGTACCTAATGGCAGTCAGGCTATCTCTGGTGAGCACATGGAGGGCTATGCGGCCCTCCAAAGACATGCCACCCCACACCATTACTGACCCCCTGCCAAAACGGTCATGGTGAAGGATGTTGCAGGCAGCATATTGCTCTCCGCGGCATTTCCAGACTCTGTCACGACTGTCACATGTGCTCAGTGTGAACCTGCTTTCATCTGTGAAAAGCACAGGCCGCCAGTGGCGACTTTGCCAATCTTGGTGTTCTGTGGCAAATGCCAAGCATCCTACATGGTGTTGGGCTGTGAGCATAACCCACATCTGTAGACGTCAGGCCCTCATACCACCCTCATGGAGTCAGTTTCTAACCGTTTGTGCAGACGCATACACATTTGTGGCCTGCTGGATAACATTTTGCCGGGTTCTGGCAGTGCTCCTCCTGTTCCTCCTTGCACAAAGGCAGAGGTAGCGGTCCTGCTGCTGGGTTGTTGCCCTCCTACGGCCCCCTCCACGTCTCCTGGTGTATAGGCCTGTTTCCTGGTAGCGCCTCCAGCCTCTGGACACTACGCTGACAGACACAGCAAACCTTCTTGCCACAGATCGCATTGATGTGCCATCCTGGATTAGCTGCACTACCTGAGCAACTTCTGTGGGTTGTAGAGTCCGTCTCATGCTACCACGAGTGTGAAAGCACAACCAACATTCAAAAGTTACCAAAACATCAGCCAGAAAGAATTGGTACTGAGATGTGGTCTGTGGTCCCCACCTGCAGAACTACTCCTTTATTGAGTGTGTCTTGATAATTGCCAATAATTTTCATCTATTGTCTCTTTTATTTGCACAACAGCATGTGAAATTGATTGTCAATCAGTGTTGCTTCCTAAATGGACAGTTTGATTTCACTGAAGTTTGATGTACTTGGAGTTATATTCTGTTGTTTAAGAGTTCCCTTTATTTTTTTGAGCAGTGTATGATGTTTCCCTCACCATGCTTCATGGTTGGGACGATGTTCTTTCTTGGGATTGTACTCATTATTCTTCACCAAAACACGGCAAATTGATAGCAAAATGTTCCATTTTGGTCTCATCTGACTACATGAACTTCTCCCATGCCTCCTCTGGATCATCCAGATGGTCATTGGTGAACTTCAAACGGGTATGGACATGTGCTGGCATAATCAAATGGACCTTGCGTGCCCTGCAGGATTTTAATCCATGTCGGCATAGTGTGTTACTAACGATAATGTTTGAGACTGTGGTCCAAGCTCACTTCAGGTCATTAACCATATCCTCTTGTGTAGTTCTGGGCTGATTCCTGATTTTTCTCAGAATCATCCTTACCCCATGAGACGAGATCTTGCATGGAGCCCCAGACGGAGGAAGATTGACAGTCATCTTGTGTTTCTTCCATTTTCTAATAATTGTGCCAACAGTTGGTGCCTTCTCAATCAGCTGCTTGCCTATTGTCCTGTAGCCCATCCCAACTTTGCGCAGGTCTACAATTTTGTCCCTGGTGTCCTTAGACAACTCTTTGGTCTTGGCCATGGTGGAGAGATTTGAGTGTGATTGAGTGCGTAGACAAGGGTCTTTTATACAGGTAACAAGTTCAAACAAGGGCAATTAATACAGATAATGAGTGCAGAGTAGGAGGGCTTCTTAAAGAAAAACTAACTGGTCTGTGAGAGACAGAAAGCTTGCTGGTTGGTACGTGATCAAATACTTATTTCATGCAATAAAATGCAATTTAATGATTTAAAAATCATACAATGTGATTTTCTGGTTTTTATTTTTAGATTCTGTCTCTCACAGGTGAAGTGTACCTGCGATAAAAAAACAGACCTCTCCATTCTTTGTAGGTGGGAAAACTTGCAAAATCGTCAGTCTATCAAAAACTTATTTTCCCTACTGTATAAATCTATTCTATCTAACTATATCTGTATATAAGATTGCTTAATTAGAGAACTAGGCTTAAATGTCACAGATGATTAGTGTATGTAAAATCTGATGTTAAAAATGCATTGCATATGGATTGCATACGCATGTCATACTGCTGTCATATGGATGCTAGATGAGAAATATCATATTGCACACTTATGATGTTCGCATGACACTGGCATTCCATTTGTCCTACTTTTCTGGATCAACATTAGTCCGATGTTTTATATGCTAATTAGTGATGAGCGAGCAAGCTCGCTACTGCTCGGTGCTCACCCGAGCATCTCACTGCTCGCCGAGTATTTCCGGGTTGCTCGGGCGGGAACTCGGGTCCCCTCCCTGCATGTTTGGCACTCTTTAGAGAGCCAATGAACATGCAGGGATTGCCTTCCATGCAATGTAATGCTGTAGCCATGTTGGTTGTGGTCATTATAGTGAATGGCTGGCCGCACAGCATCATCAGGTCTATATCAGACCTGGCGCTGCCATGCTCATCACAGTCAATCCAGATCAGACAGTTTAGGGAGAGCTGCTGCTGCATCAGGGACAGATTTGCTTGTGCATTAGCTAGTGTAGGGAGAAAAACCGTTCATTGCACATATTCATCTTAACAAACAGTCCTTCTGAGTACTAATCCATATGCAGAGATATCATGCAGGCAGGGTGAATAGGCAGGCAGTGTATATAGCAGACTGCAGTGCATATAGCACAAGAGGCTCCATTTCAATTCTGCCTTCTGCTGCTGTTAGATATTTCTATACAAAGGCCGAGGTCTCAGGGGCCAGGAATACTTTTCTTTGGATCTTAATCCTCATTATTTGCTTAAAAGCAATCCAGAGAACACAACTTTTTCTGCGAAATTTGCTTGTTGGCACTGCAGAATACAGACAGGTCCTTTCCATATTAGAGCACTAGAAATCCAGCTATTTAAAACTGTGTTTTCTCCGTAACATGGATCACATATACGTTGTCAGAAAATACTGCCATTTCTGGCCTCCATTAAAAATTTCCTTTAGTGTGTCAGTGAAGCAATTCACAGCAGTTTGCTGGTCAAACTACTTACCTACAGGCCAGGTTTTTAAAACTCTGTTTTTTCCATCACACGGGTCACATAGAAGTTCGCTCCAAACTCCGTCATTTGTAGTGAGCATGGAAGATACTGTCCTCCATTTAAAATGGGCAAGTAACATGGCAAGGGACAGGGAAGTGGACGTGATGGTAATGTTGCATGCAGAAGCCGAGGACAAGGCCGTGGGCAAGCTGAAATTGTGCCACAACAAACATCCACATCTACTCGCCTCACCTTCCTGTCCCAATTTCTAGGGGACAGCAGCACGCCACTATTGAACCCAGTGCAGTGTCAAAAGGTTGTTGGTTGGATAGCGGATAATGCTTCCAGTCACTTAGCCACCACCACCCTGTCTTCCACACGGTCAAGTCTCAGTAGTCGTGAGTCTGGATCGCATATTACCCACCCTGATCCTCCTTCCTACCACCATGCAGAGTACCAAGAGACAACTGATCCCACACTTGGACACTCTGAAGAGCTGTTCACAGTTCCATTTATAGATTCGGGCCTCTCGCCCAGTCCACTTGAAGAGGGGCAAGAGGAGATCGCGTGTAGCGATGCCCAAATATTTAAGCAGCCACGGTCACACGAAGGCGACGGTGGGAAAGTGTCACAAGTGGTGGACGATGAGAAACAATTGTCAGAAAGTCAGGAGGAGGACCAGGGAGCGCAAGTGGAAGACGAGGTGGTGGATGATACAGTAACTGACCCAACCTGGCAGGAGGACATGCAGAGCGAGGACAGCAGCACACAGTGGGAGGGAGGCAGAGCACCCCAACAGGCACGAAGAAGCAGTATGTTGGCCGCAGACAGAAGGCAGGCAACCATTCCCCGTAACACCAACACGGAGGAAGTTGCCAGTACAACTGTTAGGTCTTCCCGAGTATGGTTGTTTTTTAAAGACTCTGCCGATAACTCCAAAAAGGCCATTTGCACCACCTGCCAGGCCAGCATCAGCAGGGATGGCAAAATGACATGCCTGACCACCACCAGCATGATCAGGCACAAGGCATCAAAGCATCCGACTTTTTTTGGGCTGAACCCCAGGGTCCAGGAACAGTGTCTGCGGGTAGCACCATTGCTTATTCCGCTGTTGTGCATGCAAGCCAATCCCCTGTCCATGGTGCATGAAAATACGCCTCCTGCCCTGCACCTGTCATTGCACACTCTCAAGTAGCAGCATCAGGAAGCATGTCCATGTTCTTGTCCCAGCGCAACGTTCATACCCCAGTCCTTAGAACGCAAGCGCAAATATGCAGCCAACGCCCCACAGGCCACACTACTAAATTTTCACATTTCTTGACTGCTTGCACTCGAAATGTTGCCTTTTAGGCTCGTGGAGACGGAAGCATTCCGCAACCTGATGGCGGCGGCCATCCCTCGGTATTCGATCCCCAGCCGCCACTATTTCTCCCGCTGTGCCGTCCCAGCATTTTAGTGTCCTAAAACTTTAGCCGTGCTCTCAACAACGCAGTAACCGGTATAGTCCATCTAACCATGGACACGTGAACAAGTGCTTGTGGCAGGGATGGCACATCTCGCTGACTGCTCACTGGGTTAACATAGTGGAAGCCGGGACCCAGTCGGACCTTGGACCGAACACGTCCTCCCAACGCCAAGGATTGCGGGCCCTCGGTCAATCAGGGTTGCCCCCACGGTGTACAGCTCCTACACCTCTTCCTCCTCACCTCCTCCTCCTCTTCAGCCTCCATCTCCGAAATGACCACGTCAGTCACAAGCTGGAAGTACTGCAGCACTGCCTCGGCCAAGCGGCAACAGGCTGTGCTGAAGCTAATATGCTTAACTGAAAAACCCCACAATGCTGAAGAGTTGTAGACAGCTCTGAAAGAGCATGCAGATCTGTGGCTCACACCGCTGAACCTACAGCCAGGCATGGTCATGTGTGACCATGGCCAAAAACTGGTGACGGCTCTGAGACAAGGCGAGCTCACACACATGCCTGGCCATGTGCTTAACCTTTTGGTTCAGCGGTTTCTCAAATCCTACCTGGAGCTTCAGGATCTGCTAGTTAAAGTACGCTGCCTGTGTGCCCATTTTAGAAAGTCAGCTACAGCTTCCGCTGCCTTTGCCATGCTTCAGCAGCGTTTGCGTGATGTCCCCACGCATTGGAACTCTACACTGCATATGTTGGGAAGGATTTGTGAGCAGAAGAGGTCAGTTGTTGAGTACCGGTATCAACAAGGCCGTCGGTATTCAGTTCAGACTCCACACATAAGACCTCAGGAGTGGACATGGATGTCAGACATATGCACCATCCTCCAAAACTTTGAGGACTCCACCAAGATGGTGAGCGGCGATGACGCCTTAATTAGTGTCACCATCCTGCTTCTCTGTCTTCTGAAATGCTCTCAGCTCACAATCAAAGAGGATGGTTTGCAGGCGGAGCACTATGAGATGGAGCAAGGAATCATACAGGGTGATTACACACAGCCAAGGCTCATCTCAACCCAACGTTGATTAGGTGACAATGAGGAGGAAGAAGGACAGGAGCTAGTTTCATGCACTATAAACAGTACTACCTGCACCACTGTCATACCGTCTTTTCAGTGTGGATAGCCAGAAGACAGAGAGGACTAGGAGGAGAGCATGGTAAGTCATTCTCTTGGTGAGGACATGGAAGTCTAGCCTGTTAGTAGTCTTGCATGCATGGCTGAGCTTATGTTACTCTGCCTTTCCCATGACTCTCGCGTTCTCAAAATTTTGGGTGACAGTCATTACTGGTTGGTGACAGTTCTAGACCCACGCTACAAGGAGAACTTTATATCTCTTACTCCTGAGGCGGACAGTTCTACAAAAATGGGGCTCTACCAGAAGGCCACTGTTGCTGAACTATCAAAGAAATTACCATCTAAAAACGTTGGAGGCAGAGGGCACACTTCATTGGACAACCAAGGAGTACAGGCGAGAGAGACACAACTTCAATCCAGCAGAGACAGGGGAACACAGTCAAAGTTCTGGGAGAGTTTTCTCAGACCCTCCAATCGCATAGGCCTTGAGGCGCGGGGTACTCTCACAAGGAGTGCAAAGTTTGGGAAGATGCTGAGGGAGTGCCTTGCCAACCGTACCAACATCCTCCATGATTCCGCTGTGCTTTATAATTATTGGGTATCCAAGCTGGATACGTGGAAGGAACTGGCTCTCTATGCCTTGGAGGTTCTGGCCTGACCTGCCGCCATCGTTTTATCAGAGCGGGTTTTTAGTGCCGCTGGTGGAATTATAACTGATAAGCGCATCCGCCTGTCAACTGAAAATGCTGACATGCTGACTCTTATAAAAATGAATAAGGGTTGGATTGGGCCAGACTTTTCAACACCACCAAATGATAGCATCGTAACATAAACTCAAATCCAGTGTCTATTCTTGGGAGATGTATTCCCACGCACCTTTTCACACCCACACATGGGTATACGCTTCCCGATTTTGGCTATTTGCTCTTGGCCTCATCCTTCTCCTCATCATCCACCACCATATCACCAGGGTGACCGTGGTCCGTGATGCAACACCCACATAATTTTTTTAAAGGGTGTTTATGATGCCCGTAAAAAAAAAAAAATTATACAGTATGTTCATGTATACCCCCCAGGGGTAAATGTTTGTCAGCCCATACACTCAGTGCATGGGCATTACAAGTATAGGAGGCCCGCTGATTTCTAATGGGAAATTTTTTTTATGAGGCCCTCCTCCACGTCTCTTCCAAGGATCATTGAAGTGCCTCCAAATTTTTGGCAGCCCTTGCATTCACACACTATGGGAGACTCTCTCCTTTCTAATGGGAATTTGTCGTTACTGTGGCCCTGCTCTTTGTGTTTTTATTTTCTTAGTGGGGTTTTTCCTAAATTTGGTCAGACGTTGGACTCACTGCATAACCTGTAAATGTATAGCAGACCCTCTCCTTTCCAATGGTAACATGTCGTACCTTGTTACTGTGGCCCTGCTCTATGTCTCTTTAAATTCTTAGTGCGCTTCTTCCTAAATTTGGTCAGCCATTGGACTCACTGCATACCCTATAACTGTATAGCAGACTCTCTCCTTTCTAATGGGAACATGTTGTACCTTGTTACTATGGCCCTGCTCTATATGTCTTTACATTTTAGTGGGGTTTTTCCTAAAATTGGTCAGCCGTTGGACTCACTGCATACCCTATAACTGTATAGAAGACTCTCTCCTTTCTAAATGGAATTTGTAGTTACTGTGGCCCTGCTCTATGTGTCTTTAAATTCTTAGGTGGGTTTCTCCCAAATTTTGGCAGCCCTTGCAGTCACAGCATGGGCATTACCACCCGCTCCTATATAATGGGAACATTTTTTTTACTGAGACCCTCCTCCATGTCTCTTCAAAGGGGTATTGTGTTGCGTCCAAATTTTTGGCAGCCCTTGCAGTCACTGGATACACAATAACAGTATAAGAGACCCACTTGTTAATAATGGGAACAACGAAGCATAGCCGGCTGAGGTTTCTCTAGCAATAGCGAGGGCCGACTGCTGTCCTTTTAAGTATAGTAAGGGCCATCTGATGGCCCTATAAAAATAGGCTTTATGAGTTTCAGAGTCCCTCCATCATAAATAAAACATGTGGATGTGTCTGATGATGTGTCACACAGCCACTCAGTCTACCAAATAAAATTCCTGAGAATGGAAATTGGGGATGACTTCGCTACTGGTACTGGGGGCAGTTGTACCATAGTTTGCTGGAAACATTCCAGGCTGGTAGACGGCAAGCAAATTCCCACAGAAAAGTACCAGCAGTAATGTTCAAGCCACATTTCAAGTGCAAGCAGCTTTAGAGGACTTCCTGGGAGAAATGACACTCAGGGTAGATACGGTTTCCCTCTATGCCAGTCCTTTCACTGAGCTAAATACAACTCTCAGCAAAAAAAGTTGTGGACTGGCTCCGTACTGTCCCTGGCCACATTCACCTGTCCATGTGTTTGCGGTTAGGCGGTCCTTCCCAGTAAGTGCAGTGGGGAGGGCACGGGTAATGTTGTGGGACCCGTGCTTGTGGAAGGCGTAGGAGATATAGGGAATTATAGTGGACACCCGGCCGCCTCCGGCATGAGGTTGTGAAAAGCTTCCACCCCCATGAGCTTAAAAGGCCATATTTCAAGTGGAAAGAGCTGCCCATAAATCTGGCAGTTTAGTGTTGCGGCCTGTGGGTAGGTGGCTGGCAGCATACTTGCACTTGCATTCCAAGTAACAGAAATCTAAACTGATGGTGGCCTCTATCATCATCATGGCCTCACCTCGGCACTATGAACTCTCCTGAAGGAAAAGACAGAACCCACCGGAGGAGTCTCTGGTTCTCTGGTGGGCCCGTCCAACCCTTCCGAATAGCAGCCCTGCCTAAGAAAAGTGTGGAGGAAGGTTCCTGGACACTCTATGGCTGCTTTTTTAATGTGGATTGGCCATGCTTATGCATGTTATTTCTCAAAACGCATTGCAGATCAGGCCATTGTCCAACTCTGTATTCAAGACATTAAATGCGCAACGAAATATATGTGTGTGTCAAAGCACAACCAACAAGTGAGAGTTGATGTTGGACGGGCTGCCATTGTTTCTGCAACAAGCTCAATTACAGGACTTACTGGGAGAAATGAAACGCAGGGTAGATATGGTTTCCCTCTATGCCAGTCCTTTCACCGAGCTAAATACAACTCTCAGCAAAAAAAGTTGTGGACTGGCTCCGTACCGTCCCTGGCCACATTCAGCAGTCCACGTGTTCGTGGTTAGGCGGTCCTTCCCAGTAAGTGCACTGGGGAGGGCACGGATAATGTTGTGGGACCCATGCCTGTGGAAGGCGGAGGTGATACAGGGAAATATAGTGGCGGCTGGGGGCCGAGTATGGACACCCAGCCGCCACCGGCATGAGGTAATGAAAAGCTTCCGCCTCCTAAAAGGCCACATTTCAAGTGCAAGCAGCTGTAAAAAATTTGGCAGTATAGTATTGCAGCCTGTGGGTGGGTGGGTGGCTGGCTGCATACTTGTGCTTGCATTCCAAGAAATGGGGTAAGGACAACTGAACGCTGCAGTGGGACAAGGACATGAACGGTGATTGTTGCAAGTCTGCAACGACAGGTACAATGCGGGAGACATCTTCGCATGCGCCAAGGATCACCTATGTTGGGCACACTTTTAGGCAGTGACCTGAGAGTCAGAGATGCTTCCAGAGGTCTTCCCCATGCTGTTCCCATGTCTTTTCAGCACTGTGTGCATGTGTCTGATGATGTGTCACACACCACATGGCGAGATAAGGTTGTAAAATGTTAAAATGACATTTCTTGGTAAATGCATTTGTCTTGGTTGAAAGTAATGCAAAAGTGCAAAAATGCATCAAAAATGATACGTGTGAACATAGCACAAGTTGAGGAGGGGTATTTTTGATTTTGGTTATTTATTTTGCCTTATATACAAGTCACTACCCTGGAAAGGATGTTCCTTAACATATTTCCCAGGAAAATCCATTTTGGTTTCGTTTTGGTATGTTTTATTGTGAGTCTGTAAAAGTGGCATAGTACTCTGACCATGTTGTTGACCGCAGTGATCTGGGAGTCAGAGATGCTTCCAGGGGTCTTCCCAATGCTGTTCCCATGTCATTTGAGCACTGTTCCCATCGATTTGGGCAATTTTTAGGCCCTCTGCAGACCGTCGGGGGGGAGCCACCTGAAAAATGCTCGAGTTTCCCATAGACTTACATTGGGCTCATTGCTCGGGTCGAGCACCCGAGTATTCCAATTTGCTCGACCCGAGCATTTTAGTGCTCGCTCATCACTAATGCTAATGTGACTCCAGCAGTATTCCCAGAATAGTTTGCTCAACTCCAGAGACATACTGATAGGGAGCATAGATTGTGAGCCTCAATTGGGACAGTGATGACTATGTATTTAAAGCGCTGCAGAATATGTTAGCGCTATATAAAAATAAAAATTATCAATATTATTACATCTGCTTCCATGTTGCAGTTATACTATACGTTATTGTCTGGAGAATTTGTTCAATGTTTGAGAGCTTTCTCTTCCTATTGCTTTTGCTAAGCTGTAAGCTCTGACATACTTTCAATATACTATAATTATGCTTAAATGGCAGCTGCTTTCTCTGCCTTGGCTTTTATACAGGCTATGCCAGTTCCTGTTGATTGACTGCGCTGTATCATGTGATGTGATAGCTTCAGGCCAGTATGCGGACAGTACCAATCCATTGTGCTGAAGGTCAGGCCAGCCTTCTGTGACCAATGCAATCTTCCGCCATGTGTAAAAAGGCAGCAAGTATTTTTTTGATAATGTGAGCAAATTAAATCTTAAATTGTTTAAATTCGCCAGGACCTGCAAATTTTATAAAATTCAACTCAAATTTGATAAGCATCAATTTGAGTTGATTTATCTCTAATTTCTGTATAATTCCTACTTGGTTTAACTTGCACTTATTTGTTGGTGCTATTGCTTAGTAATTTTACCATAATTGGAATCTGCCATTATTTCGAATTCAGAAAAAAATTGTGACTTGCATTGAATCTACGCAATGAAAATTGAACGTATATTACTATGATTATGCTTTGAGAGCTCTACAGATCCCAGAGCATAAAAACATGTAAAAATGTTCTATTTCTACAGAAAAAAAGTGTCTAATATACAAAAGGGTTAAATTACCTTCAACATGTGTTTAAAACTGAAATTTCTTGGCATATGAAGAAAGCCTTCATGTAGAGCGTGAGCCATGGCATAGACAGCGTTATATACATGATAGGTGGTTCTAAATGTTTCAGTGTAGTAATGGTTGCTGCCAATTTCTTGTAGTTTTACAGTCTTATTGCAATTTTTAAGTTTATGTGGATAATACGTTTCAGCTAAAACTTTCAGGATGGGGTATGAAGGTTTACATCTCAGGTATAGAATTAGGATATGTTCAAGTATAGGGTCATTTGGACGATTTTCAAGACTTATATCTTCTAAAAATGTTTTCAGTCGTAGGATCTTTATACTTGGTGCTGAAAATATGAGGCTCCCATGACATGATGCTTTACGTTTCACTGATAAAAAAATGTCAATATTTGACCCTGCAGGTATTATCAGGGTCTTCATGTTTCCTGAAATATTTTGTTCCTCTATAAGTTTTACAGTGAAAAATGAAATTGTGCCACAAAATACAATAATGTTTGAGGTTGATTTTTGAAATATCCTTCTGTTCTTTTCATTGCTGTTTTCTTCATTTGTGAGATCACTAGTTTGCATTTTTAGAATAAACTCAATGCAAATATCATTAACTTCTGCCTGTTTTATTAATTCCTGACTTTGCATGTGCCCTCCATCATCGTCAGAGGCAATAATACCAATCCATGTCCAATCAAAATGTTTAAGAAGTTTAACTATTGCCAGATATTGAGTTTGATCACTAGGAAGAGTTTGGAAGAAGGAAGGATACATTTGCTTATTGGATAAAAGAGGATTTGTGGCACCATAGCTGATCTAGAGAAATAAAACAGCAATTATGCATAAGAATATAGAAGTGAATGTTAACTTAACAGTACAAAGACCAAAAAATCTTTATTTACACTGCATGCATTGTATCCTTCACCATTTACAGATTCCTAGATTTTGTTTAATAAAGTTCTGTTGATTGTCCTTTAAAAGTCCAGATTATGTAGAACAAATACATATATTCATTTTTAGAGACAATCTAACGTTTAAAATTCATTGTTGCTAAGTTTGCTGAAATTTCCTAGAAAACGCTGCAAAGCATCTGATTGTCATGAAAAAGCCATGGCTTTTTCACAAGAGGAGTTTTAACAATTATCTTTGTTGGAGGGAGGGAGGTTTCAAGACCTTTTTTCTTTGCTAAATGAAGAAGCAAAAGCTGTTTTATAAGGCATCCAAAAATTATTTCTTTGCTAGTAAGCAAAACCAGCTTGTTGCCAAAAAGCCTTTGGAAAAAGTAGCCATTACTAGTGATAAACGAGCACTAAAATGCTCTGGTCGAGCAAATAGTAATTCTCCGGCACTCGACCCGAGCAATGAGCCCAATGTAATTCTATGGGATAATCAAGCATTTTTATGGCGGCCCCCCCAGAGGTCAGCAGGGGGCCCAAAAATTGCTCAAATCGATGGCAGCAGTGCTCAAATGACATGGGAACGGCAGGGGGAAGACACCTGGAAGCATCTCTGACTCCCAGGTCATTGCTGTGAACAATGTTACCAGAGTGTTATGCCATTTTTGTTAAGCCAAAATGGATTTTCCTGTAAAAAAATGTCAAGGGACAATCTTTCCAAGGTAATTACTTGAATATAAGACAAAATAAATAACCAAAAACAAAAATGCTCCTCCACACCTTGGGCTATGTTCACATGTAGCGTTTTTGATGCATTTTTGCACTTTAGCATTGCTTTCAACTATGAAAAATACATTCACTGGTAAATTTCATTTTAACATTTTACTACCTTATCTGGTCATGTGATGTGTGAGACATGATCAGACAGATCTTGTTTCATTTATTAAGGAGGGACTCTGAAAGGCACAAAGCCTATTTGTATAAGGCAATCAGGTGGCCCTTACTATTGTTAAAGGGCCAGCAGTCGGCCCTCACTATTGTTGAAGGGCCATCAGCTGGCTATGCTTTGTTGTTCCCATTATTAATGAACGGGTTCCCTATACTGTTATTGCGTATGCAGTGACTGCAAGGTCTGCCCATATTTTGGAAAAACCCCATTACCCCTTTGAAGACACATAGAGGAGGGCGTCAGTTTAAAAAATGTTCCCATTATAAAGGAGCAGTTCTCCTATACTGTTATTGCATATGCAGTGACTTCAAGGCCTGCCCAAATTTTGGAAAAACCCCAATACACCTTAGAAGACAAATAGAAGGATGTCTCATTTAAAAAAAAAATTTCCATTATTAAGGAACGGGTTTCCTCTACTGTTATAGCATATGAAGTGACAGAAAGGCCAGCCCGAATTTTAGAAAAGCCCCAATACTCATTTGAAGAGACATAGAGGAGGGCATCATTTAAAAAAATTATTTCCCATTATTATGGAGCGGGTCTCCAACATTGTTATTGCAATGACTGCAAGACCTGCTCAAAATTTGGAAAAACCCCAATATTCCTTTGAAGAGACATAGAGGAGGGCCTCAGTAAAAAAAGTTCCCATTATAAAGGAGTGGGACTCCTACAGTGGTAATGGCCATGCAGTGACTGCAAATAATTAGACTCACTACAATACCCCTTTGAAGAGTCGTACAGGAGGTCCTCATTGAAAAAAACTGTTACCATTGTTAAGGACTGGGTCTATTATACTGGTAATTAGTGTTGAGCCACCCCCGTAGTGTTCGAGTTCGGTTCGGTTCGTCGAACACCCGTGTGTTCGCCGAACTGTTCGTCGAACTGTTCGTCGAACACCTTCGAACACCGTTAAAACCAATGGCAGGCAAACAAAAACACATAGAAACACATAGAAAACACCTTCAAAGGTGTCCAAAAGCTGACAAACTGCTCAGAAGACATAACTAACACATGGAAAAGTGACAAGTACATATAGTCATGCGAAAATAAAAGAGGTGGAGGAGTAAAAGGAGGGGGAGACACAGATATAGGCATGTCATGCCCTTCTAAAATCCAAAAAGTGAGAAGCCGACACGGCCAGTCCGCTCCTGCCCGTGCCACCTCCGTGTCGCCGGGTTTGTGCCAGAGCCGCGGTGAACCCTGACGGCCAGCCCCCCTCTCCCAATTCTGGTGCCTGTCCGCTGGTGGGTCGAGCGAGCCCCCCTGTGGTGGAGGCAGCTCTAAGCTTTTTAATTTAAATTGTCTCTCTAATTTGAATGAATACACTTTAAATCCATTTACAAGGAACTATTGGAGGGCAAGTCTCATGCCAGCAGCCGCGTAATTCCAGCTCCAGTAGCGTCCACTAAAGCTGCTGCAGTTAAAAAGCTTTTATAAGGATCGAGCTCGGCTGTCCACCGCAAGGCATCCTACTGCCAGTCCCAGCCCCTATGCCTTGGGGTGCCTCCTGATGCTCTTCACTGAGTATCCCATGGTCCCGAAGCATTTCCTTTGAAAAAATTAAGTGTCTAAACTACAGGTGGTGTAGCTTGCTTAACAGCCGGGATAATCCGCTGACTAGCAGACACTGCTACTAGGCACAAAGTATTTCCTGGGCTAGATGCAGTTAAAAATTTGTAATTAGATACTCTCGTTGGATGCTGAGAAAGCATTCCATAGAGTCTCCTGGCACGCCATATATGATTCTCTTAAAAAGCTTGGGGTAGGGGTCTAGGGGACCCTTTTATAGCCAAAATCACGGCCCTGTATCGCAATACGTCACCTAGGCTGAAGATAAATGGAACTGTAGCACCCTGAGGGCTCGGTTGCTACAGACGTATTGCACCTCACCAAGAGGTGTGATATCTCACTCTCAGGTAAGGATGGAGTGTGGATCAGGACCCGACACCTGCATGCATTACACCACATTGCCGTGGGGCAGGGCAACCAATATGCCCCTGAGATGGGCACGACAGTCCCTATCCCTGGCTGGAGTGGGGGGAGGGAACACTGAGGAAGGGGAACCCTGTAGTGCAGGAGCAGGGAGGAAGCAGTTCCTGGGTGCATTGAGAAGGGAGTATAAAAGGTGGGCACCATCTTAGTTCAGTGCAGAGAAGTCTGAGCAGAAGTGGCAGGGAGCAGGGGCTCTGCATGAGCTCTGCTCCGGAGGCGGGCCTAGTAACAGAGGCCCAGGCCTGGAAGAGGGAGAAGGAAGGAAGAGGAGCGGAGAAGGCTCCAGGAACGAGGAATGAAGGGATCCCAGGGGTGCGGACGGGCAAGTCGCCACCGCACGCCCGAATCCACCTGCGTGGAGGGGTCAGGCCAAAGGGGGAGACCGGTCCCCGAACTAGTGGAGGCAGGAAACGACCCTCAGCTAGAAACCGGAGGCTCTGACATTTTATGTGGCGCAGCCCCTCGCTACACCCGCTAGGAAGGCACCACATAGGGTCAGGGAAACTGGCGCCAAGTTTACCAAGAGGAGGCCCGAGGCAGCCGGACAGAAGTGTTGGTAAGAAAGGCCAGACAAAGGACACACAAAGGGGGTCCTGTGAAGTGCTCCAAAGTTATCTGGGAGCTGTCTGAGCCCCTCACCTGGTGAGCACAGTACGACGTGGTCAGCCGTTACCTGCAGACGTGGTCTGGATAATAAGAACTGTGAGTAAAGGCCCTGGACTGCATCACTGACTCCGTGTCGTTACTGCTGCTGCCCTGCACCATCACCCCCATCCTCCGCATACACTGCCCTGAGGCTATACTCCTCCCATGGGGAGTTATGCTACGCTCTGCTGCACCCACAACACCAGCCTCAGCGGTCTGCCCTGTAGCGGCGGTTCACTCTGACCGCAATCCACGGGTGGCGTAGTCGGACATTTAAACATCAAAACCACATAAATAGTTCCGCCACTGGTTTGACCGCCCTGAGCCACGGAACCGGGTCGCCGCCACGAAGACTACAACCACCAGCATCCACCAAAAATTGTCCGGCTCCGGGTGTCCCAAGGCCCAGGGGGTGCGTCAGAACATTTTCATCACCTTTCACAATCACCAATGGGACAAGGCAGGGATGTCCTCTGTCCCCTCTCTTATACATCCTAGTGACGGAGCACCTGCTCTCATCAATTCGCCATAACCCCAATATTAGGTGGATTGAGGTGGGAGGCACCGAGTACAAGTGCTCTCTATTTGCTGATGATGTCCTAGTATATATCACTCAATCACATATATCCATCCATGCTGTTATGGCTGAAATAGATCACTTTGTTACATGGTAAAATTTTAAAATCAATGCAGCGAAGTCTGAGGCCCTCAATGTCTCCCTCCCCAAATCCATATAGGATTCCATCCAGTCCAACTTTCCCTTTGCCTGGCCCTCACAGGGTATCAAATACTTAGGAATTCCTATTCATAGAGACCTCTCCCATCTATGTTATCTTAATTTTGGGCCCTTTATTGAACAATTCCATACAGACCACGGTTGGCAAGTTAGAACTGTAAGATTCACTACGTGAACCGCTGGTGTTTTGTGGAAAAGCACATGTACACCGCGTTCCAAATTATTATGCAAAAAGTGTTTAGGAGTGATAAGGGAAGAATTTGTTTGTTTGTCAGTTAAACTCATTGATGGTGATGTGTGTCAGGGCTCTTTATATCACTGTAAGCAATTGCAGACACCTGTGCTAATTAGTTTGGCAGGTGTGTCCAATGAAAGGCAAGACTACTTAAGAAGGCTCTCTCACATTATTAAGCAGCCTACATTTTCTGCCAAAATGGGAAAGAAAAAGGATGTGTCGGCTGCTGAGAAGCAACAAATTGTGGAGTGTTTAGGTCAAGGCATGACTACAATCAACATTGTGCGATGATCAGGATGAAGTGTCTTGGCAATCAAGAAGTATGTAGCTGATTCACAGTACACACATGTGCGTGCTGATAAGGGCAAATTGAGGGCTCTTTCCTACAGGCAATTACGTCAGGTTGAAAGAGCAGCGGCAAAAAAGCCTTGTCATAGCAGCAGACAAGTTTTTGAAGCTGCTTGTGCCTCCAACATCCCCCGAACAACAAGATGCAGCGTCCTTCAGAGGTTTGCAGCTGTGCATACGCCATCCTGTCGACCTCCTCTATCCACTTCACACAAGCAGAAACGGCTCCATTGGGCCAAACATTACATGAAGACTGATTTCAAAACTGTTTTGTTCATGGATGAGTGCCGTGCAGCGCTCGATGGTCCAGATGGATGGAGTGGAGGATGGCTGGTTGATGGACACCCCACGCAAACACGGCTACAGCGCCAACAAGGAGGAGGTGGAGTAATGTTTTGGGCTGGAATCATGGGGAGAGAGATTGTCGGCCCCTTTAGGATCCCTGAAGGCGCTAAAGATGAACTCCATAATGTATGTGGATTTTCTCAAACAGCACTTCCTGCCATGGTTCAAGAAGAAGAACCGTGTATTTCACAGCAAGATCATTTTTCTGCATGATAATGCACCATCTCATGCTGCACATAAAACATCTGCATCTCTGGCTGATATGGGCATAAAAGGGGACAAACTTATGGTGTGACCCCCATGCTCCCCTGACCTCTACCCCATTCAGAACCTTTGGAGCATCATTAAAAGGAGTGTCTATGATGGCGGGAGGCAGTTCACATCTAAGCAACAGCTCTGGGAGGGTATTCTGTCCTCATGCAAAACAATTGAAGCAGAAACCATCCAAAACCTGACAAATTCAATGGACGAGAGAGTTCAGAAGCTCCTTTCGAACAAGGGGTCCTATGTGAAAATGTAACATCACCTAGAATAAAGTTTTGAGTTGAAAACTGTTTGATTTCAGTTTCTAACAACCTGCTAATGCTTATAATTTCAAAAATGACCATTTTTTTGGTCTTTATTAAAATGAAAAGGTTGATCGAAAAGTTTGGGGGATCTAAGAGTGTGGCAACCCAGTAGTCATGATTACTTCGAATTCTGACAATATGAGGGTCATGCTGCAGGTAGTGCAGCAAGAAGGCACTTACAGTCATATGAAAAAGTTTGGGCACCCCTATTAATCTTAAGCTTAATGTTTTATAAAAATTGGTGTTTTTGCAACAGCTATTTCAGTTTCATATATGTAATAACTGTTGGACACAGTAATGTTTCTGCCTTGAAATGAGGTTTATTCTGCTAACAGAAAATGTGCAATCTGCATTCAAACAAAATTTGACCTGTGCATAAGTATGGGCACCCTTATCATTTTCTTGTTTTAAATACTCCTGCCTACTTTTTACTGACTTACTAAAGCACTTTTTTTGGTTTTGTAACCTCATTGAGCTTTGAACTTTATAGCCAGGTGTATGCAATCATGAGAAAAGCTACTTAAAGTGGCCACTTGCAAGTTGTTCTCCTGTTTGAATCTCCTCTGAAGAGTGGCATCATGGGCTCCTCAAAACAACTGTCAAATGATCTGAAAACAAAGATTATTCAACATAGTTGTTCAGGGGAAGGATACAAAAAGCTGTCTCAGAGATTTAACCTGTCAGTTTCCACTGTGAGGAACATAGTAAGGAAATGGAAGAACATAGGGACAGTTCTTGTTAAGGCCAGAAGTGTCAGGACAAGAAAAACATCAGAAAGGCAGAGAAGAAGAATGGTGAGATCAGTCAAGGACAATCCTCAGACCACCTCCAGAGAGCTGCAGCATCAACTTGCTGCAGATGGTGTCACTGTGCATCGGTCAACTATACAACGCACTTTGCACAAGGAGAAGCTGTATGGGAGAGTGATGCGAAAGAAGCCGTTTCTGCAAGTACGCACAAACAGAGTCGGCTGAGGTATGCAAAAGCACATTTGAAGAAGCCTATTTCTTTTTGGAAGAAGGTCCTGTGGACTGATGAAACCAAGATTGAGTTGTTTGGTCATACAAAAAGGCGTTATGCATGGTGGCAAAAAAACACAGCATTCCAAGAAAAACACTTGCTACCCACAGTAAAATTTGGTGGAGGTTCCATCATGCTTTGGGGCTGTGTGGTCAATGCCGGCACTGGGAATCTTGTTAAAGTTGAGGGACGCATGGATTCCACTCAGTATCAGCAGATTCTTGGCAATAGTGTTCAAGAATCAGTGATAAAGTTGAAGTTACGCAGTGGATGGATCTTTCAGCAAGACAATGATCCAAAACACCGCTCCAAATCTACTCAGGCATTCATGCAGAGGAACAATTACAATGTTCTGGAATGGCCATCCCAGTCCCCAGACCTGAATATCATTGAACATCTGTGGGATCATTTGAAGAGGGCTGTCCATGCTCGGCGACCATCAAACTTAACTGAACTGGAATTGTTTTGTAAAGAGGAATGGTCAAAAATACCTTCATCCAGGATCCAGGAACTCATTAAAAGCTACAGGAAGCGACTAGAGGCTGTTATTTTTGCAAAAGGAGGATCTACTAAATATTAATGTCACTTTTCTGGTGAGGTGCCCATACTTATGCACCTGTCAAATTTTGTTTGAATGCAGATTGCACATTTTCTGTTAGTACAATAAACCTCATTTCAAGGCAGAAACATTACTGTGTCCAACAGTTATTACATATATCAAACTGAAATAGCTGTTGCAAAAACACCAATTTTTATAAAACATTAAGCTTAAGATTAATAGGGGTGCCCAAACTTTTTCATATGACTGTATGTGTCTTGCGCATCTCGGAGCCCCAAAATTATTTTCCGGGCTAGATGCAGCTAAAAATTATTTTTAATTTTAAATCTGGTGGAGCTTATTATAGATGGCCTAATAGGATCAGTGCTGCACACTGCTACAAAGCCCAAATTATTTTCCAGTCAAGATACAGATAAACATGATTAGTAATTTGAAAGCTTAAAACGTTTGGTAGGGTGATTTTAACCAATCATCAAGCTTTTACTCTCCCCAGGATGACACAGGGGTAGAAAAGTCGTTTTGGATCCATGATTTGTTCATCTTTATGAACGTGAGTCTGTCTACATTATCAGTGGAGAGGCGCGTGCGCTTATCTGTCAGCACACCACCAGCAGCGCTGAACACACGTTCAGACAGAACGCTGGCTGCGGGGCATGACAAGATCTC
Source organism: Phyllobates terribilis (assembly GCF_046119375.1). Taxonomy (NCBI): domain Eukaryota; kingdom Metazoa; phylum Chordata; class Amphibia; order Anura; family Dendrobatidae; genus Phyllobates; species Phyllobates terribilis. The sequence goes on along the minus strand of NW_027362761.1, from coordinate 1,201,430,730 downwards.
CAAGGCGTAAGTGGCTAGCTCCGGCCATTTATCCAGATTGGAAGCCCAAAAAGAGCAAGGGTCCAGTGACACAGTCGTGGCTTCAATGTTTACTTGGAGATACTCCTGTACCATCGTCTCTAGGCGTTGACTATGTGTCAGACTTCTTGTCTCCTGTGGCCTTGCAAAGGATGGGCTAAAAAAGTGGTGAAATGATTCCGCAAAATTGATGTTACCAGCAGATACTGTGGTTCTGTTACGGTTTGAGTGCTGAACACTTGACGGTCCCACGGATGGCAAGTTGGAACTGTGAGATTCACTACGTGCACCACTGGTATTTTGTGGAAAAGCACATGTAAGATTCTGCAACAGTCTCTGCTGATACTCCTGCATGCGTGCATCCCTTTCTATGGCAGGAATAATTTCTGCAAATTTACTTTTGTACCGGGGATCTAACAGTGTGGCAACCCAGTAGTCAGGATTATTTCTAATTCTCACAATTCGAGGGTCATGTTGCAGGTAGTGCAGCAAGAAGGCACTCATGTGTGTTGCGCATCCAGGAGCACCAAGTCCCTGTTGTGTTGGTGGCGAGGTAACAATCATGCTTCCTTCCTCTGTCCTCTCCCCCCAACCTCGCACAACAGAAATGTGATCAAGGTCTCCCTCATCTGATGAGTCTTCCATCAGTTTGTCCTCCACTTCTTCCTGGGCTCCTGCACCTTCCTCACTAGTTTGGCTGCTACCATGCGCCCTGGTAAAACCATCTCCACCACCCTCACATGCCTGCCGCCTTGGTGCTGCCGACCGTCTGGACCTTGCAGATGTTAGCCCTTCTGCATACAACTCCTCCTCCTCTACTTCCTCCACCTCCTCTTGTGCCACCACCTGACTCCGAATTCTGTTTAACATGTGCTCCAGCATGTAAATCACCGGAATAGTCATGCTGATAATGGCATCGTCAGCACTAAACATCTTCGTCGCCATTTCAAAACTGTGCAGAAGGGTGCATAGGTCCCTGATCTGAGACCACTCCTCCAGCGTGATTTGCCCCACCTCTGAATCTCGTTGGCCCAGGCTATACGTCAGAACGTATTGCACCAGGGCTTGTCGGTGCTGCCACAGTCGCTGCAACATGTGCAGAGTTGAATTCCACCGGGTAGGCACATCGCATTTTAGCCGGTGAAGTGGCAGGCCCAACGACTTCTGTAGAGATGTAAGTCGCTGAGCTGCGGGATGCGAACGGCGGAAGTAAGCACACAGCGACCGTGCCCTCTGCAGAAGGCCATCTAGTCTGGGATAGTGGGCTAAAAATTGCTGGACAACCAGGTTCAACACGTGAGCCATACAAGGCACGTGTGTGACATTGCCCCGGCGAAGGGTCGCACCCAGGTTTGCAGCATTGTCGCACACGGCCTTCCCTGGTTTCAGGTCCAGTGGAGACAACTAGAGATGAACGTTGTTCTACTCGAACTGTTCGCCAATCTCAAATTCGAGCTGTTTTGGACGGTGTTCGAGCCGTTCGGCGAACACGAACAATTTGAGAAAAATTCGGCTGTTCGAGGTTATGTTCGATAACTGTTCGTGCACCAAAATCATAACTGGATTTTTTCTCAGTAATGATGAAAATTAATGTTAATACGCAGTTTGAGTGTACAGCGGGGTGGGGGGAGGGGCAGGGGATGGATCTCTGCAGGAACAATGAAGATCTCCATTTTTTTTTCTCTTTCCCGCATTTGCAGTGGGGAGGTGCAATCTGTCAGCCTATCAGCAGCGCACACACGGAGCGAAGTGCTTTTTTTCACACAATCAAGGGCATGTGTCATTGGCAGTGTATGTCACATGTCCTTGCCCTATAAGACCAAGCCATTTTCCCCGTCGCCACCATTTTCTCACTGCTGCAGCTGCGTGTTAGACGGCACCGCTGTTGCTGTGTGCGCTATACCTTGTTAATTTCAAGCCAATTTTCGCACAAATATACAGATAGCTTGGGAGTAGGGAATAGTTGTGATTGCAGTCCTTTTAAGGACTAGGTTACAGCATTTCCTACGACTTTTATCAGGGAGGTCTGTGCTCTTAAATAGATAGGTTGTGGGAGTAAAGACTAATTGTAATTGGAGTCCTTTTCAGGACTAGGTTACATGAGTTCCTATCAGTTTTTGCCAGGCAGGTCTGTGCCAGTGCTGTGCAAGTTTTTTTCACAGCATTTGGCTGAATCTAGCAAAGCTAATCCTTTTTGGCCTATTGCAGAGTGTGTTAGTCAGTGGAGTAGCCTATCTGTGTTGCAAGATATAACACCTGTGTATAGAATACCAATTTTTTACTGCACCTAGTGAAGTAAAATCTTTTGGGCATAGCATCATTCTATTAGTCCATCTATACTGACCTCCATCAGGTTGCAAATTAAAAATAATTTTTATCTGCATCTACAGTACCTCTGAAAAAATATTTGGGCTTCTAGCAGTGTGTGGGACTATTTGTATTAGTCCATCTATACTGACCTCCATCAGGTTGCAAATTCAAAATAATTTTTTTCTGCATCTAACCCAGCCAATAGTTTTGGCCTAATACCACAGTTTGGCCACTCAGCTCTGCTCGGTTACCATCCACTGTTTTTTTGTGCAAACAACTCCAGAGTTGTGAATTAGTTAACCACCAAAATGAGTGGAAAAAGGCCTGCTGCTGGTGGAAAGGGGAACAGGCGTGTTGGGAAGGGGAAAAAAGGTTGTGTCCGTGGGGTAGGTGTTAAAGCAACAGTAACATCTGCAGAAGAAAGACCATCTTCCAGCCAAACTAAAATGTCTACTTCTTTTAGCGGACAATGTGATAAGATCCCTTTCTTACAGCCACGCCAATCGCTACAAATTCCAGATGAGGCACAAAAACAGCAGGTGCTTCAACGGATATCAAGTGCTCCTTTAAGTGGGCTCTCCTCCACATCAACTTCAACATCACAAATACTCCAGTCCTCAAAGGTGTCACCCAAATCGCACTTGCTTCCTCACAGCTCCCAAATCTCCAGCTGCCCGTCTGAGTATGAGGTAGAACAGATGGTTGAGTCTGCAGAGCTGTTTACTCATACTATAGCCTGGGAATCAGAGGTCGACTCCAGCGCTTCTGTGAATCCAGACGAGGAAATGATCTGCACTGATGCCCAGAATCTTTATGAGTCGGATCCAGGACCAGACGCAGAAGGTTCTGACCATAATGTAGACCCTCATTCCCAAACTGTAACTCCTGTTGGTGGAGACAATGAGGAAGACGATGATAAGACTCACCTCATTGGAGCGACAACTTTAGTTTTTTGTCAGGGCAGGAACAGGTTGGCTCTGAGGACGACGGGTGTGATAACACACAGGGTGATGATGATGAGGTCGGAGATCCCACTTACTGTCAACCCACAGTCAGCCAAGAGATGAGGTCAGCAGAGGAGGTGGAGGAAGATGCTAGTGACGACGAGGTCAGGTTGCGCCTTCCTGGACAGAGACGTAGTACTGGAAGCACGTCAACAACTGCATCCTCAAACACATCTCTGCCTCTCACCACAAGTCGTGGTGGCTCTTCAGGTCGCATGGGTGCTAAGCCTTGCATAGCCTGGGCATTTTTTCAGATCGATAAAGATGACCCAACTCGTGTTATCTGTAACATTTGTCAGCAAAAGCTAAGTAGAGGCCAAAAAATACATAGTTTGAGTACTTCATGCATGAACCGGCACATGGACATGAAGCATAAGTTGCAGTGGGAAGCTCAGTGTGCTACAATGCGGCCTAGCCGGCCGGGCCAATCACCGTCTGCCATATCTTGTGCATCCGCGGCCTCTTCATCCTCTGTGACTGGGGGGACAGCAGTCACACCTGTTTTGGGGCGCAGACCTGCCACCTCTTTACCCGCAACAGCCAGCGTGATTGGCAGATCATCATTTTCTTTGGAGGTGGTAACACCAGCTGGTGTTGAGCGCTGTCCGACATCGATAGCACCACCTTTCGATCAAGGCAACCTAACATGTCCGCCTGCATCTTCCTCACAGACCGGCAGTTTGCCGGGGACACCCTTATCAACCCCGTCTAAGCACAATAGCCAGCCCTCGGTCCCTCAGATGTGGACAAGTAAAAGATCATTTCCTCCTAGCCATGAGAAAGCTAAGAGGTTGAATTTCACCATCTGCAAGCTCTTGGCTACAGAAATGCTGCCTTTCCGCCTGGTGGACACAGAGGATTTTCGAGACCTTATGTCCGTCGCAGTGCCCCAGTACCAGATGCCCAGTCGGCACTACTTCTCAAAGAAAGGTGTGCCTGCGCTCCACCAGCATGTCGCACACAACATCACCGCTTCTTTGAGAAACTCTGTGTGTGACAGGGTGCATTTCACCACAGACACTTGGACGAGTAGGCATGGACAGGGGCGTTACATGTCGCTGACTGGGCACTGGGTAACTATGGTGACAGCAGGACAAGGGGCTGCTGTCCAAGTCTTGCCGTCCCCACGAGTTGTGCGTCAATCCTCTTTATGTCAAAGTTCCTCCACTGCTTCTGCCTCCTCAACCTCCTCTCGGTCTTCCACCTGCACCCAAAGCCTGTCTGATCATGCCACAAGCTTTCTAACTGCGCAGAAGGGATCCTGCACACCTCCTTACTATGCTGGCAGTAGGGCTCAACGTCATCAGGCGGTTTTTACATTGAAATGTCTGGGAAATGTGAGTCACACAGCTGAGGAGTTGTGGTCAGCTCTGGAGAACCAATTTCATGAATGGTTGTCTCCACTGGACCTGAAACCAGGGAAGGCCGTGTGCGACAATGCTGCAAACGTGGGTGCGGCCCTTCTCCGGGGCAATGTCACACACGTGCCTTGTATGGCTCACGTGTTGAACCTGATTGTCCAGCAATTTTTAGCCCACTATCCCAGACTAGATGGCCTTCTGCAGAGGGCACGGTCGCTGTGTGCTCACTTCCGCCGTTCGCATCCCGCAGCTCAGCGACTTACATCTCTACAGAAGTCGTTGGGCCTGCCACTTCACCGGCTAAAATGCGATGTGCCTACCCGGTGGAATTCAACTCTGCACATGTTGCAGCGACTGTGGCAGCACCGACAAGCCCTGGTGCAATACGTTCTGACGTATAGCCTGGGCCAACGAGATTCAGAGGTGGGGCAAATCACGCTGGAGGAGTGGTCTCAGATCAGGGACCTATGCACCCTTCTGCACAGTTTTGAAATGGCGACGAAGATGTTTAGTGCTGACGATGCCATTATCAGCATGACTATTCCGGTGATTTACATGCTGGAGCACATGTTAAACAGAATTTGGAGTCAGGTGGTGGCACAAGAGGAGGTGGAGGAAGTAGAGGAGGAGGAGTTGTATGCGGAAGGGCTAACATCTGCAAGGTCCAGACGGTCGGCAGCACCAAGGCGGCAGGCATGTGAGGGTGGGGGAGATGGTTTTACCAGGGCGCATGGTAGCAGCCAAACTAGTGAGGAAGGTGCAGGAGCCCAGGAAGAAGTGGAGGACGAACTGATGGAAGACTCATCAGATGAGGGAGACCTTGATCACATTTCTGTTGTGCGAGGTTGGGGGGAGAGGACAGAGGAAGGAAGCATGATTGTTACCTCGCCACCAACACAACAGGGACTTGGTGCTCCTGGATGCGCAACACACATGAGTGCCTTCTTGCTGCACTACCTGCAACATGACCCTCGAATTGTGAGAATTAGAAATAATCCTGACTACTGGGTTGCCACACTGTTAGATCCCCGGTACAAAAGTAAATTTGCAGAAATTATTCCTGCCATAGAAAGGGATGCACGCATGCAGGAGTATCAGCAGAGACTGTTGCAGAATCTTACATGTGCTTTTCCACAAAATACCAGTGGTGCACGTAGTGAATCTCACAGTTCCAACTTGCCAACCGTGGGACCGTCAAGTGTTCAGCACTCAAACCGTAACAGAACCACAGTATCTGCTGGTAACATCAATTTTGCGGAATCATTTCACCACTTTTTTAGCCCATCCTTTGCAAGGCCACAGGAGACAAGAAGTCTGACACATAGTCAACGCCTAGAGACGATGGTACAGGAGTATCTCCAAGTAAACATTGAAGCCACGACTGTGTCACTGGACCCTTGCTCTTTTTGGGCTTCCAATCTGGATAAATGGCCGGAGCTAGCCACTTACGCCTTGGAGATCTTGTCATGCCCCGCAGCCAGCGTTCTGTCTGAACGTGTGTTCAGCGCTGCTGGTGGTGTGCTGACAGATAAGCGCACGCGCCTCTCCACTGATAATGTAGACAGACTCACGTTCATAAAGATGAACAAATCATGGATCCGAAACGACTTTTCTACCCTTGTGTCATCCTGGGGAGAGTAAAAGCTTGATGATTGGTTAAAATCACCCTACCAACCGTTTTAAGCTTTCAAATTACTAATCATGTTTATCTGTATCTTGACTGGAAAATAATTTGGGCTTTGTAGCAGTGTGCAGCACTGATCCTATTAGGCCATCTATACTAAAGCTTCACCAGATTTAAAATTAAAAATAATTTTTAGCTGCATCTAGCCCGGAAAATAATTTTGGGGCTCCGAGATGCGCAAGGCACATAAGTGCCTTCTTGCTGCACTACCTGCAGCATGACCCTCATATTGTCAGAATTCGAAGTAATCATGACTACTGGGTTGCCACACTCTTAGATCCCCCAAACTTTTCGATCAACCTTTTCATTTTAATAAAGACCAAAAAAATGGTCATTTTTGAAATTATAAGCATTAGCAGGTTGTTAGAAACTGAAATCAAACAGTTTTCAACTCAAAACTTTATTCTAGGTGATGTTACATTTTCACATAGGACCCCTTGTTCGAAAGGAGCTTCTGAACTCTCTCGTCCATTGAATTTGTCAGGTTTTGGATGGTTTCTGCTTCAATTGTTTTGCATGAGGACAGAATACCCTCCCAGAGCTGTTGCTTAGATGTGAACTGCCTCCCGCCATCATAGACACTCCTTTTAATGATGCTCCAAAGGTTCTGAATGGGGTAGAGGTCAGGGGAGCATGGGGGTCACACCATAAGTTTGTCCCCTTTTATGCCCATATCAGCCAGAGATGCAGATGTTTTATGTGCAGCATGAGATGGTGCATTATCATGCAGAAAAATGATCTTGCTGTGAAATACACGGCTCTTCTTCTTGAACCATGGCAGGAAGTGCTGTTTGAGAAAATCCACATACATTATGGAGTTCATCTTTAGCGCCTTCATGGATCCTAAAGGGGCCGACAATCTCTCTCCCCATGATTCCAGCCCAAAACATTACTCCACCTCCTCCTTGTTGGCGCTGTAGCCGTGTTTGCGTGGGGTGTCCATCAACCAGCCATCCTCCACTCCATCCATCTGGACCATCGAGCGCTGCACGGCACTCATCCGTCAACAAAACAGTTTTGAAATCAGTCTTCATGTAATGTTTGGCCCACTGGAGCCGTTTCTGCTTGTGTGAAGTGGATAGAGGAGGTCGACAGGATGGCGCATGCACAGCTGCAAACCTCTGAAGGACCCTGCATCTTGTTGTTCGGGGGACGTTGGAGGCACAAGCAGCTTCAAAAACTTGTCTGCTGCTATGACAAGGCTTTTTTGCCGCTGCTCTTTCAACCTGACGTAATTGCCTGTAGGAAAGAGTCCTCAATTTGCCCTTATCAGCACGCACACGTGTGTACTGTGAATCAGCTACATACTTCTTGATTGCCAAGACACTTCATCCTGATCATCGCACAATGTTGATTGTAGTCATGCCTTGACCTAAACACTCCACAATTTGTTGCTTCTCAGCAGCCGACACATCCTTTTTCTTTCCCATTTTGGCAGAAAATGTAGGCTGCTTAATAATGTGAGAGAGCCTTCTTAAGTAGTCTTGCCTTTCATTGGACACACCTGCCAAACTAATTAGCACAGGTGTCTGCAATTGCTTACAGTGATATAAAGAGCCCTGACACACATCACCATCAATGAGTTTAACTGACAAACAAACAAATTCTTCCCTTATCACTCCTAAACACTTTTTGTATAATAATTTGGAACGCAGGCAAAGGGAAAGTTGGACTGGATGGAATCCTATATGGATTTGGGGAGGGAGACATCGAGGGCCTCAGACTTCGCTGCATTGATTTTAAAATTTTACCATGTAACAAAGTGATCTATTTCAGCCATAACAGCATGGATGGATATATGTGATTGAGTGATATATACTAGGACATCATCAGCAAATAGAGAGCACTTGTACTCGGTGCCTCCCACCTCAATCCACCTAATATTGGGGTTATGGCGAATTGATGAGAGCAGGTGCTCCGTCACTAGGATGTATAAGAGAGGGGACAGAGGACATCACTGCCTTGTCCCATTGGTGATTGTGAAAGTTGATGAAAATGTTCTGACGCACCCCCTGGGCCTTGGGACACCCGGAGCCGGACCCTTTTTGGTGGATGCTGGTGGTTGTAGTCTTCGTGGCGGCGACCCAGTTCCGTGGCTCAGGGCGGTCAAACCAGTGGCGGAACTATTTATGTGGTTTTCATGTTTAAATGTCCGACTACGCCACCCGTGGATTGCGGTCAGAGTGAACCGCCGCTACAGGGCAGACCACTGAGGCTGGTGTTGTGGGTGCAGCAGAGCGTAGCATAACTCCCCACGGGAGGAGTATAGCCTCAGGGCAATGTATGTGGAGGATGGGGGTGATGGTGCAGGGCAGCAGCAGTAACGACACGGAGTCAGTGATGCAGTTCAGGGCCTTTACTCACAGTTCTTATTATCCAGACCACGTCTGCAGGTAACGGCTGCCCACGTCGTACTGTGCTCACCAGGTGAGGGGCTCAGACAACTCCCAGATAACTTTGGAGCACTTCACAGGACCCCCTTTGTGTGTCCTTTGTCTGGCCTTTCTTACCAACACTTCTGTCCGGCTGCCTCGGGCCTCCTCTTGGTAAACTTGGCGCCAGTTTCCCTGACCCTATGTGGTGCCTTCCTAGCGGGTGTAGCGAGGGGCTGCGCCACATAAAATGTCAGAGCCTCCGGTTTCTAGCTGAGGGTCGTTTCCTGCCTCCACTAGTTCAGGGACCGGTCTCCCCCTTTGGCCTGACCCCTCCACGCAGGTGGATTCGGGCGTGCGGTGGCGACTCGCCCATCCGCACCCCTGGGATCCCTTCATTCCTCGTTCCTGGAGCCTTCTCCGCTCCTCTTCCTTCCTTCTCCCTCTTCCAGGCCTGGGCCTCTGTTACTAGGCCCGCCTCCGGAGCAGAGCTCATGCAGAGCCCCTGCTCCCTGCCACTTCTGCTCAGACTTCTCTGCACTGAACTAAGATGGTGCCCACCTTTTATACTCCCTTCAAAATGCACCCAGGCACTGCTTCCTCCCTGCTCCTGCACTACAGGGTTCCCCTTCCTCAGTGTTCCCTCCCCCCACTCCAGCCAGGGACAGGGACTGTCGTGCCCATCTCAGGGGCATATTGGTCGCCCTGCCCCACGGCAATGTGGTGTAATGCATGCAGGTGTCGGGTCCTGATCCACACTCCATCCTTACCTGAGAGTGAGATATCACACCTCTGGGTGAGGTGCAATACGTCTGTAGCAACCGAGCCCTCAGGGTGCTACAGTTCCATTTATCTTCAGCCTAGGTGACGTATTGCGATACAGGGCCGTGATTTTGGCTATAAAAGGGTCCCCTAGACCCCTACCCCAAGCTTTTTAAGAGAATCTTATATGGCGTGCCAGGAGACTCTATGGAATGCTTTCTCAGCATCCAACGAGAGTATCTAATTACAAATTTTTAACTGCATCTAGCCCAGGAAATACTTTGTGCCTAGTAGCAGTGTCTGCTAGTGAGCGGATTATCCCGGCTGTTAAGCAAGCTGCACCACCTGTAGTTTAGACACTTAATTTTTTCAAAGGAAATGCTTCGGGACTATGGGATACTTAGTGAAGAGCATCAGGAGGCACCCCAAGGCATAGGGGCTGGGACTGGCAGTAGGATGCCTTGCGGTGGACAGCCGAGCTCGATCCTTATAAAAGCTTTTTAACTGCAGCAGCTTTAGTGGACGCTACTGGAGCTGGAATTACCGCGGCTGCTGGCATGAGACTTGCCCTCCAATAGATCCTTGTAAATGGATTTAAAGTGTATTCATTCAAATTAGAGAGACAATTTAAATTAAAAAGCTTAGAGCTGCCTCCACCACAGGGGGGCTCGCTCGACCCACCAGCGGACAGGCACCAGTATTGGGAGAGGGGGGCTGGCCGTCAGGGTTCACCGCGGCTCTGGCACAAACCCGGCGACACGGAGGTGGCACGGGCAGGAGCGGACTGGCCGTGTCGGCTTCTCACTTTTTGGATTTTAGAAGGGCATGACATGCCTATATCTGTGTCTCCCCCTCCTTTTACTCCTCCACCTCTTTTATTTTCGCATGACTATATGTACTTGTCACTTTTCCATGTGTTAGTTATGTCTTCTGAGCAGTTTGTCAGCTTTTGGACACCTTTGAAGGTGTTTTCTATGTGTTTCTATGTGTTTTTGTTTGCCTGCCATTGGTTTTAACGGTGTTCGAAGGTGTTCGACGAACAGTTCGACGAACAGTTCGGCGAACACACGGGTGTTCGACGAACCGAACCGAACTCGAACACTACGGGGGTGGCTCAACACTAGAGACAACCATTCATGAAATTGGTTCTCCAGAGCTGACCACAACTCCTCAGCTGTGTGACTCACATTTCCCAGACATTTCAATGTAAAAACCGCCTGATGACGTTGAGCCCTACTGCCAGCATAGTAAGGAGGTGTGCAGGATCCCTTCTGCGCAGTTAGAAAGCTTGTGGCATGGCCAGACAGGCTTTGGGTGCAGGTGGAAGACCGAGAGGAGGTTGAGGAGGCAGAAGCAGTGGAGGAACTTTGACATAAAGAGGATTGACGCACAACTCGTGGGGACGGCAAGACTTGGACAGCAGCCCCTTGTCCTGCTGTCACCATAGTTACCCAGTGCCCAGTAAGCGACATGTAACGCCCCTGTCCATGCCTACTCGTCCAAGTGTCTGTGGTGAAATGCACCCTGTCACACACAGAGTTTCTCAAAGAAGCGGTGATGTTGTGTGCGACATGCTGGTGGAGCGCAGGCACACCTTTCTTTGAGAAGTAGTGCCGACTGGGCATCTGGTACTAGGGCACTGCGACGGACATAAGGTCTCGAAAATCCTCTGTGTCCACCAGGCGGAAAGGCAGCATTTCTGTAGCCAAGAGCTTGCAGATGGTGAAATTCAACCTCTTAGCTTTCTCATGGCTCGGAGGAAATGGTCTTTTACTTGTCCACATCTGAGGGACCGAGGGCTGGCTATTGTGCTTAGACGGGGTTGATAAGGGTGTCCCCGGCAAACTGCTGGTCTGTGAGGAAGATGCAGGCGGACATGTTAGGTTGCCTTGATCCAAAGGTGGTGCTATCGATGTCGGACAGCGCTCAACACCAGCTGGTGTTACCACCTCCAAAGAAAATGATGACCTGCCAATCACGCTGGCTGTTGCGGGTAAAGAGGTGGCAGGTCTGCGCCCCAAAACAGGTGTGACTCTGTCCCCCCAGTCACAGAGGATGAAGAGGCCGCGGATGCACAAAATATGGCAGACGGTGGTTGGCCCGGCTGGCTAGGCCGCATTGTAGCACACTGAGCTTCCCACTGCAACTTATGCTTCATGTCCATGTGCCGGTTGATGCATGAAGTACTCAAACTATGTATTTTTTGGCCTCTACTTAGCTTTTCCTGACAAATGTTACAGATAACACGAGTTGGGTCATCTTTATCGATCTGAAAAAATGCCCAGGCTATGCAAGGCTTAGCACCAATGCGACCTGAAGAGCCACCACGACTTGTGGTGAGAGGCAGAGTTGTGTTTGAGGATGCAGTTGTTGACGTGCTTCCAGTACTACGTCTCTGTCCAGTAAGGCGCAACCTGACCTCGTCGTCACTAGCATCTTCCTCCACCTCCTCTGCTGACCTCATCTCTTGGCTGACTGTGGGTTGACAGTAAGTGGGATCTCCGACCTCATCATCATCACCCTGTGCATTATCACACCCGTCGTCCTCAAAGCCAACCTGTTCCTGCCCTGACAAAAAACTAAAGTTGTCGCTCCAATCAGGTATTTGAGTCTTATCATCGTCTTCCTCATTGTCTCCACCAACAGGAGTTACAGTTTGGGAATGAGGGTCTACATTATGGTCAGAACCTTCTGCGTCTGGTCCTGGATCCGACTCATAAAGATTCTGGGCATCAGTGCAGATCATTTCCTCGTCTGGATTCACAGAAGCGCTGGAGTCGACCTCTGATTCCCAGGCTATAGTATGAGTACACAGCTCTGCAGACTCAACCATCTGTTCTACCTCATACTCAGACGGGCAGCTGGAGATTTGGGAGCTGTGAGGACGCAAGTGCGATTTGGGTGACACCTTTGAGGACTGGAGTATTTGTGATGTTGAAGTTGATGTGGAGGAGAGCCCACTTAAAGGAGCACTTGATATCCGTTGAAGCACCTGCTGTTTTTGTGCCTCATCTGGAATTTGTAGCGATTGGCGTGGCCGTAAGAAAGGTATCTTATCACATTGTCCGCTAAAAGAAGTAGACATTTTAGTTTGGCTGGAAGATGGTCTTTCTTCTGCAGATGTTACTGTTGCTTTAACACCTACCCCACGGACAGAACCTTTTTTCCCCTTCCCAACACGCCTATTCCCCTTTCCACCAGCAGCAGGCCTTTTTCCACTCATTTTGGTGGTTAACTAATTCACAACTCTGGAGTTATTTGCACAAAAAAACAATGGATGGTAACCGAGCAGAGCTGAGTGGCCAAACTGTGGTATTAGGCCAAAACTATTGGCTGGGTTAGATGCAGAAAAAAATTATTTTGAATTTGCAACCTGATGGAGGTCAGTATAGATGGACTAATAGAGAAAGTCCGACACACTACTAGAAGGCCAAATATTTTTTCAGAGGTAGATGCAGAAAAAAATATATTCAGTTTGCAACCTGATGGAGGTCAGTATAGATGGACTAATACAACAAGTCCCGCACACAGCTAGAAGCCCAAATATTTTTTCAGAGGTACTGTAGATGCAGATAAAAATTATTTTTAATTTGCAACCTGATGGAGGTCAGTATAGATGGACTAATAGAGAAAGTATGACACACTACTAGAAGGCCAAATATTTTTTCAGAGGTAGATGCAGAAAAAAATATATTCAGTTTGCAACCTGATGGAGGTCAGTATAGATGGACTAATACAACAAGTCCCACACACAGCTAGAAGCCCAAATATTTTTTCAGAGGTACTGTAGATGCAGATAAAAATTAGTTTTAATTTGCAAACTGATGGAGGTCAGTATAGATGGACTAATAGAGAAAGTCCGACACACTACTAGAAGGCCAAATATTTTTTCAGAGGTAGATGCAGAAAAAAATATATTCTGTTTGCAACCTGATGGAGGTCAGTATAGATGGATTAATAGAACAAGACCCACACACAGCTAGAAGCCCAATATTTTTTCAGAGGTAGATGCAGAAAAAACTATATTCAGTTTGCAACCTGATGGAGGTCAGTATAGATGGACTAATACAACAAGTCCCACACACAGCTAGAAGCCCAAATATTTTTTCAGAGGTACTGTAGATGCAGATAATAATTAGTTTTAATTTGCAACCTGATGGAGGTCAGTATAGATGGACTAATAGAGAAAGTCCGACACACTACTAGAAGGCCAAATATTTTTTCAGAGGTAGATGCAGAAAAAAATATATTCAGTTTGCAACCTGATGGAGGTCAGTATAGATGGATTAATAGAACAAGACCCACACACAGCTAGAAGCCCAATATTTTTTCAGAGGTAGATGCAGAAAAAACTATATTCAGTTTGCAACCTGATGGAGGTCAGTATAGATGGACTAATAGAACAAGTCCCACACACTGCTAGAAGCCCAAATATTTTTTCAGAGGTACTGTAGATGCAGATAAAAATTAGTTTTAATTTGCAACTTGATGGAGGTCAGTATAGATGGACTAATAGAGAAAGTCCGACACACTACTAGAAGGCCAAATATTTTTTCAGAGGTAGATGCAGAAAAAAATATATTCAGTTTGCAACCTGATGGAGGTCAGTATAGATGGATTAATAGAACAAGACCCACACACAGCTAGAAGCCCAATATTTTTTCAGAGGTAGATGCAGAAAAAAATATATTCAGTTTGCAACCTGATGGAGGTCAGTATAGATGGACTAATAGAACAAGTCCCACACACTGCTAGAAGCCCAAATATTTTTTCAGAGCTACTGTAGATGCAGATAAAAATTTGTTTTAATTTGCAACCTGATGGAGGTCAGTATAGATGGACTAATAGAGAAAGTCCGACACACTACTAGAAGGCCAAATATTTTTTCAGAGGTAGATGCAGAAAAAAATATATTCAGTTTGCAACCTGATGGAGGTCAGTATAGATGGATTAATAGAACAAGACCCACACACAGCTAGAAGCCCAATATTTTTTCAGAGGTAGATGCAGAAAAAAATATATTCAGTTTGCAACCTGATGGAGGTCAGTATAGATGGACTAATAGAACAAGTCCCACACACTGCTAGAAGCCCAAATATTTTTTCAGAGGTACTGTAGATGCAGATAAAAATTAGTTTTAATTTGCAACCTGATGGAGGTCAGTATAGATGGACTAATAGAGAAAGTCCGACACACTACTAGAAGGCCAAATATTTTTTCAGAGCTAGATGCAGAAAAAAATTATATTCAGTTTGCAACCTGATGGAGGTCAGTATAGATGGACTAATAGAGAAAGTCCGACACACTACTAGAAGCCCAAATATTTTTTCAGAGGTACTGTAGATGCAGATAAAAATTAGTTTTAATTTGCAACCTGATGGAGGTCAGTATAGATGGACTAATAGAGAAAGTCCGACACACTACTAGAAGGCCAAATATTTTTTCAGAGGTAGATGCAGAAAAAAATATATTCAGTTTGCAACCTGATGGAGGTCAGCATAGATGGACTAATAGAACAATTCCCACACACTGCTAGAAGCCCAAATATTTTTTCAGAGGTACTGTAGATGCAGATAAAAATTAGTTTTAATTTGCAACCTGATGGAGGTCAGTATAGATGGACTAATAGAGAAAGTCCGACACACTACTAGAAGGCCAAATATTTTTTCAGAGGTAGATGCAGAAAAAAATATATTCAGTTTGCAACCTGATGGAGGTCAGTATAGATGGACTAATACAACAAGTCCCACACACAGCTAGAAGCCCAAATATTTTTTCAGAGGTACTGTAGATGCAGATAAAAATTAGTTTTAATTTGCAACCTGATGGAGGTCAGTATAGATGGACTAATAGAGAAAGTCCGACACACTACTAGAAGGCCAAATATTTTTTCAGAGCTAGATGCAGAGAAAAATTATATTCAGTTTGCAACCTGATGGAGGTCAGTATAGATGGATTAATAGAACAAGACCCACACACAGCTAGAAGCCCAATATTTTTTCAGAGGTAGATGCAGAAAAAAATATATTCAGTTTGCAACCTGATGGAGGTCAGTATAGATGGACTAATAGAACAAGTCCCACACACTGCTAGAAGCCCAAATATTTTTTCAGAGGTACTGTAGATGCAGATAAAAATTAGTTTTAATTTGCAACCTGATGGAGGTCAGTATAGATGGACTAATAGAATGATGCTATGCCCAAAAGATTTTACTTCACTAGGTGCAGTAAAAAAATTGGTATTCTATACACAGGTGGTATATCTTGCAACACAGATAGGCTACTCCGCTGACTAACACACTCTGCAATAGGCCAAAAAGGATTAGCTTTGCTAGATTCAGCCAAATGCTGTGAAAAAAACTTGCACAGCACTGGCACAGACCTGCCTGGCAAAAACTGATAGGAACTCATGTAACCTAGTCCTGAAAAGGACTCCAATTACAATTAGTCTTTACTCCCACAACCTATCTATTTAAGAGCACAGACCTCCCTGATAAAAGTCGTAGGAAATGCTGTAACCTAGTCCTTAAAAGGACTGCAATCACAACTATTCCCTACTCCCAAGCTATCTGTATATTTGTGCGAAAATTGGCTTGAAATTAACAAGGTATAGCGCACACAGCAACAGCGGTGCCGTCTAACACGCAGCTGCAGCAGTGAGAAAATGGTGGCGACGGGGAAAATGGCTTGGTCTTATAGGGCAAGGACATGTGACATACACTGCCAATGACACATGCCCTTGCTTGTGTGAAAAAAAGCACTTCGCTCCGTGTGTGCGCTGCTGATAGGCTGACAGATTGCACCTCCCCACTGTAAATGCGGGAAAGAGAAAAAAAAATGGAGATCTTCATTGTTCCTGCAGAGATCCATCCCCTGCCCCTCCCCCCACCCCGCTGTACACTCAAACTGCGTATTAACATTAATTTTCATCATTACTGAGAAAAAATCCAGTTATGATTTTGGTGCACGAACAGTTATCGAACATAACCTCGAACAGCCGAATTTTTCTCAAATTGTTCGTGTTCGCCGAATGGCTCGAACACCGCCCAAAACAGCTCGAATTTGAGATTGGCGAACAGTTCGAGTAGAACAACGCTCATCTCTACTGGTAATGCCCATGCAGTGATGGCAAGGGCTGCCAAAAAATTGTACGCACTCCATTGTCCCTTTGAAGAGACTTGCAGGAGGTACTCATTAAAAAAAAATGTTACCATTGTTAAGGACTGCGTCGCCTATACTGGTAATGCCCATGCACTACTGCATGGGCTGAAAAACATTTACCAATGGGGAGTATTCATGAACATACTGTAAAACATACAGAGTGTTACAGCTGGGACCACAGTCACCAAGAAAACCTTTGGTAACACATTACGCCTTAAAGAATTAAAATCCGGCAGTGCCCACAAGGTCCCCCTGCTTAAAAAGGCACATGTGCAGGCCCGTCTGAAGTTTGCCAATGAACACCTGGATGATTCTATGAGTTATTGGGAGAAGATGCAGTGGTCAGATGAGACAAAAATTGAGCTTTTGGCATTAACTCAACTCTCCTTGTTTGGAGGAAGAAGAAGGATGAGTACAACCCTTAAAACATTGCTCCAACCGTGAAGCATGGTGGGGGAAACATTATACTTTGGGAGTGCTTTTCTGCAAAGGGGACATGATGACTGCACCATACTGAAGGGAAGATGGATGGGGTCATGTATCGTGAGATTTTAGCCAACAACCTCGTAAGAGCATTGAAGGTGGGTTGTGGCTGGGGCTTCCAGCAAGACAATGACCCAAAACATACAGCCAAGGCAAAAAAAGAGTGGCTCAAAAAAACCACAGTAAGGTCATGGAGTGGCCTAGCCAGTCTCCAGACCTTAATCCCATAGAAAACTTATGGAGGGAGTTGAACCTCCGAGTTGCCAAGCGACAGCCTCAAAATCTTAATGATTTAGAGATGATCTGCAAAGAGGAGTGGACCAAAATTCCTCCTGACATGTGCACAAACCTCATCATCAGCTACAAAAAAAGTCTGACTGCTGTTCTTGCCAACAAGGTTTTTGCCACCAAGTATTAAGTGTTGTTTGCCAGAGGAATCAAATACTTATTTCTCACTGCAAAATGAAAAAAAATTATCTAATTTATACAATGTGATTTTCTTGATTTTTTGGGGATATTCTATCTCGCAATGTTAAAATTAACCTACGCTTACAATTATAGACTGTTCATGTCTTTGTCAGTGGGCAAACTTACAAAAACAGCAAGGGATCAAATACTTATTTCCTCCACTGTATGTCAGGGCAGGCAAAGACAGGGCTAGCAATGGCAGGCCCGGCAGAAGCTGTTAAGTCTAGTACTCTAAAATGCAGTGGGCAGATATCCATTGGATGTGTGGCTGCCACGCAGTTAACATGCCAGTGGCAGGAGCCATATGGTGAACATAAGGCATATAGCAGGCAAGGACAAGCAATGAGGAAAAAACAAGCCATCATCAGTAGAGATGAGCGGTGTTAGTCTCGAACTGTTCGCCAATCTCAAATTCGAGCTGTTTTGGGCGGTGTTCGAGCCGTTCGGCGAACACGAACAATTTGAAAAAAATTTGGCTGTTCGAGGTTATGTTCAATAACTGTTCGTGCACCAAAATCATAACTGGATTTTTTCCCAGTAATGCTGAAAATTTATGTTAATACACAGTTTGAGTGTACAGCGGGGCAGGGGGAGGGGCAGGGGATGGATCTCTGCAGAAATAATGAAGATCTCCATTTTTTTTGCTCTTCCCCGCATTTACAGTGGGGCGGTGCAGTCTGTCAGCCTATCAGCAGCGCACACACGGAGCGAACTGCTTTTTTTCACACAAGCAAGGGCATGTGTCATTGGCAGTGTATGTCACATGTCCTTGCCCTATCAGACCCAGCCATTTTCCCCGTCGTCACCATTTTCTCACTGCTGCAGCTGCGTGTTAGACGGCACCACTGTTGCTGTGTGCGCTATACTTTGTTAATTTCAAGCCAATTTTTGCACAAATCTACAGATAGCTTGGGAGTAGGGAATAGTTGTGATTGCAGTCCTTTTAAGGACTAGGTTACATCATTTCCTATGACTTTTATCAGGCAGGTCTGTGCTCTTAAATAGATAGGTTGGGAGTAAAGACTAATTGTAATTGCAGTCCTTTTCAGGGCTAGGTTACATCAGTTCCTATCACTTTTTGCCAGGCAGGTCTGGGCCAGTGCTGTGCAAGTTTTTTTCACAGCATTTGGCTAAATCTAGCAAAGAAAATTCTTTTTGGCCTATTGCAGAGTGTGTTAGTCAGTGGAGTAGCCTATCTGTGTTGCAAGCTATACCACCTGTGTAAAGAATACAATTTTTTTTACTGCACCTAGTGAAGTAAAACCTTTTGCGCATAGCATCATTCTATTTGTCCATCTATACTAACCTCCATCAGGTTGAAAATTCAATATAATTTTTTTCTGCATCGAGCTCTGAAAAAATATTTAGGCTTCTAGCAGTGTGTGGGACTTGTTCTATTAGTCCATGTATACTAACCTCCATCAGGTTGCAAATTCAATATAATTTTTTTCTGCATCGAGCTCTGAAAAAATATTTAGGCTTCTAGCAGTGTGTGGGATTTGTTCTATTAGTCCATCTATACTAACCTCCATCATGTTGCAAATTCAACATAATTTTTTTCTGCATCTAGCTCTGAAAAAACATTTAGGCTTGTAGCAGTGTGTGGGACTTGTTCTATTAGTCCATCTATACTGACCTCAATCAGGTTGCAAATTCAATATAATTTTTTTTCTCCATCTAGCTCTGAAAAAATATTTCGGCTTCTAGCAGTGTGTGGGACTTGTTCTATTAGTCCATCTATACTAACCTACATCTGGTTGCAAATTCAATAGAATTTTTTTCTGCATCGAGCTCTGGAAAAATATTTAGGCTTCTAGCAATGTGTGGGACTTGTTCTATTAGTCCATCTATACTAACCTCCACCAGGTTGCAAATTCAATATAATTTTTTGCTGCATCTAGCTCTGAAAAAATATTTAGGCTTGTAGCAGTGTGTGGGAATTGTTCTATTAGTCCATCTTTACTGACCTCCATCAGGTTGCAAATTCAATATAATTTTTTTCTCCATCTAGCTCTGAAAAAATATTTCGGCTTCTAGCAGTGTGTGGGACTTGTTCTACTAGTCCATCTATACTAACCTCCATCAGATTGCAAATTCAATATAATTTTTTTCTCAATCTAGCTCTGAAAAAATATTTCAGCTTCTAGCAGTGTGTGGGACTTTTTCTATTAGTCCATCTATACTAACCTCCATCAGGTTGCAAATTCAATATAATTTTTTTCTGCATCGAGCTCTGAAAAAATATTTAGGCTTCTAGCATTGTGTGGGACTTGTTCTTTTAGTGCATCTATACTAACCTCCATCAGGTTGCAAATTCAATATAATTTTTTTCTGCATCGAGCTCTGAAAAAAATATTTAGGCTTCTAGCAGTGTGTGGCACTTGTTCTATTAGTCCATCTATACTAACCTCCATCAGGTTGCAAATTCAATATAATTAATTTCTGCATCAAGCTCTGAAAAAATATTTAGGCTTCTAGCAGTGTGTGGGACTTGTTCTATTAGTCCATCTATACTAACCTCCATCAGGTTGCAAATTCGATATTATTTTTTTCTGCATCGAGCTCTGAAAAAATATTTAGGCTTCTAGCATTGTGTGGGACTTGTTCTTTTAGTGCATCTATACTAACCTCCATCAGGTTGCAAATTCAATATAATTTTTTTCTGCATCGAGCTCTGAAAAAAATATTTAGGCTTCTAGCAGTGTGTGGCACTTGTTCTATTAGTCCATCTATACTAACCTCCATCAGGTTGCAAATTCAATATAATTAATTTCTGCATCAAGCTCTGAAAAAATATTTAGGCTTCTAGCAGTGTGTGGGACTTCTTCTATTAGTCCATCTATACTAACCTCCATCAGGTTGCAAATTCGATATTATTTTTTTCTGCATCGAGCTCTGAAAAAATATTTAGGCTTCTAGCAGTGTGTGGGATTTGTTCTATTAGTCCATCTATACTAACCTCCATCATGTTGCAAATTCAACATAATTTTTTTCTGCATCTAGCTCTGAAAAAATATTTAGGCTTGTAGCAGTGTGTGGGACTTGTTCTATTAGTCCATCTATACTGACCTCAATCAGCTTGCAAATTCAATATAATTTTTTTTCTCCATCTAGCTCTGAAAAAATATTTCGGCTTCTAGCAGTGTGTGGGACTTGTTCTATTAGTCCATCTATACTAACCTACATCAGGTTGCAAATTCAATAGAATTTTTTTCTGCATCGAGCTCTGGAAAAATATTTAGGCTTCTAGCAGTGTGTGGGACTTGTTCTATTAGTCCATCTATACTAACCTCCATCAGGTTGCAAATTCGATATTATTTTTTTCTGCATCGAGCTCTGAAAAAATATTTAGGCTTCTAGCAGTGTGTGGGATTTGTTCTATTAGTCCATCTATACTAACCTCCATCAGTTTGCAAATTCAATATAATTTTTTGCTGCATCTAGCTCTGAAAAAATATTTAGGCTTGTAGCAGTGTGTGGGACTTGTTCTATTAGTCCATCTTTACTGACCTCCATCAGGTTGCAAATTCAATATAATTTTTTTCTCCATCTAGCTCTGAAAAAATATTTCGGCTTCTAGCAGTGTGTGGGACTTGTTCTATTAGTCCATCTATACTAACCTCCATCAGTTTGCAAATTCAATATAATTTTTTTCTCCATCTAGCTCTGAAAAAATATTTCAGCTTCTAGCAGTGTGTGGGACTTTTTCTATTAGTCCATCTATACTAACCTCCATCAGGTTGCAAATTCAATATAATTTTTTTCTGCATCGAGCTCTGAAAAAATATTTAGGCTTCTAGCAGTGTGTGGGATTTGTTCTATTAGTCCATCTATACTAACCTCCATCATGTTGCAAATTCAACATAATTTTTTTCTGCATCTAGCTCTGAAAAAATATTTAGGCTTGTAGCAGTGTGTGGGACTTGTTCTATTAGTCCATCTATACTGACCTCAATCAGCTTGCAAATTCAATACAATTTTTTTTCTCCATCTAGCTCTGAAAAAATATTTCGGCTTCTAGCAGTGTGTGGGACTTGTTCTATTAGTCCATCTATACTAACCTACATCAGGTTGCAAATTCAATAGAATTTTTTTCTGCATCGAGCTCTGGAAAAATATTTAGGCTTCTAGCAGTGTGTGGGACTTGTTCTATTAGTCCATCTATACTAACCTCCATCAGGTTGCAAATTCGATATTATTTTTTTCTGCATCGAGCTCTGAAAAAATATTTAGGCTTCTAGCAGTGTGTGGGATTTGTTCTATTAGTCCATCTATACTAACCTCCATCAGTTTGCAAATTCAATATAATTTTTTGCTGCATCTAGCTCTGAAAAAATATTTAGGCTTGTAGCAGTGTGTGGGACTTGTTCTATTAGTCCATCTTTACTGACCTCCATCAGGTTGCAAATTCAATATAATTTTTTTCTCCATCTAGCTCTGAAAAAATATTTTGGCTTCTAGCAGTGTGTGGGACTTGTTCTATTAGTCCATCTATACTAACCTCCATCAGGTTGCAAATTCAATATAATTTTTTTCTCCATCTAGCTCTGAAAAAATATTTCAGCTTCTAGCAGTGTGTGGGACTTTTTCTATTAGTCCATCTATACTAACCTCCATCAGGTTGCAAATTCAATATAATTTTTTTCTGCATCGAGCTCTGAAAAATATTTAGGATTCTAGCAGTGTGTGAGACTTGTTCTTTTAGTCCATCTATACTAACCTCCATCAGGTTCCAAATTCAATATAATTTTTTTCTGCATCGAGCTCTGAAAAAAATATTTAGGCTTCTAGCAGTGTGTGGGACTTGTTCTATTAGTCCATCTATACTAACCTCCATCAGGTTGCAAATTCAATATAATTAATTTCTGCATCAAGCTCTGAACAAATATTTAGGCTTCTAGCAGTGTGTGGGACTTGTTCTATTAGTCCATCAATACTAACCTCCATCAGGTTGCAAATTCGATATAATTTTTTTCTGCATCGAGCTCTGAAAAAATATTTAGGCTTCTAGCAGTGTGTGGGATTTGTTCTATTAGTCCATCTATACTAACCTCCATCATGTTGCAAATTCAACATAATTTTTTTCTGCATCTAGCTCTGAAAAAATATTTAGGCTTGTAGCAGTGTGTGGGACTTGTTCTATTAGTCCATCTATACTGACCTCAATCAGCTTGCAAATTCAATATAATTTTTTTTCTGCATCTAGCTCTGAAAAAATATTTCGGCTTCTAGCAGTGTGTGGGACTTGTTCTATTAGTCCATCTATACTAACCTACATCAGGTTGCAAATTCAATATAATTTTTTTCTGCATCGAGCTCTGGAAAAATATTTAGGCTTCTAGCAGTGTGTGGGACTTGTTCTATTAGTCTATCTATACTAACCTCCATCAGGTTGCAAATTCCATATAATTTTTTGCTGCATCTAGCTCTGAAAAAATATTTAGGCTTGTAGCAGTGTGTGGGACTTGTTCTATTAGTCCATCTTTACTGACCTCCATCAGGTTGCAAATTCAATATAATTTTTTTCTCCATCTAGCTCTGAAAAAATATTTAGGCTTCTAGCAGTGTGTGGGACTTGTTCTATTAGTCCATCTATACTAACCTCCATCAGGTTGCAAACTCAATATAATTTTTTTCTCCATCTAGCTCTGAAAAAATATTTCAGCTTCTAGCAGTGTGTGGGACTTTTTCTATTAGTCCATCTATACTAACCTCATTCAGGTTGCAAATTCAATATAATTTTTTTCTGCATCGAGCTCTGAAAAAATATTTAGGCTTCTAGCAGTGTGTGTGACTTGTTCTTTTAGTCCATCTATACTAACCTCCATCAGGTTGCAAGTTCAATATAATTTTTTTCTGCATCGAGCTCTGAAAAAAATATTTAGGCTACTAGCAGTGTGTGGGACTTGTTCTCTTATTCCATCTATACTAACCTCCATCAGGCTGCAAATTCAATATAATTTTTTTCTGCATCTAGCTCTGAAAAAATATTTAGGCTTGTAGCAGTGTGTGGGACTTGTTCTATTAGTCGATCTATACTGACCTCCATCAGGTTGCAAATTCAATATAATTTTTTTCTGCATCGAGCTCTTGAAAAATATTTAGGCTTCTAGCAGTGTGTGGGACTTGTTCTATTAGTGCATCTATACTAACCTCCATCAGGTTACAAATTCAATATATTTTTTTTGCATCTAGCTCTGAAAAAATATTTAGGCTTGTAGCAGTGTGTGGGACTTGTTCTATTAGTCCATCTATACTGACCTCCATCAGGTTGCAAATTCAATATAATTTTTTTCTTCATCTTGCTCTGAAAAATTATTTTGGCTTCTAGCAGTGTGTGGGACTTGTTCTATTAGTCCATCTATACTAATCTCCATCAGGTTGCAAATTCGATATAATTTTTTTCTGCATCGAGCTCTTAAAAAATACTTAGGCTTCTAGCAGTGTGTGGGACTTGTTCTATTAGTCCATCTATACTAACCTCCATCAGGTTGCAAATTCAATATAATTTTTTTCTGCATCTAGCTCTGATTTAATATTTTGGCTTCTAGCAGTGTGTGGGACATGTTCTATTAGTCCATCTATACTAAAATCCATCAGGTTGCAAATTCAATATAATTTTTTTCTGCATCTAGCTCTGATTTAATATTTTGGCTTCTAGCTGTGTGTGGGACTTGTTCTATTAGTCCATCTATACTGACCTCCATCTGGTTGCAAATTCAATATAATTTTTTTCTGCATCTAGCTCTGAAAAAATATTTCGGCTTCTAGCAGTGTGTGGGACTTGTACTATTAGTCCATCAATACTAACCTCCACCAGGTTGCAAATTCAATAAAAAATTTTTTTGCATCGAGCTCTGAAAAAATATTTAGGCTTCTAGCAGTGTGTGGGACTTGTTCTATTAGTCCATCTATACTAACCTCCATCAGGTTGCAAATTCAAAAGAATTTTTATCTGCATCTAACTCAGCCATTACTTTTGGGCTAATACCACAGTTTGGCCACTCAGCTCTCCTCGGTTCCCATCCGTTGTTTTTTGTGCAAACAACTCCAGAGTTGTCAATTAGTTAACCACCAAAATGAGTGGAAAAAGGCCTGCTACTGGTGGAAAGGGGAATAGGCATGTTGGGAAGGGAAAAAATGGTTGTGTCCGTTGGGTAGTTGTTAAAGCAACAGTAACATCTTCAGAAGAAAGACCATCTTCCAGCCAAACTAAGATGTATACTTCTCTTAGCGGACAATGTGATAAGATCCCTTTCTTACGGCCACGACAATCGCTACAAATTCCAGATGAGGCACAAAAACAGCAGGTGCTTCAACGGATATCAAGTGCTCCTTTAAGTGGTCTCCCCTCCACCTCAACTTTAACATCACAAATACTCCAGTCCTCAGAGGTGTCACCCCAATCGCACTTGCTTCCTCACAGCTCCCAAGTGTCCAGCTGCCCGTCTGAGTATGGGGTAGAACAGATGGTGGAGTCTGCAGAGCTGTTTACTCATACTATAGCCTGGGAATCAGAGGTCGACTCCAGCGCTTCTGTGAATCCAGATGAGGAAATGATCTGCACTGATGCCCAGAATCTTTATGAGTCGGATCCAGGACCAGACGCAGAAGGTTCTGACCATAATGTAGACCCTCATTCCCAAACTGTAACTGCTGTTGGTGGAGACAATGAGGAAGATGATGGTGAGACTCAAATACCTGATTGGAGCGACAACTTTAGTTTTTTGTCAGAGCAGGAAGAGGTTGGCTCTGCGGACGAAAGGTGTGATAACACACAGGGTGATTATGACGAGGTTGGAGATCCCACTTACTGTCAACCCACAGTCTGCCAAGAGATGAGGTCAGCAGAGAAGGTGGAGGAGGATGCTAGTGATGACGAGGTCAGGTTGGGCCTTCCTGAACAGAGACATAGTACTGGAAGCACGTCAACAACTGCATCCTCAAACACAACTCTGCCTCTGACCACAAGTCGTGGTGGCTCTTCAGGTCGCATGGGTGCTAAGCCTTGCATAGCATGGGCATTTTTTCAGATCGATAAAGATGACCCAACTCGTGTTATCTGTAACATTTGTCAGCAAAAGCTAAGTAGAGGCCAAAAAATACATAGTTTGAGTACTTCATGCATGAACCGGCACATGGATATGAAGCACAAGTTGCAGTGGGAAGCTCACTGTGCTACAATGTGGCCTAGCCGGCCGGGCCAACCACCGTCAGCCACATCTTGTGCATCCGCGGCCTCTTCATCCTCTGTTACTGGGGGGACAGCAGTCACACCTGTTTTGGGATGCAGACCTGCCACCTCTTTACCCGCAACAGCAAGCGTGATTGGCAGGTCATCATTTTCTTTGGAGGTGGAAACACCAACTTGTGCTCAGCGCTGTCCGACATCGATAGCACCACCTTTGGATCAAGGCAACCTAACATGTCCGCCTGCATCTTCCTCACAGACCGGTAGTTTGGGAGAGACACCCTTCTCAACCCAGTCTAAGCACAACAGCCAGCCCTCGGTCCCTCAGATGTGGACAAGTAAAAGACCATTTCCTCCTAGACATGAGAAAGCTAAGAGGTTGAATTTCACCATCTGCAAGCTCTTGGCTACAGAAATGCTGCCTTTCCGCCTGGTGGACACAGAGGATTTTCGAGACCTTATGTCCGTCGCAGTGCCACAGTACCAGATGCCCAGTCGGCACTACTTCTCAAAGAAAGGTGTGCCTGCGCTCCACCAGCATGTCGCACACAACATCACCGCTTCTTTGAGAAACTCTGTGTGTGACAGGGTGCATTTCACCACAGACACTTGGACGAGTAGGCATGGACAGGGGCGTTACATATCGCTGACTGGGCACTGGGTAACTCTGGTGACAGCAGGGCAAGGGGCTGCTGTCCAAGTCTTGCCGTCCCCACGAGTTGTGCGTCAATCCTCTTTATCTCAAAGTTCCTCCACTGCTTCTGCCTCCTCAACCTCCTCTCGGTCCTCCACCTGCACCCAAAGCCAGTCTGGTCCGGACCGATACCCAAAACTTATCGGATATCGCCGATTCCGATACCGGAAACCAATGCAAGTCAATGGGACAAAAATATCGGAATGAAAATAAACCCTTTCTTTCCTTGTAGGTTAATTCTACATGAAGTAAAACAACTAAGAATAATGTAGAATGTATTACACAAAAAGCCGGCAATTCATCAACTGCATACACCGGTACCCGACAATTTAGAACAGAAAGAATAGAGCTTCATACATAGATTAGATAGATAGAAACATGTCAGTCACATATATATGAAGTACAGTGACAGTGTTACTTACTGTACTTGTCATTTAGTGTAAAGGATTTATTAAAAAAAATAATAGTGTTTTCATGCACCGTCTCTTTAAAAAAGCCGGCCGGCAATTCATCAGCGGTACCCGACAATTTACAACAGAAAGAATAGAGCATCACACATAGATTAGATAGATAGAAACATGTCAGTCACATATATATGAAGTACAGTGACAGTGTTGATTACTGTACTTGTCATTTAGTGTAAAGGATTTATAAAAAAAAATAATAGTGTTTTCATGCACCGTCTCTTTAAAAAAGCCGGCCGGCAATTCAGCTTCTCTACCCGACAATTTAGAATAGAAGGAATAGAGAATCACACATAGAATAGATAGATAGAAACATGTCAGTAACATATATATGAAGTACAGTGACAGTGTTGATTACTGTACTTGTCATTTAGTGTTAAAATAAAGGATTTATTTAAAAAAAAATTGGCGTTGGGTTCCCCGTAATTTTAGGCTCTAGCGGAGGTTAAGCAGACGGCTGGGGCAGATCTTTGAAGCCTGGGAAGGGGGTAATACCCACGGAGCTTCCCAGGCTACTAATATCAGCCCCCAGCTGAATACCTAGCCTTTACTAGCTATTAAAATGGGGGACCCCCCAAAAAATGACGTGGGGTCACCCCTAATTTAATAGCTAGCAAAGGCTAGGCAGACAGCTGGGGGCTGACATTAATAGCCCAGGAAGGGTGCCATGAATATTGGCCCCCTCCCAGGCTAGAAACACCAGCCGTCAGCCACCCCAGAAATGGCGCATCCATAGGATGCGCCAATTCTGGCACTTAGCCTCGCTCTTCCCACTGCCCTGAAGCGGTGGCAGTGGGGTAATAGGGCTGGGGTTGATGTCAGCTTATAATGCCAGCTGACATCAAGCCCAGGTTAGTAATGGAGAGGCGTCTATAAGACACCCCCATTACTAACCCCATAGTCAAAGTAAAAAAAAAACACAAACACCCAGAATAAAGTCCTTTAATGGAAATAAACACAATTCTTTATTGTTCTAAATTAAACCATACTTACCATCACACCCATTCCAGCTGAAGCCAACGATCTCCTGCAATAAAAGAAAAATAATAAAGCAACATCATCCTTACCTTTCCATGGTTCCCACGACAGCTTCTGCTCTGCTATATCGAGATGACAGGCTGGACCGCAGCAGAAAGCTGCCATTCAGCCTGTCATCCCACAGACACTGAGAAGCGCAGGCAAACAGTGTTGCGAAACACAGTGCAAACAACTTTGCTCGGGCACCTCCATTTTTGAGGAGGTGCCTTATATATGGGAGATCCTCCGGCAATTGGCCGGGGACTCCTTAGGACGGCGCGCGCGGCCCCTTTAAGAGAGAGGGAGCGCGCGTGCGCCCTAAGCACAGTGCCTGGGAAGCAGCGCGCGCTGCCAGCAGCGCGGGAGGAGGACGCTGAGCACGGAGCAGAGAGGTGAGTGGAACGGTGTCTCTGCCTAGCAAGGGGCAGAGACGCCGATGCTACACTGATTCTTTTAGGCCATCTATACTAAGCTCCACCAGCTTTCAAATTAATAATAATTTTTAGCTGCATCTAGCCAGGAAAATAATTTTGGGGCTCCTAGATGCGCAAGACACAGGAGTGCCTTCTTGCTGCACTACCTGCAACATGACCCTCAGATTGTCAGAATTCGAAGTAATCCTGACTACTGGGTTGACACACTCTTTAATCCCCCACATTCTTCGATCAACCTTTTCATTTTAATAAAGAACAAAAAAATGGTCATTTTTGAAATTATAAGCAGATGAGTACAGAAAAGGAACAGATTCTCTAGAGGAAGCACAAAAAATGGCCACACTTCTTCTCTAGAAGGTACAAGAGAAAAGCAAAAAATGATCCCCAGGACTTTCAGGTGCCAAAACTACATTTCAGTTAGATTTCTTATATGAAAAGCCATTTACAATACAGTTAATAACCAATGTCTGGTTTCTGATTTTATGATTCCTAGGAATAAATGATACTTACCTGGGTATAACCATAGACATTTAAATGTTCTATTATCTGTAATGACGTCTTCGATGACTGATCGCCAACTACACCCACCAGTTTGCCATTACTGAGACAAGAATAGTTGGGGACTATGTCTCCAGGACCAGATAAAATCTGTAGTACATTCTCTACAGCTTTATGTTCATTGTTACAGGAATCAGTCACGTGGTATCCAAGGGTCACATTAGGTAAAATATATGGATTCTTGTTAATCTCATCAATGGCGAAAATAAAGGCAAGAACATACTGATAGAAGGATGGTACAGGACTACAAAGGGAAAGCAAAGAGAAAATAAAAATTTTTTGGACTATATAAAGGTAGAGGAATAAAAAAATATTTCTAAACATTCTGTAATAAGAAATCTATTTAGTTCATGTTATTTATTCTGAACATGCTTGATAAAACTTATCTTCCTTGATGCTCTGTTTGCATATTACTTCAGCCTTGAGAGAAGCAATATTTTATAAGTTTGCACAACAGCCAACGCATTTCAAGCACTCCAGTTCTTACTCATCTCCTGCATGCTCCCTGTCATACTTGCTTGTATGATTTTTATCTTGGAAACATTTTTGATTTTTACCATGAAGAGTGCTATAATACATATTTACAACCACTACATGCTTGATACTACCTTAGTGGCTGATATAATCCTCTGCCCTCCCTCTTAGGTGGTGAAGAGGTTATCTTAGACACAGCTCCATTCAAAGTGTTGCAACCACTGCTGGCTGTCGTCAGATAACACAGCAGAGCTGTGCAGCAGAACTTGGCAGCAACCAGCAGTATCAGTGCTCAGCAACTCCATTCAAAGTGTTACCATCTGCTAATTTAGGGGTTCCGTGTATCAGCCCCCAATGATCACCTATTTGATGATATCCTGACCATAGTTCATAAAGAACTGTGCCTGGACAACCCCTTCAAACACCACTATCTATGCCCATCTGTTCCTCAGTTGACAATGGAACAACAGGAAATTAACCCATGTGTTCAGCTGAAAATGGACCATTCCATAGCAGTAGAGAAAGACATAGACCGCACATACAAAGATCACACATTCATCGAAAGCCGCTAGGCAAAAATTGACAAAACTCAACGTAAGGTTCTCAGTTTAAGTTCTGATCAAACTGTATGATTCCATTGCCACATCATGGTGAACCTCCCAGTGGGTGGCTGACTTTTTATAGCCTTAATGGCATGGCGCCATGCTCTAACCACTTCTGGAGCATTAGTGCGCCAGCAGGGTGGGCGACCTGGTGCCTCAAACCATTCATGCTGCAAGGCTGAGTCCCCAGGTCACAACACCCCATAGGCACAACAACAATGGCCACCACACAGCACCATGTTGAAATTAAAAGACTCGCAATTTTACCCATGTGTTCCCCTCAGAATTTTTACTTGTTTATATTAGGTATCTGTGAAAAATCCTGCAAACTAAACACCAGTGGAAGTAACATGATCTGTTGTTTGTTTAAGAAGCTGTACACACTGGATATAGTGAGTGCAGTTTCCCTATAGAAAGTTTTAGCAAAATGTTTTTTTTTGCAGTAACTTGTTCACTTATGGTAGACTCATATATATGACTCCAGACAAGCACCAAAATACAAAGTAATGTTCGCAACCATCCGTTCTATCAACTAAGATAAGAGATAAAGGGATATGTTTGTATTGTGGTCAATGCTGAGTGCAGAGTCTATATGCATAAGTATTGGGAAGGGGCTCTGTCAGTCACCCACTGGAGCCATGGAATGTGATAACTTGGTGCTAACGTGTTGCCATAGTGACTGGAGGCCTAACAAACATTGCTAGGCTTGCTACGGATGGGAACCTTTTATATCATACATGTCAAACTCTGGCCTATGGGACAAATCTGGCTCACAGGGTTGTTTTATTTGGCCAGCGACACCAGAGCCACCACCCTTGTGTGTGGTCATTATTTTGTATGGAGAACTATGTAGGGCCTATTATTCTGTATGGATGACTATGTGGGGCCCATTATTCTGTATGGAGGACTATGTGGGGCCCATTATTCTGCATGGATGACTATGTAGAGCCCATTATTCTGCATGGAAGACTATATGGAGCCCATTATTCTGCATGGAGAACTATGTGGGGCCATTATACTGTTTTGACGACTATGTGGGGCCCATTATTCTGTATGGAGGACTATGTGGGGCGCATTATTCTGTATGGAGGACTATGTGGGGCCCATTATTCTGTATGGAGGACTATGTGGGGCCCATTATTCTGTATGGAGGACTAAGTGGGACCCATTGTTCTGTATGGAGGACTATATGGGGCCCATTATTCTGCATGAAGGACTATGTGGTGTCCATTATTCTGCATGGAGGACTATGTGGAGCCCATTATTCTGCATGGAGGACTATGTGGAGCCCATTATTTTGCATGGAGGACTATGTGGAGCCCATAATTCTGTGTGGAGGACTATGTGGGGCCCATTATTCTGTGTGGAGCACAATGTGGGGCCCATTATACTGTATGGAGGACTATGTGAGGCCCATTATTCTGTGTTGAGCACTATGTGGGGCCCATTATTCTGTAAGGAGGACTATTTGGGGCCATTATTTTGCATGGAGAACTATGTGGGGCCATTATTCTGTATGGAACGCTATGTGGGGCCATTATTCTTTATGGAGGACTATGTGGGGCCCATAATTCTGTATGGAGGACTATGTGGGACCTATAATTCTGTATGGAGGACTATATGGGGCCTATAATTCTGTGTGGTGGACTATGTGGGCCCATTATACTGTATGGAGGACTATGCCGTGTCCATTATTCTGTATGGAGGATTATGTAGGGCCCATTATTCTGCATACTGGCCCGTGAATTTGTCCAAGTTTTTCATTTTGGCCCTCTGTGCTTTGGAGTTTGACATCCCTGTTTTAGACCTTAGGGTAGGGCTCACTAGGCTGCCTGTCAGTATATCATGGATGGGCATAATAGACATATTGCAGTATATTGTAGAGCCAACTAGATTATTGCAGAGTCAAGTCCCATAATGGGGCCAAAAAGTTGCAAAAGATTAAAACGATTCTTCTTGAAAACTAAGAGAAATTTATAGATGTGTTCAGTAAAATAAGATTATCTTTCAAGATCTGTACTTACAATTTACAGACTCGATCAACTGGCTCTATAAGGTGACTGTCATAAAAGTAATGTACAGTGAATATTCCTCCAATGATCATATCTCCATCCTGGAAATAACTTGTGTTTAACAGAGGATCGTCTTTTCTAATAAAACAATTAGGTCCTGAGCTTAGTTTTTGGCATTCTGCTGGTATTAAAACATTGGCAATAAAAAATACTACAATTATCAACTTCCCCGACATCTCTGCAGGTTGGTGGCTCATCCATGTAATATTCTTTGGAATATAATTCAATCATAACAGATCCATCTGGCCTGTAGCTTTCTGAATGTTGTATACAGTAGTAGGTTACTGAACGAGCCATTTTATATAGTGTGGATGGTGTCTGTGAGACATTCGGAGGGAATATTATTAGTACAATATTAAAATAAAATCATCTTCTCCATACAGTCATATGGGAATCAAGCTAAATGCAGAATTGTACAGAAGACTTACAAATATTTCCATAATAGAATATATTATGTTCAGCTACAAAATTTAGCTATCAGTGATCTACAAACATATTATAAAATAAAATAAAAGTTCCATATTCTGCTTTCTGCTGGTTCAGTTCCATTTTAACATTTCATGTAAATCTAAAGTCTTACGAGTGGTGCAGTAAATTGAGCCTTGATATCAATATTAAAATAATTATTAATCAGTAGTGATGAGCGAGCATTAAAATGCTCTGGTGCTCTTTGGTCGGGACTAGTGTTGAGCCACTCCCGTAGTGTTCGAGTTCGGTTCGGTTCGTCGAACACCCGTGTGTTCGCCGAACTGTTCGTCGAACTGTTCGTTGAACACCTTTTAACACCGTTAAAACCAATGGCAGGCAAACAAAAACACATAGAAACACATAGAAAACACCTTCAAAGGTGTCCAAAAGCTGACAAACTGCTCAGAAGACACAAATAACACATGGAAAAGTGACAAGTACATATAGTCATGCAAAAATAAAAGAGGTGGAGGAGTAAAAGGAGGGGGAGACACAGATATAGGCATGTCATGCCCTTCTAAAATCCAAAAAGTGAGAAGCCGACACGGCCAGTCCGCTCCTGCCCGTGCCACCTCCGTGTCGCCGGGTTTGTGCCAGAGCCGCGGTGAACCCTGACGGCCAGCCCCCCTCTCCCAATACTGGTGCCTGTCCGCTGGTGGGTCGAGCGAGCCCCCCTGTGGTGGAGGCAGCTTTAAGCTTTTTAATTTAAATTGTCTCTCTAATTTGAATGAATACACTTTAAATCCATTTACAAGGATCTATTGGAGGGCAAGTCTCATGCCAGCAGCCGCGTAATTCCAGCTCCAGTAGCGTCCACTAAAGCTGCTGCAGTTAAAAACCTTTAATAAGGATCGAGCTCGGCTGGCCACCGCAAGGCATCCTACTGCCAGTCCCAGCCCCTATGCCTTGGGGTGCCTCCTGATGCTCTTCACTGAGTATCCCGTGGTCCCGAAGCATTTCCATTGAAAAAATTAAGTGTCCAAACTACAGGTGGTGTAGCTTGCTTAACAGCCGGGATAATCCGCTGACTAGCAGACACTGCTACTAGGCACAAAGTATTTCCTGGGCTAGATGCAGTTAAAAATTTGTAATTAGATACTCTCGTTGGATGCTGAGAAAGCATTCCATAGAGTCTCCTGGCAAGCTATATATGATTCTCTCAAAAAGCTTGGGGTAGGGGTCTAGGGGACCCTTTTATAGCCAAACTCACGGCCCTGTATCGCAATACGTCACCTAGGCTGAAGATAAATGGAACTGTAGCACCCTGAGGGCTCGGTTGCTACAGAGGTATTGCACCTCACCCAGAGGTGTGATATCTCACTCTCAGGTAAGGATGGAGTGTGGATCAGGACCCGACACCTGCATGCATTACAGCACATTGCCGTGGGGCAGGGCGACCAATATGCCCCTGAGATGGGCACGACAGTCCCTGTCCCGGGCTGGAGTGGGGGGAGGGAACACTGAGGAAGGGGAACCCTGTAGTGCAGGAGCAGGGAGGAAGCAGTTCCTGGGTGCATTGAGAGGGGAGTATAAAAGGTGGGCACCATCTTAGTTCAGTGCAGAGAAGTCTGAGCAGAAGTGACAGGGAGCAGGGGCTCTGCATGAGCTCTGCTCCGGAGGCAGGCCTAGTAACAGAGGCCCAGGCCAGGAAGAGGGAGAAGGAAGGAAGAGGAGCGGAGAAGGCTCCAGGAACGAGGAACGAAGGGATCCCAGGGGTGCGGACGGGCGAGTCGCTACCGCAAGCCCGAATCCACCTGCGTGGAGGGGTCAGGCCAAAGGGGGAGACCGGTCCCCGAAACTAGTGGAGGCAGGAAACGACCCTCAGCTAGAAACCGGAGGCTGTGACATTTTATGTGGCGCAGCCCCTCGCTACACTCGCTAGGAAGGCACCACATAGGGTCAGGGAAACTGGCGCCAAGTTTACCAAGAGGAGGCCCGAGGCAGCCGGACAGAAGGGTTGGTAAGAAAGGCCAGACAAAGGACACACAAAGGGGGTCCTGTGAAGCGCTCCAAAGTTATCTGGGAGTTGTCTGAGCCCCTCACCTGGTGAGCACAGTACGACGTGGGCAGCCGTTACCTGCAGACGTGGTCTGGATAATAAGAACTGTGAGTAAAGGCCCTGGACTGCATCACTGACTCCGTGTCGTTACTGCTGCTGCCCTGCACCATCACCCCCATCCTCCGCATACACTGCCCTGAGGCTATACTCCTCCCGTGGGGAGTTATGCTACGCTCTGCTGCACCCACAACACCAGCCTCAGCGGTCTGCCCTGCAGCGGCGGTTCACTCTGACCGCAATCCACGGGTGGTGTAGTCGGACATTTAAACATCAAAACCACATAAATAGTTCCGCCACTGATTTGACCGCCCTGAGCCACGGAACCGGGTCGCCGCCACGGAGAGTGCAACCACCAGCATCCACCAAAAAGGGTCCGGCTCCGGGTGTCCCAAGGCCCAGGGGGTGCATCAGAACATTTTTATCACCTTTCACAATCACCAATGGGACAAGGCAGGGATGTCCTCTGTCCCCTCTCTTATACATCCTAGTGACGGAGCACCTGCTCTCATCAATTCACCATAACCCCAATATTAGGTGGATTGAGGTGGGAGGCACCGAGTACAAGTGCTCTCTATTTGCTGATGATGTCCTAGTATATATCTCTCAATCACATATATCCATCCATGCTGTTATGGCTGAAATAGATCACTTTGTTACATGGTGAAATTTTAAAATCAATGCAGCGAAGTCTGAGGCCCTCGATGTCTCCCTCCCCAAATCCATACAAGATTCCATCCAGTCCAACTTTCCCTTTGCCTGGCCCTCACAGGGTAACAAATACTTAGGAATTCCTATTCATAGAGACCTCTCCCATCTATGTTATCTTAATTTTGGGCCCTTTATTGAACAACTCCATACAGACCATGGTTGGCAAGTTAGAACTGTAAGATTCACTACGTGAACCACTGGTGTTTTGTGGAAAAGCACATGTACACTGTGTTCCAAATTATTATGCAAAAAGTGTTTAGGAGTGATAAGGGAAGAATT
The DNA here is from genome assembly GCF_046119375.1 of Phyllobates terribilis. NCBI lineage: Eukaryota > Metazoa > Chordata > Amphibia > Anura > Dendrobatidae > Phyllobates > Phyllobates terribilis. The sequence continues at coordinate 1,201,395,088 of NW_027362761.1, read as the reverse complement.
TGTTTGTTTGTCAGTTAAACTCATTGATGGTGATGTGTGTCAGGGCTCTTTATATCACTGTAAGCAATTGCAGACACACGTGCTAATTAGTTTGGCAGGTGTGTTCAATGAAAGGCAAGACTACTTAAGAAGGCTGTCCCACATTATTAAGCAGCCTACATTTTCTGCCAAAATGGGAAAGAAAAAGGATGTGTCGGCTGCTGAGAAGCAACAAATTGTGGAGTGTTTAGGTCAAGGCATGACTACAATCAACATTGTGCGATGATCAGGATGAAGTGTCTTGGCAATCAAGAAGTATGTAGCTGATTCACAGTACACACGTGTGCGTGCTGATAAGGGCAAATTGAGGACTCTTTCCTACAGGCAATTACGTCAGGTTAAAAGAACAGTGGCAAAAAAGCCTTGTCATAGCAGCAGACAAGTTTTTGAAGCTTCTGGTGCCTCCAACGTCCCCCGAACAACAAGATGCAGGGTCCTTCAGAGGTTTACAGCTGTGCATACGCCATCCTGTCGACCTCCTCTATCCACTTCACACAAGCAAAAACGGCTCCAGTAGGCCAAACATTACATGAAGACTGATTTCAAAACTGTTTTGTTCACGGATGAGTGCCGTGCAACGCTCGATGGTCCAGATGGATGGAGTGGAGGATGGCTGGTTGATGGACACCCCACGCAAACACGGCTACAGCGCCAACAAGGAGGAGGTGGAGTAATGTTTTGGGCTGGAATCATGGGGAGAGAGATTGTCGGCCCCTTTAGGATCCCTGAAGGGGTAAAGATGAACTCCATAATGTATGTGGAGTTTCTCAAACAGCACTTCCTGCCATGGTTCAAGAAGAAGAACCGTGTATTCCACAGCAAGATCATTTTTATGCATGATAATGCACCATCTCATGCTGCACATAAAACATCTGCATCTCTGGCTGATATGGGCATAAAAGGGGACAAACTTATGGTGTGACCCCCATGCTCCCCTGACCACTACCCCATTCAGAACCTCTGGAGCATCATCAAAAGGAGTGTCTATGATGGCGAGAGGCAGTTCACATCTAAGCAACAGCTCTGGGAGGGTATTCTGTCTTCATGCAAAACAACTGAAGCAGAAACCATCCAAAACCTGACAAATTCAATGGACGAGAGAGTTCAGAAGCTCCTTTCGAACAAGGGGTCCTATGTGAAAATGTAACATCACCTAGAATAAAGTTTTGAGTTGAAAACTGTTTCATTTCAGTTTCTAATAACCTGCTAATGCTTAGAATTTCAAAAATGACCATTTTTTTGGTCTTTATTAAAATGAAAAGGTTGATCGAAAAGTTTGGGGGATCTAAGAGTGTGGCAACCCAGTAGTCAGGATTACTTCGAATTCTGACAATATGAGGGTCATGTTGCAGGTAGTGCAGCAAGAAGGCACTTATGTGTCTTGCGCAACTCGGAGCCCCAAAATAATTTTCGGGCTAGATGCAGCTAAAAATTATTATTAATTTTAAATCTGGTGGAGCTTAGTATAGATGGAGTAATAGAATCAGTGCTGCACAATGCTACAAAGCCCAAATTATTTTCCAGCCAAGGTACAGATAAACATGATTAGTAATTTTAAATCTGGTGGAGCTTAGTATAGATGGCCTAATAGAATCAGTACTGCACACTGCTACAAAGCCCAAATAATTTTCCAGCCAAGATACAGATAAACATGATTAGTAATTTGAAAGCTTAAAACGGTTGGTGAGGTGATTTCAACCAATCATCAAGCTTTTACTCTCCCCAGGATAACACAGGGGTAGAAAAGTCTTTTCGGATCCATGATTTGTTCATCTTTATGAACGTGAGTCTGTCTACATTATCAGTGGAGAGCCGCGTGCTCTTATCTGTCAGCACACCACCAGCAGCGCTGAACACACGTTCAGACAGAACGCTGGCTGCGGGGCATGACAAGATCTCCAAGGCGTAAGTGGCGAGCTCCGGCCATTTATCCAGATTGGAAGCCCAAAAAGAGCAAGAGTCCAATGACACAGTCATGGCTTCAATGTTTACTTGGAGAAACTCCTGTACCTTAGTCTCTAGGCGTAGACTATGTGTCAGACTTCTTGTCTCCTGTGGCCTTGCAAAGGATGGGCTAAAAAAGTGGTGAAATGATTCCGCAAAATTGATGATACCAGCTGAAACTGTGTTTCTGTTACGTTTTGAGTGCTGAACACTCGACGGTTCCACGGTTGGCAAGTTGGAACTGTGAGATTCACTACGTGCACCACTGGTGTTTTGGGAAAAAGCACATGTAAGATTCTGCCACAGTCTCTTCTGATACTCCTGCATGCGTGCATCTCTTTCTATGGCAGGAATAATTTCTGCAAATTTACTTTTGTACCGGGGATCTAACAGTGTGGCAACCCAGTAGTCATGATTATTTCTAATACTCACAATTCGAGGGTCATGTTGCAGGTAGTGCAGCAAGAAGGCACTCATGTGTCTTGCGCATCCAGGAGCACCAAGTCCCTGTTGTGTTGGTGGCGAGGTAACAATCATGCTTCCTTCCTCTGCCCTCTCCCCGCAACCTCGCACAACAGAAATGTGATCAAGGTCTCCCTCAACTGATGAGTCTACCACCAGTTCGTCCTCCACTTCTTCCTGGGCTCCTGCACCTTCCTCACTAGTTTGGCTGCTACCATGCACCCTGGTAAAACCATCTCCCCCACCCTCACATGCCTGCCACCTTGGTGCTGCTTACCGTCTGGACCTTGCAGATGTTAGCTCATCCGCATACAACTCCTCCTCCTCTACTTCCTCCACCTCCTCTTGTGCCACCACCTGACTCCGAATTCTGTTTAACATGTGCTCCAGCATGTAAATCACCGGAATAGTCATGCTGATAATGGCATCGTCAGCACTAAACATCTTCGTCGCCATTTCAAAACTGTGCAGAAGGGTGAATAGGTCCCTGATCTGAGACCACTCCTCCAGCGTGATTTGCCCCACCTCTGGATCTCGTTGGCCCAGGCTATACATCATATCGTATTGCACCAGGGCTTGTCGGTGCTGCCACAGTCACTGCAACATATGCAGAGTTGAATTCAACCGGGTAGGCACATCGCATTTTAGCCGGTGAAGTGGCAGGCCCAACGACTTCTGTAGAGATCTAAGTCGCTGAGCTGCGGGATGCAAATGGCAGAAGTGAGCACACAGTGACCGTGCCCTCTGCAGAAGCCATCTAGTCCAGGAAAGTGGGCTAAAAATTGCTGGACAACCAGGTTCAACACGTGAGCCATACAAGGCACGTGTGTGACATTGCCCTGGCGAAGGGCCGCACCGAGGTTTGCAGCATTGTCGCACACGGCCTTCCCTGGTTTCAGTTCCAGTTGAGACAACCATTCATGAAACTGGTTCTCCAGAGCTGACCACAACTCCTCAGCTGTGTGACTCACATTTCAAAGACATTTCAAAGTAAAAACCGCCCGATGATGTTGAGCCCTGCTGCCAGCATAGTAAAGAGGTGTGCAGGATCCCTTCTGCGCAGTTAGAAAGCTTGCGGCTTGACCAGACAGGCTTTGGGTGCAGGTGGAGGACCGAGAGGAGGTTGAGGAGGCAGAAGCAGTGGAGGAACTTTGAGATAAAGAGGATTGACGCACAACTCGTGGGGATGGCAAGACTTGGACAGCAGCCCCTTGTCCCGCTGTCACCATAGTTACCCAGAGCCCAGTCAGCGACATGTAACTCCCCTGTCCATGCCTACTTGTCCAAGTGTCTGTGGTGAAATGCACCCTGTCACACACAGAGTTTCTCAAAGAAGCTTTGATGTTGTTTGCGACATGCTGGTGGAGCGCAGGCACACCTTTCTTTGAGAAGTAGTGCTGACTGGGCACCTGGTACTGGCGCACTGCGACGGACATAAGGTCTCGAAAATCCTCTGTGTCCACCAGGCGGAAAGACAGCATTTCTGTAGCCAAGAGCTTGCAGATGGTGAAATTCAACCTCTTAGCTTTCTCATGACTAGGAAGAAATGGTCTTTTACTTGTCCACATCTGAGGGGCCGAAGGCTGGCTGTTGTGCTTAGACGGGGTTGAGAAGGGTGTCCCCGGCAAACTGCCGGTCTGTGAGGAAGATGCAGGCTGACATGTTAGGTTGCCTTGATCCAAAGGTGGTGATATCGATGTCGGACAGCGCTCAACACCAGCTGGTGTTTCCACCTCTGAAGAAAATGATGACCTGCCAATCACGCTGGCTGCTGCTGGTAAAGAGGTGGCAGGTCTGCGTCCCAAAACAGGTGTGACTGCTGTCCCCCCAGTCTCAGAGGATGAAGAGGCCACGGATGCACAAGATGTGGCAGACGGTGGTTGGTCCGGCCGGCAAGCCCGCATTGTAGCACAGTGAGCTTCCCACTGCAACTTATGCTTCATATCCATGTGCCGCTTCATGCATGAAATACTCAAACTATGTATTTTTTGGCCTCTACTTAGCTTTTGCTGACAAATGTTACAGATATCACGAGTTGGGTCATCTCTATCGATCTGAAAAAATGCCCAGGCTATGCAACGCTTAGCACCCATGCGACCTGAAGAGCCACCATGACTTGTGGTCAGAGGCAGAGTTGTGTTTGAGGATGCAGTTGTTGACGTGCTTCCAGTACTACGTCTCTGTCCAGGAAGGCGCAACCTGACCTCATCGTCACTAGCATCCTCCTCCACCTCCTCTGCTGACCTCATCTCTTGACTGACTGTGGGTTGACAGTAAGTGGGATCTCCAACCTCGTCATCATCACCCTGTGTGTTATCACACCTGTCGTCCTCAGAGCCAACCTCTTCCTGCCCTGACAAAAAGCTAAAATTGTCGCTCCAATCAGGTATTTGAGTCTCATCATCGTCTTCCTCATTGTCTCCACCAACAGGAGTTGCAGTTTGGGAACGAGGGTCTACATTATGGTCAGAACCTTCTGCGTCTGGTCATGGATCCGACTCATAAAGATTCTGGGCATTATTATTATTATTATTTATTATTATAGCGCCATTTATTCCATGGCGCTTTACATGTGATAGGGATATACATAACAAAAGCATTTACATAATCTTAACAAAACGAGTCAGCGACTGGTACAGGAGGAGCGAGGACCCTACCCGCGAGGGCTCACAGTCTGCAAGGGATGGGTGAGGATACAGTAGGTGAGGGTAGAGCTGGTCGTGCAGTGGTGTTTACTGCAGGTTGTAGGCTTGTCGGAAGAGTTGGGTCTTCAGGTTCCTTTTGAAGGTTTCCACGGTCGGCGAGAGTCTGATATGGCATCAGTGCAGATCATTTCCTCGTCTGGATTCACAGATGCTCTGTAGCCGACCTCTGATTCCCAGGCTATAGTATGAGTAAACAGCTCTGCATTCTCAACCATCTTTTCTACCCCATACTCAGACGGGCAGCTGGAGACTTGGGAGCTGTGAGGAAGCAAGTGTGATTGGGGTGACACCTCTGAGGACTGGAGTATTTGTGATGTTGAAGTTGAGGTGGAGGAGAGCCCATTTAAAGGAGCACTTGATATCAGTTGAAGCACCTGCTGTTTTTGTGCCTCATCTGGAATTTGTAGCGATAGGCGTGGCCGCAAGAAAGGGATCTTATCACATTGTCCGCTAAAAGAAGTAGACATCTTAGTTTGGCTGGAAGATGATCTTTCTTCTGCAGATGTTACTGTTGCTTTAACACTTACACCACGGACACAACCTTTTTTTCCCTTCCCAACATGCCTATTCCCCTTTCCACCAGAAGCAGGCCTATTTCCTTTCATTTTGTTGGTTAACTAATTGACAACTCTGAAGTTGTTTGCACAAAAAACAATGGATGGGAACCGAGCAGAGCTGAGTGGCCAAATTGTGGTATTAGCCCAAAAGTATTGGCTGGGTTAGATGCAGATAAAAATTATATTGAATTTACAACCTGGTGGAGGTTAGTATAGATGGACTAATAGAACAAGTCCCACACACTGCTACAAGCCGAAATATTTTTTCAGAGCTAGATGCAGAAAAAAATTATATTGAATTTGCAACCTGGTGGAGGTTAGTATAGATGGACTAATAGAACAAGTCCCACACACTGTTACAAGCTGAAATATTTTTTCAGAGCTAGATGCAGAAAAAAATTATATTGAATTTGCAACCTGGTGGAGGTTAGTATAGATGGACTAATAGATCAAGTACCACACACTGCTACCAGCCAAAATACTTTTTCAGAGCTAGATGCATATAAAAATTATATTGAATTTGCAACCTGGTGGAGGTTAGTATAGATGTTCTAATAGAACAAGTCCTACACACTGCTAAAAGCCAAAATATTTTTTTAGAGCTAGATGCAGATAAAAATTATATTGAATTTGCAACCTGGTGGAGGTTAATATATATGGACTAATAGAAAAAGTCCCACACACTGCTACAAGCCGAAATATTTTTTCAGAGCTAGATGCAGATAAAAATTATATTGAATTTGCAACCTGGTGGAGGTTAGTATAGATGGACTAATAGAACAAATCACACACACTGCTACAAACCGAAATATTTTTTCAGAGCTAGATGCAGAAATTTTTTTTATTGAATTTGCAACCTGGTGGAGGTTAGTATAGATGGACTAATAGAATGATGCTATGCCCAAAAGGTTTTAATTCACTAGGTGCAGTAAAAAAATTGTATTCTATACACAGGTGTTGTAGCTTGCAACACAGATAGACTTCTCCACTGATTAACACACACTGCAAGAGGACAAAAAGGATTTGCTTTGCTAGATTTAGCCAAATGCTGTGAAAAAAACTTTCACAGCACTGGCACAGACCTGCCTGGCAAAAAGTGATAGGAACTGATGTAACCTAGCCCTCAAAAGGACTGCAATTACAATTAGTCTTTACTCCCAACCTATCTATTTAAGAGCACAGACCTGCCTGATAAAAGTCGTAGGAAATAATGTAACCTAGTCCTCAAAAGGATGCAATTACAATTAGTCTTTACTCCAAACCTATCTATTTAAGAGCACAGACCTGCCTGAAAAAAGTCATAGGAAATGATGTAACCTAGTCCTTAAAAGGACTGCAATCACAATTATTCCCTACTCCCAAGCTATCTGTAGATTTGTGCGAAAATTGGCTTGAAATTAACACTGAAAGTATAGCGCACACAGCAACAGTGGTGCCGTCTAATACGCAGCTGCAGCAGTGAGAAAATGGTGGCGACTGTGAAAATGGCTGTGTCTTATAGGGCAAGGACATGTGACATACTCTGCCAAAGACACATGCCCTTGCTTGTGTGAAAAAAAGCACTTCGCTCCGTGTGTGCGCTGCTGATAGACTGACAGATTGCACCTCCCCACTGTAAATGCGGGAAAGAGAAAAAAAATGGAGATCTTTATTATTTCTACAGAGATCCATCCCCTGCCTCTCCCCCCGCCCCGCTGTATACTCAAACTGCGTATTAACATTAATTTTCAGCATTACTGAGAAAAAATCCAGTTATGATTTTGGTGAATAAACAGTTATGGAACATAACCTCGAACAGCTGAATTTTTTTCAAATTGTTCTTGTTCGCCGAACGGCTCGAACACCGACCAAAACAGCTCGAATTTCAGATTGGCGAACAGTTCGAGTTGAACACCACTCATCTCTACTCTGTACTTCTGTTTTTGAGTTTTGTGTCCACTCGCTACTTCACTGCAAGTACCTTGTGTGTATCTGGTTCTGCTTGTCCGGTTTCCCTGCCTCCGTTTCTACCTCCTGTGTTCTAGCTATCTTCCTGTGGTTCCCAGTCTCTTCCATGTGAACAGAGCCCTGACCTGTCTGCCTGCACCTGTGGCTCTGCTCTGCTCCTCTTGCCCTCCGCACCTGTAGCTTTGCTCTGCTCTGCCCTGGCCTGCTTGTCCTCCGCACCTGCGGCTCTGCTCTGCTCCGCTTGTCCTTCTCACCTGCTTTCCTGCTCTGCTCCGCTTGTCCTCCGCACCTATGGCTCTGCTGTGCTCCTCTTGTCCTCCGCACCAGCGGTTCTGCTCTGCTCCACTTGTCCTCTGCACCTGCTGTTCTGCTCTGCTCCACTTGTCCTCCGTACCAGCGTTTCTTCTCTGCTCCGCTTGTCCTCCGTACCTGTGGTTCTGCTCTGCTCTGCTTGTCCTCCGTACAAGCAGTTCTGCTCTGCTCCGCTTGTCCTCCGTACCTGTGGTTCTGCTCTGCTCTGCTCCTCTTGTCTTCCATACCAGCAGTTCTGCCCTGCTCTGCTTTGCTTCCCTCCATACCTGCAGCTCTGCTCTGCTTGTCCCTTGCACCTGCGGCTCTGCTCTGCCTTGTTTGTCCTCCGCATCTGTGGTTCTGCTCTGCTCCGCTTGTCCTTCACACCGGCGGTTCTGCTCTGCTCTGCTCCGCTTTTCCTCCGCACCTGCGGTTCTGCTCTGCTTCGCTTGTCCTCCGCACCTATGGTTTTGCTCTGCTCTGCTCCGCTTGTCCTACGCACCTGTGGTTCTGCTCTGCTCTGCTCCGCTTGTCCTCCGCACCTGCAGTTCTGCTCTGCTCTGCTCTGCTTGTCATCCACTCCTGTGGCTCTGTTCCTTTATCCCAGTCTGCACTGGTCCCTATCCAGCCTGTTTTCCTACCTGCCAGCACCTGCCTGTCTGCATACCAGCCGTGCCTGCCAGTACCTACCTGTCTGCATACCAGCCGTGCCTGCCCGTACCTACCTGTCTGCATACCAGCCGTGCCTGCCCGTACCCACCTGTCTGCATACCAGCCATGCCTGCCAGTACCCACCTGTCTGCATACCAGCCAAGCCTACCCGTACCTGCATTCCCCGGTATGGGTCAACAGCTGTGACAGCGGTCTGACCTGGAGTAGCACCTGGGCCACCTCCCACGTCCCTCCTCGCACCACGTAGTCAATTAAGCCGCAGTGTGTTTGTGGTCAGATCTGGCGAGGCCCCTATTTCCGCCCCTCCAGGCACTCCTCTGTTCTTGGCCCAGTGGGACCACTAAACACGCTCACACCAGTCTGTCCGGGCGCGAGCATAACACTTTTGATCGGCTTGAGACCTGTTTCACCTCAGCACCGCTGTTGATCCACCCAGACCCAGCACATCCGTTCATTGTGGAGGTGGACGCTTATGATAATGCTTTGGGGGCCATTCTTTCCCAAAGAACTGGAGAGAAGGGTCTACTACATCCTTGTACTTTCTTTTCCCGTAGACTTACCTCAGCAGAGAAGAACCATGATATGGGAGACAAGGAACTGTTGGCTATTATTGTAGCTTTCAAGGAATGGAGGCACCATCTGCAAGGAGTAGCACAACAGATCGTAGTGCTGACTGACCATCGCAATTTAGAGTTCCTCAGAACCACTAGATTTCTTTCTCCTCGGCAGGCTCGTTGGAATCTATTTTTATATCAATTTAACTTTGTTATTTCTTACCGTCCAGGTTCTCGCAATGGGAAGGCTAATGCTTTATCGCGAATCCACGCTGCGAATTCCGTACCTGGAGCCCCATCCAAGACCATTCTATCAGATGCCAACTTCATCTGAGTTATTCACGATCAGGACTTGTGGAAGGAGTTCAAGGAGGCCTCTGACGGTGATGTATTTCTGGCCAGTCCACCTGTTGATATCAATCTTGTCCTTAGGGGTTGCATGTGGTTCAGAGATCGACATATCTACGACCCTGAGGCCGGCCATCTGCAGATCCTCAAGCTGGTCGATGACTCCAAGTTGGCTGGTCACAAGGGGTACAGAAGACACAAGAGTTCCTAAGCAGATTTTTCTGGTGGCCGACTTGCCTGAAGGATACTAAGGACAATGTTCTCTCTTGCAAGGTATGTGCTCATTACAAGACTCCTCATGTGTCACCTATGGGTCTTCTTCAACCATTACCTGTTCGGTCCCGCCCATGGGGGCTATCTCAATGGACTTCATTGTGGAACTGCCTACATCAGGTGGTAAGAATATGATCCTGGTGGTAGTTGATCGCCTGACCAAGGCCGCTCATTTTGTTCCTTGCACCGGACTTCCCTCAACTAAAGATACAGTGAACTTGGTTATACAGAATGTTTTTTGGCAGCATGGGGTCCCGGATGAGATCATCTCTGACTGTGGAGTGCAGTTCACCTCAAGATTCTGGAAATGGTTTTGCTCTGCACTCAATGTTAATGTCTGTCTTTCTTCCGCCTATCACCCCCAGATGAACGGTCAAGCCGAGCATACCAATCAGACTTTGGAACAATACCTACAATGCTATGTCAGCCATCTTCAGGATGATTGGTTGGAGTTACTTCCGTTAGCAGAATTCTCATACAATTCTCAGAGTGCCTCCACTAAGGTTACACATTTCTTTGCTAATCTGGGTTACCATACGAGTATCTTACCTAGGTCTCCGATTAATGCTCTGGTTCCAGCTGTAGAGGAGAAGCTGACTGGAATTTTTTGAAGGAATCTCTGACCTCAGCTCAAGAACGTTACAAGAGATCGGCTGATAGATTCCGTAAACCGGCACCCATGTTCAAGGTAGGAGATTCCGTGTGGTTATCCACTAAAAATCTGAAGTTAAACATTCCTTCACAGAAACTTGGACAGAAATTCATCGGCCCTTTCAAGATCAACGGCATTGTGAGCTCTGTGGCCTGCCGTCTGAAGCTGCCTAGGACTATGAAGGTACACCCAGTTTTCCATGTTTCCTTATTGAAGTCTGTGTTTCCTAATACATTCCAGGGATGTATTGTGCCACCTCCGCAGCCTGTGGTTATTGATGGGCAAGAACAATTTGTGGTGGAGGAAATTATTGATTCTAGGATTCGCAGGAATCAGCTCCAGTATCTGATAAGATGGCAGGGGTATCCCCCTGAAGAGGACTCCTGGGAATCTGTGGAAAGCATCAATGCCCAACAGAAAATTTCTTGTTTCCACCAGAGACTCCCTGAGAAACCGGGTCCAGGATCATCCTGAGGCCGCTTCTAAGGAGGGAGTAATGTCAGGACTCTGAGTATTTTGTATTACCTTTTTGGCATTCCTGCCCTCTTTCAAGATGGCGTCCTTGGTCTCATGTGCCCTTTGTCTTCTGCTTTATAACTCCACCGCACCCTCCAGTCAGTGCTTGAGTATTCAGCCTGTGACCAGATCCTGGTGGCTTCCTGGCTTTCTGCACTCCCCTGCAATCCTGTGTGATTCTCCAGTCTCCTGCTCACAAGAGATCCTGCTGAATACCCTGGATTCCAGCATTCCTTCTGCCTCTGCTGTTAGAATCTATGTTGCTTTACTTTTGGCCATCTTGTTGTGGTTTGCTGGCTTCTAGTCTTTTCCTCTGGTGCTGGGTTTCTTGGTCACGTGATCTCTGCACTCTTTATTACCTAGCACCTGGCTCCCATTCCCTGCTGGGTATCAGTGTTGTTTTGCTTGTGCTCTGGCTAAGTAGCCTGGTTTAGTTCTTCTTGCTTTTGTCTATTGTTATCCTGGGACTTCTAGTTCCACCAGTTTTGTTTCCTTTGATTTTTGTTTCTGCAACTAACTTTTCTATTAGGGGGTTTACTGCTTTTTCTCCCAGTCCTTAGATCTTTTAGGGACCCCTTTCCCTTTCCTACAGGTCTTCGTTTGAGTTCAGTGCAGGAATTTCGGTGGGGCTATTCATAAGGAATAGGGCACCCATCCCAGCGTAGGTAAAGCGCCAAACATGCAGAGAAGGGGACCCGAGTTCCTGCCCGAACAACCTGGAAATACTCGCCGAGCTCATCGAGCACAGTGATGCTCGGGCGAGTACCGAGCAGTTCGCTCATCACTAGTACCAGCTCCAACATGCCAGTCGGTAGTCAGGTCATCCTCCGCAAATAGTAGCTGATGGATGGGCATGGATGTCTGACATCTGTCCTGTTCTCCAAAACTTTGAGGACTCCACCAAGATGGTGAACGGCGATGGCACTATAATCAGCAGTACCATCCCATTTCTAAGTCTACTGGAATGCTCGCTGTTCTCAATTAAAGAGGAGGCTTTGCAGGTGGAGCAAGTTGAGACGAGAAATTGAGAAGAAACTATACCAGGTGATGCTACACAGTCCAGCCTTATCTCATCTTCTCAACGTCGATTGGGTGATAATTAGGAGGAGGAACAGGAACTAGTTTCCTGCGCAACAGATGGTACTACCCAAACCATCTTCATCCCATCTGTTCAGCGTGGATGGCCTGAAGAGGAGGAGGAGAGGAAGGAGGAGAGTGAGGATGAGGAGGAGGATGAGCAGGAGAGCATGGACAGTCGCCCTCTTGGTGGGGAAGGTAAGTCTTGGCTTTTGGCAGTCTGGCACACATGGCTGAGTCTTTGTCCCGTGCATTTCCTCTGACCCTCTCGTACATTTTGGGCAACATTAATTACTGGTTGGTCACTCTTCTAGACCCACACTACAAGAAAAATTTTCTATTTCTCCTTCCTGTGGTGGAGAGGTGTATTAAAATTTTGTAGTACCAGAAAGCCCTAGTTAAAGAATTTCTACAAAAATTCCCATCTGACAATACAGGCGGCAGAATCCACAGTAAGGAGAACAGATGAGGGAGACACACACCAGATGCATCAAAGGCAGGGGAACACTCTCAAAGGTCTGAGACAGTTTTCTCAGATGCGTGCAGCGCACAGGCCCTGATGCGCAGGGTACTTTGACAAGGAGGGAAAAGGTTTGGAAGATGCTTAAGGAGTAGAGATGAGCGGTGTTCGACTCGATCTGTTAGCCAATCTCAAATACGAGCTGTTTTGGGCGGTGTTCGAGCCGTTCGGCGAACACGAACAATTTGAAAAAAATCTGGCTGTTCGACGTTATGTTTGATAACTGTTCGTGCACCAAAATTATAACTGGATTTTTTCTCAGTAATGCTGAAAATTAATGTTAATACGCAGTTTGAGTGTACAGCGGGTCGGGGGGAGGGGCAGGGGATGGATCTCTGTATAAATAATGAATATCTCCATTTTTTTTCTCTTTCCCACATTTACAGTGGGGAGGTGCAATCTGTCAGTCTATCAGCAGCGCACACACGGAGCGAACTGCTTTTTTCACACAAGCAAGGGCATGTGTCATTGGCAGTGTATGTCACATGTCTTTGCCCTATAAGACCCAGCCATTTTCCACGTAGCCACCATTTTCTCACTGATGCAGCTGCGCGTTAGACGGCACCGCTGTTGCTGTGTGCGCTATAATTTGAGTGTTCATTTCAAGCCAATTTTCTCTGAAATATACAGATAGCTTGGGAGTAGGGACTAATGGTCTGTGCTCTTAAATAGATAGGTAGGGAGTAGGGACTAACTGTAATTGCAGTCCTTTTTAGGGCTAGGTTACATCAGCTCCTATCACTTTTTGCCAGGCAGGTCTGTGCCAGTGCTGTGCAAGTTTTTTTCACAGCATTTGGCTAAATCTAGCTAAGCAAATCCTTTTTGGCCTCTTGCAGTGTGTGTTAGTCAGTGGAGTAGCCTATCTGTGTTGCAAGTTACACCATCTGTGTATAGAATACAAATTTTTTTACTGCACCTAGCCAAGTAAAACCATTTGGGCATAGCATCATTCTATTAGTCCATCTATACCAACCTCCACCAGGTTGCAAATTAAAAATAATTTTTATCTGCATCTAGCTCTGAAAAATATATTTAGGCTTGTAGCAGTGTGTGGGACTTGCTCTATTAGTCCATCTATACTAACCTCCACCAGGCTGCAAATTAAAAATAATTTTTATCTGCATCTAGCTCTGAAAAAATATTTGGGTTTGTAGCAGTGTGTTGGACTTGTTCTATTAGTCCATCTATACTAACCTCCACCAGGTTGCAAATTAAAAATATTTTTTGTCTGCATCTAGCTCTGAAAAAAATTTTTGGGCTTGTAGCACTGTGTGGGAATTGTTCTGTTAGTCCATCTATACTAACCTCCAACAGGTTGCAAATTAAAAATAATTTTTATCTGCATCTAGCTCTGTAAATAAAATTGGGCTTGTAGCAGTGTGTGGGACTGGTTCTATTAGTCCATCTATACTAACCTCCACAAGGTTGCAAATTAAAAATTATTTTTATCTGCATCTATCTCTGAAAAAGAATTTGGGCTTGTAGCAGTGTGTGGGACTTGTTCTATTAGTCCATCTATACTAACCTCCACCAGGTTGCAAATTAAATATGAATTTTTATCTGCCTCTAGCTCTGAAAATAAAATTGGGCTTGTAGCAGTGTATGGGACTTGTTCTATTAGTCCATCTATACTAACCTCCACCAGGTTGCAAATTAAAAAAAAATTTTATCTGCATCTAGCTCTGAAAAATATTTGGGCTTGTAGCAGTGTGTGGGACTTGTTCTATTAGTCCATCTATACTAACCTCCACCAGGTTGCAAATTAAAAATAATTTTTATCTTCATCTAGTTCTGAAAAAATATTTGGGCTTGTAGCAGTGTGTGGGACTTGTTCTATTAGCTCATCAATACTAACCTCCACCAGGTTGCAAATTAAAAATAATTTTTATCTGCATATAGCTCTGAAAAAAAATTTGGGCTTGTAGCAGTGTGGGGGACTGGTTCTATTAGTCCATCTATACTAACCTCCACCAGGTTGCAAATTAAAAATAATTTTGATCTGCATCTAGTTCTGAAAATATATTTGGGCTTGTAGCAGTGTGTTAGACTTGTTCTATTAGTCCATCTATACTAACCTCCACCAGGTTGCAAATTAAAAATATTTTTTGTCTGCATCTAGCTCTGAAAAAAATTTTTGGGCTTGTAGCAGTGTGTGGGACTTGTTCTGTTAGTCCATCTATACTAACCTCCAACAGGTTGCAAATTAAAAATAATTTTTATCTGCATCTAGCTCTGTAAATAAAATTGGGCTTGTAGCAGTGTGTGGGACTGGTTCTATTAGTCCATCTATACTAACCTCCACCAGGTTGCAAATTAAATATGAATTTTTATCTGCCTCTAGCTCTGAAAATAAATTTGGGCTTGTAGCAGTGTATGGGACTTGTTCTATTAGTCCATCTATACTAACCTCCACCAGGTTGCAAATTAAAAATAATTTTTATCTGCATCTAGCTTTGAAAAAAAATTGGGCTTGTAGCAGTGTGTGAGACTTGTTCTATTAGTCCATCTATACTAACCTCCACCAGGTTGCAAATTAAAAATAATTTTTATCTGCATCTAGCTCTGTAAATAAAATTGGGCTTGTAGCAGTGTGTGGGACTGGTTCTATTAGTCCATCTATACTAACCTCCACCAGGTTGCAAATTAAATATGAATTTTTATCTGCCTCTAGCTCTGAAAAAAAAATTGGGCTTGTAGCAGTGTGTGGGACTTGTTCTATTAGTCCATCTATACTAACCTCCACCAGGTTGCAAATTAAAAATAATTTTTATCTGCATATAGCGCTATAAAAAACTTTGGGCTTGTAGCAGTGTGTGGGACAGGTTCTATTAGTCCATCTATACTAACCTCCACCAAGTTGCAAATTAAAAATAATTTTTATCTGCATCTAGCTCTGAAAAAATATTGGGCTTGTAGCAGTGTGCGGGACTTGTTCTATTAATCCATTTATACTAACCTCCACCAGGTTGCAAATTAAAAATAATTTTTATCTGCATCTAGCTCTGAAAAAAAAATTGGGGCTTGTAGCAGTGTGTGGGACTGGTTCTATTAGTCCATCTATACTAACCTCCACCAAGTTGCAAATTTAAAATAATTTTTATCTGCATCTAGCCCTGAAAAAAAAATTGGGCTTGTATCAGTGTGTGGGACTTGTTCTATTAGTCCATCTAAACTAACCTCCACCAGGTTGCAAATTAAAAATAATTTTTATCTGCATCTAGCTCTTAAAAAAAAATTGGGCTTGTAGCAGTGTATGGGACTTGTTCTATTAGTCCATCTATGCTAACCTCCACCAGGTTGCAAATTAAAAATAATTTTTATCTGCATCTAGCTCTTAAAAAAAATTTGGGCTTGTAGCAGTGTATGGGACTTGTTCTATTAGTCCATCTATACTAACTTCCACCAGGTTGCAAATTAAAAATAATTTTTATCTGCATCGAGCTCTGAAAAAAAATTGGGCTTGTAGCAGTGTGTGGGACTTGTTCTATTAGTCCATCTATACTAACCTCCACCAGGTTGCAAATTAAAAATAATTTTTATCTCAATCTAGTTCTGAAAAAATATTTGGGCTTGTAGCAGTTTGTGGGACTTGCTCTCTTAGTCCATCTATACTAACCTCCACCAGGTTGCCAATTAAAAACAATTTTTATCTGCATCTAGCTCTGAAAAAAAATTTTGGGCTTATAGCAGTGTGTGGGACTGGTTCTATTAGTCCATCTATACTAACCTCTACCAGGTTGCAAATTAAAAATAATTTTTATCTGCATCTAGCTCTGAAAAAAAATTTGGGCTTGTAGCAGTGTGTGGGACTTGTTCTATTAGTCCATCTATACTAACCTCCACCAGGTTGCAAATTAAAAATAATTTTTATCTGCATCTAGCTCTGAAAAAAAATTTGGACTTGTAGCAGTGTGTGGGACCTGTTCTATTAATCCATCTATATAAACCTCCAGCAGGTTGCAAATTAAAAATAATTTTTATCTGCATCTAGCTCTGAAAAAGAATTTGGGCTTGTAGCAGTGTATGGGACTTTATCTACTAGTCCATCTATACTAACCTCCACCAGGTTGCAAATTAAAAATAATTTTTATCTGCATCTACATCTGAAAAAAAATTGGGCTTCTAGCAGTGTGTGAGGCTTGTTCTATTAGTCCATCTATACTAACCTCCACCAGGTTGCAAATTAAAAATAATTTTTATCTGCATCTAGCACTGAAAAAAAGTTTGGGCTTGTAGCAGTGTATGGGACTTGTTCTATTAGTCCATCTATACTAACCTCCACCAGGTTGCAAATTAAAAATAATTTTTATCTGCATCTAGCTCTGAAAAAAAATTGGGCTTGTAGCAGTGTGTGAGACTTGTTCTATTAGTCCATCTATACTAACCTCCACCAGGTTGCAAATTAAAAATATTTTTTATCTGCATATAGCGCTATAAAAAACTTTGGGCTTGTAGCAGTGTGTGGGACTTGTTCTTTTAGTCCATCTATACTAACCTCCACCAAGTTGCAAATTAAAAATAATTGTTATCTGCATCTAGCTCTGAAAAAATATTTGGGCTTGTAGCAGTGTGTGGGACTTGTTCTATTAGTCCATCCATACTAACCTCCACCAGGTTGCAAATTAAAAATAATTTTTAACTGCATCTAGCTCTGAAAAAAAATATGGGCTTGTAGCACTGTGTGGGACTTGTTCTGTTAGTCCATCTATACTAACCTCCACCAGGTTGCAAATTAAAAATAATTTTTATCTGCATCTAGCTCTGAAAAAATATTTGGGCTTGTAGCAGTTTGTGGGACTTGTTCTCTTAGTCCATCTATACTAACCTCCACCAAGTTGCAAATTAAAAATATTTTTTATCTGCATCTAGCTCTGAAAAAATATTTGGGCTTGTAGCAGTGTGTGGGACTTGTTCTATTAGTCCATCTATACTAACCTCCACCAGCTTGCAAATTAAAAATAATTTTTAACTGCATCTAGCTCTGAAAAAAAGTTTGGGCTTTTAGCAGTATGTGGGACTTTTTCTGTTAGTCCATCTATACTAACCTCCACCAGGTTGCAAATTAAAAATAATTTTTATCTGCATCTAGCTCTGAAAAAATATTTGGGCTTGTAGCAGTTTGTGGGACTTGTTCTCTTAGCCCATCTATACTAACCTCCACCAGGTTGCAAATTAAAAATAATTTTTATCTGCATCTAGCTCTGAAAAAAAAATTTGGGCATGTAGCAGTGTGTGGGACTGGTTCTATTAGTCCATCTATACTAACCTCCACCAGTTTGCAAATTAAAAATAATTTTTATCTGCATCTAGCTCTGAAAAAAAAATTGGGCTTGTAGCAGTGTATGGGACTTGTTCTATTAGTCCATCTATGCTAACCTCCACCAGGTTGCAAATTAAAAATAATTTTTATCTGCATTTAGCTCTTAAAAAAAATTTGGGCTTGTAGCAGTGTATGGGACTTGTTCTATTAGTCCATCTATACTAACTTCCACCAGGTTGCAAATTAAAAATAATTTTTATCTGCATCGAGCTCTGAAAAAAAATTGGGCTTGTAGCAGTGTGTGGGACTTGTTCTATTAGTCCATCTATACTAACCTCCACCAGGTTGCAAATTAAAAATAATTTTTATCTCAATCTAGTTCTGAAAAAATATTTGGGCTTGTAGCAGTTTGTGGGACTTGCTCTCTTAGTCCATCTATACTAACCTCCACCAGGTTGCAAATTAAAAACAATTTTTATCTGCATCTAGCTCTGAAAAAAAATTTTGGGCTTATAGCAGTGTGTGGGACTGGTTCTATTAGTCCATCTATACTAATCTCTACCAGGTTGCAAATTAAAAATAATTTTTATCTGCATCTAGCTCTGAAAAAAAATTTGGGCTTGTAGCAGTGTGTGGGACTTGTTCTGTTAGTCCATCTATACTAACCTCCACCAGCTTGCAAATTAAAAATAATTTTTATTTGCATCTAGCTCTGAAAAAATATTTGGGCTTGTAGCAGTTTGTGGGACTTGTTCTCTTAGTCCATCTATACTAACCTCCACCAAGTTGCAAATTAAAAATCATTTTTATCTGCATCTAGCTCTGAAAAAATATTTGGGCTTGTAGCAGTGTGTGGGACTTGTTCTATTAGTCCATCCATACTAACCTCCACCAGCTTGCAAATTAAAAATAATTTTTAACTGCATCTAACTCTGAAAAAAAATTTGGGCTTGTAGCAGTATGTGGGACTTGTTCTGTTAGTCCATCTATACTAACCTCCACCAGGTTGCAAATTAAAAATAATTTTTATCTGCATCTAGCTCTGAAAAAATATTTGGGCTTGTAGCAGTTTGTGGGACTTGTTCTCTTAGTCCATCTATACTAACCTCCACCAGGTTGCAAATTAAAAATAATTTTTATCTGCATCTAGCTCTGAAAATAAAATTTGGGTTTGTAGCAGTGTGTGGGACTGGTTCTATTAGTCCATCTATACTAACCTCCACCAGGTTGCAAATTAAAAATAATTTTTATCTGCATCTAGCCCTGAAAAAAAAGTTGGGCTTGTAGCAGTGTGTGGGACTTGTTCTATTAGTCCATCTATACTAACCTCCACCAGGTTGCAAATTAAAAATAATTTTTATCTGCATCTAGCTCTGAAAAAATATTTGGGCTTGTAGCAGTTTGTGGGACTTGTTCTCTTAGTCCATCTATACTAACCTCCACCAGGTTGCAAATTAAAAATAATTTTTATCTGCATCTAGCTCTGAAAAAAAATTTGGGCTCGTAGCAGTGTATGGGACTTGTTCTATTAGTCCATCTATGCTAACCTCCACCAGGTTGCAAATTAAAAATAATTTTTATCTGCATCTAACTCTGAAAAAAAATTTGGGCTTGTAGCAATGCATGGGACTTGTTCTATTAGTCCATCTATACTAACTTCCACCAGGTTGCAAATTAAAAATAATTTTTATCTGCATCGAGCTCTGAAAAAAAATTAGGTTTGTAGCAGTGTGTGGGACCTGTTCTATTCATCCATCTATACTAACCTCCACCAGGTTGCAAATTAAAAATAATTTTTATCTGCATCTAGCGCTGAAAAAAACTTTGGGCTTGTAGCAGTGTGTGGGACTTGTTCTATTAGTCCATCTATACTAACCTCCACCAGGTTGCAAATTAAAAATAATGTTTATCTGCATCTAGCTCTGAAAAAATATTTGGGCTTGTAGCAGTGTGTGGGACTTGTTCTATTATTCCATCTATACTAACCTCCACCAGGTTGCAAATTAAAAATAATTTTTATCTGCATCTAGCTCTGAAAAAAAATTTGGCCTTGTAGCAGTGTGTGGGACTTGTTCTATTAGTCCATCTATACTAACCTCCACCAGGTTGCAAATTAAAAATAATTTTTATCTGCATCTAGTTCTGAAAAAATATTTGGGCTTGTAGCAGTTTGTGGGACTTGTTCTCTTAGTCCATCTATACTAACCTCCACCATGTTGCAAATTAAAAATAATTTTTTTCTGCATCTAGCGCTGGAAAAATATTTGGGTTTGTAGCAGTGTGTGGAACTTTTTCTGTTAGTCCATCTATACTAACCTCCACCATGTTGCAAATTAAAAATAATTTTTAGCTGCATCTACCTCTGAAAAAAAAATTGGGCTTCTAGCTGTGTGTGGGACTTGTTCTATTAGTCCATCTATACTAACCTCCACCAGGTTGCAAATTATAAATAATTTTTATCTGCATCTAGCTCTGAAAAAAAACTGGGCCTGTAGCAGTGTGTGGGACTTGTTCTATTAGTCCATCTATACTAACCTCCACAAGGTTGCAAATTAAAAATAATTTTTATCTGAATCTAGCTCTGAAAAATATTTGGGCTTGTAGCAGTGTGTGGGACTTGTTCTATTAGTCCATCTATACTAACCTCCACCAGGTTGCAAATTAAAAATAATTTTTATCTGCATCTAGCTCTGAAAAAAAATTTGAGCTTGTAGCAGTGTATGGGCTTGTTCTATTAGTCCATCTATACTAACCTCCACCAGGTTGCAAATTAAAAATAATTTTTATCTGCATCTAGCTCTGAAAAAAAATTTGGGCTTGTAGCAGTGTGTGGGACTTGTTCTATTATTCCATCTATACTAACCTCCACCAGGTTGCAAATTAAAAATTTTTTTTATCTGCATCTAGCTCTGAAAAAAAAATTGGCCTTGTAGCAGTGTGTGGGACTTGTTCTATTAGTCCATCTATACTAACCTCCACCAGGTTCCAAATTAAAAATAATTTTTATCTGCATCTAGTTCTGAAAAAATATTTGGGCTTGTAGCAGTTTGTGCGACTTGTTCTCTTAGTCCATCTATACTAACCTCCACAAGGTTTCAAATTAAAAATAATTTTTATCTGCATCTAGCTCTGAAAAAAAAATTTGGGCTTCTAGCAGTGTGTGGGACTGGTTCTATTAGTCCATCTATACTAACCTCCACCAGGTTGCAAATTAAAAATTATTTTTATCTGCATCTAGCTCTGAAAAAAAAATTGGGCTTGTAGCAGTGTGTGGGACTTGTTCTATTAGTCCATCTATACTAACCTCCACCAGGTTGCAAATTAAAAATAATTTTTATCTGCATCTAGCTCTGAAAAAAAATTTGGGCTTGTAGCAGTGTGTGGGACTTGTTCTATTAGTCCATCTATACTAACCTCCACCAGGTTGCAAATTAAAAATAGTTTTTAGCTGCATCTACCTCTGAAAAAAAAAATGGGCTTCTAGCTGTGTGTGGGACTTGTTCTATTAGTCCATCTATACTAACCTCCACCAGGTTGCAAATTATAAATAATTTTTATCTGCATCGAGCTCTGAAAAAAAATTGGGCTTGTAGCAGTGTGTGGGACTTGTTCTATTCGTCCATCTATACTAACCTCCACGAGGTTGCAAATTAAAAATAATTTTTATCTGCATCTAGCGCTGAAAAAAAATTTGGGCTTGTAGCAGTGTGTGGGACTTGTTCTATTAGTCCATCTATACTAACCTCCACCAAGTTGCAAATTAAAAATAATTTTTATCTGCATCTAGCTCTGAAAAAAAATTTGGCCTTGTAGCAGTGTGTGGGACTTGTTCTATTATTCCATCTATACTAACCTCCACCAGGTTGCAAATTAAAAATTTTTTTTATCTGCATCTAGCTCTGAAAAAAAAATTGGCCTTGTAGCAGTGTGTGGGACTTGTTCTATTAGTCCATCTATACTAACCTCCACCAGGTTCCAAATTAAAAATAATTTTTATCTGCATCTAGTTCTGAAAAAATATTTGGGCTTGTAGCAGTTTGTGCGACTTGTTCTCTTAGTCCATCTATACTAACCTCCACAAGGTTTCAAATTAAAAATAATTTTTATCTGCATCTAGCTCTGAAAAAAAAATTTGGGCTTCTAGCAGTGTGTGGGACTGGTTCTATTAGTCCATCTATACTAACCTCCACCAGGTTGCAAATTAAAAATTATTTTTATCTGCATCTAGCTCTGAAAAAAAAATTGGGCTTGTAGCAGTGTGTGGGACTTGTTCTATTAGTCCATCTATACTAACCTCCACCAGGTTGCAAATTAAAAATAATTTTTATCTGCATCTAGCTCTGAAAAAAAATTTGGGCTTGTAGCAGTGTGTGGGACTTGTTCTATTAGTCCATCTATACTAACCTCCACCAGGTTGCAAATTAAAAATAGTTTTTAGCTGCATCTACCTCTGAAAAAAAAAATGGGCTTCTAGCTGTGTGTGGGACTTGTTCTATTAGTCCATCTATACTAACCTCCACCAGGTTGCAAATTATAAATAATTTTTATCTGAATCGAGCTCTGAAAAAAAATTGGGCTTGTAGCAGTGTGTGGGACTTGTTCTATTCGTCCATCTATACTAACCTCCACGAGGTTGCAAATTAAAAATAATTTTTATCTGCATCTAGCGCTGAAAAAAACTTTGGGCTTGTAGCAGTGTGTGGGACTTGTTCTATTAGTCCATCTCTGCTAACCTCCACCAGGTTGCAAATTAAAAATAATTTTTATCTGCATCTAGCTCTGAAAAAAAATTTGGCCTTGTAGCAGTGTGTGGGACTTGTTCTATTAGTCCATCTATACTAACCTCCACCAGGTTGCAAATTAAAAATAATTTTTATCTGCATCTAGCTCTGAAAAAAAAATTGACCTGGTAGCAGTTTGTGGGACTTGTTCTCTTAGTCCATCTATACTTAACCTCCACCAGGTTGCAAATTAAAAATAATTTTTATCTGCATCTAGCTCTGAAAAAAAACTGGGCTTGTAGCAGTGTGTGAGGCTTGTTCTATTAGTCCATCTATACTAACCTCCACCAGGTTGCAAATTAAAAATAATTTTTATCTGCATCTAGCGCTGAAAAAAACTTTGGGCTTTTAGCAGTGTGTGGGACTTGTTCGATTAGTCCATCTATACTAACCTCCACCAGGTTGCAAATTAAAAATAATTTTTATCTGCATCTAGCTCTGAAAAAAAATTTGGACTTGTAGCAGTGTGTGGGACTTGTTCTATTAATCCATCTATATTAACCTCCACCAGGTTGCAAATTAAAAATAATTTTTATCTGCATCTAGCTCTGAAAAAACATTTGGGCTTGTAGCAGTGTATGGGACTTGTTCTATTAGTCCATCTATACTAACCTCCACCAGGTTGCAAATTAAAAATAATTTTTATCTGCATCTAGCTCTGAAAAAAAACTGGGCTTGTAGCAGTGTGTGGGACTTGTTCTATTAATCCATCTATATTAACCTCCACCAGGTTGAAAATTAAAAATAATTTTTATCTGCATCTAGCTCTGAAAAAAAATTTGGGCTTGTAGCAGTGTATGGGACTTGTTCTATTAGTCCATCTATACTAACCTCCACCAGGATGCAAATTAAAAATAATTTTTATCTGCATCTAGCTCTGAAAAAAAACTGGGCTTGCAGCAGTGTGTGAGGCTTGTTCTATTAGTCCATCTATACTAACCTCCACCAGGTTGCAAATTAAAAATAATTTTTAGCTGCATCTACCTCTGAAAAAAAAATTGGGCTTCTAGCTGTGTGTGGGACTTGTTCTATTAGTCCATCTATACTAACCTCCACCAGGTTGCAAATTATAAATAATTTTTATCTGCATCGAGCTCTGAAAAAAAATTGGGCTTGTAGCAGTGTGTGGGACTTGTTCTATTCGTCCATCTATACTAACCTCCACGAGGTTGCAAATTAAAAATAATTTTTATCTGCATCTAGCGCTGAAAAAAACTTTGGGCTTGTAGCAGTGTGTGGGACTTGTTCTATTAGTCCATCTCTGCTAACCTCCACCAGGTTGCAAATTAAAAATAATTTTTATCTGCATCTAGCTCTGAAAAAAAATTTGGCCTTGTAGCAGTGTGTGGGACTTGTTCTATTAGTCCATCTATACTAACCTCCACCAGGTTGCAAATTAAAAATAATTTTTATCTGCATCTAGTTCTGAAAAAATATTTGGGCTTGTAGCAGTTTGTGGGACTTGTTCTCTTAGTCCATCTATACTAACCTCCACCAGGTTGCAAATTAAAAATAATTTTAATCTGCATCTAGTTCTGAAAAAAAATGTGGGCTTGTAGCAGTGTGGGGTACTGGTTCTATTAGTCCATCTATACTAACCTCCACCAGGTTGCAAATTAAAAATAATTTTTATCTGCATCTAGCTCTGAAAAAAAAGTGGGCTTGTAGCAGTGTGTGAGGCTTGTTCTATTAGTCCATCTATACTAACCTCCACCAGGTTGCAAATTAAAAATAATTTTTATCTGCATCTAGCGCTGAAAAAAACTTTGGGCTTTTAGCAGTGTGTGGGACTTGTTCGATTAGTCCATCTATACTAACCTCCACCAGGTTGCAAATTAAAAATAATTTTTATCTGAATCTAGCGCTGAAAAAAACTTTGCGCTTTTAGCAGTGTGTGGGACTTGTTCTATTAGTCCATCTATACTAACCTCCACCAGGTTGCAAATTAAAAATAATTTTTATCTGCATCTAGCTCTGAAAAAAAATTTGGGCTTGTAGCAGTGTACGGGACTTGTTCTATTAGTCCATCTATACTAACCTCCACCAGGTTGCAAATTAAAAATAATTTTTATCTGCATCTAGCTCTGAAAAAAAATTTGGGCTTGTAGCAGTGTATGGGACTTGTTCTATTAGTCCATCTATACAAACCTCCACCAGGTTGCAAATTAAAAATAATTTTTATCTGCATCTAGCTCTGAAAAAAAACTGGGCTTGTAGCAGTGTGTGAGGCTTGTTCTATTATTCCATCTATACTAACCTCCACCAGGTTGCTAATTAAAAATAATTTTTATCTGCATCTAGCGCTGAAAAAAACTTTGGGCTTTTAGCAGTGTGTGGGACTTGTTCTATTAGTCCATCTATACTAACCTCCACCAGGTTGCAAATTAAAAATAAGTTTTATCTACATCTAGCTTTGAAAAAAAATTGGGCTTGTAGCAGTGTGTGAGACTTGTTCTATTAGTCCATCTATACTAACCTCCACCAGGTTGCAAATTAAAAATATTTTTTATCTGCATATAGCGCTATAAAAAAACTTTGGGCTTGTAGCAGTTTGTGGGACTTGTTCTCTTAGTTCATCTATACTAACCTCCACCAGGTTGCAAATGAAAATTAGTTTTTATCTGCATATAGCTTTGAAAAAAAAATTTGGGCTTGTAGCAGTGTGTGGGACTGGTTCTATTAGTCCATCTATACTAACCTCCACCAGGTTGCAAATTAAAAATAATTTTTATCTGCATCTAGCCCTGAAAAAAAAATTGGGCTTGTAGCAGTGTGTGGGACTTGTTCTATTAGTCCATCTATACTAACCTCCACCAGTTTGCAAATTAAAAATAATTTTTATGTGCATCTAGCTCTGAAAAAAAATTTGGGCTTGTAGCAGTGTATGGGACTTGTTCTATTAGTCCATCTATCCTAACCTCCACCAGGTTGCAAATTAAAAATAATTTTTATCTGCATCTAGCTCTTAAAAAAAATTTGGGCTTGTAGCAGTGTATGGGACTTGTTCTATTAGTCCATCTATACTAACTTCCACCAGGTTGCAAATTAAAAATAATTTTTATCTGCATCGAGCTCTGAAAAAAAATTGGGCTTGTAGCAGTGTGTGGAACTTGTTCTATTCGTCCATCTATACTAACCTCCACCAGGTTGCAAATTAAAAATAATTTTTATCTGCATCTAGCTCTGAAAAAAAATTTGGACTTGTAGCAGTGTGTGGGACTTGTTCTATTAATCCATCTATATTAACCTCCACCAGGTTGCAAATTAAAATAATTTTTATCTGCATCCAGCTCTGAAAAAAAATTTAGGCTTGTAGCAGTGTATGGGACTTGATCTATTAGTCCATCTATACTAACCTCCACCAGGTTGCAAATTAAAAATAATTTTTATCTGCATCTACATCTGGAAAAAAATTGGGCTTGTAGCAGTGTGTGAGGCTTGTTTTATTAGTCCATCTATACTAACCTCCACCAGGTTGCAAATTAAAAATAATTTTTATCTGCATCTAGCACTGAAAAAAACTTTGGGCTTTTAGCAGTGTGTGGGACTTATTCTATTAGTCCATCTATACTAACCTCCACCAGGTTGCAAATTAAAAATAATTTTTATCTGCATCTAGCTCTGAAAAAAAATTTGGGCTTGTAGCAGTGTATGGGACAGGTTCTATTAGTCGATCTATACTAACCTCCACCAGGTTGCAAATTAAAAATAATTTTTATCTGCATCTGGCTCTGCAAAAAAATTGGGCTTGTAGCAGTGTGTGAGACTTGTTCTATTAGTCCATCTATACTAACCTCCACCAGGTTGCAAATTAAAAATATTTTTTATCTGCATATAGCGCTATAAAATACTTTGGGCTTGTAGCAGTGTGTGGGACTTGTTCTATTAGTCCATCTATACTAACCTCCACCAAGTTGCAAATTAAAAATAATTGTTATCTGCATCTAGCTCTGAAAAAATATTTGGGCTTGTAGCAGTGTGTGGGACTTGTTCTATTAGTCCATCTATACTCACCTCCACCAGGTTGCAAATTAAAAATTATTTTTAACTGCATCTAGCTCTGAAAAAAAATTTGGGCTTGTAGCAGTGTGTGGGACTGGTTCTGTTAGTCCATCTATACTAACCTCCACCAGGTTGCAATTTAAAAATAATTTTTATCTGCATCTAGCCCTGAAAAAAAAATTGGGCTTGTAGCAGTGTGTGGGACTTGTGATATTAGTCCATCTATACTAATCTCCACCAGGTTGCAAATTAAAAATAATTTTTATCTGCATCTAGCTCTGAAAAAATATTTGGGCTTGTAGAAGTTTGTGGGACTTGTTCTCTTAGTCCATCTATACTAACCTCCACCAGGTTGCAAATTAAAAATAATTTTTATCTGCATCTAGCTCTGAAAAAAAAATTTAGGCTTGTAGCAGTGTGTGGGACTGGTTCTAGTAGTCCATCTATACTAACCTCCACCAGGTTGCAAATTAAAAATAATTTTTATCTGCATCTAGCTCTGAAAAAAAATTGGGCTTGTAGCAGTGTGTGAGTCTTGTTCTATTAGTCCATCTATACTAACCTCCACCAGGTTGCAAATTAAAAATAATTTTTATCTGCATATAGCGCTATAAAAAACTTTGGGCGTGTAGCAGTGTGTGGGACTTGTTCTATTAGTCCATCTATACTAACCTCCACCAAGATGCAAATTAAAAATAATTGTTATCTGCATCTAGCTCTGAAAAAATATTTGGGCTTGTAGCAGTGTGTGGGACTTGTTCTATTAGTCCATCTATACTAACCTCCACCAGGTTGCAAATTAAAAATAATTTTTAACTGTATCTAGCTCTGAAAAAAAAATTGGGCTTGTAGCAGTGTGTGGGACTTGTTCTGTTAGTCCATCTATACTAACCTTCACAAGGTTGCAAATTAAAAATAATTTTTATTTGCATCTAGCTCTGAAAAAATATTTGGGCTTGTAGAAGTTTGTGGGACTTGTTCTCTTAGTCCATCTATACTAACCTCCACCAAGTTGCAAATTAAAAATAATTTTTATCTGCATCTAGCTCTGAAAAAATATTTGGGTTTGTAGCAGTGTGTGGGACTTGTTCCATTAGTCAATCTATACTAACCTCCACCAGCTTGCAAATTAAAAATAATTTTTAACTGCATCTAGCTCTGAAAAAAAATATGGGCTTGTAGCAGTATGTGGGACTTGTTCTGTTCGTCCATCTATACTAACCTCCACCAGGTTGCAAATTAAAAATAATTTTTAGCTGCATCTAGCTCTGAAAAAATATTTGGGCTTGTAGCAGTGTGTGGGACTTGTTCTATTAGTCCATCTATACTAACTTCCACCAGGTTGCAAATTAAAAATAATTTTTATCTGCATCGAGCTCTGAAAAAAAATTAGGTTTGTAGCAATGTGTGGGACTTGTTATATTCGTCCATCTATACTAACCTCCACCAGGTTGCAAATTAAAAATAATTTTTATCTGCATCTAGCGCTGAAAAAAACTTTGGGCTTGTAGCAGTGTGTGGGACTTGTTCTATTAGTCCATCTATACTAACCTCCACAAGGTTGCAAATTAAAAATAATTTTTATCTGCATCTAGCTCTGAAAAATATTTGGCTTGTAGCAGTGTGTGGAACTTGTTCTATTCGTCCATCTATACTAACCTCCACCAGGTTGCAAATTAAAAATAATTTTTATCTGCATCTAGCTCTGAAAAAAAATTTGGCCTTGTAGCAGTGTGTGGGACTTGTTCTATTAGTCCATCTATACTAACCTCCACCAGGTTGCAAATTAAAAATAATTTTTATCTGCATCTAGTTCTGAAAAAATATTTGGGCTGGTAGCAGTTTGTGGGACTTGTTCTCTTAGTCCATCTATACTAACCTCCACCAGGTTGCAAATTAAAAATAATTTTTATCTGCATCTAGTTCTGAAAAAATATTTGGGCTTGTAGCAGTGTGTGGGACTTGTTCTATTAGTCCATCTATACTAACCTACACTAGGTTGCAAATTAAAAATAATTTTTATCTGCATCTAGCTCTGAAGAAAAATTTGGGCTTGTAGCAGTGTATGGGACTTGTTCTATTAGTCCATCTATACTAACCTCCACCAGGTTGCAAATTAAAAATAATTTTTATCTGCATCTAGCTCTGAAAAAAAATTTGGGCTTGTAGCAGTGTATGGGACTTGTTCTATTAGTCCATCTATACTAACTTCCACCAGGTTGCAAATTAAAAATAATTTTTATCTGCATCGAGCTCTGAAAAAAAATTGGGCTTGTAGCAGTGTGTGGGACTTGTTCTATTCGTCCATCTATACTAACCTCCACCAGGTTGCAAATTAAAAATAATTTTTATCTGCATCTAGCTCTGAAAAAAAAATTGGGCTTGTAGCAGTGTGTGGGACTTTTTCTATTAGTCCATCTATACTAACCTCCACCAGGTTGCAAATTAAAAATAATTTTTATCTGCATCTAGCGCTGGAAAAATATTTGGGCTTGTAGCAGTGTGTGGAACTTTTTCTGTTAGTCCATCTATACTAACCTCCACCAGGTTGCAAATTAAAAATAATTTTTAGCTGCATCTACCTCTGAAAAAAAAATTGGGCCTCTAGCTGTGTGTGGGACTTGTTCTATTAGTCCATCTATACTAACCTCCACCAGGTTGAAAATTATAAATAATTTTTATCTGCATCTAGCTCTGAAAAAAAACTGGGCCTGTAGCAGTGTGTGGGACTTGTTCTATTAGTCCATCTATACTAACCTCCACCAGGTTGCAAATTAAAAATAATTTTTATCTGCATCTAGCTCTGAAAAAAAATTTGGGCTTGTAGCAGTGTATGGGACTTGTTCTATTAGTCCATCTAAACTAACCTCCACCAGGTTGCAAATTAAAAATAATTTTTATCTGCATCTAGCTCTGAAAAAAAATTTGGCCTTGTAGCAGTGTGTGGGACTTGTTCTATTAGTCCATCTATACTAACCTCCACCAGGTTGCAAATTAAAAATAATTTTTATCTGCATCTAGTTCTGAAAAAATATTTGGGCTTGTAGCAGTTTGTGGGATTTGTTCTCTTAGTCCATCTATACTAACCTCCACCAGGTTGCAAATTAAAAATAATTTTTATCTCCATCTAGCGCTGAAAAAAACTTTGGGCTTGTAGCAGTGTGCGGGACTTGTTCTATTAGTCTATCTAAACTAACCTCCACCAGGTTGCAAATTAAAAATAATTTTTATCTGCATCTAGCTCTGAAAAAAAATTTGGCCTTGTAGCAGTGTGTGGGACTTGTTCTATTAGTCCATCTATACTAACCTCCACCAGGTTGCAAATTAAAAATAATTTTTATCTGCATCTAGTTCTGAAAAAATATTTGGGCTTGTAGCAGTTTGTGGGACTTGTTCTCTTAGTCCATCTATACTAACCTCCACCAGGTTGCAAATTAAAAATAATTTTTATCTGCATCTAGCTCTGAAAAAAAATTTGGCCTTGTAGCAGTGTGTGGGACTTGTTCTATTAGTCCATCTATACTAACCTCCACCAGGTTGCAAATTAAAAATAATTTTTATCTGCATCTAGTTCTGAAAAAATATTTGGGCTTTTAGCAGTTTGTGGGACTTGTTCGCTTAGTCCATCTATGCTAACCTCCACCAGGTTGCAAATTAAAAATTTTTTATCTGCATCTAGCTCTGAAAAAAAAATTTGGGCTTCTAGCAGTGTGTGGGACTGGTTCTATTAGTCCATCTATACTAACCTCCACCAGGTTGCAAATTAAAAATAATTTTTATCTGCATCTAGCTCTGAAAAAAAAATTGGGCTTGTAGCAGTGTGTGGGACTCGTTCTATTAGTCCATCTATACTAACCTCCACCAGGTTGCAAATTAAAAATAATTTTTATCTGCATCTAGCTCTGAAAAAATATTTGGGCTTTTAGCAGTTTGTGGGACTTGTTCTCTTAGTCCATCTATGCTAACCTCCACCAGGTTGCAAATTAAAATTTTTTTATCTGCATCTAGCTCTGAAAAAAAATTTTCGGCTTCTAGCAGTGTGTGGGACTGGTTCTATTAGTCCATCTATGCTAACCTCCACCAGGTTGCAAATTAAAAATAATTTTTATCTGCATCTAGCTCTGAAAAAAAAATTGGGCTTGTAGCAGTGTGTGGGACTCGTTCTATTAGTCCATCTATACTAACCTCCACCAGGTTGCAAATTAAAAATAATTTTTATCTGCATCTAGCTCTGAAAAAAACTTTGGGCTTGTAGCAGTGTGTGGGACTTGTTCTATTAGTCCATCCATACTAACCTCCACCATGTTGCAAATTAAAAATAATTTTTATCTGCATCTAGCGCTGGAAAAATATTTGGGCTTGTAGCAGTGTGTGGAACTTGTTCTGTTAGTCCATCTATACTAACCTCCACCAGGTTGCAAATTATAAATAATTTTTATCTGCATCTAGCTCTGAAAAAAAATTGGGCCTGTAGCAGTCTGTGGGACTTGTTCTATTAGTCCATCTATACTAACCTCCACAAGGTTGCAAATTAAAAATAATTTTTATCTGCATCTAGTTCTGAAAAAATATTTGGGCTTGTAGCAGTTTGTGGGACTTGTTCTCTTAGTCCATCTATACTAACCTCCACCAGGTTGCAAATTAAAAATAATTTTTATCTGCATCTAGCTCTGAAAAAAATTTGGCCTTGTAGCAGTGTATGGGATTTGTTCTATTAGTCCATCTATACTAACCTCCACCAGGTTGCAAATTAAAAATAATTTTTATCTGCATCTAGTTCTGAAAAAATATTTGGGCTTTTAGCAGTTTGTGGGACTTGTTCTCTTAGTCCATCTATGCTAACCTCCACCAGGTTGCAAATTAAAAAATTTTTATCTGCATCTAGCTCTGAAAAAAAAATTTGGGCTTCTAGCAGTGTGTGGGACTGGTTCTATTAGTCCATCTATACTAACCTCCACCAGGTTGCAAATTAAAAATAATTTTTATCTGCATCTAGCTCTGAAAAAAAAATTGGGCTTGTAGCAGTGTGTGGGACTCGTTCTATTAGTCCATCTATACTAACCTCCACCAGGTTGCAAATTAAAAATAATTTTTATCTGCATCTAGCTCTGAAAAAATATTTGGGCTTTTAGCAGTTTGTGGGACTTGTTCTCTTAGTCCATCTATGCTAACCTCCACCAGGTTGCAAATTAAAATTTTTTTATCTGCATCTAGCTCTGAAAAAAAAATTTGGGCTTCTAGCAGTGTGTGGGACTGGTTCTATTAGTCCATCTATACTAACCTCCACCAGGTTGCAAATTAAAAATAATTTTTATCTGCATCTAGCTCTGAAAAAAAAATTGGGCTTGTAGCAGTGTGTGGGACTCGTTCTATTAGTCCATCTATACTAACCTCCACCAGGTTGCAAATTAAAAATAATTTTTATCTGCATCTAGCTCTGAAAAAAACTTTGGGCTTGTAGCAGTGTGTGGGACTTGTTCTATTAGTCCATCCATACTAACCTCCACCATGTTGCAAATTAAAAATAATTTTTATCTGCATCTAGCGCTGGAAAAATATTTGGGCTTGTAGCAGTGTGTGGAACTTGTTCTGTTAGTCCATCTATACTAACCTCCACCAGGTTGCAAATTATAAATAATTTTTATCTGCATCTAGCTCTGAAAAAAAATTGGGCCTGTAGCAGTCTGTGGGACTTGTTCTATTAGTCCATCTATACTAACCTCCACAAGGTTGCAAATTAAAAATAATTTTTATCTGCATCTATCTCTGAAAAATATTTGGGCTTGTAGCAGTGTGTGGGACTTGTTCTATTAGTCCATCTATACTAACCTACACCAGGTTGCAAATTAAAAATAATTTTTATCTGCATCTAGCTCTGAAAAAAAAATTGGGCTTGTAGCAGTGTATGGTACTTGTTCTATTAGTCCATCTATACTAACCTCCACCAGGTTGCAAATTAAAAATAATTTTTATCTGCATCTAGCTCTGAAAAAAAATTTGGGCTTGTAGCAGTGTATGGGAATTGTTCTATTAGTCCATCTATACTAACCTCTACCAGGTTGCAAATTAAAAATAATTTTTATCTGCATCTAGCTATGAAAAAAAATTTGGGCTTGTAGCAGTGTATGGGACTTGTTCTATTAGTCCATCTATACTAACTTCCACCAGGTTGCAAATTAAAAATAATTTTTAGCTGCATCTACCTCTGAAAAAAAAAATTGGGCCTGTAGCAGTGTGTGGGACTTGTTCTATTAGTCCATCTATACTAACCTCCACAAGATTGCAAATTAAAAATAAATTTTATCTGCATCTAGCTCTGAAAAATATTTGGGCTTGTAGCAGTGTGTGGGACTTGTTCTATTAGTCCATCTATACTAACCACCACCAGGTTGCAAATTAAAAATAATTTTTATCTGCATCTAGCTCTGAAAAAAAATTTGGCTTGTAGCAGTGTATGGGACTTGTTCTATTAGTCCATCTATACTAACCTCCACCAGGTTGCAAATTAAAAATAATTTTTATCTGCATCTAGCTCTGAAAAAAAATTTGGGCTTGTAGCAGTGTATGGGACTTATTCTATTAGTCCATCTATACTAACTTCCACCAGGTTGCAAATTAAAAATAATTTTTATCTGCATCGAGCTCTGAAAAAAAATTGGGCTTGTAGCAGTGTGTGGGACTTGTTCTATTCGTCCATCTATACTAACCTCCACCAGGTTGCAAATTAAAAATAATTTTTATAGGCATCTAGCGCTGAAAAAAACTTTTGGCTTGTAGCAGTGTTTGGGACTTGTTCTATTAGTCCATCTATACTAACCTCCAGCAGGTTGCAAATTAAAAATAATTTTTATCTGCATCTAGCTCTGAAAAAAAATTTGGCCTTGTAGCAGTGTGTGGGACTTTTTCTATTAGTCCATCTATACTAACCTCCACCAGGTTGCAAATTAAAAATAATTTTTATCTGCATGTAGCGCTGGAAAAATATTTGGGCTTGTAGCAGTGTGTGGAACTTTTTCTGTTAGTCCATCTATACTAACCTCCACCAGGTTGCAAATTAAAAATAATTTTTAGCTGCATCTACCTCTGAAAAAAAAATTGGGCCTCTAGCTGTGTGTGGGACTTGTTCTATTAGTCCATCTATGCTAACCTCCACCAGGTTAAAAATTATAAATAATTTTTATCTGCATCTGGCTCTGAAAAAAAACTGGGCCTGTAGCAGTGTGTGGGACTTGTTCTATTAGTTCATCTATACTAACCTCCACAAGGTTGCAAATTAAAAATAATTTTTATCTGCATCTAGCTCTGAAAAAACTTTGGGCTTATAGCAGTGTGTGGGACTTGTTCTATTAGTCCATCTATACTAACCTCCACCAGGTTGCAAATTAAAAATAATTTTTATCTGCATCTAGCTCTGAAAAAAAATTTGGGCTTGTAGCAGTGTATGGGACTTGTTCTATTAGTCCATCTATACTAACCTCCACCAGGTTGCAAATTAAAAATAATTTTTATCTGCATCTAGCTATGAAAAAAAATTTGGGCTTGTAGCAGTGTATGGGATTTGTTCTATTAGTCCATCTATACTAACTTCCACCAGGTTGCAAATTAAAAATAATTTTTATCTGCATCTAGTTCTGAAAAAATATTTGGGCTTGTAGCAGTTTGTGGGATTTGTTCTCTTAGTCCATCTATACTAACCTCCACCAGGTTGCAAATTAAAAATAATTTTTATCTCCATCTAGCGCTGAAAAAAACTTTGGGCTTGTAGCAGTGTGCGGGACTTGTTCTATTAGTCCATCTAAACTAACCTCCACCAGGTTGCAAATTAAAAATAATTTTTATCTGCATCTAGCTCTGAAAAAAAATTTGGCCTTGTAGCAGTGTGTGGGACTTGTTCTATTAGTCCATCTATACTAACCTCCACCAGGTTGCAAATTAAAAATAATTTTTATCTGCATCTAGTTCTGAAAAAATATTTGGGCTTGTAGCAGTTTGTGGGACTTGTTCTCTTAGTCCATCTATACTAACCTCCACCAGGTTGCAAATTAAAAATAATTTTTATCTGCATCTAGCTCTGAAAAAAAATTTGGCCTTGTAGCAGTGTGTGGGACTTGTTCTATTAGTCCATCTATACTAACCTCCACCAGGTTGCAAATTAAAAATAATTTTTATCTGCATCTAGTTCTGAAAAAATATTTGGGCTTTTAGCAGTTTGTGGGACTTGTTCTCTTAGTCCTTCTATGCTAACCTCCACCAGGTTGCAAATTAAAAATTTTTTATCTGCATCTAGCTCTGAAAAAAAAATTTGGGCTTCTAGCAGTGTGTGGGACTGGTTCTATTAGTCCATCTATACTAACCTCCACCAGGTTGCAAATTAAAAATAATTTTTATCTGCATCTAGCTCTGAAAAAAAAATTGGGCTTGTAGCAGTGTGTGGGACTCGTTCTATTAGTCCATCTATACTAACCTCCACCAGGTTGCAAATTAAAAATAATTTTTATCTGCATTTAGCGCTGAAAAAAACTTTGGGCTTGTAGCAGTGTGTGGGACTTGTTCTATTAGTCCATCTAAACTAACCTCCACCAGGTTGCAAATTAAAAATAATTTTTATCTGCATCTAGCTCTGAAAAAAAATTTGGCCTTGTAGCAGTGTGTGGGACTTGTTCTATTAGTCCATCTAAACTAACCTCCACCAGGTTGCAAATTAAAAATAATTTTTATCTGCATCTAGTTATGAAAAAATATTTGGGCTTGTAGCAGTTTGTGGGATTTGTTCTCTTAGTCCATCTATACTAACCTCCACCAGGTTGCAAATTAAAAATAATTTTTATCTCCATCTAGCGCTGAAAAAAACTTTGGGCTTGTAGCAGTGTGCGGGACTTGTTCTATTAGTCCATCTAAACTAACCTCCACCAGGTTGCAAATTAAAAATAATTTTTATCTGCATCTAGCTCTGAAAAAAAATTTGGCCTTGTAGCAGTGTGTGGGACTTGTTCTATTAGTCCATCTATACTAACCTCCACCAGGTTGCAAATTAAAAATAATTTTTATCTGCATCTAGTTCTGAAAAAATATTTGGGCTTGTAGCAGTTTGTGGGACTTGTTCTCTTAGTCCATCTATACAAACCTCCACCAGGTTGCAAATTAAAAATAATTTTTATCTGCATCTAGCTCTGAAAAAAAATTTGGCCTTGTAGCAGTGTGTGGGACTTGTTCTATTAGTCCATCTATACTAACCTCCACCAGGTTGCAAATTAAAAATAATTTTTATCTGCATCTAGTTCTGAAAAAATATTTGGGCTTTTAGCAGTTTGTGGGACTTGTTCTCTTAGTCCATCTATGCTAACCTCCACCAGGTTGCAAATTAATATTTTTTTATCTGCATCTAGCTCTGAAAAAAAAATTTGGGCTTCTAGCAGTGTGTGGGACTGGTTCTATTAGTCCATCTATACTAACCTCCACCAGGTTGCAAATTAAAAATAATTTTTATCTGCATCTAGCTCTGAAAAAAAAATTGGGCTTGTAGCAGTGTGTGGGACTCGTTCTATTAGTCCATCTATACTAACCTCCACCAGGTTGCAAATTAAAAATAATTTTTATCTGCATCTAGCTCTGAAAAAAACTTTGGGCTTGTAGCAGTGTGTGGGACTTGTTCTATTAGTCCATCCATACTAACCTCCACCATGTTGCAAATTAAAAATAATTTTTATCTGCATCTAGCGCTGGAAAAATATTTGGGCTTGTAGCAGTGTGTGGAACTTGTTCTGTTAGTCCATCTATACTAACCTCCACCAGGTTGCAAATTATAAATAATTTTTATCTGCATCTAGCTCTGAAAAAAAATTGGGCCTGTAGCAGTCTGTGGGACTTGTTCTATTAGTCCATCTATACTAACCTCCACAAGGTTACAAATTAAAAATAATTTTTATCTGCATCTATCTCTGAAAAATATTTGGGCTTGTAGCAGTGTGTGGGACTTGTTCTATTAGTCCATCTATAATAACCTACACCAGGTTGAAAATTAAAAATAATTTTTATCTGCATCTAGCTCTGAAAAAAAAATTGGGCTTGTAGCAGTGTATGGTACTTGTTCTATTAGTCCATCTATACTAACCTCCACCAGGTTGCAAATTAAAAATAATTTTTAACTGCATCTAGCTCTGAAAAAAAATTTGGGGCTTGTAGCAGTGTATGGGACTTGTTCTATTAGTCCATCTATACTAACCTCCACCAGGTTGCAAATTAAAAATAATTTTTATCTGCATCTAGCTATGAAAAAAAATTTGGCTTGTAGCAGTGTATGGGACTTGTTCTATTAGTCCATCTATACTAACTTCCACCAGGTTGCAAATTAAAAATAATTTTTAGCTGCATCTACCTCTGAAAAAAAAATTTATGCCTGTAGCAGTGTGTGGGACTTGTTCTATTAGTCCATCTATACTAACCTCCACAAGATTGCAAATTAAAAATAATTTTTATCTGCATCTAGCTCTGAAAAATATTTGGGCTTGTAGCAGTGTGTGGGACTTGTTCTATTAGTCCATCTATACTAACCTCCACCAGGTTGCAAATTAAAAATAATTTTTATCTGCATCTAGCTCTGAAA
Organism: Phyllobates terribilis; assembly: GCF_046119375.1. Lineage (NCBI taxonomy): Eukaryota > Metazoa > Chordata > Amphibia > Anura > Dendrobatidae > Phyllobates > Phyllobates terribilis. The sequence goes on along the minus strand of NW_027362761.1, from coordinate 1,201,357,885 downwards.
AAAAATTTGGGCTTGTAGCAGTGTATGGGACTTGTTCTATTAGTCCATCTATACTAACCTCCACCAGGTTGCAAATTAAAAATAATTTTTATCTGCATCTAGCTCTGAAAAAAAAATTGGGCTTGTAGCAGTGTATGGGACTTATTCTATTAGTCCATCTATACTAACTTCCACCAGGTTGCAAATTAAAAATAATTTTTATCTGCATCGAGCTCTGAAAAAAAATTGGGCTTGTAGCAGTGTGTGGGACTTGTTCTATTCGTCCATCTATACTAACCTCCACCAGGTTGCAAATTAAAAATAATTTTTATCTGCATCTAGCTCTGAAAAATATTTGGGCTTGTAGCAGTGTGTGGGACTTGTTCTATTAGTCCATCTATACTAACCTCCACCAGGTTGCAAATTAAAAATAATTTTTATCTGCATCTAGCTCTGAAAAAAAATTTGGGCTTGTAGCAGTGTATGGGACTTGTTCTATTAGTCCATCTATACTAACCTCTACCAGGTTGCAAATTAAAAATAATTTTTATCTGCATCTAGCTCTGAAAAAAAATTTGGGCTTGTAGCAGTGTATGGGACTTATTCTTTTAGTCCATCTATACTAACTTCCACCAGGTTGCAAATTAAAAATAATTTTTATCTGCATCGAGCTCTGAAAAAAAATTGGGCTTGTAGCAGTGTGTGGGACTTGTTCTATTCGTCCATCTATACTAACCTCCACCAGGTTGCAAATTAAAAATAATTTTTATAGGCATCTAACGCTGAAAAAAACTTTTGGCTTGTAGCAGTGTGTGGGACTTGTTCTATTAGTCCATCTATACTAACCTCCACCAGGTTGCAAATTAAAAATAATTTTTATCTGCATCTAGCTCTGAAAAAAAATTTGGCCTTGTAGCAGTGTGTGGGACTTGTTCTATTAGTCCATCTATACTAACCTCCACCAGGTTGCAAATTAAAAATAATTTTTATCTGCATCTAGTTCTGAAAAAATATTTGGGCTTGTAGCAGTTTGTGGGACTTGTTCTCTTAGTCCATCTATACTAACCTCCACCAGGTTGCAAATTAAAAATAATTTTTATCTGCATCTAGCTCTGAAAAAAAATTTGGGCTTGTAGCAGTGTGTGGGACTTGTTCTATTAATCCATCTATATTAACCTCCACCAGGTTGCAAATTAAAAATAATTTTTATCTGCATCTCGCTCTGAAAAAAAATTTGGGCTTGTAGCAGTGTATGGGACTTGTTCTATTAGTCCATCTATACTAACCTCCACCAGGTTGCAAATTAAAAATAATTTTTATCTGCATCTAGCTCTGAAAAAAAATTGGGCTTATAGCAGTGTGTGAGGCTTGTTCTATTAGTCCATCTATACTAACCTCCACCAGGTTGCAAATTAAAAATTATTTTTATCTGCATCTAGCGCTGAAAAAAACTTTGGGCTTTTAGCAGTGTGTGGGACTATTTCTATTAGTCCATCTATACTAACCTCCACCAGGTTGCAAATTAAAAATAATTTTTATCTGCATCTAGCTCTGAAAAAAAATTTGGGCTTGTAACAGTGTATGGGACTTGTTCTATTAGTCCATCTATACTAACCTCCACCAGGTTGCAAATTAAAAATAATTTTTATCTGCATCTAGTCTGCAAAAAAATTGGGCTTGTAGAAGTGTGTGAGACTTGTTCTATTAGTCCATCTATACTAACCTCCACCAGGTTGCAAAGTAAAAATAATTTTTATCTGCATATAGCGCTATAAAAAACTTTGGGCTTGTAGCAGTGTGTGGGACTTTTTCTATTAGTCCATCTATACTAACCTCCACCAAGTTGCAGATTAGAAATAATTTTTATCTGCATCTAGCTCTGAAAAAATATTTGGGCTTGTAGCAGTGTGTGGGACTTGTACTATTAGTCCATCTATACTAACCTCCACCAGGTTGCAAATTAAAAATAATTTTTAACTGCATCTAGCTCTGAAAAAAAAATTGGGCTTGTAGCAGTGTGTGGGACTTGTTCTGTTAGTCCATCTATACTAACCTCCACCAGGTTTCAAATTAAAAATAATTTTTATCTGCATCTAGCTCTGAAAAAATATTTGGGCTTGTAGCAGTTTGTGGGACTTGTTCTCTTAGTCGATCTATACTAACCTCCACCAAGTTGCAAATTAAAAATAATTTTTATCTGCATCTAGCTCTGAAAAAATATTTGGGCTTGTAGCAGTGTGTGGGACTTGTTCTATTAGTCCATCTATACTAACCTCCACCAGCTTGCAAATTAAAAATAATTTTTAACTGCATCTAGCTCTGAAAAAAAATTTGCGCTTGTAGCAGTGTGTGGGACTTGTTCTGTTAGTCCATCTATACTAACCTCCACCAGGTTGCAAATTAAAAATAATTGTTATCTGCATCTAGCTCTGAAAAAATATTTGGGCTTGTAGCAGTTTGTGGGACTTGTTCGCTTAGTCCATCTATACTAACCTCCACCAGGTTGCAAATTAAAAATAATTTTTATCTGCATATAGCTCTGAAAAAAAAATTTGGGCTCGGAGCAGTGTGTGGGACTTGTTCTATTAGTCCGTCTATACTAACCTCCACCAGTTTGCAAATTAAAAATAATTTTTATCTGCATCTAGCCCTGAAAAAAAAATTGGGCTTGTAGCAGTGTGTGGGACTTGTTCTATTAGTCCATCTATACTAACCTCCACCAGGTTGCAAATTAAAAATAATTTTTATCTGCATCTAGCTCTGAAAAAAAAATTGGGCTTGTAGCAGTGTATGGGACTTGTTCTATTAGTCCATCTATACTAACCTCCACCAGGTTGCAAATTAAAAATAATTTTTATCTGCATATAGCACTATAAAAAACTTTGGGCTTGTAGCAGTGTGTGGGACTTGTTCTATTATTCCATCTACTATACTAACCTCCACCAAGTTGCAAATTAAAAATAATTGTTATCTGCATCTAGCTCTGAAAAAATATTTGGGCTTGTAGCAGTGTGTGAGACTTGTTCTATTCGTCCATCTATACTAACCTCCACCAGGTTGCAAATTAAAAATAATTTTTATCTGCATCCAGCGCTGAAAAAAAATTTGGGCTTGTAGCAGTGTATGGGACTTGTTCTATTAGTCCATCTATACTAACCTCCACCAGGGGGCAAATTAAAAATAATTTTTATCTGCATCTAGCTCTGAAAAAAAATTGGGCTTGTAGCAGTGTGTGAGGCTTGTTCTATTAGTCCATCTATACTAACCTCCACCAGGTTGCAAATTAAAAATTATTTTTATCTGCATCTAGCGCTGAAAAAAACTTTGGGCTTTTAGCAGTGTGTGGGACTTTTTCTATTAGTCCATCTATACTAACCTCCACCAAGTTGCAAATTAAAAATAATTGTTATCTGCATCTAGCTCTGAAAAAATATTTGGGCTTGTAGCAGTGTGTGGGACTTGTTCTATTAGTCCATCTATACTAACCTCCACCAAGTTGCAAATTAAAAATAATTGTTATCTGCATCTAGCTCTGAAAAAATATTTGGGCTTGTAGCAGTGTGTGGGACTTGTTCTATTAGTCCATCTATACTAACCTCCACCAGGTTGCAAATTAAAAATAATTTTTATCTGCATCTAGCTCTGAAAAAAAATTTGGACTTGTAGCAGCTTGTGGGACTTATTTTATTAATCCATCTATATTAACCTCCACCAGGTTGCAAATTAAAAATAATTTTTATCTGCATCTAGCTCTGAAAAAAAATTTGGGCTTGTAGCAGTGTATGGGACTTGTTCTATTAGTACATCTATACTAACCTCCACCAGGTTGCAAATTAAAAATAATTTTTATCTGCATCTAGCTCTGAAAAAAAATTGGGCTTGTAGCAGTGTGTGAGGCTTGTTCTATTAGTCCATCTATACTAACCTCCACCTGGTTGCAAATTAAAAATAATTTTTATCTGCATATAGTGCTATAAAAAACTTGGGCTTGTAGTAGTTCATGGGACATGTTCTATTAGGCCATCTATACTAACTTCCACCAGGTTGCAAATTAAAAATAATTTTTATCTGCATCGAGCTCTGAAAAAAAATTAGGTTTGTAGCAGTGTGTGGGACTTGTTCTATTCGTCCATCTATACTAACCTCCACCAGGTTGCAAATTAAAAATAATTTTTATCTGCATCTAGCGCTGAAAAAAAATTTGGGCTTGTAGCAGTGTATGGGACTTGTTCTATTAGTCCATCTATACTAACCTCCACCAGGTTGCAAATTAAAAATAATTTTTATCTGCATCTAGCTCTGAAAAAAAATTGGGCTTGTAGCAGTGTGTGAGGCTTGTTCTATTAGTCCATCTATACTAACCTCCACCAGGTTGCAAATTAAAAATTATTTTTATCTGCATCTAGCGCTGAAAAAAACTTTGGGCTTTTAGCAGTGTGTGGGACTTTTTCTATTAGTCCATCTATACTAACCTCCACCAGGTTGCAAATTAAAAATAATTTTTATCTGCATCTCGCTCTGAAAAAAAATTTGGGCTTGTAGCATTGTATGGGACTTGTTCTATTAGTCCATCTATACTAACCTCCACCAGGTTGCAAATTAAAAATAATTTTTATCTGCATCTAGTCTGAAAAAAAATTGGGCTTGTAGAAATGTGTGAGACTTGTTCTATTAGTCCATCTATACTAACCTCCACCAGGTTGCAAAGTAAAAATAATTTTTATCTGCATATAGCGCTATAAAAAACTTTGGGCTTGTAGCAGTGTGTGGGACTTGTTCTATTAGTCCATCTATACTAAACTCCACCAAGTTGCAGATTAGAAATAATTTTTATCTGCATCTAGCTCTGAAAAAATATTTGGGCTTGTAGCAGTGTGTGGGACTTGTACTATTAGTCCATCTATACTAACCTCCACCAGGTTGCAAATTAAAAATAATTTTTAACTTCATCTAGCTCTGAAAAAAAATTTGGGCTTGTAGCAGTGTGTGGGACTTTTTCTGTTAGTCCATCTATACTAACCTCCACCAGGTTGCAAATTAAAAATAATTTTTATCTGCATCTAGCTCTGAAAAAATATTTGGGCTTTTGGCAGTTTGTGGGACTTGTTCGCTTAGTCCATCTATACTAACCTCCACCAGGTTGCAAATTAAAAATAATTTTTATCTGCATCTAGCTCTGAAAAAAAAATTTGGGCTCGTAGCAGTGTGTGGGACTTGTTCTATTAGTCCGTCTATACTAACCTCCACCAGTTTGCAAATTAAAAATAATTTTTATCTGCATCTAGCCCTGAAAAAAAAAATGGGCTTGTAGCAGTGTGTGGGACTTGTTCTATTAGTCCATCTATACTAACCTCCACCAGGTTGCAAATTAAAAATAATTTTTAACTGCATCTAGCTCTGAAAAAAAATTTGGGCTTGTAGCAGTGTATGGGACTTGTTCTATTAGTACAGCTATACTAACCTCCACCAGGTTGCAAATTAAAAATAATTTTTATCTGCATATAGCGCTATAAAAAACTTTGGGCTTGAAGCAGTGTGTGGGACTTGTTCTATTAGTCCATCTATACTAACCTCCACCAAGTTGCAAATTAAAAATAATTGTTATCTGCATCTAGCTCTGAAAAAATATTTGGGCTTGTAGCAGTGTGTGGGACTTGTGCTATTAGTCCATCTATACTAACCTCCACCAAGTTGCAAATTAAAAATAATTGTTATCTGCATCTAGCTCTGAAAAAATATTTGGGCTTGTAGCAGTGTGTGGGACTTGTTCTATTAGTCCATCTATACTAACCTCCACCAGGTTGAAAATTAAAAATAATTTTTATCTGCATCTAGCTCTGAAAAAAAATTTGGACTTGTAGCAGCTTGTGGGACTTGTTTTATTAATCCATCTATATTAACCTCCACCAGGTTGCAAATTAAAAATAATTTTTATCTGCATCTAGCTCTGAAAAAAAATTTGGGCTTGTAGCAGTGTATGGGACTTGTTCTATTAGTCCATCTATACTAACCTCCACCAGGTTTCAAATTAAAAATAATTTTTATCTGCATCTAGCTCTGAAAAAAAATTGGGCTTGTAGCAGTGTGTGAGGCTTGTTCTATTAGTCCATCTATACTAACCTCCACCAGGTTGCAAATTAAAAATAATTTTTATCTGCATATAGTGCTATAAAAAACTTTGGGCTTGTAGCAGTGCATGGGACTTGTTCTATTATTCCATCTATACTAACTTCCACCAGGTTGCAAATTAAAAATAATTTTTATCTGCATCTAGCGCTGAAAAAAAATTTGGGCTTGTAGCAGTGTATGGGACTTGTTCTATCACTCCATCTATACTAACCTCCACCAGGTTGCAAATTAAAAATAATTTTTATCTGCATCTAGCTCTGAAAAAAAATTGGGCTTGTAGCAGTGTGTGAGGCTTGTTCTATTAGTCCATCTATACTAACCTCCACCAGGTTGCAAATTAAAAATAATTTTTATCTGCATCTAGCTAAGAAAAAAAATTGGGCTTGTAGCAGTGTGTGAGACTTGTTCTATTAGTCCATCTATACTAACCTCCACCAGGTTGAAAATTAAAAATAATTTTTATCTGCATCTAGCTCTGAAAAAAAATTTGCACTTGTAGCAGTGTGTGGGACTTGTTCTATTAATCCATCTATATTAACCTCCACCAGGTTGCAAATTAAAAATAATTTTTATCTGCATCTAGCTCTGAAAAAAAATTTGGGCTTGTAGCAGTGTATGGGACTTGTTCTATTAGTCCATCTATACTAACCTCCACCAGGTTGCAAATTAAAAATAATTGTTATCTGCATCTAGCTCTGAAAAAAAATTTGGGCTTGTAGCAGTGTATGGGACTTGTTCTATTAGTCCATCTATACTAACCTCCACCAGGTTGCAAATTAAAAATAATTTTTATCTGCATCTAGCTTTGAAAAAAAATTGGGCTTGTAGCAGTGTGTGAGACTTGTTCTATTAGTCCATCTATAGTAACCTCCACCAGGTTGCAAATTAAAAATAATTTTTATCTGCATATAGCGCTATAAAAAACTTTGGGCTTGTAGCAGTGTTTGGGACAGGTTCTATTAGTCCATCTATACTAACCTCCACCAAGTTGCAAATTAAAAATAATTTTTATCTGCATCTAGCTCTGAAAAAATATTTGGGCTTGTAGCAGGGTGTGGGACTTGTTCTATTAATCCATTTATACTAACCTCCACCAGGTTGCAAATTAAAAATAATTTTTAACTGCATCTAGCTCTGAAAAAATTTTTTGGCTTGTAGCAGTGTGTGGGACATGTTCTGTTAGTCCATCTATACTAACCTACACCAGGTTGCAAATTAAAAATAATTTTTATCTGCATCTAGCTCTGAAAAAATATTTGGGCTTGTAGCAGTCTGTGGTACTTGTTCTCTTAGTTCATCTATACTAACCTCCACCAGGTTGCAAATTAAAAATAATTTTTATCTGCATCTAGCTCTGAAAAAAAAATTTGGGCTTGTAGCAGTGTGTGAGACTGGTTCTATTAGTCCATCTATACTAACCTCCACCAGGTTGCAAATTAAAAATAATTTTTATCTGAATCTAGCCCTGAAAAAAAAATTGGGCTTGTAGCAGTGTGTGGGACTTGTTCTATTAGTCCATCTATAATAACCTCCACCACGTTGCAAACTAAAAATAATTTTTATCTGCATCTAGCTCTTAAAAAAAATTAGGGCTTGTAGTAGTGTATGAGACTTGTTCTATTAGTTCATCCATACTAACTTCCACCAGGTTGCAAATTAAAAATAATTTTTATCTGCGTCGAGCTCTGAAAAAAAATTGGGCTTGTAGCAGTGTGTGGGACTTGTTCTATTTGTCCATCTATACTAACCTCCACCAGGTTGCAAATTAAAAATAATTTTTATCTGCATCTAGCGCTGAAAAAAACTTTGGGCTTGTAGCAGTGTGTGGGACTTGTTCTATTAGTCCATCTATACTAATCTCCACCAGGTTGCAAATTAAAAATAATTTTTATCTGCATCTAGCTCTGAAAAAATATTTGGGCTTGTAGCAGTGTGTGGGACTTGTTCTATTATTCCATCTATAATAACCTCCACCAGGTTGCAAATTAAAAATAATTTTTATCTGCATCTAGCTCTGAAAAAAAATTTGGCCTTGTAGCAGTGTGTGGGACTTGTTCTATTAGTCCATCTATACTAACCTCCACCAGGTTGCAAATTAAAAATTATTTTTATCTGCATCTAGCTCTGAAAAAAAATTTGGACTTGTAGCAGTGTTTGGGACTTGTTCTATTAATCCATCTATATTAACCTCCACCAGGTTGCAAATTAAAAATTATTTTTATCTGCATCTAGCTCTGAAAAAAAATTTGGGCTTGTAGCAGTGTATGGGACTTGATCTATTAGTCCATCTATACTAACCTCCACCAGGTTGCAAATTAAAAATAATTTTTATCTGCATCTACATCTGAAAAAAAATTGGGCTTGTAGCAGTGTGTGAGGCTTGTTCTATTAGTCCATCTATACTAACCTCCACCAGGTTGCAAATTAAAAATAATTTTTATCTGCATCTAGCACTGAAAAAAACTTTGGGCTTTTAGCAGTGTGTGGGACTTTTTCTATTAGTCCATCTATACTAACCTCCACCAGGTTGCAAATTAAAAATAATTTTTATCTGCATCTAGCTCTGAAAAAAAATTTGGGCTTGTAGCAGTGTATGGGACTTGTTCTATTAGTCCATCTATACTAACCTCCACCAGGTTGCAAATTAAAAATAATTTTTAACTGCATCTAGCTCTGAAAAAAAATTTGGGCTTGTAGCACTGTGTGGGACTTGTTCTATTAGTCCATCTATACTAACCTCCACCAGCTTGCAAATTAAAAATAATTTTTAACTGCATCTAGCTCTGAAAAAAAATTTGGGCTTGTAGCAGTATGTGGGACTTGTTCTGTTAGTCCATCTATACTAACCTCCACCAGGTTGCAAATTAAAAATAATTTTTATCTGCATCTAGCTCTGAAAAAATATTTGGGCTTGTAGCAGTTTGTGGGACTTGTTCTCTTAGTCCATCTATACTAACCTCCACCAGGTTACAAATTAAAAATAATTTTTATCTGCATCGAGCTCTGAAAAAAAATTAGGTTTGTAGCAGTGTGTGGGACTTGTTCTATTCGTCCATCTATACTAACCTCCACCAGGTTGCAAATTAAAAATAATTTTTATCTGCATCTAGCGCTGAAAAAAACTTTGGGCTTGTAGCAGTGTGTGGGACTTGTTCTATTAGTCCATCTATACTAACTTCCACCAGGTTGCAAATTAAAAATAATTTTTATCTGCATCGAGCTCTGAAAAAAAATTAGGTTTGTAGCAGTGTGTGGGACTTGTTCTATTCGTCCATCTATACTAACCTCCACCAGGTTGCAAATTAAAAATAATTTTTATCTGCATCTAGCGCTGAAAAAAACTTTGGGCTCGTAGAAGTGTGTGGGACTTGTTCTATTAGTCCATCTATACTAACCTCCACCAGGTTGCAAATTAAAAATAATTTTTATCTGCATCTAGCTCTGAAAAAATATTTGGGCTTGTAGCAGTGTGTGGGACTTGTTCTATTATTCCATCTATACTAACCTCCACCAGGTTGCAAATTAAAAATAATTTTTATCTGGATCTAGCTCTGAAAAAAAATTTGGGCTTGTAGCAGTGTATAGGACTTGTTCTATTAGTCCATCTATACTAACCTCCACCAGTTTGCAAGTTAAAAATAATTTTTATCTGCATCTAGCTCTGAAAAAAAATTGGGCTTGTAGCAGTGTGTGAGGCTTGTTTTATTAGTCCATCTATACTAACCTCCACCAGGTTGCAAATTAAAAATAATTTTTATCTGCATCTAGCGCTGAAAAAAACTTTGGGCTTTTAGCAGTGTGTGGGACTTTTTCTATTAGTCTATCTATACTAACCTCCACCAAGTTGCAAATTAAAAATAATTTTTATCTGCATCTTGCTCTGAAAAAAGAATTTGGGCTTGTAGCAGTGTGTGGGACTTGTTCTATTAGTCCATCTATACTAACCTCCACCAGCTTGCAAATTAAAAATAATTTTTAACTGCATCTAGCTCTGAAAAAAAATTTGGGCTTGTAGCAGTATGTGGGACTTGTTCTGTTAGTCCATCTATACTAACCTCCACCAGGTTGCAAATTAAAAATAATTTTTATCTGCATCTAGCTCTGAAAAAATATTTGGGCTTGTAGCAGTTTGTGGGACTTGTTTTCTTAGTCCATTTATACTAACCTCCACCAGGTTACAAATTAAAAATAATTTTTATCTGCATCTAGCTCTGAAAAAAAAAGTGGCCTTGTAGCAGTGTGTGGGACTGGTTCAATTAGTCCATCTATACTAACCTCCACCAGGTTGCAAATTAAAAATAATTTTTATCTGCATCTAGCTCTGAAAAAAAATTGGGCTTGTAGAAGTGTGTGAGACTTGTTCTATTAGTCTATCTATACTAACCTCCACCAGGTTGCAAATTAAAAATAATTTTTATCTGCATATAGCGCTATAAAAAACTTTGGGCGTGTAGCAGTGTGTGGGACTTGTTCTATTAGTCCATCTATACTAACCTCCACCAAGTTGCAAATTAAAAATAATTGTTATCTGCATCTAGCTCTGAAAAAATATTTTGGCTTGTAGCAGTGTGTGGGACTTGTTCTATTAGTCCATCTATACTAACCTCCACCAGGTTGCAAATTATAAATAATTTTTAACTGCATCTAGCTCTGAAAAAAAATTTGGCCTTGTAGCAGTTTGTGGGACTTGTTCTCTTAATCCATCTATACTAACCTCCACCAAGTTGCAAATTAAAAATAATTTTTATCTGCATCTTGCTCTGAAAAAAGAATTTGGGCTTGTAGCAGTGTGTGGGACTTGTTCTATTAGTCCATCTATACTAACCTCCACCAGCTTGCAAATTAAAAATAATTTTTAACTGCATCTAGCTCTGAAAAAAAATTTGGGCTTGTAGCAGTATGTGGGACTTGTTCTGTTAGTCCATCTATACTAACCTCCACCAGGTTGCAAATTAAAAATAATTTTTATCTGCATCTAGCTCTGAAAAAATATTTGGGCTTGTAGCAGTTTGTGGGACTTGTTCTCTTAGTCCATCTATACTAACCTCCACCAGGTTGCAAATTAAAAATAATTTTTATCTGCATCTAGCTCTGAAAAAAAAAATTGGGCTTGTAGCAGTGTGTGGGACTGGTTCTATTAGTCCATCTATACTAACCTCCACCAGGTTGCAAATTAAAAATAATTTTTATATGCATCTAGCCCTGAAAAAAAAATTGGGCTTGTAGCAGTGTGTGGGACTTGTTCTATTAGTCCATCTATACTAACCTCCACCAGGTTGCAAATTAAAAATAATTTTTATCTGCATCTAGCTCTGAAAAAATATTTGGGCTTGTAGCAGTGAGTGGGACTGGTTCTATTAGTCCATCTATACTAACCTCCACCAGGTTGCAAATTAAAAATAATTTTTATCTGCATCTAGCCCTGAAAAAAAAATTGGGCTTGTAGCAGTGTGTGGGACTTGTTCTATTAGTCCATCTATACTAACCTCCACCAGGTTGCAAATTAAAAATAATTTTTATCTGCATCTAGCTCTGAAAAAACATTTGGGCTTGTAGCAGTGCATGGGACTTGTTCTATTAGTCCATCTATACTAACTTCCACCAGGTTGCAAATTAAAAATAATTTTTATCTGCATCGAGCTCTGAAAAAAAATTAGGTTTGTAGCAGTGTGTGGGACTTGTTCTATTCGTCCATCTATACTAACCTCCACCAGGTTGCAAATTAAAAATAATTTTTATCTGCATCTAGCGCTGAAAAAAACTTTGGGCTTGTAGCAGTGTGTGGGACTTGTTCTATTAGTCCATCTATACTAACTTCCACCAGGTTGCAAATTAAAAATAATTTTTATCTGCATCGAGCTCTGAAAAAAAATTAGGTTTGTAGCAGTGTGTGGGACTTGTTCTATTCGTCCATCTATACTAACCTCCACCAGGTTGCAAATTAAAAATAATTTTTATCTGCATCTAGCGCTGAAAAAAACTTTGGGCTTGTAGCAGTGTGTGGGACTTGTTCTATTAGTCCATCTATACTAACCTCCACCAGGTTGCAAATTAAAAATAATTTTTATCTGCATCTAGCTCTGAAAAAATATTTGGGCTTGTAGCAGTGTGTGGGACTTGTTCTATTATTCCATCTATACTAACCTCCACCAGGTTGCAAATTAAAAATAATTTTTATCTGCATCTAGCTCTGAAAAAAAATTTGGGCTTGTAGCAGTGTATAGGACTTGTTCTATTAGTCCATCTATACTAACCTCCACCAGTTTGCAAGTTAAAAATAATTTTTATCTGCATCTAGCTCTGAAAAAAAATTGGGCTTGTAGCAGTGTGTGAGGCTTGTTTTATTAGTCCATCTATACTAACCTCCACCAGGTTGCAAATTAAAAATAATTTTTATCTGCATCTAGCGCTGAAAAAAACTTTGGGCTTTTAGCAGTGTGTGGGACTTTTTCTATTAGTCTATCTATACTAACCTCCACCAAGTTGCAAATTAAAAATAATTTTTATCTGCATCTTGCTCTGAAAAAAGAATTTGGGCTTGTAGCAGTGTGTGGGACTTGTTCTATTAGTCCATCTATACTAACCTCCACCAGCTTGCAAATTAAAAATAATTTTTAACTGCATCTAGCTCTGAAAAAAAATTTGGGCTTGTAGCAGTATGTGGGACTTGTTCTGTTAGTCCATCTATACTAACCTCCACCAGGTTGCAAATTAAAAATAATTTTTATCTGCATCTAGCTCTGAAAAAATATTTGGGCTTGTAGCAGTTTGTGGGACTTGTTCTCTTAGTCCATCTATACTAACCTCCACCAGGTTGCAAATTAAAAATAATTTTTATCTGCATCTAGCTCTGAAAAAAAAAATTGGGCTTGTAGCAGTGTGTGGGACTGGTTCTATTAGTCCATCTATACTAACCTCCACCAGGTTGCAAATTAAAAATAATTTTTATCTGCATCTAGCCCTGAAAAAAAAATTGGGCTTGTAGCAGTGTGTGGGACTTGTTCTATTAGTCCATCTATACTAACCTCCACCAGGTTGCAAATTAAAAATAATTTTTATCTGCATCTAGCTCTGAAAAAAAATTTGGGCTTGTAGCAGTGCATGGGACTTGTTCTGTTAGTCCATCTATACTAACTTCCACCAGGTTGCAAATTAAAAATAATTTTTATCTGCATCGAGCTCTGAAAAAAAATTAGGTTTGTAGCAGTGTGTGGGACTTGTTCTATTCGTCCATCTATACTAACCTCCACCAGGTTGCAAATTAAAAATAATTTTTATCTGCATCTAGCGCTGAAAAAAACTTTGGGCTTGTAGCAGTGTGTGGGACTTGTTCTATTAGTCCATCTATACTAACTTCCACCAGGTTGCAAATTAAAAATAATTTTTATCTGCATCGAGCTCTGAAAAAAAATTAGGTTTGTAGCAGTGTGTGGGACTTGTTCTATTCGTCCATCTATACTAACCTCCACCAGGTTGCAAATTAAAAATAATTTTTATCTGCATCTAGCGCTGAAAAAAACTTTGGGCTTGTAGCAGTGTGTGGGACTTGTTCTATTAGTCCATCCATACTAACCTCCACCAGGTTGCAAATTAAAAATAATTTTTATCTGCATCTAGCTCTGAAAAAATATTTGGGCTTGTAGCAGTGTGTGGGACTTGTTCTATTATTCCATCTATACTAACCTCCACCAGGTTGCAAATTAAAAATAATTTTTATCTGCATCTAGCTCTGAAAAAAAATTTGGGCTTGTAGCAGTGTATAGGACTTGTTCTATTAGTCCATCTATACTAACCTCCACCAGTTTGCAAGTTAAAAATAATTTTTATCTGCATCTAGCTCTGAAAAAAAATTGGGCTTGTAGCAGTGTGTGAGGCTTGTTTTATTAGTCCATCTATACTAACCTCCACCAGGTTGCAAATTAAAAATAATTTTTATCTGCATCTAGCGCTGAAAAAAACTTTGGGCTTTTAGCAGTGTGTGGGACTTTTTCTATTAGTCTATCTATACTAACCTCCACCAAGTTGCAAATTAAAAATAATTTTTATCTGCATCTAGCTCTGAAAAAAAATTTGGGCTTGTAGCTGTGTATGGGACTTGTTCTATTAGTCCATCTATACTAACCTCCACCAGGTTGCAAATTAAAAATAATTTTTATCTGCATCTAGCTCTGAAAAAAAATTGGGCTTGTAGCAGTGTGTGAGACTTGTTCTATTTGTCCATCTATACTAACCTCCAATAGGTTGCAAATTAAAAATAATTTTTATCTGCATATAGCGCTATAAAAAACTTTGGGCTTGTAGCAGTGTGTGGGACTTGTTCTATTAGTCCATCTATACTAACCTCCACCAAGTTGCAGATTAGAAATAATTTTTATCTGCATCGAGCTCTGAAAAAAAATTAGGTTTGTAGCAGTGTGTGGGACTTGTTCTATTCGTCCATCTATACTAACCTCCACCAGGTTGCAAATTAAAAATAATTTTTATCTGCATCTAGCGCTGAAAAAAACTTTGGGCTTATAGCAGTGTGTGGGACTTGTTCTATTAGTCCATCTATACTAACCTCCACCAGGTTGCAAATTAAAAATAATTTTTATCTGCATCTAGCTCTGAAAAAATATTTGGGCTTGTAGCAGTGTGTGGGACTTGTTCTATTATTCCATCTATACTAACCTCCACCAGGTTGCAAATTAAAAATAATTTTTATCTGCATCTAGCTCTGAAAAAAAATTTGGGCTTGTAGCAGTGTATAGGACTTGTTCTATTAGTCCATCTATACTAACCTCCACCAGTTTGCAAGTTAAAAATAATTTTTATCTGCATCTAGCTCTGAAAAAAAATTGGGCTTGTAGCAGTGTGTGAGGCTTGTTTTATTAGTCCATCTATACTAACCTCCACCAGGTTGCAAATTAAAAATAATTTTTATCTGCATCTAGCGCTGAAAAAAACTTTGGGCTTTTAGCAGTGTGTGGGACTTTTTCTATTAGTCTATCTATACTAACCTCCACCAAGTTGCAAATTAAAAATAATTTTTATCTGCATCTTGCTCTGAAAAAAGAATTTGGGCTTGTAGCAGTGTGTGGGACTTGTTCTATTAGTCCATCTATACTAACCTCCACCAGCTTGCAAATTAAAAATAATTTTTAACTGCATCTAGCTCTGAAAAAAAATTTGGGCTTGTAGCAGTATGTGGGACTTGTTCTGTTAGTCCATCTATACTAACCTCCACCAGGTTGCAAATTAAAAATAATTTTTATCTGCATCTAGCTCTGAAAAAATATTTGGGCTTGTAGCAGTTTGTGGGACTTGTTCTCTTAGTCCATCTATACTAACCTCCACCAGGTTGCAAATTAAAAATAATTTTTATCTGCATCTAGCTCTGAAAAAAAAAATTGGGCTTGTAGCAGTGTGTGGGACTGGTTCTATTAGTCCATCTATACTAACCTCCACCAGGTTGCAAATTAAAAATAATTTTTATCTGCATCTAGCCCTGAAAAAAAAATTGGGCTTGTAGCAGTGTGTGGGACTTGTTCTATTAGTCCATCTATACTAACCTCCACCAGGTTGCAAATTAAAAATAATTTTTATCTGCATCTAGCTCTGAAAAAATATTTGGGCTTGTAGCAGTGAGTGGGACTGGTTCTATTAGTCCATCTATACTAACCTCCACCAGGTTGCAAATTAAAAATAATTTTTATCTGCATCTAGCCCTGAAAAAAAAATTGGGCTTGTAGCAGTGTGTGGGACTTGTTCTATTAGTCCATCTATACTAACCTCCACCAGGTTGCAAATTAAAAATAATTTTTATCTGCATCTAGCTCTGAAAAAAAATTTGGGCTTGTAGCAGTGCATGGGACTTGTTCTGTTAGTCCATCTATACTAACTTCCACCAGGTTGCAAATTAAAAATAATTTTTATCTGCATCGAGCTCTGAAAAAAAATTAGGTTTGTAGCAGTGTGTGGGACTTGTTCTATTCGTCCATCTATACTAACCTCCACCAGGTTGCAAATTAAAAATAATTTTTATCTGCATCTAGCGCTGAAAAAAACTTTGGGCTTGTAGCAGTGTGTGGGACTTGTTCTATTAGTCCATCTATACTAACTTCCACCAGGTTGCAAATTAAAAATAATTTTTATCTGCATCGAGCTCTGAAAAAAAATTAGGTTTGTAGCAGTGTGTGGGACTTGTTCTATTCGTCCATCTATACTAACCTCCACCAGGTTGCAAATTAAAAATAATTTTTATCTGCATCTAGCGCTGAAAAAAACTTTGGGCTTGTAGCAGTGTGTGGGACTTGTTCTATTAGTCCATCCATACTAACCTCCACCAGGTTGCAAATTAAAAATAATTTTTATCTGCATCTAGCTCTGAAAAAATATTTGGGCTTGTAGCAGTGTGTGGGACTTGTTCTATTATTCCATCTATACTAACCTCCACCAGGTTGCAAATTAAAAATAATTTTTATCTGCATCTAGCTCTGAAAAAAAATTTGGGCTTGTAGCAGTGTATAGGACTTGTTCTATTAGTCCATCTATACTAACCTCCACCAGTTTGCAAGTTAAAAATAATTTTTATCTGCATCTAGCTCTGAAAAAAAATTGGGCTTGTAGCAGTGTGTGAGGCTTGTTTTATTAGTCCATCTATACTAACCTCCACTAGGTTGCAAATTAAAAATAATTTTTATCTGCATCTAGCGCTGAAAAAAACTTTGGGCTTTTAGCAGTGTGTGGGACTTTTTCTATTAGTCTATCTATACTAACCTCCACCAAGTTGCAAATTAAAAATAATTTTTATCTGCACCTAGCTCTGAAAAAAAATTTGGGCTTGTAGCTGTGTATGGGACTTGTTCTATTAGTCCATCTATACTAACCTCCACCAGGTTGCAAATTAAAAATAATTTTTATCTGCATCTAGCTCTGAAAAAAAATTGGGCTTGTAGCAGTGTGTGAGACTTGTTCTATTTGTCCATCTATACTAACCTCCAATAGGTTGCAAATTAAAAATAATTTTTATCTGCATATAGCGCTATAAAAAACTTTGGGCTTGTAGCAGTGTGTGGGACTTGTTCTATTAGTCCATCTATACTAACCTCCACCAAGTTGCAGATTAGAAATAATTTTTATCTGCATCTAGCTCTGAAAAAATATTTGGGCTTGTAGCAGTGTGTGGGACTTCTTCTATTAGTCCATCTATACTAACCTCCACCAGGTTGCAAACTAAAAATAATTTTTAACTGCATCTAGCTCTGAAAAAATATTTGGGGTTTTTAGCAGTGTGTGGGACTTGTTCTCTTAGTCCATCTATACTAACCTCCACCAGGTTGCAAATTAAAAATAATTTTTATCTGCATCTAGCTCTGAAAAAATATTTGGGCTTGTAGCAGTTTGTGCGACTTGTTCTCTTAGTCCATCTATACTAACCTCCACCAAGTTGCAAATTAAAAATAATTTTTATCTGCATCTAGCTCTGAAAAAATATTTGGGCTTGTAACAGTGTGTGGAACTTGTTCTATTAGTGCATCTATACTAACCTCCACCAGCTTGCAAATGAAAAATAATTTTAACTGCATCTAGCTCTGAAAAAAAATTTGGGCTTGTACCAGTGTGTGGGACTTGTTTGGTTAGTCCATCTATACTAACCTCCACCAGGTTGCAAATTAAAAATAATTTTTATCTGCATCTAGCTCTGAAAAAAAATTAGGTTTGTAGCATTGTGTGGGAATTTTTCTATTAGTCCATCTTTACTAACCTCCACCAGGTTGCAAATTAAAAATAATTTTTATCTGCATCTAGCACTGAAAATAAATTTGGGCTTGTAGCAGTGTATGGGACTTGTTCTATTAGTCCATCTATACTAACCTCCAACAGGTTGCAAATTAAAAATAAGTTTTATCTGCATCTAGCTCTGAAAAAAAATTGGGCTTGTAGCAGTGTGTGAGACTTGTTCTATTAGTCCATCTATACTAACCTCCACCAGGTTGCAAATTAAAAATAATTTTTATCTGCATATAGCGCTATAAAAAACTTTGGGCTTGTAGCAGTGTGTGGGACTTGTTCTATTAGTCCATCTATACTAACCTCCACCAAGTTGCAGATTAGAAATAATTTTTATCTGCATCTAGCTCTGAAAAAATATTTGGGCTTGTAGCAGTGTGTGGGACTTGTTCTATTAGTCAATCTATACTAACCTCCACCAGGTTGCAAATTAAAAGTAATTTTTAACTGCATCTAGCTCTGAAAAAAAATTTGGGCTTGTAGCAGTGTGTGGGACTTGTTCTGTTAGTCCATCTATACTACCCTCCACCAGGTTGCAAATTAAAAATAATTTTTATCTGCATCTAGCTCTGAAAAAATATTTGGGCTTGTAGCAGTTTGTGCGACTTGTTCTCTTAGTCCATCTATACTAACCTCCACCAAGTTGCAAATTAAAAATAATTTTTATCTGCATCTAGCTCTGAAAAAATATTTGGGCTTGTAGCAGTGTGTGGGACTTGTTCTATTAGTCCATCTATACTAACCTCCACCAGCTTGCAAATTAAAAATAATTTTAACTGCATCTAGCTCTGAAAAAAAATTTGGGCTTGTAGCAGTGTGTGGGACTTGTTCTGTTAGTCCATCTATACTAACCTCCACCAGGTTGCAAATTAAAAATAATTTTTATCTGCATCTAGCTCTGAAAAAATATTTGGGCTTGTAGCAGTTTGTGGGACTTGTTCTCTTAGTCCATCTATACTAACCTCCACCAGGTTGCAAATTAAAAATAATTTTTATCTGCATCTAGCTCTGAAAAAAAAATTTGGGCTTGTAGCAGTGTGTGGGACTTGTTCTATTAGTACGTCTATACTAACCTCCACCAGGTTGCAAATTAAAAATAATTTTTATCTGCATCTAGCCCTGAAAAAAAAATTGGGCTTGTAGCAGTGTGTGGGACTTGTTCTATTAGTCCATCTATACTAACCTCTACCAGGTTGCAAATTAAAAATAATTTTTATCTGCATCTAGCTCTGAAAAAAAATTTGGGCTTGTAGCAGTGTATGGGACTTGTTCTATTAGTCCATCTATACTAACCTCCACCAGGTTGCAAATTAAAAATAATTTTTATCTGCATCTAGCTCTGAAAAAAAATTGGGCTTGTAGCAGTGTGTGAGGCTTGTTCTATTAGTCCATCTATACTAACCTCCACCAGGTTGCAAATTAAAAATAATTTTTATCTGCATCTAGCGCTGAAAAAAACTTTGGGCTTTTAGCAGTGTGTGGGACTTTTTCTATTAGTCCATCTATACTAACCTCCACCAGGTTGCAAATTAAAAATAATTTTTATCTGCATCTAGCTCTGAAAAAAAATTTGGGCTTGTAGCAGTGTATGGGACTTGTTCTATTAGTCCATCTATACTAACCTCCACCAGGTTGCAAATTAAAAATAATTTTTATCTGCATCTAGCTCTGAAAAAAAATTGGGCTTGTAGCAGTGTGTGAGGCTTGTTCTATTAGTCCATCTATACTAACCTCCACCAAGTTGCAAATTAAAAATAATTGTTATCTGCATCTAGCTCTGAAAAAAAATTTGGACTTGTAGCAGTGTGTGGGACTTGTTATATTAATCCATCTATATTAACCTCCACCAGGTTGCAAATTAAAAATAATTTTTATCTGCATCTAGCTCTGAAAAAATTTTGGGCTTGTAGCAGTGAATGGGACTTGTTCTATTATTCCATCTATACTAACCTCCACCAGGTTGCAAATTAAAAATAATTTTTATCTGCATCTAGCTCTGAAAAAATATTTGGGCTTGTAGCAGTGTGTGGGACTTGTTCTATTATTCCATCTATACTAACCTCCACCAGGTTGCAAATTAAAAATAATTTTTATCTGCATCTAGCTCTGAAAAAAAATTTGGCCTTATAGCAGTGTGTGGGACTTGTTTTATTAGTCCATCTATACTAACCTCCACCAGGTTGCAAATTAAAAATAATTTTTATCTGCATCTAGCTCTGAAAAAATATTTGGGCTTGTAGCAGTTTGTGCGACTTGTTCTCTTAGTCCATCTATACTAACCTCCACCAATTTGCAAATTAAAAATAATTTTTATCTGCATCTAGCTCTGAAAAAATATTTGGGCTTGTAGCAGTGTGTGGGACTTGTTCTATTAGTCCATCTATACTAACCTCCACCAGCTTGCAAATTAAAAATAATTTTAACTGCATCTAGCTCTGAAAAAAAATTTGGGCTTGTAGCAGTGTGTGGGACTTGTTCTGTTAGTCCATCTATACTAACCTCCACCAGGTTGCAAATTAAAAATAATTTTTATCTGCATCTAGCTCTGAAAAAATATTTGGGCTTGTAGCAATTTGTGGGACTTGTTCTCTTAGTCCATCGATACTAACCTCCACCAGGTTGCAAATTAAAAATAATTTTTATCTGCATCTAGCTCTGAAAAAAAAATTTGGGCTTGTAGCAGTGTGTGGGACTTGTTCTATTAGTACGTCTATACTAACCTCCACCAGGTTGCAAATTAAAAATAATTTTTATCTGCATCTAGCCCTGAAAAAAAAATTGGGCTTGTAGCAGTGTGTGGGACTTGTTCTATTAGTCCATCTATACTAACTTCTACCAGGTTGCAAATTAAAAATAATTTTTATCTGCATCTAGCTCTGAAAAAAAATTTGGGCTTGTAGCAGTGTATGGGACTTGTTCTATTAGTCCATCTATACTAACCTCCACCAGGTTGCAAATTAAAAATAATTTTTATCTGCATCTAGCTCTGAAAAAAAATTGGGCTTGTAGCAGTGTGTGAGGCTTGTTCTATTAGTCCATCTATACTAACATCCACCAGGTTGCAAATTAAAAATAATTTTTATCTGCATCTAGCGCTGAAAAAAACTTTGGGCTTTTAGCAGTGTGTGGGACTTTTTCTATTAGTCCATCTATACTAACCTCCACCAGGTTGCAAATTAAAAATAATTTTTATCTGCATCTAGCTCTGAAAAAAAATTTGGGCTTGTAGCAGTGTATGGGACTTGTTCTATTAGTCCATCTATACTAACCTCCACCAGGTTGCAAATGAAAAATAATTTTTATCTGCATCTAGCTCTGAAAAAAAATTGGGCTTGTAGCAGTGTGTGAGGCTTGTTCTATTAGTCCATCTATACTAACCTCCACCAGGTTGCAAATTAAAAATAATTTTTATCTGCATCTAGTGCTGAAAAAAACTTTGGGCTTTTAGCAGTGTGTGGGACTTTTTCTATTAGTCCATCTATACTAACCTCCACCAGGTTGCAAATTAAAAATAATTTTTATCTGCATCCAGCACTGAAAAAAAATTTGGGCTTGTAGCAGTGTATGGGACTTGTTCTATTAGTCCATCTATACTAACCTCCAGCAGGTTGCAAATTAAAAATAATTTTTATCTGCATCTAGCTCTGAAAAAAAATTGGGCTTGTAGCAGTGTGTGAGACTTGTTCTATTAGTCCATCTATACTAACCTCCACCAGGTTGCAAATTAAAAATAATTTTTATCTGCATATAGCGCTATAAAAAACTTTGGGCTTGTAGCAGTGCATGGGACTTGTTCTATTAGTCCATCTATACTAACTTCCACCAGGTTGCAAATTAAAAATAATTTTTATCTGCATCGAGCTCTGAAAAAAAATTAGGTTTGTAGCAGTGTGTGGGACTTGTTCTATTAGTCCATCTATACTAACCTCCACCAGCTTGCAAATTAAAAATAATTTTAACTGCATCTAGCTCTGAAAAAAAATTTGGGCTTGTAGCAGTGTGTGGGACTTGTTCTGTTAGTCCATCTATACTAACCTCCACCAGGTTGCAAATTAAAAATAATTTTAATCTGCATCTAGCTCTGAAAAAATATTTGGGCTTGTAGCAGTTTGTGGGACTTGTTCTCTTAGTCCATCTATACTAACCTCCACCAGGTTGCAAATTAAAAATAATTTTTATCTGCATCTAGCTCTGAAAAAAAAATTTGGGCTTGTAGCAGTGTGTGGGACTTGTTCTATTAGTCCGTCTATACTAACCTCCACCAGGTTGCAAATTAAAAATAATTTTTATCTGCATCTAGCCCTGAAAAAAAAATTGGGCTTGTAGCAGTGTGTGGGACTTGTTCTATTAGTCCATCTATACTAACCTCCACCAGGTTGCAAATTAAAAATAATTTTTATCTGCATCTAGCTCTGAAAAAAAATTTGGGCTTGTAGCAGTGTATGGGACTTGTTCTATTAGTCCATCTATACTAACCTCCACCAGGTTGCAAATTAAAAATAATTTTTATCTGCATCTAGCTCTGAAAAAAAATTGGGCTTGTAGCAGTGTGTGGGACTTGTTCTATTAGTCCATCTATACTAACCTCCACAAGGTTGCAAATTAAAAACAATTTTTATCTGCATCTAGCTCTGAAAAAATATTTGGGCTTGTAGCAGTGTGTGGGACTTGTTCTATTATTCCATCTATACTAACCTCCACCAGGTTGCAAATTAAAAATAATTTTTATCTGCATCTAGCTCTGAAAAAAAATTTGGCCTTATAGCAGTGTGTGGGACTTATTTTATTAGTCCATCTATACTAACCTCCACCAGGTTGCAAATTAAAAATAATTTTTATCTGCATCTAGTTCTGAAAAAATATTTGGGCTTGTAGCAGTTTGTGGGACTTGTTCTCTTAGTCCATCTATACTAACATCCACCAGGTTGCAAATTAAAAATAATTCTTATCTGCATCTACCTCTGAAAAAAAATTTGGGCTTGTAGCAGTGTGTGGGACTTGTTCTATTAGTCCATCTATACTAACCTCCACCAGCTTGCAAATTAAAAATAATTTTAACTGCATCTAGCTCTGAAAAAAAATTTGGGCTTGTAGCAGTGTGTGGGACTTGTTCTGTTAGTCCATCTATACTAACCTTCACCAGGTTGCAAATTAAAAATAATTTTTATCTGCATCTAGCCCTGAAAAAAAAATTGGGCTTGTAGCAGTGTGTGAGACTTGTTCTATTAGTCCATCTATACTAACCTCCACCAGGCTGCAAATTAAAAATAATTTTTATCTGCATCTAGCTCTGAAAAAAAATTTGGGCTTGTAGCAGTGTATGGGACTTGTTCTATTAGTCCATCTATACTAACCTCCACCAGGTTGCAAATTAAAAATAATTTTTATCTGCATCTAGCCCTGAAAAAAAAATTGGGCTTGTAGCAGTGTGTGGGATTTGTTCTATTAGTCCATCTATACTAACCTCCACCAGGTTGCAAATTAAAAATAATTTTTATCTGCATCTAGCTCTGAAAAAAAATTTGGGCTTGTAGCAGTGTGTGGGACTTGTTCTATTAGTCCATCTATACTAACCTCCACCAGGTTGCAAATTAAAAATAATTTTTGTCTGCATCTAGCTCTGAAAAAAAATTTGGACTTGTAGCAGTGTGTTGGACTTGTTATATTACTCCATCTATATTAACCTCCACCAGGTTGCAAATTAAAAATAATTTTTATCTGCATCTAGCTCTGAAAAAAAATTTGGGCTTGTAGCAGTGAATGGGACTTGTTCTATTAGTCCATCTATACTAACCTCCACCAGGTTGCAAATTAAAAATAATTTTTATCTGCATCTAGCTCTGAAAAAAAATTGGGCTTGTAGCAGTGTGTGAGGCTTGTTCTATTAGTCCATTTATACTAACCTCCACCAGGTTGCAAATTAAAAATAATTTTTATCTGCATCTAGCGCTGAAAAAAACTTTGGGCTTTTAGCAGTGTGTGGGACTTTTTCTATTAGTCCATCTATACTAACCTCCACCAGGTTGCAAATTAAAAATAATTTTTATCTGCATCTAGCACTGAAAAAAAATTTGGGCTTGTAGCAGTGTATGGGACTTGTTCTATTAGTCCATCTATACTAACCTCCAGCAGGTTGCAAATTAAAAATAATTTTTATCTGCATCTAGCCCTGAAAAAAAAATTGGGCTTGTAGCAGTGTGTGGGACTTGTTCTATTAGTCCATCTATACTAACCTCCACCAGGCTGCAAATTAAAAATAATTTTTATCTGCATCTAGCTCTGAAAAAAAATTTGGGCTTGTAGCAGTGTATGGGACTTGTTCTATTAGTCCATCTATACTAACCTCCACCAGGTTGCAAATTAAAAATAATTTTTATCTGCATCTAGCTCTGAAAAAAAATTGGGCTTGTAGCAGTGTGTGAGACTTGTTCTATTAGTCCATCTATACTAACCTCCACCAGGTTGCAAATTAAAAATAATTCTTATCTGCATCTACCTCTGAAAAAAAATTTGGGCTTGTAGCAGTGTGTGGGACTTGTTCTATTAGTCCATCTATACTAACCTCCACCAGCTTGCAAAGTAAAAATAATTTTAACTGCATCTAGCTCTGAAAAAAAATTTGGGCTTGTAGCAGTGTGTGTGACTTGTTCTGTTAGTCCATCTATACTAACCTCCACCAGGTTGCAAATTAAAAATAATTTTTATCTGCATCTAGCCCTGAAAAAAAAATTGGGCTTGTAGCAGTGTGTGGGACTTGTTCTATTAGTTAATCTTTACTAACCTCCACCAGGTTGCAAATTAAAAATAATTTTTATCTGCATCTAGCTCTGAAAAAAAATTTGGGCTTGTAGCAGTGTATGGGACTTGTTCTATTAGTCCATCTATACTAACCGCCACCAGGTTGCAAATTAAAAATAATTTTTATCTGCATCTAGCTCTGAAAAAAAATTGGGCTTGTAGCAGTGTGTGAGACTTGTTCTATTAGTCCATCTATACTAACCTCCACCAGGTTGCAAATTAAAAATAATTTTTATCTGCATATAGCACTATAAAAAACTTTGGGCTTGTAGCAGTGTGTGGGACTTGTTCTATTAGTCCATCTATACTAACCTCCACCAAGTTGCAAATTAAAAATAATTGTTATCTGCATCTAGCTCTGAAAAAATATTTGGGCTTGTAGCAGTGTGTGGGACTTGTTCTATTAGTCCATCTATACTAACCTCCACCAGGTTGCAAATTAAAAATAATTTTTATCTGCATATAGCTCTGAAAAAAAAATGGGCTTGTAGCAGTGTGTGGGACTTGTTCTATTAGTCCATGTATACTAATCTCCACCAGGTTGCAAATTAAAAATAATTTTTGTCTGCATCTATCTCTGAAAAAAAATTTGGACTTGTAGCAGTGTGTTGGACTTGTTATATTACTCCATCTATATTAACCTCCACCAGGTTGCAAATTAAAAATAATTTTTATCTGCATCTAGCTCTGAAAAAAATTTGGGCTTGTAGCAGTGAATGGGACTTGTTCTATTAGTCCATCTATACTAACCTCCACCAGGTTGCAAATTAAAAATAATTTTTATCTGCATCTAGCTCTGAAAAAAAATTGGGCTTGTAGCAGTGTGTGAGGCTTGTTCTATTAGTCCATTTATACTAACCTCCACCAGGTTGCAAATTAAAAATAATTTTTATCTGCATCTAGCGCTGAAAAAAACTTTGGGCTTTTAGCAGTGTGTGGGACTTTTTCTATTAGTCCATCTATACTAACCTCCACCAGGTTGCAAATTAAAAATAATTTTTATCTGCATCTAGCACTGAAAAAAAATTTGGGCTTGTAGCAGTGTATGGGACTTGTTCTATTAGTCCATCTATACTAACCTCCAGCAGGTTGCAAATTAAAAATAATTTTTATCTGCATCTAGCTCTGAAAAAAAATTGGGCTTGTAGCAGTGTGTGAGACTTGTTCTATTAGTCCATCTATCCTAACCTACACCAGGTTGCAAATTAAAAATAATTTTTATCTGCATATAGCGCTATAAAAA
The DNA here is from genome assembly GCF_046119375.1 of Phyllobates terribilis. Classification (NCBI taxonomy): domain Eukaryota; kingdom Metazoa; phylum Chordata; class Amphibia; order Anura; family Dendrobatidae; genus Phyllobates; species Phyllobates terribilis. The sequence continues at coordinate 1,201,331,964 of NW_027362761.1, read as the reverse complement.
ACTTTGGGCTTGTAGCAGTGCATGGGACTTGTTCTATTAGTCCATCTATACTAACTTCCACCAGGTTGCAAATTAAAAATAATTTTTATCTGCATCGAGCTCTGAAAAAAAATTAGGTTTGTAGCAGTGTGTGGGACTTGTTCTATTCGTCCATCTATACTAACCTCCACCAGGTTGCAAATTAAAAATAATTTTTAACTGCATCTAGCGCTGAAAAAAACTTTGGGCTTGTAGCAGTGTGTGGGACTTGTTCTATTTATCCATCTATACTAACCTCCACCAGGTTGCAAATTAAAAATAATTTTTATCTGCATCTAGCTCTGAAAAAATATTTGGGCTTGTAGCAGTGTGTGGGACTTGTTCTATTATTCCATCTATACTAACCTCCACCAGGTTGCAAATTAAAAATAATTTTTATCTGCATCTAGCTCTGAAAAAAAATTTGGCCTTATAGCAGTGTGTGGGACTTGTTCTATTAGTCCATCTATACTAACCTCCACCAGGTTGCAAATTAAAAATAATTTTTATCTGCATCTAGTTCTGAAAAAATATTTGGGCTTGTAGCAGTTTGTGGGACTTGTTCTCTTAGTCCATCTATACTAACCTCCACCAGGTTGCAAATTAAAAATAATTCTTATCTGCATCTAGCTCTGAAAAAAAAATTGGGCTTGTGGCAGTGTGTGGGATTTGTTCTATTAGTCCATCTATACTAACCTCCACCATGTTGCAAATTAAAAATAATTTTTATCTTCATCTAGCGCTGGAAAAATATTTGGGCTTGTGGCAGTGTGTGGAACTTGTTCTGTTAGTCCATCTATACTAACCTCCAGCAGGTTGCAAATTAAAAATAATTTTTATCTGCATCTAGCTCTGAAAAAAAATTGGGCTTGTAGCAGTGTGTGAGACTTGTTCTATTAGTCCATCTATACTAACCTACACCAGGTTGCAAATTAAAAATAATTTTTATCTGCATATAGCGCTATAAAAAACTTTGGGCTTGTAGCAGTGCATGGGACTTGTTCTATTAGTCCATCTATACTAACTTCCACCAGGTTGCAAATTAAAAATAATTTTTATCTGCATCGAGCTCTGAAAAAAAATCAGGTTTGTAGCAGTGTGTGGGACTTCTTCTATTCGTCCATCTATACTAACCTCCACCAGGTTGCAAATTAAAAATAATTTTTAACTGCATCTAGCGCTGAAAAAAACTTTGGGCTTGTAGCAGTGTGTGGGACTTGTTCTATTTATCCATCTATACTAACCTCCACCAGGTTGCAAATTAAAAATAATTTTTATCTGCATCTAGCTCTGATAAAATATTTGGGCTTGTAGCAGTGTGTGGGACTTGTTCTATTATTCCATCTATACTAACCTCCACCAGGTTGCAAATTAAAAATAATTTTTATCTGCATCTAGCTCTGAAAAAAAATTTGGCCTTATAGCAGTGTGTGGGACTTGTTCTATTAGTCCATCTATACTAACCTCCACCAGGTTGCAAATTAAAAATAATTTTTATCTGCATCTAGTTCTGAAAAAATATTTGGGCTTGTAGCAGTTTGTGGGACTTGTTCTCTTAGTCCATCTATACTAACCTCCACCAGGTTGCAAATTAAAAATAATTCTTATCTGCATCTAGCTCTGAAAAAAAAATTGGGCTTGTGGCAGTGTGTGGGATTTGTTCTATTAGTCCATCTATACTAACCTCCACCATGTTGCAAATTAAAAATAATTTTTATCTTCATCTAGCGCTGGAAAAATATTTGGGCTTGTAGCAGTGTGTGGAACTTGTTCTGTTAGTCCATCTATACTAACCTCCACCAGGTTGCAAATTAAAAATAATTTTTAGCTGCATCTACCTCTGAAAAAAAAATTGGGCCTGTAGCTGTGTGTGGGACTTGTTATATTAGTCCATCTATACTAACCTCCACCAGGTTGCAAATTATAAATAATTTTTATCTGCATCTAGCTCTGAAAAAAAATTGGGCCTGTAGCAGTGTGTGGGACTTGTTCTATTATTCCATCTATACTAACCTCCACCAGGTTGCAAATTAAAAATAATTTTTATATACATCTAGCTCTGAAAAAAAATTTGGCCTTATAGCAGTGTGTGGGACTTGTTCTATTAGTCCATCTATACTAACCTCCACCAGGTTGCAAATTAAAAATAATTTTTATCTGCATCTAGTTCTGAAAAAATATTTGGGCTTGTAGCAGTTTGTGGGACTTGTTCTCTTAGTCCATCTATACTAACCTCCACCAGGTTGCAAATTAAAAATAATTCTTATCTGCATCTAGCTCTGAAAAAAAAATTGGGCTTGTGGCAGTGTGTGGGATTTGTTCTATTAGTCCATCTATACTAACCTCCACCATGTTGCAAATTAAAAATAATTTTTATCTTCATCTAGCGCTGGAAAAATATTTGGGCTTGTAGCAGTGTGTGGAACTTGTCCTGTTAGTCCATCTATACTAACCTCCACCAGGTTGCAAATTAAAAATAATTTTTAGCTGCATCTACCTCTGAAAAAAAAATTGGGCCTCTAGCTGTGTGTGGGACTTGTTATATTAGTCCATCTATACTAACCTCCACCAGGTTGCAAATTATAAATAATTTTTATCTGCATCTAGCTCTGAAAAAAAATTGGGCCTGTAGTAGTGTGTGGGACTTGTTCTATTAGTCCATCTATACTAACCTCCACAAGGTTGCAAATTAAAAATAATTTTTATCTGCATCTAGTTCTGAAAAAATATTTGGGCTTGTAGCAGTTTGTGGGACTTGTTCTCTTAGTCCATCTATACTAACCTCCACCAGGTTGCAAATTAAAAATAATTCTTATCTGCATCTAGCTCTGAAAAAAAAATTGGGCTTGTGGCAGTGTGTGGGATTTGTTCTATTAGTCCATCTATAGTAACCTCCACCATGTTGCAAATTAAAAATAATTTTTATCTTCATCTAGCGCTGGAAAAATATTTGGGCTTGTAGCAGTGTGTGGAACTTGTTCTGTTAGTCCATCTATACTAACCTCCACCAGGTTGCAAATTAAAAATAATTTTTAGCTGCATCTACCTCTGAAAAAAAAATTGGGCCTCTAGCTGTGTGTGGGACTTGTTATATTAGTCCATCTATACTAACCTCCACCAGGTTGCAAATTATAAATAATTTTTATCTGCATCTAGCTCTGAAAAAAAATTGGGCCTGTAGCAGTGTGTGGGACTTGTTCTATTAGTCCATCTATACTAACCTCCACAAGGTTGCAAATTAAAAATAATTTTTATCTGCATCTAGCTCTGAAAAATATTTGGGCTTGTAGCAGTGTGTGGGACTTGTTCTATTAGTCCATCTATACTAGCCTCCACCAGGTTGCAAATTAAAAATAATTTTTAACTGCATCTAGCTCTGAAAAAAAATTGGGCTTGTAGCAGTGTGTGAGGCTTGTTCTATTAGTCCATCTATACTAACCTCCACCAGGTTGCAAATTAAAAATAATTTTTATCTGCATCTAGCGCTGAAAAAAACTTTGGGCTTTTAGCAGTGTGTGGGACTTTTTCTATTAGTCCATCTATACTAACCTCCACCAGGTTGCAAATTAAAAATAATTTTTATCTGCATCTAGCTCTGAAAAAAAATTTGGGCTTGTAGCAGTGTATGGGACTTGTTCTATTAGTCCATCTATACTAACCTCCACCAGGTTGCAAATGAAAACTAATTTTTATCTGCATCTAGCTCTGAAAAAAAATTGGGCTTGTAGCAGTGTGTGAGACTTGTTCTATTAGTCCATCTATACTAACCTCCACCAGGTTGCAAATTAAAAATAATTTTAATCTGCATATAGCGCTATAAAAAACTTTGGGCTTTTAGCAGTGTGTGGGACGTGTTCTATTAGTCTATCTATACTAACCTCCACCAAGTTGCAGATTAGAAATAATTTTTATCTGCATCTAGCTCTGAAAAAATATTTGGGCTTGTAGCAGTGTGTGGGACTTGTTCTATTAGTCCATCTATACTAACCTCCACCAGGTTGCAAAATTAAAAGTAATTTTTAACTGCATCTAGCTCTGAAAAAAAATTTGGGCTTGTAGCAGTGTGTGGGACTTGTTCTGTTAGTCCATCTATACTACCCTTCACCAGGTTGCAAATTAAAAATAATTTTTATCTGCATCTAGCTCTGAAAAAATATTTGGGCTTGTAGCAGTTTGTGCGACTTGTTCTCTTAGTCCATCTATACTAACCTCCACCAAGTTGCAAATTAAAAATAATTTTTATCTGCATCTAGCTCTGAAAAAATATTTGGGCTTGTAGCAGTGTGTGGTACTTGTTCTATTAGTCCATCTATACTAACCTCCACCAGCTTGCAAATTAAAAATAATTTTAACTGCATCTAGCTCTGAAAAAAAATTTGGGCTTGTAGCAGTGTCTGGGACTTGTTCTGTTAGTCCATCTATACTAACCTCCACCAGGTTGCAAATTAAAAATAATTTTTATCTGCATCTAGCTCTGAAAAAATATTTGGGCTTGTAGCAGTTTCTGGGACTTGTTCTCTTAGTCCATCTACACTAACCTCCACCAGGTTGCAAATTAAAAATAATTTTTATCTGCATCTAGCTCTGAAAAAAAAATTTGGGCTTGTAGCAGTGTGTGGGACTTGTTCTATTAGTCCGTCTATACTAACCTCCACCAGGTTGCAAATTAAAAATAATTTTTATCTGCATCTAGCCCTGAAAAAAAAATTGGGCTTGTAGCAGTGTGTGGGACTTGTTCCATTATTCCATCTATACTAACCTCCACCAGGTTGCAAATTAAAAATAATTTTTATCTGCATCTAGCTCTGAAAAAAAATTTGGGCTTGTAGCAGTGTATGGGACTTGTTCTATTAGTCCATCTATACTAACCTCCACCAGGTTGCAAATTAAAAATAATTTTTATCTGCATCTAGCTCTGAAAAAAAATTGGGCTTGTAGCAGTGTGTGAGACTTGTTCTATTAGTTCATCTATACTAACCTCCACCAGGTTGCAAATTAAAAATAATTTTTATCTGCATATAGCGCTATAAAAAACTTTGGGCTTGTAGCAGTGTGTGGGACTTGTTCTATTAGTCCATCTATACTAACCTCCACCAAGTTGCAAATTAAAAATAATTGTTATCTGCATCTAGCTCTGAAAAAATATTTGGGCTTGTAGCAGTGTGTGGGACTTGTTCTATTAGTCCATCTATACTAACCTCCACCAGGTTGCAAATTAAAAATAATTTTTATCTGCATCAAGCTCTGAAAAAAAATTTGGACTTGTAGCAGTGTGTGGGACTTGTTATATTAATCCATCTATACTAACCTCCACCAGGTTGCAAATTAAAAATAATTTTTATCTGCATCTAGGACTGAAAAAAAATTTGGGCTTGTAGCAGTGTATGGGACTTGTTCTATTAGTCCATCTATACTAACCTCCACCAGGTTGCAAATTAAAAATAATTTTTATCTGCATATAGCTCTGAAAAAAAAATTGGGCTTGTAGCAGTGTGTGGGACTTGTTCTATTAGTCCATCTATACTAACCTCCACCAGGTTGCAAATTAAAAATAATTTTTATCTGCATATAGCTCTGAAAAAAAAATTGGGCTTGTAGCAGTGTGTGGGACATGTTCTATTAGTCCATCTATACTAACCTCCACCAGGTTGCAAATTAAAAATAATTTTTGTCTGCATCTAGCTCTGAAAAAAAATTTGGACTTGTAGCAGTGTGTTGGACTTGTTATATTACTCCATCTATATTAACCTCCACCAGGTTGCAAATTAAAAATAATTTTTATCTGCATCTAGCTCTGAAAAAAAATTTGGGCTTGTAGCAGTGAATGGGACTTGTTCTATTAGTCCATCTATACTAACCTCCACCAGGTTGCAAATTAAAAATAATTTTTATTTGCATCTAGCTCTGAAAAAAAATTGGGCTTGTAGCAGTGTGTGAGGCTTGTTCTATTAGTCCATTTATACTAACCTCCACCAGGTTGCAAATTAAAAATAATTTTTATCTGCATCTAGCGCTGAAAAAAACTTTGGGCTTTTAGCAGTGTGTGGGACTTTTTCTATTAGTCCATCTATACTAACCTCCACCAGGTTGCAAATTAAAAATAATTTTTATCTGCATCTAGCACTGAAAAAAAATTTGGGCTTGTAGCAGTGTATGGGACTTGTTCTATTAGTCCATCTATACTAACCTCCAGCAGGTTGCAAATTAAAAATAATTTTTATCTGCATCTAGCCCTGAAAAAAAAATTGGGCTTGTAGCAGTGTGTGGGACTTGTTCTATTAGTCCATCTATACTAACCTCCACCAGGCTGCAAATTAAAAATAATTTTTATCTGCATCTAGCTCTGAAAAAAAAATTGGGCTTGTAGCAGTGTATGGGACTTGTTCTATTAGTCCATCTATACTAACCTCCACCAGGTTGCAAATTAAAAATAATTTTTATCTGCATCTAGCTCTGAAAAAAAATTGGGCTTGTAGCAGTGTGTGAGACTTGTTCTATTAGTCCATCTGTACTAACCTCCACCAGGTTGCAAATTAAAAATAATTCTTATCTGCATCTACCTCTTAAAAAAAATTTGGGCTTGTAGCAGTGTGTGGGACTTGTTCTATTAGTCCATCTATACTAACCTCCACCAGTTTGCAAAGTAAAAATAATTTTAACTGCATCTAGCTCTGAAAAAAAATTTGGGCTTGTAGCAGTGTGTGGGACTTGTTCTGTTAGTCCATCTATACTAACCTCCACCAGGTTGCAAATTAAAAATAATTTTTATCTGCATCTAGCCCTGAAAAAAAAATTGGGCTTGTAGCAGTGTGTGGGACTTGTTCTATTAGTCCATCTATACTAACCTCCACCAGGTTGCAAATTAAAAATAATTTTTATCTGCATCTAGCTCTGAAAAAAAATTTGGGCTTGTAGCAGTGTATGGGACTTGTTCTATTAGTCCATCTATACTAACCTCCACCAGGTTGCAAATTAAAAATAATTTTTATCTGCATCTAGCTCTGAAAAAAAATTGGGCTTGTAGCAGTGTGTGAGACTTGTTCTATTAGTCCATCTATACTAACCTCCACCAGGTTGCAAATTAAAAATAATTTTTATCTGCATATAGCGCTATAAAAAACTTTGGGCTTGTAGCAGTGTGTGGGACTTGTTCTATTAGTCCATCTATACTAACCTCCACCAAGTTGCAAATTAAAAATAATTGTTATCTGCATCTAGCTCTGAAAAAATATTTGGGCTTGTAGCAGTGTGTGGGACTTGTTCTATTAGTCCATCTATACTAACCTCCACCAGGTTGCAAATTAAAAATAATTGTTATCTGCATCTAGCTCTGAAAAAATATTTGGGCTTGTAGCAGTGTGTGGGACTTGTTCTATTAGTCCATCTATACTAACCTCCACCAGGTTGCAAATTAAAAATAATTTTTATCTGCATATAGCTCTGAAAAAAAAATTGGGCTTGTAGCAGTGTGTGGGACTTGTTCTATCAGTCCATCTATACTAACCTCCACCAGGTTGCAAATTAAAAATAATTTTTGTCTGCATCTAGCTCTGAAAAAAAATTTGGACTTGTAGCAGTGTGTTGGACTTGTTATATTACTCCATCTATATTAACCTCCACCAGGTTGCAAATTAAAAATAATTTTTATCTGCATCTAGCTCTGAAAAAAAAATTGGCTTGTAGCAGTGAATGGGACTTGTTCTATTAGTCCATCTATACTAACCTCCACCAGGTTGCAAATTAAAAATAATTTTTATCTGCATCTAGCGCTGAAAAAAACTTTGGGCTTTTAGCAGTGTGTGGGACTTTTTCTATTAGTCCATCTATACTAACCTCCACCAGGTTGCAAATTAAAAATAATTTTTATCTGCATCTAGCACTGAAAAAAAATTTGGGCTTGTAGCAGTGTATGGGACTTGTTCTATTAGTCCATCTATACTAACCTCCAGCAGGTTGCAAATTAAAAATAATTTTTATCTGCATCTAGCTCTGAAAAAAAATTGGGCTTGTAGCAGTGTGTGAGACTTGTTCTATTAGTCCATCTATACTAACCTCCACCAGGTTGCAAATTAAAAATAATTTTTATCTGCATATAGCGCTATAAAAAACTTTGGGCTTGTAGCAGTGCATGGGACTTGTTCTATTAGTCCATCTATACTAACTTCCACCAGGTTGCAAATTAAAAATAATTTTTATCTGCATCGAGCTCTGAAAAAAAATTAGGTTTGTAGCAGTGTGTGGGACTTGTTCTATTCGTCCGTCTATACTAACCTCCACCAGGTTGCAAATTAAAAATAATTTTTAACTGCATCTAGCGCTGAAAAAAACTTTGGGCTTGTAGCAGTGTGTGGGACATGTTCTATTAATCCATCTATACTAACCTCCACCAGGTTGCAAATTAAAAATAATTTTTATCTGCATCTAGCTCTGAAAAAATATTTGGGCTTGTAGCAGTGTGTGGGACTTGTTCTATTAGTCCATCTATACTAACCTCCAGCAGGTTGCAAATTAAAAATAATTTTTATCTGCATCTAGCTCTGAAAAAAAATTGGGCTTGTAGCAGTGTGTGAGACTTGTTCTATTAGTCCATCTATACTAACCTCCACCAGGTTGCAAATTAAAAATAATTTTTATCTGCATATAGCGCTATAAAAAACTTTGGGCTTGTAGCAGTGCATGGGACTTGTTCTATTAGTCCATCTATACTAACTTCCACCAGGTTGCAAATTAAAAATAATTTTTATCTGCATCGAGCTCTGAAAAAAAATTAGGTTTGTAGCAGTGTGTGGGACTTGTTCTATTCGTCCGTCTATACTAACCTCCACCAGGTTGCAAATTAAAAATAATTTTTAACTGCATCTAGCGCTGAAAAAAACTTTGGGCTTGTAGCAGTGTGTGGGACTTGTTCTATTAATCCATCTATACTAACCTCCACCAGGTTGCAAATTAAAAATAATTTTTATCTGCATCTAGCTCTGAAAAAATATTTGGGCTTGTAGCAGTGTGTGGGACTTGTTCTATTATTCCATCTATACTAACCTCCACCAGGTTGCAAATTAAAAATAATTTTTATCTGCATCTAGCTCTGAAAAAAAATTTGGCCTTATAGCAGTGTGTGGGACTTGTTCTATTAGTCCATCTATACTAACCTCCACCAGGTTGCAAATTAAAAATAATTTTTATCTGCATCTAGTTCTGAAAAAATATTTGGGCTTGTAGCAGTTTGTGGGACTTGTTCTCTTAGTCCATCTATACTAACCTCCACCAGGTTGCAAATTAAAAATAATTCTTATCTGCATCTAGCTCTGAAAAAAAAATTGGGCTTGTGGCAGTGTGTGGGACTTGTTCTATTAGTCCATCTATACTAACCTCCACCATGTTGCAAATTAAAAATAATTTTTATCTTCATCTAGCGCTGGAAAAATATTTGGGCTTGTAGCATTGTGTGGAACTTGTTCTGTTAGTCCATCTATACTAACCTCCACCAGGTTGCAAATTAAAAATAATTTTTAGCTGCATCTACCTCTGAAAAAAAAATTGGGCCTCTAGCTGTGTGTGGGACTTGTTATATTAGTCCATCTATACTAACCTCCACCAGGTTGCAAATTATAAATAATTTTTATCTGCATCTAGCTCTGAAAAAAAATTGGGCCTGTAGCAGTGTGTGGGACTTGTTCTATTAGTCCATCTATACTAACCTCCACCAGGTTGCAAATTAAAAATAATTTTTATCTGCATCTAGCTCTGAAAAATATTTGGGCTTGTAGCAGTGTGTGGGACTTGTTCTATTAGTCCATCTATACTAGCCTCCACCAGGTTGCAAATTAAAAATAATTTTTAACTGCATCTAGCTCTGAAAAAAAATTGGGCTTGTAGCAGTGTGTGAGGCTTGTTCTATTAGTCCATCTATACTAACCTCCACCAGGTTGCAAATTAAAAATAATTTTTATCTGCATCTAGCGCTGAAAAAAACTTTGGGCTTTTAGCAGTGTGTGGGACTTTTTCTATTAGTCCATCTATACTAACCTCCACCAGGTTGCAAATTAAAAATAATTTTTATCTGCATCTAGCTCTGAAAAAAAATTTGGGCTTGTAGCAGTGTATGGGACTTGTTCTCTTAGTCCATCTATACTAACCTCCACCAGGTTGCAAATGAAAATTAATTTTTATCTGCATCTAGCTCTGAAAAAAAATTTGGTCTTTTAGCAGTGTGTGAGACTTGTTCTATTAGTCCATCTATACTAACCTCCACCAGGTTGCAAATTAAAAATAATTTTAATCTGCATATAGCGCTATAAAAAACTTTGGGCTTGTAGCAGTGTGTGGGACGTGTTCTATTAGTCCATCTATACTAACCTCCACCAAGTTGCAGATTAGAAATAATTTTTATCTGCATCTAGCTCTGAAAAAATATTTGGGCTTGTAGCAGTGTGTGGGACTTGTTCTATTAGTCCATCTATACTAACCTCCACCAGGTTGCAAAATTAAAAGTAATTTTTAACTGCATCTAGCTCTGAAAAAAAATTTGGGCTTGTAGCAGTGTGTGGGACTTGTTCTGTTAGTCCATCTATACTACCCTTCACCAGGTTGCAAATTAAAAATAATTTTTATCTGCATCTAGCTCTGAAAAAATATTTGGGCTTGTAGCAGTTTGTGCGACTTGTTCTCTTAGTCCATCTATACTAACCTCCACCAAGTTGCAAATTAAAAATAATTTTTATCTGCATCCAGCTCTGAAAAAATATTTGGGCTTGTAGCAGTGTGTGGTACTTGTTCTATTAGTCCATCTATACTAACCTCCACCAGCTTGCAAATTAAAAATAATTTTAACTGCATCTAGCTCTGAAAAAAAATTTGGGCTTGTAGCAGTTTGTGGGACTTGTTCTCTTAGTCCATCTACACTAACCTCCACCAGGTTGCAAATTAAAAATAATTTTTATCTGCATCTAGCTCTGAAAAAAAAATTTGGGCTTGTAGCAGTGTGTGGGACTTGTTCTATTAGTCCGTCTATACTAACCTCCACCAGGTTGCAAATTAAAAATAATTTTTATCTGCATCTAGCCCTGAAAAAAAAATTGGGCTTGTAGCAGTGTGTGGGACTTGTTCCATTATTCCATCTATACTAACCTCCACCAGGTTGCAAATTAAAAATAATTTTTATCTGCATCTAGCTCTGAAAAAAAATTTGGGCTTGTAGCAGTGTATGGGACTTGTTCTATTAGTCCATCTATACTAACCTCCACCAGGTTGCAAATTAAAAATAATTTTTATCTGCATCTAGCTCTGAAAAAAAATTGGGCTTGTAGCAGTGTGTGAGACTTGTTCTATTAGTTCATCTATACTAACCTCCACCAGGTTGCAAATTAAAAATAATTTTTATCTGCATATAGCGCTATAAAAAACTTTGGGCTTGTAGCAGTGTGTGGGACTTGTTCTATTAGTCCATCTATACTAACCTCCACCAAGTTGCAAATTAAAAATAATTGTTATCTGCATCTAGCTCTGAAAAAATATTTGGGCTTGTAGCAGTGTGTGGGACTTGTTCTATTAGTCCATCTATACTAACCTCCACCAGGTTGCAAATTAAAAATAATTTTTATCTGCATCTAGCTCTGAAAAAAAAATTGGGCTTCTAGCAGTGTGTGGGACTTGTTCTATTAGTCCATCTATACTAACCTCCACCAGGTTGCAAATTAAAAATAATTTTTATCTGCATCAAGCTCTGAAAAAAAATTTGGACTTGTAGCAGTGTGTGGGACTTGTTATATTAATCCATCTATACTAACCTCCACCAGGTTGCAAATTAAAAATAATTTTTATCTGCATCTAGGACTGAAAAAAAATTTGGGCTTGTAGCAGTGTATGGGACTTGTTCTATTAGTCCATCTATACTAACCTCCACCAGGTTGCAAATTAAAAATAATTTTTATCTACATCTAGCTCTGAAAAAAAATTGGGCTTGTAGCAGTTTGTCAGACTTGTTCTATTAGTCCATCTATACTAACCTCTACCAGGTTGCAAATTAAAAATAATTTTTATCTGCATATAGCGCTATAAAAAACTTTGGGCTTGTAGCTGTGCATGGTACTTGTTCTATTAGTCCATCTATACTAACTTCCACCAGGTTGCAAATTAAAAATAATTTTTATCTGCATCGAGCTCTGAATAAAAATTAGGTTTGTAGCAGTGTGTGGGACTTGTTCTATTCGTCCATCTATACTAACCTCCACCAGGTTGCAAATTAAAAATAATTTTTATCTGCATCTAGTTCTGAAAAAATATTTGGGCTTGTAGCAGTTTGTGGGACTTTTTCTCTTAGTCCATCTATACTAACCTCCACCAGGTTGCAAATTAAAAATAATTTTTATCTGTATCTAGCTCTGAAAAAAAATTTGGGCTTGTAGCAGTGTGTGGGACTTGTTCTATTAGTCCATCTATACTAACCTCCACCAGGTTGCAAATAATAAATAATTTTTATCTGCATCTAGCTCTGAAAAATATTTGGGCTTGTAGCAGTGTGTGGGACTTGTTCTATTAGTCCATCTATACTAACCTCCACCAGGTTGCAAATTAAAAATAATTTTTATTTTCATCTAGCTCTGAAAAAAAAATTGGGCTTGTAGCAGTGTCTAAGACTTGTTCTATTAGTCCAATTATACTAACCTCCACCAGGTTGCAAATTAAAAATAATTTTTATCTGCATCTAGCTCTGAAAAAAAATTTGGGCTTGTAGCAGTGTATGGTACTTGTTCTATTAGTCCATCTATACTAACTTCCACCAGGTTGCAAATTAAAAATAATTTTTATCTGCATCGAGCTCTGAAAAAAAATTGGGCTTGTAGCAGTGTGTGGGACTTGTTCTATTCGTCCATTTATACTAACCTCCACCAGGTTGCAAATTAAAAATAATTTTTATCTGCATCTAGCTCTGAAAAAAAATTTGGCCTTGTAGCAGTGTGTGGGACTTGTTCTATTAGTCCATCTATACTAACCTCCACCAGGTTGCAAATGAAAAATAATTTTTATCTGCATCTAGTTCTGAAAAAATATTTGGGCTTGTAGCAGTTTGTGGGACTTGTTCTCTTAGTCCATCTATACTAACCTCCACCAGGTTGCAAATTAAAAATAATTTTTATCTGCATTTAGCTCTGAAAAAAAATTTGGGCTTGTAGCAGTGTATGGGACTTGTTCTATTAGTCCATCTATACTAACCTCCACCAGATTGCAAATTAAAAATAATTTTTATCTGTATCTAGCTCTGAAAAAAAATTGGTCTTGTAGCAGTGTGTGAGGCTTGTTCTATTAGTCCATCTATACTAACCTCCACCAGGTTGCAAATTAAAAATAATTTTTATCTGCATCTAGCTCTGAAAAAAAATTTGGGCTTGTAGCAGTGTATGGGACTTGTTCTATTAGTCCATCTATACTAACCTCCACCAGGTTGCAAATTAAAAATAATTTTTATCTGCATCTAGCTCTGAAAAAAAATTGGGCTTGTAGCAGTGTGTGAGACTTGTTCTATTAGTCCATCTATACTAACCTCCACCAGGTTGCAAATTAAAAATAATTTTTATCTGCATATAGCACTATAAAAAACTTTGGGCTTGTAGCAGTGTGTGGGACTTGTTCTATTAGTCCATCTATACTAACCTCCACCAAGTTGCTGATTAAAAATAATTTTTATCTGCATCTAGCTCTGAAAAAATATTTGGGCTTGTAGCAGTGTGTGGGACTTGTTCTATTAGTCCATCTATATTAACCTCCACCAGGTTGCAAATTAAAAATAATTTTTAACTGCATCTAGCTCTGAAAAAAAATTTGGGCTTGTAGCAGTGTTTGGGACTTGTTCTGTTAGTCCATCTATACTAACCTCCACCAGGTTGCAAATTAAAAATAATTTTTATCTGCATCTAGCTCTGAAAAAATATTTGGGCTTGTAGCAGTTTGTGGGACTTGTTCTCTTAGTCCATCTATACTAACCTCCACCAGGTTGCAAATTAAAAATAATTTTTATCTGCATCTAGCTCTGAAAAAAAAAATTGGGCTTGTAGCAGTGTGTGGGACTTGTTCTATTAGTCCATCTATACTAACCTCCACCAGGTTGCAAATGAAAAATAATTTTTATCTGCATCTAGCCCTGAAAAAAAAATTGGGCTTGTAGCAGTGTGTGGGACTTGTTCTATTAGTCCATCTATACTAACCTCCACCAGGTTGCAAATTAAAAATAATTTTTTTCTGCATCTAGCTCTGAAAAAAAATTTGGGCTTGTAGCAGTGTATGGGACTTGTTCTATTAGTCCATCTATACTAACCTCCACCAGGTTGCAAATTAAAAATAATTTTTATCTGCATCTAGCTCTGAAAAAAAATTTGGGCTTGTAGCAGTGCATGGGACTTGTTCTATTAGTCCATCTATACTAACTTCCACCAGGTTGCAAATTAAAAATAATTTTTATCTGCATCGAGCTCTGATAAAAAATTGGGTTTGTAGCAGTGTGTGGGACTTGTTCTATTCGTCCATCTATGCTAACCTCCACCAGGTTGCAAATTAAAAATAATTTTATCTGCATCTAGCGCTGAAAAAAACTTTGGGCTTGTAGCAGTGTGTGGGACTTGTTCTATTAGTCCATCTATACTAACCTCCACCAGGTTGCAAATTAAAAATAATTTTTATCTGCATCTAGCTCTGAAAAAAAATTTGGCCTTGTAGCAGTGTATGGGACTTGTTCTATTAGTCCATCTATACTAACCTCCACTAGGTTGCAAATTAAAAATAATTTTTATCTTCATCTAGTTCTGAAAAAATATTTGGGCTTGTAGCAGTTTGTGGGACTTGTTCTCTTAGTCCATCTATACTAACCTCCACAAGGTTGCAAATTAAAAATAATTTTTATCTGCATCTAGCTCTGAAAAAAAAATTGCGCCTCTAGCAGTGTGTGAGACTTGTTCTATTAGTCGACCTATACTAACCTCCACCAGTTAGCAAATTTAAAATAATTTTTGTCTGCATCTAGCTCTGAAAAAAAATTGGGCTTGTAGCAGTGTGTGGGACTTGTTTTATTAGTCCATCTATACTAACCTCCACCAGGTTGCAAATTAAAAATAATTTTTATCTGCAACTAGCTCTGAAAAATATATTTAGGCTTGTAGCAGTGTGTGGGACTTGTTCTATTAGTCCATCAATACTAACTTCCACCAGGCTGCAAATTTAAAATAGTTTTTATCTGCATCTAGCTCTGAAAAAATATTTGGGCTTGTAGCAGTGTGTTGGACTTTTTCTATTAGTCCATCTATACTAACCTCCACCAGGTTGCAAATTAAAAATATTTTTTATCTGCATCTAGCTCTGAACAAATGTTTTGGGCTTGTAGCAGTGTCTGGGACTTGTTCTCTTAGCCCATCTATGCTAACCTCCACCAGGTTGCAAATTAAAAATAATTTTTATCTGCATCTAGCTCTGAAAAAAATTTTGGGCTTGTAGCAGTGTGTGGGACTTGTTCTATTAGTCCATCTATACTAACCTCCACCAGGTTGCAAATTAAAAATAATTTTTATCTGCATCTAGCTCTGAAAATAAAATTGGGCTTGTAGCAGTGTGTGGGACTTGTTCTATTAGTCCATCTATACTAACCTCCAACAGGTTGCAAATTAAAAATAATTTTTATCTGCATCTAGCTCTGAAAAAAAAATTGGGCTTGTAGCAGTGTGTGGGACTGGTTCTATTAGTCCAGCTATACTAACCTCCACCAGGTTGCAAATTGAAAATTATTTTTATCTGCATCTAGCTCTGAAAAAGAATTTGGGCTTGTAGCTGTGTTTGGGACTTGTTCTATTAGACCATCTATACTAACCTCCACCAGGTTGCAAATTAAATATGAATTTTTATCTGCCTCTAGCTCTGAAAAAAAATTTGGGCTTGTAGCAGTGTATGGGACTTGTTCTATTAGTCTATCTATACTAAACTCTACCAGGTTGCAAATTAAAAAGAATTTTATCTGCATCTAGCTCTGAAAAAAAATTGCGGATCTAGCAGTGTGTGAGACATGTTCTATTAGTCCACCTATACTAACCTCCACCAGGTTGCAAATTAAAAATAATTTTTATTTGCATCTAGCTCTGAAAAAAAATTGTGGCTCTAGCAGTGTGTGAGACTTGTTCTATTAGTCCATCTATACTAACTTCCACCAGGTTGCAAATTAAAAATAATTTTTGGCCGCATCTAGCTCTGAAAAAAAATTGGGCTTGTGGCAGTGTGTGGGACTTGTTCTATTCGTCCATCTATACTAACCTCCACCAGGTTGTAAATTAAAAATAATTTTTATCTGCATCTAGCTCTGAAAAAAAATTTGGCCTTGTAGCAGTGTATGGGACTTGTTCTATTAGTCCATCTATACTAACCTCCACTAGGTTGCAAATTAAAAATAATTTTTATCTTCATCTAGTTCTGAAAAAATATTTGGGCTTGTAGCAGTTTGTGGGACTTGTTCTCTTAGTCCATCTATACTAACCTCCACAAGGTTGCAAATTAAAAATAATTTTTATCTGCATCTAGCTCTGAAAAAAAAATTGCGCCTCTAGCAGTGTGTGAGACTTGTTCTATTAGTCCACCTATACTAACCTCCACCAGTTAGCAAATTTAAAATAATTTTTGTCTGCATCTAACTCTGAAAAAAAATTGGGCTTGTAGCAGTGTGTGGGACTTGTTTTATTAGTCCATCTATACTAACCTCCACCAGGCTGCAAATTAAAAATAATTTTTATCTGCATCTAGCTCTGAAAAAATATTTGGGCTTGTATCAGTGTGTTGGACTTTTTCTATTAGTCCATCTATACTAACCTCCACCAGGTTGCAAATTAAAAATATTTTTTATCTGCATCTAGCTCTGAACAAATGTTTTGGGCTTGTAGCAGTGTCTGGGACTTGTTCTCTTAGCCCATCTATGCTAACCTCCACCAGGTTGCAAATTAAAAATAATTTTTATCTGCATCTAGCTCTGAAAAAAATTTTGGGCTTGTAGCAGTGTGTGGGACTTGTTCTATTAGTCCATCTATACTAACCTCCACCAGGTTGCAAATTAAAAATAATTTTTATCTGCATCTAGCTCTGAAAATAAAATTGGGCTTGTAGCAGTGTGTGGGACTTGTTCTATTAGTCCATCTATACTAACCTCCAACAGGTTGCAAATTAAAAATAATTTTTATCTGCATCTAGCTCTGAAAAAAAAATTGGGCTTGTAGCAGTGTGTGGGACTGGTTCTATTAGTCCAGCTATACTAACCTCCACCAGGTTGCAAATTGAAAATTATTTTTATCTGCATCTAGCTCTGAAAAAGAATTTGGGCTTGTAGCTGTGTTTGGGACTTGTTCTATTAGACCATCTATACTAACCTCCACCAGGTTGCAAATTAAATATGAATTTTTATCTGCCTCTAGCTCTGAAAAAAAATTTGGGCTTGTAGCAGTGTATGGGACTTGTTCTATTAGTCTATCTATACTAAACTCTACCAGGTTGCAAATTAAAAAGAATTTTATCTGCATCTAGCTCTGAAAAAAAATTGCGGATCTAGCAGTGTGTGAGACATGTTCTATTAGTCCACCTATACTAACCTCCACCAGGTTGCAAATTAAAAATAATTTTTATTTGCATCTAGCTCTGAAAAAAAATTGTGGCTCTAGCAGTGTGTGAGACTTGTTCTCTTAGTCCATCTATACTAACTTCCACCAGGTTGCAAATTAAAAATAATTTTTGGCCGCATCTAGCTCTGAAAAAAAATTGGGCTTGTGGCAGTGTGTGGGACTTGTTCTATTCGTCCATCTATACTAACCTCCACCAGGTTGTAAATTAAAAATAATTTTTATCTGCATCTAGCTCTGAAAAAAAATTTGGCCTTGTAGCAGTGTATGGGACTTGTTCTATTAGTCCATCTATACTAACCTCCACTAGGTTGCAAATTAAAAATAATTTTTATCTTCATCTAGTTCTGAAAAAATATTTGGGCTTGTAGCAGTTTGTGGGACTTGTTCTCTTAGTCCATCTATACTAACCTCCACAAGGTTGCAAATTAAAAATAATTTTTATCTGCATCTAGCTCTGAAAAAAAAATTGCGCCTCTAGCAGTGTGTGAGACTTGTTCTATTAGTCCACCTATACTAACCTCCACCAGTTAGCAAATTTAAAATAATTTTTGTCTGCATCTAGCTCTGAAAAAAAATTGGGCTTGTAGCAGTGTGTGGGACTTGTTTTATTAGTCCATCTATACTAACCTCCACCAGGCTGCAAATTAAAAATAATTTTTATCTGCATCTAGCTCTGAAAAAATATTTGGGCTTGTATCAGTGTGTTGGACTTTTTCTATTAGTCCATCTATACTAACCTCCACCAGGTTGCAAATCAAAAATATTTTTTATCTGCATCTAGCTCTGAACAAATGTTTTGGGCTTGTAGCAGTGTCTGGGACTTGTTCTCTTAGCCCATCTATGCTAACCTCCACCAGGTTGCAAATTAAAAATAATTTTTATCTGCATCTAGCTCTGAAAAAAAATTGGGCTTGTAGCAGTGTGTGAGACTTGTTCTATTAGTTCATCTATACTAACCTCCACCAGGTTACAAATTAAAAATAATTTTTATCTGCATATAGCGCTATAAAAAACTTTGGGCTTGTAGCAGTGTGTGGGACTTGTTCTATTAGTCCATCTATACTAACCTCCACCAAGTTGCAAATTAAAAATAATTGTTATCTGCATCTAGCTCTGAAAAAATATTTGGGCTTGTAGCAGTGTGTGGGACTTGTTCTATTAGTCCATCTATACTAACCTCCACCAGGTTGCAAATTAAAAATAATTTTTATCTGCATCTAGCTCTGAAAAAAAAATTGGGCTTCTAGCAGTGTGTGGGACTTGTTCTATTAGTCCATCTATACTAACCTCCACCAGGTTGCAAATTAAAAATAATTTTTATCTGCATCAAGCTCTGAAAAAAAATTTGGACTTGTAGCAGTGTGTGGGACTTGTTATATTAATCCATCTATACTAACCTCCACCAGGTTGCAAATTAAAAATAATTTTTATCTGCATCTAGGACTGAAAAAAAATTTGGGCTTGTAGCAGTGTATGGGACTTGTTCTATTAGTCCATCTATACTAACCTCCACCAGGTTGCAAATTAAAAATAATTTTTATCTACATCTAGCTCTGAAAAAAAATTGGGCTTGTAGCAGTTTGTCAGACTTGTTCTATTAGTCCATCTATACTAACCTCTACCAGGTTGCAAATTAAAAATAATTTTTATCTGCATATAGCGCTATAAAAAACTTTGGGCTTGTAGCTGTTCATGGGACTTGTTCTATTAGTCCATCTATACTAACCTCCACCAGGTTGCAAATTAAAAATAATTTTTATCTGCATCTAGTTCTGAAAAAATATTTGGGCTTGTAGCAGTTTGTGGGACTTTTTCTCTTAGTCCATCTATACTAACCTCCACCAGGTTGCAAATTAAAAATAATTTTTATCTGTATCTAGCTCTGAAAAAAAATTTGGGCTTGTAGCAGTGTGTGGGACTTGTTCTATTAGTCCATCTATACTAACCTCCACCATGTTGCAAATTAAAAATAATTTTTATCTGCATCTAGCGCTGGAAAAATATTTGGGCTTGTAGCAGTGTGTGGAACTTGTTCTGTTAGTCCATCTAATCTAACCTCCACCAGGTTGCAAATTAAAAATAATTTTTAGCTGCATCTACCTCTGAAAAAAAAATTGGGCCTCTAGCTGTGTGTGGGACTTGTTCTATTAGTCCATCTATACTAACCTCCACCAGGTTGCAAATAATAAATAATTTTTATCTGCATCTAGCTCTGAAAAATATTTGGGCTTGTAGCAGTGTGTGGGACTTGTTCTATTAGTCCATCTATACTAACCTCCACCAGGTTGCAAATTAAAAATAATTTTTATTTTCATCTAGCTCTGAAAAAAAAATTGGGCTTGTAGCAGTGTCTGAGACTTGTTCTATTAGTCCAATTATACTAACCTCCACCAGGTTGCAAATTAAAAATAATTTTTATCTGCATCTAGCTCTGAAAAAAAATTTGGGCTTGTAGCAGTGTGTGGGACTTGTTCTATTAGTCCATCTATACTAACCTCCACCAGGTTGCAAATTAAAAATAATTTTTAACTGCATCTAGCTCTGAAAAAAAATTTGGGCTTGTAGCAGTGTTTGGGACTTGTTCTGTTAGTCCATCTATACTAACCTCCACCAGGTTGCAAATTAAAAATAATTTTTATCTGCATCTAGCTCTTTAAAAATATTTGGGCTTGTAGCAGTTTGTGGGACTTGTTCTCTTCGTTCATCTATACTAACCTCCACCAAATTGCAAATTAAAAATAATTTTTATCTGCATCTAGCTCTGAAAAAATATTTGGGCTTGTAGCAGTGTGTGGGACTTGTTCTATTAGTCCATCTATACTAACCTCCACCAGCTTGCAAATTAAAAATAATTTTTAACTGCATCTAGCTCTGAAAAAAAATTTGGGCTTGTAGCAGTGTGTGGGACTTGTTCTGTTACTCCATCTATACTAACCTCCACCAGGTTGCAAATTAAAAATAATTTTTATCTGCATCTAGCTCTGAAAAAATATTTGGGCTTGTAGCAGTTTGTGGGACTTGTTCTCTTAGTCCATCTATACTAACCTCCACCAGGTTGCAAATTAAAAATAATTTTTATCTGCATCTAGCTCTGAAAAAAAAAATTGGGCTTGTAGCAGTGTGTGGGACTTGTTCTATTAGTCCATCTATACTAACCTCCACCAGGTTGCAAATGAAAAATAATTTTTATCTGCATCTAGCCCTGAAAAAAAAATTGGGCTTGTAGCAGTGTGTGGGACTTGTTCTATTAGTCCATCTATACTAACCTCCACCAGGTTGCAAATTAAAAATAATTTTTTTCTGCATCTAGCTCTGAAAAAAAATTTGGGCTTGTAGCAGTGTATGGGACTTGTTCTATTAGTCCATCTATACTAACCTCCACCAGGTTGCAAATTAAAAATAATTTTTATCTGCATCTAGCTCTGAAAAAAAATTTGGGCTTGTAGCAGTGCATGGGACTTGTTCTATTAGTCCATCTATACTAACTTCCACCAGGTTGCAAATTAAAAATAATTTTTATCTGCATCGAGCTCTGAAAAAAAATTGGGTTTGTAGCAGTGTGTGGGACTTGTTCTATTCGTCCATCTATGCTAACCTCCACCAGGTTGCAAATTAAAAATAATTTTATCTGCATCTAGCGCTGAAAAAAACTTTGGGCTTGTAGCAGTGTGTGGGACTTGTTCTATTAGTCCATCTATACTAACCTCCACCAGGTTGCAAATTAAAAATAATTTTTATCTGCATCTAGCTCTGAAAAAAAATTTGGCCTTGTAGCAGTGTATGGGACTTGTTCTATTAGTCCATCTATACTAACCTCCACTAGGTTGCAAATTAAAAATAATTTTTATCTTCATCTAGTTCTGAAAAAATATTTGGGCTTGTAGCAGTTTGTGGGACTTGTTCTCTTAGTCCATCTATACTAACCTCCACAAGGTTGCAAATTAAAAATAATTTTTATCTGCATCTAGCTCTGAAAAAAAAATTGCGCCTCTAGCAGTGTGTGAGACTTGTTCTATTAGTCGACCTATACTAACCTCCACCAGTTACAAATTTAAAATAATTTTTGTCTGCATCTAGCTCTGAAAAAAAATTGGGCTTGTAGCAGTGTGTGGGACTTGTTTTATTAGTCCATCTATACTAACCTCCACCAGGTTGCAAATTAAAAATAATTTTTATCTGCAACTAGCTCTGAAAAATATATTTAGGCTTGTAGCAGTGTGTGGGACTTGTTCTATTAGTCCATCAATACTAACTTCCACCAGGCTGCAAATTTAAAATAGTTTTTATCTGCATCTAGCTCTGAAAAAATATTTGGGCTTGTAGCAGTGTGTTGGACTTTTTCTATTAGTCCATCTATACTAACCTCCACCAGGTTGCAAATTAAAAATATTTTTTATCTGCATCTAGCTCTGAACAAATGTTTTGGGCTTGTAGCAGTGTCTGGGACTTGTTCTCTTAGCCCATCTATGCTAACCTCCACCAGGTTGCAAATTAAAAATAATTTTTATCTGCATCTAGCTCTGAAAAAAATTTTGGGCTTGTAGCAGTGTGTGGGACTTGTTCTATTAGTCCATCTATACTAACCTCCACCAGGTTGCAAATTAAAAATAATTTTTATCTGCATCTAGCTCTGAAAATAAAATTGGGCTTGTAGCAGTGTGTGGGACTTGTTCTATTAGTCCATCTATACTAACCTCCAACAGGTTGCAAATTAAAAATAATTTTTATCTGCATCTAGCTCTGAAAAAAAAATTGGGCTTGTAGCAGTGTGTGGGACTGGTTCTATTAGTCCAGCTATACTAACCTCCACCAGGTTGCAAATTGAAAATTATTTTTATCTGCATCTAGCTCTGAAAAAGAATTTGGGCTTGTAGCTGTGTTTGGGACTTGTTCTATTAGACCATCTATACTAACCTCCACCAGGTTGCAAATTAAATATGAATTTTTATCTGCCTCTAGCTCTGAAAAAAAATTTGGGCTTGTAGCAGTGTATGGGACTTGTTCTATTAGTCTATCTATACTAAACTCTACCAGGTTGCAAATTAAAAAGAATTTTATCTACATCTAGCTCTGAAAAAAAATTGCGGATCTAGCAGTGTGTGAGACATGTTCTATTAGTCCACCTATACTAACCTCCACCAGGTTGCAAATTAAAAATAATTTTTATTTGCATCTAGCTCTGAAAAAAAATTGTGGCTCTAGCAGTGTGTGAGACTTGTTCTATTAGTCCATCTATACTAACTTCCACCAGGTTGCAAATTAAAAATAATTTTTGGCCGCATCTAGCTCTGAAAAAAAATTGGGCTTGTGGCAGTTTGTGGGACTTGTTCTATTCGTCCATCTATACTAACCTCCACCAGGTTGTAAATTAAAAATAATTTTTATCTGCATCTAGCTCTGAAAAAAAATTTGGCCTTGTAGCAGTGTATGGGACTTGTTCTATTAGTCCATCTATACTAACCTCCACTAGGTTGCAAATTAAAAATAATTTTTATCTTCATCTAGTTCTGAAAAAATATTTGGGCTTGTAGCAGTTTGTGGGACTTGTTCTCTTAGTCCATCTATACTAACCTCCACAAGGTTGCAAATTAAAAATAATTTTTATCTGCATCTAGCTCTGAAAAAAAAATTGCGCCTCTAGCAGTGTGTGAGACTTGTTCTATTAGTCCACCTATACTAACCTCCACCAGTTAGCAAATTTAAAATAATTTTTGTCTGCATCTAGCTCTGAAAAAAAATTGGGCTTGTAGCAGTGTGTGGGACTTGTTTTATTAGTCCATCTATACTAACCTCCACCAGGCTGAAAATTAAAAATAATTTTTATCTGCATCTAGCTCTGAAAAAATATTTGGGCTTGTATCAGTGTGTTGGACTTTTTCTATTAGTCCATCTATACTAACCTCCACCAGGTTGCAAATTAAAAATATTTTTTATCTGCATCTAGCTCTGAACAAATGTTTTGGGCTTGTAGCAGTGTCTGGGACTTGTTCTCTTAGCCCATCTATGCTAACCTCCACCAGGTTGCAAATTAAAAATAATTTTTATCTGCATCTAGCTCTGAAAAAAACTTTGGGCTTGTAGCAGTGTGTGGGACTTGTTCTATTAGTCCATCTATACTAACCTCCACCAGGTTGCAAATTAAAAATAATTTTTATCTGCATCTAGCTCTGAAAAAAAAATTGGGCTTGTAGCAGTGTGTGGGACTGGTTCTATTATTCCAGCTATACTAACCTCCACCAGGTTGCAAATTAAAAATTATTTTTATCTGCATCTAGCTCTGAAAAAGAATTTGGGCTTGTAGCTGTGTTTGGGACTTGTTCTATTAGTCCATCTATACTAACCTCCACCAGGTTTCAAATTAAATATGAATTTTTATCTGACTCTAGCTCTGAAAAAAAATTTGGGCTTGTAGCAGTGTATGGGACTTGTTCTATTAGTCCATCTATACTAAACTCTACCAGGTTGCAAATTAAAAATAATTTTAATCTGCATCTAGCTCTGAAAAAAAATTGCGGCTCTAGCAGTGTGTGAGACTTGTTCTATTAGTCCCCCTATACTAACCTCCACCAGGTTGCAAATTAAAAATAATTTTTATTTGCATCTAGCTCTGAAAAAAAATTGTGGCTCTAGCAGTGTGTGAGACTTGTTCTATTAGTCCATCTATACTAACTTCCACCAGGTTGCAAATTAAAAATAATTTTTGGCCGCATCTAGCTCTGAAAAAAAATTGGGCTTGTGGCAGTGTGTGGGACTTGTTCTATTAGTCCGTTTATACTAACCTCCACCAGGTTGCAAATTAAAAATAATTTTTATCTGTATCTAGCTCTGAAAAAAAATTTGGACTTGTAGCAGTGTGTGGGACTTGTTCTATTAGTCCATCTATATTAACCTCCACCAGGTTGCAAATTAAAAATAATTTTTATCTGCATCTAGCTCTGAAAAAAAATTTGGGCTTGTAACAGTGTATGGGACTTGTTCTATTAGTCCATCTATACTAACCTCCACTAGGTTGCAAATTAAAAATATTTTTTATCTGCATCTAGCTCTGAAAAAAAATTGGGCTTTTAGCAGTGTGTGGGACTTGTTCTATTAGTCCATCTATACTAACCTCCACCAGGTTGCAAATTAAAAATAATTTTTATCTGCATCTAGCTCTGAAAAAAAATTTGGGCTTGTAGCAGTGTATGGGACTTGTTATATTAGTCCATCTATACTAACCTCCACCAGGTTGCAAATTAAAAATAATTTTTATCTGCATCTAGCTCTGAAAAAAAATTGGGCTTGTAGCAGTGTGGGAGACTTGTTTTATTAGTCCATCTATACTAACCTACACCAGTTTGCAAATTAAAAATAATTTTTATCTGCATATAGCGCTATAAAAAACTTTGGGCTTGAAGCAGTGTGTGGGACTTGTTCTATTAGTCCATCTATACTAACCCCCACCAAGTTGCAAATTAAAAATAATTTTTATCTGCATCTAGCTCTGAAAAAATTTTTGGGCTTGCAGCAGTGTGTGGGACTTGTTCTATTAGTCCATCTATACTAACCTCCACCAGATTGCAAATTAAAAATAATTTTTATCTGCATATAGCGGTATAAAAAACTTTGGGCTTGAAGCAGTGTGTGGGACTTTTTCTATTAGTCCTTCTATACTAACCTCCACCAAGTTGCAAATTAAAAATAATTTTTATCTGCATCTAGCTCTGAAAAAATATTTGGGCTTGTAGCAGTTTTTGGGACTTGTTCTATTTGTCCATCTATACTAACCTCCACCAGGTTACAAATTAAAAATAATTTTTAACTGCATCTAGCTCTGAAAAAAATTTGGGCTTGTAGCAGTGTGTGGGACTTGTTCTGTTAGTCCATCTATACTAACCTCCACCAGGTTGCAAATTAAAAATAATTTTTATCTGCATCTAGGTCTGAAAAAATATTTGGGCTTGTAGCAATTTGTGGGACTTGTTCTCTTAGTCCATCTATACTAACCTCCACCAGGTTGCAAATTAAAAATAATTTTTATCTACATCTAGCTCTGAAAAAATATTTGGGCTTGCAGCCGTGTGTGGGACTTGTTCTATTAGTCCATCAATACTAACCTCCACCAGGTTGCAAATTAAAAATAATTTTTATCTGCATATAGTTCTGAAAAAAAATTTGGGCTTGTAGCAGTGTGGGGGACTGGTTCAATTTGTCCGTCTATACTAACCTCCACCAGGTTGCAAATGAAAAATAATTTTTATCTGCATCTAGCTCTGAAAAAAAAATTGCGCCTCTAACAGTGTGTGAGATTTGTTCTATTAGTCCACCTATACTAACCTCCACCAGGTACCAAATTAAAAATAATTTTTGTATGCATCTAGCTCTGAAAAAAAATTGGGCTTGTAGCAGTATGTAGGACTTGTTCTATTAGTCCATCTATACTAACCTCCACCAGGTTTCAAATTAAAAATATTTTTTATCTGCATCTAGCTCTGAAAAAAAATTTGGGCTTGTAGCAGTGTATGGGACTTGTTCTATTAGTCCATCTATACTAACTTCCACCAGGTTGCAAATTAAAAATAATTTTTATCTGCATCTAGCGCTGAAAAAAACTTTGGGCTTGTAGCAGTGTGTGGGACTTGTTCTATTAGTCCATCAATATTAACCTCCACCAGGTTGCAAATTAAAAATAATTTTTATCTGCATGTAGTTCTGAAAAAAAATTTGGGCTTCTAACAATGTGGGGGACTGGTTCTATTAGTCCATCTATACTAACCTCCACCAGGTTGCAAATTAAAAATAATTTTTATCTGCATATAGCTCTGAAAAAAATATTGCGCCTCTAGCAGTGTGTAAGACTTGTTCTATTAGTCCACCTATACTAACCTCCACCAGGTAGCAAATTAAAAATAATTTTTTTCTGCATCTAGCTCTGAAAAAAAATTGGGCTTGTAGCAGTGTGCGGGACTTGTTCTATTAGTCCATCTATACTAACCTCCACCAGGTTGCAAATTAAAAATAATTTTTATCTGCATCTAGCTCTGAAGTTTTTTTTTTAACTCGTAGCAGTGTGTGGGACTTGTTCTATTAGTCCATCTATACTAACCTCCACCAGGTTGCAAATTAAAAATTATTTTTATCTGCATCTATCTCTGAAAAAAAATTTGGGCTTGTAGCAGTGTATGGGACTTGTTCTATTAGTCCATCTATACTAACCTCCACCAGGTTGCAAATTAAAAATAATTTTTATCTGCATCTAGCTCTGAAAAAAACTTTGGGCTTGTAGCAGTGTGTGGGACTTGTTCTATTAGTCCATCTATACTAACCTCCACCAGGTTGGAAATTAAAAATAATTTTTATCTGCATCTAGCTCTGAAAAAATATTTGGCTTGTAGCAGTGTGTGGGACTTGTTCAATTAGTCCATTTATACTAACCTCCACCAGGTTGCAATTTAAAAATAATTTTTATCTGCATCTAGCTCTGAAAAATATTTGGGCTTGTAGCAGTGTGTGGGACTTGTTCTATTAGTCCATCTATACTAACCTCCACCAGGTTGCAAATTAAAAATAATTTTTATCTGCATCTAGCTCTGAAAAAAAAATTGCGCCTCTAGCAGTGTGTGAGACTTGTTCTATTAGTCCACCTATACTAACCTCCACCAGTTAGCAAATTTAAAATAATTTTTGTCTGCATCTAGCTCTGAAAAAAAATTGGGCTTGTACCAGTGTGTGGTACTTGTTTTATTAGTCCATCTATACTAACCTCCACCAGGTTGCAAATTAAAATCAATTTTTATCTGCATCTAGCTCTGAAAAATATATTTAGGCTTGTAGCAGTGTGTGGGACTTGTTCTATTAGTCCATCAATACTAACCTCCACCAGGTTGCAAATTAAAAATAATTTTTATGTGCATCTAGCTCTGAAAAAATATTTGGGCTTGTAGCAGTGTGTTGGACTAGTTCTATTAGTCCATCTATACAAACCTCCACCAGGTTGCAAATTAAAAATATTTTTTATCTGCATCTAGCTCTGAAAAAATGTTTTGGGCTTGTAGCAGTGTCTGGGACTTGTTCTCTTAGCCCATCTATGCTAACCTCCACCAGGTTGCAAATTAAAAATAATTTTTATCTGCATGTAGTTCTGAAAAAAAATTTGGGCTTCTAACAGTGTGGGGGACTGGTTCTATCAGTCCATCTATACTAACCTCCACCAGGTTGCAAATTAAAAATAATTTTTATCTGCATATAGCTCTGAAAAAAATATTGCGCCTCTAGCAGTGTGTAAGACTTGTTCTATTAGTCCACCTATACTAACCTCCACCAGGTAGCAAATTAAAAATAATTTTTTTCTGCATCTAGCTCTGAAAAAAAATTGGGCTTGTAGCAGTGTGTGGGACTTGTTCTATTAGTCCATCTATACTAACCTCCACCAGGTTGCAAATTAAAAATAATTTTTATCTGCATCTAGCTCTGAAGTTTTTTTTTTAACTTGTAGCAGTGTGTGGGACTTGTTCTATTAGTCCATCTATACTAACCTCCACCAGGTTGCAAATTAAAAATAATTTTTATCTGCATCTATCTCTGAAAAAAAATTTGGGCTTGTAGCAGTGTATGGGAGTTGTTCTATTAGTCCATCTATACTAACCTCCACCAGGTTGCAATTTAAAAATAATTTTTATCTGCATCTAGCTCTGAAAAAAACTTTGGGCTTGTAGCAGTGTGTGGGACTTGTTCTATTAGTCCATCTATACTAACCTCCACCAGGTTGGAAATTAAAAATAATTTTTATCTGCATCTAGCTCTGAAAAAATATTTGGCTTGTAGCAGTGTGTGGGACTTGTTCTATTAGTCCATTTATACTAACCTCCACCAAGGTTGCAATTTAAAAATAATTTTTATCTGCATCTAGCTCTGAAAAATATTTGGGCTTGTAGCAGTGTGTGGGACTTGTTCTATTAGTCCATCTATACTAACCTCCACCAGGTTGCAAATTAAAAATAATTTTTATCTGCATCTAGCTCTGAAAAAAAAATTGCGCCTCTAGCAGTGTGTGAGACTTGTTCTATTAGTCCACCTATACTAACCTCCACCAGTTAGCAAATTTAAAATAATTTTTGTCTGCATCTAGCTCTGAAAAAAAATTGGGCTTGTAGCAGTGTGTGGGACTTGTTTTATTAGTCCATCTATACTAACCTCCACCAGGTTGCAAATTAAAAATAATTTTTATCTGCATCTAGCTCTGAAAAATATATTTAGGCTTGTAGCAGTGTGTGGGACTTGTTCTATTAGTCCATCAATACTAACCTCCACCAGGTTGCAAATTAAAAATAATTTTTATGTGCATCTAGCTCTGAAAAAATATTTGGGCTTGTAGCAGTGTGTTGGACTAGTTCTATTAGTCCATCTATACAAACCTCCACCAGGTTGCAAATTAAAAATATTTTTTATCTGCATCTAGCTCTGAAAAAATGTTTTGGGCTTGTAGCAGTGTCTGGGACTTGTTCTCTTAGCCCATCTATGCTAACGTCCACCAGGTTGCAAATTAAAAATAATTTTTATCTGCATCTAGCTCTGAAAAAAAATTTGGGCTTGTAGCAGTGTGTGGGACTTGTTCTATTAGTCCATCTATACTAACCTCCACCAGGTTGCAAATTAAAAATAATTTTTATCTGCATCTAGCTCTGAAAATAAAATTGGGCTTGTAGCAGTGTGTGGGACTTGTTCTATTAGTCCATCTATACTAACCTCCAACAGGTTGCAAATTAAAAATAATTTTTATCTGCATCTAGCTCTGAAAAAAAATTGGGCTTGTAGCAGTGTGTGGGACTGGTTCTATTAGTCCAGCCATACTAACCTCCACCAGGTTGCAAATTAAAAATTATATTTATCTGCATCTAGCTCTGAAAAAGAATTTGGGCTTGTAGCTGTGTTTTGGACTTGTTCTATTAGTCCATCTATACTAACCTCCACCAGGTTGCAAATTAAATATGAATTTTTATCTGCCTCTAGCTCTGAAAAAAAATTTGGGCTTGTAGCAGTGTATGGGACTTGTTCTATTAGTCCATCTATACTAACCTCTACCAGGTTGCAAATTAAAAATAATTTTTATCTGCATCTAGCTCTGAAAAAAAAATTGCGCCTCTAGCAGTGTGTGAGACTTGTTCTATTAGTCCACCTATACTAACCTCCACCAGGTAGCAAATTAAAAATAATTTTTATCTGCATCTAGCTCTGAAAAATATTTGGGCTTGTAGCAGTGTGTGGGAATTGTTCTATTAGTCCATCTATACTAACCTCCACCAGGTTGGAAATTAAAAATAATTTTTATCTACATCTAGCTCTGAAAAAATATTTGGGCATGTAGCAGTGTGTGGGACTTGTTCTATTAGTCCATCAATACTAACCTCCACCAGGTTGCAAATTAAAAATAATTTTTATTTGCATATAGCTCTGAAAAAAAATTTGGGCTTGTAGCAGTGTGGGGGACTGGTTCTATTAGTCCATGTATACTAACCTCCACCAGGTTGCAAATTAAAAATAATTTTTATCTGCATTTAGCTCTGAAAAAAAAATTGTGCCTCTAGCAGTGTGTGAGACTTGTTCTATTAGTCCACCTATACTAAACTCCACCAGGTAGCAAATTAAAAATAATTTTTGTCTGCATCTATCTCTGAAAAAAAATTGGGCTTGTAGCAGACTGATTGACTTGTTCTATTAGTCGATCTATACTAACCTCCAGCAGGTTGCAAATTAAAAATAATTTTTATCTGCATCTAGCTCTGAAAAAAAATTTGGGCTTCTAGCAGTGTATGGGACTTGTTCTATTAGTCCATCTATACTAATCTTCACCAGGCTGCAAATTAAAAATAATTTTTATCTGCATCTAGCGCTGAAAAAAAATTTGGGCTTGTAGCAGTGTGTGGGACTTGTTCTATTAGTCCATCTATACTATCCTCCACCAGGTTGCAAATTAAAAATAATTTTTATCTGCATCTAGCTCTGAAAAAATATTTGGGCTTGTAGCAGTGTGTGGGACTTGTTCTATTAGTCCATCTATACTAACCCCCACCAGGTTGCAAATTAAAAATAATTTTTAGCTGTATCAAGCTCTGAAAAAAAATTGGGATTGTAACAGTGTGTGGGACTGGTTCTATTAGTCCATCTGTACTAACCTCCACCAGGTTGCAAATTAAAAATAATTTTTATCTGCATCTACCTCTGAAAAAAAAATTGGGCCTCTAGCAATGTGTGGGACTTGTTCTATTAGTCCATCTATATTAACCTCCACCAGGTTGCAAATTAAAAATAATTTTTATCTGCATCTAGGTCTGAAAAAAATTGGGCTTGTAGCAGTGTGTGGGACTTGTTCTATTAGTCCATCTATATTAACCTCCACCAGGTTGCAAATTAAAAATAATTTTTATCTGCATCTAGCTCTGAAAAATATTTTGGCTTGTAGCAGTGTGTGTGACTTGTTCTATTAGTCCATCTATACTAACCTCCACCTGGTTTAAAATTAAAAATAATTTTTATCTACATTTAGCTCTGAAAAAAGATTTGGGCATGTAGCAGTTTGTGGGACTTGTTCTATTAGTCCATCAATACTAACCTCCACCAGGTTGCAAATTAAAAATAATTTTTATCAGCATATAGCTCTGAAAAAAAAATTGGGCTTGTAGCAGTGTGGGGGACTGGTTCTATTAGTCCATCTATACTAACCTCCACTAGGTTGCAAATTAAAAATAATTTTTATCTGCATCTAGCTCTGAAAAAAATATTGCGCCTCTAGCAGTGTGTGAGACTTGTTCTATTATTCCACCTATACTAACCTCCACTACGTAGCAAATTAAAAATAATTTTAGTCTGCATCTAACTCTGAAAAAAAATTGGGCTTGTAGCATTGTGTGGGACTTGTTCTATTAGTCCATCTATACTAACCTCCACCATTTTTCAAATTAAAAATAATTTTTATCTGCATCTAGGTCTGAAAAAAAATTAGGCTTGTAGCAGTGTGTGGGACTTGTTCTATTAGTCCATCTATACTAACCTCCAACAGGTTGCAAATTAAAAATAATTTTTATCTGCATCTAGCTCTGAAAAATATTTGGGCTTGTAGCAGTGTGTGGGACTTGTTCTATTAGTCCATCTATACTAACCTCCACCAGGTTGGAAATTAAAAATAATTTTTATCTACATCTAGCTCTGAAAAAATATTTGGGCATGTAGCAGTGTGTGGGACTTGTTCTATAAGTCCATCAATACTAACCTCCACCAGGTTGCAAAATAAAAATAATTTTTATCTGCATATAGCTCTGAAAAAAAATTTGGGCTTGTAGCAGTGTGGGGGACTGGTTCTATTAGTCCATCTATTCTAACCTCCACCAGGTTGCAAATTAAAAATAATTTTTATCTGCATCTAGTTCTGAAAAAAAAATTGTGCCTCTAGCAGTGTGTGAGACTTGTTCTATTAGTCCACCTATACTAACCTCCACCAGGTAGCAAATTAAAAATAATTTTTGTCTGCATCTAGCTCTGAAAATAAATTGGGCTTGTAGCAGTGTGTGGGACTTGTTCTATTAGTCCATCTATACTAACCTCCACCAGGTTGCAAACTAAAAATAATTTTTATCTGCATCTAGCGCTGAAAAAAACTTTGGGCTTGTAGCAGTGTGTGGGACTTGTTCTATTAGACCATCTATACTAACCTCCACCAGGTTGCAAATTATAAATAATTTTTACCTGCATCTTGCTCTGAAAAAATATTAGGCTTGTAGCAGTGTGTGGGTATTGTTGTATTAGTCGATCTATACTAACCTCCACCAGGTTGCAAATTAAAAATATTTTTTAACTGCATCTAGCTCTGAAAAAAAATTGGGCTTGTAGCAGTGTGTGGGACTTGTTCTATTAGTTCATCTATACTAACCTCCACCAGGTTGCAAATTAAAAATAATTTTTATCTGCATCTAGCTCTGAAAAATTATTTGGACTTGTAGCAGTTTGTGGGTCTAGTTCTCTCAGTCCATCTATACTAACCTCCACCAGATTGCAAATTAAAAATAATTTTTATCTGCATCTAGCTCTGAAAAAAATATTTGGCCTTCTAGCAGTGTGTGGGACTGGTTCTATTAGTCCATCTATACTAACCTCCACCAGGTTGCAAATTAAAAATAATTTTTATCTGCATCTAGCTCTGAAAAAAAATTTGGGCTTGTAGCAGTGTGTGGGACTTGTTCTATTAGTCCATCTATACTAACCTCCACCAGGTTGCAAATTAAAAATAATTTTTAGCTGCATCTAGCTCTGAAAAAAAATTTGGGCTTCTAGCAGTGTATGGGACTTGTTCTATTAGTCCATCTATACTAATCTTCATCAGGTTGCAAATTAAAAATAATTTTTATCTGCATATAGCGCTGAAAAAAAATTTGGGCTTGTATCAGTGTGTGGGACTTGTTCTATTAGTCCATCTATACTAACCTCCACCAGGTTGCAAATTAAAAATAATTTTTATCTGCATCTAGCTCTGAAAAAAATTTGGGCTTGCATCAGTGGGTGGGACTTGTTCTATTAGTCCATCTATACTAACTTCCACCAA
Source organism: Phyllobates terribilis (assembly GCF_046119375.1). NCBI lineage: Eukaryota > Metazoa > Chordata > Amphibia > Anura > Dendrobatidae > Phyllobates > Phyllobates terribilis. The sequence goes on along the minus strand of NW_027362761.1, from coordinate 1,201,298,739 downwards.
GTTGCAAATTAAAAATAATTTTTAGCTGCATCTACCTCTGAAAAAAAAATTGGGCCTCTAGCAGTGTGTGGTACTTGTTCTATTAGTCCATCTATACTAACCTCCACCAGGTTGCAAATTAAAAATAATTTTTATCTGCATCTAGCTCTGAAAAAAAATTTGGGCTTGTAGCAGTGTGTGGGACTTGTTCTATTAGTCCATCTATACTAGCCTACACCAGGTTGCAAATTAAAAATAATTTTTATCTGCATCTAGCGCTGGAAAAATATTTGGGCTTTTAGCAGTGTGTGGAACTTGTTCTGTTAGTCCATCTATACTAACCTCCACCAGGTTGCAAACTAAAAATAAGTTCTGTCAGCATCTAGCTCTGGAAAAATATTTGGGCTTGTAGCAGTGTGTGGGACTTGTTCTATTAGTCCATCTATACTAAACTCCTCCAGGTTGCAAATTAAAAATAATTTTTATCTGCATCTAGCTCTGAAAAAAGATTTGGGCTTGTAGCAGTGTGTGGGACTTGATCTATTAGTCCATCTATACTAACCTCCACCAGGTTGCAAAATAAAAATAATTTTTATCTGCATCTAGCTCTGAAAAAAAATTTGGGCTTCTAGCAGTGTATGGGACTTTTTCTATTAGTCCATCTATACTAACCTTCATCAGGTTGCAAATTAAAAATAATTTTTATCTGCTTCTAGCGCTGAAAAAAAAATTGGGCTTGAAGCAGTGTGTGGGACTTGTTCTATTAGTCCATCTATACTAACCTCCACCAGGTTGCAAATTAAAAATAATTTTTATCTGCATCTAGCTCTGAAAAAATATTTGGGCTTGTAGCAGTGTGTTGGACTGGTTCTATTAGTCCATGTATACTAACCTCGACCAGGTTGCAAATTAAAAATAATTTTTATCTGCATCTACATCTGAAAAAAAATTTGGGCTTCTACCAGTGTGTGGAACTTGTTCTATTTGTCCATCTATACTAACCTCCACCAGGTTGCAAATTAAAAATAATTTTTATCTGCATCTAGTTCTGAAAAAAAATTGGGCTTGTAGCAGTGTGTGGGACTTGTTCTATTAGTCCATCTATACTAACCTCCACCAGGTTGCAAATTATAAATAATTTTTATCTGCTTCTTGCTCTGAAAAAAATTTGGGCTTGTAACAGTGTGTGGGACTTGTTCTCTTAGTCTATCTATACTAACCTCCAGAAGGTTGCAAATTAAAAATAATTTTTATCTATATCTATCTCTGAAAAAATTTTTGGGATTCTAGCAGTGTGTGGGACTGGTTCTATTAGTCCATCTATACTAACCTCCACCAGATTGCAAATTAAAAATAATTTTTATCTGCATCTAGCTCTGAAAAATTAATTGGGCTTGTAGCAGTGTGTAGGACTTGTTCTATTAGTCCATCTATACTAACCTCCACCAGGTTGCAAATTAAAAATAATTTTTATCTGCATCTGGCCCTGAAAAAAAATTTGGGCTTGTAGCAGTGTGTGGGACTTGTTCTTTTAGTCCATCTATACTAACCTACACCAGGTTGCAAATTAAAAATAATTTTTATCTGCATCTAGCGCTGAAAAAAACTTTGGACTTGTAGCAGTGTGTGGGACTTGTTCTATTAGACCATCTATACTAACCTCCACCAGGTTGCAAATTAAAAATAATTTTTACCTGCATCTAGCTCTGAAAAAATATTTGGGCTTGTAGCAGTGTGTGGGACTTGTTCTATTAGTCGATCTATACTAACCTCCACCAGGTTGCAAATTAAAAATATTTTTTAACTGCATCTAGCTCTGAAAAAAAATTTGGGCTTGTGGCAGTGTGTGGGACTTGTTCTAATAGTTCATCTATACTAACATCCACCAGGTTGCAAATTAACCACTTCGCGCCAGAGCCTGTTTTTGCCTTCGTGACCGGGCCAATTTTTTCAATTCTGACCACTGTCACTTTATGAAGTAATTACTCTGGAACGCTTCAACGTATTCCCCTGATTCTGAGACTGTTTTTTCATGACATATTGTACTTCATGATAGTGGTAAAATTTCTTCCATATATCTTGCGTTTATTTGTGAAAAAATCGGAAATTTGGCGAAAATTTAGAAAATTTTGCAATTTTCAAACTTTGAATTTTCATGCCCTTAAATCAGAGAGATATGTCACACAAAATAGTTAATAAATAACATTTCCCACATGTCTACTTTACATCAGCACAATTTTGGAACCAAAATTTTTTTTTGTTAGGGAGCTATAAGGGTTAAAAATTGACCAGCGATTTCTCATTTTTCCAACAAAATTTACAAAAACATTTTTTTAGGGACCACATCATATTTGAAGTCACTTTGAGGGGTCTTTATGACAGAAAATACCCAAAAGTGACACCATTCTAAAAACTGCACCCCTCAAGGTGCTCAAAACCACATTCAAGAACTTTATTAACCCTTCAGGTGCTTCACAGGAATTTTTGGAATGTGGAAAAAAAAAATTAACATTTAACTTTTTTCACAAAAATGTTACTTTAGACCCAATTTTTTTATTTTCACAGGGGTAACAGGAAAAAATGGACCCCAAATTTTTTTGTGCAATTTCTCTTGAGCGTGCTGATACCCCATATGTGAGGGAAAACCACTGTTTGCGCGCACTGCAGGGTTCTGAAGGGAAGGAGCGCCATTAGACTTTTTGAATGTAAAATTTGTCTGAATAATTAGCAGACGCCATGTTGCGTTTGGAGAGCTCCTGATGTGCCTAAACAGTGGAAACCCCCCACAAGTGACACCATTTTGGAAACTAGACCCCTTAGGGAACTTATCTAGATGTGTGGTGAGCACCTTGAACCCCAAGGTGCTTCACAGAAGTTTATAATATTGAGCTGTAAAAATAAAATTTTCACATTTTTCCCACAAAACCGTTTTTCATCCCTTAATTTTGCATTATCATAAGGGTAATAGGATAAATTGCACCATGAAATTTGTTGTGCAATTTCTCCTGAACACGCTGATACCCCATATGTGGAGGCAAATTACTGTTTGGGCGCATGGCAGGGTTTGAAAGGGAAGGAGCGCCATTTGACTTTTTGAATGTAAAATTTGTTTGAATAATTAGCAGACGCCATGTCGCATTTGGGGAGCCCCTAATGTGACTAAACAGTGGAAACCCCCCACAAGTGACACCATTTTGGAAACTAGACCCCTTAGGGAACTTATCTAGATGTGTGGTGAGCACCTCGCACCCCCAGCTGCTTCACAGAAGTTTATAATATTGAGCCGTAAAAATAAAATTTTCACATTTTTCCCACAAAACCGTTTTTCATCCCTTAATTTTGCATTATCATAAGGGTAATAGGATAAATTGCACCATGAAATTTGTTGTGCAATTTCTCCTGAACACGCTGATACCCCATATGTGGAGGCAAATTACTGTTTGGGCGCATGGCAGGGTTTGAAAGGGAAGGAGCGCCATTTAACTTTTTGAATGTAAAGTTTGTTTGAATAATTAGCAGACGCCATGTCGCATTTGGGAAGCCCCTAATGTGACTAAACAGTGGAAACCCCCCACAAGTGCCACCATTTTGGAAACTAGACCCCTTAGGGAACTTATCTAGATGTGTGGTGAGCACCTCGCACCCCCAGCTGCTTCACAGAAGTTTATAATATTGAGCCGTAAAAATAAAATTTTCACATTTTTCCCACAAAACCGTTTTTCATCCCTTAATTTTGCATTATCATAAGGGTAATAGGATAAATTGCACCATGAAATTTGTTGTGCAATTTCTCCTGAACACGCTGATACTCCATATGTGGAGGCAAATTACTGTTTGGGCGCATGGCAGGGTTTGAAAGGGAAGGAGCGCCATTTGACTTTTTGAATGTAAAATTTGTTTGAATAATTAGCAGACGCCATGTCGCATTTGGGGAGCCCCTAATATGACTAAACAGTGGAAACCCCCCACAAGTGCCACCATTTTGGAAACTAGACCCCTTAGGGAACTTATCTAGATGTGTGGTGAGCACCTCGCACCCCCAGCTGCTTCACAGAAGTTTATAATATTGAGCCGTGAAAATAAAATTTTCACATTTTTCCCACAAAAAATCTTTTTCATTCTCTAATTTTGTATTATCATAAGGGTAACAGGATAAATTGCACCATGAAGTTTGTTGTGCAATTTCTCCTGAACACGCTGATACCCCATATGTGAGGGAAAACCACTGTTTGGGCGCACGGCAGGGTTTGAAAGGGAAGGAGCGCCATTTGACTTTTTGAATGTAAAATTTGTTTGAATAATTAGCGGACGCCATGTCACATTTGTGGAGCCCCTAATGTGTCTAAACAGCGGAAACCCCCCACAAGTGCCACCATTTTGGAAACTAGACCCCTTAGGGAACTTATCTAGATGTGTGGTGAGCACCTTGCACCCCCAGCTGCTTCACAGAAGTTTATAATATTGAGCCGTGAAAATAAAATTTTCACATTTTTCCCATAAAAAATGTTTTTCATCCCCTAATTTTGCATTATCATAAGGATAACCGGAGAAATTGCACCATGAAATTTGTTGTACAATTTCTCCTGAGTACGCCGATACCCCATATGTGGGGGAAAACCACTGCTTTGGTGTACGGCAGGGTTCGGAAGAGAAAGGAGCGCTATGTTGGCTGGGATAGGCAGCAGACACCATGTCACATTTGAAGAGTCGCTGACATGCCAAAACAGCAGAAACCTCCACAAGTGACCCCATTTTGTAAACTACACCTCTCAAGGAATTCATCTAGGGAAGTAGTGAGTATTTTTTAATTTTTAAATTTATACCATTGGGCAGTGAAAAAATCATAATTATATTTTTACCACAAAAAAATGTTTTACCCTCAGATTTTACATTTTCACACAGGGCAATGGGTAAAAATGGTGCCGAAATGTGTCACACAATTTCTTCTAAAAGTGTCAATACCCCATATGTGGCTGTATCGTACTGCTTAGCCATACGGTGAGATCTGGGGGGGACGGAGTGCTATTTGACAATTGGAGAACAAATTATTGTAGAATAGGCATTTGGATTTGGGAGCACAAAATTTTCTGAATTTCTTTTGGGGGGCAAGGGTCATTTTGCTTTTCCAGAGCCTTTCTGCTACCAGTAACTTGGAAGTCCCTTATATTTTTAACTGATGACGGACCTGAGTGGGGACTAGCTTTTTTTGAGGACTGAGTTGAAGCTTTTATTGGGAACATTTTACGTAACATTTATCCGGCGCTCTAGGCTGAGCACTTACATCGGGGTTTCCATCTAAATTTCCAAGTGATGTAATTCAGATGAAACCCCTGCAGGATCCATTCACTGTAATGAGGCAGCAGAGTTACTCTGGACACCGTCTGGCCTCTGTGTAGCGGTGTCCTTTTTTTCAGAAGTGCACAAAACTGTGGCCAACCGCACTTTTATGCACGCCTAAAACAAATGACACCGTGGGATCCCAGGCTAGACGGCGTCCACAGTGGCCTATATCTGTCTCATTACAGGGAATCTTCCGTCATGGGTTCCGGCTGAATCATGTATTTCAGAGATTTACACGGAAACTCTGGTGTAAGTGCTCAGCGCAGAGCACAGGATAAATGTGGGCAGAGCCTTACTGGGATCTTTGGGGACATAATAAACAAATCAGTAGCAGGTGAAGAATTGGTTTTATTTATTTTTTACGCCGTTCCTAGTGTGATATAACTGATTAGATTACTTTATTCTTCGGGTCGGTGTGATTACAGAGATACCAGATTGATATCGGGATTTTATGACTGACAGCTGTCACACACTAAAAGACGCTTTTTTTGCAAAATCTAGTTTTTGCATCATCATATTTTGAGAGCTATAATTTTTCCATATTTCGGCCGACAGAGTCATGTGATGGCTTGTTTTTTGCGGGACGAGTTGACATTTTTATTGGTACCATTTTTAGGGACGTGACATTTTTTGATCGCTTTCTATTCCATTTTTTGGGAGGTAAAATTAACAAAAACAAACAATTCAGGAATTGTTTTTTGAGTTTTTTTTTTATGCCGTTCTGCGTGTGGTAAAAGTGATCAGGCAGCGTTATTCTTCGGGTCAGTACGTTTACAGCGATACTACACTTACTGTATTTTTTTTATGTTTTGGCGCTTTTACACAATAAAACTATTTTATAGAAAAAAATATTTTTTTTGCATTGCTTTATTCTGAGCGCTATAACTTTTTTATTTTTCGGCTGATGGAGCTGTATGGCGGCTTTTTTTTTGCATAACAAGATGACGTTTTCAGTGGTACCATTTTTATTTCTATTTTGTTTTTTGATCGCATTTTTTTCCACTTTTTGTTTGGCAATATGATGAAAAAGCATATTTTTTTGCTCCGTTTTTTATTTATTTTTATTACGGTGTGCACAGAAGGAGTTAATTAGTGTGACAGTTTTATAGCTCGGGTTGTTTCGGACGCGGCGATACCAAATATGTGTACTTTTTTTGGTTTTGTAAAAATATACGGATTTATTGGTTTAATATTTTATTTATTTATTTTTATTTATTTTGTGATTTTTTTATTAATAGTTTAAAAACTTTTTTTTTACTTTTTTTCACATTTTTTCTTAGTCCCTATATGGGACATTAATTTTTATTTTTCTGATCTCTGATCTCATGTAATGTAATAGACATATATTACATTACATGAGATCTTCCCTGACTGTTTCAGTCAGAGTCTCCTGTCTGGCTACAGCTGCAGCTGAGCCAGACAGGACACCATATATGGCAGAGCTGGAGGCGGTCATGTGACCTCCAGCTGCCATAGCAACCCCAGGTCCTGGAAGGACTCGGAGGTCTTCGGAGAGGTAAGTTGACGACCCCCTCTCCTCCTGCTGTCTCCTATATGCCGCGATCACTATAGATCACAGCATATAGAAGACAGCTAAGGGTTAACATCACTGGGACCTGATCTAATCAGGTCCCGATGATGTACCCTGTCAGAGCTAACGCTCTGCACCGGAATCGCAGCGCTTGCAGGACCCTGGGGGTCCTGAGCACTGCGAGACCACCCACCGTTTTTAAACGTCGGCGCTGCACAGAGCCCAGCAAGCGCCGACGTTTATCTACAGTGGGCGGTCAGGAACCGGTTAAAAATAATTTTTATCTGCATCTAGCTCTGAAAAATTATTTGGGCTTGTAGCAGTTTGTGGAACTTGTTCTATAAGTCCATCTATACTAAGCTCCACCAGGTTGCAAATTAAAAATATTTTTTATCTGCATCTAGCTCTGAAAAAATATTTGGGCTTATAGCAGTGTGTGGGACTTGTTCTATTAGTCCATCTATACTAATCTTCACCAGGTTGCAAATTAAAAAGAATTTTTATCTGCATCTAGCGCTGAAAAAAAATTGGGCGTGTATCAATTTGTGGGACTTGTTCTATTAGTCCATCTATACTAACCTCCACCAGGTTGCAAATTAAAAATATTTTTTATCTGCATATAGCTCTGAAAAAATATTTGGGCTTGTAGCAGAGTGTGGGACTTGTTCTATTAGTCCATCTATACTAACCTCCACCAGGTTGCAAATTAAAAATAAGTTCTGTCAGCATCTAGCTCTGAAAAAATATTTGGGCTTGTAGCAGTGTGTGGGACTTGTTCTATTAGTCCATCTATACTAACCTCCTCCATGTTGCAAATTAAAAATAATTTTTATCTGCATCTAGCTCTGAAAAAAATTGGGTTTGTAGCAGTGTGTGGGACTTGTTCTATTAGTCCATCTATACTAACCTCTACCAGGTTGCAAATTATAAATAATTTTTATCTGCTTCTAGCTCTGAAAAAAAATTGGGCTTGTAACAGTGTGTGGGACTTGTTCTCTTAGTCTATCTATACTAACCTCCACAAGGTTTCAAATTAAAAATAATTTTTATCTACATCTATCTCTGAAAAAAAATTTGGGATGCTAGCAGTGTGTGGGACTGGTTCTATTAGTCCATCTATACTAACCTCCACCAGGTTGCAAATTAAAAATAATTTTTATCGGCATCTAGCTCTGAAAAAATATTTGTGCTTGTAGCAGTGTGTGGGTCTTGTTCTTTTAGTCCATCTATACTAACCTACACCAGGTTGCAAATTAAAAATAATTTTTATCTGCATCTAGCGCTGAAAAAAACTTTGGACTTGTAGCAGTGTGTGGGACTTGTTCTATTAGACCATCTATATTAACCTCCACCAGGTTGCAAATTAAAAATAATTTTTACCTGCATCTAGCTCTGAAAAAAAATTTGGGCTTGTGGCAGTGTGTGGGACTTGTTCTAATAGTTCATCTATACTAACATCCACCAGGTTGCAAATTAAAAATAATTGTTATCTGCATCTAGCTCTGAAAAATTATTTGGGCTTGTAGCAGTGTGTGGGACTTGTTCTATTAGTCCATCTATACTAACCTCCACCAGGTTGCAAATGAAAAATAATTTTTATCAGCATCTAGCGCTGGAAAAATATTTGGGCTTCTAGCAGTGTGTGGGACTTGTTCTATAAGTCCATCAATACTAACCTCCACCAGGTTGCAAATTAAAAATAATTTTTATCTGCATCTAGCTCTGAAAAAAAATTGGGCTTGTAGCAGTGGGTGGGACTTGTTCTATTAGTCCATCTATACTAACCTCCACCAGGTTGCAAATTAAAAATAATTTTTATCTGCATCTAGCGCTGAAAAAAACTTTGGACTTGTCACAGTGTGTGGGACTTGTTCTATTAGACCATCTATACTAACCTCCACCAGGTTGCAAATTAAAAATAATTTTTACCTGCATCTAGCTCTGAAAAAATATTTGGGCTTGTAGCAGTGTGTGGGACTTGTTCTATTAGTCGATCTATACTAACCTCCACCAGGTTGCAAATTAAAAATAATTTTTATCTGCATCTAGCTCTGAAAAAAAATTTGGGCTTGTAGCAGTGTGTGGGACTTGTTCTATTAGTCGATCTATACTAACCTCCACCAGGTTGCAAATTAAAAATAATTTTTATCTGCATCAAGCTCTGAAAAAAAAATTGGGCTTGTAGCAGTGTGTGGGGCTGGTTCTATTAGTCCATCTGTACTAAACTCCACCAGGTTGCAAATTAAAAATAATTTTTATCTGCATCTACATCTGAAAAAAAAATTGGGCCTCTAGCAGTGTGTGGGACTTGTTCTATTAGTCCATCTATACTAACCTCCACCAGGTTGCAAATTAAAAATAATTTTTATCTGCATCTAGCGCTGGAAAAATATTTGGGCTTCTAGCAGTGTGTAGAACTTGTTCTATTAGTCCATCTATACTAACCTCCACCAGGTTGCAAATTAAAAATAATTTTTATCTACATCTAGCTCTGAAAAATATTTGGGCTCGTAGCAGTGTGTGGGACTTGTTATATAAGTCCATCAATACTAACCTCCACCAGTTTGCAAATTAAAAATAATTTTTATCTGCATCTAGCTCTGAAAAAAAATTGGGCTTGTAGCAGTGGGTGGGACTTGTTCTATTAGTCCATCTATACTAACCTCTACCAGGTTGCAAATTAAAAATAATTTTTATCTGCATCTAGCGCTGAAAAAAACAAAACTTTGGACTTGTAGCAGTGTGTGGGACTTGTTCTATTAGACCATCTATACGAACTTCCACCAGGTTGCAAATTAAAAATAATTTTTACCTGCATGTAGCTCTGAAAAAATATTTGGGCTTGTAGCAGTGTGTGGGACTTGTTCTATTAGTCGAGCTATACTAACCTCCACCAGGTTGCAAATTAAAAATAATTTTTATCTGCATCTAGCTCTGAAAAAAAAATTGGGCTTGTAGCAGTGTGTGGGACTGGTTCTATTAGTCCATCTATACTAACCTCCACCAGGTTGCAAATTAAAAATAATTTTTATGTGCATCTAGCTCTGAAAAAAAAATTGGGCTCAAAGCAGTGTGTGGGACTTGCTCTATTAGTCCATCTATACTAACCTCCACCAGGTTGCAAATTAAAAATTATTTTTATCTGCATCTAGCTCTGAAAAAATATTTGGGCTTGTAGCAGTGTGTGGGACTTGTTCTATTAGTCCACCTATACTAACCTCCAGCAGGTTGCAAATTAAAAATAATTTTTAGCTGCATCAAGCTCTGAAAAAAAATTGGGCTTGTAGCAGTGTGTGGGACTGGTTCTATTAGTCCATCTGTACTAAACTCCACCAGGTTGCAAATTAAAAATAATTTTTATCTGCATCTACCTCTGAAAAAAAAATTGGGCCTCTAGCAGTGTGTGGGACTTGTTCTATTAGTCCATCTATACTAACCTCCACCAGGTTGTAAATTAAAAATAATTTTTATCTCCATCTAGCTCTGAAAAATATTTGGGCTTGAAGCAGTGTGTGGGACTTGTTCTATTAGTCCATCTATACTAACCTCCACCAGGTTGGAAATTAAAAATAATTTTTATCTACATCTAGCTCTGAAAAAATATTTGGGCATGTAGCAGTTTGTGGGACTTGTTCTATTAGTCCATCAATACTAACCTCCACCAGGTTGCAAATTAAAAATAATTTTTATCTGCATCTAGCTCTGAAAAAAAATTGGGCTTGTAGCAGTGGGTGGGACTTGTTCTATTAGTCCATCTATACTAACCTCCACCAGGTTGCAAATTAAAAATAATTTTTATCTGCATCCAGCGCTGGAAAAATATTTGGGCTTCTAGCAGTGTGTGGAACTTGTTCTATTAGTCCATCTATACTAACCTCCACCAGGTTGCAAATTAAAAATAATTTTTATCTACATATAGCTCTGAAAAATATTTGGGCTTGTAGCAGTGTGTGGGACTTGTTCTATAAGTCCATCAATACTAACCTCCACCAGGTTGCAAATTAAAAATAATTTTTATCTGCATCTAGCTCTGAAAAAAAAATTGGGCTTGTAGCAGTGTGTGGGATTGGTTCTATTAGTCCATCTATACTAACCTCCACCAGGTTGCAAATTAAAAATAATTTTTATCTGCATCTAGCTCTGAAAAAAAAATTGGGCTCAAAGCAGTGTGTGGGACTTGTTCTATTAGTCCATCTATACTAACCTCCACCAGGTTGCAAATTAAAAATAATTTTTATCTGCATCTAGCTCTGAAAAAAAATTTGGGCTTCTAGCAGTGTATTGGACTTGTTCTATTAGTCCATCTATACTAATCTTCACCAGGTTGCAAATTAAAAATAATTTTTATCTGCATCTAGCGCTGGAAAAATATTTGGGCTTCTAGCAGTGTGTGGAACTTGTTCTATTAGTCCATCTATACTAACCTCCACCAGGTTGCAAATTAAAAATAATTTTTATCTACATCTAGCTCTGAAAAATATTTGGGCTCGTAGCAGTGTGTGGGACTTGTTCTATAAGTCCATCAATACTAACCTCCACCAGGTTGCAAATTAAAAATAATTTTTATCTGCATCTAGCTCTGAAAAAAACTTGGGCTTGTAGTATTGGGTGGGACTTGTTCTATTAGTCCATCTATACTAACCTCCACCAGGTTGCAAATTAAAAATAATTTTCATCTGCATCTAGCGCTGAAAAAAACAAAACTTTGGACTTGTAGCAGTGTGTGGGACTTGTTCTATTACACCATCTATACTAACCTCCACCAGGTTGCAAATTAAAAATAATTTTTACCTGCATGAAGCTCTGAAAAAATATTTGGGCTTGTAGCAGTGTGTGGGACTTGTTCTATTAGTCGATCTATACTAACCTCCACCAGGTTGCAAATTAAAAATAATTTTTATCTGCATCTAGCTCTGAAAAAAAAATTGGGCTTGTAGCAGGGTGTGGGACTGGTTCTATTAGTCCATCTATACTAACCTCCACCAGGTTGCAAATTAAAAATAATTTTTATCTGCATCTAGCTCTGAAAAAAAAATTGGGCTCAAAGCAGTGTGTGGGACTTGTTCTATTAGCCATCTATACTAACCTCCACCAGGTTGCAAATTAAAAATAATTTTTATCTGCATCTATCTCTGAAAAAAAATTTGGGCTTCTAGCAGTGTATGGGACTTGTTCTATTAGTCCATCTATACTAATCTTCACCAGGTTGCAAATTAAAAATAATTTTTATCTGCATCTAGCTCTGAAAAAATATTTGGGCTTGTAGCAGTGTGTGGGACTTGTTCTATTAGTCCACCTATACTAACCTCCAGCAGGTTGCAAATTAAAAATAATTTTTAGCTGCATCAAGCTCTGAAAAAAAAATTGGGCTTGTAGCAGTGTGTGGGACTGGTTCTATTAGTCCATCTGTACTAAACTCCACCAGGTTGCAAATTAAAAATAATTTTTATCTGCATCTACCTATGAAAAAAAATTGGGCCTATAGCAGTGTGTGGGACTTGTTCTATTTGTCCATCTATACTAACCTCCACCAGGTTGCAAATTAAAAATAATTTTTATCTGCATCTAGGTCTGAAAAAAAATTGGTCTTGTAGCAGTGTGTGGGACTTGTTCTATTAGTAAATCTATACTAACCTCCACCAGGTTGCAAATTAAAAATAATTTTTATCTGCATCTAGCTCTGAAAAATATTTGGGCTTGTAGCAGTGTGTGGGACTTGTTCTATTAGTCCATCTATACTAACCTCCACCAGGTTGGAAATTAAAAAAAATTTTTATCTACATCTAGGTCTGAAAAAATATTTGGGCATGTAGCAGTTTGTGGGACTTGTTCTATTAGTCCATCAATACTAACCTCCACCAGGTTGAAAATTAAAAATAGTTTTTATCTGCATATAGCTCTGAAAAAAAATTTGGGCTTGTAGCAGTGTGGGGGACTGATTCTATTATTCCATCTATACTAACCTTCACCAGGTTGCAAATTAAAAATAATTTTTATCTGCATCTAGCTCTGAAAAAATATTGCGCCTCTAGCAGTGTGTGAGACTTGTTCTATTAGTCCACCTATACTAACCTCCACCACGTAGCAAATTAAAAATAATTTTAGTCTGCATCTAGCTCTGAAAAAAAATTGGGCTTGTAGCATTGTGTGGGACTTGTTCTACTAGTCCATCTATACTAACCTCCACCAGGTTGCAAATTAAAAATAATTTTTATCTGCATCTAGCTCTGAAAAAATATTTGGGCTTGTAGCAGTGTGTGGGACTTGTTCTATTAGTCCACCTATACTAACCTCCAGCAGGTTGCAAATTAAAAATAATTTTTAGCTGCATCAAGCTCTGAAAAAAAATTGGGCTTGTAGCAGTGTGTGGGACTGGTTCTATTAGTCCATCTGTACTAAACTCCACCAGGTTGCAAATTAAAAATAATTTTTATCTGCATCTACCTCTGAAAAAAAAATTGGGCCTATAGCAGTGTGTGGGACTTGTTCTATTAGTCCATCTATACTAACCTCCACCAGGTTGCAAATTAAAAATAATTTTTATCTGCATCTAGGTCTGAAAAAAAAATGGTCTTGTAGCACTGTGTGGGACTTGTTCTATTAGTCCATCTATACTAACCTCCACCAGGTTGCAAATTACAATAATTTTTATCTGCATCTAGCTCTGAAAAATATTTGGGCTTGTAGCAGTGTGTGGGACTTGATCTATTAGTCCATCTATACTAACCTCCACCAGGTTGGAAATTAAAAATAATTTTTATCTACATCTAGCTCTGAAAAAATATTTGGGCATGTAGCAGTTTGTGGGACTTGTTCTATTAGTCCATCAATACTAACCTCCACCAGGTTGAAAATTAAAAATAGTTTTTATCTGCATATAGCTCTGAAAAAAAATTGGGCTTGTAGCAGTGTGGGGGACTGGTTCTATTAGTCCATCTATACTAACCTTCACCAGGTTGCAAATTAAAAATAATTTTTATCTGCATCTAGCTCTGAAAAAATATTGCGCCTCTAGCAGTGTGTGAGACTTGTTCTATTAGTCCACCTATACTAACCTCCACCAGGTAGCAAATTAAAAATAATTTTAGTCTGCATCTAGCTCTGAAAAAAAATTGGGCTTGTAGCTTTGTGTGGGACTTGTTCTACTAGTCCATCTATACTAACCTCCACCAGGTTGCAAATTAAAAATAATTTTTGGCTGCATCTACCTCTGAAAAAAAAATTGGGCCTCTAGCAGTGTGTGGGACTTGTTCTATTAGTCCATCTATACTAACCTCCACCATTCTGCAAACTAAAAATAATTTTTATCTGCATCTAGCTCTGAAAATAAATTGGGCTTGTAGCAGTGTGTGGGACTTGTTCTATTAGTCCATATATACTAACCTCCACCAGGTTGCAAATTAAAAATAATTTTTATCTGCAACTGGCACTGAAAAAAACTTTGGGCTTGTAGCAGTGTGTGGGACTTGTTCTATTAGACCATCTATACTAACCTCCACCAGGTTGCAAATTAAAAATAATTTTTACCTGCATCTTGCTCTGAAAAAATATTGGGCTTGTAGCAGTGTGTGGGAATTGTTCTATTAGTCAATCTATACTAACCTCAACCAGGTTGCAAATTAAAAATAATTTTTATCTGCATCTAGCTCTGAAAAATTATTTGGGCTTGTAGCAGTGTGTGGGACTTGTTCTATTAGTCCATCTATACTAACCTCCACCAGGTTGCAAATTAAAAATAATTTTTATCTGCATCTAGCGCTGGAAAAATATTTGGGCTTGTAGAAGTGTTTGGAACTTGTTCTATTAGTCCATCTATACTAACCTCCACCAGGTTGCAAATTAAAAATATTTTTTAGCTGAATCTAGCTCTGAAAAAAAATTTGGGCTTCTAGCAGTGTATGGGACATGTTATGTTAGTCCATCTATACTAATCTTCACCAGGTTGCAAATTAAAAATAATTTTTATCTGCATCTAGCTCTGAAAAAAAATTTGGGCTTGTATCAGTTTGTGGGACTTGTTCTATTAGTCCATCTATACTAACCTCCACCAGGTTGCAAATTAAAAATAATTTTTATCTGCATCTAGCTCTGAAAAAAAATTTGGGCTTTTAGCAGTGTGTGGGACTTGATCTATTAGTCCATCTATACTAACCTCCACCAGGTTGCAAATTAAAAATAATTTTTATCTGCATCTAGCTCTGAAAAAAATTGGGTTTGTAGCAGTGTGTGGGACTTGTTCTATTAGTCCATCTATACTAACCTCCACCAGGTTGCAAATTATAAATAATTTTTATCTGCTTCTAGCTCTGAAAAAATTTTTGGCTTGTAACAGTGTGTGGGACTTGTTCTCTTAGTCTATCTATACTAACCTCCACAAGGTTTCAAATTAAAAATAATTTTTATCTACGTCTATCTCTGAAAAAAAATTTGGGATGCTAGCAGTGTGTGGGACTGGTTCTATTAGTCCATCTATACTAACCTCCACCAGGTTGCAAATTAAAAATAATTTTTACCTGCATCTAGCTCTGAAAAAAAATTTGGGCTTGTGGCAGTGTGTGGGACTTGTTCTAATAGTTCATCTATACTAACCTCCACCAGGTTGCAAATTAAAAATAATTTTTATCTACATCTAGCTCTGAAAAATATTTGGGCTCGTAGCAGTGTGTGGGACTTGTTCTATAAGTCCATCAATACTAACCTCCACCAGTTTGCAAATTAAAAATAATTTTTATCTGCATCTAGCTCTGAAAAAAAATTGGGCTTGTAGCAGTGGGTGGGACTTGTTCTATTAGTCCATCTATACTAACCTCTACCAGGTTGCAAATTAAAAATAATTTTTATCTGCATCTAGCGCTGAAAAAAACAAAACTTTGGACTTGTAGCAGTGTGTGGGACTTGTTCTATTAGTCGAGCTATACTAACCTCCACCAGGTTGCAAATTAAAAATAATTTTTATCTGCATCTAGCTCTGAAAAAAAAATTGGGCTTGTAGCAGTGTGTGGGACTGGTTCTATTTGTCCATCTATACTAACCTCCACCAGGTTGCAAATTAAAAATAATTTTTATGTGCATCTAGCTCTGAAAAAAAAATTGGGCTCAAAGCAGTGTGTGGGACTTGCTCTATTAGTCCATCTATACTAACCTCCACCAGGTTGCAAATTAAAAATAATTTTTATCTGCATCTAGCTCTGAAAAAATATTTGGGCTTGTAGCAGTGTGTGGGACTTGTTCTATTAGTCCACCTATACTAACCTCCAGCAGGTTGCAAATTAAAAATAATTTTTAGCTGCATCAAGCTCTGAAAAAAAATTGGGCTTGTAGCAGTGTGTGGGACTGGTTCTATTAGTCCATCTGTACTAAACTCCACCAGGTTGCAAATTAAAAATAATTTTTATCTGCATCTACCTCTGAAAAAAAAATTGGGCCTATAGCAGTGTGTGGGACTTGTTCTATTATTCCATCTATACTAACCTCCACCAGGTTGCAAATTAAAAATAATTTTTATCTGCATCTAGCTCTGAAAAATATTTGGGCTTGTAGCAGTGTGTGGGACTTGTTCTATTAGTCCATCTATACTAACCTCCACCAGGTTGCAAATTAAAAATAATTTTTATCTGCATCTAGCTCTGAAAAAAATTGGGTTTGTAGCAGTGTGTGGGACTTTTTCTATTAGTCCATCTATACTAACCTCCACCAGGTTGCAAATTATAAATAATTTTTATCTGCTTCTAGCTCTGAAAAAAATTTTGGCTTGTAACAGTGTGTGGGACTTGTTCTCTTAGTCTATCTATACTAACCTCCACAAGGTTTCAAATTAAAAATAATTTTTATCTACATCTATCTCTGAAAAAAATTTTGGGATGCTAGCAGTGTGTGGGACTGGTTCTATTAGTCCATCTATACTAACCTCCACCAGGTTGCAAATTAAAAATAATTTTTATCGGTATCTAGCTCTGAAAAAATATTTGTGCTTGTAGCAGTGTGTGGGTCTTGTTCTTTTAGTCCATCTATACTAACCTACACCAGGTTGCAAATTAAAAATAATTTTTATCTGCATCTAGCGCTGAAAAAAACTTTGGACTTTTAGCAGTGTGTGGGACTTGTTCTATTAGACCATCTATATTAACCTCCACCAGGTTGCAAATTAAAAATAATTTTTACCTGCATCTAGCTCTGAAAAAAAATTTGGGCTTGTGGCAGTGTGTGGGACTTGTTCTAATAGTTCATCTATACTAACCTCCACCAGGTTGCAAATTAAAAATAATTTTTATCTACATCTAGCTCTGAAAAATATTTGGGCTCGTAGCAGTGTGTGGGACTTGTTCTATAAGTCCATCAATACTAACCTCCACCAGTTTGCAAATTAAAAATAATTTTTATCTGCATCTAGCTCTGAAAAAAAATTGGGCTTGTAGCAGTGGGTGGGACTTGTTCTATTAGTCCATCTATACTAACCTCTACCAGGTTGCAAATTAAAAATAATTTTTATCTGCATCTAGCGCTGAAAAAAACAAAACTTTGGACTTGTAGCAGTGTGTGGGACTTGTTCTATTAGTCGAGCTATACTAACCTCCACCAGGTTGCAAATTAAAAATAATTTTTATCTGCATCTAGCTCTGAAAAAAAAATTGGGTTTGTAGCAGTGTTTGGGACTGGTTCTATTAGTCCATCTATACTAACCTCCACCAGGTTGCAAATTAAAAATAATTTTTATGTGCATCTAGCTCTGAAAAAAAAATTGGGCTCAAAGCAGTGTGTGGGACTTGTTCTATTAGTCCATCTATACTAACCTCCACCAGGTTGCAAATTAAAAATAATTTTTATCTGCATCTAGCTCTGAAAAAATATTTGGGCTTGTAGCAGTGTGTGGGACTTGTTCTAGTAGTCCACCTATACTAACCCCCAGCAGGTTGCAAATTAAAAATAATTTTTAGCTGCATCAAGCTCTGAAAAAAAATTGGGCTTGTAGCAGTGTGTGGGACTGGTTCTATTAGTCCATCTGTACTAAACTCCACCAGGTTGCAAATTAAAAATAATTTTTATCTGCATCTACCTCTGAAAAAAAAATTGGGCCTATAGCAGTGTGTGGGACTTGTTCTATTAGTCCATCTATACTAACCTCCACCAGGTTGCAAATTAAAAATAATTTTTATCTGCATTTAGGTCTGAAAAAAAATTGGTCTTGTAGCACTGTGTGGGACTTGTTCTATTAGTCCATCTATACTAACCTCCACCAGGTTGCAAATTACAATAATTTTTATCTGCATCTAGCTCTGAAAAATATTTGGGCTTGTAGCAGTGTGTGGGACTTGTTCTATTAGTCCATCTATACTAACCTCCACCAGGTTGGAAATTAAAAATAATTTTTATCTACATCTAGCTCTGAAAAAAATATTTGGGCATGTAGCAGTTTGTGGGACTTGTTCTATTAGTCCATCAATACTAACCTCCACCAGGTTGAAAATTAAAAATAGTTTTTATCTGCATATAGCTCTGAAAAAAAAATTGGGCTTGTAGCCGTGTGGGGGACTGGTTCTATTAGTCCATCTATACTAACCTTCACCAGGTTGCAAATTAAAAATAATTTTTATCTGCATCTAGCTCTGAAAAAATATTGCGCCTCTAGAAGTGTGTGAGACTTGTTCTATTAGTCCAACTATACTAACCTCCACCAGGTAGCAAATTAAAAATAATTTTAGTCTGCATCTAGCTCTGAAAAAAAATTGGGCTTGTAGCTTTGTGTGGGACTTGTTCTACTAGTCCATCTATACTAACCTCCACCAGGTTGCAAATTAAAAATAATTTTTGGCTGCATCTACCTCTGAAAAAAAAATTGGGCCTCTAGCAGTGTGTGTGACTTGTTCTATTAGTCCATCTATACTAACCTCCACCCTTCTGCAAACTAAAAATAATTTTTATCTGCATCTAGCTCTGAAAATAAATTGGGCTTGTACCAGTGTGTGGGACTTGTTCTATTAGTCCATCTATACTAACCTCCACCAGGTTGCAAATTAAAAATTATTTTTATCTGCATCTGGCACTGAAAAAAACTTTGGGCTTGTAGCACTGTGTGGGACTTGTTCTATTAGACCATCTATACTAACCTCCACCAGGTTGCAAATTAAAAATAATTTTTACCTGCATCTTGCTCTGAAAAAATATTGGGCTTGTAGCAGTGTGTGGGAATTGTTCTATTAGTCAATCTATACTAACCTCAACCAGGTTGCAAATTAAAAAATTTTTTTTATCTGCATCTAGCTCTGAAAAATTATTTGGGCTTGTAGCAGTGTGTGCGACTTGTTCTATTAGTCCATCTATACTAACCTCCACCAGGTTGCAAATTAAAAATAATTTTTATCTGCATCTAGCGCTGGAAAAATATTTGGGCTTGTAGCAGTGTTTGGAACTTGTTCTATTAGTCCATCTATACTAACCTCCACCAGGTTGCAAATTAAAAATATTTTTTAGCTGTATCTAGCTCTGAAAAAAAATTTGGGCTTCTAGCAGTGTATGGGACTTGTTCTGTTAGTCCATCTATACTAATCTTCACCAGGTTGCAAATTAAAAATAATTTTTATCTGCATCTAGCGCTGAAAAAAAATTTGGGCTTGTATCAGTGTGTGGGACTTGTTCTATTAGTCCATCTATACTAACCTCCACCAGGTTGCAAATTAAAAATAATTTTTATCTGCATCTAGCTCTGAAAAAAAATTTGGGCTTGTATCAGTGTGTGGGCCTTGTTCTATTAGTCCATCTATACTAACCTCCACCAGGTTGCAAATTAAAAATAATTTTTATCTGCATCTAGCTCTGAAAAAAAATTTGGGCTTTTAGCAGTGTGTGGGACTTGATCTATTAGTCCATCTATACTAACCTCCACCAGGTTGCAAATTAAAAATAATTTTTATCTGCATCTAGCTCTGAAAAAAATTGGGTTTGTAGCAGTGTGTGGGACTTGTTCTATTAGTCCATCTATACTAACCTCCACCAGGTTGCAAATTATAAATAATCTTTATCTGCTTCTAGCTCTGAAAAAAATTTTGGCTTGTAACAGTGTGTGGGACTTGTTCTCTTAGTCTATCTATACTAACCTCCACAAGGTTTCAAATTAAAAATAATTTTTATCTACATCTATCTCTGAAAAAAAATTTGGGATGCTAGCAGTGTGTGGGACTGGTTCTATTAGTCCATCTATACTAACCTCCACCAGGTTGCAAATTAAAAATAATTTTTATCGGCATCTAGCTCTGAAAAAATATTTGTGCTTGTAGCAGTGTGTGGGTCTTGTTCTTTTAGTCCATCTATACTAACCTACACCAGGTTGCAAATTAAAAATAATTTTTATCTGCATCTAGCGCTGAAAAAAACTTTGGACTTGTAGCAGTGTGTGGGACTTGTTCTATTAGACCATCTATATTAACCTCCACCAGGTTGCAAATTAAAAATAATTTTTACCTGCATCTAGCTCTGAAAAAAAATTTGGGCTTGCGGCAGTGTGTGGGACTTGTTCTAATAGTTCATCTATACTAACCTCCACCAGGTTGCAAATTAAAAATAAGTTTTATCTACATCTAGCTCTGAAAAATATTTGGGCTCGTAGCAGTGTGTGGGACTTGTTCTATAAGTCCATCAATACTAACCTCCACCAGTTTGCAAATTAAAAATAATTTTTATCAGCATCTAGCTCTGAAAAAAAATTGGGCTTGTAGCAGTGGGTGGGACTTGTTCTATTAGGCCATCTATACTAACCTCTACCAGGTTGCAAATTAAAAATAATTTTTATCTGCATCTAGCGCTGAAAAAACATAACTTTGGACTTGTAGCAGTGTGTGGGACTTGTTCTATTAGTCGAGCTATACTAACCTCCACCAGGTTGCAAATTAAAAATAATTTTTATCTGCATCTAGCTCTGAAAAAAAAATTGGGCTTGTAGCAGTGTGTGGGACTGGTTCTATTAGTCCATCTATACTAACCTCCACCAGGTTGCAAATTAAAAATAATTTTTATGTGCATCTAGCTCTGAAAAAAAAATTGGGCTCAAAGCAGTGTGTGGGACTTGTTCTATTAGTCCATCTATACTAACCTCCACCAGGTTGCAAATTAAAAATAATTTTTATCTGCATCTAGCTCTGAAAAAATATTTGGGCTTGTAGCAGTGTGTGGGACTTGTTCTATTAGTCCACCTATACTAACCTCCAGCAGGTTGCAAATTAAAAATAATTTTTAGCTGCATCAAGCTCTGAAAAAAAATTGGGCTTGTAGCAGTGTGTGGGACTGGTTCTATTAGTCCATCTGTACTAAACTCCACCAGGTTGCAAATTAAAAATAATTTTTATCTGCATCTACCTCTGAAAAAAAAATTGGGCCTCTAGCAGTGTGTGGGACTTGTTCTATTAGTCCATCTATACTAACCTCCACCAGGTTGCAAATTAAAAATAATTTTTATCTGCATCTAGGTCTGAAAAAAATTGGTCTTGTAGCAGTGTGTGGGACTTGTTCTATTATTCCATCTATACTAACCTCCACCAGGTTACAAATTAAAAATAATTTTTATCTCCATCTAGCTCTGAAAAATATTTGGGCTTGAAGCAGTGTGTGGGACTTGTTCTATTAGTCCATCTATACTAACCTCCACCAGGTTGGAAATTAAAAATAATTTTTATCTACATCTAGCTCTGAAAAAATATTTGGGCATGTAGCAGTTTGTGGGACTTGTTCTATTAGTCCATCAATACTAACCTCCACCAGGTTGCAAATTAAAAATAATTTTTATCTGCATCTAGCTCTGAAAAAAAATTGGGCTTGTAGCAGTGGGTGGGACTTGTTCTATTAGTCCATCTATACTAACCTCCACCAGGTTGCAAATTAAAAATAATTTTTATCTGCATCCAGCGCTGGAAAAATATTTGTGCTTCTAGCAGTGTGTGGAACTTGTTCTATTAGTCCATCTATACTAACCTCCACCAGGTTGCAAATTAAAAATAATTTTTATCTACATATAGCTCTGAAAAATATTTGGGCTTGTAGCAGTGTGTGGGACTTGTTCTATAAGTCCATCAATACTAACCTCCACCAGGTTGCAAATTAAAAATAATTTTTATCTGCATCTAGCTCTGAAAAAAAAATTGGTCTTGTAGCAGTGTGTGGGATTGGTTCTATTAGTCCATCTATACTAACCTCCACCAGGTTGCAAATTAAAAATAATTTTTATCTGCATCTAGCTCTGAAAAAAAAATTGGGCTCAAAGCAGTGTGTGGGACTTGTTCTATTAGTCCATCTATACTAACCTCCACCAGGTTGCAAATTAAAAATATTTTTTATCTGCATCTAGCTCTGAAAAAAAATTTGGGCTTCTAGCAGTGTATTGGACTTGTTCTATTAGTCCATCTATACTAATCTTCACCAGTTTGCAAATAAAAAATAATTTTTATCTGCATCTAGCTCTGAAAAAATATTTGGGTTTGTAGCAGTGTGTGGGACTTGTTCTATTAGTCCATCTATACTAACCTCCAGCAGGTTGCAAATTAAAAATAATTTTTAGCTGCATCAAGCTCTGAAAAAAAAATTGGGCTTGTAGCAGTGTGTGGGACTGGTTCTATTAGTCCATCTGTACTAAACTCCACCAGGTTGCAAATTAAAAATAATTTTTATCTGCATCTACCTCTGAATAAAAAATTGGGCCTCTAGCAGTGTGTGGGACTTGTTCTATTAGTCCATCTATACTAACCTCCACCAGGTTGCAAATTAAAAATAATTTTTATCTGCATCTAGCGCTCGAAAAATATTTGGGCTTCTAGCAGTGTGTGGAACTTGTTCTATTAGTCCACCTATACTAACCTCCACCAGGTTGCAAATTAAAAATAATTTTTATCTACATCTAGCTCTGAAAAATATTTGGGCTCGTAGCAGTGTGTGGGACTTGTTCTATAAGTCCATCAATACTAACCTCCACCAGGTTGCAAATTAAAAATAATTTTTATCTGCATCTAGCTCTGAAAAAAGTTGGGCTTGTAGTATTGGGTGGGACTTGTTCTATTAGTCCATCTATACTAACCTCCACCAGGTTGCAAATTAAAAATAATTTTCATCTGCATCTAGCGCTGAAAAAAAAAAACTTTGGACTTGTAGCAGTGTGTGGGACTTGTTCTATTACACCATCTATACTAACCTCCACCAGGTTGCAAATTAAAAATAATTTTTACCTGCATGAAGCTCTGAAAAAATATTTGGGCTTGTAGCAGTGTGTGGGACTTGTTCTATTAGTCGATCTATACTAACCTCCACCAGGTTGCAAATTAAAAATAATTTTTATCTGCATCTAGCTCTGAAAAAAAAATTGGGCTCAAAGCAGTGTGTGGGACTTGTTCTATTAGTCCATCTATACTAACCTCCACCAGGTTGCAAATTAAAAATAATTTTTATCTGCATCTAGGTCTGAAAAAAAATTGGTCTTGTAGCAGTGTGTGGGACTTGTTCTATTAGTCCATCTATACTAACCTCCACCAGGTTGCAAATTAAAAATAATTTTTATCTGCATCTAGCTCTGAAAAATATTTGGGCTTGTAGCAGTGTGTGGGACTTGTTCTATTAGTCCATCTATACTAACCTCCACCAGGTTGGAAATTAAAAATAATTTTTTTCTACATCTAGGTCTGAAAAAATATTTGGGCATGTAGCAGTTTGTGGGACTTGTTCTATTAGTCCATCAATACTAACCTCCACCAGGTTGAAAATTAAAAATAGTTTTTATCTGCATATAGCTCTGAAAAAAAATTTGGGCTTGTAGCAGTGTGGGGGACTGGTTCTATTATTCCATCTATACTAACCTTCACCAGGTTGCAAATTAAAAATAATTTTTATCTGCATCTAGCTCTGAAAAAATATTGCGCCTCTAGCAGTGTGTGAGACTTGTTCTATTAGTCCACCTATACTAACCTCCACCACGTAGCAAATTAAAAATAATTTTAGTCTGCATCTAGCTCTGAAAAAAAATTGGGCTTGTAGCATTGTGTGGGACTTGTTCTACTAGTCCATCTATACTAACCTCCACCAGGTTGCAAATTAAAAATAATTTTTATCTGCATCTAGCTCTGAAAAAATATTTGGGCTTGTAGCAGTGTGTGGGACTTGTTCTATTAGTCCACCTATACTAACCTCCAGCAGGTTGCAAATTAAAAATAATTTTTAGCTGCATCAAGCTCTGAAAAAAAAATTGGGCTTGTAGCAGTGTGTGGGACTGGTTCTATTAGTCCATCTGTACTAAACTCCACCAGGTTGCATATTAAAAATAATTTTTATCTGCATCTACCTCTGAAAAAAAAATTGGGCCTATAGCAGTGTGTGGGACTTGTTCTATTAGTCCATCTATACTAACCTCCACCAGGTTGCAAATTAAAAATAATTTTTATCTGCATCTAGGTCTGAAAAAAAATTGGTCTTGTAGCACTGTGTGGGACTTGTTCTATTAGTCCATCTATACTAACCTCCACCAGGTTGAAAATTACAATAATTTTTATCTGCATCTAGTTCTGAAAAATATTTGGGCTTGTAGCAGTGTGTGGGACTTGTTCTATTAGTCCATCTATACTAACCTCCACCAGGTTGGAAATTAAAAATAATTTTTATCTACATCTAGCTCTGAAAAAATATTTGGGCATGTAGCAGTTTGTGGGACTTGTTCTATTAGTCCATCAATACTAACCTCCACCAGGTTGAAAATTAAAAATAGTTTTTATCTGCATATAGCTCTGAAAAAAAAATTGGGCTTGTAGCAGTGTGGGGGACTGGTTCTATTAGTCCATCTATACTAACCTTCACCAGGTTGCAAATTAAAAATAATTTTTATCTGCATCTAGCTCTGAAAAAATATTGCGCCTCTAGCAGTGTGTGAGACTTGTTCTATTAGTCCACCTATACTAACCTCCACCAGGTAGCAAATTAAAAATAATTTTAGTCTGCATCTAGCTCTGAAAAAAAATTGGGCTTGTAGCTTTGTGTGGGACTTGTTCTACTAGTCCATCTATACTAACCTCCACCAGGTTGCAAATTAAAAATAATTTTTAGCTGCATCTACCTCTGAAAAAAAAATTGGGCCTCTAGCAGTGTGTGGGACTTGTTCTATTAGTCCATCTATACTAACCTCCACCATTCTGCAAACTAAAAATAATTTTTATCTGCATCTAGCTCTGAAAATAAATTGGGCTTGTAGCAGTGTGTGGGACTTGTTCTATTAGTCCATCTATACTAACCTCCACCAGGTTGCAAATTAAAAATAATTTTTATCTGCATCTGGCACTGAAAAAAACTTTGGGCTTGCAGCAGTGTGTGGGACTTGTTCTATTAGACCATCTATACTAACCTCCACCAGGTTGCAAATTAAAAATAATTTTTACCTGCATCTTGCTCTGAAAAAATATTGGGCTTGTAGCAGTGTGTGGGAATTGTTCTATTAGTCAATCTATACTAACCTCAACCAGGTTGCAAATGAAAAATAATTTTTATCTGCATCTAGCTCTGAAAAATTATTTGGGCTTGTAGCAGTGTGTGGGACTTGTTCTATTAGTCCATCTATACTAACCTCCACCAGGTTGCAAATTAAAAATAATTTTTATCCGCATCTAGCGCTGGAAAAATATTTGGGCTTGTAGCAGTGTTTGGAACTTGTTCTATTAGTCCATCTATACTAACCTCCACCAGGTTGCAAATTAAAAATAATTTTTAGCTGCATCTACCTCTGAAAAAAAAATTGGGCCTCTAGCAGTGTGTGGGACTTGTTCTGTTAATCCATCTATACTAACCTCCACCAGGTTGCAAATTAAAAATAATTTTTATCTGCATCTAGCTCTGAAAAAAAATTGGGCTTGTAGCAGTGGGTGGGAATTGTTCTATTAGTCCATCTATACTAACCTCCACCAGGTTGCAAATTAAAAATAATTTTTATCTACATCTATCTCTGAAAAAAAAATTTGGGATTCTAGCAGTGTGTGGGAATGGTTCTATTAGTCCATATATACTAACCTCCACCAGGTTGCAAAGTAAAAATAAATTTTATCTTCATCTAGCGTTGGAAAAATATTTGGGCTTGTAGCAGTGTGTGGAACTTGTTCTGTTAGTCCATCTATACTAACCCCCACCAGGTTGCAAACTAAAAATAAGTTCTGTCAGCAGCTAGCTCTGAAAAAATATTTGGGCTTGTAGCAGTGTGTGGGACTTTTTCTATTAGTCCATCTATACTAACCTCCACCAGGTTGCAAATTAAAAATAATTTTTATCTGCATCTAGCGCTGGAAAATTATTTGGGCTTGTAGCAGTGTGTGGAACTTTTTCTATTAGTCCATCTATACTAACCTCCACCAGGTTGCAAATTAAAAATATTTTTTAGCTGCATCTAGCTCTGAAAAAAAATTTGGGCTTCTAGCAGTGTATGGGACTTGTTCTGTTAGTCCATCTATACTAATCTTCACCAGGTTGCAAATTAAAAATAATTTTTATCTGCATCTAGCGCTGAAAAAAATTTGGGCTTGTATCAGTGTGTGGGACTTGTTCTATTAGTCCATCTATACTAACCTCCACCAGGTTGCAAATTAAAAATAATTTTTAGCTGCATCTACCTCTGAAAAAAAAATTGGGCCTCTAGCAGTGTGTGGGACTTGTTCTATTAGTCCATCTATACTAACCTCCACCAGGTTGCAAATTAAAAATAATTTTTATCTGCATCTAGCTCTGAAAAAAAATTTGGCTTGTAGCAGTGGATGGGACTTGTTCTATTAGTCCATCTATACTAACCTCCACCAGGTTGCAAATTAAAAATAATTTTTATCTACATCTATATCTGAAAAAAAAAATTGGGATTCTAGCAGTGTGTGGGAATGGTTCTATTAGTCCATATATACTAACCTCCACTAGGTTGCAAATTAAAAATAATTTTTATCTGCATCTAGCTCTGAAAAAAAAATTGGGCTTGTAGCAGTGTGTAGGACTTGTTCTATTAGTCCATCTATACTAACCTACACCAGGTTGCAAAGTAAAAATAAATTTTATCTTCATCTAGCGCTGGAAAAATATTTGGGCTTGTAGCAGTGTGTGGAACTTGTTCTGTTAGTCCATCTATACTAACCTCCACCAGGTTGCAAATTAAAAATAAGTTCTATCTGCATCTAGCTCTGAAAAAAAATTTGGGCTTTTAGCAGTGTGTGGGACTTGATCTATTAGTCCATCTATACTAACCTCCACCAGGTTGCAAACTAAAAATAATTTTTATCTGCATCTAGCTCTGAAAAAAACTTTGGGCTTGTAGCAGTGTATGTGATTTGTTCTATTAGTCCATCTATACTAACCTTCACCAGGTTGCAAGTTAAATATAATTTTTATCTGCTTCTAGCGCTGAAAAAAAATTTGGGCTTGTATCAGTTTGTGGGACTTGTTCTATTAGTCCATCTATACTAACCTCCACCAGGTTGCAAATTAAAAATAATTTTTATCTGCAAATAGCGCTGAAAAAAAATTTTGGGCTTGTATCAGTTTGTGGGACTTGTTCTATTAGTCCATCTATACTAACCTCCACCAGGTTGCAAATTAAAAATAATTTTTATCTGCATCTAGCTCTGAAAAAATATTTGGGCTTGTAGCAGTGTGTGGGACTTGTTCTATTAGTCCATCTATACTAACCTCCACCAGGTTGCAAATTAAAAATAATTTTTAGCTGCATCTACCTCTGAAAAAAAATTTGGGCTTGTAGCAGTGTGTGAGACTTGGTCTATTAGTCCATCTATACTAACCTCCACCAGGTTGCAAATTAAAAATAATTTTTATCTGCATCTAGCTCTGAAAAAAAATTTGGGCTTCTAGCAGTGTATGGGACTTGTTCTATTAGTCCATCTATACTAACCTCCACCAGGTTGCAAATTAAAAATAATTTATATCTGCATCTAGCTCTGAAAAAAAATTTGGGCTTGTAGCAGTGTGTGGGACTTGTTCTTTTAGTCCATCTATACTAACCTACACCAGGTTGCAAATTAAAAATAATTTTTATCTGCATCTAGCGCTGAAAAAAACTTTGGACTTGTAGCAGTGTGTGGGACTTGTTCTATTAGACCATCTATACTAACCTCCACCAGGTTGCAAATTAAAAATAATTTTTAGCTGCATCTACCTCTGAAAAAAAATTGGGCCTCTAGCAGTGTGTGGGACTTGTTCTATTAGTCCATCTATACTCACCTCCACCAGGTTGCAAATTAAAAATAATTTTTATCTGCATCTAGCTCTGAAAAAAAATTGGGCTTGTAGCAGTGTGTGGGACTTGTTCTATTAGTCCATCTATACTAACCTCCACCAGTTTGCAAATTAAAAATATTTTTTATCTACATCTATCTCTGAAAATAAATTTGGGATTCTAGCAGTGTGTGGGATTGGTTCTATTAGTCCATCTATACTAACCTCCACCAGTTTGCAAATTAAAATAATTTTTATCTGCATCTAGCTCTGAAAAATTTTTTTGGCTTGTAGCAGTGTGTGGGACTTGGTCTATTAGTCCATCTATACTAACCTACACCAGGTTGCAAATTAAAAATAATTTTTATCTGCATCTAGCGCAGGAAAAATATTTGTGCTTGTAGCAGTGTGTGGAACTTGTTCCGTTAGTCCATCTATACTAAACTCCACCAGGTTGAAAATTAAAAATAAGTTCTATCTGCATCTAGCTCTGAAAAAAAATTTGGGCTTTTAGCAGTGTGTGGGACTTGATCTATTAGTCCATCTATACCAACCTCCACCAGGTTGCAAATTAAAAATATTTTTTTTCTCCATCTAGCTCTGAAAAAAAATTTGGGCTTCTAGCAGTGTATGTGACTTGTTCTATTAGTCCATCTATACTAACCTCCACCAGTTTGCAAATTAAAAATAATTTTTATCTGCATCTAGCTCTGAAAAAAAAATTGGGCTTGTAGCAGTGTGTGGGACTTGTTCTATTAGTCCATCTATACTAACCTACACCAGGTTGCAAAGTAAAAATAAATTTTATCTTCATCTAGCGTTGGAAAAATATTTGGGCTTGTAGCAGTGTGTGGAACTTGTTCTGTTAGTCCATCTATACTAACCTCCACCAGGTTGCAAATTAAAAATAATTTTTTATCTGCATCTAGCTCTGAAAAAATATTTGGGCTTGTAGCAGTGTGTGGGACTTGTTCTATTAGTCCATCTATACTAACCTCCACCAGGTTGCAAATTAAAAATAATTTTTAGCTGCATCTACCTCTGAAAAAAAATTTGGGCTTGTAGCAGTGTGTGGGACTTGGTCTATTAGTCCATCTATACTAACCTCCACCAGGTTGCAAATTAAAAATAATTTTT
The DNA here is from genome assembly GCF_046119375.1 of Phyllobates terribilis. Classification (NCBI taxonomy): domain Eukaryota; kingdom Metazoa; phylum Chordata; class Amphibia; order Anura; family Dendrobatidae; genus Phyllobates; species Phyllobates terribilis. The sequence continues at coordinate 1,201,269,542 of NW_027362761.1, read as the reverse complement.
ATCTGCATCTAGCTCTGAAAAAAAATTTGGGCTTCTAGCAGTGTATGGGACTTGTTCTATTAGTCCATCTATACTAACCTCCACCAGGTTGCAAATTAAAAATAATTTATATCTGCATCTAGCTCTGAAAAAAAATTTGGGCTTGTAGCAGTGTGTGGGACTTGTTCTTTTAGTCCATCTATACTAACCTACACCAGGTGGCAAATTAAAAATAATTTTTATCTGCATCTAGCGCTGAAAAAAACTTTGGACTTGTAGCAGTGTGTGGGACTTGTTCTTTTAGTCCATCTATACTAACCTCCACCAGGTTGCAAATTAAAAATAATTTTTATCTACATCTAGCGCTGGAAAAATATTTCGGCTTGTAGCAGTGTGTGGAACTTGTTCTGTTAGTCCATCTATACTAAACTCCACCAGGTTGCAAATTAAAAATAAGTTCTACCTGCATCTAGCTCTGAAAAAAAATTTGGGCTTTTAGCAGTGTGTGGGACTTGATCTATTAGTCCATCTATACTAACCTCCACCAGGTTGCAAACTAAAAATAATTTTTATCTGCATCTAGCTCTGAAAAAAATTTGGGCTTGTAGCAGTGTATGTGATTTTTTCTATTAGTCCATCTATACTAACCTTCACCAGGTTGCAAATTAAAAATATTTTTTAACTGCAGCTAGCTCTGAAAAAAAAATTGGGCTTGTGGCAGTGTGTGGGACTTGTTCTAATAGTTAATCTATACTAACCTCCACCAGGTTGCAAATTAAAAATAATTTTTATCTGCATCTAGCTCTGAAAAAATATTTGGGCTTGTAGCGGTTTGTGAGTCTTGTTCTCTTAGTCCATCGATACTAACCTCCACCAGATTGCAAATTAAAAATAATTTTTATCTGCATCTAGCTTTGAAAAAAAAATTTGGTCTTCTAGCAGTGTGTGGGACTGGTTCTATTAGACCATCTAAACTAACCTCCACCAGGTTGCAAATTAAAAATAATTTTTATCTGTATCTAGCTCTGAAAAAAATTTGGGCTTGTAGCAGTGTGTGGGACTTGTTCTATTAGTCCACCTATACTAACCTCCACCAGGTTGCAAATTAAAAATAATTTTTATCTGCATCTAGCGCTGGAAAAATATTTCGGCTTCTAACAGTGTGTGGAACTTGTTCTATTAGTCCATCTATACTAACCTCCACCAGGTTGCAAATTAAAAATAATGTTTATCTGCATCTAGCTCTGAAAAAAAATTTGGGCTTGTAGCAGTGTGTGGGACTTGTTCTTTTAGTCCATCTATACTAACCTCTACCAGGTTGCAAATTAAAAATATTTTTTAACTGCATCTAGCTCTGAAAAAAAATTTGGCCGTGTGGCAGTGTGTGGGACTTGTTCTAATAGTTCATCTATACTAACCTCCACCAGGTTGCAAATTAAAAATAATTTTTATCTGCATCTAGCTCTGAAAAAATATTTGGGCTTGTATCAGTGTGTGGGACTTGTTCTATTAGTCCATCTATACTAACCTCCACCAGGTTGCAAATTAAAAATATTTTTTAGCTGCATCTAGCTCTGAAAAAAAATTTAGGCTTCTAGCAGTGTATGGAACTTGTTCTATTAGTCCATATATACTAATCTTCACCAGGTTGCAAATTAAAAAGAATTTTTATCTGCATCTAGCGCTGAAAAAAAATTTGGGCTTGTATCAGTTTGTGGGACTTATTCTATTAGTCCATCTATACTAACCTCCACCAGGTTGCAAATTAAAATGATTTTTTATCTGCATCTAGCTCTGAAAAAATATTTGGGCTTGTAGCAGTGTGTGGGACTTGTTCTATTAGTCCATCTATACTAACCTCCACCAGGTTGCAAATTAAAAATAATTTTTAGCTGCATCTCCCTCTGAAAAAAAAATTGGGTCTCTAACAGTGTGTGGCACTTGTTCTATTAGTCCATCTATACTAACCTCCACCAGGTTGCAAATTAAAAATTATTTTTATCTGCATCTAGCTCTGAAAAAAAAATGGGCTTGTAGCAGTGTCTGGGACTTGTTCTATTAGTCCATCTATACTAACCTCCACCAGTTTGCAAATTAAAAATATTTTTTATCTACATCTATCTCTGAAAAAAAAATTGGGTTTCTAGCAGTGTGTGGGATTGGTTCTGTTAGTCCATCTATAATAACCTCCACCAGGTTGTAAATTAAAATTAACTTTTATCTGCATCTAGCTCTGAAAAAATATTTGGGCTTGTAGCAGTGTGTGGGACTTGTTCTATTAGTCCATCTATACTAACCTCCACCAGGTTGCAAATTAAAAATAATTTTTAGCTGCATCTACCTCTGAAAAAAAATTGGGCTTCTAGCAGTGTGTGGGACTTGTTCTATTAGTCCATCTATACTAACCTCCACCAGGTTGCAAATTAAAAATAATTTTTATCTGCATCTAGCTCTGAAAAAAAATTGGGCTTGTAGCTGTGTGTGGGACTTGTTCTATTAGTCCATCTATACTAACCTCCACCAGGTTGCAAATTAAAAATAAGTTCTATCTGCATCTAGCTCTGAAAAAAAATTTGGGCTTTTAGCAGTGTGTGGGACTTGATCTATTAGTCCATCTATACTAACCTCCACCAGGTTGCAAACTAAAAATAATTTTTATCTGCATCTAGCTCTGAAAAAAACTTTGGGCTTGTAGCAGTGTATGTGATTTGTTCTATTAGTCCATCTATACTAACCTTCACCAGGTTGCAAGTTAAAAATAATTTTTATCTGCTTCTAGCGCTGAAAAAAAATTTGGGCTTGTATCAGTTTGTGGGACTTGTTCTATTAGTCCATCTATACTAACCTCCACCAGGTTGCAAATTAAAAATAATTTTTATCTGCATCTAGCGCTGAAAAAAAATTTGGGCTTGTATCAGTTTGTGGGACTTGTTCTATTAGTCCATCTATACTAACCTCCACCAGGTTGCAAATTAAAAATAATTTTTATCTGCATCTAGCTCTGAAAAAATATTTGGGCTTGTAGCAGTGTGTGGGACTTGTTCTATTAGTCCATCTATACTAACCTCCACCAGGTTGCAAATTAAAAATAATTTTTAGCTGCATCTACCTCTGAAAAAAAATTGGGCCTCTAGCAGTGTGTGGGACTTGTTCTCTTCGTCCATCTATACTAACCTCCACCAGGTTGCAAATTAAAAATAATTTTTATCTGCATCTAGCTCTGAAAAAAAATTGGGCTTGTAGCAGTGTGTGGGACTTGTTCTATTAGTCCATCTATACTAACCTCCACCAGTTTGCAAATTAAAAATATTTTTTATCTACATCTATCTCTGAAAAAAAATTTGGGATTCTAGTAGTGTGTGGGATTGGTTCTATTAGTCCATCTATACTAACCTCCACCAGGTTGCAAATTAAAATAATTTTTATCTGCATCTAGCTCTGAAAATTTTTTTTGGCTTGCAGCAGTGTGTGGGACTTGTTCTATTAGTCCATCTATACTAACCTACACCAGGTTGCAAATTAAAAATAATTTTTATCTGCATCTAGCGCTGGAAAAATATTTCGGCTTGTAGCAGTGTGTGGAACTTGTTCTGTTAGTCCATCTATACTAAACTCCACCAGGTTGCAAATTAAAAATAAGTTCTATCTGCATCTAGGTCTGAAAAAAAATTTGGGCTTTTAGCATTGTGTGGGACTTGATCTATTAGTCCATCTATACTAACCTCCACCAGGTTGCAAAATAAAAATAATTTTTATCTGCATCTAGCTCTGAAAAAAAATTTGGGCTTCTAGCAGTGTATGTGACTTGTTCTTTTAGTCTATCTATACTAACCTTCACCAGGTTGCAAATTAAAAATAATTTTTATCTTCTTCTAGCGCTGAAAAAAAATTTGGGCTTGTAGCAGTGTGTGGGACTTGTTCTACTAGTCCATCTATACTAACCTCCACCAGGTTGCAAATTAAAAAAATAATTTTTATCTGCATCTAGCGCTGCAAAGATATTTGGGCTTGTAGCAGTGTGTGGAACTTGTTCTGTTAGTCCATCTATACTAAACTCCACCAGGTTGCAAATTAAAATTAAGATCTATCTGCATCTAGCTCTGAAAAAAAATTTGGGCTTTTAGCAGTGTGTGGGACTTGATCTATTAGTCCATCTGTACTAACCTCCACCAGGTTGCAAATTAAAAATAATTTTTATCTGCATCTAGCTCTGAAAAAATATTTGGGCTTGTAGCAGTGTGTGGGACTGGTTCTATTAGTCCATCTATACTAACCTCCACCAGGTTGCAAATTAAAAATAATTTTTATCTGCATCTACCTCTGAAAAAAAATTTGGGCCTCTAGCAGTGTGTGGGACTTGTTCTATTAATCCATCTATACTAACCTCCACCAGGTTGCAAATTAAAAATAATTTTTATCTACATCTAGCTCTGAAAAAAAATTGGGCTTGTAGCAGTGTGTGGGACTTGTTCTATTAGTCCATCTATACTAACCTCCACCAGGTTGCAAATTAAAAATAATTTTTATCTGCTTCTAGCTCTGAAAAAAATTTAGGCTTCTAACAGTGTGTGGGACTTGTTCTCTTAGTCTATCTATACTAACCTCCACAAGGTTGCAAATTAAAAATAAATTTTATATACATCTATCCCGGAAAAAAAATTTGGGATTCTAGCAGTGTGTGGGACTTGTTCTATTAGTCCATCTATACAAACCTCCAACAGGTTGCAAATTAAAATAATCTTTATCTGCATCTAGCTCTGAAAAAAAAATTGGGCTTGTAGCTGTGTGTGGGACTTGTTCTATTAGTCCATCTATACTAACCTCCATCAGGTTGCAAATTAAAATTAATTTTTATCTGCATCCAGCTCTGAAAAAATATTTGGGCTTGTAGAAGTGTGTGGGACTTGTTCTATTAGTCCATCTATACTAACCTCCACCAGGTTGCAAATTAAAAATAATTTTTATCTGCATCTAGCTCTGTATAAATATTTGGGCTTGTAGCAGTGTGTGGGACTTGTTCTATTAGTCCATCTATACTAACCTCCACCAGGTTGCAAATTAAAAATAATTTTTACCTGCATCTGTCTCTGAAAAAAAATTTGGGCTTGTAGTAGTGTGTGGGACTAGTTCTATTAGTCCATCTATACTAACCTCCACCAGGTTGCAAATTAAAAATAATTTTTATCTGCATCTAGCTCTGAAAAAAAATTTGGGCTTGTAGCAGTGTCTGGGACTTGTTCTTTTAGTTCATCTATACTAACCTCCACCAGGTTGCAAATTAAAAATAATTTTTGTCTGCCTCTAGCTTTGAAAAAAAATTTGGGTTTGTAGCAGTGTGTGGGACATGTTCTATTAGTCTATCTATACTAACCTCCACCAGGTTGCAAATTAAAATTCATTTTTATCTGCATCTAGCTCTGAAAAAATATTTGGGATTGTAGAAGTGTGTGGGACTTGTTCTATTAGTCCATCTATACTAACCTTCACCAGGTTGCAAATTACAAATAATTTTTATCTGCATCTAGCTCTGAAAAATTATTTGGGCTTGTAGCAGTGTGTGGGATTAGTTCTATTAGTCCATCTATACTAACCTCCACCAGGTTGCAAATTCAAAATAATTTTTTTCTGCATCTGTCTCTGAAAAAATATTTGGGCTTGTAGCAGTGTGTGGGACTTCTTCTATTAGTCCATCTATACTAACCTCCACCAGGTTGCAAATTAAAATTAATTTTTATCTGCATCTAGCTCTAAAAAAATATTGGGGCTTGTAGCAGTGTGTGGGACTTGTTCTATTGGTCCATCTACACTAACCTCCACCAGGTTGCAAATTCAAAATAATTTTTATCTCCATTTATCTCTAAAAAAATATTTGGGCTTGTAGCGGTGTGTGGGACTTGTTCTATTAGTCCATCTATACTAACCTCCACCAGGTTGCAAATTAAAAATAATTTTTATCTGCACCTAGCTCTGAAAAAAAATGCGGGCTTGTGGCAGCTTGTGGGACTTGTTCTATTAGTCCATATATAATAACCTCCACCAGGTTGCAAATTAAAAAGAATTTTTATCTGTATCTAGCTCTGAAAAAAAATGTGGGCTTGTAGCAGTTTGTGGGATTTGTTCTATTAGTCCATCTATACTAACCTCCACGAGGTTGCAAATTAAAAATAATTTTTATCTGCATCTAGCTCTGGAAAAATATTTGGGCTTGTAGCAGTGTGTGGAACTTGTTGTATTAGTCCATCTATACTAACCTCCTCAAGGTTGCAAATTAAAAAAAAAAATTATCTGCATCTAGCTTTGAAAAAAAATTTGGGCTTGTAACAATTTGTGGGACTTGTTCTATTAGTCCATCTACACTAACCTCCACCAGGTTGCAAATTCAAAATAATTTTTATCTGCATCTATCTCTAAAAAAATATTTGAGCTTGTAGCAGTGTGTGGGATTTGTTCTATTAGTCCATCTATACTAACTTCCACCAGGTTGCAAATTCAAAATAATTTTTATCTGTATCCATCTCTGAAAAAATATTTGGGCTTGTAGACGTGTGTGGGACTTGTTCTATTAGTCCATCTATATAAACCTCCACCAGGTTGCAAATTCAAAATAATTTTTATCTGCATATAGCTCTAAAAAATATTTGGGCTTGCAGCAGTGTGTGAGACTTGTTCTATTTGTCCATCTATACTAACCTCCACCAGGTTGCAAATTAAAAATAGTTTTTATCTGCATCTAGCGCTGAAAAAAAATTTGGGCTTGTATCAGTTTGTGGGACTTGTTCTATTAGTCCATCTATACTAACCTCCACCAGGTTGCAAATTAAAAATAATTTTTGTCTGCATCTAGCTCTGAAAAAATATTTGGGCTTGTAGCAGTGTGTGGGACTTGTTCTATTAGTCCATCTATACTAACCTCCACCAGGTTGCAAATTAAAAATAATTTTTAGCTGCATCTACCTCTGAAAAAAAATTGGGCCTCTAGCAATGTGTGGGACTTGTTCTATTCGTCCATCTATACTAACCTCCACCAGGTTGCAAATTAAAAATAATTTTTATCTGCATCTAGCTCTGAAAAAAAATTGGGCTTGTAGCAGTGTGTGGGACTTGTTCTATTAGTCCATCTATACTAACCTCCACCAGTTTGCAAATTAAAAATATTTTTTATCTACATCTATCTCTGAAAAAAAATTTGGGATTCTAGTAGTGTGTGGGATTGGTTCTATTAGTCCATATATACTAACCTCCACCAGGTTGCAAATTAAAATAATTTTTATCTGCATCTAGCTCTGAAAATTTTTTTTGGCTTGCAGCAGTGTGTGGGACTTGTTCTATTAGTCCATCTATACTAACCTACACCAGGTTGCAAATTAAAAATAATTTTTATCTGCATCTAGCGCTGGAAAAATATTTGGGATTGTAGCAGTGTGTGGAACTTGTTCTGTAAGTCCATCTATACTAAACTCCACCAGGTTGCAAATTAAAAATAAGTTCTATCTGCATCTAGCTCTGAAAAAAAATTTGGGCTTTTAGCATTGTGTGGGACTTGATCTATTAGTCCATCTATACTAACCTCCACCAGGTTGCAAATTAAAAATAATTTTCATCTGCATCTAGCTCTGAAAAAAAATTTGGGCTTCTAGCAGTGTATGTGACTTGTTCTATTAGTCTATCTATACTAACCTTCACCAGGTTGCAAATTAAAAATAATTTTTATGTTCTTCTAGCGCTGAAAAAAAATTTGGGCTTGTAGCAGTGTGTGGGACTTGTTCTACTAGTCCATCTATACTAACCTCCACCAGGTTGCAAATTAAAAATAATTTTTATCTGCATCTAGCGCCGGAAAAATATTTGGGCTTGTAGCAGTGTGTGGAACTTGTTCTGTTAGTCCATCTATACTAAACTCCACCAGGTTGCAAATTAAAAATAAGTTCTATCTGCATCTAGCTCTGAAAAAAAATTTGGGCTTGTAGCAGTGTGTGGGACTTGATCTATTAGTCAATCTGTACTAACCTCCACCAGGTTGCAAATTAAAAATAATTTTTATCTGCATCTAGCTCTTAAAAAAATTTGGGCTTCTAGCAGTGTATGTGACTTGTTCTATTAGTCCATCTATACTAACCTTCACCAGGTTGCAAATTAAAAATAATTTTTATCTGCTTCTAGCGCTGAAAAAAAATTTGGGCTTGTAGCAGTGTGTGGGACTTGTTCTATTAGTCCATCTATACTAACCTCCACCAGGTTGCAAATTAAAAATTATTTTTATCTGCATCTAGCTCTGAAAAAATATTTGGGCTTGTAGCAGTGTGTGGGACTGGTTCTATTAGTCCATCTATACTAACCTCCACCAGGTTGCAAATTAAAAATAATTTTTATCTGCATCTACCTCTGAAAAAAAATTTGGGCCTCTAGCAGTGTGTGGGACTTGTTCTATTAATCCATCTATACTAACCTCCACCAGGTTGCAAATTAAAAATAATTTTTATCTACATCTAGCTCTGAAAAAAAATTGGGCTTGTAGCAGTGTGTGGGACTTGTTCTATTAGTCCATCTATACTAACCTCCATCAGGTTGCAAATTAAAAATAATTTTTATCTGCTTCTAGCTCTGAAAAAAATTTAGGCTTCTAACAGTGTGTGGGACTTGTTCTCTTAGTCTATCTATACTAACCTCCACAAGGTTGCAAATTAAAAATAATTTTTATCTACATCTATCCCTGAAAAAAATTTTGGGATTCTAGCAGTGTGTGGGACTTGTTCTATTAGTCCATCTATACAAACCTCCACCAGGTTGCAAATTAAAATAATCTTTATCTGCATCTAGCTCTGAAAAAAAAATTGGGCTTGTAGCTGTGTGTGGGACTTGTTCTATTAGTCCATCTATACTAACCTCCATCAGGTTGCAAATTAAAATTAATTTTTATCTGCATCCAGCTCTGAAAAAATATTTGGGCTTGTAGAAGTGTGTGGGACTTGTTCTATTAGTCCATCTATACTAACCTCCACCAGGTTGCAAATTAAAAATAATTTTTATCTGCAACTAGCTCTGTATAAATATTTGGGCTTGTAGCAGTGTGTGGGACTTGTTCTATTAGTCCATCTATACTAACCTCCACCAGGTTGCAAATTAAAAATAATTTTTATCTGCATCTAGCTCTGAAAAAATATTTGGGCTTGTAACAGTGTGTGGGATTAGTTCTATTAGTCCATCTATACTAACCTCCACCAGGTTGCAAATTCAAAATATTTTTTTTCTGCATCTGTCTCTGAAAAAATATTTGGGCTTGTAGCAGTGTGTAGGACTTGTTCTATTAGTCCATCTATACTAACCTCCACGAGGTTGCAAATTAAAAATAATTTTTATCTGCATCTAGCTCTGGAAAAATATTTGGGCTTGTAGCAGTGTGTGGAACTTGTTGTATTAGTCCATCTATACTAACCTCCTCAAGGTTGCAAATTAAAAAAAAAAATTATCTGCATCTAGCTTTGAAAAAAAATTTGGGCTTGTAACAATTTGTGGGACTTGTTCTATTAGTCCATCTACACTAACCTCCACCAGGTTGCAAATTCAAAATAATTTTTATCTGCATCTATCTCTAAAAAAATATTTGAGCTTGTAGAAGTGTGTGGGACTTGTTCTATTAGTCCATCTATACTAACCTCCACCAGGTTGCAAATTAAAAATTTTTTTTATCTGCATCTAGCTCTGAAAAAATATTTGGGCTTATAGCAGTGTGTGGGATTTGTTCTATTAGTCCATCTATACTAACTTCCACCAGGTTGCAAATTCAAAATAATTTTTATCTGTATCTATCTCTGAAAAAATATTTGGGCTTGTAGACGTGTGTGGGACTTGTTCTATTAGTCCATCTATACTAACCTCCACCAGGTTGCAAATTCAAAATAATTTTTATCTGCATATAGCTCTAAAAAATATTTGGGCTTGCAGCAGTGTGTGAGACTTGTTCTATTAGTCCATCTATACTAACCTCCACCAGATTGCAAATTAAAAATAGTTTTTATCTGCATCTAGCTCTGAAAAAAAATGTGGGCTTGTAGCAGTTTGTGGGACTTGTTATATTAGTCCATCTATACTAACCTCCTCAAGGTTGCAAATGAAAAAAAATATATATCTGCATCTAGCTTTGAAAAAAAATTTGGACTTGTAACATTTTGTGGGACTTGTTCTATTAGTCCATCTACACTAACCTCCACCAGGTGGCAAATTAAAAATATTTTTTTTCTGCATCTAGCTCTGAAAAAAAAATTGGGCTTGAAGCAGTGTGTGGGACTTGTTCTATTAGTCCATCTATACTAACCTCCACCGGGTTGCAAATTAAAAATAACTTTTATCTGCATCTAGCTCTGAATAAATATTTGGGCTAGTAGAAGTGTGTGGGACTTGTTCTATTAGTCCATCTATACTAACCTAAACCAGGTTGCAAATTAAAAATAATTTTTATCTGCATCTAGCTCTGAAAAAATATTTGGGCTTGTAGCAGTGTGTGGGACTTGTTCTTTTAGTTCATCTATACTAACCTCCACCAGGTTGCAAATTAAAAATAATTTTTGTCTGCCTCTAGCTTTGAAAAAAAATTTGGGCTTGTAGCAGTGTGTGGGACATGTTCTATTAGTCTATCTATACTAACCTCCACCAGGTTGCAAATTAAAAATAATTTTTATCTGAATCTAGGCCTGAAAAAAAAAAATTGGGCTTGTAGCAGTGTGTGGGTCTTGTTCTATTAGTCCATCTATACTAACCTCCACCAGGTTGCAAATTAAAAATAATTTTTATCTGCATCTAGCTCTGAAAAAATATTTTGTCTTGTAGCAGTGTGTGGGATTAGTTCTATTAGTCCATCTATACTAACCTCCACCAGGTTGCAAATTCAAAATAATTTTTTTCTGCATCGGTCTCTGAAAAAATATTTGGGCTTGTAGCAGTGTGTGGGACTTCTTCTATTAGTCCATCTATACTAACCTCCATCAGGTTGCAAATTAAAATAAATTTTTATCTGCATCTAGCTCTGAATAAATATTTGGGCTTGTAGAAGTGTGTGGGACTTGTTCTATTAGTCCATCTATACTAACCTAAACCAGGTTGCAAATTAAAAATAATTTTTATCTGCATCTAGCTCTGAAAAAATATTTGGGCTTGTAGCAGTGTGTGGGACTTGTTCAATTAGTCCATCTATACTAACCTCCACCAGGTTGCAAATTAAAAATAATTTTTATCTGCATCTAGCTCTGAATAAATATTTTTGGCTTGTAGAAGTGTGTGGGACTTGTTCTATTAGTCCATCTATACTAACCACCACCAGGTTGCAAATTAAAAATAATTTTTATCTGCATCTAGCTCTGAAAAAATATGTGGGCTTGTAGCAGTTTGTGGGACTTGTTCTATTAGTCCATCTATACTAACCTCAATCAGGTTGCAAATTAAAAATAATTTTTATCTGCATTTTGCTCTGAAAAAAAATATGGGCTTGTAGCAGTGGGTGGGACTTGTTCTATTAGTCCATCTGTACTAACCTCCTCCATGTTGCAAATTAAAAATTATTTTTATCTGCATCTAACTCTGAAAAAAAATTGGGCTTGAAGCAGTGTGTGGGACTTGTTCTATTTGTCCATCTATACTAACCTCCACCACCTGTGTATGTAATAAAATTGTTTTACTGCATCTAACCCAGCCAATACTTTTGGGCTAAAACCACAGTTTGGCCACTCAGCTCTGCTCGGTTCCCATCCATTGTTTTTTGTGCAAACAACTCCAGAGTTGTGAATTAGTTAACCACCAAAATGAGTGGAAAAAGGACTGCTGCTGGTGGAAAGGGGAATAGGCGTGTTGAGAAGGGAAAAAAAGGTTGTGTCCGTGGGGTACGTGCTAAAGCAACAGTAACATCTGCAGAAGAAAGACCATCTTCCAGCGAAACTAAGATGTCTACTTCTTTTAGCGGACAATGTGATAAGATTCCTTTCTTACGGCCACGCCAATCGCTACAAATTCCAGATGAGGCACAAAAACAGCAGGTGCCTCAAGGGATATCAAGTGCTCCTTTAAGTGGGCTCTCCTCCACCTCAACTTCAACATCACAAATACTCCAGTCCTCAGAGGTGTCACCCCAATCGCAGTTGCTTCCACACAGCTCCCAAGTCTCCAGCTGCCCGTCTGAGTATGGAGTAGAACAGATGGTTGAGTCTGCAGAGCTGTTTACTCATACTATAGCCTGGGAATCAGAGGTCGGCTCAAGAGCTTCTATGAATCCAGACGAGGAAATGATCTGCACTGATGCCCAGACTCTTTATGAGTCGGATCCAGGAACAGACGCAGAAGGTTCTGACCATAATGTTGACCCTCGTTCCCAAACTGTAACTCCTGTTTGTGGAGACAATGAGGAATACGATGATGAGACCCAAATACCTGATTGGAGCGAGAACTTGAGTTTTTTGTCAGGGCAGGAAGACGTTGGCTCTGAGGATGACGGGTGAGATAACACACAAGGTGATGATGATGATGTTGGAGATCCCACTTACTGTCAACCCACAGTCAGCCAGTCTATGAGGTCAGCAGAGGAGGTGGAAGAGGATGCTAGTGACGACGAGTTCAGGTTGTGCCTTCCTGGACAGAGACGTAGTACTGGAAGCACGTCAACAACTGCATCCTCAAACACAACTCTGCCTCTGACCACAAGTTGTGGTGGCTCTTCTGGTCGCATGGGTGCTAAGGCTTGCATAGCCTGGGCATTTTTTCAGATCGATAAAGATGACCCAACTCGTGTTATCTGTAACATTTATCAGCAAAAGCTAAGTAGAGGCCAAAAAGTACATAGTTTGAGTACTTCATGCATGAACCGGCACATGGATATGAAGCATAAGTTGCAGTGGGAAGCTCACTGTGCTACAATGCGTCCTAGTCGGCCGGGCCAAGTGCCATCTGCCACATCTTGTGCATCTGCGGCCTTTTCATCCTCTGTGACTGGAGGGGACAGCAGTCACACCTGTTTTGGGACGCAGACCTGCCACCTCTTTACCTGCAACAGCCAGCGTGATTGGCAGATCATCATTTGAAATGTCTGGGAAATTTGAGTCACACAGCTGAGGAGTTGTGGTCAGCTCTGGAGAACAAGTTTTATGAATGATTGTCTCCACTGGACCTGAAACCTGGGAAGGCCATGTGCGACAATGCTGCAAACCTCGGTGCAGCCCTTCGCCGGGGCAATGTCACACACGTGCCTTGTATAGCTCACGTGTTGAACCTGGTTGTCCAGCAATTTTTAGCCCACCATTCCGGACTAGATGGCTTTCTGCAGAGGGCACGGTCACTGTGTGCTCACTTCCGCCGTTTGCATCCCGCAGCTCAGCGACTTACATCTTTACAGAATTCGTTGGGCCTGCAACTTCACCGGCTAAAATGCGATGTGCCTACCGGGTGGAATTCGACTCTGCACATGTTGCAGCGACTGTGGCAGCACCGACAAGCCCTGGTGCAATATTTTCTGATGTATAGCCCGGGCCAACAAGATCTAGAGGTGGGGCAAATCTCGCTGGAGGAGTGGTCTCAGATCAGGGACCAATGCACTCTTCTGCACAGTTTTGAAATGACTACGAAGATGTTTAGTGCTGACGATGATATTATGACTATTCCGGAGATTTACATGCTGGAGCACATGTTAAACAGAATTCGGAGTCAGGTGGTGGCACAAGAGTAGGTGGAGGAAGTAGAGGAGGAGGAGTTGTATGCGGAAGGGCTAACATCAGCAAGGTCCAGACGGTTAGCAGCACCAAGGCGGAAGGCATGTGAGGGTGGGGTAGATGGTTTTACCAGGGTGCATGGTAGCAGCCAAACTAGTGAGGAAGGTGCAGGAGCCCAGGAAGAAGTGGAGGACGAACTGATGGAAGACTCATCAGATGAGGGAGACCTTGATCATATTTCTGTTGTGCGAGGTTGGAGGGAGAGGGCAGAGGATGGAAGCATGATTGTTACATCGCCACCAACACAACAGGGACTTGGTGCTCCTGGATGCGCAAGACACATGAGTGCCTTCTTGCTGCACTACCTGCAACATGACTCTCGAATTGTGAGAATTGGCAATAATCCTTACTACTGGGTTGCCACACTGTTAGATCCCCGGTACAAAAGTAAATTTGCAGAAATTATTCCTGCCATAGAAAGGGATGCACGCATGCAGGAATATCAGCAGAGACTGTTGCAGAATCTTACATGTGCTTTTCCACAAAACACAAGTGGTGCACGTCGTGAATCTCACAGTTCCAACTTGCCAACCATGGGACTGTCGAGTGTTCAGCACTCAAAACATAACAGAAACACAGTATCTGCTGGTAACAGCAATTTTGCGGAATCATTTCACCTCTTTTTTATCCCATCCTTTGCAAGGCCACAGGAGACAAGCAGTCTGACACATAGTCAACGCCTAGAGACGATGGTATAGGAGTATCTCCAAGTAAACATTGAAGCCATGACTGTGTCACTGGACCCTTGGTCTTTTTGGGCTTCCAATCTGGATAAATGGCCGGAGCTCGCCACTTACGCCTTGGAGATCTTGTCATGCCCCGCAGCCAGCGTTCTGTCTGAACGTGTGTTCAGCGCTGCTGGTGGTGTGCTGACAGATAAGCGCACGTCGCTCTCCACTGATAATGTAGACAGACTCACGTTCATAAAGATGAACAAATCATGGATCCGAAAGGACTTTTCTACCCCTGTGTCATCCTGGGGAGAGTAAAAGCTTGATGATTTGTTAAAATGACCTCACCAACCGTTTTAAGCTTTCAAATTACTAATCATGTTTATCTGTATCTTGGCTGGAAAATAAATTGGGCCTTGTAGCATTGTGCAGTACTGATTCTATTTGGCCATCTATAATAAACTCCACCAGATTTAAAATTACTAATCATGTTTATTTGTATCTTGGCTGGAAAATAATTTGGGCCTTGTAGCAGTTTGCAATACTGATTCTATTAGGCCATCTATACTAAACTCCACCAGATTTAAAATTACTCATCATGTTTATCTGTATCTTGGCTGGAAAATAATTTGGGCCTTGTAGCAGTTTGCAGTACTGATACTATTAGGCCTTCTATACTAAGCTCCACCAGATTTAAAATTACACTGGTCAACGCAATTTTTCTGTCAAAGGTTTTAAAACTTATTTTAAGTCAATTTTGGCTGCTGATTACTAATACGAACTCCGTTTTTGGCTATCACATCAGGATTTCGAGATATTTTTGATGGAAATTACTCCTATCGAATGTTTTTTGATAAAAACCTCATGATTTTCGTTACTACATTTTTTATATTTTTAATCAAGGAATAACAAAAATTACAAAGTCTGTGTACAGCAAATCAAATATACTTACAAAATTAAGCTACAAAATATAAAAACACAGATATATGGCACACAGATGAATGGCAAATGGCAGTTATTGGAACTTTCTTTTTTTAGCTGATCTGTGATGTACAGCTTCTGGGTTGTCTCTCATGAAGCTCCAGCAATAGTCAGCCATCATATGTGAGTCTAACCGGCCTTGATACCGTTCTTCCATTGTTTTAATGTCCTGATGAAAACGCTCCCATTGTTCCTCGCTCACATCCCCAAGTTTCTCTGGAAAAAAGTCCAAATGGCTGTGTAAATAGTGAATCTTGATACTCATTCTACATCCAAGATTTTGCAGACTCATCAGTAGCTCTTCCACAATCTCTTCATAGTTGTCTGTCTTCTTATTCCCTAGAAAATTCGGCACCACATTACAAAATGCATTCCAAGCTCTTTCTTCTGTCTCATTCATCGATGTGATAAAGTTTGGGTCTCTCATAAGTGTTCTTATTTGAGGTACATCAAATATTCCAGCCTTTTTCTTCTCTTCACTAAGACCAGGAAAAGTTGAACATATATATTTAAAGCATTCTCCACTGTGATTGAGAACTTTGACGAACTGCTTCATCAATCCAAGTTTTAAGTGCAAGGGAGGAAAGACAATGTTCTTCCTATCCACTAGAGGATCATGGATGAAATTCTTGTCGCCAGATGCCAAACTCTGTCGCTGAGGCCATTAAGTTTTCACCCAATGCTCTGCTGTAGCTCTACTGTCCCAGTAGCACAGAAAACAAGGGTGTTTGAAAACTGTTTTTTTACTTTCTTATCATAAAAAATGGGAATTATGCATGTTCAAAGAAAACAAAGATACTCTCACATTTATTGGGAGACTAAATGAAAACTAAATTTACCTTAGTGAACCCTATAAACTGGCCCTTTTCATACACTACTTATATTTTTCTTGGAATTATTGAAAATGGGCTATATACCTATAGCGCAAAAATGTGATGTGATAGAGAAATTATAAGATCAGATTTGAATTCAGCACCCTCAAATTAGTCTAAAACTGTTCTTAAAGTCCATGCCAGAATTATTTTTTTTGTACACCAGTGTTATTCATAAAAATCATGTTTATCTGTATCTTGCCTGTAAAATAATTTTGGCCTTGTAGCAGTTTGCAGTACTGATTCTATTAGGCCATCTATACTAAGCTCCACCACTTTTCAAATTAATAAAAAATTTTAGCTGCATCTAGCCCGGAAAATAATTTTGAGGCTCCTAGATGCGCAAGACACATGAGTGCCTTCTTGCTGCACTACCTGAAACATGACTCTTATATTGTCAGAATTCAAAATAATCCTGACTACTGGGTTGCCACACTCTTAGATCCCCCACACTCTTCGATCAACCTTTTCATTTTAATAAAGAACAAAAAAATGGTCATTTTTGAAATTATAAGCATTAGCAGGTTATTAGAAACTGAAATCAAACAGTTTTCAACTCAAAACTTTATTCTAGGTGATGATACATTTGCACATTGGACCCCTTGTTCGAAAGGAGCTTCTGAACTCTCTCATCCATTGAATTTGTCAGGTTTTGGATGGTTTCTTCTTCAATTGTTTTGCATGAGGACAGAATACCCTCCCAGAGCTGTTGCTTAGATGTGAACTGCCTCCCGCCATCATAGAGACTCCTTTTGATGATGCTCCAGAGGTTCTCAATGGGGTTGAGGTCAGGGGAGCATGGGGGTCACACCATAAGTTTGTCCCCTTTTATGCCCATATCAGCCAGAGATGCAGATGTGTTATGTGCAGCATGAGACAGTGCATTATCATGCATGAAAATGATCTTGCTGCGGAATGCACGGTTCTTCTTATTGAACCATGGCAGGAAGTGCTGTTTGAGAAACTCCACATACATTATGGAGTTCATCTTTACTCCTTCAGGGATCCTAAAGGGGCCGACAATCTCTCTCCCCATGATTCCAGCCCAAAACATTACTCCGCCTCCTGCTTGTTGACACCATAGCCGTGTTTGCATGGGGTCAACCAGCCATCCTCCACTCCATCCATCTGGACCATCGAGCGTTGCACGGCACTCATCGGTGAACAAAACAGTTTTGAAGTCAGTCTTCATGTATTGTTTGGCCCACTGGAGCCGTTTCTGCTTGTGTACAGTGAATAGAGGAGGTCGACAGGATGGCGTACGCACAGCTGCAAACTTCTGAAGGACCCTGCATCTTGTTGTTTGGGGGACGTTGGAGGCACCAGCAGCTTCAAAAACTTGTCTGCTGCTATGACAAGGCTTTTTTGCCACTGCTCTTTTAACCTGACGTAATTGCCTGTAGGAAAGAGTCCTCAATTTTCCCTTATCAGCACGCACACGTGTGTACTGTGAATCAGCTACATACTTCTTTATTGTGCGATGATCAGGATGAAGTGTCTTGGCCATGTTGATTGTAGTCATGCCTTGACCTAAACACTCCACAATTTGTTGCTTCTCAGCAGCCAACACATCCTTTTTCTTTCCCATTTTGGCAGAAAATGTAGGCTGCTTAATAATGTGGGACAGCCTTCTTAAGTAGTCTTGCCTTTCATTGGACACACCTGACAAACTAATTAGCACAGGTGTCTGCAATTGTTTACAGTGATATAAAGAGCCCTGACACACATCACCATCAATGAGTTTAACTGACAAACAAAAAAATTCTTACCTTATCACTCCTAAACACTTTTTGCATAATAATTTGGAACACAGTGTACATGTGCTTTTCCATAAAACACCATTGGTTCACGTAGTGAATCTTACAGTTCTAACTTGCCAACCGTGGTCTGTATGGAGTTGTTCAATAAAGGGCCCAAAATTAAGATAACATAGACGGGAGAGGTCTCTATGAATAGGAATTCCTAAGTATTTGATACCCTGTGAGGGCCAGGCAAAGGGAAAGTTGGACTGGATGGAATCCTGTATGGATTTGGGGAGGGAGACATCGAGGGCCTCAGACTTCGCTGCATTGATTTTAAAATTTCACCATGTAACAAAGTGATCTATTTCAGCCATAACAGCAGGGATGGATATATGTGATTGAGTGATATATACTAGGACATCATCAGCAAATGCAGAGCACTTGTACTCGGTGCCTCCCACCTCAATCCACCTAATATTGGGGTTATGGTGAATTGATGAGAGCAGGTGCTCCGTCATTAAGATGCATAAGAGAGGGGACAGAGGACATCCCTGCCTTGTTCAATTGGTGATTATGAAAGGTGATGAAAATGTTCCATTTATCTTCAGCCTAGGTGAAGTATTGCCATACAGGGCCGTGATTTTGGCTGTAAAAGGGTCCCCTAGACACCTACCCTAAGCTTTTTAAGAGAATAATATATGGCGTGCCAGGAGACTCTATGGAATGCTTTCTCAGCATCCAATGAGAGTATCTAATTACAAATTTTTAACTGCATCTAGCCCAGGAAATACTTTGTGCCTAGTAGCAGTGTCTGCTAGTCAGCGGATTATCCCAGCTGTTAAGCAAGCTAGACCACCTGTAGTTTGGACACTTCATTTTTTCAAAGGAAATGCTTTGGGCCCCCGGGACACTCAGTGAAGAGCATCGGGAGGCACCCTAAGGCACAGGGGCTGGGACTGGCGGTAGGACGCCTTGCGGTGGACCTCCAAGCTCGATCCTTATAAAAGCTTTTTAACTGCAGCAGCTTTAGTGGATGCTACTGGAGCTGGAATTTCCGCTGCTTCTGGCATCAGACTTGCCCTCCAATAGATCCTTGTAAAAGGATTTAAAGTGTACTCATTCAAATTAGAGAGACAATTTAAATTAAAAAGCTTAGACCTGCCTCCACAACAGGGGGGCTCGCTCAACCCACCAGCGGACAAGCACCAGTATTGGGAGAGGGGGGCTGGCCGTCAGGGTCCACCGCAGCTCTGGCTCAAACCCGGTGACGCGGAGGTCGCATGAGCAGGAACGGACTGGCCGTGTCGGCTTCGCACTTTTTTGGTTTTAGAAGGGCATGACATGCCTATATCTGTGTCTCCCCCTCCTTTTACTCCTCCACCTCTTTTCTTTTCGCATGACTATATGTACTTGTCACTTTTCCATGTGGTAGTTGTGTCTACTGAGCAGTTTGTCAGCTTTTGGACACCTTTGAAGTGTTTTCTATGTGTTTTCTATGTGTTCCTTTGTGTTTTTGTTTGCCTGCCATTGGTTTTAACGGTGTTCGAAGGTTTTCGATGAAAAGTTCGACGAACAGTTCGGCGAACATACGGGTGTTCGACGAACCGAACCGAACTCGAACACTATGGGGATGGCTCAACACTATTAAGGAGTACCTTCGTGACTGTTCCAGTCTCCTCCATGATTTCTCTGTGCCTTACAACTATTGGGTATCCAAGCTGGACATGCGGCATGAACTGTCTATCTATGCCTATGAGGTCATGGCCTGCCCTGTCTCTAGCGTTTTTTCAGAACGTGTTTTCAGTGCCTCCATGGGAGTCATAACTGATAGGCTCATCCGCCTGTCAATTGAAAATGCTGCCAGGCTGACTCTTATGAAAATGAACAAGGGCTGGATTGGCCCAGACTTCTCAACACCACCAGATGACAGCAGCGGAACGTAAACTCAAATTCTTTTTTTTTCTGGTCTTTTCCCATCCACCCCTTCCCATCCAGACATAGGCATACAATTCAGGATTTTGTCTTCTCCTTCTCCTCACCCTCCACCACCATATCAACAGGGTGATCATCATGCAACTCCCCCATATATTCTTAAGGGTATTTATGATGCCCACATGAACAATTTTTAGAGGCCTATCTCTAACATTCTCTAAAATATATATGTATACATCCCAGGGGTAAATACTTTTCAGACCATGTCTAAGTGCATCGGCATTACCAGTCTAGGTGACCCACTCCTTAATAATGGGAAAAAAATTATGAGGTCAATTCAAATCAATTCTATATTCTACAACATTTCCTTTCTTATCTGCAATCCATCTACGGGTGAGCTATCGTACAAGAGATAGCATATTGCAGGCATCTAGTCAAGTATTATTTCTTTACAGTCCATGCTACTGCAACCAAAAAAAGAAAGAAGAGTAAAAATGATATTCTATTCCCCATTAATACCACTGTTAGCTGCATTTACAATAGGGACAGGTGCTAGGTATCATCTGCTGGAAATGTGTGTTCATTGTCATTGCATGCATCTGACGCGCCCCCTGGGCCATGTTTGAGGAATACCCGGAGCCGGATCTGTTGGGGGTAGTAGTCCTCGTGGCAGTGACCCGGTCCGTGCCCAGGGTGTCAAACTCAGTGGCGGATTTTAGTATAAGTTGTTATATTGTTCGACTACGCCACCCGTTGAATGCGGTTATGAAACCGCCGCTGCAGGGCAGACTGCTGAGGCCGGTGGTACAGTTGTGCAGCGTGGGTAGTATAACCCCCAACGGGAGGGGTATGGCCTCAGGGCAGCAGACGTGGATGATGGGGATGGTAGAATTGCACGCAGGCACCAGGAACCACTCAGAGATGGTGCGGTGTAGTTCAGGGTCTTTACTGGTGGCAAAGGTAGACCCTCCCGGGAGTACTGGCTAGCGATCGGGGCCTGGTCAGTCCGTGAGCAGACAGGATCTCCCCTGGCCAGGCGAAGTTGTAGGCCTCCCCAACTAACTGTACTCTTCTTGGCTACCTTGCTAGAAGCGGGTAAAAGTAGCCCACGTCCCTGAGTGTACCTTGTGGTGCTCACCCGTATGGCCGGTGACTCGGGGCCTTCTGGTAGCCTCCGCTCCAGGACGGCGGTGCTGGTCCCTTGAGTGTGACCGTGCCTTCGGGTTTCTTGGCCAGAGGACCTGAAATCCCCTGCCGGTCGGTTTCTGCTGCTGGGTATGGAATAGTCCCCACAGCCTCGGACTCCGTGTCCGGTGAGATCTCTTCAGCCAAGGCGAGCTATCTAGCTTCCAGCCTCTGGCACTCACTCCTGCTCCTCCAGAGCTCCTGTTTAGTGTTGAGCCACCCCCGTAGTGTTCAAGTTCGGTTCGGTTCGTCGAACACCCGTGTGTTCGCCGAACTGTTCGTCGAACTGTTCGTCGAACACCTTCGAACACCGTTAAAACCTATGGCAGGCAAACAAAAACACATAGAAACACATAGAAAACACCTTGAAAGGTGTCCAAAAGCTGACAAACTGCTCAGAAGACACAACTAACACATGGAAAAGTGACAAGTACATATAGTCATGCGAAAATAAAAGAGGTGGAGGAGTAAAAGGAGGGGGAGACACAGATATAGGCATGTCATGCCCTTCTAAAATCCAAAAAGTGAGAAGCCGACACGGCCAGTCCGCTCCTGCCCGTGCCACCTCCATGTCGCCGGGTTTGTGCCAGAGCCGCGGTGAACCCTGATGGCCAGCCCCCCTCTCCCAATACTGGTGCCTGTCCGCTGGTGGGTCGAGCGAGCCCCCCTGTGGTGGAGGCAGCTCTAAGCTTTTTAATTTAAATTGTCTCTCTAATTTGAATGAATACACTTTAAATCCATTTACAAGGATCTATTGGAGGGCAAGTCTCATGCCAGCAGCCGCGTAATTCCAGCTCCAGTAGCGTCCACTAAAGCTGCTGCAGTTAAAAAGCTTTTATAAGGATCGAGCTCGGCTGTCCACCGCAAGGCATCCTACTGCCAGTCCCAGCCCCTATGCCTTGGGGTGCCTCCTGATGCTCTTTACTGAGTATCCCATGGTCCCGAAGCATTTCCTTTGAAAAAATTAAGTGTCTAAACTACAGGTGGTATAGCTTGCTTAACAGCCGGGATAATCCGCTGACTAGCAGACACTGCTACTAGGCACAAAGTATTTCCTGGGCTAGATGCAGTTAAAAATTTGTAATTAGATACTCTCGTTGGATGCTGAGAAAGCATTCCATAGAGTCTCCTGGCACGCCATATATGATTCTCTTAAAAAGCTTGGGGTAGGGGTCTAGGGGACCCTTTTATAGCCAAAATCACAGCCCTGTATCGCAATACGTCACCTAGGCTGAAGATAAATGGAACTGTAGCACCCTGAGGGCTCGGTTGCTACAGACGTATTGCACCTCACCCAGAGGTGTGATATCTCACTCTCAGGTAAGGATGGAGTGTGGATCAGGACCCGACACCTGCATGCATTACACCACATTGCCGTGGGGCAGGGCGACCAATATGCCCCTGAGATGGGCACGACAGTCCCTGTCCCTGGCTGGAGTGGGGGGAGGGAACACTGAGGAAGGGGAACCCTGTAGTGCAGGAGCAGGGAGGAAGCAGTTCCTGGGTGCATTGAGAAGGGAGTATAAAAGGTGGGCACCATCTTAGTTCAGTGCAGAGAAGTCTGAGCAGAAGTGGCAGGGAGCAGGGGCTCTGCATGAGCTCTGCTCCGGAGGCGGGCCTAGTAACAGAGGCCCAGGCCTGGAAGAGGGAGAAGGAAGGAAGAGGAGCAGAGAAGGCTCCAGGAACGAGGAATGAAGGGATCCCAGGGGTGCGGACGGGCGAGTTGCCACCGCACGCCCGAATCCACCTGCGTGGAGGGGTCAGGCCAAAGGGGGAGACCGGTCCCCGAACTAGTGGAGGCAGGAAACGACCCTCAGCTAGAAACCGGAGGCTCTGACATTTTATGTGGCGCAGCCCCTCGCTACACCCGCTAGGAAGGCACCACATAGGGTCAGGGAAACTGGCGCCAAGTTTACCAAGAGGAGGCCCGAGGCAGCCGGACAGAAGTGTTGGTAAGAAAGGCCAGACAAAGGACACACAAAGGGGGTCCTGTGAAGTGCTCCAAAGATATCTGGGAGTTGTCTGAGCCCCTCACCTGGTGAGCACAGTACGACGTGGGCAGCCGTTACCTGCAGACGTGGTCTGGATAATAAGAACTGTGAGTAAAGGCCCTGGACTGCATCACTGACTCCGTGTCGTTACTGCTGCTGCCCTGCACCATCACCCCCATCCTCTGCATACACTGCCCTGAGGCTATACTCCTCCCGTGGGGAGTTATGCTACGCTCTGCTGCACCCACAACACCAGCCTCAGCGGTCTGCCCTGTAGCGGCGGTTCACTCTGACCGCAATCCACGGGTGGCGTAGTCGGACATTTAAACATCAAAACCACATAAATAGTTCCGCCACTGGTTTGACCGCCCTGAGCCACGGAACCGGGTCGCCGCCACGAAGACTACAACCACCAGCATCCACCAAAAAGGGTCCGGCTCCGGGTGTCCCAAGGCCCAGGGGGTGCGTCAGAACATTTTCATCACCTTTCACAATCACCAATGGGACAAGGCAGGGATGTCCTCTGTCCCCTCTCTTATACATCCTAGTGACGGAGCACCTGCTCTCATCAATTCGCCATAACCCCAATATTAGGTGGATTGAGGTGGGAGGCACCGAGTACAAGTGCTCTCTATTTGCTGATGATGTCCTAGTATATATCACTCAATCACATATATCCATCCATGCTGTTATGGCTGAAATAGATCACTTTGTTACATGGTAAAATTTTAAAATCAATGCAGCGAAGTCTGAGGCCCTCGATGTCTCCCTCCCCAAATCCATATAGGATTCCATCCAGTCCAACTTTCCCTTTGCCTGGCCCTCACAGGGTATCAAATACTTAGGAATTCCTATTCATAGAGACCTCTCCCATCTATGTTATCTTAATTTTGGGCCCTTTATTGAACAATTCCATACAGACCACGGTTGGCAAGTTAGAACTGTAAGATTCACTACGTGAACCGCTGGTGTTTTGTGGAAAAGCACATGTACACCGCGTTCCAAATTATTATGCAAAAAGTGTTTAGGAGTGATAAGGGAAGAATTTGTTTGTTTGTCAGTTAAACTCATTGATGGTGATGTGTGTCAGGGCTCTTTATATCACTGTAAGCAATTGCAGACACCTGTGCTAATTAGTTTGGCAGGTGTGTCCAATGAAAGGCAAGACTACTTAAGAAGGCTCTCTCACATTATTAAGCAGCCTACATTTTCTGCAAAAATGGGAAAGAAAAAGGATGTGTCGGCTGCTGAGAAGCAACAAATTGTGGAGTGTTTAGGTCAAGGCATGACTACAATCAACATTGTGCGATGATCAGGATGAAGTGTCTTGGCAATCAAGAAGTATGTAGCTGATTCACAGTACACACGAGTGCGTGCTGATAAGGGCAAATTGAGGACTCTTTCCTACAGGCAATTACGTCAGGTTGAAAGAGCAGCGGCAAAAAAGCCTTGTCATAGCAGCAGACAAGTTTTTGAAGCTGCTTGTGCCTCCAACATCCCCCGAACAAGATGCAGGGTCCTTCAGAGGTTTGCAGCTGTGCATACGCCATCCTGTCGACCTCCTCTATCCACTTCACACAAGCAGAAACGGCTCCAGTGGGCCAAACATTACATGAAGACTGATTTCAAAACTGTTTTGTTCACGGATGAGTGCCGTGCAGTGCTCGATGGTCCAGATGGATGGAGTGGAGGATGGCTGGTTGATGGACACCCCACGCAAACACGGCTACAGCGCCAACAAGGAGGAGGTGGAGTAATGTTTTGGGCTGGAATCATGGGGAGAGAGATTGTCGGCCCCTTTAGGATCCCTGAAGGCGCTAAAGATGAACTCCATAATGTATGTGGATTTTCTCAAACAGCACTTCCTGCCATGGTTCAAGAAGAAGAACCGTGTATTTCACAGCAAGATCATTTTTCTGCATGATAATGCACCATCTCATGCTGCACATAAAACATCTGCATCTCTGGCTGATATGGGCATAAAAGGGGACAAACTTATGGTGTGACCCCCATGCTCCCCTGACCTCTACCCCATTCAGAACCTTTGGAGCATCATTAAAAGGAGTGTCTATGATGGCGGGAGGCAGTTCACATCTAAGCAACAGCTCTGGGAGGGTATTCTGTCCTCATGCAAAACAATTGAAGCAGAAACCATATAAAACCTGACAAATTCAATGGACGAGAGAGTTCAGAAGCTCCTTTCGAACAAGGGGTCCTATGTGAAAATGTAACATCACCTAGAATAAAGTTTTGAGTTGAAAACTGTTTGATTTCAGTTTCTAACAACCTGCTAATGCTTATAATTTCAAAAATGACCATTTTTTTGGTCTTTATTAAAATGAAAAGGTTGATCGAAAAGTTTGGGGGATCTAAGAGTGTGGCAACCCAGTAGTCATGATTACTTCGAATTCTGACAATATGAGGGTCATGCTGCAGGTAGTGCAGCAAGAAGGCACTTATGTGTCTTGTGCATCTCGGAGCCCCAAAATTATTTTCCGGGCTAGATGCAGCTAAAAATTATTTTTAATTTTAAATCTGGTGGAGCTTATTATAGATGGCCTAATAGGATCAGTGCTGCACACTGCTACAAAGCCCAAATTATTTTCCAGTCAAGATACAGATAAACATGATTAGTAATTTGAAAGCTTAAAACGTTTGGTAGGGTGATTTTAACCAATCATCAAGCTTTTACTCTCCCCAGGATGACACAGGGGTAGAAAAGTCATTTCGGATCCATGATTTGTTCATCTTTATGAACGTGAGTCTGTCTACATTATCAGTGGAGAGCCGCGTGCGCTTATCTGTCAGCACACCACCAGCAGCGCTGAACACACGTTCAGACAGAACGCTGGCTGCGGGGCATGACAAGATCTCCAAGGCGTAAGTGGCTAGCTCCGGCCATTTATCCAGATTGGAAGCCCAAAAAGAGCAAGGGTCCAGTGACACAGTCGTGGCTTCAATGTTTACTTGGAGATACTCCTGTACCATCGTCTCTAGGCGTTGACTATGTGTCAGACTTCTTGTCTCCTGTGGCCTTGCAAAGGATGGGCTAAAAAAGTGGTGAAATGATTCCGCAAAATTGATGTTACCAGCAGATACTGTGGTTCTGTTACGGTTTGAGTGCTGAACACTTGACGGTCCCACGGTTGGCAAGTTGGAACTGTGAGATTCACTACGTGCACCACTGGTATTTTGTGGAAAAGCACATGTAAGATTCTGCAACAGTCTCTGCTGATACTCCTGCATGCGTGCATCCCTTTCTATGGCAGGAATAATTTCTGCAAATTTACTTTTGTACCGGGGATCTAACAGTGTGGCAACCCAGTAGTCAGGATTATTTCTAATTCTCACAATTCGAAGGTCATGTTGCAGGTAGTGCAGCAAGAAGGCACTCATGTGTGTTGCGCATCCAGGAGCACCAAGTCCCTGTTGTGTTGGTGGCGAGGTAACAATCATGCTTCCTTCCTCTGTCCTCTCCCCCCAACCTCGCACAACAGAAATGTGATCAAGGTCTCCCTCATCTGATGAGTCTTCCATCAGTTCGTCCTCCACTTCTTCCTGGGCTCCTGCACCTTCCTCACTAGTTTGGCTGCTACCATGCGCCCTGGTAAAACCATCTCCCCCACCCTCACATGCCTGCCGCCTTGGTGCTGCCGACCTTCTGGACCTTGCAGATGTTAGCCCTTCCGCATACAACTCCTCCTCCTCTACTTCCTCCACCTCCTCTTGTGCCACCACCTGACTCCGAATTCTGTTTAACATGTGCTCCAGCATGTAAATCACCGGAATAGTCATGCTGATAATGGCATCGTCAGCACTAAACATCTTCGTCGCCATTTCAAAACTGTGCAGAAGGGTGCATAGATCCCTGATCTGAGACCACTCCTCCAGCGTGATTTGCCCCACCTCTGAATCTCGTTGGCCCAGGCTATACGTCAGAACGTATTGCACCAGGGCTTGTCGGTGCTGCCACAGTCGCTGCAACATGTGCAGAGTTGAATTCCACCGGGTAGGCACATCGCATTTTAGCCGGTGAAGTGGCAGGCCCAACGACTTCTGTAGAGATGTAAGTTGCTGAGCTGCGGGATGCGAACGGCGGAAGTGAGCACACAGCGACCGTGCCCTCTGCAGAAGGCCATCTAGTCTGGGATAGTGGGCTAAAAATTGCTGGACAACCAGGTTCAACACGTGAGCCATACAAGGCACGTGTGTGACATTGCCTCGGCGAAGGGCCGCACCCAGGTTTGCAGCATTGTCGCACACGGCCTTCCCTGGTTTCAGGTCCAGTGGAGACAACCATTCATGAAATTGGTTCTCCAGAGCTGACCACAACTCCTCAGCTGTGTGACTCACATTTCCCAGACATTTCAATGTAAAAACCGCCTGATGACGTTGAGCCCTACTGCCAGCATAGTAAGGAGGTGTGCAGGATCCCTTCTGCGCAGTTAGAAAGCTTGTGGCATGACCAGACAGGCTTTGGGTGCAGGTGGAAGACCGAGAGGAGGTTGAGGAGGCAGAAGCAGTGGAGGAACTTTGACATAAAGAGGATTGACGCACAACTCGTGGGGACGGCAAGACTTGGACAGCAGCCCCTTGTCCTGCTGTCACCATAGTTACCCAGTGCCCAGTCAGCGACATGTAACGCCCCTGTCCATGCCTACTCGTCCAAGTGTCTGTGGTGAAATGCACCCTGTCACACACAGAGTTTCTCAAAGAAGCGGTGATGTTGTGTGCGACATGCTGGTGGAGCGCAGGCACACCTTTCTTTGAGAAGTAGTGCCGACTGGGCATCTGGTACTGGGGCACTGCGACGGACATAAGGTTTCGAAAATCCTCTGTGTCCACCAGGCGGAAAGGCAGCATTTCTGTAGCCAAGAGCTTGCAGAT
Source organism: Phyllobates terribilis (assembly GCF_046119375.1). Lineage (NCBI taxonomy): Eukaryota > Metazoa > Chordata > Amphibia > Anura > Dendrobatidae > Phyllobates > Phyllobates terribilis. The sequence goes on along the minus strand of NW_027362761.1, from coordinate 1,201,241,557 downwards.
GGTGAAATTTAACCTCTTAGCTTTCTCATGGCTAGGAGGAAATGGTCTTTTACTTGTCCACATCTGAGGGACCGAGGGCTGGCTATTGTGCTTAGACGGGGTTGATAAGGGTGTCCCCGGCAAACTGCCGGTCTGTGAGGAAGATGCAGGCGGACATGTTAGGTTGCCTTCATCCAAAGGTGGTGCTATCGAAGTCGGACAGCGCTCAACACCAGCTGGTGTTACCACCTTCAAAGAAAATGATGACCTGCCAATCACGCTGGCTGTTGCGGGTAAAGAGGTGGCAGGTCTGCGCCCCAAAACAGGTGTGACTGCTGTCCCCCCAGTCACAGAGGATGAAGAGGCCGCGGATGCACAAGATATGGCATACGGTGGTTGGCCCGGCCGGCTAGGCCGCATTGTAGCACACTGAGCTTCCCACTGCAACTTATGCTTCATGTCCATGTGCCGGTTCATGCATGAAGTACTCAAACTATGTATTTTTTGGCCTCTACTTAGCTTTTGCTGACAAATGTTACAGATAACACGAGTTGGGTCATCTTTATCGATCTGAAAAAATGCCCAGGCTATGCAAGGCTTAGCACCCATGCGACCTGAAGAGCCACCACGACTTGTGGTGAGAGGCAGAGTTGTGTTTGAGGATGCAGTTGTTGACGTGCTTCCAGTACTACGTCTCTGTCCAGGAAGGCGCAACCTGACCTCGTCGTCACTAGCATCTTCCTCCACCTCCTCTGCTGACCTCATCTCTTGGCTGACTGTGGGTTGACAGTAAGTGGGATCTCCGACCTCATCATCATCACCCTGTGCGTTATCACACCCGTCGTCCTCAGAGCCAACCTGTTCCTGCCCTGACAAAAAACTAAAGTTGTCGCTCCAATCAGGTATTTGAGTCTTATCATCGTCTTCCTCATTGTCTCCACCAACAGGAGTTACAGTTTGGGAATGAGGGTCTACATTATGGTCAGAACCTTCTGCGTCTGGTCCTGGATCCGACTCATAAAGATTCTGGGAATCAGTGCAGATCATTTCCTCGTCTGGATTCACAGAAGCGATGGAGTCGACCTCTGATTCCCAGGCTATAGTATGAGTAAACAGCTCTGCAGACTCAACCATCTGTTCTACCTAATACTCAGACGGGCAGCTGGAGATTTGGGAGCTGTGAGGAAGCAAGTGCGATTTGGGTGACACCTTTGAGGACTGGAGTATTTGTGATGTTGAAGTTGATGTGGAGGAGAGCACACTTAAAGGAGCACTTGATATCCGTTGAAGCACCTGCTGTTTTTGTGCCTCATCTGGAATTTGTAGCGATTGGCGTGGCCGTAAGAAAGGGATCTTATCACATTGTCCGCTAAAAGAAGTAGACATTTTAGTTTGGCTGGAAGATGGTCTTTCTTCTGCAGATGTTACTGTTGCTTTAACACCTACCCCACGGACACAACCTTTTTTCCCCTTCCCAACACGCCTATTCCCCTTTCCACCAGCAGCAGGCCTTATTCCACTCATTTTGGTGGTTAACTAATTCACAACTCTGGAGTTGTTTGCACAAAAAAACAATGGATGGTAACCGAGCAGAGCTGAGTGGCCAAACTGTGGTATTAGGCCAAAACTATTGGCTGGGTTAGATGCAGAAAAAAATTATTTTGAATTTTCAACCTGATGGAGGTCAGTATAGATGGACTAATAGAGAAAGTCCGACACACTACTAGAAGGCCAAATATTTTTTCAGAGGTAGATGCAGAAAAAAATATATTCAGTTTGCAACCTGATGGAGGTCAGTATAGATGGACTAATACAACAAGTACCGCACACAGCTAGAAGCCCAAATATTTTTTCAGAGGTACTGTAGATGCAGATAAAAATTAGTTTTAATTTGCAACCTGATGGAGGTCAGTATAGATGGACTAATAGAGAAAGTCCGACACACTACTAGAAGGCCAAATATTTTTTCAGAGGTAGATGCAGAAAAAAATATATTCAGTTTGCAACCTGATGGAGGTCAGTATAGATGGATTAATAGAACAAGACCCACACACAGCTAGAAGCCCAATATTTTTTCAGAGGTAGATGCAGAAAAAACTATATTCAGTTTGCAACCTGATGGAGGTCAGTATAGATGGACTAATAGAACAAGTCCCACACACTGCTAGAAGCCCAAATATTTTTTCAGAGGTACTGTAGTTGCAGATAAAAATTAGTTTTAATTTGCAACCTGATGGAGGTCAGTATAGATGGACTAATAGAGAAAGTCCGACACACTACTAGAAGGCCAAATATTTTTTCAGAGGTAGATGCAGAAAAAAATATATTCAGTTTGCAACCTGATGGAGGTCAGTATAGATGGATTAATAGAACAAGACCCACACACAGCTAGAAGCCCAATATTTTTTCAGAGGTAGATGCAGAAAAAAATATATTCAGTTTGCAACCTGATGGAGGTCAGTATAGATGGACTAATAGAACAAGTCCCACACACTGCTAGAAGCCCAAATATTTTTTCAGAGGTACTGTAGATGCAGATAAAAATTAGTTTTAATTTGCAACCTGATGGAGGTCAGTATAGATGGACTAATAGAGAAAGTCCGACACACTACTAGAAGGCCAAATATTTTTTCAGAGGTAGATGCAGAAAAAAATATATTCAGTTTGCAACCTGATGGAGGTCAGTATAGATGGATTAATAGAACAAGACCCACACACAGCTAGAAGCCCAATATTTTTTCAGAGGTAGATGCAGAAAAAAATATATTCAGTTTGCAACCTGATGGAGGTCAGTATAGATGGACTAATAGAACAAGTCCCACACACTGCTAGAAGCCCAAATATTTTTTCAGAGGTACTGTAGATGCAGATAAAAATTAGTTTTAATTTGCAACCTGATGGAGGTCAGTATAGATGGACTAATAGAGAAACTCCGACACAGTACTAGAAGGCCAAATATTTTTTCAGAGCTAGATGCAGAAAAAAATTATATTCAGTTTGCAACCTGATGGAGGTCAGTATAGATGGACTAATAGAGAAAGTCCGACACACTACTAGAAGCCCAAATATTTTTTCAGAGGTACTGTAGATGCAGATAAAAATTAGTTTTAATTTGCAACCTGATGGAGGTCAGTATAGATGGACTAATAGAGAAAGTCCGACACACTACTAGAAGGCCAAATATTTTTTCAGAGGTAGATGCAGAAAAAAATATATTCAGTTTGCAACCTGATGGAGGTCAGTATAGATGGACTAATAGAACAAGTCCCACACACTGCTAGAAGCCCAAATATTTTTTCAGAGGTACTGTAGATGCAGATAAAAATTAGTTTTAATTTGCAACCTGATGGAGGTCAGTATAGATGGACTAATAGAGAAAGTCTGACACACTACTAGAAGGCCAAATATTTTTTCAGAGGTAGATGCAGAAAAAAATATATTCAGTTTGCAACCTGATGGAGGTCAGTATAGATGGACTAATACAACAAGTCCCGCACACAGCTAGAAGCCCAAATATTTTTTCAGAGGTACTGTAGATGCAGATAAAAATTATTTTTAATTTGCAACCTGATGGAGGTCAGTATAGATGGACTAATAGAGAAAGTCCGACACACTACTAGAAGGCCAAATATTTTTTCAGAGGTAGATGCAGAAAAAAATATATTCAGTTTGCAACCTGATGGAGGTCAGTATAGATGGACTAATACAACAAGTCCCTCACACAGCTAGAAGCCCAAATATTTTTTCAGAGGTACTGTAGATGCAGATAAAAATTAGTTTTAATTTGCAACCTGATGGAGGTCAGTATAGATGGACTAATAGAGAAAGTCCGACACACTACTAGAAGGCCAAATATTTTTTCAGAGCTAGATGCAGAAAAAAATTATATTCATTTTGCAACCTGATGGAGGTCAGTATAGATGGATTAATAGAACAAGACCCACACACAGCTAGAAGCCCAATATTTTTTCAGAGGTAGATGCAGAAAAAAATATATTCAGTTTGCAACCTGATGGAGGTCAGTATAGATGGACTAATAGAACAAGTCCCACACACTGCTAGAAGCCCAAATATTTTTTCAGAGGTACTGTAGATGCAGATAAAAATTAGTTTTAATTTGCAACCTGATGGAGGTCAGTATAGATGGACTAATAGAATGATGCTATGCCCAAAAGATTTTACTTCACTAGGTGCAGTAAAAAAATTGGTATTCTATACACAGGTGGTATATCTTGCAACACAGATAGGCTACTCCACTGACTAATACACTCTGCAATAGGCCAAAAAGGATTAGCTTTGCTAGATTCAGCCAAATGCTGTGAAAAAAACTTGCACAGCACTGGCACAGACCTGCCTGGCAAAAACTGATAGGAACTCATGTAACCTAGTCCTGAAAAGGACTCCAATTACAATTAGTCTTTACTCCCACAACCTATCTATTTAAGAGCACAGACCTCCCTGATAAAAGTCGTAGGAAATGCTGTAACCTAGTCCTTAAAAGGACTGCAATCACAACTATTCCCTACTCCCAAGCTATCTGTATTTTTGTGCGAAAATTGGCTTGAAATTAACAAGGTATAGCGCACACAGCAACAGCGGTGCCGTCTAACACGCAGCTGCAGCAGTGAGAAAATGGTGGCGATGGGGAAAATGGCTTGGTCTTATAGGGCAAGGACATGTGACATACACTGCCAATGACACATGCCATTGCTTGTGTGAAAAAAAGCACTTCGCTCCGTGTGTGCGCTGCTGATAGGCTGACAGATTGCACCTCCCCACTGTAAATGCGGGAAAGAGAAAAAAAAATGGAGATCTTCATTGTTCCTGCAGAGATCCATCCCCTGCCCCTCCCCCCACCCCGCTGTACACTCAAACTGCGTATTAACATTAATTTTCATCATTACTGAGAAAAAATCCAGTTATGATTTTGGTGCACGAACAGTTATCGAACATAACCTCGAACAGCCGAATTTTTCTCAAATTGTTCGTGTTCGCCGAACGTCTCGAACACCGCCCAAAACAGCTCGAATTTGAGATTGGCGAACAGTTCGAGTAGAACAACGCTCATCTCTACTCCTGTTGTCACTTTCCCTGCAACTGCTCCACACCAGACCAGACTGTGTCTCTGTCTCTGTGTGTTATAATTATTTACAAGCAACAGTAAACAGGTAAATATTAATAAAACAGTCTAAACACTTTAGATCCTCCAACGTACGGGCAACTGGCCTCTAGTGGCCCTAGTAGACCTACGGAGCTGACTAACTGGTCCTGCACTACAGGGTGTAGGAGCAGTTAAAGGTAAGCTGGGCAGCTGTCTACGGACTCTTTGGCTCACTAGGGGCACGGCAGGCTCACTATAAGCAGAGGGTCGATTCTCCTGGTCTGCTTGTGTGGGGTCTTCTGCCTCCTGGACCGGCTGCTCTTCCAGCTCTACCTGTTTTTCCGTAGGCACTTGGGATGCTGGCTGGAGGAAGGTGAGGACGGGTACCACAACAGCGCCATTTACTTGTGTCCAAGACCGAGGGAAGTCTCCGAGTACAGTAATGACCATCTCTTCCCTTTCCTCTGCGGGTCGAGGGTTTTCTTGATCTTCTTCAGGGTTTCGTAGCTGCTCGGGACACTTCTTCAGGTGATCTCGGGAGACAATGGCTGTGGTTTCTCCTCCATCCTTACTGATTGTGCAGACTTTCGGGTTTTCATGGCTTGATGGCAGTACGGTGTACGGGTCCTTCTCCCACTGGTCGTCCAACTTGTGGAGCCGTCTTTTCCTCTTCAAGACCTGCTCTCCAGGTACCAGGGGAACAGCGGGAGCATACTGGTTGTAAGTCTTCTCCTGTCTTTCTCTTGCTTGACGGAGACTTCGCTCAACGCTCTCGTGTACTTTCCGGTACTGCTGCTGCCTCTCTGTGTCCCAGTCTGCTTCTGGTGAAGTGTCCTCGGGTGTCAGGACTCCCATATCCAGATCAACAGGCAGCTTACCAGGTCTTGCTCTCATTAGGTAAGCCGGGGTACAGTTGGTAGAACCTACAGGGATGTGGTTGTATAGGTCCACCAGATCAGGCATTTTCTCAGGCCACAGACTGCATTCTTCCAGGGGCAATGTTTTCAGAAGGTCTATCACCACCTGGTTCATCTTCTCGCAGAGTCCATTGGTTTGCGGATGATAGGGTGTTGTTCTTATCTTCCGGCAGCCATACAGAGTGCAGAACTCCTGGAAGACTTCCGCTTCAATGGCAGGTCCTTGGTCCGTCAGCACCTGCTCTGGGTATCCGTGTGGACGGCAGAAGTGCTGCTGGAAGGCTCTAGCTGCTGTTTGAGCCGTTAAGTCCTTGACGGGGACTACAACCAAGAACCGGGAATAGTGATCCACGATGGTTAACGCATAGACGTAGCCACTTCTGCTGGGGGTCAGTTTTACATGGTCCAAGGCTACCAGTTCCAATGGCTGCCTGGTGACGATGGACTGCAGGGGAGTCTTCTGGCTGGCACGGTCCTTCCTTCTTAGGTTGCATGGGCCACAGTCTCTGCACCACCTCTCGATGGTTCCTCTCATGCCTACCCAGTGGAACCGCCCGCGCAGCAGGAACTCCAGCTTCTTCCATCCGAAGTGCCCAGCTCCGTCATGGTATGCCTCCAGTACCATAGCCGCGTCTCTTCTTGGCACCCCTACTTGCCAGATCAGTTCATGCGTCCGGGAGTTAACCATTCTGCGGCACAACTTCCCCTTGTAAAGGAACAGTCGACTCTTCTCAGCCCACAGTTGCTTGGTCTCCTCCGGAGTGTCTGGGTCAAGGCGGGCATCTGGCTGAGTCAGCATCTCCTTCACTAGTCGGACGGCGGGGTCACTGTCTTGCGTTTCCGCCCAGTTGTAATGAGGTAAGGGGTTGAACGTAGTGGATTGCTTACCCCTTACACGGTGGGAATACTGGGTAGTCCCATGACGGTGGAACGCGGGGAGTTCAACCTCTTCCAGTTCCTCTGGTTCTTCCCCTACGTTCGGTAGGTTTGGCATTCTGGACAAGGCATCCGCGTTGGTATTGGAGCATCCTGCCCGGTATTTAATCGTGAACTCATAGTTGGACAGGCGGGCCATCCATCTCTGCTCCAGGGCACCGAGTCTTGCAGTGTCCAGGTGTGTCAACGGGTTGTTATCCGTGTACACGGTGAACCGGGAAGAGGCGAGGTAGTGCTTAAAGCGTTCGGTGACTGCCCACACCACTGCCAGGAACTCTAGCTTGAATGAGCTGTAATTCTCAGGGTTTCTTTCGGTGGGTCGCAGTTTTCGGCTGGCGTAAGCAATTACCCGTTCTCTCCCCTGCTGGATCTGGGACAGTACGGCTCCTAGCCCGATGTTACTTGCGTCGGTGTAGAGGATAAAGGGCTGGCTGTAATCTGGGTACGCCAGGATTTCATCCCCCGTGAGGGCCATCTTCAGCTGGCGGAAGGACTCTTCTTCCAGCTTCTCCCATCTGAAGGGCGGCTTCTGGTTCTTGGCCTTCCTGGACTGGCCTATCAGGAGATCCTGCATAGGAGCTGCCTTTTTGGTGAAACCGGGAATGAATCTTCGATAGTAGCCTACCAACCCGAGGAACTGCCGCACTTCCTTTACGCTGGAGGGTCTTGGCCATTCCTTAATCGCGGTGATCTTATCAGGGTCGGGAGCCACTCCGTCAGCACTCACCACGTGTCCCAGGTACTGCACTTTTGGTTTTAGCAGGTGACACTTCGACGGTTTCACCTTCAGACCGTAGTTTGCCAGGGCTTCAAACACTTCCGCCAGGTGTTTCAGGTGGTCCTCGTAGGTTTTGGAATAAACTATAACATCGTCCAGGTACAGCAGGACCGTCTCAAAGTTCCGGTGTCCCAGACAGCATTCCATCAATCGTTGGAAGGTTCCTGGTGCGTTGCAGAGTCCGAACGGCATGCAGGTAAACTCGCTAAGTCCCATCGGGGTGGTGAATGCGGTCTTCTCCCGGTCCGCCTCTGCTACAGGAACCTGCCAGTACCCGCTAGTGAGATCCAAAGTGGAGAAGAAGTTAGCATATTTTAAAGCAGCCAAAGACTCCTCTATCCTTGGTAAGGGGTACGCATCCTTGTGTGTGATACTGTTGATTTTCCGGTAGTCTACACACATTCTCATGGTGTTGTCTTTCTTTTTAACCAAGACTAGTGGAGCTGCCCAGGGGCTACAGCTATCCCTAATTACCCCAGCCTCTTTCATGTCTCTAAGCATCCCCTTGGTGTGTTGGTAGTGTGCAGGGGGTACGGGACGATACCTTTCCTTTATGGGAGGATGATCTCCCGTGGGGATGTTATGTTCCACTCCCTTTACTCGCCCGAAGTCCAGTGAGTGTTTACTGAACACTCTCTCGTATTCCTGGATCACCCGGTAGACTCCCTGCTTTTGGTGAGCAGGAGTGGAGTCAGTACCCAAATGCAGTTGCTGACACCAGTCCTCCATTTGTTGCTTAGAGCCGTTACCTTCCTTTGGATGAGATGGAGGCAAGGGTTCCACAGACTGTACAGAATTTTGGTTGATGGTATACAATTTGGCTAGCGTAGCATACCGGGGCAGGTACACTTCCCTCTTCCCGATATTTATTATGCGAACGGGCACCCTCCCATGGCGTACATCAACCACCCCCCGTGCCGTCAAAATGGTGGGCCTACTATCTGAGTAGACTGGTTCTACCATTGCCTGGTAATCTCTACCTCTCAGACCAATAGCTGCCCGGCACCAAATCATCATTTCACTTTTCGGGGGCATGGCAATAGGGAAAGGGTCACACATTCACACGCTACCAATCTCACCACCGGAGAGTTCCACCTGTTGCCGTCGCATCAGTGCCCGGATCTCTTTTTGGAGCACTCGCTGCTGGCCGGAGCTGGCGTTCTTGGCAACCTGCTGTAAAATGAGAATCACCTCTGCAAGACAATTTTCAATCACATTAGTTCCTAGAGTTATCTTTGGGTGACTCTCGCGCTTGTCAATGTCTACAATGATCAGTCCCTGTGCTGCCAGTTCGACTTTACCGATCTTAATGGTCATCTCTTTAAATCCGATCTGTGGCACGGGCTGACCATTGCTGGCGATGATACTCAAGTCGTCGTCTGGGTAGTGGGTTATATCCGAGTCATTCCAGTACTGTTTGAAGAGCACGTACGGGATGGTGGTGACCTGTGACCCGGTGTCAAGTAGGGCACTCATAGGAATGCCATCCAGTACTACAGGCAAGACTGGACGTCCTCCCACGTATTTGTCACGCCAGTTCGATGGGCCTGGTGATCTTATTCCTAGGGGTTGGCCCTCCACCCCAGGTTGTGCCGGTTTTAAAGGACAGTACCTTGCCATATGTCCGGGTTGATTGCAGCGGCGGCAGATGGGTTGTCCGTCCTCGTTGTATCGGTCGCTGGGTCTTCCTCTGGCCGGTGGGGTCCTCCTTGGTTGGCGCCACGGGATATCCTCCGGTCCGGATGCCAGCTGGATCTTCCCTGGAGTAGAAACCTGTAAAGACTGCACAGTTCGGGTTAGCGCGGCAACGCTCTTAGTCAGCTCTTGGACCTGCTGGTGCAAGTCTGTAGCCGGGTCACTGTTTAAAGCCTGCGCATTAGCTCCCACAGGCCCTGCAGACAAGGGCGCCGTCTCCTGGTGGTAAGTGATAGCAGGGCGCCTGTGGGTCACAGCGCCACCTGGTGCCGGTTCTCGGAGCACCCGGATGGCTCTGTCCTTGAACTGTGCAAAGTCCAGGTCAGGGTCCTGTAAGGCCATTGCCGCAACTGGGTTCGGTGGGCATTGCACAGTAGACCCTCAATAAATTGTTCAGTCAACAGCTTATCTTCATTTCCCACGCTGTCAGGGTCTGCCTGCTTAATGGCTCTCAGGGCCTCTTGTAGGTTTAAAGCATAGTCTCTTATACCCTCATGTGCCCGCTGTTTGCACCCGTAAAATCGGAGCTTTATTTCGGCTGAGGTGCGGGTATCAAATGTGTCTTTCAGCCGGGCTAGTATCTCTCTGACAGTCCTCTTCCTCCCAGGTGGCCAGGACTTTACCTCCCTTTGGGCTGCCCCTGTTAATTGAGCCACCAGGATGCTCACTTTTTGCTCTTCTGTGAGGGGGTACACCTGGAAGAGGCTATCCAGCCTTTCTCTGAAGTCATTTAGGGTATGTGACTCCCCTGAGTACTGGGGTAGCCAGGCTGCCCCCGGGATATAGGGCATGGTGAAAGGCATGACGGCAGCAGCGGTGGTGCTGGCGGTGGCTGTGGCAGTGAAGCTCTCCTCTGTATCCGACATCCTCCTCCCCCCTAGTGGACCGTGGCCTACCTTGCGATGATCCTCTTCCGTAGGCCGCGGCTCCGCAGTGGATCGTCAGGGTTGAGGACCTTCCGTCGCGCTCCTGTGACGTCGGCGTCTGCTGGGCTCCTTCCAGGACCTTACGCAACGTCCGGACGTGAGGCGGGGCTTCAGTTCTCGCGCGCTTTTGGAGTCCACGCCCCTCTTCTTCCCGCGCGGCGTCCTCAAGATGGCGTCCAACGGCGGGAAAACTCCACGGATGGCGGGAAGAAGGCAGAAGATGGCGTCGGATGGCGGGAAAACTCCACGGATGGCGGGAATCTTCACCACAGGTGAGTTTATCAGTCTTTTTCAGGCGCGCAGTACCCGGTGGTTGCGGGCACGGAATCCTGCCGACTACGCCAAAAGTTGATGCGCCCCCTGGGCCATGTTTGAGGAATACCCGGAGCCGGATCTGTTGGGGGTAGTAATCCTCGTGGCGGTGACCCGGTCCGTGCCCAGGGTGTCAAACTCAGTGGCGGATTTTAGTATAAGTTGTTATATTGTTCGACTACGCCACCCGTTGAATGCGGTTATGAAACCGCCGCTGCAGGGCAGACCGCTGAGGCCGGTGGTACAGTTGTGCAGCGTGGGTAGTATAACCCCCAACGGGAGGGGTATGGCCTCAGGGCAGCAGACGTGGATGATGGGGATGGTAGAATTGCACGCAGGCACCAGGAACCACTCAGAGACGGTGCGGTGTAGTTCAGGGTCTTTACTGGTGGCAAAGGTAGACCCTCCCGGGAGTACTGGCTAGCGATCGGGGCCTGGTCAGTCCGTGAGCAGACAGGATCTCCCCTGGTCAGGCGGAGTTGTAGGCCTCCCCAACTAACTGTACTCTTCTTGGCTACCTTGCTAGAAGCGGGTAAAAGTAGCCCACGTCCCTGAGTGTACCGTGTGGTGCTCACCCGTATGGCCGGTGACTCGGGGCCTTCTGGTAGCCTCCGCTCCAGGACGGCGGTGCTGGTCCCTTGCGTGTGACCGTGCCTTCGGGTTTCTTGGCCAGAGGACCTGAAATCCCCTGCCGGTCGGTTTCTGCTGCTGGGTATGGAACAGTCCACACAGCCTCGGACTCCGTGTCCGGTGAGATCTCTTCAGCCAAGGCGAGCTATCTAGCTTCCAGCCTCTGGCACTCACTCCTGCTCCTCCAGAGCTCCTGTTGTCACTTTCCCTGCAACTGCTCCACACCAGACCAGACTGTGTCTCTGCCTCTGTCTGTGTTCTCTTCTAACCCCACCTCAGCCCCAGTTTATATAGGGGAAGTTCTTCCCCTCCCAGGACTGGGCAGGAGGTGTGGCATGCTTAGGATTCCTGACCAGGAGACCTCCCACCTGCTCACAGACGTAATATTGCTATTACTGTGGTAACCAGACCCCTGGGGTTCCACACATCTCTTACACTGTCTATGACTTGATTGCTTTTTTCAAAAAACTCATAGAAAGATGTGTTTTTAATATAATCTACACTCAGAAGTTCATCAAAACAGGCAGGTTTGCTCGCGTTCCTTCATTGTTTGGTGCTGCCACATACAAAAACATAACTCTTCGGGGCCAGTTAAAATCTATTTTATATTCTACAATATTACCTCTCTTCTCTGCAATTCGTGTATGGGTGAGCTATCGCACTAGGGATGGCATATTACACTCATCTTCAACTTCAACATCCCCATTGACACATCTCACTCATCTGTCTTTAAGCTCATATCCCTCACTTCCTCCTTCGGCCTTGCTCAATGGTCTTCCACAGTCACAAACGAGACTTTATCGTCACCCGCCTCTGTTCCTTATCTGACCTCTTTAACTCTCCTCTCCCTCTCTCTGACCACAACCTAATTACATTCTCTGCCCTCTCCTCTCCAGGTCCATAATCCCCACTCCACAAACTTGTACAACCTCGCAGAAACCTCAAACACCTTGACCTGCAATCACTCTCTGAATCCCTCCTCCCTCTTACAGACATAAATTCCTTACACAACGCAGATGCTGCTGTTTTATATAACACCACAACAGCTGCAGCTCTCGACTCAGTTGCCCCTCTCACACATACCAATGCTCGCACATTCAATAGGTAACCCTGGCACACCACCCTCACTAAAGAATTGCGATGGGCCTCCAGGGTTGCTGAGAAGATGTGGAAAAGGTCACACTCCATTGAGCACTTCATCGCTTTCAAACAATCCCTCACTATTTTCAATTCCACACTCACAGCAGCAAAACAAACCTACTTCTCATCTCTCGTAGCCTCCCTGTCCCACAACCCTAAACAGCTATTCAACACTTTCAATTCTCTCCTCCGTTCCCCAGCACCTCCTCCCTCTCCTCTCATCTAAGATGAAGAGTTTGCCTCATTCTTCAAGCAGAAGATTGACATCAGACAAAGCTTTTGCCTAAAGTCCCCACAGACCCTCCTCATATCTACTCAACATTCTCTACTCCCCTCTAATCTCTTCCTCCCACAATCACATACAAAATTTCTCCCATGCTTCCCCCCTACTCTGGAACTCACTACCCCAACACATCAGACTCTTGTCGACCATGGAAACCTTCAAAAAGAGCCTGAAGACCCACATCTTCCGACAAGCCTCCTGCTGTAAGACCATTGACCTAGGATGCAAACCCAGCTTTCTAACTAGAGATGAGCGTTGTTCTACTCGAACTGTTCGCCAATCTCAAATTCGAGCTGTTTTGGGCGGTGTTCGAGCCGTTCGGCGAACACGAACAATTTGAGAAAAATTCGGCTGTTCGAGGTTATGTTCGATAACTGTTCGTGAACCAAAATCATAACTGGACTTTTTCTCAGTAATGATGAAAATTAATGTTAATACGCAGTTTGAGTGTACAGCGGGGTGGGGGGAGGGGCAGGGTATGGATCTCTGCAGGAACAATGAAGATCTCCATTTTTTTTTCTCTTTCCCGCATTTACAGTGGGGAGGTGCAATCTGTCAGCCTATCAGCAGCGCACACACGGAGCGAAGTGCTTTTTTTCACACAAGCAAGGGCATGTGTCATTGGCAGTGTATGTCACATGTCCTTGCCCTATAAGACCAAGCCATTTTCCCAGTCGCCACCATTTTCTCACTGCTGCAGCTGCGTGTTAGACGGCACCGCTGTTGCTGTGTGCGCTATACCTTGTTAATTTCAAGCCAATTTTCGCACAAATATACAGATAGCTTGGGAGTAGGGAATAGTTGTGATTGCAGTCCTTTTAAGGACTAGGTTACAGCATTTCCTACGACTTTTATCAGGGAGGTCTGTGCTCTTAAATAGATCGGTTGTGGGAGTAAAGACTAATTGTAATTGCAGTCCTTTTCAGGACTAGGTTACATGAGTTCCTACCAGTTTTTGCCAGGCAGGTCTGTGCCAGTGCTGTGCAAGTTTTTTTCACAGCATTTGGCTGAATCTAGCAAAGCTAATCCTTTTTGGCCTATTGCAGAGTGTGTTAGTCAGTGGAGTAGCCTATCTGTGTTGCAAGATATACCACCTGTGTATAGAATACCAATTTTTTTACTGCACCTAGTGAAGTAAAATCTTTTGGGCATAGCATCATTCTATTAGTCCATCTATACTGACCTCCATCAGGTTGCAAATTAAAACTAATTTTTATCTGCATCTACAGTACCTCTGAAAAAATATTTGGGCTTCTAGCAGTGTGTGGGACTTGTTCTATTAGTCCATCTATACTGACCTCCATCAGGTTGCAAACTGAATATATTTTTTTCTGCATCTACCTCTGAAAAAATATTGGGCTTCTAGCTGTGTGTGGGTCTGGTTCTATTAATCCATCTATACTGACCTCCATCAGGTTGCAAACTGAATATATTTTTTTCTGCATCTACCTCTGAAAAAATATTTGGCCTTCTAGTAGTGTGTCGGACTTTCTCTATTAGTCCATCTATACTGACCTCCATCAGGTTGCAAATTAAAACTAATTTTTATCTGCATCTACAGTACCTCTGAAAAAATATTTGGGATTCTAGCAGTGTGTGGGACTTGTTCTATTAGTCCATCTATACTGACCTCCATCAGGTTGCAAACTGAATATATTTTTTTCTGCATCTACCTCTGAAAAAATATTGGGCTTCTAGCTGTGTGTGGGTCTTGTTCTATTAATCCATCTATACTGACCTCCATCAGGTTGCAAACTGAATATATTTTTTTCTGCATCTACCTCTGAAAAAATATTTGGCCTTCTAGTAGTGTGTCGGACTTTCTCTATTAGTCCATCTATACTGACCTCCATCAGGTTGCAAACTGAATATAATTTTTTTCTGCATCTAGCTCTGAAAAAATATTTGGCCTTCTAGTAGTGTGTCGGACTTTCTCTATTAGTCCATCTATACTGACCTCCATCAGGTTGCAAATTAAAACTAATTTTTGTCTGCATCTACAGTACCTCTGAAAAAATATTTGGGCTTCTAGCAGTGTGTGGGACTTGTTCTATTAGTCCATCTATACTGACCTCCATCAGGTTGCAAACTGAATATATTTTTTTCTGCATCTACCTCTGAAAAAATATTGGGCTTCTAGCTGTGTGTGGGTCTTGTTCTATTAATCCATCTATACTGACCTCCATCAGGTTGCAAACTGAATATAATTTTTTTCTGCATCTAGCTCTGAAAAAATATTTGGCCTTCTAGTAGTGTGTCGGACTTTCTCTATTAGTCCATCAATACTGACCTCCATCAGGTTGCAAATTAAAACTAATTTTTATCTGCATCTACAGTACCTCTGAAAAAATATTTGGGCTTCTAGCTGTGTGTGGGACTTGTTGTATTAGTCCATCTATACTGACCTCCATCAGGTTGCAAACTGAATATATTTTTTTCTGCATCTACCTCTGAAAAAATATTTGGCCTTCTAGTAGTGTGTCAGACTTTCTCTATTAGTCCATCTATACTGACCTCCATCAGGTTGCAAATTAAAACTAATTTTTATCTGCATCTACAGTACCTCTGAAAAAATATTTGGGCTTCTAGCAGTGTGTGGGACTTGTTCTATTAGTCCATCTATACTGACCTCCATCAGGTTGCAAACTGAATATATTTTTTTCTGCATCTACCTCTGAAAAAATATTTGGCCTTCTAGTAGTGTGTCGGACTTTCTCTATTAGTCCATCTATACTGACCTCCATCAGGTTGCAAATTAAAACTAATTTTTATCTGTATCTACAGTACCTCTGAAAAAATATTTGGGCTTCTAGCAGTGTGTGGGACTTGTTCTATTAGTCCATCTATACTGACCTCCATCAGGTTGCAAACTGAATATATTTTTTTCTGCATCTACCTCTGAAAAAATATTGGGCTTCTAGCTGTGTGTGGGTCTTGTTCTATTAATCCATCTATACTGACCTCCATCAGGTTGCAAACTGAATATAGTTTTTTCTGCATCTACCTCTGAAAAAATATTGGGCTTCTAGCTGTGTGTGGGTCTTGTTCTATTAATCCATCTATACTGACCTCCATCAGGTTGCAAACTGAATATAATTTTTTTCTGCATCTAGCTCTGAAAAAATATTTGGCCTTCTAGTAGTGTGTCGGACTTTCTCTATTAGTCCATCTATACTGACCTCCATCAGGTTGCAAATTAAAACTAATTTTTATCTGCATCTACAGTACCTCTGAAAAAATATTTGGGCTTCTAGCTGTGTGTGGGACTTGTTGTATTAGTCCATCTATACTGACCTCCATCAGGTTGCAAACTGAATATATTTTTTTCTGCATCTACCTCTGAAAAAATATTTGGCCTTCTAGTAGTGTGTCGGACTTTCTCTATTAGTCCATCTATACTGACCTCCATCAGGTTGCAAATTAAAACTAATTTTTATCTGCATCTACAGTACCTCTGAAAAAATATTTGGGCTTCTAGCAGTGTGTGGGACTTGTTCTATTAGTCCATCTATACTGACCTCCATCAGGTTGCAAACTGAATATATTTTTTTCTGCATCTACCTCTGAAAAAATATTTGGCCTTCTAGTAGTGTGTCGGACTTTCTCTATTAGTCCATCTATACTGAACTCCATCAGGTTGCAAATTAAAACTAATTTTTATCTGCATCTACAGTACCTCTGAAAAAATATTTGGGCTTCTAGCAGTGTGTGGGACTTGTTCTATTAGTCCATCTATACTGACCTCCATCAGGTTGCAAACTGAATATAGTTTTTTCTGCATCTACCTCTGAAAAAATATTGGACTTCTAGCTGTGTGTGGGTCTTGTTCTATTAATCCATCTATACTGACCTCCATCAGGTTGCAAACTGAATATATTTTTTTCTGCATCTACCTCTGAAAAAATATTTGGCCTTCTAGTAGTGTGTCGGACTTTCTCTATTAGTCCATCTATACTGACCTCCATCAGGTTGCAAATTAAAACTAATTTTTATCTGCATCTACAGTACCTCTGAAAAATATTTGGGCTTCTGGCAGTGTGTGGGACTTGTTCTATTAGTCCATCTATACTGACCTCCATCAGGTTGCAAACTGAATATAGTTTTTTCTGCATCTACCTCTGAAAAAATATTGGGCTTCTAGCTGTGTGTGGGTCTTGTTCTATTAATCCATCTATACTGACCTCCATCAGGTTGCAAACTGAATATATTTTTTTCTGCATCTACCTCTGAAAAAATATTTGGCCTTCTAGTAGTGTGTCGGACTTTCTCTATTAGTCCATCTATACTGACCTCCATCAGGTTGCAAATTCAAAATAATTTTTTTCTGCATCTAACCCAGCCAATAGTTTTGGCCTAATACCACAGTTTGGCCACTCAGCTCTGCTCGGTTACCATCCATTGTTTTTTTGTGCAAACAACTCCAGAGTTGTGAATTAGTTAACCACCAAAATGAGTGGAAAAAGGCCTGCTGCTGGTGGAAAGGGGAATAGGCGTGTTGGGAAGGGGAAAAAAGTTTGTGTCCGTGGGGTAGGTGTTAAAGCAACAGTAACATCTGCAGAAGAAAGACCATCTTCCAGCCAAACTAAAATGTCTACTTCTTTTAGCGGACAATGTGATAAGATCCCTTTCTTACGGCCACGCCAATCGCTACAAATTCCAGATGAGGCACAAAAACAGCAGGTGCTTCAACGGATATCAAGTGCTCCTTTAATTGGGCTCTCCTCCACATCAACTTCAACATCACAAATACTCCAGTCCTCAAAGGTGTCACCCAAATCGCACTTGCTTCCTCACAGCTCCCAAATCTCCAGCTGCCCGTCTGAGTATGAGGTAGAACAGATGGTTGAGTCTGCAGAGCTGTTTACTCATACTATAGCCTGGGAATCAGAGGTCGACTCCACCGCTTCTGTGAATCCAGACGAGGAAATGATCTGCACTGATGCCCAGAATCTTTATGAGTCGGATCCAGGACCAGACGCAGAAGGTTCTGACCATAATGTAGACCCTCATTCCCAAACTGTAACTCCTGTTGGTGGAGACAATGAGGAAGACGATGATAAGACTCAAATACCTGATTGGAGCGACAACTTTAGTTTTTTGTCAGGGCAGGAACAGGTTGGCTCTGAGGACGACGGGTGTGATAACGCACAGGGTGATGATGATGAGGTCGGAGATCCCACTTACTGTCAACCCACAGTCAGCCAAGAGGTGAGGTCAGCAGAGGAGGTGGAGGAAGATGCTAGTGACGACGAGGTCAGGTTGCGCCTTCCTGGACAGAGACGTAGTACTGGAAGCACGTCAACAACTGCATCCTCAAACACAACTCTGCCTCTCACCACAAGTCGTGGTGGCTCTTCAGGTCGCATGGGTGCTAAGCCTTGCATAGCCTGGGCATTTTTTCAGATCGATAAAGATGACCCAACTCGTGTTATCTGTAACATTTGTCAGCAAAAGCTAAGTAGAGGCCAAAAAATACATAGTTTGAGTACTTCATGCATGAACCGGCACATGGACATGAAGCATAAGTTGCAGTGGGAAGCTCAGTGTGCTACATTGCGGCCTAGCCGGCCGGGCCAACCACCGTCTGCCATATCTTGTGCATCCGCGGCCTCTTCATCCTCTGTGACTGGGGGGACAGCAGTCACACCTGTTTTGGGGCGCAGACCTGCCACCTCTTTACCCGCAACAGCCAGCGTGATTGGCAGGTCATTATTTTCTTTGGAGGTGGTAACACCAGCTGGTGTTGAGCGCTGTCCGACATCGATAGCACCACCTTTGGATCAAGGCAACCTAAGATGTCCACCTGCATCTTCCTCACAGACTGGCAGTTTGCCGGGGACACCCTTATCAACCCCGTCTAAGCACAACAGCCAGCCCTCGGTCCCTCAGATGTGGACAAGTAAAAGACCATTTCCTCCTAGCCATGAGAAAGCTAAGAGGTTAAATTTCACCATCTGCAAGCTCTTGGCTACAGAAATGCTGCCTTTCCGCCTGGTGGACACAGAGGATTTTCGAGACCTTATGTCCGTCGCAGTGCCCCAGTACCAGATGCCCAGTCGGCACTACTTCTCAAAGAAAGGTGTGCCTGCGCTCCACCAGCATGTCGCACACAACATCACCGCTTCTTTGAGAAACTCTGTGTGTGACAGGGTGCATTTCACCACAGACACTTGGACGAGTAGGCATGGACAGGGGCGTTACATGTCGCTGACTGGGCACTGGGTAACTATGGTGACAGCAGGACAAGGGGCTGCTGTCCAAGTCTTGCCGTCCCCACGAGTTGTGCGTCAATCCTCTTTATGTCAAAGTTCCTCCACTGCTTCTGCCTCCTCAACCTCCTCTCGGTCTTCCACCTGCACCCAAAGCCTGTCTGGTCATGCCACAAGCTTTCTAACTGCGCAGAAGGGATCCTGCACACCTCCTTACTATGCTGGCAGTAGGGCTCAACGTCATCAGGCGGTTTTTACATTGAAATGTCTGGGAAATGTGAGTCACACAGCTGAGGAGTTGTGGTCAGCTCTGGAGAACCAATTTCATGAATGGTTGTCTCCACTGGACCTGAAACCAGGGAAGGCCGTGTGCGACAATGCTGCAAACCTGGGTGCGGCCCTTCGCCGGGGCAATGTCACACACGTGCCTTGTATGGCTCACGTGTTGAACCTGGTTGTCCAGCAATTTTTAGCCCACTATCCCAGACTAGATGGCCTTCTGCAGAGGGCACGGTCGCTGTGTGCTCACTTCCGCCGTTCGCATCCCGCAGCTCAGCGACTTACATCTCTACAGAAGTCGTTGGGCCTGCCACTTCACCGGCTAAAATGCGATGTGCCTACCCGGTGGAATTCAACTCTGCACATATTGCAGTGACTGTGGCAGCACCGACAAGCCCTGGTGCAATACGTTCTGACGTATAGCCTGGGCCAACGAGATTCAGAGGTGGGGCAAATCACGCTGGAGGAGTGGTCTCAGATCAGGGACCTATGCACCCTTCTGCACAGTTTTGAAATGGCGACGAAGATGTTTAGTGCTGACGATGCCATTATCAGCATGACTATTCCGGTGATTTACATGCTGGAGCACATGTTAAACAGAATTCGGAGTCAGGTGGTGGCACAAGAGGAGGTGGAGGAAGTAGAGGAGGAGGAGTTGTATGCGGAAGGGCTAACATCTGCAAGGTCCAGAAGGTCGGCAGCACCAAGGCGGCAGGCATGTGAGGGTGGGGGAGATGGTTTTACCAGGGCGCATGGTAGCAGCCAAACTAGTGAGGAAGGTGCAGGAGCCCAGGAAGAAGTGGAGGACGAACTGATGGAAGACTCATCAGATGAGGGAGACCTTGATCACATTTCTGTTGTGCGAGGTTGGGGGGAGAGGACAGAGGAAGGAAGCATGATTGTTACCTCGCCACCAACACAACAGGGACTTGGTGCTCCTGGATGCGCAACACACATGAGTGCCTTCTTGCTGCACTACCTGCAACATGACCCTCGAATTGTGAGAATTAGAAATAATCCTGACTACTGGGTTGCCACACTGTTAGATCCCCGGTACAAAAGTAAATTTGCAGAAATTATTCCTGCCATAGAAAGGGATGCACGCATGCAGGAGTATCAGCAGAGACTGTTGCAGAATCTTACATGTGCTTTTCCACAAAATACCAGTGGTGAACGTAGTGAATCTCACAGTTCCAACTTGCCAACCGTGGGACCGTCAAGTGTTCAGCACTCAAACCGTAACAGAACCACAGTATCTGCTGGTAACATCAATTTTGCGGAATCATTTCACCACTTTTTTAGCCCATCCTTTGCAAGGCCACAGGAGACAAGAAGTCTGACACATAGTCAACGCCTAGAGACGATGGTACAGGAGTATCTCCAAGTAAACATTGAAGCCACGACTGTGTCACTGGACCTTTGCTCTTTTTGGGCTTCCAATCTGGATAAATGGCCGGAGCTAGCCACTTACGCCTTGGAGATCTTGTCATGCCCCGCAGCCAGCGTTCTGTCTGAACGTGTGTTCAGCGCTGCTGGTGGTGTGCTGACAGATAAACGCACGCGGCTCTCCACTGATAATGTAGACAGACTCACGTTCATAAAGATGAACAAATCATGGATCCGAAACGACTTTTCTACCCCTGTGTCATCCTGGGGAGAGTAAAAGCTTGATGATTGGTTAAAATCACCCTACCAAACGTTTTAAGCTTTCAAATTACTAATCATGTTTATCTGTATCTTGACTGGAAAATAATTTGGGCTTTGTAGCAGTGTGCAGCACTGATCCTATTAGGCCATCTATAATAAGCTCCACCAGATTTAAAATTAAAAATAATTTTTAGCTGCATCTAGCCCGGAAAATAATTTTGGGGCTCCGAGATGCGCAAGACACATAAGTGCCTTCTTGCTGCACTACCTGCAGCATGACCCTCATATTGTCAGAATTCGAAGTAATCATGACTACTGGGTTGCCACACTCTTAGATCCCCCAAACTTTTCGATCAACCTTTTCATTTTAATAAAGACCAAAAAAATGGTCATTTTTGAAATTATAAGCATTAGCAGGTTGTTAGACACTGAAATCAAACAGTTTTCAACTCAAAACTTTATTCTAGGTGATGTTACATTTTCACATAGGACCCCTTGTTCGAAAGGAGCTTCTGAACTCTCTCGTCCATTGAATTTGTCAGGTTTTGGATGGTTTCTGCTTCAATTGTTTTGCATGAGGACAGAATACCCTCCCAGAGCTGTTGCTTAGATGTGAACTGCCTCCCGCCATCATAGACACTCCTTTTAATGATGCTCCAAAGGTTCTGAATGGGGTAGAGGTCAGGGGAGCATGGGGGTCACACCATTAGTTTGTCCCCTTTTATGCCCATATCAGCCAGAGATGCAGATGTTTTATGTGCAGCATGAGATGGTGCATTATCATGCAGAAAAATGATCTTGCTGTGAAATACACGGTTCTTCTTCTTGAACCATGGCAGGAAGTGCTGTTTGAGAAAATCCACATACATTATGGAGTTCATCTTTAGCGCCTTCAGGGATCCTAAAGGGGCCGACAATCTCTCTCCCCATGATTCCAGCCCAAAACATTACTCCACCTCCTCCTTGTTGGCGCTGTAGCCGTGTTTGCGTGGGGTGTCCATCAACCAGCCATCCTCCACTCCATCCATCTGGACCATCGAGCGCTGCACGGCACTCATCCGTGAACAAAACAGTTTTGAAATCAGTCTTCATGTAATGTTTGGCCCACTGGAGCCGTTTCTGCTTGTGTGAAGTGGATAGAGGAGGTCGACAGGATGGCGTATGCACAGCTGCAAACCTCTGAAGGACCCTGCATCTTGTTGTTCGGGGGACGTTGGAGGCACAAGCAGCTTCAAAAACTTGTCTGCTGCTATGACAAGGCTTTTTTGCCGCTGCTCTTTCAACCTGACGTAATTGCCTGTAGGAAAGAGTCCTCAATTTGCCCTTATCAGCACGCACACGTGTGTACTGTGAATCAGCTACATACTTCTTGATTGCCAAGACACTTCATCCTGATCATCGCACAATGTTGATTGTAGTCATGCCTTGACCTAAACACTCCACAATTTGTTGCTTCTCAGCAGCCGACACATCCTTTTTCTTTCCCATTTTGGCAGAAAATGTAGGCTGCTTAATAATGTGAGAGAGCCTTCTTAAGTAGTCTTGCCTTTCATTGGACACACCTGCCAAACTAATTAGCACAGGTGTCTGCAATTGCTTACAGTGATATAAAGAGCCCTGACACACATCACCATCAATGAGTTTAACTGACAAACAAACAAATTCTTCCCTTATCACTCCTAAACACTTTTTGCATAATAATTTGGAACGCGGTGTACATGTGCTTTTCCACAAAACACCAGCGGTTCACGTAGTGAATCTTACAGTTCTAACTTGCCAACCGTGGTCTGTATGGAATTGTTCAATAAAGGGCCCAAAATTAAGATAACATAGATGGGAGAGGTCTCTATGAATAGGAATTCCTAAGTATTTGATACCCTGTGAGGGCCAGGCAAAGGGAAAGTTGGACTGGATGGAATCCTATATGGATTTGGGGAGGGAGACATCGAGGGCCTCAGACTTCGCTGCATTGATTTTAAAATTTTACCATGTAACAAAGTGATCTATTTCAGCCATAACAGCATGGATGGATATATGTGATTGAGTGATATATACTAGGACATCATCAGCAAATAGAGAGCACTTGTACTCGGTGCCTCCCACCTCAATCCACCTAATATTGGGGTTATGGCGAATTGATGAGAGCAGGTGCTCCGTCACTAGGATGTATAAGAGAGGGGACAGAGGACATCCCTGCCTTGTCCCATTGGTGATTGTGAAAGGTGATGAAAATGTTCTGACGCACCCCCTGGGCCTTGGGACACCCGGAGCCGGACCCTTTTTGGTGGATGCTGGTGGTTGTAGTCTTCGTGGCGGCGACCCGGTTCCGTGGCTCAGGGCGGTCAAACCAGTGGCGGAACTATTTATGTGGTTTTGATGTTTAAATGTCCGACTACGCCACCCGTGGATTGCGGTCAGAGTGAACCGCGCTACAGGGCAGACCGCTGAGGCTGGTGTTGTGGGTGCAGCAGAGCGTAGCATAACTCCCCACGGGAGGAGTATAGCCTCAGGGCAGTGTATGCGGAGGATGGGGGTGATGGTGCAGGGCAGCAGCAGTAACGACACGGAGTCAGTGATGCAGTCCAGGACCTTTACTCACAGTTCTTATTATCCAGACCACGTCTGCAGGTAACGGCTGCCCACGTCGTACTGTGCTCACCAGGTGAGGGGCTCAGACAACTCCCAGATAACTTTGGAGCACTTCACAGGACCCCCTTTGTGTTTCCTTTGTCTGGCCTTTCTTACCAACACTTCTGTCCGGCTGCCTCGGGCCTCCTCTTGGTAAACTTGGCGCCAGTTTCCCTGACCCTATGTGGTGCCTTCCTAGCGGGTGTAGCGAGGGGCTGCGCCACATAAAATGTCAGAGCCTCCGGTTTCTAGCTGAGGGTCGTTTCCTGCCTCCACTAGTTCGGGGACCAGTCTCCCCCTTTGGCCTGACCCCTCCACGCAGGTGGATTCGGGCGTGCGGTGGCGACTCGCCCGTCCGCACCCCTGGGAACCCTTCATTCCTCGTTCCTGGAGCCTTCTCCGCTCCTCTTCCTTCCTTCTCCCTCTTCCAGGCCTGGGCCTCTGTTACTAGGCCCGCCTCCGGAGCAAAGCTCAAGCAGAGCCCCTGCTCCCTGCCACTTCTGCTCAGACTTCTCTGCACTGAACTAAGATGGTGCCCACCTTTTATACTCCCTTCTCAATGCACCCAGGAACTGCTTCCTCCCTGCTCCTGCACTACAGGGTTCCCCTTCCTCAGTGTTCCCTCCCCCCACTCCAGCCAGGGACAGGGACTGTCGTGCCCATCTCAGGGGCATATTGGTCGTCCTGCCCCACGGCAATGTGGTGTAATGCATGCAGGTGTCGGGTCCTGATCCACACTCCATCCTTACCTGAGAGTGAGATATCACACCTCTGGGTGAGGTGCAATACGTCTGTAGCAACCGAGCCCTCAGGGTGCTACAGTTCCATTTATCTTCAGCCTAGGTGACGTATTGCGATACAGGGCCGTGATTTTGGCTATAAAAGGGTCCCCTAGACCCCTACCCCAAGCTTTTTAAGAGAATCATATATGGCGTGCCAGGAGACTCTATGGAATGCTTTCTCAGCATCCAACGAGAGTATCTAATTACAAATTTTTAACTGCATCTAGCCCAGGAAATACTTTGTGCCTAGTAGCAGTGTCTGCTAGTCAGCAGATTATCCCGGCTGTTAAGCAAGCTACACCACCTGTAGTTTAGACACTTAATCTTTTCAAAGGAAATGCTTCGGGACCATGGGATACTCAGTGAAGAGCATCAGGAGGCACCCCAAGGCATAGGGGCTGGGACTGGCAGTAGGATGCCTTGCGGTGGACAGCCGAGCTCGATCCTTATAAAAGCTTTTTAACTGCAGCAGCTTTAGTGGACGCTACTGGAGCTGGAATTACGCGGCTGCTGGCATGAGACTTGCCCTCCAATAGATCCTTGTAAATGGATTTAAAGTGTATTCATTCAAATTAGAGAGACAATTTAAATTAAAAAGCTTAGAGCTGCCTCCACCACAGTGGGGCTCGCTCGACCCACCAGCGGACAGGCACCAGTATTGGGAGAGGGGGGCTGGCCATCAGGGTTCACCGCGGCTCTGGCACAAACCCGGCGACACGGAGGTGGCACGGGCAGGAGCGGACTGGCCGTGTCAGCTTCTCACTTTTTGGATTTTAGAAGGGCATGACATGCCTATATCTGTGTCTCCCCCTCCTTTTACTCCTCCACCTCTTTTATTTTCGCATGACTATATGTACTTGTCACTTTTCCATGTGTTAGTTGTGTCTTCTGAGCAGTTTGTCAGCTTTTGGACACCTTTCAAGGTGTTTTCTATGTGTTTCTATGTGTTTTTGTTTGCCTGCCATTGGTTTTAACGGTGTTCGAAGGTGTTCGACGAACAGTTCGACGAACAGTTCGGCGAACACACGGGTGTTCGACGAACCGAACCGAACTCGAACACTACGGGGGTGGCTCAACACTATTTCTAACACTGGGCTCTACATGGCAGCAGTACACACTAGAATCCTGGACTTCTTCCATCATTCGGAGGGGAAATTGTGGGTCAAAATAGCTCAATCCATTTGTCCTAAAGCTCTTACCACTCTCCCATGGTGCGCCCATTTAATTGTCCACTCTCTTGGCCTCATGTCATATAGTACTTATGCCACTGCTTTGGCTTTGAGATCCCCCCAAAAAAGCTTATCCTCAATCGACCCCCAGGGCCCCTTGCTCCCGATTTCAGATAATCCAGATTTTCCACCAGGACTATCTGCAAATAGATTTCTCGGTTCAAGTAAATCCCATCCGATATTATTTTCTCATGTCATCTCCAATACTTCGCTGCTCCCCCTCAATGACTTGTTACAGAGAAGAGACACTTCCCCGAAGGCTAATTTTGAATATAGCCAGTTACAACACTTCTATTCAACTGTGAAGAAGTGCACACATCTTCATAGAGATCTCATAAACTTTGAAAAATTGAGCCTATCATTGTCACCCCCTACACACTTCATCTCCCTACTGTATAATCTCCTCATTGCCCAGGTAACTGACAATAGGCCAGGATTCTGCGGTGCATGGGAAAGGGAACTGGGGAAGTCCTTCTCTGACTCACAATGGGATAAATGTTTCTTCCTAACACATAAAACCTCAATAGGGTCCAAAGCTCAGGAAACCTCCTTCAAAATTATCTCTAGATGGTACCAGGTACCAGCAGTCCTTCATAGATGGTATCCAGTGGTCTCAGATAGATGTTGGAGATGTAGGGAGGGGGAAGGGATAATGTCACACATATGGTGGGCATGCCCTATAATAAATGCATTTTGGGCAAAGGTGGTTCCCATGATTGAGAAAATAACTGGTTTGACTATCCCTAATATGCCAGAAGCCCTCCTTTTATCAATGTTACCATTAAGTAAACGTAGTTATAAAAGGTCATCAATAGGCTACCTAATACAGGCGGCTAAGAATGTCATTCCACGACACTGGAAAAGCAGAGACCCACCCACTGTGGAGGAATGGTTTGCGGAAATCTCCCTCCTTAATAGGATGGAGCTTCTGATTGCCATCTCACTGGCTGATGTTGATAGATACTGTGTGATTTGGAGGGATTGGATTGATTTGAAAAACTCTGATGCCTACCATCTAGCCCCCAACTAAAGTTATCTGTGATGTCGGCACAACAATGATCATAATCGCACTCTATTGATTGGTGGTCTGCCGTGGTCCGCTCCCTCTCTCTCTATCTTTCATATGGAAAAATACATGCTTGATCTGGATATTGATAGAAAACTCTCCCTGTACCCCCCAATGTACTGTTGTTATGCATAGATTTATAGTTATACTACCCCTTTTACTATGTATGTTGCATTTTCTTGTACTTTTTCAACACAAAAATAAAAAAAAACTTGAATTTGAAAAAAAAAATTGTAATTAGATCTACAGGCTGTGGCTACTCCACTGACTAGCAGACACTGAAGCTTTGGAGCAGACCTCTGATTCCCAGGCTATAGTATGAGTAAACAGCTCTTCAGACTCAACCATCTGTGTTACCCCAACCCATAGTGTATGTAGTTTCTTACTGTTAAAAGGGGGGGGGGAGACCCGACCCACTTGGAATTGACGATGGCAACATCATGTAAAACACAGTAAGGGGACTCCAAAAAGAGTCTCCATCTTTTCCCAAAATTGTGGCACAGACACCACTTAAGTGGCATCAATTGTCCCAGAGTTGCTTAAAATGGTTGGTGAGGTGATTTTCCAAAATCCTCAAGCTTTTAGTCACCCAGAATGACACAGGTGGGGCAGATGGTGGTTGTCCCGGCCATCCTAGGCCGCATTGTAGCACAGTGAGCTTCACACTGCAACTTATGCTTCATATCCATGTGACGTTTCATGCATGAAGTGCTCAAACTATGGAGTTTTTGGCCTTTACTTAGCTTTTGGTGACAAATGTTACAGATAACACGAGTTGGGTCATCCTTACCGATCTGAAAAAGTGCACAGGCTATGCAAGGTTTAGAGCTCATTCAACTCTGCTACAAGCAATACTATCAAATGATTGGCTGGGTTAGATGCAGAGCGTCTGGGTTTGGTTGGGGGTCCCCACAGGCTGCCTAGGCTAGATGCAGTAAAAAATTATTATTTGATACACAGGCGGTGCAGCTTGCTTCGCAGCTGGGCTAATATGCCCAAAGTATTAGTAGACTCTATACTAATTAAGGAAAGATTCACTGACTGTGGTGGCCCCTTCATGGGCCATGGCGATTGGTGGAGATGTGGTGGATGATTATAGGAAAAAGCTACTTAATAGAGAAAGTTGGTGGATTTATACTTTAAATACACGTGTACCAGCGGGTTTAATCATCAGACATGATTTGATGTATCATTATGAATGATAATTTATAGATTATTATTATATATATGTTCTTTTTTTCTTCTTTTCTTTTTCCTTTGGATTATTCACATTTATATGCATTATATTTCTATGCTATATGATTTTAACATGGTATGTGTGTTTAAATTTCTGATTAACTCAGCCTTGAACAGGTGCATAGCAGGACATGACATATAAATACCACTTCCTTGCTGTTTTTTTGCTATGCAATGATTAAGAACCTTTAGTTCGAAACGCGTTTGCTGTTCTTCTCCAAGGTGGACTTTTAAAATATTTTTTGTATGACCCAATAAAAAGTGGATTTTAGAAGATTTGTTCAGCTGGATCTTCCTGGTTCCTCATGTCCGTCTGGTAGCACTCCTGGCTCCGTGCTGTTGATCTTCTAGGTGGGTGAGCTGATTTTTTCCTTTCTTTTTCTGCCATGTGGCGATTGGTCATCCACTTTCGCTGCCCCTTACTCAACGAATTCACAAACATCTCCCGTCGGTTTGGAGTCCTATTATGCCCAACCAAAAACATAGGCCCCACAACTAAAAAAATCATTCTTAGGCATCGAAATCGACACCACAGCAAGGTTGTTCCACCTCCCATGGGAAAAAAAAACAAAACATTACACCTGATCTAGGTTTTATGCGCAGTATGGAAAGTAACAATACAGCAGATGCAAGTATTACTAGGTCTCCTCGTGTTTGCGAGCCAGGTGATGCAAGTCGGAAGGGTTTTTTCTCTTCATTTATCGCCCGCAACAAAAGGGGCATCTAAACTGAGTCACACAATCAGAATCAGCAGGCAGCTACAGGCGGACTTAGAGGTGTGGAAAACCTTCTTATAATCATTCAACGGTCACATGTTATTTATGTCAGCAGAACAGTCCAACATTCAACTAAGATTATTCACCGGGGCGGCAGAATCAGGCGGATATACAGCGATACTAAATAACCAATGGAGCACAAGCTTATGGCCTCCGTATTGGGCAGAACAAGTGCTGACAAAAAAACAGACAGTCCTGGAACTGTTTCCAATAGTGGTAGCAATAGAAATATGGGGCGCACGCCTGGCTAACAAAAATATACCAGCCTAGCGCACTTCATTAATAATATGGCATCATCGTCTCTCCCAGTGCTAGGCCTACTACGTCGGCTAGCATTCCTGTGCCTATAAAACAATGCTGAGGGGTCTAACGCTGCTGCTAATGCTTTATCACAATTCAATTGGCAGATTTTCACAGAGCTCCTCCCCAACGCCCACCCATCGGGCAACAGTTGCCCAGCCTCCCTATGGGATCTAGTGGAGAATAGTTGATGCCATTAATCAGAGCGTCAGTTGCCCCGTCGATGTGGCAAGCATACGGTAAGGCATGGGAACAGTGGACATGACTAGTAGCAGGCAGACGGGTTGACCAATGTGAACAAGCCAGATTACAAGTCACCATAGAATTTCTCCACCAGCTAATGATGAGGGGCAAATCAGGGGCGTCAGCGAAGCGGTGGCTGACCGGAGTAGCATTTCTCTTCCAACTACTGAATTGGGGAGATGTGACAAAGAGATTCATCATCAGACAATCCATAAAAGGGTGGAAAAGGGGTCAGCCAAGTCAGGAGTGTAGACGTCCCGTCCCATGTCACTAAAACTGATTTCTCACATCATATCCCTAACACCATTAACATGACACTCACAATTCGAAGCAACACTACTGTTTACTGTATTTGCGATCACCTTCTTCGGGGCGCTATGCATAAGCGATTTAGTCCCTCAATCCAAAATTACAACCAGTGGAGGCTTATTACACCAGGACGTAGTCATAGCCAATAATGCAATACGTCTACGCATACACAAATCGAAAACGGTTCCAGTGGGCAGGGACACTTGGGTACTTCTACAACCCACAAATGGTATACTGAGTCGGGTAACAATAGTAAAAGCATATATAACCATCAGATCACAAAGTAATTCCTTCCTATCACACATTGATGGAACGCCATTATCAAGATACCAGTTCCAAGCTATATTTAATAAATGCATAACATCGGCAGGGAACCACCCCAAAGATTATGGGACACACTTATTCCGCATAGGCGCGGCCATGGAAGCAGCAAGATCAGGACTGTCACAAACGGAAGTTCAGAGGATAGGGAGATGCCGATCCACGTGTTTGGTGAGATACATAAGACCGGACTTGTTATCCTAACGTGGTTTGTTTAATTTACAAGTGACGCTAAGCCAACAGTGTAGGTGATAGGCCACTCATATATATATTGTGCAGAAAAAAGGGCAAAAGTCTGCCCAGGCGGGAGGAAATTTGAGTTTCATGACACATATTTGAACTGGAGGGGTATTAGAGGCCTGCAATGGCCACAGGTACTAATGGAGGTAATCAAGGTAGGGAGAGAGGCAAGAGGTCCGGTCATCTTAGTTATACAGGCCGGGGGAAGCGACCTAGGTTATCACAAGAGCGCATAACTAATGGCAATAATGAAACTAGACACTGAGCGCTAAAGAGAATTTTTCACAAAAATAGTCAGAGATTGTGCCGAGCGCGGTATGGCAAGGTGCCCGAGACATCACGGCCATCAAACGGACAAGGCGGCTAATAAATATTTGGATGGCAAAATTTATAAGCGACAGAGGCGGACAACTGGAAGGAGATAAAGCAGGCCTCATACGGCCTGACTGTGTTCACTTAATGGATATTGGACTGGACATATTCCTGTCAGGACTCCAGGACGGAGTGGAACAAGCGTTAAGAGTGATGGATAGGGGTCAGAGTCCTGCATACGAGTACTCATGATCCTCCGTGGCCTGGAAATAGAAAGGACATGTTGGAGAGTTACACTTGTTTGCCAACTTACCGTTGTGGAGACTGGAGACACAGGGCATGCTGCAACAAGCTGAATTATTTTAGAAATAAAATGCCTTTCTAATGTAATGAGTATAAACCGTTAATAAAGCTTTGACCGATCCTCACCCATCCAGTTGTAAGAGTTACATGATTGTATTGTCAATGAAAGGGGGGGGAGGGCGCTGAGCGTCTAGGTTTGGTTGGGGGTCACCACAGTCTGCCTAGGCTAGATGCAGTTAAAAATCATTATTAGATACACAGGCGGTGGAGCTTGCTTCGCAGCTGGGTTACTACGATTACGAGCAGACACTGAAGCTTTGGAGCAGACCTCTGAGTAAACAGCTCTACAGACTCAACCATCTGTGTTACCCCAAGCCATAGTGTATGTAGTTTCTTACGTTAAAAGGAGGGGGGTGGAAGACCCAACCCACCTGTAATTGACGATGCCAAAGTCACGTAAAACACTGCAAGGGGACTCCAAAAGGAGTCTCCATTTTTTCCAAAAGTTTGGGACACAGACTCCACTTAAGTGGCTTCAATTGCCCCAGAGTTGCTTAAAACGGTTGGTGAGGTGATTTTAACAAATCCTCAAGCTTTTACTCTCCACAGGATGACACAGGGGTAGAAAAGTCCTTGTGGATCCATGATTTGTTCATCTTTATGAACGTGAGTCTGTCTACATTGTCAGTGGACAGCTGCGTGCACTTATCTGTCAGCACACCACCAGCAGCGCTGAACACACGGTAAGAGAGAACAAAAATTATTATTAATTTGAAAGCTGGTGGAGCTTAGTATAGATGGCCTAATAGAATGAGTACCACACACTGCTACTATGCTCAAAATTATTTTCCAGGCAAGATGCAGCTAAAAATTATTAGTAATTTGATTGTTGGTGGAGCTTAGTATAAATGGCCTAATAGAATGAGTACCACACACTGCTACTATACCCAAAATTATTTTCCAGACAAGACGCAGCTAAAAATTGTTAGTAATTTGAAAGTTGGTGGAGCTTAATATAGATGGCCTAATAGAATGAGTGCCACACACTGCTAGAGGCCCAAAATTATTTTCCGGGCTAGATGCAGCTAAAAATTATTTGTAATTTGAAAGCTTAAAATGGTTGGTGAGGTGATTTTAACAAATCCTCAAGCTTTTACTGGCCCCAGGATGACACAGGGGTAGAAAAGTCCTTGCGGTTCCATGATTTGTTCATCTTTATGAACGTGAGTCTGTCTACATTGTCAGTGGACAGCCGCGTGCGCTTATCTGTCAGCACACCACCAGCAGCGCTGAACACACGTTCAGAGAGAATGCAGGCTGCGGGCAATGACAAGATCTCCAAGGCGTGAGTGGCGAGCTCCGGCCATTTATCCAGATTTTAAGCCAAAAAGAGCAAGGGTCCAGTGACACAGTCATGGCTTCGATGTTCACTTGGAGATACTTCTGTACCATCGTCTCTAGGCATTGACTATGTTTTAGACTTCTTGTCTCCTGTGGCCTTGCAAAGGATGGGGTAAAAAAGTGGTGAAAGGATTCCGCAAAATTGCTATTACCAGCAGATACTGTGTTTCTGTTACGGTTTGAGTGCTGAAGACTCGACAGTCCCACAGTTGGCAAGTTAGAACTGAGATTCACTACGTGCACCACTGGTGTTTTGTGGAAAAGCACATGTAAGATTCTGCAACAGTCTCTGCTGATACTCCTGCATGTGTGTATCCCTTTCTATGGCAGGAATTATTTCAGCAAATTTTCTTTTGTACCGGGGATCTAAGAGTGTGGCAACCCAGTAGTCAGGATTATTTCGAATTCTGACAATTCGAGGGTCATGTTGCAGGTTGTGCAGCAAGAAGGCACTCATGTGTCTTGTGCATCCAGGAGAACCAAGTCCCTGTTGTGTTGGTGGCGAGGTAACAATCATGCTTCCTTCCTCTGCCCTCTTCCCCCAACCTCACACAACAGAAATGTGATCAAGGTCTCCCTCATCTGATGAGTCTTCCATGCCCATCGCCAGTTTCGTCCTCCACTTCTTCCTGGGCTCCTGCACCTTCCTCACTAGTTTGGCTGCTACCATGTGCCCTGGTTAATCCCTCTCCCCCACCCTCCCATGCCTGCCGCCTTGATGCTGCCGACCTTCTGGACCTTGCAGATGTTAGCCCTTCCGCATACAACTCCTCCTCCTCTACTTCCTCCACCTCCTCTTGTCCCACCACCTGACTCCGAATTCTGTTTAATATGTGCAGCTAAAAATTATTAGTAATTTGACAGCTGGTGGAGCTTAGTATAGATGGCCTAATAGAATGAGTACCACACACTGCTACAGGCCCAAAATTATTTTCCAGGCAAGATGCAGATAAAAATTATTAGTAATTTGAAAGATGGTGGAGCTTAGTATAGATGGCCTAACAGAATTAGTACCACACACTGCTACAGGCCCAAAATTATTTTCCAGACAGATGCAGCTAAAAATTATTTGTAATTTGAAAGCTGGTGGAGCTTAGTATAGATTGCCTAATAGAATGAGTACCACACACTGCTACAGGCCCAAAATTATTTTCCAGGCAAGATGCAGCTAAAAATTATTAGTAATTTGAAAGCTGGTGGAGCTTAGTATAGATGGCCTAATAGAATGAGTACCACACACTGCTACTGTGCCCAAAATTATTTTACAGGCAAGATGCAGCTAAAAATTATTAGTAATTTGAAAGCTGATGGAGCTTAGTATAGATGGCCTAATAGAATGAGTACCACACACTGCTAATATGCCCATAATTATTTTCCAGGCAAGATGCAGCTAAAAATTATTAGTAATTTGAAAGCTGGTGGAGCTTAGTATAGATGGCCTAATAGAATGAGTACCACACACTGCTACTATGCCAAGAATTATTTTCCAGGCAAGATGCAGCTAAAAATTATTAGTAATTTGAAAGCTGGTGGAGCTTAGTATAGATGGCCTAATAGAATGAGTACCACACACTGCTAATATGCCCAAAATTATTTTCCAGGCAAGATGCAGCTAAAAATTATTAGTAATTTGAAAGCTGGTGGAGCTTAGTATAGATGGCCTAATAGAATGAGTACCACACACTGCTATTATGCCCAAAAGGTTTTACTTGGCTAGGTGCAGTAAAAAATTTGTTTTACATACACAGGTGGTGTAGCTTGCAACACAGATAGGCTACTCCACTGACTAACACACACTGCAAGAGGTCCAAAAGGATTTGCTTAGCTAGATTTAGCCAAATGCTGTGAAAAACACTTGCACAGCACTAAAACTGACCTGCCTGGCAAAAAGTGATAAGAACTGATGTAACCTAGCCCTCAAAAGGGCTGCAATTACAACTAGTCACTACTCCCAACCTATCTGTCTATTTAAGAGCACAGACCTGCCTGCTAAAAGTCGTAGGAAATGCTGTAACTTAGCCCTCAAAAGGGCTGCAATCAGAACTAGTCCCTACTCCCAAGCTATCTGTCTATTTCAGATAAAATTCGCTTGCAATTCACACTGTATAGCACGCACACAGCAGCAGCGGTGCCGTCTATCACTGAGCTGCAGCAGTGAGAAAATGGTGGTGACGGGGAAAATGGCTGGGTCTTATAGGGCAAGGACATGTGACATACACAGCCAATGACACAAGCCCTTTCTTGTGTGAAAAAAAGCAGTTTGCTCCGTGTGTGCGCTGCTGATAGGCTGACAGATTGCACCTCCCCACTGTAAATTTGAACACCGCTCATCTCTATTGTTGACAAGTTCTCAATAGGGTTTAGGACTGATGAGGAATGTTCCATATGATTATTATTTACATAGTTACATAGTTTATAAGGCCAAAAAAAGACAAGCGTCCATCCAGTTCAGCCTATCTCTTGTGCACTGCAGCTATTCCGCAGCGTTGATCCAGGGGAAGGCAAAAAAAAAACATGCGGCATAGGCCAATTTACATTATTGAGGAAATATTCACTTCCCGACTCCAATCTGGCAGTCAGATTAAATCCCTGGATTAATTAACTATCACTAAGCATAAGATGTAATTTTATTGTTCTCAAGAAAGGCGTCCAGGCCTCTCTTGAACTCATTAAGTGAGTTGGACATCACCACTTCCTTTCCCATAGAGTTCCAGAGTCTCACGGCTCTGACCGTAAAGAATCCCCTTCTATGCTGGTGCAGGAACCTCCTTTCCTCCAGACGCACAGTGTGCCCCCTCGTCTTTGTCACCATCCTTGGTATAAACAGGTCACGGGAGAGATCTCTGTACTGCTCTCTGATGTATTTATACATGTTTATGAGGTCTCCCCTAAGCCTTCTCTTTTCCAACATAAATAGGCCTAATTTTGACAACCTCTCTGGGTATTCTAGTCCCTCCATTCCCTTTATTACCTTAGTCGCCCTCCTTTGTACCCTCTTTAGCTCCAATATGTCTTTCCTGAGCCCCGGAGCCCAGAACTGTGCACAATATTCTAAGTGTGGCCTTACCAGCGCTTTATACAGAGGAAGAACAATGTTCTCATCATATGCCCCTATTCCTCTTCTGATGCATGCCATGACTCTATTTGCCTTCGCAGCTGCTGCCTGACACTGGGCACTCCAATTTAATTTGATGTTAACCAAGACACCCAGGTCCTTCTCCATGTCAGATTTCCCCAATGGTTTCCCATTTAATATTTATGGGTGACTGCTGTTTTTCTTTCCCATGTGCATGACCTTACATTTATCGCCATTGAACCCCATTTGCCATTTTTTGGCCCAACTCCCCAATTTATCTAAATCCTCCTGTAGCTGTGCCCTATCCTCTTCTGTATTAACTACTTTACAAAGTTTTGTATCATCTGCAAATATTGCTATTTTACTATTCAACCCTTCCACTAGATCATTAATAAATATATTAAATAATATAGGGCCCAAGACAGACCCTTGAGGCACCCCGCTAATAACCCTGACACACCCTGAGCTTACTCCATTGATAACCACCCTCTGCTTTCTATCACTCAGCCAGCTATTTACCCACTTGCACACATTATCCCCCAGACCAAGCATTCTCATTTTATATACTAACCTTTTGTGTGGCACGGTATCAAACGCTTTGGAGAAGTCAAGGTATACAACATCCACTGACTCTCCCCGGTCCAGCTGTGAGCTCACCTCCTCGTAGAAGGCGATCAGGTTTGTTTGGCAGGAGCGATCCATCATGAATCCATGTTGATATGGAGTTAGACAGTTATTATCATTAAGATATTCTACAATAACATCTCTAAGCAATCCTTCAAACAATTTACCCACAACAGACGTTAAGCTTACTGGTCTATAGTTCCTAGGGTCACTATTAGACCCCTTTTTGAATATTGGTACCACATTTCCTTGGCGCCAGTCTAGTGGGACAGTCCCTGTCCATAAAGAGTGCTTGAATATAATATACAGCGGCCTGTCTGTCACATTACTTAATTACTTAATTCTTTTAGTACTCGGGGGTGTATGTCATCTGGGCCTGGTAACTTGTCTATTTTGATATTATTTAGGCGTTTCTGAACTTCCTCCTGGGTTAGGTGGGTGATATTTAGCGGAGGGTTTACTTTATCACTCTGCATTTCCTCCGATAAATTGTTTTCTTTTGTGAAAACAGTGGAGAAGAAGCTATTGAGTAGGTTTGCTTTACCCTCATCGCCCTCGATGATTTTACCCAGGTTATTTTTCAATGGGCCAACTCCATCACTTTTAATCCATTTACTGTTTATATAGTTAAAGAACAGTTTGGGATTTGTTTTACTTTCCTTGGCAATTAGTCTCTCTGTCTCCTCTTTTGCTATTCTTATTTGTTTCTTACAGATTTTGTTTTTTTCCCTATAAGATATTAGTGCTTCCTCACTGCCATCTTGTTTAAGTTTACCGAAAGCCCTTTTTTTGTTTTTCATTGCCCTCTTGACTTCCTTATTTAGCCACATTGGCTTCCTCCTATTTCTAGCCCTTTTATTCCCATAAGGTATGTACCTTCTACAGTGACTATGTAGGACTGTTTTGAAAATCCCATTTTCTATCTGTGCTCCTATTACTGAAGATACTATCCCAGTCTATAAGGTGAAGGGCATCTCTTAGCTGATCAAACTTTGCCCTCCTGAAGTTCAGTGTTTTTGTGGCTTCCTTGCTGGGCACCCTACTGAAGCACATGTGGAATTGTATAATGTTGTGGTCACTATTTCCCAGGTACCCCCCGACCTGCACCTCAGTTATTCTGTCTGGCCTGTTAGTTAATATTAAGTCTAAAAGGGCCGTCCCTCTAGTTGGTTCCTGCACAAGTTGTGACAAATAATTGTCTTTGATAATTGACAGAAACCTGTTTCCTTTCTGAGATCTACAGCTTTCGGTTTCCCAGTCTATATCGGGGTAGTTGAAGTTACCCATAATAATCACCTCATTATTTTTTTGCTACTTCGTCTATTTCATCTTTAAGGCCTTTTCTGGTAGCTGAGCAGTAGAGTCTTCGATGCATGAGATGGAGCATTGTCCTGCATAAAAATCATGATTTTCTTGAACGATGCAGAGTTTTTCCTGTACCACTACTTGAAGAAAATCTAAAGTCTAAAGACTGGCAGTAGGTTTAAAGTTTGATTTTGAGCCCATCTTCAATCCAATAAAGTCCAACTGTAATAATTCCAACCTAATCCACCCCCCATCTCCACCTTGCTGGTGTTGATTCGAAATAGAGGTCTGTGCCCATTACTGATCCATCCACATCTCATCCATCCACTAAGTCAGAAGTCAGTCTCATCTCATCAGTCCACATAACCTTTGAAAAATCTGTCTTCAGATACTTCTTGGCCCAGTCCAGACGTTTTGACTTCTATGTCTGGTTCAGTGGTGGTCGGTCTCAGTCTCTTCACCTTGGCCTTGTCACTGAGCACTGTACACCTTGTACTTCTGTGTCTCGCTCAGTGGTGGTCGGTCTCAGTCTCTACACTTCGACCTTGTCTCTGAGCACTGAACACATTGTACTTCTGTGTCTTGCTCAGTTGTGGTTGGGATTCAGAACTCCTTACATTGGCAGTTAATGTGCATTTTTTTTCTCAACACGTTTTTTTTATGACCCTGTTATCTATTTGCAGCAAAACGTTTGATGTTTCTGTAGTCGCCCCAATATCCTAGCAATTTCACGAGTACTGCATCCTTTATAATACTTATTAATCAGCTAAATCTCTTTTTCGGCCTATTTTGCCTGAATAAAACTAGTTGCCTAATAATTCTGCACATCTCGATAAAGGGTGCTGATATCCTTAGTCCGCACCCCCTCTGTTCACAAATACACATCTCCTGATCTGCTTCAAACCAATAAGCATTTAAGTTTATTCAGCATGGAGATGAAAGATCTACAGAAAAATGATAATTTGGCAGAATACTTACTTCTCTATTAATCATGCACAAAGTGTTTGCATATATACATTTATTTTCCACAGGCCATGATCAAGCTGTGACGTGGACCAAACCATTGTCAATTTTATGTTTCTGGAGCCACACATGGTGATGACACAAAAAAAGCTACACATTAATTTCATCCACTATTTTGGAGTGCCTTGGTTTCTCCTATTCCTACCATTGAGCACCCAACAAAGACAGATAGTGCCAGCCATGTTATCTGATTCAATTTATGTTATGTCTGAGCAACCAGTGTAATGCGCTATTTACATCTTCGAAAATAATCTCCTATGATGATGATTCGACAATTAGCCACATAAGTTCTCAAGCAATGCTCAAGTAAGCAATACAGGCGATTAGACATATCTGTATTAGTTCGTTGAAGTTTTGTGACTGGAAACATGCATTGGACCAGTGGAAAGATCTGTCCTAGTTTTCTATGTGTGTACTGTTATGTTCAGTCTCCAGGATACTGTCAGAGTATTTCTCATGGCTAGTGGATTTGTAACACCCTTGCAGACTAGATACTCCTCTACAAGTGTGGAAAACCTTACATTCATCAAAATGAACTAGTTATGAAATCATTTATACCATCTGCATGCCTCCCTGAACCCTTGCTTGACTTCTACCCAGTTCTGCGATTGCTGTTGCTGCGATTGCTGTTGCTGGTCCCTACACTGATAGACATTTCCTGCCTGCTATAGGAAATTTTTATATTATGTGCCAACTGCAACTGGTACTGCACATACATTCCAGCCACACATCTCCTGGTTGCCAACTAAGTTTACAAATGCTATACTTTGCTTCTTCTGCTAGGGCTACTATCGCGGGTCCTACACTGCCAGACATTTCTTTGTAAGACGCATCAAATTTTTATATCAGTATCTTCCACTGCCATTGCTTCTAGCTATATTGAACTATTACTGGGAATCCTGCTCTCTTGAGGGTACACAAACTTGAAACCGCTCCCAAAGTAGGAATATTTTTCCATGACTTCTTGACAATCCATTGCTCCTTTACTTTGAAAACAACTAACCTGTTCCTGATCTCTGAAAACAGGGATAATTTTTAGACATGTAGGTAAAAACTTTTTCATTTGTTGAAACATTCCATCCACTTTTCAAAAAACGTGGGGCTGGTGAGGACTTGGGTATTAATCCAAAACTTTTGTGGAAAACATTTGCTATAGTTCTAGCCTCTTTACATGCTAAAAAGTACAAATTCTGCTTGTGGAATAGTGACCTTTATCTTGTTTTTTTAATGACCTGTAATACTGTAGGTTCTCTTTTCAGAATTTTGACAATGGAGATTTGCCTAAAACACTGGAATAAGTTCATTAGATGTGTCAAAGATCTATTGAATGTATTTTTTGAAGGTTTTCACTCTTACAATATTCTGAACCACATTATAATAATAATAATAATAATAATAATAATAATAATAATTAATGATGAGCGAGTATGTTCTGTTAAACATTTTGATTATGTTCTGTTAACCCTTTCGACGAACATGCTCATACGAACACCGAGTATCTTCAGCGTGCTCGGTGTTATGTTTAAATCACTCCCGTGTGCATGATTTGCGACTGTTTGACAGCTTTAACACATTTGAGGAATACCTATTTCTTTGGCATTTCTCACATGTATTAAAGCTGTCAAACAGTTGCAAATCTTGCACACGGGAGTGATTTAAACATATCACCGAGCATGCTGAAGATACTCTGTGTTCGCCCAAGCAAGCTCGTAAATCTTGAGTAACAAGCATGCTCGCTCATCACTAATAATAATAATTTTTATTTCTATAGCACCAACATATTCTACAGCACTTTACATTTTAGAGGAGACTTGTACAGACAATAAAAGACATTACAGAAATTAAAAATTGTATTGTAAAGTCAACCATCAATGTAATAAATAGGGTAATCACATAATGCTGAATGAACCAGTCACCAATCAGCATGTGAACAAGTACATACACAGAAGTCTATTAAGTGCATAGGGCGTGTAAACAGATGATTAGAGAGTCCTGATTTGGAAGGAAATTTTGCATGGAAAAAAAAGGGATAGCTAGATAGTTGGATAAGTGAGTTGAGGCGATAGGCCAGACTGAAGAAATGTGTTTTTAGGGCACATTTAAAATTGTGGGTATTGGGGATTAATCAAAGAGTCCTGGGTAGTGCGTTCCAAAAAAATGAAACAGCACATGAGAAGTCTTGGAGACTGGAATAGGAAGTTGGATTATTGAGGATTAGGTGATTAGCAGAATGGAGGGCACGTGTAGGTTGGCAGACTGAGACGAGGGAGGAGATGTAGGGTGGTGCTGAAGCATGGAGGGCTTTGTGGGTGAGGGTGATGAGTTTATATTGAACTCTAGCGGGTGGGTAACCCATGCAATGACTGGCACAGAGTGGAGGCATCGGTGTACTGGTTGGCAAGGAATTTGATTCTGGCTGCTGCATTTAGGACAGATTGGAGAGGAGAGAGTTTAGTAAGATGGAGACAAATTAGTAGAAAGTTATACATTGAAAATATCTGAATACACTAAATTGCTAAAACAAGATTTATATGGTTTTATTTTCTCTATCATATTTATGTTTTTTTAACAAATTACTCTTTACATTTAAGCCTGGTCTCAGAATAATAATATAACATTTAGGAAAAAAAATACAAATCAAAATGCTACCACTTGAAGACACTATAGCAAATATCTCTACAAAAACTGAACTTTTTCCAGTTGCACTTAAATATGCTGGAATAAAAGCCACCCAGACACTGCAGACAACCAGCATGGTGAATGTGATGTTTTTGGCTTCATTGAAACTATCTGGCAAATTTCTTGACACAAAAGCAACCAAGAAACTCACTGCAGCAAGAAATCCCATGTAACCCAGGATAATGGAAAATGCTACTATTGAGCCTTCATTACACTGAAGAATAATTTTGTCCACATACAAGTCAAAGTTGTTTTCTGGGAATGGCGGTGCAGTAGATAACCAGATAATGCAAAGTACAACTTGGATAAACGAACAAGCAAACACTAAGGAGCTGGTGATCTTTACTCCAATAAATTTTCGACATTTGCTTCCAGGTTTGGTGGCTTTGAAGGCCGTGTAGACCATAATAGTCTTAGCCAGAATAGAAGAGATGGCTACCGAGAAGAAGATCCCAAATGAAGTCTGACGAAGCATACAGGTGACTCTTGTAGGACGACCAAGGAACAAAAATATACAGAGGAAGCTTAACATAATGGAGACAAGTAAGATGAAGCTTAGGCTTTGGTTAGTTGCTTTTACTACTGGAGTATCTCTAAATATAGAGAAGATTCCCAGGATAACTGAAGTTTTGAGAAAAAGAAAAATAACAATGATAGTTATAATAAGAGTTATTGAGTCGTCGGTATAAGATAAATAATCTGTCTCTTTTGGTGCACATTGATTGTTGTCATTTGGCCACTTGTCTCTTGGACATCTGATGCATGATCGATTGTCTAAAGAAGAATAGAAAACAATCTATAAAAGTATAGTTTTTAAGAATTTTTAAAAAGATGGAAGTTTTTACACTATATACAGACCTAGAAATTTTTTGTTCATAGCACATGCGTATGTAATTTCTGATAACTAGAGGATCTGGCAACAAAGAAATTTGTAGCCGGAAGAAAAAAAACATTTGGTACTTTTGTCAGGATAGGATTTGTTTTAAATACACAGCATACATAACAGTAAGATGTCTTTTGATTTGTCATCAATGACTATTGTTAGAAAACTGGAGAAGTACTAATGCATATTATCACATGTTCAGGTAGAATATAAATAAATCTGACTAGAGGGCTATAGGTCCTGTTGCAAAATATGGAACTAAACCCACACCAGCATATTCATCAGATGACTATTGCCAAAATATATAAATGTCATAGAAAACATAGCAATAATATCATTTTCTAAGTAATATTTCTAAATAATAGTCAGAATGTTGCAAAATAACATATATCATCATATTGTTACTGAACAAGTCTAATATACCAAAACTAATCTACTAATAATAAACCACATAAAAGGGATAAATATGTCCTCACCATTAGTGAAGAGCGAACATGTTCGAAATCCGTTCTCCAAACTTAAGTTCAACACAAATGTAGCACATTCGGATTCATGATCGGAAAGGCGAGCATTTTTACTTAAATTCAGGAAAAATCAGCAACGTTCGGCGAATAACTGCAGATACGTGATTGCGGGGCAACTGCAGAGTTTTTAATAGTTTTGTTAGCATAGTGCTTGTGTATGATGAGCGGGGAGATGTGGTAGATGAGTGGGGGGGCTGGTGATAGCTCAGAGTAGGTCAGATTAGCGGCGCACTTGTAATCTTTTTTTTTTCTTCCTGTAGGCGGTAACTTTCAGTGAGGAAAGCGCAGCTAGCCAATCACAGCGCAGGAAGCATCCACAGTGTCCCAGACACAAGGGCTTCTGCAATTGTCTGATGAAATCACATGTCCTCTCTATATAAAAAGCGGCCATGTTCCCTCAGAGCCACTTTATGCATGTCACATCGCCGAGGATAGATGCTGCTCAGTGTGTTCCTGTGTACGAAGAGATATTAGCTAGATAGATGGGCGCTTGTTTGGAAGTCAGATAGTGTAGATAAGTCCTCTGCTGTGTACCAGTTCAATGGACCTTGCAGCACATTTTTTTTTTTGAGCAATTACTGACATTCAGACAGAAACAGCAGGGCCCATGGCATAGAGCTGTGTTGTGCACTGCTTGTATTGTGCAGTATGCACGAATATACCTTCAATACCTATTTTTTCACTTGCTAATGTGATAAAGCAAGCAAGCCCTTGTAGGCCACTTTTTGATTTTGTGGGGTTGAAATTCAGCTGTCTGCAGACTCTGCAAAGCTTCTCAGCGCAGAGAACAAAAGCCTTTTTCTTTCCTTCGCTAATGTGATAGTGTAAGCTGTGGTAACCCAGTTTGTCATTTTTTGGTGGGTGAAATTCAGCTGAATGCACAGTAAAACAAATATATTTTTTCTGTTGGCAGGCGGAGTCCACAAAAGATTTTTTTGTGTTGCAAACGTGATACACCCTGCTAAAAGCCACCTACTACATTAGTGGCTTTGAAGTTCATCTGTTTTCAGAGTTAAAATAATATTTTTTTGTGTTGCCAGTCCACAAAAGATTTTTTTGTGTCGCAAACAACATACACTCAGCTAAAGGCCACCTACTATTTTAGTGGCAGTGTACTTAAGCTGCTTTCAGATTAAAAAAATATAATTTTTGTCTTGCTAGGCAGACTACAAAAAATATTTTTTTGTGTGACAAACGTGATACACTCTGCTATACGTCAGCTACTACTTTAGTGGCGGTGAACTTCAGCTGTTTTCAGAGTGAAAAATTAGATTTTTTGTCTTTTATGCCACAGTACACAAAATA
Source organism: Phyllobates terribilis (assembly GCF_046119375.1). Classification (NCBI taxonomy): domain Eukaryota; kingdom Metazoa; phylum Chordata; class Amphibia; order Anura; family Dendrobatidae; genus Phyllobates; species Phyllobates terribilis. Next base: position 1,201,198,160 of record NW_027362761.1, on the reverse strand, counting down.
TTTTTTTCTGTCACAAATGTGTTAGACTCTGCTATAAGCCATCTATTTCTTTAGTGGCGGTGAAATTCAGCTGTATGCAGAGCTAAATTATATTTTCTGTGACTAACGTGATACAGCAGGCTATATCTGAGTTTGAAATATCTTGGAGCATAAATTCTATGTTATATAGGCCTAATCCTCAATCAAAAAATACTTTCTTCGAATCCTAGCGTTATACAGCAGGGGATATCTCAGTTTGAACTAGTTTGGAGAATATCTCGTATGATATACAGACCTCATCAACACTAAAAAAATACTTTCTTCTGTTACTAACGTCATACACTAGGGGACCTCCGTGGGTGCCAAGGGAGGGTAGTTCACTGCGATCAAGGGGGTTGATGATACCAGAAAAACTGTTAATGAAGGTATTAGTGAAGATGAGGAACAAATGGAAGAGGAAGAGGTGATGGGCGAGCAACAATCAGAACATGAAGAGGATAATTATCTCCTTTCTGTTTGTGTTTGGCGGGAGGGGATGGAGGAAACAAGCATCAGAAATACCCAGCCACCAACACAGCATGGGCTTGAACCTCATGAAAGAGCACGACATAGGAGTGCATTCTTGCTGCACTATCTGCAACATGATGCCCGTATAGTAGTGATGAGCTAGTATATTCGTTACGATTCGTTATTCGCTCGGATAGTACGGTATTCGTGGTACTCGCTATATTGCGAGAATTTGTGTGCTCACCTCACTATGTTCGGATGTTCCGCCCTGCAGTTTTGGCGCCTCCTTTGCAGCCACTAAAGATGCTGGGCTTCTTAACCAATCACAGTAATGCCGCAGACATCTTGGTTGTGGCATTACTGTGATTGGCTGGCCGTCCAGTGTCATAAGGTCTGTTTAAGCCCTGCCGCCTATTTTGTGCACATTGAGTCTAGAGCCTGTGTTCTTCAAGCATAGGGAGAGATCGCTGAGCTGCTAGGGAGAGTGTTTAGGTCTCTTGATAAAACAAAAGCCCTTTTAAGGACTACCTGTAGTGTATACTAGTTCAGTGTTTAAAGGAACCGCTCACTAGCTCCATAATACCACCAAAAAATAGCTGTTTTCAGAGCTGAATGCATACAACAAAGTCAGAGTACAGGGAGGGAGAGATAGTGTGTTAGGTAGTGAGAGGATAAAGTGTTCTTCCAGTGTCCATCTTAAAACAGCACTTGTCAGAGGTAAAGCAATTATTTTTACAGCAAACAGAGTAGCAGCATTTTGTGCTGCTTTTTTTTTTAAAATCACAGGTCTATTTTCCTCACTGTTTTAGGGGTCAGAGCTTTGCTTCTGCTGTCCACATTAGTCCACATAAAAAGGCGGTTAGTGCCCAACACAAAGCAGTGGTCCAAACATTTCCTACTGCCTGCTACCAAGCACGCAGCAGCCCATTTTCCCCTCTGTTTTTGGGTTGACAGCCTGCGTTCTGTCTTCATTAGTCCACTTAAAATAGCATTTAGTGCGCTGCACAAAGCAGTAGTCCAAACATTTCCTACTGCCTGCTACAAAGCACGCACCAGGCCATTTTCCCCACTTTCGATACACAGAAGGCTGGCCCATCCAATCCTGAAGCTGGTTCTCCTTACTCCCGCCATTATCAGTCATATGAGACATATGACCCCATGCTTGGCCACTCCGAGGACCTGTTTGGTACATATTCTTTGGTTGGCTCTGGCCTAAGTATTTGAGGACCTATGGCCAGAAGAAAGCCACTTGGAGGAACGTCATTTACTGCCTCCAGACGTCAAGGCTGATGATGATGAGACACAGTTGCCATCAGGTCAGCCTACAATGTCAACTGGGAAGGAGAATGAGATGGAAGACGAGGTGGTCGATGATGAGTCCACTGATACGGCCTGGACTGTTGGCATGCATAGCCATGACAGCAACACAGAGGAAGCACCAACACAGACACCAAGAGGTTGTGGTTTGCCCAAAATGAGAACTGGGTCAACTGTTCCCAAGAGCACCCCCGCTGTGCGCCAAGTCAGGGCAAGGGGATGTTCAGCTGCTGTGTGGAATTTATTTTCTGAAAGTACTTCAGAGAAAAACATTGTAGTCTGTAGCATCTCCCATACCAAGTTGAGCAGAGACCAGGGCAAAGGCAACCTGAGCACCACCAGTTTGCGAAACCACATGGCAGCCAAGCACCCCAGCAGGCAGGTGGGCGTAAGACCAGGGTACCAAATCTGCGTCTGTGGGTCAAACTAATGCCATGTTGCCTGGGCTATGTCCTTCAGAATCTGCTGTTCAGGAAGCAGGCGCTCATACCTCCTGTCCTCAAGCTGTGGTTGCTCACACACAACAAACATCAACCACATCCACTTTCTTGTCCCAGCGAAGTGTCCAATTGTCCGTGCCTGAGAGCTTGGAAAGAAAGTGTAAATACCCAGCCACACACCCATAGGCACAAATACTAAACTCGCACATTGCCAAATTGCTAGCTGTGGAGATGTTGCCGGTAAGGCTTGTGGGAACACCGTCTTTCTGTGATCTCTTTGCTGTGGCTGCATTGCAATACTGTGTTCCCAACCACCACTATTTTGCCCAGTGTGCCGTCCCTGCTTTACACAAGCACGTGTTAAATAATCTGAACTGTGCTCTCACCAACGCTGTAACCGGGAAGGTCCGTCTAACTACAGACACCTGGACAAGTTGTTGTGGACAGGGATGATACATTTTTGTCACGGCACACTGGGTGAACCTGGTGGAGGGTGGGAAAAAGGTGCAAACTGGAACCTCACACATTTTACCCACACCAAGAATAGCGGGCCAAACTTCTGTCAGGGTTTCCACCTCTTCATATTCCACTTCCTCTCTCCCCTCTTCCTGCTCCTTATCCTCTGCTGAATTACTCTCCCCATCACTGCCAAACTGGGACCTGTGCAGCAGCGCATCAACAAAGTGGCAACACGCTCTGCTGAAGCTGATCTGTTTAGGTCAGAAAGCACACACTGCAGTAGAGCTGTGGCAAGCTTTAAAACAATAGACAGATCAGTGGCTCTCCCTGCTGAACCTCCTCCAACCTGTTCTGGTGGTAACCTGGTGGTGGCTTTAAAGGTCAGCAAGCTGGTACACATGCCATGCATGGCTCACGTGCTGAACCTAGTTGTTCATAAATTTCTGAAAACTTACCGTGACTTTCCGTACCTACTTGGGAAGGTGCACTGTATTAGCACCCATTTCCGCCATTCCTCTATCACTTTTACTGCTCTTACAGCGCTGCAAAAGCATTGGAATTTGCCGAGTCACTGACTCATTCGCGACCTACCCACATGGTGAAACTCAACATATCATATGTTGGCGAGGATTAAAGAACAGCAGAGGGCAGTAGCTGAATACCACCTTCAACATGCCCATACGACTGAGCGTCAGCCACCACACATTACAACTGTCGAGTGTGGATCCCTGAAATTTGTGAGGTTCTTGAGAACTTTGAGTACTGCACCAACCTTGTGAGTGGTGATCAGGCTATTATCAGCTTAACCATCCCGCTGCTGTGTCTCTTGAAACAATCACTGCATAATCTCAAAGAGGAAGCTTTGAGTGCCCAGCATATTGGTATAGAGCCGTATTTCATATTTTCCCAATGCGTGATACTACCCAGCCCAGCCAATATTCGGAGGCAACATTGGGTGATGAGGAGGAAGATGAGGAGGATGAGGAGGGAGACGACTTTTTTTTCTGTGCTACTGAGGGGACTCAGTTTCTTAAAACATCACCCTCAGATAATGCTGGTGGCAGAGGTACCGGCTCTTTTCAACATCAAGGGATAATGGGGAGAGACATGAATATCATCTCCAACAGCGGTGTCGGGAAAATGTGCACAAATTGGGCAATTTTCAATAAACCAGCACAATAGCAAGGACTATCGGAGCCTGTAACAATGCCAAGGAGGGATAAGTTGCAGAACATAGTCAAGGGGTAATTAAGTGACCATACGTGCATCCTTTCAGACGCTTCAGTTCCCTTAATGCGTGTCTAAGCTGAACAATTGGCCCGACCTCTCCTTATATGCCTTGGAAGTGCTGGCTTGCCCGGCAGCTAGTGTGGTGTCAGAGCGTGTTTTCACTTCCGCTGGGGCAATCATCACTGATAGGCGCACACGCCTCTCCGAGGAAAATGCAGACAAACCTACTATGATTAAATTCAACAAGGACTAGATATCTCCACAGTTTGAAATTCCTCCAGGTGACAGCAAGCCAACCTAAATTCACCAAAAATGAAGATTCATGCTACTGCTGTTCACGTCACCCCATTCCCATAAAAACCCTTTTCCTTCTTTCGTCAACCATGACTCAGCCCCTAGGGCTAATTTTTACAAACCCTATGCACACTGGTCAGTGGACAAACAAGGACAGTATTCCTACTCCAGCTTAACTACTATTTGTGATTGGTGGCCCTTGGGATGGTGACGTCCTACATCAACCAAGACTCAGCCGATAGGGCTAATTTTTACAAACCCTATGCACATTGTGCAGTGGACAAACTAGGACAGAATTCCTACTCCAGCCTAACAACTATTTGTGATTGGAGGCCCCTGGGATGGTGGCTTCCTGCATGACTCAGCCCATAGGGCTAATTTTTACAAACCCTATGCACATTGTGCAATGGACAAATCTGGAATGTACAGTGGTCCTATCAAACTAATATTTGTGATTGGAAGCCCTTGTTACATGTTGTGCCACATTTTGACTGAGATTGGGATACATATTCAATAGAAATGAACTGTCAGTCACCCTATTTGGCAAAAAAACATGCCTGGCTTGTGCCACATTGTGACTGAGATAGGGGATACATATTCAATAGAAATTTACACTGACTGTTGATGATCGACTGATGGCTCTCTGAAAACTTGAATTGAGAGCCACAACTACAACCCCTGGCAAAAATTATGGAATCACCGGGCTCAGAGGATGTTCATTCAGTTGTTTAATGTTGTTGAAAAAAAGCAGATCACAGACATGGCACAAAACTAAAGTCATTTCAAATGGCAACTTTATGACTTTAAGAAACACTAAAAGAAATCAAGATAAAAAATGTGGTACTCAGTAAGGGTAATTTTTTTCAGACCAAGCAGAGGGAAAAAAATATGGAATCATGATTGAGTCTTCATCTGCTGGGTTGGCTGTAGTGGAAGAGGTTTTGGTTCCTAATTCTACAATTTCTACTGTAGTGAAATTGATGCCACTTTTGCTGGTGTCTGCTACTAATTTTTGAAAATTTGGAGAATCCTGATTTGATCTCCATCTGTTGGGTTGGCTGTAGTGGGAGAGTTGTCAGTCCGCATTATACTGCTTCTATTCTAGTGAAATTGATGCCACTTTGTTGTTGGTAGGCCCTAATTTAGGGAAATGTGAACACTTCTGGTTAGGTCTCCATCTCCTGGGTTGGCTATAGTGGAAGAGGTTTTGGTCTCCATCCATAAGTATAGATATACTCTAATGAAATTAATTATTTGGTGCAGATATTGTTCTCCACAAAGGGGTACACAAACATGATAAACTTAAAATTGGTTTTCAATAAGCAACTATCAGCCGCCCCATCAAACGCATCTGCTGCTTCTTCCGCCTCCTCTGTTACCCTGCCAAGTATTCTCACGCAGGTCTCTGACCGCAGAACTTATGGTTTTATACCCACTACAGTCAGGCAGAGTGAGAGCCGGTCAGCTGTAATAGAAGCGGACATGCCTGCTTTGTTTGTTTCACTGAAGACACCACATGTTTCTCAATCCACCATAATATTTCCGCCTGCACCTCACTCACGGTCTAGCAGTTTGTCCTTTTCACAATACTCCTCCATCTCTCAGCACTGCAGCCAGTCCTCAGTCCTGCAGTTGTGGTCACGTGAAAAATTGTTTACTCCTACATATGACAAAGCTAAGAGGTTGAACTCCACTATCTCCAATCTGTAGGCCACGGAAATGGTGGTCTTAGGTCCTAAATTTTTAAAATTTGAACAGTACTGATGCCACTTTGCTGGTGTCTGCCACTAATTTTTGGAAATGTGGAGAATCTTGATTGGGCCTCCATCTATTGGCTTTGGCTGTAGTAGAAGAGATTTCGGTCTCCATTAAACTACTTCTACTCTGGTGAAATTGATGCCAGTTCGGTGGTGTTAGGCCCTAATTTGGGGAAATGTAAACACTTCTGATTGAGTCTCCATCTACTCGGTTGGCTGTACTGGAAGAGTTGTCTGTCCTAATTCTACAATTTCTACTGTACTGAAATTAATGCCAATTTGCTGGTGTCTGCCACTAATTTTTGGAAATGTGGAGAATCCTGATTGGGCCTCCATCTAATTGGTTTGGCTTTAGTGGAAGAGGTTTCGGTCTCCATTAAACTACTTCTACTCTGGTGAAATTAATGCCTCTTTGGTGGTGTTAGGCCCTAATTTAGGGAAATGTAAACACTTCTGATTGAGTCTCCATCTGCTGCGTTTGCTGTACTGGAAGAGGTGTCGGTCAAAATTACACTATTTCTACTGTAGTGAAATTGATGTCACTATGCTGGTGTATGCCACTATTTTTTGAAAATGTAGAGAATCCTGATTGGGTCTCCATATGCTGGGTTGGCTGTAGTGGAAGAGTTGTAGATAACCATCATACTAGTTCTACTCTAGTAAAATTAATTCTTTGGTGCAGATATTTTTGTCACAGGGGTACACAAGATATAATCAAAACTGTTTTTCTTAGTACCGTGGTATATAAAGCAGGTCATATTTCATCTTTTAATTCTTCGGTGCTGATATTGTTCTCCATACAGAGTTACACATTAGTAATGAGAGAGCATTAAATGTGCTCAACTTAGTGGTTCAGTGGTTTCTCAAATCCTACCCAGATCTGCCAGAGCTGCTTGTGAAACGACAACGCATGTGTGCCCATTTCAGAAAGTCATCTATAGCTTCCGCCACCCTACCAGTGCTTCAGCAGCGTTTTCAGCTTCCAACTCACCGACTGTTGTGCAACGTCATCACATTTTGGAAATCAACGTTGCAGATGTTGGGAAGGATTTGTGAGCAGCAGATGGCAGTCGTTGAGTACCAGCTTCAACACGCCCATCGGCATTCAGGTCAGCTTCCACACATAAGAGCTGGTGAGTGGGCATGGATGTCTGACATCTGTGCAGTCCTTCAAAACTTTGAGGACTCAACCAAGATGGTAATGGGCGATGATGCCATAATTAGCATCACCATCCCGCTTCTCTGTCTATTGAAATGCTCGGTGCTCAGAGTTAAAGAGGAGTCATTGAATAAGGAGCTATACAGCCCAGCCTCTTCTCATCTCAAAGAGGATTGGGTGATAATGAGGAGGAGGAGGATTAGGAGTAGTGATGAGCGAGTATGTTTTGTTAACCCTTTCGCAATAAATACTCGGTGCTCGGCCGAGTATACTCGGCGAAAGGGTTAACAAAACATACTCACTCATCACTATCTGTGCGAAAGCTGTATGAGTTTCGCTTAATGACCTTCAGTGGCCTAAACCGTGGCTTTGCTTATGCACGTTATTTCTCAAAACGCATTGCAGATCAGGCCATTGTCCAACTCTGTAGTGATTAAATTCAAGGCGTAAAGAAAGATCTTTGTTGGCGACTAAGCAGTGAGCACCATCGAGAAGTGTGAGCTGATGTTGGACGGGCTGTCATTGCTTATGCAACAAGCTGCATTAGAGGACTTCCTGGGAGAAATGACAGCTGGAGTAGATACGGTTTCCCTCTATGCCAGTCCTTTCACTGAGCTAAAGAATATGGCTGTGGTGAAATACAACTGTCACCGAGAAGCAGTGTCAGACTGAAGAACATTGGGCCCACTAGAGGATTTGATTCTGAGGGACCACCTTTCTCCCCCATAAAAGAGCCCCATAGCAGCTGCAAGGTCTGTGTTATGAACTCTCCTGAAGGAGAAGCCAGGGCCCACCGGACGATTCTCTGGTTCTCTGGTGGGACCATCCAACCCTGCAGAGAAGCAACCCTGGCTAAGAAAAGTCTGTGTGAAGCTTCCTGGACACTCTATGGTTGCTTTTTTACTGAGGGGAAAAACACACAAACACGGAGAGAACATGAAAAATCCTTGCAGATGTTGTACTTGCTGGGATTTGAACCCAGGATCCCAGAGCTGAAAGGCTTCAATGCTAACCACTGAGCCACTGTGCAGCCATTCTCCCTCTGATATCTAACATGCTGGAGAAACTTGCACCTACTGCCACTCTGTATCATCAGCGCCTTTATGAAAAACGAATGTATTTGGGCAGCCAGTCAGTCTACAAAATAAAATTCCTGAGAAGTAAATTGTGGATGGCTTCACTACTGGTACTGGGGGTTCTGCTAATAGTATGGCGTTGTGCCATACTTCACTGGAAATATTCCAGGCTGGTAGGAGCCAAGCAGTTTCCCACAGAAAATTACTAGCAGTAATGTTCTGGGACCCATGACTGTGGAAGGCATGGACGACGCCGGGAGAAATAGTGGCGGCTGGAGACCGAATATGGAGACCTGGCCGCTGCCATGAGATTGTAAAAAGCTTCCGCCTCCATGAGCCTAAAAGGAAGCATTTCAAGTCCAAGCAGCTGTCCAGAAATGTGGCAGTTTAGTATTGCGGCCTGTTTTGGCTGGCTGCATACTTGAGCTTGCATTCCAAGTAACAGAAAGCTAAGGAGATGGATGGCCTCATCATGAATAATTTGCTCATTGTCTAGGACCACTGCTGCTGTTTATCTTATGAACATTGTGTTGAAACACTCAAGCAGGGCCCGGAATCCTCTGCGTCGGGAGGACGTGTACCATCGTAGGGTCCCACTGGGTCCCGGCTTCCACAATATTTATCCAGTGGAATGCATCAGTGAGATGTACCATCCCTGGCCACATTCACTTGTCCACGTGTTTGTGGTTAGGTGGTCCTTCCCACGAAGTGTACTGGGGAGGGCACGGGTAATGTTCTGGGACACGTGCTTGTTAAAGTCTGGGATGACACTAGGAGAAAAAATGGCGGCTGGGGATCTTGTATGGAGACACGGTCACCGCCATGAGGTTATGAAAAGCTTCTGCCTCTACGAGCCTAAAAAGCAACATTTCAAGTGCATGCAAACAGCTGTCCAGAAATTCTGAGAAGGAAATTGTGATTGGCTTCACTACTGGTACTGGGGGTTCTGATAATAGTATGGTGTCGTGCCATAATTCACTGGAAATATTCCAGGCTGGTAGGAGCCAAGCAGATTCCCACAGAAAATTACTAGCAGTAAGGTTCTTGGACCCATGCTTGTGGGACCGAATATGGAGACCTGGCCGCTGCCATGAGGTTGTAAAAAGCTTCCGCCTCCACGAGCCTAAAAGGAAGCATTTCAAGTCCAAGCAACTGTACAGGAATGTGGCAGTTTATTATTGCGGCCTGTTTTGGCTGGCTGCTTACTTGCGCTTGCATTCAAAGTAACAGAAAACGAAGGAGTTGGATGGCCTCATCATCATCACAAGCTGCAAGTTTTGCACTATGAACTCTCCTGATGGAGAAGCCAGGGCCCTCCAGAGGGCCTCTCAAGTCCTCCTTCTCTCCACTCTTATTTGTTCCTCACCCAATCACCTCCAATACTGCTATCAAATATTCTCTATCCCCCGCAATTCTGTGCCATAGCTGTTTTTTAGTTTAGTTTTCCAACCCCTGTTGTATATTAGTTTAATTCTCCATGTTCTGGTGTATATTTATTTCTTTCTCCAACCCATCCATGCCCACTCCCAGGGGTTAACGTCTGGTGACGAGGGTTTGGATTCTTCTCGGACCCTACTTCGTCTGGGCCCGAATCAATTGAAAAAAAATTTGCCCATCGCTGCACATACTTTCCCGCTTTTGAATCTGTAAAGATTTGCATCAGACCTCTGATGCCACGGATTAGAGTGTGTGAACAGCTCTGCAGACTCTTCCATCTGTGCTTCCCCACAGTCAGTTGGCAGGTTGGAGATTTGTGACGTGGGTGAAAACCAGGGTAATTGGGGTGCCACCTCTGAGAACCGTACTGTGTGTGATGTTAAGGTGGAGGAAGAGGAGCAAAAGCCACTTCATGCAGTGCTTTTCATCTACTGGAGCACATGTTCTTCCTGCCCCTCATCTACTAGGCATACCGCTCTGCGACTGCCAAAGAAAGGGAGTGGGAGTCCAGTAACATAAGTTTTCAAAATGCTGCATAATTGCTCACTGCAGCAAAACAAACCTACTTCTCAGCTCTCATATCATACGTGTCTCACAACCCTAAACAGCTATTCCGTACTTTCAAGTCCGTCCTCTGTGCACCAGCTCCCCCTTCCTCTCCTCTCAGCTGAAGACTTAGCCTCATTCTTCAAGCAGAAGATTGACAACATAGGACAAAGCTTTTGCTTAAAATCCCAACAGCCCCTTCTCATAATGACTCAACTCTCCCCCTCCAAAACCAACTTCTCTACCATCACGGAAGATCATCTTTACTCTCCAAAGCACATCTCACCACCTGTGAACTTGACCCAATACCATCCCACCTCATTCCAAACTGTACCACAGTCTTCATACCAAGCCTAACTCTCCTTTTCAACCTGTCACTAACTGGTGTCTTCCCCTCATGATTCAAACATACCTCGATCACACCCATCTTTCAAAAGCCCTCCCTTGACCAATCCTATGTTTAGCTATCGCCCCATCTCACTTCTCCCCTATGCCTCTAAACTACTGGTTCAACATGTCTACTTTGAACTGTCCTCCCACCTCTTCTCCTGCTCCCTCTGTGACCGCTTACAATCTGGCTTCAGGCCTCACTATTCCACTGAAACTGCCCTGACTAAAGTCACCAATGACTTACTAGCTGCCAAATCCAAGCAAGATTACTCTGTTCTCCTCCTCCTAGACCTGTCATCTGCCTTCGACAGAGTAGACCATACCCTCTTACTACATACTCTCATCTATCGGCATCACAGACTTTGCCCTGTCTTAGATCTTTTCATACCTAACTGACAGGGCATTAAGTGTCTCCCACTCACACGCCAACTCCTCATCTCATATGTGTTGATGTCCCCTAAGGTTCAGTTCTAGTACCCAGGCTCTTCAACATCTACACCAACGGCCTGGGACAGCTCATAGTCTCACGGCTTTCAGTATCACCTCTATGCTGATGACACACAGATCTACCTCTCTGGACCTGATATCACCTCCTTACTAACCAGAATTCCACAATGTGTGTCCTGTATTTCATCTTTCTTCTCTGCTAGATTTGTAAAAATTAACATGGATAAAACAGAATGCATCCTCTTTCCACCATCTCATTCACCCCCCCAACTGACCTATCCATCAAAGTGAATGGCTGCCGACTCTCCCCAGTCCCGCAAGCTTGTCTCTGATCTATCTTTCAAACATCAGATCCAAGCCCTTTCCACTTGCTGCTGACTCCAACTCTAAATTATCTTGGGGATCCGCACATTAATTAACCATGAATCTAGAAAAACACTAATGCACACCCTCATCATCTCCTGCCCCAACTACTACAAGCTCCTGCTCTCTGGCCTCCCTCTACCACTCTCACACCCCTCTAATCTATCGTAAACTGTGGTGGCTGATTAATCTACCTTTCACCCCACTTTTCCCAGGCTTCTCCCCTCTGTCAATCCCTGTGCTGGCTCCCTGTTGCCCAGAGACTCCAGTTGAAAAGCCTAACTTTGGCATACCAAGCCATCAAAAACCTGTCTCGTCCATACATGTGTGACCTAGTCTCCCTGTACTAGTTACCAGCACGCAACCTTCCATCCTTCTCTACTTTCCTCTTCTTGTCACAATCACATAGAAGATTTGTCCCATGCATCTCACCTACTCAGACTGTCGCTTACCGTGGAAACCTTGAAAAGGAAGCTGAAGACCCACTTCTTGTGACAAGCATACAGTGTGCGGTAACCCTCACTCCAGCATACCGCTGCACGACTAGGTGTATCCTGACCTACTGTATCCTCACCCATCCCTTGTAGATTGTTAGTGCGCCCTCACGGGCTGGGTCCTTTCTCCTCTTGTACCAGTCGGTGAGTCATCGATGGTGACACCTTTTCATATGTAAAGCGGCACGGAATAATTGTCGCTGTAATAATAGTAATAATTATAGTACTTGTACTCTCGGTCAATTGATGGCCTTTCAAGGTGTCTAACCCTAATTTGATGTATTTTGGCAGCTTTTAGGCGCGTTTGAAGGTGTTGCATATGCTTTTTTTTTGTCCCCCATTGAATCCTATGGTGCTCGGTAACGTTCGGCAAATATTCGACGAATAAATCGGTGAATATTGCAGATTCGCCGATCGGAACCAGAGCCCGAATATCAAAACATTCGCTCATTTCTACTCACTTTGACCAGATATTAATACCACTTAGTGTGTGAGATTAACCGGTTACTGAACAAAATCCACTATAGCAAGACCAATATACCACACCATGACCGGACCACATATCAACACATAGTGACTACCACCATACTAATTATTATCAAAAACCACAGTAATAACACTAATATTACCACCAGTGACACTATAATTTGAAATGCTGTATTTTGTGTAAGTGTATATAGTACAGGTAAGTCCGGTGAATTACTGATAACATATCCTAATAAAGTCAATACTTAAGTCTTTTCTATTTCATCCAGTGTAGACCTATATTACTACTTCCTGCTTGTACTCATTGTGGCAGAAAGTAACACACATACAGTACATCCATGACTGATGACTTCTACACCATCCTCCACACTTTTTCCCCTGCTTCTACAATACGCCTGATGAAAACGAAAAGTAAAATATCACCACACTGGTGCCCTATAGAGTAACAGTACAGTACCTCACTTTTGGTCTCCCTGTAGTAATAAAATATGATAAAGTAGTTATGTCTCTCTCTTTCTGACCTACGTGCTGTAAAAATGCCCCCCTTTGTTGCCCCCTTAAAGAATTATTGTCATTGTCCTCTTTTGTAGTTCCTGTACAATGCTAAAATTCCTCTTTGTACCCCCAGTCAGTTGAAATGTCCAATTTTGTCCACAAATACAATAGTAGTTCCCCCTCCCCAGTGGCTACAGTACTAACATGCACTATTGCTTCCCCATATAATAATAGTGTCCACCTTTTATGCTTTGATACAGTTGTTTGCATTTTTTGCATAGTTGCCATGAAATGGTATTGACTTTACAGTATTTATTGCATGAGGCACTTTGTTACAATATACAGCTGCTATAGTTGCAAATGAATTAATTGCTGTGTAATTCTACTCATGCTGTGACAGATATGATCAACTATTTATAATGTTTTGATGATAATGCACCTTGTTCCAGCCATTGCACTGATATATATGCTATGTCCATCAGTGCTGTGGGAGATATGACCAACGATTGAAAATGATTTGATGAGAATGTACAATGTTGCTGGTAATTATATTTATATATACTCTATGTTATATCATGTCTCATACCATATAAGGACAATGTTTTTCCTCAAATATACGCCATTGCTGTTGTGTGAGCATCTTTTTATGCAGTGCCATCTATTGGCCGAACCATGATTCATTCATGTTTTTTTAACAAATTTACCTACTCTTGATCTCTTTTTGTTCGGTGATTCTCTGTTGGTTAATAATGTCCCTCAGCCTTGCCCCCATCCTGAAATTATGTCACCCAACATTTAAAAATATTCATTATCCTTTTTTTTAATAATGTCCTCTGTTATTGTGTCATGCCAGATGTTAGTGCAACACAGAGGGAAAAGGGAAAGGGAGCCCAGACACTAGGGAAGGGGGGAAGTGGAGACCTCCTAGTCTGGTTTAGCATCACCCTGTCTCAACTACCGTCCCTATATTGCCTCTTCAGTAATCGCCGCTCGCGTGCCTCTCCCCTCAAATCAGGATTTAGTGCCGAAATGACCACCCCTTTCTGTAATACAAATGACAAAGCATCAAAGTTTCAGTATAACAGATTAATTTTGGATGAATTTCCTGTAAAAATTAGTAAAGCCCAGAAAACGTTGTAGAGCCTTCAGGTTCTTGGGACGTTCCCAATCAAAGACTGCACGGATCTTCTCCGGATCCATCCGAAAACCAGAACATGACAACAAGTACCCCAAAAACTGCACCTCCTGAACAGCAAAAACACATTTTTCTAGTTTGGCATAAAGTTTGTTATCCCCTAATAAATGGAGCACCTGCTTAATATGCCCCCGATGAGTCTCAAGATCAGGTGAATAAACCAAAATATCGTCCAGATAGACCACCACAAACCTCCCCACCAAATGATGGAAAATATTTATGAAATGCTGGAATACCGCAGGTGCATTGGTCAAACCAAAAGGCATAACCAGACTCTCGAAATGTCCTTCCAGGGTATTGAACGCTGTTTTCCATTCGCCCCCTTCTTTGATTCTAACCAGATTGTAGGCTTCCCTTAAATCCAACTTGGAGAAAACCTTAGCTCCCACAACCTGGCTGAACAAATCAGGAATCAGAGGAAGAGGGTATGGATCATGGATGGTAATTTGATCAAATTCCCAGAAATCTAAACAGGGACGTAGACCGCCATCTTTTTACTTCACAAGGAAGAACCCTGCCGCCATGGGCAAAGATGAGGGTCTGATATGTCCCTTCTCAAGACTTTCAGCAATAAATTTCTTCATGGCTCGTCTCTCAGGGCCAGAAAGATTATACAGTCTGGACTTCGGAAGTTTAGCTCTGGGAGTCAAGTTAATAAGACAGTTATAAGCACGATGAGGAGGCAAATCCTGACACCCCTTCTCAGAAAAAACATCCTCAAAACCAGACAGAAAAGCAGGTAATATTTTCATAAAGAAATGGAAATATCTAAACAGTTCTTATGGCAGTAATCTCCGCATTCAATAATCTCCCCGATTTACCAATCCACCAATGGATTATGTTTAACAAGCCAAGGTATACTGAAGACAATAGGTGTGGGAAGATTGTCCAGAACATCGCAAGGGATGATTACACAATGAACTGACCTCACCCTCAGTTTTACATTATGTGCAATCTGAGTAAATGCTTTCTGTGCAAGTTGCGCCGAGTCAGCATCAACCATGTTGACTTCGGCTCCACTGACAACAAACACAGAAATTTTTTCGTTTTTGATCTCTAGCACCACCTCTGCTGTCAGGACAAAGCAGGAACTGCAGTTTGGCTTCAAATGCACCACTTTTTTATCCAACTTCAGACTACCAAGAGTTGATCAAGTCTCCTTTTGTTTAGGAATTGAAAGACAGGTCCCAATAAAATGTCCCTTTTTCCCACAAAAAAAACATAAGCCTTTTTTCATGCGAATCTCCGGGGAGATGTATGATGTAGAGACACCCCGTAACTGCATGGGTTCCTCCACCTCCCCCAGTACTGATTCACCCCCAGACCGCTCCCCTGGCAGAGGTACACAACCCCGACAAGAAGGCCCCGGAGAAGGTGGTCGCACCCATCTATCCTGAAGGCGTCTATCAAGACAAATGGCCAAAAACATGGCAGCCTCCAAGGGCTGAGGGGTTTCATATACAGCCAAGGTATCTTTCAATCTTTCAGTAAGCCCCTCACAAAATTGACTTCTTAGGGCTGAGACATTCCATTTGGAATCCGTTGCCCATCTACGGAATTCCGAACTGTATGTTTCCACTGACCGATTCCCCTGCTCAAGGTGACGTAGCCTAGACTCAGCCAATGCGACTCGATCAGGGTCATCATAGATGAGGGAAAGAGTTCTGAAAAACCCTTCCACAGACTGGAGACAAACCGAGTCCTGCGGTAACGAAAACGCACATGACTGAGGATCTTCCTGCAAAAGAGAGATCACAATACCAACCCGTTGCTCCTCGTTACCGGAGGAGTAGGAACGAAGTTTGAAATACAATTTTCATGCCTCCTTAAATACAAAAACCTTGTCCCTACCTCCTGAAAACCTATCCAGGAGGGCAACCTTGGGTTCAGGCTAGACAGGCCTACCTGCAGAGACCCCCACATTGGCGCCCTGTACCCACTGATGCTGCTGCTGAACCTCACAGCGGACGTCATTCACCTCCAGAGACAGAGAGCGGAACTGCTCTGCGAGCTCTGCAACTGAACCCATACCAAGGGAGAAAAGAAAAAAAAAGATGCACGCCCAAAAACACACTCAAAAAAAAAAAATGTCTGTTTTTTTTTTTCCTTTTTAAAACGTGCTTGGCCGGCTATAATGTCATGTCAGGTGTTAGTACAACACAGAGGGAATAGGGAAATGGAGCTCAGACACTAGGGAATTGGGGAAGTGGAGACCTCTTAGTCTGGTCTAGCGTCACCCTGTCTCAATTACCGTCTCTATATTGTCTCTTCAGCAATCGCCTACTTTCCCTGGCGTATGGCTACGGCTAGGGATGGGAGGAGATGAGCACTAGTCAACCTCCACTAAACACTATAGACAACAAGGGTGGACAAAACAGGGCGAAATAGCTTAGCTTTAGATGACTCCAAATATGCAGACAGCCTCAAGCTCCAGAGAAGATGAAGTACTGCTCCTGCTAAGCCTCACAAGTAGAAATGAATATAGCCGGCAACTTCCTCTCAGACACACCATGTATATATACACCCAGGCCACAGAGCTAATTAGCAGAGCGAGGTAACCACTAGGTCCTAAAGACAGCCTCTCATCTAAGATGTCTGTAATGCCAAATGTAGAGATCTCCTGCAATCAACTGCAGAGTGACTGTCTGTCACCTCTGACATACCCGTGACATATAGCCCCTTTTTTTAATATTGTTCCCCATTCTGGCCCTTATCTTTAAAAATGTCCCCCATCCAGGTCCCTTTTTTTAATAATAGTCTCCATTCTCATCCCTTTTTTAATAATGTACCTCGTTCTGACACTCTTCTCCAACACTTAAAAAAAATGATTCTTCCTACCTGTCCTTGCTACCATGATGACCAGTGTTCTCTTCCTGCTCAATAGTCAGAGAAAAGGGGTGGGTGGCACATGGTAGTATCATTGTGTGCAAACCCCGACAGAAATGCCAACATCAGGTGCTGGCCTCTGATAGGCTGGTTGTTTGTATAGCTGTTGAGGAGCAGGTGGCTCTCTGCGCTGCTGTAAATTTCAACTGAATGTGCATCGTGGGATGCACATTCAGCTTAAAACACCACAGGTTTTGGTTGGTTCCCTTCCTCCCCGGGCCCAGTTGGGGTCAAATCCTTTGCAACCACTATCATCATCCCTCCCCTTGATGACATCTTTGCCTATAAATTTTCTTCTGGCAACTGTCAGACTTCAAACAAGCAGTTGTACTTAAAAGGATGACAATCAAATAAATAAGGATAAAAAATATAAAAAATGAAAAATATTTCTGTGCAAATTGTAAAGTCCAGAATAATTGTAATGTGTGCAATTTTTTCTGAAATGAAAAAGTAATTAATACCTGTCTCATTAGATATCTCCCCATCAGAACACTGCAGACATTTGAAGCAGCACTTATGGCTGTCGTTCATTAGGATCCTTCGATAACCTGGTGGACAGTCCTCAGTGCACTTAGAGACTGGAATCTAAAACATAAATGATCACATTTTTTAATACAATGTTTGTATTTTCATATGGTGAAAGCAGAAAAAAAATAAATATATATCTGAAACTTTTTTTTATGCATTTTGCTATTACAAAAAATGTATTCAGTTGTGATCATTGCTTACATTTGGCAGCATCAAGTGCAAGTTTGAGCTGTTCCGTGTGAGGTGCCATGGACCTATGTATTGTTTTATTATTATTATCGATCTCAAGCCATGGCGACTTCATGGATGAATGATCTGTAGGAAGATTGATCTTGTGCAAGCCTAGATAGGTCCACGAGGGTCATCTCCACCATTATTTTGATAGTATCAAGCCATCGGCTATCAAAGGTTCCTTCTAATCTTCCGACCATGAGGTCCTTCTCCAATGATTCATATGATGTGTCCAAAGCAGGCAAGTCATAGCTTTGTGATCCTTGCTTCGAGTGACATATTTTTGCGTGATTTGTTCCAAAATTGATTTGTTTGTTTTACTTTCCATCTTTGATATTAATAAAATCCTTCTCCAGCACCACATTTCGAAGGCATCAATTTTTATTCTTGTTTATTTATTGTCCAGGTTTCGCATCCATATGTTATTATAGAAATGTTATGTATGAGCCATGTCTTCATCACCAATGAAATTTTTCCTTGCTTTGAAGACCTTGTCCAGTTACTTCCTTGTTGATTTGCCCATAGCTATTCTCCTATTGACTTCCAGTGTCATTGCTGCATCTTGAGTGATCATCCTCTTCAACTTCCAGTTCATTGCCGACCTTCACAAATGTGTCTCGCCTTAATGTTATAAACTTTCGTGAAGAACCCGTGAGTACAAAAAAGTTACTACATCCCAAGATGAATTCTTTTCTTGGGTGTAGTTTTCAAAATAGGAGTAATGTTTGGAAGGCTTCTGCTGTTTTGGCACCCTGGGGGCGATACAAATATGACATGGCTTGCACAATCTATACCAACCTAAATTGGTCCTTCCCCTCTGTGTCCTGCCATGGGACCAAACAGTAGACCCTGACCACATATGGGGTGTAGACATATTCAGTAGGAATAGCTTAACACATTTTTCAGCGCATCTTCTCTCATTACATGTTGTAAAAATGAAAAAATTGAGGTTAAAACTACATTTTAGTCGAAATTATGTAATTTTTCATTTTTTTTGCAATTTTTCTTTATTCTTGTGAAGTGCCTGAAGGGTTAAAAATTTCCTGAATACAATTTTAATTACATAAAAGAGGTGCAGTTTTTGAAATGGTATCACTTTGGGGGGTTTCTGACATACAGGCCCCTTAAAGACACTTCATAATTGAAACTGTAAAAAAAAAAGTTTTGTTGAAAATATGAAAATTGCTACTAAAGGTTTAACCATTCCAACATCCTAATAAAATAAAAGGCTGTTTCAAAATTATGCAGGTGTAATGTAAACATATGGGAAATGTTATATATTAACTATTGTTGTGTGATGTGACTTTCTCTTAAAAATGCACAAATCTTCAAAGTTTGCAAATTGCAAATTTTACTACATTTTCCTTCAAATTTCTGACATTTTCATAAATAAACAAAAATGTTATCTACCTAATTTCATCACTATCATGAAGTACAATGTGCTATGAAAAAGAATATGTGCAATATAGGCCACATTCCAACTAGACGAATCACTGTGGTAATTCATTGCAGCACCGCCCCCTAATAACGTCCTGTTCCAGGAGGGGTAAAAGACGCTGTGGAAAATTGAGTGCAGACTCTGCTTTCTATTATAACCCATTTGAGACTGCCCTTAAACAAAAGTCCACATGAAGTGAAAAAAACACATTCAGTGATAAGTGGGATAGGGAGAAGTGTAGATTATTTTATAATAAATCAAATGATAAATGTGCTTATGGTAATAAAATAAACTAGCTATTGAACCCGTTCTGCGCCCGGGTGGCGAGCATTTTTATTGGAATATCCCTCATCCCTATCCTGGTATGCATGGTACCCCATCCCTCATCCCTATCCTGGTATGTATGGTATCCCTCATCCTGGCATGCATGGCCCCCCTCATCTGAATTCCAGTATGCATGGCACCCTTCATCCCCAATCCCGGTATGTGTGGCACCCCTCATCCCCAATCCCGGTATGTGTGGCACCCCTAATCCCCAATCCCGGTATGCGTGGCACCCCTCACCTCAATCCTGGTATGCATGGCCTCCTCATCCCAGAAACCTGTTATGCATGGCACCCCTCACCCCCCAATCCTGGTATGCATGGCACCCCTCAACCCCAATGCTGGTATGCATGGCACCGCTCACCCCCCCAATCCTGGTATGCATGGCATCCCTCAACCCAAATCCTGGTATGCATGGCACACCATCCCTCATCCCTATCCTGGTATGCATGGTATCCCATCCCTCATCCCTATCCTGGTATATATGGCATCCCTCATCCTGATATGCATGGCCCCCCTCATCTCCAATCCGTTATGCATGGCACCACTCATCCCCCATCCCGGTATGCATGGCACCCCTCATCCCCAATCCTGGTATGCATGGCACCCCTCATCCCCAATCCCGTTATGCATGGCACCCCTCATCCCCAATTGTGGTATGCATGGCACCCCTCATCCCCAATCCCGGTATGCATGGCAACCCTCATCCCCAATCCCGGCATGCATGGCACCCTTCATCCCTATCCTGGTATACATGGCACCCCTCAACCACAATCCTGGTATGCATGGCTCCCCTCAACCCCAATACTGGTATGCATGGCACCCCTCAACCACCAATCCTGGTATGCATGGCACCCCTCAACCCCAATGCTGGTATGCATGGCACCCCTCATTCCCAATCCCGGTATGCATGGCAACCCTCATCCCCAATCGTGGTATGCATGGCACCCCTCATCCCCAATCCCGGTATGCATGGCAACCCTCATCCCCAATTATGGCATGCATGGCACCCCTCATCATTATCCTGGTATGCATGGCACCCCTCAACCCCAATCCTGGTATGCATGGCTCCCCTCTACCCCAATCCTGGTATGCATGGCACCCCTCACCCCCCAATCCTGGTATGTATGGCACCACTCAAACCCAATCCTGGTATGCATGATACCCCATCCCTCATCTCTATCCTGGTATGCATGGTACCCCATCCCTCATCCCTATCCTGGTATGTATGGTATCCCTCATCCTGGTATGCATGGCCCCCCTCATCTGAATCCCAGTATGCATGGCACCCCTCATCCCCAATCCCGGTATGCATGGCGCCGCTCATCCCCAATCCCGGTATACGTGGCACCCCCATCCCCAATCCCGCCACGCGTGGCACCCCTCATCCTCAATCCCGGTATGCGTGGCACCTCTCATACCCAATTTCGGTATGCGTGGCACCCTTCATCCCCAATCCTGGTATGTGTGGCACCCCTCATCCCCAATCCCGGTATGTGTGGCACCTCTCATCCCCAATCCCGGTATGCGTGGCACCCCTCACCCCAATCCTGGTATGCATGGCATCCCTCATCCCCAATTCTGGTATACATGGCACTCCTCACCCGTAATCCTGGTATGCATGGTACCCCTCATCCCTATCCTGGTATGCATGGCACCACTCACCCCCCAATCCTGGTATGCATGGCATCCCTCAACCCAAATCCTGGTATGCATGGTACCCCATCCCTCATCCCTATACTTGTAAGCATGGTATCCCATCCCTCATCCCTATCCTGGTATAAATGGTATCCCTCATCCTGATATGCATGGCCCCCCTCATCTCCAATCCGGTATGCATGGCACCACTCATCCCCATCCCGGTATGCATGGCACCCCTCATCCCCAATCCTGGTATGCATGGCACCCCTCATCTCCAATCCCGTTACGCATGGCACCCCTCATCCCCAATCGTGGTATGCTTGACACCCCTCATCCCCAATCCCGGTATGCATGGCAACCCTCATCCTCAATCCCGGTATGCATGTCACCCCTCGACCCCCAATCCCGGTATGCATGGCTCCCCTCAACCCCAATCCTGGTATGCATGGCTCCCCTCAACCCCAATCCTGGTATGCATGGCACCACTCAACCCCAATCCTGGTATGCATGGTACCCCATCCCTCATCCCTATCCTGGTATGTATGGCATCCCTCATCCTGGTATGCATGGCCCCCTCATCTGAATTCCAGTATGCTTGGCACCCCTCATTCCCAATCCCCGGTATGCATGGCACCCCTCATCCCCAATCCCGGTATACGTGGCACCCCCCATCCCCAATCCCGGCACGCGTGGCACCCCTCATCCCCATTCCCGGTATGCGTGGCACCTCTCATCCCCAATCCCGGTATGCGTGGCACCCTTCATCCCCAATCCCGGTATGTGTGGCACCCCTCATCCCCAATCCCGATATGCGTGGCACCCCTCATCCTCAATCCCGGTATGCGTGGCACCTCTCATCCCCAATCCCGGTATGCGTGGCACCCTTCATCCCCAATCCCGATATGTGTGGCACCCATCATCCCCCAATCCCGGTATATGTGGCACCCCTCATCCCTAATCCTGGTATGTCTGGTACCCCTCACCCCCCAATCCTGGTATGTCTGGTACCCATCACCCCCCAATCCTGGTATGTCTGGTACCCCTCACCCCATTCCTGGTATGTCTGGTGCCCATCACCCCCCAATCCTGGTATGTCTGGTACCCCTCTCCCCCAATCCTGGTATCCGTGGTTCCCTCACCCCCCAATCCTGGTATGCATGGTCCCCTCACCCCCCAATACAGGTATGCGTGGTGCCCCTCACCCCCCAATTCTGGCATGTGTGGTACCCCTCATCCCCCCAATACTGGAATGTGTGGTACCCCTCATCCCCCCAATCCTGGTATGTGTTGTACCTCTCATCCTCCCAATCCTGGTATGTGTGGTACCCCTCATTCCCTCAATCATGGTATGTGTGGTATCCCTCACCCCCCCAATCCTGGTATGTGTGGTACCCCTCACCTCCAAATCCTAGTATGTCTGGTACCCCTCTCCCCCAATCCTGGTATCCGTGGTTCCCTCACCCCCAATCCTGGTATGCATGGTCCCCTCACCCCCCAATACAGGTATGCGTGGTGCCCCTCACCCCCCAATCCTGGCATGTGTGGTACCCCTCATCCCCCCAATCCTGGTATGTGTGGTACCCCTCATCCCCCCAATCCTGGTATGTGTTGTACCTCTCATCCCCCCAATCCTGGTATGTGTGGTACCCCTCATTCCCTCAATCATGGTATGTGTGGTATCCCTCACCCCCCCAATCCTGGTATGTGTTGTACCCCTCACCCCCCAATCCTGGCATGTGTGGTACCCCTCAACCCCCAATCCTGGTTTGTGTGGCACCCCTCATCCCTAATCCTGGTATGTCTGGTACCCCTCACCCCCCAATCCTGGTATGTCTGGTACCCCTCACCCCCCAATCCTGGTATGTCTGGTACCCCTCACCCCATTCCAGATATGTCTGTTGCCCCTCACCCTCCAATCCTGGTATGCATGGTACCCCTCACCCCCCAATCCGGGTATGTGTGGTACCCCTCATCCCCCAATCCTGATATGTGTGGTATCCCTCAACCCACAATCTTGGAATGTGTTGTCCCCTCACCCCAATCCTGGTATGTGTAGCCCCCGCAACCCTTTCACACTGTACACACATCCAAAAAAAATAAGCAACGCTCCTCCCGGTCAGGTAAGTATGTAAGTATGGCGCTGGAGATCGCGGTATGTGTTCAGTGTCTACGCATACTGCGATCTCCGGAGCCATACACTCCTCTTACCTGTAACGGCTCTATGCGTTCTTCTGTCTGGAGCCAGAATGCGCGTCGCGCTTGCGCAGTCTATAGAGGCTTCAGACAGAGACACGCATCCTTGATTATATTATACATATGTATAAAGGACATTTTAGGCATCGAACTGCCTCTTAAGGTTAAGTGAAGACCATTTTCAGTATTGTTGTTTGTGTATCTTTTAAGCTAGCTTACGACATCTGACTTCTACACATCTGATATCAGCCTTTTATTAAAATATACAAATGTGAAGGACTCTAAAGAACTTTTATATTTAAGAATATTTATTAGCCTAAGAAAAAGCAGGGAAATTTGATAGAAAAGGGATTAAAGAAAACCAATAACATATAAATTATTGAATGTTCAGCCAAATACGCAATCATACATGAAGAGTGATTA
The DNA here is from genome assembly GCF_046119375.1 of Phyllobates terribilis. Classification (NCBI taxonomy): domain Eukaryota; kingdom Metazoa; phylum Chordata; class Amphibia; order Anura; family Dendrobatidae; genus Phyllobates; species Phyllobates terribilis. The sequence continues at coordinate 1,201,174,425 of NW_027362761.1, read as the reverse complement.
TAATACTGACCTTGCCATTTTTCCAAAATATTTTACTAGCATCTATGAAAAGCTGATCTTCATCTCGCACAGATAGATTAAATTCTCCAACATGGTTTAAAACAATCCAAGATTGAAACATTATTCTAATATTATTAATGTGATAGTAATTGGTCATTTCTCCTTTGTCATTAAAGTAAACTTCTTTTCCCATTGAATCTTGGAAATGAAGTTTTCTTAAAAAGTACTGAAATAAATGAAACAGTAATCAATAAGAAAAGGTAACATAAACTTTCCACTTATAAGAACACTCTTTGGGTATTGTTTGAGACTTGAAAAAGAAGATGAAAACTTTTGAAGACAGTGTAGACTTTTTTTTCTTCAGAGTTGAACTGACTGAACTGTTGTATTGTTACCTCCTCCTGCCACTATCTTTCGGTATTTGGTATTTCTTGGCATGGCGGCACCCACTAAGGTCGTGGCCCGCTCAGCGAACACATCAGACATGTCCCACAAGCACAATGCAACTGTCATACAAGTCATACAAGCACAGGATTTACACAGCACAAATCATATTATAAACATGATAGTAAAGTGCCATTCACATTGTTATGATTTCCTCCTTCATTCAATGCTGTTTCCAACAATATGGGATCTAGGATCTCAGAGCTAAGATCCCCAAGAGAGTTTAGCCTAACCCCATGCCAAGAAACTAAAAAAATCCTTTGAAGATGTTTTTGGAAGGCTCTCCTCTCTTATGACCACACCATGGGTCACTGTGCAGATGCTAATTCTAGAGACTCCTTGCTACACATGGTTAGAGAGCAAACTCTCTGAGGGTATGTGCACACGATCCTTTTTTGGAAGCGCTTTGAACGCAGCATCTAGCGTCTCCGCAAGAGAAATTAACATGCTGCGGTCTGTGAAGACGTGCTGCATGTCCGTCTCCATGGGTGAGCCTCAGGAACACGGAAACGCATAGTGGGCATGGGATTTGTATAAATCCCATCTACTATGCTGTAACATCTGGCTGCTGCGGATTGCACTCAGCGCAAGTTTGTTGCGTCCAATCCGCAGCGTTTACTTACTGTGTGCATGCACCCTGACTTAACTAAAAAATGTGGGCAAGGTTTATATGAGAATAAGAAATTAAGGTTGAAGTTAAATTCAGACCTAGTTCCTCCCAATAAAACATCCTGCCGGCCAGCATCAGATACCAAAGCAGGACTTTGCACACAAGCTGTAAGGAATACAAGGGACTGGGAAATGTGTGAGCTGGATCCCAGTGTAACTTCAGACTCTACTGCCCACTGGGTATTTGCCCAATAGGGCAGATGGCTAGTCCAGGCTTACACGCAACCATAAGTCAGGTTATTTGATGTTAATCATTAGCAGTAAAATTATTCCAAAATAGCACAGTCATTTTTATATAACCTAAAAAAAGGCTAAAAAATAATACTATATTACAAACATAAACACCCCTTATGTGTGGCTGGTCAATAATGCATTTAAAAACTTGGGTATTAAATGGCTAAAGCATTTATTCTTTATAAAGCATTATATATTAGATTTAAATACTTAAAATAGTTAAGTAGAGTTAGAGAATGTATAGTAAAAATATGTGTGTGTTAGATATCAAAACTTTTCATATTGAATTTACCAAATTTGTTTAATTTTATTTTAAAAAAATTGATTAGCGATGAAAAAATGTACCACAAATCGCAGGTGTGGTACATTTAACCTGGAAATATGTGAATATAATGTTCAGCTCTGTGCGCACGTTCAGTATTTGATTGCAGAGATTTCTGAAAGGATTCTACATCTCTTGGCAGCAAAAACACTTCAGCAAAAACGCGCGTTTTGACGCGATTTTGATGTGTTTTGGATGTGTTTTTTTATTTGTTTTTTTTATGTATTTTTGTACAGCAATGAATGCTTTTTGGAGCTAAATAAAAATATTTTAAAGAAACCTGGGACATTGCTTTAACCCTTAGACTACCATTGGACCTGGGGTGAGTATATTTGTTCATTTAAATGGTTAAAGAATGTGTCTGTTGTATTTAAACTAAAGTGTTTTACTCTAGTATTACTCTAGTATGTGTGTTTATTTAACTCTTTACTTACAGGTTTAGTAATGAGGGTGTCTGGTTGACACCTCTTTACCACTAAACAAAAGGCTTGGTGTCAGTGACACCTAATCCCATTAGCCCTAATTCCCATTCATGCAATTTCTGGAGAATCTGAGAGTTGCTATTTTTAGCCTAGGAATGGGCCCATTAGGTCAATATGTTTCCTGGCTATTAATAACATCTCACAGCTCTTTGGTTAACCACTACGTCCCCACGAACAGCAACTAACAGCGCATTGGATGCAGCATATTTTTGCTGCGTCTAAAATGCTGTGTTCTAATGCTGCACTTGTTTTGTCAGTACATGTAGATCCACAGCATGTAATGACATTTAAATCGGTCAAAAACTGCATCAGAGACTAGTGTCTGCGCTACAGAAATTGACATGCTGCGGGTGAGTCTGAGTATGTGCCCATGATCAGGAAATGCTGCGGGTTTGAAGCTGCGTATTTATGCAGCATCAAACCCACAGCGGCCAGATGTTACAGCATAGTGGATGGGATTTCTAGAATCCCATGTCCACCATGCGTGCATCTGAGGCTGCGGATCACCAGCAGACACTGACATGCAGTGCGTCTTTCAGGACCGCAGCATATGAAATTCAATTGCGGAGTCACTAGTCTCCACAACAGAAATGTAACCACTAGAATGTATTGAATGTGGTAAATCTGCATGGTTCAGTGAACACATGTGGATTTGCATGCGTTAAATGTAACGCAGCTTTTAGGATGCAGCAAATAGCCTAAAATTAAAAAAAATGGCATGGGATCCCATGTCATCTTCATAGCCAGCAGAGGGAAAGCCACTGGGGGCTGATACCAATAGCCAGGAAAGGGGCCATTAGCCAAAAATATTCCCTGGCTATTAATAACAGCTGCTTAGCCTTTAATGGCTTGATTACAGGGGGACCCCAGAAAACAATTGACGTAGGGTCCCACTATAAAATCTAACCAGCAAAGGCTAGGCAGACACCTGGAAGCTGATATTAATAGCCAGGGAAGGAGCCATGGATCCTGGACCCCGTCTGAGGCTAATAATATCAGCTATCAGCAGCACCAGAACTGGTGCATCCATAAGTTGCGCCAAATCTGGCACATTGCCTCCACTCTTCCCACTTACCCTATTGCAGTGGCAAGTGTTCAATAGGGTTTGGGTTCATGTCAGCCTTGTATTGGCAGCTGACATGAAGCACAGGTTTGTAATAAAGCATAAGATACAACCATTACTAAGCCCGTACTAAAGTTTTTGAAATAAAGATATGGCCAGAATAAAGTCTTTTGTTTTAAATACAATTCCGTATGGTTTAAATCATTTATTTAAAAATAAAAAACATCGTTATACTCACCTAATGCCCTTTCCGCTGAAGCCATTGTTACCTGTTAAAAAAATAAAAATAAAAAACAATCATATCCCTCACCTATCTGTCGTGATAACATAATCCACAGTGTCTCATGAAGATCTGGGTCACTTCTACAGCAGTTACACTGTGACTGTTGCAGAGGACAGCACTCTATACACTGACAGGAGTGTAATCACTCATGTCAGTGTATAGCGCTGAGATTGGGGAGTGAGGTCACTGGAGTTTAATCAGCCTATTATCACCTGAGAGCTCAAGTGACCTCACTTACTGCATCAGTGTTGTGTGAGAAAATTCTCACTCAGCACCGGTGCGTAAGCTGCTCTCAGCTGATAATAGGCTGATTGAACTCCAATGACCTCACTCCCCAAGTTCAGCGCTAAACACTGCCGGGAGCGATTGTCTTCCCGTCAGTGTATAGAGTGCTGCCAGATGATCGGACCACCATGGGACACTCGTGATGACAGCATAAGGTGAGTTTAAGGTGTTTTTTATTTTAATATTGATTGATTTTACCTTTTTTTTTTACACTGCGTACAGACGCCAGCTGAGGAGACTACTTCTCCCCTCAGCCATGCCTGCTGCAGCGGGAGTGGCCATGGGATAATGGGAGGAGTAGTCTCCCATGGGCAATTGTTTGTGCTTTTTTGCTGCGTTTTTTGACTTGAATTGAGTCAGTAAAATACATAGCAAACATCAGCAGCAAATAAGCAAATATTTTTATACCCGCGTTTTAGTTTTGGATTTCACGCGCTCAATTGAAGTCAATGGGTGAAAAACGCTGCAGAAACGCACAAAGAATTGACATGCTGCAGATTTAAACGCAATGGCAATCCTGACAGAGAAATTCCTGATTATGTTCAGGGCACTTCAGAATGGTCTTTGCATTAGCTGGCACATGGATTACCTAGCATTTTTGGACTATTTCCGCACTGAAAAAGCACAGCGAAAACACACCAAAAACGCACAGTATTCACATAGATTTAGATGTATCCAGGCCTTATTAATTTTTTTGACTCAAGCACAGCGTTTGTAATAATAAAGTGACCTTCCCATACACTCAATATTGAAACTGCAGCACGAAGAAAAAAAGTTACAGTATGAAAATCATATTAGTATTGCATATTACTGAATACACAGCTATTTATAAACGTGTATGCCATGACATGCTATTATGTTTCTAGTGCTTTGATACGTCATGATTCGGCTCTTTTTTGGGGGGGAGATCAGGGACACCTCTCCTCCATCAACTTAGTGGCTCCAAGCAGCTGGCTCAGAGTCACCATATTGATGAGGATAGAGAAGATCCCTGATCCACATAGCACAGAATGGATCAGAACTGACAAGCTCAAGTGATCCAACAGCCCAAGCCTCCCAAAGTAGCTGGGATTACAGGTGCGCACCATTATGCCATGCTGAATACAATTGGGCACAGAAATCATCAAAATCTACTGCTGGCGGCTGATTTCGCCATTGCCAACCAATGATATCTTAGATGAATTAAATGAAAGAAAACCCAGGAGACATTGCAGACTATTGTAGAATGTTTAGGCAATACAAGATGCCTACAGCAGCATGAGCAACATCTGCCTACTGTTGTTATATTAATAAATTGCTTCTAGGACACTTTGGAGAAATGGCCGTACTATTGCTTCCACGACCAAACCAATGTAATGTCTAGCTGTTATTGCACCTTGAATGAAGACTAGAAGAGTCTGATTGTCAAACATTTTTCCATTGTCTCAAGATTGTGATGTTCCCTCGTGAAGGCCACTTTATGACATTGCGTTGCCCATGAAGTCTTGTCACATTTAAAGAATGGCATGTAATGATTCACTCTGTAATGCAAGTAAAATCAGACATCACATGCAAAGCCTAAGTGGACCAACTGCGTCTACACAAACCATCAGTAAGGTTTTGCATGACTTTGGGCTATGCGCTAAACATCCACCTACTGGTGTTCCATTATCATCATTCCACTGTTCCCAAAGTCTATCATGGATGCAGAGGAAGACGTCAATGTAGGCTGGAATGGAGGTCTTATCAATTCAGAGATAAGTTCTCTTTTGTGCTGGAAGCAATAAAAGCCAGAGATTGACTTAGAAACCACGTGAGCCATGGCATGGAGAGACCTTCACAAGGGAATATGAAAGTGTCTCAGGAGCCATTTTACAACATGACAATGCTAGGCTGCATACTGCTCATGCTACTGTGAGCAATCTGCGTGATGTAAATCTGCTAATATGACCTGGTTAAAGTTCAGACTTGTTTCCCTTTAGGCATATTCGGGATATCATTGGGTGAGAATTTTAAATTGCTAGACCAGAGGTGGATCTTGATGATTTCTATGCCTAAGTGCATTTGGGTTGACAGACGATTTCATAGAAAACCATTAATAACTTGTTTGGCAGCATACCGAGGCCTGTAAGTGTGTGTATTTCTGCATGTGATGCACATATTTGGATTCTGAATAAATCAAGATGTTTTGTGTAGATTCTTGCATTATTTCCATAAAATTAACATCTATTTATCCTGGGATTTTCATAGTCCAACAACTTTTCCTTCTTAGTTCTTCACTTTCAATGAGTGATATATGACTATGGTATCCCGGTAGTAACCAAAAGTGAATATAATAACACAGTGCACTGGCAGACTTTTTATATATTTTTTCCTTAAATGGTCCAAAAAGAATCCCTCTTAGTCATTTATTATCAGACACATTGCTCTGTGCAAATCTAACACTCAAACTGACAGTGTCGCTGTTGGAAGTAACATTGTCCTGCTGTAATTTAGACAAGTGATGTGCCATTTACTCCACACCATCCTCTGCTTTTTCCACTAAAATATTTGCTGGAGACAAACGTGGCCAATTGTGTCCTGCGGTTTATAGTACTTCAGCCCAGATATTAGGTACAAGTCGTGGTGTTTTTTTTCTGCTGCTGTTGGCGGCTTTCACATTCATAGCTGTGGTATATACAGAATACTTTTTTTTCTTTTACACCACACCGTCCATTGCCAATGGCACAATTTATTTCACAATGCATTTTGCACAACACTGTAATTAGCCTTTGACAATCATTTCATCCTCAATTATTGAACCTTTGTCAAAAAACAATGTAATAAGAAATGAAAAATAGGAATGTACATGCACAGAAAGTAAAATGTGGCAGCAGGCCGCTGTGTACATGTGACCTGTATGGTTGTCAAATTGGACTAGTAAAACAGGTGTGAAAAAACATTCACTTAAATGTCTACATTTTTTCTTCATTAAAATATAATTCCCTTGACAAAAATGACAAACTAGGAAATGGTTGTGTGGCGCCCCGAGGGTTCGGTTGCCACAGGGGTATTGCACCTCAACCAGAGGTGTGATATTCCACTCTCAGGTAAGTAGGAGTGTGGACCAGGGCTTAGTTAGCTGCACACACACATACACACTCACCCCATTTCCGGGGAGACAGCTCGACGGTGCTCCCATATAATTGCAGGCACAACTGACCATGTCCCTGGCTGGAGTGGGGAGGGGGGAGAGAACCCAGTGGTGTAGGAGCAGAGGGGATGGTTTCTGGAGCATAGGAAGGAGCTCATTGGGTGCAGGTCACCTGAGCTCAGACACAGAGAAGCAGATAAAAGGTGGGGGCCATCTTAGGAGGGAGTTCAGTCAGTCAGAGCAGCAGAGAGAGAGAGCTGACAGGGAGCTGCGGCTCAGCCTGAGCTCAGCTCCACGAGGCAGGCCTGGAGAGAAGGCCAGGGCCAGAGAGGAGAAGAGGAGAAGGAGAAGGAGAAGGAGAAGGAAGGAAAGAGGAGAGACAGAGGAGTAGAAAGGCTCCAGAAACAAGAAGGCAGAAGGGACCCTAAGAGAGCAGAATGGACAGCAACCGTTGCAAGCCCGGTTATATTAGGTGAAGGGTCAGGCCGTGGAAGGGTACCGGATTCCCAAGTTGGTGGAGGTAAATCATCCCTCAGCCAAGAACCGGAGGTTGTGATCATTTATTGGTGCGACTCCTTGCTACACCCGCTAGGAAGGCACCACATCGGGTCAGGGAAACTGGCGGCAAGTTTTACCAGAGAAGGCCCGAGGCAGCCGGACAGAAGCATGGTCACTGGTAGGACACGAGAGGCCAGAGAAAGGATAGAAGGGGATCCTGTGCCACACTCCGGAGTTGCCTGGGGGTTGACCAAGCCCCTCACCTGGTGGACGCAGCACGGCTTGGGCAGTCATTGCTGACAGAGGTGACTTGGATATCAACTGTGAGTAAAAGGCCTGAACTGCACCATTGGACTCTGTGTGATTTATGCTGCACCTGCACCATCACCCCCAGCATCCACCTACATTGCCCTGAGGCTACACTCTTCCCGTGGGGAGTTTTCCTATCCCTGTGCTGCACACCAACACCAGCCTCAGCGGTCTGCCTTGCAGTGGTGGACATCCCTGACCGCAATCTACGGGTGGCGTAGTCGGACATTCCCAAATCTATAAATAGACTGCCACAGCATTTGGTATGACCACCCTGAGCCACGGGATCGGGTTGCCACTACTACCCCCAACATCGCACAGAAGCCCAGTTCCGGGTGCCCTACAGCCCAGGGGGCGAGTCAGTTGGAAGGTACATTGCCAAAAAGTCAGCATCTGCTGCAGGGCACTGTATTAGTGTGTTGTGTATAGATGTAGAATTTGACTAGTGAAATAGTTCTGCAAAAAAAAAATGTTTGCGACACAAACTTTTCTTCTATATTTTTAAAAAGCAAATATTTCTCCTATCAATTCACAAAAATGATTGCACAAGAGATGCAAAAATTCATGATAGTCACTTATGCCCAGCAAGTAAAAGGTCCGACAGATGTTTCAGACTCTTTTTTTTTCTCTGCAAACTATTGTGCTGACTAGCTTTTGCTTTCTGGTGAATTAAGAAAGAAGCAAAAAAAAAAGGGTAATTGAAGTTCAAATTCTTTAGGACATGTAACAGATACACTATATCACTGATCAATCACACTGAGTCTGACACTGCTGCTTCCATTTTCCTTGTTTTTCAATCCCTATCAATCACATTGCACTCTGACAAATGTTAGTAAATGAGTCAGTGCTCATATGCGAGTTTTTTCTCTGCTCGGTTCGGACTGAGATCGGAATGAGAAAAAAGTTGTAGCATGCTACGATTGTCTGCGAGAATCGGATAGCACTTGCAAATGGGGGGCGAGAAAAAAATCACACGGCACACGGACTACACCTGTGCCATCTACTTTTTATGCACCCAAATCAAGGGAAACCCGACATTTCATTAGCCAAGTACAGTAAATTCACAGCCAGAACCATCAGAATAGAATAGATAGAATAGATGTATAGATAGAATAGATAGAAATATGCCTGTGAGATATGTATTCAATACTTTGGGTGTGTAGTTTACTGCACATGTATTTAGCTAATAAATATAAAAAAAAAAAAAAAAAATGGCGTGGGGTCCCCCTTATTTTTAATAACCAACTAAGGGAAAGCAGACAGTTATGAGCTGGTGATATTATTCTGGGAATGGGTCACTATCCATGGATCTACCCAGTCTATTAATATTAGCTCACAGCTGTCTGCGTAGCCTTTACTGGTTAACCCCTTAGCCCCTTCCCAGACTAATAACACCAGCCTGCAGCCACCCTAGAAATGAGGCGTTGGTAATTGGGGTAATAGTTTTTGGTTTGATGTCAGTTGTGTAATGTTCCCTGACATCAAGCCTAGAGGTTAGTAACAGAGAAGCAACTATCAGACAACCACATTTCTAACTCCATAGTCAAAAGAAATTAGCACACACAGAGAAAAGTCCTTTAATTGTAAAAAGCACTCCCCAACTCTCTTTTACCCATTTATTACCATACAGAAAAATAATAATGCAAAGTGGTCCGCAGTAAATAAAATCCAACGACGATACCCGGCTATGCTACAACCCAATGCGGTGACATCAGTAACGTGACCACTCACCACGGCAGCCAGAACAAACAGAGTAGAGTGAGAACCTGGCTGCAGTGACAAGCGGTGATGTCAGTAAGTTTATCGCAGTTCACAGCCGATGAACTATGGTAACCTTACTGATGTCACAGCACGCAGGGTGTGAACTTAGTGCCGGTTCTCACGCTGCTAGCGGTGACGTCAGTAAGGTTAGAGCAGTTCATCGGCTGTGAACTGCGATAACTTTACTGACGTCATCGCTAGTCACTGCAGCCGGGCTCTCACGCTACTCTCAGAGTGTTCCAGCTACTGTGATGAGCAGTTACGTTACTGCTGTAACAGCTCACCACAGCATCCAGTTGTAGTAGAGTAGGGGATTGTTGTGGGACATGGGATGGATTTATGTCAGACCACTTCTTCTATTATATTTTGTATGGTAAAAAATGGGTAAAAGAGGATCGGGGAGTGCTTTTTACAATTAAAGGACTTTTCTCTGTGTGTGTTTATCTCTATTGACTACAGACTACAGGTGGAACAAGGAAGTGCTTGCTGATGGTGCTAGTTGAGAGTGTGCAACGACACATGCAGAGCGGGAGGTATCTTCACATGCGCCATGGACAAGGGATTGGTGTGCATGCACAACAGTGGAAGAAGCAGTAGTGTCACCCACAGACACTGTTTCTGGACCCTGAGGATTGGCCCACTTAATCGGGTGCTTTGCTGCCATGTGCCTGATCATGCTAATGGTGCACAATCCGCTAGTTTTGCTACCCCTGCTGATCCTGGCCTGGCAGGTGGTGCAAATGGCCTTTTTGGGGTTATCTGCAGAGTCTTTAAAAAACAACCAGACTCAGGAAGATCAAACAGTTGCACTGGCAACTTCCGTCGTGCTGGTGTTATGAGAAATGATTTCCCGCCTTCTGTCTGCGGCCACCACACTGCTTCTTCCTGCCTGTTGTGATGTGTAACAAACTGTGAGGAAAACAATGGCCTGGGAGGGGTATATTAATAATGTATTTACAAAATTGGGTGAACCCCCTAAAGAGATCCCTCTCTAACAAGCCATAAAACTTAGCTTTTATTTCATATTGGATTAAAAACACCTAGGGGGATATAAAAAACTTTGTCCCTAATCTGAATTTTGTATTTTATAGTGGTATTCATATTTCTACACACACTTAGCTGCACCTGGGTGCCTTCATTAAAATGGCAAAATGGGACAAACTTTACTGAAAGCACAAGTCGCCCCAACATGTTTCGCCCCATGGGCGGCGTCATCAGGGGATGGGACACTGGTAAAGATGGCTGCCAGTACTAAATGCCTCATATATTTAGCCTTTGTGTGTAAAGCACCACCAATGTGAACGATTGATGCAAATAAAGGGAGTAACCCAGATGTATGTGTCACCAATCAATTGCATCAAAGCAATGAGCCAATCACCTCACTTCATACCTGGATAAAATATGTATCCTAATACATCAGTAGTAAGAAGCATCTTGCTTAATTGTTGCCATGGAGATATCCAACCAATGGGAGAACTCATTCATTCATGGGTCCAATCACCAGGGAGTTTGTCATTGGTGATGTCATAATGACATGGGACTTGCTGAGTAGCCACATTGCGGTCATCTAACCGAAATAAGAAGACCCATTCATTTTGGGCTCCAATCACCAAAGAGTTTGTCATTGGTGATGTCATAATGACATGGCGCTTGCTGAGTGGTCATCTGACCATGATATTCCTCCCAGATTGGGTATTTACTTATTCCAGGAATGTCGTGGTGACGTGGCGATATATAATTGGTCACATCAGCAGTCATCTGACAGTCATGTCTAGCCTTCACAGTGATGTGGCAGATTTAGTGTGGCCGTATTAATGGTCACCTGACCATGATGTTCCGCCTCTTAATTAGATGTTCGTATAAGGCAGATTAGGGACAAAGTTTTTTATATACCCCTAGGCGTTTTTAATCCAATATGAAATAAATGCCAGTTGTGGTGCTACGCCTCCCTCCCCCTGTGTGCTGCTGTCCTCGCTCTGCATGTCACCCTGCTAGTGTTGAGCCACCCCCGTAGTGTTCGAGTTCGGTTTGGTTCGTCGAACACCCTTATGTTCGCCGAACTGTTAGTCGAACTGTTCGTCGAACACCATCGAACACCATTAAAACCAATGGCAGGCAAACAAAAACACATAGAAACACATAGAAAACACCTTCAAAGGTGTCCAAAACCTGACAAACTGCTCAGAAGACACAACTAACACATGGAAAAGTGACAAGTACATATAGTCATGCGAAAAGAAAAGAGGTGGAGGAGTAAAAGGAGGGGGAGACACAGATATAGGCATGTCATGCCCTTCTAAAACCAAAAAAGTGCGAAGCCGACACGGCCAGTCCGTTCCTGCCCGTGCAACCTCCGTGTCGCCGGGTTTGTGCCAGAGCCGCGGTGGACCCTGACGGCCAGCCCCCCTCTCCCAATACTGGTGCCTGTCCGCTGGTGGGTCGAGTGAGCCCCCCTGCGGTGGAGGCAGGTCTAATCTTTTTAATTTAAATTGTCTCTCTAATTTGAATGAGTACACTTTAAATCCTTTTACAAGGATCTATTGAAGGGCAAGTCTAATGCCAGCAGCCACGGTAATTCCAGTTCCAGTAGCGTCCACTAAAGCTGCTGCAGTTAAAAAGCTTTTATAAGGATCGAGCTTGGCGGTGCACCGCAAGGCATCCTACCGCCAGTCCCAGCCCCTGTGCCTTGGGGTGCCTCCCCGATGCTCTTCACTGAGTGTCCCGGGGACCCAAACCATTTCCTTTGAAAAATTAAGTGTCCAAACTACAGGTGGTGTAGCTTGCTTAACAGCTGGGATAATCCGTTGACAAGCAGACACTGCTACTTGGCACGAAGTATTTCCTGGGCTAGATGCAGTTAAAAATTTGTAATTAGATACTCTCGTTGGATGCTGAGAAAGCATTCCTTAGAGTCTCCTGGCATGCCATATATTATTCTCTTAAAAAGCTTGGGGTAGGGGTCTAGGGGACACTTTTATAGCCAAAATCATGGCCCTGTATCGCAATACGTCACCTAGGCTGAAGATAAATGGAACATTTTCATCACCTTTCATAATCACCAATGGGACAAGGCAGGGATGTCCTCTGTCCCCTCTCTTATACATCCTAGTGACGGAGCACCTGCTCTCATAAATTCGCCATAATCCCAATATTAGGTGGATTGAGGTGGGAGACACCGAGTACAAGTGCTCTGCATTTTCTGATGATGTCGTAGTATATATCACTCAATCACATATATCCATCCCTGCTGTTATGGCTGAAATAGATCACTTTGTTACATGGTCAAATTTTAAAATCAATGCAGCGAAATCTGAGGCCCTTGATGTCTCCCTCCCCAAATCCATATAGGATTCCATCCAGTCCAACTTTCCCTTTGCCTGGCCCTCACAGGGTATCAAATACTTAGGAATTCGTATTCATAGAGACCTCTCCCGTCTATGTTATCTTAATTTTGGTCCCTTTATTGAACAATTCCATACAGACCACGGTTGGCAAGTTAGAACTGTAAGAATCACTATGTGAACCACTGGTGTTTTGTGGAAAAGCACATGTACACCGCGTTCCAAATTATTACGCAAAAAGTGTTTAGGAGTGATAAGGGAAGAATTTGTTTGTTTGTCAGTTAAACTCATTGATGGTGATGTGTGTCAGGGCTCTTTATATCACTGTAAGCAATTGTAGACACCTGTGCTAATTAGTTTGGCAGGTGTGTACAATGAAAGGCAAGACTACTTAAGAAGGCTGTCCCACATTATTAACCCCTTAAGCCCCGAGGGTGGTTTGCACGTTAATGACCAGACCAATTTTTACAATTCTGACCACTGTCACTTTATGAGGTAATTACTCTGGAACGCTTCAACGGATCCCCCTGATTCTGAGACTGTTTTTTCATGACATATTGTACTTCATGATTGTGGTAAAATTTCTTCGATATCTCTTGCATTTATTTGTGAAAAAAACAGAAATTTGGCGAAAATTTTGAAAATTTTGCAATTTTCAATATTTGAATTTTTATGCCCTTAAATTAGAGAGATATGTCACACAAAAGAGTTAATAAATAACATTTCCCACATGTCTACTTTACATCAGCACAATTTTGGAACCAACATTTTTTTTTGTTAGGGAGCTATAAGGGTTAAAAGTTGACCAGCGATTTCTCATTTTTCCAACAAAATTTACAAAACCAATTTTTTAGGGACCACATCACATTTGAAGTCACTTTGAGAGGTCTTTATGACAGAAAATACCCAAAAGTGACACCATTCTAAAAACTGCACCCCTCAAGGTGCTCAAAACCACATTCAAGAACTTTATTAACCCTTCAAGTGCTTCACAGGAATTTTTTGAATGTGGAAGAAAAAAATGAACATTTAACTTTTTTCACAAAAATGTTACTTTAGACCCAATTTTTTTTATTTTCACAGGGGTAACAAGAAAAAATGGACCCCAAAATTTGTTGTGCAATTTCCCCTGGGCACACAGATACCCAATATGTGGGGAAAAAACACTGTTTGGGCGCACGGCAGGGCTCAGAAGGGAAGGAGCGCCATTTGACTTTTTGATTGTAAAATTTGCTTGAATAATTAGCGGACGCCATGTTGTGTTTGGAGAGCCCCTGTGTGCCCAAACATTGGAGCTCCCCCACAAGTGACCCAATTTTGGAAACTAGACCCCCAAGGCACCTATATAGATGCATAGTGAGCACTTGGAACCCCCAGGTGCTTCACAAATTGATTCATAAAAATGAAAAAGTGAAAAAAAAAAACACTTTTTCATTTTTATGAAGTGCATTGAGGTGAAGGGTACATTGCTGGAAAAGGAAAAAAAAAAAAAAAAAAAAACCTCTTTAAATCTCTTAGTTTGCGAGTGTGAACGAGCTGCGTGTGTCCGGAGCGTAAGTGCGAACGAAAGTAAGTGTGTGACTTGTTTTTCAGTGAAGAGGTATTGGGAATCCTGCAGAAAATACCTGTGTGAATTGCGGTGAGTGCTGCATTGTGACCTGCTGAGTGCATTTCTACCTGTTTAGATTTATTGGGCTTTTTAAAACCTATTTTCTCACTACAGTTTTAGTTTCTTAGTTTACTACCTGTGTATTTAAGGGTTAACTACATTGCACTAAAATCCTGAGGTGTAGATTTACTCACAAGGGGTTAATTAAGGGGAAGGGGTCATAATTAAGGGTGTATAAGGGGCAGCTGGTTGGGCATCAAGTCCTTTGGAAGTGAATTGAGGTGAAGGGTACATTGCTGGAAAAGGGAAAAAAAAAAAACTCTTTAAATCTCTTAGTTTGTGAGTGTGAACGAGCTGCGTGTGTCCGGAGCATAAGTGCGAACGAAAGTAAGTGTGTGACTTGTTTTTCAGTGACTTTGGATTCAGGGAGTTTGGAGGGGAGGACTTAGGACTGAATTGCTGACTGTATTTCATTCTTTCTTTACTTTACACTTAATTAATCCACCTGACCTACTTAGCTGATTCCCCCGTCCATACTTGATACTTAACTGATCCCCCGCCGATATCTAATTGATACACTTGCACATCCCTAATTGATCCCCGTCCATACACCTATATATAAATAATTGTGTTTTGTACTTGTATATATATACTGACTGTATCCCCATATTTAGAATGACGTCCATGTTGGCCGGAGCCGTGCAGTGTACATCTTGCGCAATGTATGCATTCCGTGAGCAACCGCTCGAGGATCCATACTGCTGTGAGAGATGTGAGCATATCGTGCACTTGGAAGCCCAAATTTTGGATCTAAGTGCTCAGATAGCGATACTGAGGAGCATCGACAACATGGAACGGAGTTTGCTGCTCACCGAGCAGACACTCAGTGAGTCAATACTTGGGGTGGAGCATAGAGGGGAAGTGCAGGCTGAACAGGCAGGGAGCTGGATAACAGTTAGGAGGGATAGAGGGAAGAAGTATAGGAAGGCTGGTTCAGAACCGGCATTATTGGAGCACGACAGATCCTCTGACCGCCGGGGGAGTGTATGCACCAGTAATGAGGGGGAGGGGGGAAGTGTAGGGCAGGCAAGACAGGTTCTGGTAGTGGGCGACTCTATTATTAGGGGGACAGACAGGGCAATCTGTCACAAAGACCGGGATCGCCGAACGGTGTGCTGCCTCCCTAGCGCTCGAGTCCGGCACATCGCGGATCGGGTTGACAGGTTACTGGGTGGGGCTGGCGAAGACCCAGCGGTCATGGTCCACATCGGCACCAATGACAAAGTGAGTGGTAGATGGAGGGTCCTTAAAAATGATTTCAAGGACCTAGGTAGGAAGCTTAGGGCAAGGACCTCCAAGGTAGTTTTCTTAGAAATACTACCAATCCGCGAGCCACACAGGAGCGCCAACGGGAAGTTAGGGAGGTGAATAAGTGGCTAAAGAGTTGGTGCAAGGCAGAAGGGTTTGGGTTCATGGAGAACTGGCCGACTTCGCAGTCGGCTACAGGCTCTACCGTAGGGACAGGCTGCACCTCAATGGGGAGGGTGCAGCGGTGCTGGGGAAGAAGATGGCTAATAGGTTGGAGGAGTTTTTAAACTAGAGACGGGGGGGGAAACCAAGGAAATAGGTGGGATGTGAGGCAAGCAAGGGGGAAGGGGAGAAGTGAATATAATGAGGGTGGAGAGGGGGGTGGGGATAGTACAGTTAGATCGCTAGAGAAGAATAGGATGCTAAATAACCCCAAAGTTTTATCTTGCATGCTGACCAACGCAAGAAGCCTGACCAATAAGGCGGATGAGCTGCGGGCGCTTATATCGGAGGAGAGGTATGACATCGTAGGTATAACAGAGACTTGGCTAGACAATAGCTACGACTGGGCGGTAAATTTATTAGATTATAGTTTATTTAGAAGGGACCGGAAACAGGGGAAAGGCGGAGGAGTCTGCTTATATGTAAAGTCATGTCTAAAACCCAGACTAAGGGAAGATATAGGAGAGGGAGAAGAGGGGGTCGAGTCCATGTGGGTAGAGATAGAGGGGGCAAAAAATAATAATAAAATATTACTGGGGGTCTGCTATAAGCCACCAAATATAACAGAGGAGAATGAGAATCTGCTATTAGGACAAATAGACAAAGTAGCAAAACATAATGAAGTGATTGTAATGGGGGATTTCAACTACCCGGATATTGACTGGGAAACAGAAACCGGTAGATCTCAGAAAGGAAAAAGGTTCTTGACAAATATTAAGGATAATTATCTCTCCCAACTAGTGCAGGAACCAACGAGAGGGAAGGCCGTGTTGGACTTAATATTGACTAACAGGCCTGATAGAATAATTGAGGTACAGATAGGGGGGCACCTAGGTAATAGCGATCATAATATTATCGACTTCAAAATGCCCTTCAGTAGGGTTATCAATAAGGGAACAACAAAAACATTAAACTTTAGGAGGGCAAAGTTTGATCAGCTGATAGAAAACCTTCAACTTATTGACTGGGACAAAGTACTTAATCAATGGAATACGAATAGTAAATGGGAAACCTTCAAAAGAATTCTGAATACTCAGTGCGAGAGGTATATACCGTATGGGAATAAAAGAGCCAGAAATAAGAGGAAACCAATATGGTTGAACAAGAACGTAAAAGGGGCGTTAAATAGCTAAAAAAAGGCATTCAAGAGATTAAAACAGGAAAACAGTAAGGAGGCACTAATGTGTTACAAGGAAAAAACGAGAACCTGTAAAAAACAAATAAAAATAGCGAAGGAGGAAACAGAGAAACGTATTGCTAGGGTAAGTAGATCAAATCCCAAACTGTTCTTTACGTATATAAATAGTAAAAGGATTAAATCGGATAATATTGGACCGATTAAAAGTGAGGAAGGCAAAATCATAGAGAAAGATGAGGATAAAGCTAATCTATTAAATAATTTTTTTTCGACAACTTTCACAAAGGAAATAGAACTAACAGGAGAAATGAGAAGTGACAAGCTTAATCCTCCACTAAGTATGACAAATCTAACCCAAGTTGAGGTACAGAAATGCCTCAGTAACATTAAAATAAACAAATCACCAGGACCTGATGGCATACACCCACGGGTACTAAGGGAACTAAGTAATGTGATAGACAGACCGTTATATCTTATATTTAAGGACTCTGTTGAGACTGGGTCTGTGCCACTTGATTGGCGACAGGCGAATGTAGTGCCAATATTCAAAAAGGGAGCGAAAAGTGACGCCGGAAACTATCGGCCGGTGAGTCTGACGTCCGTTGTGGGCAAAATTTTTGAAAGCTTCATTAAAGAGGCAATTACGGAGCATCTTGATGCTAATAATCTTTTAATCCCGAACCAACATGGATTCATGAGGAATCGCTCCTGCCAAACAAACTTGATTGACTTCTACGAGGAGGTTAGCTCTCAAGTAGATCAGGGGGAACCAGTGGATGTCGTGTATCTCGACTTCTCAAAAGCGTTCGATAGCGTGCCACATAATAGGTTGGTATACAAAATGAGAATGATGGGGCTGGGGGAAAATGTCTACAAGTGGGTAGCTAACTGGCTAAAGGATAGAAGGCAGAGGGTGGTTATAAATGGAATATACTCAGATTGGGTAAGCGCCACTTGTGGGGTACCACAGAGGTCTGTACTAGGCCCAATGTTATTTAATATCTTTATTAACGACCTAGTCAACGGGATAAATAGTAAAATATCAATATTTGCAGATGACACAAAGTTATGTAAAACAATTAATACAAAAGAGGACAGTGCAGACTTACAGAGGGATTTGGATAAGCTGGGTAGGTGGAGCATTAAATGGCAAATGATGTTTAATGAGGAGAAATGTAAGGTCATACATATGGGAAGGAAAAATGGAAGTCACCAGTACTCACTGAATGGGAAATCATTGGGGAATTCAGAGATGGAGAAGGACTTGGGCATCTTGATTGATAGCAAACTAAATTGGAGTGCCCAAAGTCAGGCCGCTGCTGTAAGGGCAAACAGGGTAATGGGATGTATCAGAAGAGGTATAGCTGCAAAGGATGAGAACATTGTTCTTCCACTGTGCAAAGCACTGGTCAGACCACACTTGGAATACTGTGCTCAGTTATGTGCCCCAATATATAGAAAGGATATAAATGAGCTTGAAAAGGTACAAAGAAGGGCAACAAAATTAATAAAGGGAATGGAGGGACTGCAATGCCCAGAGAGGTTGGCAAAACTAGGACTATTCAGCCTGGAAAAGAGAAGGTTGAGGGGGGACATAATAAATGTGCACAAATATGTTAGAGGACAGTATAGAGATCTTGCCCGGGATTTGTTCAAAAGGAGGGATATTACGGTAACAAGAGGGCATTCACTAAGACAGGAAGAGAAAAGGTTTCAGCACCAGCATAGGAAGGGGTTCTGTACGGTAAGAGCAGTGAGAATATGGAATTCACTGAGTGAGGAGACGGTAATGTCGGATTCACTAAACCAGTTCAAGCGGGGACTGGATGCATTTCTAGATACCAGGCAGATTTCAGCATATACTTAAAAATAAAATAAAATAGTAGGTTGATACAGGGATTTATTCTGACTGCTGGTTTCAGAGTTGGGAGGGAATTTTTCCTCAGGTGAAGATTGGCTAAATCATTTGGGGGTTTTGCCCTCCTCTGGATCAACTTTAGCAATTACAGAACTAACAGGTCGAACTTGATGGACGCAAGTCTTTATTCGGCTTTACAAACTATGTTACTATGTTACTATGTAATTTGTGAAGCACCTGGGGGTTCCAAGTGCTCACTATGCATCTAGATAGGTGCCTTGGGGGGTCTAGTTTCCAAAATGGGGTCACTTGTGGGGGAGCTCCAATGTTTGGGCACACAGGGACTCTCCAAATGCAACATGGTATCCGCTAACAAATTGAATGGAAAATCGGCTCAAATTGTTAGCGGACACCATGTTGCTTTTGGAGAGCCCCTGTGTGCCCAAACATTGGAGCTCCCCCACAAGTGACCCTATTTTGGAAACTAGACCCCCCAAGGCACCTATCTAGATGCATAGTGAGCACCTGGAACCCCCTAGGTGCTTCACAAATTGATTCGTACAAATGAAAAAGTGTTTTTTTTTCATTTTTTTATTTTTATGAATCAATTTGTGAAGCACCTGGGGGTTCCAAGTGCTCACTATGCATCTAGATAGGTGCCTTGGGGGTCTAGTTTCCAAAATGGGGTCACTTGTGGGGGAGCTCCAATGTTTGGGCACACAGGGACTCTCCAAATGCAACATGGTATCCGCTAACAAATTGTCGGCTCAAATTGTTAGCGGACACCATGTTGCATTTGGAGAGTCCCTGTGTGCCCAAACATTGGAGCTCCCACACAAGTGACCCCATTTTGGAAACTAGACCCCCCATGGCACCTATCTAGATGCATAGTGAGCACTTGGAACCCCCAGGTGCTTCACAAATTGTTTCGTAAAAATGAAAAAGTGAAAAAAAAAACACTTTTTCATTTTTATGAATCAATTTGTGAAGCACCTGGGGGTTCCAAGTGCTCACTATGCATCTAGATAGGTGCCATGGGGGGTCTAGTTTCCAAAATGGGGTCACTTGTGTGGGAGCTCCAATGTTTGGGCACATAGTATCGGGTGTCAGCTGTGACAATCAGCTGACACCGGGCGGCGATCGCGCCCGCACAGCCTGCGTGCACGCGCGATCGCCATGACGTACTAATACGGGTCTGCCTCTTAAGTCCCAGGGCACAGACGCGTATTAGTACGTCAGATGTTGTTAAGGGGTTAAGCAGCCAACATTTTCTGCCAAAATGGGAAAGAAAAAGGATGTGTCGGCTGCTGAGAAGCAACAAATTGTGGAGTGTTTAGGTCAAGGCATGACTACAATAAACATTGCCAAGACACTTCATCCTGATCATCACACAATCAAGAAGTATGTAGCTGATTCACAGTACACATGTGTGCGTGCTGATGAGGGAAAATTGAGGACTCTTTCCTACAGGCAATTACGTCAGGTTAAAAGAGCAGCGGCAAAAAAGCCTTGTCATAGCAGCAGACAAGTTTTTGAAGCTGCTGGTGCCTCCAACGTCCCCCGAACAACAAGATGCAGGGTCCTTCAGAGGTTTGCAGCTGTGCGTAAGCCATCCTGTCGACCTCCTCTATCCACTGTACAGAAGCAGAAATGGCTCCAGTGGGCCAAACAAAACATGAAGACTGACTTCAAAACTGTTTTGTTCACCGATGAGTGCCGTGCAACACTCGCTGGTCCAGATGGATGGAGTGGAGGATGGCTGGTTGATGGACACGCCATGCAAACACAGCTTCGGTGCCAACAAGGAGGAGGTGGAGTAATGTTTTGGGCTGGAATCATGAGGAGAGAGATTGTCGGCCCCTTTAGGATCCCTGAAGGGGTAAAGATGAGCTCCATAATGTATGTGGAGTTTCTCAAACAGCACTTCCAGCCATGGTTCAAGAAGAAGAACCGTGTATTCCGCAGCAAGGTAATTTTCATGCATGATAATGCACCATCTCATGCTGCACATAACACATCTGCATCTCTGGCTGATATGGGCATAAAAGGGTACAAACTTATGGTGTGACGCCCATGCTCCCCTAACCTCAACCCCATTGAGAACCTCTGGAGCATCATCAAAAGGAGTGTCTATGATGGCAGGAGGCAGTTCACATCTAAGCAACAGCTCTGGGAGGGTATTCTGTCCTCATGCAAAACAATTGAAGCAGAAACCATCCAAAACCTGACAAATTCAATAGACAAGAGAGATCAGAAGCTCCTTTCGAACAAGGGGTCCTATGTGCAAATGTAACATCACCTAGAATAAAGTTTTGAGTTGAAAACTGTTTGATTTCAGTTTCTAATAATCTGCTAATGCTTATAATTTCAAAATTTACCATTTTTTTGTTCTTTATTAAAATGAAAAGGTTGATCGAAGAGTGTCGGGGATCTAAGAGTGTGGCAACCCAGTAGTCAGGATTATTTCGAATTCTGACAATCTGAGGGTCATGTTGCAGGTAGTGCAGCAAGAAGGCACTCATGTGTCTTGTGCATCTAGGAGCTACAAAATTATTTTCTGGGCTAGATGCAGCTAAAAATTATTATTAATTTGAAAGCTGGTGGAGCTTAGTATAGATGGCCTAATAGAATCAGTACTGCACACTGCTACAAGGCCCAAATTATTTTCCAGCCAAGATGCAGATAAACATGATTAGTAATTTTAAATCTGGTGGAGTTTAGTATAGATGGCCTAATAGAATCAGTACTGCACACTGCTACAAGGCCCAAATTATTTTCCAGCCAAGATACAGATAAACATGATTAGTAATTTTAAATCTGGAGGAGTTTAGTATAGATGGCCTAATAGAATGAGTACTGCACACTGCTACAAGGCCCAAATTATTTTCCAGCCAAGATACAGGTAAACATGATTAGTAATTTGAAAGCTTAAAACGATTGGTGAGGTGATTTTAACAAATCATCAAGCTTTTACTCTCCCCAGGATGACACAGGGGTAGAAAAGTTGTTTCGGATCCATGATTTGTTCATCTTTATGAACGTGAGTCTGTCTACATTATCAGTGGAGAGCCGCGTGCGCTTATCTGTCAGCACACCACCAGCAGCGCTGAACACACGTTCAGACAGAACGCTGGCTGCAGGGCATGACAAGATCTCCAAGGCGTAAGTGGCGTGCTCCAGCCATTTATCCAGATTGGAAGCCCAAAAAGAGCAAGGGTCCAGTGACACAGTCATGGCTTCAATGTTTACTTGGAGATACTCCTGTACCATCATCTCTAGGAGTTGACTATAGTCAGACTTCTTGTCTCCTGTGGCATTGCAAAGGATGGGCTAAAAAAGTGGTGAAATGATTCCACAAAATTGATGTTACCAGCAGATACTGTGTTTCTGTTACGTTTTGAGTGCTGAACACTTGACGGTCCCACGGTTGGCAAGTTGGAACTGTGAGATTCACTAAGTGCACCAGTAGTGTTTTGTGGAAAAGCACATGTAAGATTCTGCAACAGTCTCTGCTGACACTCCTGCATGTGTGCATCTCTTTCTATGGCAGGAATAATTTCTGGAAATTTACTTTGTACCGGGGATCTAACAGTGTGGCAACCCAGTAGTCAGGATTATTTCTAATTCTCACAATTCGAAGGTCATGTTGCAGGTAGTGCAGCAAGAAGGCACTCATGTGTCTTGCGCATCCAGGAGCACCAAGTCCCTGTTGTGTTGGTGGCGAGGTAACAATCTTGCTTCCTTCCTCTGCCCTCTCCCCCCAACCTCGCACAACAGAAATGTGATCAAGGTCACCCTCATCTGATGAGTCTTCCATCAGTTCGTCCTCCACTTCTTCCCGGGCTCCTGCACCTTCCTCACTAGTTTGGCTGCTGCCATGCACCCTGGTAAAACCATCTCCCCCACCCTCACTTGCCTGCCGACTTGGTGCTGCCGACCGTCTGGACCTTGCAGATGTTAGCCCTTCCGCATACAACTCCTCCTCCTCTACTTCCTCCACCTCCTCTTGTGCCACGAGCCTGACTCCGAATTCTGTTTAACATGTGCTCCAGCATGTAAATCACCGGAATAGTCATGCTGATAATGGCATCGTCAGCACTAAACATCTTCGTCGCCATTTCAAAACTGTGCAGAAGGGTGCATAGGTCCCTGATCTGAGACCACTCCTCCAGCGTGATTTGCCCCACCTCTGGATCTCGTTGGCCCAGGCTATATGTCAGAACGTATTGCACCAGGGCTTGTCGGTGCTGCCACAGTCGCTGCAACATGTGCAGAGTTGAATTCCACCGGATAGGCACATTGCATTTTAGCCGGTGAAGTGGCAGGCCCAACGACTTATGTAGAGATGTAAGTTGTTGAGCTGCGGGACGCGAAAGACAGTAGTGAGCAGACAGTGACCGTGCCCTCTGCAGTAGGCCATCTAGTCCAGGATAGTGGGCTAAAAATTGCTGGACAACCAGGTTCAACACGTGAGCCATACAAGGCACGTGTGTGACATTGCCCCGGCGAAGGGCCGCACCCAGGTTTCCAGCATTGTCGCACATGGCCTTCCCTGGTTTCAGGTCCAGTGGAGACAACCATTCATGAAACTATTTCTCCAGAGCGGACCACAACTCCTCAGCTGTGTGACTCACATTTTCCAGACATTTCAAAGTTAAAACTGCCTGATGACGTTGAGCCCTGCTGCCAGAATAGTAAGGAGGTGTGCAGGATCACTTCTGCGCAATTAGAAAGCTTGTGGCATGACCAGACAGGCTTTGGGTGCAGTTGGAGGACCGAGAGGAGGTTGAGGAGGCAGAAGCAGCTGAGAAACTTCGAGATAAAGAGGACTGACGACCAAATCGTGGGGACGGCAAGACTTGGACAGCAGCACCTTGTCCTGCTGTCACAATAGTTGCTAAGTGCCCTGTCAGCGACATGTAACGCCCCTGTCCATGCCTACTTGTCCAAGTGTCTGTGGTGAAATGCACCCTGTCACACGCAGAGTTTCTCAAAGAAGCGGTGATGTTGTGTGCGACATGCTGGTGGAGCGCAGGCAGACCTTTCTTTGAGAAGTAGTGCCAACTGGGCATCTGGTACTGGGGCACTGCGACGGACATAAGGTCTCGAAAATCCTCTGTGTCCACCAGGCGGAAAGGCAGCATTTCTGTAGCCAAGAGCTTGCAGATGGTGAAATTCAACCTCTTAGCTTTCTCATGGCTAGGAGGAAATGGTCTTTTTCTTGTCCACATCTGAGGGACCGAGGGCTGGCTGTTGTGCTTAGACGGGGTTGAGAAGGGTGTCCCCGGCAAACTGCCGGTCTGTGAGGAAGATGCAGGCGGACATGTTAGGTTGCCTTGATCCAAAGGTGGTGCTATCGATGTCGGACAGCGCTGAACACCAGCTGGTGTTTCCACCTCCAAAGAAAATGATGACCTGCCAATCACGCTGGCTGTTGCGGGTAAAGAGGTGGCAGGTCTGCGCCCCAAAACAGGTGTGAATGCTGGCCCACAGTCACAGAGGATGAAGAGGCCGTGGATGCACAAGTTGTGGCATACGGTGGTTGGCCCGGCCGGCTAGGCCGCATTGTAACACAGTGAGCTTCCCACTGCAACTTATGCTTCATATTCATGTGCCGGTTCATGCATGAAGTACTCAAACTATGTATTTTTTGGCCTCTACTTAGCTTTTGCTGACAAATGTTACAGATAACACGAGTTGGGTCATCTTTATCGATCTGAAAAAATGCCCAGGCTATGCAAGGCTTAGCACCCATGCGACCTGAAGAGCCACCACGACTTGTGGTCAGAGGCAGAGTTGTGTTTGAGGATGCAGTTGTTAATGTGCTTCCATTACTAGGTCTCTCTCTGGGAAGGCGCAACCTGACCTCGTTGTCACTAGCATCCTCCTCCACCTCCTCTGCTGACCTCGTCAACTGGCTGACTGTGGGTTGACAGTAAGTGTGATCTCCAACCTCGTCATCATCACCCTGTGTGTTATCACACCCGTCGTCCTCAGTGCCAACCTCTTCCTGCCCTGACAAAAACTAAAGTTGTCACTCCAATCAGGTATTTGAGTCTCATCATCATCTTCCTGATTGTCTCCACTAGAAGGAGTTACAGTTTGAGAACTTGGGTCTACATTATGGTCAAAACCTTCTGCGTCTGGTCCTGGATCCGACTCATAAAGATTCTGGGCATCAGTGCAGATCATTTCCTCGTCTGGATTCACAGAAGCTATGGAGTTGACCTCTGATTCCCAGGCTATAGTATGAGTAAACAGCTCTGCAGACTCAACCATCTGTTCTACCCCATACTCAGACGGGCAGCTGGAGACTTGGGAGCTGTGAGGAAGCAAGTGCAATTGGGGTGACACCTCTGAGGACTGGAGTATTTGTGATGTTGAAGTTGAGGTGGAGGAGAGCCCACTTTAATGATCACTTGATATCCATTGAAGCACCTGCTGTTTTTGTGCCTCATCTGGAATTTGTAGCGATTCGCGTGGCCGTAAGAAAACGATCTTATCACATTGTCCGCTAAAAGAAGTAGACATTGTAATTTGGCTGAAATATGGTCTTTCTTCTGCAGATGTTACTGTTGCTTTAACACCTACCCCACGGACACAACCTTTTTTTCCCTTCCCAACACGCCTATTCCCCTTTCCACCAGCAGCAGGCCTTTTTCCACTCATTTTGGTGGTTAACTAATTCACAACTCTGGAGTAGTTTGCACAAAAAACAATGGATGGAAACCGAGCAGAGCTGAGTGGCCAAATTGTGGTATTAGCCCAAAAGTATTGGCTGGGTTGGATGCAGATAAAAATTATTTTGAGTTTGCAACCTGGTGGAGGTTAGTATAGATGGACTAATAGAACAAGTCCCACACACTGCTACAAACTGAAATATTTTTTCAGAGCTAGATGCAGATAAAAATTATATTGAGTTTGCAACCTGGTGGAGGTTAGTATAGATGGACTAATAGTACAAGTCCCACACACTGCTACAAGCCGAAATATTTTTTCAGACCTAGATGAAGAAAAACATTATTTTGAATTTGCAACCTGGTGGAGGTTAGTATAGATGGACTAATAGAACAAGTCCCACACACAGCTACAAGCCGAAGCCCAAATATTTTTTCAGAGCTAGATGCAGATAAAAATTATATTGAATTTGCAACCTGGTGGATGTTAGTATAGATGGACTATTAGAACAAGTCCCACACACTGCTACAAGCCAAAATATTTTTTCAGAGCTAGATGTAGAAAAAAATTATATTGAATTTGCAAACTGGTGGAGGATAGTATAGATGGACTAAAAGAACAAGTCCCACACACTGCTACAAGCCGAAGCCGAAATATTTTTTCAGAGCTAGATGCAGAAAAAAATTATATTGAATTTGCAACCTGCTGGAGGTTAGTATAGATGAACTAATAGAACAAGTCCCACACACTGCTACAAGCCCAAATATTTTTTCAGAGCTAGATGCAGATAAAAATTATATTGAATTTGCAACCTGGTGGAGGTTAGTATAGATGGACTAATAGAATGATGCTATGCCCAAAAGGTTTTACTTCACTAGGTGCAGTAAAAAAATTGGTATTCTATACACAGGTGGTGTAGCTTGTAACACAGAAAGGCTACTCCACTGACTAACACACGCTGCAAGAGGCCAAAAAGGATTTGCTTAGCTAAATTTAGCCAAATGCTGTGAAAAAAATTTGCACAGCACTAAAACTGACCTGCCTGTCAAAAAGTGATAGGAACTGATGCAACCTAGCCCTCAAAAGGACTGCAATAACAATTAGTCTTTACTGCCAACCTATCTATTTAAGAGCACAGACCTGCCTGATAAAAGTCATAGAAAATGATGTAACCTAGTCCTTAAAAGGACTGCAATCACAACTAATCCCTACTCCCAAGCTATCTGTAGATTTGTGAGAAAATTGGTTTTAAATTAACAAAGTATAGCGCACACAGCAACAGCGGTGCCGTCTAACATGCAGCTGCAGCAGTGTGAAAATGGTGGCGACGGGGAAAATGGCTGCGTCTTATAGGGCAAGGACATGTAACATACACTGGCAATGACACATGCCCTTGCTTGTGTGAAAAAAAGCAGTTCGCTCCGTGTGTGCGCTGCTGATAGGCTGACAGATTGCACCTCCCCACTGTAAATGCGGGAAAGAGAAAAAAAAGTGGAGATCTTCATTATTTCTGCAGAGATCCATCCCCTGCCCCTCCCCCCGCCCCGCTGTACACTCAAACTGCGTATTAACATTAATTTTCAGCATTACTGAGAAAAAATCCAGTTATGATTTTGGTGCACGAACAGTTATCAAACATAACCTCGAACAGCCGATTTTTTTTCAAATTGTTCGTGTTTGCCGAATGGCTCGAACACCGCCCAAAACAGCTCGAATTTGAGATTGGCGAACAGTTCAAGTCGAACACCGCTCATCTCTATCCCCTGCCAGGTTGGGTCAGTTACTATATCATCCACCACCTCGTCTTCCACTTCTGCACCCTGGTCCTCCTCCTGACATTCTGACAATTGTGTCTCATCATCATCATCATACACCTCTTGCAACAGTTTTTTCACTTTCCCACCATAGCCTTCGTGTGACCGCTGCTGCTCCAATATTTGGACATCGCTACACGCGTTCTCCTCTTGACTTGCTTGAAGCTGCCCGGGCGAGTGGCCCGATTCTACAAATGGAAAAGTGAACAGCTCTTTTGAGTGTCCAAGTGTGGGATCAGTTCTCTCCAGGCACTTTGCATGGTGGGAGGAAGGAGGATTATGGTGAGGAATATGAGGTCCAGACACACGGCTACTGAGACTTGACCGTGTGGAAGACAGGATGGTGGTTGTGGCAAAGTGACTGGAAGCATTATCTGCTATCCAACCAACAACCTTTTGACACTGATCTGTGTTCAATAGTGGTGTGCTGCGGTCACCTAGTAATTGGGACAGGAAAGTCAAGCCATAAGATGTCGGTCTTTGTTGTGGAGCAATTTCAGCTTGCCCACAGCCACGGCCGTGGCCTCTGCATGCACCATCACCATCATGTTCACTTTCACGTACATTGCCCATTTTAAATGGAGGACAATATTTTCTACGTTCAAAAGAAATTTTGATTACAAGGCCTGTAGTTTACTAATAATATTCTTCACAGAGACCTTGTGTGAATAGCTTGATGGACACACTGCAACAAAATGAAAATGGAAGCCAGAAATGGCTGATTTTGTATCGGAGTCATATGCGTCTGACTGAAAAATACAGTTTTAAATAGCAGGCCTGTAGTTTACTAATACTATTCTTCACTGA
This sequence comes from Phyllobates terribilis, assembly GCF_046119375.1. Lineage (NCBI taxonomy): Eukaryota > Metazoa > Chordata > Amphibia > Anura > Dendrobatidae > Phyllobates > Phyllobates terribilis. Next base: position 1,201,146,188 of record NW_027362761.1, on the reverse strand, counting down.
GACTTAGTGTGAATAGCTTGACAGACACACTGCAATGAAATGAAAATGGAAGCCAGAAATGGCTGATTTTGGTACGCAGTTATATGTGATACGTCTGACAGAGAACAACATTTTTAAATAACAAGCATAAAGTTTACTAATACTATTCTTCACAGAGAACTCGTGTGGATAGATTGACTGACACACTGCAATGAAATGAAAATGGAAGCCAGAAATGGCTAATTTTGGAACGCAGTTATATGTGATACGTCTGACAAAGAACCACAGTTTTAAATAGCAGACCTGTAGTTTACTAATACTGTTCTTCACAGAGACCTAGTGTGAATAGCTTGACCGAAACACTGCAATGAAATGAAAATGAAAGACAGAAATGGTTGATTTTGTAACGCAGTTATATGTGATTCATCTGACAGAGCACAACAGTTTTAAATAGCAGGCCTGTAGTTTACTAATACTATTCTTCACAGAGACCTCATGTGAATAGCCTGACTGACACATTGCAACGAAATGAAAAAGGAGGCCAATATTTTCCACGTTCAGTTCAAATTTCTGGATTTTTATTGCTATAATGGGGAAAAGATCTGTCTGTATTCTGCAGTGCTAACAAACAAATGGAGCAGAAAAATGGTGTACTCTGGATTGCATTTTAAGCAAATAAACAAGCTTAAGATAAAAAAAAATGCCCTGACCCCTGATACCTGGTGCTATGTCTACAAATATTTGACACAGCAGGATCAGTCAGAAGTTGAATATGCAATAGATCCTCTTGTGCTGCATCATGCACTGAAGTCTGCCACATACCCTGCCTGCCTTGATTTTTAAGCAAATAGCCAGGATAAAGTAAAAAAAAAATTGCCCTGGACCCTGATATCTCGGGCTACGTCTACAAATATCTGTAATAACAGCAGCAGCAGCAGACAGAATTTCAATGTACCCTCTTGCACTATATGCATTGCAGTCTGACACATACACTGCTTGTCTGCCTAACTTCTGCTATCACCACTGAATGCATGCAGCTGGATTAGTCCTCAGAAGGACTGTTAGTTCAGATGGATATATATATATATATATATATATATATATATACAGTACAGACCAAAAGTTTGGACACACCTTCTCATTTAAAGAGAATGCCAAGAGTGTGCCAAGCAGTCATCAAAGCAAAAGGTGGCTACTTTGGAGAACCTAGAATATAAGACATATTTTCAGTTGTTTCACACTTTTTAGTTAAGTATGTAATTCCACATGTGTTAATTCATAGTTTTGATGCCTTCAGTGTGAATGTACAATTTTCAAAGTCATGAAAATACAGAAAAATCTTTAAATGAGAAGGTGTGTCCAAACTTTTGGTCTGTACTGTATATATATATATATATATATATATATATATATATATATATGTATATATATATATATATATATATATATACAGTGGGGAAAAAAGTATTTAGTCAGCCACCAATTGTGCAAGTTCTGCCACTTGAAAAGATGAGAGAGGCCTGTCATTGACATCATAGGTAGACCTCAAGTATGAGAGACAAAATGAGAAAACAAATCTGGAAAATTACATTGTCTGATTTGGAAAGAATTTTTTTTTTAAATTTTGGTGGAAAATAAGTATTTGGTCAATTACAAAAGTTCATCTCAATACTTTGTTATATATCTGTAGCGTCGGCGTCCCTGCCTCCTGCTAGGCAGGGACGCCGTTCCCCTCACCTCTCCGCTCCGTGCCCGGCGGCTTCCTCCCGCTCTGCTGGCAGCGCGCGCTGCTTCCCGGCCTCTGTGCTTAGGGCGCGCGCGCGCTCCGCCTCTCTTAAAGGGGCCGCGCGCACCATCCTAAGGAGTCCCCGGCCAATGGCCGGAGGACCTCACCATATATAAGGCACTTCCTCCAAAATGGAGGTGCCCGAGCAATGTTGTTGCAAAGCCTTTCAACTCTGCTTCAGCCCTCAGGTCCCGTTACCAGATACCTGCCAGTTACCTGCCAGATCTCTGCTTGATACCTACCTGATTCCTGTCTATCTGCTTGCATTCCTGCGGTCCGACAGACTGCCTTCCAACACCTGTCAGTCTGTCTATGGATCTGCCTGCCCCCTCACCTGGGAGCGCTCACCTGCTACCTGCCTGCTAGCCTACCTGGAGGCTCTGCCGTCACTTGCCGTGATCCCCTGCCTGTCCAGAGACTCCTGCCCGCTCACCTGGGAGCGCTCACCTGCGACCTGCCTGCTAGCCTACCTGGAGGCTCTGCCGTCACATGCCGTGATCACCTGCCTGTCCAGAGACTCTTGCCCGCTCACCTGGGAGCGCTCACCTGCGACCTGCCTGCTAGCCTACCTGGAGGCTCTGCCGTCACTTGCCATGACCACCTGCCTGTCCAGAGACTCTTGCCCGCTCACCTGGGAGCGCTCACCTGCTACCTGTCTGCTAGCCTACCTGGAGGCTCTGCCGTCACTTGCCGTGACCACCTGCCTGTCCAGAGACTCTTGGCCGCTCACAGGCGAGCGCTCACCTGCTACCTGCCTGCTAGCCTATCTAGAGACTCTTTCCCTGCTGTCACTTGCCGTGACCACCTGCCTGTCTACAGACTCTTATCCTGCTGTCACTTGCCGTGACCAGCTGCCTGTCTCGAGACTCTTACCCTGCTGTCACTTGCCGTGACCATCCGACTGTCAAGAGACTGTCCCCGTCACTTGCCGTGACCTCCTGCCCTTCTACCCAGAGACTGTCCCTGTCACTTGCCGTGACTACCTGCCCGCCTTCCCTGGGAGCCACCCGCTTCCTTACAAGGACTGCCCCTTTGTATAGTTGCTCTGAGGTTCCACCTCCCAGACCCGTTACAGTTTGCTCGGGCCATGGAACCCGGTGGCACCCAAGCTCCCTCGCTCTCGGACCTATGTCATGAACTTTCCTGTCAGAGGTCCCAACAGGAGTCCATCCTGAGCCACCTGCATAGTGTTAACTCCCGCCTGGACACACTGACTACCTCTTCGGGACCTGCTTCCAGTCGCACGACTCCTACCCCGGCAGCCTCCAGGTAGGCAGCGTCGCTGCCCATCAATTCCATGGCATCTCTTCCTGGTCCCCGCCTCACCGCCCCGCCTCGTTTTGGCGGAGATCCCGGTCAGGCACGGGGCTTGATTAACCTGTGCACTCTGCACTTCGAACTGTGGGCACACCAGTTTTCCACCGACCGAGCCAAAGTGGCCTTCATCATGTCCCATCTCACGGGGGAGGCGCTGGCTTGGCTAAATCCTCTATGGGAGAGAGGAGACCCCCTGGTGTCCAACCTGCCAGCCTTTCTCACGGCTTTCCAGAAGGTCTTTGACGAACCAGGACGGAGGGCCTCGTCTGCCTCATCTCTGCTACGCCTCCGTCAAGGAAGTCTCACCGTGGGCCAATATGCCATACGGTTCTGTACCCTTGCTTCAGAGCTTGCCTGGGATAATGACGCCCTGGTGTCCGTCTTCTGGGAGGGTCTGTCCGGCCGTATTAAAGATGAACTCGCCGGTCGGGACATTCCTACCACTCTCGACGACTTAATTACACTTGCCACCCGGATTGACATCCGGTTCCAGGAGCGCACCAAAGAGGCCACCCGTGAGAGGAGGTTTCCACGCCTTGCCCCTACCTTCCAGAGACCCGTCACTTCCTCCGTTACTCCCCCGGCGCACTCACCCGAGCCTATGCAGGTCGACCAGACCAAGATGGTCAAGACCCGTCAAGAATTACGCCGTGCCGAGGGGAGCTGCTTCTACTGTGGCAGAAAGGAGCACCGGATCCATTCCTGCCCGGAGAGGTCGGGAAACGCCTGTGTTTAGGATCGCTCAGAGAGGTCGCCCTAGACAGAAATAAACCCTCTCCATCTCTAATGCTGTCGGTCTCTATCATCTGTGGGGAGAACCGTTATTGTGAACTGGCTCAACTTGACTCTGGAGCTGCCGGAAATCTCATTTCTCAGTCCCTGGTTGAGAAATAGCGCATTCCCACCAAACCTCTGACTGTACCCTTATCTGTCGCCACCGTGGATGGGGGCCTCCTACCACATCCCATCCAACTCATCACCGAATCCATAACTCTGCAGGTGGGAATGCTGCACTCTGAGAGCATCTTCTTCAATGTTCTGCCTGGACTCTCTCACGCCCTCTTGCTAGGCCTACCTTGGCTCCAGAGACATGCACCCGTGCTTGATTGGCAGACCGGAGAAGTTCTTCGCTGGGGACAGGACTGTCATATGACTTGTTTAGTTCCCGTTCAACCTGCTCGTCCTTCTCCTACCCCAGCCAATCGACCCGGCCTACCGGTTCCCTATTGGTCTTTTGCGGACGTCTTTAATAAAAGTGAAGCAGAGACATTACCCCCTCATAGACCATAAGACTGCCCAATCGACCTGATGCCCGGTGCTACTCCTCCCCGTGGGCGTATTTACCCTTTGTCCGCTGCTGAGACCCAGTCCATGTCTGAATATATTGAGGAGAATCTGGCCCGGGGATTTATCCGGAAATCTACCTCCCCGGCGGGAGCAGGCTTCTTCTTCATCAAAAAGAAGGACGGCTCACTCCGTCCCTGTATAGACTATAGAGGCCTTAACCAGATCACAGTGAAAAATAAATACCCCCTTCCGCTCATTCCTGAATTATTTGACCGTCTGAGGGGGGCTAGAATCTTCACCAAGCTGGACCTCCGTGGGGCGTATAATCTGGTCCGTATCCGTCAGGGGGATGAATGGAAGACGGCATTCAACACTCGGGACTGCCACTATGAATACCTTGTAATGCCCTTTGGTCTCTGTAACGCTCCCGCCGTCTTTCAAGAATTGGTCAATGACATCTTCCGTGACCTTCTCTACTCCTGCGTGGTGGTGTACCTGGACGACATCTTGGTCTTCTCTCCGGATCTTCTCACTCACCGGAGGGACGTTCGTCAGGTCCTGCTCAGGCTCAGGCAGAACCACCTCTACGCTAAATATGAGAAGTGCCTCTTTGAGCAGACCTCGCTTCCGTTTCTGGGCTACATAATCTCTCAGACCGGCCTACGAATGGATCCTGAGAAACTGTCTGCCATGCAGAAGTGGCCCCGACCAGAGGGGTTGAAGGCTATTCAGCGGTTCCTGGGCTTCGCCAACTACTACCGCCTCTTCATTCCGCACTTCTCTTCCCGGACTGCCCCTATCTCGGTGCTCACCCGTAAGGGCGCTAATCCCAGAGAATGGCCGCCTGAAGCAGAGGAGGCCTTCCTTTCCTTAAAACAAGCTTTTTCCTCCGCCCCTGTGCTGCATCGTCCGGACGGCAACAAACAATTCTTCCTAGAATTCGACGCTTCCTCCTCAGGAGCCGGAGCGGTACTTACCCAAAAGTCGTCTTCTGGAAGAATGGTAACCGGCGGCTTCTTCTCCAAACTCTTCTCCTCTTCTGAGCGCAATTATTCTATAGGAGACCGAGAATTGTTGGCCATTAAGCTGGCACTGGAGGAGTGGCGTTACCTGCTCGAGGGGGCTCTTCACCCGGTAATAATTTACATGGACCACAAGAACTTGGCTTACCTCCAGAGTGCTCAGAGACTTAACCCGCGCCAAGGCCGGTGGTCCTTGTTCTTCGCCCGCTTTAATTTCATTCTTCATTTTCGCCCGGCTGACAAAAACATCAAAGCTGATGCCTTGTCCCGATCCTTTTTGGTCTCTGATCTTGAGGAGGAGCCTAAACACATCATCGACCCCGCCAAAGTAATGCAGGTGGCCCCCGTGAATCTAAATCGTCTTCCACCCGGTAAGACGTTCGTAACTGTACCTGATCGTGAGAAGGTTCTACACTGGGGTCACTCATCCAAGCTAGCAGGCCATGTTGGTCAGAAAAAGACCCTCCAGCTTATTACCCGGCATTACTGGTGGCCTACCCTGCACAAGGACGTAATAGACTTTGTTTCAGCCTGCGTGTCCTGCGCCCGCAACAAGGTTCCGAGACATCTGCCAGCCGGCCGTCTCCTTCCTCTTCCTGTACCTGCTGCCCCGTGGCAGCATATAGCTATGGACTTTATAACGGACCTCCCTGTCTCTGCCGGTTGTACGGTCATATGGGTGGTCGCTGACTGCTTTTCCAAAATGGCTCACTTTATTCCCAAGCCGGGTCTCCCGTCTGCATCTGAGTTAGCTAAAGACTTTATCCATCATGTCTTCCATCTTCATGGTCTACCTCTCCACATCGTATCCGACCGAGGGGTTCAGTTCACCTCTCGTTTTTGGCGAGCCATGTGTAAACTGCTAGGGGTCACCTTGGACTTTTCTTCTGCTTATCACCCACAGTCCAAAGGCCAAGTAGAACGGATCAACCAAATTTTAACCAGTTTCCTCCGGCACTTTGTTAATGCTCACCATTCCGACTGGATGGATCATTTACCGTGGGCCGAATTCTCCTACAATAATCACGAGAGCGAATCTTCCTCCAAATCCCCGTTTTTTGTAATCTTCAGTCAGCATCCTCGGATCCCGTTTCCCGTCTCCACCTCAGTGGACAATCCGGCTGCGGAATCTCTCGTTAACAAAATTTCCTCCATTTGGGAAAGTACCAGATCTGCACTTCTTCAGTCATCCGAGCGGATGAAAAAACAGGCTGACAAAAGACGTCTGGATCCACCACAATTCCGTCCTGGAGATAAGGTCTGGCTCTCGTCCAAATATGTCCGGCTCAAGATTCCTTCCTACAAGTTAGGGCTTCGGTTCATCGGTCCACAGGAGGTTATCAAACAAATCAACCGGTGGCCTATAAATTGAAACTCCCCGCCAATTTGCGGATTCCTATCTCCTTCCATGTATCTCTACTCAAACCCGTGGTACTTAACTCTTTTTCCAAGTCTACAGGTACGCCTCCTGCTCCGGTTTCCACTGAGAACGAGTTTGAGGTAGAGAACATTCTGGCCACCAAAAGGGTAAGAGGAAAGTCCTTTTTTCTAGTGGATTGGAAGGGGTTTGATCCTGAGAAGAGAACATGGGAGACCCGGGAGAACACCCATGCCCCTCTCATCCTTGATAAATTTCTCTCTGGCCTAAAAAAGGGGGGGCCTAAAGGGGGGGGGTACTGTAGCGTCGGCGTCCCTGCCTCCTGCTAGGCAGGGACGCCGTTCCCCTCACCTCTCCGCTCCGTGCCCGGCGGCTTCCTCCCGCTCTGCTGGCAGCACGCGCTGCTTCCCGGCCTCTGTTCTTAGGGCACGCACGCGCTCCCCCTCTCTTAAAGGGGCCACGCGCGCCGTCCTAAGGAGTCCCCGGCCAATGGTCGGAGGACCTCACCATATATAAGGCACCTCCTCCAAAATGGAGGTGACCGAGCAATGTTTTTGCAAAGCCTTTCAACTCTGCTTTAGCCCTCAGGTCCCGTTACCAGATATCTGCCAGTTACCTGCCAGAACTCTGCTTGATACCTACCTGATTCCTGTCTATCTGCTTGCATTCCTGCGGTCCGACAGTCTGCCTTCCAACACCAGTCAGTCTGTCTATGGATCTGCCCGCCCGCTCACCTGGGAGCGCTCACCTGCTACCTGCCTGCTAGCCTACCTGGAGGCTCTGCCGTCACTCGCTGTGACCTCCTGCCTGTCCAGAGACTCCTGCCCGCTCACCTGGGAGCGCTCACCAGCTACCTGCCTGCTAGCCTACCTGGAGGCTCTGCCGTCACTTGCCCTGACCACCTGCCTGTCCAGAGACTCTTGCCCGCTCACCTGGGAGCGCTCACCTGCTACCTGCCTGCTAGCCTACCTGGAGGCTCTTCCGTCACTTGCCGTGACCACCTGCCTGTCAAGAGACTCTTGCCCGCTCACCTGGGAGCGCTCACCTGCTTACCCTGCTGTCACTTGCCGTGACCATCCGCTTGTCAAGAGACTGTCCCCGTCACTTGCTGTGACCTCCTGCCCTTGTACCCAGAGACTGTCCCTGTCACTTGCCGTGACTACCTGCCCGCCTTCCCAGGGAGCCACCCGCTTCCTTACAAGGACTGCCCCTTTGTATAGTTGCTCTGAGGTTCCACCTCCCAGACCCGTTACAATATCCTTTGTTGGCAATGACAGAGGTCAAAAATTTTCTGTAAGTCATCTCAAGGTTGGCACACACTTTTGCTGGTATGTTGGCCCATTCCTCCATGCAGATCTCCTCTAGAGCAGTGATGTTTTGGGGCTGTCGCTGTGCAACACGGACTTTCAACTCCCTCCAAAGGTTTTCTATAGGGTTTAGATCTGGAGACTGGCTAGGGCACTCCAGGACCTTGAAATACTTCTTATGAAGACACTCCTTTGTTGCCCTGGTGGTGTGTTTGGGATCATTGTCATGCTGAAAGACCCAGCCACATTTCATCTTCAATGCCGTTGCTGACAAAAGGAGGGTTGCACTCAAAATCTCACGATACATGGCCCCATTCATTCTTCCATGTACACGGATCAGTCCTCCTGGTCCCTTGGCAGAGAAGCAGCCCCAAAGCATGATGTTGCCACCTCCATGCTTCACAGTAGGTATGGTGTTCTTTGGATGCAACTCAGCATTCTTTCTCCTCCAAACAAGACGAATTGTGTTTCTACCAAACAGTTCTACTTTGGTTTCATCTAACCATATGAAATTCTCCCAATACTCTTCTGGATCATCCAAATGCTTTCTAGCAAACTTCAGATGGGCCCAGACATGTAATGGCTTAAGCAGAGGGACACGTCTGGCACTGCAGTATCTGAATCCCTGGCGGCGTAGTGTGTTACTGATGGCAACCAGTGTAACGTTGGTACCAGCTCTCTGCAGGTCATTCACTATGTCCCCCCGTGTGGTTCTCGGATTTTTGCTCAGCATTCTTGAGGTCATTTTGACCCCACGGGGTGAGATCTTTTGTGGAGCTCCAGATCGAGGGAGATTGTCAGTGGTCTTGCATGTCTTCTATTTTCTAATTATTGCTCCCACAGTTGATTTCTTCACACCAAGCTGCTTACCTATTGCAGATTCAGTCTTTGCAGCCTGGTACAGGGTTACAATTTTGTTTCTGATGTCCTTCGACAGTTGTTTGGTCTTCACCATAGTGGAGATTGGAGTGTGACTATTTGAGGTTTCAGACAGGTGTCTTTTATACTGATAATAAGTTCAAACAGGTGCCAGTACTACAGGTAATGAGTGGAGGACAGAGGTGCCTCTTAAAGAAGAAGTTACAAGTCTGTGAGAGGCAGAAATCTTGCTTGTTTGTATAATTGACCAAATACTTATTTTCCACCAAAATTTTAAAAAAAATTCTTTCCAAATCAGACAATGTGATTTTCAGGATTTATTTTCTCATTTTGTCTCGCATAGTTGAGGTCTACCTATGATGGCAATTACAGGCCTCTCTCATCTTTTTAAGTGGGAGAACTTGCATAATATGTGGCTGACTAAATACTTTTTTCCCCACTGTATATACAGTACAGACCAAAAGTTTGAACACACCTTATCATTTACAGATTTTTCTGTATTTTCATGACTTTGAAAATTGTACATTCACACTGAAGGCATCAAAACTATGAATTAACACATGTGGAATTATATACTTAACAAAAAAGTGTGAAACAACTGAAAATATGTCTTATATTCCAGGTTCTTCAAAGTAGCCACCTTTTGCTTTGATGACTGCTTTGCACACTGTTGGCATTCTCTTGATGAGCTTCAAGAGGTAGTCACCGGGAATGGTTTTCACTTCACAGGTGTGCCCTCTCAGGTTTTATAAGTGGGATTTCTTGCCTTATAAATGGGGTTGGGACCATCAGTTGTGTTGTGCAGAAGGCAGGTGGATACACAGCTAATAGTCCTACTGAATAGACTGTTAGAATTAGTATTATGGCAAGAAAAAAGCAGCTAAGTAAAGAAAAACGAGTGGCCATCATTACTTTAAGAAATGAAGGTCAGTCAGTCCGAAAAATTGGGAAAACTTTGAAAGTGTCCCCAAGTGTAGTTGCCAAAACCATCAAGCGCTACAAAGAAACTGTCTCACGTGAGGACCGCCCCAGGAAAGGAAGACCAAGAGTCACCTCTGCTTCTGTGGATAAATTTATCCGAGTCACCAGCCTCAGAAATCGCAGGTTAACAGCAGCTCAGATTATAGATCAGGTCAATTCCACACAGAGTTCTAGCAGCAGACACATCTCTACAACAACTGTTAAGAGGAGACTTTGTGCAGCAGGCCTTCATGGTAAAATAGCTGCTGGGAAACCACTGCTAAGGACAGGCAACAAGCAGAAGAGACTTGTTTGGCCTAAAGAAAACAAGGAATGGACATTAGACCAGTGGAAATCTGTTCTTTGGTCTGATGCGTCCAAATTTGAGATCTTTGGTTCCAACCACCGTGTCTTTGTGAACGGATGGACTCTACATGCCTGGTTCCCACCGTGAAGCAAGGAGGAGGAGGTGTGATGGTGTGGGGTGCTTTGCTGGTGACACTGTTGGGGATTTATTCAAAATTGAAGGCATACTGAATCAGCGTGGCTACCACAGCATCTTGTATCGGCATGCTATTCCTTCCGGTTTGCGTTTAGTTGGACCATCATTTCTTTTTCAACAGAACAATGACCCCAAACACACCTCCAGGCTGTGTAAGGGCTATTTGACCAAGAAGGAGAGTGATGGGGTGCTACGCCAGATGACCTGGCCTCCACAGTCACCAGACCTGAACCCAATCGAGATGGTTTGGGGTGAGCTGGACCGTAGAGTGAAGGCAAAAGGGCCATCAAGTGCTAAGCATCTCTGGGAAATCCTTCAAGATTGTTGGAAGACCATTTCCGGTGACTACCTCTTGAAGCTCATCAAGAGAATGCCAAGAGTGTGCAAAGCAGTCATCAAAGCAAAAAGTGACTACTTTGAAGAACCTAGAATATAAGACATATTTTCAGTTGTTTCACACGTTTTTGTTAAGTATATAATTCCACATGTGTTAATTCATAGTTTTGATGTCTTCAGTGTGAATGTACAATTTTCAAAGTCACGAAAATACAGAAAAATTTTTAAATGAGAAGGTGTGTCCAAACTTTTGGTCTGTACTGTATACAGTAAATTGTGGAATACCTATTCTAACTATAAACAAGCAAATCTTTCCCTGACTCAGCAGCACCTCTCCCTACTCTGTCTGTTTCCAGAGTAGACTGTGACGAGCATAGCGGCGCCAGGTCTTATATAGACCTGATGACGCTGTGTGGCTAGCCAATCACTGTAATGCCCACAACCAACATGGCTACAACATTACAGTGCATGGCAAGCAATCGCTGCATGTTGATTGGCTCTCTAAAGAGCGCCAAGCATGCAGGGCGGGGACCCGAGTTCCCATCCGAGCAACCCGGAAATATTCGCTGAGCTTGTAGAGCACCGTGATGCTCCGGCGAGTACCGAGCAGTGGCGAGCATGTTCGCTCATCACTAGCTCTGACATACTTTCACTATACTATAATTATGATAAAATGGCAGCTTCTTTCTCTGCCTTGGCTTTTATTCAGGCTATGTCAGTTCCTACTGATATACTGCTCTATAACATGTGATGCGATAGCTTCAGGCCATTATGAGGAAAGTACCAATCAATTGTGCCAAAGATCAGGACAGCCTTCTGTGACCAATGCAATCTTCCGCAATGTGTAAAAAGGCAGCAAGTGTTTTTTTGATGATTTGCGCAAATCCAATCTTAAATTATTTAAATTCACCAGAACCTGCAAATTTTGTAAAATTCAACTCAAATTTGATAAGCATAAAATTGAGTTGATTATCTCTCATTTCTGCATAATTCCTAGTTGGTTTAACAAGCTCTTATTTGTTGGTGATATTGCTGAGAAAATCTACTGCAATTGGAATCTGCCGTTTGTTCGAATTTAGAAAAAAATTGTGATTTGCATTAAATATACTCAATGAAAATTGAACGTAAATTACTATGATTATGCTTTGAGAGCTCTGAAGACCCCTGAACATAAAAACATGTAAAAATGTTATGACTTCCAGAGAAAAAAGTCTACACTGGAAGTAAAAGGGTTAAATTACCTTCAACATGTGTTTAAAACTGAATTTTCTTGGCATATGAAGAAAGCCTTCATGTAGAGGGTGGGCCATGGCATAGACAGCGTTATATACATGATAGGTGGTTCTAAATGTTTCAGTGTAGTAATGGTTGCTGCCAATTTCTTGTAGTTTTACAGTCTTGTTGCAATTTTTAAGTTTGTGTGGATAATACTTTTCAGCTAAAACTTTCAGGATGGGGTTTGAAGGTTTACATCTCAGGTATACAATTAGGATATGTTGAAGTATAGGGTCATTTGGACGATTTTCAAGACTTATATCTTCTAAAAATGTTTTCAGTCGTGGGATCTTTATACTTGGTGCTGAAAATATGAGGCTCCCATGACATGATGCTTTACGTTTCACTGATAAAAAAATGGGAATATTTGACCCCGCTGGTATTATCAGGGTCTTCATGTTTCCTGAAATATTTTGTTCCTCAATAAGTTTTACAGTGAGAAAAGAAATTGTGCCACAAAATACAATAATGTTTGAGGTTGATTTTTGAAATATCCTTCTGTTCTTTTCATTGCTGTTTTCTTCATTTGTGAGATCACTAGTTTGCATTTTTAGAATAAACTCAATGCAAATATCATTAACTTCTGCCTGTTTCATTAACTCCTGACTTTGCGTGTGCCCTCCATCATCATCAGAGGCAATAACACCAATCCATGTCCAATCAAAATGTTTAAGAAGTTTAATTATTGCCAGATATTGAGTTTGATCACTTGGAAGAGTTTGGAAGAAGGAAGGATACATTTGCTTATTGGATAAAAGAGGATTTGTGGCACCGTAGCTGATCTAGAGAAATAAAACAGCAATTATGCACAAGAATAAAGAAGTGAATGTTAAATTAATGGTACAAAGACGAAAAAATCTCTATTTACGCTGCATGTATTGCATCATTCACCATTTACAGATTCCTAGATTTTGTTTAGCATAATTCTGTTGATTGTCCTTTAAAAGTCCAGATAATGTCGAACAAATACATATATTCATTTTTAGAGATGATCGAACGGTTTGAAATTCGTAATCGTCAATTTTGCTGAATTTTCCTAGAAATAGCAAAACATCTGATTGCCATGAAAAAGCTATGGCTTTTTCATAAGAAGAGATTTGACAATTATCTTTACTAAATGAAGAAGCATATGCTGTTTTATAAGGCATCCAAAAATGTATTTATTTTTTAGTGAGCAAAAACAGTTTAGATGTTTTCAAAGTAAAGAAGCAATTGCTTGTTGCCAACAAGCTTTTTAAAAGAGTAGCCATTACTTGTGATGAGCAAGCACTAAAATGCTCGGGTGCTCGTTGCTCGGGTCGACCAAATCGTAATGCTCGGGTGCTCGACCCGAGCAACAAGCCTAATGTAAGTCTATTGGTAACTCGAGCATTTTACTGGCAGCTACCCCTGAAGGTCTGCAGGGAGCCTAAAAATTGTCCAAATTGATGGGAACAGTGCTCAAATGACATGTGAAACACATGGGGAAGACCCCTGGAAGCATCTCTGACTCCTCCGTCACAGCTGTGAACAATGTTGTCAGAGTATTACGCCCCTTTTACGGACTTACAATAAAGCATACAAGAACGAAGCCAAAATGGATTTTCCTGGAAAAAATGTTAAGGGATATTTTTTTCCAGGTAATGACATGCATATAAGACAAAATAAATAAACCAAAAACAAAAATGCTCCTCCACACCTTGGGCTATGTTCACATGTAGCATTTTGGATGCATTTTTGCACTTTTGCATTGCTTTTAACGCTGAAAAATACATTCACCGGTAAATGTCATTGATCAGACACATCCTGTTTCATTCATTAAGGCGGGATTCTGCAACTCACAAAGCCTATTTTTATAGGGCCATCAGACGGCCCTTACTATTGTTAAAGGGCCAGCAGTCGGCCCTCACTATTGTTAGAGGGCTATCAGCTGTCTATGCTTTGCTGTTCCCATTATTAAGGAACTGTTCCCATTATTAAGCATATGCAGTGACTTCAAGGACTGCCCAAAATTTGGAAAAACTCCATTACCAATTTAAAGAGACATAGAGGAGGGCCTCAGTTAAAATAATATTCCCATAACAATGGAGCGGTTTGCCTTTACTGTTATTGCCTATGCAGTTACATCGAGGCCTGCCCACATTTTGGATAAACCCCAATACACATTTAAAAAAACATAGAGGAGGACCTCATTTAAAAAAATATTTCCCATTATTAAGGAGTGGGTCTCTTATACTGTTATTGCGAATGCAGTGACTGCAAGGCCTGCGCAAAAGTTGGAAAAAACCCAATACGCCTTTGAAGAGACAAAGAGGAGGGCCTCAGTAAGAAAATTGTTCCCTTTATAAAGGAGTGGGTTTCCTATATTGATAATGCCCATGCAGTGATTGCAAGGTCTGCCAAAAAATTGGACATACTCCAATACCTCTTTGAAGAGACGTACAAGAGGTCCTCATTAAAAAAAAATTGCAGATGTGCCGTCAAGGCTACAGTCACTGGTCACAGCACTGAAGAAAAATGCCCTAGCAAAGTGATTTGCAAAGTTTTATATGTTTCTTCTATTGGCAAAATTATATAAAAAATATATGAAAGTTTATTTATTCCATAACCTGCCTAGGTTTGTACATCTGTGTGGAAACTGCTCAATTACCACCGGGGGGTGTACATGAACATACTGTCTAACATACAGAATGTTAGACGTAGACCTCTAAAAACATTTCCTACAGGCTTAATAAACACACTTACAAAAAAAGTATGTGGGTTTTGCATAATGGTTACCCTTGTGGTATGGTGGAGAATGAGGTAAAGGAGAAGGAGGAGGACAACAGAAAATACAAAAAATCAGTGTGAAGAGGTGCATGGGAATAGACACCCCCCAAAAAAGCCACTGGATTTGACTTTATGTTCTGCTACTATCATCCAGTGGTGATGAAAAGTCATTTTTATAAGAGTTAGCCTGTCAGCACTTTCAGCTGACAGACGGACAGGCCTATCAGTTATAATACCCCCGGCATAACTAAAAACCTGCTCTGACAAAGTGCAAGCGGCAGGGCAGGCCAGGACCTCCAAGGCGTAGAGAGGCAGTTATTGACACGTTTCAAGCTTGAATACCCAATAGTTATAAGGCACAGAGGAATCCCGGAGTACATTGGTACGGTCGGCAAGGTACTCCTTCAGCATCTTCAAAAACTTTACCCTTCTTGTCAGATTACCCTGCATATCAGGGCCTGCGCACTGAGAGAGTCTGAGAAAACTGTCCCACACCTTTAACAGTGTTCTCCTGCCTCTGCTGCATCGTATTTGTGTCTCTCTCTCCTGTACTCTTTGGTTGTCCAAGAAACTCTCACCTCTGCCGCCAGCGTTTTCAGATGGAAATGTTTTTACTAATTCCACAACAGGGGCCTTCTGGTACTGCCCCATTTTAGTAGACCTCTACAAAATGGAAAGGAGAAATAGAAATTTCTCCTTGTATCATGGGTCTAGAAGTGTGATCAACCAGTAATTACTGTTGGCCAAAATGCGTACAACGTGAGGGTGATGAGAAAGGAGAAGAACATAAAGTCAGCCACGTGTGCCAGACTTCTTCCAGCCAAGTCTTCCCTGTACTGACCAAGAGGACAACTGTCCATGCTCTCCTCCTTCTTCTCCTCCCTTTCCTCAGGGCATCCACGCTGAACAGATGATGTGAATGTTGTGTGGGTACTACCGTCTGCACCACAGGAAACCAGCTCCTGGTCCTTATCCTCCTCTTCCTCCTCCTCATTATTATCCAATCCATGTTGGGATGAGATGAGACTGGACTGTCTGGCATCACCCTGTATGATTCTTTGCTCTTTCTCATCAGGCTGTGCCTGCAGTGCTTCATCTTTAATTGTGAGCCCTGGGACAATCACGAACATTCTACAGCTCCTGCACCTCCTCCTCCTCCGCAGCATCCATTTTTGAAATAACCACGTCAGTCAGAAGCTGGATGCACTGCAGCACTGCCTCAGCCAAGCAGCAACAGGCACTGCTGAAGCTAATATGCTTAGAGGACAAACAGCACACCTCTGAAGAGTTGTTGACAGCTGTAACAGAGCAGGCAGATCTATGGCTGTCACCTCTGAGCCTACAGCCAGGCATAGTCATGTGTAAAAATGCCCAGTACCTGGTGGCTGTTTTGAAGCTAGGCAACCTCACACACGTACCAAGCCTGGCCCATGTGCTTAACCTTGTGGTTCAGAGGTTCCTCAGAAAATACCCGGATCTACCTGAGCTGCTTGTCAAAGTACGCTGCATGTATGCCCATTTTTGAAAGTCACCTACAGCTTCCGCCGCTCTCGCCGTGCTTCAGCAGCGTTTGCAGCTTCCAGCCCACCGACTTGTGTGTGATGTCACCATGCGTTGGAACTCAACATTGCAGACGTTGGGAAGGATTTGTGAGCAGCAGAGGGCAGCTGTTGAGTACCAGCTTCAACACTCTCATCAGAATTCAGTTCAGCCTCTGCACATAGGAGCTGATGAGTGGGCATGGATGTCAGACATCTGTGTCATCCTCCATAACTTTGAGGACTCCACCAAGCTGGTGAGCAGTGATGACACCATAATTAGGGTCACCATCCAGCTTCTCTGTCTTCTGAAACGCTTGCTGTTCACAATTAAAGTGAGGAAGGAGGATTAAGGTGAGGAATATGTGGTACAGACTCATGACTACTGAGACTGGACCGTGTGGACGACAGGGTGGTGGTGGCAAACTGACTGCAAACATTGTCTGCTATCCAACCAACAACCTTTTCACACTGCTCTGGCTTCAAGAGTGGTGTTCTGCAGCCCCCTAGTAATTTGGACAGGAAGGTAGTTCGACATGATGTGGGTGTTTGTTGTGCTCCCTCAGCAGGCACAGTTTCATCTTGCCCACAGCCTCGGCCTCTGCATGCCCCATCAATATCACGTCCACTTCCCGTTCCTTTCCGCGTACCCTTACCATTTCAAATGGGGATCAGTTGTTGCATTTCTCCTGCACCAGCCACTAGAGTAGAAGTGCGGCCATTTTTGTTGTGATTCCTCTAGAGGATCTGTTCCTGTTCTGTGCGGACCTGTGATATAGAGTGCTGCTTAAACAGAATCTGACAGCTGATACATGCTGCTCGATCTACGGGCAACATATATCAGGCACTTTTGGAATGATTTCAGTCAGATATATTTTACTTCGAAACTTGGCACCGTTTCAGAAGAAAAGTCATAAATTAAAAGCTGCCTGAGACCAAGCCACACAGGTGACTAGTCAGACACATGTGACCCGGTGGCTTCTCACCACTCGCTGAAAGTGGCAAACAGGTCTCTTTCTATGCACGCAAGCAGGAACAATGTAGGCTCCACAAAATGTCTGTATTATTACTGCAGTAATATGCGATCACGTGTGACGACCACGGTTTTAGGCTGTGGCCTTGTAGTATAGTATTGGTCAGCGACCAAGTGTGAATTGGTTCAACAACTCACAGCTGGCTAACTTTAAATGGAGTATATTTGTCACACTCCACAAAATGTCTGTATTATTACCGCAGTAATATGGGATCACGTCTGATGACCACGGTTTTAAGAAGTGGCCTTATCGATGTGGTATTGGACAGCGACCAAGTGTGAATAGGTTCAACAAAACAAAACTGGCTGATTTTAAATGGAGTGGAATATATGGCACTCTCCAAAAAATGGCATAATAATTACCGCTTTAATATGGAATCACGTGTGGTGAATGAAAAGTTTCTATGCTTCCACAATACAGCAATGCAAATAAAAAAAAAAAAAAATCGGCCTGTATACAACTAACAAGCAAATGGAGCAGTAAAATGGAGTATTGTATTGCTTTTTAAGCAAATAATCAGAATTAAGAGCAAAAGAAAATAGCCCTGATACGTAGACCTATATGGATATCTGTAACAGCAGCAGCAGACAGAACGTGCAATGGACCCTATTGTGCATTATACACTGTCTACAAACCCTGCCTGCCTAAATCCTGCTATCACCAGTAATATAAGCAGCAGGATTAGTCCTTAGAAGGACTGCTAGTTTAGATGTATATATAGCTGTGGAATACCTGACTAAAAGAACCATCAATTCTGTCCCTCACTCAGCATCACGTCTCCCTACTCAGCCTGTTTCCGGGGTACACTGTGACGAGCATAGAGTCACCAGGTCTTATATTGACCTCATGACACTATGCGGCCAGCCAATCACTGTAATTCCACAACCAACTTGGCTACGGCATTACAGAGAGTAGCAGGCAATCACTGCATGAAATTTGGCTGTTTACAGAGCGACAAACATGTAGGGAGGAGACCCGAGCTCCCACCCGAGAAACCTGGAAATACTCAAGGAGCGCCAAGCATCTCGAGCAGTGAAATGCTCGGGCGAGTACCGAGCAGTGACAAGCATGTTCGCTCATCATTAGCCATTACCCATTCCAAAATACAGCTTGGCACTCTAGTCTAGACAAACAATGGCGGGCCCAGCAGCAGTACAGTCTGTCACTATAAAACACAGAGGACAGGCATCAAGGAGATGTATTGTTGGTGTGGCTATGGCAGAGGTCCCATGGTAGAGAATTAGGTCAGGGCAGGTGAAGACATGTCTATCAGTATAGGGCTAGCAATGGCAGGCCTGGCAGAAGCTGGTAAGTCTAGCACTCTAAAATACAGTGGGCAGATATCCATTTGATGTGTGGCTGCCATGTAGTGACAATAGCAATGACAGAAGCCATATAGTGAACATATAGGATAAGGGAGGCAAGGGCCAGCAATGAGGAACAAACAAGCCATCATCAGCTCACCGGTGTGGGAATTATCTCGAATTAAGGCTGCACGGAAGCATCAGGCCGGCTCCTAAAGAGTAAAGGCCTTGGACGGAGGAAAAATTATCCAGCAATCATAAACATATATATATATATATATATATAAAATACCACATATATTAGATCCATGAAACAAATATAATGGGAAAAGGATTTTTAAAAAGACATAGCTGAGTCTATGTGCTTTGAGCTGCCATAGCTCTTAGTCTAGACCAATTTCTCCTCCTTCCAAGGGCCAACAATGACAGTCTCTGCAGCAGCTGTATATTCTAGAACTATAAAACAGAGTGAGCAGGCAGTCAGATGTGTGGTTGTGCAGTGATGGTGTCCGTGGCAGAAGCCACACAGTGGAAAATTAGGACATGGCAGACAAATGGATGGCTTTCAGAGTAGGATCAGTAATTACAGACTCGGCAGCAGCATTACTAAGGTATAGATTGATGGACAGGGAGTAGTTGCCAGATGAGTGTTGCACATCAGCATAGGTGAATTAAAATTAACACTGATCTATGCTTGATTAATTTTTAAAAATGTAAGGTTGTGATGGATAACCTGGTCTACTTGGGTGTAACACATCCATCAGCTGCACTGTAAACTCTCTGAGACATTACACTGGAGGCTGGACATGACAGTAGGCCGATAGCAAACTGGGCCAGTTCTAACCTGCTGACCCAGAAGTCCATGGGATCGGTGCTCAGCTTACCTACACCAGAAGGACATAGGTTAGATATGACCGAATCTAGCTATTCAGCCAGTATGTCCTTGTTTGATGAAGTGTGTTAGGATGTGCAATGGTAGATAAAACATCTGGTCCATTGTACTCGCCTGACACTCGTGCTACTTTTCTGGATCAACATCAGAGCGATGTTTTAAACGCAGATGAGTGCGAGCTTTAATAAAGGGATTGTCTGGACAAAATGTGCTCATTACCTGGAGGTCAGATTCTGTAAAAATAACAAAATAATCATACCTACCTGCTATCACGCTCCCAGATCCAGCGCAGGCCGCTCTAGGGTCTGTGCCAGCATCAATTACCACCATAGATCAGTCTACACTGGATCCAAGAGGATGACAGCAGATGAGTATAATGTATTTTTGTTTTATTTTTACAAAATCTAACCCCCATAAGAACCTTTTTTCCAGGTAATTTCTTAAAGTACATGTAATTTTTACAGTACATGTAATAATTATTTTGGACAACTCTTTTAAAGGGAACCGGAGTGCTAATACCCAAGATCCACAGGCAACATGTGTCAGGCACTGCCTGTATGACCTAAGCTTCGGATGTCTGTCTCTGAAACACTCAGAGAAAAGCATACTTTACGAGCCATGGGGCACTAAGCCACTCTGGAGAATTGTTGGAAAGGCGAGTCCCCAACGGCTTCTGCCAGCCTGCTGCAAGTAATTGACAGGTCTACATTGTTCATGCATTCGTGTACAGAGAGAGACCTGTCAGTCACTTGCAGTGAGTGGTGAGAAGCTGCTGGGTCTCCTGTGTCTGACTAGTCACCCATGTGGCTTGGTCTCCGGCTGCTTTTAATTCATAACTTTTTGTCTGAAACTGTGTTGAGTTTTGAAGTAAAATATATCTGGCTGAAATCATTCAAAGAGCTTCTGATATATATTGCCCATAGATCAGCTGTCGGATTCTGTTTAAGCAGCACTCTATATCACAGGTGAGTACAGAACAGGAACAGATTCTCTATTACGGATTCGGGTGGTGGAACCTCTGTGCTGTGATACAAGGAGGGACTAGAGGGGCATAACTAAGTGCCTACCCGGACCGACCCTGGCCACACGGTGGCTTAGCTGACTCTGTGAACCAAGGAGGGACCGGTAAGGTAAACAAGGTGCCATTCTGGGACTGACCTTTTGTGAGAACAGGCGACTCCCACGGGACTGATGGCCGAAGCCGACAGGCACAGCAGATGAGCACGGCTGGTAGACAGGCAGGGGATGCGGGTAGACAAGCAGGCGAGCACGGCAAATAGACATGCTGGTGGGCACGGCTGATAGACAGGCAGGTGGGCATGGCTGATAGACAGGCAGATGGGCACAGCTGATAGACAGGCAGGCGGGCACTGCTGATAGACAGGCTGGCGGGCACTGGAACCAGAGAGCTGGAGAGAGTGTTAGCACACAAACAACAACTTTTCACAGGCACCTCCATTTTGGAGGAGGTGCCTTATATAAGGGCAATCCTCCGGCCATTGGGCGGGGACTCTTTAGGACAGCACGCGCGGCCCCTTTAAGAGGGAGGAAGTTCACGAGTGCACGCCCTAAATACAGTGTCCGGGGAACTGCGCGTGGTGCGCGCACCCCGGGCAGATGCAGCAGGGGAGCTGGAGGATGCCGGATAGGGACCGCAGCAGTGAGGGGATTGGTGTCTCTGCCTGACAGAAGGCAGAGATGCCGACACTACATTCTCTAGAGGAAGCACAACAAAAATGGCCGTACTTCTACTCTAGCGGCTGATACAGGAGAAATGTAACAAATGATCCCCAGGACTTTCAGGTGCCAAAACCACATTTCAGTTAGATTACTTATATGAAAAGCCATTTACAATACAGTTAATAACCAATGTCTGGTTTCTGATTTTCTGATTCCTAGGAATAAATGATACTTACCTGGGTATAGCCGTAAACATTTAAATATTCTATTATCTGTAATGACGTCTTCGATGACTGATCGCCAACTACACCCACCAGTTTGCCATTACTGAGGCAAGAATAGTTGGGGACTATGTCTCCAGGACCGGATAAAATCTGTAGTACATTCTCTACGGCTTTTAGTTCATTGTTACAGGAATCAGTCACGTGGTATCCAAGGGTCACATTAGGTAAAATATATGGATTCTTGTTAATCTCATCTATGGCGAACATAAAGGCAAGAACATATCTATAGAAGGACGGTACAGGACTACAAAGGGGAAGCAAAGAGAAAATAAACATTTTTTAGACTATATCAATGTAGAGGAATAAAAAAAATATTTCTTAACATTCTGTAATAAGAAAACTATATAGTTCATGTTATTTATTCTGAACATGCTTGAAAAAACGTATTTTCCTTGATGCTCTGTTTGCATATTACTTCAGCCCTGAGAGAAACAATATTTTATAAGTTTGCACAACAGCCAACGCATTTCAAGCACTCCAGTTCTTACTCATCTCCTGTATGCTCCCTGTCATACTACTTGCTTGTATGATTTTTTATCTTTGAAAAATTTGTGATTTTTAACATGAAGAGCGCTATAATGCGTATTTACAACCACTACATGCTTGCTGCTACCTGCTGGCCCATTATACTGTTTTGATGACTATGTGGGGCCCATAATTCTGTATGAAATACTATGTGGGGCCCATAATTCTGTGTGGAGGACTATGTGGGGCACAATATTCTGTATGGAACACTATGTGGGGCCCATAATTCTGTGTGGAGGACTATGTGGGGCACAATATTCTGTATGGAACACTATGTGGGGCCCATAATTCTGTATGGAGGACTATGTGGGTCCCATAATTCTGTGTGGAGGACTATGTGGGGCACAATATTCTGTATGGAACACTATGTGGGGCCCATAATTCTGTATGGTGGACTATGTGGGGCCCATAATTCTGTATGGAGGACTATGTGGGCACATTATTCTGTATGGAGGACTATGTGGGGCCCATAATTCTGTATGGAAGACTATGTGGGGCCCATTATTCTGTATGGAGGACTATGTGGGGCCCATTTTACTGCATACTGGCCCATGAAGTTTTTCATTTTGGCCCTCTGTGTTTTTGAGTTTGACATCCCTGCTTTAGACCCTACGGTAGGCCTCACTAGGCTGCCTGTCAGTATATCATTGATGGGCATAATAGACATATTGCAGTATATTGTAGAGCCTACTAGATTATTGCAGAGTCAAGTCTCATAATGGGGCATAAAAGTTGTAAAAGATAAAAATGAATCTTCTTGAAAACTAAGAGAAATTGATAGATGTGTTCAGTAAAATAAGATTATCTTCCAAGACGAGTACTTACAATTTACAGACTCGATCAATTGGCTCTATAAGGTGAATGTCATAAAAATAATGTACAGTGAATATTCCTCCAATGATCATATCTCCATCCTGGAAATAATTTGTGTTTAACAGAGGATAGTCTTTTCTAACAAAACAATTAGGTCCCGATCTTAGTTTTTGGCATTCTGCTGGTAATAAAACTTTGGCAATAAAAAATACTACAATTATCAACTTCCCCGACATCTCTGCAGGTTGGTGGCTCATCCATGTAATATTCCTTGGAATATAATTCAATCATAACAGATCCATCCGTCCTGCAGCATTCTGAATGTTGTATACAGTAGTAGGTTACTGAACGATCCATTTTATATAGTGTGGATGGTGTCTATGAGAGATTGTGAGGGAATATTATTAGTACAATATTAATATAAAATCATCTTCTCCATACAGTCATATGGGAATCAAGCCAAATGTAGAATTGTACTGAAGACTTACAAATATTTCCATAATAGAATATATTATGTTCAGCTGTAAAATTTAGCTATTATCAGTGATTTACAAACATATTATATAATACAATAAAAGTTCCATATTCTGCTTTCTGATGGTTCAGTTCCATTTTAACATTTCATGTAAATCTAAAGTCTTACGAGTGGTGCAGTAAATTGAGCCTTGATATCAATATTAAAATAATTATTAATCAGTAGTGATGAGCGAGCATTAAAATGCTCTGGTGCTCTTTGGTCGGGATGAGCAAATCATAATGCTTGGGCGCTTGACCTGAGTGACGAGCCCAATGAAAGTCAATGGGAAACTCGAGCACTCCCCCCCCCCCTCCCACCCTAAGGTCTTGAGGGGGCCTAAAAATTGGTCAAATTGATGTAAACAGAGCTCAAATGACATGGGAACAGCATGGGGAAGACCCCTGGAAACATCTCTGACTACCAGGTCACTGCTGTGAACAATGTTGTCAGAGGTATTACGCCACTTTTATGGACTGACAATAAAACATACAAAAACGAAGCAAAAATGAATTTTCCTATAAAAAATGTCAAGAAACACTCTTTCCAGGGTAAAGACTAGTGATGAGCGAATATGTTTGAAATCCGATCTCCAAACTTAAGTTTGACACGAATGTGGCACATTAGGATTCTTGATTGAAAAGGCAAGCATTTTCTTCTTAAATTCGGGAAAATATGCATCATTCGGCGAATAAGTACAGGAACGTGATTGCGGGGCAACTAGAGCATTTTTAACAGTTCTGCTAGCATAGTGCTTGTATGTAGTGCATAGTATTTTTTGCTGTTCCTAATATGATACAGCAGGCTATAGCTGATTTTTAAATATCTTGGAGCGTATATTCCATGTTATACAGGCCTCATCCACAGTAAAAAAAATACTTTTTTCGTTTCCTAATGTTATACAGCAGAAGACATCTCTATTTGAAATAGTTTGGAGAATATCTTGTATGTTTTATATAGGCCTCATTCATAGTTCCACAGTAAAAAAATACTTTTTTCTGTTAGTAACATTATACAGCAAGCCATAGCTTACCTTGTCATTTAGTGCCGCTGAAATTCAGGTGTGTGCAGAGCTGTTGCAGAGAAAAAGAATCTAATTTAGTTTTGCTAATTGCGTGCTCCTACCACACTATCTGAGTAACATGAGTGGGAAAAAGAGAGGTCGCGTTGAAAGGGGGAATAAGCTTGGTGTTCAAGGTATGCATGGGGTAGGTGGTAATGTTAGTGAAAGCATTAGTCATGTCCTATCCGAAAGCAACTGACAACTTCTGTTACTGGACGGGCTACTCCACTCCCTTTCTTTGGCAGCCACACAGTGATACGCCGTGTTTATAAGGGTCAGAAAGAGGAGGTGCACCAGTGGATGGCAAGTGGATCGCTGCTTCGATTGGCCTCTCCTCTTCTTCTTCCACCTCAATATAACATACAGTCTAGTCCACAGAGGTGGCACCCTAATTACCATTGCTTTCCCCCTAGTCACAACTGTCCAAGTGCCCAACTGACTGTAGCAAACCACAGATGGGCGAATCTGTAGAATTGTTCAGCCATTCTTTACCATGGGCATCAGAAGTGTACTCCAAACATTCACAGAGTCAAGAAGAGGAGGAAAGCATCTGCACCAATGCCCAAATTTTTATTTAGGTTGCATTCGGGGCAGGGCAGAGTAGGGTCCGAGCAGGTTCCTAACCCTCGTCACCAGACGTTAATCACTGGGGGAGGGAGGTGATCCTGATGAGACTCAGATACCTGAGGCTCATTCGGACTGTGCTGTGCTGTCAGGACAATAAGAGGAGAAGGGTCACTCTGAGGACGAGGAATGAGATAACACATTGGATGATGATGAGGTTGAAGATCCTACTTGGTGTGAACTCAGTGTCACGCAGCCGAGTAGCTCATCTGAGGAGGGGGAGGAGGAAGAGGAGGAGGTTACTTTTCATCCTATGGTGCAGACACGGAGTGATGCAAGCACAAGGAGCACTGCATCCTTAGCCACAACGGTGGCTGTGGACAACAGTGGTCACTGGTCTGCAGCTCACAGAGGTGGAAGGGTTGCTGAGCCTGGGCCTTTTTTGTCGCCGCAAATGATGAGTCAACTCACGTTATCTGCACACTTTGCCAGAAAAAACTCAATAGAGGGAAAAAGTGCAATAATTTGTCTACTACATATATGAACCTTCACATGCGCACACAACATGCTTTACGCTGGGAATTTCACTGCGCTAAAATGCAGACCAGCGGACCTTAACAACCATCAGCTGTCTCATCAACCACATCTGCTGCATCTTCCTCCTCTGTTACCGTGTAAAGTATTGTCACCCAGGTGTCCCACCGCAGAACCTCTGCTTCTCCGCCCGCTCCAGTCAGGCTGAGAGAAAGCCCATCAGCAGTAACAGAAGCGGGCCTGCCTGCTGTGTTTGTTTCAATGGGCACCACACATGTTTCTCAATCCACCGTTACAGCTGCGCCTGAACCTCACTTACAGTCCACCAGTTTGTCCATTTCACCGTACTCTTTCTCAGCACTGCGGCCAGCCCTCGATCCCACAGTTGTGGTCATGTAAAAGATTGTTTCATCCTACACAGGGCCGGCTCCAAGTTTTTGTGGACCCTGGGCGAGAGAGTCTCAGTGGGCCCCTTTAACAAATAACACGATTCATGATGCTCAGATACCACAGAGAAATATATATATAGTAAAATGCCAAAGATTTCACTTCTTACATTACATGACCGATATCTATTGTAAATTCCGCAATAGCTCAGAAACCGGCGAATCGCTCCATACAGGATACTGGCCCCCATATAATATTCCATACAGGATACTGGCCCTCTTATAATGCTCCATACAGAGTACTGGCCCCCATATAACACTCCTTGCAGGCTGTGCCCCCAAATAATGCTCCATGCAGGCTGTTCTCCCCACATAATGCCTCATGCAGGCTTTTCCCCCACATAATGCCCCATGTAGGCTGTTCCCCCACATAATGCCCCATGCAGGCTGTTCCCCCCTTTTAATGCCCCATGCAGGTTATTCCCCCTTATAATGCCTCATTCAGTATGTCACTCCCCTTATAATGCCCCATGCATTATGTCACCCCCCCTTATAATGCTTCATGCAGGATGTCACTCCCCCCATATAATGCCTCATGCAGGATGTCACTCCCCCCCTTTTAATGTCCCAGGCAGGATGTCACATCCCCCATCCCTTATAATGCCCCATGCAGGATGTCACACCCCCCATCCCTTATAATGCCCCATGCAGGATGTCACTTCCCCCCTTTTAATGCCCCATGCAGGATGTCACACCCTCGTCCCTTATAATGCTCCATGCAGGATGTCACTTCCACCCTTTTAATGCCCCATGCAGGATGTCACCCCCTTCCCTTATAATGCTCCATATAGGATGTCATCCCCCCACCTTATCATGCCCCATGCAGGATGTCACTTCCGCCCATATAATGCCCCATGCAGGATCTCATTCCCCCCTCCCTTATAATGCCCCATGCAGGATCTCCCACACCCCCTCCCTTATAATGCCCCATGCAGGATGTCACTCCCCTCCCATATAATGCCCCATACAGGATGTCACTTCTCCCTTATAATGCCCCATGAAGGATGTCACCCCCCTCCCTTATATTGCCCCAAGCAGGATGTTGCCCCCCTTTTAATGCCCCATGCAGGATGTCACCCCCTCCCTTATAATGCCCCATGCAGGATGTCACCCCCCCCTTTTAATGCCCCATGCAGGATGTCACCCCCTCCTTTATGATGCCCCATGTCTCCATACATTAATAAAATAATCAAATACTCACCTCACTTCTCCTAACCTGCTGCCACTGCTCTGGACTCCAGCATCGCCGGCGTCTTCCCACTCTGCGCTGTGATGGCTGAGGAGAGAGCGTGGTAGAAAGATGTCACCGCGCCCTCTTACCTGAATCGTCACAGTCAGAGGACGCGGAAGAGACCGGAGCTGCTGCGGAGGCATGGGGAGCGGTAAGTATATTGTACTCATCTATTTATGGATCTTGCAATCTTGCATACCGTTCCTTAAGGATCACAATAGTGGGTTTTCCTTCACTGCTGGTCTGCTGCATGTTTCTGGTAGCTATTGAGAACCCCTTCAGAGATGTAATCTATAATATAATGCTACAAGCTTCCCTTTGTCTGAAGCCTCTATAGACTGAGCAAGCGCGACACGCCTGCGCAGTCTGGCTCCAGACAGAAGAACGCATGGAGTCGCTACAGGAGTGTATGGCGCCGGAGATTGAGGTAAGTGTAGACACTGAACACATACCGCGATCTCCGGTGCCATACTTACTTACCTGACCAGGAGGAGCATTGCCGCGGTGCCTCTCTTCTGGCCGGAGACCGGGGTGGAGTGAAGGCGTCGGAACTGGCGCATGTGCATAGCGCTATACATTTGCACTGTGTCTTCAGCAAAATGGCGCTGGACAGAGTGGTATGGGCACGCGTGTACTCCGGTGCCACACTCCTCCCCCAGCCTTCGGAAGAATAGAACACAGCAGCGCTGGAGCACAAGGAAGAAAGGTGAGTATAAGTGTTTATTTTTTGTATTTGTGCAGTGTGAAAGGGATGAGGGGTACCATGCATGCCAGGACTGGGGAGTGGGGGGGTCACACATACCAGGATTGGGGGATGAGGGGGCCACATATACAAGGATTGGGGGATGAGTGTACCATACATACCAGGATTGAGGGGTACCATGCATACCAGGATTTGGGTATGATGGGTACCATACATACCAGGATTGAGGGGCACCATGCATACCAGGATTGGGGGGTGAGGGGTGCCATGCATACCAGGCTTGGGGGATGAGGGGACCATGCATACCAGGATTGGGGGATGAGGGGGCCACACATACCAGGATTGAGGGATGAGGGGTACCATACATACCAGGATTGGGGATGAGGAAACCATGCATACCAGGATTGGGAGGTGAGGGGGCCACAAATATAAGGATTGGGGGATGAGGGGGCCACACATACCAGGATTGGGGGATGAGGGGACCATGCATACCAGGATTGGGGGTGAGGGGACCACACATACCAGGATTCGGGGATGAGGGTTACCACGCATACCAGGATTGGGGGATGAGGGGTACCATGCATAACAGGATTGGGGGATGAGGGGTATCATGAATACCAGGATTGGGGGATGAGGGGTACTATTCATACTAGGATTGGGGGATGAGGAGGGCAATGCATACCAGGATAGGGATGAGGGGGCCATACATACCAGGATTGGGGAAGAGAAAGCCATGCATACCAAGATGTGGGATGGGGTGCCATGCATAACAGGATAGGGATGAGGGGTACCATGCATACCAGGATGATGGGTGCCATACATAACAGAATAGGGAGGAGGGATGGGGTACCATGCATGCCAGAATTGGGTTGAAGGGTGCCATGCATACCAGGATTGGGGATGAGGGGTGCCATGCATACCAGGATTGGGCATGAGGGGTGCCATGCATACCAGGAAGGGGGGGGGTGCCATGCATACCAGAATTGGGTGTGAGGGGTGCCATTCATACCAGGATTGGGGGTGAGGGGTGCCATGCATACCAGGATAGGGATGAGGGGTACCATTCATATCAGAATAGGGATCTGGGGGGGCCAAGCATACGAGGATTGGGGATGAGGGGTACCATGCATACCGTGATAGGGATCTGGGGGGGCATGCATACCAGGATGTGGGATGGGGTGCCATGCATAACAGGATAGGGATGAGGGGTACCATGCATACCAGGATGAGGGGTGCCATACATAACAGGATAGGGGATGAGGGGTGCCATGCATACCAGGATTAGGGGTGAGAGGTACCATGCATACCAGGATTGGGGGTGAGGGGTGCCATGCATACCAGGAATAGGGGTGAGGGATGCCATGCATACCAGGATAGGGGTGAGGGGTGCCATGCAAACCAGGATAGGGATGAGGGGTACCATGCATAACAGGATAGGGATGAGGGGTACCATGCATACCAGGATTGGGGGAGAGAAGTGCCATGCATACAGGATTGGGGGTAACGGGGGCCATGTATACCAGGATTGGGGGTGAGGGGTGCCATGCATACCAGGATTGAGGGTGAGGGGTGCCATGCATACCAGGATTGGGGGTGAGGAGTGCCATGCATACCAGGATTGTGGGTGAGAGGTGCCATGCATACCAGAATTGGGAGTGAGGCGTGCCATGCATATCAGGATAGGGATGAGGGGTGCCATGCAAACCAGGATAGGGATGAGGGGTACCATGCATAACAGGATAGGGATGAGGGGTACCATGCATAACAGGATAGGGATGAGGGGTACCATGCATACCAGGATTGGGGGAGAGAGGTGCCATGCATACAGGATTGGTGGTGAGGGGGGCCATGCATACCAGGATTGCGGGTGAGGGGTGCCATGCATACCAGGATTGACGGTGAGGGGTGCCATGCATACCAGGATTGGGGATGGGTGGTGCCATGCATACCAGTATTGAGGATGGGGGGAGCCATGCATACCAGGATTGGGGATGAGGGGTGCAATGCATACGAGGATTGGGGATGAGGGGTGCCATGCATACCAGGATTGGGGTATGAGCGGTACCATGCATACCAGGATTGAGGGGTGAGGGGTACCATGCATACCAGGATTGGGGGATGAGGGATACCATGCATACCAGGATTGGAGGATGATGGGTACCATGCACACCACAATTGGAATCTGGGGGAGCCACGCATACAAGAATTCAGATGAGGGGTACCATGCATGCCAGGATAGGGATGAGGGGTACCAGGTAAACCAGGATAGGGATGAGGGATACGATGCATACCAGGATGAGGGATGGGGTGCCTTGCATACCAGGATAGGGATGAGAGTTACCATGCATACAAGGATGAAGGGTACCATACATACCAGAATAGGGGTTGAGGGGTGCCTTGCATACCAGGATAGGGATGAGGGGTGCCATGCATGCCAGTATTGGGGATGAGGGGTGCAATGCATACCAGGATTCGGGATTTGGGGTGCCATGCATACCAGAATTGGGGGATGAGGGGTGCCATGCATACCAGGATTGGGGATGAGGGGTGCAATGCAAACTAGGATTGGGGATGTGGGGTGCCATGCATACCAGGATTGGGGGATGAGCGGTGCCATGCATACCAGGATTGATGGGTTGAGGGGTACCATGCATACTAGGATTAGGGGATGAGTGGTACCATGCATACCAGGATTGGGGGATGAAGAATGCCATGCATACCAGGATTGAGGGGTGAGGGGTACCATGCATACAAGGTTTGGGGGATGAGGGGTACCATGCATACCAGGATTGGGGGATGAAGAGTACCATGCATAAAAGGATAGGGATCTGGGGGGGCCATGCATACAAGGATTCGGATGAGGGGTACCATGCATACCAGGACAGGGATGAGGGGTACCATGCATACCAGGATGAGGGATGGGGTGCCTTGCATACCAGGATAGGGATGAGGGGTACCATGCATACCTTGATGAGGGGTACCATACATACCAGGATACCGATGATGGGTACCATGCATACCAGGATTGGGGGAAGAGGGGTACCATGCATACCAGGATTGGGGGATGAGGGGTACCATGCATACCAGGATTGGGGAATGAGGGGTGCGATACATACCAGGATAGGAATCTGGGGGCGCCATGCATATAAGGTATCGGATGAGGGGTACCATGTGTGCCACAGGACCCAAAATGGTGCATGGAAGGACTTCTCCACAAGAGGCCCTTAGTACATACAGACACCTCCACCCTTCCACCTCATACCACCAGACAGAGCCCAGTTAGGTATATATATAGTGGAGGGTGGAGTTAGGTAGTGTGCTGGCACTTGAGATCAGTGAAGAGGCAGCACCTGTTGAGCTGCTGTGCTGATGGGAAGCCAAGGCCTAAAGCACATGCTGAAGCCTTTGGGCCTAGAGCGTGGCCGGAGGCAAGGAGAGGAGAGAGGAGTTAAGGGGGCAGAGGGGCATCTTAAGCTCACCCAAGAACACAAGCCGGACACCGGGTTCGTGCCTACAGGGTCCTCTATGCCCAGTAGGAATAACCGGTATACCAGGAGGATTCCAGACCCCTGGTCAACCTGAAGCTACAATCATCTACAGAACTAGGAACCATGAAGGCCCCAGCATCCAGGGATAGTGGTAGCCAGAGAAAAGTTCTTACTACCATGCCGACAGGTGAGAGAGTGAAACAGTACAGAAGCTAGGCCTAGTTCCAGGCTGGTCAGGAGCTTCAGAGAGAGAGAGGAAGAAACGGATCAGGAGGCCTATTACCCGCTCACTGTGGAGAGTCCAGAAGTGCACCCTTCGTACTAAGTACCCTGGACCATACCTGCCGTTTACACTAATAAAGGTACTGAAGCGAATCCCCTGTGTGCGTGCCTGTTATTCTCCCCTGACCCGGCTGGGCCACCTCTCACCTGCATCCCTTCCATCAACCCTGCTCCAGGGCCCGCTCCGCCTTTTTGGAGCAAAACATCTCAGCTCTGGTACCCATTACCAGGAACCACAGGTGGCGTCAAGAGACAAAACCGTTTATCATCCCTTCAAGCAACAACCCCCATTTAAGAGTGACCCCAGGGTACGGGCCCGGGAGCCGACCGCTGTGACATCCCAAGAAGGTAAAGGCCCGGGTACCGAGTCCCCCATATCCCCCTGGGCGAGTCATCTCTTCCTGGCGTCACAAACAGGATTTCGTGCCCATTGCCACTGGGTACTGTGTGCCGTATTTGAACTGTGTTTGAACTGTGGTGTACATCGCCGCCATTACCGCGTCACCGCGCGGGAAGAAGAGGGGCGTAACCGTGGGAACCAGAGAGGTGTGACCATTGGTAGCGCAAGACGCCCAAGCCCCGCCTCACGCTCTGATGCCGCACTAGGAAGCGTCAGGCCCTGGAAGGAGACCGCGATCTGCGGAGCTGCGGCATACCCGATAAAAGCAAAGAATGTAGGCTACGGTTTACTGGGGGGGGGCGCACCCATGACCGATGACCAGCAAAACGCCGGAGCACCGGAAAACACTCCCGATGCTCAACTCTCGCCCGGCGCTGCTCAGGCAGGAGCAGCCGCCCCACCGGCAGGGTTCGTGACTCCAATGATACCCATGGCCCTGCCGTACATCCCCGGAGCGAAATGGCTTCCCCAGTATGATGGCAAACCAGACACCCTTTCAGTCCAAAAGAAAAATATGCAGTGTATTGGACATGTACTCAATGACTGGTAAACAGAGAGCCACTGTTGTGCTGGGACAATTGACTGGTGCCGCAGAGTGGGAAGTTGAAACCTGGCCAGCCGCAGACCAGGAATCTGTATCTATTGTATTTAACAGACTGCAAACTGTTTTTGAAAACCGCACTGAGACAGATCTTCGGATGAGGTTCTACCACTGTACCCAGAAACCTGAGGACAGTATCCGGGACTATGCCTGGCGTTTACAAGAGGCCCTGCGGGCCCTGAAACAGGTTAGTCCAGCCAGCATACATGATGTGGACAAAATGCTGATAGAACAACTCATCCGGGGGTTAAGGTCCCAGGAGGAGAGCAGAACTGTACGGTGGTGGGCCTTAGATTATCCAAATGCCACCTTTGACGCCCTGAAGGACATGGCTATTAAGGGCCTTCAGCCCCAGGAAATATCAGATACTTCTATCCAGCGTTACCAGGGTGGGGCCACCCCAATGCCCACAGCACTCACTGCCCCTTCATTAGCGGCTGAGGCAAAAGTGCAAACAGCATCCCCTAGCGAGCTGGACAGCCTGCGCTCTGAAGTGGGTCAGCTAAGTAAAACCCTGACCACTGTCCTGAGCGCCCTGCAGCTACAAACGGAGCCTGAGCTGGATGGAAGGATCCTACTCGCCGACAGTCCTGAGGATGTCCCCTGGATGAGGAGAAGAAGGAGGACAACGCCACCCCGTGGGAAAACCAACGCCCTCCACCCCGTGGGAAAACCAACGACCGACCTCGCCCTCCAGGTGAACTCATTTGCTACCGTTGCCACAAGGCAGGCCACACCACATGGACCTGTCCTTTAAACGGGCAAACCCTGGCGCCAAGGGCCGACACCCAGGAGTAGATCAACCAGGTCGATCGAGCTGGTACGACCGGTTTGTAGGAGGAAGGCCTTTCCGGTCCATCGTGCTGGACGGAATAGCAACACCTGCACTACTGGACACTGGGTCACAGGTAACCATCATACCTGATGTCCTCTACAAAAGGTACTGGTCCATAGATGAACTCCACCCGCCAGACCCAAACCTCTCTGTGTATGCCTCCAATGGCCTTCCTCTTAACCTAGTCGGGGTTAAGGACTGATTGTAATAGAGTCTAACCCTGGTGATACAAACCCATATATGATACTTGGTACAAATGTTGTTGGTAACTGTTTGGGAGAAGTGTTGTTCTTACTCCAACAGATTGCTGACACTGCCAGACCAGGGCAGAGGAAGGTGCTCCAGAAGGAAATTCGCGCCCTCCTGTACCAGCAACAGGTAAAACTAACAGGTGGTGAGATTGGTAACGTATGGGTGACAGACCCGATACCCATTGTTATTACCCCACTAAGTGAAATGCTGATTTGGTGTAGGGCAGCAATAGGTCTCAAGGGACAGTACTACCAGGCGGCAGTAGAGCCCGTTAACTCAAAGCACTGACCTACACTCCTAACTGCTAGAGGGGTAGTTGATGTGCACAATGGGAGGGTACTCGTACGCCTCCTAAATTTTGGGGAGGAGGAAGTCAAATTGCCAAGATTTGCCACTGTTGCCAGACTGTATACTGTGAATAATAATGCCATACACACAGTGGAATCCTTGACCCCACCAGATACGGTGGAGGACAATGACTCCAAAACCCAGCTGGAGGAATGGTGTCAACAGCTCCATGTTGGAATTGACGCCACTCCTGTCCATCAAAAACACGGTGTCTACAGAGTGGTTCAGGAATATGAACTGGTGTTTAGTAGTGTTGAGCCACCCCCGTAGTGTTCGAGTTCGGTTCGGTTCGTCGAACACCCGTGTGTTCGCCGAACTGTTCGTCGAACTGTTCGTCGAACACCTTCGAACACCGTTAAAACCAATGGCAGGCAAACAAAAACACATAGAAACACATAGAAAACACCTTCAAAGGTGTCCAAAAGCTGACAAACTGCTCAGAAGACACAACTAACACATGGAAAAGTGACAAGTACATATAGTCATGCGAAAATAAAAGAGGTGGAGGAGTAAAAGGAGGGGGAGACACAGATATAGGCATGTCATGCCCTTCTAAAATCCAAAAAGTGAGAAGCCGACACGGCCAGTCCGCTCCTGCCCGTGCCACCTCCGTGTCGCCGGGTTTGTGCCAGAGCCGCGGTGAACCCTGACGGCCAGCCCCCCTCTCCCAATACTGGTGCCTGTCCGCTGGTGGGTCGAGCGAGCCCCCCTGTGGTGGAGGCAGCTCTAAGCTTTTTAATTTAAATTGTCTCTCTAATTTGAATGAATACACTTTAAATCCATTTACAAGGATCTATTGGAGGGCAAGTCTCATGCCAGCAGCCGCGGTAATTCCAGCTCCAGTAGCGTCCACTAAAGCTGCTGCAGTTAAAAAGCTTTTATAAGGATCGAGCTCGGCTGTCCACCGCAAGGCATCCTACTGCCAGTCCCAGCCCCTATGCCTTGGGGTGCCTCCTGATGCTCTTCACTAAGTATCCCATGGTCCCGAAGCATTTCCTTTGAAAAAATTAAGTGTCTAAACTACAGGTGGTGCAGCTTGCTTAACAGCCGGGATAATCCGCTCACTAGCAGACACTGCTACTAGGCACAAAGTATTTCCTGGGCTAGATGCAGTTAAAAATTTGTAATTAGATACTCTCGTTGGATGCTGAGAAAGCATTCCATAGAGTCTCCTGGCACGCCATATATGATTCTCTTAAAAAGCTTGGGGTAGGGGTCTAGGGAACCCTTTTATAGCCAAAATCACGGCCCTGTATCGCAATACGTCACCTAGGCTGAAGATAAATGGAACTGTAGCACCCTGAGGGCTCGGTTGCTACAGACGTATTGCACCTCACCCAGAGGTGTGATATCTCACTCTCAGGTAAGGATGGAGTGTGGATCAGGACCCGACACCTGCATGCATTACACCACATTGCCGTGGGGCAGGGCGACCAATATGCCCCTGAGATGGGCACGACAGTCCCTGTCCCTGGCTGGAGTGGGGGGAGGGAACACTGAGGAAGGGGAACCCTGTAGTGCAGGAGCAGGGAGGAAGCAGTTCCTGGGTGCATTGAGAAGGGAGTATAAAAGGTGGGCACCATCTTAGTTCAGTGCAGAGAAGTCTGAGCAGAAGTGGCAGGGAGCAGGGGCTCTGCATGAGCTCTGCTCCGGAGGCGGGCCTAGTAACAGAGGCCCAGGCCTGGAAGAGGGAGAAGGAAGGAAGAGGAGCGGAGAAGGCTCCAGGAACGAGGAATAAAGGGATCCCAGGGGTGCGGACGGGCGAGTCGCCACCGCACGCCCGAATCCACCTGCGTGGATGGGTCAGGCCAAAGGGGGAGACCGGTCCCCGAACTAGTGGAGGCAGGAAACGACCCTCAGCTAGAAACCGGAGGCTCTGACATTTTATGTGGCGCAGCCCCTCGCTACACCCGCTAGGAAGGCACCACATAGGGTCAGGGAAACTGGCGCCAAGTTTACCAAGAGGAGGCCCGAGGCAGCCGGACAGAAGTGTTGGTAAGAAAGGCCAGACAAAGGACACACAAAGGGGGTCCTGTGAAGTGCTCCAAAGTTATCTGGGAGTTGTCTGAGCCCCTCACCTG
This sequence comes from Phyllobates terribilis, assembly GCF_046119375.1. Taxonomy (NCBI): domain Eukaryota; kingdom Metazoa; phylum Chordata; class Amphibia; order Anura; family Dendrobatidae; genus Phyllobates; species Phyllobates terribilis. The sequence goes on along the minus strand of NW_027362761.1, from coordinate 1,201,110,000 downwards.
GTGAGCACAGTACGACGTGGGCAGCCGTTACCTGCAGACGTGGTCTGGATAATAAGAACTGTGAGTAAAGGCCCTGAACTGCATCACTGACTCCGTGTCGTTACTGCTGCTGCCCTGCACCATCACCCCCATCCTCCGCATACACTGCCCTGAGGCTATACTCCTCCTGTGGGGAGTTATGCTACGCTCTGCTGCACCCACAACACCAGCCTCAGTGGTCTGCCCTGTAGCGGCGGTTCACTCTGACCGCAATCCACGGGTGGCGTAGTCGGACATTTAAACATGAAAACCACATAAATAGTTCCGCCACTGGTTTGACCGCCCTGAGCCACGGAACTGGGTCGCCGCCACGAAGACTACAACCACCAGCATCCACCAAAAAGGGTCCGGCTCCGGGTGTCCCAAGGCCCAGGGGGTGCGTCAGAACATTTTCATCACCTTTCACAATCACCAATGGGACAAGGCAGTGATGTCCTCTGTCCCCTCTCTTATACATCCTAGTGACGGAGCACCTGCTCTCATCAATTCGCCATAACCCCAATATTAGGTGGATTGAGGTGGGAGGCACCGAGTACAACTGCTCTCTATTTGCTGATGATGTCCTAGTATATATCACTCAATCACATATATCCATCCATGCTGTTATGGCTGAAATAGATCACTTTGTTACATGATAAAATTTTAAAATCAATGCAGCGAAGTCTGAGGCCCTCGATGTCTCCCTCCCCAAATCCATATAGGATTCCATCCAGTCCAACTTTCCCTTTGCCTGGCCCTCACAGGGTATCAAATACTTAGGAATTCCTATTCATAGAGACCTCTCCCATCTATGTTATTTAATTTTGGGCCCTTTATTGAACAACTCCATACAGACCACGGTTGGCAAGTTAGAACTGTAAGATTCACTACGTGAACCACTGGTGTTTTGTGGAAAAGCACATGTACACTGCGTTCCAAATTATTATACAAAAAGTGTTTAGGAGTGATAAGTGAAGAATTTGTTTGTTTGTCAGTTAAACTCATTGATGGTGATGTGTGTCAGGGCTCTTTATATCACTGTAAGCAATTGCAGACACCTGTGCTAATTAGTTTGGCAGGTGTGTCCAATGAAAGGCAAGACTACTTAAGAAGGCTCTCTCACATTATTAAGCAGCCTACATTTTCTGCCAAAATGGGAAAGAAAAAGGATGTGTCGGCTGCTGAGAAGCAACAAATTGTGGAGTGTTTAGGTCAAGGCATGACTACAATCAACATTGTGCGATGATCAGGATGAAGTGTCTTGGCAATCAAGAAGTATGTAGCTGATTCACAGTACACACGTGTGCGTGCTGATAAGGGCAAATTGAGGACTCTTTCCTACAGGCAATTAAGTCAGGTTGAAAGAGCAGCGGCAAAAAAGCCTTGTCATAGCAGCAGACAAGTTTTTGAAGCTGCTTGTGCCTCCAACGTCCCCCGAACAACAAGATGCAGGGTCCTTCAGAGGTTTGCAGCTGTGCATGCGCCATCCTGTCGACCTCCTCTATCCACTTCACACAAGCAGAAACGGCTCCAGTGGGCCAAACATTACATGAAGACTGATTTCAAAACTGTTTTGTTCACGGATGAGTGCCGTGCAGCGCTCGATGGTCCAGATGGATGGAGTGGAGGATGGCTGGTTGATGGACACCCCACGCAAACACGGCTACAGCGCCAACAAGGAGGAGGTGGAGTAATGTTTTGGGCTGGAATCATGGGGAGAGAGATTGTCGGCCCCTTTAGGATCCCTGAAGGCGCTAAAGATGAACTCCATAATGTATGTGGATTTTCTCAAACAGCACTTCCTGCCATGGTTCAAGAAGAAGAACCGTGTATTTCACAGCAAGATCATTTTTCTGCATGATAATGCACCATCTCATGCTGCACATAAAACATCTGCATCTCTGGCTGATATGGGCATAAAAGGGGACAAACTTATGGTGTGACCCCCATGCTCCCCTGACCTCTACCCCATTCAGAACCTTTGGAGCATCATTAAAAGGAGTGTCTATGATGGCGGGAGGCAGTTCACATCTAAGCAACAGCTCTGGGAGGGTATTCTGTCCTCATGCAAAACAATTGAAGCAGAAACCATCCAAAACCTGACAAATTCAATGGACGAGAGAGTTCAGAAGCTCCTTTCGAACAAGGGGTCCTATGTGAAAATGTAACATCACCTAGAATAAAGTTTTGAGTTGAAAACTGTTTGATTTCAGTTTCTAACAACCTGCTAATGCTTATAATTTCAAAAATGACCATTTTTTTGGTCTTTATTAAAATGAAAAGGTTGATCGAAAAGTTTGGGGGTTCTAAGAGTGTGGCAACCCAGTAGTCATGATTACTTCGAATTCTGACAATATGAGGGTCATGCTGCAGGTAGTGCAGCAAGAAGGCACTTATGTGCCTTGCGCATCTCGGAGGCCCAAAATTATTTTCCGGGCTAGATGCAGCTAAAAATTATTTTTAATTTTAAATCTGGTGAAGCTTTAGTATAGATGGCCTAATAGGATCAGTGCTGCACACTGCTACAAAGCCCAAATTATTTTCCAGTCAAGATACAGATAAACATGATTAGTAATTTGAAAGCTTAAAACGGTTGGTAGGGTGATTTTAACCAATCATCAAGCTTTTACTCTCCCCAGGATGACACAGGGGTAGAAAAGTCGTTTCGGATCCATGATTTGTTCATCTTTATGAACGTGAGTCTGTCTACATTATCAGTGGAGAGCCGCGTGCGCTTATCTGTCAGCACACCACCAGCAGCGCTGAACACACGTTCAGACAGAACGCTGGCTGCGGGGCATGACAAGATCTCCAAGGCGTAAGTGGCTAGCTCCGGCCATTTATCCAGATTGGAAGCCCAAAAAGAGCAAGGGTCCAGTGACACAGTCGTGGCTTCAATGTTTACTTGGAGATACTCCTGTACCATCGTCTCTAGGCGTTGACTATGTGTCAGACTTCTTGTCTCCTGTGGCCTTGCAAAGGATGGGCTAAAAAAGTGGTGAAATGATTCCGCAAAATTGATGTTACCAGCAGATACTGTGGTTCTGTTACGGTTTGAGTGCTGAACACTTGACGGTCCCACGGTTGGCAAGTTGGAACTGTGAGATTCACTACGTGCACCACTGGTATTTTGTGGAAAAGCACATGTAAGATTCTGCAACAGTCTCTGCTGATACTCCTGCATGCGTGCATCCCTTTCTATGGCAGGAATAATTTCTGCAAATTTACTTTTGTACCGGGGATCTAACAGTGTGGCAACCCAGTAGTCAGGATTATTTCTAATTCTCACAATTCGAGGGTCATGTTGCAGGTAGTGCAGCAAGAAGGCACTCATGTGTGTTGCGCATACAGGAGCACCAAGTCCCTGTTGTGTTGGTGGCGAGGTAACAATCATGCTTCCTTCCTCTGTCCTCTCCCCCCAACCTCGCACAACAGAAATGTGATCAAGGTCTCCCTCATCTGATGAGTCTTCCATCAGTTCGTCCTCCACTTATTCCTGGGCTCCTGCACCTTCCTCACTAGTTTGGCTGCTACCATGCGCCCTGGTAAAACCATCTCCCCCACCCTCACATGCCTGCCGCCTTGGTGCTGCCGACCGTCTGGACCTTGCAGATGTTAGCCCTTCCGCATACAACTCCTCCTTCTCTACTTCCTCCACCTCCTCTTGTGCCACCACCTGACTCCGAATTCTGTTTAACATGTGCTCCAGCATGTAAATCACCGGAATAGTCATGCTGATAATGGCATCGTCAGCACTAAACATCTTCGTCGCAATTTCAAAACTGTGCAGAAGGGTGCATAGGTCCCTGATCTGAGACCACTCCTCCAGCGTGATTTGCCCCACCTCTGAATCTCGTTGGCCCAGGCTATACGTCAGAATGTATTGCACCAGGGCTTGTCGGTGCTGCCACAGTCGCTGCAACATGTGCAGAGTTGAATTCCACCGGGTAGGCACATCGCATTTTAGCCGGTGAAGTGGCAGGCCCAACGACTTCTGTAGAGATGTAAGTCGCTGAGCTGCGGGATGCGAACGGCGGAAGTGAGCACACAGCGACCGTGCCCTCTGCAGAAGGCCATCTAGTCTGGGATAGTGGGCTAAAAATTGCTGGACAACCAGGTTCAACACGTGAGCCATACAAGGCACGTGTGTGACATTGCCCCGGCGAAGGGCCGCACCCAGGTTTGCAGCATTGTCGCACACGGCCTTCCCTGGTTTCAGGTCCAGTGGAGACAACCATTCATGAAATTGGTTCTCCAGAGCTGACCACAACTCCTCAGCTGTGTGACTCACATTTCCCAGACATTTCAATGTAAAAACCGCCTGATGACGTTGAGCCCTACTGCCAGCATAGTAAGGAGGTGTGCAGGATCCCTTCTGCGCAGTTAGAAAGCTTGTGGCATGACCAGACAGGCTTTGGGTGCAGGTGGAAGACCGAGAGGAGGTTGAGGAGGCAGAAGCAGTGGAGGAACTTTGACATAAAGAGGATTGACGCACAACTCGTGGGGACGGCAAGACTTGGACAGCAGCCCCTTGTCCTGCTGTCACCATAGTTACCCAGTGCCCATTCAGCGACATGTAACGCCCCTGTCCATGCCTACTCGTCCAAGTGTCTGTGGTGAAATGCACCCTGTCACACACAGAGTTTCTCAAAGAAGCGGTGATGTTGTGTGCGACATGCTGGTGGAGCGCAGGCACACCTTTCTTTGAGAAGTAGTGCCGACTGGGCATCTGGTACTGGGGCACTGCGACGGACATAAGGTCTCGAAAATCCTCTGTGTCCACCAGGCGGAAAGGCAGCATTTCTGTAGCCAAGAGCTTGCAGATGGTGAAATTCAACCTCTTAGCTTTCTCATGGCTAGGAGGAAATGGTCTTTTACTTGTCCACATCTGAGGGACCGAGGGCTGGCTATTGTGCTTAGACGGGGTTGATAAGGGTGTCCCCGGCAAACTGCCGGTCTGTGAGGAAGATGCAGGCGGACATGTTAGGTTGCCTTGATCCAAAGGTGGTGCTATCGATGTCGGACAGCGCTCAACACCAGCTGGTGTTACCACCTCCAAAGAAAATGATGACCTGCCAATCACGCTGGCTGTTGCGGGTAAAGAGGTGGCAGGTCTGCGCCCCAAAACAGGTGTGACTGCTGTCCCCCCAGTCACAGAGGATGAAGAGGCCGCGGATGCACAAGATATGGCAGACGGTGATTGGCCCGGCCGGCTAAGCCGCATTGTAGCACACTGAGCTTCCAACTGCAACTTATGCTTCATGTCCATGTGCCGGTTCATGCATGAAGTACTCAAACTATGTATTTTTTGGCCTCTACTTAGCTTTTGCTGACAAATGTTACAGATAACACGAGTTGGGTCATCTTTATCGATCTGAAAAAATGCCCAGGCTATGCAAGGCTTAGCACCCATGCGACCTGAAGAGCCACCACGACTTGTGGTGAGAGGCAGAGTTGTGTTTGAGGATGCAGTTGTTGACGTGCTTCCAGTACTACGTCTCTGTCAAGGAAGGCGCAACCTGACCTCGTCGTCACTAGCATCTTCCTCCACCTCCTCTGCTGACCTCATCTCTTGGCTGACTGTGGGTTGACAGTAAGTGGGATCTCCGACCTCATCATCATCACCCTGTGCGTTATCACACCCGTCGTCCTCAGAGCCAACCTGTTCCTGCCCTGACAAAAAACTAAAGTTGTCGCTCCAATCAGGTATTTGAGTCTTATCATCGTCTTCCTCATTGTCTCCACCAACAGGAGTTACAGTTTGGGAATGAGGGTCTACATTATGGTCAGAACCTTCTGCGTCTGGTCCTGGATCCGACTCATAAAGATTCTGGGCATCAGTGCAGATCATTTCCTCGTCTGGATTCACAGAAGCGCTGGAGTCGACCTCTGATTCCCAGGCTATAGTATGAGTAAACAGCTCTGCAGACTCAACCATCTGTTCTACCTCATACTCAGACGGGCAGCTGGAGATTTGGGAGCTGTGAGGAAGCAAGTGCGATTTGGGTGACACCTTTGAGGACTGGAGTATTTGTGATGTTGAAGTTGATGTGGAGGAGAGCCCACTTCAAGGAGCACTTGATATCCGTTGAAGCACCTGCTGTTTTTGTGCCTCATCTGGAATTTGTAGCGATTGGCGTGGCCGTAAGAAAGGGATCTTATCACATTGTCCGCTAAAAGAAGTAGACATTTTAGTTTGGCTGGAAGATGGTCTTTCTTCTGCAGATGTTACTGTTGCTTTAACACCTACCCCACGGACACAACCTTTTTTCCCCTTCCCAACACGCCTATTCCCCTTTCCACCAGCAGCAGGCCTTTTTCCACTCATTTTGGTGGTTAACTAATTCACAACTCTGGAGTTGTTTGCACAAAAAAACAATGGATGGTAACCGAGCAGAGCTGAGTGGCCAAACTGTGGTATTAGGCCAAAACTATTGGCTGGGTTAGATGCAGAAAAAAATTATTTTGAATTTGCAACCTGATGGAGGTCAGTATAGATGGACTAATACAAATAGTCCCACACACTGCTAGAAGCCCAAATATTTTTTCAGAGGTACTGTAGATGCAGATAAAAATTATTTTTAAATTGCAACCTGATGGAGGTCAGTATAGATGGACTAATAGACCAAGTCCCACACACTGCTAGAAGCCCAAATATTTTTTCAGAGCTAGATGCAGAAAAAAATTATTTTTAATTTGCAACCTGATGGAGGTCAGTATAGATGGACTAATAGACCAAGTCCCACACACCGCTAGAAGCCCAACTATTTTTTCAGAGCTAGATGCAGAAAAAAATTATATTCAATTTGCAACCTGCTGGAGGTCAGTATAGAAGGACTAATAGAACAAGTCCCACACACTGCTAGAAGCCCAAATATTTTTTCAGAGCTAAATGAAGAAAAAAAATATTTTTAATTTGCAACCTGATGGAGGTCAGTATAGATGGACTAACAGACCAAGTCCCACACACTGCTAGAAGCCCAAATATTTTTTCAGAGCTAGATGCAGAAAAAAATTATTTTTAATTTGCAACCTGATGGAGGTCAGTATAGATGGACTAATAGACCAAGTCCCACACACCGCTAGAAGCCCAAATATTTTTTCAGAGCTAGATGCAGAAAAAAATTATTTTTAATTTGCAACCTGATGGAGGTCAGTATAGATGGACTAATAGACCAAGTCTCACACACTGCTAGAAGCCCAACTATTTTTTCAGAGCAAGATGCAGAAAAAAATTATCTTTAATTTGCAACCTGATGGAGGTCAGTATAGATGGACTAATAGACCAAGTCCCACACACCGCTAGAAGCCCAAATATTTTTTCAGAGCTAGATGCAGAAAAAAATTATATTCAATTTGCAACCTGCTGGAGGTCAGTATAGAAGGACTAATAGAACAAGTCCCACACACTGCTAGAAGCCCAAATATTTTTTCAGAGCTAAATGAAGAAAAAAATTATTTTTAATTTGCAACCTGATGGAGGTCAGTATAGATGGACTAATAGACCAAGTCCCACACACTGCTAGAAGCCCAAATATTTTTTCAGAGCTAGATGCAGAAAAAAAATATTTTTAATTTGCAACCTGATGGAGGTCAGTATAGATGGACTAATAGACCAAGTCCCACACACTGCTAGAAGCCCAAATATTTTTTCAGAGCTAGATGCAGAAAAAAATTATTTTTAATTTGCAACCTGATGGAGGTCAGTATAGATGGACTAATAGACCAAGTCCCACACACTGCTAGAAGCCCAAATATTTTTTCAGAGCTAGATGCAGAAAAAAATTATTTTTAATTTGCAACCTGATGGAGGTCAGTATAGATGGACTAATAGACCAAGTCCCACACACCGCTAGAAGCCCACCTATTTTTTCAGAGCTAGATGCAGAAAAAAATTATATTCAATTTGCAACCTGCTGGAGGTCAGTATAGAAGGACTAATAGAACAAGTCCCACACACTGCTAGAAGCCCAAATATTTTTTCAGAGCTAAATGAAGAAAAAAATTATTTTTAATTTGCAACCTGATGGAGGTCAGTATAGATGGACTAATAGACCAAGTCCCACACACTGCTAGAAGCCCAAATATTTTTTCAGAGCTAGATGCAGAAAAAAATTATATTCAGTTTGCAACCTGATGGAGGTCAGTATAGATGGACTAATAGAATGATGCTATGCCCAAATGATTTTACTTCACTAGGTGCAGTAAAAAATTGGTTTTCTATACACAGGTGTTATATCTTGCAACACAGATAGGCTACTCCACTGACTAACACACTCTGCAATAGGCCAAAAAGGATTAGCTTTGCTAGATTCAGCTAAATGCTGTGAAAAAAACTTGCACAGCACTGGCACAGACCTGCCTGGCAAAAACTGATAGGAACTCATGTAACCTAGTCCTGAAAAGGACTCCAATTACAATTAGTCTTTACTCCCACAACCTATCTATTTAAGAGCACAGACCTCCCTGATAAAAGTCGTAGGAAATGCTGTAACCTAGTCCTTAAAAGGACTGCAATCACAACTATTCCCTACTCCCAAGCTATCTGTATATTTGTGCGAAAATTGGCTTGAAATTAACAAGGTATAGCGCACACAGCAACAGCGGTGCCGTCTAACACGCAGCTGCAGCAGTGAGAAAATGGTGGCGACGGGGAAAATGGCTTGGTCTTATAGGGCAAGGACATGTGACATACACTGCCAATGACACATGCCCTTGCTTGTGTGAAAAAAAGCACTTCGCTCCGTGTGTGCGCTGCTGATAGGCTGACAGATTGCACCTCCCCACTGCAAATGCGGGAAAGAGAAAAAAAAATGGAGATCTTCATTGTTCCTGCAGAGATCCATCCCCTGCCCCTCCCCCCACCCCGCTGTACACTCAAACTGCGTATTAACATTAATTTTCATCATTACTGAGAAAAAATCCAGTTATGATTTTGGTGCACGAACAGTTATCGAACATAACCTCGAACAGCCAAATTTTTCTCAAATTGTTCGTGTTCGCCGAACGGCTCGAACACCGCCCAAAACAGCTCGAATTTGAGATTGGCGAACAGTTCGAGTAGAACAACGCTCATCTCTAGTGTTTAGTAAACACTCACTTGATTTTGGAAGGCTCAAAGGGGTACAACACCACATACCCACAGGTAACCATCCACCCATTAAGGAGAGTTACAGACCCATACCACCAGCACATTACCAAAAAGCAAAAGAAATGTTGCATGACATGAAAAGGCAGGGGTAGTAAGGGATAGCTGTAGCCCCTGGGCAGCTCCCCTGGTCCTGGTCAGAAAGAAGGACGGTAGCATGAGGATGTGTGTAGATTATAGACAAATTAATCGAATAACACATAAGGATGCATACCTTTTGCCCAGTATAGAGAAATCCCTGGCTGCACTAAAATCTGCCAATTATTTCTCCACATTGGATCTCACTAGCGGGTACTGGCAAGTCTCTGTTGCTGAGGAAGACCGGGAGAAGACAGCCTTCACCACCCTGATGGGAATATGCGAATTCAACAGCATGCCATTTGGACTCTGCAACGCACCCGGAGCATTTTAGAGGTTGATGGAGTGTTGCTTGTGACACCGGAACTTTGAGACAATGCTGCTATACCTGGATGATGTTATTGTGTACTCGAGGACGTATGAAGACCATCTAAAGCACCTGGCGGAGGTATTTGTGGCATTGTCCCGGTATGGGATGAAACTAAAACCTTCCAAGTGCCACCTGCTCAAATGGAAGGTTCAGTACCTGGGGCACGTAGTCAGCTCAGAGGGGGTAGCACCAGACCAGGAGAAGGTCACTGCCATCCAGAAGTAGCCTAAACCAAGGAACATCAAAGAGGTGCATCAATTTCTGGGACTGGTCGGGTACTACAGGAGGTTCATTAAGGACTACACCAAAAAGGCAGCACCTTTACAAGATCTCCTAGTAGGACAGTCCAAAAGAGGTAAAAGTCCCCCATTCCTTTGCATTAATGAAGGAATCCCTAACCGGTGAGGAAATCCTGGCTTACCCCGACTACAGCCAACCTTTCCTGTTATACACAGATGCCAGCAATGAGGGACTTGGGAGCTGTGTTGTCCCAGAAGCAAAATGGCAGAGAAAAGGTGATTGCCTATGCCAGTAGGAAGCTTCGCCCTACTGAGAGGAACCCGGAGAATTACAGTTCCTTCAAGCTGGAGTTCCTGGCCTTGGTCTGGGCTATCACCGAAAGATTCAAACATTACCTAGCCTCAACTAAATTTACAGCCTTTACCGACAATAACCCCTTGACACACCTGGAGACAGCCAGGTTGGGAGCCATGGAACAGCGCTGGGTGGCCAGATTGTCGAATTAACAGTTCACAATCAAGTACCGGGCAGGTCACAAGAACACCAATGCTGATGCCCTGTCAAGATTGCCCCACCAGTCGGACATTGAGGATGAAGTGGATGACCTAGAAGAAACTGAATAACCTGCTTTCCACAGAAATGGAATGGTCCACAAGCAACACACCTCCAGAAGACGTCATGGTAAGACGCTAAACCCTTTACCTCATCACAGCTGGAAGGAGACCCAGGACAGTGACCCGGTTGTCAGCCTAATCAAAGGACTGATAATCCAAGAAGGTTCTCACCTGGAGAAGGATGCTCCTCCACAAGCCAAACACCTGTGGAATGAGAGAAGTTGGCTGTTCATCTACAGAGAAAAGCTGTGCAGGAGGTATGTCAAACCTACAACCCATGAAATGGTGTGGCAGATTGTAGTGCCCAGGACGGATATCCAGATGGTGCTAGAGGCCTACCATGACCAAGCAGGTCATTTTGGCTGGAAGAAGCTGGAAACCCTGCTGAAGGACCGGTTCTATTGGGTTGGAATGCGGAGTTCCATAGAAAGGTGGTGCCGGAATTGTGGGCCCTGTAGCCTCAGAAGGAAAGACTACGGAAGTCAGAAAGCACCCTTGCAGTCCATCAAAACTACCCAACCCCTGGAGATTGTCGCTCTGGATCACGTCAAACTGTCACCCAGCAGATCAGGCTATTCCTATGCCCTGACCATGGTGGATCACTATTCCCAGTTCCTGGTGGTAGCCCCTGTCAAGGATCTGACAGCAGAAACTGCAGCAAGAACATTCCAAACCTACTTCTGCAGGCCCCATGGATACCCGGACAAGGTGCTAACATATCAAGGCCCTGCCTTTGAAGCTGAGCTGTTTAAAGAATTCTGTCACCTGTATGGATGTAAGAAGATCCGGACTACACCATATCATCCTCAAACCAACGGTATGTGCGAGAAAATGAATTACATCATCATTGACCTGTTAAAAACCCTACCTTTGAAAGAAAGGAACCAGTGGCCAGACAAACTACCTGACCTGGTGGACCTGTATAACCACATACCTGTGAGTTCTACTAACTGTACCACAGCGTACCTTATGAGAGCAAGGCCCGGAAAATTGCCCATAGACCTGAAACTCGGAGTGGTCAAACCTGATGCAGATATGTCCACTGAAGACTGGGACACAAATCGGCAAGAGCGGAGCAGGAAAGTAAAGGCCTGTGTTGAAGACAACCTAAACAAAGTAAGGGAAAGACAAGAAGACCAATATAACAAGCATGTACCAGCAGAACCCTTGGCACCCAGAGAAATAGTGCTAAAGCGGAAAAGAAGAGGTCACAAGCTCGATGACCAGTGGGAAAGAGAGCCCTACACCGTGTTAAATTCCGGATTTGACAACATCAAAACCTGCCTGATCAGCAAGGATGGGGGTAGGACAACCACAACAGTCTCAAGAGACCATTTGAAATTGTGCCCATGTCAACTGAAAACACTTGAGGAAGAAGTACTTCTTATAATACCGGGAAAACCCAAGGAAGATGTAGTTCATAAAGTTCTAGGAGACTTCCCCGCGGACTGGCCTCAACTCGATGGAGCAGTTATCATACCAGTGATACACTTCTGTCAGCCACCAGAAGAACCTCCACCACAAGAAGAACCTGTGAGCGCCCTGGAAAAACCTGTTCAGGAACAGGAAGCGTCCCCAGTAAGAGAAGGATCACCAGTTGAAGCAGAACCTGAGGATCCAGTAAACAGTGCACTTGCCAGTCCTATGGAGAGGTTGAGGCAGTTCTATAACTTACCTGCACGTAGATAGGTTAGCGGATAGTGCATGCACAGACACCAGTACCACCCCAGTTCTACGTAGATCCACACGCAGCACACAAGGCCAAATCCCTACCAGGTATAGGGAATAAGGTACAAAATGCATACAGTGTAAATAGCTACCCGGAAGGGTATAGCATTGTTTGTGTGAACTGAAAAAGTTATATGTGTGCATTTAGTTACCCGTAAAGGGTATAAAGACTTGCAGGCTGAGGACTGTGAGCAGCCAAAAACTGTCCATTGTAAATAGTTGCACTTATTAAAGTGCCCCCTATTGGTTTTATATTAAGAGACCACTGAACAAAAACCTGTTTGGCGTGGCCGAAGACGTGGTCCAACACCTGGATCACTTATGCCCTGTAGCCACGCCCAGGGCCTACATTGAGGGTTTTCAGACTGGTCCCTCATGCTATTCATGTTGCACCTTCACCAGTGAGATGGACACCTGGTTATGGGACTCACTGTAACTTTGATATGTGTTACTGTTATCGTAATTGTTGTTGTGACCTGTTAACAAAAAAAAAAAATGCTTCAGTCCAGGAGTACTGAGTTGTACTAGGGGGGAATGTGGCACCCTGCTACACACAGGTACCACAGTACCCAAAAGGGTGCCTGGACGGACTTCTCCACAAGAGGCCCTTAGTACACACAGACACCTCCACCCTTCCACCCCATACCACCAGAGGGAGCCCTGTTAGGGATATATATAGTGGAGGGTGGAGTTAGGTAGGGAGAGTGTGCTGGCACTTGAGATCAGTGAAGAGGCAACACCTGTTGAGCTGCTGTGCTGAGGGCAAGCCAAGGCCTAAAGTATGTGCTGAAGCATTTGGGCCTAGAGCGTGGCCGGAGGCAAGGAGAGGAGAGAGGAGTTAAGGGGGCAGAGGGGCATCTTAAGCGCACCACAGAACACAAGCCGGACACCGGGTCCGCGCCTACAGGGTCCTCTATGCCCAGTAGAAATAACCGGTATACCAGAAGGATTCCAGACCCCTGGTCAACCTGAAGCTACAATCATCTACAGAACTAGGAACCATGAAAGCCCCAGCATCCAGGGATAGTGGTAGCCAGAGAAAAGTTTTTACTACCATGCAGACAGGTGAGAGAGTGAAACAGTACAGAAGCTAGGCCTAGTTCCAGGCTGGTCAGGAGCTTCAGAGAGAGAGAGGAAGAAACGGATCAGGAGGCCTATTACCCGCTCACTGGGGAGAGTCCAGAAGTGCACCCTTCGTACTAAGTACCCTGGACCATACCTGCCATTTACATTAGTAAAGGTACTGAAGTGAATCCCCTGTGTGCATGCCTGTTATTCTTCCCTGACCCGGCTGGGCAACCTCTCACCTGCATCCCTTCCATCAACCCTGCCCCAGGGCCCGCTCCACCTGTGGGGAGCAGAAACATCTCAGATGCCATCCCATCACCCCAGGAGGTCTGCATCAGCACTCGTATCAATTACCAGGAACCACAGGTGGCCTCACGAGACAAAACTGTTTATCATCCCTTCAAGCAACAACTCCCTTTTAAGAGTGACTCCAGGGTATGGGCCCGGGATACGACCGCTGAGACGTCCCAAGAAGGTAAAGGCCCGGGTACCGAGTCCCCCATAACTCCCTGGGTGAGTTACATGCATACCAGGATAGGGATGAGGGGTACCATGTATACGAGGATTGGGGATGACGGGTGCCATGCAAACCAGGATTGGGGGATGAAGGGTGCCATGCATACCAGGATTGGAGGATGAGGGGTGCCAGGCTTACCAGGATTGAGGGGTGAGGGGTACCATGCATACCAGAATAGGGATGAGGGGTACCATGTATACCAGGATAGGGATAAGGGATACCATGCATACCAGGTTTGGGGATGGGGGGTGCCATGCATACCAGGATTGGGCATGAGGGGTGCCATGCACACCAGGATTGGGGGATGAGGGCTGCCATGCATACCAGGAGAGGGGTGAGGGGTACCATGCATACCAAGATTGAATGATGAGGGGTACCATGACTACCAGGATTGGGGGATGAGGGGTATCATGCATACCAGGATAGGGATCTGGGGGGGCCATGCATTCAAGGATTCGGATGATGGGTACCATGCATACCAGGATAGGGATAAGGAGTACCATGCATAACAGGATAGGGATGAGGGGTACCATGCATAACAGGATAGGAATGAGGGGTGCCAGGCATACCAGGATTGAGAGGTGAGGGGTACCATGCATACCAGGATAGGGATGAGGGGTACCATGTATATCAGGACAGGGATGGGGGTGCCATGCATTCCAGGATTGGGCATGAGGGGTGCCATGCATACGAGGATTTGGGATGAGAGGTGCCATGCATACCAGGATTGGGGGATAAGGGGTGCCATGCATACCAGGATTGAGGAGTATGGGGTACCATGCATACCAAGATTGAGGGATGAGGGGTACCATGCCTACCAGGATTGGGGGATGAGGGGTACCATGCATACTAGGATAGGGATCTGGAGGGCCATGCATACAAGGATTCGGATGATGGGTACCATGCATACCAGGATTGGGATAAGGAGTACCATGCATAACAGGATAGAGATGAGGGGTACCATGCATACCAGGATGAGGGGTACCATACATACCAGGATAGGAAGCAGGGATGGGGTACCATGCATACCAGGAATGGGTATGAGGGAGCCATGCATACCAGAATGAGGGGCGCCATGCATGCCAAGATTGGGATGAGGGGTGCCATGCATACCAGGATTGGGGATGAGGGTGCCATGCATACCAGGATTAGGGATGAGGTGTGCCTTGAATACCAGGATTGGGGGTGAGAGGTACCATGCATACAGGATTGGTGGTCAGGGGTGCCATGCATACCAGGATTGGGGGGGTGCCATGCACACCAGGATTAATGGTGAGGGGCACCATCCCTACGAGGATTGAGGGTGAGGGGTGCCATGCATACCAGGATTGGGGATGTGTGGTGCCATTCATACCAGAATTTTGGATGGGGGAGCCATGCATACCAGGATTGGGTATGAGGGGTGCCATGCATATGAGGATTGGGGATGAGGGGTGCCATGCATACCAGGATTGGGGGATGAGCGGTGCCATGCATACAAGGATTGAGGGGTGAGGGGTACCATGCATACCTGGATTGGGGGATTAGTGGTGCCATGCACACCAGGAATGGGGATGTGGGGTGCCAGGTAAACCAGGATTGGGGATGTGGGGTGTCATGATTACCAGGATTGGGGGATGAGGGGTGACATGCATACCAGGATTGAGGGGCGAGGGGTACCATGCATACCAGGATTGGGGGATGAGGGGTACCATGCATACCAGGATTAGGGGATGAGGAATGCCATGCATACCAGGATAGGGGGATGAAGGGTAGCATGCATACCAAGATAGGGATCTGGGGGGCCATGCATACAAGGATTCGGATGAGGGGTACCATGCATACCAGGATAGGGATGAGGGGTACTATGTATACCAAGAGAGGGATGAGGGATACTATGAATACCAGGATGAGGGATGGGGTGCCTTGCATACCAGGATAGTGATGAGGGTTCCATGCATATCTTGATGAGGGGTACCATACATACCAGGATAGTGATGAGGGGCACCATGCATTCCAGGATTGGGGGATGAGGGGTACCATGCATACCAGGATAGGGGAATGAGGGGTGCTATGCATACCAGGATAGGGATCTGGGGGTACCATGCATACCAGGATAGGGATGAGGGGTATCATGTATACCAGGATAGGTATGAGGGATACCATGCATACCAGGATTCGGGATGAGGGGTGCCATGCATACCAGTATTAAGGATGAGGGGTGCCATGCATACCAGGATTGGGGGATGAGGGGTACCATGCATACCAGGATTGGGGGATGAAGGGTGCAATGCATACCAGGATAGAGTTCAGGGGGGCCATGCATACAAGGATTTGGATGAGGGGTACCATGCATACCAGGATAGGAATGAGAGGTACCATGTATACCAGGAAAGGGATAAGTGATACCATGCATACCAGGTTGAGGGATGGGGTGCCTTGCAAATCAGTATAGGGATGAGGGGTAACAATCATACCTGGAAGATGGGTACCATACATACCAGGATAGTGATGAGAGGCACCATGCATACCAGTATTGGGGGATGAGGGGTACCATGCAAACCAGGATTGGGGGATGAAGGGTGCAATGCATACCAGGATAGAGTTCAGGGGGGCCATGCATACAAGGATTTGGATGAGGGGTACCATGCATACCAGGATAGGAATGAGAGGTACCATGTATACCATGATAGGGATGAGGAATACAATGCATACCAGGATTGGGGATGGGGGGGTGTCATGCATACCAGAATTGGGGGATGTGGCTTGCCATGCATACCAGGATTGGGGGATGAGGAGTGCCATGCATACCAGGATTGAGCGGTGAGGGATACCAATCAAACAAGAATTGGGGGATGAGGGGTACCATGCATACCAGAATTGGGGGATGAAGGGTACCATGCATACCAGGATAGGGATCTGGGATGGACATGCATACAGGGATTCGGATGAGGGATACCATGCATACCAGGATAAGAATGAGGGGTAACATGTATACCAGGAAAGGAATGAGGGATAACATGCATACCTGGATTGGGAATGGGGTGTCTTGCATACCAGGATAGGAAAGAGGGGTATCATGCATACCAGGATAAGGGGTACCATACATACTATGATAGGTATGATGGGTACCATGCATACGAGGATTGGGGGATGAGGGTACCATGCATTCCAGGATTTGGGGATGAGGTGTGCCATGCATACCAGGACAGGGATCTGGGGGGGCCATGCATACCAGGATTCGGAAAAGGGGTAACATGCATACCAGGATAGGGATGAGGGGTACCATGTATACCAGGATAGGGATGAGGGATACCATGCATACTGGGATTGGGGATTGGGGGTGCCATGCATACCAGGATTGAGGGATGAGGGGTACCATGCCTGCCAGGATTGGGGGATGAGGGGTATCATGCATACTCAGATAGGGATCTGGGGAGGCCATGCATACAAGGATTCAGATGATGGGTACCATGCATACCAGGATAGGTATGAGGGGTACCATGCATAACAGGATAGGGATGAGGGGTAGAGATGAGCGGTGTTCGACTAGAACTGTTCGCCAATCTCAAATTCGAGCTGTTTTGGGCGGTGTTCGAGTTGTTCGACGAACCCGAACGATTTGCAAAAAATTCGGCTGTTCGAGGTTATGTTTGATAACTGCTCGTGCACCAAAAGCGTGTCCTGCATGTCTGGCGCTATTTAGAGCACCAATCATGCAGGGATTGTCTGCCACTCACTGTAATGCCACAGCCATGGTCGTTGTGGCATTACAGTGATTGCCCAAATCGATGGGAACAGTGCTCACAGTGAAACATGAAAAGCCGGCAATTCAACAGCGGCGTACATCGGTACCCGACAATTTAGAACCGAAAGAATAGAGCTTCACACATAGATTAGATAGATAGAAACATGTCAGTCACATATATAAGAAGTACAGTGACAGTGTTGATTACTGTACTTGTCATTTAGTGTAAAGGATTTATTAAAAAAAATATTAGTGTTTTCATGCACCGTCTCTTTAAAAAAGCCGGCTGGCAATTCAGCAGCGGTACCCGACAATTTAGAATAGAAAACACCAGCCATCAGCCACCCCAGAAATGGCACATCCATAGGATGCGCCAATTCTGGCACTTAGCCTCGCTCTTCCCACTGCCCTGTAGCGGTGGCAGTGGGGTAATAGGCCTGGGGTTGATGTCAGCTTATAATGCCAGCTGACATCAAGCCCAGGTTAGTAATGGAGAGGCGTCTATAAGACACCCCCATTACTAACCCCATAGTCAAAGTTAAAAAAAACCACAAACACCCAGAATAAAGTCCTTTAATTGAAATAAAGACACAATTCTTTATTGTTCTAAATTAAACCATACTTACAATCACGCCCATTCCAGCTGAAGCCAACGATCCCCTGCAATAAAAGAAAAATAATAAAGCAACATAATCCTTACCTTTCCATGGTTCCCACGACAGCTTCAGCTCTGCTACATCGAGATGACAGGCTGGACCGCAGCAGAAAGCTGCCATCCAGCCTGTCATCCCGCAGACACTGAGAAGCGCAGGCTTGCTTGCGCTCCTCGGCATCTCTATGTGACGGCATCCAGATGAGCCGAGTTCATGTCCAATGAACTCGGCTCACCTCAGGCACGTCACTGACAGCGTGGGAAAATTCTCACGCTGAACCGCTGAGTGCAGGAGAATTCTCCCACGCTGTCAGTGACGTGCATGAGGTGAGCTCATGTCCAATGAACTCAGCTCACCTCATGCACGTCACTGACAGCGTGGGAAAATTCTCCTGCACTCAGCGCTTCAGCGTGAGAATTCTCCCACGCTCAAGCGCTGAGTGCAGGAGAATTTTCCCACGCTGTCAGTGACGTGCATGAGGTGAGCCGAGTTCATTGGACATTAACTCGGCTCACCTGGATGCCCTCACAGAGAGACACTGTGGAGCGCAAGCAAGCCTGCGCTTCTCAGTGTCTGCGGAATGACAGGCTGGATGGCAGCGTTCTGCTGCGGTCCAGCCTGTCATCTAGATGTAGCAGAGCTGAAGCTGTCATGGGAACCATGGAAAGGTAAGGATGATGTTGCTTTATTATTTTTCTTTTATTTCAGGAGATCGTTGGCTTCAGCTGGAATGGGCGTGACGGTAAGTATGGTTTAATTTAGAACAATAAAGAATTGTGTCTTTATTTCAATTAAAGGACTTTATTCTGGGTGTTTGTGTTTTTTTTTAACTTTGACTATGGGGTTAGTAATGGGGGTGTCTTATAGACGCCTCTCCATTACTAACCTGGGGGGGCCATGCATACAACGATTCAGATGAGGGGTGCCGTGCATACTAGGATTGGGGATGAGGGGTGCCATGCATACCAGGATTGGGGGTGAGAGGTGCCATGCATACAGGATTGGTAGTGAGGGGTGCCATGCATACCAGGATTGTCGGATGAGGGGTACGATGCATGCCAGGATTGGGGGATGAGGGGTACCATGCATACCAGGATAGAGATCTGGGGGGGCCATGCATACAACGATTCAGATGAGGGGTACCATGCATACCAGGATGAGAGTTACCATAGATACCAGGATAGGGAGGAGGGATGGGGTACCATGCATACCAGAATTGGGTATGAGGGAGCCCTGCATACCAGGTTGAGGGGCATAGGGCATGCCAAGATTGGGATGAGGGGTGCCATGCATACCAGGATTGGGGAGGAGTTTGCCGTGCATACTAGGATTGGGGATGAGGGGTGCCATGCATACCAGGATTGGGGGTGAGAGGTGCCATGCATACAGGATATGGATGAGGGGTTCCATGCATACCAGGATAGGGATGAGGTGTACCATGCATACCAGGATAGGGATCTGGGGGGGCCATGCATACCAGGATTTGGATGAGGGGCCATGCATACCAGGATAGGGATGACGGGTACCATTTATATCAGGATAGGGATGAGGGGTACCATGCATTCCAGGATGAGGGGTACCATACATACCAGGATAGGGATGAGGGGTTAAATGCATACCAGGATTTTGGATGAGGGGTGCCATGCATACCAGGATTGGGGATGAGCGGTGCCATGCATACCAGGATTGGGAGTGAAGGGTGCCATGCATACAGGATTGAGAGTGAGGAGTGCCATGCATATCAGGATTGGGGGTGAGGGGTGCCATGCGTACCAGGATTGAGGGTGAGGGGTGCCATGCGTACCAGGATTGAGGGTGAGGGGTGCCATGCGCACCAGAATTGAGGTTGAGGGGTGCCATGCATACCAGGAAAGAAATGAGGCGTGCCATGCATACCAGGATAGAGATGAAGGCAGCACATAACAGGATGGGGGAACAGGATTGGGGAGCCCAAATACCAGGAAGGGGGCAGCACAAATACGAGCATGGGACACCACATACCAATAAAAATGCTCGCTACCCAGGCGTTGAACGTGCTCTTTAGCTAGTAGGAATGTAATGGACATCAATTTCTCTCGAGGCTAAATGGGTTCCCAATAATCGATAATAAAGGTAAATATTGCCAAAAACTACTATACAATTTTTATTTCACCATACAACGGGTTTCGACATAAAATAGTCTTCATCAGGTATATTTATCTAAATTAACAAAAGCCATGACTGCTTTATACAGGAAGCAGAAACACATTTGTTTTATGTATAAGAAAAATATTTTTTATCTGCATGTTGATGTTGGCATTTTATTATGAATAGTAACATAGGCAGCTATACGTACATCTATTTTTAAAAAATGTTTTGTTTTTTTTTTGTTTTTTTTTAAACTTTTTTTTGTTTTGTTTGTTTATATAAAGATAGGGAGATTTTTAGGACTAAACTACCTATGTAGGAGGGCTGAATTTTAAATGGGTGTGCCTTGATTTGCTAATCACGGCCTCCGCCCTAACTGATATGTTTCTGCTTCCTATGTAAAGCAGTCATGGCTTTTTCATTGTTCATTTAGATAAATATACATGATAAAGACTATTTTATGTTGAAACGCGTTGTATGGTGAAATAAAAATTGTACAGGAAATAATATTTGCCTATATCTACCTGTATTATCGATTATTGGGAGCGCATTTAGCCTGCAGAGAAATCGATGTCCAATAATAATTATTGGCGAGATTAAACCCCAATTCAGTAAAGTGTTAGCAATCCAAAATTGGCCGAGTTCGCTGTCAAAGATGCAAGTTAGAGCCTTTCTAGGAATCGTGGGATACTATAGAAGGTTCATCCCAAACTTTGCCATGATGGCCGCACCCCTGACTTACCTCCTTAAGGGGACGAAATCAGCAATGGCCAAATGGACTGCAGAGGCAGAGATGGCCTTTCAAGAAATGAAAGGGGCTCTGTGTAAGCAACTGATTCTGGTATCCCCTGTCTTCAAGAGGGAATGTATACTCCAGACAGATGCCTCAGATGCTAGTCAGGAGCAGTCCTTTCCCAGGAGATACACGGGAAGGAGCACCCTGTTCTCTACTTGAGTAGGAAGCCATGCTTATGTGAGAAGAATTATTCCTTCATAGAAAAGGAGTGCTTGGCCATGAAGTGGGTGGTGGACACTTTACCGTAATATCTGTTGGGACAAAAGTTTAAATTGTTACCAGACCATGCCCCAGTCAGGTGGATGAAGGAGAAAAAAGGGAAAAATGCTAGGGTCATCCGCTGGTTTTTAGCTCTACAGGATTTCAGCTTCCATTTGGAACATAGAGCTGGGAAGCTACATGGTAATGCTGATGCCCTTTTGAGAATTCCCTGTCTAGTAGAAGAAGGTACCAAGCCTCACGGCTTTAGGCAGAGGGGGAGGTATGTAAGATAGCTCTCAGACACTTAGTTGATGGGAGGTAAGTATCACAGAGATGGTTGTCGGCTGTGATGTAATCCTGGAATGTTGCTCTAGTGCACATAAGCACTAAGAGGATTGTTTGGTGCACCCGGGACCAGGCTTGACGGGTGTCCTTTGTTTGACACACGGTCTGTGTATGGAGGGAGAAGGCCTACTATGTGTTGCTATCTCCAGATTGAGCCAGTGTACTGGATACTATACAGCCTGTGTGAACACAGGACTGGCTAACCAGAGACTTTGCATTAAAGGACTGTTTTCTTTGTTTTGCCCGCACTAAAGGCTGTTTGTTTTCTTTTTGCTTGTGGACAGATTATAAGGAAATAAATCGACATGTACATTAAATGAAAACGCTTCCTGTTGCACCCAAGTGAGAGTGACGAGCGAGCGTGCTCGACACTGCTTGAGATGCTCAACGCTTGAGTATTTCCGGGTTGCTCGGGCGGGAGCTCTGGTCCCCACCGCGCATGTTTCGTGTTCTTTAGACAGCCAATAAACATGCAGGGATTGTCTGCCACTCAATGTAATGCCATAGCCATCTTAGTTGTGGAATTACAGTGATTGGCTGGCCGCATAGCGTCATCGTGTCTATTTAAGATCTGGTGCCCATATGCTCGTCACAGTCTAACCCGGAAACAAGCAGAGTACGGAGAGCTGCTGCTGCTGTGTGAGAGACTGAATTGGTGGTGTAATAGTTAGATATAGGTATTCCATAGCAAGATACATATCCATCTGAACTAACAGTCCTTCTGAGGATTAATCCAGCTGCCTATATTGAGTGGTGATAGCAGGCGTTAGGCAGGCAGAGATTGTGGACAATATACAGCACAATTGTGTCCACTGCACGTTCTGTCTGCTGCTGCTGCCTGTTACGGATAGCCATTGGACTTGATATCAGTATTTTTTTTTTTTTGCTCTTCATCATGATTATTTTCTTCAAAAGCAATACAGTCCAACATTTTACTGCTCCATTTGCTTGTTTGAACTGCAGAATACAGGGAGATTTTTTCCATCATCAGACGTGATCCCATATTACTGCGATAAAAATCCAGAAATTTGTTGTGAACATGCAAAATATTATCCTCCATGTACAGTTTGGCAGCAGTGTGGCAGTGAAGCTAATCACACGTGGTCTCTGCCTAGACCTACAAGACTGGTATTTTGAAATGGTGGGCGTCCATCAGACGTATCAGATATACAGTTAGGTCCATATATATTTGGACAGAGACAACATTTTTCTAATTTTGGTTCTAGACATTACCACAATGAATTTTAAACAAAATAATTCAGATGCAGTTGAAGTTCAGACTTTCAGCTTTCATTTGAGGGTATCCACATTAAAATTGGATGAAGGGTTTAGGAGTTTCACCTCCTTATCATGTGCCACCCTATTTTTAAAGGTACAAAAGTAATTGGACAGATTAAATAATTGTAAATATAATGTTCATTTCTAGTACTTGGTTGAAAACCCTTTGTTGGCAATGACTGCCTAAAGTCTTGAACTCATAGACATCACCAGACGCTGTGTTTCCTCCTTTTTGATGCTCTGCCAGGCCTTCACTGCGGTGGTTTTCAGTTGCTGTTTGTTTGTGGGTCTTTCTGTCTGAAGTTTAGACTTTAACAAGTGAAATGCATGCTCAATTGGGTTGAGATCAGGTGACTGACTTGGCCATTCAAGAATATTCCACTTCTTTGCTTTAATAAACTCCTGGGTTGCTTTGTCTTTATGTTTTGGGTCATTGTCCATCTGTAGTATGAAACGACGACCAATCAGTTTGGCTGCATTTGGCTGGATCTGAGCACACAGTATGGCTCTGAATACATCAGAATTCATTCGGCTGCTTCTGTCCTATGTCACATCATCAATAAACACTAGTGACCCAGTGCCACTGGCAGCCATGCTTGCCCAAGCCATCACACTGCCTCCGCCGTGTTTTACAGATGATGTGGTATGCTTTGGATCATGAGCTGTACCACGCCTTCGCCATACTTTTCTCTTTCCATCATTCTGGTAGAGGTTGATCTTGGTTTCATCTGTCCAAAGAATGTTCTTCCAGAACTGTGCTGGCTTTTTTAGATGTTTTTTAGCAAAGTCCAGTCTAGCCTTTTTCTTCTTTATGCTTATGAGTGGCTTGCACCGTGCAGTGAACCCTCTGTATTTACTTTCATGCAGTCTTCTCTTTATGGTAGATTTGGATATTGATACGCCTACCTCATGGAGAATGTTGTTCACTTGGTTGGCTGTTGTGAAGGGGTTTCTCTTCACCATGGAGATTATTCTGCGATCATCCACCACTGTTGTCTTCCGTGGGTGCCCAGGTCTTTTTGCATTGATGAGTTCACCAGTGCTTTCTTTCTTTCTCAGGATGTACCAAACTGTAGATTTTGCCACTCCTAATATTGTAGCAATTTCTCGGATGGGTTTTTTCTGTTTTTGCAGCTTAAGGATGGCTTGTTTCACCTGCATGGAGATCTCCTTTGACCGCATGTTTACTTCACAGCAAAACCTTCCAAATGCAAGCACCACACCTCAAATCAACTCCAGGCCTTTTATCTGCTTAATTGAGAATGACATAATGAAGGGATTGCCCACACATGTCCATGAAATAGCCTTGGAGTCAATAGTTCAATTACTTTTGGTCCCTTTAAAAACAGGGTGGCACATGTTAAGGAGCTGAAACTCCTAAACCCTTCATCCAATTTTAATGTGGATACCCTCAATTGAAAGCTGAAAGTCTGAACTTCAACTGCATCTGAATTGTTTTGTTTAAAATACATTGTGGTAATGTCTAGAACCAAAATTAGAAAAATGTTGTCTCAGTCCAAATATATATGGACCTAACTGTAACTGCAGTGCAAATACAGCAAATTGTGAAGACTGTGCAAAATATCCACCATTTACAGTTTGTCAGCAATGTGGCAGTGAAGCTATTCACACGTGGTCGCTGCCAATAATATTAAACTACCAGGCCGGTATTTAAAACGGTGGGCGTCCGTCAGATGTATCAGATATTACTGCGGTACTGTAACGGGTCTGGGAGGCGGAACCTCTGAGCTACTATACAAGGGGGCAGTCCTTGTAAGGGAGCGGGTGGCGACCAGGCAGGCAGTCACAGCAGGTGACCGGGACAGTCTCTGGAAGAACGGGCAGGAGATCACGACAAGTGACTGGGGCAGTCTCTGGGTGAACGGGCAGACGGTCACGGCAAGTGACCGGGACAGTCTCTGGAAGAACGGGCAGGAGATCACGGCAAGTGACTGGGGCAGTCTCTGGGTGAACGGGCAGATGATCACGGCAAGTGACCGGGGCAGTCTCTGGGTAAAGGGTTGGTACGACCTGTGGCGGCTGATGGTAGACTTGAGCTCCCAGGTGAGCAGGCGAGAGTCTCTGGATAAACGGGTGGTCACAGCATGTGACGGCGGAGCCTCCAGGAAGACCAACAGACAGGCGGCAGATGAGCGCTCCCAGGTGAGCGGGCAGAAGTCTCTGGACAGGCGGGTGGTCACAGCACTTGACGGCAGAGCCTCCAGGTAGGCTAGCAGACAGGCAGCAGATGAGCGCTCCCAGGTGAGCGAACAGGAGTCACTGGACAGGCAGGTGGTCACAGCATGTGACGGCGGAGCCTCCAGGTAGACTAGCAGGCAGTTAGCAGGTGTGTGCTCCCAGGTGAGCGGGCAAGCTGGTCCATAGACAGACTGACGGGAGTAGGAAGGCAGACCGTCGGACCTCAGGCAAGCAGGCAGGTGGCTGGTGTGCGCTCCCAGGTGAGCGGGCAGGCTGGTCCTTAGACAGACTGACAGGAGTAGTAAGGCAGACCGTCGGACCTCAGACTAGCAGGCAGGTAGCAGATAATCAGGCAGGAATCTGGCAGGTAACTGGCAGGTAACTGGCAGGTAACTGGCAACGGGACCTGAGGGCTGAAGCAGAGTAGTGAACAGTGCAACAACATTGCTCGGGCACCTCCATTTTGGAGGAGGTGCCTTATATATGGTGAAGTCCTCCGGCCATTGGCCGGGGACTCCTTAGGACGGCGCGCGCGGCCCCTTTAAGAGGGAGGGAGAGCGCGCGCGCGCGCCCTAAGTACAGTGGCCGGGAAGGAGCGCGCGCTGCCAGCAGAGCGGGAGGAGGACGCCGGGCACGGAGCAGGAAGGTGAGGGGAACAGCGTCCCTGCCTAGCAGAGGGCAGGGACGCCGGCGCTACAGTACCCCCCCCTTTAGGCCCCCCCTTTTTTAGGCCAGACAGAAATTTAGCAAGGATAAGAGGGGCATGGATGTTCTCTCGGGGCTCCCACGTTCTCTCCTCAGGACCAAACCCCCTCCAATCTACTAGAAAAAAGGTCTTTCCTCTTACCCTTTTGGTGGCAAGAATGTTCTCTACCTCAAACTCGTCCTCAGCAGAAATCGGAGCAGGAGGCGTACCTGTAGACTTGGAAAAAGAGTTAAGTACCACAGGTTTGAGGAGAGATACATGGAAGGAGTTAGGGATCCGTAAGTTGGCCGGGAGTTTCAACTTATAGGCCACCGGGTTGATCTGACTGATGACCTCTAGGGGGCCGATGAACCGAGGCCCTAACTTGTAAGAAGGTATCTTGAGCCGGACATATTTAGATGAGAGCCAGACTTTATCTCCGGGACGAAATTGTGGAGGATCCAGGCGTTTTTTGTCAGCGTGTCTTTTCATTCGTTCGGACGACTGAAGGAGTGCGGATCGGGTAGTCTCCAAAATGGAGGAAAATTTGCTAACGAGAGATTCCGCAGCCGGGTTGTCCACAGAGGTGGAGACAGGAAAAGGAATCCGAGGATGCTGACCGAAGACTACAAAAAACGGGGATTTGGAGGAGGATTCGCTCTCGTGATTATTATAAGAGAACTCGGCCCAAGGTAGGAGATCCACCCAGTCAGAATGATGGGCATTAACGAAGTGCCGGAGGTAACTGGTCAGGTTCTGATTGATCCGCTCCACTTGACCATTGGACTGTGGGTGGTAAGCGGAAGAGAAGTCCAGGGTGACATCTAGCAGTTTACAAGTGGCTCTCCAGAAGCGTGAGGTGAACTGTACCCCACGATCCGACACGATGTGGAGGGGCAGGCCATGAAGACGAAAGATGTGATGAATAAAGTCTTTAGCTAGCTCGGGTGCAGACGGGAGGCCTGGCAGGGGAACGAAATGAGCCATCTTGGAGAAGCGGTCAGCGACCACCCAAATGACCGTACAACCGGCAGAGACTGGGAGGTCTGTTATAAAGTCCATTGCTATATGCTGCCAGGGGGCAGCAGTTACTGGGAGCGGAAGGAGGCGACCGGCTGGCAGATGTCTCGGAACCTTGTTGCGGGCGCAGGACACACAGGCAGAAACAAAGTCTATTACGTCCTTGTGCAGGGTAGGCCACCAGTAGTGCCGGGTAATAAGCTGGAGGGTCTTTTTCTGACCGGCATCGCCAGCTAGTTTAGACGAGTGACCCCAGTGAAGGATCTTCTCCCGATCAGGTACTGATACGAATGTCTTTCCGGGAGGGAGACTATTTAGACTCACGGGAGCCACCTGCATTACTCTGGCGGGATCGATGATGTGTTTCGGATCTTCCTCGAGATCAGACACCAGAAAGGATCGAGACAAGGCGTCCGCCTTGACGTTTTTGTCAGCCGGGCGAAAATGAAGAACAAAATCAAAGCGAGCAAAAAACAAGGACCACCGGGCTTGGCGCGGGTTAAGTCTCTGGGCATGCTGGAGGTAAGCCAAGTTCTTGTGGTCAGTGTAAATTATTACCGGGTGAAGAGCCCCCTCGAGCAGGTAACGCCACTCCTCCAATGCCAGCTTGATGGCCAGTAACTCTCGGTCTCCTATGGAATAATTGCGCTCAGAGGAGGAGAAGAGTTTAGAGAAGAAGCCGCAAGTTACCATCCTCCCGGAAGATGATTTTTGAGTAAGTACCGCTCCGGCTCCAGAGGAGGAGGCGTCAACTTCCAGGAAGAACTGCTTGTTGCCGTCCGGGCGATGCAGCACCGGGGCAGAAGAGAAGGCCTGTTTTAAGGAAAGAAAGGCCTCCTCTGCTTCGGGCGGCCACTCTTTGGGATTAGTACCCTTACGGGTGAGCGCGGAAATTGGGGCAGTCCGGGAAGAGAAGTGTGGTATGAAGAGGCGGTAGTAGTTGGCGAAGCCCAGGAACCGCTGAATGGCCTTCAACCCCTCCGGTCGGGGCCATTTCTCGATGGCAGACAGTTTCTCTGGATCCATTCGTAGGCCGGTCTGAGAAATAATGTAGCCTAAAAACGGAAGCGAGGTCTGCTCAAAGAGGCACTTCTCATATTTAGCGAAGAGGTGATTCTGCCTGAGCAGGACCTGACGAACGTCCCTCCGGTGAGTCTGGAGATCCGGAGAGAAGACCAAGATGTCGTCCAGGTACACCACTACGCAGGAGTAGAGAAGGTCCCGGAAGATGTCATTGACCAACTCTTGAAAGACGGCAGGAGCGCTACAGAGACCAAAGGGCATTACCAGATATTCATAGTGGCCGTCCCGGGTGTTGAATGCCGTCTTCCATTCATCCCCCTGATGGATACGAACCAGGTTGTAAGCCCCACGGAGGTCCAGTTTGGTGAAGATTCTAGCCCCTCTCAGACGATCAAATAACTCCGGAATGAGCGGAAGGGGGTACTTATTTTTCACCGTGATCTGGTTAAGGCCTCTATAGTCTATACAGGGACGGAGAGAGCCGTCCTTCTTTTTTACGAAGAAGAAGCCTGCTCCCGCCGGGGAGGTAGACTTCCGGATGAATCCCCTGGCCAGATTCTCAATATATTCGGACATCGACCGGGTCTCAGCAGCGGATAATGGATAAATACGCCCACGGGGAGGAGTAGTACCGGGTAACAAGTCGATAGGGCAGTCGTATGGTCTATGAGGGGGTAGTGTCTCTGCTTACTTTTTATTAAAGACATCAGCATAAGACCAATAAGGAATCGGAAGTCCAGGTAGATTAGCTGGGGTAGGAGAAGGACGGACAGGATGGATGGGAACCAGACAGTTCTTATGGCAGTCCTGTCCCCAGCGAAGGACTTCTCCGGTCTGCCAGTCAAGCACGGGTGCATGTCTCTGGAGCCAAGGTAGACCTAGCAGGAGGGCGTGAGAGAGTCCAGGCAGAACATGAAAGGAGATACTCTCAGAATGCAGCATTCCCACTTGCAGAGTAATGGATTCGGTGATGAGTTGGATGGGGCGTGGTAAGAAGCCCCCATCCACGGCAGCAACAGACAAGGGTACAGCCAGAGGTTTGGTGGGGATGCGGTACTTCTCTACCAGGGACTGTGAAATAAGATTCCCGGCTGCTCCAGAGTCCAGTTGGGCTAGTTCGAAATAACGGTTCTCCCCGCAGACGATTGAAACTGACAGCAGCAGAGATGGAGAGGATTTATTCTTGTCTAGGTCGACCTCTCTGAGCGAACCTAGACACAGGCGTTTCCCGACCTCTCTGGGCAGGCACGGATCCGGTGCTCCTTACTGCCACAGTAGAAGCAGCTCCCCTCGGCACGGCGTAAGTCCTGACGGGTTTTGACCATCTTGGTCTGGTCGACCTGCATAGGCTCAGGAGAGTGTACCTGGGGAGAGACGGAGGGAGTGACGGGTCTCTGAAAAGTAGGAGCTAGACGTGGAAACCTCCTCTCATGGGTGACCTCTTTGGCACGCTCCTGGAACCGTAGGTCAATCCGGGTGGCAAGAGTTATTAGGTCATCGAGAGTGGTAGAAACGTCCCGACCGGCAAGTTCATCTTTAATACGGCCGGACAGACCCTCCCAGAAGACGGATACCAGAGCGTCGTTATCCCAGGCCAGCTCCGAGGCAAGGGTACGGAACCGTATGGCATATTGGCCCACGGTGAGACTTCCCTGACGGAGGCGTAGCAGAGACGATGCGGATGAGGTCTTCCGTCCGGGTTCGTCGAAGACTTTCCGGAAAGCCGTGAGGAAGGCAGGTAGGTCGGACACCAGGGGGTCTCCTCTCTCCCATAGAGGATTTAGCCAGGCCAGGGCCTCCCCGGTGAGATGGGACATGATGAAGGCAATTTTGGCCCGGTCGGAGTTAAACTGGTGGGACAATAGTTCAAAGTGCAGGGTGCACTGATTAATGAAGCCCCGAGCCTGGGCGGGGTCGCCTCCGAAGCGAGGAGGTGCAGAAAGCCGGGGTCCGGGGTAGTATACCATGGTATTGGTGGGCAGCGGAGCTGCCGGGTTGCGAGTCATGGCACAGGCGGTGGTTGCTGGTGGAGCAGTCAAAGTGTCCAGGCGAGAATTGACATTCCGCAGGTGACCCAGGATGGACTCCTGTTGGGACCTCTGATGGGACAGTTCATGACAGAGGTCCGAGAGCGAGGAAGCTTGGGTGCCACCGGGTTCCATGGCCCGAGCAAACTGTAACGGGTCTGGGAGGCGGAACCTCTGAGCTACTATACAAGGGGGCAGTCCTTGTAAGGGAGCGGGTGGCGACCAGGCAGGCAGTCACAGCAGGTGACCGGGACAGTCTCTGGAAGAACGGGCAGGAGATCACGACAAGTGACTGGGGCAGTCTCTGGGTGAACGGGCAGATGGTCACGGCAAGTGACCGGGACAGTCTCTGGAAGAACGGGCAGGAGATCACGGCAAGTGACTGCGGCAGTCTCTGGGTGAACGGGCAGATGATCACGGCAAGTGACCGGGGCAGTCTCTGGGTAAAGGGTTGGTACGACCTGTGGCGGCTGATGGTAGACTTGAGCTCCCAGGTGAGCAGGCGAGAGTCTCTGGATAAACGGGTGGTCACAGCATGTGACGGCGGAGCCTCCAGGAAGACCAACAGACAGGCGGCAGATGAGCGCTCCCAGGTGAGCGGGCAGAAGTCTCTGGACAGGCGGGTGGTCACAGCACGTGACGGCAGAGCCTCCAGGTAGGCTAGCAGACAGGCAGCAGATGAGCGCTCCCAGGTGAGCGAGCAGGAGTCACTGGACAGGCAGGTGGTCACAGCATGTGACGGCGGAGCCTCCAGGTAGACTAGCAGGCAGGTAGCAGGTGTGTGCTCCCAGGTGAGCGGGCAAGCTGGTCCATAGACAGACTGACGGGAGTAGGAAGGCAGACCGTCGGACCTCAGGCAAGCAGGCAGGTGGCTGGTGTGCGCTCCCAGGTGAGCGGGCAGGCTGGTCCTTAGACAGACTGACAGGAGTAGTGAGGCAGACCGTCGGACCTCAGACTAGCAGGCAGGTAGCAGATAATCAGGCAGGAATCTGGCAGGTAACTGGCAGGTAACTGGCAGGTAACTGGCAACGGGACCTGAGGGCTGAAGCAGAGTAGTGAACAGTGCAACAACATTGCTCGGGCACCTCCATTTTGGAGGAGGTGCCTTATATATGGTGAAGTCCTCCGGCCATTGGCCGGGGACTCCTTAGGACGGCGCGCGCGGCCCCTTTAAGAGGGAGGGAGAGCGCGTGCACCCTAAGTACAGTGGCCGGGAAGGAGCGCGCGCTGCCAGCAGAGCGGGAGGAGGACGCCGGGCACGGAGCAGGAAGGTGAGGGGAACAGCGTCCCTGCCTAGCAGAGGGCAGGGACGCCGGCGCTACAGGTACAAATCCAGCAGTTTGTAGGGGACGTACAAGACATTAAACTCTATTTACAGTTTGGCAGCAGTGTGGCAGTGAAGCTATTCACACGTGGTCGCTGCAAATAATATTAAACTACCAGGCTGGTATTTGAAACGGTGGGCGTCAGTCGCATGTATCTGTTATAACTGCGGTGCAAATACAGCAATTTGAGCGGACCGTGCAAAATATCCTCCATGTACAGTTTGACAGCAGTGTGGCAGTGAAGCTATTCACACATGATCGCTGCCAATAATATTAAACTACCAGGTCGGTATTTAAAATGTCAAACAAAAAGAGGTCATGTGTGGAAATGGCTAAAATATACAAAATTTATTAGTCAAAAGTTGTAAAAGCCTACACATATATAAATAGTTCAACAATATAATAATTAATGGACAAGAGGTGCATGGTACCAGGGTATGTGGCAAATAACGGCAGAGGGTCCATAAATAGAAGTAACATCAGCGCTATAGAAAAACAGATCACCTGATCAATTCAGGTAAATCCAAGACACATACAAATCAAAGTAGAAGGACCCACCGGCTCCCACAAGTCCGCAATATGTGTCCCATTAAAGGAAAGAGCAGTGTGAAAATAGCGCTTACCAGAATAAGACCCACGTGCTGGGAGATGCCGCAAGGAGGATGGTAGTGACAGGGCGCCTTGATGCGCGTTTTGCTTATGGAAAGCTTTATCAAGAGAAGTATACTGGAGATAGATGAATAGGACCTTTAAGTATGCCCAAGAGAAGGTCAGTCATGTGACGCATCACGTGGTCGGTATGCATGATGTATTCTCATTATGGGCCTACCATGGCGCATGCGCCGCAGATCCCAACCCGCCCCTACCCATGGGTCACGGTCGTCACGCCCACCGCACGGATCAGAGGCACGTCAAATTATGTCGCATAACAGAAGCGCCTGGAGCATTATAGATAGCCAGGCACATGAGTGGGGGATGGGGGACTATGGCGCAAGTGCACATCGGACCAAAGGGAGTATGATGGCCCAACAGAGGTGTTTAAAATCAAAAATTTCAAATATGCAAAAAAGGAAATCCAACTAAGAAACTCTACGGTTCCACAAATGTAAACACACCTCCCAAATAGATACAATCAATATCAGAAAATAGCAAGACATCAATGTCAAAAAATACACTATGATCACATATCAAACAGGAATCAATATTCAGTCTAAAGAATATATCCATTAGAGGTGGTAGATATCCTATTCCAAATAGTAGAAGATATTGGGAGCATAGAGTGAAAGATTGGGGTTACAGAAGGTGATCCTGTGCAACTTAAAAATAAATAATGAAAAATGCAAAGAAAACACATAAGAAAATATTAAAAACAAATAAAAGAAAACAATGATAAGCCCTATCACCATCATAGATGGAATAAATAGAGATACTGGGGCTACT
The DNA here is from genome assembly GCF_046119375.1 of Phyllobates terribilis. Taxonomy (NCBI): domain Eukaryota; kingdom Metazoa; phylum Chordata; class Amphibia; order Anura; family Dendrobatidae; genus Phyllobates; species Phyllobates terribilis. The sequence continues at coordinate 1,201,077,373 of NW_027362761.1, read as the reverse complement.
GGGGAACACATCAAAAATATCAAATCAAAGAAAAGATGACAAACCAAGGCTCTCATTAAGTCCCCGTGGTGTCAAGGGTGACTCTCCATCTGGACTCATTTTGAGCCAGAAGTTGTTTGTCGTTTTCCCCTCAAGAGCCGAGATGTAAGATGTCAATGCCACGCACCTTCAGGGATCTTGGATCACAGTTATGTACCGCCCAAAAATTACGTGGCAGAGTATTCAGCTCACCAGGGTCAGCCACATTGCCAGCCTCGCGAATGTCCCGCACGTGCCCCCGAATCCTAACTCTTAGCTCTCTTGTGGTTAACCCAACATAAATTAGTTGACTACCACAAGTGGCATAATAGATGACATGAGTAGAACAACAAGTGATATACTTCAAAATGTTAAACACTTGGGATCTGTCTGAGGAAGAGAGGGAAGCACAGCGCAGGACATTCGCACAGGCATCACAGTGGCCACAAGGAAAGTGGCTAGACATAAGAATGTCACCCAGATTCTTATCCCGTCGGGGCGTCATGAGTGGATATTCACCAAGGTGATCCAGAAGGGAGGGCTCCGTACCCAAGACTCCAGAATGTTTAGAGAATATTCGGTGCATTTCTCCAGTCATGATGGAACGTAGATAAATATATGACCCTATCCGGTATTGCTTCATGGGTAGAAGGGGTGGAGTAAAGAGGGAGGCCTCGAGGGGTATTCTTTGTCCTCTCATAGCCACGTCTGATGGACCAATTACTGTAGCCACGATGTCTAAAGCGATCAGCCAGATCTGCAGCCTGTGTCTCAAAATGTAAATCTATAGAGCAGATGCATCTCATCCTGAGAAATTGGCCAACCGGGACGGCCTGTATCGTGGAAAAACTATGAGCAGAACTAGCATGCAATAGGGAATTAGCCACTGTTGACTTTCTGAAAACATCAGTCTGGACAGAAGATATGGAATCAACCTCCAGAGTGAAGTCCAGAAAGTCAATGCATTTGTGATGGTATGAATACATCAACTTAATGCCCCATGTATTGGAATTCAGCTGCAACGTGAAATCATCGATCTTTCCCACTGTCCCATGGCAAAAAAAAAAAAATATCATCAATATATCTAAGCCATAACACGACCTATTCGGTGCCCCGCGCATCCCCATCGCCAAATACCTCCCTCTCCCATGCACCCAGGAAGAAATTGGAATAGGAGGGCGCGCAGGTCACCCTCATGGCCATATCATGCTTATGCAGATATACATTATCCTTAAATAAAAAATAATTGTGGGAAAGGACAAAGTGGAGGAGCTCGAGGATGAAATCACAAGATGGGCCGTCCAGGTCGGACGTTCCGAGGAAGAGACGCATCGCCTCCAGGCCCAGATCATTGCTGATATACTGTACGTATAGAGACCCTCTACATCAGCCATGACCATGAGGATGTCATCATTTACAAAGATGCCGTCAACCCTAGTGAGAACATCTGTCGTGTCTTTAATATATGATGGAAGTGTTGCCACAAGCAGCTTCAAGTGGATGTCAATGTATTTACAAATAGGTCCACAAAGACTTCCCAGGCCAGACACGACCAGACGCTTCTGTGGGTTGAGGGCGTCCTTGTGAATTTTGGACAACAGGTAAAATGTGGTCGTCTTCGGGAAGTGAACCGTCAGGGCCTCAACTGTTTTTTTTATTAATGATGCCCTGATCACAGGCATGGACAAGGATACCCTTAACTGCGGCAGAGAAGTAGGCCATAGGATTGAAAGGTAATCTAGAGTATGTATCACGATCCCTCAGTTGGCACAAGGCCTCCCTCTCATGGCCAGAGGACAACATTCCCTCCCTTGTCAGCCTGTTTGATGACAATATCTTTAAGAGATTTTAATTGATGTATAGCAGTTTGCTGGGCAAAGGTAAGATTATAAAACGTTCTCCATGTGGAGAGGTGTCTCAAATCCTCAATCACAAGGGTTAATGACAAGGGAGGGAATTTTGTCGATTTAGAGAGCCAAGATGTCAAAGACTTACCAAAGGGAGTTGATTCCTGTTCCAAGAGGAGATCCTCTAAATTCTGTATGGCCTCCCTCTCTGCCGCAGTCACAGAGGCATCATCAACATGTGGCCTGGAATGAAGTTTTTTAAGAATTAATTTATGGGCAAACAAATGGAGGTCCTTAAGGGTGGTATAAAAATCAAACCCATTAGTTGGAGCAAATGATATGCCCAACCCCAGGACCTTCACTTGTTTATCAGTCAACACATGAGTGGAGAGATTGACCACATGGAGCCCCCCCGGCGCAGCACTAACCTGAGATGAGGAGGCACAATTCCTCCGAGTATTAGGCTTTTGCTGAATTTTCATTACTGATTTAGGATTCACCTAAGAGGAAAGACTTGGATTCTCCAGAGATGCTCGATCATCATTCGAAACACTCGATGCAATGGAAATGGATCTTGAGCGAGAAGTAGAGTTATTATGCAATCTTGATCAAGAGCTCAGCAATGGGGACCTCCATCTATACACTGCATTAATTTGTTTATCACGTATATCACGCTGATATTTCTTAATTTTATTCGTCTGAATCTCCTTGACAAGTCTCTGGGACTCCAGGTCAATTTCCTCATTTAATTTACTCAGATCATCAGTGAAAAGATCCTTTTTCAATTGTATCTGGAGTGATCCAATTTCACTCTCCATCTCTTTTAGCGATACCTCATTAAGTTCCCTAAGGAGATTTAGGAATCCGAGTGAGCATGTGTCTGCCAGTACATCTCATTTGTTTTAAAAATCGGTATCTTCAATATAAAATGATGGGAGAATTTGAACCCTCAAACACCTAGGAATGAGAGCCTGATCAATATATTTTATAAGAAAGGCGTGGTTCCACCACGTCCGGGTTCTGTGTCTAAGCAATGCTTTAAATTTTAGAATGCTCTCCTGCAGTCCCGGGTCTCCTCCCAGTCCATTCACACCATTGTAACTTGATATGTCTTTAAGTTGTGCGAGCCAGGAAGTGTCACAGGCTCGAAAATCCATATCGGACATAGGCAAAACTGTGAAAACACAGAAACAGGTGATCCGTTTTTCTACAGCGCTTATGCTATTTCTATTTATGGACCCTCTGCCGTTATTTGCCACATACCCTGGTACCTTGCACCTTTTGTCCATTAATTATTATATTATTAAACTATTTATATATATGTAGGCTTTTGCAATTTTTGACTTAATAAAATTTGTATATTTTAGCCATTTCCACTCATGATCTCTTTTTGTTTGACATTCGATATGAGTGGGCTTTTCTTGGGTGGATACTGGCATTACCAGGGGTCTACCCTGCGATAATTGACAATGTGGGCCATTGTTATTACATAGTATTTAAAATGGTGGGCATCTGTCAGACGTATCAGATATTACTGTGGTACAAATCCAGCAGTTTTAGGGGACGTTCAAAATCTTAAACTCTATTTATAGTTTAGCAGCAGTGTGGCAGTGAAGCTATTCACACATGGTCGCGGCCAATAATATTAAACTACAAGGCCGGTATTGAAAACAGTGGGCGTCCGACAGATTTATTTGATATAACTATAGTGCGATAGCAGCAATTTGTAGGGACCATGCAAAATATCTTCCATTTACAGTTTGGCAGCAATGTAGCAGTGAAGCTATGTGGTCGATGCCAATAATATTAAACTACCAGACCAGTACTTAAAACTGTGGATGTCCGTCAGATGTATCAGAAATTACTGCTGTACAAATCCAGCAGTTTGTAGGGGATATGCAAGATATTATACTCTATTTACAGTTTGGCAGCACTGTGGCAGTGAAGCTACTCACATTTGAAACTGTGGGCATCAGTAAGACGTATCCGATATAATTGTGGTGCAAATACAGCAATTTGTGGGGACCGTACAAAATATCCTCCATGTACAGTTTGTCAGCAGTGTGGCAGTGAAGCTATACACATGTGGTCGCTGACCAATACTATTAAACTACCAGGCCTGTATTTGAAACTGTGGGCGCCCGTCTGACGTATCAGATATTACTGCGGTACAAATCCAGCAGTTTGTAAGAGACGTGCAAGATATTATACTCTAATTACAGTTTGACAGCAGTGTGGCAGTGAAGCTATTCACACGTGGTCGCTGCCAATAATATTAAACTACCAGGCTGATATTTGAAACTGTGGGTGTCAGTAAGACAAATCCAATAAAACTGCGCTGTAAATACAGCAATTTGTGGGGACTGTGCAAAATATCATCCATGTACACTTTATCAGCAGTGTGGCAGTGAAGCTATTCACACATGGTCGTTGCCAATAAAATTAAACTACCAGGCCGGTTTTTAAAATGCTGGGCATCTGTCAGACGTATCAGATATTACTGCGGTACAAATCCAGCAGTTTAAAGAGGACATGCAAGATATTATACTCCAATTACAGTTTGGCAGCAGTGTGGTAATGAATCTATTAACACGTGGTCACTGCCAATAATATTAAACTACCAGGCCAATATTTAAAACGATGGGCGTCCATCAGACTTGCCCGATATAACAGCGGTGCAAATACAGCAATTTGTAGGAACCGTGCAAAATATCCTCAATTTACAGTTTGGCAGCAGTGTGGCAGTAAAGCTTTATACATGTGGTCGCTGACCAATAATATTAAACTACCAGGCCGGTTTTTAAAATAGTGGGCGTCCGTCATATGTATCTGATATTACTACTGGAGAAATACAGCATTTTGCAGGGAACGTGTAAAATATTTTACTCCAATTAAAATTGGCAAAGTGCATGGCAAGGGACGGAAAAGTGGATGTGATGGTGATGGTGCATGCGGAGGCCGAGCCCATGGGCAAGCTGAAATTGTGCCACAACAAGCACCCATATCTTGTCGCCCTATGTTCCTATCCCAATTTCTAGGGGACCTCAGCACAGGACCACTATTGAAGGCAGAGCACTGTTAAAGGGTTGCTGGTTGGATAGCAGATAATGATTCCAGTCATTTTGGCACAACCACAACCACCCTGTCTTTTGGCACCACCACCACCACCCTCTCTTCCACTCAGTCCAGTCTCAGTAGCCGTGAGTCTGGACCACACATTCCTCACCCTGACCCTCCTTCTTCCCACCATGCCGAGAGCCCGGAGACAAGTGATCCCACACTTGGACAATCCAAAGAACTGTTCACTTTTACATTGATAGATTCAGGCCTCTCACCCAGCCAGCTTCAAGTGGGGCAAAAGGAGATCGCATGTAGAGATGCACAAATATTTGAGCAACCATGGTCATACAAAGGCGACGGTGGGAATGTGCAATTACTGACGCATGAAATGGATGATGATGAAACACAATTGGCAGAAAATCAGGAGGAGGACCAGGGTATGGGCGTGGATGATGAGGTGGTGGACGATGAAGTCACTGACCCAACCTGGCAAGTGACATGCATAGAGAGGACAGAAGCACAGAGGGGGATGGAGGCATAGAACTACAACAGGCAAGAACAAGCAGTAGGGTGGCTCTTTTTTAAAGACTGTCCAAATAACCCCAAAAAGGCCATTTGCAACATTTGCCCTGCCAGCATCAGCAGATGCAGCAAAATTACTAGCCTGACCACCATGAGCATGATCAGACACATGACAGCAAAGCACCTGACTAAGTGGGCTGAACGCGAGGGTCCAGCAACATTGTCTGCGGGAGACACCACTACTTGTTCCGCTGTTGTGCATGCACACCAATCCCCTATCCATGGCACATGCCAAGATGCCTTCTGCCCTGCACCTTTCTTTGAACACTCTCAACTAGCACCATCAGCAAGAAGGTCCACATCCTTGTCAGTTATTGGGAAAGTCTACATTACCACGGACACGTGGACAAGTGCTTGTGGGCAGGGACGATACATCTTACTGATGGCACACTGGGTTACCATAGTGGAAGCCGGTACCCAGTTGGATCTTGGAAAGGAACATGTCCTCCCGATGCCGAGGTTTTGGGCCCTTGGTCAATCAGGGTTAACCCCACATTCTACAGCTCTTGCACCACCTCCTCCTCTTCAGCATCCATCTCCGAAATGACCACATCAGTTGCAAGCTGGAAGTACTGCAGCACTGCTTCAGCCAAGCGGCAACAGGTTGCGCCGAAGCTAATATGCTTAGGTGAAAAACCACACAACGCTGAAGAGTTGAGGACAGCTTTGAAAGAGCAGGCACATCTGTGACTGACACCCCTGAACCTAGAGCCAGGCATTATCATGTGTGACAATGGCTGGCACCTGGTGGCGGCTCTGAGGTGAGGCGAGCTCACACACGTACCATGCCTGGCCCATGTGCTTAACCTCAACTTCTCAAAACCTACCCGGATCTGTTGGATCAGCTTGTCAAAGTACGCTGCCTGTGTGCCCATTTTAGATAAGATAAGATAAGATATACTTTATTTTATCCCGGAGGAAATTGCGGTATCACAGCAGCAGAACACAGATCTCGAACATGACACATATAATAACAAAACATTTGGAATGCTTTAGACATTGCTTTTCAGACATTTGTTAAACACCCCCATAGCTGTTGGAACAAACGATCTCCTGTATTTTTCCTTTTTACACCTTAGTTGTATTAGGCGATTGCTGAATGTGCTCTTCTGTTTCGCAAACAGTTCATAAAGCGGGTGTGTGTTGTTGCCCATTATAGCTCTGCACTTCTTCTTAATCCTATCCTCTACCACCTCTTCAAAAGTCCCAAGCTGTAGGCCCACCGTCGCGCTAGCCTTCTTTATAAGTTTGTTGAGCTTGTTGGCGTCAGCAACACGCACACTGTTACCCCAGCAAATTATTGCCGCAAAGGTGGCACTAGCCACAATGGATTGGTAGAACACCTCAAGCATTTTGCCACACACATTAAAAGACCTTAACTTCCTTAGGAAGTACAATCTACTCATCCCCTTCTTGTAGACCTTCTCCATGTGGCACTTCCAGTCTAGCTTGCTATCCAGGTAAACCCCCAAATATTTGAAACTGTCCACCATCTCCACATCCTGACCGTCAATGGTAACAGGTAGGCATACCTTCTTGCACCTTCCATAGCTCATCACCAACTCCCTGGTTTTCTTAACATTTAGTTCTAGATGGTTAGCCTGGCACCATACTACAAAGTCCGCAACCACCCTTCTATATTCCTCTTCGTCCTGGTCCTTCCCAATACCGCCAACTATCACAGAGTCATCCGAGTACTTCTGGAGGTGACAACGGTCTGATTTATACTGAAAGTCAGCTGTGTACAATGTAAAGAGGAATGGCGACAGCACTGTTCCCTGCGGGGCTCCGACACTGCTCAGTACACTATCTGATGTAGCCGTCCCCCACCTAACAAACTGTGGCCTATCCGACAGGTAGTCAATTATCCAATTCACAAGTCCCTCATCCACCGCCATTTTAATCAACTTTCCTCGCAGTAAGAGTGGCTGTAATGTGTTGAACGCACTAGAGAAATCAAAGAACAAAGCACGCACTGTGGTTCCATCATTGTCCAAAAAGGAATGTACTGTTTGTAGCAGAGACGCTACAGCATCGTCCACACCCAGTCCCTGCCGGTACGCAAACTGAAGAGCATCAGTATGCGCCATCACCCTCGGACACAAGTGAGCAAGTACTATTCTCTCCAAGGACTTCATCGCATGCGATGTTAAGGCCACCGGTCTATAGTCCCCCGGGGAAGCCGGGAAGGTAGTCTTGGGAATCGGCACCAGGCAGGAAGTCTTCCATAGCACTGGTACTCTCTTTGATTGTAAGCTCTGGTTAAAGAGATGCTGGAAGACAGTACATAACTCATTTGCACACACTCTGAGGACACGTGGACTGAGACCGTCAGGCCCTGCTGCTTTGCCAATGGCCAGCTTACTAAACTGGTCCCTCACGTCATTTTTGGAGACCGAGAAATTATCTATTTCACCCCCTGTTAATTTAGCTAGTTGTTCCCCGGCCTCCTCCCCCTTCCCTGCTGCTACCGCACCTTTATTGCTGAATCTATTGAAGAACTGATTCATTTCATTAGCCATTGTAAGTCCACCACCCCCCTGCTCCGACCTTGCCTTAAACCCAGTCACTAGCTTCATTCCAGCCCACACCTCTCTGGAGCTTTTTTGTGCAAATTGATTTTCTAATTTAACTCTGAATGCCTCACGGGCAATCTTAATTTTCCCCTTTAGGTCTCGCTGTATAATTTTCAATGCCTCCTTGTCCTTCCTTTTAAAAGCCAGTTTTTTCATATTTAGTAAATGTTTCAACTCTTTTGTAATCCATGGCTTATTGTTTGCATAACACCGAATCTCTTGAACAGGTACTACAATGTCCATACAGAAGTTGATGTAATCAGTAACTCTGCCAGTAATCTCATTAACATTACATTTCTCTTTCATGGTACACAACACCTCCCAGTCTGTACAGTCAAAGCAGTCTTGTAACGCCTCCTCTGCTGCTGGACACCACTTCCTTATCTTTTTAATTGTCACTGGTTGTTTGCGGACGTCTGGTTGGTAAGCAGGAGACAATAGTATGAGGTTGTGGTCAGATTTCCCCAGGGGGGGTAATGCAGCCGATGAATAAGCATTCTTAACATTAGCAAAGAGGAGATCCAGTGTGTTGTTGTCCCGTGTAGGACATTTGACATATTGATAGAACTTTGGTATTGCAGATGAGATCTTTACTCGATTGAAATCCCCAGAAATTACAGTTAGAGAGTTTGGGTGTTTAGTCTGAAGCCGGGCCATCACCCCTGACAACACATCCCCAGCAGCCTCTGGGTTCGCAGATGGTGGTATATACATCACAACTACAATAACAAGAGTGAATTCTCTAGGCAGATAGTAAGGCCTGAGGCCCAGAAGATCAGCTAAAGCTTCCACCGCTCTTGCCTTGCTTCAGCAGCGTTTGCAGCTTCCGGCTCACTGACTGATCTGCGATGTCCTCACGAGTTGGAACACTACATTACAGATGTTGAGAAGGATTGGTGAGCAAAAGAGGGCAGTTGTTGACTACCTGCATCAACAAGGCCATTGGTATTCAGGTCAGACATCTGTACCATCCTCCAAAACTTTGAGGAGTCAACCAAGATGGTGAGCGGTGATGACGCCATAATTAGCATCACCATCCCGCTTCTCTATCTTCTGAAACGCTCTCTGCTCTCTATTAAAGAGGATGCATTGCAGGTGGAACACGATGAGATGGAGCAAGGAACCATACAGGGTGATTACACACAGCCCAGCCTCATCTCATCCCAACGTGAATTGGGTGACAATGAGGAGGAGGAGGAGGAACAGGAGCTAGTTTCCTGACCTATAGACAGTACTACCTTCACAACTGCCATACCGTCTGTTCAGCGTGGATGTCCTGAGGACAGGGAGGAGAAGGAAGAGGATGAGAAAGAGGATGAGGAGGAGAGCATGGTCAGTCATCCTCTTGGTGAGGACACGGAAGTCTTGCCTCTTTGCAGTCTGGCACAGATGGCTGAGTTTATGTTACGCTGCCTTTCCCATGACCCTCGCATTGTCCAAATTTTGGGTGACAGTCAGTATTGGTTGGTGAAAAAATTCCCATCAAAAAACGCTGGGGCAGAGGTCACAGTTCATTGGACAACCAAGGAGTACAGGCAAGAGAGTCACAAATGTAATCCAGCAGAGGCAAGGGAACACTGTCAAAGTTCTGGGACAGTTTTCTCAGACCCTCCCATCGTACAGGCCCTAAGGCGGGGGATACTCTCACAAGGGGTGCAAAGTTTCGTAAGATGGTGAGGGAGTGGTTCTTCTGTGCCTTATAATTATTGGCTATCCAAGCTGGACACGTGGTATGAACTGGCTCTCTACTCCTTGGATTTCCTGGCCTGCCCTGCCGCTAGTGTTTTGTCAGAGGGGGTTTTTAGTGCCGCCACCGGTAGAATTATAACCTATAGGCGCATTCGCCTGTCAACTGAAAATGCTGGCAGGCTGACTCTTATAAAAATTAACAAGAGCTGGATTGGGCCAGACTTCTCAACACCACTGAATGATAGCAGCATAACATAAACTCAAATTCAGTGTCTTTTTTCAGGTCTAACTCTACTCCTATGCACCTCTGTCTTGACAACCAGACATTGGTATACGCTTCCTGATTTTGTCTTTTTGCTCTTGTCCTCCTCCTTCTCAGCATCCTCATCCTCCACCACCATATTACCACCATATGTACCATATCAGCATAGCTACATCTCTTGCGAGGGGCATTGGAGTTCCTCCAAATTTTTGGCAGCCATTGCTTCACTGCATAGGAAAACACTATGTGAGAGCCACTTCCTAATAATGGGAACATTGTTTTTAGGAGGCTCTATGACCTCAACGTCTCTTGCAAGGGGCATTGGAGTTCCTTCAAATTTTTGACAGACGTTTCTTCACTGCATAGGAAAACACTATGGGAGACCCACTTCCTAATAATGGGAACATTGTGTTTAGGAGGCTCTCTGACCTCTACGCCTCTTGCAAGGGGCATTGGAGTGCCTCCAAATTTTTGCCAGAGATTGCTTCATTGCATAGGCAAACTCTATGGGAGACCCACTTCCTAATAATGGGAACATTGTTTTAGGAGGCTCTCTGACCTCTACGTCTCTTGCAAGGGTCATTGTAGTTCCTCCAAATTTTTGGCAGCCGTTGCTTCACTGCATAGGAAAACACTATGGGAGACCCACTTCCTAATAATGGGAACATTGTTTTTAGAAGGCCCTCTGACCTCCACGTCTCTTTCAAGGGGCATTTCTTGTAAGGGTATTTTCAGTTGACAGGCGAATGCGCGTATCGGTGATAATTCCACCAGCGGCACTAAAAACCCACTCTGACAAAACGCTAGCGGCAGGGCAGGCCAGGACCTCCAAGGCGTAGAGAGCCAGTTCATGCCACGTGTCCAGCTTGGAGAACCAATAATTATAAGGCACAGACAAATCACGGAGGACGTTGGTACAGTTGGCAAGGTACTCCCTCACTATCTTCCGAAACTTTGCACTCCTTGTGAGAGTACCCTGCGCCTCGGGGCCTGTGCGATGGGAGGGTCTGAGAAAACTGTCCCAGAACTTTGACAGTGTTCCCCTGCCTCTGCTTGATTGCATTTGTGTCTCTCTCGCCTGTAGTCCTTGGTTGTCCAACGAACTTTGACTTCAGCCGCCAGCATTTTCAGATGGGAATTTTTTCACTAATTCCACAGCAAGGGCCTTCTCGTACGGCCCCATTTTATTAGGCCTGTCCTGAAAAGGAATAACAGACATAAAGTTCTCCCTGTAGCGTGTGTCTAGAAGCTTCACCAACCAGCAATGAATGTCACCCAAAATTTGGACAACGCGAGGGTCATGGGAAAGGCAGCGTAACAATAAACTCAACTATGTGTGCCAAACTGCAAAGAGGCAAGACTTCCATGTCCTCACCAAGGGGATGACTGGGGGCGTGGCCTGTATTCTTTGCTGTGAGGACGTGTTCCACATCAGCTCATGCAGCTTTGTCCTCCCTTGGGGCTTTTAAACCCCCCAAAACCTAAAAAGAGGAGAACCCGCGGCCCTTGGTTCCCCTGAAACTCGCTGGACGTGATTGCAGTCATCCCAACTGCCCGAAGACTGAGGAAAAATAACGGAACACCGGATGGGGCCTAGTAGCATCGGTGCCAGTGTGGTCTGCGGACTACTTTTCACCTCTCCTCACTCCCGCTCTCCTCCCTCCAACCCCCTCCTCCCCCTCTGAACCCGCCAAACAACTTACCATCTGCAGTGCCAGGGGAGAGCAGGACTTTGACAGTACCCATGGACTGGGAGATCGCGGCGGCAGCTGAGCCTGGTGGGTCCCTGGTGAATGGCGTGTGCAGCAGCTGCGGACTGGAGGAGGGATACGGCCGCAACCGCGGAGGTCTTGCTACCTCCCCCTCTCTTACCTCGGATCCACCGAGAGGCCGGCGGCCAGGGAAGCCTCTGGAGAGGGGAGACCGCCAGACGACCCGGACCGGGGGACCCATTGTTGCGGTCGGGCTTCGGAGGATCGGTGAGTGTGGAGAGAGCTTGTGGTGACTGGGCGGAGGGATACTGTCACAGACACAGCGGCCATCTTTTCACTCCCTACACGCTGCTAAATAACCTCACCACTCAGGTACCCTAATATAGCAAACTACAGAGCCAGATCTGAACATAAGATAAACAGAGGCTGACCCCTTGTCCCCCTCTCCCTTCTCTGGTCCTTAATACTCTCTGGACTTCTCAACACTCTACCCTGACCTGGAAGACTGTCAGAGGTTAATAAGGGGTTAATAAGAGGGGCCTCCATTCACAACCCTTTTACAGTAAGGAGAGGAGAGAGAGAGAACTACTGGAGGAAAACATAAACTGTACTCACTCTAGTCTGCATCCAGCACCCACTCTCCACAGCATAGACTCCTCTGATCCCTTAAAATAAAACGTAACTGTATGTTTAATGCTTTGAAATACTCTATAGAGATCACTTTAGCGACTAGAAAGAAGAGAATAAGCTGAGGAAGCCACCTAGTGGACACTCTAAGAACTGCTCCAAAAGTTAAATCTCTAAAGGAAACATTAAAATCCTTATCTTGTAAAGCCATAAGAAACACACCATAAAACAACAACTCTGAAGATGTAACAGCCCCCCCCCCACTCTCTACACTTTGGGGAATGTGATCGGTGTCATGACAATTCTTCTTTAAAGTTAACATGAATATTTCAGAATGGTCAAAATTGGCAATAAGGCAACAGGGGTCAACTTCCGGGTCAAATGCCTCTCTCACTCAAATAGGCATCAAAAAGCAACAGACAAAATTAGCCACATCTAAATCTAAGTCCCTACCACCCTCAGAACTAAATTCACTCTGTGATTCCGACTCTGAGATAGAAAGTGATGGAGATGACTGCGGATCTACAAGTGAACACCCTGTATCTTGATCCTTCATAAAAAGGATACTAGCCAAATCCTTAGAACCCATTGTGAAGGACCTTTCCGATATTAAATAGGAAATCACGCAAATAGGCCAAAGAGTGGACTTTCTAAAAACTACCCATTCTACTCTAATACAACAATCCAATGCCACTATAACCTGCATTCAAAACCAAGAAGGTCAAATGAACCAAATATACACTATCCTAGAAGACCACGAGAACAGAGAAAGACGAAATAACCTTCGCATATAGGGCCTTCCCGAATCGGTAGCAACTGAAGCAATAACTCCAACACTAATTAAAATTTTCTCCAAAATCTTGATCTCAGAAAACTCTAGTGAGAGCTCATAGAGCTTTGAAGCCTACACCTAAATATGGAGACCCCTGCGTGACATCATCTGCCGGATATTGGACTTTCGCACTAAACACCTAATATTAAAAAGGGCAAGAGAAGCAAAAGGTATCTCGTTTGAAGACAAGCCGATCTTGATTTTACAGGACCTAGCCTCTTCAACCCTTAACAAGAGACGCCTACTGAAACCATTTACTGATGCCCTACGCCACAATCAGTATCAATATCGCTGGCTTTACCTCTTCGGAATTGCAATAACAGCTAAGGACAAGCGAATTCAAGCTAGGACCTCGGCAGAGATCCAGGATGCCTGCAAAGAACTTGGAATTACTCTTGAAAAGCACTCAGACTTGAAAGCATCTCATTCAGCATCTTCTCTAAACCACTTGCCTCTGCCCACACCATGGAACATTTTTTCGTCTCCCAAATCGCAGCGTTCCAAACGCAAACTATCAAGTAATTATTGTGCTCCTAAAGTATGGATGAGCCAAGGAACTGCGAGTCAGGCTAACCTGACCTGACTTATCTCAACCTTTGCCTCAGTTTCCTGTCATAAGTTGATTGTTCAAGTTCCAGAACTATTACTCCTATGCACCCTACTCTCACATTGTGTGGAGTACAACCTGTGAAGACTTCTTGTCATTCGACAGCATAATCTAAACGACTGGCTTATCTATATCTTAAGCTCCATACATTAGCCTCCGATTGTAATTTCCCTCCCTGCGGGACCCCTCTAGTACTGCTTGTGATACCCTTAAATTTAGATACCGGGGTTGGATTGGTCCCACAGGATTAGAAATGATTGCATATGCACGGAGCTTACTGTATTGACATCACCACGTTTCCCTCTACTGTTTATTGTATCTCTCTTATTGTTACTGTTTTTATTGCTTTAATGATCCTGAACTTCCCCAGTCTTCTGCCTCTCCTATTCCTTTCCTCTGCCAGGTCCACCTCCACTACCCCTTCAGAAAAGTGTCCGCACTCCAACTCTATCCCTCATAGATTCCAGACAAGGTCCACCACTGCTGCCATTAAAAACAGACGTCCACACCTCAACTCTTACCATCATGGATTCTAGACAAGGTAATTTCAAATTAGCAAACTGTAATGCCCACGGTCTCAACTCTCCCATACCGAGATCCCAAATGTTAGACAGATTCAGAAAAGATAACTTCAACATACTCCTCATACAAGAAACCCATTTTCAAACCAGGAAACTCCCCTCTTTTGAAAAAGCCCACTACAATCAATGGTACCATGCTACCTCCCCCAAAAAGGCTCTAGAGGGGTATCAATAGCCTTTGCTAAAGATACCCCCTTCCTTCTAAATGATTCTCTGGTTGATCCAGAAGGGAGATTTTTTTTTGCGAAAGGCCTTTTGGCGGGATCCCTGGTTACTGATGGCAATCTATATGCCCCCAATAAAAAACAATCAAATGGATTTTATCCAAACTGAATAAATTTCATTCTTTCATTGAAGGTACACCAATCCTTGGAGGAGATCTTAATATTCCCCTGGATCCCTCTCTGGTTTCCACTTCAAAAAAATATCAGATTTCTCATAGAGATCTGGTCAGAATAAAAAAATCACTCTACATGCTCTCACTTATTGTTATCTGGCGATACCTCCATCCCCCTGACCTTGATTATACCGATTTCTCTCATTCTCTTAACTCCTATCTTAGGATAGATTGTGTTTTTCTACCAAGATCTCTTCTAGCAATGACCATTAAAGTAGAAATACTCCCTTCGGTTCATTCCGATCACTCTATAGTTTCATTTTGCTTCTCCCTCTCCAAACCTCATTCGACCTACCGTGCTTGGAGACTAAATGAATCAATCCTGTCGTCGGACTCTAACAAACAACGTATCCAAACTACCCTATCCAACTTCTTTGAAACTAGCATCACACCAGAAACAAGTTATCAATATCATAAAACGGTGGTCAGAGGCGAACTGATCTCTATAGCATCCCATTAAAATAAACAACGCAAAAAGATCATACAAAGTCTCTATGAAGAGAAAGCTAAGCTAGAATTACAACATAAAAGAACTTTGTTACGTCAAAGTTTGGAAGCTTTAGCAGCCAAACGCATACAATTAAAAGATTTGCTAAACAAGCAATCCGCAAAACTGTACCTAAGCTGGAAAAACCGCATGTTTGTACATGGTGATAAGGCTTCTAAACTTATGATGTCGTTAATTAAAATAAGACAGGCTAAAACCTACATTCACTCTCTGAAAACCTCCAGTGGCCAAAGTACATCAAACCACAACCTGATTTCCTCAGAATTTTTTAAATACTACTCAAGCCTATACAATCTCCTCCCAGACGTATCTGGTCCAGACAAAGATAATAAACGCTCAGATATACAATCCTTTCTATCTGGACTTAAACTACCTAAACTTTCACCAGAACAACAAGCAACACTCTCTAAACCGTTCGATATGGGTGAAGTCCATTCCACTCTGTCAAATAGCCCCAGAGGAAAAGCCCCTGGCCCGGACAGCCTCCCTATTCTATATTACAAAATGTTCTCTAAGACTCTGGAACCACACTTCCTCAAAGTGTGTAATGAGGAACTCCGAGAGGTACCTTTCCCCCCCAAACCCTAGAAGCCCACATATCCCTTATTCATAAGGTTGGTAAAGATCCAGAACACTGTAGCAATTACAGATCGATCTCTTTACTTAACGTGGACCTCAAAACTTATGCAAGCTTGCCTAATCTCACTTGATCAAACAGGCTTTGTAAAGGGAAGGGAGGGCAAGGAAAATGCCTGGCAAGTCCTACACCTGATACAATATTCTATTCATCATAAGCTCCCATTGGTGCTATTAGGTACCGATGCAGAGAAAGCATTTGACAGAGTGGACTGGATCTTCCTACAAGAGACTCTTAACTGTTTCAGTTTTCCCCCATTCTTCAGATGTATTCCCACCCCTCTGCCAAAATTAAAATTAACATTCACTATATATAATGGAACAAGACAAGGCTGTCCTCTATCACCATTGTTATTCATAATGATGATGAAACCCTTGATTAAATCTATTAACAAATGTGAAGACATAACTGGAGTAATCCTACAAGGAATACATCACAAAACCATGGTCTTCGCTGATGATATATTAATTAACATGTCATTACCACACAAAGGTATCCCGGCCCTTATGTATATCCTAGAGAGATATGGTTCCCTGTCTAACTTTAGAATAAATCCATCTAAATCTTAAGCCCTAGGAATAAATGTACCCGCACACACTTTAGCTCACCTTAAAAATCAATTCCCCTTCAGTTGGCCAGACAAATATATCACTTATCTAGGCATTAAGATAAGTACATCCTATAAAAATGTATTCAATTTGAATTATAAACCACTTCTTACATCAATCGTAGACCATACCAAAAAGTGGAGGACCCCATATCTTTCTTGGATGGGCAAGAAAAACTTAATTAAAAGTATATTATTACCAAAATTCATTTATTTATTCCAAATGTTACCTATTTCACTACCAAAAACATTTTTAACCAAAATTAACTTGTCTCTCTTTAACTACATTTGGAACAAGCACCGTCCGAGACTTAGTTCGCATACCCTTTCGCTTCCAAAGAGGCTAGGCGGTATGGGAGCCCCCAATATTCATAGTTATTACCTAGCTGCCATACTTTATAGAACTATCCAGTGGATCAGGAAACCATGGCTCTCTATAGGAGAACATATGTCCCCTCTGCCACTACGATTAATCATTCTCTCCTCCCCCGTACTAATACACAAAAATATGTTTCACAACTTCCTCACTTGAACAGCAGTTAATTGTTAGAAATCAGTAGCAGACTTTCTCTCCCCGACCCCCTCACCACTAGCCCTAGTATCTGATTTTATTGCACTGAACACTGTAAAAACCACATTAACCTGAGTGGACAGATCCACAGATACATTTCCCTTAATTGACCATTTGTTTAATGAAGGCACCTGTGTCTCCTTTCAAGAAATGAAAGCTTTACCCACAATGTCCAACTATACCTTTATTAACTACGAAACGTTGAAGAAGACAATACGCCAAGTCATGATTAACGGGGATCCCACTAGACCGCTCACTGCTTACGAAACCATATGTTCACAGACAAGAACTCCTAGAAAAGCACTCTCATCCCTCTATAATATCCTTCTTTCAAGAGGAGCCTCTCCGAAAAGAGCCTTCTTGATGAAATGGGAAAAATATTTAGGTTGCTCCTTCACCGAACCTCAAATAAATATATATACAAATATTCCCACGGCCCCTCACAATGTGTTAAAAGCCAAGAAAACTCTTACAAAATAATTTCTCATTGGTACACCACACCTGTTCTAACCCACAAATGGTTCCCTACCACACCATATCTCTGCTGGAGATGCAAAAAGAGTAAGGGATCCTATCTTCACTTATGGAGGTCTTGCCAGATTATACAAGAATTTTGGAAAATTGTTTCCCAAACTTTATCTGAACTGCTACACACACACACATAGTCTTAACCCCTGAACATATTTTCCTAAATTTCCCCATCAAACAAGACAACAAGTTCTTATCTAAAATGGCTTTCTTCGTGCTAACAGCAGGCAAACTTCTTATTCTCCCTCTTTGGCGTACTTGAAACATCCCAAACAAGAAACAACTGATCCTCAAAATAAATCAATTATATCATACCGAATTATTTGCAGCTCGTTCACTCCAGAATCATACCTTCTTCCACTGTGTCTGGAATCCTTGACAGTCATATTGGAACTCAGCTAATTTTCTTCCTTGATCACTTAATACTATTTAAATTACTCATGGACCATTTCCCACCTACCTTCGACCCTCTTTTCTCCTCCTCACCCTTCTACCTCTTCTTTCCCGTTCCCCTTTTGTTAAGATTCAATGATTCCATTTATCCTCAAGTCTAGTTGAATTTCTCTTACATTGTTACAACTTATAAAAATATGAAAAAATATGGAATCACCTACTCGACCTTCACTGTTTTTACATGTTATCCCACCACATTTATCTTTGTGAATTAATTGTAATATGCCTTTGCCTTTTTGAATCGCAAATTAGGGCATGACTGGTTTTATGCCCTTAATTTATGCGTGTCAATGGTTGTTACTTAACTGTCTTTATTTTTTGATTCCTAATAAACAAAACATATAAAACAAAACAAAACCAAGAGGGCGACTGACCATGCTCTAATCCTCTTCCTCGTCCTCCCTGTCCTCAGTCAATCCACGCTGAACAGACGGTATGGCAGTTGAGCAGGTAGTACTGTCTATAGCGCAGGAAACTAGCTCCTGTTCTTCCTCTACCTCCTCTTCCTCATTGTCCCCCAATCCACATTGGGATGAGATGAGGCTGGGCTGTGTGTAATCACTCTGTATGGTTCCTTGTTCCATCTCATGGTGCTCCGCCTGCAATGCGTCCTCTTTAATTGAGAGCAGAGATCGTTTCAGAAGACAGAGAAGCGGGATGGTGACGCTAATTATGGTGTCATCCCCGCTCACCATCTTGTTGGACTCCTCAAAGTTTTGGAGGATGGTACAGATGTCTGACATCCATGTACACTCCTGAGGTTTTATATGTGGAGTCTGACGACGGCCTTGTTGATGCAGGTAGTCAAAAATGCCCTCTTCTGCTCACAAATCCTTCCCAACATCTGCAATGTAGAGTTCCAATGCGTGGGGACATCACACACCAGTCAGTGAGCCGGAAGCTGCAAACGCAGCTGAAGCATGGCAAGAGCGGCTGAAGCTGTTGCGGAAATTCTGACCAGTGTCACTTTATGAGGTAATAACTGTGGAACACTTCAACGGATCCCTCTGATTCTGAGTGTTTTTTTCTGCTTGCCGTCTGTCATCCACTGTATCTTCCCTTCAAACAGTCTATATGGTACAATATATCTGCTTGCTGTCTGTCATCCACTGTATCTTCCCTTGAAACAATCTAAATGGTACAATATATCTGCTTTATGGAACTTTGCTATATGTCACCTTTTACATTCCATTCAATACTCACTGATACATGTCTGTCCCCTCCCTTCCTCATTGCAGACACTATCTGATGGTGGAAGGTGCTATACTGTGTAGCTGGGCATGGTGTTAGTTCTGTCTTTTATCAATTGGCGATCCCCCGGTGATCTGGCCAGCTGCTAATTTATCCACAAGCAGCTCCCACAATGCCCCTCACCTGATGATTTAGCCTCTCCTCTAAATTTAAAAGCTGTTTGAGGGGTGCACATGGTGTGGGGTGCATTCACGTGTCTACTTGAGCTAAGTATCAAGTGTGGGCAGTTATTTCATTTGGCAGTTTATCTTTGCAGGAGTCAGGTAATCACACTTTATACCCCTTTTAACTATGCACTGAAAAGATAGTGCATACATTCACACTAAGCAATGTTTCAATATGCTTTCACTCTCTCTCCTCTAGGCCTTCACTTTCTTATAACCCCCCTACTCCCTACACCTCGTAATGAACTGTTCATCTCTCCCTCCATCCTACCTCTCCATCTCACATCCTCCTCAGAATTGTTCTTTCATATTCAATCCTGTGTCTCCAAACACAGACAGCCACCTCATGCTCTCTCCTGCTCCCACCTGCCAACACTTTCTCTGCTCCTCCTTACTGCTGGTGATATCTCACCAAACCCTGGCCCTCCTCACCACATGCCCACAGTGACTTCTACCTCTTATCCATGACCTTCCACAAATTTCTGTATCCTCTCTAATCTCACACCCATCCACCCAGCCCCCGCTTCCCCAGTCCCACTAGCAGGAGCTCTAGGGAACGCTCGCTCCGTCTGCAACAAACTATCCTACATCCATGATCTTTTCATTACTAACAAAACTCTCCTTCCTCGGCATCACAGAAACCTGGCTCACCCCCTCTGACACTGCCTCTCCAGCTGCATTTTCATATGGTAAATTCCATCTTACCGACACATCCCGTTCTAACGGCAAGCATGGTGGAGGAGTTGGTATCCTCCTGTCAGATAAATGCTCCTTTTCCAGAAATTCCAGTGCCGCCCTCTGTTACTTTCCCCTCTTTTGTGGCACACTGTGTGCACATCTACTCCCCCTCCAACCTCCAACTGGCTGTCATTTACCATCCCCCATGGCCAGCCACCACTTTCTTCGACCACTTCACCACCTGGCTGCTTCACTTCCTTTCTGCTGACATCCCCACTATCATCATGGGTGATTTCAACATCCCCATTGACACTTCCCACTCATCTGTCTCCAAGTTTCTGTCCCTCACTTCCTCCTTCATGGTTGCTCAATGGTCTTCTGCCCCCACTCACAAAGATGGCCACACACTGGACCTCATCTTCACCCGCCTCTGTTCCCTATCTAACCTCTCTAGCTCACTTCTCCCT
Organism: Phyllobates terribilis; assembly: GCF_046119375.1. Taxonomy (NCBI): domain Eukaryota; kingdom Metazoa; phylum Chordata; class Amphibia; order Anura; family Dendrobatidae; genus Phyllobates; species Phyllobates terribilis. The sequence goes on along the minus strand of NW_027362761.1, from coordinate 1,201,056,719 downwards.
CTTTCTGACCACAACCTACTCACATTCTCTTCCGTCTCGTCTCCAGGTGCACAAGCCCCACTCCACAAATTTGCCCACCCTCGCAGAAATCTCAAACACCTTGACATACACTCATTCTCTGAATCCCTTCTTCCTCTCACAGGCATAAGTTCATTACACTATGCAAATGTTGCTGCTACTTTATGTTATACCACAACAGCTGCAGCTCTCAATTCGGTCGCCCCCCTCACACATACCAAAGCTCGCACTATCAACAGGCAACGCTGGCACACCTGCCTGATTAAAGAACTGAGGCGGGCCTCCAGGGTTGCTGAGCAGAGATGGAAAAAATTCCCACTCCAACGAGCACTTCATTGCATTCATACAGTCCCTCACTACTTTCAAGTCTACACTCACTGCTGCAAAAAAAACATACTTCTCATCTCTCATATCCTCTCTGTCACACAACCCTAAACAGCTATTCAACACTTTCAATTCTCTCCTCTTTGCCTCAGTCTTCAAGCAGAAGATTAATACCATCAGAAAAAGCTTTTGCTTAAAGTCCCCAGAGTCCCTCCTCATAGCTACTCAATTCTGCTCCTCCAAAACCAGCTTCTCCGCCATTACGGAAGATAAACTTTCCTCCTTACTCTCCAAGTCACACAACACCATCTGTGAACTTGACCCTATCCCGTCACACCTCATCCCTAACCTTGCTACAGTCTTCATACCAACTCTAACCCACCTCTTCAACCTGTAACTAACAACTGGAGTCTTCCCCTAATGCTTCAAACATGCCTCGATTGCACCCATCCTCAAAAAGCCCTCCCTTGACCCGTCATCTCTGACAAGCTATCGCCCCATATCACTTCTCCTTTATGCCTCAAACGACAGGAACAACACGTCCATTCTGAATTGTCCTCCCACCTTTCCTCCTGCTTCCTCTTTGACCACTTACAATCTGGCTTCCAACCGCATCACTCCACTGAAACTGCCCTGACTTAAGTCAACAACGACTTAGTGACCGCCAAATCTAAGCGACACTACTCTATCCTCCTCCTCTTGGACCTGTCATCTGCCTTCGACACAGTGGACCCTTCCCTCTTACTACAGACTCTCTCATCTCTTGGCATGAAAGTCTTTGCCCTATCTTGGATCTCCTCATACTTAACAGAAAGGACCTTCAGTGTTTCTCATTCACACACAACCTCCTCACCTTGGCCCCTATCTGTTGGTGTCCCCCAAGGTTCAGTCCTAGGACCTCTGCTCTTCTCAATCTACACCTTTGGCCTGGGACAGCTCATAGAGTCTCAGGGCTCAAGCTCGCTGCCTTGGGGTAACCCTGGACTCTGAACTCTCCTTCAAACCACATATCCAAGCCCTTTCCACTTCTTGTCGACTCCAACTCAAAAACATCTCCCGGATCCGCACATTCCTCAACCACAAATCTACAAAAACACTAGCGCATGCCTTTATCATATCCTGCCTGGACTACTGCAACCTCCTGCTCTGTGTGTTCCCCTCCAACACTCTTGCACCCCTCCAATCTATCCTAAACTCTGCTGCCCGACTAATCCACCAGTCCCCCCGCTATTCCTAGCCCTCTCCTCTCTGTCAATCCCTGCACTGGCTCCCCATTGCCCAGAGACTGCAGTTCAAAACACTAACTATGGCATACAAAGCCATCAACAACCTGTCTCCTCCATACATCTGTGAACTAGTCTCCTGGTACATACCTGCATGCAACCTCCGATCCTCACAGGACATCCTTTTCTACTCCCCTCTTATCTCCTCTTCCCACAATCGCATACAAAATTTCTCCTGTGCATCTCCTCTACTCTGGAACTCTTTACCACAAAGCATCAGGCTCTTGCCTACCTTGGAAACCATCAAAAGGAACCTGAACACCCCCTCTTCCGACAAGCCTACAACCTGCAGTAACCCTCGTTCCACTATACCGCTGCATGACCAGCTGTATCGTCACCTACTGTATCCTCATCCATCCCTTATAGATTATGAGCCCTCGCGGGCAGGGTTCTCTCTCCTTCTGTACCAGTTTGCCATTGCGTTTTTGTTCAAGATTATTGTAATTGTTTTTGCTATGTATACCCCCTTTTTCACATGTAAAGTGCCATGGAATAAATGGCGCTATAATAATAAATAAAAATAATATAGTACTTCATGATAGTGGTAAAATTTATTTTATATGCCTGGCTTTTTTTGTGAAAACATCAGAAATATGGTGAAAATTTAGGAAATGTTGCAATTTTCAAATTTTTAATTTTCATGCCATTAAATCTGAGAGATATGGCAAAAAATAGTTAATAAATAATATTTCCCACATGTCTACTTTACATCAGCACAATTTTGTAACCAAATTTTTTTTTTATTAGGAAGTTATATTGGTTAAAAGTTAACCAGCGATTGCTAATTTTTCCAACAAAATTTACAAATACATTTTTTAGGGACCACATCACATTTGAAGTGACTTTGAGGGGCCTTTATGAAATAAAATACCCAAAAGTGGCACCATTTTAAAAACTTCACCCCTCAAGGTGCCCAAAACCACATTCAAGAAGTTTATTAACCCTTTAGGTGCTCCACAGGAATTTTTGGAATGTAGAAGAAAACAATGAACATTTAACTTTTTCTCACAAAAATTTAAATTTTGACCCACATTTTTGCATTTTTGCAAGGCTAACAGGAAAAAATGGACCACAAAATGTGTTGTTCAAATTCTTCTGAGCACGACGATACCCCATACGTGGGGGAAAACCACTGTTTGGGCATACGGCGGGGCTCGGAAGGGAAGGAGCACAATTTCACTTTGAATGTAAAATTTGCATGAATAATTAGCAGACACCATGTCACAATTGGGGAGCCCCTGATGTGAATAAACTGTGGATAACCCCCACAAGTGACCCTATTTTGGAAACTAGACAACTTAAGGAACTTATCTAGATGTGTGGTGAGCACTTTGAAACCCCAAGTGTTTCACAAAACGTAGAGCCGTGAAAATAAAAAAATCACTTTTTTCCACAAAAATGATTTTTAGCCCAAAATTTTTTATTTTCACATGGGTAACAGGAGAAATTGAACCCCAAAAGTTGTGCAATTTCTCCTGAGCAGGAAGATACCCCATATGTGGTCTAAAAATACTTTGGAGGCACAGTGCAAAGCTCAGAATAAGAAGAGCTAAATTAGAGTTAATATTTTGCTGGGCTGGTTTGACGGTGACATGTCACATTGGCAGAGCACCTAAGGTGCCAGAACAGCATAACCCCCCATAAGAGACCCCATTTTACAAGCTACACCTCTCAATAATTTAATGTAGGGGTGATGTGAGCCAGAACAGCATAACCCCCCATAAGAGACCCCATTTTACAAGCTACACCTCTCAATAATTTAATGTAGGGGTGATGTGAGCATGTTGACACCACATGTGCCTCATAGCATTTTACACCATTGGGCGGTGTAAAAAGAATAATTAAATTTTTACCGCCAAAGTTTTGTTTTACATTTTCACACTGGAAAATGGGTAAAAATGATACCTAAATTTGTCACACAGATGTATAAATACAGGCAGAAAGTAGAAATACCCCATACGTGGCTGTACGGCACTGCTTAGCCACATGGTGAGACTCGAGAGGGATGGAGCACTATCTGCCTCCTTGAGTGCAGATTTTAATAGAATAGTATGCTGACTCCATATACACAGCTCCTATGCAATTTAGATGAACTCCCGAGGGATCCATTCAACATCCACCACTTCGTCTTCCTCTGCTGTACCCTGGTCCTCCTGACTTGGTGAATTAACAACAGCCTAACTTATTGGCAACTGTGTCTCATCATCATCTACCTCCTTAAACAAAATTTCTCCACCATCATCTTTTTGTGGCCATGGCTTCTCTAAGTTTTGTGCATGTTCTCCTGTCCATTTTGGAACATGCAGTGTGAGAGACCACAATCAAGAAATAATGTTAGTTAATGTAAAGAGCTACTCGTAGTGTCTCAGTGTGGGATGACTGGTCTCCTGGGACTCAACATGGTGAGAGGAAAGAGGATCAGGGTATGGATTAAATTATCCAGATTGTTCGCTGGTTAGACTGGACAGTGTGGAAGACTGGGTGGTGATGGTAAGCATGCTGGAAGCACTATCTGCTATCTAACCGACCACCTGTTTTCACTGGTGAAGCTTCAGAAGTGGTGTTCCGTGCCTCCCGACAAAGTGGGACAGGAAGCTATTTGGAGTTTAAATACCTCTGTAAGGAAGTTGGGGCGTTTAATATACCACTGTAATGTAACACAAAGCACATTACACTGTATGTAATTGAATCCAAAAAGATTTTTTGAAGTTTTTTTGGTAGAGTAATACCACCACAATGTAACACTAAGCACGTTACACTGTATATGGATTGCTAATTCAATCCAGAAAGATTTTTTGAACCTTTTTTTTGAGGTTCATACCACCGTAATACAGCACTGAGCATGTTACACTGTATATGGAGTACTAATTTAATCCAGAAAGATTTTTTTAACCTTTTTTTTGAAGAGTGATACCACTGCAATGTAACACTAAGCATGTTTCACTGTATGGATGAATGTTTTTTTTGTTTCAGGTGGCCACATACAATTCTTTTGTGTTGTACAAAAAAGCAGAAAATTCAGATCCTTTTCTTGATTATCAAGAAAAGGTAATTGAAAATCTTGTCTTTCAAAGTGTTAGCCCGCTCATCCATTAGAATCTGAGAATGTGAAAAGACTCACTGAGCAACTTTTTATTGCACTTATTCCAGCAACGGAAACAAGAAGGAACCCCCAGAAAAGATGTCGTGTATGTACTAAGAGAGGAATGAGGCGTGATACCCGCTACTATTGCCCACAATGCCCATCATTGCCAGCCTTATGCGTCACTGACTGCTTTAAAATCTACCACACAGAACCACGTTTTTAAACTGTAAAAATGTATCCCAATTTGTCATTCAAACATTTGGTTCATTTAGTGAATGACATATTCGAGTAGAGCTCACTTAATTTCCAAGGGGGGTTCTCCAGAATCTAAACCTTCCATTGCGTGCTTGTTTCTGGAAATCATCCATCGAGTTAAAATGGTCACTAAACCCATAGATGAATTCCCAGAGGGGTGTCATTTCCAAAATGGGGTCACTTCAGGGGGGATTCTTTAGCTCTGGTACTCTGAAAAGTGCCAGAACAGCATAATCCATCCTGAAGTGACCCCATTATGGAAATGACACCCCTCTGGGAATTCATCTATGGGTTTAGTGACCATTTACCTATCTACTTATTTTCCCACCACTAGATTAATTTATACAGAGGAGTAGATTGTAAAATTCGGTCACTTGTTGTGGGTTTCCTCTGTTTAGGCACCTCAGGGGCTCTCCAAATGCAACATGGCGTCCGCTATCCATTCCAGTCAAATTTCCATTCCAAAAGTCAAATGGCGCTCCTTACCTTCCGAGCCATGCCGTGCGCCCAAACAGTGGCTTTGCACCACATATGGGGTATGAGCGTGCTCAGGAGAAATTGCACAACACATTTTAGGGTCCATTTTTTCTGTCTGCCCTTGTGAAAATTAAAAATTTGTGGCAAAAGTAGCAGTTTTGTGTTAAAAATGTGTTTTTTTATTTTGACCCTTCAACATTATAAAATTCTGTGAAGCCCCTGGGGGTTCAAGGTGCTCACCACACATCTAGATAAGTTCCTTGAGGGGTCTAGTTTCCAAAATGGGGTGACTTGTTGGGGGTTTCCTCTGTTTAGGCACCTCAGGGGCTCTCCAAATGCAACATGGCGTCCGCTATCGATTCCAGTCAAATTTCCATTCCAAAAGTCAAATGGCGCTCCTTACCTTCCGAGCCATGCCGTGCGCCCAAACAGTGGCTTTGCACCACATATAGTGTATCAGCGTGCTCAGGAGATATTGCACAACACATTTTGGGGTCCATGTTTTCTGGCTGCCCTTGTGAAAATTAAAAATTTGAGGCTAAAGTAGTAGTTTTGTGTTAAAAATGTGTTTTTTTATTTTCACCCTTCAACATTATAAAATTCTGTGAAGCCCCTGGGGGTTCAAGGTGCTCACCACACATCAGATAAGTTCCTTGAGGGGTCTAGTTTCCAAAATGGGGTGACTTGTTGGGGGTTTCCTCTGTTTAGGCACCTCAGGGGCTCTCCAAATGCAACATGGCGTCCGCTATCGATTCCAGTCAAATTTCCATTCCAAAAGTCAAATGGCGCTCCTTACCTTCCGAGCCATGCCGTGCGCCCAAACAGTGGCTTTGCACCACATATAGTGTATCAGCGTGCTCAGGAGATATTGCACAACACATTTTGGGGTCCATGTTTTCTGGCTGCCCTTGTGAAAATTAAAAATTTGAGGCTAAAGTAGTAGTTTTGTGTTAAAAATGTGTTTTTTTATTTTCACCCTTCAACATTATAAAATTCTGTGAAGCCCCTGGGGGTTCAAGGTGCTCACCAAACATCTAGATAAGTTCCTTGAGGGGTCTAGTTTCCAAAATGGGGTGACTTGTTGTGGGTTTCCTCTGTTTAGGCACCTCAGGGGCTCTCCAAATGCAACATGGCGTCCGCTATCGATTCCAGTCAAATTTCCATTCCAAAAGTCAAATGGCGCTCCTTACCTTCCGAGCTATGCCGTGCGCCCAAACAGTGGCTTTGCACCACATATGGGGTATCAGCGTGCTCAGGAGAAATTGCACAACACATTTTGGGGTCCATTTTTTCTGGCTGCCCTTGTGAAAAGTAAAAATTTGAGGCTAAAGTAGCAGTTTTGTGTTAAAAATGTGTTTTTTTATTTTCACCCTTCAACATTATAAAATTCTGTGAAGCCCCTGGGGGTTCAAGGTGCTCACCACACATCTAGATAAGTTCCTTGAGGGGTCTAGTTTCCAAAATGGGGTGACTTGTTGGGGGTTTCCTCTGTTTAGGCACCTCAGGGGCTCTCCAAATGCAACATGGCGTCCGCTATCGATTCCAGTCAAATTTCCATTCCAAAAGTCAAATGGCGCTCCTTACCTTCCGAGCCATGCCGTGCGCCCAAACAGTGGCTTTGCACCACATATGGGGTATCAGCGTACTCAGGAGAAATTGAACAACACATTTTGGGGTCCATTTTTTCTGGCTGCCCTTGTGAAAATTAAAAATTTGAGGCTAAAGTAGCAGTTTTGTGTTAAAAATGTGTTTTTTTATTTTCACCCTTCAACATTATAAAATTCTGTGAAGCCCCTGGGGGTTCAAGGTGCTCACCACACATCTAGATAAGTTCCTTGAGGGGTCTAGTTTCCAAAATGGGGTGACTTGTTGGGGGTTTCCTCTGTTTACGCACCTCAGGGGCTCTCCAAATGCAACATTGCGTCCGCTATCGATTCCAGTCAAATTTCCATTCCAAAAGTCAAATGGCGCTCCTTACCTTCCGAGCCATGCCGTGCGCCCAAACAGTGGCTTTGCACCACATATGGGGTATCAGCGTGCTCAGGAGAAATTGCACAACACATTTTGTGGTCCATTTTTTCTGGCTGCCCTTGTGAAAAGTAAAAATTTGAGGCTAAAGTAGCAGTTTTGTGTTAAAAATGTGTTTTTTTATTTTCACCCTTCAACATTATAAAATTCTGTGAAGCCCCTGGGGGTTCAAGGTGCTCACCACACATCTAGATAAGTTCCTTGAGGGGTCTAGTTTCCAAAATGGGGTGACTTGTTGGGGGTTTCCTCTGTTTAGGCACCTCAGGGGCTCTCCAAATGCAACATGGCGTCCGCTATTGATTCCAGTCAAATTTCCATTCCAAAAGTCAAATGGCGCTCCTTACCTTCCGAGCCATGCCGTGCGCCCAAAAAGTGGCTTTGCACCACATATGGGGTATCATCGTGCTCAGGAGAAATTGCACAACACATTTTGGGGTCCATTTTTTCTGGCTGCCCTTGTGAAAATTAAAACTTTGAGGCTAAAGTAGCAGTTTTGTGAAAAAAAGTTAAATGTTCATTGTTTTCTTCCACATTCCAAAAATTTCTGTGAAGCACCTGAAGGGTTAATAAACTACTTGAATGTGGTTTTGAGCACCTTGAGGGGTGCAGTTTTTAGAATGGTATCACTTTTGGGTATTTTCTGTCATAAAGGCTCCTCAAGTCACTTCAAATAAGATGTGGTCCCTAAAAAATGTTTTTGTAAATTTTGTTGTAAAAATGAGAAATCGCTGGTCAACTTTTAACCCTTATAGCTTCCTAATAGGAAAAAATTTTGGTTCCAAAATTATGCTGATGTGAAGTAGACATGTGGGAAATATTATTCATTAACTATTTTGTGTGATATATCTCTCTGATTAAAGGGCATGAAAATTCAAAGTTTGAAAATTGCAAAATTTTCAAAATTTTCACCAAATTTCTGATTTTTTCACAAATAAACGCAAGTGATATCGAAGAAATTTTACCACTATCATGAAGTACAATATGTCACAAAAAACAATCTCAGAATCAGGGGGATCCGTTGAAGAGTTCCAGAGTAATTACCTCATAAAGTGACAGTGGTCAGAATTGAAAAAATTGGCCCGGTCACGAAGGCAAAAACAGGCTCTGGCGCGAAGTGGTTAAAGAAAGAAAAACCCACAATGCTCACAGAAATAAACTTGAATCTGACAAAAGTAATAATAAATTAAAAATCTTTGAAAATGAACAAATGAATGTCAGACATTGCTTTTCAACCCTGCTTCCACAGAATGTTTTAAAAAATTAAACTGGACAGAAATGATGGTTCTTCTTAACTTAATATTTTGTTGAACAACCTTTTGAGGCAATCACTGCAATCAAACGATTCCTGTAACTGTCAATGAGACTTCTGCACCTCTCGACAGGTATTTTGGCCCACTCCTCATCAGCAAACTGCTCCAGTTGTCTCGTGTTTGAAGGTTGCCTTTTCCAGACGGCATGTTTCAGCTCTTTCCAAAGATGCTCAATAGGATTTAGGTCAGGGCTCATAGAAGGCCACTTCAGAATAGTCCAATGTTTTCCTCTTTGCCATTCTTAGGTGTTTTTAGCTGTGTGTTTGGGGTCATTATCCTGTTGTAAGACCCATGACCTGTGACTGACACCAAGCTTTCTGACACTGGGCAGCACATTTCTCTCTAGAATCCCTTGAGTCTTGAGATTTCATTGTACCCTGCACAGATTCAAGACACCCTGTGCCAGATGCAGCAAAGCAGCCCCAGAGCAAAACAGAGCCTCCTCAATGTTTCACATTAGGGACAGTGTTCTTTTCTTGATTTGCTTCATTTTTCCGTCTGTGAACATAGAGCTGATGTGCCTTGCCAAAAACGTCCATTTTTGTCTCATCTGCCCATAGGACATTCTCCCAGAAGCTTTTTGGCTTGTCAACATGTAGTTTGGCAAATTCAAGTGTGGCTTTTTTATGTTTTTTTTTCAACAATGGTGTTCTCCATGGTCGTTTCCCATGAAGTTGACTTTGGATCAAACAACGATGGATGGTGCGATCTGACACTGATGTTCCTTGAGCCTGAAGTTCACCTTTAATCTCTTTAGAAGTTATCCTGGGCTCTTTTGTTACCATTCGTATTATCCGTTTCTTTGATTTGTCATCAATTTTCCTCCTGCGGCCAAAGTCCAGGGAGGTTGGCTACAGTCCTATGGATCTTACATTTCTGAATAATATGTGCAACTGTAGTCACAGGAATATCAAGCTGCTTGGAGATGGTCTTATAACCTTTACTTTTAACATGCTTGTCTATAATTTTCTTTCTAATCTCCTGAGACAACTCTTTCCTTTGCTTCCTCTGGTCCATGTTGAGTGTGGTACACACCATGTCAACAAACAGCACAGTGAGAATCTGTAACCCTATATACAGGCCACTGACTGATTACAATATTGCAGACACCTGTGATGCTAATTAGTGGACACAACTTGATTTAACGTGTCCCTTTTGTGACATTATTTTCAGGGGTACCATCATTTCTGTCCAGGCCTATTTCATTTAATTTTTTTTTTTAATTCTATGGAAGCAGCGTTGAAAAGCAATGTCTGACTTTCATTTGTTCATTATCATAGATTTTTAATTTATTATTACTTTTGACAGAGGCGGACTGGTCCATAGACAGACTGGCGGATGCTGGTAGACAGACTGTCGGACCACAGGGAATGAAAGCAGGTAGACAGAGCTGGAAAACAGACTGGCAATGGGACCTGAGGGCTGAAGCAGAGGTGAAAGGCTTTGCAACAACTTTGCTCGGGCACCTCCATTTTGGAGGAGGTGCCTTATATATGGGAGCTCCACCGGCAATTGACCGGGGACTCCTTAGGACGGTGCGCGCGGCCCCTTTAAGAGAGAGGGAGCGCGCGCGCGCGCCCTAAGCACAGTGCCCGGGAAGCGGCAAGCGCTGCCAGCAGCGTGGGAAGAGGATGCCGAGGACGGAGCAGGGAGGTGAGAGGAATGGCATCTCTGCCTAGCAGGAGGCAGGGATGCCGACGCTACAGTACCCCCCATTTAGGCCCCCCCTTTTTTTGGCCGGAGAGAAATTTATCAAGGATGAGCGGGGCATGGATGTTCTCCCGGGGCTCCCATGTTCTCTTCTCAGGATCAAACCCCTTCCAATCCACTAGAAAAAAGGACTTTCCTCTTACCCTTTTGGTGGCCAGAATGTTCTCTACCTCAAACTCATCCTCAGTGGAAACCGGAGCAGGAGGCGTACCAGTAGACTTGGAAAAAGAGTTAAGTACCACAGGTTTGAGGAGAGATACATGGAAGGAGTTAGGGATCTGCAAGTTGGCCAGGAGTTTCAATTTATAGGCCACCGGGTTGATATGTTTGATAACTTCCAGTGGGCCGATGAACCGAGGCCCTAACTTGTAGGAAGGAATCTTGAGCCGGACATACTTGGACGAGAGCCAGACCTTATCTCCAGGACGGAATTGGGGCGGATCCAGACGTCTTTTGTCAGCCTGTTTCTTCATCCGCTCGGAGGACTGAAGAAGTGCGGATCTGGTACTTTCCCAAATGGAGGAGAATTCGCTAGCAAGAGATTAGCCGGATTATCCACTGAGGCGGAGACGGGAATCGGGATCCGAGGATGTTGACCGTAGACAATGAAAAATGGGGATTTGGAGGAAGACTCGCTCTCGTGATTATTATAGGAAAATTCGGCCCACGGTAAAAGATCCACCCAGTCGGAATGGTGGGCATTAACAAAGTGCCGGAGGTAACTGGTTAAAAATTGGTTGATCCGCTCTACTTGACCATTGGACTGTGGATGATAAGCAGAGGAGAAGTCCAAGGTGACCCCCAGCAGTTTACACATGGCTCTCCAGAAGCGAGAGGTGAACTGAACTCCTCGGTCGGATACGATGTGGAGAGGGAGACCATGAAGACGGAAAATATGATGGATAAAGTCTTTAGCCAATTCAGATGCAGACGGAATGCCCGGCAGGGCAGCAGGTATGGGAAGAGGCAGAAGGCGGCCGGCTGGCAGATGTCTAGGAACTTTGTTGCGGGCGCAGGACGCACAGGCTGAGACAAAGTCTATTACGTCCTTGTGCAGGGTAGGCCACCTGTAATGCCGGGTAATAAGCAGGAGGGTCTTTTTCTGGCCAGCATGGCCAGCTAGCTTAGACGAATGTCCCCAGTGTAGGACTTTCTCACGATCAGGTACTGTTACGAACGTCTTACCGGGTGGGAGACGATTCAGATCCACGGGAGCCACCAGCATTACCTTGGCGGGGTCGATGATGTGCTTTGGCTCCTCCTCTAGATCGGAGACCAAAAAGGATCGGGACAAGGCATCAGCTTTGATATTTTGTCTGCCGGGCGAAAATGAAGAATGAAATCAAAGCGGGCGAAGAACAAGGACCACCGGGCTTGGCGCGGGTTAAGTCTTTGGGCACTCTGGAGATAAGCCAAGTTTTTGTGATCCGTGTAGATTACTACCGGGTGAAGAGCCCCCTCGAGCAGGTAACGCCACTCCTCCAGTGCCAACTTAATGGCTAACAATTCTCGGTCTCCTATAGAATAATTGCGCTCAGATGAGAAGAGTTTGGAGAAGAAGCCGCAGGTTACCATTCTTCCGGATGATGACTTTTGGGTGAGCACCGCTCCGGCTCCGGAGGAGGAAGCGTCTACTTCTAAGAAGAATTGTTTGTTGCTGTCCAGACGGTGCAGCACAGGAGCGGAGGAGAAAGCTTGTTTCAAAGAGAGGAAGGCCTCCTCTGCCTCGGGCGGCCATTCTTTGGGATTAGCGCCCTTACGAGTGAGCGCAGAGATACGGGCAGTCCGGGAAGAGAAGTGCGGAATGAAGAGGCGGTAGTAGTTGGCGAAGCCCAGGAACCGCTGGATAGCCTTCAACCCCCTCCGGTCGGGGCCACTTCTGGATGGCAGAAAGTTTCTCAGGATCCATTCGTAGACCGGTCTGAGAGATGATGTAGCCCAGAAATGGAAGCAAGGTCTGCTCAAAGAGGCACTTCTCAAATTTTGCGTAGAGGTGGTTTAGCCTGAGCCTGAGCAGGACCTGACGAACGTCCCTCCGGTGTGTGGGGAGATCCGGAGAGAAGACCAAGATGTCATCCAGGTATACCACCACGCAGGAGTAGAGAAGGTCACGGAAGATATCATTGACCAACTCTTGAAAGATGGCGGGAGCATTACAGAGACCGAAGGGCATTAGGAGGTATTCATAGTGGCCGTCCCGGGTGTTGAATGCCATCATCCATTCATCCCCCTGAGGGATACGAACCAGGTTATAGGCCCCACGGAGATCCAGCTTGGTGAAGATTCTAGCACCCATCAGACGGTCAAATAATTCAGGAATGAGCGGAAGGGGGTATTTATTCTTCACCGTAATCTGGTTAAGGCCTCTATAGTCTATGTAGGGACGATGTGAGCCATCCTTCTTTTTAACGAAGAAGAAGCCTGCTCCCGCCGGGGAGGTAGATTTCCGGATAAATCCCCGGGCCAGGTTCTCCTCGATATATTCAGACATGGACCGGGTCTCAGCAGCGGACAAAGGGTAGATACATCCTCGGGGCGGAGTAGCGCCAGGTACCAAGTCGATAGGGCAATCGTATGGTCTATGAGGAAGTTGTAATGCACAGCCCGGGCTGAGCGGCGTGTGCGTGTGATTCCACTGGACCGTGCCGGAGAGTGAATGCCTGGAGGGGCGTAACTAGGTATTCACCCGATCCGACCAGGGTTGCACGACGGCATACGACGCCAGTGCACCAAGGAGGAACCGAGCAGAGGGACCAGGTGCTACTCCAGGACAGACCCCGGACACGGCTGTTGACCCACACAGGGGAATGCAGGAACAGACTGGTTAGGCTGGCACACAGACTGGTGGGTATAGGCAGGCATGACTGGTATGCAGGCAGGCGGGTATGCAGGCAGGGGGGTACAGGCAAGCACGGCTAGAGTGCAGACAGGGAGGCACTAGCAGGTAGGAACACAGGCGGGATAGGACCCAGTACACACTGGGACTCAGGAACAGAACCACAGATGTGGCGGACAAACACAGCAGAGTAAGGCCGCCCAGAGTGGTGAGCAAGAGTAGAGCAGGACGAGGCCGCCTGGAGCGGTGAGCAAGAGTAGAGCAGGATGAGGCCGCCTGGAGCGGTGAGCAAGAGTAGAGCAGGACGAGATCGCCTGGAGCGGTGAGCAAGAGTAGAGCAGGACGAGACCGCCTGGAGCGGTGAGCAAGAGTAGAGCAGGACGAGACCGCCTGGAGCAGTGAGAAAGAGTACAGCAGGACGAGACCGCCTGCAGCGGTGAGCAAGAGTAGAGCAGGACGAGACCGCCTGGAGCGGTGAGCAAGAGTAGAGCAGGACGAGACCGCCTGGAGCGGTGAGCAAGAGTAGAGCAGGACGAGACCGCCTGGAGCGGTGAGCAAGACGAGACTGGAGCAAGACGAGGCTAGAACCGCCGGAGCGGTGAGCAAAGGCAGAGCAGGCTAGAACCGCCGGAGCGGTGAGCAAAGGCAGAGCAGGCTAGAACCGCCGGAGCGGAGAGCAAAGGCAGAGCAGGCTAGAACCGCCGGAGCGGTGAGCAAAGGCAGAGCAGGCTAGAACCGCCGGAGCGGTGAGCAAAGGGTCAGAGCGGAGCAAGACTGCCGGGGCAGTGAGCAAGGCAGAGCAGGCTAGAACCGCCGTAGCGGTGAGCAAAGGCAGAGCAGGCTAGAACCGCCGGAGCGGTGAGCAAGGCAGAGCAGGGGGGACAGGGCTCTGTTCACACGGAACAGACAAGAAGGGAAAGGCAGAGCCAGATACCCACAGGGTAATTGCAGTGAAGTAGCGAGTGGACCACAAACTCACAAACGGGAGTACAGAGACAACAAGCAGGAGTTAGGTACGAGTTCAGACTCTGCAGAAAAAGAAAAGGTACGGACATAGAGAAACACGGGACACAGGCTAGAAGAGTATACAGACAAGAACAGACACAGTAGCAAGATACAGGAGCGGGTCTAGGTAGCAGCCCCTAGAAGGCGGGAGGAACAGGCTAGGAGCGTGTTCAGACAGGACAGACAAGATACAGGAGCGGGTCTAGGTAATCGGCCCCTAGAAGGCGGGAGGAACAAGCTAGGAGCATTTTCAGACAGGACAGACTAGATACAGGAGCGGGTCTAGGAATGCAGCCCCTAGAGGGCAAGAGGAACAGGCTAGGAGCGTGTTCAGACAGGCCTGGAAATACAGCCTCCAGGATAGGCAGACAAGAGAACACAGAAGGGACCTGGCACATTCAGAGTGCAAGAGCACACTAAATGAAACACAATGCTCAGGCAAGGGTTAATTGGAACAGCTGGTTTAAATACCAGGTGACAGACAGCAATAGGCTGAGGACGCACAAGGGGTGTGCCTGCAGCAGGTATAAAAAGCAGGAAGTGATCGGGCGCCGCCCTTAAGCAGCAGCGCACAGAAGCAAACAGACAGCATGGAGGGAAGCCAGAGAGACATTCTGGATTGGAGATCAAGTGCGCACTCTTGCACAGTGGGAGATGGACCACTATGCAAGGACGCCGCCAGGTATGTTACAGAGGTAATGTCTCTGCTTCCTTTTTATTAAAGACATCAGCATAAGATCAATAGGGTACCAGCAGGCTGAGTAGATTGGCTGGGGGAGGAGAAGGACGGGCAGGATGAACGGGAACTAAACAAGTCTTAAGGCAGTCCTGTCCCCAGCGAAGGACTTCTCCAGTCTGCCAATCAAGCACGGGTGCATGTCTCTGGAGCCAAGGTAAGCCAAGCAAAAGGGCATGAGAGAGTCCAGGTAGAACATGAAAGAAGATGCTCTCAGAGTGCAGCATTCCCACCTGCAGAGTTATGGGTTCGGTGATAAGTTGGATGGGATGCGGTAAGAGACCCCCGTCCACGGAGGCGACAGATAAGGGTTCGGCCAGAGGTTTCGTGGGAATGCGGTATTTCTCTACCAGGGACTGAGAAATAAGATTTCCAGCAGCTCCAGAATCAAGTTGAGCTAGTTCAAAGTAACGGTTCTCCCCGCAGATGATAGAGACCGACAGCATCAGAGATGGAGAGGGTTTATTCTTGTCTAGGACGACCTCTCTGAGCGATCCTAGACACAGGCGTTTCCCGGCCTCTCCGGGCAGGAACGGATCCGGTGCTCCTTACTGCCACAGTAGAAGCAGCTCCCCTCTGCACGGCGTGACTCTTGACGGGTTTTGACCATCTTGGTCTGGTCGACCTGCATAGGCTCGGGTGAGTGCGCCTGGGGAGTAACAGAGGAAGTGACGGGATTCTGGAAGGTAGGAGCAAGGCGAGGAAACCTCCTCTCACGGGTGACCTCTTTGGTACGCTCCTGGAACCAGATGTCAATTCGGGTGGCAAGTGTTATTAAATCTGCGAGAGTGGTAGGAATGTCCCGACTGGCAAGTTTATCCTTAATCCGGCCGGATAGACCTTCCCAGAAGGGCGTCGTTATCCCAGGCAAGCTCAGAAGCAAGGGTACGGAACCGTATGGCATATTGGCCCACGGTGAGACTCCCTTGACGGAGGCGTAGCAGAGATGAGTCGGATGAGGTCTTTCGTCCTGGTTCGTCAAAGACTTTCCGGAAGGCCATGAGAAAGGCTGGCAGGTTGGACACCAGGGGGTCTCCTCTCTCCCATAGAGGATTTAGTCAAGCTAGCGCCTCCCCAGTGAGATGGGACATGATGAAGGCCACTTTGGCTCGGTCGGTGGAAAACTGGTGTGCCAAAAGTTCGAAGTGCAGGGTGCACTGGTTAATGAAGCCCCGTGCCTGACCGGGATCTCCACCAAAATGAGGCGGGGCGAAAAGGCGGGGACCGGGAAGGGATGCCATGGTATTGATGGGCAGCGGCGCTGCCAGGGTAGTAGTTGTGCGAGTGGAAGCAGCTCCCGACGAGGCAGTCAGTGTGTCCAGGCGGGAGTGAACACTACGCAGGTGGCCCAAGATGAAGTCCTGTTGGTACCTCTGACGGGAAAGTTCATGACATAGGTCCGAGAGCGAGGGAGCTTGGGTGCCACCGGGTTCCATGGCCTGAGCAAACTGTAACGGGTCTGGGAGGTGGAACCTCTGAGCTACTATACAAAGGGGCAGTCCTTGTAAGGAAGCGGGTGGCTCCCAGGGAAGGCGGGCAGGTAGAGATGGCAAGTGACAGGAACAGTCTCTGGGTAGAAGGGCAGGAGGTCACGGCAAGTGACGGGGAAAGTCTCTTGACAGGCGGATGGTCACGACAAGTGACAGCAGGGTAAGAGTCTCTAGACAGGCAGGTGGTCACGGCAAGTGACGGCAAAGCCTCCCGGTAGGCTAGCAGGCGGGTAGCAGGTGAGCGCTTCCAGGTGAGCGGGTAAGAGTCTCTCGGCTGGCTGGCAGGTGGTCTCAGGCAGGTAACAGGCAGGAATCAGGCAGGTATCAGGCAGGTATCATACAGGTTTATCAGGCAGGTGCTTCCTGATCCGTAGGCGGACTGGTCCATAGACAGACTGGCGGATGCTGGTAGACAGACTGTCGGACCGCAGGGAATGAAAGCAGGTAGACAGAGCTGGAAAACAGACTGGCAACGGGACCTGAGGGCTGAAGCAGAGGTGAAAGGCTTTGCAACAACTTTGCTCGGGCACCTCCATTTTGGAGGAGGTGCCTTATATATGGGAGCTCCACCGGCAAATGGCCGGGGACTCCTTAGGACGGCGCGCGCGGCCCCTTTAAGAGAGAGGGAGCACGCGCGCGCGCCCTAAGCACAGTGCCCGGGAATTTGCGAGCGCTGCCAGCAGCGCGGGAAGAGGACGCCGAGGACGGAGCAGGGAGGTGAGAGGAACGGCGTCTCTGCCTAGCAGGAGGCAGGGACGCCGACGCTTCACTGTAGTGTGTTTTTCCGCTTTAATTTTGGGGGTGACTCCAAATCCAGGCCTCCATTGGTTAATAAATTTGAATTCCATTGATGATTTTTGTGTGATTTTGTTGTCAGCACATTCAACTTTGTACAGAACAAAGTATTCAATGAGAATATTTAATTCATTCAGATCTAGGATGTGTTATTTGAGTGTTCCCTTTATTTTTTTGAGCAGTGTATGTACCTTATATGTGTGTGTGAACATTTGTTTTCGGTTCATGTAAAATACTCTGATTGTAAAGAATATTAGAATCAACATGGCTCTTTAAAGGGTTATTCACAAAATAATCAAGTTATCCCCGATCCATTGGCTCGTGGATAACTTGCTGATCATTGGAGATTCGACCACTGGGCCCCCCAGATATTCTGAGAACAGGGCTCTGCAGTCTCGTCCTGAATGCTACAGAGTTGTGCATGCTTGGCTCTGCTCTATTCAGTATCTATAGAGCTGCTGAGCGCTGCACTCGGATATTTCCATCAGCTCCTCAGACAATGAATAAAGTAGATACCAGATGATACAGATACCAGACATCTATAATATAACCGTGGATGCATCCCTCTGTCTGAAGCCTCGATAGACTGCGCATGCGTGAAGCGCAGTCTGGCTCCAGACAGAAACATGCATCCAGCCTTTACAGGTAAGAGGAGTATATGGCGCCAGAGATCGCGGTATGCGTAGACACTGAACGCATACCGCGATCTCCGGCACCATACTTATATACTTACCTGATTGGGAGGAGCGTTGCCGCGACGCCTCTCTTCGCTGGAGACCGGGGGCGGAGTGAAGGCGTCAGACCGGCGCGTGCGCATTGCGCTATCCGGCGCCATTTTACTGAAGACACATTTACAGTGTGTCTTCAGCAAAATGGCGCCGGACAGCGTGGTGCTCCAGCGCCGCACTCCTCCCCCGGCCTCCGACAGAAGAGGACGCAGCAGCGCTGGAGTACAGAGAAGAAAGGTGAGTATAACTGTTTAGTTTTTTTGTATGTGTGTACTGTGTGAAAGGGATTTGGGGGCCACACATAACAGGATTGTGGGGTGAGGGGACCATGCATATATCAGGATTGGGGGGTGAGGGGTACCACACATACCAGGATTGGGGGTGAGGGGTACCACGCATCCCTGGATTGGGGGGTGAGGGGTACCACACATACCAGGATTGGGGATGAGGGGTACCACACATACCAGGATTGGGGGTGAGGGGTACCACGCATACCGGGATTGGGGGGTGAGGGGTACCATACATACCAGGATTGAGGGATGAGGGGTACCACACGTACCAGGATTGGGGGTGAGGGGTACCACGCATACCAGGATTGGGCGCTGACGGGTGCCACACATACCAGGATTGGGGGGGTGAGGGTTGCCACACATACAAGTATTGGGGGGTGAGGGGTACCACACATACCAGGTTTGGGGGGAGAGGGGTACCACGCATACCAGGATTGGGGGGTGAGGGGTGCCACACATACCAGGATTGGGGGGTGAGGGTTAACACGCATACCAGGATTGGGGGGTGAGGGGACCATGCATACCAGGATTGAGGGTGAGGGGTGCCACGCATACCGGGATTGGGGATGAGGGGTGCCACACATACCGGGATTGGGGATGAGGGGTGCCACGCATACCAGGATTGGGGATGAGGGGTGAAACATATACAAGAATTGGGAATGAGGGGTGCCACGCATGTGAGGATTGGGGATGAGGGGTGCCACGCATGCCGGGATTGTGTATGAGGGGTGCCACGCATGTTAGGATTGGGGATGAGGGGTGCCACGCATGCCAGGATTGGGGATGAGGGATGCCACGCATGCCGGGATTGGGGATGAGGGGTGCCACGCATGCCGGGATTGGGGATGAGGGATAGAGTGCCATGCTTACCGGGATGAGGGATGGCATACCATGCATACCAGGATGAGGGATACCAAACACACCAGGATAGTGATGAGGGGTGCCATACATACCAGGATAGGGATGAGGGGTGCCACGCATACCAGGATACGGATGAGGGGTGCCACGCATACCGGGATTGGGGGTGAGGGGTGCCACGCATACCAGGATTGGGGGTGAGGGGTGCCACGCATGCAAGGATTGGGAGTGAGGGATAGGGTGCCATGCATACCAGGATGAGGGATACCATACACACCAGGATAGGGAAGAGGGGTGCCACATATACCAGGATTGGGGGTGAGGGGTGCCACACATACCAGGATTGGGGGTGAGGGGTGACACGCATACCAGGATTGGGGGTGAGGGGTGCCACGCATACCAGGATTGGGGGTGAGGGGTGCCACGCATACCAGGATTGGGGGTGAGGGGTTACCACGCATACCAGGTTTGGATGGTGGGGACAGGATGGGGGCAGCACAAGTACAAGGAGGGGGGCAGCACATACCAGCATGGGAGACCATATACCAATAAAAATGCTCGCCACCCGGGCGTACAACGGGTTCAATAGCTAGTACAGTATAATGTAATATAATATATACATGGTTGGACTTTGATTTCTTTCATGTGCCAACTAGAGTCTGCCATGTCTTGCAGTGTTCTATTCACTGACATAGCTGACATTCCAGTTGTCACTTGACTGCAACTATGACTGTGCTGGAACCAGCACAACCGATTCCTAATACATATATATATATATATACTAGCTATTGAGCCCGTTCTACGCCCGGGAGGCGAGCATTTTTATTGGTATATGGTCTCCCATCCTGGTATTTATGCTGCCCCCATCCTGGTATTTATGCTCCCCAATCCTGTTTCCCCATCCTGTTATGTGCTGCCATCATCCCTATCCTGGTACGCATGGCACCCCTCACCATCAATCCTGGTACGCATGGCACCCCTCACCCTCAATCCTGGTACACATGACACCCCTCACTCTCAATCCTGGAACGCATGGCACCCCTCACCCTCAATCCTGGTACGCATGGCACCTCTCACTCCAATCCTGGTATGCATGGCACCTCTCACCCCAATCCTGGTATGCATGGCACCCCTCACACCCAATCCTGATATTCATGGCACCTCTCACCACTAATCCTGGTATGCATGGCACCACTCATCCCTATCCTGGTATGCATGGCACGCCTCATCCCTATCCTGGTATGCATGGCACCCCTCACCTCCAATCCTGGTATGCATGGCACCCCTCACCTCCAATCCTGGTATGCATGACTCTCCTCACCCCCAATCATGTATGCATGGCACCCCTCACCCCCAATTCTGGTATGCATGGCACCCATCATCCCCCATCCTGGTATGCATGGCACCCCTCATTCCCAATCCTGGTATGCATGGCACCCCTCACCATCAATCCTGGTACGCATGGCACCCCTCACCCTCAATCCTGGTACACATGGCACCCCTCACTCTCAATCCTGGAACGCATGGCACCCCTCACCCTCAATCCTGGTACGCATGGCACCTCTCACTCCAATCCTGGTATGCATGGCACCTCTCACCCCAATCCTGGTATGCATGGCACCCCTCACACCCAATCCTGATATTCATGGCACCTCTCACCACTAATACTATTATGCATGTCACCCCTCACCCCCAATACTGGTATGCATGGCACCCCTCACCTCCAATCCTGGTATGCATGGCACCCCTCACCTCCAATCCTGGTATGCATGACTCTCCTCACCCCCAATCATGTATGCATGGCACCCCTCACCCCCAATTCTGGTATGCATGGCACCCATCATCCCCCATCCTGGTATGCATGGCACCCCTCATTCCCAATCCTGGTATGCATGGCACCCCTCACCATCAATCCTGGTACGCATGGCACCCCTCACCCTCAATCCTGGTACACATGGCACCCCTCACTCTCAATCCTGGAACGCATGGCACCCCTCACCCTCAATCCTGGTACGCATGGCACCTCTCACTCCAATCCTGGTATGCATGGCACCTCTCACCCCAATCCTGGTATGCATGGCACCCCTCACACCCAATCCTGATATTCATGGCACCTCTCACCACTAATACTATTATGCATGTCACCCCTCACCCCCAATACTGGTATGCATGGCACCCCTCACACCCAATCCTGGTATGCATGGCACCCTTCACCTCCATTCCTGGTATGCATGTCACCTCTCACCACTAATCCTGGTTTGCATGGCACCACTCATCCCTATCCTGGTATGCATGGCACGCCTCATCCCTATCCTGGTATGCATGGCACCCCTCACCTCCAATCCTGGTATGCATGGCTCCCCTCACCACCAATCATGTATGCATGGCACCCCTCACCCCCAATTCTGGTATGCATGGCACCCCTCATCCCCCATCCTGGTATGCATGGCACCCCTCATTCCCAAACCTGGTATGCATGGCACCCTTCACCTCCATTCCTGGTATGCATGGCACCTCTCACCTACAATCCTAGTATGCATGACACCCCTCACCCCCAATCCTGGTATGCATGGCACCCTTCACCTCCATTCCTGGTATGCATGTCACCTCTCACCTACAATCCTAGTAGGCATGGCACCCCTCACCCCTAATCCTGGTATGCATGGCTCCCCTCACGGCCAATCCTGGTATGAATGGCACCCCTCATCCCCAATCCTGGTATGCATGTTACCCCTCATCCCTAT
Organism: Phyllobates terribilis; assembly: GCF_046119375.1. Classification (NCBI taxonomy): domain Eukaryota; kingdom Metazoa; phylum Chordata; class Amphibia; order Anura; family Dendrobatidae; genus Phyllobates; species Phyllobates terribilis. The sequence continues at coordinate 1,201,034,747 of NW_027362761.1, read as the reverse complement.
CCTGGTATACATGGTACCTCTCATCCCTATCCTGGCATGCATGGCCCCTCATCCGAATCCTGGTACGCATGCCCCCCCTCATCCCCCAATCCTGGTATACATGGCACCCCTCCTCCCCTAATCCTGGTATGCATGGCACCCCTCATCCCCAATCCTGGTATGCATGGTGCCCTCACCCATAATCCTGGTATGCAATGCACCCCTCATCCCCCATTCCTGGTATGCATGGTGCCCTCACCCCTAATCCTGGTATGCATGGTCCCTTCACACCCTATCCTGGTGTGCATGGTCCCCTCATCCCCAATCCAGCTATGCATGGCACCCCTCATCCCCCAATCCTGGTATCTGTAGCCTCCTCATTCCCCATTCCTGGTTTGTGTGGCCCCCTCATCCCCCAATCCTGGTATGCATGGTACCCCTCATCCCCCAATCCTGGTATGCATGGTATCCCTCCTCCCCCAATCCTGGTATGTGTGGTACCCTTCATCCCCCAATCCTGGTATACGTGGTACCCTCTCCCCCAATCCTGGTATGCATGATCCCCTTACCAAACAATCCTGGTATGCATAGTACCCCTCATTCCCCAATCCTGGTATGCATGGTAGCCCTCATCACTCATCCTGGTATGTATGGCCCCCTCACCCACCAATCCTGGTATGCATGGTACCCCTCATCCCCCAATCCTGGTATCTTTGGTACCCCTCATCCTCCTCATCCTGGTATGCATGGTCCCCTCACTCCCTAATCCTGGTATGTGTGGTACCCCTCACCCCCAATCCTGGTATGCATGGTCCCCTAACCCCCCAATCATAGTAGGTATGGTACCCCCCACCCCCAATCCTGATATGCATGGTCTCCTCACCCCCAATCCTGGTATGTGTGGTACCCCTCATCCTGGTATGCATGATCCCCTCACCCCACAATCCTGGTATGCATGGCCCCCTCAACCCCCAATCCTGGTGTGTGTGGTGCCTCTCATGCTGGTATGCATGCTCCCCTCACTCCCCAATCCTGCTATGTATGGCACCCCTCATCCCTTTCATGCTGCACACACATACAAAAAAAATAAACACTTATACTCACCTTTCTTCCTTATGCTCCAGCGCTGCTGTGACCTCTTCTGCCAGAGGCAGGGGAGGAGTGCGGATCCGGAGCACCGCGCTGTCCTGCGCCATTTTGCTGAAGAAACACTGTAAATGTATCCGATTCCGACACCTACCCTCCGCCCTCCGTCTCTGGCCAGAAGAGAGGCGACGCGGCAGGAAAGTATGTAAGTATGGCGCCGGAGATAGCGGTATGCATTCAGTGTCTACGCATACCACTATCTCCGGTGCCATACACTCCTCTAACCTGTAACGGCTCTATGCATTCTTCTGTCTGGAGCCAGACTGCGAGCAGCACATGTGCAGTCTATAGAGGCTTCAGACACAGGGACTCTTGGCTGGTTATATTATTGATATGCATATATATATATATATATATATATATATATATATATATACGTAGAGATATACTGTATATATATATATATATATATATGTTCTGTAAATATATATTTATATACACTGCTCATATTAATAAAGGGAACACTCAAGTATCACATCCTAGATCTGAATGAGTGAAATATTCTCACTGAATACTTTGTTCTGTACAAAGTTGAATGTGCTGACAACAAAATCACACAAAAATCATCAGTGGAAATCAAATTTATTAACCAATGGAGGCCTGGATTTCGAGTCACCCCCAAAATTAAAGTGGAAAAACACACTACATGCTGATCCAACTTTGATGTAATGTACTTAAAACAAGTCAAAATGAGGCTCAGTATTGTGAGTGGCCTCCACGTGCCTGTATGTCCTCCCTACAATGCCTGGGCATGCTCCTGATGAGGTTCCGGATGGTCTCCTGTGGGATCTCCTCCCAGTTGTGGACTAAAGCATCCGCCAACTCCTAGACAGTCTGTGGTGCAACGTGACGTTGGTGGATGGAGCGAGACATGATGCCCCAGATGTGCTCAATCAGATTCAGGTCTGGGGAACAGGCTGGCCAGTCCATAGCTTCAATGCCTTCATCTTGCAGGAACTGCTGACATACTCCAGCCACATGAGGTGTGGCAATGTCCTGCATTAGGAGGAACCCAGGGCCAACCGCACCAGCATATGGTCTCACAAGGAGTCTGAGGATCTCATCTCGGTACCTAATGGCAGTCAGGCTACCTCTGGCGAGCACAATGGGCGGCTGTGTGGCCCTCCAAAGAAATGCCACCCCACACCATTACTGACCCACTGCCAATGATGTTGCAGGCAGCAGATCGCTTTCTACGGCGTCTCCAGACTCTGTCATGTCTGTCACATGTGCTCAGTGTGAATCTGATTTCATCTGTGAAGAGCACAGGGCGCCAGGGTCGACTTACCAATCCAGGTGTTCTGTGGCAAATGCCAAGCGTCCTGCACGGTGTTGGGCTGTGAGCACAACCCCCATCTGTGGATGTCGGGCCCTCATACCACCCTTATGGAGTCGGTTTCTAACACAGACACATGCACATTTGTGGCCTGTTGGAGGTCATTTTGCAGGGCTCTGGCAGTGCTCCACCTGTTCCTCCTTGCACAAAGGCGGAGGTAGCGGTCCTGCTGCTGGGTTGTTGCCCTTCTTCGGCCCCCTCCATGTCTCCTGGTGTACTGGCCTGTCTCTTGGTAGTGCCTCTAGCCTCATGACACTATGCTGACAGACACAGCAAACCTTCTTGCCGCAGCTCGCATTGATGTGCCATCCTGGATGAGCTGCACTATGTGAGCAACTTCTGTGGGTTGTAGAGTCCACTTCATGCTACCACGAGTGTGAAAGCACAACCAACATTGAAAATTGACCAAAACATCAGCCAGAAAGCATTGTTACTGAGATGTGGTCTGTTGTCCCCACCTGCAGAAACACTACTTTATTGAGGGTGTCTTGATAATTGCCAATAATTTCCATCTATTGTCTATTCCATTTGCACAACAGCATGTGAAATTGATGGTCAATCAATGTTGCTTCCTAAGTGGACAGTTTGATTTCACAGAAGTTTGATTTACTTGAAGTTATATTCTGTTGTTTAAGTGTTCCCTTTATTTTTTTGAGCAGTGTATATATATCAGAGGTAGGCAGCCAGGCAGTGTATGTGGCAGACTGCAGTGTATAATACAGCACAAGAGGCTCCATTCCAGTTCCGTCTGCTGCTTCTGTTACAGATATTTCTACAAAGTGTTCCCTTTATTTTTTTGAGCAGTGTAAATTTGTTACGGGTGCAGGTGGTGGAACTTCTGTGCTTCGGTGCAAGGAGGGACAAGAGGGGCGTGACTAAGTGCCTACTCGGCCTGAACAAGGTCGCACGGCGGGTCAATCGACTCCGTGAACCAGGGAGGGACCGGGCAGGTGGACCAGGTGCCACTCTGGGACCCACCTTGTGTGAGAGCAGGTGACTCCCACAGGTCAGATGACAGGATCTGACCGTTACAGCGGATGAGCACAGCAGGAAGGCTGACGGGTGGTCCAGGTAGTTAAGCAGGCTGGTTCGACAGATAGCCAGACGGGTGATCCGGGTAAGCAGGCTGGTGGGCACGGCAGGTAACAAGCAGGTGCTCCAGGTAGGCTGGCTGGCGAGCACAACAGGTAACAGACTGGTGTTTCCAGGTGAGCAGGCTGGTGGGCACGGCAGTTAAGTGGCAGGTGTTTCCAGGTAAACAGGCTGGCGGGCACGGCAGGTAACTGGCAGGTGGTTCCAGATAAGCAGGCTGGCGGGCAGGACTGTAGACAGACTGGCGGGCTGGACTGAAGACAGACTGGCGGGCAGGACTGTAGACAGTGGGACCTGAGGGCTGAAGCAAGAGTTGGCACACAGAACAACAACCTTGCACAGGCACCTTTATTTTGGAGGAGGTGCCTTATATAGGGGCAGTCCTCCGGCCATTGGCCGGGAACTTTATAGGACGGCGCGCGTGGCCCCTTTAAGAGGGAGGAAGCGCACGTGCGCCCTAAGCACAGAGCCCAGCATCTGCGCGCGGTGCGCTCCACAGCAGCAGGGGGGCGGGAGGAAGCCGGAACTGGACCGCGGCGGTGAGGGGAACGGTGTCGCTGCCCGGCGGGAGGCAGAGACGCCGATGCTACTATATATATATATATATATATTGTGGCAAGACGACTCGCTCGGCTCTCCCGGAGGCAGACTCAGGACACACGTTCTCAGGTAACCTTTCTGCCGGTGTATTATCTGGCATAAACTCATGCAGGGTTCTGCAGGAAAATAAACTAGACCCCTCTGGGTTAAATGAAAAAAAACAAAACAAAGTATAGCTTAGTCCATAGATGAGCGGGTTCCGCCCGCTCTCAGTAGCATAAACTGCACAGGTAACGTCCAGGTAACAAGCTCTGCAGCTTCCACAATATTGTCTGGAGACTTCCCTCTCCAGACCACACTCTAGAGAAAAAAAAAAGGACTGAGCTTTTACTCATTGCTCAGCCACACCTTGAGGGGAGGTAGGGGGAATGGCGTCCCGCCCTCTTTGCCATTCCAATAAAACCGCACACCCTTTAACAGGGTAAATCTACCAGCATACAACACGCTGGCAGAAAAATAAAGTAGGTCTTAGTTCACACAGGAGAGCATCCTGAGTGTCACATACCTCCCCTCACATATAAAACCAGTGACACTGTCACATATTCCCCCCCTCTGCCCAAAGCCGGGGGTTTGGGCACCTTCTGACACCAGGCAGGGAATCCTAGAGAGGGCATCTGCATTCCCATGTAACTTCCCGAGCCTATGCTCCACATGAAAGTTAAACTCTTGAAGCCCTAGGAACCATCTAGTTACCCTGGCATTTTTACCCCTCTTCTCCCTCAACCATCTCAACGGGGCATGGTCTGATACTAATCTAAACATCCGGCCTAGTAGGTAATATTTCAGTGTATCCACGGCCCATTTTATGGCTAAACACTCTTTCTCTACTATGGCGTAGTTCTTCTCGCAGGAGGACAGCTTTCGGCTTAGATAGAGAATGGGATGTTCTTCCCCATTTATCTCTTGGGAGAGTACAGCCCCTAGACCAACCTCTGAAGCGCTCGTCTGGACCACAAATTCTTTCTTGAAGTCTGGCGCGACCAGGACTGGCTGCTTGCACAGTGTTACCTTCAACTGTTGTAGGAGACTAGCCCAGTCTGGGCTAAAGACCACAATGTCATCGAGGTAGGCTGCGGCATACTTCTTAAGTGGGGCTAGGATCCAATCCATAGCCCTCTGGAAAGTGGCTGGGGCCCCCTGTAGTCCGAACGGCATCCGCGTGTATTGAAAACACCCATCAGGTGTTGAGAAAGCCGTCTTCTCCTTAGCCATCTGGGACATGGGGATCTTCCAGTAGCCCTTCGTCAGGTCAAGAGTGGTGATGTACCTCGCCGGTCCAAGCCTCTCGATGAGTTCGTCGACGTGGGGCATCGATTACGCGTCACACTTGGATACCTCATTCAGCCGGCGTTAGTCATTACAAAACCTCCACTCTCCATTGGGTTTCGGCACGAGGACGATTGGGCTCGACCACCCACTCTTTGACTCCTCTATTACTCCGAGGTCTAACATCCTCTTCACCTCGACCGAGATCACCTCCCGGCGTGCTTCCGGAATCCGATACGGCTTCAGATTCACTCGTACGTGCGGCTCTGTCAGCACATCATGCTCTACCCCTTGAGTATGCCCCGGCAACTCTGAGAACAGCTCCCGATTCCGCTGTAGTAATTCTCGACACTGTTGCCTCTGGGCCGGTGATAGAGTCTCTGCAATAGTGACCTCCTCCACCTTGCCTTCTGGCGCGGCTCCCAGGCAAGGAGTTTCCACAGGTTCACGGTCCCGCCACGGCTTGAGCAAATTTATATGATATATTTGATGCGGCTTTCTTCGGCCAGGCTGGTGGACTTTATAATTAACCTCGCTGACTTTCTCCACCACCTCGTATGGACCTTGCCATTTGGCGAGGAACTTGCTCTCGATGGTAGGGATCAGCACCAAAACACGGTCCCCGCGCTGGAACTGTCTTAGTCTCGCCGACCGGTTATAGACCCTCGCCTGGGCTTCCTGCGCCTGGAGGAGATGTTCCTTCACGATGGGCATCACCTTTGACATTCTCTCCTGTAACTGGGCGACATGTTCGATGATACTCTGGTGTGGCGTGACTTCAGCCTCCCAAGTTTCCTTGGCGATGTCTAGGAGACCTCTTGGATGCCGCCCATATAAGAGCTCAAATGGAGAGAAGCCAGTGGAGGCTTGAGGAACTTCTCTGACCGAGAAAAGCAGAAATGGGAGCAGGTAGTCCCAGTCTCGCCCATCCTTTTCAACGACCTTCTTGAGCATCGCCTTTAAGGTCTTGTTGAAGCATTCCACTAGGCCTTCCGTCTGTGGATGATAAACCAAGGTCCGAAGCTGAGTTATCTGAAGGACTCTGCAAAGCTCCTTCATCACCTTGCTCATGAAGGGGGTTCCTTGGTCTGTCAAAATCTCTTTTGGCAGACCTGTCCGAGCAAAAATATGGACCAGCTCTCGGGCTATACTTTTACTGGACGAGTTCGTTAGGGGAACCGCTTCAGGGTACCGGGTCGCATAGTCCATGACGACCAGGATATATTGGTGGCCCTGAGCTGATTTAACTAAGGGGCCCACGAGGTCCATGGCAATCCTTTCAAAGTGAACCTCTATCACAGGTAGTGGGACTAAGGGGCTACGAAAGTGGGAGGAGGGAGCGGTTATTTGGCAGGTGGGGCAGGACCTACAATAGTTTTGAACTTCTCGATAACACCCTGGCCAATAAAACCTTCTCAGTATCCTCTCCTTAGTTTTCTCGATCCCTAGGTGTCCCCCCAGAACATGTGAATGGGCCATATCTAGCACCCGCCGTCTGTATGGCCCCGCCACTAACAGCTGTTCCACTATCTCACCGCCCCTCAATTTGGCCACCCGATATAGCAACTCCCCCTGCACTGCAAAGTGTGGGAATCTGGTGTCGGCCCCCGGCTCTTGGGCAACCCCATTACATACAGTAACCTGGTCGAACGCCCCTTTTAAGGTCAGGTCTCGAACTTGAGCAGTCCCAAAGTTCTCTCTGGACATATCTAACGCAGGGAGGTCAGCCTCCTTGGTCACCGTCTCACCCTCGTCACCGACAAGGACGCACAGTGAGAACTCCTCCATCTGAGACTTCGCCGGGGGTTCTTCTTCAAGGACCTGGCTTTTCCCCATGCTACTTAGTCCAGTTCCCTTCCCCCACAAGTCCCAGAATAAGGAAAAATCACGGCCCAATATGACCGGGTGTATCAGGTCCTTTACTACCCCGACTTCATGGGACTGGGCACCACAGTCTGTCTCTACTGTCACTGTGGCCACGGGATAGTCCTTGGCGTCACCATGGATGCACCGAACGCCCAGGGTTTTGGAAGGGATCAACTGGTGGGGAAGGGTTGCTCTGATCAAGGTCACCAGACTCCCGGAGTCCAACAGCCCAAGCACTTTTACTCCATTAATGGACACTGCACACGCCTGCGGCCCCTCGCCGGGTCGACAGTCCACGCTACTGGCTGGATAGGCATAATAGGAGACCCGTCTGCCTAGGCTGCAGTCCATGGGCTCAGGGGATATTTGACACCTGGCGGCTACATGTCCAGGGTTGTGACACCGCCAGCAAACTATATCTTTACCAACTGTTCTAACGGCACCTTCAGTGGGAGTGGGACGTCCCCCAGTGGTGGCTCTAGACCCCTTCCGTGGTGAACCCGCCCCCTTTTGGGTATCCCAGTAGGGAGAAGTGACTGCATCCGGTTTCCCAAGAGATCTCTCGACTACCTGGTACCTCTCTACCAGGCCGATGAAGTCATCTGCGTTCTGGGGATCACCCTGGGCAACCCAGGTCTGTACTGGCTTGGGAAGGGAATGCATGAACCTGTCAATCACCACCCGCTCAACCATCTGGGCCGGAGTGGAGGACTCCGATTGTAGCCACTTCTGAACAAGATGCAGGAGGTCAAACATCTGCGAGAGAGGGGGTTTGTTGCTAGCATACGCCCAGTGATGAACTCGCTGGGCTCTCACCGCCATATTTACTCCCAGACGTGCTAAGATCTCTGTCTTTAGTTTGGGATACTCCTTAGCATCTTGCAGCGCCAAGTCAAAATACGCCTTCTGGGGTTCACCCGATAAATATGGCGCCAGAACCTCTGCCCACTGTGCTGGTGGAAGTCTCTCCCGATCAGCCACCCTCTCAAAAACAGTCAAAAATGCTTCTACATCATCCCCAGGGGTCATCTTCTGCATGGCCCGCCTTACCGCCTTCCTGACGTGAGAAGCATCAGTCGGCCCTGGGGGTGGGGCAGCCGCCCTGCTCTGGATGGCGTCCGCCAAAAGCTGTATCTGCTGTTGCGCCTCCTGCTGGTGCTCCTGCTGCGACTTTTGCTGCAACTGGATTTGCTGAAGCAACAGTTTGGTCGTCTCCTGGTGCTGCTGCTGCAAGCTCTGCTGGGCCTGCTGCATGCTCTGCTGGGCCTGCTGCATGCTCTGTTGGCTCTGGACCAGGTGCTTAACGAGCTCCTCAAGGCTGCTGGACTTCTCTGGCTGGCTGGCAGCCTTCACCCAGGACATCCACCGGTCTTTGTGGCAGGTACACGTGTTCCTGGAATCCGGCACGCACTCTCACACCAACTGTGGCAAGACGACTCGCTCGGCTCTCCCGGAGGCAGACTCAGGACACACGTTCTCAGATAACCTTTCTGCCAGTTTATTATCTGGCATAAACTCATGCAGGGTTCCGCAGGAAAATAAACAAGACGCCTCTGGGTTAAATGAAAAAAAAACAAAACAAAGTATAGCTTAGTCCATAGATGAGCGGGTTCCGCCCGCTCTCGGTAGCATAAACTGCACAGGTAACATCCACGTAACCAGATCTGCAGCTTCCACAATACTGTCTGGAGACTTCCCTCTCCAGACCACACTCTAGAGAAAAAAAAAAGGACTGAGCTTTTACTCATTGCTCAGCCACACGTTGAGGGGAGGTAGGGGGAATGGCGTCTCGCCCTCTTTGCCATTCCCATAAAAACCGCACACCCTTTAACAGAGTAAATCTACCACGCTGGCAGAAAAATAAAGTAGGTCTTAGTTCACACAGGAGAGCATTCTGAGTGACACATACCTCCCCTCACATATAAAACCAGTGACACTGTCACAATATATATATATATATATATATATATATATATATATATATATATTACAGACCAAAAGTTTGGACACACTTTCTCATTTAAAGATTTTTCTGTATTTTCATGACTATGAAAATTGTACATTCACACTGAAGGCATCAAAACTATGAATTAACACATGCGGAATTATATACTTAACAAAAAAGTGTGGAACAACTGAAGATATGTCTTATATTCTAGGTTCTTCAAAGTAGCCACCTTTTGCTTTGATGACTGCTTTGCACACTCTTGGCATTCTCTTGATGAGCTTCAAGAGGTAGTCACTGGAAATGGTTTTCACTTCACAGGTCTGCCCTGTCAGGTTTAATAAGTGGGATTTCTTGCCTAGTAAATGGGGTTGGGACCATCAGTTGTGTTGTGCAGAAGTCAGCTGGATACACAGCGGATAGTCCTACTGAATAGACTTTTAGAATTTGTATCATGGCAAGAAAAAAGCAGCACTGTTGGGGATTTATTCAAAATTGAAGGCATACTGGACCAGCATGGCTACCACAGCATCTTGCAGCGGCATGCTATTCTATCCGGTTAACCTGCGATTTCTGAGGCTGGTGACTCGGATACACTTATTCTCAGAAGCAGAGATGACTCTTGGTCTTCCTTTCCTGGGGCGGTCCTCATGTGAGCCAGTTTCTTTGTAATGCTTGATGGTTTTTGCAACTGCAATTGGGGACACTTTCAAAGTTCGCCCAATTTTTCAGACTGACTGACCTTCATTTCTTAAAGTAATGATGGCCACTCGTTTTTCTTTACTTAGCTGCTTTTTTCTTGCCATAATACAAATTCTAACAGTCTATTCAGTAGGACTATCAGCTGTGTATCCACCTGACTGCTGCACAACACAACTGATGGTCCCAACCCCATTAGTAAGGCAAGAAATCCTACTTAATAAACCTGACAGGGCACACCTGTGAAGTGAAAACCATTTCCGGTGACTACCTCTTGAAGCTCATCAAGAGAATGCCAAGAGTGTGCAAAGCAGTCATCAAAGCAAAAGGTGGCTACTTTGAAGAACCTAGAATATAAGACATATTTTCAGTTGTTTCACACTTTTTTGTTAAGTATATAGTTCACTTGTGTTAATTCATAGTTTTGATGCCTTCAGTGCGAATGTACAATTTTCAAAGTCATGAAAATACAGAAAAATCATTAAATGAGAAGGTGTGTCCAAACTTTTGGTCTGTACTATAAATATATACATTTGTGCTCAAAAGTTTACATACCCCGGCGGGATTTTTGCTTTCTTGGCCTTGTTTCAGAGAATATGAATGATAACAAAAACACTTTTTCTCCACTCATGGTTATTGGTTGGGTGAAGCCATTTATTGTCAAACTACTGTGTTTTATCTTTTTAAATCTTAATGACAAACAAAAACATCCAAATGATCCTGATCAAAAGTTCACATACCCCAGTTCTAAATATTGTGTATTGCCCCCTCTAACATCAATGACAGCTTGAAGTCTTTTGTGGTAGTTCTGGATGAGGTTCTTTATTTTCTCAGATGGTAAAGCTGCCCATTCTTCTTGGCAAATAGCCTCCAGTTCCTGTAAATTCCTTGGCTGTCTAGCATGAACTGCGCGCTTGAGATCTCCCCAGAGTGGCTCAATGATATTGAGGTCAGGAAACTGAGATGGCCACTCCAGAACCTTCACTTTGTTCTGCTGTAGCCAATGACAGGTCGACTTGGCCTTGTGTTTTGATATACACAGTATATATCTCCATCTCAGAGAAAAAATATAAATATTTTTTAGAGGTGTAGGGAGGCCCAAATAGAACTTTTTTCTATGGGCCCTGGGATTTCTATGTACGCCCCTGCTTGTAGGGCGGTAATGAGGGCAACCTGGCCTATTGCACGTAGCCCAAGGCTCTGAGGATCCCATTGCCAGCTTACTCTAATCAAAAGCGGCGTACCAGGTAGGGAGGGAGGCCCAGACACATTTCTTGCACAGGGGCCTAAAGCTGTCAGTTTCCGCCCCTGAATAGATAGATAGATAATTAGATAAATGAATAGATAATAGACAGATACAAAGACAGATATGGGGTAGATGGATAGATATATGGATAGACAGATAGATAGATAGATAGATAGATTGAAAGATAAATAGATAGATAGATAGATAGATAGATAGATAGATAGATAGATAGATAGATAGATAGTAAAGGTAAAGCAGACATCTGCGGGCTTATTAGAAACCAAAGAACACAGCATTCCCTGCTAAGTTTTGCTAGCCCAATAGTATAATATATAGTATATGATCACAAGCAAACGGGAATTTAAGAAAAACTGTGGGATCAGTTTATAAGAGAGTAACAAATTTTATTTAATGTAATAAATATACAACAAAGAAAGTATCGGTTAAAATAGTTTGGAGAGTCGGAAATTACTGCAGTTGTACTATGGAAAAAATGATGAAAATAATCCAACACAATAGAGAGTAAGTAGAGACACATGGGATCCTACTCAAACTACATCTGGCTTCCAAACAAGGCTGCTCTATTATATTGCAAGGCAATAAATAAATGCCTAACAATTAATCAAAAAGTAAATGGTATGCAGCCTGATTATATCTTGTCCGCATAGCTTACTAGACAAGCTGCTCTGATATAATCCAAAGTAATGAAGTTTATGCCCAGCAATAAAGCAGGAAGTAAGTACTATATAGCCTAATTATATCTAGACTGAATGGCAGAAAAGGACTAGGATAAAAATACCTGAAGTCATAATATATAGAAGGTAGATATTACTAGGGACCCGTGCATCAGCCTCGGATCCTGGTAAGACTACATGCAGCTTCCTAATAAGGGCTACTCTGGGCTATATAGAGAGGTATCAGAATTTATACTCAACAATCGATCAAAGAGTTAATGGTATGCAGCCTGATTCTGTCTTATCCGCAAGTCAGTGACAAGACCAGGGCAAGATATAGAACATGGGAAAACCTTGAGTCATGGTGTAGTAGAGAGCAGGTAGTAAAGGAACCGTGCAACAGCCTCGACGCGCGTTTCACCTTCCGGCTTCGTCAGGAGGCGTGGTTAGAGGTAAAAGCAGGGGCTATTTAAATGAATGGGTCTGGGCCACTAGCGAATCGGCGCGCAACACGTCATGTTGCTCCGCCCGGTGGCGCAGCCAGCCGTCGTCCGCAGGAAGCGACTTGGAGGAGGACAAACGTCATCCCCCCTGTCGCCCCAGCAGCCCGCCCGGCCGGCGACGCCACACGGCGCGAGCGGCGCATGTACGGGGCGCGTCTGCGCTGCATGGGGACACATAGAGTGAAAATCAGGTGGGTGTATAAATCAGTGTGTGCCTACATATTAGCCACCATAGATCTCAATGAGGAAGAGTGTGTTATATTATATCTCACAGAAGCTATATGGCTACTCCATTAGAGCATAATGTATAACTAATGCTGCATATAGTATTATACTTAATACAGGGTTAGTGCCATTCATAGAAATCCCATATTATAAATGACAGTACCAGAAAAAATAATAAAAAAAATTTTAGGCAGATGCTGGCTGTAAATCACATATGTACGTCTAGGAGTATCTAAGAAGATATATATAAATAACTATATTGAGCGTGTGCCTGCCAGCACTGTATGTATGGGGGCAATCACTGAACAATTCAGTACTCATTGACATTGCTCCCAGCCATGCAGGCTGTTCAGCCATATACATAAAACATGCATATATGAGCATAAAATGCCCCTATGGAATAATACACACAACAGACCTATGTATACAAATAACGGCCTTATTATATGTGACACTAGTACACATGGACAGCAATGATTATATTGACAAGACATTATAATGGATTGAACTGACCAACCTATAGTCTAAAATAACAGTAGTTACAACATACTATACAGGTCAGGTAAATAGGTTTTCATAACCATCATTGGGGAATCTTCTTTTCGATGCTTGTCAAGTAAAAACAGATGGTTGATAGCTGTCGGTCCAAGAAATTGAAGGCAAATGATATGTTCTGTGTTCTTCAAACAGCTGTGATATAGAAAATTGTGGCCCAGAAGATAATAACACTAAAAGAGGGTCAATAAGCAACAAATTAGACACTAATACACATAAAAAACATATATCTGTCCCGTGCAATTAAAATAGAATGCAATCAAGGAAATTAGAGAAAAGATTTGAAACTGATGGCTTCATTAAGGACATTGGGGACTAACGTATCCAAAGTAACCATCCATTTGGTTTCCTTTTGAAGCAGTTTCTGTCTAATATTACCGCCTCTGATCTCTGCGTATACGTGGTCAATGCCACAGACTGTAAAACCCTTGGGGTTGCAGTTATGATGATCAAAGAAATGTCTAGGGATCGTTTTAAGTAGTTGGGGTTCGATACAGTTGGTTGCATTCTTAATGTCCCGGATATGTTCTTGGATCCTTATTTTGAACGGTCTAGTGGTCATACCTATGTATATAAGCCCACATGGGCATTTTGCATGGTAGACCACTGCTTCAGTATCACATGTAATGTGATGGACAATTTTAAAATCTCTATTGTTTTTAGAATTAGAGAAAAATTTAGTCCTCAGGATATGTTTACAGGCCAAACAGCCTCCACAGGGGGAGCAGCCCCAAGGAGGACCAGGACTGTCAAACAAAAATTTGCTTTTAGGTGGCAAGTAGTGACTTTTACAGAGTATGTCGCCCAATGTGCGTGATTTGCGGCAAGTAATAGACGGATGTTTTGGTAGTTCATATTGTAAGCTTCTGTCAGTGCGTAGCACTGACCAGTGCTTAGACAGAATTCTCCCAATATCTTTCCAATTGTTACAGAACGTGGTGATAAATCTTGGTGGGGCATGTGTCGGTCGACCTCTATTCTTGTTGCTACTGCCCTGTCCCATTAAGAGGGTTTGTCTCTTAGTTCCCTTTGCACTATTAAGGCCTCTATAGATATCCTGATGTTTATAGCCCCTATTCAAGAATCTATGTGATAGATCTGCGGGCTTATTTTATCAGGCTGGGAAGGTCCCTGGTTATTGGGCCCTTCCCAACCTAAAAATACAAGCCCACAGCCACCCCAGAATTGGAGCATCACCTGAGATGTTCCAATTCTTGTGCTTTGCCGTGATCTTCCTGTTTGCCTTGGTGCATTCACAATTGGGTTAATGGTGCTTAGTGTAATGGTGCTAGTGAAAAACAGAGGTGAATATTATTCTTTTTTTCTTATTTCTAAATCTAACCTTTGCTATGCTCTAGGGTCTCTTCTGATGTTTTGAATCAAATTTCCCAGTAAAATCTGGGAGCTTGGGTGACTTTGAATCTTGTCAAATCTGTTTATCACTAGTGAAGTCTTTACTAATTTAATCAATTTTCCCTGTCTGAACAAATTATTCTTTAACCCTTTAAGAACGATGTTCTTTGAATAGTTTACAAAGTAGAGCAGTATTATTGTCTGAATTATTATTCTTTCAAGCTGCTAAAAACTGCAGAATTTTTCTATACGGAGGGTGGGATGGAGGAATAGAGATATAGAAGAGGCTATGAAGAAAGTGAAGATGAATAAATAGTAAGAATCAAAACAAATACAAGGAGAAGTAAGCAAATCAGAAGATCTACTACTGCTTGGTTAGTGTGGCAAAAGTGTGGGTGATGGTGTTCGCTAGAAAAGTGTTAAATCATATAAAGATGGTGAGATACACACATGGTCAAAATTGTTGATACGCCTCGTTTAATGAAAGAAATACCCACAAAGGTCACAGAAATAACTTGAATCTGAAAAAGTAATAATAAATTAAAAATCTATGAAAATGAACAAATGAAAGTCAGACATTGCTTTTCAACCCTGCTTCCACAGAATTTAAAAAAAAATTTAAACTCATGAAATCGGCCTGGACAGAAATGCTGGTACCCCTGAAAATAATATGACAAAAGGGACATGTTTAATCAAGTTGTGTCGACTAATTAGCATCACAGGTGTCTACAATCTTGTAATCAGTCAGTGGGCCTGAATATAGGGCTACAGATACTCACTGTGCTGTTTGGTGATATGGTGTGTTCCACACTCAACATGGACCAGAGGTAGCAAAGGAAAGAGTTGTCTCAGGAGATTAGAAATAAAATTATAAACAAGCATGTTAAAGGTTATGGTTATAAGACCATCTCCAAGCAGCTTGATATTCCTGTGACTACAGTTGCACATATTATTCAGAAATGTAAGATCTTCTATGGGACTGTAGCCAACCTCCCTGGACGTGGCCGCAGGACAAATCAAAGAGACGGGTAATACAAATGGTAATAAAAGAGCCCAGGAAAACTTCTAAAGAGATTACAGGTGAACTTCAGGCTCAAGGAACATCAGTGTCAGATCGCACCATCCGTCGTTGTTTGATCCAAATTCGACTTCATGGGAGACGACCAAGGAGAACACCATTGTTGAAAAAAAATCATAAAAAAGCCAGACTTGCATTTGCCAAACTACATGTTGACAAGCCACAAAGCTTCTGGGAGAATGTCTTATGGACAGATGAGACAAAAATGGAAGTTTTTGGCAAGGCACATCAGCTCTGTGTTCACAGACGGAAAAATGAAGCATATCAAGAAAAGAACACTGTCCCTACTTTGAAACATGGAGGAGGCTCTGTTTTGTTCTGGGGCTGCTTTGCTGCATCTGGCACAGGGTTTCTTGAATCTGTGCAGGGTACAATGAAATCTCAAGACTCAAGGGATTCTAAAGAGAAATCTGCTGCCCAGTGTCAAAAACCTTGGTCTCAGTGGCAGGTCAGGGGTCTTGCAACAGGATAATGACCCAAAACACAGCTAAAAACACCCAAGAATGGCTAAGAGGAAAACATTGAACTATTCTGAATTGGCCTTGTATGAGCAATGACCTAAATCCTATTGAGTATCTTTGGAAAGAGCTGAAACATGCCGTCTGGAAAAGGAAACCTTCAAACACGAGACAACTGGAGCAGTTTGCTCATGAGGAGTGGGCCAAAATACCTGTTAAGAGGTGCAGAAGTCTCATTGACAGTTACAGGAATCATTTATTGCAGTGATTGCCTCAAAAGGTTGTTCAATAAAATATTAAGTTAAGAAGAACCATCATTTCTGTACAGGCCTCTTTCATCAGTTTCATTTTTTTTTAATTCTGTGAAAGCAGAAAAGCAATGTCTGACTTTCATTTTTTCATTTTCCTAGATTTTTAATTTATTATTACTTTTGTCAGTTTCAAGTTATTTCTGTGAGCATTGTGGGTTTTTCTTTCATTAATCGAGGGGTACCAACAATTTTGACCACGTGTGTAAAAACAGTCACAAAGTACCTTCATTGATGTTGAAATGCTTTTAAAGAAATAAATTAAAAACGTGCTGTTTCCACATAACTGAGTGAGGAAATGTTTTTTTGCAGAACGAGTTGTACTTTTGAATGACACTATTCATTTTATCATATGATGTAGTGCACTGAAATGACAAGAAAAGTGCAATTCCACAATTGATTTTTTTTTATTTACCAAGTTCACTATACGATAAAACTTACAGTATGGAAAAAACGTATTTAGTCAGCCACCAATTGTGCAAGTTTTCCCACTTAAAAAGATGAGAGAAGCCTGTAATTGACATCATAGGTAGACCTCTACTATGAGAGACAAAATGAGAAAACAAATCCTGAAAATCACATTGTCTGATTTGGAAAGAATTTTCTTTAAAATTTTGGCGAAAAATAAGTATTTGGTCACCTACAAACAAGCAAGATTTCTGGTTCTCACAGACCTGTAACTTCTTCTTTAAGAGGCTCCTCTGTTCTCCACTCATTACCTGTAGTACTGGCACCTGTTTGAACTTGTTATCAGTATTAAACACACCTGTCCGCAACATCAAACAGTCACACTCCAAACTCAACTATGGTGAAGACCAAAGAGCTGTCTAAGGACACCAGAAACAAAATTGTAGCCCTGAACCAGGCTGGGAAGACTGAATCTGCAATAGGCAAGCAGTTTGGTGTGAAGAAATCAACTGTGGGAGCAATAATTAGAAAATGGAAGACATACAAGACCACTGATAATCTCCCGCGATCTGGGGCTCCACACAAGATCTCACCCCGTGGGGTCAAAATGATCTCAAGAACGGTGAGCAAAAATCCCAGAACCACACGGGGGGACCTAGTGAATGACCTGCAGAGAGCTGGGACCAACATTATATAGGCTACCATCAGTAACACACTACGCACAAGGGACTCCGATCCCGCAGTGCCAGACGTGCTCCCCTGCTTAAGCCATTATATGTCTGGGCCCATCTGAAGTTTGCTAGAGAGAATTTGGATGATCCAGAAGAGTATTGGGAGAATGTCATATGGTCAGATGAAACCAAAGTAGAACTGTTTGGTAGAAACACAACTCGTCGTGTTTGGAGGAGAAAGAATGCTGAGTTGCATCCAAAGAACACTATACCTACTGTGAAGCATGGGGGTGGCAACATCATGCTTTGGGGCTGTTTCTCTGCCAAGGGACCTGGACGACTGATCCGTGTACATGAAAGAATGAATGGGGCCATGTATCATGAGATTTTGAGTACACACCTCCTTCCATCAGCAAAGGCATTGAAGATGAAACGTGGCTGTGTCTTTCAGCATGACAGTGATCCCAAGCACACCGCCAGGGCAATGAAGGAGTGGCTTCGTAAGAAGAATTTCAAGGTCCTGGAGTGGCCTAGCCAGTCTCCAGATCTAAACCCTATAGAAAACCTTTGGAGGGAGTTGAAAGTCCGTGTTGCCCAGCGACAGCCCCAAAACATCACTGCTCTAGAGGAGATCTGTATGGAGGAATGAGCCAACATACCAGCAACAGTGTGTGCCAACCTTGTGAAGACTTACAGAAAATGTTTGACATCTGTCATTGCCAGAAAAGGATATAACAAAGTATTGAGATGAACTTTTGTAATTGACCAAATACTTATTTTCCACCAAAATTTGAAAAAAAATTCTTTCCAAATCAGACAATGTGATTTTCAGGATTTCTTTTCCCATTTTGTCTCTCATAGTTGAGGTCTACCTATGATGTCAAGTACAGGCCTCTCTCATCTTTTTAAGTGGGAAAACTTGCACATTTGGTGGCTGATTAAATACTTTTTTTCCCCACTGTATATCTAAGTATTTTTTTTATTTTTTCATTTTTTATACCAGCCTTGATGAAGAGTGAGCTGGAGTAAGATGAACCACATTCATTAAGAGACTTGTGTGTCTGAATGAATTTTGGTGCGTCTTTCAGCGGCCATGAGCCACTGCAAGAAATGTGCATTTCTGTCATAATTTGTTACTTTTTTGGTGTAAACGATAATGAATTTATCAGATATTTTCTGCCACACTCTCTCTTGGCTAAGCTCCATCCACTTTTCAAAAACTTAGGGCTGGCGAGGACTTATGTATTATTTCCAAAATGTTTGCGCACAACGTTTGCCATATTTCAGGCAGTTTTACACCAGAAAAATGGTGAAAACTGCTTCATTAATAGTGATCATTGTTTTCTTTTAGTAATGACATGCAATAGGATCTCTTTTCAGAAATTTGCCTAAAATAAAGTAATAAGTTCATTAAGTGCCTAAAAGATTTATTGAATGCATAGTCTTTTAAAGGAGGTTTTCACTCTTCCAAATTTCTGAAACCATTTATTATACATAAAAAATTCAAAAAAATATCTAAAATGGAAATTGATTGATTGATCATTATGAAAATAAAGACAATTCACATAGGAAATATCTGAATACATGAAATTGCTAAACAAGGTTTATGTGATTATATTTTCTCTATCATATTTAGGCTTTTTTAACAAACTGTCCTTTGAATTTAAGTCTGGTCTCAGAATAATAATATAACATTTAGGAAGAAATATACAAGCCAAAATACCAACACTTGAAGACAATATAGCAAATATTTCTACAAGAACTGAACTTTTTCCAGTTACACTTAAATAGGCTGGAATAAAAGCCACCCAGACACTGCAGACAACCAGCATGCTGAATGTGATGTTTTTAGCTTCATTGAAACTATCTGGCAAATTTCTCGACAGAAAAGCAACCAAGAAACCCATAGCAGCAAGAAATCCAATGTAACCAAGGATTATGGAAAATGCTACTATTGAGCCTTCATTACACTGAAGAATAATTTTGTCCACATACAAGTCAAAGTTGTCTTCTGGGAATGGCGGTGCAGTAGATAACCAGATGATACAAAGTACAACTTGGATAAATGAACAAACAAACACTAAGGAGCTGGTGATCTTTACTCCAATAAATTTTTGACATTTGTTTCCAGGTTTGGTGCCTTTGAAGGCCGTGTATACGATAATAGTCTTAGCCAGAATAGAAGAGATGGCTACTGAGAAGAAGATCCCAAATAAAGTCTGACGAAGCATACAGGTGACTCTTGTAGGACGACCAAGGAACAAAAATATACAGAGGAAGCTTAACATAATGGAGACAAGTAAGATGAAGCTTAAGCTTTGATTAGATGCTTTTATAACTGGAGTATTTCTAAATAATGTAAAGATGCCCAAGATAACAGAAGTTTTGAGGAAAAGAAAAACAACAATGATAGTTATAATAAGAGTTAATGAGTCATCGCTGTAAGACAAAAATTCTGTTTCCTTTATTTCACATTTATTGTTATCATTTGGCCACTGGTCTCTTGGACACCTGATGCATGATCGCTTGTCTAAAAGAAGAATACATATATAAAAATCAAATTAAAAAAATTTAAAAGTGCAGTTTTTGAGAATTTTTTTTATACATTAAGTTTTGCCACTGTGCAAAGAGACTTTAGTACATGACTTGCCTAATGCTTATCACTAACCTAATATTTAGTTGTATACCCACAGTTTTTTAGAACTGCTTCACATGTATGTTACGCAGAGTCAACCAACTTCTGGCACGGGTCAACTGTTATTCCAGCCCAGAATACTTTGACTACATTCCACAATTTTTTGCCAGTTGTTGGCTTCGCATCAGAAATGGCATTTTTGATGTTACCCAATAAGTGTTCTATCGGATTAAGGTCCGGAGATTGGGTGGCCACTCCATAACCTCAATTATGTTGGACTCGAACCAACATTTTGCTCATTTACTAGTGTGTTTAGAGTCATTGTCTTGTTGAAACACCCAATTCAAGGGCATATCCTCTTCAGCGTAAGGCAACATGACTTCTACAAGTATTTTAATATATGCAAACTGGTGCATGATCCCTGATAGTAAGTGAAACATGTCCATATCATGATGCTTGCACCACCATGCTTCACTGTCTTCAGAGTGTACTGTGGCTTGAATGCAGAGTTTGGGGGTCGTCTGATGAACTGTCTGTGACCCTTGGACTCAAAAATAACAATTTTACTTTCATCAGTCTACAAAATGTTTCTCCATTTCTCTTTAGGCCAGTTGATGTGTTCTTTGGCAAATTGTATCCACTTCAGTACATGTCTTTTTTAACAGTGGGACTTTGCAGGGACTTCTTGTTCAGAGAATAGCTTCACACAGGTGTCTTCTAACTGTCACAGTACCCACAGGTAACTTGAGACTGTCTTTGATCATCCTGGAGCTGATCATTGGCTGAGCCTTTGCCATTCTGGCAATTCTTCGATCCATTTGAATGGTAGTCTTCCATATTCTTCCACATCTCTCTGGTTTTACATCCATTTTAAAGCATTGGAGATCATGTTAGCAGAACAGCCTATCAATGTCTGCACTTCCTTATAAGTTTTACCGTTTCCAATCAACTTTTTAATCAAAATAGGCTGTCCTTCTGAACAATGTCTTGATTGACCCATATTTCTCAGGCTTTCAAGGAGAAATGCATGTAGAACATGTGCTGGCTTCACCCTTAAATAAGGGCCGCCTGATTTACACCTGGTTCGCACAGAATGATTGACCTCAATAACTGAACTCCACACTGCTATGATTTTGAACACACCTCCTTTCAATTAATTATTCAAATACAAAGACTCAAAAACATGAAGATCTTGAACGCTGAGTCTATTGGTTTTCTTAGAATCTACTGCACCTACTGGTAAATTGATTAACATGTGGTAATATATAGTGATGGGCGAGCACTAAAATGCTCGGGTGCTCAATGCTCGGGTCAAGCACATTGGAATACTTGGGTGCTCGACCCGAGCAACGAGCCCAATGTAAGTCTATGGGAAACTCGAGCATTTTTCAGACGGCTCCCCCTGGCGGTCTCCAGAGGGCCTAAAAATTGCCTAAATCGATAGGAACAGCGCTCAAATGACATGGGGGAAGCATGGGGAAGACCCCAGGAAGCGTTTCTGACACCCAACATTGTCAGAGGTATTAGGCCACTTTTATGGACTCACAATAAAACATACAAAAACAAAACCAAAATGGATTTTCCTGGGAAATATGTTAAGGAACATCCTTTCCAGGGTAATGACTTGTAAATAAAGCAAAATAAATGACCCAAAACAAAAATGCTCCTCCACACTTTGGGCTATATTCACACGTAGGCTTTTTGATGCGTTTTTTCACTTTTGCATTGCTTTCAGCCGTGACAAATGAATTCACCAGGAAATGTTATTTTAAAATTTTGCAACTTTATCTGGGCATGTGGTGTGTGAGATATCATCAGACACATCGTGTTTCATTTATGAAGGAGGGACTCTGAAAGTCACAAAGCCTATTTTTATAGGGCCATCAGGCAGCCTTTACTATTCTTAAAGGACCAGCAGTCCGCCCTCACTATTCTTAGAGAGCCATCAGCCGGCTATGTTTTAATGTTCCCATTACTAAAGAGTGGGTCTCCTATACTGTTATTGTGTATACAGTGAGTGGCAGGGCTGCCCCAAATTTGTAGGCACCTCAATACTCTTTGAAAATTTGGATGCACCCCAATACCCCTTTGAAGAGACTTAGAGGAGGGCCTCCTGAAAACAATGTTCCTATTATTAGGAAGCAGGTCTCCCATTGTGTTTGCCTATGCAGTGAATGCAAGGGTTGCCAAAAATTTGGAAGCACTCCAATGCCCCTTGGAAGAGACATGGAGGTCAGAGGGCCTCCTGAAAACAATGTTTCCATTATTAGGAAGTGGGTCTCCCATTATGTGTGCCTATTTTTATAGGGCCATCAGGCAGCCTTTACTATTCTTAAAGGGCCAGCAGTCGGCCCTCACTATTCTTAGAGAGCCATCAGCCGGCTATGTTTTATTGTTTCCATTACTAAAGAGTGGGTCTCCTATACTGTTATTGTGTATGCAGTGAGTGGCAGGGCTGTCAAAAATTGGGAGGCAATCCAATGCCCCTTGGAAGAGATGTGGAGGAGGGCCTCATAAAAAAATGTTCCCATTAGAAAGTAGCGGGTCTCCTATACTTTTAATGCCAATGCACTTAGTGTATGGGCTGACAAACATTTACCCCTGGGGGGTATACATGAACATACTATATACATTTTTATTTTTTGCGGGCAACATAAACACCATTTAAAAAATTTATGTGGGTGTTGCATCACGGACCACAGTCACCCTGGTGATATGGTGATGGAGGATGAGGATGAGGAGAAGGAGGAGGATAAGAGCAAATCGCCAAAATCAGGAAGCGTATACCCATGTGTTGGTGTGAAGAGGTGCATGGGAATACACCTCCCAAAAAAAGACACTGGATTTGAGTTTATGTTACGCTGCTATCATTCGGTGATGTTGAGAAATCTGGCCCAATCCAGCCCTTGTTCATTTTTTTAAGAGTCAGCCTGTCAGCATTTTCAGTTGACAGGCGGATGCGCTTATTTATAATTCTACCAGCGGCACTAAAAACCCGCTCTGATAAAACGCTGGCGGCAGGCCAGGACCTCCAAGGCATAGAGAGAAAGTTCATTTCCTCTGTGCCTTATAATTATTGGGTATAAGGCACAGAGGAATCACGGAGGATGTTGGTACAGTCGGAAAGGTACTCCCTCAGCATATTCCCAAACTTTTCACTCCTTGTGGAAGTACCCCGCGCCTCAGGGCTTTTGCGATGGGAGGGGCTGAGAAAATTCTCCCAGGACTTTGACAGTGTTCCCCTACATCTGCTGGATTGAAGTGGTGTCTCTCTCGCCTGTACTCCTTGGTTGTCCAATGAACTGTGACCTCTGCCACCAGCTTTTTCAGATGGGAATTATTTTAATAGTTCCACAACAGGGGCCTTCTGGTACAGCCCCATTTTTGTAGACTTGTCCGCCTAAGGAATAAGAGATATAAAGTTCTCCTTGTAGCATGGGTCTAGAAGTGTCACCAAGCAGTAATGACTGTCACCCAAAACTTTGAGAACGCGAGGGTCATGGGAAAGGCAGTGAAACATAAACTCAGCCTTGCGTTCCAGACTGCTAACAGGCAATACTTCAGCATCCTCACCAAGAGGATGACTGACCATGCTCTCCTCCTCCTCCTCCTGGGCAGTGTGTAATCACCCTGTATGGTTCTTTGCTCCATCTCATCGTGCTCTGCCTGCAATGTATCTTCTTTGATTGTGAGCAGAGAGCATTTCAGAAGACAGAGTAGCGGGATGGTGATGCTAATTATGGCATCATCGCCGCTCACCATCTTGGTTGAGTCCTCAAAGTTTTGGAGGATGGTACATATGCCTAACATTCATGTCCACTCCTGAGGTCTTTTGTGTGGAGTCTGAATTGAATACCG
Source organism: Phyllobates terribilis (assembly GCF_046119375.1). Classification (NCBI taxonomy): domain Eukaryota; kingdom Metazoa; phylum Chordata; class Amphibia; order Anura; family Dendrobatidae; genus Phyllobates; species Phyllobates terribilis. The sequence goes on along the minus strand of NW_027362761.1, from coordinate 1,201,010,846 downwards.
ATGGCCTTGTTAATGCTGGTACTCAACAACTGCCCTCTTCTGCTCACAAATCCTTCCCAACATCTGCAATGTAGAGTTCCAATGCGTGGGGACATCACACACCAGTCTGTGAGCCGGAAGCTGCAAACACTGCTGAAGCACGGCAAGGGCGGCGGAAGCTGTACGTGACTTTTTAAAATGGGCACACAGGCGGCGTACTTTGACAAGCATATCCGGCAGCTCCGGGTAGGATTTGAGAAACCGCTGAACCACGAGGTTAAGCACATGGGCCAGGCATGGTACATGTGTGAGCTCACCTCGCCTCAAAGCCGCTACCAGGTTCCGGCCATTGTCACACACGACCATGCCTGGCTGTAGGTTCAGCAGTGTGAGTAACAGATCTGCCTGCTCTTTCCAAGCTGTGCAAAACTGTTCAGCATCACATATAATTGCGCTGAAAATACTGCCATTTTTGGCCTCCATTCTAATTTTTTTTCAGTGCGTCAGCCAAGTTTTTGGCACCGGTTTGCTGTTCAAAATAGTTACCTACAGGCCAGGTATTTAAAACTGTGGTTTCTCCATCACACGGATTACATATAAGTTTGCAGCAAATTCAACCATTTGTAGTGAGAGTGGAAGATATTGTCCTCCATATAAAATGGGCAAGACATGTGGCAAAAGACGGGGAACTGGACGTGATGGTGATTGTGCATGCAGAGGCCAAGGCCGTGGGCAAGCTTAAATTGTGCCACAACAAACACCTCCATCTTCTCGTTCGACCTCCCTGTCCCAATTAATAGGGGACCACAGAACACCACTATTGAACACAAAACAGTGTGAAAAGGTTATTGGTTAGATAACAGATAATGCTTCCAGTACAATACTTCCAATTAATTATGAACAACAATCCATCGTGACATCGGTTCTTAAGTCTATCACATTGCTGTTTGTGATTTTTAGAGTTTTTTCGTCCATCTTAAAGTCACTTACCCACCACCACTTCCACCCTGTCTTCCACACGGTCAAGTCTCAGTAGCCATGAGTCTGGACCGCATATTCCTCACCCTGATCCTCCTTCCTCCCACCATGCAGAGTGCCCAGAGACAACTGATCCCACACTTGGACCCTCCGAAGAGCTGTTGACTTTTCCATTTATAGATTCGGGCCTCTCGCCTGGTCCACTTTAAGCGGGGCAAGAGGAGATCACATGTAGCAATGCCAAAATATTTGAGCAGTCACGGTCATACGAAGGACACGGTGGGAAAGTGTCACAAGAGGTATATGATGATGAGACACAATTGTCAGAATGTCAGGAGGAGGACCAGGGTGTGGAAGTGGAAGATGAGGTGGTGGATGATATAGTAACTGACCCAACCTGGCAGGAGGACATGCAGAGTGAGGACAGCAGCTCCCCAACAGGCAGGAAGAAGCAGAGTGGTGGTCGCAGACAGAAGGCAGGCAACTGTTCCCCGTAACACCAACAGGACGGAAGTTGCCAGTACAGCTGTTAGGTCTTCCCGATTCAGGTTGTTTTTTAAAGACTCTGCCGATAAACCCAGAAAGGCCATTTGCACCACCTGCCAGGCCAGCATCAGCATGGGAAGCAAAACTAAGAGCCTGACTACCACCAGCATGATCAGGCACATGGCAGCAAAGCACCTGACTTTGTAGGTCGAACTCCAGGGTCGAGGAACAATGTCTGCGGATGACACCACTGCTTCTTCCGCTGTTGTGCATGCAAGCCAATCCACTGTCCATAGTGCATGCAAAGATGCTCCCTGCCCTGCACCTGGTGCTGCACACTCTGAACTAGCACCATCAGCAAGCACATCCGTGTCCCAGGGTAGCGTTCAGCTTTCCTTACCCCAGTCCTTGGAACGTAAGCGCAAATATGCAGCAAATGGCCCACAGGCCATACTACTAAATTCCCACATTTCGCAACTGCTTGCGCTCGAAATGTTGCATTTTAGGCTCGTGGACAAGGAAGCTTTCCGCGACCTGATGGCGGCGACCATCCTTCGGTACTCCGTGCCCAGCCGCCATTATTTCTCCCCGTGTGCCGTCCCCGCAATACACAAGCACGTGTCCCAAAACATTAGCCATGCCCTCAACAATGCACTTACATGGAAAGTACACCTAACCACGGACACGTGGACAAGTGCTTGTGGGCAGGGACGGTACATTTCACTGATGGCACACTGGGTTAATATAGCGGAAGCCGGGACGCAGTCGGAACTTGGGGCAGAACACATCCTCCCAACGCCGAGGATTGTGGGCCTTAGGTTAATCAAGGTTGCCCCCACAGTCTACAGCTCCTGCACCTCATCCTCCTCAGCCTCCTCCTCTTCAGCCTCCAACTCTGAGATGACCACATCAATCACGAGCTGGAAGCACTGCAGCACTGCCTCAGCCAAGCGGCAACAGGCTGTGCTGAAACTAATATGCTTAGTTGACAAACCGCACAATGCTGAAGAGTTGTGGACAGCTCTCAAAGAGAAGGCAGATCTGTAGCTGACACAGCTGAACCTACAGCCAAGCATGGTTGAGTGTGGCCAGAACCTGGTGGCTGCTCTGAAGCGAGGCGAGCTCACACATGTACCATGCCCGGCCCATGTGCTTAACCTCAAGGTTCAGCAGTTTCTCAAAAGATACCCAGAGGTGCTAGATATGCTTGTCAAAGTACGCTGCCTGTGTGCCCATTTTAAAAAGTCAGCTTCAGCTTCCACCACCCTTGCCATGCAGCTTTCAGCTCACAGACTGGTGTGTGACGTCCCCAAGCAATTTTAACTCTACACTGCAAATGTTGGGAAGGATTTGTGAGCAGAAGAGGGCAGTTGTAGGATACGTGCATCAACAAGGCCGTCGGTATTTAGTTCAGACTCCACATATAAGACATCAGGAGTGGACATGGATGTCAGACATCCGTACCATCCTCCAAATCTTTGAATACTCCACCAAGATGGTGAGCGGCGATGACGTCATAATTAACGTCACCATCCCGCTTTTCTGTCTTCTGAAACGCTCTCTGCTCACAATAAAAGAGGATGCATTGCAGGCGGAGCACGATGAGATGAAGAAAAGAACCATACAGGGTGATTACACCCAGCCCAGCCTCACCTCATCCCAACGTGGATTGGGTGACAATGAGGAAGAGGAGGAGGAGGACGAAGAACAGGAGCTAGTTTCATGCATTATAGATGGTACTGCCTGAACAACTGTCATACCGTCTGTTCTGCATGGATGGCCTGAGGACAGGGAGGAGGAAGAAGTGGAGGAGGAGAAGAGCATGGTCAGTTGTCCTCTTGGTGAGAACACGGAAGTCTTGCCTGTTAGCAGTTTGGCATGCATGGCTGAGTTTATGTTACGCTGCCTTTCCTGTGACCCTCGCGTTCTCAAAATTTTGGGTGACATTCATTACTGGTTGGTGACACTTCTAGACCCATGCTACAAGGAGAACTTTCTGTCTCTTATTCCTGAGGCGGACAGGTCTACAAAAATGGGGCAGTATCAGAAGGCCCTTGTTGCGGAAATATTTAAAAAATTCACATCTGAAAACGCTTGCGGCAGAGGTCACAGTTCATTGGACAAGCAACAGCTTTGAAAGACACAACTCCGATCCAGCAGAGGCAGGGGAACAATGTCAAAGTTCTAGGGGAGTTTTCTCAGCCCCTGCCAATACACAGGCCCTGAGGCACTGGGTACTCTCACAAGGAGTTCAAAGTTAGGGAAGATGCTGAGGGCGTACCTTGCCGACCGTACCAACGTCCTCCGTGATTCCTCGGTGCCTTATAATTATTTGGTATGCAAGCTGGATATGTGGAATGAACTGTCTTTCTATGCCTTGGAGGTCCTGGCCTGCCCTGCCGCTAGCGTTTTATCAAAGAGGGTTTTCATTGCCACTGGTGGAATTATAACTGATAAGCGCATTCGCCTGTCAACTGAAAATGCTGACAGGCTGACTTATAAAAATGAACAAGGGCTGGATTGGGCAAGACTTCTCAACATCACCAAATGATAGCAGCATAACATAAACTCAAATCCATTGTCTTTTTTTGGGAGGTGTATTCCCATGCACCTTTTCACACCCACACATGGGTATATGCTTCCTGATTTTGGCTATTTGCTCTTGTCCTCCTCCTTCTCCTCATCCTTATCCTCCACCATCGTATCACCAGGGTGACCGTGGTCCGTGATGCAACACCCACATAATTTTTTTAAAGTGTGTTTATGTTCATGTATACCCCCCAGGGGTAAATGTTTTTCAGCCCATACATTTAGCGCATGGGCATTACAAATATAGGAGACCCGCTCCTTTTAAATGGGAACATGTTTTTATGAGGCCTTCCTCCACGTCTTTTCCATGGTGCATTGGAGTGCCTCCCAATTTTTGGCAGCCCTTGCATTCACTGCAGAGGCCCACACTATGGGAGACCCACTTCCTAATAATGGGAACACTTTTTCATGAGGCCCTCTACATCTCTTCCAAGGGGCATCGGAGTGCCTCTCAATTTTTGGCAGCCCTTGAACTCACTACATAGGCCAACACTCTGGGAGACCCACTTTCTAATAATGGGAACATGTTTTCATGAGGCCCTCTACATCTGTTCCAAGGGGCATTAGAGTGCCTCCCAATTTTTGGCAGCCCTTGCATTCACTGCATAGGCCAACACTATGGGAGACCCACTTCCTAATATTGGGAACATTTTTTCGTGAGGCCCTCCTCCACGCCTCTTCCAAGGGGAATTGGTGTGCCCCCCAATTTTTGGCAGCCCTTGCATTCACTGCATAGGCCAACACAATGGGAGACCCACTTCCTAATAATGGGAACAATGTTTTCAGGAGGCCCTCTGACCTCCACATCTCTTTCAAGGGTCATTGGAGTGCCTCCAAATTTTTGGCAACCCTTGCATTCCCTGCATAGGCAAACACAATGGCAGACCCATTTCCTAATAATTAGAACATTGTTTTCAGGAGGCCCTCTGACCTCAACGTTTCTTCCAAAGGGCATTGTAGTGCCTCCAAATTTTTGGCAACCCTTGTATTCCCTGCATAAACAAACACAATGGGAGACCCACTTCCTAATAATGGGAACTTTGTTTTCAGGAGGCCTTCTGACCTCCACGTCTCTTTCAAGGGGCATTGGAGTGCCTCCAAATTTTTGGCAACCCTTGCATTCCCTGCATAGACAAACATAATGGGATACCCGCTTCCTAATAATGGGAACATTGTTTTCAGGGTGCACTCTGACCTCCACATCTCTTACAAGGGGCATTGGAGTGCCTCCCAATTTTTAGCAACCCTTGCATTCACTGCATAGTCAAATAGTATGGAAGACTCACTTCATAATAATGGGAACCTAGAGGAGGGCCTCCTGAAAACAAAGTTTTTTCAAAGGGGTATTAATGTGAGTCCATATTTTCAAAGGAGTATTGGGGTGCGTCCAACTTTTGGGCAGCCCTGCCACTCACTGCATACGCAATAATAGTATAGAAGACCCACTCTTTAGTAATGGGAACATTAAAGCATAGCCGGCTGATGGCTCTCTAAGAATAGTGAGGGCCGACAGCTGGCCCTTTAAGAATAGTAAAGGCCACCTGATGGCCCTTTAAAAATAGGCTTTGTGACTTTCAGAGTCCCTCCTTCATATATGTAACAGGACGTGTCTGATGATGTGTCACACACCACATGGTCAGATAAGGTTGCAAAATGTTAAACTGACATTTCCCAGTGAATGCATTTGTCAAGGTTGAAAGCAATGCAAAAGTGCAAAAACGCATCAAAAGCGCTACGTGTGAACATAGTCCAAGGTGTGGAGGAGTATTTTTGGTTTTGGTTATTTATTTTGTCTTATATACAAGTCATTAACCTGGAAAGGATGTTGCTTAACATATTTCCCAGGAAAATCCATTTTGTTTTTGTTTTTGTATGTTTTATTGTAAGTCCGTAAAAGTGGCGTAATACCTCTGACAACGTTGTTGACAGCAGTGACCTGGGAGTCAGAAATGCTTATAGGGGTCTTCCCCATGCTGTTCCCATGTCATTTGAGCACTGTTCCCATCAATTTGGGCAATTTTTAGGCCCTCAGTAGACTGACGGGGGAGTCGCCTGTAAAATGCTCGAGTTTCCCATAGACTTACATTGGGCTCGTCCCGAACATCGAGCACCTGAGCATTTTAGTTCTCGCCCATCAATAGATATCACTTGATGAAATAGTATATAAATAAGTCTGACATTTATAGTTACAACTATAGTCCTTCTCTTTAATATAAGAAGTTGAGTCATGCGATCCCTAGTCTGACGACAAGTCTAGTACATGTACTCATGTGTAGACAGAATTACATCCAGTAGCCTATCTAGAGTCCTACAGACTCTGCTGCAAAATTTAGACATGGTCCCTCACCAGTATGTTCATCAGATGTTTAGGCCCCTCTATTGATCTAGATCCTATAAAAACATATGTGTTCACTCACCCCATTAAAAAAATACTATTTATAAGCTATGAAGTATATAAATCTCATAGAAAACATGACAATAAGATCATTTTCTAAGTAATACTTCTAGATAGTAGTCATACTACCAAATAATAAACATTACATATCGTTACTGAACAGGTCCTCTACAACAAAACTACACTCAATGACCATATATTATCACGTCTCATACACATATATTATCATGTCTCATACTTCTAGTGTCTGAGTATAAGCACAATCCTTTTACTGAAAAAATTCATTATAGCAAGACCAATATACCAATAAGATCACATACATGGGATAAATACCACCACGCAAAATATTATCACATATAGTGGCTGAATAATACAACCATGCTGATTATTATAAAAAAAGTAACAGTAATAATACTAATATTACAACCAGTGACATTATATATTGGAGTGCTGTAGATTGGCTAAGTTTATATGGTAAAGGTAAATCTGGTAAATTACTGGTAACGCATCCAAATGAAGTCATTTATTGACGCTTTCCTATTTCATCCAGCATAGACCTCTATTACTACTTCCCTCTAGGTCTCGCCTTTGCAGAAAGTACCACACATACATCTGTGACTGATGGATGACTTCTACAGGACCCTCCACACTTTTTTTCCCACTTCTGCACTGTGCCAGATGAAGAAGAAAAGTACAATAGTTCCGCACTGGTGCCTTGTAGAGACAAAGTTCCTGTCTTTTGTTCCCCCTATTGTAACAGTATCCAAACAAAGGAGGGCAACTAAACTTTCTGCAACTATGTTCTTGTTTCCAGGTTGCAAAGATGTTCTCCAACTTTTTTGGCTCCAGTGACGGGTCCTATCCCGGCTGTCCCATTCACACTGAAAGCATGGGTACTTTGTGTATCCACCTTGCTGCCCAAGAAGCAAAGAGAGAACTTTCAGATCACCACATATTGACCATCCTTGATCCTTGTAGTTTCGTTTTTTGACATTAAGGTTTAAATTCACATAGCTGTCTTTCAAGTGCAAAAAATGCCCTACAGGCCTTATCTGTGTTTCTGTATCATGTAAAACAGGTACCAAGAGCTAGCGGGTTCTTTTCCTTTAGTCTAATGCCTAAAAGTTCTGCAGAATGTTTAAGAAGGTTCAAGTCCTTAATTAACCCCTTAGTGACAGGCCAATTTTTTTAAATCTGACCAGTGCACAACCTACAAAAGACAAAAAATATATCTCATACCCTACCATCATTATATATAAATGTAAAGCAAAGTTGTATATTAAATATAGGGCACTTAGTGAACTATTTTTGATCAAAAAAAGTATACAAGCTGTCCAACCAGCGACAAGGTGACCCTAAATTGGGACGGTACCTACACTGTCTATATTAAAAACCTTACTGTATATCAAAGTTGAAGTAATGCATATAAAAGGGTAGACAAATAGGACCGGGTCCCTACTTCAGACCACCTAGGCCCTTGGTAAGCTACATATATACTAATCAGCTCAACAAAGGGGATGCCACACCCTTAATTTGCACAGAATGCAAACAAGACAAAAAAACAAGCAATGTGAACTGAGGTCTAAGATGGTACACATGCAAGAAATAGGAGCATGTTCACACTAGCAAAAAGAAGCAAAACCTACAAAAAACAAAAAATATATCTCATACCCTACCATCATTATATATAAATGTAAAGCAAAGTTGCATATTAAATATAGGGTACATAGTGAACTATTTTTGATCAAAAAAAGTATACAAGCCGTCCCACTAGCGGCAAGGTGACCCTAAATTGGGACGGTACCTACACTGTCTATATTAAAAACCTTACTGTATATCAAAGTTGAAGTAATGCATATAAAAGGGTAGACAAATAGGATCGGGTCCCAACTTCAGACCACCTAGGCCCGTGGTAAGCTACATATATACTAATCAGCTCAACAAAGGGTGTAGCGCCGGCGTCCCTGCCCTCTGCTAGGCAGGGACGCTGTTCCCCTCACCTCCCTGCTCCGTGCCCGGCGTCCTCCTCCCGCTCTGCTGGCAGCGCGCGCTCCTTCCCGTCCACTGTGCTTAGGGCGCGCGCGCTCTCCCTCCCTCTTAAAAGGGCCGCGCGCGCCGTCCTAAGGAGTCCCCGGCCAATGGCCGGAGGACTTCACCATATATAAGGCACCTCCTCCAAAATGGAGGTGCCCGAGCAATGTTGTTGCACTGTTCACTACTCTGCTTCAGCCCTCAGGTCCCGTTGCCAGTTACCTACCAGTTACCTGCCAGTTACCTGCCAGATTCCTGCCTGATTATCTGCTACCTGCCTGCTAGTCTGAGGTCCGACGGTCTGCCTTACTACTCCTGTCAGTCTGTCTAAGGACCAGCCTGCCCGCTCACCTGGGAGCGCACATCAGCCACCTGCCTGCTTGCCTGAGGTCCGACGGTCTGCCTTCCAACTCCTGTCAGTCTGTCTATGGACCAGCTTGCCCGCTCACCTGGGAGCACACACCAGCTACCTGCCTGCTAGTCTACCTGGAGGCTCCGCCGTCACGTGCTGTGACCACCTGCCTGTCCAGTGACTCCTGCTCGCTCACCTGGGAGCGCTCATCTGCTGCCTGTCTGCTAGCCTACCTGGAGGCTCTGCCGTCACGTGCTGTGACCACCCACCTGTCCAGAGACTTCTGCCCGCTCACCTGGGAGCGCTCATCTGCCGCCTGTCTGTTGGTCTTCCTGGAGGCTCCGCCATCACATGCTGTGACCACCCGTTCATCCAGAGACTCTCGCCTGCTCACCTGGGAGCTCACGTCTATCATCAGCCGCCACAGGTCGTACCAACCCTTTACCTAGAGACTGCCCCGGTCACTTGCCGTGACCATCTGCCCGTTCATCCAGAGACTGCCCCGGTCACTTGCCGTGACCATCTGCCCGTTCATCCAGAGACTGCCCCGGTCACTTGCCGTGACCATCTGCCCGTTCATTCAGAGACTGCCCAGGTCACTTGCCGTGACCATCAGCCCGTTCATCCAGAGACTGCCCCGGTCACTTGCCGTGACCTCCAGCCCGTTCACTCAGAGACTGTCCCGGTCACCTGCTGTGACCTCCTGCCCGTCTTCCCTGGTCGCCACCCGCTCCCTTACAAGGACTGCCCCCTTGTATAGTAGCTCAGAGGTTCCGCCTCCCAGACCCGTTACAAAGGGGATGCCACACCCTTAATTTGCACAGAATGCAAACAAGACAAAAAACCAAGCAATGTGAACTGAGGTCTAAGATGGTACACATGCAAGAAATAGGAGCATGTTCACACTAGCAAAAAGAAGCAAAACCTACAAAAGACAAAAAATATATCTCATACCCTACCATCATTATATATAAATGTAAAGCAAAGTTGCATATTAAATATAGGGTACTTAGTGAACTATTTTTGATCAAAAAAAGTATACAAGCTGTCCCACCAGCGACAAGGTGACCCTAAATTGGGACGGTACCTACACTGATTATATTAAAAATCTTACTGTATATCAAAGTTGAAGTAATGCATATAAAAGGGTAGACAAATAGGACCGGGTCCCAACTTCAGACCACCTAGGCCCTTGGTAAGCTACATATATACTAATCAGCTCAACAAAGGGTATGCAACACCCTTAATTTTCACAGAATGCAAACAAGACAAAAAACCAAGCAATGTGAACTGAGGTCTAAGATGGTACACATGCATGGTTTTTTGTCTTGCTTGTATTCTGTGCATATTAAGGGTGTGGCATCCCTTTTGTTGAGCTGATTAGCATATATGTAGCTTACCACCGGCCTAGGTGGTCTGAAGTTGGGACCCGGTCCTTTTTGTCTACCCTTTTATATGCATTACTTCAACTTTGATATACAGTAAGGTTTTTAATATAGACAGTGTAGGTACCGTCCCAATTTAGGGTCACCTTGTCGCTGGTGGGACGGCTTGTATACTTTTTTGATCAAAAGTAGTTCACTAAGTACCCTATATTTAATATGCCACTTTGCTTTACATTTATATATAATGATGGTAGGGTATGAGATATATTTTTTGTCTTTTGTAGGTTTTGCTTCTTTTTGCTAGTGTGAACATGCTCCTATTTCTTGCATGTGTACCATCTTAGACCTCAGTTCGCTTGGTTCAGTGTCACTTTATGTAGTAATAGCTGAATGCTTCAACATATTTGCCAGTGGGCCCTCACAAATTAATGGTAGAGGGCCACCTGAGGGCACTCCCAAATATACAGTATGAGTGAGGGCTGGCTGCTGGCCCTCCAAATTTTAAGAGCGTATTTTTGAGTTCTCCTTTTAGCGTGGGTCGAGAAGGATGGACAACCAGTAATGACTGTTGTCCAAACTGCATATAACATGTGGGCCACAGGAAACACAGCGGCACATAAAGTAAGCCATGTCTGCCAGAGTCCTAACAGTCATGACTTCCCTGTCAACACAAGAAGGAGTTTCTATCTCCTTCTCCTCCCTCTCCTCCTCTTTACATTTCAGTATTGTTGCTGGCCAAATTTTTTTTTAAATTTTGCAAAAAGCCTGTGAGGCAGATCATTTATAGTGATGGCTGATCTACCAGAAAATGATTCCTGTTGGGTTTACTGCTTTTGTAATAAAAAAGGCCCTGCCAAATGTATGCGTCATGGCCCTCCAAAAATTCTGGTAAAGGGCCGCCTACTGGCCGTCCCAAATTTATGGGCCAGCTGACATTCAGTGGAGACACAATTGCGTAATTTTAGGGTGCCAACCTCCGTGGTCAGGCAGGGACAAATCATGTTTAGGATTAGGCAACTCTTAGCCTGTTTAGGGTCCTTTGGTTATATCACCCCTGCTTTGTCCACATAAGGATGCAGTCGTAATAGAAACGTATTTTCTTTGCCTTTCATGGCCTGGGGTAGGGACAGCTGAATGCTGCGCTGGGACAAGGAAGTGGATGTGGATGCTGATGCTGCTTGCGAATGTACAATGACAGTTGCAGGGATGGACACATCCGTGTCCGCATCCTGGACATAGCACCCTGTGTATTTTCTTCCTCTATCTCCTCCTGGTCCACATGCAAACCTTCCTCTTTAATTGTGAGCATGGGGCATTTGAGTAGACACAGAAGCGGGATGTTTGTGATGATTATGGTCGACATTGTCTCTCACAATCTTAGTTGATTCCTCACAGACAGGACTGCCATCAGGGCATTGCTACCTTTACTGGCATATGGGGCCCTGTGAGCAGAGGTGGTCCGGTCGAGCCCTTGTTCTTCTGCTCACTGGGCCCACACAGCAGGATTCTGCCAGTTCAACTACTGTGAATGTGCGCCCTGCGAGAAGCAATAGTTAACAACCACGGGCCAATCATAGGCCATTTTGACTAAAAGTCCTTTAGGTCACAAGATCTGGAGGTCTTAGCAGGTTTTCATCCTCTAGCTAGAAGCAGCGAGCAGGGATGTGACAGGTAAGTGGGATGCCTGTGTTGGGGGACATCAAAGTCCCCCTATAGAGCAGCTAATTTGCCACTTAACTTATTCTTATTATTTGCCCAGGTTTGCCGTGTGCTGGCACACGGCAACATGGTGCATGTGTTGGGGCTACCAAAGCAGTGATGAAGCAACAGCACCACACAGCCATCATATAACACTGCATTGCAGCTGACATTAGCATGCACGTCGCTGGCGTTTGATATCACTTTTATGCGCCAGCGATCGTGCTTCGGTTGATGGGAGAGCCCGGAGCTGCTGGAACACCGCAAAGTAAGAAGAAACGTTTTTCTTTTTTTAACTTTTTTTTTAAAGCCGTATCATGGTTACAGAATGGGGGATAATGAGGGCAGGATGGAGAGACATGGGGTGCCGAATGGAGACATGGGGGGCTGAATGCGAAAATTGGAGGCAGAATGGGAGATATTAGAGGCAGGATAGAGACAGGGGGGCAGAATGGAGAGACATTGTTGGCTGAATAGAAACATGGAGGCAGAATGGAAACATGGGGGTAGAATGGAGACGGGGGCAGAATGGAGACATGGGGCAGATTGGAGAGACATTGGAGCCAAATAGAAACATGGGGCAGAATGGAGATGGGGGGCAGAATGTTGAGATATTAGGGGCAGAATAGAAACATGGAGGCAAAATGAAGACATGGGAGGGCCGAACGGAAACATGGGAGGTCGAATGGCAAACATGGAGGCAGAATGGGAGACATTAGGGGCAGGATGGAGACAGGAAGGCAGAATGGAGAGAAATTGGGGGCCGAATAGAAACACAGAGGGGAGCAGAATGGAGACATGATAGGCAGAATGGAGACATGGGGGCGGAATGGGGACAGTTGGCAGAATGGAGACAGGGGGCAGAATGGAGACATGGGGCAGAATGGAAACAGGGGGGCAAAATGGAGACATGGTGATAGAATGGAGACATTGGTGTCAGAAACATAATAGAAACATGGAGGCAGAATGGAGACAGGTGGCCGAATAGAGATGGGGCAGGATGGAGAGACAATGGGGCAGAATAGAAACATGGAGGCAGAACGGAGACAGGGGGGCAGAGTGGAGACGGAGAGGGGGCAGAATGGAGACATGGGTAGAATGGAGACATGGGAAAAATGGAGTAATATGGAGGCAGAATGAAGACATAGCGGCAGAATGGAGACTGGTGCAGAATGGAGAGACATTGGGGGCAGAATTGAGAGACATTGGGCGCAGGATGGAGAGACATTGGGGCAGGATGGAGACCTTGGGGGTAGAATGAAGACATTAAAGACCATGGGGGCAGAATGGAGACATTGGGGGCAGGATGGAGAGACAAAGGAGGCAGGGTGGAGAGACAATGGAGGCAGGGTGGAGAGACAATGGAGGCAGGGTGGAGAGACATTGGGGCAAAATGGAAAGACATTGGGGCAGAATGTAGACAATGTAGGACATTATTACTGTAAGGGCTAATTAAAGGATATTATTACTGCTGTGATGTATTTTATTTTTGAGGAAACTGTTTTCAGTGAGGGGGTGTCCTGTTACTGTGCAGAGCGGCACTATGTCAATTTGTTCTTCATCTGGTGTAGCGTAGAAGTTGGGGAATGTGCTCTGTAAGCTGCTCTAAGTAACTGTTATTTGATGCAGAGACGAGTCCTTGCTAGAAGAAGTGATGGCGGTCTGCTCTGGGTGAAAAGGAAAAGCGAAAATGAAGGACTTCAACTAGAGACGTCACCGGTGAGTCAATGTGTTATCTGTACACTGACACTATACACTGTATACTATACACAAGGCTTCTGTGTATAATGGCACTTATGGTAATATTAGTATTTTTTTTTTATTAATGATCAGTATTATAGTATTTGGTCACTATGTGGTGGTAATATGCAATCTGGTTACGGTGTAGCGTTATTTGTCCCTTGTATGTGGTATTATTTGGTCACTGAGGTGGTAATATGTGATCTGGTCATGGTGTGGCGGTATTTGTCCCATATATGTGGTATTATTCAGTCACTATGTGATGGTAATATGTGGTTTTGTCATGGGGTGACGGCATTTGTCCCTTGTATGTGGTATTATTGGTCATTTTAAAAAATGTATTTGACACATTCCCTTAAATAAAAATATACCTAAAAAGAATATTGGGTATTATAAGAAATGTTTAATAGGTTAGAGTAGAGTAGGGCCAGGCCAGAAGAGCCTCCATGTTGTGGTAACTGCTTAAAAAATCCTTTGGCCAAAACAAATGCTGCTGACAATGTATGGGATCTGGTGTTCTATGAGAACTGTTAATATGTGACTGGTGAAGAAGTGGTGCAGAAAGTAGAGTTTTTCCAAGAGTGGGCGGTGGGACTGTGGAAGGTTCGAGAGATGAAGGCAGAGCTGGGGTGGAGCCTGGGCGGAGTCTCATGGGGGCCTGAAAATTTTGTCAGTATGGGTCTCCGAAATTCCTGGTGGCAGCCCTGCTCACAGATGTTATACAACCATGGCCATTCATAACTTGCTATGTGCGGAGGCTGAGAGGAATACCAACGGGCAAGTTGGAGCTGGTATTCAACTACTGCACACTGCTGCTCACAAAGCCTTGTCAAGTACATATTTAATGTTGATTTCCAGCGTGTGGGCAGACTGCAAACCAGTTGGTGAGCTGCCACTTGCAAGTGCTGCTGCAGCACTGCCAAACAAGCATTAGCTGTAGCTGACTTACGGAAATGAGCGCAGCAGTTTCTCCCTCTGGACACCCCACTGCCTCTGAAAACGCTCTAAAAATTAAGTGAGAGCTACATGATGACTCTGTTGATATGATGGAGGAGGTGACCAAAAAAACCCTCAGCCATATTCCCTTTTTGATTTTGGAAGGGGTGAGGAACACCTAACCCTTGTTGTGGGACCCTGCCACATGTACGTGCTCTGGGGAACAGTTGACCGCCTTCTCCCTCTGGACACCCCACTGTCTCTGATGGCTCTCTAAAAATTGTTTGCGTGGCCGCATGATGACTCTGTGGATATGGTGGAGGAGGAAGACAAAAAAAACATTAACCGTAAACCATTTTTTTTGTGAAATAGGGTGAATGGGAATAGAAATACACAAACAAAAGAAGGAAAACTTAAATCTTGATGAGGAAAATTTCCACGTGTGGTTGATCTGGGGAACAGTTGCCTACCTTCTCTTTTTAGCCATCCCATTGCCTCTGATGACCCTATAAAAATTATTAACCAAAAAAAGGATGACACCACAGCTACAGAGGTGACTGATAGCCTAGCTCGACTAACAATTTACTGAAGACCCTTTCACCTTTTTGAGACTTGGTTGGAGGAGATGATCTCTGAAAATAGGGTCCCACAGCTGCACCCCAACACTTTGAGCAGCACTCTTAGAAGAGTCAATATCATGAGACCACAGGGGGGCGCATAGTCCCTCGCTTTGTCACTGAGGATGATTTAATTCTCCAGAGATTACTCTGGAGTGGTTCTTGTGGTGGGATGTAGGTTTGGACATACTATTAGATAGATAAGGATTAATGTATGTGTGTGTATGCTTTATTAAAGATGTGTTATGTGCAAGAGTTAATTTACTCGGTAGCGATTCACACTGGACTAACAAATGCACAGTGACAGATGCACTTAGCACAGTCCACCACTGCTAGACAAGTCCTTAAGGACCGGGATATTCTTCATCCACTCCTAATAAGGAAAGTGGTGTTACAGAGCCCTTCCCGGACTGCTGTCGCAGGGTAGATGGCGTCTGGAGAAGTGGACAATGTTAGAGTCAGGATATTAGACTAATTCATACGCTAGAAGCATTAAACCAAAATGAAAAGCAAATGGGAAATCAAAAGCTGAGGAAGAAGGACTCGAAAAGACGGTAAGCAACTGATGAGAAGCAACATGAACTTCACCAGGAAAGGGAACTTAATGAAAAGCCCTAGACTGGAATGTAGCAGGGTTTAAATAGCCAGCTGATGCATTCCTCACAGTCATGTCCAGGAAGCCGCTCCCTGCTCACCCAAACAACAGGGTACACACATTCCCGCCATTGGCTTATGTAGCACCCCGAGGGCTCGGCTGCTACAGGGGTATTGCACCTCGAACCAGAGGTGTGGTATTCCACCCCCGGGTAAGGATGGAGTGTGGACTAGAACTCAGTTAGCTGCATGCACCACACACACCCCATTTCCGAGGAACAGACCGACGGTACTCCCACTAGAAAGATGTGCAGGTACGACAGCTTCTGTTCCTGGCTGGAGTGGGGAGGGGGGGGGGGAATATCCCAGTGGTGTAGGGGCAGATGGGAGTGGGTTTCTGGGCATAGGAAGGAGCCCATTGGTTGCTAGTCACCTGGGCTCGGGTGTCAGAGGGAGTATAAAAGGTGGGCACCATCTTAGGAGTGAGTTCAGTCAGACAGAAGAAGAGTGAGAAGAGGAGTGACAGGGAGCAGCAGCCCTGTCTGGGTGCTGCCCCTGGAGGGAGCAAGAGTGAAGAAGAAAGGAACAAGAAGCAAGGAAAGAATGAAACATAAGGAAAGGCCCAGAGACATGAAGCAAGAAGGAACCCGAACACGCTAGGAGTCAGCGGGTGAAGGGTTGGCAGATCAGGGTACCGGATCCCAAACTGGTGGAGGCCACTTATCCTCAGCCAGGAACCGGAGGTCGTGGCCACGTCTTGGTGCGACCACTCACTACACCCACCACGAAGGCACGCCACATAGGGTCAGGGAGACCGGAGAAAGGTTTCGCCAACAGAAGGCCCGAGGAAGCTGGACATGGGTGGGTCCCTAGTGGGGACGGCCAGAGAAAGGAAAGGGGAAAGGAGTTCAAGGTCACACTCTGGAACTGCCTGGGGGTTGGTCGAGCCCCGTACCTGGTGGACGCAGCATGGCTCGGGTCGTCATCACCTGCAGGACTGACGTTAATAACAACTGTGAGTAAAGCATTGAAAACTGCAATCAGTCTCTGTGTTCCATCGCACCACCAGCACCATAGGTACCGGGGCGCTCTTACTATCACTCCCTTCACCCGCACTAGCTGCCCTGAGGCTATACCTCTCCCGTTGGGGGTTATACCACCATAGCTGCACATATATACCATCGGCCTCAGCGGACTGTTTTGCAGTGGCGGCCTTGCGACCGCAAATCAACGGGTGGCGTAGTCGGACACTAATACCATCATACCAATAACTGCCACTTAGTTTGACCACCCTGGGCGCGGACCGGGTCACCGCCACACGAAGACTACTACCCCCATCGGATCCGGCTCCGGGTATCCCCGCATGCGCAACGCAGCACAACATGGCCCAGGGGGTGAGTCAACTTTGGCGTAGTCGGCAGGATTACGTGCCCGCAACCACCGGGTACTGCGTGCCTGAAAAAAGAGACTTTTATACTTACCTGTGGTGAAGTTTCCCGCCGTCCGGAGTCGTTTCCCGCCATCTGGAGCCGATTCCCGCCATCCGACGCCATCTTCTGCCTTCTTCCCGCCATCCGTGGAGCTTTCCCGCCATTGGACGCCATCTTGAGGACACCGTGCGGGAAGAAGAGGGGCGTGGTCTCCGAAAGCCTGTGAGAATTGAAGCCCCGCCTCACGTCTGGACGTTGCGTCGGGTCCTGGAGGGAGCCCAGCGACGCCGACGTCACAGGAACGCGACGGAAGGTCCTCAACCCTGACGATCCACTGCGGAGCCACGGCCTACGGAAGAGGATCATCGCAAGGTAGGCCACGGTCCACTAGGGGGGAGGAGGATGTCGGATACGGAGGAGAGCTTTACTGCCGCAGCCACCATCCAGCACCGCGTCCATCCCGAGAGGCAGCAGAAGCGGATCGGAGGCCGAGGACGACGCCGCGGGGGCGGCCGCAACGACAAATAAGGGGGACGCCGTTACTCCGGGCCCTGAGGCCGTGGACCTGCCCCTACCTCCCGCCGCGGAAACCGAAGCTCTGGGTGCCACGCCACCCGCCGTGCCTCTATCACCAGCAGTCAGCCCTCCAGCAGCAAGCTCTGCAGCGGAGCCTCGCCCTGGACCGTGCTCCCCAACATCGGGCACGATCAGAAAGTCACCGGGACTGTTGTTAAGTTTCACATGGCATGTGGCTGGGGCATCATCTAAGACCCGAAGACCATGAGCCAGGTGTTTGTAAACAGAAGCGATGTAGAGTCCCACCTACCGGAGGGGCACAGTGGACAGGACCTGGTGCCTGGAGATACCATCACCTATACCAGGCATAAGGGAGTGAAGGGATGGTACGCCCTTCATGTCCACCGGGTCAAGGAGGAGGAGGAGTTATCGTACCAGGAGGAGAAGAAAGAGGGCCCGGACGGGTCTGAACCTGAGGAAGAGAAAGGAGCGTGTGGAGGATACCGTAAATCGTAAACGGTAAAAGAGGAGATGTAAATAGTTACCCGATCGGGTATAAGGACTGTTGTGGGACTGTTTCCACAAAGAGTGTGGTCCCCGTTGGGACAGAAAGAGAACTGTTGCCTGTTTTGCCCAAATCCCTAACCTGACCGAGGACTGAGAGCGGCCGACCCTGTACTTAGTTGCGCTTCCTAAAGCGCCCCCTATTGGTTTTGTAAGAACCCTTCCCAATCTCAAGATACAGTGACAAAAGAGTTCCCGTGGCATTAGCAAAAGCGTTGATATCAGTAACGTTAAGAGAAAGAAGAAAAGAGTACCTCCCATAAAGGGATGAGTTTTTGGTTAACGTCTTATATATGAGTGCACTTTAAAATTTTTGTAAGTTAGTAATTGTTTTGCTCTGTTTCAGCCCGAGGACGTGCTGTGGTTTACCAGGGGGGAATGTAGCACCCCGAGGGCTCGGCTGCTACAGGGGTATTGCACCTCGAACCAGAGGTGTGGTATTCCACCCCCGGGTAAGGATGGAGTGTGGACTAGAACTCAGTTAGCTGCATGCACCACACACACCCCATTTCCGAGGAACAGACCGACGGTACTCCCACTAGAAAGATGTGCAGGTACGACAGCTTCTGTTCCTGGCTGGAGTGGGGAGGGGGGGGGGGAATATCCCAGTGGTGTAGGGGCAGATGGGAGTGGGTTTCTGGGCATAGGAAGGAGCCCATTGGTTGCTAGTCACCTGGGCTCGGGTGTCAGAGGGAGTATAAAAGATGGGCACCATCTTAGGAGTGAGTTCAGTCTGACAGAAGAAGAGTGAGAAGAGGAGTGACAGGGAGCAGCAGCCCTGTCTGGGTGCTGCCCCTGGAGGGAGCAAGAGTGAAGAAGAAAGGAACAAGAAGCAAGGAAAGAATGAAACATAAGGAAAGGCCCAGAGACATGAAGCAAGAAGGAACCCGAACACGCTAGGAGTCAGCGGGTGAAGGGTTGGCAGATCAGGGTACCGGATCCCAAACTGGTGGAGGCCACTTATCCTCAGCCAGGAACCGGAGGTCGTGGCCACGTCTTGGTGCGACCACTCACTACACCCACCACGAAGGCACGCCACATAGGGTCAGGGAGACCGGAGAAAGGTTTCGCCACCAGAAGGCCCGAGGAAGCTGGACATGGGTGGGTCCCTAGTGGGGACGGCCAGAGAAAGGAACGGGGAAAGGAGTTCAAGGTCACACTCTGGAACTGCCTGGGGGTTGGTCGAGCCCCGTACCTGGTGGACGCAGCATGGCTCGGGTCGTCATCACCTGCAGGACTGACGTTAATAACAACTGTGAGTAAAGCATTGAAAACTGCAATCAGTCTCTGTGTTCCATCGCACCACCAGCACCATAGGTACCGGGACGCTCTTACTATCACTCCCTTCACCCGCACTAGCTGCCCTGAGGCTATACCTCTCCCGTTGGGGGTTATACCACCATAGCTGCACATATATACCATCGGCCTCAGCGGACTGTTTTGCAGTGGCGGCCTTGCGACCGCAAATCAACGGGTGGCGTAGTCGGACACTAATACCATCATACCAATAACTGCCACTTAGTTTGACCACCCTGGGCGCGGACCGGGTCACCCACACACGAAGACTACTACCCCCATCGGATCCGGCTCCGGGTATCCCCGCATGCGCAACGCAGCACAACATGGCCCAGGGGGTGAGTCACTTACACCAGACAAGGCAGCTTCCTGTGTTGCCTAGCAACCAAGAGACACAGTATCCCATGTCTCCCGGGCTGCGAAACAAGTAGGAAGCGTGGCGTCCCTAGTTGCCACATGTCTCACTGCTTCCACCCACAAGAAGTTGCACCACATGAAGTTGCATCATGCAAGTGTATGATAGCTCCACAACCAGGACAGACCTACCAGCAGGGAAATCTGGAAACCGGAGGAGGACGATTGTGTCCATGGAAGATATTCCTAACAGATGGAGTGAATGCTTAGCCTATGGGGAGAAGTTTTTTTTTTTTCTCTCTCTTTTTTATTTTGCCTTCATTATATAGGAAAGAATGTTTCCTAACATTTCTTCCTGTAAAATCCATATTTGCTTTGAGTTTGTATGTTTTATTGCCAGTCCGGCCAGTCCGTAAAAGTGGCATAATACTCTGAACAACATTGTTTACAGAAGCGACCACGGAGTCAGAGATGTGCCCAGGAATCTTCCCCATGCTACACTGCTCAAAAAATAAAGGGAATACTCAAATAACACATGCTAGATCTGAATTAATGAAATATTCTCATTGAATACTTTGTTCTGTACAAAGTTGAATGTGCTGACAACAAAAATCACACAAAAATCATCATTGGAAATCAAATTTATTAACCCATGGAGGCCTGGATTTGGAGTCACCACCAAAATTAAAGTGGAAAAACACACTACAGGCTGATCCAACTTTGATGTAATGTTCTTAAAACAAGTCAAAATGAGGCTCAGTATTGTGTGTGACCTCCATGTGCCTGTATGACCTCCCTACAACGCCTGGGCATGCTCCTGATGAGGTTCCGGATGGTCTCCTGTGGGATCTCCTCCCAGACCTTGACTAAAGCATCCGCCAACTCCTGGACTGTCTGTGGTGCAACGTGACGTTGGTGGATGGAGCGAGACATGATGTCCCAGATGTGTTCAATCGGATTCATGTCTGGGGATCGGGCGGGCCAGTCCATAGCTTCAATGCATTCATCTTGCAGGAACTGCTGACACACTACAGCCACATGAGGTCTGGCATTGTCCTGCATTAGGAGGAACCCAGGGCCAACCGCACCAGCATATGGTCTCACAAGGGGTCTGAGGATCTCATCTAGATACCTAACGGCAGTCAGGCTACCTCTGGCGAGCACATGGAGGGCTGTGTGGCCCTCCAAAGAAATGCCACCCCACACTATTACTGATGCACTGCCAGACCGGTCATGCTGAAGGATGTTGCAGGCAGCAGATCGCTCTCCCCGGTATCTACAGATTCTGTCATGTCTGTCACATGCGCTCAGTGTGAACTTGCTTTCATCTGTGAACAGCACAGGGCGCCAGTGGCGACTTTGCCAATTCTGGTGTTCTGTGGCAAATGCCGAGCGTCCTGCACGGTGTTGGGCTGTGAGCACAACCCCCATCTGAGGACGTCGGACCCTCATACCACCCTCATGGAGTCGGTTTCTAACCGTTTGTGCAGACACATGCACATTTGTGACCTCCTGGAGGTAATTTTGCATGGCTCTGGCAGTGCTCCTCCTGTTCCTCCTTGCACAAAGGAGTAGGTAGCGGTCCTGCTGCTGGGTTGTTGCCCTCCTATGGCTCCCTCCACATCTCCTGGTATCTGCTCCATGCTCTGGACACTGTGTTGAAAGACACAGCTACTCTTCTTGCCACAGCTCGCACTGATGTGCCATCCTGAATGCACTACCTGAGCAACTTCTGTGGGTTGTACTGTAGACACCACCTCATGCTACTGTACCTCTAGGGGTGAGAGCAATGGCAGAATGAAAAAGTGACTAAAACAGCAGCCAAAAAGGATGAGAACAGAGAAATGGTCTGTGGTCACCACCTGCAGAACGACTCCTTTATAGGGGGTATCTTGCTAATTGCCTATCATTTCTACCAGTTGTCTGTTCCATTTGCACAACAGCAGGAGACATTGATTCACAATCAGTGTTGCTTCATAACTGGACAGGTAGATTTCACAGAAGTGTTATTGACTTGGAGTTACATTGTGTTTATTAAGTGTTCCCTTTATTTTTTTGAGCAATGTATTACCAATCCATTTGAGAACTTTTTCCACCCATTTCAGCAATTTTAATGCCCCCCAGACATCCTGGGAAGATCACCGGGAAAATTGCTTGAGTTTTCCATTGACTTCCATTATACCCGTTACTCGAGACAAGCACTCGAGAATTATGGAAAGCTCGTTACGAGTAATGAGAATCCGAGTATTTTAGTGCTTGCTCATCACTTGTAATAATGCTTTCCATCCTGGCTCCTTTCCTGTAATAACGTTCCTCATCCTGTAATTATGTCCTCTGTTCAGTAGCAATGCCCACCATCTTGGTCCTTATTCTGAAATAATGTCCCACATTCTAGCCCCCATCCTGTAATAAAGTCACACGTCCTATAATAATATCCCACCTTCTGGCCTCAATTATTTAATACTAGATGGTGGCCCGATTCGAACGCATCGGGTATTCTAGAATAGGTATGCGGCCGACGGGGCGCAATTAGCAGAGCGGCGTTTAAATTTGGCGCCCAAATCGCTGATTGGTCGCGTTCGGCATCGGCGACCAATCAGCAAAGCGGTGTTTCAATTTGGCGGCAATATCGGTGATTGGTCGCGGGCAGCGGCCGCGACCAATCTGCGAACCGTGTTAGTGAGGACTGGAGAGCGTGTTTAAATTTGCCACCCAAATCGCTGATTAGTCGCGATCAATCAGCAGAGCGGTGTTTAAATTTGGCGCCAATACTGCTGATTGGTTGCGGCCGCCGACCGCGACCAATCATCAGAGCGGTGTTTAAATTTGGCGCCAATACTGCTGATTGGTTGCGGCCGCCGGCCGCGACCAATCAGCGATTTTGGCGCCAAATTTAAACCCCGCTCTGCATCGCTCTGCTGATTGGTCGCGGTCGCCGGCCTCGACCAATCAGCAGAGCGGTGTTTAAATTTGGCGCCAAAATCGCTGATTGGTCGCGGGCGGTGGCCGCGACTAATCAGCGAACTGTGTTAGTGAGGAATGGAGAGCGTGTTTAAATTTGGCACCAAAATCGCTGATTAGTCGCGACCGCGACCAATCACCAAAGAGGTGTTTAAATTTGGCGACAATACTGCTGATTGATTGCGGCCGGCGACCGTGACCAATCAGAAAAGCGGGGTTTAAATTTGGAGCCAAAATCGCTGATTGGTCGTGGCTGACGGCCGCAACCAATCAGCAGAGCGGTTTTTAAATTTGGCGCCAAAATCGCTGATTAGTCGCGGCTGATGGCCGCGACCAATCAGCAGAGCGTTGTTTAAATTTTGCGCCAATACTGCTGATTGATCTCGGCCAGCGACCGCGATCAATCAGCAGAGCGTGGTTTAAATTTGGCGCCAATCTCGCTGATTGGACACGTCTGGCGTCCGCGACCAATCAGCAGAGCGTTGTTTAAATTTGGCGCCAAGCTCGCTGATTGGTCGCGGATGATGTCGCGACCAATTAGCACAGCAGTGTTTAAATGTGGCGGCAAGATCGGTGATTGGTCGCGGCCGCTATTTAAATGTGGCGCCCAAATCGGTGATTAGTCGCGGGCAGCGGCCGCGACCAATCAGCAGAGCGGTGTTTAACTTTAGCGCCAAGATCACTGATTGGTCGCATGCGGAGAGCGCGACCAATCAGCGAATCGTATTGGTGAGGAGCGGGGAGCGGAATCGTATTAGTGAGGACCGGGGAGCGCTGCTGCCTGTGCGGGTACTTCCTCTGCGAGAACCCGGGACATGAGCGACTGCTCGCAGCAGAAGTATCCCGACCCGCAGGGCCGCTCCCCGGTCTTCCCTTCACACCCTAGCCGCTGATGTCCCCACAGTATCCGCATGGTGTTACAAAGGTCCGGACACTTGTGTTAAAAATCTAAATTTAAATATCGGCCGCGACCAATCACTGATCTTGGCTCCACATTTAAACACCGCTGTGCTGATTGGTCGCGGCCGATATTTAAATTTGGCGCCCAAATCGGTGATTGGTCGCGGGCAGCGCCAGCGACCAATCAGCGATTTTTAACACAAATGTCCGGACCTTTGTAACACCATGCGGATACTGTGGGGACATCAGCGGCTAGGGTGTGAAGGGAAGACCGGGGAGCGGCGCTGCGGGTCCGGATATTTCTGCTGCGAGCGCCCGCTCATGTTCCGGGTTCTCGGAGCGAAAGTACCCGCACAGGCAGCGCCGATGACATCCAATTGGTCGCGGCCGCTATTTAAATCTGCCGCACAATTCGGTGATTGGTCGCTGTCTTGGCTCGCGACCAATCACTGATTTTGGCGCCAAAGTTAAACACTATTGTGCTGATTGGTCGAGGACGCTGACCGCGACCAATCACCGATTTGGGCGCCAAATTTAAATATCGGCCGCGACCAATCACCAATCTTGGCTCCACATTTAAACACCGCTGTGCTGATTGGTCGCGGCCGATATTTAAATTTGGCGCCCAAATCGGTGATTGGTCGCGGGCAGCGTCGGCGACCAATCAGCACAGCGGTGTTTAAGTTTTGCGCTAAGATCAATGATTGGTCGGGTCCGAAGACCGCGACCAATCATCGAATCGTCTTGGTGAGGACCGGGGAGCGGCGCTACCTGTGCGGCTACTAGTGTTGAGCCACCCCCGTAGTTTTCGAGTTCGGTTCGGTTCGTCGAACACCCGTGTGTTCGCCGAACTGTTCGTCGAACTGTTCGTCGAACACCTTCGAACACCGTTAAAACCAATGGCAGGCAAACAAAAACACATAGAAACACATAGAAAACACCTTCAAAGGTGTCCAAAAGCTGACAAACTGCTCAGAAGACACAACTAACACATGGAAAAGTGACAAGTACATATAGTCATGCGAAAAGAAAAGAGGTGGAGGAGTAAAAGGAGGGGGAGACACAGATATAGGCATGTCATGCCCTTCTAAAATCCAAAAAGTGAGAAGCCGAGACGGCCAGTCCGCTCCTGCCCGTGCCACCTCCGTGTCGCCGGGTTTGTGCCAGAGCCGCGGTGAACCCTGACGGCCAGCCCCCCTCTCCCAATACTGGTGCCTGTCCGCTGGTGGGTCGAGAGAGCCCCCCTGTGGTGGAGGCAGCTCTAAGCTTTTTAATTTAAATTGTCCCTCTAATTTGAATGAATACACTTTAAATCCATTTACAAGGATCTATTGGAGGGCAAGTCTCATGCCAGCAGCCGCGTAATTCCAGCTCCAGTAGCGTCCACTAAAGCTGCTGCAGTTAAAAAGCTTTTATAAGGATCGAGCTCGGCTGTCCACCGCAAGGCATCCTAGTGCCAGTCCCAGCCCCTATGCCTTGGGGTGCCTCCTGATGCTCTTCACTAAGTATCCCGTGGTCCCGAAGCATTTCCTTTGAAAAAATTAAGTGTCCAAACTACAGGTGGTGTAGCTTGCTTAACAGCCGGGATAATCCGCTGACTAGCAGACACTGCTACTAGGCACAAAGTATTTCCTGGGCTAGATGCAGTTAAAAATTTGTAAGTAGATACTCTCGTTGGATGCTGAGAAAGCATTCCATAGAGTCTCCTGGCACGCCATATATGATTCTCTTAAAAAGCTTGGGGTAGGGGTCTAGGGGACCCTTTTATAGCCAAAATCACGGCCCTGTATCACAATACGTCACCTAGGCTGAAGATAAATGGAACTGTAGCACCGAGGGCTCGGTTGCTACAGACATATTGCACCTCACCCAGAGGTGTGATATCTCACTCTCAGATAAGGATGGAGTGTGGATCAGGACCCGACACCTGCATGCATTACACCACATTGCCGTGGGGCAGGGCGACCAATATGCCCCTGAGATGGGCACGACAGTCCCTGTCCCTGGCTGGAGTGGGGGGAGGGAACACTGAGGAAGGGGAACCCTGCAGTGCAGGAGCAGGGAGGAAGCAGTTCCTGGGTGCATTGAGAAGGGAGTATAAAAGGTGGGCACCATCTTAGTTCAGTGCAGAGAAGTCTGAGCAGAAGTGGCAGGGAGCAGGGGCTCTGCATGAGCTCTGCTCCGGAGGCGGGCCTAGTAACAGAGGCCCAGGCCTGCAAGAGGGAGAAGGAAGGAAGAGGAGCGGAGAAGGCTCCAGGAACGAGGAATGAAGGGATCCCAGGGGTGCGGACGGGCGAGTCGCCACCGCACGCCCGAATCCACCTGCGTGGAGGGGTCAGGCCAAAGGGGGAGACCGGTCCCCGAACTAGTGGAGGCAGGAAACGACCCTCAGCTAGAAACCGGAGGCTCTGACATTTTATGTGGCGCAGCCCCTTGCTCCACCCGCTAGGAAGGCACCACATAGGGTCAGGGAAACTGGCGCCAAGTTTACCAAGAGGAGGCCCGAGGCAGCCGGACAGAAGTGTTGGTAAGAAAGGCCAGACAAAGGACACACAAAGGGGGTCCTGTGAAGCGCTCCAAAGTTATCTGGGAGTTGTCTGAGCCCCTCACCTGGTGAGCACAGTACGACGTGGGCAGCCGTTACCTGCAGACGTGGTCTGGATAATAAGAACTGTGAGTAAAGGCCCTGAACTGCATCACTGACTCCGTGTCGTTACTGCTGCGGCCCAGCACCATCACCCCCATCCTCCGCATACACTGCCCTGAGGCTATACTCCTCCCGTGGGGAGTTATGCTACGCTCTGCTGCACCCACAACACCAGCCTTAGCGGTCTGCCCTGTAGCGGCGGTTCACTCTGACCGCAATCCACGGGTGGCGTAGTCGGACATTTAAACATCAAAACCACATAAATAGTTCCGCCACTGGTTTGACCGCCCTGAGCCACGGAACCGGATCGCCGCCACGAAGACTACAACCACCAGCATCCACCAAAAAGGGTCCGGCTCCGGGTGTCCCAAGGCCCAGGGGGTGCGTCAGAACATTTTCATCACCTTTCACAATCACCAATGGGACAAGGCAGGGATGTCCTCTGTCCCCTCTCTTATACATCCTAGTGATGGAGCACCTGCTCTCATCAATTCGCCATAACCCCAATATTAGGTGGATTGAGGTGGGAGGCACCGAGTACAAGTGCTCTCTATTTGCTGATGATGTCCTAGTATATATCACTCAATCACATATATCCATCCCTGCTGTTATGGCTGAAATAGATCACTTTGTTACATGGTAAAATTTTAAAATCAATGCAGCGAAGTCTGAGGCCCTCGATGTCTCCCTCCCTAAATCCATATAGGATTCCATCCAGTCCAACTTTCCCTTTGCCTGGCCCTCACAGGGTATCAAATACTTAGGAATTCCTATTCATAGAGACCTCTCCCATCTATGTTATCTTAATTTTGGGCCCTTTATTGAACAATTCCATACAGACCACGGTTGGCAAGTTGGAACTGTGAGATTCACTACGTGCACCACTGGTATTTTGTGGAAAAGCACATGTAAGATTCTGCAACAGTCTCTGCTGATACTCCTGCATGCGTGCATCCCTTTCTATGGCAGGAATAATTTCTGCAAATTTACTTTTGTACCGGGGATCTAACAGTGTGGCAACCCAGTAGTCAGGATTATTTCTAATTCTCACAATTCGAGGGTCATGTTGCAGGTAGTGCAGCAAGAAGGCACTCATGTGTGTTGCGCATCCAGGAGCACCAAGTCCCTGTTGTGTTGGTGGCGAGGTAACAATCATGCTTCCTTCCTCTGTCCTCTCCCCCCAACCTCGCACAACAGAAATGTGATCAAGGTCTCCCTCATCTGATGAGTCTTCCATCAGTTCGTCCTCCACTTCTTCCTGGGCTCCTGCACCTTCCTCACTAGTTTGGCTGCTACCATGCGCCCTGGTAAAATCATCTCCCCCACCCTCACATGCCTGCCGCCCTGGTGCTGCCGACCGTCTGGACCTTGCAGATGTTAGCCCTTCCGCATACAACTCCTCCTCCTCTACTTCCTCCACCTCCTCTTGTGCCACCACCTGACTCCGAATTCTGTTTAACATGTGCTCCAGCATGTAAATCACCGGAATAGTCATGCTGATAATGGCATCGTCAGCACTAAACATCTTCGTCGCCATTTCAAAACTGTGCAGAAGGGTGCATAGGTCCCTGATCTGAGACCACTCCTCCAGCGTGATTTGCCCCACCTCTGAATCTCGTTGGCACCAGGGCTTGTCGGTGCTGCCACAGTCGCTGCAACATGTGCAGAGTTGAATTCCACCGGGTAGGCACATCGCATTTTAGCCGGTGAAGTGGCAGGCCCAACGACTTCTGTAGAGATGTAAGTCGCTGAGCTGCGGGATGCGAACGGCGGAAGTGAGCACACAGCGACCGTGCCCTCTGCAGAAGGCCATCTAGTCTGGGATAGTGGGCTAAAAATTGCTGGACAACCGGCACGTGTGTGACATTGCCCCGGCGAAGGGCCGCACCCAGGTTTGCAGCATTGTCGCACACGGCCTTCCCTGGTTTCAGGTCCAGTGGAGACAACCATTCATGAAATTGGTTCTCCAGAGCTGACCACAACTCCTCAGCTGTGTGACTCACATTTCCCAGACATTTCAATGTAAAAAACCGCCTGATGACGTTGAGCCCTACTGCCAGCATAGTAAGAGGTGTGCAGGATCCCTTCTGCGCAGTTAGAAAGCTTGTGGCATGACCAGACAGGCTTTGGGTGCAGGTGGAAGACCGAGAGGAGGTTGAGGAGGCAGAAGCAGTGGAGGAAAAATGACATAAAGAGGATTGACGCACAACTCGTGGGGACGGCAAGACTTGGACAGCAGCCCCTTGTCCTGCTGTCACCATAGTTACCCAGTGCCCAGTCAGCGACATGTAACGCCCCTGTCCATGCCTACTCGTCCAAGTGTCTGTGGTGAAATGCACCCTGTCACACACAGAGTTTCTCAAAGAAGCGGTGATGTTGTGTGCGACATGCTGGTGGAGCGCAGGCACACCTTTCTTTGAGAAGTAGTGCCGACTGGGCATCTGGTACTGGGGCACTGCGACGGACATAAGGTCTCGAAAATCCTCTGTGTCCACCAGGCGGAAAGGCAGCATTTCTGTAGCCAAGAGCTTGCAGATGGTGAAATTCAACCTCTTAGCTTTCTCATGGCTAGGAGGAAATGGTCTTTTACTTGTCCACATCTGAGGGACCGAGGGCTGGCTATTGTGCTTAGACGGGGTTGATAAGGGTGTCCCCGGCAAACTGCCGGTCTGTGAGGAAGATGCAGGCGGACATGTTAGGTTGCCTTGATCCAAAGGTGGTGCTATCGATGTCGGACAGCGCTCAACACCAGCTGGTGTTACCACCTCCAAAGAAAATGATGACCTGCCAATCACGCTGGCTGTTGCGGGTAAAGAGGTGGCAGGTCTGCGCCCCAAAACAGGTGTGACTGCTGTCCCCCCAGTCACAGAGGATGAAGAGGCCGCGGATGCACAAGATATGGCAGACGGTGGTTGGCCCGGCCGGCTAGACCGCATTGTAGCACACTGAGCTTCCCACTGCAACTTATGCTTCATGTCCATGTGCCGGTTCATGCATGAAGTACTCAAACTATGTATTTTTTGGCCTCTACTTAGCTTTTGCTGACAAATGTTACAGATAACACGAGTTGGGTCATCTTTATCGATCTGAAAAAATGCCCAGGCTATGCAAGGCTTAGCACCCATGCGACCTGAAGAGCCACCACGACTTGTGGTGAGAGGCAGAGTTGTGTTTGAGGATGCAGTTGTTGACGTGCTTCCAGTACTACGTCTCTGTCCAGGAAGGCACAACCTGACCTCGTCGTCACTAGCATCTTCCTCCACCTCCTCTGCTGACCTCATCTCTTGGCTGACTGTGGGTTGACAGTAAGTGGGATCTCCGACCTCATCATCATCACCCTGTGCGTTATCACACCCGTCGTCCTCAGAGCCAACCTGTTCCTGCCCTGACAAAAAACTAAAGTTGTCGCTCCAATCAGGTATTTGAGTCTTATCATCGTCTTCCTCATTGTCTCCACCAACAGGAGTTACAGTTTGGGAATGAGGGTCTACATTATGGTCAGAACCTTCTGCGTCTGGTCCTGGATCCGACTCATAAAGATTCTGGGCATCAGTGCAGATCATTTCCTCGTCTGGATTCACAGAAGCGCTGGAGTCGACCTCTGATTCCCAGGCTATAGTATGAGTAAACAGCTCTGCAGACTCAACCATCTGTTCTACCTCATACTCAGACGGGCAGCTGGAGATTTGGGAGCTGTGAGGAAGCAAGTGCGATTTGGGTGACACCTTTGAGGACTGGAGTATTTGTGATGTTGAAGTTGATGTGGAGGAGAGCCCACTTAAAGGAGCACTTGATATCCGTTGAAGCACCTGCTGTTTTTGTGCCTCATCTGGAATTTGTAGCGATTGGCGTGGCCGTAAGAAAGGGATCTTATCACATTGTCCGCTAAAAGAAGTAGACATTTTAGTTTGGCTGGAAGATGGTCTTTCTTCTGCACCTACCCCACGGACACAACCTTTTTTCCCCTTCCCAACACGCCTATTCCCCTTTCCACCAGCAGCAGGCCTTTTTCCACTCATTTTGGTGGTTAACTAATTCACAACTCTGGAGTTGTTTGCTCAAAAAAAACAATGGATGGTAACCGAGCAGAGCTGAGTGGCCAAACTGTGGTATTAGGCCAAAACTATTGGCTGGGTTAGATGCAGAAAAAAATTATTTTTAATTTGCAACCTGATGGAGGTCAGTATAGATGGACTAATAGACCAAGTCCCACACACCGCTAGAAGCCCAAATATTTTTTCAGAGCTAGATGCAGAAATTTTTTTTATTCAATTTGCAACCTGATGGAGGTCAGTATAGATGGACTAATAGACCAAGTCCCACACACTGCTAGAAGCCCAAATATTTTTTCAGAGCTAGATGCAGAAAAAAATTATTTTTAATTTGCAACCTGATGGAGGTCAGTATAGATGGACTAATAGACCAAGTCCCACACACTGCTAGAAGCCCAAATATTTTTTCAGAGCTAGATGCAGAAAAAAATTATTTTTAATTTGCAACCTGATGGAGGTCAGTATAGATGGACTAATAGACCAAGTCCCACACACCGCTAGAAGCCCAAATATTTTTTCAGAGCTAGATGCAGAAAAAAATTATATTCAATTTGCAACCTGCTGGAGGTCAGTATAGAAGGACTAATAGAACAAGTCCCACACACTGCTAGAAGCCCAAATATTTTTTCAGAGCTAAATGAAGAAAAAAATTATTTTTAATTTGCAACCTGATGGAGGTCAGTATAGATGGACTAATAGACCAAGTCCCACACACTGCTAGAAGCCCAAATATTTTTTCAGAGCTAGATGCAGAAAAAAATTATTTTTAATTTGCAACCTGATGGAGGTCAGTATAGATGGACTAATAGACCAAGTCCCACACACCGCTAGAAGCCCAAATATTTTTTCAGAGCTAGATGCAGAAAATTTTTTTATTCAATTTGCAACCTGATGGAGGTCAGTATAGATGGACTAATAGACCAAGTCCCACACACTGCTAGAAGCCCAAATATTTTTTCAGAGCTAGATGCAGAAAAAAATTATTTTTAATTTGCAACCTGATGGAGGTCAGTATAGATGGACTAATAGACCAAGTCCACCACACCGCTAGAAGCCCAAATATTTTTTCAGAGCTAGATGCAGAAAAAAATTATATTCAATTTGCAACCTGCTGGAGGTCAGTATAGAAGGACTAATAGAACAAGTCCCACACACTGCTAGAAGCCCAAATATTTTTTCAGAGCTAAATGAAGAAAAAAATTATTTTTAATTTGCAACCTGATGGAGGTCAGTATAGATGGACTAATAGACCAAGTCCCACACACTGCTAGAAGCCCAAATATTTTTTCAGAGCTAGATGCAGAAAAAAATTATTTTTAATTTGCAACCTGATGGAGGTCAGTATAGATGGACTAATAGACCAAGTCCCACACACCGCTAGAAGCCCAAATATTTTTTCAGAGCTAGATGCAGAAAATTTTTTTATTCAATTTGCAACCTGATGGAGGTCAGTATAGATGGACTAATAGACCAAGTCCCACACACTGCTAGAAGCCCAAAAATTTTTTCAGAGCTAGATGCAGAAAAAAATTATTTTTAATTTGCAACCTGATGGAGGTCAGTATAGATGGACTAATAGACCAAGTCCCACACACTGCTAGAAGCCCAAATATTTTTTCAGAGCTAGATGCAGAAAAAAATTATTTTTAATTTGCAACCTGATGGAGGTCAGTATAGATGGACTAATAGAACAAGTCCCACACGCTGCTAGAAGCCCAAATATTTTTTCAGAGATAAATGAAGAAAAAAATTA
Organism: Phyllobates terribilis; assembly: GCF_046119375.1. NCBI lineage: Eukaryota > Metazoa > Chordata > Amphibia > Anura > Dendrobatidae > Phyllobates > Phyllobates terribilis. The sequence goes on along the minus strand of NW_027362761.1, from coordinate 1,200,978,593 downwards.
TTTTTAATTTGCAACCTGATGGAGGTCAGTATAGATGGACTAATAGACCAAGTCCCACACACTGCTAGAAGCCCAAATATTTTTTCAGAGCTAGATGCAGAAAAAAATTATTTTTAATTTGCAACCTGATGGAGGTCAGTATAGATGGACTAATAGACCAAGTCCCACACACCGCTAGAAGCCCAAATATTTTTTCAGAGCTAGATGCAGAAAAAAATTATATTCAATTTGCAACCTGCTGGAGGTCAGTATAGAAGGACTAATAGAACAAGTCCCACACACTGCTAGAAGCCCAAATATTTTTTCAGAGCTAGATGCAGAAAAAAATTATATTCAGTTTGCAACCTGATGGAGGTCAGTATAGATGGACTAATAGAATAATGCTATGCCCAAAAGATTTTACTTCACTAGGTGCAGTAAAAAAATTGGTATTCTATACACAGGTGGTATATCTTGCAACACAGATAGGCTACTCCACTGACTAACACACTCTGCAATAGGCCAAAAAGGATTAGCTTTGCTAGATTCAGCCAAATGCTGTGAAAAAAACTTGCACAGCACTGGCACAGACCTGCCTGGCAAAAACTGATAGGAACTGATGTAACCTAGTCCTGAAAAGGACTCCAATTACAATTAGTCTTTACTCCCACAATCTATCTATTTAAGAGCACAGACCTGCCTGATAAAAGTCGTAGGAAATGCTGTAACCTAGTCCTTAAAAGGACTGCAATCACAACTATTCCCTACTCCCAAGCTATCTGTATATTTGTGCGAAAATTGGCTTGAAATTAACAAGGTATAGCGCACACAGCAACAGCGGTGCCGTCTAACACGCAGCTGCAGCAGTAAGAAAATGGTGGCGACGGGGAAAATGGCTTGGTCTTATAGGGCAAGGACATGTGACATACACTGCCAATCACACATGCCCTTGCTTGTGTGAAAAAAAGCACTTCGCTCCGTGTGTGCGCTGCTGATAGGCTGACAGATTGCACCTCCCCACTGCAAATGCGGGAAAGAGAAAAAAAAATGGAGATCTTCATTGTTCCTGCAGAGATCCATCCCCTGCCCCTCCCCCCGCCCCGCTGTACACTCAAACTGCGTATTAACATTAATTTTCATCATTACTGAGAAAAAATCCAGTTATGATTTTGGTGCACGAACAGTTATCGAACATAACCTCGAACAGCCGAATTTTTCTCAAATTGTTCGTGTTCGCCGACCGGCTCGAACACCGCCCAAAACAGCTCGAATTTGAGATTGGCGAACAGTTCAAGTAGAACAACGCTCATCTCTAGCGGCTACTTCCGCTGCGAGAACCCGGAACATAGCGGGCGCTCACAGCAGAAGTATCCCGACCCGCAGCGCCGCTCCCCGGTCCTCCCTTCCGCATGGAGGTCAGCGGTGCCGGCGGTCCTTCCGCTGCTACCGGCCGGGAGATGAGCGCCTCGCGCTGCTCATATCCCGGCTGCATCTCCGTCCCGCAGAAGGGTCCGGCGGTCGGGTTCCTTCTGCTGGTACCGGCCGGGAGAGAAGCGCCTCGCGCCGGTCATCTCCCGGCTGCATCGCCGCTGAGCTCCGTCCCGCAAATGAGCCGCTAACGGCCGCCATCTTTTTTCAGAAATCCCGTGGCGCTGATTGGCCGCTGGCGGACCAATGAGCGAAGCGGGATTTCCTGGACAGGAATTTCCTTCATCGCCCTCATCTTTTAATAATGTCCCGTATCCTGGCAACTATTTTGTAATAATGTCCACCATACTCTGTTAATGTCCTCCAACCTTTTCCCCATCCTGTAATAATGTCCCTCATCCTGGTCCTTATCCAGTAATACTGTCCAACATACTAGCCCCCAATCCTGTAGTAATATCTCCAATACTGGCCCCTATCATATAATAAGGTTCTCCATCTTCTAATAATGTCCCTCATCCTGGCCATCATCCTGTAATAATATTCCCCGTCCTGTAATAATGTTCTTTGTCCGGATCCCTATGTGGCAATAATGTCCTCCATCCAGGCTCCTATTTTGTAATTGTGTACCTTCTCAAGGCCTTCATGCATTAATAATGTTCTCTATACTGGTCCTCACCCTGCAATAAAATCCTATATCCTAAAATAGCCACCTTTATCAAAATAATGTCATGGATCCTGGTCCCTATCCTGTAATAATCTCCTCCACTCTAGCTTCTAATTGGTAAAAATGTCCCAAATCTTAACCCATCTGGTTAAAATGTCCCCCATCCTGACCTCTAGCCCGTGTTTGGACATGGCCAATAATTTGTGGCGTTTATCGTGTAAAAAGTCTGAAAGTAAATAGACATGGGTAATTTGAGTTAGTTTTTATTATGTAGAGCACACTTTTCTAGCTTACGAAACTTATTTGTTTTGCAACACTAGCTTCTAGTGTAAAATAATCAGGGATACACAAAAGAAAGTTTGTCAAATAAATGTACTTATTCAGATATTCAGAGAATGTATAAAAAAAACTTATAAAATGAAAAAATCTCTATCTAAAAATGTGAAAATTTTCCTGGAATGAAAAAGTAATTAATACCTGTCTCATTAGATATTTCCCCATCAGAACACCGCAGACATTTGAAGCAGCACTTTTGGCTGTTCATCAGGATCCTGCGATAACCTGGTGGACAGTCCTCGGTGCACTTAGAGACTGGAACCTAAAACAGAAGTGATTACATTTTTTAATACAATATATGTGGTCTAATATTGTGGGAGCTGAAAAATAATAAAATATTACATACATTATCTGAAACATTTTTTAATGCATTTTGTTATTATACAAATGTATTTAGCATTATTCATTACTTACATTTAGCAGCTGCAAGAGCAGATATCAGCTGTTCAGTGGAGGGTGTCTGGTGTCAGACCTCCCATTGATTACATGCTGATGTCACATGGATAGCTCATCAATACGTAAGTTCTTGCCAATCCCTTTTAAAAAGCAACATACTTTAAAGTATAACTATTAGTGATGGACGAGCACTAAAATGCTCGGGTGCTCGATGCTTGGGTCAAGCAAATTGGAATACTCGGGTGCTCGACCAGAGCAACGAGCCCAATGTAAGTCTATGGGAAACTTGAGTATTTTTCAGGCGGCTCCCCCCTGCGGTCTTCAGAGGCCTACTAATTGCCCAAATTGATGGGAACAGTGCTCAAATGACATGGGAACAGCATGGGGAACACCTCTAAAAGCATTTCTGACTTGCAGGTCACTGCTGTCAACAATGTTGTCAGAGTATTACGCCACTTTTACGGACTCACAATAAAACATACAAAAACAAAACCAAAATGGATTTTCCTGGGAAATATGTAAAGGAACATTCTTTCCAGGGTAATGACTTGTATATAAGGAAAATAAATAACCAAAAACAAAAATACTGCTCCACACCCTGGGCTATGTTCACACGTAGCGTTTTTAATGCGTTTTTGCACTTTTGCATTGCTTTCAACTGTGACAAATGCATGCACCATGAAATGTCATTTTAACATTTTTCAACCTTATCTGGTACTGTCCCATTTTTGTAGATATATCCATCTCAGGAATAAGAGATATAAAGTTCTCCTTGTAGCGTGGGTCTAGAAGTGACACCAACCAGTAATGACTGTCACCCAAAATTTTTAGACCGCGAGGGTCACGGGAAAGGCAGCGTAACATAAACTCAGCCATGCGTGCCAGACTGCTAACAGGCAACACTTCCGTGTGCTCACACTCTGAACAGACGGTATGACAGTTGTACAGGTAGTACCGTCTGTAGCGCATGAAACTAGCTCCGGTTCTTCTTCCTCTTCCTCTTCCTCATTGTCACCCAATCCACATTGGGATGAGATGAGGTTGAGCTGTGTGTAATCATTCTGTATGGTTCCTTGCTCCATCTCATCGTGCTCTGCCTGCAATGCATCCTCTTTGATTGTGAGCAGGGAGCGTTTGAGAAGACAGAGAAGCGGGATGGTGGCGATAATTGTGGCGTCATCGCTGCTCACCATCTTGGTGGAGTGCTCAAAGTTTGGAGGATGGTACAGATGTCTGACATCCATGTCCACTCCTGAGTTCTTATGTGTGGAGTCTGAACTGAATACTCACAAATCCTTACCAACATCTGCAGTGTAGAGTTCCAATGCGTGGGGACATCACACACCAGTCGGTGAGCCTGAAGCTGCAAACGCTGCTGAAGCACGACAAGGGCGGCGGAAGCTGTAGCTGACTTTCTAAATTGGGCACACAGGTGGCGTACTTTGACAAGCATATCCGGCAGCTCTAGGTAGCTATGGAGAAACCACTGAACCATGAGGTTAAGCACATGGGCCAGGCATGGTACATGTGTGAGCTCGCCTCAGAGGCACCACCAGGTTCTGGTCATTGTCACACACGACCATGCCTGGCTGTAGGTTCAGCGGTGTTAGCCACAGATCTGCCTGCTCTTTCAGAGCTGTCCACAACTCTTCAGCATTGTGTAATTTTTCATCTAAGCATATTATCTTCAACACAGCCTGTTGTCGCTTGGCCGAGGCAGTGTTGCAGTGCTTCCAGCTTGTGACTGATGTTGTAATATCAGAGATGGAGGCTGAAGAGGAGGAGGAGGCTGAGGAGGATGAGGTGCAGGAGCTGTAGACTGTGGGGGCAACCTTGATTAACCTAGGGCCCGCAGTCCTCAGCATCTGGAGGATGTGTTCTGTCCCAAGGTCCCACTGCGTCCCGGCTTCCACTATGTTAACCTAGTGTGCCATCAGCGAGATGTACCGTACCTGTCCACAAGCACTTGTCCACGTGTCCGTGGTTAGGTGGACTTTCCCTGTAAGCGCATTGTTGAGAACACGGCTAATGTTGTGGGACACTTGCTTGAGTAATGCGAGGATGGCACAATAGTGGCGGCTGGGGACCGAGTACCGAGGTACAGCCGCTGCCATCAGGTTGCAGAAAAATTCTATCTCTATGAGCTTAAAAGGCAACATTTTGAGCGCAAGCAGTCGCGAAATGTGGGAATTTAGTAGTGTGGCCTGTGGGGTGTTGGTTACATATTTTCGCTTGCGTTCCAGTGACTGGGGTACGGACAACTGAATGCTGCACTGGGACAAGGACGTGCTTGTTGATGGTGCTAGTTGAGAGTGTGGAACGACAGATGCAGGGCAGGAGGCATCTTTGCATGCACTATGGACAGGGGATTGGCTTGCACTCACAACAGCGGAAGAAGCAGTGGTGTCACCCGCAGACACTATTCCTGTACCCTGGGTTCGGCCCACAAAGTCGAGTGGTTTGCTACCATATGCCTGCTCATGATGGTGGTGGTCAGGCTGTTAGTTTTGCTACCCCTGCTGATGCTGGCCTGGCAGGTGGTGCAAATGGCCTTTTTGGGTTTATCGGCAGAGTCATAAAAAACAATCAGACTCGGGAAGACCTAACAGTAGTGTTGAGCCACCCCCGTAGTGTTCGGGTTCGGTTCGGTTCGTCGAACACCGGGATGTTCGAGGAACTGTTCGTCGAACTGTTCGTCGAACACCTTAGAACACCGTCGAACACCGTTAAAACCAATGGCAGGCAAACAAAAACACATAGGAACACATAGAAAACACCTTCAAAGGTGTCCAAAAGCTGACAAACTGCTCAGAAGACGCTTTCTTTAAAAAAGCCGGCCGGCAATTCAGTAGCGGCATACACCGGTACCCGACAATTTAGACATGAAGGAATAGAGCATCACACATAGATTAGATAGATAGAAACATGTCAGTCACATATATATGAAGTACAGTGACAGTGTTGCTTACTGTACTTGTCATTTAGTGTAAAGGATTTATTAAAAAATATAATAGTGTTTTCATGCACCGTCTCTTTAAAAAAGCCGGCTGGCAATTCAGCATCTGTACCCGACAATTTAGAATAGAAGGAATAGAGAATCACACATAGATTAGATAGATAGAAACATGTCAGCCACATATATATGAAGTACAGTGACAGTGTTGCTTACTGTACTTGTCATTTAGTGTAAAGGATTTATTAAAAAATATAATAGTGTTTTCGTGCACCGTCTCTTTAAAAAAGCCGCCGGCAATTCAGCAGCGGTACCCGACAATTTATAACAGACAGAATAGAGCTTCACACATAGATTAGATAGATAGAAACATGTCAGTCACATATATATGAAGTACTGTGACAGTGTTGCTTACTGTACTTGTCATTTACTGCAAAGGATTTATTAAAAAAAATAATAGTGTTTTCATGCACCGTCTCTTGAAAAAAAGCCGGCCGGCAATTCAGCATCTGTACCCGACAATTTATAACAGACAGAATAGAGCTTCACACATAGATTAGATAGATAGAAACATGTCAGTCACATATATAATAAGTACAGTGACAGTGTTGGTTACTGGTCATTTAGTATTAAAATAAAGGATTTATTATTAAAAAAAATTGGCGTGGGGTTCCCCGTAATTTTAGTCTCTAGCGGAGGTTAAGCAGACAGCTGGGGCAGATGTTTGAAGCCTGGGAAGGGGGTAATACCCACGGAGCTTCCCAGGCTACTAATATCAGCCCCCAGCTGAATACCTAGCCTTTACTAGCTATTAAAATGGAGGACCCCCCCAAAAAAATGACGTGCGGTCCCCCCTAATTTAATAGCTAGCAAAGGCTAGGCAGACAGCTGGGGGCTGATATTAATAGCCCAGGAAGGGAGCCATGAATATTGGCCCCCTCCCAGGCTAGAAACACCAGCCCTCAGCCGCCCCAGAAATGGCGCATCCATAGGATGCGCCAATTCTGGCACTTAGCCTCGCTCTTCCACGCTGCCCTGGTGCGGTGGCAGGGGGTAATAGGGTTGGGGTTGATGTCAGCTTATAATGCCAGCTGACATCAAGCCCAGGTTAGTAATGGAGAGGCGTCTATAAGACACCCCCATTACTAACCCCATAGTCAAAGTTAAAAAAAAAACACAAACACCCAGAATAAAGTCCTTTAATTGAAATAAAGACACAATTCTTTATTGTTCTAAATTAAACCATACTTACCATCACGCCCATCCAGCTGAAGCCAACGATCTCCTGCAATAAAAGAAAAATAATAAAGCAACCTCATCCTTACCTTTCCATGGTTCCCAGGACAGCTCCAGCTCTGCTACATCGAGATGACAGGCTGGACCGCAGCAGAACGCTGCTATCCAGCTTGCCATGCCGCACACACTGAGAAGCGCAGGCATGCTTGCGCTCCTCAGTGTCTGACTGTGACGGCATCCAGATGAGCCGACAATGAACTCGGCTCACCTCATGTACGTCACTGACAGCGTGGGAAAATTCTCCTGCACTCAGCGCTTCAGCGTGAGAATTTTCCCACGCTGTCAGTGACGTGCATGAGGTGAGCCGAGTTCATTGGACATGACCTCGGCTCATCTGGATGCCGTCACAGCCAGACACTGAGTAGCGCAAGCATGCCTGCGCTTCTCAGTGTCTGCGGGATGACAGGCTGGATGGCAGCGTTCTGCTGCGGTCCAGCCTGTCATCTCGATGTAGCAGAGCTGAAGCTGTCGTGGGAGCCATGGAAAGGTAAGGATGATGTTGCTTTATTATTTTACTTTTATTGCAGGAGATCATTGGCTTCAGCTGGAATGGGCGTGGCGGTAAGTATGGTTTAATTTAGAACAATAAAGAATTGTGTGTTTATTTCAATTAAAGGACTTTTTTCTGGGTGTTTGTGTTTTTTTTAAATACTTTACTAGAAATTCATGGTGGTCATGTCTAATATTGGCGTGACCCCATGAATTTCGGGCTTAGGGCCAGCTGATAATGCCAAGCTGGCCTTAACCCCTTTATTACCCAGTGAGCCACCGCACCAGGGCCCTGGATGAGTTGGGTACAGCGCCAGAAGATGGCGCTTCTATGAACGCGCCATTTTCCGGGGCGGCTGCGGACTGCAATTTGCAGCGGGTGGGGCCCAGAAAGCTTGGGCCTCCCTGCGCTGCAGATTCCAGCCCCCAGCTGCCTAGTTGTACCTGGCTGGACACAAAAATAGGGCGAAGCTCCACGTATTTTTTTTTTAAATTCATGAAATTCATGGAATAATTAAGAAAAAAAGGGCTTCCCTATATTGTTGTGTCCGGCTAGGTACAAATAGGCAGCTGGTGGTTGGGAGCAGCCCGTTCCTGCCTGCTGTACCTGACTGGACACAAATATAGGGCGAAGCCCCACATCAATTATTTTTTCATTATTTCATGAATTTCCTGAAATAATTTAAAAAAAATTGACGTGGGGCTTCGCCCTATATTTGTGTTCAGTCAGGTACAGCAGGCAGGAACGGGCTGCCCCCAACCACCAGCTGCCTATTTGTACCTGGCCAGACACAACAATATAGGGAAGCCCTTTTTTAAAAAAATTATTTCATGAAATAATTAAAAAAAAATTGACGTGGGGCTTCGCACTATATTTGTGTCCAGCCAGGTACAGCAGGCAGGGACGGGCTGCCCCCAACCACCAGCTGCCTATTTGTACCTGGTTGGACACAACAATATAGGGAAGCCCTTTTTTTCTTAATTATTCCATGAATTTCATGAAATAATTTAAAAAAAAAATGCGTGGGGCTTCGCCCTATTTTTGTGCCCAGCCAGGTACAACTAGGCAGCTGGGGGCTGGAATCTGCAGCGCAGGGAGGCCCAAGCTTTCTGGACCCCACCCGCTGCATATTGCAGTCCGCAGCCGCCCCAGAAAATGGCGCGTTCATAGAAGCGCCATCTTCTGGCGCTGTACCCAACTCATCCAGGGCCCTGGTGCGGTGGCTCACTGGGTAATAAAGGGGTTAAGGCCAGCTTGGCATTATCAGCTGGCCCTAAGCCCGAAATTCATGGGGTCACGCCAATATTAGACATGACCACCATGAATTTCTAGTAAAGTATTTAAAAAAACACAACACCCAGAATAAAGTCCTTTAATTGAAATAAACACACAATTCTTTATTGTTCTAAATTAAACCATACTTACCGTCACGCCCATTCCAACTGAAGCCAATGTCTTCTGCAATAAAAGTAAAATAATAAAGCAACCTCATCCTTACCTTTCCATGGTTCCCACGACAGCTTCAGCTCTGCTACATCGAGATGACAGGCTGGACCGCAGCAGAACGCTGCCATCCAGCCTGTCATCCCGCGGACACTCAGAAGCGCAGGCATGCTTGCGCTCCTCAGTGTCTCGCTGTGACGGCATAAAGATGAGACAAGCTCATGTCCAATGAACTCGGCGCACCTCATGCACGTCACTGACAGCGTGGGAGAATTCTCCTGCACTCAGCACTTCAGCGTGAAAATTCTCCCACGCTGTCAGTGACGTACATGAGGTCAGCTGAGTTCATTGGACATGAATGAGCTCACCTCATGCACGTCACTGACAGCGTGGGAAAATTCTCACGCTGAAGCGCTGAGTGCAGGAGAATTTTCCCACGCTGTCAGTGACGTGCATGAGGTGAGCTCATTCATGTCCAATGATCTCAGCTCACCTCATGCACGTCACTGACAGCGTGGGAAAATTCTCCTGCTCTCAGCGCTACAGCGTGAGAATTCTCCCACGCTGTCAGTGACGTGCATGAGGTGAGCTCATTCATGTCCAATGAACTCAGCTGACCTCATGCACGTCACTGACAGCGTGGGAGAATTCTCACGCTGAAGTGCTGAGTGCAGGAGAATTCTCCCACGCTGTCAGTGACGTGCATGAGGTGCGCCGAGTTCATTGGACATGAACTCGTCTCATCTTTATGTCATCACAGCCAGACACTGCAGAGCGCAAGCATGCCTGCGCTTCTCATTGTCTGCGGGATGACAGGCTGGATGGCAGCGTTCTGCTGCGGTCCAGCCTGTTATCTCGATGTAGCAGAGCTGAAGCTGTCGTGGGAACCATGGAAAGGTAAGGATGAGGTTGCTTTATTATTTTTCTTTTATTGCAGGAGATCGTTGGCTTCAGCTGGAATGGGCGTGACGGTAAGTATGGTTTAATTTAGAACAATAAAGGAATGTGTCTTTATTTCAATTAAAGGACTTTATTTTGGGTGTTTGTGTTTTCTTTTAACTTTGACTATGGGGTTAGTAATGGGGGTGTCTTATAGACGCCTCTCCATAACTAACCTGGGCTTGATGTCAGCTGGCATTATAAGCTGACATCAACCCCAACCCTATTACCCCCTGCCACCGCACCAGGGCAGCGTGGAAGAGCGAGGCTAAGTGCCAGAATTGGCGCATCCTATGGATGCGCCATTTCTGGGGCGGCTGACGGCTGGTGTTTCTAGCCTGGGAGGGGGCCAATATTCATGGTTCCCTTCCTGGGCTATTAATATCAGCCCCCAGCTGTCTGCCTAGCCTTTGCTAGCTTTTAAATTAGGGGGGACCCCCACGTCATTTTTTTTGGGGGCTTCCTCCATTTTAATAGCTAGTAAAGGCTAGGTATTCAGCTGGGGGCTGATATTAGTAGCCTGGGAAGCTCCGTGGGTATTACCCCCTTCCCAGGCTTCAAACATATGCCCCAGCTGTCTGCTTAACCTCCGCTAGAGACTAAAATTACGGGGAACCCCACGCCAATTTTTTTTAATAATAAATCCTTTATTTTAATACTAAATGACAAGTACAGTAACCAATACTGTCACTGTACTTATTATATATGTGACTGACATGTTTCTATCTATCTAATCTATGTGTGAAGCTCTACTCTGTCTGTTATAAATTGTCGGGTACAGATGCTGAATTGCCGGCCGGCTTTCTTAAAGAGACGGTGCATGAAAACACTATTATTTTTTTTAATAAATCCTTTGCAGTAAATGACAAGTACAGTAAGCAACACTGTCACAGTACTTCATATATATGTGACTGACATGTTTCTATCTATCTAATCTATGTGTGAAGCTCTATTCTGTCTGTTATAAATTGTCGGGTACCGCTGCTGAATTGCCGGCCGGCTTTTTTAAAGAGACGGTGCACGAAAACACTATTATATTTTTTAATAAATCCTTTACACTAAATGACAAGTACAGTAAGCAACACTGTCACTGTACTTCGTATATATGTGGCTGGCATGTTTCTATCTATCTAATCTATGTGTGATTCTCTATTCCTTCTATTCTAAATTGTCGGGTACAGATGCTGAATTGCCGGCCGGCTTTTTTAAAGAGACGGTGCATGAAAACACTATTATTTTTTTTGATAAATCCTTTACACTAAATGACAAGTACAGTAAGCAACACTGTCACTGTGCTTCTTATATGTGTGACTAACATGTTTCTATCTATCTAATCTATGTGTGATTCTCTATTCTTTCTGTTCTAAATTGTCGGGTACCGGTGTATGCCGCTGCTGAATTGCCGGCTTTTCATGTTTCACTGTTGGCACTGTTCCCATCGATTTGGGCAATCACTGTAATGCCACAACCACCATGGCTGTGGCATTACAGTGAGTGGCAGACAATCCCTGCATGATTGGTGCTCTAAATAGCGCCAGACATGCAGGACACGCTTTTGGTGCACGAACAGTTATCGAACATAACCTCGAACAGCCGAATTTTTTGCAAATCGTTCGGGTTCGTCGAACAACTCGAACACCGCCCAAAACAGCTCGAATTTGAGATTGGCGAACAGTTCTAGTCGAACACCGCTCATCTCTACCCCTCATCCCTATCCTGTTATGCATGGTACCCCTCATACCTATCCTGGTATGCATGGTACCCATCATCTGAATCCTTGTATGCATGGCCTCCCCAGATCCCTATCTGGGTATGCATGATACCCCTCATCCCCCAATCCTGGCAGGCATGGTACCCCTCATCCCTCAATCCTGGTATGCATGGCACCCCCAATCCCCAATCCCAGTATGCATGGTATCCCTCATCCCTATCCTGGTATACATGGTACCCCTCATCCCTATCCTGGTATGCATGTTACCCCTTTTCCGAATCCTGGTATGCATGGCCCCCCCAGATCCCTGTCCTGGCGAACAGTTCTAGTCGAACACCGCTCATCTCTACCTAACAGTTGTACTGGCAATTTCCATCGTGTTGGTGTTACGGGGAATGGTTGCCCGTCTTCTGTCTGTAGCCACCACACTGCTTCATCCTGCCTGTTGGGATGCTCTGCCTCCTTCCCTCTATGTGCTGCTGTCCTCGCTCTGCAAGTCCTCCTGCCAGGTTGGGTCAGTTACTATATCATCCACCACCTCGTCTTCCACTTCCGCACCCTGGTCCTCCTCCTGACTTTCTGGCAATTGTGTCTCATCTTTGCCCACCTATTGTTATACTTTTCCACCGTCACCTTCGTATGACCGTAGCTGCTCAAATATTTTGGCATCACTACATGCAATCTCCTCTTGCCCTTCTTCAAGTGGACCCTGCGAGAGGCCCAAATCTATAAATGGAAAAGTGAACAGCTCTTCAGAGTGTCCAATTGTGGGATCATTTGTCTCTGGGCACTCGGCATGGTGGGAGGAAGGAGGATCAGGGTGAGGAATATGTGGTCCAGACGAATTGGAATACAGGGTGATGGTGGTGGCTGTGACTGGAAGATTTATCTGCTATCCAACTAATAACCTTTTCACACTGCTCTGTGTTCAATAGTGGTGTTCTGCTGTCCCTTATTAATCGGGACAGGTGATGTGGGTGATTGTAGTGGCACAATTTCAGCTTGCCTACGAACTCGGCCTCTGCATGCACCATCAACATCACGTCCTGTTCCCCTTCCCTTGCCCCATGCTTTGCCCATTTTAAATGGAGGACAATATCTTCCACGCTCACTACAAATGGCTGAATATGGAGTGAACCTATATGTGATCCGTGTGACGGACAAATCACAGTTTTAAATAGCTGGTCTGTAGGTAACTATTTTTAACAGCGCCGACCTGGTGTCAATCAGTTCACTGACACACTGCAAGACAATTTATATGTAGGCCAGAAATGGAAATATTTTCAGCGCAATTATATGTGATCCATGTGACGGACAAACCACAGTTTTAAATAGCTAGCCTGTAGGTAACTATTTTTAACAGCAAACCGGTGTCAATAACTTCACTGACACACTGAAACAAAATTTAAATGGAGGCCAGAAATGGCAATATTTTCAGTGCAATTATATGTGATCCATGTGACGGACAAACCACAGTTTTAAATAGCTGGCCTGTAGGTAACTATTTTTAACAGCGTCAACCTCGTGTCAATCAGTTCACTGACACACTGCAACAAAATTTAAATGGAGACCAGAAATGGCAACATTTTCTGCGCAATTATATGTGATCCGTGTGACGGACAAACCACAGTTTTAAATATCTGGCCTGTAGGTAACTATTTTTAACAGTGCCGACCTCGTGTCAATCAGTTCACTGACACGCTGCAACAAAATTTAAATGTAGGCCAGAAATGGCAATATTTTCAGCACAATTATGTATGATCCATGTGACGGACAAACCACAGTTTTAAATAGCTGGCCTCTAGGTAACTGTTTTTAACAGCATCAACCTCGTGTCAATCAGTTCACTGACACACTGCAACAAAATTTAAATGGAGGCCAGAAATGGCAATATTTTCAGCGCAATTATGTGTGATCCGTATGATGGACAAATAACAGTTTAAAATAGCTGGATTTTTAGCGTTGTAATATGGAAAGGACCTGGCTGTATTCTGCAGTGCCAACAAGCAAAGGGCGCCGATAAAGGGTGTGCTCTGGATTGCTTTTTAAGCAAATAATCAGGATTAAGATAAAAAAATATATATTCCTGGCCCCTGATACCTGGGCCTATTTCTACAAGTAGCTGTAAAAGCACCAGCAGACTTGCTTTATGCACTGCAGTCTACTATATACACTGCCTGCCTGCCTAGCACTGATATCTGAGCAGCTGGATTACTCCTCAGAAGGACTGTTAGTTGAGATGGATATGTGTCTTTAATATAGTCTGGTATACCTACACTAACTAGAAACAAGCAAATATCTCCCTAGCTCAGCAGCAGCTCTCTCTACACTGTCTGATTCCGGAGTGACTGTGACTAGCATGGCGGTGTCAGATCTGATATAGACCTGATGACGCTGTGTTGCCAGCCAATCTCTGTAATGCCACAACCAACATGGCTGCGGCATTACAGTGAGTGGCAGGCATTCCCTGCATGTTCATTGGCTCTGTAAAGAGCGCAAAACATGCAGGGAGGGAACCCGAGCTCCCGCCAAGCAATAATCGATCGTATCAAGCAATGAGATGTTCGGGCTAACACCGAGCAGTAGCGCGCATGCTCACTCATCACTAATAGCTATCTCTATTTAAAAGTTTTCATATATGACAAATGTAATTGGTATTGGTCTGGGTTTTGAATAGTAAGTCTAGGCATAGGTAAATAGCTCTATGAGAGTGAATTATGGACCCACAGACTTAATATTGAGTTTGTGTACCTCTCTGTGTGTGTAGATCATGCAAGAGCCATGGTCTTTAGAGAGGGATTTTGACAGATCGGTAAGGGTCTCAGGACCCAACCAATTAGCTGCACTGAATGGTACCTGTCATACAATCATGGTCAAAAGTGTCGGCACCTTTGAAATTGTTCCAGAAAATTACGGATATTTGCCAGAAAATTATCTCAATTACACATGTTTTGTGAGGATATGTGTGCACGATGCGAAGTTGAAGCAGAAATTTCCTGAGCATTTTTGACTCTCCCTGGCAAAAAAAAAAACACATGCGGATTTTACATGCGTTTTTAATACGTTCTTTACATGAGTTTTTTTAAGCGTTTTTGTACATCAATGAATGCTTTTTGGAGCTAAATAAAGTTATTTGGTGGGACATTGCTTAAATCATTGGATTACCATAAGAACTGGGGTGAGTATATTGGTTCATTTAAATGATTAAAGAATGGGTCTTTTGTATTTCAAATAAAGTGTTTACACTGTGTATGTGTGTTTATTTAGCTCTACTTTAATTAGGTTTGGTCATGAAAAGGTCTAATTGACACCTTAACGTAACCAAACAAAAGAGTTATGTGTCAGCTAGTCCCATTCGCCCAATCTTCATTAGCATTTCTGTTCATGTAATTTATGCGGCTGCTGTGAGCTGCTAATTTTAGCCTGGGAAGGTGCAATTAGGCAAACATGGTCCCTGGCCATAATTAACATCTCACAGCTGCTTCGTTAGCTGCTACGTCCCCCCGATCAGCACTCAGCAGCGCTTTGGACACAACGAATTTTTGTTGTGTCCAAAACACAGAGTTCTAATGCCGCACTTTTGTTGTCGGTACATTTGAATCCACCGCATATAATGACACTTCAAATGGTTAAAATCTGTAGCAGAGACTAAAGTGTCCGCTACAGAAATTGACATGCTGCGGGTGTGTTTGGGTACGTGCCCACGGTCAGGAGCCGCTTTGGTTTGGCGCTGCGTGTTTATACAGCGTGAAACCCGCAGCGTCCAGATGTTACAGTATGGTGGATGGGATCTTTAGAAATCCATTGTCCACTATGTGTGCATCAGAGGCTGCGGATCACTCGTGGACACTGACATACGGCTCGGCTTTCAGGACCACAGCATGTCAAACTCTCTTTCGGAGTTGCTAGTCTCCGCAACAGAAATTTGACTACTAGAAAGTATTGAATGTGGTAAATATGCATGTTTCAGTGAACTTTCCTGCGTTCAATAGAATTCAATGTTTTGGACGCAGAAAAAAATTGCGTTGCTACGTCTAAATTATGGGCACAAAGCCTAAAATAAAAAAAATATGGCATGGGCTCCCGCGTCATTTTTATAACCAGCAGAGAGAAAGCTGACCACTGGGGGTTGATATTAATAGCCGCGGAGGGGGCTAGTATCCATGGCCCCTTCTCTGGCTATTATTATCAGCCCACATCTGTTTGTTTAGCCTTTACTGGCTAGATTACAGGGGTACCCCCGAAAATAATTGACGTGGGGTCCCTCTACACTGTGTGCAGAATTATTAGGCAAATGAGTATTTTAATCACATGATACTTTTTATACATGTTGTCCTACTCCAAGCTGCATAGGCTTGAGAGCCAACTACCAATTAAGTAAATCTGGTGATGTGCATCTCTGTAATGAGGAGGGGTGTTGACTAATGACATCAACACCCTATATAAGGTGTGCTTAATTATTAGGCAACTTCCTTTCCTTTGGCAAAATGGGTCAGAAGAGAGATTTGACGGGCTCTGAAAAGTCCAAAATTGTGAGATGTCTTGCAAAGGAATGCAGCAGTCTTGAAATTTCCAAACTTTTGAAGAGTGATCACCGAACAATCAAGCGTTTCATGGCAAATAGCCAACAGGGTCGCAAGAAGCGTGTTGGCCAAAAAAAGGCGCAAAATAACTGCCCATGAATTGAGGAAAATCAAGCGTGAAGCTGCCAAGATGCCATTCGCCACCAGTTTTGCCATATTTCAGAGCTGTAACGTTACTGGAGTATCAAAAAGCACAAGGTGTGCGATACTCAGGGACATGGCCAAGGTAAGGAAGGCCGAAAAACTACCACCTTTGAACCAGAAACATAAGCTAAAACGTCAAGAATGGGCCACGAAATATATTAAGACTGATTTTTCGAAGGTTTTATGGACTGATGAAATGAGAGTGACTCTTGATGGGCCAAATGGATGGTCCAGAGGCTGGATCAGTAAAGGGCAGAGAGCTCCACTCCGACTCAGACGCCAGCAACGTGGAGGTGGGGTACTGGTATGGGCTGGTATCATCAAAGATGAACTTGTGGCACCTTTTCGGGTTGAGGATGGAGTGAAGCTCAACTCCCAGACATACTGCCAGTTTCTGGAAGACAACTTCTTCAAGCTGTGGTACAGGAAGAAGTTGGTATCGTTCAAGAAAAACATGATTTTCATGCAAGACAATGCTCCATCACATGCATCCAACTACTCCATAGCGTGGCTGGCCAGTGAAGGTCTAAAAGAAGAAAAAATAATGACATGGCCCCCTTGTTCACCTGATCTGAACCCCATAGAGAACCTGTGGTCCATCATAAAATGTGAGATCTACGGGGAGGGAAAACAGTACACCTCTCGGAACAGTGTCTGGGAGGCTGTGGTGGCAGCTGCACGCAATGTTGATCAAAAACAGATCAAGCAACTGACAGAATCTATGGATGGAAGGCTGTTGAGTGTCATCATAAAGAAAGGTGGATATATTGATCACTAGTTTTTGGGGTTTTTGGTTTTGCATGTCAGAAATGTTTATTTCTAAATTTTGTGCACTGATATTGGTTTACCTGGTGAAAATAAGCAAGTGAGATGGGATTATATTTGGTTTTTATTAAGTTGCCTAATAATCCGGCACAGTAATAGTTACCTGCACAAACAGATATCCTCCTAAGATAGCCAAATCTAAAAAACACCCCACTCCAAGTTCCAAAAATATTAAGCTTGGATATTTATGAGTCTTTTGGGTTGATTGAGAACATAGTTGTTGATCAATAATAAAAAATAATCCTCTAAAATACAACTTGCCTAATAATTCTGCATACAGTGTATAAAATCTAACCAGCAAAGGCTAAACTAGACAGCTGCAAGCTGATATTAATAGCCAGAGAAGGGACAATGGAAACTAGCCCCCTCCACGGCTATTAATATCACCTCTCAGCAGTCCCAGAAATGGCGCATCCATAAGATGCGCCAAATATGGCGGTTAGCCTCCGCTCTTCCCACTGCCCTGTAGCGGTGGCGAGTGGGGTAATGGGGTTGGTTTTCACATCTGCCTTGTATTGGCGGCTGACGTGAAGCCAAGGATAGCAATGGAGAGCGTCTATAAGATGCCCCCATTACTAACCGCATAGTAAAATGGTCGCCGCTTTTTCAATAAAAGACACGGCCACAATAAATTATTTTAATGAAATAAAAAACATACAATTATACATTTTTTTTATTAGCCCAAAGCCCTCGATCTCCTAAAAAAAACATAAAATAACAAACAACCATATTCCTCAACTGTCCGCAATCAACGATGTAGTTCACGTACTGTCGAGTGTCCCACAACGATCTGGGTCACTTCTACAGCTGTGACATCAGCAATCACTGATGTCACAGCTGTAGAATACAACACTGTATACTGACAGGGGTGTAAAACCACCCCTGTCAGTATACATGCTGCAGGGGGTCACTGGAGTTGACCAGCTAAAGATCAGCTGATCAACCCCGGTGAACTTACCACCCTGGGAACATTCTTGCAAATATTCCCAGGGTCAGTTGAGCATCAGCTGATCGGTCACGTGTCCGATCAGCTGATTGAGGGTGTCACAGACCAGCTGATGGTCACGCAACCATCAGCTGATCGCTGATGTCAGCTCAGGGTCTGTCAGCGCAGTACACTGCTGGGAGTGAAATGTTTCCCGCAGTGTACCACTGGCCACCGGGCTGAAGACATCGCCGCCGGGGACCAGGGAGACACCGGGGTCCGCCGGACAGGTGGGTATACAGGTTTATTTTTTTAATTTTCCTTTTTTTTTTTTTACCGTGGGCACGCGGGCTGGGAAGAGTAGACTACTGCTCCTCCCATCTATGCTGCTCTCGCTGTTATCAGCCAGAGCAGCAGTCCAATGAGAGGAGTAATATTCTCTCCCAAACCGGATACCAGCCGCAGCACGTTTCTGGCGCGAATTCGCTCCTATTGACTGTCATTGAAATGCAGCAAATCCGCATGTATAGAAATTATACATGTGGGTTTTCTGCAATTCAATGCAAGTCAATGGGCGTGAATTTGTGGCAGAATCGCCCAAACAATGGTCCTGCTGAGGTTTTTGCCGCAGTGGTAATCCGGAGCGGAAATTTCTGCATCATGTGCACAGCACATCCGGATTACCATTGCTATACATGGCAGACCTATTAACAAGCTGCTTTAATGCGTTTCCACGATGGAAAAACGGCCGCAGAAACGCATTAAAACTGCATCGAGTGCACATAGCTTACCTAACACACGTTTATTTCCTTTGTGTGTATTTTAACCACACAAAATAAACAGAGAAAAAAAGGCAAATTGGACATTGTTTCACACAAAACCCCAAAAATGGGCCCTACAAAATTGTTGGTGCCCTCCTTAATATTTTGTTGCACATCCTATGGAATAAATAACGACAATCAGTAATTTCCTATAACCATTAAAAAGCTTCTTCCATCTCTCAGCTGGAATCTTGGACTTTTGCTACAGATTGCTCCAGGTCTTTCATATTTGAAGGCGTCTTCTCCGAACAGCAATTGTAAGATCTCTCCACAGGTGTCAATGGGATGTAGATCCGGACTCATTGCTGCCACTTAGAACTCTCCAGCGCTTTGTTTCTATTCCATTATTTAATGGAATTATTTTATATTGATAGATCTGACTTTTACAAACACAGCGATATCAAATATCTGTTTTTATTTCTTAATTTTTAATGAGGGAAATGGGGGTGGTTTGAACGTTATATTTTTTTAATTCTTTCATATTTTTTGAAAACTAATTTTTACTGTTCACCATATTTGTTAGTCCCTTAGGAACTTTAAACCTGTGATTGTCTACTCGCTTGTGCTATATGCAGCAATGCCACTGCATTGCTGTATATAGCAAAAATCATGGTCTCTTATGAACACAGGCTATCTTTCATAGCTGATGAGTGGATAGAACAGCGCAACTCCCTGCCCGTGTGCTATAAATGCTGCTATAACAGATTGACAGCAGCATTTAACAGGTTTACAGCCGCGGACAAAGCTCTGCTCCACCCGTGTCTGTTACAGGCAGATGATGATTGAATAATTCAGCCATCATCTGCCAGGAAAGATGCGGGGTCAGTTTGCAAGACAGTGAGATGGCATATGTCGGACATAGTACCTTATATGCCATTAAGGGGTTAAGTTTGGTGAAGGCCATTTTCAGCATTGTGTTGTTGGTGTATTTTTTTAAGTTAGCTTCTAAAATCTGACTTTTTCACATCTGAAAACAACATTTCATTAAAATATACAAATTTGAAGACAGTTAAGTAGGGATGAGCGAACGTGCTCACCACTACTTGGTACATCAACCTGCTCGACATGCTCGGCAAGTGTTTCAGGGTTGTTCGGGCGGGAGCTCGGGTCCCCGCTCTGCATGTTTGCCGCTTTTTAGAGAGCCAATAAACACGCAGGGATTGCTTGCCATGCACTGTAATGCCGTAGCCATGTTGGTTGTGACATTACAGTGATTGGCTTGTCGCATAGCATCATCGAGTCTATAAAAGACCCTGTGACACTAGGCTCATTTCAGTCTAACCTTTCGACAGGCAGAGTAGGGAGAGATGTTGCTGTGTGAGGAACAGAATTGGCTGTGTAGTAGTTACAGATATTCTACAGCAAGATATATATGATATATATCCATCTAAACTAACAGTTCTTCTAAGGACTAATCCAGCTGCATATAGTCAGTGGTGATAGCAGGAGTTAGACAGGCAGGCAGGGTTTGTGGCAGTGTATGCACAAGAGGGTCCATTGCACATTCTGTCTGATTTTGGTGTTACAGATATTTGTAGACATAACACAAGATAACAGGGGCCAGGGCTAATTTTTTTATCTTAATCCTGATTATTTGCCTAAAAAGCAAGGCAGGCAGGGTTTGTGGCAAACAGTATATACAGCACAAGAGGGTCCATTGCACGTTCTGTCTGATCCTGCTGTTACAGATATTTAACCAAGCAATGTGAACTGAGGTCTAAGATGGTACACATGCAAGAAATAGGAGCATGTTCACACTAGCAAAAAGAAGCAAAACCTACAAAAGACAAAAAATAAATATCTCATACCCTACCATCATTATATATAAATGTAAAGCAAAGTTGCATATGACATATAGGGTACTTAGTGAACTATTTTTGATCAAAAAAAGTATACATGCCGTCCCACCAGCGACAAGGTGACCCTAAATTGGGACGGTACCTACACTGTCTATATTAAAAACCTTACTGTATATCAAAGTTGAAGTAAGGCATATAAAAGTGTAGACCAATAGAATCGGGTCCCAATATCAGACCACCTAGGCCCGTGGTAAGCTACATATATACTAACCAGCTCAACAAGGGGGATGCCACACCCTTAATTTGCACAGAATGCAAACAAGACAATATTTGTAGACATAGCCCCAGATATCAGGGGCGAGGGCTATTTTTTTATCTTAATCCTAAATATTTGCTTAAAAAGAAATCCAGAGTACACCATTTTTCTGCTCTATTTGCTTGTTAGCACTACAGAATACAGCCAGATATTTCCATATTACAGAGATAAAATTCCAGCTATTTGTAGTGAACGTGGAAAATATTATCCTCCACTTAAAATGGGCAAGGCACGTGGCATTGGATGGGGAAGTGGACGTGATGCTGATGGCGCATGCAGAGGCCGACCTTCCTGTCCCAATTGCTAGGGGGCCGAAGCACACCACTTTTGAACCCAGAGCAGTGTCAAAAGGTTGTTGGTCCGATAGCAGATAATGCTTCCAGTCACTTTTCCACTACCACCACCACCCTGTCTTCCACACGGTCAAGTCTCAATAGCCGTCTGGACCGCATATTCCTCACCCTGATCCTCTTTACTCCCACTATGCCGAGTGCCCTGAGACAACTTATCCCACACTTGGACACTCCGAAGAGCTGTTTACTTTTCAATTTATAGATTCGGGCCTCTCGCCCGGCCAGTTTCAAGAGGTGCAAGAGGAGAACGCGTGTAGCAATGTCCAAAGAGTTGACCAGCCACGGTCACAAGAAGGCAACAGATGATGATGAGACACAATTGCCAGAAAGTCAGGAGGAGGACCAGAGTGCGGAAGTGGAAGACAAGGTGGTGGATGATATAGTCACTAACCCAACTTGGCAGGGGGACATGTGGAGTGAGGACAGCAGCACACAGGGGGAGGGGGGTGTAGCTCCAAAACAGGAGGAGTGTGGTGACCCCAGACACAAGGCATGCAACCATTCCCAGGAACACCAAAACGACGGAAGTTGACAACTGTTAGGTTTTCCTGAGTCTGGTTGTTTTTTTAAAGACTCTGCAGATAAACCCAAAAATGCCATTTCCACCTTCTGCCAGGCCAGCATCAGCAGGGATAGCAAAACTAGCAGCCTGATTACCACCAGTATGATCAGGCACATGACAGCAAAGCACCCGACTAGATGGGCCAAACGCCAAGGTCCAGAAGCAGAGTCTGCGGGTGACACCACTGCTTGTTCTGCTGTTGTGCATGCACACCAAACCCCTGTCCATGGCACATGCGAAGATACCTCCCGCCCTGTACCTGTCGTTGCACACTCTCAGCTAGCACCATCAGCAACCACATCCACGTCCTTGTCCCAGCACAGCATTCAGTTGTCCCTACCCCAGTCCTTGCAATACAAGCGCAAATATGCAGCCAACATCCCACAGGCCACACTACTAAATTCACACGTTTTGCGAATGCTTGCACTTGTAATGTTGCCTTTTAGGCTCGTGGAGATGAAAGCTTTCCGCAACCTGATGGTGGCGGCCGTCCCTCGATACTCGGTCCCCAGCTCCCACTATTTTTCCCATTGTACCGTCCCCGCATTACACAACCACGTGTCCCAGAACATTAGCCATGCCCTCAACAACACAGTTACTGAGAAGGTCCACCTAACTATGAATATGTAAGCAAATGCTTGGGGGCAGGGACGGTACATCTCGCTGACGGCACACTGGGCTAACATAGTGGAAGCCAGGACCCAGTCAAACCTTGGGACGGAACACGTCATCCCGACACCGAGGATTGCAGGCCCTAGGTCAATCAGGTTTGCCTCCACATTGTACAGATCCTGCACCTCTTCCTCTTCCATCTCCGAAATGACCACATCAGTCACAAGCTTGAAGCACTGCAGCACTGCATCGGCCATACCATCTGTTCAACATGGATGGGCTGAGGACAGGTAGGAGGAGGAGGGCAGCATGGTCGGTCGTCATCTTGGTGAGGACACGGAAGTCTTGCCTGTTAGCAGTCTGGCACACATGGCTGAGTTTATGTTACGCTGCCTTTCCCGTGACCCTCGCGTTGTCCAAATTTTGATTGCCAGTCATAGCTGGTTGGTGACAATTCTAGACCCACTCTACAAGGAGAACTTTCTATCTGTTATTTATGCAGTGGACAGGCCTAACATAATGGGGCAGTACCAGAAGGCCCATGTTGCGGAACTATTAAAAAAATTCCCATCTGAAAACGCTGGCAGCAGAGGTCACAGGTCAAATTTTTGGCAGCCCTTGCCTTCACTGTATAGGCAATAACAATATGGGAGACCCACTTCCTAATCATGGGAACATTTTTTTATGAGGTCGTCCTCGACGTCTCTTCCAAGGGGCATTGGAGTGCCTCCAAATTTTTGGCAGTCCTTGCATTCACTGCATAGGCAATAACCGTATGGGAGACCCACTTCCTAATAATGGGAAAAAAAATTTCATGAGGCCCTCCACTACGTCTCTTCCAAGGGTATATCAAAAAAAGAAAAAGACGTAAACCGAACAATATCCAAAAAATGCAAAAATTTTATTAATCATTATTAAAAATCCAAAAAGACATGATAGATAAAAACATGGCAACAAGTATCAATAGTGAGCCAAAAAAATAAGAAAGCACCGAAACAGATACCAAAATGAGCATAAACTACAATGATACAGGTCAGACAATAAAAAATAGACCCAATTATGGACCTTATTCAAAAAAGGAAACCCTGTATAGCTAAATCGTCTGATCCATGTGAGGTAATATAACAAACACAGTGCAATAATGTATATAATAATAGGAAAGGAAACAATCCTGCATCTAAACAACATGTAAGTAACCTCACAATACTCACTTATAGGTATCAGTCTGTGGTGCAATCGCCCCTACGCGCGTTTCGGCGCTGTGCCTTCTTCCGCGGGTGTGACATCATTACCAATGGTATTGTTTAAATAGTGTATATTCTCCAATGACAGGGTACTACAGATCGACCGACCCAACGGTTCTCCCTAACCCTCGCACTGATAGGTGTAGAATGATTCATTATGCCTGCCCTGGTGTGTGAAGTCAAAGAACCAGTATAACCACTATTTAACACAGCGGTATACCGTCCCCTCCATTGCATATATGGAAACCCCAGCTGTGTCACCAAACCACCCAATAAGGAGCTTGCTACATCAATGCCCCCCCCTAAATCACGTGAGCGGGACTCCGGCTACGTCACGGTACCGCCCACCATGAAGCCTGCAATCTCCATACTGGGCATGCGCACAAGGGGCATTGGAGTGCGTCCAAATTTTTCGCAGCCCTTGAATTCACTGCATGGGCACTAACACTATAGGACACCCACTCCTGTCGTTACTGAGGCTCAGCTGTGTCTTTAAATTGGTATTGGGGTTTTTGCCAAATTTAGGCAGCCGTTGGACTCACTGCATACCCTATAACTATATGGCAGAACTGCTAATTTCTATTGAGAACATGTCATTACTGAGGACCTCCTCTATGTGTCTTTTCAAATTGGTATTGGGGTTTTTCCCTAATTTAGGCAGTCGTTGGACTCACTGCATACGCTATTACTGTATAGCAGAACCACTCCTTTCTAACGGAAACATGTCAGTACTGAGGCCCACCTCTATGTGTCTTTAAATTTGTATTGGGGTATTTTACAAATTTAGGCAACCCATGCAGTCACTGCATGGGCATTACCACTATAGGAGACCCAGTCCTTTATAATGGGAACAATTTTTTTACTGAAGCCCTCCTCTATGTCTCTTCAAAGGGGTATTGGGGTGCGTCCAAATTTTTGGAAACCCTTGCAGTCACTGCGTACGCAATAACGATATAGGAGACCCATGGCTCTCTAACAATAGCGAGAGCCGACAGCAGGCCCTTTAAGAATAGTAAGGGCCACCTGATGGCCCTATAAAAATAGGCTTTATGACTTTCAGAGTCAATCCTTCATAAATGAAACAGGATGTGTCTGATGATATCTTGCACACCACATGGCCAGATAACATAATAAAATGTTAAAATGACATTTAATGGTGAATATATTTTTCACCATTGAAAGAAATGCAAAAGCGCAAAAATGCACCAAAAACGCTACGTGTGAGCATAGCCCAAGGTGTGGAGGAGCATTTTTGTTTTTGGTTATTTATTTTGCCTTATATACAAGTCACTTCCCTGGAAAGGATGTTCCTTAACATTTTTCCCAGGAAAATCCATTTTGGTTTCATTTTCGTATGTTTTATTGTGAGTCCGTAAAAATGGCGTAATACTCTGACAACATTGTTGACAGAAGTGACCTGGGAGTCAGAGATGCTTCCAGGGGTCTTCCCCATGCTGATCCCATTTCTTTTGAGTATTGTTCCAATCGATTTGGGCAATTTTTAGGCCCTCTGCAGATGACCGGGGGGGGGGGGAGTTGCCGCCGGAAAAATGCTTGAGTTTCCCATAGACTTACATTGGGCTCGTTACTCGGACCGAGCACCTGAGTATTGCAATTTGCTCGACTCAAACAACGAGTACCTGAGCATTTTAGTGCTCACTCATCACTACTCTTAAGCTTCTTGACATGTAAGAAAATAAAACATTTAGATAACATATTTAACTTATTGAATGTTCAACCAAATACATTAAAGCAATCATACATGTGAGTGATTATTATACTGACCTTGCCATTTTTCCAAACTATTTTACTAGTATCTATGAAAAGCTGATCTTCTTCTTGCACAGATAGATTAAATCCTCCAACATGGTTTAATGTAAACAAGGACTGAAACAATTTTCTAATACTATTAATGTGATAGTAAGTGGTCATTTCTCCTTTGTCATTAAAGTTAATTTCTTTTCCCATTGAATCTTGGAAATGAAGTTTTCTTAAAAAGTACTGAAATAAATGAAGCAGTAATAAATAAGAATAGGGGAAATACACTTGGCACATATAAGGACATTGGATATTTTTTGAGATTTGAAACTGAAGAGGATGAAAACTTTTGGTGAAGACAGGGTAGACTTTTTTTTTTCTACAGAGTGAGATGAACTGACTGAACTGTTTTAGTGTTACCTCCTCTGCTGCATCCTCCTCCTCCCTCTGACTTTTGCAATTCCTCAGCATAGTGGTTTACAATAGCAACCCATTGTGCAAATATGAGCCTAGATTTTAAAGGCGACCATTCAATGCTTGAGTATTTATGTGGTAAGCGTCCATGCCACTACTGTGGGATTGGTTCATAATTTCTGGATTTCCCTAACTATTTAAAAAAAAATATTGCTATATTACTGGGAATTTTTCTATACTATTAGTCAATTCTGCCTTAAGCTTGTATTAAATGCAGTTCTGCTACATCACTTGTTATTCTGCTATACCTTTGATCTACTCTGCCTAGAACTCTATGAAAATCTCAGGTCTGCTATATGGTTTGGTCAGTTCTGGTGTACTGCTCCCAGCTATGCATTACACTCTGTGACAAACTCAACTCTGCAATACCTCCACCAGCTTAGCATTAAACTCAATGACAAATTCAGCTCTGCTATTCTGCTGAATTAAATCTTGCTTAGCTTATCAGGCTCTGCATTAATCTTTTTTAACTAAGCTCAAGTACTTTTCGAAATAACTATTAATCTTGCCTTTAAATGTCTTTGTAAATTCTCTATTTTATATTTGTTCTTCATCTTTGTACTACCAGATCAGTTCTATTAATGGCTTGTGTTACTGTTACTACAAGAGCCTGTTTTAACCTCCACAAAAAAGGGTCTGAGAAAACTGTCCCAGAAGTTTGACAGTGTTCCCCTGCCTCTGCTGGATTGCATTTGTGGCTCTCTCGTATGTACTCCTTGGTTTTCCAACGAACTGTGACCTCTGCCACCAGCGTTTTCAGATGGGAATTTTTTTAACAATTCCGCAACAAAGGCCTTAAGAAGGGCCTGGATGCCTTTCTTGAAAAGTCTAATATTACAGGTTATATATAATAGATTCCTTGATAGGGCGTTGATCCAGGGAACTAGTCTGATTGCCGTATGAGAAGTCAGTAAGGAATTTATTTCCCCATTGTGGAGCTTAGTGTTTGCCACATGTTTTTTTTTTGCCTTCCTCTGGATCAGCATATTAGGCTATGGGTTGAACTAGATGGACTTAGTTTTTAAGGTTGATGCAAGACTATGTTAATATGTTAATATGTTCTTGTACTGCATCATTTTATTAGGCCTGTCCTGCAAGGGAATAAGAGACAGAAAGTTCACCCTGTAGGGTGGGTCTAGAAGAGTCACCAACCAGTAATGACTGTCACTCAAAATTTGGACAACGAGAGGGTCACGGGAAAGGCAGCATAACATAAACTCAGCCATGTGTGCCAAACTGCAAAGAGGCAAGACTTCCGCGTCCTCGCCAAGAGGACGACTGACCATTCTCTCCGCCTCATCCTCCTCCTCCCTGTCCTCAGAACATACATGCTGAACAGACGGTATGACAGCTGTGCAGATAGTACCATCTATAAGGCAGGAAACTAGCTCCTGTTCTTTCTCCTCCTCCTCCTCTTCCTCATTGTCACCCAATCCACGTTGGGATGACATGAGACTGGGCTGTGTGTAATCACCTTGTATGGTTCCTTGCTCCATCTCATCATGTTCCGCCTGAAATGCATCCTATTTAATTGAGAGCAGAGAGCGTTTCAGAAGATAGAGAAGCGGGATAGTGACACTAACTATGGCATCATCGCGGATCACCATCTTGGTGGATTATTCAAAGTATTTGAGGATGGTACAGATGTCTGACATCCATGTGCAGTCCTGAGGTCTTATGTGTGGAGTCTGAACTGAACACAGATGGCCTTGTTGATGCAGGTAGTCAACAACTGCCTTCTTCTGCAATGTAGAGTTCCAACGTGTGGGAATATCACACACCAGTCGGTGAGCCGAAAGCAGAAAATGCTGCTGATGCACGGTTAGGGCGGCGGAAGCTGTATCTGACTTTATAAAATAGGTACAAAGGCAGCTTACTTTGACAAACAGATCTAGCAGATCTGGGTAGGTTTTGAGAAACCGCTGAACCACAAGGTTAAGCACATGGGCCAGGCATGGTACATGTGTGAGCTCACCTCACCACAGATCTCCCTGCTCTTTCAAAGCTGTCCACAACTCTTCAGCGTTGTGTGGTTTGTCACCTAAGCATATTAGCTTCAGCACAGCCTGTTGCCGCTTGGCCGAGGCAGTGCTGCAGAACTTCCAGCTTGCGAGTGATGTTTTCATTTTGGAGATGGATGCTGAAGAGGAGGAGAAGGATGAGGTGCAGGAGCTGTAGAATGTGGGTGCATCCCTGATTGACCCAGCGCCTGCAATTCTCGGTATTGGGAGGATGTGTTCCGTCCCAAGGTCCGACTGAGCCCCGGCTTCCACTATGTTAAAGAATTTGGCCACAACTTTTTATTATGCCCCAATGTATTCCCCTGGGCCCACAAGTATATTTGTAAATACCTTCTATTGCAGGTTCTGCCTGTGAGCGGCGCTATCGGCATCACGTGACCCCGCGCTGAAGTCACGACAAGTGAGCCGTGACTCAGTGCTGTGGTCCCCGCGGTGGCTGCTGGGTTGTGGGCGGGGTTATTCCCCTCGTCACACCAAGCATCCAACATGCACTTTACGAATGAATAGGGAGAGGAAGAGCGCACGGTAGATGCTGGGTGTGACGTGCGGAGCTACTCCGCCAATAACTCAGCATCCACCAGTGGAATGCAGAAGAGGGACCCTCGGCTGCATCCTGGACTTGTTGTGACTAGAGATGAGCGTTGTTCTACTCGAACTGTTCGCCAATCTCAAATTCGAGCTGTTTTGGGCGGTGTTCGAGCCGTTCGGCGAACACGAACAATTTGAGAAAAATTCGGCTGTTCGAGGTTATGTTCGATAACTGTTCGTGCACCAAAATCATAACTGGATTTTTTCTCAGTAATGATGAAAATTAATGTTAATACGCAGTTTGAGTGTACAGCGGGGTGGGGGGAGGGGCAGGGGATGGATCTCTGCAGGAACAATGAAGATCTCCATTTTTTTTTCTCTTTCCCGCATTTGCAGTGGGGAGGTGCAATCTGTCAGCCTATCAGCACCGCACACACGGAGCGAAGTGCTTTTTTTCACACAAGCAAGGGCATGTGTCATTGGCAGTGTATGTCACATGTCCTTGCTGTATAAGACCAAGCCATTTTCCCCGTCGCCACCATTTTCTCACTGCTGCAGCTGCGTGTTAGACGGCACCGCTGTTGCTGTATGCGCTGTACCTTGTTAATTTCAAGCCAATTTTCGCACAAATCTACAGATAGCTTGGGAGTAGGGAATAGTTGTGATTGCAGTCCTTTTAAGGACTAGGTTACAGCATTTCCTACGACTTTTATCAGGCAGGTCTGTGCTCATAAATAGATAGATTGTGGGAGTAAAGACTAATTGTAATTGGAGTCCTTTTCAGGACTAGGTTACATCAGTTCCTATCAGTTTTTGCCAGGCAGGTCTGTGCCAGTGCTGTGCAAGTTTTTTTCACAGCATTTGGCTGAATCTAGCAAAGCTAATCCTTTTTGGCCTATTGCAGAGTGTGTTAGTCAGTGGAGTAGCCTATCTATGTTGCAAGATATACCACCTGTGTATAGAATACCAATTTTTTTACTGCACCTAGTGAAGTAAAATCTTTTGGGCATAGCATCATTCTATTAGTCCATCTATACTGACCTCCATCAGGTTGCAAATTGAATATAATTTTTTTCTGCATCTAGCTCTGAAAAAATATTGGGCTTCTAGCTGTGTTTGAGACTTGTTCTATTAATCCATCTATACAGACCTCCATCAGGTTGCAAACTGAATATATTTTTTTCTGCATCTACCTCTGAAAAAATATTGGGCTTCTAGCTGTGTGTGGGACTTGTTCTATTAATCCATCTATACAGACCTCCATCAGGTTGCAAACTGAATATATTTTTTTCTGCATCTACCTCTGAAAAAATATTGGGCTTCTAGCTGTGTGTGGGACTTGTTCTATTAATCCATCTATACAGACCTCCATCAGGTTGCAAACTGAATATATTTTTTTCTGCATCTACCTCTGAAAAAATATTGGGCTTCTAGCTGTGTGTGGGACTTGTTCTATTAATCCATCTATACAGACCTCCATCAGGTTGCAAACTGAATATATTTTTTTCTGCATCTACCTCTGAAAAAATATTTGGCTTCTAGCTGTGTGTGGGACTTGTTCTATTAATCCATCTATACAGACCTCCATCAGGTTGCAAACTGAATATATTTTTTTCTGCATCTAGCTCTGAAAAAATATTGGGCTTCTAGCTGTGTGTGGGATTTGTTCTATTAATCCATCTATACAGACCTCCATCAGGTTGCAAACTGAATATATTTTTTTCTGCATCTACCTCTGAAAAAATATTGGGCTTCTAGCTGTGTGTGGGACTTGTTCTATTAATCCATTTATACAGACCTCCATCAGGTTGCAAACTGAATATATTTTTTTCTGCATCTACCTCTGAAAAAATATTGGGCTTCTAGCTGTGTGTGGGACTTGTTGTATTAGTCCATCTATACTGACCTCCATCAGGTTGCAAACTGAATATATTTTTTTCTGCATCTACCTCTGAAAAAATATTGGGCTTCTAGCTGTGTGTGGGACTTGTTCTATTAATCCATCTATACAGACCTCCATCAGGTTGCAAATTGAATATAATTTTTTTCTGCATCTAACCCAGCCAATAGTTTTGGCCTAATACCACAGTTTGGCCACTCAGCTCTGCTCGGTTCCCATCCATTGTTTTTTTGTGCAAACAACTCCAGAGTTGTGAATTAGTTAACCACCAAAATGAGTGGAAAAAGGCCTGCTGCTGGTGGAAAGGGGAATAGGCATGTTGGGAAGGGGAAAAAAGGTTGTGTCCGTGGGGTAGGTGTTAAAGCAACAGTAACATCTGCAGAAGAAAGACCATCTTCCAGCCAAACTAAAATGTCTACTTCTTTTAGCGGACAATGTGATAAGATCCCTTTCTTACGGCCACGCCAATCGCTACAAATTCCAGATGAGACACAAAAACAGCAGGTGCTTCAACGGATATCAAGTGCTCCTTTAAGTGGGCTCTCCTCCACATCAACTTCAACATCACAAATACTCCAGTCCTCAAAGGTGTCACCCCAATTGCACTTGCTTCCTCAAAGCTCCCAAATCTCCAGCTGCCCGTCTGAGTATGAGGTAGAACAGATGTTTGAGTCTGCAGAGCTGTTTACTCATACTATAGCCTGGGAATCAGAGGTCGACTCCAGCACTTCTGTGAATCCAGACGAGGAAATGATCTGCACTGATGCCCAGAATCTTTATGAGTCGGATCCAGGACCAGACGCAGAAGGTTCTGACCATAATGTAGACCCTCATTCCCAAACTGTAACTCCTGTTGGTGGAGACAATGAGGAAGACGATGATAAGATTCAAATACCTGATTGGAGCGACAACTTTAGTTTTTTGTCAGGGCAGGAACAGGTTGGCTCTGAGGACGACGGGTGTGATAACGCACAGGGTGATGATGATGAGGTTGGAGATCCCACTTACTGTCAACCCACAGTCAGCCAAGAGATGAGGTCAGTAGAGGAGGTGGAGGAAGATGCTAGTGACAACGAGGTCAGGTTGCGCCTTCCTGGACAGAGACGTAGTACTGGAAGCACGTCAACAACTGCATCCTCAAACACAACTCTGCCTCTCACCACAAGTCGTGGTGGCTCTTCAGGTCGCATGGGTGCTAAGCCTTGCATAGCCTGGGCATTTTTTCAGATCGATAAAGATGACCCAACTCGTGTTATCTGTAACATTTGTCAGCAAAAGCTAAGTAGAGGCCAAAAAATACATAGTTTGAGTACTTCATGCATGAACCGGCACATCGACATGAAGCATAAGTTGCAGTGGGAAGCTCAGTGTGCTACAATGCGGCCTAGCCGGCCGGGCCAACCACCGTCTGCCATATCTTGTGCATCCGCGGCCTCTTCATCCTCTGTGACTGGGGGGACAGCAGTCACACCTGTTTTGGGGCGCAGACTTACCACCTCTTTACCTGCAACAGCCAGCGTGATTGGCAGGTCATCATTTTCTTTGGAGGTGGTAACACCAGCTGGTGTTGAGCGCTGTCCGACATCGATAGCACCACCTTTGGATCAAGGCAACCTAACATGTCCGCCTGCATCTTCCTCACAGACCGGCAGTTTGCCTGGGACACCCTTATCAACCCCGTCTAAGCACAATAGCCAGCCCTCGGTCCCTCAGATGTGGACAAGTAAAAGACCATTTCCTCCTAGCCATGAGAAAGCTAAGAGGTTGAATTTCACCATCTGCAAGCTCTTGGCTACAGAAATGCTGCCTTTCCGCCTGGTGGACACAGAGGATTTTCGAGACCTTATGTCCGTCGCAGTGCCCCAGTACCAGATGCCCAGTCGGCACTACTTCTCAAAGAAAGGTGTGCCTGCGCTCCACCAGCATGTCGCACACAACATCACCGCTTCTTTGAGAAACTCTGTGTGTGACAGGGTGCATTTCACCACAGACACTTGGACGAGTAGGCATGGACAGGGGCGTTACATGTTGCTGACTGGGCACTGGGTAACTATGGTGACAGCAGGACAAGGGGCTGCTGTCCAAGTCTTGCCGTCCCCACGAGTTGTGCGTCAATCCTCTTTATGTCATAGTTCCTCCACTGCTTCTGCCTCCTCAACCTCCTCTCGGTCTTCCACCTGCACCCAAAGCCTGTCTGGTCATGCCACAAGCTTTCTAACTGCGCAGAAGGGATCCTGCACACCTCCTTACTATGCTGGCAGTAGGGCTCAACGTCATCAGGCAGTTTTTACATTGAAATGTCTGGGAAATGTGAGTCACACAGCTGAGGAGTTGTGGTCAGCTCTGGAGAACCAATTTCATGAATGGTTGTCTCCACTGGACCTGAAACCAGGGAAGGCCGTGTGCGACAATGCTGCAAACCTGGGTGCGGCCCTTCGCCGGGGCAATGTCACACACGTGACTTGTATGGCTCACGTGTTGAACCTGGTTGTCCAGCAATTTTTAGCCCACTATACCAGACTAGATGGCCTTCTGCAGAGGGCACGGTCGCTGTGTGCTCACTTCCGCCGTTCGCATCCCGCAGCTCAGCGACTTACATCTCTACAGAAGTCGTTGGGCCTGCCACTTCACCGGCTAAAATGCGATGTGCCTACCCGGTGGAAATCAACTCTGCACATGTTGCAGCGACTGTGGCAGCACCGACAAGCCCTGGTGCAATACGTTCTGACGTATAGCCTGGGCCAACGAGATTCAGAGGTGGGGCAAATCACACTGGAGGAGTGGTCTCAGATCAGGGACCTATGCACCCTTCTGCACAGTTTTGAAATGGCGACGAAGATGTTTAGTGCTGACGATGCCATTATCAGCATGACTATTCCGGTGATTTACATGCTGGAGCACATGTTAAACAGAATTCGGAGTCAGGTGGTGGCACAAGAGGAGGTGGAGGAAGTAGAGGAGGAGGAGTTGTATGCGGAAGGGCTAACATCTGCAAGGTCCAGACGGTCGGCAGCACCAAGGCGGCAGGCATGTGAGGGTGGGGGAGATGGTTTTACCAGGGCGCATGGTAGCAGCCAAACTAGTGAGGAAGGTGCAGGAGCCCAGGAAGAAGTGGAGGACGAACTGATGGAAGACTCATCAGATGAGGGAGACCTTGATCACATTTCTGTTGTGCGAGGTTGGGGGGAGAGGACAGAGGAAGGAAGCATGATTGTTACCTCGCCACCAACACAACAGGGACTTGGTGCTCCTGGATGCGCAACACACATGAGTGCCTTCTTGCTGCACTACCTGCAACATGACCCTCGAATTGTGAGAATTAGAAATAATCCTGACTACTGGGTTGCCACACTGTTAGATCCCCGGTACAAAAGTAAATTTGCAGAAATTATTCCTGCCATAGAAAGGGATGCACGCATGCAGGAGTATCAGCAGAGACTGTTGCAGAATCTTACATGTGCTTTTCCACAAAATACCAGTGGTGCACGTAGTGAATCTCACAGTTCCAACTTGCCAACCGTGGGACCGTCAAGTGTTCAGCACTCAAACCGTAACAGAACCACAGTATCTGCTGGTAACATCAATTTTGCGGAATCATTTCACCACTTTTTTAGCCCATCCTTTGCAAGGCCACAGGAGACAAGAAGTCTGACACATAGTCAACGCCTAGAGACGATGGTACAGGAGTATCTCCAAGTAAACATTGAAGCCACGACTGTGTCACTGGACCCTTGCTCTTTTTGGGCTTCCAATCTGGATAAATGGCCGGAGCTAGCCACTTACGCCTTGGAGATCTTGTCATGCCCCGCAGCCAGCGTTCTGTCTGAACTTGTGTTCAGCGCTGCTGGTGGTGTGCTGACAGATAAGCGCACGCGGCTCTACACTGATAATGTAGACAGACTCACGTTCATTAAGATGAACAAATCATGGATCCGAAACGACTTTTCTACCCCTGTGTCATCCTGGGGAGAGTAAAAGCTTGAGGATTATTTAAAATCACCCTACCAACCGTTTTAAGCTTTCAAATTACTAATCATGTTTATCTGTATCTTGGCTGGAAAATAATTTGGGCTTTGTAGCAGTGTGCAGCACTGATTCTATTAGGTCATCTATAATAAGCTCCACCAGATTTAAAATTACTAATCATGTTTATCTGTATCTTGACTGGAAAATAATTTGGGCTTTGTAGCAGTGTGCAGCACTGATCCTATTAGGCCATCTATACTAAGCTCCACCAGATTTAAAATTAATAATAATTTTTAGCTGCATCTAGCCCGGAAAATAATTTTGGGGCTCCGAGATGCGCAAGACACATAAGTGCCTTCTTGCTGCACTACCTGCAACACGACCCTCATATTGTCAGAATTCGAAGTAATCATGACTACTGGGTTGCCACACTCTTAGATCCCCCAAACTTTTCGATCAACCTTTTCATTTTAATAAAGACCAAAAAAATGGTCATTTTTGAAATTATAAGCATTAGCAGGTTATTAGAAACTGAAATCAAACAGTTTTCAACTCAAAACTTTATTCTAGGTGATGTTACATTTTCACATAGGACCCCTTGTTCGAAAGGAGCTTCTGAACTCTCTCGTCCATTGAATTTGTCAGGTTTTGGATGGTTTCTGCTTCAATTGTTTTGCATGAGGACAGAATACCCTCCCAGAGCTGTTGCTTAGATGTGAACTGCCTCCCGCCATCATAGACACTCCTTTTGATGATGCTCCAGAGGTTCTGAATGGGGTAGAGGTCAGGGGAGCATGGGGGTCACACCATAAGTTTGTCCCCTTTTATGCCCATATCAGCCAGAGATGCAGATGTTTTATGTGCAGCATGAGATGGTGCATTATCATGCAAAAAAATGATCTTGCTGTGAAATACACGGTTCTTCTTCTTGAACCATGGCAGGAAGTGCTGTTTGAGAAAATCCACATACATTATGGAGTTCATCTTTAGCGCCTTAAGGGATCCTAAAGGGGCCGACAATCTCTCTCCCCATGATTCCAGCCCAAAACAATACTCCACCTCCTCCTTGTTGGCGCTGTAGCCGTGTTTGCGTGGGGTGTCCATCAACCAGCCATCCTCCACTCCATCCATCTGGACCATCGAGCGCTGCACGGCACTCATCCGTGAACAAAAAAGTTTTGAAATCAGTCTTCATGTAATGTTTGGCCCACTGGAGCCGTTTCTGCTTGTGTGAAGTGGATAGAGGAGGTCGACAGGATGGCGCATGCACAGCTGCAAACCTCTGAAGGACCCTGCATCTTGTTGTTCGGGGGACGTTGGAGGCACCAGCAGCTTCAAAAACTTGTCTGCTGCTATGACAAGGCTTTTGTGCCGCTGCTCTTTTAACCTGACGTAATTGCCTGTAGGAAAGAGTCCTCAATTTGCCCTTATCAGCACGCACACGTGTGTGCTGTGAATCAGCTACATACTTCTTGATTGCCAAGACACTTCATCCTGATCATCGCACAATGTTGATTGTAGTCATGCCTTGACCTAAACACTCCACAATTTGTTGCTTCTCAGCAGCCGACACATCCTTTTTCTTTCCCATTTTGGCAGAAAATGTAGGCTGCTTAATAATGTGAGACAGCCTTCTTAAGTAGTCTTGCCTTTCATTGGACACACCTGCCAAACTAATTAGCACAGGTGTCTGCAATTGCTTACAGTGATATAAAGAGCCCTGACACACATCACCATCAATGAGTTTAACTGACAAACAAACAAATTCTTCCCTTATCACTCCTAAACACTTTTTGCATAATAATTTGGAACACAGTGTACATGTGCTTTTCCACAAAACACCAGTGGTTCACGTAGTGAATCTTACAGTTCTAACTTGCCAACCGTGGTCTGTATGGAGTTGTTTAATAAAGGGCCCAAAATTAAGATAACATAGATGGGAGAGGTCTCTATGAATAGGAATTCCTAAGTATTTGATACCCTGTGAGGGCCAGGCAAAGGGAAAGTTGGACTGGATGGAATCCTATATGGATTTGGGGAGGGAGACATCGAGGGCCTCAGACTTCGCTGCATTGATTTTAAAATTTGACCATGTAACAAAGTGATCTATTTCAGCCATAACAGCATGGATGGATATATGTGATTGAGTGATATATACTAGGACATCATCAGCAAATAGAGAGCACTTGTACTCGGTGCCTCCCACCTCAATCCACCTAATATTGGGGTTATGGCGAATTGATGAGAGCAGGTGCTCCGTCACTAGGATGTATAAGAGAGGAGACAGAGGACATCCCTGCCTTGTCCCATTGGTGATTGTGAAAGGTGATGAAAATGTTCTGATGCACCCCCTGGGCCTTGGGACACCCGGAGCCGGACCCTTTTTGGTGGATGCTGGTGGTTGTAGTCTTCGTGGCGGCGACCCGGTTCCGTGGCTCAGGGTGGTCAAACCAGTGGCGGAACTATTTATGTGGTTTTGATGTTTAAATGTCCGACTACGCCACCCGTGGATTGCGGTCAGAGTGAACCGCCGCTGCAGGGCAGACCGCTGAGGCTGGTGTTGTGGGTGCAGCAGAGCGTAGCATAACTCCCCACGGGAGGAGTATAGCCTCAGGGCAGTGTATGCGGAGGATGGGGGTGATGGTGCAGGGCAGCAGCAGTAACGACACGGAGTCAGTGATGCAGTCCAGGGCCTTTACTCACAGTTCTTATTATCCAGACCACGTCTGCAGGTAACGGCTGCCCACATCGTACTGTGCTCACCAGGTGAGGGGCTCAGACAACTCCCAGATAACTTTGGAGCGCTTCACAGGACCCCCTTTGTGTGTCCTTTGTCTGGCCTTTCTTACCAACCCTTCTGTCCGGCTGCCTCGGGCCTCCTCTTGGTAAACTTGGCGCCAGTTTCCCTGACCCCATGTGGTGCCTTCCTAGCGGGTGTAGCGAGGGGCTGCGCCACATAAAATGTCACAGCCTCCGGTTTCTAGCTGAGGGTCGTTTCCTGCCTCCACTAGTTTCGGGGACCGGTCTCCCCCTTTGACCTGACCCCTCCACGCAGGTGGATTCGGGCGTACGGTGGCGACTCGCCCGTCCGCACCCCTGGGATCCCTTCATTCCTCGTTCCTGGAGCCTTCTCCGCTCCTCTTCCTTCCTTCTCCCTCTTCCGGTCCTGGGCCTCTGTTACTAGGCCCGCCTCCGGAGCAGAGCTCATGCAGAGCCCCTGCTCCCTGCCACTTCTGCTCAGACTTCTCTGCACTGAACTAAGATGGTGCCCACCTTTTATACTCCCTTCTCAATGTACCCAGGAACTGCTTCCTCCCTGCTCCTGCACTACAGGGTTCCCCTTCCTCAGTGTTCCCTCCCCCCACTCCAGCCAGTGACAGGGACTGTCGTGCCCATCTCAGGGGCATATTGGTCGCCCTGCTCCACGGCAATGTGGTGTAATGCATGCAGGTATCGGGTCCTGATCCACACTCCATCCTTACCTGAGAGTGAGATATCACACCTCTTGGTGAGGTGCAATACCTTTGTAGCAACCGAGCCCTCAGGGTGCTACAGTTCCATTTATCTTCAGCCTAGGTGACGTATTGTGATACAGGGCCGTGATTTTGGCTATAAAAGGGTCCCCTAGACCCCTACCCCAAGCTTTTTAAGAGAATCATATATGGCGTGCCAGGAGACTCTATGGAATGCTTTCTCAGCATCCAACGAGAGGATCTAATTACAAATTTTTAACTGCATCTAGCCCAGGAAATACTTTGTGGCTAGTAGCAGTGTCTGCTAGTCAGTGGATTATCCTGGCTGTTAAGCAAGCTACACCACCTGTAGTTTGGACACTTAATTTTTTCAAAGGAAATGCTTCGGGACCACGGGATACTCAGTGAAGAGCATCAGGAGGCACCCCAAGGCATAGGGGCTGGGACTGGCACTAGGATGCCTTGCGGTGGACAGCCGAGCTCGATCCTTATAAAAGCTTTTTAACTGAAGCAGCTTTAGTGGACGCTACTGGAGCTGGAATTACGCGGCTGCTGGCATGAGACTTGCCCTCCAATAGATCCTTGTAAATGGATTTAAAGTGTATTCATTCAAATTAGAGAGACAATTTAAATTAAAAAGCTTAGAGCTGACTCCACCACAGGGGGGCTCGCTCGACCCACCAGCGGACAGGCACCAGTATTGGGAGAGGGGGGCTGGCCGTCAGGGTTCACCGCGGCTCTGGCACAAACCCGGCGACACGGAGGTGGCACGGGCAGGAGCGGACTGAACGTGTCGGCTTCTCACTTTTTGGATTTTAGAAGGGCATGACATGCCTATATCTGTGTCTCCCCCTCCTTTTACTCCTCCACCTCTTTTCTTTTCGCATGACTATATGTACTTGTCACTTTTCCATGTGTTAGTTGTGTCTTCTGAGCAGTTTGTCAGCTTTTGAACACCTTTGAAGGTGTTTTCTATGTGTTTCTATGTGTTTTTGTTTGCCTGCCATTGGTTTTAACGGTGTTCGAAGGTATTCGACGAACAGTTCGACGAACAGTTCGGCGAACACACGGGTGTTCGACGAACCGAACCGAACTCGAACACTACGGGGGTGGCTCAACACAAATTAATACATGTGGAATTAGATACTTAACAAAAAAGTGTAAAACAACTGAAAATATGTCTTATATTCTAGGTTCTTCAAAGTAGCCACCTTTTGCTTTGATGACTGGTTTGCACACTCTTGGCATTCTCTTGAGGGGTACCATACATACCAGGATTAGGGGGTGAGGGGACCATGCATACCAGGATGAGGGGTACCACACATACCATTATTGGGGGGTGAGGGGACCATGCATATCAAGATTGGGGGGGTGAAGGGACCATTCATACCAGGATTGGGGGGTGAGGGGACCATACATACCAGGATTGGGGGTGAGGTGACCATGCATACCAGGATTGGGGGGTGAGGGGTACTACACATACGAGGATTGGGGGGTGAGGGGACCATGCATACCAGGATTGTGGGGTGAGGGGACCATGAATATCAGGATTGGGGGGGTGAGGGGACCATTCATGCCAGGATTGGGGGTGAGTGGACCATACAAACCAGAATTGGGGGGTGAGGTGACCATGCATACCAGGATTGAGGGGTGAGGGGTACTACTCATACGAGGATTGGGGGGTGAGGGGACCATGCATACCAGGATGAAAGGGACCACACAAACCAGGATTGGGGGGGTGAGGGGACCATGCATACCAGGATTGAGGGGTGAGGGATGCCATGCATACCAGAATAGGGATGAGGGGTACCATACATACCAGGATAGGAATGCAGTGTACCATGAATACTAGGATGAGGGATGGGGTGCCATGAATACCAGGATGAGGGGAACCATGCATACCAGAATAGGGATGAAGGGTATCATGCATACCAGGATAAGGGATGGGGTGCCATACATACCAGGAAAGGGATGAGGGGTGCCATGCATACTAGGATGAGGAATTGGGTGCCATGCATACCAGGTTTCTGGGATGAGGAGGCCATACATACCAGAATTGGGATGAGGGGTGAAATGCATACCAGGATGAAAGGTACCATACATACCAGAATAGGTATGAGGGGTACCATACATACAAGGATGAGGGATGGGGTGCATGCATACCAGGATTGGGGGATGAGGAGGCCATACATACCAGGATTGGTGAATGAGCATGCCATACATACATGTGGTGAAAATGGCCTTTTTGGGGTTATCGTCAGAGTCTTTAAAAACAACCAGACTCGGAAGACCTAACAGTTGTACTGTCAGCTTCCGTCTTATTGATGTTATTGGGGAACGGGAACTCACCTTCTGTCAGCCGACACCACACTTCTCGTTATTGCCTGTTGTGATGCTACGCCTCCCTCCCCCTGTGTGCTGCTGTCCTTGTGCTGCATGTCACCTTGCCAGGTTGGGTCAGTGACTTCATCGTCCACCACCTCACCTTCCGCTTCCACACCCTGGACCTCCTCCTGACTTTTTGGTAATTGTGTCTCATCATAATCCACCTTTTGTGACAGTTTCACACCGTCACTTTTGTGTGACCATGGCTGCTCAAATATTTGGGCATCACTACATGCGATCTCCTCTTGCCCCCTTCAAGTGAACCGGGCGAGAGGCCCGAATCTATAAATGGAAAAGTGAACAGCTCTGTGGAGTGTCCAAGTGTGGGATCAGTTGTCTCCGGGCACTCGGCATGGTGGGAGGAAGGAGGATCAGGGTGAGGAATATACAGTCCAGGCTCACGGCTACAGAAACTTGACCGTGTGGAAGACAGGGTGGTGGTGGTGGTGGCTAAGTGACTGGAAGCATTATCTGCTATCAAACCAATAACCTTTTCACACTGCTCTGTGTTCAATCGTGGTGTGCTGCGGTCCCCTATTAATTGGGACAGGAAGGTCGAGAGACAAGATGTGGGTGTTTGTTGTGGCACAATTTCAGCTTGCCCACGGCATCGGCCTCATCCTAGGCATGCACAATCACCATCATGTCCACTTCCCCGTCCCTTGCCACGCGCTTTGCCATTTTAAATGGAGGACAATATTTTCCTTGTTCACTACATATGGCTGGTTTTGAATAGCTGGCCTGTAGGTTACTATTTTTCATAGCGACTGCGTGTCACTAACTTCACTAAAACACTGCAGCAAAATTTAAATGGAGGCCAGAAATGGCTGAATTTGGAGCGAACTTACAGTGGTGGCCAAAAGTATTGGCACCTATGACCCAAAACACACTTCCAAAAGCACTATAAAATGGTTTGAGAGAAAGTACTGGAGACTTCTAAGGTGGCCAGCAAGGAGTCCAGACCTGAATCCCATAGAACACCTGTGGAGAGATCTCAAAATGGCAGTTTGGAGAAGGCACCCTTCAAATATCAGGGACCTGGAGCAGTTTGCCAAAGAAGAATGGTCTACAATTCCAGCAGAGCATTGTAAGAAACTCATTGATGGTTACCGGAAGCGGTTGTTCGCAGTTATTTTGGCTAAAGGTTTTGCAACCAAGTATTAGGCTGAGGGTGCCAATACTTTTGTCTGGCCCATTTTTGGAGTTTTGTGTGAAATGATCAATGATTTTATTTTTGCTTCATTCTCTTTTGTGTTTTTTCCTTGCAAGCAAATTAAATGAAGATAATAAGACCAAAGAATTTGTGATTGCAATCATTTTCAGGAAGAAACTGAGTATTATCTGTCAGAATTGCAGGGGTGCCAATACTTTTGGCCACCACTGTATATGTGATACGTGTGACAGAAAACCACAGTTTTAACTAGCTGCCCTGTAGGTTGCAATTTTTCACAGTGACGTCGTGTCAATATCTTCACTGACACACTGCAACAAAATTTAAATGGAGGCCAGAAATGGCTGAATTTGGAGCGAACTTACAGTACAGACCAAAAGTTTGAACACACCTTCTCGTTTAAAGATTTTTCTGTATTTTCATGACTTTGAAAATTGTACATTCACACTGAAGGCATCAAAACTATGAATTAACACATGTGGAATTAGATACTTAACAAAAAAGTGTAAAACAACTGAAAATATGTGTTATATTCTAGGTTCTTCAAAGTAGCCACCTTTTGCTTTGATGACTGGTTTGCACACTCTTGGCATTCTCTTGAGGGGTACCATACATACCAGGATTAGGGGGTGAGGGGACCATGCATACCAGGATGAGGGGTACCACACATACCATTATTGGGGGGTGAGGGGACCATGCATATCAAGATTGGGGGAGTGAAGGGACCATTCATACCAGGATTGGGGGGTGAGGGGACCATACATACCAGGATTGGGGGTGAGGTGACCATGCATACCAGGATTGGGGGGTGAGGGGTACTACACATACGAGGATTGGGGGGTGAGGGGACCATGCATACCAGGATGAGGGGTACCACACACACACCATGATTGGGGGTTGAGAGGACCATTCATACCAGGATTGTGGGGTGAGGGGATCATGCAAACAAAGATAAAGGGTACCACACATACCAGGATTGGGGGGTGAGGGGACCATGCATACCAGGATTGGGGGGGGTGAGGGGTACCATACATATCAGGATTGGGGGGTTATGGAACCATGCATACCAGGATTGGGGAGTGAGGGGTACCACACATACCAGGATTAGGGGGTGAGGGGACCATGCATACCAGGATGAGGGGTACCACACATACCATTATTGGGGGGTGAGGGGACCATGAATATCAGGATTGGGGGGGTGAGGGGACCATTCATACCAGGATTGGGGGAGAGTGGACCATACAAACCAGAATTGGGGGGTGAGGTGACCATGCATACCAGGATTGAGGGTGAGGGGTACTACTCATATGAGGATTGGGGGATGAGGGGACCATGCATACCAGGATGAAAGGGACCACACATACCAGGATTGGGGGGGTAAGGGGACCATGCATACCAGGATTGAGGGGTGAGGGATGCCATGCATACCAGAATAGGGATGAGCGGTACCATACATACCAGGATAGGAATGCAGTGTACCATGAATACTAGGATGAGGGATGGGGTGCCATGAATACCAGGATGAGGGGAACCATGCATACCAGAATAGGGATGAAGGGTATCATGCATACCAGGATAA
Source organism: Phyllobates terribilis (assembly GCF_046119375.1). Lineage (NCBI taxonomy): Eukaryota > Metazoa > Chordata > Amphibia > Anura > Dendrobatidae > Phyllobates > Phyllobates terribilis. The sequence continues at coordinate 1,200,935,519 of NW_027362761.1, read as the reverse complement.
GGGATGGGGTGCCATACATACCAGGAAAGGGATGAGGGGTGCCATGCATACTAGGATGAGGAATTGGGTGCCATGCATACCAGGTTTCTGGGATGAGGAGGCCATACATACCAGAATTGGGATGAGGGGTGCCATGCATACCAGGATGAAAGGTACCATACATACCAGAAAAGGGATGAGGGGTACTATACATACAAGGATGAGGGATGGGGTGCATGCATACCAGGATTGGGGGATGAGGAGGCCATACATACCAGGATTGGTGAATGAGCATGCCATACATACCAGGATTATGGGATGAGTGGTGCCATACATACCAGGATGAGGAATGGGGTGCCATGCATACCAGGATGAGGGGTACCATACATACTAGGATAGGTATGAGGGGTATCATACATACCAGGATGAGGGATGGGGTGCCTTGCATACCCGGATTGGGGGATGAGTGGTGCCATACATACCAGGATGAGGGATTGGTTACATACAGACCACGGTTGTGGAATGAGAAGTGCCATACATACCAGGATTGGGATGAGGGGTGCCATGCATACCAGGATAAGGGATAGGGTGCCATGTATACCAGGATAGCAATGAGGGGTGCCATGCATACCAGGATGAGGGGTACCATACATACCAGAATAAGAATGAGGGGTACCATGCAGACCAGGATGAGGGATGGGGTGCCATTCATACCAGTAATGGGGGATGAGGAGGCCATACATACTAGGATTGGGGGATGAGGGATGCCATATAAACCAGAATAGGGATGATGGGTACCATGCATATCAGGATGAGGGATGCGGTGCCATGCATTCCAGGATTGGGGGATGAGGAGGCCAAGCATACCAGGTTTGGGGATGAGGGAGCCATGCTTACCAGGATTGGGGATGAGGGGTGCCATGCATACCAGAATTGGGGATGAGGGGTGCCATGCATACTAGGATTTGGGATGATGGGTGCCATGCATACCAGGATTGGGGATGAGTGCTGGCATGCATACCATGAATGGGGATGAGGTTTGCCATACATACCAGGATTGGGAATTAGGGGGCCATGCATACCAGCATAGGGATGTAGGGGGGCCATGCATACCAGAATTCGGATGAGGGGCCATGCATAACACGATAGGAATGAGGGGTACAAGGCATACCAGGATAGGGATGTGGAGGGGCCATGCATACCATAATACGGGTGATGGGCCATGCATACCAGTATAGGGATGAGGGGTACCATGTATACCATGATTGGAGATGATGGGCCCATGCATACCAGGATAGAGATGAGGAGTGCCATGCATACCAGGAAGGGGGTGAGGGAGCCATGCATACAAGGATTGGGGATGAGGGACCCATGCAAACCAGGATTGGGGATGAGGGAGCCATGCATACAAGGATTGGGGATAAGGGAGCCATGCAAAACAGAATTGGGGATAAGAGTTGCCATGCATTGCAGGATTGGGGATGAGGGAGCCATGCATACCAGGATTGGGGATAAGGGGTGCCATAAAAACGAGGATTGGGGATGAGGGGTGCCATGCATACCAGGATTACGGTTGATGGAGCCATGCATACAAGGATTGGAGATGAAGGAGCCAAGCATACAAGGATTGGGGATGAGGGAGCCATGCATACCAAGATTGGGGATGAGGGAGCCAAGCATACCAGGATTGGGGATGAGGGGTGCCATGCATACTAGGATTTGGGATGATGGGTGCCATGCATACCAGGATTGGGGATGAGTGGTGGCATGCATACCATAATTGGGGATGAGGGGTGCCATACATACCAGGATTGGGGATGAGGGGGCCATGCATACTAGCATAGGGATGAAGGGGGGCCATGCATACCAGGTTTCAGATGAGGGGCCATGCATACCAGGATAGCAATGAGAGGTACCATGAATACCAGGATAGGGATGTGGAGGGGCCATGCATACCATGATTCGGGTGAGGGGCCATGCATACCAGTATAAGGATGAGGGGTACCATGTATACAAGGATTGGGGATGAGGGGCCCATGCATACCAGGATAGAGATGAGGAGTGCCATGCATACCAGGATAGGGATGAGGAGTACCATGCATACCAGGATGGGGGTGAGGAAGCTATGCATACAAGGATTGGTGATGAGGGACCCAGGCAAACCAGTATTGGGGATGAGGGAGCCATGCATACAAGGATTGGGGATGAGGGAGCCATGCATACCAGGATTGGGGATAAGAGAGCCATGCATACCAGGATTGGGGATGAGGAGTGCCATGCATACCAGAATTGGCGATGAGGAGTGTTATGCATACCAGGATTCGGGATGAGGGGTGCCATGCATACCAGGATTGGGGATGAGGGGTGCCATGCATACCAGGATTTGGGATGAGGGGTGCCATGCATACCAGGATTGGGGATGAGGGAGCCATGCATACCAGGATTGGGGATGATATGTGCCATGCATACCAGGATTGGGGATGAGGGGGCCATGCTTACCAGCATAGGGATGTAGAAGGGCCATGCATACCAGGATTGGGATGAGGGGTGACCTGTAGACCAGATTTGGAATGACGTGTGGCATACATACCAGGATTGAGGATGAGGGGTGCCATGCATACCAGGATTGGGGATGAGGGGTGCCATGCATACCAGGATTGGGGATGAGGAAGCCATGCATACCAGGATTAGGCATGAGGGAGCCATGCATACCAGGATTGGGGATGAGGGGTGCCATGCATACCAGAATTGGGGATGAGGAGTGTTATGCATACCAGGATTGGGGATGAGGGGTGCCATGCATACCAGGATTGAGGATGAGGGGTGCCATGCATACCAGGATTGGGGATGAGGGGGCCATGAATACCAGCATAGGGATGTAGGGGGGACATGCGAACCAATATTCGGATGAGGGGCCATGCATACCAGGATAGGAATGAGGGGTACCATGCATACCAGGATAGGGATGTGGAGGGGCCATGCATACCATGATTCTGGTGAGGGGCCATGCATACCAGTTTAGAGATGAGGGGTACCATGTATACCAGGATTGGGGATGAGGGGCCAATGCATACCAGGATAGAGATGAGGAGTGCCATGCATACCAGGAAAGGGATGAGGAGTGCCATGCATACCAGGATGGGGGTGAGGGATCCATGCATACAAGGATTGGGGATGAGGGACCCATGTAAAACAGAATTGGGGATGAGAGAGCCATGCATACAAGCATTGGGGATAAGGAAGCCATGCATAACAGAATTGGGGATGAAGGAGCCATGCATACCAGGATTGTGGATAAGGGGTGCCATGCATAACAGGATTAGGCATGAGGTGTGACATGCATACCAGGATTGGGGATGAGGGGTGCCATACAAATGAGGATTGGGGATGAGGGGTGCCATGCATACCAGGATTGGGGATGAGGGACTCATGCAAACCAGTATTGGGGATGAGGGAGTCATGCATACAAGTATTGGGGATAAGGGAGCCATGCATACCAGGATTGGGGATGAGGGGTGCCATGCATACCAGGATTGGGGATGAGGGGTGCCATGCATACCTGGATTTGGGATGAGGGGTGCCATGCATACCAGGATTGGGGATGAGGGAGCCATACATACCAGGATTGGGGATGAGGGGTGCCATGCATACCAGGATTGGGGATGAGGGGGCCATGCATACCAGCATAGGGATGTAGGGGGGTCATGCGAACCAGGATTCGGATGAGGGGCCATGCATACCAGGATAGTAATGAGGGGTACCATGCATACCAGGATAGGGATGTGCTGGGGCCATGCATACCATGATTCGGGTGAGGGGCCATGCATACCAGTTTAGGGATGAGGGGTACCATGTATACCAGGATTGGGGATGAGGGGCCAATGCATACCAGGATAGAGATGAGGAGTGCCATGCAAACCAGGAAAGGGATGAGGAGTGCCATGCATAACAGGATGGGGGTGATGGAGCCATGCATACAAGGATTGGGGATGAGGGACCCATGCAAACCAGGATTGGGGATGAGGGAGCCATGCATGCAAGGATTGAGGAAGAGGGAGCCATGCATTACAGAATTTGGGATGAGGGTTGCTCTGCATACCAGGATTGGGGATGAGGGAGCCATGCATACCAGGATTGGGGATAAGGGGTGCCATGCAAAACAGGATTGGGCATGAGGGGTGACATGCATACCAGGATTGGGGATGAGGGTTGCCATACAAATGAGGATTGGGGATGAGGGGTGCCATGCATACCAGGATTACGGATAATGGAGCCATGCATACCAGGATTGGAGATGAAGGAGCCATGCATACCAAGATTGGGGATGAGGGAGCCATGCATACCAGGATTGGGGATGAGTGAGCCATGCATACCAGGATTGGGGATGAGGGGTGCCATGCATAGCAGAATTGGGGATGAGGGGTGCCACGCATACTAGGATTTGGGATGATGGGTGCCATGCATACCAGGATTGGGGATGAGTGGTGGCATGCATACCATGATTGGGGATGAAGGGTGCCATACATACCAGGATTGGGGACGAGGAGGCCATGCATACCAGCATAGGTATGTAGGGGGGCCATGCATACAAGGATTCGGATGAGGGGCCATGCATACCACGATAGGAATGAGGAGTACAACGCATAACTGGATAGGGATGTGGAGGGGCCATGCATACCATGATTCGGGTGAGGGGCCATGCATACCAGTATAGGGATGAGGGGTACCATGTATACCAGGATTGGGGATGAGGGGCCCATGCATACCAGGATAGAGATGAGGAGTGCCATGCATACCAGGATGGGGGTGAGGGTTGCCATGCATACCAGGATGAGGGGCACGATGCATTTGAGGATAGGGATGAGGAATACCACACATACCATGATTGGGGGTGAGTGGTGCCATGCATATCAGGATTGGGGGTGAGGTGTACCATGCATACCAGGATTGAGGATGAGGGATTCCATGCTTACCAGGATTGGGGGTGAGGAGTGCCATGCATACCAGGATTGAGGGTGAGGGATGCCATACATACCAGGATTGAGGGTGAGTGGTGCCATGCATACCAGGATTGGGGGTGAGGGGTGCCATGCATACCAGGATTGGGGGTGAAGGGTGCCATGCATACTAGGATAGGGATGAGGGGTGTCATGCATTACAGGATAGGGATGAGGGGTGTCATGCATTAAAGGATAGGATGAGGGGTGCCATGCATACCAGAAAAGGTTTGAGGAGTGCCATGCATACCAAGATAGGGATGAGGAGTGCCATGCATACCATGATTGGGCATGAAGGGTGCCATGCATACCAGGATTGGGAATGAGTGGGCCATGCATACGAGGATGGGGATCAACGGTGCCATGCATACCAGGATAGGATGGTGGGGACAGGATGGGGGCAGCACAAGTACCAGGAGGGGGGCAGCACATACCAACATGGGAGACCATATATCAATAGAAATGCTCGATACCCGGGCGTAGAACAGATTCAATAGCTAGTATATACTGTATATACAGGTACAGACCAAAAGTTTGGTCACACCTTCTCATTTAAAGATTTTCATGACTTTGAAAATTGTACATTCACACTGAAGGCATCAAAACTATGAATTAACACATGTGGAATTATATACTTAACAAAAATGTGTGAAACAACTGAACATATGTCTTATATTCTTGGATCTTCAAAGTAGCCACCTTTTGCTTTGATGACTGCTTTGCACACTCTAGGCATTCTCTTGATGAGCTTCAAGAGGTAGTCACCGGAAATGGTTTTCACTTCACAGGTGTGCCCTGTCAGGTTTAATAAGTGGGATTTCTTGGGGTTGAGACCATCAGTTGTGTTGTGCAGAAGTCTGGTGGATACACAGCTGATAGTCCTACTGAATAGACTGTTAGAATTTGTATTATGGCAAGAAAAAAGCAACTAAGTAAAGAAAAACGAGTGGCTATCATTACTTTAAGAAATGAAGGTCAGTCAGTGTGAATAATTGGGCAAACTTTGAAAGTGTCCCCAAGTGCAGTTGCAAAAACCATCAAGCGCTACAAATAAACTGGCTCACATGAGAACCGCCCCAGGAAAGGAAGACCAAGAGTCACCTCTGCTTCTGAGGATAAGTTTATCCGAGTCACCAGCCTCAGAAATCGTAGGTTAACAGCAGCTCAGATTAGAGACCAGGTCAATGCCACACAGAGTTCTAGCAGCAGACACATCTCTACAACAACTGTTAAGAGGAGACTTTGTGCAGCAGGCCTTCATGGTAAAATTGCTGCTAGGAAACCACTGCTAAGGACAGGCAACAAGCAGAAGAAACTTGTTTGGGATAAAGAACACAAGGAATGGACATTAGACCAGTGGAAATATGTGCTTTGGTCTGATGAGTCCAAATTTGAGATCTTTGGTTCCAACCACCGTGTCTTTGTGCGACACAGAAAAGGTGAACGGATGGACTCTACATGCCTGGTTCCCACCGTGAAACATGGAGGAGGAGGAGGTGTGATGGTGTGGGGGTGCTTTGCTGGTGACACTGTTGGGGATTTATTCAAAAGTGAAGCCATACTGAACCAGCATGGCTACCACAGCATCTTGCAGCGGCAAGCTATTCCATCCGGTTTGCGCTTAGTTGGACCATCATTTATTTTTCAACAGGACAATGACCCCAAACACACCTCCAGGCTGTGTAAGGGCTATTTGACCAAGAAGGAGAGTTATGGGGTGCTACGCCAGATGACCTGGCCTCCACAGTCACCAGACCTGAACCCAATCGAGATGGTTTGGGGTGAGCTGGACCGCAGATTGAAGGCAAAAGGGCCAACAAGTGCTAAGCATCTCTGGGAACTCCTTCAAGATTGTTGGAAGACCATTTCCGGTGACTACCTCTTGAAGCTCATCAAGAGAATGCCAAGAGTGTGCAAATCAGTCATCAAAGCAAAAGGTGGCTACTTTGAAGAACCTAGAATATAAGACATATTTTCAGTTGTTTCACACTTTTTTGTTAAGTATATAATTCCACATGTGTTAATTCATAGTTTTGATGCCTTCAGTGTGAATGTACAATTTTCAAATTCATGAAAATACAGAAAAATCTTCAAATGAGGTGTGTCCAAACTTTTGGTCTTTACTGTATTTTTCTCTTTATTCAAAAGTTTACACATACACTGCCTGCCTGCCTATCTCCTGCTGTCACCACTGAATAAATGCAGCTGGATTAGTCTTCAGAAGGACTGTTAGTTCAGATGGATATATATAGATGTTGTGGAATACCTACACTAACTAATGAACAAACAATTCTCTTCCTAGTAGAGATGAGCGTTGTTCTACTCGAACTGTTCGCCAATCTCAAATTCGAGCTGTTTTGGGCGGTGTTCGAGCCGGTCGGCGAACACGAACAATTTGAGAAAAATTCGGCTGTTCGAGGTTATGTTCGATAACTGTTCGTGCACCAAAATCATAACTGGATTTTTTCTCAGTAATGATGAAAATTAATGTTAATACGCAGTTTGAGTGTACAGCGGGGCGGGGGGAGGGGCAGGGGATGGATCTCTGCAGGAACAATGAAGATCTCCATTTTTTTTTCTCTTTCCCGCATTTGCAGTGGGGAGGTGCAATCTGTCAGCCTATCAGCAGCGCACACACGGAGCGAAGTGCTTTTTTTCACACAAGCAAGGGCATGTGTGATTGGCAGTGTATGTCACATGTCCTTGCCCTATAAGACCAAGCCATTTTCCCCGTCGCCACCATTTTCTCACTGCTGCAGCTGCGTGTTAGACGGCACCGCTGTTGCTGTGTGCGCTATACCTTGTTAATTTCAAGCCAATTTTCGCACAAATATACAGATAGCTTGGGAGTAGGGAATAGTTGTGATTGCAGTCCTTTTAAGGACTAGGTTACAGCATTTCCTACGACTTTTATCAGGCAGGTCTGTGCTCTTAAATAGATAGATTGTGGGAGTAAAGACTAATTGTAATTGGAGTCCTTTTCAGGACTAGGTTACATCAGTTCCTATCAGTTTTTGCCAGGCAGGTCTGTGCCAGTGCTGTGCAAGTTTTTTTCACAGCATTTGGCTGAATCTAGCAAAGCTAATCCTTTTTGGCCTATTGCAGAGTGTGTTAGTCAGTGGAGTAGCCTATCTGTGTTGCAAGATATACCACCTGTGTATAGAATACCAATTTTTTTACTGCACCTAGTGAAGTAAAATCTTTTGGGCATAGCATCATTCTATTAGTCCATCTATACTGACCTCCATCAGGTTGCAAACTGAATATAATTTTTTTCTGCATCTAGCTCTGAAAAAATATTTGGGCTTCTAGCAGTGTGTGGGACTTGGTCTATTAGTCCATCTATACTGACCTCCATCAGGTTGCAAATTAAAAATAATTTTTTTCTTCATTTAGCTCTGAAAAAATATTTGGGCTTCTAGCAGTGTGTGGGACTTGTTCTATTAGTCCTTCTATACTGACCTCCAGCAGGTTGCAAATTGAATATAATTTTTTTCTGCATCTAGCTCTGAAAAAATATTTGGGCTTCTAGCGGTGTGTGGGACTTGGTCTATTAGTCCATCTATACTGACCTCCATCAGGTTGCAAATTAAAAATAATTTTTTTCTGCATCTAGCTCTGAAAAAATATTTGGGCTCCTAGTGTGTGGGACTTGGTCTATTAGTCCATCTATACTGACCTCCATCAGGTTGCAAACTAAAAATAATTTTTTTCTTCATTTATCTCTGAAAAAATATTTGGGCTTCTAGCAGCGTGTGGGACTTGTTCTATTAGTCCATCTATACTGACCTCCATCAGGTTGCAAATTAAAAATAATTTTTTTCTGCATCTAGCTCTGAAAAAATATTTGGGCTTCTAGCAGTGTGTGGGACTTGGTCTATTAGTCCATCTATACTGTCCTCCATCAGGTTGCAAATTAAAAATAATTTTTTTCTGCATCTAGCTCTGAAAAAATATTTGGGCTTCTAGCAGTGTGTGGGACTTGGTCTATTAGTCCATCTATACTGACCTCCATCAGGTTGCAAATTGAATAAAAAAAATTTCTGCATCTAGCTCTGAAAAAATATTTGGGCTTCTAGCGGTGTGTGGGACTTGGTCTATTAGTCCATCTATACTGACCTCCATCAGGTTGCAAATTAAAAATAATTTTTTTCTGCATCTAGCTCTGAAAAAATATTTGGGCTTCTAGCAGTGTGTGGGACTTGGTCTATTAGTCCATCTATACTGACCTCCATCAGGTTGCAAATTAAAAATAATTTTTTTCTTCATTTAGCTCTGAAAAAATATTTGGGCTTCTAGCAGTGTGTGGGACTTGTTCTATTAGTCCTTCTATACTGACGTCCAGCAGGTTTCAAATTGAATATAATTTTTTTCTGCATCTAGCTCTGAAAAAATATTTGGGCTTCTAGCGGTGTGTGGGACTTGGTCTATTAGTCCATCTATACTGACCTCCATCAGGTTGCAAATTAAAAATAATTTTTTTCTGCATCTAGCTCTGAAAAAATATTTGGGCTTCTAGCAGTGTGTGGGACTTGTTCTATTAGTCCATCTATACTGACCTCCATCAGGTTGCAAATTAAAAATAATTTTTTTCTGCATCTAGCTCTGAAAAAATATTTGGGCTTCTAGCAGTGTGTGGGACTTGGTCTATTAGTCTATCTATACTGACCTCCATCAGGTTGCAAATTAAAAATAATTTTTTTCTTCATTTAGCTCTGAAAAAATATTTGGGCTTCTAGCAGTGTGTGGGACTTGTTCTATTATTCCTTCTATACTGACCTCCAGCAGGTTGCAAATTGAATATAATTTTTTTCTGCATCTAGCTCTGAAAAAATATTTGGGCTTCTAGCAGTGTGTGGGACTTGGTCTATTAGTCCATCTATACTGACCTCCATCAGGTTGCAAATTGAATAAAAAAAATTTCTGCATCTAGCTCTGAAAAAATATTTGGGCTTCTAGCGGTGTGTGGGACTTGGTCTATTAGTCCATCTATACTGACCTCCATCAGGTTGCAAATTAAAAATAATTTTTTTCTGCATCTAACCCAGCCAATAGTTTTGGCCTAATACCACAGTTTGGCCACTCAGCTCTGCTCGGTTACCATCCATTGTTTTTTTGTGCAAACAACTCCAGAGTTGTGAATTAGTTAACCACCAAAATGAGTGGAAAAAGGCCTGCTGCTGGTGGAAAGGGGAATAGGCGTGTTGGGAAGGGGAAAAAAGGTTGTGTCCGTGGGGTAGGTGCAGAAGAAAGACCATCTTCCAGCCAAACTAAAATGTCTACTTCTTTTAGCGGACAATGTGATAAGATCCCTTTCTTACGGCCACGCCAATCGCTACAAATTCCAGATGAGGCACAAAAACAGCAGGTGCTTCAACGGATATCAAGTGCTCCTTTAAGTGGGCTCTCCTCCACATCAACTTCAACATCACAAATACTCCAGTCCTCAAAGGTGTCACCCAAATCGCACTTGCTTCCTCACAGCTCCCAAATCTCCAGCTGCCCGTCTGAGTATGAGGTAGAACAGATGGTTGAGTCACAGCGCCATACTCTCACATTATGAACCTAGTTAGTCCTCCACTATGATGGATTTTTTACATTGTATGTGCTTTGCATCACTTTTGTCTGATATCTTTTATCCTATTATATGTAATAAAAGCTAATTTTTATATCTACTAATTAATTCTTGGGTCTCTTTGATCGCATGTTTTCTCTTATTTGATCTCCATGTTGGGCGATTTTTCCTTATCATTATCCATAGGTGTGAGTTTTTCTACTCGTGTACTTTTGTGACTATGCACCGGTTGGAAACTGTATGTATATTTACCCTTTCCGTGTTTTGCACGGCCATTTTGTCTTCAACAGTGATGGATTTTAGAGCCAAGGAACAATCCTGGCTCTGCCAAATGGATCAGGTGTTTGGCATGGGTGGTGCCGGGCAGCAAGTGGAGAGTGATCAGGATTGGGACAATCAGGTTCAGTCCATACAGGACTTACTTTTAAAGCGGACTAAGTTGTGGTGGAATAGGGCTTTTCTTCAGAGGTACATCACCAACAAATTAATTCCGAGAGGGCTAAGAGTACGGGTGATCCCCACTTTTATAGTAGATGATAAGGACTTCATCTCTAGTTGGGAGAATCTATGCAACACCTGCTCTTTAGGACTCATGCAGTTATTGATTGAAAATAATACTAAAACTATTTTGGCTCTTGACGCATGTATTGATGAAGCACAAAACAAGCTCAAAACCACCTGTCCATCTGATAAACTTTTGGAATTTAATGTAAAAATAGAGAAAAACCTCGATATATGTGTCAAGAAAATTCATGACATTCAGACATCTAAAATGTCTAGAGATCAACGTGACTTTGCCTCCAACATGGTATATAATTGGAGGAAGACTACTATGCCATCTTCATCTGTACAACGCTCCGCCTCCATTACATCACTGTCATCACTCAGTGAGTCGTCAGGCATGTCGTCCTCATCAATTACCACAAGATCGGGACTCAGCCTTAAAAGGATGCGTAACGCCAATTTTCACCCTTATAGACGTAGACCGTATAAACAAGTGGACAGTGGGCAGAATAAGGTAATCAACCTAAGTAGTTATGAATTGACTGATATTGATCTGAAACTACTATATAGGGGTTTGTCCTTTTCACCCAAAAGTAATTTTGATGTGTTCACTGCCATAAAAGACCTCCACCTATTTGCTAGGTCTCTGTTGTTCAAAAAATTTTATTTTAATGATAAATTATTTAATCTATTTCCAACAGAAGAAGAGCAACTAGCCCTACGAACCTTGGAGGAACTTGCCAGTGAACACAGTAGCGAAGAAGGAGGTAAGATCCCTCCGTCAATTAGGACTAAATCAAAGAAATTTCCCCCACTGTCCACTTGTGCTAATATTGATCTATTTGTCCAAGTTGTAACAAGGGAATTTGAACGTATTCCATGCCATATACAAAACGACAATCTTACCAGAAATGAGCGTGAACGTTTACAATTTTTACAAAACCTCCCTGATGTACTGCTGAAGCCGGCTGACAAGGGTGGCAACATTGTACTGTGGCCCAAGGATATGTATGAGAAGGAGGCCTTTGGTCAACTAAATAATAAAACTTGTTATAAACGGTTAACATTCAACCCTCTGGCTTCCTTCTCTTCACAATTATCTCTAATTATTAATCGGGCCACAGACAATGGCGTCATCACTAAGGAGCTGGCTTCGGCATTAATTGTTACCGAACCGATGGTATCCACATTCTATTTGTTGCCGAAAGTGCACAAAAATATGTCTGTACCTCCTGGTCGCCCTATCATTTCAGGGACAGGTAACTACTTGGAAAAAGTCAGCCGTTGGATCGACAGCAAACTGCAGCCACTAGTAGAAAGCTTGCCTTCATTCCTTTTGGACACTGGTGATTTGTTAAGAAGAGTTGATGGGTTGAGCTTGAGCTCTGAAATGATCCTAGTGACAGGAGATGTAGAGTCTCTCTACACGAGCATCAAACATTCAGATGGCCTTAGGGCCTGTGCTTTCTTTCTCCATATGTCAAACCTTTCTAGTGATATAATTAAGTTGGTGATGGAACTCTTGGAATTTGCCCTCACCCACAACTTTTTTACGTTTAAGGGGTCCTTCTACCTACAGCTCCAGGGTACCGCTATGGGTGCAGCTTTTGCACCAGCTTTTGCTAACCTCTTCCTGGGGTTGTGGGAGAGGGACCTCTCCCTGCCGGATCAGCAGTCATCAATGAACTGTGTCCCGTTTTGGACACGGTACATTGATGATCTTCTGCTGATCTGGCAGGGACCAGTAGATGATCTACTTCCATTTATAGATTCCCTCAATAAAAATGCGATGAATATTCGGATTACATTTACGTGGGATAGGGATACAGTAAATTTTCTGGATGTGACCCTGACTAGGGATCGGGACAATATCTTGCAGACTAGTATTTATAGGAAGGAAACTTCTACAAATATGTTACTTCACGCTAAATCCTCCCATCCTCCCTATATGATTCAATCTGTACCGACAGGCCAATTTCTGCGCCTACGTAGACTTTGCTCTAATGATAGAGATTTTATTGAGAAGTCTGAAGACTTGAAGGAAAGGTTCTATGAGAGGGGCTATAGTAGGCGAATGATAAAAAAGGCTTACCATCGTGCTAAATATTCTAACCGACATGAGTTGCTATATAAGCAGAAATGCCCTAAAGTTGATGACAGAGTAAGATTTATAACCAACTACCATAGCCAATTTGGACGTATGAGGGACTGTTTGACTAAGGCTTGGCCAATTTTATTGGTAGACCCCATACTGTCTAAAATCCTCTCAAATCGTCCCTCTATAACTATACGTCGTTCCCAAAATTTACGTGACCGATTAGTTCACAGTCATTATCAGACTGAACCGAGAACTACAACAATTTTTGATGCCTCTAGTCCTGAGTGTGGAAGCTTTCCTTGCGGTCGATGTGTTGCCTGCCCCAACATGGAAAAAAGTACAAACTTCAAAAATGCGGCTGGTACTAGGATATTTGAGATCAGGAGCCGCATTACATGTACCTCACGTTATGTCATATATTATGCGACTTGTCCTTGTGGACTAATTTATGTTGGCCTAACAACACGCCAACTGAAGGTCAGAGTGAGGGAACATGTATTGGGCATTTCGGCAGCCGTCGATTGCATTGACACCTCCACTCTCAGGACAATACCACGCCATTTTAAACTCTGTCATGACTGTGATAGCTCTCTGTTAAAAGTTAGGGGTATTGACCTACTTAAATTTGGTATTCGGGGGGGTAGACTTGGCCAGCGCTTAGCTCAACTTGAGTCGAAATGGATTTGGAGGTTGGGGACGGTTTGCCCCAATGGATTAAATGAAAACCTTAGTTTTGTCCCGTTTCTTTGATCTCTCTCCACCTGCACCATACGATTGTATTGTTTTTATATTTTTAACACTTTGTTTTATTCTTCACAGTATATTTCCATCAGATCCGTCTTTGATCCCTTCGGGTGGTGGTCGCCAGCCATACGTTGTCAAAAGTGCTTTCACTTCATGGACAAGAAATACTCCCTGAGATATGTCATGTTAATGGATGCGGGATAGATTTGTTGGCTACAATATCATCATTCATTGTGACCTACTATTATTATTATTATTTTTTTGCATATTATGCACTAATTGATGGATGTTGGTATTTGCTTTTCATGATGTCAATCAGTGAGTATAATGGTACTTGTGTGGGTCTCGTGTGTCAAACATATGACCACGCGTTTTTCTATATTGGTATCGCACACATTTTTTTTTTTTTTTTTTTTTTTTTTTTTTTTTTTTTTTTTTAGTACGACTATCATGGTATATCGTTATGTATATTTGAGAGGTCAACTTAGTATTCTTTGAACTAATTATTAGCCTGACTTACATCTTTATATCATGTATAACTGTACGTGTTTTCTTTATTGTCAAATATGCAACCTTGATGTTTATTGATTACTTTGAATCGCACAATATTACTTGGGCAGTCTTGCCTTAAGATTGACTTGGTGGTAGAATATAATATATACATTTTTGTACTTCAGATTGACACATGATTGCTTAGGTTGGTACATGAGCCTAATAAAATACCTTGTCAAAACATGTAGCAGACCGGACCTGTGCGCGTGCGCGCTGCGATCTGTTCTGGCGTCTCTGTGACGTCGGCGTCTTCATGCAGGACCTGCGAGATCATGTGGGCCCACGTGATCTCTGCACCTCCCTTTGCATGACGCCGGCGTCGGGGATTGGCCTGACGGTCGTGACGCGGCACGCGTCATCTAAGGTCCTGGTCTTATCCCGGATTGGCTGGCTAACATTTAAAATGACACACCGCCGGAGGTGATTTATGCCCCCTGAAGAAGGCAGCGCCGAAACGCGCGTTGGGGTGAACGCGTGGTTCATATGTGAGTCCTCATATGGTCTTATTCTGAGTCCAGGTATATATATCTTATACATCCTTTCTTTAAATTATCTGTCTTGTTGGCTGAAGCTGGTGGTATATCTATTAGGCAACATATGATTAATATATAATTGGCCATTTATGATAGCCCTAACCATTCTGATACTTACAATATAGCTTCTCTTGAGACTTTACCTGTGACCATATGAGACATTAGTGATAAATTTATTGGCCACAGCGCCATACTCTCACATTATGAACCTAGTTAGTCCTCCACTATGATGGATTTTTTACATTGTATGTGCTTTGCATCACTTTTGTCTGATATCTTTTATCCTATTATATGTAATAAAAGCTAATTTTTATATCTACTAATTAATTCTTGGGTCTCTTTGATCGCATGTTTTCTCTTATTTGATCTCCATGTTGGGCGATTTTCCCTTATCATTATCCATAGGTGTGAGTTTTTCTACTCGTGTACTTTTGTGACTATGCACCGGTTGGAAACTGTATGTATAGATGGTTGAGTCTGCAGAGCTGTTTACTCATACTATAGCCTGGGAATCAGAGGTCGACTCCAGCGCTTCTGTGAATCCAGACGAGGAAATGATCTGCACTGATGCCCAGAATCTTTATGAGTCGGATCCAGGACCAGACGCAGAAGGTTCTGACCATAATGTAGACCCTCATTCCCAAACTGTAACTCCTGTTGGTGGAGACAATGAGGAAGACGATGATAAGACTCAAATACCTGATTGGAGCGACAACTTTAGTTTTTTGTCAGGGCAGGAACAGGTTGGCTCTGAGGACGACGGGTGTGATAACGCACAGGGTGATGATGATGAGGTCGGAGATCCCACTTACTGTCAACCCACAGTCAGCCAAGAGATGAGGTCAGCAGAGGAGGTGGAGGAAGATGCTAGTGACGACGAGGTCAGGTTGCGCCTTCCTGGACAGAGACGTAGTACTGGAAGCACGTCAACAACTGCATCCTCAAACACAACTCTGCCTCTCACCACAAGTTGTGGTGGCTCTTCAGGTCGCATGGGTGCTAAGCCTTGCATAGCCTGGGCATTTTTTCAGATCGATAAAGATGACCCAACTCGTGTTATCTGTAACATTTGTCAGCAAAAGCTAAGTAGAGGCCAAAAAATACATAGTTTGAGTACTTCATGCATGAACCGGCACATGGACATGAAGCATAAGTTGCAGTGGGAAGCTCAGTGTGCTACAATGCGGTCTAGCCGGCCGGGCCAACCACCGTCTGCCATATCTTGTGCATCCGCGGCCTCTTCATCCTCTGTGACTGGGGGGACAGCAGTCACACCTGTTTTGGGGCGCAGACCTGCCACCTCTTTACCCGCAACAGCCAGCGTGATTGGCAGGTCATCATTTTCTTTGGAGGTGGTAACACCAGCTGGTCTTGAGCGCTGTCCGACATCGATAGCACCACCTTTGGATCAAGGCAACCTAACATGTCCGCCTGCATCTTCCTCACAGACCGGCAGTTTGCCGGGGACACCCTTATCAACCCCGTCTAAGCACAATAGCCAGCCCTCGGTCCCTCAGATGTGGACAAGTAAAAGACCATTTCCTCCTAGCCATGAGAAAGCTAAGAGGTTGAATTTCACCATCTGCAAGCTCTTGGCTACAGAAATGCTGCCTTTCCGCCTGGTGGACACAGAGGATTTTCGAGACCTTATGTCCGTCGCAGTGCCCCAGTACCAGATGCCCAGTCGGCACTACTTCTCAAAGAAAGGTGTGCCTGCGCTCCACCAGCATGTCGCACACAACATCACCGCTTCTTTGAGAAACTCTGTGTGTGACAGGGTGCATTTCACCACAGACACTTGGACGAGTAGGCATGGACAGGGGCGTTACATGTCGCTGACTGGGCACTGGGTAACTATGGTGACAGCAGGACAAGGGGCTGCTGTCCAAGTCTTGCCGTCCCCACGAGTTGTGCGTCAATCCTCTTTATGTCATTTTTCCTCCACTGCTTCTGCCTCCTCAACCTCCTCTCGGTCTTCCACCTGCACCCAAAGCCTGTCTGGTCATGCCACAAGCTTTCTAACTGCGCAGAAGGGATCCTGCACACCTCCTTACTATGCTGGCAGTAGGGCTCAACGTCATCAGGCGGTTTTTACATTGAAATGTCTGGGAAATGTGAGTCACACAGCTGAGGAGTTGTGGTCAGCTCTGGAGAACCAATTTCATGAATGGTTGTCTCCACTGGACCTGAAACCAGGGAAGGCCGTGTGCGACAATGCTGCAAACCTGGGTGCGGCCCTTCGCCGGGGCAATGTCACACACGTGCCTTGTATGGCTCACGTGTTGAACCTGGTTGTCCAGCAATTTTTAGCCCACTATCCCAGACTAGATGGCCTTCTGCAGAGGGCACGGTCGCTGTGTGCTCACTTCCGCCGTTCGCATCCCGCAGCTCAGCGACTTACATCTCTACAGAAGTCGTTGGGCCTGCCACTTCACCGGCTAAAATGCGATGTGCCTACCCGGTGGAATTCAACTCTGCACATGTTGCAGCGACTGTGGCAGCACCGACAAGCCCTGGTGCAATACGTTCTGACGTATAGCCTGGGCCAACGAGATTCAGAGGTGGGGCAAATCACGCTGGAGGAGTGGTCTCAGATCAGGGACCTATGCACCCTTCTGCACAGTTTTGAAATGGCGACGAAGATGTTTAGTGCTGACGATGCCATTATCAGCATGACTATTCCGGTGATTTACATGCTGGAGCACATGTTAAACAGAATTTGGAGTCAGGTGGTGGCACAAGAGGAGGTGGAGGAAGTAGAGGAGGAGGAGTTGTATGCGGAAGGGCTAACATCTGCAAGGTCCAGACGGTCGGCAGCACCAGGGCGGCAGGCATATGAGGGTGGGGGAGATGATTTTACCAGGGCGCATGGTAGCAGCCAAACTAGTGAGGAAGGTGCAGGAGCCCAGGAAGAAGTGGAGGACGAACTGATGGAAGACTCATCAGATGAGGGAGACCTTGATCACATTTCTGTTGTGCGAGGTTGGGGGGAGAGGACAGAGGAAGGAAGCATGATTGTTACCTCGCCACCAACGCAACAGGGACTTGGTGCTCCTGGATGCTCAACACACATGAGTGCCTTCTTGCTGCACTACCTGCAACATGACCCTCGAATTGTGAGAATTAGAAATAATCCTGACTACTGGGTTGCCACACTGTTAGATCCCCGGTACAAAAGTAAATTTGCAGAAATTATTCCTGCCATAGAAAGGGATGCACGCATGCAGGAGTATCAGCAGAGACTGTTGCAGAATCTTACATGTGCTTTTCCACAAAATACCAGTGGTGCACGTAGTGAATCTCACAGTTCCAACTTGCCAACCGTGGGACCGTCAAGTGTTCAGCACTCAAACCGTAACAGAACCACAGTATCTGCTGGTAACATCAATTTTGCGGAATCATTTCACCACTTTTTTAGCCCATCCTTTGCAAGGCCACAGGAGACAAGAAGTCTGACACATAGTCAACGCCTAGAGACGATGGTACAGGAGTATCTCCAAGTAAACATTGAAGCCACGACTGTGTCACTGGACCCTTGCTCTTTTTGGGCTTCCAATCTGGATAAATGGCCGGAGCTAGCCACTTACGCCTTGGAGATCTTGTCATGCCCCGCAGCCAGCGTTCTGTCTGAACGTGTGTTCAGCGCTGCTGGTGGTGTGCTGACAGATAAGCGCACGCGGCTCTCCACTGATAATGTAGACAGACTCACGTTCATAAAGATGAACAAATCATGGATCCGAAACGACTTTTCTACCCCTGTGTCATCCTGGGGAGAGTAAAAGCTTGATGATTGGTTAAAATCACCCTACCAACCGTTTTAAGCTTTCAAATTACTAATCATGTTTATCTGTATCTTGACTGGAAAATAATTTGGGCTTTGTAGCAGTGTGCAGCACTGATCCTATTAGGCCATCTATAATAAGCTTCACCAGATTTAAAATTAAAAATAATTTTTAGCTGCATCTAGCCCGGAAAATAATTTTGGGGCTCCGAGATGCGCAAGACACATAAGTGCCTTCTTGCTGCACTACCTGCAGCATGACCCTCATATTGTCAGAATTCGAAGTAATCATGACTACTGGGTTGCCACACTCTTAGATCCCCCAAACTTTTCGATCAACCTTTTCATTTTAATAAAGACCAAAAAAATGGTCATTTTTGAAATTATAAGCATTAGCAGGTTGTTAGAAACTGAAATCAAACAGTTTTCAACTCAAAACTTTATTCTAGGTGATGTTACATTTTCACATAGGACCCCTTGTTCGAAAGGAGCTTCTGAACTCTCTCGTCCATTGAATTTGTCAGGTTTTGGATGGTTTCTGCTTCAATTGTTTTGCATGAGGACAGAATACCCTCCCAGAGCTGTTGCTTAGATGTGAACTGCCTCCCGCCATCATAGACACTCCTTTTAATGATGCTCCAAAGGTTCTGAATGGGGTAGATGTCAGGGGAGCATGGGGGTCACACCATAAGTTTGTCCCCTTTTATGCCCATATCAGCCAGAGATGCAGATGTTTTATGTGCAGCATGAGATGGTGCATTATCATGCAGAAAAATGATCTTGCTGTGAAATACACGGTTCTTCTTCTTGAACCATGGCAGGAAGTGCTGTTTGAGAAAATCCACATACATTATGGAGTTCATCTTTAGCGCCTTCAGGGATCCTAAAGGGGCCGACAATCTCTCTCCCCATGATTCCAGCCCAAAACATTACTCCACCTCCTCCTTGTTGGCGCTGTAGCCGTGTTTGCGTGTGTCCATCAACCAGCCATCCTCCACTCCATTCATCTGGACCATCGAGCGCTGCACGGCACTCATCCGTGAACAAAACAGTTTTGAAATCAGTCTTCATGTAATGTTTGGCCCACTGGAGCCGTTTCTGCTTGTGTGAAGTGGATAGAGGAGGTCGACAGGATGGCGTATGCACAGCTGCAAACCTCTGAAGGACCCTGCATCTTGTTGTTCGGGGGACGTTGGAGGCACAAGCAGCTTCAAAAACTTGTCTGCTGCTATGACAAGGCTTTTTTGCCGCTGCTCTTTCAACCTGACGTAATTGCCTGTAGGAAAGAGTCCTCAATTTGCCCTTATCAGCACGCACACGTGTGTACTGTGAATCAGCTACATACTTCTTGATTGCCAAGACACTTCATCCTGATCATCGCACAATGTTGATTGTAGTCATGCCTTGACCTAAACACTCCACAATTTGTTGCTTCTCAGCAGCCGACACATCCTTTTTCTTTCCCATTTTGGCAGAAAATGTAGGCTGCTTAATAATGTGAGAGAGCCTTCTTAAGTAGTCTTGCCTTTCATTGGACACACCTGCCAAACTAATTAGCACAGGTGTCTGCAATTGCTTACAGTGATATAAAGAGCCCTGACACACATCACCATCAATGAGTTTAACTGACAAACAAACAAATTCTTCCCTTATCACTCCTAAACACTTTTTGCATAATAATTTGGAACGCGGTGTACATGTGCTTTTCCACAAAACACCAGTGGTTCACGTAGTGAATCTTACAGTTCTAACTTGCCAACCGTGGTCTGTATGGAATTGTTCAATAAAGGGCCCAAAATTAAGATAACATAGATGGGAGAGGTCTCTATGAATAGGAATTCCTAAGTATTTGATACCCTGTGAGGGCCAGGCAAAGGGAAAGTTGGACTGGATGGAATCCTATATGGATTTAGGGAGGGAGACATCGAGGGCCTCAGACTTCGCTGCATTGATTTTAAAATTTTACCATGTAACAAAGTGATCTATTTCAGCCATAACAGCAGGGATGGATATATGTGATTGAGTGATATATACTAGGACATCATCAGCAAATAGAGAGCACTTGTACTCGGTGCCACCCACCTCAATCCACCTAATATTGGGGTTATGGCGAATTGATGAGAGCAGGTGCTCCGTCACTAGGATGTATAAGAGAGGGGACAGAGGACATCCCTGCCTTGTCCCATTGGTGATTGTAAAAGGTGATGAAAATGTTCTGACGCACCCCCTGGGCCTTGGGACACCCGGAGCCGGACCCTTTTTGGTGGATGCTGGTGGTTGTAGTCTTCATGGCGGCGATCCGGTTCCGTGGCTCAGGGCGGTCAAACCAGTGGCGGAAGTATTTATGTGGTTTTGATGTTTAAATGTCCGACTACGCCACCCGTGGATTGCGGTCAGAGTGAACCGCCGCTACAGGGCAGACCGCTAAGGCTGGTGTTGTGGGTGCAGCAGAGCGTAGCATAACTCCCCACGGGAGGAGTATAGCCTCAGGGCAGTGTATGCGGAGGATGGGGGTGATGGTGCAGGGCAGCAGCAGTAACGACACGTAGTCAGTGATGCAGTTCAGGGCCTTTACTCACAGTTCTTATTATCCAGACCACGTCTGCAGGTAACGGCTGCCCACGTCGTACTGTGCTCACCAGGTGAGGGGCTCAGACAACTCCCAGATAACTTTGGAGCGCTTCACAGGACCCCCTTTGTGTGTCCTTTGTCTGGCCTTTCTTACCAACACTTCTGTCCGGCTGCCTCGGGCCTCCTCTTGGTAAACTTGGCGCCAGTTTCCCTGACCCTATGTGGTGCCTTCCTAGCGGGTGGAGCAAGGGGCTGCGCCACATAAAATGTCAGAGCCTCCGGTTTCTAGCTGAGGGTCGTTTCCTGCCTCCACTAGTTCGGGGACCGGTCTCCCCCTTTGGCCTGACCCCTCCACGCAGGTGGATTCGGGCGTGCGGTGGCGACTCGCCCGTCCGCACCCCTGGGATCCCTTCATTCCTCGTTCCTGGAGCCTTCTCCGCTCCTCTTCCTTCCTTTTCCCTCTTGCAGGCCTGGGCCTCTGTTACTAGGCCCGCCTCCGGAGCAGAGCTCATGCAGAGCCCCTGCTCCCTGCCACTTCTGCTCAGACTTCTCTGCACTGAACTAAGATGGTGCCCACCTTTTATACTCCCTTCTCAATGCACCCAGGAACTGCTTCCTCCCTGCTCCTGCACTGCAGGGTTCCCCTTCCTCAGTGTTCCCTCCCCCCACTCCAGCCAGGGACAGGGACTGTCGTGCCCATCTCAGGGGCATATTGGTCGCCCTGCCCCACGGCAATGTGGTGTAATGCATGCAGGTGTCGGGTCCTGATCCACACTCCATCCTTATCTGAGAGTGAGATATCACACCTCTGGGTGAGGTGCAATACGTCTGTAGCAACCGAGCCCTCGGTGCTACAGTTCCATTTATCTTCAGCCTAGGTGACGTATTGTGATACAGGGCCGTGATTTTGGCTATAAAAGGGTCCCCTAGACCCCTACCCCAAGCTTTTTAAGAGAATCATATATGGCGTGTCAGGAGACTCTATGGAATGCTTTCTCAGCATCCAACGAGAGTATCTACTTACAAATTTTTAACTGCATCTAGCCCAGGAAATACTTTGTGCCTAGTAGCAGTGTCTGCTAGTCAGTGGATTATCCCAGCTGTTAAGCAAGCTACACCACCTGTAGTTTGGACACTTAATTTTTTCAAAGGAAATGCTTCGGGACCACGGGATACTTAGTGAAGAGCATCAGGAGGCACCCCAAGGCATAGGGGCTGGGACTGGCACTAGGATGCCTTGCGGTGGACAGCCGAGCTCGATCCTTATAAAAGCTTTTTAACTGCAGCAGCTTTAGTGGACGCTACTGGAGCTGGAATTACGCGGCTGCTGGCATGAGACTTGCCCTCCAATAGATCTTTGTAAATGGATTTAAAGTGTATTCATTCAAATTAGAGGGACAATTTAAATTAAAAAGCTTAGAGCTGCCTCCACCACAGGGGGGCTCTCTCGACCCACCAGCGGACAGGCACCAGTATTGGGAGAGGGGGGCTGGCCGTCAGGGTTCACCGCGGCTCTGGCACAAACCCGGCGACACGGAGGTGGCACGGGTAGGAGCGGACTGGCCGTCTCGGCTTCTCACTTTTTGGATTTTAGAAGGGCATGACATGCCTATATCTGTGTCTCCCCCTCCTTTTACTCCTCCACCTCTTTTCTTTTCGCATGACTATATGTACTTGTCACTTTTCCATGTGTTAGTTGTGTCTTCTGAGCAGTTTGTCAGCTTTTGGACACCTTTGAAGGTGTTTTCTATGTGTTTCTATGTGTTTTTGTTTGCCTGCCATTGGTTTTAACGGTGTTCGAAGGTGTTCGACGAACAGTTCGACGAACAGTTCGGCGAACACACGGGTGTTCGACGAACCGAACCGAACTCGAACACTACGGGGGTGGCTCAACACTACTCCCTAGCTCAGCAGCATCTCTCCCTACACTGCCTATTTCTGGGGTAGACAGTGACGTTGCATGGCGGCACCCGATCTTATATAGACCTGATGACACTGTGCGGCCAGCCATTCAATGTAATGACACAACCAACATGGCTACGGAATTACAGTGTGTGGCAGGCAATCCCTGCATGCTCATTGGCTCCCTAAAGAGTGGCAAACATGCAAGGAGGGGACCCGAGCTCTCGTCCGAGCAACCAGGAAATACTCGCAGAGCGCCAAGCATCTAGAGCAGTGAGATGCTTGGGTGGGTTCTGAGCAGTGGCAAGCACGTTCGCTCATCACTAATAAACAGTGGTGGCTGTAAATATTGGAATAGTGGTGCCTTAACGTCACTTGTCTCAGCTATTGCATTATTTCTGTGTCATGATTCAGACCCAAAACATGACTCTGCCACCTATTTGCCGATGTTGCAGCCTTGTCAGGACATGAAAAAACCTGAAGAAGTTTATTCATCTTGCTTCCCAGTTCTGTGTGTCCACTAGATGATTCAGTCTCTCAGCCCTTATCCACATGCATGCCACTTGACAAACAGTAAGATTTTAAATATTAGAGTTAGAACTGTCCCAAATAGGTGGGATGGCTTTTGCAATAATTTGATCAAAATTATCTTAACTAAATACCCTATGTTATTTTCATGCACTGTTGCAGTTTATTTATTTATTGCAGGATATTTGTGTGTTGTGTTTC
This sequence comes from Phyllobates terribilis, assembly GCF_046119375.1. Taxonomy (NCBI): domain Eukaryota; kingdom Metazoa; phylum Chordata; class Amphibia; order Anura; family Dendrobatidae; genus Phyllobates; species Phyllobates terribilis. The sequence goes on along the minus strand of NW_027362761.1, from coordinate 1,200,911,554 downwards.
TGTCTTTGTTTTTTTTCTTGTTAGGTCATGGTGGCCATCCACCAACCATCCACTACTCCATCCATCTCGACCATCCAATGTTGCATTGCATAATGAGTAAAAAAGACTGTTTTACAATTAGTCAACATGTCTGTTTGAGCCCACTGACATCATTTCTGCTAACAGGCAAGACTTCTGTGTCCTCACCAAGAGGATGACTGACTATGCTCTCCTCGTCCTCCTCCTCCACCTCCTCTCTGTCCTCTGGCCATCCACGCTGAACAGACAGTATGACAGCTGTGCAGGTAGTACCGTCTGTAGCGCATGAAAATAGCTTCTGTTCTTCCTCCTCCTCCTCCTCTTCCTCATTGTCACCCAATCCACGTTGGGATAAGATGAGGCTTGTGATTGTGAGCAGAGAGCGTTTCAGAAGACAGAGAAGCGGGATGGTGACGCTAATTATGGCATCATCGCCGCTCACCATCTTGGTGGAGTCCTCAAAGTTTTGGAGGATGGTACATATGTCTGACATCCATGTCCACTCCTGAGGTCTTATGTGTGGAGTCTGAACTCAATACCAACTGCCTTGTTGATGCTGGTACTCAACAACTTCCCTCTTCTGCTCAAAAATCCTTCCCAACATCTGCAGTGTAGAGTTCCAACGTGTGGGGACATCACATACCATTCTGTGAGCCGGAAGCTGCAGACGCTGCTGAAACACGGTAAGGGCGGAGGAAGCTGTAGCTGACTTTCTAAAATGGGCACACAGATGGCATACTTTAACAAGCAGATCCGGCAGCTCTAGGTAGGATTTGAGAAACTGCTGAACCACGAGGTTAAGCACATGGGCCAGGCATGGTACGTGTGTGAGCTCGCCTCGACTCACAGCCGCCACCAGGTTCCGGGCATTGTCATACGCGACCATGCCTGGTTGTAGGTTCAGCGATGTGAGCCACAGATCTGCCTGCTCTTTCAGAGCTGTCCACAACTCTTCAGCATTGTGCTGTTTGTCAACTAAGCATATTAGCTTCAGCACAGCCTGTTGCCGCTTGGCAGAGGCAGTGCTGCAGTGCTTCCAGCTTGTGACTGATGTGGTCATTTCAGAGATGGAGGCTGAAGAGGAGGATGAGTTGCAGAAGCTGTAGACTGTGGGGGCAACCCTGATTGACCTAGGGCCCGCAATCCTCGGCGTCTAGAGGAGGTTTTCCGTCCCATGGTCTGACTGGGTGCCGGCTTCCACTATATTAACCCAGTGTGCCATCAGCAAGATGTATCGTCCCTGCACACAAGCACTTGTCCACGTGTCCGTGGTTAAGTGCACTTTCCCGGTAACTGCATTGTTGAGGGCACAGCTAATGTTTTGGGACACGTGCTTGTGTAATGCGGGGACGGCACAATGGGAGAAATAGTGGCGGCTGAGGAGCAAGTACCGAGGGACGGCCGCCGCCATCAGGAAGCGGAATGCTTCTGTCTCCACGTGCCTAAAAGGCAACATTTCGAACGCAAGCAGTCATGAAATGTGAGAATTTAGTAGTGTGGCATGTGGGGCATTGGCTGCATATTTGCGCTTGCGTTCCAAGGACTGGGGAATTGAAAACTGAACGCTGCGCTGGGACAAGGACATGGATGTGCTTCCTGATGCTGCTACTTGACAGTGCGCAATGACAGGTGCAGGGCAGGAGGCATCTTCGCATGCTCCATGGACAGGGGATTGGCTTGCATGCACAACAGCAGAAGAAGCAATGGTGCCACCTCCTGACAATGTTCCTGGACCCTGAGTTTCAGACCACAAAGTCAGGTGTTTTGCTGCCACATGCCTAATCATGCTGGTTGTGGTCAGGCTGCTAGTTTTGCCAACCCTGCTGATACTGGCCTGGCAGGTGGTGTAAATGGCCTTTTTGGGGTTATCGGCAGAGTCTTTAAAAACCAACCAGACTCGGGAAGACTTAACAGTTGTACTGGCAACTTCCTTCATGTTGGTGTTACGGGGAATGGTTGCCTGCATTCTGTCTGCGGCTACCACACTGCTTCTTCCTTCCTGTTGGGTTGCTCTGCCTCCCTCTCCCTGTTTGCTGCTCTCCTCGCTCATCATTTTCTACTGCCAGGTTGGATCAGTTACTATATTATTCACCACCTCGTCTTCCACTTCCGCACCCAAGTCCTCCTAACTTTCTGTCAATTGTGTATCATCATTGTCCACCTCTTGTGACACTTTCCCACCGTCGCCTTCGTGTGACCGTGGCTGCTCAAATATTTGGGCATCGCTACACATGATCTCCTCTTGCCCCGCTTCAAGTGGAGCAGGCGAGAGGCCCGAATCTATAAATGGAAAAGTGAACAGCTCTTCAAAGTGTCCAAGTGTGGGATCAGTTGTCTCCGGGCACTCGGCATGGTGGGAGGAAGGAGGATCAGGGTGAGCAATATGCAGTCCATACTCACAGCTACTGAGACTTGACTGTGTGGAAGACAGGGTGGTGGTGGTGGCTAAGTGACTGGAAGCATTATCTGCTATCCAACCAACAACCTTTTGACACTGCTCTGGGTTCAATAGTGATGTGCTGCGGTCCCTAGGAATTGGGACAGGAAGGTCGGGCGAGAAGTTGTGGGTGTTTGTTGTGACAAAATGTCAGCTTGCCCACATCCTTGTCCTCGGGCTCTGAATGCACCATCACCATCACGTCCATTTTTTCGTCCCTTGCCATGTGCCTTGCCCATTTTAAATGTAGGACAATATCTTCCACACTCACTGCAAATGACTGAGTTTGGAGCGAACTTGTATGTGATCCGTATGACAGAGAAAACAGAGTTTTAAATACCTGGCCTGTAGGTAAGTCATTTGAACAGCAAACTGGTGTGAATTGCTTCACTGACACACTGAAAGAAATTTTTAATGGAGGCTAGAAATGGCAGCATTTTCTGACAACGTATATGTCATGCGTGTGATGGAAAAAACAGGGTTTTAAATATCTGTCCTGTAGGTAACTAGTTTGAACAGCAAACTGCTGTGAATTTCTTCACTGACACACTGAAGAAAATTTTTAATGGATGCCAGAAATGGCAGTATTTTCTGACAACGTATAAGTGATCTGCGTGACGGAGAAAACAGAGTTTTAAATACCTGGCCTGTAGGTAACTAGTTTGAATAGCAAACCGGTGTCAAAAATGTCGCTGACACAGTGAAAGAAAAAAATTGGAATGGAGGCCAAAAATGGCAGTATTTTCTGAAAACGTATGTGTGATCTGTGTGATGGAGAAAACACGGTTTTAAGTAGCTGGATTTCTAGTGCTGTAATATAGAAAGGACCTGGCTATATTCTGCAGTGCCAACAAGCAAATGGCGCAGAAAAAAAGGTGTTCTCTGGATTGCTTTTTAAGCACATAATGAGGATTAAGATCCAAAAAAAAGTATTCCTGGCCCCTGAGACCTGGGCCTTTGTATAGAAATATCTAACAGCAGCAGAAGGCAGAATTGGAATGGAGCCTCTTGTGCTATATGCACTGCAGTCTGCTATATACCCTGCCAACCTGCCTATATACACTGCCTTCCTGATTTCTCTGCAGATGGATTAGTTCGTCCTCAAAAAGACTGTTTGTTAAGATGGATGTGTGTAATGTACGTTTTTTCTCCCTACATTACCTAATACACAAGCAAACTCTCCCTTACGCAGCAGCACCTCTCCCTACTCCGGAGTGACTGTGACAAGCACAGCGGCGCCAGGTCTGATATATACCTGATGACGCTGTGCGGCCATCCAATCACTGTAATGCCACAACCACCATTGCTGCGGCATTACAATGAGTGGCGGGCAATCCCTGCATGTTGACTGGCGCTCTAAAGAGCGCCAAACATGCAGGGAGGGGACCCGAGCTCCCACCGAGCAACCCCGGAAATACTCGGCGAGCGCCGAGCATCTCGAGCAGTGAGACGTTCGGGCGAGCAATGAGCAGTAGAGAGCATGCTCACTCATCACTATTGGAGTGGAGACCCAATCAGGATTCTCCACATTTTCTAAAATTTGTGACAGACACCAGCAAAGTGGCATCAATTTTACCCGAGTAGAAGTAGTTTAATGGAGATAGAAACCTAATCCACTACAGCCAAGCCCAATAGATGGCTACCCAATCATGATTCCCCACATTTCCAAAAATTTGCGACAGACATCAACAAAGTGGCATCAATTTCAGTAGAGTAGAAATTGTACAATTAGGAACGACACATCTTCCTCTAAAGCCAACCCAGTAGATGAAGACTCAATCAGAAATGTTTACATTTCTCTAAATTAAAGCCTAACACCACCAAAGTGGCATCAATTTCACTAGAGTTTAAGTAGTATAATGGGGATCGACACCGCTTCCACTACAGTCAACCCAGGAGATGGAGACACAATCAGAACTGTTCAGATTTAAAAAAAAATTAGTGACTAAGACCACCATTTCCGTGGCCTACAGATTTGAGATGGTGGAGTTCAACCTCTTAGCTTTGTCATGTGTAGGACTAAACAATCTTTTATGTGACCGAGGGCTAGCTGCAGTGCTGAGAGAGGGCAAAGTATGGTGAAGTGGACAAACTGCTATCCGTGAGTTAGTTGCAGGCGGAGATGTTACTGTGGATTTAGAAACATGTGGTGTGATCAGTGAAATAAACACAGCAGGCATGTCAACTTCTGTTACAGCTGACGGACTCTCACTCAACCTGACTGGAGTGAGTATACAACCGTAGGTTCTGCGGTCAGAGACCTGGGTGACAATACTTGGCACAGTAACAGAGGAGGAGAAAGAAGCAGCTGATGCAGTTGATGGGACAGCTGATTGTCGTTTATTGAAAACCAATTTTGAGTTAATCATGTGTGTATATCCCTTTGTGGAGGACAGTATCTGCAACAAATAATTAATTTCACTACAGTATAACTATACAAATAGATGGAGACCAAAACCTCTTCCACTACGACCAACCCAAGAGATGGAGAACTAACCAGGACTGTTCACATTTCCCTAGATTAGGGCCTAACACCAACAAAGTGGCATCAATTTAACTAGAGTAGAAGTAGTTAAATGGAGACAGACATCTCTTCCTCTACAGCCAACCCAGCAGATGGAGGCTCAATCAGGAGTGCACCATCCTCTCCAGTCATTCACCACATGTCAGACTTGTACTCTGTTGTGCAGGTGCACAAGCTGGTCTGAAAAATGTGTGAAAGGACTTACAGAAATAATTGCTTCTGCCACTTACACCACAGCTGCTGTTAATATTTAGGCATTGACAAATTGACGTGCTGGAGGTTGGAAGTGCAGAGCTGCAATGAACTCTGTGTGCCTCACTGCTGGCTTGGGGAAAACCTATATTAAGGTTGTATAAAAGCAAGTTTCGATACCCTAGCATTTGCGGGTCCATTTCCAGGACGGGAAGAATCTGGTAAAATTTACTCATATAACGTGGATCTAACAGAGTGGCAACCCACTCGTCAGCACTATTTTGAATCATAACTATACGGGGATCATGTTGCAGATAGTGCAGCAAGCACGCATTCATATTTCGGTCTCTTTCCTGAGGTTCAAGCCCATGCTATGTTGGTGGCTGGGTAATTCTGATGCTTGTTTCCTCTGTCTCCTCCCACCAAACAGGAACAGAGAGGGGTTGATTATCCTTTTCATGTTCTGTGTATCATGTTTGTGACACCAAAAAATCTTTTGTGGACTCTGATCAGCAACAGAAAAAAAAATATTTTTTTACTCTAAAAACAGCTGAAGTTCACCGCCACTAACGTAGTAGCTGACGTATAGCAGAGTGTATGACGTTTGCCACACAAAAAAGTCTTTGGTGGACTGTGGCTAGCAACAGAAAAAATCTATTTGTTTATTCTGAAAACATCTGAATTTCACCGCCTCTAAAAGCACTAGGTGGCTTATAGCAAATGTAACACGTCTGCGACACAAAAAAATCTTTGGTGGACTGTGGCTAGCAACAGAAAAAAATCAATTTTTTTACTCTGAAAACAGCTGAATTTAACCCACCAAAAATTGGCAAACTGGGCCAACACAGCTTGCACTATCACATTCGCAAATGAAAAAAAAAGTTTTTGTGCTCTGCACTAGTGTTGAGCCACCCCCGTAGTGTTCGAGTTCGGTTTGGTTCGTCGAACACCCGTGTGTTCGCCGAACTGTTCGTCGAACTGTTCGTCGAACACCTTCGAACACCGTTAAAACCAATGGCAGGCAAACAAAAACACATAGAAACACATAGAAAACACCTTTAAAGGTGTCCAAAAGCTGACAAACTGCTCAGAAGACACAACTAACACATGGAAAAGTGACAAGTACATATAGTCATGCGAAAAGAAAAGAGGTGGAGGAGTAAAAGGAGGGGGAGACACAGATATAGGCATGTCATGCCCTTCTAAAATCCAAAAAGTGAGAAGCCGACACGTTTAGTCCGCTCCTGCCCGTGCCACCTCCGTGTCGCCGGGTTTGTGCCAGAGCCGCGGTGAACCCTGACGGCCAGCCCCCCTCTCCCAATACTGGTGCCTGTCCGCTGGTGGGTCGAGCGAGCCCCCCTGTGGTGGAGGCAGCTCTAAGCTTTTTAATTTAAATTGTCTCTCTAATTTAAATGAATACACTTTAAATCCATTTACAAGGATCTATTGGAGGGCAAGTCTCATGCCAGCAGCCGCGTAATTCCAGCTCCAGTAGCGTCCACTAAAGCTGCTGCAGTTAAAAAGCTTTTATAAGGATCGAGCTCGGCTGTCCACCGCAAGGCATCCTACTGCCAGTCCCAGCCCCTATGCCTTGGGGTGCCTCCTGAGGCTCTTCACTGAGTATCCCGTGGTCCCGAAGCATTTCCTTTGAAAAAATTAAGTGTCCAAACTACAGGTGGTGTAGCTTGCTTAACAGCCGGGATAATCCGCTGACTAGCAGACACTGCTACTAGGCACAAAGTATTTCCTGGGCTAGATGCAGTTAAAAATTTGTAATTAAGATACTCTCGTTGGATGCTGAGAAAGCATTCCATAGAGTCTCCTGGCACGCCATATATGATTCTCTTAAAAAGCTTGGGGTAGGGGTCTAGGGGACCCTTTTATAGCCAAAATCACGGCCCTGTATCACAATACATCACCTAGGCTGAAGATAAATGGAACTGTAGCACCCTGAGGGCTCGGTTGCTACAGAGGTATTGCACCTCACCCAGAGGTGTGATATCTCACTCTCAGGTAAGGATGGAGTGTGGATCAGGACCCGACACCTGCATGCATTACACCACATTGCCGTGGGGCAGGGCGACCAATATGCCTCTGAGATGGGCACGACAGTCCCTGTCTCTGGCTGGAGTGGGGGGAGGGAACACTGAGGAAGGGGAACCCTGTAGTGCAGGAGCAGGGAGGAAGCAGTTCCTGGGTGCATTGAGAAGGGAGTATAAAAGGTGGGCACCATCTTAGTTCAGTGCAGAGAAGTCTGAGCAGAAGTGGCAGGGAGCAGGGGCTCTGCATGAGCTCTGCTCCGGAGGCGGGCCTAGTAACAGAGGCCCAGGCCTGGAAGAGGGAGAAGGAAGGAAGAGGAGCGGAGAAGGCTCCAGGAACGAGGAATGAAGGGATCCCAGGGGTGCAGACGGGCGAGTCGCCACCGCACGCCCGAATCCACCTGCGTGGAGGGGTCAGGCCAAAGGGGGAGACCGGTCCCCGAAACTAGTGGAGGCAGGAAACGACCCTCAGCTAGAAACCGGAGGCTGTGACATTTTATGTGGCGCAGCCCCTCGCTACACCCGCTAGGAAGGCACCACATAGGGTCAGGGAAACTGGCGCCAAGTTTACCAAGAGGAGGCCCGAGGCAGCCGGACAGAAGGGTTGGTAAGAAAGGCCAGACAAAGGACACACAAAGGGGGTCCTGTGAAGTGCTCCAAAGTTATCTGGGAGTTGTCTGAGCCCCTCACCTGGTGAGCACAGTACGACGTGGGCAGCCGTTACCTGCAGACGTGGTCTCGATAATAAGAACTGTGAGTAAAGGCCCTGGACTGCATCACTGACTCCGTGTCATTACTGCTGCTGCCCTGCACCATCACCCCCATCCTCCGCATACACTGCCCTGAGGCTATACTCCTCCCGTGGGGAGTTATGCTACGCTCTGCTGCACCCACAACACCAGCCTCAGCGGTCTGCCCTGCAGCGGCGGTTCACTCTGACCGCAATCCACGGGTGGCGTAGTCGGACATTTAAACATCAAAACCACATAAATATTTCCGCCACTGGTTTGACCACCCTGAGCCACGGAACCGGGTCGCCGCCACGAAGACTACAACCACCAGCATCCACCAAAAAGGGTCCGGCTCCGGGTGTCCCAAGGCCCAGGGGGTGCATCAGAACATTTTCATCACCTTTCACAATCACCAATGGGACAAGGCAGGGATGTCCTCTGTCCCCTCTCTTATACATCCTAGTGACGGAGCACCTGCTCTCATCAATTCGCCATAACCCCAATATTAGGTGGATTGAGGTGGGAGGCACCGAGTACAAGTGCTCTCTATTTGCTGATGATGTCCTAGTATATATCACTCAATCACATATATCCATCCATGCTGTTATGGCTGAAATAGATCAATTTGTTACATGGTCAAATTTTAAAATCAATGCAGCGAAGTCTGAGGCCCTCGATGTCTCCCTCCCCAAATCCATATAGGATTCCATCCAGTCCAACTTTCCCTTTGCCTGGCCCTCACAGGGTATCAAATACTTAGGAATTCCTATTCATAGAGACCTCTCCCATCTATGTTATCTTAATTTTGGGCCCTTTATTGAACAACTCCATACAGACCACGGTTGGCAAGTTAGAACTGTAAGATTCACTACGTGAACCACTGGTGTTTTGTGGAAAAGCACATGTACACTGTGTTCCAAATTATTATGCAAAAAGTGTTTAGGAGTGATAAGGGAAGAATTTGTTTGTTTGTCAGTTAAACTCATTGATGGTGATGTGTGTCAGGGCTCTTTATATCACTGTAAGCAATTGCAGACACCTGTGCTAATTAGTTTGGCAGGTGTGTCCAATGAAAGGCAAGACTACTTAAGAAGGCTGTCTCACATTATTAAGCAGCCTACATTTTCTGCCAAAATGGGAAAGAAAAAGGATGTGTCGGCTGCTGAGAAGCAACAATTTGTGGAGTGTTTAGGTCAAGGCATGACTACAATCAACATTGTGCGATGATCAGGATGAAGTGTCTTGGCAATCAAAAGTATGTAGCTGATTCACAGAACACACGTGTGCGTGCTGATAAGGGCAAATTGAGGACTCTTTCCTACAGGCAATTATGTCAGGTTAAAAGAGCAGCGGCAAAAAAGCCTTGTCATAGCAGCAGACAAGTTTTTGAAGCTGCTGGTGCCTCCAACGTCCCCCGAACAACAAGATGCAGGGTCCTTCAGAGGTTTGCAGCTGTGCATGCGACATCCTGTCGACCTCCTCTATCCACTTCACACAAGCAGAAACGGCTCCAGTGGGCCAAACATTACATGAAGACTGATTTCAAAACTGTTTTGTTCACGGATGAGTGCCGTGCAGCGCTCGATGGTCCAGATGGATGGAGTGGAGGATGGCTGGTTGATGGACACCCCACGCAAACACGGCTACAGCGCCAACAAGGAGGAGGTGGAGTAATGTTTTGGGCTGGAATCATGGGGAGAGAGATTGTCGGCCCCTTTAGGATCCCTTAAGGCGCTAAAGATGAACTCCATAATGTATGTGGATTTTCTCAAACAGCACTTCCTGCCATGGTTCAAGAAGAAGAACCGTGTATTTCACAGCAAGATCATTTTTTTGCATGATAATGCACCATCTCATGCTGCACATAAAACATCTGCATCTCTGGCTGATATGGGCATAAAAGGGGACAAACTTATGGTGTGACCCCCATGCTCCCCTGACCTCTACCCCATTCAGAACCTCTGGAACATCATCAAAAGGAGTGTCTATGATGGCGGGAGGCAGTTCACATCTAAGCAACAGCTCTGGGAGGGTATTCTGTCCTCATGCAAAACAATTGAAGCAGAAACCATCCAAAACCTGACAAATTCAATGGACGAGAGAGTTCAGAAGCTCCTTTCGAACAAGGGGTCCTATGTGAAAATGTAACATCACCTAGAATAAAGTTTTGAGTTGAAAACTGTTTGATTTCAGTTTCTAATAACCTGCTAATGCTTATAATTTCAAAAATGACCATTTTTTTGGTCTTTATTAAAATGAAAAGGTTGATCGAAAAGTTTGGGGGATCTAAGAGTGTGGCAACCCAGTAGTCATGATTACTTCGAATTCTGACTAGTGTTGAGCCACCCCCGTAGTGTTCGAGTTCGGTTCGGTTCGTCGAACACCCGTGTGTTCGCCGAACTGTTCGTCGAACTGTTCGTCGAACACCTTCGAACACCTTTAAAACCAATGGCAGGCAAACAAAAACACATAGAAACACATAGAAAACACCTATAAAGGTGTCCAAAAGCTGACAAACTGCTCAGAAGACACAACTAACACATGTAAAAGTGACAAGTACATATAGTCATGCGAAAAGAAAAGAGGTGGAGAAGTAAAAGGAGGGGGAGACACAGATATAGGCATGTCGTGCCCTTCTAAAATCCAAAAAGTGAGAAGCCGACACGTTCAGTCCGCTCCTGCCCGTGCCACCTCCGTGTCGCCGGGTTTGTGCCAGAGCCGCGGTGAACCCTGACGGCCAGCCCCCCTCTCCCAATACTGGTGCCTGTCCGCTGGTGGGTTGAGCGAGCCCCCCTGTGGTGGAGGCAGCTCTAAGCTTTTTAATTTAAATTGTCTCTCTAATTTGAATAAATACACTTTAAATCCATTTACAAGGATCTATTGGAAGGCAAGTCTCATGCCAGCAGCCGCGTAATTCCAGCTCCAGTAGCGTCCACTAAAGCTGCTGCAGTTAAAAAGCTTTTATAAGGATCGAGCTCGGCTGTCCACCGCAAGGCATCCTACTGCCAGTCCGAGCCCCTATGCCTTGGGGTGCCTCCTGATGCTCTTCACTGAGTATCCCGTGGTCCCGAAGCATTTCCTTTGAAAAAATGAAGTGTCCAAACTACAGGTGGTGTAGCTTGCTTAACAGCCGGGATAATCCGCTGACTAGCAGACACTGCTACTAGGCACAAAGTATTTCCTGGGCTAGATGCAGTTAAAAATTTGTAATTAGATACTCTCGTTGGATGCTGAGAAAGCATTCCATAGAGTCTCCTGGCACGCCATATATGATTCTCTTAAAAAGCTTGGGGTAGGGGTCTAGGGGACCCTTTTATAGCCAAAATCACGGCCCTGTATCGCAATACGTCACCTACGCTGAAGATAAATGGAACTGTAGCACCCTGAGGGCTCGGTTGCTACAGAGGTATTGCACCTCACCCAGAGGTGTGATATCTCACTCTCAGGTAAGGATGTAGTGTGGATCAGGACCCGACACCTGCATGCATTACACCACATTGCCGTGGGGCAGGGCGACCAATATGCCCCTGAGATGGGCACGACAGTCCCTGTCCCTGGCTGGAGTGGGGGGAGGGAACACTGAGGAAGTGGAACCCTGTAGTGCAGGAGCAGGGAGGAAGCAGTTCCTGGGTGCATTGAGAAGGGAGTATAAAAGGTGGGCACCATCTTAGTTCAGTGCAGAGAAGTCTGAGCAGAAGTGGCAGGGAGCAGGGGCTCTGCATGAGCTCTGCTCCGGAGGCGGGCCTAGTAACAGAGGCCCAGGCCTGGAAGAGGGAGAAGGAAGGAAGAGGAGCGGAGAAGGCTCCAGGAACGAGGAACGAAGGGATCTCAGGGGTGCGGACGGGCGAGTCGCCACCGCACGCCCGAATCCACCTGCGTGGAGGGGTCAGGCCAAAGGGGGAAACCGCTCCCCGAAACTAGTGGAGGCAGGAAACGACCCTCAGCTAGAAACAGGAGGCTGTGACATTTTATGTGGCGCAGCCCCTCGCTACACCCGCTAGGAAGGCACCACATAGGGTCAGGGAAACTGGCGCCAAGTTTACCAAGAGGAGGCCCGAGGCAGCCGGACAGAAGGGTTGGTAAGAAAGGCCAGACAAAGGACACACAAAGGGGGTCCTGTGAAGCACTCCAAAGTTATCTGGGAGTTGTCTGAGCCCCTCACCTGGTGAGCACAGTACGATGTGGGCAGCCGTTACCTGCAGACGTGGTCTGGATAATAAGAACTGTGAGTAAAGGCCCTGGACTGCATCACTGACTCCGTGTCATTACTGCTGCTGCAATGCACCATCACCCCCATCCTCCGCATACACTGCCCTGAGGCTATACTCCTCCCGTGGGGAGTTATGCTACGCTCTGCTGCACCCACAACACCAGCCTCAGCGGTCTGCCCTGGAGCGGCGGTTCACTCTGACCGCAATCCACGGGTGGCGTAGTCGGACATTTAAACAACAAAACCACATAAATAGTTCCGCCACTGGTTTGACCGAACTGAGCCACGGAACCGGGTTGCCGCCACGGAGACTACAACCACCAGCATCCACCAAAAAGGGTCCGGCTCCGGGTGTCCCAAGGCCCAGAACATTTTCATCACCTTTCACAATCAACAATGGGACAAGGCAGGGATGTTCTCTGTCCCCTCTCTTATACATCCTAGTGACGGAGCACCTGTTCTCATCAATTCACCATAACCCCAATATTAGGTGGATTGAGGTGGGAGGCACCGAGTACAAGTGCTCTCTATTTGCTGATGATGTCCTAGTATATATCACTCAATCACATATATCCATCCATGCTGTTATGACTGAGATAGATCACTTTGTTACATGGTCAAATTTTAAAATCAATGCAGCGAAGTCTGAGGCCCTCGATGTCTCCCTCCCCAAATCCATATAGGATTCCATCCAGTCCAACTTTCCCTTTGCCTGGCCCTCACAGGGTATCAAATACTTAGGAATTCCTATTCATAGAGACCTCTCCCATCTATGTTATCTTAATTTTGGGCCCTTTATTGAACAACTCCATACAGACCACGGTTGGCAAGTTAGAACTGTAAGATTGACTACGTGAACCACTGGTGTTTTGTGGAAAAGCACATGTACACTGTGTTCCAAATTATTATGCAGAAAGTGTTTAGGAGTGATAAGGGAAGAATTTGTTTGTTTGTCAGTTAAACTCATTGATGGTGATGTGTGTCAGGGCTCTTTATATCACTGTAAGCAATTGCAGACACCTGTGCTAATTAGTTTGGCAGGTGTGTCCAATGAAAGGCAAGACTACTTAAGAAGGCTGTCTCACATTATTAAGCAGCCTACATTTTCTGCCAAAATGGGAAAGAAAAAGGATGTGTCGGCTGCTGAGAAGCAACAATTTGTGGAGTGTTTAGGTCAAGGCATGACTACAATCAACATTGTGCGATGATCAGGATGAAGTGTCTTGGCAATCAAAAAGTATGTAGCTGATTCACAGTACACACGTGTGCGTGCTGATAAGGGCAAATTGAGGACTCTTTCCTACAGGCAATTATGTCAGGTTAAAAGAGCAGCGGCAAAAAAGCCTTGTCATAGCAGCAGACAATTTTTTGAAGCTGCTGGTGCCTCCAACGTCCCCCGAACAACAAGATGCAGGGTCCTTCAGAGGTTTGCAGCTGTGCATGCGACATCCTGTTAACCTCCTCTATCCACTTCACACAAGCAGAAACGGCTCCAGTGGGCCAAACATTACATGAAGACTGATTTCAAAACTGTTTTGTTCACGGATGAGTGCCGTGCAGCGCTCGATGGTCCAGATGGATGGAGTGGAGGATGGCTGGTTGATGGACACCCCACGCAAACACGGCTACAGCGCCAACAAGGAGGAGGTGGAGTAATGTTTTGGGCTGGAATCATAGGGAGAGAGATTGTTGGCCCCTTTAGGATCCCTGAAGGCGCTAAAGATGAACTCCATAATGTATGTGGATTTTCTCAAACAGCACTTCCTGCCATGGTTCAAGAAGAAGAACCGTGTATTTCACAGCAAGATCATTTTTTTGCATGATAATGCACCATCTCATGCTGCACATAAAACATCTGCATCTCTGGCTGATATGAGCATAAAAGGGGACAAACTTATGGTGTGACCCCCATGCTCCCCTGACCTCTACCCCATTCAGAACCTCTGGAACATCATCAAAAGGAGTGTCTATGATGGCGGGAGGCAGTTCACATCTAAGCAACAGCTCTGGGAGGGTATTCTGTCCTCATGCAAAACAATTGAAGCAGAAACCATCCAAAACCTGACAAATTCAATGGACGAGAGAGTTCAGAAGCACCTTTCGAACAAGGGATCCTATGTGAAAATGTAACATCACCTAGAATAAAGTTTTGAGTTGAAAACTGTTTGATTTCAGTTTCTAATAACCTGCTAATGCTTATAATTTCAAAAATGACCATTTTTTTGGTCGTTATTAAAATGAAAAGGTTGATCGAAAAGTTTGGGGGATCTAAGAGTGTGGCAACCCAGTAGTCATGATTACTTCGAATTCTGCCAATATGAGGGTCATGCTGCAGGTAGTGCAGCAAGAAGGCACTTATGTGTCTTGCGCATCTCGGAGCCCCAAAATTATTTTCCGGGCTAGATGCAGCTAAAAATTATTATTCATTTTAAATCTGGTGAAGCTTTAGTATAGATGGCCTAATAGGATCAGTGCTGCACACTGCTACAAAGCCCAAATTATTTTCCAGTCAAGATACAGATAAACATGATTAGTAATTTTAAATCTGGTGGAGCTTATTATAGATGGCCTAATAGAATCAGTGCTGCACACTGCTACAAAGCCCAAATTATTTTCCAGCCAAGATACAGATAAACATGATTAGTAATTTGAAAGCTTAAAACGGTTGGTAGGGTGATTTTAACCAATCATCAAGCTTTTACTCTCCCCAGGATGACACAGGGGTAGAAAAGTCGTTTCGGATCCATGATTTGTTCATCTTTATGAACGTGAGTCTGTCTACATTATCAGTGGAGAGCCGCGTGCGCTTATCTGTCAGCACACCACCAGCAGCGCTGAACACACGTTCAGACAGAACGCTGGCTGCGGGGCATGACAAGATCTCCAAGGCGTAAGTGGCTAGCTCCGGCCATTTATCCAGATTGGAAGCCCAAAAAGAGCAAGGGTCCAGTGACACAGTCGTGGCTTCAATGTTTACTTGGAGATACTCCTGTACCATCGTCTCTAGGCGTTGACTATGTGTCAGACTTCTTGTCTCCTGTGGCCTTGCAAAGGATGGGCTAAAAAAGTGGTGAAATGATTCCGCAAAATTGATGTTACCAGCAGATACTGTGGTTCTGTTACGGTTTGAGTGCTGAACACTTTACGGTCCCACGGTTGGCAAGTTGGAACTTTGAGATTCACTACGTGCACCACTGTTGTTTTGTGGAAAAGCACATGTAAGATTCTGCAACAGTCTCTGCTGATACTCCTGCATGCGTGCATCCCTTTCTATGGCAGGAATAATTTCTGCAAATTTACTTTTGTACCGGGGATCTAACAGTGTGGCAACCCAGTAGTCAGGATTATTTCTAATTCTCACAATTCGAGGGTCATGTTGCAGGTAGTGCAGCAAGAAGGCACTCATGTGTGTTGCGCATCCAGGAGCACCAAGTCCCTGTTGTGTTGGTGGCGAGGTAACAATCATGCTTCCTTCCTCTGTCCTCTCCCCCCAACCTCGCACAACAGAAATGTGATCAAGGTCTCCCTCATCTGATGAGTTTTCCATCAGTTCGTCCTCCACTTCTTCCTGGGATCCTGCACCTTCCTCACTAGTTTGGCTGCTACCATGCGCCCTGGTAAAACCATCTCCCCCACCCTCACATGCCTGCCGCCTTGGTGCTGCCGACCGTCTGGACCTTGCAGATGTTAGCCCTTCCGCATACAACTCCTCCTCCTCTACTTCCTCCACCTCCTCTTGTGCCACCACCTGACTCCGAATTCTGTTTAACATGTGCTCCAGCATGTAAATCACCGGAATAGTCATGCTGATAATGGCATCGTCAGCACTAAACATCTTCGTCGCCATTTCAAAACTGTGCAGAAGGGTGCATAGGTCCCTGATCTGAGACCACTCCTCCAGCGTGATTTGCCCCACCTCTGGATCTCGTTGGCCCAGGCTATACGTCAGAACGTATTGCACCAGGGCTTGTCGGTGCTGCCACAGTCGCTGCAACATGTGCAGAGTTGAATTCCACTGGGTAGGCACATCGCATTTTAGCCGGTGAAGTGGCAGGCCCAACGACTTCTGGAGAGATGTAAGTCGCTGAGCTGCGGGATGCGAACGGCGAAAGTGAGCACACAGCGACCGTGCCCTCTGCAGAAGGCCATCTAGTCTGGGATAGTGGGCTAAAAATTGCTGGACAACCAGGTTCAACACGTGAGCCATACAAGGCACGTGTGTGACATTGCCCCGGCGAAGGGCCGCACCCAGGTTTGCAGCATTGTCGCACACGGCCTTCCCTGGTTTCAGGTCCAGTGGAGACAACCATTCATGAAATTGGTTCTCCAGAGCTGACCACAACTCCTCAGCTGTGTGACTCACATTTCCCAGACATTTCAATGTAAAAACCGCCTGATGACGTTGAGCCCTACTGCCAGCATAGTAAGGAGGTGTGCAGGATCCCTTCTGCGCAGTTAGAAAGCTTGTGGCATGACCAGACAGGCTTTGGGTGCAGGTGGAAGACCGAGAGGAGGTTGAGGAGGCAGAAGCAGTGGAGGAACTTTGACATAAAGAGGATTGACGCACAACTCGTGGGGACGGCAAGACTTGGACAGCAGCCCCTTGTCCTGCTGTCACCATAGTTACCCAGTGCCCAGTCAGCGACATGTAACGCCCCTGTCCATGCCTACTCATCCAAGTGTCTGTGGTGAAATGCACCCTGTCACACACAGAGTTTCTCAAAGAAGCGGTGATGTTGTGTGCGACATGCTGGTGGAGCGCAGGCACACCTTTCTTTGAGAAGTAGTGCCGACTGGGCATCTGGTACTGGGGCACTGCGATGGACAAAAGGTCTCGAAAATCCTCTGTGTCCACCAGGCGGAAAGGCAGCATTTCTGTAGCCAAGAACTTGCAGATGGTGAAATTCAACCTCTTAGCTTTCTCATGGCTAGGAGGAAATGGTCTTTTACTTGTCCACATCTGAGGGACCGAGGACTGGCTATTGTGCTTAGACGGGGTTGATAAGGGTGTCCCCGGCAAACTGCCGGTCTGTGAGGAAGATGCAGGCGGACATGTTAGGTTGCCTTGATCCAAAGGTGGTGCTATCGATGTCGGACAGCGCTCAACACCAGCTGGTGTTACCACCTCCAAAGAAAATGATGACCTGCCAATCACGCTGGCTGTTGCGGGTAAAGAGGTGGCAGGTCTGCGCCCCAAAACAGGTGTGACTGCTGTCCCCCCAGTCACAGAGGATGAAGAGGCCGCGGATGCACAAGATATGGCAGACGGTGGTTGGCCCGGCCGGCTAGGCCGCATTGTAGCACACTGAGCTTCCCACTGCAACTTATGCTTCATGTCCATGTGCCGGTTCATGCATGAAGTACTCAAACTATGTATTTTTTGGCCTCTACTTAGCTTTTGCTGACAAATGTTACAGATAACACGAGTTGGGTCATCTTTATCGATCTGAAAAAATGCCCAGGCTATGCAAGGCTTAGCACCCATGCGACCTGAAGAGCCACCACGACTTGTGGTGAGAGGCAGAGTTGTGTTTGAGGATGCAGTTGTTGACGTGCTTCCAGTACTACGTCTCTGTCCAGGAAGGCGCAACCTGACCTCGTCGTCACTAGCATCTTCCTCCACCTCCTCTGCTGACCTCATCTCTTGGCTGACTGTGGGTTGACAGTAAGTGGGATAACAAACCTCATCATCATCACCCTGTGCGTTATCACACCCGTCGTCCTCAGAGCCAACCTGTTCCTGCCCTGACAAAAAACTAAAGTTGTCGCTCCAATCAGGTATTTGAGTCTTATCATCGTCTTTCTCATTGTCTCCACCAACAGGAGTTACAGTTTGGGAATGAGGGTCTACATTATGGTCAGAACCTTCTGCGTCTGGTCCTGGATCCGACTCATAAAGATTCTGGGCATCAGTGCAGATCATTTCCCCGTCTGGATTCACAGAAGCGCTGGAGTCGACCTCTGATTCCCAGGCTATAGTATGAGTAAACAGCTCTGCAGACTCAACCATCTGTTCTACCTCATACTCAGACGGGCAGCTGGAGATTTGGGAGCTGTGAGGAAGCAAGTGCGATTGGGGTGACACCTTTGAGGACTGGAGTATTTGTGATGTTGAAGTTGATGTGGAGGAGAGCCCACTTAAAGGAGCACTTGATATCCGTTGAAGCACCTGCTGTTTTTGTGCCTCATCTGGAATTTGTAGCGATTGGCGTGGCCGTAAGAAAGGGATCTTATCACATTGTCCGCTAAAAGAAGTAGACATTTTAGTTTGGCTGGAAGATGGTCTTTCTTCTGCAGATGTTACTGTTGCTTTAACACCTACCCCACGGGCACAACCTTTTTTCCCCTTCCCAACATGCCTATTCCCCTTTCCACCAGCAGGAGGCCTTTTTCCACTCATTTTGGTGGTTAACTAATTAACAACTCTGGAGTTGTTTGCACAAAAAAATAATGGATGGGAACCGAGCAGAGCTGAGTGGCCAAACTGTGGTATTAGGCCAAAACTATTGGCTGGGTTAGATGCAGAAAAAAATTATATTCAATTTGCAACCTGATGGAGGTCAGTATAGATAGACTAATAGAGAAAGTCCCACACACTGCTAGAAGGCCAAATATTTTTTCAGAGCTAGATGCAGAAAAAAATATATTCAGTTTGCAACCTGATGGAGGTCTGTATAGATGGATTAATAGAACAAGTCCCACACACAGCTAGAAGCCCAATATTTTTTCAGAGGTAGATGCAGAAAAAAATATATTCAGTTTGCAACCTGATGGAGGTCAGTATAGATGGACTAATACAACAAGTCCCACACACAGCTAGAAGCCCAATATTTTTTCAGAGGTAGATGCAGAAAAAAATATATTCAGTTTGCAACCTGATGGAGGTCTGTATAGATGGATTAATAGAACAAGTCCCACACAGCTAGAAGCCCAATATTTATTCAGAGGTAGATGCAGAAAAAAATATATTCAGTTTGCAACCTGATGGAGGTCAGTATAGATGAACTAATACAACAAGTCCCACACACAGCTAGAAGCCCAATATTTTTTCAGAGGTAGATGCAGAAAAAAATATATTCAGTTTGCAACCTGATGGAGGTCTGTATAGATGGATTAATAGAACAAGTCCCACACACAGCTAGAAGCCCAATATTTTTTCAGAGGTAGATGCAGAAAAAAATATAATCAGTTTGCAACCTGATGGAGGTCTGTATAGATGGATTGATAGAACAAGTCCCACACACAGCTAGAAGCCCAATATTTTTTCAGAGGTAGATGCAGAAAAAAATATATTCAGTTTGCAACCTGATGGAGGTCAGTACAGATGGACTAATACAACAAGTCCCACACACAGCTAGAAGCCCAATATTTTTTCAGAGGTAGATGCAGAAAAAAATATATTCAGTTTGCAACCTGATGGAGGTCTGTATAAATGGACTAATACAACAAGTCCCACACACAGCTAGAAGCCCAATATTTTTTCAGAGGTAGATGCAGAAAAAAATATATTCAGTTTGCAACCTGATGGAGGTCAGTATAGATGGACTAATACAACAAGTCCCACACACAGCTAGAAGCCCAATATTTTTTCAGAGGTAGATGCAGAAAAAAATATATTCAGTTTGCAACCTGATGGAGGTCAGTATAGATGGACTAATAGAACAAGTCCCACACACTGCTAGAAGCCCAAATATTTTTTCAGAGCTAGATGCAGAAAAAAATTATATTCAATTTGCAACCTGATGGAGGTCAGTATAGATGGACTAATAGAATGATGCTATGCCCAAAAGATTTTACTTCACTAGGTGCAGTAAAAAATTGGTATTCTATACACAGGTGGTATATCTTGCAACACAGATAGGCTACTCCACTGACTAACACACTCTGCAATAGGCCAAAAAGGATTAGCTTTGCTAGATTCAGCCAAATGCTGTGAAAAAAACTTGCACAGCACTGGCACAGACCTGCCTGGCAAAAACTGATAGGAACTGATGTAACCTAGTCCTGAAAAGGACTGCAATTACAATTAGTCTTTACTCCCACAATTTATCTATTTAAGAGCACAGACGTGCCTGATAAAAGTCGTAGGAAATGCTGTAACCTAGTCCTTAAAAGGACTGCAATCACAACTATTCCCTACTCCCAAGCTATCTATAGATTTGTGCGAAAATTGGCTTGAAATTAACAAGGTATAGCGCACACAGCAACAGCGGTGCCGTCTAACACGCAGCTGCAGCAGTGAGAAAATGGTGGCGACGGGGAAAATGGCTTGGTCTTATAGGGCAAGGACATGTGACATACATTGCCAATGACACATGCCCTTGCTTGTGTGAAAAAAAGCACTTCGCTCCATGTGTGCGCTGCTGATAGGCTGACAGATTGCACCTCCCCACTGTAAATGCGGGAAAGAGAAAAAAAAATGGAGATCTTCATTATTCCTGCAGAGATCCATCCCCTGCCCCTCCCCCCACCCCGCTGTACACTCAAACTGCATATTAACATTAATTTTCATCATTACTGAGAAAAAATCCAGTTATGATTTTGGTGCACGAACAGTTATCGAACATAACCTCGAACAGCCGAATTTTTCTCAAATCGTTCGTGTTCGCCGAACGGCTCGAACACCGCCCAAAACAGCTCGAATTTGAGATTGGCGAACAGTTCGAGTCGAACAACGCTCATCTCTACCAGTGATCCCACACTTGGACACTCCGAAGAGCTGTTCACTTTTCCATTTATAGATTCAGGCCTCTCGCCCGGCCAGCTTCAAGCGGGGGAAGAGGAGATCACGTGTAGTGATGCCCAAATATTTGAGCAGGCTCGGTCACACGAAGGTGATGGTGGGAAAGTGCAATTACTGTTGCAAGAGGTGTATGATGATGATGAGACACAATTGCCAGAAAGTCAGGAGTGTGGAAGAGGAAGACGAGATGGTGGACGATGAAGTCACTGACCCAACCTGGCAATGTGACAAGCTGAGCGAGAACAGGATCACACAGGGGGAGGGAGGGGTGGCACCACAACAGGCAGGAACAAGCAGTGTGGTGGCCACAGACACAAGGCGGGCAACCGTTCCCCGGAACAACAACACAACGGAAGTTGCCAGTTCAACTGTCAGGTCTTCCCGAGTCTGGTTGTTTTTTGAAGACTGTCCATATAACCCCAAAAAGGCCATTTGCACCATCTGGCAGGCCAGCATCAGCAGGAGTAGCTAAACTAGTATGCTGACCACCATCAGCATGCTCAGGCACATGACAGCAAAGTACCCGATTAAGTGGGCCAAACGCCAGGGTCCAGAAACAGTGTCTGCGGGTGACACCACTGCCTCTTCCGCTGTTGTACGTGCACGCCAATCACCTGAGCATGGCACATGTGAAGATGCCTCCCGCCCTGCACCTGTCGTTGCACATTCGCAACTACCACCATCAGCAACCACATCCACGTCCTTGTCCTCCTAAATTTAGGCAGTCGTTGCAGTCACTGATTACGCAATAACTGTATAGCAGAACCGCTCTTTTCTAATGGGAACATGTTGTTACGTAGGCCCTCCTCTGTATTTAATTTGGTATTGGGGTATTTTCCAAAATTATGCAGCAATTGGACTCACTGCATACCCTATAACTGTATAGCAGAACCGTTTCTTTATAATGGAAATATTTTGTTTCTGAGGCCCACCTCTATGTGTCTTCAAATTGGTATTGAGGTATTTCCCAAATTTAGGCAGCCGTTGTAGTCACTGCATACACAATAACTGTATAACAGAACCGCTCCTTTCTAATGTGAACATGTTATGGAGGCCCTCCTCTATGTGTCGTTAAATTGGTATTGGGGTTTGTCCTACATTTAGGCAGCTGTGGCAGTCACTGCATACACAATAACTGTATATGTAAAAAGAAATTTTTTCTCACTCTCTCTTGCACCATTCTGTAACCTTGAGTGCAGACTCGTACACAGATCTGATATAATGTTCTTAAAAGATTGGGACTTGGAGGAAACTGGTACAGATGTTCTTGCCTGCTGGTCATCCTCCTCTGCTAACTGACTGGCTGAAGTTCTATCTACTGCAGCGTTACCCAAGCCAACAATACTTAACTTTAAGTGATTGGATTGTACACACTCATTAAGGATGACAGAGATGTCAGAATTTGATTTGTCCGATTGCGTTTCATACCTTAATAGACTAAAGTGAAAGGGTGAAAATCTTTGCGTTCTAACTAGGTAACCGGTTCATCCTATAATTCATCCTCATAGTAGGATGAAGTATTGTATGTGCTTTAGTGTCTGCTGTCAGGTCTCATAAAGTCTGTCCTGCAGTATGGGCAACGCACAGTGATAAACAGAGGATTTCTACACTTCACTGTAGAATCTGAACAGCTAGGAATCCTACTGGAGTCGAACATAGTCTGATAACGAGGTCCATATATGTACTTTTCATTCGACAACTTTGATAAAATCTCCTTTAAATTACAAGTAAACCTTACATTTTCCATGTCAAGAGTGTTCTGAGTAAGATCATCTGACACTGTTCTGTTACCAATGAAGACTTGGTCCAAGTCAGACCTAGAAATCTCTTTGCGCATTGTTCTTGTAGCACATTCAGGGTCTTTAATATTTCTAGTTACAGTAAGATTACCATGCTTTGTCTTGCTGTTGTATTCACGATCCTTTAGATGCCGTAATATATTTTCATCAGTTTCATATGGACTACTATTTGAACCCAAGTGCAATAGGACTTTTTTGTCCTATTCCTGTCCAGTCCAGTTCCTGAAGATGTTTCACTTCCTCTGGTAATAATCTGGGAGGATCAGGAATATGTTCCTGGAAATCTTTTTTTATGCTAGAGAGGTTCTGTATATGAACGTATATATTCAATATCATCATCAGAAGTTTCAGACCAGCGAACAAACTGTTCTTCACTTATACTTCCTGTATTTACTATAAAGCAAATATCAAGAAGTTTTGGAGATTTATTCTGCTCAATGCTATCAGATACATCTTTATAAGACGACGATATTAAGAGGTTATCTTGAGGAGGCATCACTTTTTCAAGGATCTCTGGTTCAACAATGTTTTCATTTATCAATTCTTCTGATGAACTATCTATTATAGGTTCTTCTGATATTACATCGCAATTCTCCATTATAGTTTCTTCTACTACTGCACAATTCTCCATTGTAAATTCTTCAGGCTCAACATTGCAAGTTCTCCACTGCAGGTTCTTCTGCTTCAACATTGCAAGTTCGCCACTGCAGGTTCTTCTGCTTCAGCATTGCAAGTTCTCCACTGTAGGTTCTTCTGCTTCAACATTGCAAGTTCTCCACTGCAGGCTCTTCTGCTTCAACATTGCAATTCTCCACTGCAGGTTCTTCTGCTTCAACAATGCAATTCTCCACTGCAGGTTCTTCTGCTTCAACATTGCAAGTTCTCCACTGCAGGTTCTTCTGCTCCAACAATGCAATTGTCCACTGCAGGTTCTTCTACCTGGCATTGGAATTTGTGCATTCTCATAGTGTAATGAACTTGTATATATACTGTATATTGAATAGAGCCTATCTCTAAGGCAGAGTTGCGATATAATATGGAAACAATACTTGAACTTACATACTACCTTATTATAATACAATGCAGAATTCATTTTTTTTTAGGCCATACATCTATATTTTGAATAGATGATTTTTCAATCAAGGCCTTTCTTTGTCTAGACACACTTTTTGTTGTTTTTTTTTTTGTGCTGTACCCTTTTTTTATACCTTAGGGGCTAATATGGTGTCCAGGTTTATTGACATGGAGCAGGAGCACCATATAGCACATATTAGGGTGTCAGCCTCCACTGTCAGGGTGACTAACAGGGATTTTTAGGGAACTGTTATTCTCCACAACTATCTGTGCAAGTATTTGCTGTTTATTTGTGTGATTTTTTTTTTATTACAATCCTGAATGGCAATGGTCCTGATTGATTATACTTATATTAGATTTTTTGGAGTGTCGTACTTTTAAAATGTTCATAAAAGTAAATTTTTAAGGGTCTATTTTTATCAAATTTGAACTTTTTTTTTCAGTTTTGGATAACAATGTAATGTACCACTAACCACGTTAAACTATATGGATGATTAATTGAATCTGGAAAAAAAATCACATTTTTGGGGGGGGAGAATCACCGTAAATGTAACATTAAGCATGTTGCACTGCATGGATTACTAATTCAATCTTGAAAGATTTTTGAACGTTTTTTTGGAGGTTAATACCACCGTAATGTAACAATAAACACATTACAGTGTATAGATTACTTATTAAATACAGAACGATTTTTTGAATGTTTTTTTTGCGAGGTTAATACCACCATGATTTAACACAAAGAACGTTACACTGTATGGATGACAAAATAGTAAATTTTTTCACCTGAAAAAAAAATTGGGTCACGTGTAGCACCTTTATATTTAACAACGGGACTGCAAAGCCCTAAGCCCTGCCTAGAGACTGTATTCTGCCACTCTCCCTGCCCCTGCAACTATCCTTAGGCTAAATGAAAAATCTATCTGATACAAACAGGAAAGCACAGGATTAGTTTGTATGATGGCTCAGCATCAGAACCAGTATAACCTCTAGAGGACTCTGATTAGTTAAACTGTGCACACACCTTGCTGAGCGTGATGGTGCCTGTCCTTTCATAACCTCTGATCGGTAATAAAGCCAGCCAATCACAGTAATGCCACTACCAAGATGGCTGTGGCATTACAGTGACTGCCAAAAAATCCTCGCATGTTGATTAGCTGTGTAACAGGCGCTAAGCATGCATGGCGGGGATTCGAGCCTCAAATCCGAGCACACAAATACTCGTGTGATATCTGAGTATCACCCAACACATTCGCTCATCCCTATAAATTATTATAAGGCTTTTATATTTCTTTGACTACCAGAGATTAAAAGTGTCCAATACACCTGGAAGCAAAAGAGTTAAGTTACCTTCAACATGTGTTTGCAATTGAAATCGCTTGGCATATGAAGAAAGCCTACATGTAGAGCGTGAGCCATGGCATAGACAGCGTTATATACATGATAGGTGGTTCTAAATGTTTCAGTGTGGTAATTAATGCCGCTAAGTCTTTGTAATTTTAATGTTCTGGTGCAGTTCTTAAGTTTGCGTGGATAAAACTTTTCAGCTAACATGTTCAGGATGGGGTTTGAAGGTTTACAGCTCAGGTATACAACTAGGATGTGTTCAAGTATAGGGTCATTTGGACGATTTTCAAGACTTATATCTTCTAAAAATGTTTTCAAATGAGGAATATTTATATTTGGTGCTAAAAATATGAGGCTCCCATGACATGATGCTTTATGTTTTACTGATGAAAGAATGTGAATATTTGACCCTGCTGGTATTATCAGGGTCTTCACGTTTCCTGAAATATTTTGTTCCTCAATAAATTGTACAGTGAGAAATGAAATTGTGCCACAAATTACGATAATGTTTGAGGTTGATTTTTGAAATATCCTTCTGTTCTTTTCATTGCTGTTTTCTTCATTTGTGAGATCATCAGTTTTCATTTTTAGAATAAACTCAACGCAAATATCATTAACTTCTGCCTGTTTCATTAACTCCTGACTTTGCGTGTGCCCTCCATCATCATCAGAGGCAATAACACCAATCCATGTCCAATCAAAATGTTTGAGAAGTTTAACTATTGCCAGATATTGAGTTTGATCACTTGGAAGAGTTTGGAAGAAGGATGGATACATTTGCTTATTGGATAAAAGAGGATTTGTGGCACCGTAGCTGATCTAGAGAAATAAAACAGCAATTATGCACAAGAATAAAGAAGTGAATGTTAAATTAAAGACCAAAAAATCATTATTCATACTGCATGCATTGTATCATTCACCATTTACAGATTCCTAGATTTTGTTTAGTATAATTCTGTTTATTGTCCTTTAAAAGTCCAGACTATGTAGAACAAATACATATATTCATTTTTAGAGATGATCGAACGGTTTGAAATTCATAATCGCCAACTTTGCTGAATTTTCCTTAAAAAATACTGCAAAGCATCTGATTGCCATGAAAAAGCCATGGCTTTTTCACAAGGGGAGATTCAACAATCTTTGTTGGGGGGGAGGGAGGTTTCAAGACCTGTTTTTCTTTGCTAAATGAAGAAACAAAAGCTTTTTGAATAGCGCATGCCAACAAGCCTTTTAAAAAAAAGCCATTACCCGTTCCAAAATAAAGCTTGGCACTCTAAGGTAAGGCAATCGGCAGCAGTACAGTCTGTCTCTATGAAACACAGTGGACAGGCAGCAAGGAGATGTATGGCTTGTGTGCCTGTGCAGTGGCAATGGCAACCTTAGTAAACACACATTTGAGAATTAGAACAGGGCAAGCAAGAAAATTTCTGGTTGTGTAGGGCTAGCAATGGCTGATCTCTCAGCAGCAGTATAATCTAGCACTGTAAAAAATAGTCGACAGGCAGGCAGTGTGACTCTACAATGGCAACGGCAGAGGTTCCACGGTAGAGAATTAGGTCAGGCCAGGCAAAGACGTACACTACCGTTCAAAAGTTTGGGGTCACCCAGACAATTTTGTGTTTTCCATGAAAACTCATACTTTTATCAAATGAGTTGCAAAATGAATAGAAAATATAGTCCAGACATTGACAAGGTTGGAAATAATGATTTTGATTTGAAAGAATAATTTTCTTTTTCAAACTTTTCTTTCGTCACAGAATGCTCCCTTTGCAGCAATTCCAGCATTGCAGACCTTTGGCATTCTAGTTGTTAATTTGCTGAGGTAATCTTGAGACATTTCACCCCATGCTTCCTGAAGCCCCGCCCACAAGTTAGATTGGCTTGATGGGCACTTTTTGCGCACCATACGGTCAAGCTGCTCCCACAACAGCTCAATGGGGTTGAGATCTGGTGACTGCGCTGGCCACTTCATTACAGATAGAATACCAGCTGCCTGCTTCTTCCCTAAATAATTCATGCATAATTTGGAGGTGTGCTTTGGGTCATTGTCCTGTTGTAGGATGAAATTGGCTCCAACCAAGCGCTGTCCACAGTGTATGGCATGGAGTTGCAAAATGGAATGATAGCCTTTCTTATTCAAAATCCCATTTACCTTGTACAAATCTCCCACTTTACCAGCACCAAAGCAACCCCAGACCATCACATTACCTCCACCATGCTTGACAGATGACGTCAGGCACTCTACCAGCATATTTTCAGTTTTTCTGCGTCTCACAAATGTTCTTCTGTGTGATCCAAAAACCTCAAACTTTGAATCGTCTGTCCTTAAAACTTTTTTCCAATCTTCCTCTGTCCAATGTCTGTTAATCTTTTCCTTTTATTAGCCAGTCTCAGATATGGCTTTTTCTTTGCCACTTTGCCCTGAAGGCCAGCATCCCGGAGTCGTCTTTTCACTGTAGACTTTGACACTGGCGTTTTGCATGTACTATTTAATGAAGCTGCCAGTTGAGGAGCTGGGAGGTGTCGATTTCTTAAACTAGAGACTCTAATGTACTTGTCTTGTTGCTCAGTTGTGCAGCAGGGCCTCCCACTTCTCTTTCTACTCTGGTTAGAGCCTGTTTGTGCTCTCCTCTGAAAGGAGTAGTACACACCGTTGTAGGAAATCTTCAGTTTCTTGGCAATTTCTCGCATGGAATAACCTTCATTTCTAAGAACAAGAATAGACTGTCGAGTTTCACATAAAAGTTCTCTTTTTCTGGCCATTTTGAGAGTTTCATAGAACAAACAAATGTAATGCTCCAGATTCTCAACTAGCTCAAAGGAAGGTCAATTTTATAGCTTCTCAAATCAGCCAAACCGTTTTCAGCTGGGCTAACATACTTGTGCAAGGGTTTTCTAAGGTTTTCTAAACATCCATTAGCCTCTTACACAGTTAGCAAACACAATGTACCATTAAAACACAGGAGTGGTGGTTGTTGGAAAGGGGCTTTTATACACCTATGTAGATATTGCAATAAAAACAAGACGTTTGCAGCTAGAATAGTCATTTACCACATTAACAATGTATAGAGTGCATTTCTGATTCATTTAATGTTAGCTTCATTGGGAAAAAAAGTGCTTTTCTTTCAAAAATAATGAAATTTGTAAATGACCACAAACTTTTGAACGGTAGTGTATCTATTAGTGTTGGGCTATCAATGGCAGACCTGACAGAAGTTGTTAAGTCCAGCACTCTAAAATACAGTGAGCAGATAGCCATTGGATGTGTGGCTGCCATGCAGTGACAATGGCAATGACAGAAGCCATATGGTGAATATATAGGATAAGGCAAGCAAGGGCGAGCAATGAGGAAA
Source organism: Phyllobates terribilis (assembly GCF_046119375.1). Taxonomy (NCBI): domain Eukaryota; kingdom Metazoa; phylum Chordata; class Amphibia; order Anura; family Dendrobatidae; genus Phyllobates; species Phyllobates terribilis. Next base: position 1,200,883,090 of record NW_027362761.1, on the reverse strand, counting down.
AAACAAGCCATCATCAGCTCACCGGTGTGGGAAATACAACAATTTAAGACTGCATGGAAGCATCAGGCCGGCTCCTAAACAGTAAAGGCTTTGGAAGGAGGAAAAATTATCCAGCAATCGCAAAATACACTGCTCAAAAAAATAAAGGGAACACTAAAATAACACATCCTAGATCTGAATGAATGAAAATATTCTCATTGAATACTTTGCTCTGTACAAAGTTGAATGTGCTGACAACAAAATCACACAAAAATCATCAATGGAAATCAAATTTATTAACCAATGGAGGCCTGGATTTTGAGTCACCCCCAAAATTAAAGTGGAAAAACACACTACAGGCTGATCCAACTTTGATGTAATGTCCTTAAAACAAGTCAAAATGAGGCTCAGTACAGTGTGTGGCCTTCACGTGCCTGTATGACCTCCCTACAACACCTGGATATGCTCCTGATGAGGTCACAGATGGTCTCCTATGGGATCTCCTCCCAGACCTGGACTAAAGCATCTGCCAACTCCTGGACAGTCTGTGGTGCAACGTGACATTGGTGGATGGAGCGAGACATAATGACCCAGATGTGCTCAATCGGATTCAGGTCTGGGGAATTGGCGCGCCAGTGCATAGCTTCAATGCCTTCATCTTGCAGGAACTGCTGACACACTCCAGCCACATGAGGTCTGGCATTGTCCTCCGTTAGGAGGAACCCAGAGCCAACCGCATGAGCATATGGTCTCACAAGGGGTCTAAGGATCTCATCTCGGTACCTAATGGCAGTCAGGCTACCTCTGGCGAGCACATGGAGGGCTGTGCGGCCCTCCAAAGAAATGCCATCCACACCATTACTGACCCACTGGCAAACCGGTCATGCTGAAGGATGTTGCAGGTAGCAGATTGCTCTCCACGGTGTCTCAAGACTCTGTCACGTCTGTCACATATGCTCAGTGTGAACCTGCTTTCATCTGTGAAGAGCACAGGGCACCAGCGGCGACTTTGCCAATCCTGGTGTTCTGTGGCAAATGCCAAGCGTCCTGCACGGTTTTGGGCTGTGAGCACAACCCCCATTTGTGGACGTCGGGCCCTCATACCACCCTCATGGAGTCAGCTTCTAACCGTTTGTGCAGACACAGGCACATTTGTGGCATGCTGGAGGTCATTTTGCAGGGCTCTGGCAGTGCTACTCCTGTTCCTCCCTGCACAAAAGAGGAGGTAACGGTACTGCTGCTGGGTTGTTGCCTTCTACAGCCCCCTCCACGTCTCCTTGTGTACTGGCCTGTCTCCTGGTAGCGCCTCCAGCCTCTGGACACTATGCTGACAGACACAGCAAACCTTCTTGCCACAGCTTGCATTGATGTGCCATCCTGGATGAGCTGCACTACCTGAGCAACTTCTGAGGGTTGTAGAGTCCGCTTCATGCTACCACAGGTGTGAAAGCACAAACAACATTCAAAAGTGACCAAAACATCAGCCAGAAAGCATTGGTACTGAGATGTGGTCTGTGGTCCCAACCTGCAGAACCACTCCTTTATTGAGGGTGTCTTGATAATTGCCAATAATTTCCATCTATCGTCTATTCCATTAGCACAACACCATGTGAAATTGATTGTCAATCAGTGTTGCTTCCTAAGTGGACAGTTTGATTTCACAGAAGTTTCATTCACTTGGAGTTATATTCTGTTGTTTCAGTGTTCCCTTTATTTTTTTGAGCAGTGTATATATATATATATATATATATATATATATATATATATATATATATAAATATATATATATATATATATATACACTGTGTTGCAAATAATATTTTCTCAGATTTTCCCAAATTACCTATATGAATTGCAGTCATTGTAATTTTCCAGTGAAATAACTATTGGAGTACAATTGAAAGGTTTTTGTACAAACTGCCTATGATAACAGTATATTTAAAAAAAAAAAAAATAACTCAAGCTGCACTCAAAATGCATGTTCCAAATTATTATGCACAGCAGAGTTTTCAACCTTTTCATTTTAATACAGAACAAAAAAATGGTCATTTTTGAAATTATAAGCATTAGCAGGTTATTACAAACTGAAATCAAACAGTTTTCAACTCAAAACTTTATTCTAGGTGATGTTACATTTGCACATAGGACCCCTTGTTCGAAAGGAGCTTCTGAACTCTCTCGTTCATTGAATTTGTCAGGTTTTGGATGGTTTCTGCTTCAATTGTTTTGCATGAGGACAGAATACCCTCCCAGAGCTGTTGCTTAGATGTGAACTGCCTCCCGCCATCATAGACACTCCTTTTGATGATGCTTCAGAGGTTCTCAATGGGGTTGAGGTCAGGGGTAGTGCTGAGCCACCCCCGTAGTGTTCGAGTTCGGTTCGGTTCGTCGAACACCCGTGTGTTCGCAAAACTGTTCGTCGAACTGTTCGTCGAACACCTTCGAACACCGTTAAAACCAATGGCAGGCAAACAAAAACACATAGAAACACATAGAAAACACCTTCAAAGGTGTCCAAAAGCTGACAAACTGCTCAGAAGACATAACTAACACATGGAAAAGTGACAAGTACATATAGTCATGCGAAAATAAAAGAGGTGGAGGAGTAAAAGGAGGGGGAGACACAGATATAGGGATGTCATGCCCTTCTAAAATCCAAAAAGTGAGAAGCCGACACGGCCAGTCCGCTCCTGCCCGTGCCACCTCCGTGTCGCCGGGTTTGTGCCAGAGCCGCGGTGAACCCTGACGGCCAGCCCCCCTCTCCCAATACTGGTGCCTGTCCGCTGGTGGGTCGAGCGAGCCCCCCTGTGGTGGAGGCAGCTCTAAGCTTTTTAATTTAAATTGTCTCTCTAATTTGAATGAATACACTTTAAATCCATTTACAAGGATCTATTGGAGGGCAAGTCTCATGCCAGCAGCCGCAGTAATTCCAGCTCCAGTAGCGTCCACTAAAGCTGCTGCAGTTAAAAAGCTTTTATAAGGATCGAGCTCGGCTGTCCACCGCAAGGCATCCTACTGCCAGTCCCAGCCCCTATGCCTTGGGGTGCCTCCTGATGCTCTTCACTAAGTATCCCATGGCCCCGAAGCATTTCCTTTGAAAAAATTAAGTGTCTAAACTACAGGTGGTGCAGCTTGCTTAACAGCCGGGATAATCCGCTCACTAGCAGACACTGCTACTAGGCACAAAGTATTTCCTGGGCTAGATGCAGTTAAAAATTTGTAATTAGATACTCTCGTTGGGTGCTGAGAAAGCATTCCATAGAGTCTCCTGGCACGCCATATATGATTCTCTTAAAAAGCTTGGGATAGGGGTCTAGGGTACCCTTTTATAGCCAAAATCACGGCCCTGTATCGCAATTCGTCACCTAGGCTGAAGATAAATGGAACTGTAGCACCCTGAGGGCTCGGTTGCTACAGACGTATTGCACCTCACCCAGAGGTGTGATATCTCACTCTCAGGTAAGGATGGAGTGTGGATCAGGACCCGACACCTGCATGCATTACACCACATTGCCGTGGGGCAGGGCGACCAATATGCCCCTGAGATGGGCACGACAGTCCCTGTCCCTGGCTGGAGTGGGGGGAGGGAACACTGAGGAAGGGGAACCCTGTAGTGCAGGAGCAGGGAGGAAGCAGTTCCTGGGTGCATTGAGAAGGGAGTATAAAAGGTGGGCACTGTTAGAACCTTGCTGTTAGGTTTTTTTTCCTTTGCTGGTCACATGACCTTGTTGGCCTATTTAATCCTGCTCCGCCCTTCTGGCTTTGCTGGACTTCATTGTATATCTACTTTCTAGCTAGCCTGTGCTCTGTATCTAACTCTGTTAGTTTGCTTGGTCTACGGACCTCTAGGTTCTATCTATTTTGTTTGTTCGTCTGTCTGCTACTATTTCTGTTAGGAGGTGTCCCATATTCCTCCCAGTCCTTAGTACTTGTAGGGATTCCCTCCCCAAATCTATAGGTCTCCGTACAGACTAGATTAGGACTTTAGCAGGTCTGATCGCAGGATCAGGTTCCCTGTTACATCGTAGGGATTCAGCTGAGTCTTATAGTAGGGACAGATCTCCTCTCTTTCCTTAACTTTGGTAGCAGAACATAACAGTAAGTCCAGCCTGTAAATTCTCTAAGGAAAGATTTTTTTTTGTTCCATCATGGTGTCGGTTCAGGATTTGGCTAAACACCTGCAGGGACTCTCTCTGGAAGTGGCCGAGCTCCGTCAGCACGTGAGTAACTGTCCTGGAGCATATTTCTTGGAGCCTAAGGTATGTTTGCCGGATTTATTTTTTGGTGAACATCGAGAATTTTTTTCATTTAAAAATGCTTGCTTATTGTATTTTCGTTTGAGACCCAAGTCCTCTGGGGATGAATCCCAGCGCGTAGGGTTCATAATGTCACTTTTGCGCAAAGAGCCTCAGGAGTGGGCCTTTTCTTTGCAACCTAGTGATACATGCTTCAGATCAGTGGATAGTTTTTTTTCTGCTTTAGGACTATTATATGATGATCCTGACCGTGTGGCATTAGCTGAGACTGAGTTGAGACGTTTAAAACAAGGATCAGGTAATATGGAAAAATATTGTACACATTTTCGTCGTTGGTCCACTCAAACAGGGTGGAACGATTCTGCTCTGAAAAGTCTATTTCTTGCTGGGCTCAGTGAAAAGGTTAAAGACCTGCTAATTGCTTATCCTACACCTGAGGATTTGCAACAGGCTATGCAATTAGCTATACGGGTGGACAGAAGACTGCGTGCTAGGGTTAATGAGAGCAAATCCTCTGCTATGTCAGTTTCTGGTTATGATAATGTGTGTACTAACAGTGGTGAACCGATGGAGATTGGATCGGTGGCACCTCGCTCTCAAGAAAAACACCGTCGTTTTTCAGAAGGCTTGTGTTTCTATTGCGGGAAATCTGGTCATTTGATTAAAGGCTGTGAGCTTCGTATGAAGAAAGAAAAAAAAAATGGTCAGTCACGCCCGTATTGCCTGTTTAAATTCCAAGGGTATATTTTTAGCTGCTTCCACGATTGCTCAGGAAAAATTAATGGAATTTCGGGTGTTTGTTGATTGCGGGTCTACACTGAATGTTATTGATGGGGGATTCGTGGAAAAACTCAATTTAAAACCTGAACCTTTATCATCCCCCATTGCTGTGGTTTCTGTGGATGGCTCCCCTTTGAAGAATATTACTCTCAAGGTCAGTGAATTTCCTCTCACTATTAATGGTGTTCACCATGAGAAATTGGATTTGGTAGTGTTGAATAACTTGCCTTCTCCAGTAATATTGGGTTTGCCCTGGTTAAAATTTCACAATCCTGTACTGGATTGGTCTACCAGTGAAATTAAATCCTGGAGCCATAAATGTTATGACAAGTGTTGTAACGGGCGTATTGCAGCTTTGGATAGGGGAGAATTGCCTGTTCCTATTCAGGATTTTTGGAGAGTTTTTTCTGAGAAAGAATCGCAGGTTTTGCCTCCCCATAGAGACTATGATTGTTCTATTGAATTTGTCCCTGGAGCGACTCTTCCTAAAAGTCGTTTATTTAACCTTACTATTCCTGAGAGGAAGGCTTTGGAGGAATACATACAGACAAGTTTGGCCGCCGGTCACATTAGGCCCTCTAAGTCTCCTGTGGCGGTTGGATTTTTTTTTGTAAAAAAAAAGGACGGCGGTTTACGTCCTTGTCTGGATTTTCGTGAGATTAACAAAATTACGGTACGCAATCCTTACCCACTGCCATTGATTCCTGATCTGTTTAACCAGTTATTGGGGGCCAAGTGGTTCTCTAAAATTGACCTTAAGGGGGCATACAATCTGTTGCGCATGAAGGAGGGTGATGAATGGAAGACTGCTTTTAACACTCCTGTGGGTCATTTTGAGAATCTGGTTATGCCTTTTGGTCTTACTAATGCTCCTGCATTTTTTCAGAATCTGATTAATGACATCCTTAGACCTTTGATCGGTAAAAATGTGGTTGTGTATTTGGATGACATTTTGATTTATTCGCCAGATCTGGAGTCTCATTGGCGGAGCGTGCGTGAGGTATTACAGTTATTAATGGACAATTCGCTTTTTGCTAAGCTGGAGAAATGTGAGTTCGCTGTACAGAGAATTAGTTTTTTGGGCTACATTATCTCCAGCAAAGGTTTTGAGATGGATCCGGTTAAGGTTCAGGCTGTGCAGGAATGGCCTAGGCCTATTGGTTTGAAATCAATACAGAGGTTTTTGGGTTTCGCCAATTACTATAGAAAATTCATAAAAAATTTTTCTAGTATTGTCAAACCTCTGACTGATCTCACCAGGAAAGGTGCTGATGCGGTTCAGTGGTCTTCTGAGGCCATTGAAGCTTTTGTGTATCTCAAGGAGAGGTTCACCTCTGCTCCCATCCTTATGCAGCCTGATGTTACTAGGCCGTTTTTGGTTGAGGTTGATGCTTCCTCTGTGGGGGTTGGCGCAGTATTGTCACAGGATAACGGGGATGGATTACATCCCTGTGCATTTTTTTCAAAAAAATTTTCGGAGACTGAATTGAATTACGATATTGGTAATCGGGAATTATTGGCTATTAAACTCGCATTTGAACACTGGCGCCACTTCTTGGAAGGTGCGGAATTTCCCGTTCAGGTTCTTACGGATCATAAAAATCTGATATATCTTGACGCTGCCAAGCGCCTGAATGCCCGTCAGGCTAGGTGGGCACTGTTTTTCTCGCGGTTTAATTTCTCCGTTACTTACATCCCTGGTACTAAGAATGTTAAGGCGGATGCCTTGTCTCGCAGTTTTTCTCCCATAGTCGGTGCTGAGAAAGAGGAAAACATTTTACAAGAAGGTGTTGTGATAGCTGCTTTAGACTCCGTTTTGGAAGATGAGATTCTTAAAGCTCAGGAGAATGCCCCATCTAACACTCCTCATGGGAGGTTGTTTGTGCCTGGGACCTTTAGGAGAGATTTGTTTGTTGAGTGTCACGAATCTCGGTTGGCAGGTCATCCCGGAATCTCTGAGACCAAGAGACTGGTGGGTCGCAGTTTTTGGTGGCCTGGATGGCAGAAGGAAGTCATTAAGTGGGTGCGCCAATGTACTATATGTGCTAGATCTAAGTCCTCACATACTCCTGCTGCGGGGTTGCTTTGTCCTTTGGAGGTCCCCAGTGCTCCTTGGACACATTTGGCTATGGACTTTATAACTGACCTTCCCCCCTCTGAGGGTTTTACTGTCATCTGGGTGGTCGTGGACCGTTTTAGCAAGATGTGTCACTTGGTTCCCTTCGTCAAACTGCCCTGCGCTAAAACTCTCGCTAAGGCCTTTGTCAAGGAAATTGTCAGACTTCATGGCGTTCCTACTGACATTGTTTCTGATAGGGGTCCTCAGTTCGTGGCTCGTTTTTGGCGTGCCTTTTGTGACAGGTTGGGAATTCATTTGTCGTTTTCGTCCGGATATCATCCTGAATCTAATGGCCAGACAGAAAGGAAAAACCAGGATGTTGAGCAGTTCTTGCGTTGTTTTGTGGCAGACAATCAAGAGGGGTGGTCTGAGTTTCTGCCACTTGCCGAATTTGCTCTGAACAATCATACATCTTCTTCTGCTGGTTGTTCGCCTTTTTTTTGTTGTTCTGGGAGACATCCGTCGTTTGGGTCGTTCTCCAAGTTGGGATCTGCCGTGCCTGAGGAGGAGAATTTTTCCGGTGATTTGGAAAGAGTTTGGACGGATGTGCGTGGTAATCTTCAGGAGGCCAACAGAAAATCTAAAGACTACTTTGATAGGAAACGACAGGAGGTTTTGTTCGCTGTTGGTGACATGGTTTGGTTGTCCTCTAGGAATCTGCGGTTGAGGATTCCTTCTAAGAAATTGGGTCCCAAGTTTGTAGGGCCCTTTAAGGTGCTTCAGGTTGTCAACCAATCTGCTGTTAGGTTGGAGGTTCCTACCTCCTGGAGAATTAATCCGGTCTTTCATGTCTCTCTGTTAAAAAAAGCTGTTGTGTCGGATGGTGACGCCTCTGCCTCTGTTCCTCCGGTGGTGGAGGACGGGGAATATGAAATTTCTCGCATCCTTGACTCTAGACGGTATAGAGGTAGTTTGCAGTATCTTGTGGCCTGGAAAGGTTTCGGACCCGAGGATAACTCTTGGGTGAGGTCAGATGATGTTTCCGCGTCCAGACTTATCAGAGCGTTTCACAGGAGATTTCCTGATAAGCCTGGTCCTAGGGGATCCGGAGGATCCTCTTAGAAGGGGGGGTACTGTTAGAACCTTGCTGTTAGGTTTTTTTTCCTTTGCTGGTCACATGACCTTGTTGGCCTATTTAATCCTGCTCCGCCCTTCTGGCTTTGCTGGACTTCATTGTATATCTACTTTCTAGCTAGCCTGTGCTCTGTATCTAACTCTGTTAGTTTGCTTGGTCTACGGACCTCTAGGTTCTATCTATTTTGTTTGTTCGTCTGTCTGCTACTATTTCTGTTAGGAGGTGTCCCATATTCCTCCCAGTCCTTAGTACTTGTAGGGATTCCCTCCCCAAATCTATAGGTCTCCGTACAGACTAGATTAGGACTTTAGCAGGTCTGATCGCAGGATCAGGTTCCCTGTTACATCGTAGGGATTCAGCTGAGTCTTATAGTAGGGACAGATCTCCTCTCTTTCCTTAGCTTTGGTAGCAGAACATAACAGGCACCATCTTAGTTCAGTGCAGAGAAGTCTGAGCAGAAGTGGCAGGGAGCAGGGGCTCTGCATGAGCTCTGCTCCGGAGGCGGGCCTAGTAACAGAGGCCCAGGCCTGGAAGAGGGAGAAGGAAGGAAGAGGAGCGGAGAAGGCTCCAGGAACGAGGAATGAAGGGATCCCAGGGGTGCGGACTGGCGAGTCGCCACCGCACGCCCGAATCCACCTGCGTGGAGGGGTCAGGCCAAAGGGGGAGACCGGTCCCCGAACTAGTGGAGGCAGGAAACGACCCTCAGCTAGAAACCGGAGGCTCTGACATTTTATGTGGCGCAGCCCCTCGCTACACCCGCTAGGAAGGCACCACATAGGGTCAGGGAAACTGGCGCCAAGTTTACCAAGAGGAGGCCCGAGGCAGCCGGACAGAAGTGTTGGTAAGAAAGGCCAGACAAAGGACACACAAAGGGGGTCCTGTGAAGTGCTCCAAAGTTATCTGGGAGTTGTATGAGCCCCTCACCTGGTGAGCACAGTACGACGTGGGCAGCCGTTACCTGCAGACGTGGTCTGGATAATAAGAACTGTGAGTAAAGGCCCTGAACTGCATCACTGACTCCGTGTCGTTACTGCTGCTGCCCTGCACCATCACCCCCATCCTCCGCATACACTGCCCTGAGGCTATACTCCTCCCGTGGGGAGTTATGCTACGCTCTGCTGCACCCACAACACCAGCCTCAGTGGTCTGCCCTGTAGCGGCGGTTCACTCTGACCGCAATCCACGGGTGGCGTAGTCGGACATTTAAACATCAAAACCACATAAATAGTTCCGCCACTGGTTTGACCGCCCTGAGCCACGGAACTGGGTCGCCGCCACGAAGACTACAACCACCAGCATCCACCAAAAAGGGTCCGGCTCCGGGTGTCCCAAGGCCCAGGGGGTGCGTCAGAACATTTTCATCACCTTTCACAATCACCAATGGGACAAGGCAGTGATGTCCTCTGTCCCCTCTCTTATACATCCTAGTGACGGAGCACCTGCTCTCATCAATTCGCCATAACCCCAATATTAGGTGGATTGAGGTGGGAGGCACCGAGTACAAGTGCTCTCTATTTGCTGATGATGTCCTAGTATATATCACTCAATCACATATATCCATCCCTGCTGTTATGGCTGAAATAGATCACTTTGTTACATGGTAAAATTTTAAAATCAATGCAGCGAAGTCTGAGGCCCTCGATGTCTCCCTCCCCAAATCCATATAGGATTCCATCCAGTCCAACTTTCCCTTTGCCTGGCCCTCACAGGGTATCAAATACTTAGGAATTCCTATTCATAGAGACCTCTCCCATCTATGTTATCTTAATTTTGGGCCCTTTATTGAACAACTCCATACAGACCACGGTTGGCAAGTTAGAACTGTAAGATTCACTACGTGAACCACTGGTGTTTTGTGGAAAAGCACATGTACACTGCGTTCCAAATTATTATACAAAAAGTGTTTAGGAGTGATAAGGGAAGAATTTGTTTGTTTGTCAGTTAAACTCATTGATGGTGATGTGTGTCAGGGCTCTTTATATCACTGTAAGCAATTGCAGACACCTGTGCTAATTAGTTTGGGAGGTGTGTCCAATGAAAGGCAAGACTACTTAAGAAGGCTCTCTCACATTATTAAGCAGCCTACATTTTCTGCCAAAATGGGAAAGAAAAAGGATGTGTCGGCTGCTGAGAAGCAACAAATTGTGGAGTGTTTAGGTCAAGGCATGACTACAATCAACATTGTGCGATGATCAGGATGAAGTGTCTTGGCAATCAAGAAGTATGTAGCTGATTCACAGTACACACATGTGCGTGCTGATAAGGGCAAATTGAGGACTCTTTCCTACAGGCAATTACGTCAGGTTGAAAGAGCAGCGGCAAAAAAGCCTTGTCATAGCAGCAGACAAGTTTTTGAAGCTGCTTGTGCCTCCAACGTCCCCCGAACAACAAGATGCAGGGTCCTTCAGAGGTTTGCAGCTGTGCATGCGCCATCCTGTCGACCTCCTCTATCCACTTAACACAAGCAGAAACGGCTCCAGTGGGCCAAACATTACATGAAGACTGATTTCAAAACTGTTTTGTTCACGGATGAGTGCCGTGCAGCGCTCGATGGTCCAGATGGATGGAGTGGAGGATGGCTGGTTGATGGACACCCCACGCAACAGCGCCAACAAGGAGGAGGTGGAGTAATGTTTTGGGCTGGAATCATGGGGAGAGAGATTGTCGGCCCCTTTAGGATCCCTGAAGGCGCTAAAGATGAACTCCATAATGTATGTGGATTTTCTCAAACAGCACTTCCTGCCATGGTTCAAGAAGAAGAACCGTGAATTTCACAGCAAGATCATTTTTCTGCATGATAATGCACCATCTCATGCTGCACATAAAACATCTGCATCTCTGGCTGATATGGGCATAAAAGGGGACAAACTTATGGTGTGACCCCCATGCTCCCGTGACCTCTACCCCATTCAGAACCTTTGGAGCATCATTAAAAGGAGTGTCTATGATGGCGGGAGGCAGTTCACATCTAAGCAACAGCTCTGGGAGGGTATTCTGTCCTCATGCAAAACAATTGAAGCAGAAACCATCCAAAACCTGACAAATTCAATGGACGAGAGAGTTCAGAAGCTCCTTTCGAACAAGGGGTTCTATGTGCAAATGTAACATCACCTAGAATAAAGTTTTGAGTTGAAAACTGTTTGATTTCAGTTTCTAACAACCTGCTAATGCTTATAATTTCAAAAATGACCATTTTTTTGGTCTTTATTAAAATGAAAAGGTTGATCGAAAAGTTTGGGGGATCTAAGAGTGTGGCAACCCAGTAGTCATGATTACTTCGAATTCTGACAATATGAGGGTCATGCTGCAGGTAGTGCAGCAAGAAGGCACTTATGTGCCTTGCGCATCTCGGAGCCCCAAAATTATTTTCCGGGCTAGATGCAGCTAAAAATTATTTTTAATTTTAAATCTGGTGAAGCTTTAGTATAGATGGACTAATAGGATCAGTGCTGCACACTGCTACAAAGCCCAAATTATTTTCCAGTCAAGATACAGATAAACATGATTAGTAATTTGAAAGCTTAAAACGGTTGGTAGGGTGATTTTAACCAATCATCAAGCTTTTACTCTCCCCAGGATGACACAGGGGTAGAAAAGTCGTTTCGGATCCATGATTTGTTCATCTTTATGAACGTGAGTCTGTCTACATTATCAGTGGAGAGCCGCGTGCGCTTATCTGTCAGCACACCACCAGCAGCGCTGAACACACGTTCAAACAGAACGCTGGCTGCGGGGCATGACAAGATCTCCAAGGCGTAAGTGGCTAGCTCCGGCCATTTATCCAGATTGGAAGCCCAAAAAGAGCAAGGGTCCAGTGACACAGTCGTGGCTTCAATGTTTACTTGGAGATACTCCTGTACCATCGTCTCTAGGCGTTGACTATGTGTCAGACTTCTTGTCTCCTGTGGCCTTGCAAAGGATGGGCTAAAAAAGTGGTGAAATGATTCCGCAAAATTGATGTTACCAGCAGATACTGTGGTTCTGTTACGGTTTGAGTGCTGAACACTTGACGGTCCCACGGTTGGCAAGTTGGAACTGTGAGATTCACTACGTGCACCACTGGTATTTTGTGGAAAAGCACATGTAAGATTCTGCAACAGTCTCTGCTGATACTCCTGCATGCGTGCATCCCTTTCTATGGCAGGAATAATTTCTGCAAATTTACTTTTGTACCGGGGATCTAACAGTGTGGCAACCCAGTAGTCAGGATTATTTCTAATTCTCACAATTCGAGGGTCATGTTGCAGGTAGTGCAGCAAGAAGGCACTCATGTGTGTTGCGCATCCAGGAGCACCAAGTCCCTGTTGTGTTGGTGGCGAGGTAACAATCATGCTTCCTTCCTCTGTCCTCTCCCCCCAACCTCGCACAACAGAAATGTGATCAAGGTCTCCCTCATCTGATGAGTCTTCCATCAGTTCGTCCTCCACTTCTTCCTGGGCTCCTGCACCTTCCTCACTAGTTTGGCTGCTACCATGCGCCCTGGTAAAACCATCTCCCCCACCCTCACATGCCTGCCGCCTTGGTGCTGCCGACCGTCTGGACCTTGCAGATGTTAGCCCTTCCGCATACAACTCCTCCTCCTCTACTTCCTCCACCTCCTCTTGTGCCACCACCTGACTCCGAATTCTGTTTAACATGTGCTCCAGCATGTAAATCACCGGAATAGTCATGCTGATAATGGCATCGTCAGCACTAAACATCTTCGTCGCCATTTCAAAACTGTGCAGAAGGGTGCATAGGTCCCTGATCTGAGACCACTCCTCCAGCGTGATTTGCCCCACCTCTGAATCTCGTTGGCCCAGGCTATACGTCAGAACGTATTGCACCAGGGCTTGTCGGTGCTGCCACAGTCGCTGCAACATGTGCAGAGTTGAATTCCACCGGGTAGGCACATCGCATTTTAGCCGGTGAAGTGGCAGGCCCAACGACTTCTGTAGAGACGTAAGTCGCTTAGCTGCGGGATGCGAACGGCGGAAGTGAGCACACAGCGACTGTGCCCTCTGCAGAAGGCCATCTAGTCTGGGATAGTGGGCTAAAAATTGCTGGACAACCAGGTTCAACACGTGAGCCATACAAGGCACGTGTGTGACATTGCCCCGGCGAAGGGCCGCACCCAGGTTTGCAGCATTGTCGCACACGGCCTTCCCTGGTTTCAGGTCCAGTGGAGACAACCATTCATGAAATTGGTTCTCCAGAGCTGACCACAACTCCTCAGCTGTGTGACTCACATTTCTCAGACATTTCAATGTAAAAACCGCCTGATGACGTTGAGCCCTACTGCCAGCATAGTAAGGAGGTGTGCAGGATCCCTTCTGCGCAGTTAGAAAGCTTGTGGCATGACCAGACAGGCTTTGGGTGCAGGTGGAAGACCGAGAGGAGGTTGAGGAGGCAGAAGCAGTGGAGGAACTTTGACATAAAGAGGATTGACGCACAACTCGTGGGGACGGCAAGACTTGGACAGCAGCCCCTTGTCCTGCTGTCACCATAGTTACCCAGTGCCCAGTCAGCGACATGTAACGCCCCTGTCCATGCCTACTCGTCCAAGTGTCTGTGGTGAAATGCACCCTGTCACACACAGAGTTTCTCAAAGAAGCGGTGATGTTGTGTGCGACATGCTGGTGGAGCGCAGGCACACCTTTCTTTGAGAAGTAGTGCCGACTGGGCATTTGGTACTGGGGCACTGCGACGGACATAAGGTCTCGAAAATCCTCTGTGTCCACCAGGCGGAAAGGCAGCATTTCTGTAGCCAAGAGCTTGCAGATGGTGAAATTCAACCTCTTAGCTTTCTCATGGCTAGGAGGAAATGGTCTTTTACTTGTCCACATCTGAGGGACCGAGGGCTGGCTATTGTGCTTAGACGGGGTTGATAAGGGTGTCCCCGGCAAACTGCCGGTCTGTGAGGAAGATGCAGGCGGACATGTTAGGTTGCCTTGATCCAAAGGTGGTGCTATCGATGTCGGACAGCGCTCAACACCAGCTGGTGTTACCACCTCCAAAGAAAATGATGACCTGCCAATCACGCTGGCTGTTGCGGGTAAAGAGGTGGCAGGTCTGCGCCCCAAAACAGGTGTGACTGCTGTCCCCCCAGTCACAGAGGATGAAGAGGCCGCGGATGCACAAGATATGGCAGACGGTGATTGGCCCGGCCGGCTAGGCCGCATTGTAGCACACTGAGCTTCCCACTGCAACTTATGCTTTATGTCCATGTGCCGGTTCATGCATGAAGTACTCAAACTATGTATTTTTTGGCCTCTACTTAGCTTTTGCTGACAAATGTTACAGATAACACGAGTTGGGTCATCTTTATCGATCTGAAAAAATGCCCAGGCTATGCAAGGCTTAGCACCCATGCGACCTGAAGAGCCACCACGACTTGTGGTGAGAGGCAGAGTTGTGTTTGAGGATGCAGTTGTTGACGTGCTTCCAGTACTACGTCTCTGTCCAGGAAGGCGCAACCTGACCTCGTCGTCACTAGCATCTTCCTCCACCTCCTCTGCTGACCTCATCTCTTGGCTGACTGTGGGTTGACAGTAAGTGGGATCTCCGACCTCATCATCATCACCCTGTGCGTTATCACACCCGTCGTCCTCAGAGCCAACCTGTTCCTGCCCTGACAAAAAACTAAAGTTGTCGCTCCAATCAGGTATTTGAGTCTTATCATCGTCTTCCTCATTGTCTCCACCAACAGGAGTTACAGTTTGAGAATGAGGGTCTACATTATGGTCAGAACCTCCTGCGTCTGGTCCTGGATCCGACTCATAAAGATTCTGGGCATCAGTGCAGATCATTTCCTCGTCTGGATTCACAGAAGCGCTGGAGTCGACCTCTGATTCCCAGGCTATAGTATGAGTAAACAGCTCTGCAGACTCAACCATCTGTTCTACCTCATACTCAGACGGGCAGCTGGAGATTTGGGAGCTGTGAGGAAGCAAGTGCGATTTGGGTGACACCTTTGAGGACTGGAGTATTTGTGATGTTGAAGTTGATGTGGAGGAGAGCCCACTTAAAGGAGCACTTGATATCCGTTGAAGCACCTGCTGTTTTTGTGCCTCATCTGGAATTTGTAGCGATTGTCGTGGCCGTAAGAAAGGGATCTTATCACATTGTCCGCTAAAAGAAGTAGACATTTTAGTTTGGCTGGAAGATGGTCTTTCTTCTGCAGATGTTACTGTTGCTTTAACACCTACCCCACGGACACAACCTTTTTTCCCCTTCCCAACACGCCTATTCCCCTTTCCACCAGCAGCAGGCCTTTTTCCACTCATTTTGGTGGTTAACTAATTCACAACTCTGGAGTTGTTTGCACAAAAAAACAATGGATGGTAACCGAGCAGAGCTGAGTGGCCAAACTGTGGTATTAGGCCAAAACTATTGGCTGGGTTAGATGTAGAAAAAAATTATTTTGAATTTGCAACCTGATGGAGGTCAGTATAGATGGACTAATACAAATAGTCCCACACACTGCTAGAAGCCCAAATATTTTTTCAGAGGTACTGTAGACGCAGATAAAAATTATTTTTCATTTGCAACCTGATGGAGGTCAGTATAGATGGACTAATAGACCAAGTCCCACACACTGCTAGAAGCCCAAATATTTTTTCAGAGCTAGATGCAGAAAAAAATTATTTTTAATTTGCAACCTGATGGAGGTCAGTATAGATGGACTAATAGACCAAGTCCCACACACCGCTAGAAGCCCAACTATTTTTTCAGAGCTAGATGCAGAAAAAAATTATATTCAATTTGCAACCTGCTGGAGGTCAGTATAGAAGGACTAATAGAACAAGTCCCACACACTGCTAGAAGCCCAAATATTTTTTCAGAGCTAAATGAAGAAAAAAATTATTTTTAATTTGCAACCTGATGGAGGTCAGTATAGATGGACTAATAGACCAAGTCCCACACACTGCTAGAAGCCCAAATATTTTTTCAGAGCTAGATGCAGAAAAAAATTATTTCTAATTTGCAACCTGATGGAGGTCAGTATAGATGGACTAATAGACCAAGTCCCACACACCGCTAGAAGCCCAAATATTTTTTCAGAGCTAGATGCAGAAAAAAATTATTTTTAATTTGCAACCTGATGGAGGTCAGTATAGATGGACTAATAGACCAAGTCCCACACACTGCTAGAAGCCCAAATATTTTTTCAGAGCTAGATGCAGAAAAAAATTATTTTTAATTTGCAACCTGATGGAGGTCAGTATAGATGGACTAATAGACCAAGTCCCACACACCGCTAGAAGCCCAAATATTTTTTCAGAGCTAGATGCAGAAAAAAATTATTTTTAATTTGCAACCTGATGGAGGTCAGTATAGATGGACTAATAGACCAAGTCCCACACACTGCTAGAAGCCCAAATATTTTTTCAGAGCTAGATGCAGAAAAAAATTATTTTTAATTTGCAACCTGATGGAGGTCAGTATAGATGGACTAACAGACCAAGTCCCACACACTGCTAGAAGCCCAAATATTTTTTCAGAGCTAGATGCAAAAAAAAATTATTTTTAATTTGCAACCTGATGGAGGTCAGTATAGATGGACTAATAGACCAAGTCCCACACACTGCTAGAAGCCCAAATATTTTTTCAGAGCTAGATGCAGAAAAAAATTATTTTTAATTTGCAACCTGATGGAGGTCAGTATAGATGGACTAATAGACCAAGTCCCACACACCGCTAGAAGCCCAACTATTTTTTCAGAGCTAGATGCAGAAAAAAATTATATTCAATTTGCAACCTGCTGGAGGTCAGTATAGAAGGACTAATAGAACAAGTCCCACACACTGCTAGAAGCCCAAATATTTTTTCAGAGCTAGATGCAGAAAAAAATTATATTCAGTTTGCAACCTGATGGAGGTCAGTATAGATGGACTAATAGAATGATGCTATGCCCAAAAGATTTTACTTCACTAGGTGCAGTAAAAAAATTGGTATTCTATACACAGGTGTTATATCTTGCAACACAGATAGGCTACTCCACTGACTAACACACTCTGCAATAGGCCAAAAAGGATTAGCTTTGCTAGATTCAGCCAAATGCTGTGAAAAAAACTTGCACAGCACTGGCACAGACCTGCTTGGCAAAAACTGATAGGAACTCATGTAACCTAGTCCTGAAAAGGACTCCAATTACAATTAGTCTTTACTCCCACAACCTATCTATTTAAGAGCACAGACCTCCCTGATAAAAGTCGTAGGAAATGCTGTAACCTAGTCCTTAAAAGGACTGCAATCACAACTATTCCCTACTCCCAAGCTATCTGTATATTTGTGCGAAAATTGGCTTGAAATTAACAAGGTATAGCGCACACAGCAACAGCGATGCCGTCTAACACGCAGCTGCAGCAGTGAGAAAATGGTGGCGATGGGGAAAATGGCTTGGTCTTATAGGGCAAGGACATGTGACATACACTGCCAATGACACATGCCCTTGCTTGTGTGAAAAAAAGCACTTCGGTCCGTGTGTGCGCTGCTGATAGGCTGACAGATTGCACCTCCACACTGCAAATGCGGGAAAGAGAAAAAAAAATGGAGATCTTCATTGTTCCTGCAGAGATCCATCCCCTGCCCCTCCCCCCACCCCGCTGTACACTCAAACTGCGTATTAACATTAATTTTCATCATTACTGAGAAAAAATCCAGTTATGATTTTGGTGCACGAACAGTTATCGAACATAACCTCGAACAGCCGAATTTTTCTCAAATTGTTCGTGTTCGCCGAACGGCTCGAACACCGCCCAAAACAGCTCGAATTTGAGATTGGCGAACAGTTCGAGTAGAACAACGCTCATCTCTAGTCAGGGGAGCATGGGTGCCACACCATAAGCTTGTCCACTTTTATGCCCATAGCAGCCAGAGATGCAGATGTGTTATGTGCAGCATTAGACGGGGCATTATCATGCATGAAAATGATCTTGCTGCGGAATGCATGGTTCTTCTTCTTGAACCATGGAAGGAAGTGCTGTTTGAGAAACTCAACATATATTATGGAATTCATCTTTACCCCTTCAGGGATCCTAAAAGGGCCGACAATCTCTCTCCCCATGATTACAGCCCAAAACATTACTCCACCTCCTCCTTGTTAGCGCCGTAGCTGTGTTTGCATGGGGTGTCCATCAACCAGCCATCCTCCACTCCATCCATCTGGACCATCGAGATCATTTCATGCATGATAATGCCCCGTCTCATGCTGCACATAACACATCTGCATCTCTGGCTGATATGGGCATAAAAGGGGATAAACTTATGGTGTGACCCCCATGCTCCCCTGACCTCAACCCCATTGAGAACCTCTGGAGCATCATCAAAAGTTCACATCTAAGCAACAGCTCTGGGAGGGTATTCTGTCCTCATGCAAAACAATTGAAGCAGAAACCATCCAAAACTTGACAAATTCAATGGACGAGAGAGTTCAGAAGCTCCTTTCGAACAAGGGGTCCTATGTGCAAATGTAACATCACCTAGAATAAAGTTTTGAGTTGAAAACTGTTTGATTTCAGTTTGTAATAACCTGCTAATGCTTATAATTTCAAAAATGACCATTCTTTTGTTGTTTATTAAAATGAAAAGGTTGTAAACTCTGCTGTGCATAATAATTTGGAACATGCATTTTGAGTGCAGTTTGAGTTTTTTATTTTTTTAAAAATATACTGTTATCATAGGCAGTTTGTACATAAACCTTTCAATTGTACTCTAATAGTTATTTGACTGGAATATTACAATGACTTCAATTCATATAGGTAATTTGGGAAAATCTGAGAAAATATTATTTGCATAAAAATTTGGAACACAGTGTGTATATATATATATATATATATATATATATACTGTATATATATATATGTACGGTATATATATATATATATATATATATATATATATATATATATATATATATAAAATATCACATTTATTAGATCCATGAAACAAACGTATGGAGAAAAGTGTTTTTAAAAACCGAGCCGAGTCTATGCATTTTGAGCTCTCATAGCTCTTGGCCTGACACATTTCTCCTTCTTCCAAGGGCCAGCAATGACAGGCTCTGCAGCAGCTGTACAGTCTAGAACTATAAAACAAAGTGGAAGGCAGCCAGATGTGTGGTTGTGCAGTGATGGTGTCCGTGGGAGAAGCCTCACAGTAGAAAATTAGGACATGGCAGACAAATAGATGACTTTCAGAGTAGCATCAGTAATTGCAGCCTCAGCAGCAGAATTACTATAGTATACAGTAGATGACTTGATGGACAGGGAGTAGTTGCCGGCTGAGCGTTGGCCATCAGCATAGGTGAATGAAAATTAACACTGATCTATGCTTGATTCATTTTAATAAATGTAAAATTTTGGTGAAGAACCTGGTCCACATGGGTGTAACACAACCATCGGCTGCACTGTAAACTCTCTTTGACATTACACTGGAGGCTGGACATGACAGTAGGCCGATAGCAACCTGGGCAGTTCCAACTTGCTGACCCAGAAGTCCATGGGATCAGTGCTCAGCTTACTTACACCAGAAGGATATAGGTTAGATATGACTGAATCTAGCTATTCAGCCAGTATGTCTCTGTTTGATGAAGTGTGTTAGGTAGTGATGGGCGAACCTGAACACTAAAGTTCGGGACCGTACAGAACACTTACTGTTCGGGCACGGACCCCGAACACGGACTTACTCAGGACATCTGTGTTAATGTTCGGGTTCGGGTGTTTCCCGTGCTGTCACTTGTGTGACAGCGCAGGAAACACAGGTTCTGATCAGCAGTAATAGCATTACCATGGTCAGAGAGCTGTGGCATTATGCTGACAGGTGTCAGCATGATCTCACAGCTGTGACAGTGATAGCTTACCGGAGGGTCATAGGCACCGGCTTTTGGTACTACTATCTCTATCAGTCAGTGCCTACTGCCATAAAAAACAGAGAGTACAGACGCCACTGGATGGGAGCAGTAGTCTCCCTTCCGTGGTGCCTGTGCTCTGCTGAAAGTAAAAAAAAAAATGTTAAAATTAATAAAAAAATATATAAAAAAAAAAAAAACACATTATACTCACCTACACCTTGTCCCCAATGTTCTCCACCCTTGCAAAAAATAAAAAATAAGTAAACACCATATACTCACCTTACAGCTAATCCCCGAAGCCCATGATCACCTGTAATAAAAGTAAAATAATAAAGCAACCTCATCCTCACCTGTCCGCCACAGTCAAAATAGCAAGTGTCCCACGAAGATCCCATGAACATGATGCACTCCCTGGGGCTGTGGGGTACTCGTTAGCCGGGCCGATCCTTTTCTGGGGTAGTCTCGATGGTAGTGACCCGGTCCGTGGCCCCGGGCGGTCAAATGAAGGAAAAGTAAAAGTCAATTTTGGGGAATGTATTCGTGACGCCACCCGTGGTATGTGGCTCTATGGGGCCACCGCTGCGGTGCAGATCCACTGGAGCTGATGGTGACGCAGCAGAGTTGGTTCAGCTCTCCACATGCAGAGCTAAGCTCCAGGGCAGTATATGATGAATTGTGGAGGTAGATGTTGTTGGTGCGGTGTAATGCAGGGCTGAGGGCGCAGATAATGACCAGACAACAAATTAATGGCTGTTTCCTCTATCTTTACTTGCGGTTTGTCAGAGCTGACCAGGGCACTGGTACTAGCTGGTGGTGGAGGTCCGGGCAGCCTAGAAGCAATTTGGAAATCCACCTCGCCAGGTGGAGTTGTGGGCCTTCTCTCTGCACTATTCTCTATGGCCCTGCTGCTTAAAGCTATGCTCCAGCTCTCGTTACTGAGCAAAATGTCTTTTCCTTACCCGTATGGCAGGCAGCTTGAGCCTTCTTCAGATGTTGCTCCTTCGTGGTGGTGCTGGGCCCTAAGATGCTGCTCAGCCGCCGGGCGTCTGGTGGGGCCATGAGACCTGCAGTCTCCTGCCCTCCGGATTTAGCTGTCGGGCCTTCAGTGCCCGCACAACCACGGACTCCAGTGTCCTATTCCCTTGTGCTTCTCTCAGGGGCGAGCTTGTTCACAGGTCCTTCCTTGTCGCTCTCCAGTCTCCAACTCTCCTTCAACTAACTTTTTCTAACCTCGCCTCCAGGTTCCAATTTAAAGGGGAGGAGCTTCCCTTTCTGGTATGGATACAGTAAAGTGTTGGATGCTGGTTTACCTGATCAGGGGACCCCTCCTTTCTTCTAGGCATGGCATCACCCCCTGTGAGGGAGGCAATGCCAATGTGGCAATTGGACCCTTGGGGTGCCACAAACAGAATGGCCACATTGTAAAATGTGACCGCTCTGTTCATTTGCCGGCAATAGACTGAGCTTATTGCCGGCTATTGAGGTCAGCGTATCCGCAGTAAGTATTTTCTCACGATTGAGTCAATGAACTCAGTTACTATAGATATAAATATGTGATATATGTAATCAGTGCTTTGCATGTGTACCTTATTGTTCATGTCACTTATTAATAAATGAGTAAAGTTTGGGGAAAAAAATGGCGTGGGGTTCCTCATAATTTTATTAACCAGCAGTGGGAAAGTGGACAGCTGGGGTGGGTGTTTTTAGCCTGGGAAGAGCGTAATATTCATGGAGCTTCCCAGGCTACTAATATCAACCCCCAGCTGATTACTTAGCCTTTACTGGCTATTAAAATGGGGGACCCCCGAAAAAAATTCTGTCCACCTATTTTAACAGCTAGCAAAGGCTATGCAGACAGCTGGGGGCTGATATTACTAGCCTAGGAAGGGGCCAGGAATATTGGCCCCTACGAGGACAGAAACAGGAGCCCTGAGCTGCCCCAGAAATTACGCATCCATACGATGCCCCAATTCTGGCACTTAGCCTCTCTCTGCCCACTGCCCTGTAGCGGTGGCAGTGGCGAAAACATGAACAGAACGGCCACATTGTAAAATGTGACCTCTCTGTTCATTTGCCGGCAATAGACTGAGCTTATTGCTGGCAATTGAGGTCAGCACATGCGCGATGAGTATTTTCCCATGCTTGCGCTGACTCATTGAGTTGAACTGAGTTCAACTCATTAACGCAAGTGTGGAAAAATACTTATCGCACATGCGCTGACCTCATTTGCTTGCAATAAGCTCAGTCTATTGCTGGCAAATGAACAGATAGGTCACATTTTGCAATGTGGCCGTTCTGTTCATGGGATATTCGTGGGACCCTCGCTCTTTGGACTGTGGCGGACAGGTGAAGATGAGGTTGCTTTATTATTTTACTTTTATTACAGGTGATCATGGGCTTCGGGGATTAGCTGTAAGGTGAATGTATGGTGCTTTTTTATTTTTTATTTTTTGCATGGGTGGAGAACATAAGGGACAAAGTGTAGGTGAGTATACACTGTGTGCAGAATTATTAGGAACGTTGTATTTTAGAGGATTATTTTTATTATTGTTCAACAACTATGTTCTCAATCAACCCAAAAGACTCATAAATATCCAAGCTTAATATTTTTGGAAGTTTGAGTGGGTTTTTTTAGATTTGGCTATCTTAGCAGTATATCTGTTTGTGTAGGTAACTATTACTGTGCAGAATTATTAGGCAACTTAATAAAAACCAAATATAATCCCATCTCACTTGTTTATTTTCACCAGGTAAACCAATATCAGTGCACAAAATTTAGAAATAAACATTTCTGACATGCAAAAACAAAAAACAAAAAAATTAGGAATCAATATAGCCACCTTTCTTTATGATGACACTCAACAGCCTTCCATCCATAGATTCTGTCAGTTGCTTGATCTGTTTTCGATCAACATTGCGTGCAGCAGCCACCACAGCCTCCCAGACACTGTTCCGAGAGGTGTACTGTTTTCCCTCACTGTAGATCTCACATTTTATGATTGACCACAGGTTCTCTATGGGGTTCAGATCAGGTGAACAAGGGGGCCATGTCATTATTTTATCCTCTTTGAGACATTTGCTGGCCATCCACGCTGTGGAGTAGTTGGATGCATGTGATGGAGCATTGTCCTGCATGAAAATCATGTTTTTCTTGAACGATACCGACTTCTTCCTGTACCACTGCTTGAAGAAGTTGTCTTCCAGAAACTGGCAGTAGGTCTGGGAGTTGAGCTTCACTGCATCCTCAACCCGAAAAGGTCCCACAAGTTCATCTTTGATGATACCAGCCAATACCAGTACCCCACCTCCACCTTGCTGGCGTCTGAGTCGGAGTGGAGCTCTCTGCTCTTTACTGATCCAGCCTCTGGCCCATCCATCTGGCCCATCAAGAGTCACTCTCATTTCATCAGTCCATAAAACCTTTGAAAAATCAGTCTTAAGATATTTCTTGGCCCATTCTTGACGTTTTATCTTATGTTTCTTGTTCAAAGGTGGTCGTTTTTCAGCCTTCCTTACCTTGGCCATGTCCCTGAGTATCACACACCTTTTGATTTTTTATACTCCAGTAACGTTGCAGCTCTGAAATATGGCAAAACTGGTGGCGAATGGCATCTTGGCAGCTTCATGCTTGATTTTCCTCAATTCATGGGCAGTTATTTTGCACCTTTTTTGGCCAACACGCTTCTTGCGACCCTGTTGGCTATTTGCCATGAAACGCTTAATTGTTCGGTGATCACGCTTCAAAAGTTTGGAAATTTCAAGACTGCTGCATCCCGCTGCAAGACATCTCACAATTTTGGACTTTTCAGAGCCCGTCAAATCTCTCTTCTGACCCATTTTGCTAAAGGAAAGGAAGTTGCCTAATAATTAAGCACACCTTATATATGGTATTGATGTCATTAGTCAACACCCCTCCTCATTACAGAGATGCACATCACCAGATTTACTTAATTGGTATTTGGCTGTCAAGCCTATGCAGCTTGGAGTAGGACAACATGTATAAAAAGTATCATGTGATCAAAATACTCATTTGCCTAATAATTCTGCACACAGTGTAGTGTGTTTTATTTTTGTTTTAGTATTTTTTAATCAATTTTAACATTTTTTTAACTTTCAGCAGAGCACTGTCACAGCACAGTTGCCGAATGCACAGGGATCAGGGGCTCCTATCCTGACCCTAACACTAGGGGGCGCCCTAGTTTACCCTACTCCATGGTATACCTCTGAAGGTGTGGATGCCGTGGCCTCCGCCCTCGCCCTAACTCCTGAATTAGCCCTCTATTTGATTTCCTCCCCGCACCCAGGGAAGAGGGGTGCTGCTGTGCACCAAAGTACACCCACCCGACAAACAGGGCAGCACAGACATGGGGTAAACAGAAAACTCCAGGCACACAAAATATTCTCTCACATATAACAGAGGGAATCACCGAGGTGTGAAGGTTGGGGCAATAAACCAAAATGCATAAAAAAAGGATAAGGAATAACCACGCATGCAAACCAGATACCAGTCAAAAGTAATTCCTCCAAAACTCATTTTCATAGACTCCTCTCTCCTTGGCCATGCAGAGAGATTCTAGCTCTGACAGGAAGCTAATTCAGAGCCCAGATTATAAAGGGAGAGGGAGTGGTTAACCAAGCTCAGCTGTGAACACAGGGAAATTCAAAATGGCTGCTTAATCCCAGTTCTGTCAAAAGAAACCAACAGATTTAGAATGAAGGAAAAGTGCTTCTTCTTAAAGCAGAAGTAGGAGCCATCCGACGCTGAGGCCTTCTGGCTCCAAACTGTCAAGGTAACCCCTTGACAACCACAGGCTCCGGCGGATGAGAGACTACTGCTCCCATCCAGCGGTGTCTGTGCTCGCTACTTCCTATGGCAATAGGCGTCGGCTGATGGTGGTAGTAGTGCCATCAGCTGGCGCCTATGAGCCGCGGTAAGCTTTTTACCTCAGGTCACTGTTATAGCTGTGGCATCAAGATGACACCTGTCAGCATGATGGCACAGCGCTCTGACCGAGGTAATGCTATTACCGCTGATAAGAGCCTGTGTTTCCTGTGCTGTTGTAATGCAGGTGCCGGAATGCAATGCACAGAGACACAAGGCAAGAACAGTCAGAGATGAATATAAACAGTTTATATATATATATATAACAGGTATTCTGAACAAGGGATTGGCAACAAGGGTAATGAACAGTAATTTGAAATATTAGCAAGATACGAAGTCTCTCAAAGTAATGTGGTGCCCTCAGTCATGGGAGACACCACGTGAGTTCTTTAACTCTGAATATGTCCGTAGCGGGGGTCACCGGTTATTCCCACTAGGCCGAAAGTCTTTTCCAGACAAATTCAATTAGATCACGTTGAGCTCCTTTAACCCCAACCGTTCCCCTCCCAACCTGAGTACCTAAACCCAATTGGCTCCGGTACCGTGAGTGAACAATAGAAGTGACGGCCCTGTTCACGTATGCAGCTCTTCTGCTTTCACTGGCGTGACTTTCCTGGCTCAGCAGTCTCTCAACTCCTCTCTTCTTTGCTGTTGGAGGCAATCTCTCAAGCCTTGGGTAGGGGGGTCCAGACCTCGTCTGTCGGCGGGCGACGTCGGGTTCTGCGAACTCACTCAGCACCGCAAGCAGGCTCCGAGTCTCCTCAGCAGGCACAGCACTCGGGTCACATCTGTGAGGGATCTGGAGCTCTTCCACCGGCGCCCGGCTGTGGCACCTCAAAGACCTCTGGCTTAGGCCTGCCACATGGGGCTTCTCAGCACGCAGAGAACGTATCTCCTCCTCTCTGCTTCTTGGCGCCAAAAACTGCTCAGGCTTGGCGCGCTGGCCTCTTATCTCCAGGGACTCCTTCCTGGAAGTCACCTTATCAGGTCCAGCATCTAAATCTGCTCTCTTTCTTCAACTTCTCTTGTGTATCTTGGTTCCGCTTGACTTTGTCTGGCCAGCTCTCTCCATCTTTGAAGCATCATATAAGAGTTCTCTTAAAGGCTCTCTCGCCTCTGCTACACTGTCATGCTAATGACAGCATGAGAAACCAGATAAATTCGGGTCCCCCATTCACATGAATGGGGTCCGTGTTCGAGTTTGGGCTTTGGGAACTGTTCTGGTACCCGAACACGATCTTTTAATATACTGTTTGGCGTCTGGCTCAATTAGCCGAACCCGAACAGTCACGGGTTCGCCCATCACTAGTGTTAGGTTGTGCAATGGTAAATAAAACATGTGGTTCTGGTCCTTTGTATTCACCTGACATTTGTCTTACTTTTCTGGATCAACATCAGAGCGATGTTTTAAGCGCAGATGAGTGCGAGCTTTAATAAAGGGATTGTCTGGACAAAATGTGCTCATTACCTGGAGGTCAGATTCTGTAAAAATAACAAAATAATCATACTCACCAGCTATCACCCTCCCAGATCCAGCGCAGGTTGCTCTGTGGTCTGTGCTAACATTAATTAGCACCATAGATCAGTCTGCACTGGATCCAAGAGGATGACAGCAGACGAGTATAATGTATTTTGTTTTATTTTTGCAAAATCTAACCACCATAAGAACCGTTTTCCCCAGACAATTCCTTAAAGTACATGTAATAATGTCGGTGTGCAGCACTTTCATTATTTTGGACAACTCTTTTAAAGGGAACCTGACAGCTGATATCCATGATCCACGGGCAGCATGTGTCAGGCACTGGCTGTATGACCTAAGCTTGGGATGTCTGTCTATGAAACACTCAGAGAAGAACATACTTTACGAGCCATGGGGAACTAAGCCACTCTGAAGAATAGTTGGAAAGGTGGGACCCCAACGGCTTCTGCCAGCTTGCTGCAAGTGATTGACAGGTTTACATTGTTCCTGCATGAGTGTATAGAGAGAGACCTGTCAGTCACTTGCAGTGAGTGGTGAGAAGATGCTCGGTCACATGTGTCTGACTAGTCACCCGTGTGGCTTGGTCTCCGGCTGCTTTTAATTTATTACTTTTTTTTCTGAAACGGCGTTGAGTTTCAAAGTAGCATATATCTGTCTGGAATCATTCAAAGAGCTTCTGATATATATTGCCCATAGATCAGCTGTCGTATTCTGTTTAAGCAGCACTCTATATCACAGGTGAGTACAGAAAAGGAACAGATTCTCTAGAGGAAGCACAACAAAAATGGCCACACTTCTACTCTAGCGGCTAATACAGGAGAAATGCAACAAATGATCCCCAGGACTTTCAGGTGCCAAAACCACATTTCAGTTAGATTACTTATATGAAAAGCCATTTACAATACAGTTAATAACCAATGTCTGGTTTCTGATTTTCTGATTCCTAGGAATAAATGATACTTACCTGGGTATAACCATAGACATTTAAATGTTCTATTATCTGTAATGACGTCTTCGATGACTGATCGCCAACTACACCCACCAGTTTGCTATTACTGAGACAAGAATAGTTGGGGACTATGTCTCCAGGACCGGATAAAATCTGTAGTACATTCTCTACGGCTTTATTTTCATTATTACAGGAATCAGTCACGTGGTATCCAAGGGTCACATTAGGTAAAATATATGGATTCTTGTTAATCTCATCAATGGCGAACATAAAGGCAAGAACATATCTATAGAAGGGCGGTAAAGGACTACAAAGGGGAAGCAAAGAGAAAATAGACTATATCAAGATAGAGGAATAAAAAAAAATGTTTTTTTTTAACATTCTGTAATAAGAAATCTATGTAGTTCATGTTATTTATTCTGAACATGCTTGATAAAACTTATTTTCCTTGATGCTCTGTTTGCATATTACTTCAGCCTTGAGAGAAGCAATAAAGCTCAGATGTAGTCTGCTTTCTACACCAATATTGAGTTAATCATGTCTGTGTATCCTTGTGTGGAGAACAGTATCTGCACAAAAGAATTAAAAGATGAAATATAGTCTTTTTTATATGCCACAGTAGAAACAAAAACAATTTCTATTTTATCATGTGTACCCTTGTGAAAACAATATCTACACCAAAGAGTTCATTTCAATAGAGTATAACTATTATAATGGAGACCCAAACCTCTTCCATTACAGCCAACCCAATAGATGGAGGCCCAATCAGGAGTCTCCACATTTCAAAAAATGAGTGGCATACACCAGTAAAGTCACATCAATTTCACTACAGTAGAAATAGTGTAATTACGACCAACACTTCTTCCGGTACAGCCAACCCAGGAGATGGAGACCAAACCAGGATTGTTCAGAATTCCCTAAATTAGGACCTAACACCATCAAAGTGGCATCAATTTCACTAGAGTATAACTATTGTAAAGGAGACCAAAACCCTTTCCACTACAACCAACCAAATAAATGGAGACTCAATCATTATTCTCTTCATTTCAAAAAATTATTGGCAGACACCAGCAAGGTGGCATCAATTTCACTACAATAGGAATAGTGTAATTAGGACTGATACCTGTTCCAGTACAGACAACCAAGGAGATGGAGACCTAACCAGGAGTTTTCACATTTCCCTAAATTAGGGCCAAACACCACCCACCAAAGTGGCATCAATATGACTACTGTAAAGGAGACCAAAACCTCTTCCGCTACAGCCAACCCAACAGATGGAGACCCAATCAGGATTCTCCACATTTCAAAAATTAGTGTTAGACACCAGCAATGTGGCATCAATTTCACTACAGTAGAAATAGTAGAATTAGGAACGACATCTCATCCACTACAGCCAACCCAATAGATGGAGACACAATAAGAAGTGTTCACATTTAAAAAAATTAGGACCTAAAACCCCCAAAGTGGCATCAATTTCACTAGAGTATAAGTAATATAATGGGGATAGACATCTCTTCCATTACAGCCAACCCAGCAGATGGAGACACAATAGGGAGTGTTCACATTGAAAAAAATAGGGCCTAAAACTTGCAGCAGCAGCCAGAGCAGGCACAGAAGCCATATGACAGAGTGCAATTCCACAAGAACAATGCAGCATACTAAAAAGTACAACGTCACCTAGTCTGTACAGTCTGCGATTAGAGGGCAAAAGTCCTTGGAGATCCATGACTTGTTCATATTTATGAAAATTAGGTGTTCTACACTTTCATGGGATAGCTGGCTGTGCTTATACATCAGGACACCACTAGCAGCGCCGAAGACTCGTTCTGAGAGAGCGCTGGTTGCCAGGCATTTTAAAACCTCCAAGGAGTGACAGGCAAGTTCAGGCCATTCATCCCTTTTTGAAGACCAAAATGTAAAAGGATCAAAATCCTCCCTGATGGTATTCATATTGAGCTATAGATACTCCTGCACCATCCTCTCCAGTCATTCACCACGTATCAGACTTATACTCTGTTGTGCTGGTGCACGATCTGGTCTAAAAAAATGTGTGAAAGGACTTACAGAAATTGCTGCTGCCACTTACTCTGTTGCTGGGGCTAATGTTTTGGCGTTGATGAACTGACGTGCCGGAGGTTGAAATACTACAGCTGCGATGAACACTGTGTGTCTCATTGCTATCTTGGGGAAAGTCTCTCTTAAAGGGAATTTGTCACCGCCTTGGGACCTATCAGACAGCTAATTTGAGCATACAAGTGACAGAAATGTGAATCTATACTTATCTGTATGGCCCATCCACATTATAAGAGTAAATTTGCCAGATGCTTCCTGCCCTGGAAAGGGACCCGCTAAAGCTAGAGTATCAAAACAAGCTTTTAAGCAATCTTAACCCTAGAACGCATACCTGGGGCCTCGCAGGCCCGCCCTGTTAATTGTTTTCTATTTTCTGCAAGATTACTTTAGTTAGAATTTTGAAACTCTAGGTATTCCTCAGGTATATAGTTGTTTGTCATTTTTGTTTGAGTTATTACATGTTATTTGCACACGAGCCTAAAAGGCCCCAGGTATGTGAAAAAGTAGATTTTTATGGCCATGCGTTCTATGGTTAAAGGGAATCTGTCTCCCCCTGGGACCTATCAGACGGCTAATATGGGCACACAGGTAATAGAAATGTGAATCTATGCTTACTTGTATGGCCCATATTAGCGGTCTGATTTCTGTGTAATAGCTTTTTATTAAATTTATTCTGCCAAGCTTCGCGTCCGGTAACTCCAAGAGATCCCTGCCTACTAGCCCTATATTCATACTCACCCCACCTCCCCTGCACGTCACAGGGCCCTGTGATGTGCACTTCCCCCCCCGGATCCCGCGCCTGCTCTGTTTTCCTCTGTATGGATGGCGCTCTTCTCCCTGCCGTCCATATAGACATGGGGAGCAGGGAACTTGTGTGTAGGCACTGGGAAGCCAGAGTGACTCACCGGCGCCTGCACAAAAGTTCCATGCTCCGCAAGGCTATACGGACAGCAGGAAGAAGAGCGCCGTCCGTACAGAGGAAACAGCACAGGCGCAGGATCCGGAAGGGCACTGCACTAGAGATGAGCGTTGTTCGACTCGAACTGTTCGCCAATCTCAAATTCGAGCTGTTTTGGGCGGTGTTCGAGCCGTTCGGCGAACACGAACGATTTGAGAAAAATTCGGCTGTTCGAGGTTATGTTCGATAACTGTTCGTGCACCAAAATCATAACTGGATTTTTTCTCAGTAATGATGAAAATTAATGTTAATACGCAGTTTGAGTGTACAGCGGGGTGGGGGGAGGGGCAGGGGATGGATCTCTGCAGGAATAATGAAGATCTCCATTTTTTTTTCTCTTTCCCGCATTTACAGTGGGGAGGTGCAATCTGTCAGCCTATCAGCAGCGCACACACGGAGCGAAGTGCTTTTTTTCACACAAGCAAGGGCATGTGTCATTGGCAGTGTATGTCACATGTCCTTGCCCTATAAGACCAAGCCATTTTCCCCGTCGCCACCATTTTCTCACTGCTGCAGCTGCGTGTTAGACGGCACCGCTGTTGCTGTGTGCGCTATACCTTGTTAATTTCAAGCCAATTTTCGCACAAATCTATAGATAGCTTGGGAGTAGGGAATAGTTGTGATTGCAGTCCTTTTAAGGACTAGGTTACAGCATTTCCTACGACTTTTATCAGGCAGGTCTGTGCTTTAAATAGATAGATTGTGGGAGTAAAGACTAATTGTAATTGCAGTCCTTTTCAGGACTAGGTTACATCAGTTCCTATCAGTTTTTGCCAGGCAGGTCTGTGCCAGTGCTGTGCAAGTTTTTTTCACAGCATTTGGCTGAATCTAGCAAAGCTAATCCTTTTTGGCCTATTGCAGAGTGTGTTAGTCAGTGGAGTAGCCTATCTGTGTTGCAAGATATACCACCTGTGTATAGAATACCAATTTTTTACTGCACCTAGTGAAGTAAAATCTTTTGGGCATAGCATCATTCTATTAGTCCATCTATACTGACCTCCATCAGGTTGCAAATTGAATATAAATTTTTTCTGCATCTAGCTCTGAAAAAATATTTGGGCTTCTAGCAGTGTGTGGGACTTGTTCTATTAGTCCATCTATACTGACCTCCATCAGGTTGCAAACTGAATATAATTTTTATCTGCATCTAGCTCTGAAAAAATATTTTTCCTTCTAGCAGTGTGTGGGACTTTCTCTATTAGTCCATCTATACTGACCTCCATCACGCTGCAAATTCAAAATAATTTTTTGTCTGCATCTAGCTCTGAAAAAATATTTGGCCTTCTAGCAGTGTGTGGGACTTTCTCTATTAGTCCATCTATACTGACCTCCATCAGGCTGCAAATTAAAAATAATTTTTATCTGCATCTACCTCTGAAAAAATATTTGGCCTTCTAGCTGTGTGTGGGACTTGTTCTATTAGTCCATCTATACTGACCTCCATCAGGCTGCAAACTGAATATATTTTTTTTCTGCATCTACGTCTGAAAAAATATTGGGCTTCTAGCTGTGTGTGGGACTTGTTCTCTTAATCTATCTATACAGACATCCATCAGGTTGCAAACTGAATATAATTTTTTTCTGCAACTAACTCTGAAAAAATATTTGGGCTTCTAGCTGTGTGTGGGACTTGTTCTATTAGTCCATCTATACTGACCTCCATCAGGTTGCAAACTGAATATAATTTAATTCTGCATCTAGCTCTGAAAAAATATTTGGCCTTCTAGCAGTGTGTGGGACTTTCTCTATTAGTCCATCTATACTGACCTCCATCAAGTTGCAAATTAAAAATAATTTATATCTGCATCTAGCTCTGAAAAAATATTTGGCCTTCTAGCAGTGTGTGGGACTTTCTCTATTAGTCCATCTATACTGACCTCCATCAGGTTGCAAACTGAATATATATTTTTTCTGCATCTACCTCTGAAAAAATATTTGGGCTTCTAGCTGTGTGTAGGACTTGTTCTATTAGTCCATCTATACTGACCTCCATCAGTTTGCAAACTGAATACAATTTTTTTCTGCATCTACCTCTGAAAAAATATTTGGGCTTCTAGCTGTGTGTGGGACTTGTTCTATTAGTCCATCTATACTGACCTCCATCAGGTTGCAAATTGAATATAATTTTTTTCTGCATCTAACCCAGCCAATAGTTTTGGCCTAATACCACAGTTTGGCCACTCAGCTCTGCTCGGTTCCCATCCATTGTTTTTTTGTGCAAACAACTCCAGAGTTGTGAATTAGTTAACCACCAAAATGAGTGGAAAAAGGCCTGCTGCTGGTGGAAAGGGGAATAGGCGTGTTGGGAAGGGGAAAAAAGGTTGTGTCCGTGGGGTAGGTGTTAAAGCAACAGTAACATCTGCAGAAGAAAGACCATCTTCCAGCCAAACTAAAATGTCTACTTCTTTTAGCGGACAATGTGATAAGATTCCTTTCTTACGGCCACGCCAATCGCTACAAATTCCAGATGAGGCACAAAAACAGCAGGTGCTTCAACGGATATCAAGT
The DNA here is from genome assembly GCF_046119375.1 of Phyllobates terribilis. Classification (NCBI taxonomy): domain Eukaryota; kingdom Metazoa; phylum Chordata; class Amphibia; order Anura; family Dendrobatidae; genus Phyllobates; species Phyllobates terribilis. The sequence continues at coordinate 1,200,850,198 of NW_027362761.1, read as the reverse complement.
GCTCCTTTAAGTGGGCTCTCCTCCACATCAACTTCAACATCACAAATACTCCAGTCCTCAAAGGTGTCACCCCAATCGCACTTGCTTCCTCACAGCTCCCGAATCTCCAGCTGCCCGCCTGAGTATAAGGTAGAACAGATGGTTGAGTCTGTAGAGCTGTTTACTCATACTATAGCCTGGGAATCAGAGGTCGACTCCAGCGCTTCTGTGAATCCAGACGAGGAAATGATCTGCACTGATGCCCAGAATCTTTATGAGTCGGATCCAGGACCAGACGCAGAAGGTTCTGACCATAATGTAGACCCTCATTCCCAAACTGTAACTCCTGTTGGTGGAGACAATGAGGAAGACGATGATGAGACTCAAATACCTGATTGGAGCGACAACTTTAGTTTTTTGTCAGGGCAGGAACAGGTTGGCTCTGAGGACGACGGGTGTGATAACGCACAGGGTGATGATGATGAGGTTGGAGATCCCACTTACTGTCAACCCACAGTCAGCCAAGAGATGAGGTCAGCAGAGGAGGTGGAGGAAGATGTTAGTGACGACGAGGTCAGGTTGCGCCTTCCTGGACAGAGACGTAGTACTGGAAGCACGTCAACAACTGCATCCTCAAACACAACTCTGCCTCTCACCACAAGTCGTGGTGGCTCTTCAGGTCGCATGGGTGGTAAGCCTTGCATAGCCTGGGCATTTTTTCAGATCGATAAAGATGACCCAACTCGTGTTATCTGTAACATTTGTCAGCAAAAGCTAAGTAGAGGCCAAAAAATACATAGTTTGAGTACTTCATGCATGAACCGGCACATGGACATGAAGCATAAGTTGCAGTGGGAAGCTCAGTGTGCTACAATGCGGCCTAGCCGGCCGGGCCAACCACCGTCTGCCATATCTTGTGCATCCGCGGCCTCTTCATCCTCTGTGACTGGGGGGACAGCAGTCACACCTGTTTTGGGGCGCAGACCTGCCACCTCTTTACCCGCAACAGCCAGCGTGATTGGCAGGTCATCATTTTCTTTGGAGGTGGTAACACCAGCTGGTGTTGAGCGCTGTCCGACATCGATAGCACCACCTTTGGATCAAGGCAACCTAACATGTCCGTCTGCATCTTCCTCACAGACCGGCAGTTTGCCGGGGACACCCTTATCAACCCCGTCTAAGCACAATAGCCAGCCCTCGGTCCCTCAGATGTGGACAAGTAAAAGACCATTTCCTCCTAGCCATGAGAAAGCTAAGAGGTTGAATTTCACCATCTGCAAGCTCTTGGCTACAGAAATGCTGCCTTTCCGCCTGGTGGACACAGAGGATTTTCGAGACCTTATGTCCGTCGCAGTGCCCCAGTACCAGATGCCCAGTCGGCACTACTTCTCAAAGAAAGGTGTGCCTGCGCTCCACCAGCATGTCGCACACAACATCACCGCTTCTTTGAGAAACTCTGTGTGTGACAGGGTGCATTTCACCACAGACACTTGGACGAGTAGGCATGGACAGGGGCGTTACATGTGGCTGACTGGGCACTGGGTAACTATGGTGACAGCAGGACAAGGGGCTGCTGTCCAAGTCTTGCCGTCCCCACGAGTTGTGCGTCAATCCTCTTTATGTCAAAGTTCCTCCACTGCTTCTGCCTCCTCAACCTCCTCTCGGTCTTCCACCTGCACCCAAAGCCTGTCTGGTCATGCCACAAGCTTTCTAACTGCGCAGAAGGGATCCTGCACACCTCCTTACTATGCTGGCAGTAGGGCTCAACATCATCAGGCGGTTATTACTTTGAAATGTCTGGGAAATGTGAGTCACACAGCTGAGGAGTTGTGGTCAGCTCTGGAAAACCAATTTCATGAATGGTTGTCTCCACTGGACCTGAAACCAGGGAAGGCCGTGTGCGACAATGCTGCAAACCTGGGTGCGGCCCTTCGCCGGGGCAATGTCACACACGTGCCTTGTATGGCTAACGTGTTGTCCAGCAATTTTTAGCCCACTATCCCAGACTAGATGGCCTTCTGCAGAGGGCACGGTCGCTGTGTGCTCACTTCCGCCGTTCGCATCCCGCAGCTCAGCGACTTACATCTCTACAGAAGTCGTTGGGCCTGCCACTTCACCGGCTAAAATGCGATGTGCCTACCCGGTGGAATTCAACTCTGCACATGTTGCAGCGACTGTGGCAGCACCGACAAGCCCTGGTGCAATACGTTCTGACGTATAGCCTGGACCAACGAGATCCAGAGGTGGGGCAAATCACGCTGGAGGAGTGGTCTCAGATCAGGGACCTATGCACCCTTCTGCACAGTTTTGAAATGGCGACGAAGATGTTTAGTGCTGACGATGCCATTATCAGCATGACTATTCCGGTGATTTACATGCTGGAGCACATGTTAAACAGAATTCGGAGTCAGGTGGTGGCACAAGAGGAGGTGGAGGAAGTAGAGGAGGAGGAGTTGTTTGCGGAAGGGCTAACATCTGCAAGGTCCAGACGGTCGGCAGCACCAAGGCGGCAGGCATGTGAGGGTGGGGGAGATGGTTTTACCAGGGCGCATGGTAGCAGCCAAACTAGTGAGGAAGGTGCAGGAGCCCAGGAAGAAGTGGAGGACTAGTGTTGAGCCACCCCCGTAGTGTTCGGGTTCGGTTCGGTTCGTCGAACACCGGGATGTTCGAGGAACTGTTCGTCGAACTGTTCCTCGAACACCTTAGAACACCGTCGAACACCGTTAATACCAATGGCAGGCAAACAAAAACACATAGAAACACATAGAAAACACCTTCAAAGGTGTCCAAAAGCTGACAAACTGCTTTCTTTAAAAAAGCCGGCCGGCAATTCAGCAGCGGCATTCACCGGTACCCGACAATTTAGACAAGAAGGAATAGAGCCTCACACATAGATTAGATAGATAGAAACATGTCAGTCACATATATATGAAGTACAGTGACAGTGTTGCTTACTGTACTTGTCATTTAGTGTAAAGGATTTATTAAAAAATATAATAGTGTTTTCATGCACTGTCTCTTTAAAAAAGCCGGCCGGCAATTCAGCATCTGTACCCGACAATTTATAACAGACAGAATAGAGCTTCACACATAGATTAGATAGATAGAAACATGTCAGTCACATATATATGAAGTACAGTGATAGTGTTGGTTACTGTACTTGTCATTTAGTATTAAAATAAAGGATTTATTATTAAAAAAAATTGGCGTGGGGTTCCCCTTAATTTTAGTCTCTAGCCGAGGTTAAGCAGACAGCTGGGGCAGATGTTTGAAGCCTGGGAAGGGGGTAATACCCACGGAGCTTCCCAGGCTACTAATATGAGCCCCCAGCTGAATACATAGCCTTTACGAGCTATTAAAATGGGGGACCCCCCAAAAAAATGACGTGGGGTCCCCCCTAATTTAATAGCTAGCACAGGCTAGGCAGACAGCTGGGGGCTGATATTAATAGCCCAGGAAGGGAACCATGAATATTGGCCCCCTCCCAGGCTAGAAACACCAGCCGTCAGTCGCCCCAGAAATGGCGCATTCATAGGATGCGCCAATTCTGGCACTTAGCCTCGCTCTTCCACGCTGCCCTGTAGCGGTGGCAGGGGGTAATAGGGCTGGGGTTGATGACAGCTTATAATGCCAGCTGACATCAAGCCCAGGTTAGTAATGGAGAGGCGTCTATAAGACACCCCCATTACTAACACCATAGTCAAAGTTAAAAGAAAACACAAACACCCAGAATAAAGTCCTTTAATTGAAATAAAGACACAATCCTTTATTGTTCTAAATTAAACCATACTTACCATCACGCCCATTCCAGCTGAAGCCAACGATCTCCTGCAATAAAAGAAAAATTATAAACCAACCTCATCCTTACCTTTCCATGGTTCCCACGACAGCTTCAGCTCTGCTACATCGAGATGACAGGCTGGACCGCAGCAGAACGCTGCCATCCAGCCTGTCATGCCGCAGACACTGAGAAGAGCAGGCATGCTTGCGCTCCTCAGTGTCTGACTGTGACGGCATAAAGATGAGACGAGTTCATGTCCAATGAACTCGGCGCACCTCATGCACGTCACTGACAGCGTGGGAAAATTCTCACGCTGAAGCGCTGAGTGCAGGAGAATTCTCCCACGCTGTCAGTGACGTGCATAAGGTGAGCTCATGTCCAATGAACTCAGCTCACCTCCTGCACGTCACTGACAGCGTGGGAGAATTCTCCTGCACTCAGCGCTTCAGCGTGAGAATTCTCCCACGCTGAAGCGCTGAGTGCAGGAGAATTTTCCCACGCTGTCAGTGACGTGCATAAGGTGAGCTCATGTCCAATGAACTCAGCTCACCTCCTGCACGTCACTGACAGCGTGGAAGAATTCTCCTGCACTCAGCGCTTCAGTGTGAGAATTCTCCCACGCTGAAGCGCTGAGTGCAGGAGAATTTTCCCACGCTGTCAGTGACGTGCATGAGGTGAGCCGAGTTCATTGGACATTAACTCGGCTCATCTGGATGCCCTCACAGAGAGACACTGTGGAGCGCAAGCAAGCCTGCGCTTCTCAGTGTCTGCGGGATGACAGGCTGGATGGCAGCGTTCTGCTGCGGTCCAGCCTGTCATCTCGATGTAGCAGAGCTGAAGCTGTCGTGGGAACCATGGAAAGGTAAGGATGAGGTTGCTTTATTATTTTTCTTTTATTGCAGAAGACATTGGCTTCAGCTGGAATGGGCGTGACGGTAATTATGGTTTAATTTAGAACAATAAAGAATTGTGTGTTTATTTCAATTAAAGGACTTTTTTCTGGGTGTTGTGTTTTTTTTAAATACTTTACTAGAAATTCATGGTGGTCATGTCTAATATTGGCGTGACCCCATGAATTTTGGTCTTAGGGCCAGCTGATAATGCCAAGCTGGCCCTAACCCCTTTATTACCCAGTGAGCCACCGCATCAGGGCCCTGGATGAGTTGGGTACAGCGCCAGAAGATGGCGCTTCTATGAACGCGCCATTTTCCGGGGTGGCTGCGGACTGCAATTTACAGCGGGGGTGGCCCAGAAAGCTTGGGCCTCCCTGCGCTGCGGATTCCAGCCCCCAGCTGCATAGTTGTACCTGGCTGGACACAAAAACAGGGCGAAGCCCCACGTCAATTTTCTTTTAATTATTTCATGAAATAATTAAGAAAAAAAGGGCTTCCCTATATTGTTGTGTCCGGCCAGGTACAAATAGGCAGCTGGTGGTTGGGGGCAGCCCGTTCCTGCCTGCTGCACCTGACTGGACACAAATATAGTGCGAAGCCCCACGTCAATTTTTTTTTAATTATTTCATGAATTTCCTGAAATAATTTAAAAAAATTGAAGTGGGGCTTCGCACTATATTTGTGTCCAGCCAGGTACAGCAGGCAGGAATGGGCTGCCCCCAACCACCAGCTGCCTATTTGTACCTGGCCGGACACAACAATATAGGGAAGGCCTTTTTTTCTTAATTATTTCATGAATTTCATGAAATAATTAAAAAAAAAATACGTGGGGCTTCGCCCTATTTTTGTGTCCAGCCAGGTACAACTAGGCAGCTGGGGGCTGGAATCTGCAGCGCAGGGAGGCCCAAGCTTTCTGGGCCCCCCCCGCTGCAAATTGCAGTCCGCAGCCACCCCGGAAAATGGCGCGTTCATAGAAGCGCCATCTTCTGGCGCTGTACCCAACTCATCCAGGGCCCTGGTGCGGTGGCTCACTGGGTAATAAAGGGGTTAGGGCCAGCTTGGTATTATCAGCTGGCCCCAAGCCCAAAATTCATGGGGTCACGCCAGTATTAGACATGACCGCCATGAATTTCTAGTAAAGTATTTAAAAAAAACACAACACCCAGAATAAAGTCCTTTAATTGAAATAAACACACAAATCTTTATTGTTCTAAATTAAACCATACTTACCATCACGCCCATTCCAGCTGAAGCCAACGATCTCCTGCAATAAAAGAAAAATAATAAACCAACCTCATCCTTACTAGTGTTGAGCCACCCCCGTAGTGTTCGGGTTCGGTTCGGTTCGTCGAACACCGGGATGTTCGAGGAACTGTTCGTCGAACTGTTCGTCGAACACCTTAGAACACCGTCGAACACCGTTAAAACCAATGGCAGGCAAACAAAAACACATAGAAACACATAGAAAACACCTGCAAAGGTGTCCAAAAGCTGACAAACTGCTCAGAAGACACTCTCTTTAAAAAAGCCGGCCGGCAAATTCAGCAGCGGCATACACCAGTACCCGACAATTTAGACAAGAAGGAATAGAGCATCACACATAGATTAGATAGATAGAAACATGTCAGTCACACATATAAGAAGCACAGTGACAGTGTTGGTTACTGCACTTGTCATTTAGTGTAAAGGATTTATTAAAAAAAATATTAGTGTTTTCATGCACCGTCTCTTTAAAAAAGCCGGCCGGCAATTCAGCATCTGTACCCGACAATTTAGAACAGAAAGAATAGAGCTTCACACATAGATTAGATAGATAGAAACATGTCAGTCACATATATAATAAGTACAGTGATAGTGTTGCTTACTGTACTTGTCATTTAGTGTAAAGGATTTATTTTAAAAAATAATAGTGTTTTCATGCACTGTCTCTTTAAAAAAGCCGGCCGGCAATTCAGCAGCGGTACCCGACAATTTAGAACAGAAAGATAGAGCATCACACATAGATTAGATAGATAGAAACATGTCAGTCACATATATATGAAGTACAGTGATAGTGTTGGTTACTGTACTTGTCATTTAGTATTAAAATAAAGGATTTATTATTAAAAAAATTGGCGTGGGGTTCCCCTTAATTTTAGGCTCTAGCGGAGGTTAAGCAGACGGCTGGGGCAGATGTTTGAAGCCTGGGAAGGGGGTAATACCCACGGAGCTTCCCAGGCTACTAATATCAGCCCCCAGCTGAATACATAGCCTTTACTAGCTATTAAAATGGGGGACCCCCCAAAAAAAATGACGTGGGGTCCCCCCTAATTTAATAGCTAGCAAAGGCTAGGCAGACAGCTGGGGGCTGATATTAATAGCCCAGGAAGGGAGCCATGAATATTGGCCCCCTCCCAGGCTAGAAACACCAGCCGTCAGCCGCCCCAGAAATGGCGCATTCATAGGATGCGCCAATTCTGGCACTTAGCCTCGCTCTTCCACGCTGCCCTGGTGCGGTGGCAGGGGGTAATAGGGTTGGGGTTGATGACAGCTTATAATGCCAGCTGACATCAAGCCCAGGTTAGTAATGGAGAGGCGTCTATAAGACACCCCCATTACTAACCCCATAGTCAAAGTTAAAAAAAACACAAACACCCAGAATAAAGTCCTTTAATTGAAATAAAGACACAATCCTTTATTGTTCTAAATTAAACCATACTTACCATCACGCCCATTCCAGCTGAAGCCAACGATCTCCTGCAATAAAAAAAAATAATAAAGCAACCTCATCCTTACCTTTCCATGGTTCCCACGACAGCTTCAGCTCTGCTACATCGAGATGACAGGCTGGACCGCAGCAGAACGCTGCCATCCAGCCTGTCATCCCGCAGACACTGAGAAGCGCAGGCTTACTTGCGCTGCTCAGCGTCTCTCTGTGACGACATCCAGAGGAGCCGAGTTCATGTCCAATGAACTCGGCTCACCTCATGTACGTCACTGACAGCGTGGGAAAATTCTCACGCTGAAGCGCTGATTGCAGGAGAATTTTCCCACGCTGTCAGTGACGTGCAGGAGGTGAGCTGAGTTCATTGGACATGAGCTCACCTCATGCACATCACTGACAGCGTGGGAGAATTCTCCTGCACTCAGCACTTCAGCGTGAGAATTTTCCCACGCTGTCAGTGACGTGCATGAGGTGAGCCGAGTTCATTGGACATGACCTCGGCTCATCTGGATGCCGTCACAGCGAGTCAGTGAGGAGCGCAAGCATGCCTGCGCTTCTCAGTGTCTGCGGGATGACAGACTGGATGGCAGCGTTCTGCTGCGGTCCAGCCAGTCATCTCGATGTAGCAGAGCTGAAGCTGTCGTGGGAACCATGGAAAGGTAAGGATGAGGTTGGTTTATTATTTTTCTTTTATTGCAGGAGATCGTTGGCTTCAGCTGGAATGGGTGTGATGGTAAGTATGGTTTAATTTAGAACAATAAAGAATTGTGTCTTTATTTCAATTAAAGGACTTTATTCTGGGTGTTGTGTTTTTTTTAAATACTTTACTAGAAATTCATGGCGGTCATGTCTAATACTGGCGTGACCCCATGAATTTTGGGCTTGGGGCCAGCTGATAATACCAAGCTGGCCCTAACCCCTTTATTACCCAGTGAGCTACCGCACCAGGGCCCTGGATGAGTTGGGTACAGCGCCAGAAGATGGCGCTTCTATGAACGCGCCATTTTCCGGGGTGGCTGCGGACTGCAATTTGTAGCGGGGGGGGGCCCAGAAAGCTTGGGCCTCCCTGCGCTGCAGATTCCAGCCCCCAGCTGCCTAGTTGTACCTGGCTGGACACAAAAATAGGGCGAAGCCCCACGTACTTTTTTTTTAATTATTTCATGAAATTCATGAAATAATTAAGAAAAAAAGGCCTTCCCTATATTGTTGTGTCCGGCCAGGTACAAATAGGCAGCTGGTGGTTGGGGGCAGCCCGTTCCTGCCTGCTGTACCTGGCTGGACACAAATATAGTGCGAAGCCCCACTTCAATTTTTTTTAATTATTTCAGGAAATTCATGAAATAATTAAAAAAAAATTGACGTGGGGCTTTGCACTATATTTGTGTCCAGTCAGGTGCAGCAGGCAGGAACGGGCTGCCCCCAACCACCAGCTGCCTATTTGTACCTGGCCGGACACAACAATATAGGGAAGCCCTTTTTTTCTTAATTATTTCATGAAATAATTTAAAGAAAATTGACGTGGGGCTTCGCCCTGTTTTTGTGTCCAGCCAGGTACAACTAGGCAGCTGGGGGCTGGAATCCGCAGCGCAGGGAGGCCCAAGCTTTCTGGGCCACCCCCGCTGCAAATTGCAGTCCGCAGCCACCCCGGAAAATGGCACGTTCATAGAAGCGCCATCTTCTGGCGCTGTACCCAACTCATCCAGGGCCCTGATGCGGTGGCTCACTGGGTAATAAAGGGGTTAGGGCCAGCTTGGCATTATCAGCTGGCCCTAAGCCCGAAATTCATGGGGTCACGCCAATATTAGACATGACCACCATGAATTTCTAGTAAAGTATTTAAAAAAAACACAACACCCAGAAAAAAGTCCTTTAATTGAAATAAACACACAATTCTTTATTGTTCTAAATTAAACCATACTTACCATCACGCCCATTCCAGCTGAAGCCAACGATCTCCTGAAATAAAAGAAAAATAATAAAGCAACATCATCCTTACCTTTCCATGGTTCCCATGACAGCTTCAGCTCTGCTACATCGAGATGACAGGCTGGACCGCAGCAGAACGCTGCCATCCAGCCTGTCATCCCGCAGACACTGAGAAGCGCAGGCTTGCTTGCGCTCCACAGTGTCTCTCTGTGAGGGCATCCAGATGAGCCGAGTTAATGTCCAATGAACTCGGCTCACCTCATGCACGTCACTGACAGCGTGGGAAAATTCTCCTGCACTCAGCGCTTCAGCGTGGGAGAATTCTCACACTGAAGCGCTGAGTGCAGGAGAATTCTCCCACGCTGTCAGTGACGTGCAGGAGGTGAGCTGAGTTCATTGGACATGAGCTCACCTTATGCACGTCACTGACAGCGTGGGAAAATTCTCCTGCACTCAGCGCTTCAGCGTGGGAGAATTCTCACGCTGAAGCGCTGAGTGCAGGAGAATTCTCCCACGCTGTCAGTGACGTGCAGGAGGTGAGCTGAGTTCATTGGACATGAGCTCACCTTATGCACGTCACTGACAGCGTGGGAGAATTCTCCTGCACTCACCGCTTCAGCGTGAGAATTTTCCCACGCTGTCAGTGACGTGCATGAGGTGAGCCGAGTTCATTGGACATGAACTCGGCTCATCTGGATGTCGTCACAGAGAGACGCTGAGCAGCGCAAGCAAGCCTGCGCTTCTCAGTGTCTGCGGGATGAGAGGCTGGATGGCAGCGTTCTGCTGCGGTCCAGCCTGTCATCTCGATGTAGCAGAGCTGAAGCTGTCGTGGGAACCATGGAAAGGTAAGGATGAGGTTGCTTTATTATTTTTCTTTTATTGCAGGAGATCGTTGGCTTCAGCTGGAATGGGCGTGACGGTAAGTATGGTTTAATTTAGAACAATAAAGGATTGTATCTTTATTTCAATTAAAGGACTTTATTCTGGGTGTTTGTGTTTTTTTTAACTTTGACTATGGGGTTAGTAATGGGGGTGTCTTATAGACGCCTCTCCATTACTAACCTGGGCTTGATGTCAGCTGGCATTATAAGCTGACATCAACCCCAACCCTATTACCCCCTGCCACCGCACCAGGGCAGCGTGGAAGAGCGAGGCTAAGTGCCAGAATTGGCGCATCCTATGAATGCGCCATTTCTGGGGCGGCTGACGGCTGGTGTTTCTAGCCTGGCAGGGGGCCAATATTCATGGCTCCCTTCCTGGGCTATTAATATCAGCCCCCAGCTGTCTGCCTAGCCTTTGCTAGCTATTAAATTAGGGGGGACCCCACGTCATTTTTTTGGGGGGGTCCCCCATTTTAATAGCTAGTAAAGGCTATGTATTCAGCTGGGGGCTGATATTAGTAGCCTGGGAAGCTCCGTGGGTATTACCCCCTTCCCAGGCTTCAAACATCTGCCCCAGCCGTCTGCTTAACCTCCGCTAGAGCCTAAAATTAAGGGGAACCCCACGCCAATTTTTTTAATAATAAATCCTTTATTTTAATACTAAATGACAAGTACAGTAACCAACACTATCACTGTACTTCATATATATGTGACTGACATGTTTCTATCTATCTAATCTATGTGTGAAGCTCTATTCTGTCTGTTATAAATTGTCGGGTACCGCTGCTGAATTGCCGGCCGGCTTTTTTAAAGAGACGGTGCATGAAAACACTATTATTTTTTTTGATAAATCCTTTACGCTAAATGACAAGTACAGTAAGCAGCACTTTCACTGTACTTCGTATATATGTGGCTGACATGTTTATATCTATCTAATTTATGTGTGAAGCTCTATTCTTTCGGTTCTAAATTGTCGGGTACAGGTGTATGCCGCTGCTGAATTGCCGGCTTTTCATGTTTCACTGTTGGCACTGTTCCCATCGATTTGGGCAATCACTGTAATGCCACAACCACCATGGCTGTGGCATTACAGTGAGTGGCAGACAATCCCTGCATGATTGGTGCTCTAAATAGCGCCAGACATGCAGGACACACTTTTGGTGCACGAACAGTTATCGAACATAACCTCGAACAGCCGAATTTTTTGCAAATCGTTCGGGTTCGTCGAACAACTCGAACACCGCCCAAAACAGCTCGAATTTGAGATTGGCGAACAGTTCTAGTCGAACACCGCTCATCTCTAATCCTTACCTTTCCATGGTTCCCACGACAGCTTCAGCTCTGCTACATCGAGATGACAGGCTGGACCGCAGCAGAACGCTGCCATCCAGCCTGTCATGCCGCAGACACTGAGAAGAGCAGGCATGCTTGCGCTCCTCAGTGTCTCGCTGTGACGGCATAAAGATGAGCCGAGGTCATGTCCAATGAACTCGGCTCACCTCATGCACGTCACTGACAGCGTGGGAAAATTCTCCTGCACTCAGCGCTTCAGTGTGAGAATTCTCCCACGCTGTAAGTGACGTGCATGAGGTGAGCCGAGTTCATTGGACATGACCTCGGCTCATCTTTATGCCGTCACAGAGAGACAATGTGGAGCGCAAGCAAGCCTGCTCTTCTCAGTGTCTGCGGGATAACAGGATGGATGGCGGCGTTCTGCTGCGGTCCAGCCTGTCATCTCGATGTAGCAGAGCTGAAGCTGTCGTGGGAACCATGGAAAGGTAAGGATGATGTTGCTTTATTATTTTATTTTTATTACAGGAGATCGTTGGCTTCAGCTGGAATGGGCGTGATGGTAAGTATGGTTTAATTTAGAACAATAAAGAATTGTGTCTTTATTTCAATTAAAGGACTTTATTCTGGGTGTTTGTGTTTTTTTTAACTTTGACTATGGGGTTAGTAATGGGGGTGTCTTATAGACGCCTCTCCATTACTAACCTGGGCTTGATGTCAGCTGGCATTATAAGCTGACATCAACCCCAGCCCTATTACCCCCTGCCACCGCACCAGGGCAGCGTGGAAGAGCGAGGCTAAGTGCCAGAATTGGCGCATCCTATGAATGCGCCATTTCTGGGGCGGCTGACGGCTGGTGTTTCTAGCCTGGGAGGGGGCCAATATTCATGGCTCCCTTCCTGGGCTATTAATATCAGCCCCCAGCTGTCTGCCTAGCTTTTGCTAGCTATTAAATTAGGGGGGACCCCACGTCATTTTTTTGGGGGGGTCCCCCATTTTAATAGCTAGTAAAGGCTAGGTATTCAGCTGGGGGCTGATATTAGTAGCCTGGGAAGCCTGGTATTACCCCCTTCCCAGGCTTCAAACATCTGCCCCAGCTGTCTGCTTAACCTCCGCTAGAGCCTAAAATTAAGGGGAACCCCACGCCAATTTTTTTAATAATAAATCCTTTATTTTAATACTAAATGACAAGTACAGTAACCAACACTATCACTGTACTTCATATATATGTGACTGACATGTTTCTATCTATCTAATCTATGTGTGAAGCTCTATTCTGTCTGTTATAAATTGTCGGGTACAGATGCTGAATTGCCGGCCGGCTTTCTTAAAGAGACGGTGCATGAAAACACTATTATTTTTTTTAATAAATCCTTTACACTAAATGACAAGTACAGTAAGCAACACTGTCACTGTACTTCATATATATGTGACTGACATGTTTCTATCTATCTAATCTATGTGTGATTCTCTATTCCTTCTATTCTAAATTGTCGGATACAGATGCTGAATTGCCGGCCGGCTTTTTTAAAGAGACGGTGCATGAAAACACTATTATTTTTTTTGATAAATCCTTTACGCTAAATGACAAGTACAGTAAGCAACACTGTCACTGTACTTCGTATATATGTGGCTGACATGTTTCTATCTATCTAATCTATGTGTGAAGCTCTATTCTTTCGGTTCTAAATTGTCGGGTACCGGTGTATGCCGCTGCTGAATTGCCGGCTTTTCGTGTTTCACTGTGAGCACAGTTCCCATCGATTTGGGCAATCACTGTAATGCCACAACCACCATGGCTGTGGCATTACAGTGAGTGGCAGACAATCCCTGCATGATTGGTGCTCTAAATAGCACCAGACATGCAGGACACGCTTTTGGTGCACGAACAGTTATCGAACATAACCTCGAACAGCCGAATTTTTTGCAAATCGTTCGGGTTCGTCGAACAACTCGAACACCGCCCAAAACAGCTCGAATTTGAGATTGGCGAACAGTTCTAGTCGAACACCGCTCATCTCTATGGAGGACGAACTGATGGAAGACTCATCAGATGAGGGAGACCTTGATCACATTTCTGATGTGCGAGCTTGGGGGGAGAGGACAGAGGAAGGAAGCATGATTGTTACCTCGCCACCAACACAACAGGGACTTGGTGCTCCTGGATGCGCAACACACATGAGTGCCTTCTTGCTGCACTACCTGCAACATGACCCTCGAATTGTGAGAATTAGAAATAATCCTGACTACTGGGTTGCCACACTGTTAGATCCCCGGTACAAAAGTAAATTTGCAGAAATTATTCCTGCCATAGAAAGGGATGCACGCATGCAGTAGTATCAGCAGAGACTGTTGCAGAATCTTACATGTGCTTTTCCACAAAACACCAGTGGTGCACGTAGTGAATCTCACAGTTCCAACTTGCCAACCGTGGGACCGTCAAGTGTTTAGCACTCAAACCGTAACAGAACCACAGTATCTGCTGGTAACATCAATTTTGCGGAATCATTTCACCACTTTTTTAGCCCATCCTTTGCAAGGCCAGAGGAGACAAGAAGTCTTACATATAGTCAACGCCTAGAGACGATGGTACAGGAGTATCTCCAAGTAAATATTGAAGCCATGACTGTGTCACTGGACCCTTGCTCTTTTTGGGCTTCCAATCTGGATAAATGGCCGGAGCTAGCCACTTACGCCTTGGAGATCTTGTCATGCCCCGCAGCCAGCGGTCTGTCTGAACGTGTGTTCAGCGCTGCTGGTGGTGTGCTGACAGATAAGCGCACGCGGCTCTCCACTGATAATGTAGACAGACTCACGTTCATAAAGATGAACAAATCATGGATCCGAAACGACTTTTCTACCCCTGTGTCATCCTGGGGAGAGTAAAAGCTTGATGATTGGTTAAAATCACCCTACCAACCGTTTTAAGCTTTCAAATTACTAATCATGTTTATCTGTATCTTGGCTGGAAAATAATTTGGGCTTTGTAGCAGTGTGCAGCACTGATTCTATTAGGCCATCTATAATAAGCTCCACCAGATTTAAAATTACTAATCATGTTTATCTGTATCTTGACTGGAAAATAATTTGGGCTTTGTAGCAGTGTGCAGCACTGATCCTATTTGGCCATCTAAACTAAGCTCCACCAGATTTAAAATTAATAATAATTTTTAGCTGCATCTAGCCCGGAAAATAATTTTGGGGCTCCGAGATGCGCAAGACACATAAGTGCCTTCTTGCTGCACTACCTGCAGCATGACCCTCATATTGTCAGAATTCGAAGTAATCATGACTACTGGGTTGCCACACTCTTAGATCCGCCAAACTTTTCGATCAACCTTTTCATTTTAATAAAGACCAAAAAAATGGTCATTTTTGAAATTATAAGCATTAGCAGGTTATTAGAAACTGAAATCAAACAGTTTTCAACTCAAAACTTTATTCTAGGTGATGTTACATTTTCACATAGGACCCCTTGTTCGAAAGGAGCTTCTGAACACTCTCGTCAATTGAATTTGTCAGGTTTTGGATGGTTTCTGCTTCAATTGTTTTGCATGAGGACAGAATACCCTCCCAGAGCTGTTGCTTAGATGTGAACTACCTCCCGCCATCATAGACACTCCTTTTGATGATGCTCCAGAGGTTCTGAATGGGGTAGAGGTCAGGGGAGCATGGGGGTCACACCATAAGTTTGTCCCCTTTTATGCCCATATCAGCCAGAGATGCAGATGTTTTATGTGCAGCATGAGATGGTGCATTATCATGCAAAAAAATGACCTTGCTGTGAAATACACGGTTCTTCTTCTTGAACCATGGCAGGAAGTGCAGTTTGAGAAAATCCACATACATTATGGAGTTCATCTTTAGCGCCTTCAGGGATCCTAAAGGGGCCGACAATCTCTCTCCCCATGATTCCAGCCCAGAACATTACTCCACCTCCTCCTTGTTGGCGCTGTAGCCGTGTTTGCGTGGGGTGTCAATCAACCAGCCATCCTCCACTCCATCCATCTGGACCATCGAACGCTGCACGGCACTCATCCGTGAACAAAACAGTTTTGAAATCAGTCTTCATGTAATGTTTGGCCCACTGGAGCCGTTTCTGCTTGTGTGAAGTGGATAGAGGAGGTCGACAGGATGGCGTATGCACAGCTGCAAACCTCTGAAGGACCCTGCATCTTGTTGTTCGGGGGACGTTGGAGGCACCAGCAGCTTCAAAAACTTGTCTGCTGCTATGACAAGGCATTTTTGCCGCTGTCTTTTAACCTGACGTAATTGCCTGTAGGAAAGAGTCCTCAATTTGCCCTTATCAGCACGCACACGTGTGTACTGTGAATCAGCTACATACTTCTTGATTGCCAAGACACTTCATCCTGATCATCGCACAATGTTGATTGTAGTCATGCCTTGACCTAAACACTCCACAATTTGTTGCTTCTCAGCAGCCGACACATCCTTTTTCTTTCCCATTTTGGCAGAAAATGTAGGCTGCTTAATAATGTGAGACAGCCTTCTTAAGTAGTCTTGCCTTTCATTGGACACACCTGCCAAACTAATTAGCACAGGTGTCTGCAATTGCTTACAGTGATATAAAGAGCCCTGACACACATCACCATCAATGAGTTTAACTGACAAACAAACAAATTCTTCCCTTATCACTCCTAAACACTTTTTGCATAATAATTTGGAACACAGTGTACATGTGCTTTTCCACAAAACACCAGTGGTTCACGTAGTGAATCTTACAGTTCTAACTTGCCAACCGTGGTCTGTATGGAGTTGTTCAATAAAGGGCCCAAAATTAAGATGACATAGATGGGAGAGGTCTCTATGAATAGGAATTCCTAAGTATTTGATACCCTGTGAGGGCCAGGCAAAGGGAAAGTTGGACTGGATGGAATCCTATATGGATTTGGGGAGGGAGACATCGAGGGCCTCAGACTTCGCTGCATTGATTTTAAAATTTGACCATGTAACAAAATGATCTATTTCAGCCATAACAGCATGGATGGATATATGTGATTGAGTGATATATACTAGGACATCATCAGCAAATAGAGAGCACTTGTACTCGGTGCTTCCCACCTCAATCCACCTAATATTGGGGTTATGGCGAATTGATGAGAGCAGGTGCTCCGTCACTAGGATGTATAAGAGAGTGGACAGAGGACATCCCTGCCTTGTCCCATTGGTGATTGTGAAAGGTGATGAAAATGTTCTGATGCACCCCCTGGGCCTTGGGACACCCGGAGCCGGACCCTTTTTGGTGGATGCTGGTGGTTGTAGTCTTCGTGGCGGCGACCCGGTTCCGTGGCTCAGGGTGGTCAAACCAGTGGCGGGAGGAGTATAGCCTCAGGGCAGTGTATGCGGAGGATGGGGGTGATGGTGCAGGGCAGCAGCAGTAACGACACGGAGTCAGTGATGCAGTCCAGGGCCTTTACTCACAGTTCTTATTATCCAGACCACGTCTGCAGGTAACGGCTGCCCACGTCGTACTGTGCTCACCAGTGAGGGGCTCAGACAACTCCCAGATAACTTTGGAGCGCTTCACAGGACCCCCTTTGTGTGTCCTTTGTCTGGCCTTTCTTACCAAACCTTCTGTCCGGCTGCCTCAGGCCTCCTCTTGGTAAACTTGGCGCCAGTTTCCCTGACCCTATGTGGTGCCTGCCTAGTGGGTGTAGCGAGGGGCTGCGCCACATAAAATGTCACAGCCTCTGGTTTCTAGCTGAGGGTCGTTTCCTGCCTCCACTAGTTTCGGGGACCGGTCTCCCCCTTTGGCCTGACCCCTCCACGCAGGTGGATTCGGGCGTGCGGTGGCGACTCGCCCGTCCGCACCCCTGGGATCCCTTCATTCCTCATTCCTGGAGCCTTCTCCGCTCCTCTTCCTTCCTTCTCCCTCTTCCAGGCCTGGGCCTCTGTTACTAGGCCCGCCTCTGGAGCAGAGCTCATGCAGAGCCCCTGCTCCCTGCCACTTCTGCTCAGACTTCTCTGCACTGAACTAAGATGGTGCCAACCTTTTATACTCCCTTCTCAATGCACCCAGGAACTGCTTCCTCCCTGCTCCTGCACTACAGTGTTCCCCTTCTTCAGTGTTCCCTCCCCCCACTCCAGCCAGGGACAGGGACTGTCGTGCCCATCTCAGAGGCATATTGGTCGCCCTGCCCCACGGCAATGTGGTGTAATGCATGCAGGTGTCGGGTCCTGATCCACACTCCTTCCTTACCTGAGAGTGAGATATCACACCTCTGGGTGAGGTGCAATACCTCTGTAGCAACCGAGCCCTCAGGGTGCTACAGTTCCATCTATCTTCAGCCTAGGTGACGTATTGTGATACAGGGCCGTGATTTTGGCTATAAAAGGGTCCCCTAGACCCCTACCCCAAGCTTTTTAAGTGAATCATATATGGCGAGCCAGGAGACTCTATGGAATGCTTTCTCAGCATCCAACGAGAGTATCTAATTACAAATTTTTAACTGCATCTAACCCAGGAAATACTTTGTGCCTAGTAGCAGTGTCTGCTAGTCAGCGGATTATCCCGGCTGTTAAGCAAGCTACACCACCTGTAGTTTGGACACTTACTTTTTTCAAAGGAAATGCTTCGGGACCACGGGATACTCAGTGAAGAGCATCAGGAGGCACCCCAAGGCATAGGGGCTGGGACTGGCAGTAGGATGCCTTGCGGTGGACAGCCGAGCTCGACCCTTATAAAAGCTTTTTAACTGCAGCAGCTTTAGTGGACGCTACTGGAGCTGGAATTACGCGGCTGCTGGCATGAGACTTGACCTCCAATAGATCCTTGTAAATGGATTTAAATTGTATTCATTCAAATTAGAGAGACAATTTAAATTAAAAAGCTTAGAACTGACTCCACCACAGGGGGGCTCGCTCGACCCACCAGCGGACAGGCACCAGTATTGGGAGAGGGGGGCTGGCCGTCAGGGTTCACCGCGGCTCTGGCACAAACCCGGCGACACGGAGGTGGCACGGGCAGGAGCGGACTGAACGTGTCGGCTTCTCACTTTTTGGATTTTAGAAGGGCATGACATGCCTATATCTGTGTCTCCCCCTCCTTTTACTTCTCCGCCTCTTTTCTTTTCACATGACTATATGTACTTGTCACTTTTCCATGTGTTAGTTGTGTCTTCTGAGCAGTTTGTCAGCTTTTGGACACCTTTGAAGGTGTTTTCTATGTGTTTCTATGTGTTTTTGTTTGCCTGCCATTGGTTTTAACGGTGTTCGAAGGTGTTCGACGAACAGTTCGACGAACAGTTCGGCGAACACACGGGTGTTCGACGAACCAAACCGAACTCGAACACTACGGGGGTGGCTCAACACTACACTGCACATCACCGGGCCCTGCAGGGGAGGTGGGGTAAGTATGAAAATAGGGCTAGCAGTTGGGGATTTCTTGGCGTCCCCCAGACGCAAAGCTTGGCAGAATAAATTTAATAAAAAGCTATTACACAGAAATCAGACTGCTAATATGGGCCATACAGGTAAGCATAGATTCACATTTCTATTACCCGTGTGCCCATATTAGTGGTCTGATAGGTCCCAGGGGGGAGACAGATTCCCTTTAAGATTGTTTAAAAGCTTGTTTTGATACTCTAGCTTTAGCGGGTCCCTTTCCAGGGCAGGAAGCATCTGGCAAAATTTACTCTTATAGTGTGGATCTAAAAGAGTGGCACGCCAGTAGTCAGCATTATTCGAATCTTAACTATACGGGAATCATGTTGCAGATAGTGCATCAAGAAGGCACTCATATGTCAGGCTCTTCCAGGAGATCCAAAGTCAGGCTGTATTGATGGTTGCGTAACACTGATGCTTATTTCTTCCGTTCCCTCCTGCCAACCACCACGTTCAACAGAGAAGGGATGATTATCCTCTTCTTCTGACTGTTGCTCGCTCATCACCTCTTCGTTCTCCATTTGTTCTTTGGCTCTTGCACCTTCATTAACAGTTTTTCTGGTATCACCAACCCAGCTCAATCGCAGTAATCCACCGTCACTTGGCATCCGCCTGTGTGATGACAGTCTGGAACTTTGAGACATTCGCACCCCTTCTGCATCCTCCTCTTCTTCTGGGAAAACCACCTCCTGATGCAGACTATTCAAAGTCTGCTCCAGCATGTAGATGACCGGAATAATGATGCTGATGACGGCATTGTCAGCGCTAACCATTTTAGTAGCCATTTCAAAACTGTGCAGAAGGGGTGCAGAGGTCCTTAATCTGTCTCCACGCCTTAAATTATTATTTTTATTATTATTTATTATTATATCGCCATTTATTCCATGGCGCTTTACATGTGATAGGGATATACATAGCAAAAACATTTACATAATCTTAACAAAACGAGTCAGCGACTGGTACTGGAGGAGAGAGGACCCTGCCCGCGAGGGCTCACAGTCTACAAGGGATGGGTGAGGATACAGTATATGGGGGTAGAGGAGGTCATGCATTAATGTGGTGGGGCGGTGGTTACTGCAGGTTGTAGACTTGTCTGAAGAGGTAGGTCTTCAGGTTTCTTTTGAAGGCTTCCATAGTAGGCGAGAGTCTGATAAGTTGGGGTAGAGAGTTCCAGAGTAGGGGGGATTCACGGGAGAAATCTTTGATGCGATTGTGGGAAGAGGAGATAAGATGGGAGTAGAGAAGGAGATCTTGTGAGGATCGGAGGTTGCGTGCAGGTAAGTACCGGGAGACTAGATCACAGATGTATGGAGGAGACTGGTTGTGGATGGCTTTGTATGCCATGGTTAGGGTTTTGAACTTGAGTCTCTGGGCAATGGGGAGCCAGTGAAAGGATTGACAGAGGGGAGAGGCCGGGGAATAGTGGGGGGACAGGTGGATTAGTTGAGCAGCAGAGTTTAGGATAGATTGGAGGGGTGCAAGAGTGTTGGAAGGGAGGCCACAGAGCAGGAGGTTGCAGTAGTCAAGGGGGAAGATGATGAGGGCAAATGTGATATTTCCCATGTCCGTATTGCGTTGGCCCTGGCTATAAGAAGTTACATTTGTGTCAGGGCTCATTGCTAATGCCAGAGTTGCTACAACATGTGCAGAATGGAATTCCACTTTGTCGGCACATCGCATATCAACCTATTAACTGGCATTGACAAAGACCTCTGAATCGATGCAAGTCGATGACATGAGGTGTGCAAAGGGCGGAAGTGAGCACACAGCTTCCGTGCTTTCTGAAGCAGATCATCCAGTCTGGGAGAGTGGTGGAGAAATCTCTGTACCACAAGGTTGAGGACGTGAGCCATGGAAGGTACGTCTGTGAGCTCACCTTGGCAAAGGGCCACCAACAGGTTCGCACTGTTATCGCACATAGCTTTCCCTGGCTCTAGGTTCAGCGGAGATAGCCATTGCTCAAACTGAGCCTAGAGAATTGTCCACAACTCTTCACCTGTATGACTGTGATCTCCAAGGCATATTAATATTAAGACTGCCAGATTACAGTGAGCCCTGACTGAGCCGTACAGAGGTGGTGTGGATTTGATCTGCACTTTTGGAACACGTGTCTCGTTAAGACTAAGGTTGTCTGCACAGGTGGAGGCTCTAGAGGAGGTGAAGGAGGCAGAAGCAGTGGAGGACGTGTGAAATACAGATGTTTGTTCTGCAAGCCTTGGGGATTCCAAGATTTGTGGAGCAGCTCCTTCCCCGCCTGCCCCCACAGCCACCAGAGCCACCCAGTGCCCAGTGAGCGAGATGTGACGCCCTTGATCAAGCTTACTTGTCCAGGTGTCTTTGGTGAAATGCTCCCTGGCAGACATAAATTTACACAAGGAACTGGTGATGTTGTCTGCGACATACTGGTGTAGTGCAGGCACAGCTTTCTTAGAGAAGTAATGCCGAGTGTGAAATGTGGCCAACAGTTTGGAGATGGTGGAGTTCAACCTCTTAGCTTTGTCATGTTAGGGAGGAAACAATCTTTTACAAAACCACAACTGCAGGGCTGAGGGCTAGCTGCACTGCTGAGAGCGCTAGGAGTACAGTGAAACGGACAAACTGGTGGACTGTAAGGTGCAGATGTTACGGTGAATTTAGAAACATGTGGTGTGCTCGGTAAAACAATCGCAGCAGGCATGTCTGCTTCCATTACAGCCAACGGGCTCTCACTCAGCCATACTGGAGTGGGAAGAGAACTGGAGGTTCTGCGGTGGGAGATCAGCGTGGCAATACTTGGCACGGTAACAGCGAAGGAGGAAGAAGCAGCGGATACGGTTGATGGGGCAGATGATGGTTGTTGAGGTCTGCTGGTCCACATTGCAGCATAGTGAGATTCCCAGCATAACGCATGTTGTGTGCACATGTGAAGGTTCATGCATGTAGTAGTCAAATTATTGCACTTTTTCCCTCTACTGAGTTTTTTCTTGCAAAGTGTGCAGATAACGTGAGTTGGCTCATCCTTTGCGTTGACAAAAAAAGTCCAGGCTAGGCAACCTTTGCCTCCCCTGCAGACCTGCGACCGCTGCTGGCCACAGTCACAGTTGTGACTAAGGATGCAGTGCTCCTCGTGCTTGCATGCGTGTCTGCGCCTTAGGGTGAATCGTAACCTTCTCACCTTCCTCTTCGTCCACCTCCTCAGATGAGCTACTTGGCTACATGACTCGGCTACGTGGGTTCACACCAAGTAGGATCTTGAACCTCGTCATCATCCAATGTGTTATCCCTTTCATCGCCCTCAGAGTGACCCTTCTCCTCTTGTTGCCCTGACAGCACAGTACAGTCCGCATTCCTTCCCCCTGGTTAACGTCTGGTGATGAGGGTCAGGAACCTGCTTGTACCCTACTCTGTACTGCCCCGAATCCAACCCCAAAAAAATGTGGGCATCGGTGCAGATGCTTTTCCTCTCTTCTAGACACTGTGAATGTTTGGAGTACACTTCTGATGGCAATGGTATAGAATGGGTGAACAGTTCTACACACTCGCCCATCTGTGGTTCGCTACAGTCAGTTGGGCAGTTGGACAGTTGTGACACTGGGGGAAGAAAGGGTAATTGGGGTGCCACCTCTGTGGACTGTACTGTGTGTGATGTTGAGGTGGAGGAAGAAGAGGATAGGCCACTTGAAGCAGTGCTTGCCATCCACTGGAGCACCTCACCTGCTCTTTCGGGATCTTATCAACAAGGCATTTCACTGTCTGGCTGCGAAACAAAGGGAGTGGAGTAGCCCATCCAGTAACAGAAGCTGTAAGTTGTCTTCGGATAGGACATGACGGTGTTGGTTCACTAGTGCTTTCACTAACATTACCACCTACTCCAAGTATATCTTGAATACCAAGCTTATTCCCCCTTCCACCATGACCTCTCTTTTTCCTAATGTTTTCCTCATGTTGCTCAGATAGTGTGGTAGGAGCACGCTATTAGCAAAACAAAATTAGATTTTTTCCTCTGCAACAGCTCTGCACACACCAGAATTTCAGCAGCACTAAATGACAATAAGATATGGCTTGCTGTTTAACGTTACTAACAGAAAAAAGTATTTTTTTAGTGTGGATGAGGCCTATATAACATATGAGATATTCTCCAACTCTCTTTTAAACTGAGATGTCCCTTGTTGTATAACGTTAGGAACCGAACAAAGTTTTTTTTAGTGTGAATGATGAGTGTATAACATACGAGATATTCTCAAAACTATTTCAAACTGATATGTCCTCTGCCTTTTAATGTTAGGAACTGAACAAATTATTTTTTTTACTGTGGATGAGGCCTGTAGAACATAGGAGATATGCTACGAACAATTTCAAACTGAGAGGTCCCTTGCTGTATCACGTTAGGAACAGAAGAAAGTATTTTTTTAGTGTGGATGAGGCCTGTATAACATAGAATATATGCTCCAAGATATTTCAAACTTAGATCTAACTTGTTGTATCACGTTAGGAGCATACTCTGCATAGGCTCTGCATACAGCTGAATTTCACCGCCACAAAAGGACTAGGTAGCTTATAGCAGAGTGTAACACGTCTGTGAGATAAAAAAATATTTTTTGGACTCTGCCTAGCAACACAAAAAAATCTATGTTTTTACTCTGAAAACAGCTAAGGTTCAACGCCATTAAAATAGTACATGGCTTATTGTAGAGTGTATCGCATTTGCAACATAAAAAAAATCTTTTGTGGACTCTGCCTAGCAACAGATTTTTTTTTATTTTTATTGTGCATACAGCTGAATTTCGCTCACCAAAAAAATGACAAAATGGCTACTATAGCTTGCACTATCACATTATCAAATGAAAAAAAAAAGGTTTTGTGCTCTGCACTGGGAAGCTCTGCATAGTCTGGAGACAGCTGAATTTAAACTCCAGTAAATTAAAAGTTGGGCTACAAGGGCTTGCTTGCTTTGTCACAATAGCAAGTGAAAAAATAGATTGAAGGTATACTGATGCATACAGCATAATACAAGGAGTGAGTGCACAACACAGTTCTATGGCATGGGGCCTGCTGTTTCTGTCTAAATCTCAGTAATTGCTCAAGAAAACAAATAGGTGCTGAAAGGTTGATTTCACAGGTACACAGCAAAGGCTTATCTATTCTATCCGACTTTCAATAAAGCGCCCAACTATCTGGCTAATATCTCTCATTATACAGGAGCAGAGTGCAGGAGCAGCGTCTGTGACCACTGACATGCATAAAATGGAGCTGAGGGAATATGGCCGCTCTTTATATAGAGAGAGGACATGTGATTTCAGCAGCCAATAGCAGAATCCTTTTTGTCTGGACAGTGTGGATGCTTCCTGCGCTCTGATTGGCATGTCGCGCTTTCCTCACTAAGGCCGCGGCCCCAATATCAGTATTTGGTCAGTATTCAGTCGGTATTTTTTCTCAGGAGTGGGAGCCAAAACCAGGTGAGGAACAATCAGAGAAAAGGTATAATAGAAACAAGTCACCAATTCTGCATTTATCACCCACTCCTGGAAAAAAAAAAAAGATTGTAAGCTTGCCGCTGATCTAATCTCTTCTGAGCTATCACCAGGCCATCCACTCATCTAACACGTCCCACCCGCTCATCATACACAAGCACTATGCGAGCAAAACTGTTAAAAATGCAGGAGTTACCCCGTAATTACGTTCCCGCACTTATTCACTGAACAGTGCCGATTTTATCGAATTTAAGTAAAAATGCTCCCCTTTCCGATCACGAATCCGAATGTGCCATATTCATGTCGAATTTAACTTTTGAGATTGGATTTCCAACATATTCGTTCATCACTACTCCCTATCTCTACCTATTCTAATAACTGAAAAATGAATTGTGAGGTCCCCATCATGGTCTCTGATTCAGACCCCTTGGGTAATTTTTGGAAAACTTTGCACATTGTGCAATGGTGAAATTTCTACTCTTAATCTCAATATATTCTATTATTCTAATTTTTTTTATTGTGTTGCCCTTCTCAGGGTCTCTTTCAGTGTGTATCTGGGAGCCTGAAATTGATTTTTGGGCATTAATATGCTCCACACACTTCTTCAGGTGTCTGCCTTACACAGAATAATAATATGAGTAATGAAACATGCTCTATATGTATGCTGCTAGTTTGAAAATCTTACCCACACATCCCTTTATAAAGGGAAATTTGACATAATACCTCTGTTAGCATACGCCATATACTACTGACCTACGCAGCACCCCGGTAGGTGGGCGGAGTGCTGGGTACAAAATCTGTTTCTGAGGATGAAACCACTGGCCCTTCCCCTGTGTTACGTCCTTCCCAATCTGCTGTCCAGGAAGCAGGTGCTGATGCCTCTTGCCCACAACCTGCAGTTGCACATACAGTAAGAAAATTCAGCAACCATGTCCACTTTTTGGTCCAAGCGCAGTGTTCAGTCTTTCCTTGTCAGCATATATGTCTCTTACCAAATTATCACTGTCACCTAAGTAATACACTCCACGCCACTCTGTGGGTCTGTGGGTCAGATCCTGTAATTAATAGTGATGAGCGAGCACTAAAATGCTGTTACTCGTTGCTCGAGCTGAGCAAATTGGAAAGCTCGAGTGCTCGGTCCGAGTAATGAGCCCAATGTAAGTCTATGGGAAACTCGAGCATTTTTCAGACGGCTCCACCCGGCGGTCTGCAGTGGGACAAGAATTGCCCAAATCGACAGGAACAGTGTTCAAATGACTTGGGAACAACATGGGGAAGACCCCTGGAAGCATTTCTGACTCCCAGGTCACTGCTGTGAGCAACATTGTCAGAGTATTACGCCACTTTTACGGACTCACAATAGAACATACAAAAACAAAACCAAAATGGAATTTCCAGGAAAATTTGTTAAGGAACATCCTTTCCAGGGTAATGACTTGTATAGAAGGCAAAATAAATAACCAAAAACAAAAATGCTCCCCAACACCTTGGGCTATGTTCACACATAGTCTTTTTGATGCTTTTTTGCACTTTTGCATTGCTTTCAACAGTGACAAGTGCATTCACCGGTAAATTTTAACATTTTTTAAACTTATCTGGCCATATGGTGTGTGACACATCATCAGACACATTCTGTTTCATTTATGATGGAGGGACTCTGAAAGTCACAGAGCCTACTTTTAAAGGGCCATCATGAGGCCCTTACTATTCCTAAAGGGTCAGAAGTTGGCCCTCACTATTGTTAGAGAGCCCTCAGTCTGCTATGCTTTGTTGTTCCAATTATTAACTAGTGGGTCTCCTATACTGTTATTGCATATGCAGTGACTGCAAGGGCTGCCAAAAATTTGGATGCAACCCAATAACCTTTTGAAGAGACATAGAGGAGGGTCTCAGTAACAAAAAATGTTCTCATTAAATGAAGTGTGTCTCCTATAGTGGTAATGCCCATCCTGTGACTGCAAGGGCTGCCAAAATTTGGGAAAAGCCCCACTAACTGTTTAAAGACACATAGAGCTGGGCCACAGTAAAGACATGTTCCCATTAGAAAGAATAGGTCTGCTATATAGTTACAGGGTATGCAGTGAGTACAACAACTGACAAAAATATTCCCATAATTAGGTAGTGGGTCTCCCATACTGTTAGCCTATGCAGTGAATGCAATGGCTGTCAAAAATTTGGAGGAACTCCAATGCCCCTTGCAAGAAACCTAGATATGGTGATGATATGGCAGATATGGTGGTGATATGCTGGTGGAGGATGAGGATGAAAAGAAGGAGGAGGGCAAGAGCAAATAAACAAAATCAGGAAGCGTATACCCATGTCTGGGTGTGAAGACAGAGGTGCATGGGAATAGAGTTAGATCTCAAAAAAAAAGACCCTGTATTTCAAATTATGTTACACTGCTATCATTCGGTGGTGTTCAGAAGTCTGGCCCAATCCAGCCTCTGGTTAATTTTTATAAGAGTCAGCCTGTCAGCATTTTCAGTTGACAGGCAGATGCGCCTATCGGTTATAATTCCATCGGCGGCACTAAAAACCCGCTCTGACAAAACGCTAGCAGTAGGGTAGGCCAGTACCTCCAAGGCGTAGAGAGCAAGTTCATGCCACGTGTCCAGCTTGGATACCCAATAATTACAAGGCAGAGGAATCACGGAAGATGTTGGTACGGTGGGCAAGGTACTCCCTCACCATCTTACAAAATTTTTCCCTCCTTGTGAGAGTACTCTGCTCCTCAGGGCCTGTGCAATGGAAGGGTCTGAAAAAAGTGTCCCAGAACAGTGTTCCCCTGTCTCTGCTGGATTGCATTTGAGTCTCTCTCTCCTGTAGTCCTTGGTTGGACAACAAACTGTGACCTCTGCCGCCAGCGTTTTCAGATGGGAATTTATTTAATAATTTCGCAACAAGGATATTCTGGTACTGCCCCATTTTATTAGGCATGTCCAGCATGGGAATAAGAGACAGAAAGTTCTCCTTGTAGCATGGGTCTAGGAGTGTCACCCTCCAGTAGTGACTGTCACCCAAATTTGGACAATGCGAGGGTCACGGGAAAGGCAGCATAACATAAACTCAGCCATGTGTGCCAGACTACAAAGAGGCAAGACTTCCTCCTCATCCTTCTCTCCTCCTCCTCCTCATCCTTGTTCTCAGTCCATCCATGATGAACAGATGGTATAACAGTTGTCCAGAAAGTACCATCTATTGTGCAGGAAATTAGCTCCTGTTCTTCCTCCTCCTCTTCCTCATTGTCACCCAATCCACGTTGTGATGAGATGAGGCTGGACTGTGTGTAATCACCCTGTATGGTTCCTTGATCCATCTCATTGTGCTCCACCTGCAATGCTTCCTCTTTAATTGAGAGCAGAGAGCGTTTGAGAAGACAGAGAAGCAGAATGGTGATGCTAATTATGGTGTCATCGCCGCTCACCATCTTTGTGGAGTCTTCAAAGTTTTGGTGGATGGCACATATGTCTGACATCCATGTCCACTTCTGAGGTCTTATGTGTGGAGTCTGAACTGAATACCGACAGCCTTGTTTATGCTGGTACTCAACAACTACCCTCTTCTGCTCACAAATCCTTCCCAACATCTGCAATGTAGAGTTCCAACACATGGGGACATCGCAGATCAGTCTGTGAGCTGGAAGCTACAAATGCTGCTGAAGCACGGCAAGTGCGGCGGAAGCTGTAGCTGACTTTTTAAAATGGGCACACACGCGGTATACTTTGACAAGCAGATTCGTTAGATCTGGGTAGGTTTTGAGAAACCACTGAACCATTAGGTTAAGCACATGGACCAGGCATGGTACGTGTGTGAGCTCACCTCGCCTTAGAGCCGCCACCAGGTTCCGTCCAATGTCACACACAACCATGCCGGGCTCGAGGGTCAGCGGTGTCAGCCAAAAATCCGCCTGCTGTTTCAGCGCTGTCCATAACTATTCAGGGTTGTGCGGTTTGTCACCTAAGCATATTAGCTTCAGCACAGCCTCTTGGCTGAGGCAGTGATGCATTGCTTCCAGCTTGTGACTGATGTGGTCATTTTGTAAATGGAGGCTGAAGACAAGGAGGAGAAGGTGCAAGAGCTGTAGAATGTGGGGGCAACCCTGATTGACCCAGGGCCCGCAATCCTTGGTGTCAGGAGGACGTGATCCTTCCCAAGGTCCGACTGATTGCTGGCTTCCACTATATTAACCCAGCGAGATTTACCATCCCTGCCAGCAAGTACTTTGCCAGGTGTCCATTGTTAGGTGGACTTTCCCAGTAACTGTGTTGTTGAGGTCACGGCTGACTTGTTATAGCCTTAATGGCTTGGCGCCATGCGCTAACCACTGCTGGAGCGTTAGTGCACCAGCAGGGTGGGTGACCTGGTGCCTCAAACCATTCATGCTGCAAGTCTGAGTCCCCATGTCACACTATTCCATAGGCACAACAACAATGGCCACCACACAGCACCATGTTGAAATTGGAACAATAAGAATTTTATCCATGTGTTCTATTCAGGATTTTTACTTATTTATTTTAGGCATCTGTGAAAAATCCTCCAAACTAAAAACCAACGAGGCTGTGTGCCCACTATGCGTTTTTTAAGTGTTTCTGCAGCAGCAATTCCCATGCAGAAACCCTTAAAAAACGCTTGGTAGAAGGTCTGCCATGTTCCCCAATGATAATCCGCATGTACTGTGCATATGCTTGCAAAATTTCCACTGCGGATTATCATTGCGGAAAAATCCACAGCACAACCAATTATTTTGCGTAAACACAGCGTTTTCGCTGCCATTGACTTGCATTGGAATGCATGTCATCCACATCACTGGATCTGTACATGCGGATTACATGCGTTTCAATGTGTGGATGGTACCCGAGTTTGGAGAAGAGGAGACTCTCCTCCGGGACCTGGGTCTACAGTACCTGTAAAAAAAAGAATAAAATAAAAAATAAATATTATATTTACCTTCTGATGGCCCCTGGTGTCCTTGTCTCGGCTTGCCGGCAGCTCGCGGTAGACTAGAAGGATCTGCGGTGACATCATTTAGTCATGTGATGGGTCACGCGACTGCTGACGTCGGCAGGTCATTTAATCTACCGCGAGCTGCCGGCAAGCCGAGACAAGGACACCGGGGGCCATCAGAAGGTAAGTAAGATATTTGTTTTTTATTTTTTACCTTTCGGTCACACTATATAAATCCATGCCGGTTGCATGGATTTATATAGTGTGACCAAGTTGTCAAGCACTTTCCAAGTGATGCTAAAATCGCTTGGAATGCCCTTGACAACCCGCATGCGGAAATGCATGTGAAGAACGCTTCACATCCGCATGTCCCTGGCAGGAAAAACTCATGTACAATCCGCATGTACAATCCGCATGTACAATCCGCATGTACAATCCGCATGCTTTTTTTCTGCCAGGGAGATGCAGAAACGCTCAGAAAAAAATCCGGAGCATTTCTGCATCGTGGGCACATAGCCTGAAAGTAACATTATGTCTTGTTTGTTTAAGCAGCTGTACACACTGGATATAGTGAGTGCAGTTTCCCTATAGAAAGTCTTGGCAAAACTGTTGTTTTTGCAGTAACTTGTTCACTTATGGTAGTCTCGTGTCTATGACCCCAGACAAGCACCAAAATACTCAGTATTGTTGGTAACCATTTGTTCTTTCAACTAAGATAAAAGATTAAGGGATATGTTTGTAGTGTGGTCAATGCTGAGTGCAGAATCTATATGCATAAGTATTGGGAAGGGGCTCTGTCTGTCACCCACTGAAGCCATGGAATGTAATGGTGCTAATTAGAGATGAGCGTTGTTCTACTCGAACTGTTCGCCAATCTCAAATTCGAGCTGTTTTGGGCGGTGTTCGAGCCGGTCGGCGAACACGAACAATTTGAGAAAAATTCGGCTGTTCGAGGTTATGTTCGATAACTGTTCGTGCACCAAAATCATAACTGGATTTTTTCTCAGTAATGATGAAAATTAATGTTAATACGCAGTTTGAGTGTACAGCGGGGCGGGGGGAGGGGCAGGGGATGGATCTCTGCAGGAACAATGAAGATCTCCATTTTTTTTTCTCTTTCCCGCATTTGCAGTGGGGAGGTGCAATCTGTCAGCCTATCAGCAGCGCACACACGGAGCGAAGTGCTTTTTTTCACACAAGCAAGGGCATGTGTCATTGGCAGTGTATGTCACATGTCCTTGCCCTATAAGACCAAGCCATTTTCCCCGTCGCCACCATTTTCTCACTGCTGCAGCTGCGTGTTAGACGGCACCGCTGTTGCTGTGTGCGCTATACCTTGTTAATTTCAAGCCAATTTTCGCACAAATATACAGATAGCTTGGGAGTAGGGAATAGTTGTGATTGCAGTCCTTTTAAGGACTAGGTTACAGCATTTCCTACGACTTTTATCAGGCAGGTCTGTGCTCTTAAATAGATAGATTGTGGGAGTAAAGACTAATTGTAATTGGAGTCCTTTTCAGGACTAGGTTACATCAGTTCCTATCAGTTTTTGCCAGGCAGGTCTGTGCCAGTGCTGTGCAAGTTTTTTTCACAGCATTTGGCTGAATCTAGCAAAGCTAATCCTTTTTGGCCTATTGCAGAGTGTGTTAGTCAGTGGAGTAGCCTATCTGTGTTGCAAGATATACCACCTGTGTATAGAATACCAATTTTTTTACTGCACCTAGTGAAGTAAAATCTTTTGGGCATAGCATCATTCTATTAGTCCATCTATACTGACCTCCATCAGGTTGCAAACTGAATATAATTTTTTTCTGCATCTAGCTCTGAAAAAATATTTGGGCTTCTAGCGGTGTGTGGGACTTGGTCTATTAGTCCATCTATACTGACCTCCATCAGGTTGCAAATTAAAAATATTTTTTTTCTGCATCTAGCTCTGAAAAAATATTTGGGCTTCTAGCAGTGTGTGGGACTTGGTCTATTAGTCCATCTATACTGACCTCCATCAGGTTGCAAATTAAAAATAATTTTTTTCTTCATTTATCTCTGAAAAAATATTTGGGCTTCTAGCAGCGTGTGGGACTTGGTCTATTAGTCCATCTATACTGACCTCCATCAGGTTGCAAATTAAAAATAATTTTTTTCTGCATCTAGCTCTGAAAAAATATTTGGGCTTCTAGCAGTGTGTGGGACTTGGTCTATTAGTCCATCTATACTGACCTCCATCAGGTTGCAAATTGAATAAAAAAATTTTCTGCATCTAGCTCTGAAAAAATATTTGGGCTTCTAGCGGTGTGTGGGACTTGGTCTATTAGTCCATCTATACTGACCTCCATCAGGTTGCAAATTAAAAATAATTTTTTTCTGCATCTAGCTCTGAAAAAATATTTGGGCTTCTAGCAGTGTGTGGGACTTGGTCTATTAGTCCATCTATACTGACCTCCATCAGGTTGCAAATTGAATAAAAAAAATTTCTGCATCTAGCTCTGAAAAAATATTTGGGCTTCTAGCGGTGTGTGGGACTTGGTCTATTAGTCCATCTATACTGACCTCCATCAGGTTGCAAATTAAAAATAATTTTTTTCTGCATCTAACCCAGCCAATAGTTTTGGCCTAATACCACAGTTTGGCCACTCAGCTCTGCTCGGTTACCATCCATTGTTTTTTTGTGCAAACAACTCCAGAGTTGTGAATTAGTTAACCACCAAAATGAGTGGAAAAAGGCCTGCTGCAGGTGGAAAGGGGAATAGGCGTGTTGGGAAGGGGAAAAAAGGTTGTGTCCGTGGGGTAGGTGCAGAAGAAAGACCATCTTCCAGCCAAACTAAAATGTCTACTTCTTTTAGCGGACAATGTGATAAGATCCCTTTCTTACGGCCACGCCAATCGCTACAAATTCCAGATGAGGCCCAAAAACAGCACGTGCTTCAACGGATATCAAGTGCTCCTTTAAGTGGGCTCTCCTCCACATCAACTTCAACATCACAAATACTCCAGTCCTCAAAGGTGTCACCCAAATCGCACTTGCTTCCTCACAGCTCCCAAATCTCCAGCTGCCCGTCTGAGTATGAGGTAGAACAGATGGTTGAGTCTGCAGAGCTGTTTACTCATACTATAGCCTGGGAATCAGAGGTCGACTCCAGCGCTTCTGTGAATCCAGACGAGGAAATGATCTGCACTGATGCCCAGAATCTTTATGAGTCGGATCCAGGACCAGACGCAGAAGGTTCTGACCATAATGTAGACCCTCATTCCCAAACTGTAACTCCTGTTGGTGGAGACAATGAGGAAGACGATGATAAGACTCAAATACCTGATTGGAGCGACAACTTTAGTTTTTTGTCAGGGCAGGAACAGGTTGGCTCTGAGGACGACGGGTGTGATAACGCACAGGGTGATGATGATGAGGTCGGAGATCCCACTTACTGTCAACCCACAGTCAGCCAAGAGATGAGGTCAGCAGAGGAGGTGGAGGAAGATGCTAGTGACGACGAGGTCAGGTTGCGCCTTCCTGGACAGAGACGTAGTACTGGAAGCACGTCAACAACTGCATCCTCAAACACAACTCTGCCTCTCACCACAAGTCGTGGTGGCTCTTCAGGTCGCATGGGTGCTAAGCCTTGCATAGCCTGGGCATTTTTTCAGATCGATAAAGATGACCCAACTCGTGTTATCTGTAACATTTGTCAGCAAA
Source organism: Phyllobates terribilis (assembly GCF_046119375.1). Lineage (NCBI taxonomy): Eukaryota > Metazoa > Chordata > Amphibia > Anura > Dendrobatidae > Phyllobates > Phyllobates terribilis. The sequence goes on along the minus strand of NW_027362761.1, from coordinate 1,200,817,258 downwards.
AGCTAAGTAGAGGCCAAAAAATACATAGTTTGAGTACTTCATGCATGAACCGGCACATGGACATGAAGCATAAGTTGCAGTGGGAAGCTCAGTGTGCTACAATGTGGTCTAGCCGGCCGGGCCAACCACCGTCTGCCATATCTTGTGCATCCGCGGCCTCTTCATCCTCTGTGACTGGGGGGACAGCAGTCACACCTGTTTTGGGGCGCAGACCTGCCACCTCTTTACCCGCAACAGCCAGCGTGATTGGCAGGTCATCATTTTCTTTGGAGGTGGTAACACCAGCTGGTCTTGAGCGCTGTCCGACATCGATAGCACCACCTTTGGATCAAGGCAACCTAACATGTCCGCCTGCATCTTCCTCACAGACCGGCAGTTTGCCGGGGACACCCTTATCAACCCCGTCTAAGCACAATAGCCAGCCCTCGGTCCCTCAGATGTGGACAAGTAAAAGACCATTTCCTCCTAGCCATGAGAAAGCTAAGAGGTTGAATTTCACCATCTGCAAGCTCTTGGCTACAGAAATGCTGCCTTTCCGCCTGGTGGACACAGAGGATTTTCGAGACCTTATGTCCGTCGCAGTGCCCCAGTACCAGATGCCCAGTCGGCACTACTTCTCAAAGAAAGGTGTGCCTGCGCTCCACCAGCATGTCGCACACAACATCACCGCTTCTTTGAGAAACTCTGTGTGTGACAGGGTGCATTTCACCACAGACACTTGGACGAGTAGGCATGGACAGGGGCGTTACATGTCGCTGACTGGGCACTGGGTAACTATGGTGACAGCAGGACAAGGGGCTGCTGTCCAAGTCTTGCCGTCCCCACGAGTTGTGCGTCAATTCTCTTTATGTCATTTTTCCTCCACTGCTTCTGCCTCCTCAACCTCCTCTCGGTCTTCCACCTGCACCCAAAGCCTGTCTGGTCATGCCACAAGCTTTCTAACTGCGCAGAAGGGATCCTGCACACCTCCTTACTATGCTGGCAGTAGGGCTCAACGTCATCAGGCGGTTTTTACATTGAAATGTCTGGGAAATGTGAGTCACACAGCTGAGGAGTTGTGGTCAGCTCTGGAGAACCAATTTCATGAATGGTTGTCTCCACTGGACCTGAAACCAGGGAAGGCCGTGTGCGACAATGCTGCAGACCTGGGTGCGGCCCTTCGCCGGGGCAATGTCACACACGTGCCTTGTATGGCTCACGTGTTGAACCTGGTTGTCCAGCAATTTTTAGCCCACTATCCCAGACTAGATGGCCTTCTGCAGAGGGCACGGTCGCTGTGTGCTCACTTCCGCCGTTCGCATCCCGCAGCTCAGCGACTTACATCTCTACAGAAGTCGTTGGGCCTGCCACTTCACCGGCTAAAATGCGATGTGCCTACCCGGTGGAATTCAACTCTGCACATGTTGCAGCGACTGTGGCAGCACCGACAAGCCCTGGTGCAATACGTTCTGACGTATAGCCTGGGCCAACGAGATTCAGAGGTGGGGCAAATCACGCTGGAGGAGTGGTCTCAGATCAGGGACCTATGCACCCTTCTGCACAGTTTTGAAATGGCGACGAAGATGTTTAGTGCTGACGATGCCATTATCAGCATGACTATTCCGGTGATTTACATGCTGGAGCACATGTTAAACAGAATTCGGAGACAGGTGGTGGCACAAGAGGAGGTTGGGGGGAGAGGACAGAGGAAGGAAGCATGATTGTTACCTCGCCACCAACACAACAGGGACTTGGTGCTCCTGGATGCGCAAGACACATGAGTGCCTTCTTGCTGCACTACCTGCAACATGACCCTCGAATTGTGAGAATTAGAAATAATCCTGACTACTGGGTTGCCACACTGTTAGATCCCCGGTACAAAAGTAAATTTGCAGAAATTATTCCTGCCATAGAAAGGGATGCACGCATGCAGGAGTATCAGCAGAGACTGTTGCAGAATCTTACATGTGCTTTTCCACAAAATACCAGTGGTGCACGTAGTGAATCTCACAGTTCCAACTTGCCAACCGTGGGACCGTCAAGTGTTCAGCACTCAAACCGTAACAGAACCACAGTATCTGCTGGTAACATCAATTTTGCGGAATCATTTCACCACTTTTTTAGCCCATCCTTTGCAAGGCCACAGGAGACAAGAAGTCTGACACATAGTCAACGCCTAGAGACGATGGTACAGGAGTATCTCCAAGTAAACATTGAAGCCACGACTGTGTCACTGGACCCTTGCTCTTTTTGGGCTTCCAATCTGGATAAATGGCCGGAGCTAGCCACTTACGCCTTGGAGATCTTGTCATGCCCCGCAGCCAGTGTTCTGTCTGAACGTGTGTTCAGCGCTGCTGGTGGTGTGCTGACAGATAAGCGCACGCGGCTCTCCACTGATAATGTAGACAGACTCACGTTCATAAAGATGAACAAATCATGGATCCGAAACGACTTTTCTACCCCTGTGTCATCCTGGGGAGAGTAAAAGCTTGATGATTGGTTAAAATCACCCTACCAACCGTTTTAAGCTTTCAAATCACTAATCATGTTTATCTGTATCTTGACTGGAAAATAATTTGGGCTTTGTAGCAGTGTGCAGCACTGATCCTATTAGGCCATCTATAATAAGCTTCACCAGATTTAAAATTAAAAATAATTTTTAGCTGCATCTAGCCCGGAAAATAATTTTGGGGCTCCGAGATGCGCAAGACACATAAGTGCCTTCTTTCTGCACTACCTGCAGCATGACCCTCATATTGTCAGAATTCGAAGTAATCATGACTACTGGGTTGCCACACTCTTAGATCCCCCAAACTTTTCGATCAACCTTTTCATTTTAATAAAGACCAAAAAAATGGTCATTTTTGAAATTATAAGCATTAGCAGGTTGTTAGAAACTGAAATCAAACAGTTTTCAAGTCAAAACTTTATTCTAGGTGATGTTACATTTTCACATAGGACCCCTTGTTCGAAAGGAGCTTCTGAACTCTCTCGTCCATTGAATTTGTCAGGTTTTGGATGGTTTCTGCTTCAATTGTTTTGCATGAGGACAGAATACCCTCCCAGAGCTGTTGCTTAGATGTGAACTGCCTCCCGCCATCATAGACACTCCTTTTAATGATGCTCCAAAGGTTCTGAATGGGGTAGAGGTCAGGGGAGCATGGGGGTCACACCATAAGTTTGTCCCCTTTTATGCCCATATCAGCCAGAGATGCAGATGTTTTATGTGCAGCATGAGATGGTGCATTATCATGCAGAAAAATGATCTTGCTGTGAAATACACGGTTCTTCTTCTTGAACCATGGCAGGAAGTGCTGTTTGAGAAAATCCACATACATTATGGAGTTCATCTTTAGCGCCTTCAGGGATCCTAAAGGGGCCGACAATCTCTCTCCCCATGATTCCAGCCCAAAACATTACTCCACCTCCTCCTTGTTGGCGCTGTAGCCGTGTTTGCGTGGGGTGTCCATCAACCAGCCATCCTCCACTCCATTCATCTGGACCATCGAGCGCTGCACGGCACTCATCCGTGAACAAAACAGTTTTGAAATCAGTCTTCATGTAATGTTTGGCCCACTGGAGCCGTTTCTGCTTGTGTGAAGTGGATAGAGGAGGTCGACAGGATGGCGTATGCACAGCTGCAAACCTCTGAAGGACCCTGCATCTTGTTGTTCGGGGGACGTTGGAGGCACAAGCAGCTTCAAAAACTTGTCTGCTGCTATGACAAGGCTTTTTTGCCGCTGCTCTTTCAACCTGACGTAATTGCCTGTAGGAAAGAGTCCTCAATTTGCCCTTATCAGCACGCACACGTGTGTACTGTGAATCAGCTACATACTTCTTGATTGCCAAGACACTTCATCCTGATCATCGCACAATGTTGATTGTAGTCATGCCTTGACCTAAACACACCACAATTTGTTGCTTCTCAGCAGCCGACACATCCTTTTTCTTTCCCATTTTGGCAGAAAATGTAGGCTGCTTAATAATGTGAGAGAGCCTTCTTAAGTAGTCTTGCCTTTCATTGGACACACCTGCCAAACTAATTAGCACAGGTGTCTGCAATTGCTTACAGTGATATAAAGAGCCCTGACACACATCACCATCAATGAGTTTAACTGACAAACAAACAAATTCTTCCCTTATCACTCCTAAACACTTTTTGCATAATAATTTGGAACGCGGTGTACATGTGCTTTTCCACAAAACACCAGTGGTTCACGTAGTGAATCTTACAGTTCTAACTTGCCAACCGTGGTCTGTATGGAATTGTTCAATAAAGGGCCCAAAATTAAGATAACATAGATGGGAGAGGTCTCTATGAATAGGAATTCCTAAGTATTTGATACCCTGTGAGGGCCAGGCAAAGGGAAAGTTGGACTGGATGGAATCCTATATGGATTTAGGGAGGGAGACATCGAGGGCCTCAGACTTCGCTGCATTGATTTTAAAATTTTACCATGTAACAAAGTGATCTATTTCAGCCAAAACAGCAGGGATGGATATATGTGATTGAGTGATATATACTAGGACATCATCAGCAAATAGAGAGCACTTGTACTCGGTGCCTCCCACCTCAATCCACCTAATATTGGGGTTATGGCGAATTGATGAGAGCAGGTGCTCCGTCACTAGGATGTATAAGAGAGGGGACAGAGGACATCCCTGCCTTGTCCCATTGGTGATTGTGAAAGGTGATGAAAATGTTCTGACGCACCCCCTGGGCCTTGGGACACCCGGAGCCGGACCCTTTTTGGTGGATGCTGGTGGTTGTAGTCTTCGTGGCGGCGATCCGGTTCCGTGGCTCAGGGCGGTCAAACCAGTGGCGGAACTATTTATGTGGTTTTGATGTTTAAATGTCCGACTACGCCACCCGTGGATTGCGGTCAGAGTGAACCGCCGCTACAGGGCAGACCGCTAAGGCTGGTGTTGTGGGTGCAGCAGAGCGTAGCATAACTCCCCACGGGAGGAGTATAGCCTCAGGGCAGTGTATGCGGAGGATGGGGGTGATGGTGCAGGGCAGCAGCAGTAACGACACGGAGTCAGTGATGCAGTTCAGGGCCTTTACTCACAGTTCTTATTATCCAGACCACGTCTGCAGGTAACGGCTGCCCACGTCGTACTGTGCTCACCAGGTGAGGGGCTCAGACAACTCCCAGATAACTTTGGAGCGCTTCACAGGACCCCCTTTGTGTGTCCTTTGTCTGGCCTTTCTTACCAACACTTCTGTCCGGCTGCCTCGGGCCTCCTCTTGGTAAACTTGGCGCCAGTTTCCCTGACCCTATGTGGTGCCTTCCTAGCGGGTGGAGCAAGGGGCTGCGCCACATAAAATGTCAGAGCCTCCGGTTTCTAGCTGAGGGTCGTTTCCTGCCTCCACTAGTTCGGGGACCGGTCTCCCCCTTTGGCCTGACCCCTCCACGCAGGTGGATTCGGGCGTGCGGTGGCGACTCGCCCGTCCGCACGCCTGGGATCCCTTCATTCCTCGTTCCTGGAGTCTTCTCCGCTCCTCTTCCTTCCTTCTCCCTCTTGCAGGCCTGGGCCTCTGTTACTAGTCCCGCCTCCGGAGCAGAGCTCATGCAGAGCCCCTGCTCCCTGCCACTTCTGCTCAGACTTCTCTGCACTGAACTAAGATGGTGCCCACCTTTTATACTCCCTTCTCAATGCACCCAGGAACTGCTTCCTCCCTGCTCCTGCACTGCAGGGTTCCCCTTCCTCAGTGTTCCCTCCCCCCACTCCAGCCAGGGACAGGGACTGTCGTGCCCATCTCAGGGGCATATTGGTCGCCCTGCCCCACGGCAATGTGGTGTAATGCATGCAGGTGTCGGGTCCTGATCCACACTCCATCCTTATCTGAGAGTGAGATATCACACCTCTGGGTGAGGTGCAATACGTCTGTAGCAACCGAGCCCTCGGTGCTACAGTTCCATTTATCTTCAGCCTAGGTGACGTATTGTGATACAGGGCCGTGATTTTGGCTATAAAAGGGTCCCCTAGACCCCTACCCCAAGCTTTTTAAGAGAATCATATATGGCGTGCCAGGAGACTCTATGGAATGCTTTCTCAGCATCCAACGAGAGTATCTACTTACAAATTTTTAACTGCATCTAGCCCAGGAAATACTTTGTGCCTAGTAGCAGTGTCTGCTAGTCAGCGGATTATCCCGGCTGTTAAGCAAGCTACACCACCTGTAGTTTGGACACTTAATTTTTTCAAAGGAAATGCTTCGGGACCACGGGATACTTAGTGAAGAGCATCAGGAGGCACCCCAAGGCATAGGGGCTGGGACTGGCACTAGGATGCCTTGCGGTGGACAGCCGAGCTCGATCCTTATAAAAGCTTTTTAACTGCAGCAGCTTTAGTGGACGCTACTGGAGCTGGAATTACGCGGCTGCTGGCATGAGACTTGCCCTCCAATAGATCCTTGTAAATGGATTTAAAGTGTATTCATTCAAATTAGAGGGACAATTTAAATTAAAAAGCTTAGAGCTGCCTCCACCACAGGGGGGCTCTCTCGACCCACCAGCGGACAGGCACCAGTATTGGGAGAGGGGGGCTGGCCGTCAGGGTTCACCGCGGCTCTGGCACAAACCCGGCGACACGGAGGTGGCACGGGCAGGAGCGGACTGGCCGTCTCGGCTTCTCACTTTTTGGATTTTAGAAGGGCATGACATGCCTATATCTGTGTCTCCCCCTCCTTTTACTCCTCCACCTCTTTTCTTTTCGCATGACTATATGTACTTGTCACTTTTCCATGTGTTAGTTGTGTCTTCTGAGCAGTTTGTCAGCTTTTGGACACCTTTGAAGGTGTTTTCTATGTGTTTCTATGTGTTTTTGTTTGCCTGCCATTGGTTTTAACGGTGTTCGAAGGTGTTCGACGAACAGTTCGACGAACAGTTCGGCGAACACACGGGTGTTCGACGAACCGAACCGAACTCGAACACTACGGGGGTGGCTCAACACTAGTGCTAATGTGCCATAGTAATTGGAGGCCTAAGAAACATTGCTAGATTTGCTACGAATGGGAATCCTTTATATCATACATGTCAAACTCTGGCCTATGGGACAAATCTGGCCCGCATGGTATTTTTATTTGGCCCGCAACACCAGAACTGCCACCTCTATGTGGAGCCATTACTCTGTACGGAGACTATGTGGGGCCATTATACTCTATGGAGGACTATGTGGGCCCATTATACTGTATGGAGGACTATGTGGGGTCCATTATTCTGTATGGAGGACAACGTGGGGCCATTATTCTGTAAGGAGGACTATGTGGGGCCATTATATTGAATGGATGACTATGTGGGGCCCATTATTCTGAATGGGGGACTATGTGGGGCCATTATATTGAATGTAGGGCTATGTGGGGCCCATTATACTGTATGGAGGACTATGTGGGGCCATTATTCTGTATGGAGGACTATGTGGACCCATTATACTGTATGGAGGATTATGCGGGGTCCATTATTCTGTGTGGGGGGTTTTGTGGGGCCCATTATACTGTATGGAGGATTATGCGGGGTCCATTATTCTGTGTGGGGGGTTTTGCGGGGCCCATTATACCGCATATTGACCCGCGACTTTTTCCAAGTTTTTCATTTTGGCTGTCTGTGTTTATGAGTTTGACATTCCTGGTTTAGCTCCAACAGTAGGGCTCACTAGGACGCCTGTCAGTATATCATTTATGGGCATATTATAGACATATTGCAGTATATTGTAGAGCCAACTAGATTATTGCAGAATAAAGTCCCATAATGGGGCCAAAAAGTTGTAAAAAGATGAAAATGATTCATCTTGAAAACTAAGAGAAATTTATAGATGTGTTCAGTAAAATAGGATTATCTTTCAAGACATGTACTTACAATTTACAGACTCGATCAACTGGCTCTTTAAGGCGACTTTCATAAAAGTAATGTACAGTAAATATTCCTCCAATGATCATATCTCCATCCTGGATATAATTTGTGTTTAACAGAGGATCGTCTTTTCTAATAAAACAATTAGGTCCTGAGCTTAGTTTTTGGCATTCTGCTTGTAAGAAAACGTTGGCAATAAAAATTACTACAATTATCAACTTCCCCGCCATCTCTGCAGGTTGGTGGCTCATCCATGTAATATTCCTTGGAATATAATCTAATCATAACAGATCCATCTGTCCTGCAGTTTTCTGAATGTTGTATACAGTACAAGGTTACTGAACGAGCCATTTTATATAGTGTGGATGGTGTCTGTGAGAGATTCGGAGGGAATATTATTAGTACTATATTAATATAAAATCATCTTCTCCATACAGTCATATGGGAATAAAGCCAAATGCAGAATTGTACAGAAGACTTACAAATATTTCCATAATAGAATATATTATGTTCAGCTACAAAATTTAGCTATTATCAGTGATCTACAAACATATTATAAAATACAATAAAAGTTCCATATTCTGCTTTCTGATGGTTCTGTTCCATTTTAACATTTCATGTAAATCTAAAGTCTTACGAGTGGTGCAGTAAATTGAGCCTTGATATCAATATTAAAATAATTATTAATCAGTAGTGATGAGCGGGCATTAAAATGCTCAGGTGTTCGTTGCTCGGGTCAAGAAAATCGTAATGCCCAAATAGCAAGCCTAAGGGAAACTCGATCATTTTTCATATTATGCCACTTTTACGAGCTGACAATAAAAACCACCACCATCAGCAACCATGTCCATGTCCTTGTCCCAGCGCAGCATCCAGTTATCACTGCCCTAGTCTCTTGAATGCATGTGCAAATATGCAGCCAACGCCCCACAGGCCACAATACTAAACTTCCACATTTCTTGAATGCTTGCACTTAAAATGTTGCCTTTTAGGCTCATGGAGAAGGAAGCTTTCTGCAACCTTATGGCAGTGGCCATCCCTCGTTACTCAGTCTACAGCCGCCACTATTTCTCCCGGTGTGCCGTCCCCGCATTAAGCCTGTGTCCTAGAGCAGTAGCCATGCACATACCAACGCAGTTACTGGGAAGATCCACCTAACCAAGGACACGTGGACAAGTGCTTGTGAACAGGGATGGTACATCTCACTGATGGCACACTGGGTCAATATAGTGGAAGCCGGGACCCAGTCGGACCCTGGGTCAGAGCACGTACTCTCGATGCCAAGGATTGAGGGGCCTGGGTCAATCAGGGTTGTCTCTACAGCTTCTGCACCTCCATTTCCTTTTCTTCAGCATCGATCTCCGAAATGACGACATCAGTCGCAAGCTGGAAGCACTACAGCACTGCCTCAGCCAAGTGGCAAGAGGCTGTGCTAAAGCTAATGTGCTTAGGTGACAAACCGCAAACCGCTGTAGTTGAAAGCTGTAACAGAGCAGACAGATATGTGGCTGTCACCACTGAAGCTACAGCCAGACATGGTTATATGTGACAATGGCCTGGTGGCGGCTCTGAGGTTTGGCAACCTCCCACACATACCATGCCTGTCCCATGTGCTCAACCTAGTGGTTCAGTGGTTTCTTAAAACCCACCCAGATCTGCCTGAGCTGCCTGTGAAAGTACGCTGCATGTGTGCCCATTTCAAAAAGTCACCTACAGATTCTGCCGCCGTACTTCAGAAGAATTTACAGTTTCCAGCTCTCCGACTGGTAAGCGATGTAACCACATGTAAGAACTCAACGTTGCATATGTTGGGAAGGATTTTTGAGCAGCAGAGGGCAGTTGCTGAGTACCAGCTTCAATACACATATAGGTATTCAGGTCAGCCTCCGCACACAAGAGCTGATGAGTGGGTATGGATGTCCTAGATCTGTGCCGTCCTCCAAAACTTTGAGGACTCCACCAAGATGGTGAGCAGCGATGATGCCATAATTAACGTCACCATCTCGCTTCTCTTTCTATTAAAATGCTCGCTGCTCACAATTAAAGAGGAGACATTACAGGCGGAACATGAGGAGATGGAGCTAGGAACTACAGTATACAAAATGATGCTACACAGCCTAGCCTCATCTCATTTCAACATGGATTGGGTGATGATGATGAGGAGGAGGAATAGGAGGAGTAACAGGAGCTAGTTTCCTGCGCTACAGATGGTACTACCCACACAACATTCATACCGTCTGTTCAGCGTGGATGGCCTGGAGAGAGGGAGAACAAGGAGAGGGAGAATGAGGAGGAGGACCATGAGGAGGATGAGGAGAACCACGGACAGTCATCCACTTGTCAGGTCTTGGCTGTTGGCTGTTGGCAGTCTGGCACACATGGCTGACTTTATGTTCCACTGCCTCTCACGTGACCCTCGCGTTGTACGTATTTTAGGCAACACTAATTACTGGTTTATCACACTTCTAGACACACGCTACAAGGAGAACTTTCTATCTCTCCTTCCTGTGGCGGAGAGGTCTAATAAAATGTTGCAGTACCAGAAGGCCCTTGTTGAAGAATTATTAAAAAATTCCCATCTGAAAATGCTGGCAGCAGAGGTCACAGTTCATTGGGCAACCAAGGAGTACAGGTGAGGGAGACAAAAATATGATGCAGCAGAGGCAGGGGAACACTCTCAAAGGTATAAAGGTATGGGACAGTTTTCCCATACCTTCCAATCGCCCAGGCCCTGATGCGCGGGGTACTCTGACAAGGAAGAAACATTTTTGGAAGATGCTGAAAGAGTACCTTGCCGAATGTACAAATGTTCTCCGTGATTCCTCTGTGCCTTATAACTGTTGGGTATCCAAGCTGGACACATGGCATGAACCGGTTCTCTACACCTTGGAGGTCCTGGCCTGCCATGCCACTTTTACTGGCTCACAATAAAGTATACAAAAACAAAATCCTGGTAAAAATGTTAAGGAACATCTTTTCCAGGGTAATGACTTGTATATAAGGCAAAATAAATAAACAAATACAATAATGATCCTACACACCTTAGGCTATGTTCACACGTTGTGTTTTTGTACTTTTCAACCATGAAAAATACATTTCCCAGTAAATGTAATTTTAACATTTTACTACCTTATTTTTCCATGTGGTGTGCAAGACATGATCAGACACATCCATACAATGCTGAAAAGACATGGGAACAGCATGTGTGAGACCCCTGGAAGCATCTCTGACTCACAGGTCACTGCCTAAAACTGTGGTCATCAGACGTGATCCTATATTATTGCAGTAATAATATAGACATTTTTGGCAACTTGATAAATATTAAACTCCATTTGAAATGGGCAAGGGATGGGGAAGTGGATGTTATGGTGATGGTGCTAGTACACGCAGAGGCCGAGGCCGTGGGCAAGATGAAACTGTGCCTGCTGAGGGAGCACAACAAACACCCACATCATGTCAAACTACCTTCCTTTTCCAAGTTGTAGGGGGCCACGGAACACCACTATTAAAGCCAGAGCAGTGTGGAAAGGTTGTTGGTTGGATAGCAGAAAATGATTCCAATCAGTTTGCTACCACCACCTCCCTGTCTTCCCCATGGTCCAGTCTCAGTAGCCATGAGTCTGGACCACATTATTATTATTATAATTATTATTATGTTAGCGCCATTTATTCCACGGTGCTTTACATGTGAAAAAGGGGTGTACATCGCAAAAATAAATACAATAATCTTGAACATTAATGTGACAGCGACTGGTACAGGAGAGAAGAGGACCCTGCCCGCAAGGGCTCATAGTCTACAAGGGATGGGTGAGGATACAGTAGGTGAAGATAGAGCTGGTCGTCCAGCGGTATAGTGGAGCGAGGGTTACTGCAGGTTTTACGCTTATCGGAAGAGGTGGGTCTTCAGGTGCCTTTTGAAGGTTTCAACAGTAAGTGAGAGTCAGAAATGTTGGGGTAGAGAGATCCAGAGAAGGGGGGATGCACGGGAAAAATCTTGTATGTGATTGTGGGAAGAGGAGATAAGAGGGGAGTAGAGAAGGACATCTTGTGAGGATCGGATTTTGCGTGCAAGTAAGTCCCGGTAGACTAGGTCACAGATATATGGAGGAGACAGGTTGTTGGTGGCTTTGCATGCCAAGGTTAGCGTTTTGAACTGGAGTCTCTGGGCAATGGGGAGCCAGGGAAGGGATTGACAGAGAGGAGAGGCCAGGGGATAGCGAGTTGACAGGTGGATTAGTCAGGCAACAGAGTTTAGGATAGATTGGAGGAATGCGAGAGTGTTAGAAGGGAGGCCACAGAGCAGGAGGTTGCAGTCGTTGAGACGGGAGATGATGTGCACTAATCCAGGAGATTTTTTTCACTTGGAGTCGGCATGCTCACACTGATCCTCCTTCCTCCCATCTTTCTCAGTGCCCTGAGTCAACTGATCCCACACTTGGACTGTCATGCCAGGTGTGAAAAAGCCTTAGTGCTACACAAAAGGAAGAGTGAAAGGGAGCCCAGACTCTATGGAAAGGGGGAAGAGGAGACTTCCTAGTCTAGTCTAGTGTCACCCTGTTTCAACTACCGTCCCTATATTGGCTCTCCACCAATCGCCGCACTGGTGCCTCGCCTTGACTTTCCCTGGTGTTTGGCTAAGGCTAGGGAAGGGAGGAGATGAGCACTAGTCGATCTCCACTAAACTCTACAGACAACAAGGGTAGACAAAGAGGGGGAGCATTGAATAGCTGTTTGTGTGCTGTTTGAGTGTGAACAAAGTCATATTCTAGCAAGATTTCTACATGGTATTTCATCCATCCATCCGTTTGTGTGCTGTCTGTGAGCAAAGTCATATTCTTGCAAGATTTCCACATGGTATTTCATCCATTGCTGCTGTGGTTTTTTTTGGGCTCAGTTTTGAAGTGTTCAAAGCTATCTTTTTCACTGTTTTATGGCCCTGTGTTGTCTATTGGTTTGTTTACCCTGCATAGCATTGCCTGTTCTGACCTTGTGCTAATTGGCTAATTACTCAGTTTGGCCAATTGGTGCTGCATGTTAGCAGACATTTTAATTCATATATATTCAGCTCTGGCTCAGGATAGCATGTGTGCTAGGACAGACTTTAAGTGCAATAGCTTAAAGTGCTTTAAATAAGCAGTTATACAATGGCAGTTGGACAGGGTAGGAGACAGGTAAGTTGCATAAGATATTCATACAAACATACTGCTTCTTGGTCAGATGCATTGCATTATGCATTGGTCATAGCAATCTGCTTCTTACTTGTTTTAACTTCTGCTTTCTCACACCTCGTCCGCCCTTTAACACATTCTGTGCACTCTCTCCATATCCACCCCTCCCTTCTCCCCTCTCCCATGTATAACTCTGAGGCTCTACTAACATTTCTCACCCACTCCAAACCATCCAATACCTCCATACAGCACTCAAACCGTACATACAAATCATTGCACCATATGCTCTTTCTCTTTTTTTTCCTTCTCCTAGTCGCTGGCGACATCTCCCCCAACCCTGGGCCTCCCTCCACTAGCATACACCACTCTCCTCCAGCTGCATATAGAAACCTTGCTAATCTTATTAACATTCAGTGCATGCCCTCTCCTATCGCTTTCCATTGTGCTCTCTGGAACGCACGGTCTGTGTGTAACAAACTAACTAACAATCCTGATTTTTTCCTCTCCAATTCCCTTAACCTTCTGTCTATTACAGAAACCTGGATCCAGCATTCAGACACCACCGCAGCTGCTGCTCTCTCATTTGGTGGGATGAAATTTTCACATACCGCCAGACCTGAGAATAGACAGGGTGGAGGTGTTGGTTTGCTCCTTTCACCACAATGTGCTTTCCAGGTCATCCCCCCAGTTCCCTCACTTATGTTTACTTCCTTTGAAGTGCACACCATCAGACTCTTCAAACCCTTCTCCCTTGTGTATCGCCTTCCAGGCCAGTTCCTGGATCACTTTGCCACTTGGCTTCCTCATTTTCTATCCTGTGACATCCCCACCATCATCATGGGAGACTTTAATATCCCCATCAATGATCCCCTCTCCCAATCTGCCTCTCATCTACTTTCATTAACCTCCTCATTCGGCCTCTCACAATTTACTAATTCTCCTACGCACGAAGACGGGAATACTCTGGACTGGTTTTCTCCCATCTCTGCTCGCTGCATGACTTTACTAACTCCCCTCTCCCGTTCTCGGACCACAACCTTCTTTCCTTCTCTGTCAAGAACCATCTCCTCATCCGGGACATCCCCACTTACCACACTTATAGGAATACACATACCATTAATACCCAGCAGCTTATGGGCAATCTCCTCAGATCTTTAGTCCCCATCTCCTCCCTCTCCTGTCCAGACTTAGCATTGTCACACTACAATAATACACTGAAGAATGCCCTAGATGAAGCAGCACCTTCTACACGCAGAAAGACCCGACACAGACAATGGCAGCCCTGACACACAATGCAAACACGCTTTCTTCAGCATTGCCCAAAATATCTGGCATATATGCATACTTCAGCAAAATAGCGACTTAATGAATAAGGCCTATGTTGTGGCCGAAACGTCTACTGTCGCTTGCACACCTATGGTTTGATCTATTATTTTTATGCCTGTTAATAAATACCCACTGCAAATTATCCTATGAGTGTGCGATGAATTAATCCTCTACATGACCCAGGCACACAGGCCTGTTCCATCAGCACCTCTCTACTTTAACTGAGTGCATGCTAATTATCTACATACACCCGTGACATGGACACTCCGAAGAGCTGTTATGTTCATCTTTCCATTTATAGATTCTGGCCTCTCGCTCTTACTGCTTGGATGTGGAAAGAGCTTGGATATGTGGTTTGAAGGAGAGATTAGAGTCCAGGGTTACACCAAGAGCTGTTCACTTTTCGATTGATAGATTCGGGACTAGTATTAAGCCACCCCGGTAGTGTTCGGGTTCGGTTCGTCAAACACCGGGATGTTCGAGGAACTGTTCGTCGAACTGTTCGTCGAACACCTTAGAACACCGTCGAACACCGTTAAAACCAATGGCAGGCAAACAAAAACACATAGAAACACATAGAAAATACCTTCAAAGGTGTCCAAAAGCTGACAAACTGCTCAGTAGACGCTCTCTTTAAAAAAGCCGGCCGGCAATTCAGCAGCGGCATACACAGGTACCCGACAATTTAGACAAGAAGGAATAGAGCATCACACATAGATTAGATAGATAGAAACATGTCAGTAACATATATAAGAAGTACAGTGACAGTGTTGCTTACAGTACTTGTCATTTAGTGTAAAGCATTTATTTAAAAAAATAATAGTGTTTTCATGCACCATCTCTTTAAAAAAGCCGGCCGGCAATTCAGCAGCGGTACCCGACAATTTACAACAGAAAGAATAGAGCATCACACATAGATTAGAGAGATAGAAACATGTCAGTCACATATATAATAAGTACAGTGACAGTGTTGCTTACTGTACTTGTTATTTAGTGTTAAAATAAAGGATTTAT
This sequence comes from Phyllobates terribilis, assembly GCF_046119375.1. Taxonomy (NCBI): domain Eukaryota; kingdom Metazoa; phylum Chordata; class Amphibia; order Anura; family Dendrobatidae; genus Phyllobates; species Phyllobates terribilis. The sequence continues at coordinate 1,200,801,918 of NW_027362761.1, read as the reverse complement.
TTAAAAAAAAATTGGCGTGGGGTTCCCCGAAATTTTAGTCTCTAGCGGAGGTTAAGCAGATGGCTGGGGCAGATGTTTGAAGCCTGGGAAGGGGGTAATACCCACGGAGCTTCCCAGGCTACTAATATCAGCCCCCAGCTGAATACCTAGCCTTTACTAGCTATTAGAATGGGGGACCCCCCCAAAAAACTGACGTGGGGTCCTCCCTATTTTAATAGCTAGCAAAGGCTAGGCAGACAGCTGGGGGCTGATATTAATAGCCCAGGAAGGATGCCATGAATATTGGCCCCCTCCCAGGCTAGAAACACCAGCCGTCAGCCGCCCCAGAAATGGCGCATCCATAGGATGCGCCAATTCTGGCACTTAGCCTCGCTCTTCCCACTGCCCTGTAGCGGTGGCAGGGGGTAATAGGGCTGGGGTTGATGTCAGCTTATAATGCCAGCTGACATCAAGGCCAGGTTAGTAATGGAGAGGCGTCTATAAGACACCCCCATTACTAACCCCATAGTCAAAGTTAAAAAAAACCACAAACACCCAGTATAAAGTCCTTTAATTGAAATAAAGACACAATTCTTTATTGTTCTAAATTAAACCATACTTACCATCACGCCCAATCCAACTGAAGCCAATGATCTCCTGCAATAAAAGAAAAATAATAAAGCAACATCATCCTTACCTTTCGATGGTTCCCAGGACAGCTCCAGCTCTGCTACATCGAGATGACAGGCAGGATCGCAGCAGAACGCTGCCATCCAGCCTGTCATCCCGCAGACACTGAGAAGCGAAGGCTTGCTTGCGCTCCTCAGTGTCTGGCTGTGACGGCATCCAGATGAGCCGACAATGAACTCAGCTCACCTCATGCACGTCACTGACAGCGTGGGAGAATTCTCACGCTGAAGCGCTGAGTGCAGGAGAATTTTCCCATGCTGTCAGTGACGTGCATGAGGTGAGCTGAGTTCATTGTCGGCTCATCTGGATGCCGTCACAGCCTGACACTGAGGAGCGCAAGCATGCCTGCGCTTCTCAGTGTCTGCGGGATGACAGACTGGATGGCAGCTTTCTGCTGGGGTCCAGCCTGTCATCTCGATGTAGCAGAGCTGGAGCTGTCCTGGGAACCATGGAAAGGTAAGGATGATGTTGCTTCATTATTTTTCTTTTATTGCAGGAGATCGTTGGCTTCAGCTGGAATGGGCGTGATGGTAAGTATGGTTTAATTTAGAACAATAAAGAATTGTGTGTTTATTTCAATTAAAGGACTTTATTCTGGGTGTTGTGTTTTTTTTTTAAATACTTTACTAGAAATTCATGGCGATCATGTCTAATATTGGCGTGACCCCATGAATTTCGGGCTTAGGGCCAGCTGATAATGCCAAGCAGGCCCTAACCCCTTTATTACCCAGTGAGCCACCGCACCAGGGCCCTGGATGAGTTGGGTACAGCGCCAGAGGATGGCGCTTCTATGAACGCGCCATTTTCCGGGGTGGCGGCGGACTGCAATTTGCAGCGGGGGGGGCCCAGAAAGCTTGGGCCTCCCTGCGCTGCAGATTCCAGCCCCCAGCTGCCTAGTTGTACCTGGCTGGACACAAAAATAGGGCGAAGCCCCACGTATTTTTTTTTTAATTATTTCATGAAATTCATGAAATAATTAAGAAAAAAAGGGCTTCCCAATATTGTTGTGTCCGACCAGGTACAAATAGGCAGCTAGTGGTTGGGGGCAGCCCGTTCCTGCCAGGTGTACCTGGCTGGACAAAAATATAGTGCGAAGCCCAACTTCAATTTTTTTTAAATTATTTCATGAAATAATAAAAAAAAAGGGCTTCCCTATATTGTTGTGTCCGGCCAGGTACAAATAGGCAGCTGGTGGTTGGGGGCAACCCGTTCCTGCCTGCTGCACCTGGCTGGACACAAATATAGTGCGAAAATAAATTTAAAAAAAAAAATGACGTGGGGCTTCGCACTATATTTCTGTCCAGCCAGGTACAGCAGGCAGGAACGGGCTGCCCCCAACCACCAGCTGCCTATTTGTACCTGGCCGGACACAACAATATAGGGAAGCCCTTTTTTTCTTAATTATTTCATGAATTTCATTAAATAATTAAAAAAAAAAAATACGTGGGGCTTCGCCCTATTTTTGTGTCCAGCCAGGTACAACTAGGCAGCTGGGAGCTGGAATCCGCAGCGCAGGGAGGCCCAAGCTTTCTGCCCCCCCCCCCCGCTGCAAATTGCAGTCCGCAGCCACACCGGAAAATGGCGCGTTCATAGAAGCGCCATCCTCTGGCGCTGTACCCAACTCATCCAGGGCCCTGGTGGGGTGGCTCACTGGGTAATAAAGGGGTTAGGGCCTGCTTGGCATTATCAGCTGGCCCGAAGCCCGAAATTCATGGGGTCACGCTAATATTAGACATGACCCAGGGGCGGAACTACCGCCCGTGCAGCCGGTTCATTGAACGGGGGCCCCGAGGGAGAGGGGGCCCCTTCAGCCTCCAGCAGGGCCGCCATCAGGGCATGACTGCCCTGACTCCAGTATGGGGCCCAGCCGGTAGGGGCCCCCTTGGGGGCCCCCCTCTTGTGTGTCTCTCTCCTCATGGGGCCCCCGGCCCCATGCTAAGCGCCGGGGCCGGAACATCTCTGTCATGATTTCTCTGACTTCCGGTCATGTGACGGCACCGTCACATGACCGGAAGTCAGGAGAACCTGGTGTCATCGATTTGGACGAGGATTGTGCAGGGATCGCATGGGGGTAAGTATAACAAGTTTTTTTTTTTTTTTAAATACAATTTACTAGGAGTGGGGGGAATGGGAGGTGCACATGTGGGGGAGGGGAATGAGAGAGGTGCACATGTGGGGGAGGGGGATGAGAGAGGTGCACATGTGGGGGAGGGGGATGAGAGAGGTGCACATGTGGGGGAGGGGGATGAGAGAGGTGCACATGTGGGGGAGGGGGATGAGAGGTGTGCACATGTGGGGGAGGGGAATGAGAGAGGTGCACATGTGGGGGAGGGGGATGAGAGAGGTGCACATGTGGGGGAGGGGGATGAGAGAGGTGCACATGTGGGGGAGGGGGATGAGAGAGGTGCACATGTGGGGGAGGGGGATGAGAGATGTGCACATGGGGGGGATGAGAGAGGGGCACATGTGGGGGAGGGGAATGAGAGAGGTGCACATGTGGGGGAGGGGGATGAGAGAGGTGCACATGTGGGGGAGGGGGATGAGAGAGGTGCACATGTGGGGGAGGGGGATGAGAGAGGTGCACATGTGGGGGAGGGGGATGAGAGAGGTGCACATGTGGGGGAGGGGGATGAGAGAAGTGCACATGTGGGGGAGGGGGATGAGAGAGGTGCACATGTGGGGGAGGGGGAATGAGAGAGGTGCACATGTGGGGGAGGGGGATGAGAGAGGTGCACATGTGGGGGAGGGGGATGAGAGAGGTGCACATGTGGGGGAGGGGGATGAGAGAGGTGCACATGTGGGGGAGGGGGATGAGAGAGGGGCACATGTGGGGGAGGGGGATGAGAGAGGTGCACATGGGGGGGTGAGAGCTGCACATGGGGGAATTGGGAGAAAATGAGCTGCACATGGGGGAATTGGGAGTAGGGGGATAATGAGCTGCACATAATGAATGTGGGGTGGGGGACAGTAAATGATGATGGGGTGGGGAGAGCAGGACATGATATAATGAATTGGGGCAGGGGGTGCATGTAAATAATGAATGCGGGGAGCAGGAAGTATAGAGTAGGGGGCGTTGCGGATGCAGGAGTGTAACTGGTAACAAATTGGCGGAAAGAGTAGAGGTTCTAATTAAATTATATATTAAGTGCCTATTTACAGTTAATGGGGGCACCGTGGTGGATTACAATTTATATTTGGAATGGTAGGTTGTATAATAACTAACCATATATTGATGGTGGATACACGTCTGTATTCAGCTGCGTAATGTAGAAGTTGGGGAATGTGCTCTAGATAACTGTGTTATTTTATGCAGAGACGAGTCCTGGCTGGAAGACGTAATGGCGGTCTGTGCTGGATGAAGGAGAAAAGCGTAGCTGAAGGACTTCACCTAGAGACGTCACCAGTGAGTCAGTGTATTACATGTACACTTACACTATATACTATGTACCGGGCTCCTGTGTATAATGTCACTGGTGATCACTGTATTACCTGTACACTGACACTATATACAGAGCTCCTGTGTATAATGTCACTGATGATCACTGTATTACCTGTACACTGACACTATATACAGAGCTCCTGTGTATAATGTCACTGGTGATCACTAGATTACCTGGACACTTACATTATACATACCATGTATAGAGCTCCCGTGCATAATGACACTTATGGTAATATTAGTAATGTGGTGGTAATATTAGTAATGTGGTGGTAATATGTGGTCTGGTCATGGTGTGGCAGTTTTTCCCCCTTCTGTGTGGTATTATTCGGTCACTATGTTGTGGTAATATGTGGTCTGGTCATGGTGTGGCAGTATTCCCTGTATGTGGTATTATTGGTCATTTTTAAAAAAAAATGTATATGACACATTCCCTTAAAGAAAACTAAATAAAAATATATCTAAAAAGAGTATTGGATATTTTAAGAAAATTTTAATAGGTTAGAGTAGGGCCCTGCCAGAAGAGTCTACCTTATCGTGGTGGCGGCTTTAAAAATCTTTTGGCCAAAACAAAAGCTGATGGCTATGCATGTGGCACCGTCTGGTGGCAGCGACGTGGACGAGCGCCAGGATTCTGCAGGGATCGCATGGGGGTAAGTATAACAAGTTTTATTTGTTTTAAATACAAGTAGTTAACTAGGAGTGGGGGGGATGAGAGATGCACATGGGGGGGGATGAGAGATGCACATGGGGGGGATGAGAGATGCACATGGGGGGGATGGGAGATGCACGGGGGGGATGAGAGCTGCACATGGGGGGGGATGAGAGCTGCACATGGGGGGGATGAGAGCTGCACATGGGGGGGATGAGAGCTGCACATGGGGGGGATGAGAGCTGCACATGGGGGGGCGAGAGATGCACATGGGGGGGGGTTATGTTTAGATAACTTTGTTGCCTTATGAAGCGCAGGGGGGGGGGGGGCCCAAAAAATTTCTTGCACAGGGGCCCACTACAGTCTGTGTCCGCCCCTGACATGACCACCATGAATTTCTAGTAAAGTATTTAAAAAAAACACAACACCCAGAAAAAAAGTCCTTTAATTGAAATAAACACACAATTCTTTATTGTTCTAAATTAAACCATACTTACCATCACGCCCATTCCAGCTGAAGCCAATGATCTCCTGCAATAAAATAAAAATAATAAAACAACATCATCCTTACCTTTCGATGGTTCTCAGGACAGCTCCAGCTCTGCTACATCGAGATGACAGGCTGGACCGCAGCAGAACGCTGCCATCCAGCCTGTCATCCCGCAGACACTGAGAAGCGCAGGCATGCTTGCGCTCCTCAGTGTCAGGCTGTGACTGCATCCAGATGAGCCGAGGTCATGTCCAATGAACTCAGCTCACCTCATGTTAGAACCTTGCTGTTAGGTTTTTTTTTCCTTTGCTGGTCACATGACCTTGTTGGCCTATTTAATCCTGCTCCGCCCTTCTGGCTTTGCTGGACTTCATTGTATATCTACTTTCTAGCTAGCCTGTGCTCTGTATCTAACTCTGTTAGTTTGCTTGGTCTACGGACCTCTAGGTTCTTTCTATTTTGTTTGTTCGTCTGTCTGCTACTATTTCTGTTAGGAGGTGTCCCTTATTCCTCCCAGTCCTTAGTACTTGTAGGGATTCCCTCCCCAAATCTATAGGTCTCCGTACAGACTAGATTAGGACTTTAGCAGGTCTGATCGCAGGATCAGGTTCCCTGTTACATCGTAGGGATTCAGCTGAGTCTTATAGTAGGGACAGATCTCCTCTCTTTCCTTAGCTTTGGTAGCAGAACATAACACCTCATGCACGTCACTGACAGCGTGGGAAAATTCTCCTGCACTCAGCGCTTCAGCGTGAGAATTCTCGCACGCTGTCAGTGACGTGCATGAGGTGAGCTCATGTCCAATGAACTCAGCTCACTTCATGCACGTCACTGACAGCGTGGGAAAATTCTCCTGCACTCAGCGCTTCAGCGTGAGAATTTTCCCACGCTGTCAGTGACATGCATGAGGTGAGTTCATGTCCAATGATCTGAGCTCATCTCATGCACGTCACTGACAGCGTGGGAGAATTCTCACGCTGAAGCGCTGAGTGCAGGAGAATTTTCCCACGCTGTCAGTGACGTGCCTGAGGTGAGCCGAGTTCATTGGACATGAACTCGGCTCATCTTTATGCCATCACAGCGAGACACTGAGGAGCGCAAGCATGCCTGCGCTTCTCAGTGTGTGCGGCATGGCAAGCTGGATGGCACCGTTCTGCTGCGATCCAGCCTGTTATGGGAATGTAGCAGAGGTGAAGCCATCGTGGGAACCATGGAAAGGTAAGGATGATGTTGCTTTTTTATTTTATTTTTATTGCAGAAGACATTGGCTTCAGCTGGAATGGGCGTGATGGTAAGTATGGTTTAATTTAGAACAATAAAGAATTGTGTCTTTATTTCAATTAAAGGACTTTATTCTGGGTGTTTGTGGTTTTTTTTAACTTTGACTATGGGGTTAGTAATGGGGGTGTCTTATAGACGCCTCTCCATTACTAACCTGGGCTTGATGTCAGCTGGCATTATAAGCTGACATCAACCCCAGCCCTATTACCCCCTGCCACCGCTACAGGGCAGTGGGAAGAGCGAGGCTAAGTGCCAGAATTGGCGCATCCTATGGATGCGCCATTTCTGGGGCGGCTGACGGCTGGTGTTTCTAGCCTGGGAGGGGGCCAATATTCATGGCATCCTTCCTGGGCTATTAATATCAGCCCCCAGCTCTCTGCCTAGCCTTTGCTAGCTATTAAAATAGGGGGGACCCCACGTCATTTTTTTGGGGGGTCCCCCATTTTAATAGCTAGTAAAGGCTAGGTATTCAGCTGGGGGTTGATATTAGTAGCCTGGGAAGCTCCGTGGGTATTACCCCCTTCCCAGGCTTCAAACATCTGACCCAGCCGTCTGCTTAACCTCCGCTAGAGACTAAAATTACGGGGAAGCCCACGCCAATTTTTTTTTAAATAAATCCTTTATTTTAACACTAAATGACCAACACTGTCACTGTACTTATTATATATGTGACTGACATGTTTCTATCAATCTAATCTATGTGTGATTCTCTATTCCTTCTATTCTAAATTGTCGGGTACCGCTACTGAAATACAGGCCGGCTTTTTTAGAGAGACGGTGCATGAAAACAGTATTATTTTTTTAATAAATCCTTTACACTAAATGACAAGTACAGTAAGCAACACTGTCACTGTACTTCATATATATGTGGCTGACATGTTTCTTTCTATCTAATCTATTTGTGATTCTCTATTCTTTCTGTTCTAAATTGTCTGGTACCGGTGTATGCCGCTGCTGAATTGCCGGCTTTTCTTGTTTCCCTGTGAGCACTGTTCCCATCGATTTGGGCAATCACTGTAATGCCACAACCACCATGGCTGTGGAATTACAGTGAGTGGCAGACAATCCCTGCATGATTGGTGCTCTAAATAGCGCCAGACATGCAGGACACGCTTTTGGTGAACGAACAGTTATCGAACATAATCTCGAACAGCCGAATTTTTTGCAAATCGTTCGGGTTCGTCGAACAACTCGAACACCGCCCAAAACAGCTTGAATTTGAGATTGGTGAACAGTTCTAGCCGAACGCCGCTCATCTCTATTCGGGACTCTTGGCCGGCCAGATTCAGGCAGATAAAACGAATAATCACATGTAGCGATTTGAGCAGCCATGGTCACCTGAAGGTGATGGTGTAAAAGAGAAATTACTGTCGCAAGAGGTGGATAATGATGAGACTAGACATGAACGAGTGTATTCGTTACTATTCAATATTCACACGGATAGTACGGTATTAGGGTTACTAGTTATATTGCGAATATTTGAGTACTCGCCTCGCTATATTTGGATGTCCCGCCATGCAGTTTTGGCGCCTCCTTTGCAGTCACTAAACATGCTGGGCTTCTTAACCAATCACAGTAATGCTGCAGACATTTTGGTTGTGGCATTACTGTGATTGGCTGGCCACCCAGCGTCATAGAGTCTATTTAAGCCCTGCAGCAGCCATTTTGTTCACATTGCGTCTGGATCCTGCATTCTACAAGCATAGGGAGAGATCACTGAGGTGCTAGGGAGAGTGTTCAGGCCTCTTGATAAAACAAAAGCCTTTTTAAGGGCTACCTACAGTGTATACTAGTTCAGTGTAGAGTAGGGAGGGAGAGATACTCAAGCAGTTTAAAGGAGCCGCTCACTAGCTCCATAATACCACGAAAAAATAGTTTTTTTCAGAGCGGAAGACATACAACAAAGTCAGAGTACAGGGAGGCAGAGATTGTGCATTAGGTAGGCAGAGGTTAAATTGTTCTTCCAGTGTCCTTCTTAAAACAGGTCTTGTCAGAGGCAAAGCAATATTTTTCCAGCACACAGAGTAGTAGCATTTTGTGCTGCTTTTTTTTTAAAAAGCACCAGTCTATTTTCCCTGCTGATTTAGGGGTTAGAACCTGGCTTCTGCTGTCCACATTAGTCCACTTAAAAAGGCGGTTAGTACCAAATGCAAAACAGTAGTCCAAACATTTCCTACTGCCTGCTACCTAGGATGCAACAGGCCATTTTCCCCGCTGTTCTTGGGGTCACAGCCTGCCTTCTGTCCACATTAGTCCACTTAAAAAGGCGTTTAGTGCCCTATGCAAAGCACTAGTCCAAACATTTCCTACTGCCTGCTATCAAGCATGCACCAGGCCATTTTACCCACTATTTTGGCTGTGACAGCTAGCTTGGCTTGTGCCATCAACATCTGAAAATCTGTCAACAAAACCCAAAATTCCAATAAAGCCTGTTGTTAAGGGACATGGACATGGTGTTGTCAGTGGAGCACGAGAAGGCATTCAGTCTGTGTCAGGTCAGAAGAAGCTTGATGAATTCATTATGTTCCTGGAAAAATTTCCCGGTCTGGAACATAAACGTGTGTGGAAGCCAGAAGAGGGAGAGCAGATTCGGTCTTGGATAGCACACAAGGCCTCTACGCACTTGCCAAGCAGCAACAAATCTTCCACAACCACACAGTCTACTGTGTCAACCAAGACTCAGCCAATATGGATAATTTTTACAAACCCTATTGTGACACCCCAGGGGTCTGGTTGCCACAGTAATAGAGATATTATGTCTGAGAGCAAGTGGGAGGTTTCTCTGGTCAGGAGCCCTAAGCATGAAACACGGCCCACCCAGACCTGGGAGGGGAGGAATCTGCCCTTATAAACTGGGTCTGGGGTGGGATTAGAGAGTGAAGCTACAGACAGAGACAGAGCCTGCAGAACAAGCAGAGCAGTCAGAGCCTGGAAAGGGAAAGTGACAACAGGAGCTCTGTAGGAGCAGCAGCTGAAGGCCAGGGGCTGTGAGCAGAGATATAGCTCGCCCTGGCTGAAGTTACTAAAACCGGACACAGGAGTCCGAGGCTGTGGGGACTGATATATACCCAGCAGCAGAAACCAACCGGCAGGGGATTCCAGGTCCTCTGGCCATAGAAGCCCGGAGGCTCAGTCACAAAGAAGGGACCAGCGCCGCCATCCAGGAGCGGAGGCTAACAGAAGGCCCCAAGTCACCAGCCATACGGGTGAGCACCACACGGTATACTCAGGGACGTGGGCTACTTGTAACCGCTGACAGCAAGGTAGCCAGGAAGAGTGCAGATAAATGGGGAGGCCTACAACTCCACCTGGCCAGGGGAACTCCTGCTTGCTCGCAGACTGACCAGGCCCCTTATACTAGCCAGTACTCCCGGGAGGGTCTGCCTTGTACCATCAGTAAAGACCCTGAACTGCACCTCACGTCTCTGTGATTCCTTGCCGCACCAGCACCATTAGCACTGGGACCCTCACACCATCACTCCCATCATCTCTCACATTAGCTGCCCTGAGGCAATACTTCTCCCGTGGGGAGTTATCCCATACTCGGCTGCGCAAACAACATCAGCCTCAGCGGTCGGCAGCGCAGCGGCAGTCCCCACTGACCGCAATCCACGGGTGGCGTAGTCAGACATTTGCTATACATTAAGAATGCCACTGGTTTGACCACCCTGGGCACGGACCGGGTCACCGCCACACGGAGACTACAACCCCCAGCATTCTACAACAGGCCCGGTTCCGGGTTCCCCTGCACAACACAGGCCCAGGGGGCGTAGTCGGCAGGATTTCGTGCCCGCAACCACCGGGTACTGCGTGCCTGAAAAAGAGACTTTTATACTTACCTGTGGTGAAGTTTCCCGCCGTCCGGAGTCGTTTCCCGCCATCCGGAGCCGATTCCCGCCATCAGACGCCATCTTGGACCGTTTCCCGCCGTCTTCTGCCTTCTTCCCGCCATCCGCAGCTGCTTCCCGCCTTCGGACGCCATCTTCGGGACGCCGCACGGGAAGAAGAGGGGCGTGGACGCCGAAAGCGCGCGAGATTCGAAGCTCCGCCCCACGCTCCGCCCCACGCTCTGACGCTGCGCAAGGTCCTGGAAGGGAGGAAGAGCGACGCTGACGTCATCGGAGCGCGACGCCAGGTCCTCAACCCCGACGATCGACTGCGGAGCCGCGGCCTACGGAAGAAGAGCATCGCAAGGTAGGCCACGGTCCACTAGGGTGGAGGAGGATGCCGGATACCGAGGGGAGCTCCACTGCCACAGCCACCGCCAGCGCAACCGCTGCAGCAGTCATGCCATTCACCATGCCCTATATCCCGGGGGCAACCTGGCTACCCCAGTACTCAGGAGAGTCACATACCCTGAGTGACTTTAGGGAAAGACTGGATAGCCTCTTCCAGGTGTCCCCCCTCACAGAAGAGCAAAAAGTGAGCATCCTGGTGGCCCAATTAATCAGGGCAGCCCAAAGGGAGGTAAAGTCCTGGCCACCTGGGAGGAAGAGGACTGTCAGAGAGATACTAGCCCGGCTGAAAGACACATTTGATACCCGCACCTCAGCCGAAATAAAGCTCAGATTTTACGAGTGTAAACAGCGGGCACATGAGAGTATAAGAGACTATGCTCTAAACCTACAAGAGGCCCTGAGAGCCATTAAGCAGGCAGACCCTGACAGCGTGGGAAATGAAGATAAGCTGTTGACTGAACAATTTATTGAGGGTCTACTCTGCAATGCCCACCGAACCCAGTTGCGGGCAATGGCCTTACAGGACCCTGACCTGGACTTTGCACATTTCAAGGACAGAGCCATCCGGGTGCTCCGAGAACCGGCACCAGGTGGCGCTGTGACCCACAGGCGCCCTGCTATCACTTACCACCAGGAGATGGCGCCCTTGTCTGCAGGGCCTGTGGGAGCTGATGCATAGGCTTTAAACAGTGACCAGGCTACAGACCTGCACCATCAGGTCCAAGAGCTGACTAAGAGCGTTGCCGCGCTAACCAGAACTGTGCAGTCTTTACAGGTCTCTTCTCCAGGAAAGATACAGCTGGCATCCGGACCGGAGGACGTCCCGTGGCGCCGACTGAGGAGGACCCCACCGGCCAGAGGAAGACCCAGCGACAGATACAACGAGGACGGACGACCCATCTGCCGCTGCTGCAATCAACCCGGACATGTGGCAAGGTACTGTCATTTAAACGGGCACAACCTGGGGTAGAGGGCCAACCCCCAGGCATAAGACCATCAGGCCCATCAAACTGGCGTGATAAATACTAGAGATGAGCGTTGTTCTACTCGAATTGTTCGCCAATCTCAAATTCGAGCTGTTTTGGGCGGTGTTCGAGCCGTTCGGCGAACACGAACAATTTGAGAAAAATTCGGCTGTTCGAGGTTATGTTCGATAACTGTTCGTGCACCAAAATCATAACTGGATTTTTTCTCAGTAATGATGAAAATTAATGTTAATACGCAGTTTGAGTGTACAGCGGGGTGGGGGGAGGGGCAGGGGATGAATCTCTGCAGGAACAATGAAGATCTCCATTTTTTTTTCTCTTTCCCGCATTTGCAGTGGGGAGGTGCAATCTGTCAGCCTATCAGCAGCGCACACACGGAGCGAAGTGCTTTTTTTCACACAAGCAAGGGCATGTGTCATTGGCAGTGTATGTCACATGTCCTTGCCCTATAAGACCAAGCCATTTTCCCCGTCGCCACCATTTTCTCACTGCTGCAGCTGCGTGTTAGACGGCACCGCTGTTGCTGTGTGCGCTATACCTTGTTAATTTCAAGCCAATTTTCGCACAAATCTACAGATAGCTTGGGAGTAGGGAATAGTTGTGATTGCAGTCCTTTTAAGGACTAGATTACAGCATTTCCTACGACTTTTATCAGGCAGGTCTGTGCTCTTAAATAGATAGATTGTGGGAGTAAAGACTAATTGTAATTGGAGTCCTTTTCAGGACTAGGTTACATCAGTTCCTATCAGTTTTTGCCAGGCAGGTCTGTGCCAGTGCTGTGCAAGTTTTTTTCACAGCATTGGCTGAATCTAGCAAAGCTAATCCTTTTTGGCCTATTGCAGAGTGTGTTAGTCAGTGGAGTAGCCTACCTGTGTTGCAAGATATACCACCTGTGTATAGAATACAAATTTTTTTACTGCACCTAGTGAAGTAAAATCTTTTGGGCATAGCATCATTCTATTAGTCCATCTATACTGACCTCCATCAGGTTGCAAATTGAATATAATTTTTTTCTGCATCTAGCTCTGAAAAAATATTGGGCTTCTAGCTGTGTGTGGGACTTGTTCTATTAATCCATCTATACAGACCTCCATCAGGTTGCAAACTGAATATATTTTTTTCTGCATCTACCTCTGAAAAAATATTGGGCTTCTAGCTGTGTGTGGGACTTGTTCTATTAATCCATCTATACAGACCTCCATCAGGTTGCAAACTGAATATATTTTTTTCTGCATATACCTCTGAAAAAATATTGGGCTTCTAGCTGTGTGTGGGACTTGTTCTATTAATCCATCTATACAGACCTCCATCAGGTTGCAAACTGAATATATTTTTTTCTGCATCTACCTCTGAAAAAATATTGGGCTTCTAGCTGTGTGTGGGACTTGTTGTATTAGTCCATCTATACTGACCTCCATCAGGTTGCAAATTGAATATAATATTTTTCTGCATCTAGCTCTGAAAAAATGTTTGGCCTTCTAGCAGTGTGTGGGACTTGTTCTATTAGTCCTTCTATACTGACCTCCATCAGGTTGCAAACTGAATATATTTTTTTCTGCATCTACCTCTGAAAAAATATTGGGCTTCTAGCTGTGTGTGGGACTTGTTCTATTAATCCATCTATACAGACCTCCATCAGGTTGCAAACTGAATATATTTTTTTCTTCATCTACCTCTGAAAAAATATTGGGCTTCTAGCTGTGTGTGGGACTTGTTCTATTAATCCATCTATACAGACCTCCATCAGGTTGCAAACTGATTATAATTTTTTTCTGCATCTACCACTGAAAAAATATTTGGGCTTCTAGCTGTGTGTGGGACTTGTTCTATTAGTCCATCTATACTGACCTCCATAAGGTTGCAAACTGAATATAATTTTTTTCTGCATCTACCTCTGAAAAAATATTTGGCCTTCTAGCTGTGTGTGGGACTTGTTCTATTAGTCCATCTATACTGACCTCCATCAGGTTGCAAATTGAATATAATATTTTTCTGCATCTAGCTCTGAAAAAATGTTTGGCCTTCTAGCAGTGTGTGGGACTTGTTCTATTAGTCCATCTATACTGACCTCCATCAGGTTGCAAACTGAATATAATTTTTTTCTGCATCTACCTCTGAAAAAATATTTGGGCTTCTAGCTGTGTGTGGGACTTGTTCTATTAGTCCATCTATACTGACCTCCATAAGGTTGCAAACTGAATATAATTTTTTTCTGCATCTACCTCTGAAAAAATATTTGGCCTTCTAGCTGTGTGTGGGACTTGTTCTATTAGTCCATCTATACAGACCTCCATCAGGTTGCAAATTGAATATAATATTTTTCTGCATCTAGCTCTGAAAAAATGTTTGGCCTTCTAGCAGTGTGTGGGACTTGTTCTATTAGTCCATCTATACTGACCTCCATCAGGTTGCAAACTGAATATATTTTTTTCTGCATCTACCTCTGAAAAAATATTGGGCTTCTAGCAGTGTGTGGGACTTGTTCTATTAATCCATCTATACAGACCTCCATCAGGTTGCAAACTGAATATATTTTTTTCTGCATCTACCTCTGAAAAAATATTGGGCTTCTAGCTGTGTGTGGGACTTGTTCTATTAATCCATCTATACAGACCTCCATCAGGTTGCAAACTGAATATATTTTTTTCTGCTTCTACCTCTGAAAAAATATTGGGCTTCTAGCTGTGTGTGGGACTTGTTCTATTAATCCATCTATACAGACCTCCATCAGGTTGCAAACTGAATATATTTTTTTCTGCATCTACCTCTGAAAAAATATTGGGCTTCTAGCTGTGTGTGGGACTTGTTCTATTAATCCATCTATACAGACCTCCATCAGGTTGCAAACTGAATATAATTTTTTTCTGCATCTACTTCTGAAAAAATATTTGGGCTTCTAGCTGTGTGTCGGACTTGTTCTATTAGTCCATCTATACTGACCTCCATAAGGTTGCAAACTGAATATAATTTTTTTCTGCATCTAGCACTGAAAAAATATTTGGCCTTCTAGCAGTGTGTGGGACTTCTTCTATTAGTCATCTATACTGACCTCCATCAGGTTGCAAATTCAAAATAATTTTTTGTCTGCATCTACCTCTGAAAAAATATTTGGCCTTCTAGCAGTGTGTGGGACTTGTTCTATTAGTCCATCTATACTGACCTCCATCAGGTTGCAAACTGAATATAATTTTTTTCTGCATCTAACTCTGAAAAAATATTTGGCCTTCTAGCAGTGTGTGGGTCTCATTGTATTAGGCCATCTATACCAAGCTCCACCAGCTTTTCAATTAATAATAATTTTTCGCTGCATCTAGCCCTGAAAATAATTTTTCTTCCCAATAGTGGTAGCAATAGAAATATGGGGCGCGCTCCTGGCTTACAAAAATATATGCTTCATAACAAAAAACACCAGCTTAGCGCACTGCATTAATAAGATGGCATCATCGTCTCTCCCAGTGCTAGGCCTACTACCCAGGCTAGCATTCCTGTGCCTAAAACACAATGTATGGGTCCGCGCTAGCCACTATGCTGAGGGGTCTAAAACTGCTGCTAACGCTTTATAACAATTCAATTGGCAGATTTTCACAGAGCTCTTCCACAATGCCCACCCATCAGGACAACAGTTGCCCACCTTCCCTATGGGATCTAGTGGCGAATAGTTGATGCCATTAATCATAGCGTCAGTTGCCCCGTCGACCTGGCAAGCATACGGTAAGGCATGGGAAGAGTGGACACGACTAGTAGCAGGCAGACGGGTTGACCAATGTGAACAAGCCAGATCACAAGTCACCATAGAATTTCTCCACCAGCTAATGATGAGGGGCATATCAGGGGCGTCAGCGCAGCGGTGTCTGACCGGAGTAGCATTTCACTTCCAACTACTGAATTGGGGAGATGTGACAAAGATTCATCATCAGACAATCCATAAAAGGGTGGAAAAGGGGTCAGCCAAGTCAGGAGTGTAGACGTCCCGTCCTGTGTCACTAAAACTGATTTCTCACATCATATCCCTAACACCATTAACATGACACTCACAATTTGAAGCA
Organism: Phyllobates terribilis; assembly: GCF_046119375.1. Classification (NCBI taxonomy): domain Eukaryota; kingdom Metazoa; phylum Chordata; class Amphibia; order Anura; family Dendrobatidae; genus Phyllobates; species Phyllobates terribilis. Next base: position 1,200,786,117 of record NW_027362761.1, on the reverse strand, counting down.
ACACTACTGTCTACTGCATTTGTGATCGCCTTCTTCGGGGCGCTATGCATAAGCGAATTAGTCCCTCAATCCAAAATTAGCACCAGTGGAGGCTTATTACACCAGGACGTAGTCATAGGCAATAATGCAATACGTCTACGCATACACAAATCGAAAATGGTTCCAGCGGGCAGGGGCACTTGGGTACTTCTACAACCCACAAACGGTACACTGAGTCGGGTAACAATAGTTAAACCATATCTAACCATCAGATCACAAAGTAATTTGTTCCTATCACACATTGATGGGACGCCATTATCAAGATACCAGTTCCAAGCTATATTTAATAAATGCATAACATCGGCAGGGAACCACCCCAAAGATTACGGGACACACTCATTTCGCATACGCGCGGCCACAGAAGCAGCAAGAGCAGGACTGTCAGAAACGGAAGTTCAGAGGATAGAGAGATGGTGATCCACGTGTTTGGCAAGATACATAAGACCGGACTTGTTATCCTAACGTGGTTTGTTTCTTTTACAGGTGACGCTAAGCCAACAGTGTGGGTGATAGGCCACTCGTATATATATTGGGCAGATTAAAGGGCGAAAGTCCGCCCAGGCGGGAGGAAATTAGAGTTTCATAACACATATTTCAACTGGAGAGGTATTAGAGGCCTGCTATGGCCACAGGTACTAATGGAGGTAATCAAGGTAGGGAGAGAGGCAAGATGTCTGGTCATCTTAGTTATACAGGCCGGGGGAAACAACCTAGGTCATCACAAGAGCGCATAACTAATGGCAATAATGAAACTAGACACTGAGCGCTTCAGAGAATTTTTCACAAAACTAGCTAAAGTATGGTCAGAGATTGTGCCGATAGCGGTATGGCAAGGTGCGCGAGACATCACGGCCATCGAACGGACAAGGCGGGTAATAAATATTCGGATGGCAAAATTTAGAAGAGACAGAGGCGGTGTAGTGGTACGACACCGACAACTGGAAGGAAATAAAGCAGGCCTCATACGGCCCGACGGTGTTCACTTAATGGATATTGGACTGGACATATTCCTGTCAGGACTCCAGACGGAGTGGAACAAGCATTAAGAGTGATGGGTGGGGGTCAGAGTCCTGCATACGAGTACGCAGGATCCTCCGTGGCCTGGAAATAGAAAGGACATGTTGGAGAGTTACACTTGTTGGCCAAGTTGCCGGAGTGGAGACCCAGGGCATGCTGCAACAAGCTGAATTATTTTAGAAATAAAATGTCTTTCTAATGGAATGAGTATAAAGAGTAGAGATGAGCGTTGTTCTACTCGAACTGTTCGCCAATCTCAAATTCGAGCTGTTTTGGGCGGTGTTCGAGCCGTTCGGCGAACACGAACAATTTGAGAAAAATTCGGCTGTTCGAGGTTATGTTCGATAACTGTTCGTGCACCAAAATCATAACTGGATTTTTTCTCAGTAATGATGAAAATTAATGTTAATACGCAGTTTGAGTGTACAGCGGGGTGGGGGGAGGGGCAGGGGATGGATCTCTGCAGGAACAATGAAGATCTCCATTTTTTTTTCTCTTTCCCGCATTTACAGTGGGGAGGTGCAATCTGTCAGCCTATCAGCAGCGCACACACGGAGCGAAGTGCTTTTTTTCACACAAGCAAGGGCATGTGTCATTGGCAGTGTATGTCACATGTCCTTGCCCTATAAGACCAAGCCATTTTCCCCGTCGCCACCATTTTCTCACTGCTGCAGCTGCGTGTTAGACGGCACCGCTGTTGCTGTGTGCGCTATACCTTGTTAATTTCAAGCCAATTTTCGCACAAATATACAGATAGCTTGGGAGTAGGGAATAGTTGTGATTGCAGTCCTTTTAAGGACTAGGTTACAGCATTTCCTACGACTTTTATCAGGGAGGTCTGTGCTCTTAAATAGATCGGTTGTGGGAGTAAAGACTAATTGTAATTGCAGTCCTTTTCAGGACTAGGTTACATGAGTTCCTATCAGTTTTTGCCAGGCAGGTCTGTGCCAGTGCTGTGCAAGTTTTTTTCACAGCATTTGGCTGAATCTAGCAAAGCTAATTCTTTTTGGCCTATTGCAGAGTGTGTTAGTCAGTGGAGTAGCCTATCTGTGTTGCAAGATATACCACCTGTGTATAGAATACCAATTTTTTTACTGCACCTAGTGAAGTAAAATCTTTTGGGCATAGCATCATTCTATTAGTCCATCTATACTGACCTCCATCAGGTTGCAAATTAAAACTAATTTTTATCTGCATCTACAGTACCTCTGAAAAAATATTTGGGCTTCTAGCAGTGTGTGGGACTTGTTCTATTAGTCCATCTATACTGACCTCCATCAGGTTGCAAACTGAATATATTTTTTTCTGCATCTACCTCTGAAAAAATATTGGGCTTCAAGCTGTGTGTGGGTCTTGTTCTATTAATACATCTATACTGACCTCCATCAGGTTGCAAACTGAATATATTTTTTTCTGCATCTACCTCTGAAAAAATATTTGGCCTTCTAGTAGTGTGTCGGACTTTCTCTATTAGTCCATCTATACTGACCTCCATCAGGTTGCAAATTAAAACTAATTTTTATCTGCATCTACAGTACCTCTGAAAAAATATTTGGGCTTCTAGCAGTGTGTGGGACTTGTTCTATTAGTCCATCTATACTGACCTCCATCAGGTTGCAAACTGAATATAGTTTTTTCTGCATCTACCTCTGAAAAAATATTGGGCTTCTAGCTGTGTGTGGGTCTTGTTCTATTAATCCATCTATACTGACCTCCATCAGGTTGCAAACTGAATATATTTTTTTCTGCATCTACCTCTGAAAAAATATTTGGCCTTCTACTAGTGTGTCGGACTTTCTCTATTAGTCCATCTATACTGACCTCCATCAGGTTGCAAATTAAAACTAATTTTTATCTGCATCTACAGTACCTCTGAAAAAATATTTGGGCTTCTAGCAGTGTGTGGGACTTGTTCTATTAGTCCATCTATACTGACCTCCATCAGGTTGCAAACTGAATATAGTTTTTTCTGCATCTACCTCTGAAAAAATATTGGGCTTCTAGCTGTGTGTGGGTCTTGTTCTATTAATCCATCTATACTGACCTCCATCAGGTTGCAAACTGAATATATTTTTTTCTGCATCTACCTCTGAAAAAATATTTGGCCTTCTAGTAGTGTGTCGGACTTTCTCTATTAGTCCATCTATACTGACCTCCATCAGGTTGCAAATTAAAACTAATTTTTATCTGCATCTACAGTACCTCTGAAAAAATATTTGGGCTTCTAGCAGTGTCTGGGACTTGTTCTATTAGTCCATCTATACTGACCTCCATCAGGTTGCAAACTGAATATAGTTTTTTCTGCATCTACCTCTGAAAAAATATTGGGCTTCTAGCTGTGTGTGGGTCTTGTTCTATTAATCCATCTATACTGACCTCCATCAGGTTGCAAACTGAATATATTTTTTTCTGCATATACCTCTGAAAAAATATTTGGCCTTCTAGTAGTGTGTCGGACTTTCTCTATTAGTCCATTTATACTGACCTCCATCAGGTTGCAAACTGAATATAATTTTTTTCTGCATCTAGCTCTGAAAAAATATTGGGCTTCTAGCTGTGTGTGGGTCTTGTTCTATTAATCCATCTATACTGACCTCCATCAGGTTGCAAACTGAATATAATTTTTTTCTGCATCTAGCTCTGAAAAAATATTTGGCCTTCTAGTAGTGTGTCAGACTTTCTCTATTAGTCCATCTATACTGACCTCCATCAGGTTGCAAATTAAAACTAATTTTTATCTGCATCTACAGTACCTCTGGAAAAATATTTGGGCTTCTAGCAGTGTGTGGGACTTGTTCTATTAGTCCATCTATACTGACCTCCATCAGGTTGCAAACTGAATATATTTTTTTCTGCATCTACCTCTGAAAAAATATTGGGCTTCTAGCTGTGTGTGGGTCTTGTTCTATTAATCCATCTATACTGACCTCCATCAGGTTGCAAACTGAATATAATTTTTTTCTGCATCTAGCTCTGAAAAAATATTTGGCCTTCTAGTAGTGTGTCGGACTTTCTCTATTAGTCCATCAATACTGACCTCCATCAGGTTGCAAATTATAATTAATTTTTATCTGCATCTACAGTACCTCTGAAAAAATATTTGGGCTTCTAGCTGTGTGTGGGACTTGTTGTATTAGTCCATCTATACTGACCTCCATCAGGTTGCAAACTGAATATATTTTTTTCTGCATCTACCTCTGAAAAAATATTTGGCCTTCTAGTAGTGTGTCGGACTTTCTATATTAGTCCATCTATACTGACCTCCATCAGGTTGCAAATTAAAAATAATTTTTATCTGCATCTACAGTACCTCTGAAAAAATATTTGGGCTTCTAGCTGTGTGCGGGACTTGTTGTATTAGTCCATCTATACTGACCTCCATCAGGTTGCAAACTGAATATATTTTTTTCTGCATCTACCTCTGAAAAAATATTTGGCCTTCTAGTAGTGTGTCGGACTTTCTCTATTAGTCCATCTATACTGACCTCCATCAGGTTGCAAATTAAAACTAATTTTTATCTGCATCTACAGTACCTCTGAAAAAATATTTGGGCTTCTAGCAGTGTGTGGGACTTGTTCTATTAGTCCATCTATACTGACCTCCATCAGGTTGCAAACTGAATATAGTTTTTTCTGCATCTACCTCTGAAAAAATATTGGGCTTCTAGCTGTGTGTGGGTCTTGTTCTATTAATCCATCTATACTGACCTCCATCAGGTTGCAAACTGAATATATTTTTTTCTGCATCTACCTCTGAAAAAATATTTGGCCTTCTAGTAGTGTGTCGGACTTTCTCTATTAGTCCATCTATACTGATCTCCATCAGGTTGCAAATTAAAACTAATTTTTATCTGCATCTACAGTACCTCTGAAAAAATATTTGGGCTTCTAGCAGTGTGTGGGACTTGTTCTATTAGTCCATCTATACTGACCTCCATCAGGTTGCAAACTGAATATAGTTTTTTCTGCATCTACCTCTGAAAAAATATTGGGCTTCTAGCTGTGTGTGGGTCTTGTTCTATTAATCCATCTATACTGACCTCCATCAGGTTGCAAACTGAATATATTTTTTTCTGCATCTACCTCTGAAAAAATATTTGGCCTTCTAGTAGTGTGTCGGACTTTCTCTATTAGTCCATCTATACTGACCTCCATCAGGTTGCAAATTAAAAATAATTTTTATCTGCATCTACAGTACCTCTGAAAAAATATTTGGGCTTCTAGCTGTGTGCGTGACTTGTTGTATTAGTCCATCTATACTGACCTATATCAGGTTGCAAACTGAATATATTTTTTTCTGCATCTACCTCTGAAAAAATATTTGGCCTTCTAGTAGTGTGTCGGACTTTCTCTATTAGTCCATCTATACTGACCTCCATCAGGTTGCAAATTAAAACTAATTTTTATCTGCATCTACAGTACCTCTGAAAAAATATTTGGGCTTCTAGCAGTGTGTGGGACTTGTTCTATTAGTCCATCTATACTGACCTCCATCAGGTTGCAAACTGAATATAGTTTTTTCTGCATCTACCTCTGAAAAAATATTGGGCTTCTAGCTGTGTGTGGGTCTTGTTCTATTAATCCATCTATACTGACCTCCATCAGGTTGCAAACTGAATATATTTTTTTCTGCATCTACCTCTGAAAAAATATTTGGCCTTCTAGTAGTGTGTCGGACTTTCTCTATTAGTCCATCTATTCTGACCTCCATCAGGTTGCAAATTAAAACTAATTTTTAGCTGCATCTACAGTACCTCTGAAAAAATATTTGGGCTTCTAGCAGTGTGTGGGACTTGTTCTATTAGTCCATCTATACTGACCTCCATCAGGTTGCAAACTGAATATAGTTTTTTCTGCATCTACCTCTGAAAAAATATTGGGCTTCTAGCTGTGTGTGGGTCTTGTTCTATTAATCCATCTATACTGACCTCCATCAGGTTGCAAACTGAATATATTTTTTTCTGCATCTACCTCTGAAAAAATATTTGGCCTTCTAGTAGTGTGTCGGACTTTCTCTATTAGTCCATCTATACTGACCTCCATCAGGTTGCAAATTAAAACTAATTTTTATCTGCATCTACAGTACCTCTGAAAAAATATTTGGGCTTCTAGCAGTGTCTGGGACTTGTTCTATTAGTCCATCTATACTGACCTCCATCAGGTTGCAAACTGAATATAGTTTTTTCTGCATCTACCTCTGAAAAAATATTGGGCTTCTAGCTGTGTGTGGGTCTTGTTCTATTAATCCATCTATACTGACCTCAATCAGGTTGCAAACTGAATATATTTTTTTCTGCATCTACCTCTGAAAAAATATTTGGCCTTCTAGTAGTGTGTCGGACTTTCTCTATTAGTCCATCTATACTGACCTCCATCAGGTTGCAAACTGAATATAATTTTTTTCTGCATCTAGCTCTGAAAAAATATTGGGCTTCTAGCTGTGTGTGGGTCTTGTTCTATTAATCCATCTATACTGACCTCCATCAGGTTGCAAACTGAATATAATTTTTTTCTGCATCTAGCTCTGAAAAAATATTTGGCCTTCTAGTAGTGTGTCAGACTTTCTCTATTAGTCCATCTATACTGACCTCCATCAGGTTGCAAATTAAAACTAATTTTTATCTGCATCTACAGTACCTCTGAAAAAATATTTGGGCTTCTAGCAGTGTGTGGGACTTGTTCTATTAGTCCATCTATACTGACCTCCATCAGGTTGCAAACTGAATATATTTTTTTCTGCATCTACCTCTGAAAAAATATTGGGCTTCTAGCTGTGTGTGGGTCTTGTTCTATTAATCCATCTATACTGACCTCCATCAGGTTGCAAACTGAATATAATTTTTTTCTGCATCTAGCTCTGAAAAAATATTTGGCCTTCTAGTAGTGTGTCGGACTTTCTCTATTAGTCCATCAATACTGACCTCCATCAGGTTGCAAATTATAATTAATTTTTATCTGCATCTACAGTACCTCTGAAAAAATATTTGGGCTTCTAGCTGTGTGTGGGACTTGTTGTATTAGTCCATCTATACTGACCTCCATCAGGTTGCAAACTGAATATATTTTTTTCTGCATCTACCTCTGAAAAAATATTTGGCCTTCTAGTAGTGTGTCGGACTTTCTCTATTAGTCCATCTATACTGACCTCCATCAGGTTGCAAATTAAAAATAATTTTTATCTGCATCTACAGTACCTCTGAAAAAATATTTGGGCTTCTAGCTGTGTGCGGGACTTGTTGTATTAGTCCATCTATACTGACCTCCATCAGGTTGCAAACTGAATATATTTTTTTCTGCATCTACCTCTGAAAAAATATTTGGCCTTCTAGTAGTGTGTCGGACTTTCTCTATTAGTCCATCTATACTGACCTCCATCAGGTTGCAAATTAAAACTAATTTTTATCTGCATCTACAGTACCTCTGAAAAAATATTTGGGCTTCTAGCAGTGTGTGGGACTTGTTCTATTAGTCCATCTATACTGACCTCCATCAGGTTGCAAACTGAATATATTTTTTTCTGCATCTACCTCTGAAAAAATATTGGGCTTCTAGCTGTGTGTGGGTCTTGTTCTATTAATCCATCTATACTGACCTCCATCAGGTTGCAAACTGAATATATTTTTTTCTGCATCTACCTCTGAAAAAATATTTGGCCTTCTAGTAGTGTGTCGGACTTTCTCTATTAGTCCATCTATACTGATCTCCATCAGGTTGCAAATTAAAACTAATTTTTATCTGCATCTACAGTACCTCTGAAAAAATATTTGGGCTTCTAGCAGTGTGTGGGACTTGTTCTATTAGTCCATCTATACTGACCTCCATCAGGTTGCAAACTGAATATAGTTGTTTCTGCATCTACCTCTGAAAAAATATTGGGCTTCTAGCTGTGTGTGGGTCTTGTTCTATTAATCCATCTATACTGACCTCCATCAGGTTGCAAACTGAATATATTTTTTTCTGCATCTACCTCTGAAAAAATATTTGGCCTTCTAGTAGTGTGTCGGACTTTCTCTATTAGTCCATCTATACTGACCTCCATCAGGTTGCAAATTAAAAATAATTTTTATCTGCATCTACAGTACCTCTGAAAAAATATTTGGGCTTCTAGCTGTGTGCGTGACTTGTTGTATTAGTCCATCTATACTGACCTATATCAGGTTGCAAACTGAATATATTTTTTTCTGCATCTACCTCTGAAAAAATATTTGGCCTTCTAGTAGTGTGTCGGACTTTCTCTATTAGTCCATCTATACTGACCTCCATCAGGTTGCAAATTAAAACTAATTTTTATCTGCATCTACAGTACCTCTGAAAAAATATTTGGGCTTCTAGCAGTGTGTGGGACTTGTTCTATTAGTCCATCTATACTGACCTCCATCAGGTTGCAAACTGAATATAGTTTTTTCTGCATCTACCTCTGAAAAAATATTGGGCTTCTAGCTGTGTGTGGGTCTTGTTGTATTAATCCATCTATACTGACCTCCATCAGGTTGCAAACTGAATATATTTTTTTCTGCATCTACCTCTGAAAAAATATTTGGCCTTCTAGTAGTGTGTCGGACTTTCTCTATTAGTCCATCTATACTGACCTCCATCAGGTTGCAAATTCAAAATAATTTTTTTCTGCATCTAACCCAGCCAATAGTTTTGGCCTAATACCACAGTTTGGCCACTCAGCTCTGCTCGGTTACCATCCATTGTTTTTTTGTGCAAACAACTCCAGAGTTGTGAATTAGTTAACCACCAAAATGAGTGGAAAAAGGCCTGCTGCTGGTGGAAAGGGGAATAGGCGTGTTGGGAAGGGGAAAAAAGGTTGTGTCCGTGGGGTAGGTGTTAAAGCAACAGTAACATCTGCAGAAGAAAGACCATCTTCCAGCCAAACTAAAATGTCTACTTCTTTTAGCGGACAATGTGATAAGATCCCTTTCTTACGGCCACGCCAATTGCTACAAATTCCAGATGAGGCACAAAAACAGCACGTGCTTCAACGGATATCAAGTGATCCTTTAAGTGGGCTCTCCTCCACATCAACTTCAACATCACAAATACTCCAGTCCTCAAAGGTGTCACCCAAATCGCACTTGCTTCCTCACAGCTCCCAAATCTCCAGCTGCCCGTCTGAGTATGAGGTAGAACAGATGGTTGAGTCTGCAGAGCTGTTTACTCATACTATAGCCTGGGAATCAGAGGTCGACTCCAGCGCTTCTGTGAATCCAGATGAGGAAATGATCTGCACTGATGCCCAGAATCTTTATGAGTCGGATCCAGGACCAGACGCAGAAGGTTCTGACCATAATGTAGACCCTCATTCCCAAACTGTAACTCCTGTTGGTGGAGACAATGAGGAAGACGATGATAAGACTCAAATACCTGAATGGAGCGACAACTTTAGTTTTTTGTCAGGGCAGGAACAGGTTGGCTCTGAGGACGACGGGTGTGATAACGCACAGGGTGATGATGATGAGGTCGGAGATCCCACTTACTGTCAACCCACAGTCAGCCAAGAGATGAGGTCAGCAGAGGAGGTGGAGGAAGATGCTAGTGACGACGAGGTCAGGTTGCGCCTTCCTGGACAGAGACGTAGTACTGGAAGCACGTCAACAACTGCATCCTCAAACACAACTCTGCCTCTCACCACAAGTCGTGGTGGCTCTTCAGGTCGCATGGGTGCTAAGCCTTGCATAGCCTGGGCATTTTTTCAGATCGATAAAGATGACCCAACTCGTGTTATCTGTAACATTTGTCAGCAAAAGCTAAGTAGAGGCCAAAAAATACATAGTTTGAGTACTTCATGCATGAACCGGCACATGGACATGAAGCATAAGTTGCAGTGGGAAGCTCAGTGTGCTACAATGCGGCCTAGCCGGCCGGGCCAACCACCGTCTGCCATATCTTGTGCATCCGCGGCCTCTTCATCCTCTGTGACTGGGGGGACAGCAGTCACACCTGTTTTGGGGCGCAGACCTGCCACCTCTTTACCCGCAACAGCCAGCGTGATTGGCAGGTCATCATTTTCTTTGGAGGTGGTAACACCAGCTGGTGTTCAGCGCTGTCCGACATCGATAGCACCACCTTTGGATGAAGGCAACCTAACATGTCCGCCTGCATCTTCCTCACAGACCGGCAGTTTGCCGGGGACACCCTTATCAACCCCGTCTAAGCACAATAGCCAGCCCTCGGTCCCTCAGATGTGGACAAGTAAAAGACCATTTCCTCCTAGCCATGAGAAAGCTAAGAGGTTTAATTTCACCATCTGCAAGCTCTTGGCTACAGAAATGCTGCCTTTCCGCCTGGTGGACACAGAGGATTTTCGAGACCTTATGTCCGTCGCAGTGCCCCAGTACCAGATGCCCAGTCGGCACTACTTCTCAAAGAAAGGTGTGCCTGCGCTCCACCAGCATGTCGCACACAACATCACCTAGGCTGAAGATAAATGGAGCTGTAGCACCCTGAGGGCTCGGTTGTTACAGTCGTATTGCACCTCACCCAGAGGTGTGATATCTCACTCTCAGGTAAGGATGGAGTGTGGATCAGGACCCGACACCTGCATGCATTACACCACATTGCCGTGGGGCAGGGCGACCAATATGCCCCTGAGATGGGCACGACAGTCCCTGTCCCTGGCTGGAGTGGGGGGAGGGAACACTGAGGAAGGGGAACCCTGTAGTGCAGGAGCAGGGAGGAAGCAGTTCCTAGGTGCATTGAGAAGGGAGTATAAAAGGTGGGCACCATCTTAGTTCAGTGCAGAGAAGTCTGAGCAGAAGTGGCAGGGAGCAGGGGCTCTGCATGAGCTCTGCTCCGGAGGCGGGCCTAGTAACAGAGGCCCAGGCCTGGAAGAGGGAGAAGGAAGGAAGAGGAGTGGAGAAGGCTCCAGGAACGAGGAATGAAGGGATCCCAGGGGTGCGGACGGGCGAGTCGCCACCGCACGCCCGAATCCACCTGCGTGGAGGGGTCAGGCCAAAGGGGGAGACCGGTCCCCGAACTAGTGGAGGCAGGAAACGACCCTCAGCTAGAAACCGGAGGCTCTGACATTTTATGTGGCGCATCCCCTCGCTACACCCGCTAGGAAGGCACCACATAGGGTCAGGGAAACTGGCGCCAAGTGTACCAAGAGGAGGCCCGAGGCAGCCGGACAGAAGTGTTGGTAAGAAAGGCCAGACAAAGGACACACAAAGGGGGTCCTGTGAAGTGCTCCAAAGTTATCTGGGAGTTGTCTGAGCCCCTCAACTGTTGAGTACAGTACGACGTGGGCAGCCGTTACCTGCAGACGTGGTCTGGATAATAAGAACTGTGAGTAAAGGCCCTGGACTGCATCACTGACTCCGTGTCATTACTGCTGCTGCCCTGCACCATCACCCCCATCCTCCGCATACACTGCCCTGAGGCTATACTCCTCCCATGGGGAGTTATGCTACGCTCTGCTGCACCCACAACACCAGCCTCAGCGGTCTGCTCTGTAGCGGCGGTTCACTCTGACCGCAATCCACGGGTGGCGTAGTCGGACATTTAAACATCAAAACCACATAAATAGTTCCGCCACTGGTTTGACCGCCCTGAGCCACGGAACCGGGTCGCCGCCACGAAGACTACAACCACCAGCATCCACCAAAAAGGGTCCGGCTCCGGGTGTCCCAAGGCCCAGGGGGTGCGTCAGAACATTTTCATCACCTTTCACAATCACCAATGGGACAAGGCAGGGATGTCCTCTGTCCCCTCTCTTATACATCCTAGTGACGGAGCACCTGCTCTCATCAATTCGCCATAACCCCAATATTAGGTGGATTGAGGTGGGAGGCACCGAGTACAAGTGCTCTCTATTTGCTGATGATGTCCTAGTATATATCACTCAATCACATATATCCATCCATGCTGTTATGGCTGAAATAGATCACTTTGTTACATGGTAAAATTTTAAAATCAATGCAGCGAAGTCTGAGGCCCTCGATGTCTCCCTCCCCAAATCTATATAGGATTCCATCCAGTCCAACTTTCCCTTTGCCTGGCCCTCACAGGGTATCAAATACTTAGGAATTCCTATTCATAGAGACCTCTCCCATCTATGTTATCTTAATTTTGGGCCCTTTATTGAACAATTCCATACAGACCACGGTTGGCAAGTTAGAACTGTAAGATTCACTACGTGAACCGCTGGTGTTTTGTGGAAAAGCACATGTACACCGCGTTCCAAATTATTATGCAAAAAGTGTTTAGGAGTGATAAGGGAAGAATTTGTTTGTTTGTCAGTTAAACTCATTGATGGTGATGTGTGTCAGGGCTCTTTATATCACTGTAAGCAATTGCAGACACCTGTGCTAATTAGTTTGGCAGGTGTGTCCAATTAAAGGCAAGACTACTTAAGAAGGCTCTCTCACATTATTAAGCAGCCTACATTTTCTGCCAAAATGGGAAAGAAAAAGGATGTGTCGGCTGCTGAGAAGCAACAAATTGAGGAGTGTTTAGGTCAAGGCATGACTACAATCAACATTGTGCGATGATCAGGATGAAGTGTCTTGGCAATCAAGAAGTATGTAGCTGATTCACAGTACACACGTGTGCGTGCTGATAAGGGCAAATTGAGGACTCTTTCCTACAGGCAATTACGTCAGGTTGAAAGAGCAGCGGCAAAAAAGCCTTGTCATAGCAGCAGACAAGTTTTTGAAGCTGCTTGTGCCTCCAACGTCCCCCGAACAACAAGATGCAGGGTCCTTCAGAGGTTTGCAGCTGTGCATATGCCATCCTGTCGACCTCCTCTATCCACTTCACACAAGCAGAAACGGCTCCAGTGGGCCAAACATTACATGAAGACTGATTTCAAAACTGTTTTGTTCACGGATGAGTGCCGTGCAGCGCTCGATGGTCCAGATGGATGGAGTGGAGGATGGCTGGTTGATGGACACCCCACGCAAACACGGCTACAGCGCCAACAAGGAGGAGGTGGAGTAATGTTTTGGGCTGGAATCATGGGGAGAGAGATTGTCGGCCCCTTTAGGATCCCTGAAGGCGCTAAAGATGAACTCCATAATGTATGTGGATTTTCTCAAACAGCACTTCCTGCCATGGTTCAAGAAGAAGAACCGTGTATTTCACAGCAAGATCATTTTTCTGCATGATAATGCACCATCTCATGCTGCACATAAAACATCTGCATCTCTGGCTGATATGGGCATAAAAGGGGACAAACTTATGGTGTGACCCCCATGCTCCCCTGACCTCTACCCCATTCAGAACCTTTGGAGCATCATTAAAAGGAGTGTCTATGATGGCGGGAGGCAGTTCACATCTAAGCAACAGCTCTGGGAGGGTATTCTGTCCTCATGCAAAACAATTGAAGCAGAAACCATCCAAAACCTGACAAATTCAATGGATGAGAGAGTTCAGAAGCTCCTTTCGAACAAGGGGTCCTATGTGAAAATGTAACATCACCTAGAATAAAGTTTTGAGTTGAAAACTGTTTGATTTCAGTTTCTAACAACCTGCTAATGCTTATAATTTCAAAAATGACCATTTTTTTGGTCTTTATTAAAATGAAAAGGTTGATCGAAAAGTTTGGGGGATCTAAGAGTGTGGCAACCCAGTAGTCATGATTACTTCGAATTCTGACAATATGAGGGTCATGCTGCAGGTAGTGCAGCAAGAAGGCACTTATGTGTCTTGCCCATCTCGGAGCCCCAAAATTATTTTCCGGGCTAGATGCAGCTAAAAATTATTTTTAATTTTAAATCTGGTGGAGCTTATTATAGATGGCCTAATAGGATCAGTGCTGCACACTGCTACAAAGCCCAAATTATTTTCCAGTCAAGATACAGATAAACATGATTAGTAATTTGAAAGCTTAAAACGTTTGGTAGGGTGATTTTAACCTATCATCAAGCTTTTACTCTCCCCAGGATGACACAGGGGTAGAAAAGTCGTTTCGGATCCATGATTTGTTCATCTTTATGAACGTGACTCTCTCTACATTATCAGTGGAGAGCCGCGTGCGCTTATCTGTCAGCACACCACCAGCAGCGCTGAACACACGTTCAGACAGAACGCTGGCTGCGGGGCATGACAAGATCTCCAAGGCGTAAGTGGCTAGCTCCGGCCATTTATCCAGATTGGAAGCCCAAAAAGAGCAAGGGTCCAGTGACACAGTCGTGGCTTCAATGTTTACTTGGAGATACTCCTGTACCATCGTCTCTAGGCGTTGACTATGTGTCAGACTTCTTGTCTCCTGTGGCCTTGCAAAGGATGGGCTAAAAAAGTAGTGAAATGATTCCGCAAAATTGATGTTACCAGCAGATACTGTGGTTCTGTTACGGTTTGAGTGCTGAACACTTGACGGTCCCGCGGTTGGCAAGTTAGAACTGTGAGATTCACTTCGTGCACCACTGGTGTTTTGTGGAAAAGCACATGTAAGATTCTGCAACAGCGTCTGCAGATACTCCTGCATGCGTCAATCCCTTTTTATGGCAGGAATTATTTCGGTAAATTTACTTTTGTACCGGGGATCTAAGAGTGTGGCAACCCAGTAGTCGAGATTACTTCGAATTCTGCAATCTGAGGGTCATGTTGCAGGTAGTGCAGCAAGAAGGCACTCATGTGTCTTGCGCATCCAGGAGGACCAAGTCCTTGTTGTGTTGGTAGCGAGGTAAGAATCATGCTTCTTTCCTCTGCCCTCTCCCCCCAACCTCGCACAACAGAAATGTGATCAAGGTCTCCCTCATCTGATGAGTCTTCCATGCCCATCGCCAGTTCATCCTCCACTTCTTCCTCGGCTCCTGCACCTTCCTCAACAGTTTGGCTGCTACCATGCGCCCTGTTTAATCCCTCTCCCCCACCCTCCCATGCCTGCCTCCTTGGTGCTGCCAACCGTCTGGACCTTGGAGATGTTATTCCTTCCTCATACGACTCCTCCTCTACTTCCTCCACCTCCTCTTGTCCGACCACCTGACTCTGAATTCTGTTTAATGTGTGCTCCAGCATGTAAATCACCGGAATAGTTATGCTGATAATGGCATCGTCGTCAGCACTAAACATCTTTGTCGCCATTTCAAAACTGTGCAGAAAGGTGTGTGGCGCCCCTGAGGGTGCAGTCACCACAGAGTTACTGCATCTCACCCAGAGGTGTGGTATCTCACCCTCAGATAAGGAAGGCGTATGGCTCGGGACCCTAACACCTACATCCAACACATACCCGCAGTGGGGTTAGGGCGAGATTGCTCCTAAGGGAGAGCACAGTCCCAGGTCCCTAGCTGGTGGGAGGATCCTATGTAGTGGGTGCTTAGGGGAGCAGCTTAGGGGAGCACATGACAGGGAGAGTATAAATAGGAAGCCATCTTAGAAAGAGCAAGCCAGTCAGAGGAGGAAAAGTGACAGGAGCAGAGGCTCGGCATGAGCTCTGCTCCGGAGGCGGGCCTAGCCTGGGAGGCCCAGGACTGAAGGAGAGAAGAGAGGAGTGGGAGCAGGAAGGCTCCAGGAACCGAAGGGACCCTAGGGCTACGGGCCGTGCAGAAGGCCACCTGTACTCCCGCTGCTACCAGGAGGTAGAGGGGTCAGGCCAGATAAGGGGAACCGGTCCCTCAACTAGAGGAGAAACAGCAAGGCTCAACTAGAAACCGGAGGCTGCAGCATTTCATGTACTGCAGGCAAAAGTCCACACCAGTCTCACTAAGAAGGTAGCCACATAGGACCCAGGGGACGGAACACAAGTCGCCCGCCAAGGCCCGAGGATACCGGATAGAAGTGTCACTGGGTGTGAGGTGCAGGGAGAAGGCCAGAGAAAGGACACACAGAAGGGGGTCCTGCTAAGTACTCCGGAGCTATCTGGGGGTGGACTGAGCCCCTCACTGAGTACGCACAGCACGACGGGTGAGATAGCTCTGGTACCTGTAATCTGGACTGCAACAACTGTGAGTAAAGATCTTGGGACTGCATCACACAGACTCTGTGTTCATTACTGACTCCCTGCACTACAACCACCATCATCCACCCA
This sequence comes from Phyllobates terribilis, assembly GCF_046119375.1. Lineage (NCBI taxonomy): Eukaryota > Metazoa > Chordata > Amphibia > Anura > Dendrobatidae > Phyllobates > Phyllobates terribilis. The sequence continues at coordinate 1,200,770,087 of NW_027362761.1, read as the reverse complement.
CACTGCCCTGAAGCTACACTCTTCCTGTGGTGAGTAATAATACCATTGCAGCAAAACCACCAGCTTCAGAGGACTGTTCCACAGCGGCGGCCCCTTTGGCCGCACTCCACAGGTGGCGTAGTCGGACATTATAAAATCCATATATACAAATTACCGTTGGATTGACCGCCCTGGGTCACGGACCGGGTCACCGCCACAGTGACTACAACCCCCAGCATCTACCGGCCCGGCTCCGGGTACCCCATGGCCCAGGGGGCGCGTCAACTTCATAGGTCCCTGATCTGAGACCACTCCTGCTGTGTGATTTGCCCCACCTCTGGATCTCGTTGGCCCAGGCTATACGTCAGAAACTATTGCACCAGGGCTTGTCGGTGCTGCCACAGTCGCTGCAACATGTGCAGAGTTGAATTCCACCGTGTCGGCACTAGAGATGAGCGGTGTTCGACTAGAACTGTTCGACAATCTCAAATTCGAGCTGTTTTGGGCGGTGTTCGAGTTGTTCGAAGAACCCGAACGATTTGCAAAAAATTCGGCTGTTCGAGGTTATGTTCGATAACTGTTCGTGCACCAAAAGCGTGTCCTGTATGTCTGGCGCTATTTAGAGCACCAATCATGCAGGGATTGTCTGCCACTCACTGTAATGCCACAGCCATGGTGGTTGTGGCATTACAGTGATTGCCCAAATCGATGGGAACAGTGCCAACAGTGAAACACGAAAAGCCGGCAATTCAGCAGCGGCATACACCGGTACCCGACAATTTAGAACCGAAAGAATAGAGCATCACACATAGATTAGATAGATATAAACATGTCAGTCACATATATATGAAGTACAGTGACAGTGTTGATTACTGTACTTGTCATTTAGCGTAAAGGATTTATCAAAAAAAATAATAGTGTTTTCATGCACTGTCTCTTTAAAAAAGCCGGCCGGCAATTCAGCAGCGGTACCCGACAATTTATAACAGACAGAATAGAGCTTCACACATAGATTAGATAGATAGAAACATGTTAGTCACATATATATGAAGTACAGTGACAGTGTTGGTTACTGTACTTGTCATTTAGTATTAAAATAAAGGATTTATTATTAAAAAAATTGGCGTGGGGTTCCCCTTAATTTTAGGCTCTAGCGGAGGTTAAGCAGACAGCTGGGGCAGATGTTTGAAGCCTGGGAAGGGGGTAATACCCACGGAGCTTCCCAGGCTACTAATATCAGCCCCCAGCTGAATACCTAGCCTTTACTAGCTATTAAAATGGAGGACCCCCCCCAAAAAAATGACGTGGGGTCCCCCCTAATTTAATAGCTAGCAAAGGCTAGGCAGACAGCTGGGGGCTGATATTAATAGCCCAGGAAGGGAGCCATGAATATTGGCCCCCTCCCAGGCTAGAAACACCAGCCGTCAGCCGCCCCAGAAATGGCGCATTCATAGGATGCGCCAATTCTGGCACTTAGCCTCGCTCTTCCACGCTGCCCTGGTGCGGTGGCAGGGGGTAATAGGGCTGGGGTTGATGACAGCTTATAATGCCAGCTGACATCAAGCCCAGGTTAGTAATGGAGAGGCGTCTATAAGACACCCCCATTACTAACCCCATAGTCAAAGTTAAAAAAAACACAAACACCCAGAATAAAGTCCTTTAATTGAAATAAAGACACAATTCTTTATTGTTCTAAATTAAACTATACTTACCATCACGCCCATTCCAGCTGAAGCCAACGATCTCCTGCAATAAAAGAAAAATAATAAAGCAACATCATCCTTACCTTTCCATGGTTCCCACGACAGCTTCAGCTCTGCTACATCGAGATGACAGGCTGGACCGCAGCAGAACGCTGCCATCCAGCCTGTCATCCCGCAGACACTGAGAAGCGCAGGCTTGCTTGCGCTACTCAGTGTCTGGCTGTGACGGCTTCCAGATGAGCCGAGGTCATGTCCAATGAACTCAGCTCACCTCATGCACGTCACTGACAGCGTGGGAGAATTCTCACGCTGAAGCGCTGAGTGCAGGAGAATTTTCCCACGCTGTCAGTGAGGTGCATGAGGTGAGCTGAGTTCATTGGACATGAGCTCACCTCATGCACGTCACTGACAGCGTGGGAGAATTCTCCTGCACTCAGCACTTCAGCGTGAGAATTTTCCCACGCTGTCAGTGACGTGCATGAGGTGAGCCGAGTTCATTGGACATGACCTCGGCTCATCTGGATGCCGTCACAGCGAGACACTGAGGAGCGCAAGCAAGCCTGCTCTTCTCAGTGTCTGCGGCATGACAGGCTGGATGGCAGAGTTCTGCTGCGGTCCAGCCTGTCATCTCGATGTAGCAGAGCTGAAGCTGTCGTGGGAACCATGGAAAGGTAAGGATGAGGTTGGTTTATTATTTTTCTTTTATTGCAGGAGATCGTTGGCTTCAGCTGGAATGGGCGTGATGGTAAGTATAGTTTAATTTAGAACAATAAAGAATTGTGTGTTTATTTCAATTAAAGGACTTTATTTTGGATGTTGTGTTTTTTTTAAATACTTTACTAGAAATTCATGGCGGTCATGTCTAATACTGGCGTGACCCCATGAATTTTGGGCTTGGGGCCAGCTGATAATACCAAGCTGGCCCTAACCCCTTTATTACCCAGTGAGCCACCGCATCAGGGCCCTGGATGAGTTGGGTACAGCGCCAGAAGATGGCGCTTCTATGAACGCGCCATTTTCCGGGGTGGCTGCGGACTGCAATTTGCAGCGGGGGGGGGGGGCCAGAAAGCTTGGGCCTCCCTGCGCTGCAGAATTCCAGCCCCCAGCTGCCTAGTTGTACCTGGCTGGACACAAAAATAGGGCGAAGCCCCACGTATTTTTTTTTTAATTATTTCATGAAATTCATGAAATAATTAAGAAAAAAAGGCCTTCCCTATATTGTTGTGTCCGGCCAGGTACAAATAGGCAGCTGGTGGTTGGGGTCAGCCCGTTCCTGCCTGCTGTACCTGGCTGGACACAAATATAGTGCGAAGCCCCACTTCAATTTTTTTTAATTATTTCATGAAATTCATGAAATAATTAAGAAAAAAAGGGCTTCCCTATATTGTTGTGTCCGGCCAGGTACAAATAGGCAGCTGGTGGTTGGGGGCAGCCCGTTCCTGCCTGCTGTACCTGGCTGGACACAAATATAGTGCGAAGCCCCACTTCAATTTTTTTAAATTATTTCAGGAAATTCATGAAATAATTAAAAAAAAATTGACGTGGGGCTTCGCACTATATTTGTGTCCAGTCAGGTGCAGCAGGCAGGAACGGGCTGCCCCCAACCACCAGCTGCCTATTTGTACCTGGCCGGACACATCAATATAGGGAAGCCCTTTTTTTCTTAATTATTTCATGAAATAAATTAAAGAAAATTGACGTGGGGCTTCGCCCTGTTTTTGTGTCCAGCCAGGTACAACTAGGCAGCTGGGGGCTGGAATCCGCAGCGCAGGGAGGCCCAAGCTTTCTGGGCCACCCCCGCTGCAAATTGCAGTCCGCAGCCACCCCGGATAATGGCGCGTTCATAGAAGCGCCATCTTCTGGCGCTGTACCCAACTCATCCAGGGCCCTGATGCGGTGGCTCACTGGGTAATAAAGGGGTTATGGCCAGCTTGGCATTATCAGCTGGCCCTAAGCCCAAAATTCATGGGGTCACGCCAATATTAGACATGACCACCATGAATTTCTAGTAAAGTATTTAAAAAAAACACAACACCCAGAAAAAAGTCCTTTAATTGAAATAAACACACAATTCTTTATTGTTCTAAATTAAACCATACTTACCGTCACGCCCATTCCAGCTGAAGCCAACGATCTCCTGAAATAAAAGAAAAATAATAAAGCAACATCATCCTTACCTTTCCATGGTTCCCATGACAGCTTCAGCTCTGCTACATCGAGATGACAGGCTGGACCGCAGCAGAACGCTGCCATCCAGCCTCTCATCCCGCAGACACTGAGAAGCGCAGGCTTGCTTGCGCTCCACAGTGTCTCTCTGTGAGGGCATCCAGATGAGCCGAGTTAATGTCCAATGAACTCGGCTCACCTCATGCACGTCACTGACAGCGTGGGAAAATTCTCCTGCACTCAGCGCTTCAGCGTGGGAGAATTCTCACGCTGAAGCGCTGAGTGCAGGAGAATTCTCCCACGCTGTCAGTGACGTGCAGGAGGTGAGCTGAGTTCATTGGACATGAGCTCACCTCATGCACGTCACTGACAGCGTGGGAGAATTCTCCTGCACTCAGCGCTTCAGCGTGAGAATTTTCCCACGCTGTCAGTGACGTGCATGAGGTGCGCCGAGTTCATTGGACATGAACTCGTCTCATCTTTATGCCGTCACAGCCAGACACTGCAGAGCGCAAGCAAGCCTGCGCTTCTCAGTGTCTGCGGGATGAAAGGCTGGATGGCAGCGTTCTGCTGCGGTCCAGCCTGTCATCTCGATTTAGCAAAGCTGAAGCTGTCGTGGGAACCATGGAAAGGTAAGGATGATGTTGCTTTATTATTTTTCTTTTATTGCAGGAGATCGTTGGCTTCAGCTTTAATGGGCGTGATGGTAAGTATGGTTTAATTTAGAACAATAAAGGATTGTGTCTTTATTTCAATTAAAGGACTTTATTCTGGGTGTTTGTGTTTTCTTTTAACTTTGACTATGGGGTTAGTAATGGGGGTGTCTTATAGACGCCTCTCCATTACTAACCTGGGCTTGATGTCAGCTGGCATTATAAGCTGACATCAACCCCAGCCCTATTACCCCCTGCCACCGCTACAGGGCAGCGTGGAAGAGCGAGGCCAAGTGCCAGAATTGGCGCATCCTATGAATGCGCCATTTCTGGGGCGGCTGACGGCTGGTGTTTCTAGCCTGGGAGGGGGCCAATATTCATGGCTCCCTTCCTGGGCTATTAATATCAGCCCCCAGCTGTCTGCCTAGCCTTTGCTAGCTATTAAATTAGGGGGGACACCACGTCATTTTTTTGGGGGGGTCCCCCATTTTAATAGCTAGTAAAGGCTATGTATTCAGCTGGGGGCTGATATTAGTAGCCTGGGAAGCTCCGTGGGTATTACCCCCTTCCCAGGCTTCAAACATCTGCCCCAGCTGTCTGCTTAACCTCCGCTAGAGCCTAAAATTAAGGGGAACCCCACGCCAATTTTTTTTAATAATAAATCTTTTATTTTAATACTAAATGACAAGTACAGTAACCAACACTATCACTGTACTTCATATATATGTGACTGACATGTTTCTATCTATCTAATCTATGTGTGAAGCTCTATTCTGTCTGTTATAAATTGTCGGGTACAGATGCTGAATTGCCGGCCGGCTTTTTTAAAGAGACGGTGCATGAAAACACTATTATTTTTTTTAATAAATCCTTTACACTAAATGACAAGTACAGTAAGCAACACTGTCACTGTACTTCATATATATGTGACTGACATGTTTCTATCTATCTAATCTATGTGTGATGCTCTATTCCTTCTTGTCTAAATTGTCGGGTACCGGTGTATGCCGCTGCTGAATTGCCGGCCGGCTTTTTTAAAGAAAGCGTCTTCTGAGCAGTTTGTCAGCTTTTGGACACCTTTGAAGGTGTTTTCTATGTGTTTCTATGTGTTTTTGTTTGCCTGCCATTGGTTTTAACGGTGTTCGACGGTGTTCTAAGGTGTTCGACGAACAGTTCCACGAACAGTTGCTCGAACATCCCGGTGTTCGACGAACCGAACCGAACCCGAACACTACGGGGGTGGCTCAACACTAGTCGGCACATCGCATTTCAGCCGGTGAACTGGCAGGCCCAATGACTTCTGTAGAGATGTAAGTCGTTGAGCTGCGGGATGCAAACGGCGGAAGTGAGCACACAGCGACCGTGCCCTCTGCAGAAGGTCATCTAGTCCGGGATAGTGGGCTAAAAATTTATGGACAACCAGGTTCAACACGTGAGCCATACAAGGCACGTGTGTAACATTGCCCCGGCGAAGGGCCGCACCCAGGTTTGCAGCATTGTCGCACACGGCCTTCCCTGGTTGCAGGTCCAGTGGAGACAACCATTCATGAAACTGGGTCTCCAGAGCTGACCACAAGTCCTCAGCGGTGTGACTCACATTTCCCAGACATTTCAAAGTAAACACTGATGCCGTTGAGCCCTGCTGCCAGCATAGTAAGGAGGTGCGCAGTTAGAAAGCAGGTGGCATTACCAGACAGGCTTTGGGTGCAGGTGGAGGACCGAGAGGAGGTTGAGGAGGCAGAAGCAGTGGAGGAACTTCTAGATAAAGAGGATTGACGTACAACTCGCGGGGACGGCAAGACTTGGACAGCAGCCCCTTGTCCTGCTGTCACCATAGTTACCCAGTGCCCTGTCAGCGACATGTAACGCCCCTGTCCATGCCTACTCGTCCAAGTGTCTGTGGTGAAATGCACCCTGTCACACACAGAGTTTCTCAAAGAAGCGGTGATGTTGTGTGCGACATGCTGGTGGAGCACAGGCACACCTTTCTTTGAGAAGTAGTGCCGACTGGGCATCTGGTACTGGGGCACTGCGACGGACATAAGGTCTCAAAAATCCACTGTGTCCTCCAGGCGGAAAGGCAGCATTTCTGTAGCCAACAGCTTGCAGATGGTGAAATTCAACCTCTTAGCTTTCTAATGGCTAGGAGGAAATGGTCTTTTACTTGTCCACATCTGAGGGACCGAGGGCTGGCTGTTGTGCTTTGACGGGGTTGAGTAGGGTGTCCCTGGCAAACTGCCGGTCTGTGAGGAAGATGCAGGCGGACATGTTAGGTTGCCTTGATCCAAAGGTGGTGCTCTCGATGTCAGAGAGCTCTCAACACCAGCAGGTGTTTCCACTTCCCAATGAACTGACGACCTGCCAATCACACTGGCTGTTGCAGGTAAAGAGGTGGCAGGTCTGCGTCCAAAAACATGTGTGACTGCTGTCCCCCCAGTCACAGAGGATGAAGAGGCCGCGGATGCACAAGATGGGGCAGACGGTGGTTGGCCCAGCCTGCTAGGCCGCATTGTAGCACAGTGAGCTTCCCACTGCAACTTATGCTTCATATCCATGTGACGGTACATGCATGAAGTACTCAAACTATGGATTTTTTGGCCTCTACTTAGCTTTTGGTGACAAATATTACAGATAACACGAGTTGGGTCATCCTTATCGATCTGAATAAATTCCCAGGCTATGCAAGGCTTAGAGCCCATGCGACCTGAAGAGCCACTACGACTTGTGGTCAGAGGCGGAGTTGTGGTTGAGGATGCAGTTGTTGACGTGCTTCCAGTACTCCGTCTCTGTCCAGGAAGGCGCAACCTAACCTCGTCGTCAATAGCATCTGTGACGCCCCGCTGCGCTTGGTATCACAGATCCTAGAAGAGTGTATTGATGGAATCCTCCACAAGAGGCCCCCATAAACATTCACACATCTCCACCTTCCACCTCAGACCAGCAAAGGGAGCCCGTTAGGGATATAAATAGGGAAGGTGGAGCTAGGCAGTTCAGTTCCTCTGAAGAGTTCCTGCAGTAGAGAAGCCTAAGAGAGGTCAGTCTGCAGTGGAGCTCAGTCTAGTCTAGAGAACTCAGTTAATAGTTCAGCAGTGGAGCACGAGGCTCCTGCTAGCTAGATTCAGGGAGCCCAGATAGAGCTTAAGGTGTGCCGGCGTCATAAGATCGGTGAAGCGCGGCAAGCTGCCGTTAGTGTGTATAGCCTATTGAGGGCCCGAGTAGGCCGAAGGCGAGTGGCGAGTTAGTACATAAGGGGCAGAGGAGCTTAACCAGTTCACCCCAAAGCATTTACCGGACACCGGATCCGAGCTTACCGGGATCTCTATGACCCAGTAAGGCATAACCGGAATCCCTGGAGAACTACAAGTCCCAGGATCGCTAAGGTGCTGATACGTAACAGAGCCAGGAGACGCTTAGGCCCCGCATACTGGGAGCGAGAACTTCAAGAAAAGGCCCTACCACAAGGTCAGCCAGCGCAGGACAGAGACAAAGTTAGGCCTAGCTCCAGGCAGGTCAGAAACTTACTGTGCAGAGGCAAGAAACAGGAGGCCCTACACCCGCTCATTGGGGAGGATCCTGATATGCACCCTTCACCCTACAGTGCTCCAGGATGTGCCTGAATTTCCTCCAGTAAAAGGTACTGAAGTGACTACCGTGTCCGTTTCCGTTCTTGCTCTGACCCAGCTGGGTCTCGCCTGTCCTGCATTCCCCCTGCATACGCTGCCCTGAGACCTAGCTCCACCTGTGGGGAGCTATACCATCGAGCTGCCTTATCACGGGCCTCAGTGGACTGCTGCAGCGCTGGTGCTTCTCACCAGATACCACAGGTGGTGTCACAAACTCTTATAAAATTAACAATTATCCATCCTTTTAAAGAGTGACCCCAGGGTACGGGCCAGGGAGCCGACCACCGCGACATCCCAAAGGCCAGGCAAAGGCCCGGGTGACCTCATCGACTGGCTGACTGTGGGTTGACAGTAAGTGGGATCTCCAACCTTGTCATCATCACCCTGTGTGTTATCACACCCGTCGTCCTCAAAGCCAACCTCTTCCTGCCCTGACCGAAAAGTCAAGTTGTCGCTCCAATCAGGTATTTGAGTCTCATCATCGTCTTCATCATTGTCTCCACCAACAGGAGTTACAGTTTGGGAACGAGGGTCTACATTATGCTCAGAACCTTCTTCATCTGGTCCTGGATCCGACTTATAAAGATTCTGGGCATCAGTGCAGATCATTTCCTCGTCTGGATTAACAGAAGCTCTGGAGCAGACCTCCATTTCCCAGGCTATAGTATGAGTAAACAGCTGTGCAGACTCAACCATCTGTGTTACCCCATACTCAGACGGGCAGCTGGAGACTTGGGAGCTGTGAGGAAGCAAGTGCGATTGGGGTGACACCTCTGAGGACTGGAGTATTTGTGATGTTGAAGTTGAGGTGGAGGAGAGCCCACTTGAAGGAGCACTTGATATCCGCTGAAGCACCTGCTGTTTTTGTGCCTCATCTGGAATTTGTAGCGATGGGCGTGTCCGTAACAAAGGGATCGTATCACATTGTCCACGAAAAGAAGTCGACATGTTAGTTTGGTTGGAAGATGGTCTTTCTTCTGCAGATGTTACTCCCCCCCTACCGCGGGGGTCTCGACCCACCAGCGGACAGGCACCAGTATTAGGAGAGGGGGGCTGGCCGTCAGGGTCCCCCGCGGCTCTGGCACAAACCCGGCGACACGGAGGTGGCACGGGCAGGAACGGACTGGCCGTGTCGGCTTCTCACTTTTTGGATTTTAGAAGGGCATGACATGCCTATATCTGTGTCTCCCCCTCCTTTTACTCCTCCACCTCTTTTATTTTCGCATGACTATATGTACTTGTCACTTTTCCATGTGTTAATTATGTCTTCTGAGCAGTTTGTCAGCTTTTGGACACCTTTGAAGGTGTTTTCTATGTGTTTCTATGTGTTTTTGTTTGCCTGCCATTGGTTTTAACGGTGTTCGAAGGTGTTCGACGAACAGTTCGACGAACAGTTCGGCGAACACACGGGTGTTCGACGAACCGAACCGAACTCGAACACTACGGGGGTGGCTCAACACTAATAAATACGTAGGGGGACGTCCAATCTTGCCTGTGGTACTGGATGGCATTCCTATGAGTGCCCTTCTATACACTGGGTCACAGGTGACCACCATCCCGTACGTGCTCTTTAAACAGTACTGGAATGACTCGGACATAACCCGCTACCCAGAGGACGACCTGAGTATCATCGCCAGCAATGGTCAGCCCATGCCGCAGGTGGGATTCAAAGAGGTGACCATTAAGATCGGTAAAGTCGAACTGGCGGCACAAGGACTGATTATAGTGGACATAGACCGTCATGAGAGTCTCCCTAGAATAACCTTGGGAACTAATGTGATTGAAAATTGTCTTGCAGAGGTGATTCTCATTTTACAGCAGGTTGCCAAGAACGCCAGTTCCGGCCAGCAGCGTGTGCTCCAAAAAGAGATCCGGGCACTGATGAAGCGGCAACAGGTGGAACTATCTGGTGGTGAGATAGGTAGCGTGAGAATGTGTGACCCGTTCCCTATTGCCATGCCCCCAAAAAGTGAGATGATGATTTGGTGCCGGGCAGCTATTGGTCTAAGAGGTAGAGACTACCAAGCAATGGTAGAACCCGTCTACTCAGACAGTAGGCCTACCATTTTGACAGCACGGGGGGTGGTCGATGTACGCCATGAGAGGGTGCCCGTTCGCATCATAAATATCGGGGAGAGAGAAGTACACCTGCCCCGGTATGCCACGCTAGCCAAATTGTTCACCATCAACCAGAACTCTGTACAGGCCATGGAACCCTTGCCTCCATCTCAACCAGAGGAAGATAACGGCTCTAAGAAACAAATGGAGGACTGGTGTCAGCAACTGCATTTGGGTACTGACTCCACTCCCTCACACCAGAAACAGGGAGTCTATCGGGTGGTTCGAGAGTACGAGAGAGTGTTTAGTAAACACCCGCTAGACTTCGGGCGAGTAAAGGGGGTAGAACACCACATCCCCACGGGAGACCATCCTCCCATAAAGGAGAGATACCGACCGTACCCCCGGCACACTACCAACACGCCAAGGGGATGCTTAGAGACATGAAGGAGGCTGGGGTAATCAGGGACAGCTGTAGCCCCTGGGCAGCTCCACTAGTCTTGGTGAAAAAGAAAGACAACACCATGAGAATGTGTGTAGACTACAGGAAGGTCAACCGTATCACACACAAAGATGCATACCCGTTACCAAGGATAGAAGAGTCCTTAGCTGCATTAAAATCTGCTAACTTCTTCTCTACTTTGGATCTCACTAGCGGGTACTGGCAGGTTCCTGTAGCAGAGGCGGACCGGGAGAAGACCGCATTCACCACCCCGATGGGTCTCAGCGAATTTAACTGTATGCCGTTCGGGCTCTGCAACGCACCAGGAACCTTCCAACGGTTGATGGAATGCTGTCTGGGACACCGGAACTTCGAGACGGTCCTGTTATACCTGGACGATGTCATCGTCTATTCTAAGACCTACGAGGACCACCTGAAATACCTGGCAGAAGTGTTCGAAGCTCTGGCAAACTACGGCCTAAAGGTGAAACCCTCCAAGTGTCACCTCCTGAAACCAAAGGTGCAATACCTGGGACACGTGGTGAGTGCTGACGGAGTGGCTCCTGACCCTGATAAGATCACCGTGATTAAGGACTGGCCAAGACCCTCCAGCATAAAGGAAGTGCGGCAGTTCCTCGGGTTGGTAGGCTACTACCAAAGATTCATTCCCGGTTTCACCAAAATGGCAGCCCCTATGCAGGACCTCCTGATAGGTCAATCTCGGAAAGCCAAAAACCAGAAGCTGCCCTTTTGGTGGGAAAAGCTGGAAGAGGAGTCCTTCTGCCAGCTGAAGATGGCCCTCACGGGGGATGAAATCTTGGCATATCCAGACTACAGCCAGCCCTTTATCCTCCACACGGACGCAAGCAACATCGGGCTAGGAGCCGTACTGTCCCAGATCCAGCAAGGGAAAGAACGGGTAATCGCTTACGCCAGCCGAAAGCTACGGCCCATGGAGAGGAACCCTGAGAATTATAGCTCATTCAAGCTGGAGTTCCTGGCAGTAGTGTGGGCAGTGACCGAACGTTTCAAGCATTACCTTGCCTCCTCCAAATTCACCGTGTACACGGATAACAACCCGTTGACACACCTGGACACTGCAAGGCTCGGTGCCCTAGAGCAGAGATGGATGGCCCGCCTGTCCAACTTTGAATTCACCATCAAATACCGGGCAGGACGCTCAAATGCCAATGCGGATGCCCTGTCTAGAATGCCGAACTTACCGGACGTAGGGGAAGATCCAGAAGATCTGGAAGAAGTTGAGCTCCCTGCGTTCCACCGTCATGGGATTACCCTGTATTCCCACCGTGTGAAGGACAGGCGCTCCGTGACGTTCAATCCCTTGCCCCACTACAACTGGGCGGAGACGCAAGACAGTGATCCCGCAGTCCATTTGGTGAAGGAAATGCTGACCCAGGCCGATGCCCGTCTTGACCCAGATGCTCCGGAGGAGACCAAGCAACTGTGGAAGGAGAAAAGTAAGCTGTTCCTCTACAGGGAGAAGCTGTGCCGGAGAATGGTTAACTCTCGAACACATGAGTTGACCTGGCAGGTAGTGGTCCCAAGACGAGACGCGGCTATGGTTCTGGAGGCATACCACAATGGAGCAGGACATTTCGGATGGAAGAAGCTGGAGTTCTTGTTGCGTGAACGGTTCTACTGGGTAGGCATGAGAGGAGCCATCGAGAGGTGGTGCAGAGACTGTGGCCCGTGCCACCTGAGAAGAAAAGACCGTGCCAGCCAGAAGACTCCCCTGCAGCCCATCATCACCAGACAGTCACTGGAACTGGTAGCCCTGGACCATGTGAAACTGGCTCCAAGCAGATCTGGGTATGTCTACGCCCTCACAATCGTAGATCATTACTCTCGGTTCCTGGTGGTGGTCCCGGTCAAGGACTTAATGGCTCAAACAGCAGCTAGAGCCTTCCAGCAGCACTTCTGCCGTCCACACGGGTACCCGGACCAAGTGTTGACAGACCAAGGACCAGCCTTCGAAGCGGAGGTCTTCCAGGAGTTCTGCAACCTGTATGGCTGCAAGAAGATAAGAACAACGCCCTATCACCCTCAAACCAATGGACTCTGCGAGAAGATGAACCAGGTGGTGATAGATCTGCTAAAAACATTGCCCCTGGAAGAACGCAGTCTGTGGCCTGAGAAACTGCCCGATCTGGTGGACCTGTATAACCACATCCCTGTAGGTTTCACCAATTGTACCCCGGCTTACCTAATGAGAGCAAGACCTGGTAAGCTGCCTATTGACCTGGATATGGGAGTCCTGACGCCTGAGGACACCTCGCCAGAGGCAGACTGGGATACAGAACGGCAGCAGCAGTATCGGAAAGTACAGGAGAGCGTCGAGCGAAGTCTGTCTCAAGCTAGAGAAAGGCAAGAGAAGGCTTATAACCAGTATGCTCCCGCTGTTCCCCTGGTACCTGGAGAGCAGGTCTTGAAGAGGAAGAGGCGGCTCCACAAGTTGGACGACCAGTGGGAGAAGGACCCGTACACCGTACTGCCATCAAGCCATGAGAACCCAAAAATCTGCGTAATCAGTAAGGATGGAGGAGAAACCGCAGCCATTGTCTCCAGAGACCACCTGAAGAAGTGTCCCGAGCAGCTGCAAAGCCCTGAAGAAGATCAAGAAAACCCTCAACCCGCAGAGGAAAGGGAAGAAATGATCAGTACCATACTCGGAGACTTCCCCCGGTCTTGGACACAAGTAAACGGCGCTGTCGTGGTACCCGTCCTCACCTTTCTCCAGCCAGCCCCGCAAGTGCCTACAGAGGAACCAGTAGAGCTGGAAGAGCAGCCGGCCCAAGAGGCAGAAGAGTCCACACCAGCAGTACAGGAGGATCAACCCTCTGCTAGTAGTGAGCCTGCCATGCCCCTAGTGAGCCAAAGAGTGCGCAGACAGCTGCCCAGCTTACCCATAACACCTCCTACACCCTGTAGTGCAGGACCAGTTAGTGAGCTCCGTAGGTCCACTAGAGTCACTAGAGGTCAGATGCCCGCTCGCTGGAGAATCTAAACTAATGCACTGTGAATTTAACTGTTAACTGTTTATGGTTTATGTTTGTTGCCTGTTACTAATTATGTTTCTCAGTTACCCTGCAGATTTATTTGGACTAACAGGTTATGGACGCTGGATAACCGGAACAGTTTTGTAGATAGTTGCACCTTGGTGCCTCTTGTGAAGACAGCCGCGGAAAAGAAAACCTGTCTGGCGTGGCCTCCTTGGGGCCCTAAGTAGTTAGTCTACCCTTGCAGCCACGCCCAAGGCCAACGCAAGGGGTTTGCTTTGGACAGGTCCCCTACTTCGCTTAAAGTTTCACCTAGGGTGACATGGACACCCTCTTGTTTCAAAAACTTCACCTTGGGTGATATGGACACCCGGTTGCGGACACGCCGTGACCTTTAAAGAACTAAAGCTTCTTGTAAATATGTTATTGTGTTATTGTTATACCCTGTTATTATGTTTTAAAAATGTGTTTAGTCCCGGAGTACTAAAATTTACTAGGGGGGAATGTGACACCCCAGGGGTCTGGTTGCCACAGTAATAGAGATATTATGTCTGAGAGCAAGTGGGAGGTTTCTCTGGTCAGGAGCCCTAAGCATGCAACACGGCCCACCCAGACCTGGGAGGGGAGGAATCTGCCCTTATAAACTGGGTCTGGGGCGGGATTAGAGAGTGAAGCTGCAGACAGGGACAGAGCCTGCAGAACAAGCAGAGCAGTCAGAGCCTGGAAAGGGAAAGTGACAACAGGAGCTCTGTAGGAGCAGCAGCTGAAGGCCAGGGGCTGTGAGCAGAGATATAGCTCGCCCTGGCTGAAGTTACTAAAACCGGACACAGGAGTCCGAGGCTGTGGGGACTGATATATACCCAGCAGCAGAAACCAACCGGCAGGGGATTCCAGGTCCTCAGGCCATAGAAGCCCGGAGGCTCAGTCACAAAGAAGGGACCAGCGCCGCCATCCAGGAGCGGAGGCTAACAGAAGGCCCCAAGTCACCAGCCATACGGGTGAGCACCACACGGTATACTCAGGGACGTGGGCTACTTGTATCCGCTGACAGCAAGGTAGCCAGGAAGAGTGCAGATAAATGGGGAGGCCTACAACTCCACCTGGCCAGGGGAACTCCTGCTTGCTCGCAGACTGACCAGGCCCCTTATACTAGTCAGTACTCCCGGGAGGGTCTGCCTTGTACCATCAGAAAAGACCCTGAACTGCACCTCACGTCTCTGTGATTCCTTGTCGCACCAGCACCATTAGCACTGGGACCCTCACACCATCACTCCCATCATCTCTCACATTAGCTGCCCTGAGGCAATACTTCTCCCGTGGGGAGTTATCCCATACTCGGTTGCGCAAACAACATCAGCCTCAGCGGTCGGCAGCGCAGCGGTGGTCCCCACTGACCGCAATCCACGGGTGGCGTAGTCGGACATTTGCTATACATTAAGACTGCCACTGGTTTGACCACCCTGGGCATGGACCGGGTCACCGCCACACGGAGACTACAACCCCCAGCATTCTACAACAGGCCCGGTTCCGGGTTCCCCTGCACAACACAGGCCCAGGGGGCGCGTCACTATGCACATTGTGCAGTGGACAAATCTGGAATGTACAGTGGTCCTACCCAACTAATATTTGTCATTGGAGGCCCTAGTCACAGGTTGTGAAGAAATCCCGGCACTCACGTGTATTTGATCAGTTCATTTATTCCACATGTAGGAAAACTACAACAAGACGTTTCAGCCCCTTACAGGCTTTTTTCAATTGTGGATAACAAGACAACTTTCACACATATATAAAGGAATTTAAAGGAAATTACATCATACAAAATTTACAAAAAAATATTACAAAAAATATTATAAAAATACAAAGACTACAACAGAATATAACACAAAATACAACATGTATAAAATAATAATAAAACATTATAGAAAACAAATAATATCTCCATACCAATGCAAAAACAGAAACCCAAATGTTTTTGTAAATCAGAATTTTTAAATATCAAATACACCTATTTAGAATGTATGAATGGACCATCCACAATTATTACAAATGATATAATTTTATAGAATATTTTTTGAACATCACTTATTATAATTTTTATATATAAAAAACTTTTTATAATTTTTTAATATTAATTTTATAATTTTTATTATTAATTTTATAATGCTCACTCCACATAATTAGTAGCCCCAACGTATTGACACTAATCTTTAAAACAGTACCAATAATCAAATCATGTCATATATAATTATATCTCAATTGCAACATCACAAACCACGATTATTTCATGAAGAATTTTTTTATATAAATGTCATATCTAGCTGAAGAATTTTTTATTATTCACCTTATAATGCTCTCTGGATTCAATATGTAAAAAGACTGATCTTTATGTATAGGCACCAATAACAAAATCTTTCTATACAGAATCATATCACAATTATAACATCACCATCTATAATATTTCTATCGAATCATGTTTATAATCATTCCTGCCATTGATCCTATTATAAGGATAAATTAGCTCAAGGTGATGGAAAATAAAGAATCTCAAAAACATATAATTTCGTACCCCAAATAATATTTTACACTACTGCAGAATATAGCCATATCCACAGATCGCCTTTTCATAGTACAAATAATCAAATTATATCATGTGTAATCGTATCACGATTGCAACATCGCGAACCACGATTATTTCATGAAGAATTTTTTAGAAACATCTACATCTAGCTGAAGAATTTTTATTAACCTTATAATGTTCTCTGAATTCAATATATGAAAAGGCTGATCTTGTAGAATGGCACCAATAACAAAATCATTCCATATTGAATCATATTGTAATTATAACTAGAGATGAGCGTTGTTCTACTCGAACTGTTCGCCAATCTCAAATTCGAGCTGTTTTGGGCGGTGTTCGAGCCGTTCGGCGAACACGAACAATTTGAGAAAAATTCGGCTGTTCGAGGTTATGTTCGATAACTGTTCGTGCACCAAAATCATAACTGGATTTTTTCTCAGTAATGATGAAAATTAATGTTAATACGCAGTTTGAGTGTACAGCGGGGCGGGGGGAGGGGCAGGGGATGGATCTCTGCAGGAACAATGAAGATCTCCATTTTTTTTTCTCTTTCCCGCATTTGCAGTGGGGAGGTGCAATCTGTCAGCCTATCAGCAGCGCACACACGGAGCGAAGTGCTTTTTTTCACACAAGCAAGGGCATGTGTCATTGGCAGTGTATGTCACATGTCCTTGCCCTATAACACCAAGCCATTTTACCCGTCGCCACCATTTTCTCACTGCTGCAGCTGCGTGTTAGACGGCACCGCTGTTGCTGTGTGCGCTATACCTTGTTAATTTCAAGCCAATTTTCGCACAAATCTACAGATAGCTTGGGAGTAGGGAATAGTTGTGATTGCAGTCCTTTTAAGGACTAGGTTACAGCATTTCCTACGACTTTTATCAGGCAGGTCTGTGCTCTTAAATAGATAGATTGTGGGAGTAAAGACTAGAGATGAGCGGTGTTCGACTAGAACTGTTCGCCAATCTCAAATTCGAGCTGTTTTGGGCGGTGTTCGAGTTGTTCGACGAACCCGAACGATTTGCAAAAAATTCGGCTGTTCGAGGTTATGTTCGATAACTGTTCGTGCACCAAAAGCGTGTCCTGCATGTCTGGCGCTATTTAGAGCACCAATCATGCAGGGATTGTCTGCCACTCACTGTAATGCCACAGCCATGGTGGTTGTGGCATTACAGTGATTGCCCAAATCGATGGGAACAGTGCCAACAGTGAAACATGAAAAGCCGGCAATTCAGCAGCGGCATACACCGGTACCCGACAATTTAGAACCGAAAGAATAGTGCTTCACACATAGATTAGATAGATATAAACATGTCAGCCACATATATACGAAGTACAGTGAAAGTGCTGCTTACTGTACTTGTCATTTAGCGTAAAGGATTTATCAAAAAAAATATTAGTGTTTTCGTGCACCGTCTCTTTAAAAAAGCCGGCCGGCAATTCAGCAGCGGTACCCGACAATTTATAACAGACAGAATAGAGCTTCACACATAGATTAGATAGATAGAAACATGTCAGTCACATATATATGAAGTACAGTGATAGTGTTGGTTACTGTACTTGTCATTTAGTATTAAAATAAAGGATTTATTATTAAAAAAATTGGCGTGGGGTTCCCCTTAATTTTAGGCTCTAGCGGAGGTTAAGCAGACGGCTGGGGCAGATGTTTGAAGCCTGGGAAGGGGGTAATACCCACGGAGCTTCCCAGGCTACTAATATCAGCCCCCAGCTGAATACATAGCCTTTACTAGCTATTAAAATGGGGGACCCCCCAAAAAAAATGACGTGGGGTCCCCCCTAATTTAATAGCTAGCAAAGGCTAGGCAGACAGCTGGGGGCTGATATTAATAGCCCAGGAAGGGAGCCATGAATATTGGCCCCCTCCCAGGCTAGAAACACCAGCCGTCAGCCGCCCCAGAAATGGCGCATTCATAGGATGCGCCAATTCTGGCACTTAGCCTCGCTCTTCCACGCTGCCCTGGTGCGGTGGCAGGGGGTAATAGGGTTGGGGTTGATGTCAGCTTATAATGCCAGCTGACATCAAGCCCAGGTTAGTAATGGAGAGGCGTCTATAAGACACCCCCATTACTAACCCCATAGTCAAAGTTAAAAAAAACACAAACACCCAGAATAAAGTCCTTTAATTGAAATAAAGACACAATCCTTTATTGTTCTAAATTAAACCATACTTACCGTCACGCCCATTCCAGCTGAAGCCAACGATCTCCTGCAATAAAAGAAAAATAATAAAGCAACCTCATCCTTACCTTTCCATGGTTCCCACGACAGCTTCAGCTCTGCTACATCGAGATGACAGGCTGGACCGCAGCAGAACGCTGCCATCCAGCCTCTCATCCCGCAGACACTGAGAAGCGCAGGCTTGCTTGCGCTGCTCAGCGTCTCTCTGTGACGACATCCAGATGAGCCGAGTTCATGTCCAATGAACTCGGCTCACCTCATGCACGTCACTGACAGCGTGGGAAAATTCTCACGCTGAAGCGGTGAGTGCAGGAGAATTCTCCCACGCTGTCAGTGACGTGCATAAGGTGAGCTCATGTCCAATGAACTCAGCTCACCTCCTGCACGTCACTGACAGCGTGGGAGAATTGTCCTGCACTCAGCGCTTCAGCGTGAGAATACTCCCACGCTGAAGCGCTGAGTGCAGGAGAATTTTCCCACGCTGTCAGTGACGTGCATAAGGTGAGCTCATGTCCAATGAACTCAGCTCACCTCCTGCACGTCACTGACAGCGTGGTAGAATTCTCCAGCACTCAGCGCTTCAGTGTGAGAATTCTCCCAGCTGCCTAGTTGTACCTGGCTGGACACAAAAATAGGGCGTTCTAAATTAAACCATACTTACCATCACACCCATTCCAGCTGAAGCCAACGATCTCCTGCAATAAAAGAAAAATAATAAACCAACCTCATCCTTACCTTTCCATGGTTCCCACGACAGCTTCAGCTCTGCTACATCGAGATGACTGGCTGGACCGCAGCAGCACGCTGCCATCCAGTCTGTCATCCCGCAGACACTGAGAAGCGCAGGCATGCTTGCGCTCCTCACTGTCTCGCTGTGACGGCATCCAGATGAGCCGAGGTCATGTCCAATGAACTCGGCTCACCTCATGCACGTCACTGACAGCGTGGGAAAATTCTCACGCTGAAGTGCTGAGTGCAGGAGAATTCTCCCACCCTGTCAGTGATGTGCATGAGGTGAGCTCATGTCCAATGAACTCAGCTCACCTCCTGCACGTCACTGACAGCGTGGGAAAATTCTCCTGCAATCAGCGCTTCAGCGTGAGAATTTTCCCACGCTGTCAGTGATGTGCATGAGGTGAGCCGAGTTCATTGGACATGAACTCGGCTCATCTGGATGTCGTCACAGAGAGACGCTGAGCAGCGCAAGCAAGCCTGCGCTTCTCAGTGTCTGCGGGATGACAGGCTGGATGGCAGCGTTCTGCTGCGGTCCAGCCTGTCATCTCGATGTAGCAGAGCTGAAGCTGTCGTGGGAACCATGGAAAGGTAAGGATGAGGTTGCTTTATTATTTTTCTTTTATTGCAGGAGATCGTTGGCTTCAGCTGGAATGGGCGTGATGGTAAGTATGGTTTAATTTAGAACAATAAAGGATTGTGTCTTTATTTCAATTAAAGGACTTTATTCTGGGTGTTTGTGTTTTTTTTAACTTTGACTATGGGGTTAGTAATGGGGGTGTCTTATAGACGCCTCTCCATTACTAACCTGGGCTTGATGTCAGCTGGCATTATAAGCTGACATCAACCTCAACCCTATTACCCCCTGCCACCGCACCAGGGCAGCGTGGAAGAGCGAGGCTAAGTGCCAGAATTGGCGCATCCTATGAATGCGCCATTTCTGGGGCGGCTGACGGCTGGAGTTTCTAGCCTGGGAGGGGGCCAATATTCATGGCTCCCTTCCTGGGCTATTAATATCAGCCCCCAGCTGTCTGCCTAGCCTTTGCTAGCTATTAAATTAGGGGGAACCCCACGTCATTTTTTTTGGGGGGTCCCCCATTTTAATAGCTAGTAAAGGCTATGTATTCAGCTGGGGGCTGATATTAGTAGCCTGGGAAGCTCCGTGGGTATTACCCCCTTCCCAGGCTTCAAACATCTGCCCCAGCCGTCTGCTTAACCTCCGCTAGAGCCTAAAATTAAGGGGAACCCCACGCCAATTTTTTTAATAATAAATCCTTTATTTTAATACTAAATGACAAGTACAGTAACCAACACTATCACTGTACTTCATATATATGTGACTGACATGTTTCTATCTATCTAATCTATGTGTGAAGCTCTATTCTGTCTGTTATAAATTGTCGGGTACCGCTGCTGAATTGCCGGCCGGCTTTTTTAAAGAGACAGTGCATGAAAACACTATTATTTTTTTAAATAAATCCTTTACACTAAATGACAAGTACAGTAAGCAACACTATCACTGTACTTATTATATATGTGACTGACATGTTTCTATCTATCTAATCTATGTGTGAAGCTCTATTCTTTCTGTTCTAAATTGTCGGGTACAGATGCTGAATTGCCGGCCGGCATTTTTAAAGAGACGGTGCATGAAAACACTAATATTTTTTTTAATAAATCCTTTACACTAAATGACAAGTGCAGTAACCAACACTGTCACTGTGCTTCTTATATGTGTGACTGACATGTTTCTATCTATCTAATCTATGTGTGATGCTCTATTCCTTCTTGTCTAAATTGTCGGGTACCGGTGTATGCCGCTGCTGAATTTGCCGGCCGGCTTTTTTAAAGAGAGTGTCTTCTGAGCAGTTTGTCAGCTTTGGAACACCTTTGCAGGTGTTTTCTATGTGTTTCTATGTGTTTTTGTTTGCCTGCCATTGGTTTTAACGGTGTTCGACGGTGTTCTAAGGTGTTCGACGAACAGTTCGACGAACAGTTCCTCGAACATCCCGGTGTTCGACGAACCGAACCGAACCCGAACACTACGGGGGTGGCTCAACACTAGTAAAGACTAATTGTAATTGCAGTCCTTTTCAGGACTAGGTTACATCAGTTCCTATCAGTTTTTGCCAGGCAGGTCTGTGCCAGTGCTGTGCAAATTTTTTTCACAGCAATTGGCTGAATCTAGCAAAGCTAATCCTTTGTGGCCTATTGCAGAGTGTGTTAGTCAGTGGAGCAGCCTATCTGTGTTGCAAGATATACCACCTGTGTATAGAATACCAATTTTTTTACTGCACCTAGTGAAGTAAAATCTTTTGGGCATAGCATCATTCTATTAGTCCATCTATACTGACCTCCATCAGGTTGCAAATTGAATATCATTTTTTTCTGCATCTAGCTCTGAAAAAATATTGGGCTTCTAGCTGTGTGTGGGACTTGTTCTATTAATACATCTATACAGACCTCCATCAGGTTGCAAACTGAATATATTTTTTTCTGCATCTACCTCTGAAAAAATATTGGGCTTCTAGCTGTGTGTGGGACTTGTTCTATTAATCCATCTATACAGACCTCCATCAGGTTGCAAACTGAATATATTTTTTTCTGCATCTACCTCTGAAAAAATATTGGGCTTCTAGCTGTGTGTGGGACTTGTTCTATTAATCCATCTATACAGACCTCCATCAGGTTGCAAACTGAATATTTTTTTTTCTGCATCTACCTCTGAAAAAATATTGGGCTTCTAGCTGTGTGTGGGACTTGTTCTATTAATCCATCTATACAGACCTCCATCAGGTTGCAAACTGAATATATTTTTTTCTGCATCTACCTCTGAAAAAATATTGGGCTTCTAGCTGTGTGTGGGACTTGTTCTATTAATACATCTATACAGACCTCCATCAGGTTGCAAACTGAATATATTTTTTTCTGCATCTACCTCTGAAAAAATATTGGGCTTCTAGCTGTGTGTGGGACTTGTTGTATTAGTCCATCTATACTGACCTCCATCAAGTTGCAAACTGAATATATTTTTTTCTGCATCTACCTCTTGAAAAATATTGGGCTTCTAGCTGTGTGTGGGACTTGTTGTATTAGCCCATCTATACAGACCTCCATCAGGTTGCAAACTGAATATATTTTTTTCTGCATCTACCTCTGAAAAAATATTGGGCTTCTAGCTGTGTGTGGGACTTGTTGTATTAGTCCATCTATACTGACCTCCATCAAGTTGCAAACTGAATATATTTTTTTCTGCATCTACCTCTGAAAAAATATTGGGCTTCTAGCTGTGTGTGGGACTTGTTCTATTAATCCATCTATACAGACCTCCATCAGGTTGCAAACTGAATATATTTTTTTCTGCATCTACCTCTGAAAAAATATTGGGCTTCTAGCTGTGTGTGGGACTTGTTCTATTAATCCATCTATACAGACCTCCATCAGGTTGCAAACTGAATATATTTTTTTCTGCATCTACCTCTGAAAAAATATTGGGCTTCTAGCTGTGTGTGGGACTTGTTGTATTAGTCCATCTATACTGACCTCCATCGGGTTGCAAACTGAATATATTTTTTTCTGCATCTACCTCTGAAAAAATATTGGGCTTCTAGCTGTGTGTGGGACTTGTTCTATTAATCCATCTATACAGACCTCCATCAGGTTGCAAATTGAATATAATTTTTTTCTGCATCTAACCCAGCCAATAGTTTTGGCCTAATACCACAGTTTGGCCACTCAGCTCTGCTCGGTTCCCATCCATTGTTTTTTTGTGCAAACAACTCCAGAGTTGTGAATTAGTTAACCACCAAAATGAGTGGAAAAAGGCCTGCTGCTGGTGGAAAGGGGAATAGGCGTGTTGGGAAGGGGAAAAAAGGTTGTGTCCGTGGGGTAGGTGTTAAAGCAACAGTAACATCTGCAGAAGAAAGACCATCTTCCAGCCAAACTAAAATGTCTACTTCTTTTAACGGACAATGTGATAAGATCCCTTTCTTACGGCCACGCCAATCGCTACAAATTCCAGATGAGGCACAAAAACAGCAGGTGCTTCAACGGATATCAAGTGCTCCATTAAGTGGGCTCTCCTCCACATCAACTTCAACATCACAAATTCTCCAGTCCTCAAAGGTGTCACCCCAATCGCACTTGCTTCCTCACAGCTCCCAAATCTCCAGCTGCCCGTCTGAGTATGAGGTAGAACAGATGGTTGAGTCTGCAGAGCTGTTTACTCATACTATAGCCTGGGAATCAGAGGTCGACTCCAGCGCTTCTGTGAATCCAGACGAGGAAATGATCTGCACTGATGCCCAGAATCTTTATGAGTCGGATCCAGGACCAGACGCAGAAGGTTCTGACCATAATGTAGACCCTCATTCCCAAACTGTAACTCCTGTTGGTGGAGACAATGAGGAAGATGATGATGAGACTCAAATACCTGATTGGAGCGACAACTTTAGTTTTTTGTCAGGGCAGGAACAGGTTGGCTCTGAGGACGACGGGTGTGATAACGCACAGGGTGATGATGATGAGGTTGGAGATCCCACTTACTGTCAACCCACAGTCAGCCAAGAGATGAGGTCAGCAGAGGAGGTGGAGGAAGATGCTAGTGACGACGAGGTCAGGTTGCGCCTTCCTGGACAGAGACCTAGTACTGGAAGCACGTCAACAACTGCATCCTCAAACACAACTCTGCCTCTCACCACAAGTCGTGGTGGCTCTTCAGGTCGCATGGGTGCTAAGCCTTGCATAGCCTGGGCATTTTTTCAGATCGATAAAGATGACCCAACTCGTGTTATCTGTAACATTTGTCAGCAAAAGCTAAGTAGAGGCCAAAAAATACATAGTTTGAGTACTTCATGCATGAACCGGCACATGGACATGAAGCATAAGTTGCAGTGGGAAGCTCAGTGTGCTACAATGCAGCCTAGCCGGCCGGGCCAACCACCGTCTGCCATATCTTGTGCATCCACGGCCTCTTCATCATCTGTATTGCAAAAAGAACTTCGGCACTCCATACATGAAAATATAAGAAATATTGTATCTGGACTAATGTCACTTTGAAAAATGAAGGTTTTTTGCGCATAATTTGGCCAATTTATGTGTGCCCATCAACCACGACAATGTCACCTTTGTATGATGGGAAACTACGCTACACTACCACTGGATATGCCACTCTTGGGCTGTAAGCCTGTATGGACAATATGTCTCTGCTTGGGCTTTTAACCTACAATGTATGGGCTGGTAGAGCTAGTAAAAACCACCTGTGACTGAATGGGAGGGACACATGGTCAGAAAAAAGGCTGTCAAACTTCTAATAGTGTGAACACGTACCTGCTGCAATGCTCCAGGAGCGGGATCCCAAAAATGATTAATAGAAAAAAGAGAGGGGTCGCTCACTGGTCTATTCGGGTGCTCTGAAGAAAAAAGTAATCTCAATTGCAAAAAGAACTTCGGCACTCCATACATGAAAATATAAGAAATATTGTATCTGGACTAATGTCACTTTGAAAAATGAAGGTTTTTTGCGCATAATTTGGCCAATTTATGTGTGCCCATCAACCACGACAAGGTCACCTTCGTATGATGGGAAACTACGCTACACTACCACTGGATATGCCACTCTTGGGCTGTAAGCCTGTATGGACAATATGTCTCTGCTTGGGCTTTTAACCTACAATGTATGGGCTGGTAGAGCTAGTAAAAACCACCTGTGACTGAATGGGAGGGACACATGGTCAGAAAAAAGGCTGTCAAACTTCTAATAGTGTGAACACGTACCTGCTGCAATGCTCCAGGAGCGGGATCCCAAAATTGATTAATAGAAAAAAGAGAGGGGTCGCTCACTGGTCTATTCGGGTGCTCTGAAGAAAAAAGTAATCTCAATTGCAAAAAGAACTTCGGCACTTCATACATGAAAAGATAAGAAATATTGTATCTGGGCTAATGTCACTTTGAAAAATGAAGGTTTTTTGCGCATAATTTGGCCAATTTATGTGTGCCCATCAACCACGACAATGTCACCTTCGTATGATGGGAAACTACGCTACACTACCACTGGATATGCCACTCTTGGGCTGTAAGCCTGTATGGACAATATGTCTCTGCTTGGGCTTTTAACCTACAATGTATGGGCTGGTAGAGCTAGTAAAAACCACCTGTGACTGAATGGGAGGGACACATGGTCAGAAAAAAGGCTGTCAAACTTCTAATAGTGTGAACACGTACCTGCTGCAATGCTCCAGGAGCGGGATCCCAAAAATGATTAATAGAAAAAAGAGAGGGGTCGCTCACTGGTCTATTCGGGTGCTCTGAAGAAAAAAGTAATCTCAATTGCAAAAAGGTGACCTTGTCGTGGTTGATGGGCACACATAAATTGGCCAAATTATGCGCAAAAAACCTTCATTTTTCAAAGTGACATTAGTCCAGATACAATATTTCTTATATTTTCATGTATGGAGTGCCGAAGTTCTTTTTGCAATTGAGATTACTTTTTTCTTCAGAGCACCCGAATAGACCAGTGAGCGACCCCTCTCTTTTTTCTATTAATCATTTTTGGGATCCCGCTCCTGGAGCATTGCAGCAGGTACGTGTTCACACTATTAGAAGTTTGACATCCTTTTTTCTGACCTTGTGTCCCTCCCATTCAGTCACAGGTGGTTTTTACTAGCTCTACCAGCCCATACATTGTAGGTTAAAAGCCCAAGCAGAGACATATTGTCCATACAGGCTTACAGCCCAAGAGTGGCATATCCAGTGGTAGTGTAGCGTAGTTTCCCATCATACGAAGGTGACCTTGTCGTGGTTGATGGGCACACATAAATTGGCCAAATTATGCGTAAAAAACCTTCATTTTTCAAAGTGACATTAGCCCAGATACAATATTTCTTATATTTTCATGTATGGAGTGCCGAAGTTCTTTTTGCAATTGAGATTACTTTTTTCTTCAGAGTACCCGAATAGACCAGTGAGCGACCCCTCTCTTTTTTCTATTAATCATTTTTGGGATCCCGCTCCTGGAGCATTGCAGCAGGTACGTGTTCACACTATTAGAAGTTTGACAGCCTTTTTTCTGACCATGTGTCCCTCCCATTCAGTCACAGGTGGTTTTTACTAGCTCTACCAGCCCATACATTGTAGGTTAAAAGCCCAAGCAGAGACATATTTTCCATACAGGCTTACAGCCCAAGAGTGGCATATCCAGTGGTAGTGTAGCGTAGTTTCCCATCATACGAAGGTGACCTTGTCGTGGTTGATGGGCACACATAAATTGGCCAAATTATGCGCAAAAAGCCTTCATTTTTCAAAGTGACATTAGTCCAGATACAATATTTCTTATATTTTCATGTATGGAGTGCCGAAGTTCTTTTTGCAATTGAGATTACTTTTTTCTTCAGAGCACCCGAATAGACCAGTGAGCGACCCCTCTCTTTTTTCTCTTCATCATCTGTGACTGGGGGGACAGCAGTCACACCTGTTTTGGGGCGCAGACCTGCCACCTCTTTACCCGCAATAGCCAGCGTGATTGGCAGGTCATCATTTTCTTTGGAGTTGGTAACACCAGCTGGTGTTGAGCGCTGTCCGACATCGATAGCACCACCTTTGGATCAAGGCAACCTAACATGTCCGCCTGCATCTTCCTCACAGACCGGCAGTTTGCCGGGGACACCCTTATCAACCCCGTCTAAGCACAATAGCCAGCCCTCGGTCCCTCAGATGTGGACAAGTAAAAGACCATTTCCTCCTAGCCATGAGAAAGCTAAGAGGTTGAATTTCACCATCTGCAAGCTCTTGGCTACAGAAATGCTGCCTTTCCGCCTGGTGGACACAGAGGATTTTCGAGACCTTATGTCCGTCGCATTGCCCCAGTACCAGATGCCCAGTCGGCACTACTTCTCAAAGAAAGATGTGCCTGCGCTCCACCAGCATGTCGCACACAACATCACCGCTTCTTTGAGAAACTCTGTGTGTGACAGGGTGCATTTCACCCCAGACACTTGGACGAGTAGGCATGGACAGGGGCGTTACATGTCGCTGACTGGGCACTGGGTAACTATGGTGACAGCAGGACAAGGGGCTGCTGTCCAAGTCTTGCCGTCCCCACGAGTTGTGCGTCAATCCTCTTTATGTCAAAGTTCCTCCACTGCTTCTGCCTCCTCAACCTCCTCTCGGTCTTCCACCTGCACCCAAAGCCTGTCTGGTCATGCCACAAGCTTTCTAACTGCGCAGAAGGGATCCTGCACACCTCCTTACTATGCTGGCAGTAGGGCTCAACGTCATCAGGCGGTTTTTACATTGAAATGTCTGGGAAATGTGAGTCACACAGCTGAGGAGTTGTGGTCAGCTCTGGAGAACCAATTTCATGAATGGTTGTCTCCACTGGACCTGAAACCAGGGAAGGCCGTGTGCGACAATGCTGCAAACCTGGGTGCGGCCCTTCGCCGGGGCAATGTCACACACGTGCCTTGTATGGCTCACGTGTTGAACCTGGTTGTCCAGCAATTTTTAGCCCACTATCCCAGACTAGATGGCCTTCTGCAGAGGGCACGGTCTCTGTGTGCTCACTTCCGCCGTTCGCATCCCGCAGCTCAGCGACTTACATCTCTAAAGAAGTCGTTGGGCCTGCCACTTCACCGGCTAAAATGTGATGTGCCTACCCGGTGGAATTCAACTCCTCACATGTTGCAGCGACTGTGGCAGCACCGACAAGCCCTGGTGCAATACGTTCTGACGTATAGCCTGGGCCAACGAGATTCAGAGGTGGGGCAAATCACGCTGGAGGAGTGGTCTCAGATCAGGGACCTATGCACCCTTCTGCACAGTTTTGAAATGGCGACGAAGATGTTTAGTGCTGACGATGCCATTATCAGCATGACTATTCCGGTGATTTACATGCTGGAGCACATGTTAAACAGAATTCGGAGTCAGGTGGTGGCACAAGAGGAGGTGGAGGAAGTAGAGGAGGAGGAGTTGTATGCGGAAGGGCTAACATCTGCAAGGTCCAGACGGTCGGCAGCACCAAGGCGGCAGGCATGTGAGGGTGGGGGAGATGGTTTTACCAGGGCGCATGGTAGCAGCCAAACTAGTGAGGAAGGTGCAATAGCCCAGGAAGAAGTGGAGGACGAACTGATGGAAGACTCATCAGATGAGGGAGACCTTGATCACATTTCTGTTGTGCGAGGTTGGGGGGAGAGGACAGAGGAAGGAAGCATGATTGTTACCTGGCCACCAACACAACAGGGACTTGGTGCTCCTGGATGCGCAACACACATGAGTGCCTTCTTGCTGCACTACCTGCAACATGACCCTCGAATTGTGAGAATTAGAAATAATCCTGACTACTGGGTTGCCACACTGTTAGATCCCCGGTACAAAAGTAAATTTGCAGAAATTATTCCTGCCATAGAAAGGGATGCACGCATGCAGGAGTATCAGCAGAGACTGTTGCAGAATCTTACATGTGCTTTTCCACAAAATACCAGTGGTGCACGTAGTGAATCTCACAGTTCCAACTTGCCAACCGTGGGACCGTCAAGTGTTCAGCACTCAAACCGTAACAGAACCACAGTATCTGCTGGTAACATCAATTTTGCGGAATCATTTCACCACTTTTTTAGCCCATCCTTTGCAAGGCCACAGGAGACAAGAAGTCTGACACATAGTCAACGCCTAGAGACGATGGTACAGGAGTATCTCCAAGTAAACATTGAAGCCACGACTGTGTCACTGGACCCTTGCTCTTTTTGGGCTTCCAATCTGGATAAATGGCCGGAGCTAGCCACTTACGCCTTGGAGATCTTGTCATGCCCCGCAGCCAGCGTTCTGTCTGAACGTGTGTTCAGCGCTGCTGGTGGTGTGCTGACAGATAAGCGCACGCTGCTCTCCACTGATAATGTAGACAGACTCACGTTCATAAAGATGAACAAATCATGGATCCGAAACAAATTTTCTACCCCTGTGTCATCCTGGGGAGAGTAAAAGCTTGATGATTGGTTAAAATCACCCTACCAACCGTTTTAAGCTTTCAAATTACTAATCATGTTTATCTGTATCTTGGCTGGAAAATAATTTGGGCTTTGTAGCAGTGTGCAGCACTGATCCTACTATTCCATCTATACTAAAGCTTCACCAGATTTAAAATTAATAATAATTTTTAGCTGCATCTAGCCCGGAAAATAATTTTGGGGCTCCGAGATGCGCAAGACACATAAGTGCCTTCTTGCTGCACTACCTGCAGCATGACCCTCATATTGTCAGAATTCGAAGTAATCATGACTACTGGGTTGCCACACTCTTAGATCCCCCAAACTTTTCAATCAACCTTTTCATTTTAATAAAGACCAAAGAAATGGTCATTTTTGAAATTATAAGCATTAGCAGGTTGTTAGAAACTGAAATCAAACAGTTTTCAACTCAAAACTTTATCCTAGGTGATGTTACATTTTCACATAGGACCCCTTGTTCGAAAGGAGCTTCTGAACTCTCTCGTCCATTGAATTTGTCAGGTTTTGGATGGTTTCTGCTTCAATTGTTTTGCATGAGGACAGAATACCCTCCCAGAGCTGTTGCTTAGATGTGAACTGCCTCCCGCCATCATAGACACTCCTTTTAATGATGCTCCAAAGGTTCTGAATGGGGTAGAGGTCAGGGGAGCATGGGGGTCACACCATAAGTTTGTCCCCTTTTATGCCCATATCAGCCAGAGATGCAGATGTTTTATGTGCAGCATGAGATGGTGCATTATCATGCAGAAAAATGATCTTGCTGTGAAATACACGGTTCTTCTTCTTGAACCATGGCAGGAAGTGCTGTTTGAGAAAATCCACATACATTATGGAGTTCATCTTTAGCGCCTTCAGGGATCCTAAAGGGGCCGACAATCTCTCTCCCCATGATTCCAGCCCAAAACATTACTCCACCTCCTCCTTGTTGGCGCTGTAGCCGTGTTTGCGTGGGGTGTCCATCAACCAGCCATCCTCCACTCCATCCATCTGGACCATCGAGCGCTGCACGGCACTCATCCGTGAACAAAACAGTTTTGAAATCAGTCTTCATGTAATGTTTGGCCCACTGGAGCCGTTTCTGCTTGTGTGAAGTGGATAGAGGAGGTCAACAGGATGGCGTATGCACAGCTGCAAACCTCTGAAGGACCCTGCATCTTGTTGTTCGGGGGACGTTGGAGGCACAAGCAGCTTCAAAAACTTGTCTGCTGCTATGACAAGGCTTTTTTGCCGCTGCTCTTTCAACCTGACGTAATTGCCTGTAGGAAAGAGTCCTCAATTTGCCCTTATCAGCACGCACACGTGTGTACTGTGAATCAGCTGCATACTTCTTGATTGCCAACACACTTCATCCTGATCATCGCACAATGTTGATTGTAGTCATGCCTTGACCTAAACACTCCACAATTTGTTGCTTCTCAGCAGCCGACACATCCTTTTTCTTTCCCATTTTGGCAGAAAATGTAGGCTGCTTAATAATGTGAGACAGCCTTCTTAAGTAGTCTTGCCTTTCATTGGACACACCTGCCAAACTAATTAGCACAGGTGTCTGCAATTGCTTACAGTGATATAAAGAGCCCTGACACACATCACCATAAATGAGTTTAACTGACAAACAAACAAATTCTTCCCTTATCACTCCTAAACACTTTTTGCATAATAATTTGGAACGCAGTGTACATGTGCTTTTCCACAAAACACCAGTGGTTCACGTAGTGAATCTTACAGTTCTAACTTGCCAACCGTGGTCTGTATGGAGTTGTTCAATAAAGGGCCCAAAATTAAGATAACATAGATGGGAGAGGTCTCTATGAATAGGAATTCCTAAGTCTTTGATACCCTGTGAGGGCAAGGCAAAGGGAAAGTTGGACTGGATGTAATCCTATATGGATTTGGGGAGGGAGACATCGAGGGCCTCAGACTTCGCTGCATTGATTTTAAAATTTGACCATGTAACAAAGTGATCTATTTCAGCCATAACAGCATGGATGGATATATGTGATTGAGTGATATATACTAGGACATCATCAGCAAATAGAGAGCACTTGTACTCGGTGCCTCCCACCTCAATCCACCTAATATTGGGGTTATGGCGAATTGATGAGAGCAGGTGCTCCGTCACTAGGATGTATAAGAGAGGGGACAGAGGACATCCCTGCCTTGTCCCATTGGTGATTGTGAAAGGTGATGAAAATGTTCTGATGCACCCCCTGGGCCTTGGGACACCCGGAGCCGGACCCTTTTTGGTGGATGCTGGTGGTTGTAGTCTTCGTGACGGCGACCCGGTTCCGTGGCTCAGGGTGGTCAAACCAGTGGCGGAACTATTTATGTGGTTTTGATGTTTAAATGTCCGACTACGCCACCCGTGGATTGCGGTCAGAGTGAACCGCCGCTGCAGGGCAGACCGCTGAGGCTGGTGTTGTGGGTGCAGCAGAGCGTAGCATAACTCCCCACGGGAGGAGTATAGCCTCAGGGCAATGTATGCGGAGGATGGGGGTGATGGTGCAGGGCAGCAGCAGTAACGACACGGAGTCAGTGATGCAGTCCAGGGCCTTTACTCACAGTTCTTATTATCCAGACCACGTCTGCAGGTAACGGCTGCCCACGTCGTACTGTGCTCACCAGGTGAGGGGCTCAGACAACTCCCAGATAACTTTGGAGCGCTTCACAGGACCCCCTTTGTGTGTCCTTTGTCTGGCCTTTTTTACCAACCCTTCTGTCCGGCTGCCTCGGGCCTCCTCTTGGTAAACTTGGCGCCAGTTTCCCTGACCCTATGTGGTGCCTTCCTACCGGGTGTAGCGAGGGGCTGCGCCACATAAAATGTCACAGCCTCCGGTTTCTAGCTGAGGGTCGTTTCCTGCCTCCACTAGTTTCGGGGACCGGTCTCCCCCTTTGGCCTGACCCCTCCACGCAGGTGGATTCAGGCGTGCGGTGGCGACTCGCCCGTCCGCACCCCTGGGATCCCTTCATTCCTCATTCCTGGAGCCTTCTCTGCTCCTCTTCCTTCCTTCTCCCTCTTCCAGGCCTGGGCCTCTGTTACTAGGCCCGCCTCCGGAGCAGAGCTCATGCAGAGCCCCTGCTCCCTGCCACTTCTGCTCAGACTTCTCTGCACTGAACTAAGATGGTGCCCACCTTTTATACTCCCTTCTCAATGCACCCAGGAACTGCTTCCTCCCTGCTCCTGCACTACAGGGTTCCCCTTCCTCAGTGTTCCCTCCCCCCACTCCAGCCAGGGACAGGGACTGTCGTGCCCATCTCAGAGGCATATTGGTCGCCCTGCGCCACGGCAATGTGGTGTAATGCATGCAGGTGTCGGGTCCTGATCCACACTCCATCCTTACCTGAGAGTGAGATATCACACCTCTGGGTGAGGTGCAATACCTCTGTAGCAACCGAGCCCTCAGGGTGCTACAGTTCCATTTATCTTCAGCCTAGGTGACGTATTGTGATACAGGGCCGTGATTTTGGCTATAAAAGGGTCCCCTAGACCCCTACCCCAAGCTTTTTAAGAGAATCATATATGGCGTGCCAGGAGACTCTATGGAATGCTTTCTCAGCATCCAACGAGAGTATCTAATTACAAATTTTTAACTGCATCTAGCCCAGGAAATACTTTGTGCCTAGTAGCAGTGTCTGCTAGTCAGCGGATTATCCCGGCTGTTAAGAAAGCTACACCACCTGTAGTTTAGACACTTAATTTTTTCAAAGGAAATGCTTCGGGACCATGGGATACTCAGTGAAGAGCATCAGGAGGCACCCCAAGGCATAGGGGCTGGGACTGGCAGTAGGATGCCTTGCGGTGGACAGCCGAGCTCGATCCTTATAAAAGCTTTTTAACTGCAGCAGCTTTAGTGGACGCTACTGGAGCTGGAATTACGCGGCTGCTGGCATGAGACTTGCCCTCCAATAGATCCTTGTAAATGGATTTAAAGTGTATTCATTCAAATTAGAGAGACAATTTAAATTAAAAAGCTTAGAGCTGCCTCCACCACAGGGGGGCTCGCTCGACCCACCAGCGGACAGGCACCAGTATTGGGAGAGGGGGGCTGGCCATCAGGTTTCACCGCGGCTCTGGCACAAACCCGGCGACACGGAGGTGGCACGGGCAGGAGCGGACTGGCCATGTCGGCTTCTCAGTTTTTGGATTTTAGAAGAGCATGACATGCCTATATCTGTGTCTCCCCCTCCTTTTACTCCTCCACCTCTTTTATTTTCGCATGACTATATGTACTTGTCACTTTTCCATGTGTTAGTTATGTCTTCTGAGCAGTTTGTCAGCTTTTGGACACCTTTGAAGGTGTTTTCTATGTGTTTCTATGTGTTTTTGTTTGCCTGCCATTGGTTTTAACGGTGTTCGAAGGTGTTCGACGAACAGTTCGACGAACAGTTCGGCGAACACACGGGTGTTCGACGAACCGAACTCGAACACTACGGGGGTGGCTCAACACTAATTATAACATCACTATCTATGATATTTTTATCAAATCATGTTCATGATCATTCCTGCCATTGATCCTATTGTAAGGATAAATTAGCTCAGGGTGATAGAAAATAAAGAATCTCAGAAACATATAATTTCATACCCCAAATAATATATTACACTACTACAGAATATAGCCATATCCGCATATCGCCTTTTCATTGACCTCATCCAATATTGTAATATCCAGAAAAAATGTTCATTGATTTTGAATAGTCTAAAAAGGAGGAAAAAAGCGTAGAGATTTTATAACATTTGACTTACATTATAGTCCCTGTTCAGACCATTAGGAAATAAACTATTAAGTGTAAAAATCCAATATGCCTCTCTCTTCAAAAGGAGTTTTTTGAGGTTTCCCCCTCTTCTGGGTACATTAACTTCCTCAATTACTTGATATTTTAATTGTACCACAGGGTGTTTTTTTTCTTTAAAATGCAGTGGTAACGGAAGTGTCACATCGCAACATCTAATTGTAGATTTATGCTTATTAATGCGTACACCGATTGCCTGTGTAGTCTCGCCTATATAAATAGAGCCACAAGGGCACTTAATTAAATATACGACATTGATAGATTTACAAGTGAAAAAACCTTTGATATTAAATGTCTTCCCAGTGTGGGGGTGGCAGAAATATTCTCCTCTAATAACATTATTACATTGCGGACATCCCAAACAGGGATGCGTGCCTCTGTTTTTTGCACCAAGGAATGTCTGTCTGGGGATCAATAAATCACTGCCTACATCAGCACGTACTAATTTATCCCTGATGTTAGAAACCTTTTTATTACAAATCCGAGGAAATGTTTGAAATTCATTCACATTTGGGAAAGCTTCCTTCAAAATATGCCAATGTTTCTTAATTATTTTATCCACTTTGACATTAATCGGGTGATGCTGTTTCACAAAAGATATCCGTGGCACATTACCATCTGCTTCAACCCTGTTAAGTCCCATATCTCTCTTTGCCTGATATTTGATTTATTTGAAATTGTTCTATATGAGAATTATTTTCTATTCCAGGATTTTTCTATAAACAAAAAAGGGGATCAGCGATGGGTGCAAATGTGGCCCCCCCCATATGCAAATCTTTATATGACATTTTTTGAGGAAAAATTTGTCTACTGTCATGAACTATTTAAAACCCATGCTAAAATTTGGTTAAGATTTATAGACGATATTTTTTTGCATATGGGAGGGGCCACACGAAACACTCATAGAGTTTCAAAATTATATGAATAGTATATGGCTGGAATTAAAATTCACTCTATCATGTGATGGTGAACACATGAATTTTTTAGATACAATGATTATTAAGACTGGCACTGGACGCGTGGATGTTGATTTATATAAAAAAAACTACAGATAGAAACAGTTTTTTACATTTTAAAAGTGCCCACCCGTATTCTATGAAACTAGCGATTCCTATATCACAATTTTTTAGAGTAAAAAGGATTGTTACAGATCCTGTGATTTATGAGCAACGTATAATAGAAATGAGGAATAATTTTCAACATCGTGGTTATCCCAAACATGTTTTGAATCAGGCAGAGAGAGATATGGGACTTGACAGGGTTGAAGGAGATGGTAATGTGCCACGGATATCTTTTGTGAGACAGCATCATCCGATTAATGTCAAAGTGGATAAAATAATTAAGAAACATTGGCATATTTTGAAGGAAGCTTTCCCAAATGTGAATGAATTTCAAACATTTCCTCGGATTTGTAATAAAAAGGTTCCTAACATCAGGGATAAATTAGTGCATGCTGATGTAGGCAGTGATTTATTGATCCCCAGACAGACATTCCTTGGTACAAAAAACAGAGGCACGCATCCCTGTTTGGGATGTGCGCAATGTAATAATGTTATTAGAGGAGAATATTTCTGCCACCCCCACACTGGGAAGACATTTAATATCAAAGGTTTTTTCAATTGTAAATTTATCAAAGTCGTTTATTTAATTAAGTGCCCTTGTGGCTCTATTTATATAGGCGAGACTACACAGGCAGTCGGTGTACGCATTAATAAGCATAAATCTACAATTAGATGTTGCGATGTGACACTTCCGTTACCACTGCATTTTAAAGAAAAAAAACACTCTGTGGTACAATTAAAATATTAAGTAATTGAGGAAGTTAATGTACCCAGAAGAGGGGGAAGCCTCAAAAAACTCCTTTTGAAGAGAGAGGCATATTGGATTTTTACACTTAATAGTTTATTTCTTAATGGTCTGAATAGGGACTATAATGTAAGTCAAATGTTCTAAAATTTCTACTCTTTTTTCCTCCTTTTTAGACTATTCAAAATCAATGAACATTTTTTCTGGATATTACAATATTGGATGAGGTCAATGAAAAGGCGATATGTGGATATGGCTATATTCTGCAGTAGTACCTGCAATGAATGTTCAACCACATTGATGAGACAGCTGATTGAACTTAATACAGCTAAAATAACTTGTCTAGATGCATCTATTGACACCTCTCAATCTACTTTTCGGATGGTTTGTTCTCCGGATATGTTATCTACATTTGATTCAAAATTAGAGAAAATGTTGGACGGCATTGTGAAAAAAATACAAGAGTCTCAGGTCAACAAACTCAATCGTGATACGCGTGATTATCAGTCTAAAACTGTATATCGGTGGCGCCAAGCACCTATCCATCAATCCCGCATGTCCCGTTCATCGTCAATTACATCTGGATCCTCTTTCAGTGAGGCCGGCGACGGTGGCACATTATCTATAACAACTAGGTCGGGTACCTATACCAGAAAACAACGCGATTTCGGTTTCCATCCATATAAACGTCAGGATTTTCGGTCTCCCGAAAAAAAGAAATGGGATAACAAGGTAATAAATCTTAGTAACCACCCCCTTACAGATGCAGATCTCTCCCTCCTCGGCAGGGGTCTCTTCTTCTCTCCCTCTTCGGGCTTTGATGAGTTTACACTCATCAAAGATTTACATATCTTTTCGAGATCTCTTATCTTTAAAAGACATTTTCATGATGATAATCTATTGAAATTATTTCCCTTAGAAGAGGAGCAACTGGCATTAAGGACTTTGGAGGAATTAGCAGCGTAGCATAACACTCATGAATGTGGTAAGATACCGTCATCTATTGTTAAGCGGTCCAAGCGCTTTCCCCCCCTTTCTAGTAACACCAATGTGGAGATGTTTGTCCAAATTATGTCTAATGAAGTTAGCAAAATATCTAGACATATTGTATGTGACAATTTAAGTGGGGACGAACGTCAAAGGCTTGGAATTTTGAAGAACTTACCCGAGGTGGTCATTAAGCCAGCAGACAAGGGGGGGAATTTGGTGGTTTGGCCACAGTCAATGTATGAATGTGAAGCGTTTCGCCAGCTACGGGATAAAACGTGGTATAAAAAATTGACATTTAATCCCCTTTCCGCATTTGTTAAACAACTGCAGACTATTTTGACTATGGCAACTGACAATGGGATTATTACACGTGATCTGGCATCTGCATTGACTGTGTCCGAACCTACAATCCCCACCTTGTATCTCCTTCCCAAATTACATAAGAATATGGACAAACCCCCTGGACGGCCCATTATATCGGGAAGGGGTAATTACTTGGAACCTATTAACAAATGGATCGACTCCAAATTAAGTCCTTTGGTGGAAAATCTTCCTTCTTTTTTGAGAGATACAGGGGACCTGCTGAGGAGGGTAGATGGTTTGTACCTTGAACCCGATTCTATTATGGTGACGGCTGATATTGAATCACTATATACCAGCATCAGACATGATGATGGCCTAAGGGCGATCAAGTATTTTTTGGCGGGATCTAATCTGTCTTTGGATATCCAAAATTTGATTTTGGAACTACTTGAATTTACGTTAACCCATAATTTTTTTGTGTTTAAGGGGTCCTTCTACCTACAGCTCCAGGTGACAGCTATGGGGGCGGCCTTTGCTCCCTCCTATGCTAATCTCTTTCTGGGGCTGTGGGAGAGGGACCTCTCCCTGCCTGATCAGGGGTCGCCGATGGGTCGTGTCCTCTCTTGGACGCGTTACATCGACGACATTTTCCTGATCTGGCAGGGATCACATAGTGATCTTGACGAATTTATGCAAGGTTTGAACATTAACCCCTTGAATATAAGGGTGACCTACGTATGCGATCCAGATAAAATCGATTTCCTCGATGTATGTCTCACTAGGGATATACACAGTGCTATTCAAACCAATATTTTTAGGAAGCCGACAGCTACCAACACTGTTCTACATGCTTCCTCGGCCCATCCACAGCATGTGGTACAGTCTGTTCCGGTGGGGCAGTTTCTGCGCCTCCGCAGAATCTGCTCCACTGACCAGGATTTTGAAGCACAATCACTAGACCTAAAAGAGCGGTTTTATCAACGTGGATACAGCCATAGAATGGTCAAAAGGGCCTATAATCGTGCTAAACATTCTCAGCGTCACGATTTACTGTATAAAACACATGAGAAGCAACAAAGTGATATGGTGCGGTTCATTACCACCTTCCACACACGTATACCTGCAGTCAGACATGCTCTGGCTTAAGCATGGCCTATCCTGTGAGCCGATCCCATTCTCGCAAAATATATCTCAGTCAATCCCACCATTGTATTTCGCCGTGCAAGAAATCTCAGGGACTATTTGGTTCAGAGTCATTATGTAGATGGAGGTACACACACATTTCTTGATCAAGTTCCTTCTCGGGTTGGCTGTGTTCCCTGTGGTAGGTGTGTTGCCTGTCCGAATGTGGTCAGAAGCAACACATTCACTGACTCCACGGGCACACAGTCTTTTGAGATTAAAAACCTCATTACATGTACATCACGGAATGTGATCTATCACGCCACATGCCCCTGTGGCC
This sequence comes from Phyllobates terribilis, assembly GCF_046119375.1. Lineage (NCBI taxonomy): Eukaryota > Metazoa > Chordata > Amphibia > Anura > Dendrobatidae > Phyllobates > Phyllobates terribilis. The sequence continues at coordinate 1,200,731,593 of NW_027362761.1, read as the reverse complement.
TTATCTACGTGGGGATGACTACACGGTGTTTAAAGACACGGGTGCGCGAACATGTCCTTGGAATTATGGCCGCGGCAGAGCAGACTAATGTCACACTGTTAAAAACTCTTCCGAGACATTTTAAACTACATCACCATTGTGATGCCAAATTGCTGAAAGTAAAAGGTATTGATATAGTAACTGCAGGTATACGTGGTGGTCCAGTCTCTCAAAGACTGGCTCAAATCGAGACAAGGTGCATTTGGACCTTAAATACGCTATATCCGGATGGGCTGAATGAGGGCAATAGCTTTGCACCTTTTTTGTAAAGTTTTTTCCTGCTGCCATTATTTTGTGTAGTCATTTATGAGATATACACAGTTGTGTATTATTTTTAAGGTGCATTTTTATGTATTGATTTTTAATGGTTTATATCTTTTAGCAGGCAAATATTGTTTCTGCTCAGGTCAAACATATGGTCTAATGGATATTCTATGTGCGACATCACCCTTGCTGAGGGGAAATCAACAAGAAACCATCCATCTCATGAAATAGACACCACTTTTTTTCGTTTTTTGTCGTATTACTTTCGTTACTGTTGAAATGAGTACTAATAGATACCAATATTAGGTACACCTATATGTAATCACTTATGATTTGACATTTTTGATGGTGTGTTCTTGTAGTGCATAAATACGCTTTCTTCTTTTCCTTCTCTAGTATATGATCATATGTGCATGTACCTTTTTACATAACATATATACATGTATATACACATATTATGTTTAGGAAGAAGTATATTGGGATATTTTGTGTTTGTGTCTGGATGTATTAATGTATGTCTGATGGACAAAGTTGATGGATACACATGTATTTCAGTGAATATATATGACAATGTTGTTTTGGATTTATATACATGTAGTACACATCTGTTCTTGATATATGTATATACATTGTCTCTATTTTATATTCTCCTTGTTCACCATTACTCTTATGGTTTACATTATGAGTATATTGATGTCTATGATTATAGGCAGTGTGTATGTATATATGTACTGTTTTAGTCATGTGTCATATATGGATGGTCTTGTCCTTTCCTTTGATGGGGGACGATGCGCATTTCTTTGCATTATATGTACCTAGACAATGTACGCGGGGGTGTCGTTGTCCTCACACGCTGCATTCCCCACGGCATCCATGGGCTATCTGCCGCGATGCCGTCGGAGTCCGGTGTCTGGGTAACAGCGACGCTCTCCGTGTCACTTCCGGTCCGTCGCTAGGCATCTCTGGGTAGCGATGTGGTTCACATGGTAACCGGTCACGTGACTTAAATTGTGAGGTATTCTGGTGTAGCGTCTTTGTTCGCATGGTGACCGGTCACGTGACCGGCAGTACCCGCCCCCTGTGATCTGCATAATTACTCTTTAAACGACCAGCAGTGATACCTGAGCAGTCCCCTTGAGGAAGGCACGCAGCGCCGAAACGCGCGTTGGGGATATACACACGGAGTGTGTCCTGTTTTCTTCTCTCCCCCTTATAGAGGTAAATGATCTCGGATATACATTTTTAAGGATATATTGTAGGGAGTAGACATATGAATATGTACCCATGGTGATTATGCTGCTGTTCTTTTTGCTTAAACATTAGTCTATGTATACATCTATCTATATAGTGCAGCATTTGGCCCACTTTATTTCAGATTCATACCACGGACACTCTCCATGTTTTAGTCACACTCCGTGTCATGTTTTGCTTGTTTTTTAATTTTTTATGCTACTGTGTATCTATTTTTGGTGCTATATATGTTTATATATGTATCCATTGTCTCCCCAACTCTCTGTTGTTTGATATTCAATAAAGTTTTTTCTATTTTTCTAATCATTGGGCTACTATCGTTGTTTGGTGCTTTGCACTCCTTTCTTTTATTCTGCAGTAGTGTAACATATTATTTGGGGTATGAAATTATATGTTTCTGAGATTCTTTATTTTCTATCACCCTGAGCTAATTTATCCTTACAATAGGATCAATGGCAGGAATGATCATAAACATGATTTGATAGAAATATCATAGATGGTGATGTTATAATTACGATATGATTCAATATGGAATGATTTTGTTATTGGTGCCATTCTACAAGATCAGCCTTTTCATATATTGAATTCAGAGAACATTATAAGGTTAATAAAAATTCTTCAGCTAGATGTAGATGTTTCCAAAAAATTCTTCATGAAATAATCGTGGTTCGTGACGTTGCAATCGTGATACGATTACACATGATATAATTTGATTATTGGTACTATGAAAAGGCGATCTGTGGATATGGCTATATTCTGCAGTAGTGTAACATATTATTTGGGGTACGAAATTATATGTTTTTGAGATTCTTTATTTTCCATCACCTTGAGCTAATTTATCCTTATAATAGGATCAATGGCAGGAATGATCATAAACATGATTCGATAGAAATATTATAGATGGTGATGTTATAATTGTGATATGATTCTATATAGAAAGATTTTGTTATTGGTGCCTATACATAAAGATCAGTCTTTTTACATATTGAATCCAGAGAGCATTATAAGGTGAATAATAAAAAATTCTTCAGCTAGATATGACATTTATATAAAAAAATTCTTCATGAAATAATCGTGGTTTGTGATGTTGCAATTGAGATATAATTATATATGACATGATTTGATTATTGGTACTGTTTTAAAGATTAGTGTCAATACGTTGGGGCTACTAATTATGTGGAGTGAGCATTATAAAATTAATAATAAAAATTATAAAATTAATATAAAAAAATTATAAAAAGTTTTTTATATATAAAAATTATAATAAGTGATGTTCAAAAAATATTCTATAAAATTATATCATTTGTAATAATTGTGGATGGTCCATTCATACATTCTAAATAGGTGTATTTGATAATTAAAAATTCTGATATACAAAAACATTTGGGTTTCTGTTTTTGCATTGGTATGGAGATATTATTTGTTTTCTATAATGTTTTATTATTATTTTATACATGTTGTATTTTGTGTTATATTCTGTTGTAGTCTTTGTATTTTTATAATATTTTTTGTAATTTTTTTTGTAAATTTTGTATGATGTAATTTCCTTTAAATTCCTTTATATATGTGTGAAAGTTGTCTTGTTATCCACAATTGAAAAAAGCCTGTAAGGGGCTGAAACGTCTTGTTGTAGTTTTCCTACATGTGGAATAAATGAACTGATCGAATACACGTGACTGCCGGGATTTCTTCACTTTGCTTGTAATCTCTCCACGTGCACCACTATTACTAACGAGGACTACGGAGTGCCGACTATTTCTTTGTACTTGTCACAGGTTGTGTTACATTGTGACTAAGATAGGGGATACATATTCAATAGAAATGTACTGTCAGTCACCCTCTTTGGCAAAAAAAACATGCCAGGCTTGTGCCACATTGTGACTGAGATAGGGGATACATATTCAATAGAAATTTATACTGACTGTTGATGACCAACTGATGGCCCTCTGAAAACTTGAATTGAGTGCCACAACTACTACATGACTACATCGTAGATAATGTTTATCAAGGGAGGCCCTTGTCATGGAATCTTCCTACACCTATGACACAGCCCTCAGGAGTAATTTTTAGAAATACAATGCACTGGACCAAGTAGTACAGTATCAAGAAGTCTTCTCTTGCTATATAATCTGGTGAATATTGACAATCAAAATCTCTGAACTAGTGATGAGCGAGCATGTTCGCTATTGCTCGGTACTCGCCCGAGCATGTCACTGCTCGACATGCTCAGCGCTCTCCTAGTATTTCCGGGGTTGCTCGGCGGGCGCTCGGGTCTCCTCCCTGCATGTTTGGTGTTTTTTAGAGAGCCAATGAACATGCAGGGATTGCCTGCCACTCACTGTAATGCTGTAGCCATGTTGGTTGTGGCATTACAGTGATTGGCTGGCCGCACAGCGTCATCAGGTCTATATCAGACCTGGCGCCGCCATGCTCGTCACTGTCACTCTGGAATCAGACAGTGTAGGGAGAGGTGCTGCTGAGCTAGGGAGAGATTCGCTTGTTTCTAGTTAGTGTAGGTGTACAGACTATATTAGAGACACATATCCACCTCAACAAACAGTCCTTCTGAGGACTAATCCATCTGCAGAGATATCAGGCAGGCAGTGTATATAGCAGACTGCAGTGCACATAGGACAAGAGGCTCCATTCCAGTTTTGTCTGCTGCTGATGTTAGATATTTCTAGAAATAGGCCCAGGTCTCAGGGGCCAGGAATACTTTTTCTTTTATCTTAATCCTCATTATTTGCTTAAAAAGCAATCCAGAGGACAGTATTTCTGTGCCATTTGCTTGTTGGCACTGCAGAATGCAGCCAGGTCCTTTCCATACTACAGCGCTAAAAATCCAGCTATTTAAAACTGTGGTTTGTCCGTCACACAGATCTCATATAATTGCGCTGAAGATACTGCCATTTTTGGCCTCCATTACAAATTTTTTCAGTGTGTCAGTGAAGCAATTGACACCGGTTTGCTGTTCAAAATAGTTACCTACAGGCCAGGTATTTAAAACTGTGTTTTCTCCGTCACAGGGATCACATATACATTTTCAGAAAATACTGCCATCTCTGACCTCCATTAAATTTTTTTTTCAGTGTGTCAGCAAAGTTTTTGACCCCGGTTTGCTGTTCAAAACAGTTACCTACAGGCCAGGTATTTAAAACTGTGTTTTCTCCGTCACACGGATCACATATACGTTTTCAAAAAATACTGCCATTTCTGGCCTCCATTAAAAATTTTTTTCAGTGTGTCAGCAAAGCTTTTGACACCGGTTTGCTGTTCAAAATAGTTACTTACAGGCCAGGTATTTAAAACTGTGTTTTCTCCGTCACACGGATCACATATACGTTTTCAGAAAATACTGCCATTTCTGGCCTCCATTAAAAAAATTTTTCAGTGTGTCAGCAAAGCTTTTGACACCAGTTTGCTGTTCAAAATAGTTACTTACAGGCCAGGTATTTAAAACTGTGTATTCTCCGTCACATGGATTACATATATGTTTTCAGAAAATACTGCCATTTTTGGCATCCATTAAAAAGTTGTTTCAGTGTGTCAGTGAAGCACTTGACACCAGATTGCTGTTCAAAATAGTTACCTACAGGCCAGGTATTTAAAACTGTGTTTTCTCCGTCACACAGATCACATATATGTTTTCAGAAAATACTGGCATTTTTGGCCTCCATTAAAAATTTGTTTCAGTGTGTCAGTGAAGCAATTGACACCAGTTTGCTGTTCAAAATAGTTACCTACAGGTCAGGTATGTAAAACTGTGGTTTGTCCGTCACACTAATCATATATAAGTTCGCTCCAAATTCAGTCATTTGTTGTGTGTGTGGAAGATATTGTCCTCCATTTAAAATGGGCAAGGCACGTGGCAAGGGACGGAGAACTGGGTGTGATGGTGATGATGGGACATGCAGAGGCCGAGGCCGTGGGCAAGCTGAAATTGTGCCACAAAAAACACCCACATCTTCTCGCTCGACCTTCCTGTCCCAATTAATAGGGGACCGCAGAACACCACTATTGAAGACAGAGCAGCGTCAAAAGGTTATTGGTTGGATAGCAAATTATGCTTCTTTGACGTCCTGCTGCACATTGGTGCCACAGAACCCAGAAGGGTGCATGGATTGACATCTCCACAAGAGGCCCTCACTACATTCATACACCTTCACCTTCCACCTCAGACCAGCAGAGGGAGCCCGTTAGGGATATATATAGGGAAGGTGGAGCCAGGAAGCTCAGTTAAGTTACTTGTCAGCTCAAACAGAAGTGAGTCTGTGAGCTGAGAGCGTGCCGACGCTCAGAGAGCGGTGAAGACGCAGCACGCCAGCTGCCGAGTAGTGAGGGCCCCGAATATGGTCGACGGCGAGGAAAAAAGGAGAGTGGAGCTAAGGGGGCAGAGGAGCATAGTAAGCTCACCCCGTTATACAAACCGGACACCGGGTCCGAGCCTACAGGGACCCTTTACACCCAGTAGGGATAACCGGAATCCCAGGAGGACTACAAGTCCCTGGCGAACCTGAAACTAGACACCTACAGGACCAGAAACCACGAAGGCACCGACGTCCAGGGAAAGTGGTTACCACCCAGAGGTCCTACTTCAGAGCAACAGTTGAAGTAAAAGCAGGACACATAGTCTAGGCTCAGTTGCAGGCTGGCCAGGAACATACACATAGACAGACACGGATCAGGAAGCTCTATACCCGCTCACTGGGGTGAAGTCCAAAAGTGCGCCCTTCACCTGCAGTACCCAGGACCGTACCGAAGAACAGCACCAGTAAAGGTAATGAAGCAAATCCCCTGTCTCTGTCCATTACTTCTGCTGTGCCATCGCTCCCCCTGCACCACAACGCCCAGCGCAACCTGCATCATTTTCACTGCCCTGAGGCCTGCTCCACCTGTGGGGAGCCGTTCCATCTCAAGCTGCCCAAACACCTGCCTCAGAGGACTATCGCAGCGCTGGTGATCCTCACCCCTTTTCGCACTGACCGCCCTGGGTCACGGACTGGGCCAGCCACCGTGATCTCCCCCAAAAGCAGCCATAAGGCCCGGCAGCCGAGTACCCCACGGCCCTGGGGGCGAGTCACCTCCAGTCACTTAGCCACATCCACGACCACCTTTTCTTCCACGTGGTCAAGTCTCAGTAGCTTCTTCACCCTGAACCTCCTTCCTCCCACCATGCCGAGTACCCAGAGACTACTGATCCCACACTTGGACACTCCAAAGAGCTCTTCACTTTCCCATTTATATATTGGGGCTTCTTGCCCGGTCCACTTGAAGCGGGGAAAGAGAAGATCGCATGTAGCAATGCCCAAATATTTGAAAAGCCACTGTAACACGAAGGCAACGGTGGGAAAGTGTCCCAAGAGGTGGACAATCATGAAACACAATTGCCAGAAAGTCAGGAGGAGGACCAGAGTGTGGAAGTTGAAGACGATGTGGGGGATTATATAGTAACTGACCCAACCTGGCAGGATGACATGCAGAGTGAGGACAGCAGCACACAGGCGGAGGGAGGCAGAGCACCACAACAGTCAGAAAGAAGCAGTGTGGCCACAGAAAGAAGGCAGGCAATCGTTCCCTGTAACACCAACACGAGGGAAGTTGCCAGTACAACTGTTAGGTCTGGTTGTTTTTTAAAGACTCTGCCGATAACCCCAAAAAATGCCATTTGCACCACCTGCCAGGCCAGCATCAGCAGGGGTGGCAAAACACCCATCCTGACGACCACCAGTATGATCAGGCACATGGCAGCAAAGCACCCTACTTTGTGGGCCGAGCCTCAGGGTCCAGGAACAGTGTCTGCGGGTGGCAGCATTACTTCTTCCGCTGTTGTGCATGCAAGCCAATCCCCTGTCCATGGTGCATGCAAAGATGCCTCCTGCCCTGCACCTGTCGTTGCACACTCTCAAGTAGCAGCATCAGGAAGCACATCCATGTCCTTGTCCCAGCGCAGCGGTCAATTGTCTATGCCCCAGTCTTTGGAACGCAAGCGCAAATGTGCAGCCAACGCCCCTTAGGCCACAGTACTAAATTCCCACATTTCACAACAGCTTGCGCTCGAAAACTTGCCTTTTAGGCTTGTGGAGACGGAAGCATTCCGCAACCTGATTCCCTAGGTACTCGGTCCCCAGCCATCACTATTTCTCCCGGAGTGCCATCCCCGCATTACCCAAGCACGTGTCCCAAATCATTAGCCATGCCCTTAACAACACAGTTACCGGGAAAGTCCACCTAACCATGGACAAATGGACAATGCTTGTGGGCAGGGATGGTACATCTCGCTGATGGCACACTGGGTTAACATAGTGGATGCCGGGATCCAGTTGGACCTTGGGACGGAACACCTCCTCCCGACGCCAAGGATTGCGGGCCCTAGGTCAATCAGGGTTGCCCCCACGGTCTATGAAGCTATCGCATGGGTCCCAAGTGTACCTCGCTCTACCCTATATCATGACACAAGGTAATTCCTATGCCATATATTTTCTCTAAGCCTTCATTGGGACATACAGAGATAGAACTAAGTTGCACATAACTTTTTTGATTGACTGTAAGATATAAATTCAACCTTTAGCAACATCTCAGTGTATTTCATGGCTCATTATAACTATTAGGAAACCTTACTTATATGCATGGGACACCAAGGATTGCGGGCCCTAGGTCAATCAGGGTTGTCCCCACAGTCTACAACTCCTACACCTCATCCTCCTCCTCCTCTTCAGCCTCCATCTCCGAAATGACCACATCAGTCACAAGCTGGAAGCACTGCAGCACTGCCCCGGCCAAGTGGCAACAGACTGTGCTGAAGCTAATATCACACAGCTGAACTTACAGCCAGGCATGGTCGTGTGTGACAATGGCCGGAACCTGGTGGCGGCTCTGAGGCGAGGTGAGCTCACACACGTACCATAGTTGCTGGATCTGCTTGTTAAAGTATGCCGCCTGTGTGCCCATTTTAGAAAGTTACCTACAGCTTCCGCCGCCCTTGCCGTGTTTCAGCAGCGTTTGCAGCTTCCGGCTCAAAGACTGGTATGTGATGTCCCCACGCATTGGAACTCTATACTGCAGATGATGGGAAGGATTTGTGAGCAGAAGAGGGCAGTTGTTGAGTACCAGCATCAACAAGGCCGTCGGTATTCAGTTCAGACTCCACACATAAGACCTCAGGAGTGGACATGGATGTCAGACATATGAACCATCCTCCAAAACTTTGAGGACTCCACCAAGATGGTGAGCGACGATGACGCCATAATTAACATCACCAACCCTCTTCTCTGTGTTCTGAAATGCTTTCTGCTCACAATCAAAGAGGATGCATTGTAGGCGGAGTACGATGAGATGGAGCAAGGAACCATACAGGGTGATTACATACAGCCCAACAGCCCAGCCTCGTCTCATCCCAATGTGGATTGGGTGACAATGAGGAAGAGGAGGAGGAGGAGGAAGAACAGGAGCTAGTTTCATGCACTGTAGACTGTACTACCTGCACAACTGTCATACCGTCTGTTCAGCATGGATGGCCTGAGGACATAGAGGAGGAGGAGGAGAGTATGGTCAGTCATCCTCTTGGTGAGGACACAGAAGTCTTGCCTGTTAGCAGTCTGGCACGTATAGCTGAGTTTATGTTACGCTGCTTTTTTCCTTTCCCGTGACTCTCGCATTCTTCAAATTTTGGGTGACAGTTATTAATATTTGGTGACACTTCTAGACCCACGCTACAAGGAGAACGTTATATCTCTTATTCCTGAGGCGACAGGTCTACAAAAATGGGGCAGTACCAGAAGGCTCTTGTTGTGGAACTATTAAAAAATTTCCCATCTGAAAACGATGGCAGCAGAGGTCGCAGTTCATTGGACAACCAAGGACTATAGGCGAGAGAGACACAACACCAATCCAGCAGAGGCAGGAGAACACTGTCAAAGTTCTGGGAGAATATTCTCACACCCTCCCATTGCACAGGCCTTGAGGCGCGTGGTACTCTCATAAGGAGTGCAAAGTTTGGGAAGATGCTGAGGGAGTACCTTGCTGACAGTACCAACGTCCTCCGTGATTCCGCTTTGCCTTATAATCATTGGGTATCAAAGCTGGACACGTGGAATCAACTGGCTTTTTACGTCTTGGAGGTCCTGGCCTGACCCGCCACTAGCGTTTTATCAGAGCAGGTTTTTAGTGCCGCTGGTGTAATTATAACTGATAAGCGCATCCGCCTGTCAACTGAAAATGCTGACAGGCTGACTCATAAATATGAACAAGGGCTGGATTGGGCCAGGCTTCTCAAAATCACAGAGTGATAGCAGCGTAACATAAACTGAAATCCAGTGTCTTTTTTTGGGAGGTGTTTTCTCATGCAACTTTTCACACCCACACATGGGTATACGCTTCCTGATTTTGGCTATTTGCTCTTGTCCTCTTCCTTCTCCTCATCCTCATTCTCCACCACCATATCAACAGGGTGACAGTGCTCCGTGATGCAACACCCACATAATTTTTTAAAGCGTGTTTATGATGCCCGTAAAAAAAAATGTATACAGTTTGTTCATGTATACCCCCCAGGGGTAAATGTTTGTCAGCCCATAAACTTAGTGCATGGGCATTACAAGCATAGGAGACCAGCTCATTTCTAATGGGAACATTTTTTTACCAGGCCTTCCTCCACATCTCTACCAAGGGGTATTGGAGTGCCTCCCAATTTTTGGCAGCCCTCGCATTCACTGCATAGGCCAACACTATGGGAGAACCACTTCCTAATAATGGGAACATTGTTTTCAAGAGGCCCTCTGACCTCCACGTCTCTTCCAAGGGGCATTGGAGTGTCTCCAAATTTTTGGCAACCCTTGCATTCACTGCATAGGCAAACACAATGGGAGACCCACTTCCTAATAATGGGAATATTGTTTTCAAAAGGCCTTCTGACCTCCACATCTCTTCCAAGGGGCATTGGAGTGCCTCCAAATTTTTGGCAGCCCTTGCATTCACCACATAGGCAAATACAATGGGAGACCTACTTCCTAATAATGGGAACATTGTTTTCAGGAGGCCCTCTTCTAAGTCTCTTCAAATGAGTATTGTGGTGCGTCCAAATTTTCAATGGGGTATTGGGGTGCGTTAAAATTTTGGGCAGCTCTGCCACTCATTGCATACACAATAACAGTATAGGAGACCCACTCTTTAGTAATGGAACAATAAAGCATAGCCGGCTGATGGCTCTCTAAGAATAGTGAGGGCTGACTGCTGGCCCTTTAAGAATAGTAAAGGCCGCCTGATTACCCTATTAAAAAAGGCTTTGTGACTTTTAAAGTCCCTCCTTCATAAATGAAACAGGATGTGTCTGATCATGTCTCACACACCACAAGTCCAAATAAGGTTGTAAAATTTTAAAATTACATTTCCTGTTGAGTACATTTGTCACGGTTGAAAGCAATGCAAAAGTGCAAAAACACATCAAAAACACTACGTGTGAACATAGGTCAAGGTATGGAGGAATATTTTTGTTTTTTGTTATTTATTTTGCCTTATATACAAGTTATTACCCTGGAAAGGATGTTCCTTAACAGATTTCCCAGGAAAATCCATTTTGGTTTTGTTTTAGTATGTTTTATTGTGAGTCCGTAAAAGTGGCGTAATATCTCTGACAACATTGTTCACAGCAGTGACCTGGGAGTCAGAAGCTTCCAGGGGTCTTCCCCATGGTGTTCCCATGCCATTTGAGCACTGTTCCCATCGATTTGGGCAATTTTTAGGCCCTCTGCAGACCGCCGGGTGGAGCCACCTGAAAAATGCTCGAGTTTCCCATAGACTTACATTGGGCTCATTGCTTGGGTCGAGCATCCGAGTATTCCAATGTGCTCGACCAGAGCAACGGGCACCCGAGCATTTTAGTGCTCGCCCATCACTACTAATATTACATTAAAGACCTGCGTAACAAAAAATATCTTATGCAATATTTCAAGTCAAAGAGACTAGGTCTGGAATGCAGAATTCAACAAGTGAGAAAGCATAGTGGATTGTCAAAGGTTAGCAATGACATGAAGGGTGTCATCAATACTAAAAATGTTTAAAAATGGTGGTGAGGAAGTCTCAAAAAAAATACAAGGTTTCACTCAGCGATTCACTCTGGCAGGAGAGACAGATTTTAATGAAGAAATAAATTTGATGCCTTCTTCTAGAGTGAATAGTGAATACAACCCCTGGCAAAAATTATGGAATCACCGGGCTTGGAGGATGTTCATTCAGTTGTTTAATGTTGTTGAAAAAAAGCAGATCACAGATATGGCACAAAACTAAAGTCATTTCAAATGGCAACTTTAGGGCTTTAAAAAACACTAAAAGAAATCAAGATTAAAAATGTGGTACTCAGTAAGGGTAATTTTTTGCAGACCAAGCAGAGGAAAAAAAATATGGAATCACTCAATTCTGAGGAAAAAATTATGGAATCACCCTGTAAATTTTCATTTCCAAAACTAACACCTGCATCAAATAAGATCTGCTTGTTAGTCTGCATCTAAAAAGGAGTGATCAGACCTTGGAGAGCTGTTGCACCAAGTGGACTGACATGAATCATGGCTCCAACATGAGAGATGTCAATTCAAACAAAGGAGAGGATTATCAAACTCTTAAAAGAAGGTAAATCATCTTGCAATGTTGCAAAAGATGTTGGTTGTTCACCGTCAGCTGTGTCTAAAATCTGGACCAAATACAAACAACATGGGAAGGTTGCTAAACGCAAACATACTGGTAAACCAAGGAAGACATCAAAGCGTTAAGACCGAAAACTTAAAGCAATATGTCTCCAAAACAGGAAATACACAACAAAACAAATGAGGAACGAATGGGAGGAAACTGTGACCGAACTGTAAGAAACCGCCTAAAGGAAATGGGATTTACATACAGAAAGGCTAAACATAAGCCATCAGTAACACCTAAACAGAAAAAAACAAGGTTACAATGGGCAAAGGAAAAGCAATCGTGGACAATGGATGACTGGATGAAAGTCATATTCAGTGATGAATCGCGAATCTGTATTGGGCAAGGTGATGACGCTGGAACTTTTGTTTGGTGCCGTTCCAATGAGATTTATAAAGATGACTGCATGAAGAGAACATGCAATTTTCCAGTCATTGATGATATGGGGCTGCATGTCAGATAAAGGCACTGGGGAGATGGCTGTCATTACATCTTCAATAAATGCCCAAGTTTACCTTGATATTTTGGACAGTTTTCTTATCCCATCAATTGAAAGGATGATTGGGGTCTGATGACATCATTTTTCAAGATGATAATGCATCTTGCCATAGAGCAAAAACTGTGAAAACATTCCTTGAAAGAAGAAACATAAGGTCAATGTCATGGCCTGCAAATAGTCCGGATCTCAATCCAACTGAAAATCTTTGGTGGAAGTTGAAGAAAATGGTCCATGACAAGGCTCCAACCTACAAAGCTGATCTGGCAACAGCAATCAGAGAAAGTTGGAGCCAGATTGATGAAGAGTACTGTTTGTCACTCATTAAGTCCATGCCTCAGAGACTGCAAGCAGTTATTAAAGCCAGAGGTGGTGCAACAAAATACTAGTGATGTATTGGAGTGTTCTTTTGTGTGTTTGTTTTTCATGATTCCATATTTTTTTCCACAGAAGTGAGTGATTCCATAATTTTTCCCTCTGCTTGGTCTGCAAAAAATTACCCTTACTGAGTACCACATTTTTAATCTTGATTTCTTTTAGTGTTTCTTAAAGCCCTAAAGTTGCCATTTGAAATTACTTTAGTTTTGTGCCATGTCTGTGATCTGCTTTTTTTCAACAACATTAAACAACTGAATGAACATCCTCCAAGCCCCATGATTCTATAATTTTTGCCAGGGGTTGTAGTATAGTCTTTCCTTTGAAAAAAACAAGGAGCTTCGTAGGAAAGCCCCAACTGTAACCTCCAAAGATCTCAGTGAAGAGGTGACTTCACCGAAGGATTTACGAGAGTTTATAGTGGTTTTTTTTTATAGAGCCGCAAACAATTTTATATGGGAGAGTGGACCTGGGAAAGATTTATTCTGTTTGATGAAATTTTGGATTTTCTCTTTGGTGGCAAAAAAGTGGATTCGGAAAATGGTATCTCTTGGGGAATCTGGCTGAAGACCCTGGGGACGAGGTAGGCAATGGATTCTGTCGATAGACATGTCTAGGCCAGAAAAGCTCGGAATAGTTTTATGAAATAGGTCTTTGACATAGTTTGTTAAATTATTTTGCAAGATGTTTTCAGAAATTCCTCGGAGTTTGATGTTATTTCTCCGGTTATGATCCTCTAGATCTGACAGCTTAGATCTAAGTATAGAAATTTCCTGATGCAAATTTTGGTGGGATTTTGACAAATGATCTGTTTTTTTTTCAACGGAAGTGATTCTTATTTCACTAGCTTCAATTCTCTGAGTGATGGCATTAAGAGTAGATTGGAGAAGATTTGCTTGTTGTTCAAAGTCTAGTTCCATATTGTTGTTTAAAGCTTTTGTCAATTCCCTCATAAAGTTTTCAGAGGCGTTTTTATCAGAAGAGTTAATGTCTTCAAAACTGATTGAGGATTTTAGTTTATTATCTGGAGATTGGGAAGAAAAAGTAGATTGATTTTGCCTATGACGGTGTCTATCCAGACTTTGAGTGGGAAAATTGACGTCATCTTCAATCCCAGAAAACCCCTGACAGGTAGAGTCTTTGACTTCTGTGTCATCAGGTTCCTTCCTCTTTGACGATACAGAAAAATCCATTTAATCAACAAGAGGGTCTTTAGTAGCAGAAAGATGGTATATGTTTAAATCAGATTTAATAGAATTATTATTATTATTATTATTATTATAATTATTAAGATGTGTATTGGATTTTGGTGGTCCATCATAAGAGGAGTATTGTTTTTGTCTGGAAGACTCGGGGTTGTTATCTAGTCTCTTTAAGGGAGACCTGGATTTCAACGGGCTAATCAAGTTCGGGGAATCTTCTGAAGTAGATGAAAGAGAAATGTGTCTAGTGTTTTTGAAGAAGGCTCTGATTTTCTTTCTGAGAGCCCATTTTTATGTTGTGTGCAGATTTAATGTTTTTGGAGCTTGTGGATTTAGATTTGGGACCACTTTTGTCCTTTTTGGAGGATGGAAAAGGAAGTTGGAAAAGTATAATAAGATAATTGATGATGAGATTCTGAATAGGGAGGATAAAGTGTAGGTTAGGATTAGGGCTGTATATGATGAGGGGTAACCCCGGATCAGAGACTCCACCAGAAGAGACAAAGTTGTTGCTCACTCCTATAATGGATTCAGATGAGATTTATTATGGATTAGTAGGTGAATTCAATGCCAAACGTAATAGGTTCACAGAGTAGAGTAAGTCACTTGTATAATTCAATGGTGATAGATATTGACCAAAGGAACTATAGTGGATAGGTTTATTATTGACTGTGAGAACCTAATGCAGAGTGTATGGCATGGAAATTGAGGGTTTTATTCTTCATTTACTAAGTCTGATTCAGACAGAGCCTCCACATCTGGTACATATTGAGTGGATGAAAGCAGAGGTACTATCTATAGTTTTTGTAGTCCATACACACGTAGGATATTAACCACTGTTTATGAGGGAGCAAGAGGAAAATGGTTGCTATGAAGTAATAAACTGCGGAGGGATTTCTTATGAGGTGCTGCAGTTAAACTGTCATTTTTTAGATCGCAATATTTAGATCTGGCCAAAATCATACAATGTTTTTTTAGGGTTCCTCTCTGTGATAAAAGAAAGAGGAGGGTGATCTGAAACTTTAGATTAAATCCCTGGTATCTGTAGGGGTCTTGAGTCTTCACTTGTAGCACTCCTCAGCGTGTATGACAGAGCTGGACGGAGACCGCAGGCTTGCACAATGAACTGCAGACTTTCCCAGATCGTCGCGGCGGATGCGCTCTATGAAAGGAATATTGCTCCGGTGTGCCACTTACAAGGGGTCGTAGGAGCGGGCTGGGGATGGTCCCCCCGAGTGTTAGAGGTGGAAGAGACGAATTTTCTGAGTGAAAATTGTCACGCAATTTGACGAGAACAGGGGACTATTTTGGGCGCAAGGATTTGTACTGCGGCTCTTCTTCTCAGACCGCAACGCTCATACCCGCTTGTTAAGAGCAGTAACCACTCGGGTGTGCCGGCGTATAGGGAGGTGAGGATGATTTAATAAGGACCCATTGAGGTCCAGAGGCAGTTTAAATAAATAAAATAAGTGACCATCACTTGATGGCCACACTGGCAGCTGAAAACGGGGCACTATTTTATGGAGCTGGGGTCTGTACTGCGGCTCCACTCACCGGTCTGTCATGTCTGTACCCGCTGAGTTTCAAAGTCAATATCTTGGCTGTGGCAGGGTGTAAAAAAGACACGGGTGGTCTTAAAGTGATCCAGAGACAAATCTGTATCTTCTCCAAAAGGTTTCAGACGAGACCAGTTTGTTTTAGTAAAGATATAAGTCGCTTTATAGGGAGTCCTCACAGATCTCAGAAATCTTGCGTCTTACATGACAGGACTTCCTGTATTGTAAATTTTTGTAAAAAAGGGATAGTTGTTCCAGCGTCTGGTAAAATAATTCTTTCTTTATTTTTTATCCATTAAAAGCAAGACGAGTTTCGAACGCTCATTTGCGTTCTTTATCACTTTTACTAATTGTAAATTTTAACCTAATGGATAACCATTTTTTTTTTTACCATAAAAGTGTTATGTACCATTTACGCAAGATTTATTTCTGCATTGGTAAGAGATGGTGATTTTATATTGGTTTTACTCTTTCCTTGAATACAAATTAAATGGTTAATTTTTCTAAAAGAGATTTTTAAATACATGCAAAATAAAACATGAAAAATCCTGTATTGTAATGTATACATTCACTACATACAAGGATATTTTAATAATGATATCAAGGCTCACTTTAGTTCTCAACTTGTAAAATTTTAAATGAACAGAAAATGAAAAAATTATGGGATCGAACCATCAGAAAGCAGAATATGGAACTTTTATTGTATTTTTTTGTATGTTTAGGAAACACTGATAATATAGCATAATATATTCTATTATGGAAATATTTGTAAGTCTTCTGTACAATTCTGCATTTGGCTTGATTCCCATATGACTGTATGGAGAAGATGATTTTATATTAATATTGTTCTAATAATATTCCCTCCGAATCTCTCACAGACACCAGCCACACTATATAAAATGGCTCGTTCAGTAACCTTGTACTGTATACAACATTCAGAATGCTGCAGGACGGATGGATCTGTTATGATTGAATTATATTCCAAGGAATATTACATGGATGAGCCACCAACCTGCAGAGATGGCGGAAAAGTTGCTAACTGTAATATTTTTTATTGTCAATGTTTTCTTACAAGCAGAATGCCAAAAACTAAGCTCAGGACCTAATTGTTATATTAGAAAAGGTTATACTCTTATAAATACAAGTTATTTCCAGGATGGAGATATGATAATTGGTGGAATATTCACTGTACATTACTTTTATGACAGTCACCAGAAACAGCTAGTTGAAGGAGTCTGTCAACTGTAAGTACTGGTCTTGGAAGATAATCTTATTTTACTGAATACATTTACCAATTTCTCTTAGTTTTCGAGAAGAATTATTTTCACCTTTTACAACTTTTTGGTTCCATTATGAGACTTGCAATATTTTAGTTGGCTCTACAATATACTGCACTATGTCTATATTATGTCCATCAATGATATACTGACAGGCGTCCTAGTGAACCCTACTGTAGGATCTAAAGGGTTCCTATCCATAGCAAACTAGTCAATGTGTGTTAGGCCTCCAACTTTTATGGTAACCCATTAGAATAAAGAGATCACATTGTAGGACTCCGTTAGGTGACAGATGGACCTCCTTCCTAATATCTAATCATATAGATTCTGCACTCAGCATTGACCACAACATTTTAATTGCGAGGATCAAACATATCTCTGATCATAGTTGTTAGAATAAATGTTTACGAGCATTACTGTGTATTTTGGTTCTTACCTCAAGTCCTAGACATGAGACTACCATAAGTCAACAAGTTACTGAAAATTCAACTGTTTTGCGAAGACTTTCCATAGTGAAATTGCACTCCCTATATCCAGTGTGTACAGCAGCTTAAGAACAGGATATAATGTTGCTTCAGATGATTTTCAGTCAGCAGGATTTTATGCAGGTACCTGAAATAAACAGGTCGAAATACTGCAGAGAACACATTGGTTGATTTCCTGTTCTTCTATTTCAGCTGAGGAACAGATGGGCATAGATAAAGAGTAGTGTTTAAAGGGGTTGTCCAGGCAAAGAAATTAATGATCTTTACACAGGATGTCATCAATAGCAGATCGTTGGGAGTTAGTGATGAGCGAGTATGTTCGGTTAACCCTTTCGGCGAGTATGCTCGGACGAGTACCGAGTATCTTCAGCGTACTCGGGGTTATGTTTGAATCACGCCCGTGTGCATGATTTGCGACTGTTTGACAGCTTTAATACATGTGAAGAATGCTTACCAAAAAGGCTGGTGCCTGGTACTGCATCACAGTTCCTACTCTCTTGAAAAATAGCTGCGCCATAGTAGCTGATGACAGCCTGCAGCAGTTGCAACACTTTAAATTGAGCTGTGATCAGTAGCTTCAACCATCTGCCAGCAGACCAAAATAGCTTATTGATGGTGGTGCTGGGTGTCCAACCTCTACACATCTGCTCTTAATGACCTAACCAGCTCATAAGATAGTACGAACGCCTGCACAACCCCTTTAACAATATTTTTTTGTCATAATGCAGACAGGACACAGAGGGCAGCTTGTTGTCTCACAGCCAGATTAAAAATTGTAAAGAAGAGTAAGGTCCATGGCTAATCTTCTGAGACACAAAGTACACATTTCTTCACATATTTTTCAGCTTTAGTTGTAATATGAGACAAAATAGGATCAAATTAATTTATGTATATACAATCATGGCCGAAAGTGTGGACACCCTTGAAATTGTTCCAGAAAATAAAGTATTTCTCCCAGAAAATTATTGCAATTACACAAATTTTGTTATGCGCATTTTTATTTTCAATTGGATTTAGATCCGGACTTATTTCTGCTATTTCAGAACTCTCCAGCACTTTGTGTCCATCAATTTCTGGGTGTTTCTTGAAGTATGTTTGGGGTCATTGTCCTGCTGGAAGACCCATGACTTAGGACGCAAACCCAGCTTTCTGACACTGGGCACTATGTTGCCACCCAAAATCCTTTGGTAATCTTCAAATTTCACGATGCCTTACACACAGCCAAGGCATCCAGTGCCAGGGGCAGCAAAACAACTCCAAAACATCTGTGACCCTCCACCATAATTGACTGGAGGTACTGTGTTCTTTTCTTTTTAAGCCTCATTCTGTTTTTGGTAAACAGTAGAATGATTTGCTTTACCAAAAAGCTCTATCTTGGTCTCATCTGTCCACAAGAGGCTTTCTCAGAAGAAGTTTGGCTTACTCACGGAAATTTTGGAAAACTGCTGTCTAGTTTTTTTATGTCTCTGTGTCAACAGTAAGGTCCTACTGTATCTCCTGTCAAAAGGGAAAGGAAGAGGAAAATATAGAGAGGAGTAAGTGACATATAGCATTACACAACAGGTTCAATAGCATCACCTGAACCTGCTGTGTAATGTTATATACCTGTATCACCTACTCCTCTCTATTTTTTCCTCTTCCTTTCCCTCTTCTTTTTAATCAGGGCTGTTAATAAAAGGGGTTTTAAAAAAAAGGGAATAGAGTTTTTATATAATGTTCATGACGCCACCTGTGGTATGCGGCTATATGGAGCCGCCGCTGCGGAGCAGGTCCTCTGGAGCTGTTGGTAATGCAGCCGAGTTGGTTCAGCTCTCCACAGGTAGAGCTAAGCTCCAGGGCATTGCTGTGGTGATTATAGATAAGGTAGATGTGGTTGTGCAGTATGGTGCAGGGGGATGATAGCGCAGCAATAATTCACAGAGACAGTGTGGTGCAGTCTTCAGGGTTTACTCACAGTTGTTAAATTCCTCAGGTTAGACTTTTCGGATTATAGGAAGGGGTTCAGCAATCCCTCAGATAATTCAAGAGCACCTAACGGGACCCCCTTCTGTGTGCCTTTCTCAGTCGTCTTTCTGCGCTGGCTCTCACCCTCCTACCCTGCGCCTCACAATCAGTGTCCCGAGCCGGTAACCTTGGATCTTGTCAGGCGACCTGCCGTTCCCTGGACCCTCTGTGGCCACCTTTTCAGCGATGTAATTGTGGCTGTGGCAACTGCACCCTAAAAGTACAGAAGCCTCAGTTTTCTAGCTGAACATTGCAATTCCCACTAGTTAGGGGCCGGTCCACTCTGCGGCCTGATCCCTCCTGGTAGATTCGGGCGCACGGGTGGTCTCCAGCACTTCCCGTACCCCTAGGATCCCCTCTTTCCTTCTGGAGCCTTCCTTCCTGCTCCTCTCCTCTCTTCAGTCAGTCTTGGGCCTCTCACTAGGCCAGCTCTGCCTGAGCAGAGCTCCTGCAGAGCTCCTGCTCCCCCTCACTGTCCTCCTCTGACTGGAACCCTTCTAGATGGTTCCATCCCTTTTTATACACTTGCCGAAGTGCTCCCCTAAACTCCTTCCTCCACCCACACCCACTACATGGTTCCCCCTCTCTTGGTTCCCCAACTCCAGCAAGGGACAGGGCTCAGCAGAGGAGCAGCACATCTTGCCCCTCCTGTTGGTCTGGAGTAGTGTAGTGTTGGATGCAGGTGTTGGAGTCCCGGGCAGTACTCCATCCTTACCTGAGAGTGAGATACCACACCTCTGGGTGAGATGCAGTACCTCTGTGGCGACTGAACCCGCAGGGGCACCACACATGCAGGTCCTTCTTTTCAGCTTGCACAATAACTAGCGAGACCGGAAGTAGCCGATTGACAGGTCCTTTCCAAATCACACGGACCATATAAAAACCCAGGGATCCACATGGACATTAGCGCCTTTCTAATAGCACTTTGGTGCTTTTCCCGACGGCGCCATACAGGACTCCTTGATGTAGGCTCTTTGATAACATTCATTGGGTAAGCTTGCATTTCTATACCTGTCTTATGCTCACAATTGAATGATGGGCAATATCTTGATTTAGTCCTTTACTCTGTTACAGCTTTCCTCCAGCCATATTCACTCAGCCACAACATTCTGGTAATGGTGATTTCTTTATTTTCATTGGTGTTGAGTATCTCCTCTATCTTCATATGTCTCTGGATATGATAAGCTACTTTATAATAGAGCTTCATTATTTCCTTTCACCTCAAGTATGAATATATGCATTTTTATGTACCTGCAATTTTTTTCATATTTGTTTGTATATATTGCCATATGACTATATTGTACTTTATTTGTTTTTGACTCGCTGTATTGACATATGTATATTATACTTTATTTATAGTTCTGAAGAAGTCCAATAAATAGGCCGAAACATTAACATATATTGGCAACAAACTTGATTGTTCTGCACAATAAATATATTGAGTGCCAAATCTTTTTACTTAGAATTGCTGGAGTGGTATCCTATTTGAACACCCTCTGAGAGAGTGCCACGCAGCCTTTTTCTACATGTACATAACAAAACATGTGTAATTGCAATAATTTTCTGGGAGAAATTCTTCATTATCTGGAGAAATTTCAAGGGTGCCAGTGCCAACACTTTTGGACATGACTGTACATATTAAAAGGAGGGTTTGTAAAGACAGTACACAAGGTGGAATCAAGATGAGATGTATATAACTGTATATGCCCCTGTATCAGGGTTATTAAAAGGAGCAAATATAGATATGCTGACACTAAGAGATATACATAAAAAACACCATGTCAAAAACATATATAGTCACGGTCTCCCATTATTGCATTATACACGGCTTAAGCGTCTATTTCTTGCACCTGTCAATCTGACTATTTGCCCCCCCCCATTGTATCGTGCTCTCCTGATAGAGTTTGGGTCATTGAGCCCTAGTTTACTGACTTCTAAATGTTTTCCTATTAGCTAATCACATACCTGTGAAAGACTTTAGGCCATTTGGGCACTTTGCAATAATGGGAGACCGTGACTATATACGTTTTTGACATGGTGTTTTTTATGTATATCGCTTAGTGTCAGCATATCTATATTTGCTCCTGTTAATAACCCTCATACAGGGGCATATACAGTTATATACATCTCATCTTGCTTCCACCTTGTGTACTGTCTTTACAAACCCTCCTTTTAATATAACTTAATAAAATTAATTTGTACATGTATACCAGGTTGTCTGTCTTTTTGTCCTATTGAATCCTATGTTCTTTTGACAGTTAAAGGTAAAAATAGGGGGGAGATATACCGCCGTAGGTTGATCAGCAATCCACCTCCATTTGAGTGATGTTCTTTTCGGCTATGCATAGTTGTCTAATGACTGCACATTAGTGTTGAGCAAGTATATTCTATTAACCCTTTCGCCGGGTATGCTCGGGCCGAGCTCTGAGTATTTACAGCTGCTCGGTGATGTGTCTGAATCGCTCCCGTGTGCATGATTTGTGACTGTTTGACAGTTTTATTACATGTGAGGAATGTTTATTTCTTACACATTCCTCACATGTAATAAAGCTGTCAAACAGTTGCAAATCATGCAGACGGGAGGGATTCAACCATATCACCGAGCAGCTGTAAATACTTGGAGCTCGGCCCGAGCATACTCGGACAAAACATACTCGCTCAACCCTACTGTACATATATAGCACAAAGTTGTACAAGATTGTTTCTCTCAGGGGTAAAAAAAAGAATATGCAAACAGTGCATCAAGAAAGAAGATACGTTTTATCAAGTATGTTTAGAATAATAATATTCTCATTGCAGTATTTGAAATAATATTTTCTTTTATTATTCTATCAATGTCTAGTCTAAAAAATGTTTGTTTTCCCTTTGCTATCCACTTGCAGTCCTTTACCGTCTTTCTATAGATATATTCTGGCCTTTATGTTCGCCATAGATGAGATTAACAAGAATCCATATATTTTACCTAATGTGACCCTTGGATACCACGTGACTGATTCCTGTAACAATTGTAAGGCAGCGCTCGTCATCATACTGGGGGTAACTCGCTTCGCTGCGTCAATCAATGCACACGTGCAATGTCCTTACGTTTTTCACACAGTGTTGCAGTTTATTATGGCACTTCATAAACCGCTGTTCACACACAGTTCATCTTAGTCCGCCACCGGCAGGTTTACACACATAAACAATTCATGAGCCAAGTGGCACACCGGCCCACTTGCTCCAGGGTACAGCTTACGGCAAGGTAATAAAGTAGCAATGTTCATATCACAATGTCCATATAGCACCGGGTATTACCTTTGCCGGGTATAGCTGTCTCAGTCCGTTACTCTGCCACCACTGTGGCTCTGCGGCTTCCCAGGTAGGGGTCTCCAGCCGTCGTTCCCTCAAAGGCCACTGACATCCACACAGGATCCAGGCTCTGCCTTCCAGGACTCTTACTCAAGCCGGCTCTCCCTCAAAGGCCACTGACATCCGCACAGGATCCAGGCTCGACCTTTCAGGTACCAGGCTTCACTTCAAAGCCGCTGCCTTCCAAGGCCACTAGTATCCGCACAGGATCCAGTCTTTGCCTTCAGGCTGCCAGGCTCCACGGTATCACGGTATCCCACACACATGGGGAACAGGCCTCACGCCTCACACCGAACACACCTGTCTCAAATTAAGCAGGTTTATATATGCTGTGCACAGACAGCCTCATACTGACAGGACCTTGCTGATGTCACAGTCATGTGATCAGTCAGCTGTGTGTATAGGTCCTGTGTGCTGTCCCAGTCATGTATACAGAGCTTTACTGTGCATGCAGGACCTGGGTGATGTCACAGTCATGTGACCAGTCAGATAAAGGGGAAGGTACATGGTCCAGTAAGCACATCCTGGACCATTTACAGTAATGCTAGCAACCTGCTGCATTACATATCCCCCCTCTCTGTTCAAACTTGTGGGGTTGAACACATAATATACACAATAACATTATAACCCCCAGCTCACATATAGACCATGAACTTTACAATTGTGCTACTCAGCCCCTGGAACCTTAGTCAATGACATTAGCCCATTCCTTAGGGACCAACCATTTGTCACTGTCACTGACTTTGTCAGGTCACCTTTCCGGGTCGTAACTTTGTCAGGTCTCCCCCGCTCCCAGCGGTCAATCAAAACCCTGTCAGATCTTCCCCGCTCCCAGCGGTCAATACAGCAGCACAACTCGCATGCCCCGGTATCTAAGGTCCGGTTCGACTCCGTACTGTCCCGTCCTCTATTGGGTCGTTTGTATGGGCTGCTCAAACCGGAGTTACTGGAGGTCTCACTACCTCTAAACCCACGCCCACTACTCTCAGGACATCCTAAAAGGTCCCTAACTTCAGCTGTAGCTGTTCTGTTATTTAGGGGGCCCTTTCTCTGTCGGGTCTCACTATTTCTAGACGGCTTCCATCTTCTGCTGCTCAGATGATGCTGTCTATCTACTCGCAGTCTAGCGAGATTCAATTGTTCTACCTCCTGCAGGCAGGTCACTCGGTACTCAATCAGCATGCGTATATATTCTAGGCTTTCTTCTGTTCCTACAGCGGAAAAGGACACCATGCCGTCTTTGTCTGGTATCCAGTCCTGTTGATCACGTGGACTGCTTACTTTCACCACACCAGACTTCTTGACCATCATCTGCATGGCTCGACCGCTTCTTCCAATGAGCTTTCTCACCAGAACATGAGGCACCCGGATGACCTCTTCACGCATACTGTGAGCTTTTCTCCTAAGCTCCAGTTGTCTAACGGCTTGTTCCGTCTTCAACCGGAGAAACCACTTCGTGCGAACACATCGCCAGTGCATGTCACTTAGGATAGCCACCCTCTTCACTGTGACTTTGGTCGTGGACAGGACCACCAGCTGTTTAGTTTCTGAGGTCAAGTAGACCTTACAGGCTCCCACAGCCTTCTTAAACTCTTCATGCACGGACTCACGGGTGCATTCTTCCCTCAAGTCCTCGGGTACTTCTACGAGGCACTTGTACCGAGACGTTTCGGTCTCACCAGTGGTTTCCAGACGATCAACCAGCTCAGGTTTCAGGAACAACTGACTTCCAGCTTCTTCACCCTGGATGCTTCCCCTGAGCTGACTCACAGCTACCACTTCACAACTTTTCGTCTTGACCACCTCCACTTCACCTTTATCTTCCAACACCATACTTTTAGCTCTCCTCAGGTCCTCCTTCTCAGGGTCTAAGGGAGTAAGTGCAACTTGTTTGCCTTTTCCCTTCTCCAAGGAGACCTCGTTCACCACGTGACACTTTGCTAGGCGACCTTTGAGCTCTAAAACTTCTCCTTCCAGCTCAGTTACTCGCCTCTCAGCGGCCCGTCTCTGAAGCTCTTCCTGCTTCAACTGCTCTTCCAGCAGCAGAGCTCTCTCAGACCTCTCCGTCTCCAATGTGCCCACTCGGCTCTCAATAGCCAGTCTCTCACGCTTCTCTTGCGTCCACTGGGTTTGTAGCAACTCCTTGAGCTCCCTGATCTCGGCTCTTACTTCCACCGAATCATCCAAGCTCGCATCACTCGAGGAGGTATCTGCTTCACACCTCCCCTCACCAGCGGCCAACTCCTGGCCCTGGTCTGTGAATTCTCCGACAGACTCCTCCATCTTTTTCCGCTCAGCTTCCATCTTGCTGACTGTTTCTTTAAGGTATGTCTCCACCTTCTGGAGAGCATCACAGGACATCTGTAGCTCCTTCACCTGAGCTTCCAGATCTAGGGTCTTTCCCCGGAGACCATCATTCTCCTCACGGGTGTCTTGCAGAGTGGTCTCAACTGCTTGGCGCACTTGCTCTGCACCCACCTTATCCTCCTCTAGTTTCTCCTTCACCTTTAGGAGATCCTCATAATCTCTCTTACTCTGTTGCAGTTCCCTACTGCATTCACCACACACCTTCTTGGAGTCACACAGCTCCTGGTTGAGCTGTTTGCGCAGTCGTTCTAGGATTTGTTCGCGTCCAGAAACACCATTCTGCCGCGCCTCCTTCTCAAGCTTCAACTGCAAAACCTCTTCCTGGATTTTGCGGCGGTCCTCCTTAATTGCGTAGAACATTTCCTTCCACTGGTTAATTTCCTCGTTGCTTCCCTTTAGATCTCGCTGTAAGTCCTTCACAAGCTGGAGTATTTTCTGCTGTACAGACTCCAGGTTCAGCTGGTCTGAGGACAAGTTCCCCAGGTTTCCACATAATTGCTGCCCATCACTCTGACCCTGCTGGCCGATAGGTTCCAGCTCTTGGTCACGACTGGCCGCCTTCTCTTTCGGGGCTGTCAGATCCTGATCCGTCAGTCTCAGTACCGTACCGGAGGTTGCTACTGGAAACGTCACCTCCTCTTCTACCTCTAAAGGAGGATCCACACTTGAAGCATAGGCACACAGTACTACATTCTTTTTATTTTCATTTTCAGCCAAGTCTACAGGAGCAACCTTTTTGTGGCCCTTGCGCCGTCTACGAGATGGGGACTCTCTCACCTCGTAACCCCTCCTGACTGAACTCACTTTTTACTTTCATAGTGTCGCAGTCAGCTACGGGGTCTGTGTCACTACCCATGGTGTTGTGGACTAACAGGTCACCTCCCACTTTGACGTCACCCCCTTCTACTGGAGTTACCCCGTTATCAACGGTCACATTGTCATTTTTAGGAGGCACCAACCCACCAACAGTAACAATTTTCAGTTTTCTACACTCCACACTCTTGTGAAAATCCGCCCCTTTTTTAGACTCCGCACCCTTTTTAACAACCACACCGGCAGGGTAATTTTTACACAAAAAATCTGCAGTAGTCTTAGGACTCAGTTCACAACATCTCTTACCACCTCCCCGGGCACTCTGGGACAACACTGGCGCCCCCGGAGAGTCCATAGAATGGTCCACTGCAGCCATTCCATATGGTGCCCACAGCTCCTGCGGTTCCTGCACCATGTCCAGAAAAAGTTTCCCAAATACCTGCTCCGGTCCCAACCGGCCCTTCAACCGCTCAATAGCTCCAGACAGATCTGCTGCTTTGCTCACAGCCATCGCGGTACACTGTTCACACTAGCACTTCATCGCTCTCCCGGAAAAATTTTCGTGGCCCCACCAAGCCACCGCAAAACCGGATTTGAGTGCGATGAGAATCTTCGCAACCCCGCTGAGTTGCCGCAAGATGCTTTATACTTCGTGAGCCCCGCCGAGCCACAGCAAACCAGGTTTGAGTGCGACGCCAATCTTCGCAACCCCGCCGAGTTGCCGCAAGATGCTTTATCCACACTCGTCGTCCTGTGCCGTTGCCCTTAGCAACCGGGGTTGTCGTTGCCACTAGCAACCGGGCTGCCGTTGCCCGCACTCTCGAACCATATGTAAGGCAGCGCTCGTCATCATACTGGGGGTAACTCGCTTCGCTGCGTCAATCAATGCACACGTGCAATGTCTTTACGTTTTTCACACAGTGTTGCAGTTTATTATGGCACTTCATAAACCGCTGTTCACACACAGTTCATCTTAGTCCGCCACCGGCAGGTTTACACACATAAACAATTCATGAGCCAAGTGGCACACCGGCCCACTTGCTCCAGGGTACAGCTTACGGCAAGGTAATAAAGTAGCAATGTTCATATCACAATGTCCATATAGCACCGGGTATTACCTTTGCCGGGTATAGCTGTCTCAGTCCGTTACTCTGCCACCACTGTGGCTCTGCGGCTTCCCAGGTAGGGGTCTCCAGCCGTCGTTCCCTCAAAGGCCACTGACATCCACACAGGATCCAGGCTCTGCCTTCCAGGACTCTTACTCAAGCCGGCTCTCCCTCAAAGGCCACTGACATCCGCACAGGATCCAGGCTCGACCTTTCAGGTACCAGGCTTCACTTCAAAGCCGCTGCCTTCCAAGGCCACTAGTATCCGCACAGGATCCAGTCTTTGCCTTCAGGCTGCCAGGCTCCACGGTATCACGGTATCCCACACACATGGGGAACAGGCCTCACGCCTCACACCGAACACACCTGTCTCAAATTAAGCAGGTTTATATATGCTGTGCACAGACAGCCTCATACTGACAGGACCTTGCTGATGTCACAGTCATGTGATCAGTCAGCTGTGTGTATAGGTCCTGTGTGCTGTCCCAGTCATGTATACAGAGCTTTACTGTGCATGCAGGACCTGGGTGATGTCACAGTCATGTGACCAGTCAGATAAAGGGGAAGGTACATGGTCCAGTAAGCACATCCTGGACCATTTACAGTAATGCTAGCAACCTGCTGCATTACACAATGAAAATAAAGCCATAGAGAATTTACTACAGATTTTATCCAGTCCTGGAGACATAGTCCCCAACTATTCTTGTCTCAGTAATGGCAAACTGGTGGGTGTAGTTGGCGATCAGTCATCGAAGACGTCATTACAGATAATAGAACATTTAAATGTTTATGGTTATACCCAGGTAAGCATCATTTATTCTTAGGAATCATAAAATCAGAAACCAGTTTCTTGTTATCAACTGTATTGATAATTGCTTTTCATCTAAATAATCCCTTCACTAACTGAAATGTGGCTTACGCACCTGACCTTACCTGGGGGTAAGTTATTCGTTCAAGCTGAGAAGAGCTCTGCATTTCCCCTTTAGCTGCTAGACTGGAAGTTTAGCCATTGAATTAAGATGTTTTATCTGCCATTGTGACAACCTAATGCACTTCAGAAAACAGAGACATAGGCTGAATAGCTATATTCAGTCATGCCTAAACTGTGTCCTTCTCAGGTAGACAACCTGAGCACTGATGTTATGGACTTCTGGGTCAGCAGACTGGAACTGGCCCAGTTTTTTATGGCCATGCTGTCAAGTTCAACCTCCAGTGTAATGTCAGAGAGGGTGTTTAGTGTGGCCGGTGGCTGTGACACACCCACGTGGACCAGGTTACCCACCACAACATTACATTTTTAAAAATGAATGAAGCAAATTGTATACTTTCATTAACCTATGCTGATGGCCAGCAGTCAGTCAGGCATCAATTCCCTTGAGCCAACTCGGCCACACCAAAAATCGTGGTAGCTCAAAACTAACATATAATCCTACAGAAGAACACGACCTCCATCAACTATAGTCAGAGTAATCATCAAATTTTATTATAACAATTCATTAAAAAAAAAAAAAACATGAAAAAACAAATGTAAGGGGATACATTATGATTGGAACAAGAGAGAGAAAAGCCCGAGACATGACAGTACAGTGTGAATGGTACATGTTAACATATATTGCACATTTGTCAAATAGAATAAAATCAAACTAAATGTCATATGCAACATAATCCATGGTACCATCTGGCAAAGTTGGGCTGACTTGTATGGGACAAAGAAGTGTAAAAAGAATACACATATGTTAGTACTTGATAGTAGTTATAGTATGTCATTATCAAATCCACCTGTGTATTGCCCAAAGAGCTCTATAAACAAGGACTACCTGTCACCATACATGAACGGTAGAAAGAAACCTGCAATGAATATGTTTACAGTCCTAATGGTTTAAACTGCAGGGTAAGTTATACAGGCAACAAAAAATGATTGTGTGTATTATAGTTCACAGTCGTAATGTTTTGAGCTACAGGTTATAGTATCCAAACAACAATGGCTTTAAGGGACAGCTTAAACCAGGAGGTATCCCTCAATAAAGACCTAGAGACATAGACACCCTCCGATGAAGCCTGATGCGAAACGCGTGTCAGGGGGCACCAGACGAGACGTTTGCAAGTGGGTAATGTATATACTCTTATGACTGGTATGATATCCAACTGGGCCTTATTGGGCACAGAGCATCTTCCAGTGGGCATGTTGCAATGACTTTGGGCTGGATCGTTTTACACATAGCCCTTTGTAAGTAGACATGCACGCAGCACTTTTTCAGTGGGCATGTCGCAATAAAGTGTGGCTAGAGTCTAGCTTGATTTAACTTCCATTGGACAAATGTGCAAGATATGTTAACGAGTACCATTCACATTGTACTGCAATGTCTCGGGCTTTTCTCTCTCTTGTTCCAATAATGATGTATCCCCATATATTTGTTTTTTCATGTTGTTTTTAATGAATTGTTATAATAAAATTTGATGATTACTCTGACTATGGTTGATGGAGGTCCTGTTCTTCTGTAGGATTATAGGCATCAATTCCCTGTCCATAAAGTCATCTATATTATAGTAATGCTTCTGGGGAAGCCTTACTAACCCTACTCTGAAGGACATCTATTTGCTGCCACATACTATTTTTCTACTCTGTGGCTTCTGCCACTGTTTCTATCACTGCACAACCACACATCTGGCTGCCTGCCCACTATGTTTTATACTTATAGACTGTACTGCTGTGGGGTCTGTTATTGCTGGCCCTTGCCTGCCTCATCATAATTCTCTACCATATGGCTTTTGTCATTATAGTGCTATATTGTAAAGCTTCTAACGAGCCTGCTGTTACTGGCCCGACATTGATAGACATTTCTTTGTCTACCCTGACCTAAGTCTCTGCCATTCGGCTTCTGCAATTGCCGCTGCCACTGATCAGCCTCACATCTCATAGCTGCCTGCCCACTGTGCTTTATATGGTGTAAGGTAGTGCTATTCATCATGTTGAGGGGCACTCACTTCACCGGGTCAATTAAAGCACACATGCAACGTTTTCCGGTAATCTAAAGTCCAGCAGTTTATTAAACATCATAAACTGCCTATAACATAGTCCATCTCAGTGGCTCACAGGCATGTTACACATGTAATATCCTAGAGCCATTTCAGTGGCATCTATGCCCGCTTGGCTTCAGATACAGCCTTCAGCAAGGTAACAACATCAATGTCCATTTCAAGCACCGATTTTATCTTTGCTGGGTCTAGCGGCTTCCATCAGCTCTGTTCTACCAAAGATGTGGCTTAAGGCTCACCAGGTGTGGCCTCCAGGCCTCGTGCCTTCCAGGGTTAATGGTGTCCCAGACACAGGGATCAGGTCTCTTGACCTCCCACTGTTTCAAAACCACCCGGATATATATACTGTACATCCCTCTTTGCGCACAGGACCTGTAATGATGTCACAGTCATGTGATCAGTCATCTGAAGGGGAGGTACATGGTTAGCCAGAACACACCCCCTGAGACATTTTGGCAATGCAGCAAGCCGCTGCATTACATATCCTCCCCCTCTTGTTCAAGCCCTTTGTATTGAACACATGATATACACAATCACATTACAACCCATGGTTCACACAGAGACCATGTACTTGACATTTGCTTTGCTCAGCCCCTGGAACATTAGTCATCAACATTAGCCCATTCCTTAGGAACCTACCATCCGTTATTGTCACTAACTTTGTCAAGTCTCATTTCCGAGTCGTAACCTTGTCAGACCTCCCCAGCTCCCAGCGGTCGATACAGCAGTGCGACTCACTTGCCCTTGTGTCTAAGGTCAGGTCCGACTCCATACTGTCCCACACTCTATTGGGTCGTTTGCATAGACCTCTCAGACCTGAGTTACTGGAGGACTCACTACCTCTAAACCCACGCCCACTAACCTCAGGACATCTTGAAAGGTCTCTAACTTCTGCTGTAGCCATTCTATTATTTGGAGGGCCCTTTCTCTGTCTGGTCTCACAATTTATAGATGGCTGCCCTCTTCTGCTGCTCAGGTGATGCTGTCTTTCCATTCGCAGTCTGGCGAGATTCAACTGTTCTACCTCTCGCAGGTAGGTCACTCGGTACTCCATCAGCATTCGTATATATGCAAGATTTTCTTCCGTTCCTACAACAGAGAATGACACCATGTCATTTTCATCCGGTATCCAGTCCTGATGATCACGTGGACTGCTTACTTTCATCACACCAGACTTTTTTACCATCATGTGCATGGCTTGGCCATTTCTCCCAATGAGCTTTCTTACCAGAGCATGAGGCACCCGGATGACTTCTTCCCGCAGACTTTGAGCTTTTCTCCTAAGCTCCAGTTGTCTAATGGCTATTTCCATCTTCAACCGGACAGTCCACTTCCTGCGAACACATCGCCAGTGCAAGTCACTTAGGATAGCCACCCTCTTTACTGTGACTTCGGTTGTGGACAGGACCACCAGCTGTTTAGCATTTGAGGTTGAGTACACCTTACAGGCTCCCATGGCCTTCTTAAACTCTTCATGCACTGACTCTCTAGTGCATTCTTCTCTCAAATCTTCAGGTATATCTATGAGGCACTTGTACCGAGAAGTTTCTGTCTCACCAGTGGTCCCCAAACGATCATCTGGTTCAGCTTTCAGGGACAACTGACTTTCAGCTTCTTCACCCTGTATGCTTCCCCTGAGCTGACTCACACCTATGAACTCAAGAATACTCCTCTTGACATCTTCCATTCCATACTTATCTTCTTTTAACACTCTCTCAGCTCTCCTCAGGTCCACCTTCTCATGGTATAAAGGATTAAGCGCAACTTGTTTGCCCTGTTCCTTCACCAAGGAGGCCTTGTTCACTGATTGGTACTTTGCCAGGCGACCTTTGAGCTTGAAAGCTTCTTCCTCTAGCTCAGCTACTTGCCTCTCAGCAGTCCATCTCTGAAGATCTTCCTGCTTCAACTGCTCCTTTATCAGCAGAATTCTCTCAGCCCTCTCTGTCTCCAATGTGCCTACTCGGCTCTCGATAGCCAGTCTCTCAAGCTTCTCTTGCTTCAAATGGGCTTGTAGCATCTCCTTGAGCTCCTTGATCTCGGCACTTACATTCACCGAATCATCCAAGCTCGCATAATTTGAGGTGGTATTTGCTTCATACCTCCCTTCTCCAGTGGCAAACTTCTGACCCTGGTCTGTGGCTTCTCCGATAGGCTCCTCCATCTTTTTCCGCTCAGCTTCCATCCTGCCAATTCTATCCTTAAGGCACATCTCTGCCCCCTGGAGATCATCACAGAACATCTTCAGCTTCTTCACCTGAGCTTCCAGTCCTAAGATCTTTCTGCGGAGATCATCATTCTCATCACGGGTGTCCTGTAGAGTGATCTCAATCACTTGGCATATGTGCTCTGCATCAGCCTTATCATCCTCTAGTTTTTTCTTAACCTTGAGGAGATCCTCATAGTCTCTCTTGGTTTGTTGCAGTTCCCTATTGAATTGTTCTCGCAGTTGTTCTAGGTCTTGATCACGTCCAGAAGCTTCATCCTTCAGCGCCCTTTTTAAGGCAGATAGCTCCCTATCCCTCTGGTGTAGACCTTCATCCAGCCTTTGCTTTTCCTGCATCAGCTGCCAGTTCCTCACAACCTGGTTTATTTTCTGCCGTTCAGACTCCAGGCTCAGCTGGTCCTGGGAAACGTTCTCCATGTTTTTCCTTAGTTGCT
The DNA here is from genome assembly GCF_046119375.1 of Phyllobates terribilis. NCBI lineage: Eukaryota > Metazoa > Chordata > Amphibia > Anura > Dendrobatidae > Phyllobates > Phyllobates terribilis. Next base: position 1,200,698,639 of record NW_027362761.1, on the reverse strand, counting down.
GTACGTCACCCTGATACTGCTGCCTGATAGACTCCAGCTCTTGGTCATGATTGGCCACCTCCTCTTTCAGCACCCCTTTCAGGGCTGTCAGGTCCACATCCTTCTGTCTCAGTAGATCATCCTGCTTGTAACGAATCTGCAGAACTGCATCCAACTCTTCCACCTGATCTTCATTGTTGTCTGATAGTGTACCGGAGGTTTCTACTGGCAACGTCACCTCCTCTTCCCTCCTGATCTCCTCTGCTTCTAAAGGAGGATCCACACTCGGAATAAAGGCACACTTCATTGCATTTTCTTTATTTACCCTTTCAGCAAAGGCTACAGGAGCAACTTTTTTGTGGCCCTTGCGCCTTCGAAGATGAGAGGGGGACTTTCTCACCTCGTTTAGCTCCTCCTGACCGAACTCTCTTTCTACTTTCGTAGTATCACCATCAGCTGTTGGATCTGTGTCACTCCCCATGGTGTTGTGGACCAACAAGTCACCTCCCACTTTGATGTCAACCCCTTCTACTGGAGCTACCCAGATATCAACAGTCAAATTGTAATTTTTAGGCGGTACCAACACACGACCAGTAACCAATTCTGGTTTTGTAATGCTCCATCCCTTTTTGAGACTCCCCCCCTCTTTTCGGACAACCACACCTGTAGGGAGTACTTTTAAATAAAAAGTGCGATTGTCTTAGGACCCAGTTCACAACATATCTTACTACCTCCCTGGGCCCTCTGGGATAGTGCCAGTGCCACAGGAGAACTCAAGGAATGGTCCGCTGCCGCCATTCTGTAACATGCCAACAGCTCCTGCCGTTCCTGCACCATGTCCTGTTGTCATTTCCCAAATACCTGCTGCGATTTTAACAGACACTTTAATTGCTCAATAGCTTGAGTCTGATTTTCTGCTCCCTTCACAGCCATCTTTATCAGCTCCTGCATTTCTTCAGAACACTCTATTTTGCTGAAGGACATTTGCAGCCGATCATCTAACCACTTCTCCATTCCATCTGGGGATACTGCTCCATTCATAGCCATCATGGTACACTGTTCACACTAGACACTTCACACAGCTCTCCCCCGAAAAATTTTTGTTGCCCCACCAAGCCACAGCAAACCAGGTTTGAGTGCGACGACAATTTTCGTAGCCCCGCCGAGTTATAGCCAGATGCTTTAATCTTCGTGGCCCCACCAAGCCACAGCAAACCAGGTTTGAGTGCGACAACAATTTTCGTAACCCCGCTGAGTTACAGCCAGATGCTTTAATCTTTGTGGCCCCGCCGAGCCACAGCCAGATGCTTGCATCCACATTCGTCGTCCTGTGTCATTACCCCTTGCAACCAGGCTGCAGTTGCCCGCATTCTCTAACCAATTGTAAGGTAGCGTTATTCATCATGTTGAGGGGCACTCACTTCACCGGGTCAATTAAAGCACACATGCAACGTTTTCCGGTAATCTAAAGTCCAGCAGTTTATTAAACAACATAAACTGCCTATAACATAGTCTATTTCAGTGGCTCGAAGGCATAATACACATGTAATATCCTAGAGCCTTTTCAGTGGCAGCTATGCCCGCTTGGCTTCAGATACAGCCTTCAGCAAGGTAACAACTAGAGATGAGCGGTGTTCGACTAGAACTGTTCGCCAATCTCAAATTCGAGCTGTTTTGGGCGGTGTTCGAGTTGTTCGACGAACCCGAACGATTTGCAAAAAATTCGGCTGTTCGAGGTTATGTTCGATAACTGTTCATGCACCAAAAGCGTGTCCTGCATGTCTGGCGCTATTTAGAGCACCAATCATGCAGGGATTGTCTGCCACTCACTGTAATGCCACAGCCATGGTGGTTGTGGCATTACAGTGATTGCCCAAATCGATGGGAACAGTGCCAACAGTGAAACATGAAAAGCCGGCAATTCAGCAGCGGCATACACCTGTACCCGACAATTTAGAACCGAAAGAATAGAGCTTCACACATAGATTAGATAGATATAAACATGTCAGCCACATATATACGAAGTACAGTGAAAGTGCTGCTTACTGTACTTGTCATTTAGCGTAAAGGATTTATCAAAAAAAATAATAGTGTTTTCATGCACTGTCTCTTTAAAAAAGCCGGCCGGCAATTCAGCAGCGGTACCCGACAATTTATAACAGACAGAATAGAGCTTCACACATAGATTAGATAGATAGAAACATGTCAGTCACATATATATGAAGTACAGTGATAGTGTTGGTTACTGTACTTGTCATTTAGTATTAAAATAAAGGATTTATTATTAAAAAAATTGGCGTGGGGTTCCCCTTAATTTTAGGCTCTAGCGGAGGTTAAGCAGACGGCTGGGGCAGATGTTTGAAGCTTGGGAAGGGGGTAATACCCACGGAGCTTCCCAGGCTACTAATATCAGCCCCCAGCTGAATACATAGCCTTTACTAGCTATTAAAATGGGGGACCCCCCAAAAAAAATGACGTAGGGTCCCCCCTAATTTAATAGCTAGCAAAGGCTAGGCAGACAGCTGGGGGCTGATATTAATAGCCCAGGAAGGGAGCCATGAATATTGGCCCCCTCCCAGGCTAGAAACACCAGACGTCAGCCGCCCCAGAAATGGCGCATTCATAGGATGCGCCAATTCTGGCACTTAGCCTCGCTCTTCCACGCTGCCCTGGTGCGGTGGCAGGGGGTAATAGGGTTGGGGTTGATGTCAGCTTATAATGTCAGCTGACATCAAGCCCAGGTTAGTAATGGAGAGGCGTCTATAAGACACCCCCATTACTAACCCCATAGTCAAAGTTAAAAAAAACACAAACACCCAGAATAAAGTCCTTTAATTGAAATAAAGACACAATCCTTTATTGTTCTAAATTAAACCATACTTACCGTCACGCCCATTCCAGCTGAAGCCAACGATCTCCTGCAATAAAAGAAAAATAACAAAGCAACCTCATCCTTACCTTTCCATGGTTCCCACGACAGCTTCAGCTCTGCTACATCGAGATGACAGGCTGGACCGCAGCAGAACGCTGCCATCCAGCCTCTCATCCCGCAGACACTGAGAAGCGCAGGCTTGCTTGCGCTGCTCAGCGTCTCTCTGTGACGACATCCAGATGAGCCGAGTTCATGTCCAATGAACTCAGCTCACCTCATGCACGTCACTGACAGCGTGGGAAAATTCTCACGCTGAAGCGGTGAGTGCAGGAGAATTCTCCCACGTTGTCAGTGACGTGCATAAGGTGAGCTCATGTCCAATGAACTCAGCTCACCTCCTGCACGTCACTGACAGCGTGGGAGAATTCTCCTGCACTCAGCGCTTCAGCGTGAGAATACTCCCACGCTGAAGCGCTGAGTGCAGGAGAATTTTCCCACGCTGTCAGTGACGTGCATAAGGTGAGCTCATGTCCAATGAACTCAGCTCACCTCCTGCACGTCACTGACAGCGTGGGAGAATTCTCCTGCACTCAGCGCTTCAGTGTGAGAATTCTCCCACGCTGAAGCGCTGAGTGCAGGAGAATTTTCCCACGCTGTCAGTGACGTGCATGAGGTGAGCCGAGTTCATTGGACATTAACTCGGCTCATCTGGATGCCCTCACAGAGAGACACTGTGGAGCGCAAGCAAGCCTGCGCTTCTCAGTGTCTGCGGGATGACAGGCTGGATGGCAGCGTTCTGCTGCGGTCCAGCCTGTCATCTCGATGTAGCAGAGCTGAAGCTGTCATGGGAACCATGGAAAGGTAAGGATGATGTTGCTTTATTATTTTTCTTTTATTTCAGTAGATCGTTGGCTTCAGCTGGAATGGGCGTGATGGTAAGTATGGTTTAATTTAGAACAATAAAGAATTGTGTGTTTATTTCAATTAAAGGACTTTTTTCTGGGTGTTGTGTTTTTTTTAAATACTTTACTAGAAATTCATGGTGGTCATGTCTAATATTGGCGTGACCCCATGAATTTCGGGCTTAGGGCCAGCTGATAATGCCAAGCTGGCCCTAACCCCTTTATTACCCAGTGAGCCACCGCATCAGGGCCCTGGATGAGTTGGGTACAGCGCCAGAAGATGGAGCTTCTATGAACGCGCCATTTTCCGGGGTGGCTGCGGACTGCAATTTGCAGCGGGGGTGGCCCAGAAAGCTTGGGCCTCCCTGCGCTGCGGATTCCAGCCCCCAGCTGCCTAGTTGTACCTGGCTGGACACAAAAACAGGGCGAAGCCCCACGTCAATTTTCTTTAAATTATTTCATGAAATAATTAAGAAAAAAAGGGCTTCCCTATATTGTTGTGTCCGGCCAGGTACAAATAGGCAGCTGGTGGTTGGGGGCAGCCCGTTCCTGCCTGCTGTACCTGGCTGGACACAAATATAGTGCGAAGCCCCACGTCAATTTTTTTTAAATTATTTCATGAATTTCCTGAAATAATTTAAAAAAATTGAAGTGGGGCTTCGCACTATATTTGTGTCCAGCCAGGTACAGCAGACAGGAACGGGCTGCCCCCATCCACCAGCTGCCTATTTGTACCTGGCCGGACACAACAATATAGGGAAGCCCTTTTTTTCTTAATTATTTCATGAATTTCATGAAATAATTAAAAAAAATTGAAGTGGGGATTCGCACTATATTTGTGTCCAGCCAGGTACAGCAGGCAGGAACGGGCTGCCCCCATCCACCAGCTGCCTATTTGTACCTGGCCGGACACAACAATATAGGGAAGCCCTTTTTTTCTTAATTATTTCATGAATTTCATGAAATAATTAAAAAAAATTGAAGTGGGGCTTCGCACTATATTTGTGTCCAGCCAGGTACAGCAGGCAGGAACGGGCTGCCCCCATCCACCAGCTGCCTATTTGTACCTGGCCGGACACAACAATATAGGGAAGCCCTTTTTTTCTTAATTATTTCATGAATTTCATGAAATAATTAAAAAAAAAGTACGTGGGGCTTCGCCCTATTTTTGTGTCCAGCCAGGTACAACTAGGCAGCTGGGGGCTGGAATCTGCAGCGCAGGGAGGCCCAAGCTTTCTGGGCCCCCCCCCGCTACAAATTGCAGTCCGCAGCCACCCCGGAAAATGGCGCGTTCATAGAAGCGCCATCTTCTGGCGCTGTACCCAACTCATCCAGGGCCCTGGTGCGGTGGCTCACTGGGTAATAAAGGGGTTAGGGCCAGCTTGGTATTATCAGCTGGCCCCAAGCCCAAAATTCATGGGGTCACGCCAGTATTAGACATGACCGCCATGAATTTCTAGTAAAGTATTTAAAAAAAACACAACACCCAGAATAAAGTCCTTTAATTGAAATAAAGACACAATTCTTTATTGTTCTAAATTAAACCATACTTACCATCACACCCATTCCAGCTGAAGCCAACGATCTCCTGCAATAAAAGAAAAATAATAAACCAACCTCATCCTTACCTTTCCATGGTTCCCACGACAGCTTCAGCTCTGCTACATCGAGATGACTGGCTGGACCGCAGCAGAACGCTGCCATCCAGTCTGTCATCCCGCAGACACTGAGAAGCGCAGGCATGCTTGCGCTCCTCACTGTCTCGCTGTGACGGCATCCAGATGAGCCGAGGTCATGTCCAATGAACTCGGCTCACCTCATGCACGTCACTGACAGCGTGGGAAAATTCTCACGCTGAAGTGCTGAGTGCAGGAGAATTCTCCCACGCTGTCAGTGATGTGCATGAGGTGAGCTCATGTCCAATGAACTCAGCTCACCTCCTGCACGTCACTGACAGCGTGGGAAAATTCTCCTTCAATCAGCGCTTCAGCGTGAGAATTTTCCCACGCTGTCAGTGACGTGCATGAGGTGAGCCGAGTTCATTGGACATGAACTCGGCTCATCTGGATGTCGTCACAGAGAGACGCTGAGCAGCGCAAGCAAGCCTGCGCTTCTCAGTGTCTGCGGTATGACAGGCTGGATGGCAGCGTTCTGCTGCGGTCCAGCCTGTCATCTCGATGTAGCAGAGCTGAAGCTATCGTGGGAACCATGGAAAGGTAAGGATGAGGTTGCTTTATTATTTTTCTTTTATTGCAGGAGATCGTTGGCTTCAGCTGGAATGGGCGTGATGGTAAGTATGGTTTAATTTAGAACAATAAAGGATTGTGTCTTTATTTCAATTAAAGGACTTTATTCTGGGCGTTTGTGTTTTTTTTAACTTTGACTATGGGGTTAGTAATGGGGGTGTCTTATAGGCGCCTCTCCATTACTAACCTGGGCTTGATGTCAGCTGGCATTATAAGCTGACATCAACCCCAACCCTATTACCCCCTGCCACCGCACCAGGGCAGCGTGGAAGAGCGAGGCTAAGTGCCAGAATTGGCGCATCCTATGAATGCGCCATTTCTGGGGCGGCTGACGGCTGGTGTTTCTAGCCTGGGAGGGGGCCAATATTCATGGCTCCCTTCCTGGGCTATTAATATCAGCCCCCAGCTGTCTGCTAGCCTTTGCTAGCTATTAAATTAGGGGGGACCCCACGTCATTTTTTTTGGGGGGGTCCCCCATTTTAATAGCTAGTAAAGGCTATGTATTCAGCTGGGGGCTGATATTAGTAGCCTGGGAAGCTCCGTGGGTATTACCCCCTTCCCAGGCTTCAAACATCTGCCCCAGCCGTCTGCTTAACCTCCGCTAGAGCCTAAAATTAAGGGGAACCCCACGCCAATTTTTTTAATAATAAATCCTTTATTTTAATACTAAATGACAAGTACAGTAACCAACACTATCACTGTACTTCATATATATGTGACTGACATGTTTCTATCTATCTAATCTATGTGTGATGCTCTATCTTTCTGTTCTAAATTGTCGGGTACCGCTGCTGAATTGCCGGCCGGCTTTTTTAAAGAGACAGTGCATGAAAACACTATTATTTTTTTAAATAAATCCTTTACACTAAATGACAAGTATAGTAAGCAACACTATCACTGTACTTATTATATATGTGACTGACATGTTTCTATCTATCTAATCTATGTGTGAAGCTCTATTCTTTCTGTTCTAAATTGTCGGGTACAGATGCTGAATTGCCGGCCGGCTTTTTTAAAGAGACGGTGCATGAAAACACTAATATTTTTTTTAATAAATCCTTTACACTAAATGACAAGTGCAGTAACCAACACTGTCACTGTGCTTCTTATATGTGTGACTGACATGTTTCTATTTATCTAATCTATGTGTGATGCTCTATTCCTTCTTGTCTAAATTGTCGGGTACCGGTGTATGCCGCTGCTGAATTTGCCGGCCGGCTTTTTTAAAGAGAGTGTCTTCTGAGCAGTTTGTCAGCTTTTGGACACCTTTGCAGGTGTTTTCTATGTGTTTCTATGTGTTTTTGTTTGCCTGCCATTGGTTTTAACGGTGTTCGACGGTGTTCTAAGGTGTTCGACGAACAGTTCGACGAACAGTTCCTCGAACATCCCGGTGTTCGACGAACCGAACCGAACCCGAACACTACGGGGTGGCTCAACACTAGTAACAACATCAATGTCCATTTCAAGCACCGATTTTATCTTTGCCGGGTCTAACGGCTTCCATCAGCTCTGTTCTGCCAAACCTGTGGCTTAAGGCTCACCAGGTTTGTCCTCCAGGCCTCGTGCCTTCTAGGGCTAATGGAGTCCCAGACACAGGGATCAGGTCTCTTGACCCTCCTCTGTTTCAAAACCACCGGGATATATATATATATATCCCTCTATGCGCACAGGACCTGTGATGATGTCACAGTCATGTGATCAGTCACCTGAAGGGGACCTATGTGGTCAGCCAGAACACACCCCCTCAGACATTTTGGCAATGCAGCAAGCCGCTGCATTACAATGGCTAGACCATTCTGCTGCTAAAGAGTCTGCCATTGTGATATCTACACTGCCAGACATCTCCTTGCCTACGCCATACTAATTCTGTAATATATGTCTACTACCATTGCTTTTGCCACTGCACAGCCACACCAGCCATACACTATATTGCTGCTGTTTTGCCTGCTATTGCTTGCCTTACAATTGAGTGCCATGCTGTTTTTCCAAATGATAAACTGACTCTCATGGTACACAAATATCAAACATCTCACAAAACATGGTTAATTTTTTGAAACGCTCGTTGACCACAAATCCTTGTTTGTTTACTTTGAAAACATCTAACCTGTTCCTGGGCCATAAAAAATGATATAATTTTTGGACGCCTTGTGAAAAAGCTTTTGCTTTTTTATTTAGCAAGAAAAAAGGTCATGAAACCCCCAACAAGGATAATTTCTGCATCTCCCTTTGTGAAAAAAAAGGAAATTTTGATTTTCAAACAGTTCGAACATCTCTAAAAATGACTATATATATCTTTGTATTCATACTGGACTTTCAAAGGAATCTGTAAATCATGAATTATGCTATACATACTGTATGCATAACATTTGTCTCTGTACTTTTAATTTGACATTTACTACAATTTTCTTATGCATAATTGCTGTTATTTCTTTAGATCAGCTACGGTGCCACAAATCCTCTTTTAACCAATAAGCAAATGTATCCATCCTTCTTCCAAACTTTTCCTAGTGATCAAACTCAATATCTGGCAATAGTTAAACTTCTTAAACATTTTGATTGGACATGGATTGGTGTTATTGCCTCTGATGATGATGGAGGGCACACGCAAAGTCAGGAGTTAATGAAACAGGCAGAAGTTTATGATATTTGCATTGAGTTTATTCTAAAAATGAAAACTGATGAAGTCAAAAATGAGAAAGACAGCAATGAAAAGAACAGAAGGATATTTAAAAAATCAACATCAAACATTATTGTACTTTGTGGCACAATTTCATTTTTCACTGTTCAATTTATTGAGGAACAAAGCATTTCAGGAAACGAGAAGACCCTGACAATACCAGCAGGGTCAAATATTCACATTCTTTCATCAGTAAAACGTAAAGCATCATGTCATGGGAGCCTCATATTTTCAGCACCAAGTATAAAGATCCCACAACTGAAAACATTTTTAGAAGATATAAGTCTTGAAAATCGTCCAAGTGACCCTATACTTCAACATATCCTAATTGTATACCTGAGCTGTAAACCTTTAAACCCCATCCTGAAAGTTTTAGCTGAAAAGTATTATCCACACAAACTTAAAAATTGCAACAAGACTGTAAAACTACAAGAAATTGGAAGCAACCATTACTACACTGAAACATTTAGAACCACCTATCATGTATATAACGCTGTCTATGCCATGGCTCACGCTCTACATGAAGGCTTTCTTCATATGCCAAGAAAATTCAATTGTAAGCACATGTTGAAGGTAATTTAACCTTTTTACTTCCAGGTGTATTGGAGACTTTTCTTCTCTGGTATTCAGATTTTTTTTTCACTTTTTACATATATACCATTTATTTTGGACTATAAGATGCACATTACCATAAGATGCACCTCAGGTTTAGACAGCAGAAAATAGGGCAATCATTTTCTGCATGTGCCTTTCTGTGGCGGCTATTTTTAGGCTGGGGAGGGCCACTATCCATGGCCACTTTACACTCTGAGAATACCAGCCCACAGCTGTCTGCTTTAGCTTGGCTGATTATCAAAAATGTGGAGGACACCATGCCTTTTTTCTTAGTTATTTATTTAGTTATTTAGTTAAAACTAAATGGAGGGTGCAAAATGGAGGGGTCATTATCAATAAATTTTAATTTTGAGAAGGGAAGTAATAAATCTATTGTTACTGCCTCTCTGCAGTATGTATCATACAATGAGCTGTCTAGAGTGTATAATTATTATTATTTTTATTTAGTATTATTATAGCACCATTTATTCCATGGCACTTTACATGTGAAAAAAGGGGTACACATAGCAAAAACACTTACAGTAACCTTGAACAAAATGAGTCAGCAACTGGTACAGGAGGAAAGAGGACCATGCCCCCAAGGGCTCACAATCTACAATGGATGGCTGAGGATACAATAGGTGAGGGTATATGTTGGGGTAGAGAGTTCCAGAGTAGGGGCGATGTACGGGACAAATCTTGTATGCGATTGTGGGAAGAGGAGATAGAACGGAAGTATAGAAGGAGATCTTGTGAGGATCGGAAGTAGCGTGTAGGTAAGTACTGGGAGACTAGGTCACAAAAGTATGGAGGAGACAGGTTGTGAATGGCTTTGTATGCCATGGTTAGGGTTTTGAACTGGAGTCTCTGGGTAATGGGGAGCCAGGGTAGGAATTGACAGAGTGGAAAGGCCAGGGAGTAGCGGGGGTACAGGTGAATTAGTCGGGCAGCAGAGTTTAAGATAGATTGGCGGGGTGCAAGAGTGTTAGAAGGGAGGCCACAGAGCAGGAGGTTGCAGTAGTCGAGGTGGGAGATGATGAGCGTGTGCACTAGTGCTTTTGCAGAGTCTAGGCTGAGGAATGTGCAGATCCGGGAGACATTTTTGAGTTGGAGTCGGCAGGAAGTGGAAAGGGTTTGGATATGTGATTTGAAGGAGAGATCAGAGTCCAGGGTTTCCCCAAGGCAGTGAGCTTGTGGAACTGGGGAAAGTGGGCAGCCATTAACTTTGATGGATAGGTCAAATGGGGAGATTGAGGGGGGTGGGGGAAAGATTATGAATTCAGTTTTATCCATCTTAAGTTTTAGAAATCTAGCAGAGAAGAAGGATGAAGTAGCAGACAGACATTGTGGAATTCTGGTTAGTAAAGAGTTAATATCGGGTCAAGAGAGGTAGATCTGTGTGTCATCAGCACAGATGTGATACTGAATGCCGTGAGACTCTATGAGCTGTCCCAGGCCAAAAGGTGTAGATGGAGAAGACCAGGGGCCCTACAACTAATCATTGGGGAAACCGACAGATAGGGTGTGAGATGAGGAGGTGGTGTGTAAACGGGAGATGCTGAATGTCCGGTCTGTTAGGTATGAAGAGATCCAAGATAGGACCAAGTCTGTGATGCCAAGAGATGAGAGAGTCTGTAGTAAGAGTGTGTGTCATAGGCAGATGACAGGTCCAGGAGGAGGAGGACAGACTAGTGTCGCTTGGATTTGGCTGTTAGTAGGCCGTTGGTTGTTTAGTAAGGGCAGTTTCAGTGGAGTGATGCAGTCAGAAAACAGATTGTAAGCAATCAAAGAGGGAGCAGGAGGAGAGGTGGGAGGACAGTTCAAAGTGGACGTGTTGTTCCAGTAGTTTTGAGACATAGGGGAGAAGTGATATGTGGCGATAGCTAGTCAGAGAGGATGTGTCAAGGGAGGGCTTTTTGAGGATGGGTGTGATTGAGGCATGTTTGAAACATGATGGGAAGACACCAGTTGTTAGTGACAGGTTGAAAAGGTGGGTTAGAGTTGGGATGAAGGCTGTGGTAAGGTTAGAAATGAGGTGGGACGTAATTGGGTCAAGTTCACAGGTGGTGAAGTGTGATTTGGAGAGTAAAGAGGAAACTTGATCTTCTGTAATGGTGGAGAAGTTGGTTTTGGAGAAAGAAGGTTGAGTAGATATGAGGATGGGGTGTGGGTACTTTAGGCAAAAGCTTTGTCTGATGATGTCAATCTTCTGCTTGAAGAATGTGGCAACTAGTGATGATCAAGCATGTTTGCTACTGCTCGGTGCTCGCCCAAGAATCTCACTGCTTGACATGCTCAGCGATAGCCAAGTATTTCCGGGGTTGCTCGGCGGGAGCTCGGGTCTCCTCCCTGCATGTTTGGCACTCTTTAGAGAGCAAATGAACATGCAGGGATTGCCTGCCACTCACTGTTATGCCGTAGCCATGTTGGTTGTGGCATTACAGTGATTGGCTGGCCGCACAGCGTCATCAGGTCGATATCAGACCTGGCGCTGCCATGCTGGTCACAGTCACTCCAGAATCAGACAGTGTAGGGAGAGGTGCTGCTGAGCTAGGGAGAGATTTGCTTGTTTCTATTTAGTGTAGGTGTACCAAACTATATTAAAGACACATATCCTTCTCAACAAACAGTCCTTCTGAGGACTAATCCATCTGCAGAGATATCAGGCAGGCAGTGTATATAGGCAGGCAGGGTATATAGCAGACTGAGTGCACATAGGACAAGAGGCTCCATTCCAGTTTAGTCTGCTGTTGCTGCTGTTAGATATTTCTAGAAATAGGCCCAGGTCTCAGGGGCCAAGAATACTTTTTTTTGGATCTTAATCCTCATTATCTGCTTAAAAAGCAATCTAGAGAACATTATTTCTGTGCCATTTGCTTGTTGGCACTGCAGAATGCAGCCAGGTCCTTTCCATATTACAGCGCTAAAAATCCAGCTATTTAAAACTGTGGTTTGTTCGTCACACGGATCTCATATAATTGCGCTGAAAATACTGCCATTTCTGACCTCAATTAAAAATTTGTTTCAGTGTGTCAGTGAAGCAATTGACACCAGATTTCTGTTCAAAATAGTTACCTACAGGCCAGGTATTCAAAACTGTGTTTTCTCCTTCACACGGATCACATACGTTTTCAGAAAATACTGCCATTTCTGGCCTCCATTAAAAATTTGTTTCAGTGTGTCAGTGAAGCAATTGACACCAGATTTCTGTTCAAAATAGTTACCTACAGGCCAGGTATTTAAAACTGTGGTTTGTCCGTCACACGGATCACATATAAGTTCGCTACAAATTCAGTCATTTGTTGTGAGCGTGGAAGATATTGTCCTCCATTTAAAATGGGCAAGGCACGGGGAACTGGACGTGATGGTGCATGCAGAAGCCGAGGCCGTGGGAAAGCTAATTTATAGGGGACCGCAGAACACTATTATTGAATACAGAGAAGTGTGAAAAGGTTATTGATTGGATAGCAGATAATGGACACTTAGCCACCACCACTTAGCCACTTAGTCACTTAGCCACCACCACCTTGTCTTCCACACGGTCAAGTCTCAGTAGCTGTGAGTCTGGACCGCATATTCCTCACCCTGAACCTCCTTCTTCCCACCATGCCGAATGCCCAGAGACAACTGATCCCACACTTGGACACTCCGAAGAGCTGTTCACTTTTCCATTTATAGATTCGGGCCTCTCGCCCGATCCACTTAAAGCAGGGGCAAGAGAAGATCGCATGTAGCAGTGCCCAAATATTTGAGCAGCCACGGTCTCATGAAGGTGACAATGGGAAGGTGTCACAAGAGGTGGACGATGATGAGACACAATTACTATAAAGTAAGGAGCAGGACCAGAGTGTGGAAGTGGGAGAAGAGGTGGTGGATGATATAGTAACTGACACAACCTAGCAGGAGGACATGCAGAGCGAGGAGAGCAGCACACAGGGGGAGGGAGGTAGAGCACCCCAACAGGCAGGAAGAAGCAGTGTGGTGGCCGAAGAAAGAAGGCAGGCAAACACCAACTGTAACACCAACATGAAGGAAGTTGTCAGTACAACTCTTAGGTCTTCCCGAGTCTGGATGTTTTTTTAAAGACTCTGCCGATAACCCCAAAAAGGCCATTTGCACCACCTGCCAGGCTAGCATCAGCAGGGGTGGCAAAACGACCTGCCTGACCGCCACCAGCATGATAAGGCACATTGCAGCAAAGCACCCGACTTTGTGGGCCGAACCCCAGGGTCCAGGAACAATGTCTGCGGGTGGCACCATTGCTTCTTCTGCTGTTGTGCATGCAAGCCAATCCCCTGTCCATGGTGCATGCAAAGATGCCTCCTGCCTTGCACCTGTCATTGCACACTTTCAAGTAGCCCCTCAGGCCTCACTACTAAATTCTCACATTTCACGACTGCTTGTGCTCGAAATGTTGCCTCTTAGGCTTGTGGAGACAGAAAAATTCCCCAACCTGATGGCGGCAGCCGTCCCTTGGTACTCGGTCCCCAGCCGCCACAATTTCTCCCAGTGTGCCGTCCCTGCATTACACAAGCCGTGCCCTCAACAACGCAGTTACCGGGAAAGTCTACCTAACCACGGACACGTGGACAAGTACTTTTGGGCAGGGATGGTACATCTCGCTGACAGCACACTGGGTTAACATAGTCGAAGCCGGGACCCAGTCGAACCTTGGGACGGAACATGTCCTCCAGACGCCAAGGATTACGGGCCCTAGGTCAATCAGGGTTGCCCCCACAGTCTACAGCTCCTGCACCTCATCCTCCTCAGCCTCCTCCTCCTCTTCAGCCTCCATCTTCGAAATGAGCACATCAGTCACAAGTTGGAAGCATTGCAGCACTGCTTCGGCCAAGCGGCAACAGAATGTGCTGAAGCTAATATGCTTAGGTGACGAACTGCACAATGCTGAAGAGTTGTGGACAGCTCTGAAAGAGCAGGCAGATCTGTGGCTCATACCGCTGAACCTACAGTCAGGCATGGTCGTGTGTGACAATGGCCAGAACCTGGTGATGGCTCTGAGGCAAGGCGAGCTCACACATGTACCATGCCTGGCCCATGTGCTTAACCTTGTGGTTCAGCGGATTCTCAAATCCTACCTGGATCTGCTTGTTAAAATATGCCGCCTGTGTGCCCATTTTAGAAAGTCACCTACTGCTTTCACCGCCCTTAGCTGTGTTTCAGCAGCGTTTGCAGCTTCCGACTCACAGACTGGTATGTGATGTCCTCACACATTGGAACTCAACACTGCAGATGTTGGGAAGGATTTGTGAGCAGAAGAGGGCAATTATTGTGTACCAGCATCAACAAGGCCGTCTGTATTTAGTTCAGACTCCACACATAAGACCTCAGGAGTGGACTTGGATGTCAGACATATGTACCATCCTCCAAAACTTTGAGGACTCCACCAAGATGGTGAGCGGCCATTACTCCATAATTAGCGTCACCATCCTGCTTCTCTGTGTTCTGAAACGCTCTCTGCTCACAATCAAAGAGGATGCATTGCAGGCGGAGCATGATGAGATGGAGCAAGGAACCATACAGGGTGATTACACACAGCCCAGCCTCATCTCATCCCAATGTGGTTTGGGTGACAATGAGGAAGAGGAGGAGGAGTAAGTACAGGAGCTAATTTCATGCGCTATAGATGGTATTACCTGCACAACTGTCATACCGTTTGTTCAGCGTGGATGACCAGAGAACAGAGAGGAGGAGAGTATGGTCAGTCATCCTCTTGGTGAGGACACGGAAGTCTTGCCTGTTAGCAGTCTGGTACGCATGGCTGAGTTTATGTTACGCTGCCTTTCCCATGACCCTCGCGTTCTCAAAATTTTTGGTGACAGTCATTACTGATTGGTGACGATTCTAGACCCATGCTACAAGGAGAACTTTATGTCTCTTATTCTTGAGGTGGACAGGTCTACAAAAATGGGGCAGTACCAGAAGTCCCTTGTTGCGGAACTATTAAGAAAATTCCCATCTGAAGACGCTGGCAGCAGAGTTCATAGTTCGTTGGACAACCAAGGAGTACAGGCGAGAGAGACACAAATGCAATCCAGCAGAGGCAGGGGAACACTGTCAAAGTTCTGGGACAGTTTTCTCAGACCCTCCCATCGCACAGGCCCTGAGGTGCGGGGTACTCTCATAAGGAGTGAAAAGTTTGGGAAGATACTGAGAGCCTACCTTGCCGACCGTACCAACGTCCTCCGTGATTCCTCTGTACCTTTTAATTATTGGGTATCTAAGCTGGATACGTGGGATGAACTGGCTCGCTACGCCTTGGAGGTCCTGGGCTGCCCGCCGCTAGCGTTTTATCAGAGCGAGTTTTTAGTGCCGCTGGTGGAATTATAACTGATAAGCGCATTCGCCTGTCAACTGAAAATGCTGATAGGCTGACTCTTATAAAAATGAACAAGGGCTGGATTGGGCCAGACTTCTCAACACCACCGAATGATAGCAGCGTAACATAAACTCAAATCCAGTGTCTTTTTATGGGAGGTGTATTCTCATGCACCTCTTCATACCCACACATGGGTATATGCTTCTTGATTTTGGCTATTTGCTCTTGTCCTCCTCCTTCTCCTCATCCTCTACCACCATGTCACCAGGGTGACTGTGGTCCATGATGCAACACTTACATAATTTTTTTAAATGGTGTTTATAATGCTGTAAAAAAAAATTATACAGTATGTTCATGTATACCACCCCAGGGGTAAATGTTTGTCAGCCCATACGCTTAGTGCATGGGCATTACAAGTATAGGAGACCAGCTCCTTTCTAATGGGAACATTTTTTTATGAAGCCCTCAAAGTCTCTTCCAAGGGGCATTGAAGTACCTCGCAATTTTTGCCAGCCCTTGCATTCACTGCATAGGCCAACACTATGGGAGACCCTCTTCTTTCTAATGGGAATTTGTCGTTACTGTGGCCCTGCTCTATGCGTCTTTAAATTCTTAGTGGGGTTTTTCCTAAATTTGGTCAGCCGTTGGACTCACTGCATACCCTATAACTGTATAGCAGACTCTCTCCTTTCTATTGGGAATTTGTCGTTACTGTGGCCCTGCTCTATGAGTCTTTAAATTCTTAGTCGGGTTTTTCCCAAATTTTGACATCCCTTGCAGTCACTACATGGGTATTACCACTATAGGAGACCTACTCCTTTATAATGGGAACATTCTTTTTACTGAGACCCTCCTCTATGTCTCTTCAAATGGTTATTGGGTTGTGTCCAAATTTTTGGCAGCCCTTGCAGTCACTGCATACGCAATAACAGTAAGGGAGACCCACTTGTTAATAATGGGAACAACAAAGCTTAGCCAGCTGATGGTGGCTCTCTAACAACAGTGAGGGCCAACTGCTGGCCTTTTAAAAATAGTAAGGGCCATCTGATGGCCTTATAAAAATAGGCTTTATGACTTTCAGAGTCACTCCATCATAAATGAAGCAGGATGTGTCTGATGATGTGTCACACACCATATTGCCAGATAAAATTGTTTAAATGTTGTAAAATGTTAAAATGACATTTCCCAGTGAATGCATTTGTCTTAAAAAATAACGTGAAAAAAATCCCAAAACAATAGGATCTTTCTTTAGTATAAAACACAGCGTCGCCAATTTAACCTCAATGTAATCACATTGTTCAGCTCCTGCTCCTCCTCCTCCATTTCCAAAATGACCACATCAGTCACAAGCTGACAGCACTGCAGCACTGCCTTGGCCAAGCGGCATCAGGCTGTGCTGAAGATAACATGCTTAATGCTTGAGTGACAAACCACCCAGCTCTGCAGAGTTGTTGAAAGCTGTAACACAGCAGCCTGATCTGTGGCTCTCACCTCTGAACATACAGCCAGGCATGGTCGTGTGTGACAATGGACGGAAACTGGTGACGGAGAAATGACAGCCGGAGTAGATACAGTTTCCCTCTATGCCAGTCCTTTCACCAAGCTAAAGAATATGGCTGTGGTAAAATACAACTCCCACTGAGAAGCTGTTTCAGATTGAAAAACATTGTGCCCACCAGAGGATTTAATTCTGAGGGCTCACCTTTCTCCCCCGCTTAAGAGCCCGATAGCAGCTGCAAAGTTAGCGCTATCAAGAACTTTCCTGAGGTAGAAACAAAGACACGCCAGAGGATTCTCTGGTGGGACCGTCCAACCCTGCCGAGAAGCCGTCCTGGCTAAGAAAAGTGTGTGGGAAGGTTCCCGGACACTCTATGGACGCTTTTTTACTGAGGAGGAAACACACGCAAACATGGGGAGAACATACAAAGTCCTTGTAGATGCTGTCTTTGATGGGATTTGAACTCAGGATCCCAGCACTGCAAGGCTTCAGTGCTAACCACTGATCCAATCTGCTACCGTTCACCCTCTAATATCTAACAGGCTGGAGAAACTTGCACCTACTGCCACTCTATGTTCAGCTCCTTTGTGAGAAACTAATGTATTTGGGCAGCCACTCAGTCTACCAAATCGAATTCCTGAGAAGAAAATTGGGGATGGCTTTGCTACTAGTACTGGGGGCAGTGCTAATACCATGGCGTCGTACCATAGTTTACTGGAAATATTCCAGGCTGGTAGGAGGCAAGCAAATTCCCACAGAAAAGTACCAGAAGTAGTGTCCAGGGACCCACTCTTGTAGAAGGCGGAGACAACACCCGGAGAAATAGTGACGGCTGGGGACCGAATATGGACATGAGGCATGAGGCATGAGGTCGTGAAAAGCTTCCGCCTCCACGAGCCTAAAAGGCCACATTTCAAGTGCAAGCAGCTGCCCAGAAATCTGGAAGTTTAGTAATGCGGCCTGTGGGTGGGTGGCTGGCTGGCTGCATACTTGCACTTGCATTCCAAGTAACAGAAAACTAAGCAGATGGTGGTCTCTATCATCATCATGACCTCACCTTGGCACTATGAACTCTCCTGAAGGAGAAGCCAGGGCCCACCGGCGGAGTCTCCGGTTTTCAGGTGGGTCCGTCCATCCCTGCCGAGAATCAGCCCTGGCTAAGAAAAGTGTGGGGGAAGGTTCCCGGACACTCTATGGCTGCTTTTTCAATGTGGATCGGCCATGCTTATGCATGTTATTTCTCAAAAAGCATTACAGATCAGGCCATTGTCCAATTCTGTATTCAAGAAATTAAATGCGCAAAGAAAGATGTTTGTGTGTCAAAGCACCACCGACAAGTGCGAGTTGATGTTGGACGGGCTGCCATTGCTTCTGCAACAAGCTGCATTAGAGGATTTCCTGGGAGAAATGACACCCAGAGTAGATACGGTTTCCCTCTATGCCAGTCTATTCACC
The DNA here is from genome assembly GCF_046119375.1 of Phyllobates terribilis. NCBI lineage: Eukaryota > Metazoa > Chordata > Amphibia > Anura > Dendrobatidae > Phyllobates > Phyllobates terribilis. The sequence continues at coordinate 1,200,680,079 of NW_027362761.1, read as the reverse complement.
GTGCTAAATACAACTCTCAGCAAAAAAATCTGTAGAATGGCTCCGTACCGTCCCTGGCCACATTCACCTGTACAAGTGTTTGTGGTTAGGCGTTCCTTCCCAGTAAGTGCACTGGGGAGGGCACGGGTAATGTTGTGGGACCCATGCTTGTGGAAGGCAAAGATGATACTGGGAGAAATAGTTGCGGCTGGGGACCTAGTATGGACCCCACACTGCCGCCGGCATGAGTTTATGAAAAGCTTCCGCATCCATGAGCCTAAAAGGCCACATTTCAAGTGAAAGCAGCATTAGAGGACTTCCTGGGAGAAATGGTTTCCCAAGTCCTTTCACCAAGCTAAAGGATATGGCTGTGGTGAACTACAATTCAGCAAAAAAAGGTTTGGAATGGCACCGTACCGTCCCTGGCCACATTTACATGTCCACATATTTGTGGTTAGGCAGTCCTTCTCAGTAAGTGCACTGGGGAGGGCACGGGTAATGTTGTGGGACCCGACCCGTGCTTGTGGAAGGTGAATACGATGCTGGGAAAAATAGTGACGGCTACGGATCAAGTATGGACACCCAGCTGGCGTGAGGTTATGAAAAGCTTCCGCCTCCACGAGCCTGAAAGGCCACATTTCAAGTGAAAGCAGCTTTAGAGGACTTCCTGGGAGAAATGGCAGCTGGGTAGATATGGTTTCCTAAGTCCTTTCACCAAGCTAAAGAATATAGCTGTGGTGAAATACAACTCAGCAAAAAAAGCTGTGGATTGGCTCCATACCGTCCCTGGCCACATTCGCTTGACCATGTGTTTGTGGTTAGGCGGTCCTTCCCAGTAAGTGCACTGGGGAGGGCTCGGGTACTGTTGTGGGACCCGTGTTTGTGGAAGGCGGAGATGATACCGGGAGAAATAGTGGTGGCTGGGGACCGAGTATGTATACCCGGTCGCAGCTGCCATAAGATTATGGACAGCTTCCGCCTCCACGAGCCTAAAAGGCCACATTTCAAGTGCAAGCAGCTGTCAAGTATTGCAGCCGGTGGGTGGGTGGCTGGCTGCATACTTGGGCTTGCATTTAGTGTTGAGCCACCCCCGTAGTGTTCGAGTGTTCGAGTTCGGTTCGGTTCGTCGAACACCCGTGTGTTCGCCGAACTGTTCGTCGAACTGTTCGTCGAACACCTTCGAACACCGTTAAAACCAATGGCAGGCAAACAAAGACACATAGAAACACATAGAAAACACCTTCAAAGGTGTCCAAAAGCTGACAAACTGCTCAGAAGACACAACTAACACATGGAAAAGTGACAAGTACATATAGTCATGCGAAAAGAAAAGAGGTGGAGGAGTAAAAGGAGGGGGAGACACAGATATAGGCATGTCATGCCCTTCTAAAATCCAAAAAGTGAGAAGCCGACACGTTCAGTCCGCTCCTGCCCGTGCCACCTCCGTGTCGCCGGGTTTGTGCCAGAGCCGCGGTGAACCCTGACGGCCAGCCCCCCTCTCCCAATACTGGTGCCTGTCCGCTGGTGGGTCGAGCGAGCCCCCCTGTGGTGGAGGCAGCTCTAAGCTTTTTAATTTAAATTGTCTCTCTAATTTGAATGAATACACTTTAAATCCATTTACAAGGATCTATTGGAGGGCAAGTCTCATGCCAGCAGCCGCGTAATTCCAGCTCCAGTAGCGTCCACTAAAGCTGCTGCAGTTAAAAAGCTTTTATAAGGATCGAGCTCGGCTGTCCACCGCAAGGCATCCTACTGCCAGTCCCAGCCCCTATGCCTTGGGGTGCCTCCTGATGCTCTTCACTGAGTATCCCGTGGTCCCGAAGCATTTCCTTTGAAAAATTTAAGTGTCCAAACTACAGGTGGTGTAGCTTGCTTAACAGCCGGGATAATCCTCTGACTAGCAGACACTACTACTAGGCACAAAGTATTTCCTGGGCTAGATGCAGTTAAAAATTTGTAATTAGATACTCTCGTTGGATGCTGAGAAAGCATTCCATAGAGTCTCCTGGCACGCCATATATGATTCTCTTAAAAAGCTTGGGGTAGGGGTCTAGGGGACCCTTTTATAGCCAAAATCACGGCCCTGTATCACAATACGTCACCTAGGCTGAAGATAAATGGAACTGTAGCACCCTGAGGGCTCGGTTGCTACAGAGGTATTGCACCTCACCCAGAGGTCTGTTATCTCACTCTCAGGTAAGGATGGAGTGTGGATCAGGACCCGACACCTGCATGCATTACACCACATTGCCGTGGGGCAGGGCGACCAATATGCCTCTGAGATGGGCGTGACAGTCCCTGTCCCTGGCTGGAGTGGGGGGAGGGAACACTGAGGAAGGGGAACCCTGTAGTGCAGGAGCAGGGAGGAAGCAGTTCCTGGGTGCATTGAGAAGGGAGTATAAAAGGTGGGCACCATCTTAGTTCAGTGCAGAGAAGTCTGAGCAGAAGTGGCAGGGAGCAGGGGCTCTGCATGAGCTCTGCTCCGGAGGCGGGCCTAGTAACAGAGGCCCAGGCCTGGAAGAGGGAGAAGGAAGGAAGAGGAGCGGAGAAGGCTCCAGGAACGAGGAATGAAGGGATCCCAGGGGTGCGGACGGGCGAGTCGCCACCGCACGCCCGAATCCACCTGCGTGGAGGGGTCACGCCAAAGGGGGAGACCGGTCCCCGAAACTAGTGGAGGCAGGAAACGACCCTCAGCTAGAAACCGGAGGCTGTGACATTGTATGTGGCGCAGCCCCTCGCTACACCCGCTAGGAAGGCACCACATGGGGTCAGGGAAACTGGCGCCAAGTTTACCAAGAGGAGGCCCGAGGCAGCCGGACAGAAGGGTTGGTAAGAAAGGCCAGACAAAGGACACACAAAGGGGGTCCTGTGAAGCGCTCCAAAGTTATCTGGGAGTTGTCTGAGCCCCTCACCTGGTGAGCACAGTACGACGTGGGCAGCCGTTACCTGCAGACGTGGTCTGGATAATAAGAACTGTGAGTAAAGGCCCTGGACTGCATCACTGACTCCGTGTCGTTACTGCTGCTGCCCTGCACCATCACCCCCATCCTCCGCATACACTGCCCTGAGGCTATACTCCTCCCGTGGGGAGTTATGCTACGCTCTGCTGCACCCACAACACCAGCCTCAGCGGTCTGCCCTGCAGCGGCGGTTCACTCTGACCGCAATCCACGGGTGGCGTAGTCGGACATTTAAACATCAAAACCACATAAATAGTTCCGCCACTGGTTTGACCACCCTGAGCCATGGAACCGGGTCGCCGCCACGAAGACTACAACCACCAGCATCCACCACAAAGGGTCCGACTCCGGGTGTCCCAAAGCCCAGGGGGTGCATCCGAACATTTTCATCACCTTTCACTATCACCAATGGGACAAGGCAGGGATGTCCTCTGTCCCCTCTCTTATACATCCTAGTGACGGAGCACCTGCTCTCATCAATTCGCCATAACCCCAATATTAGGTGGATTGAGGTGGGAAGCAACGAGTACAAGTGCTCTCTATTTGCTGATGATGTCCTAGTATATATCACTCAATCACATATATCCATCCATGCTGTTATGGCTGAAATAGATCACTTTGTTACATGGTCAAATTTTAAAATCAATGCAGCGAAGTCTGAGGCCCTCGATGTCTCCCTCCCCAAATCCATATAGGATTCCATCCAGTCCAACTTTCCCTTTGCCTGGCCCTCACAGGGTATCAAATACTTAGGAATTCCTATTCATAGAGACCTCTCCCATCTATGTTATCTTAATTTTGGGCCCTTTATTGAACAACTCCATACAGACCACGGTTGGCAAGTTAGAACTGTAAGATTCACTACGTGAACCACTGGTGTTTTGTGGAAAAGCACATGTACACTGTGTTCCAAATTATTATGCAAAAAGTGTTTAGGAGTGATAAGGGAAGAATTTGTTTGTTTGTCAGTTAAACTCATTGATGGTGATGTGTGTCAGGGCTCTTTATATCACTGTAAGCAATTGCAGACACCTGTGCTAATTAGTTTGGCAGGTGTGTCCAATGAAAGGCAAGACTACTTAAGAAGGCTGTCTCACATTATTAAGCAGCCTACATTTTCTGCCAAAATGGGAAAGAAAAAGGATGTGTCGGCTGCTGAGAAGCAACAAATTGTGGAGTGTTTAGGTCAAGGCATGACTACAATCAACATTGTGCAATGATCAGGATGAAGTGTCTTGGCAATCAAGAAGTATGTAGCTGATTCACAGTACACACATGTGCGTGCTGATAAGGGCAAATTGAGGACTCTTTCCTACAGGCAATTACGTCAGGTTAAAAGAGCAGCGGCAAAAAAGCCTTGTCATAGCAACAGACAAGTTTTTGAAGCTGCTGGTGCCTCCAACGTCCCCCGAAAAACAAGATGCAGGGTCCTTCAGAGGTTTGCAGCTGTGCATACGCCATCCTGTCGACCTCCTCTATCCACTTCACACAAGCAGAAACGGCTCCAGTGGGCCAAACATTACATGAAGACTGATTTCAAAACTGTTTTGTTCACGGATGAGTGCCGTGCAGCGCTCGATGGTCCAGATGGATGGAGTGGAGGATGGCTGGTTGATGGACACCCCACGCAAACACGGCTACAGCGCCAACAAGGAGGAGGTGGAGTAATGTTTTGGGCTGGAATCATGGGGAAAGAGATTGTCGGCCCCTTTAGGATCCCTGAAGGCGCTAAAGATGAACTCCATAATGTATGTGGATTTTCTCAAACAGCACTTCCTGCCATGGTTCAAGAAGAAGAACCGTGTACTTCACAGCAAGATCATTTTTTTGGCATGATAATGTACCATCTCATGCTGCACATAACACATCTGCATCTCTGGCTGATATGGGCATAAAAGGGGACAAACTTATGGTGTGACCCCCATGCTCCCCTGACCTCTACCCCATTCAGAACCTCTGAGCATCATCAAAAGGAGTGTCTATGATGGCGGGAGGCAGTTCACATCTAAGCAACAGCTCTGGGAGGGTATTCTGTCCTCATGCAAAACAATTGAAGCAGAAACCATCCAAAACCTGACAAATTCAATGGACGAGAGAGTTCAGAAGCTCCTTTCGAACAAGGGGTCCTATGTGAAAATGTAACATCACCTAGAATAAAGTTTTGAGTTGAAAACTGTTTGATTTCAGTTTCTAATAACCTGCTAATGCTTATAATTTCAAAAATGACCATTTTTTTGGTCTTTATTAAAATGAAAAGGTTGATCGAAAAGTTTGGGGGATCTAAGAGTGTGGCAACCCAGTAGTCATGATTACTTCGAATTCTGACAATATGAGGGTCATGTTGCAGGTAGTGCAGCAAGAAGGCACTTATGTGTCTTGCGCATCTCGGAGCCCTAAAATTATTTTCCGGGCTAGATGCAGCTAAAAATTATTATTAATTTTAAATCTGGTGGAGCTTAGTATAGATGGCCTAATAGGATCAGTGCTGCACACTGCTACAAAGCCCAAATTATTTTCCAGTCAAGATACAGATAAACATGATTAGTAATTTTAAATCTGGTGGAGCTTATTATAGATGGCCTAATAGAATCAGTGCTGCACACTGCTACAAAGCCCAAATTATTTTCCAGCCAAGATACAGATAAACATGATTAGTAATTTGAAAGCTTAAAACGGTTGGTAGGGTGATTTTAACCAATCATCAAGCTTTTACTCTCCCCAGGATGACACAGGGGTAGAAAAGTCCTTTCGGATCCATGATTTGTTCATCTTTATGAACGTGAGTCTGTCTACATTATCAGTGGAGAACCGCGTGCGCTTATCTGTCAGCACACCACCAGCAGCGCTGAACACACGTTCAGACAGAACGCTGGCTGCGGGGCATGACAAGATCTCCAAGGCGTAAGTGGCTAGCTCCGGCCATTTATCCAGATTGGAAGCCCAAAAAGAGCAAGGGTCCAGTGACACAGTCATGGCTTCAATGTTTACTTGGAGATACTCCTGTACCATCGTCTCTAGGCATTGACTATGTGTCAGACTTCTTGTCTCCTGTGGCCTTGCAAAGGATAGGCTACAAAAGTGGTGAAATGATTCCGCAAAATTGATGTTACCAGCAGATACTGTGGTTCTGTTACGGTTTGAGTGCTGAACACTTGACGGTCCCACGGTTCGCAAGTTGGAACTGTGAGATTCACTACGTGCACCACTGGTGTTTTGTGGAAAAGCACATGTAAGATTCTGCAACAGTCTCTGCTGATACTCCTGCATGCGTGCATCCCTTTCTATGGCAGGAATAATTTCTGCAAATTTACTTTTGTACCGGGGATCTAACAGTGTGGCAACCCAGTAGTCAGGATTATTTCTAATTCTCACAATTCGAGGGTCATGTTGCAGGTAGTGCAGCAAGAAGGCACTCATGTGTGTTGCGCATCCAGGAGCACCAAGTCCCTGTTGTGTTGGTGGCGAGGTAACAATCATGCTTCCTTCCTCTGTCCTCTCCCCCCAACCTCGCACAACAGAAATGCGATCAAGGTCTCCCTCATCTGATGAGTCTTCCATCAGTTCGTCCTCCACTTCTTCCTGGGCTCCTGCACCTTCCTCACTAGTTTGGCTGCTACCATGCACCCTGGTAAAACCATCTCCCCCACCCTCACATGCCTGCCGCCTTGGTGCTGACGACCATCTAGACCTTGCAGATGTTAGTGACGCGCCCCTGGGCCTACTTGGTGTAGCGTTGCGCACGCGGGGACTACCCGGAGCCGGGCCTGTCGGGGGTAGTAGTCTCGTGGCAGTGACCCGGTCCGTGCCCAGGGAGTCAAACTGTGTGGCTGAGTATTAGCAGTAGATGTTGGACGACTACGCCACCCGTTGAATGCAGCTATGGAGCTGCCGCTGCAGGGCAGACCGCTGAGGCCGGTGGAAGGATTGTGCAGCGTGGATGGTATAACCCCCAACGGGAGGGGTATGGCCTCAGGGCAGCCGACGTGGATGATGGGGGTAGCAGGAACCACTCAGAGACGATGCGGTGTAGTTCAGGGTCTTTACTGGTGACAAAGATAGACCCTCCCGGAGTACTAGCTAGCGATCGGGGCCTGGTCAGTCTTTGAGCAGATGGGATTTCCCCTGGCCAGGCGGAGTTGTAGGCCTCCCCAACTAACTGCACTCTTCTGGCTACCTTGCTAGAGGCGGGTAAAAGTAGCCCACGTCCCTGAGTGTACCGTGTGGTGCTCACCCGTATGGCCGGTGACTCGGGGCCTTCTAGTGGCTTCCGCTCCACGACGGCGGTGCTGGTCCCACGCGTGTGACCGTGCCTTCGGGTTTCTTGGCCAGAGGACCTGAAATCCCCTGCCGGTCGGTTTCTGCTGCTGGGTAAGGATTAGTCCCCACAGCCTCGGACTCCGGGTCCGGTGGTAACTCTTCAATCAGGGCGAGCTCTACAGCTGCCAGCCCCTGATTCCTTTTAACACGACTTCCCCAGAGCTCCTGATCTCTCTTTCCTATAGCTGCTTCTCCTCTTCCTAACTCTCCTTCTTAACTCACTAACCCTGCCTCAGCCCCAGTTTTATATAGGGGAAGTTCTTCCCCTCCCAGGACTGGGCAGGAGGTGTGGCATGCATAGGATTCCTGACCAAGAGACCTCCCACCTGCTCTCAGACATAATATTGCTATTACTGTGGAAACCAGACCCCTGGGGTACCACATTCCCCCCTAGTGAAATTTAGTACTCCGGGACATACTTTTGTAAACATAACAAGGTATAAACAATAACGTTCTGGTAGAGACAACACATAAGGTGGTCACGGCGTGTCCGCAACCGGGTGTAACTTTTGAGGAAAACAAAGGTGTCCATTTCACCAAAACAGGGAGACGTAACCAGGTAGGGGTCTGTCCTGCCCCGAGTCCTTATCAGTCTTTTAGTCCGTCCTGGGTTACGCTCCAACTATATGCACAAAGGATTCCCGGTAAATCCACCAAAGACTCCTACAAATAACTAGAAACACATAATTATACACAAGCAACAATAAACAGGTAAACATTAATAAAATAGCTTGAACTTTTAGATCCTCCACCGTATGGACAACTGGCCTCTAGTGACCCTAGTGGACCTACGGAGCTGGCTGACTGGTCCTGAGCTACAGGGTATAGGAGCTGTCAAGGGTAAACTGGGCAGCCGTCTACGGACTCTTTGGCTCACTAGGGGTATGGCAGGCTCACTATAAGCAGAGAGTTGATTCTCCTGGTCTGCTTGTGTGGGGTCTTCTGCCTCCTGGACCGGCTGTTCTTCCAGCTCTACCTGTGTCTCCGTAGGCACTTGGGATGCTGGTTGGAGGAACGTGAGGACGGGTACCACAACAGCACCATTGACTTGAGTCCAAGACCGAGGGAAGTCTCCGAGCACAGTACTAATCATATCTTCCCTTTCCTCTACGGGTCGAGGGTCTTCTTGTTCCTCTTCAGGGTTCCGTAGCTGTTCGGGACACTTCTTCAGGTGATCCCGGGATACAATGGCTATGGTTTCCCCTCCGTCTTTACTGATTGTACAGATCTTTGGGTTGTCGTGGCTTGAGGGCAGGACGGTGTACGGGTCCTTCTCCCACTGGTCGTCCAACTTGTGGAGCCGTCTTTTCCTCTTCAAGACCTGCTCTCCGGGCACCAGGGGAACAGCGGGAGCATACTGGTTGTAAGTTTTCTCTTGTCTTTCCCTAGCTTGACAGAGACTTCGCTCCACGCTCTCCTGTACTTTCCGGTACTGCTGCTGCCTCTCTGTGTCCCAGTCTGCTTCTGGTGAAGTGTCCTCGGGTGTCAGGACTCCCATCTCCAGATCAACAGGAAGCTTACCAGGTCTTGCCCTCATTAGGTAAGCCGGGGTACAGTTGGTGGAACCTACAGGGATGTGGTTGTATAGGTCCACCAGGTCGGGCAGCTTTTCAGGCCACAGACTACGTTCTTCCAGGGGCAATGTTTTCAGAAGATCTATCACCACCTGGTTCATTTTCTCACAAAGTCCATTAGTTTGCGGGTGATAGGGTGTTGTTCTTATCTTCCGGCAGCCATACAGGGTGCAGAACTCCTGGAAGACTTCCGCTTCAAAGGCAGGCCCCTGGTCCGTCAGCACCTGCTCCGGGTATCCGTGCGGACGGCAGAAGTGCTGCTGGAAGGCTCTAGCTGCTGCTTGAGCCGTTAAGTCCTTGACGGGGACGACAACCAAGAACCGGGAGTAGTGATCCACGATGGTTAACGCGTAGACGTAGCCACTTCTGCTTGGGGTCAGTTTTACATGATCCAAGGCTACCAGTTCCAACGGCTGTCTGGTAATGATGGACTGCAGGGGAGTCTTCTGGCTGGCACGGTCCCTCCTTCTTAGGTTGCATGGGCCACAGTCTCTGCACCACCTCTCGATGGTTCCTCTCATGCCTACCCAATGGAACCGCCCGCGCAGCAGGAACTCCAGCTTCTTCCATCCGAAGTGCCCAGCTCCGTCGTGGTATGCCTCCATCACCATAGCTGCGTCTCTTCTTGGCACCACTACTTGCCAGATTAGTTCATGCGTCCGGGAGTTAACCATTCTGCGGCACAACTTCCCCTTGTAAAGGAACAGTCGACTCTTCTCAGCCCACAGTTGCTTGGCTTCCTCCGGAGCGTCTGGGTCAAGGCGTGCATCTGGCCGAGTCAGCATCTCCTTTACCAGTCGGACGGCAGGGTCACTGTCTTGCGTCTCCGCCCAGTTGTAATGAGGTAATGGGTTGAACGTAGCGGATTGCTTACTCCTTACACGGTGGGAATACTGGATAGTCCCATGACGGTGGAACGCGGGGAGTTCAACTTCTTCCAGTTCCTCTGAATCTTCCCCTACGTCCGGTAGGTTCGGCATCCTGGACAGGGCGTCCGCGTTGGTATTGGAGCGTCCTGCCCGGTATTTGATTGTAAACTCATAGTTGGACAAGCGGGCCATCCATCTCTGCTCTAGGGCACCGAGTCTTGCAGTGTCCAGGTGTGTCAATGGGTTGTTATCCGTGTACACGGTGAACCGGGAAGCATCGAGGTAGTCCTAATAGTGTTCGGTGACTGCCCACACCACTGCCAGGAACTCTAGCTTAAATGAGCTGTAATTCTCAGGGTTTCTTTCAGTGGGTCGCAGTTTTCGGCTGGCGTAAGCAATTACCCGTTCCTTCCCCTGCTGGATCTGGGACAGTACGGCTCCTAGCCCGATGTTACTGGCGTCAGTGTAGAGGATAAAGGGCTGGCTATAATCAGGGTACGCCAGGATTTCATCCCCCGTGAGGGCCATCTTCAGCTGGCGGAAGGACTCTTCTTCCAGCTTCTCCCATCTGAAGGGTGGCTTCTGGTTCTTGGCCTTCCTGGACTGGCCTATCAGGAGGTCCTGCATAGGAGCTGCCTTTTTGGTGAAACCGGGAATGAACCTTCGGTAGTAGCCTACCAACCCGAGGAACTGCCTCACTTCCTTTACGCTGGAGGGGCTTGGCCATTCCTTAATTGCGGTGATCTTATCAGGGTCGGGAGCCACTCCGTCAGCACTCACCACGTGTCCCAGGTACTGCACCTTTGGCTTCAGGAGGTGACACTTGGAGGGTTTCACCTTTAGGCCGTAACTTGCCAGAGCTTCGAACACTTCCGCCAGGTGTTTCAGGTGGTGTTCGTAGGTCTTGGAATAGACGATGACATCGTCCAGGTATAACAGGACCGTCTCAAAGTTTCGGTGTCCCAGACAGCATTCCATCAATCGCTGGAAGGTTCCTGGTGCGTTGCAGAGTCCGAACGGCATGCAGGTAAACTCGCTAAGTCCCATCGGGGTGGTGAATGCGGTCTTCTCCCGGTCCGCCTCTGCTACAGGAACCTGCCAGTACCCGCTAGTGAGATCCAAGGTGGAGAAGAAGTTAGCAGATTTTAAAGCAGCCAAAGACTCCTCTATTCTTGGTAAGGGGTACGCATCTTTGTGTGTGATACGGTTAATTTTCCGGTAATCTACACACATTCTCATGGTGTTGTCTTTCTTTTTGACCAAGACTAGTGGAGCTGCCCAGGGGCTACAGCTATCCCTGATTACCCTAGCCTCCTTCATGTCTCTAAGCATCCCCGTGGCATGTTGGTAGTGTGCAGGGGGTACGGGTCGATACCTCTCTTTTATGGGAGGATGGTCTCCCGTGGGGATGTGGTGTTCTACCCCCTTGACTCGCCCGAAGTCTAACGGGTGTTTACTAAACACTCTCTCGTACTCTCGAACCACCCGGTAGACTCCCTGTTTCTGGTGGGAGGGAGTGGAGTCAGCACCCAAATGTAGTTGCTGACACCAATCCTCCATTATTTTCGTAGAGCCGTTACCTTCCTCCGGGTGAGATGGAGGCAAGGGTTCCACAGACTGTATAGAATTTTGGTTGATAGTATATAATTTGGCTAGCGTAGCATACCGGGGCAGGTATACTTCCCTTTTCCCGATATTTATTATGCGAACGGGCACCCTCCCATGGGGTACATCAACTACCCCCCGTGCTGTCAAAATGGTGGGCCTACTGTCTGAGTAGACTGGTTCTACCATGGCCTGGTAATCTCTACCTCTCAGACCAATAGCTGCCCGGCACCAAATCATCATTTCACTTTTCGGGGGCATGGCAATAGTGAAAGGGTCACACATTCTTACGCTACCAATCTCACCACCGGAGAGTTCCACCTGTTGCCGTCGCATCAGTGCCCGGATCTCTTTCTGGAGCACTCGCTGCTGGCCGGAGCTGGCGTTCTTGGCAACCTGCTGTAAAATGAAAATCACCTCTGCAAGACAATTTTCAATCACATTAGTTCCTAGAGTTATCTTTGGGTGACTCTCGCGCTTGTCAATGTCTACAATGATCAGTCCCTGTGCTGCCAGTTCGACTCTACCGATTTTAATGGTCATTTCTTTAAATCCGATCTGTGGCACGGGCTGACCATTACTGGCGATGATACTCAAGTCGTCGTCTGGATAGCGGGTTATATCCGAGTCATTCCAGTACTGCTTGAAGAGCACGTACGGGATGGTGGTGACCTGTGACCCGGTGTCCAGTAGGGCACTCATAGGGATGCCATCCAGTACCACAGGCAAGACTGGACGTCCTCCCACATATTTGTCGCGCCAGTTCGATGGGCCTGGTGATCTTTTTCCTGGGGGTTGGCCCTCTACCCCAGGTTGTGCCAGTTTAAAGGACAGTACCTTGCCATATGTCCGGGTTGATTGCAGCAGCGGCAGATAGGTTGTCCGTCCTCGTTGTACCGGTCGCTGGGTCTTCCTCTGGCCGGTGGGGTCCTCCTTGGTCGACGCCACGGGATGTCCTCCGGTCCGGATGCCAGCTGGATCTTCCCTGGAGTGGAAACCTGTAAAGACTGCACAGTTCGGGTTAGCGCAGCAGCGCTTTTAGCTAGCTCTTGGACCTGATGGTGCAGGTCTGGAGCCGGGTCATTGTTCAAAGCCTGCGCATCAGCCCCCACAGGCCCTGCCGACAAGGGCGCCGCCTCCTGGTGGTAAGTGATAGCTGGGCACCTGTGGGTCACAACGCCACCCGGTGTCGGTTCTCGGAGCACTCGGATGGCTCTGTCCTTGAACTGTGCAAAGTCCAGATGAGGATCCTGTAAGGCTATGGCCCGCAATTGGGTTCGGTGGACATTGCAATATAGTCCCTCTATAAAATGCTCGGTCAACAGCCTGTCCTCATTTCCCATGCTGTCAGGGTCGGTCTGCTTAATGGCTCTCAGGGCCTCTTGTAGGTTTAGTGCATAGTCCCTTATACTCTCATGTGCTCGCTGCTTGCACCCATAGAATCTAAGCTTAATCTCGGCCGAGGTGCGGGTATCAAAGGTGTCCCTCAGCCGGGTTAGTATCCCTGCGACAGTCCTCCTCCCAGGTGGCCAGGACTTTACCTCCCTTTGGGCTGCCCCGGTTAGTTGGGCCACCAGGATGCTCACTTTTTGCTCTTCTGTGAGGGGGTACACCTGGAAGAAGCTATCCAGCTTTTCTTTAAAGTCATTCAGGGTATGTGACTCCCCTGAGTACTGGGGTAGCCAGGCTGCTCCCGGGATATAGGGCATGGTGAAAGGCATGACTGCAGCAGCGGTGGCGCTGGCGGGGGTTGAGGCAGTGAAGCTCTCCTCCGTATCCGACATCTTTCTCCCCCCGTAGTGGACCGTGGCCTACCTTGCGATGATCCTCTTCCGTAGGCCGCGGCTCCGCAGTGGATCGTCAGGGTTGAGGACCTTCCGTCGCGCTCCTGTGACGTCGGCATCTGCTGGGCTCCTTCCAGGACCTTACGCAACGTCCGGACGTGAGGCGGGGCTTCAGTTCTCACGCGCTTTCGGAGTCCACGCCCTTCTTCTTCCCGCGCAGCGTCTTCAAGATGGCGTCCAACGGCGGGAAAACTCCACGGATGGCGGGAAGAAGGCAGAAAATTGCGACGGATGGCGGGAAAACTTCGCGGATGGCGGGAAGAAGGCAGAAGATGGCGCCGGATGGGGAATCTTCACCACTGGTAAGTTTGAACAGTCTTTTTCAGGCACGCAGTACCCGGTGGTTGCGGGCACGAAATCCTGCCGACTACGCCAAAGTTGACGCGCCCCTGGGCCTACTTGGTGTAGCGTTGCGCACGCGGGGACTACCCGGAGCCGGGCCTGTCGGGGGTAGTAGTCTCGTGGCGGTGACCCGGTCCGTGCCCAGGGAGTCAAACTGTGTGGCTGAGTATTAGCAGTAGATGTTGGACGACTACGCCACCCGTTAAATGCAGCTATGGAGCTGCTGCTGCAGGGCAGACCGCTGAGGCCGGTGGAAGTATTGTGCAGCGTGGATGGTATAACCCCCAACGGGAGGGGTATGGCCTCAGGGCAGCCGACGTGGATGATGGGGGTAGCAGGAACCACTCAGAGACGATGCGGTGTAGTTCAGGGTCTTTACTGGTGACAAAGATAGACCCTCCCGGAGTACTAGCTAGCAATCGGGGCCTGGTCAGTCTTTGAGCAGATGGGATTTCCCCTGGCCAGGCGGAGTTGTAGGCCTCCCCAACTAACTGCACTCTTCTGGCTACCTTGCTAGAGGCGGGTAAAAGTAGCCCACGTCCCTGAGTGTACCGTGTGGTGCTCACCCATATGGCCGGTGACTCGGGGCCTTCTAGTGGCTTCCGCTCCACGACGGCGGTGCTGGTCCCACGCGTGTGACCGTGCCTTCGGGTTTCTTGGCCAGAGGACCTGAAATCCCCTGCCGGTCGGTTTCTGCTGCTGGGTAAGGATTAGTCCCCACAGCCTCGGACTCCGGGTCCGGTGGTAACTCTTCAATCAGGGCGAGCTCTACAGCTGCCAGCCCCTGATTCCTTTTAGCACGACTTCCCCAGAGCTCCTGATCTCTCTTTCCTATAGCTGCTTCTCCTCTTCTTAACTCTCCTTCTTAACTCACTAACCCTGCCTCAGCCCCAGTTTTATATAGGGGAAGTTCTTCCCCTCCCAGGACTGGGCAGGAGGTGTGGCATGCATAGGATTCCTGACCAAGAGACCTCCCACCTGCTCTCAGACATAATATTGCTATTACTGTGGAAACCAGACCCCTGGGGTGCCACATTAGCCCTTCCGCATACAACTCATCCTCCTCTACTTCCTCCACCTCCTCTTGTGCCACCACCTGACTCCGAATTCTGTTTAACATGTGCTCCAGCATGTAAATCACCGGAATAGTCATGCTGATAATGGCATCGTCAGCACTAAACATCTTCGTCGCCATTTCAAAACTGTGCAGAAGGGTGCATAGGTCCCTGATCTGAGACCACTCCTCCAGCGTGATTTGCCCCACCTCTGGAACTCGTTGGCCCAGGCTATACATCAGAACGTATTGCACCAGGGCTTGTCGGTGCTGCCACAGTCGCTGCAACATGTGCAGAGTTGAATTCCACCGGGTAGGCACATCGCATTTTAGCCGGTGAAGTGGCAGGCCCAACGACTTCTGTAGAGATGTAAATCGCTGAGCTGCGGGATGCGAACGGCGGAAGTGAGCACACAGCGACCGTGCCCTCTGCAGAAGGCCATCTAGTCCGGGATAGTGGGCTAAAAATTGCTGGACAACCAGGTTCAACACGAGAGCCATACAAGGCACGTGTGTGACATTGCCCCGGCGAAGGGCCGCACCCAGGTTTGCAGCATTGTCGCACACGGCCTTCCCTGGTTTCAGGTCCAGTGGAGACAACCATTCATGAAATTGGTACTCCAGAGCTGACCACAACTCTTCAGCTGGGTGACTCACATTTCCCAGACATTTCAAAGTAAAAACCGCCTGATGACGTTGAGCCCTACTGCCAGCATAGTAAGGAGGTGTGCAGGATCCCTTCTACGCAGATAGAAAGCTTGTGGCATGACCAGACAGGCTTTGGGTGCAAGTGGAAGACCGAGAGGAGGTTGAGGAGGCAGAAGCAGTGGAGGAACTTTGACATAAAGAGGATTGACGCACAACTCGTGGGGACGGCAAGACTTGGACAGCAGCCCCTTGTCCTGCTGTCACCATAGTTATCCAGTGCCCAGTCAGCGACATGTAACGCCCCTGTCCATGCCTACTCGTCCAAGTGTCTGTGGTGAAATGCACCCTGTCACACACAGAGTTTCTCAAAGAAGCGGTGATGTTGTGTGCGACATGCTGGTGGAGCGCAGGCACACCTTTCTTTGAGAAGTAGTGCCGACTGGGCATCTGGTACTGGGGCACTGCGACGGACATAAGGTCTCGAAAATCCTCTGTGTCCACCAGGCGGAAAGGCAGCATTTCTGTAGCCAAGAGCTTGCAGATGGTGAAATTCAACCTCTTAGCTTTCTCATGGCTAGGAGGAAATGGTCTTTTACTTGTCCACATCTGAGGGACCGAGGGCTGGCTATTGTGCTTAGACGGGGTTGATAAGGGTGTCCCCGGCAAACTGCCGGTCTGTGAGGAAGATGCAGGCGGACATGTTAGGTTGCCTTGATCCAAAGGTGGTGCTATCGATGTCGGACAGCGCTCAACACCAGCTGGTGTTACCACCTCCAAAGAAAATGATGACCTGCCAATCACGCTGGCTGTTGCGGGTAAAGAGGTGGCAGGTCTGCGCCCCAAAACAGGTGTGACTGCTGTCCCCCCAGTCACAGAGGATAAAGAGGCCGCGGATGCACAAGATATGGCAGACGGTGGTTGGCCCGGCCGGCTAGGCCGCATTGTAGCACACTGAGCTTCCCACTGCAACTTATGCTTCATGTCCATGTGCCGGTTCATGCATGAAGTACTCAAACTATGTATTTTTTGGCCTCCACTTAGCTTTTGCTGACAAATGTTACAGATAACACGAGTTGGGTCATCTTTATCGATCTGAAAAAATGCCCAGGCTACGCAAGGCTTAGCACCCATGCGACCTGAGGAGCCACCACGACTTGTGGTGAGAGGCAGAGTTGTGTTTGAGGATGCAGTTGTTGACGTGCTTCCAGTACTACGTCTCTGTCCAGGAAGGCGCAACCTGACCTCGTCGTCACTAGCATCTTCCTCCACCTCCTCTGCTGACCTCATCTCTTGGCTGACTGTGGGTTGACAGTAAGTGGGATCTCCAACCTCATCATCATCACCCTGTGCGTTATCACACCCGTCGTCCTCAGAGCCAACCTGTTCCTGCCCTGACAAAAAACTAAAGTTGTCGCTCCAATAAGGTATTTGAGTCTCATCATCGTCTTCCTCATTGTCTCCACCAACAGGAGTTACAGTTTGGGAATGAGGGTCTACATTATGGTCAGAACCTTCTGCGTCTGGTCCTGGATCTGACTCATAAAGATTCTGGGCATCAGTGCAGATCATTTCCTCGCCTGGATTCACAGAAGCGCTGGAGTCGACCTCTGATTCCCAGGCTATAGTATGAGTAAACAGCTCTGCAGACTCAACCATCTGTTCTACCTCATACTCAGACGGGCAGCTGGAGATTTGGGAGCTGTGAGGAACCAAGTGCGATTGGGGTGACACCTTTGAGGACTGGAGTATTTGTGATGTTGAAGTTGATGTGGAGGAGAGCCCACTTAAAGGAGCACTTGATATCCGTTGAAGCACCTGCTGTTTTTGTGCCTCATCTGGAATTTGTAGTGATTGGCGTGGCCATAAGAAAGGGATCTTATCACATTGTCCGCTAAAAGAAGTAGACATTTTAGTTTGGCTGGAAGATGGTCTTTCTTCTGCAGATGTTACTGTTGCTTTAACACCTACCCCATGGACACAACCTTTTTTCCCCTTCCCAACACGCCTATTCCCCTTTCCACCAGCAGCAGGCCTTTTTCCACTCATTTTGGTGGTTAACTAATTCACAACTCTGGAGTTGTTTGCACAAAAAAACAATGGATGGGAACCGAGCAGAGCTGAGTGGCCAAACTGTGGTATTAGGCCAAAACTATTGGCTGAGTTAGATGCAGAAAAAAATTATATTCAATTTGCAACCTGATGGAGGTCAGTATAGATGGACTAATAGAACAAGTCCCACACACAGCTAGAAGCCCAAATATTTTTTCAGAGGTAGATGCAGAAAAAAATTGTATTCAGTTTGCAACCTGATGGAGGTCAGTATAGATGGACTAATAGAACAAGTCCTACACACAGCTAGAAGACCAAATATTTTTTCAGAGCTAGATGCAGAAAAAAATTATATTCAGTTTGCAACCTGATGGAGGTCAGTATAGATGGACTAATAGAACAAGTCCCACACACAGCTAGAAGGCCAAATATTTTTTCAGAGGTAGATGCAGATAAAAATTATTTTTAATTTGCAGGCTGATGGAGGTCAGTATAGATGGACTAATAGAGAAAGTCCCACACACTGCTAGAAGGCCAAATATTTTTTCAGAGCTAGATGCAGACAAAAAAATATTTTTAATTTGCAACCTGATGGAGGTCAGTATAGATGGACTAATAGAGAAAGTCCCACACACTGCTAGAAGGCCAAATATTTTTTCAGAGCTAGATGCAGACAAAAAATTATTTTTAATTTGTAACCTGATGGAGGTCAGTATAGATGGACTAATAGAGAAAGTCCCACACACTGCTAGAAGGCCAAATATTTTTTCAGAGCTAGATGCAGATAAAAATTATTTTTAATTTGCAACCTGATGGAGGTCAGTATAGATGGACTAATAGAGAAAGTCCCACACACTGCTAGAAGGCCAAATATTTTTTCAGAGCTAGATGCAGAAAAAAATTATATTCAGTTTGCAACCTGATGGAGGTCAGTATAGATGGACTAATAGAACAAGTCCCACACACAGCTAGAAGGCCAAATATTTTTTCAGAGGTAGATGCAGATAAAAATTATTTTTAATTTGCAGCCTGATGGAGGTCAGTATAGATGGACTAATAGAGAAAGTCCCACACACTGCTAGAAGGCCAAATATTTTTTCAGAGCTAGATGCAGACAAAAAATTATTTTGAATTTGCAACCTGATGGAGGTCAGTATAGATGGACTAATAGAGAAAGTCCCACACACTGCTAGAAGGCCAAATATTTTTTCAGAGCTAGATGCAGACAAAATATTATTTTTAATTTGCAACCTGATGGAGGTCAGTATAGATGGACTAATAGAGAAAGTCCCACACACTGCTAGAAGGCCAAAAATTTTTTCAGAGCTAGATGCAGATAAAAATTATTTTTAATTTGCAACCTGATGGTGGTCAGTATAGATGGACTAATAGAGAAAGTCCCACACACTGCTAGAAGGCCAAATATTTTTTCAGAGCTAGATGCAGAAAAAAATTATATTCAGTTTGCAACCTGATGGAGGTCAGTATAGATGGACTAATAGAACAAGTCCCACACACAGCTAGAAGCCCAAATATTTTTTCAGAGGTAGATGCAGATAAAAATTATTTTTAATTTGCAACCTGATGGAGGTCAGTATAGATGGACTAATAGACCAAGTCCCACACACTGCTAGAAGGCCAAATATTTTTTCAGAGCTAGATGCAGACAAAAAATTATTTTGAATTTGCAGCGTGATGGAGGTCAGTATAGATGGACTAATAGAACAAGTCCCACACACTGCTAGAAGGCCAAATATTTTTTCAGAGCTAGATGCAGAAAAAAATTATATTCAGTTTGCAACCTGATGGAGGTCAGTATAGATGGACTAATAGAACAAGTCCCACACACTGCTAGAAGGCCAAATATTTTTTCAGAGCTAGATGCAGAAAAAAATTATATTCAATTTGCAACCTGATGGAGGTCAGTATAGATGGACTAATAGAATTATGCTATGCCCAAAAGATTTTACTTCACTAGGTGCAGTAAAAAAATTGGTATTCTATACACAGGTGGTATATCTTGCAACACAGATAGGCTACTCCACTGACTAACACACTCTGCAATAGGCCAAAAAGGATTAGCTTTGCTAGATTCAGCCAAATGCTGTGAAAAAAACTTGCACAGCACTGGCACAGACCTGCCTGGCAAAAACTGATAGGAACTGATGTAACCTAGTCCTGAAAAGGACTGCAATTACAATTAGTCTTTACTCCCACAATCTATCTATTTAAGAGCACAGACCTGCCTGATAAAAGTCGTAGGAAATGCTGTAACCTAATCCTTAAAAGGACTGCAATCACAACTATTCCCTACTCCCAAGCTATCTGTAGATTTGTGCGAAAATTGGCTTGAAATTAACAAGGTACAGCGCACACAGCAACAGCGGTGCCATCTAACACGCAGCTGCAGCAGTGAGAAAATGGTGGCGACGGGGAAAATGGCTTGGTCTTATAGGGCAAGGACATGTGACATACACTGCCAATGACACATGCCCTTGCTTGTGTGAAAAAAAGCACTTCGCTCCGTGTGTGCGCTGCTGATAGGCTGACAGATTGCACCTCCCCACTGTAAATGCGGGAAAGAGAAAAAAAAATGGAGATTTTCATTATTCCTGCAGAGATCCATCCCTGCCCCTCTCCCCACCCCGCTGTACACTCAAACTGTGTATTAACATTAATTTTCATCATTACTGAGAAAAAATCCAGTTATGATTTTGGTGCACGAACAGTTATCGAACATAACCTCGAACAGCCGAATTTTTCTCAAATCGTTCGTGTTCGCCGAACGGCTCGAACACCGCCCAAAACAGCTCGAATTTGAGATTGGCGAACAGTTCGAGTCGAACAACGCTCAGCTCTACTTGCATTCCAAGAAATGGGGTAGAGACAACTGAACGCTGCACTGGGACAATGACGTGGACGGTGATTGTTACAAGTCTGAAACGGCAGGTGCATGGCGGGAGGCATCTTCGCATGCGTCAAGGATCACTTATGATGGGCACACTTTTAGGCAGTGACCTGGGAGTCAGAGATGCTTCCATAGGTCTTCCCCACGCTGTTCCCATGTCTTTCCAGCACTGTATGCATGTTTCTGATGATGTGTCACACACCACATGGCCAGATAAGGTTGTTAAATGTTAAAATGACATTTCTCAGTGAATGCATTTGTCTTGGTTGAAAGCAATGCAAAAGTGCAATAATGCATCAAAAACGCTACGTGTGAACATAGCCCAAGGTGTGGAGGAGTATTTTTGGTTTTGGTTATTAATTTTGCCTTATATACAAGTCATTACCCTGGAAAGGATGTTCCTTAACTTATTTCACAGGAAAATCCATTTTGGTTTCGTTTTTGTATGTTTTATTGTGAGTCTGTAAAAGTGGCGTAATACTCTGACAACGTTGTTGACAGCAGTGGCCTGGGAGTCAGAAATGCTTCCAGGGGTCTTCCCGATGCTGTTCTCATGTCATTCTAGCACTGCTCCCCGTCGATTTGGGCAATTTTTTGGCCCTCTACAGACCACCGAGGGGAGCCGCCTGAAAAATACTCGAGTTTCCCATAGACTTACAGTGGGCTCTTTGCTCGGGTCGAGCAACCGAGTATTCCAATGTGCTCGACCCGAGCAACGAGTACCCGAGCATTTTAGTGCTCGCTAGTGATGAGCAACTATGTTCTGTTAACCCTTTCGCCGAGCATGCTCGGGCGAGCACCGAGTAGTTACAGCTGCTCGGTGTTATGTTTGAATCACTTCTCTGTGCATGATTTGCGACTGTTTGACAGCTTTAATACATGTGAGGAATGTCTATTTCTTACACATTCCTCACATGTATTAAAGCTGTCAAACAGTTGCAAATCATGCACACGGGAGTGATTCGAACATAACACCGAGCAGCTGTAAATAGTCGGTGCTCGCCCGAGCATACTCGGCGAAAGGGTTAACAAAACATACTCGCTCATCACTAGTCCTCACTCATCACTAGTGCTCACTTATCACTAGTGGCAACGTCTTCAGCTGAGATGAGAGGAGAGGGAGGAAGTGCTGGGGGATGAAGGAGAGAATTGAAAGTGTTGAATAGCTGTTTTGGATTGTGAGATGGAGGATATGAGAGATGAGAAGTAGGTTTGTTTTGCTGCAGTAAGTGTGGACTTGAAAATAGTGAGGCATTTAGTGAGTGTTTGTTGGAGTGGGACCTTTTCCATCTCAGCTTAGCAACTCTGGAGGCCCATCGCAGTTTTTTAGTCAGGTGGGTGTAAGGCATGAGAGAACATTTCAATGTTTGATTTGGAAATGTTCGCCAAACAAATTGATATTTGCCGAATTTATTTGCCGAATGTTCGTCGAAAATTTACGAATCCCATAGGAATCAATGGGGGACCAAAAAATGCATATGCAACACCTAGAAATGGAACCAAAAGCTGCCAAAACACATCAAATTATGTGTAGACACAAGGGAAGTGCCATCAATTGGCCCAGAGTACAAGTACTATAATTATTAATACTGTGACAGCAACATTTATTTAGTTGTGCTTTACATGTCAAAAGGGGTCACCAACTGGTACAACAGGGCAGAGCACCCTGCCTGCGAGGGCGCACTGTCACGGACGTGGTTTGTGGAACCACTGTGCCATGGATCCCAGAGAGCCTGGAGGGGCATGACTAAGTGAGCACCGGACTGTTCACTAGAGCCTCTGATGGTGAGTTTAGTCTTGGCTCCCGATGAATGCCAGGTGCCACTCCAGGACAGACCAAGAGATGGGCAACAGATGGACCCAGTAGGACAGACTAGATGGTGCAACATTCAGAGTCTGTATCAGAGTGCAGCAGGCAGAGTCTGTATCAGGAGTACAGCAGGCAGAGTCTGTATCAGGAGTGCAGCAGGCAGAGTCTGTATCAGAGTGCAACATTCAGATTCTGTATCAGGAGTGCAGCAGGCAGAGTCTGTATGAGGAGTGCAGCAGGCAGAGTCTGTATCAGGAGTGCAGCAGGCAGAGTCTGTATCAGGAATGCAGCAGGCAGAGTCTGTATCAGGAGTGCAGCTGGCATAGTCTGTATCAGAGTGCAGCTGGCAGAGTCTGTATCAGGAGTGCGGCAAGGACCGGTACGCAACCTTACACAACTTAGACTGCAGAACAGGAAGGTTCCACTACAGCCAGCCCAATAGATGGAGACCCAATCAGGATTCCCCACATTTAAAAAAATTAGTGGCAGACGCTAGCAGAGTGGCATCAATTTCACTACAGTAGAAATAGTGTAAATAAGACCCACACATCTTCCAGTACAGCCACCCAGGAGAAGGAGACCTAACCAGGAGTATTCACATTGCCCTAAATGAGGGCCTAACACCACCGAAGTGGCATCAATGTCATCAGACTACAGGTAGTTTAACGCAGACCCATACCTGTCCCACTACAGCCAACCCAGGAGATGCAGACTCAATTGAAAGTGTTTATGACGCGCCCCCTGGGCCTGTGCTGGGAACCCGGAACCGGGCCTGTTGTAGGATGCTAGGGGTTGTAGTCTCAGTGTGACGGTGACCCGGTCCGTGGCTCAGGGTGGTCAAACCAGTGGCTGTCTATTTGTATTGTAATTGTCCGACTACGCCACCCATGGATTGCGGTCAGTGGGGACTGCCGCTGCGCTGCAGACCGCTGAGGCTGATGTTATATGCGCAGCCAAGAATGGGATAACTCCCCACGGGAGAAGTATTGCCTCAGGGCAGCTAGAGTAGATGATGGTAGTGATGGTGTGAGCGTCCCAGTACTAATGGTGCTGGTGCGGCGATGAAACACAGAGACGTGTGGTTGCAGTTTCCAATGCTTTACTCACAGTTCTTTACTGGTCCTAGTCACCTCGGTACTGGCGGTGACTGCCCAAGCCGTGCTGCGTCCACCAGGCAAGGGGCTCGACCAACTCCACGGCAATTCCAGAGCGTGGCACAGGACTCCCTTCCTTTCCTTTCTCTGGCCGTCCCCACCAGTGACCCACCTTTGTCCAGCTTCCTTGGGCCTTCTGTTGGCGAAACCTATCTCCGGTTTCCCTGACCCTATGCGGTATGCTTTCCTGGTGGATGTAGTGAGGGGTCGCACCAAGATGTGGTCACAACCTCCGGTTTTGGCTGAGGATTTGTCGCCTCCACCAATTTGGGTTCCGGTACCCTGCTCTGCCAACCCTTCACCCACAATCTCCTGGGCCTATGGGGTTCCTTCTTCTCTCGTGTCTCTGGGCCTCTCTTAAGGTTCCTGTTCCTTCTTTCCTTTCTGTTCCTTTCTGTTTCCGCTCTCTCTGGCTCCGGCCTTCACCCTAGGCCTGCCTCGTGGAGCTGGGCCCAGACTGAGCCACAGCTCCCTGTCAGCCCTCTCTGGCTGAACTCCTCTCTTGAACTCACTCCCCTGACTGAACACTGTTCTAAGATGGTGCCCACCTTTTATACCTCCTTCTAACACCCGAGCCCAGGTGACTAGCAACCAATGGGCTCCTGCCTATGCCCAGAGACCCTCCCCTATCTGCTCCTACACCACAGGGTTTTCCTCCCCCTGCCCACTCCAGCCAGGGACAGATGCTGTCGTGCCTGCACTTCTGTGGGAGCACCGTTGAGCTGTCCCTCGGAAATGGGGTGTGTGTGGTGCATGCAGCTAAACGAGTCCTGGTCCACACTCCATCCTTACTTGGGAGTGGAATATCACACCTCTGGTTCGAGGTGCAATACCCCTGTAGCAGCCAAGCCCTCGGGGTGCTACATTTACATTTAAAAAAAATAGGACCGAAAACCACCATTTCCTTGGCCAACATATTTGAGATGGTGGCGTTCAACCTCTTAGCTTTGTCATGTGTCGGATGAAACAATCTTTTATGTGACCACAACAGCGGGATTGAGGGTTGGCTGCAGTGCTGAGAGAGGGCAGAGCATGGTGAAATGGACAAACTGATAGACCGTGAGTGAGGTGCAGGCGGAGATGTTACGGTGGATTGAGAAACATGTGGTGTTCTCAGAGAAACAAACACAGCAGGCATTTCTGCTTCACTTACAGCTGACGGGCTGTCACTCAGGCTAACTGCAGCGGGTATACAGCTGGTTCTGTCGGACAGCTGCGTGACACAACTTGGCAGTTCTACAGACTCGCCCATCTGTGGTTCGCTACAGTCAGTTGGCCAGTTGTGACGCGGGGGGGAAGCATGGGTAATTGGGGTGCCACCTCTGTGGACTGTACTGCGTGTGATGTTGAGGTGGAGGAAGAAGAGGAGAGGGTATTGGAAGCAGAGCTTGCCATCCACTGGAGCACCTGCTCTTTCTGGGCCTTATCAAAAAGGCATATTGCTGTGCGGCTGCCAAAGGAAGGGAGTGCAGTAGGCCGTCCACTAACATAAGTTGTCAGTTGTCTTTGGATAGGACCTGTTTGTGTTTGTTCACTAGTGCTTTCACTAACATTACCAGGTACCCCACGTACACCTTGGACACCAAGCCTATTCCCCCTTCCACCACGCCCTCTCTTTTTCCCACTCATGTTGGTCAGATACAGTGGTAGGAGCACGCAGTTAACTAAAGAAAAATGTTTTTTTCCTGTGCAATAGCTCTGCACACACCTGAATTTCAGCGACACTAAATGACAAGGTAAGATATGGCCTGCCGTATAACGTTACTAACAGACAAAAGAAATTTGTTAGTGTGCATGAGGCCGATAAAATCTACGAGATATTCTCCAAACAATTTCAAACTGAAATGTCCCCTGCTGTATTACCTTACTCAGAGCAAAAAATATTTTTGGGTTACTCTGCATAAGCTCTGCATCCAGCTGACTTTGACCGCCACTTACTTAGTAGCTGGCTTATAGCACTGTATGACTTTTGGCACAGGAAAAAATATTTTTTGGACTGGGCATAGCAAGAGAAAAAATGTATTTTTTTACTCTGAAACCACCGGAAGTTCAACTCCACTAAAATAGTATCTGACACTAAAAAAAACTTTAGTGCACACAGCTTTCAATATCACAATAGCAACAGAAAAAAACAGATTTTGTGCTCTGCAATAAGAAGCTCTGCAGACTGTGCAGAGCACAATTTCAACCCCACTAAATGAAAAGGTGCACTGCGCTTACTTGATCACATTAGCAAGTGCAAAAAAAGATTCAAGGTATACTGAGACATGGAGCTCTATACCAGCGGTGCACATCACTATTGTATGGCATGGGCCCTCTGTTTATGTCAGAATCTCAGTATTTGCACAAGAACACCAAAAATGTGCTGCACCAGCGTTTGCAGAGGTACACAGGCCAGAAATGATCTACCCTATCGGACTACCACACAAGCACATGTCTATCTAGCGAATATCTCTCATTACACACGAGAACACTGAGCTGCGTCTGTCTCCAGCAGTGACATGGATATAATGGTGCTGAGGGAACATGGCCGCTTTTTATATTGAGAGGATACAGTGCCTACAAGTAGTATTCAACCCCCTGCAGATTTAGCTGGTTTGATAAGATGCAAATAAGTTAGAGCCTTCAAACTGCAAACGAGAGTAGGTTTTATGAACAGAAGCATAAATCTTACAAACCAAAAAGTTATGTTGCTCAGTTGAATTTTATTAAATTTTAAACATAAAAGTGTGGGTCAATTATTATACAACCCCTATGTTTAATATTTTGTGGAATAACCCTTGTTTGCAATTACAGCTAATAATCGTCTTTTATAAGACCTGATCAGGCCGGCACAGGTCTGTGGAGTTATCTTGGTCCACTCCTCCATGCAGATCTTCTCCAAGTTATCTAGGTTCTTTGGGTGTCTCATGTGGACTTTATTCTTGAGCTCCTTCCACAAGTTTTCAATTGGGTTAAGGTCAGGAGACTGACTAGGCCACTCCAACACCTTGACTTTTTCCCTCTTGAACCATGCCTTAGTTTTCTTGGCTGTGTGCTTTGGGTCGTTGTCTTGTTGGAAGATGAAATTACGACCCATCTTAAGATCCTTGATGGAGGAGCGGAGGTTCTTGGCCAAAATCTCCAGGTAGACCGTGCTATCCATCTTCCCATGGATGCGGACCAGATGGCCAGGCCCCTTGGCTGAGAAACAGCCCCACAGCATGATGCTGCCACCACCATGCTTGACTGTAGGGATGGTATTCTTGGGGTCGTATGCAGTGCCATCCAGTCTCCAAACGTCACGTGTGTGGTTGGCACCAAAGATCTCGATCTTGGTCTCATCAGACCATAGAACCTTGAACCAGTCTGTCTCAGAGTCCTCCAAGTGATCATGAGCAAACTGTAGACGAGCCTTGACATGACGCTTTGAAAGTAAAGGTACCATACAGGCTCGTCTGGAACGGAGACCATTGCGGTGGAGTACATTACTTATGGTATTGACTGAAACCAATGTCCCCACTGCCATGAGATCTTCCCGGAGTTCCTTCCTTGTTGTCCTTGGGTTAGCCTTGACTCTTCGGACAAGCCTGGCCTTGGCACGGGAGGACACTTTCAAAGGCTGTCCAGGCCGTGGAAGGCTAACAGTAGTTCCATAAGCCTTCCACTTACGGATGATGCTCCCAACAGTGGAGACAGATAGGCCCAACTCCTTGGAAAGGGTTTTGTACCCCTTGCCAGCCTTGTGACCCTCCACGATCTTGTCTCTGATGGCCTTGGAATGCTCCTTTGTCTTTCCCATGTTGACCATGTCTGAGTGCTGTTCACAAGTTTGGGGAGGGTCTTAAATAGTCAGAAAAGGCTGGCAAAAGAGATCTTTAATCCACACATGTGAAGCTCATTATTCTTGGTGCCTGAACTACTTCTTAATACTTTAGGGGGACCAAACAGAATTCTTGTGGTTTGAGGGGTTGAATAATAAATGACACTCTGAATTAACTTTTAACGTTTTTAAAAAAAAAAAAAAAAAAGCAAAATTTGCTGCAGTGCATTTCCCACTTCCAGGCTGATCTACAGTACAAATGTCACAATGCCAAGTTAATTCCGCATGTGTCAACCAGCTAAATCTGCAGGGGGTTGAAGACTACTTGTAGGCACTGTATGTGATTTCTACAGTCAATTGAAGAAGCCCTTATGTCTGGACAGTGTAGAGGCTTCCTGCGCTATGATTGGCTGGCCGCGCTTTACTCAGTTAAAGTCACCGCCCACAGGAAAAAAAAAAAACATTTATTAGCATCCTGAATAGGACCTGTGCACAATCTATAATATAACCGGAAATGCATCCCTCTGTCTGAAGCCTCGATAGACTGCGCATGCGTGACGCGCAGTCTGGCTCCAGACAGAAGCGGGCATCCAGCTGTTACAGGTAAGAGGAGGTGTATGGCACTAGAGATCGCGGTATGCGTAGACACTGAATGCATACTGCGATCTCAGGCGCCAAACTTGCATACTTACCTGACCGGGAGGAGCGTTTCCGCGGCGCCTCTCTTCTGGCCAGAGACCGGGGGCAGAGTGAGGTGTCTTATCGGTGCGTGCGCATAGCGCTATCCTTCGCCATTTTACTGAAGACACATTTACAGTGTGTCTTCAGCAAAATGGCACTGGACAGCGCGGTGCTCCAGCGCCGCTCTCCTCCCCCGGCCTCCGGCAGAACAGGGCGCTGCAGCGCTGGAGCACAGAGAAGAAAGGTGAGTATAACTGTTTATTTTTTTTTTGTATGTATGTACATTGTCAAAGGGATGAGGGGGCCACACATACCAGGATTGTGGATGAGGGGAGCCACGCATACCAGGAATGGGGATGAGGGGAGCCACGCATACTGGGATTGGGGATGAGGGGAGCCACGCATACCGGGTTTGGGGATGAGGGGAGACATGCTTACCGGGATTGGGGATGAGGGGTGCCACTCATACCGGGAATGGGGATGAGGGGAGCCGCGCATACCAGGATTGTGGATGAGGGGAGCCACGCATACTGGGATTGGGGATGAGGGGACCATGCATACCGGGATTGGGGATGAGGGGAGCCACGCATACCGGTATTGGGGATGAGGGGAGCCACGCATACTAGGATTGGGGATAAGGGGTGCCACGCATACCGGGAATGAGGATGAGGGGAGCCACGCATACCAGGATTGGGGATGAGGGGAGCCACGCATACCGGGATTGGGGATGAGGGGAGCCACGCATACAGGGATTTGGGATGAGGGGTGCCATGCATACAGTGATTGGGGATGAGGGATGCCACGCATACTGGGATTGGGGATGAGGGGACCATGCATACCGGGATTGGGGATGAGGGGAGCCACGCATACCGGTATTGGGGATGAGGGGAGCCACGCATACTAGGATTGGGGATAAGGGGTGCCACGCATACCGGGAATGAGGATGAGGGGAGCCACGCATACCAGGATTGGGGATGAGGGGAGCCACGCATACCGGGATTGGGGATGAGGGGAGCCACGCATACAGGGATTTGGGATGAGGGGTGCCATGCATACAGTGATTGGGGATGAGGGATGCCACGCATACAGGGATTGGGGATGAGGGGTGCCACGCATACAGGGATTGGGGATGAGGGGTACCACGCATACCAGTATTGGTGGGTGAGGGAGCCATGCATACCAGGATTGGAGATGAGGGGAGCCACGCATACCAGGAATGGGGATGAGGGGAGCCACGCATACTGGGATTGGGGATGAGGGGAGCCACTCATACCGGGATTGGGGATGAGGGGAGCCATACTTACCGGGATTGGGGATGAGGGGTGCCACTCATACCGGGAATGGGGATGAGGGGAGCCACACATACCGGGATTGGGGATGAGGGGAGCCACGCATACTGGGATTGGGGATGAGCGGTGCCATGCATATCGGGATTGGGGATGAGGGGAGCCACGCATACCGGTATTGGGGATGAGGGGAGCCACGCATATCGGTATTGGGGATGAGGGGAGCCACGCATACCAGGATTGAGGATGAGGGGAGCCACGTATACCAGGATTGGGGATGAAGGGAGCCACGCATACCGGGATTAGGGATGAGGGGAGCCACGCATACAGGTATTGGGGATGAGGGGTGCCATGCATACAGTGATTGGGGATGAGGGGTGCCACGCATACAGGGATTGGGGATGAGGGATGCCACGCATACAGGGATTGGGGATGAGGGGTGCCATGCATACCAGGATTGGGGGGTGAGGGGTACCACGCATACCAGTGTTGGGGGGTGAGGGGACCACGCATACCAGGATTGGGGGGTGAGGGGTACCACGCACACCAGGATTGGTGGGTGAGGGGTACCACACATACCAGGATTGGTAGGTGAGGGAGCCATGCATACCAGGAATGGGGATGAGGGGAGCCACGCATACCAGGAATGGGGATGAGGGGAGCCTCGCATACTGGGATTGGAGATGAGGGGAGCCACGCATACCGGGATTGGGGATGAGGGGAGCCATGCTTACCAGGATTGGGGATGAGGGGTGCCACTCATACCGGGAATGGGGATGAGGGGAGCCACACATACCGGGATTGGGGATGAGGGGAGCCACGCATACTGGGATTGGGGATGAGGGGTGCCATGCATACTGGGATTGGGGATGAGGGGAGCCACGCATACCGGGATTGGGGATGAGGGGAGCCACGCATACCGGTATTGGGGATGAGGGGAGCCACGCATACTGGGATTGGGGATGAGGGGTGCCACGCATACCGGGAATGAGGATGAGGGGAGCCACGCATACCGGGATTGGGGATGAGGGGAGCCATGTATACCAGGATTGGGCATGAGGGGAGCCACACATACCGGGATTGGGGATGAGGGGAGCCACGCATACAGGGATTGGGGATGAGGGGTGCCATGCATGCAGTGATTGGGAATGAGGGGTGCCACACATACAGGGATTGGGGATGAGGGGTGCTACGCATACAGGGATTGGGGATGAGGGGTGCCACGCATACCAGGATTGGGGGGTGAGGGGACCACGCATACCAGGATTGGGGGTGAGGGGTACCACGCATACCAGGATTGGTGGGTGAGGGGTACCACGCATACCAGGATTGGTGGGTGAGGGAGCCATGCATACCAGGATTGGGGATGAGGGGAGCCACGCATACCAGGAATGGGGATGAGGGGAGCCACGCATACTGGGATTGGAGATGAGGGGAGCCACGCATACTGGGATTGGGGATGAGGGGTGCCACTCATACCAGGAATGGGGATGAGGGGAGCCACACATACCGGGATTGGGGATGAGGGGAGCCACGCATACTGGGATTGGGAATGAGGGGTGCCATGCATACCGGGATTGGGGATGAGGGGAGCCACGCATACCGGGATTGGGGATGAAGGGAGCCACGCATACCGGTATTGGGGATGAGGGGAGCCACGTATACTGGGATTGGGGATGAGGGGTGCCACGCATACTGGGAATGAGGATGAGGGGAGCCACGCATACCAGGATTGGGGATGAGGGGAGCCACGTATACCAGGATTGGGGATAAGGGGAGCCACGCATACCAGGATTGGGGATGAGGGGAGCCACGCATACAGGGATTGCGGATGAGGGGTGCCATGCATACAGTGATTGGGGATGAGGGGTGTCAATCATACAGGGATTGGGGATGAGGGGTGCCACGCATACAGGGATTGGGGATGAGGGGTGCCACGCATACCAGGATTGGGGGGTGAGGGGTACCACGCATACCAGGGTTGGGTGGTGAGGGGGACCATGCATACCAGGATTGAGGGGTGAGGGGTACCACGCATACCAGGATTGGTGGGTGAGGGAGCAATGCATACCAGGATTGGGGATGAGGGGTGCCATGCATACTGGGATTGAGGATGAGGGGTGCCATGCATACCGGGAATGGGGATGAGGGATGCCATGCATACCGGGATTGGGGGTGAGGGGTGCCATGCATACTGGGATTGGAGATGAGGGGTGCCATGCATACCGGGATAGGGGATGGGGGGTACTATGCATACCGGGATTGGGGATGAGGGGTGCCATGCATACCGGGATTGGGGATGAGGGGTGCCATGCATACCAGAATATGGATGAGGGGTGCCATGCATACCAGAATAGGGATGAGGGGTGCCATGCATACCAGGATAGGATGGTGGGGACAGGATGGGGGCAGCATAAATGCCAGGAGGGGGGCAGCGCATACCTCACATACTAGCATGAGAGACCGTATACCAATAAAAATGCTCGCCACCCGGGCTTAGAACGGGTTCAATAGCTAGTAGATTCTATATGGGAATAAACATGCTAGAATTAGGAGGAAACCACTATGGCTAAACAGAGCTGTAAGGGGCACAATAAGTGACAATAAGAAAGCATTTCGAGAACTAAAGCAAGTAGGTAGTGGTGAGGCATTAAATAAATACAGAAAATTAAATAAATTCTGTAAAAACCAAATCAAAGCAGCAGAGATTGAGACAGAGAGAATCATTGCCAGAGAAAGTAAAAATAATCCCAAAATATTCTTTAACTACATAAATAGTAAGAAAGTAAAAAATGATAGTGTTGGCCCCCTTAAAAATAGTCTGGGTACAATGGTGGATGAGGATGAGGAAAAAGCCAATATGCTAATTGATTTTTTTTTTCAACAGTATTTATTATTATTATTATTATTATTTTACACAAGAAAATTCCATGTCCGAAAACATGATTAGTGATAACAAAAATTTTCCATTAAATGTCACTTGCTTAACCCAGCAGGAAATATGGCGGCGTCTAAAAATCACTAAAGTTGACAAATCCCCGGGCCCGGATGGGATGTAACCGCAAGTACTGCAGGAATTAAGTAACGTCATAGATAGACCATTATTTTTAATCTTTAAAGATTCCATAATAACAGGGTCTGTACCACAGGACTGGCGTATAGCAAATGTGGTGCCAATATTCAAAAAGGGGACAAAAACCGAACTTGGAAATTATAGGCCAGTAAGCTTAACCTCTACTGTGGGTAAAATCCTGGAGGGTTTCCTAAGAGATGCTATACTAGAGTATCTGAAGAAGAATAACCTCATGACTAGTGTTGAGCATTCTGATACTGAAATATCGGGTATCGGCCGATATTCGCGGTATCGGAATTCCCATACTTAATTCCGAAACTTTTGCAATATCGTATGCCGGAATCGGAAGTTCCCATAATGCAATGAGCCATTTTCATTTTATTCAGCCAATGAGGATCCTAAGAAGTGTGGGCACATCCTGTTAGGCATGTAGGCATCTTAACTAATGGCATGGCTGTGATTGGCTGCTGAAATGATGTCATGATGCACTATAAAAGCCGCCGCCGCCATTTTGAGCTCACTCTGCTGTGAATTCAGTTAGGGATAGGACGCTGTTGTTCTGAGGGACAGTTTTAGCTACCTATTTGGTCTATTCTGCTTTACCCAAGCTACTTTATAAATCGCTGTGCCTTGCAGCGCTAGTGCACAGTTCTCTGTGCTGTTCAACGCTTTCTGCAAGGTCTGTGTGTGTGAGTGCAGCTCACCCTGTAGTGTGTGCTTCAGCCACGTCTGGTTGTAGTGCACTCAGTGTGTGTCACTGCCTCATACATTGTCCTTTTTTGCCAATTCATAATTTTTCCTGATATCTATTATTAGTGTGGTGGTTCCATCCGTATTCAGCTAAATTGGTTCCAAACACACTATATAGGAGTAGATAGAGAAATTTTTTTGGTCTTGCAGCGCTAGTGCACAGTGCTCTGCATCTGTACTGTTCACCGCTGTCTGCAAGGTCTGTGTGTGTGAGTGCAGCTCACTCTGTAGTGTGTGCTTCAGCCACGTCTGGTTGTAGTGCACTCAGTGTGTGTCACTGCCTCATACATTGTCCTTTTTTGCCAATTAACAATTTTTCCTGATATCTCCTATTAGTGTGGTGGTTCCATCCGTATTCAGCTAAATTGGTTCCAAACACACTATATAGGAGTAGATAGAGAAATATTTTTGGTCTTGCAGCGCTAGTGCACAGTGCTCTGCATCTGCACTGTTCACGCCTGTCTGCAAGGTCTGTGTGTGTAAGTGCAGCTCACCCTGTAGTGTGTGCTTCAGCCACGTCTGGTTGTAGTGCACACAGTGTGTGTCACTGCCTCACACATTGTCCTTTTTTGCCAATTCAGAATTTTTCCTGATTTCTCCTATTAGTGTGGTGGTTGCATCCGTATTCAGCTAAATTGGTTCCAAACACACTATATAGGAGTAGTTAGAGGAGCCTTTCTGCAGCATTGGGCCCTGCAGCCCCAGCCAGATTAGTATTAGCCTATTTTTTGTAGCCTCATCTATTGCATTGTAGGTTACCTTCCTACATTGTAATAGCTACAAAAAGTTTGTGATACTATCGGTATTACATCTTTAGGCACATCCAGTGTCTTTTTGTGACAAAAAAAAACTAAATAAAGTTCACCAAACACTCCACTTTACAGTTGTGTAGGCCACATTAGCTCATATTAAAGTCTAGTCCACTCTTTATAAAATTAGTGTTTCTTATACCTGTTAGCAGCTGTTCAGGAATAAGCACACTAAGCCCTTAGTACTTTTCTGCCTATCTTTATCAGTCTACCAAGATAAAGAAGGCAGGGAGTAAGGCATGTGGTCGTGGTCGTGGTCGTGGGCGTGGGCGTGGAGTTTCTACAGGGAGAGGATGTGAGGATTCTATGCCTGCAGGGAGAGGACGTGGGGATTCTGTGCTTGCTGCAGGCACCAGTGACTCAGCATCCCCCAGTTTTACCAGGGAACAGTCCTTTATGCGCAGCTTTGTAGGAGCTAGCCGTACCCCACTGCTGCGGGAGGACCAAATTGAAGCCGTTGTCGGATGGATGGCAGCTAATTCATCGACTTCAATTAGTTCCAGATCCTCTCAGGTCCTGAGCACTGAAGAGCACCCATCTGTTTCTTCACCACCTGCCAAATTGCCCAGGCAGTCAGAGAGCCCTGGACAGGAGCCATCTCTACTTCTGTTCTCTGAATCTCTTGGCTTGGAAAGAGGGGGCCAGCCAAGCAGAATTCGAGAATTTGAAGAAGAGGTAGTATGCAGTGATGCGCAACCGTTTTGTCTCTCTGAATCAGAAGAGGCGGGTGGGCCAGTGCCTATGGTCAGCAGCACACCTCAGTACGCATCTGATGATGAGACTCAGGTGCCACTTTCTGGTGCGTACTGTGCTGTCGAGACTACCCAGGAGAAGCAGTTGTTTGAAGAGGGTGGTGTAGATGATGAGGTCCTTGACCCATCATGGCGTGAGGGACAGGAAGGTGGTGGGAGCAGCTCTGAGGAAGAGATTCCCCGAACAGCCCAAAAAGGAGGGAGAGGGAGGGGGCAGACTTGGTTGCCTGTAGCCTCCACTTCGGCACCCATTAGGAGCATGGCTCTTCCAAAATCCAAAGCGGGCGCTCCCAAGACTTGCAGTGCCTGGTCCTTTATTGACACAGTTGCAGATGACATTTGCTTTGTCAAATGCAAGCTGTGTAATCAGAAGGTGAAAAGAGGGAAAAGTGTCAGCAACCTCAATACCACAAATATGTGGAAACATGTGCGGACCAAGCACGTGGTGGAGTTACAAAAACACACTGAAGACCTAGGCCAACCTACAGCGCCACCTACCACCTCTTCAGCTCGTGTTGTAGCCTCTTCCTCCAGCTCACACACAGCTGGTTCAGCTTCCTCACAGGATCGCCATGGAAGAATCTCTGGCACTGTTGTACAGAGACACAGTGTAATTCCACCCACAGCACCACTTTCCCAGTCATCCTCACACTCCCAGGTCAGTCTACAGCCATCGTTAGCACAGGCATGGGAGAAAAGGCGCCCATACTCGGCAAACCACCCCTGAGCACAGGCTCTGAATGCTGGCATTGCTAAACTACTGGCCCTTGAAATGCTATCATTCAGGCTGGTGGAGACTGACACATTCCGTAACTTCATGGCATTGGCAGTCCCACAATACAACGTGCCCAGCCGCTTTTATTTCAGCAGGCAAGCTGTCCCTGCCCTGCAACATCATGTGGAGGGAAAAATTAAACATGCACTACAAAACGCCGTCAGTAGCAAGGTCCACCTGACCACCGATGCGTGGACCAGTAAGCATGGACAGGGACGATACCTTTCCCTCACTGCCCATTGGGTAAATGTTGTGGAGCCGGGTACAGATCTTGAGAGTGGCGCTGTACGTGTTCTGCCAACTCCAAGGATTGCAGAAATCCAGTCTGTACACATTGACTCCTCCTCATACTCCAGTTTCTCTGAATCAGCGCTGCAGGAGCCGTCACGGTCTACCTCCACATCGACCCGTGAACGGTTACCTGTTATGATGACCGATATGAGCACAGCCGTGGCCAAACGTCAACAGGCCGTATTAAAATTAATTTATTTGGGGAATCGAAGCCACACAGCGCAGGAGCTCTGGAATGCCATCAAGCAGCAGAGCGACCTGTGGTTTGTGCCAGCGAATCTCCAGCCAGGCATGGTAGTGTGTGACAATGGCCGAAATCTGGTGGCAGCTCTGGGCCTAGGCAACCTCACTCACATCCCATGTCTGGCACATGTGCTCAACTTGGTCGTGCAGAGGTTTTGAGGGACTATCCGGACCTTGATGCACTGCTTCACAAGGTCCGCATAGAGTGCGCTCACTTGCGGCATTCCAGCAACGCAAGATCACGCATTGCAGCTCTGCAGTGCCGATTACGTCTTCCGGAACATCGCATCATATGTGAACTAGCCACCAGGTGGAATTCAACGTTACATATGTTGGAGATATTGTGTGAGCAGCAGGCAGCAGTAATGGAGTACCAGCTGCAGCAGGCGCAAACAAGTCGCAGTGCGCGCCGTTCACACTTCACCACCACTAAGTGGGCCTCTATGAAGGACATTTGCCACGTTTTGCGTGCCTTCAATTATTCCACGCGGATGGCGAGTGCAGATGATGCACTAGTCAGCATGACTATCCCCCTTATCTGCCTGCTTGAAAAAACACTGCAAGCACTAAGGGACGAGGTTTTGGAAGAGGTGGAGGATGAGGAGTCACAAATGCCATCTGCTTCTCTACAGTCTGCGCAACGTGGTTCCTCACAAAGGCCTAGGCAGGGGACACTTTGTGAGGAGGATGAGGAGGAGTCAATGGATAAGGAAGACATCTGTCCAGAGGAGGGAGGTACACAATGCTCTAGTAGTCAGTATCTAGAGCAAGGGTGGGGTGATGCAGAGCAGGCAGAGATCACGCCTCAAGCAGGGGACAGCGTTTCTTGGCCAATTGGCAGTCTGCAGCACATGGTTGATTTCATGCTGCAGTGCCTGAGAAACGACCACCGCATCGCCCACATTCTCAACACGGCTGATTATTGGGTGTCCACCCTCCTAGATCCTCGCTACCGGGACAACTTACAAAGCCTCATAACACCGTTGAACCGGGAGCGTAAAATGCGGGAGTACCAAGACGCACTGGTGCATTCCATCATGTTCTCCATTCCAGCCGAGAGCAGTGCTGCTGGTGCTTTACAAAGCAGCTCAGTGCGTCGAGGCAGTGGAGGAAGCTCTGCACAAAGAGGGAGCAGAAGCAGCGCCTCAGCACAAGGCAAGACCAGTATGGCCGAAATGTGGCAAAGTTTTGTGTCCCCGCCGCCACAAATGTCTACACCATCACAGACGGCTCCAGTCAGCAGGAGGCAACGTTTCCGTCAGATGGTGACAGACTACATGTCTTGCCCTCTTAGTGTACTCCCAGACGGCTCTCCTCCCTTCAAGTTTTGGGTCTGTAAGCTGGATACATGGCCAGAGCTTAGTCAGTATGCATTGGAGGTGCTAGCTTGCCCTGCTGCTAGTGTATTATCGGAACGCGTCTTTAGTGCCGCAGGTGGTGTACTAACAGACCATCTCATGCGACTATCCTCCGATAATGTTGACCGGCTTACTTTTCTCAAAATGATCAAGGAGTGGATCTCTCATGAATTTGCCAGTCCTCTTCCAGAATAAATAATTGGTTGGCAAGAGTATCCAGGTCTCCTGTTGTTTTCATGTTTCTACCACCTGAACTGTAATCCCTGAGCTCCAACACCGCCAGTTGGCGCTCGGAAGTGCCGTCTGCACAGTCAACACTTGCTGCCGTGTTATTGGGGTTCAGTAACGTCAGCTGATCCCCTGCTGTGCTGACGGCAAATTCTCCTGCTCTGTCCACATTCTCACTACTACAGATTTTAAAGTTGCTCCAATTACACCTCTGGCTCCTCTGTTTTCAGTATTATCCCTGAGCTCCAACACCGCCAGTTGGCGCTCAGAAGTGCCGTCTGCACAGTCAACACTTGCTGCCATGTTATTGGGGTTCAGTAACGTCAGCTGTTCCCCTGCTGTGCGGACGGCAATTTCTCCTGCTCTGTCCACCTTCTCACTACTACAGATTTTCAAGTTGCTCCAATTACTCCTCTGGCTCCTCTGTTTTCAGTATTATCCCTGAGCTCCAACACCGAAAGTTGGAACTCGGAAGTGCCGTCTGCACAGTCAACACTTGCTGCCATGTTATTGGGGTTCAGTAACGTCAGCTGTTCCCCTGCTGTGCGGACGGCAATTTCTCCTGCTCTGTCCACATTCTCACTGCTACAGATTTTAAAGTTGCTCCAATTACACCTCTGGCTCCTCTGTTTTCAGTATTATCCCTGAGCTCCAACACCGCCAGTTGGCGCTCGGAAGTGCCGTCTGCACAGTCAACACTTGCTGCCGTGTTATTGGGGTTCAGTAACGTCAGCTGTTCCCCTGCTGTGCGGACGGCAATTTCTCCTGCTCTGTCCACCTTCTCACTACTACAGATTTTAAAGTTGCTCCAATTACACCTCTGGCTCCTCTGTTTTCAGTATTATCCCTGAGCTCCAACACCGCTAGTTGGCACTCGGAAGTGCCGTCTGCACAGTCAACACTTGCTGCCGTGTTATTGGGGTTCAGTAACGTCAACTGTTCCCCTGCTGTGCGGACGGCAATTTCTCCTGCTCTGTCCACCTTCTCACTACTACAGATTTTAAAGTTGCTCCAATTACACCTCTGGCTCCTATGTTTTCAGTATTATCCCTGAGCTCCAACACCGCCAGTTGGCGCTCGGAAGTGCTGTCTGCACAGTCAATACTTGCTGCCGTGTTATTGGGGTTCAGTAACGTCAGCTGTTCCCCTGCTGTGCGGACGTCAATTTCTCCTTCTCTGTTCACCTTCTCACTACTACAGATTTTAAAGTTGCTCCAATTACACCTCTGGCTCCTCTGTTTTCAGTATTATCCCTGAGCTCCAACACCGCCAGTTGGCGCTAGGAAGTGCCGACTGCACAGTCAACACTTGCTGCCGTGTTATTGGGGTTCAGTAACGTCAGCTGTTCCCCTGCTGTGCGGACGGCAATTTCTCCTGCTCTGTCCACCTTCTCACTACTACAGATTTTCAAGTTGCTCCAATTACTCCTCTGGCTCCTCTGTTTTCAGTATTATCCCTGAGCTCCAACACCGAAAGTTGGAACTCGGAAGTGCCGTCTGCACAGTCAACACTTGCTGCCGTGTTATTGGGGTTCAGTAACGTCAGCTGTTCCCCTGCTGTGCGGACGGCAATTTCTCCTGCTCTGTCCACATTCTCACTGCTACAGATTTTAAAGTTGCTCCAATTACACCTCTGGCTCCTCTGTTTTCAGTATTATCCCTGAGCTCCAACACCGCCAGTTGGCGCTCGGAAGTGCCGTCTGCACAGTCAACACTTGCTGCCGTGTTATTGGGGTTCAGTAACGTCAGCTGTTCCCCTGCTGTGCGGACGGCAATTTCTCCTGCTCTGTCCACCTTCTCACTACTACAGATTTTAAAGTTGCTCCAATTACACCTCTGGCTCCTCTGTTTTCAGTATTATCCCTGAGCTCCAACACCGCTAGTTGGCACTCGGAAGTGCCGTCTGCACAGTCAACACTTGCTGCCGTGTTATTGGGGTTCAGTAACGTCAACTGTTCCCCTGCTGTGCGGACGGCAATTTCTCCTGCTCTGTCCACCTTCTCACTACTACAGATTTTAAAGTTGCTCCAATTACACCTCTGGCTCCTATGTTTTCAATATTATCCCTGAGCTCCAACACCGCCAGTTGGCGCTCGGAAGTGCTGTCTGCACAATCAATACTTGCTGCCGTGTTATTGGGGTTCAGTAACGTCAGCTGTTCCCCTGCTGTGCGGACGTCAATTTCTCCTTCTCTGTTCACCTTCTCACTACTACAGATTTTAAAGTTGCTCCAATTACACCTCTGGCTCCTCTGTTTTCAGTATTATCCCTGAGCTCCAACACCGCCAGTTGGCGCTAGGAAGTGCCGACTGCACAGTCAACACTTGCTGCCGTGTTATTGGGGTTCAGTAACGTCAGCTGTTCCCCTGCTGTGTGTCCGGCAAATTCTCCTGCTTTGTCCACATTCACTGTACTACTGATTTAAAACCTTCTCCAAACACACCTCTGGCTCCTCTGTTTTTAGTATTTACCCTGGGCTCCAATACCGCTAGTTGCTGCTCAGAAGTGCCGTCTGCACAGTCAATGCTTTCTCCAGTGTTATTGGGGTTCAGTAACGTCAGCTGATCCCCAGCTGTGTGTCCGGCAAATTCTCCTGCTCTGTCCACATCCACTGT
The DNA here is from genome assembly GCF_046119375.1 of Phyllobates terribilis. NCBI lineage: Eukaryota > Metazoa > Chordata > Amphibia > Anura > Dendrobatidae > Phyllobates > Phyllobates terribilis. Next base: position 1,200,640,304 of record NW_027362761.1, on the reverse strand, counting down.
ACTACTGATTTAAAACCTCCTCTAAATACACCTCTGGCTCCTCTGTTTTTAGTATTTACCCTGGGCTCCAATACCGCAAGTTGCTGCTCAGAAGTGCCATCTGCACAGTCAACGCTTTCTCCAGTGTTATTGGGGTTCAGTAACGTCAGCTGATCCCCAGCTGTGTGTCCGGCAAGTTCTCCTGCTTTGTCCACATCCACTGTACTACTGATTTAAAACCTTCTCCAAATACACCTCTGGCTCCTCTGTTTTTAGCATTTACCCTGGGCTCCAATACCGCTAGTTGCTGCTCAGAAGTGCCGTCTGCACAGTCAACGCTTGCTCCAGTGTTATTGGGGTTCAGTAACGTCAGCTGATCCCCAGCTGTATGTCCGGCAAATTCTCCTGCTTTGTCCACATCCACTGTACTACTGATTTAAAACCTCCTCCAAATACACCTCTGGCTCCTCTGTTTTTATTATTTACCCTGGGCTCCAATACCGCTAGTTGCAGCTCAGAAGTGCCGTCTGCACAGTCAACGCTTGCTCCAGTGTTATTGGGGTTCAGTAACGTCAGCTGATCCCCAGCTGTGTGTCCGGCAAATTCTCCTGCTTTTTCCACATCCACTGTACTACTGATTTAAAACCTCCTCCAAATACACCTCTGGCTCCTCTGTTTTTAGTATTTACCCTGGGCTCCAATACCGCTAGTTGCTGCTCAGAAGTGCCATCTGCACAGTCAACGCTTGCTCCAGTGTTATTGGGGTTCAGTAATGTCAGCTGATCCCCAGCTGTGTGTCCGGCAAATTCTCCTGCTTTGTCCACATCCACTGTACTACTGATTTAAAACCTCCTCCAAATACACCTCTGGCTCCTCTGTTTTTATTATTTACCCTGGGCTCCAATACCGCTAGTTGCTGCTCAGAAGTGCCGTCTGCACAGTCAACGCTTGCTCCAGTGTTATTGGGGTTCAGTAACGTCAGCTGATCCCCAGCTGTGTGTTCGGCAAATTCTCCTGCTTTGTCCACATCCACTGTACTACTGATTTAAAACCTCCTCCAAATACACCTCTGGCTCCTCTGTTTTTATTATTTACCCTGGGCTCCAATACCGCTAGTTGCTGCTCAGAAGTGCCGTCTGCACAGTCAACGCTTGCTCCAGTGTTATTGGGGTTCAGTAACGTCAGCTGATCCCCAGCTGTGTGTTCGGCAAATTCTCCTGCTTTGTCCACATTCATTGTACTACTGATTTAAAACCTCCTCCAAATACACCTCTGGCTCCTCTGTTTTTAGTATTTACCCTGGGTTCCAGCACCGCCAGCTGTTTCCCAGCAGTGTCTTTGGCATGGGTACTCCCTCCTGCCCAGCCTGGTTCCAGCACGCCAGCTGTTTCCGGGTAGTGTCAACGTCACTTTGCCTCCAATGCGTTGTCCTGTCGTGTTGCGGTCGGGTTCGCCGACTCTATGGTGCCTGCAGTTTAGGTGACTCCTATGTGGGCTGCGGGATCTGGCAATGAAGGCTGGTTCCATAGTGCCAATAGGACAAGCACCCCCTGTAGGACTGTGGGTTTTGGTAACTGCGGCCGGCTCGCGGCCTTGAAACTTTTTTTTACATGGGCACCTTCTGCTACCCATCCGGGTTCCAGTACCGTCAGCTGGTTCTCGACAGTGCCTTTGGATTAGGTGCCTCCTTCTCAGTATCCAAGTTCCACCAACGTCTGCTGGTCCATGGTAGTGCTTTCTGGCACAGGTACCTCCTGCTTAGTAGCCGAGTTCCAGTACCGTCAGCTGGTCCTCGGTAGTTCCATTGGCTCTTGTACCTTCTGCTACCCATCCGGGTTCCAGTACCGTCAGCTGGTCCTCGGTAGTTCCTTTTGCTCTTGTACCTTCTACTACCCATCCGGGTTCCAGTACCGTCAGCTGGTTCTCGGCAGTGTCTTTGGCATGGGTACTCCCTCCTGCCCAGCCTGGTTCCAGCACGCCAGCTGTTTCCGGGTAGTGTCAATGTCACTTTGCCTCCAATGCGTTGTCCTGTCGTGTTGCGGTTGGGTTAGCCGACTCTATGGTGCCTGCAGTTTAGGTGACTACTATGTGGGCTGCGGGATCTGGCAATGAAGGCTGGTTCCATAGTGCCAATAGGACAAGCACCCCCTGTAGGACTGTGGGTTTTGGTAACTACGGCCGGCTCGCGGCCTTGAAACTTTTTTTTACATGGGTACCTTCTGCTACCCATCCAGGTTCCAGTACCGTCAGCTGGTTCTCGGCAGTGCCTTTGGATCAGGTGCCTCCTTCTCGGTATCCAAGTTCCACCAATGTCTGCTGGTCCTTGGTAGTGCTTTCTGGCACAGGTACCTCCTGCTTAGTAACTGAGTTCCAGTACCATCAGCTGGTCCTCGGTAGTTCCATTGGCTCTTGTACCTTCTGCTACCCATCCGGGTTCCAGTACCGTCAGCTGGTTCTCGGCAGTGCCTTTGGATTAGGTGCCTCCTACTCGGTATCCAAGTTCCACCAACGTCTGCTGGTCCTTGGTAGTGCTTTCTGGCACAGGTACCTCCTGCTTAGTAACAGAGTTCCATTACCGTCAGCTGGTCCTCGGTAGTTCCATTGGCTCTTGTACCTTCTGCCACCCATCCGGGTTCCAGTACCGTCAGCTGGTCCTCGGTAGTTCCATTTGCTCCTGTACCTTCTACTACCCATCCGGGTTCCAGTACCGTCAGCTGGTTCTCGGCAGTGCCTTTGGATTAGGTGCCTCCTTCTCGGTATCCACATTCCACCAATGTCTGCTGGTCCTTGGTAGTGATTTCTGGCACAGGTACCTCCTGCTTAGTAACCGAGTTTCAGTACCATCAGCTGGTCCTCGGTAATTCCATTGGCTCTTGTACCTTCTGCTACCCATCCGGGTTCCAGTACCGTCAGCTGGTCCTCGGTAGTTCCATTTGCTCTTGTACCTTCAACTACCCATCCGGGTTCCAGTACCGTCAGCTGGTTCTCGGCAGTGTCTTTGGCACGGGTACTCCCTCCTGCCCAGCCTGGTTCCAGCACGCCAGTTGTTTCCGGGTAGTGTCAACGTCACTTTGCCTCCAATGCGTTGTCCTGTCGTGTTGCGGTCGGGTTAGCCGACTCTATGGTGCCTGCAGTTTAGGTGACTACTATGTGGGCTGCGGGATCTGGCAATGAAGGCTGGTTCCATAGTGCCAATAGGACAAGCACCCCCTGTAGGACTGTGGGTTTTGGTAACTGCGGCCGGCTCGCGGCCTTGAAACTTTTTTTTACATGGGTACCTTCTGCTACCCATCCAGGTTCCAGTACCGTCAGCTGCTTCTCGGCAGTGCCTTTGGATTAGGTGCCTCCTTCTCGGTATCCAAGTTCCACCAACGTCTGCTGGTCCTTGGTAGTGCTTTCTGGCACAGATACCTCCTGCTTAGTAACCGAGTTCCAGTACCATCAGCTGGTCCTCGGTAGTTCCATTTGCTCTTGTACCTTCTACTACTCATCCGGGTTCCAGTACCGTCAGCTGGTTCTCGGCAGTGTCTTTGGCACGGGTACTCCCTCCTGCCCAGCCTGGTTCCAGCATGCCAGCTGTTTCCGGGTAGTGTCAACGTCACTTTGCCTCCAATGCATTGTCCTGTCGTGTTGCGGTCGGGTTCGCCGACTCTATGGTGCCTGCAGTTTAGGTGACTCCTATGTGGGCTGCGGGATCTGGCAATGAAGGCTGGTTCCATAGTGCCAATAGGACAAGCACCCCCTGGAGGACTTTGGGTTTTGGTAACAGTGGCCGGCTCGCGGCCTTGAAACTTTTTTTTACATAGGTACCTTCTGCTACCCATCCGGGTTCCAGTACCGTCAGCTGGTTCTTGGCAGTGCCTTTGGATTAGGTGCCTCCTTCTCGGTATCCAAGTTCCACCAACATCTGCTGGTCCTTGGTAGTGCTTTCTGGCACAGGTACCTCCTGCTTAGTAACCGAGTTCCAGTACCATCAGCTGGTCCTCGGTAGTTCCATTGGCTCTTGTACCTTCTGCTACCCATCCGGGTTCCAGTACCGTCAGCTGGTTCTCGGCAGTGCCTTTGGATTAGGTGCCTCCTACTTGGTATCCAAGTTCCACCAACGTCTGCTGGTCCTTGGTAGTGCTTTCTGGCACAGGTACCTCCTGCTTAGTAACAGAGTTCCATTACCGTCAGCTGGTCCTCGGTAGTTCCATTGGCTCTTGTACCTTCTGCCACCCATCCGGGTTCCAGTACCGTCAGCTGGTCCTCGGTAGTTCCACTTGCTCTTGTACCTTCTACTACTCATCCGGGTTCCAGTACCGTCAGCTGGTTCTCGGCAGTGTCTTTGGCACGGGTACTGCCTCCTGCCCAGCCTGGTTCCAGCACGCCAGCTGTTTCCGGGTAGTGTCAACGTCACTTTGCCTCCAATGCGTTGTCCTGTCGTGTTGCGGTCGGGTTCGCCGACTCTATGGTGCCTGCAGTTTAGGTGACTCCTATGTGGGCTGTGGGATCTGGCAATGAAGGCTGGTTCCATAGTGCCAATAGGACAAGCACCCCCTGTAGGACTGTGGGTTTTGGTAACTGCGGCCGGCTCGCGGCCTTGAAACTTTTTTTTACATGGGCACCTTCTGCTACCCATCCGGGTTCCAGTACCGTCAGCTGGTTCTCGACAGTGCCTTTGGATTAGGTGACTCCTTCTCGGTATCCAAGTTCCACCAACGTCTGCTGGTCCTTGGTAGTGCTTTCTGGCACGGGTACCTCCTGCTTAGTAACCGAGTTCCAGTACCATCAGCTGGTCCTCGGTAGTTCCATTGGCTCTTGTACCTTCTGCTACCCATCCGGGTTCCAGTACCGTCAGCTGGTTCTCGGCAGTGCCTTTGGATTAGGTGCCTCCTTCTCAGTATCCAAGTTCCACCAATGTCTGCTGGTCCTTGGTAATGCTGTCTGGCACAGGTACCTCCTGCTTAGTAACCGAGTTCCAGTACCATCAGCTGGTCCTCGGTAGTTCCATTGGCTCTTGTACCTTCTGCTACCCATTCGGGTTCCAGTACAGTCAGCTGGTCCTCGGTAGTTCCTCAGCCTTCTTGTACCTTCTGCTACATTTCCAAGTTCAAGATTTTTGAAATGGTTCTTGGTAATCACTCTGGATCTCCCTGACGAGGACCCTGAAGACGAGGACCCTGAAGACCAACCCGAAGAAGACGAGGACCCCAAAGACGACGACCCTGAAAACGAGGACCCTGAAGACCACCCCGAAGAAGACGAGGACCCTGAAGACCACCCCAAAGAAGACGAGGACCCTGAAGACCACCCCGAAGAAGACGAGGACCCCGAAGACGAGGACCCCCGAAGACGACGACCCTGAAGACCAACCTGAAGAAGACGAGGACCCCGAAGAAGACGAGGACCCCGAAGATGAGGACCCCCGAAGACGACGACCCTGAAGACCACCCCGAAGAAGACCAAGAAGATGACCCTGAAGAAGTTGACCAAGAGGACAAAGAAGAGAAGACAACCACCAAGATACAGAAGAACAAGAGACAGAAAACCAAGAAGCCGAAGTACAAGAAGCTGCAGAACAAAAAGCGGAAGAACATTAAGCATAAGACTAAAAATCAGAGCAAAAGATAATATCTAAATTATAAGCAGAAGATGACTAAGCAGTGTATGGGGGTGAGTCCGTTCCTCCTCGTGGTGCCCCTGGAAAAGACCTGCTGCTGCAGGCCAAACTGAACGCAGACAAATCCTGTTGTAAATCTTTTGTGACGGGCAGAACGAAAGGTGTAATGTCCAAACTTTTAAAGATAACAACTACAGGACTGCCTGTCACAAATAAGAATATGATGAAGAAGAAGAATATGAAGAAGATGAAGAAGTAGAATATGAAGAATGTAAAAAAAAAGAATAATACGAAGAAGGTGAAGAAGAAGAAGATGAAGAATGTGAAGAAGAAGTGGATGAAAAAGATGCTGATGCTGAGGATGATGAAGGAGAAAGTGTGGGAGAAGTAAAAAAGAAGGTGAAGAGCATGGAAGTAGTGAAACATAAAGATCTGACAAAATATAAAAATACTTAACATAGTCAATATTTCCGTAACTCAGAACGTCTTAAAAAAAATATTAATTCCTGCTATTCCATTTGATTGGGCTAAACCTCTATGCCTTTATTGTCTCCCCCACCTCCCCCAATACATTCCACATTATTCTTAGTTGTTTTCCTTCATGTAGAATTAACCTACAAGGAAAGAAAGGGTTTATTTTCATTCCGATATTTCTGTCCCATTGACTTGCATTGGTTTCCGGTATTGGAATCGGCGATATCCGATACTTTTTCGGTATCGGTCCGATCCAATCCGATCCAATATTTCCCGATATCGGAAGGTATCGCTCAACACTACTCATGACCCAATATCAACATGGGTTTACGAGGGACTGTTCCTGTAAACTAATCGGATTAGCTTTTATGTGGAGGCAAGTTCCGGACTGGACCAAGGAAATGCAGTGGATGTTGTGTATATGGACTTTTCAAAAGCTTTTGATACAGTTCCACACAAAATGTTGATACATAAAATGAGAACAATGGGAATAGGGGAAAATATATATAAGCGGGTTAAGAACTGGCTCAGTGATAGAAAACAAAGGATGGTTATAAATGGAACACACTCTGACTGGGTCACAGTTAACAGTGGGCTACCATAGGGGTCAGTATTGGGCCTGCTTCTTTTTAACATATTTAACCTAATCTCTGCAGGGTAATCAATACAGAGGAGGACAATTTTATATTACAGGAGGATCTATGTAAACTAGAAGCTTGGGCTGATTAATGGCAAATGATCTTTAATGGGGATAAAGGTAAGGTAATGCACTTGGGCAGAGGAAATAAAATGTATAATTATATGCTTAATTGTAAAACACTGGGCAAAACTGTCACTGAAAAAGACCTGGGTGTATTGGTGGACGACAAGCTCACATTTGGTGGCCAGTGTCACGCTGCTGCTGCAAAGGCAAATAAAATAATGGGATGCATTAAAAGAGGCATAGATGCTCATGAGGAGAACATAATTTTACCTCTATACAAGTCACTAGTGCGACCACAGTTAGAATACTGTGCACAGTTCTGGTCTCCGGTATATAAGAAAGACATAGCTGAACTAGAGCGGGTGCAGAGAAGAGCCACCAAGGTTATTAGAGGACTGGGGGGTCTGCAATACCAAGACAGGTTATTACACTTGGGGTCATTTAGTTTGGAAAAACGAAGGCTTAGGGGTGATCTTATTACTATGTACAAGTATATGAGGGGACAGTACAAAGTCCTCTCTACTGATCTTTTTACTCTGAGGCCTGAGACGAGAACAAGGGGGCATCTTCTATGTCTGGGGGAAAGAAGGTTTAATCATAATCACAGACGCGGATTCTTTACTGTAAGAGCAGTGAGACTATGGAACTCTCTGCCGTATGATGTTGTAATTAGTGATTCACTACTAAAATTTAAGAAGGGTATGGATGCCTTTCTTGAAAAGTATAATATTACAGGTTATATATACTAGATTCCTTGATAGGACGTTGATGCAGGGAACTAGTCTGATTGCCATATGTGGAGTCAGGAAGGAATTTTTTTCCTCAATGTGGAGCTTAGTGTTTGCCACATGTTTTTTTTGCCTTCCTCTGGATCAACATGTTAGGCTGTGGGTTGACCTAGATGGACTTAGTCTTCCTTCAACCTTAAAAACTATGTTACTGACGCGCCCCCTGGGCAGTGGGGTACTCGGTAGCCAGGCCGGTCGATGCTGGGGGATGTCACAGTGGCTGTGACCCGGTCCAAGGCCCCGGGCGGTCAATAAAAGGGGAAAAGTAAAAGGGGAATAAAATTTTTATAGAGATAATGTTCGTGACACTACCTGTGGTATGTGGCTATATGGAGCCGCCGCTGCGGTGCAGATCCTCTGGAGCTGATGGTGACGCAGCAGAGTTGGTTCGGCTCTCCACAGGCAGAGCTTAGCTCCAGGGCAGGATATAGTGATGCTATAAGGTAGATGTTGTTGGTGCGGTGTAGTACAGGTGATGGCGCAGATAATGACCAGTCCACAACTTAATGGCGGTTTCCTCTCATCTTTACTTGCGGTTGTTAGGCAGACCGGGGCACGGGTACTAGCTGGTAGTAGAGGTCCGGGTGGCCTGGAAGCAAGTTGGGAATCCACCTCACCAGGTGGAGTTGTAGGCCTTCCCTTTGCGCTAATTTCTTTGCCCCTGCTGCGGCCCTCATCCCTGAGTAAAACATCTTTTCCTTACCTGTATGGCAGGCAGCTCGGGCCTTTCGTAAGTGTCGCTCCCACGTGGCGCCGGGCGTCTGATGGGGCCAGGAGACCTGCAGTCTCCTGCCCTCCTGTTTCTGCTGCTAGGCCTTCAGTGCCCCACATCCTCGGACTCCGGTGTCAGGTTCTTCTGCGCTTCTCTCCTCTGGGGTGAGCTTGTACACAGCTCCCTTCCCCAGGTCCTTCCTCGTCGCTGTCCTCTCTTCAACTCTCTCAACTACTCTAACTAACCCCGCCTCCAGATTCCAGTTGCCAAGGGGAGGAGCTCCCCTTTCTTGTCTGGAGCCAGGAAAGTGTTGTATGCTGGTAATCCTGATTAGGGGACCCCTTCTTGCTTCCAGGCATGGCATCATCCCTTGTGATGCAACCGGACCTCTGGGGTGCCATATTACTATGTTACTATGTATGTAATTTGAAATAAATCAAATTTGTGTCAGATTTGTAGGAATATGTTGAATTGAAAATGAAAGCGATTTGCAAATCAATTAAAGTGAGCCACAATAGAAAGGCCACCTCCATTTTACACAATGCTGAAGATTGCATTAGCCAGAAAAGGGTCACATAACCACAGGTGCAGCCAGGTGGGCTTCCTCATGATGCATTACAGCTATCACATCACATGGTATAACACAGCCAATCTGGAGAGATTTTAATAGCATGTATAAAAGCAAACGCAGGGAATGTAGCACCCATTTTGTAATGAATATGAATAGTGAGAAGACATCACAACTCAATGCTTAGCTGTAGAGATAGGGAGAGAAAGACAAAGAACACTGAATAAACAACAGAACAGTTACTATTAGGAATAGGGTGGACAAGTGGATGCTCTGTTCCGTCAGGTTCGGCCGAACTTTAAAAAAAAGTTTGGTTTGGGTACAAGAACGGTACCTGAACTCGAACAAGGAACCCATTCAAATTAATGGCGAATCCGAACATCCGTTATTTCCCATGCTGTCATTACCGGCTCTGATAGGCAGAAAGTTCGTTATCCTCGGTCAGAGCGATGCGGTTCTCACGCTGTCACAAAGACGACAGCGTGTGAACCAGCAGCTGTGACCTTCGGAAAAAAGGTCACAGGCATCCGCTGATGAGAGTATGCCTGGTCGCGCTGATAGCAGCTAGGGCAGGAGTAGTGTTGAGCCACCCCCGTAGTGTTCGGGTTCGGTTCGGTTCGTCGAACACCGGGATGTTCGAGGAACTGTTCGTCGAACTGTTCGTCGTACACCTTAGAACACCGTCGAACACCGTTAAAACCAATGGCAGGCAAACAAAAACACATAGAAACACATAGAAAACACCTTCAAAGGTGTCCAAAAGCTGACAAACTGCTCAGAAGACGCTCTCTTTAAAAAAGCCGGCCGGCAATTCAGCAGCGGCATACACCGGTACCCGACAATTTAGACAAGAAGGAATAGAGCATCACACATAGATTAGATAGATAGAAACATGTCAGTCACATATATAAGAAGTGCAGTGACAGTGTTGCTTACTGTACTTGTCATTTAGTGTAAAGCATTTATTTAAAAAAATAATAGTGTTTTCATGCACCGTCTCTTTAAAAAGCCGGCCGGCAATTCAGCAGCGGTACCCGACAATTTATAACAGAAAGACTAGAGCATCACACATAGATAGATATAAACATACCAATCACATATATAATAAGTACAGTGACAGTGTTGGTTACTGTACTTGTCATTTAGTGTAAAGGATTTATTTAAAAAAATAATACTGTTTTCATGCACCGTCTCTTTAACCCCTTACTGACATCTGACGTACTAATACGCGTCTGTGCCCTGGGACTTAATACCCAGACCCGTATTAGTACGTCATGGCGATCGCGCGCGCACACAGGCTGTGCGGGCGCGATCGCCGCCGGGTGTCAGCTGATTGTCACAGCTGACACCCGGTACTATGTGCAGGGAGCGGTCCTGCACCGCTCCCAGCACATTAACCCCCGCGATGCTGCGATCGAAGTCGATCGCAGCATTGCGGGGGCAAGGGGAGGTGATCGGCGATACTCACCTCCTCTTCCAGCTTCCAGCGCAGTCTGCAAAGGCTTCCCGGGTGTTGCCATGACGACCCGATGTCGTCATGACAACATCCGGGTCACCAGAGAGCAGGAAGATTGCTTGGACATGCGCAGTGCATCTCCAAGCAATCTTCACACTGTGCACTTCTGACAGCCTTCATGGCATAGGGATGGTGCTCCATTCCTGTGCCATGCAGGCGATCAGAAAAAAAAAAGTGAAAGTCCCAGAGTGGGAAAAAGTAATAAAGTGTATAAACTGTCTGAAAGTGGAAAAAAAAAAAAAAAAAAAAAAGTGCAAAAATATTATAAAAAAATAAAAAATAATACACCAAAAATAAAAATATAATGTACCCATCAATAAATATTATTATAAAAAAAAACAATAAAAGTACACATATTTGGTATCGCCGCGTCCGGAACAACCTGACCTATAAAACTGTCCCACTAGTTAACCCCTTCAGTGAACACGGTAAAAAAAAAAAAAAAAAAACGAAGCAAAAAACAATGCTTTATCACCATACCGCCAAACATAAAGTGGAATAACACGCGATCGAAATGACACATATAAATAAAAATGATACCTCTGAAAACTTCATCTCGTCTCGCAAAAAACAAGCCACCATACAGCTCCATCAGCCGAAAAATAAAAAAGTTATAGCTCTCAGAATAAAGCGATACTAAAAAATATTTTTTTCTATAAAATAGCTTTTATTGTGTATAAGCGCCAAAACATAGAAAAATGATACAAATGTGGTACCGCTGTAAACGTACTGACCCGAAGAATAAAGGTACCTCATCAATTTTACCACACGTGGAACAGAATAAAAAAAAAAAAAAAAAACAATTTCTGAATTGTTGGTTTTTGTTTATTCTGCCTCCCAAAAATCGGAATAGAAAGCGATCAAAAAATGTCACGTGCCTGAAAATGGCACCAATAACAACGTCAAGTCATCCCGCAAAAAACGAGCCGTCACATGACTGTCTGCCAAAATCTTGAAAAATTATAGCTCTCAAAATATGACGATGCAAAAATTAGATTTTACAAAAAATGCGTCTTTTAGTGTGTGACAGCTGTCAGTCATTAAAACCCCATATGATTCTGGCATTGCTGTAATCACACCGACCCGAAGAATAAAGTCGTCTAATCACTTATACCGCACAAGGAACGGCGTCAAAAATAAACTCTTGGGTTTGGATTGGGCTAGGGTTAGGGCTGGGTTTGGGGCTAGGGTTGTGCTGGGGCTAGGGTTGTGCTGGGGCTAGGGTTATGCTGGGGCTAGGGTTGTGCTGGGGCTAGGGTTGTGCTGGGGCTAGGGTTGTGCTAGGGTTAGGGCTGGGGTTGGGATTTTTTTCAAAAGTAAGAAAAAAAGATGACGATATGGCGACTAGTGTTGAGAGCAAGTGCTCGCTACTTGAGTTTGCATCGGGTGCTCTGGTATGCATTGAGTATCGTGGGTATTTGAGTGACATGCTCGAGTCTCTGCCCCATATGCTTCGCGGCCAAAAAACTTTACGGGGATTGCCTGCCAAGCACGAGCGATCCCCGCATGTTTTTTTTTGGGTGTCTAATAACCGTGAAACATGCGGAGCAGGGACTCGAGCATGTCACTCGAGCACACGCTGTACATGGTGCATACCTGAGTACCCGATGCAAACTCAAGTAGCGAGCACTTGCGCTCAAGAATAATGACAACTTATTCAATATGATGACCTAATGTAAACAAATAATGTGCCGTACCTCTGGGTTCAAAATGTTGACTATACACCTTAATAAAATCCTTGAGGGGTATAGTTTCCAAAATGGGGACACTTGTGGGGGAGCTCCACTGTTTAGGCACATCACGGGCTCTCCAAACGCGACATGGTGTCCGCTAACAAATTGAATGGAAAATCGGCTCAAATTGTTAGCGGACGCCATGTTGCGTTTGGAGAGCCCCTGTGTGCCAAAACATTGGAGCTCTCCCACAAGTGACCCCATTTTGGAAACTAGACCCCCCAAGGCACCTATCTAGATGCATAGTGAGCACTTGGAACCCCCAGGTGCTTCACAAATTGATTCGTAAAAATGAAAAAGTGAAAAAAAAAACACTTTTTCATTTTTATGAATCAATTTGTGAAGCACCTGGGGGTTCCAAGTGCTCACTATGAATCTAGATAGGTGCCTTGGGGGGTCTAGTTTCCAAAATGGGGTCACTTGTGGGGGAGTTCCAATGTTTGGGCACACAGGGACTCTCTAAATGCAACATGGTATCCGCTAACAAATTGGATGGAAAATCGGCTCAAATTGTTAGCGGACACCACATTGCGTTTGGAGAGCCCCTCTGTGCCCAAACTTTGGAGCTCCCCCACAAGTGACCCCATTTTGGAAACTAGACCCCCCAAGGCACCTTTCTAGATGCATAGTGAGCACTTGGAACCCCCAGGTGCTTCACAAATTGATTCGTAAAAATGAAAAAGTGAAAAAAAAAATACTTTTTCATTTTTATGAATCAATTTGTGAAGCACCTGGGGTTCCAAGTGCTCACTATGAATCTAGATAGGTGCCTTGGGGGGTCTAGTTTCCAAAATGGGGTCACTTGTGGGGGAGCTCCAATGTTTGGGCACACAGGGACTCTCCAAATGCAACATGATATCCGCTAACAAATTGTTGGCTCAAATTGTTAGTGGATATCATGTTGCATTTGGAGAGTCCCTGTGTGCCCAAACATTGGAGCTCCCCCACAAGTGACCCCATTTTGGAAACTAGACCCCCCAAGGCACCTATCTAGATGCATAGTGAGCACTTGGAACCCCCAGGTGCTTCACAAATTGATTCGTAAAAATGAAAAAGTGAAAAAAAAAACACTTTTTCATTTTTATGAATCAATTTGTGAAGCACCTGGGGTTCCAAGTGCTCACTATGAATCTAGATAGGTGCCTTGGGGGGTCTAGTTTCCAAAATGGGGTCACTTGTGGGGGAGCTCCAATGTTTGGGCACACAGCGGCTCTCCAAACGCAACATGGTGTCGCTAACAATTTGAGCCAAGTTTGCGTTAAATTTGTTAGCGGACACCATGTTGCATTTAGAGAACCGCTGTGTGCCCAAATATTGGATTCACAAATTGATTCATATAAATGAAAAAGTGTTTTTTTTTTCACTTTTTCATTGTTACGAATCAATTTGTGAAGCACCTGGGGGTTCCAAGTGCTCACTATGCATCTAGATAGGTGCCTTGGGGGGTCTAGTTTCCAAAATGGGGTCACTTGTGGGGGAGCTCCAATGTTTGGGCACACAGGGACTCTCTAAATGCAACATGGTGTCCTCTAACAAATTTAACGGAAAATCGGCTCAAATTGTTAGTGACACCATGTTGCGTTTGGAGAGCCGCTGTGTGCCCAAACATTGGAGCTCCCCCACAAGTGACCCCATTTTGGAAACCAGACCCCCCAAGGCACCTATCTAGATGCATTGTGAGCACTTGGAACCCTCAGGTGCTTCACAAATTGATTCATAAAAATGAAAAAGTGTTTTTTTTTTTCACTTTTTCATTGTTACGAATCAATTTGTGAAGCACCTGGGGGTTCCAAGTGCTCACTATGCATTTAGAAAGGTGCCTTGGGGGGTCTAGTTTCCAAAATGGGGTCACTTGTGGGGGAGCTCCAAAGTTTGGGCACACATGGGCTCTCCAAACACAACATGGCGTCCGCTAATTATTTAAGCAAATTTTACAATCAAAAAGTCAAATGGCGCTCCTTCCCTTCCGAGCCCTGCCGTGCGCCTAAACAGTGTTTTTTCCCCAAATATTGGGTATCTGCGTGCCCAGGGAAATTGCACAACAAATTTTGGGGTCCATTTTTTCTTGTTACCCCTGTGAAAATAAAAAAAATTGGGTCTAAAGTAACATTTTTGTGAAAAAAGTTAAATGTTCATTTTTTTCTTCCACATTCAAAAAATTCCTGTGAAGCACCTGAAGGGTTAATAAAGTTCTTGAATGTGGTTTTGAGCACCTTGAGGGGTGCAGTTTTTAGAATGGTGTCATTTTTGGGTATTTTCTGTCATACAGACCTCTCAAAGTGACTTCAAATGTGATGTGGTCCCTAAAAAAATGGTTTTGTAAATTTTGTTGGAAAAATGAGAAATCGCTGGTCAACTTTTAACCCTTATAGCCCCCTAACAAAAAAAAATTTTGGTTCCAAAATTGTGCTGATGTAAAGTAGACATGTGGGAAATGTTATTTATTAACTCTTTTGTGTGATATATCGCTCTGATTTCAGGGCTTAAAAATTCAAATTCTGAAAATTGCAAAATTTTCAAAATTTTCGCCAAATTTCTGTTTTTTTCACAAATAAACGCAAGTGATATCGAAGAAATTTTTCCAAAATCATGAAGTACAATATGTCACGAAAAAATAATCTCAGAATCAGGGGGATCCGTTCAAGCATTCCAGAGTAATTACCTCATAAATTGACAGTGGTCAGAATTGTAAAAATTGACCCGGTCATTAACGTGCAAACCACCCACGGGACTTAAGGGGTTAAAGAAGCCGGCCGGCAATTCAGCATCTGTACCCGACAATTTAGAACAGAAAGATAGAGCATCACACATAGATTAGATAGATAGAAACATGTCAGTCACATATATATGAAGTACAGTGACAGTGTTGATTACTGTACTTGTCATATAGTGTTAAAATAAAGGATTTATTAAAAAAAAAATTGGCGTGGGGATCCCCGTAATTTTAGGCTCTAGCGGAGGTTAAGCAGACGGCTGGGGCAAATGTTTGAAGCCTGGGAAGGGGGTAATACCCACGGAGCTTCCCAGGCTACTAATATCAGCCCCCAGCTGAATACCTAGCCTTTACTAGCTATTTAAATGGGGGACCCCCCAAAAAAAATGACGTGGGGTCCCCCCTTTTTTAATAGCTAGCAAAGGCTAGGCAGACAGCTGGGGGCTGATATTAATAGCCCAGGAAGGGTGCCATGAATATTGGCCCCCTCCCAGGCTAGAAACACCAGCCGTCAGCCGCCCCAGAAATGGCGCATCCATAGGATTTGCCAATTCTGGCACTTAGCCTCGCTCTTCCACGCTGCCCTGGTGCGGTGGCAGGGGGTAATAGGGCTGGGGTTGATGTCAGCTTATAATGCCAGCTGACATCAAGCCCAGGTTAGTAATGGAGAGGCGTCTATAAGACACCCCCATTACTAACCCCATAGTCAAAGTTAAAAAAAAAAACACAAACACCCAGAATAAAGTCCATTAATTGAAATAAACACACAATTCTTTATTGTTCTAAATTAAACCATACTTACCATCACGCCCATTCCAGCTGAAGCCAACGATCTCCTGCAATAAAAGAAAAATAATAAAGCAACCTCATCCTTACCTTTCCATGGTTCCCACGACAGCTTCAGCTCTGCTACATCGAGATGACAGGCTGGACCGCAGCAGAACGCTGCCATCCAGCCTGTCATCCCGCAGACACTGAGAAGCACAGGCATGCTTGCGCTCCTCAGTGTCTCTCTGTGACGGCATCCAGATGAGCCGAGGTCATGTCCAATGAACTCGGCGCATCTCATGCACGTCACTGACAGCGTGGGAGAATTCTCCTGCACTCAGCGCTTCAGCGTGAGAATTTTCCCACGCTGTCAGTGACGTGCATGAGGTGAGCTCATGTCCAATGAACTCAGCTCACCTCATGTACGTCACTGACAGCGTGGGAGAATTCTCACGCTGAAGCGCTGAGTGCAGGAGAATTTTCCCACGCTGTCAGTGACGTGCATGAGGCTGATATTTAAATTTGGCGCACAAATCGTTGATTGGTCGCGGGCAGCGTCCGCGACCAATCAGCACGGTAGTGTTTAACTTTGGCGGCAAGATCAGTGATTGGTCGCGCGCCAAGACCGCGACCAATCACCGATTTGGGCGCCACATTTAAATATCGGCCGCGACCAATCACCACAGCGTTGTTTAAATGTGGATCCAAGATCGGTGATTGGTCGCGGTCGATATTTAAATTTGGCGCACAAATCTGTGATTGGTCGCGGGCAGCGTCCGCGACCAATCAGCACAGCAGTGTTTAACTTTGGCGGCAAGATCAGTGATTGGTCGCGGTCAAGACGGCGACCAATCACCGATTTGTGCGGCACATCTAAATAGCGGCCGCGGCCAATTGGGTGTCAGCGCCGCTCCCCGGTCCTCCCTTCACACCCTAGCCGCTGATGTCCCCACAGTATCCACATGGTGTTACAAAGGTCCGGACATTTGTGTTAAAAATCGCTGATTGGTCGCGGGCGCTGCCCGCGACCAATCACCGATTTGGGCGCCAAATTTAAATATCAGCCGCGACCAATCACCGATTTGGGCGCCAAATTTAAATATCCTCGGCGACCAATCACCCATCTTGGCTCCACATTTAAACACCGCTGTACTGATTGGTCACGGACGCTATTTAAATGTGGCACAGCACAGCGGTGTTTAAATGTGGAGCCAAGATTGGTGATTGGTTGCGGCCGATATTTTAATTTGGCGCCCAAATCGGTGATTGGTCGCAGGCAGCGCCAGCGACCAATCAGCGATTTTAAACACAAATGTCCGGATCTTTGTAACACCATGCGGATACCGTGGGGACATCAGCGGCTAGGGTGTCAAGGGAGGACTGGGGAGCGGCGCTGCGGGTTGAGATACTTCTGCTGCGAGCAGTCGCTCATCTCCCGGCTTCTCGCAACGGAAGTATCCGACCAGGCAGCGGCGCTCCCCGGTCCTCACCAATACGATTAGCTGATTGGTCGCGCTCTCCGCACGCGACCAATCAGTGATCTTGGCGCTAAAGTTAAACACCGCTCTGCTGATTGGTCGCGGACGCTGCCCGCGACCAATCACCGATTTGGGCGCCACATTTAAATAGCGGCCGCGACCAATCAGCGAGCTTGGCGCCAAATTTAAACAACGCTCTGCTGATTGGTCGCGGACACCAAACGCGTCCAATCAGTGAGATTGGCGCCAAATTTAAACAACGCTCTGCTGATTGGTCGCGGACTCCAGCCGCGACCAATCAGCGAGATTGGCGCCAAATTTAAACCCCGCTCTGCTAATTCGTCGCGGATGCCGGCCGCGACTAATCAGCATTATTGGCGCCAAATTTAAACACCGCTCTGCTGATTGATCGCGGTCGCCGTCCGCGCCCAATCAGTAGTATTGGCGCCAAATTTAAACCCTGCTCGGCTGATTGGTCACGGTTGCCGGCCGCGACCAATCAGCAGTATTGGCGCCAAATTTAAACCCCGCTCTGCTGATTGGTCACAGTTGCCTTCCGCGACCAATCAGCGATTTTGACGCCAAATTTAAACACCGCTCTGCTGATTGGTCGCGGCCGGCGATTGCGACCAATCAGCATTATTGGCGCCAAATTTAAACCCCGCTCTGCTGATTGGTCGCGATGCCGGCCGCGAGTAATCAACATTGTTGCCGCCAAATTTAAACACCGCTCTGCTGAATGGTCGAGGTCGTGACCAATCACCATTATTGGCGCCAAATTTAAACACCGCTTTGCTGATTGGTCTCGACCACAACCTATCAGCATTATTGGCGCAAAATTTAAACCCTGCTCTGCTGATTAGTCGCGACCGCCGGCCCTGACCAATCAGTGATATAGTTGCCAAATTTCAACACCGCTTTGCTGATTGGTCGCGGTTGCTGGCCGCGACCAGTCAGCGATTTTGGCGCCAAATTTAAACACCGCTCTGCTGATTGCGCCGGGTCTGCCGCATACATATTCTAGAATACCCGATGCGTTAGAATCGGGCCACCATCTAGGTTCATGAAATAATTTAAAAAAAAATTGACGTGGGGCTTCGCACTATATTTGTGTCCAGCCAGGTACAGCAGGCAGGAACGGGCTGCCCCCAACCACCAGCTGCCTATTTGTACCTGGCCGGACACAACAATATAGGGAAGCCCTTTTTTTCTTAATTATTTCATGAATTTCATGAAATAATTAAAAAAAAAAATAAGTGGGGCTTCGCCCTATTTTTGTGTCCAGCCAGGTACAACTAGGCAGCTGGGGGCTGGAATCTGCAGCGCAGGGAGGCCCAAGCTTTCTGGGTCCCCCCAGCTGCAAATTGCAGTCCGCAGCCACCCCGGAAAATGGCGCATTCATAGAAGCGCCATCTTCTGGCGCTGTACCCAACTCATCCAGGGCCCTGGTGCGGTGGCTCACTGGGTAATAAAGGGGTTAGGGCCAGCTTGGCATTATCAGCTGGCCCTAAGCCCGAAATTCATGGGGTCACGCCAATATTAGACATGACCACTATGAATTTCTAGTAAAGTATTTAAAAAAAACACAACACCCAGAAAAAAGTCCTTTAATTGAAATAAACACACAATTCTTTATTGTTCTAAATTAAACCATACTTACCGTCACGCCCATTCCAGCTGAAGCCAACGATCTCCTGCAATAAAAGTAAAATAATAAAGCAGCCTCATCCTTACCTTTCCATGGTTCCCACGACAGCTTCAGCTCTGCTACATCGAGATGACAGGCTGGACCGCAGCAGAACGCTGTCATCCAGCCTGTCATCCCGCAGACACTGAGAAGCGCAGGCATGCTTGCGCTCCTCAGTGTCTCTCTGTGACGGCATAAAGATGAGCCGAGGTCATGTCCAATGAACTCAGCTCACCTCATGTACGTCACTGACAGCGTGGGAAAATTCTCACGCTGAAGCGCTGAGTGCAGGAGAATTCTCCCACGCTGTCAGTGACGTACATGAGGTCAGCTGAGTTTAATGGACATGAATGAGCTCACCTCATGCACGTCACTGACAGCGTGGGAAAATTCTCCTGCACTCAGCGCTTCAGCGTGAGAATTTTCCCACGCTGTCAGTGACGTGCATGAGGTGAGCTCATTCATGTTCAATGAACTCGGCTCACCTCATGCACGTCACTGACAGCGTGGGAAAATTCTCACGCTGAAGCGCTGAGTGCAGGAGAATTCTCCCACGCTGTCAGTGATGTGCATGAGGTGAGCCGAGTTCATTATCGGCTCATCTGGATGCCGTCACAGCGAGACACTGAGGAGCGCAAGCATCCCTGCGCTTCTCAGTGTCCGCGGGATGACAGGCTGGATGGCAGCGTTCTGCTGCGGTCCAGCCTGTCATCTCGATGTAGCAGAGCTGAAGCTGTCCTGGGAACCATGGAAAGGTAAGGATGAGGTTGCTTTATTATTTTACTTTTATTGCAGGAGATCGTTGGCTTCAGCTGGAATGGGCGTGGTGGTAAGTATGGTTTAATTTAGAACAATAAAGAATTGTGTGTTTATTTCAATTAAAGGACTTTATTCTGGGTGTTTGTGTTTTCTTTTAACTTTGACTATGGGGTTAGTAATGGGGGTGTCTTATAGACGCCTCTCCATTACTAACCTGGGCTTGATGTCAGCTGGCATTATAAGCTGACATCAACCGCAGCCCTATTACCCCACTGCCACCGCTACAGGGCAGTGGGAAGAGCGAGGCTAAGTGCCAGAATTGGCCATCCTTTGGATGCGCCATTTCTGGGGCGGCTGACGGCTGGTGTTTCTAGCCTGGGAGGGGGCCAATATTCATGGCACCCTTCCTGGGCTATTAATATCAGCCCCCAGCTGTCTGCCTAGCCTTTGCTAGCTATTAAAATAGGGGGGACCCCACGTCATTTTTTTTTGGGGCGTCCCCCATTTTAATAGCTAGTAAAGGCTAGGTATTCCGCTGGGGGCTGATATTAGTAGCCTGGGAAGCTCCGTAGGTATTACCCCCTTCCCAGGCTTCAAACATCTGCCCCAGCCGTCTGCTTAACCTCCGCTAGAGCCTAAAATTACGGGGACCCCCACGCCAATTTTTTTTTAAATAAATCCTTTATTTTAACACTAAATGACAAGTACAGTAATCAACACTATCACTGTACTTCTTATATATGTGACTGACATGTTTCTATCTATCTAATCTATGTGTGATGCTCTATTCCTTCTATTCTAAATTGTCGGGTACAGATGCTGAATTGCCGGCCGGCTTTTTTAAAGAGACGGTGCATGAAAACACTATTATTTTTTTTAATAAATCCTTTATTTTAACACTAAATGACAAGTACAGTAACCAACACTGTCACTGTACTTCATATATATGTGACTGACATGTTTCTATCTATCTAATCTATGTGTGATTCTCTATTCTTTCTGTTCTAAATTGTCAGGTACAGATGCTGAATTGCCGGCCGGCTTTTTTAAAGAGACAGTGCATGAAAACACTATTATTTTTTTTAATAAATCCTTTACACTAAATGACAAGTACAGTAAGCAACACTGTCACTGTACTTCATATATATGTGACTGACATGTTTCTATCTATCTAATCTATGTGTGATTCTCTATTCTTTCTATTCCAAATTGTCGGGTACCCTGCTGAATTGCCGGCCGGCTTTTTTAAAGAGACAGTGCATGAAAACACTACTATTTTTTTTGATAAATCCTTTACACTAAATGACAAGTACAGTAAGCAACACTGTCACTGTACTTCATATATATGTGGCTGACATGTTTCTATCTATCTAATCTATGTGTGAAGCTCTATTCTTTCGGTTCTAAATTGTCGGGTACCGGTGTATGCCGCTGCTGAATTGCCGGCTTTTCATGTATCACTGTTGGCACTGTTCCCATCGATTTTGGCAATCACTGTAATGCCACAACCACCATGGCTGTGTCATTACAGTGAGTGGCAGACAATCCCTGCATGATTGGTGCTCTAAATAGCGCCAGACATGCAGGACACACTTTTGGTGCACGAACAGTTATCGAACATAACCTCGAACAGCCGAAATTTTTGCAAATCGTTCGGGTTCGTCGAACAACTCGAACACCGCCCAAAACAGCTCGAATTTGAGATTGGCGAACAGTTGTAGTCGAACACCGCTCATCTCTAGGCAGGAGTACTCTGATCAGAGTATTCACCAGCCGCCGCCTGTGCATTGTAATAAAGACCTCAGTGAGATAAATAGTACAGTGCATGTGTACTTTACTGTACATGTATTTGGCAAATAAATAAAAGAAAAAAATTACTTGGGGTCTACTATCTTCTTGATAAGCAGCACAGGTAAAGCTGACCGCTGCGGGCTGCAGCCCCCAGCTGTCAGCTTTATCTTTAGCTGGTTATCAGACAATAGAGAGGACCCATGCCGTTTTTGTTAAATTATTTAAATAAATAATTAAAAAAATGGCGTGGGGTCAACCCCATTTTTGATAACCAGCCAAGCTAAAGCAGAAAACTGGGGAATTGGTATTCTCAGACTGGAAAGGGCCATGGATATTGGCTCCCACAACCTAAAAAAAGCGGCCCACAGCCACTCCAGAAATGGTACCGATGGTGCTTCAACGGGTGTCTTGACCCGTTAAAGCACCATTGTGTGTGAAGCGGCGGTCGTCCATCTCTTGCACCTGTATTCTCCTGCATCTGTTTTTTAATGATTTTGCAATAAAATACATTTTTTATGGGACAGAGAGTGTCACCTTTCCTCTCTTCGAAGTCTTACGATAACCTTGCATTTGGTGAATAACTCAGAGTTCCCTTATAATCGCAAGTTGTTTGCCGCTGTCGTTTCAAGTTATGTGGGTTATGAATGGTGACATTTTTTTTCTCTTTTTTGTACATTGTGCACCAATTCTAGTGCTTTGCTGGCTCTTCCCACTTGCCCTGGTACGATGGCAAGTGAGGTAATAATTTTGTGGTGATGTCAGCTGTTTTATGTCCGCTGACATCAGCCTAGGGATTAGTGATGGAGAGGTGTGGCCTGAAGTTATCTCATCATACGCACAGCTAATAAATGAGCACTAATTCTGGGGTATGGTTCAGGTGTGCTCATGTTGCCATAGTAGAAGGTGCTGCAAAAGATTATCCCCTGTGTCAGGATATAGGCCTGCAGCGCTTGTGGTGGAAGGCGTGACAGCGCAACCGAGGTCGCCTTCCACCACAAGGTGGTATATCCTGACACAGGGGATAATCTTTTGCTGCACCTTCTACTACTGCAGTGTGAGCACACCTGAACCATACCCCAGAATCAAAGAATGTGTTACGCTCGCGCCTGGACTGACTGGCGTGAGCGTGATTAGTGATCCCACTGTACCATGAACCGAGGAGTGCCTGGAGGGGCGTAACTAAGTATCAACTCGGTCCGATCAAGGTCACACGGCGGCTCAGTCAACTCCGTCAACCAGGGAGGAACCGAGCAGAGGGACCAGGTGCTACTCCAGGTCAGACCTGGGTCACAGCTGTTGACCCACACCGGAGAATGAAGGAACAGGCAGGTTAGGCTGGTATACAGACAGGTGGGTACTGGCTGACACGGCTGGTATGAAGACAGGTGGGTATTGGCAGGCACGGCTGGTATGCAGACAGGAGAGGACTGGCAGGCTCGGCTGGCATGCAGACAGGTGGGCACTGGCAGGCACGGCTGGTATGCAGACTGGCGGGTACTGGCAGGTAGTAATGCAGGTAAGATAGGGACCAGTTCAGACTGGGACACAGGAATGGAGCCGCAGGTGCGGTGGACAGCAGAGCAGAGCGAAACCGCAGATGCAGTGAACAAGCAGAGCACAACCGCCGGAGCGGTGAGCAAACAGAGCAGGGCGAAATCGCAGATGCGGTGAACATGCAGAGCGTAGCAAAACTGCAGGTGCGGTGAGCAAGCAGAGCGTTACAAAACCGCAGATGCGGAGAACAAGCAGAGCGGAGCAAAACCGCAGGTACGGAGAGCAAGCAGAGTGGAGCAAAACTGCAGGTGCGGTGAACAAGCAGAGCAGAGCAAAACCACAGGCGCGGCGTGGTGAACAAGCAGACCGGAGCAAAACCGCAGGCGCGGTGAACAAGCAGAGCGGAGCAAAACCGCAGGCGCGGTGAACAAGCAGAGCGGAGCAAAACCGCAGGCGCGGTGAACAAGCAGAGCGGAGCAGAACCGCAGGTGCGGTAAACAAGCGAAGCAGAGCGGAACCGCCGGAGCAGTGAACAAGCAGAGCAGAATTGAACCGCAGGTGCGGTAAACAAGCGGAGCAGAGCGGTGAACAAGCAGTGCATAACAGAGCAGAAGGTGAAGGCAGACAGGACAGGGCTCTGTTCACATGGAACAGACTGTAAAATACAGGAAGATGGTTAGAACACAGGAGGTAGATACGGAGGAAGGGAAAGGGGACAAGCAGAACCAGATACACAAAAGGTACTTACAATGAAGTAGCGAGTGGACACAAAACACACAAACAGAAGTCCAGAGACAACGAGTTGGAGTTAGGTGCAGGTTCAGGCACTGCAGGAAAAGGGAAGATTCGGACATAGAGACAAACAGGTAACGGGCTAGGACACTGTTCATACAGGAACTGAACCGGGAACAAGATACAGGAATGAGCCTGGGAACTCAGCCCCCAGGGAGGCGGAAACAGACTAGAAGTCAGAGATACAGGTAGTGGCCCTGGGTACTCGGCCCCCAGGGTGGCGGAAACAGACTAGAAGTAACAGGTACAGGTAGAGGCCCTGGGTACTCAGCCCCCAAGGTGGCGGACAGACTGGAGTCAGGACAGGACCTGGCAACTAACAGTTGCACAGAACACAGACTGTAAGAAAGTGTTGCTCAGGCCCCTCCGACTGGGTGGAGGGGGTTTAAGTATCCAGTGACTCACAGCAATAGGCTGGGGATGCATTAGGACTTTGCAAACAGTAGCTATAAGAAACAAGCAGAAAGCTGCGCTGATGCCATAAGCAATCAGACAAGAGACATGGACAGAGCAGGTACTGGAGAAAAGAGTGCAGCATGGACTGACAGGTAAGATTGCGGTCTTGCATGGTGGGAAGTGGTGCACTATGCAAGAACGCCACCATGGATGTTACAGAATGTATAGGCTATTCTATGAAATTCTTACTAAGCCGGAATCTTAATTCTACACATATATGTATAGATTGCTTGTATGAATTCTGAAGAAGGTCATATAGACCGAAATGTTAAGATTTTGTACACTCTACTTGAGCATGAATAAAATCACCAAAAGAGTGCTGGATTCCATATATTTTGTATTAAAAGGATTGGGACCCTATCCGTGCAGCTGACATTTAAGGAGTGCTGTTCTTCCCTTTGCATACTGAATAAAAGCCAATGCAGAGAAAGCAGCTGCCATTTTAGCATAATTATAGGATAGTGAAAGTAAATTAGAGCTCACAGCTTAGCAAAATAGATAGAAAGAGAAAGTCCTAAAACACTGAACAAATTACAATATATAACTCCAGCTAGTAATATATTGTATAACCGCAATATGGAAGCAGATGAGCACACTAGTCTGGAAATAATATAGAAATTCAGTTCAGTTCACTGGCAGCAGCAGTGTGAGACTCAGTGTGATTGATCAGTGATATAGTGCAGCTGGTATATGTCCTTCTGAATTTGAACTACAATTACCCTTTCATTTTTTTGCTTCTTTCTTATTTCACCAGAAAGCAGAAGCAAGTCAGCACAATATTATGTATAGAAAAAAAAAGAGTCTGAAACCTGTGTAAGACCTTTTGTTTGCCGGAGCTAAGTGACTATATTGAATTTTTGCATCTCGTGTGCAATCATTTTTGTTAATGGAAGAGAGAAATATTTGTTTTTTAAAATCACAAAGGAAACGTGTGAGTCGCAACCAATTTTTTTGCATATCTGTTTCACTAGTCAAATTTTACATATATGCACAACACACTATTACAGTGCCCTCTTGCAGATGCTGACTTTTCGTACATGTACCTTCCTAGAATTTCCAATTTTATAATTTTTGTCAAGGGGTTACATTTTTATTCAAAAAATGAAATAATGACATTTAAATGAATTAATGTTTTTTTTGCACATGTTTTACTAGTCCAATTTGAAAACTCTACAGGTCACACATACACTGCGGTCTGCTGCCACATTTTACTTTCTGTGCATGTACTGTATATGCCTACCTTCATTTTTTATTACATAGTTTTTGACAAAGGTCCAATAATTGAGGATGAAATGATTGTCAAAAGAAAATTATAGTGCCGTACAAAAGATATAATAAAATAAATAGTGGCAATGGCAATGAACAGTATGGCGTAAAACAAAAAAATATACTGCATATTCCACTGCTAAGAATGAAAAAATTTCTGCAGAAGCAGAAAAAATACCACTACAACTGATACCCACTGTCTATGCAGTAGTAGTACCAATCATAGGACACAATTTGCCATCTTTGTCTCCAGCAAGTGTATTAGTAGGAAAAAAGTAGAGGGTGGTGTAGAGTAAATGGCATATCACTTGTCTTTATTACAGAATGACAATGTTACCACAATGTTACCTCTAACAGCGACACTGTCAGTTTGAGTCAGAGATCTGCAAAGAACAATCTGCCTGATCACAAATGACTAGTAGGAATACTTTTTGGACAATTTACATAAAAAAAACATAAAAAGGCTGTCAGTGCACTGTGTTATTATATTCACTTTAGATTACTACCGGAATACCATAGCCTTATACACTCCTCAACATTGAAAATAGAAAACCAAGATAGAAAACTTGTTGGATTATGAATATCTCAGGATTAATAGATATATTAACTATATGCAAATGATGCAAAAATCTACACAAAATTTTTGTATTCAGAATCAAATATCAGCATCATAGGCAGAAATACACACACTTACCAGCCTCGGCATGCTGTCCAATCGGTTCTTAATGGTTTTCTATGGAATGGACAGGCAACCCAAATGCACTTAGGCACAGAAATCATCAAGATCCGCCTCTGGACTTTCTATTTAAAATTGTCATCCAATGATGTCCCAAATATGCTCAAAGGAAGACAAGTCTGGAGATGCTGCAGGTCATAGAAGCACATATACATCATTCAGATTGCTAACAGTAGCATGAGCAATATGCAGCCTAGTATTGTCACGTTGAAAAATGGCTCCTGAGACACTTTCATGTTCCCTCGTGAAGACCTCCCCATGCCATGTCCCACGTGGTTTTCATGTCATTAGCCGGGTTTCATTGCTTCCAACACAAAAAATAACTCATCACTGAATAGATAAGATCTCCATTCCAGCCTATGTCTTGCTCTGAAACTGTGATAGATTTTGGGAGCAGTGGAATGATGTTTTTGGAATACCAGTAGGTGGATGTTTGGCTCATAACCCAAAGTCATGCAAATGCATTTCTGATGGTTTTTGTAGACACAGTTTGTCAACTTAGGCTTTGCATGTGACATCTAATTTCACTTGCATTACAGAGTGTATTATTACACGTCATTCTTCAAATCTGATGAGATTTCATGGGCAACGTTATAAAGTGGCCTTCATGAGGGAACATCACAATCCTGGCATAATTGCATAATGTTTGGTAGCCAAGCCACTCTAGTTTTCATTCTGGGTACACTAAGACCTTGCCATTACATTGGTTTGGTAGTGTTACCAGAGGTATGTCCATGTCTCCAAAATGTCCCACGAGCATTTTTCAAAGTGACAACATCAGGCCAGATGATGTTGGTGCTACTGTAAGCAACTTGCATTGCCTAAACATTCTACAATGGTCTGCAACGTCTCCGGGTTTTTCTCCCATCAAACTCATCTTGGTTATCTTTGATTGGCAATTGCAAAGGGAGCTGCCAGCAGCAGAACTTGATGATTTCTGTGCCCAAGTACCCAATTTTTTAAGAAATTTACAAAACTTGGCAAATTTAATTTGAAAAAATTTGATCATCCCTAACAGAAATATTTATTATTTTCCTATACAATTTCTAACTTTATTCAACTATCTTAAATCTATATATGTTTTATAATGTATAAATGTTTTAACCATTTAAAGTGCATTATTGACCAGCCACACATGAGTGGTTTTTATGTTGAAGATAAGTTATTCTTTTTAGCCTGCTTGGGGTACATATAATCTACTTTGCTATTCTGGTATAATTTTACTGAAGATGTTTCACATCAAATAACCTGTCATATGGTTTTGTGTAAGCCTGGATTGGCAATCTGCCCTATTGGGGAGATTCTCGGTGGGCCGCAGAGCCTGAAGTTACACTGGGCTGCAGCCCACATCTTTCCTGGTTCCTTCTATTCCTGAAAGCTTGTGCACAAGGCTCTGCTTTGGTATCTGATGCTGGACGATAGCTTCTTCCCCTAGAAAATCCTACGTCTGCACTAAACTACAATCTTAGCTTCTTATTCTCATACTAGATGGTGGCCCGATTCTGATGCATCGGGTATTCTAGAATAGGTATGCGGCCGACCGGGTGCAATCAGCAGAACTGTGTTTAAATTTGGCGCCAAAATCACTGATTGGTCGCGTTCGGCAACCGCGACCAATCAGCAAAGTGGTGTACAAATTTGGCGGCAATATCGATGATTGGTTGCGGGCGGCGGCCGCGACCAATCAGCGAGCCGTGTTAGTGAGGACTGGAGAGCGTGTTTAAATTTGGCGCCAAAATCACTGATTGGTCGCCGGCCGCGACCAAACAGCAGAGCGTTGTTTAAATTTGGCGCCAAAATCGCTGATTGGTCGAGGCCGGCGACCGCAACCAAGCAGCAGAGCGTTGTTTAAATTTGGTGCCAATCTCGCTGATTGGTCGCGGATGGTGGCCGTGACCAATCAGCAGTGCGGTGTTTAAATTTGGCACCAATAGTGCTGATTGGTCGCGGCCGGCGACCGCGACCAATCAGCAGAGCGATGCAGAGCGGGGTTTAAATTTGGCGCCAAAATCGCTGATTGGTCGCCGGCTGCGACCAATCAGCACAGCGGTGTT
This sequence comes from Phyllobates terribilis, assembly GCF_046119375.1. Classification (NCBI taxonomy): domain Eukaryota; kingdom Metazoa; phylum Chordata; class Amphibia; order Anura; family Dendrobatidae; genus Phyllobates; species Phyllobates terribilis. The sequence continues at coordinate 1,200,612,235 of NW_027362761.1, read as the reverse complement.
TAAATTTGGCACAAAAAGCGCAGATTGGTCGCGGCCCGTGGTTGCGACCAATCAGCAGAGTGAGGTTTAAATTTGGCGCCAATACTGCTGATTGGTCACGGTCGACTACCGCGACCAATCAGCAGAGCGGTGTTTAAATTTGGCGCCAATCTCGCTGATTGTTCGTGGCTGGCGGCCGCAACCAATCAGCAGAGCAGGGTTTAAATTTGGCACCAATAATGCTGATGGGTCGCGGCCGGCGACCGTGACCAATCAGCAGGGAGATGGTTAAATTTGCACAAAATCGCAGATTGGTCACGGCCGGTGGTTGCGACCAATCAGCAGAGTGAGGTTTAAATTTGGCACCAATATTGCTGACTGGTCACGGCCGACAACCGTGACCAATCAGCAGAGCGGTGTTTAAATTTTGCGCCAATTCTGCTGATTGATCTCGGCCAGCGACCGCGATCAATCAGCAGAGCGTTGCTTAAATTTGGCACCAATCTCATTGATTGGTCGCGGCTGGAGTCCGCAACCAATCAGCAGAGCGTTGTTTAAATTTGGCGCCAATCTCGCTGATTGGACGCGTCCGATCAGCACAGCAGTGTTTAAATGTGGCGGCAAGATCGGTGATTGGTCGCGGCCGATAATTAAATTTGGTGCCCAAATCGGTGATTGGTTGCGGGCAGCGGCCGCGACCAATCAGCAGAGCAGTGTTTAACTTTAGCGCCAAGATCACTGATTGGTCGGGTGTGGAGAGCGCGACCAATCAGCGAATCGTATTGGTGAGGAGCGGGGAGCGGAATCGTATTAGTGAGGACCGGGGAGCGCCGCTGCCTGTGCGGCTACTTCTGCTGCGAGAACCCGGGACATGAGCGGGCGCTCGCAGAAGAAGTATCCCGACCCGCAGCGCCGCTCCCCGGTCCTCCCTTCACACCCTAGCCGCTGATGTCCCACAGTATCCGCATGGTGTTACAAAGATCCGGACATTTGTGTTAAAAATCGCTGATTGGTCGCTGGCGCTGGCCGCAACCAATCATCGATCTTGGCGGCAAATTCAAACATCGCTGTGCTGATTGGTCGCCGACGCTGTGCGCGACCAATCACCGATTTTGGCGGCACATTTAAATAGCGTCCGCGACCAATCAGTACAGCGGTGTTTAAATGTGGAGCCAAGATCGGTGATTGGTCGCGGCCGATAATTAAATTTGGTGCCCAAATCGGTGATTGGTCGCGGGCAGCGCCAGCGACCAATCAGCGATTTTTAACACAAATGTCCGGACCTTTGTAACATCATGAGGATACTGTGGGGACATCAGCGGCTAGGGTGTGAAGGGAGGACCGGGGAGCGGCGCTGCGGGTCGGGATACTTCTGCTCCGAGCGCCCGCTCATGTCCCGGGTTCTTGCAGCGGAACTATCCACACAGGCAGCGCCGCTGACATCCATGCGGCTTAGGTGTGAAGGGAGGACCGGGGAGCGGCGCTGCAAGTCCGGATACTTCTGCTGCGAGCGCCCGCTCATGTCCCGGGTTCTTGCAGCGGAAGTATCCGCACAGGCAGCGGCGCTGATATCCAATTGGCCGCGGACGCTATTTAAAAGTGCCGCACAAATCGGTGATTGGTCGCTGTCTTGGCCCACGACCAATCACGGATCTTGCAGCAAAAGTTAAACACTACGGTGCTGATTGGTCGCGGACGCTGACCATGACCAATCACCGATTTGGGCGCCAAATTTAAATATCGGCCGCGACCAATCACCGATTTGGGCGCCAAATTTAAATATCGTCCGCGACCAATCACCGATCTTGTCTCCACATTTAAACACTGCTGATTGGTCGCGGCCGATATGTAAATTTGGCGCCCAAATCGGTGATTGGTCGCGGGCAGCGTCGGCGACCAATCAGTACAGCGGTGTTTAAGTTTTGCGCTAAGATCAGTGATTGGTCGGGTCCGAAGACCGCGACTAATCATCGAATCGTCTTGGTGAGGACCGGGGAGCGGCGATGCCTGTGCGGCTACTTACGCTGCGAGAACCCGGGACATGAGCGGGCGCTCGCAGCAGAAGTATCCCGACCCGCAGCGCCGCTTCCCGGTCCTCCCTTCCGCATGGAGGTCAGCGGCGCCGGCGGTCCTTCCGCTGCTACCGGCCGGGAGATGAGCGCCTCGCCCCGCTCATCTCCCGGCTGCTTCTCCGTCCCGCAGATAGGTCAGGCGGTCGGGTTCCTTCTGCTGTTGCTGGCCGGGAGATGAGCACCTCGCGCCGGTCATCTCCCAGCTGCATCGCCGCTCAGCTCCGTCCCGCAGATGAGCCGCTAACGGCCGCCATCTTTTTTTAGAAGTCCCCCGGCGCTGATTGGCCGCTGCCGGACCAATGAGCGACGTGGGATTTCCTGGACAGACAGACAGACAGACAGACAGACAGACGGGATAAGACGATTATATATATAGATATACCCATCCTATCTTCTTTACTAATGTCAAAGAGACTGCTCTCAATACTGAGTGCAGCAAGAAGTCTCCAGACAGAGCAGCTGCACAGTGACCCAGTGTGTGGTCACAGGAGAGGAGGGTCTTCCAAAAATGTTTTCAAAGGATTCTTGCATATTTTAGCATGGGGATGGGCTAAACTCCTTTGGGAATCTTAGCTAAGAGGGCCAAGTATTCCATTTGCAAGATACATATTGTTGGAGACAACATTGAATGAAGTGAGAATCATAACAATCATGTTTATAATATGTGTGCTGTGTTCTGTTACTAGGGATGAGCGAACTCGAACGGGAAAGTTTGGGGTCCGTACCGGACACTTAGTGTCCAGTACCGAACCCCGAACATGGACTTTTTAGTGTACGTCCAGTTTCCTGTTCTGGTTCGACAGTCTTATAAAGTTTGCTGAAAGGCTGCAGCACAGTCAATCAATTGTGGCCACTTCCGGCACACCATGTGATAGGGATAGGACGCAGCTGGAGTGAGGGACACTTTCTGACTGTGCATTCTGCAAAAAAAAACACTGTGTGTACTCTGCAAGCCATATCTGTGGTAGTACTGTGCTAGTACTGTGCTAAAAGCTGCTGTGTGTACTCTGCACTCCCCGAGTGAGAGTACTGTGCCTTTAAGCCTCTGTGTGTTTTCTAGTAGTCTGAGAAATAAATAATTGGTATCAGCCATCTAGTTGCCATTTCTAGGCTAAAGAAGTAATTTTTATGTAAGGCTGTGTCTTTTCTAGTAGTGTGTCAAATAAACACATCTCAGCAGCAGCCGCCTTGTTGCCATTTGTAGGCCAAACAAATAATTTTGTGTGTAATTTAGTGTGTCTAAAATAAAATTCTACTCCGCAGCCGTCTTTCTCATCTGTGGGCCGAAATTTTTTTGTTGTTGTACCGCTGTGTCTATACGAGCAGTTTTTCTAAAAAAAATTATACTCTGCAGCTGTCATTTTGTGAGTAGTGCATCTAAATTTTTTTCTAACATGCAGCCATCTCTTTCTCATTTGTGGGCCGAAAAAATAATTTTATTATACAGCTGTGTCTATACGAGTAGTGTCTCTAAAACAATTATATAATCTGTAGCCATCTTTTTGTGAGTGATGTGCTTAAAAAAAATCTAGTATGAAGCCGTCTTTTTCCCATTTCTGGGCCAAAAAATGTTTGTTTGTACTGTACCAATATGTGGACCGTATCAGATGGTGGTGCTGGACTTTGCGACATGCTGAGTAAGGTTTTCCACATTTCTGCAATGCTAACCTTCCCTTCCAAGGTGGTGCCTGTGCCCCAGCTGCGTTGACAACTCCAGCCTCCTCTGCTTTGTGCCTCCGCTGAGCTCCCACTGTCAGGTGAGTATGCCATTAGTAGTGCGTCTACCAGAGTGCTTGTATTACTGCATTTTCAGATCTTGCTTCAGTGAAATAAGTAAAGATGATATGTTGTTCTTGTAGCGGGGACTCAGCAGGGTGGCCACCCAGTAAACAGCACTTGTAACAATCCGGACAACTTAGCGGTCATTGGGCAGTCAACAATAAGCTGTCCTCGATGGGAGGTGTGTCGTCTGTGTACTCTTTATCCCCCCAGCCAAGCTCCAGTAATGCCCATGAGCTGCTTTGAGTGCCACCCTGCTGTGAACACGGTTGTTCCTCATCCTCCTCATCCTACAAAACTCTCCCCTGGCTGGACATTTGTGAACCTGTCCGCTGTTGGTACAGGAACCCATCCTCCAAGATATCTGTGGATTCCTGGCCTAATTATGGTGTGAATGTTCCCTGTTCTTCCTACTCTTCTTCCTGTGCCACCACATCATTCATTATTGACTGAAGCTTTTTGCTTCTAGGAGGCATAGAACAGGTATTGTAACGCTGATGATGGCATCATCAGCACTGGCCATGCTCATGGAGTACTCGAAACAGCGCAACCAGGTCCACTCCTTGCTCATGAAGTGAAGTTGTTCTGCGGAGTGACTCACCCGTGCGTGCTGCCGCTCAAACTCCAGTATCGCCTGCTCCTTCTCACACAGTCTCTCCAGCATGTGCAAGGTGGAGTTCCACCTTGTGGGTACATTGCATATGAGGCCGTGAGTGGAAAGGCAGAAGTAAAGCTACAGTGCAGACAGGCAAGCAGCTACAGAGTGAGAAAGCTGAAAGCGTGCACATACGGCCCTCACCTTTCAGCAGCAGCTCTGACATATCTTTGTAATTTTTAAGGAAGCTCTGTACCACCAAATTCAGCATAGCTCCAAAGCTGCTACGAGATTTCACCCTTTATCGTACACCCCCAGGCCGGGCTTAAGGTTTATCAGCACCAACCACACATCTGTCTGTTATTTGATCCCTATCCACAGCTTCTGCACGGTGTGAGATTTTTCCAACAAATGATGTGATCATGTAGTTTTTCCCAGGTGATAATACTCAACAGATGTGTAGGTGCAAAATTGCTTCCCATAGAAATACCAGATAACTGTTTATAAAAAGCTCTATCATTGCTTGCTGTGGCTCACACAGTCTCTTCAGCATATGCAAGGTTGAGTTCCACTTTGTGGGTATGTCACAAATGAGGCAGGGAGCAGGAAGGCAGAAGTGACGCTGCACCGCAGACAGGTTTTCAGAGTACCCCAAAAAAAATCAATAAAAAAAACCCCATAAAAACAGTGTTGCCTACCTCCTCCTACGTCTTTTCCACCTACACCACCTCGTCTTCAACCTCCTGCTCCACTTGAACCTGGCTCACAATTATAATTTTTTCATTCTCTGTTATTTTAAGTCATTTCCCTATACACATTTGTTTGCGCAGGGCAATTATCCTGCTCTTACTTCCATTTTGTTTCTTTTTGAAGCCCCCTAGCCCTTAGTGTGACCATTTTACAGCGATTTTAACCCCTTAACGGCCACCATAATGCATTTTCATGTTGGCAGTTAAGGGTACTTATTCCTCAGTGCCGTTGTAAGGGGGAAGATCGGGGTGTAAGTACTTTCAGAGCAAGGGATCCGGAACTGCCGGGGCCGTGCCTCTGGTTGCAGGGGGAAGACAGACTGCAAGCACAGAAGTCAGCTGACTGGGAAGCTGGGGGCGTGTCCAGAGTGAGAGCTGGGAGGTCAGGTGACTGGGGAACTGGTGGCGTGGCTAGAGAGAGGAAGAGACGAGGACATTGGCGTGGAAAAGCGGAGCTGGGTCCTGCTCAGCAGAGCAGTGTGAGAGGGTCCAGGCTCCTGACTCCAGTACTTGGAGCAAGATCCGAGTGCAGTGGACCGGAGTAGTCAAGTTGACTAGAGGGAGAAGAGACGCAGGGTCCGTGGAGCCGAGCACGTGAGGTGCCGTGTTATGGACTGGGGGCTCAGCGGTAAAACCGGAGACCGCCCGCTGCCGCTAGAAGACAGAGCATTGTTTGGGCGGGGACACCTGAAAAGAATCGAAACCGGCATCAGCTGTCAACTGCCTTGTGGAGGATAAGAGTCAGCTAAGTGAAAAAACTGTTGATTACAACCGGTTCGACACTGCTACATCTAGTTAAACTGTGAACTGTCAGTAATAGACTTTTACCTGCTACTTCCCTTGTTTTCCCCATATTTCCCCTGTGACTCCCTGCGTGGAGGTTGACCCTGTTATCATAAACCTTCCCTGTTTATTAACCCCGTATTGGCTGCTCTGTGTTTCTGTGTCCCTGCATCTAAAGTACCCGTGTTACATTTGGCGTAGTCGGCAGGATGCAGTCGTTAGACACAGACATGCAGAGCAGCCCATCCTGGGAGCTCCTAAATCTAGCTTGCCGCTGGGGGCCATGCTCAGTAATCTCCCAAAGTTCACCGGGGACAATATGATGCTGTGGGACTGGATTGAGAGAGTTAGGAGTATGTTAAGTATGCACCCGATGACCCAAGCTATACAAGCTGAAATAGCCTTACTGGCCCTGGACGGCGAGGTCTGACAATCCGTGATGTACCGCCCTCCCCATGACCGGGATACTGTAGAAAAAGTGATGCGGATACTGGAGGAGATGCATGGGGATCCCACCAATGTAGGAGAGCTGAGGATACGGCTGTTTCATCCAGTGCAGCAGGAGGGGGAGACTATGACGCAGTATGTTAATGCCTTACAGAGGGTGCATGCCTATATCACTAGAAAAGATGACATGGGGAATTTGGGAATGGGCCCCCCTGACGTGATCTTAAGGGACCAGTTTATGGCAGGCCTCAGGGATGCGCAGCTGAAGCAGACCTTACGGGAGCGTCTGCGCGCCAACCCACATATGACTTTTCTAGAGGTGGGGGCAGAAGCACGTGTGAGAGAGCAGGAGATGGGGGTGACGGCCCTGGCAGGGATGGTCCGAAGTCACGAGGTACCCACCCCGCCTGGAGCTGAATCGGAATGGGCTCGAGAGATGCGAAAGAAGAAACAGGAGATGCGGGATGAATGGCCCAGACACCAGAGATACCCAGATCGATTACCCCAGTTATGGAAAGAATTGAATTCAGGCCCCGCCCTGCAGAAGAGTTCCATAGAGCAGTGAAGCAGCCCTACACAGACAGAGACACGACCTGCTGGAAGTGTGGAGGCGCAGGACATTACGCCAGGGGCACACATCAGACATATCAAAAAAGCGCAGCGCACACCTTGCATATCTCACAAACACAGTATGCACATAGGACAAGTAACAGATTGTGATGAGTGAACCCATGGATGTTCGGGTGCGGCCAAAGTAGAGTTAAAAGTTCAGTTCAGGTCCGAACTTGACCTTGAACATGAACCCAATAGAAGTCAATGGGGACCCAAACTTTGGTGCATTAATCCCTTGAGGACAGAGCCAGCTATGTACTTAATGACCAAGCCAAATTTTACAATTCTGACCACTGTCAATTTATGAGGTAATAATATTCTGAGATTGTTTTTTAGTGATATATTGTACTTCATGATAGTCGTAAAATTTCTTCAATATGATTTGCATTTATTTGCGAAAAAAACACAAATTTGACCAAAATTTTGAAAATTTTGCAGTTTTCAAACTTTGAATTTTTATGCTCTGAAATCAGAGAGATATGTCACACAATATGGTAAATAAATAACATTTCCCACATGTCTACTTTACATCAGCACAATTTGGAACCAAAATTTTTTTTTTGTTAGGAACTTATAATGGTTAAAAATTGACCAGCGATTTCTCATTTTTACAACAAAATTTACAAAACCATTTTTTAGGGACCACATCACATTTGAAGTGACTTTGAGGGGCCTTTATGACAGAAAATACCCAAAAGTGACACCATTCTAAAAACTGCACCCCTCAAGGTGCTCAAAACCACATTCAAGAAGTTTATTAATCCTTCAGGTGCTTCACAGGAATTTTTGGAATGTGGAAGAAAAAAATTAACATTTATTTTTTTCACAAAAATGTTACTTTAGACCCCAATATTTTTATTTTTGCAAGGGTATCATTAAAAAATGAACCCCAAAATTTGTTGTGCAATTCCTCCTGAGCACGTTGATACCCTATATATGGGTGAAAACCACTGTTTGGGCACACAGCAGGGCTTGGAAGGGAAGGAGCGATATTTGACTTTTTGAATGTAAAATTTGCTTGATTAATTAGCGGATGCCATGTTGCGTGTGGAGAGCCCCTGATATGCCTAAACAGTGGAAACCCCCCACAAGTGACCCTATTTTGGAAACTAGACCCCTAGACCCCTCAATGATTTTATCAAGGGGTATAGTGAACATTTTGAACCCAGAGGTATGACACAGAATTTGATAAAATTAGGTCATCATATTGAATAAGTTGTTATTAGTCTTGAGTGCAAGTGAACGCTACTTAAGTTTGCATCGGGTTCTCGGGTATGCGCAAAGTATCGCGGGTGCTCAAGTGACATGCTCGAGTCCCCGCCCGCATGTTTCACGGTTATTAGACACCCAAAAAAAACATGCGGGGATCGCTTGTGCATGGCAGGCAATCCCCACGAGGTTTTTTTGTCTGTTTAACTGCTGCAAAACATTTGAGGTGGACACTCGAGCATGTCACTCGAGCACCCGCTATACTCGGTGCATACCATACCAAACTCAAGTAGCGAGCACTTGCGCTCAACACTAGTCGCCATATCGTCATCATTTTTTTTTTTTACTTCTGAAAAAATCCCAACTCCAACACTAACCTAACCCCAACCGTAATACAACCCCAACCCTAACCCAACCCTAGTCTAACCCTAACCTTAGCCCAACCCTAACCCTAGCCCTACCCTAAGCCTAGTCCAACTCTAACCCTAGCCCAACCCTAACCCTAGCCCAACCCTAACCCTAGGACAACCCTAACCCTAGGACAACACTAACCCTAGCACAACCCTAACCCTAGCACAACCCTAACCCTAACACTAGAGTTTATTTTTTATGCTGTTCCTCGTGCGGTATAAGTGATTAGACAACTTTATTCTTCGGGTCATTGCAATTACAGCGATGCTAGATTCATATCGGGTTTTTATGATTGACTGCTGTCACACACTAAAAACCCTTTTTTTTTGCAAAGACTAGTTTTTGCATCGCCACATTTTGAGAGCTATAATTTTTCCATATTTCAGTCAACAGTCATGTGATGGCTTGTTTTTTGCAGGACAAGTTGACGTTTTTATTGGTACCATTTTTGGGCACGTGACATTTTTTGATCGCTTTCTATTCCATCTTTTGGGAGGCAGAATAAACGAAAACCAACAATTCAGGAATTGTTTTTTTTTTTTTTTTTCATGCCTTTCTGCGTGTGGTAAAATTGATAAGGCAGCTTTATTCTTCGGGTCAGTACGTTTACAGTGGTACCGCATTTATATTTTTTTTCATGTTTTGGCTCATTTACACAATAAAAATGATTTTAAAGAAAAAATAATTGTTTTTGCATTGCTTTATTCTGAGAGCTATAACTTTTTTATTTTTCAGTCGTTGGAGCTGTATTGTGGCTTGTTTTTTGCGGGACAAGATGATGTTTTCAGCTGTACCATTTTTATTTTCATTCGTCTTTTTGATCGTGTTTTATTCCATTTTTTGTTTGGCGGTATGATGATAAAGCATCGTTTTAAGTTTCGTTTGTTATCTTTTTTTACCGTGTTCACTAAAGGGGTTAACTAGTGGGACAATTTTATAGGTCAGGTTGTTCCGGATGCGGCAATACCAAATATGTGTACTTTTTTTATAGCACAGATAATTCAGCACCGTCCCTGTGCTATGTAGCCTGTCAGCGCTGCACAGGGAGAAGTTACTTTGGTCGTACACAGCGCATGACTAAAGTAACTTCCTGCCTCCTGGTGATGCAGATGTTGTCATGATGACATCGGGTCACCTGACAACATCTGGGACCGGACTCCGATGCCGCTGGATGCCGGCAGATAAGGTAAGTATCACGCTTACCTCCCCTTGCCACGGGAATGCTACGATCGATTTCAATCGCAGCATTTCGGGGGTTAATGTGCAGGGAGCGATGTGGGACCGCTCCCTGTACATAGCACTGCGTGTCAGCTGTGACAATCAACTGACACCCGGTGGCGATCTCTCCCGTACACAAGCCAAGGCGTACTAATACGTATCTGGCCCATAAGGCCCAGGGCACAGATACGTATTAGTACGCCTTGGGCCGGAAAGGGGTTAAAGATGTTGTCTATGTTGTTTATGATGTTGTTTATGATGAGTCTGCAGTCATTCTATGTGACTACAGACTTCTGAATTCTCACAGTGTGCACTGCACACTGTCAGGATTCTCTCGTGCCGGCTCTTTGTATACATACAGTCACGTGCTGACTAGACATGCATGGCCTCACTCAATGAAAATGAATTGAGGGAGGCCGGACACGTCTAGTCGGAATGTGGCCAGAAGTATACAAATCGCATACTTGTTCTGACATGACCGTCCACTGTTGCCACGGCAAGGGAGAATCCTTAACGTGTGCAGTGCATGCTCCGTTAGAATTCAAAGGCCTGCAGTCACACACAGTGACTGCAGACTTTCATCTCAAACCTGGACGAGCCCATTTATTATAAAATAAAGCCCTGTAGCCAATCCTATCAGCGTGTAATATCCTCACTGTTGGGATTCAGCTCTGCTTGCAGGTTCCATCAATCATCACATGGCCACTTCACTCATACAAGATTCTCATACTTACTGTCAAGTGAAAAAGAGTTGTTCTTCCTTCTTCTCTCAGAGAGAATAAGGAATAGCAGCTCGTCGGCATGTGACTAAGGCCACGACCCCACTATCAGTATTCAGTCATTATTTTATCTCAGGACTGGGAGACAAAACCAGGTGAGGAACAATCAGAGGAAAGGTATAATAGAAACAAGTGCACCAATTCTGCATTTATCACCCACTCCTGGTTTTGGCTCCCACTCCTGAGAAAAAGTACTGACCGAATACTGACCAAATACTGATAGTGGGTCCTTAGCCGTAGTGTGAAAATTGCATATGTGCTGGGGAACAAGCAGGGGGGGGCGCCAAACTGAATTCTTGCCCCCGGTGCTAAAAGACTTAGATACACCTCTGAGTTGAGTCATGCATAGTACTTAAAATAGGGGCTCACATGCAGGGTAGGACTGGGGCACTGGGACACCGGAGAATTCTCAGGTGGGCCCGGGTCCTCAGGGGGCCCCCAAGCAAGATGCATGGGGGCCCCTGGTCAACAAGGCCTCCGGTGCTCCGCACTGCAAGGGCCCGGAGGGTCAGAAGGGCCATTGCAGTGCAGCTGATGAGGGCAATCTGGCCTGCTTCTCGGAGCCCCAGGCTCCAGGGGGCCCATGGGCAGATTTCCCTCATCCTGTGTGGCGGGCAGGGAGCGATCCCTCCAGCTCCGCTGCCAACAGGAGGAAAATGACAGCGGAGCTGAAGGGATCTGTCCTCTGCCTCCTGCTCGGCGTTTCTTCCCTGATAGCGCGAGCCTGTGTCAGGGAGAAAGATACTGGGCAGGAAGCAGAGGACGGTGCTACGGGGGAGTGCGCTGAGAGGTAAGGTTTTTTTTTTATTCTTAGGGAGAGCAATGGTGATTGAGAAGGGGGGGAGATATGGCATGGCAATGGGGGAGGTGGGGGCAATATGACATGGTGGGGGATATATGGCATGGCAATGGGGGAGGTGGGGGGAGATATGACATGGTGGGTGATATATGGCATGGCAGTGGGGGAGGTGGGGGGAGATATGCATGGCATAGTGATGAAGGAGTTAGGGGGAGATATTCATGGCATGGTGATGGAGGAGGTAGGGGGAGATATGCATGGCATGGTGATGGAGGAGGAGGGGGGAGGTATGGCATGGCAATGGGGGAGGTGGTGGAGATATGACATGGTGGAGGAAGATATGGCATGACAATGGGGGAGGTGGGGGCAATATGACATGGTGGAGGATATATGGCATGGCAATGGGGGAGGTGGGGGGAGATATGACATGCTGGGGGATATATGGCATGGCAGTGGGGGAGGTGGCGGGAGATATGCATGGCATAGTGATGAAGGAGTTAGCGGGAGATATTCATGGCATGGTGATGGAGGAGGTGGAGGGAGATATGCATGGCATAGTGATGGAGGAGGTAGGGGGATATATGCATGGCATGGTGATGGAGGAGGAGGGGGGAGGTATGGCATGGCAATGGGGGAGGTGGGGGAGATATGACATGGGGGAAGATATGGCATGACAATGGGAGAGGTGGGGGAGATACAACATGGTGGGGAATATATGGCATGGCAATGGGGGAGGTGGGGGGAGATATGCATGGCATGGTGATGGAGGAGCTAGGGGGAGATATGCATGCAATGGTAATGGAGGAGGTGGGGGAGATATGCATGGCATGGTGATAGAGTAGGTAGGGGGAGATATGCATGGCATGGTGATGGAGGAGGTGGGGGAGATATGGCATGGCAATGGGGGAGGTGGGGGAGATATGGTGGGGAAATATATGGCATGGCAATGGAGGAGGTGGGGGGAGATATGACATGGTGGGGGATAAATGGCATGGCAATGGGGGAGGTGGGGGGAGATATGACATGGTGGGAGAAATATGGCATGGCAATGGGGGAGGTGGGGGGAGATATGACATGGTGGGGGAAGATATGGCATAGCAATGTGGGAGGTGGGGGAGATATGAATTGGTGGGGGATATATGGCATGTCAATGTGGAGGGTTTGGGGAGATATGCATGGCATGGTGATGGAGGAGGTAGGGGGAGATATGCATGGCATGGTGATAGAGTAGGTGGGGGGAGATATGGCATGGCAATGGGGAGGTGGGGGGAGATATGACATTGTGGGGGAAGACATGGCATGGCAATGGGGGAGGTGGGGGGAGATATGACATGGTAGGGGATATATGGCATGGCAATGGGGGAGGTGGGGGGAGATATGCATGGCATAGTGATGGAGGAGTTAGGGGGAGATATTCATGGCATGGTGATGGAGGAGGTGGGGGGAGATATGCATGGCATAGTGATGGAGGAGGTAGGGGGATATATGCATGGCATGGTGATGGAGGAGGTGGGGGAGGTATGGCATGGCAATGGGGGAGGTGGGGAAGATATGACATGGTGGGGGAAGATATGGCATGACAATGGGAGAGGTGGGGGAGATACGACATGGTGGGGAATATATGGCATGGCAATGGGGGAGGTGGGGGGAGATATGCATGGCATGGTGATGGAGGAGCTAGGGGGAGATATGCATGCAATGGAGGAGGTGGGGGAGATATGCATGGCATGGTGATAGAGGAGGTAGGGGGAGATATGCATGGCATGGTGATGGAGGAGGTGGGGGGAGATATGGCATGGCAATGGGGGAGGTGGGGGAGATATGGTAGGGAAATATATGGCATGGCAATGAAGGAGGTGGGGGGAGATATGACATGGTGGGGGATAAATGGCATGGCAATGGGGGAGGTGGGGGGAGATATGACATGGTGGGAGATATATGGCATGGCAATGGGGGAGGTGGGCGGAGATATGACATGGTGGGGGAAGATATGGCATAGCAATGTGGGAGGTGGGGAAGATATGAAATAGTGGGGGATATATGGCATGGCAATGTGGGGGTTTCGGGGAGATATGCATGGCATGGTGATGGAGGAGGTAGTGGGAGATATGCATGGCATGTTGATGGAGTATGTAGGGGGAGATATGGCATGGCAATGGGGGAGGTGGGGGGAGATATGACATTGTGGGGGAAGACATGGCATGGCAATGGGGGAGGTGGGGGAGATATGACATGGTGGGGGAAAATATGGCGTTGCAATGGGGGAGGTGAGGGGAGATATGGCATTGTGGGGGATATATAGCATGGCAATGGGGAGGTGGGGGGAGATATGCATGGCATGGTGATGGAGGAGGTAGGGGGAGATATTCATGGCATGGTGATGGAGGAGGTGGGGGAAGATATGCATGGCATAGTGATGGAGGAGGTAGGGGGATATATGCATGGCATGGTGATGGAGGAGGAGGGGGGAGGTATGGCATGGCAATGGGGGAGGTGGTGGAGATATGACATGGTGGAGGAAGATATGGCATGACAATGGTGGACGTGGGGGCAATATGACATGGTGGGGGATATATGGCATGGCAATGGGGGAGGTGGGGGGAGATATGACATGGTGGTTGATATATGGCATGGCAGTGGGAGAGGTGGGGGGAGATATGCATGGCATAGTGATGAAGGAGTTAGGGGGAGATATTCATGGCATGGTGATGGAGGAGGTGGGGGGAGATATGCATGGCATAATGATGGAGGAGGTAGGGGGATATATGCATGGCATGGTGATGGAGGAGGAGGGGGGAGGTATGGCATGGCAATGGGGGAGGTGTGGGAGATATGACATGGGGGAAGATATGGCATGACAATGGGAGAGGTGGGGGAGATACAACATGGTGGGGAATATATGGCATGGCAATGGGGGAGGTGGGGGGAGATATGCATGGCATGGTGATGGAGGAGCTAGGGGGAGATATGCATGCAATGGTAATGGAGGAGGTGGGGGAGATATGCATGGCATGGTGATAGAGGAGGTAGGGGGAGATATGCATGGCATGGTGATGGAGGAGGTGGGGGAGATATGGCATGGCAATGGGGGAGGTGGGGGAGATATGGTGGGGAAATATATGGCATGGCAATGGAGGAGGTGGGGGGAGATATGACATGGTGGGAGAAATATGGCATGGCAATGGGGGAGGTGGGGGGAGATATGACATGGTTGGGGAAGATATGGCATACCAATGTGGGAGGTGGGGGAGATATGAAATGGTGGGGGATTTATGGCATGGCAATGTGGAGGGTTTGGGGAGATATGCATGGCATGGTGATGGAGGAGGTAGGGGGAGATATGCATGGCATGGTAATAGAGTAGGTGGGGGGAGATATGGCATGGCAATGGGGAGGTGGGGGGAGATATGACATTGTGGGGGAAGACATGGCATGGCAATGGGGGAGGTGGGGGGAGATATGACATGGTAGGGGATATATGGCATGGCAATGGGGGAGGTGGGGGGAGATATGACATGGTGGGGGATATATGGCATGGCAGTGGGGAGGTGGGGGGAAATATGCATGGCATGGTGATGGAGGAGGTAGGGGGAGATATTCATGGCATGGTGATGGAGGAGGTGGGGGGAGATATGCATGGCATAGTGATGGAGGAGGTAGGGGGATATATGCATGGCATGGTGATGGAGGAGGAGGGGGGAGGTATGGCATGGCAATGGGGGAGGTGGTGGAGATATGACATGGTGGAGGAAGATATGGCATGACAATGGGGTAGGTGGGGGCAATATGACATGGTGGGGGATATATGGCATGGCAATGGGGGAGGTGGGGGGAGATATGACATGGTGGGGGATATATGGCATGGCAGTGGGAGAGGTGGGGGGAGATATGCATGGCATAGTGATGAAGGAGTTAGGGGGAGATATTCATGGCATGGTGATGGAGGAGGTGGGGGGAGATATGCATGGCATAGTGATGGAGGAGGTAGGGGGATATATGCATGGCATGGTGATGGAGGAGGAGGGGGGAGGTATGGCATGGCAATGGGGGAGGTGGGGGAGATATGACATGGGGGAAGATATGGCATGACAATGGGAGAGGTGGGGGAGATACAACATGGTGGGGAATATATGGCATGGCAATGGGGGAGGTGGGGGGAGATATGCATGGCATGGTGATGGAGGAGCTAGGGGGAGATATGCATGCAATGGTAATGGAGGAGGTGGGGGAGATATGCATGGCATGGTGATAGAGGAGGTAGGGGGAGATATGCATGGCATGGTGATGGAGGAGGTGGGGGAGATATGGCATGGCAATGGGGGAGGTGGGGGAGATATGGTGAGAAATATATGGCATGGCAATGGAGGAGGTGGGGGGAGATATGACATGGTGGGGGATAAATGGCATGGCAATGGGGGAGGTGGGGGAGATATGACATGGTGGGAGAAATATGGCATGGCAATGGGGGAGGTGGGGGGAGATATGACATGGTGGGGGAAGATATGGCATAGCAATGTGGGAGGTGGGGGAGATATGAAATGGTGGGGGATTTATGGCATGGCAATATGGAGGGTTTGGGGAGATATGCATGGCATGGTGATGGAGGAGGTAGGGGGAGATATGCATGGCATGGTGATAGAGTAGGTGGGGGGAGATATGGCATGGCAATGGGGAGGTGGGGGGAGATATGACATTGTGGGGGAAGACATGGCATGGCAATGGGGGAGGTGGGGGGAGATATGACATGGTAGGGGATATATGTCATGGCAATGGGGGAGGTGGGGGGAGATATGACATGGTGGGGGATATATGGCATGGCAGTGGGGGAGGTCGGGGGAGATATGCATGGCATAGTGATGGAGGAGTTAGGGGGAGATATTCTTGGCATGGTGATGGAGGAAGTGGGGGGAGATATGCATGGCATAGTGATGGAGGAGGTAGGGGGATATATGCATGGCATGGTGATGGAGGAGGTGGGGGAGGTATGGCATGGCAATGGGGGAGGTGGGGGAGATATGACATGGTGGGGGAAGATATGGCATGACAATGGGAGAGGAGGGGGAGATACGACATGGTGGGGAATATATGGCATGGCAATGGGGGAGGTGGGGGGAGATATGCATGGCATGGTGATGGAGGAGCTAGGGGGAGATATGCATGCAATGGTAATGGAGGAGGTGGGGGAGATATGCATGGCATGGTGATGGAGGAGGTGGGGGAGATATGGCATAGCAATGGAGGAGGTGGGGGAGATATGGTGGGGAAATATATGGCATGGCAATGGAGCAGGTGGGGGGAGATATGACATGGTGGGGGATAAATGGCATGGCAATGGGGGAGGTGGGGGGAGATATGACATGGTGGGAGATATATGACATGGCAATGGGGGAGGTGGGCGGAGATATGACATGGTGGGGGAAGATATGGCATAGCAATATGGGAGGTGAGGAAGATATGAAATAGTGGGGGATATATGGCATGGCAATGTGGGGGTTTCGGGGAGATATGCATGGCATGGTGATGGAGGAGGTAGTGGGAGATATGCATGGCATGGTGATGGAGTATGTAGGGGGAGATATGGCATGGCAATGGGGGAGGTGGGGGGAGATATGATATTGTGGGGGAAGACATGGCATGGCAATGGGGGAAGTGGGGGAGATATGACATGGTGGGGGAAAATATGGCGTTGCAATTCGGGAGGTGAGGGGAGATATGGCATGGTGGGGGATATATAGCATGGCAATGGGGAGGTGGGGGGAGATATGCATGGCATGGTGATGGAGGAGGTAGGGGGAGATATGCATGGCATGGTGATGTAGGAGGTGGGGGGAGATATGCATGGTATGGTGATGGAGGAGGTAGGGGAAGATATGTATGACATGGTGATGGAGGAGGTGGGGGGAGATATGACTTGGCATTAGTGCTAGAGGAGGTGGGGGAGATATGGCAATGATGATGGAGCAGGTGGGAGAGATACGGCAATGATGATGGAGTAGGTGGGGGGGCATATGGCAATGATGACGGAGCAGGTGGGGGGAGATATGCAAAGATGACGGAGCAGGTGGTGGAGATATGGCAATGATGATGAAGCAGGTGTGGGGAGATATGGCAATAATGGAGGTGGTGGGGGGGAGATATGGCATTGATGATGGTGGTGGTGGGGGGAGATATGGCATGATGGAGGAGATATGACAATGATGGAGGAGATGAGGGAGACATGACAATGATGGAGACGGTGGGGGAGAGCAATGATGGGGATGGGGGAGAGCAATTATTGAGGTGGAGGAGAGAAATGATGGGGAATTATTTGGACGCTATATGCTGTTAATATCTGGTCTGGTCATGGTGTGGTGGTATTTCTCCCTTGTATGTAGTATTATTCGGTCACTATGGAGTGGTAATATCTGGTCTGGTCAAGGTGTGGTATTTCTCCCTTGTATGTAGTATTATTCGGTCACTATGTGGTGGTAATATGTGGTCTGATCAAGGTGTAGTGGTATTTCTCCCTTGTATCTGGTATTATTCAGTCACTATGTGGTGGCAATATGTGGTCTGGTCATGATGTGGTGGTATTTCTCCCTTGTATTGTAGTATTATTCGGTCACTATGTGGTGGTAATATGTAGTCCAGTCATAGTGTGGCAGTATTAATCCCTTGTATGTGGTACTATTTGTGTTGGTACAGTGGATTGTGTTGTGTATGGCGGTCATTTGTTCTCTCTGATATTAATTAGGAGAAGATTCTTTATTTCCATTAGTGAATAAATACTTGGAGGAAGATGCACTTACAGGGGTTCTCCGGGGAAAACAAGTAATCACCTCTTCACAGGATAAGTGATACATTATTGATTAGTGGGGGTCTGACTGCTGGGACCCACACCGATTGGTAGAATGTGGAGCTTTTATCCCCATTAGACTGGAGCTCATGTGCGACTTGACCACTGATCCATTCATTCCCTCAGTGGCTGTTCTTGTTTTTTTTCTGGAAACCCCAAAAGAATGAATGGAGCTGCGGTCAGACATCCCACCTGCTGCTGCTGCATTTTAAAATGGGGATAAGTGTCCTAACAGGGATAAAACTTCCCCATTCTTCCGATTGGTGTGGTTTCCAATGTTCGGACCCAAACGATCAGAAAGTGATCACCTATCCTGTGGAGCCTTTGGATCGGTGATAACTTGTTTTAACCAAAGAACCCCTTTACTGCAAACTACCATAATTGTACATCTCAGTTATAGCATGTGCACAGTAGATGTGCCGGAGCCGCCCGTGATTTACAGCAGATGCTCCACTATAACGGGGATATCGGCTATTAGGTATTTGCATATAGCTGTAGGGTGGGTCCCGAGGATCAATTCCGCCTGTGGGTCCCAGGCACCCCAGTACTACACTGCTCACATGGCCAAACTGGTTCAGTGCTCAGAAGGAAAGTTGTGTATGTGAGTGAAAAAGTAACCTTTGGCACAATGAAGAAGCAAAAATTAAGTTCTTTTTAAAATATTTTTTTTATTATAGCGACCAGAGAAGTGCCAATGCTATGGCCTGTCTGGCCTTTATCAAGTTTATCTCTCCATGTGTCTGTCAATGCATGTTTGCAAGCTACTTGTACAGTGAGAGTAGCGTGTCCTAGCACGCTAATGTGATGTGGTTGGGTCATGTGGCATGATTGTGTGATGTGTTGTATATGAGTCATGTGTAGTGATGAATGAGCATTAAAATGCTCGGGTCGAGCAAATTGGAATACTCGGGTGCTCGACTTGAGCAACGAGCCCAATGTAAGTCTGTGGTAAACTCAAGCATTTTTCAGGCGGCTCCCCCCGACGGTCTGCAGAGGGCCTAAAAATTGCCCAAATCGATGGGAACAGTGCTCAAATGACATGGGGACAGCATGAGGAAGACCCCTGGAAGCATTTCTGACTCTCAGGCCACTGCTGTCAACAACGTTGTCAGAGTATTACGCCACTTTTACGGATTCACAATAAAACATACAAAAACAAAACAATAATAGATTTTCCTGGGAAATATATTAAGGAACATCCTTTCCAGGGTAATGACTCGTATAAAAGGCAAAATAAATAACCAAAACCAAAAATACTCCTTCACACCTTGGGCTATGTTCACACGTAGCGTTTTTGATGTGTTTTTGCACTTTTGCATTGCTTTCAACAAAGACAAATACATTCACTGGGAAATGTCATTTTAACATTTTACAACCTTATCTGGCCATGTGGTGTGTGTGACACATCATCAGACACATGCATACAGTGCAGAAAAGACATGGGAACAGCATGGGGAATACCTCTGGAAGCATTTCTGACTCCCAGGTCACTGCCTAAAAGTGTGCCCATCATAAGTGATCCTTGGCACATGCGAAGATGCCTCCTGCCATGCACCTGTCATTGCAGACTTGAAACAATCACCGTCCACATCCTTGTCCCAGTGAAGCCTTCAGTTGTCCCTACCCCATTCCTTGGAAAGCAAGCTCAAGTATGCAGCTAGCCACCCACCCACTGGCTGCAATACTATACTGTCAAATTTTGGACAGCTGCTAGCACTTGAAATGTGGCCTTGTAGGCTCGTGGAGGCAGAAGCTTTTCACAACCTCATGCCAGCGGCGCCCGGGTGTCCAAACTCGGTCCCCAGCCGCCACTGTTTCTCCTGGTGTCGTCTCCACCTTCCACAAGCACAACATTAACCGTGCCCTCCACAGTGCACTTACTGGGAAGCACCACCTAACCACAAACACGTGGACAGGTGAATGTGGCCAGGGACGGTACAGAGCCAGTCCACAGATTTTTTTGCTGAGTTGTATTTCACCACAGCCATATTCTTTAGCTTGGTGAAAGGACTTAGGAAACCATATCTACCCAGCTGTCATTTCTCCCAGGAAGTCCTCTAAAGCTGCTTTCACTTGAAATGTGGCCTTTTAGGCTCGTGGAGGTGGAAGCTTTTCACAACCTCATGCCGGCGGCGGCCGGGTGTCCATACTTGGTCCCCAGCCGCCACTATTTCTCCCGGAATCGATTCCGTCTTCCACAAGCACGGGTCCCACAACATTACCCGTGCCCTCCACAGTGCACTTAATGGGAAGGACCGCCTAACCACAAACACGTGCACAGGTGAATGTGGCCAGGGACAGTACGGAGCCAGTCCACAGCTTTTATTGCTGAGAGTTGTATTTAGCTTGGTGAAAGGACTGGCATAGAGGGAAAACATATCTACCCTGGGTGTCATTTGTCCCAGGAAGTCCTCTAATGCAGCTTGTTGCAGAAGCAATGGCAGCCCATCCAACATCAACTCGCACTTGTCGGTGGTGCTTTGACACACAAACATCTTTCTTTGCGCATTTAATTTCATGACTACAGAGTTGGACAATGGCCTGATCTGCAATGTGGATTAAGAAAACACATGCATAAGCATGTCCGATTCACATTAAAAAGCAGCCATAGAGTGTCCGGGAACCTTCCCCCACACTTTTCTTAGCCAGGGCTGCTTCTCGGGAGGGTTGGACAGGCCCACCAGAGAACCGGAGACTCCTCCGGTGGGCCCTGGCTTCTCCTTCAGGAGAGTTCATAGTGCCGAGGTGACGCCATGATGATGATAGAGGACACCATCTGCTTAGTCTTCTGTTACTTGGAATGCAAGCACAAGTATGCAGCCAGCCAGCCACACACCCACCCACAGGACGCAACACTAAAATGCCAGATTTCTGGGCAGCTGCTTGCACTTGAAATGTGGCCTTTTAGACTCGTGGAGGCGGAAGCTGTCCACAATCTTATGGTGGCGGCGACCGGGTATCCATACTCGGTCCCCAGGTATCGTCTTCTACTTCCAAAAGCACGGGTCCACAACATTACCAGTGCCCTCCCCAGTGCACTTACTTGGAAGAACCACCTACCCACAAACACGTGGACAGGTGAATGTGGTCAGGGATGGTACGGAGTCAATCCACAGCTTTTTTGCTGAGAGTTGTATTTATCTTGATGAAAGGACTGGCGTAGAGGGAAACCGTATCTACTCTGGGTGTCATTTCTCCGTCACCAGGTTCCGCCCATTGTCACACACGACCTTGCCTGGCTGTATGTTCAGCAGTGAGAGCCACAGATCAGGCTGCTGTGTTACAGCTTTCAACAACTCTGCAGAGCTGGGCGGTTTGTCAATTAAGCATTAAGCATGTTATCTTCAGCACAGTCTGTTGTCGCTTGGCAAAGGCAGTACTGCAGTGCTGTCAGCTTGTGACTGATGTGGTCATTTCGGAGATGGAGGAGGATGTGCAGGAGCTGAACAATGTGATTACATTGAGGTTAAATTGGTGACGCTGTTTTTAATACTAAAGAAAGATCGTATTATTTTGTTTCTTTTACGTTATTTTTTAAGACAAATGCATTCACAGGGAAATGTCATTTTAACATTTTACAACCTTATCTTCCAATGTGGTGTGTGACATATCATCAGACACATCCTGTTTTATTTATGATGGAGGGACTCTGAAAGTCATAAAGCCTATATTTATAGGGCCATTAGACGGCCCTTACTATTCTTAAAAGGCCACCAGTCGGCCCTCACTATTGTTAGAGAGCCATCAGCCGGCTATGCTTTGTTGTTCCCATTATTAACAAGTGGGTCTCCTATACTGTTATTGCATATCCAGTAACTGCAAGGGCTGCCAAAAATTTGGACGCAACCCAATACACCTTAGAAGAGACATAGAGGAGGGTCTCAGTAAAAAAAATGTTTCCATTATAAAGGAGCGGGTCTCCTATAGTGGTAATGCCCATGTAGTGACTGCAAGGGCTGCCAAAATTTGGGAAAAACCCCACTAAGAGTTTAAAGACACATAGAGCAGGGCCACAGTAACAACAAATTCCCATTAGAAAGGAGAGAGTCTGCTATACAGTTATAGGGTATGCCGTGAGACCAACGGCTGAACAATTTTAGGAAAAGCCCCACTAAGAATTTAAAGACACATAGATCAGGGCCACAGTAGCGACAAATTCCCATTAGAAAGGAGAGAGTCTGCTATAGTGTTGAGCCACCCCCGTAGTGTTCGAGTTCGGTTCGGTTCGTCGAACACCCGTGTGTTCGCCAAACTGTTCGTCGAACTGTTCGTCGAACACCTTCGAACACCGTTAAAACCAATGGCAGGCAAACAAAAACACATAGAAACACATAGAAAACACCTTCAAAGGTGTCCAAAAGCTGACAAGCTGCTCAGAAGACACAACTAACACATGGAAAAGTGACAAGTACATATAGTCATGCGAAAAGAAAAGAGGTGGAGGAGTAAAAGGAGGGGGAGACACAGATATAGGCATGTCATGCCCTTCTAAAATCCAAAAAGTGAGAAGCCGAGACGGCCAGTCCGCTCCTGCCCGTGCCACCTCCGTGTCGCCGGGTTTGTGCCAGAGCCGCGGTGAACCCTGACGGCCAGCCCCCCTCTCCCAATACTGGTGCCTGTCCGCTGGTGGGTCGAGAGAGCCCCCCTGTGGTGGAGGCAGCTCTAAGCCTTTTAATTTAAATTGTCCCTCTAATTTGAATGAATACACTTTAAATCCATTTACAAGGATCTATTGGAGGGCAAGTCTCATGCCAGCAGCCGCGTAATTCCAGCTCCAGTAGCGTCCACTAAAGCTGCTGCAGTTAAAAAGCTTTTATAAGGATCGAGCTCGGCTGTCCACCGCAAGGCATCCTAGTGCCAGTCCCAGCCCCTATGCCTTGGGGTGCCTCCTGATGCTCTTCACTAAGTATCCCGTGGTCCCGAAGCATTTCCTTTGAAAAAATTAAGTGTCCAAACTACAGGTGGTGTAGCTTGCTTAACAGCCGGGATAATCCGCTGACTAGCAGACACTGCTACTAGGCACAAAGTATTTCCTGGGCTAGATGCAGTTAAAAATTTGTAAGTAGATACTCTCGTTGGATGCTGAGAAAGCATTCCATAGAGTCTCCTGGCACGCCATATATGATTCTCTTAAAAAGCTTGGGGTAGGGGTCTAGGGGACCCTTTTATAGCCAAAATCACGGCCCTGTATCACAATACGTCACCTAGGCTGAAGATAAATGGAACTGTAGCACCGAGGGCTCGGTTGCTACAGACGTATTGCACCTCACCCAGAGGTGTGATATCTCACACTCAGATAAGGATGGAGTGTGGATCAGGACCCGACACCTGCATGCATTACACCACATTGCCGTGGGGCAGGGCGACCAATATGCCCCTGAGATGGGCACGACAGTCCCTGTCCCTGGCTGGAGTGGGGGGAGGGAACACTGAGGAAGGGGAACCCTGCAGTGCAGGAGCAGGGAGGAAGCAGTTCCTGGGTGCATTGAGAAGGGAGTATAAAAGGTGGGCACCATCTTAGTTCAGTGCAGAGAAGTCTGAGCAGAAGTGGCAGGGAGCAGGGGCTCTGCATGAGCTCTGCTCCGGAGGCGGGCCTAGTAACAGAGGCCCAGGCCTGCAAGAGGGAGAAGGAAGGAAGAGGAGCGGAGAAGGCTCCAGGAACGAGGAATGAAGGGATCCCAGGGGTGCGGACGGGCGAGTCGCCACCGCACGCCCGAATCCACCTGCGTGGAGGGGTCAGGCCAAAGGGGGAGACCGGTCCCTGAACTAGTGGAGGCAGGAAACGACCCTCAGCTAGAAACCGGAGGCTCTGACATTTTATGTGGCGCAGCCCCTCGCTACACCCGCTAGGAAGGCACCACATAGGGTCAGGGAAACTGGCGCCAAGTTTACCAAGAGGAGGCCCGAGGCAGCCGGACAGAAGTGTTGGTAAGAAAGGCCAGACAAAGGACACACAAAGGGGGTCCTGTGAAGCGCTCCAAAGTTATCTGGGAGTTGTCTGAGCCCCTCACCTGGTGAGCACAGTACGACGTGGGCAGCCGTTACCTGCAGACGTGGTCTGGATAATAAGAACTGTGAGTAAAGGCCCTGAACTGCATCACTGACTCCGTGTCGTTACTGCTGCTGCCCTGCACCATCACCCCCATCCTCCGCATACACTGCCCTGAGGCTATACTCCTCCCGTGGGGAGTTATGCTACGCTCTGCTGCACCCACAACACCAGCCTTAGCGGTCTGCCCTGTAGCGGCGGTTCACTCTGACCGCAATCCACGGGTGGCGTAGTCGGACATTTAAACATCAAAACCACATAAATAGTTCCGCCACTGGTTTGACCGCCCTGAGCCACGGAACCGGATCGCCGCCACGAAGACTACAACCACCAGCATCCACCAAAAAGGGTCCGGCTCCGGGTGTCCCAAGGCCCAGGGGGTGCGTCAGAACATTTTCATCACCTTTCACAATCACCAATGGGACAAGGCAGGGATGTCCTCTGTCCCCTCTCTTATACATCCTAGTGACGGAGCACCTGCTCTCATCAATTCGCCATAACCCCAATATTAGGTGGATTGAGGTGGGAGGCACCGAGTACAAGTGCTCTCTATTTGCTGATGATGTCCTAGTATATATCACTCAATCACATATATCCATCCCTGCTGTTATGGCTGAAATAGATCACTTTGTTACATGGTAAAATTTTAAAATCAATGCAGCGAAGTCTGAGGCCCTCGATGTCTCCCTCCCTAAATCCATATAGGATTCCATCCAGTCCAACTTTCCCTTTGCCTGGCCCTCACAGAGTATCAAATACTTAGGAATTCCTATTCATAGAGACCTCTCCCATCTATGTTATCTTAATTTTGGGCCCTTTATTGAACAATTCCATACAGACCACGGTTGGCAAGTTAGAACTGTAAGATTCACTACGTGAACCACTGGTGTTTTGTGGAAAAGCACATGTACACCGCGTTCCAAATTATTATGCAAAAAGTGTTTAGGAGTGATAAGGGAAGAATTTGTTTGTTTGTCAGTTAAACTCATTGATGGTGATGTGTGTCAGGGCTCTTTATATCACTGTAAGCAATTGCAGACACCTGTGCTAATTAGTTTGGCAGGTGTGTCCAATGAAAGGCAAGACTACTTAAGAAGGCTCTCTCACATTATTAAGCAGCCTACATTTTCTGCCAAAATGGGAAAGAAAAAGGATGTGTCGGCTGCTGAGAAGCAACAAATTGTGGTGTGTTTAGGTCAAGGCATGACTACAATCAACATTGTGCGATGATCAGGATGAAGTGTCTTGGCAATCAAGAAGTATGTAGCTGATTCACAGTACACACGTGTGCGTGCTGATAAGGGCAAATTGAGGACTCTTTCCTACAGGCAATTACGTCAGGTTGAAAGAGCAGCGGCAAAAAAGCCTTGTCATAGCAGCAGACAAGTTTTTGAAGCTGCTTGTGCCTCCAACGTCCCCCGAACAACAAGATGCAGGGTCCTTCAGAGGTTTGCAGCTGTGCATACGCCATCCTGTCGACCTCCTCTATCCACTTCACACAAGCAGAAACGGCTCCAGTGGGCCAAACATTACATGAAGACTGATTTCAAAACTGTTTTGTTCACGGATGAGTGCCGTGCAGCGCTCGATGGTCCAGATGAATGGAGTGGAGGATGGCTGGTTGATGGACACCCCACGCAAACACGGCTACAGCGCCAACAAGGAGGAGGTGGAGTAATGTTTTGGGCTGGAATCATGGGGAGAGAGATTGTCGGCCCCTTTAGGATCCCTGAAGGCGCTAAAGATGAACTCCATAATGTATGTGGATTTTCTCAAACAGCACTTCCTGCCATGGTTCAAGAAGAAGAACCGTGTATTTCACAGCAAGATCATTTTTCTGCATGATAATGCACCATCTCATGCTGCACATAAAACATCTGCATCTCTGGCTGATATGGGCATAAAAGGGGACAAACTTATGGTGTGACCCCCATGCTCCCCTGACCTCTACCCCATTCAGAACCTTTGGAGCATCATTAAAAGGAGTGTCTATGATGGCGGGAGGCAGTTCACATCTAAGCAACAGCTCTGGGAGGGTATTCTGTCCTCATGCAAAACAATTGAAGCAGAAACCATCCAAAACCTGACAAATTCAATGGACGAGAGAGTTCAGAAGCTCCTTTCGAACAAGGGGTCCTATGTGAAAATGTAACATCACCTAGAATAAAGTTTTGAGTTGAAAACTGTTTGATTTCAGTTTCTAACAACCTGCTAATGCTTATAATTTCAAAAATGACCATTTTTTTGGTCTTTATTAAAATGAAAAGGTTGATCGAAAAGTTTGGGGGATCTAAGAGTGTGGCAACCCAGTAGTCATGATTACTTCGAATTCTGACAATATGAGGGTCATGCTGCAGGTAGTGCAGCAAGAAGGCACTTATGTGTCTTGCGCATCTCGGAGCCCCAAAATTATTTTCCGGGCTAGATGCAGCTAAAAATTATTTTTAATTTTAAATCTGGTGAAGCTTATTATAGATGGCCTAATAGGATCAGTGCTGCACACTGCTACAAAGCCCAAATTATTTTCCAGTCAAGATACAGATAAACATGATTAGTAATTTGAAAGCTTAAAACGGTTGGTAGGGTGATTTTAACCAATCATCAAGCTTTTACTCTCCCCAGGATGACACAGGGGTAGAAAAGTCGTTTCGGATCCATGATTTGTTCATCTTTATGAACGTGAGTCTGTCTACATTATCAGTGGAGAGCCGCGTGCGCTTATCTGTCAGCACACCACCAGCAGCGCTGAACACACGTTCAGACAGAACGCTGGCTGCGGGGCATGACAAGATCTCCAAGGCGTAAGTGGCTAGCTCCGGCCATTTATCCAGATTGGAAGCCCAAAAAGAGCAAGGGTCCAGTGACACAGTCATGGCTTCAATGTTTACTTGGAGATACTCCTGTACCATCGTCTCTAGGCGTTGACTATGTGTCAGACTTCTTGTCTCCTGTGGCCTTGCAAAGGATGGGCTAAAAAAGTGGTGAAATGATTCCGCAAAATTGATGTTACCAGCAGATACTGTGGTTCTGTTACGGTTTGAGTGCTGAACACTTGACGGTCCCACGGTTGGCAAGTTGGAACTGTGAGATTCACTACGTGCACCACTGGTATTTTGTGGAAAAGCACATGTAAGATTCTGCAACAGTCTCTGCTGATACTCCTGCATGCGTGCATCCCTTTCTATGGCAGGAATAATTTCTGCAAATTTACTTTTGTACCGGGGATCTAACAGTGTGGCAACCCAGTAGTCAGGATTATTTCTAATTCTCACAATTCGAGGGTCATGTTGCAGGTAGTGCAGCAAGAAGGCACTCATGTGTGTTGCTCATCCAGGAGCACCAAGTCCCTGTTGTGTTGGTGGCGAGGTAACAATCATGCTTCCTTCCTCTGTCCTCTCCCCCCAACCTCGCACAACAGAAATGTGATCAAGGTCTCCCTCATCTGATGAGTCTTCCATCAGTTCGTCCTCCACTTCTTCCTGGGCTCCTGCACCTTCCTCACTAGTTTGGCTGCTACCATGCGCCCTGGTTAAACCATCTCCCCCACCCTCACATGCCTGCCGCCTTGGTGCTGCCGACCGTCTGGACCTTGCAGATGTTAGCCCTTCCGCATACAACTCCTCCTCCTCTACTTCCTCCACCTCCTCTTGTGCCACCACCTGACTCCGAATTCTGTTTAACATGTGCTCCAGCATGTAAATCACCGGAATAGTCATGCTGATAATGGCATCGTCAGCACTAAACATCTTCGTCGCCATTTCAAAACTGTGCAGAAGGGTGCATAGGTCCCTGATCTGAGACCACTCCTCCAGCGTGATTTGCCCCACCTCTGAATCTCGTTGGCCCAGGCTATACGTCAGAACGTATTGCACCAGGGCTTGTCGGTGCTGCCACAGTCGCTGCAACATGTGCAGAGTTGAATTCCACCGGGTAGGCACATCGCATTTTAGCCGGTGAAGTGGCAGGCCCAACGACTTCTGTAGAGATGTAAGTCGCTGAGCTGCGGGATGCGAACGGCGGAAGTGAGCACACAGCGACCGTGCCCTCTGCAGAAGGCCATCTAGTCTGGGATAGTGGGCTAAAAATTGCTGGACAACCAGGTTCAACATGTGAGCCATACAAGGCACGTGTGTGACATTGCCCCGGCGAAGGGCCGCACCCAGGTTTGCAGCATTGTCGCACACGGCCTTCCCTGGTTTCAGGTCCAGTGGAGACAACCATTCATGAAATTGGTTCTCCAGAGCTGACCACAACTCCTCAGCTGTGTGACTCACATTTCCCAGACATTTCAATGTAAAAACCGCCTGATGACGTTGAGCCCTACTGCCAGCATAGTAAGGAGGTGTGCAGGATCCCTTCTGCGCAGTTAGAAAGCTTGTGGCATGACCAGACAGGCTTTGGGTGCAGGTGGAAGACCGAGAGGAGGTTGAGGAGGCAGAAGCAGTGGAGGAAAAATGACATAAAGAGGATTGACGCACAACTCGTGTGGACGGCAAGACTTGGACAGCAGCCCCTTGTCCTGCTGTCACCATAGTTACCCAGTGCCCAGTCAGCGACATGTAACGCCCCTGTCCATGCCTACTCGTCCAAGTGTCTGTGGTGAAATGCACCCTGTCACACACAGAGTTTCTCAAAGAAGCGGTGATGTTGTGTGCGACATGCTGGTGGAGCGCAGGCACACCTTTCTTTGAGAAGTAGTGCCGACTGGGCATCTGGTACTGGGGCACTGCGACGGACATAAGGTCTCGAAAATCCTCTGTGTCCACCAGGCGGAAAGGCAGCATTTCTGTAGCCAAGAGCTTGCAGATGGTGAAATACAACCTCTTAGCTTTCTCATGGCTAGGAGGAAATGGTCTTTTACTTGTCCACATCTGAGGGACCGAGGGCTGGCTATTGTGCTTAGACGGGGTTGATAAGGGTGTCCCCGGCAAACTGCCGGTCTGTGAGGAAGATGCAGGCGGACATGTTAGGTTGCCTTGATCCAAAGGTGGTGCTATCGATGTCGGACAGCGCTCAAGACCAGCTGGTGTTACCACCTCCAAAGAAAATGATGACCTGCCAATCACGCTGGCTGTTGCGGGTAAAGAGGTGGCAGGTCTGCGCCCCAAAACAGGTGTGACTGCTGTCCCCCCAGTCACAGAGGATGAAGAGGCCGCGGATGCACAAGATATGGCAGACGGTGGTTGGCCCGGCCGGCTAGGCCGCATTGTAGCACACTGAGCTTCCCACTGCAACTTATGCTTCATGTCCATGTGCCCGTTCATGCATGAAGTACTCAAACTATGTATTTTTTGGCCTCTACTTAGCTTTTGCTGACAAATGTTACAGATAACACGAGTTGGGTCATCTTTATCGATCTGAAAAAATGCCCAGGCTATGCAAGGCTTAGCACCCATGCGACCTGAAGAGCCACCACGACTTGTGGTGAGAGGCAGAGTTGTGTTTGAGGATGCAGTTGTTGACGTGCTTCCAGTACTACGTCTCTGTCCAGGAAGGCGCAACCTGACCTCGTCGTCACTAGCATCTTCCTCCACCTCCTCTGCTGACCTCATCTCTTGGCTGACTGTGGGTTGACAGTAAGTGGGATCTCCGACCTCATCATCATCACCCTGTGCGTTATCACACCCGTCGTCCTCAGAGCCAACCTGTTCCTGCCCTGACAAAAAACTAAAGTTGTCGCTCCAATCAGGTATTTGAGTCTTATCATCGTCTTCCTCATTGTCTCCACCAACAGGAGTTATAGTTTGGGAATGAGGGTCTACATTATGGTCAGAACCTTCTGCGTCTGGTCCTGGATCCGACTCATAAAGATTCTGGGCATCAGTGCAGATCATTTCCTCGTCTGGATTCACAGAAGCGCTGGAGTCGACCTCTGATTCCCAGGCTATAGTATGAGTAAACAGCTCTGCAGACTCAACCATCTGTTCTACCTCATACTCAGACGGGCAGCTGGAGATTTGGGAGCTGTGAGGAAGCAAGTGCGATTTGGGTGACACCTTTGAGGACTGGAGTATTTGTGATGTTGAAGTTGATGTGGAGGAGAGCCCACTTAAAGGAGCACTTGATATCCGTTGAAGCACCTGCTGTTTTTGTGCCTCATCTGGAATTTGTAGCGATTGGCGTGGCCGTAAGAAAGGGATCTTATCACATTGTCCGCTAAAAGAAGTAGACATTTTAGTTTGGCTGGAAGATGGTCTTTCTTCTGCACCTACCCCACGGACACAACCTTTTTTCCCCTTCCCAACACGCCTATTCCCCTTTCCACCAGCAGCAGGCCTTTTTCCACTCATTTTGGTGGTTAACTAATTCACAACTCTGGAGTTGTTTGCACAAAAAAACAATGGATGGTAACCGAGCAGAGCTGAGTGGCCAAACTGTGGTATTAGGCCAAAACTATTGGCTGGGTTAGATGCAGAAAAAAATTATTTTTAATTTGCAACCTGATGGAGGTCAGTATAGATGGACTAATAGACCAAGTCCCACACACCGCTAGAAGCCCAAATATTTTTTCAGAGCTAGATGCAGAAAATTTTTTTATTCAATTTGCAACCTGATGGAGGTCAGTATAGATGGACTAATAGACCAAGTCCCACACACTGCTAGAAGCCCAAATATTTTTTCAGAGCTAGATGCAGAAAAAAATTATATTCAATTTGCAACCTGCTGGACGTCAGTATAGAAGGACTAATAGAACAAGTCCCACACACTGCTAGAAGCCCAAATATTTTTTCAGAGCTAGATGCAGAAAAAAATTATTTTTAATTTGCAACCTGATGGAGGTCAGTATAGATGGACTAATAGACCAAGTCCCACACACCGCTAGAAGCCCAAATATTTTTTCAGAGCTAGATGCAGAAAATTTTTTTATTCAATTTGCAACCTGATGGAGGTCAGTATAGATGGACTAATAGACCAAGTCCCACACACTGCTAGAAGCCCAAATATTTTTTCAGAGCTAGATGCAGAAAAAAATTATTTTTAATTTGCAACCTGATGGAGGTCAGTATAGATGGACTAATAGAACAAGTCCCACACGCTGCTAGAAGCCCAAATATTTTTTCAGAGATAAATAAAGAAAAAAATTATTTTTAATTTGCAACCTGATGGAGGTCAGTATAGATGGACTAATAGACCAAGTCCCACACACTGCTAGAAGCCCAAATATTTTTTCAGAGCTAGATGCAGAAAAAAATTATTTTTAATTTGCAACCTGATGGAGGTCAGTATAGATGGACTAATAGACCAAGTCCCACACACCGCTAGAAGCCCAAATATTTTTTCAGAGCTAGATGCAGAAAAAAATTATATTCAGTTTGCAACCTGATGGAGGTCAGTATAGATGGACTAATAGAATGATGCTATGCCCAAATGATTTTACTTCACTAGGTGCAGTAAAAAAATTGGTATTCTATACACAGGTGGTATATCTTGCAACTCAGATAGGCTGCTCCACTGACTAACACACTCTGCAATAGGCCAAAAAGGATTAGCTTTGCTAGATTCAGCCAAATGCTGTGAAAAAAACTTGCACAGCACTGGCACAGACCTGCCTGGCAAAAACTGATAGGAACTGATGTAACCTAGTCCTGAAAAGGACTCCAATTACAATTAGTCTTTACTCCCACAATCTATCTATTTAAGAGCACAGACCTGCCTGATAAAAGTCGTAGGAAATGCTGTAACCTAGTCCTTAAAAGGACTGCAATCACAACTATTCCCTACTCCCAAGCTATCTGTATATTTGTGCGAAAATTGGCTTGAAATTAACAAGGTATAGCGCACACAGCAACAGCGGTGCCGTCTAACACGCAGCTGCAGCAGTGAGAAAATGGTGGCGACGGGGAAAATGGCTTGGTCTTATAGGGCAAGGACATGTGACATACACTGCCAATCACACATGCCCTTGCTTGTGTGAAAAAAAGCACTTCGCTCCGTGTGTGCGCTGCTGATAGGCTGACAGATTGCACCTCCCCACTGCAAATGCGGGAAAGAGAAAAAAAAATGGAGATCTTCATTGTTCCTGCAGAGATCCATCCCCTGCCCCTCCCCCCGCCCCGCTGTACACTCAAACTGCGTATTAACATTAATTTTCATCATTACTGAGAAAAAATCCAGTTATGATTTTGGTGCACGAACAGTTATCGAACATAACCTCGAACAGCCGAATTTTTCTCAAATTGTTCGTGTTCGCCGACCGGCTCGAACACCGCCCAAAACAGCTCGAATTTGAGATTGGCGAACAGTTCGAGTAGAACAACGCTCATCTCTAGTCTGCTATACAGTTATAGGTTATGCCCTGAGTCCAACGGCTGAACAATTTTAGGAAAAACCCCACTAAAAATTTAAAGACTCATAGAGCAGGGCCACAGTAACAAGGTACGACAAATTCCCATTAGAAAGGAGAGAGTCTGCTATACAGTTATAGGGTATGCAGTGAGTCCAACGGCTGACCAATTTTAGGAAAAACTCCACTAAGAATTTAAAGACATATAGAGCAGGGCCACAGAAACAATAAATTCCCATTAGAAAGGAGAGAGCCTCCCATAGTGTTGGCCTATGTGACTCGCCCCCTGGGCCGTGGGGCACTCGGATCCGGGCAGTAGGGGAACGATGGGAGTAGTAGTGGCAACCCGGTTCCGTGGCTCAGGGTGGTCAGGCCAGTGGTAGTCCGTTATGTGCTGATGTTTATGTCCGACTACGCCACCCGTGGATTTGCGGTTATTAGGAACCGCCGCTGCATGCAGACCGCTGGGGCTGATGAGGTGTGCAGCTAGGGTATTGTGACTCCCCACGGGAAGAGTGCGGCCCCAGGGCAGTATAGTGGATGGTGGGAGTGATGGTAGTGAGGGTCCCAGTGCTGATAGTGCTGGAGAAGCAAGGAGCACACAGACAACAGGTTGCAGTCCAGGGTCTTTACTAGAACAGGTAATTTGACCCATAAACAGTCCCGGCTAGGAGGGGGACCTGGATGTCTGAGAGCAACGGGGAAATTGGCCCTGGTCAGGGTGAGGGTGTAGGCCTACCGTGCTTTCTGCGCTCCTTCTGACTATCTCCTCCTTATAGGGTAACAGCCCACGTTTCCGAGCTTTCCGTATATTCTTGCCTGTATGGCCTGCGACGTGGGTTCCTTTCTGCTCCCAGCCTTGTACGGCTTTACTGGTCCCTTCGGTTGTGGCAGGGCCTCCAGGCTTCGTAGGCCAAGGAATATACAGTCCCTTGCGGACTGGTTCTCTGCTGGGGGATGTGGAATCCTTCCAGCCTCAGACACCAAAGTCTGGTAGATTAAGTCTGTTATCTGCCAAGACAGGCTCTCTTCGCCTCTTGTCTCTGGCTTGTGGCTCTCCTCCTGCCACACTTCCTCTTAGGTGCAATACAAAACTGTCTGTCCCTGCTCTGCTGAGACACGTCTCAGTCCTGAGACAGGTCATCTGGTCCTCCCTAACCCTGCCCTCAGTACCAGCTTTTATAGGGGCAGCCAGCTCCCCCTACTGGCCTGAGGCAGGAGGCATTGCATGCTAATGTTCCCCTGACTAGAGAACCTCCCCCTTGCTCTCAGACACAGCTTTATTACACTTTGTGGCATCCAGGCCAGGGTGACACATATGCAGTGAAATTTTTTAATTGTTCTGCAACAAGGGCCTTCTGGTACAGCCCCATTTTTGTAGACCTGTCTGCCTCAGGAATAAGAGATATAAAGTTCTCCTTGTAGCATGGGTCTAGAAGTGTCACCAACCAGTAATGACTGTCACCTAAAATTTTGAGAATGCGAGGGTCATGGGAAAGGCAGCATAGCATAAACTCAGCCATGTGTGCCAGACTACTAACAGGCAAGACATCTGTGTCCTCACCAAGAGGATGACTGACCATACTCTCCTCCTCCTCTCTAACCTCTGGCCATCCACGCTGAACAGACGGTATGACAGCTGTGCAGGTAGTACTGTCTATAGTGCATGAAACTAGCTCCTGTCCTTCCTCCTCCTCCTCTTCCTCATTGTCCCCCAATCCACGTTGGGATAAGATGAGGCTGGGCTGTGTGTAATCACCCTCTATGGTTTCTTGCTCCATCTCAATGTGCTCCGCCTGCAATGCATCCTCTTTGATTGTGAGCAGAGAGCATTTCAGAAGACAGAGAAGCGGGATGGTGAAGCTAAATATGGTGTCATCGCCGCTCATCATATTGGTGGAGTCCTCAAAGTTTTGGAGGATGGTACATACGTCTGACATCCATGTCAATTCCTGAGGTCTTATGTGTGGAGTCTGAACTGAATACCGACAGCCTTGTTGATGCTGGTACTCAACAACTGCTCTCTTCTGCTCACAAATCCTTTCCAACATGTGCAGTGTAGAGTTCCAACGCGTGGGTACATCACACACCGGTTTGTGAGCCCGTAGCTGCAAACGCTGCTGAAGCACGGCAAGGGCGGCGGAAGCTGTAGCTGACTTTCTAAAATGGGCACACAGGTGGCGTACTTTAACAAGCAGATCCGGCAGCTCCGGGTAGTATTTGAGAAACCGCTGAACCACAAGGTTAAACACATGGGCCAGGCATGGTACGTGTGTGAGCTTGCCTTGCCTCAGAGCCGCCAACAGGTTCCGACCATTGTCACACACGACCATGCCTGGCTGTAGGTTCAGCGGTGTGAGCCACATGTCTGCCTGCTCTTTCAGAGCTGTCCAAAACTCTTCAGCATTGTGCGATTTGTCCCCTAAGCATATTAGCTTCAGCACAGCCCGTTGCCGCTTTGCTGAGGCAGTGCTGCAGTGCCTCCAGCTTGTGACTGATGTGGTCATATCGAAGATGGAAGCTGAAGAGGAGGAGGAGGCTGAGGAGGATGAGGTGCAGGAGCTGTAGACCATGGGGGCAACCTTGATTGACCTAGGGCCCGCAATCCTTGGCGTCGGGAGGACGTCTTCCGTCCCACGGTCCGACTGGGTCCCAGCTTCTAATATGTTAACCCAGGGAGCCATCAGCGAGATGTACCGTCCCTGCCCACAAGCACTTGTCCACGTGTCCGTGGTTAGGTGGACTTTCCCGGTAACTGCGTTGTTGAGGGCACGGCTAATGTTTTGGGACACGTGCTTTTGTACTGCGGGGATGGCACACCGGGAGAAATAGTGGCGGCTGGGACCGAGTACCAAGGGACGGCCGCCGCCATCAGGTTACGGAATGCTTCCATCTCCACGGGCCTAAAAGGCAACAGTTTTGAGCGCAAGCAGTCTTGAAATGTGAGAATTTAGTAGTGTGGCCTGTGGGGCATTGGCTGCATATTTGCGTTTGCGTTCCAAGGGCTGGGGTATGGGCAACTGAACGCTGCGCTGGGACAAGGACATGGATGTGCTTCCTGATGCTGCTACTTGAGAGTGCGCAACGACAGGTGCAGGGCAAGAGGCATCTTCGCATGCACCATGAACAGGGGATGGGCTTGCATGCACAGCAGCAGAAGAAGCATTAGTACGACCTGCAGACACGGTTTCTGGACCCTAGGGGTTCGACCCACAAATTCTGGAGCTTTACTGCCATGTGCCTTATCATGCTGGTTGTGGTCAGGCTGATCGTTTTGCCACCCCTGCCGATGCTGGCCTGGCAGGTGGTGCAAATGGCTTTTTTGGGGTTAATGGCAGAGTCTTTAAAAAAACAACCAGACTCGGGAAGACCTAACAGTTGTACTGGCAACTTCCTTTGTGTTGGTGTTACGGGAAACGGTTGTCTGCCTTCTGTCTGCGGCCATCACATTGCTACTTCCTGCCTGTTGGGGTGCTCTGCGTCCCTCCCCCTGTGTGCTGCTGTCCTCGCTCTGCATGTCCTCCTGCCAGGTTGGGTCAGTTACTATATCATCCACCACCTCGTCTTCCACTTCCACACCCTGGTCCTCCTCCTGACATTCTGGCAATTGTGTCTCACCGTTGTCCACCTCTTGTGACACTTTCCCACCATCGCCTTCGTGTGACCGTGGCTGCTCAAATATTTGTGCATCGCTGCCCGTGATCTCCTCTTGACCCGCTTCAAGTGGACCGGGCGAGAGGCCCGAATCTATAAATGGAAAAGTGAACAGTGTTCCAAGTGTGGGATCAGTTGTCTCCGGGCACTCGGCATGGTGGGAGGAAGGAGGATCAGGGTGAGGAATATGCGGTCCAGACTCATAGCTATTGAGACTTGACCGTGTGGAAGACAGGGTGGTGTTGGTGGTGGTGGTGGCTAAGTGACTGGAAGCATTATCCGCTATCCAACCAACAACCTTTTGACACTGCTCTGGGTTCAATAGTGGTGGTGGTGTGCTGCGGTCCCCTAGGAATTGGGACAGGAAGTTCAGGCGAGAAGATGTGGGTGTTTGTTGTGGTACAATTTTGCTTGCCCACGGTCTTGTCCTCGGCCTCTGCATGCACCAGCATCATCACGTCCAGTTCCTCGTCCCTTGTCACGTGCCTTGCCCATTTTAAATGGAGGACAGTATCTTCCATGCTCACTACAAATGACTGAGTTTGGAGCGAACTTATATGTGATCCGTATGACGAAGAAAACAGAGTTTTAAATACCTGGCCTGTAGGTAAATAGTTTCAACAGCAAACTGGTGTGAATTGCTTGACTGACACACTGAAAGAAATTTTTAATGGAGGCCAGAAATGGCAGTATTTTCTAACAACGTATATGTGATCCATTTGACGGAGAAAACAACGGTTTTAAATAGCTGGATTTCTAGCGCTGTAATATGGAACGGACCTGGCTGTATTCTGCAGTGCCAACAAGCAAATGGCGCAGAAAAACAGTGTTCTCTGGATTGCTTTTTAAGCAAATAATGAGGATTAAGATCCAAAGAACAGTATTCCTGGCCCTTGAGACCTGGGCCTCTGTATAGAAATATCTAACAGCAGCAGAAGGCAAAATTGGAATGGAGCCTCTTGTGCTATATGAACTGCAGTCTGCTATATACACTGCCTGCCTGCCTGTATACACTGCCTGCCTGATATCTCTGCAGATGGATTAGTTAGTCCTCAAAAGGACTGTTTGTTAAGATGGATATGTGTAATGTACGGTTTTTCTCCCTACACTACCTAATACACAAGCAAATCTCTCCCTGACGCAGCAGCACCTCTCCCTACACTGTCTGATTTCAGAGTGACTGTGATGAGCATGGCGGCGCTAGGTCTGATATCGACCCGATGACGCAGTACGGCCAGCCAATCACTGTAATGCCACAACCAACAGGGCTACGGCATTACAGTGAGTGGCAGGCAATCCCTGCATGTTGATTGGCGCATGCCAAACATGCAGAGAGGGGACCCAAGCTCCCGCCAAGCAACCTCGGAAATACTCGCCGAGCATCTCGAGCAGTGAGATGCTCGGGCGAGCACCGAGCATCAGCGAACATGCTCGCTAATCACTAATCATGTGCTTTCGTGACATACACAATGTGTGCACTGTGCTTGAAAGCCTTGTATGACATGTGCATCTGCTTGTGTACAGTTTTCACTGTGTTTGTTTGAGACGTGTCCTGTGTTTTTGTGAATGTTTGATGTGTGTGCTGTGTTTGCATGATGCGTTTGATATGTGTGCTATGCTTTTATTATGTGTCTGATGTGTGTGCTGTGCTTGTGTGATGTGTGCTCTGTGCTTCTGTGACTTGTCTCGTGCATGCACTGTGCTTGTGTGACATCTGATGTTTGTGTGCTGTGCTAGTGTGGCATGTGACTTGAGTGGTGTGTTTGATGTCGGTGCTGTGCTAGTGTTTCATGTGCTCTGTCCCTGTGTGATGTGTGTTTTGTGCATATGTGACAAGTGTGACATGTACACTGGTCTTGTGTGTGTCATTCACTGTGCTTGTGTGATGTGTGTGGAGATATCATCAATCAAATATTTGCCACCTAATGAATTAACATTAGTTAAGTTCAAGTAGGTGTTATTAGAAACTTTTCCCTGTATGAGTTGCTATCTAATAACACTTACTTGGACTTTACTAAAGTTAACTCATTAGTAGAAATAGGCGAACCCAAACAGTAAAGTTCAGGGTCCGTAACACCTAGTATTCGGGCATGGACCCCGAACACGGACTTCCTCAGGTCAAAGAGCTGTGGGATCACGCTGTCAGATGGCAGTGTGAGCCCGCAGCTGTGATTGTGAAAAAGCTTACGGCAGGTTACAGGTGTCGGCTGATGAGACTACTACTACTCCCATCAGCCTACGCCTGCTGTCACTGATAGTAGCGAGAGCAGGAGCCACTGATTGGAGTAGTCAGGGATGGATGGATGGATGAGGGATGAATGGAAGAAGGAAGGATGGATGGATGAAGGATGGATGGATGAGGGATGGATGAGGGAGTTCGGGAAGGATGGATGGACTAATTTTTGCTAACCAACCAAGGGAAATCAGACAGCTGGGGGTAGCAGCAGTTAGCTGTCTGCTTTCCCTTAGCTGGTTATTAAAAATAGGGGGGAACCCATGAAGTTTTTTTGTTTTTTTCTTACTAATATAAATAAATGCAAAAAATACGTTTTTTAATAACCAGCTGAGGGAAAACCAATGGCTGGGGGCGGATGTTAATATTCTGGGAATGGCCCAATAGCCCTAAAGGTTCCCAGGCTATTAATATCAGCTGACAGCTGTTTGCTTAGCTTTTACTAGTTATTATAGGGGAGACCCACAAAAAATTTAATGTGGGGTCCCCCCTATATTCACTAACCAGAAAAGGCTAAACAGACAGCTGCAGGCTCATATTAATAGCCTAGGAAGGGACCATTAGGCCCAAGTGTTCCCTGGCTATTAATAACACCTCACAGCTGTTTGATTCGCGTTTAATGGTAAGATTAGAGGGGGACCCCCGAAAAAAATTTGATATAGGGACCCTATATAAATTCTAACCAGGAAAGGATAAAAAGCTGTGGGCTGATATTAATCGCCAGGGAAGGGGACATATTTTCCCTCTCCGAGACTAATAATTATCAGTCCTTAGCTGCCCCAGAAATGGTGCATCAATAAGATGCGCAAAATCTGACGCATAGCCTTGGCTCTTCCCACTTGCCTTTGTGCGGTGGCAAGTGGAGTAATAGAGTTGGGGTTCATGTCAGCCTTGTATTGACAGCTGACATGGAGCCCAGGGGTTAGTAATGGAGAGGAGTCTATAAGACGCCCCCATTTCTAACCCCATAGTAAAAGTTTGTAAATAAAGAAAAGGCATGTTAAAAATCCTTTATTTGAAATAAAAATCCACACAGTTTTACACATTTATTTAACAATAAAAAGCACAGTTATATTCTCCTAACACCTAATCCCTGAAGCCAATGTCCCCTGTAAAAAACAGAAAATAAAAAAGCAAATTTATAATCACCTAGCATCTAATCCATATTTCATCACTTTGGGCAGGTGAGGGATATAGTTGTTTTTTAGTTTTGTTTTTTTACAGGGACTTTCCCCTGTAAAAAAAATAAAAATAAAAAACAACCATATCC